>NW_026622930.1:15725448-24845448 GCF_023065955.2 Ursus arctos
GATTTTATTTATTTATTTGACAGAGAGAGAGAGACAGCCAGCGAGAGAGGGAAGAAGCAGGGGGAGTGGGAGAGGAAGAAGCAGGCTCACAGCGGAGGAGCCTGATGTGGGGCTCGATCCCATAATGCCAGGATCACGCCCTGAGCCGAAGGCAGACGCTTAACCACTGTGCCACCCAGGCGCCCCAGATTATGGGATCAAATTTCTTACTAGTCATGTCACCGAAGATGATTTGGTGAACCTCTCCATGTCTCTTATCTGTAAAGTGTGGATAATAATGAGGAACAAAAAGAAGGAAGCATGTAAAGCACTTGGAACACCTAGCACAGTCTCAATAAATTATATTATCAAGTTTTTGGTAGGGTTAGTAACACTACAGAGAGAGACTTGAGGATTAGCCAGAAGGGTTTCATTTAATCCCACAGGGACTGACCTGCCCCAAACCTCTTCTCTGAAGTGATACAAACAGGATGTGTAGAGTTGATAACTTTTCTAGTGCTTGGCAATGCATGCCATGCCCTCCTTAGAATCTTTGCTTTCTCCCCTGTATGGCAATATTTTCAAATGCTCTTCACACAACTTTCTTTAATCATGCTTAACACTTGAATTGAGCTGACGATCTGAAAGGACAACAAAACAAAACAAAAAACCCCGAAACCAAAAAAACAAAAACAAAACAATTTATTATTATTTATTTATTTATTTATTATTTTTTTATGTAAAGTTCGATGATTTGGGGCGCCTGGGTGAAACAGTGGTTAAGCGTCTGCCTTCGGCTCAGGGCGTGATCCCGGCGTTATGGGATCGAGCCCCACATCAGGCTCCTCCGCTATGAGCCTGCTTCTTCCTCTCCCACTCCCCCTGCTTGTGTTCCCTCTCTCACTGGCTGTCTCTATCTCTGTCAAATAAATAAATAAAATCTTTTAAAAAAATTTAAAAAATAAAGTTCAATGATTCATTAGTTGCATATAACACCCAGTGCACCATGCAATACGTGCCCTCCTTACTACCCATCACCAGCCTATCCCATTCCCCCAGCCCCCTCCCCTCTGAAGCCCTCAGTTTGTTTCTCAGAGTCCATAGTCTCTCATGCTTCATTCCCCCTTCTGGTTACCCCCCTTTCTTTATCCCTTTCTTCTCCTACCGATCTTCCTAGTTCTTATGTTCCATAGATGAGAGAAACCATATGATAATTCTCTTTCTCTGCTTGAGAAGTTTTTAAGACTAACCACAAGAAGCAATGAAAAGCACAGCCCTTCAAAGCATAAGCTTTGAATTCAGAAGGACCTGGGTTTGATTTTAAGTTTTTCTTTCACTAGCTGTGAAGGAATTAGGCCACATAAACATTCCAGGTCCCAGTTCTTCCCCTACGCAGCATGGGCCGCTATAGTTGCACTTGGAGAGTGGTGATGAAACTTGATTGAGCTAATGCTCGTAGAGCTCCAAGAGAGTACCTGACACGCGCTCAGTGAATGAGCACTATTATTATTAGGAGTACTGGTGATAATAATGCCAATAAAGAGAATAAATCATCATGCTTCAGTGGAGCCCAGTAGTTAAGTGATCCAGTTAAGATCCAGCTAAGATCGTCTGTGAAGCAGTGATTCATGGGTAGAAAAGTGTTAAGAAATGGAGCAAATAGAATGTGAACATTTTCTTACAAACATACCTTTTGGAAAGTTAGAGAAGTAGAAATGTAAACCGACTTAGAACCTAAGAATCATAAACATTTCTCCATTTTGTTTTTCCTACGTGTACCTTTTCAGATTGATTTATATAAGGTTAGAAGAGAAATGGTTTTGAAAAACTTCTAAAAGGCAACAAATAGAATAGATCGATAGACTTAGAGAGATCGAGGATGATTAAAAGGGTGTAGAAATGTAGTTGAGATGATATGAACCTGAATTATTGAGGAGAAAAGAGAACATTATGGTTTTGTTTGACTTATTAACATGAAATGAAGCTAGAGGAAAGGACTCAGCTGTACCACCACAACCTCCCGCGGATCTAACAAAAATCTTCACTCTGTCAAAAAGGATGAATAAATCAAATCGATAGAGGTGGTCTCAGGTGGCTTTGAAGTCAAAGAGCCAGCTCCCCCAAGAAAAGATCAGAAAGGACTTCTCAAAGTCCCTCTAAAAACCTGCTGAAGATACATTTAAATGAGTACATCCTAAGCATTATATCCAGAGAAATTTTCAGAAAGAAAGGCTTCTAGTTGCAAAACCACTGGGCACTTTGGATTTCCACGTCATCCAGCAGCTTGGCGGAGGGAGGATCTGGTGACGCTTGGAGAACAGGGTCCCAGGTCAAACATCTGGGATGGTGGGAGTCTGAGAGAGGCTGGCCAGGGAGATATGGCCTCTGTTCAAGCCATTCCAGGTCCTCGCACACTAGCAAAAATGGCAGCTGAGACTGGCAAACATCTTGGCAGAGTTTGGCGGAGGGGTTTGGTTGGTTGGTTTGTTTTGTTTTTGGGCAAGAATGTTTCATTGGTAGCATTGTGTGCTTCTGTTTGGAGACATCCGGTGTCTGTTGTTTCTTCTTTTGTTATGTTAAGATTCCCTGATCCTCAGGGCCTGGATTCATTAGTCTATTAGGGTAGAAAAGAATAATATTCTTTGATTTTTCCTTTATTTATTAATTGGAACATTTCTATAGAGAAACACTTCCTCTCATGAACTATGGAGTACACTGTGGTTCTTTTCAAATAGGATAGGCAAGATAAATGCTTGCTACTTTTACATTTGTTACTCTTCAAAATAAGGTTTTTTAAAGTTTTTTTTTCCTTATCATTATACCTTTGGCCCATTTTTCTCTTGGTTTACTGTCTTTTTCTTCTTGATTTTTAGGAACTTTTTATATATTAAGGTATCATCCCCTTTGATGTAAGTTGCAAATAATTTTTACTTATTTTGTACCTTTCATCACGTGCTTATAAAAACATAGTAAAAAAGTATCTATTTTTTTCTTTTATTTCTTCTGGAATTGGAGTCATAGTTAGGAAAACTTCCCTCTTCTCAGGGTAAGAAGAAATTCACTCACATTTTATTTTAGTGTTTGCATGGCTTTTTTTTTTCTTCTTTCTCAATTTAAATCTCTGAGCCATTTGGAATTTATTTGGATATACTGCGTGAGGGTGTATCAAATTTTTGCCTATCTAAATAACTATGTCTCAAGCACATTTATTTTAAAAGTCTATGTGATGGCACTTTATAAAGTCTCAGCAATATTTTGCTAATTACCTAAATTGATGAACTGAATCATCCCTATATTTGCTACTTCAAATTCTCCTTTTATCCTGCTTAAATTGAATTCATATAAATAAAAGATAAATTGGACAAATCAGTCGGAAGAGCGTCATCTTGAATCATTAAACAAGCTTTCTAAAAAAGATTTAAAAGAAATTTAAATGGAAGGAAACCTCTAACCACACTATCTTGTTTCTTTTTCATAGCATCTCTGTAATTGTTGTTCTTATTTGCTTCCCTTTACGTATATGAAGAAGCTGAATCTCACTGAAACGTCCCCAATGTCACCCTGCCTTAGAGCTGGGCCATTTGAACTGCAATACTGGTATCTTGGCAGTTGCTGGGGCCATGTTTATTTATTCACCATTTTTTGGTCTAACATCAACAAGAACCATTGTTCTGAGGATTCTGTCCTAATTTTGGACATCATTGTCATGAGAATATAAAGAAGGGATGGAAATAAGTTTAGCATTGCACATTTTGAATAGGAGGGGCTTGTGGAACATCTATGCAAAGAAAACCCACTAGGGTCTAGCACAAGGCTTGTGGAACGTACTCTCGGCGTGGTTTACTCCCCCGAATTGCCATCATGCTACATTTACAGTTTTAAAATTTGTCTTTAGATAGTGAGCATTAGGTGAATAGTGGTATCTAAATGTCCGAATTATATGCTTCTATAGTCCAGACTCCCATCAACTGGAAGAGGTTGCCAGTGCTTATGGGAGAGGAGGAAGGAGGGAGTTACCGGTTAAGGGCAATAGTAACATTTTGGGTTTAAGTTACTTTTGAGCTGATACTATAATTTGGTTGAATATACAACCAGTTTAAAGATCACATTTTTGGGACACCTCGGTGGCTCAGTCGATTAAGCATCTGCCTTCGGCTCGGGTCATGATCTCACGGTCCTGAGATGGAGTCCCATGTCGGGCTCCTTGCTCGGGGAACCTGCTTCTGCCTCTGCCTGCCATTCCCCCTGCTCATGTTCTCTCTCTCTCTGACATATAAATAAATAAAATATTTTAAAAAATAAAGATAACATTTTCTATTAAGGTTTCTTTAGACTTATATTTGTGTGCAGAAAGAATTTTCCATTCCTCATTCCATGAGCAGTGAGGAGAAACCCTTACTTTACATGCATTCCTTGGGGCCCCTCTGATCTCTAGTGTCATGGCCTTGTTCAGGCTTGATTTCTAGTTGTCCTGTACTTTGCCCACTCAGGTGCTGTTGGTAAACTATTATCATTTGGAGTATCCCATTGGCCACTGATGAAATCTTGGGCTCCCACTTTATTTTACTTTGGGAGTTCCTAGATATTGCAGTCATAACTCCACAGCTATTCAGGCTCCCGGTTCTCTTGGGATCTCTGTGGAGGCCTGGGGAGCAGCATCTCAGCTGCTTTCTCTGAACCACTGGGGAGTATCCAAGACTCTGGGAGGCTTCCCTCTGGGCCAGCCATGTGTTTGTCTTCTTCAACCAGTTCAATCTCTTACAAAACCATGTCGCAAACTTCCCGAGATATAACTGGGAAACACCCTCATCATTTAGATTCCTTTTCAACTTACCTGAGGTTTTTAATCTTCCTGAAGATCCCCCACTTCCTCACCCACCACACACACACACACACACCATCTCCCAACCACAACCAGTCTAGAGCAAGGCCCAAAGAGATGAGGGACTGTAGCCCAGAAAACCCCTTGCAACATCTTGAAATTATTATCTTTCCTCAAGCACCAGCAAGGTTTCTACTTTACCTTTATGAACAATGAGAAGCATTGCTTTGCAGCTTTCTTCCTTCTTCACTGGCTGGCTTTGTTCTGGGAGATACAGTCCTCCCCTTCGTCATGTTATAAGTTAAATATAACTAACTTATTACTAAACTCATGGTTTCATAATAGTGACACTAATGCCTGCATGAAATAAAACAAAGGCAAAAGAAAGTGATAGATCCGTGAGCTATATAATAGATGATAGATAAATAAAAATGGATAGATTACAGAGAGAAAATAGATCACCAAATATTTCATTTTATTTTACTATTTTATTTTATTTTTAAAGACTTTATATATTTATTTGACAGAGAGAGGGCGCACAAGCAGGGGGAGTGGGAGAGGGAGAAGCAGACTCCCTGTGGGGCAGGAAGCCTGATACTGGGCTTGATCCTGGGACCCTGGGATCATGACCTGAGCTGAAGGTCGACCAACTGAGCCATGAAGGTGCCCCAGATCACCAAGTATTTTAAAGAATATTATTTCCATTTCATATAGTTAAAGTCCTCAAATATTTAGAATAAGATCGGGAAAACATCCAAAAACAAAGCTAAAGGTCAGGAGGAAAAAGAGGGAGTAATAAAGGAGACAGATAATTGGGGATGAGAGAGGTGAGAGAGGAACCAGAAAACAATGGTGTTCTAGAACATGAGGAATGAAGTATTTGGAGAAGAGGGGAATGACGAGTACCCTCAAATGCTTCCGAAGAATTAGTTCAGTTGAGACCTTCTTCTTGCACGGGGAAGTGAAGTGGCTTAAATGTGTCTGCTTCCGGGGACATCTGGGTTTAGAAGCCTAATTAAGAATTATCTTACGATACCATACCACTGCATATGTTCAAAAAAATCCCAACCAGACCTCAGGAAATAAGTTCAAGCCTTTTAAACCACTAGCTGTGTGGATTTGGGAAGCTCCTTAGTCTCTTGGTGTTTCTTTTGTCCAAAGAGGGAATTGGTTTGATTATCTCTCAACTTGTTTTTGGTTCTGAAAACCTGCAAATCTAAAGTGGCACATTTCTCAGGCCTCCTGGAAGAAAAACGCCGTTGTTCCGGTACCAGATTGTTTGCTCATCCGTTTCTTCTTTATTTCCTACGTTAAGGACACTTCTATTGCTAGTAACAGTGAAATGACAGAAGTATTTATAGAATGCCAACTATGGGCTTGGACGCATGCTAGTTGTTTTATAAAGTTAAATCCATTTGTAAGCCTGTGAGTCCTGATATTTTTAAATACAGATTTAACTTAAGAACAAGAAAATTAATTAGAAAACTCATTGTAACAAAGTTCTCATATGTATACTCAGGCATACGTCAGGTCCAGACATACGAAGGCAGCGTGTTCTAACCTTTTCTCATTTCTATTCTTCCTTTTGGACTTTTTTTTTCTTATTCATCTATCACCACCAATATGATAGTTTTGTCATTTTTTTTCTTTAACCTTGTGGGGTTTTTAATTCAAATAAATCCATTTTGAAAGGAAACCTTTATGATATTAAATATATACCTGTCCTACTTTTCATAAGTGAAACAGAGCTGTAATAGTTGAAATACATATATTAACATACAAAACATACTAGAAATATTATGACAGTAAAGCAATGTAATTAAATTCTAGCTAGATTGTGTTCACCTGCTCTTTTTGTTTACAAAAGAAGTTGAGTGCTGAGCTCAGTTTTAGTGAGAATCCTGCTAAGCCAGTTTAGAGATGATCCCTCTGACCTTGACAGCAAGTCAAGTTTCTCTTTCCCCATATTAACTGAGTTCCTCTTAGTGATTTTCCACCCTCTCCTTCACCCTGCCATTGGCTACAAATCCGCACTGTCTCAGCTATATTCCAATGTGAGTTCCATCTCTATACTCTATTGCAATATCTTGAATAAAATTGTTCTTGCTTGTTTAAAAAAAAAAAAAAAAGTAAGTGTTGGAGAAGTGTTTAGGATAGCACCAGCTGGGACTTTCTTCCTAATACAGTGGGAAGGATTATGAAGGGAAAATGTGCTATGTCCCATGTTACCTGATGCCTTGTCCACGGACCACAAAGTACTAGCTTTTCTAACAGTGAGAACAGTGAGACATATCCCACATGTGCTGGGCTCAGTTTATGTACCACCCCGTGTCTACTCCCATGCTGGTGAGTCCCCAGCTCTCCTGACTTATTTTCAGAGACCTGCAGTGGCGGAAACCCCCTCGGAGGCTGAAGGCTAAACTAGCGGAACTGCGGTATCTCTGCTTCCCCAGTGGCTGCCTAGAGGGAGCGGGTCACATCACCGAGAACTCTGACAGCGAAAAGTCCATTGGGAAGACTGAACATTGAGAGGCAGCTGACAAGAAGGATAGAGAGAGGAAGAGAGGGAGAGATTGAGGGACAGAGATTGAGAGGAGGAAGGAAGCAAAGGAAGAAAGAGAAAAGAAAGAAAAGTCACCAGATACACAGAGGAAATTCTGAGGCACCTCTCTCATGTCATCTTACAGAACCAAGTAACCAGTCATATTCGTTTTCTGTTGGAAGGCTGGGGCCAGTCTGATAATGTACCACTTGTACTTGCTTTTCCTCTTTCCTGACCTCACCTTACTCTCCTTTCCTCCCACTCTGGCCACCTTGAGTTTGCTCCTCTCAGTAAAGGCTTTATTCATAGCTTTATCTCAGCTCTCTTTTTCTAGATTATTTTCCACGCTTAGGGGCCCAATGAGACATCACACAGTTATGGGGAAATTAATGTACAATTTGTGTTATAAGGATTTCACAAGTCGATATCAGTTGGTCAAGAGAGTGAAGAGGAAAATAGTACAATTGCCACTGAAGGTCATTTAGGGTCACTACATGCTCCCGAGTCTCTACATCCACAGTGAGTTCTATAAGAGAACGGGATGTCTCTGTCTTTACATCCATATGCCCAAGGGTTGGCACAGTGCCTAGTGCACGCACAGTGACCCAAATGTTTTGAATACAAACATCCGTTGAATGAACGAACCCTCAAAGCACCATCTACTTGCAGGAGTAGAACACTCCATTCTACTTGTGCTCTATGTTGATGTGTTCTCCTAACCATGGTGTTGTTTGCCTCCAGGAGCCCATCTCTACACCACCAGCATGGCTCATCCACATTCTCCCAGCAGATCCTATCCCACTCTCCTTTTCTTTTCTCAGTTGACTTGTTCTTCGAGCTGGAGGGTGAGGTCAGAGAGATCTATCCATCTATGTTTCTCTCTAAGAGACATCGTTCTTTTCCTCTTAATCTGAATACTGGTCAACTATCTCCCTTTAAATTTTTTTGAGCAGATTTAGCTCAAGAATCACGTTTGCCTTCTCTACACCTCGAACTTCAGTGTTGAGCCTGTTGTAGGACACCAGCCTTACACAACATTTTTATAATATTTCAAATGCAAAGCCAAGTTTTCAGATGATTTATAATGCTATTTGTTTGACAAGGTAATAGAATTCCAAATGCTTCGATAATTTTAACGTTTTAGCAATTTGCAGAAACAGTGGCCAGAATTTATATCTTTGTATAGAAATAAAAATTGCAGGCATTATAAACCATTATGAAGCTCTGCCAGATTACTTTTTTCTAAAAATATTGTTTGTCTAATGCATGGACCCAAATTATTTTCCTCCTTGTAAAAGACAATATCCATTCCAAAAATATATTATGGAGACCTTATAATATGCCAGGCATTTTGTTAGAAGCTAGGATTACAGGGTTGGATGAGTCAATCCCTGCCCTTGTACAGCTTTTATTCTAGTAAGGGAAATAGACTCGAATGGATACATTTGATATAATGAAGCAAACTTTCTGTCATCAGTTGGGACTGGGTGATGTGGGAGTGCAGGAATAGAAAAGTAAATCGAATGGTAGAAGAAGATAGGAGAAGTTCCTGGAGAACAGCATGATCACGAGGTAGCCAGGTGGAGAACGGGGTGGGTTGAACACACACAGGGAGAAAATGAACAAAGGCCCAGAGGAATGAAATAGCATGGTGAGTGGAAAAGCAGCTACTGTTTGCTATGGCTGGAGTGTAAAGACCAAAGAATAGAGGGGTATAAGAAAAGTCTAGAAAAATATGGGAGTTCGTTTGCCATGGAAGAACTTGCATTTGAGGATAAGCAGTGTTACCGTTATCTTGAAAGATACGGCTGAAATTGTATAAATGTAAGTTGTTGTAAAGGGTAAAGTTAGAAAGGTGAGCAAAGACCATACCACAGGCCTCTTTTTTGTGTCCCAAATTTTGAATTTTGCCCTCTGAGAAGTAGTCATCCATTGAAGGTTTTGAAATACACAAACATGGCAAGCTTTGCTTTTTGGACAGATGACTGGCCACGCTAAAGAGCATAGATTGGAGGAAAAGAAAAGTCGAAACAGAAATACCAGTTAGAAGGCTATTTTTAGAAGTCATGTGAATTATAATTTGATTGTGGTAGAGATTTTTAAAATATAACATTGTTACACGAAAATCCTTCTCCTGTTTATTCTTTATGTGGGAGGTAAAAAGGTGCACTTGTTGTAAATACACATTATTTTGTCCTTTGCCTATAAAATGGGTCATCGTTCCCCATCCCTCTCTTCCAATATGCCTCATCCCCGATCCTTCCAAAAAGTTCTGCAATAAACTTTGTGCCTTACTAAATAAAAGTTAAGATTAGGATTCTTTTGTATGAGATTGAATTCAGCGTATTTGGGGATATTTTTGGATACAGCATTATTTAAAGTGTCACAGTTTATATCAATTGTTTTAAACTGTATCTCCAATCTGTGACTTCTCAGCATATTTTGGAATCCAACCAGTTTTCTGGTATTACAGAGTTTGCAATGTAATCTATTTTCCAAATTTTAAAATTCTTTTTTGAAATCATTATTAATAAAAAAATAAATAAATAAAATTCTTTTTTGTTTTTTAATTAAGAACGTTTCAGATAGTGTCAAAAATGAACAACCCCTTTTGGTGTAAATCAACCAAACATTTCAAATTTTAAACCGTTAAATTTATTTCTGTCTCTACAACTTCTGACATTTAGAAACAGATACAAGGGGGAAAAAGGGTTTGTCATTTGAGCTTTGTCCTTGGGATGATTACTTCAATCCCTCATACTGCTCGCTGAACAAAATCTAACTTACCTGAAATAGCATTGTTTTCAAGTATTACCTTGCCTTTCTGTATAGTTTATGACCTCAGCATTTGGGGATTGTGTGGCCTCATTCCAGAGACTAACTTACTGCCCAGCTCAAAACTGTGTCTGGCAATACAACACCAGGCTTGCCAATCACCAATACTTAGGCATGGATGATATTTGGTAAGAAAAGAAAAATCATCTGTGCCTGTCATTGCATTTTCTGGAAAGATCTCTTGCAATTTTATTAAACCAGAAGAAAATGTTTCTGAAAATAGCCTATTGACCTACTTTGAGCAAAGGTATCTAAAATTATGGCAAAATCTTTGTCAGCCAGATGTATGTTCACGTTGAAACCATGGAACTTTTGTAAACAATCTAAATAGCTGAAGAATAGATTTTCTCAAGATTTTCCAAGGCATAATCATTGCAAATTATAACTAGGAAAAAATTGTAAAACTTCTGTATTTGAGAGTTGGCCTTCATTTTTAATTGTGTTGTAATAGCCAAAATTCTTTTTAAGATAAGGAGCAGTAATTACTATCTCCTTCTTATAGGGATGCCCCAACTCTCTCAAAAGATGACATATATTTTTATCATGGTGGAGAAACCAGGAGCCAAACATGGAAAGTGAAAGGAAATATACTAGAGGAACAGCTCCCCAAATTTGTACATTAAGGGAAGGAAAATGAATTCTGTTGTTTAAATTTTCCAATTTTCCTCTTTCATGATGGGAATTCCTATGTCAAAGGAATTTCTAAAAAAAAACTTCCTAAGGGCAATTTTTGCATTAAGTCACAAATCAATGTCTATGATGTTTAATTTGGAATGTCTGCTTTTGTTCAGCTAGTATGGCTGACCAACAAAGCGAGAGCATGAGACTGGTGCCTCCTTCAACCTGTGATTCCCACTGCATACTAGGAGATACCAGTCATGCCATTCTACTTCCGATGAGAGAGCAGATGTCATGTCATGGATGCTTCTACAGGTCTCCATAGCTTCATTCTAAATTTGGGGATGACCATTCCAAGTCATAGATAACAAGCAATCAGATGAATACAAAAAAGAATAACTGGGCATTTGTTATATTTACAAGTCCCGAAACCATTGTTTCAACATTTTTCTCAACTGTGGCACATATTACAATTATTTCATGTGGCATATTCTTTATTTTTCACAACTGCAAATCTAATTCATGAACTATAGGAGTTCTAGAACATTTCTGACAGTTACCAGTGTTCCCCCCACCACTACCAAAGCCAGAATTTGCTGACTCATCCCAATGCTGTGTTTGTGCTTTAATAAAGTATAGAAAAAGATGACCATCCAAACGGATCACTGCTGAGATTCTCCTTGGTCGGGCAGTAAGTAAGAAAAATGAAATGTTTATTGTTAGTCATTTGTGACTGAGAATAGTTGCAACACCAAGTCACATGGTTAGCAAATAATTAACTCAAAGGTAACTATCTTGTTTTTCTATAATGGAGAGAAAGGGAATTGCATACTACCAGGGAAAGGGCCAGGAGGTTGGGGAATAATTATGAAACAGAAGTCATGAATTTATCTTTATGTAGAGACACCAGAACTCAGACCTTTTCAGGAGACAAAATAGGGACACCTGGGTGGCGCAGTCGGTTAAGGATTCAACTCTTGGTTTTGGCTCGGGTCATGATCTCGGGGTCCTGGGATCAAGCCCTGTATCAAGCCCAATATTGGGCTCTGCACTCAGTGTGGAGTCTGCTGGAGATTCTCTCTCCTTCTCTCTCTGACCCTCCCACTCATCTCTCTCTCTCTCTGAAATAAATAAATAGGTTTTTTTAGAAAAAGTAGAGAGAGAGAGAAAATAATTACCATGTGCAGGTCTTTGATGTGCCGCTTCACCACAATCACGTGGACGTAAATGGAGGGTCCATTAAATTAAGGTTTTCTTTTCAATCCACTCAAAATTTGAACACCTTGTATGAGACTAGGCCCTGTATGAGGTGAATGACACCTTGAAAAGGTACTGTTACAGTTTTTAAGAAAAGACTAACAAATACAGTAAAATTAAGACAAAACAGAATACGTTTAAAGTACGAAGTGCATAGTACTGCCAGTATATGCAAAAGGCAGTCAGAAGTGTGGAAAGATAAATGTAGGTCCAAGGAACCAGAGAAACTGGAATTATAGATCTCTTTATTAAGATTTAGGAGGTTGAGTAGGATTTGGTGGGTCGAGAGGGTATGATGGAGGACATCACAAGAAAAGCTGTAACTAGCTTTCATGAAGGCAGAGAGGATGGAATGACAGAATTTGGAGAATAGTGGGGCACCTGATTACCTGAAGCAATGGCTTTGGGTGGAAAATGGGCCTCCAAACCAGTGCCGCAGATTTCCAAAGATAGTCCTATTTTGGAAAAATTATCTTAGAAATATTTTCTCTCTGTTTCTGTCTTACTGTCTCTTTCCTGTCTATCATCTATCTATCTATCTATCATCTATCTATCTATCTATCTATCTATCTATCTATCTATCATCTATCTATCTATCTATATCTAAACTATCATCTATTTATCAATCATCTTTTTTTTTAAAGATTTTATTTATTTATTTGACAGAGACAGCCAGTGAGAGAGGGAACACAAGCAGGGGGAGTGGGAGAGGAAGAAGCAGGCTCCTAGCAGAGGAGCCTGATGTGGGGCTCGATCCCAGAACGCTGGGATCACGCCCTGAAACAAAGGGAGACACTTAAGGACTGCACCACCCAGGCGGCCCTATTTATCAATCATCTATCTGAGTTTACTAATATTCTAAGTTTAATGACAGAAAGAAAAGAGTTCAAGAAATAAATGAAGTATAAAGGCAATAGCCTATGAAGTGTCCCCGAGAAGAAATATTTGTAATTTTTTCACTTGCAAGCGCAGAGTCACTCACTTCTGAGATTCTGCACCTAGCCATTTTCAGTCACAGATATAAAAGCCCAGGAGGAAGTTGGGTGAAAAGAAAAACCCCAGTGACATCTGTGATTTCCTGTGAGAGCCACAGGGTAAAACCAGCAGAAAAGAAACCCAAATATGAATCCCACGGGGTTGAAAGGCTCTGTTCTAAGAAACACCCCCTGAGAACACTCTGGGTGAAATCCTATCCCATGAAATAATCACCAGACATGAAAATTCATGCAGATTAGCTGGGAAAAATTATGACAATGAATGAAGTTATTGCCTTTGCCGACTTAGAAGCAAATAATTAATGAGGAATTTCATGTATATACTTTAAAAGTTCCCATTCTACCATTAACAAGGAAAGAAAAACCAATTTGAGGGCTTTCAACTAAGGGCCCAGTAAGAAGAATTTCATGTGTTATAGTATGTAGAGTCTTAACATTGTTTAATTCAGTCCACCAAGTCAATGCCAGAATAAAAGTTCCCCGAACCATGGATTATGGAGCCTTTACAAGCAAAAGGAGGCATTTCGGGGAGGTTAAGTTTTCGAATGGTGCTCTCTGGCAGATCCTTTGGCACACCAAAATGGTAACTTGAGGCCCATGGGAGTCGGGGCTGCATCTCTCCCTTAGTGAATCAGAGAAATAAGCTCTCTGATCCAAACATCAGGAGGAAAACATTTACCTGGAATATTTCTCCTTCTCAAGGAATTCCAACTTCTCAGCAACTTTGACTGAATCAGGACTGGGAGGGGAAGGAACCTCACTCTGAGGTCAAATGAGCCATGGGCTAACTTCAGCTCCTCCTGAGTTGGGCATGACTAGAGAGCTAGGTCACCCCTCTCTGTTGCTTATGTTTCCTTTTTCCCATCCTTTTTTGCTTGGGGATAAAAAAAGATTTCAAACCTTGAATGTAATGACTTAATATATTAAATATCCTAATTTCTTTGTGTATGTGTGTGTGTGTGTGTAAAATATTAAAAACCATCATAAAAGTCACCATTGGATTTTTTCTTTTGTTTCATCTGGTCATTTTCCACTGGAGATAAATGAAGTTACAGAGAGCCTCGTGCTTGAAGGGCCACTACCAAACTGTGAGTCTGGGGGCTCTTTGTCCAGACTCGTTTATTCTCTGTGGGCCCTAATGACAAACACAATCCTCTGAACATTCTCATATGCTACTGCTATGTACGATGGTTAATTTTATGTGTCAGCTTGGCGACACCACAATGCCTAGTATTTGATGACAGTCTAAACATCACTGTGAAGGTATTTTTTGGATGAGATTAATGTTTACATCAGTAGACTTTGAGTAAAGCAGATGCTCTTCCATGATGTGGGTGGACCTCATCTAATCAGTTGAAGGCCCTAAGTCCCTGAGTAAAAGGGAATTCTGTCTCCAGACTGTCTTTGGATTCAAGCTACCATGTCAACTCTTTCCCAGCTCTCCAGCCTGCTGGCCTGCCCTGCAGATTTCAGACTTGCCAGACTCCACAACTGCATGAGCCAATTTCTTAAAATAAATCTGTTTCTGTCTTTCTCTTTCTTTCTATTTACACACATCCCATTGGTTCAGCTTCTCTGGAGAATCCTGACTGGTACACTGGGGGAGGAGAGACAATAGTATATGCTTGAGGCGGGGACAGAGGTGGGGGCAGGTATATGGCTTGAGGTTTTGTTCTTGTCTCTCGATAGGCTAAGCACAGCAATTTTCAAACTACAGTGTGATCATTTCAACCGCATGGAAGTGGGATAAAAAGTGATTTTCTGGGCCCCACAACTGAAGATGCTGCTTCAATAGGTCTGAGATGGGGCCTTGGGAATCTGTCTTCTCTACCAAATGCACTGAGATTTTTCCAATGCACTTGTTCCAAATAATTTAGTTAGAAACTATTGCCATGGGAGTGTCACTTCTTAAGACAGGTGATATAGTCTGAATGTTTGTATCCTCCCCAAATTCACATGTTGAAATCCTAATCCCCAAGATGATACATTAGGAGATGGGGAACTTTGGAGGCCATTTGGTCATGAGGGTGCTGCCTTCATGAATGGGATTACTGTTTTGGAAAAGAGGCCCCGCCAGGCTCCCTATCACCTTCCACCATGTGTGAACGCAGTGAGAAGGGGGTGATCTGGAATCCAGAACCTGACCCTTCTGGCATTCTGATTTTGGATTTCTAGTCTCTGGAACTGTAAGAAATCAATATCTGCTCTTTATAAGCCACCCAGTCTGTCCAGGGGATTTTATAGGAGCCCAAATGGACTGAGATAACAGTGTAGGAAATTATATATTATTGGAGCAACGCTTTTGGAACAATAAAGGCTTTTCTGAAGTTTGAGGGTAAGGATGGGGGAACAGCATGGATCTTTTTTTCTCTCCTAGATTCTAATTCACACACTTTAGGGCAAGAACATTTTACTGAAGGATACCATAAAAAACATTCTGAGCCCCTTGACACTTGTAGAAACAAGTTGCACATCATGTAATTGGCAAGAGTTATTTACATCACTATCCGGACAATGTCTCCCACAACTTAGCAATAATTCTAAGTCGTTCATGATAGGTGACCACACAGCTGTAGCCTGAGCACCTGTATTAGGAAGATACTGAATACCCCACAAGCAGCGGTCATGCTGTGTATTTTTTTCTGGAATCATTCACTCACTAACTTGCCAAATATCTATCAAGCATGAAGTGTATCTCAGGTATTACAGCAGACATGAGGAAAGAAGAATGAAACAGTTCTTGTTCTTACGGAGTTCCTCACTAATTAAAAATATAACACATTTGACATAAACGCATGCATCACAATATACTTCTTTTTTTTTTTAATGTATTTCAGTAGAAGTTTTATTCTGAAGGGCTACATCTGGGCATTGGAAATATTATTTTCATATTTAATTTTATATAAGCCACTTGGTTATTTATAGGCTTGCTTATAGATTATTTATTTCACTGTTTATAGCTCTAAATTAAGAAAGGTATAAAACCAATTGTTAAGGAAGCGTGAGTCAGTAACACAGCTCTTTGAGGAGCATGAACGTAAGATCTGGAGATGTGATAGAGAGATGACTCTCCTGCAGTTCCGTCACTAAGCATCTGTTCTGCTCTGTGTGACTATTTACCCTGGCCTTTCTGCAGTGTAGAACCAAAGTCAAGGGGAAGAGATGGGGCTCAGAATTAACCTTATGTCCAGGGAATATACTTAAGCTAATTGTTCCACCAGGGTTTTGAATCCATGACCTTGACCTCCTTGTGTCAAATTCTAACCCCCTGAACTAACTGATAAGGAAGAAACCTATGAGAGAGTCCTGACGTCAAGTCTAAAGCACTACACGGTATCACAGTACCCGAGTATCACTGCTTCAGTTGTCACCATTAACTCAAGGAATTTTGGAAAACATCTTTTTAGGAAAAACTTTTTGTATGCCTTACAGAGTTAGGAAATTCTTCAGGCATCAACAGTATGGATTTGGTGCCATGACAAACTGTGGACTTAATGAGATAATGACTGGTATTTTTGGAACAGAAGGAAAGATTTCTTTTCTACTATATGTGTCACAACAAGAAAAAGCCAAAATGTACTAGATCTATTGCCATCCTCATTCACTTCCAGAGGGAAAATGAAAATTGACTTGACTTCTATTGGCTCATAATCCTGGGCATGTGGGAAATGTGTCATTCATTCATTCTTTTAGTCAAATATATTTATTGAGCTGCTTCTTGGTGGCAAGAATTGTCATAGGCAGTGGAAATGCAGAGATGACCAAGATGGACAAGGCCTCGTTCCCACGGAGCCTGTATTACAGCAGGGAACCATAGTCAATAAACAAGGAAGCAAGTACCTGAGCAAGAATTGATCACTTCTTGCTCACAATATACTTCGTAAAAGGAAGGCTTTACGTGCGCCAGTTCTTCTTATGTGCTAAATGTATTTAATTAAGTGGTAAAGTACCTATCTACCAGCATGGATTTTGAGAGAAGACAGACCTGGATTACTAGTTGTGATTGACTTGGTTGAGCGCCTTACCTCTTTAACCTGAAAAATGCGGGATAACCCTAGTCTCTTCCTCACAGAAAAAGAATGAGGGTTAACCAAGATAATGTCTGCAAAGCACTCATACAATGTCTGAAATAGATTGAGAGCTTCATAAATAACTATTGAAAATTCATGAGCAAATTGTCATTTTCAAGTGTTATGGAAAGGAAAGAAATTAACATTTATTGAGAGTTTACTACATTCCATGTACCGTATAGAAGACATTTCACATGCATTCTACAGTTAAAATAGAGGTATACTTTATGCTGCCCTTTAAAAACTTTGGAAATAATTGACTTTCATTCTAGATTGAGAATGAAGTAAAACACATTAGATTTGCTAACATATTTTCATGAATACTCTGAAGCATACCGAGGGTTTTTTAACCTACCACAATTATTTTATCATACAGAATAAAATGGTGATGCCCTTAAATGGATTTTTATAGCATTGATTTCCTGCATGTCAGTGTAGCAATGAACAGAGAACTGTCCCCGGGCTGTTATTAAGCATCATGAGTTGTCTTTCCCAGAAACAGGCTAACTTTGCCCTAGACCGTCTGCCCCTCCAAGAACTACTTATAGCCCAAATATCACGATTTCGTGTGCACAATGCAAGCAGAATACGGAGCCATGAAACTGAGTGATGTGATGCTAACTGGGCTAAAAAATTCCAACCTACACTTGCAACATTAGAGAAACCATCTGCTTGTTCATTTAAATTCCCAGCCAGAGACGCTACTCCTTACCTAATAAATATTAATTGGAGCCTGCCAGATTCAAAGCAAGAGTCATCTCTGTGTTTGTGTTTTGGTTATTTGATTCATAGCCCAAAGAAAATCTCTTGATTCTGTGCATTATTATTTCACTCTTAATT
Source organism: Ursus arctos (assembly GCF_023065955.2). Lineage (NCBI taxonomy): Eukaryota > Metazoa > Chordata > Mammalia > Carnivora > Ursidae > Ursus > Ursus arctos. Next base: position 15,743,407 of record NW_026622930.1, read on the forward strand.
CTACATTCATTCATGTACTCATCTAATCATTCAAATATCTATGCAATAAATAATACCAATCAGTCACTATGTCGAAAGCAGTGTGCGGTGTAATAGTGAAAAATGGTGTTTCTCCTTGGAGAGCAGCGCTCACTGTCACATAAAGAGCAATAAACTTCTGATACTCATTTGCGTGTGAATGAGATTTTTATTTTCATGAAAAGTGGAACAAAACCAGATTAAGTAGCTCAAAATCAAATTTCTAGCGTCCCTTTGGATCTGCTTTTCCCCTTTTCCTTGCATGCATGAGATCTACTAACATCTATTTGATGGCTAGTGACTCAGAAGAAAACTTTAGGAAATGTTTTGATTCCTCATACATTTGTTTATTCATCAAATAATTATTGAGTGTTTTCTAAGGGCCAGGCACTCTGCTGGGCACTGAATATGCAGCGGCGAATAAAGGATCCGATCACTGGACTTTTAAAGTTAACAGCCGGGGCACCTGGTGGCTCAGTGGGTTAAGTGTCCGCCTTCGGCTCAGGTCATGATTCCAGGGTCCTGGGATCGAGTCCCACATGGGATCCCTGCTCAGCAGGGAGTCTGCTTCTCCCTCTACCCCTTCCCCCAGCTCATATGCTCTCTCTCTCTCTCTCAAAAAAAAAATAAAATAAAATCTTTAAAAATAATAAAGATAACAGCCTATTAGGACAGATGGAAAATAAGCAAAGAGAGAAATAAATAAATGCATGTATTTGATGAGCGTTCTGGAGAAATAAGATGCTATGATAGAGAAGAGATAACCTTCATTACCTAGAGACAGGTTAAGGAAATCCTGTCTGAGGAGGTGACATTTAAACTTAACCTTTAAAAATAGAAAGTAGTTGGCATTGTGAGGGGAGCTGTATAAGGGGAGGGATGAAAGGTGTGAGCCTGTAGGGGTGCAGGGCAGGGGTAGGGAGTGGATACAAGATACAGTAAGCGTGAAGAGCAGGTGTGAAGCCTGAATGGAAATTAATGAGCTTTGAAATTTATTGCTGCTTATCCTTCTTTCAACATGCTCACGTTTGTTTGTGATTGTACAACTTCCAAGAAGTTAGTATATTTCATGTTAATTACAAAGTGATGAAGGCTTTCTGGGCAATGGGGACTTCATTACTCCTGTTAGTATCATCGGTCTAAGCAAAGACTTCTTTTTCCAGGGCACCTGCTGTGGCAAGAACTGAATGATACATTTGTAGGATGCAGCCTTGGTTTAGAGTTTGCTTTACCATTCTTTATTGAAGCATTATTCTTGGCGTCACTTCAGAAGGGAGCATTACTCTTTTTGCTCCAAGGCCACTGACAATGTTCTCATAAGGTCAAAGCCAACGTAATGGAACTCTATACTAAAGCAACAAAATACAGAGTTTGCGTTTGTATTTCAGGCCTCTCATAACTGACTTTCGCCCAAAGCTGCCCATGCCCTTTATCAGCCAGCAATCCGCTCTGTGGGTCTCTAACCTCTTGAAGAGCACATCTTAGCTGGACTGACTGCTCTTTTTTCCCGTTTGTTCATGCCTTCTTGCTAATCACTGCAGGCTTGGTATTCAGTCCCTTGCCCTTTTCTCTGGAAATGGAGTCCTTCAAACTGAGAGAACTGGTGGTTGCTTCCTGACACCCCACAATCCTACCCATTATTCTGACTGGAATTTGGTTTATGGTTTCACTCCAGTGGCTGTAACGATCAAATCTTTTGTTTCCTTAATGACATCATGATCTTAATCCAGAATGTTCTGCCTTACAGTCTGATAGATTGGTGCCTACATATATTGTTGCATAAGCAAATCCTCCCTGGCCTGAAACATCATCTCCAGCACATTAAAATTCCAGCCACCTCTCCTGTAAAATTTTCTGGAACGTCTCAGCTCACAGTGTTACCTCCCAAACTTGAATGCCCATAGCTCTTTTCAGAACTGACATTCACCTGGTAGTGAATAGACATTTTAAAACACGATCCCTAATTAGACTATAAATGCTAAGAACATAAGACTATATATCCCCACTCTGTCCTGCCCAACATCCTCTGGTATACAGTAGAAGCTCAATGGGAGACAGCTTCACTACACTGATGTGAAAATCAGGCCACTTTCTAAAACTAAACTTTTCTGGAGAATTTATTGCCACTGAATCAGTTCTGTGTAGAGTAAAGATCATGGGGTTTGGTTCAGACAGACCTGACTGAGAAATACCAGCTCTGCTCATTAGCTAGGTCATTTTGAGAAAGGCATCTGTGTGCATGCCCATGGGCATCTGAAATCCTTTCTAATTTGGGGAGAATATCCAATTCTGAGTGCCCATATGAGAATCATGAAACTTCTTTCTATTGAAGAGCTGAGGAAGGGCAAATTCTTTCTTCCTCTTTCCTCCTGCTCAGCAGCCAGGACGTGGATTATCAGACATTCTCACCTACAACTTTGAGCCTTCAGTGATTGCTACCAAGATGAAGGAACAGTCAATGATTAATTCATTGCACAGTGTCCAATAGCAGCTGTGGTGATTGTCCAGAGCCAAGGGGCACAAGAGTTGAGCAAAGTGTCGAGCAGAGGAGTACCCCCTGTTCTGTGGGGTAGCTTTTGCTATGGACCCTCTGCCTAGACTCTCTTGATTTCTGTCCATTTTCTAGTGTAACTTCTCCAGCTTTCTTGCCAGTTACTTTGCTGGTTAAGTTAACCAGAGTAGGCTTCCTGTGCTGGCAACTGATGACTATAATTGAGGTATCCACTTAGAAAAATGAGATGATAATATCTACCTCTTTTCTATATAAATTAAATGCTATTTATAACATACATAACAGGCACTTGTAACATAGGAACAAATCGATAGTTAATAAATATTTTTTAAAAATATCTTCAATTTTGTTATTATTGGCCAGTTTCTATGTCCTTACTCAAAATAACTACTCTCCAAGCACCAAACTGCTATTTTAGGAGTCCACAGATCATTTTTTAAAAATTGTTGAAACATTTCTTTAAAACATTTCAATCAGCCCTGCCCATATGTGGCTGGAGCCAGCTTGATTTATGGGAACTGCTTGGTTGCACATGCTGCTGGACCATCTCCACCCCCCCCAGTCCGGGGGGGCAGGGAGCTCCACACTTCCATGGCACTGTTGTCACTGTCCTGTCCCTGAATATCCATCATAGCCTAGAACACTAATGAAACCATTAAACCTGGACTAGGTGACTATGGCAGGATATCTGTATCCGAGGATTCTCAATGCCTTCCCAGCCCCCTCGTCTTTCCTCTCAATGCTCACACTGCTATCGCTATGCCATTCAGGGTTCATGGAGAACCTCCTCTTTTGGATTTTAGATAATTTAGATTCATTTCTTATCTTTTTTTTTTTTTTTTTTTGATGGAACTGTAATCTCCTTAACGTTGGGTCTCTGGCTGTATCATATTGTAACGCACACCATGTGCACAGTGACTAGAATACATTGTTGGCTGAATACATCAGTGACTGCTTATGAATTGCTATGATTAGAAAATACGGAGGATTGTGCTGAAGTGTATTTTCCCCCTGAACTTGATATATTATCTAGAAATTTAGATATGTCTCTCCATAAACCAATACATTAGAATATTCAAATGAAAAAATCAAATCCTTAGAAAAATGTAACATGAAATTTGAATTAAGAAAAAAAGAAATATCTGAATATTTCTATAACCTAAAAATATTGATCAATAGTCAGACCCTGTCCATGAATAAAATAAAAATACCATGTCCAGATGAGTTTTAGCAATGAGTTCTGATGTCATTGTTTATAGATGATGATATTGTCTACACAGAAAAATGCTCTATAAAGATGAGAAATGAAACATAGTTTAGAATGATGGCTGAGGACTCGGTTAATATGCAAGAACAAAATGCATATCTATATACCAGCAACAAATATATAGAAAATCTGTGAAGAATAGTCCATCCAATAACAAAAACAATCAGAGTGTCTAAGGAAGCTGCTAACAGAAGAAGTTTCACCGCGGAAATTTAACTGAAAGAGCTTAAAGAGGACCTAAACGAGTGAGAGATACAACCATGATCATGCATAAACATGGACCTACAAGATGGCTGCTGTCATCTCCCCCAGTTGCTTCAGGGATTTCATGCAGTTCCAATGACAGTCCGATCATAGATTTGGAGGACAAGTTGACTGTAAAAGTGATATAAAAAAGCAAACCCCAAGAATAGTCAGGACTCTCTAAAAATGAATAAGATCACCCATTGCTTAGCTTGAGTTCCCTAGACAAACTGATGTGCTAATGCTGCTTTGGATATAATTCCAGATAAACAAGTGTAAGGGAAAAATGGAAATATGGCAGGGAAGAAGCGAAGGCACATATAAGAATATAAAATAGTAACAATAATAATAATAAAACACACAACAACATTTGGTAATGGGAGTGAATCGATAGAGGCTAAACAAATGCAGTGGATCAACTAAAACCAGTGAATTCTAGAACTATTCTGGGGGTTTGGAAGAAGGAAGACTTTTCCTGGGGCTCCTGGGTGGCTCAGTCGGTTGAGCATCTAACTCAGCTCAGGTCATGATCTCAGGGTCATGGGATGGATCCCTGCATCAGGCTCAGCACTCAGCAGGAAGTCTGCTTGAGGCCTCTCTCCCTCCTCCTCTGCCCCTTCCCCTGCTTGTGCATGCATGCTCTCTCACTCTCTTTCTCTCTCTCAACTAAATAAATCTTTAAAAAAAATGAAGAAGACTTTTTCTGAAGGCCTTTTCTCATGTTCTGTCTCTTAGTGGTCAAAGATTACTCCACACAGCATTAAGTCTCTGCACATAATGGTAGTGTTTCCTGGTTCTTCTGGGCAGTTTCTGGGGACTCACACAACAGTGATAGCAACCACAGCATGAGCCACCATTTGGGGTGAGATAGCAAGCCAGAGGTCATCCCAGCATGCCTGACATAGTGGCCACCAAACAGACATGATGAGACAAGCTGGTGTTTGCACATGGATGCAAAGATATCCTGAAGTACCAAGAACTGGCATGGACGGGAACACCTACACAACGATGGAGGGATTAAGGCATGGGGTGATGACCTCGGAAAATAATTTTTCACTATCTTGCGAAGTTGAACATTTGTATACCAATTTGTATATCGTTTGACCGTGTGTGTAAGTGTAGAAACACCTGTTCTGGAGCATTTAGACCCTGTCAAAGATTGCACGTAGACAGATTTTTCATGAAAGCCAAATAACGTAAACAATTCCTGAAGAACGGGTTAATAAAGTTCAATATAGTAACACAATAGAAAGAGAAAATGAATGACTTATAGTTTTATACAGCTTCATTTATAAAAATTATAATTTTAAAGAAGGAAATAAAGCAGTTTTTAGAAGACTGCACAAAATACGATACCCATTTTCTATGTCCCAAAACAAGCTTGTCATGGGATGTATATGGAAACACTCTGAATATAGAACAAGTGAATGATAGATTCGGGGTAGTCTTCACCTCTCAGGAGGATGAGAAGAGGTGGGATATGGAAGGAGCACTCAGGTAGCTGCACATGAGGGTGATTGGTAACATCTCAGTCCTACAGAAGAGTGTTGCTTCTATGACGTTCAGGTTGTCACTGTACCTTAACACTGACAAATATATCTATTTGCTTTTTTGGAGGACACCGAAGAAGACATCTTATGAGACAAGCAATGGCCTCCTGGTCGTGTCTTCCATTCCTTTCTCCCTCCCTCCCAGTATAGATTGCTAAAGCAGTTCTATTAATCTGGGAACCACGCTTGGAAAAGCACTGCTGTGATAACAGATCTCACATAATTTGAACTGGTAACTTAGGCTATATAATAAGGCAATCCCATGCCCTCCGTGTTTCCTCTCCCAGGGCAGATGCAAACATCTTCCAAATTGCGTAAGTGAAAAACATGGACACCATTCATGACTCTGGTTCTACCTTCCCCACCTCACCTCTATTAAATCATCACCTCCTCTCACTTAGAGCTACTTCATATCCTTGGAATCTATCCATTTTCTCCATCCTCAATGTTACTGCTCTAGACAAAATAACCATCAGATTTAATCCCCTGGATTATTGCAATAGAACTGCTCTCTATCTCCCTTTGGCCCCTACATACTTTCTTCAAACGGTTTAGCAGGTGTCATTTTCCCAAGACAGAAATCTAATCATGCTGCTCTTGCTGAGAAGGTTCCTCAGGGGCCTCAGGGTAAAACACAAATTCCTCAAAGTGGGCCATCCACTCCCACTTGTTTATCTAGCCCTTGTGCACGTTCAAGACTCTCTTAGCAGTATTACTGTTTTATTACTGCCACGTAGTATAAGCTTCTGACTATCCCCATGTTTTTTCTTGCCAGTGCTGCACTTTCTAGAATGGCCTTCTACAAATTCCTGACTGGCTCCTCCCTGCTTCTTAGAACAACATAGCTTGTGTTCATCTCATCATGGCGGCCTGTTTAAAATGATGACACATGTCTCGTACATGGACCCCTGCAACTTGCATTTATTCTTATCATGTACTTATTGCTGGTTTTGGATTTTAGAAGCCCCAGGCACTAAAAAGTCTACATTTACCCACACTCATCACATGTAATTCAAAAAATGAGAATGATGCTGGGTCATAAGATAGGTGGATGGAAATCTAACAGATTGTTGATGTTTCCCCGTATGACTATGTGCTGCTTATGTTGAAACTGCAGCTATGCAATTTTAAAAAATCATGTGCCTATATTGCTGTGACTTTATGAAAACTGGACTTTTATTGAATAATTCACTGCTGCATGTATTTATTGTGATGTTTTGAAATTGTTTTGTTAACTATTAGACCCTCGGTGTCTGTTCCAGAAGAGCTAACAAATAACACATATTTGTTAATAGGAGGGAGGAATAAATGAGTAAACGAATGGCCACAGACTGTCATTCCTCTTGTCTTGCTGCTAATTACAAAGTGGCCTCTCACATTTTTCGATTTGACCTTACCCTTCTCAACTATATACTTTGCTTATCAGAACCCAGCCATCAAACTACATGAGTGGACAATTCTTCCATGACTACTTTTTAAATAGTTTTGAAAGAAGTCTCTTAAGTGATGTTTATTTCAGCCATTAATTCAAAAGTGACTTCTAGTTCTCCAAAATTAACAAAAAACCATCAGAGATTAAAACATCAGATAACATAGACACGTAATTTTTCATTTTATTTTCCAAGTAGTCAATCCAAAGGTATTATTTTTTGGTTTACTATAGAAATTAGTGATCCACAGAAAAATAACATGTTGCAAATGTAGCAGCTTAAAAAGACAATTTTTTTTTTTTAAATCTCACAGTTTCTTTGAGTCAGGAATAAGGGCACCTGATGGTTTCGACTTAGAGTCTCTCCTGGGGCAGCAATCAAGGTGTCAACCAAGATTTCAGTCATCCGAGACTTAACTGGGTTTGGAGGATCCATTTCTGAGCTCACTTATACGGCTATGAAGAGAAAGTTTTGGTACCTTGACATGTGAGCTTCTCCATAGGACTTTTCATGAAACGGCTTCTCCCCGATGAGTAACATAAGAGAAAAGAGGGAAAGGTGTGAGAGACAGAGAGAAAGAGACAGAAGCCATAGTGTTCTATAACCTTATTTTAGAAGTGGCATACCGTCCGCCATCTTCTATTGGCCACACGCACCTGACCCTGATGCAAAGGGGGAGCGAGCCGTGCAAAGGTGTGAAGACCAGTATGTGAAGTCGTCGAGGACCACTGTGGAGACTGCACAGGAAGAATTTTGAGCAAGGATTTAGCATGATGTGACTTATGTCTAAAAGGATCATCCTCGTTGCATTTTGAGAAACAAGATGGAGGAGATCAAGATTGGAAGCAGGTGGGTCAGGTACAAGGCTGTCAGTGTTGAGGAAGCAGATAGTAAATTGTTGCTGAGCAAGGGTTGTAAAGTGATGGTATTGATAAATCATCAGGCTCTATGTGTATGTTGAAAGTGTGACCTGAAGGATTTGCTGATGGGCTGGATGTGAAGTGTGAGGGAAGTAGAGGAATTAAGGACAATGGCAGAATTTGGACTAAGAAATTGAATAGATGGTGGGGACATTCGTTAAGAAGGGAAAGATTGGTAGAGGGACTACTCTGGAGCAAGAGGAGGAACCAAGAATTCTGGTTGAAATACATTAAGTTGGGGTGCCTGGGTGGCACAGCGGTTAAGCGTCTGCTTTCGGCTCAGGGTGTGATCCCGGCGTTCTGGGATCGAGCCCCACATCAGGCTCCTCCGCTGTGAGCCTGCTTCTTCCTCTCCCACTCCCCCTGCTTGTGTTCCCTCTCTCGCTGGCTGTCTCTATCTCTGTCAAATAAATAAATAAAATCTTAAAAAAAAAAAAAAGAAATACATTAAGTTTAACGTGCCTATTAAATACCCAAGTAGAGGGGCTTCTGGATGGCTCAGTCAGTTGTGTCTGCTTTCAGCTCAGGTCATGATCCCAGGGTTTGGGATCAAGTCCCACATCAGGTTCCTTGCTCAGTGGGGAGTCTGCTTCTCCCTCTCCCTCTGCTGCCCCCCCCCGCTTGTGCTCTCTCTCACTCTCTCTCTCTCTGTCAAATAAATAAATAAAATCTTAAATGAATAAGTAAATAAATAAATACCCAAGTACAGAGGACAGGTTGTTGAATTTACAAGTTCAGTTTCCAGGCAAGAAGCTGGGGCTACAGATATAAAAATAGGAGTCATAGGACTAAAACTGGGAGTCGTAAGATTAGAAACGCAGTCATCAGAGTAAACATGGTATTTAAGAACATGAGGTGGTTGAGATAATCTATACAATGATTGAAGAGAGAGAAAAGATGACGAAGAACTGAATTCTTGGAAATACCTGTATTTGGAGATAAGAAAGAAGAGAAGAATGTGATAACGTAGAAGACAGGGGAATTCAAGAGAACATCTACTCCCTGGAAGCAGGATGGTCAGGTAAGTCATTTGCAGCTGACGGGTCATGCAAGACGGAGATGAGAATTGACTACTAGATTTGGCCATGTGGAGGTCATTGCTGACCTCATAGACCAGTTATGGTGGGGGCAGAATCCAAACTGGTGTGCTTTTCAGAGAGATTGGTAGGAAAGGAAGAGGAAAAAGACATTTTGTGAAATAATAAGAAAGCAAAGCATTGGGACAGTAGCTGAAGGCTGATGGGTAAGCAGGGAAGAAAATTTAAAGGTTGAAGACTATTGTAGCATATTTGAATCCCAATCATTACAAACCAAAAGATTGGAGCAGATGAGGATAAAGTACAGCAAAGTGTACCTGCAGGAGAAAAATCCAGTCATAAATGTAAAATGAGAGCAGTTAGCAATGTTACCTATTTTTCCACAACCAAATCCAACTGTTGCTTTTTGACTCCACAGACTATATGCAGATTTTTCTCTCTATTCCTTTCCTGACAACATTTCTTATACTTGGAATGAGCTTCCTCTCTCTCTCTCTCTTTTTTTTACCTGAAAAAAACATCTGTTCTTTAAGATCCAACTCTAAATTTGTCTCTTCTGAAAAATGAGCCTTAGATGAGGCTGAGTAGTGGTTCCCCAAATAGCTTTACATCTTAATCTCCAGAACCCGGAAATGTTACTTTATGTGGTAAAAGGAATTTTGTAGAAGTGATTGAGTCAGGATCCTACCTTGATCCTTAAATTTAGAATCTGGAGATGGGCAGATTATTCAAGTGGGCCAAATGTAATCAACATGGTTTTGGTAAGAGAGATGTGGGGGAATCATAGAGAAGAAGAGGATGTAATGATGGAAACAGAAATTGGAGTCATGTGATTTGAAGAGTGAGAAAGGGGTCACACACCAAAGAATATGGGCAGCCTCTAGAAGCTGAAAGGCAAGGAAACAGAGTCTCCCTTCAGAGCCTCCAGAAGGAATCAGCCTTGACTTGACTATAGGTGGTGAAATGAACTTCAGACTTCTGAGCACTGGAACTGTAAAAGAATAAATTTGGGTTGCTTTAGGATACCAAATCTGTGGTAACTTGTCACAGCAGTGATGGGAAAATAATGAAGACCTCCCCTCAAAAGCTCTTCCTTCATCTGGCTTCTTCGTCTTCCTCTTACCTCATGTGGAATTTATTTTACAACAGCTTTACTGACTTGCAATTTATATACCATAAAATTAAGTATTTAAGTGTACAATCAATGACTTTTAGTGAATTTACCAAGTTGTGCAGCAATCACCATAAACCAGTTCTAGACCATTCCTGTCACCCCAACATTATCCTTCACGGCTGTGTTCAGATAATCCTAACTCCTGGCCTCAGCTCCACACAACCATTAATCTACTTTTTGCCCCCATGGGTTGGCCTTTTCTGGATGCTTCAGTACATGCAATCATAGAGTACATGGTCTTTCGTGTCCGGCTTCTTTCACTCACCACGATGTTTTTAAGGTTCTTCCATGAGGCAGTACCTATCAGAACTTTGTTCCTTTTTATCATTGAATATTACCCCACTGGGTGGATATTCCACAATTTGTTTGTTCATTTAAAGGTTGATGGACAAGGCACCTGGGTGGCTCAGTAGGTTAGGCATCTGCCTTCGGCTCAGGTCATGATCTCAGGGTCCTGGGATAGAGCCCCAAGTTGGGCTCTCTGTTCAGCGAGGAGCTTGCTTCTCTGCTTCTCTCTCCCTTTGCCTGCAGCTCCCCCTGCTTGCGTTTTTTTTTCCTCTCTCTCTGTCAAATAAATAAATAAAACCTTTAAAAAAATACAGGCTGATGGACATTTGGGTTGCTCACATAATACTTGAATATCCATTTCTTCCTTATAATATTTTGAACCTACCGCTTGGTGTCATGTTATAGTTCCGAACAAGAAAGGAAGTCTGTCTGATTCACCTTTCTGTGCCCACACCCCATACCTGTATCTGGCAAATTGCGGTTGTTCAATGACCATCACTTGCCATCGTGTGTCGTTTCCATGACCCATCCTGCTAGTTCCGCTAGGGCATCATAACGACAGTCCAGCTGACAGGCAGCATTTCCTTCTCCAGCATTGCCTCTCCCTAGCCGCTTTCCATTTTTCTAACGCTGTACCTACTACTGTCAGCTGGTTGCAGTCACAGTTTGCTCAAAACCTCCTTTCACATTTCCTCGGGGCAAAGGACAGTGGGCTTCTCAGAGTTAAGGTCTAATATGGGCTCTGGAGAAAGAACAATTACTTGAATAAAAATGTTACCTCTTTGTCGTGTCCTTTTGCCAGACTACATTATGGATCTATGTAAAGAAGAATAACAGTGAACACATAAAAATAAATGGAAACCCCTCAGCCTCAAGAGCCCCAAGTATGTAACGAAAGAAAAAGAAAAATCCTTGCGAGGCAAAGTTAAATTCCTTTGGATGTTTCCAACATTCAGCTTTGACTCCCAATGATCAGCGGAGAATATTGGCCGATGATTCTAGGAGCCTTCAATGAATACCTCTTTTTAAGGATTTAGTTTCTCTTTCACGGCATTTTAGTAATCACTCACGCTGCTATGAAAATCGGATAATGGCCCACAATACATCCTGAAATGAAAAAGAATGCAAGGAGAAATAAAGCAAGAAAACCCACAACACGCGGGCATTATCAATTCAGGCTCACTCAGGCTTCGCAGGTGGAATCAGTCTTAATTCAAAGGGCCCTCTCCTCAGAGATTGAGGCAAGTGATACTTTTCTTTGTGGCCTTTCGGACTTTTCATTCCACACAATCATAGCACACACCAAGTTTGAAAGCTGAGCTTTCGGAAATATGTAACAGGACATTGAAATGAGAAAAGGGAAAGAGGCAGAAAGACATTTTATTGAAAAGCATTTCGTAGAGCTTAGCTTACAATTGGACACTTGCCTTTGATGGGTCTGCTTTTAAAATAGGAAATTGATTTTCAGTTAACCAACTGAAAGAAAAATGCACTCCCCACACTCTAGCTCTTAATTCTGCAGGCAGTCCTTCCTTCCTTTCGGACTTTCCTAGTAAAGGAATTTGAATACTTCGCCAATGAAAAGTGCACAGGGTTTAGGCATGCTGCTCAGGAGCAGTTCAGTCCAAATTTATGTTGTACCTTCTGTTTTCCCCAGGACTGAAAACAGAACACTTCCATAGAGGCGGGATGTAGTTCGGAAAAAAGAAAAAATTGGGTGAGCAGGCAAGGCCACTCTTCGAAATGTGCCAATGTGTGATAAGTGAATTACATTCTAGTATATGAAATGTGACACGTGTGAATTAATTACTGATACTAACTTGATTCACATTAAGTTGCCAGTAATTTGTCATTTTAAATAATCTATGAAAAAATTATATTGGTTTATGATCCATTTCAAATGAGGAACCTTAAGCAGACAAGACAGTGTTGTGAAGTAGAAATACCCAAGGGATGTTTGGTTGTTTTTCTCATTCTGTCACTATCGGCTCTCTGATCACGGGGACAGTCTTTCTTCTTAATTTCCTCAGTGCCTAGCATAGTGCATAATACATATTATATTCTCAAAGAATATTTGTTGAGTGAGTGATTGAATGAACAGTACACGTTAGTGGATATTTGATTTCACAAGGCTTTTGTTTCTGAATCAGTAAAAATAAAATGAAATAAAACGATGTTGGTTCCATGCACTTGAAAGGGGCCTCTAACTCCAAAGATCATAAAATGTAGAAATGGGATGTCAGCTTATTCAATGAACTTCTAATGACATTCCGATTATGGTCATCTTGTCTACTTAAATATCACAAGTTACAGGAGACTCATAATCTCATGAGGAAGCCAACACCATATTTGGTTGGCTTTCATTCTCAAAAAATACGTCACCTTATATTAAGCTCAAATACAGCTGTCTACCATACAAGCATTTTTTTCCCTCCAGGGTAATATATGTGATAAGACGTTAGATGCAACTCTTCCTGAGTGTTAGAATTTTAGCAAAGACTCTAAGAGCCGAGAAGGGAATAGTCGGCACAAGGTGAACCCATATTCCAACATAAGGTTACCTAGATCATGCATTCAGGACTTGCAATGGAGTTGGCCCAGACTAGTTTCCTTCCACTTTGGCCCATCACCTACAACCTGGCGATATAAGCAAATGCTAGGGATGTAAAGGATGAAAAGATTGGATAATTCCGCACTGGCAATTAATGATATATCTCAAGAGTGATTTAAGTAACTTCCTTTAACAGCCTATTTGCTCAACGAGGTACGTGCTCCCGTCAGCTGGGGGTTACTAAGACCTATGTGTTTAGACTCGACTCTCTTGGACTAGTGCTCAGACCTCTCAGCAGGGAGTGCTGCTTATCTCCAGGTGGCATTTCAGGAGCTCAAGAGAGGGTCCTACAAAACATGTGATCAGTTTTTGAGGGGGCTGAGCTATCTGGTTTTCTCTGATATGAGCGAGAGGCGCAATGAAGCTGTTTATGGCCGCACCAAAAGAAACTGGTGGTTAGAGCCAACAGCCACTAATGGCACATCAATAGTAGGAACAGTAAACAAACATACAAATAAATGAAAGAAGAAAATCCCATTGTCTCCCCTTTCTCCTACCTTTCATTTTCCCTCGAATGATTTCTGCTGGCAGAATGTAAAAGTCAGCCAGGTAGCAATGATGTCTGGTGTACACAGTTTATAGAAATTTGGACTTGGTTTTACAAAGGAGAGTCAAAAAAGGTGAATTTGGACAGGAAAGAAGGTGATACATAAGTAAACCAGTACCACCTACGCCTTTGGTTGTTCAGCAAACTTCCACACCATCCTACACATATTTGACTCTTCTTGTGACAAAATAAAAATCACTTCCTCTGCCTAATGAGATGCAACTCTCTGGACAAATGGAGATGCTCTTGCCTTCTCTCTAAATAGGGTAGGAACAAAATCACAAAATGAGGTCCATTTCTCTTTTAACTCAGCTACAAAACCACTTAAATGATCTTGAACCTAAACATTAAATTATGTAGATAAGTATCACCAACCAACTAATTATATATGCAATAATAAGCAAAAAAGCTAAAAAAGGAAAAAATATATTATGTATGCTAATCAACAAGAGGCATCCTCCACAATTTCTGTGAGAACTGCAGTGCGTATATGTGTGTAATTAATATAATCTTAATATTTGTATCACTTCTGGAACTAATCACGAGACTATAATTTCCTTTTTTTACAAGAAAGTTCTACAAGACGCCTTCCCACTAACTTCAGATATTAAATTGCAAGTCTAGGATGTCACCTGTGCTTCTGATCAACTGGCTGTAGATGGGAGGTTTCCAGGGGCCCTTCTGTGAGTTTGAATTAATTTGACAGAGTGGCTCGCAGAACTCAGAGAAACACTTTGTTTACTAGATTACTGGTTACTACTGATTCTTATAAAAGGATATAATTTAGGAACAGCCAGATGGAAGAGATGCAGAGGACGAAGATACATATGGGCAGGGGCAAGGAGCTTCTGGGCTCTCTGTGGGTGAGCCACTCTCACTGCCTCTACACATGTCCAACCCCCCCAGAAGCTCTACAAATCCTGCCCTTTGGGTTTTTATGGAGGCTTCATTACACAGAGATGATTGATTAAACAGTTGGCCATTGGCAACTGATTCAACCACCAGCCCCTCTCCGGATCCTGGAGGTCAAGGGGGTGGGACTGAAAGTTCCAGCCTTCTAATCACAAGGTTGTTTCCCCTAGTAATCAGCCCCATCTTTAAGTATTTCCAAAAGTCACCTCATTTACATAAACTCGGGTATGGTTAAAGGGGTTTTAAATGTATATCAAGATGTCTTTATAGCTTTTATCACTTAGAAATTTCCAAGAGTTTTAGGAGCTCTGTGCCAGGAAGAGGGCCAAAGATGAAAAATATATTTCTTATTATAAATCACAATATCACAATCACTGAGTAAAAGAGAAGCAACTTCTACTTCCGCCCCTTGGTTCCTCTACTTATGTATTCTGCTATGAGAAAAATAGCATCATTATATCGATAGGTTATTCAGACCATTACTTATCCTCTAAAATGTAATACAAACATTTCAGGGTCTTTTATCTGAGTCTGTTTGTGCTGTATTTGAGTCTTCCGTGGGCCATTTCACTATTGTGTCAGGTCAGCTGCTTCTGCGTGATGAGGTCCGTACAAGGTAATCTGAGGAAACTCTGTAGTGGTGAGCCCACTGCCATGCTTCTTTATTGATTTGAGTCCCTTTGTCAAAAGTAATATTGTAGGAGATTTCATGATGGTGAGCAAAATGTTCTACAAGTCCACAGATGGGCAGAAGGATTGTGGGCAAGGGAAGCAATGCATGTCGGGAATATAGGTCTACTGTAGTAAAGGGAAGATGTTCTGCCTCCATGACGAAAGAGTCCAGCAATTAGGGACTCCTGAGGGGCTCGGTCAGTTGAGTGTCTGCCTTTGTCTCAGGTCATGATCTCAGGGCCCTGGGGTCCTGGGCTCCTTGCTCAGTGGGGAGCCTGCTTCTCCCTCTGCCTGCCTCTCCCCCTGCTTGTGCTCTCTCTCAAATAAATAAATAAATAAAATATTTTTTAAAAAATCCAGCGATTAGCTTGCTCTCAGGGGGCTGCCTCGTTCCACATGAGGAATGGTATCATCCGGGAGCCCTCAGTGTTGGTGTCTGTTGTGGTCAAGACAGGCATTCACTGCAGTCAGTAGCCGAATTACCCTCGATAAGGAAAAGTCAGAGTTTCTGACCCTATTACATCCTTATTATTCACTTACTGGAATATTATGGGCATTTTTTCCTATGTCTTTCTATGAAAACTAATTCATTGAAAATATTTTTTAATGGACATTTCATTTGTTTTCTAGGACAGTTTTCTTTGTAACTGAAGTGTGACATCAATTCGATTAAGCTATAAGCTTGAGTCCCAGTCAAATGAGTTTTGTCTTTGAATTAAATAAAAAGCAATCTCTTTTAGAGTCTGGGCTTCCAGAGAAACAAGAGTAGTTGTCTTAATTATTGGCTGCTCTGTGCCTTTACCTCTGACAATTTTATTCACTTCTATTGAATTGGGTTTGCAATTTTTATTCTGTTTTACCCCTTTCATTAGAAACAACATGACTGAGGTTTAACTAAAGTAGCTTCAGGCTGTACTAGGCAAAGTTGAATTGACTTTGCACAGCTTGGTTTCTTCAAGTCTTTGGATAATTAGCTATGAACAGCTAGTCCCTGGGGCTTGTGGGTCCATCAGGCTATTTTTAAAGGTACTCCTGTGTCAAAGGAAAACACCATGGGGCATAGCCCACGTATTGCTTTCCACCATTTTGTGTTTCCCCAGGCTTTTAAAATAAGCTCTAAATCCATCTCTACAGAAATACTTTCTAA
Source organism: Ursus arctos (assembly GCF_023065955.2). Classification (NCBI taxonomy): domain Eukaryota; kingdom Metazoa; phylum Chordata; class Mammalia; order Carnivora; family Ursidae; genus Ursus; species Ursus arctos. The sequence goes on from NW_026622930.1 coordinate 15,759,735, forward strand.
AAAAGCTTCCACTACCTACATCGCTGTGTGTTCCTTACGGTAACTAATTTAGGATCTTTGTATATATTTACTGGGTGTGTTTTCCCCCCTTGTTGCCGTTGTTATGTTTATTTTGCCTCTCCTGCCACTCCTCCTAATTCTGGATTTTTTTTATCCATTTGGTTTTTACTCTTAGGAGAGCTCTCTCTCAAGTTTAGGGTTTTGGCTAGATAAAAGTGATATTGAAGCAATGACCACTGGCTTCAAAATCAGTCACTTCACAGTATTGGTCCTCATTGACATTATATCAGATGACTAAATATTTGTCGAAAAGAAATAATCTTTTAATGATAAGCTGTCATGTATTAGCCTTTTTCATATAATTTCATATAATTTTTGAAAAGGGGTCCATCAGGAATTTATCACAGCGGATTTATAACTATTCATATAATTCATAGGTTTCACTGTTGTCCCTCACGTTGACTTTTATTTTTTTAAGATTTTATTTCTTTATTTTGGAAAGAGAGAGAAAGAAAGAGAGAGAGCATGAGTGGGGGGCGAGGCAGAGGGAGAAGACGACTCCCTGCTGAGCAGGGAGCCCAATGTGGGACTAGATCCCAGGACCCTGAGATCATGACCTGAGTTGAAGGCAGATGCTTAACTGACTGAGCCACCCAGGCACCACCTCACGTTTGAGTTTTTTATTTCTCTTCTTATCCTTTGTCCTCCTCAATGCCTTGCGCAGACATGTTTTTTTCATAATTGGTACTCACTCAACATTTGTCAAATATACAGTAACTTATACAATTTTTTTAAACTTCCACTTACTTAATTAAAAGAAAATACATTGGTAGACTTTACCTTCCTCTCAACAGATTTTCCAAACTCTCAAAGCAAACAAGCAAACAAACAAGCAAACACAATCTCTTTTGAATGCTTACTTTCTACCTAATAACTGGAGGAAGGAACAAGACATTATCATGACAGTTCCAAGAAGAAATTATATCTGGAAATGAAGAAGGCATGCGATCTGGTGCTGATCTGGTAGCACAAAAGAAAATTCAAGGGGAAGAGAAGGGTCTGCCCAGATTTTGAACTCTGTGGGGTATTTGCTGTCAAAATATTGATATGATTTGATGAGATGATCTCACCTAGGCAGGCTGTCAGGAGCCTTGTCTGGCCGACATAATATGGAAGATAGGTAGTGGGCCAGTGTGGTCCAGTAGAGGTGTCAAGGAGAGGACTTAGAAGACCAGCTGTCACAGGTTGCCACCTTAGAGCTTATGACTGTCGTCAAAAGTACTTTTGCAATCTCATCCCCTCTTCCACTGCCAGTATCTATGGCAGGTGGACCAGAATTTGGATAAAAGGTCTCCTGATAACAAAAAATATAAGTCTATACCATGCATTTTCATATTGATTTTATTTAATTGAGCATTTTATCATACCCTGCTGTATTTTCTTTTGCTGTCTTATTTTATCAATAAAACTACAAGCTGATTGAATATGCTGAACTTGGTTTGTATATCTTTTGACTGCTTCTTCTCTCTCCACTTCCAACTTCTAAGTTATTAGGAACTGGTCTGAATTGTTAATAAGGGATAAAAATGCATTTCGGTTCATTTTCTCCCATCTAAGAGCTCCTCAAGGGGAGATGTTATGTTTCATTCATCATTGTATCTCTAGGGCCTATTATAAGCCTCATGTACATTAAATACTCAACACATATCCTTTGAATGAAAGGGAAAATTAAAAAGTGTACATACGAATGAACAAATACATCTAAAATAGTACTGTTTGGGATTATCAAAAACAGTCATGAAAATAAATTTATGGTAGAGGGCCTGGCCTTCCAGGACCCTGCAATGCCAAGTTTGAATCTTGGTCCTCTCCGCTATCTGCCTTGAATAAAGGCAATTGATGATGGGCTGTGTCTCTATAAACACATGGTTATAAGATTGATCTTGGTCTGTTGGGATTAGAGAGAAGAGTAGGAAGAACCTGAGATTTTGCTTTAAACAAAAGAAAGATAGACTGGATGCAAGATGAATAGAGACAGACATGTCCATGCATAAGTAGAAAGTGTGGGACAGGCTAAGAGCTATGTTTTCTGTGCATAGAGACATGGATTTGGGCAGCTGAGAGTGAATTATAAGAAGTATTGGGGGGGGTTATAATCAGCATTGGCTGCCATACCATTGAACTAGTAGCTTTGCTGCTGTCATTTGGAATTTTTGTCCTAAATCACAGAGATTCCTTAAATGTGTAAGACTGTCTGTAAGACTGGCTTCCAGTGAATGTCCTGGTCACACTGAATACCGTAACCAGATACACTGATTTTTATGCCATATTTTAAGACATTGTGCTCATCTTTTCAAGACTTAAAAAGTTCTGATATTTTGTTACCCCTGGCCAGGTGGCCATGTTAATAAGACCAAAATATTAGCAATGGTTTTGGCTGCTTATTCATACCAGGTAGAATTCGGGAGTTGACAGAGAATTTGGAAAATCTACAACTTCCATTCTAACTTTGGTATGCCCACACGTAGTATTCAATGGATGCATCCAGAAAAATTTATGTCAGTGGGCAGTGCTATAATATATCTGTGACAATGAGCTTAGTGCATACCACCTATTTTCAGTTTTTCCTCATTTATTTTCCTTCTATTTACATAGAGTTGTAATCTCCAACATGCAGTACTGGTCTCCCACATTATTTATTGTTTCAATATAGGGGACAATTACATATAATTAGCTGGATGACACTAGTCGTTTGCTGGTGGAATTTGCTATGAATGCATTTGCTTCTTCGGGGAGTTGCTTTCTATTTCCTGCACTACTGCTCCGGTGCTGTTTAGAGAGACCTACCTTTTTTTTCTTCCTTATTTATTGCTTCATTGGTCCGAGGCAGGAAGAAAGCATATGAAAATCAGTACGCAACAGCCTGTGAATAACTATTACAGAAGGCAGAGAAAGAGTTGCATACCAATTAGAAAACACACAAATAGGCACCAAGTGAGCTTTCAACAACATATTCATTTGTGGGTAAAGAAATCCAGGTACAGTTGTGAGTTTCTTATGCTATTTTATGGAAACAGTTGTCTGATGCCATGGAGGAGGTGATCTGTATCGTATCTTATTTCTCCACCATGATGTGTTCTGCATAATTGGATTTTCCAGATGGCTAAAGGTCACCACCTTGTTATGAACCCTTAAAATAATTAGCATTTTCCAAAAAGTTGATTTTCTAAATTATATTCGTCTTTCTTCTGCCTTTTAAAATAGTTCACAGAACATAACTGAACCTACCGTGAGGTTCTCCAAAACATGATCTTAAGCCAGGCTATGCCCCATAGGATAGATTCTTGGGCCCATCGGAGCTTAAGTAAGTGGGATAAATGATCCAATATTTCTGAAGTACTGTCCATGTGGCAGCCTCTTTGTATAAGGAAATCTCTTTTAAAAAGTTGGGTAGAGCATGCCTTGGAGATCTGGGGTATAAGGCGGTAGACTGCGTTAGGCTCCAGCTGTCCATCTTGCCATTCTACCTGTGAAGCGTGCAATCTCATTTATTATCGTCTCTTCCAAGGGCTTATCTTGGTCCCCTAGCTGATTTCCTTCTATCCTAGATTTCTACCTCTTTGGCATTCTTTACCCATAACTTTTTTAGATTGTCATATTTATCCTTGGCCTGCTGGACTGACTTTCTGACTTGGACAGTGTAATCACACCTTGCCCTCTCTATGGATTGGGTATCTAGTATACTTTAGATGAGATGATCCCAATTGCTTTAATTAGGATATGATGGCTTACCATTCATTACATTTGAACATTGGCAACCGCATAGGGTTTAAAAAGATCATAAGAGCTTTCTTTCTAATTAGAGTATGCTACTTTCTCCTTTCCTCCTCTAGTGCATATTGAATGTTACTGACCACTGCCACTCTTAGGATCACAGAATATCATATATGGGATGGTTGGAAGAAGTCAAAGAAATGATACAGTCTAACACTTCCACTTCACTCAGAGAAAATGGAGCTCAGGAAAGCAAGGTGGTTGATCCAGAGATATAACTAGCAAATGGGATAAGATTCAAATTAATATTCTTTCCACGTTCTGTTAGTTTTAAAGCTTTTGTCTCCTAATTTCTGTATCCTACTTCTTACTTTTATACCTCTGGTCTGTTTCATTTTAACTTCCCTTCTGAGGCCCACCATTCTTAGCCATTGTTGCCCTCCAAGGATCCAAAGAGATAGTCACTATATACTCATGTCTCTGAGAACCACTCACAAGCAGGGAATCTACCATGCAGGCTTTGTGTTAACAAATCCCAAATCTGATTTTCCATTTAACATCATCACAAAATCACTTCTCACAGACGTCTTTGAATTTCGTTTTATTTTGTGATCACAGATGCTGCACCTTTCCCTTGGTCAGAAGTCTTAACTTTACGTCTACCACTGGGAAGTAGGAAGGAACATGGGTGGCAGAGGACATGTCTCCAGTTCTCATGAGAAAACAGCTCAAACTTCCTATACTATTAATGGGAATCCACACAGTTTCTTAGTACTAGTTATTAAGAACAGCCCTTTACTCAAAGCTAGGGCATAGCAAAATATTCAATAATGCATTTCCTGTGCCTCTGAAAATCAGTCTGAAAACAGAAAGAAGTTAAACACTTTGTTCAATCATTTATTAAAATGAAAGTAGCGTCCTGGGGCTATGGGAACACGGGGAGCCATTGCCATGTTCGATTTATTTTTAGCTGTTGTCAATTGTACATGAAAAAGACCCTAGTGTGCAGTCCCTTCCTGCTGACATTTCCAAAAGGTAATTTACCTTTTGCTCCACTCTTTCTGGAAAACCCTCCAGTTATTTTGTGAGATAAACAATAGGTGCCTTTGCTTCAGTGAACTTTTGCTTGAGCTTAATGACCTGCTCTGGCTAGATGCAATCTCTTCACTCCTGTGAAAAAGAAAATGTTATCACTAACACCCCTTTGCTTAGCAATTCCTTTTCAGTGCTCCGTTTGTTTTAGCTTTGGGGTAATACTGTATGTTGGCTTTTCCAATTTTTCCTTTTCAGTAGATCACAGATTTCCACAACTGCAAGGTTGTAGTGGAAGTCAGCACAGCGTCATGGATGAGCTCGAGGGGTACAGAGTGAAACAGCCTACATGTCAGTTGTAGTTCCACCTTCTGCTAGATTTATGATCATGAACTAGTAACTTGTCTCACCTAGGACTCGTTTTCTCTACCTGGAAATGAGGAAAATAATTAATTATTAAACTTACATTTTTTGAAGTAGAATGGAGAATCAAAGGAGATAATCCAAGTAAAAGAGTTGGTATAGCACTAATATCTAGTAAATACCAAATATCTGTTATTTTCAAGATATTAATAATAAATATTAGTGATTGTAATCACTATTATAAATAGTACAATGCTCTGGTGTTGGGATTCTGCCAGAAATAAGGCTGGCAACATCAGTCATTTCTTTTTCCACACAAAGCCTTTACTGTGTGAAACTGAAGGAGAAAAGAGCTGGAATTTTGGTTGGTATTGCATCTATGTATATGTAGTGTGTCTTTAATTTTTTCACTTCAGTACAATACACAACCAGAATATCAAACAAGTCATGAGTATGCAGCTCAATGGATTATCACAAAGCAAACATATCTGCGTAACCACTCTCCACATCAAGGACTAGAATGTTATCAGCATCTAAGAGGTCCTCCATGTCACTACCTAACCATTAACTCCTCTGTCTTCCCTAAAAGTCATCATTATCCTAAATTCTAACACCATATATTATATTTGCCTGCTTTTGAACTGTATATAAGCTGGAATTGTACATACGCACGTTACATTGTTCTAGCTTTACTCATAATTGTGAGATTCGTCAATGCTCGCATGTGAGGCAGTAGCTTAATTTCATTGCTTTTTGGTATTTCTTTGTATCATTTATTCAACATAATGCTGATGGACATTTGGGCTTTTTCCAGATTCCAGCTATTTCATATAATATCCTTTAACTTACAAGCTAACAAAGTAATGCCACAGTTTCATGGGTGCAGAGAGAAGACACAAGATTTCTGGGTCAGAGACAAAGGACTTTATGACCCACAGAACAGCAAGTAGTATGAGCTTCGCGTCTGTGTCAGTTTCTCATGCCCCCAGTCTGATGGCATAACCTAGAGGAACACTGGTGAATGGTGGTCAGCAGTGGGTTTGTGTGAAAATGGAGGAATCTCAAGCTCAGGAAATACAAATATTTATTTATTTAATTAATTTATTTATTTAAGTAGTCTCCATGCCCAGCATGAAGCCCAACATGGGGCTTGACTCACGACCCTGAGAACAAGACCTGAGATGAGATCAAGAATTGAACGCTCCACTGACTGAACCACCCAGGAGCCCAAGGAAATTCAAATCTTTTTAGATGGGCTACAAGAAAATCTATCCCTTGTACTAGAGGAAGACATAATATTTATTATATTGGCCAGTAAATGAATATTCCTCCTTAATCTCAAGAGAGATCCTGTCTCTACTTTCCAAGGTTGTTTTCAATACAAACATCCTTAGAAAGATCAGCCTCAACAAAGGGCTGTTTGGGCTTTGTCTGAAAAATATACAGAGCTGCAAGAGACACATAGAAATTCATCTCCGCGAAATATCCACACCTCTTCTCTTGACTGCTTTTGCATCCAGCAAATCTTTTCATGAGTATATTACTGTCAAGCACTCTAATTATAACCTGACCAACAGAGGTTGGCAACAGATCCATTCAATTTGTCTCATACAGTGTTTAATTAAGGCTACTATCAACAGGGTTCCAGGCAGCAGGATGAGGCCAATCTGCAGTATCCACCTCAACCATGACACCTGGGGCCAGGGACTGACCCAGGCAGCTAAACAAATCCCCAAACCCATCAGTCGACCTTATAAAGTCAGATGACATTTTCCTTAAATTTTTGTATTGACTTTTCCACTTGGTCCAAGGCACTCATTCAGGTACAATAGGATGTATTAGCAATTACAAAGACTACACCTTGACCCGCAAAGAGGAAGTCTAGGACCATTCTGTCATCCTTAGCAACCTTGGCCTGTGAGTTGAAGCTGATCTGAATGCCTTTAAGGGTTGGGGTGGTTTCAGGGACGATTTCATATAAAATTAAGAACAGATTCTGTACCATCTTTTCTAACTGGATGACTCCCATTGTGGAAAGAAAATGCCCAGAGAGTGCTTATAAATAAAAAGTCTATTTAAACTCAGATATAAAACATGTTTTAAAAATCGATTTGTTGAAAGTTATTCCACCCCTCTTTGTGCATAAACATGATTTTGCTTCTGTCCAACATGAAAGTACACATTTGTGTAAATGCATTCATATTGATATCGTTTTCCTTGTATATAATTAACCTGGATAGGTTGAGCTTCTCTTTTGATTTTTCTAGCTCTTCTCACATTGTGGGTTTGACGAATAGGACAGCTCTCACAATAATGTGGAGTAAATGAAAAACTGAAAAATGCCAAACATACCTACTTATTTCTAGCTTTCTCATTTTGCAAAGCAAGCGAGCTAATTGTGGACGTTGCCTAGAGGCAGCTTGGGAAGCCCCAAAGATAGGCTGGGTGTAAAACATATTTTATTACTGGGATTTGGGGGCTTGAATTTGAAAAAGGCAATATTAAAAATAATTGGCAAAGCAGAAAAGACATAGGTGTATAAAGACAAAGTTTGAGGTAATATTTAAGATAAACATACTTAATAAACATTTGGTTACTTTGCACCAAATAACAAAGAATTTTAGGGTCTGTGCCTTTTTCAGAAGTGACTTATTAAAAAATTATTCAGAAACATGCAAAAAAAGTCACTAAAATTTAAAAGGTTCTCACGATGTAAGGAATGTTTGTTATCTAGGCAAACTACACCAAAGACATTTTTTTTTAAAACAACTGTTTTAACAGAAAGTAAACCAAATTCTAGTTTTACCCCTTCTTATACAACTGATATAAAACTTCTTTCTGTTTCAGCAAGCCAGTTCATCTCATGAATAAAGCCATAAACATTGAACTAACTTTGTAAAATTTTACACATTTTAATGTCTCTTTCAAACTCATTATTTGTAACTATTTAAATCAAGGCAAATAAACATCATCCCTCTCTGAATCGTCTAGGATTTAACGATGCTGTTTACTATCTTTTTTTTTCACCTACTGCCACAAAGAAGCAATTTTACTTTACAATTACACTCTTTTCCTCAATAAGATATCCACTTTATTTTCATTCATATATTTTTGGCAACTACTGTAAAGAACACAGTTCTATCCAGATGTAATAGCCGCAACTTCTAACCGAAATAATTAGATTCCGTTCCCCCGCAGCCAGAAAAAGCTGGAAGCAGGTAAATGACCACTCTTGGTCATATTAAGCACTGAATGGAGCAACAGAGCTCCAGGAAAGGCCATCTGTGATTCATGAGCCACATGTCTCCATTCAGTCATACACATTTGTTTTACATCTCTTCAAATGGCAAATATGAACATGTATACGATTATGACCCAATGTTGTCTCTCCATTCTTCCCAACATTACCTGACAGCCACTTTATAATGTATAACAACAGGAGGCAAAGGTCTATATGGATTGAAACTATGTTAGCAACTCAGTGTTCCGTCAGAGCTGAGATAACGCAAGGGGATTTGAGTCAATCATTACGGTCTATAGCATTATAAGAATTAAACCATATATATATATATATATATATATATATATATATATATATGTATGTATTTAAGACTTTTTATTTGAGAGAGAGAGAGCGAGCACAAGCAGAGGGAGGGAGAGGGGCAGAGGGAGAAGAAGACTCCCCACCGAGCGGAGAGCCTGACCTGGGGCTCTCCCAGGACTTGGAGCCTAAGGCAGACACTTAACCGAGGGAGCCACCCAGGTGCCCCTTAATCCACTTTTATGAACTCTCCCTTGTAATTTAATTTTTGAAACTATAATCATCACACACAATTTTAAAATGTTCATTGGAAGCAATGCAATTTAATTTGAACAACAAAATAATTTACAGTGCATTTAGTTAGAGAAAATTGATTTTCAATTAGAAAATAAACCCAAATCTTGAGAACTATTATATACTATTATGTTTTTAACTATTGTAAGACATATATATGTTTTAAAACATAGTTTTAAAAACAATATTTGTTCAAAGATTTACCTCAACTAGAAATATTACATGATTTGTCCCTGAAAGATCAGGGGGATTATAAAAGATGCCAGTTAAAAAAAAATTTCTCATTTTTCTTAAAATACTGAAATTTTTTCCATTTTCACTCCTGTTTTGCTAATCTGATATACCAACTCTACTCCATTGCTTCTTAATGTGGGTCAAAGGAAATCAACACTGTAATTGTAGAAAAATGATAGAACTAACAAATAAATCCAATGATCAGTTTTTAAAACTAAATGAAATAGGGGCGCCTGGGTAGCGCAGTCGTTAAGCGTCTGCCTTCAGCTCAGGGCGTGATCCCGGCGTTCCGGGATCGAGTCCCACATCGGGCTCCTCCGCTGGGAGCCTGCTTCTTCCTCTCCCACTCCCCCTGCTTGTGTTCCCTCTCTCGCTGGCTGTCTCTGTGTCAAATAAATAAATAAAATCTTTAAAAAAAAATAATAAAATAAAACTAAATGAAATAAACTAATAAACCATTTACTAATGTATTCAAGAAACTAAATTACTCTCGTTAAAAATAAACTATGACAGGTGATTTCACAGGTGGATTCCACCAAACTTTGAGGGTGAGAGAATTCCAGAGCCCGTTGCCCTTTTTAACAAAACAGCTTTATTAAAATATAGTCGACCTACAACAAACTGGCATGCATTTTAAGGCACCAATTTGGTAATTGATATATAGCTATAGATAGATATAGATAGAGATATTACACATATGCTACATAAATATGACACATATGCATGTATATACCACGAAACCATCATCACAATCAAGATAACGGTTACCCTCCAAAGTGTTCTTACGTCCCTTTATAACCCAGCTTTCCTGGCCCTCCTCCCATTCCTATGTAACCAGTGATCTGCCGTCTGGCACTGGAGATTAGGTTGCATTTTCTAAAATTTTATATAATGGAATCATAGATTACATATTCTTCTTTGTTTGGTTTCTTTTACACAGCATAATTATTTTCAGATGTCTCCATGTTGTATCAATAGCTCATTTATTTATATTGATGAATAGTATTTCAGCGAATGAATATACCATAATTCACTTATCCATCCTGTTGGTGAACATTAGGGATGTTTCCAGTTTTAGGCTTCTACAGATAAAGCTGCTATGAAAAGACAGCTTTTATGGGCTTCCACTTTCATTTCTCTTGGGTAACTACTTAAGATTGAATGGGTGAGGAATCTGCTTGTTTAACATTGTAAGGAACCCTCAAACTGTTTTCCAAAGTCATAGTACCATTTACATTCCCACCAGCAGTGGATGAGAACTCCAGTTTCTCTTCGTCCTTATCAACATCCTTGGTCAACATCCAAGTCAGCCCTTAGGTTAGTCAGACTTCTCAATTTTACTCATTTAATAAGTCTACCAGAAGGATGATAACTCATGGTGGTTTTTTCCCAGAAAAATGCATAATGTTTTAGTACTTATTTCCATCACACACTACTTTTTGGAAGGTGTACAATGTGATGATTTAATATATGTACACATTGTGATATGATTACTACAATCGAGTTAATGAGCACATCACCTCATGTAATTACCATTTTTTTGTGTGTGGTGAGAACAGTTTAAGATCTGCTCTCTTAGCAAATTTTAAGTGCATGGTACGGTGTTAATAACTATAGTCACCATGCTGTAGCTCATGGTGGTTTAATTTGCATTTCCCATAGTGTCGAGAATCTTTGCATGTGCTTATTTGCCGTTCATCTATTTTCTCTGAAGAAATGTCTGTCCGATTCTTTTGCCCATTTTTAAAGTTGGGTTGGTTGTTTCCTTATTACTGAGTTTTGAGAGTTATCTTTTTAAAAAATATACTTGAATGCAAGTCTTTAATCAGATATGTGATCTGCAAATATTCTCTTCTGGGTTGTGTCTTATTGTTTCATTCTCTAAACAGTATCTTTCAAAGACAGAAATTCTTAGTTTGGAGGGAGTGTAATTTATCTTTTTTTCTTCTTTAATAGGTTGTGCTTTTGTTGTTGTATTTAAGAAATCTTTCCCAAAATAGGTAAAAAAAAAAAAAGAAAAAAAGAAAAAAAAAGATTTTCCCGCATGTTTTTTTTTTAATTTAAAGATTTTATTTATTCATTTGACAGAGAGAGAGACAGCCAGCAAGAGAGGGAACACAGCAGGGGGAGTGGGAGAGGAAGAAGCAGGCTCCCAGCGGAAGAGCCCGACATGGGGCTTGATCCCAGAACTCCAGGATCACGCCCTGAGCTGAAGGCAGACGCTTAACGACTGAGCTACCCAGGTGTCCCCCCCTCATGTTTCTTTTTAGAAATTTTATGTATTTAGGATTTGAATGTAGGTCTGTTATAAATGTTGAATTAATTTTCATATGTGGTGTGATTTATAGATCATATTTTTTTCCTTTTTTTCCTCCTTCTCCTCCTTTTTCTTCTTTTTTGCATTAGAATGTCTGACAGGTCAAGCACCATTTTTTGAAAAACTATTCTCTTTCCACTGAATTGTCTTTGAACATTCGCAAAAATCAATTGACCCTATTTGTGTAAGTCCATTTCTGGACTCTGTTCTGTTATATTGTTCTATTTCTCGAGGTTGATACCGGTACCACAATGTCCTTGTTACTGCAGCTTTAGAATAAGACTCAAAGTCAAGGGGAATAAGTTCTCCAACTTAGTTCTTCTTTTACCAAATTCGTTGTATTCAGTGTATGCTTTTGACCTCTAGGAAGGGCAGGAGGGGGTCTGTGTGAGCACATATGTATTTTCTGAAGTGGAATCTGCGAAAATCATGAGTCTTAAAGGGTGACAAATGGTTTTATACTTTTGAAACTTTTTACTATGGAATAAGAGACAAGATTATATTATTTATTATAGATCAAAACTGTCACAGATAATTTCATATTTTAAAGAATATTAGTGTAATTATTAGGTTTTGGAAGCTATAAATGTATAGATAGCAGAATCAAGGATTCCACACAAGCTGAAAATCTTTTATTAATTTTTAATAAATTTTTTTTTTAGAGATAGTGCACACACATGCTTGCATGTGGGGGGGGGAGGTGTTGGGAGGGGAAGAGGGAGGGGCAGAGAGAGAATCTTAAGCAGGCTCCTGGCTCAGCATGTAGCCCGACAGGGGAGTGGGGGAGGGGGTGCTCCATCTCAAGACCCTGAAACCATGACCTGAGACGAAATCAAGGGTCAGACTAGAGGTTTAACTGACTGAGACACGCAGGTGCCTCAAGCTGAAAATCTTTCAATGTACCATCCCAGGCCCTGCCTCATCAGTTTATAGGTGAGAAAAAGAAGATTCAAAGAACCTAAATAATTCATCCATGTCCCCTCAGAATATTAGCATAACTGGTAATATTTGGGTTTAAACAAGTTTGGTTTTAAATTTCAGACCTGACATTTACTAGTGGCATGATTTTGGACTTATTTTTTTTCTTTTAAACTCTTGGAGGCTACATTCCCTTATTTTTAAATTAAAATAATAGTTTTCTTTCAGGACTGATTTATAGTTCCTGGCACGATTTAAATCTTAAGAGTTCCATGTATTGTGGCTGTTAACACAAAATGGAAAAAGTAGACTTTGTAACCTAGGTTTTCTGCCTCGAAGTTCAGGGCTCTTTTTGGAACACTATTGCTTTTTAGTAACATGTGTTAAAAAGGAGAGAGAAAGAGAGAGAGGAGAGAGAGATATAAGGAGAGAACTTATTTTAAGTTGATTGCTGCTAGTAGTGCCCATAAGTAAGCAAGCAAATGGTGTTCAGTATAACGCAAGAGCAGCACAGCTGAACACCGAAAGTGACTACACAATGATGCTTGCAGGCTGAAGCTTCTTCATCTCACAGCCTCCAGGCTTGAACAGGAATAGAGCGTGATGTCCGTCAACCTGACCCCAGTAAAATCAAAATAACACTGCATCCACAGCCCCTTCTGGGATCAGGGTCCATCTCGGGGAAAATGATTGCTCCTAAAATATATTGCTCCCCCGGAGGCCACTGCACGCTTGCTTTCTTTTCTTCCCCATCAAGCCACAGGCTAATCCTTTCCTCAACTCTTGCTTCTTTCTCTGCCTTGCAATAAAATTCTCACCTGGGCATCGTTGACCTAGTTCAAGGAATTTGTGGCGCACGGTAGCTCAGTTCTTTTCAAATTTTCATGTACACAAAAATCAGCGGAACATTTTGTTTTAAAGCACATTCGGATCTGGCAGTTCTGGGATGGGCCTGAGATTCTGCATTTTTAGCAAGCTCCCAGGTGATGTTGATGACGCTGCGCCACAAACCAAACAAAGAAAGGGTCAGAAGCTGTTATTTATGACTCATTACTGGTGTATGTCAATATCTTATTAACTAGTTTAACCAGCTTTGTTCTTCCTGGCATAGCGTCAATTTCAGGGTTGGGACGTTTCAAAAGGAAGCAAATCCAAACTTCTGGTGCATCCCGTTGTCCTAAGGAGCTTGTTTCAAAGGCAGATAGTCATAGTCCAGCCCTTAAGATGCTAGTTCAGCTGATGTGGGGGAGGCTGCAGGAATCTGCTCCTTGAACAAATGATTTTGCTGCATCTTGTCCCTGACTTAAAAGCTGCGGATCCCAAGCATGAACAATGAAGCAGTTTTTTGGGGGAAAAAAAGTTGAGTTATCTCACGACTTACTTAATTTAGTTTAGTTGATAAATGTAAAATAATTGAAATCAGTTGAACAATAATTTCATGCTGGGGCGCCTTAGTGGCTCAGTCAGTAAAGCATCTGCCTTTGGCTCAGGTCATGATCCTGGGGTCCTGGGATCAAGCCCTGCATCGGGTTCCCCACTCAGCAGGGAGTCTGCTTCTTCCTCATGCTCTTGCACACGCTCTCTCTCAAATAAATAAAAAATCTTTAAAAACTAATAATAATTTCATGCTCCTTCCCTGTATAATTCCTTACCAGTATCAACCATCTAGTGTTGTAACAGAGTGCTTTCCACTACATACAACCCAAGTAAATGGCTCTTTTCTCATTTTTGCTGCTCAGCGTCTGTCTTAACATGTGATGGTCTACTTAAGGATTGTTTTTGCATCACGAAGCAAGAAAAACTCCTGACGATCACTATGTTTGAAATGGGCTATAGACAACTTCAATTTCTAGAGATGCATTTTTTAAAATATGACTCTAACTGTCTTGAGCCTTTCAGTACTTGGTTGCTCTTTCTAAGGGTCTTCCCACCCACCCACTATAACATTCTGGGACTGTGTTATATTACCCAACAGGTGAGAAATTGACTCTGAATGCTGTCTTATTTCTAAAGGATTTTATGTGTGTTCCTTCTACCGCTTCAGCTCTCACTTATTTTTTAAGAATTTTTCAAAATTCCCGGGTGGTTCAGTCAGTCGAGTGTCTGGTTCTTGATTTCGGCTCAGGTCATGACCTCAGGCTCAGGAGATCCAGCCCCTCCTGAGCTCTGCGCTCAGCGGGCAGTCAGCTTGAGGATTCTCTCTCCTTGCCCCTCCCCCGACTTCTGCATGCGCTCTCTCTCTAAAATAATAAGTAAATAAATCTTTTAAGAAATGATTTTTTTTTTCAAAATTGGAGTGGGGAAATAACTGCATCAGCCAAAAAGTGGGTACTCGAGAAAAGCCTCAGATTCGAGCCAGTCTCACCCCTCTCTCTCACATCAGCCTCCCTGGAGGCAGGTCCTGTGAATCCGCACTGGAGTGAACGTTGCAGGTGGAGCTCACGCACAGGAGGTCTGAAGACCCTTGACTTCGCCTATGCAGTATTACTTGGAGCCCCCCTACTCTGCTGAATCTCTCTTGCAATCCCAATGGCCAGTGCCAGAAGGATCTGGTGGTGTCATCCTTTCTCCTCAGCATCCTCCCCACCAAACACTCTCTTTCCTCACCGCCATGAAGACAATAGCTTTGCTTTTCAAATTTGTATAACATTGAAATGGGAGGGGACGCTGGTAAAGTAAGTACTTCTTCTGCCTCCTACTCCAAGTAAGTCTTTCCGAAGCAAGTATAACGTGAATGTAGGTCTTCCTGATTGCTGGAAAAAACTTGCAGTTTATTTTCTTTAAATTTAACTTAACACTCCTACAGCTTTATCACTAAACTGGTTCTCTTACCTCAGGCTGGGTCTTGCCTCCGTATCTCACCAAATAATCACAGGCATTCCTTATGATGATGCACTGCCTTGGGAGCTCTGGAAGTGGAGAATTTACTATGACCTTCCTCTTGTCATCATCTCCCTCCTCCAAACTCAAGTTTGACGCTAGGAATACAAGCTCTTGTTTCCTCAGAGGAAAATATCCCCAACTCTCAGCATCGCTGGGCCCACCTGACTTGGTCTTGACCTCTTACCTTTGGCCTGATGCATCGTGTCTCACCATTCGGCAGCTTCTTATTTTTCTTATTAGTTGTCTGCATCGTGTAGACGGTAGCCTCTATTCTAGGAAATCCATATCCCTACAAATTTTACTTATTTTGAGCTTTTTAAAAATGAAGTTCTCCGAAATGTTATTTTGAAATTATATTTGGGGCACATACCAATCTTGTGTTTTTCAGCTTTGCTTTTTTTCCCTTGTACCCCTTCCTAATTCCTCTGCCTTTCTGGTATCTTGCTTGCCCGGAGCACATTGTACAAAGGAATCAATGGCTTTATGATTAAAGTCGAAATGGTTGCAGAACTCCCCAGAATATTCTAAATGTACGCATTTCATCTCACTGCAAGATCTGAGGTTTTCTCAAATGCTCAGTTACTTATTTCAAGGTCTTTGTGATTTCTCGATGTCGGCTTGTGTTATGTTCCCTCCCTACGTTTCCCATTTGCGTTACCTGAAAACTGTATTCATAGCCCAGAACAAAGAGACACACTTATTTCCTACCTAACAGAGGAGGTGGCTGCTGTCATCAGGCTGAGAATTAATTACTCCTGAGTATGACCTGTGCTTAGCAAAAGATACAGAAGTCAATGGCTGTCATAAATTGTTTTAATTAAATGGTGTTTCCACAAGTTGTTCTGAGGCGTGTGGCTCTTACAACTGGATACTAAGTCTCTGTAAAATCTGTAGGAGGCCTGGTGTTACAGGTCTTACTTGCAGAAGAGATTTCTGCCTGGAAGTCTGTGGATAAACTTAACTTCCCGGAAAATCATTCCTAAACACCTCTTTGACATGTGGCAAGGAAAAAAAAAAAAAACCTACTATATCCTTATCCCTGGAAAGCAAAAGAAGTGGGAACACTAATGCTTCAAGGTGCCCACAAACAACGAAATGATATCACTTTGATCTGATCAGTGAACAAAAATGATCTATGATATAGTTCTCCTGTCCTTCTAACTAGAAAGGCAAAAATCTAAATATTTTTCTTGTGAACTGACCAGTTCTAAAATAGGCTTTTCCCCCCGTGGGTGGGAAAAGGAGTAGAGGCAGCCGAGCAGAGAACAGTAACTTGCTTGCTTTTCTATTCACATTAAGGATATTTTTAATCATGTGATGCAGGGTTTATAACACACCTTTTCACTGTGTCTCATCTAAAACCGACCTAACCGTACTTCGAAAGGGCAGTGTAAGAAATCTTGGAAACATTTAAATTCCCAGACTGCATTGCCTTTTACTTTTATTTTGAAGGATGAAGAGATCTCAGCCAGGAGGTACCTGGAGACTTTTGGAAGATCCCTCAAGCAGAACAGTGTTTAATATATTACTCCTTTTACACACAAGGTACGCGTTGGTGGCATAAGAAAATATTACCTTTGAGAGGTCACCTGAGCCGGCTGCTCACCCGAAGAACTTTTCAACTGAGCAGTAGCATTTCATGATGTTTGGAACTTACAACCTGCTTCCACACGGTAAAGGGCGGGTTTTGAATATTTAGTGCCAGGCCCAAAGAATGGAACAAAGAACAAAGAACGTGCAAGGAAAGGACAGTGGCCAGATAGGCCATCGGCTACTTATGGATCTGAGCACCATTCTCTGCTACACCCCCCCCCCCACCCCGGTGATCTGTCACCTCTACCCTAGTACCTCCCTAGCTTCTCTCTGTTTCCACAGTCATCACCTTTATTAAATTCTGCTCATATACTCCACTCATATAGCTTCCCAGTGCATCATAATGAAGCCCAGCTCAGATCATGGCACTCTTGCAAGGCTTTGCAAGGCTTCCGTTTACTTGCAATCTGAGTCTAAACCTCGGCTGATTTCCATGCAAAGAAATACTCCCTGCCTTGTTCTTGCACTCACTATTCTTCCATAAGACTAAATGGCTCCATGCAACTGGTAGACCCATGTCATGAGCTGGCTGCCTTTGGGCTTGACCAATTCTGCAATGAGTAATAGAGCCCCTCTAATTCTAAAAGTGCTCCAATTTGAAAAATAAATCAGAAGGTCACAGTATGTATCATCTATACATCATACTGTGTTAGCCATGAACTATTATTTAGAAGCAGTTTCTCACCTAAACATCCATATATATATGGATATATAGATAGACATATCTATATATATATATATGGGGCACCTAGTTGGCTCAGTAGGTTAAGCATCTGCCTTCAGCTCATGTCATGATCCCAGGGTCCTTGGTTCAAGTCCCACATTGGGCTCCCTGCTCAGCAGGGAGTCTGCTTCTCCCTCTCCTATTGCTGTACTATCTCTCACGCTGTCTCAAATAAATAAGTAAAATCTTTACATATATATGTGTGTGTGTGTGTATAAATATACACACACACACACACATATTTAGATAGGGTGAGAGTGAGAGCATGTACAGGCAAGTGGGAGGGAAGGGCAGAGGAAGAGGAAGAGAACCTTAAGCGGGCCCAAGTTCAGCATGGAGCCCCATCTGGGGCTCTATCTCACAACGCTGAGATCATGAGCTGAGCCCAAATCAAGAGTCAGATGCTTAACCAACTGAGTCACCCAGGTACCCCATTTTTTTTCTCATACTACTTTTTGGTATTCTTTTATTTTTCTCCTTTATCCTTATCTTTTTCTCTAATTGTTATAGGGAGAAAGTACTGTCGTTTTTGTGAACTGAATGTTTGCATTCTCCCCAGATTCATATGTTAAAGCCCAAACCCCCAAAATGACTATATTTGGAAATAGGGCCATTACAGAATTAGTTAAGTTTAAATGAGGTCACAAGTTTAGGGCCCTGATCTTGTAGGATTAACGTCCTTATAAGAAGAAATACCAAAGAGCACTCTCTCTCCATCACATGAAGATACAAGAAGTCCATCTGCAAGCCAGAAAGAGGGCTCTTCCCACAACCTGACCATACCGGCATCCTGATGTAGACTCCAGAACTATGAGAAAATAAATGTTGTTTAGGTTACCCAGTCTATGGTATTTGATAGGTCAACCAAGTTGACTAAAATAGCAGTCTAGTTTAAGTTCTTTGTGGGCAATGATTTTTTTTTTTATAAACGTGTCTACATAATTAAAATATCAAGGACGATGGCTCACGCATGGTAGCTCTACTGCTGCTACCACACATTTATGTTGATCAAATTACAAATCTTCAGTTAGCCTTAGTAAAATCTGTATTTCAATAATCCACTTGGATTCATTGGATTTGTCCATGTTATTTGCTGTCCCGATAAAGAGATGTCTTTCTTTTAAGGCAGTACCAGCTGAAATGTATATCCTTAAGTGGAAGTGTGACCCAAGAGACTGGATGAATTACAGTTTCTTAAGATATAAATGCAAACAATATATATTTGTCAGAATCGATTGCATGTATAAAAGGGAAGAATTCATTTTTTTTCTCCCAACAATTATCTTTTTACCTCAAAGCTATAAACCTCTGAGGAAGAACACCACTAAAAGACGAGGTATGCCCACCTCTTCATTAAAACCTTAATAATTTCTGTTATAAGTATATTTCAAGGTAACTTAGCCTGGGAAGTTCAAGTCGGAGTCACAGCTTTTGCTGTCTCTGAAATGGCTTATGCTTCGCCTGCTGCTATATCGTATGGATATTCCATTAAGATCTTACTGACCACCAGAGAGCTAGTCAAGCCACCTTAGACATCATCGAACATTTCTGACATCTTGGAGATGTGGACACCTGGTTAAAAAAAAAAAACAACAAGACACTCAGATGTTCCAGAAACTATATATTTAATACCCTGGACTTCCCATCAAATTCTGTCCTCATAGTGATTTTCTCAAGTCATGGTTTCTGATTCTGCAATGAGAAGGTCCAGCATGTCAAATATTGGTCGTACGTTTGTTTATGTTCACACTCTGACTTCTGAACATGAACTACATTATAACGCCTGGTCTATTAACATAAAATAAAAGACATCATCCCAATAATGTTTTAAGACAGGTCATCCATAACGTACTAACTCATAATAGATAATGCACCACGAATTTACTGCTAAAACTACAGATTACAATTTTTAAATGTTTGTTGATGATTGGGAAGGCACTGGGGTGGCTTCATTTAAAGTCTCCAGGTCAGTGTTTTGAGTATATTCCTGTCACGTGCTATTCACAGGAAGCGAAATTTTCCCCTTAATATGGAGTTTCCTAATGCAGCCTATAGAACTGTATAGACATTAATCAGGATTATGCTAAAGTGGAAGTGCTTTCAAATGTCTTTCTATCACTAATGCCAATATATTATCTAATTGATGAGGAGAGAAAAGCTAGTTTCATTAGAATAAGAACATCCCCTCCCAAGTAATTTTATCTAAATCTGGCATAATATGAACTATATATCTTTAGGATTACTGCAAGAGACTATAGTAACCTTCTCTTTAAACTGTTATTTGCGTTTTCATGTGTTTTCACACTGCCAGTTTCTTGAACCACATTCAAAATGTCAAAAGTCACCCATCCTGGACATAAGATAAATTGTTTCTTAGAGCAACTTTTCTTATAAATCCTAAAATTTTTGTCTAAGCTTCTGAAAAAAAAAAGTATAATTTTAGTGAAATATAAATACCATGAGCTTATCGACACAAATTCTCTCTTCTTAATGAATCAGTATGTCAAGGCTATGGTTAGGATGAGGTTAAATTAAATTGTTTAAATTTTAACATACTGTGTTTGCTGCAGAGATAACATATATTTATTAAAATTGTATTATTACAAAAGAAAATACTTTAGGAGTTTTTTTGGCACACCTTGATATTTTGGGTAAAATTTTATAATTCCCCAAGAATTCTTGAAATACTCATGTGAATATGAACAAAGGAAAGGTCAGTGATATTTTAAATTATTCTACTCAGGGAAACAGATAAAACCTCTCTAGAAGAATGGATTAGCCATTCATGAATGTATAGCATGAACATATAGCATGAATGTGGCTCTAGCCATTAGAAACAGCCAAGAAGAAAAGGAGATTTCTTGGATTTAAAGACATTACCACAGAGCCTCTGAATTGAGAAGACCAGACATTTCTAAGGTTACTAGAAGAATCCCTTCCCCACATTTGGAGACAAGAAGATGTTATCAGACTGCAAAGGCTCTCCTCATCCTCATATTTTCAAGGCAAAAAAATCCATTTACTGAAAAAAATGCTAGAGATTTCCTGGGTCAATGTAATATGGCATCAAGAGAAATTATTTTTTTAAAATGTTTTCAAGGCAATATATAAAACATTGATGGCATTATTTTTTAAATTTATGACAAGTAATTTGTCTCCATAAAATTTACATTTTTTAAATATTTCATCAAGATATTTACACAAGTCCATTCCTCTGACTCAGTAGTAGGAGAGGAACTACTATAATATGAACGATTGAATTTAATCTCTTTTGTCGAATCGTGCTTCACATTGAGATAATAGCCCTTGAGATTCTTTTCTCTCAATTCTTTAGAGAGCTTTTTCATTTTCCTGTGTAGTGGTGAGTCTGAAATAATGTCCTCCAGGTGGTCTTTTTTTTTTTAAATAAGCCTCTGTTATCATAGGCTAACTAAGGGAATGCCCTTGCAGCAAAACAAACAACATAGATTACATGTTAACTGTTGAGGAACTTTCTTAAAAAAATGATGGAGTGAGTTCAAGTACCAGAAACACTCCCTTCGAAGCTTTCTATTTACTCTGTCCATGTAATCATGTAGAAAGGGTGAAAATAGCCTCAGCATCCAAAAGTAATGAAAATATTTTAGTATATGACAGAAACCATTACACTTTTCTGTAAGTTTCTAGAGCAATGGTCCAGGATTAAGAGACAAGACTTATAAGAAATATGAATACTACCTGAAAGGACACCATTTGGTCAGGGCTCAGTTAAAAGAAAACAAGAATACCCCAAATGACACCTCCTGAACTTGACATTGGGAAGACTTCACAGTCAAGCCCTTCACTGAAACTTCAATGCGTTCAAATGCACTTTCAGTGTCTGCACTTATTTGGAGAGAAATGTATGTGTTCAAGAATTGAAGTGACATATTCTGAGGCATTCAGCTATTGATGTGTTTACTAACCCAGGGGTTTTGGGAAAAAGTCCAACAGATCTTCCTTCTTTTTTCAGGAGTGAAAAAAGCACATGTTTCTACATTCTGCCTGTTCAGTTTGTGGTTGAGAATTGTCAATGCCAAAGTTTTCTAGTTTCAAAGCCACGGAAGTGGCCAGAATCTACCTCTGTGGAGAATTGGCTTTGGCCAAGCCTTTGTGTTCTTGAAATACAGATGAAAGAAATTTAGAAAATCCCTATAATTTCAAGTTGGGCCATCCCAGGTTAAGTTGAGCAGTGACTGATAACAGATGATGTTTAGCAGGGAGAGACTGTGTTCTGATATCCCAAAGAGTTTCTGTGTTGAAGTAATTGGCTCTCATTCCAACCCAAACTTTGCCACTTCAAGCTGTATGAGAGACTTGGACAATTTACTCAATCTCTTTGAACCTCAGGTTTAATATTGGTAAAGTTGCCAATCTCTTAAGATTATGGCCAAAAGCAAAGCAAATACATTTATAAAGCACCTAGTCTGATGCCTGGCACATAGTAGGCACTCAAGCATTGTTCTTCTTAATATCCATATGGATGTTTTCATATATCTAATCAGTATTCATTTAAACCCTCTCATAAATTTGTTATGTACATGTTTAGTATAAGCTGTATTTAGCTGGTTTTATACTTATTAAAGGCAAGTATAAATCTTCAAGCTTCATACACCACAGGAGATTTGGATGAGGAATGAGAAATGCAAGTTTCTTTGTTATAGTAAATAGATTTCCTCTCCATCTTAAATTCCTACACACACACACACCCAATCCAGGATGAAAAGTGTTTTCTCTTGATTTAGGAAAAAACTCAAGCAATGTAAACTACTTCTCTTCCATCATTTCTCATTGGAGGAGCATTAAATTGGAGGTTGGGAGGGATTCACAACGTCCTGTCCTCAGGGGTTTCATCTGATCATTGGCCTGAACTACTTTATGACAGTATCTGCAGAGATATTTACTTTGTCATTTGGTCTCTGGTTGTATGGCCTTTACTTTAACCACTAGGAAAGACCCTCTGATTCTGCTGGCCCTTTGTGGCCTGTCTGTAACGGTCTGACTACATGAGATGACATGGGTGACAATTTATGCCTCTACAATATGTATGAGAACTTGACTTTGGGCTATTCCGAGCTACTTTCCTAGGATCAGCATGCTGCTATCCATATTCCACACATCAGTGCTATCTAGGTTGAGGAATTCTGAAAACCTTGCCAATTCCCGAGGCAGTCAGGCAGGGAAGGGGCATATTCTCTCACGTTCTTAGTACCTAAATTGCTCTGGAGTTCTATTCCTCCTCCTAGGAATGGGGACTGACTGTGACTTCACCAATAATGAATACTCTTGATTCCCCTCTAAGTCTTCTTCTTCCTTTTCTCTCTCTCTCTCTCTCTCTTTTTTTTTTTAGCTTGAAAGAGCTTTTCTAGCCTGGGTAGGTGATAAAATTGGATCATGTATCCTTTAAATTATCTTTATACTTGAATGTGGCCCAAAGAAACATAAGAATTTGATAGTTGTGATAAATTCTTTTTGGATAAGAAATTCTTGGAGCAAACCAAGGCCTTGTGTCTCTTGGATCAAAATAGAACAGAAATTATGACCAAGTAAAAAGAAACTGAGGACATGAAGTATGATATACATAGACTAATAGTTCAAATTATTAGCCTTTTCCATTTCTCTTGTTGGAAAATACATGAAATATATCTTGAATTGAGGCAATTTTATTTTATCCATCAGTACCTGGAAAGAGACCAGCAAACTGACATTCATACAAAGCCAGATATCATTCTTCTATTTTTCTCTAATGGACAGATAGCCAGATTGAGGAATAGATGCTCTAATGAGGAACGATTAATTCCTAAAGGACGAATTTGGCAAACCAAAAGCTATAAGCAAGATAAACATCATGTTGCCCTCCATGCAAGAACATAAGGCCCAAGTAGCATGGATTCAGGTTAAAAAATTAATTGTCTGGAGTGATTATAACTTTTGGATATATGAAGAGCCAAATATTTGTACATGGGAAATGATAACAGGTTTCAGTTCATAAAAAAAAGTCTTTTATTTTCACATGAGGGTGATAATAGTAGTCATTTTATTAAAAGCTAACATTAATTGAGCACTTCCTTCGTGTTGGACACAGTTCTAAGTGCTTAATATGTATTAATTCTTCTAATCTTCATGACTCATTATTATCCACAGTTTGGTTGGCAGATTTAGCAAATAAAAATAAAGGATGCCCAGTTAAATTTGAATTTCAGATTAGCAATGAATAAATTTTATTATAAGTATGTTCAAAATATTGGATGGGACATATGAATAAAATTATTCATTTTTTATCAGAAATTCCAATGTAACTGAGCATCCTCAATTTTGTCTGGCAATCCCATCCTCATCTCACAGGTGAGAAATCTGAGGCACAAAAGAAATATGTATATATCTAAAAACTGGATTATTCCAGATATACTCATCAAATAAGAGCCCCAATCAATCCCCAATACATTTTATACTCCTTCTATTGTCTTTGAGAAAAGCGATAAATCTCAATTCATATTTCCTGAGAATCTTAACGTCGTTGCTCAACACTAGTTGCTCTGCCTTTAGCCCAATGAGGAGTACATTTTATAGGACTATTCCCACTCTAGATTTGTCTTGTATTAGTTGTAATTGGTCAAATGGCAGTTTTTACGCATGTTTTTCACTTCATGATTAGTTTATTGAAATCCCCCTTGGGGCGCCTGGGTGGCGCAGTCGTTAGGCGTCTGCCTTTGGCTCAGGGCGTGATCCCGGCATTCTGGGATCAAGCCCCATATCAGGCTCCTCGGCTAGGAGCCTGCTTCTTCCTCTTCCACTCCCCCTGCTTGTGTTCCCTCTCTCACTGGCTGTCTCTGTCAAATAAATAAATAAAATCTTAAAAAAAAAAAAAAAAAAGAAAAGAAAAGAAATCCCCCTTACTTGGTGTCTTTCTTTCAAATCTAAACATTTCAAACATTTCAAGAAAGGACAGAAATCTAATGTACTATTACAAATGCTGATTATCACCCAGCCTATTTCTTAATGGGGGCAGATATTACTCTGATGCTAAAACCAACACTAGGATAATATCCTCAAACCAATTTGGTCTCTCCCTCACCAACACCTTGAGCTCTTCAAATGAATTTTCAGCCACTCAGTTTCCTAGTTTCCCTTGAACTGGTATGGCTGCTTTGAGGCAGGGCTGTGACTGTGGACACCCCACTTGCAGTAAGTTATGACTGCATTTGTGTTTTTTTAAAAGTGCTGTTTGGCTCCAAATATCAGGTTCTTCCTCAATGTTACTTATTGTACATGGTTTAGGAATTTCCACTTCAAGAACTTTGCACCTGACATACTTTATACAAGAGTTTGTGAGGATTCATGGGTTATAACCAGAAACCTTCCAGAATCAGACATATTTACAACAGACAAATAACTGGACTCCTTCTGCAAATATCTTACCAAATGTTTATGGTATATTTTAAGTGAAAGTATTCCCTTCACATATATCATTAACAATTCTGATTATGTATTATGATCTTTATCAATAATAGTTTATTGCTATATCAATAAATAGTGAATATTTATAATATACCTGTCACTTCACTAAGTAACTTAATAATATCCTAGAAGGCTCACAATAATCCTCTTGGATTGATTGCAGTTATTCTATTTTATGTATAAGAAAAATGAGTCTCAGCCAAAATCATATAGTTAGTAAGGGGAGGATTAGGAATCCCAACTGAGCCAGAGATCTTAACTATGATGTAGCACCATGTTCTTTAGTTATACAAAATCCCATTCCATTTGTGGATGACATGTATGTCAGGATGTAGGATCTTCCCACAAGCCTTTCTCTAGAAGTTGTGGGTAAGAAGGTAGGTGTGGGTTGCTATCCATCATATTCTTCTCTGGACTGGGGCTAGTTCCTCAGCACACCTGACAGGGCCAGTTTCCTAAGGTTAGTCCTTTAAAGGTGGTGTACTATGCTGATTGAATCTACATGGAAACCCATCAGATACAGCACAGGTCACCTGAAGTTTGTGCCCTGAATGGAGAGAAAGAAGTCGATCATTCCCAATGCTATTTTCAAGAAAATGCCTTGAATTTTCCACTCATCTCTCCTCGAAAAGACCTCTGGCTTCCTATTGGACCTACGGCCAAGGAGTTTACATTCACCTTAGACTGTCCCAACTAATTCGGTCTTCTACTCCATAATAAATATTTTTCATTTTTTAAAAATAATCAGCTATTATATATTGACCTATTTTGCCTAGCACCCTGAAATGTGGATAATAACTATCATTTTACAGATGGGAAAATTATATACAGAAGGTTGAGCAATTTGCCCAAGGCTGCCTATCAGTAAGGGCAGAATCAAGAGCTTCAAGATTCCTAAATTACATTATGCTGCTAGGCTGATGTCTATAAACTCTTATTCTCATATCATAACCTCTTTGTTTCTTTTAATATATCAGTTACTTAAAACATAGTATATCAAACACACTTTTCTCTAGCAGGAGTAGAATTCAGTTTCCTTTTGATTTACTGTAGGGTCTTCATAAGTGGATCCATTTTCTAAAGACATGCCCAGAAAGACTTGGTTGTTGTATAGTTTAGGCTCTAATATTATATTTTTTTGTGAAAAGCTCATGAACAATGATGAAAGCATCATAATGATACAGCAGAATATTTAATGAACTTTCAGTACTTGGTAATGCTTCGATATTGATAATGGCCAGTGTTCTTAGAGTTACCTTGAGAGTCTAGATGTCACTCAAATCCAAAATCCTATAAATAGCTGTTTCTCTGAAGTTCCCTTAAAATAAACTTTTCTTTATCATGTTAATATTATAGAAAGTCATTTTCGATAGCTGTAGAAAGTATTTTATGAACCCTGATGAGTGCGTTTAACATTAGTAATATTAGCAATTTTCCTAAGAGCTTTTCATCCACTTTGAACATGTGTTTACAAGATAAGCAATAAAGTGTTTTATTTGTAAATAAAGAGCTCTTTGGAAACTCAGACTGAAAACACATTTAAATGCACAAAATCTTCACTTCCTCCCTTTTTTCGACATTCATTGAAATATGCTTAAATAATGAGTATTATGTTCAGTGTACATCATTTTTGAAGAACAGCCAATAGAAATTAGCATTTTAAATTTAGTGAATGAGTATAGATAGCAGACAGACGGATGTCTGGTGTTTTTTGTCTTGTTTTTTGTTTTGCCTTATTTAAGTGAAATTCTAATTAGATAATATGCATAAATGAACAACTTGTTTTTAAGAATTTATTTGAATTTAAACCCCTGATTTTAAATGTACATAATTGTACATGGTCCCCCCCACACTGGTTATAAAAAAAGAGAGTATCAATCTATGGTGTATGACATTCGCATCTGGAAGGGAGTTCAAAACACTTCTGATTTAAATAAAATCAATAAAAAGAGTTACCAAAAATCTGTTTGAGCTCATCTCATGAAAATATTCTAAAGACATGCTCACAGTGTCTTTCACCTTCCCAGAGTACAAATAGATTTATTATTTATTACAAAAACTATTTATGTCATGTAAAATAGCTACCAGCCCTGGGGCGCCTGGGTGGCACAGCGGTTAAAGCATCTGCCTTCGGCTCAGGGTGTGATCCCGGCGTTATGGGATCGAGCCCCACATCAGGCTCCTCCGCTATGAGCCTGCTTCTTCTTCTCCCACTCCCCTGCTTGTATTCCCTCTCTCGCTGGCTGTCTCTATCTCTGTCAAATAAATAAATAAAATCTTAAAAAAAAAAATAGCTACCAGCCCCATCAATGTGGATATAATATCCCGAATTTAAAACCCAAAGCCACCAACACTAGAGTTCATTTGGAAAGAGGACCAGACCTAGGAGATCGCTGTTACTCCTACAAATGAGAAGGAAATCCTCCAGGTGATAGAGTTGTGCATGTACTGTTCATCTTAGGAAACATTGGGCAGAATCCTCACATATTCATTATTTGAAGACCAATAGAAAACATTAAATGATTTAATAAGGGACTCTTACCCTGTATAAACATGTGGGAGTGTGGGAATGACAGACTAAAAATGTCCAACAATCTACTCTACCATGAAAACGGTGAGAGTACTGACTCTCAGAATTGTCCATATCAACTTTTTCAGAGCTCTGGGAATTAACCAAAGACCTGCAAAAATCCAAGGAATATTTATTCAAGAAAAATGGATGGATCTCAGTAAGAAGATAGTTTTGTGGCTTTTAAATATATTCCCATCCCTTTCTCCCTAGCGTTGAAGTAGTCTTGAAAACAAACGTTTCCTAACCATGTAAACTTGTAAACCTAGCAGGCACTGGAGGAGCAGACAGGAGCCGCCACAAATGTACAAACAGACCAAATAGGCCATATCTAGCAGTTCCATGGCAACACCCACTTACAGGACTCATCTTTATGTGTCCTGACTCAGAGCTCATTCACCATGAATGCCTTTTCATCCTGAGTCTATACTTGTAGGACAATCAGCAGCAAATTATGTAAAATTGAAGGGTCCGAGGCAATGATAACACTTGGGGGAATCAAGAAGCTGATCAAAGAAATGCCGAAGGAATAACTGCGGAAGGAGATGTCTACTGGGGTCTTTGAAGAGCTCCACCATATTGCTGGGAATCTAGAATGTATTGCACATGTTTGAGGATGTGTGCATGCTCAGCAAAGATCTCAAAAGGCCCTGGCTTACCTTATGGCCCTGCACATGCCAAAACAAAAAGGAAAGGCAAAGTTGTAAATTGCCTGCCTGAGCTTTGAAGGCCTTTGGCAGACGGGGAAATTCATAGGTTCAAAACATTAAAGGAAATTTCTGACCAATGATTAGCTGACCAACAGCTAACTGAGCAGAGACTTCAGTAATCACGTATGACAAAGAATACAGACTTTACAGCATTATTTCAGGACAGTTACTAAACAAACACCACCACCACCGCCACCACCACATATCACCACAAAAAGACTTCTGAGGGATGATCTGATTTCTATATTTGCCACAGTCAATGACTAAAATATTTATTTTTGGGGATGCCTGGGTGGCTCAATCAGTGAAGCACGTGCCTTCGGTTCAGGTCGTAATCCCAGGGACCTGGGATCTAGTTCACATCAGACTCCTTGCTCCTCAGGGAGCCTTCTTTCACCTCTGCCTGCCACTTCTCCTGCTAGTGCGCTCTCTGTCTGACAAATAAATAAATTTAAAAAATCTTTAAAAAAATAAAAATAAAAATAAAATATGTATTTTAACATAAAAACCATATGTGACATTAATAAACAAACCAAGAAAATATGGCCCATACACAGGGAAAACACAAGTCAATAGAAATGTCCCTGAGGAAGTCGACACTGGATTTAACTACACACATTTTAAATCAACTATTTTAAATATGTTCTAAAAATTAAAAAAAAAAAAAAAAGAACAGAACAACAATGCCTAAGGATAAAAAGAGCGTGAGAATGGTGTCTCACCAAATATAGAGTATTAGTAACAATAAAATAGAGAAAAAAAACAAATAGAAATTCTGGAGTTGAACATTACAATAAAATAACCAAAACTTAAATTAAATTTAATTTAAAATTAATTTAATTTAAAACATTTCAATTTACTTTAAAACATGAATATACGTATCCAAGAAGCTCCACAAACTCCAAGTGGGGCAAGCTCAAAAAAAGTGCACATCAGATATATACAGGCCAAAGAATGAAGCTGATCCAAACTTACACCATATACAAAAATTACTTTGAAATATATTAGAGACCTACATGTAAGATGTAAAACCGTCAAAGTTCTAGAAGAAAATTAGGAAAAAACATTTCATGACATTAGACTTGGCAATGATTTTTTTAAGTATGATACCAAAAGCACAAACAACAAATATACAAATAGACCAATGAGACTACCTCAAATTTAAATACTTTTCTGCATCAATGGTCGCAGTCAGCAGAGGGAAAAGGCAACCTATGGATTGCGAGAAAACTGCATATCATATTTCTGATATATGAGGAATTATATCTAGAATATATAAAGAAGTCTTACAAGTCAACAAATAAAAATATCAAATAATCCAATTGAAAATGAGCATAAGAGTTAAATAGACATTTCTCCAAAGATAATATTCCAGGTGGCGAACAAACATTTTAGAATTGAGGCTGCTCATTGTCCACAATAGCTAAATCGTGGAAGGAACCGAGATGTCCTTCAACAGATGACTGGATTAAGAAGTTGTGGTCCATATATGCAATGGAATATTACTCAGCTATCAGAAAGAACGAGTTCTCAACATTTGCTGCAACATGGACGGCCCTGGAGGAGATAATGCTAAGTGAAATAAGTCAAGCAGAGAAAGACAATTATCATATGATTTCTCTCATCTGTGGAACATAAGAACTAGGAAGATCAGTAGGGGAAGAAAGGGATAAAGAAAGGGGGGTAATCAGAAGGGGGAATGAAGCATGAGAGACTATGGACTCTGAGAAACAGAGGGCTTCGGGGGTGGGGGAATGGGATAGACCGGTGATGGGTAGTAAGGAGGGCACGTATTGCATGGTGCACTGGGTGTTATAGGCAACTAATGAATCATCGAACTTTACATCAGAAACCAGGAATGTACTGTATGGTGACTAACATAATATAATAAAAAAACATTAAAATAAAAAAAAAGATTTGAGGCTGCTGGAGTGATTGTAATTTTGCTTTCAGGTAAAGATAGCCTATAATAATACTGCTGAGTATTTCATGAACATATCGACAACTGAGTTGACCCATTTTATTTCTTTCTCTTACTATATGACGATGTTCACCCGTGTCCTATGTACAGGAAAGCAGCATGCTAAAAAGGTTGTGTTCAGTTCTGTACATTTGAAAACACCAGTGTGCTGTTCTCTGATGGCTATCTGCAATGACACTTTGTATGAAACAATAAAGACTTATTGCCATAAAAAAATTCAACACACTTAAAATAATTTAAATCGTACAAAGCATGTTCCCAGATCATAGTGGAAGGAAAATAGAAATCAATAATAAAAGAAAATTTGAGAAATTCACAAATATTTGGAAAGTCAACAACATATTTCTAAATAAACAATGGGCTAAAAATGAAGTCACAAGAGACATTAGAAAATACTTTGAGATGAATGAAAAGGAAGAAATAAGCTCTCAGAACTTATGGAATGCAGCCAAACACTTAGAAACTTAGAGCTGTAATGCTTATATTGAAAAGGAAAACAGAAACCTCCAATCAATAACTGAATTCTCCACCTTAAGAAACTAGAAAACAATAAGGAAACTAAACTCAAAGCAAGCAAATTAAGGAAATAATAAAGATTAAACAGAAATTAATGATACAAAATATTTTTTAAAAAGTGGAGAAAATCAATAAAACCAAAATTGGTTCTTTGAGGAAAACGAACATAATTGACAAGCTTTTCACTAAACTGACCATGAGTAAAGAAATAGAAGCCTGAAATCACTAAAATTAAGAATGAACTGAATTTTGACAAGGGTGGCAGAATAATTCAAAAGGAGAGAATTAAATAGTGCTGGAGAACTGGATATTCGCATGCAAAAGAGTGAATTTGAAATCTAATCTAACATTAAAAAAAAAAGAAATCTAATCTCACACTATATACAAAAATTAATTCAAAATGGTTCAAAGACCTACATGTGAAAGTTAAAACTATAAAACCCTTAAAAGAAAACATAGAAGTAAATCTTCATACATTGAATTAAGCAGTGATTTCTTAGAGATGACACCAAAGCAAAAGCAAAAAAGAAAAAAAGAAAAAGAAAAGAAATAGAAATTGGGATTTATCAAAATTAAAAACTTCTGTGCTTCAAAATTAAAAACTTCAAAACTTCTGTACCATTAAGAAAGTGAAAAGACAACCCAGGATGAGAGAAAGCATTTGCAAACCACATATCTGGTAAGGTACTTGCCCTCAATATGTAAAGAACACAATCAACTCATCAATAAAAAGAAAAATACAATTCAGATATGACAAAAGGATTTGAGTAAATATTTCTCCAAAAAAGGTATACAAATGGTCAACAAACGTATCAAAAATGCACTATATCATTAGTCATTAGGATATTCAAATTAAAACCACAATGAGTTACCATTTTACATCCAGGTAATGACACATGTTGGAGAGGATGCAGACCCTCTGGCTTCCTTACACACTGCTGGTGGGAATGGAAAATGGCACAGATGCTTTGGAAAATGGCTTGGCAATTCTTCAGAAAGTTACATGGAGAGTTACCATGTGACCCAGCAATTCCACTTCTAGGTGTATACCCACAGGGTATATGTCCACACAAGAACTGTGCACAGATGTTCACTGTGTCATTATTCATGAGAGCTGAGATGTGGAAGCAACCTAAGTGACCACCAACCGATGCCTGGGCAAACAGGGTAATATAGCCATGCAACAGAATATTATTCAGACATAAAAATGAATGAACTATGGCCATAGGACACAACACGAGTGAATTTTAAAAACTTTTTGCTAAATGAGCTGGGCCAGACACAAAGGTCACATACTGTATGATTCCATTTGTGATTCTGGACCACTCTGAAATGTCCGGAAAAAGCAAATTAGTGGAGCCAGAAAGTATATTACTGTTTGCCAGAGGCTGGATGGAAGTGGAAGGAGCAGAGGGAGAATAACTATTAATGTTAATAGAGTTTTTTGGGGGCTGATGGAAATGTTCTGGAATTAGTGGTGATGGTTGCACAACACTGTGAATATGCTAGTGCCACTAATACATGACAAATTGAAGCAATGCAACTCTTGTATTCAATAGAAAAATGTTATGACTGCCCTTATTTAAGGATGAAGGGGGGAAAAAGTCAATAGCAAGACTGATTGACTCACACAAAAAAACACTTTTCTGAAAAAATTGTGACTTATCGTTGTGACCTAGCATTCCTGATAAAACTGTGACCTGAGAATATTAAGATCAGATGTCAAGAAGTAATATATTTTTATAGAAATGTAACTGTTAAATTCTCCAGGCTTCAGATTCCAAGATGCATGCAAGGACAGACATCCATTCTTTAAAAAGAACCTTGTAAAAGGCACTTGCCCCTCATTAACAGAAATAATCATTAAAAAATTACAAGCTCAAATACATGTTTTTTTCAAATATTTTATTTATTTATTTATTTGAGAGAGAGAGAGCACACAAGTGGTGGGGAGGGTCAGAGGGAGACTGAGAAGCAGACTCCCTGCTGAGCAAAGAGCCTGACCCCTGGCTCCATCCCAGGACCCTGAGCTGAAGGCAGGTGCTTAACTGACGGAGCCACCCAGGTGCCCTCAAGTACATGTTTATGTCTGTGCAATGCAGGGTAGAAGGAAATAACATATGAACTAGCAAAGCACACAGGCAACTCCATGACTTTACACACTATAGATAAAAAGGTAAAGGCTTAGGAATTTACACAAATGGAAAACAACATTAAAATTGGTATCCTCAAGGGGCGCCTGGGTGGGTCAGCCAGTTAAGCATCTGACTTTTGGTTTTGGCTCAGGTCAGGATCTCAGGGTTCTGGGATCAAGCCCGCCCGGGGTGGGCTCCGTGCTAAGAGTGGAGTCTGCTTGAGATTCTCCTCCTCTGCCCCTCACCCCACCACACTCTTTCTCTCTTTCTCTCTCTCTCAAATAAATAAAATCTAAAAAAAAAAAAAAAACAACTTTAAAAAAATTGTTATCATTGGGACACTTGGGTGGCTCAGTCTGTTATGTGTCTGCTTTCAGCACAGGTCCTGATCCTGGGGTCCTGGGATCAAGTCCTGCCTCCTTGGGCTCCTTGCTCAGCGGGGAGCTGGATCCTCCCTCTCCCTGCTGCTCCCCTGCTTGGGCTTTCTCTCTCTTTCTGACTAATAAATAAATAATTTTTAAAAATTGGCATCCTCAGTATTTATTTTATTTATTTTAGAGAGAGAGCAAGCGCGACAGGGATAGGGGTAGAGGGAAACCTTAGCTAAAATCAAGAGTTGGGTGCTTAACAAACTGAGCCACCCAGGCGCCCCACTAAATAAATCTTAAAAAAAAAATTGGTATTGTCAACTGGGTTGAAGAAAGTGAATTTATTCTAGGCTTGAATGTTTGAAAAATATTTTAGTTTGTTGGTTTCCCTATCTGAGAAATGTCGGGGTGGGGTAGAATTGACTTATTCTCTCTTTGGAAATAATAATAAACAGTCTCATAAACTATAATTTATGATCTGTCTTTGGAAAACATATATAAAACGTTCTTTCAGATTATTTTACTTGAGTTGATGGCTTTATCTCTCTTTATTCCTTGACACAGCCCCTTACTATCTTTCTCCTTCCAGACCGATTTGGATTGCAGCCCTGTCTGTCTCATTTCCTATAATTCTGAGTAATGTCCTGGAAAAGTTTTAACAATCTGATTTATCTGTTAAATTATACCGGTGTTATTTTGTTAATTCAAACTGTTCATTATTCAATGCGAAGTTTTGGTATTATTGCAAATGACACGTCGAAAGGAGGATTTTCTAACTAGTAATAGAGAAATCTAGAAGATTTATTCTATTTTATTCTGAACAATTAAGAGTTTGCCATTAAAATGGTTTTTAGTGAAAGACATTGACACAGGAGGAATATTAAAATAAAGACAAAATATAGTGGGGTAATAAATAAAATTGTAGAAAGATCACTGTACTCTAACCTAGGCGAAGATGTTTATTGCAGTAGGCCACAAAATTAAATTATGGCTTTAATTAAGGTAAAAAATAATAATTTAATTTAACTAATTTTTAATTTTAAAAAAATTGGAATATATTATCTAATTATGTTATCTTAGCTAAGGAAAAAGAAGGTCAACATGAAAGAAGAATATCTCCCTGCCTGTGAACTCTTTAAATATGTTTTCATATTAATTTTACATGAGACAATGGATTACATAGTTGACAATGTCTTCAGTCTTTCTATACACTAGTGCAGGTGACAAAAAAAAGGCTAAGGGACAAATAAAAATTCACTGCCTCCCTTAATTGTAAGTCAGAAAACAGATTGGTTTGACTCAGGGCTCGAACTTGGTAAGCAAGACGCAGTGTTTGATTCTTTTTCATGTGTGTTTTCATTTCCCTGTGCTCACAAGATGGCTTCTGGGAGTTCCAAGAGTGAAATCCCGAAATAGTCTTTCCAGTCAAAATCTCGACTAGTTTCATGAATCCTGATTAGATCCAGATTTCTCCACCGGCCCCTGCAGTTGGGAGCACGTGACCCTGCTACTCTAGGGATGGTGTTGTCCCATAGGTAAGACTAGCAGAGTCTCCCAGTGAGAAATTAGGAAATTAGGATGAAGGTAACCCATCTTTGTGTGTCTCTTCCTCTTTAAATTTTTTGGGAAAGCTTTCTATACTCACAAATATTTCATGTTGTGATTTATGTGTATTCATCGCTGTTTGTTTTTGCAATGAAATTACATTGCACCTCCTATCTAGAACAACATGGGAGAGCACAGACAATGCATATATGTGAAGGCAGAGGCAATGGGGGTGCCAAATGGGGGTTTGAAAACATAATCCTTTGAGTATTGGCACCAATTTTGGGGAAGGGTTTTGGATTTCTGCTGGCCATGCAATGTTCCAGTTCTT
This sequence comes from Ursus arctos, assembly GCF_023065955.2. Classification (NCBI taxonomy): domain Eukaryota; kingdom Metazoa; phylum Chordata; class Mammalia; order Carnivora; family Ursidae; genus Ursus; species Ursus arctos. Next base: position 15,795,039 of record NW_026622930.1, read on the forward strand.
GATAGACTGGGGACACCCCAACTGAAATGTGGGTGTTACTTGCAATTGTAGCCAGAGCAAGATCATCAATGGCATTAGGAATGAGACTTTGTAAATTAGAAAAAAAATTTTTATTTATTTATTTTTTATTTTTTAAATATTATAAATTATTTTATTAATTTACTCATAGGACACATAATAATTCATTTTTTGGTTATTTATTTATTTATAATATATTTTTTATTATATTACGTTAGTCAGCATACAGTACATCCCTGGTTTTTGATGTAAAGTTCCAAATTTTTAAACAAGTGAAACCAGTTTGAGAAACTAAGTGCATACACCACATCTCTTTTTCTTCAGTTGATATTTGAAATCATAAAAGAATTAAATCTGGGTAAAACACAGGAAGAAATTATAAAAACATATCCTCCAATACTTGAATCTGACTATAGCACAATTGCTGCACAATAAAAGTGGGTTTAGTCAAATTGAATTTTGATCAAGTATAATTACTTATCGAAGTAATACAAGATCATTATTAAAAGCAGGTTTTGTCTATAGGATTCAAACACACTAGAAGCTGTGACCTCAATATATATATGTAAATGTGCAAGTTAAACTCTTAAATGTAGCCATCAGATCTGGCAAAACTCAAGGCTATCTTAAAAAGAATGTGAAAAGGTGATTACATCAAATAAAGTATTATTCTGAGGTCTACAGTTCTACACATAAAACATGGTTTATTTTTTTAATATAGCATCTTCATATTTACCATTAAAAGATTCCTTGGACCTTTCTCTAGTGGAAAATGTACGCTTTTTATTATTTTTTTAAACCCAAAGATGATTTGTGACATCTTGGAAAGACACAAATACTAGCTCTTTAGACTCCCGATATTTTCACTCTAAATTGTGAGCGCCCAGTACTCAGCACCCTCATTTATGCTTCTAACCCCTAGCCAGGACCTTGACCATCACAATGGTACAATGAATGACTGAACTAAACAGAACAAAGAGTGAACAGCCAGTCCTACATTACTGGTATTTAATACTTAAGAATTGAATCGCCCTATTTCTTATATATTTGGGTACTTGTTACTTCTTATAGGTCTATAAAAAAGTCAATAAATGATTTGTAATGCCTTTAATGGAAACTGAACTAATGAAATAATTTTACTTTATCAGACAAATCAGGACCTGGCACAAAACACTCTTTCAGTAAATGTTTACTAAATGAATTCATTTCAAAATCACCTTGAATCAAGAACAATCATTGGATTGTTGAATTCCTGGATACAAACAAATCAGGCATAAAACACAGATAAAACATTTATGACTTTATCTTAGGTCAAAGTTTGTGGAATGCCAAAGCACACACACACCATGTCAGCTTGCAATGCCATAAACTGGAGGGCTGGTAGAACCTGAATTAAAATTTTATTTTATTTAATGTAATTCGTCTTCACTGAGATGTGAGAGATTCATTCACTAGGTGTTAGGATCTGGTGCAAATGGGCTCTCTCTCTCTCTCTTTTTTTTAAAATTGAAGCATAGTTGACACACAATGTTAAATTAGTTTCAGGTTTACAACACGGTGATTCAGCAAGTCTGTATGTTATGCTGTGCTCACCGCAAGTATAGCTCCCATCTGTCACCATCCAGCGCTATTACGATGCCATTGACTACATTCCCTATGCTGTACCTTTTATTCCCATGACTTACTCACTCCATAACTGGAAACCTGTATCTCCCACTCCGCTTCACTTATTTTGCCCATCCCCCCACCCCAACCTTCAGTTTGTTCTCTTGTACCTCTGTATTTATGGGTCTGTTTCTGCTTTTGTTTTTCAAATAGACTCTAAGAAAAGGTTCTATCCTATACAAAACCCGAAGCCTTATCAACCCACTACATTTCATGGGAGAATAAATTATTAAATATTTTACCTGTTTATACTGAGTTTCCTTTATGTACTGAGCTCCCATCGTATTTGAAAGATTTTCGTTTTACAAAAAAAAAAAAAAAAAATAGATATGAGTTTCAGTTCTTCTAAATTTTATTTTGATTAAAAGTGAATTTCGTCCAGGCTAGTGGTCCCCAAGTCTGGTAGATCATCAAAAGCACATGGAGAGATTTTCTTTTAAAAAATACAGATATTATAGAAATATCTACAGTTAATGAAGAGGTTCCCTTAATTTTCTAGAAGTGGTTCTCTGAAAGAGTTTGTACCATGCCATACTGTCTGATATTATCATGTTCTACAAAAAAGATACCAAAATGGAAGGTAGTTTCTGCTTTTCCTGACTCATTCTATGATCTTTTCCCCAGAGTTTCTTTTCTAGGATGCCTGGGTAGGCCCCAGGGGTCTCATGATGAACCAATCTGGGGACCGCTGTTGTGGGTGCGGTTATGAGCCAAGAGTACTTGCCTAAGACTGTAGTCAAAGACCAGATTATACCTGGGTTAGTTACAAACTGTCATGATTTTCCTTCGGAAAGCTTAGCTTCTGAGTCGTTTTTGTGTAGATAGTGTTAACTCTCTGATCAGGCGAGGGTGCCTGTACCTTCATCGCAATCTCTAATAATGTGTTTTATAGCCATCCATAAAATATTGACTTTGCAGTAGAGCCTGCATCCTAGTAAAGCCCTTCTACTTAATGCATCCAGGAAATTCAGAGCGTATAACTGCGGGGGGGCGGGGGAAGAACTTTATTTAGAATTATTTACAATGTTCATTTCAGAGTAAAATTAAGCTTGCATATTATTTATTTCTGCATGAACAACAAGTTGTATTCTTTCTATACTGAAATGCATGAATTATTACCAAGCTGGAAACTGGATCAATGTTAAGATATCACAGATGATCCAAATAATCTTGTTTCAAATGCCAAACACCATTATAAGCAGATGTACTGGAGCTGTTTTCCAGTGTTTGGCTCATCTGTATAATGGCAAAGGGGGCCTCCCCTGATGATCATTGTAATCTAGTTTCATTTCAGTGAATTTCCATTCAACCACATCAAACTCCCAACCCCAGAAAAGTACTCAATAATTATTCAAGTTAGAATACCAGTGCCTAGAGCATTTATAAATACACGCATACAGGCAAAAACCCTATCCTTTACCATTCATATTAATGTCAACTTGTAATTAAAATGAAAGAAATATTCTCAGATGCCCAATTCATCAAATTCTTTATCACTATTTCGCCCCATGCATCAGTTGATTACTTAATTCCTTTTTTGCCTTACTTTTCAAGTGAATTCTAAATCTCCAGACTCATTTGGGAAAAAGAAAATCCACCTCTGAATTCAACGAAGTTACTTGCAGCCCTGATGGTGGAAAAAGAGAGTTAACCAAATTCTAATTTCTTTATAGGAAATAACAAGAATTTGAACAAGATCATACTTAAGGCCCTTCCAGTTCTAAATATATCTAATTCCTTGATTTTTCAAATTGATTGAAGTCTTGAGGTTGATAAAAAATTTTCAACAGAAATTTTTAAATAAAGATAATAATCTTATAACTCAGATAACAAAATATCTGAGTCATATTGCTGCTTCATTCTTGGCATCATGACTTTCCTCACCTTGCTTTTATTTCGTTCGTGTATTATTCTTTTCTTTTAGTTTTTTTCCTTTGATTTTATTCAAATATCTTAATTTCTATAAGGAAATATGACCTATTTATAACATTTGCCGGGGGTTATAACTAACTCTGCATTGCAAGCACATGTGGCCGCTCCTACTTAAAATTACTTTCCATATGCATTTCGTTATTTTAATATTTCAGGCACTAATAAAATTTTGGCAGAAATAAATAAATGAAATTGCTTCATTTCACTTTAGTTTGTATACAGGATTTTACACTGCAGGGACTCAAGATAATTTGTCGATACCAGCATGAAATAGACTTCTTCACGCACCTTATTATCTTCCTTCCACTCTGCCCTCCTTTTAAATTTCTTCTCCCACGTTGTTATAATCTCAAACTAAGAAGTGTTCAAGGAGCTTCCATATTCTGAATATGTTGGGTAGAGGGTCTTTCATTTAAGCAGCACTAAGTACAACATTTTCAATAAAGGAGGGAGGGAAATTTAAATGGTAATAATTTGAATCTTAAGTTTTGGAGGCAAAATATAGGTTTTAGTAGGAAATGTAATTTCAAAGAATGATCATTCATCTTAGAAATATCTATGGTTAAGTAAGAGGTTCTCTTCATTTTCTCCAAGTGGTTTGAAAGAATTTGTACCATGTAGTACTGTCCAGTACTATCACCATATTTTATAACAAAAAAGAGACCACAATGGAATGACATTTCTGTTTCACCTGAGTTGTTAAATGATGGAAATTATGTTTAGGAAAGTTTCAGGAATAAAATATCAGAACATGGTTCAAAATAAGGCTTTTCAGTTTGATCCCTTATGTTAATATTTTATTTCTTTCAGATACTTTTCATGTCTCGTTGCATTTTTATTAAGAATTTAAATTACGATCTAAGAAGAGAATGAGCTTATATGTCACGTGGAACTATTCCTCAGAACCAACCTCGACCTTGCAAAACAGAATATTAGGGAAAAAAAAATTTCAGTATCTCTAAAAAAAACCATAGTATTTTTGATAATATACTAATTCAGATCAGCTACCTTAGTCACCTCAGAGGAAAAAAAACAATTATTCCAGTGGTAGTATATACAATCTAGTCTCCCAGAATCTTTAAAATGAAGCAAAAATTGTATCCCTTCCAAATGGTAGCCTATCTTATCCATCGACTTCCCCTCTCATGCATTAACTCTTGCAATGCAAGTGTATTCTTCCAGAAGGAAAATATCCATGAGTATCCACACTACTTGTGATATTAGAGTAATTTGTTTCCTCAATGTGTAATGCAGACAACCTTCTTTTGAGCAGCCTAGTCTGAGCGGGGCAATCCTTTACATGCAATTTCTTGCTCAATAATAATGGGTCATTCTAAGCTTGGAAGAAGCTAGTTGGTGTTTTTCCATTTATCTCAGGGTGGCAGCTACTTAAACTTGGAAGTGGATTTTACCTCATAAAGCTCCAGACCACTGGGTACATCTACGTGATTCAATAATGTGGTGGATTTCACAGTGCACTGCTTGATTTTGGTCTTATGAAAAGGTCTCTGGGTGATAGGAATCTGCTAAAGTTGTGACCGAACTGTGCTGTTCTGGAACTCTGCACAGAGGTGTCAACCAAGGTAAAATGGCACATTTACCAACACTTTGAGCCATGTGCTGAAATCATATTTTAGGTCTTAACGTGACTGCCATTTTGTTATTAGATTCCATAAAGCCGTCTTTCCTCTATTCAGATAGAACCCATATACTTTACAAACAAGCTGGAAATTACTTCTTGTTTTCCCACCTAATCGCTATTACACTGAAGATAATACTAAGTTAAAGCTATGAAGCCGGTTCTAAATTGTGGTCTTTTTTATTTTTCATTCTGTGTTCCAATTCATGAATTCATCTTCTCTTTACCTTAGTGGATAAGAAGGAGCCTCATTAAATTCACCTGCTTCTCCCGCATTACCTAAATGCCGAGTGGCTGTCCAAATGCTGAACAGCGTTATCTGCAGCTGATGGCATGAACGTGGCGAGCAACGTCTTCAATAACACGGTTTCATTTGTAGAGATAACCAGAAGCTAGAAAGAGAGCAGCACATTAGTTGAGGGGCAAAGAAAAATCGTCTGGAAGCTGGAGGGAGCGTGCATGGTCGGCCAGGCATTATCAGGATTGCTAACGTTTCATGAAGAATAAAGAATTGGGCTGGACATAAGTGAAAGAGGAAAGCAACCATTTTCATTAGTTGAGTTTTTACATTTCACTTTTGGGGAGCACTTGGTCGGCACTTCTGACATTTTAGACTAGTTAACTGTTGCGGGGGCTCTCCTGTGCATGGCAGGGTGTCAAGAGGCATCCCTGGCCTCTACCCACAGGATGTCAGTAGTAATCACTGCCCCCCCCCCCGGCCCCACCCCTGCCCAGTCAACTGTAAGAACCAAAACTGTCTCCAGACATTGCCAAGGAGTGTGAGTGGGGAACTGGTCCACTTAAGAATGGCTCTAGAAGAAACAGTATTGTTTCAATTGCTATATTTTCTGCTTTAAATTTATATTCAATAAATTTTAAGACATTAAAAGAACAAAGAAGAAGTTCATTATTATTCATTATTATTCAAGAGGAAGTTTATTATTAGTTCATCATTAGTGCCGATTGGACATAACAAAATAATCCATTTGGATAGTCTTCTTTCAGCACTCAGAATGTTGAAAGAAGTCATAACCCAATAGAGGAGCATGCAACAAAATAATGCAATATGAATGAAAATCCATCTTCGAAGACTCACATACAATCACTGGGCAAAGGTGTAAGCATCTTTAGGACCAATTATCACTCAGAAAGTAGCACTCCCTAAAACTGTAGGCCTGGTGTTGTCTCATTAGCTGTGAGAAATCATTAACCACACAAAGTCAGTCTTTTTTTTTTTTTTTTTTTTTTTTAATAACCATCCATCATTTCAAGTCATTAGCTTCCTCATAAAATTGTTAGGAATGCAAAATTATTTTTCAAAAAATCATTAGTTACAGGGCATTGCATTATAAAAGCATGGGTCTATTACTCCATCCTTTTCTGCAGAAAAACGTGTCAGATATGCGAGATCATTTATGTTGATAAATAACCTTTTAACTAGGCCCATTGTCTCATGGTCAGGCTGATATTAGCTGTTCCATTTCAACAGTGATTTTTACTGCAAGGCCATTTTATAGATAGGAAAAATCCTGAAATTAAAGAGAGCAAACATCATTTTTCATCCAGCCGAAAACAACATTTTAAAAAGCAGCTTTGTTCCGTGTAATGTGTGGCTCAGAGACTTAACTAGAGCCAGCGGCTTGCCTCTGTTTACCAGCATTTTGTCACTGCCTGGGTTCTATTCACTGAAGATTTGGCTTCCTTTCCTCCCTCTCTGATTTTTTAAAGCTTAAAACAAGTGTCACAGCCACCACGAGAGAGCTTCAAGACTGCTGCCTAATGATTTTTCACCCAAGATACCTTGTTATGGAAGATAAATGTCACCCCTATTGTTGGCCTCTGAAATGAGCTATAAAATGCCATCTCTTCTTTTGTTCCCATTTCTCCAAGTTTCTAAGATTTTGGAATGATTTGAAATAAATGTTGAAAAATCAGATTACTTATTATGTTCTATTTTTTTGATGATACCTGGATAAAGGAGAATTTGTTAATTTTTAGACACTATGACCTGTAATGGGGTCATTATTTCACTTATTCTGCAGAAGTCTATTGAAAACCTACATTACAAAACAGGGATCTTCCCTTGCCTTCCCTTGCCTTCCCTTCCCTTCCTTTCTCCCTTCTCTTCTCCCTTCCCCTTCCTCCCTTCCTTCCTTCCTTCCTTCCTTCCTTCCTTCCTTCCTTCCTTCCTTCTTTCCTTTTTTTTTTTTTTTCTGGTAGCAAATTAAATAAACCTAACTTAAACAGTTTTAGGATAAAAAGAAATAAAGGGAATTTATTATCTCATGTAAAAAAAACGGCTGGGGGTATGTGAGGGACATGTCTGGAGGGCATAATTTAAAGTTGGGCATTTTTAGTTCTTGGTGTAGAGAGCCAAAATGATTTCTCCAAGAACCAGTCTTTCTAACCAGTTTGTCCTCTTATTTCATGTGGGCTCCACTCTCAGGCTCCTGGTGCTAGTAGAGTAACTGCTGTGAGCTCTAGGCTTGTATGCTTGGTCCAAACCAGGTGGGAGTGAAGAGAGGACAGTCTATTTGCAGTCCCAGCAGGTGTCTGTCTCATTGGCTCTGACTGGTCACATGTTCATCTCTGACACAATCACTGTAGCTAGGTAGAAAGAAGTGCTCTGGTTGTCCACGGTTGAGTCAGGGGTACACCCTAGATTCCTGAGTGGGCTCAATTCCCTGGGTAGCATGGGGATAGAGTGAAGGAATTGTTGGTCCTTCAGTGGAATGGTGACTAGATACTGGTGGTCATAAGCAATAGATGTCCACTACATCTGCTGTCTACATTTGTACCAAAATGTTTGTTGAATAAACAAAGTCAGAAAACCAGATACTACAGGGTAAACAGAGGCATCTGTACTCTTAAATTAGAGAAACAGTCAGGTGCATAACTAAAATATAGGCTAGTAAGAGCCTGACTGGTCTTAAATTAGAGAAACAATCAGGTGCATAACTAAAATATAGGCTAGTAAGAGCCGTCAGGCATAGTGTTATGGGCCTTAAAAGGGTTTTTTACTAGGACACTCAGGGAAAAATTTTAAAGGAATCAGCTTTTGGAATAGATCCTGAGTAGGATGAAGACATGCAAAAATAGAGGGAATGGCATGAACAAATGGAGCGTATTCATGGGAGAGTAAGTCAGTTCAACTCTGGCCTTGGGACAAATCTTGTTTTTGTAAACAAATTTTTGTTAGAACATAGCCATGTTCACTCATTTGCATAATGTCATAACTATTTTTTTTTTTTTTTTAGATTTAAGTAGTTGTGACAAACTTCAGGCCTGTAAAGCCTAAAATACTCTCTAGCCCTTTACAGGTAAAGTGCCACTGAATGATAGGATAAATTATGGAAATAGCACGTGATTCACCTGGAAAAATCATAAGTGCATAGTAAGAGTAGAGAAGACTGTCTTTAGTGTTTAAAACAATGGAGAATCATTGTGAGGCGTGGAGAAGCGGATGCTATGATTAAAACTGAGCCTTACTGAAATTAATCTGGCAGAAGGATATAGAATGCACTGGAGAGAGGAGGTGCTCTACCACAAACTTTAACATGAAGAATTACCAGGGAGCTTGGGCACAAGCAGATTCCCACCCCCACCTCAGAGATGCCATGTCAGAAACACATGACTTGTTCTCAGGCCATTCTCACACTGCTGGTTCATGCAGTCCAAACTTTTAGAAAGGTTGAATCAAATTTCTAGGAAATGGGTAATCAGTCTTAAGATTACTATAGTAGTTCCTGTGAAAGATGGTAGCATCTCACTAGAGTCGGGGGCAGGCTTGGTGCCATCATTTGTAGAGCCATGGTTAGAGTTTCCTTGGAAACACCCAGCCTCTTACATAGTCCCCTTCTCTCTCAACCCCAGGATCCATCCCTATCACAAAAGGTCTCTTGAGCACATGGACATCCAAGGTCATGCAGCCCCTCTTCCAACAGCCATGTCACGTACACAGTCTGTCTTTGGAGGGTGACTTAGGGAGGTAGGGTTGGGGCCACTTGGACAAGATTGTCGAAGGTCCTAGGTATCTTCATCATGATCTAGAATGGAACATGCGAGCCTCATGTGGAAAAATTTTCTTGGTCTCTAACTTTCCATCTTTTGGTGAAGTGTGTGTCCAGAGGAAGGCCAGAGTATTAGCCCCTGTGATGTGGGACCCAAGACTGGGGCCCTGATTACCTGGTCTAAAGGTAAGGCTGAGAAAGGGGAGAGAGAAGAGGAGATGTGTGTTTAAGGCACGGCTCTGGCAAAATTGGCAGGACTTGGTGGCTGTTATAATGCAAGAGCTCATGGGAAGGAGAATGAGTCAAGGGTGACAATGTTTTCAGGCTTCTGAAATGCGGGATATGTGTTGTCGTCTCAAAATAAAAGCAGAAAGTCAGGAAACAGGTAGTGAAAAAACATGGTTTTGATTTACATATCTTGTAAATGAGGAATAAGGATGAAATCTAAGTGGTAATGAGCCAAATGGATTGATAAATAAGGAAGAGAGGTTAGAATTAGGGTATGCAATGTAATGTTAAGAGAATAATTCTCTTAACTCCTTTTATTTATGAAAAAAATTGAATTTGTTTTAGAATAAATTCTAATTGTACCAGTCCTTTATTTATTATCTGGGCTATCTTAAATAGAGAAATTCCCAGTCATGCATTACTTGACAACGCTGAGGTAGATATTGTAAAGAAAGGCAACATACATGCCTCATTACTTATAAATAAATGCTATTTAAGTTATCCCACATGTGGCCAGTGGGAAATTCTCTCAGTTGGCCCCTGAGTCATTTGTCATGACCCCCATTGTCTTTAAGAGCTTCTGTGTTACCAAAACAGTTTGCACTTTTTTGTTTCAGACCAGGATTTAGGAATTTCTCCAAAGAGCTCTGGGTCATTTTAATGAGATGTGCTCTTTAGAGATTGTACTATGGATAACAAAAGTCCTTGTTGCTTCTGGGCCGCTGATTGCCATTAGTATTTTTGTGTGTGTCGCCAGTTGGACAAAGTGCATATTTTTAAAAGGGAAAATTTATAATAATTTCATGCAAACACTTCCAATTCAATATGGTTTTTACTTAACCTCATCAGTCGTTCCATATGTTCCTTCCCTCATGCCAAAAATCACAGTTGTCAAAGGCGCCAATATTCATTTGCTTCCTTCCCCAAAGCACCCGTCATAGGGCAGAATGACACTATTCGCTCCACCAACGATGCAGCCATTAGATGATTATTTTAGAAAGTGTGAGGTTTTCTGGTTTGGTGGATTGGGCTGGTTCTGTGCTTCTTTTTTTTCTTTGGGTAAATGTCATTAGGATGTCTGGTCAAATTATAATTTTAAAGTCATTTGGAGGGGCGCCTGGGTGGCTTAGTCATTAAGCATCTGCCTTTGGCTCAGGTCATGATCCCAGGGTCCTGGGATCAAGCCCCACATTGGGACTCCCCGCTCAGCGGGGAACCTGCTTCTCCCTCTCCAGCTCCCTGTCTCCCTGTGCTTGTGTTCCCTCTCACTATCTCTCTCTGTCAAATAAATAAATAAAATCTTTTAAAAGAGAGAAAGAAAGAAAGAAAGAAAGAAAGGAAGAAAGTCATTTGGAATAGTTCCATTTTGTGAGGTATGACAACTATCTTGATATATAGTTAAGTTCTTTCATTTCGTTTTTTTCCAAGTTTGATTCATAATTTATTGTTTGGTAATTTATTAATTTATTTTTTGTAAATGGAATACTGCAGAGTTCCAAAGTCAAGCATACAAAAGTTATATTCAGAAGAGCCTAGCTTCTGTTCCCGTCTCCTTCAAACTCTTTACCAGTCTCACCAGCTGGCACTTATTACATTTTTGTTATTGTTTATTCTCTCATTTTTTAATATATAAGCAAATATGTGTATATTTTCTGTAATTTCTAAGCTCCCTCATAGGACAAATGTAGCTCACTGCATATTTTTTTTAATTTGGCCCCCGCCCACTTATTTGTGTATCCTACTGATCACTTCATCGTATTTTATCAAATCATTTCTTATTCTTTCTTTATAGCTACATAGTGTTCCAGTAAGTAAATGTACCAGTTTATTCAAGTGGTCTTTTATTGGCAGATACTTAGGTTGTTTCCAGTCTTTTGCTTTTACAAAAAAATACCTCATTGATTTCCTTGTGTTTATGTATTTTCATATTTTATCAGTGTCTCTTTGTGATATATTCCCAGAAGAGGAAACACTAGGTCAAAGGGGGACTGACTTCATAATTTTGCTAGATACAATCTCACCCTCTGTGAGGTTATACCACTTGTATTCCCAGTGGCAAAGTGTGAGAAGGATGTATTCACCCTGCCTCATCAAAGAGTATTTTGTGAGGCCTTAGGAGTTTTGCCAACCAGAAAGATGGGAAATGGCACCATACTTTATTTTTGATTTGCGTGTCTCTGATGTTGAGTGAAGCTGGGGATCTTTCCTGTGCTTACAAACTGTTTTGCTTTTTCTATGGACTGTGTGTTCCCATCTCTAGCCCGGTTCTCTGACACGCTCACAATGTGGTGTCTGTCATTTCCTGACTAACGTAAGGGCCTCATCTACGCTAACTGGCACCACACAAACCTGCTTGCAGTTCCCTGAAGGAGAGATTGGGCTTCATTCCTCTCTGCTTGTACCTCTCAGCTTTGGCACAGACCCCTGGCTTTGCTCCATCTGCTGTACCTTCCAGGTACCGCCAACTCACTCTCGCATCAGCCGACTTCCAGTGTCTGGAAGTATGCACACTGAGATCCTTGTGGGTGCCTGCCTTTGAAGACTTGGACTCAGGTAGAGCATTTTCATGTTTTTTACTGTTACATGCCTTCCGTGTTGTTGCAAACTTGAAATAAGTATGCATTACATTTATAACTTAAAATGAGCAAATCGTAGAGAGAAACAAACCTCGAATCTCCTTTTGAAGCCTTCCTTGTTACCCCATCAGAGATTTACATAACCCATCTTCTGCTCTGCTTTGCCACCGCTCTATCCATACAGCCATCTGTTTCCATGCGGTCGGGCCGCCATAACAAGATACCACAGACCGGCTGGTTTAAACACCATCCATTTGGTCACAGTTGTGGAGGGCAGAAATCGAAGATCAAAGCGCCGGCAGGGTTGGTTTCCTGTAAGGGCTCTCTTGCTGGCATTCCGACCGCCTTCTCACTGTGTTCTCACGTGGACTTTCCTCTATGTGTGCTCTGAGAGAAAGAGAGAGAGACAAACAGAAAGTTCAGGAGTGGGCCCTCTGGTATCTCTTTTTCTTCTAAGGGCATCAGTCCTACTAGATTAGAGCCCTACCCTTATGACCTCATTTAACCGTAATTACTTTCTCAAAGGCCCTATCCCCAAATACAGTCATATTGGGGGTTGGGACTTCAACATATGAATTTCAGGAGCACATATTTCAGTCCATAATGCCATCTATCATCTGTCTGTCTGTCATCGACCCATCCATTTAGCTATCTATTTATGTTTAAAGCACTGGTTACTTTGCATAAGACCACCTGCTTAATTATGTCTTTCTTTCTTCTAAGTTTTGCCTTCTGTCAGAGTAGCTGTTATATCTTGATACCTTTGATTCACTAGAGTTTAGCACATCATGGGTGCTTCAGAAGTATTTATTGAATGATGATTTAGATGCTGGTCTTCGGGCATGCGATTGGGTAAATAACACATGTATTTCTCTATTATTTTCCTGAAAATTCGAATAAAGGAAGATTCCCTTCTTTCACTGATATCCTCTAAACACCATAGGATATTTTTATGACCAAGTCAGGCAATGAACACATGAAAATTAAAAGAGTATTTTTAGGTAGAAAGCAATATTAAGTCTTTACGTAAATTTTTAAGGGTATTGATTTTCAGTAACTGTTCCCTTTAGTTAACTTGGACAGTTACATGCTTTGTGGGGGCACCTGAGTGGCTCAGTCAGCTAGGCGTCTGACTCTTGGTTTCACCTCAGGTCATGATCTCAGGGTCATGAGATCAAGCCCAGAGTACTGGGCTCTGCATGGAGCTTAAGATTCTCTCTCCCTGTCCCTTTGCTCCTCCTCCCCTGCTCACTCTCTCCCTCTAAATAAATAAATAAATAAATAAATAAATACTGTTTGTATTTTCTCCAACTATGTTACCATATTATAGCTTATAAAATAATCAGTTTTATTTTTTCATCATGTTGTTTATATTGAAAAATATATAGGCAGCTGAAGAATTTATAATTTATGAGCAATTGCAATTTCCTTAAATTTATTGATCTGTTTATCTGAGCTTTTAAAGCTGACTTTGGATATGAATGATATAGCAGGCTGGTATTTTGTGCTCTAATTCACTAGAATGCAATAGAAAGTTGCTCTCTGATCACACCTAGTTCATCAGGAGCTAGGAGGGCAGTGATAACTCATGGAACACAACACTGTCATTTGCAGCCCCCACATGTTAGACCGTGGCCTAGGACCAGAAGGACATGCACAGTTGGGCTTTTGCCAATGAACCATCTGTGGCAGAAATAATGAGGGCAGAGTGAGGGAGGATTCCTAGGACGGCCTCAATTTCTCCACTGGCAGGAGGATAATACTAGGATTACGCCAGTTTTTATATACTGAATGAAGGAAATATGTTTTGGTTCTAGAATCATTTGTGAAATGTTATATCTGTATAAGTGATGTCCTGAAGGTGTCACCTTTGATGTTTCTTAATGTTCTCTGAACCCTTCAACAGAGTTTATTATTTAAAAAAAGAAGAAGAAGAAGAAGAAGAAGAAGAAGAAGAAGAAAAGAAAGAAAGAAGAAAAGAAAGAAAGAAAGAAAGAAAGAAAGAAAGAAAGAGAAAAAGAAAAAGAAAAAGAAAAAGAAAAAGAAAAAGAAAAAGAAAAAGAAAAAGAAAAGAAAATGTTAATGAATTGACAACTTCCCACCTGTGATACTCAGGGGACGCTGATGTGCCTGGCTTGTTCTTCTGTCAGAGGGTGGCCCTATTGAAATGAAAATGTCATGGAATTTGAAAACAGCAATTTCTGGGCTTACATGCCATATCTGCTATCACAGCTATGGGTCCTTGGGCAATCTACTTAATCTTCTTGAAGTAAAAAGGATACAACACTTATTTTCATAATAGCTAATGGAGTACATATCTAAAGAACACAGTACAGTGATTTGCTAATCAATAAAGTTACTTTCATCTTTCTTTGATTCATTCTTTACACTTCATCTATTTAGAGTACTTTTTTTTTCTTGGCACAAGATAGGATAATTTTTTAATTTAGCTCATGTTTTTCTCATGTATCTTTTAAGGGTTTTGCAAGTTTACACATTTATTAGCACGACACCATAGCTGTTGCCTAGCTCCTCTCCTTGGCTATCTTCCTCTTGTTTTTCCCTGGATGTCCTTTATGTGTCTTTGAATCTCTCCCCTTGTTTTCATGTGCCCAGCAACCCGAGGACCTGGCCAGTGTTAACTAATCAAATGTAATTGCAGAATAGGTGCAAGAGTTCTGTCATTTGTCGGCTATGTGAACTTGAACCTGACTTGTTTCATATCTGTGTTAGCCATTTTGTTATTATTCTTAGCTTGGACTCCTGTCATTTTGGGCCTGGGCTTTCACAACAGTCTTTTTGCTGGTTATCCAGATTCTAGTCAACTTGCCTTCATGCCCACTTTTCCCATAATTTGGACTAATACACTAATACATCCATGCAGCCAACTGCCCAAGAGGGTGATTAGACATTGTAAAGCCTCTTCCCGTCCAACACTTGTTCCCACATTGATTCTGCTTCTGCTTGGCTTCCAACTCTTGGCCTGACCACTTGGATTTGGCAGCTGTGACTAGTTTTCCCATTTAGGGCTCTCAGCCTTTGCCTTAAATATTCTGGCTTGAATATGACCTAGATCTTTCCAGAAATTTAACTTTTTCCTGTGTTTGTGAACTAGGTAATATAAAGTAGCTTGAATCCCAGTTCTATCACATATTTTCTATATGAACTGCACTATATAGCCTTTACTCTATAGGCCAAATGTGATTGTTAATTTTATGGGTCAGCTTGGCTAGGTCATGGTACTTAGATATTGGATCAAATGCTATTACAGATGTTTCTGTGAAAGTATTTTTTTGATAGGATTAAGATTTAAATCAGTAGAATTTGAGCAAAGCAGATTACCCTTCATAATGTGAGTGGGCCTCATCCAATCAGCTGAAGGTTTTAAGAGAAAAGATCGATCTTCTCCAAAAGAGGGAATTCTGCAGCAGACTGCCTTCAAACTCAAACTGCAACTCTCCCCTGGAGAGTTACCAACAAATTTTAGGCTTGCCAGCCTTTACAGTCCTGTGGAAATACATTGAGAGATCAGATAGATGGATGGATGGATAGATAGATAGAAAGATAAATAGATAGATGATAGATGATAGATGATAGATAGAGATCCTATTAGTTCTGTTTCTTTAGAGAACCCTGCCTAAGCACTTCTCTGGTAAAATAGAAATAGTAACTCTATTTAACTCCTAAGTTTATAATGATAATTAAGGAGCTTCACATAGTGCTTGACACAGAACATGTGCTTAATAAATGCCAATTTTTCTTATTATTACTTGGTTTCTTTCTTAACTTGGTCCCCTGGATCATGCCTCTCTTTCTGTTAGGTTGCCATTCTCCATCATCTCACCTGGAAAACTACTCCAGGACTCAATCCAAATGCTACCTCTCATGTGAAGCCTGCCTACCTGTTCCTCAGGCATGGTTATATCTCGGGTACAGGTAATTTCTCTAAGTACAGTCTTCAAGAAGAGGTTGCAAATGTCTCTAAGCTCTCAAGGTCAGAGACTTTCGTCTTCATATATCTGGCACCAGGCTCAAATCCTGGCAATACTTGCTTCTCAATAAATATTCCCCGAATGACTATGAGGAGATGTCTGTATTTCCCGTATTAGGAATAGAGGCTTTCTGTCAATCCCATGTTTCTGTGTGAGAGGTGAGCGGATTCGCTGATTCAAGAGATGTTCGTTTATCAAGTTCATTTATCAAGTGTCTGTCACGGATGATGCTGATCACTTCAGTTTCAGTTTTGGGGAGGCAAATGGTTTACTGGTGGAAGACCCACAGATAAGTAAATCTTAGAGTAAAACTTCCATTTAGAAGGCATGAGAAAATGACATCAAAATCTGAAGGGGAAAGTTATTTTTCCTGCCTGGGTGAATCAGGGACAATCTTTCAGAAGAAATAACATATAAGTTTTGTCTGGAAGAAAAGGCAGGTTTGGAGGAAAAAGTCATTCCAGGTAGAGGGAACAGAAATTAAAGTGCTCAGCTATGTTTGAGGAATGATAAGCAGTCTTCATTGGGGGCAGTGGGAGATAAAGGATAGAGAAGGTAAGGACCACTGAATACTAGAACTACAGCCTAAGGACTTGAAACTTCATCCAGGACACAATGAAATCCCACTGCATTTTCTCAGGGAATGGGAGTGTTTAGGTAAATGCTGAATGCTCACATTTTTAACAGGAACCTGATGGCATTAAAAACAGAAGAAAGGGATTGGGAATTGGGAGACAGTGGCAATGGATGGGGGAAAAGAAGCATTCAGAATGGAGAGCAATTTTGTCATGCTCTGAACTGGGATGAAAAAGAAGCAAGAGAAGCAAATGTTGTCCAATGCTCCCCAAAGAACCTTTTTGAGCTCCCAAGTAGTATTTAACACAGCAGACTTACTATGTCCGGCACCATTCTAAGTATTTTACATGTGTCAAGGCACTTATTCCTTAGAAATAAGTATTTTATTATTCCCTGTTTTATGGATGGAAGAAACTGAGACCACAGAAAAGTTAAGTAACCTGCCCAAGGTTACAGAGCAGGTGATTCCGAGAGCCGCTGCATGACACAACTTTGCACTCTGTCACCTAAGATGATCCGATATGTAGTAGGCAGCTGGGGAATACCTCTTTAAATACTGCTGCTTGTTCATGTCTTCTGCCCATTTCTTGATTAGATTATTTGCTCTTTGGGTGTCGAGTTTGAAAAGTTCTTTATAGATTTTGGATACTAGCCCTTTCTCTGATAAGACATTTGCAAATATCTTCTCCCATTCTGTCAGTTGTCTTTTGTTTTTGTTTACTATTTCCTTTTCTGTGCAAAAGCTTTTTATCTTGATGAAGTCTCAATAGTTCGTTTTTGTGTATGGTGTAAGGAAATGGTCCATTTTCATTCTTCTGCATGTGGCTGTCCAATTTTCCCAGCACCATTTGTCAAAGAGACTGTCTTTTTTTTCCATTAGATATTCTTTCCTGCTTTGTCAAAGATTAGTTGACCATAGAGTTGAGGGTCCATTTCTGGGTTCTCTATTCTGTTCCATTGATCTATGTGTCTGTTTTTGTGCCGGGCCATACTGTCTTGATGATTACAGTTTTGTAATACAGCTTGAAATCCAGAATTGTGATGCCACCAGCTTTGGTTTTCTTTTTCAACATTCCTTTGGCTATTGGGGTATTTTCTGGTTCCATACAAATTTTAGGATTTTTTGTGGCAGCTCTGTGAAAAAAGTTGATGGTATTTTGATAAGAATTGCATTGAATGTACAGATTGCTCTAGGAAGCACAGACATTTTTTTTTTTTTTAAGATTTTATTTATTTATTTGACAGAGAGAGAGAGCCAGCGAGAGAGGGAACACAAGCAGGGGGAGTGGGAGAGGAAGAAGCAGGCTCCCAGCAGAGAAGCCTGATATGGGGCTCAATCCCAGATCGCCGGGATCATGCCCTGAGCCGAAGCCAGCCACTTAACGACTGCGCCACCCAGGTGCCTGAGGAAGCACAGACATTTTAACAATATTTGTTCTTCATGAGCATGAAATGTTTTTCCATTTCTTTGTGTCTTCCTCAATTTTTTTCATGAATGTTTTACAGTTTTCTGAGTACATATCCTTTGCCTCTTTAGTCAGGTTTATTCCTAGGTATCTTATGGTTTTAGGTGCAATTGTAAATGGGATAGACTCTTTAATTTCTCTTTCTTCTATTTCATTGTTAGTGTAGAGAAATGCAACTGATTTCTGTGCATTGATTTTATATCCCGCCACTTTGCTGCATTCCTGTATGAGTTCTAGCAATTTTGGGGTGGAGTCTTTGGATTTTCCACAGAGTATCATGTCATCTGCTAAGAGTCAGAGTTCTTTGCTGATTCAGATGCTTTTCCTTTTGTTGTCTGATTGCTGAGGCTAGGGTTTCTAATACTATATTGAACAACAGTGGTGATAGCGGACACCCCTGCCATGTATCTGACCTTAGCAGAAAAGCTCTCAGTTTTTCCCCGTTGACAATGATATTCACTGTGGGCTTCTCGTATATGGCTTTTATGATATTGACATATGTTCCCTCTATCCCTACACTGTGAAGAATTTTAATCAAGAAAATGATGCTATACTTTGTCAAATGCTGTTTTTGCATCTATTGAGAGGATAATATGGTTCTTGTCCTTTCTTTTATTAACGAAGTGTATCACATTGATTGATTTGCAGATATTGAACCACCCTTGCAACCCAGGAATAAATCCCACTTGGTCGTGGTGAATAATCCTTTTATTTATTTATTTATTTATTTTTTAAAGATTTTATTTATTCATTCGACAGCGATAGAGACAGCCAGCGAGAGAGGAAACACAAGCAGGGAGAGTGGGATAGGAAGAAGCAGGCTCATAGCGGAGGAACCTGATATGGGGCTCAATCCCAGAACGCTGGGATCATGCCCTGAGCCGAAGGCAGACGCTCAACCGCTGCATCACCCAGGCGCCCCTGAATAATCCTTTTAATGTACTGTTGGATCCTATTGGCTAGTGTTTTGGTGAGAATTTTGGCATCCATGTTCATCAGGGATATTGGTCAGTAATTCTCCTTTTTGGTGGGGTCTTTGTCTGGTTTTGGGATCAAGGTAATGCTGGCCATATAGAAGGAGTTTGGAAGTTTTCCTTCCATTTCTACTTTTTGAAACAAAATCTTGCCATTTGCAAGGACGTGATTGGAACTAGGGGTATTATGATAAGTGAAATAAGTCAATCAGAGAAAGACAATTATCATATGATCTCACTCATACATGGAATTTAAGAAACAAAACAGAGGAGCATAGAGGAAAAGAGGGGAAAAATAAAACAAGGCAAAATCAGAGAAGGAGACAAACCATAAGAGACTCTTTATCATAGGAAATAGACTGAGGGTTGTTGGAGGGGAGGGAGGTCAGAGGGGGTGGGGCAACTGGGTTTTGGACATTAAGGAGGGCATGTGATGTAATGAGCACTGGGTGTTATATAAGACTGATAAATCACTGAACTGTACCTCTGAAACTTATAATACATTATATGTTAATTAATTGAATTTAAATGAAAAAAAGAAATACTGCTGCTTGAAAATAAGAAATGGAATGACATTTGTCTCTTGGTGGAAAACAACATTTTTCCCCCTTCTCTAAATAGCACACTTCCAGAGACAAGTTAAAACTCTGTATGAGCAATTGTTCCACCAAGGGAAAAGTGCCTGCCTGCAATTCTTTACAATCCTCCAGTAAGCCATCCTGAACAGGTAAATGACTCCATAGTGCAAAGGAGCCCAACCACTCCTTCCGTGCGACTCTCATTCTAGGATACAGAAGAGAATTCAATATGTCTTACCAGGTTATTACAAAAGAAACCTGCTGTTGCCTAGCTCATTATAGGGCAGCTGACAATGGATTTTAAACACAATAAAACAAAATAATGTATACCTTTACTTTTAGTGACAAGAAAACTTTTTCTTGTTTTATTCTTTGATATTAAGCTGTGGGTCTGTCTACCACTGCTTGTCGTCTCATTTTGAGACCATATCTGCCCACGTAGGCTTCTCTCGAACACAGAGGAAATCAAGTCCTAAATTTGAAACCCTTGGAACAAGAAATAGGTACTTTTGCCAACAAAGGGGGTACTTATTTTAATTTTGTTTTCTTAATGAGACTACCTCTAAATTTTCTATTTTCAATAGTTCTTATTGATGGTGGTGCCTCTCAGCTCATGAATGAAGCACCACTACAAGGGGAGCATTGTAATGAAGCTATTCTGCAGAGCTGCTTTTCTTTATTCACTCATTCATCATTTATCTCTTTAGGGCCTATGTATGCCATTTGCTGCACTATCATAGAGAATGGGCATGATGGGTATAGACACATTAATGAAATGATTCCTGCCTTGAAAAAGTTTAAGCCACCGAGACAGAAAATTCATATACATGTGCCTTAGCACAAAAGAAAAGTCTGATGGTGTCTCAAAGAAAAGTAACCTTTAGGGAGACTATAGGAGCAGGGCGTTAAGTAAGGGGAGATTGTCTATGCCTGCAGGTGAGCTAAATATTTAACCAGGTCAGAGATGTATCACCCCATGGGAGGGTCTGAGATCTTTCTGTGAGGACTTGGCGGATATGCAATCCATGTTTCTAAAGCCTCCATTTCCCAACATCTTTGTCAACATCGTCTTTGCCCCGGGCTCCCATTCTAACACAGCCCAACAAGTTGTGACAAGTGCATTCTGCTGAGTAAGGACAAGGCTTAAATCAGATGCAAATTTCTTAATGCTTCCTTTCCACTTACTCACACTTGCCATTTATATGCAAATGTAAGTCTTCTCTCTGGTCCCCTCATAACACTTTGCCCCTCCAACTTTGCCCTAAACTGGCTGCCGGTAAAGGAGAATTGTGTTTGTTAAATCTGGAGCCATTCTTAACTATTTGTCCACTCAGTAACTCAAAAACCAAATGTCTCAGATCATAATTCTTCAGGAAACAGCTCTCCATAAATATGTGTATCAGAGTCTGGGTGATAATGTAATCATAAACTATGGGTGTTAGTCAAAGTGCTTACAGGTAAATTTCCTGGCTGTATTCCCACATCATGAAACACGATCATTTTTCAAAACCTGATGCCTTTGGCAGAAACGTGAGCTTAGAGGATTACTAACAGGCTTGTTTAGCACGTACAAAACCCAATCAGGACATTTCACTAATACATGCATCTGCATTGATTTGTCTGTTTTTCTTCAATGTTTATTTCTGATGAAATCTGTCCTGTCGGCTCAGAGGATAGAAGTTGAGCTCTGCATTATTCGTAGCAGCTTAGGAGTGAAATAAACGCTTGTCTAATACTGCATGGCTCAATGCCCCTGTGTCATATCTATGCATGCCATAAAAGCAGTGATAAACATGATATATTTTTATGACTCTGAATGCTCTATGTGTCAATAAAATATTTTTTAAACTGGATGAAGGCTGCAGTGAACCTGCCTCCTTCCTGAAGCACCGAATCCCGGTGTCCCGGGTCTGATTCAGCCCGGATGGCAGAATCATCAATCGTCTGTGATGAAATTAGGTGCCTACTGCTTGTGGCATATGCAATGTTTTAGTCCTAATGGTCTAAGAGTTTTTTTCCCTGATACACATTGAGAAACACTTCCCTTGCTTCTCATTGGGGAAATGGATCACAGCTATAATCGACCAGATGAGCTGAATGACCTTTCCTTACTTGAAATGCCCTGGGATTTCACAAGAGGAAAAGATCCATACATGAAGGAGAAACTGCAGTGTAAACTTTTCAAAGGCACTTTAATAGGCTGCTTTTAAAAAGTAATTTACATGTGGAGGAACCCCTTTACAGAATGCTCACATTGCCTGAAGACAAGATACCTTTCAAACTCTGGAGGCAAGGTTTTGTTTATTCTGTGGCAAAGGACAAATTCAAGATACTGTCAATGGTATGTCTTACAGCCGCACAATGCTTTATATTTGCTACAGTATGTTACGTTTAGTTCTTGCAATAACATTTTGAAGAATGAGTTATGTCTTATTCCATTTTATAATACGTAGAGCTTAAGACACTATACATAGTAAATAAATAATAGTGTTGGGGCTAGAGCGTGTTAGAATTGGTTAGACAAGGATGGATTTTTCTGTTACCCCACTTTGTCCCCCCAGTATGTTATGAAGAGCAACAATGAGCCATTCTATAATGAAAGCATTGGGGGTGTAGAATGATGACTAAGAAAGCAAATTTTAAATGGTGCTGTAATCAGAGATACCACCATACCTTTCCCTCTTTACAAATAACGGTTGACAACAGACATGTCTGAGCAGGGGGACATCTTCATCTCTAAACTTGCAAGTTTCCAAAACAGGCTGAATGAGAGCAGTTTCTCTGCATTGAATTGAAAACACGTATGTTTTACATTTCCCTTAGTCAACTCTCCATATCCGGGTTTTGTTGTTGGGGATTTGATTTTGTTTAATTTTGTTTTGTTATCATTAGAGATAGGTAAGAGGCTGTAAAAAGAGCTAATGTTCATTTACTATTTATTATCACTGACAAAAAATTCTAGGCCCTGGTCTAGGCACTTTACATCTATTAACAGCTTAGAGTGTCCAAACAACTTCATAAGTCGATCTGCTTTCCAATAGCATTCTCCAGTCATATTTCAGAAGGAAAGGAAAGCCTCTAGTTCCCTGGGATAGTGTTCATTAGCATAGGGCTCTACATTACAAATCTCCCCAGAATTGCTGGTATTTACATACTCACTTGACATGCATTACAATTTCAAGGATGGGCACTCTAACATGTGAGCCCATTAAGCACATGAACTGGAATCAAATGTATAATATTAGCATTGCTTTTCGGTTCCTGTGCATAGCGTTTTGGTTAAAAGTTAAGTTGACACAAATCTGCCAATCTCCATTTTTTATGATAGCCAAATGTCAAGTACATCACAAGCGAACATTGGCATATGACAAATCGATAAGAAATCAATGTTAATAAGGCCTTTACAGAGGTTCAGATTATACACTGAGACGAGAACAAATGAAATTTCATAAGAAATGAGATCAGGGTAGGTTTTAGGTTCTGGCTTTCTTTGTTTCCTCCTAGATGACATCCTGCTTCATTCTGCTGTGTGATAATACCCTTTTGGAAAGTAAGGCAGCTACAGGAGAATAGCACCCGTCCCACAAGTGTGCCCAAACTTCTCTTTAATGTCATCTACAGATGTATTTAATTTACTTCGTTATTGACAATGCATTCCAAGTATAAAAGAATCAAATGCCTTGATTTGGACCTCAGAGAGAGTCTCAGAGTATGACAGACCAACAATATGAGCATGGCTTGTTAGTTATAGAATTCAGATCTTTTTCTTTTCGGTCCTGATCTTTCACCGAGGTTGGAGTTTTGACACCTCTCACCTGAGTATGCTGGGGATGTTCAAAATGTCCTCAAAATAACAGAGACATTAAACTGAAGAATAGTTTTAGGGCTTGGCATATTCTGGAAAGTGCCTAACTATAGATATGATCAAATTATCTGATTTTTCTGAAATTAGGTTCTCAGATAATAAAAATAAACCATTTAGTACAGTGTTTAAGGTACATATGAAGGTTTTTAGACTATGTGAAGCGTTCAGGATATGATAGCAATTATTCTTAATTTGTTTCTTTTTTTGTTTTTTTTTTTTTATTGGCAAGGTCGTGAACCTTTTTGTCAGAGATCAGGATTCACATACCAGCTCTGCAGTTACTGTGAGTGAGTCCAGAAAACTCACTTATTTTCCTAGAATTTCTGTGCTTTCATCTAAAAATTGAATATAACAGTATATTATTTAGGAGCAATACTAAGATCAAGTAGAGTATGGATCTTATAAAAATATTCAAAAAATGGAAGTTATAATGATGCCTATTATATAATAACGTATACTTTTAAATATATAATCTGTAAATATAAATTATATAACATATATAATATGTGCTATGATGTGTAAATGAAATGTATGTGTCATAAATGTTATTTATTATTGTTATTCTCCCCATTATTTATATTTGCAATGGACACATTTAACCATGTTTTTTGGCAACAAACTATTTCTTTTTTTTTTTTTTTTTAGATTTTATTTATTTATTTGACAGAGATAGAGACAGCCAGTGAGAGAGGGAACACAAGCAGGGGGAGTGGGAGAGGAAGAAGCAGGCTCATAGCGGAAGAGCCTGATGCGGGGCTCGATCCCACAACTCTGGGATCACCCCCTGAGCCGAAGGCAAACGCTTAACCGCTGTGCCACCCAGGCGCCCCATGCAACAAACTATTTCTGATGTTATTTTAAACTGTAGAGCACTTAGCAGAGTGATCATAATAACAAATCTTTACCAGAAAGAGGTGTAAAGACCAGAGAAGATTTAAAAACCCAGTGATTAATGAACAGTAACCTTCCAATGAAAAAGGAAGGGAAAAAAAAAAAAAGAAAAAACAACGGACTCCCTGAGGAGGTTATCTCTGGTCATCCCTCTTTAACTACCTTCTATTCTCCATTCTGTCTCCTTTGTGGATTGAAAACCAGCCCCAATGGTTCTCTCTTCAGTTATTGAGAAGAGGATAGGAACAGAACATTTTTCTTTTTTTCTCAGCTGAGACCCCTGCCATGGAGATCATTGGGGATATAGAGAAGGGACAGTACTATTAACCATTACACTTCGCATTTCTATAGTTATTTATTATTTTCAAAATCAACATTCATTTATTTATTTAGCAAGAGCTATACCAGGTTGGCCACTGTCTTCCATCCTTCTGGTTTGTACTAACTGATGATAGGGATGCTCTGAGCTTTAGTCAGGAACATTTTGTTTCCCAATGATCTGTATTAGTAGACTAGCTGATCTTAAACTCAGGGAACATGAAACCATTTTGGATTAGGGATATTTAACAGCAAAAACACTGTAACTAGCTGGTTTTCACTTCATCCCATTGCTTTAGTAATAACAATAAGAGATAACACACACTGAGCATTTCTTCTATGACAAAGACCTTAATGGATTAGGCATTTTATAGATGAAGAAACTGAAACCTAGAAAGACTGAGCAACCTACTGAGAAGCACTCAGCTGGTGGAGATCAGAAGTTGGACTTGAACTCCGGCCATCTGAATTCAGAGTCTAAGCTAATCATTTTTATAATGCATGGCCTTACATGGCTCACAGGTCCTGTATCCCCAGAACAGAGGCAAGATTAGGTAGATCGCATAAAAATATAGAGCAAATGCTCGGGAGTGCTGGGATTTAAACTCAACAATCCCTAATCTTTACATTAAGGATTCTTGATTTGGAGAGGAGGACAGAATTGGTGAGAGATATGATTTCACCTAACTCCATTTTCCTATTAGCAATGTAAGTACAAACTTCAACGAATTCTCACCCCTGATATTTCTCACTGCTGTTTGCCTTGCAAACATGGAATTGGCAATTAGCAATTTCCAGTCCTGATGTTTTACTTTCACTGTCATCTGAGCTTTTTCTCAGCTTGGGACTGTAAAAACCTGTCAAGCCTATCACAAGCTTCGAGAGATAGAGCACAGCACTTGGGGAAACAGTTGACATGATGATCGGATTGGATCTGTGTGTGTGTGAGCCTGTCTCCGGTCTGTTGCAGTGACTGGCCTGGGTCCACAAGTTTAAGTTTGTTTGTGTGACTTCTCAAAGCAGCCTGTCCATGATAATGGGGCCATCTTCCCTCCACAAGGAGATGTTGAAGGCTGCATGGCTAATTCAGGTACTGGGTAGTAAAGAATCTGGCCTTGCCCAAAGATAGAGATCTGTCTACTGTCCTCAGCCTCCCCGAGGTAATGCATGTCATGTCTGATAGGAGTGCATTTGTTTAAGGCAGAGACTTTCGCCGGATCTTAGGGTGCAGCCAGCTACATCTGATGGTCTCAGGGTGTGAGCTGCCCGCCACAAAAAGGGCAATCCTGTGATTTAGGACACACAGTATCAGTTGCCCTTGAGACTGAGTTCAACCATGTAGGCAATCAATCAGTCAGTCATGCCTTCATAATGAAGCCCCAAGAAAAACTCTGGACATTGAAGGCTCAAGTGAGATTCCTTGGCTGGCAATTGTCACACATCAATGCTGGGAGGATAACACTCCTGAACGTTCATGTTTGCAGTCCTCCCAGACTCTGCCCTATGTATGCCTCCCTTTGGTTGATTTTAATCTGTATCCTTTCCCTGCAAAAAAAAACTCCATAACAACTGTGTGTAGAGTAAACTTGAGAGCGTTCTGTGTGTGCTTCTCGTAACTTATAAAAACTAGAGGTCCTTTTGGGAACTCTCTGACCTTGAAGTTGGTGTCAGAAGTGAGGGGAGTCTTGTTAACTGTGACTTCAAATTTCACAGTTTAGCTAATTGTGGGTAGAAACACAGCATCTTCATGGGAAAGAGAGAGGGAGAAGGAGGGAGAGGGAAAAGGAGGGAGGGGGAGAGAGAGAGAGAGAGAGAGAATATCTAGCTTTGAAGTGTTTGATTACGTCCAGATCTTGGGTCTGCTCCATGCTGGTTATATCCCCTTGGACAGCTTCAACTCCATGATTTTCCATCTATGAATATGGGAGTTGATACAACACACCTGGCAGGATTGCTGCGAGGATCAAAAGAGCCTATTTACAAGATGTTCCCAGCATGGCTGACCCCGGTAGGTGCTTCATAAACATTAGTCTATTGTTCAAAATTCAGGACAGGCTCTTGGAAGCAATCTGAGGGAAACATCTATTCCTTGCCACCAGGTATAGCCATTTCCAGCAGGAGCTCTGAAGAACTGTAGGAGCGTTAGGGGCAGCGGGAGGCTGTGGAGTTGCAGATAGGGACTGGTTGAACAGGATGCTACCCCTCCCCCCCCCAGACAGCCCCGCGGGGACAGAGTTCAGGAAAGCATTTGGAGAACAACTGTGGGAAGAAGGCTGAGAACCTACAGTGACCCCCCAGGGGAATCACAAACCACTGAATGAATGTAGGCAGCACTTAGTTCAAACATTTATTTCTTCAAAAGAAATTTGTTAAGGATTTTGTATGTGCAGGCACTGTTCTAAGGGCTGAGGGATTATCACTTCACAGACAAATAAAGAAGTACATACGTAAATGTCTGGTAATAATGACTGCTATGAAGAGGAACACAGCAAGTCCAGAGGATGCAGCGTGAAGGGCATGGAGCTCTTAGATAACAAGGTGGTCAGGAAAGGTTTTTCTGAAGAGATGCCATTTGATCAAAAGCCTGGCTTTGGCGGACAAGCTTTGTCAATACCTGGGGAAGTGTGTTTGAGGCAGGGAGGAACCTAAGGACGGGCATTCCTGAGGATAACGGAAGAGCAGCAAAAGACCAGCATGGATATAGTATTTAATTTGACTAAAATTTCCTGGTCAATTTATATATTTTAATTTAATTTAGTCCTATTCCAATGTGATATTTTTAAATTGGACAAAAGATTTCTACAGACCTCTGAAGGAATATACGACGAAGTAGTAAAATTAAAAGGACAATGTACTGAGACTTCCCCAATGAGCTATTTTTAAAAAGCATTATAAAATGACAGTGAGAAGAATATATAGTGAGGATCCAAGAAGGAACAGCCAGATCCGTGTAACATCAGCAGCCTGGGAATACTCCCTGAAATATATTAACTAATATCTAATACCATTATAGAACCATTGGAAACATTAGTAAAGGAATAGGTTATTCATTTAATTATATTGGGAAATTTTACTAACTGGAAAAAAGTGAGTTAAGGTCTCCCCACACAGCAGGTACTGAGTATTTTTTAGTTGAGTTATTTAAATATAAGATTGCAATCCATAAAGATGAAAACAAATCATGGGTTAGTACTTAGACAATCTTCGTATAAGACAATGACCTGTAGTATCTTCAGCTAAAATATAAATCAAAAAAATACATTAAAATACAATAAATCCCTCCCCAAAATTATCTATAATGAATGTTTTTTTAATTAATAAATGAGAAAAATATTAGAAAGGAAATGGCTACACTGGACGTTTTTCTGGTATCTTCAGCATTGCTCTGTATTCTTCAATTTATCTTGTGTCCTAAGCATAAGCTTATTGGTATCATCTGAAATTTGCTTTTTTACCTAATAATTAGAAATGTTAGTCATCACAATTCTTAAGTTTAACATTAGATGCAATCAATCATGTCCAAATAGTATTTTAAAAATTATGCTTCACCATGTAAGAAACAGAAGAATTTAAATAAGCTTCAGAAGAGAATCACATTGCTCAGACACCTGTACAAATTCTTTAGGAATTGTACGCCCCTGTCCGTCATAATATTTCTGGAGACCATAATAGAATCCCCATCCACGGAAGGAGACATTTGAGAACATTTGGATTCCACTTTGAAACTAGGATGTTTTATTTTCCCCTCCATTTCACTCACAATCGGAAACATATGGAATGTTTTATTTGCAGGCTACAAAAACAAATCAAACAGGCAATCCTGTGTTGGAAAAAAACTTATTCTTCCTGTGGATCAGAGGTCTAGCTCTGTGTCCACACTTCCATACCAATCACTTTCTCTCCACAGTCATCAAGGTTAATGGCTACTTCCGTGCCCTCTGTTATTACTTCCACTCTGGGGGGTGTTATCAGGGTTGGCCTCATTTTTCCTCCTGATGTTCATTATTCCTTCATTATATTCCATTTCTTGAAAACGTGTTGTTTTACCTGATTATCGCCAGTTGTCCTGTCTGGATTACTCCTTGTGTGGTAGTTTTGCTGATACGCCCCTTATCTCTTTCTTTGACTCCCTGGGTTCTCTATGCAAAGGTCTTAGTCATGGGCACTTCATTCCCACACGGTTTTGATTCTAAACCTAGAAGCAGACAAATGAGGATGCATCCATAGCCAACCCCTAGACTTCTCCCCTTCCACACAGTAAAGGAGGTGCTGAGAGGGACATTAACGATGTTGCTTCATCTATTAGTAGTTTTATCTTTCTCCATCAGAATGATATTTTCTGCTACAGGGAATTATGATTGAATGGAATAGGAAGACAGTGGCTGTTTTTAGGATTAGACACAGGATTTGTTGTATGAGTTTCTGCCAGCAGGTTGGATCTAATTACTGCTTTTTGACATGTTTTACAGCTTGAAATTTCTTTTATAGCTGCATTTCTTAGCTGTTCAACAACATCTGAATTTCTTAAACCTTGCTAATAATAACCTTGTCTTTCCCCCCTTTTTCCTGGGACCACTTCTTTTTCCGCTTCGCTTCCATCTGAAGAACGTAAAAGAACTCCTACCAAAGATCCTCTAACTTCCTTCTTCGACTTCA
Organism: Ursus arctos; assembly: GCF_023065955.2. NCBI lineage: Eukaryota > Metazoa > Chordata > Mammalia > Carnivora > Ursidae > Ursus > Ursus arctos. The sequence goes on from NW_026622930.1 coordinate 15,824,423, forward strand.
AGAATATTCATTTCCGAGAATATTATAGTAACCACAAAACACGTTCTTTGAAGGTAGAAAGTGATGATTCTGAAACACGTAAAGGTGAGTAAAGAAAACATTTGTTAGAGAAATGAATTATAGCGCGGAACATCAGCAATTTGAGTGAGTCGAGGACTCCATCGTGCTCTAGACACTGGCCATTGGATGTGCTGAACAGAACATTGTTTAATGAAACAATACCTTCTCAGGGGGAAAAAGACATATAATTGACCTGATCTAAGCAGGAATCTAAAGAAGCGTGTTTCTTAGATCACAGAAAGAAAACTCAATTACTTGCCAAATATTAAGAAGTAGAAGTATTCACATTCAGGCATGGGTAGAAGGTTGTAATATACAATTAAACATTAGGGACTATGAATGCTCAAAGAAGGCTTTCTCTATGACACTAAGATTATATTCTTTTGGGGCAAATACAGTTTTATGACCAAATCCATTCACGTAGGTATCAGAGGTGAGAAATATTTGGATGGGGTATGTTTTAGAGCCCTTAGGAACCAATTCTTATCAACCAGATCACTGTTCTTTTGCCTCCCATATCGTTCCCTTATATAGTACTTATGGAGAATGCTGACTGATTTTTTTTTTTCAGCACAAAAAAGTTTTAATTTTTCCAAACAAAATTCTCAAATGGCAAATGAACAGAAATCCAAAAGTTGCAAATTTGCAGCTGCAGTCTGTGGGGAGAGGAAAACTGTACCCATCAAATCTGCAAAATATACCAGAATGTAGAAAAATCAATTGATTGGCAGCTGTGGATATTTACATCTTTCTTTAATTGCTTAAAATCAGCAAGCTGGGAGACTTCACGAGAGTTGGCAGTGATTCAAGTCGGGTACTGTTCCTCTTTCGGTAAGAGACTGGAAGTTGAAATGTGTATGATACCTTTCAAAAAAGAAGAAGAAAAAGAAACTTAGGGAGATAATGGGGAAGTCACAACCAGAGAAAGCTGGAAAAAGTTCAGTGTCATGGCCTCGGGAAAATTAAAAAGGAGCAAGTTCAAGGAAGCCTAGAATTGTCATCATCAAATGTAGAGAAGTTAAATATCATAGACTGATACAGGCTAGCATATTTGAAAAATAGCAGTGTAAAAAAAATCAACATGAATATAGTTGAAAATAGAGTTTTAATAAGAGGGAAGTTATACTGCTGGGAACTTACCCAAACAAAATAAATTTGATACACTCACTAAGTATGCTGTTAACTTATCAACAAAGTAGGCCATGCTGGGCAATTAAATATTATGAGCCCGTTTCATTTTTTTCTTTCTGAGATGTCCAGTTACTTACTTTACTTTTCTTATATAATATTCCAAAATAACTAGTAACAGAAACACACTAGGTAATGTAATTATGTGACCAATTATGGGATTTCTGTGATTCACTGTGTGTGTAAGTGGCGGGGAGTGTGTTTTCGGTGATGTGAGGGAGAGAATTCATTTATGTATTCATACAATAAACATTGAATAGAGAATTACTCTGAACCAGACCCTGTGCAAAGGACACAAAGCAGAAAAAGACTCTGCTTGAAACCTCCAGATCTACATAATAATGTTAGGATACACTATCAGTCAGGGTTCCGCACAGAAACAGAAATTTCATCATTTCTGGGATGTGCGTATGACCCCCTTTATCATTCCTAAAATATCAAAGTATCTTAAAACTGATAACATGTTATCGTTTAATTAGATGATTTCAAAGTCCAGGGAGGTGAAGGTCATAGAAAATTGCTTCCAGGTTTAACAAAATAGGAATTATTGGAGCCAGAGAAGCTACTTCTGTTTATTCTCAGCTGCCCGTAATGCTGAAGGTGTCTTCACTGGAAGTCAAGGCAAACCTCATGTTTGCCATTGCCCTCATGCCTACCCAGTGCTGGGGGGAGGTGTGTGTTTCCTCTTTTTCATCTTTAACAGTTCGTGGGATCCCTCTCTTTGGTGGAATTTAAATAGAACTCTGTTGGCAAGAGAATCTGCTATATAATTTTGAGGCTTTTAGTCTCCATAATGCAGGGAGTAATGTAAAGGGCAGAGACAGGGCTGGGAACCAACTGAGAATATCTGGCCCAAGCCTGTCAAATAATGAGTCAAGCACTTAAAGCCAAGTAGAGGGGTAACATTTAGATCAGAAATTGCAAGGCACTGAGGGTAAACTGTTGTTTGCACATTTGCTAGTTTTTAAGTAAATTTTCTATTCTATAGACTCTGAAGTAGGTATAATAGCCATAACGAAGAAGTCGAAGTTGCTAAAATGTGAATTTTTCTAAGATTATATATATACCAAGTGTTGCAGTCAAGATTTGAATCCAGGTTTTAAAACATAAAAACTCATGATCTTTTACCTATGTCATGTTACTTCCCACTAGAAAGACAGGGAACTCATGTTGCCACTGTTAAGAAATACAGACAGGTCTGAATTGGAGTCACTTATGCTATGCCCCATGTCACGAACCAAGACTTACTAGCTAACTACCTAACTTCATTACAGTTTCAGCCTCTCCCAGGAATGGAATCTCAAACCAGTCAGCCAGGAATTACCTGGTCAGCACTAATGAGATAATCTGCTTGATAGACCCCTGCCATCCCTTAAAGGAAGGTGACCTTGCTGCAACTGATTCACTTTTTGCCAGTATAATTTCCTCGCCCTCCTCTCTTCTACCTGTAAAAGTTTTTCATTCGGTACAACTCCTGGGAGCTCCTCTCTATCTACTACATGGGATGCTGCCCAATTTTCATATCACTGAATAGAGACAGTAAGATCTTTAAAATGTATTCATTTGATCTTTTTAAAAAGATTTTATTTATTTATTTGAGAGAGAGAGAAAGAGAGACAGAGAGAGAGAAAACACAATCAGTGGGAGGGGCAGAGAGAGAGGAGGAGCAGACTCCCCCCTGATCAGGGAGCCTGACCTAGGGCTCTTTCTCGGGACCTGGGATCCTGAACTGAGCTGAAGACAGATGCTTAATTGACTGAGCCACGCAGGTGCCCCAGGATTTTTGTTTTTTAATACTGCTATATTCAATATCAGAGTGAAGTCTACTATAAGAATGATTACAAAGGGAACTTGTAGAGTTATTTTTTCCTTTTTGCCTTAGAATAGGAAAGATTTTAATAATCACAAAATATCTCTGCATACTTCTGAGGTCCAGTGCATGTTTTAAAATAAATCATTTTTATTTGTCTTTTAAACAATTTACTAATTTCTTGTCCTCCACTACTTTTTATAACATCTAAATTCTGAACTTTTTTTTTTTAAAGATTTTATTTATTTATTCAACAGAGATAGAGACAGCCAGCGAGAGAGGGAACACAAGCAGGGGGAGTGGGAGAGAAAGAAGCAGGCTCATAGCAGAGGAGCCTGATGTGGGGCTCGATCCCGTAACACCGGGATCACGCCCTGAGCTGAAGGCAGAGGCTTAACCGCTGTGCCACCCAGGCGCCCCCTAAATTCTGAACTTAAAATATTTTAATATTCCAAATCCTCATATATTCTTAAATCAAGTAGACTTTTTATCATGGCACATATATTTTTCTATTATGATTGCTGGTACCACCTTTACTTTTATTGTTATTTTGTATTGCCATGAGAGTATCTAAATTGTCCTCCTTAGTCTTGTTTTTCAGTTTGTCTGATACATATTCACCTATTTTATCATTTAGGTTAAGTTTAGAAAATTGTCACATCCTACCCTGAAAAAGCACCATTGAATTTTTGGCCCAGATTTTTTATCTTAATTACATTAGACTCTCAATTGGAATAATTCTTTCAAGGGTTCTTCCTGTTTTTTTTGTAAGTATCAAAGTTTTTGCTATATTTCTTTGTAATGTTCTGTAGGTTTTCTAATTTCCTTTTTACGTTTATTCCTAAGTATTTTGTAATATGGCTAGTATTAGCAATGGATTTAATTTCCATTAAACTTTCTGGTTTTTTTAATTGCTGGAATAAAGAAAATACTAAGTTTTTTAAAAGTGTTTATTGCTCCTTAACCCAAACATGCCAACAAATTTTACTAGTTTTTTACTTTAATTATAGAATTATATAATCTACAATTAGTTATAATTGTTCTTTCTTTTAAATTTTATTACTACATTTCTTCCTTTTCTGTTCCTCTTACTTCTCTTGTTCTGTCTCATTTTCTTTCTTCCCCTTACTCTCCTGTCTCCCCTCCGCATCACCCTTTTCCCGCCTCCTCTTTTTCCTTCTTCTTCTGTGGCAGTTACCAGAACTTCCAGAGCATTGACGGGAATGATAAACAATGATAAAAGAGATAGAAGCCCTGCTTCTGACTCTATTGAAAATGGCTGGGTCTCCATTCAATTGTGAATTCTCTCACTGCCCTCAACCCTGTGCCTGGAATGTTCTTCCCCCAAACAAATACATAACAAGATTCTTCACCTCCTTGTGGGTCTTTATTAAAAACTTAGCCTCCATTACAGTGTAAACTCCACGAAGGAAGGGACTATCTGCCTAGACTCTTCCTTATTCACTTACATCCTCGGTGGAGCTTAGTTAATATCTGTTGAATCAGAATTGTTGAGTTATTGAAAATAGTGTTGGTTCATGACTTGAGACAGTTATGTTTTATTACGTCAAAGAATTTCGTTGTATCCCACCTTTGCCAAAAGTTTGTCCAGGCTTGGATACTGAGTTTTGCTAAACATTTTAGGATCTCTTGAAATAATTAATCACTTATTTTTACTTTGGGATCTAATGATGTAAGATCTATATTATTAGATTTTCTAATATTAATCAACACTCACATTCTTGTAATAAATATTGCTTGTTTACAGTGTATTATTTTTAATATCATGCTGAATGTGATTTGCTAGTACTTTATTTAGATTTCACATCTAAACTCGAAAGTGAGAGGCTTTCGTAGCTTTATTTTTGTGACATATTTATGAGGTAGGTATAGGTATCAGACCTATGTGAAGTCTGAAAGCAGAAACGGGACGATTTCCATCTTGTGTATTCTTCATGTGGTAGTGAGTTTTAAGACCATATTTTGTCTAAATTCTATGTTTAACTAGTTTCATTACCACTGGGGATTTTACACCCACGCTTGCATAGTAGCTGTTCCATTCAACTCTTATTAATGGAAAGTTAATAAAATCCAAAGTCTGCTCTAGCTGCACTTGCCAGAATGCTACCGAGAAAGTCTACTTTCCGTCATCTCCCTTATTTGAAATAATCATTCACTCGCCCTCACTTAAGAATGATTTTACTGGTTATTTTGTATTTCACACAACTCGATGCCAATGTCTTCTATCGTATAGGACAGAAAGGAAGTTTGAAGCTGGACCATGATTTTACCCACAAAAAAGCAGTTCTTTTTGCCTAAATGTGTTTTGAATTTTTTTATCTTTGAAAATGTATCTTTTGAAATTTAAGTTTTCCTAGTAATCCCCAAACTTCTATTTGCCCCCATAGAATTATGATTGCTGAATTGTGATTATTTTGTTCAATTTCCTTCTCTTTTTCATATCGTCTGTTTTGTGTGTTCTGCTCTATTTCTGTGGGAGTGCTGCTTGGTCACATTTCCGCAGGCTACCTCCAAGGAGATCAATCTTGTAGTAGAGTAAAGGTTACAGACCTGTCCTCCATGCTTCCTTCAGACACAGCTCACCCACCTCGACTCCAGAAGAAATTTGTCAATGTGTATGATGTATGAAGTGCGCTTCTTTTAGTTTGGGGGATTTTCATATTTCTCAAAATTCTGCATCTTGAAGAGAATTTGAGAATAATAAGCTTTAGAATTTTTAGTTAGAATCTTAGTCTCACTCAGAATTCCTGGGTCAAGGGGTGCCTCGGTGGCTAAGTTGATTAAGCGTCTGCCTTAAGCTCAGGTCATGATCCCAGCGTCCTGGGATAGAGCCCTGCATTGGGCTTCCTGTTCAGTGGGGAGCCTGCTTCTCTCTTTCCCTCTGCCCCTACCTCTGCTCCTTCTCTCTCTCTCTCTCTCTCTCAAATAAATAAATAAATAAATAAATAAAATCTTTAAAAAGAATGAATTCCTGGGTCAAGTGTTTCCCTTAATATCTAGAATAATGCCTGGTACATAAGAAATGCAAATCCAGAAGGAAATGAGAATGGATATATGGTATTTATTCCAATGGTATCTTTTAGAGTACAGCCTTGAAACCCAGAGACTTCCAGATATTACATTCATGGAGTATGGAAAGACTCACAGGATATACCAATTTCTTTTTGATATTATACATTCTCACAAAGGAGGGGAAAGGGGGACAGAGACACACTCATGATTCCGTCATGCACAAACAGCATCTACCATCAATCTGTTGTGATATAAACCTTACTGTGTCACTCCTTTACTCAGAACCGCCACTGGCTTCTTGTTTTATTCAGAGCAAAAGGCATGGATGATTTATTTTCCCTTTGCTTCTTGGAATTGTCTTCTATCTATCTCTCCATTGTGTGGTCTGCTTGGCTTCTCTAGCTCTCTTGTTAGGCTGGCTGGCTTGTCTCCCTGCTGTTTCTATTCTATGGCACTTGCCATTCCCTCTTCTTGGAATGTTCTTCTCCAAAATATATGTACGACTAGCTTCCTAAACTCTTGTGGTCTTGGTTCAAAACTCACCTTCCTGGTAAGGCCACCCTACATACAGTTTTAACCTCCCATTAACATTTCATGTTCTCATGCCCTGATTTACTTATTTTTCTTACAACTAATAAAATGATTTGCATTTCACTCATGTATCTTGTCTATTGTTGGTCTTTTTCATTTCAATATAAGCTTCATAATAGCAGGATTTTAGTCTGTTTTGTTTACTACCTCAACCCCAGTTCCCAGAATAGGACCTGGCACATAGTAGAGACCCAATAAAAGTATTTATAGAATGAATAATGAGATTTGATAATGAAATTGGCAATAATATAAATGATTACCTAGGGAATACTACTACTGGAATTTCTATTTGAAACTACCATTGAAATGGCGGTATAGTACCACGGAATCGGGAGATGGGCAATCTTCAGATCTGGCTTTCTCTTGGATGGCTTTTTGCTCTACAGCAATGGGTTACAAGTGACACAGATGTATGAAAATCATGATGCTGACGGTACAGCTCTGACGCTACAGGAGAAGAAGGGCTATTATTCTTTCGCAAAGCTATTCCCAGCCAGTGCTGTATTTACTCACTGATGTTTCCATTTTATAGCAATACTGCTAGAGTTGACTTCTAAACAGCATCCCTGCTCAAGTTCAGTTCTGATTGACTGTTAAATATTTTGAATGCCGTGTCTGCTTAGAGATTAATACATTTTCACCTTCATTATTGGGATTCTTTCAAAAAAATAATTGTGGTTGCATGTCTGAAATGTTTTAAGTCCCTGCTTCTTTTTTTTTCCTCATTGAAGTAATTTTTTAAAAATATTGATTTGCGATAAAGCAGTCTCTTCGAAATTCACCAGTAAGGTCAGAGTAGAACACCATGTAAGCGCTCATGGATTTCACTGGTAATTTTACATGTGTGTTTTTCTACTGACTGTAGAATGGTCTTCCCTATATCTTGCATGGCGTAGTTTTTCTTGACACTTACTTCTCAGATCAACTGTTATCTTTACAGAGAGATTATCCTTGTTCAAAGACTCGAAAGGTGATCATTCCAATATTCTCTGTCATTTGATCCTTTTTTTCTCTTTGCACATGTCATTACTCGAAGTTACTTATTTTTGTATATATTTAGGTGTATGTGTACTTCATTGTCTCTCTGCTCCTTCTCTAGAGACAAGCTTCATGATGGCAAGAGTTTGTCCATCTTTCTCAGTACTCTATCCCCAGCACGTACGAGAGAACCTGGTACATATTAGACATTCAGTAAGTATTTTGTTAATTGAATGAAGGTTGATCTTTGAAAGTAGTTGCTAGCTAGGTTCTCTGTTATTAATACGGGATCATAGAGCAGGTATATAGAAAACGAAAAGAAAAAAAACATAAGATAATAGGTCCCAGGATACACACTAAAATTAAAGGCCACCCGGTTGCCTTGTGTGTTATTTTATCATATGTAGCATCTGGAAGCTGCTCTTACCCGTTCTATTTTCATCCTGTCAACAAGATGCTGCCACAGCCATTGGACATGATGCATTTATGCACCAAAGGCGAGAGTTACTTTTGATTTTTTTTTCCTCTTGTAAAGCACTCAAAAATACAATTCTAAAAGATAAAATGTCTGGGGGAGGATAGGTGGGAGAATTATGTGATTCAAAGCAGAAACTTACATAAGAATTGAATCTGGTCTTAACATAAAGTGGTAGTTGACTTTTGGAAAATTGAAATGATGCTATTTGGCTGAGCTGCAGGTGTGCTCTCACCGGTGTTACATAGTTTGATTTGAATAGAAAAAAACAGTTAACCAAATTCTTATTTACGTTAGCACTAGTCTCCAAATTAACCAATAGATTTTACGTTTACAAGTATATTATATATATTCAGTATCTGCATGGTAAAAATGGGTCTGCATCATTCGTTCATTCAATAAAAAGGTTTTAAGCATAAAATACATGCCAGACGCTGTGTTAGGTTCCAGGGAATTCAACATAAACAAAACATCATCTCTGCCCTCTGCCCTCTAGCATTCAATACTTACCATGTAAGTCAATTTGCTCAGCAGTGGGGGCTATATAAAGCTAAAGTGCTATCAAGGGCTACTGTGAAAGATTAAAACATCATGAACTACGTGACTAGCCATGCGAGTGGCACCAATAGACACCCAAGTAAAGATCATCAGGGTTCAAGTGTGTGGGAGCATGTGGGAGTGAGGGGTTGTGTTAGTGGTGGGTGTGTGGATTGGATTATAATATAGTTGGAGAGAAGAATATACATCTAAATAATGCAAAGGTCATGTGTTCAATGTCATCTATGCATTTATGGTAAGTGCTTCAGACATCCAGAGGAAGAAGATCAGTAAGTCTTCTCCAACTGTTGAACCTTATGCAATTTTAAATAGGCTTTGAGAATTTGTTTGGAGATTCTTGGAGAAGAGCTCAGCTACTCCTATACCCTTGATGGAAGAATGGTCCTCCTCGATCGGGGAAGGTCGTCCTCTTCAAAGGAGTGCTTAGCTTCGGGAGGGACATAGTGCACATGGAGCGTGCATGTATGAATATGTCCTTATAGAGTTCAAATTTAAATAGTAATCATGAAGTTGAGAAAAGAAGCTGACCAATAAAACATTGAAAACAATTTAGATAAAAAGCAGTAACAGTAATATGAATGACAGAGTAAACTAACTTACTCACTTGATGAAATATTAAAGTTATCAAAAATGACAGTAAATCTCTTTTACAAAATGAGAAAATGGAGCATATCTAATGTTAAATAAAAAGAACAAAATACTAAAAAGATATTTGGAATATGAAGTGAATTTTTTAAAAACGTATTGAAAATACTGGTAGAAAAAATTGCCACAATGTTAAAAATGGATGGGTTAGAGAGGGAAATTATGAATGATCTTTTCGCCTTTTTTTTCTAAATTTTTTAGAATGACTCAATCATAATTTGTGTACATTTGTGTGTGTGTGTGTGTATTGCATCCTCTACCGTGTTTATTGCATAAAATAGAACACATATCTATTAAAGGAGCAGGATAAAAAACATATTGCATATAACCATACTGCATATTGCATAATCCGGGTCTTACGCTGCTATGCTCATGATTTTCATTCCGAGTTTGACTCTTCCCTCTGCTTCCCTCTGCACATATGCGCGCCTTCCCTGCACATTCAAATGAAGGAAGATTTAAAATGAGACCAGACGCTAATTTCCTCAGCATCGTCTCATAGACAAATAGCCAGATGCTCCCTCAGTGGGGGAAAATGAGCTGTCATAGCTATCACAGACAGGAGACGGGACACCTAACAAAACAGCAGCAGGAGCAGGTAAGGATTAAACCATCTCCGGATGGAGTCCCCGGGCTGCATCGGGCGCTGACTCCGGCCATCTCAGGTCAGGGATTCTGTGCGGTGTGGTTTAGACGCCCTGAGAAAACAGACGTCTGGAAAGAAATGTCAGGGTCGGTCCAGGGAATTCATTTGTTGGCACAGCTTGGTTGCAGTGCTCCAGGGAGAACAAGATAAAACCGTGTTGCTCAGAAGTCCTATTTGGAGTTTAAAACGCATTAAAAAAATATTAAAATGTCGTGTTTGATCAGTTTTTACACTCCCAGGCTCATTCACAAATGAAGGAAAGGGCATGTATTCCTGGAAGACTGTTTTCTATTTTTAGATCATGCGTGAGATGATTTCAGGGATGGGAGGAGAGTTAGATTCGTGGATGAGACAGAAAGAGACAGAGATCAACAAATGAGACACTGCTTGGCAATATTCAGGGCTAAGCAGATGATAAAAATAACTGAGACTCTAATGACAAAACCAGCGCCCCAGGGAAAGATGGTTTCAGAAAGCATTCCAGGCGGAGGGAAGGCAGTACAGGGTCTTAAAAGTAGTGGCGGACACTTAATAGGACCGGACAGGAGGCGGCGGGGCTCTGGTAGGCTGAAGGGCGAGGCCTGGAGGAAATGATCCTGAAGATGGAGACGGGAGCAAAGTCACGTGGGGCCTTTGAATCCAGGTCGGGGATCTTTTCTTAAATGACTTGGAAGCCATTGAGGGTTTTTACGTTGGGGAATTAGGGCGATCTGATTACCATTTTTTAAAGATCACTCTGGCTTATGATGACATACTTTTCAATATTTTCCATTTATAGTCTTGCCTTTGAACATCTAGGCTCTAATCCAAGCCAGCAGACACAAAATGGTGACATGATTAGGAAAAGGCTTTCTGTATAGTACCCATTCTGGACCAATCTGTAGCTTTTATGTGCACATTATCATTGCCCTGAGCCATAATGGGCCCGAAATTGGAGGCAGCATTCCACCTGAGTCATCATCCAGACCACTTTATGGAGCCATCGTCCCTACAAGTCTCTCGACGCTCATTCAATTACTCATAAGCCCCAACTTTTCTCATCTTATGAGGAATATCAAAATCACAGATACAGATACTCATATTAACACCAGTTTGAGTAATTCTGTTTTCATAAATAGTCACCAAGAATCCCTCCACACATTAAATATAACATAAAGAACAATGGTAGAAACAGTTTTGTAACTCACCGAATGGTTGTTTTTCTTATTCCTTTTTTTTTTTTTTTTAATTCTGTCTTTATCCTTCAGTGTCTTGGCAAAGGGCAAATATCAGTATTTTGTCAAACTCATATTACTTCAAGCAGAAAAAGAAGGGCCATAAGGGCAGAAATAAGTCTTGGGGGGAAAACAAGAGATTTTTTTTTTTTTTAACTGAACCACCACAATATCAAACCTAATTTGTATATAAAAGTTCTCAGTTCTCCTCCCAAAACCCAGAGCTGGAGAATATCCTTTCTTCTCAATTTCCCAGCACTTAAGGGTAGTCTGATCCTTGCCAGAGAAGTTTCTGGACTTTTATGATGGAGAAATGAAAAATGGGCAAGTGGAAGAGCAGAGGCGCTAGAAGGGAAGCTGAGGGCTTAGCAAGATGTGGGTTAAGTTAGCCTATGGAGGAGTGAGTTGGGAGAAGGGAAGGCACAGAGGATGAGGCTTTTCAGCTGAGTTTGGAAGGAGCTAACTGAGCCGATGTGATGGAGAAGGGGAGGGCCTGGCAGAGTGGCGGTGGGGAAAAGGCTGGTGGGGAGAAGAGGAGATGAGAAGAACATGCTGGAGTGATGAAATGGACCAGAGTGCTCTCCCTCTGTCCCTTCAGTGCTTTGGACACAGGTTTATATTAATATTGGGCTGCTTGGATCAGGGATTCCAGAGTGATTATTTAAAAAAACTGTAAGAAAGAAGGTAAAAGGAAAGAAAATAAAGAAAGGGAGACAGAGGGAAGGAAATTAAAATAAGGGAGGAAACCATTCACACGCATAATTAAGGATTTTGTCTCTTACTTTTTCAAACCGTTTGAACAAAAGGGTTCATTTGCTAAGATCTGAAGGAAGCCATTTTCTTTCTCAGTGATGTTGAGTATGGGAACAGGCGCAACCACTTAGCAAGGAACTAAGAGGTGCTCAGGGGTCTAGATTAAACCTACCTGCTCTTCCAGCCCCATGTCCCTTCACAGCTGTTCCCACTGGGCATGTGGGTGATGGGCAGTGACTCACTGGTCCCCAGCACACCAGCTCTTCCTCACCATCTTGTTTTCTCAAGAGATGCCTTTCTCTTCCTCTTCTCATTAATGTATTAAATGGTGATCTATTATATTCTGCACATTCTATGTGTTAATGATTCTAGGTCCAGCGATACTCACGCTATTTGAGAAAAAAATACTCACTTTTTCACTTCTCAAAATTGCTTTTTGAAAGCATATGAAAATAATTTTAAGTAACGTATAATGTCTTAAGCAAGAATTCCTATACTGTAGTCGTGTTCTTAATCCTCTCGTCTTTCTCTGTATGACACACAAAGCCACACACCTATAAAACACACACACCTAATTCCACATCCTCTCCCAAGCTCACACATATACCAAGGGTAACAAATCTTCGTGGTTTAAAAACATCATTTTCTAGAATCACACAAAATGGATCTCAGTCCTATCCTGGTTAGTGAGCATCTGTGTTCCCAGAAAATTCACGGTATTTTAGATTACTTCATTAGTGAAAATGAACTAGCCATCTTCTTGTTTGAAAATTCTATTAAATCTGCACACACAATTCATATATATGCATGTATACACACACAGGAAGATTCGTACATACATCCTCATTTATTACATACCTTAAATATTTATAGAATTTAAAGATTGTGATACAGATTGTTACAGTTATTATTAAAGCAAAGAAAAAAAAAGACAGCCTTTTCTGTTGGATAAATATGATTGTAATACCTGAAGGAGTTGTGAAGGACTAAAACACATGAACAAACTACAATGCGTTAATACGGTTAATCAAACGCTCTAACAGATGAGTCTAACCACGTGGTAAGTTGACGAGGAATGGAAGTCTAGTTGCCAGACTCAGAGTAATGATCACCAAGGAGTATTGTCTTTTACTTTTCAGAGAAAAAAATCCATTCAAGGGCCAAATGAAATTCTGAATCAATTCTTCAGTTTGCTGTTCAAACGTAAAGTAGTCAAAACGTTAGTTGATTAAGCACTTAATTTTGTGAAGCAAGATTCTTGAAAAGAAACTTAATTATATCAGAGCTACAATACTAAACAATGATTTTCATTTATAGCTTACTAACAAAAAAAGACAGAGCGATTCGAAGAATAAGCACGAATAAAAAGTGTTCTGAATTATAGAAGAATTATACAAAGTGCAGGAAGCATATTCTGAATCATATCATTGATCAATGATAAGGTTTACATTTTTGTCTTTAATGAAATGCAGACAAAGGAGAGAGAGGAACTCAACAGATAAAAATAATAAAAATAATGACACATCCACTTCCTTGGCTCTATTTTCCTGAGAATTCTTGAATAATTCTAAAATCTGAGTAGGGACCAGCTATTTATGGGTGACACCAAATAATTACTAGAGGATCCAAATAAAAGTTATGGTTTAATTATTAACATCAATTGAAATAGATTAACAGTTAAGAATACATAGATTAAGAATAAATAGTTAAGAGTTATAAATAGTTCAGGGGTGCCTGGGTGGCACAGCAGTTGAGCGTCTGCCTTCGGCTCAGGGCGTGATCCTGGCGTTATGGGATCGAGCCCCACATCAGGCTCCTCCGCTATGAGCCTGCTTCTTCCTCTTCCACTCCCCCTGCTTGTGTTCCCTCTCTCGCTGGCTGTCTCTATCTCTGTCGAATAAAATAAATAAAATCCTTAAAAAAAAAAAAGAGTTATAAATAGTTCAGCACTAAGTCCGTATGTAATAGACTAGATTAATGAAACATTAATTGGTTGGAAGAAATCCACAGTTTATAAATCAGTTACTTATTTTTAAAAAAAGAAAAAATAATAAGAGATACTTATACATGGTATTTTTGTTTTATAGCAATATTGTATCAGAAACAAGATTTGAAACGTTTCCCAAAATGTTAGAAACAGGTTTCTGGACATTTATTGTAGTATTTTCAGCACAATTATATTGGGCAATTTTTTTTTTATGTTGGCTTTGAAAAGAAATGTCTCACTATATTTGTATAAATCATGAGTGATTGAGGGGAAAAAAAGAATAATCAATTTTCATGAGAAGGAACAGAAAAGTAGAAATTCTTTCACCGTTATCTCTAATAGAAATAACAGTTGTGTTTAGAAACTCAATAGTCTATGGCAACCTTTATGAGCTAAAAATACAGGATACAACTAACACAAGGAAAATGGAAGAGTAAAGTGAAAATGTATACTTTTTAATGAGAAGGGACAAACTCCTAACCTTTTAAGCATAGCCAAAAGGACCATTAAGATATACACTTTGCCTATTGGGAGAGAGTGCCTGAGCGAGAATGTGCAGCTGAAACAAGAAAGTGAGAGATTATGCAACCAGACTTTGAAAAGGCGTAAATCACACCTTATAATGTGAAAAATCTGAGATGCACTGAAAAAAGAAATCCAGTAGAAGCAGTCCTTTCAACCACTACCTTCCTCTGCCCCCAACACAGCCCAGAGGGCGTTCCATTGCTAAGGGACCCCTCTTTCCACAGACGCCCCTTGTACAAAAAGTGGCAATCCCAGTAATGCATTTGCAATGAGTGGATGGGGCACCTGGCACGGAGGCTTCCCGCCGGTACACACCAACTTCCCGCAAAGCCAGGTCCACGCTTCACAAATCAAATTCCCTGGTGAAGTGATTCAAATTTGACGGCCACTCTCAAATATATCTATACTTTCAAAATCAAGTTATGGATTATATTCCTTTCCTAATTCCAGAAGTCTCAATTCTGTGAAATTTCGAAAGTTAAAATCTAAAGCCGGCTCTCTGAGTGGCTCAGTTGGCTCAGCGTCTGCCCTCAGTTCAGGTCATGATCTCAGGGTCCTGGGATCGAGCCCCACTTTGGGCTCCCTGATCAGTGGGGAGTCTGCTTCTCCCTCTCCCTCTGCCACTCCCCCTGCTTGTGCTCTCTCTCTCTCTCTGTGTCAAATAAATAAGTAAAATCTTTTTTAAAAAATCTAGAGCAAACGTCATTAAAAGAGGCAGAATTTGTTTATAAACTGCTTCCTCTACCCTCAAAACCCTCTTCCCTTCCTTTCCACAAGGAAGGACTGTTCTTCCTGTTTCACAGATTGCTCTATCACATACAGGTTGCTGTGTCACTTGAGATGTCATCTGCAGAAAGCAATCAGTTGCTAAGAGCAACTCACGGAATTCTCTTGTAGAAAATAAAATCTATT
Organism: Ursus arctos; assembly: GCF_023065955.2. Classification (NCBI taxonomy): domain Eukaryota; kingdom Metazoa; phylum Chordata; class Mammalia; order Carnivora; family Ursidae; genus Ursus; species Ursus arctos. The sequence goes on from NW_026622930.1 coordinate 15,839,798, forward strand.
AACATAAAAATGCAATTAATGCAAAAATATAAAATGAATGTAAACCTGTAAGATATAAAGCTTAATATAAAATATAAATATCTAACATTTAAGATTTCTATCCAAGTTGATGTTCCTTTACACAATTAATGTTTTTTTCTGAAAAATTTTATGTAAACCGCTTAATGTAAATTTTTACAAAATTATGTAAATTTTATGTAAACCTGAGCCATTTCTTACATGGAGTATTAGAGCAAATTACTTAAAAAGTATAAAGTGAATATTTTCTGAAACTAAGACTTTTTCAAGTTTTGGAGCATCTGAGTGGCTCAGTTGGTTAAGCATCTGCCTTCAGCCCAAGTCATGATCTCAAGGTCCTGGGATCCAGCCCCACATCAGGCTTCCTGCCAGGCAGCTGCTAAGATGAGTCTGCCTCTCCCTCTCCTTCTGCTCCCGCGCCCTGCTTGTGCTCTCTCTCTCTGTGTTTGTCTCAAATAAATTAAAAAAAAAAAAAAAAAGACTTTCCCAAGTTTTAAGCAAGGCATTGTGACCTCCATCACTTGCTCTTTTATACTGTGGGTATTTAAGATATTTTCATAAAGCAATCTAGGGAATGAAATTAAATAGGACGTTGAGTAAGGGTCTGGTAGATTTATTGCCCTATGATAATCTATCAGATAATCATTCACTTTTCAAGCTGAATAATATCCCCTTGCTTTGGGGGGGACGGTTGGGGGATGGGAACCTCACAGGGGACATTTGAGCACCATCCCATTTATTTTGGCTACAGAGGCACTGTGTTTAGAACCAGCATTCTTTGTTGCGGTTGTCGAGCTCCTCAGGCAGGGATATGACACGGGCCAGTCTGTGCTAGCCAAACTTGGTGGCATACGCTCAAAGTGGAACTTTTACTGATACTGTCACTGCTCCGATCTCCATCGAGGCCGTGCAATCTGTCGATAGCGATTCCTTCCTTCCAAATAGTTCCCTATATTTGTCTTGCCTCAAAAAAGGATTATTAATTACCCTTTGGGGGTTTGGGTTATTTTTTTCCCCTCTGCATATGTTTAACAAAACCCATTTATTTTACTCTAACTTCAAACTCTCAAAACTTTGGATGCCCTGAAGCTCACGAGCAATTTCCATTTCCAGAAATAGCAAGGCATCCTTCCGCGATGTTGTTAAAGCCGGCTTTCATATAGCATGTGTTTATTTAAACCCAGTGCCAAATAGCTCGTGGGTGGTGATTTCTGCTTATAGCCAAAGGTTGAATAGGCCATGGAGAATAATTCTAAGAGCGAAAAAGGTTGTTTTGTGACAAGTCTAAAGCCCTCTAGGGAAGAAAGTGCTAGCAATTGTACCCTTCACCTTTGAGGAGTCAGAGTCTTGTCTTCATTTCTCATCATTGGACCATTAGCCTTGTCAAATTCTAATACATTGTTAAGGTTCCATAGGAACCCAGATATTAACGCCCCATTTCTCCTTGCTGGGATGGGAGAAACATACAGTCATATCTCTTAGCATGTGACATGGCAGGCAACCGAGCCAGAAAAAAAGCCCAACCCAGGCACAAAGATCAGAATGCGAGTTTATTTTTCTATTGTGCTACTATGTGCAAATAACTCCCTATTCATTTTCGAAGATAGAGAATATAACCCCTTAAAATTGCAGAAAGAAGTGAAAATGAATACACAGCATAAATAATGTTTCTGAAATGCACACACGTAACTCAGTTGCTTGAAGCACCTCAAAGAAGAGGAATTTTATATGGTTTGGCCCCTGAAGACTGAAATGCCTTAGGACCTTAAAATGAATAGATTGTTTTACAATTTATCATTGAAATGAAGGAAGAAATGTTTTTCTTTTTTCTTTTTTCTCTTTTTTCTCTCTCTCTTTTTTTATTTTAAAAAATACAGACTTGGTTGTATGCTTTTATGTAAATATCTCCTCAGAGCTTAAACCTCCTGACACCCACCTTGGCAAACCACCCACCTGTCCCGACTGATTCGCCGGCTCTGTCTCTCTCTCCAGTGTCCCCAGCAACAGGTGTCTCATTAGCACCTGAGCGATGCCAGCTTCTGAGGAAGGCTGCGAACTGAGTAAACACATGCTCCATTTTTATCTCTTTATGAGTCATTACTTAAAGGTTTTATCACCAGATTGCCACACTTAATTATGTGCAGCCATAATTAAATAGGAGCATTCTTAGGCTGCGATTTTTCAATTTTCGTTTAAACTTCAGTGACATGTTTTGCTGTTTGCTGATGTACAGCTATCTTTAAAAGAACTGTAGGAGGTGCTTTTTTGAAGGGGGCCGAGTGGGGCAGGGTTTTTGGGTTTTTTGGGTTTTTTTGTTTTTCACATGCCAGTTTTTGTTTTTGTTTTTAATCTTAAAAACAAAATTCCTATGTCGTATTTAAAGACCTAGGGAGCATCGCCAGAAATAGGGGTAATTAAATTAGAGGGTGTTAAGTTTGTTTTTATAGGAGGCTTGAAAGTAGGTGATTTCTTGCCTTATAAATTATAATTTAACTAAGATATTAGGAAATCTCAGGCAAAATCAGATGACTAATGGAATTCTGCATTTTCTTTGTGTTTTGAAGATATCTGTTACTTGGTTGGGGGCAATATAGAACAAATTTGTCCATCTTACCAACAAGAGATTATAAACAGCAAGATTTCCTTTTTCCTGCGTTCTTCTGACCTCCTTCAAAGTGTCCTATATGTACAACCCAGGCCTGAGCTAGAGCCCCTCTCTAGAGCCCCCATTTGTTAATCCATAAGGAGGAAACAAAAGGTTTGCTTTTAAGGTCATATCTGCCTGTGGCCTCTCCAGGACATTCCTAGAAGGTATGAACCTTTCGATGTCCCCCAAATTTTTATGGGCTTTATCACCATAAACAATTTTATTACTGAAGGCCATGGACCTAGGGCCCCCGAATGGTCTGGCAGCTCTCACAGTCCCCACCCAGAAACAATGAGGAAAAATAGTCACCCACTTCCCCCTGTATTCCAGAATTGAACAAGTTAGATTGTGTAAACTATAGGATTCCTTACCAGAGATTCAGGGCGTGAGCAAGGAACTTATAAAAAAAGAGAGCATGACCTTTCCTTTTGAATTTCACATGAGAAGACACCTAAAATCTGAGGGTGCTATGGGAGGGACATTTTGGAGGATCTTCCTACCCTCTAATTAGCATGCTCGCCCCTCAAGCATCCTGTTCTTCAAGATTCATGGGCTGAAACTGAGTCCTCCTCTGTGAGAAGACTCCTTACCTCAGGAAGAGATTTCCCTCTGGTTTCCTCTAGGGTCATCCCACTCTTGAGAGATGCCCTGGCCATCAACCAGATGGAATTAATATTTCTTCTGCTTTATTTTGTAGAAACTAGAGAGGGTTAGGTGAATTGGTGGTGGAGGGCACACTGTGGTCCCGTAAACAAGGATCCAAGTTGACTCTTTGGTACAAGTTTTTATTCTTAATCTCCCTACAAGTAAGAACTGTAACCCCGCTGGTTCCTTTACGAGTTGACCAGCTACAGCAATTTGGGCATCTTGTGTTGCAAACATAAAAGAAAACAAATGAAACAAAATAAAGCCAAACACAAATTGTCTCAATTCTAACTGGATTCAGCAAAAAGGAAATAGATTGGCTTTCACTCATGGAAAGTTCAGGAGCAGATTTGCTGCAGCATGGCTTGATGGATGGACTTAAATAATGTTACCAGGACTTGCAATTTTCCCCTCCTTTTCTTAGCCCTCTTTTTTTTTTAATTAAGATTTTTATTTATTTGAGAGAGAGACAGAGAGACAGAGAGCACAAGCAGGGGGAGAGGCAGAGGGAGAGGGAGAAGCAGACTCCCTGCTGAGCTGGGAGCCGACGCCGGGCTCAATCCCAAGACCTGGAGATCATGACCTGAGCTGAAGGCAGACACTTAGCCATCTGAGCCACCCAGGTGCCCCTTCTTAGCCCTCTTTGAATTGGTTCACCCCAGGCCATGTGAACTGAAAGTTGTCAAAGAAAAATTGTACTAGATGGAGTTAAGCAGGCGAGAAAGACTTTATCCAAGACTATTGCAATAGAAGAGAGAGATTGAACACAACCCCACTGAAACAAAAGACAGGAGGGCTTTTAAGCAGTAGGGTGAGCTAGTAGAAAAGTATTGGGGGATAGGGGCCAGGTTGGTCAATGTGATTAGGCCACCTGTGTTTGCTGATTGGTACTTAGAGAAGTTAGGATTCTATCCTTCCAGAGAGATTGAGAAACAGGACTCTATCTTCCTTGATGATTGAAATAATTATATTTATATTTCAAAAAGATGGTTCTCAGGTCCTTGAGAAAATCATTCTTGGGCTGCAAAATGGGCAGGAGATAGGCAAAAAATTTACATCTTAAAAAGGCAAAGAAAGAAGTACAATAGAAAGTTTTCTAAAGTAAAATCTCTAAGAAAAGGGAGCTCAGGGTCTTACAGTCAGGAGGAAATCGAGCTAAAGTTTAGTCAAGCTGAGAGAAATATCTTGGTGAAGGTGAATCCTCAAGTGAGGCTCAGAGGTTTTGGAAGAACTTATGTAGAAGACATAATCAATAGCCAACCACTAAGCATACCATCTACAATCTAAACTCATTCTGAGGAAAATCTGGTTGCCCAAGGAGCAAGGGTTTGGCCATGTCATTAGAAATAGTAGATTCCCTTTGTTATGTTGGGTACCTTGTGTTCTTTTCTATTTCACTTTGTAGCTGGTAGCACCCCTCTCCTCATGTTCTCAATATTACGCAGGCAGAGAAAATGCTTTGTTAACAAACAAAGAAAACGAAATCAAATTCATTTGATTTGGTTACCATCTTCAGTTTAGGGAAGTCCAAATATTCTGGAAAGGATTTTGGTCCTCTCGTCTCTGTGGCTGCTTTGTTTAGTGCTCCTGACCCATAGTTATCATTGTTCATTAGCCTCATTTGGCTTTATTTTCTTTTCGTAGTTGTCAACTCTGGGCACAAAGATTTTGATCAAGGCTCCCATGTCGTAGCACTAAGTCAATCTCCAGGGGACAACTCCTCAGAACATAGATCTGCATTGGTTGGAGGGTCTCTCCCCCTCAGGTATTATCTTTCCTGCGTTTGGGAAGTCATCTCCCTTTATACCAAGTCACTTCTGTGTTCTAAAGTAGGCAGAAGTCTCATTTCTGACCTCGGAAGGATATTGCAGTTTAATTCCCTGAAGGAGAAGCTGATACGAAGAAACTTGATCTTTAAACACAAAGGATTGGCTTCCCTTCCAACTGGAGAAAGGGAGAGAGACAAGTTTGTGTGTGTGTGTGTGTGTGTGTGTGTGTGTGTGTGTGTGTTTTCCCATTAAGTTTCTTATAAAAATGAAAGCAGGATAGAAATTAGTCCTTCTATAAATGATCCTGCTACATAATTTTTAAAGCTTTCTCTCTCTTTTACCCAGGAAATGGCTCTGGCCTCAATTAAATTTTTCTGATTTATATTTTCTCTCCGAAAGAAGTGGGTGGGATAGGATGTGGTCAAGAGGAATTTATCCCACCATTTATAGGAATGTGATTACACAGTTTATTTTGCATTTAAGTAAGACCATTTCATCCTGCTACATTTACGCTGTAGAGTCCCATCTTCTGAATTTAATTTTTGTCGTGTAGGCTAAGTGGCTTGGCAAAGGAATAAAGACAGAAGTTAATCTCGTGGAGTTCTAACACCATCCAATTCTTTCTGCATACTTGTTTTCAGGCCTTGGAGAGAAGGGAAAGATAGGATTTAGAAAAATAGGCTACTTGGAAAAAAAGAGAATGTGACAACAAGTAGGGATTACAATGAAGTGACTGAAGAATGAGGAGAAAGATCTAGGAAAAAAATAATATTACTAATAAGAAATTTTCCACACATTTTGAGGAAAAGGTAGAGAAATGACTCAGAAGTGGGTTAGTGGTGGAAAGATGAGAGATAATGCCCAAATGGCAGGTAAAAATAATGAATTAGAAGAAAGTGTTTTTGGTGTCCTTGGGAAAAGAGAATTCATAAGATTGTGAATAGGATGGACTAGAATATGTCCTTTTGATGTATGTTTATAACCCCTCAGCTATACTTGTGTTATGAATATATAATGATTCAACTGCTGATTGTTTTTAATGAACCATGATTGGTGTCCAATAAATGTATGTGGAATAGAAGATACATTTTTTTTGATTCACCTCTGATTTTTAATCTTTATGAATGGATTTTAATAATGCTAAATCTCATCTTCTAAAATGAGATTATTATGCTTTAATTTGTAGTAGATATAGCAGATTTTGGAGTCTTGAAGAATATAGGATATGTACTCTTTATAGCATGCAATTTCTTTAAGGAACACTTATTATTCATGGTCCTTGAAATAAATGCCTAGGATATCCAACTGCCTATTGTTGGCTGCAAACAAATCCTCTTCCTGCCCACATCTGGGGGTCTTTTCAAGGAAATTCTTTGAAGAAACAGTATGGGAATTCAAAATCCCATGTTTACCCATTAAGAATTTATGTAAAAGGAGACTTTCTGAGGAATTTACACTGCCTATGCTTAATTTAAATATGGACAGTATGGAGCCTTTCAGGTATATTTCCAGATTTCAGAGGACAATTTGGCCCTAATAATGGGAGACAAGTGGAAGCTAATTCTTCTCTGATCTCAAACTTTTTTCTGATTCTCAACACTTCTACTTTAAATGTTCGGTGTAGCATCTTTATTGTGCCTGCTTTGTAGCAATATTTTTTCCAGAGATTATTCTGTATTTTGTGAGCTGCTGTTGTGTATATGTTTCTACATAAAAAATTTTCCCAGTGAGTGTTTAATTGCCAATATTTTAGTTTAAAGGCTACTGGAAATAATCTAACATCTGTATTTTTCAAATGGTTAGTGGAGAGTGTCAAGTATATGATATTGATATAGAATTCATATTTTTAAATAGTGCAAAAATATAACGCTATAACTTTCCCAGCCTTGAAGAATTTAAAGGATATTACGCATTATCGTGTCAGAACCATTCCATAAAGAATGTTCTACTGTTTATCATTTGTTTCTCAGATGCTATTAAAGGAAACAAAGATAAATAATGCCAGAATATTTTTCTTAAAGGATTACAATTTAGGATAGAGATGGTATGTGGAGTCCCCCCCCCCCCCCCCGCCCCGTACCAAACAATTAGGCAACACCAGCAGAGTGCACTATAATTTAACTTAATTTCCACATGCTGACCTGAAAATAGTGTCAGATCACTGACACAGAAGAGCTCACGGAACTCCAGGAAACAAGTTTATCAGTTTGTTGGGGGAATGATAAAAGATACAGATAAACCACAGATAAAGAGATACTCAGAGGGCACTCTGGGAGGGTCCTGAGCACAGAAACTTCTGTCCCCGTGGAGTTGGGGTGCGTCCCTCTTTTGGTGCACGGATGTGTTCACCAATCTGGATGCTCCCCAAACTCCTTGGTATTAGGATTTTATGGAGGCTTCTTCACAGAGGCATGATCAAATAGTAACTCCATTTCCAGCCTTTCTCTCTTCAGAGAGTGGGGGAACAGGGCTGAAAATCCCAGTTCCCATCTAGAAGCCAGCCAGGGACTCGTCTAGAGTCACTTCATTAGAACAAAAAAGCAAAAGACAAAAAACATTCCTATCACCCAGGAAATTCAAGAGCGACTTAGGAGCCCTGTGGTCAGGAACCAGGGTTAGACCAAATATTAAAACAGAAGATGCTCCTAATGGTCTTATTTAGGAAATTACAAGAGTTGCAGGAACCCTGTGCCAGGAATTAGGGGCAGACACCAATGATATATTTTCTATTATTTCACCAATGAGCAAACAAAAAAGGAAGTGTAACGCAGGCTAAGAACGAAATAATTGTTATCGGACTGATTCTTCTGCAGATAAATAGAAATTCTCAGAAACATTAAAAAGCAAAACTCAAACCTCAAAGGCTTCAAAGAGGAGACTAATAAGAACGAAGATTGAACATAGGAGAAGAGGATGGCCCTGGTGGGTTTCAGGTTTCATGGTTTCTACCCTGAGTGCAGACACAGCTATATCTTCCATATGAAACCTACTATATTTTGGGCTCCAAAAACCAAAGACAGAGTTCAAGGCAACCATAGCCGCTGAAAAGTAAAGACAGAAATGACAGAGGAGAGAGCCACAGCGGAGGAGGCCCAGGGTCCTAAATCTAGAAGTGATGTGGATATATCCAGTTACCATGTACGCCTGAACTCCGGCACCCGAAGCAATGGGTTTCTATAAAGCGGGTCTTTATAATAATAGCAGGCAATGTTTATGGAGAACCTATGATGTCAGTAAAGTTGGAGTTAGAGCAATAGAAATCTTCTACTTATTTTGTGGAAGGATCACGTAGTGAAGAGTGACTTTTGAACTGGACCTCGAAGGAAGAGTAGACCTCTGCTAGCCAACACCTCCCCGGCAAAGTGAAAAGCAAAACAAGGACCAGAAGCGTCGGTGGGGAAAAATTAATAAAAGCCAGTAGCTTGGATTCAAGGATAAGCTTACAAATAGGAGGGAGGAGAGATGTACTACTGTGTATATGATAAGAAATTGGAAGACAATAAGAAGCCCTAATAAAACATGAGTCTCTGAAAGAGAACTGGCTGGTAGAGGAGTAGATGTTGAGGAAGATACTGAATCCATGGTTCTGTATATCTTCCAGATGCTCTTTTCTGTATTTCTTTTATTGAACATATATATTTACTAAATTGTATTTCCCTCTCTATTACCAACCACACCTAAATTGTTATGCCAAATTCTGTTGATTTTTACCTCGTAAATATCCCTAGCTCTCATCTATCTCTCTGTTGATGTTGTCTCTATTGCTACAACCCTAGTTCAAACTACTTAACATAGCTCATGGGGATTAATTTAGTATAGCTCATGGGGATTACCTCACATAGCTCATGGGTATTAATTTAACATAGTTCATGGGGATTAATTTTACATAGTTCATGGGGATTACTTCACATAGCTCATGGGGATTAATTTAACATAGCTCATGGGGATTACTTCACATAGCTCATGGGGATTACTGTAGTAACCTCCTTACATCCATTCTTGCTCTACTCCAATCTATTCTCCACCTGAGAGAACGAGTGGCCTATTACATTGCATCTATGCTGAAATCATTCTGTGTTTGAGAGCGTTTGCCTTTATTTGCAGGATATTGAAAAGTGTGGAAATTGTGAACATGGCCATCAATAGAAAAATAAAAATAAAAATACAGACTGCTGTATACTTTCCCTATAGAATCCTCGGGAGTTGGTGTCAGAAGAGTAGATAATTGCTTACATCAACATGGATACATCCTAAAAACAATAACGAGTGGACGAAAAAAGTTGCTGAACATTATAGCAAAATAATGTCATTTATGAAATTTAAAAACACCCAAACTAAGACGTATTGCTTGTATCTACCTACTGAAACGATTCAAAGCAAGGTTAGAAAGGTAGCTCATCTTTTCCCGAAAAGCACTTTTGTTCCCTTTTAAAGTTTTTACATTTCTTAGCAATGTAAAGCAGACGTGACAAAATGTTACATTCATTAAATATGGGCACGGAGATACTAATGTTATATTATTTTCTGTTTTTTCCTGAAATATTTAAACAGTTTAAAAATAAAACAAAAAATGCCAGACAACCAAAACTTGGAGCCATTATTTTACCTTATTTACTTCTAGATATTTCTAAGTATATATAGTTTCTCTCAGTAGTTTTCAAAAATGTTGGTCCCAGGACTACTTTAAACTCTTAAAAATTATCGAGTCTACCAAAAACTTTTTGTTTATGTAACATTCAGGTAGCGTTATTTATCATAGTAGAAATCAAAACCGAGAAATTTGGAAAATACAAGAAAACACAAGCACATATTCTATTAGCCTTTGGAAAATTTGTCAATAGCCTCTGGAAAAGTCAGTTGTACACTCCTAAGAGCATGAAAGTGAAAAGGCAAATAATGTCTAATATGATTATGCAAAGGCCTTTATCTTGTGGACTCCCTAAAAAGACGTTAGGGTCCCCAGCTATCCAATGACTTAGAGAAAATCTTGCACATCACATGTGAATCAGGCTATATATATAGGGATACTACTGGAAACTTTTTTTTTTTGCAGAAGGGAAAATTTGGGGGGAAAAGAAACCTGAAATGTTCATCAATGTCAAAATGGATAAAAAATTTTGGTATCTTTCAAAGTAGAATTTATGCAGCACTTAAAATGCCCTCAGTGAATTTTGAAGTTTCAAAAGTATAATATAAAAGTTAATCAAGTAAATTGTAGAAGGGTATTCATGATGGGCTGAATGTTTGTGTCCCTCCCTCAAAATTCATATGTTCAGATCCTAATCCCCAATGCAATATTAGGAATTGAGTCCTTTAGCTCGCGGGTGGAGCCCCCATGAAGATGGAGCCTTCATGAACGGGATTAGTGCCCTTGTGAAAGAGACCCTAGATTGCTCTCAGGCCCCTTCCATCTTGTGAGGACATAGAAAGAAGATGACCACTCGAACCAGGAAGTGGACCCTTGGGCTCTCATCAGACACTAACTCTGTAAGTGTTTTGATTTCGGACTTCACACTCTCTAGAACTGTGAAAAATAAATTTCTATGTGGCAAAATGTTACATTCATTAAATATAGGCAGTGGAGATGCAAATGTTATATTACATCACATCTAAAAAATAAAATAAATTTTATAAGCCATTCATTCTATGGCATTCTGTTATAGTGGATAAGCAGGTATCTATAATATGTTGCCTCTTACATACAATTTTTTAAAAAGATTTTATTGATTTTTTTGAGAGAGAGAGAAAGAGTGAGCACAAGTGGGGGGGGGGGCAGAGAGAGAGGGAGAAGCAGACTCCCCGCTGAGAAGGGAGCTTACTTAGGGCTTGATCCCAGAACCGGGAGATCATGACCTGAGCTGAAGGCAGACACTTAACGACTGAGCCACCCAGGCGCCCCTCTTACCTACAATTTTAAAATCAGACCAAACAATACTGTATGTAGTGTGCATTTATCCATGTCCTTGTGCACACATGTAGAATATAAACATATATGAAAGGGTATGTGTCAAATTAGGTTTGTGTTTATCAGGTCAGAGAGAAGAAACAATTAGGAAAGATAAAAATCAATAAAAGTTCATTTAAATTTAAGCGTAAAAATAAAATTTGATTTTAAGAATTTCAAGGGAGAACTAAAGCCCTGTGGATTTGCCAATAGGTGCTTTATATTTTTAGTCAAAAGTTTAAGAAAACAGCCTCATGGATTTTTTTTTTAGAATTTTATTGTGTCAGGCAAATGAATACTTGCTGAATCTATTTATAACATTAGAAGAGCGTTTTTCAATAGATACATCATTATTGTGAAAAATTAATCAGAAGTGTTTCCCAAAACTCATTTAAAGTTTTCATTCTGAGGGAATAAACTTGTAACTCCTCATTTTTCTTCTTTAAAAAATCCATAGGTGATTTGTGATGATTTTAGTGGGGATGAAGGCAACAGATCGGGTTTACCCTGTTCTGGATTTGATATTAAGAGCATTTATCTTAAAGGTAACCTTTTTGTCTGTTTACCCAATGAACTGCTCATCTGAGAAAAATCTGATTAGTTCTATCCAGAGTTAGATTCAATTTAGTGGGGACAACCTTTGCTTCTAACCGAAGAGGCAGAACTGTTTGGCTCTTTTTATAGGTATCTCCTTTCAATTGTTCCTTATAGGTTCAGGGGCAAATTTAACCACTTTAATGCAGTTGATCTTAAAATTAATGGTGAGAGTGGCCAGGGCCTCTGCAGCAGAAGAAGTCATATCTTCTTATATAATATTTATGTCACCGCTCATCAGTGATTCTTGTCTGCCGGATGTTTGGACAAAGATGAATAATGGTAAAACCATTGCAATCCTGCAACAAAACATACAGATGACAGGAGAAATAAGCATGCATACAAGTCCTTTAAAATATGCTAAACAAGACTGGAGACAAATCAGGCAGATATGAAAAACTTTCTAAAGACTAGTGATTTTTTTCTCATGGGAAAAAACAGCCAAAGTCTCACTTCTGCATGAAAACCAATCTTTCTATTTGTCAGGAACATGGAGAGGAGTTGTAGGCATCTTTTAGACATTCGTTTTAGGAACTCAGTTCCATCTTTGACAGACTAATTGCTTGTTCACTGAAAAGAAATCCCAACAACAGATAATGATCCCCGTTAGTTAAACAATCTCTCTTCTGGTAATGTCATCTATGCTGGTGTTGGAAGGAGCTCCTGAAAAATGTTTTGCACTTAAAAGGCACTTTCTCTCTGATGGAAACATCGATTTGTCCCCCAAGTCCCCATTAAAAAAATAGTAAAATAAATACATATTCAAAGACCTTTAAGGAGTGGCTGCATTTTTCCTATCTATGCAGCTCATCGGCTTCAGATCCTTAGCTGCTTTATGTATATTCTCCACGTTAACTGGGCATCATTAGACATCAGGCTACCAGTGCAGCCACAGAGATGGCGTTCTTGGCTTGTTTGATCCTGTTGGGGAATATTTGCTTTCTGAAGCAAACACGCACACAGAACAGAAGTCAGCTTGTAGGGCACGGTCAGAGATCAAGGGTTAACAAGCCGCTTACGGGTCCTGATGCTTCCTTATGTGTAATGTAACAGAAATCGTGCTTTCTCTCTGTGTAAGGGTAGTCATAGCTTCAGTGATTAGTTGAAGTAAATAGGTTCTGTTTTGTGGTCAGATTTCCTAGGGTCACATTTTAAGCGTCAGTCATCACATTGAAAACATCTAGAAAGAAAGCAACCGGGAAGGTGAAGAGTTCAGAATCCACGTACTCTTTGGATCTCTTGAAGGATCTTGGCAAAGTTATGGTGGGGGAGAGGGGGATGGTAGACTAAGAGGAGGAAGGTTTGTTGGCTTCATATAACTGAGAAGTGATAATGTACATGAAGAGATACCATCTGTGCTATTCCTGTTAGCAGAGCCAGCAGCAACAGATGAACATTCCGGAGAAGTAATCTTTACAGCAATGCAACGAAGAACTTCCTTGCAATCTAAAGATGTAATTGTTGACTGAATATAAACTCAGTGCTCCTCATTTTATTTATGAAGCTAGAACAAGATGCCTCCGTGCTTTGGAAGATTGAACTTTTTACATTCATTTTTGAGTTTTGACATTTGATTTCTCTTCCTTGTGTCAGATCTGGAGTCAGGCACTGTGAAGCAGTCTTTGATCTAAGCTCTGTAACAGTTCCCTTAAAGAAGGGAAGTTTTGTGAATTGTAAAGAAATATCTAGACTTTCTCAGAGATCCAGTGGAAACAATGAAATCACGCTGATCTAAATTGAATTCTTTACCTAAATGAGAAAGACTGGCTATTCCTGGCTGCCACATTAGTATTGAGATGTGATACTAAGTAACAACAATTTCAGCCAATTTCAGGACCTTGTTGGCTATGTACATATACAGGAGGAAAAACGGGACAAGGATACCTAAAGAGGCTTCTGTGGAAGGTGATGCTTTATTATGACTTGGATAATTGTTTTAGGAATAAAACCTCCATTATACTTGTTGGGTTTTCATTTCATAATAAATATCATTGGCCACTTTTTCTTTCATTAGTTCATACAGTTTATAATTCACCAAACAAGCGCACATCAGTGGTAATGTTGTTGGCACAGTGGATAACATAATTGAAAAAGTATCTTCTTTCATAAAGAATCTTATAATGTGTGTTGGGAGTAACAGGTAATAAATAAGTAAAAACATAAGATATAGGGTAGTTTCTGACATAAGAGGTGCTATGAAGAAAAGGCAATAAAATAATAAAACAAGTCATGTAATAATCTGTGTTTGCTGATGTGGACTGAGAGGGGATTCTAACCCTGGGAAGGTGTATTTAGAGTTTTCTAGGTAAAACCAATAGGGTGTGTGTGTGTGTGTGTGTGTGTGTGTATTACAATGAACAACCACTCTACTTGCCACCTGCGTAGCCTTTGGAATGGCTGAAATTAAAGACAAGCAACATTAAGTTTTTATAGAGGCTGTGGAGCAACCGGAATTCTCACAAGTTGCTGGTGAGGTGTGACCACCTTAGAAAAAATTTTGGCAGTTGCTTACAGAGTCAAATACACAGTCACCAGATGATCTAGCATTTCTAGTCTTAGATATTTACCCCGAAGAAAAAAAAATACACCATACTTAGGCTTGAAACTAGATTTTCACTGTCGCCTTAGGCAAACTAGCGCAAAACTGGAAACAACCTAATACTCATCAATGGGAGAATGAATATACAAATTGCTACTTATTTACACAATGGAATTTTACTGAACAATAAGAAGGCATCAGCTTTCATTACATGTAAAACATGAGTGACTGTTATAAACATTATATCAAGTGAAAGAAATCTGTACATTGATATAAAAGAGTATATACTGTATGTGTTTTTCTTTTTTAATATGTGCTCAAGAGCCAGCAAATGAATCTATATTGAGAATTACCAGAAGAGCCGTAGTCTACTGATGGGGTTGAAAATGGACTAGTAGGGGTCCTGAAAGGTAGAATAACAATAGTTGCTATCTTGATTAGGATGAGTTTAAACATTTATGGGAAACCTTCAAATTGTACACTGAAATTTGCTCATTTCTACCGCAGGTAAATTTGACCTCAATTTTAAAGGTCCATGTGTAGATGTGAATGAAAGCTAGAAGAGTAGAAGTCCAGTTCAGCAGTGTTGACAAGAGATGATGGTAGTTTGGAGGGGGATGTTAGGAAGGGCTCTGGGGAGCAGATCGGCCAGGGATGAAGTTTGCAGGTGGAACAGGCAGGAATTGCCGATGGCTTTGGTTACCGGGGGTAAGAAATAAAAAGCATTCAGTGGTGCTTCTGTGATTTTGGTAAAGGCAACTAGGTGGTGGCATGAATCTTTCTGCCGACTGTTGAGACTAGAAAAGCCGCAATGTTGTAGAGCGGGTTTGCATGGAAAGCATGTAAGGTATGCAGAGCTCTGCTTTGGCCACATTCAGTTTGCAGGAGTTTTGGATGTGCAAGCAGAGAGAGCCGGCAGGTGTTGGTCTTCGATAAAGGGCTCAGTGCTGAATGTATGCATTTGGAGTCATTAGCACTGAAATTATATTTAAGGTCACGGAACTTTACATAGAGAGTTCTCAGGTATGTGTCCTAAAGCCGTACAGCTACAGGGTTATTTCCTCTGTACAGCCGGACTGGCATTCTCTGGAGGAGAGATCGTGTTTTCACTCTCCTAACTTTTTTTTTTTTCTACAGAGTATCTTACAAAGAAAAAGTCCTCACTAAATGTTAAAGTACTGACGAGTAAATGAGTACATTGAAAAATGGGTTTTTTTCCCTTGAATTAGGGAAAAAAGACATCAAAAGCAAAATGATGAACTGGTAAAGCAGCAAGCAAAAAATGAATCTGAGTGAGCAAAATATTTGCCAATGTTTTCAGATGATCTATGAGAATAAAATGTCTACTAGTTTTATTGTAATATATAAAAGGCTATGGTGATTGTGATGGTTTGGGTTCTGGCCATGCCATTGGAAAAGTATGACTTTGAGCAAATAGCTTAATGACATAGCTTTCTCCTCTTTAAAATTGGGCGATAATCATATGCATAATGTAGGATAATTGTGCAGATCAAAGGAAATGCATAGTATAAAGCCCTTGATAAGTGGTCATGAGAAATGAAACTGAAATGAAAATGCTGGTCATTATCAATATATTTCTTTTATTATTTATTATCACAATGGAATAACCAATGTCACATTTCTACAAGACGTTACTTTCACAGCAATCTTGTTAAAGCATTAGCCTGAAAATGATGACCAGGGCTCCTTGAATTTTAATTTATACTATCAGATGGAAAAGTCCAGAAAGTATGCATCTTAAATGGAAGAATTTAGCATAACTTATGAGAACCTAATGAGCAGCTGCTTCCAAAAGGTAGTCCTTCCGTAAAACTCTACCAACACATTACGTAGAGGGTTATGTACCTGTCAAACTGGCCTCGGCTTGTGCGTGCCAAGCACAAGCAGGTTGCATTCTCCTTGCAGTGGGTCATAACGGGATTTCACTTGACCTGATCCTTAGCTGAAAGCACAAAGGTAGCAGGCCCTATGTCCGGAGAATGGCATCAGCCCCCGTGGTCTGTTTCCACCAAAGTGGAAGACGGATGGAGCCGGAAAGCTGCCGTGCCTGACTGCACTGAGGAGCGGTCAGCAAAGGCAGGCTCAGCCAGAACTCTGGGCATGCATCCGTGATCCCGTACTGAGTCACTTCCCCCGGCCCAGGTGGTAGACAGCTCCGGGTTTGTACAGCTGGATCAGATCACACAGGCATGGGAGCAGCACAAGGATGGAGAGTATCATGGGATGTATCATGAACATAGATGCCAAAGCAGCTGCTGCTGGCTGGTGCGACAACCCCATTGCACAACTGGGGGACTCCAGGAAACACAATTATTGGTGACAGGACCCCCAGAGCTTGTACAATCCTTACCAAAGCTCTTTCAGTTACACACAGTGGGGCCAAGTAGAAATGCACTGAGTCCATGTTAATAGATCTGAATTTGAATTCTTCCTCTAAACTTATTATTCTTGTGACCTTGTGCGACGCCCTCGCTCTCCTTGTCCTGTTTGGTTTTTCATTGTAAAATGAGAGGACATTATTACTTATTTGTTAGAAATAATTTGAATTTATGTGATCCAAATTATAGAATATGTGTCATGCAGTCTGGCACACATGAAGTCTCCAGCACCAGTTAACTCTGCTCTGCTTACCCTTGCTCTGGTCTAAGCCAACACCGCCTGATAGAAATCTAACATAAACTACACATATAATTTTAAATTTTCTCATAGCCACATTAAAAAAGTAAAAAGAAACAAAAAAATAATCTTAAAAATGTGTCTTAACACAGAAACCTACATTATCATTGAATAGGTAATGAGTATACAATTAATGAAATATTTTCCATTTTTGTATATATTTAAATTAATTACAATGAAGTAAAATTAAAAATTCAGTTCCTCAGCCTAATCACCACGTTTTAAGTGTTCAGCAGTCACATGTGGCTGTGGTATCGGACAGTGAGGGTCCAGAGGAGTGTCAGTTGTGAGGAAGCAATGGATAGATGTGGACAGAATAAAGTTAGATTGGCTATGACTCACTAGCCAAATGAGAAAATGAGGTGATTGTATCAAAAATGGTGTTGAATCTGGTATCTGGAGTATTGGGTTATCATTTTGTAGAAATAGAGAAGCAGGTGTAATTTAGGGGGGTGGATGGGTTGGAGATAAGAAAAGTCAGGTGTGTACATGCTGGCTTTGAGACGTTATCAAAAGACCTCCATAGAGAATATCCAAGAAGTAGATGGACTTGTCCGCAGGAAGCTTGGGCATTCTTTTAAGCACAGGTGTGAATGTCAAAGATATGGATGAGCTCTCCAAGAGGGAAGGGTTATGGAGAGGAAAATGTAGTGGGAATGGAGGGCCTCTGGTTTGCCAGCATTTAGATCGTGAAAGGAAAAGGAGCCAAGCCTAAAGGAATACAGGAAGAAGACAGAAAAGTAGGAGAAGCGAGGGAATGCAATGTCACAGAACCTAAGAGTGAAGTGACTTTCCGAGAAGCAGAAATGGTGTGAAATGGTGTGTCTGCAGAAGGAGACGGGGGAGCAGAAGGAGAAACAGCTCACCACTGGCAGCCACTGCCTCCCTCCTAGCTGCACCTGCTATTCCTACCCCTGCCCCGCCCCCCGCTCCATGTCACACCGCAGCATCATCTCAGTCCGCATCTCTTTGGCCTCAGTAGTCCCATTCATCCATTCATCAAGAAGAACAGCCTCGTCATTTTTCCTCCTGCTTGTGTTGCACATAATTTTGGTGATTTGGTGGTTTCATTTGACTTGTTCATCTATTAAATTTGTGCTTATTCAGCTCCTACTTCCTGGTGCAGCCCTGGGGTATAGAAATGTACAAGGTCCCTCCTTCTCTAAGAGTTTACCATTGTTTTACAGGAGGCTGCCTTAGGCAAAACTGCCTGAACTCCAAATCGGTGTTTGGAAAGGAAGCAACTTTGCTTTCCCTACCCCGGAAGGGTCTCTTCTGTTTGGGAAGTTGCCTGGGGGAGTAGGAGGTACTCTGTGTTTCTCTGAGGCGTTCTAACCCCAGCATGCCTGCTGTTACACTCAACACATTCAGGCTTATGGTTTACGTATGCTAATTTTTTAAAAAGATTTTATTTATTTGACAGAGAGAGACAGCCAGCGAGAGAGGGAACACAAGCAGGCAGAGTGGGAGAGGAAGAGGCAGGCTCCCAGCGGCGCAGGGAGCCTGATGCGGGGCTCGATCCCAGGACCCTGGGATCAGGCCCTGAGCTGAAGGCAGACGCTTAACGACTGAGCCACCCAGGCGCCCCTGTGTATGCTAACTGATACTGGCTTTTAAGCTTAGTAATGATGTTTCCTTTCAATACAATATTTTAAGATAAATATATTTTAATTTAAAAATGTGAATTGATTTTAAAAAATCAGGTAATATCTTGGGCAACTTATGATAATGACCAAAAGCATAAATGTTTAAAATTTGTAAAGCCCTGGATTAGAGAAGGTGAGAATACGTATCATCAGTATCAGTGAGTTTGCCTGGTATAGACTCTTAAATTCGCCAGACATACACAGATAGAGGATACACTTAAATGATGCAGGCCTATTTTTTTTACAGTCTGGAAAGCAACGTCCACATAACTGTGAAGTGCCTGGAATTTTACCCTACTTGCAAGCAAACACGTTAGCCTCCCACAGTTTCGTGATTGTATGGAAGACAGTTGATTACTCAACAAGTCAGAGCACGAGTATTTTTTTTTTAAGATTTATTTATTTATTTGAGAGAGACAAAGAGAGAAAGAGCAAGCAGAGGGAGAAGCAAAGGGAGAGAGAAAGAATCTCAAGCAGACTCCCTCCCTACTGAACGTGGAGCCAACCCAGGGCTCGATCTCACAACCCTGAGATCACAACCTGAACCAGAACCAAGAGTCTGTCGTTTAACTGACTGCACCACCCAGGCGCCCCAGACCATGAATATTTTTGTATTAGTCTCTCAGGCCCCATTCCCACCGGGTGACATGAAGAGGAAGCACATGATACCTGCACATGCAGTGGGTTGCCTTTCAGGAAAGGAGCCTTTGGTGTAGGGACACTTAATCTTTTGTCATGGACAGACAGCATGCTTCCCTGTGTGCTTGAGTGATAAATTATCTTCATTATACTGGATTTAAGCAGGTTTATTATGTGTTCACGGGGAGACACCCTCTCTGTCCTCACTAAACAAATCTTCATGGAGAGCGAGCACGGAACAAAGGGCAGTGGGCACCTTGCTTCACAGGACGCACAACCATGTGACAGCTGCATGGAGAATTGTCTCCCAACAACTAGCCTTAACACATGATGAGAAAAACCCAATAAGAAGTCATTTTGTTTATTGTTATGTGGCATGTCGTAAATTGTTAACACATTAGTTCACAAGCTGAAAGCAGTTTAACAGCTTTTTCTTTTCGGGCAGGGACTAATATTTATAGAAACCGGCTATTAATTAGACATGAACTATTGCATTGAAATGAGTATAACTTGAACAACCAGAGATCTCTGAATCACATGCACCCACAGCCATGCACGAAGTAATGCAACTCATTTGAGAGAAGACTTGCCTATTTCGTGACATTCCCTTGGAAAAAGCACGGATCATAAATATGATGGGTTTCTGAGTAAAATACTACAATATAATATGGCATTTTAGGGATCTATTATATGTTATAATAACACTTATTATGTGCTGGCAGAGGGGTGAGTTTTGCAATTATGCTCAAATTTTACGATGTAAGGAAATCTTCAGCTAAGCACAGTATCAAATTACCTCCAGTAGGTTTTTTTTTTCTTTAAACACATGTTACATATGCCACATGTGTCTGCAAAGGCTGTTTCTCTTTGATCAATTGCAAAACCTCAGAATTTTTTTATTGATAAATTTCATATTGTTGACGATGTTTATTATAAGCTAGAATCGTCTTTCGTGATACAAAATTCATTAAAGTCTGCATTTTCAGGCAAAGTTGAATCTATTTTTTAAAACAGAAATCATTGGGAAGACAAAATGCAGAGTGACTAATTTGAAAGAAATGCAATGACTATCATACCTTGTATGAGTTTACTTTCTCCAAAATTCAACAGAGTCTTTAGAGGCTAGTTTTGGGGAAAACTATTTGTTTATCAAAACCCAGTATGGTTGATGTATTGAACCAAGACTGTGGCTGATTGTGAATGGGTATAAGTTCTTTTTCAAGATAATTCTCCTGTACAACTACAAGAATGAACAATACCACCAGAGTGGCCATTCATAATGGATTATGACATTATAATAGCTTGTGAATGGATATAAGTTCTTTTTCAAGATAGTTCTCTTCTACCACTAAGAATGGACAATAATTCAACATTGGAGAAATGGAATTATCCTCTAATATGAGAGTATGAATCCTAGCAGACTTCAGCTCATCAGAGACGATACACTTTTAGAATTTAAATCTTGTATTTTTAAACTTAAAAAAAAAATGACCTTCCCTCTAATTTTACATAAATATTTAATTGGCATCATATATACATTCTGCTAAGTTTTGATGCAATCTTTAAACATTTTCTACTGAAACTAATAATACACTAAATGTTAACTAACTGAATTTAAATAAAAACTGGAAACATAAAATAAAATTCTCTCTTGAATTACTAGGTTTACCGTTTTCCTCTACTGCTCCTTTAGCCACATTATACTTCTATCACGTAACTCTCCTGAATATCTCCTTGTACATTTTTCTCAGGCTCTGATAAGAACATGAAACATACACATGAAGATCAGATCATTATTTTACAAAAAATCCCATACAAAAAATTTATTACTATTTTTTGCCTTTCTTACTTATTTTTTCAGAAATCCCTTCAATTATACATGCATATTTCTAATTATTTGCTTTTAATGAAAATATGAAAATATTCTCTGCTATGAACAGACCATAATTTATTGATGCATTCCCCTAGTAAAGAGTATGTATTTTGTTTCCAGATTTTTTGGTCACTGTCAACAAACTTCCTTGTATATATATACATAAGTACTGGTACTTTTATTTCTATGAATAGATTTCTAGGGGAAGTATATTTACATTAAAAACATTTAATAATTGCTGCTAGGTTGCTTTCCGAAAAAGTAACATTTCCTACAGCAATAAACATCGATAACATCTTCTCTTTCCTCTTACCAACTATAGATTTTTTGATTTTTATAAAGTTAAGTATTATAGCAAGGGGAACCAAATACCCAGGAAAGAATTCATTACTTCTCGTTACTAAGAGAGATTTTCTCATTCTTATAATGATTGTCCTTCACCTGAACACCAATAATTACAATGATAGCAATCTACATATTAATTGCATCAAATAATACTAGGTGGACCCTTGTGGAACTGCCTCTATTTGGTCATTTTTTTCACTTAAAGAATGACAATTTTGTATGGTTCAAACTCACATTTTTATGATATTTTCTATGATTTACATTGCTATTGCAGAATTTTAATTGTGACAATAATTAGATTCATAGGGCGTGTTCTCTGTGTCAGGTACACTGCTCAGTACATTTTCTTTTTTGTTCTTTAGGATAATCCACTGAACCTATTCAAGGAGACACCTGTGTACTTACCAGTTTGGTACCAGATGCTATCCAGGTCGAGGCTTGGTATCCTTTTCTCCCTACAGTAATTCCATTTTCAAGTTCAGTCTTGCTCCCATCATTCTACATTCTCCCTTCTCCTTTATTCTTTGTCTAGCCGCATTACTCCGCTGCCATAAAAAGGATCCTGCAGGAAAGCATTTGTCAAAAGATACACTTGGTCCCTCACCTCTCCCACATGCCAGAATTCCAGAAGTCAAGATATGACGATAATCTACGTGCATTTGGAAGGAAGACGAGTTTAGCTACTGACTGTGATACCATCACACTTCAAATCTGAACCCCAGTCCCCAGGACTTTACCTGTTGTTGAAATTGCCATTAGAAACTATTAAAAGGGTGAATGAATATCACTATCTGCTTTCTATTGAGACTACTCTCGAAGGTAATGAGTGATATCAGCTAAGCCGCAACATATAATCAAGGCAGATTTCAGGAATTCATATTTAAACACAAATTAAGGAAAGCAAATAAATGTCAAACGAATGGCATGTGAATAAAGAAACCTGTCATGGGTTAGTGGAAATAACTGAAAAGCAGTGATAACATTATAATCAGGATGTCAACAGAGATAAATGCCATTTATACAGGTGAGAGGAAGCAAGATGACAGGTGGCAAATATTCAAGTGCCTAAATGTCATTTGGTAATGAGTGCTTTGTGACATCTTTTCCTAGGATCAGGGCTAAAATTCTGTTCAAAGCATTTTATAAAATTTTAAAATAACATGGATATATTTTCTCTGTGCTCCAACTTTTCTGTATATTCATCATTTCTTCTCAAGTGGTTTGTACTTCTTAATGGACTAGGGAAACTGCAGTCTATTCTTTATTTGCTTCTCATCGTGAAAGTTACATAGCATTGATTAAAAATGTTGATTAGTGGAGGCACACAGTGGACCTTGGAGGAAGAAGGAAGTGGGTATCATAGTGCAAAATGGGCATCCTAATACCCTGACATTGCTATGGTTTACGTTTGTGCCAAGAGCAGTATACAGTAGCCGTTAGAAGATTCCGTCTCTTGGTAGACTGCCTGGGTTCATATCCCCTTCACTGGTGGTATGATATCGAGCAGCAATTCAACTTGGCTTTATTTCCCTCACTCACAAAAGAGAGTCAACAATAGCATCTCCTTCGTAGGCTCCTGGTGAGATTTAAGGCAGTTAATATTTATAAAAAGACTTAGAATGATGTTTGGTACTCAGTAAGTACTCAATAAATTCTTTGTTTTAACTATTTGTGATTGTTAACATTATTTAAATTTAAAAAACAGAAAATCAGAATTGACCTATATACCAATATCCTCAGCCTGGATGAAATTTCGAGTAGTGATAAAGAGAACAGAGCTTTGATCTTAAATTCTGGCTTCAATTCTCACTCCCCACCCCCCCATCTAGCTATGGGATCTTACGCTAATCAGTTGTTTCAGTCAGATTCCCAGCAGAAAGGAGAAAGTCCACACACTGTAAGGACTGAGGAAGTTTTGATAAAAACACTTGTTGATGGTATAGTCAGTGTTGGGGTAAGCCGAGGAGAGATAGTGAACACCAGGGGTTGGAAAACCTGCGACCATTTCAGGTCCCAGTTGAAGGGGCAAAGGGAAGAAGTGGTCATTGGATCTTGGGGGCCAAAGGTAGTGGGTCTGAAAGGACTGCTAGCAAAAGCACTGACAAGGTCTATCCTCTCAGAACTTTACTCTCCTCCCCACTCCAATTCCCACCTCCTATGTTCTGTCAGTGTCTCCCATTGGAGAATCCAGTCAGAAGCCAGAGGACAAGGAGGCCCTTGATGAAGGTATATAGATCCTCCTCATAGAACAGAACAGGGCAGAGAAAGGTGGAGAGTTGACCTACAAGGACAGACCACTCACCTGTTCAACCCCTCACCTGCACTTACTCTCTGTGCTCCATTAGCTGCCCCAACCTTGAATATGGTCTCTGAGGATGACTTCAAGGCCGGCTCTCACATTAAACCGTGTTGCTCACTCCAGTGTCTAATATTCTATGAATCCCCTAAAGAGGAATGGATGATGAGGGCTTGAAGTCTTTTGAGAAAATTATCTTAAATTTAAACAAAGCTTTAGTGTTTTAAGCAAGTAATGGCACATATGGTTAGAACGAGTTTCCCAAAATATATTCCAACGAATGTAAAATGCTGTGTAAAATACAAACCCGTAAGATAGCAACAAATAAATCGAGCAAGCAAATGAATTGATCAAAAGAGCTCGGGTCAAGTTAGTTTGGAAACTTCTGGATTTGGTAAAGTGGTCCCTTTAGTGAAGAACTTCTCAGATCCCTTTAATATACTAATATCAAAAATCTCCCAAATGGCTAAATAAACCTAGATCTTCAAGTGTAGTTTATCTTGACATGTAAATTGTTTTTCCACACAAACACGCAATTTTATAAAAAATACACTGTGCATTTAGTGTAAGACGCAGCATCATCTTGCATTTTGTAACTTTGAATGTCTACAAAATAAAACATACTATATAAAATGTAGTCACAGTCTTGCACTCTAACAACTTATTTGGCAAGCAGTTATTTTTACCAAATTTCCATTGCCCACAATTCAATATTGCCACATTTTGTTACAGCCGTCTTGCCAACACAATTGTATGCCACAGACACAGAGTTAAATAACGGCATTTCAGCTCTAACTTCCAGGACCAGCAGAGAACTATTCCTACACTGGTGAATAGAAAAAAAGAAACAATTACAAAACAAATCCGAAGAGTCAAGGGTAACTGAGAAAAAGCAGAAACAAAAGGTGATTATTTTCCACAGAAAAATAAGGAAGTGAAGTTATATCTCCAACAGCAGTGTGACCATCTGAGAGACAGTAGGGCGGAGAGGTCATTTTCCATTAGTTGATAACATTCATTTATGTAGTCAGCCAGTCAGGTAATTCATTATGAAAATTTGGGAGGGGCACCTATAACAAGCCAGGATTGTTCCAAACACTGGGAACTAGCAAGAAGTAATTGGACATCATTTTTCTCTCAGAGACCTTGCACTAAATGGGGTGAGTTGGAGTGACAGGAGGATAACACTACAAGCAGACAGTCATGTGGGGCAAACAGCACCAAGGAAAGTTGAGCTGGATGAGGGATTAATGATACTGGGCAGGGAAGTCTCCTTTGGGTACAGTCCTCAGAGAAGGCCTCTCTAGGAGGTCTTATTCAAGCAGAGGTCTCGCTTAAGTGAGAGAATGTGTGAACATGAGGGAAAGGAAGTGTGTTGGAAACAGGTGTTAGAGGATATCCAAGACCTGAGGTGGGACCTTCCTAGAGTACCCAAGAAACACAGTGGGGCCAGAGGGATGTTTGTTTTCAATGAAATTCTGCCAGTATAAAACTGATTTAAGTAAGAATACTTTTGACAGAAACTGATTTTCTGTGCTATTCCCATTCATGGGTATTGTTCTTTTTGATCCTTATATAGTCTGCCCATTTTACCTCAAACATCTTCTCTAATAACCATTTGTAGCTTAACACTTCCAAAAGGATTCAAACTGCAAACTACAGTTTACATTTTATTGATTATTTTTAGTTTAGTCTATTTGTCTAGTACTCAAACATAGTCTTTGACCTTTTCCAGAGATTCTTTCATTTCATTAGCTTTAGAGCTAGAATCGTATTCCTTTCCCTCCAAATGATGGATGTAGTAGATTTTAAAGTTGACTCCAATCCATCACCCCTTCTTAGACACATGACAGGACCCTGTAACTTTGCGGTAGTTTCCCACTTTGGGCAGGGCAATATGCCTGACCCTTTGGCTCTGTGCTCAGCCAAGTGACTTTCTTTGGCAAAAGGGATATTAGCCGATGTGAGACCAGCAGACGCTTGAATAAGTGTTGTGCGATTGTGCTTGCCTGCTCACTCTTATGTTTCGATCATGAGACTATGTCTGGGTTAACCTTCTGGAGGATGAGAAACACGTGGAGTGGTTGGAGTTACCCATGCCTTCCCAACCAAGACCAACCTGGATCCCTCAACTGCCAGTCCACCCTCTTCAGTTAAGTGAGCCCAGCCAGGATCAACAGAACCTCCCAGATGGCCACTCAGACACATGGAAATAAAGGCATATTGTTCTCGGGCACAGAGATTTTGTGGTTGGTCATTAAATAATGATACTTTGGTGATAGGTACCTGGCGCTATGAGCTATGGAAAGTAGATGTTTGTGCATGCCATTTTATTTATTTATTTGTTTGTTTATTTATTTATTTATTTATTTATTTATTTATTTATTTATTTATTTATCTTAGTGAGAGGATGTGTGTGCATGAGCAGGGGAAGGGGCAGAGGGAGAGGGAGCAAGAGAATCCTAAGCAGGCTCTGTGCTGAGCCCCAACATGGGACTCGATCTCATAATCCTGAGATCATGACCTAAGCTGATATCAAGAGTTAGACCCTTGGGGCGCCTGGGTGGCTCAGTCGTTAGGCGTCTGCCTTCAGCTCAGGGCGTGATCCCGGCGTTATGGGATCGAACCACATATCAGGCTCCTCTGCTGGGAGCCTGCTTCTTCCTCTCCTGCTCCCCCTGCTTGTGCTCCCTCTCTTGC
Organism: Ursus arctos; assembly: GCF_023065955.2. NCBI lineage: Eukaryota > Metazoa > Chordata > Mammalia > Carnivora > Ursidae > Ursus > Ursus arctos. The sequence goes on from NW_026622930.1 coordinate 15,866,150, forward strand.
TGGGTCTCTCTCTCTCTCTGTCAAATAAATAAATAAAATCTTTAAAAAAAAAAAAAAAAAGAGTTAGACCCTTAACTGACTGAGCCACCCAGGTGGCTTCATTTTCTTCTTTTTTTCTTTTCTTTTTTTTAATTTATGCCATTTAATACTGAAACATGTTGGAATACAGTGTCCCAAACAACACTGGGATTTTGTAAGCCTTTAGTAGGAAACATTTTTGTTGCTATAGCTGCTGGGGTCACCTCTGTGTTTCGGGAGCTTCTCTGGCCTAATCGAATACAGCATAATAATTTATTTATCTATAGCACACACTTGTGACGGCTTCTGTCTTCTAGGGAATAGTCTCACGCTCAGAGATGAGGATAAAAGGACTCCTAAAGTCATGAATCTGGGTAAAAAGCCATCATACCTTTGGAAGCTACTTAATTATTAAGCATGTTCTGAGCATTTTGGTGTCTGGAACGAAATGTGATGGATATTGCCCACATGCTATTTATAACCAAGTAGGGGAAGTAAGTCTTAGGTACAAAACATGAAGAGAGAAAACAAATCCAATTGTTTTCAAACTATAAATATTGTAGAAGCTGAGGAGTGAGGGGTGTTTCTGTAGTTAAGGAATGCTTTCAATTAGTTTTGTAATTGGATTCATTTTTGTTCAAGTGCAATTTTTGAAATATTGGTAAGATTCCTCCTGAATATGGAATTTCAGTTTTGTATAGAAAATCTTACATCGTACTTAATCCTGGCAGGTTGAAAAGAAGAACGACCACTATACTTTGCAAAAGGAAGTAAGGATGGAAATTTGAAGAAACCAGAAACAAAAGTTATCCTTTTATTTGGCTGAATGGTAATTCCTTGCGTGAGACGGCAATTTTCTTTCTCACAGAAAGAGTCATCCCTCTACTTTCTAGGAGACCAGTTAAGCAGAGATGTCTGCCCAGCCCAGTAGAAAGATTGTTTTTTTAAATATTTTTTTTATTTTTTTTTAAACAATCTCCAGGGCTTTGCCTTGGAAGTGTCTGATCCTCTGCTAACTCCAGGCCTTTGAAGTTGAGAATTTTCTGTGTTTTAAAGGGAATCTAGTTTCATTCTTCAAGGAGCTCTCAGTTCAGAGAGTCTGTCATGCGTTCTGTCCCACCTGGCTTTACAGTCAAATGAAACCATACTCGAGAAAAGATGATTCCTTTTTCCTCCCACAGGTGCACAGGCATGCCCCTGAGAATCAAATTATTGATGTCAGGCAGGGAAAATGACTCCAAGTCAGAACCTGGGAATGAATGCTGCTGTTCTAGCCTGTGACCTTCAAGATCAGGGATGGGGGAAAACCAAAATGAAAGCAGCTGCAAGCCCAGCCCTCTGCAGTCAGGAGGGGCTTCTCTAAAGTTCTGATTACTTGGTGCGAAGAGTAATTTCTCTCCCAACACCCAGCTCCCACGCTGGCTTGCATTTGCATGTGTGAATAGCCCTCTTGGCTGGGTTCCCTAAACAAAGGCAGCCAGGTATTTCCGAGACAAATTAGGCCTCTCCCTAACAGTGCTATGTGCTGTTGTTCCTTTTCTATTCAGGCAGTATGGCCAGTGGTTAAGAATGAGCTACCATGAGAGACTATGGACTCTGGGAAACAAATGGAGGGTTTTAGACGGGAGGGGGGTGGGGGGATGGGCTAGCCTGGTGACGGGTATCAAGGAGGGCACGTATTGTGTGGAATGCTGGGTTTTATCAGCAATGAATCATGGAACACTACATCAAAAACGAATGATGTACTGTATGGTGACTAACATAACATAATAAAAAAAAATTAAAAAAAAAAAGAATGAAGTTTCTGGAACCACACTTCTTGGATTTGAAATCTGGCTTTGTGGCTAATGGGCAAACTGAGGGAATCATTTTATGTCTCCGTACCCAATTTTCTCATCTGTCAAATGAGGAGGATAAAAGCACTCTTCGCAAAGAGTTGCCCTGAGTATTAAAATGAACGTATTTAAAATGACTAAGTACTTGGTCAGGGCTACACATATGATGACTTTTACTCTAATTCATTTTGACAAATGGTTTTATTGTTGCTATATTTGTACTCATCTGCTGCCGCTAAATGAGAAGGTCATGCTAGGTTTTGGAATTTTTTGCTTCAACTCTAAAGTGAGATCGTTGTATCATATAAAGGAAGACCCCAGCTCTGTCATTCTAAGATGCACAGATATGAAGGTGCATGTTTTATACTTTATATTAACAGTTCCTAAGTGCTTATATAATATTATAATCCTACATAATTATCTTTTTCCTTACCTGATATAAGATACATGAAGTATATCAGTCATTCATTAATATTTATTGAGCGTCTATTCTATGTTGGACATTGTACTAGATGCTGGGGATTCAGCAATCAAAACAACAAATATCCTTATACTTGTGGCAATTCATTCCAGTATTTTCCCCTTGGCCTGAAGCTGTGTCAAGTATTTGACAGAATACTTAGTGAGTAAGTATGGAACTAGGAACTAGGAGCCCAATTCTGGCAGTATGTTCAAGTTATTTGGGGGGTAATTTCCTATGAAGCATAATGAAGTGTTATAGAGATCCCAAAATGCAAAATTTAGAGTCTTAGGTCTCTTATTAAATTGCTAAAAATTGTCTTTTTTTCCCCCTGCTAGTGGCCATAACATCCATAACTTATAAACCAGAAGAACCAAGTTTATGCTTGCCAAGAACTCTTTAGGAATGCTGAATACATGTATTAAATCAAAAAACAGAGAACTCCAGGTGCAAACACCCCAAATGCAGGCCAGTTTATAGAAAGCCATGTTCAACTTCAGTACACATTTATTGTTATATATATATATAAAATAATCTGTTGTGTTTTTAAAGATCGATTTATAAACCCAATTTGAAAACTGCTTATAGTATTTCTGTGTATAATGTAAAGGCATAAGCCAGGTTTGGGTTTATTTTAATTCTTAGCTGATTGTTGCTTTTTTTTTTTTTTTAAGGTAAGGAGAGTATGGGGAAGTTCCCCTTGAAAAAGTTGAGTTTGAAATGATTCTGATCTTTAAGAGGGATGGGGTTAAGCCATATAGTATTGCTGATGCTTGATTGTTTCGAACTTAAAGAACAATTTTATGTAGTTCAACGTAACATCATGTGCTAATGTTTTGAAAGGAAAGTAGTTCTACTTAATGTTTTAAAAGGAATGTGTAGTGAAGTTCTATAATACTGGAAATGTTTTACGTCTGGACTGCTCAATATGATAGCCACTAACCAGCAGTGAAATGTATCTAGAGAAATGGAAGGGCTGAATTTTTAATTCTATTTTATTTCAATCAATTGAAATTTAAGTAGTTACATGTAACTAGTGGCTACCTTATGAGACAACAAAATTTAGAGGTATAAATCAGAGAATTACCCACATCAATATGGAGTAGGAAGTTTTGTCAGAACAATGAACGGAGTCATATATTTCTTATGGCAACCTTGTAAAAAAAAAAATAACAACCTACTACCATCCCTTTTTTTAAATGAGGGATCTGAAGCAGAGAGGCAATTTGTCATTTGGTCTGGTTCATCCACATTTAGGGAAGGGTATAGAGATATCTGACTTTAGGTCATCAGGCAGATCATTGGAGACAAAGCAAGGAACAATCATGAGTAGCAGGAGGGGTGGTGTGTCTTCATCAGAACTTTTGAGAGATCACTGCAGTGATGTCTTGTCAAATGACTTTGAAGAAGTAATAGGCAGAGTTATAACCCCTCTCCCCAAAGATGTCTATGTCCTAATGCCCAGAACCTGTGAATGTTACCTTACGTGGTAAAAGGGACTTTGCAAAGGCAATTAAGTTACAGAGTTTGAGATGCGGAGGTTATCCATGTGGGCCCAATATGATCACGAGTCCTTATAAGTAGAAGAAAGAGACAGAAGAGAATGAACCCAAGAGATGAAAGCATGAGAAAGACTCATCCCTGTGTTACCTGCTTTGAAGGTGGGGCCACAAGACAAGGAATGTGGGTGGTCTCTAGAAGCTGGGAAAGGCGACAACGACAACAAATGGATTCTCTTCCAGAGCCTCCAAGGGAACCTACCCATCAACACCGTGATTTTCACCCAGTGAGACCCTTTTCTAACTTTGAACCTCTGGACCCTCAAGGTAATACATTTCTGTTGCTTTAAACCATTAATTTTGAGGTAATCTGTTACAGCAGCCATAGGCAACTAGTGCAGAAGGCAACTAGAGTAGAAATGGGAAAAGGAGCTATAAGTTGTTTTAATATGGGGGGGGGGGGAAGAGTAGATATGAGATACAAGGAAATAAGAATCAACAGAAATGAAATCAAAAGTCAGGATTTAGACAAAAAGATGGGCCACGTGTCCTTAAGGCTTTTCTCCTAAGGAAATGCTCCTTCCCAAAAATCTCTATGTGGTCACCTAACGTGGCACGATATGTGGAGGGAGGAGCTGGGATTTGGAGACCTCTCTAACTTCAACTCGTAAAGGTCTTTAAAATCTTAGAGAGCTGCCCACACTTGGCCCCGCTTACCCCCTTGGCTTTATTCTGCATGCCCCATATAAAGCAGCAGCTGCTGGCTGCATCAACATTGCTGTATTATGAAAATTATGGGGGATGTAATTTTTTTACGTTACTTGGCAACACATTTCTGTCCAGGTGTTTGAGAAACTCAGAGCATAATTATGCCAGAGCAAGAGTAGATGAGAAGTTCAGTCAAGGAAACCAGATTGCTTTTTGTCAAGAGAGACTGTCAAGACAGAGAGGCTGGTGTGGTGGAGAGATCGTGAGCTTTGTAGAAAATGCTGAATTTGCATACTGATTCCACCACTTAATTGTTCTGAGATATTGTACAAGGAGTTGTTAAGCTCCCTGAACCTCATTTTTGTCATTCGTTCACAGGGAGAGTCACATCTAACTTGGGGGATGGCTGTATGGAATAAATGAGATTATAAATACAATGCATCAGCCTGGGATGGAGGCTTAGTAAAGGCAGTATACAGAAGAAGGGCCCTAGTAAAGGTAGAAATTTTGTTACTGATCATGGTTTTTAAGAGCATTTCTTTTCTATCTTAAAAAATAAGAATATGTTTTATTGATCAAAAATAAAAGCTGACAGCACATTTGCAATGAAATAAAACTTCTCACAAGATAGATGGGCATGACATCTAAATCCAGAAGTAATCATCAAAGTTGGGCTAATATAGGCTATTGATGGCAAACATAACTTTCATATCCAACATTTCTTCTGTTTTCCTACTAGGATACTGTATATGTGGATTCATGATTTTATTGCCTTTTACAGACTAATTCATTTACAGTAGAATATAGTGGGAGTCATTGGAGGAGGGAAATTTTTATATAGGATGTAATAAAGGAAGAAAGGAAAAAGGGAAAGAAGGGAGGGGGAGGCTGGAGGACAGAAAAGAGAGAGAAGATATAATGAGGGGGAGAAAGGAAAGAATTTTGGTAGATGTAATGACAAAGTTTAGATAGGAAGAAAAGTTATAGAACACTTGGAGAAGAAATGCATAATTATTTATTCTGCCTCTTCACTATGCTTGGCATTAAGTAACACATATAATGTGCTAATTAATTCATCTGCTTACTTATTCATGTGCTGGATATTTATTAAGAGTTCCTAGAAGCGAGGAATTTAGAAGTGAATAACACGGACTTCATCCTTACCGTTATGGAATTTATAGCAGAGAGAAGCATCATCAGACCAAAACTTAACGTATTCAATCCTCATGACTACCTATTAATAAAATTGGTGTTATTATTATTACTAATTTGCAGACATGGGAACATGGTTATGGTGAGCTAGTCAGTGACAGATCAGGATTCCAGCTCTTTTTGGTTCACCTTCAAGTTAAGTTCTCATTATTTCCATAAGAGCTAGTGCTGACTGGGGTAATAGAGCCAATGCAGGGTGTGTGTGTGTACGTGTGTGTGTGTGTACGTGCGTGTGTGTGTGTGTGTGACTTTGAACGCTCATCCATTTTTTGAATAATGTGAAGAAGCCATTAAGTCCTTCTCTATGGTACTTGGAATACTGGCTGTCTTTTCTACTCTCTTCAAGAAAAGAAATATCACAAGGAGGAAAGCTAGTATTAGAAGTCTGGCACTCAGTAGGTACTCAGTAAATACATGTTTAATTATGTAGTTATATTAAATATATGATAATTATATATTAATAATTAACCTATAATATATTATACAATAATATATAATAGTATACAATATACAATGTTAATATGTAATTATATGACAAATATAATACGCTGCTTGAACACAAATGTATACCCACCTTTCTACACAATCTACACTTACAGGATACCGTAATTTATTACACAAATACTCAGGGAGCACACATTCTGCACTAGCCACTTGCTGGGTGGAAGTAACCTAAAAATTAAAATGCCAAGAACCTAAACTCTAGTAGCTCTGCAAAGGATAGGTGACAGGATGTGAAAGGGATGACGACAGACAGATTTGTAGCTGACTGTCATACAGTATGATATCACAGAATCATAAGGAATGCAAGGGAATTAGTGCCAGAGATTTCGTTATGTTAAGGGACGGATTTTGCTATGTTAAGGAAGACTAAGAAGAGGCGAAGTTAACAACTGGACTCAGGATGGCAGAATATTCGTTGTGTCTGGAAGTCAGCCCTACTAAGGAGAGACAGTCAGAGAGAGAAAGTGACCTTGGTTTGAAGAAGCTTGCTTGCAGCACTAAGGAGTGTGGATTTCATTTTTTAGTACCTACAATGAGTGCTCCTAGGATGCTTTAAGTAATGGAATTGCATGAACAATCCATATTCCACTGGTCACTTCCAATTAAATATGGTGGGTTAAAAACATGAGCTTAACTTCTATCCTAAAACCCCACTAAAACACTAAAATCATAAAAAAGGGAATTCTTTTTAAAAATGAATAAATACACCAGGTCAACAAGGCTGATAGACGAGCATCAGTGATAGTGTTGGGGGCACTGGAAAGCAGATGTACAGTCGTAACTGACACAGCAGAGGACAAGGACCCTTATCTGCCCACTTGTCCAACAGTGGGAAAGCCATGGGCTCTAGAATTTACGTCACACCCTCCTCACAACACTGGTATTGAAAATATAGTTAGAACAAAAACAGAAAAATTGCTTAAATGCTTCATTGGGAAGGCATTAGAATCTTGGGCTCTTGCCCAATGCCTCCTCCATTGTTGCAGAAAGCAAGATTTTTATTTCCTGGAAAGGATAAAATATCTGGCCTATGTCCTGGGAGACAACAAATACAGCTGTGGGTGGGACATGATACTAAGTAAAGGGGGTTTAAGTGAAAGGCTCATACAGACTTGGTGACTTAAAGTCTCCCATACTAGGATTGTAGAGCACAGTCAGTAAGATTTATGACATACAGTCAAGAAAACGGAAAAGTTGGGGTACCTGGGTGGCTCAGTCATTAAGCGTCTGCCTTCAGCCCGGGGAGTGATCCCAGGGTCCAGGGATTGAGCCCCGCATTGGGCTCCCTTCTCCACTGGGAGCCTGCTTCTTCCTCTCCCATTCCCCCTCTTGTGTTCCCTCTCTTGCTGGCTGTCTCTCTCTCTGTCAAATAAATAAATAGAATCTTTAAAAAAAAAAAGAAAGAAAAATGGAAAAGTCATCACATACATGGCAAGCTCAAGAGAAAGACCTAAGGGTCTCAACCAACACAAAACACAAAACAAACAAACAAAAAGAACGCAATAGTCCCCTAGTCTGTTCACTTTATAGCCAAGACAGCAATAGAAAAAGGCTACCGTGTGTGCAGAGCTTCCAATAGCTGTATACTGGCCAACTCTCAGAGTTGAGTAAACAGCCAAAGATCTGCAGACATTCTAGAAAAACGTAGCCGTCTTCAAATTTTGCTTTTTCCTTCTTCATAAGAAATAGACCTTAAATTCATGGACGACCTCCCTGGCAGCTAGGGGTAATGGTCTCGTTTGTGAAATGTGTATAAATGGGACATGTGTTATATCTGCCTCATTCGCTTTGAAGGAAATTACAACACTGAAATTCCTCTCCCTTCCTCCTTCTGCAAGATAGAGCTCACACTTCTCTGTGCGTATGACTCAGCTTCAAGTGTGCAGACAAGGACAAAATTCTAGGTGATAACGGAAGGAATGGGAGTCCCTGAGTAACTCCTCAGAACAAAGCTATGTCATCAGCTTAGATTCCTCACTCCAGAACTATTTCTTTGCATTCTATATTCTTTCAGCCACGGTATTTTGGGATTTTTGTGTTTTAGCATCTGGTCCCTTACCGTAGCTAACACAACCTGAAATATAAAAGAAAGATGATTAACCAAACAGAAAAAACAAAACAAAACCCCCCAAAAAAAAGTTAGAAAAAAATGGAGTCTATCAAGGTTGGAGAAAAAAAAATATCTGCAATATCCACAAACAGATAAGGAATTATACTGAAGTAAGCAATATTCAGAGAATAGGTAAAAGCTATTAGAAGTCAAACATATGAAAATTGAAATAATGAATTGCAAGATTTTTGAACTTAGTCCAGCTTACCCACAAAGATTAGCTGATTTGGGAAAAAACAAACAAACAAGCAAAACTGAAGGAATCTCTCAGATTATATGGTAAGACCCAAGAATGAAAATAATTAAATTAAAAAATGAGATCAGTTTAGGAAGTTGTGCAAATTCAGTTACATATTGACCATTACAGGAGTTAGGGGCACTAACCCATGCAGTCAAAATTCTATGTGTAACTTTGGATTCACAAAAACCTTACTAATAGCCTATTGTTGTCTGGAAACCTTACCAATAAGACAATTAACACATATTTTGATGTATTATATACTGTATTTCTACAATAGAGTAACCTAAAGAAAACAAAATGTTATTAAGAAAATCTTGAGGAACATCTCAGTTCCTTCCACAGTTTGGCTGTTGTGGACATTGCTGCTATAAACATTGGGGTACAGGTGCCCCTTCTTTTCACTACATCTGTATCTTTGGGGTAAATACCCAGTAGTGCAATTGCTGGGTCATAGGGTAGCTCTATTTTTCACTTGAGAAACCTCCATACTGTTTTCCAGAGTAGCTGTACCAGCTACATGCCAACTAACAGTGTATTAGAGCCAAGATGTCCTTCAACAGATGAATGGATAAAGAAGATATGGTTCATATATACAGTGGAACATTACTCAGTCATCAGAAAGGATGAATAACTATCATTTACATTGACGTGGATGGAACTGGAAGGTATTATGCTAAGTGAAATAAGTCAATCAGAGAAAGACAATTATCGTATGGTTTCACTCATATGTGGACTATAAGGAATAGCGTGGAGGACCATAGGGGAAGGGAGGGAAAACTGAATGGGAAGAAATCAGAGTGGGAGACAAACCATGAGAGAGTCTTGACTCTGAAAAACATACTAAGGGTGGTGGAAAGGGAGGTGGGTGGGGGGGATGGGGTAACTGGGTGATGGGCATTAAGGAGGGCACGTGATGTGATGAGCACTGGGTGTTACATGCAACTTATGAATCATTGAACACGGCATCTGAAACTAATGATGATATGTTGGCTAATTGAATTTAAATTTTAAAAAATCAAAAGGAAGAGAAAATAAATTTACAGTACTATATGGCATTTATTTAAAAAACCTCCATGAGTACATGGAATTGCACAGTTCAAACACATGTTATTCAAGGGTCCACTATAACAGGAATTCTGGAATGGAAGAATAGAGAAAGAAAAGAGGGGACAAAGTTATCACATAAATTAAAATTCAAAACCAAAGCACCAGTATTTTAAGATTAAAAGAAACCACTTTGTCTCTAGGACAAGGCACACACCAAGTCATATCACTGTAAAAATTCAGTAATGAAATGCTGTGTGCTTCCAGAGAGAAAAGAAAGAAAGAAAAAGAAAAATGTCATATATAAAGAATCAAGGATTACATTCCAATTGAATTTTTCATAGCACTTCTGCTGTCTAGAAGACAATGAAGGAATACATTCAGAGCTTAGGGGAACATTGATTTCCTTTTGGGAATTCCAATCCTAGCTAAATAAGCAATGCAATGTGAAAGGATTTAAACCATTTTCATGATTCATGGCTTCATAATCCCTTTTCATGTATCTTTTCTTAAGAAGCTACACAAGGAAGGGTACATGGGTGGTTCAGTCATTAAGTGTCTGCGTTCGGCTCAGGTCATGATCCCAGGGTCCTGGAATCGAGCCCCGCATTGGGCTCCCTGCTCCGCTGGGAGCCTGCTTCTTCCTCTTCCACTCCCCCTGCTTGTGTTCCCTCTCTCGCTGGCTGTCTCTCTCTCTCTGTCAAATAAATAAATAAAATCTTTTTAAAAAATGATACTTCAATATATTAAAAAAAAAAAAGCTACACAAGGAATATGCCCACCAAAACAAGAAAGTAAATTAGGAAAGAGAGAGAGAGATGAAACTCAGGAATGAGTAGAAATAAGGCAGGAGAGACAGAGATGCAGAGAGAATCTCAGGGTGATATGAAGGGCGAGCCCATGATAGTAGCTGTGTCACTTGTTCCGTGGAAGAAAGTTGAAAAACACCAAACCAATCTTCTTCCAGAAGGTCTAGTAAATTCTTGATATGTTTGTGTGTATTGAGAGAGGAATCACATGAATATAGGAGAGTTTAATTATAAGTACATGAAAAAACAAAAACACTGTGTAGGGAAGGAACACAATCTTAACTGCCTTGTGTTACTTTGAGTAACATTGATAGAATAATAATAATAGTAATACTAACAGTAGTATTCATTTAAGCACATTATAATGCATGTTTCTTGACAATCTGGTGGAATGAGAAGAACACGTGTGTGGTGTGGGTGGAGAGGGCCATGAGGTAGAGGGAAACTATTTGAATATCATGTTCCATAGTGCAAGTCGATACATGGGGACTGAAACTAACAATCCAGAGGCAGCACTATAACAGTGTTACTAAAATGCATGGAGGTAAAAACCAAAACATCAAAAAGGGATTATTTGTAGAAAGCAAGCAATGGATTTCCAGAAGTAAGATGGAGAAACAACTGTTTTTGTTATTATTACGCTGTTTTGTTTTGTTTTTATTTTTTTATCTTTTTATTTTTTTTAAGATTTTATTTATTTATTTGAAAGTGAGACAGGAGAGAGAGCGAGCAAGTGCATGAATGGGGAGGAGGGGCAGAAGGAGAGGGAGAAGCAGACTCCCCGCTCAGCAGGGAGCCAGACATGGGGCTGGATCCCAGAACCCCAGGATCATGACCTGAGCAGAAGGCAGATGCTTAACTGACTGAGCCACCCAGGTGCCCCTGTTTTGTTTTTAAAACGAACCTTGAGTGGATATAATATAAATGAAATATTCAGAAGATTCAATTCTGGCAGAACTGTGGGGAAAGTAGGTAGGAAAGGAGACTCATGAGAAGTGGTGTGGACATTTAGGCTTTGACTCAGTACAGGGCACAGGGAGGAAGGGGGATGCTTGAGGTAGAGAAAGATGAAGGCATGAGTTTGCAAGATTTATACTGATTACGGTATTAAAAAATTTCAAGTAAGGTTCAGATATATAAAAATACTGCCTTTTAAAGTTAAACAAACAGGAAGTTGCTGGAACAAGAAACTACAAGTAACTTGACTGTTAATGTCATTTATGGTTGTTTCCAAGCACTTCACAATAAGTGTCCTCACTTAAGTTTTACAGCAGCTCTGTGAATCTGGCAAGGCAGAAATGCTTACACCCATTTTACAGATGAGCAAATTGTGGATGAGACTGCTGGGGTTATCACTAAGTTAGGAAGTACAGAGCAGAGAAGTATGAGTACTCCCATTATTAAAGATTCTCTGTTTATGACATATGCTTTAAACGTAAACCAGTTTTTCTAAGCTTTTTCTTGCATTTGCATTGTGGTACAAATATTTGATCTTTGTCCCCAGTTCTTCGTGCAGAGCTCTGAAATCATGTGGAATTGCCTAGGTGATAGGAATATTTTTTGTTCTGATAAGGCAACCTTTAATGGGCTCCTGGATAGCTTCGGGGTGGAGACTGGATGCCAGAAAGTAATCAGTAATGAGATTCCCTGAATCCGAATGTCCTCCCCTGTAAACCAGAACTATGGTCCCATCTTGTTGATTGCTAAAGAAACAAACAAGATGGTGCATGGAAAGAAATTAGCAGCGTCCAGCAAATTACAAACAACCAATTAAAGGTGACTATGATTAATGATAATTCCAGAATTAAAAGACATAAAAATAATATTAATAAATAACAAATTAATTGAATAATTGAAGATAGTAGGAATAGTACTCATATAATAGCAATAGCTGCAGTGGCAAAATAGAAATAATATAGAAATAAAGAAATAATAAAGAAAGCACGATAATGTATCTCCCACTTGGCATCTGCCACAAAAAAAGCATTCCATGAGTTTTTTAAGCAGTTAAACACTGACATTTCTTTTTTTTAAAAAATTTTTTATTATGTTATGTTATCACCAAACAGTACATCATTAGCTTTTGATGCAATGTTCCATGATTCATTGTTTGCGTATAGTGCACCATGCAATATGTGCCCTTCTTACTACCCATCACCAGTCTATCCCATTCCCCCACCCGCCTCCCCTCTGAAGCCCTCAGTTTGTTTTCCCAGAGTCCATAGTCTCTCGTGGTTCATCCCACCTTCTGTTTACCCCCCTTCATTCTTCCCTTCCTTCTCCTACTGATCTTCCTATTTCTTATGTTCCATAAATGAGTGAAACCATATGATAATTGTCTTTCTCTGCTTGACATATTTCACTTAGCATAATCTCCTCCAGACCCGTCCACGTTGCTGCAAATGTTGGGTAATCGTTCTTTCTGATGGCTGAGTAATATTCCATTGTATATATGGACCACATCTTCTTTATCCATTTGTCTGTTGAAGGGCATCTCGGCTCCTTCCACAGTTTGGCTATTGTGGACATTGCGGCTATGAACATTGGATGAACATTGCATGTGCCCCTTCTTTTCACTACATCTGTATCTTTGGGGTAAAAACCCAGTAGTGCAATTGCTGGATCATAGGGTAGCTCTATTTTTAACTTTTTTGAGGGACCTCCACACTGTTTTCCAGAGTGGCTGTACCAACTTGAATTCCCAGCAACAGTGTAAGAGGGTTCCCCTTTCTCCACATTCTCTCCAACATTTGTTGTTTCTTGTCTTGTCCATTTTTGCCATTCTAACTGGTGTAAGGTGGTATCTCAATGTGGTTTTGTTTTGAATTTCCCTGATGGCTAATGATTTTGAACATTTTTTCATGTGTCTGTTAGCCATTTGTATGTCTTCATTGGAGAAGTGTCTGTTCATATCTTCTGCCCATTTTTTGATTTGATTATTTGTTTCTCATGTATTGAGTTTGAGAAGTTCTTTATAGATCTTGGATACCAGTCTTTTATCTGTACTGTCATTTGCAAATATCTTCTCCCACTCCGTGGGCTGCCTCTTTGTTTTGATGACTGTTTCCTTTGCTGTGCAGAAACTTTTTATCTTGATGAAGTCCCAAAAGTTCATTTTTTCTTTTGTTTCCCTTGCCTTTGGAGACGAAACACTGACATTTCTACACCGGTATAGTTCTTCCTTCTGACATTGTAGGACTTACCACATTAACGTTAACATACTTAAGTATGTGTCCTAATTATGTATGTATGCATGTAATTATGCACGTGCTATAATTATGTATATACCATAATTATGTGTTCCTTGAACCTCCAGAAAGCAGAAATTGAGTTGTCTCCATTTTTGGATTCCCAAGCTTTTTGGAAAGTTTCTAGCATCTAGTCGATGTTAATATTTATTTATTTATTTAATTTATTAATGAGTGAATTAATTAACACTTGTGAGGTTTTCTTATAATCAGCTTTTTGTTTGACATGTATTAAATATATGCACATCTCAGAGGACGAGTCAATATTCCACTGCACTGACTGTAAAACAAATTTAATGTTGCTGTTAGGTGGACCATTTCCATTCTTCCAGGACTGTTTTGACAGTGATCTGTTAATAATTTTTGATAAAACCAAGAAACTAGAACAATTATCTTAGCTCAAATACTTGTAACAGTGACATGAAAGTGGCTGTGCTAAGAGTGGCCTGTGACTAAGGGATGCTTACCACCAATTACCTTCCCTGCTTCTTTGCTTCCAGTGTGTGGGACTGCATCTTCCCTTATGGCAGAAGTTAGGTCATGCAGCAAATATAACTTAACATTGAATTTTGCCACTCCTCCTAGAGTTGCTATAACGTCCAAGTTGTTTGACAAAATTTTCACCTCCTTAAAATTCTGGCTATTTATTTTTCTTGGAAATTCATTCATTCGTGGACTGTATTTCTGCCCAGAATATAGCTTGTTTTTATAGTAGCCCATTAATGAAGAATTGGAACATACGCTTTTATTTTAATTCTTGAATATTGATTTACTTTTTATAGAAGGAGGTGCAGTTTGTGCCTTACATTGGAGCAATGTAATAGAGCCAAGAAGATGCTCTAGGAAACAATTAGGCTTTTTAGTGATTAAAATACACCCAATTGTACGTGTCCTTATTATCATTGAGCAAATCTGAATTTTTACTTAGAGCTGTAGACAGGATATTCCTAGAATTTAAGTGTGCCATAATCTAGTTTTCCCCCCATGAGCCAGAGATGTAGATTTAATTCAAGGAGTTTATATTAAAGTTGAGAGTTAGAAATCTGGGATAAGTTTAGTTTTTTAAATACTATGATGAAAAGTTTTATATATATACATACGTGTGTGTGTGTGTATGTGTGTGTATGGGAAGGAGCTATTTTAAAATTAATCGATGATAATAATTATGAGATACCAGCAACTTTCAATACCTGAAATAATTTTAATGGGTATACTTTATTTTATATTATGTTATTTTTGCATACATTATCTTATTTGAATCTCCATAAAAAAACACCCAAGAAATGTGTGTGTTTTTGAATTTTGTAAATGAGGTAACTGAATCTGAGAGAAATTTTACCCAGCCAGCAAGAGGAATAGAATTTGAGCATCAGGTTGAATTCTTAAACTAGTCTGATTCTTAAGCCACATTTTGCTTGCTTCTTCCTCTGTTTCCCTTTTGTACTGTACAGTTGGTGGGTAACAAGAGTACAGAAATCCACTTTATGTATCTTCCCCCTACTTCTGATCTTCACCTGCCCCCACTCTTCAAGAAAATAAAAGAAGAAGGAAAAGCAGATAAAGAAGGGAAGAGGAACTAGAGTAGACCCCCTGTTTACAGATGTGACAAGATCAGGTGAAATTTTATCTGTTTTTCTTTTTCCTGAGTCCCCTCCCCCAGTGCTGTTACCACTCGAGAGATGAGACATGAATGGAGTAGGAGAAGGAGAAAAATGAGAAGAGGGAAGACACGAAGGAAGAGAATGAAGATAGAATTAAAAATTAATTACAATGCAGAGTAATCAATAACTCAATATTAAGGTCTGTTTTCTTGCTCATTGGTCTTTTGAGGTATCATTTAGGACTCCAATAGAAGCTATATTATGAACACAAAGTGAAGATCCCCTAGGAACACACCCTTCATAGAAAAAATAAAGAATTTTTGGCTCGATTTGGAATATCTGACACATAACAAATAGAGTATTTGGTTGACCTAAAGATAGTATTTCCTTCCAACGATACACTGTGCTTAACTGTGTATATATATATATATACACACACATAATATATAATATTATATATATAATATATATAATATTATATATTACATATACACATAATATATTATATATTTTATATATATTATATATATTGTATATATATACATAATATATATAATATTATATATATATATATATATATATGTTCTAAGTTTTCTAACTACAGAAACTATTACCTAGCGGCTTCGCAGAGTGCTTAGGATGATCCCTGGACGTAGCACTAGTGTAGACTGAGTCTGGCTCACCCTCTGCAGGCATGCCATCTAGCAAATCCAGAGGCAAGCTGCTGTAGAGATCGCCTTTCCAACCACAAGGCTCAAATTGTAATCCTCACTCCATAGTATGTGGCTAGAGCTCGAGTCTACTGCTACTGCATTGTCGAATGATTCTTCTCTGCACCCACTGAGAAAAGACTAGGCTGCACGGCTTCGATGGCATTATGTGGAACAATTTTCAAGATGCTCATGCTTTCACATTTAAAGAGCAAGTTATCTGGAAAGATCATAAAGTGTGAGTGAAATTTAGCAGTTGGATCGGGCATCCATGTAGCACCAGGGATCTGAGGCCATCATCTGACTTAAAATCAGATGAATCTAAATGTAAATTGGAACAGGTCAATCCAAAAGCTGATTTGGCGGGATGACAACAAGGTGATCCTGTCTCAAATATTTAAAACTGTGAGGAATGAGAGATGAACTGGACGTGGCATAATAATTTTATTTAGGAAAGGTTGCAGAATGTTGAGAAAAGTCTGATCTCATTAAGGGTTCCCTATGTCATTGTCCAGCTGATGATTTTCCTCATTAAAATCATCAGTGTGATTATGTGTCTGCTCTTCTAAATTGTGGTCACTTGACCTCTATAGAGAAGGATCTTTAGAAACAGCAGCTGTGAAAAGGGGGTGGGGTGGGGTGGAGGGGCAAACATGATGTTATTCATTTGGTGACTTGCAGGTGTATCTTTATTCTAGATCTGAATGGTTATATGTATGTTTATTAACATCATCCTAAGATTAAAACTCATGTTTAAAATGTTATTATTGAAAATTGGGTGATGATAATTTTTTAAAAAATCATAAAGCCAACCCGAAATTTATGGACCTTGTCCTGTGCCAGTTCTCCCTGCGTTGTCATTCCCTCCTTGCGTCTCCGCAGCAAGCCTGGTAAATGCTCATGGCAGGGGTAGGGGCTGAGCTAGCCAGTGACACACAAAAGGAGAGCCACTTACTTGGTGATGGTGTGAAAGTTTTCTCTCTAGGAAGTGCCCAGTGTATGTGTTTAGAGAAGAAAAGAAACACAATTTAAGACATGCTGTCCATTCCTTGAAGACTTCCAAAGACATTCACAGTGGGAAGTTCATCCCAGTTGGTCATCTTCAGATAGACATTTCATTTATTCTTACACAGAAAACCAGGAATTTTGGCAGGGAGCAGGAGATCAGAAACGGATATTGACAGAGGAAAGGAAATAGAAGAGTATCAGCATTCCTGTTACACCTGTTTGTTTCTTTTCTTTTCATGCCCTTCTCAGTTTTATTTAAATGTATTGAGGGTGTATTAGTCACAGTTCTCCAAAGAAACAGAACCAAAATGAAATAGAGGCTGTATATCAAATCGTGGTCTAATTCCTTAAAATCTTATACAAAAATATCTCATAGATATAATGTGATTTATTAATTACAAGGAATTGGCTCATGCAGTTATGGAGGTGAAGAAGTCTCATGATCTGTAATCTGCAAGCCGCAGACCCAGTGAATCCAGTGGTATAAATTCCTGTTGACATACGGAAGTAACTATAATACAAGCTTTAGAAGGAATTCTATCACACCTTATTTTTAAGTTGATCTTAGATTTCTTCCAAGAAGCATTAGCGGCTCAGTACACATTACAGGGGAGCGACAGGAGAACGAGAAACCCCTGCTTCAGTTTATACTCCAGTTCTTCTCAAAGTCGTCTCCTTCAGTACCAGAACAAAAGCTGATGCTCTCCATGGGGGTCTGGGTTATAACTCTTGGCCAGGAGGAGGACTGAGGGTCCAGAAGAAGTAGGCAAGCTTCGTCTCTCCCATTCCACTCCAGAATCTCAGAGTGAGATTTTGTGAACATGCGTTATTATTTTTTCTAGACTACATGAACATCAACAGACGATTTTTATATTAGGGGTTATCAATTTAGTCACACCTGGCAACCTAATATAATGGAAGTCTGTCTTGAAATTGGAGTTGGAAATCACTACATACTCTTAATTTTTATAAATTCATTGTCGAACTGCACCTTCATTATAGAGGCTCTTCAAATGAATAGAAGTTAAGCACGATGGGGTTGGTGTCAGGTTTCAGAACAGTGAAGACCAGGATTAAATCTCTCCCTAATGCAAGGCCCCTTGTGCTAACCTGGGTATCAACTCAGTGGCAAACAGATCTCATGGTTATCTCTATTCGATCATAAGGTCCTCAAAGACACACCTACTAGCCAGCTTTATGCATTTGACAAGTCATTTAAACATTCGTAGCCTCAGTTTTTTGTTCTGGAAGTGAGGCTCCTTATGTTTTCTTGGAGGGATTTATTAGTAATAAAAGAGATGACCTATGACAAATCTTTTGTACAGTCCTTCGAGTAGCTAACTCTATTATTCACCTAGAGCTTTTTCCCTTAAGTATTTGTTTATGGGCGTGATGTATGCACCATGATCAATGAAGAGTGACTTTAAGGAATTAGACTAGGATTCTAGAAGAAAGAACCCATTATGTGCCAATATGTGTGCAAGCTTACTTTACACATGTCAACTACTCTAGTCCTCATTGATACTCTCCTCAATAGATGTCCATTTTTCCTATTTTATAATGAAGACCTTGAGGCCCAGGTAATTGCAATAACAGGCCAAGTAAGAATGTTGGCATGGGTGCGACTTGAACCCAGATTTATGCAAGCTCAAAACTGTGCTTTTATCACCATGGTAAGAAAATGAAGCCATTTTAGCCTGGCCATTCATTGCAAGGGACCTTCTGGGGATACACAGATGGGTGGCCCTAAGAAAAGAATTATTATTATCATCATTATTATTATTTCTGGAATCACATTGATAAGAAACAACAAAATCCTGTTGTGAAAGAAGTTACAGAAGAGGGTTTGAATCACATTCCTAGTGAAATATGGATTTAAAAAACGCCTATCTTTGAAATGAAAATGCTAAAAAAAAAAAAAAGAAAAGAAAAAAAAAAGTAAGCTCCCAATGCAACAGAAATAGTAACAAAGCCGCAAATCAGGGTACTGGTCAATAGGAGAGCCAGGAGGCCCCCAGCACTCCAGTGTTGACTTAAAATAGTTCCCATAAATCAAAAGGCCGTGTTAACTCTGGATTCGGAGCATATCACCCAGGAGAAGGGCAACTTTAAGCCCTTCTCCATCCCCGAGTCCATAAAGGACCTTGATTAAGTGTGAGTAAGAGGAGTATGACGCTAAAGACATATAAACAAAGTGACTATTTTTCTTCTGTTTGGGGATGGAGAGGTGGACCTGACAAGCCCAAATCCCACCCCAACGCTGCTCCCTCCTTCCTGAAGTCTCCAGAAATGAAAAGATGGCTTTGTTGATGCACGGACCCCCTCCCCCACCTCCGCATCGGCTGGCGCGAGAAGGAAATGAGGAATGGTGTGTCCACCCAGGGTAAACACTCCGGTTCCCGCGAGTTTCTAGGGCCAGGAGTTAATGTATTTCTAACTTTAAAATAGACTTAGTCACCGTATTTCAAATGATCCACGTTACAGTACCTATAAAAACCTCATCTCGTTAGCTCTTCATCTCTTCTCTCATTACCTTCCTGTAGTATATTTTCACTCCATACATGATTTAGGGAACGTTTCTGATCAACGCCGTTTTCTGTCTCGGGAGTTTTGTCAAGTGGATTGGGAATCATATTTATTCCACAGAAGTAAGGGAAGGGGAGTGGATAAAGCCATAGATTTTTCTCTTCCTCACTCCATGTCCCAGATATTATATAGTAATGAGATACTGCTGAGTTAGTTTTGATCAAATCACCTAACATCTTCCACGTTAAGTTTGAGAATTCAGGAAGGCTTTTAATGTTTTAGTGTGCTAAGAACGTTTTTTTGTGGTTTGGTCAACTTTGCATTTTTTAATTCACATTTTTTATATTTCCTGTTTGGTGCACATTAATTAGAATCGTTCATTCTTACTACAAATAAAAATTAGAGTAAGGGCCAACCACATTGCCAAGGGTGCCAATGTACAGAAAGCAATACTTTACCCCTTTTCTACTATGGAAATTTGCTAATTTCCATAAGACACCTAATTATTTTCTCCATAGTCATCCAGAGAGATGAAACTAGATGGACTAAAGTTCATTCAGGCAACTTTGCTATTGTGCTAATAATTTGATTAAAATTAACAGTAAACAGGGACTTGACTTTTACCTTCCCAGTGGTGAGATTTAAGTCTTGTGCACGAGAGCTACCATAGTCAGGATCCAGGTCTAACATACCTTTGTGACAGGAAAATTAAAGACATGGGAACCTGCCATAATTTTCTCTTTAGTCCTTTAAAGACCACTATAACTCAGAAAGCATCCACTTTATATTCAAGTGCAATGCTAATGGCTTATAGTTTCAGAGATTAAGAATGGTTAGGAAAAATATTACTCCCAGTTCTCCATTTGTGTGTCAGGGGAGACAGGAAAATAAATTTATTCTAAAATAAGCAAACTCACTTTCATCTTTTCTCCATATGCCTTAGTCTTGTAACATTTGTTTTAGACTAAAGAACGCTGTGTTGCCAAATTGCTTACATCTTAAAATGTTAAAATATTCTCTTTGGGCTCACAAAAGACTGCAAAGTGTAAAATGCTTATTTATTGCTATTATCCTATCGCATAAGAATTAGCATGAAACAACTTGGTTGGGGGATGGGGAGAGACAGGGCTGGTGCTTGAACCTCTCCTCTTTGAATCTATACCGCCTGCCCGATGACATCATTCAGCTTCACGGCTTTAAGTGGCATCTCTATGATGACAACTCTCAAATTAATATCTTCAGCCTAGACCTTTTCCTTGAACTCCAGACTCATATATTCCACTGCCGACCCCACATCACCACGTGGATAACAAACAGGCATATCGAATGTAACATGTTGAAACTGATTTCACCCCTTCAACTTGCTTTTCCCACAGTCTTCCCATCTCAGTCACCGGAAACTCTAGCTATTTGACTACTCGGATAAAAAATCCTGGCTTCCTTGATTCTTTCTCTTCTTTCGCTCTCCACATGTAATTTAACATTAGATCCTGCTGGTCGTACTTAAAGGGTAAATTCAAAGCGCGTCATAGTCTCACCACCTCTCCTGCTACCACTTTTGTCCAAGCGTCCATCACCTGCTGCTTGCCTCACTGCACGGCCATCTTACCTGTGTGCTCTGCTTTCACCCTTGGTCTGTGCTCAACAACAGAGCCAGTGTGTCTCTCTTAAAACCTGGCTCATTGGGTCACTTCCTTGCTCAAAATTTCCCACTGGCTTCCCATATTGTCCAGAGAAAACAAGGAAATTCTTCAGCTGTCTACCAGGCCTTGCATGGTCTGGTCTGTTTCAATCCCTTCCTTTTCTACCACACCGACCTCTTTGCTGGCCCTTTGTACGTGATGGAAACAACAACTTGGTGAAATATTTTCTAGCATATTGCTGGGCACCGAGTAAACAGCTGGTGAAGGTTATTTTGAGTGAATGAATGAAAGAAAAAGCAAAGATAATTCAGGAAAGCTTTTAGAATATTTTAGTTGTTGCTGGACCTTAATTTGTCCTTACTTGATATTTTTTTAATTTGGATATTTCTGATATTGTAGTATGCAGATTGAATTGCATGATAGTTCCAGTCCATATTTTTTTGGTTACTACTATGTTACCAGGGATTATATGAATTGGCTCCAGGTAGACAAAATAGCATCCCATGTGCCACTTGGCCCTGAAACTAGCAATCGTACAACTGCTGTCTGTTTGTATCTTCTTCACATGTGATGCATAAGTCATGTGCCTGCTGTGAATCTGATTATGGGCCTGGCACCAACTTATATTAAATAGAGTTGGATATCAGAACTCTATGGACTGTTGACAGTACCAAAGCTTGTTTTGTTTGTTCCTCGATTTGATTTGGTTACCAACATTTAGAACTGGAGGATGGACGTGTGGGAGGTTGTGCAAAAAATATGTATTTCCATTTTCTCTTGAAAAATCAACAGACCTGGGAATCTTGGGCCTGTTTTTTAGCATTCTGCTACGGACGAGCTGCAGCTTCCCCACCTTCCAAGATAGTTACCAGCTCCAGATTCTCAAAGAGGTTCCCAGTGCAAGGGGGAAGAAAAAACATGATAAAATAACATTTTTTTTTCTTTTGAATATCTTTTGTATTTTGTAAAGATTCTGCATATTGTGTTTCATGGTATCTTAAAGCCAATCTTTGGAGTAAATGGTGTTATCTGCGATTTTACAGCTAAAGGAGTGGAGTCTGAGAGAGTTTAATGACTGTCTTAATGAGTCAGCTTATAGGGAACTATCATCCTCCTCCTCATTGTCATCATGGTAATTTACATTTATCGAGTACTTACTATGAGCCAAACACTGTCATAAGTGTCTTTTATATGTAGATGTATTTAATCTTTCAATAACTCTAAGAAAGGCACTATTTATTCTTCTTATTTTCCAATAAGGAAATGAATGACTGGTAAGAGCAGTAATTTGCCTAGGGTTTCAAAGCGGGCAGTGATGGGGAGAGAATTTAAATCCAGATGGTCAAGTTCAGAGCCTGTTTTTTTAAAAAGATTTTATTTATTTATTTGACAGAGAGAGAGAGAGAGAAACAGCCAGCGAGAGAGGGGACACAGGCAGGGGGAGTGGGAGAGGAAGAAGCAGGCTCCCAGCGGAGGAGCCTGATGTGGGGCTCGATCCCAGGACTCTGGGATCACGCCCTGAGCCGAAAGCAGACGCTTAACAACTGAGCCACCCAGGCACCCCAGAGCCCAGTTTTAACCACAGGTCTATAGTGCTATATTCAGCATTGCCTAGGTCTGCCTAACTCCAAAGACACTCTTCTTTCCATCATTTCAAGAGCACAGAGTGACATAGTGAACCAAAAGCAGATCCTCATGAACATAAGTGGAGAAAAGATGTCCTGGAGACAGTGGAAAGAACTCTAGTGTCTTTCTTCTTGAGAACCGTGAACCTACACGGGGCCATTCTGCCCATGCTTCCACCACGGCTTGACCATATAGTCTGCCTTAGGGATATTCTTGTGTTAAATAATGTAAAACATCTCTTCGTGGGAACTCATTCAATTAGTGTGTGTGTGTGTGTGTGTGTGTGTGTGTGTGTGTGTGTGATGTGTGGTGTGTGTTTTCCTTCTGAATCCCTAGTGCCTACACTGTAGATTATCTTCTTACAGAACATTTTCTGTCCTGGCTTGAAAATTGACTGACATTCATAATCTCTCAAAATTTCTTGATTTGACCAGATTGAATGCTGTTAAAAGTAAACACAAAAGAAATTTAGTGTGCCCTAAATGCTCAAGGCAAAAATGAAAGTAGTACTATTTGACTGCATAGTCTTGTATTTCCAGGAATGCACAGTATGTTCCCAGTTAAAATGAATGTGTCTGATAATAGATATCTCTCAGACTAGTTGAACTGCCATGAGCCCCCATTTCTAGTAGCTTGCCTTGCTCTTAGGGAACTCTTAGGGAGTTATCAGGGTCTAACTGGGTGTCCATGTTTCATTTTTAATAACCCAGGTGAACAAACATGATACCCCAACCATTTGATAGGAAATAACTGCTCACGCCTTTACTTCCCACATCCATCCAGCAGATTTTCTCTACCAAAGTGATCAGAAGGGTAGAGTTCATTTTTAATTGGTGTAATTCCTCCTAAAACTCAATTGGAGGGACAACTATCTATTTTTTGGCTCAATTCCTTTACGGTGTTTAGGGAGTTTGGATTTTTAACACATTATGAGCAAAGCATTCTTCAAACTAGGTCATCCTAGTTGGCACTCATTTTTTCTTTGGTTTATTGAATGCTTTTAATCAAATCAAGGCCAAAAGGTGAGCTGAAACCCAGTCCTTGCGATTTTCGCTCTTCCTTTGTTGCTCCACCTCTGTTGACCTCAAGTGGGAAGGAAATAATCTTACAAATATTCTGTGAAAAATCCTCCAAAGCTGATAAGTTCCTCTAATTCCATCTTATCCTCCAAATTGAGGACAATGCAAATGAAACTTTAAGAAGTCTCCCCTACAACACTCAATAGAAATGTATTGAGTAAGTAATGCGTATGAACGAAGATTCCCAAGTTTTTCCAGGCATCTCTGGAATCCCCATCTCCCCTTGTCTTGAATCTCCATTTCCAATGTTGAGCGGTATGAGTATAATGCCATTTCCAATTGAAGATGTATTAGTTTCTTGGGGAAGTAGTAACAAAGTAGCACAAACTGGGAGGCTTAAAACAAGAAAAATCGATTCTCTTACAGTTCTGGAGGCTAAAAGTCTGAAATCAAGTTGTCAGTAGAGCAGGTTTTCTCTGAAGAGTCTAGGGAAGCATTCTGCCTTGCTTCTTCCCAACTTCTGGTGGCTCCCAGCAACCCCTGGCATTTCTTGGCTTTATAGACTCCAATCTCAGCCTTTTTGGCTTTACATGCCCTTTTTCCCTGTGTGTTTCTATTTCAACGTCTCTTTCATCTTTTTATAAAGACACTGGCCATTGCATTTAGGGCCCATCCTAATATATGACTTCGTAATAATTATATCAGCAAATGCTGTACTTTTAAATAAGGTCATATTTTGAGGTTCTGGGTAGACATAGATTTTGGGGGAACACTATTCAAGCCCCTACAGATGGGTATCAGGAAAGGACAATCTAAATTTAAGCCTGAAATGGAGAGTAGATATACCATTATGTTTATTTGGCTAAGAGTTTTCTGTGTTTACTGTTTGCTATAGGAATGATGTCATAGGCTTAAATTTTCTCTAGTATCCTTGTTTTTGTCTCCCTCTTTGTTTTTGGATTTTCCTAGAGATTCCTTAAATAGGATCCTTGACTTGCAGTTCTTTTAGTTATAATTTCCTGTGATTTTCTAGGACCCCTGTTGATGTGGTGTAAGATTTTAGGGAAGCAGAAGCATTCTATAGTCCTATGATTAATTTTTAGTCTTTCAGTGATCCTGACTTGGAAAATTCCCTTCCTCCATGTTGAAAGCTTGAGGCGGCTGGAGCTGGGTCTTTCCCTTCACCTTTCTGGAATGCTACAGGGCGCTGTATTCCAATATCTTTCTTCTTTCCAGTTTGCTAGGCTTTGATAAAATCCCAGGTCCATTAAATGCTGATAAAATAGTTTCTCTTGAGGGCAGGCCTTGTTGAGAAGAACAAAAAGCTCTGGGTATATTTCAAAATGGTTATATTTCCTCTCATTGTGCTAGAAGCATAAGGGTTTTCTCCACAGCGAGAGTTTGGTAGGGTTCCTAGATGTAAAACTCACAAGTGTGCCCCACCCTGTTACTGGGTCTCCTTGGAGTTCTTAATTCTCACAGCAGTCTATTCTGAGTATCTAGCAATTCTTTGATTATGGTTTAAGCTATTCCTATGAATATTGGCTACAGGTGTGGGCTGCTTCTTCCCATCAGCTGTGATTTTCTGTATCTTCTTTCCTGTCTCTCCAGTTTTCAGGGTAACGGTTTGCCCTATAACCTCACTTCTCTGACAGATTAAAGAAAAGTTGTTGGTTTTCAGTTTGTTCAGCTTTTTCCTTGTTGCGAAGACAAGGTTAATGACTTCTAAGTTCTACATGTTGGACCAGAAACCGCAAAAGTCTGAAATGAAGATTATGATAATAATAGCACCTACTTCTACTGTGTGCCAGACTTTCTAATCCTTAATGGCAAACCAATGACATTTTATTATCTATTATTCCAATTGTAGAACTTGAAGCCTTAGTAAGTTGTGTAACTTGTTCAAGTGATAAAACTAGGATTTGAAACCAAATCAGCACATCCAAATGGTAACCACCATGTTACACCATGAGAAAAAAGCCTTGTCTCTTGTGTCTACTTAAGAACAGGCTAAGTCTTATTACTTCATAAAGGTAAGAGCTCCATTTTTAATAACATAGATGTAAGGTTCAAGTATTCAATGAATTGATTAGCTATGCGTCAAGCATTTCAGTTACTGTCTCTACATGACAGTCTTCCCTGAGCCATCAAACTAAATATCCTGACCTCTTGGCAGCACCACACTTCCCAAGCTACAACCCAGCTAGAGAAAAAATATGGAAGATTCTTCATAGCTAACAACTGGAGATCTTTAGTCCTCTAGAGTGACATCAACAGCACAAATTAAATCAGTGCAACTGAATGAGCAGCAGTTCTGTATGGGAGAGCCCTGCATTCTGGTTCTGAAAACCTGGATTCTTGTTCTACTCTTCCACTTACCATCTGGGCACAGAACACAGGTCATACAACTCATCTGGGTCTTGGATTTCACACTGGGGCAATAGTAAGCATGTCTCAAGTTCTTTTTCAGTCTAAGATTCCAAGTATTGTTCTAAAACAAACAAAAATATATAACTTGAGAAGGGTAGGAAGGACAGAGGGTGGCTTGAGGTGATCTGTATAGAAAACGTATATTTTGAACCCTTATATTCATTAGGAAAACCTAGTAAAGCCAAGGCATTAATTATTAAGCTTTACTGTTTATTATGTTTAAACCCAGTTCATCACTATAGCTGTCTGGTTCCTTCTTCATCCAACAATGTATCCTAAAGCATTTCACCCCATTAACAAAGCTGATATTCATTATTTGCTTCTTAAGACAAAAACTCAAAACCCACCATATTTCCTAAAACAAACCAACAAACAAAAACCACATGATCAGTGTACCCTAAGGTAATTATTTGTGGTCCTAGAGAAGACTGGTTTAAGACAGAGCACGTGTTATTTGACAGTCCTTCCCCTCTAATGCCTTGGTATGTAGAAATCCAAAAATTCTAGCAAAAGCAGGCCCAACTGTATGGTACACTGGGAACTTCTTGAGACAGAAGGGCTCCAGACTACCATTCCTTTCCTTTTTGAGCTGTATGATTAATAGAACCTATCTCAAGATTGACATAGCTTTAAGTGAATTTGGTGAGCAATAAAAGACACTGATCTTCATGGCACTTTCTTGTAAGAGAACTTAATAGCAAATGATTGAGTTGCTTGAATTGTTGACCCAAGCTCTACATCCGGGCCTGATAATCATGAGGAATTGCTGATTCTCTTAACCCAGCCATTTGGTATTATGGATATACTTTGTCATTACTGTCAGCGAATATAAATTTTAAATAAAGTATCATAGTAAAAGAAGCAGGAACATGGGAAGAAGTCTACATTATGTAACTAAAAGACAGAACCTTCTCCTTGTTACCATCCCACACCCTGGGAGACACAGTGACTCCAGCAGAGACATGAGTGAGCATAATAGTAATGTACCCAAAGGCAGCCTGCTTCGTTAATGAGGCTAATGGTGATGACAGAGAACTCTCCACTTCTACCTCTAGTTGGTCCCAGTTGGTTCTCGCTTGGTTCCTCAATAGTGAATTCCTCCTCATTGGCCAAAGTTCTTTGGTTATGACACATGGGTCTTTCACAGTGGTGATAGGCCAAGCTGAGAGTCTTGTTCTGAAGAAATCTACTCCTGATGGGATTTTTATTGGCACTGAATATCCAGGGAGAGCTCCTGATTTCTGTTCAAATAGGAATCATGACCAAGAATGAATTGTATGAATATGTATCTTGGGGAATGAAACTGACTTGGGGGGAAAAGGGATATTCTTGTCATGTCCTGGTAGGAGTATTGAGTTATATTAGTTGGTAATGAAAAGATATGTGATTTAATTCATACTCCAAACCAGTAAAGTGGGACATGCTAATTATGCCACAGACCATTATGTCTTTAAACCTCATTGCCATGCAGTATAACAACCTGACATTAATTTTGTGACTAATTATATTAAGTGTAGAGACAAAAGGATAGATTCTGGAGCCAAAACCTGAGTTCAAATGTTGGCTCTACCACCTATTACCTTTATGACCTTGGCCGTATATTAAATCTCCTATCTTTCTTCTCTCAGCCCCCCAAAATATTAACTCTATTTCACAGAGTTGTTGCAAGACTTAATCAAGCAATGAAAAGTACTTAGAATTGTTCCTGATAAGGGACTAAGTCCCTAATAACTCTTAGTAGTATTATGGTGCATCTTTCATAAGCAAAAATACATTTTTAAGGCATAATTACATCTTAAAATTGCCATCGTACATAAACGTGCCTCTAAATCTGTCATCAACAGAGAAGCACAGGCCAGTTGAGAATGCATTCCTGCTTAATGAGAGAGCCCTACACCGCTGGATAAATCCGTTCTTTTACTAGGAAAGCGATTGGTGGCTGTGGCCTAGGTCAGCCAGGATCTGAAGTCCACACCATCTTGGGTTCTCAGGAGACAGAAGTGGGCCGTTCTTCCCTGTTGCCCTGTGCCCGGCATCTGTTAATTGAGAGAGAGGCAGATGTATGAAATACATAGCTCAGTGTTGAGCGTCGAGGAGAGATTCCCCCAGAGAAGTTTAAAAAACCTATTTTGTTTGGAGTCAGGCCTTCTAAACCTGACTTCGTTTTTCCAGCTGCATCTAAATGGGTGTGTGTGTGTTTATCTTCAGACCTTTCCCCCTTTTCTCAGAATAACAGGCCAGAACTCACATTATTCACCCTGTCTTGCAAAGAGGTGTTTGGAGGAGGATTGTTTTCCTTTTGCTCTTTACTGGGTCCATTTTTTTTCTCATGATGAGTTCTTTTCCCAAGGCCTCTTCTAAGGTAGCAAACTGAGTTAAATTTTAGGAGCTGTGGTGATGTGCTTGTAAAGGAGAAACAAGGTGTCTGGGGCTGAATTTCAGTCAGGCCTTTCCCAGTGAATAATAGCATCAAAACAAGCAACTTCACCAAGACCCTTGACACTCGCATTTTTTCTAACATGGAATTAGGAAAAGCATCAGCGCTGCAGAGGAAATACACAGTCATTTGAATGTAAGAGTCAACAGTTATTTTCCTGCAGTCGTTTCTGAGCTCTTTCTTCAGCGATGAGAAAATAGAAAACATATGAAAAGAGAGTAAATATTGTGATAAGATAAATGGTAATTCCTTAATGAAAAGCACTTCGTAATCACCCCCTTTTTCTTTAAAAAGCAAAACAAGAAAGATAATATTTTAGGACTATATTTTTTAAATCTCTTTGTTAAAAGGCCAATTTTGTGTAAATGCCTGTTAATACGAGCTTTTATCATGCAAAATCCCAAGGTTTCTTTGGTCCATTATCTACAAGTTAGAAATAAGAATCACATGTCCTTGAAACCAAACATCTGTTTTTAGGGAACTGCACTGTGAGACTCCAGGATTTCTAGCGCCTTGTATTTTAAACAATCTTAAAATCTCTTATATAACAGTTATTTATTCATTCTTCAAATATTCCTTGACTGCCTATTAAGTACTCTTAGTCCCTGTCCCAGTTGGAGTTGGAGAAACACGTTTTTGACCCTCAAAGAGGCCCTCCTAAAAGACTAGAAGAAAAGAACCATTTCTGACACTTTTTACTTAAATATTTAGTCATCCCTGTCATATCGTGAAGTTATTGAAGGTAAGGTTAATATATAAATTTTTATATTCTCCCTGGCACCCAATAAGTACTGGCAAAGAACAGACTCAACTCATGTTGATTAGCACAGTGTTAAAGATATTACTGTTTGACAATTCTTTTTAAAGAAATGTGCAATACTGCAGGAATAACATAGAGATTGTGATCAAAAGCCAGTTTGTAATACGTCTTCCAATTTCTCTGCAACTCTATTCAGGCATCCGGTAGAGGCAGTTTTCCTCTACTCTAGAATAAAAATTTCCAGGGGATCTTATGACTTTGTCTCATTTTTCTTAGGTCCTGTCAACACTTTAAGTCATAGAGTCTCAAAGCAGTAGTTAGATCACCCGGCCAAGGATAAAAATTAAAGCTTGAACTTGACATAGGGTTAAATATTTCCTTCCCCACCTCAGAACCAACTCAGTTCGAATCTGAGTCCGCAGGTGGGGTCTTCACCTTCTTTTTCCTGCTCACCTTCTGCCTTCCTTGCTAGTTGCCCTTTGTCCCTACCACGATCTCTCTAAGTGTGTGTCTGTGTTGAGGGGGTAGGGAGACAGGGAAGAGTGCCCAGCTTACCTGGCCATGTTCCATCCCCTCTGGGCCATGGAGATTAGTAATTCTGTCTGCCCCCTTCTCTCATAACACCTGCATGGGATGTTTGGTAGTTCCCTGCAAGGCCCTTCTCTACTATAGATCTCCTTTCTTTGTCTTGAACTTCTGTGATATGGTACACATAGAACTGCTTTCTGCTGCCTCTTCTTCACCTTCTCGAAGGGTCTATGGACAAGATCTAAAGAGGATTCCAAACTGATGCTCTCAGAAGTGGGTCCTCCATCTGACTTCGAGTGAGCAAGAAGCACTTTGACACATCTGTCTTGATAGTGTAGGGGAAGAAAGACTTTTTCTCTACCTTCTTAGTTTCTATGACTAGGGTCTCTGAATTGAATTGACAAAGACAGATTAGAAGGAGAAAAAAAAACAAATTTTATTTGATTAATGTTTGTATGTGGTATAGGGGACTTTATAGGAAGAGGTAAAAACCCCAAAGGAAGTAGTGATGTATTATTTTAACAAAAAGTGATAGGTTATGGAGATAAAATAAAACAAAAGAAAAAGGATCTTGGGCTAGTGGTGGCGAATTATGGGAAGCATGTGGGGGAAAATAAGGGGAGATGTAGGTTATTTTGGTAAGGTTTGTTTGTAAAAACTTATGTCTGCAACCACTTCCCAACTCCGGTAATAAGAATGTTCTTCTCTTTCCAATACACGGGAAACACATGTCTCATGGGAAATTTATGCCCTGCTTTTAGGTAGAAAGGAGGAAAGCAGAGAACCTTCCTATATCTGCTGTTTCTCAATTGACTGCAGCTCAAAATAATGAATATTCAAACTGGCATACTTTGGAGTGTTATGTTCTGTTGCCTTTCAACAGACTCCCAGGGAGCATGAGCCCCAGGACCGCAACACTCTCCCAAGTTCCCAAGTTGGCCTCCCAATTCATGAATCTGGGCACCACTGAGTTTCCAAGCAGGAGTCAGAACCAGGTCCACAGTGTGGTGTAGTTTTCTCATAAGATCTGCACTATGACTTCTGTGTCTCCTCAATATGTTTTGGAGCTTTCTGAGTATTCCTTTTGAAATCCTCCTCCCCTGCCCCCCACCCCCCACTGCCCCTCTGTGTGCCTGTACACACATACACACACACACACACGCACAGAGGTATACACATACGCAACCCCTGGGCTTAAGACTAGAAAGTAGCAAATCTTCCCTTTGTTGCAAAAGAAATAGTCACAACATGTCAATAGTTCTCTTCAAAGAAATCTCTCTCCGAACTGTCAGATCTTTTCTCTATCTTTTATTACTCTGAGGGGTTCAGGCATGGTGGGGCTATTTCATCCTGTGGCTCACAGCAAACTGAGACAGAAGGTCTAGGTCTTAGGTCCCAGCTGTGGTGCTGACACAGATCTCACTCGGTCCCCAGTTTGCTTCTTCTAAGAGTTACTGTGTGTGCAGTGAACAGTTTGGCCTTGTGTGTCTGTAAGGGAGAATTATCCAAATGACATTTACTGCTTGCAACGTGCTCCAGTGTGACAGCAGAGAATAATATCAATTAGGTTTTCAGGTCCCCTGAAAATAGGGATTATAATAACTGTTTTGGGCTTGATGGTAATGACCTATGGAGAAACAATATAAGCAGTCCTCCTCATTCAGAGGCTGAGAATCTTTTATCCGCAACACCGGTAGGCAAATTATAGTCTGTGAGCCAAATCTGACCCATCACTAGTATTTTTTCATAAAGTTTTATGAAAATGCTCATTTGTTTATGTATTGTCTATGGACTCTTTTGTACTACAATGGCAAGATTGACTCATTGCAGCAAAGACCATATGGCCTAAAATATATACCATCTAGCCTAGCCCTATGGGGAGCTCTGATTTGAAAGAACTCCCAAATTGATCACTATGCTAAATAAACAGGAAGTACATCCATGAGAATGGTCCTTTTTCCAGATACTAAAATAAGAAAAAAACAACCTGTTCCATTTTAATTATACTGCTTTGCTGAGAAACAAGGAATCTTACTACTGCTTCTGTCCAGGAACCCGTTTCACTTGCTTTTTCTTGGGTTGGATTTTTTTCTGAATTGCTTTGACTTATAAGTCTTTTTTTCTTCTTGAAACTGTGGATATACTTTCCATTTACTGGTTCATTTAACCAATACCATTTGAAGACCTGTCCAAAGGCAGGTACTGGGCTACGTGTTAGGGATATAACATGAAACAGATCAAGCTACTTGCTTACTCAAGTCTCTTGGGATCTCATAGAGAGGTAGATCACGAACGAGGTGGTTACAGGACATTAAGGAGCTGTTGAAAGAGGCCCCTGGTGCAGTTTTATGGGGTTGCACATGGGGCGTCTGGGAAGGCGTAGCAGAAGAAATAGGGACTAAGATGAGAGCTGGTGGCTGAGCAGGGATTAGGTAGCCAGGGCAGAATTAGGAAAAACAAAGCTGTTTTCAGGTAGACAGAACAAAAGTTTCAAAGCTTGGAGGAAAGCATGCGCAGTGAATTTGAAAACTAGAACCAGCAGTGCTTCCCAAACTTTTTCACTTACTGGAACGCAGAGAAACTGATAACATTTGTATGCCATTGGATTAGTTAGGGT
Organism: Ursus arctos; assembly: GCF_023065955.2. NCBI lineage: Eukaryota > Metazoa > Chordata > Mammalia > Carnivora > Ursidae > Ursus > Ursus arctos. Next base: position 15,898,743 of record NW_026622930.1, read on the forward strand.
TCTTCAGAGAAACAGAATGTATATATTGAGATTATTATGAGAAATTGGCTTATGTGAATATGAAGGCTGGCAAGTCCAAAATTTGCAGGGTGAGCCAGCAGGCTGGAAGCCCAGGAGAGCTGATAAGCTGCTGTGCCAGTCTGAAGGCTGGCAGGAAGGAGTCCCAGGAGAACCAGTGTTCCCGCTGGAGTCTGAAGACTGTCCTCCATAGAATCAGGAAGAGCTGATATTGTGGTAAAGTCTAAAGACAGTTTGCTGGAGAATTCTCTCTTGTTAGAAGAAGCCAGTCTTTTTGGTCTTATCGAGCCTCCAACTGATTAGATGAGGCCCACCCACATTTTGGAAAGCAAGGTGCTTTACTTCAAGTCTGTTAATTTAAATGTTAACCTCATCCAAAAGTACCCTCACAGAAACACCCAGAATAATATTTTACCAAATATCTGAGCACCCTATAGCTCGTTCAAGTTTGCACATGAAATCAACCAGCATAACCACCTTGGAGCAAATAAAAGAGAATGCTTGTGGCTCAAGCCACCAGCCTGGGTATTAACTCCCTGGTTATGAAAGCATCGTATTTCAAAACATTTGTAATCCTCCTGTCACATCACCAAGCCATGTTGAATGATTTGCATTATATTAGGAGGAAAATGCAGACTCATCGACAGGTTTTACTCTTTGGACTTTACTCTCCTTTTGACTTTCCATAGAGAAGAGGGTAAGAATTGTGTATGGGGATTTTTGTGGATCAGGTCTAGACGAGGCTCCCCTAACTTCCACCCACATTCTAGCACCAGAACTCAGTCTCAAGGCCACATGCAGAGAGGGTGACAGCTGTGGCCTACGTGTGTGCCCAGGAAGAAGAGATGCACTTGGATATCACAGAGTTGTAGCAATTTCTGCCAAGAAAGAACAGTCAGAGAGGGAGGAGGAGAGCCAGGCTTGTCGGGGTAGCCAAGGAAAATTGAGAGTTTCAAGTTTCCTAAATTTTCATCCTATTATGTTCAGATAGCATAAGTTCTTCAGTAAGCCTTCTGCATTTAATATTTCAGCTATTATTGGTAACTCCAATAAAAGGAATTTGATTATAGTGGCTGAGAGAGTGGGTCAGGGGATTAAGGAATGAATGGGAAAAGAAATGGAGAAAGCAAGCATAGATTTTTAAAAAGTTCATATTAATGTAGGAAAATCAGTGGAGGTGTAGCTTTGATGAGTCAGGAGAAAAAATTGTGGGGTTTTGTTGTTGTTGTTGTTGTTGTTGTTGTTTTGAGGGTGGGATAAGCATATTTATAAGAGGGAGAGAAAAGATAGAGTGGAGACAGAAAGGTCAAAAGGCAAGAGAAAGGGGTATGATTTGTAGAATGAGTTTCTAAGGTGACACCATTTAACGTCTAGTTAGAGGAATCTGCTTTTAAGGGTAAAAAGCAACTTTTCTTTTTTTCAGAGGTATTCTGAAGCTCATATAAGTGTATATTTAAGATGACGAGGGAATGACCAAATGTTTCTCAAAGGCATTTGAATTGTGTTGGAGCAGAACAAAAAGGGAAAGTGAGGAGATTCAAATTTTGTGAGCTCTATGTTCTCTGAAATAATGGGGCTCTGTGCAAGTTCTGTGAGAATTGAGAGCTATGAATATCTGGAAGAGTCTCACTGGGGAAGAATGAGAAAGAAAGAGGTCAAGAAAGCATTGAGATGCTGTGGAAGTTAGACATTCCACTTTTTGGAATAATGACCTGAGGAGCTATGTGATTCCTTCCGGAGTCTCGGACAGGAAGGGATCAAGGTGAGGGGCCTGGGGATGGAGACTAGGAAGCAGAAGGGCATCAGATGAATGGATGATGGGTTCTGAAGAGGTTTATCCCTGAGCAAAGTGGTGGAAAGAGTGAATGAAGGTATTTAGGCCAAAGAAAAGGGGTGACTTCCCTTCTGCTCCCTTACAAAACAGAGTTTCTCCAAGGATAGATGGGGACGAGTTGCACAAGAATCCTTGAATGCTTATTGAAAATGTAGATGTCCATCTGAGAGAACAAGACAAGCTTCCTTGCCTTGCTGGGAAGCTCTGAGGAGATTCTTAGACACTGACACAGAAAAATGCCTGTTGGAGACCACGGTCAGGGTCTGGGCAGGTGTTTGAAGGAAAAGGGGATAAGATGGATGGTCCCAGGCCCTTTCTGCCCAGCCAGAACTTTGACTGTTCTTCCCCTCCTGTTTATCCATAGATCTTGTCAGGAAAAGCTTCCCATACTTTGACCACATGCACAGGCTCACATCTGCTGGGAATGGGTTTCTAACAGAGATAGAACAGTGAATTACGGAGTTAGATCTAAACAAGATGCAAAGGAGAAAGTTTTCTCTTTGTTTCCTAAAGTTATCCCGGAGAAAAGTCCCTATTTCGATGTGCAAACAGATGCTGCAAAAACAAAACCAAAATGGAATGAATGATTGAAATTCCTACGAGTCAGCGTTCTGAGAGCAGGCCAGGGTTTAACCATTGTACGGGGACTCATTTCAGGGCCTTTCTCTGCTTGAAGAGGAAAAAAAAAAAAAGTACCTGCCTTGGGAGCTCATCCCTGTCCCTTTTCAAAAGAAGAGTGAAACGCAAGGCACAAGTAATCAAAGTGAGTATAACAAAGCTTCTTCTCTGGAGCTGGGAATATTCTTATTGCTCAGTATTGATCATCGATTCATCTATCCCCTCATGCATTATTCATGCAGCCAGTCAGACTCTCCTGAGTGCTTTCCAGATGCCAAATAACACACATAAAGCACAGAGGAAGTCATAGTTCAGTCTGGGAAGGAGACAGGGAAACACCTAGTGAGCGTGTGGTATGGACCAGCCGTCGTTGTGGCACATGCAGAGGGGAGAGGAGGGCACAGCGCTTTGGAGATGCCATGGAAGGGGAAGGCTTTATCTTGGACTTGAAATACAGGTAAACATTCGCTAGATTTCCATGCTGTTCAGGAAATAAAATAAATATTCAAGCAAGGACATAGTTCAGGCAATATATTTCTGCCATTTGTGCAAGGAAGATTTTTGAGAGAGTTTGACATTTTATTATTATACCTTCCCTTTACCAGAACTTACTGGAGAAGAGCAAGATTGAGATAAAGCAAGACAAAGAGTTGGCTTTCCTTTACCTAATAACCTGCAGGAAAAATGAGATTGGGCGTTCCTATTCTCCTTCCAGCCACACAACCAAAATAATCTAGAACCTTGGTAATGAATTTATGAAGCACCTTTCGCTTTGAAAGAGGGCTCCAGATGTGAGGGCAAGCTGAACAAGTGAAGTACAAATGGGAAGGAGTCCATGACAGAATGTGAAGGAACAGAGGCAGTACAGAAAGATGGGCTGAAGAACTTTGCGGATATAGGTCTCCATCACTGACAGGGCAGGAAGTCACACGAAGGATTTAAGGGGAAACTAAGACATTAAAAAAAAAAAAATGACCACAGCTATGGAAACAGTAGAACAACCAGAAAAGCACTCTAATGTGCTCAGTGAGTGAAATAGGAGAGGTGATATCAGAGTTCTTGTGCTTTTCCCAAAGAGGCGATCGACCAGCGAAGGCCGGCTGGCCAGGATGCTGGGGCCCGCTATTCCGAATTGACTACACATGGAGGCTCACCTCTGACCTCCGCTCTGCGAATCTGGTGTCCCAGGGAGGGAGACCTTCCTAATGATTGGTCTCAAATTCACGGGAACGGAACAGAAAGCCATTTTTCTTGGCATTCTCTAATATTTTCTCACTCTCTGGCAGATTTTTCCACCAGAAGAACAGAAAGTGAAAAGACCAGCGGAAGTTTCACACGCGTTGGGATCCACAGATGCCTTCTTCTCCATGACCTCAGAGAAAACAGAATCCAGCCCGGGAGCTACAGGTAGGGGATCCATTTCAGTTAACTTCTTTTCCCTGGGAAAGAAGTTTTATATCTAGCCTCAAACGTGTGTGTGTGTGTGTGTGTGTGTGTGTGTGTGTGTGTGTGTGTGTGTGTGTTAATTGTGCGCGTTCTCTAAAACAGTTTATTAAATATTTTCTGATTGGAAAATAAATATTTGCTGATCATTTATATTGCGTGAGGGCATTTCAGAGCAGAAATGGATACAGCCGCTACACGCACATATACACAAATAAAGTGTGACAGGTTTGGGGTTTTTTTCCCCTCTCCAGTTTTAAAAACCGTGTTAGGCATCCAAACAGAGGGCAGCTCTGTCTTTCCCTCTTCCCATGAGAACCTTGAGGGCTAAATAAAAATCTTGCTCCCAGAATTAAGGTACCCTGGGCCAGATAGCCTTGTGATAGAGTGGCTTGCCGTTAGGAATGTGAAAGCCCATAGGCATTAGCATAACAGTTTGCAGAAATGCAAGGGCTACATCTTGGGCAGAACCGGGGCGCTCAGGCCAGGACAGCAGCCGTAGAAGCCACGCCCGGGAGCAGGCCACTGAGCTCTGTGACGGATGCTACCAATTACCTCGGAAAATTCCTGGCATCCTTGGTCGGGATCAGTGGCGCTTTTTACTTCCCAGTGTGTTTTAGACCACTTCCTATACAAAGACCACAAATGGGATAATTATGGACATAGATACTCTTTGAGAGCTGGAAAAGATTCTAGAAATAATACGAACCTCGGTCTTCACTTTGCAGATGGGTAACTGAAGTCCAGACAGGAGCACTGCTCCACCCAATGTCATGGAGTGGGCTTATCACCAGGCCAGGCAACAAAACAAACGGGTGCTGATACCCAGCCCAGGCCCGTTTCTATCGGGTGTCTCTTTGACCAGCAACGGTGCCCAGTCACCGAAGGAGGCAAAATCCAGATTCTAATACATGGCTCTTTGAGATCTGCTGAACGCCGTCTGCTTCTCTAGCTTTATTTTCCCTTGTTCTATCCTCCCCCCACTGCGACCTTCTCTTACCAAGTACTCTTTTTTTTTTTTAAGATTTTATTTATTTATTTGACACAGAGAGAGAGACAGCCAGCGAGAGAGGGAACACAAGCAGGGGGAGTGGGAGAGGGAGAAGCAGGCTCCCAGTGGAGGAGCCTGATGTGGGGCTCGATCCCAGATCGCCAGGGTCACGCCCTGAGCCGAAGGCAGACGCTTAACGACTGCGCCACCCAGGTGCCCCTTTACCAAGTACTTTTAACTCCAGCCACTTCCAACTTCCCACAGTTCCCTTAATACGCCATGAAATTTTGTGCTTTGAGTGACTTGCTGCTCCTACATCTACACAGGCTGATTCTTCTCTGTTCAGCCTGCGGTACTCAGACGACACCTGCCCTTCTCCATGAAGCCCTACCTACTTCCTGCTTTGTGGTAGGGTACCTCTGTACAGCGTTCTCGAAACACACCTCAAAGAATTTTCAAGAGCAGCAGTTGGAACGGTTTTTAAAAATTGCTAGTCTCCCTCTTGAAAGACGTGGATCTTGACTTACTCGCTTTTGTATTCTTTCCCCAGTCCTTCCCTCCCTCAGCATTCTGCACAGGACCCGACACACGGTAAATTCTCTGTAAGTGCTAAATGGAGGAATGGATGAGTAAACCAGCTGGACTCTATTGGTGAAAAGGAGTCTCACTGACGAAGACACCCCTCTAACCTATAACCCATCACTGTCACAGAGGTAGTTCGTATGACCTGAGGGACTGAATATACAGAGTTCAGGTTAAGGTGACCAAATCTTTGTGGTTAGTAACACAAGACTTTGGAACCAGATTTCCTTAGTTCAAAGTCTAGTTCTGCTACTTACTAGCTAGTGTGTGACAGTTACTTGTCTTTTTTGTCAATGGAAAATAATAATAATGGTGTCTAACTCTTAGGAATTTTATAAAGATTAAATGAGCAGAAATATATCTGTATATGTATTTGCTTAGAACAGACATTTGTCAAATGTTACATAAAAAATGAGAAAATGAACTTTTCTTCTTTTCCTCTTCCCCTTTTTATTTCTTAATAAAATAATAGTTACTACCGATTTTAAGAAGTGGCAGTGTTAGTGGGAAGAGGGAGAAACCAAGGAAATGCAAGACAGAATAATCAGGGAAAAAATACAACAAATGCCATATATTGATAATTAAGAAGCATGTTAGTGATTAAGAGTACAGAATCTAAAAGATACACTCTTGTCTACAAAGTTGTGGTTACTGGACTAAACCTTCCACATACATTATCTAATCCTCAGTAGGACTCTGAAAAATAGACATTACTATCCTCATTTCATAATCACATCACAGGTTCAGAAAAGAAATTTGTTCAAAGATGCATAGCTGGTAAAATTCAGAGCTGAGATTTATTATGTGGTCAATAGTTAAGATGTAGTGTCTGGAGCCCGACTCCTGAGCTCAAAACTAAATCCGCCCACTACCCATAGCTGTGTGACCATGGGCAATTTGCTTAACTTTTTGATCTCTATTTCCTCATCTGTAAAATGAGTATAACAATACCCTGTGTATCATGAGCTGTTAGGGAATTACATTAATTAATACATGTAAAGTAGTAAGAATATTGCCCTACATATATGATTACTCCTGTTCTAGCAGAGTAAGACACCACTTTTGATAAAGTTACTCAGAGTTTCTGAGGAGTTGCCTTTTTGTATTTCTCATATCAACAGGGGTGAACAATTATCTGAAACTTTTACATAATAGAAAGAAAAACAAGAAGAAAGAAAACTGGTTCTCCCTCCCTGGACTTACAGCAATACTCAAAAACATCCCTCCTCAAAATCTGCTTCAGTGGAGTTAGTAACACAAGACTAAATTTCTGATTGCACTGATAATTCCCAGCTCTAACATTAAATGGAAATGCATGTTTGGGGATACACAATTCCTTGATGCTCAAGGAAAAGTCTTTCTGCTGTAAATGGGACTCTACTTCTCTTCGATGGATAGGAGAAGGCATTTGTGATGACCAAGTAAAGGCTATTTGTCCTTAAGACCATGTCCATTTAATTTGCTAGATAGAGCACACAATTGCAGGAAAAAGGACAACTGCTACATCCAGAGAAGAGAACCTTTTTATGGGTCTACTAGATGACCAGCTTTCAACAATGACCAGCACGTAAGCCAAGTGCTCATATGCACATAGAACAACAACTGCTGATAATGACTTTCAAGAGGGGTCAGCTCATCTGGCCCCATAGATCAACAGGGTCAGGAGAGAGACTAGAACACCATGCCAAAATGCATGTAATCATCTCCCTAGTAGGCACACAATTCAACCAAAGCAGAGGAAGGGCTTCCAGAACAAATAATTTCTATCCCTACAACCCACTTCACTGGATTTGATCCATTATATATGCAGAGCTCTAAAACACTCTATAAAGGATGACATAATTGCTTTTAATTAGTGCTTATTAAAAGCTTCTGCTTGGAACAACTTGAACAACACAATAAATAACTATAGTATTGAATTATAACCCAAAGAATTAAATATCCATGAATTCATATTGATATAAATTAATAACTGAAGAAGTAAAGGAAGGAGGAACAACAACTCTTCCTCACAGGGGAATTTCAATGAATAACTATGGAAAGTTTGAAGAAATTAGAAAATCACTGTTAGAGCGCCATAGTAACAATTTGCACAGACAAGAATTACCAATGGGCACTGAAATGAGTAAGTAAAAGTTTAAGCAGAAAAAGGAATATTTGCATAGTCTCCAAGTATCTCCTCCAAAATATTTAGTAATTACAAAGGAAAATTAGTAAATTTACAATGGAGAATCCCAGCAGATACCATCTACACCAAGTAATCGAGATTAGCATCATTACAACAGCAATCAACATTGTTAATTCTTTGTTTTAATGCACTGAGAAGGGCACATCACCTCCATGGTATCCTTTTCAATAATGCATAACCTCAGGGTGCCTGGGTGGCTCACTCTGTTAAGTGTCTGACTCTTGGTTTCCGTTTAGGTCATGATCTCATGGATAGTGTGATCAAGCCCCATGTCCTGCTCTACAGGAAGCCTACTTGAGATTTTCTTCCTCTGCCCCTCCCCCCCACTCACTCTAGTGTGCTCTCTCTCATCGATCAATGGATCAATTAATCTTTAAAAAAAAACTAATGTATAACCTCAGCCAAATACTGAGAAAACATCAGACAAGCCCAAATTGAAATACATTCCGCAAAAATAACCGACCACTGTTCTTCAAAAGTGTCAAGGTCATAAAAGACAAGGAAAGACGGACTTGTCACGGGTTACAGGGGATGTGATAAGTCACTACAATGTTGGATCTTGGATTGCATCCCAAAACAAAAAAGAATATATAAGTGGAAAAACTGGTGGAATCCAAATAAGTTCTGTACTTTAGTTGATAGTATTGTCCTAAATTAATTTCTTAGTTTTGATAAATTCTACGGTTGTGTAAAATGTTAGCATAAGAAAAACTGAGCATAGAGCACACGAAATTCTCTGTACTATTTTTTAAACTCTTCTTTAAGTCTAAAGTGACCTAAGAAATTAGCTATTAAAATAACGGATTTCTGAGAAGGGCCATTTTCTATATTATGTTATGTAATGTTCTTTCTTCCCTATTTTTGAGCCAAATATCAGAGAAATCCTAGTCTTAATTCTGTGCAACTGCCATTGGAAGGATAATGTCTTGCTTTTCAAACTTCTAGTCCTTGAAACAAAGGAGTCATGATGATACCAGAAACCAAGTAGGTCATGTTCTCTGCTGTTCTATCTTAGTAAAGATTCTTTTTTTGTATGGGGCAAAGTGTGTTTTAGTCAACTAGTTTTTTGAAAAAAGTCACCAACATAAAATATAGGAGGCATAGATAAAAAAGAATTGGGTAAAAAACAGCTTAATATTAAAAATAGGGTTCAGGCTAAAAATAAGGCAATAACAGAGAAAAGAATTTATGTGTTGCTAGGGATTATATCTATCAAAGAGATCCCTGAGAGTCTGTGTGAGAGTTTGATTCAGGATTTCTCAGAGAATGTTCAAAGGAACATTAATCTTCTCAGATGTCTGGAAAACAAGGTTCCATCGAAAATAAGTTTGGGAAACCCCCACATATTCCATATCTTCTCTTGGAGGGTCAGAAGCCATATTGGTAATTGCAAGCTATGGGAGTTTTGAAGCTAGGAAAACAAAGAGAAGCACAAAACTTACTTTGCTTAAAGTACTAAACCTAAACATTTGAAAGAAGAACTTCTTTGTATGCTATATATTAACATTGTAAGGGGCTAGTATTCCACAAAGTTCAGAAAATGTCATTCTATCACGTAAGTTTTCTCCTTCAGCTCCACACAGTAAAGAAAGCAGAACTGAAAATGGGAGACTCGATAGGGAGGGGTATCGTCCTTCCTCTCTTCCTATTCCTTCGAATTAAAATTTGAAAACACAGATTTTCATATGCTGTGGAGAAAGGTTGGAGATGAACTATGGAGGGAAATGTTAGGCAGCAAAATGAGATTTTTATGGTCTGAGAGCGTTAATATACTGTTGAGAAATCCGACCTTTTTTTTTTTTTTTTTTTTCAGGTAAATAAGGATTGCAATCCCCTTAGTATTCTTAGCATTCTGGAACAAGAACACTACAGGGGCACCTGGGTGGCTCAGTCAGTTAAGCATCTGACTCTTGATTTCAGCTCATGTCATGATCTCAGGGTCATGAGATCAAGCCCTGAGTAGGGCTCCACGCTGGGCATGGAGGCTCCTTAAGATTCTCTCTCTCCCTCTTTCTCTGCCCCTCCCTAACCCCCTCCCCTCTCTAAATAAATAAACAAATTTAAAAAATAGTACCATAATGTAGTACATAGGAACCATGTATAGATAAGAATGTTTAAGCTACCTCACCTGAAATTAACCCTTCTCCCAATGTTCTGGATTAAATTGTACCCAATTTCAGTGTTCTGAACCCTGTCATTATTGTTATTTTATTTCACTTTACTCTTCCTTATTCGAAATGACACCGACAATATGCACACTTAATATATTTGATATATAGAGAGTGACCTAAATATGAACTACTATTCCACACACATATACGGGCACATTGCTCAAGGTTAAAAGCAGGGTATTTGAGCTAAAATAAAATTAGCGTGCTTCTAAGCTGACTACAGGGAAATTTTATTTCTTTATTTCTAATCATTTTCACATGGTGGAAATATTACTACTTATGATCCTAATGAAAATCTCCTAGTTTTCTGGCATTTTAGAAGTTATTTTAAGCTTCTTAAGTTTCACCTGTTTGGAAAGAGAAGAAATAAATAAAAGTTATTTATAATGGGAATTACATCATCATGGCAACAACTTTTCCAGGTACTATGCTCTTACACAACTATTAACCCCTAGTCTCTATTTAGTATTCAAGAGAAATCTTGTTTCAGAAGGAAAAAAAAAATTGCCTGTCATCAAAAAGGACAAGACCCTCTATGTAAATTCAAATGATTTTCCCAAGATGAAAATAGCTTTCCAGTCCCAAAATGATTACAATTTGCATTTTTCATATTTCCTTCTTGGTTGTTTTTTATTCTTATGGGATATGAATCACTGAGATCAAAATTCACTATCCTGGCTGAAGGATTAAGTTGAGACTCGTGACAAAGACAGTTGCACATCAAAATTTGTGCTCCTGTTTTCATGGTTTTTTCTGGAAGGTAGCCACATTATCAGGAATGTTTCCCAGCCTGCCTTGCACTGACATGAGGCCAAGTGTTTAGTTCTTATCTGTGGAATATGAGAGAGGGTAATGTGTTTCATTTCCATGCCAACTGATTTATGAGCTAAATATGGTTCCTCCATGTTGCATGTCTTTCCCCTAGGGCGATGCAAAGAACATTGAGAGGGAGGTAGAGAATGGAAAGAACCAATATCATCAAAGCATCATCCCGGAACAGCCCCACTGACCAAGATTACCTGCATAGGTGGACTATATGAGAGAGAAATAAACCTCTTTGGAGTCAAGCCACTAAAATTTTGATGCAATTTTTAAATAGCAGGCATGGTTACCCTACCTATCATATGACATCTCACTATTCAATTCATCTACAAATTCATTAAATACATTAGGAAATAACGGTCAGGGTTGCATACATTTGCCTATTAAAACCAAGCCAACAAATACGTTTTACCGCACGCGGTGGTTGGGCCGAACCAATGAATGACCACGGTCCTCCTCAGGCATTTGTAGATTGTGTCCTGCTAACGTTCACGTAGTTCTGTATCCAATAATTTTAGTGTTTGGTACCAAATTAACTAAATTAATTAGAGTTCTGGTCCCAAAGCAAGCCTGACACATTTTACTTATCATATGCTTAATATCGTTAAAGGGACAAAAGGATTACTGGCTAAAATTTCTTAGAAAGAAAGCAATTTGCCAGTAACTGTTTTTGGCCCCCAAAGCAAGAATTCACATTCATTTTATGAAATTCAGCCCATTTCCCAGTCTTCTTTGCATCCTGATTACTTTGTAACTCACATCTGTCCTACTGATCAGCTCACCTTATCTGAGTCCTTCCTGAGTCACTAAACAAAATGTTGAATAGGATGGAAAAGGGCTGAGGATATAATTATGTTGTGTGATAGAAAACATCTCCATAAACTTGATCTTGATCCGTGTCAACCCATCACTTCTATACTTCACTCTACTGCGCAGCCCTACCTATCTCCATCTGGAATGTTACCTGAAGCCTGCCTTCTTCCCAGCCCTTCCATGAATATTCCAGAGAGGTCCTGGATCTCTTCTCAGCTCCCACAAATGACACTAATTCGTCATATAAAATAATTTCTCTGGCATTCAGCCTCTTTGATTTTATGTTGTGAGATTGTATATCTTGTGGCATGCTTTTTTGAAATCACTCTTAGACTTCTGGGTCAAAGTGGTGTACGGGCCATGTAAGAAGACACAAAACAAAAATGCTGATTGCTATGTTAGCCTCTGGTAATAAATATTTTGCCGTGTTTGCTGTTTTGGGAGCTTGCTTTGTACACAAATCTGTATTGGTTTGCTAGGGCTGCCAGAACAAAATGCCACAGACTGAGTGCCTTAACCAAACGTTATTTTCTCATAGTTCTGGAAGCTAGCATTGTAAAATCAAGGTGTCAGCAGGTTTGGTTTCTTCTGGGGCCTCTTTCCTTGGTGGTGCAGGTGACCCCCTTCAGGCTGTGTCCTCACATAATCTTTCCTCCCCCCACATGTATCCTTGATGTCTCTTTGTGTGTCCTAATCTCATTTTCTCATACAGACACCAGTCAGATTGGATATAAGGGCCTTCCGTATTTTAACTTAATCACAACTTTAAGGGCTCTATCTCCAAATACTTCACGTTCTGAGGTACTGGGGGTTAGGGATCAACATACGAATTCTGGGAGACACAGTTCAGCTCATAACAAATATCTTCAGACTTAAGGTCTCTAGTAACATGTCTATAAATCAGTGTTTCCCATCAGTAGTTTTCAAATCATCTGTATCAGAAGCACGTTTTAATATGCAAATTTCTAGGACTTCATTCTAGATGCTGTGAGTAAAAATCACTTAGGATATGGCTGGGGAAAACTTCATTCTAAATAAACATCAATGGTGATTCTTATGTACATGATGTAGGGTTGGAAAACAACTGGTACAAAACATGAGATTTTTCTCCACCGTCTGAGCAAAGGGTGGTGGAAGGGTGAGAATTCATTTGTCTTTGGCTACTGAGTTATTTAACTCGTATCTAAATATGGGTGGATGACCACACACTGTCACTTAAATTCCATCTCTTCTCTCATTCTGATTGACAGCTTCTTGGGGAGGAGGCCATGGCCTGGGCGCTGTTGCTATGGTAACCCGGAGGGGCCTGCCAGTTGGGCTCAGGGGATAGCTAAGCTCCAAGTGGAGCTTATGTGGGGTGGGATCCAGAGATGCTGCCTGGTCTGCTAACAAAACAGATCAAGTCCTAGCAGAACTCCACTCCAGAGGTGACCAATATTTTGCCAAACTATATCACCATGCAAGGGAAAGAAGAGGGATAGGAGGGAAATCAGAATACCACCCCCACCTCTACCAACCATTCAATAGCAAGCAGTGTTTAACCAATTCTTGATGTCCGGGACTTGAGGAACTTAAGGTGGGTTGGAAGGAAAATGGTATCGGATCATTTGGAAGACTTATTAGCTATGTGAGAAATGCCTTTAGGCTAGTCTCTGTTCCCTTCTCAAGGATCTAGGGGTAGGTAGAAAGAGGAGAGTGAGGAAAGGAAAAAATCTTTTCATCCCCTACCTACAGGGTGTCATTAATATTAAAAAAAAGAAAAAAAAAGTCTGGGTTTAAATCCTGCCTTGGCAATTCCCATTTTGATGACTTTGGGGTTGCTGCTCATGGAGTCAGAAGTGCAGTGCCTTATTCTCTCATCGACGGTGATGGTGGCAAAGGCGGTAGGGGGTGAATGATAGCTGGTTTAAATGTGCTTTTCGTCTTTTTAAAAATTTTTTACAAGGATTTAATTTTTTTAGAGCAGTTTTAAGTTTACAGCAAAACTGAGAGGAAAGGACAGAGATTTCCCATATCTTCCCTGTCCCCACACGTGCACAGCCTCCCCCGTATCAGCATCCCCCACCAGAATAGTACCTGTGTTGTAACTGATGGGCCCACACTGACACATCACCATCACCCAGTCTCTAGTTTACGTTAGGGCTCGCTCTTGGTGGCGTGCATTCTATGGGTTTGCACAAATGACGTGTGTCCGTCCTCACAGTATCATACAGAGTAGTTTCACTGCCCTAAAATTTCTCTACGATCCACTTGTCCGGCATCCCCCACTACCCCTGATCATTTTACTGTCTCCATAATTTTGCCTTTTCCAGAGTGTCTTACAGTGGGAATCATACCCTTAGTAGCCTTTTCAGATTGATGTTTTCCTCATTATGTAAAATATGAGTTCCTGACAGAGGACAAATTCTGGTTATTCAGGTTATTACAATTGTTATTATTAAAAGTCATATTGAGGAAGGCACCAGCTACCGGAGGCCAGCTCTTAGGCTGCAGTAAACATTGGGGAACATTCAGGAAGCTAGAATGATGGGGGAGATTCGAATGCGAAAGCTCAGCTAGGAGCTCTGATTCATTCTGCTGCAGCCCTCACGGAGTTCGTCCCATAATAGGCACAGATTGTCTTTACGTTGTGGGAGAGGATGTGATGAGGGTGGAGGTGCATAAACAGTTGAATACTTCCAAGTTTTACTGAGCCTTTTTTTTTTTTTTTTTCTTGTAACACACCACTGTTCAATTCCTGTAAAGGCTTCAGGCGAAACACTGTGTTCCTACAGTGGAATGAGATACGTGCCATCATTTCATGCTGTCAGTGGACTGAGCTCAGGAGGTCAGGTGACACTCATCAGGGCTGTCTGACTGACTGTCCCAAATCTAAATTTTCAGGGTCAGGCCTATGGTTTAGCACAATTTAAGCCTGAAGAGAGTACCGAACCTGTCTATATGTTTTTAAACCTGGTCTTAACTTCCCGGACAATCATGTATTCATTCTGTAATATGACACAGACTTGGTATCAGAATTTAAATGCATGAAAGAGAGAAAAAGAAAGTTCAATATACGTCACTAAGGTCTAAGATATTCTTTTTTTAAAAGATTTTATTTATTTATTTATTTATTTATTTATTTATTTATTTATTTATTTAAAAGAGAGAAAGAGCATGTGAGCAGGGGGAGGGGTAGAGGAGAGGAGAGAGAATCTCAAGCAGACTTCATGCTGAGCGTGGAGCCTGATGTGGGGCTCACTGCAGGTCTGGATCCCACCATCCTGAGCTGAAATCAAAAGTTGGAGGCTTAACCAACTGAGCCACCCAGGTGCCCCCAAGGTCTAAGACATTCTGATGTCAAATTCTTGCTGAAGTTTTAGAGGTGGTCTCCTAACCAGGATTCCCTGAAAACAAAGCTAATACTTAGGTAGTTTGGGAATATAATCCTAGATGGCAGGAATACTGAATAGTGTGAGTTAAACACAGAAGGGGCAAAGGGCAAAAGAAGGTGTTATCCTTGGGATACTGGGACCTGAAGGCACTTGGTCCTTCCAAGAAGCTTTAGGAAATGCAGGTCAGAACATTCCCCCAGGAACGAAAAGGGGAAGCAATTGGCTGCTTGCTCTCACTATATTGGTTACTTGTAAAGTTGTGCACGTATATATACCTGGAATTTGTACCGGTTTTTCCATTAACTGTGGTATATGTGACATGACAGAGTAGAAGTGCTTTCTTAGAAAAAACTCCTTGACCTCAACAAGCAAGTCAGGGAAAACTGGTGTATTTGAAACAAATCAGGGACTATTAAAGACAATACAGACCGTGAGTTCCAGTGCCACAAGTACTGACTTGGGCTAATGCAGTCCAGGGAGACTCTTGGAAAGGGGATGCTTGGCTGGCCCTGGAAGAGGGAGAGGCCCTCATCACTCCACTCCAGTATTCTTTGGTAGCAATAATTACTGTTGACCTGCGTGTGCTTCCATGGGAATTTATAGTTTACATATGGCTTTCACATACATGAACACACTTTAAAGAACATTGAAAAAGTATTAGGTTCCTTTATATATACTGGGAAACAGCTTTAATGAAAGTAATTTTTTATAGATTTATTTCTTTATTTGAGAGAGGTGGGGGAGGGGTGGACGGAGAGGGAGAATCTTCAAGCAGACTCCCTGCTGAGTGGGGAGCCCAATGTAAATCTCAACCCCAGGATCCTGAGATCATGACCTGAGCTGGATCCGACTTGTCACCAAATGAGCCACCCAGGCACCCGAAAGTAAGTCATTTACTCTTTCCATATTTAGTAAGCAGAAGAACCAACACTAGAACCAGGTCTTCTGACTTCTAGGCTCACGGTCTTTCTAGGATGGCCTCATACATGATAGAATTAGGCACAAGGGTCAAGGGCACAACTTGACCAAGGGATTCAGCAACACTCATAACATGAAATATATGCAGATTGAATTGGAAGGAATAAAGTATTTTTCCAGGTATCCATTCTAGTGTTTTTAGAACTAGTCACAGTCCTAGGAATATAACAAACCATCGATATTCGTAATTTTTGTTACTATCATTACATAGGAGTAAGGCAAGTTCTAAATGCCTAGGAAAAATAACTTAAAGAGGATGTATTAAGATAAAAATAAGAAGAATTGTGTAGATACAGCCTCTTAGTTGGCAAGGGTGGGAATATTTTCTACTTTTGCTCAGGCTGAGGGAGATGGGTGGAGAGAATCTGTTTCTGGTTCTCCAACATGTCTAAGTGTCAGTGTTCGATTTTAATTCACAGTGGCGGTTTTCCACTTCTCATGTTTGTTACTATTTAATAACCACTTCTTATTTTTCATAAATTCAAGGCATTGTAAGACCGATTGTAAGAGGCACGAAGCCACTATCCTTAAATAGTGGTTGACAATGTAGCTGAAGAGATAAGCTTTAAACACATGCATTTCCAATCCATGGCAGTAAGACAGTGCTGAGAGAGACTTCCAGACAACATATGTTAACAGCAGGAGTGAAATAGATTGATTAGCAACTGATTTGTGTTTTTCCTCTGGGATGCCACCTGTGGTAGCAACTGCTGCTGGTCCCCTCAGCAAGCCTCTAGCATTGCCTGTAGCAGTGCCTTGTCCAAGTTATGTCGGATTCTGCATATTTGAAGAAATGCTATCTGGGCTACAGCCAGGTTGGCCTACTTTCCCCCAGGCATTGCCCCTGGGGGCTCTGCACAGGGTCCCACACTGGTTCTTAAGTCCAAAAGCAGAAGAGAGATGAATGAAGAATATTTTGCAAAAACCTGTATAGGTCAGAGCTTGTGTGAAAATCCCAACTCACAGAAGTTTGGATATTTATGGCAAAAGAAAAATCTCTGAGTAAACGCGTGCACGCTATTTCAAAGGGCTGTTTTGAAAATTCACCTCTTATTTTGTGGTTGTAAATACTAAGAAGGACTCAGATTTTTAGGGGGAAAAGGTGGTATATAAAGGTAAAGAAGAGAATTTTATTGCTGGCTAGAGAATATAGAATGGCAAAGGGTAAATTATGTATGGCTTCCAAATTTATCCCAAGTGCACGCCGTAAACCTATCCTAATATTTAATTTGCATTCTTGCTTTTTTAAAAAAATCACTAACAGTCAACTAACTGAAAACACACATTTTGTTTAAAAAATTGCGTAACCTAATATTACTTTAAGCTTGTAATTTTGACTCATATCTATTTCACTTTCAACTCATATGTCTTCATACCAAATAAAAATCTCACCTATGATGTAGGGAGAAATTAAACAAAGTGATATTGACCAGACATGCTCCTAAAACTCCCCGGATTCTTAATTGTCAGGAAACACCTGATTCTGTATTAACAGTGTAGGTGAACCTGGTCTTCAAGATTCGCTTGGGCCATGAACGTTAGTTTCTGCCAGCCTATAGACGGCAGCAAACTTACACATCATCGCTGGAGCCCGACTTTTCAATTTCTACTTCCAGTATCTCTTTCCTGCTAGTTTTTTTTTTTTTTAATACAAACAAGTTATATATAATTATTAAATGATAGGCTGAGGAGACATAGTTTTTTTTTTTTAAAGATTTTATTTATTTATTTGACAGAGACAGCCAGCGAGAGAGAGGGAACACAAGCAGGGGGACTGGGAGAGGAAGAAGCAGGCTCCCAGCAGAGGAGCCTGACGTGGGGCTCGATCCCAGAATGCTGGGATCACTCCCTGAGCCGAAGGCAGACGCTTAATGACTGCGCCACCCAGGCGCCCCACACAGTCATAGTTTTATTAGGACATAATTAAAGAAACCACTGGAAAATTAAGGAAAAACTGAAAGCAAAAGCAAAAAGAAAAATGCTTATAATTAAGATTGGCAGAAGACAAGAATGTGGATATTTGCATGGTCAGAACTTGTTTTTTTGTGTTTAATGTCACCGAGTGGGAACTTGGCTACATTGTTTTATTAGACCATTTGGCACAATATGCTCTTTAGCATTGCCTACGCTGAAAGATGGTGCCCTATTGTGTAGTTTAATGATGTGTCCTACTGCCAATAAAGACTTTTTCTTGAAGCAAGTGGGCTAGAATTGGGATATTTATGAGCAGACATAACCAATATGCCTCAAAGAATAGATAGCAATGACCAATTATCTATGATGTCAAGTTTCAGTGTATGAGAATCATCACCGAATGTTCTATTGCCACGGTCTTATTATGTGTTGCCCTGTTGGAAGAATCATTAGCGCTAAAGAGAGATTTAATTCAATTTACTGATGGCAAGACCATTAAACCTTTGATATCAGTTGTAGTCTGTGCGTCAGATTTCTTAGCTGAGAATGGATTTCTTATGCGGAATAAGAGAGGATAATGAAGATAGAAACAATTACTGAAACTAGGGTCCAGTGATTATCAGCACATCAATATTTGCATTTTAGGCCCCAAGGAACTGCACAGAGGACATCTGCCTTATTAGCAAGACTTCATGAGCCATAAAGGATTTTGTTTGCGTTATTCATTGTTTAACAAAATGTCATAGGAAGCAGGCCCATTTGCCTTTTTCAGCCACCTGTCTTCTGGTAGAAACAGGTGTGCTGTGCAGGTAATGTTCTCAGTATAAAGAAGCACTGACCAAAGAAAGGCCATGGGAGAAACATGCTTACAACAGAGAGGCTAAAACAACGACAGCTTGGCCATTAGCAAGTGAGTATAGGATATGTGACACCTCTTTGTGTTAGCACCTGTTGAGGCTAAGAAATTGAGCTCTAAATGTGATGATAGATTAGTCAGGTATAAACCTCCGAAGTTGGTATTTCTGAATGATTATCTATCAGATGATAATCAACAAAATATCCAAGTGCAAATCTGTCATACATCTACTTATGAGACTTTTTCTTTAAGTGAGCTTTAAATTGACTCAACTTCCCCCAATCACTTTTCCCACTGCAATACAAGAATATCAAGGAAATAAAAAAAAAAATAGATGTATTATATATTTTTCTACTACAAATAAAAGTACATAATTTAATATTTTATTTTTTTAAGATTTTATTTATTTTTTGACAGAGAGAGAGGGAACACAAGCAGGGGGAGTGGGAGAGGAAGAAGCAGGCTTCCAGCGGAGCAGGGAGCCCAATATGGGGCCCAATCCCAGGACCCTGGGATCACGCCCTGAGCTGAAGGCAGATGTTTAACGACTGAGCCACCCAGACGCCCCAATATTTTAAAAGTGTTTCTGTGTTTAAAAAAGCTTCTACCAGTGCTTGAGAAATGTTGGCTATTATTATTATAATTATTATTGAACCAGTCAATTAGAACAGAATCGTTGCTGAAATGTTAAGCAGTTTGAAAATTGCAGCAACTTAACAGATCCTTTTGGGATATTTACTGATTGAAATAAGGGAATTTTGGAAAAGAGAGAGAGTTTACTTATGGCGCATCTCCCATGAATCAAGGTATGTGCAGCTTTCTCCACATGTTATGTAATCAGCAAAACAACTTTATAAGATAAAATTGAAATCACATGTATTTTACAAATGAAGTACTTGAGAGTTAAATTTACTTTCATAAAGCTACAGAATTGGAAAGTAAAACATCAAGTTTTCGATTTCCAGATCTGTCTGGAGGGCATACTACGCCATCTTAGAGACTAAAGCAGGCCTTAGAGGCTGAAGTCACAAAAGACTTCAGGGACCAAGAAAGTGACATGTTAGTAGATTAGACCAGGCAGAGGGCAGAGAAAAGTGTTTGCTGATGCTGGACTCCAATGTCAAATAAATAATCAGAGAGTGGTGGGTCATCAGGTGCATTGGAGAGGGCACATTCCCATAAAATTTGTCCCTGCCATTTGGCTCCAGAAATATTGACAAATAGTTGTTAGATCATCCCATTTCTCAAAAGAAGCCAGGAACCTTCTGTTTTGTTTTGTTTTCTCTATAAAATTGCCTCACTTTTAATTTTTGGCAACTAGTTTGGATGTGGGGAAAAAATTAAAAAGCAGTATAAAGCATATCTAATGGTCACAGGGACATTGATTATATATATATTATATATATCGCATCTTCTTTATCCATTCATCAGTCAATGGGCACTTGGACTGTTCTATAATTCAGCTACTGGAGATAATGCTGCTATAAACATTGCATTGCCTGTATCTCTCTGAATCAGTATTTTGTATTCTTTGGGTAAATACCTCGTAGTGCAATTGCTGGATCATAGAGTAGCTCTATTTCAACTTTTTGAAGAACCCCCATACTATTTTCCAGTGTCTGCACCAGTTTGCATTCCCATTAAACAGTGCAAGAGGGTTCCCTTTTCTCCACATCCTCACCAACACCTGTTGTTTCTTGTGTTGTTGGTTTTAGCCATTCCGACAGGCGTAAAGTGATATCTCATTGTAGTTTTGATTTGCATTTCCCTGACAATGAGGGATGTTGAGCATCTTTTCATATGTCTCTTGGTCATCTGTATGTCTTCTCTGGAAAAATGTCTATTCATGTCTTCTGCCCATTTTTAATTGGACTATTTGTTTTCTGAGTATTGAGTTTTATAAGTTCTTTATATATTTTGGATACTAACCCCTTATCACATATGTCTTTTGCAAATATCTTTTTCCATTCTGTAGGTTGCCTTTTAGTTTTGTTGATTGTTTCCTTTGCTGTGCAGCTTTTTATTTTGATGAAGTCCCAATAGTTTATTTTCGGTTTTGTTTCCCTTGCCTCAGAGACATACCTAGTAAGAAGTTGTTGTGGCCAATGTCAGTGAGGTTACTGCTTGTGTTCTCCTCTAGGATTTTAGTGGTTTCTTATCTCATATTCATAGAACCTCATTTGCAGAATCCACCAGTGAATTCGTGTACTTGCTGGCTTTGGAGAAAGGGTCATATGGTCAATGTCTAGGTCATGATGATCAAGAATATGTCTGTTTCTGCAATACTACATATCCACCCAATAACTTCAATCAACCTTTAGAGACTACAGCTAGAATAAATGGTGAAGGGCCACGCACAAAAGATCTCTGACTTTATTCAAATTTGACTTCCTGCAATACATGTTCAATCTAATGATTACATCTAAGATAATCATTCACTACTACTTTGCAAGTTATTTTAGTTCTTTCTTCAAGGGATTCTGTATTTGATTTTATCAACCAAACAAATGTACATAAGAAAAATATAAGTAATTTTGCATTAATCAAAGACAAATATAGCTGAGTATGCAATGAAAGCAGTAATTTTCAAATGATATTGAATTGCCTTATTTAAATAGTTGAGAAATAGCTGTCTTGTGCTTTTCATTGTTGTTGTATTTTTTTTTATTAATAAGCACAAACTTTCTTTAGATGATAACTTGAAGATATCTGTTGGTAGCGTAATCAACATCTAGGCATTCAGGGATCATAGAATGAGAATAACTTCTGTGATCTATGATTTTGACATTAAACTCTGTATATAACATTTTTTAAAAAGATTTTTTAAATTTATTTGACAGAGAGACAGCGAGTGAGAGAGGGAACACAAGCAGGGGGAGTGGAAGAGGAAGAAGCAGGGTTCCAGGGGAGGAGCCTGATGTGGGGCTCGATCCCAGAACGCTGGGATCATGCCCTGAGCCAAAGGCAGACACTTAACGACTGCGCTACCCAGGCACCCCTCTGTATATAACATTTTTATCCTCAGAAGTATTTCTGGTTGCCACATTTGTTTAGTTAAGTTTCATCCCTTCAGGAGACTTTTTTGGTTCATTTGATGTTATGTACTCACAATTATTTTCCCCCATTTTCTGATGGGCATCATGAAAGACTACATTTCAAAGAAGACTTAATCTTGGTGCGTCTGTAGGGCTAGTTCTAGACAGTAGGAAGAGAGCAAAGTGGTTATATAATACCACTTCCTGGCCTGACCCCAAACTTCCCATGAGATTTTTTTTGCTCATTCTCTCTTTTCAATCTCTGGCTAGCCAAATGCAGAAAATCCGTCACAGAACTCCATGGTCCCAAGGGCCAACAATATCACTTGGGGAAAAACCTCCCTCCCTCACAATCTGTAGACCACTTTGGGTTGTGTCAGGAGTGTGCCATACAGTTGTATTGTGGTAAACTCCAGAATTTACCTGTGTGAAGTTACTCACCCTGATGCTCTGAAAACTATGATAGGACAGATATTGGTGTCATCCCAACTTACAGATAAGGGACTTGAGGCTTAAAGAGATTAAGTGACTTTTCCCAAAGTCATGAAGTTAATAATTGATGAAGGTGGGACCAAAATCAAAGTCAATTGGTTCCCAATTTTGACCTCTTTCCCCTAGATCATTCTATTAATTGTGGAAGCTAACGTCATATTCTAGATCCTCAAGGCTAGATGTAATCAACTAACCAATGCCAATAAAAGAGGACTGCCATCTTCCTACCAGGCACTGGAAAAACATCTACTATGCATTTTAACTTTCTAGACACATTGGCCACTTTATATACCTTTGTTGTTTAATCTAATAGGAAGAATATTAGAGGACAACATATTGACCATGACAAGTGAATAAAGAGACCATGGGAAACACAAATTTAACAGCAGCGATATCTCTTATATCATGTGGTTATCTGCCTGTTTTGGTTTTATGTGAGATGAACTTAACCCACACCAGTCTTCCTTATCCAAATTCAGATAGTTTCAAATTTTGTTTTGGAAAAAACAAAACAAAACACTGGTTAAACAACATTTTTTTTTTCTTTCTACATAAAACAAGGATATGAGACTTGGAAAAATTAGTGACAAAAATTAACATTATATATTGTCTTAGCATGTTTTTTTCCTTTTTGCCTGGATACATATCAAAGAAGAATACTTTTACTTCAATAAGAATTGAGCCCATTTCTTTGAATATTTATATTAAGATTTGTCCTTCAATAATTCTATCTGAATGTATGTTGACACAGACACCAAACAAAGGATATGTTGTATTGCTACCTGACACCCAGTACATGATACATACTGAAACATTGTTGGCTGAATGCATAGAACGGGTGAATGAATGAATAAAATAATGATTCTCAACCAAGAAACCATCATTAAAAAGAGAGAGTCAAGGGATTTTTGTTTTCAATATGTTCACAAATCTGACCGAAACTGAGCATTTTCCCACAATATGTTGCTCGAGGTTAAGTAAATCACCATGTTTCTTTCCTTTTGTCTGGAATTGGATCAGATCAATGTGCCATGTTGGATGTCTCATGCTGCGCAGAAACTCAACTGATACTTATATGTCTGATTAAAAAGAGGAAATAGATTAGCTGTTACCTAATCAATGTGGTTGAATAGACAAGATTTTTCCAGAAGTGACTGATGAAAGGAAACAGTAAACTGTATTATTAATGGTTGGATATGTTGTATACAACTGCATTAAAATAATAGACAATTAAGGAAACATAGGAATAGTGCCTCATTTAACAGTATCTGATAAGTGTTAAAAAACTGAGTGCATATTCCTTAGATAATACTCCATTAAAAAGGCATGAAGGAAAGTAAAATTTGTGGTTAATCCAGGAGAACTCATACCTAGTTCGATTCAGTCAAGAACGTGATCCTAAATCTTTATTAGTGTTGCCAGGTATTATCCTCTTCCAGTTTCTAGGAATTTTCTACTATGGTTAAATTTGAAAAGCAATCCTGTAAAACAATAAAGGTTTTTGTTCCACGAACAGTGAAATAAGAAGTCACACTCCCAACCAGCCCTAATTCAACCTGAATTAAACATGTCGACTGTTGTATCTTAGAGTTGGTAGACTCTCTATTTTTTTTTTTTCTCAATTATGCATCCCTTTGGGATCTGTAAAGCTTGGTATAAATCTGGAAACCTCACAAAAACAGAATCTCATGAAATTTTCAGAGCTCTATGCCTTGATCAGGTTGAAAATATGCTGGCACAGCCAGCATCCGCTCCAGCCAAGTCATGGATGTGCACAGGGACCCAGCAGTCTGGAATGCAAAGCAACTTCACAAAGTAAGTTCAAAGTGATTTCAAAACTTCCCAGAAGTGCTGCCATAATTTCTGGGCAGTGGCTCAGGTATGAAAGTTCTTATTTCAAATGAATCTGTCCGGTAATTCCTGGCACAGCAATTCTAAATGGAAGGGAAGCAAAGCTCCCTTTTTCCTCAAGGTCACCCAGGAGCATTATCCTCTCCAACATAAATATTACCCTTCAGTTCTCATTCACTAGAAAATGAGGCACCAGAAATTAGGTTTTACTTGTCTCTTTAATGAAGGAAATCAGCAATTACTTGAGGCCCCATTTTGTCATATTCTGTATGAGACGCTTTATAAATGTTATCCCATTTCATCCCCATGAAAACCTTTTAATGTAAATATTAGTATTCTTATGTCACTGCAGAGGCTCAGAGAGTTTGAGTAACTCACCCAAGGTCACACATCCAGGAGTATTAGGATTGAGATTTAAACCTAACTCTGATATGAAACCCCCTCTTAGTATACCAAGAATCTGCTTTGGAAATGGCTTTATAGCAATGTAATATATTCTTGAAAAATGTTCTTATTTTTTAGTTTATTTCTGAAATATGTACGTAATTCCTTCTCATTATGAGAGATTACAATAGCTCAAAATCCATTTCAGGAAGGTTCGCTAAATTCAAGGTGCTATGTGTTAATAATGAAAAGTTGAATGACTATTTAAGCCTTGTAATTTCTAAATGATTTTATGAGTCTTATCAAATGCAGAAAGGAAATAATTCACCCAGTGATCATTGATCTCAAGTAATTTTGTTTCGTCTTTTCTTTGGTTTCTCAGCCATCTTTCAGGGTTTCCTACAATCCATTTAATGGAAAATGAAGCTTAGAGCCAATAAAATGGGGGTGGGGTAATGGGGAGAATGTTGGGCTCATAGAGATATAAGAATAGATGCAGGTGGCATATAGGCTTTGGGAGAGAATGACCAAATTTTTGTGAGAGTAACACTCACCCTCACGCCCTCCACCCAGAAAACTTCACCACGTCTATTACCACCCTTTACTCCTGGATATTTAGGCTGATTCCAGTTGGATCAGGCTCATTATGGATTACTCTAAGAGTAGGGCTTTCATTTATGGAGCATGGAATTTACCAGCATTGAGATGAATTTTTAAGGCAATCTTCTGAAGCTGTGAGTGGATATTAAATTGCTAGAGTTTCCATAGGAGACTGACAGGACAGAGGGCTTAACTAAATTAAAATTAATAAATAAAAATATAAAAACCTGAAAACAGAGATGGTCAGTTGGATCGATCCTTAGGGACTGTCTGGTCCAATTTCTATAATTTAAAACTGAGGCTAGGAAAATAATTTTTCCAAGTTTACAAAGCTGGCTGAGGTCGTATGCAAATCCAGCGCTGTGATTTCAAAGCGTGTACTCTTTAATGATTAGCAACCTTCTTTGGCTTTGAGCAGCTAACTTCTCTGAGATTTTATTTTATTATCTAGAAAACAGGCTGATAACACCCACCTCCCAGGGCAATAATGAGGCGTATATGATAGCGTGTGTGGAGTGTGGCGCTGAGCGCCTTCGTAAGCCGTTCCTGAGGCTTGCAACAGTGGCGAAGCAGTCCCGCTATTGTGAAATTTGGGAGAGAAACTGTGCCTGAAATTCAGGCATTACTGCTCAGCTGAATGCCCTTTCCAATAAAGCATGTTTTAATTTCCTCAAACAAAGTTCATTATTTGTGGAAGATTGTTTGGAGAGTTTGGCAATATGCAATTTGGACTTACTGTTTTTATTAAAAGCTTACATAGAATATTTTTCTATGCATCATTTGTGACTGCCTTTTGGAGAAAAAAAAAAGAAAAAGAAAGCAACACACACATTTGGATTCAATTTCCATATCTTCAGATGACTAACCACGTTATCGTCTGTGAATCATTTTCGTCTGTGAACTTTAAATTCCTCATCTACAAGAAGGGGACAAATGCTCCCCCCCCACGCAAGTATCATCGTAAGGATTAACGTTTTAAAACAAATGTGAACATACTATTTCATCTTAATGTGCTTCAGTTTGTGCTTAAATGCAAAAGTTTTATCTGGCTAGCTGTCTGGCAGAGAGGCTAGCTGTAACAGCATGTGCTTCTCATGGGGCCCCAGGTAACTCTTTTATTGGGGTCTAGGCCTCACTGTCCATATACAGTTCATAGAATTATTTTTTAAAAATCAAAATAAAGTATATTAAGTGCCTGGCAGAATGCATTTAAGACATTGTAACATAATATAACTATTTTCAGTAGACCTGAAAAGAAAAAGTCACACAATCCTTATTTTTATCTGAGTCCTAACCCTCTTAGCTTCATGCAGTGAAGAGTAAAATTACCCTGTTACTCATCCCCAGTTTCTTTCCAGTACCTGAAATTATTTTGGGGGCTCAGAGGCATCAATATGTGTGATTCTGAATTTTGATAGAACCATGAAATACCCCTTCTGAATTTCTACAAACGTGTGGCTATTAGTAAGCTGGCTGGACTGCTCTGTTAGAAGCAATCTGCTTATTATAATAAAAATCAGGGGGCATTTTGTGCCTAGTGGAGGAGGGCGTGAGAAGTGTGCTGGCTGGGTTTGTTCCTATGGTAATAGCAGCAATTGAGCAGACGCCCTGGAGGCAGTTGGCTGTCACTGTCATGTTGGCTAATAGTGGCAGGGTGACATCGATCCACATGGACAACTTTATTCATCTCTCCAGCCAAAAACCTAATCACTTTGCTGATTCTTCCTCAGTCTAGCAGGTAGTGAATGACAGTCATTTAAAACCTCAAACTTTGAAAGTCAATGTACTAGAGCTCAAAGGGAAACTACGGGGGCAAGTCAAACACTGGGCTCATTATGAATTAAGTTGTCAGTTCTTGAGGTTTGTGTGTGTGTGTGTGTGTGTGTGTGTGTGTGTATGCTAGATGAGTGCTTGCTGTGGCAGGTGCAGAGAAGTCCTCCCAGTGTCCCTTTCAAGGAGGGACAGCTTCCCAGCTGTAGAGTGTGTGGTCACAGTATCTTTCAGCTCTCAGTGGCTTCAGGGTCTGCCTCAGCTTCTGAGAGCTTCCTTGCTTAAGCTCACATCCTTCTGGAACAGTGACAGTCCATGGTGGAGCCAGGCAGGATTATGCAGTGTTTTCTAGGGCTGGCTACTAGGCTAGCTGAGCTTTCTCTAGGCTTTGGCAGGCCTGTATTGAACTTTTTCCTCAGTCCCATCCTTCTTCAGGTCTGTTCCTTTCCCAGGTTTTCATCTCTAACCACTGTCTTACCCCTGAGACTCCCTCTCAGTCTCTGCTCCTAGAGGACTCAACCTCTAACATAGGTTATGAGGGTCTCCAATTTAGCAAGACACAAATGGAGTTTTAACTCTGATCACTCACAGCTCAGCTGGCAATGGGGAACCCATCATTGCAGGTGGGTGAAATACAGCCTCTCCATAAGATGGCCTTCCCATTGATAAAATGTTGACCTGTGGTAAGTCAAGAGGATATTTGGTGGAAGAGAATATTTTGTTGGATAGGAAATTCAGGCAATTGAGAGGCACAAGAAAAGAGTAGCTGTAAGCATAAAGCATTAGATGGTTATTGCTAAGAGTCATTACTGTTCTACATAAAGATAAATGAATCTCTGAGGGAATAACACAGATTTGAATGTCAGGTGCGAAACAGAGGGACTCTTTGGATGCAGACAACAAAATCCTCATTTCCTCTAGTGGGCATGTAGAGAAATCAAGGAGCAAGCCTATTTATTCATCAAAGTGGCTGAACTTTAGAGTTAAATGCCCAAATAAGATATATATGATATGTCAAGATTAGGACCCTGTTTGAAAACAAAAGCCAAAACCTGGTACCCTGACATCTTCATGGATTCATTCAAAGATGTTGACTTCCTAGGCTCCCTAGAAGAAGAAGATCCAGAGAACTGCCACATTAGTAAACATGTAGGTGCTCAATGGTTAGAGGCCTCTAGGACAGGGCCTCCAAATCAAAAAACAAACAAACAAACAAAAAAACCTATCTTTGTATTTTGCACATCCTACAATGAAGAATGAAGCAAAACTCCTGGGAGTTTTGGGGGTGGCATACTCTACACCAAGGATAGTGGTCTAGCACATCTACTACGCCACTCTGCGTGGGCCCCGAATAGGCTAGAGCTACTGCAGGTGTAAGCTATGCTGCCACTTAGATCATACAGTCTGGCAGACCACATGATGTTGGAAGGAGTATTGGTGGAAAAATAGCTTCCGTATATAGACAAAATTTGGAAGATCAAAATTTGGAAGACAAAATTTGGAAGGGTCAAGAGGGTCTGGAATTCAGACATATAGGTAGACAAATGGGAGTGGACACCAAGAGTCCAGATCTTTTTATCACATATTGATGCTTACAGAGAGCATAAACTATGGGAAAGACACTGAAACAACCAAGTATAAAATGTAACTGGCCAACTGATGTCAACCAGCCTCTGTCATCAGCCGCTATAGATCTGAAACAATGAGCACATGAACATATTTCTCCATGATAGAAGAGATGGAAGCCCAACAGCATGGAATTCCAATTTAAGAAAGCTCATTTAGTTGTTTCAGGCTCTGAATGTCCAACTCCCTAACAATGTTGAGCCACTGGTATGACACCATTTTGAGGAGCCCAACTGACCACTGGATGGCAAGTTGACTATATTCTGCCTCTTCCATCCTGAAGAGACAGGAATTTATTCTTTTTTTTATAGCCGTTTATTCTTAATGAATAGATACATATTGCATTTACAGGTTTGCCTTTCCTGCCCTCAGGGACTCAGCCAAGATCACTTCCTATTCACAAATTACTTGAAATGCATTGTGATAAGATCCCACATAAGATCATGCCAGACAAAGGGATACACTTTATGATAGAAGAGGTATAAAGGTATCCTCAGAAGTATCCTTTGCTAAAGAAAGCATTAGAGTCATTCAAGAAAGATTTTCCTTGATGTCGTTTAAAAAAAATGAATAAGTGGTCTTTATACATGAGTCATTACAGCAGAAAATTAACATTCTCATCAAAATGGCTTGACACAGTAAGCAAAAGTGATCTTCATGTGATTAAGTCTTGGATCAAACATCAGTAAAAATAAATAGCATTATAATATGTCTTGTTAAATACATTTCAGAAAGGTGACCAGACCATTGTGATGAGGCTATCTATGTGGTTTTCTATTATTCTGAGTTGACAAAATGGTAAAATTAAATATATTATGTATAGGTATGCATGTAATTATTTATTTATGTACTTGTTTATTACTGAGAGGTAATTACCCATGAATATCCAACATTTTAGCA
The DNA here is from genome assembly GCF_023065955.2 of Ursus arctos. Lineage (NCBI taxonomy): Eukaryota > Metazoa > Chordata > Mammalia > Carnivora > Ursidae > Ursus > Ursus arctos. The sequence continues at coordinate 15,928,003 of NW_026622930.1, forward strand.
CATCTTGTGACCAGAGACACTGAAAACCTTTGTTCTGGCAATTTCCTCAAGGAAGTGTATGTATATAGTAGAGAGTATTGGAAAATAGGGATAGTGTCTCCCTTCAGAACAAACAGAAGTCATGCTCATGACTGTTATAAAAGATCAAATTCCCTAGGGATGCCTGGATGGCTCAGTCGGTTAGGTATCTACCTTCAGCTCAGATTATGATCTCAGGGTCCTGGGATCAAATCCCACATAGGGTTCCCTGCTCAGTGGGGAGTCCTCTTCTCCCTCTCCCCCTGACCCTCTGCCCTGCTCTCCCCCCTCTCTCTCACTCTCAGATAAATAAATAAAATCTCAAAAAAAAAAATCAGATTCCCTAAGCTCTGGGTTCCTCTCTGGTGATGCAACCCACTGCAAGTGCCACCTGTCCTCTTCTCCATCTCCTGTGGGAGTTGGGGTTCAGGGAACCAGTGAAAGGAAATACGGATACTTTGGCTACTGCTATTGCTTTGAGTAAGCAAGTCCTTTGTCTCTGACTCTGGAATCTCATGCTTTCTGCCAACATCCATGTAACTGTGACAAATTAACTTATTACCTTGAAGATAAGGTAAAAATCTCAGACTCTTCACTGTTCTTGCTATTTATTTATTTATATAGAGAGTTCTGAGTAGATAGTATGTCTTTTAGACATTTTCTTTTTCAAAACATTAATATTCTTTCCTTCCTCACAGGTGCTTGGTAGTAATCAAGATAAGATTGGCGTTCTGTTATGAAGTTGGAGAAGGTACATATATCTTCTTTGTGTAAGAAAGGAATTTCCTTCTCTGCTGTGGTCTACACAGAACCAGTAAGGAATATGCATATATATTCAATCCCCAAAGCCTATATTTTTATAATTTTTTTCAGCAGTCCTAATTGAATCTCTCTTCACTACACTGACTGTAACTATGACTAGCTATTAAATTAGCCAAAAGAGAGCTTCATCTAAAAATTCTGCAATATGCCATATTTCCTTCAGAATCTGACATCACAGTATACTTCACCCTTTTTACAAAACACATCCATCATCAAAAAGGTAGAGAACAGTTGTACTTATTTACTGGCAAAATACATTTTTGTATTGCATATCTTCTTTCTAACATCAAAATTGTATTCAGGAGTACCCTAACAAAACACTCTGCTTGAGAGCATGTCAAAAAAGGCTGGATTTATGCTTCTCGTGACAGCCATAACTTGGCCACAATGCATGTAATTAAAATATCAATTTAACAACCTGTACAATAACACAGTTCTATAAACATGCAGGAAACAGTAAGTTACAGCAGTTACAGGTCCTCCCTCCAGGGTTGAATTTCCTTTTTGTCAAGTATTCATGTTGACGGCCAGACAGTATGTCCTTAAGGGATAGGGAGTGACAGCTGTCTGCTGGTCTCCCTCTCCTTTCCCCGGTCTCTTGTAAGCCTTCTTCCCCTACCCTCCGTGCCCTGCTCCTTGCTGTGCAGCCCTGTAATTCTCGATGGCTCACTTTGAAAGTGATCTCTGTGGCCCCTTGGGCTCTTTAGAGAGAAGGTAATGCATAACTAGCCAGCCACACCGAGGGCTTTATTGAAAAAGTAAGTCATTTGGTACATTCACACAACAAAGTCTAGTCAGCCTTTCTCTAGAGGGCATCTGATTTGGAGCTGGAGTTTTCCCTCATGAGAAGTTCAGGCATCATACCGTGAAGTAAGACTAAAAGGCGATATTGGATAAACTGCTCATGAACTGACAAGAGTTCAGACTCTGAAGAGAATCTACACCGGCTTTTTGTACAATAAGAACAGACTCAGTGCCGCACAGCTTTTCTTTAAAAGCATGTAAGAATGAGAAAAGCTAATAAAAATGTACTCTCTTATCATAGAGATGGTTTGAACATTCCGGTTTAATTCTGGACATGCTAGGCTCTCCCTTGGTTCCTGGTGTGTCTCCTTTTTCACCTGTGGGTGCTGCTTGGCAAACATGGTGTTTATTTCCTTGTTAGGCTTTTACTTAATCTCTCTCTCTATTGAATTTGCCTCTACAGCACACAGTTCATCTATCTTACCTTTCTCTCTAGCCTGAAGAATTTCTCCTAGGAAGGGACATCCAGCTTGATCCCATTTATTTTGCTGCCCGGGAATCAGCATGGATGAAACGAGGTGGAGTGGAGGCGGGCAGGAAGGGCAGGGCAGAAAAATATTATTCTATCTTTAGCTTTTTCTCTGTGAGGAATCATCTTGGTGGCAGCTGAGGTACGAGAATCGGCAGCTCAGTTCTTGAAAATTCTTTGAGCTGTTTTGGGAATTCTAAGCTAAAGGAACTCTTGAGGCTTTGGGAAATGTACTAGTAGTGAGAACCCCCAAAATCTTTTCCTAAAAGCAATACAGCATCAAACACAGTGTGGGATTCAAGCCCCAGGCGAGGAGCTTGGATGAGGCACTCAACTGGGATTTCAGTTCTGACATTTGTAAAAATGATGGTCACAATAAAATCTACCTCACATCGTTCTTATGAGGATTCGAAGAATTGTGCGTGTATAGAACATCGAGCAATTTCCCCCCATATTACTACAAATCCCATTAGTAAAAAAATGATGGTATTCATTATTGTTATATGACCAGAATAGGACCAGAGAGTCCTGGAGAAAAAATAAGGAATCCATATAATGGCCCCTCCATGTGAGCTGGTGTGGGTTAGACCACCACGTGCCATAGAAGACAGTATTGACTTGTACTCTTACTAGTAAAATCCTGCAAGTGCTTCGTATTTTTAAGTTTCGTATATTTAAGAACGCGGGGCCCTATGCTATGATCTCCATCTGATTGATCGTGTGACCTCTCTGTCATCTGGAATCACTCACACAGCTGTGCCAACTGATCCTCATAACAACACAATAACCTCCTGAGGGCCTGGAGGGTTGCATTGTAAACAGAAATCGCTTCTGTGTATGCTCTAAGTCTACTCAGAACAGAACGAAAATGGAAGTCTCCTGGTCCTGGAACCAACCCCAAACTCTACATTGCAGCCTTAAAAAGCAGAACAAAACCGTCTTCATTTGAATGTATACAGCTGGTCTCTAAGAAGATCTCCAAAGTAGAAGCAAACTGAGCTCCAACTTTGGAAAGTCAAAATAAAGAGGAGTTGATGTATAAAAATGATGCTAGCCCTGGAGCAAAGAGGGCTTCCCTCTGAGACAGGATGGATCACACGCCAGGGCCGAGAAAAGCTTCCCGTGGCTGCAAGGTATAGTGCAGTCACGAAGATTGAAAGCCAAGAGCCCCACTTGTTGGGATCATGAATAAAACCCTGTGGCACCTTTGATAAGACTGTTACCCTTGGAGCAGGATCAAATTCCATTGGGGAGGCTGCATTCCCCATCTATTTTTCAATGGCTTCTATAATGCCATCTTGCTCTAAGTTACTCTGTCATTCATCATTTACCTCATTTCCTCTCATACTTTAGAAACTATAATAATAAAAACTCATCACATAATGGCTAATACACCTTGCCAAGGCAAAACAAAACAAAGCGGCCATTAACAGTGGAAAGACCTTTAAAAATTTTTTCACCAGTTCCCTGGGGTCATGCAGGGAAAAAGAAAAAAAAAAAAAGCTTATTATACAAGAGAAATTATCTAGAAAAATATGGGGTCAAGGACTGAAATTGACCTGGTTGCTGATCAATTCATAGCCTAATTAATTATTGACTATGTATCTACATAATCACTGATGTCCTTGATAATTGATGGCTTAGACATTTCCCACTTACCTTTGAGGATTTTTCACTTCTGCAAATCTATTTGTAGGATTTTTCTTTCCGTCTCGGTTGCGCACTGCTATTGATAAGGCATAAGAATTGACTTTAGGTGTCATTTGTAACTCAAAAACACCTGCTGACATCAAATCCATAGCGAGACCTGAGTCATCAGCCACATGGAAATGCTCCCTGGTTGTACTTCGGCTTGGGGTACTGAGTCAGAGATGGACGTCAGAGGACATCGACAGCTGACCATTACTCATACCCTCATTAGCTCTGCTTTACGTGAACCTGCAGGTTCTGAAACCCTTGCACTTATCCGGCCTTTTTAATCACAAATTGAGGTTTAAACATCTGTTAGCCAAGTAGCCCAGGCACATAGATCATTGTGATTTGTCAGTGAGTTAAGGTGATTTCTTAAAACAGCAAAGCGTCATCAAATTTTTGAAATAGAAGAAATCAAGGTAGAATTCTGTCTGGCTCTCCCCCCTTCTCTTTCTCTCTTTCTCTCTCTCTCTCTCTCTTTCACACACACACACACACACACACACACACACACACACACACACACGGAGCTGGAGCAGGGGTCTCATCTCTATCTGCAGGTTGTGGCTGAACCCTCGGCCACCCTCTGCTGGATCGCATCCATTGCTCACACAGAGCTCGCATCTTCACTGTGCACCCCGAGCGAGGCAGGGAAATGCAGGAAAGGGACATCTGCTTTGGTATCACACTTTCTTATTTTGTCTCCAGAAATTCTACGTGAACTGGGGAACAGAGTTCTTACCCTCATCTGTTCTTCATCACGAAGTTTGTAATTCACATTTGTAAAATGAACATTCCTTCAAGTCTTTCAGACATCTCTATTTTCTCAAACCATCTCTTTATGTCCCGTTTGCTTAATTTTTAAAAAGTGTGCTCACCAAGCCCTTCTGAGGTCAGCTTTCTGCAGTCTGAGAAGCAAGTGGTTCGAAAGAAAAGAGTACTTATTTCGGTCCGAGACTCCTCTGTGTTCCTGAACCGTATCAGTGATTTTGGAAGGTAAGAACCAACAACAATACCAATTAAAGAAAAGTAAAAGAAACAAAGAAAATTTGAGATTACTCTGTGATCAGTGTGGGTCCACTGGGATAGCTGTGGTCTGAGTAAAAGAGGGTCACAAACCAGGGTGTTAAAATTATGAACTCTGGTAAAGAATGAAGGTTTTCTGTTGTCCCAGCTTGATATCATTCCCTATCACTGGTAAGCACTGGGAATATAGTAAGTTCACCCACTGTTTCAGTCGAAAAATATGTCCTGAAAATTGCATAGTAAAATAGATTAACAACTATCCTGCCTATATTCTCTCATTAGGTATTAGATTTCACACATTTCTGGAGAAAGATAAACCTAGCATGCTTATGGATTTTTTTCTTTAAGCAGACCTAAATGGTTTTATAAGGTCTGTCATTGGAAACCAATATGAAGGAGCGAGAGAAAGAAATCGACCTGCTGCCACATGAGAGACCTGAAATATTAGATCGTTCCCGGAACGCAGGGACCAGTGAGCATGCCAACCCACTCTCAGCTAAACTCGGATGGAGGCAAGAGTGACAGCTATTTATTACGACAGAAAACAGGGTATGCACTTTAAAGATCAGCAACATGATGTAAATATTGACTCGTCTCAATTTTTAAGCTGATGAAAGGGTGTTTGTAATGTTAAACCCTCCTTCTGCAAATCGGTCCTGTCAACACAGGATGGTGGGAGGGGTGGATATTGACAAGAAATGAGAAAGGGTTTTGCCGACTGAGTATTTGTGCTTTTTCTCATTTAAAATACATGGAGATAAGTTTCTAAGTCCCCGTGGAGAAGTAGAGAGCAGGGCTCTCAATTTCTGGAGCGGACTTACATTCTCTCACTCTCTCCCGATAAAGGAAGGACCTCACTAAATCACGTTCATCCTGGAGAAAGATCACTGTGCTTATATTTTAGCACGATGATTCCTATTTAACTTCGCCAAATGAAAAGATTCATCTTGATTTCTCCTTTGAGTACTTCCTGGAGATTTTCAAATTTGGTGTTTGAAGAAAGTACTAGAAACTTAGAAGATGGCATCTGGGTCCTGCTCTTCTGACTGGCTGTGATAAAATCCTCTTTCCCTGTGGTAGAAAGAGATTTCCTCTAGGGTGGGCAGAGGAAATCCTTTTGTTTTCTTGGCTAATTTTACTGACTCATGAGGGCATCAGTAGTTCACTTATCTCAGCGTCTCTGACTTCTTATCTTTAAAGGGCAAAGCATTTCCCTGACGCCCGCCTTAAGTCATTGTGTTAGGACTTGATTTAGAAGGACACAGGTTAGCAGGCTTTAAAAGTGAAGCTGCTACAAGCTTTAAGTTTTCGTGCACTCGGATTTCTCTGCCACTCTCCTCTGATGAATGCCACGGGGGCCTTAGGGTACATCCAGAGTGGTACTGTTTCAAGATAAATGAATTGCAGAATACAGTCAGTCAAGCACATGCACTGTCTTGTCAAAGGTACATAAAAATGAGATTCAGGTTATACTCCAGAACACTCTGTGCTTCTATACTACTCTATGTCCCAAGTATAAATCATACAGCAAATTCTGGGTCCAAAGGTAACAACCTCTGACCCATTTTGGTTTGTGGTGGGGGCACCTACCAGCCATGGAAGGCCACTCGGCTTCACGGAGGAAGGACGGTATACTGAGGTGAAGACCATAGCTGCAGGATTGCGTGGGGGAGTAGGTCAGATTATTATCAAGGGATGGCTCACCATGGGCAAAGGGTCTCCGAAGCAGTCTTTCCTGACAATTTCTTCCACATTCTTCTGATCTGTTTAGTAAACCATTGGAGCCTCAGTCCTGAGTCTGGACATACGTTTGGCAAATTAACATTTGAATTTGGGGCAGTTTGTCAACTGGATGCTGAGGGGGGTGGGAAAGAGGAAATTGAAAGGGTACCTGTCTACGAAATGAGAGAAGGAATGCATGAGGGTAAGGTTACAGACCTACTTGCGGTTAAGTTCTCGCTGTCCTGTGATGACGTCAAGCAAGTTTCCCAATCTCTTTGAGCCTTAGTTTAAAACCCTCTCTCATCCTCCTTCTCTCTCTCTCTCTCTCTCTCTCACTATCATCTCTACCTCTGTCTCTCTCTTCATCTCTGTCTCTATCTCAGCAGCTTCTGTTTGATTAGTAGTATTTACCAATTTCCTTGGGGAAGTAATCCCACCGAGGCGGATTCAAGCCACTAATGTGGAGCCAGTGAATGTGGATTTGGGACAATGTGTCCACAGATGGCTCAGAGCAGCTGGTGTGAGCAGTCCTGGCACACACTGCCGGGCCAATGAGGGTTGGGTTAGGATGCAGGTGCCCTTACAACAATTATGTCAAACAGAAGGTGCATAACTCTAGAAACTGTGAGAAACATCTCTTGACTTAAGACCATGAGAAAGCTGTGTATCCATCCTGGGATCAAGACTAGGTTCTTATGGATGCAAAGGGTGGATAATTTATAAGAAGTTGGGCAAATCTAGGTAATTTGTAGCTGGTAAACATTGTTCCTGACTTTCTTAAGAACAGATTTAATTACATTTAACCATTTTCAGAAAAATGCCAGGCTCTGGGTTCACTTCTGCCAATACTGTATTGTCCCTTCTTCCAAACTGTTCATGGGCTCTTGGAGAATACAGATACCCAAAGTCATAGCAGACTGATATAGCAGTGGGTATATAGCAGATGGGTAAGGGATGGAGTCAATGTCATTACAAGGTAGCAGACCACTCAGTTTACCTCGGGTAGCTCAAGGCACTATTTAAAGGGGAGTAGAGACTTTATTTAATCTTAAAGAATGAGTAGGAATTTGATGAGGCATTTAAGGCAAAGACAGTATTACTCCAGACACAGAGAAAGGGGAACAGTGTGGTGTGACTGGGGATCTGACAGCATCTCAGTTTAGATGGGATATAGAATATTAGCGAGGAGTGTTCATCCATGAGCAATGGAGAGGTAGGAGGGGGCAAGTCCTCAAGGTTCTGTACACCTGGCACAGAAGAATATGGCTTTTATCTTATAAAAATGGCTACACAGTGGCAAGCAATGACATCACATGACTCATGTGGGACAACAGGGAGCCATATAGATGACCCCATAAATCTCTTATTTGGCTAATGTGCTCTCCATACAACTAACTCTTCTTGCACCTAATTCTCAGGTTAATCATCACCTCCACAGAGAAGACTGCCTTCATTGTCCTATTGACTTAGGTTTTTATAGAGCTTCCAATAAAAACAATTTTCTGTTTTCACATTTCAGTTTCAGGTTATAAAGGATATATTGCATTTGTTTTCCTTCATCTGAATTTAATTCTGACCTTAAATATCCATCCTCCTAGGAGGATGAGAATTCAAGTATAGCCGTTTTAGAGGTTTTTTGCTCCAACAGTTCTAGAAAGTTCCTGGGATAATCCATTGCACAGGAATGTTAGGGAGATTCCTCAGGTCATAGGATCCCTCTCTTCCCAGCCTTACTTTCCCTGTTGCTTTTTTTTGCTTTATGTGAAGGACATGGAGAAATTAGGGCCCAGCCTCCATGTATAGCACACAGCCATTCATTCTCAGATACTACCACCCCCTGGGGCTCTTCCTGAGAGTGTGGGGAGTCTCTCTTAGGGAGAGACTCGGTTCCTCTCCAAGGCTCCAGAAATCACAGGCTTCTTCTATTTCAAATAAGATAGAAAGGAAAACACAGGAAAAGATACACAATTATTTTTTTTTAATTTAGTCAGATTTTTATTGTTTTGGGGTGTATGCCCCCACCTGCTAGGCTGAGGACCTTGGGGGAACAAGCTCTCCTTGTTCCTCAAGCCACTGGCACAATGCCTGATGTACAACTAGGTTTTTATGAATATGTGTTATGTAATTTAATTTATTTTAACTCACTAAAGACATTTTTACTAACTGAATTTTGCCAAAAAAAGAAACCTAAATATAATTATTTGGTGCTTAACAAGTATTTTACAACGAAAGAGTTGCAATAATCTTAAACATTCTGACTAGTTTCACTCACCACATCACATGTGAGTGTTGTTATAAAACATTTGTGAGACAAAAACTGAAAGGTCAGGAGTTCTAGATTCACTCTCCCCTTTCTTTGAAACAAGATATGAGGGTCCCTAAATCATGCATATAATGGAGTCTTTATGTTAGTTATCTACCTCCCAAGAAGACTGATTTTCTTAAACCTCTTTAAACTAAAATACTACACTGGTTTAAAAAAATATATAAAAGGACACCGAAATAAAGTTTCTAAACCCTCCCCTTATATTGAATTTTCCATATAAGTGTGAACGATTAAAGATACTGATTTTTTCTTCCCACAAATTGATGGCCTTAAAATGCTCATTAACTGGAAGTTATATGGGTGTATAGCTAGTCAATACGGGGCAGACTCGCCAGTGACAGGCAGAAAAGTTCACGGTTAGCATAAAACCAATGAAATTGACCAGAACTGCACTTGGAAACCACTCTTAAGTTAGAAAATTTTTATATTTTTTTGTGCTCTGATATCTTTCAACTCAGAAAAATCACCTTTCCCCACTTTAAGTGATCCAGAGAAGGGTGTTATTTTATAAGGCTGCTCGTAAGATTTTGATTGGCAGCCTTTCCCAGGTCCAAAAGCATTCATAGGTGTTTTCATAATCATTTCACCGAATTAATTATGCTTGACTGTTCAACAATCACCTATACTAACCTCCTTTCTATCGTGATCTTTATTTTGTAGGCATGCAGCTAGTATTTTCTCCTTTGGACACATGTGGTGTTATGAAAAAGGGCACCCACTTTGGATTTGGAAAACTTTGTATTGCTGGCAGAAGAACTTGGGCAAATCTCCATGTCATTCAGCCTCAGCTTTCTCTGAGATAATCACACTCACTCTTGGAGTCGTTTTCGAGATCAAAAAATTCAAAGGTAGTAGTCTGAAAATTACTCTGGACAGAGTCCTGATCATTGCCCAAATGGAGGGGTCCCTGAGGCCTCTTCAAGCCTCTGGAGGATATGTGGGAGTGTCCATGTCTTTGTCTCAACTGGTTCATCTCCACTATAACATCCCCCCAGCTTGTATCAATTGTAAAATAGACTGGTCTTCTGTGTGATTTTTTGCTTAGAGTAAGATTCTGCTCTTAAAAGTGTTTTTGAATATTGCTAAATGAATATATACAAAATACCGTGTGGAGAGTAAAGAAATGTTATTCTGTTATCTTTAACTATTCTCAGTGGGTTCCACTACTAGCAATAAATAATAAATTTAAGAAAATGATTTGTGAATGTAAAAATATTTCAATTTCTTTTGACCTGGCTGCCCAAATTGTATAGTTCATACCTTTTAAGTCTTCAGCTTTGTAGCTCAGTACTAATTGTTATGCTTGATCAAATGTGACTTATGCATGTGTATGTTTCAGCATTGATTTTTAAAGACCGATTAACACCATCCAGGGGGCTGGCTGATCAGCCAGTAAGAGCGTCTGTTGCTTCTGCTTACGTAACTGTGATCTGAAATACTTGTTTTAAGAAAAATAAACCTTAAAACCAAGAGTGCATTACAAGGATAATTCTTAATATTCAGTGTAATATAACAGTTGGCACATTCATTTAATTTGAGCTTTAAGTTGAGTTTACAAAATCTGATGTTGTTCAGAGGTTGTACATACAGACTTTATAGTTTTAATACAACCGTATGATAATCCCAAAGTCCCGGATCTTATTTGTCTTGGAAGAGTGACACTCACCATTTGGACACATCAATATTGACCTTGGATTTTTTGGAGTACTTTTGCCAGGACTCTGGGCTTTCAAAGACCATGTTTTCGGGAACAAGGTATTTACTGAAAACAGTGTACTGTTTCAATAAAAAAGGGACATCAACTAGACTTACCCTTGTAAATTAGAAGCTTGACAGTTCAGATGGGCACACAGCTATTCTGTGGATGACTCTGGCTTTTGAGCAGGTCTTCATCTCCGTGTGAGGTAAATCACATTGGTCCTGCAAACGTTCTTCGATACACAGAGACTGATGTGACATGTATGCAGTAGCCTAGACACAGATTTAAGTTCTCTTACATTTTTTTCTTTTTTTAGTTCATTTCACTCTCATCTTTCACTTCCTTAAATATCATCAGGGAAGATAGTTACCTCCACCAACACAGATTGAAAGAGACACCAAACAGATGTCACTTAACTCCTACAGAAGAACGCAGGGCTGGAGAAACACTACATAGCTGTTGTAATTCAACAGCTGAATGCCAGTCAAGAAATCAGTTCCTAGAGCGCCAAGAAATCATTTTGCAAAGAAAGGGGTTCTGAGGACCAAGGAGGGGGGATGATGACTCTGAGTTTTGAACTAGGATAAATAATCCTATTCACATAGGCCAATATACTGTCTTCACTGTTTAAATTATGTTGCTATGTTTTATAGGGGAATTCTGTTAAATAGAAAATGATATGACTAAATCAAGCAGACAGAGACCAGGGAGAAGAGGAAGGAGGGAAAAGTGAATAGAAGAAGCAGAGAGAAAGGATGGGCAGCTCTGTGAATTAGAGACTGTAAGGAGAATAACGGATGTTTGAGGAGAAGACGGGCAGCCGCCATGTGCAATGTGACATTTGCTGGGAGGTAATCTGGGGACAACAAAGCTGCAGAAAACATTTCCATTTTGTGTTACTCTATCAAATGGAGATAAGGAATTATATATACATTCATGGTATATCTACAGATTATATTCTTATATCCTTACAGAAACTCTCAAGAATTAAGAGGGTGGCATTTCTTGTTCTCCTCATGGTCAGTATGAGAAAACAGGTCTAGGGAGTCACTGTCTCTGGAGGTCACCTAATTCATAAAAGCCAAAGCCAACTCTTCCAAACCCTGCTTTCTTTCTGCCTCTTACGCCAAGTGGCCTGCTTGTGTCCTTTCTTCTCTTACAGAGATCATATTTAATCAGTCTGAAGAGTGGAGAAAAACACTTTGGCAACCATAATCCGAAAAAAAATATTAATAACCCTGGCAGGAACACAGCATATTCATACACTCCACCTGTAATCTGAGGGAAAACAGTGTCTCCCTTCTATGGATATTAGGTGCCCTGTGAAGCAGGAGATGAGCAGAATATTGTTTTTATGGACAACTTCACATTAAGCTGTGTGGGCCTATCAACAAGGAAGGGAAGCATGAGTTGAGGCTGTTCACCTGATAGCTTTATTAGGAACTAGACCAAAGCCAGGTGGATGGTTGTTTCCCTAAACTGTATGACTTAGAATTCATTTTGCATCAATATTGATTATACAGTATATATGTGCTTCTGTTGATTAGATGACTGCTTCACTGAAGTTTCCTGGAGACTAGGAAAATGCACTTTGAAATGAGTTTTATTTGCTTCCTCCTCACATAATGAGATATTTCATCTTTTTCCTTCAACTAGTCCAATGAAATTATTGCCAGAAAATAGAATTTGGAAGGGCTTTCCTTAATTCTGTCTTCTTCTTGGCATAATCAGAGCCTAAAATCCTGAGTATCAAGAAACCTTTTCTATCCCATTTTGTATTTAGGAACCGAAAAAGTGTTGGCTTATTGTTGGTTTTGCTGGATATATGTCCTGAAAATTTTCACAGCAAGTACATGTCAAAAAGACAGAGTAAGCTTACAATTAATTGATGTAATAGAGGGCCTTTTTGGCATAATAATTGCTTTATCTATGCATGTTAAGGTTTTGAAAACTCTAACAAAAAACAAGGATTTCTATTATTTTAAATATTATTCCCACGTCTGCCACGAAAATTTTTCCTTAATTGATTTTCTTAAGGTTTTGTTAATGATATCTTTATTTGTAAAATTCTCTCTCATATCACACAAGAGTTTCTTTCAATTTTAATGAAACTAACTGTAATTGATGTATCACTTTGGAGCACTGCAATTCACATTATCCCTGGTTCTAATCTCACTTTAAAAATCAAAATACTGTGTGATACAATTAGAAAGGGCATGAGATAACCTCAATCTTTTAACTCAAGTGCAACTCTTCATGCTGATCTGAACATCAGGCTTCCGTTTGCTCTGGTTTTAGAGATGACTCATCTTAAAAAAAAAAATAGTGCCTAACATTGTCTTTCCCACTGCCTATAACTCATTCTTAATCCTTAGCTCATAAATCAGAGCTTTCACCTTTCTCAGCTTCTGAAAACAAATCCAAACCTTCATAAATGCATTTTCTATTGATCCAGCACTTATGAAAACCTTTACCTTTTAACCAGGGTCTACCATTCATACCTAACTCCCAGATAAATCGCAATTTCAAACTGAGATGAGCTGAACTGGTTTAAACACAATCTGAAATGGCACCCCCTTTCATGGGAAAACAGTTGGGATTTGAAGGAAAAAACGAGTTTGAAAAAACAGTCCCGTGTTTTCCTTAAATAACAAAGGGAGATTTTTGCATTGTACATTTTTAGGGGATGCATTTAATCAGGGGAGGAAAACAGAAAGAGGTCATTCTGTTGAAGTTGGAGTGAGCTCAGAGAAAGTCTAAAGATCATGAAATGATGCAAGAGCACACGGAGAATTTTGCCTGGCTGGACAGAGCAATGACGCTGCAGAGTGACAGACTGCCTTATTAGAAGAGATTGGGGAAGGACAAGTGGAAAGGTCTTAAATTTAAGTTGAACAATGATGCAAGAGGTGGTAACTGTACTTCTTTATGTGAGGAATGCTGTCACGGGGTCCTGTAGTGCAGGCCAGAGAAAGATGGTTTGGCATAAGACCAGTGACTTCTGGAAGGTCTGTGGAGTGCTGGGGAGAGAATATAAGAGATGCAGCGTTGGAACCATCATGTAAAACAACCTTTGGTCAGAGTCCTGCTGTTTGTCAAACTTTTCCATAGGACATCCCAGTTTGTTGAAAGAAAGAAAGAATGAATGAATGAATGAATGAATGAACAAATATCTTCTTGGTTACATAGAATAAGTTGGGAGGCCGAGAATTGTTTTATTGTCAATAGATAAGTTGTGGGAAGACAATATCTAGGAAATAGGCAGAATGAACTAAAGGATGGTGCAGTGGACTTGTTTTGAGTCGTATGTCCTGCATAGCTCAGGATATGACCAAGTGCAGAGAATTCAGACTGATTTAGGAAAGCGCCTGTGTTCATGCCTGGGGAGACATGGTCTAAAATTTTCTGTAAATTGAAACTTGTGTTTTGGCACACAGTGGAAGGTAGTATTCCAGAGTTTTGTGAAGTACTCAGAGAAATTACTTCTTTCCCACTCTCACATGAGCCACATCAACAGAAAAACTGTGAAGTTCACTGGGGACAGAGAGAGTATCATCTTTGCCTGCCTTGCCCTCTTCCAGATCCAGAAACTTCACATTTTAACAAAATCTCTGTTGAAATTAAAACATTTTGGGGAACCCAGCTGAACAGTTCTAATGAATATTAATGATAAAATTATAATTGAACAACAGGATATTTTATCTAAATCGGGACAGCGAAACTTTTAACACACATATTCATACACACAGAGAATTTTAATTTTTAATTGTTTTTTGGGGGGATGGCATTGCCTTGCTCTGTAAATGTCAATAGCTGCTACCAGCTTCCGTCAGCTAGAAGCTGTCTGTGGAAGCAATATGTGTAGGAAACACCAATGCATTCAATCAACTGTCTTGTAAGTCAATTTACTGGCCATCTTTTATTTTGCACTCAAACTTATTACTCATGTAACCCAAACTTCACAATTCTGAGTCCTACCACAGGCAAAAGCTCTATCTTCCCTACCTTTCTTATATTTATTTGGTTCGTAGGCATACTTGAATCTTGGCCTTTGGGAGAGAAGCTGTCTTTGCATGTAAGTTTGCTACAAGTGACAAAATAATAACATAAAATAAAATCTGTGTTAACAATAATTTAAGAATGATTAATCTCTTCTAAACACAAACAATTAAATCTGTTTTTGAATTTAAATACCTGCCTTTCCTAGTTCAAACCACTGCACTGAAAACCTTTTGGACTGCTCAACTACATAAAATAGGCTCAAAAATTAAATATTCCCTTCTTCTTCTTCTTCTTCTTCTTCTTCTTCTTCTTCTTCTTCTTCTTCTTCTTCTTCTTCTTCTTGTTTTAAAAAAAGGAAAAAGCTTCTTGCAAAAATTTACACGAAAATAAATTGCTCAAATAAACAATTGAGCAGATAAGATTTTGTTTCTTTTTTAGTTACACCACGACATGTTGCAAAATGTCCCATATGATGATGGATTTATTTAATTCCTCAATAGGTCTAATAATTTTTGTTTCACACATCAGAGACTACTTTATCAAATAAATGCATTTGATCTTCCTGGCGAACTTCTCTTGGTTATTGCTATGTCAAGGAGACAGATAAAAAAAGATATGGAGATTTCAGCAATAATTAATAAGCATGATCTAATAAGCAGATGGCAATTCTGGGGAAAAAAAAAAACAGAATAGACACCCTCTTTGACCAAGATGGTAGATTTTACTATTGTTTCCAATCATAGGATCCCTCACCTATAAGAGTATTATTTCCAACTGTGTCATGTCTCCAGGAAGAGTGAATCTATGTTCTCGCCCCAGTGTCAGGATTGGTTAATAACTTGCTTTGTGTAAGATATGTAAGCAATCCAGAAACAAAACAGTTAAGAAAAAACAATAATTTGGGGCACCTGGGTGGCGCAGTTGGGGCGCCTGGGTGGCACAGTCATTAAATGTCTGCCTTTGGCTCAGGGCATGATCCCAGTGTTCTGGGATTGAGCCCCACATCAGGCTTCTCCACTGGGAGCCTGCTTCTTCCTCTCCCACTCTGCCTGCTTGTGTTTCCTCTTTCGCTGGCTGTCTCTCTCTGTCAAATAAATAAATAAAATCTTAAAAAAAAAAAAAAAAGAAAAAACCAATAATTTGGCCACGTGGTGTGGTTTGGCCTCAGGTGTTTCTGTTCTTTGCCATGAGGTCATTATGTCCCAGATGGGTATTGCTCTTCACCGGTGTTTCTGGAATGAGAAGAATGAGAGGTCAGCTGTGCCTAGAATTGTTGAATACAATGGAAGCTGATGCTTAGCTCTTAATGTGAATGAAGAAAAAAATGTTTTGTTGTTGCTATTGCAAGCTGCGTACAACTGGGAATATTTGTTATTATAAAAGAAGCCGACTGATACAAGTCCATTGAACCTTTACTTATGTTGACCATGTCCTAACATATAAAGTGATCCTCAACAAATTTTACATATAGCCAATTGTATCTGAGGCAATTAATTTAGATAATTTTAAAAATCTTTATGTATTTGAACCAGAAATGGCATTAATAATGCATGGATCCAAGAAAACATCAATGGAATTTTTAAAAAAATTTTAAAGATTTTTTATTTTAGAGAGAGAGCAAGCACATGAGCAGGAGGAGGGGCAGAGGGAGAGAGAGAGAATTTCAAACACACTTTGTGCTGAGTACTGAGCAATGAGCTCATCACGGGGCTCAATCTCACGACCCTGAGATCATGACCTGAGCTGAAATCAAGAGTAGGACACTTAATCGACTGAGCCATCCAGGCACCCCTGGAATTTTTTTTTTTTAATATTCAGAATTGTAATGACAATGTAATATTATATCAAAGCCATAGGGATACAGCAAAAGAAGTAACCTGAGGATAATTTTCAGTCCCAAATGCTTATATTAGAAAATAAGAGAGTGAAAAACAAATGACTTAATTTTTCAGTTTAAGAAATTAGAAAAAGCACAATAGAATAACTAAAGTACAAAGAAGAAAACATAGATAAAAGCAAAAATCAACTATGAAATAAAAAGAATACATAATCACAAAAGTTGGTTCCTGGAAATGCCTAGTAAAACAGACAAACCTCTGGCACAATTGGTCAAAACAAACAAACAAAAAAATGAAGACAAAAAAGAAAAAAGAAAAAGAACTAGTACAGTAGTCCCCCTTCTGATTTGCAGGGCATATGTTCCAAGACCCCTGGTGGATGCCTCATATCATAGATTATATCAAGCCCTATATATACAATGGTTTTTTTCCTATACATACATAGCTACGATAAAGTTTAATTTATAAAATAGGCACAGTGAAAGACTAACAATAATAATAAAATAAAGCAATCAAAATAATACATTGTAATTAAAGTTATGTGAATGTGATCTCTCTTAAGATATGTTATTATACTGTACTTAACCTTACTGTGAGTAGATAAAATATGGCGTGATGAGATGAAGTGAGATGAATGACATAGGCATTGTGATGTAATGTTAGGCTACTAATTGACCTTCTGATGATATGTCAGGAGAATCATCTGCAGGTAATCAAAAGTACAGAAAGCGAAACCAGGGAAAATGGGGGACTATTATGTTATAAATGAAAGGAACTATCACAGCAGATGAAACATATCCTTAGACTCAAGAGAAAATTCTGTGAAATTTCCTGTCAATATAATGGAAAGCTTATAACATCCTAAAACCAACTTAAAAAGAAATAGAAATCATAAATAATCTTAGAAATTGGGCAGTCATTTAAAATTGATCCCGTTTAACTTAGAGAGATTAATAATGAGCTGAAATAAATAAACATAAAAAAATGAGAGAAAGATGGAATGTTTTCCAGCTCATTATATGTGAATGGTATATTTTTGATACCAAACTAGTGAGAAATAGTATAAGAAAGGAAATTTTAAGGTCCCATTTCCTCACATGTAAGTTTAAATGAAAAAAAAAAAGTCCTAAAAATATAAGCAGCCCAAAGTCAATATAAAATTAAAACCATTTGACCTATCTTATTAACACAAGGATGTTTTAATATTGAAACATCAATAAATGTGCATGGATACAAACCTGACATGAGTCAATTATATCTCTATACCATAGCCAAAAAAATAAAAAATATAATGTATAAAAAAGATGGATTTTAACAATTACAAAATATACATTTTTTGGAAATAAACCTATAGAAACTGTGCAAGATATGTATAAAATTATATATGCCTAAAATTAGAAAATTTATCAAAAGTCACTTGAATGACCTAATAGAGAATATAACCCATGTTCACAGATAAAAAGAATTTATCATAAAGATGATGTTCCCACCACTTTGCTATGAAGATTTAATATAATTCTAATATAAAATAAATACAGGATTATTTATTTGTTTGTTTCTTTAGCAAGGAATACAAATTCATTATAAAAAAAATCTGTTTTACTTCTAAATTTTTGATGCAAATCAAAAATAAAATTTGAGGGGCGCCTGGGTGGCACAGTCGTTGGGCGTCTGCCTTCGGCTCAGGGCGTGATCCCGGCGTTCTGGGATCGAGCCCCATGTTGGGCTCCTCAGCTGGGAGCCTGCTTCTTCCTCTCCCACTCTCCCTGCCTGTGTTCCCTCTCTCACTGGCTGTCTCTGTCAAATAAATAAATAAAATCTTTAAAAAAAATAAATAAAAATAAAATTTGAAAATATTACTTATAATAGCATCTTAAATGTCAAATATCTAGGAATAAATCTTTAAAATATTTTTATATAAAATTAAATATAAAGATATTTAAAGGTCACTTCACAGAAAACTATCAAATATGCTGGAATAATTAATAAAGAAAACACACAATCTTCATAGATTGGAAGAATTAACAATATAGAGATGCAGATTTCCCACTTTTGGTTCATTGTTTCAATGCAATTGTAACTGAAGTGCATTAGTCATGTATGCATATTTGTGTGTGTATGTATAAACTGACAAACCATTTAAAATATCATACGGAAATGCAAAGAGCTAAAAATAGCTGAGATATTCTGGAAGAAAAAAACAATGATAAGAAGACATACAATCTATATAAAGTCATTACAACTAAAATAGTGTAGTATTGAAGCAAGGATAAACACACACACAAACATATCCCACACTGACACTTAATTTGAGAGAAAGATGGCATTTCAGAATAATGGAAAGAAGGCAGTCTTTTCAGCAAACTTTTGAGAGCAGTTTGATATCCAGAGTTAGGAAGGGGGCAAAGAACATTAACCCTTACCTTATACCATACCCCAAAATATCAATTGATATGGATTATGAATGTAATTATAAAGGAGCACCAAATATACAGCATAAAGACTATGTTCGACTTTAGAATATATTACAGAAAAGTCTCTTCATGCTTTCAGACAGGAAAAGATTTCCTAAACAATATACAAAACACACTAAATATCAAAGGAAAAAAAATCATTGAAATTGACAGTGTTTATATTTAAAACTTCACGAAATGGGGGAGAGAGAAAGAGACCACCATTTAGAGAGTGGGGGGCAGGAGTCAAACCATAGAGCTAGAAAAGATATTTACTACAAATTTAGCCAACAAAAAGCTATCTACAATATTTTTTAAAATTACAAACTCAATATGGAAAAAAAATACCAAATAGAAAAAAAAATGGACATTTAGAACAGAAATGATATATATGGCCAATATTTATATGGAAATGGGTTCAGTATTGTTAGTAATCAGAAATATGCAAATTTAAACCATGATAGACCAATATCTATTCATTAGAGCAGCTAAAGATATTACAAGAAAACAGAAAACTTCACTAAGAGTAGTGAAATTATACAGTAGCAAAAACTTTTAAATACTTCTTATAGACATACAAACTGGTCTATCCAGTTCAGCATTTACCTATCAAGCTTTAATTTATGCATCCCTTATGACCACTAATTTCAGTGCCAGCATTACTCTACAGAAATGTGTGTGCATGCATCTAAGAAGATATTTGCAACGATTCATGGAGATGCTATTCTTAATAGCTCCAAACTGGAAACAACAGAAATTTCCATAAGATAAATTAATTGTGATAAATATTCATGCTGTGGAATACTATATAGAAATAAAAATGAATGAACTACACCTATATGGCACAACATGAATGGATCTTAAAAACATAATTTATCAAAGAAGCCAAACAGAATGTAATATTATATTTATCCACTAATACAATATTTAAAAGCAGTCAAAATTAAACTGTATTGTTAAGATGTGCATCCATTCTTAGATAATAAAAGTATGAAGCACAGCAGGTAAAATTATCACTAAAAGTAGTACATGGATTTCATTCAGGAAGAAGAGGAATTTGAGGGACTTCTAGAAAGAAAGGCATGTTCTATTTCTTTGTATTCGCATTATAATATTTTCTGCAGCTGAACATTTATATTTTACGACCTTTTCTGTAAGTATATTTCACAGTAAAATAATGTTTTAGAAATGCGTATAGACTTGCAAATTGGGAAGAGCAGATTTAGGAGGGGAAGACATAAAGGCATGACGAAGTACCAGTAATTAGGACAATGTGGTGTATTAGGACAATGTGGTGTTTATGCAGGGAAGAAAACACTGACCAGCTGAAAAGAAGAGAGAGCTCGGAAGCTGACTCACATAATGAGAATTATTGTATGAAAGAGATAGCATAGCAAATTACTGAGAAAGAAAGGAGTTGTTTGACAAATGAAGATAAGGAATTTATTATGCCTGTTAAAAACCAGATCGCTAGCTAACACCATGCACAAAACCAAGCTCCAGATGTATTAAGCATTTAAATACCAAAAGAAGAATTTTGAAACTTCTAAAAATAATAGATGAACACCGTTCTCACCTGAGGACATGGAAGGATTTCTTAAGTAAACACGGAATGTCCAGAGCATAACTACAAAGACTAAAAACTTTGACTTGAATAAAATCAGATAGCTTGGTTCATCAAAAGACACCTTAAAAAATGTGAAAAGATAACTTAAAAACTAGGAGAAAATATTTGCACCACGTTTAATCAACAAAGGGCCCTACCTGTCAATGAGGAAAAGTCAATGGAAGTAGACTTGAGCACGTAACTAGCAGCCATATGAATACACACCAATCTCACTAGTAACCAGAAAAATAGAAATTAAGGACATAACGAGAGAAACCATTCTACAATTATTTGATTAGGAAAAGCTGAAAAGTCTGACAGTACCCATTGTCAAAGTACTGTCTTATGCATTGTTGGTGAAAGTGTATGTCAGTATGGTCACTTCAGAAAACAATTTAGTGTTGTCTGGTAAAGCTGAATATTCACATAACCTGTGCCTCACCCATCTAGAGAGGTAAGTAGACACCCAAGCTATATTTTAATTTATGTGTATAGGAAATACTTCCGAAAGTGTTCAGTATGTTTCTATTCATAAAAGACAATAAATAATTAAATGACTTTTCACAGGAAAATGGATTTTAAAGTGTGGCATAGCCCCACAATGGAATATTGTACAGCAGTGAAAATAGACGAACAGCAACTAAACAAACAAAGACGAATCACAGTAACAAAATCTGGAATAATTCAAATTTTAAAAGGCAAATTCAAGTAAAACAAATAAATTTTATTGTTTTTATGTGATTTTATTTTTTTAGGTGTGTGTATACGTGTGCATGCATGTCCGTATGCTAAATATATGAGTGTATATATGTATATATATAAACATGGGATATCCATAGTTAGATAGATATGGTATATTTGTGTTTAGGCATATATATATATATATATATATATATATATATATATATATGATATACATATATGTACACATGATATATATATTATATATATATGATATACATATATGTACACATGATATATATATTATATATATGATAAACACAAAATTCAATAGTGTGGTAAATTCTAGGGAAGATGAGAAATTCAGGGCATGAGATTGGAGAAGAGCACATTAACCTATTAAAAATATTCTAGTTATGGGATTAGATGATAGTTCCCCAGCAATTTACAATAGCATTGAAAATAAATGAAGGAGTGAATAAATAAATGATGGCAAAACCCTAAAGTTGTATATTTTATCTGTATATTAAAACAATCTCTATCAGGGCTTCCTTCATTAGTTGCTACAAGGACCGGTCAGAGGGTAAATCAATCACTAAAGCCCCTACTTAGAGACTGATTGTCAACGTGCACTTTTCTACTTCCCTTTCCATTACAAAGCTGCATATAGATCCTTTAATTAGCTATGCAAATTGGGGCAGTTATTTAAGACCTAAAAGCTCACGTTTCTTCTTCTGTGTAATGGAACAAAATATATATACCTTGCCAATTTTACAAGATGGTGGTGGGTTCAAAGAAACAATATAGGAGAAAGCTCTATGGACACAGAAGTATACTGTTAAACTAATATTTCTATCAGAAAGATTCTCATGAAACATCTTAATGCAGGTATCATTAGAAGTTACACTCCAATTTGAATGCAAAATATTGCCTACTGATAAATTTAAAGCTAAGTCCATTCACAATAAATACACACTAGTAAGCATCTTCTGGATATAGAAGACCACATGGGGGTTTGGGGATAAGGGACATCGTAGTAATATGTGAAAAGCTCTGCTCAGTAAAGATAACTAGCTGGTTAGGCAGGTGATCCAGACAGATGCATACCAGTCCTAATCTCCAGGGACGAACCAATAAGTCATCCCCAATACTGCTACCACTTCCAAAAGTTATTCTCCCCTTAATCTCCCTCTTCACTCTGTAAATCCTATCTTATCATCTCTCATCCCAAGATCTCTCCCTTTCTCAATCAGAGAGTTTGGAATAGAGCATTTACTATTTCTTTTTGTTTAATCGGACTAAAGTCTTAATTTCAAGGTTGCATTCTCTTTTATGTGGATTTATTACTTTATGTGCAAGATGTTTGCTTGAACATTCACCCAGATGCAACTTGATAAACTGAGGTTAGATCTTATGGATTCTTTTCTTATTTAGTGAGAATAAGCTGACTTCTCTCAATCTCTTCCATAATAAGGCTTTATAGCCTGTTGTGGTTGAGGTAGGCTGAACTTCTCCTGAAGTATAGTGACTGGAACTGGGAGGGTCTGCAGGCAAGATTTTAGGAGGAGGCTTTATATTGCTAATAAAACCTCAGATAATTTCCACTGCATTTCCCTGTTACCTTCCTATTTCAGTATCTGTATCATTTTTCAGAAAAAGTGATTTTTCCAACTGGCAATGGGAATGAGAGCAAACTTAGATATATATAGAAGATAATTAGATAGATAGATAGATAGATAGATAGATAGATAGATAGATGATAGATAGATAGATGATAGATAGATGATAGATAATATATATAGAGAGAAAAGCATCAGTATCATCCTAGTTGTTTTTTGATTGTTTGAAAGTTAATTCAGCAAATAATTACATAAATATTCAAATTTTCCTGAATACTGTCTTCAATCTTTTTCTCAACTGAGGGCCAACTATATTCTACTTGGTTTAATATTTTAATCATACTTCAATCTAGCAGACTTGAAAACAAAATGGGGGATAATAAAATGAAAAGATGCAATCAAAAATAACATCTTACAAGAAAAATAAGAATAAACTATTTTGCCAGTAAATCTTCACACTCTCTAAGTCATATTCTAAATTGGCTCCAAGAAGAAAGTGATGTTGACCTCTTAAGCAAACACTGTTTCCTTATTTTTTATGTGCCATTAAATTTGGAGATTTAATTTGTCTGTTGGCATAAAGTTACTGTGTGTTAATACCTTTTTGACTAGGCCATTGTGCTTGTCAAAATCAACAATTTATGTGAGTGCAAGGGATCTTTCAAGGATGAATAGTAAGAGGTCTTACTAAGATTTTGGTGAGAACAGGAGCTGAGAATGCTAATACTCATCTAATCCTTGTGTAATCCTCATATAGGCAATTTAATCTTTTTTACATAGCATCCTTAACACTGAGATTAACTACGAAAGGAAAAAGTAAAAGATGACATCGCTTTATAATTAATACTTGGTATCTAGGGACTAGTAAAAAGGATTTCTCAGCATCTTCATTGCTAGCTCATGGTCCTTCTTCTAACATAAGTAAGTATCAGCAGGTACCAACTGCAACATTTTAAGGGTCCATAACCCTCAGAAGTGATGGAAACCAAATCCAACATTGGACAATGAGATGCTCAGTCATTTAATGGTATAATTAGAACTTCATCTTCTGTTTGAGTGTTAACCATCTACCACACCAGTCTACACTGAGCCTTATAAATACCCACCCTATCCTGAGGTCTCCTTCTAGAATCTCCATACTCTGAATTTCTCTGGAAAATGGTACTTTTGAAAAAGTAAGATGTTGTGGGCTTCTAAATACCTCAGATTAAAATTCCAGGACTTTAGGAACGTCCTTGGAGATATCAGGGTCTAGATGCACAGTTAAGAATGTGGCTGTTCACCTCCCCAAGGCTGTAGCTGGCACAGGATGCATGAATGGCCTCCCCAGCAGTGGGGTAATCACTTACACCTTTCACAAATGGCTTCCAGATCTCCTAAAATACTGCTCAGTTTTCAGTTAGTGTTTAATAGATGTTGGTTGGGTTGAATTGACTAAATGTTCTGAATTGACTAAATGTTCTGACTAAACTAACCTTAGAAGTCAGGGATGTTACCTGTTGCCTACAGCCCTGGTACAACCTCACACTGGTATTTTGTACTTACTACACTGCTGATTTTGGTTATGTGAACTGACATACAAGCTTGGAAAGTATTATTGAAATGAAGCTAATATATGTCCTACAATATCTTGCACTAATAATTACAACCAGCTTTTGCATATCAGCCAAAGAGGGTGAGTATTAGAGTCCAAAGGAGAAGTTTTTAAAGATAACAGAACAAAAACATTTAAAAAGAGATCATTTAAAGCAGAGCAAAAG
Source organism: Ursus arctos (assembly GCF_023065955.2). Taxonomy (NCBI): domain Eukaryota; kingdom Metazoa; phylum Chordata; class Mammalia; order Carnivora; family Ursidae; genus Ursus; species Ursus arctos. The sequence goes on from NW_026622930.1 coordinate 15,952,540, forward strand.
CATTAGGAGATTTAGAACAGACCAGTAATACTGCTCTCTTCCCTATGGACTCTTAAGCATTAAGGGACACACCACCTATTTAGCTCTGGGCCAAACAGCCTGGGGCCATGACAAGGGAGTCTTCTAAGGTACGGAAACTTGTCCCTTTTGTTCTCTGCTATTCTAAGATAAATAATCGGAGAACCACTCCTAGCCAGGGGGCTCACTGCTGTACATTCACTATTTCTACTTCAGATGGTTCCATATTTTTTGCAAATCTATATCGAAGTCTTATCCTTGTCTGGGTCCAAAAGGGGTGGAAAAGCATAGAAGAGCCTATACTATATCTCTTATTTTAACCTCCGTCTTCCTATAAATGAGCTGCTTTTTAAAATAGCTTCCATGCCAGTGTGCCTAATTTAATCAGCCTCAATCAGGTTGGGAAGGAAAGCAGGAATCAGAATGCTGAGCAGCATAAAAGTCCCCTCCATGATCATAAAGTAGCAAGGAGGTTTTCATTACAGCTTGTGAAGCTCTAAGCAGAGTCGGATTCCATTTCTTCTGCTGTACAGAAAGTTCTGGAAACCCTAGGTCAAATTGAAAGGGAAGGGAAGGGAAGGGAAGGGAAGGGAAGGGAAGGGAAGGGAAGGGAAGGGAAGGGTAGGGAAGGGAAGGAAAGGAAAGGAAAGGAAAGGAAGAGAGAAAGAAAGAAAAAGAAGAAAGAAAGAAAGAAAGAAAGAAAGAAAGAAAGAAAGAAAGAAAGAAAAAGAAAGAAAGAAAGACAAAGAAAGAAAGAAAGAAAGAAAGAAAGAAAGAAAGAAAGAAAGAAAGAAAGAAAAAAAAGTTTAGTTTATGAACTGCTTTAAAAATAAAATTGTAGCTCATGTTGCTTAAATGTAAGCAAAATTGTTATTTTTAGGTGCACATGACCTAATACATGGGGTATATGGTCCTTCTTGCTGTAAATTATAGTTTCTGGCAACTAACCAAGCTTTGTGTGAATACCTCTTTGTCATTAACTAATTTATAATTCTGGTAAAGCTAGTTAACCTCTTGAAATTTAAGTTTCTTTTTCTGTAAAATGTGAGATTTAATAATACACAACTTCTGAAGTTGTTATATGAAATAATTTGGAAAATAATTTGGAAAAACTTAGCTAGCTTCTGATCCAGACAGTACCCTCAATAAATGCAAATTGTTACCATTGTTTTTTCAAAAGCTATGGACTCGGTCTGGCTTTATCAATCCTTCCTTTGCTTGTTGTCATTGCTGTTTGTTTAGTTTGTTTTGTTTTAAACAAGGAATTACTTCCCTGCTTTGGGGAGTAGACCTGTGCTTATGTATACAAATTGCCAAAAACCACATTCTGACTCTTTCCATTTGGTTCCTTCTTAACTAGATACTCCATCTCTCTAGCTTGTCTATTGCTTTTAAGCTAGGTTTACTTGATCAAATGCTTCTAACTTAATGTGGGTTTAAAAATGAAACTCAAGCCAGCTGTACTGATTTGGAGTCTATGAAGCATAATTATTTTTAGGAGACTCTGTAGAGGTTAACATCATTATTTTGATTATGAATCACATACAGAACACTTTATTTTTGCAAAGAGTTTTGGCATCATTTCATAATTTAAAGTCAAAAGTGACTCAGTGGGGGATGTGTCACCCATTACAGATGGGAAAGAAAAGCCGAAGGGAGTTAAACAATTGCAGAGCAAATTCACCATTAACCCAAGTATCTGGGCATGGATTTCCTAAAGACTGTTCATGCAACACTGACTCAATCAAGGAAGTGAGAGTTCATACAACTGTATGTCATTCGTTTGGCTGTCTCTTTTTCACCCTTACACAAACATTTTAGGAAGGAATAATTATCAGAAACAATCCATTTTCATGATGGTACAATAGTAACTTACTTGACAACAGTTCATAGATACAAGAAATGAAAAAAACTAGATCACATTGATTTAAATAATAATATTTCAGATTACTTACACTTTCTTCATTTCAATGTAATGCTCTTCAACCATTAGTCAACCATCGCCACCCTGAATTCACTTTGGAACTGTAACTTTCTCTATTCCCTCCTCATCTGTCTATTACTACTGTCAATTGATCATAGTAAGATGAGTCCTATATAATAAATTGTGAAATCTCAGATTAGTATCTTGTTTTATGATGCCCTATTGGCTTAAGTCATACTTTCAGAAGAGAAAGGGCCTCATAAAATTTAAAGGCTGAATTTTTTAAAGGCCTATTCAGTGGTTGCCCATATGCAAATTTGAGATGAATGAGAAAAATCTCCAAATAGATCAAGTATCTTTATGGAACACACACACACACACACACACACACACACACACGTATGTGTGTATATATCTCACAGAAGGCAAGTTTTCTCAGAGAATGAGAATTAGTTATTTCCTATTAATGTAGCTTGAGGAAAGGTATACATTTTATTCATGAAATGGTATCACCTGATTCAAAGTCAGATGAGAGATAATAAGTTATTTACTTCACTATTTGCAAGCAAGAGAAAACCAGATCCAAACTGTATTATGCAGAAAGAGTAATAGTCTTAAAAAACTTAAGTGTAGCCTTCAGAATAAGTTTGATCCAGGAGTCCAAATGATATCATTAGGATTTGGCTTCTCTCCATTTCCTTTTTCTCTCTTCACGTGGGGACTCTAGAAGATTCAGGCTCAAATGTTCTTGGATCAAGTCCATAAAAAGAGAGAAAGAGAGACTCTATGAAAATCATTTAAACATAAAGCCCCATTTTTGTTTTCTTTGTTAATTTTTGTACTGAATTGAATCACGTGGCTATCCCTGACCTTGGTAAATGGAATGGCAAATTGGCTTTGACTTGAATCATATGTATCCAGTGGAGCTGGGGATGAGTTAGCCCCATAAAACCAAAAACCATATAGAAAGAAAGAAGGTAAGAAGTGTTGTCCAAGGGAAATTCAACTAATACCAGGCCATAGAAACAACCAATGCCTATTCGAATGAGTAACAAGATAACTATTCCTATTAACTTTCATGACTTTGCCTACTTTATAGAACAGTTTATAAAGAAATTATGCAATCATGATTTCTGCTTTGTTTACTGACTGATTTATGTCAATACACTGAATTCCAGAAAAAAATCTGAGACTGAAACATAGACTCTTCCTTGAGTAAAATTTCTATTTCAACTTCCATTTACTTCTCAGAGAAAATGACTTCAACTAATTTTTCCTGGAACACAGAGCCCGTAAAATATTTCAACTGGAAGAATCTTTTCCAGAAGACAGCGAATTCCACCATCTAATTGACTCCTTAAATGTTTTATTTGTTCTTTGGATTTTTACTGTTCCTATAATGCTTCTCAAGATTATACATTACACAATATGTGAGAGACCATTTCTAATCCACCAAAACTTAATTCAAGGCAGCGAATTAAATCATCCCAGTGATTCAGTAATTTCCCAAGAAGACCTTCAGACCCTAAATTAAAAGGAGTCAACTTCAGTGCTTAATTGTTTTTACAGATTTTTTTCTTCATTGATTTTAATTAAGGTTTCCCTTGTCTTGTGAGCTTGGAAGACATTCATTATCTATTGAAATAACTTTATCTGAAGTCTGGTAGGCCAACAAGTCACACAGACCTAATAGTTTTGCAGGAGCAAGTTACTCTGAAGTATTGGGAAACAAGACTCCACCTTCCCCTGTCAGCGATGGCTGAAAGTGCATACTGATTGCTATTAAATGTGTGTTGAGTACCGAAGAGAAAGTGGCAATCCTAGGGAATATGGAATATAAGAAGAGCCCAAAACTGTGGGCACAACCCTGGAAAGAAAATGAGCTTCAGGCAGCTGACCTTAAGTCTCTCTGTAAGAACTCTTAATTCTTCAAATGAGATGACTCATTTCCACTGGCTGACAGAGGACCTACAACCTTTACAATTATCCTTTCCAACTGCAATAGAATCAGTCAGTCTAGATCACCTTCTTCCCTCAGGAGCTGACACAAGTTAAGGATCCATGCAATACAATCTTCTGTTTAAAAGTGAAGGATTCCTAGTTAGACTAGAATTCACATCCTTGGTCTGCCAGTCACTAATGTATAGCTTTGTATAATTCTGTATCATCTCCAAATATCAGGGTTCACATCTGCGGAATGGGAAAAACAATATTACCCACTTTAATATTTTTGAGGATTAAATGTGTGGAGGCAGGGCCTAAAGATGTGCAAACATTATTATGTGACATGTGTAATAATATAATTTTGTACAAAATAAAAGGGAGAAGGTGACTACTTCTATTCGCATAGTGAGTAATCAGGAAAGCAGGGCCAAGACTGGGGCGAGGGAAATAGCCCTCTTCTAGAACGCACAATTTAAAAGGAGATCGAAAAACTCAGTAACTCAGATAAATAATAGTTTAATGTAATATTTTTAAAAAACTCTCAAAATTGATGCAAAACCCATGATGAAAAAAATATAAAAAATGTTTAATAAAGACATAGTCTGGAGTGATATCCAGACATCACAGCACATAAGACATGCCTCATTTTTTCCTCCTTTTAACATTTAAAATTCAGCATCTGTCTACAAATAAAGATATCACCTAAAGGTAACTAGTAAAGATTGGGGGACGGGACCACTACTGCAAAGGCAAACACAGCAGTGCAAAACTCCAAGGAACGTGAAAAATCAAGGAAACATGACATCAGCAGAAGAACGTAATAATCCTCCAATCACCAAACCCAAAGACACAGGGATCTGTGATTACCTGATGTAGAATTCAAAATAGCGATTTTGAGGAAAGTCAAGGAGCTACAAGATAACAGAAAGACAATGCAACATAATCAGGAAAACAATCCGTGAACAAAATGAGCGATGTTACAAAGAGATAGAAATTATGACAAAGAACCAAATGGAAATTCTAGAACTGAAGATTTCACTAGCGACATTAAAAATGCAGTGGCAGGTATCAATGGCAGAATAGCCAGTTTGAAGTCAAATTCAGTGAGTTAGACAACAGGAACTTGGAAACAACCCAGTCAGAGACGATAAAGAAACAAAGAATGAGAAAGAGAGAACAGCAACATAGTTTATGAAATACCATCCAAAGTACCCATACTCCAGGACACCTGGGTGGCTCAGTCAGTTAAACGTCTGCCCTGGCTCAGGTCATGATCCCAGGGTCCTGGGGTTCCAGTACCCCCACCTGCTCCTTGCTCAGCGGGGAGGCTGCTTCTGCCTCTGCCTGCCACTCCCCCTGCTTGTGTGCTGTCTCTCTCTCTCTGACAAATAAAAAATAAATAAATAAATAAATAAATAAATAAATAAATAAAATCTTCAAAAAAAAAAAATACCCATATCAGAATCACTAGATTTCCAGAAGGAGAGGAGAGAGACAGAAAGTCTATTTAAAGGACTCATGATGGAGAACTTCCCCAACCTGAGGAGAGTTGGGCCTCTAAGTTCATGAGACTAATAGAGCATCTTGTTACTTCGGTTCAAAACAATCTTCTCCAAGGCATGCTATAACGTCAACAATCTCCTTCGGTCACACCAGACATGTCCAAAAACCATACTAAAATACTAACTTCCAGAACGCCTGCTTTTTACTTCGTTTATATCCTGCCGACTGTCCTGGGCAGACCACGGAACCTCCACTCGCATCAACGGCTGTATCTCTAAGAATGTTTACTCTTCAATCCTGAGAGGTTTGCTTCATGTCTGGAAAAAATGGTTTTCTATTTTAGACTAAAAAACGCATGCACAATGGAAATTTCGTGACCATGGTTAATGCAGAGATGTCTGTTTAAAGGGGTGTCTGGGTGGCTCAGTCCTTGAAGTGTCTGCCTTCAGCTCAGGTCAGGATCTCCAGGTCCTGGGATCGAGTCCCGCATCCTTGGGCTCCTTGCTCAGCAGGGAGCCTGCTTCTCCCTCTGCCTGCTGCTCCCCCTGCTTGTGCACTCTCTCTATCTCTGACAAACAAATAAATAAAATCTTTTAAAAAATTTATCTGTTTAGAGTAGTGCTGCGGTTCTATAGGAAAAAGACTCCTTGTGCCACCGTGTGAGGAAGGGGATTTGTAGGATACTCTGGTAATGAAAATGTTAGACTCTCTTCAGATGTCCTGCTGGCTCCACAGCTTCAGCCTCTGGAGGAATTGAGACACATGGACATATCATATAATGTGAGTTTAAGTGGTACTTTAGTTTTATTCCTTTGTTCCGGAAGGTGTTATAAATTAAACCCTTAACTGCAGGGACCTGTCAGGTGACTTAGCTGAGCTATACTTACCACTTCACATGGAATATTGACCAAATCCAATAACATTTAACAGCTCATACTGAGATCATTTTCAAAGGCATAAATATGCACAGATGAAACCCCCCAGCGTGTTGGAGCAGCTATGAAATACACAGAAACCAGGGATTGTCTGAAATGTACAGAATCCAGTTAAGATATCGATTTATTCAATCAACTACAATGCACAAGTCCAAGATTAAAACGAGCTAAATGGTAGAGGCAAAAGTCTGGGTCATTCTACACATCCTTAATTCTTTTCTTTTTTCTTTTTCTTGCAGGTTTGCCTCTTCATCAATTTATCTCCGAGCGTCCTCTCCTTCAGTATTTGTAATTACTGAATCCCGCACAGATATTTTTCTGTAGGAATGCTGAAGTTTGGGACAGATTTTTTTTTTTTTCCTGCTTTAAAGATGGAATAAGAAGGTGGGCGATTAAGCAACCTTCCCATGATCCCAAAGAGAGTTGCTGGGGTTATAATCAAAACTTCCCCAGACTTCTCCTGGCAGTTCTGTGTCTGTGAATGCCATGTGCAAGAGATACTTTGCAGCGTGCTTGAGAAAGAAGTGGAAGCAAAAGAGGGACACATGAGGGACACATGCTAAGAGTTTAGTTCACTGTAAGAGGCAATAGCCCACGTACTAAGTGCATCTACTTGTGAATTCCATCTCGGGCTTTACAGACCTGGAGATGATGTGGCCAAGGGTACTAGGCATGAACAAAACTAAGAAAACCAGCTTGAATTCTCCAACTGTTTCAGGGTATCGGTTAGAGACACACCTCGTCTTATCATGCTTCATTTCACTGCGCTTTGCAGATATCGCATTACTTTACACACTGAAGGTCTGTGGCAACCCTGCATTGAGCACGTCTGTGGGCACCATGTTTCCAACACCATTTGCTGACTTCGTGTCTCTGTGTCCCGTTTTGGTCATTCTCCTGATATTTCAAACCCTTTTTTCATTATCAGAGAATTATCTGCGATCAGTGATTATAACTTGCTGAAAGGTCAGGTGATGGTTAGCATTTTTTAGCAATGAACTATTTGAAATTAAGGTATGTACTTTTTTTGAAACGTAATGCAATTGCACACTTGAGAGACTGTAGTATAGTGTAAGCATAACTGTAGATGCACGGGGAAGCCAAACACTCATTGATCTGCTTTATTGCAATATTCACTGTATTGTTGTAGTCTGGAACCAGCTTCGCAATATCCCTGAGGCGTGCCTGTATTACATTTGCAGTAGGATGATAATGATACAGTAAAAATGGTGTTAACTAGCAGGTGTTAGTACTTATTTTCTGAACGTTGTGCTAAGAACATTACACGGATCAGGCCATGTGCTCCTCTTGACAACCGTAGGATGAGAACAGTGTAATTATCACCATTTGACAGATGAAGAAACTGAGTCTCCGAGAGATGAAACAGCATCAACATAATTGCAAACAAATGGAACACGTGCTTTGAACTTCAATGGTTTGATGTGAAAATCCACACCCTTAGCCACAGCTCTCCAAAGATTTCCAAGGCTATGAAATATGGCTTGAATTATGGTTTTGTACTCAATTTATCTCTGTTAAAAAGTGTGCCTTAATGATTTGATGGCTTCTTCTCAAATTCTAACCTTAACTTTTAATTCAATTCACCTTAAATTCACCTTATTAATGCCAGGACAAAGTTGTAAGTATCAGAAGTAATGGAAACCTGGGGTGGCACCGGGGGATTTAGATTATGCCAGGGTGTCCTGAATTCTAACACAGCATCCAGGATCCTGCTGACAAAAACGTATTTCACTCCGAAAGGACTTTGAGGCAGAAACATACAAAACAAGGCAAAGGAAGGCAAACAAAACATTAAATTGGACTTGGGCCCTAAACCCTTACAAGGAATTCTAGTTGGCTAGGTTAGAAGGTAGAAGGCATAAATACCTCAAACTAATTTAAATGCAGACCTCAAGATTTAGCTAATTTCATGTATTTTTGGATTAGCTGGTGGTTTCAAATGTGAATTGTAGGATGATTACTTAAGAATCACTAAGGGGTTTTTAAAACACAACTTTTAGGACTCAATCCTGGGGGGAGAGTATAATTCAGAATTTTTAAGATAAGGCATAGGTAAGCTCTTTTTTTTTTTTTTTTTTTTGCTTTTTTTAAGTTCAGGTCATTTTGATGTCTAGCTAGTTTTGGCAACCTCTTCTTAGATCCTTTAATCAGGTACAATGACTCCATCCCTAGCATAAATGGCCTAATCAACACAGCCTGATTCCCAGTGGGGTGATGTACCCTGCTCTCCTTCCTGTTCCATCCTGATACGGGCTAAGAGATGTGTAGGTGTGGGCTTGTGGTTTGTGTTGTGAGAGAAGGTAATCCGCCAATCCACTGACCCCTCCCAGAGGATGACATCTCTTTCAAGCAACGCTTTATGCTAGAATCTATTAAGGACATCACTAATTAAAATGCAAGGGAAATATAAATATCATAAGTGAGGAATCCAGTAAAACTTCTGGGGCTTCAGAGGGGAGATGGGATTTTCATTTGAGAGATGAAATAAATGTTCAAGTGCAAAAAAGATATTTTGCAGTGCAATTAAGAAAGGAATGGAAGCAAAATAAGAGACACACACTCATAAGCTTTAGTTCATTGTAGGTGGCAATGCTCCTTTAACTAAGCAGACTGTGCTTTGAGAGCTTGTGAGTTTCACCTTCAGACTTTTCCAGTACCAGGAATTACCTTGCTTCAGGAAGGAGATATCCGTAAATTGGACCTTTAAGGATGGTATGTGTGAGAAAAAATGGAGTTTATGCTTGAATTCTGTATTACAAATATAGACTATGGATGGTTAAATGTTTTATCCAGAAAATGGAATATAAGAATTCAAGCATCCTAAGCATTTTCCATTAACTCTATTAATGTTGATACAAATCATGTTTAATGAATTTTTTTTAATTAGAAATATTGAGGGGGCAAATCTGCTGTTTAATTGGTACTAAATATATGGAAGGCTTTGGAAAACAGACAAGATGGCCCAGTATTAATTTACTTTCATTGTCTAAAAATTAACAATAGCTATATGACTATCATTATGCAAACTGATAAAGAAAATGATGGTTTCAGGCTTTTTTATTATTACATTCTAAAGAAACATGATTTTTTTTAAATGAAGTCATGCAAAGAAGAAACATTCATACCTGTGTTTATACTTGAAACAAAGGTGGGCTTTAGAATTTCCTTTGCAAAGACTCTTCCCAGAGCCTCAGACCTTTTATCTAGTTGGGTTCCAAGTTCCTGATCTTCAGTGGGCTTTGAATGAAGGAAGCAGTGTTCTTCTAGGGGTCACTACATTCCACTGCCATGTGTCTGTAACACGTGCCCCCCTTACAGTCCTAACATTGACACAAACCTCTAGATATCCCAGAGATTTTAGTCATTAACATGATAATTTTTACCTCTTGCTTTCCAAGCTAATTTGACTCTTCAAAGTTTTCACTTCTATTTTATGAAGTCTCCCTTTTCAGCTTAATGCTCTTGGAAACTTTATTTCTATCATCTTCCCTTCATTTTATTCCATACTTGATTTTCTATTCTCTCCCTTGCTGATTTTTTAAAACCTATGTTCAGCTAGCTAGAGATTAAATTTCAACTTAGTACGTCCTCCCTCCCACCCTTCAAGCACTTCACTTTAAATTAAACTGCTACCAGCCATGGGGAAATCATGTGTCTTAATATTTTTCCCCCTAGACTGATGTGTTCTATGTTTAGATTACTTAAATACTTTATAAAATGCCCACCCAACTCACTTTCACCTACGAGTTCGTTATGCGGGCCCTCTTCACACCACCACCCATAAGTTCTCTGGCCTTAACCACTCCGTTTGTAGTGTTTAGATCTCAGGATTTCATGCATTTAGACTTTATGATTCCAGCATTTATACCCTGCATGTATATAAGAGTTTTTTAAAAATTCGAGCATATTATTATAATAAATTATGAGGCATATATTATCTTCCTCAATTTTCAGACAGAGCATCTATGGCTTAGTGAGCTGCCCCAAGTTATCAGGTTCCCAAGTGGGATGCAACATTTAGACTCAGGCGTTCTTTTTTTTTTTTTTTAATTTAATTTATTTATTTGAGAGAGAGAGCTTGAGCAGGGACAGAGGGAGTGGGAGGAACAGGCTCCCCACTGAGCAGGGAGCCCAACACTGGGCTGGATCCCAGCACCCTGGGTTCAGGACTGAGCTGAAGGCAGACGCTTAACCGACTGAGCCACCCAGGCGCGCCTAGACTCAGGTGTTCTAACTGTAAGTCTTATGTACTTGCTTTGATGCCAGAATGTTATATCATGCATCCAGCGTCCTGTTTTTGTTTCTTTTTTTTCAAATTAGCATGTAAACTCTCTGACAAGAATGAGCATGCCTTGTGTTTATTTCAGAAAAGAAACCCTAAACATGTAGCACCTTTTTCATAATATTTGCTGAGTAATGAACTGGTTAATTAATATGCATTCTCATTTCATTGTACTTATATAATATAGACTCATCTTTCCAACAGAAATTGTACTTCTATTTTCTTCTTTAGTCTCGGAAGGAGAAAACATTTACTTCTTTTTCCCCAACTATATTGGGGAAGGTACATACTTTCCATGTGGCTTCAAGTTTGGGCCTATGATTCACTTACTTCTTCCTGACAGTCCCCTAGCTGTTCAGCAAACCACTTAGGAAGATGAGGCCAGTAGATGGCTCTCTAATTCTTGAATTATAAAAAAAGAACGGAGCTAATACATTTGACTTCTGGTGAACAGATTTGATTTGATTGCACCAATGACAGGAATAAACTTCATGCAGTCTTGCTGAAATGGGACACTTTCTGCTGTTTTGTCATGTAGCTTAAAATGGGAGAGCTATTCTTGACCCTCCTCGTCCTTGACAAGTTCCAGAGAGTGTCGAAGGAATCAGCACTGGCAAGAAAGACAATTTGTTTGACTTGAGAGAACGCCGGCTTCATCAGTGCAGAGAACCTTCTTTCTTAGGATTTCGGTGACCGGGAGACCTGGAACTAATAAAAAAGGGACACAGTTCTCTGTCAGATGCAGCAGGTTGCTTGTCACAGTGTGACGTCGGATATAAATGCAAAAATATAGGACCTATTTACTTTTACTAAGAGGGAGACAGAAGATGGAGAATTTAGTACCATATGAGATATAGGAAAAAAATAGTATTCCAATTTATCCTTGCCAGATAGCATTATGCTGTCCATGTTTTGAAATAAAAAAGGTTTGGAAGCAAAGAAAATGATGTTTTTAAAGTATTGGCCAAATTCTATTCCTGCGCTATAAAGGAAGGAAGAAAAATCGCATTTATCAGCATATGCATGAATGTGCCTGCATAAACACGTTTGCGTATGTGAACATAGTTCCATGCCTTTCAAGGCATTCTTTCCCCTCATTCAGAAATCATTACAGCTCTATGACATGTTGTAATTCAGCTGCTCTTTTTCAGAAGCCAAGTTTTAAAAATCCTCTAAATAATCCTGGCAGAAGATAAATATGTGTCCTGTCGGAACTTACTTCTGTGTTTTGAGACATGGTTCATCTCAGTATTGCTGCTTAACAAACAAGGCAGGGAAAGCCCGAGATGGTATCTTCAGAGGAATCTGCAACTACAGGTAAAGAATACTGAGTGTGGGATTGGGTGGAGTGTGGAATGTACGCCTAGCTTTCACTTTCACAGTAACTTTATGCTGTGTTGAAGAGCTCTAAGCACATATGACTTGATGAAAGTAGCATTATACATACTTGAGGTTTGGAGTGACACGGTCCACTAACCATTCATACAGATAATTTCCGTGGCTAGGACACAACGGTGCTATTCCACATAGCTCACTGACCTCCTAAGGTTTGCATAGGATACGAACGATCACAATAAGCCAACCTCAATTACTTCCTGCAATTTGAGGTTCTCGAATGTGCCAGATCTCTCTAGGATAACGGAATTTGATCTTAGGCAGGGATGGACACAGAAGGTTAGCAAGATACCTCCTTTAAGCAGAGCTCATGCAGCCTTTCTAGCCTGAAATTCCAAAAGCCCATGTTTGGGATTTGGCTCACTCAACCACTCAGGTTATGAGCACAGGAATAAGCCCCTGTGTGCAACAATTCGTCAAATGTCAAATCCATGAAATCTGAAGATGAATAGTACTTATCTCAAATAAAATATTCCATAATAAACCAAGTATCTTTTACAAAGACTTTAACTCTTTCGAGGAATAGATATCTCTGTTTTCACTCATATATATTCCTTTTTACTATTGTCATCTCCATCACATCAAGCAAGTATATGCCTGAGTTCTTCAGTCTTCTGATTATTTCTAAGACAGGGTATTTGATAAACACCCACTAAGTCCAGAACGCTGGGTCCATTGGGTAAAGTGGGGTTTGAACTGTCCCAGGTTCTCAAGGTGGATGGGGAATACTTCCAACAGATAATAAAATGAATTCTTCTTCTCTTTAACTTGGAGCATATCTAGGATGGGAAGGAACTCGGGAGAGGTGACAGGAATGAGAGTGAGGAAGAATCTAGCATTTGGTCATAATTCAAAATGCAAAACTTAACAGTACTTTTAGTTGGATCCATTATTGAAAATTATTCCTCTCGTAGAGTAACCATTGCACGTGGTGCTAAGACAGCATCACATAATTTTTAGAATCCCTTTCTAGGGAGTCTGGGAATTGAGGACTGAAACGTAAAGTAGATACGAAGAAGCATACCCAATGTGAGGGCCACACACCTCCCTCTGGACTGGGTAAGAATAAGCTCTGTGCCATCACCCCCACTCCAGCTCAGACCACCCCCCCAACTTTATAAAGTTAAGAAGACAAAGGATCTTCAGATTTGAGAGGCATTGAAATGAGGAGTGCTAGACCTTTCCCTCTGATCCCTACAGGGAAGGGGAGGCTAACTGCCCCGTATCTAGTCAGGGTGGCATGAAGAAAATCACCTATAAACGTGGAGGAGTTCTGCAAGAAGATTGTTCCGTCCTTCCCACGGTGGACACCAGTTTAGGGAGTAACCTTGGTTATTCTTTCTGCATTTACCTGACATAAGGGAAACAGATCTAGAAAGAGATACTTGAGCACAAAGAGGGGCCAGCAATGACGCTGACTAGAGTTGGCACCTTTTGTTTGGCACAGATTGCTGGATACCCTGTGGAGTGCCATGGACACTACAGCAGAGAGCTCAGTATCCACTCTCTGGCTGTGAACTCACCCACAGGGCTGGCCGGCTGGTGAGCAGACCACATTACCAAGAGGCTATGCGTGATCACGCTGAAGAAGGAACCTAGGGCTGGGTGGAGTTCGGGAAGCTCTGCCCTAAGGAGTCTCACCCAAAAGCTTGCATAAAATCATTCATTCTTGGGCTCCCAGAGAGAGCTGGCATTATGCATGAACGGCCAGGCTGGAGATGTGAGTATGGAATTCAACTAGACTGGACTTACAGTAGCTCAACAGCGTACGACAACCATTAAGATTGACCCAAGAAATAGATTATACAGAGAGTGGGAAGGGAGGAGAGGAGAAATTCTTTGTAATGCATTAGTGATACTGGTAAGGAAAAATAAACGTGCCCCATATCCCCAACCCCATTTTCAAGGCACACAGGAAACTGCTACAGTGCTGTGTGAAGAGCTAGCTATCGCCATGACCCTTCAAAACACATGAGTAATGGGGACATTAACTCTTCTCTATTTATTTTGATGTCCCAGTGTCCTGTTCCCTGCTCTAAATCCCAATGTCTCATTAATGTACATGGGTGTTTTTAGATATTTAAAGTGATAAAATGAAGGACTTACATGATACCAACTGACACTCTCATTTTATAACCCATTTTGCTCAAATATAATGTTTGCTTCTAGGCAACTGAAAAATTGACACCAGATTTTTGCCAAAGCAGTGACTGAATCATAGTGATGTCACTTGCTCATCTGATTCCTATTACAACATTCAGAGATTTCACAGCTGAGCACTTTTCCACCATCTTCCTCGGTTGTCACTTGAGCCCCCAATTTTTGTGTCTCTCTCTGTGGCAAACCAGTGTGAAAAGAATCAGGACGCTGTGGAGGGGCGAGGTGGGGGGATAGAAGGAAAGAGAAAGTGGGCACGCCAATTGCTATTAAATAAATTAGAAACTGTCGAGAAAGGGAATTTTTACCGCAGTGTGATTACACTTACCACTGGAATGTCTTTAAAGGGTATATTTAAGAACAGATTTTTGCTTCACATTCACATAAAAAATCTAGCCTGACCTCTATCACTATCAAGTGAGGAGAGGAAAACATCAGAGGAGAATAACAAGAGAAGGTCTGAAATTAGAAGGTGACCAGTACTTTAAAAATGTCTGATTGCCTTCCCCAGTCAGCAAATAGCAGACAATAAAATGACCACACGGAGTATGTTCACACGCAGAGGCTTTACGATGACGGCACATTTCCACTCAGCTTGTCGCTCCCACAAAGAAAATACGCCAGCCCTCCCACGTGAATAATTTGATTAAACATGATCAGCCAAATTGTTTGTTTTCTGCAAATAAGAGACATTTAATTCTTTCAGATTGAAACATGGCTTATTTTACTTGTTCCCTCTTCAAAAAGGAAGAAAACAAAACAAAACAAAAACCCTAACACACGATTCATGTCCTTCAAATATATTTTTGTTTATGGTATGCACATGTGCTATATATTATTTAAAACCCTCGTCTTAGAAACCTAGCCCTCTGAATATAATTTTTGACAGTAATATTGGGTGAGAAAGTAGTCATTTCCCATTTCAAATGTTATGGAACTTCTTGCAAGGAACATGCCTATTTGTGTAAATAAAACAAGATGCCAATCTCAGACACCGATTCCTCTTTATGGCTGAGGAAATCAACCGCAGATTTGGGAGTCCCAAAGAGAAGAGTGGGCTAATGATAACAGATCTGATTTGTGTGCGAATTATGTGATCTGTGTAGACAGATTCAACTGGAAGGCTGTGAAAATCAAGAATTTTGGCTACTTTGATAACACAAATAAACATGAATTTTTCGTATTCAAGAGTCTCAAAATAAACATAGGGTTTTAGTCAAGCATGACCAAACTCTTCCCAGGGCACATCTGACTTCGAGCATTGCTGTCATGGCCTTCTAGGATAATATGGAAACGAGGATCTGTTCCCCGGTGCCACTCATTCCTCCCCCGATTTGTAAAGCAATTTCCACTAACTGCACCTCTGCGCTCAGTGTGAGGGCGGGCAGGAAATGGCAGCCATGTCAGCCAGCAGGTCTCCTGCAAGTCTTCATTAGAGCCCACGCTGCTACCGGAAGAATGGAGAACAGACACAATGCCACAGATAGTTCAAAGAAGCAAGGCTCCCCTCTGCTGAAATTGGCGGCGATAAATACCGTACAGAAGTGGGTGGCACGGAGATAATGAGCTTTGCAAATGCACACAGTTTAATCTCAAAATAAAAAATAAAATTCAATATTGTCTTCAAATGAATTTTTTTCCCCTAAACATGCCTGGATATGAACATTCCTGAGGCTAAGAGGGAAGGCGCATTTTCTAATCTTCATGTATCTGACCAACTAGGTCTGACCCTTAGGTCATTACGTTTTTAAGAACATATTTATTTCATATATGACCCAATAAATCATTTGTCTTATGAATGTTCTTCAATGTTGCTAGGAAATACTTTCTTTTTTCCCTTATGATACCATAACCAAAATGTATCTCCTCACTGCACCACTTCTTCAGGGCTAAATAATCCAGACAATTTCCTTAGAAAGTGGGAGGCATAGAATATAATAGTTAATAGCATGAATCCTAGAGCCAAGTATCTGCTGCTTGCTAATTGACCATGGCTAAGTTTTTTAGCTTTGTTCTGCCTCAGTTTCCTCATTTGTAAAGGGGGATAATAGTGTATCTATTGTTAAGAAGGCAAGGGATGGAGGCGCACGTGGGCGGCTCAGTAGGATAAGCCTCTGCCTTCAGCTCAAGTCATGATCCCAGAGGCCTGGGATCCAGCCCCATGTCAAACTTCCTGCTCAGCATGGAGTCTGTTTCTCCCTCTCTCTCTGCTCCTCCCTCCCCCCCAGCTTGTGCTCTCTCTCTCTCTCTCTCAAATAAATAATATCTTTAAAAAAGAAGAAGAAGAAGAAGAAGAAGAAGACGACGACTAAGGGATGCCTGGGTGGCTCAGTCGGTTGGGCATCTGCCTTTGGCTCGGTTCATGATCCCAGGGTCCTGGGATCAAGTCCCGCATTGAGCTCCTTGCTGGGCAGGGAGTCTGCTTCTCCCTCTGCCAGCCACTCCCCCAGGTTGTGTGCACTCTCTCTCTCTCTCTGACAAATAAATAAATAAAATCTTAAAAAGAAGAAGAAGAAGACTAAGGAAGTTAAGAGGAATAAATGATTCCTGTCTGTGAAAAACTTGGAACAATGCTGGGCGTGTAGCAAGTGCTATGAAAGTGTGTGTCCCATCACTAACAATGTTCAGTCCATGTTCATTGAACAGCTGTTTACTTTGTCAATAAGTACTATTTAAAAATGAGGGGAAGATATGTTGTAGAATATTAATAATCATCAAAATAATAAATTAAATAAATAATAAATGAGTAAAATAAGTAATAATAAAATGTCAATACATTTCCCCAGTCCTTTCTTTAATAAAGCATAACTCACGGATGGAGACACACCTGTAGGCACAGGCCCCCTTAGCATCTTTATTTCTATAGCGCATTTCTACTCAGCTTGTTGTCATTCATATAGTCAGTGATGGGATTAAACCTAATCTACCAAAATGCAATACTGCTCTTTCCATAAATAGTTTATTTTTAATTCTCCGAGACCAAAACATCATTTTATCATATGCCTTTGTTGGGAATGCTCTTAGTAGGGGAAAGAGGCTGGTAAATGAATTCTGCGACTGCTGTTGTTAATGTTAAGGGCTCTTATTCGCCCCAGAGTGAATTTACATTGTAAAAAATTAAGGTTCTCAGCATACTGACCAAGCAGAAATTTCTCTTATCTACATATTGAGCATTTTTCAATATTTAATAATTTTCCTCTTCTTTTTTTTCTGGTTTTCTCTGAAGTCATTATGGCCTGAAAATATACTAAGATGACTGTCACCAACGCAAAGGATGTCAAATGCAAACAAAGCTATTTTATGTCATAAAAAGAGCAAAGGTGCGGAGAAAGCCTTTTTCAGAAGTTTAAGGGATGCCGACGTAGGAAAATATGTAAAATTAATCACAGTGGCTTTTGGAGCATGGCATTTTAGGCTTGAATTCCAACATTACTCAATGAGAGCTTGAGCTCTGAGCATTTATTTCCCCATCTGTAAAATGGCAATAAAAACAGCCATCACACAGGAATACTGAGGAGATTAAGAGCCTCTCCATGTAGGGACTGGCACACAAACAGAGTTCCTACTTTAGATAGCTGTTAAATTAATCAAGACATCCAATCACCAGTTATAAGCCCCTTGAGGACAAGTACCACATACTCTTCCATACTGAGCACTCAATAAAATAATCATTGATTGGCAGGCAAGGCAAACATCTGCTTCCAAAGAGATTACGGAATAAATCAACTGGATACATAGGTAGTTCATGAAATCGAGCTTGCCTGAGCAGTTATCAGCCCTGAGGAGTAGAGCTGCTGAAATGTGGACTTATTCACAGAGTGGAATCATCAAGGTTAATACTCAGTACTGATCGTATGTGCTCTGGAAAGAAAATGGTAGCTGTCAATTTGCAACAATATATAGTGATGGAATGATCAATATCTTTTAGTTTTTGTAAAGATTTTATCCATCTATTTGAGAGAGAGAGGAAAAAAAAAGAATGAGCAGGGGAGGGACAGAGGGAGAGGGAGAAGCAGACTCCCTGCTAAGCAGGGAGCCCCACACTGGGCTGGATCCCAGCACCCTGGGAGACACTTAACAGACTGAGCCACCCAGGGGCCCTGATGAATATCTTTTAAGCTCTTCCTTGAATGTGTTAATATTCTGCTAATAAAACTTGTTCTAATATTCAAAGAATTTCCTAAGCTTCAGGTAGTACAAGCCATTCTTATTAACAATATAATTTGATTTTCTTTCCCTTCTCTTAAAAAATTGAATTCCATATTGTGAAAGCCAGGACTCGGTACCAGAAATCTCTGATTCTTGGCTTATTTGGATTTGCACGACACTCAAATTGGTTGGGCAGAGTCCTGCTTTAATAGACGTCTCCTGTAGAAGAGAGCGTGTTTGTTTTATGTAAATGGAATACATTTGCTATTTTCTGTCCCTTCCATTTGCGGAGCTGGACATAACTTGAACATTATGTATATATTTCTAATTGGGAATTCCATTTTCGTTCTCTAACAAGCTGTTGTACAGAAAGTGAGTCATGGCAAGAATGCTTTGCTTACCCTGCAGGAACAGTATTTGGAAATCTAAAAGGCTAAAGATGTGAAGTGACCAATAGTGAGGGAAGCTCGCTCTCTCTCTCTCTCCCCCCTTCATTAAAATTACCTGAAATAACATTTATAAATCTTAGAGTATGACCAAATACAGGTATCCAATAGTGTCAGAGTTTTCTCTTTCTGGGTATTTCTTGGGAAATTATAATGCTGGGCATAAAGCTGGGAAAAGTAGCCTCTGTGGCATTCAATTTTATTGCACATTTTTTGGGGTTTGGCTCTTAGAATTAAATCCACACTACTCTTTATTTAATTTTTTAGAAAAGTCAATTTTAAAGTACTCTATAACATGTTTTTCTGCTCTATGTACTCGCTTTCTGAAAACCTTGCTTTCTTCAGTGCATCAAAGTTCAGGATGCTAGTCCCGAGACTCTCTATTCACTTCAGTATTCAGCCGACGTTTGGCGATAAAAAGTGAATTTAGATAAAATAATAGGTACAAATTCTAAACATTTAAACTGGAAATTAAACATGAAAGCCACTTATCAGTATCTCTGAGAACTGTTTGAGCAGTTTATTGATTAAAAATTTGGTAAAAATTTTGAAGAAAAATTCAAGTAACTCTTCCAAATTAAAAAAATAATAATAATTTAACAGAAAGAAAATGGAGAATTTGATTTAAAAAATGAGCAAAAGGTCTGGACACCTCACCAAAGGAGCCAGATGGGTAACAAATGAGCCTATGAAAGGAGGTTCAACATCAAATGTCAGTAGGGAAATGGGTAAATGCAAACTGAAATAAGGAGATACGACTGCACCATTCTTAGAATGGCCAAAATCCCAGACCCTGACAACGCAAAATGCTGCTGAGAATGAAGAGCAAGAGGAACTCTCATTCACTGCTAGTGGGAATGCAAAATGATACAACCACTGGAAAGAGAGTTTCCCCCCAGACAATGGAATAATAGTAATAATGACAATTATTATTATTATTATTACTATTATTATTATTATATTATATTCTATGATTATTCAGCACTGAAAAGAAATGAGCTAGCAAGCCATGAAAAGACACGAAGGAATCATAAATCAATATTACTAAGTGAAAGAAGTCAATCTGCAAAGGCTACATATTGTACAATTCCAGGACTATGGCATCTGGAAAAAACAAAACTAGGGATATAGTAAGGAAATAAGTGGTTGCCAAGAGTTACGGGGGAGGGAGGGATGAATAGATGGTGAATGGGGCATTTTTAGGGCAGTAAAACTCTTCTGCACAATACTATAAGGATGGGTCCATATCATCGTACAATTGTCAAAACCTGTAAAATGAGTAACACCAAGAATGAATCTTAATGTGAACTATACACTTTGGGTGGTTATGAGGTGTCATTCTAGGCTTCTCTATTGTCTAAAAGTAATCTATTTTTAAAAATTATTGAAGCTCAATCTAAAGTAATTTATTTAAGACGATGGAAAGAATGAAAACTCTAAACATGATGCTGGGTATATGAGGATCTCAAAGCTCTTGTAAATAGATATAATCAATTATATGTCTGCCTAATTTAAGCAATTTAAATATTCATTCATATTCTGCTTTATTTGAGATTTAAATAAATCTCAAAATATTTATTTATGCCTACTTGTGAAGAATCAAATAAGATACCATGTCTGCCCTCTAGGATCTTACAGTACTGGGGGAGAAACTACCATTAAGTAACCAGAAAGTGTCACAAGTTCTATTTTAAATGCAAACATCATTATGAAAACGTAATGGGGAAGTACGCATGTAGAATTTACCAGAATCAGGGTTCAGGGAATTTTACCTGGAGGCTGTGACACCTCTGACTTGTGACCAGTGAGAGGAAACAGCCACAGAAGGGAAATTTCAATGAGCATCTCACTTCTGAACGGTAAATATGTATATACTCTTGCCCATTGTGATGGACAGACCCCCAGCTAGCAGATGCCCCTTCCTTATTTGGCTCTGTCTACTCCTTTCCTGCCATTTTACTCTGTGTGTGTGTGTGTGTGTGTGTGTGTGTGTGTGTGTGTGTGGTTGTGTGTTTAAATTTCCAGAATAATCCTTCACAGAAGCAATGAAGGACCCGTTTTCCTTCATGGGTCCTTGAGGTGAGGGACTTTTGTAAATTCTACACTTTTCAATCAGGCAAGAATCAGAGATCAAGTTTTGTCTCTTTCAGAGGCTTGAATTGGACTTACACAAAGGTATCTGGGCACAATCAGTCATAGGTGCAGAGCTGGCAATGGATTTGAATAGCTGGGTTAAAGTCCCCTAAACAGATACTGTTTCTTGGACCCGTGGCAGGTCTGAACTTCACTGAAACACTCGGTGAACGATCATCCAAAGTTGGGCCAAGGCCAGAGGGTTGCTTAGTGCCTCCTTTGAACTCTGGAATGAGCACCTTAGACATATTTAAGTCATCTTTACAAATATCTGGCCTGAATTATTTCCATTAATATAAATGGCATACTCGGGATGGAGTGGGGGCATGATCCGTGTCCTACTTGCCCAGACACCATGTTGACCCAAACACTCTCTTCTCTTCCTATAATGCCTAGTGCCAAGATACCTTTTAAAACATTCACATTTAACTTATTGACATATCCACTTCTCTCATATCTCCTATTTTCCCTGAGACGTACTGCATTTGTTGATGCCAGAGTAACTAAGCTACCTACTCATTGTTTTCTCATAGCAAACCTGATCCTTTATGAGTAATACAGAAAAGGAGAGCATTCTGGCTTATTTGATTTGATTTGATTCTTAGTTCTTTTGAAATATAGAAACATTCTTTCCTCCACTCCATTATTTTCAGCTTTTATGTGAGTAGCCACAAGTGTTTAGATTGTAATATAAAATGGCAGATAAATATGCTATTACCCAAAGTTTTGCGTAATGAGTTTAAGTATAATACGTTCACTTTTGAAAATGTACAAGTGCATGAGGCTGCCAGCGTATTTCCCCCCCCTCTGGGGTGGAAGTTCTGCTTTGCCTCTCATCTCAGACACATAATTAGTTGGAGTGGGTATATTATACTCGTCTCACAGCCTACATCACCCAAATCTTCTTTAAACATCATTTTAGCAAAGTAAACCCTGGAAATTCTGTTCACCTTACTTAAATGCTTGTAACTTTAGTATTTTTACAATTCTTTCAGGCTTAGCACAGATGGGATTTTTCAAATGAAAACCAGATGAAAGTAAACAGCACTCTCACCATCAAAACCTTAAGGTAGGAAGATGCAGGCCTAGCTCTGTGCTGTAATGAGATCCTTTTTCTCCGTGGAAGTATGTTTCCAATAACTGTACAGTTACCTTGCATTAGAGACTCGAATCAGCATTTTATTTTTCCTTTTATAATTTGACATGGTAAAAGGAGAAGTGGGCTTTCAAATCTCTAATCCATGTCAACCTGAGATGAAAGATTTTAGCACTCTGCCTCTGTGGGGGTATTTGGATTTGTAGTTCATTTTACAAATCCTGTTTAACATACAATTAAATAATAATGTAAATATGTGACATAATCTCCCCGGCTACAAACTTTCACTGACCCTGGTGATTTCCTCCCCCTGGGGTTTTAAATTTGATTTCTAGTGCCCTACCTTACTGAAACGGATACTCATGTCTTCTTCAGTTGCAATTTACTAAATAGTCATTCAATGTGTATCCTCTTTAAAATTTATTTGCAACAATTCCCTCTGCAGTACAAAGAGCCCTTGATTACAAAGGAATCATCCTAACTCTGTTGCCAATTTATTTTGGATTTATTTTTTAACTCTATTTATTTTTATTTTTAACTAGGTCATCTCCAAGGTAGCCTTCCAAACTTGGTGCACATTGAAATCACTTGAGAAGTTTTAAAGCTTGAGATCTTCTGTAGATGATCCCGTTTAACTGGCCCACGACTGGGACATGGACGTTTGCAGTTCTTAAAAATTTCTTCATCTATTTTAACATGCAGCCTAGGTCAGGGATCCCAGATTCTCTCTTCTTAAGGGGGTTTATTCTTGTGGGGTAAATGTTGGGGTCCTTCTTACGTCTCCAGGAAAGTAAAGAAATTCGTTCAGACTAGAAGGAATGTAAATTCTCCTGCAGACACACACCTAGATCATGGGAGAAATCCTTAGCAGTAGCAGTAAGTGAACTTAGGACTATTTCCTAGTTCTTAGAGTGGGCAATTAAAGAAGTATCTTCTCTGAAAGTACTCTGAGCATCTCTACATTACAGTCTTCTGATCTTTCATCAGCATTTAGTACAAATTGTTCTGGAATCAGAGGCCTGTGCCTCTTGATTCTATCAGCCCTGCCTATTGTGGGACAGTTAGAGCTGGCCTCCAACATGGCAACTATTTACAAACAATAATGTGGCAAGCCTACTGAATACCTACAGAATGGATCATCTCTCTGGGGTATTTATATTTTTCTCTATCATGGGGTTCTTCCTTCCTTCTATGTATGGAGAAATAGAGGACATAAGTCTGAATCAGCTAGCCAGGCATAACCAGAATGGGTGGTGCAGATTTTGTTTCATATCATTTCAGAAATTTAAGCAGAAAGAAAACATGGCTCCCAAATTAGAAATGTTGTTATACACCCCTGCGTTTTCTTGAATGATGATTATTCCACTCAGTGGTCTTTTACTCATACAATAGAATAATGAGATACTATTCATAATAGAGAGTCATGGTTTATTCTTAACAGGATGGCTAAATATTTTTATTACAAATAATGAAGTCTTTTAAACTAATATAGATGCTATAAATTTTTAAGAACTCTACATAGAAAAATCAGCCGTAGGGGCGCCTGGGTAGCGCAGTCGTTAAAGCGTCTGCCTTCGGCTCAGGGCGTGATCCCGGCGTACGGGGATCGAGTCCCACATCGGGCTCCTCCGCTATGAGCCTGCTTCTTCCTCTCCCACTCCCCCTGCTGTGTTCCCTCTCTCGCTGGCTGTCTCTCTGTCACATAAATAAATAAAATCTTAAAAAAAAAAAAAAAAAAAAAGAAAAATCAGCCGTAGTGTATCTTTTATATTTTTGCATGATCCCAATAAAATAATATGAACTAAATATTGCAAGTTATAATTCCACTAAATCATCCTTCCAAATGTGTTCTCTTTCTCTTCCTCCTATGACTTCTTTAATTCAAAGTAAACAAATAACCAAAAAATTTCATTTGGAAACCTTTGACTATCTATTTTCATAAAAGTCCTTGAAAAGAGCAAAGAAATGATTTGCTGTGTAGATTCAGAGGCAGAAAACTTGGGGCTGTGATTATTTATGTTCCTTTTAATTATTCTGATACAAAAATGGAGCTAAGAAGTTGAGGCAAGTTGTAGGCAAAGAGCAAACATGATTAAAAGGCAAATTAGTAGACAGAAATAAAATATGGGGATATACTGTGTTTAATGTACCATGGCTAAAGGACTGACTATAGAAGAGATTTGAAACCAGTGGAAAAATATGTAAATAACCTAGAGGAAGAAATACAACTTTACCTTGAAAGGGTTCACGGTGGAGATTGATAGTAAAAGTTACAATGGGGTCATATTTACACATAGAAAGCATGTCAGGAAAAATCTATGACAGACAGAGAATGAAAAAATAAGTCAATGAAATAAGAGGACATTTGGAAAAGTTACAGCCCCCTTTTACATCTCAGAAAGAAACATTCCCAGAACATGTGTTTCTACCAAGGAGAAATGGGATCGAAGGAAAGGACGTAAGATTTAGAATCAAATATCCAGTTTGAATTCTTGATCTATCACTTAGTGTATGATGCAAAGCATATCACATTCTTATTTATAAAACTGTAATTATAATTTTCCGTTTTCATGGGTCATGGTAACAAATGCTATTACCCTATGTAAAGAGTGCTTTGCAAATTATAGGAAGAACCTTACAACTCAAATTGAGTTTCTGGATTTTGACAAGATTGACAAGTTGATCAGTATTTCATATGTGCATTCAATTTGGAGACACACTGGTCTAAAAGGGATGGAGATTGTGTAATGGGAGACACCCTTCATCTTACAAACAGTCAACTTTAATTTAGATTGATAATGCTTGATCAAAATGCCCTAAATCCCCGCATCCTCTTTCTCATCACATATAAAGCTATGAAGGGGGACTATTTTGGAGGCTTTCTGAAGTGCTTTCATGCCGTTTGTGTGTGATTTGTGTGTGTAACAATCAATTGTGAGGGAAATTTCAAATTAACAATTACTGACAGGAATTCACTTTTGTTAATGATTCGTATTTCACTATATGTTTTTTTGGAGTATTTCTACACTATTATTCTCATCGTCCTGCCACCTGGCATGCTTCCTTGAAAGGAAAAGATGGGATTGCCTATACCCTACAATGTATCTGCACCTGTCTCATCCGATGTGAGCTGTGTTAATGCCATCGATCCCAAGAGTTCTAAAAGAAAAAATGGCCGAGCATTTCTGGAGTGGACTATATCTGAACCTCCCTTAAGCTCTGAAACAAACAAATAAACAAACCAACAAAGAACAAAGAAAGAAAGAAACAAACAAAAAACCTTAGTGTGTAAAAAGAATTTACAGATCATGTAGGAAAATTAAACATTTGGATTTCAACTATTTTCTTCTTGAATATCACTTTTTGAAATTCTCATTCTTTTTCTAGCTTAGGTTCCTTTCAGCATGCAAAGAATTATATGCTTCGTAAATAATCAACAGGCTTAGTCCTTCACAGTCTCTGAGAGCTGCTATTCATGCACACTTAGAGACATCAAGCGAGAAGGCCCTTACCAGTTAGCCTCATCCATCAATCGAGTTAACCAAACACCTGGAATTCCACAGCACCAGCTAGGTGTGTGGCCTGTGTAGCCACAGTCTCTAAGAGAGGGTGCTAGCTGCTGGCAACAGCCTGAGAGTACTTATTAAAACTGAGATGAGTTAGTAAGAAAACTATGAAGGGTGCCCTAAAGAATACTGGGTACTCTAACTGCAGGGTGCTATTTGACTCAACACCAGGCAGGTAGAAAATATAGACGGACTATCTCTCATTGAGAAATGCTCACTCGACCATGACGCCCAATCGATAAGGGTGACATGTTGAATTGAACTTACTCCTGCTCAGTTCATGTCCATCTCCTTCCTAACACACCCCCATTTCTCATTTGCAATACAGACCCTGGTTTCCATGGGCTATATGATACTGACCCGAGGGATCTGAATGTGGATTTTGACTTGGGTGCATTTTATTGATTTTTAGGTTTTCCACCTTATTCTGGACATCCCTAATCCAAGTCTGCTAACTTTCACTCAGGCAAGCTAGAGCTCACCAATAACTTAAAAGGTGGGAATTCAATCATTTTAAAACAACGCATTAGGATATAATTTGCATACTATAGAGTTACCTATTTAAAGTGCAGAATTCACAGATTGCTAGTCTATTTACAATTTTGCAGTCATCATCATAATCTAATTTTGGAACATTTTCATCATCGCCCAAAGCAGCCTTGTACCCATTAGCAGTCACTTCCCACACCACCATCTTCCAGCCCTAGGCAACCACTAATGTACTTTCTGTCTCTATAGATTTGCTTATAATTTTTGATAAATGATTTAACTAGTCCAGAAAAAAAGTCTTTTTTTTTCCTCCAAATTGCTCACTACATGCTCTCTAACATCTCAGTATGAGGTTATTTATTTTGTATTAGGGTCTGGAATGATAGCGATTAGAAATTTATTTTGTTGTATATGAATATTTTTCAAAGTCCAATTAGCCATTCTCAAATTATTCAGATATATAATATTTTGTTTTCTGCTGTATTTCCTTCTATATTTTAGCAGTGAGAGGAGGGGCATAGTAGCAACACCAAGAATTCATGATTAGCAATGACCCTACTTCTTTCCCATCTCTGAGTTTTTATTTAGCACTATGCACTCTGAGACTTTCAGAAATGAAAAGCCAAAGCCTGAGCCTTTCATTGGCCAGGTGAATAGTCTCTTAGACCCCACAGCTAGAACTGGTCACTGAGGAGACATCCTTTTCCCGTCATGCACACTCCCAGCCCTTGCCAGCTTATAGTTATTTAGCTTTTCTGCTTGGCACAGATGGGGATCGAGATGGCATGAAACTAAGTAAGTGCATCAGAGTTCAAGTGAGCACAAACAGATACTGATTTGGAGAGAGGGAGGATCACACCAATATAACTAATGTTTCATGCAACTAAAAATTTAATTTAAAAAATTTAGAATGATCACTCTGATTCTAATAATAAATAAAATGTATTTGGGTACCCATTGTGGACCTTTGGGGATATTTGATTAAAAGTCATAGCTACAGATTATAAAAAGAAAAGAAAAAAAGATAGGGGCTTATTTATTTATTTATTGGAATTTATCTTTTTAGGGGCTCATTGTTTTGAAAGAAGTTGCCTCTAAATTGATGGATAAGGTCCCAGACTGGGCAGACACTGGGGCAACCTTGGAACTCTTAGAGTGAGGAATTCATGGAGGGTATCTCTAGGGTGCAGGAGTCAGGATGAGTACATTACAATATGGAGTCTGTGTGGTTTCTGCTTATGAGTCAAATTCCAGGGAGAGAGTGTCTGATTAGCCTAGCTCAGGTCACCACCGCCACCCCTACCTGCCTCCAGGTTTGGCTATAGCACCTGGATTGAAGGCATCACCAAGACTGTATTCAAAGACAGGTGGTGGGAATATTCCCCAAAGCCAAAATGTATGCTGGTTCTGGTTTTAGAGAAAGTAAATGTCGGACCATTAACAGCCAACATACTATTTGTTTTTCAAAATATTACATAGTACTTGCTCTGATCTGAGCACTGTTCCCATCACTGTACACTTAGTTATTTATTAAATTCTCCTAATAATCTGATGCGGTAGGCAGTCTTCTTCTTATCACCTCCATTTCATAAGTCCAGGGTAGTAAACTAACTTTCCTGAGCTCACACAGCTAATAACTGAGAGCAAGGTGAGATTGAAAAAAGTCCAGCTCCCAGGCCCCTGTCCTGCGCTGCACTGCGCTAGCTCTCCCTGAGGGTGATGATTTACAGATAGTCCCTATTTCGGAAATAAGAAAATTCAGACTCCAAGACCCGTATGTCTACCATATTACACCGCCTTTCTTTGCCTTTCATGTCGTGTGGGCATTTACATTGTATTAATGACTTAAATGCCACCTGGGTGCTTAAAGCTGAGTTCAAATCTCTATGCTGTTTTTTCCCCCTAAATAACATCTAAAAACAGTCTTTTCCTTTGACAAGTGTGTTCATTCCTCTCAATAAGAAGGCAAATATCAAATCTCTGAGGAATGCTGTGCCGTTAATAACACAGACTCTGGAAAAGCTGAATCAGGATGCCTTCTTTGTCTTTTCTCTCATTTTCCCTCTTCCTGATCCGCCCACAGTTCCACAAAGCAGCATTTCTCTCATTCTGAGCATGCTAGGGCTTAATTCCCAAATAGATGGGTCAAATTGCTAGTGGATCTGAGCCGTTTCTAGTGGACAATCTGTCCCAGGCCTAAGAGAAAGAGAATTCCTAATTTTCCTGTGTGAATGCAAACATAATAGGCCAACACTGCATTTTGTTTATATCACGTTAAGTTCAAAGCCCGGATGCAGACATGAAGTCCTTCTCTGAGCAGTCTCAGCTCGGAGGCATCATTCTAGGACTTGTCCCTTGGACACAAATTACATTTTAAAATAACAAAAAGGTACGGGATTTGGGGAGGGGATTGTGTAATCCACTGCTTCTGGTCAGATTTAATTCATTGAACAGAGACGTGACTGATGGTTACTGTGCTCTCAGAGTCCTTTTCTACCAGATGTGATCTTCTTTCCAAGAAAATATAAAAGAGCTGCATTGGCCATTTCATTGTTCCGGGGCTGACAAGCCATGTGAGAGGCAGCATGCCATTCCAGGCAAACAAAGCCAAGGTTAAGGACGATCCCATGGATACTGGCTGATTCTATTTTTCTCTCTAGCTCAAGGTGATATTGCACCATGGTTAAGTGTAGTCTATGAAGACAGACTGCTTGAGTCTGAATTCTGGCTCCCCCACTGTCTAGTTGGGTGACCTTGGGCAGGTCACCTATCTTTCTGTGCTTCGTTGCCCATATGGGGTTTTGTGAGGATGAGACAAGACCAGGCAGGCCTTAGAAGCTGGAAAGCAGTTGCTATATCAGGCATCACAAGTGTCTCAGTAGGAAAGGTGAAAGGATCAACAGTGCACAGTGTATAGCAATTTTTGGAAATATAAAGTAGTTTTATGTTTATACACTGAGCTTAGTTTCTTCACAAATAAAGCATTATATTTGGAATTGCTCAAAAGCATCCTTAGAACAATTGATGCCATTTTTTCTTATGTTGCCAGTAGAGAACCATTGATCTAGAGGTCTGGTAAAAGCAGCAGGTAATAGGATGGAAATAAAAAGCAAGAGAGGGCCAGATAAGCAGAAAGAGTACTGGTGTTAAATCTTTTTAATCTTTCTTTCAAAATATTTTCGGTTAGCCCTTCCGGAATCTGACACCAGGATCTGTTTGAAGAGGCTTCCAGATAGGTGGGGAAAGGTACAAACTCTGCCCAAGTGAAATCAGGGATTTGATCCATTTGTCAATATCTATATAGCTCATATCTATATCTACATATTTCCTCTATTTTGAGATTTTTGAGGGTGCATAGAAAAACCAGTAAACAGGTAAACATTTCTAGGCACAGGCAGGGGACTTGCAGGTAGGCATTCAAAGGTCTGATTGTGGCTGTTATGGGCTTGGAGACACTGGCCAAAGATGCAAGCCCAGCAGGTAGAGGCAGGGATGTGGACAAAGAGCAGGCCGAGGAATAGTAGGGATACCTAGCCAGGTGACTTAATACAGGGGAAAGCTGAGATTTACTGTGTAACTATAGTATTGTTAAAATGTTCTGGACAAGAGCCGTTTGAAGAAGATGTTATCCCAATGTTCCACATGACGACATTGAGACTTAAAAGTCAAGTAATTTCTTATGTACTATGTACTGAATTGTGTGCCCATAAAATACATATGATGAAGTCCTGACCCTCAATGTAACTTTATTTAGAGATGGGGCTTTTAGGACGTAAATAAAGTTAAGGGAGGTAGTTCGTAATTCAGTAAGATCGGTGGATTGATGAGAAGAGGAAGATCTGTCATCTCTCTCTCTCTCTCTCTCTCTTTCTCTGCCATGTGAGGACGGTGAGAAGGTGGCCATCTGCAGATGAGGAAGAAGGTTCTCACCAGGAACCAAACTGATTGGCACTTTGATATTATGCTTCCCAGCCTCCAGAACCGTGGGGAAACAAATTTCTGTTGTTCAAGCCATGCGACCTGTGATGTTTTTCTGTGGCAGCCTGAGCTGTCTCATACGCTCTGATTGTAAACCACTAATTGGCCAAGATTTGTGGCTCAAACCAGGTGTGAGGATAGAAAAAAGCAAATGGACTTGGAACCAGAAAGCTATAGAAGAGACTCTTGGATGAGTAGGTTGCCTTACACAAAAGTGAAACAAAGGAAATCGACCATGGGTTGTAGGATAAAGTTTTCGTCCTGCCTTGAAATAGTTTTCTTTCTGGAGGGAGATAAAGTCCAGCAAGTACTATTGCCCAAAATGGAATAAGGGCTGGGAAGTGCCAAAGTTGGTAACAGCACACTTCAGTGCACAGGACTTCTAGGGAGATAGCTTACCCTAAGGTGAGCCCTTCTTTTATTAAGTACCAACGCACTCTTATCTTAATCACATCTAGTCACCTTTCAGCTGTAGCTCTGTCACTTAACCCTGGTGCTCTCTCAATAAAAGCAAGCCAAATGCGTGCGCTGGTGGTTTTGCTCAACCACTGTCAAGCTCTTCTACTCCAGAGCAGAAGACCTCAGTAATATTGAATGTACGTCAAGTATTTTTATTTATTTACTTCTTAATCTATTTTTAGCAGTTGGGCGTTTTAAATTCATTTGAGATTCTGGGGTTATTCACCATGTTGATTTGCATTCTCAGATTCTGTTTTCTGAAATGCAGTCAATAGGGTCTTATCCCCTTGATTTATTGTGATTTTGGGGTTTCTGTTGAAAGACACCAACTGCATTTATAATTCGGAGCAAGCATGGGTTTGCTCAAGAAGGAACTGAAGTGTCTTTCCCGGCTCCCTAGTTTGAATAATCTCCCTCTCGATCAGTCACTCAAAGGATGTACCTGAGACCTCATAACGTTTTGGTGATAGTGTAATGGTATCATTTAATTGCTATGCCCTATGTCATAATTAAACTGTTTCTCAATCTGCTGCCTCATTTTGCATAGGGATGTGATGCTCTCCATAATATCCCTGCTGTCAAGTATGAAGCTCTAAGGGCCTCTTCTACAGCACAATGAATGGAATATTATTTTTATGGTTTCAAACCAAGATTGAAAGCAGCAGTGTTAAAATGCCACAGAACAGTCTTTGCAAGATTTCCAGAACGGTCCTGGCAACCAGACCATCTGGGGAGTTTGGATATGAACTTGATTACCAGCTTGAATGTGTTTGCTTTAAACAAAAGAAAACTTGGAGTTCTATCCATCAACCGCAGTGATAAATAAATCTAGAGCTTCAAATTCTATGACACATTTAAACGGGACAGAGACAATGGCTCAGTGGCAGCCACAATAACCAGATTGTGTTTTCATGCGAAGACTGATAATAGAGTAAACATTGTTGCATCACAACAGATAGTTCCCATGTCTGTCTCTGCTTCCACCTAATTCAGTTACACAACCTCCAGATTGGTTTTCCTATACCATAGCTGTAGGCATTTCCCTCACCTCTTTAAAATGCTTCAATTGTTTCCCGATGTGTCCTAAATAAAAATGGCATTCCAGACCCTCTGCCATCTGGCCCCAAACTACTTTCAAGCTACCATATTTCACCAAAATTGCCTTCCCACTTCAAACATTGCCAAACCAAAGACTTCTCATGAGTTTAAAAATATGTGCTTCAATAACACTTCCTGAAATACCTATCACTTCCCACGTCAACCACAAACTCTTCTGACACTCAACCCAAAGCCTCCTTCAGAATATGGGGTCCCAAATGAAACTTACATGAAACTTCAGGTTTCATGGGGAAAACAGAAAGAAGGAAAGAAGGAAAGAAGGAAAGAAAGAAAGAAAGAAAGAAAGAAAGAAAGAAAGAAAGAGAGAAAGAGAGAGAGAAAGAAAAAGAGAGAGAGGGAGGGTGGGAGGAAGGAAGGAAGGAATGAAGGAACGAAGGGGGGAAGGAAGGAAAAAGAAAAGAACAGCATGATGCTTATCTTAATTAGTTTCAGTTGTTGTAACAAATACCACAGATTGGGTGGCTTAACCAACAGAAATTTATTCTTTATAGTTCTGGGGGCTAGAAGTCCAGGATCCGAGTGTCAGCATGGTCAGGTTCTGCGGAGAGCCTTCTTCCTCCCTTCAGAGCGTTGTCTCCTTGTGCTGTCCTCACATGGCAGAGAGACCTCTGGTCTCTGCCTTCTTTAGTAAGGGCACTGATTCCATCATGGGGGCCCTACCTTCATGACCTCATCTAAATCTTGTTACTTCCCAAAGACCCCACCTCCAAATACTATCACATGGGGGTTAGGGGTTCAACATATGGACTAGGGTTGGGGCATAAACATCCAGTCCCTAGCAACAGTAAATGATAACCAATATGGTTTTGGTGACAGAGGTTGATAGGAAGTGATGGAAATAATGGCCAACAGGAAAGCACAGGAGGCTGCTTCTCCCAAGTTCTAGTCACCAGCTGTCATGTATGAATGCCAGCCTAGCTGATTTTTTTGTTTATTTTTTAAATTAGAATTTAATTTTTAGCACAGTTTTGAGTTCACAGCAAAATTGAGAGGAAGGTACAGAGATTTCCCAAATACCCCTACTCGTCTCTTCATAGACTTCCCCATTACCAACATCCTTTGGCAATTATATATTTGGTGCAATTGATGAACCTCCACCGATACATCGTTATCACCCAAAGTCTGTAGTTTCAATTCCAATTCACTCTTGGGGTTGGGCATTCTCTAAGTCTGGACAAATGTATAATGATATGTATCCATCATTATGGTTTTTTACAGAGTGTTTTCACAGCCCTAAAAATCCTCTGAGTTCTGCTTATTGACCCCTCCCCAGCCCACAATGTCTAGCTACCACTGATCTTCATACCATCTCCACAGTTTTGCATTTTCTAGAATGCTTTATATTTGGAATTATACAGTATATAGCCATTGCAGATTTGTTTCTTTCACTTATTAGTATGGATTGAAGCTTCCTCTCTGCTTTTTTATAGCTTGGTAACTCATTTCTTTTTAGCACTGAATAATATTCCATTGTCTGGACGTATCACAGTTCATTTATCCATTCACATACTGAAGGATATCTTAGTTGCTTCCAAGGTTTGGCAATTATGAATAAAGCTGCTATAAACATCTGCTTATAGCAGGTTTTTGTGCAGACATAAGTTTTCTACTCATTTAGGTAAATACTAAGGAGTGTGATTGCTGGATTATGTGTGAGTATGCTTAATTCTGTAAGAAATAGCCAAACTGTCTGCCATCATGATTGTACAATTTTACATTTCCACTAGCAGTGAATGAAAGTTCCTCCTGTTTCACATCCTCATCAGTATTTGATATTATCAGTGTTCCAAGTTTCGGTCATTCTGGTTGGCACATAGTGCTATCTCATTGCTGTTTTAATTTGTACTCCCCTAATGACATAGCGTGTAGAGCTTTCTTCATATGCCGATTTGTGTCCTGTATACCTTCTTTAGTGGGATGTCTGTAAGGTCTTTGCTCCATTTTTTAATTGGGTTGTTTGTTTTCATATTGTTGAGTTTTAAGAGTTCTTTCTACATTGTACAGAACAGTCCTTTATCACACATGTCCTTTGCAAATATTTCTTACAGTCTGTAGCACTGTGTTTCACAGAGCCAGCATTTTTAATTTTAATGAACTTTATGAATTGTTTCTTTTGTGGGTCATGCTTTTGGCACTGTATCTAAAAAGTCGTTGACATACACAAGGTCATTTACCTTTTCTCTATGTATCTTCTAGCAGTTTTATACTTCTGTGTTTTATATTTAGGTCTGTGATCCATTTTGACTTAATCTTTGTGAAGGGTGTGAGGTCTGTGCCTAGACTTTTTTTTTTTTTTTTGCACGTGGATATCTAGTTGTTCCAACATCATTTGTTGAAAAGACTATCTTTGTTTTACTGCACTGTCTTTGCTCCTTTGTCAAAGGTCAGTTAACTATATTTATGTGGGTCTATTTCTGGGTCCTGTATTCTGCTTCATTGGTCTACTTGTCTGTTCTTTCACCAATACCACACTGGCTTGATTACTGTGGTTTTATAGTAAATCTTAAAGGCAGGTAGTGTCAGTCTTCCAACTTTGTTCTTCTCCTTCAATATGATATTGACTTTTCTGAGTCTTTTGCCTCTCCGTGTAAATTTGGAATCGGTTTGTCAATATCTACATGATCATTTTTCTTTCAAGGGAAGTTCAAATATTTGGTCATTTATGTGAAACCTCCTAATATTTAAATGCAACCTAATCATTCTCATAAAAAAGATGGCAGATTGGCTGTGGCAACTTTGCTACTTAGCTAAGCTGTGACTATATTTGTCAGAATGGGTGGCTTTGGGTCAGGGTTGGTCACAAGAGAACTTTGGAAATGGGAGATTTAGATATTGCAAGTGGGGTAGTAGCCATTTTTACTCTCTGAAAGTTAGCCTCCTTGTGTTCTGGCATGATACCTCTGGCCTGTGAGCTCATGCTGTCGGTGTGGGGCGGTGTCCAGCCCTCTCCTGCCTCCAATTTTCACAATGGAGCTTTTAAAGTGTCTTTAAGCCTAGGCCCCGGCCTCTGTGCTGGTCTATTATCAAAAGCACCGCTACAGTGGAAAGCCACTTGTATCAACAAGGGTTGCGGAAAGAGAGACAGACGCAGATTTTACTTTATCCTTGTGTGTTTCTGCTCATCAACAAGGATGCCAGGGTTTCCTTATCTTAGCACACTTCACGTCCAGCTTTCCTCTCCAAATAAACGCCTGGCTGGTCTATAGCAGCTTCAGATCCAAGACCAGATGCAGAGCCAACAGCCTTGCGTAGATCTCCCCATCATAGATCTTTCCCATGACTGTGTAAAGTCTAATCTCCATAACAAATTCCTTCCTCTATGTAATTCATAGGGTTCTGCTTCTCTGATTGAACCCTGATTAATACATGACCAAACACGTCTGTGAGCAGAAACATGCCTGGGAGAAGCCAGAGAGCAAGTGCTCTCTGAATTAATGTCTTTGCATATGTCCTCAGCTGGAAATAATCTCTCTCTCCTCTGAAAACTCATAGTTTTATGTAGCATTTAACACATTATAATGTTTATTACATACTTCCGCATGCATACTTTATCTTCCTTGATAAATTTCAATTTATTTACATGCTTTTCATTTCTTCTCTTCCTTCTTTCTATCAGAAACCTTAAGGAAAAATGGTGCTATTTATCCAGTACCCATCAGCTATATTCAAAGATATCTTACTAATGGTATTTCATAAATTTTTACTAATTCTCACAACCAATCCTGTAGACTAGATATTGTAGTGATTATGATGTTTTTGGCTACAAGAAACAAAATCCTTGGCCAAAATTGGCTTAGGTAGTAATAACACTTACTCTATCGTAAAGTACGAGAAGACCAGAATTAAACAGACATTGGAAGCATCACTCCTTGCTCATTCTCTTATTTCCGCCCTTCTGTAGATTCTGTTTGTTGGCCTTGTTCTCAAACCAGGAGGAAGATGGCTGCAGCTCTTCTATGAGTTTTCCTTTACTCACAAGGTGACCTTCTTGAACAGAATCCAAGACATGCCCAGGCTGGTTCTTACACACATGCCCCCTATCTGATCCACAGGGAGCACTCATGCATCCTTTGACCTGACAAACTTGAGGTGTGTATGTCATCAGGCAAACCTCTGGACCTTATTTTTCTTGGGTATCAACTCAATACCAGTCTTCTGTGCCCACAACTGTAGAGGACATATGTCAACCTTGCATGGTTGCTTTGAAGCCTTTCTCATTACACACAAACTGGGAGTAGCATGCCCACCACTCTGCCACAAAAGAGACGTGACACTCACAGTCCATCTCTTCCAAAGAATTATCCTTTTAATCCCCTGCTACTTTTTCAAACTCTCTGATAAACTAAGCTTGAAGTGATGGTCATCAAAGTGTCATGGAACTGATTTGTTCCTAGCTCCATAGCAAGACCATCCTGGGAGGTCTGGCAATACACGTTTGGGCACCTCCTATTCCCTTGGTCCTTCACATGAAACTGACACCGCGTTAGTCATGTTTTAACATATAATTATATATACAACATAAATTTGATTCCAGATGGCATGTTACAAATATGCCATAGCCAGAATGGCTTTCTCTAATATGGTTAATCCAGTTATATCTGATATTAGGAAGGGGAAAGAATTACATTTATTTACTTTCTGAGTAAAAATTTAGGATTCTTTTTCACTCAGGTTGTACATTAAAAAGCAATATGCAAATAGAGAATGCATACAAGATTACAGTACTGATTTGGTGCTCAGATCTTTTTTCTGATTTATAAAAAAATAACAGATATGATTTGTTTAGCATCTACTACCTGTCAAATTGTTTTCTATGCATTATTCAAGCTCTCCTCCACATTTTGTGATACTCACTATCTCCATTCTGTGGAACAGAAAAATTAGTCTCATCAGGTTTAAGGATCTTTCCCATGATTTTCTAGCTGTTAAAGGATAAATTCAGGATTTGATGATATGCGTTTGATTTTGAAGATGATATTTTTTCGTTATACGTACTGCTTAATCTTTTAAATTCAATGTGTCATAGATAATCATTTGTAAGAGTTTCTGTAGTTTATATTTACATAATACATCAATTTTCAAAGCTCATTCCTATCGTGTTACACAGCTTCTGTGTGAATTAGGCAACCAAGTGAATTAACTTTACCATTTATCAGATGTGAGTGACTGAGGAACACACCAAATAATTAACTTGACCATGGGCCCAGCAAGCCAACTGTCAGCTGGGTCTGGTAATTTCCCAGGGGGAAGAATTGGGTAGAATAATATGGGTGCAGGTTCCAGGATCAGATATGCACCGTTAAATCGAGGCTTTGTGACTCACCTCTTAATCACCGTCTTTGTGTCTCAGGTTCTGATCTGTATACCGAGACACTATTCATGCCTACTGATTGGAACTGTAAAGGATCTGATGTTTATAACTCACTGAACATAGAGCTCGGCAAATAGCAGATGCTCAGGAAAGTTTAGCTCTTATACTACGATCTTTGGTGCTTACAGTGACACTTGTCTTCAGAGGAATGCATTGTTCTGCTATTTAGTCATTAAAACATGTCAAGCAAAAAGATACATGGAGAATGTATGTAGGAAGCATGTGCATATATTTACTGAAGCTCCTATTTTCAACTACTTGTACAATTGATTGTGAACAGAGATCTAATTTTTATGTTGCGGTACTTCTTGTATTTCTGGTAGCTACAGGTTTAAATGCTTAGTTTTAGACTTTTCTAACTGATATTGTTTGGATAATCTATGGGAGAGGAAGAAACATCTTACCTTCTATGAGTTTTTTGAGAGAGTTGGGGCTCTGGGCAGTTATCAACAACAACCTAAACATTTCTAACTCCGAGGATTTTCAACCCGGTGTGTTTTTCTTCCATAATGGACTTACCTAATATAGTTCACTCCTTTTTCATCTGCAAACCCATTATTCTGCAAAATTTATAGCACTTTTATGCATCTCTTTTTCGTTGTTACACATGGAGGACATTTTTTTGGCAGTAATTATACAATTTGCATATTTAAAGAGTAAATTGCAATCAAGAAAAAAAATTATCATACAAATTGCTGTGTGTGTAATATGGTATCTGCAGAATATAGTGTTTACTTCTCTGATGTGCACACTAGATCTTAGAAAAGCGAGGAAAGGAGAAAAGAAAAACATTTGCCAAAGAGATTAAGCAGAACTCGCTTCCCTCTTAGAAAGTTTTTTGTCTAAAATTTAAAGAGATAAAGTATTTTTTCCACATTATGATGGGGGCAAATTCTTGGTTGCTTTCAGTTTTACGGAATCCCTTCTCTTTTTTCGCCTCTGTTTTCATGTTTTTGTTTGAAAGTATTTGGGTGAGGCACTGTTTCTGAGAAATGTTCATATCGTAAGTGTAATCCTGGATATCTTTAACGGACAACTGGAGGGAAAAAAAAGAGGACAGAATGATGTTAGCTTTTGGACGAAAATGTAAGTCATCAAAGTGGTTAATAGTCCCTACTGACAGCTAAATATAAACAAAACTGCCAGAACGAAAGCAAAATAAAAGAACGACACCAGAACCTCGATATATGAACAAACGTAGGAACAACAAATCAAGTCTTGAAGAAGTCGTCTCCTCTGCTTGCATGTCTGTGCAAATTTTGCATTTTCTTCACGGAGAAATTGCCTTATATTCTATTTAGTCAGTGTAGACAGAGGCTGTTTATCCCTATAAATGGTGCATTTTGTGACTAAGTGTTTTGACCATCTGAATGACAAATTTTTACACAGCCAACTGAATTCATCATGCAGCTGTTCTTAGTGGGTCATTTAAGAGTCAAAAGCATCAAAGTGTCTTCTTGATCTATCGTTTTGCTTGTTTTTCTATTATTTGAAATGGATTTATTGAGCTATTTGCATGCTGAACTAATAGTTTTATATACGGTTTTAGAATATATTCTTTCCAGGGCGCCTGGGTAGCTCAGTCGGTTAAGCGTCTGCCTTCAGCTCAGGTCATGATCCCAGGGTCCCGAGATCGAGTCTCACATCCAGCTCCCTGCTCAGCCGGGAGTCTGCTTCTCCCTTGGCCCCTCCCCCTGCTTGTGCTTCCTCTTCCTCTGTCTCTCTCTCACACACATAAATAAATAATACCTTTAAAAAAATAAAAAGAATATATTCTTTCTTCATGATCTGGAATTTATGATATAACCATGAGTATCATTTATTAAGTCTGATTTTGAACTCCCAATTTGACTTTAAAAGGTATACAGGGCCCACAAGAGAAATTTTCCAAATGGTCATTTTTGTTTTCAAGAGTCAGTTTAGGAAGTATCAGATTATAAACGAATTTGATTAGAACAAAGTCCCATGAAGTTTGAAAATTGTTTTCTTTATGTTTGTGGTGGAGAATACAGTCACAGTTTTTCTTCCATGGTTCTCCCCAGAATCCATTTCCATTCTCACGAGGAGTTAAAAGTGAAGAGACATGAAGGAAGAGGAGCAAGTATTGGAAAAGTTTCAAGTGGATTCCAATATGCAGCTTGATGCGTATTTAATTCTGAAAAAAAGAAAAGTGCCTGTAGGGGTATAAGTGTGGAACACTCACCATTTCATCGTGGCAATGATTTTTTCCATGCGTGTGTATGAGTTTCTCTGCATCGACTGGAATGTAATACCCACAAGGTTAATTAGATGCGCTGAAAATGGAAACATTCAGCGCTCTCAAAATGTCTCGTTAATTCAGGTCTCACCCAGGCATCTATGCTATCTTTTTAACCACATTGTTCTCCAAGGTGTGGAGTTCATTTATGAGTAACATCCTCTTAACCTTTTCAATATAATAAAAGGGTATTTGAGATGCATGGTCAGTCAACATCTAACATAAAATCTTAAGCCTCTGGTTTTGAAAAGAACAATGTGGATTAATGAGGATTGTTTTTTATAGAGCTGATACAATTACTTGTCAAAAGAGACAAAGAAGAGAATTACTGTTGGTATTCTGGTCAAAAACTGTGTTGATC
This sequence comes from Ursus arctos, assembly GCF_023065955.2. NCBI lineage: Eukaryota > Metazoa > Chordata > Mammalia > Carnivora > Ursidae > Ursus > Ursus arctos. The sequence continues at coordinate 15,992,143 of NW_026622930.1, forward strand.
TATCATGAAAATTGAAACTACTCCAGAGAATGGATGGATTTTGACTTATTTGTGGTCTTAGTGAGGGGAATGAAGTCACGAAGGAGACGCATGGATCATAAAGCAAAATCAATATGGGTACTCAGTTAAAGAAAAGCATTTTATATTCGTGTCCATTGAAATAGAAAATGAACGGTCTCTACAAAGAAGGATGAAGCATTGTTGCTTATGAATTTTTACTCTGTTTATTCTTTATTAATATGTCCTTAGCTGGTTCATTTTGAGTATTATATGATATTATAGTGCAAATGTATGTTTCTTTCAGTTTCATTATTTCGTCAATATTTACCTAGATACTCTTCTCTGATCTCAGAACTTACATAATGTCTGCTCCAAAAATTGAAGGTAAGAACAGGCTTTCATTCATTTCATGAATTTTCATACAAAAAGAAAAAAAGGGGGGAAGGAGAGATCAGCAGAAGCTTCTTGTATCCACAAATATGAACTAACATGGGTGCTTAATAACCATACAAAGTTTTTTTAAGGAAAATATCATGGTTGATCCTTGAAGTGATTCCAAGTGACAACTCCAAGTAGACTTTCCCCAAAACATTAGTTGCTAGGTGTGTTTTTAAATAATGACTAAAACAGGATGACATAAAATATTTTGAATTAGGGAAAACTCAAAAATTTGTCGTACCATTATGAAGGGTATATTGTTATGACAGCCCAAACGTACTGATATTTATGGGATGTTACTATTGCTTTAAAGCATCTTTACTTCTAAGCTGGAAAAAGCAAAACCAAATCTAAAATATGGCTCTTCTAGCAAGGGTAAATTATTACCTCCACCATGGTAGAAGGAGGCCAAATGCCAGCAGGTGATTGTCTGGTCTCTCTAGTCTACACGGTCATGTTGGGTCTCAGTTTGGGCATTGCTCCTGGAAAGCACATCAGTCAGCAAAAGCATTAGATAAGGGTCCTCTGCAATAAGAGATAAAACCTGAGCCTAAATATAATTTTACATCTTTTATAATTTAATGTATAAATTAAGTATATAATATAATTTATATATTACTTACATTATAATTTATACATTGTATTATGAATTTATACATTAAAAAATAATAATAATTAATAATATTATAATTTATGCATTATAATATAATTTACACATCTTTACTACCATGGTTAATTTATATATTTGTTCATGATCCAATTTAGGAATTTCTAGGGTGACTGGAAAAAGTACCAGCTGATATTGCTATAAAAGTCATTTTGTTTTCCTTGGTTATTAAAAACCTTCATTAGGGGCACCGGGGTGGCACAGCGGTTAAGCGTCTGCCTTCGGCTCAGGGCGTGATCCTGGCATTATGGGATCAGGCCCCACATCAGGCTCCTCCGCTGGGAGCCTGCTTCTTCCTCTCCCACTCCCCCTGCTTGTGTTCCCTCTCTCGCTGGCTGTCTCTATCTCTGTTGAATAAATAAATAAAATCTTAAAAAAAAAAAAACACCTTCAATAAAGTGGGGACATCTTTGTAAAGAAAGAAACCTGACGGACACAAATTTTCTCACCCCCGGAGTCAATTCTGAGAGCTCCGTGTACATAATTCTTTTCTACACTATCAACCACACAGCTTCCTTGTGAGTCCCTGACCATCCTTTCTAAACCAGACATCATTTAATATCTGCATCTCAAACTTTTCAAGATCTTTCATCAAGGAAGGGGACAGCATCAGTGATTTGGGAAGAGTGATCACTTCTATTGTCAAAGAAGTCAAAGATTGGATGGAGTTTCAGTACTCCTGATCTCCTGATCCTTCACATATGCCACTTTTCTAGAGATTATAGGCCCATTCTTTCCTTATCAGTACCCCCAATGTCCTGAAAGGCTGTGAATCCAGCTAATGTAATTTGGCAACCCACAGAAGCAAACTTTGTGTCTGGGTTTTGGCTTTTGGTCTAGTGGCTCTAAGACATAAGGAACTCTTTCAGAGAAGCCATAGAGATTTTCTGGTTTTCTATCTGCATTTGAAAAACAACAATGAAAGAATCTGAACTTATCAATCTATTTGTTTTCCAGGCCCATTGGAGTAAATCACTCCACTCTGCAGTCTTGAGTTCTATTTCTTACACCCAATGGTTTTCTGAACATTGTCTTCAACTGGCCCTTCTTCCAGGTGACCATTGATAATAACATAATTGGGTTTTCATTTCCTATTGCATGTCATGGGCTGCCAGACACCCATCCTTTAATGCTTATTAGATTTTTTAAAATTGCCGTTAGTCTCCACCAATTCCAAGTAACAAATCCCAGATTCTCCTTATTTCTGTGAATGTCTTTGGCTTATAACACTGCTTGTGCCAACTCCTATGTTAGCTTCTTGGATACATGAAACAATAAGGGATTTAACAAAAAAGTGCTGGTAATTAAAAAAAAATATCCAAGAAATCTACAGAATCAGACATGGGAATGGACAGAAATAAGGTAAGCTGAGTACTGGCCAGGGCCACAGTGATAGCATGCCCCAAACCAGTCTAATACTGATGCTGATTACTGGCTGCTAAAGTTTGCACAGATTTTATCACCTTATGGCCTCTAGAAATTGCGACTGCATTAATGACACTACTGGTCCTAGAGTTTCAGTGTTCCTGCTATCCCTGCTCCTTAGCAAACATCCAGCCAGAAGCCTGCATTGGGAGCACTTGCTTAACAAGAGCGACTGGGTAAGTCAATATCTGGTGCTTTGTAGTTGTACTGTAGTAGGAAATAGTATATGCTTCCCTATCATAACCCATATGGTTTATGGGCATATACAAATGGTTGGCTAACAGAATACTCATTCTGTCTCTTTCCCCTTGACCGTCTCCTCAAATATTTTCAGTCCAGGCTTCTTTTTGAGTTGGAAGTGGTCATCTGAAATCTTTCTCGCCAATGAGACATATTTTAAATTATGTAGATGGATTTCTGGGGATGGTTTTTGCTTTTCTTGATAATAAAGATAGTTTCAACTGATGTCATCTCTCTCCCCACCCTCTTGCCCTGCTTTGATAGTGGGCATGGGGCCTGGAGTCATAGCAATCAGCTTTGACTATAGCAAGGATAGGAAAATTACAGATGCAAACACAGATAATATAGAGCCACTGAATCGGTGCCAGCAAAAACAAGATACAGACTTCTTGTAATAGAAGAAAAATAAACCCTTATTTGTTTAGGCCTTTGAACTCAAGTTTTCTATTACTTAAAACTAAACACGTCTAACTAGTACAATGAAAAATTCCCCAGATCCTGGGCAGCCAAACAGAAAAAAAAAAAATAATAAAATAAATAAAATTCATTTCTATTTTAAACATTAAGCAAAATTAAATGAACATTGATTTCCCCACGTTCACATCTGAAATTGTTATTAAGGATATTTGGAAACTTGAGCACATGTGTGAGTTGATGACAACTTCTTCTAAATACCTTTGGAAGTCTGATGTAAAATATACATATTCTTCTTATGAGGCTTACGTAGTCTCACATATGGATAATAGTTCATATTTTTTAAATTTACTCTCCACTTCAAGATGAAACACAACCACTGCTTCATGTTTCCCCCTAGCAAATAAGTAGATGGGACAAAATGTAACTCACAGATTTTTAAAAAATATAAACTAATTCGCAGAGGTAAGGTAGTAATAGCAATCCGCCTTTCTGACACTCAGCTAAGATAATCACAGATGCAAGCGCTCTGCGGTGATAATAAATCTGTGCAACAATCACAAAATTCGAATGCCCGGAAACAAACTTAATATATTTAGTTTTATGACTAAATGTGCCAGGTTCTTTTTTTTTTTTTTTTTTTCTTCGCATCATTGCAAAAATGGTTGTGATCCAAATTCCTGTTGGGACCAAACAGGTAACATAAATGCGGCCAGGTAGAAAGAGGCATGCCTTCATTGGGAGAATGGCTTCACCTAAGGAGGAGGGAAAACAGACACCTTATCTAAGGAGAAGCCCGTCGGCTCCAGCTCCTTGTGGCCATGCTGGGAGGCAGTGCACTTGTCAGATCTTATTGTCAATCGAAGCTGAAAATTTCAGATTTTGATGTGAAGTTTTTAATGTTTTTCAATTTTAGTCAATTAAACAATAGTTGAAGTCTATATCTGGATTTTGGGTCAATAACATATGACCTTCATCTTAAGGAAAGACTTAATCACTAAGTCTTTTTTAGACTAGGAAAAAATACATTGTGAGAACACACACACAGTAGAATAAACAGAAAATATTTAAATGTTTAATCACAATGCTTTGCTTTCAGGATTTTCTAGGAGGAGTAATTACTGAAGAAGGTGGATGGGCTTTGGGAACTGTCCAGAGATTATGCTCTATACCAACTTATTTTTAAACCAATTTCAAATTTATTTCCCATTAATAACATACTGATGGCATTATATTGATTATTTTTATTACTACGGTAATGCTAGTAACAGACGTTCAAGTCCTAGTGTTATACAATAATACAACGTAACTTCTTATTTGTATTATGTTTAATTGACACAGCATTCAGAGATAAGGGACCACAGCTGACATAGGCTCCACAGTTCTTAACATGTGTGTTTTTTTCTGGACATTGATATCTATTCGAAAAGAAAGGTGGATATTTTTTTATGGGCCAATATTTGTACCATATATTGATTCACTCTATACTCCATCATTTAGAAATGAGTCTCAGTGTCTCAACTGGGATACAAAGAGGACATTGAATCCATTTGATAACTGGGCTGTGGCTTTCAAGCAGCAAACTTAACACAAGGAGAGCAATAAGAATAGTCAGTGAATATCTAGCCATCACTGCCACAGGGCTTTAGATTTTGTTGACTAAGTGTCTTTATTTCCAGAGGCTTTCTTACTCCATATTTTTTGGTTATATTAGCAAGTCAAGCAAAAACAAATAAACAAACACATGTTTTTTTCACAAGTCATTTTTTTCACAAGTCATTCTGTAGTAATTTTACTGAAGTATAACGTTCAGTTATATTTATATTTTACAAATCATTTTCCAAACTACATCCCATTCAGTTCCATTTGATTCAGTTAGTTTCACCAGTAATTTATTAATTACGTACTACGTGCCAAGCATTGCGATGGTTTCAGGAGACAAAGAAGCGTGTAAAGAATATCTGGGATACTTTTGGTTGATTTCGGTGGATGGATTATGTGCACTGACCCCTCGGATGTCTTCAAACACTACTAAAATGGGAATGAAGGACAGCAAAATAGATCAGTCCACTAGTATGTAAAGAACGGAAGGGGAAACACAATGAATGAGAAATGTGAATTTTTTTTTGCAAGGTGTGGTAACTGACAACACACCTGAAAAGGCTGAAACATAAGCTCCTGAATAGAGTGGGCTGCATGTCATAATCTATTGACTCACCTTGTGAGATCAGGAAGGCTTAGAATTAGGGGCGCCTGGGTGGCACAGCGGTTAAGTGTCTGCCTTCGGCTCAGGGCGTGATCCCGGCATTATGGGATCGAGCCCCACATCAGGCTCCTCCGGTATGAGCCTGCTTCTTCCTCTCCCACTCCCCCTGCTTGTGTTCCCTCTCTTGCTTGCTGTCTCTATCTCTGTCAAATGAATAAATAAAATCTAAAAAAAAAAAAAAAAAAAGGAAGGCTTAGAATTAGAAAATACAAGTACTTTACAAGATGAGGAAGACACATCACAACAGAGGATGATGTAAAATCTATTAGAAATGGGCACTCTACAAGTTAATTCTCATTTTGTCTCTCTTCTCTCCCAGCCAGCCATCCTCCCCTTGGAAATACATTTATCCAGTAAGAACAAACAAACAAAGGAAAACACCAGAGCTTTTAATTCAAGGATACAAGCGAAACAGGAAGTGAAGGTGAGGTTTCACACAGAAAATGAGGATTCAGTGAAAATTTACCAACCAGGACACAGTGGTGGCTCATAATACTTTCTCCTAGTCTGTTCCCACAATTCCTGTGTTCAGTTGACATACCCTTCAACAGAAGAGTAACAGGTCTATTCTTGGAAAGGCTGAAGAGCACGCAAAGAAAAACCACAGGTATCTTTCAATGGGGTAAAGAGGCTTCCTTGTGAAAAGCCAGGGTCTCCCTACACTGGGGTTCACCATTTAAAAAGTCCTACACATGGACAAAGAGTTCCAATCAACAATCAAGCATCATAAGACATGGAAGACAAACTCCAGTATAACTAACATGAAAAAGTGCCATCAGAAACAAAAAGAAAGCAGGGAGAGGAAGAAAATTTCAGTGACACTATAAGTGATCTGAAAGATATAACAGAATATGCTGGTGTTGCATTTGTTGTTATTTTAATAAGAAAGGATCACTTAACTTCTTTATGTCTCATTTGTGAGATGGTACCTCATAGTGTGGCATAAAGATTACATTATGAATATATGTAACTTATTTAGAATAACACCAGCTATGTAATAAATAATACATAAGTGTTAGCTATTATATTTAAGTCAAAGAATATCACAAACTATATGTTTAATGACTTCATCAATTTTTTGGACTGAGGACAGTGTTCAGATTAAATTAATTTTATAATCAGAAAATGAAATCAAGAAAACAACTCCATTTATAATAACATCAAAATATTAAAATATTTAGGAATAAATTTAACAACAAAAGTATAGGGCTCGTGCAGTGAAAAGCACAGAACACTGCTGAAAGAAATTAAAGAAATAAAGGGAACTGACCCCCTATGTTCATAGATTGGAAGTTTTAATATCTTAAGATGGCAAGACTCTTGAAATTGATCAACAGATACAATACAATCCTTATCAAAATCCCAATTCCTTTTTTTTCCCTAGAAGTTTGCTAACTGATCTTAAAAATTCAAACAGAAATGAGAAGGGTCCAGAATAACCAAAAGAATCTTGGGGAAAAAAAGAACAAAGTTATATGATTCAAACTTCTTGATTTCAAAACTTATTACAGTTCTACAATAACCAATACAGTGTGGTACTGACATAAAAATAATCAAAAAGATCATTGTCTCATAATTGACAATACATATATAAATTGACAATGCATATATGACAATGCATATTTGTGGTTAATTGATTTTTGAAGAAGGTGCTGAGACAATTCAATGAGGGAAAGAATAGCCTTTTCGACAAATTTTGCCAGAGTAATTGGATATCCACCTGTAATAGAATGAAGTTGTACTCTCTACTTAAAACCATATACAGAAACTAACTCAAAATAGATCATAAGTCTGAAGATAAAAGCTAAAACTCTTAGAAGAAAGCATAAGAGTAAATTTTGTGACATTGTTTTAGGTAATGATACTATGATACCAAAAGTGCAAACAACAAAAAATGAGATGAATCAGAATCCATAAAAATTTAAAATTCTTGTGCTCTAAAGATGCCATCAAGAAAATGAAATGACAATCCATAAAAAATAGAGAATTTTTGCAAATCTTATATATTATCAGGAAACTAATTCCAGAATATATGAAGAACACTTCTGACTCAAACAATAAGACAATCTGAATAAAAAATAAACAAAGGATTTGAATAGCTATTCCTCCAAAGAAGATAATCAAATGGCCAATAAGCACATGAAAAGATAACCAAAGGCATTAGCCATTAGGGAAATGCAAATCAAAACTGTAATGAGATACCACATCACACCCACTAGTATCGCTAGACAGTAACAAGTGGAGGGGAGAATGTGGGGTAATTAGAACACTCCGACATTGTTGCAGGTGAGATTGTAAAATGTTGCAGCAACTATGGAAAACAGCCTTACAGTCTTAAAACTGTGAAACCTAGATGGACCATATGATCGAAAATTATACTCCTATGTACATGCCAAAGAGAATGAAAACAAATGTCCCAAAGAAAGTGTACACTAATGTTTATAGCAGAATTATTCTTAATAGCCAAAAAGTGGAAACAACCCACATGGGCATCAACTTGATAAATGAGTAAATCAAATATGATATATCCATTCAATGGAATGTTATTCAGCAATGAGAAGAAATAAAGGATACATGCTACAATATGGATGAACCTTGCATACATTAGGCTAAGTGAAAGAAGCCATTCAGAAAAGGCCATGACTGTATAATTGTATGATCGTGTAATTCCATTCATATAGATTATCCATCATAGGCAAATCCGTAAAGAAAGAAGAAAAGAATGTTTGCTGGGGACTCAAGGCAGACAAATGGGGAATGACTGATAATACAGGGTTTCCTTGCAGGGTAGTTAAAATATTTCAAAATTAGGTAGTGGTGATGATTGTACAAATCCGTGAATATAAAAAAATCACTGAAGTGTGCACTTTAAGGGGTGAATTTTATGGTGTATGAATTACATTGCAATGAAGTTGATATAAAATAAATTAAAAGATAATCTTGTTAGAATGAAAAACGGATATCATGCTTTATTATAAAACAGAAACAAATGAGATTTTAAGGAGGAAGAATCCAAAGCACAAGTAGAAAGTTACAGAAGATTGGTGAATTGAGTTGAAAGTATCTTAATGCTCTTAGTAGATTCAAACCTCACACCAGGTAAGACTGGCTATCTTACATGCATCACCGCAGACCACTTAGCCCAGTTAGGTGCAGAAAAGCTCTTTGATTTAATCATGGTCACACATCTTGTGAATGATGTAACCAGGAAGGAGACCAAGTGATTCACGTTCTGGTTCCATGTTGACATGTGAATGCATTATTAAAGTGTGCTTATTTTCATCAACATATTATGTTTTTCCTCCTTTCCGCTCCTGTATGTTCCACACAAACTAGTCAGCAATGAGATAGAAAACAATCACTTTTTATGTTAATAATATGTTAAATTAGACTATATTTGAACAACCTCAAATATTTTCTTAAAACATAAAGTGCTTTCTTAAATGCAAAAACTGAATACCATATTAACACTCTTCTTTTTGTATTTAGTATCTTATTGATTTTGGTAACATTCTGAAGTTGATATAACATGACTTATTAGCTATAGTCTCATGCTGCCTGTTTCCCATGATTCCATTATCCTCTTCCTGAATTATGACTTTCTTCATTATTTTTCTATCAATTCAATAAATAATTAGATTTATTTCATTGCAAGTCATGGGGTCATTTATTCCAAGTGAATTTTCACAAAATTATATATAAATTCATTATCCTGCAATTATACTATTAACCTACCTTCTTCCTACATAAACAAAGATTTCAAAAAAAAAATCATATGATGCTTTCAGTATCTATTATTTGTTATCTTCAGATTTTAAAAAAGCCATTTGTGTTTATTTAGTTATTTCTATTTCTAGTTCCTTAAATATTTCCTCTTTACTTTTAAGTCTCTTTTTAAATTTTTATTTATTTATTTATTTAATTTGAGAGAGAGAAAGCACTAGCAGAAATAGCGGCAGAGGGAGAGGGAGAGGGAGAGAGACAGGAAGAAAAGTCCGCTGAATGCGGACCCCCGAGGTGGGACTTACCTCAGGTCTCTGAGATCATGACCCAAACTGAAACCAAGAGTCAGATGCTTAACCAACTGAGCCAGCCTAGCACCCCTATTTCCTCTTTAGATCCAGAAGACTAATCTGGGAAATAAAGATGTCAAGTAATTGACCAGGTAAATGAGGTAAGACATAGTTTTTAAATAAAATAATGTCAATATTACATATGTGTCATTTCCTCCTCTTCCTCTTCCAACTATTTATTCAAAGCAGGTAAAGTGGGGCCAGAGTTCACGTAGGAAAACTACTTCTAAGTATTCTCTTTATGTTGCAGTCTCTTAATTTGAATCTTAGAGTTTCCTCTAAGAAACATATTGAGATTTTTTTATGAAATGCAGTCAGTTGTTCTACTGGGATGTTGATATCCTTGTGAGTGTTTGTTGATGGTACGTTACAACTCTCTGGAGTGCCTTCCTAGATATGACACATCTAGTGCCTTCCTAGATATGACACATCTAGTGTCATCAGAGAAGATTTTTTTTTCTTCTAAAATAGTTCAGTTGGTATTTACTCTTTGGAGTCATTAATTGATTATATCATTAGTGAAAAACTACAGTCTAACAGAGAAGAATAAAGTTTTCTTGAAATATATTCAGGTGAATATTCTTTCATCTGGTGGACATTATTTAACACACATCATCCTCAAAATAAATCTACAAAGCAGATATTAATATTGCCATAACAATTTGCCCATGGGGAAACTGAGGCTCATAGGAGATCAATAGGTGTGAAGTGGCAGAGTCCTGAGAATATGTTGCCTCTCAGATGGATAACCCGTTACCTCTGTTGGTGGATGCCAGAGCTGTCTCTCTGGAAGGGCTGACCAGCTGGAACTCTGCCTATGTTGGAAATAGAGTAATGAGCGGAAGAGATGAGCAAGGATGAAGAACATCTATTGTCTTTAACTAGGCAAAGCACAACTTCTACCAGGAGGTTTCTCAGACAAGCTTGCTCTTACGGTCAGCTCAGGCTAATCTAAGTAAGTATTTTGGGTCCTTCCCCAAACTCAATGTCGATTGTATTAACAAGTAGGAAATCATACAAGAAACTTTGCTCTTGATCACTTCAGTCATAAAACCAGGAATGCCGGAGCATAAGCAGGCAGCGATTCCCCGACATCCAGCATGGAGACTCTGAAGGTGCTCAAGTGTAAGGATTCTTGATTTATTACTACTTGTGTCCTAATGACCTAACGAAGTGATGAATGCATAATAGATATTAGATAAATATTTGATGTTGGATGGCCTGGAGCAAGGAAGGAAAAAAGGAAAGAGGGAAGGAAAGAGTAACCGATGTCCGTGGTAAAAGGGTTTGTTTCTGATCATATCCCAAACTGAACAAGGCAGTTATTTCCCCATTTTCTTTTAGAAAGTTTTAGAATTCCTTTGTATACTACTTAGCATTGTCCTATGCACAACTCACCCCCAGGGTATTAACACTCCCTTATTTTCAGATCTCATATTCTTGTCTAGATTCAGTATTCCCAAAGCATTTCGATTCTAACATGCATTTTAGCAACATCGTGCTTCCCGTTTTAATGCTTACTACTTTGGGGTGTCTTTCTACTAACCATGGTGGGGATGCTTATTGGTTACAGAATATCAGCTCTCCCCACTGTCTTACACTAGGGAGAAGAGACAGGTGGATTCTTGGAGTTCTATTTATTTCCGTCCCAGAAAAAAAAAAAAAGACAAATACCAGCAAAAAACACCCTCCAAAAAATAGCAAGCAGCAAGCAGGTGAGAATGTTTACTCTTTTCGGTTTTCACAATATGTAGACGAGGCACTTAATTTGCGGTCTCAATGTTTTGATGCGATTCCCGTGTTCACATCTCTGGCAACCCGGGATGTCATTACTCACTGAATAACAGCGTAACCACACTGCCACAGGTGGCCTGCAGACTCAGCAAAATGTAAAAGCCGTCCACTGGATCCTGCCCCAGAGGCTGACAGCATATGCAATGCTCTTCAGAAGATAATCAGGGGCGCCTGGGTAGCGCAGTCGTTAAGCGTCTGCCTTCGGCTCAGGGCGTGATCCCGGCGTTCTGGGATCGAGTCCCACATCGGGCTCCTCCGCTGGGAGCCTGCTTCTTCCTCTCCCACTCCCCTGCTGTGTTTCCTCTCTCGCTGGCTGTCTCTATCTCTGTCAAATAAATAAACAAAAATCTTTCAAAAAAATTAGATAATCATTCCATCATTTAATGCATCATATTTCTCACTGTTGTATAATAGCCTCACGTTAAGAGAAGTTCATTCACAGCTTAGAGTGAGTGATTCCTGTCATTGGGACTTGCCCACACCAAAACCCAGGAAATTTTAAAGCCTACCAGTTGGGTTGTATAGCTTCTATTGCACACACGCACACACACACACACATCATCATCATGTATGCGTGGTCAAAAGGAGCATGTCGATACCCGAGAGATAAGAATCCAAGCTGCCATTGCTCCTTTTTTAGTGACCAAAAAATGCTTATTGTTTCATTGAACGTTATTTACTGAGAGTCTATAAAGTCCCTTACAATCAAATTTCTTTTTATTACTTTGTATCTTCCTTTTGTGCTCAGCCCAGTTTCTCGCACCTCTCCCAGATCAGTATTTGCTTGCGAACTACCGAGTTACTTGGAGAAGAGTAAGACACACAGTTTATGCTATAGCTGATTTTCCACTCGTAGGAATTCTGCAACAAATAAGAAGTTCCTAGTGGTCTTTAACTGCGCTTTATATAGCAAATACGCCCTCAACACAACGTTTTGACCTGGATTATGTACAAAATGATGAATTATATCTACACATACTGCTGTGTCATGATTAATGTGCAAAAGATATCTGGAACCATGATATGGTCGCTTTTTGTACAATATTTTTTTCATATGCATCAAGGCACATTTATTACACCAAATAGAGAAAGTATTCAAACCTACTCCACCAATTTTAGACAAGTCCAACTGTTTCACATGAACGACAGTTGAGTCTTCCTAAAAATTAGTGAAAACCTCATAAAACTCTTCTATTCTTCCCTCCTTCCTTTCATTCCTTCCTTCCTAACTGTCCTGTGCCAGGGACTGAATCAATCCACGATAATGTAATAAATAAAGAACTGTATAGATAGGGTTTGACTTCCATTAGCTTACTGTCCGATGATAGTGACAGACAAAAAAATATGTAATTGCAAAGAAACGTGCTATCAAGCTATTTCCCTGTGAGCAAAGCCAGACAATAAAGGGTAGGCCCGATAAGGCGAAGATAAAGCTCTTCAGACATACTTCACCCTGCTCCGCTGGCCTGAACATAGTCGCACCTGAGTAGTGAGAGAATAACTCCATAGGCACCATTGACTGCAGACCTGGAAATCATCATCCAGCTTCAACATCCATCATCACAGGACAAGTTCATTTTGTCGCTGTCATGTATGTCACTATAGGAATAACTGTTTTGCTAAGAAGCCAGCATCTGATTGGAGATGAGAAGAGAAGAAACGAAGTCAGAGAAAGCAGTTTTTCACTTACTGGCTTGGCTCTTCCTTGACCTAGAGAATTTCATACCAGCATAATAGCACTCTGTGACCTGCAAGGGGAAGGATTTCTTAAAGTATCTTTAGGGATGTTCTCTATAATTAGGAGTCTATTTCTTGCTTTGTGTCTCCCTCTCTACATATATTTTTTTTTCTCTGCTCGTTTAAAAAAAACTATAAAATAAATAAAACATGAAAAAAAAAAGAATCTTTCGAAAGTGTGTCAAAGAGTATGGAAAGAAAGTAAGAGGCCAGGTGAATGGGTATGCAGAGACAGCTGGCCGACCATTCACTGTATCATTGTCAGTCCTTCCTGCACACAAATGCTCTGTCTTTCCTGCCATTTGACACAAATGGGACATACAACAGCTTTAGAACTTGACACCGAGCTAAACCCCAAATGGTTTTGAAGAACATCGCCGTGAGTTTATTAGAGAAGTCCCTTTGATCAGGTCCCATATAAGTCATCTGCACAGGAATGGTGTCTAGGCCAGTTATATAAATAAAATAACTGAGACAGTAACAGTAAGGCTTATGTTGTTAGTTAACTCAAATAAAGCCAATTTGCATATGGTGGCCATGTTTTAGTAAGAGATCTGCCATTTATGAAACACTTGCCTGATGACACGGTGTAACTAGTATGCATTACCATATTAAAGCCCCAAACAGCTCTATATAATAGGCATTTTACTCCTGATTTACAGATGTGAAGCCTGGGACCTCAGAGAGTTTTTGTTTCCAAATAATATAGCTAGCAGATGGTAGACCGAGGATGTAAACTCTATTTTTATGTTATTATATAAAGCTGCCTCCCTGAAATGTACTTAAGACATGGCTTCTTCCTCAAGGAATTTGTGATCTTGTCACAGAAATAGAGCCTATGGTTGAATATAAATCAGCACGTATTTGCTGAATACCTTTGTGGACAACATAATGTGAGGATAGCCCCTGCCCTTAAAAAAGGCTTCTTTAAAAAAAAATTATTTATTTATTTGTTTGTTTATTTATTTATTTATTTAGAGAGATTGGGTGAGAGAACAAGTAGGGTGAGGGGCACAGGAGAGGGAAAGAAAGAATCTTAAGCAAGTTCTGTGCTTAGCATGGAGCCCGACATGGGGCTCGATCTCACAATCCTGAGATCATGACCTGAGCTGAAATCAAGAGCCTGACGCTTAACTCACTGAGCCTCTCAGACACCTCAAGATGGTTTCTTAAAATCAAAACCATCACCTCCAGAACACCTCACCTCTGCTGGAGGTAACAATTACTGTCACGGATGCGGAGTAATTGGAACTCTTCTATACTGTTGGTGGTAATGAAAATTGGTGCAGCCACTGCGGAAAACAGTATGGAGGTTCCTTCAGAAAGTAAAATAAAAATAGAACTACGTGTGATCCAGGAATCCCATTTCTGGGCACATATCTGAAGGAAATGAAGTTGCTATCTTGAAGTCATCTGTACTCCCATGTTCCTTCAGCATTATTCGCAGTGACTCTGACATGAAAACAGCCTAAGTGTTCATCAACAGACAGATAATGAAAGTATGGTATATTATACAATGGAATAGTATCCAGATGTAAAAAAAGAAGGAATACCTGTTATTTGCATCTTTGAGGGCATTCTGCTAAGTGAAATAAATCAGACACAGAAAGACAAGGAGCTGACTGATATGTGGAATCTATAAAAGTTGAGCTCATAGAAACCAAGAGTAGACTGGTATTCTCCAGGGGGTTGGGGGTGGGGGAAATGGAGAGACACCAATCAGAAAATACAAACTTTCAACTATGAGATGAATAAAATCCTGGGATCTAATGTGGAGCACAGAGACTGTAGTTAATATTATGTTGTATCTTGTATACTTGAAATTTGCTAAGAGAGTCGGTCTCAATTGTTGTCACCACACACATAAAAATGGTAAGTGTGAGAGATAACGTAGGTGTTAACTAGCCTTATTGTGGAGCTTATTCTGCAATACGTATGTTGTACGCATGCGGACACCACATTGTACAAATCAAACTTACACGTTGTATGCCAATGATATCTCGGTAAACCTGGGAAAAACCAAAATAATTTAACAAAGAGAAAAAAAAAAGAAAAGCTGAGAAAAAGAACGTAGACACCATCTAACGCTTCATTTTACTGATGGGGCTGCAATACCTGAACCGATAAATGCAATACCCAAGCTCATCTGGCCCTTTATTGGAAAGCAGGCTAGGAAGCTGGGAGTAGGAGTGCTGGTCATAGCGGTTGTGTGTGACCAGCACACGAAGCCTGGCTCTCAGGACCCTTTACTTGGGATTTAATGTTCTGTGACTGATGTCTTCAAATCTGTAACAATTTTATCTTTGACCAGTGCTTTATCAAGTGAAGTCCGAGGGGACAGGGAGGCATGTGCTGGGGCCTGGAGACTCAAACGTGATTCTTCACCCTGCTGACTCCGCCTCTTCAGGACCAGATCCCAATGGCCTGCCCCATGGATCCCGAGAACCAGCCAGCCTCCCCCTTTCTGCTCCTGGCCTTTACTCCTGGAAGGAAGCTGAGTGGGGTCTCAAGGAGAGTCAAGAAGAGGTGTATACCCCACACCATGTTTCAAGCCAGGGTATGGGGGTGGCCTTCTCCATCCCAGGCTGGCAGAGTCATGTTGTATTCAATGCGTCGCTAAGCTGGGATACGCTTCTTGCCCACACCCCCACCTTGCCTGCCCTGGATTGGCACCGCAGGCTTCTGGGAAGAGAAGATTCAGTGTGTTAGCTGGCAGGAGGGGATTCTGGGAGGTGGTGAGACTTGCTTTGCTCCTGGGTCATGGGGAGCACCCTCAGGCGCCTGTAAGAGTTTGCACTTGCTGGGCGAGTATCCTTGTGCCTAAGGGAGAATGAGGTTAAACAGCAGATGACAAACACCATGACATGTTTGCGCAAGGGACTCCACATTTTTTTTGGGCTGGGCTTGGCAAATTAAGTAGCCAACTTTGGTTACTATTCAGTGATTGCTTTGTGTATGACAAGTACTGATGCTAAGTACTCTACCTGAATTCACAGCACCCAACCATTATACTTATTACTGAGACACTGTTATTAACCAAATTTTATGAATAAAGAAACCCAGGTTTGAAGAGGTTAAGACAACATGCCTATGATCACAGAGCTAGCGACCAAGGCCTCAGCTTTGGTCTGTGGGATCCCATAGTCCATACTTTTAACAACTATGCATTGCTGCTTCCATCCTACCTGGCTTCGGGTGAACACAGAGCTTGCTTATCCCCCCACGCCAGGCTGCTTGATGCTGCCATGGGAGGCAGAAGAAAGCAAGCTCAATAGTGAGCAAACACATGGAGCAGAAAAATGCTCCTAATGTCTACAGGGGGGGTGGATGGTAGAGAGGCAGAGTTCTCGTCCATAGAAACCCCTTTATGCAGTTTCTGCATTTTTTCCCATGCAAGATTTATATTTTCTTTTTTTAAGATTTCTATTTTCCATGCATCCAACGAGGCAGTAACCCTGTGTAGGCTGACTCTACCCCCTTTTTTTTCTGTTAGAAGAACTGTATTTTAGAGTCACTAATCCTAACACGGAGTCTGCACTCCTGAGTGCATAAAACATAGTTTTGAATGATGACGTAAGGAACAATGCCAGCAGTTGTGTCTTTAACCAAAATCCTATAAACCACATATCAATAATGTGTAGGCATTCTTCTTTGATTGAAGGGCGAATGGGTTTTCCATATCCTTGCCCGAAGCAGCATCACCGCATTCTCAGAACGCATGTGCCCTGAGACCCTACCACCGTGTCCGAGCGCAGTGGAAGCGAAGGCAGCTCTCGAAAATCACAAATGTGATGAGATACCCTTCGCCCTTCAATATATCACAGTGTCGACTTCTCTGGCCAAAAGTAAGTCATTCTGCCTCTACGCCACACCGTTTCTGTTCCCCATACATGACCGGGATGCTTGCAAACATCTGGCTCCTCATCTCTGTTATTGAGATTTCATTTGTTCGGAGAAAATGACTCCAGCACATGAGCTTCCCCTCCCTACTTCTCTCTGCCCCAAAATGCTCATTTGTGGAGGAGCAGGTTTCATTCTCTAACTGATTACGCTTGGCAGGTGGAGATTGCCGCGCCGGTTACGTTAATGATTTCTGAGGTGACGCTGAGGCCTCAGAGGCTGCTTGACAGAACAGCTAGCAGGAAACTAATGAGTATCCCAGCACGACCCTGGACCATTAAAAGGAGGGGGTTTCGAGGAGAGAGTGGGGGGGAAATAAATTAGAGACCTCAGCCTCTGGTAAGAATATCAGTGAAGGCCCTTAATGGAGTCGAGCAAAGAAAATTAATCACCCATAATGACTGGGGTGTGTGCGAATATTTGATTTAATTCCTTTTATAAATATTTTTCCACAGAATGATGCATGGCATGTGAGAGGGTTGAGAAGCACAATCTGAACTTGATTTAATCATGAGATGAGCCGTGTGGGTGGAAGTGACAACAATTACAGGAATATGTACTTGGGAAAGGCATTCTTCTTCTAATGCACTTGTGCTAATCTTGGCTGGAAGAGCACAGAACTCTGTGGTGAAGAATGTACCTCAGAATTCATGATCTTAAGTACTGGAGATAGTCAATTAACAATTGGCAAATTAAAATATACTTACATAAGCACTAACCTAATATTGGATTTTTAGTAAAGAAGAACAGTCGAAACATATAATTTCCTACTCACTGGGCTCCGATATGTAATGTTCTTCATTCAAGTAAAATAAAAACAGAATAATCCTTTAAAGGCTGAATAATAAAGCTGATAGAAAAAAAAAAGTGTTTTCTGAAACAAGCATGTTTTTTCTGCTGTGAGATTTAACAAGAGAAAGGCATCTTAGTAAAAAAAAAATATTCATGTGAGTCATAGGAAATATAAAGTCACCTGACAGTGCGAAACAAACAAAAAGACGTGCGGCTGGTTATTACATGTCAGTAATTACTTACATGTAAGTAATTCTTTACTTACATTCATTCCTGAAACTTTACCAAATCAGTTAATTTTCTTATCCTTCGGTAGGATCTTATTTAATCCAAGTCTCTATTTTCCAGTCCCTCAATTAAGAAATTAATCAAGATTAATGCTCAAAAATCTACAAGTTTCAATTTGCCACAGTCTTAGTAACAGATGGAGAACTATTATAGAGGGAAGTTACTCCCAGAATAACTCACCAAGCAAGGATTCTGGTCCATCCCCGGTTCTCCAGACCATTTCAGCAAAGGGCCAGAAGCTGTCTGGGGAGAGCAATATATCCTGACCCTCCGCTCCATTGACACTTCAGAAGCATGTGGTCTTGGAAAGTTACTTAACTTCTCTGTGCTTTATTTTTATTATCTGTTTTGTTTTGGTTTTTGTTTTGTTTGTTTGTTTTACAAAAAGGTCCTTGTGAGTTATATAAGCTTGAAATGTTATAAAGTGTAGGAGAATTTGTCAACTAAAAAGTACTTTGCCGTGGAATTCTTTCACAAATGAAATGCACCCAAATGAAGTGTACAAAGCCAGGGAAATGTAATAGTTTGACAATGAAAAAAATGGGATAGGTAGGATTGGAGCTGCTCCTTTCAAGGATCAGAGTGGGGAATTCTCGTTCCTT
This sequence comes from Ursus arctos, assembly GCF_023065955.2. NCBI lineage: Eukaryota > Metazoa > Chordata > Mammalia > Carnivora > Ursidae > Ursus > Ursus arctos. The sequence goes on from NW_026622930.1 coordinate 16,010,779, forward strand.
GGAGGCACTTAAATACTCAGAGAAGAGGGGGCAGAAGGCAGACAGTACACAGAAAACATGAACATTTTATTTGTGATGATAATTTTAATTTAATATTAATAATAATTTAAGCTTCTTTCGGATTGTTTCTGATTTCTCTTTTTATATCAGCGATTTGATTTCTCCTACTTTGGAACATTTCAAGGGGACTTTTTGCTTTATTTTATATCTTGTTTATCTAATTAAGTATATATCATTAAGAAATCGTCGATTATGTAACTTTTTAATGTACTCTTTATTGTAAACATATCTACATTACATATGTTTATGATTTTATAAATCTGCTTAAGAAAATCGCCATGTGTTCAAATCCATTACTGTTTAGCAGATTAATGCTTTGAGGGTAAGAGAGATGTGCCCTTATTGCTATAACCTCAACATTAAATATTTTAATGCCTCATTTTTGACCAAAAAGTGATGTTTTCTATTTTATTTTAATTTGCAGGTCTTTAAGCATTAGTAGGCATAAATTGTATATGTTTATTTGGTCATCTGTATTTTTTTACTTTACAAACTGTATATTCATGACTGATAGATTTTTGAAATAGGGAAATCAGCTAGATTTCTTTATTGTATTTGAGAACCCATAGCATTCTCTAAACCTTATCCTGGGGAACATGACCTTGTGCCCTCAAATGTATATTTGTGTGTGCAGAAGGAGATATTGCATTCCAGGTACAGTTTAAGAAAATGTTATAACAGCCTAATAAAATGCAAACACTTTTCCCCATTGTTCCTTTGGTATTTACGGTCTTGCTTTGGAAGATTGTGTACAGTCGACAGTTATGTGCAATTAACTATATATTGGTCTGCAAACCTTCTCTTTGATTTTTCAACCTGTCCGCTAATGCTTTGACTGCCTATAACACGACCTTGCAATACTTACACAGTCTTGTCACAGGTGAATGCAGACATCTATAAGATTAGGCTCAGGAAATGGGGTCTTAGATGAGTAAAAGGGAGAGAGGGCTTAAAGTCTGAGAGGGGACTCAAAAAGCAAAAGCTGTTAATGCTTAGAATGCATAAGGGGAGCTTACCTCCTGTTCCTGGGAGTTCACCACCTCTTTCTGCAGTGATAAATTATGTGCCAGGTCAACGGCAGTGGTTGTGATCCATATAAGACAAGACACGCATTCAGCTCTTGAACCAGCAACGTTTTGTGACTAACTGGTCTGATCTGCGTTTATAAGAAACAGTGTCTGTAAAGAGTCCTGAAATAAAGGACAAATTATGAAGTGATGATGCTCCGTATTTATAATTACCATTTTATTCCTCACCACACTTTCAGCATACAGAAAGCTCTGCCCTCAAGAAGTTGCTATTAGCTGATGATCCAGAAAAATCATGGAATTCTCGAGAAAGAAGGAAGGGAGAGTTTACCTTGTTCTGGTCTTATTTTAAAATATGAGCTAGGGGCGCGCAGGTGGCTCAGTCAGGTAAGTGGCTGACTCTTGATTGTGGCTCAGGATCTCAGGGACATGGGATTGAGATGCGCATTGGGCTCCGTGCTCAGCAAGAATTCTGCTAGAGATTCTCTCTCTTCCTCTGCAGCCTCCCCTGGCTTGCACACACTCTCACTCTCCCTCTTTCTCTAAATGAATAAATAGAATCTTAAAAAATAAAATAGACTAAAATATGAGATAAACATGAATCTGAAAGGTAGCATGATTGTCCAGGGTGACCAAGGAAGGGAGATGCAGACCCAATATTGGCACAAAGATTTCTGATTCCCAGCACAGTGTCATTTCTACCCTACCATAATTTAGTGTTCTGACATGGATGGATTAAAATATCAAATATTATTGAGCTACTATTATGTGGTAAAAAGTTAAATAAGGCACCATCTTATTTTGACTGTTTGGGCTTTTCAAAAATGTGTAACCTCTACAACCCGACATTATCAGGTAGTGGAAAATGGCACGCTTTTCTGATGTCTAAGTCCCTAAATAATCATTGAGCAGAAAAAGTTGAACTTTTTCCTGAAATGTTTTGGTGGTCCATAATGCAGATCCAAGCAAATTTCTGTAGGTTACTTTTACACAGAATGCTAATGTAATGCATACCGGAAGCCATTAGTTTCTAGAAGTGTCAACTTATTCTCCCTTTCATAGAAACTATAAGCCTTCTTCCATAATTCAGATACCCCATAAGTAAGCAACCACTTTTCCTAAAGGAGATTTCATTACCTTTCTGGTTTTGTCATCTGCATGGAACCCCAGTTAGCAGTGCCTACCTGGAAGGACCATTTTGCACCTCCGTTTCCAAGTCTACGTGTAGAAGGGCCATTACTTATTTCCTTTTAATGAAAGTGACCAAACTGAACACAGAGAAGTCCCCAAACTCCAGGGGACTTTACGGGAAAGAACTGCCCACTCGTAACTCAGGCTGGCTGAGGAGGCTGACCTCACCCTCCATCACCATGAGCTTCCAGTCATCTATGCAATGAAGTGTGACAACAGCTTTAATAGCATGTGAAAACATATTTTATTATAGGGTCATTAATTTGTCCTGCTGGCTATGTGATGTTCTCCATATGGTACATGGGAAAGTACCCTTCTGCTCTGACGTCTTTCCTGATGAGCATGCCTGCTCCACAGGGTGGAGTTCTAAAGGGCACCCTTTTCCCTGCTCTGTCCTTGGCAGAGACCAGCCACCATTTCATCATTCCTTCATTTCATTTATGCACGGAAGAGCGGAATGTCATGGAATTAGGTCCTGCGGTTGTGCATTTTCTTTTACCACCCAGATAGCTGCCAAGCCGTGGCTTTTGAGGGCCTAGTCAATGAATTTAAAAGCATTATTATCAGGAGATTCATTTTTAGCATACAGAAATAAAAAAGAAAAAAGGCTCCATTAATTTTAGAAAAGGGTCTGTGAGAATACGCATGGGCTAAAAAGGCACATGACTACACAGATTGCTATTTATTACCCATATCAGACAAATAAAATTTGCACACTAATGTAGTAACCTGAAGGGAAAATAAATAACCTTCAAGCCTCAGTTTGTAAAAATATATATTGTGTATGTTAATGTAGAATGATGTCATTTCAGTATATTTTGAGATCCAAAAACTTTTAATCACAGTTTTTGTGAAAAATCATATACCTCATTTATTCAACCAAGTGTTAATAAATAGCACATTGAGTTCTAGGGTTTATACTCAATAGAGAGGAGGGTGGGCAGAAGGTAAATACCTATGGTCTTGGTGCTCCGTAGCTCCTGACTGCAACATTGAACGATGGGATTTCTTAACAAATAGATGATGAATTCAGACACATTAGAGATAGAAGAAACAGATACGCTGTTTTTTAATTATTTGTGTGAGTATATAAAAATATAAACATTTACAAAATGTTGTAGCATATTGGGGGATGGAGAAAGAGTCCCCAAGAATGCAAATTTTGTTCTATTATCTGAAAGACAGTAATAATTTTAAAAGGAAAGAAGGGGGGGCACATGGAGGTTATAATGCCAGTTTTCTGTGGGTTAAAGAGATGACTAAGGCATTAACCAAGTTTAATTTCCTGGTTTTAAGGATTCTACTCTAGTTATGTACGATGTTAACATTAAAGGAGGTTGGACGAGTGACATATGGAATAGGGAATATTTTTGGAACTTTTTAATAAGTTTAAAAGGGGCTTGAAATATATGTTTAATAGAAGATAAATAAGACAGGATTTTATGTTGTTAGTTGCGGTCAGGAGAATCCAAAATGACCCCCAAGTTTCTCACCCACTGATATACAGACCTACATAATCCATGGAACTTTAAATATAGTAGATTTTACTCCCATAATTAGGCTATGTTATTTGGCAGAGTAGACCTTAAAATAAGGAGATTATCTGGGTGGGCCTGACCTAATCATGTGAGCCTATTAAAAGCAGAGAGCTTTTGTGATTCATTACACAAAGGAAAGTCAGAGACTCAAAATTGAGAAAGGGATTTTATGCATTATTGTTGGCTTGAAGATGGAGGCCACCCTGTATTAAGGAATACACACAACCTTTAGATGCCCAAAGCAGCCCCTGGCTTACAGCCAGATAGGAAAAAAGGATCTCAGTTTTAACAACCACAGGAACTGAATTCTACCAACAGCAAGAATGAGCTTGGAAGTATGTCTGTCCCAGAAACTCTAGATAATAATTCAGCCAGGATAACACCTTAATTTTCACTTTGTGCTACCCTAAGCAGAGAACACTCATTCCATGACAAATTTTAAGTTTGTGGTAATTTGCTACACAACAATAGAAAACCAAGTCTTGCCTAAGTAAGATACTAAAATCCTTTTGGAGAAAACTTTCCCTCAATAGCTATCACATCTGTCTAAAACCCATTATAAATTTCCGTGATGGTTCTTACACAACAAATTAACTCTAAACATTTTATCCATGATTATTCTGTCTCTGCAGAGGCTGCCTTTCTCTGACTTCCTTCTTCAGGTAAAGCTTGTTCGGCAACTACATCATATCTTTCTATAAAATAAAGTGTGTTCCTTCTAATTTCAAGAAGGATAGGATTAAAAATGTCTCCGAAGGCCTCAAAACATTTTTTTCCTTAAATTAATCTTCGAAAAAATTTTTTAAAAAATCAAAAGATAGGCACAGAAGTGTTATTACTGAAACTAAGAAATGTCTAATACCCATACCCTAATATAAAAAGATGGATAGTATGTGGAGGAGTGGGAATCCATTAGTAGAACTGGTCAAGAACTGTGCGCCCATGGAAGGGATGATGATGGCGAACTGCAACCCACAGAAATGGAGACACCAGACACCAAGAGAGGCAGGGTGATCCAGATGATGGAAAGAGGATACTATTTTGAAAAGGAATGCAAAGAACAATTAAACTTTCCTGTCCCAACCCACCCCTATTTTGCTAGGCAAATAGTCTCTCTATCTCAGATACTTTTACTAGAGAAATTAATGTGGACACTCTGAACTTCGGACTGCCAGACATGAGAAAGTTGAAAATAGAGAATTATAACCCCTGGGTAAGAGGGTGAAAGACCCCTTTCAGCAAAGACTGAACAGTTCCAGACAAAGTAAATATAAAACATTTTGCATTTAACAAAAATCCAGCATGGGGCACCTGGGTGGCGCAGTCGTTAAGCGTCTGCCTTCGGCTCAGGGCATGATCCCGGCGTTCTGGGATCGAGCCCCACATCAGGCTCCTCCGCTGTGAGCCTGCTTCTTCCTCTCCCCCTGCTTGTGTTCCCTCTCTCGCTGGCTGTCTCTCTCTGTCCAATAAATAAATAAAAATCTTTAAAAAAAAAAAAATCCAGCAGACTGTCTGACCACCCTACCAGTTAAGAGTCTCAACCCAATCGGAATTTGTGTTTCAAACTTGTAAAAGTGATACACACTAAGAATATTTTTGAAGAAAAGCTCTAGCAAGAGATCAGAGGTCAGTAAGAAGAAGCAGAGAATAGTACTTCAGAGACAGAAGAAAACTTCAATTTACCATCATTAATATTCTCTAAGAGACAAGAAAATATATTTCATATATGATGCAAAAGTGGAATCCTATTAAAACCAGAAAATACTATTAAAACCAGAAAATAAAATGAAATCATGATACAGGCTTTTAAAAAGTAAAATATTTGGAAGATAATACCTAGGCTTTCCTGAAACCAAAAGACAAACAGATGGATGATGTGAGTGGAAAAGATAAGACAAAAGAATTGACAAAGAAGGTGTATCATCCAACCCCTAGGAGTTTCAGAAATAAAGAGGAGTGACAACAGAGGCAAGGAAAGTATTATGATAAGAGTTTTAAAAAAGAAAAGAAAAGAAAAAGAAATTTCCCAAGCAGGACATTTGCTTCCATATTAAAAAGGTCTATCAAGGGGCACCTGGGGGCTCAGTCAGTTAAGCTGCCAGCTCCTGATTTCAGCTCAGGTAGTGATCTCAGGGTCCTACGATCGAGTTCCACCTCACGCTCCATGCTTAACGTGGAGTTCGCTTAAGGATTCTCTCTCTCCCTCGGCCCATGCCCCTGCTCATACTTTTTCTCTCTCTCTAAAATAAATAAATCTTTAAACAAAAGTCTGTCAAGTACTTATCACAATGAATTAAAAAATAACTCTAAGGACATAATCATAAAACTTTAAAAGACCAGAGGCAAAAATCTTAAATTATTCTGGGATTCAGTCTAAAAACCAAATATCGCATGAGAAATTGGAATCCAACAGCAACAAACTTCTCAGGACACTGAAAGAAAGAATGCAGTGGAATACTGCTTCCAAAATTCTGAAAGGAAGTGTTTTTCAATCTGGAAATCTATAACCTGATAAATTACCAATTAAGCATGAGGGTAGAGTAGAGATGTTTTCCAGGCTTGCATGGCCTCAAACCACATATCTCTTACACTCATGTCCTTCCTCTCTCTCCCAAGGAGCTAGTGGCAGATGTGCTTCAGCAAAACGAAGAACATTCCGAATCCAACAAAGATGGCATCTGACCCAGGGGAAAGGCAGAGGTGTTCCAGGACGCCACCCTAGAGAACATTTAATTCCGACTGTGGGAGCAGGAAGCCTCCAGCAAACGTGGAAAAGCTAACACCTGGCTTCTACAGAGTGAAAGAAAACAACACAAAAGTTAAAATGAAGCAAAGCAAAACAAAACAAGAACTGTACAAGAAAATGTGATAATTGCATACCACCTGGCTCAAGAATAAAATATAATTACATAGTCTCATATGGGATAGAGATTTGTTAATTATGTGTAGAGGAAGTGGGAGTGGTAGGAGATTTGTAGAGAGCTACAACCTCATATGCCATCACAGAGAGTCAATAGAGAATGTTGAAATCATTGAATCAAGAAGTAACAGCCTAAATACATTTTTCAGAGATTTGTTAAAGAGCAGAAGAACATGGTAAAAGTGAAAAAATCATTGCCTCTGGGGAAGGGGACAGAGGACTGACAAGAAATGAAGCAGATGATTGGTATTTTTTATTTCTGTAGAGTAAGGAGTTTTAGATGTTTTGCTTTTTCAAACCAAGGGCACGTAAAATTTTAAAAATAGTTAACCCGTTAAATAAAACGCCATGCAATTCAATGTATATCGTGAAAACGAAAGCCAAATAATGGCACCGATCATGATCCTGGACTTCTTTTATCTCGGGCATGTCATGGCTTTTCTCCCTCACTGTTAATCGCGCACATGCAGTGGTAGCTCTCGCTGACCGCTGCCTGGCTTGGCGGGCGTTGAAGTAGAAAGAGCAAGGTCTTGTATTCAGTCTCCTGTGTTCCGGCTAAGATGTGGCTTCTGTGGCTGAGCGGAGCCCTGGAGAGCGAAATTTTTTGCCCGGTTTCCTAGTCTATAAAGTAGTGCCAATAATACCCACCACTTGGATTTGTAGTGAAAATCAAAAGCAAGTCCGCTCGAAAAGTGCCTGGAGCGTGGTTTGCTCCTTGTTGGCATTCTGCTACCAAACGCCCCGATCAAACAGCACCTTCTATCTGCAACACATGCATTTCTGTCACCAACTTGATCTTGGAAGCTTGACCTCTTTAGTGCTTGGAATCACAAAGGCTTAAGTCAATTAATTGATTCAACCATTTGTCAACCCAATCTGTTGTCAGATCAACGAACAGGTTTTTTGGGCTTATGTATATTAATTTTTTAGAATGTCAAATTCCTGACTTGGTTACTTTTTGTATTTTTCATTGCATTCATTGTCTGGTTCAGCAGTATTACCGGTGAAGCTAACACCTACAGCGAGGCTTTGGCATGATGTAATAGATTGTTTTGTTCTCATTTTGTCTCTGTATCCATAGCTAAATCCATAAGCATGTGATTAGCATACTTTCCAATTTATCTTGCAAAATAAACATTTTTTTTCTAAAACATTTAAAATGTCTTTTGGAACAGTAGAATTACTTCTGCTAAAAATTATCTTCTCAACGCATATTTTTATATTAGGCATTTACTTATGAGAAGCTGTCTTTGAGTGTATTTGTCTTCAAGAATTGCTTTTCACTGAATGAATAGATATTTTGAGAAAATGCTTGATAATTCATTATTTAACCATGCATTTCCCTGACTCATGGGGCGTTGTTACTTGCTGTTATGGACTGAATTGTGTTCTCCTAAATCCACACGTTGCAGCTCTAACCACCAGTGTAAGTATATTTGGAGGGAGGGCACTTACAGAGGTAATTAAGGTTAAATGACGTCATAATGGTATTGTCTTAATTCAGTAAGACTAATGTCCTTTTAAGAAGAGGAAGAGATATCAGATCCTTCCCATTCTCTCTCTCTCTCTCTCTCTCTCTGCCATGTGAGGATACAGTGAGAAGGAGGCCGTCTGCAAGACGGTTTCACCAGAAACTGAGTATTCTGTCACTTTGAGCTTATACTTCTAGCCTCCAGAACCGTGAGAAAATAAATTTATATTGTTTAAGCTACCTGGTCTGTGGTACTCTGTCACAGAAGCCTGAGCGAATACACTTACCTCCCCGTTAGATAGTAACCTCCTCCAATGTAGGTACAGCTCTTTGGTATCTGGAATTCCTACCTTGTCCCTGACATGTAGCAGTCATTCAATAAATGCTTTTTCAGTGTGTTGACTGAATATAGTACGTAGCTCTTCCGTTAGAGAGTTCGGATCATGGACAGACTGTTCCAGACAGTTTACCTCCTTTCCTTTGTTCCTCAGAGCTCCGTCACTTACAGGGGACAGACACCTTCACTTGCAGGGAACAGACAACTAATATGCATTGACTGAGGTTAAACAGAAGTTATAAACTTGGCAAATCAAGACAGAGCTGGACATAATGCTGACTGAGCTTCTCTCTTTCCATCTCTTAGCTATCTATACTCTTGCTTTCTGTTGGATTTATTCTCTAATATTTGTGGCAAAATGCTTATTAGAAGCTCCATATTTATGTCCTACTATTTAATAAAACGTCAGTAAGGAAACAATAAACACCTATTCCAAGCACTTTAGACACAGTTCTTCATTCAATCCTGAGAATACCTACGAGGTAAGCGCTATTATTACACACATTTTTCAGGTACTGAGGCACAGAGAAATTAAGAAACTCACCCATGATGACATAAGCCTTAGAGGTAGACGATGTGGTTCTAGGGTGTGTGTCTTAGTCACTAGTATATACCTCTTCTTTTTTTATATATAAATATTTTATTCATTTATTTGACACAGAGAGAGAGAACAAGCAGGGGGAGTGGCAGGGGGAGAGGAAGAGCCAGGCTCCCTGCTTAGGGATCCATGTGGGGCTCGATCCCAGGACCCTGGGATCATGACCTGAGCCAAAGGCAGATGCTTAACTGACTGAGCCACCCAAGCGCCCCTATGCCTCTTCTTTCTCATATTTTTATCCATCACTTCCTCATTATTTCCAATGAGAAATCTCAAGCTTACTTGCCCGGTTTGAGCCACTTGGCCATTGCTGAACTAATCACTGTGGTTAGGCTGTCTAATCATAGCTGGACTGTGTTGACCAGCCAGAACTAGGTTGAGTGGCCATCCTGGGAACTAGAGATGGGGTAGATTTCTTTCCAAATATTGATAACAAAGGAAGAAGTTTTCCAAATAAAAACAGGAGTTCTATCATTTGAGAAAAATAAATGGATGCTGGAGCAGAAAAAACGATGGTTTTCATTACATTTTCTATTCTGCTTTGTCTTCTTCCTCATAGAAGGGAGACACAATCAGGAATAAACAAGTAAATCATTTGAATTGTGTTCTGCTTATGTGGTATCCTTTAGTACTGATGTAAAAAGAGCATTCTCATTAAACATAGGAAATTTACAAATTATACTTGGAACAGAATCACACCTTACATACCATTGCTTATCATAATCTAGGAAATGTGCAAAATATTTCCCTTTTTTTTCTTGCTTTCTTTGGCTGACTTTTCTGGTTCTTCAAAACAACTAAAAAATACAGATTTATTTAATGCAAATTCATCATTTATAAAATGATTATAAATTATGCCATGCCACAGGGAAAATATGCATTTATATATAAATGTGTACATATGTAATAAATGAGTGCTATATTAATAAAGGAGACTACTGGATGGATATGCACTTCACCCCCATCTCATCCTGAAAGGGCTGAGTATATACCACTTCCACCAGTAGTGCTAGCCACTTTTGAGTTCTGAATCACATAAACATATTTGGGTAGGGAATTACTTTAAAATAAACCCCTAAGATAATAATTCCCTGCATTTCAATAAAGATGTTTTTAACTTTCCTAAGTACATTTACATAGACCTCATAAAACAACTAGTTTAAAGAGGGATTAGCAGAATATAAGGTTTCCAGAGCTGTGATTTAATAATCAAAACAAAACCATTTAAATGTTTGGCTAAGGATGGACAAGTTGTGGGAGAAAATGTCTGGAAAGAACATAACAAGGATTAGGTTGGGCAGATGTCAGCATTTATCAAAAGCTGAATTAACTCATTGAGTGACCCAATTTGGCCAAGAGTAAGTCAAAATTCAACAACCCAGAAATCAAGAAGAAAGAGCTAAGTCCCTGAATCAGGAAGTACAAGAATCAGTTGAATCTCAGAAATCTAGTTCAGAGTTTGATAACAGGTCATAAGTCTTTTGTTTTCTGTCCTATGAGGCATTATCATTTGAGGCGGTTTGTAGGTTTGTATCTATAAGTTTTGTTTGTTTGTTTGGTTGGTTGGTTGGTTTTGTTTTTTTAGTCAGCAGCAGTTAATTATGGGATTTGTAGTGAACAGAAGCTAAAGACTGAGGTCCTGTCATACAGCATTAGAGTTTGTTCTGTCAGGCAAGGTTTGGCTCAATTAGATACAATATAAAAGCAGGAATGGAAGACAAGATGGAACAGAAAATCATGAGACAAGCAAACAAAAACAAACAACCAAACAGTAAAGGGTAGGAGTCCGGGTTAAAAAGTTTGATGGCTATGCTAGGCAAAGTAACAACAAACTTTAAACACATTTAGAATATAGAAGAAGATTCCAGTCTCTTTCAGATGGGAGAACGTATGTAAAAAATGTAAAATAGAAGGTCAGTTAGATGCAAAGGAAGTGTAGATACTAGAAAAGACAAATTTGTTGGGACTAACATGAGTTATTTGTAAGATTCTCTACAGTATTTTGTGTTAAAAAGAAAGGGTAAGGTTCCACTTCTGAGAAGATGTTGTAGACATACTACTCACTAGTTTCCTTGCTAAGGCTACCATGGAAACCTTTGGAAATCATGTATAAAACAGGCATAAGAAAACTCTGAAAGGTAGAGAGAGGAAGGCAGACCAGCTTAGGCTCTCCGGATCCAAGGAATGGCATAATGAGAGTTTTTGGTTTGCTTCAGATTTCCCAAACTTGGAGCTGAAAAAGCTGGCATCCTGAAAATACTTACAAGTGATGACAGAACTGCTCTCCAAAACCCAAAGGACCAGGAAAGGGGGAGTCTAGCCAGAAAAAAAGTCTTAGATGGTAACCACTCTACTCTAGCCAAACATCACAAAGCAAAACAAAACAAAACAACAAAATTCTGGTCTCCTCACCACTCACATCAGTAGAGACTGAATGAGAAGCCCAGATGTCCACCTTCCTGAGTTGTAACATTGTCCTTCAACAACCATGACTAGGGTGTGTCAGAAAAGACCAAATAAGGAGCCATGACTTTCATCTCCACCAGCTGGTAATGAGTTCCCACTCTTCTCCAATGGGAGACTCCACAGGGAGACTAGATTTTTCACCCCACCCGACAATGAAGAGATTTTTCTTGCCTTCTTCATTGGGATGGTGTCAGAGGAGGTCTAGTGAAGAGTCAAGATCTTTACCATCAGTTACCAGTAATAAGCCACTTACCCATGGTGTCAGTGAAGGCTATACTGGAAGCAGTAATGAGACTCTTATCCCTCCCAGCAAGGGATTTATCAGTGGAGGCTTAAGGAAGCCAGAACTTACATCCCTATACACAGTCATAATGTGTTGCATTTGGCAGTAAGGAGACAATGCCCCTCCATAGCCTAAGTGCTGCCAGAGGAACTAAAGCAGAAACTTTAAATAAGATCCAGCATCTCGGAACATAATGTAAAATTGTCTAAATTTCAATATAAAAATTCTAATTACATGAAGCACCAAGAAAGCCCAAACTGAGAAAAGAAAAAAAACCATAAATAACAAAAATGAGGTGACAGATTTTGTTTTATTTATTTCTTAAAGATTTTATTTATTTATTTAAGAGAGAGAGAGAATGAGAGAATGAGTGGGAGGAGGGAGAAGCAGACTCCCTGATGAACAGGGAGCCCAGTGCAGAACCCAATCCCAGGACCCAGGGATCATGACCTGAGCTGAAGGCAGACACTTAATGACTGAGCCACCCAGGCACCCTGAGGTGACAGATTTTAGAGTTATCTAAGAAGTGTTTCAAAGTAGTCATCATAAAAATGTTTAAATGTGTAATTACAAACCTACTTGAAACAAACGAAAAAATAAAAATCATCAGGAAAGAAATAAAATAATAAAGAAGAACAAACAAAAATTTTAGAATTTAAAAAAATCAAAATAATATGGAAAAAAATCAAAATAATAGGGGGGAAAACTCAGTGGAGGGGACAGAGGAAAGAATTAGTAAAATGAAAGATAAAACAATATCTAAATTTCCCAGTTGAACAATAAAGAGAAATAGACCAAAAAAAAAAAAAAAAAAGGAAGAAAGAAAGAAAGAAAAGAGTCCCAAGGATATGTGGGACTATAATAAAGAAATACCAATAATTTCACTAATAGGTATTTACCACCCACCCCCAAAAGAAGACCCAAATTCAAAAAAGATATATGTACCCCTATGTTTACTGCAGTGTTATTTATAATAGCTAAGATCTGGAAGCAACCTAAGTGTCCAACAATTGATGAATGGAGAAAGAAGTGATATATATATTGCACAGACATAAAAAAGGTGAAATCTTGTCATTTATACAACAACATAGGTGGACCTAGACAGCCTTATGCTAAGTGAAATAAGTCAGACTGAGAAAGGCTAACACCATATGATTTCACCTATATATGGAATCTAAAAAACAAAACAATGAAGAAACAAATAAAACGCAGAATCAGACTTATAGATACAGAGAACAAACTGATGGTTGCCAGAGTGAAGGGGTGTGGGGGAACGGGCAGAATGGGTGAAAGGGAGTGGGAGACATAGGCTTTCAGTTATGGAATGAATAAGTCATTTGAATAAAAGGCACAACATGGGGCATATAATCAATGATATTGTAGTAGCATTATACAGTGACAGAGGCTATCTACATTTGGGGTGAACACAGCATAATATAAGAGATGTTGAATCAGTGTGTTGCTCACCTGCCTAATAAAGTATGTAATATTATTATAATGTAATGTAATATTGTGTGTCAACTATACTCATAGACTTTTTTAAAAAGAACTAATGTGCATATTGTCAAAATCTTTGTGTGAGCGAGGTGGGGAAATAAAGAGGGTTGGAAGGAAAAAGCACTAAAAAATAATGACAAAAAACTCCCAAATTTAGCAAAATAAATATTCTTATAGATTTAAGAATCTAAGTAAGCCCAAAATAGAATAAACTCAAAGAAATCCACACTGAGATATATTATAGTCGAACACTTGGTAACTGAAGACAAAGAAAAAATTTGAGAAAGAGAAAGAAAGAACACGTTACCTGTAGTAGGAAAACAATTTAAAGAATAGCAGATTTCTCTTCAGAGGCCCTATAGGTCAAAAGGAAGTGACACAATATTTTTCAAGGGCTGAAAGAAAATAACAGCTAACCCTATACCCCCAAAATAGATCCTTAAAGAAGAAAGGAATATTTTGGATATTTTGACAGTCCCTCTAGAAAAGTGATAGAACAATTAGACCAAAAAAAAAAAAAAAAATCAGTGAGATACAAATTCAACACCACAGCAAAAAATATCTGATAAACCTTTATAGAACATTCCATCAAACAACATGTGTCTTCAAGTTGACATGAGACATATAGCAAGAGAGGCTATATCCTGGGCCATAAAACAAATCTCAACAAGTTTAAAGGAATGTAATTCATACACTGTGAGTTCTCCAGACACAATGGAATCAAACTATGGATGAATAATAGAAACATAAAATGACAATCTCCAAACATGTGAAAACTAAAAAGCACACTTTCATAAAATCCATTGACCAAAGAAGGCTCAAGAGTAATAAAACACACGTTGAACCGAATGGAAACTAAGATGCGATACAGCATAATTTGTGAGGCATAAATGAAACACTGCTAAGAAGAAATTTGTATCACTAAATGTGTGCATTAGACAAGAGGGGAAATCTGTAACCAATAACCTGGGCGGGGGGGAAAGAGAGAGAAAAATAAGCCAAATGCAAGCAGAAGGAGGGAAGTACAGACAAAAGCATAAAAAGTAAAACTGAAAACAGGAAAAACAAAAACCAAAATGTAACAAAGGGTTGGTTCTTTGAAAAGAGCAGCAAAGTTGACAAACTTCTAGCAAGACTGACAAAAAAAGGGAGGAGAAAACACCAACTCCTAATATCATGAATGAAACAGGAAGTATCTCTATTAATCGTACAGACACCAAAAGGAAGATAAGGGGATGTTAGTAACAACTCTACACATAGAATTTTCACAACTTAGATAAAATTGACCAATTCCACGAAAAACATGAACTGTCATAGCTTATTGTATATGAAATAGATAATTTGAATATTCCTATAACTAATAAGGAAACAGAATTTGTAGTTTAAAAAGCTCTCCCCCAAAGAGAAGAAATCTCCAGGTGTACATGGTTTCATTGGACAATTCTATCAATTGTTTACAAGTCTCTTGTTTTACAAGTCTCTTCTAGAAAATACAACAGGAGAAAACACTTCCCAAAATATTTAATTAAGCTAGCATTACCCTGACACTCAAAAAAAAAAAAAAAAAAAAAAAAAAAAAAAAAAACAACCCAAACCAAAAAACAACTATTGAAAATATCACCATTGAACAAAGCAACAAACATTTTAAACAACATATTAGTAAGTAGAACACAACAATATAAATAATACTTTAAAAATATATGCAATAACCAAGTGGGGTTAATTACAGGGAAATAAGCCTGGATTCATATTTAAAAATCTGAGTAATCTACTATATTAACAGGCTAGGATCCTATATGATTTCATTTATACTACTTTCTTGAAAGGACAAACACAAAAAATGGAGAACAGATTAGTGATTACTAGTTGTCAGGAGTTAAGGGAAGTGGGGTAGAGATAGAAAGGAAGTGGGTTTGACTATAAAAGGGAAACGAGAGAACCTGGTGATGAAATATTTTGACTTGCATATTTTACAGCAGTTTTATAACATTTACCGTGGGGGGACTGGGTAAAGGGCAGATTGAATCTCAATGCATTATTTCTCATTACTGCATGTAAAACTATAATTATCTCAAAATAAACATTTTAAAGAACAAAAGAATACAGTGGAAGAGCATGAAGTCTCCTTATTTACTTGCTTTTATACCTGACTTCCAGTATGTAGATAATACAACAAAATATCACAACAAATATTTCAGTTTTTATGATATTTTATGAGAATTCATGGTATATGTGTTAGCCTTCCTTGCTTTTATTACTTTTATTAGAATGTTAGTTAAATAAGTATGAACATAAAGAAAGTGCCTAAATTTATTTACTTATAGCTTATAGAAAGCTATAAAGCCAAAAGAATTTATAAATTAGTGCTAACAAAACTAAACAAACAATAAAATCCAAACTAACATCATTAGTTGACTGTGACAAGTGATGTTCTTCTGTTGACGCTAAATCAGCAATTACAAAGGGAATAGGGTTCTGACTGCCAGGACGCTGTTTGTTTTACTTCATCTTACACACTGTTATTTCCCTGCACCTCCTGGTGATGCAGCTTCTCTCTCCTTTTTCGCATTTCCGAGCAGCGCATCCCCTTTGCTGTGTCTTAGTGTGCCGTAGTCTTGCTTAGTCTGGTTTTGGTTTGAATTCATCATGTATGTATTATGTTTGCCCCTGTGTTCTTTTTCTTAAGTCAACATGTATATTTGGGTAAGCATTATTTTGTGCCAACACTGTCGTAAGCACACGTGTGTGGACAGGTTCGGAAATTGTGCGGGGCTGCACAGGCACCTGAGAAGTCATATCTGGTTGTCTAGATTTCTGCCTCCAATTTAAGAAACAATGTTTTGTGCTTCAAACACAGTGAACTCAAAGAACCTCAACAAATGCTTGGAGCTTTTAATGAGCTTCAGATTTCTCTGTACATCTAATCAAAAGATGATAAAATTTTACTGCTAAAGAAAAAAAAATTTAGAGAGAACACATAAAATGTGGCAGTACAAACTCACTAAACTATATATATTATCTGCCAAAGTGTGTAATGAATAAAAAACTATAAAAATCCGAGAAATAGGATGAAGCGTCATTTCCTTTGTTATAAGCACTAGGCTTTCACCCGATATTTATCTGCTTATATCACTGTAGGCCACAAAACTGAGGAAAAAGCATGCTTTACAGTTGAAATAAATATCATTCTATGCAATTTCAAAAAAATATTTCTCTTGAAACGTCTGTATCGTATTGCAGATGACTCAATTACATTGATTTTTGCTTTTGTTCTTGTTTTTGATGTATGCAAAGTTTAGAACCAGCTTCTTTACTACACTGAGAAGTTTTTCTTTAATGAAAGTCAAACTACTGCATGCTGAGCTAATGGCAATTTCCCACTTATGTGTATTCTAAAATGTGCCAGAAAACTTTATGAAATCTACACAGGTCCACCTTGTTAAAATAGGTATAATTGGAGTCCATTGCATCAAAATGACAACAGTGAATGCATCTGAGTTTTGGCCTTTGGTGAGTTTTTCTTCTTTATTATTTTTATTATTAAATAATTTCTTATATGAAAAGCTACTTAAATAACATTATTCTCAAATAAGTAAGAAAACACCTTTGCATTCAAAATAAATTTTACTTTATAATTTGCTCCTTGGTATTGAGAATGAGGTATTATATATAAATCTATAAATATATATCTACAAGAAATAGCATGATGCATCATTTACTTTGTTTTAAATGCTAGGTTTTCTACCCAAATGCATATGGTGAAGCTCTTGTCTTTGATGTGATGGTATTGAGAGCCGAGTCTTGTAGGAGAAAATCTGCTTATGAAAGTGGAACCCACATGAATGGAATTAGTGCCCTTGTAAGAAGAAACACAAGAGAAATGATCTCTTTCTCTGCCACCTGAGGACACAGTAAGATGACAGTCATCAGAAACCCAGGAAAAGGACTTCACTAGAACTTGACCACGATGGCACCAAGATCTTGAACTTTCCAGCCTCTAGAACTATGTGGAATTAATAGCTGTTGTTTAACCATATCCAGGTTACAGTATTTTGTGAAAGTAGCCCAAACCAACCAAAGCACAAGTGGGGAAACTGTGATTCAGAAAAATATAGGAAATTGCCCAAAGTCATTAGTATAGACTGAATGTTTATGTCCCCCCAAAATGGGCATATTGACAACTAACCCCCATATGATGATATTTAGAAGTGGAGCTTTTGGGGAGGTGATAAGGTCGTGATGGTAGAGCCCCCACGAATGGGATTAAAGACGCTCCAGAGAGCTGCTTTGCCCTTTCTACCACATGAGGACGCAGCAAAAAGATGACCATCTATGAGCCATGAACCTCACAAGACACCAAATCTGTAGACACCTTGGTCTTGGATTTCTCAGTTTTCAAAACTGTAAAAAATAAATTTCCATTGTTTAAGCACCCGGTGTATGATATTTCATTATAACAGCCTGAATGGACTTAGACCATCAGCTAGCATAATATGGCAGGGCCAAGATTTAAACCATAGAGACCATGTTTCTGGTCATTTTATCTCACTGATATCGAAGTTTTCTGACTTGAACAACTAAGCGATGGTAAAGCCATTTGTAATGATGGAGACACTGAGGAGTTGAAATAGAGGTGAAATGTTGAATCAGTAGCATCATTCTGGACAAGAAAAGTCTCAGATTTCAACTTGATAGCTTTACATGCAGGGGAGAGTTCTGACCTGGAGATAAGCATATGAGTCCCATGTTTATTTCTCAATTTATATGTAATATTTAAAGCCATACAAATGGATGACACCACATGGTAGACATACAAAACTGAGTGAAAAATATCCTTAATTAAAGCTGAGAAATATGCTTATTTAGAGGTAGCAACCTTATGGAAAGGCTGAGATAGAAGGCCAAACACGGTCAATAGAAAATTGGGATATAGGTATGTCAGAAGGCCAAGGGGAAAATGTTTTAATAAATGCGAATTGGTTGAGTATGTTGAATGTTGTCAAATAATATGAGTATACAGAAATACTTAAGGGATTTGACAGCATGAGAGAGAAATAGAGGCAGTACTGGACTAGGGGTAAAGAGAATGGAAGGTGGGCATATGGAGGTGACCACGTCCTTCAGTTTTACCTCTTTCATAGCAACAGAGAAGCTGGCTGCAATGTACCCAAGAGGAGTCGAATGAAAGGTTAGTATATTTTACTTTTCATATGGGAGACATTAAACACATTTGTATATTCAAATGATAAAGAAAGAAGAAAACAAGTAATTATTATTTGTTGAGGCTAAACTCTGTCTTGCAGTATGGTGGGTGAGGGTGACTCAAAAACTATGCCAGCTCCAGACCCCACATCATGTGTTGAGGCAAACATTACTTTTTCTTTTTTACAGATGAAGATCCTGAGATTGAGTTGGGACCATTAACAGGTCAATGGTCACCCAGCAAGTAAGGAACAGATGCATAATGAATTCAGGACAAATGTCAAGCAATGACAGACCACTCTCCATTCCTTTAAGTTTCTCCTTAGCTTTCTATACTCTGGTTGATTTGTGTAGTCTCAAAGAACACTGAATAACTGCTAACTGCAAGCCCTCTGCCAAGTTAAAATTTCATGTACTGCCAAACAGAGATCAGGCCCAAAAATAATAAAGATGAAGGAAGATACACCATAGACTAAAGATTTTGAGTGACTGCCTTATAAATGTGTTACATATGTATAACTAAAATTTCCAGATTTGACCTCCATTGCAAATAAGTTCTTAATGCCTAGTTTATTAAGTTTTGTTGTGATGAAATCTTTCTTTCATTTTCTTCTCATCACCTACATACACCCAGATTTTTGGAGAAAAAGCTTCCTAAGCAGAAGAAATGCCACATCATCTCAGGTGCTTTTCTGCACCCTACTAAGAAAAAAGAAAAAAGAGAAGAGAAGAGAAGAGAAGAGAAGAGAAGAGAGGAGAGGAGAGGAGAGGAGAGGAGAGGAGAGGAGAGGAGAGGAGAGGAGAGGAGAAGAGGGGAGGGGAGGGGAGGGGAGGAAAGGGAAGGGAAGGAAAGGAAAGGAAAGGGAAGAAAAGAAAGGAAAGGAAAAGAAAAAGGAAAAGAAAAGAAAAGAAAAGAAAAAAGGAAAAGAAATTTAAAGATCTAAAACCATTTCCATTCTTGGCTGTTACCACACGGCTATTTTTAAAAGTTTTTTGTGGATCTGGCAAAGAAGGAATGAAGATGGAAAACAAATACAGCTAATCTCATAATTTTTCCACAAAAAGAGCTTTTAAAGAAATCCCATTTTTTCGCTTTCAAAATTAAAAGGTCATCTTTTTCATAATCTTAGAGCTAGGCTCTTTTCAATGCATCATTCCACATGATAAGAAATTGTGCTTCTGTGATTTCAAAAATAGTAGGATTCCTCCAGCTCTGGTTGCTTTTAGACCATTTTTGCTTTGTGCATTGTAGACTTCATGTGGTCCTATAAATAACTGAAGGGAAGGAGGCAAAGGATTCTTCTCAGTTCCTCTATGACATGAATCACCCGCAAGAAGTGTTGTCTTCAGATAGGAAGGGCATCAATAGATTGTACATATACAGTTCTGCCTTATTGGCAGTTTTCTTAAGATTCCAGTTGAAGAGGTAAGAAATCCAGTGACAAAGGTATCCTTCAGATGATGCTGATTAGATGAAAATTCAAAAGCACCATCCGTATTGGAAGGAAAGCACATTTTCCATGGCTAAGATTTGAAGCTCAATATTTGTATGATAATCCCCCCTTATCTGTGGGGGTCTGCAAGACCCCCAGGGGATGCCTGAAACTGGGAATAGTACCGAACCCAATATAACTATGTTTTGTTTTGTTTTTGTTCTATACATACAGGTGTCTGGGATGAAGTTTAATTTATAAACTAGTCACAGGAGTAGATGAACAACAATAGCTAATAATAAAATGGACAATTATAGCATATACAGTAATAGAAGTTACATGAACATGCTCTCTCTCTTTCTCTCAAAAGACCTTATTGTACTGTACTCACCTTTGTTCATCTTGTGATGATGTGAGATGATAAAATAAAGGCCTACATAATGAGATGAAGCAAGGGAATGATGTAGGCATTTTGATGTAGCATTAGGCCGCTATTGACCTGACAATATGTCCAAGGAGGATCATCTGCTTCCAGACCAGGGTTGACCGCAGAGAGTGAAACCATGGATGATGGGATCTACTATAGTCCAAGCACGGTTGTGAGTAGCTCTTAAGGGTGCTGTTGTAAAGGTTCAAACCTCTGAGTCCTTACCGTCAACTCCAACTTTCCTTGTAGAGATGGCAGGGATCTCACTTGTTTTAAACTAGAAACCCAAACCAGCTTGAATTTTCCCACTGAACCAATAGGAAATCAAACATTCTCAAGTTACTATGAGACTGAAGTCTAACTTAGGTATCAAATCTGAGATTTCTTTTTTATTTTAAGAAAGAATTTGACTCTCGAGTTCCAGGAAGCACCTGGAGAAATCATGTTGGTGGGTTAATATTAACAAAAGGATGTATTTTGGGACACCTGGGTGGCTCAGTCAGTTCAGTGTCTGCCTTCAGCTCAGGTCATGATCCCAGGGTCCTGGGACTGAGTCCCACATTGAGCTCCTTGCTCAGCAGAGAGCCTGCTTCTCTCTCTGCCTGCTTCTCCCCCTGCTTGTGCTTGTTTTCTCTTTCTCTCTCTCTGACAAATACATAAAAAATACATATTTGTTTTAAAAAAAGGATGAATTTTGGGGCGCCTGGGTGGCGCAGTCGTTAAAGCGTCTGCCTTCGGCTCAGGGCGTGATCCTGGCGATCCGGGATCAAGTCCCACATCAGGCTCTTCCGCTGTGAGCCTGCTTCTTCCTCTCCCACTCCCCCTGCTGTGTTCCCTCTCTCGCTGGCTGTCTCTCTGTCACATAAATAAATAAAATCTTTAAAAAAAAATAAAAAAAAAAAAATAAAAAAATAAAAAAAGGATGAATTTCAACTCTGCAGGTATATCATCCTTAACCAGGTTACTCACATTTCTGTTTTGTCTAACCTTAAAGAGCCTCACTAAAATAAGAGGGCCCAGAAATAAGTGGTTTTATTCATGTTATATCTACATGTCACCAAAAATTACATAAAAAGAGAAAATTTACTCTATGGTACATTCGTGAAATCATCTCTGTAACAAATGAAGACTTGTGGGTTAGTAGCTCAAGTCACAAATTTAAGTCTACAAATATCACTTTCCATATGTTTCTAGGGAATTTTTTTAAAAATATTTATTTATTTTTGAGAGAGAGAGAGTAAGCATGGAGGTAGGGGCAGAGGGAGAGGGAAAGAGAGAATCTCCAGTAGACTGTTGAGTACAGAGCCCAATGTGGGGCTTGATCTCACAACTCATGACCTGAGCCGAAATGAAGAGTCTGACACTTAACAGACTGAGTCACCCAAGGGCTCCTCTAGGAGATATTTTTTGTGTATATTTAACACGTAAGTTCTCTATAGCCAATAACCATTTTTTAAAACTATTTTCCTTTATTTTCCAAAAAAAAAAAAAGCAAGAATTTCTGCAACGTTTAATGAAAACACTAATAAGGCTACTGCTAATTAACTTATTTCTTTACCTCCTTCCATCTAAAAGAATTGGTTCAGCAGGATATTAAAAAAATAGCAAACTGGTGTTGCCAGTGGATATTCAGTACTATAATTCATTAGCTCACATTTTGATAGAATCTATAAATGATTTGTTGGTGAATTTAGCTTGGAAAAAGGAATGACCCTTATTCCTTGCCTCTGCTTATGTCTGTTCATACAAGTTTTATGACAAAGTAGAAGCCTGGTATATTTAATGTGCTCACAAAGACATATTCTTTGTCCTTTTCTAGGTCTTTTCGAGATTTAATATTCCCTTTGTGTAGAAATTAAAGCTGGTTGAGATGAAGTAGAAACAGAGTTATATCTCCAGAATTTTATATCCTACATAGAGTTCTAAAGGTACATTGAACAGCTCCCCTAGATCAAACCATAGCACTTTTTTAGCTCACAAATGCCTTCCTACTGGCTGTTGGAGAGAGAGATGTTTAAAGAGTTGGGTAATTCTCTTCTCATTTTCATTTCTTGTAGGTATGGAAAACCCCTGAGGGTAAAAAAAATACCTAAGACATTTACATGTGCATGATCATGAAATAAAAAGTGATGAAACAGAGAAAAAGATTTTATTTCCTGGAAAAGTAAATGATTCAATGCTAATACAGTTAGAAACGGTACATAACTTATTACAGATGTTTAAAATGCAAGCAATTCAAGGGGACACTTCTACAAAAGAATCCACTACAGAAGTTTATCAGAAAAATGGCCTTTGCAGTGTTTGATATCTGATAAGTGAGGCTCAGTCTCATTTCAATTATAAAAATAAAGTGAAATAAAATATTTGGAGAAACACACACTGATGCACAGATATACTCATGCAAACACACAGACGTGCACCAAACAACCTACTTCCATGTGGCAGACATTATTTGAAATCGTTCTTTAAATAAACGTAACTTGTTCCAAGCCCAGTGTAGGGAAAGCTGTTAAGGACAGTGATTCTGGCAGGAAAATAAAATGTACTTTGGTTATAAGATGCATTAGCACATGCACACCGTCAGAAACCTGTCGGGAAATTTCCTCCCTATAAGCCAGAGTCTTTTCTGCAGAGTGGGGATTTAATGCTAATACACAGAAGGGACACATGGGTAACTTTACTATTTAATATTGACATCGATAATGAATATTGTTGACCATTACTTGAATTATAACAACTATGTCTCAGGAAAAATTTCCCCATGACTTCAGGATACAAATGTGTGTGCTGGTCTCGGAGGGAATCTCTGCCTCCTGTTCATCTGGTGAGGTAGAACCGTCAATACTCATTCTCTTCCACAGACTTCCTGCTGCTGTCCCATGAGCAGTTAACTTCGCAGATCTGATCGCGGGTCTCAAATACACATGAATGTAGAGAGGACAGACTGTCATCTGCATCCCTTAAGAGAATCTAATCTATAAAGAGGGCAAGCCCATGACCTCTGGTGCTCAACCCTTTCCCCGCAGCAAGGTTTTGATGTCTACCCAGCAGGGTTCAATTCATCCGTCCGCACTTCGTACATGGAACCAGGTGCTGATTTGTTACACTTTCATTGGGCTGAATGATAGCTATCAATGTCGTGGTTTGAATTTTAGTGGCTAAATCTTGTTTTGTAGATATTTTTACAAGCAACTTATAAAACCCTGCTGCCATGGCGGGCTATTTTCAAGGAGGCCGGTGTAAAACGGATCTTTGTTCATTTGCACACCCATGCTTTTATGCATATGGCTTCCTCCCCGTGAGTAAAGTCTCCTGGAGGCCCTTCTCCACCTGTCAAATTCTTCCTCAAATTTCCAAACCCCATGACAAAGTCACTTCTGAGAAACTTCTTTGATTGTTTCAGGCAGAATGAGTTGCTCTTTATCCTCTATGATTTCTCTCCATTGTCACACTCATTTTAGCACCAACTGTACAATGACTATGGCCTGCCAAAACTCTGGACCTCCTGTTGCTTTTATTCCAGTAGAGAGTGTTAAAGATAACAATTAAGCAAATAAATATCCATAATTGGTCAGACGATGAGTACGCTGAAGAAGATAATGTAGGCTAAGACAGAGAGAACTTTTCAGCTGTGGGTGTGGACAGCCTTGGAAGGCTAAAGGAGAAAATCTGGCTACCTGCATTTGATCTCAGACAATAAGGAGCGAAGCGACTATTGGAAAATGGGGAGAAATCATGTTTTTGGAAGAGGGTAGAGCAAATGCAAAGGGCCAGAGAGGGAAGGTCTTAGGAGTATTTGAGGGATGTTTTGGGGGGTTGTTGACTGGAGTCTAGTGAGCTAGTGGGAAGGTATTCAGAGGACATTGAAGCAGGAGGCAAAGCTCAGGCTCTGGAAACTTTGCCTAAAGCAGAAACCACTGAGGAACTGACCTCAGAAGGGAATCCAGGCTGACACCAGTGCTTGTCCTGTTAACTTGTGAAATGCCCCCAAGTTGCCAGAAGTTGATTTGTGAACCAAATATTTTCCCTTAAAGTTCTAGAAACTATCTAGTTTTTCTTAAAGGAAAAAGGTTGTCGAAAAGGAATCTACCGTGGCACCTGGGGGACACGTTCAGTTAAGCTTCCAACTCTTGATTTCCGCTCAGGTCATGATCTCAGGGTTGTGAGATCAAGCCCCATCAGGCCTCTAGACTCAGACCAGAGTCTGCTTAAGACCCAATCTCTCTCCTTCTCCCTCTGCCCCTCCCCTACCCCACCCCATGCTCATGCTGTCTCTAGATAAATAAATAAATAAATAAATAAATAAATAAATCACTAAAATCATAAAAGGTAAAAAGGAATGACCTCGCAAATGGCTTTGCTCTAGAGTTCATTCTCATAGCACTACCCTGGAGAGATGCTATCCACGGGTTAAGCTTCAAATCTTCACTTAGCTACTTGCTCATTGTGTGACCTTGGGCAAGTAACCTGACCTTTCCAAACCTCAGTGCCTTCATCTGTGAAAGGGAAAGAATAATAGTAACTGTCTCAACTGCACCTATAAGCATCAGGTGATACAGTCTAAGGAAGGTACATGATTAAGTGGCTGCCCCGTGGTGATAGGACTTAGCCACGCATGATATATATTATCAGCTAATAAACTTGCTGTAAATGTGAGCACTGTTTCCCGGCAGGAAACAATATTTTACATTTCTGTCCTTCATGAGGCGTCATCTCTAATCTACCTCCCTCCAGGGCGATTCCACCGAGCAAACCCTTACCCGCTCTATATTACCATACTGTACTTGCTTATGGGTGTGCCTGTTTCCTGGCCATCCCACAGCCAGGTGGTTCACTCCACTTGGCTGGGGGAGTTTATTCATTATATTATTTACTATGTCCAAAACAACACCTCGTTAATAGCAGGCACATCATTCTTATTTGTTAAATTGCTTCCTGAATATGAAAAAAAGAAGTGATCAAGATAGCTTATTATCTCCTCACAAAACACAATTAAAAAGTAGATGCTGGAGGCAGTCAAACGTGGGATTAATAGAAAGAACTTCATTGTCATTGCCGAAGTTGGTTCAGGGGTGAAATCCGTGGTCTGCCTAGGGGTGAATGCTTAAGATCGTATTGGTTGACCATTTGACTATGATATTCCATCACGTGCAGACTTTAAGAAATTTTCTTAAAGGTTACTTCCAACTCTGGGATTCTTTTATTCAAATGTTTCCAGGGCGGCATGCACTAATTAAAGGACTGGATTTAGAAGATGGGGAGAGTATGACCTGTGGTGATAACAGATTAATGCCGTATTTCATCCCCAAAGTAAATTTATCCCCTATAATTTTCTGCCACGTGATGTCTTATACTTCTCTTTGAGAACTGTTTCGGGCAGCATTTCAAGCCTTCTTCTACTCCGTTTTCGAGAGTGCTGTGAATGCAGTAAGTACATGGCAAAACCTACTTAATAAATGCTATTTTTCAATTCGCTTGGTCATAACTGAGTCAAAGAAGAGTAGGGCTAACTTCATTACCATTGACCATTTCAGCAACAGAAAGCAGCAAGAACCTATTGACTGACAGACCGTTACAGAGCGAGGCACTGATAAAATGACTGAAACATCTGCCATTATCCTTCCAGCTCTATCAGATAAGTGAAACGATACTTTGTTGTGCCATGTTTATGTTTGGAGAAGCACGCACACGACGTCGCCTGATGTGAGCGTCTACAAATATTATTAGAAAATAACCAGCTGTGTTTGGACTCTGATGAAGCTATTTATTATTTTAAATTCCTGGAAGGAAGGAGAGATGCCTGCATGTTTTGTCTGTGCAGTGCGACCCCACTAAAACACATGATGTGTATATATCAAAACGCCGTCAGCGAGGGCGATTCTTTTCAATTTCAAATGTGGATGAGCCTTTTTACTGACGGCCGATCGTACCCTAGTCACTTACCACAGCCTGAAGTATTTCTAAAACATGACCTCAGCAGAGCTTGTTAACGCATTCTTTTATGTCTGCCCACCTTTTAAACACTCGGTTTACACTCACTTTCCCCTGGTTAACTTCATCTAGCAGATAGGAAAACTGGGTCCCCAAAAGTAGTAAAATGAACCTCACTGTTTAAGCAATTAACTGATATCCATAGTATATTTAAGGCCATGTTTAAGATACTCTGTCTAAGGTATTACAGAAATAATTTTCTGATGATTAAAATGTCTTTCTTTCATTAGCTTACTCAGCTAGCACTGCATAGTAAACCTTATTTACAGAGACGCACCTAATTACGTTCATTTCTGCTCCTTTCTTTACTGCTGTTCGTGCATTATATAGGGTCCAGCAGGCTGCTCTGGCTTAGCTCTCTGCCGATGTTCTTACATTTTTCTTATCTCTTGCCAAGTTTTATTGGTGAGCAAAGTACCTAAATGTGGAATACACATTTCAGTTCTCTGAAGGTATTTTCAAGATGCATCTAATTATACCTTTTCTTCATATATTAAATAAATTAATTATATTGCTGCAAATGTTCACTTTATTTAGGGATTTAATAGAACATTTTGGTAAAACCTTCACACAATCCCTAATGAAACACTGGATGGGAAATAGTGGGAGCTAATCTTTCTTCTGCATCTATTTTCATCGGGGGCTAATTGGGTGTTGTTTCCATTTAATATTCAAACATCTCCAGGAGGAAGATATTATGCACAATGTCATACACGAAGGAGAAAATCAAAGAGCTGAAATTGACTTGTCGGATGGTGTATCTACTAGTTTCAGAGGTAAGATTTTGGTCTAGTTGGGTCTACCTTTAAATGTGTGCTCTTTGTATTGCTTTATACTACACTTACTCTGCAGGAACTATCATTTTGGACAGGCAGTTCAAATTAAATGAAATCTGGAGAAATCACCTCTATACTCATGACTAGCAAGAAGGAATGCCACTTAGAGAAATCTCTATGGGG
Source organism: Ursus arctos (assembly GCF_023065955.2). Lineage (NCBI taxonomy): Eukaryota > Metazoa > Chordata > Mammalia > Carnivora > Ursidae > Ursus > Ursus arctos. The sequence continues at coordinate 16,038,180 of NW_026622930.1, forward strand.
GAAAAAAACCATGAGAAGCAAAGTACTACTTATGAAAGAGGGCTTAAAAGTCGATTAAAATTAAAACTGAAGCAATTAATTTCCTTTCAGACTAAAAAAATCAATCTTAGAGTTTGAAACAAATGGATTGGGTTTAAAATCACTGGAAAATAGTTATTGACTCTTATTATTACCTATATCAATTGCTGGGATGAAAGGAGGTATGCCATCGATTATTGTTACAATGAAAACTGAGATTTGAATACACCACAATTTAAAAGGTGATCTTTTGATATCTCTGCCTTCTGGAATATCAACAAGTAAATCTTGAATGTTTTTTTCATTTATAAGGTGCAGCATATATTTCAAAAATGTTATAAATTAATGCAGTCGTAAGATGTCAATGGAAAATAAGATTCACAAGGAAGCTTATTGAGAAAAATGGTGCTGTGTTTCTGGCTCTTTAATGTGCATGGGTAGAAACTATGAAAGCTCTGAGTTAAAGATCCCGGAGGGATGTGCCATAAGGTGTGATAATTATGACTAGCTGAACTACAGACTCATTAAGTGATATCAAGTGATGTTTATATCACATAATTGAGGGACATTATTTCCCAGACTGCCCTTCACAAAATGTGCTCCCTACCATACCTAAAATACCTCCATCAAAATAGTACGACTGTATGTTTAGCATCACCCTCTTCCCTGGAGTCTTCTTTTAAAATATTTATATTCCAACAATGGAGATTACGTATTAGATAACATCCTTTCTTGGCAGGATATCCCTGGCCAATATAGGTAGAAAACGAAGCATTTTTGTAATGAGAGACAGAGGATACCAATACCAATTGTCTACTTCTCTGCTGTATCTAGACCCAATCTCAGATTTCCCTGGAATTCACATCCATGGGTTCAGCTTAACAGCTTATTCAATATTTTGAAAGATAAATTCACATTTAAAGGCTTACCATGAATCAACCAGGAGTCCTTAATTCAAGGTATAATTGAGGAATTTCTATCCCTTGTCAATCGATCCTCTCACTGGTGTCCCCTCAATGACATCCTGTCTCTCAGTAGATATGACTTATGTTTGGTCTCTTGAACATTGCCTATATTCTTTACTTGGTTCTGTTCAACGAACTTTCATCGATCATCTACTATAAGCCAGACGATCTCTAGGTGCTGGGATTACAAAGATGGATTTGTCATTTCTTCTGCGTTTAAGAAGTTCAGAGGTTTAAGAGGAAGGCGAGCAGGTGAAGCAAAATCACATCAACTTTCTAGGACTACACCTTAAGAGTGAGAGGCATTGAAGCATCTTCTTTTTTTTTAATTTTAGAGGGTATGGAATGTAGGGGGAAAAACACACAAAAAAATCTACAATTAAAACAGCAAATGTTGTTTAAACTTTTTTAAAATAGTTTTTGTCTCCTTGGAGGTGAATTTATCTGGAGGAAATGAGGAGGTTCAGGCCAGGCCACCCCAGAATGTGCCACTTGGGTACGTGGATTGTTTCAAATTGCAGATGATCAAGGTCCAACAGATTCAAGAAGAGGTTTTTTTGTTTGTTTGTTTTTACCTCTCGTTCTCTGCCTAAGAGAATTTAGATAGGGAGCCTGCACCAGGGAGAGAGCTCTCACAAGAGATAACTTTTTACAAGGCTTATAAACATGGCAGGGCAAACATCTGTTTACAAAACACTTGCTCTTTCCATCTTCTTGTTAATCCTCTTCCTCCCTTTTGAAATCCCCTTCTCCTTAGCTCCGAATGGCATATAAACCTCAATTGTCTGGATTTTGGGGAGTCTCACATCTTTGGGGCTCCTATAAGAATGAAATCCAATGTTTGTTTATTAATTTTCTCCTGTTAATATGTCTTATGCCAATTTAATTATACGACCTGCCAAAAAACCTAAAAGGGAAACGTTTTCTCCCCTATAAACGCAACAGTTACCCTTGTTTTGCGAAAAAAAAAACAAAAGAAATATTAGGTGAGTGCAAAGCGATTATTCACCATTGCATCCCCGGAACACCTAAGCCATCCTTTACCTTATGCAGATATCTTAGGTTTACAATTGGATTGTTCTGTTTGGTAAATCAAATTGGATGTCTCTTCCAGCAAAAAAAATTAACGCAATTTTTTTCATGCCTCCTTGGGGAGAAATATTACGTTTTCCTGTTTGATTTAGAACACCTTTCTTATCTTTGTAAATTTTGGGTTTTTTGTGTAGATTTGTACACAGCCTCTTTTGAGCAGTCATTTGTAAATGAGAAGCTACGCAGAAAGAATCCTGGGGAGATGGTGAATGTAAATTAAAAATTATGATTAATAAACAGTGATATTAACATAATTTCTATTATAAATACATATTCTTTATTTAAACCATGGAAAGGGCCAAGGGTAGGTGAACACTGAAGTTGGATTATTGTGTTCTGATATGATTATGTCCTTCAGGCCAGAAGGCAATATCCCAACAGTACAAGTGGGAGTTGGGTTTCTCCTGAAGGCAATGGCATTTCTCATAGTCAGTAAACTGGGCAAGAGTTCAAACATGGGACAAAGGATCAGGAAATAAAAATCGAGGAGTAGGGGAGCCTGGTGGCTCAGACGGTTAAGCATCTGCCTTCGGCTCGGGTCATGATCCCAGGTCCTGAGATCGAGCCCCGTTTCTGTCTCCCTGCTCGGCGGAAAGCCTGCTTCTCCCTCTCCCTCTACTGTTCCCCTGCTTGTGCTCTCCCACTCTTTCTGTCAAATAAATAAATAAAATCTTAAAAAAAAAAAAATTGAGGAGTAGAATAAGCTAGAAGGTGGGGAAACACATTCTTGCTCTCATGCCTGCCAAGGTTCAGTAGCCCAAATGTTCACATGATGATGATGATGCCTAGTTTGTGGATAAGAAGATTCAGAACTTCAGTGCAGAAAAAGAAGAAATTTTTTGACCCATTAAGAAATGACTGACTTCTGACTGACGTGACATGGGAGTGCTACCATGGAACAATTAAGAGCTTCATTGATTGCAGTAATGACAGCCAAATCGCTATTTTATGCAATCACGAATACACAGTTTTGAGATCTATAAAATGCGTTAGTTTCTAGAGTTGTCCCCCATGTACTATGTTGGTGTTGCCCATACCAAGCTCCTGCCGCAAAATAAACAAGAGACCCAGAGATTTTGTTCCCCAACAATGTGCCACTAGGGGGCAGCAGGAGTTTATCTAACCCAAAGCAAAGCCAAGGTACTCTCTCAGGTTCCAAAATTCATACCAGGAGTAGTAACTAGTTCTCACTCACATTTCTTTTACCCATGGATGCTGTTCTGAACTTGTATTTTAGAAGACTTTAAGCAACCAAAACAGGACTTACTGAAAAAAGACATAATGAGATTGAGGAAATATTGAGTTTTTTAAAAGTGGGAAAAATGATGATAGGAGATATCTGGGTATAACTCTACACTTCAAGATATCCCAAATTGTGCTGAAGAAGCCACGTGTTAAAAGTTTTGTCTTGTCCTGGGTTGTAAAGCAGCCAGCGCTCTATTAGTCCAATATTTCTATATGAACTATGTTCTATGTCATTTCCATGACTTTTTAATGATCACTCTTCAATTAAGAGAACTATTTGACCTCGAAGTCTTAAATACCTAATTTATGCAGTCGTAAATACCTAATTAATGTTTAATTAATTAATTAAAGAAAATGTTTGGCAGTGCCTCCATATCCTTTAGGCCACCAAATCTTTTTCCTCCCTAAATGAACCCCCAATTCCTTTTGCCCTCTCATTGCTACTCCTTAAATTTGAGACTGTCATCTCTCCTTTGTGTTATTGCTAAAGCCTCTTAATTTGTCTCCCTGTTACTGGGGCCTCCCTCATCTGACTCAAGGTCTCTCTGCTGTTAGAATTTTTATTCAGGCAGTCTGATAATGGTGCTGGCTGTTCTCACATAGTCAGCAAGCTTCTTCCTCCTCTTTCTGGTCTCAAAATCTCTCACTCTTCAGCTCAAGTCTTATCTGTCTGTATCTGTACTCCTGCCCTAAGTGAGATCGTACTGTCTAATGGCTTTAAACACCATAAAAATGTCTCTGACTCTCTCCAGTCCCTGAGTTGTAACATCTAACTGGTCCGTTTTCAAATCCATTTAAATGTTGAGCAAGCATCTCAGCCTTAACGGGTCCAAAATAGATCTCTTGATTTCTCAAGCTGCTACCAAACAGTTCTTCTGGTCTTCTCCATAGCCATAAAAGATATCATTTTAACTTTGTTTTTTTTTCTGCTAAACTATACCCCCTCTCTGCTCAATGATCCTTATCATGTTCTTTACCAAATCCTGTCAGTCTGCCTCCAAAATTTCCAGAATCTATCGACCTCTTAATGCTCCCTACCACTCATCGGATTCTTGTAATGTTCTCATATACAAGACAATGATTGCCTCCTAACTCCTTTGTTGCACTCTGACACCATCACTCAGTTCACACAAAAGACACGTGATTTTTTTTTTTTAGAAATCAAATGTGTCACTCCTCTGGCCAATACTCTCCCATGATTTCCTGTTGGAAAAATGATAAAATTCAAGCTTCTGGCTGCAATCTCTAAGGCGCTTTGTGATGCCAACTGTCTTTCTGACCTTATTTCTTATCACTCTCCTACTGACTCCCTCCCCTCTGACCGCACTCATCTTTTTTCCAGTCCTTATACAAACAGGTTTTCCCACTCTGGGGTCATGGATTTGCTTTTCTGTTGCCTTGAAGCCTTTTCCTTAGGTTTTTCCCTGACTCGCCCTTTCCTGTCCGTTCCCACATCCGGGCCTCTGTCTTTCCTAGTCACACTCTCTACACTAGATCCTCCTGAGATCATTGTTATATTGGGGCTCCTAAGAAGAACACGATTCCTGGTATTCACACACATTTGTGGTCGCCTTCCCAGGAATTGGGCTATCCCGAGGGTTCAATTTATTCCATAGAACAAATAGGAATGACACTCTACTGTTCCAGGACCTAAGTCTTAAGTTATCCCAAGAGCTTCTGCTTTTGTGTTTATTCAAGCCCTGAGCCACCATGCCAGAAGTCTGGCTCCACTGTTGAGGAGAATGTGTAGAGCAACCCCATGAGGAGATGAGGTGCACAGACTTTGTGGAGAAACCAAGTAGAGAGGGAGAGAAGCCCCACCATCCAGCGGAGTCCAGCCCACAGCTCATCAGCCTCCTGAACGCAGTCGTATGATATCTCCTGCAGGGACAGCAGAACCACCCAGCCAAGCCCAGTTCAAATCAAGGAATCATGAGCAAATAAAATTGTTCTTGTTTGTTTTAGGCCCCTACATTTTTGGGTTGTCTGTTATACAGCAATAGATCATTAGTAAACTCCCCTTTAGTTACTATCTCTGCTTCTGATTTGTTTTTCAATGTCCTGCACCATTATTTGACATGCTAGTGTGTGTGTGTGTGTGTGTGTGTGTGTGTGTGTGTGTGTGTGTTTCTTCCAATATACCATGGGCTTCAAGAGAGCAGATTATGTTTGGTTCACCACTGCACCACCAGCATGTTACTAAATGAAGGAATTAATCAATCAGTCTCTCTTGAGAAGTCGAATTGCCTTATCTTGCTGTCAGAGAAAGTGTTTGTGTCCACGCTCCTATATCCAAGCCCATGTTCTAGTAAAGGCGAGCATTAGCCAAGTTTGTATAGATACTCTTTTCCTTCTTAGAAATAAAATTAATGCATTCATTGTCAAATTCATAAATCAGTAGGAAGTTAGAAATGTGAGGAACATCAGAAAAAAAATCCAGTTCAATATGTTTTTCTTGTTTGTGTGGCTATAGAACTCTTCGTCATATGAAATCTTCCATGTGATGCCAAAATATAAATCGGTAAAAGTAGATCTGTTCTGCAGACTGAACATTTACTTTATCTTTTCTCAAGGCATCTTTGGGAGTGCGTCTTCAAAACCCAAAGGTGCCAAAAAGCATAGTAGGAAAGCCATTGATCTCTTTTCAAACATGACTTCGGCAAGCAAGGAGAAAGAAATGAGGAGTTGATATGACTAATATGTCTAGCTGAACAAAACAGCTGGATGGGACTAGAATCCACTCGATTCAACTTAATCCAGTTTGGTAACAGTAATTCTTGAGAGCATTCCTTCTGGCTGGATTTGGTTTATGAGTGGAAGACAGATTCAAACCATCAATTTAAAGTGGAGCTAATTAAACTAATGAGAGAGCATCTTATTGAGATGATTAGGATTTAGCCAACTAATACACAAGCTAGCTTAACCGGCATGGGACATGTGATCTGTCCTCCTATCAGACAGATGGCTAAATTTGTATCTTTTACTCCCTGTAACAGAGTCATTTAGCATGGGCCAAAAACATAAAAAGGAAAAACAAAAGAAGCACCATTTCTGAATTGGCTTATCTACAAATAGCCTTAGAAAAATTTCAAAAAAAGTGTGCATAATGACCAACTTAGGCTAAAAAAAGAGAAGAAATATTCATATATTCAAATAGAAAGTATTTTCCCCTATGCTTTACATTTTACTATGGCTTTAAATTTTTTTAATAGCTTCTAGAAAATCAAAGATTCACTAAAAGATCCTCTTACCACAACATCATAATTTTTATGCTTTTAACCTGAATAAAATGTATAATGTTGTTTAAACTTTTTTGAAACTACGTGTATTTAAAATAACTTAAAATTTCCTTCACCTGAATTTCCGAATTTTGGTATTTTAAGGAGCAGTGATAGTTACTTTTTCTTGATTATTTGGTTTGGGCTAGAATTATACATACAGAGAGCCTTGGTGGGTCTACTATTTGGTTGGTTTAAATGACACTAGTGTTCTGTCAATTTAAATACTTTGCCCATCTTCACAGAGTTATGTAAGTAGCAAAACTGGCTTGGTGTCATGTCTGGCTTTAAATTCCTGCCTATTTTTACTAAACAAATCTATAAGCCTGAACTTAAAGGACCATTAAAATACCCCACTTCATTATTTCACTTTTCGTACAAGAAAACTGAGGCCTGAAGAGGCTACATTATTTATCTAATCTAAATAAGAATATTTAAGACAGACTTGGGGGGAGAGTTCAGCTGATTTCTTTCAAATATTGAAAGTTCTTACCCCATCTCACCCCATATATATAGATATATATAGATATAGATTTAAATCCATATATATATAATATATATATATAGTGTGTGTGTATATATATATGTATACATATATATATATATACCCAAATATATATAAGGATTTTAAAAGGTATAAATCTTGATATGCTCGCTAAAGAAGGCTAGTCCTGATTGGATTGTCCCCTCTTGTCTTCATTTAGCTAGACTCTTTAGTTTAGACCTCATCTCAAGTCGCAGTTCATCCGGATAATTGCCACTGTGCTCTTCAGCAATGCTGATTTCCCCATTATATTCATTCAGAGTTCTCTCTCTTTTACACATAGCACCATTTCAATTATCATTTATTTGTGGGATTATTTGATTAGTGTCTTTTGCCAGTAGAATGTAAAATCTTGAAAGGAAAGAATTATAATTTGTTTATGATTAGACCAGTATTTCCAAAGACCAAATGCCTAGCCCTTAGCAGCAGCTCAGTTAATTATAAACAGTTAGATAAACGATTTAATGAAAATGCAAAAGAAGTCGCTTTTCCTCGTAAAACCACCCTGACAAATATATTATATCACATTGTTCAGTATTTAAGAAAATCTTGGAAACGAGTACCCCGATAGCTCAAATACTCTGCGAAGGAAATGATAACAGCACTGTAGCACTGGGTGCCCATTTACAGGAGACCAAGGAAGGTAGGCAGTGCCTGCAAAGCTGGATGCGTGTGTTAGACAAGAGACCCAGAGACAGTGTTGACATTCAGGGACTAAGGTTCCCGTTGCAACCAGGAACTTTTGTGAGTGTATTTGGGATCTAAAGACTGACGTAAAATGTTCAACCCATGAGTCTTATGTTCAGAAACAGGTTAGCTGTCTGGTACCCAGGCATCAAGACGCACAGTAAGTAACCCACCAGAGCCTCAAATAAGATCAGTGCTATTTCACCAATGTTGTTTTGAAAATACGAGGTATTTTTGATGCTATAACAGAGAGGTGTTCTTGGCCATAGACTGGGGCCAAGGATGCTGAATGTCCTGCAAAAGCACAAGGCAATTCTGTACAATAAAGGACTTCCTCGCCCTAAATACCAAGAGCACCGTCTTGGAGAAACGCCATGAGTCAGCGAGCTCCTTGACAATGGGGTTTCTATCTTGCTTCTCTGGGCATTCCCGCAGCAAGCACACTGCTTGACCCACAGTGAATGCATATTGGAAATGGACTTCAGTTACTTGCCAATGAGCTAGATAGGAATATAGCTATGAATAAATGTATGACTTCCTATTGATTCAATAGTAGAGAGAATACACACTCTTGTCTCTGAACAAAAAGAGAAAAGGGCAGTCCATTCTCAGTTGTCCAAAAAAAAAAAAAAAGTGATTAGAATGGATAAGTCACAGAGAACAGAAATCAACAATAAAACCTGATATGGAGGTAGCTTTTATCAGCATCTTACCAACGACCTACGCTGCAAGTGGATCTACGGGGTTACTCCAAGCTTTCATGCTATTGCCATGGAAGGTAGCAAAGTTACAGAAAATGGAGAAAATGGAAGATGTCTTTTATGCCTGTGGCAAGGGGTAGGGAATTGGAAGTCGTGGGAAGAAAGGAGAGATTCATTACAGGGCAAAATCACCTGCCCATGGTTTTCAAAAGAGCCACAAAACCAGCCACTGCCCTCTGTGGTGGAGACATTCTTTGTGTCAGTCTCAGTGTAATCGTTCTGAAGCAGCAAGGGTAATCGTATCGATTTTGAAGGAATGTCTGGTTAATTTTTCACAAGGCGTAGATCCCTCAAAAATCAATAACTTTCTGCTGTATCTTTATTCTTCAGAATAAACTGTGTCTGTCGGAGAAACTTGATTCTTAAGCTCAATTGGATTCATAAAACATTCACCGACACATAGTACAAAAGAAATGTAAGCTTTCCCTAGGAGTGGTAAGTATTTAACCTCAACATAGGACAAAGGCTCCTTCCTTTTTGATATATTCTTGTCCTTGGACAAGCTTTAGTAGGGACCACGATTCCTGTGATGCAAATGTTTCCCTTCCCCAAAGGAAAGAAGCTTCAACAGAAGATATGAAGCACAAGTCTGGAAAGCAGACCTTTTCCAAAAAAATCTGGGATTATAGGGTGGGTGTTAGAAATGTATTCATTTCCTCGTCCTTTTACTCACCAGGATGAGTGTGCCGTGCTAATTGTGTTAGGAGAAATAAAAATACGCTTTGGAAACAGTATAAAAACATTATTCAGTAACACAACTAAAGGAAATCACTGAGTGATCCCTGATCTCTCATTTGCATTTACACACGAAGGCAATGCCCAGAGAGGTTACGTGTTCTTCCTTAGGTCACACAGTAAATGTCTCATTCATTAAATTGGAAATACCACTTTGAAAAGAAATCAATGAACGCTCATTTATCAGGGGTGGGAAATGTGCAAGGTTGAAACCATGATAATGTCTGGATTGGAGGAAACGCACAAGGCAAGATACTCAAATAAAAAAACAGGAAATGGTAAGATAAAATCAAAAATTCAAAAAAAATGTGTTTGCAATACTAGAAAAGCTTCCCACATTTGACTTAATATCACTGATGAATCATTTACCTATAAATCAGTTATAAGATTTGAGATGTAAGACGGTCATTGCTGCTCAAGTCATTTGTATGTGATGGTTCTGAACTCTCTGGTGTACAAAAATCCAGCACAGCTTTAAACACCTACAGTGAAACAGGCTGTTTACTGACAAGGTACCTACACTGGTGTCATTCCGAAACATATAGAAAGATAATCCAATGATTTAATAAAACATTTTCTGGGGACCTGAACACTTAAGTTCCTGCAGCCCCTCCTACACCTTTTCTCTTACCTCAGCCCCACATGTGTGAGGGCGTGTGTATGAGTGTGCGTGTGTGTTCATGTGTGTGAATGGACACATGGGAGTGTGTGCACACATCTGCTTGTGTGTGTTTAGAAGTATCTCCAAGAAGAACAGAAATACTTAGTGTCACATCAAACAGTGCTTTAAAAAAAATAAATTTTGTTTGGACCTCTTAGTTCCCTTTGTTTTATTGCTAACTTCAGGATTCAAGAAAGAGCAAAAGTTAACTAAAAAACCATTTACGTGGAATGCCCATTTCCAACTGGAACGCTCAGCCTCATTGAACAAAGGTAGCTTTCCTAGACGGTCTGAAACATCATCAAGAAGAAATTCTGTGGCTTGCTTCTCCCCCATGACTCTGCTCAGCATCCCTCGCTCTGGCCTTGAGGTTTACTTTCCGAATGGGAGCGAGCATTACAGTTTCTATCTCAGTTGTCCAGGCAGCTACAAGATAAACACGGAAAGCAAGCCCTGCCTCACTTCTGATGCTTATCAGAGCCAGCTATAAAATTTATCTTCATCTAATTCTAAAGGAGATGGCTTTAATCTAGAACCAGACCGCGATTTTATTCTTGGTCCAATCCAATAAAAAACCAGATGTCGCTTTACGGATATTTGAATGGAAGCTTAAGATCCCAACCACTCAGAGTTCTAATTTATTTGAAGAACATTAGATATTTTATCCACACAGAGACACCGAAAGAGAATACCCAACGCGTGTATCAGTATTAACTTCTATTTCTTGAGTTTAGGACTTGGCAAAATTGTAATCCAGGTAACCTTTAAGGAAAAAGAAAAAGAAAATGTCTCTTTTAACTGTTTTCCTTTGTGTCTTCTTTCACGTATCCCATATTTCAATATCCTGAGTGTGCAGTCAGAAATCTACTAACTTTTTTTATGATCAGGTTTAAAATTCATTAGAGTGTAGATCTCTCCCTATTTCAATTTTTTTATTATTATTACTGAAGTGTAGTTGCCACACAATGTTATATCGGTTTCAGGTATGAAACACAGTGATTAACGAGTCTATACATTCTGCTGTATTCACCACAAGTGTGGCTACCATCTGTCATCACACAGCGCTATTAGGATATCTTTGACTACATTCCCTACGCTGTACCTTTCAGCCCTATGACTTATTCATCCCCTAACTAGAAGCCTGTGTCCACCTTTCACTCTTTAACTGATGGAAGTCAGAAAGGTCATTTCAGAGATTTCTCTGCTATTCCATTTAAATCTCTAATTATTTGTATTTTAATTACATATGTGTAAAGCCTTCATTCCTCTGTCCAACATCTCAAAACATCTTTCAGGGATTGATCATTTTTCCATCACTCCTCTGTCTTGAGTGGCCCTGCCACGATCGGTTATGGTTCTCAGTTCTTCTGTGACCCAAACATTTCATGAGATGTCACATGTTGTACAACAGGGAAGGTGTTTTTCTACGATCTGAATGTCAGTGGGAATGAGGGGTTTCCACGGCGAGCCTGAGCTCTAAAGGCCTCATCAGTACAAAAGTTCTGGGACTTTTAAATACGCTCTGTAGCTGAGATGTTCCAGTTAACCAATTTATGGCAACCATCATGAATCCTGCACCAGATCCAGAAACCCTGTTGTTTCTCGAGAATACTATGTTGTATTGACTAGAATCTTTGAAGCTAGCTGCGCCAATAAACAGACCCCTGAGGATTTACTGGTTTAACACCACGTTGGTTTGTTCTTGCTCGTGTCTCAGCCCGATATAGGTCAGGCTGTCCTCCTCCCTCCTGCAACTGCACAGTCTGAGGACACACTCATTACCCCCATTAACTGTGTTGACCTGAAAGTAACACATGTCAGTTTGGCTCCCATTTCACTGGCCATCAATAATCACTTGACTGTAATCTTACGTCAAAGGAGATTGCACAAGGTAGAGGGATCCTTACCTAGTGAGTGAGTCTTAAACGCTTCTGCCATATATCTGGGTTTGAACTAGAACATAAATAAAGGGCATACTGGTTTCTGCTCTCTATGGAAGGATTCTGCCAGTCCCAACCACATCCAGACAGTAGCAAACTCTGAGTATCGTTAGTGCAATTTAGAATGAGCTTAAGCATATATTTAGCATCTGATACGAAAATATAGAACACCCAGTTCAACTTATGGAACATCCAATTGGTTCAAAATCATGAGAGACTGATCATTTAATTAGTCTACTCAGGTAAGAACCTTTGGTAGAACTAAGGAGGGACCTGAGTTCAAATGGGCTTTGTTAATTTCATTCTTTCATTGCACTTCCGTGTCTTTATCTGAAAAATACAACTCACATCAGAGCACTTATTGTAACGTGCTTCACAGAGATTTGTGAGGAGAAAATGAAATCAAGGAATTGACAAAACTTCAGGAAATGCAAACTGCTAGATAAATATAAAATGCCATATTTTGATGGCATTATGAGCATTCTTTAACTTTTCAGTATCATTTATAGCCTTTTGACCGAAGTAAAAAGAATGCTATTTGCTAGAGCTATAGTTTAGATATCAAATACTTTAAAGCTAAAATTCAGTATATTTTTTATGAAGAGTGGACAATTCTCAGTTTCTAATTCATGTTCTGTTATTTTAAAAAAGACTAAAATAAGTGTGATAATTCATAATCAAACTTCTAATTTTGAAAACCAGCTAGTTAAAAATGATTTTTGTACTGCTACAAACATATTTTCAGTACATAATCATGTTGGTAAGAAAATAGATCATTTTTACAAGACTGTTTATGTTGGGGAAAGAAATCTTTTAAAATTCATAACTCATTAAAATAATTTATTTTATTACAAGTGAATTTATGTAGCTATCTACTGTGAATGAATTCTTTCCCACTGTGGTATATCTTTTTTTTTTTTCTGCATACATAAACAGGAAAGGTAAAGCTGATGTTATAAGGATCGGAATACATAAAAAAAAAAAAAAAAAACCCTCCATTTAGGATGCCTAAGCTGTTGTTGCGGTTTTTTAAATTTTTTCTTCTTTTCTGTCACTTCTGAAAATTCAAGAAGAGGTCTAAAAAATCAATCTTGCTTCACTATGCATTTAATTCCTCATGAAAATACACAATCTTCAGTCAGTATTTAAAAGAGGATGCAGGTATTGAAGCCTCAGACAGAAAACAATCTTGCTCTGGTGCTTCTGGAGTAAAAACAGTTTTGGCCTCCTAGATGCACTAAATCTTCCTCCTAAGACAATAAAGCCTCTACTCTGAGGCTATTCTCTGCTCCTGATGTTTGCTTCACATATGGGATATAGGAGAACGCTTCTAGCAATTTTCTTACAGGTTTGGGTTGGCTTTGAATGCTTCAGTGGAATCATGGATAGGTTGTATGGATGCTTACTAATCTTTGACATTTACGTCCTACCAGTCTTTCTTCCACAGCATGACTTTGAGTCATTAAGCAGTGCAAGATGATGGGGGCCTAATGTAATATTGTAATTATCTTGACTTTGAGAGCCACAAAATAACTCCTCTTTTCCATGGGAAACCAAAGGAACGACAGATTTACGTCTCCATCGCACCCTCGCTCTACAGCAGGGTCACTGTGAGCTGCGGATTTTGCTTACTTGAATTTTACAGGTGGCCATCCTACGATTCTATTGTCGCACTGGCCCAGTTTTGAGGGACTATACAGAGAGATCAGTTATCTGGAGCCAGAGGAGATTTGGAAAATGAAGTGTCACATTCTTGTTGATTATGGTGGTGGTCTTTGCCTTCTCAGAAACACTTCCTTTAACGAGCAGAGCATTAAATGGAAAGAATTTAAGTCTCAGGTTTCTGAGTCTTTATCCATATTTGGATTGGCAAAGCAAATATTTTGTCACTTAAGCTCTAACGCAGGCTTTCCAGATAGACTTGGCAGAAGAAAATGATCTTATCAAAAATGTTAGTGACTCTTCTTTCAGTCACAGCAAAGCCTTGTGTTAATAAATATACTTTCTCCATTAAAAGATTAGTAGATGTCGCAGATTAGAGATGGCCACAAAACTTTTGCTACACAACCCACTGTGGTCTATGTGCTGTTCCCTTGATGTGGTTTCTTTAACCAAAAGAATAAAATGGAAGTGATGAGACAGTTTCCAGGCAGAGGATTAAGACTCTTCTTCTCCCCTTCCTTTGTCTTAAATCATTTACTTTGGGACTCCCATATTGTGATATAAGAAGCCTTCTACCTTTCTGGAGACAGCATGTGGAAAGGGACGGAGACTATAGGGAGGAAAGGGAACTCAGTTCAACCTAGCTTTCCAGCCATGCCTCCCAGCCCATGGCATTAGGAATGTGAGCAAGGCTCAGATGGTCTTGGCCCCTCTGGACCAACACAGACCTCTGTTGAATACCACCAAATACGAGACCCAATACAGGGGAAAGAAGAATTGCCCAGCTGAACCCTGCACACAGCCCTCACCAACTAACTCCTAAGATATAGTAAAATGGTTGTTCATTGAAAATCATTAAGTTTGGGGAGAATTTGCTCTCCAGTAATTGGTAACCTAACAGCGTGAACAATGGATAACATGTCTATTTTTTCAGAATCTCTAGCATTCTGAGTCTGGCATATGTTGGGGGATTAGGAGCTATTTACTAAGTGGACATTTAAATAGAGGATAAAGAAATAGATTCTTGAATAATGGAAAGATGCAGATAAGCATGAGGGTTTGACTCCTTTGTTGAATCGTTGGATGAAATATGTGATTAAACCATCACAGTACCACAGTTTGGCCAATAAGGAGGTCTGAGATATAGACACATTCATTTTATAGTCTAAGGCTGGTACGTAAGATGCATTATCAAAAATTATCCTTAATAAATTTTAAAATGCATGTGATAAAATGCAATATGTGGTTGTGTGCGTTCCAAAAGGAGCTGGATTAAATTCAGCATGTAAATATCTAATCAATAAATAATTGCCAGACTTGGAATGTTAGGGATTCTGAGAAAATAAAGACAAGTCTGAAATTATCTGAGATTTATTCACATCTACTGATCAATTACTTATTGAATCCCTCATATGTGCTTACTACAGTGTTAGGACCTGGATGGTTTATGGTGAACACACCATTCTCTAAAACTGAGCAAGGAAGAAAGACACATACAGAAGTGAAATAAAACACAGGTGCTACAGCACTTGTATGCAAAATATCATGGGGCAGTGGGTGGAGTGGCTGGAGTAGATAGGGAAGGTTCCATGGTGGAGACGATATCTGTGCTAAGTCTTGAAGGATGAGTCATTCTTCAGATGGAGACTAGTGGGAGCTCCTAAGACAACAAGGGAACTGCATGTACAGAAACACAGACAAGTTCCACTCTATACCTATTTGGGAATAGGGAACAATTTTCTTTCCAGAGTCTGGAAAGTTATGTTGGTGGGGAAAGGAACAAATTGACACATGTGAAATTAGAAAGGGGATCATTCTTTCTTTCAGAGTGATTCCTTCCTTTAAATACTTGAGTCTCTACTGTTTACCGGGAACTGGTACCATCGTAGACATCATCTCAGAAACTAGTAAATAATTACAGAAGCACAATATAGCCCTGTTCTAAAAAAGCATATAATCTATTGGAAAAACAAGCGCAGAACCTTATAATCCAGTATGATGATTACTGAAAAGAAGATGCACAAAGACACTTCAAGCATAGCAATAAAAACTAAGCTTTCCAGAGCGTAGTATTCCTGAGCTGAAAGGACGCCTTCCAAATGGGAGTGTTTCGTGTGTATGTGTATGCGTGTGAAGAACACAGCGAGTGGACCCAGAATGCACATGACAAAGATGTGAGCTGAGAGCAAAAAGTTTGAGGAAGTTCACTTGGTTTAGATGGATAAGGAGCAAGGGCTGAGTGGAGGTGAGCCACACTGGACAGCGAAATCCCTGTGTGTCCCCTGAGTACTTATGGGGTTATCCTTCTGCTTATAGGAATCATGGGGATGTTCTAGGTAAGAGACTGTCAGGGACAGATGTGCTGGTTGGAGAGTCTCTCTGCCTGAGGGAAAGTGATTTGGAAAGAGTAGTTAACTGGGTTTCAGGTAACAGGGAAGTAGTAAATTAAAGGCAGAAATGTTTCTGTTGGATCTATCAAGAAAATGTTTGGGGATAGATTGGGAAGGATTGTGCTAGAGGAAATGGAAATGATGTTAGATTTTATACAGGGCTAGGGTCATAAAATGATCAGCTATTTTAGAAAGATAAATCCAGGAGGATGTATCGGTGTGGATGGAGTCGGTGTCAGTGAGGTGGGGCTGACAAGTGTCGATGGGAACCTCAGTGAAGGCATCAGCAGTGGGTTGAACAGATGGAACAGAGAATTGCTGTGCTGTCACATAGGTAACAAGAAATGTTTGCGGCTTTGGGACTAAAAAGGGAGATGTGCCAACACAGTTGCTCCAATTTTTGGTAACATTGAAAGCAACTCTAAACTTAACCCAATTCTTAAGGATTACATCCTGGGTTGTTGTTTTTGTTTGTTTGTTTAATAACAGAAATAAAAGAATAACTTTTTAAAAAAATAATAGAAGAAATTCATGATGTAGAAAAGAAATATATAAAGCCGCACTGAAACCTCAACCATAAAATTGGAAGAAATGGAGAAGATTTGAGATTGCTGTGAGTCTGGAAATAAAAAGGTGTTTCTGTGATAGAATTTTAGAGTTTCATCTAAAATAAAATTGAGAAGGAAACCAAGTCCCCGAGTTGTCCTTCTGGCACCTTGCGATGGCATTCAGTAGATATATCACCATCCGAGGTCTATGACTCTGGAGACAAGAAATACATGGTGAAGAATTTGCAAACATGTCAGTCAGACAGTTGACAGTTGGAGTGGCTGTGGGCAGGGGCTGGCAGTGACATTGTTAACACCTTTGCAAGCATAAAGTGCAAGATAAGAGGATGACCAAGTTGCTCAGAGACACTCTGCCAACTCAGGGATCAATCTCAGCCACCAGGAAGGCTATGCCTGACAGCTGCACTCAAGGGATAACCCAGTGTTGGAAAGTCACAGAGTTCCAAAGAAAGCAACCTTAAAGCTGGGTGAACCGGTCAGGAAGAAAGTCACTAAAGCGTAGAAGGAAACAGCTCCAAAGCGGTTCACCACAAAACACAGTACAAACAGTTGTATTTGTATTTTGTTTATGAAAGAAACCCTCAGCCATTAACCCACTAGTTTCTCCTTGAATGGTTATGACATAGAAGGACCCAGAAGGTGAAGGAAAATAACATTTATTAATGATAAATGTCCAGACTGTACGTGTGAGGGAGGGAATCCAACAGAACTGTTTCGATTCAAATCTCTGATACTTGGTACAACCTTGGACAAGTCAATAGCTACATTGCCTCAGTGCTTTCATCTTTGAAATGGGAGAAATGTCCCTAAGTATGAATCAGCTGCGAAAATTGTACACGGTGCCTGAGAAGTCAGATAGGGAGGGCATGATCACATAATGGTAAGGCAAAGAAAAAAAAACTTGTCTGTCCTCAATGCGAATAGAAGAGAGTGGGGCTATCAGAAAGAAAGGAGAGGGACACCCAGCTGGCACAGTCGGTTGACCGACTCTTGATTTCCGTTCAGGTCATGATCTTAAGGTCTTGAGATCCAGTCCTGCATAGGGCTCTGTGCTCAGTGCAGAGTCTGCTTGAGATTCTCTCTCCCTCTGCCCCTCCCCCAACCCTTGCTGCACACACTCTCACTACTAAATAAATAAATTCTTTTAAAAAAAGGATAAAAAGAAAGGAGATTGATGATGAAGAACTGGGAGATTTATGTCTCATGATAATGCACTTTCCCATTAACTCCAAAGCGTAACTATACACCCCTGGTCTAGCCCTTTGGTTATATAAACTAATTTGTTACAGGGGCTCAATTCCTTCAATGGTAATAGAATTCTAGAATTGACACAATGGACCTAATTATTAATAATATAAATACAATGAATATTATTATTATTACTGCATATGTAATGGTGATTCATGCAATCACACTGAATGCTTTTAAAGCATTCATTATTATATTTTTCAAAAATAAGTAAAATATATATACTTGGATACAGGCACGGATACTTGAAACTTATCATTATAATTGAACATTTCTTGAAGATTCTCTTAATTCATCTATCTCATTTTCTTCTTTGTTTATGTTTAAATCTTATGTAAAATAATTTCAATTGCTCCTAATTTGTGCTTTTGAAAAATAAAGATAATTTTTTTATAGATGCTGTGGACAAATTTAGGTGACCATCGTGGATTTGGATTTGGAAATGGTCAAATTTACGCTCAATTTAGAATGACTATTTTAAAAACAGGAAGTATAGTATGAAAATAGACACATATAGTTTTCGAGGCAGAAACAGGTACATTCACAGCTCTTTCACTCTCTTTCTCTCTCTGTGTATATAATATTTATCTAGCTACGTACATACATACTTCGTGTGTGTATGTGTCTCTGTTATATCCTTTCGGGCCTTTGTCAGCTTTCAGAATCATGTAAACCATCACCTCCTGAAGATTTCTGGGCAGAGCATGTATGTAACTACATGTTGGGTAGTATTTTTTATGATTTGGGTAAATAATCTAGGTTTCTATAAAGAATGCACCAAGGGTTGGGAAACACTGGAAAGGATTTTAGCACAAGGTCACACAGGTGAAGGATTAAGTGATACTATCACTACACAACTCTAATCTCTGTCTTTATCTTTTTTTAAACATCTGTCTTCTTCTCTTTTATTCCAAACCCCATGGTCACATACCCTCTTCTGAGGCGCAGGGATTAATTCTGAATTCTTTTGTACACAGTGTGCCTTTAGTCCAGATGAAATTAAACTTCTCTTCAGAGTACTTGAATGGTATTAAACAACCTGTGCATGCAATACGAATTCCAAAATTATCTAGCACTTTGGGTAAGAGAGAGTATTTACAAGTTTCCTATTGATTTTCCAAGTTGGAATTCATTTTAAGCACAAATATAAAATTGAGCTCAATTTCAAGAGGATGAATAAAGTTGAATTAGCTCTGATATTATGTAGCAAATGCAGAAAATTTAAAAGACTGCAATTTTGTATGCCTATTTCAAAATGTGCTTCTACAAATAATAGCCAGATGAATTATATGGAAGAGACAAAGCAAAGTACAGTCAACAGTTCATGTTTGGCAGCAAACTTGATCCATTTCATATTGTTGAAGATAGTTAATAACATCGAAGTGTGTATATTAACTTCAAGATTCTTGTTTCTCATTCTGAATTCATATTCAGTGCTCTTAGAAATATCTTACTAAATGAAGAATGCTGTCAAATTTAAGTAAGGAAAGAATTAAGAAGGAGATAATTTGGGGGCGCCTGGATGGCACAGTCGTTAAGAGTCTGCCTTCGGCTCAGGGCGTGATCCCGGAGTCCCGGGATTGAGCCCCACATCAGGCTCCTCTGCTGGGAGCCTGCTTCTTCCTCTCCCACTCCCCCTGCTTGTGTTCCCTCTCTCGCTGGCTGTCTCTCTCTGTCAAATAAATAAATAAAATCTTAAAAAAAAAAAAAAGGAGATAATTTGAAGCAGACCAATTGAGAAAGGTCATTTGCATAAAGCTGTGAAAGAGTACATATCTTGAGCACATCAATTTTTCCAAGTTTAGTCAACTAATCTGGGACAAAGTCATGGAGACCAACATTCAATCTTACGTATTTGAACAGAGGTCAGATTTTTGCTTGAATATCTGAATGAAGAAAGCTGTAGGGGCCACTTTGAAATGACTGTCCTTGCATAGCGAGGTTTTATTTTTCTTGGATGGCTTAGAGGAAGGTTAAAAATTTCATTACTTGACTCAATGAAATACAAACAGGAAAATCTGGTACCAAGTTTGCTATTCTAAATATGGAACTATGAGAGAGAGCACTTTATGACATATGACTTTCAAGACCAATGCATTCAAGCTTTGTTTTCATGACAATTCCAGGACATGAAGTATAGCACTCAGGGAATGATAAACTTCAAAATGATGAAGTCTCTTGGATCGCTGAAAAGCATACTTGGGAGAGGAAAACAAAGAGGAGTAATCATGAACCTTGGTTGTAATTAAATCCCTGATGGCACATTTTAACTGCATTTATCATGTAAAATATTCTTATGATTCATTGCAAATTGTCTTTGATTTATAGATAGGTTCTCTCTTCCGGTACTGTTCATTGACTTTGCCCTTAATAGTGTCATAAAATGTTCACCAAGACATGCTAATACTCCATCTGGAATACCTTAGCTGATTGCACAGCCTTTATAATCCATGTATAAAATTCAACACGGTGAATCCATTCCCAGTGAATAAGTCTCAGAGTAGGGCCACAGTTCAATGCATCAATAATTATTACTCACTTCTATTATTTTCTTAGCTTTCAGTTAAGAAACAGTGCATTTGACAATAAAATTTCTGACTCCTTTTTATGCATACATTTTAATTTCAAGTCATGAGGTGCAGCTTTACTTTTTACACAAAAGAATAGCCAGCCAGTTGACTCTCTTCTGTGAAGTGAAAAAAGAAAATACCACCTTTTCAGCTCAGAATACATGAGAATAGAAATAATTGATCATAGAAGCTAAATATAGAATTATTATTCTCTACTTCAATCCACCCTGACATGTTTCCCTTGACCCTTCACATTTGTTCTTAGAAATTTATAGGCACTTAGTGTGAAAGCATGGAAATTGTACTAAGTAAGTGATAAAATATTTACTCTGGGTTGTGAACAAGTATGTCTTCAAGTATCATACAATGTTAAGAATAACAACACGCAGACAAATGTTTAGGATTATGACATTCACACTTTTAAGAAAATGGCAATGCAACTATAATTTAAGCAGAAGGCAGTTGGGAAAATGACCCTGGATATTGCTATTATTTTACCAACCTAAAATAAAATCTATACTTACATGGTGTACTAAAGAACAAAAATCCAACTAAGTAAATTTGAAGATCTAATTGGCTTTATTACATGATTCATGAATCCACAGCATTTCATCTAGCAAGCAGAGGGGAGCTCCAAGGAGCTGTACAAAATGGAAGGTTTTCATAGGAAGAAGGGTGGGGCAAGGAAGTTATAACAAACAAAAAAAGTGATAAGGTTTGTTTCAGGCAAGGTCACTTCCCCATTAAGGGAAGCACAGAGGGTCTTATCATGCAGATTTTGTTTCCTGTCCTTTGGAGGATGGAGAGGGCCCCTGTGGCAGATTATCTCATTGGTGCTTATCAAAAAATTCCTGATTTTTTGCAAATTGCAAAAACTGCAATTAGATTAAGCCCTAGTTTGGTGATTTGGTCTAAGTGATGCCATTTTGGGCCCCCGTGGTTTTTCTTTTTAACAGATGAGACATTTTCACTATATACCTTTACAGGAATAAGCTTAACACAAATATTACTGGTATTGCTAAATGTAACTATGTGTCAATGAGATTCTTGAGTTCCCTTATGTCCCAAATCTCTGTAGTCACAAAACATGTTATCACGAAATTCCAGCATAAGAAAATATATTTAGGGAAATTACATTTTTTTTTTTTGCTAAGTTAGAAGAAAAAAGAAGAGTATAAACAATAACATAATCAATATTGATCTTATTATATTATTACTCAATAGAGATCGTTTTAACAGACATTACCGTTGTTAAGGAGAGAACACCTTTTATTATCAGTGGCTTAAAAACTTTTACCTCCATGTGTATCTAAAGCCACCTGTCAGTGAAATAGCCAGGCTGCTTTCATTAAGTACAGAACCACCAGGCTGACATTTTCAGATTGAATCCATGGGAAATAACTACATTTTAACAATCCCAGTTTATTAGGTTAGGTTTATAATCGTTACAAGATCATCTTAGCATTATAAAGTTTAGAGAGGGAAAAAATGCTTTCCTCAAGTACGCTATTCTACATAATGCAAATATATATCTCTCTCTATATATATATTTATATATAGAGAGAGATATATATTTTTTTACTCTACATCATTCAACGGTCCAATTATTTTCCCAGTGGAAGCCCTCTTTAGCACCTCCCTCACTTGATGGGTCGCAGAATACAGGCTTCACTGTTTGATGGTGCTGTGGTTTTTCTTTTTCTTTTTCTTTTTTTTTTACATTTGTGCTTAGATAGTGCTTTGCTTCAATATTCCTATAGATAAGTGAACTTCAGAGTTGAAATGCCCAAGTCGCATCTGCACCCCAGATATCTGCTTTCAGTTTCTGGCCTATTAGACCCATCACTCTTTATTTGGATGTCGCTGCTTTAAGATTCCTTGTGGTATGCAGCAGAAACCATCTCTTTTCCACTCGGCAGTAATCCTGTTCCAGCTCCTTTTCCATCTCTGTAAATGCAACTGTCACCTTCCGAGGGCCCAAGTCATCCTCAACATACATCTATCACATCCCTTTACATCTTTCATCATCACCAGCTCCTGCATCCTACCTTTTAAATTCCTACCGTTTCCTGTATCCATCTTCTACCCATCATGGCACTGCTGTTCTCTTAGTTAAGATTCTTGCTCTCGCATTTTTTTTTTTAAAGATTTTATTTATTTATGTGACAGAGAGACACAGCAAGAGAGGGAACACAAGCAGGGGGAGTGGGAGAGGAAGAAGCAGGCTTCCCAGCGGAGCAGGAAGCCTGATGCGGGGCTGGATCCCAGGACTCTGGGATCAGGCCCTGAGTCAAAGGCAGCCGCTTAATGACGGAGCCACCCAGGCGCCCCCTGCTCTTGCATTTTTGTAGCGCTATCCTGTATGTTCTCTCTGCCTCCATCTTTGCCTCTCTTAAATCCATTTTTAGTTCTTCAACCATAGTGAACTTTAAAATCAGCAGTTGGCAAACTACGGCCATGGGCCAAATTCAGCCAGCTACCTGTTTTGGTAAGATTTCATTCCCACACAGCACACACATTTGTTTATATTTTGTCTGTGCTGCCTTTATGCTACAAAGAAAGTGAAACAAATGGTCCAAGGAGCCTAGAGTATGTACTATCTACTTTTTATAGAACAATCGTGCTAATCCCTGTCCTGTATCAAATAGTACCCCAGCTTAAGTGCTTTCAAAGTTCTTCATCGTCCCCGGAGGAGAGAAGTCCCACACCAGTCTTCAGCTCATCTCTCCGCACTCCCTGATGTAAACTGATGTCCGACCATACCACACCCAACAGTCCCTACCTCAGAGCCTTCGGTCACCATTATGAGTTTGGTGAACTACTTTTTATCTTCTGCAGCTTGATATCGATGTCTCTGTTTATGGACAGTATTCCTTGATGCTGGAAGTCTGAGGTATATGCCCCTCGATACATAAACTCAGAACTTTCTGCACTTGCCCCCATCAAAGCACATGCATGCTACAGTCTATTTACCTATTATCTTTGCCTCCCAGTTAAACTGCCTCTCAAAACACTAATAGTGCATGGTTCGTAGCAAGAATTCAGCATGGTCTGCTAAATGAATAAATAAATGCTTTTCGTGTCTTTCTATTCTTTAAGCTTCCCTAAAATAAATTTTAATGGTATTTATTTTTAAAGAGTCTTAGTTTCAATGTGTTGAAAGCATAGCGATATCATATTAAGATGTAGATTTGCTGGGGAGCCTGAAGTCGGTTGAGTGTTCGACTCTTGGTTTTGACTCAGGTCATGATCTCATGGTCATGGGATTGAGCCCAGAGTCTGGCAATCAACGTGCTAAACATGGAGTCAGCTTGGGATTCTCTCTCTCCCTCTTCCTCCGTCCCTCCCCACTATGCACTCTCTCTCTAAAATGAATAAATAAATCTTTTTTAAAAAGTTATAGATCTGCTTTGTAGTTGTTAAGCAAATGCAATAGAAAATAATATTGTATATTTGAAAAATATCTAACAGTTTATAAAGTGTCTTCCCATATATTTTCTCATTGAATTGATTCTTAGACACAGCTCTGTGGTACCAATCCTCTATAGTCATTTAAATGCAACATTCAGCTTTGTGGAATGATTAAAAATGACTCAGAAAATTGATATACAATTCTCGTAACATATGAAATCAGAGCATGGGTTATAATCAAAATATATTGTAATGAAAGTTAGTTTTTAATTCAGTAACATCAGATTCCCTTATTTGCTGGAAATTGATCCGAGGGTTCATTTTCTTTTAGTTCTGCCACTAATTCAATCTCCTGCTGTTCTTAGATATGTTTTATTCTTCTGTTTGAAGGCAGGAAAACCATTGTTTTACTCTATTATTTTTCTTGAATACCAAAGCCTATCAGTATATTTTTCTCTAAGATCTGACTCTTTGGAAATAAAAACTTTGTTCTACCTTTGAGAACATACATTTTACTTTTTAATTTTTCCCCTTGATCTGAATATGAGAGGGTATTTGCATTCAGCTGAAAATCACATAAAGATATTTGCTTTAATCTAATAATGTCTACTTGTGAACATTAATTTAAATAAATCTGAGTTCAGAACATATGAACACACTGAAAGTTTTTATTACACTAGATGATTGGTTTATAAAATTTGGGGGATATAGGGATTATCACTTTATAAGCTTTTTAGATATACTGATTTCAGTACCCCAACACCAAATATTCTGATCACTGTGTCTGATGTTGGGTCTTTACTTCTTATCCAGTACTACGACAATTCTGATGAAGGTGGCCCAGGGCCACCCTTTGAGAAACATTGAATAGAACCAAGCTTTTACTGAAAACACATCATGTGTTTGCATTCAATTAGGTTTAGAGTGCATATGTGACATTATTTGAATTTCTTACCTCTGAAAATCAGCACAACTGGCCTCCAACAAAGAGAAAGAGATGAACTAGGCATCAAGGACAGTGAGCCTTATCAAAAGGAGAGCTAAAAAATTCAGTGGAGGCTGACTCTTCATCCACATCCCACCAGATCCAAACAAGAGTCTTACACTGTGAATATTGATAACTTTAGCTCTGTCCCCACTCTTCCCATGCTAACTTTAATGCACATTTATATTTTTGTATATTTTAATCCCTATGTGTTTTCAATACACAAATAATTAATGCTCATTATAGACCAAAAAAGAAAAGAAGGAAAATTCAAATAAATTAACAAACAAAAAACAAGTCACTTAAAATCCCTCCATCCAAAGCTAGTAACTCATATTTTTTAGATGTTTTCTGGTGCGCATGTATTCACTGAAATTACCTGGAAAAATAGGTTAATAGATTAACCCTCTTCCTATGGGGAATATCCCTTTTTGCAATATCAGCTTGTGTTTTTAGTAAAGAATTGTTTAGATGGATTTGATAACATGTTAATTTAAACCAGTTTAAGCTAAAGGAAAATCACAAGGTCACAAAACAGGGACATTGATGGTATGAAACTTGCTTCCAGAACAGTGGATCCAAGCCCTCAAGGATATCCCCATCTGGCCTTCTCCACCACCCTCCGTTGGTCAAGAGAGTTCTTTTCATTGACTTGAGTCCCAGACAGGCTCCTTCATTGCAGACCTGATTCCACTTTCCAGTTTCAGAGAGAAGCATCTGATGGAGCACTTTTCCCGTGATGCTGCCTGTGACTCTTATTGAAGATACGGACACACCGCCTCAAGTACAGTCACTGAGCTAGCGGAATGGAAGATTGCATCCCTGCAACCTCAGTGAAGGAAAAACAGAACAAAAGAAGGCCAGAAAAATGGAGAGCTTGACATGGTTATCCTTGAGGCCACTGTACCTGAGGCAAGTTTCATGCCATGACTTCCTATTTTATGATCCCGCAAATTTCCTTTTTTTTTAAAATTTTTTATTTATTTGACTGAGAGAAAGATAGCCAGTGAGAGAGAGGACACAAGCAGGGGGAGTGGGAGAGGAAGAAGCAGACTCCCAGAGGAGCAGGGAGCCTGATGCAGGGCTCCATCCCAGGACCCTGGGATCATGACCTGAGCCAAAGGCAGATGCTTAATGACTGAGCCACCCAGGAGCCCCTAAATAAGGTGTTCCTTAAATAGAAGCATACATAAGACAAAATTATATATTGAGGTTAATAAAAATCTTGTGACCAGGGGCTTGCGGGAACCTACCCCTATATTTCCTCTAGGAGAAGCAGTTCTGGATTCGATAATTCAGCACTTGGAGTGAACATATGTATATAGGACATATAGAACACAGCTTCTGTGAATAATAAGAACTGAGTGCATATATGAGACACTAATAGGTACTGTTTTGCAACCTTTTATGTTATGTAATCCTGTAAGTATTAATACTTTTGGATAGTACTTAATATTGTATTATTTAACACTATATAAAAAGACTGAGTGGTTGTATGTGTTTGTATATATGCACATGTGTTTGTGCCCAGGTTTCTTTGTGAATCATTGTACAGAAGCCCAGTATATGTTTTTTGTTTGTTTGTTTGTTTCACCAAAGCACACTGTTCCTGCTTGGGGACACCCAATTGTGTCTGTTAGAGAGCTTTA
The DNA here is from genome assembly GCF_023065955.2 of Ursus arctos. Lineage (NCBI taxonomy): Eukaryota > Metazoa > Chordata > Mammalia > Carnivora > Ursidae > Ursus > Ursus arctos. The sequence continues at coordinate 16,064,590 of NW_026622930.1, forward strand.
CTTTGGCTTACTGATTACGAAGTGATTTTATACATAAAGCAAATTAATTCTTTGTCATACAAGTTGGAAATAATTTTCTGAGTTACTTATTTGCCCTCTAACATGGCTTATATTTTCTTGACATTAAATAATTTTTGAATATGTATGCAATCAAATACATCAATATTTACCTTTCTTTCTACCTCTGAGGCTTTGTTTAGAAAGCATTTTACCATCCTTCAAATTTTTGCTCTGGTTTTAATACTTACTGCTGTTTTCCAGAGCTATTATTAATGTACATTTTCTTATGCACTTTCTGGGATTTGGAGAGAGAGAGAGAAGGTTAATTCATGTGCTTAGCTGGGCCTCTTAGAGGGCAAGTCCCAACACTGTTCCTCTTTTAACTTATGAGATGATGAGTAATGTTACAGTTTCCTCATTACTGAAACATTATTGCATTTCTGGAATATACTCAAACTCATGATGATATTATTTTAATACTATGCTAGATTCAGTTTGCTAATTTGTTTTAGGATTTTTACATCTATATTCAAGAAAGACAGGTATGTATACACACATACTAAGACTTTGGAAGTGTTTGCAGAGTGCTGGAATTTTTTGTTTCTTCATGTTTAGCAGGGTATTGCCTGTAATGTCCAGCTCTGGCACCATTTTAGGTAGCTCTGCATATATATATATATATATATATATATATATATATGCAGAGCTACGTATAAATATATATATATATATTTTAGGTAGCTCACTCACACACACACTCACACAATTATTTCATAATTGTCTAATAAGTCTTTCTGAATTAATTTTTGTATACATTTTAAGATTTTCTTTGAAAATAAAAAAATATTTTAAGATTTTCTTTGAAAATTAAACATTTTACTAGTATTTATATTGATAAGCCTTAAAAAGAGCCGCTTTTCTCATTTAGTTTTTAACAACTTGATTTAGATAATAGCTTGATTTTTCGTAGTGGTTTTTAAAATTATTTCTAGATTTATACATTATTGTTATCAATGGCATTTGATTTAACAACCGCTTGTTTAACACACATTATGTGCCAGAGTATTAAAGCACTTAATATTTATTTAATTATCTCTACAAGCCTAAGACTCAGTTTCTCTTATTATTCCCATTTGCCAGATGAAACAAAATGAGGCACGGAGAGATTAAGTAATTTACCTAAACTCACACAGCTAGAAAATGGAAGAGCCAAGAGCGAAACCAAGCTGTTTGTCTCTAGAGTGTTTTATGTTTTAACCACAACATTATGTTAAAAGGAAGAACACTTTAAGAGGGATAATTGAGAAATGCTGTAAGAGCTTTCATACATATATGGAAGGGCCTTTTTAAACCCCTTTCAGAAATAGTTTTATTGACCTAAATTTCTGAAAGACAGCTCTACCTGCCCTACCACTATCTATTCCCCAATGATAAAAATGCCACAGTGACAAAAAAATTAAAAGAAAACAAACGAACGGGAGAAGAGAATGAATTGGGGAAGCGGCACCACTTCAACAGAGAAAATTGCTTTTATTGGTAACACCCCAGGCCGCAGCACTTAGGAGCCCAGTGACCTTAAGTGCCATGGAGCCATTAAAAGTAATGAGGTGTGAGCTCAAGCCAATGACTGATAAAAAGGCAATGTCTTCTCAGGGGCTCGAGCTGTAACTTCCAACATTAATGTATTAGTATCAGTAGATGAAACATGACGAGTACTAAAGCTTATTTGCATAATGAATGAAGCTTGGGAAGGAGTTCCAGATGGTTGATGAGAACCTTGAGCCAACAGGAGAATTTTTTTTAAAGACTCAATATACAGAGGTCTAGCATATTAAGACACAAGTAACTAAAAAAAATATTAGAGAAATGTAAGGGACTATGCACTGTTGGATGACGCACTTCTCTTAAATGTGAAATAAAATTAGGTAAAACTTCCCTATAGAACCCAGATATGCCATCCAGCGGTCTTGCCTGGACCGACGAGCTCTGTCTCTCAAATCATCCTCATTGCTTAGGAAAACAGATAATAAATTGGTTGGGTAAACTTTGAGTAAACTTATTCAAATCTCGATGCAGATGTCTAAATGACTTATTTGACTATGTTTTGTGCAATTTCTCAATTGTGCCAGTATTTGAATGAAAATCATACAGTGTATTCAATTTACTAGACACAGTCTGGCTTGTGGGGAAAGAAATCCTTTGTGGGGAGTAAATGTGACTTGATTTAGTTCTTATGCAAGTTTCTCTCTAAGCAAATGGAATGATCCAACATCAATTATGTGTGCATGTGTGTATGAGAATGTGTGTGTCGTGTTAGTTCCTTAGGTCTCTTATTATGATAGTTGTGATTTATCTTTATTGAGATTTCTATACGGGCACATCTCACAGACATTGTGAGTTTGGTTCTGGACTTCCCAATAAAGCGAATATTTCAATAAAGTGAGTCAAATGATTTTTGTTTCTTTGTTTCCCAGGGCACATAAAAGTTATGTTTACATTATACCATAGTCTATTAAGCGTGCAATAGCATGTGTCTAAAATAACGATGTCCATACTTTAATTAAAAAATACTTTATTGCTAAAAAGCTAGCCATCATCTGAGCCTCTCATGACTCATGATCACTGATCACAGATCATCATAACATAATAATAAGAGAGAAGTTGGAAATATTTTGAGAATTATCAAAACGACATTGAGGACAGAAGCGAGCAAATGCTGTTGGGAAAATGGTGCCACTAGACTTGCTTGATGCAAGTTTGCTTCAATTTGTCAAGAGCTAAGTATCTCAGACGCTCAATAAAGCAAAGTGCGATAGATCACGTTGTACCTATACTGCAAATACGTATGGTTTGAGTGCAATATATTCTAATGCAAAGTATCATACAAGTTCGGAGTTACCACTGGACAAAATCACAAAGTATGGTTTAACACCATACTACCCCAGACTGCCTCCAGGCTGGGGACCCTGTCCACTTCGGACAGACCCACCCTTACCACCTTTTGCCTTCTACCCTTAAACAATAGAATGGCACATTAAACAATGCCCACTTCACCTTCAGAAAGTTGCCTCACCTGGGCCATCTCAGTCAATTCATGACGTTGATATCCTCATACTATCCCCCATAAATTCAGTTTGAATATTTTCATGTTTCCTACTTTGGTTATCTTTAAAGATAATATTATTCTCAGTTTCTCACTAGTGGTGAGGAGTATAGCTTTCTTCTAGAATTCAAATCATTGTGATATTTTAAAATCTACAAGGATTCTATCCCCCTCATCCCACAAACAAAGAACACTTTCAAAAATAACTATTTCAGCCTTTAATTCACCTGATTTCACTCTCCCTCATTTGCGGGGAATTGTTTCATAATCTGATGGTCTTTTTGCCTGTGACATGACCTTGATAATTTGGTCATGATCCGTTTCATCCTTCACTTGGGTTGCCCTTTGTGGTAGCCGGCCTCACTTTGCTAGAGCTCTGCTGTGTGCTTGATTCAAGTGAGATGTTTGTTGCAAATTAGTAAGTCAGGTAACATAAACGGAGTTAGCTCATTTTAGCTCAAGGAATGAAATAAAATAATTGCAAAAAATTTTGAGCACATGGTCACTCCATGGGGCAAACCAGGTCTGGAGTACTTTTTAGTATAATACTATAAAGACCACCATCTACTTATCTTGGGAATAAGGAGTCCATTTCTTTCTTTCTTTTTTTTTTTTTTTTAAGATTTTATTTATTTATTTGACAGAGATAGAGACAGTCAGCGAGAGAGGGAACACAAGCAGGGGGAGTGGGAGAGGAAGGAGCAGGTTCCCAGCGGAAGAGCCTGATGTGGTGTTTGATCCCGGGACTCTGGGATCACACCCTGAGCCAAAGGCAGATGCTTAACGACTGAGCCACCCAGGTGCCCCAAGGAGTCCATTTCTTTCCTCATGTCAACATTGAGAAAAATACTCTGGTTAGACATATATTTGAATATTCAATTGAGCAGATTAGAGATGGAAATTTATTTCATAACCTATACCTCATTCCTTTACGGATATAATAATACTTTGCAACTGTATCCTGTGTTACCGAACCCTCTCTCCTCTGGCTGTTAATATGCATCACTGAGAATGCTACCAACTTATAGAATGTCCTCTGCTGCCGCGTTCGAACAGCCATAAGGTCGCACCTGGAGACTGAATGATCTGCCCAGAGCACATTGCTCAAGAGTTTCAGATCTGGGAGTGGAACCTGTATCTTTTTACTCTAAATCCAATGACTTTTCCACACTCAACTCATGAAGGTTTTGCTAGAGCCAACATCTGCGGCATAGCACCACATCGTGGTGGGTGGAAGAAGTCAACAGGTATAGTAGAGGTGGAATTCTTTAGAAGGTAGATACACAAACAGGCTTCCCAGCTATATGAAGAAAACACACTAAATTAAAACTGGTAGCTAAGTCTAAACATGGAGTTAGACATTTGAAAAAAGTTTTATAATCACTTTCACCAGTTATTGTTTAAGAGAAAAAAACACACAAAACAACACTCCTGTTTGTCTCCTCTACTCTTAATACTACCCTTCAACTTCTGACACCAGGTGTGTGGGTTTTTCCACACACCAGGCAATTCCGTGACACCAGCTGGGTGTCCTACAATGCAACTTAATTTTGACACTATCTACCTGAGATAGCAACACATTCCACAGGTTAAGGGCTCCATCCCATGTGAATGCCCCTATTTCAGACGCTCACTTCAAGTCCAGGTTGTTACCTGTGTGTCTGACTGATTGGCTATAAATTGGAAGTTCCCATGGCCCCTCCTCAGGTTTGATTACTTTGCTTGAATGGCTCACAGAACTCAGGAAAATAATTTATTTACTTGATTACCAGTTTACTACCAAGGACATTAAGGGATACAAAATAAAAAGCCAGATGAAGAGATACATTGGGCAAGGTCAGGTTGAGAGAGTCCTGAGCACAGGAGTTTTTATCCCCTTAGATTTGAGATACGCCACCTTCATGTTACACGGATGCATTCTTGTTTACCAACCCAGAAGATCCAAACTCCATCCTTTTTAGATTTTTATGGAAGCTTCAATATGTAGTCATAGTTGATTAAATAACTGGGCATTGGTGATTAAGTCAACTTCCATCCCTTCTCCCTTCCAGTGAGGTTGTGAGTGAGTGGAAAGTTTCAAGGCTCTGAGGATAAGGTTGATTCTTCTGGGAACCTATTCCTATTTTTAAGGGCTTTCCAAAAGTCACTTCATTAGCATAAGCTGAAGTGTAGTTGAAAGGGACTTGTTATCAATAACAAAATACACCAATTTCACCTTTATCTCTCAGGAATTATTTCAGGAATTCAGAACAAAACTAAATATTCTAAGAGAAGATGCCCCTACAGCTCTTATACAGAAAATTACAAGGGTTTTAGGAGCCAAATGCCACAAACTGGGGATGAAGACCAAAATATGTATTTCTTGTTATATCACAAAATTGCAATGATGAATGCTGAGTTAAAATGAATCTTATTTTTAGGATAAGGCAGCATATGAAAAATTTTGGCATGAAATTTATAATCCCTGTCCTTATGATTCTTGTTATACTAAAGGAAATTATATGTATATGATAGCCCCCCTTCATTTCATCTGCAGGGGATACATTCCAACACCCCCAGTCATGCCTGAAAGCACAGATAATACTACACTCTATATATACTATGTTTATTTCTATACATGCATACCTATGATAAAGTATAATTTATAAATTAGGCACAGTAAGAGACTAACCAAAACAATAATAAAATAGAACAATTATAACAATATATTATAGTACTAGTTATGTCAATGCAAGTATAAAAATATCTTCTTCAGGGCAACTGGGTGGCTCAGTCGGTTAATAGTCTGACTTCAGCTCAAGTCATGATCTCAGGGTCCTGGGATCCAGCCCTGAGTCAGGCTCCCTGTTCAGCAGGGAGTCTGCTTGTCCCTCTCCCTCTGCTCCTGCCCCTGCTCCTGCTCTCTCTCTCTCAAATAAATAAATAAAATCATTAAAAGTAAAATAAATAAATAAATAAATCTTGTACTGTACTTACCCTTCTTGTGATATAATAGGAGATGATAAAATGCCTATGTTATGAGATGAAGTGCGGCGAATGACATAGGCCTTGTGACATAGCATTAGGCTTCTATTGACCTTCTGAAGATACATCTGAAGGAGAATCATCTGCCTCCCAACTGCGGTTGACTTCAGGTAACTGGAACCCCTGAAGGTGAAACTGCAGATAAGGGAGGACCTCTGTGTGTATATTCTGGATCTTTCCTTCTTGATCATATTTACCTCTTTTTTCCTTATAGCATCTATAATATACAGTTTTGTTAAAAAATATATACAGAAATGTATATTAAAAGCAATAAGAAGAAGGTAACACTCCCTAAAGATAGCCATTTTGGAATCTGTAAAATGACAGTTGCCTTCTTATGGGAAATGTTTTCATACTATATAGAAAGCCACATAACATGCGTCTTTAACTCATCACTATGGCCCCACATTCATGTTTCTCTAGCTGGTACTGGTGAAACACAAGCATGAACACGTGTTGCTTGAATAGTTACTCGTGGTCAAGTACAGTAAAGTGATAAGTTGAATCGGGTTTGACTGCTTTCATTGCAGAATTTTCTGTTAAGATTTTATTTATTTATTTATTTATTTATTTATTTATTTATTTATTTTTATTTGAGTGAGAGAAAGAGAGAGAGAGTGTAAGCAGGGTAAGGAGGAGAGGGGGAGAGAATCTGAAGCCGACTCCGCTGATCGCAGAGGTGGACGTGGGTCTTGATCCCACGACCCTGAGATGACCCACAGTGAATCCAAGAGTCCGTCCCTCAACTGACTAAGCCAGACAAGCATCCCTCATTGCAGAATGTCTAGGAGTTTTATGCGCTAACACACATGCCACTTATGCATCAGGCTCCAGAAAGAGACAAAACATTTTTTTCTTTTACTTAGCATTACTTAATTATATATGAGTGAGTACACACATGCATGCATATTTATTACTTTGCAATTTCTCTAAACAAAGTGTTTATGTTCCAAGATGAAGTAAATAGCCCATAGCATAAAAATAGCTCCAATGCAGTTGTTCCTATGAAAGTACTCTGGCAGAACACGGAGCCTAGCTTCCACATTAATAAAACTGAATGTCCACACTCTAAGGTTAAAGGTAAAGTTTGTTTAGTTGTATGTCTGTGTGGCTTTCAGCAAATTTGGGATGATAACTGATCTTACACGGATGACTAATGCCCATAGGTCAACCTGAACTTTAATACCTGTGGACGATTCTTTGTGAATCAGAACCATTATCATGAGCATTTTAATCTAAATTCTCATGAGTGATTATCAATAGTTTACACAGATCGTAACGTGCCAGATAAAGCTCTTCTTTTTTTTTTTTTTTTTAAGATTTTATTTATTTATTTGACAGAGATAGAGACAGCCAGTGAGAGAGGGAACACAAGCAGGGGGAGTGGGAGAGGAAGAAGCAGGCTCATAGCAGAGGAGCCTGATGTGGGGCTCGATCCCGGAACGCCAGGATCACACCCTGAGCCGAAGGCAGACGCTTTAACCGCTGTGCCACCCAGGCGCCGCATAAAGCTCTTCTTCTTGACTTCTTTTGCTCACTTTAAGATTCAAGCAGTAAGTTGCTATTACCTTGATACATACTTCCCTGTTGTGAACTAAAGCTCATTAAGAGTCTCTAAGCTCAAACAAAGAAAGAAGACACATTTGTCTATACGTTTTATTGGTCCATAATTAAAATGAAAGCCATGTGGAATGTAACACTGAGCAAGATAAGGTCCCTGCCTTCAATTTGCTTTCGATCAAGTAATAGCCAAGTTGTAAGAAATGGAAGCGGGATAAGTAAATGACGTTATTCCTGCTGTGGAGCTCCACAGCCTCAGTCTTGCTTTGCTGTCATAGTGGTGCAAGGAGGGAGCAAATTTGTGGGAAGGGAGAGAAAATCGCTTATGTTGACACTCACGCGAAAGCATACCCAAGCCACACCTACATATAGTCAAATCGGCATATTTTTCTACTTTGAGACCTGGTTCCAGATGAGAGAAAAATCAACATTGCTCTTCTCGTCTTCCACCTTCTTTTGTAAGAATACCTGCCAGGCATGTTAACATAATTTCTCAGTGTATTATTGAGACATGAGTGCACAAAATTATAAAGTGTGATATTGTAGGATCTCTAGTTTAGGAATAGGATCAGAAGGAGAATAAAAATATACTTAAGCAAAAACAAGAGCATTTATTTGTATATAACATAAAACCCAGGTGAAATGCCTAAAACTGTCTTAAATCCAGCAACAGGTACATAGGCAGATTTTCTTTTGTAAAATAGTTCTTTAAAAAAGAGTTGCACCTGATTTTATTTGATTAACAATCAATACTGAAGATCTTCACCAAGAGTAATGTTTAGAAAATATTTAAAAGATTTATGTTTAAGACTAAGTTTAAAGGGAAATCACTCCACTCTAAATAGCATCAAATTATTGCATATTTCAGAATATTTTTAGTAAAAGAAGTGTAAGACTTGGACATTAAAAATCACAAAATATTCCTGAGCGAAACCATCCCCCACAAGAGGTATCCGGCTTGAAATGTCAATAGTTGAGAAATAGAGATGAGAAACACTGCTCCGGGTGGTGATTTTTGAGCTGAGACCTGAGCAATAAGGAGCCAGTCATGCAAATATCTGGTAGAAGAATAATTCTTCTTCTAATTCAGGTACAGGAACAAAAATTACAAAAGCTCTGAGATGGGAAAGAAGCCCAGTATCCATAAAGGACAGAAAGATTGCTAGTCTGGCTGAAATGCAACAAGAGCTGAAAATAAAGGACCAGATAATGTCAAGGAAGAAGGTAGGGACCAGATTCAAAATATCTTTACATATGAGATAGAGCTATGTATGGAATTTTAACACGGTTGAGTAGGTTTCTCAACTGGTTGAATGAAATTCAAATGCAGCATTCACAACTTGGAGGACTGCCAGCTCCATTGCTCTTTTCTTGGCTTGGGCCCCTTAGCATTTTTATCATTGACTTCGATAAGGACAAAGAAAGCCTGTTATCAAATCTGTGCCTGACAACACGCTCAGGCAGGTAGCTAACACAGAGGATGACAGAACAGGATTCAAAAGCATCTTGACAGGCTGAAACGGTGGGTTGAGTTTAAGAAGTGACATTGAATAGAGCTAAATGCAGTATTATGCAGCAGGGTCGGAAAGCATATGGCTCAAAAGAGCAAGCCTGAAGAGCAGCATGGGTTAAAATGTTAGAGGCATTTTTGCCAGCTATGAAATTAACGGGAGCCGGCAGGGTGATTGAGTCAACACTGAGGTCAACATGGACCTCAGACGCATTGATCAAGGAACTGTATCCAAACCCAAGTAGACCTCACTCCATACCCACAACCCTACGGCCAGACTATATTTTCAGAAGAAAGTTGAAAACCCAGGTATGATAAAAGGTCAGAAAAAATGAGGAAGAAGGATCTTAAATTGATGCACATTTCACTTTATATGATTCACATATTGGAAGGTCAGAAGTCTATTTGAGGAACTAGATTTATTTGGGGACAAGTTTGAATGTCCATCAGTAGAAGGAAACTATAAGTGGACATTCCAAGTGAACACTGAGAGAAGTTTCTTACAATAATAGTTGCCCCAAAATTCAGTGGGCAGCTTTTCAAGATGGCGAGTTCCACTTCACCGGAAGTTTGCAAGCAGAGACTGAGGAAATCTGTTTCAGGGAGAATTTCTAGGGAATCCATGCAGGAACACTAGATTTGGGAAGCTGCTTTCAGTTTCCAAGATTTTATTATTCAATAATTTGGTTGCAAAGTTTGAACTGCCTTTTCATTATTTATATCTCAGTCTTTTCACCCACATGCGGGCAAAAATGCATTTTGTAAAAAAAAGGTTAAATGTAAGCAAATGGATAGTAGCCAGAGTTGAGCAAGATTTTGAAACAAATTATTTCATTTCAACCATGTTTTGTTTTCTTGTATTGTTCGTTGTTTTTCTCGAGCCTATTGAGATCTGAACAGACAAAAAATATCTGTTTTCAGAGACTCTCTCTTACATGGGGCTAAGGCCTCCTGTCCACGTTCCGGTTCTATTCTAACTAGTAGCGTCCAAAGAACTTGATTTGAAATCAGTGTTATGTACCACAGATTCCAACACCTGAACTGGAAAGAGTGTGTTTGTTGCTTTCACGGGTGGAAAAGACCTTCATAGGTCACTTGCAACAGAATCACCTGGGAGCCACAATTCTTTCTAATGTACAGGGAAACGCCGGGGCCATGGGTGTGAATTAGACATTCAAGCTTGCCTATTAGCAATTACAGCCACCCATGCACTTTGGTAGAAGATGAAAAACTTCAGAGTTGAAATGAGCTCCAAGAAAATTTGGTCTTGTTTCATTTTACTTTCATTACCAAGACTATTAAGACTTTAAGCTTAAAAAAAAAAAAAAAAAAAAAAGATAAGAGAACAAATAGGTACAAAAGCCTGAATCATAATAATATTCTCTCATTTAAAGGAAAGTAAGGCAGGCCAATGGCATGTCTTCATTGTAGTTCCTTTAAACCTGGCATTTTGTTTTTATTACACCCAAGATTTACTTAATATTTTTTAAGCTGCAGCAAATATGTTTTGGTTGTGGTTGTCAGTACTTTTCTATTCGGATGCCCTATATTTCCCATATGTATGCATTTTCTGTGGATTTGTTTTTTTTTATGAGTGAATTCTTCACATAAGTTTTGTTACTTGGTTGGATTTTAGGAACCTGTTATTTATTTTTAAGCCAATAAATATTCCATCACAATCAATTCATTGAGTGAAATTAGGTTTCATCCTCACACTAAGTACAGATAATATATTGGCTAGATGTCCCAAAAAGTGTCGTGAAGTCTGCCAGATCTTATCACACATGCTTTTTGCAACTATAACATGATGGCCTTAATTAATCGATTTTTACTTAATCAACTTTGTGTCTCTTCTAATTTTTCTTTTGGAAATGAAAAAATAAGTTGTGATGCTAAAATTAAGCAAGTATAAATCAGGATTTATCATGTAATTGAATTCATAGATTCAACATTACACTTTTCCAAAAAGCTTTGCATGAATTTCCCTGGTACTTCCTATTTCTTAACTACAATAACATGCTCTGCTTCTGGGTGTGTTGATGGTACAAAGATAAGGGGGAACATGGCATTGTCTAGGCCTCATTCTCAAGGACAATTAACATGCATCAGAATAAATACATAAAGTAGAATTATCTTCATAAATACAAATTATAATTGGAACTAAAAAGCCACAAAAAGAAATCCGTAGAAAAATTGCCAAATATATTTCCTGGTTTATGATGACTCTGCCTTATATTTCAGAATTCTTTAAAAATATTGTTAAATATAGGGACGCCTGGGTGGCTCAATGGGTTAAGCATCTGACTCTTGGTTTCAGCTCAGGTTATGGTCTCAGGGTCATGGGCTGGAGCCCCACATTGGGCTCTGCCCTAGGCATGGAGCCTACTTAAGATTCTCTCCTTCACTCTCTGCCCCTCCCCATAGCACATGTGTACTCTCTCTTAAAAAAAATCAAATATAGATCTGATATCTATACTAATTATGTAAGTCAAAGGAAATTTACTAACCACTCTTAAGGAAAACCATGTAGCTTTTACAAATATTGAATATATTGGTTTCCTGGAGGTGTTGTAACAAAGTTCCATGAAATGGGTGGCTTAGGACAATAGAAATTTATGGTCTCACAAGTTCTGGAGGTCAGAAGTCTGAAATCTAGGTGTCAGCAGGGCCATATATCCTCCCTCCAAAGTCACTAAGGAAGGATCTGTCCTAAGCCTCCTCCTAGATTCTGGAAGTCCCTTAGCTTGTAGCAACATTGCTCCAATCTTCACAGGAATGTTCTTTTAAGGACACTAGTCAGGGTGCCTGGTGGCTCAGTCAGTGAAGTGTCCAACTCTTGATTTTGACTCAGCTCATCATCTCAGGGTCATGAGATCGAGCCCCACATAGGGCTCAGAGCTGGGCATGGAGCCTGCTTAAGATTTGTTCTCTCCCTCTCTGTCTGCCCCTCCCCCCCTAAAAAAAAGAACACCAGTCATATTAGATGAGGAGCCCACCCTACTCTAGGATGATCTCATCTGAGCTTACTAATGTATCTGTAACAATGCTATTTCTAAATAAGGTCACATTCTGAAGTACTGGGGGTGAGGACTTCAATATGTAAAATTTTAGGGGACATAGTTCAGCCTATAACACTTAATTTCCACTCTCTATAAGAATAGACACTTGCTTCCTCAGCCTACTTGAAGCTGGCATGGGCAAGTAGGCAGTGAGCTCTGGAAAGGATTGTTCTTGATATAAAAAAGAGAGTAGGATAAAAAAAGTTTGAGTCTCTCTTGTTGCTTTGGTTCTTTGTAGTGTGAGGACACAATGCTTTGAGCTGCCAGAGCTACCTTGCTACCGTAAAGAGAACTATCACTGTAAAAGTCTAAGAAAATATGGAAAGTTCTACGTCCCTATGTGTAGTAAGAAACCAACCCTGGGATGTCAGATGTTCAGATTCTTGTTATATGACATAAATATACATTAACATTTCAATATTTCATACATATAGTATTTCAGCCCCTTTTATTTGAATATTAAAAACATACCAAATAATGTACTTTTGATATAAGTTTCTTTGACCCCTTTTCCTGGGACTATCGTCCTCTCTGCTCTGCCACCTAGAACCTTACCTCCCTTTGGTAAGGGAGGGACATCCCGGAATCTGACTGAAGAGACCCACTCAGAATTCATTGCAGTTAATGTCACAGCAATGTCATAACTGGTCTCTTATTTCATTGATTCCTTCAAGCATCCTCTATTTGAATCCTTATCATTTGTCTCTTAGTTAAAGTTCAATGAATGAAACAGAAACACCTCTGTAATTTGAGCATAAATTGATCGGATGTAGGGAATTAAATTTTTGCAAAACAGTTGGAAGGTGGAAGTCAGATGGACACCACTAAACTATTATTAAGGACACAGCACTGTGGTCACGCAGTCGTTCTGGAGGTCAAGGATCCTTGATTGCTGCCGCTGTCGTGCAACATACACAGGGCCAGTGTCGAAAGGTGGGGGCCGCCATTGTTCTTAACATCACAGCCCTGCTTGCCAAAAGAAGGAAGACAACCTGTACTTCACTTACAACTTCCCAATTCTCAAGCTATTACTTCTATTGGGCAAAAATCTAACTTGCACACAGAACCAGCTGGAAGGTGTCTGGGAAATGTTATTTTTAGCACAACTTGTAGCACAAGAAATCTCCTAGAAGGCAATGTCCATGGACCACAGCCATCACAGTATACAAAAGGTATATTCTGAAAGTCCCATGGGGAATTAAAACAAACAATCTGAATACTCAAGAAGCTGAACTAACAGTAGAGATAAGAAGCCTGCACATAATTTTTAGATATTATGAATCATACCTTTTTTTAAATATGTGGGTCATTAGCAAGTAGAGTATAAGTTGGATATGCACTCACATTAGAGGAAAGGCTATCTGGAGCACATCAAGGGTGGAAAAGTTGAAGAGGCCTGAAAGTCCACAGATAACCTTGAACAAAGAAAGTTTCCAAAAGTTAGAATTTCACTCAGTAGGAAGTAGGGAGCTCATGACGGTTCTCCTGGCTCATCGGGTTTTCCCAAAATCAGGATATTCCTTCTTGGTCTCCTTTTCTGGATCCTCCTGAATTTTCTAATATTTAACATGTGCAGTTCCTTAGGGACCCATCTAGGCTCTCTGCTCTTCTCTCTGCGTATTAGTTGTGTTAGCTCACTCATCCCCATGGCTTAAACACTCTCTCTATTCTTCTAGCTCTCAAATTTCTATTTCTAGCTGAGATGGTTATTCATGTGTCAATATGACTGGCCACTGGGTGCCTAAATATTCAATCAAACGTTATTCTGGGTGTGTCTAGTGAAGAAGTTTCTGGATGAGATTAACAGTTGAATTGGTAGAGTGTGTAAAACAGATTGCCCTCCCCGTAAGAGTGTGTCTCATCCAATCAGTTCAGAGTCTGCGTAGAACACAAAGGCTAAGTGAGAGACCTTTCTTTCTGTCTGACTACCTTCGAGCTGGGACATCAGTTTTTTCCTGCCTTTGAACTTGAACTGAAACATTGGTTCTTCTTGGGTCTTGGGTCTGCTGGCTTTCAGATTGAAAGCACACTGGGCATTCTTGTTTCTCAGCCCTTCTGACTGGGACTGAAAATACACACCCATGTTCAACTTGTCGTCTCCAGCTTGTGGTCAACAGATCTTAAGATATGTCTTTTCCATAATCCATAATCAAGTAAGCCAATTTCTTATAATAAATATCACTCTTTTTCTCTCTCAATATGTATGTATGTATATATCTACATATCTATACTATGTATTTCAATATGTATCTGTGTCTATATCTATGCTTGTATCTATCCTATTGGTTCTATTTCTCTGGAGAACTATGACTGATTTACTAGCATTGGTCCCTTTTCAAAGCCCTAGAACTGACAACAACCTACCCGACATATTTAAATTCAGCAACCAAGTTGCTCAAGTCTGAAATCTGGAAAATGTTTTGAAATTCTCCATACCTCACATCCAGTCCATCAGTCCATCTAATACTGTTTGCTTCTAAAGGATTTGCCATACTCCATGTCTGTTTCACTCTGCAGCCCCACCACATCACCATCTTGTGCCTACACATTGTTGCAATTGTCTTACTCAACTCTACCCCTCCCATTCGGTCCATGCCCAAACCATCTACTCTCCATAACATATAAATCAGACATGTCATGTACTCGAATCCCTGGAGGAATCCCATCACTTGGAATCAAGCATATTGATCTGCCATCAAAGACTAGAGGACCTGACATATGTCAGTTCTCCCTCCTTTTGGGTCCCTCTGTGGTGCTTTCATTCTCTGTCTCAGTAGCATCTTATATACCATTATCAGATGAACTTACCTTCTTCCTAATTTTAGCCTTCATGCATGCTGTTCCCTTTTCCTCTTTTCTAAGATCTTGCAATGTCCAGATCCTTCTCATCCTTCTGCTTAAATCTAAAAACCATTCTCTTATTTTTGGAGACTTTCTTAGTATTATTTACTTGCTTTGTTATTATTTGTTATTATTTACTTGCTTTCTTATTTTTGGTCTGTCTTTCCAACTTGACTATAGGCACCTCCAAGCTGGCAATTATGCATGTCCTTTCCACTCCGCCCTCTGAATACCCAGAACCTCATGCTTTATAAACAATAAGTTCTTAGTGAATATTTTGGGAACAAATAGTTATACTTCATTTATTCTCTGTTACATTTTTCTTATTTCTATTTTCTCATACTGTCACTTTTTCCCCCATCCTCTCTGTTCCTCTTTTCTCCCTCCTCCCTTTCAACATTACTAAATTGAAGATTATTAGCAACATAAAAACCAGACAGGGAATTTAAGCTGCTGACGTTGTGGCATTGGATAGACTCAGCTCAGCAGCACGGCGCCAGGAGCAATCTGCAACAGCCTTTGGAGGAGACCCCCTCCTAATCACCCCAGATTATAAACATCATTGGCTATGTTGCCTCCCAAGGTTATGGCAAAACTTAATCTCATTTCTGTTAATAGTAAATTCCCTCTTGTTCTCTTATAATTAGTCACTGTGGAGTTTTAGAAAGGTCATTTGGTTGAAATATGAGGCTGCAATTTGTTTAAAGGGAAAAATAGGCAGAGGAAATTATCTTTCCACAATTCATTAGCCTAGGTCACAGTTACCCCAGGCATTCTGAGTGTATGTTGTAGACAGGCTAGCACTGCCATGACCAGAATGCATGCTTGGCCCTGGAACAGACACAGACTCACTAAGTTGCTATTAGTCTGAACCACACTGATGCTGTATCTTCCAAAACCAAAATATCTATTAAAAGTAAAAAATGTGTCCATTCACTACAAATGTGGCTCATGTAAGGCCAGGCACAGCATATCTGGAAAAAGCTAGATTATTGGAAAAAGTAGTTTGCAACACCTGCAAAGCCAGTAAATATACGCAAGATCTTTCATCTTGTTCCTGCTTCATTCTTAGTGGTCATCAAATCAAAGAAATACATGTATCTCTTTCTAATTCTATCAAGGGAGGTATCACATTTGCAGAAGGCAACTAGATTTGATTATTAGCAAACAGAAAATATAAGAAAACAGCAAAGGTCTCAGATTTTAAGGCTGAAAGAAGAAAACATTTTCCTTCATTGTATGTTAGTGCAGCTGTATAATACTGCCCACATGCATTCTTGATAAGAAGATTCTAAACTTATATATTGTTCATTACTATTGTGAATATTTCCTAAAAAATAAAGGTTGAAATTCTAAGTCAATTGATTTTCAGAAACATGTTTTAGGAATTGAAGAGGCACAATGTTATTGTCATCTGGCTTAACATCATTTCTTTCCTGAGCATAAGAACAGTAATAAGATTTTTAAAGGCTATGTGCATTTATTGCATTTTGTTTATATACATATATATTTTTTTTCATATTCAGGCAAGACTGTTAGCACATTGCATACTTAGAAACTTAAGTATGCACGCATCACTCACATAGTAAAGGCATATTCCTTCTGCAGTATTTACCCTTAATATGTATAATATAATGCATATTTGAATTTTGGAGAATTAAAAAGAACTTTTCAAACAAATCGTAAGAGAGTTAATGAGTAAATCAGGTTGGCTACACTCCAGAGAATTATGATCCCTACATGACACAAATTCATATTGATGGGTTTGCAGTCATAAAGGAACAAAAAATACTAAATACCCAAATGCTGAAGAGGAAGACAATTGAGGAAAAGTTTAGTGGACAGTTGAGTAACATTATCAATAATCAAAGCAGAAAAAAAAATCTAAAAAAAAATGTTTACAAAATCAGGAATGACGAATGATAGAATCAGGAGCCAGAATGAAGTCCTTACCTGCAACTTGGTCTTTCATACTCATCTTTCCCCACCAGGGAATATAATTTCATCCTCATCTTCTTCTAAAACACAGCTCAGAAAACATTTTTTTTTCTCTTGTGGTGACCATCAGTCACTACTCACTTGGGTAACTCTGATCTCCAGGCTTCAGGCATACTAGGACTTTAGCGACTTGGGTTGGTAGGAAATGGAAACAAGACAGTATAGGTTGGTCTGAGAAACCTGAGCTGAAGGTGACCCGATGTCCAAGCATGTTTGCAGGAAACTGAAGTATAACATCAATAGGAAAAAAAAAATGTGTGTATCTTAATGTAGTTCTCCAATGACTTAGAAAAACAAGTATAGAACAGATTGAAATATCAAAAACACATGCAAAATGATGAATGAATTAGGAAAAGAAGCCATGGCTGTATTTGTTTTGTGGCAGTGTTCCCCAAAAGAATTCTCCTGGATAGCAGACATGTTCTGTTATCTACACTGTCCAATCTTGTAGCAACTAGCCCACAAGCAGCTCTTGAGCCTCTGAAATACAGCTATTGGGACCAAAATGCTGACTTTAAATTTGATTTCATTTTAACTAATTTCACTTGAGGTGTGAATAGCCACATGGGACTGGTGCCTACCATACTGGATAGAGCAGTTCTAGGGCATAACAACGTCAACATTTTCACCGAGTTCTAGGGCATAACAATGTCAACATTTTCACAGAAAATCAAATCAAGTCAAGGTCTCATGTGCTGGATCCTGATGAGATTTATCATCCTCCATTTGGTAACTGACTATTACTTATTGAGTATTAATATGTGCTGATCCCCACACTGCCACCTTTATGGCCACATTATCTCTCACTCACACTTTAAAATATCATGTTTTGTTCATGATTTAAATAAGCTGAGAGATTCAGAAGGAAAGGAGAAGAAGGAAGAAGGAAGAAGAAGAGAAGAAGAAGAAGAAGAAGAAGAAGAAGAAGAAGAAGAAGAAGAAGAAGAAGAAGAAGAACCAGTAATTCATTTTAAATACATTCTTCTCTTTCCTTGGCTCTTTCAGAGACTACTCCTGCCTCAATTAAGGACTGGCTGCCTCTGGGGGGTGACACTTCCCTTTAAGGTCTCAAAATGGAGCCTGCTCATTATTCTGAGTTCCTCAGGCTATTCTCTGGTCTGTCTTGTCTTCCTTTGAAACTCATTGCAGTTGCCACAGAGCCAGATTCATAGTTTTTTGTCTTCCCCTGCATTCTAAATCTTGTTGATTTAAAAGGATTTTGGTGACTCCATTGACCTCTCTCTGGACCTTCTCCCTTATGCTCCTCAACAATAGTAATCCCACTTCACTCTAATTCAACAACAGCTCTATGGCCATATTCTCGATATTTTCCTCATAAAGAATTAGTCTACCTATCAAATCTCCTGGATTCTATTTTCTGACCACAACCCTGAGCAGGCCACACATATTCCTTGAGTCACTCCAGTGTGCCAGGTGCCTTGTTAAGAGTATGGATATGCTGGCATTGAGCCCAGGTAAATCTCTCACCCAGTTTGCATTGTAGTGAGTGGGTGGGTGATAAAGATGCTGAGAAAATAATACAAATAATAATGATACAAAATAATACAGAAGACATTATCTTTTACTTGAGTGTGTGAAGGATGGGGGTAAGCAGCTGAGACAAGGTCCAGAGAGGTAGCCTCCATGAGCAGGTGACATTTGAGGTGAAATCAGAATAAAAAGAATCAGTAAGTAAAGATCTCAGGGAAGACTGTTCCAGACAGAAGAAATTGGAACAAGGTCTAGATCAATAATACCCTTGATTCTTTCAAGGAACAGAGAAAAGTCCAAAGTGACCTGAGCCTAATGGAGGGGGATGGGGGAGTGTGCTTCTTATTCATTTTCCTCACCTCCAGGTTCTTCCCTACATGAGCCTGGACCCAACATAGACTACTTTGCTGCTCTCTCATCTGCAACTTCTACTGCCTAATTCCTTTTCCTTCTGTTCCTCCTTCCCAACCAGCCTTAATCCTGGATTAATCATCTTTGTTTCTGCATCTGATGCCTGGGCACTACACACAATTGTGCGCTTTATAGAAATCAACAGAAGCTTATCAGTCCTGAAGTTACTCTAGCTTCTCTGGGACAAGAAACATGGTTGCCTACTTCCTCCTTTCATTTCTTTTCTCCTTCATCACTTTTCTCAACCTTTCTTTCCTCTTCTCTGACCCTTTTTTTTTATTATTATACTTTCTCGTCTCCACTTCTGTCTGCCTCCTGCTTCTTGATGCTCTCTGGGCCTTATTCCTTTGCCCTTCTTTTATATTACTCTTCACCAATTCAATATACAATCTTGACCTTTCCTATACTGTTAAATTAAACCTGTGATCTACTGGACAATCTTGCTGACTCCAAAATTCAATGTGAGTTACAGACCACGCTCGTATTTCACGCTTAGGTCTTCTTGTAGTGTTCTCGCTATAACAGCTACATAGCAGCTATGTGAATTCAAGCAGATTATCTAACCTTTCTATTCATCAGTTTCTTCATTGACAAAATAGGCATTATAAGAGCATTTACTTATTTAAACTTTGTTGTATGAATTATAAGAAATGATTGAGTACATGTAAAGCTACTGAGAATAGTAATCATTCAATCACCATCGTTAAATATAGATTATTATGTCTTTTGACAGACCACAGGGACACAGCCCTCATCTCCTTTTACCTGGAACAATCTCTGTATCAGTTAAATAATGCTACATAGCAAATTATTTTTCCAAAATTTGTGGCTTAAAATAGCAACCATTTGCTATTGCTCTTGAGTCTACAGGTTAGTGATATAGGCGAGACTTGAAGGGGCTCTTCTTCTGATCTCTTGTCTCAGTTGGGATGATTCATCTAGGAGATACCTGTCTTTGGACTGATCTAGGATGGCCTGGCTGAGATAATGTATCTCTATTTTTTTTTTTTTTTTATATTTTTCACTCTCCAACAGCCTATCCTGGGCATGATAGAGGAGTAACAGCTGTGGAAGATTTTCAACAGAAATTCATTTTTCAAGCTGCTGATTGCATCATGTTACTAACATCCCATTGGCTACAACATTATGCAGCCGAGCTCAAAGTCAGAGTGGAGAAGATCACAGGTAAAGTTACAGGATAAAGGGCATAGATGGAGAAAAACAAATTAGGGTCATTAATGCAATCAATCTTTTGCAGTCTTCCCTCTCTGGCCCTGAACTTGCATTAGACATCCACCCACCCACAGGACACCCATGAGTCTCACCTAATCATGATCAGATTCAAAGTTCAGGGTCTTGTGATTTACGTCAGGTCTACGTGAATCTCAGATTTGGCTCTTTTGATATGGAGAATTATCAACTAAGACAAGTTATTTTCCTACTCACCCAAAATTCAATGATGAGACAGAGGCAAAATATCTGTAATAGTCATGCCATCCACAAAGGGAAAGATAGGAAGCATGGATTAGCCACTTCTCAATAGCTCTCTGAAGGCACTGAAGCACATGTTACCAGGTCCCTCAACTCCAAGGGTCAGATTGTTCCTTTATTGGTTCCTGTCTTAGCCTTGACCACACTGTGAACTATTTCCTTTTCATGGTCTTCTTTAACCACCTCTTAGAAGGGTAATGGAAAATACATCTTTTGAGAAATTATCTCAGCTTGTTTCCTGACTTTATAAAGTTGGGGTCCCCAGAGGCTTTAATAAAATTTGACTTCATAAAATTTTATTTTATTTTAAGTTTAGTTTAGGCTGGTGGCTCTTTACCTCATACAGATCCCTTTAAAAAGATGTTGTGGGTTTTCTACACATCTGATTTGAGTGGCAACATTGGAATAAAGCTAGACACCTAATAGCTTTGAGACTCACATGCTTTTGATAAGTCTTTGTTTCTAGAAAATTTTCTAACATCTTAGTGGACTAAGAAATAATTTTCTGAGTCCAGAGTCAGATGAAGAAAGAATCAGGAGTTAAAGGACAAAGGGCATGTAATCAGAGTGGCTATTTTAATTATGGTCATGAATACAATAAATACACCACATCCTCTTCTCTCCCTAACATCTTTCATCAGTCCTTACTGGATTCCTATCAATACCTCAAGAGCTAACTTAAATACATCTTCTCTAAAAAAATGTTCTCCTTATGGGAATTAAATCATTCATTTCCCCAATCTCCTAGTGCCCCTGCTATTGTAGTACTCAGCACAGGATCTGTTCTGGGCTTAGCTATACATCTGTACGTGCCACTCAGCTGTAAAGCTCCAAACATAAGAATCATATTTTATTCATCTCTGTATCCCATAAAGCAGCTATTTCTATAGACCATAATTGTCTTTAATATGTGTCTTCGGTGAATTAAATATCCACAAGGCTTTTGCGGAACTCCTCACATTTTCACTTCCATAATACTCAAATCTCTCTTTCTTTCCAGCTCATCTATTTACATCACAGAATTTAGAGTTTTATTATGTGGAGTATTGGGTTGTGTTTTGTTATTATATGTATGAATACATGTCAGTATGTACGTATCTCACCGGTTAGACAATCGTCTTCTTGATCTTAGGCACCATCTCTTACATTCTTCCCCTATAGTTTTCAACATAGGATGGTATAGACTTAAAGCAAATGAAACTATATGAGAATTTTGAAAATTATTATTACAAGTATTGCTTCCTAATATTGCTTCCTAATATCTAAGTTTTTAGGGCTTAGAGAAAGCTGTCTAACACAAATAATGTCACAGTAATTGGAATATACAGACAGAATAGAAAATGAGCTCTTGTTGGCCCTCTTCTAAGTAGATATTTTAAAACTGTCTTTTATTTTAAGCTTCCATGTTGAACATAAAGTGAGCTTCTTCTATTTCCATTACTATGGTAACAAAGTGAAATTGCTTATATAATAATTATTTACTCAAGGTCTTAAACCATAAATTTGATCAAGCTCATTAAAATCCAGGAAATATGGTTGCTAAATATAGATATCTAAATGTAGACTGTCAGCTCAACGACTAATCTGATGGAAAGGTATTTAACGCTTGCTTACATTTATGCTGAAGAGAGAAGACGTTGTTTGGAAATTTCTGAACTTTCTGCAAATAAATAGCACTATTTGCACTCATTTCATCTTGAGATAAACACGGAGCCCAGAAGTTTTGAGGGCTGTGTATTACATTAAGAAAATGACAAAATGAATTATACCTTAACCAGACAATCCATAAAACACAGGTCAGGACAATAATGTCAAAATTAGAGTATATAAAACTTAAACTGTCAGTGTGTTCTTTCACGATAGTGAAAAAAACAAAAACATATAAAACAGAACACAGAATAGGCATGGATTTTTAAAATATATTTATTTTAAGTAAAAAAGTTTATAAGCTCAGTGAAAAAAATTTAAAGAAAACAAAAGTATATAAGTGTCTTTCCCCCTCATCACCTCCCACACTCATTCTGCCTAAGAAATCACTGTTGAATGTCATTTATATTCTTCCAAGTTTATTCTATTGAAAAATATTGACATAAATATATGTACGTAAGTGTATCAATGCCTACACTATATACGGATGGTCTGTATTTGTGTCTGTGCCTATACATGTGTTTATATATGTGTGTGAGCAAGAGATTGCAAATTTGGAGACAGAACAAAAACTCATTTGTATAGAAGAGCATACAAAATAATATTCAGGAAAAAAAATTGTAGAACACATTTCTGAGGTTGATTGCCCTTATTCTGAGGAAACAATAAGGCTCAATGGGGATTTTTGATTGGGAAAATACTATAGACATGCTGCAAAGGACAAGGCGAACAGACTGTCCCACTGAAGAGTGTCAGCGGACCTTCAGGTTCTGAGCTTTCCCCAACTTTGCAGAGCCATGCTGACTGCAGCAAGCACAAAAACAGCCTAAGTGCCCACCTATGGATGGAGAAAGAAAACATTGAAGGCTGCGTGGCTAGAGATAGGTGGGGAAGATGTTGAAGAGGAAAAGAAGAGACTGGAAATGATGGTAAACTGGTACTTATGCCCAAGACATCTTTCCCCTGTGGGAGGATTTTGAGCAATGTAATAAAATACTCAACCTGAAGGTATTACTTCCACCAAGTTTACTTGTATTCTTCCTCTGTAAGCCCAATAAATATGAAGAAACAGGGCAGCCCATTGTATGGTCAAAAGGTGAACAGAGATGAGTCAATTAGGTGATACATGGGATTTGGTTGAAGCAGAGCATCAGAACAAGAAGCGACTCAATGTGAGAGACTGAATTTCTATTCCCCAAACATTTCATTCACATTCCTCTTCTCCCTCCCGTCCTTAGTGACTTTGGATTTAGCCAAAAAAACATGTATTTCTGAAATGGAAAAGAAATCCATATCACACCAGATTAAGAGGCAAAGTTGATAGTGTTCCAACCCCTACTGATCGAGGAATGAGAGAGAAGGTACAAATTATAAATACCAGGAATGAAGAAGGGGAAATCACAACAGATACAGCAGACATTAAGGAAAAAATTAGAGGATATTAAGAAAAACGTTACAAAAATACACTTGACAATTTGGATAAAAAGAATTTCTTGCAAAATGTAGTTTGCCAGACCTAAGATTAGAAGAAAGAACATTTTAATAAATAAGTGTTTATTAAGAGAAACTGGCTTCCACTTATGACCAGGGAGTAGCAGGGACTAAAATATTCTCTCATTATAGGGGGCACCTGGGTGGCACAGCGGTTAAGCGTCTGCCTTCGGCTCAGGGCGTGATCCCGGCGTTGTGGGATCGAGCCCCACATCAGGCTCTTCCGCTATGAGCCTGCTTCTTCCTCTCCCACTCCCCCTGCTTGTGTTCCCTCTCTCGCTGGCTGTCTCTATCTCTGTCAAATAAATAAATAAAATCTTTAAAAAAAATAAAATAAAAAAAAAATAAAATAAAATATTCTCTCATTATAAAACAACTAGAAAACTGGACATGAATAATTAACTTATTTTTAGATCTTAACCAATAACTAAGATCTTTACTATGTCTTCACGATGTCTGGCATAGGACTATGATTCTGAGAGAAGGGAACCAAACTAGTTGAGCGTGGCAAAAACCTTGGCTTTCTGTCCAAAGGTATATTCAGAAGCCAGCCAGAGATTGAGGAAACCCAGAGATCCCCAAAGAGAAGCCTGGGATTTAGTGATAAGGCTTGCAACCTTATAGAGGAGAACTTTCGGTCCGTTGCTATAACAAGTAAATAGTTTGCTCCTCTCCTCCACGGGTGCTGTTTGCTGAGTTTATCAGAGGAAATGTGGGAGGAAAAAAAACCTTCCTGAATTATTGTCAGAAACTTGACTCTCAAAACTCCAGTTAAAGTTAATTACTCAAACTAGCACGTCATCGACAAAAACCTTTTTGCACTCACCTCCACCACGTGATCCTAGAGCATAGAGAAAAAAACAAATAAATATTCTTTATGTTTCCTTCCCCAGCCACCAGCTCTCCAGTTATGCTAGACAGTTGTAAAACGTATTCAGTTTTTTTCATATTAAACATTTCATTTATTTTTATTATTTTAATGAAAGTCATATACTCTCATACCTTGCAGGATGAATGGAGATGAAATAAGTAGCATATGGGAAGGAGCAGACATGAACAGCACATCGTGAGGTGCTCTGAGCTATTAGTTTTGAGCTATAAGTGCAAATTATTATTATTGCCGGACCATATTCTGTCAAATGTTTTTACCGGAATACGTGTATTAATGGCAGGATACAGGACATTACCACTAAGTGCACAGCAACTAAACACTTCGGAATATTCATTACAAAAACCAAAGCCTATTATGGCGTTATCACTAAATTTGTTTTGAAAATGTACTTTCTGAACAACTTCTCCCTGATTTATAGCCTAGCATTACATGTTTGTAATAAATACACGATTGGGTTTTACTCTAATGATAATGGAAACAAAGATTGAAGACTTCTTTTTGCCCAAGATTCTGATATTTTCTTTTCCAATCACATTAACTCTTGGCTAGTGTGTGTGTGTGTGTGTGTGTGTGTGTGTGTGTGACATAGACCAGTGTGGCCAGGGCTGCAAACTTAGAGAGGTTTATCTGGTACTAGGAAGGCTTTAAGGAGAGAGTGTCAGACAGGAAAAAACCAGGCACCATATGAAGGGTAAGGCAACCAAAGCAGAAGACAAACTTGTCAAGGCTTCTAGGAGCTCACAGTAGGATGGGAAGATGAATCTGAGGGCAAATGACCCCAGTGACTGTAAAATGTTTTATATATATATATATATATATATATATATATATATATATTACAGGCATGGATATGGATTAGGGGAGTACAGAAAAGCTGGTGACCATTTATGAAAGGCTTTACGCAAAGGGTGACCTAGAGCTAGATTCTGAAAAGAGAACTAAGAAGAGGAGAGTCAGAAAGGGAGCAGAATGTGTACAAACTCCCTGGTAGGCTCAGAAACGTGCAGGGATTTTTATACACCTGGAAAAAATGATGCTTTGGTGAAACTGGAAATTAGAGAGATTTGCATGTCCACTGTATGCCCTGTGGGCTTTATCTTGGAAAGCTGCTAAATAGCTTCTAAAGGTGGATCAAAATAATTCAAATTAATTTTTCAGAAAGAAAATGGGAACAGAGGGGGAGGGAAAACATAATTTCCAGGCTTCCAAGGACAGTTGTTTTTTCAGTGAGGAGTGCAACATGGTAATTGAGGCCATCGAGAACTCCCCAGCAGCAATGCTGATCAACCAAGGAAAACAAAATTAGTGACGTCAATGTACCGAGACAAAACTTGTCAGCTCGCCAAGCAACAGATCCCGTATGAATACTCGGTGACCTGTGTGGACAATTATTCTTCTAGAGCAGAAGGAACCTTCAATGTGGGTGAACAAGATTATGGCTCTACTGCCTCGTCAGTGTTGTTGACAGGCCATTTAATTTCCTTTTGATTGCCCAAACTTATCATTCCCCTTCTATGTCAACATTCCTGTAATATGTTCTAGCCATCAACTATGAATTCAGTGAACACCTTTCTTTTTATCTTTATGTGTTCTGATTTTATTCTCCAAGTGTGGAAACAAAGAACCCAAATAACTGCACTATCAAACAAATTGTGTGCCATAAATCGCATGGACTGATCACTGGAAACTGTCACCAAGCCAGTTCTGTGACTTTGTTTTAACTTGGAGCTGTGCTCTTCAAAGGTGTTAAAAATTTATACACGTTGCCCTGTGAAACTTCCTCTAATATTTGAAATTGTTAGACGAATACATTATTTTTTTAAAGATTTTATTTATTTATTGGAGAGAGAGAGCACCAGTGTGGGGGGGGGGGTGGGCAGAGCATCAGGAGTGCAGAGCCCAATGCAGGACTCAATCCCAGGACCCTGAGATCATGACCTGAGCCAAAGGCAGATGCTTAATAGACTGAGCCACCCAGGTGCCCCAACTTTTTTTTTTTTTTTTAAGAAAGATAATGACTACATTAGGGAGGCTATAGCAGTGGTGGGTAAGATTGAAGGCAGGGAGACTGACTAAGAGACTATGACACCTGGCACCCAAATATAGATATATTCAAGATAACAGAGAAATGCATTCATATTAATATGTGCTGAATACGTGATTTTATTTTTTAAGATTTATTTATTTATTTGAGAGAGAGAGAGCGAGAATCTCAAGTAGACTCCCCACTGAGCGTGAAGCCCTGACACAAGGCTCAATCCCATGACCCTGAGATCATGACCTGAGCCAAACCAAGAGTCAGACACTAAACTGACTGAGCCACCCAGTTGCCCCAGTGAATATGTGATTTTAAATACAAAATGCCTACCCAGGAAAGATTTTGTTTTCAAATGATAGTTTTAAAATTAGCCCCTGCAGCTGGGTTTGGGAATTAGTAGGGTAGAATTTGAAGCAACAAAGGGCATAAAAGTCTTTTGAGCAATGGTGGGTTAATACTGGTGAACACCCAACTAGAAACATGCATTTTAGTTTAATTTTGTGATTACAAGATTATGTGTAAAATTTCCCTCATCATTTTAAAGAAAATTTATTTTTCCCAGAGAAGATCCACAACGTTGTGCAGATTTTAACAAGAGGAATTGGGGACACACAGAGATGAGTAATGGCAAAACAGTAAAAGAGTCCATGTAGGTTGGCAAAATTTCTTTTATGTTGAAATTAGAACTTCAAAAAAAAAATGAGGGGGGAGACCAAGATAATTATCCTTCTAGCTCTGATAACAGGAAATGAGCAATGGAACATAACATGAAATTGGGGCACGTCATGGAGAATAAGAACACGAACAATGAGAGAAGAAAATCTTGGCCAGCAACATGCTAACCTAACTTGCAATCCCCACCCACCCTCAATTCAGAATTTTCTAGTATTCTGATGAAGTGGAATTTCCAGTTAATACTAGACTTACACAATAGATATAGCATAAAATACATCCATGATTATAGTGGATCCTTGAACAATGTGGGGGGTTAGAGGCACCTATCCCTTGTGCAATAGAAAATCCATATATAACTTTTGAGTCCCCCAAAACTTAACTACTCATTGCCTACTGCTGTCCGATAACATAAACCGTTAACACATATTTTGTATATGTATTATACTGCATTCTTACAATAAAGTAAGCTAGAGAAAATGGTATTAAGAAAATCATAAGGAAGAGAAAACGCATTTACAGTACTGTACTGTATCTATTTGAAACAATCAGCAGATAATGGACCTACACAATTCAAACCTGTGCTCTTCAAAGGGCAACCGTATTTAGCATTTACACCATGTCCATCCATTGCAATTTTCTTGCATCTTCTGTTTTATGTCATGTCTTTATTTATTTGTTGCTGTTGTGTTTTCCCCAACTAGTATATAAGCCCCTTAAGAGCTGGGTCAGTTTATTATCACTGAATCTCTACCATCTAAAATGGTATTTAGCAATAATAAGCATTCAGTGAATATTTATCAGTGACTAAAATCGGTATTTGTATTACATTGAGGATAAAATACGAATCTGCCGCTCCATCTTCCTTTTGAGTATCAAGTACACGGTGCCTTCTGTGTGCCATGAGCTTGCAGTAGGTGCTTTAAAAATGTTCTATAGGTCCTCCTAACAGCCCATTTCAGCGTAAGTAAACTGAGATTGAAAGGTTGAGTGGCCAAATCATGCAGTCCGTTAGTCAGATCTGTTGAAGGTAAAACCTGTGTGCACATTACATACATTTAATCCTCCTTGAATATGTTTTGTTTTTTTGTTTTTCCTTTAATCAATTTTTGTGCCAACAGACCATTTCTTATTAGATGGAATAGAGTTTCTTGACTGGGATTAACAAATCAAATGGATACTTTTTATCTTTGCATCTCAGTTTTGTTTTTTTAAAGATCTTATTTATTTCTTTTGAGAGAGAGCATGCATGAGCCGGGGGGTGCGGGTGCAGGGAGGGGCAGAAGGAGAGGGAGAAGCAGAAGCAAACTGCCCACCGAGCAGGGAGCCCGAGGTGGGGCTGGATCCCAAGACCCTGAGATCATGACCTGAGCTGAAGGCAGATGCTTAACCAACCACGCAGGCGCCCCTGCATCTCAGTTTGAGAGACCAAGCAGAGGAGCCCATTGTGATTTGCTGCCTGGCGAAGGGGCAGTGTTCATATGCCCTGGCACTATAGACATTGATCTGCTTGCAGCTGCTTCTTCAGTGCCACACACATTCACTGGTAGCCAGACTATCTAATTTTCCCTGAGGCTTTGAGTTGAGGCTTTAACATCTGCAAATAGTCCTACTGGGATTGAAAATTCCAGCCTCTGAGTTGGCCACACTTTGTCCTCTAGCAAAATTTCTACTATTATTTTAGATTATTTGTGTGCATCTCTGTTTCCACCCACTAAATACTATATAGGTTATTTAAGTATGGAAATAAATCTCCTAGCATCCCTCTACCCGTCTTCTTCACATATGACACCAGAGCTGCATACAGTTGTTGCTTAGTAAAGGACTGCTATTTTTAGAGCTAAGTCTTGCAGGGCCTCTCCCTCCCCTGGCCTGGGGCTGACCCACCATCGGTTCATCAGTAATTGTTAGGAACCTCACTGACTCCCACTGGAACATACTGGTGAGTTCAGAAGAGTTGCCAGAATCCTGTAGAATAAATAGTTCCAGGGTTTAACTTCAAGCACCGGTGCTTAATGTTACTTCTGCCTGACATGACTTCATTGCAGCCTTCTCAGCCATTACTTTCGTATCATGTAGTTATCAGATTTTCTCTAAATTGACAGAAATTATTGCGTGCCAAGAGAAGATGAAGTCAGAATAAGTAGAGGGGCTTATTCAGCCATAAATATGTGCAATGATATCATCATAATCATGGTATTATCTAATATTATTGCCTTATTTCCAACCATTTGTATTTTTATTTTTAATCTGTTCTGAATTAGCATGTTTAGTGACACTGCTGTTTAATTTTTTTTTTTTTTTTTTTTTTTTTTTTTAGTTTAAAAGGCCGCAGAAGTTATAGATTAGCAAAGTTGGATATTTCTCTTTGCAGGCATATTTTTTTTCTCCAGCAAAACCAATACACTTGAAAATAATGACCATTAAGAGATTTTTACATAGGCATCTGCCCAAGATAAAATTATAGACCTTTAAAGATAGGATTTTCTTTAAATAAATAGCCAGTGTTTTATTAGGGCTTCAAAATCACAGTGACCCATCAACTGCTGGCAGTTTGGCCCCTCTTAACTTCAAGTGACTGTGGTGTGAACCTACGTATAGATGGAGAGAGGTCTGTAGCAGCCTCCTGCCTTGCAGAGCCCTCAACTCTCTAGGGAAAGACACTTCTATGTACAGAACTCTGATCTTCAGGTTAGGGATATGACAAAGTATTGTGCCACGGTTTTCTGCCATGCATAGGACAAGAGATAAAGTACTAAAGTCTAAGGAACATTTATTTTTCTTTGATTAACTAACACACTTAATAGAAAGGTAAAATGGGTTGTTTGTTTCTCTCTGGCTGAGAGTCCAAGGACAAAAATAAAACCTTTGCGCTAAATACTCCTTATCCCTAAGTGAGGTGCTGCCCGACCTGTGGGCAGTTCACCAGGAAGATGGACAAAATCTGCCTCTCTGGACCTCGGCACAGCACTCAGCCAGGACAGAGTCCAAGGACTGAAGGTGAAGAAATTGAGGAAAAATGCTTTGTAGCTCCCTGTTGTCGGAGTGCTGGGGCCTCCCCTCCCCTTTGAGGGGGAAGAGAACGCTTCTTCTGCATCTCAAGCCTTAGCAGGGGGGCTTGAAGGACAACTTGGAGAACTTGATATATGTCACCCAAAGTTTATTAGACACAACAGGCTACCTGGTTCAGGCCTGAGGATTACTGAATATCGTAAAGGAAGGAGACTGTGGTTATTAACTCCATTAAGCACATGCACATAAGGAGCCTGCATGGGGGCTAAGTTTGCATGGCTACTGAGGTCAGGGCAGAGATGAATGTACCCTAGGGACCATGATGGGGAGAGCAGTCTTGATACCATCTTCATGGACCCTTTGCTCAAGGGGGCCCTGATAGAGTCCGCATGGATGTGCAGCAAGATGCCTGGGCCCTGAGCCTGGGAGCTTGAAGCAGCCCACTGCTCGTGTGATGAAATTACAACTAGAGATTCCCAGCACTGTGGTCTATTGGCACCCACCGGGATCTTGCTCAGTGAATGCAAAGTTTTTGGTGGATAGCGATCTTCCTGTATAACACTGTCAGCTCACTTGCATTGTTTTTTTGTGAGGAGGAAAGCAGTGGAGTTACCCACAACCCGAAACCTTTCTTATCTTCACCACAGCCATCAGCAAGTACCACTAACCGATGTGAGGATAACAAATTATTTTGGTTCTCTACATCCAAGGGAAATAGCATCCAAGTAAAAATCACTCAGGATGTGTGTGCTGACTGGGGAAAAGGGAGAACCAATGCTTAAAATGGCAAGAATTCTCTGTCCTACTGTTATGAATGAGAGATCCCTGGAGGCTCCCAGCAGCTTTATTATTCATCGTCATCACCCAACTCTGACTCTGTGGCAACAGGGCAGCTCACATTTACAAATGGCGCTCTTTCTTTGATTCTCACCACTTCTTTCTCTGGGGGCTTCTTCTTTATAGTGATTCTGGGAGACTTGTCATATTTACAAGTAACTTGCTTGGTTTTCTCTTTCTTTTCAAATCCAGGTATCTTTCACTTGTTGTTGGTAGTGAAAGAATGCATGTTCTTCAAAGGTCTTTTATCAAAACAGGAGAGTATAAGAATAAATGAAAACATCTTACAACTTCACTACTTAGCCGTAGCCAGCACTACTATGAGGTTGATCCATACAGAATTGTTGATAGTTGGCTGTTTTGACCTACAAAGCAGCAATGCTGTATGGTTTAATTTAATTTCATGCAGACACATTTTTACAGTTGGGTTCTTATGATATATATGTTCTATACATAATAATGTGTAATAGGCAGGATTATACTTTACATATTATACATATATACTACCTTAGCTGACATTATAAGGCTATCATGTTTGATGCACACACATACATCTCTCTGTAGGATTTATTTATACATTTAATATAGTCAATGTTTGAGAATGTGCAGTTGATGTCGCAGAATCATGAAGTGCTGCGAGAGGTGGAAGGCAGCCTAGACAGTCCAAAAATTTTCAGATTTAAGTTTCACTTGTTATTGTTTTATGCTTCTTTTTAAAAATATATTTATAAGTCCGCATACATATTCAGGAGTGATGATCTTTGGCATTCTGTGCTTAAGAAAAGCCCCATTTAATCTAAAGTATTAAACTTGGTGCTCTCAGAGCCTACCATTGAAACAGCACAAAACCCAATAATATTCTAGGTATTTGTAATTTTCAGCTGACAAAATAAGCAAGGGGTTGAGGGACTTCAGTCCAAAGGTCTCATTTCCATTTTCAATTTTGTGCACTCAAGATATTTTTTCTTAAAACTACATATATACAATTGCAGGCAGAAATGGGTTCAAAATAAATGCCAATCAATAGAGTTTCATTTGTTGCAGTATCAACTGAAGGAGAGTTCTGTTGAATTTATTGTGCATTCTCAAGTGTACTTATGTAGAATGCTGAAATATCTAGTTTTTTAACAGTAGCTCTGCTACTAAATTTTGTATATTCGAGCAGGTATTTTAACCTCATTGGCTTCTAGTCTCTATTCTTAGTACAACAGCAAAAATGTACTAAGGATAATTTTGGCTTAAAAAATAATTTGAACTTTGAGTCAGACATATTTTGTGACAATTGCACATTCCATAATTTAAAGTCATTTGGTGGTTTATTTCATGTCTCTGAATGCCTACTGTATAAAAACTTTGTTCATCACCACCAAACACTGGCTTATCCTCCTCTTTGTGCTGCTAATGAACTCTTCTATGATATTTCAAAAAGTTTGGAAAGTGAAAAGAACTGCTCATGTGGTGTGAATGACCATTGCATGTTATCACCCAAGATGGTGGCTGTAGTGCATACAAAGCAATGGATCACTTGAAGAAAAAGATAAGGGGTAGAGCTCAAAGAAAATTATTGGAAAACAGGAGATTAGGAACAATATGCAAGTAATAGGCAAGTTTTGAGGCGATTTGAACCATTTCAGTTTCTCCCTACATACCAGAAGCCATGACCAAATGGGTAGTATTTGAACTTTAAACCCAGGTTCTTGATGGAACTTCTAAATGTTTTAGAAAAGTTCACCTCCCTAGCACTCATAAAGTCTTCTTTTTTTTAAATTTAAATAACATATAGTGTATTATTATTTTCAGTTTAGTGATTCATCAGTTACATATAACACCCAGTGCTCATTACACCAAGTTCTCTCCTTAATGACCATCACCCAGTTACCTCATTTCCCCACCCAACTCCCCTCCTGCAACCCTCAGATTGTTTCCTAGAGTTAAGAGTCTCTTATGGTTTGTCTTCCTCTCTGATTCTTTCTCGTTTTATTTTTCCCTCCCTTCCCCTATGTTCATCTGTTTTGTTTCTTAAATTCTACATATGAGTAAAATAATATGGTATTGGTCTTTGACTGACTTACTTTGCTTTGCATAATACTCTCTAGTTCCATCCACATCATTGCAACTGGCAAGATTTCATTCTTTTTGATAGCTGAGTAATATTCCATTTATATTATATACCACATCTTCTACATCCATTCATCTGTCAATGGACATTTGGGCTCTTTCCATATTTGGCTATTGTGGACATTGTTGCTATAAACATTGGGATGCATGTGTCCCTTCAAATCACTATGCTTGTATCCTTTGGATAAATACCTAGTAGTGCAATTGCTGGTCATAAGGTAGTTCTATTTTTAACTTTTTGAGGAACTTCCATATTGTTTTCCAGCGTGGCTTTACCAGTTTGCATTCCCGCCAACTAGTAAACTCTTAAATAATAGATTACATTATCTAACAATACTACCCAAATCTGTGTTCTGCTGGGTTGGGTTGGATTTGTTTTTTTGATAGGAGGTTCTTCCCATGTATACTGCAAAGTTAAGATAAGCAAATGGAAAAACCTTAATTTTTCTCTCAATTTTTTATATATGTATACAGTATTATATATAATATAATACTGTCTTTGTTATTTTAGATTTTGTTAGCCAGCCTCCAAGAAGGTTCTTCATGATCCCCATTGCCTGATACTTACACCCTTGTGTAATTTCCCTGAAATTGTACTAAAATTACTGTGTATGCAACATAACATAGAACAAAGGTGATCATATATCACTTATAATGTTATGTTATGAAAGATATGGCTTCCATCTTGGGTGTCTCTCTCTCACTCATCATTTGCCTGAAGGAAGTCAGTTGCCATGTAACTAATGCAGCCTATGGAAAGGCACTCATAGCCAGGAATGGAGGTCTGTGGCCAATAGCCAGTGAAGAAAATGAGACTTCCTAACATGTAAGTGAGTTTGGAAATGGATTTTTTGCCTCCAGTTGAACATTGAAGTGACTCTAACCCTGCCTGACAACTTGACTCCAACCTCATGAAAAACCTTTACATCTGAGCTGTTCCCAAATTTCTGATCCTCAGAAGGTATGGGAGATAAGAAATGTTTGCTATTTTAAGTAGTTAAATTTTGAGGTGATTTGTGATGCATTAATAGTAACTAATATACATTTAAAATATTTTCCATCACTATTTGGCCACGAGTGATGGCTAGATTCTGAGAGAAAGTAGATGTTTATGATTTTACTTAGCTCAGTGCCCATATTCCATGCTTAATACTCTCTAAGGAGAAATTGAAACAAAAACAAAAACAAAACCCTTTTTATCTAAATTTGGAATGGATATTTTAATAATATCTAAGAAATGAAGTGTTTAAGTGTATTGTTTTCTTAGATATAGTCAAATCTACATATCTGATATATTATAGGAATTACTTATTATTTTTAAATTATATAATATTTAGTATTTACTTGGTGACACGTTTCAATTTGTAACTTTGAAAACATGTTAATTAATTTTAAAAATTAAAATGACTAATTAATGAAATAAAAGAACTAAATAAATGGAGAGATAGTCCATGTTCATGAAGAGGAGGACTCAATACTATCAAGGAGTCATTTTTTTTCCCAATTTGATCTATAGATTCAGTTGAATCCCAGTCAAAATGTCAGCATATTGTTTTGTAAATATCAATAAACTGATTCCAAAATTGATGTAAAGTCAACAAAATATTGAAGGAGAAGAACGAACTTGGAGGACTAACACTACACAACTTTGAGATTTACTATAAAGATACAGACAGTGTGGTCTGGAATAGACAAATGGAGTAGAAGAAAGAGCCCAGAAATAGACACCCATAAATATAGTTAATTGAGCTTTGACCAAGGATCAAAGCCAATACAATGGAGCAAAGATGGTTTCTTCAACAAGTAGTGCTGGAACAACTGAACATCCACATGCAAAAAAAGGAATCTAGACACAGACCTTATACCTTTCACAAAAATTAAAGTAACATGAAAATGGATTACAGACCAAATTGGAAAACACAAAACCATAAAACTCCTAGAAGATAACACAGGAGACACCTAGATTACCTTGGGTGAGGTGATGGCATTTTAGACATAACACCAAAAACATGAGAGAAATAACTGATAAAATCAACTTTATTAAAATTGAGAACTTCCATTCTATTAGAAGATATTGTCAACAGTTCGAGAGAACCAGCTACAGACTGTAAGAACATGTTTGTAAAAAACATATGTGAAAAAGAGCTGTTACCCAAAATATACAAAGAACTCTTAAAACTCAACAATAAGAAAACAACCTATTTTAAAAATGAGCCAGAGATCAGAACAGACACTCCATCAAAGAAGATATACAAATATCAAATAAGCGTATGAAAAGATCCTCCATATCATACGTCATAATGGAATTGTAAATTAAAACAAAATGAAGTAAGGTGAGACAGCTATTAGAATGGCCAAAATCCAAAATACTGACAACACCAAAGGCTTGTGAGGATGTAGAACAATAGAAATTCTCATTCCTTGCTGGTGGGAATGAAAAGTGGTACAGATACTTTGGAAAACAGTTTGACAGTTTCTAACAAAATTAAACATTCTCTTCTATATGATGCAGCAACCATTCTCCTTGGAATTTACCCAAAAGAGTTGCAAACATATCCCCACAAAAACCTGCACATGGATGCTTATAACAGCTTTTTTTAATAATTGCTTAAATTCAGAAATAACCAAGATGTTCTTCAGTGAGTGAATGGGTAAATGGCAGTACATCCAGACAATGGACTATTATTATTATTATTTTTTAAGATTTTTTGTATTTACTTGACAGAGAGAGAGATAGCCAGTGAGAGAAGGAACACAAGCAGGGGGAGTGGGAGAGGAAGAAGCAGGCTCCCAGCGGAGCAGGGATCCCAACGTGGGGCTCCATCCCAGGACTCTGGGATCACGCCCTGAGCCGAAGGCAGACCCTTAACAACTGAGCCACCCAGGTGCCCCGACAATGGATTAGTATTTAATACTAAAAAGAAATGAGCTATCAAGCCATGAAAAGACATGAAGAAATCTTAAATGCATACAACTAAGTGAGAGGAGCAATCTGAAAAGGCTACATACTGCAGGATTCCAACTATATGATGTTCCGGAAAAGACAACACTATGAGGCAGTAAAAAAAAACAGTGGTTGCCAGGAGGTTGGGGAAAAGGGATGAAACAGGTGGAGCACAAAGGGTTTTTAGGACAGTGAAAATACTGTGATAATATAACAATGGATACATGCCATTACACGTTTGTCAAAACCAGTAGAATACACAGCACCGACAGTGAACTAGAATGTATAGACTTCGGGTGATGGTGATGTTTGTAATGTAGGTGTATAAGTTGAAAGAAATGTACCAGTCTGGTGGGGGGCATTGATAATGGGGAAGCTGGGCACGCATGGGGGCAGTTAGTGGATGAAACATCTCTGTGCTGTCCTCTCAATTTTGCTCTGAACTTTAAAATCCTCTCAAAAAAAAAAAGTCTTAATTTTAAAAATCAGAATAAGTTTGAATTTTGCCAGAGCTAACTTTTGTCACACAAAATAGATACATTTGCTATGTATCATTACGATATTTTAACCATAAATGAATAAAAATTATAATATACAATCCAAAACATTTATTTATTTATTTATTTATTTATTTATTTATTTATTTAAGAAATGCAGTAATATGTGGTAAAAATAATAAAATACTACATCTTCAATATCCTAAAATTATTGTTATTTACTTAGAAACCAATATTTGATGTGCACTGTGCAAATTATTTTATATGAAATACTTTAGTCTTTACAAAGGTTCTGGAAAGATCTACCATTAGCCCGAGTTCTCAGGTGGACACACCAAGACCCAGAGCCATTTAGTGATTTCCAGAATAATTAGGTAGGAAATGACTGAAAAGACACACATACACGGGGTTGTTTGTTTGTTTCATTTTTCAAGATTCCTAATGTATAACTCCCTGCTATGCCAGTCTGTATTCATCCCAATAAATTTCAGGTGAAAAATAATTTAGATTAGCTTCATTTGGAATATCCTTTAGAGACAGTGCATTGGTTCTGAATATGCTCAGATATATCCATATTTTATTGAAGATATTTCCTAAATAATTTAGAGACAAGTTTGTTGAAGGAGGAAAATTATTGAGCCACAGAATGTTGTTTGATTAAAAAAATATGTAATGACTCTGAAGACATAGTTCTACGCTTTTCTTGTAGATCATAAACTGTTCTTCCTTGCTCCAGGCACGTCAGAGGCTGGTGGTGTGATAGTGAGTCCCTTATTCTTCATTCTTCTTCAGAATTTTCACCTCCATTGTTGCATACATTGTCCACATTACCTTCCGTTCCCCACTTCTATCTGTAATCTATACCCACTGAAGACCCTAGCACCTGGCTTACCCTCATTCTCTTCACTGCTACTGTCATCATTATTGTGGGTGACTTTGACATGTATGAAGATGTCCTTGTCTTCTCAACACCTATCTATGTTGTCCTCCATCCTACCTTAGAAAGTAACCCAAACATGTCTCCTGTAGGCATTGGAACCATGAATACATCCATTACGTCGGAAATCTCTATTTCAGATATTCTACAATCTGACCTACCTGTTACATCTGATTGACAGAGTCAAATGCTTTCTTTTAGTCCATTAACCGACCAGGTCCTCGTTTTCTTAGCTGCTCATTATAGACCCTATGATTTTACATCCGAGCTGCTCCCCTGCTCATAACTTTGACCGCCAGTCTTCTCTGTGCTATGCTCTTCTGGCAAACCTCCCATCCTGGTTAAAACCAACTCTCCTGAACTTTCCACCTGCATCCAGGTAGCTAATGTTATTGGAGAAAAATCACAGAACAATCATGCTGCCTGAGCTCACTTGGTATTTAGAATCACAACTCTCAGCAAGTGTGTCGAAGAGCCGAACAATCCCGGTGCCTTCAACTAGTTCATCCTTACTTGTCTTTCCTCCAGTCTCCGAAACCTCTTCTCTCATTCTCTGCATCACTTAGCCACATACATAACAGAAAAAGTAAATTCAATCAGGAAAGAATGACTTTACATTGAATCAGAAAGAAGAACACTTAGTTTTCCTTTCTTCTTATTACTATCAAATGAGTAAACCAGTACCTTCCTGTGTGCTTCCAACACTATCCTTATTACTTTGAAGGACTTAATTCCTGAATTTAGCTTCTGTCTTTCCTGAATCGTCATTTTCTCCTTTTTCAGATAATACCCACTGATGTACAAGCCTTCATACCAGCCACTGGAAAATAAAGTCCAACAAATTACCATCCTCCCTTTTCTCTATGCCCACCTCTTCCCACATGGTACTGTTTTATGTCTTTAATACTTTGTCATTTCTTATGCCACCACACAGGGTTTTAAGTATTCCAGGGCTCTGCTCTTCTGGCCCACCTACGTACACTCCTTCTCAGATGATCTCAGCCTGCCCCAGGGTGTTAAATATCAACTATGTGTTAATGACTCTCAGCTTTCCAACTCTAGCCTGGACATCGTATCCTGAGTGCTAGATTCATATTTATCTACATACTCATTTTTGCTAGTTAGCCACAGAATGAATTGAATTTCTATCAAGCATCTAATTGTTAATATGGCCAAAACACTCGTTCCCATCCTCACTCCCACTCTAAGGCTTTTAATTCCAGCAAATGGCTCCACATGCAACGAAATGGAGTCATACCTAATTGTTTACTCTTTCCTTTAGGTCGCAACTTCCAATCTGTTAGTAAGCCCAAATGTCACCTCCAAAATGTAACCTGAGTCCAAACACTTCTTACCATCTCCATTGCTATGACCCTCACTACCAAGCCATTCATTACCTCTCATCTTTGAAGATCTTAGCTGTCCCATGATCTGTACTCTATATTCCAGCTGAAAAAGTGATAGTTTTAAAACACATGATCAGATCATTTCCCCTCTTTTAAAAAACCTTCTACTGTTTTGTTTTTTTTTTTAAGAGTTCTTTATTTATTTGAGAGAGATAGAGAGAGAAGCGGGGGGGGGGGGGGGAACAGAGGGAGAGACTCTTTAAGCACTGGGCTCTATCTCAGGACCCATGAGATCATGACCTGAGCTGAAACCAAAAGCTGGACATCTAACCAACTGAGCCACCCAAGCACCCTGGTTTTGTTTTGTTTTGTTTTGTTTTGTTTTGTTTTGTTTTGTTTACTGCGATCAAAATAGAACACAAATTCGGTCCTGTCTCCAAGCTATACTTGCTATCCGCTATCATGCTTCTCTCAACTCTTTTGTCTTCCTCCCTACATAACTGAAGGAATCCTAAAAAGTAAATTAAATACCCATCTAAAGCTGGACCAATCAGACAGACGACGTGCGGCAGATTCAACTTGTGGTAGATTCTACAACTCAAATGTTGAAATTCCTGACTCACTTCACTCTTTCCATTTTAATCCGCCCACCTTTCCACTCACAGTTGAAAATTCCAGAATTCAAGGAAGGCAAACACCACCTCCTCCATTTGTGTTTCCTTTGGGATTCATTTGCAAATCATGCATCTGTTTGTTTTGAATGGTCTTTTGCTGAATATTTACAGTTGGCTTTGGTATCTCTGACACTGGTCGGGAAATTAAGCAACAGGAAGGAAAACAAAGCCATTCTTATCTAAACCATCCATTTTTGTTTTAATTAAATGCTCTTGCAAAGTTGCTCCATTTCAGATAAAATAGCAGCTATTATTATTATTTTCTCTAAAAGGCTTAGCCACTCCTGTAGTTTGCAGGATTTAAAAGCAATGGCTCTTGTTCAAAGTGCAGCTTCTCTATTAGATACTTAACTGCTTGTAACAATTCAGCTGCAGAAACAATCTCATCCCTAATGACTGTGACATGAAAACAGCTTGCCTTCTCCAATACGGGACACAGGCATTAATTGTGATGACTGGGTACACCTTACTGTATTGACACTCTTCTTAGCGTGATTTATCGGGTACTAATTGCACATTTGTGGTATGCTAATTTCTATTTGGAAGGATGTTCTATCTCAGTTCAATGGCATAATTATAATCTCATTTATTCTGCAGTAGTGATTGTATTCCTCCTTAAAAATTATCCTATTGGTCCAATATTTCCTCTTATTGCCCTCTGCATCTTTTCAAAAGGTAACAGAAGAGTACCTTGAAGAACTAAATGAGGCTGACTCTTAGAGTGGATCTCTTCAGATAGCGGAGATTTGAAATTTTTAAATAATATTAAAAAGTTATGAAATTCAAGTTGCAAGATTTTCTGAAGAAATTTTAAGTCAGACTCTATTGAATGGCATCACTCTACAGTAGACAAACGGTTAAGTGGTATCTGAGTTTTACTTCTTTCCTGGATGCTTTCATAAAGAAAGTAATACTGAGGGCAAAATATTTGCAAAGTGTTAAATGGAGTCTGTTCTGTAAAACTGCTTAGGACCTCACTGTGAATGATTTCAGGCCAGAAGACTTGAGCAAAGGTGAAGGGAGACAGAGTACAGATTAGGTAGAAGGGAATGGGGGCTAAGCCCCAAGGCAGAAGGCACCGTGTCAAGGTTTAGGAAAAGAATTAAGTCATGGTCTTAATACAGTTCCTCTTAATATTTGTAGTATTGCTATTAAGCAATGTGAATCTCTCCCCAGAAAAACTAATTTGGAAACTAGATAAAAATACATTATCAACAGGTGCCCAACTCACTTTAACATTTCCTGGAAGTATTCTTAACCTCACTTTGCACTGGAAGAAGGGAGTTAAACTTACCAGTTTAGCATACAGCAAGAGGATTCACTAAGCAGGAAAAAAAAAAAAATGTACTGGAGATCGGAGTTCATGATGTAGAGGAGATCAGTGACAATAGAAAGATCTAAAATAATATACATTATGGGCACCTGGGTGGCTTATCAGTTAAGCATCTAACTCTTGATTGTGAGTCAGGTCATGATCTCAGGGTCGTGAGATGGAGCCCCATGTCAGGCTCTATGCTGTGCACAGAGTCTGCTTAAGATTCCCTCACTTCTTCTGCTCCTCCCTTCCCCTGCTTTCTCTCTCTTTCTCTTTCTTAAAAAAATAAATACATAAATAATAAATTAAAAATAAAAAATTAATAAAATAATATACGTTACGATCAGATTTTGGAAGAAAGCTAAGAAATGGGGAAAAAATATATATTAGTAGGGGGGACGTCTGGGTGGCTCAGTCGTTAAGCATCTGCCTTTGGCTCAGGGCCTGATCCCAGGGTCCTGGGATGGAGCCCTGCAGCAGGCTCCCTGCTCTGCTGGGAGCCTGCTTCTTCCTCTCTCACTCCCCCTGCTTGTGTTCTCTCTCTCTCTGTCAAATAAATAAAGAAAATCTTAAAAAAAAAAAAAATTAGCATGTGTTGCCATGCATTCATACTGATTCTTTATTCATCCTGATTCTCTTAAACACTTTCTTTCCTTAGCTCAAACTCCATGCAACCAACACACTACCATTGCCTGTGCTTTGGAGTGGAAAGATTGTGATGGTGAATTCTTTCCCTGATCCAGATTCTAGACACGTATCTACTCATAATTCAACCCATTTCCGGTTGCCAAGATTTGCCCCAGCGGATTATCCCCACTCACCAAGTCATTTGGTCACATTCAAGAACACTTTGTCCATATTCAGGTACACTCATTTGCTGGATTCGTTTTAGCTTAGTTTCGAAAACAGCGGAAGTATCCTGTTTAGTTTCTCCAAAAATACCTAGCACGGTGCCAGATACAATGGTCCTTTGTTAGCATCAATACAAAGCAGTAACAGTTTCTTTAGAAACCTAACAGAATCTTCACACGAGGCAAGATATATATTCTTTGGAGAACGAGCTTTTTCTCTTTTAGAATGTGTTAGAGCTGGTGTGGTGCAAAAGGTAAACTACCATACCCACTGAAAGTATGCCTCGTTTACTGGCTGCCGAAAGGGTGGCCGATGTGGGGACTGAGTGCTTTTGAGCTCTCCATTTGCAACTGGTAAATTGTAGCATTTGTGAATATTAATGTCTTGCTTTTACATAATATTTCTGCTTCTAAAATGTTTTCATAATTATCACTATCACATTCTTCATTAGTCCTGAGAAAGACATGAACACGGACTAGAGGCATTCTTACCAGTGTTCCCTATTTTACCACGATTGGGTCAACTAATAGTAGTTAATATTTATTAAGGGCCTATTATGTCCTAGGTAGTAAAACATCCCAAGAGTTATCTCCTTAATTTGTACAATAATCCCAGGAGATCAAGTAGTAACCTTCCCTCTAATTGGAAAGCCTAACACAGTCTTTACAACTCACAATAGGCACTCAATCAATATTTCAGTCATGAATACACACTTCCCATTATCATTTTGTGCTTTTATTCAGTTTACAAATGAAAATCTGAGGCTTAGAAAGGTTAAATAATTTATTCAAGTTTACTTATCCAGTAAGCAAATTAGCCTGGAATTGAATTCATGCTTACCGGACTATAATTTTCTTAACCATAAAGATTTTACTTAAAGTTGATGAAGTTTGGTGACACAGATCAGGCTAGCACCCATGGACAGTGGCACTCATCCTCATGCTTTTCTCTGCATCTTGCTTCACACGACCAAGTCCCTTACCAAAGCAAGATCAGGAACCTTGTTTGGTCACTCTCAGAACAAAGGGCTTTTTTCTACTTCCATGTGATATAAATTGTATAAAAACCTCATTGACACCCTGGAGACTGGGAGAAGGCTGCCATAAAGGTGGACATTTTGAATTGAAAATTTTTGAGTGATTAGAAAAGGATAATTTTATTTTTCAATGCTTCCTGATGAAGCCATAATTTTGCTGGCTCAGACACAAAGATTAGCCCCCCCCCTTTTTTTTTTTAATTTTTTTATTTAGAACTATTTGGGAATCAAAGGCAGGTGAAGGACAAGTAGCTGGATATTCCACTGATACTAGTCTGTAAGAAGCAAGGAAATGCCACTGATGCAAATTAGAAACATGATTGCAGTTAACTTAGGTGTTCACTTGCAATCCTTTTTCATTGATGAAATATTGGTTCTACTTCAACTGAGTATATATATATATATATATATCTACTATACTATTAATTAAAATTTATACACTATATACTGT
The DNA here is from genome assembly GCF_023065955.2 of Ursus arctos. Taxonomy (NCBI): domain Eukaryota; kingdom Metazoa; phylum Chordata; class Mammalia; order Carnivora; family Ursidae; genus Ursus; species Ursus arctos. The sequence goes on from NW_026622930.1 coordinate 16,107,837, forward strand.
ACATATATATAGCATTTATATGCATATATATATATATATATATATATGCATAAAATTTCAGAGCTGACTTCCCTGTTTTGAGAACATTTTCTTTGGTGGTCCTACACAAGCTGTATGGTACAGATTCATAACCTCAACCCTAAGATAGCCAGCTGACACCTTTCTCAGACTGGTACTCAGAGCAGTTGATATCCCGACACCAAATACAGTATTTCCTAGCACTGACTTCTGAGGATGGGTGGCATATTTTATCATCTAGATTTAAGAGTCATAAATGTAGATAAGCTCTTCATTTAAAAAGATGGCATTCTGTCATTCAGTAAATCAATATTGCTCATGTGCTATGTGTATGGTATTACATGCTGGACAGTGGGTAATCTTTGGTGAGGAAAAAGAATCAGTTTCATCTAACCAAACACATGCTGAAACAACATGTAAGTATCATTGATATGAAAGATGGTCCAGGGGCGCCTGGGTGGCACAGCGGTTAAGCGTCTGCCTTCGGCTCAGGGCGTGATCCCGGCGTTATGGGATCGAGCCCCACATCAGGCTCCTCCGCTATGAGCCTGCTTCTTCCTCTCCCACTCCCCCTGCTTGTGTTCCCTCTCTCGCTGGCTGTCTCTATCTCTGTCGAATAAATAAATAAAAATATTTAAAAAAAAAAAAAAAAGAAAGATGGTCCAGTTATTTCCCTTTCAAAATCATCCACATTTCTTAATCCAGCTCTGCTTCATATTTAAACAATATTTTCAACTATTTAGAAAATGTTGAGTTGTTAAGTAAATCTTCCATGGGACTTACTTAGTGGAGGATTTTTTAAAAAATGGTCTGTGAAGAAGGATATTTGTTTCTTATTAGTGTTGTAACAAATTGCTACAAACTTAGCGGTTTAAAACAACCCAGATCTATTATTATATGAACTCTGAAATTCAGAAGCCCAAAATGAGAGTCACATATAAAATCAAGATGCCAACAGGGCTGGCTCCTTTTGAAATCTCTAAGGAGAGAACCCATTCTTTTGTCTTTCCAGCTGTTAGAGGCTGTCCTCAGTTCCTGGTGTGTGGTTCCTTCCCCTCATCACTCCAGCCACGTGCTTCTGTCATCACATTTCCTACTTGTTTTTTTTTTTTTTTAAAGATTTTATTTATTCATTTATTTGACAGAGAGAGACAGCCAGCGAGAGAGGGAACACAAGCAAGGGGAGTGGGAGAGGAAGAAGCAGGCTCCCAGCGGAGGAGCCTGATGTGGGGCTCAATCCCATAACGCCGGGATCACGCCCTGAGCCAAAGGCAGACGCTTAATGACTGCACCACCCAGGCGCCCCCACATTTCCTACTTGTGAAGCTGATCCTTCACCTCCCACTTATCAGGACACTTGTGATTGCATTGGTTCTGTCTGGATAATCCAGGATAATCTCCCCATCTCAAGATCCTTAGTAATATCTAGAAAGCCTCTTTTGCCATGAAAGTTTACATATTCACCATTTTCATGAATCAGGATGTGGACATCTTTGGTGACTGTTATTCAATCTGCCACAACAAGTACATTTGTGATGGGGCTACCACTAATAGGAGATGAGAAGAAAGAAGTAAGGATACTGAGAATGAGAATTCTAAGAATACCAGAAAAGAGCAGGAGGAGTTGAATTATTAAAATAACAGGCTCTGAGGGGTGCCTGGGTGTCTCAGTGGGTTGAGCTTCCACCTCTTGATTTTGGCTCAGGTCATGATGTCAGGGTTGTGAGATTGAGCCTAGCTTCTGGCTCTGCACTCATTGGGGAGTCTGCTTGAGATTCTCTCCCCCTCTCCCTTTGCCCCTTTCCACCCTCTCTCTCTCTCTCTAAAACATAAAATAAAATAAAATAATAAAAATAAAACAAAGTAAAAGACACTGAGAGGGAAAGAAGGGATACTAAAGTGACATATATCAAAGTCTATAACACAATTGAACAAAGTCAGGGACAGCCAGGACTAGAGTATTTACTCAACCAAGCAATATTATACAGGAAGGACTGAGATTCAGGCCAAATGCAACTGAGTACATGAGGTTGCAATTGTTGTCATGGAGGGGAGAAGGATGATGGCTTTCTGATGAGAGCTACAGTACATTTCAAAGGCTTTAGGGCATCAGTTTAGTAAAAATGTCATCCCTTCTAACAGATTGATAGTGGGAGAGAACATAATTGTCATTGTTGTTCTGTTTGGGTCCAAGGAGAGTTGGATCATACTGCTAGGTATCTCTGTATATTTAACCTTACTGGCTGCCTTGTGAATATCAATGAGGTAACATATGTGATGTTAATAGCATAGTGACTGGCATATGGTTTTATGTTATAGACTGAATGTGTCCCCTCAAGATTCACGTGTTGAAGCCCTAACCCCCAATGTGATGGCATTTGGAGGTGGGGCCTTGGTAAGTAATTAGGTTTAGATGAGTTCATGAGAGTAGGGTTCCCATAGTGGGATTAGTGTTCATATCAGAAGTGAAAAGGAAATGACTTTCCCTCCACCATGTGAAGACACAAAAAGTCAGCTATCTGCAACTCAGCAAGAGGGTCTTTCACCAAGAATTAAATTGGCAAGCAACTTGATCTTGGAATTCTCAGCCTCCAGAACTATGAAAAATAAATGTCTGTGGTTTAAGCCACTCCATGGTATTTTGTTGTGGCAGCCTGAGCTAAGACAATGGCCAATAAGTGGAAAATATTGTTAATACAAAGGCACCCCAAGGTCACCATGGGCATTCTCCGTGAGCCGAGGATGGAGCTGAGAACACTGTGGCCAGGCCATCTCTACTTGTCCTGTGGTCATCAGAAATTCTTTTGTTTCCAAAACTCCACTCTCTACTCAAAACATGGCCAAAGGTCTTCCCAGAAGGCCACCATAAAGGCACAGCCATTTTTTAGGATTTATAGTCCTGTTTATCCTAGAAAAGTTCTCAACTCCAGTTGTAGGAGCTCTCTCTTATCAAAGAAAGGAGAAAAAAATAATTCAGTCATTCATTCTTTCTGTCTCTAAGGTGAGATAATTATTTAATCTATCTTATTAGCTCTTTAGCTCATTCTCCTCCATGGAGATAGAAAGAAGTGGGAGAAAGACCTTTCAACACACAGGGTAGGAGTCTTACCATCTAAGTGGAAGAAATATATGCCAACTATCCCTGTGGCTCACTCCCCCTGTGATCTGGAGTGTTTAAGAAAACATGGCAACTGGCTGATGACAAACCTGAATTTAAACCCTGGTCCAGGCAATAATGCGCTCTGGGTGATTTTAGACCTTTTTCCTAGACCTTCACTTTCCTCGACTATGAAATAGAAACAGTAACCATCTTTGCTGGCAGTTCATGAGATTAGAAGAGATAATGTGGTAAAAATGCTCAGCATAATAACTCAAAATAGCAGGCTTTTAATAGAAAATTTTAAGCTCTTTTTTCTTTTCTGACTTCACTGCTCCTCACCACACTCTTTGTGTCAGACCCAGAAATTCTTGAGTGGATATTCATGCTAGAATCCACCCAAGAATGAGATGTGTGGACACAGGTTTCTATTGGACCCTGAGAAGAAGTAATGGTCAGACATGAAGCTCTTACAAACCACATTAAAGAGTTTGAACTTATCCAAATTTAGCAATAAGTGGGTTTTAAGCAGGAGACCGACATGATCAGATGGGCACTTAGCAATGTATGACATTTGTGTGGAAACCAGATAGGAGGAGGGTAAGATAGTGGGTGGGGAGACCAGGTAGGACAGTTTTAATAACAGAGACTGGATCATGGTGGCCCGAAGAAGGGCATATGCCCTGGGAATTGAGTGAGGATACGCATTCAGAGATATTTAGGAGGTAAAATATTTATAAGTTGATACTTGAGTGGTTTTAGAGAGATTAATAAATGGTGACAACCAGTTTTATGGTTTGGGTAATTTTTTAGATTACTGATCACATGGATGGATATAGGGAGACCAGAAGAAATAGGAGCAAGAAGAAGAGAAAAGGGACAGGTAAAATTTTGAACATGTTAATTTTGAGATGTGTGCATCATCTCCACACAAGCAGGTTTATTTAAGAGTTAAAGGACAGACTGGATCCATTAGTTTCGGAAGTCTATCTTAAAAGGGACAAAGGTGACTTGACTCAAGCTATGCTGTGGTTAGATACCTAGTTCACAACAGACCTTCCACCAGCTCTTCATGTCTGGAGAAACAGAAAGAAAACACATTAGCCAAAACCATGTCTTAGATTTATTCTTCAAGAAGAGAAGGGGTATGTTGAAATCCTAAACAAATAGTACTATCCCTCTGGTATGAACTACAATGATGTGTAGCTTGTGTTTCTTTTAGTTAGGTGGGCTCTGCCACTGTCAAGTAGAAGGGGACAGTAATTGGCCGTGACATCTCAGAGCATAGCTGCATACTATTATTTCTCGACATTTTTACCAGGTAGCATTGCACAATTTACAGGGGCCTCCTCAAAAATTAAGCCTTGCCTCACACAATTGAAGGTTTTTGTTTTTGTTGGTTTTAAAGATTTTACTTATTTATTTGAGAGAGAGAGCACAAGCAGGGGGAGTGTGGCAGAGGAAGAGGGAGAAGCAGACTCCCCACTGAGCAGGGAGCCTGATGAGAGACTCAGTCCCAGGACCCTGAGATCATGACCAAAGGCAGAAGCTTAACTGACTAAGCCACCCAGGTGCCCGATGCAATGAAAGATTTTTGATTGCTTTGTGAGGCTCAGCTACTTTGCATGTATGTAAATTTTTCTCATTAGGTTATGTAATGATTCTCATTCAAGGTTATCAATCTCCATCCGATGTCGCTGTCATTCTCTCTCTTTTTTTGAAGAGCTATTTATTTATTAGAGAGAGAGAGAGCACACAAGTGGAAGGGGCAGAGGGAGAAGGATAGAGAATCTCCAGCAGACTCTGCACTGAGTGTGGAGCCCAATGGGGGACTGGATCTCAAGACCCCGAGAGCATAACCTGAGACAAAACCAAGAAGTGGACGCTTAACCAACTGTACCGCCCAAGAGCCCCATCGTTCTCTTTTTAAGATATCATGACCCCTATTCACCCACTGGACTTTTCAGAACCCTGCGGATGCAGGGTAGAAAGTTTCCACTGTGTGATTCTTCTATAACTGCATTCTATGAGTAGAAAGTTCAATAGTGTGGTTTTCCTTAGCCATTGGGAGAAAAATGCATTGTTCTTTTCAAATGGGGATTTCTTTGTTACCATTTTCTCCTCTGAAATGTTAAAACAAATCTACAGTTGTTTTTCTTTTTTGTTCTCTTACTCATATTCCTTTTTCATAGAGTGAGGTATATAGAAATATGAATAATATTGTAATCCCTTCTGGAACCAGAAGGGAAACATGGTTTCTATTAGAGTTTATTGCATTTTATTCCTTTCTTTAAAAAATAAAAGTTAAACAAAGTAACCCCTGGAGGCTCAAATCTTTCTATTTATAATTGTAGGCAACCTGAGTTGGAGGACCAGCTTTCCCTGACATAATGCTTCTTTTTGATTTGGTCTCTGTTTTGCTTCTCTGAGAATATGTGCATGATGCCTGCTTTAGTGTTGGAAGATATTCACCTCGAGTGTCTGAGAGTGGGTGTGCGCTTTAGTCTCTGCAGATACCTCTAAAAAGTTAGAGTGTCTGTTGAAAATTCCGAATATGTTTACTTTCTGTGTTGGCATGCAGGGGTTAGTAGCAATTGTATAAGATCTCTTACTGATATGCTTAATTTTTCAGGTCTTATAATTTCACAGACTATTAATCAAAGTGATTAAGCCTTTCTCTAGTAAATACGCACCAGCTTATTAATGTATTCATTCATTTATTGACTTGTCTACTTATTTGTTTCTCTGTTTGCGTATTTGTTCTAAAATGTGTGTGCTTTCCCCCCTTTCCATCTATAATTAATGCTGCTGGTAATCAGGAGGCCAGGTTTGTAGGCTACATTGTGCCATGGATCTGTAATAGGACATCAGGAAGAAAAAAGGAGAGGAAAAGACATTTGCTATTTCTTTCCCTTAACTGTACGGTGGGATTAGTAACTAATCCATGCACATGTGATTCTTGGAGTTGTTCTGATGGTGGAATTCACCTTTAAAACAACCCAAAGAATATAAGGGACCAGATGGCAAAGAGCTATCATCTTTGCCCAGCCAGAGCATTAGGGGCTATAAAAGTATCCATTTGTTCCCAAAATGACCACACAAAGTGGGTGCTACATTACTTATGCTTCTGATCACCAAAGTGAGGCTTAGATAGTTTAAATAACTTGCGGGTAGATTCACAATTCTGACCTGGGTCTGTCTAAATCCAGAGCCCAGACTCATTCTCCCCACCATAGACTAGCGATAGAAGTGCTGTGGTTTTAAAAGCACTGCGCTCTGTGACCCACCTGTGCGTGCCTCCGTGGTTGCCTTGCCAGGTCTGGAGTGGTGACATGGCCGATGGATCAGCTGAGTTATAGGATATGATTCTTTCAAGTGATCGAATGTTGCCGTCCTTTAGGGCCACTGCAGTCATCGAGGCTTTACGCTCTGGATGTGCTCTAAGTGCTCAGACTGATGGCCAAACCAATTCTGTGTGAATGAGGCTAAGTTCCTCCTTACTTGTCTGTAAGCACAGGAAAGGAAGAGATTATGTTCATCAGGGTCCCCATTGTACTCCCAAAGTCTAGAGCAGTCACTGGAATGACATTTATTGTTGGCCAAATGGAATAAATATCCATCTTTTCAGTAGCCAGATCTTCTTTTCCATCCTTCCCCAGATCTTAGTCCCCCTTGTACAAATATCACACTGACTACCTGTGGTTGCTTTTGTCTACAATCTAGTTCCCTCATTAGGCTGTAAATTATCTGAGAGGAGAGATGGTGTCTTAATCATGTTGTTATCTGAAGTATCCAGCAGTGCCTGTAATAAGTATTTGTTTTCAATAAATATTTGTAAAATTAACTTAAAGATGAATAAATTATTTCAGTTCAACAAAGAGTTTCAAGCATCTTTGATTTCCACTCATTTTCATAGACACCAAAGAATGCCTTAGCAATCAAGAAGTTGGTAATTGAGTCTGTAATCTAACACAGTGTCATGTGCTGCTTATTAAGGTATTTTCCCCCAACTTCATACTTGCTCTTCTATTTGCTACTTTGTGACGTTGAAATTAGGACTTCACTGAATAAGTTGTCTTGTTTGTTTTTTTGGTTTGGTTCCTTTTTTTGTTTTGTTTTGGTTTGGTTTTGGTGTGGGTTGTTTGTTTGTTTTTTGCCACCTGGCTTCCTGGCTTACTCTGCCCAAAGGGGTTGTTAGAGAGAGGGGTAGGCAGGAAAGAAGAGCTAAAACCAAATCATCCCTCTTCTGGCTGGTTTGTTCCTGGGGTAGTGTCCCAGCAGGATACAACATGGTAGTCCTATCAGGGCCCCAGCCTCCAAGCGCTTCCTGCAGGAGGCGGGTACCAACTCACTGTGTCCCATCAGAGGTGACAGCTGCAAAAGTGGTCCCTCTTCCTTAGATACCTGTGTTGTGTCTTTCAGGGTTCTTCCTCTGAGCTTCTAGATTCTAGTCGCCCCAATTCCAGCCTAATCGGTAGCTTTAGATGGTTATCGACAGTAGATGCCGCCACTTCTGGAAAAGGAAGAGAAGCAGAGGTGGGTCTCTTCACTCATTTATGGTTGGTTTAGGAAGGCTTTATTGGTTTACATGCCTCCAGCCAAGAACCAGGCACATGAAGAGCAGGATTTGGTGATAGACTTCAAGGAATTGTCAGTCTGCTAGTAGATTCAGACACAAAAGAAGGTAAGTTAGAGGTACTATATGGCAAATGGTAACAATCATGGCATAACATGGTGACATATTTTACGAGGAAAACCCATACAATCCCCCAGTTTCTACAAATTTATTTTGTAGTGCGCCTGATGCCAACTTCTCTTCCAAAGTAATCGCATAAAAGTGGTAGAGCTACTATTACCCATTTATGTTAAAGATTAAAAAATGAAAGTTAGGGCTGCCTGGATGGCTCAGTCAAGTTCAGTGTGGGACTTTTGATTTCAGCTCAGGTCATGTTTTCAGGGTCCTGAGATCGAGCTCCCTTTAGGGCTTGGCGCTGAGCATGGAGCCTGCTTGAGATTCTCTCTTTCTCTCTCTCCCCCCCCGCTCCTCCCCGCCACTCACGCTTGTGCAAGCGCGCTCTATCTCTCAAAAAATAAAAAGTTTTACAAAAATAAATAAAATAAAAAATAAAAGTTTTACAAAATAAAAGTAAAAAATAAATAAAAATGAATTTTTAAAATCCCTTTCTGAGAATTATTAGCGATTCAACATGAATTTACTGAAGACTGCTTTATAGACAAGATAAACATTCATAAATAGACATCAGGAAGAATTTTGTCACTTCATTTCTTTTTCTCTGCCTAACATTTTTCCCACCAAGTTTAAAAACAATTAAAAATATATCTAACTCTGTTGCTTTCTGACACAGGGAGATCATTTCCCACTGTTTTGTGAAAGAATTTTGTTCTCTCCTATGACCTCAATGTCAAGAGGAATAATTTCTCATTTTGCAGTACGCCCTGGGGACATGACCAAAACCCAGAGCCCTTCAGAGGTCAATGGGATCTCCATGCTTAACTGAGCAATGCCCGCCTAGCCTGGAGAAGGATAAAAAATGGGTATAAAATATGAGATCATTTTTAATCTCCTTATTTATTAGACAGGTTATTAGTAAAGAAAATAATCTAGCAGGAATTGATATTACAAATACCACATTCTGATGATTCTATACATTTGGTTGCTTTTTAATAATTTCCATGGGACTGATAAATTATTTTCAGTGAAACTTATCAAGAGGTTCCTTTAATGAACTTTTCATATTTTATTTTAAGCAGCAACTTTTGTATATAAATTTATCTTCTAAGATTTCATACGTTTGTCAGTTATTAAGACTGATATCTAAAAGTTCCTTTCCTAAAGTGCCTTGCGTGCATTTAAACATTATTTTGTAAATACATTTAATTTGAATTACTGTGGTATAGGCAGAAACCGTGATGGTCGTTCACTTTTAGAATCTTTAGTAAATTAAAATATCATTTACTCTCAAATGCTTTGTGGCTTTTTTATTGCAAATTCCTCATTAAAAAATTGGTATCCATATGCAAGACAGATATGGAAACATATATTGAGAGTAAATAAAACTTCAAAAACAGCAAGGGCATCTGGGTGGCTCAGTCAGTTGAGCATCTGCCTTGGACTTAGGTCCTGGGATCGAGCCCTGCATTGCGCTCCCCGCTCAGTGAGGAGTCTGCTTTCTGCCTGTCCCCCTGCTCATGCTCTCTCTTTCTCTCTCTCTCTCAAATAAATAAATAAATAAATAAATAAATAAATAAAATCTTTAAGCAACAACAACAACAACAAAAGCATCTCCTGTGAGAAACAGACTATCTATCTATAGCTCTCATTTAGGTCAATGCATTTAATAAACAAATAAGCTACTTGTTTTCTGCAAAAGAAAAAAAATATTGAATGTTGGTAATCACATTTTTTCATGATTGTTGTTACAAGCACTATTGATAGCATGGTGATAATCAATAAATATTCTCCAACAATTCTCTCCCACAAATGAAACTCACATGGTTTTACTTTTAAAAAGTAGACCTCAAAGTGAGGTTGAATGCAAGGGACAAAATTACTCCCAATACAACAAATTTAGCCTTATTTATACAGCTTTCTATATAAATACCATATGGCATATACACCATAATATTCTGTATTACGAACAAGCTGCTTTTGGGAGCTTTGTGTGTGCCAGGAGCTGCTTAAATTCCGAAGATGTATATATAGAAGTGGTTTGCAACTTAGAGGAGCCCGAAGCGAGCTGGGGCACTGAGTGGATATTTGGAAAGTGATGATAGTAACTGAGTTGCTGGAAAGGCTATGGTTACCTGACAGTTGGATGGGCTTTTCATTATGTTTATGTATTTATCATTTATTCATACAAAAATGTATATAAAATGCTTATTATATGCAAGACATTGTGTAGGCACCGGCACTGGACATACAGTGGAGAACAAGACGCGTGAGGTCCTTCATGTCTGGAACTTGCCGAGTGGGGAAAGAGAGACCGTCAGCAACTAATTATGCAGCTACCATTTCTTTCTAAATGAACTTTATTTTTAGAACAGTTTTATATGACCAGAAAAATTGCAAAGGTAGTACCGAATATTCCTCTTTCCCCAGCCAGTTTTTCTTATTGTTAGCCTCTTATGGTAGAATGGCATGTTTGTTACAATAAATGAATCAATATTGTTACATTCTTTTTTTAAAGATTTATTTATTTATTTGAGGGGAGTGAAAACAGAGGGAGAGGGAGAGAATCCTCAGGCCAACTCCCTGCCAAGTGCAGAGTCCATCACGGTGCTCAAACCTTGGACCCTGAGATGATGACCTGAGCCTAAATCAAGAGTTGGCCACTTAACCAACTGAGCCACCCAGGTGCCCCACAATACCAATACATTCTTAAAACCAAAGTCCACTACTTTATTCCAATTATTTTTAAATAATTATTTTAAAAAAACAATAAAATACAGAATGATTTGAGAAAGTAGGGGAGATTCTGAATTCATACTAGAAAATCAATGAGTGAGTTGTCGATTTTAAATCTATGGTACACTCTGGGAGATGAGTAGGAATTGGCTAGAAAAACGTGAGGGGGATAAAATTATTCTGGGTACAAGGAACAGCATGTGCAGGGTTCCTGAGATGAGAAACAGAATGTATCTTTCATGAAATAGAGAGAAAGCCGGTGTGATTTGAAGAAAGTCATCGAGGAGGGAAATCACATGAGCTGATGCTATTCCAGGCCAGTGCTGGATCATACGGGTTGTAGAAAGTCATAACAATTTGGGTCTTCACTCTAAAATGCTGGAAAATTGTTGAAGGGTTTCAAGTATCATGATGACATCGTTGTACTGCCATTTTTAAAAGAACACTCTAAGGACCTACAGTTAACTATTTAAGTGAGTATTTAAATGCACTCTGGCATCTACTCCATATATGTGAGGTTAGTTCCCAGAAACTCCAGGATTGTTATTCATCTTTTACCCACTCGTAATGATGGTGTTTTCTAAGGTTGGTGGATATCAGCAGAGGACCACGCTTACGGGGTCCATACTAGTTTGGAAGCACTCCCCAATCATCTAACATTTAGAAAACAGTCAATTATTCAACAATAGGGATTGCAAACATATCAGGGATAGTAAAAGTTACAGAGTCATATGAAAAATACAGATTACGGGACCCTATCTAGCTACATCAAAATTGTACTTGAAGTAGTTAAACACTAATTCCCTGAGCTATTCCTAAACTCTTGGTATGGTAGATCGTGTAATGGAACTACAAGGCAATGCCACAGGGGTGCCCCCCAAATAATCTCTTTTTAGTTCAGATCCCATGCAAGGAGGTGACTCTTCCTGCTTTGAAAAGATTATGATACCACTTATTATACCATTACGTGTGAACAGTGATCGTGACAAGGAGAAGCCACTGAACGAGACCATACAAATACCCAGTAATTCTGTTGTAGAGAGAGAGGTTAGATATCTGTGAAGGCTGAGTTTTACAGAGCTGTTGAGGGTAGGCATATTATTTCAGAAAGCAATTAACAGAAGCTTATGATGTAAAGAGGGTGAGTAGAGCAAGTGTCACCAAAACTAATAGATTTAAATAATCAGTTCACGCATCGAAGCCACAACCAGTCCACATGTACAAGATGCCATAGGAAATACAGAAGATGACGTAAAAGGCCTAGAAAAAGAAGAGTCCAGTCTCAAAATAGATCAAAATATTTGTATAAGTTATTAGGAGTAAGCAAAAATTAATATCTGAATCCCACTGCATAGAACAGAGCTGTGCTTTATTTTAAGGAGTAGAATATAGATAATGTCCTCTTTTTGAAATGGGGGTCCAGTCATACACAGTCCATACTCACATGTGTTATTGAAACCCCACCCTGGAAGTGCCCAGCTGTTGACATATGTATACTGACATCTCTCCTTACCCTTTCTACTTACAGCTTTCTGGTGTCCACCGTAGGAATTTAAGTACACTTAATCAAAGACAAAGATTTCATGTTGAATTTTTCTTTTCTTTTCTTTTCTTTTCTTTTCTTTTCTTTTCTTTTCTTTTCTTTTCTTTCCCTTTCTTCCTTTTTTTTTTTTTTTTTTGGTAGAGGGGCTGTGGGGGAGGGGCAAAGGGAAAGGGAGAGAGAGAATCTTAAACAGACTTCAGACCCCATGGGGAGTCGGATGGGGCTTGATCTTAGAACCCTGAGATCATGACCTGAGCTGAAATCAAGAGTTGGACGCTTAACTGACTGAGCCAACCAGGCAGAATTTTGAAAAATATGAAAGAAAGTTAATGTTACTTATACTCTTCCTATCTAGAGAAAACTGTTGTTAAATTTTTGCTAACATTTTGCAGATAGATTAACACAGAGCTAGGGATTGAAGTGGTACAATTATTCTACAGTCTGTCAGTTGGCCTCTCCGTCCCTCTATCTGTCTCCCCCCATTCCTCTGTCTGTCTCTGTCTCTCTCTCTCTCTTGCTCACTCACACATACACACAAACCACCCCAGAGAGTAAATACGGAGTATATACATAGTCTAAAACAAAATTAAACTCCGACTACATATGTTGGTTTGTAACCTTCATCGCAGTACCTCTCTCTCTCTCTTTCAACAGAAACATATTTAATAGGTGGAGGCAATTTAATCCATGGCTCACCTACACCATCAGTGCCCACTGAAACATCTCTGATGGAACACATTTCAGGAGGTATTGTATGTAGATACTGACAGTTATAATGGTTTCATATTTAATACACATCTATCCATACAGATTAATGTGTAGTTTTTAGAAAAGCTCCAAATAGAAATAGTAGCTAGAGAAAAATCATCAGTACTCACTATAGGCTCCACAGCAAAATAAAGTATATAATTACAGTATTACTGAGAAGAAAGAAAAGCAGGACAATTAAAAATGTGCAACTCAAGACAATGCTGATGTTTCTAGAAGGCCCTCTGTGCCTAAACCTAGAGTGGGGATGTGTAGCATTTCCCATCTTTATATGGCAGCCAGACTTTTTAGCAACATGTTTATTGTCCTAAATAAATTATTTTAACTTGTGAATTCTTAATCTTATTAATGTTTAATAATTCACCTTGTCAATTATCAAGAAGTAGTTCCTATCGACAAAGAACAAAGTCTGTAGAATTGAGTGTCATGGACCAGTAAGAATAGAAAAAAAGGACAGATATTTTTGGGTTAGTTCTACAGTCCATCAAAAGGCTTGTCGTGACCTTAACAACAGGCCAAATATCATACATTGGGAATAATCTTCTATCTTAATTCATGATTGGCAACAAGCTCCTCATTTTTCACTCTATTAATTTCTGTAGGGGAAAAAAGTTGAATACTTATTATTTTCCTTACATATGTAACTGCATTCTTAGATGAATACAATAACATAATCAGCACTAAGAGTAGAATAGAAAAAAAACTTTTCTATAGGTTCATCATAATTTTTTGGGTAACAATACAGAGACATGATCTCTTCATTTTCCAAAATTAGTGTAAGTCCTGGATTATATGCTCAACTCTTCCTGTGTCTTTAGCAACAAAGTTTCAAACCATTTGTAGATTGGAAATAAATTAATTGCTATGTCTCCTTTCCTTGTTGTTCATTGTTATGTTTACATGAATATTTTTCAATTGAAACACCAAATCTAATTTAATTACTTGCTTATCAGGCTACTAAGAAGATTGAGGCTTTTCTTTAAAAGTGATTAGTTCAATAAGGTCTTAACAATGTGTAGCACTTCAGGTAACGATAGATTGGTAGTATTGTTGGACAAAACCACATTTGCATTGTTCTTCAATTAGTTAAACTTTTTTCTGCAAAGAAAGGTTATAATGGACTCATAGACTTTGGTCCAAAGGAAAGACTCTCACTCCACTTTAAATTAATATCTGATATTGCTTCAGTTTTCATATGCATAAGTGGACATATGTGAGTACGTGCCTGCATATATACACCTTTGTAATAGAAGATGGTACACTGATTGATATCTTTGCAAATGAAAAACAATAAGTACACCAACAAAATTTACATTTTTCTTTTTCTGGTAAACCATGACTAGCTTAAGAAAGATCCTTTGCCTTTATTGTAGTTGTACTTTTAAGACTCTTGGCTAAATATGAGACTCCTTTTACTGCAGTGAGGTTAATGATTATTGTGTTCTGAAGCATTTCTGTTTAATCACGTGCATTAATGAAGGCAGAATGTCTTACATAAACAAATAATTAATTTTAACAATTGGAGTGGAAACATATTCTTCACTGATGCAGACAGCTGGAGTTTGGTACTGAACTGTGAAATTGCACAGTTTCCCAGATAGATATTTTGCATTGACAAAAATATGTGTAAATATGAATTTACTATATAAATATTGTGCTTATTACATCATTATAAGAGGGGTTAATGATTTAAATGGGAGAATAGATATATTACATATAGACTCATGACACAAAAGAGCTTAGATTTCAAAAGTCCTCAGATCAATCATTTCAGAGGTATGATGCAAGAATATGATATTTATAATATCTAACATGTAATATGATATGATATAATATATGATGTGATATATAGTATAGTATAATATATGTCATATAAGATAGGAAAATATGAAGTCTGGAGTCACCAAAATTTGGGGTTAAATTGCAGCTCAATCTCTCACTAATAATATGACATTGAGAAAGTTACTTAATTTCTTGTGCCCCAGTTTTATTAATTCTAAAATGAGAAAATCTTTCATATTTTGAAGGACTTTGTAAGAATGAAATAAAGTAGCATATGAAGAACTCAACACTGTTACTGCATGATAGTAGTTGCTTTACAAATATTGTCATTATTTTAAAATTTGTTTATTTGAGAGAGAGAGAGAATATGAGAGGGGAGGGGCAGAGGGAGAGGGAGAGAGAGTTCCAAGCAGACTCCACACTGAACCCAGAGCCCAACACAGGTCTCCATTCCATGACCTGATGACCCTGAGATCATGACCCAACCTGAAATCAAGAGTCGGACGCTCAACGAACTGAGCCACCCAGGCACCCCTAAAATATTTTTTTTACTATAGTACAACATCCTCCCTGCTCCCACACACCTAATGTAAGGAACAAATGATATATGAGTCATGTGTTACCAGTAGCTAGTGTGTTACAGTGTGATGACTAAAAAATTATAATGTGTGGTTATTTAGCTATTATATATATACCTATATTCTGTATGGTTACATATATATAATATTCTATAGCTAGAGTTACATAACTATATATAGTTATATAGTTGTAGTTATATCTAGCTACTTCACAAACGATGTAGTAGAAAGAGCATCAAACCAGGGGTAAGAAAAAAAACTTAAAAAATAAATCCCTGTGTTATAATTGATATAACTGTATATATTTAAAGTGTACAATTTGATAACTTTTGACGGAAGTACGTATCATCACTACAACCAAGATGATGGACATATCCATCATCTTAAAAGTCTCCTGATGTCTCTTTGTCATCCTTCCTACCTATCCTTCCCCTTCTCCTACCCTATATTCCCTCATCCTAGACCTCAGGTAACCAGTGATCAGCTTTCCTTTACTATAGATTTGGTTGTATTTTTCAGAGTTTTACATAAATAGAATCACACAGTATGCATTCCTTTTCATCTGGCTATTTTCACTCCGCCTTACTTTGAATTTTATGAGTGTTGTACTAGCTATCTATAGTTCATTCCTTTTTATTGTTGAGTGGTATTCCATTTTAGGATAGTCCGAAGTTTATCCATTCATCTGTTGATGGACATTTGGGTTGTTTCTATCTGGGGGCTAACACAAATAAAGCTTCTGTGAACATTCCATTCATGCACAAGTCTTTGTAGGAACATATGCTTTCATTATACTTGGGAAAATGACTAAGAGCGGAATGGCTGGATCATAGAGCTGGCACATGCCTAACTTTTAAAGAAACTACAAAGTATTTTCCCAACTTGTACTGTTTTACATTGCCACTACCGGTGTATGAAAACTCCAGTTTCTCCACATCCTTTTACTTTCGACCATACTAACAGGTGTGCATTGATATTGTGGTTTTAATTTCCATTTCTCTAATGATGTTGTTTATCTTTTCATATGCTTATTTGCTATCCGTATATCCTTTTTGTAGATGTATCTGTTCAAATAAGTCAGTCATTTGGGTTTTGGGTTTCTTATGTTTCAGTAAATTAGATACAAATCTTCTCTCAGATATAGTCAATTCTCATTGGTCTTGGTAGTTGTGTTTATAGTGACCACAAATACTGAATTAGTGAATATGCTGCCCCATTGCTCCCAGGGGAAATAGAGGGTTAGATCACTACAAGCCCCTAGTCACATTTTTATTAACTGATCAGTACATAGCTTTGTTTTATGTGTATTTCTGTTTAAAGACACCTAATTGGAAATATGTTGTTGATTCATTAACTTTGCACTCATGGCCAATGGCACTGTAACTCCTGTTGGAATAAAGCTTCTCTCAGACACGTAGATTCTCTCTGGGTCACATCACAGCTTTCTTTTCCTTAGGAAGATTAAACAGATATTCAGCACTACTTTTGAGGGCTATTTTGAATAGCAAAATCACCACCAAAGAACACATCATGGTGAAATATGTGGCATAAATATGCCACAAAAAAGGACATTGGTTTATAGTATTAGAGCTGAAACAGGAGGACAAAAGATCACCTTGTCCCATCTCAGCTGAAAACGTGCACTTGGAGCATTTCAAAGGGGAAAGATGAAAAGGGCAGGTTACCTTGTGTGGGACTTATTGGACATAACAAAGTAAGGGGAGCTGGAACCCTAGCTGCTATTGTCCTGGAAGGTGCTAACAACTTGCTCAAGTATTCTGTTGGGACCAATTTGTTATGTCCAATTCTATTTCTCCACTTCATACCACCTGTCAAACTCACTTATTAGGTGGTGCTTTGTTTTTTTGGTTTTTTTTTTGTATTCCATCAGATTTTCCATATAGATAATCAGATTATGTGAGATAAATTCATTTCACTTCTCCTTTAAAATGTGATGTTTTTATTTCTGTTTCTTGCCTGATTTCATCGTCAAGAACTTCTAGTACAGTGCTGAATAGAAGTAGCGAGAGTTGACATTCTTTTTTTGTTCTTGATCAGGGGGAAAGTATTCAGTTTTTCACCATTGAGTATGACACTTGTAGGTTTTGGTAGATGCATTCTATCAAGTTGAAGACATTCTCTTCTGTTACTGGTTTGCTGAGAGATTTTTCTATGAATGGATTTTGGCGTTTGTCAAATGCCTTTTTTTTTTTTTTTAAATTGTGGCTATTAAAGTCATTGTTTCATTTTTCTTATTTCATTGTTAACATGGTAAATTACACTGATTGATCCTAACATTAAGTCAACCTTGTGTTTCTTGGATAACCCCACTTGGTCATGATATATACATATATATGTATATACATATACATATATACACATAATACTTGTATACATATGTGTGTACATATATATGTATGTATATAGATATAAAACACGTGTGTGTATGTATTTGAATTTTATATGCTAACATTTTGATTAAATTTTGCATCTCTGTTAATGAGTGTTTTTGGTCCATAGTTTTCTTGTAATGTTTTCATCTGATTTTGGTATTAGAGTAGTAATAATCTCATAGAATAAATTCAGAAGTTTTCCTCCATCTTAAATTTTTTGGAAGAGTTTACATAGAATTGATAATATTTATCTGTTACATGTTTGATGGAACTTACCAGTGAAACTATCTGCACTTGGAATTGTTTTTGTAGGAAGGTTTTTTAAACTACAAGTGCAATTATTTTAATATATACTAGGTTTTAAGTTATCTAGTTTTTCTTGAATAAGCTTTAGTAGTTTCTGTCTTTCAAGGAATTTTCCCATTTAATCTGACTTGTCAAGTTTAGTGATATAACAATATTCATAACAGTCATAGATATCACCCTTTTATTATCTGTAGAGTCTGTAGTAATGTCAGCTCTCTCACTACCGATTTCAGTATTTGTGTCCTCTCTTTTTTTCCTGATAAATTTGACTAGATAACTCACCAATTCCATTGATCTTCTCAGTCCGCTTTTCAATCCTTTGATTTTCTTTATTGTGTCTGTCTCCTATCTCACTGATTTCTGCTCTGTTCTATATTGTTACCTTTCTTAGACTTTGTACTTCATTTGCTTTAATCTTTCTAGTTTTTGTTGTTGTTGTTATTGTTGTTGTTGATATTGTTGTTGTTGTTGTTGTTGTTATTGTTGAAGTCGACATTGCTGAGTTGAAACTTTTTTTCTTATCTAATATAGGTAGAAAACATTATTTTTCTGTCCCACCTCTAAAATTTTAACTCTGCACCCTCTTTGAAATCACTTTACTTTTGAGTTTTATTTCCTTTATCTGTCAAATGGGAATATCAATTCTTGTCTCATCAGTCACCAAATCTGCTTGAAAAAACTCTCAAGAATCAAATGATGATACGATATGGCAGAAAGCCTGAACACTATTATAGGTTAAACAAGGCTTATGCTATTATTGTATTTGGCCACTTTTCACAATTCTAAACAGCCTAAGTAACTTTTTAAAAATTTTATAAATTAAATTAAAGATAATATTTTCTATTTTGTTTTTCATGCATATAGCTTTCTAGAAAACCCCTAGATAAAATGCAGTGAGTCTCATCAGCTAGGATGCCTAGGAAAAAATATTGGTAAGTCTTTTTTGTTTCAATTTTTATATATTTACCTTCACAGAAATAGGCTTTATATCATCTGAAGAAAATTTCCCTCCTCCTTTCCTTTGAAGTGGTTTTAGGAGCAGGTGGCATAGCTCTAGTGGGATCTCTCTCCCCTGAGGCAGGTCTGGTATTGATCAGCTCTGAAATGAATGTCCTGCTCTCAACAATCCCCCATATTGACTATCTGCTCACTTTGCCAATTAAAGCAGGCAGAGAGTTATATGTTTTACCTTTGGGTTCAGTTTTGGACCAGGCATCTATGATTTCTTTTAAATTTGCCTTTGATCCAGAATCCAGATCCCCTAAGGGCTTTGCCTTCCTTGCTTCTGAACGCATGAAGTTTTTGTTACAGAAGATTTTCAGATGCCTTTGTTGATTGACAAATAAGGAGATAAGGGGAAAAAAAAATCCAAGGGCAGGTCTAAATAAATAATGAAAAAGAAAACTTGAAAGAATTTATTTTTAAAAAGTTAGAAATAAAAAATAGCCCACATTTAGGATCTTTGACTAAGGGACAAAGGTAAATCTATTACTTTTTAACTCATTTAATGAATATTTACTGAGTGACAGCTGTATACCAGTCAGGCTCTGGTCACACCACCAGAGATACAGTGGTGACCAAGACAGGTGTGGTCTTGTTTGGAATTTACATCCTCATTGTTCCAAATGTTCAGCTCCTCCTTTGGCTTGAGTTTGGTGCTTGTGTCTGACTTGACTGAGAGTGACTAATATACATTTGAATAGTTTCTCATTTGCCTCCAGAACTATTTAATTGTTCACTTACTCTGGCAAGTGTGGAAGACACAGAAGTTAAGAGATAGAGAATTCTTTATGTCAGGAGGTCATAAACCCTTGAGAAGAGAAACTCTGCTTAGTCCATGATGAATAATTTACAAATCGGCACCAATATGACACAAATATATATTTGTATCCTTCTGGGTTTACAGGGGTCTCCTGACCTCACAACCATCCTAGGGGAAGGGTGGAAGTCACCTTCTGCGGTGATAGGACAAGTGAGTCTGCAGGGTCTTGAATCTTATACAGTGAGAACTCTTCACTAAATAACTGGGTCAGTAGAGCCATTCTCAAGTTGCTGTACTAAATCTGGACTTTTCATCCAGATTACTTGTATGGTTGCTTGTGGTGGTCCTTCCCTAGACATCCTGTCCTCTGAGTTGTGGGTCTAAACAAAGTGAAACTTCAAGATGAATTCCATACTCAACTCTTTCCTGACATCCTTCCCAGCAAATCTTCTCCTCTAGATTCTTCCTGTATAGAAAATCTGGCACTTCTAAAGTGCTGTCACACACTCATATGGATTTTCTTGCATTTTGTCTTTTCTATGACATAGTAAGACATGTTGACCCTTGAAAAAGGTCATTTAATCTGAGTCTGTCCTTGCAGTACACAAGGACGCTTTTTATCCCTTCCTGATGAAGGTCATCTCTTCTCCTTACTACTAGAGACTGGAGACTTCTTCCTGCAGCCAAACAAATAAACCATGAACTTCTTACATATAAATTTGGAGACTCTCTCTCCACAAACCCTGGTGTGATGGTTTAAGCTTTTGTTCTTTATTGTATATTGGGAGACTATGGATTTAATTATTGATCAGAGAGCCAGAGCAGGTTAGAAGTGAAGCTTGAGGAATGTATAAGTGGTACTGGGTTGGAATAAATCTATTTGGGCAGAGAAATTAAAAATTGTTTCTACGCCTTAATTATCATCATCAGTGGGTTAGTTATTCTTCTCAAGGTGGCATTAGAAAGTAGATCCATGAACCGGCTCCCCAAATGGCCATGCTGAAAGGCAGAAATGCAACAGTTCACTTTGTTTGTAATTCCTTATAAGAATGGAGAAAATTTAAAAAAGAAAAACTCATCTCAGAAGGTATGACAGACTGAACTGCATTCCCCCAAAATTCATGTTGAAGCCCTAACACCAGTGTGACTGTACCTGACGATAGGGTATTAGGAGGTAAATAAGGTTAAATGTAGCTAGAGGTTAGAATCCTAATCTGATAGGACTGGGACCTTATAAGACAAGGAAGAAAGGGACATGATCTCTCTTTCTCTCTCGGTCTCTCTCTCAATCTCTCCCTCCTTCCCTCAGGTAAGGGTGCAAGAAAAAAGCAGCCATCTGAAAGTCAAGAAGAGAGCTCTTACCAGGAACCAAATCAGCAGGCATCTTGATCTTGGACTTTCCAGCTTCCAGAACTGTGAAAAAGTAAATTTCTATGGTTAAAGCCACCGAGACTATAGTATGTTGTTATGGCAGCCTGAGAAACGAAAACAGAGGAAAGTACCTCCAGATGTGTCTCCTTTATTCTCATTGGCCAGAACAAGTCACATGCCTACTGCTTTTATGCCAATCACTTTCAAAGGCAATCCAAAGCTTCACCAGTAGCTCTCACCCAATCAAGAGTCATTTTGTCCTCGCAGGATGTTTACCAAATGCTGGAGGAGCTATTTTTGATTATTACAACTTACAACCCAGTTGAGGGGAGAAATGTTGCTGGCAGCTAGTGGGTAGAAGTCAAAGATATTGGGAAGCAGTTTATAATGAATGGACAGCTCTTCAGTCCCCAACAGCAAAGAAATGTCCTGCCCAAATGACAATAATGCTAAGATTGAAAAGCCATGACCTAAGGGAATCAGGGACATCACAGAGCTTTTGAGTTTTGTATTCAAATATATATTGAACATTAATGATATAGTGACATGTAAAAATGAATGCCTTTTCTGTGTTTCTTAAAGGGTATAAAAAAGAGGCTAGGAAAGAGGCTAGAGGAAACTAGTAGCCCTAAAGGTCCCTCTGAGCTTCAACAAGAAAGATGGAAGATATCTAGTGTGAATTATTGATCTGAGACCAGACTCCCATCTAGTGTTTGCCAGGAAATTGCGTGCCCTTTGGCACCTCCATGGAAATGTGATGAGGCGGCTGAGGCTGTGTCTGGCTTTCCAGGCAGATACACTATGCTGCATGTTCCTATGTTCTTTCTACTGATGCCAAGCCCTGCAGAAACTGAGTGGGGGGGGGGGGGGGCGCGCTGAGCGGGGAGAGAGAGGAGAATTGACAGGGTACAGGGTGGATCTGAGACCCGATGCTTTCCCAAGCTCCACTCACCAACGTATGCATCTCCTCCGGTCTCAGATCCTCACACTAATCTCTGTTTTATCCTTCCCAGATTTCATATTAGGATTTTGACCGAATGTTACCTGAGGGATGGGTGTGAAGTCAAAGCACAAGGTACCTTTACAAAGTCCACAACAGCATTTAACTCTTTTGCTCACTTCCCTGATTTTAAGGTCTTAATCCTAGCCCATGGGATATTTCTTTAATGTGGTGATGCTGTTGAACTTGTGTTTCTGCGAAGCAATTCAGGTTAAGAAATCCTCTATTCTTTTCTTTTCCAGAAAAGGCAAATCGCAGAAGACCACCGTAGTCTTGCATATTCTCAGATAAGAAGGGGCTCCACCTTTTCCCACCACACCTTTGTTTATCTGCCTCTATAAAACCCCAAGTCTCCCTTTCTTTAAGTTGTTCTTCATTAATGAACTACTCTATTGCAATGACCTGAATAAAATCGTCTCCTTAATGTCTAGTGCATTTCCTCTTTTTTACTGAGTATGTAGGAAGACTGGCTATAACTGATCATGCATTCTCCAATGCCTATTATTTATGACATAAAGTTTATGCCTTCCATCATTCCAAGCTCTGAATTTTTCTTCTAAAGGACAAGAAAAAAAAAAAAAAAGAACAACAACAAACTTCTAAAATCCTTTATTTCACACAAACTGTGTCAAGAATTTAAGCGTCTATTTGAAACTCAAAAATAAAGCATTGGGTCTCCTTTCTTGCGTGTCTGTTGTTACAATTCCAACTAGAGAGAAGAAAATATCAAATGCCATCACAATTGCACAAAAGAATGAGTAATGGGTGAAAAGAAGCAGAGGTTAATATTTTTAAAATATTTCCTATCACATGAAGTTCTCGTGAGGTCATGTATGTGAAACACTTAGAACAGTTTCTGGTATATAAGAGGTGCCCAATAAATTTCACTTTTATTATTATCATGACCATTGTCATCATCTTTGTGAAATATTTTAGTCCTCAGGGAATTTTAGGTAATTTGGTTTCAGTCACAGTCTCTTTCAAAGCTTTTCCTTTTCTTTATTTTTAAACTGACTTATCCTAGGAGCTTTGATCATAAACTAGTATAATCACCTAAAAAGGTTTTGGCACCTCCTGAAATAAAGGAAAGGCATTTTTTAAAGCCTAAGCATAATCTTCCCAGTGTTTTGGTTTATCCTCAAAAAGAAAAGTGTAATGTAGGAAGGGAAAAGAAGGATTACTGGGCAGAGAGGTATAATACCAAGCTTGGGAAGGAATTTTTAAAACTAAAATTTGCAAGGGCCAGAAGCTTTGGGGAAAAAAAAAATCTTAAATAAAGCCTTTGTGTGGTCCCTGGCTTAGAACACAAAATCTGGAGGAAATTACCATTGGAGTAAACAGTAGGATCTGAGCTCTGTCTGACACAGTCTGAAAAATTAGAAATTAATGTCAGCAATAGATGAAACTGTCAGGCCAAAAACTAATTGGGAACATTTAGAAGGGAAATCTGTTGAAGCCTAATGTAAGAACTTAAAGTGTTTTAAGAAACTACAGAGAACATACTTTCCATTATAAATAATTTTGCAGTTTAGCCCACTATTTTTTTTTCCCCAATGATATATATAATGGGTAGTATAGGTCTGGCTTGACAGTGGTACAGGTACAAACACATACACATAAATATTCCAATACTTTTTTATTATGTTATATTAGTCACCATACAGTACATCATTAGTTTTTGATGTCGTGTTCAAGGATTCATTATTTGTGTATAACACCCAGTGCTCATTACAACACATGCCCTTTTTTTTTTTTAGTAATTGGCAAAACTGGGATTTTATTTTATTTTTTTAATAATAATATTTTTTATTATATTATGTTAGTCACCATACAGTACATCCCCAGTTTTTGATGTAAAGTTCCATGATTCATTACTTGCATATAACACCCAGTGCCGTGCCCTTCTTAATACCTATCACCAGGCTACCCCATCCCCTCACCCCCCCCCCACCCCCCAAAACCCCCAGATTGTTTCCCGGAGTCCATAGTCCTCTCATGGTTTGTCAATACTTTTTTTCCTCATATCCAACATATTTTTTTCTGAGAAAATATTTTCTGAAGAAATGAGTAGCAACCTACTGTTCACATACCCTAAAATAATTGTCAAATAAAGGGAAATTACCCCACTTAATAGTGATATTTTTTTAAATGCCAGAAGGTGACATAATCTATTACATAAACATCAAGCCCTGATATATATATATATAATATATACAAATATATATATAATATATACAAATATATATATAATATATAAACCTTATCCCTTGCAAAGCCCTACTGATCTCCCATCAGACACAGTGCTCTAACATGGTCACCTCTTTCCCCCTGCATTACCACTGCTTCTGTTCAATTTATTGGCTTTCGCCTAGATGTTTTCATCTTTGTCTGATTGGTTTGTCTTTCTTCTTTATTTTAGTTTATTATTCCCCGGCTGCCAAACTTATACTCTTCATGATTCCAGTTTCACAAAACCATGCAAATTTAAAACAAAACAACAATTTTAAAAGCAATTAAAGATAAAGTTATTGACTGACCATTCCTAGGAAAAAAACACCAAATTAATTTCTTGATAAGTCAAGCCAAGTTTCTTGCTTCCTGCAGTAGGGAAGGTCACTATTTTGATCCTCTTTGTAGCTTCTCAAATGTAGAGGTCAAAGACATAGTATTTATAAACTTGGGGAGAGTTTAAGGCAGGTAATCTAAGTCAGAGATCTGATGGAAATCAAGCAAAGTTCATAATATCATGCTTTAGGACGGGACGAAAAAGGAGACAAATATTTTAAAGTGAGTGTTAGAAGTGTAAACTGTTGTTGTAGGAGTCATTTGGTTTGAGAAGGTGCCATTTACACAGATGCAAGTTGTTCAGATAAATGTTTTTTTAGGAAGCTCCTATGCAAACAGCAAAGTTATTTGCAACTTCTTCTTCCAGGCAAGAATTTACTGAAACAATAAAGTCATGTTGATGTAATAAACCATAAAGCAAATGGTCGTAGATAATTTTAATTCCTAAGTCCAGAATCTCTAATATGACAAGTGAAACTTGGGTAATCTAGCCTTGTCCAAACTGTTATGATTGTGTGCAGACGCCACCGGGCTTGCTGCCTCCTCTTCCAGCCATGACTAAACTCTTGTGCCCTAACTAGGTGCTTTCCCACTTCCTCATCTTTTTATAGAAAAGAAAGAAAGACAGAGAGAGGGAAGAAAGAGAGAGAGACAGAGAAAGGAGAAGGGGAGATAGGAAGATACTATGTCTCGAAACTTTCTCAGAAGTTTTCTCTACATCATGCCTCTTAAACTTCAAAGCAACTCATTTTTTGGAGGTGGTTACTATTGTATTTTTCAGATGAGAGCATTAAGGTAGAGAATGAGATATTTTGTTCAAGGTCATACAAATGTTAGATTGCAAAGATTGGACACAAACCTAGGTCAGTTTGATTCTATGCCCAAGTTCTTTACAGAATTGTATATCTATGTTCTTTACCTGACTCCCTCAAAGAGAAAGGATCATTCTCTACTCTCTGCTCCCAAGATACCTGACCATTTCTAATACTACAGCATTTAGACACACAGGCAGATGATTTTCATGTATAAGGATTCCTCCCAAGTTGGATTGAAAGTTCATTATTGGCAAGGACTAGCTGTTTTATTATTTGGGGCATCACCAACATATAGTATAGAATATGATACTAAGGGCTATATGCTGATACATATAGAATAGAATCTGGTACTTTTATGGAGTGAGGCTAAATGAGTGAATACTATGCCTCAGAACTTTTGACTTTGCTTATAACTGAGTAATTAATTTACCCGTGTGTGTGTGTGTGTGTGTGTGTGTATGTGTGTCTGTGTGTATGTGGTATGTGTGTGTGTGTGTGAGATAGAGAGAGTGAGCAACTATATATATATATTTTTTGGAATCTGAGATACATTTAAATCCATTTTAGTTATGTGTGTTCCAAAATGGAACAAGTCAAATCATTTAAATTAAGAGTTAAAAGTACATGTAACAGAAAAGGCATTTGCTAAGTATATTTAACATAAAAATAAGAATATCACAGTGCTTTGAAAATATAGGGAAACAGTTTATGTCCATAAAAGTTCTAAGAGAGAATTAGTCATGGAGTTAAGAGTGGAATACAATAAATCATTCCAATTTGATCCCTTTCTGTTCATATGTTGACAGTTTCCTAAAGCCTACATTCTGATAAGAAATCAATAAGTAAAGTCATTACCAGCAGCAGGTAAGGAACACTATTATTCTTATTTATTATATTCAGGTAAATGGAATATTAGTGTTTCATTTGATCTGTCATTTAAACTGAATTATATTTGATGCCAGAATGGAAGATGACTTTTTTTTTTTTTTTTTTTAATCTTCTCTGGGTCAAAGACACCATGGATCAGGATTTTGAAAGACAAAGCCCAAAAATTGTTAAACAGAGACCGAGTTGTTCTTGGTCTCTGTTTTCTCCCTCTTGCTGATTTTGCTCCCTTTTCTGTTGTGTGAGCAATCCTGAGACTGATGTCCATGTAGAGAAGATTTCTCTTTAGTATGGCAGAATATAAGAATGGCCATTGCTGGAGGCTAACTCTAATTTAGACTGACCAGGGTACTCCTCCCCAGTCCAAGCCTACATTACAAGGACTATGAATTTTTACAAGGCGTTACTGTGATGTGAAAACCTGAAAGCCTGTTTCAAAATAGCTAGTTCAAAAAGAGCTAGTTGATGTTTATGAGGCATTGAAAATACTTTGTAGGAATAAAAAAAAAAAAGAAATATTAAGATGAAACCCAGATGAGGATGAAAAGAACAGGGAGAAATCAGATCAAATATTTTGATAGAAAAACAAAATTACAAACCAAAGGGTGTGGGAATGACAGGGGTAGAAATCCAAACACAGAAATAGGAGACTTAAAATAAATTGATACAATCAGGGAAAAATAAACTAAATTGTTGGGCCAACTAGAAATAAAGTACTAAAATTGGAGCCATGTGTGTGACAAAGGAGCGGATGACATATGAAGCATTACAGAAATTCGGCATACTCCTGAGGATGCTAAACTATTCATAGGATACACTTAGAGGGATCCCACATCAGCGCAGTGACGATAAAAAATGGGGCAAGAGTATGCCATTTACATGGAGTATTTAGTAGGTCCAGAAATGCAGGGACCAGCTCACTAAAATATCATCAGTCACTTGGTCCTGGGTCACTGCAGAGGACGATGAAAGGGAGAATGTGCAATGGTCCCTGGACAGAAAAGAAGGAAAGACTGATGGTCAATGAAACCACAATTATGTGAAATTTCAACATCTCTTCAAAATTAATTGTTGGGCCTCTGAGGCACAGAAGAGTAAAGACAGGAATGATGGGCAGAGCAATTGACTATTTCCTGAACCAAGATGTTACATATTTGAATTCTCATCTGTCTTGATCCAGTCTTAACCAATACCCAAGATAACTTTACTTTTATTGTATGGTATTTAAGAAAAAAAAAAAATGGACTCGTGTTCCGAGGTGAAAGTTAAATGAGTTAAGGTGATCTACAAAGAAATAAAATCAAATCATTTTCTTCGGAGGATGCAGCAGGAAAAGCAGAAGAGTAAATAATTGTAGTAATTAGTGGGAGTTTTGCCGGTTATGATGAAAAGGAACGAATGATAAAGAATGTTGCGCGGGTAAGTGTCAGAGCTGGAGGAGTTCATTAATGCTAAAAATCAGTGATGTTGTAAGAACCCTGAATATATTATGTGGTAAGACATTAGAAGGTAATTTTAAAAGATACTAAGTAGTAAAAACACGATGCTAAATAAGAAAAGAATGTTGGAAATGTACAGAAACTGATCAGATCAAGAGAAAGTAACTTTCAGATTTGAGATCTGCATATTCCTGAGTCCTTACAATGGTCATCTTTAAGGAATCCATACTCTCAAAAACTGAGGAGACAAAGGAAGCTGTAGCTCTCAGAAAAAAATGCCATTAAAGTGCAATGACATTTTGTGCTTGTAAGATGTATCATCATGCTTGTGGGCTTTGCAAAATTCTGTTATTAAGAATCCTTACTCATTCTCTTTAGCCATTGATCTAATGGTCTACCCATTGCTCCTCTAGAGGAACGTGGGGGGGGGGGGGGTCGTGCCTGTGATAGACAACTGAGGAAGGAGGTGGAAATTGAACGTCAGGCTTCTTTTGGATGTCAGAATTTGTCTCCCACTATAAAATATAAAAATCTTTGAGAAATCACTCTCAAACATGCAAAATTTTATTGCATAGATGTATATACCAAACCATATCCTTCCACTGACCGTATCATAGACTATTCGTACCCATTATTACTATTCCAACCACTCAGAAAATTGGGAAAATTCACCTCAGACAAAATGTCACTTGGTGGCCGCTATTGAATCAGTTGGTCATCTCAGGATATTTGGGGAAAGTTCAGAAATCATCCCATACGTGAATCATCATATTGTGGCTTGGAGTCACGGAACGTTAAGAAGAATGCAGATAAGGCCACGTCCAGATACTGATGGCAGTACCTCCTTCAGTGAGAGATCACCTGTGTCAGGTTGTACCTCCTAGCTACTTGGGGATTTTCTTTTACTCTTACAACAATCTTGCAAAGCGGTTTTCCTTTTTCTTTACCTTGTAAACGACAAAAGTGTGATTCAAAGTTAAAAACCCCACTCAAAGGGAAAATGCAAATCTACTTTTCTTTGCAGAACAGTGATGGATCCTGCTGCTTGCTTGAAGGCAGGAAATGTGTTGACTTAAAATCACAAATTCACATTGTTTTTTAAAAGTATGCCCAGTGTGGGAATAATAGCACATGCCTATGACTTGAGCTACATAAGCATTATGTTTTGGGGGGAAAGCATACACTTATTACCAATCAGTTTAAAAGCCAAGGCGATTCACTAGTAAGGTGGAAAAGAGCTTCCAAAAAGTTATTTGTGGTTAATAAACTCCAGTTTTTGTGCATGCTACCTGAATTCATTTTCAACTCCCTAATGGATTTTCTGAATTCTTTTTTTTTCTTTTTTTACTTTTTTATATTTATTTAACTTTTCATTTAAATTCAGTTTAGTTAACATATACTGTATTATTAGTTTCAGGGGTAAAATTCAGGGATTCATCATTTGCATATAATCCCAAGTGCTCAATACTTATACCCAATACAATACCCAAATGCTCCTTAATGCCCATCACCCAGTTAACCCCTCTCCCCGCCCCCTCCCCTTCAGCAACCATCAGATTCTTTCACATAGTTATGGTTTGGCCTCCCTCTGTGTTTTCATTTTATTTTATTTTTCCTTCCCTTCTCCTCAGTTCATCTGTTTTGTTTCTTAAATTCCACATATGAGTGAAATCATATGGCATTTGTCTTTCTCTGGCTGACTTATTTTGCTTAGCATAATACCCTCTAGTTCCATCCATGTCATTGCAGATGGCAAGATTTCATTCTTTTTGATGGCTGAGTAATATTCCATTGTATATATACACCACATCTTCTTTATCCATTCATCTGTGGATGGTCATCTGGGCTCTTTCCATAGTTTGGCTATCATGGACATTGTTGCTATAAACACTGGGGTGCAGGTACCCCTTCGGATCACCATGTTTGTATTTGGATAAATACCTAATAGTGCAATTCCTGGGTCATAGGGTTGCTCTATTTTTACTTCTTGAGGAACCTTCACACTGTTTTCCAGAGTGGCTGCACCAGTTTGCATTCTCACCAACAGTATAAGAGGGTTCCCCTTTCTCCGCATCCTCACCAACATCTGTTGTTTCCTTAGTTGATAATTTTAGCCATTCTGACTGGTATGAAGTGGTATCTCATTGCGGCTTTGATTTCCCAAAGGATTATCTGAATTTATGTTTTTGTCTCTTGGTGGTACCAAGAAAAGTTTATGCTGTCCAAGGGGGTTATCAACCAGTGTTGCTGAAATAAACTCACATATGAGATAATATTCTTAGCCTCCTTTTTTCCTCTCTCATTCTCTCTTCACTCCGTGCATCCATTCTTAAGTGGAAGTTGGAATGCTTTCCTCATTCTTAAAATAATTAGATGTTGAATTTTAAAAAAGAGTCCCTTTTAAGACCTAGAAAACAACACCAAAATAAAAGAAAATGATACAAAATAGTGTATAAAATTATTTCTCCTAGAATCCTAATAATTCCATTTTATTGCTTACACTTATTCCAAACTTGAGTTAGTTTCCCAAACTCCCAGACTGAAAACCAAACCTGTTCTATACTCTTGCTATGCCCCATTAAAAGCACAGTCGTCTGCGTCTCATCAGAGGGGTGGCTGCCCTTTGGTGGCGGGTGACGTAATCCTTGGTGTATATTGCATACATCTGGGGAAGGCTTTGGCCGTCCCAGCGGTGAAGGTCTCCAACATATCAGATCAGCATGTGAACCAGTAGTAGGCAATTGCTGGAAAAGTCTCTGTAGTTGGCAAATATTTTAATGATGCGTGCAGTATAATTGGAGCCAGTTGGTCTTTCATGTATCCTCAATACCCCAAAGTTCTAATGATAGATAAGCCCTTTATTTTTCTTGAGCTAAAACACAGAATACAAGAAGATATCTGCTAAATAAGGGGCTCATTTTACATAGATGCTGAAAGGAAAAAGACGTAAAGCCAATTTGGGCCATAACCACATTTTCAGCATTGCTTAAAATGGAACAGAGCGCCGGGATGTTGCCGCACTGAGCAGAGCCTTCCAAACTCCACGCTGACTGTAAGATCTTGAACTTTTACCAAAAGCTCAAAAGATTCATTTGCTTACTTTACAGCTTGCACAGCTGTTATTCAAGAGTAACTGGGCTCCTTAAAAAAAATCAAGTACGTTTAGAATATTTATATAAAGCTGAAATGAAAGGTTTCTGACGGAGATGCAGGCAGCAAGGGGCGTTTGTGAAGAATCACATAATCTATTCTACGCGGCTGTCTGTCTACTCCAGATAAGATCTCTTACCTTTATTGGTTACCACTTATTTCTGAAAGGATATTTAATAAACAGAGGAACAAAGGAGATGTTCCAATTTCATGTAAAGGATATTTAAGTGTTGTTATTTAGAAATTGTTTGTGTATTTTTAAGCGTATAAAGAATTGCTAAAATAGTAATATCTCCCTGATGAAAACAGAGTAAACTCACTGCATTTGCAGAGAAATCGGTGACTGATTTTGGAAATGTGTAGGCTATCATGTTACCCTTTTTAGTACCTAAGAGAAAAAGACCATTGTACCTGGTACATTCACAAAGAAAAGCTCAAACCTTCTATCCACACAACTCCTTTTCAGCCCACAAGTTGAAAACATGAGTTAATTGGTCTAACACAACAAAAATGATAAGAGAGATTTCTGATTGTTGTATCAGACTTGAAAGATTTTACCATCTATTTATATATATGTGTGTGTGATATATATTTCTCTCTATTAGTAACTATCTCTGATAGAAACCAGATAAACAGAAATTGCTGGATAATCTAGCATAATGATCTTTGTTTTCTTCTTAAATATCTGTATAACACAGATTCATTTATTGTCATTGGTATTACTTTCTTAGGCATGCACACAAGGACAAAAAAAAGTAGAGTCAATATCAACCTGAAAGGAAAATTACGGTGCTCATATATCCCCAACTAATATTATCTCCCTGGAGCTGGATTTAATACCGGGCAGCTCATGGTTAAGAATGAGGGTCTTGGGACTTCATCTGTCTTGCTTCAAATCCCAGCAGGGCCCCTTACTAATGTTAAATTAATTAAATAAGGAGCCCATTAGACTGCTGGTTCAATGGCTACCAAGCAAACTAAAACCTAAGTCTGTAAATGCCTCAAGGTTGAGAAATGGAAACCTAAGGACAGCCAGTCACAGACAACCAACTCGGCTTTTTCAGTAAGGCAACTGTTAAGCAATAGCCAATGAAATAATTTACCAAATATCTGGCATTATTGACGAGACATCTCCAGAGCATTATTTTCCAAACTTTTGCCACAAAAATCAGCTGGATGCTTTTTTAAAATTACAGATTTCAGTCACTCCTCTAAAATGTCTGATCAGGTAAGTTTCAGATAAAGTACCCAAATTTTTATTGTGAAAGGGCTACAGATAATTCTTATTTTGCCAGGGGTAGTCTGAAAAAGAAAAAGAAAGAAAGAAAGAAAGAAAGAAAGAAAGAAAGAAAGAAAGAAAGAAAGAAAGAAAGAAAGAAAAGAAAGAAAGCTAAAACCCAAAACTTTTGATAACAATATGTTACATAGATGAATGTTTTTTTTGGAAAGAAAAAAAAAGAAGAAAGAACATTAACAATGAAGGTATTGTTTATTTTGGGGTAATGCAGATTATTTAAATTACTGTTTATGTTAAAAATAATTTAAGAATCTATTTGATAAAAGCTTTAGCTTTTTATTAGATGCCTTACCTGCACTGCATGATTGGCAAATCTATTAGCTTGTGTATTCAACACCAGAAGCTGTCGTAGTCAGTGCAAGCAAGTGGAATACCTAAATAATTCTCTGACTTTACCACACAACTTTCCCTCACAACCACCGCCCCAAACTGTTAATATTCTTAGTAAAGTTTGATGCAAAGCCTGTGAAAACAAATTCTAGCTTTGTCTTCGTTTTTAAACCTTGCTGAGAAAGTTACTTTTCTATGAAAAGAAAACAGATTTACAAACAAAATCTATAGCTTCCACAGCAGAGAGTAATGACTAAGTATACTTCTTTTGAAAGAAAAATGAGGCGAGTTCCAAAATACTCTATAGCCGTTGCTAATTAATTGTTGACTTATTCTAAATCTAACAGCACTCTTTTTTTCTATCTGTATCATTACAAAGAGTGAGAATAAATACTTGATATGTATGCCATTATTTTAACATATTTAACAAAAATTAAATAAATGTTTTCTGGAACACTGAAAAAAAATTTTAAATATGCAGGGATTAGTCCTACAGCATGCCAAAATGTATTACATGTCTGTAGCAGTTAAAACTGTGCAGTAGGGACCATCCACTGACCTGGCTGGGCCAAAGGCTGCTTTCTGCCACTTGGGTGCCGTATTCAGAGCAGAGGGCCTTAGGCTTGGCCTACTCTGGGGTCTCCAGATGTCTACAGGAAGGAGCTCTTTGACAAGACCAACAAATACCACTTCTTACACAGTCTGGTTATGTTAGGGATGCCCCACTGCAGAAAATCCCCCTGGACTAAGTTACAGCTGGTTTTTGGAACCACCTTATTCTGTACCAGCTTTTACTACTGGGCTGAGTGGAGAGCCCATGGCCCAGACTTTGGCCCCTGTGGGAGGGAACTGCTAATCCTGGACTGGCTTGACTTGGCTCTTGGAGTTTCCTTGTATTTAATTTCTGGGTACTTTTTTGAGAGTTGCAGCAGGATTAAAAAAGAAAAGCAACAAAACAAAACAAAACTGTGTGGTAGAAACACTGAAACAGAATGGAGAATCAAAAATAATATAAACTTGGCATTGCACATCAGTAGGGACGTGATGCAGTAGTCAGCAAACTCACAACAACAATGGCGCCATCGGTGGTGGAAAACAAATGACTATCCCATTTCTTAGTCCCAAACAAATGTTGGTCAGATCAAAGTTTTAACTTCAAAAAATAAATTAATAAAATTCTAAGAGAAAACAGTCAAAGATCATTCGAAGTGTCATGTAAAATGCAGAAAATATAAAAGAAATTATGTAAAAAATTCAAATACATACAAAATCTGTGTAGCGTTTCAAAACAGACCTTAAAAAATAAGACAGTGACACCTTGGGGAATATTTGCAAATTATGTTATAATGTGTTGATTTCTTATGTCTAATTAATGAGAAAATTATCAACAAGTCAACCGAAAAATGGGCAAGAAACCAGGACGTTACTTAGTAAAGGAAAAGCAGATGTCTTTCAAACACATGAAAAAAATTCTTGACTTCATTCATAAGAGCAGCAGATTCAAACTATGATCAAACATTGCATTTTAACTTATTGGGTTGGAAAAGATAAAGAGATCTGATGATATACTGTATTGACAAAGGTATGAAAAAAACCACCACACTAAATGTAAATTATTGCAACCTTGAAGGAGTTCCCTTTTGACATATTCATCAAATTTAAAATGTGCACCTGTTTCAGGATTCCATTTCTCAGAATTCATCTTATAGATTTTCTCTGCCATGAGCTCAGTATATTCAAAGACATTGCAGAATGTTTGTAAGAGTCAAAAAGCTAAAGCAATCTAGATATCCGTCAATAGGGAATAGCTAAAAAGTTAGTTCATCTATATAATGGAATAGTATGTAACTCTTGAGAATGACAAGTCCTCTCTTTGTATATGATTCTATAGAATGGGTCTCTATTACATACTAAATTAAATATGTATATATGGATTTTTGTATACATATACATTATGTATACATACACATTAACATTTATATTTATAGACTAGCTCTCCAAAGACATAAAAAAGTCAAGAACACTTATGTATTACTTCAGTCAGGTGATTAAGGTTAATATCAGCAGTGATTAGCCATGTAATAAATATGTACCCTTGTTTTGATATGATGAATACGGCCACCTTTGTGGGTTTATTCCTAAAAACCTATAACCCCAGTACAATTACGATATCAATATTTAAAAAATCCAAATTGAATATATTCTACAAAATATCTGACCAGTACTTTTCAAAACTGTCAAGATTATCAAAAACCAGTCTGAGGAACTATCACAGTCAAGCAGAACCTTAGGAGGGACAATGCCTAAATGTAATGTGGGATCCTGGTTGGAATTTTGGAATAGAAAAAGGATATAGGTAAAACTAAAGAAAGCTGAATAAAGTATAGGTTTTATTGAATAGTAATGTGTCAACATTGATTTGTTAATTATGACAAGTGTACCATACAAATTTAAGATGTTAGTAAAAGGAGAATCTGAATGTGGAATATATAGAAACTCTCAGCACTATATTTACATTTCTTTCTGTAATCTAAAACTATTCTAAAATTCTAAAGTCCATTCTAAAATTTAACGTTTATTTAAAAAAAAAACAAAGAACAGTTATCTATGGTGTAACAATTTTATGTTTTAACTTGGCTAGTCTATGGTGCCCAGTTGTGTGGTTAAACACCAATCTAGATGTTTCTGTGAAGACATTATTTATATGTGATTAGTATTTAAATCAGTAGACTGAGTAAAACAGCTTACCCTCCATAATGTAGATGGGCCTCATCCAATCAGTTAAGGAGGACTTAGAAAAACCTGAGGTCCTCCAAACAGGAAGAAATTCTGCCTCCTCTAGGTCATTTTTTTTAAAAGATTTTTTAAATTTATTTTAATAGAGAGAGACAGCCAGCCAGAGAGGGAACACAAGCAAGAGGAGTGGGAGAGGAAGAAGCAGGCTCCTAGCGGAAGAGCCTGACGTGGGGCTCGATCCCAGACCGCTGGGATCACGCCCTGAGCCGAAGGCAGATGCTTCACGACTGCGCCACCCAGGTGCCCCCCTCTAGATCATTTTTGACTTGAGACTACAACATTAATTCTTGCCAGAAGTTTTCAGCCTTCTGACCTGCCCTGCAGATTTTGGAAACTTGTCAGCCCTTACAATCAATGATTCAATTCCTTTAAATAAATCCATCTCTCTCTCTCTCTCTGTCTCTCACTGTCTTTCTAAATATATATATATAAAATGTGTCTGGAGAACAGAGAACTGATAGGGTGACATACTTACATATGTATGTGTTTTCTTTATTTTCATTTATTATTTATTTATTTTGTTTATTTATATGTACGTGTTTTATTTATTTTCAATTTTTAATAAACACTGGCATCAACTATTCAAAAATAATGAGAAAAAAAAGGAAAAGAAAAAATGAGTCTCTGTGTGTGATTAGATCACTGATATTTAAAATTATCCTTATAAATTATCTAATTTGATTCCCACAATTATTCTTTTAGGTCTGTAGAGCTAATGGTTAATATTATTTATATTTGACCTAATTAAAAGATGGAGGCAGAAGCCCAAAGTCTCATAGGAAGAAAGTGGTAGAATCAAGAGGTGTCTGACTTTCAGTGCAGTGTTAGTTATATTACAACAGGCTCCCTAATGAGCCCTGGGACAGTTAATAAAAGTACAGAATATCTGCTTTAATTTTAGAGGTCTAGGTAAACCAAGACTGTGGCAGGGAATGGAGAAGGTGAAATCACAGGTATTTAACCAGGAGCTGAGTGACTATTAACCTATCCCTAAAAGGATAAGGCCACTAGAGTAACTCAGCTAAAATTTTAAGATAGCTCATCCGCAGGTCAGGGTAGCTGTGTAATTCCTGTTCATCAGGAGACTTTACTTTGTCCAGGACTTTTGGAGTACAAAGGAAAGGAATTTGAGATTGCAAGAGCAAGCAAGGTGGGGTCCACCGGAATGACAAGATCAGACCCTCAGACATTCCTATTCCTACAATAAAGCATTGACAAAATCCTCACAGTAGGTCCCAGTTTGTGTCATTAAAATATCTACACTGATTTAAAGGGGACTGGTGGGAGTTTCAAGGGGCTACCCCAAGAAATAGGACAGGTTTTGAATTGTTCTAACATATTTGAGGATATTGAAGTCATTGAAAGGAGGAATAAGGAAATTAAGCATGTTAATGATTTAGAAATAATATTGACCATAGTTGTTTCTTTTTTCCAAAGTATATGTGACAATTCAAATCGAGATAAATACACTTCCAACTTCTCCATATTTCTAAAGACTAATGGATAAGGGCCAGTTGAAAATTTTAAATCCTTTATCAGTTTTTCTATTCAACTGAAAGATGAGTGGCCTTGGATAGAGAATGGTTATTATGAAGTGAAAGAAATTTAAGCTTCAGGAACTTGTAACAGTGTTTACATATATTTCTGTTTTTGAAAAATTTACAAAAATAGTATTTCTTAAATAATTTTTTTTAAGAAAGGATGAATAAATAATTTCGTTA
Organism: Ursus arctos; assembly: GCF_023065955.2. Lineage (NCBI taxonomy): Eukaryota > Metazoa > Chordata > Mammalia > Carnivora > Ursidae > Ursus > Ursus arctos. Next base: position 16,144,879 of record NW_026622930.1, read on the forward strand.
AGCTCCATAAAACCTGCATTTATGTCTCAAGATGGAGAAAGTGATCCATAGAATATTAGGGCTCCTTGTGAATCTCAAACACTCAAAGGGAGGCCCCAGGCCATGGATGGCCCAATAATGAACTAAGCTGCATAATAAGACCTGAGAATTGTGTTTCCCAAGAAGCCTCCAGGTAGGAAATTAAGAGATGCAAAGTATTTAGAGGGAGAGGGAAGAAAGTCAAGTGGTAATGTAGGATCACTCAACTACCCCAAATCCTGAGTGAAGTATGTGAGACCCAAAAATGCCTGGAGTAGGGAATTACTGCAGTGAGAATTCCCAGAAAGAGCATTGATTTCTTATTTTACACTGACAGAGAGGAGACAGCTAATTGGGTATAAGATAAAAGAAAGATCAAGTCTTCACTGATAGTCAAAAATTATTGCCAGACAAGATCTAAAGAACATTTCCCTAAAGAATTGTGCGATATGGAAGGAGTACTTAAAAAGCAAAATAAAACATGAGATTCAGCTGAACTGTGGGTCACGTGGATACAAGTCAAAGTCTTCCTGGGAACTGGAATGGATTGGCTTTGTCACCAACCAGGCAGACACCAAGATGACTTGCAACTTCCTTTCCATGTTGCACATCACTTGCCAGTTCTCCCAGAATCCCCCCTTGCTCTGTCAGGAATAGAAGGTTTTGTGAAGAAATGAAAAGCTCAGGTTGGAGACCTATATTCCAGAAGCAAGGGTCCTTAGCTATTTGAGAAGAAAGTGGTCGGTTGGTGCTCCAGGAATAAGAATGGAAAAAGAATTACGGGTGTTTTCCACTATTATTTTTTTCTCTGTGTCTTTGATTGATATGGCTACTTTCTATTTAATTGAAGCCAATTCAAGTTAAACATATAGAGTTAACCACATCTAACAACTACTTAGTTTGAAGCACATTTATTTGAACACCCAGTATGTATAAGACATTGGAGATTTAAAGGGACAAGATGCAATCCTTACCTGTGAGAGAGGTGTAATATATCTTCACGGCTCTTTGTCAACAATTGCATTTCAATATAAAACTGGAGGCAAGAATAAGTATGATTAAAAGCAGTAATTCTTAAGGTTGATAAGAGATATATTAAGTAAAATATTATTTATATTCTTTTCAAACTCCATGCTTTAAAAAAAGCTTGAACTCATCCATCTTGGGAAATGTTTATGCTCCTAATAAGAGGGAAATTTATGAACATGAGCTATTTCAGAGACAAGAAATGTATCTACTAATGATCAGGACCAATGTAATAAGTCTATGTTATCCTGGAAATCCAAGGGGACTATTTTTTTTCTACTGCGTTCTAAGCTATTTTTATAGAAGGATTACTATGTGTGCTCATTATTGAAGTGTTTTTTTTCCTGCCCACTATGTCATGCATTGTGTTAGGCGTAATGCTGACTAGACAATAGTGATCAAAAAGAATATGAAAGCAAACACTATCATTGATGCACCTTTCTCTCCAGCCCTCACCTGTCAAGTATTTGCCTGCAGCGATCTACCTTGAGAACCTGATGCGGCTTGATGGCCTTCTTCCATCCTGCCTGCTGAGCCCGGGCTCCTGGTGCCAGGAGCCACTCTACCTCCCCAGGAACAGCCCTCAGAAAATGCTGGATAATAAAAATAAATAATAATAAATAAATATATAATAATAAATAATAATAAGTATATAAAAATAATAAAAAATAAGCACTCTGGTTTCTTCTTCCAAAGGGGAACTCGGAGGCCCATTCTGCACTGCTCTGTCCACAGAGAGAATGAGGTACATACACTTTATCAGCTTCCATCCTTACCTACCTTGCTTTTCCACTCTCCCACCTATGCTTCCGGTGAGCAGCACCTAAACTCAATTTCTTGCCTCAGGGCCTCTTTCTGGGGGAGTCCAACCTGAAATAAATACAGAATCACCATTCCTCTCCTGAGGAGCTCACAGTGTAGTGAAGTAGGAGGCAATTATAAAGGGGAGGGGAAGATAGAAAGTGTAGAGGTTGGTTCAAAGGCCACCTCCAGGCACAGTTGTTGGTGATGTAGACTTAGGTGGTAGCGACAGAGAAGGTAGAGAAATGGGTAGATCTGAAAAATCTTAACAGTTTCAATCAAGAGGAACTGATCACAGATTAGAACAGAATGGTGGTGTTTTCAGCAAGATAAGACAGTTTTGAATGGAAAAACTTTGTTAAATTTTAGATTGATGGATGATATGGTGTTGGTGTGGAACTGTATTTGTTGTCAGAATGAACAGAGACCCTTAGATTCATTCACTTCATTTATTGCTCAGGATATTCAGTTGTTCAAGTACGACACCCCAACGCACACATAAAACCAATTTGTCTGAACACAGAAATGATTGCACTTTATTCTTCCTGAATTTAACTAACTGATTTAATATTATATGAACCCCTAACACCATGTCTGTCGCACAGTAGGACTGTTTTTATTTTTTATTTTTTTAAGATTTTTTTGTGATATAATCTAAAACTCACAAGAAATTCAGCACAAGGTTCTCCTGTACCTTTCATTCAGATTGCGCCAAATAAAAAATTTGCACTATCAAAACTAGGAATTGAACATAATAAAGTCTGTTAATTACCCTGTACACCTTACATGGATATCAACAGATTTTACATGGACTCATGCAGTTTTAGTAAATGTTTGATGAAGACATACTATAAAGGCTTTAATTCTGTTGCTTTCCTTTTGGTTTTCTGTAATAGTAAGACTGACTTCTTAAAGAATAAGACAGACATGAGCCACAGATTCTGCTCAGGCATCCCCTGTGTGAGAATATGTGATGGCAGTGAGGGGGAAAGAGGCACTGGGGAAGGGGAGAGCATGTAATGAGATATGCCAATGGGACATTTGCTTACTTTTGAATTAAGAGAAACTTTTTGTCTTTAAATATTTTCAGGAGGGCCTCTAATTTCAAATTACAATGATATACTGTCCCTGCTCTTTTGGAATTTATGATCTAGTCTAGACAATGCATATAAGGCAGTCAAGATGCTTTAGTGTACGATCAACAAGCCAGACAGACCCACTCAGACATTTCCTATGGTTTAGGGGGAAAAATGTATGTCAAGTTTTTATAACATGGAAAATAACTGATTTTTTCCAACCACAGAACTTGATCTTGACTAATGTGTAAGGAAGTGTATTTCTGAGTGATGTTGTTTATTTATGTAATTCCTTTGAGGTTATATAGCTTTATTATGACATTAATTTGGTGGATTTACACATAGAGTGACATGACATTAGTTCATATAAAGTCACGGCTTTTATCTCAAAAGAACTCCTGCCTAATGTTTGAGTGGAAATACAGGAATTCCCTTGAGTCTAGACCTTGAAGTCTACATTCTTTGCTTCCAGCCCTAAATTAAACTCTTTCCTTTTTATATGGCTTCTTTTTTTATTTCTTTCTAGTATTTTTGGATAATTAGATTCCTATGAAGTAGCATGGAGATCAGAGGCTCTTTAATTTGCAATAAGTAAAAACAAACCACACAGTATATCTCAGACTTTCTCAGAGAAAGAAGTTCATGTAATTTCCCTGAAATTTGGGAAGATGACTACTCTATTTGTCTCATTTTTTATAAATCCGTTGCTGTTGTTGTGGTTTTTTTCCCCATAGCCTCTTGTTTGTTTGTCATTAAAGTAGTAAGTGATTTTTGGGCTCTAAAGTAGATGATATTTCTTTCTTTTATAATTACTTATTTTGTTCCACAGAGCTTTTGACATCTGCATACTTAAGTTTCTTTTGTCTAAGACCCATCCAAACCAAAATGTCATAAAGGAAGCATAAAGTTGGATTTGTTCAGGAAGATATTAGCACTCTGTCATTCATTAACCCCGATGATTTCTTAAGTGGTAGCGAAATCCGTTTATTTATCCAGTATGTGTATATGTGAGGGAGCCATTGTCCCTGCTTGTATGAGACACTGGGGACACCTGCACAATATACCTCACCAGTTCTTATCACAGAGCCCTGCCCTTGGTTTAACTAGGTCATTTTAGCCACTCACAGGCGTATCCAGAAAAATGAAGAGCCAGCCGAACAAGTCACGTCGATATCCATTCAAACTGAATTCATCAACAGCAGCAGCTCCTCAGCTCATGGAGGTGACTGTACTCACAAGATTATCAGTTTTGTACAGTTTCCAGCATGAAACTCAACATAATCATCTGTTTCAATAAACCTCACATAATAATAAACAAGGAAGATAGAACTGACTTGATGATTTGAAACAAGTCGTGCTGCCCACTGCTCAATCAAATGCCAGTGATGGAAGAACGGGGTGGGCAGAAGCAAAGCAAAATAAATAAATAAATAAATAAATAAATAAATAAATAAAAGAGGTCTGCCTTTTCAGGTAGAGACTGAAGCGCTGATCTTAAAGCCCACTTTCTTTCTTTTTTTAAAAACAAAACTTGAGATAAGCTTGATTAAGATAAATACAGCATTCCCAAAACCTCAAAGCATTTCAAGAGATGCTATAAGAAATAACTTGGAGATGTCATTAATTCTGACATTTAATTGCTTTTCAATTTATTTCACACTTTCTAGACTTGAAGGATTTATAATTTAAGTCTCTTATCTGAGGGAAGAATGCATAATTTGTTTCAATTGTCTGTTGTTTCAATTAGCCTCTGGTGATCGTTTCATATTTAAAGGGTTCATTTTGGGAAGATTTGTTTCTGCCTCCTGAACAAAAGGGGGAGAAAGCAGAAGTCGCAGAGATTCCCTACAGCTACCTAATCCTCCTGGGGACCACATTGAACAGATCTGTCTTCTGTGGATAGGATTACTTGATGGAAACGTATATTTTATTCACTATCTTATTACCGAATTATTCAGTGTGGGACTGAAGTGGAAACCTGCCCTCCTCTCACCCCTCCCCTTGACTGCCTTTGCTTTTTATTCATGGAAATTGTAGGGGAGTTAATGAGCTTTGGAACTGTAATCATGAAGAAAAAAAATTCTCATTGTGCCCTTGTTGATTCCAAGAATATTCCATTATTATTTTTTTTAGTACCACTGCCACAGAATTTCCTATTCAGAGTCCAGTTAATTGAGTTTTTTTCCTTAAATAATAAGACATTGGTACATAGTCATACTTGTAAACCAAGAGCGTCAATCTGCTAGAACTAACAGATGGTGGAAAGGATGCGATGTCTCTGTCTTCTCACTTCTCATATTGTTGGGGAATTAAATAAACAACGAAAACACAGACAGAAGAGTGGTGCTTCATCAACAGTGGGGACCAGCTAAAGAACCTGGGTTTGGGAATGGAATCAGAGTCGTGGTTCAGCCACTTATTTGTAACCGGACATTGAGAAATAGAGTTAAAACTCTCTCACTTGAGTTTCGTTATTGGGGACAATGTTTTCTTTGGGGAGGGGGCTTTATAGGGAGAATCATAAGACCTAATATATGAAATGTGCAGAGGACACGCTGTCCTTGGTACAAAGTAGGCCACCAAATGTTACTGTTCATTTTCTTCTTCATTTTCAGTGTCTCCCTTGTGGTCTTAAGTATCTTCTGCATTGAACTACTTCTGTAGGATTGGCTTTTTATTTACTTATCCTAAGGGGCAATTTTCCAAGTAAAATTGTTCAGATTCATACAAATAATCTGTTACAGACTGATTGCTGAAATACTTCCAATGCTTCTTTCCTCCATGGGAAGCACACACTGTTTAATGTGACTTTGTAGTTCTTTCCATTGAAAGATGGTTCTTTTTCCCCACCCTTGACCCTGAGCAGTCCTCAAGACTTAATCTGGTCAGTAGCATGTAGTTGTATACCATTTCTAAGCCCAGGCCTCAGGAAATCTATGTGCTTTTGGTTTCCCTCTTGTATTCCTGCCATGATATGAATACGAGACAATACCAGTCTACTGGAAGATGTAAGCTAGATGCCTACTTGCCAGTCATGCTACGACGGCAGTCAGCCAATCGTCAGACATGTGAATGAGCCCCAGCCAGAGCTGGAACTGCCCAGCCAAGCCAGCCAAAGTTAGCAGAAGTGCTGACATGACTTATAGCTGACCAGATTCATGGTGAAGTTCATACATGGTACAAAGAAGTGCTCAACAAACTCACAGATGCCTGAGCTGAATAAATATTACTATTTTAAACCATTAAGTCTTGGGTTAGTTCATTATAGAGCAGTAATGAACCGATACATGGGGATGGTTTCGGACTGTCTTCGACGACTTTCTACCAATTTAGTTAGGGGAGTTGGGGAGGCAACTGTAATTACTATCTGAAGTAACTACGGAGAGCATAAAAATGCTCTTAATTAAAGTTCACCAAGAAGAAATTCGTTTTGGATAACAAGTTCTTCTGCAGTTAACCAAAGACTTTTGAAGGGAGAAAACCCATAGGCACTGCGTGTCTTACAGGCAAAGGTTTCATGTCAATGACATAGGTTGTCTTACTGCATCATTCATTTATAAAATACCCATGTTTGAGGTCTATGATTGCTTTCAAAAATACAAAGTGCATTGTCTCCTGAAATAAGAAGTTCAGATTCTAGACAATGTGACGTGTGACAAGGCACAGTACCATGAAGTCAATGCTAAAACAAAATAAACAGAACAAATGGCTCCCTGAAGACAGCAGCACTATGAAGTGGTAAGTCATGCCTGAACATGTTGTAAGGAGGTCCAAAAATGCTAAGCTAAGATATAGGCGAGAAAGTGTGGAAGACAAAATTTACCTCCAAATTAGGGAGCTCATTGTATTCAGGTTATTGGAATGGAGAGGATTTTCGTTATTGAGGACCATCTCGAAGAAAAGGAGTGAGACTTGGGATTTTACAGAGGCAAGTAAACCAAGGAGTCATCACTGAGTTTTCTGGGAGTCATGAGAAAGGGTGGAGGTGGGTCTTATCTGTGAGTTTTATAAGAGTCATTGAGGAAGAGTAGAGTTGGTGCTAATAACCAAAATACGTGACAGCAGAGCAGTCCTTTGTCATTAGCTACAAAAAATGTTGGGAGGATTTCTAGATTTGTCCTGCTCTCCAGGAACACATGGCTCAGATAAAGGTCAACATTGTCAAGGGCCAACATGAACTATGAAGTAAGGATACACCAATGTCTAAGTTACTAATTCATATTTGTATAGCTGGCATATTTATAAATCATATCTTGTGTGATTTTGAATTTTTCTTACTTTCAGTTAAATGCTCAACTATTATTTTCTGAAAAATACAAATTTATGATCCAGAAGAAAGTGGCACCAACTTCTCTGTTCACTCTGTAATACAATGAAATGATAGCCATGTGGATGTGTCGATAACAGCCATTGTGGGTCAAAGACAAAGTGGGGACAAGGTTACCTTGTTTCTGGCTCATTCTTTCAAAATTATTTTCAAAATCACTTCCATATCACCCGTTGCCTCCATTCACTCCCATTTTATTCTTTTATCCTTCTCTCTTGCCTTCCCATTTTCTTCCTCTTCTTTACTCCTCCCCCTTTCTCAATTTATTTTTTCCTCTTGAATCATACCCTGATTGAACTTGGATCAACCATCAGCAGCTCTAAGATACTACACATACACAAACGCACACAAACGGTTGGACTTTGCTTAACTTCTATCATTTTGTTTTATCTTAATCAAGAATTTCCTACAATGAAATGAAAGGATTATAAGAATGAAAACTGGCTTATGTTTAGTTTCCAGTGCCAGAACAGATCAAAGTAGAGCTGGCGGACCTGTTGGCAGAAACTCTGCCAGAGGGATAGAGTGACTACTTTAAAATGAGTGATATTTATATAATTTTCTACAAATTGCATATATTTTATATTATGTGCATATATGTACAATATTAACACACACATGCACATACCGCTACACTCATCTATTTGCACATATACTTTTTTCTTTTTCTTTTCTTTTTTTTTTTTTAAAGATTTTATTTATTTATTTGACAGAGAGAGAGAGACAGCCAACGAGAGAGGGAACACAAGCAGGGGGAGTGGGAGAGGAAGAAGCAGGCTCCCAGCACAGCAAGGAGCCCGATGCGGGGCTTGATCCCGGGACACTGGGATCACGCCCTGAGCAGAAGGCAGAGGGTTAACGACTGAGCTACCCAGGCGCCTTACATATATTTTTTTCTTAGCTCTGCATCTCTGACTCTGTCCTTACGTCTCATGCTTTTGCTCATATTTTTTCACAAATTTTATTTTTTAGAGTAGTTTTGAGGTTATGGCAAAATTGAGCAAAAAGTACAGAAATTTACTGAATATTCCATATGTCTAAACACACACAATTTTCTCCATTATCAACATCTTTCACCAGAGTGGTACATTTAATACAGTTGATGAATCTACATTATCACCCAAATTCCATAGTTTACCTAAGGGTTCACTCTTGGTGTTGTACACTCCGTGGGTAAGTTGTATTGCCAAAATGCAAAACACTGAAACACCAAACACAGGACCTCTCATTCATTGCTGGTGGGAATGCAAAATGGCACAGCTAATTTGGAAGACATTCCGCCAATTTCTTAAACGTATTCTTACTATATGATCCAGCAATTGTGCTCCTTGGTATTTACCCAAAGGAGTTAAAAACGTATGTCTATACAAAAACCTGTACACAGATGTGTATAGCAGCCTTATTTGTAATTGCCAAAACTTGGAAGCAGCTAAGATGTTCTTCAGTGGGTGAATGGGTAAGTTGTGGTGTATTCAAACATTGGAATATGATTTAACACTGAAACAAAATGAGCTATCAAGCTACAAAAAAACATGGTGAAACCTCAAATGCATATTACAAAGTGAGAGAAGCCAATATGAAAAGACTGCATACCGGATGATTCCAACTATATGGCATTCTGGAAAAGGCAAAATTATGAAGACAAGAAAGAGATCGACGGTTGCATGGGTTGCTATGGTTCATGAGTTGCATGAATAGGTGAACACAGAGATTTTTTATGGCCATAAAAAAATTTTATGAAAATACTCTGTATATTATAATGATGACTATATGTCATTCATTTGTCCAAACTCAGAGACTGTACAATAGAAAGAGTGGGCCCTAAGGTAAACTTTGGGTTATGATGTGTTAATGTGGTTTATCAATTTTAACAAATGTCTCCTTGGGGGAAGGATGGATGTTATTCCTGGAGGAGGAGGCTATGATGTGTGGGCACAGAGAGTATCTGGAATATCCCTGTATCATCCTCTGTATTTTGCTGTAACCTAAAGCTGATGTAGAAAATAAAGTTTTTTAAAATTGTATTTGTTATTTTTTATGACCTTCTGATATGGTCTAACTTACAGTAATAATTTTTAACATGTATCAAAAACCTGCTAAGCTCATTTCTTATTAGTTCTTATTTGTAACCTAAAAAGAATTATTTTATCATCCCTTTTTCATAAAATTAGAAACTGAAGACTTGAGGCTTAAGTGCTTTTCCTTGGAACATAAAATTCAATGTCATCGTAGTATGTATGGATTTAGGTTTTCTGACTACAACATTCCCACTAACGAAGAAGCCGTTAAGTCTTCCATGGGAAGGCAAATCTTTGCGACAGAAAGCCTGGGCTTCTTCAGTTGTAAAGTGAGATTATTGTAAAGACATATTTGCACAATTTTGAGAATCAACTCTAATGTATTTATGTTTCACATGTTAATTTAATTTCTTTTTGGAAATATGGATGAAACTGCTCTGTCTCATTTCCTTGGAAAATATTACAAATCTTTAGTTTATGAGGTTGTTCAGATTTTCTTCTGTTTTCCACTCAAATCCATTCTCCAATATGGCAAAAAGAGGTTATTCTAAATTATAAGTCTAATCCTTTGTATCACTAACTACAAGATTCTGAGCCTCACAATGCCTAGAGTGAAGGCTCCCAAATCAGTTGCACTTGGGTGGATCTGGACATTTCGGAAATATAGATTTCCTGACCCTCACCCCAATCTATTGAATTAGAGTCTCCAGGCATCACTTTGGATTTCTACACTCTTATTGTTCTTTATAGTCTAGCTGCTTCTCTGCATTCAAGACAAATTAAATGTATTATTCTGTGTTAAGTAACAGTAAATTGTTTTTGATTGTTTTAACCCTCTTTCTATAGACTGTCTCTTTTGAGATAAAGCAGTTTCAGATATATCTACTAAAGCTTAATGAGTGCTTTTATGCATGCGCAAAAGAGACTTCCTTCTCCCCCTCTTACCCTCATTCTTTCAAGTTTTACAACCTCACCAAGCAGCTTTCTTCATCTTGAAAACAGCTTCCAGAATTTGAGATTAAATTCAAATGTCTAAAGACAACAACACATACAGAATAAATACACCACAGAGCCAATACAGTAAATCACTCAACGTTTTAACAATAAGGAAAGCAAAACTCAAGCAAGTTGAGTTGCTGGAGGTCACATTGGAAATTCAGAATGACCATAGACCTTTCCAGCCTTTGGCTCTGAGTCTTCTTCAGAATGCCTTCCAGCTGATCCTCACCTGCAATCAAATTTTGATAATGGTGTGGGGGTGGAAGGTGGGAAGGGACCCAAGAACAAATACAAACAAAACAAAAACACCATAATAAAGAACGTATCACTATTTTGTTTCGTTGTTGAAATTTTCTAGGATACAAGCATATTATCTAAGTATCCTTTAGCTGTTACTTAATACCTCTATGCCTAAATTTTTCTCATGGATACAAAGGAGAATAGTAGACATGATCTTGTAGGGCTATTATTATGGAGATTAGAAGAGATTTTATTATGTATTATTATTATGGAGATTAGAAGAGATTTTATTATGTATTAAGCACTTACAACAGTGCTTGGATATAGCAAATGCGATGCAAGAGTTAGCTTTCATTATTGTCATAATATTTCTTGCATTTCTGTTTTTTTCTGAATGTTAGTGAGGTTTAAATCAGAGAAGCAGACTCACTGGATACTTCCTCTCCTGGTGCTTGTGTGTCCCAGTTTGCGCTGGCTCTCCCCCACTTCTTTATATCCATTTTCCCTTTCTGACTACGTGCCTTGCAGACTTCAAGCTCCAACACTGGACACGCAGATAACAGGCTTGCAGACTGCGTAGCCAGCTCTCACAATCACCCAAGGCCAATCTCTGTAACAAATCCCTTCATATTTCAGTCTTCCAAAATTTCACCTAAAGATATAATCAGAAAATAAATGTTTGAATGCAAGGATATTTATCATAACATCATCTAAAAAAATGTATAAAACAAATGGACTCACACAAATGCCTAGTCATAGGGTAATTGATAAACATAAGAATGAAGTTACATTCACTTATATAGTGATTTGGCTAAAAAGCAAAATATTCACTTATTTATTCTCGTATAATGTATATGTTATACCTACAAAGGAAATCTAGACAATGTGGTAAATTCTTATGTTGGAAAGATGATTAAATATTACTTTCCAAATGTTAAGTAATTAAAATGAAAAAATATGGGTTTGCAGATACTTTTAATTATCTAGCTAGTAACATTATACTATATATTATACTACAAAATTTCGAAAATAAGCATTAATTGCTTTAATTGTAAGCATAAATAAAAGATTCAAATACAATTAAATAAATTAAAATGCCAACAATAGAATGGAAAGCAAAAGATTTGTATTTTACTGGATAAGGCTCACATTCAAAATGATAAAAACAATATCAGGACCCAACTAGAGAAATGAGGAAATGATATGAACTGCTATTTCAAAAAAGAGGGTCAATATGATGATTAAGTAATCATTTAAAACATCACATTGAAAATTACATATATAATTCAAAAAATTCATTTCCTATTAAGTCTGGCATATGACTGGTGGTCAAAAATCATTCCTGTTATTGTTTTTAGTAGGCTACAGAATGAGAATAAATTAGAAAGGTTAAAAAAAAAAGGAACCAATGCAATGTTGGTGAGTATGCAGTGTGAACAGAACTTTCTCATGCACTTCTGGGAGTATAAACTTCTAAAATATTTATAGACTTTGATCTAGTGATCTGGTTCTGGCAAATGATTCTATGAACATAATGAAAGCATGGGGTAATTACCAAAAATGTTGATAAATGTATATGTACATAAACTCACCATAATCTTATTCATAATAGTCAGAAAATAGATAAAACACAAAAAGCTAAACACTATTAAATTAGTCACATAAATTATAGATTATACATAAAATGAACTGTCATGGAACCGGTGATAAGTATGTTTATAAAATACTTTAATTACATGGAAATGCTTATTCAATAGTATTGTATTTATAATTAAATGAGCTATAATGATCCTAACTACAGAAATACTAAAAAAAATGAAAAAAATGATCTCTAAAAAGGGTCATCTAAGACTTGTTTTTTGACACTTAGTTACAGTTTAAAATATGCAAAAATTGTTTTCCAGATTAATTGGGGGTAAGGCATTTAAGGAAGTTGAAAGACCATATGCAAGATTAGGAAGCCTTATTTGCAGGACCCGGAAGTTCAATAAAGCGTGAAGCATCCATTCCATGATGGGGCTAATAGGTAGATAGGATCCTCATCATAAAAGACCATGCGTGTTATGTTAAGGAATTTGAATTTTATCTTCCGTGTTAGGAGCAAAAGAAAGAATTTTCCCAGAGAAAATGATGACCTAAGATCTGCATTATATAATAACATTTAGAAAAGTAACAATAACATCAACCAACATTTATTGGGGGCTCACTTTGTACCAGACCCTGTGCTGACTGCTTTACATGTATCATTTCATTCACGCCTTGCAACTTCTGCTTTGACATAGACATACTATCTGAAAATGAGGGTATTTTAAATAGATGCTAAAGGAAATATTTTCCTTAAAGTAAGTCCACATTCCAGAGGCATAATATATAGCACACAGAGGAGCTAGGAGGAACAAAAAGAAAAAGACAATTTGAAATCTGAACAAATAAGAATCACTAAACCATCAAAAGCAAATAAAGTAGAGGCTACTGGAAAGGGTTTTTGGAGACTGTGGTATCAAGAAGAACACTCTAACCATAAGATCTGCAAACGTCAGGCAAGAAGAAAATTTCTTTTATAGGGAGGGGTAAAGAAGGCTAGGAAGAATGTTGCATGGGGGAGAGGGATGTCAAGGAATTCTTTTCACTGAGGTCACCCAACTGTCCCTAGAGACCCTTAACGAGGGGCTGTATGCTGCCTCAGGGAAGCGTTAGTCCTGCCGAATGTTCTATCCCGGCACACGTGCGTAGTGTGGCAGACAAATGGTACAGTGATAGTCTATGACACCTGAGATGCAGTATCATCTCCTGCCCAAATCTTTACCTCCACTCTGTGCCCACCACCAAAACTTTTGTTGACATTCCCAATAACTCTTTCCTGGACTACTGCAAAACCTTGTTATCTAGTCTCTTTGTTGCCTGTCTGCCCCATATCTGGTCCTTGATTCTTAAACAAGAAATCTGATGGTGTCATTTCTATGCTTTACAACTACTGTGGATACTCTACCACTTAGGACCGGGACCACTTCACCTTCTCATCTGATGCTTGGCTTTTATTCTTAAGCAAATGGAATATGCCAACCGAACAAGTCACCTTCCTATTTAATACTACTATTAGTTTTTAAAAATGCTTAAGCCTCAAGTGTCCTCCATCTACCTATATCTATGTCTCTATTCATTGAGTATTCCCATACCATCTCTTTTGTGAAACCTATAGCAACCTCCCCGACAGGACATAGATGTTTCTTTCTACTACGCTCATCATACCTTCTTGTGGGTTCCCATTATTTTGTAGTACCCATCCTACATTAATTACTGAATAACTATTTGATAAATGAATGAATGTGTTCTTTCTAGCTCTCTCTTTCACTCTTTCCACAGAGTTTTGCCTCTGGGTATGTATCTGTGTCTTTCATCCTCTCTTTCATATTTGAGTTTCTTCTCCATGTTTTCATAGATTCTCTTTCCAGTTATCAACCTGGCATCATTGTTTCATGGAGGCCTCATGCGGAAAGCATGGAGGAGATTGGATGAGTATGTTGGTGTTGCTATACCTCTCACACTCTTTTAGGCAGCACTACCTTAGAATATGTAAGCTCTTATATGGATTCAAAATTATTCAAAAGCATGGGCAGCAAGGCATGGCGAACTAGTAAGGTAGACAGATGGATGGCTTCAGTGAAATGTACTAAAATATTTCTTCTGCAATAAAATTCTACAATAAATCAACAGTAGAAAGTTTAAGAGGTTTTATTATACTAAGGGGCATAAAAGATGAAATCGACATTGCATTTCTTCCTATCCCATTGGACAAAATAACCTTTCAAGTGTTTCACTCTAACTGAACTAGCCAGGTTAAACCTGAGAGACCCTCCTTTAAAATATATTTATATTTTTAAAGAAGTATGGAACTAACTACCAATTAAGTAGATTTTTTTTAAAGATTTTATTTTTTATTTATTTGACAGAGACAGCCAGCGAGAGAGGGAACACAAGCAGGGGGAGTGGGAGAGGAAAAAGCAGGCTCCTAGCGGAGGAGCCTGATGTGGGGCTCGATCCCAGAACGCCGGGATCACGCCCTGAGCCAAAGGCAGACGCTTAACGACTGTGCCACCCAGGCGCCCCCCCCAACTAAATAGATTTTTAAATGGAAAATGACACAGAAGGAGGAGTTTCATCATGAAGCATTACCTCCTGAAAAACTATTTCTAAGATGTAGGCTTATATGCAAATGGGAATTGATAGCCTTGTCTGTACTCAGATTTGATTTGACAATTTTACAAGTGACTCTTTGCAGCTTTCTGTTTCAGTTGTTATAGTCTGACAACCAAGGGTTTAAAAAATCAGGGCCTTCCATAACATAAATTGTTTAAAAAGATGTGAAGGTCTTGGAATAAAGCTTTCACCATTCAAAAAAGTTTTGGAAAGAATGAAATAAATAGATGAAGGTTCATTTCTAGAAATCAGAGGACATATGGTTTGAGCTCTGGCTTACAAACCAAGGGCTCTGGGAAGCTAATTATGTAATTTCACACACATACTAAATATTCCAATTTTTTAAAGATTTTATTTATTTATTTGAGAGAGAGAGTGAACGAGAGAAAGAGAGATAGAAGGAGCAGGGAGAGGGGCAGAGGAAGAGGGAGAAGCAGACTCCCCTCTACGTGGGGAACCCAACGTGCGGCTTGATCCCAGGGCTCTGGATCATGACCTGAGCCAAAGGCAGACGCTTAACCCACTGAGCCACCCAGGTGTCCCTAAAATTCCTATTCTTGAAAGTCTTTATCTCCAAAAGGAAAGATTTGGATAAAGTTGTTCCTGATGATTTTTTTTTCTCTCTAGCCCATGTGATATTTAGGGTGTTCTTCAAAAAGGAGCAGTTCCTCAATACAGCATTTTCGGATTACTTATTTCATGAAATCAAAGAGTGTCTTAGAGATGGAAGGCATCTTCTCACTTTGAGTTTGAGGAAATGGAAGTCCACGGTGGTTAGAATGACCCTCAGTTCAGGTCTCAGTCACTGGCAGTGTTAGAACCCGAGTCCCCTGCTCTCAACACTAATGTTCCATTCCCTTCCACAAGCTGTACTCCCTTTATTCTGACTAAGAAACTAAAATGGGAATGTTAATTTTTTGCAATGTCTTTGTTCTGTTTTAACAATTCGTATTCCCATATGCAAATGATTCTACAGTAACAGTTCCATAAAGCCATATGAATCACACTTTGTGTGCGTGTATTTGCAAATATGTCTATTTGCCCTTTTTCGTATGTGTAAATATAACTTATATTGGAGAGAAAAAATGCATGATGAAATCATTAGCTTCTGAAGTAGATATAGTAACTGAGTTCCAGTGATATGGAGAAAAGGAAAAAAAACCCCAATAACAGCATTAATAACTAAGTGAACATATCCCTTTAAATGGGCACGATACATATAGACACATCATTAGTCAAGTCCTTATTGTGTTTCTTGGGGATGAAATCAGTGAAGAAAATTTTGGTATCAGGGTCATTTGAAGCTTTGATTCCTTGCCTTTTTTTTTTCCCCTTGTCTGACAGCTTACGGATTGTTGCTAATGTTTATTGAACATATGCTGAACTGTTACATTCTATTTGAGATTCAGAAGGATATGGTCATTCAGGGGTGAACATGCGTTCCTGGGATCTTTTCTTTGCAGCATGGTATATAATCATTATTAGCATTGTTAGAAAAGAGTAGTGATCAGGTAAAGGTACCCCATTTAAAGAAACATGTTCTTTCTTTTATGAGTCTTAGAAAAGGCAAGATACTAAGGTTCTGTAAGATCTCTTATTACAGTGTAGCTGATCCTATCCATTGCTGCTTGCTGAGAATTATTCTGCTCAAAGCAGTCAACGTGAGCAGAATTTATTCATTAATGTATTGAACAACTCAACAAATATTTATTGAGTTCCTTCAGCTCCTTCATGCTGGGAATAAAGTAGTGAAGAAAACAGACAATTCCCCACTCCCATGGGTTTACATTTTAGTAGGGGGAAAAGTACAGCAAATAAACAATTAAAAAAAAAAAGTCAAGTAGGTTAGGTGGTTGTATTAGTCAGGGTTCTCCAGAGAAATTGGCTCACAACACTGTGGAGACTTCATAAATTCAAATTTGGGCCCAGCCAGCCAGCTGGAAATCCAGAGAGGAATTGAGTCTGGGTCCAAAGGCTGTGTTCTGACAGAATTCCCTCTTGCTCGGGGGAGGTCAGTCTTTGGTCTATACAGCTCTTCAGCTGATTAAACAAGGCCCACCCACATCATAACAGGTTTACTCAAGGTTCACTGATGTAAATGTTAACTTATTTGTAAAAACACCTTTCAGAAACATCCTGGGCAATATTTGATCAAATATTTGGGCACCTTGGCCCAGCCAAGTTGATCCATAAAATGAACTATTATAGTAATATTAAGTGGTATGAAGAAAAATGAGGCAGGATAGAAAGGTAAAGTGTAGTGACAGGTGCTATTTTAACTAGGGTGTTTAGGGCAGCCTCTTTAATATAGAGCCTTTGAGCAGAGACACGCAGGAAGAAGCCTTTTGGCTACCCAAGTGGATGATGTTGTCGGCAGAGGAAAGAGTGCATGCAAAGAAAGACCTTGAGGTGCGTATACCTTTAGTGTAATGAAGTCCGAGTGAGGGACCAGCCTGGCTAATCAGAGTAAGCTCAAGGTGGTGGGGTTGGGGGATGGAAAGGGAGACAGTCAGAGAGTTTCAGGAGGGCAAATTGTTTCTGGCCTTCTTGGCCACTTTAAGACTTTTGAATTTTAAGTTCTGAGCAAGAAGGAAGTAACATGATCTGACCTGTAGGAATTATAATCCAATATTGACAATACTGCTTTTTAAATTTTACCTACGATCCCACTAGCCTGGGTTTGTTTCACCCCACGTACCCTTGAATCAATCTGGTGCCCTTAATATAGCACTTAGCATGCTTATCTATTTTTCCCAAATTAGACTATAAAATCCTTTACGGCATCCTAGTTTAATGCTTATCAATTGCTCATTGTCCATAGAAATAACTGAAGTTTTCTATATAGATAAATCTGGAGAGGGAAACTCATGTATTTTAGCTTTCTTATTAATGAAGCATCATGTGTATATTTGTAAATTTTTTCAAAACAATCAAAACCAATAAAATATTTTCTGAATTTAGTATTCTGACAATTCACACAAAACAAGAATTGTCCGTTATGGTAGGCTCCAGGCACGTGCAGTTATTGAGAACTTGAAATGTGGCTAGTTTGAATTGATGTTGAGTTGAGACCTCTAAAAGACCCACCAGATTCCAAAAAATAAATTAATTAATTAAAAAAAAATAAGATAAAATACTCACTAGATTCCAAAGACCTGGTATGAAATAAAATATAATGTAAATATTTTCTTTAAGATTTTATTTATTTTATTCATGTTAGACAGAGAAAGAGAAAGAGAGAGGCAGGGGGAGAGGGAGAAGCAGACTCCCTGCTGAGCAGGGAGCCCAACATGGGGCTTGATCCCAGGACCCTGAAATCATGACCTGAGCCAAAGGCAGATGCTAAACTGACTGAGCTGCCCAGATGCCCCTAATGTAAATATTTTCTTAATAATTGTTTTAAGATTAATTATCCATTGAAAGGATAGCATTTTGAATATGTTCTATTAAATAAAATGTATTATAATCAAACTTAAAAGTATTTCATTTTACTTTTTTAAATGAGGCTACTAGAAAATGTGGTAACACATGTGGCTTACGTTTCTGGCTCACGTTCTATTTCTATCAGACAGCATGGGTCTAGAGTGCTTCAAACTGGGCTCCATATATCACAGGTACGCAGGCTTCTAGGTTGTGATATTTTGCTATTGTGACTTAGGCCCTTTCTTCTAGACTCTGTTCCTGGTTTTCATTTGCAAAGACGTTGTATTCTCAATCAATGTAGGGATCAAGACATCTTGTCCTCTGCTGCCCTTCAGACACTGCAAAACTTGGGGCCCACTTCGGAACATTATATAATTGTTCCCAGGCCATGACTTAAAAAGAAAAAGAAAAAAAAATCCAGCTAATCAGCAATAGGAAACAAGAGAAGAAAATGGGTCATAAAAGTTTCCCAGTCTTTCCAATTGCATGAAGGTAGGAACTGTACTTATAAGTCCTCTCTTCACGTTTTTTCTTTTCTTTACCTGTACCTCTCCACCTGGCCAACATTGCACGAGCTGACCAACCCAAGGAACATAAGGGTGCCACCACCTGGCACAGCTGCCAGTGCGGGGGTGGGGGTGGGGGGCACCGAGGAAGACACAGTGAGACCCTGGGGGACTTCTGTGCCTTTCATCCAAGAAGGGCCTGTTGAAGATATTGTGTTCCAACCTCAAATTATCACAAATCCATTCATCAGGAATTTCTCTAATTCCCAAGCTCACAGGCAAAAATCCAAAACCCCGGAACTTGTCAATACCCCTCTAGACCCTCATCTCCAAACCACTGCAGTTTGTTTGTTTCAATTTGACCTACCCTCTACTGAACCTCTCTTTTCTCTTTTTTGTCCCCAATCCTTACATTCTATACAAGGATACTCACATTATACAATTAAAAAGCACCTTAACATCCTCAAACTTTTCATCAAATATTTTCACCATCTTCTTGCGTGGACACTTCCCTTAAAGCATCACCTCTGCATCAGACAGAGAGAATGGCTGCTTCGTCTCCCAAATCCTACCAGCTACAGAGAGTATCCGCAGACACTAGCATTTCTACACTCTTTTGTCACAGCCAAGTTAAGACTTTGCCACCATTTCTTACATGGGATATTGCACATGCTTCCGAACTGCTAACCTGAGAAAGGTATTCAAATGACTGGAAACTCTAGCTGATTTCAGACAAATGCTTCTAACTTATTTGCCATACCATAAGCCAAAGTGACCTTTCCAAAATGCAAATCCGATCATGGTATTCTGACACTTAAAGCTTATTTCAATAACTTCTATTTTTTTTTGTTAAAAAAGCACATAAATAAATAATTCTTTATTAAAGCCTCATGTCCTAATGTGATTTGACTTCTAAGTCTTATCTATATCCACTCTTTCATTTAAATGTCAAAGATATACCCTGCCGAGAAAGATCTTAACTTTTTCCTTTAGGCTGCCTGCCCCTATTCATCCTCTGCATCTCAGCTTAGATAACTCTCAGGAGAATGTCTAGTGACATTAAATAGGTATATGTGACCTCCAATTTCTCACATAAGACCTATGTTAATAGTTATTGTTTATCTTAACATTTGCCTTTCCTAGTAAATGGTATATTTGTTGAGGACAGAAACTATGATTGTATTTTGTTCAGTCTTG
This sequence comes from Ursus arctos, assembly GCF_023065955.2. Taxonomy (NCBI): domain Eukaryota; kingdom Metazoa; phylum Chordata; class Mammalia; order Carnivora; family Ursidae; genus Ursus; species Ursus arctos. The sequence goes on from NW_026622930.1 coordinate 16,164,707, forward strand.
CATTCCCAGGGCCTAGCATATGCACAGAGTAATCATGAAATGTATATCGATTGGATGAATGAAAGAGCTTTGAAATAGCTTATTTTGGAGCTAATAATCCCAGAAAAAAGATTTCAAATTATAAATAGTGATTTTTGTATATTTTCAATTCGCTGAATTAAACTATGTTGTGGGAGAATATATAAAATATTTAAGATTACAGATTTAGAATTGAAGATACTCAAGTTTAATTCCCACCTCTGCAACTATTTAGCTGTTTGACCTTGAACAAATTACTTTCCTGAGTACTCTCTGCTTTGGTATAGAAGTCTGTACTACTGACTATGTAGTGTAGTTGAAAGAAGTAAATATATTGATGTTCAAAAGTATCTGGCTTATTGCTTATCTAGCACAAAGTTAATGTTCAGCAACACTAGCTATAGATATACTTCAGCTAAATCCTTCCAAAATCATGTCTTCCAACTCGCAAATTCCTTTTCCCACATTAAAATATTTAAAGACTCCATTTTTCTGGTATTCAAACAAATTTCTGAAACACGAGTGATTCATTTACAATAGATGTATGTGCTTAATGCAGGCTCTCATGTGGATAATGCGTCCATGAAGTACCAATGTGTTAACTGTTCTTTGCTCTGTACATAGCTCATTAGTTCTGACACAGACAAGAACTGTTGCCAGAATAGCTAATAATTATAATAGCTATGTTCTGCATCGGATAGATATTCTTTTGACTGCAAGTAAAACAAAACATCGCCAACAACAGCTTAAATAAATGCTGGCATTCATGCTATTCTCTGTGTCTCTTGGCTGCCTAGAGAGGATCACAGAATAGCTTTCTTAGATCTATCCCCTCAAGTTCAAGGCAGGAAGAGAGAGGAAAGTCAGTTTTCCAGACACCTCAGAAAACCTTTCCAAAGCCATATGGTCTGCAAAAGTGTTCCGTTTTCTAGCTCTACTAGAAGGCAGCAGAAGAGCATTGGTGCCAACCTGTATTGTTTGCTACAACAAATACCAAAGTTCTAGGCTTTATGCTGCACAATTGAAATATTTTTTCAATTGGGTTGAAACTTGTACCTCCTATTCCCATACACACATACACATTAGAGTCTAAAGTGAAATGATATACCAAATGATTATTTCATCTTGTGTTCCCTGCAAGAAGGATTAACCTTACAGCTCTACCATCATGACCTTGAATACTCATTAAGGGCCAGCCTCAGCTTCGGGCTGAGGCTATAAGGAGGCTGAGCCTTGGCTTACAATCCAAATAAGGATGGAGGCCTTGCACGTACAGGGAAGGCACACATAACAGGGATAAAAGAAAGGTTAAGTGCCTGTTTGAGAGAACAGTGGTAGGTATGAATTGATGTAAATTATTTTGGAAAATGAGTTTGGAGAGATGCTCAGGTCCTTGCAGTACAGGGGTTGTATTTGAGGTTAAGAAAGGTTTTAAGGGGATCTAGAGTGCCAAGATATGTAGTATGGATCTTGTTTCTGAAACAAGAAAAAAACAGTAATGGTTTTTTGAGCAAAGGTAAAGAAATGAAGGAACACCATTAAAAATAATACAATAGAAATGTTAATCTAGGAGCTATTTGGGTTTTTTAGACAAATGTTGGGAAGTAAGATGAGGCAGGGAGTGGGCTAGGAAGGCTCAAATGGATTCTTACCAGATAGTTACATTCTAATTGGGTGGGACCTTTTCTGAATTGAAGGCAGCCAATGCTTGGATGTATCTTCAGAGCTTCTTCCCCCCCCCCCCAAATAAATAAATAAATAAATAAATAAATAAATAAATAAAAAACAAAAATCCTTTCTTTTTTAGATGTAACAAAATGGTAATATTCAAAATCAAAGGCATGTGCCTACTTTAATTCAAAAGGAACATTCTTCTAAAGGAAATGATCACCCAGCTCAATAGAGCATGCTGTACCAATAGAACTGGGGAAATTTCTCAACAAGAGCTTTCGACTTCAAATACATTTGGAGACCTTGAATTGCTCAAGTCCTTCTGCATTTACGATTGGTCACATTGGAATAGCAGAAAGGTTAGGTATTTAGAATGAAAAAGAGCTTGCCTGTGGATCTTATAGAAATGGCAAAGTCTTTACGCTGGGGAAGCTTACAAAGCTATTTGTGTGTTTTTGCTACAGCAAGTCATCAGCTCGGAAGAAAGCTCTGCACTGGTAAACATTATCTTCTGATTGATGAACTCATTTTCCCTCCCAAGTGTGTGTAGCACAATGAATCAGGTAATAAAGAGGTCAGCAACTGGAGGTTTGCACTTAACTACAGTTTATTATATTTTAGAAATGATTTGATATGGTTGTGCAATCGACAGTATAAATCATCCCCTTCAGATTTACCTATTCTATCCCAGCCACAAGAAACTGACATTTTCTTTTGAATGGCATCCCTCCCTAACACCTTTGGTCCTTCTTAAATGTAACTTTCATTATTTATATATTAGAAAACATTTTGAATGAGAGAAGTCAATGCTCAGAGTTATGTGAATAGATCTCTACTCTGGAAATTATAGTCCTTCCATCATCCTCATAAGGAGATCTGATTGGGGCTACTACAATCTGGAATATTTCTAGAATGTTTTGGAGTGATGTTTAGAATGTTTAGAATGTGTTGCAGTTCTTGAGATGCGATGTGGCTCCAGTGGTTTATGCTAGAATGTTAACCTAAGTTTGAAAATTGCTCAGGCAACTGAGTGTTTGGGGTTTGAGAGTGACGGGACTAGAAGGAATGCTTAATGATTAAGGTCATGGCATGTATTTGATTTAATACTAAAGTGAATTTTGAGGGGCTCCTGGGTGGCACAGTGGCTTAAGCATCTACCTTCGGTTCAGGTCATGATCCTGGGGTCTTGGGATTGAGCCCAGTGTCAGACTCCCTGCTTGGCGGGGATTCTGCTTCTCCCCCTCCCTCAACCCCTCCCACCCACCTTCCCATCCCTCTCATTCTCTCTTTTTCTCAAATAAATACATAAAATCTTAAAAAAATAAAGTGAACTATAATATAAAAGCAATGCTCCCCAAAATTAATTATTATTAAGTTAGAGTTAACAGATAAAGTAACATCAGTGATTACAGGAAGATGAGCTTATAACCAACAGAACACTAACATTTCCTAAGTTTACTATATTGTGTATCAATACTTCTTTGAAGACTTGCTCAGATTTATTGAAGACCTCCTACGTCAAAAATACAGAGTCCAACACTTGGCTGAATACAAACAAAAGAAAACTGAATCTGACATGGTCCTTCCTTTAAGGAGTTTATACTTTATGAAGAGAAAGAAAACATTCCTAACCACAATACAAAATGCTAGTGTAATCAAGGAAATGGCAGCTAAAATTCTACAGGGAGTTCAAGGAGGACAGATGACTTCTAGATGGGCTTGGCATAGCATGGCGGAGGCATTGGAGAAGGTATCAGAGGTTACATCTTTGAGAATTGAAGAACAACCATGGTTTAGACCTGCACAAAATGACGCTGAAGGATGCCACAGGTGGCGATGGCAGGGAGCAGCTCTTTATTTAGTGGTTTAATTGAAGGCGGCGGCAGGTAACATTGTCAGCACGGTAGGCTGGGATCAAGTGAAGAGAGATTTGAATGTCAAACTTTATCTATTGGATTAGGGGAAGCTACTGAATGTCTGGAATAGGAAGGATGAATGAAATGTGCGCTAGGAAGATGAGTGGCATGGTGAGTTGGAGTTCAGTGGAATAAAAGGTAAAAAGGCTTATGAGGAGATTCTGGTAATATTTTAGGAATCATGAAATAAAAGGAGGAACTGAGGGAGTAGAGGAGATGGCAGCTAGTTGTGTTAATAGTACAGAATTGAATTACTTTAATGACTGGTGTGGTGTGGGAGAGGAAGTGGAAGATCTGGGAATACATCCCCTGGCCCTTGGAATGGGATGCACTGTAGCTCTTCTCGGGCTGGCTAAGGAGGACAGCACTTAGTCTTGGACCCATAAAATGACATTATGCTCCAGAGATGTGAAAATCCTCTCCTGCCCTTTTTATAGAAGGATATAAATGTTAAGCAGTATTCACTAAGCTGTGAAAATAATCAGTAACATTTGATGCCTTAATTAAAGACTGGGCTGGGATTTGTGTTCCTAGAAAAATTAGTATAGAGACACAAGAATAAAATTACCTTAATTAAGACTTGTCTAGGGTGGAGATAAACTAACTCTCAGATTTATAAAGTATCCCGAGACATTTTTTTTAATAATTAAATTTACCTTTTGACCTTTAAAAATGTTCTCCAATTCATGCTGTCTTTAATCCACCAAGTATTTCTTGCCTAGATGAACCTGGGGTAGGAAGAAATATACTGAATTCATAGTTGCAAATTCCAAGATTGTGGAAAGCATAAGACGAGGCAAAGAGCTAGAGCAACTTGAAGTCAAGTTGCCCTTCTCTCATTTCACGATGAATGCATAGTTCTCAGTCACACTTAAAAGAAATCATTTCTCATTCAAAATTCATTACATCTTAATTGCAGATTTATTAACAAACTGGCGGCTTTGTATTGATTTCTGCAAGATGTTGTGGAAAGTTGGAACAGGCATAGAGCACCTTGTAGAACTGACAGCACTTCACATTAAGTGCCAAGGGTGTTGTTACATGCAAACACTTGAAAAAGAGTAGAGGGTAACAGCACTCAGGAGTGGCAAGGGTGAAAAATGCAGTATCAGAAAATATGAGAAAAAAGAAAATATGCAGTCGGGACCTATATTTTTAATGTTAGTAAAGTATGATGGGCTTTGATTTAAAATATACCTTTTATTAATTCTAAATGTCAGTCTCCTGCCCACACTCAGCTCTAGGTTCTTCCAAAGCAAAAGTGACACCCACGGCATGTCAGTGATTATGAGATGCAAAAATAATCAAAAACCAAGAATCTACTTTAATAGATCATTGTCCACAAATTCAAAAAAAGGATCCAGTATGTACCTATCCTCCCAAACTTCCAGATGAAAATGGAAAACCTCAGTCACTAGTCTCTACCAGGCAAAGTATGTATTTTATTTGAACATCAGGATGATTACTATTTCATATTCGGTCTCTATGTTTAACAATCTTAGATCCAAACAGACCAAAGAAGCGAATGTAAGTGAAATATTCCCATATGTCACTGCTACATACTGGTGATCATAGAGTTGGGGTCCTAGTTCTGAGAAGCATAAGGATACACAAAAAGGAAAATGGGTGGTACCGATTGAAGCCAGGCTCACCCCCAGAAAAATCTGAACAACAGAATGTGCCTTTAAGGAAACAGCATCTCCTAGTCTCTACCCTGCAACCAAGATGACCTTAACTCTCTCCCCTGCTCGATTAAACTTTAGATAGGCTTCTTCCTGGCTGTAGACCCCTGACCTCTTTTTCTTGGAACATTTACTTTAGAAAACTTGCAGTTGTAAATTCTCTCTCTGCCCCTTTGAAATGTAAATCTTCTATAATGCAGAGAGTCTCTCTCAACAAAAAAGGGATGGGAGCCATTCCTTTGAAACATCCTAATCGGGAAAGATAGGCTTCTGTCTCCTACTTTCCATGGGAGGTTAGAAGTCTAACTTCCATAAATAATAACTAGCGAATGCAGATGGCCTGACCCCTTTGAGCCACTTCCCCATTAATGCCATCCAGTACTTTTTCACTAACACAGCCAAGCATTTAAAAACATTGCCTGTTGTTTCAGTGAGGATGAGCTCAATCTCTCTCCCCTATTGCAACAATCTTGACCTTATTGCAGAATGAAGTCTTCCTCATTAACTTTATTAGTATCCTATTGGGATAGAATTTCATACATATGCAAGACAAAGAAAGATAACTGGGTGAAAACCTTTCTTAGTTTACCATTGCCTTTCCAGGCCTGGACACTTAACCACCCAGTATGTGAACATGAGTTTCAAAGGAAGCTGCTTGCTATTGAGCTCAGGAAAATCTCCCCAGTCTCTTCTTTCTAAAACCTGCTCCAAACACTATCATATACCGGCTCCCTCTGATCCCTGGATGAGGTATTATTGCACACGATGGATTTGGTTACCCAGGCCCAGGTTGTCGACCACTCAACTTTGGAAGGCATACAGATGTCCTAGAAAGCTCGTTACAAAGCAAATCCCTGGAATCTAACCCTAGGGAGTCTAATTCCATTGTTTTTTGGTTAGGCTCTGGAATTTTTAAGACACTCCATGAGTAATTTTGGAGCAGGTTATCCTGAACCACACTTAAACAAATTCCCATTACTCTTCCTGTAAGAAGTGCAGATGCTCGGAACTCATCCCTGATAATCACTCCTCAATGCCCAAGATTGGCCCCAAACAGATCTCTAATTTCATGACCAGCTCAAGTGTCCAGATCAATTGCAACCAAGTCCTTGGTCTTCTGTCCCATCCCAAAGGGGATCAAACATTTGGTAGTTCATATTTCTAAGTCAAAACTCTTGAAATTCCCACTCCTAATCCTCCTAAGTTAATTTCTAAACCTCAAGGTAAATATTTGACTGGAGCAATTTACAGATTTCTTCTTTAAAGTGCCGGATGCTTTAAAAACAAAAAACTAATTTTCATCTTGGAATGATGCTCACTCAGAGAAGTTGCCAGAATTTGTTTCTCTGATGGAAATTTTCAAGAAGAGAATAGCTGCAATGGCTTCTTTTGTGCACAGATCAATGAATGAGGCTTGATTGAAATGTTTTATTTCAATGAAATTGTTCATGAAATCACATGGGGACTTATGTGATGACAACCACATTATCTTTCATGTCCACACTTTCACAGACAATTAACACAGAGCTTAATAAAGTATTGAAATCAGAGTTACTTTGTCTTTTAACTTCCCAATGAAAACATCAGTCTCCCTATTTTTCATATTTTACAATGAACAGCCTACATCAATGGCAGTTTCCATATTTTTGTATCCCCTACAGTAATTGTTAGTGAATACAATTTTACCAGTATACATTTATCTATTAGTTTAAAGATTTTCATGTTTACATCCTTAAAGAGGCAGGTAGTCCAAGACTTAACAAATGCATTTTTATTGCTATAATTGACAGTAATAAAAATGACAAGTATAATTCTATGATCCATTGAGTTCCTACTATGTACTGAATACTTGACCTTACTGTACTTCTCCAAACAACCTTTCAAGGTAGGACTGATTCCATTTTACTCAGAAGGAAACTGGTGATCAAGGAGGTAAAAGGATGTGCCTAAACCTTGTCAGCTTGTTTTTAAACTCTTGGCTGCTTAATTTTAATGCCTGTGTTCCTTTAAGTGGGTCATATTGCTTAATTACTTGGTAGTGTGTGTCTGAGCTGGGAAATATTCAAGAATAGAAAGCTGTCACTCATCACTTACAGCAGCCTGCCCAGTCCACCAGTGTTGCCCTCACACCCCAATTACCCTCAAAGGAAAACTCCCCTTTCCTTCATAATATTTTCCAAATTTTTCAATTTAATTTAATTTTTTTAAATATCCCTCTTCTCTACTGAGACTATAGGCCCCACAAAGTTGTTGTACACTTCCTAATAAATCCCATCTTTAGCACAATATCTAACATAGAACCCTTAGTCAATATTTGTTGAAAGTCAGAATAAATGGCTGACCATATGTCCTGAATGTCATCTATATCCAGAAGGATCTCCATAGCATAAGACACTGTAGGTAGAAAAAGGAATCAAACATCTCAAACCCTTGCTCCCCTAAATTCCTGAGTGAAAAGCACTTGTGTGTATAATACTTAATAATATATATATATATATATATATATATATTTTAGTAGTGTGATCTAATTGTGTTTGCAGAACCAATCTTCCTAGTATTCAATGGTTTCTGTTTTTCTGAGATGGACAGTTTCTCAGAAGTCTATATTTATAATATAGTTTTACCTTTCTTAGTCCTTCTCAGTAAGGTGGTACAAAATAATTTTATAAAGCGGAACTGGGTATACATTGTTTTGTTTTTGTGGTTTTTTCCTAGAATATTAGCAGTTGATAATTAGGAAGACCTCTTAAGAGTGCTTTGTGATGTAACCCAACTACACCCATGGTTGGATTTTATTCAACCCAGTTATTTTCACCTAAGGTCATTGTCCATACTCTAGCATTAGACATAGACATATCCCATAGACTTGTCTTCCTTCTTTTTGTTCCTCTGGTTGCTTTGCGCATCCCCATTACATAACTGTTTGATCTAAAAAATCTCAGGTTCTTGAACCTGATGTAAGCTTTGGACAACAACCTGGATTGTTGGCTTACAATGTCAATAGCTGTAACAGACTTCTTGAAAGAACATTTTTGTCACTTAGAACTTGACAATTTAAATACTCAACTGCAAATAGCAGACCATCTTGACTTTGTTATTTTCTGGGAGATAGGAGTACAAGTAGCCCTATGAGCATCTGGAGGAAAAAGCCCTCGAAGAGATTTTTGGACATGATTTGCTCACATAAGGTACCCATTATGATATTTTCAGCATCTCCTCTGTGAGGAGTAGAGCACCACACTGGAAGAAATCTTAGTTGTTTAGAAAAGATATGCATTAGGTCAAAACTTTACTGCATCTCTTGGATTAACTTCCCTTCTTTGGGGCTTATACTGCTCATAAGAATGTTCCAATGAGACAGAATATATAGTGGTTATGAGCACAAGGTTTGTAGCTGATATTTCTGTGTTCAAATTTGACTTGTCCTCATTATAGTGTGTACCATTGGACAGGTTACTTAACCATTGTAGGCCTCAATTTCCTTATTTGTAAAATGCAGATAATAATAATAAGACCTGGGTGCCTGGGTGGCTCAGCTGGTTAAGCCCCTGACTCTTGATTTTGGCTCAGATCATGATCTCAGGGTCGTGGGATTGAGCTCCGTGTTGGGTTCCTTGCTCAGCAGAGAGTCTACTGAAGATTCTCTCTCTGTCTCTCCCTCTGCCTCTCCCCCTGCTTGTGCATGCTGTCTTTCTCTCTCTAAAATAAATACCTCTTTAAAATAAATATAATAATAATAATAATAATAATAATAGTAAGGCCTGACTCACATTGCTATGATGATGAAATGAAATATTTTAAGTTGACTAGAAATACTATATAAGTATTTGTAAAAAGAAGTCTTTATTCTAGACTTTAAATTTTTATATCATCAGCACAAATAATGATTCTATTCTAAAAAATATCTGTGAATCCTATTTATCTTATATTTCGGGTTTTGTATGAGATGAGACTAGAAGATTTGGTCACCTTTGTATTCCGATTACTCACAGTAACTCTCTACGAAACGTGATGCAGATGAAGACTTCATTACTGTCCTCGTTTTCCAGAGGACACAGCTGAACAGACATCTCAGACCATTCTCCAAATCATAAGAACCATTTAGCAGTAGAATGTGGATTATAACCTCTTTTCCTTCATTTTCTCTCAATCGATACTACAAATCTGTCAAGTTGCTCTATTTCCTTTAAAATTAAAATGGGCAATTCTCTTATGGAATGTGAAGATACCAATGAAGAGAAGAGACAATTTAATTTAGAGACATTCTAAATTAAAATCAACTAAAACCATTTCACACGCATGAAATCTTGCTGTTTAGCGTGTCCATGAGAATGAAAATCTGTAGCCCTGTTTATTTCAGCACAAAGCATCACCAAACTGCTGGCTTGGTGGACGTGAGTTGGAACGTTCCTCTGTCCACTTGCTGGGCCAATTCAAGATGAGGCTAATGGGCGCTTAAAGCTCTTCCAAATTTCTCTTTCCTGGCCTGAACTTGGCATTGGTGAGGCAAAACTCCTTGAATTTTTGGTAGAAATATTTAAATAATAAAGCTTTGACACGGAGGCAGGTGGACCGAAATCTAGTCTGCCACATCCATGAATTACTTAGAGCATCTATGGTCCCTGGGTCACTTTGAGGCAAACCTTGTCATATCCTCATTTCCATAAGAAATTCTGAAAGAACTATATTTCAAATTTTCCAAACTTTGATTCTTTATTTCTATTTCTCAGAAAATGTGGAGTCTATGAAGTCTTTGTACTGTTTAGCCTCTATTTCACAAGCAAAATCACTTAGTATACATCTGACGGAGACATGTGTCACCCTTCATAAAATAATCTTCAATGTGTAATGAAAGTCAGCACTTTATAGGGCCTTACTTTTCTGTTCTGAAAATTCTCACTTCTTCTAGTCTTTTCTTATATAAGCTTTTCTTCATTCTTCTAATAATTTTCTCTCTTCTCCTTTGGGTCCTCATTAAAGTCTTAATTTCCTGCTTTGAGTATAGGACCCAAAAGATGAAAGAACACTTTATAACCTTAATTGCATTACTCTTCCCAAGAGAACGTATATATGTATACATCTCATGGATTCAAAGTTACTTGTTGCAAAAGAAATATACTACATTGCTGATTGTGGTTGATAATTTATTGAATCATTTTGTGGACAACTTAACCGAAAGAATACCTTCCAACTTCTAATATTTGGACTTCATATATATCTTACCATGAGGGGTGGAACATCAGTCTCATTATCTGCCTATTTCTATGGCTTGGCTTTTTGACATTAACACCTTATAATCTGTGCTGAATCTGTTTAGAAACTACATCATGTTGGGGTACCTGGGTGGCTCAGTCAGTTAAGCATCCAACTCTTGATCTCAGCTCAGTTTTTGATCTCAGGGTCGTAAGTTCAAGCCTCGTGTTGGTCTCCACACTAAGCATGGAGCCTACTTAAAAAAAAAAAAAAAAAAAAGAAAGAAACTACATGTAGATGTAAGTATCTATCAGAAAAGATTAAGATTCTCTGATTGTGACTGTCAGAAAATAACTCCAAGTTAAACACAAAATAATTTATTGGAAGATCACCAGAGACTCAGAATCAATAGAATGGAGAACCACCTTGGAAATGAGAAGTACCAAGGCAGAGCTGGAGGCTGGGAAGTAGGAGCCCCTGTCCTGCACCCCTACCCCCCAAAAAAGCCACCAAACACAAGTAAAATGGTCCGGGAGCACTGCTAGGATGTGCAAAAATAATACCAATAGCCAACATACATCTACTGCTCAGCATTCACATCTATTAGCTCCTTAGTCCTCATCATGCACAACCTTATGAGTTTGGGGCTGTCATTCTCCCCATTTATAAATGAGCAAACCAAGGCAGCATGGCTAAGCTCCCTGTTTAATGTCACGTACCTAGGAAGTGATAGGCTTCCAGCCTCAGCAGGCTGGACCCTATGTTCTGGAAAACACTGATGTCACTTGTGATAAGGGAACTCCAAGAATTTTCAGTCCCTTTGATCTTCTCAGAATTCAAAGCTAATGACAAGGTCATCAGATTAGCCTAGTTTGAGTTTTTCTTCCACTCCCTGGCTAGAAGAGGAAGAAAAACTCTAATTACAGCCTCACCAGCCTAATTCCAATGAGGGAGGGCTAATTTCTCATAATGAAATTAGGGCACTGGTAGAAAGAGACCTGGATGTCCAAGAGCTAAAAATAAAAAGGTGTCCTGTTAAAAGCCTGCCCTTCATCACACTCCGCTGATATGAATACTTGAGGCTGCCTCCTTTATTTAATAAGACGAGAGCAGGTAAAGATACTAATTTATTTTACATTAACACTTTTAGTTTGATAAGAAAAAATGCATAATTAGCTCCATTTGAATTACAGACAGTCCTCCACTTACGACGATGGCTTGACTCACAGCTTTTCAACTTTACAATGGCATGAAAGTGAGAGGCATTCAGTGAAAACCACACGCTGAATTTTGAATCAGATCTTTTCCCCAGCAGGTGATAAGTAGGAAGTTCGTCTCTCGTGCTGCTGGGCAGTGGGGGCAAGCTGCAGCTCCCACTCACCCACGCGATCACGATGTTGAACAACCCACTTAGAATCATTCTGTAGTCCTACAACCATTCCGGTTTCACTTTCAGTCCAATAGCCAATAAATTACATGAGATATTCAACACTTTATAATAAAACAGTCTTTGCATTTGATGATTTTGCCCAATCATAGGCTAATGTAAGTGTTCTGTGCCCATTTATGGTAGGCTAGGCTAAGCTATGTGTATGCTAAGTGTATCAAGGTGGGTCCATATAACAGAATACAGATATCTTGATTGAAACCGTTTTCACTCTGTAACTGTAAAATTGATTTTGTTTGAAATAAAATCATCACCGTTGTAACAGAAGGAAGGGCCTTCTGGGTGGAGCAGTAAAGATACTAAGTATTGTTTTTAAGAACAGGGTGCTTTCATCAAGTGGAGTCAAAAGGAGTCATTTCTCAGAAGGAAGCAGAAAGAGTTACAAAGGATCTTCTTTCTCCCACACAACACAAAGCATCTTTCAAGGTCACCGTGAGTGCATACATTTGCAATGTAATGGAATATGCAATTATTCATAAAACTAATTCATTGGCTATGGAAAAAGAAACCTTCAAATAAATATATGCTTGGTGTTTTAAGGTAAGAACATTATTCAAATATGTGGATTATGCTGGCATTGTTTAACTAGGCTGAGGTTTCTTGCTTTTTTTGTTTGCTTCTTTAATGTGATTTGCTAATTTCATGCTTCCAGAATGTCAACAAGGGTAATAAAATAGCAATTTAAGGCCACATTAAAAGCTGAACTAAATGGCACCATTCTACTGAAGACATTAAAACAAAATTACAGCGTGTCCTCCTATCAGAAGGAATTTTTGTAGCTTTCATGTAGAATGGGGGGAAAAAGATCTTTATTTCTCTCTCCCCCCTTCTGCCTGGGGCTATTGTAGCTTTGAGGGACTAGAAGCCCTGGCCTATTCATGCTAAAATAATTCTTGCTGGGATGACTCAATTCTTTTTTCACTGGGATATTCACTTTCTTCTTAGGACAGTCCTTATAGGATTTAAGGACAAATTAATTGCGTACAGAGACAATGGGACCACATTCTTCACTTTCTTGATAGGATCACACTAGAAGGAAACTCACCTGAACATTTAAGGATGATGAACTTATTTTAGTGTTGCCAATGTTTAAGGCTTTGTATCGGGGCCTTTCCTTCTCACTCCATCAAACCTGCACACACACACGCACTGCAGACACGGTAAGGATGCTCTTTTACCCACTTCTTTCCTAATCAGTTTCATGTAGCTTCCCCACCAAGATTCACATTAGTCAGATTTCTGTGTCATACTTTGTATACATTTATCAAGTTGTCTTTTTTTACCTCATCTGCCTCAAGTAGTGACAAAAAAAAAAAGCCAGTGAAAGACACCAGAGACTTGGGACTTAAATTCAGAAAACAACTGAAAACACAGCCAAAAGTAATTTCAAGTATTTGTTAGTATTGATACGCTTTAAAGCACTTTCCTACTAGGTGTCTTATTGTAGCCTCATGATACATTTTTACGGTAGGAAAATAAGATGTTACTTAACTTCACAAGAAGTGAAACTAAAAGTTTAAGGCAGGGGTCCAATGTGAGATTTATTCTAAAATAACGACTATAGTTAGAAGACTTCAGGTAGAATTCTGTTTAGGAAATATGCCAAAATTCAGGTTTTTTTCTTGGACAAATCATTTTTACTTTGACTTTAACTAATGCTAATCCCAAATGTTGTTTCTATGAATGAGAAGTCTTGTTTTGAGAATTTTTATGCATCTCGGAAAATTTAAAAGTTGCAAAAGTCTTGTTCTCATGTATGAGGATAACACACACATTAAATTTTGATCATTTTTAATCTGTGATCTGTTGATCATGACCACATTTTATTACCCTCCCAACCAATTGTTATTCACTCTATTTTTGTATAGCCGTTTTGAGATACACTAACGTATAATGCCTACCACAGTAGTTTCATAATGACTGTCTTTCTAATTAAAATTGGAAGTATAGGAGTAACATTTGGTAACCTTTAGTACTTTGTACAGAATTTTACCAAGTATTCTGGAAAGAAGTATGTCTAGAAAGAAATAATTCCGCAAAATAAGAATTAATTCCTTCCATCTCATCTTATCATTCTTGTATATAAGTGAAAGTAATTGCATGGCAAAGTAATCTAAATAAAATCCTAGTGATCTAAAAAAGCTAATGCAACATTACAGAAATAATCACAGTAAATACTGGATATTGATTGCTTCTTATAGGCTCTGCACACTTGTAACCCATTCTAAAGCTTTCTTCCTGATGAGAATTCAGGCATAATCATTGGCCTCTCTGTCATTACCCTCATCCTGACCAAGTGAAGATAAAGTTATTTACCTGATTGATAATTTGTGAAGTGTGCCTGTTGGGCTCAGCTCTGCCCTTTATTTTGCTTGGGAGCAAGATTACTCCGTGAAAGCATGTGTTTCCTTCTGCTCCACCTTGTGCTAAATGTTACCTGGACTCTCATTGCTAACTTGTGCTCTGTTACATCTCTGCCTGTGATTGGTGGGGAAAATTCGCCCAATTCTGGGGTTTCCTTAGAAAACTCATTTGGCTCTCTCTCAAAGCCACCTTCTTTCCATTGACATTAACGGTATGTTGGTCTCTGTATCTACTCCTAGTCTTATTTCTCCAGATGTTCAGAACCTGATAGAGAATACTGATGCTATTACTGAGGGCCCCTTTGTAGACCTGAGGTTTGCAACACTGAAGACAAAAGTGTCCTAATCTATTTAATCCATTCGAAAGCCCTTAAAATATCTCTTATTCTCCTTTTACAAATGATAAAGCAGAAGCTCAATAATTAAAATACTCAGTGGTTGAGCTGGGATTTGAACACAGTCTGCTTGTCTCTAAATCCTATATTCTTAAATTTCCAATCTGCTTCCTAAAGGCACAAAAGGCATGAAAGATCATTGGTTCTTCCTCTCTCATCTCCCTCACGAGTAAACAGAGTCAGGTAGATAGGAAGTTAATTGCCCAAGGTCATGCAACTCATCACTGACTTCATCAAGGCTTGCAACCAGGTTTCTGCACTTGCCTTCTTCCATAAATTTGTAATCAAGACGAGTAACTGAAGCAAAGCAGAATTTTGCCAGCTGTGGCTCAAATCCTCTGTAAGAAATCTGATACCATATTTGTATTTGGCTACAGGACATAGAAACTGCAGAAGCATAATTAAATATCTATTTTCAACTTGGGTTAAAACCAGAAGGAAAAAAAAGCCAGTAACTGCCTTTAGTAGAGGGCAGGGGATAAGGAGGTTCAAAAAAGAATAGTCAAATTTCTATAATTTTTGTTGCTAAGGTTGAAAAAATTATGCAAAATCATTTATCTGCAGAGTATGAACATACATTATTTTTGTATTGCTAATAATACAAGAATCTATTCTGATGCTGTTATTGTTTTGCTAAGAACACATCTGTTGATGAAATTCATGTTTTCTGACTTGACTTCCAAGTCCAATCCAGGTACATCTGTGACTGCTACAGGGGGAAATACATCTCAACAAATTTAGCTATCCTGGTTTGCTGATATAATACCTTACAACCCTTCACAAGCCCTTAGGGGCACTGACAATCTCAAATTTATACTAAAGTATATGCACTTTGGTGCACTTCTCCATATCTGTGTTTGGAAATAAGATAGACATTGTGTAACTGGTATAATTCAAATATCCTTCATAAAATACTCTTCCATGTATGTCCATTAGCTATTACTGCTACCTCTCCAAAACATACTAGCATAAATAAGCAGCTGTCTAGGATTTCTCATGATCCTAGTGGCTAGATGAATTGAATTGATGTCCACAATCAGCTGAGGGCTGGTTAAATGGTTTTGCTGATGATGCCTGTGCTCTCACACATGTCTGAGGCTTGGGCTAAAATGATTTGCCTGTGTTCCATATGTTTGTTCATTCACCAGCAGGCTAAGGCAGCCTTGTCCCCAGGCTAGCTCAAATCTGTTCTAACAATTATTGCAGGGAAGCAAGAAAACGAAATGTAAATGTGCAAGAGACTTTTCAAGCCTTGGTTTATGTCAAGCCTGCTAAAACTCTATTGGCCAAATCAAGTAATGTAGCTGAGCCAGAGTCAGAGTGAGAGAGGTCTACAGGGCAAAAATTACAGGGCAAAGTGTGTGGCCAAAGGGGGGGGGGGGTCATTAATAGGAGCCATCAATGCAATCCTTGTACAAGACAATGTCAAATAAATGATGGTTTAATAAAAATGTGTATTTTATTGTCTACTTTCTGATGATACTTATAAGCAATTTAATGCTGATTGGCGACATATTTTTCTTCTTCTTACTGCACACATAACCAATTTGAATCGTATGGCAACTTGGTAGGTTAGGTACTATCTGAGGGAGAAAGAAGGAAAGGAGTCAACCTGAGGAGCATTTTTAGGTACTTGTGACTATTTCTTAAGGGCTATTTTCTTAAAATTTTCCAGCTTCTTTATTAACATATAATCGTTATACAAAAACTGCACGTAACCGTGTTTGCAATTGAGGGAGTCTAGACTTATGTGCACACTCATGTTACCGTCATCGCAGTCCAGGTCATGAAGCATATTCATCAGCTCTAAAAATTTTCCTGCATTTCTTTTTGTTTGTTTGTTTGTTTGTTTTTGTTTGTTTTTTGTTTTTACTGTGTGTGTGTGTGTGTTTTGTGGTAAAAACACTTAACACTGTCCTCCTGATAAATGATCTCTTGGATATGCACACCAAAAGTATAGGGGACAAAAGCAAAAATACCTAAGTGGGACTACATCACACAAAAATGCTTGAGCACGACAAAGGAAACAATCAATGAGCTAAAAGGCAACATACGGGATGGGAGAGAAATACTTTCAAACCATACATTTGATAAGGGTTTAATTTCCAAAATACACAAGTAATTCAATAGCAATAATAGCAATAATAAAATAATCCAATTAAGCAATGGACAAAGGACTTGAATAGACCTTTTACCAAAGACATACAAATGGCCAGCAAGTATACAAAAAGATGCTTAGCTTCAATCATCAGGGGAATGCAAAACAAAACCACAAAGAGGGGCACCTGGGTGGGTTATTCCGTTGAGCATCGGACTCTTGATTTCCGCTCAGGTCGTGATTTCAGGGCCATGAGATTGAGCCCCATGTCAGGCTCCATAGTGGGAGTCTGCTTGAGTTTCTCTCTCTCTCTCTGCCCCTCCCCCCACTGAGGTGCTCCCTCTCTCTCTGGCTCTCTTTTTCTCACTCTCAAATAAATAAATAAGTCTTAAAAAAAAAAGGAGAAATCACCTCACACCTATTAAGATGGCTATTACCAACAACAACAACAACAACAACAACAACAACAAAAGTGTTGGCAAGGTTGTAGAGGAGTTGAAACCCTTGTGCACCATTGGTGGGAATGTAAATTGGCAGAGCAGTGAAAGATATATGGATGTTCCTCAAAAAATTCAAAGTAGAACTACTATATAACCCAGTAATCCCATTTCTGAGTATATATGCAAATGAATTTAAATCAGGATCTTGAAGAGTTCCCAAGTTGACTGCAGTATTTTTTATAATATCCAAGATATAAAAACAACCCAGATGTCCACTGACAGATGAATGGATAAAGAAAATATGGTATATACATACAGTGGAATACTATTCTGCCTCTAAAAAGAAGGAAATCCTATCATTTGTGACAACACGGATGGCCCTAGGAGACATTAAGCCAAGTGAAATAAATCAGTTGCAGAAGGACAAATACTTCATGATTCCTCTTTATAAGGCACCTGAAATCATCAAAGGTATAGAAATATATAATATAATGGTGATTATCAAGGGATGGGGGAGGGGGATATTGTCCAATGGGTAGATACGCTGCACAACACAGTGCCTATAGTTAACAATAAGGTATTGTGCACTTAAACATTTGTCTGTTTTCTTGAATGAATCAAATATCATCTTTAACACTAGGACTGATAAATATATTGTACAGTGATTTGGATTGCTTGAGAACTTGGCACGATATCTTTTGACTTTTGTGTTCCTTTCCAACTCTGAATCAATACAGCCAAAGATTTGCTTTTAGGCAAATTTCCCTAAGTGCACACCAGTTACAATTGAGGTGCATATAACTCACTCATGTTTGTGTCTGATTCCTAATTATATGTTTCCAATCACTTAGTTACTTTAATCAATTATCTATTGAAGCATTGTGGTTCCAGATGTAATATTAACATAGAAATTAAATGAGAGAAAGTGTGGGATTTGGGACATTAAGCACACAACTAATTAAATTATATTGAATCCATTGACTTGGGTTACACTTTATTATGAACATTTATCTTGATATTTCATTCAATCAGGAATGTTAGTTTATGGGTTAAGTGTATCAGCCTTTAACTTACTTTCATTATTATTACAGGGTTATTTATACTGGGAAAATAGATGAGATGGATAATCATCATTCACATAGACTAAACCTATAGACCCAAACTCTTTGAAATGGTCATCTGATTACATCTACAAGGCAGGATTTGGGGAGGTATGTGTGTTGAATAGAGTTGGTAAATATTTGCTTTCTTGACTTCACTATTGTGTTGCATGTATGATGCATGTTGCATGTATGACATTAATATTAATAATGTAAAGGTTATATGTGGCTATGGAAGATAAATCTCCTTTTAGAAACTTACTATGTGAAGAGCAAATAATAATCTAATGCATAAAAACCTGAAACATAGCATGTGGAATCATATAGACTTGAGTTAGAATCTTAGTTCTACCATGTACTAACAATGATTTACTGGATTTTCCCAAGTCTCAGTTTCCCATATGTAAGACTGGGAATAATTCATTGGGAGAATCAAACTTGATAATGAATGTAAAATGCTAACAGCAGTGTGCTTGTATATTGTAAGCATTAATACATTGTTCTTTAGTAACACTGATGGAAAATATAGGGAATATATACAAGCGATTGTCATGAATACCTTAAAAATTCATAAAAATAGTAGCTTAAATGGATTTGTTTAGTGCATCAAAAACTGCACTAGTATGCTACATGAGCAAATAAACTTAATTGAAATTTAATCTATTTAATTCAAAATTAGTCCTTGTTTGCAACTTTGCAGTTATCTCAGGAGAAGTGTGGAATTGCACATGTCTGTGATTTATGCTCACAAGAGCCCTGGATTCTGATATCGTTCTCATGGAATCAACAATAGGATTAGAAGTTTCTATTTTGTGGTGGTTGATAAAAACTCATCAACACAGCACATCCCCTCATCTCAGTGGTTTGGAAGTTTAATGTGCATAATGAAAACACATGAGTTCATCAGATACGTAAATTGAAGCAACCTTAGAGATTCTGATTTAGGTAGTGGCAGTGCGACCAAGAACTGTGAATTTTTACAAGTGTCGCAGATAACTCTGATTTAGGTAGTTAGGAGCAATGCTTTGAGAACCACTGCAAAATGATCTCTGCTCTGAGTATCTTGATAATAAAAGCCTAGAAGTCCAGGCTGGACAGAAAGGAACATCAGGATTTGAAGAACTCAGAGGTTGGATTGAAGTGGGGTTGCTGTTAAGTCAATGTTTCTATCTTTGAAAATGTATGACAATCTATCGTCCCTGATTATGACTTGAAATCCATTGATGGTGGAGTTAATAGCCACTGAATGAAGACAGGAGGCAGATGTGAATGCTTGTGGGTACAAGGTTAGGATTGACATCAGTAGATGGTGGGGGTGGGTTTGGTGCGTATATCGAAAATGAAATAAACCACCTGTGATGGAAGAACATAAAAATTAAATTTCCTGTTATGCCCATTAACACAAAAGGCTTCACTTAAAGATTTAAGAATTGAAAATATTTGGGATATATTGAAATAAAAAATCTAGAGCAGTTTTGTAGAGACACAATAGTTATCAACTATACCACATGAAATTAATTCTGAAATTCCTTTTTAAAAATGATCAAATCTCTACTGTGACAGACTCTGGATATTTACCTGTATACCAGATCCGAAAGGAAAAGCTCTGAGAAAATGCCCTCCTTCAGAAGTACATACATTTCAATGCCCAGGTCAAAACCGTCCTACATTAAAAAAATAAAAAAATTAAAAAATAACGATTTATTTTTTTTTATCCAAGTAAAGTTATTTTTTTCTCAAAAATAAATTACATTCATAGTAATTTTGACTTAACATGGGAAAATTAGAAAAACCCTTGGGTTCTTCTATGCCTTTGATATAAAAGTTGTTTAATCAAAATAACTGGTGGTAAGTGATACAGTATAATATTCTTCACATGAGCACTTGTGAAAATGATTTGTAAAGTGAATGATAATATAAAAATGCAAATCATTATTACATGCTGTTCCCTGAATGACACAATTCAGTACAAAAAATATGATGCATATAAATCAAGCTAATTTGGACACACTGAGGAACAATAGAAATTACAGTAAAAGAAACAGGGCTTATTAAATATCCACTACCTGTCAAACACTGTTCTATGTACTTGTATTTACTAACTTTAACTTTTTTTAAGATTTTATGTATTTATTTGAGAGATGCTGGATGTGTGTGCATGAGCAGGGGGGAGGGGCAGAGGGAGAGAAGCAGACTACCTGCTGAGCAGGGAGCCAGCATCATGACCTGGTCCCAAGGCAGACACTTAACCAAATGAGCCACTCAGGAACCCCTATTAACTTTAATTCTTAAACAAGTCCTGCAAGGAAGCTGTCTTGGACCCCATTTTACAAATGGTAATTGAGACACAGAGATGTTAGTAACTTGTCAAGGATACACAACTTGAACATGGCAAAACCAACATTTAAACTAAGACATTCCTGCACTTTTTCATTAAAATTCTCATAAATATCTCTAGCACGTAATATGTATTCAGTGTTTGCTTCCAATTGCATACAGAGACAAATAAGTAGCTATGAAATGTGTGATGGTCTCTTTAAAAAGGGGACCATGGTGGGATTTGGAAGTCCTCATTATACATTAATTATGCTCCTCAACCTTGATCTCTTAACTTAGCTCTACTGTCCCCCTTGGAACATTATCATGTTGTTAATTCATTTAGCAACCCCGACAGAGTGAGCATATGAATTTCCTGTGGGCCCAGTCTAAATTGTCAGATGGTTTTTAGTAGTGATGTCCAGAGAATGAAGTTTCTTGATGATCGCAGAGCATGTAAAATTTCACATTATTGTCTTTCTGAGCAAATTCTCTGTAATAGCAATATTAATTTAGCAGGTAGGATTTCTTTGTTCCAGAGAAAAGCTTAAAATAACTTGTGCTTTGTAATTAAATAGGATTTTTTATTATAAAAATAATTCAGAATCACCTGAAGGTAAATTCTGTCAAAGTTCTAGTAAAATGTGCAATAAAGTTAATTTTAAAACAACACTTAAACCATCCCAAGTTTGCAGCAGCTAATTTCAGAAGCTATACTGTCTTCTTTAACAATAGAACATAAAATAATATATGTTAATTTATTTAACAAAGAAAAAATAAAAAGTCTGCTACATGACGACCCACTACAATAACACTCATTAAGAAGCATTTGGGGATAGCCTGTTAAAATATTTAAGTCTTTAATTACAAGTCACTTCTCCTAGTTTTATGGGTGGTGTAAGTTTTAGACTAAACAGAGTGCTACAGAGCTACAAACAGATGCAATCAAATATAACTAAGAAACTGGAGGAATAAAGCAACTTCATTTTCCTTGCACATGTGGAAAATAGAATTAAAACTGCTGAACTAAGCAGGTTGTTGGTGAGGGAGGAACCTACCAAATGAGACTAATTCAAGTAGCGAATATAGTCCAATAAAACCAAATTGAGTTTTTTATTCACATTTATGCTAATCACTTACTTTCTTTTTACTTGTTATCTCCTGTACCTTTTTTCAAAAGATTTTATTTATTGATTTGAGAGTGAGAGCGAGAGAGAGCTGGAGCAGGGTGAATGGCAGAGGGAGAAACAGACTGCCTGAGGAGCAGGGAGCCAGATGCAGGACTCGATTCCAGGACTCCAGGGTCATGACCTGAGCCAAAGGCAGACGCTTAACTGACTGACCCATGCAGGTGCCCCTCCTATACATTTTAATCTACAGTCTGTTTGTTTCATCTTAGAACGCAATTTGCAATATTATTTTCAATTTACCTATTCCTTTAAGGTAAATACAGACCATATCACCAACTCTGTTTCTTCCAGGTAGGTTCTTAGACATGATAACAATTTGGTAGTGGATGGTTACTATTATTTATTTATTCTTATTTCAATTTTTATTAGAAAGTGAGAGTGAAGAAGAAAGCATGTCTTAGTACCAAATGAAACATTACACAAAAGCTTGCACATCTCACTCATAGAAAGACAAACTGGCAAAGAAAAAAAAAATCAATTTTTTTCCTGCTCCAATAGAATTCAAATACTCCAAAGTAGGAAACCAGAGAAAGAACTATCCACCGAAGGGGGATACACACTACAGTTGGTAATAAGCTTTACAAGAAGGTAGGCTGAAAAAGCATTTGAGAGAAAATGTAGCACGAACCAGTGTAACTTAGTGAAGGCTCAAATGATGCTATCCTGACTATGACTACAATTTACATATTATATTTAGATCTTAACATGATAATTAATGGTTATGTACAACTGTAGGAAATTGAAAAGATCGATCTTTTGGCATGTTCAACTCAAGCCATCCACTGCTTTCTTAAAAAGAAGGAAAAAAAAAAAAGGTTTCCATAGATAAAATGGTAGCCTTAAAAGGGCTGAGAAACTTAATTCTGCAAAATACTCATTTCTTGTTGACACTAGATTAAGAAGAGTGTGTTGTATAATCTGGCTGTTATCTTTAGAGGAGAGAGAGGTGAGCAAAGAATCTGGATAGTTAAGGTGGGAAAACAGAATTTAAATTTGCCATCTAAGTTAGCAGAGAACTCATTTTATTCCATTTCAAAGAGGGAATATGGGAAATATACAGGTTTGTGGGGGAGGTATAAGGAGGGGGAAATAGCCACTGGGAGCCATAAAAGCAGTAGGAGCAAGCACAGGGCAGGAGAAAAGCTGCCATTAGGAAAGAGATCAGCCTGCTTGACTTAGAGCCAATCATTATATTCTTGGCCTCAGATAAATTAAACAAGGGTATTGCACCAGATGATCTAAGAGGTTTCTACCAGCAGCCAAATTGGAGGAATTTGTGGCAAGGGAAAAATTCATGCTTCCTAGACAGGGCCATGACTTCTGATTGGCTACAAAGTGGATGGAGTTCATTGCTGGTTTTGGCTTTCTTTGCTAATTCCTAACCCATTCTGTTTGGAAGCTGGCTAGATTTTCTTCATAAGAAGTTTGTCTGCATC
Source organism: Ursus arctos (assembly GCF_023065955.2). NCBI lineage: Eukaryota > Metazoa > Chordata > Mammalia > Carnivora > Ursidae > Ursus > Ursus arctos. The sequence continues at coordinate 16,187,972 of NW_026622930.1, forward strand.
CCCAAATAACTATGGCTTCTATTCTTGTTCTTGTTCTCCAAATATCCCTTGGGATAATTGGTCCTCCCCTGATTGTTCCATTTCTTCCTACAAGAGAGAACCAGCCATTCTCTGTGTAGGTGCCTAAATTCATTGTTAATTCTTGCAGGGTGTTTGCAGGCTCATAGAATGACAAACTGGCAGGAAATCAGAATTATATAAGTCAGACCCCTTAGACGACAGCCAAGGGGGAAAAAAAAAAGCCAGGAGACATTATGGAACCAACCCAGAGTCACAGAGTCATTACCAATAGATCTAGGAAGATTCCACATTGCCTAACTTCCAAACCATTTACTCTCCTCTTCACCACTGTGTGGTTGATTTCTTATCACAAATTGTATTCTAGTATCTCTTGTTTCCCAAATATCGTATCCTTAATTCTTTCTCTCTCTTTAAAAAAATTCTGTTTATTGGTATTGGCTTTGAGAAAAAAGTACTTAATGAGTATTTCATGAATCCAATTTTTGGTCAACCCAAAGTACTTTCCATTTATCAGATTCTCATTTTCCTCTTTGCTCTCAAGCTCATTACTCCACTTTTTATCTTCACTGAACTGCAATTGGCATCTATTAACCTACATCCCTGTGCAATATGACTCTTCTGGATGTTGACTCTAACTGACATGGAGGAGGGGGGTGGGGGTGGAGAGTGCAGTGTTGGCTGCCACTTGATATCAGGTGCAGATTTAGAATTTAGCATTCCTTGCTATTCTGCAAAGACTTACTTAATTCACACTTCCATTTTTCGGATCAGAAGGGAAGACAAAACACCATACAATGACTTTCTAGACTGCAAAATGATTTTGAATGTGTATACATTCACAGAATGTCATAAATGGATGGAATACTAGAGTCCAGCCTTCTTATCTATTCATTTTATTTTCTTTTATTGCACACCAAACATTTATCACATTTCTTGAAGAAGAACTAGAGATGAAAGCACAGGCTTTTCCCTCAAAAAACTCACATTTTATTAGGAGTGGCTGGAGACAGAAAGGGGAGTAGTCACCATCAATGCCCACTGCGAAGTTTTATGCTAGGTTGTCTCTCAGTGTGTGACATCTGCAAATGAGCAGACCCAGATCCATTCAGGGAAAGTGTCCAGAAGGAGGCAATGTCTGAGCCTGTTGGAGAACTACAAGTAGTGAACCAAGTGAATATGTAGAAGGAGGGCAGAGGGTAATGCAACACACAATGATAAGATCCAGAGCTAAACAGAATGGGCACATTCAGGTAAATATCATAATGGAATTACTGGACTGCAGGAATCTTCCTGAGAGAGAGCAATAGACAGGCATCCCCCATTCCTATAGTTTCCTTCGTGTCACTCCAAAGAGTTGAATCTTCACCTGAAAATTACAGGAAACCTTGGAAGACTTTAACTCAGAGAGTGATAGGATGAAGTTATGTTTTTGTAAGCTGTTGATGATAGCAATGTACAAGGTAAATTTGGCAGAGTTGGGGTGCATTAAGAGATGAGACCAGAAAAATGGCAACCAGAGAGGACCTTCTTATAGTAATCCCAGTAAGAAAAGATGAGGTCCTGACTCAAGGCAGCCTCAGTAAGAGTGGAAAGTCAAGATGCACTGAAAACTATTAAGGAGAGAAAACGGATACTCCAGAAATAGAGGGGCCTAAAGATGTGAAATTAATCAACCTGGGCCACACACTTAATGAGTACCAGGTGCCCACCTTCAGTCAAGGAACATTTCTGTGACACCACTCTACCTCTCCGAGTCTACATTTTGACAATGACAATAATCAGATTTAAGATAGATGGTCTATTTATAGCAGAGAGCTATATTTAAGGACCCTATTTTTCCTCATTATCCAAGGCAAGTAATGCAGGTGTTTGATTCAAATAAAATAGGATGTTAACAACTTCCTCGAAGCCTGAACTTCTTGAAAACAAATAGACATTGGCTGCCCTTGATTTAACCTTAGAGTAGATATCACTTCCCTTCATCAGTGAGCAAGGTGAGGATAGATTTCCTGTCTTGTCTCCCCTGCACATTTTTAACCCAAAGCAACTCATTAGAAGGTACTATTTCCAAGAATAAGGCATCTCCAATCAAGCCCTTATTCCTAAAGAAATTTTGGGGGAGTAGAAGTCAAAGAGAGAAGTGGGGTAGCAGCAAATTACTACATCTCTGCATGTGGTTCCTTCTTAGGCAAATTCAGAGATTATATGAATGAGATATCTTCATTGCAAGGTACAAATGGATGAATATGTGTGAAAAGGCTTGTGGGAAAAGCATGTGTGTAAATAGGGAAATTGAAAGTTAGGAGTTGTTACCATTCATTTCTCCAAAGTGAAGATGCTTTAGATTTTATTTGTTTATTCGACAGAGATAGAGACAGCCAGCGAGAGAGGGAACACAAGCAGGGGGAGTGGGAGAGGAAGAAGCAGGCTCATAGTGGAGGAGCCTGACGCGGGGCTCGATCCCGTAATGCCGGGATCACGCCCTGAGCCGAAGGCAGACGCTTAACCGCTGTGCCACCCAGGCGCCCCCGAAAGTGAAGATGCTTTAAAGATATTTTATGATGTTTTGTTTTGAGAGGATTCCAGAAGTATGACATTTCTTTGCCCAAACTTCTGTTTCCCCTAATAAAATGTATGTGCTATTTGGTGTACAGAACACTATAATCCCAGATTCCACCGTCCTCAATTCAATTTGCTTACGTACACTTCTTAGATTTCTTTTGTAAATGGTAGCTACCTGAAATTTTGTGGGAGAGAGGGTTACCTCCAACCCCCCCCACCCCCGCACGCACAAAGCATCACTACTAGGTTATATAGTGCAAGTGAGTCTCATATCATGCATGTAGACAGTTATTATCTGAAAATTATTAGCAAACACACACAATGAAAATAGTTCATAAGAGATGTTCTGCAGACTCAAAAACGCCCCCATAACTGGAGAAAAAAACCCTGCATTCCATGTGCAGTGCTCATTTGATTTCCACAAAGACAGACACAAGGACTCACAATATGTGTATTCCATATAAGGACATGTCCTGAATGGACTTTTATTGTCAGGCACCCTTACACACCAGAACACATAAATATGCCCCTAATACACAAGCAGGGATGTACAAAAGTGTAAATGGGTGGTATCATGAAAACTGTGTTGGTGGAACGTCAGAGAAGGGTGTTCTTATATTGTAATTGATAGATGAGGGCAGAAGAGACAGAACACTTGGCCAGAAGTGGATTTTGAAATATACCTTGGAGGTGCATTCAGTTGAAGATTTATCTACATATTTTTATGTTGTTAGAGACTTTGAGAGTGAACAACCTGGGCTGTGAGTTCTTGCTTTTTATAGCAGTGAAGATTTAACACAGTCTTTTGATTCTGGATCTACCAACACTAAAATATTTTTGGGAAAAAGATAAATACACATGCAAATATATGTAAATATATTTATATATATGCAAATGTACACATACATATACACGTAAATATACATATATAAAATGTATATATATGAAACATAATTTATTGAAACCATGTCATCCACTACCAATACATCCATACCCTCTCCTGCCTTTGAGCCTGGAGATAATTAACTCTCAATGCTTGAGACATTCTTTGTAGCCTTTTCTGCCCTTTCTGCCTGCCTCCAACTTCATTTTTCTAAATCCTATTTATCTCATGGGTCTCTACCTAAATGCCCCCTATGCAGGGTGCCTTATCTGATATCCTCCACTAGTAAACCTTGCCATTTTAAGCTCCTATTATACCCTACATTTCCCTGTTGGTAATATTTTTAAAATATACTTTTTAATTAATTAATTAATTAATTTATTTATTTATCTGAGAGAGAGAGAACAAAAGTGGTGGGGTTGGGGGGGGCAGCAGAGGGAGAGGAATAAGTAGATTCCCTGCTGAGCAGGAAGTGCAATGTAGGGCTTGATCCCAGGATCCTGAGATCATGACCTGAGCTGAAGGCAGCTGTTTAACCAACTGAGCCACTCAGGCACCCCTCTGTTGGTAACATTAATTACATTTATGATTAACTGTCCAAAGATAGATTAAATGCTCCCTGCAGAGTCAATTACAATCTTCTTCACTGTCTCAATGAACACAAGGCTAGAAGAAGCAAAGGAATGAATAAGTGATATAGAAGACAAAACTATGGAAAATAATGAAGCTGAACAAGAGAGAGAAAGAAGAATTATGGAACAAGAGAACAGACTTAGGGAACTCAGTGACTCCATCAAATGTAATAACTAACATCCATATTATAAGAGTCCCAGAAGAAGAAGAGAGAGAAAAAGGGACAGAAAATTTGAGGAAATAATAGCCGAAAATTTTCATAATCTGGGGAAGGAAACAGATATCCAGATCTAGGAGGCACAGAGAACTCTCATCGAAACAACAAAAGCAGGCCAACACCAACATATACTGTAATTAAATTTGCAAAATATAGTGATAAAGAAAAAAATCTCAAAAGCAGTGAGACAAAGGTAGTCCTTAACTTACAAGTGAAGACCTGTAAGTCTAGTTGTGGATTTCTCAACAGAAACTTGGCAAACCAGAAGCAAGTGGCATAATATATTCAAAGTGCTGAATGGGAAAAATCTGCAGCCAAGAATATAATCTTCACTGCTTTTTTAGGTTCATGAAATTGCTGATCTATTCTTTTTTTACTTAAAAAATAGCAATTTCATGTGGTTCAAACTTTATATGCCTTAATACTTAGCAGAATACCCATCTGAATGCTAAAAAAATTACACATGGAGAATTGGCACAAACTGCATTTTTCTCCCTACATCTCTTTTGTTAATGACGTACTAATTTATTTTTAATAGAATGACCCATTATATCAGTATTATTTATTTAAGTGACATTATTTGTTAAGTGAAGCATCTATGTTACAGAGCACATTACAAGAATGAGAGATGGAAAGTTTAATAGGAATTAGTGCTAGGATTTATGCAGTTATTTTCACTTAGATGGTTTCATTAGAAATGGGGGCATGCCCTGGGATCCTAATGCCCCCTTTTCTTTCTTATTCCCTTATTTAACCCAGAATGGAGTCTCCCCTATATTCTACTTCTCATGGGGAAACTGTGGAAACATACATGATCTCGGGTAGACTGCCTAAATGAACATCTTTAAGCTTCCTCTGTACTGGGAGAATGAATATTGACTTAAAGGTAGTCATGAGAAAACAATGTAGAAATACAAAAGATTTCAAGACTGTGAATGGGAATGTCTTATTTTAATAATTATTTAAGACAAGGGTTGGCAAACTACGGACCTTAGGCCAAATCCAACACACTACCTGTTTTTGTAAATAACATTTTATTGGAACACAACCCTTCTGATTTATTCGCATTTTGCCTATAGCTGCTTTCTCACTAACACAGTGGAGTTGAGTAGTTGCCATGGAGATCATATTGCTGCAAAGCCAAAAATATTTATTATTTGTGCATTTACAGAAAAAAGTTTGCCAACTCCTGTTCTGAGATATGTGTTTTTATGTGTCAAATTTTTAGAAATTATAGGTTGAAAAGAGAAATATATAGAAATGTATTAGATTGTATTAGATCATGCAAATAGTTGACACCATTATCCCATTTTGCCTACTCCAACATAGAATAATGGCATTATCACCGTGAGAGTTAATTTCCATTTGAGTTTGAGCTTAAAGAAGAAAGCATAGTTTGTTGAACACGAAATGATTTACGTCAGAATGCTCATGAGCCAACCCACGATGTAGGTCTCGGATAATGAATCACTGAACCTTCCTTTATTTGCTCATTCATTTCTTCAGAGTAGGTTGATATAAACTGCAAAGAACAAAATTCAGTGTCTGGGTTTAGATGCTCAACTGGGATCTCTATGGGTCACCATTGCTTCCTTTGATGAGCTGTGAGATTTGCCCCAGTCAGACTGAAAGAATAATGAAACAAACTCCCCCATTATTCTAAAGGTTATGGGCCTCTACCTGGTATTGAGGTGCTTCCCCATGTATCGTGAAGAAATGAAGTATGGAGCACTACAGGAAGCCCAAGACCCACTCAAGTCCAATCCCGCCTGCCACAGATGGTCACAGACTTAAAATGGACTCTGGGTCCTCTCAGGTCACATCTGTGCTTCTAAACACATCTTTGAATATAGTAATTCAAGGTTTTTCCCCAACCAATTTAAGAAAGTTGTCATTTACTGGGTGACAATCGCAGGTTTCTCTTCCTAAGTTCTGATTGGAGTTACATTTTCCATAGGTCTACCAGATCTCTGTTTTTCCTTCTTGGATGTCATTTCTCAGCCCTTATGCTTTTTCTGTGGCCAAGTGAGTTATTTACCCCCTAACTGTCATTAGACAAGCACCTGCCAATTCATTACTCACAGCTTCTGTTATATTATAGCCTTTGGAACATCTTGCAGTCATTTATAGCTGGTTCTTATTTCTGGATACACACATTACCAGAAACACACACACACACACACACACACACAGAGATACTACCAGTTGTATCTACTTACCATCTGTAGTCATCTGTGGCTCCTTCCTTCTCTCCGGATTTAACTTTCTTTTTCCTTGAGGAATTTGTTATTAATATTGTATTCTCCTGGAAATGTTGGCTGTCTGTTTGGCTTAGAAGTGAGTATCCCTGTGCCACCTTTTCCCAATAGAGCATGCAGAAGTCATGAACTAATACTGATTTTCTGCACAACTAATTTATTCCATTATCCTAGAGATAAATTGACCTTATCTCCAAAGTTCCTTACAGTTAAACAATGATTATTAAATCAGCAAACCAAATTAAAGGTACAAATTAATCTGTACCAAGAAACAAGAGAATTCTTTGTTAGGAATTGCTTTATGTTTGTTCGTTTGTTGAGTTTTTCTGCTTTAATAATGCAATATACTTGCTAGTTCTAGTTCTTCAAAATATAGCTAAGAAATTCACTAGTGATCTGTAGGAGAAAAAGGAGAAGTGTGAACTCTAAATCAAATACAACCACTGTATCAAAAAATCCAGCTGAGTTTTTTGTTGATTGCAAAGCCATAGCATAATTACCACCAAAATAATGAAAAGGTCAGAACATGCTATAATAAATGAAGTGAGTTTGTGCCTGTTGCCAACATCTCTCACTTTAATTGGCATTTGCTTTTAAAGAAATACTGTGACATTTACACTTCAATTATATATAATAAGAATACGAACCAAGTTTCAAAACAAACAAAAGAGCTAAAAAATTAAAATTCTACATTTGGAACAGAAACAAGAATAACAAAAGGTTTACATTTAAAATCAAATCTGGGTTAAACCTATACACACAAAAGGACCGGATTCACCATTGATTCAAGTATCCGATTCCTGCAGCCTAAGTTATTAGAAGGTTTTTATTAACTGAATCAATATTTTTTAATTGATATATTTACTTTTATGTCAATACGGACAATGTGGAATTTAAATTTCTGATATGTACTGCATTTTGCTTTAGATTAATTTTTATGATGCAGAATTCATGTTGCTCATTTGTACAACAAATCTTCAATGGTTTTGCACTGCCTGTTGAACAAAATTTCCTCTCCTTCACATTAACCTTTAACCTGCTCCAAATGGTGGACTTAACTAACCAGCCTTATTGCTTATTTATTCCCTGTATAAATTTAATTATTTTTAAATAATTAACTTAATGTCTGTCAAATTGAGAACTGCTTCCTCTCTCTGGGCCAGAATACTATCGGGTCATTTATATTCAGCGTGATGAAAATGACTAGGAAAAAAGTAAAGAAGCCAATTAAAAAATTTTACTCCTTTTATACCTTATTAAATGCAGTGCCACATATTACAATGTTGTTTTCAGCCGAGCCTCACTCACGAGGCATTAATTTCATCAACTTCTGCTGAAAAGAGCAAGAACTTACAAGGCACAACCTGGCTAAGTAGAGCTTGGAAGGGGGAGGATCCATAATATTTGCATTTCCTGCAAAATTCTTTCTCGGCTTCCATGTGTTTCTTTACATATCTTCTTCCATTAAAACTACCTCTTAAAAACAGGTATATATGCCAAAAAAAAAAAAAAAAAAACCAAAACCCTCATATAATATTTCAAGGGCAAGAGACATTACAATGTGCTACCAATTGCTAACATAGTTTATAATTTTGTTTCTACTCAGGCATGTATTTCTCATTCTAGCAGTTAGTTAATACACTAGGTAATTATAAGTTTATATTTTTTGCAGAAAGACTCCTAAACCACATCTAATTCAAAACTTTTACTGTAATAATAAGAAACATGTTGGAATGGAATGGCTCCCCTCGTAATAAATAAATAGGTAGATAGATAGACAAATAGCTTTCCCAAGGTGAAATTCTAGTTGAAGTTCTTATCTCTGCGACATGTGGGCTGAACAAGTACAAACATGTTTTTCTGCTATAAACACAGATATGCTTGATAAAATAAGACAGCAACAAAACAAAACAAAAAATAAAGCCATCTAGGAAACAAAAGAAGAGAACTCAAAGAAGATGTAACTGAAAAAAGAACACAATTCATAGACGTAAGCTCAGGAAACAATAATATAATGAACAAGGGGTATGTTTTCCCTGAATATAAGAGCTCAATCAGAAACATGAGCTATATGTTTGGACCCTCAGAATTACACAATATCCCTGCTTAACTAAGATTTTTTGGAGTTACTGTCCCCTTCATTGAACAATATGAGAAAAATTCTGCTCTTCAGCCACTGAATCTATAAGACTTTGCTTTAGGTTCTGGATGGAAAAGGAAAAAAAAAATTCTCATGAGACAAAATAATCTAGGTTTGCACACATATGTGTCTATTCCAAATTTATATTATTCTAAGGCAGTAGAAATTCCAAGCCAAGAAACTCATGTAAAAATGACACGAGATTGGAAAAATGTACAAAAGTTCTATGTAATGATACATCTAGAACTCATGGTTCATGGAAAACTCCTAGGGGGGAAAAACTTGAAAAAAAAGTGAGCTTGGTATCAAAGAACAAAAATATGAAGAAATAATATAAATGACAGAAAGCCAATAGATAAAATGCAAAATGTAGTACAAATTAAACTGGTATTACAGGAGGCCTGGAAGATAATCAAAAATGGTTTCAAAAGTTAAAAACTAAAGTTGGAAGAAAGTTGAAAAAAAGGGGAAAATCACTTAAAATATATGAGAATACTTAAAAAATAGTTTTTGATATTATGAAATTAGTAAAAAGTTTACAAATAAGGTTAGATATAGCTGAATACACTGCGATGAATTGAAAGTTAAATGAAGAAATTACCCATGTGGGAGTATACATTTGCAAATTCTTTTAAACATTAAAGGCATGGAAGACACACTTAAAAGAATGACTACATATCCCCGGACTTATTTTAAACAGAGGAACCCAATAGAATTAACAAGTGTAAACATTTAAAGAATAATTTTTAACGAATAAAATACTCCAGATATCATAAAAACATGAGTGTTCAGATTAAAGAATCATACCAAGTACAAAGCAGGATAAATAATAATAGTTCACTTTTACACAAACTCTATGGAAATGTAGAACACAAAATCAGTAAAAAATAGTTAAATAATCATAAAAGGAAAAGTTCATCTATTAAAAGCAAACAAACATCACATGAATTTGGGTGAAAGGAAATGTCTCATCAAAAATAATAGAGGCCAAGGGCACCTGAGTGGCTCAGTTGGTTAAGATTTGCTTTCAGCTCAGATCATGATCTTGGGGTCCTGGGATTGAGCCCCACTCCAGCTCCCTAATCAGTGGGAGTATGTTTCTCCCTCTTCCTCTGCCCCTCCCCCACTCCTGCTGTCTCTCTCTCTCTCTAATAAATAAATGAAATCTTTAAAAAAAAAATAATAGAGGCCAGTAAATAATGGAACGGTATTTTTAAGTGCTGAGAGAGAATGCCTATGCTTCTGCGCCCAGTTAAAATCTTGTTGTGAATACAAAATGAAAACAAATTAGAAAAAAGAAATTCTGAATTTTCCACTTATAATGTTATTAAAAGAATTCCAAAGCATGGAAGGATTGTCAGGCAAACAGAAGTTTAAGAAAAATTTTGGCAAATATTCAGGTAATTTTAAGTAAGCATTGATTATAACACTAATAATAACATTTAAACTGGAAAGTCAAATTTGGTAACTCAAATTATAAACAAATTAACAGTTAAGGAAGATGAGTCAGTTGAAAAGATTAAATCAACCTACAACTCTCACGTTGCTGAGGTGGCGAGAAGAGATATTAAATAAATGTTGTCTTTGTTAAAACTTCAAATACAGCTAATAGAATATGAATTATATACATATAATATCTAGTGGGGGTATAAGTAAAACTTGAGTAATTTGATTAATACTATTAAGTTAAGGAAAATATAATATATTCATATATAAACATATATACTTATATATATGAACATTTGAACATATGAACATATATAGTCACATATACATGAATCAAAGAAAAAAGCAAAGAAAATGGAAGACCCAAAATAAAGTGGTAGAACAATATCCAAATTTGTCAAGCACAATAAACAACACATTTTCCATGCCATTGCAAAGACGAAATTTCTCAAATTGAGGAAAATAACAAAATCCAGGTCTGTTAATAATGAAAGATCCATTTAAACATAATGAAAGAGAAAGATTAAATAACAGATAGAAAATTGTTGAATACTTATTGAATAATAACTAAGAGAACTGTTGTATTAATATTAATTTTTGACAAAATAGACCTCGAGGAAATGTAATATCTATAGTAAAGGAGTTCATTAATTAAGGAGAAATAAATGATTCAACATAAAATACAAAACTCTAAACATGTTTTTACCCAAAATATAGGCCAAAGTGTATATAAAACAAAAGAAATGAAATTGTAAAAATAATTTTCCAAATACACAATTACAGGGTTAGATTTTAAAACAGTTTTCTCAAAAATTGATAACATCTAGGAAAAATAGCTTCATTGAGTGAATGTATACAGAATCTTACGTTCGATATTAAAGGAATGCATTGTTCTTCCAGGAACTCATGAAATATTTATAAGTCAATCAGGAAAAAGGCCACAAAACAATTTCAACAAATGCCAGTGAATCAATATCCTATAGGTCATAATCTCTAGTTAGAAGGTAGTAAATTTAGAAATCAATAATAAAAATATAACCAATTCTCCAATAAGCTGGTAAAAGAGAGAATATTTGTTAGTAATTTCTACCACAATGAAGAAATAATTATGAAAATTACAAAGCATATGTAAGTGCATGTAGCAATAAAAACATTACATATTTAACCATAGCTAAATAATACTTATTGGGACATTTATAGACTATAAAACATGTCTTAGAAAAATATATTTAAAATTAAAAAGTTCAGTATTTAATAAAAGACGTTAGTAGAAAAATAATGGCGTAAATTCAAGTAAATAAAAAACAAAAAATACAGGATAAAGGTCTGAAAAGTTTTTATGCCAAAGGCCAGATATTAAGTATTTTAGACTTTATGGGTCATATAGTCTTACAACTACTCAATTCTGCCACTGTAGTATGAAGGAGCCATAGACAATACATGAACTAATTGGGACTTTAAAACTGCCTTATCAGAGAGTAGAGAAATCCAACAGGCAGAAAATCAGTAAGTACATAGTTGAACTTAAGAATACCAACAATCAAATGGATATAATGCACATCTATCGACGATTTCATCCAACAACAGCAAAATACACATCCCTTTCCAGGACACAGGGGACATTCACCAAGAAAGACCACATTCTGGGCAATAAAACACATCTTAACAAATTCAAAAGAAAAAGAGAGAGAGAGAAGGAAAAAAATCATACAATGTGTATCCTCAGACCACAATGGAATTAAATTAGAAACCATATCAGAAAGATAACTGGAAAATCCCAAAACATGTGGAGATTAAACAACATACTTCCAAATATCATATGGGTAAGAGAACAAACCTCAAGAGCAATTTCAAAATATTTTGAACTAAATAAAAATGAAAACAGCTTAGCAAAATCTGTGGAATGTAGCAAAAACAGTGCTTAGAGGGAAATTTATAGCATTGAATGCAAATATTGGCACATAGGAAGGATCTAAAATAAATAATCTAAGTTTTAACCTTAGGAAACTAGAAAAAAAAGAAGCAAGTTAAATCCAAAGTAAATAGTAGAAAAGAGATAAAAATAATAACTTAAACAGAAGTTAATAAAATTTAAGATAGGAAATCAAAAATCAATAAACCAGAACCTGGGTATTTAAAAAGATCAATAAAATTGATAAGCCTTGGCCAGGTTAACTAAGGAAAAAGAGAGAGAACACAAATTAGTAATATCAGAAATAAAAAGGGACATCACAAGAAAGCCTATAAACATTAAAGGCTATTAAGGGAATACCTTCAATAATTCTATGCCCACAAACATGATAACCTAGATGAAACAAACCAATTCCTTTCAAGACACGATTTGCCAAAACTCACACAAATAAGAAATAGACATTGTGAATGAGCCTATATCTATTAAATTGAATCAATAACTAATAACCTTCGGACAGAAAGCACCAACCAGTACTAGATGAGTTTACTATTGAATACTACCAGACATTTAAGGAAGAAACTATAGCAATTCTCTACACTATTTTTCAGAAGATAGGGGCGCCTGGGTAGCGCAGTCGTTAAAGCGTCTGCCTTCGGCTCAGGGCGTGATCCCGGCGTACCGGGATCGAGTCCCACATCGGGCTCCTCCGCTGGGAGCCTGCTACTTCCTCTCCCACTCCCCCTGCTGTGTTCCCTCTCTCACTGGCTGTCTCTCTGTCACATAAATAAATAAAATCTTTAAAAAAAAAAAAAAAAAAGAAGATAGAAGCAAAGAGAACACTTTCTAACTCAAATTTCTATGGAGCCAGCGTTAAACTAATACCAAAAAGAAAAGAAAGCTAAACATGGATATCTTTCATGAACATAGATGTAAAAATCTTCAACAGAATAGTAGCAAACTGAATCCCACAATGTATAAAAAGAATTACATACCATGACCAAGTAAAATTTATTCCAGGTATGTAAGGCTAGTTCAACATTCAAAAACCAATTAATGTAATTCATTGCATTAACTCATTAAAAAAGAAAAATCACACGATCATATCCATAAATGCAAAAAAAAGCATTTGACAAAATCTAACACTCACGCATGAAAAAAGTCTCAGCAATCTAGAGATAAAGAGGTATTTCTTCAACTTGATAAAGAACATCTAGGAAAAAAACCCGGCTCACATTAAACTTAATGGTGAGAATCTAGATGCTTTCTCAGTAAGATCAGGTAGAAGGCAGAAATGTCCCCTCACCTCTTTGTTTCAACATTGTACTGGAAGTTCTAACTAATACAATAAGACAAGAAAATGAAATAAAACGCATACGGACTAGGAAATAAGAAATGAAAATTCCCGTATTTCTTTGTTTACAGATGACATGAGTGTCTATGTAGAAAATCCAAAAGAACCAACAACAGAAAACACCCCCCTGGAACTAATAAGTAGTCATATCAAGGTTGTAAGATACAAAACTAATATACAGAAGTGAATTGCTTTTCTGCATACCAGCAGCGAACAAATGGAATTTGAAATTTAAAACACAATGCTATTTTCATTAGCAGTCCCTCAGATGACATTGCTTTCCTATGTACAATGTAAAGAGAATGAGAAGACAATCCATAGACTGGAAGAAAATATTTGCAAAAGACACATCTGACAAAGAACTGTTATGCAAAATATACAAAAAACAAAAACAAAAACAACCTCTTTAAACTCAACAATAAGAAAACAAACAACCTCATCAAAATATAGGGCAAAGATCTCAATGTTCACCTTACCATAGGGGATATATTGATGTCAAATAATCATAAGAAAATATACTCAACATCGTATTTCATCAGGGAGATGCAAATTAAAGCAATGATATACCTCTACACATCTTTTAGAACGGCCCAAATCTGAAATACTGACAATGCCAAACCCTAACCAAGATGCAGAGCAAGAGGATCTCTCTTTCATTGCTGGTGGGAATGCAAAATGGTACAGCCACTTTGGAAGACAGTTTGGCAATTTCTTACAAAATGTAACATACTCTTACCATTGGACCCAGCAGTTAGTTGTACTGCTCCTCCTTGTTATTTATACAAATATGAATAGTTAATTTATACCAGTATAAATAGTATAAGTTTTTACATGATACATTGTATTTATACAAGTATAAATAGTTAATTTATTCAAGTATAAATAGTATAAGTTTACATAGAATACATTTGTCCAAACATAATGGAGTTGAAAATTTATATGCACACAAAAACCTGCAAGTGTATATTTATAGCAGTTTTATTAATAATTGCCAAAACTTGGAAGCCACCAAGATGTCTTTCAGTAGGTGAATGAATAAATTAAACTGTTGTACATCCAGGCAATGAAATGTTAAACAGTGTAAGAAGAAATGAGCTATCAAGCCATGAGAAAACATGGAAGAAACCTAAATGCGTATTACTAAGGGAAAGAAGCCAGTCTGAAAATGTGACATACTGTATGATTTCACTATATGGCATTCTGGAAAAAGTAAAACTATGCAGCCATTAAAAGATTAGTAGCTTCCAGAGATGGGATGGGGGACGAATACGTGGAGCACAGGATATTTTTAGAGCAGTGAGAAGATCTTATCAAAATATCATAGTGATGGAAATACGTCATTATACATTCGTCCAAACCCATAGAATGTACAAGACCAAGAGTGACTCTACTGTCAACTACGGACTTTGAGCAACTATGATGTGTCAGTGTAGGCTCATCAGTTGTAAAGCATGTAGCACTCTGGTTGGAGCTGTTGATAATGAGCGAGGCTATGCATGCAAGGGGGCAGAAGGTGCATGGGAAATCTCTGTACCTTCCCTTCTGTTTCCTGTGAACCCAAGACTGCTCTACTGCTCCAACACACACACACACACACACACACACACACACACACACACACACACACACACTCTTTTAAAAAAGGCTAATGCTTCCCTAGCTGGAGTCAATAATGTGTGTGCCATGTGCTTGATTCTGGTTTATAAAGAAACACAGGAAGCCCCTCTTGGCCCCTAGCTAAAGTCATTTCCTTCCCTAACTATGTCTTATTGTACTGGATGATATTAAGTTTCATGTGACTAATACTGTCATTATCAATAGCAAAGTATCAATGACAAGAATAAATAGCACATGCTTGGAAACTAAAAATGGTTTGTTGCTTTACGGTTCAAAATGTTACCCTGCCAGATGGAGAATTTCATTGAATTTTTGTTTCTCAGGAAATTTGGTAGAATTGAAATTATTCTGTCATTTGAAAGACAGAGGGAAAAGGAAACGGAAGGCAGCTCATAAGAGTGTGCATTATTCAAAGGCGTTCTTTTTCTCTGGATATAAATAATGTCACTGATATTGATTTTAGGGTTTATGCTACGGAATTTCCAACAGTGACTAGTCATGAAGGCCAGGTATTGGAGTAAATAGAGAAATGAAATCCCGTTCAAGCCATGTAAGTGGATGGCCCTCTTTGAAAGCTATTGCTACTAATGACAGAATCTGAGGTAAGACTGTGATCTGCCTTCCCAAGACTGCTAGCTAGTGAGCTAAATAGGTGGTTATTGGTTTTGTTTTGTAGGCTTTTAATTAAATAGATAGTTTGCCACCATTCACACATAAACAGATTTTCTTACTCCTAGGACAGGCTCTGGCGCTGCTCATAAACTATCACATTCTTATTATTTTTAAATATTTATATTTATTTAATTATTTTTAAAGATTTTATTTATTTATTTGACAGAGAGAGAGACAGCCAGCGAGAGAGGGAACACAAGCAGGGGGAGTGGGAGAGGAAGAAGCAGGCTCCCAGTGGAGCAGGGAGCCCGATGTGGGGCTAGATCCCAGGACCCCGGGATCACGCCCTGAGCCAAAGGCAGACACTTAATGACTGAGCCCAGGTGCCCCCAAACTATCACGTTTTTAATGTAGCACTTATAAATATTATGCCCCTATATTCTATACACAGCTCACCTCTCAAGTGTGACATGACACATGTATCATTAATCATCCTGATCCCATTTCCTGTCTATCTTCAGACACCTTCACTGATTATTTCTCAAAATGAGAGAACACAATAGCATATTACAGGTGTTTCCAGTGAGTTCTTCTGGTAGTACAGGGAGGAATGGATGTGGATGAGAGAGGGATTTTTATGTCCATTTGAGAGAAGGAATGTTTTGTTTCTACCAATGTTGTTAGAGTATAAATTAATGTGTCAATCAAATTTTATTTTCTAACTAGGAGAGAAAGAAAAAATATCAACTTGTGTGTCTTCTCAAGCACTTTTCTTTTTATTGCCCTCACTGCCCTGGCACTTGTCAAAATTTGGTTCAGAGCAAGTACCGGTTTGCTTCCCTGTTCAGTATTATCACTCTTCCTCCCAAACACACACAAACACAATATGTAGGTTCAAGCGTGTTAATCTGATAATTATCTACAGTATATATTTTCTTCACCTTGTTTTCCTTCTGCCAAATATTTTGGGGGTGCTTCCTCTATGTTCAATGGTGACTAGGTGGATACTTCCTTCGCTCTGGAATTAGGCAGATGTTAAGCCCCTAAACCAATCTCTTGCTTGGGTACCAAATAAGCTATAAGAGAGAGATCTAGTCTCCTGCCTCAGGGCTATTGACAAACCTGTTTAACTCACAGATATTCTCCAGGCTCCATCCACTAACAACTGTTGTTCATGAGATCCATCTCTCAAGCTTTCCTACCTTCATTCGTTCTTATAGCTCATGTCCATTTTAACCTGTAGTCTCTTCTTCTATTGTGCATACTTATATATTTTTTTCAGACTCACTCTTCTTATTCTAAAATCAAAAATGTAATTGCAGTCACTCAATTTCTTAGCATTATGCAAATATCATAAATGCTATCATCAAAAGAGGAAATTCATGTTGTCAGTAAGTAACACTTATTTCTCTTAATTTTAAAGGCTGAGGAAAACTTACAGTGTACTATCCCAGAGACCCCCAAACTGTGACTTTTATATATGGAGAAACCAAAGCCCCTTAGTTTTAATGTGAAAGACCAATATTAATCTATGTATCCTCATGCCAAATGCTATTCTCTGTGTAAGACTTTGGTTCAACTACCTACAGGAAGTTCATTGCTTCTTTCTGAACAAATCAAAGCACTATATTAGGCACTGAAGTGGGTAACGGCAGCAAAGAAAACCACATGGTTTCTTTCCTCTTTGCACCCACAGTCTGATGGGATAGACAGATAATAACCAAAAAGTCCCATAAACCACGTAAAATTACAATCACGGCCACTGTCCAGAAGTGTAAATACAGCATGTGATGAGAGACTCTATTAGGAGAATTTGACCCCATCAGTTAGATTGGAGAGAACTGCTCTGAAGAAGTAAAATGCAAATGGTGAGACTAATCAATGAGGTGAATAAGGATGGGAAAAATATTTATAGCAGAGGAGATAATCTGTGTAGAGATTCTGCATTGAAAAACTGGGCAGAAAAACTAGAGTTGAGGATGGTGGAAACAAGGCATAAATCAGGCAAATGCAGTTTGTGACACAAGGAGAGAGAACACCATGCTGGCTTTTAGGACAAGTCAAGGAGGTTTACTTTGTTCCAAAGGCAGCAGGAGACCATGGAGGGGCAGGTCCCAGTACGTCTGCTGTGCTGCCCTAGGTCAACCCCAGGTTCCCTCACCTGAATGTTACTCTAGCCTCCTCAGGCTCCCCTCCTTCCTTCCTATTCCTCCCAAGATCTATTCTCAGCAGCCGCCAGAAGGATTGATTTAAACTCAGGTCAGATCTAGTTACTTGTCTGCCCACAGCCAATTACTAACATCCTGTCTTCCCCAAAATAGCATCCAAAGTCCATCTGCTGACCTTAAGGCCCCCGAGGACTGTGTTCAGGGCTACCTGTCTAAATTCCTCTCCTAACCCTCCTTCTCTTGGTTCTCTCTCTTACTGCCTGTAGTTGTTCCAGAACGTTTCAAGCACACTCCTGCCTTGGCACTTTGGCACTTCCTGTCCTCTAGACTGACCTTTTCCCGGGGATGCACATGACTCAGTCCCTTCGGTACACAGGTCTGTCCAGTGACACACTCACTAGGGGGGGTCTTCCCCAACCCCCCTATATAAAACAGCCACCACATCCCCCCATCTCTCTCCATCACCATTCTCAGCCTTATTTTTCTTCATTACTGCTACCTGACATATTACATCTACGGGTTTCTTTGTTTTGGTCAGTCTGCTCTCACTACAATGGAAGTTCTGTGAGACCTGGGGCTTGTTTACATGTTATCTCTAGTGGGTGGAAAAGTGCCTGGCACATAGGTACTCCATAAATATTTGTTGAATTAATGAAAAAATGAAAGGATAAATCAGTGAAAGATTGTGGGATATTCATCACTGTAGTATTTCCACACATCAGGTACTTTCCAATTCTTCTCCTGAGTGAGAATGTCCCCTTGCATGCAGACAGCATAGAGATATACTCTGGTCATCACTTAAGAGCCATCTCAAGTCACTCTTATTCCCTAAAACTTCCTCTCAATATTTGGCAATCCTTTTCTTTAAATTCCCAATAAGTCTATTCATCTTAACCAATAATTTATCTACGATTACCCATGGTCTTTTGTTCCTTCTGAGTAGTTTTCATCTGCTGAACACAAGTGCTAGTAATTTGTATTTACTCAAACTTCCTTTCCTTTCCTTTCCTTTCATGTATGGTTGTCAATGTAGTGCTATTTAGCAAGAGGTAAATACACACTTGTCACTTGCTTGTGATAAATACTACCTATCATTCTTAAGTAGAAGCAGGAAACAACAATTTATCAAAAAAGTAGTGTTCAATTTTAGTTGAGGCATAACTTTTATGCGATGGAATAGCAGATGTAGACATGGAAAGGTAAGCTGGATGTTTCAATATACTGAAAAATGTATAATTTTTCTCTATAGGAATGAGGAGACATTGGTTATTTCAGATCAATGGAACGGCATGGAAATACTGGTCTTTAGAAGAATAACTCCCACAGTACTGCTTAGGCTAATTGGTTAGAATACAAAGAGAAGCTGGTTATTCAAAGGCCATCAAAGTTGGTCATGCTGAACCAGGCCACTAGCAGTAGAAACAGAGAAGAGTCATATTTTTTAATGTTCCTCACTTTTATTCAAGCGTTTACTAACTGGGATCATTGCTGGACCATGCTAGCTATTAAGATTACAAAGATGAGCTTTGAGTTTCACGGACATACCATTAAAATCACTTCATTATCTACGCTTTTCCTTTCAGTCCAAGAATTCCAGTTCCTATTTACAATGTCATGATGCATATTCATTAAGACTAACAAAAGTAGTTTACATATCATTTTGCAATTTAAAAATAGCCCTCATGTGCATTATGTTATTTGATCTCGCAAGAATGCTGGAAAATAAGCTCAGTGGGAAATTCCCTTCAGTTTTCAATAAGAAACTGTAGGTCAGATCTGTTAACTAGCCCAAGGTTACACAGACAGCTGCCTGTGGATTTAGAATTGAACCGGTATATCCAAGTTCCAAACACAATATGGTTTTCTTTAGAATTTTGCTTCACGTATTCTTCTAAAGTTTATGTGAAAGTATATTTTTTCTCTACTGATTCCACTTCAGTTGTCTTCTTCAGAACCTATAGTTTATTGTCTAATTCCATTAACTACTTTGTTATTAGTTTTATAAGAGATACCAAGTATGCTGAGTTGTATTATTTTTGTGATATAATTGCCAGGTTGTAAATACCAAAATTAAAAACAACAACAACAACAACAACAACAACAACAACAACAACTAAACTAAGCTTTCTTTTACCAGTTCAAAGCTTCTATTTCTGATCTTTTATTTAAAAACTAAGAAAGAAAGGTATTTTAAAGACATATATTTCATAAAGTTATATAATCTGTTGGTTTAAAATTTTTAAATGAAAATGTAGACTCTCTAAGTTTGTGTGTACATTTTAAACTTGTTATTTTGTTCAAATAAATTCTCATAATATGAAAAGCTAACAATTAAATTAGATGGAATAGTAAAATATAAAATTCTATTGGAAAAGATTAAACTAGAAACTATAGCTCTCATCATTTTTGGTCTGTGAGGTATAATATTGACTATAGCAGAAAAGCAAATCAAACTATGAGTATAAACTGACTTGAATTTCAGATATTTGTGACAATGGACATTGGCTCATTATTACAGGTTTTATTTGTTTGTTTGTTTTAAAGAAAGATCATACTTAAATGCCAAGGTTTAGAAACCTTGGTTTTTTAAATAGCATTTTCCAATAAAAGAAATCAGGGCTCTCTGGAGAAATGGCTGATTCTAGGGCTGGGCTGGAAATATACAAAATAAACCTCAAGAATCTTGTAGTGCCAGAAAGTAAGGGAGTACTCAAGTAAACAAAAGGTTGGGGATGTAATAAAGGTACATAGGAAACTGATAGAAAGAGCTCCCAAAGGGCAAACCTAGGATAATTTGAGAAACAAAAGAAATGTAGTATTGTAATGTAACCCAATTATAAAATAAGCATAATGAGACCTCACACTTATATAAATAAATAAATCAATGGAAGAGGATGCAAAACTTAAGTTAACCTTTTCTTTATCCCTCTAGATTATAGCTTTCTATATGCAACACAAATTAAAAATGAGAAAAGAATGGAAGTAGGCACACTATCCTATGAAGCTAATGAAAACATTAGAATTGGGAGTGGAGATAGGAACATCAGGAAGAGTTCATATTGGAGAATGAACTCGTACACCTGCGGAAAAGGCTATGTCAGAGAACTGGAAAATTCAAACTGTTGGAGAAGGTCCAACAGATGACTAACGTGAATTAGTGATTATTAGGCATCACAGGCTTATCGTAGAAGATGGAGTTAGGAAGAGAAGCTGCTCATTGTGACATTAACAGTAAGGACAAGTAAGGACACTCCATCAGCTTATATGCTGTCAAATGCTGTCTAGATCTCATGCCATTCAGAGATGAGTAAACAGAAAAATGAAGAGCTGCATTAGGTCTTTGAAATGATAGTGAACAAAAAGAGAAAACAAATATGATTTCAGATGATTCCACCAGAGAATGCTTCTCTGAAGAGCACATCACTGAAAGTGATTTGCTACAGGAATCTGATGAAACTTTGAGAAGATTTATATACTGGATATCATGAAAAATGTTGAGATAGAATATAATCACATAAATTTAAGAAACTATAAAGGGATAAAAAGGAGTTGAAATTAGATGATATGTTTTGAAGAAATTAAGAAAAGAATAAAAGGGAAGCTAAAATGAGTAACAGACATACTATTTTCACCCACAACAGCAAAAGACAGAAGTAAAAGAGAGGAAATAGTCATCATCAAAGTAAAGGAAAACTTGGACTTCCCCAGAAAGTAAGGAAAAACAGGGATTAAATAACCAGAAATATAATGATACATCGGTAAAACAATTGGAAGAGAAGCATCATTCAAAAATATACTGAAAACACCCTTTTCCTGAGCTGATACAAAGCTTTAGTGTGTGGATTAAAAAACTCATAGAACATCATCAAACTTAATACAACAATACCATCATCAATCTGTGGCCTGGAGAATTATTTGAATTTTAAGGGAAAATAAAAAATTAATCTCTCAAGCATCCAGTCAGTGAAAACATAATACTTACAAAGGAACCATATTCAGAATGATTAAAAGCAACACATGCATGAAGCAGGGAATCTACAGAAGATGATGAATTTGCAAATTTTGCTGTTTAGATGTTGAAGATGAATCTATAGAATTTTGTAAGACAGAAACTGAACAGAAACCATACAGAGGTATTCATGTAGAAGAATCCAAATGATTTTGCTCTCCTTCTGTTGATAAAATAGCTTTGAGGCTTGAAACAATCATTTGATTCTCCTTGTCCCTATTTTCTGCATTTATGAAAAATTGCCACATCTCAGTGATGTCAAAGTACTAATTAATATTTTGAAGTCCCACGAACACACTGGCTCTTTTCTCTTTTCCAGAGTACACTATTCAGGAAGGCTTTGACACCAGGAGTTCCCTAGCCCGTAACCCTTACTCAAAATTGTCACTCCAAAGACTGCAGACTGTTGCTGTTTGATTGTCAGTTTTCCAGTTCAGGCAAAAATACTTTCATTGATCTCATTTGTATTCAAATGACCGGACACAAAATGAAAGCTGTGGAATTTTCTTGATTTATTTTGCAAATGGGTTTTTCTTCTACAAAGTCTTTAAAATACTTTTTCTAAGTTGAAACTGTATGATGTATTCATTGACTTCTTCTGTGTTGCCTCTTGCCTCACCACCAGCACATTCCTAGCCTGGTGTTTCCTGAATGCTATGAAAAAAAAAAAAAAACCCAAAAAACAAAAACAAACAAACAAAAAAAACTTAGTAATTTTCATGCCGTGTTCATCTAATGTTGGAAGACTCCTTTCAAAAAATACTCTTTAATAAATCAATTTGAGGAACATATGTCCATTCTTGTATAATTGCTGGGGAGGAAAAGCAAATCAAACAAGCCAGCAAAAACAACATGCGAATTCGATTCATACCATTCTGACACATAGGTTTTTGTTCTACACAAAGATAATGCGAAATCAAGGTTGTTGAATGAGGCTCCTTAGCTGCCATAAGACTAATTCTTAATGAAAACTCCATAAATTGTAAGATCTTCAGAGTATCAAACGAGGGGACTTAAGAAAAAAGGAAGGTGCCATTTTCTGAAATGATTTTAAGAAGGTATAAATGACTTACATAAATGAAGAATTCAGAAGCATTCAGAGGCGATCAGGGAATTGGCTAATCATGTTTTTTTTCCTACACATCTTTATTAAGCTCTGGAACCAGTGCTAATTAGGATTAGTATGACTTTATATAGCTATATGTTTATAATATTAATAATAAATACTTTGGTAAATGTTTTTCTATGTCGCCAGTTATTTTTTAAGTGTTTACATGAATTAACTCATTTAATAATTG
Organism: Ursus arctos; assembly: GCF_023065955.2. Lineage (NCBI taxonomy): Eukaryota > Metazoa > Chordata > Mammalia > Carnivora > Ursidae > Ursus > Ursus arctos. Next base: position 16,211,099 of record NW_026622930.1, read on the forward strand.
TATTACCCTGTGAAGTAGGTGCTCTTACTATCATAAGCATTTTCACAGAGCTTCTATAAATTAAATCATGCCCAGGGCCCCATAAGGTTAGTACATGGTTAAACCTGAAGGTTAAAACAGAATAGTCCGGCTCCAGAGTGCTATTAACACAATACTTCACTGGCTTCCTGTAATATAATGGAAATGCCAAATAAGGGTTTAATTTCCCAACTCCATTTTCCTTATTAATTTCATTTGGAAACTTGAAGACTGGATGCCAAAATATCTAGTTTTATAAATCTAGTTATTGCTAGCGTCTTGAGAATTTAACTTCATTATTGTGATCCTTATCTTTCAATATCAGACTCCATTGACTTTTTAAAGCAAATGCATCAAGTTTTCCATAATTCCAAGACATTGGACTATATGACATTGCTTCAGTTCCTATTATAACTTAGAGGAAAACCTTCACAGATTTTAGATCCTTTGAAATATAGAAGACTACTTTCAAATTCCTCTTGCAAGAACCCATTTGGAGGGCATCAATCTTGAACTCCCAATGGATCAGTACATCTGGGAAAGGAAAAATGGTGGTATCTATTATAAATCTAAAGAGAAACTAGGAAGAGCTTCTGCTGGCAACTTAACCCATTACTGCCATTAAACATAACCTGGTGTTACTGTATCTTCTAGGGCAGTCTGCTGTATTGAAATTTGCTGCTGCTGCTGCTGGAATCATATCCTGCATGTGACTGCTGGGCGTTTTACTTGAGGTAACTGCATTCACTAGATCTAGGCACCTTTTCAGAGTCCTTGTTTGTTGGTGATTACTGACCGGGGGCTGGTCAGCAGCCTCTCAGAAGAGCATTTCATATTAACTTGACATGACTGCTGAGTAACCCAGACTCCCTTTTATGTTACACAGACAGTGCCCTTCCTGGTTGATTACCAGGAACTAACTCTGGGTCTGCGTGACATTGGTGCATGCTGCTGACTCATGATTTCTCAAGCACCTTTTATTCAGAGAATGCATGGGAAGTCATTCCTCATCACTGTTTCTATGCAGATCTGAAGGGATGGAAAGGAAGAACAGAATATTTCTGAACAGGCAATGATCCAGACGAGTTTCAGGATCAATGGACTACACTAACTCCTGAACTTAATGCCATTCAAGTAGACCCCTCTGAAAGTGTGTGGGTACTCACTGGGCCTACTACATTCTATTGAATATCCTCATGTTCCTCTCTACCCTACTTCTTAGGCCACTGAATGAACGGGTAGAAACAACTTCCTTCCAAAGCTTTTAAAGAGCAGTTTTGTTTTGTTTGGTTTTGTTTTAGAGAAGGAGAGAGAAAGAGAGAGAACACCTGAGCAGGGAGAGGAGCAGAGGGTGAGTAGGAGAAAGAATCTTAAGCAGGCTGCACACCCTACTTGGAGCTCAATTCAGGGCTCAATCTCATAACTGAGATCATGACCAGAGCCGAAATCAAGAGTTGGATGCTTAACTGACTGAGTCACCCAGGTGCCCCCAAAAACATGTTGAGATAAGATTTACCAGAAATACAAATCAACTTCATTCAAAATATATGCATCAGGTAAAATGTTAACTGTATATATTTTTTTAAGATTTTTTTAAATTTTAATTTATTCGACAGAGATAGAGACAGCCAGCGAGAGAGGGAACACAAGCAGGGGGAGTGGGAGAGGAAGAAGCAGGCTCCCAGCGGAGGAGCCTGATGTGGGGCTTGATCCCACAATGCTGGGATTATGCCCTGAGCCGAAGGCAGACGCCTAACCGCCGTGCCACCCAGGCGCCCCAAATGTTAACTGTATATTTGTTGAGAGCTTACACTTTAGATGTTCTGAGTTTTAAAATTTTTTCTTTAATTTTTATCAATACTTCCTAATTTAAATGAAACTCTATTTACATGAGAATTGACTAAAAATATAACAAATATTTTTAAAAAGGGAACGAAGGGTGAATGTAGCCAGAGCATCATTTTGTGAAGAAAAATAAAAATAAAATGTACAGGTTTATCATTTGTAATAATGAAAGTAGCAATAAAGCTACAAGCTAAACAGCATGGAGAAAAACCCCATGGAATCTCCATGTGGATATTATCTGCTTAAAGAGGCAAAGAAAATGGCCATGTATAGCTAGTGAAATATATTACAGCATGTTGGCCATATGCTGTTTGTTAAAATTCAAATTATGAAATTCATTAGAACGCCAAAAGAAAGGAAAAGGAACCAGAACCCTAGATAAACAGTAGTCTGACAGATAATTATCACCACATAACCCTTAGCATTTCTTTTATGCCTCCCTCTCTCTCACCAGTCCTAGTCTCTGACTATGTTGAACCTGTGTCTAAACTTTCTCCATAAAAGAAGCTAAAAAAATACAAACTTGAGATGATTATCTTTCACTTAGGACCAAAGCATAATGATTTCTCTATTTGGCCGAATTACTATGGAGATCTGGGTCCTACGAACATCTCCTAGGCAGCACTAGCTCTGCTCTAGGACTGGGTTCCTAAATGCAACAGATCTTCTTTATTGGTGGTTGCTAATTTGACATTGAGAGGACAGGACTTGCAGGATTAGAGTCAAAATGACTAATTCCCAAACTACGCTCAGCTGTTTTTAAGGTCTTGGGTTGTGCTGTCTGGGATAGTAGCCACCAGCCAGCCACATGTAACTCTTTATATTTAAGTCAATTAAAATGAAGTAAAGTTAAAATTCAGTTCTACCATCACACTAACCACACGTAAAATGTTCAGATACAGACACACAACATAGCCACCGTTGCAGTAAAGTCTGTTGGACAGTGTTGGTGTATTCAGAAATGTTTCTTATTTGCAGTGGGCATTTTTTTTTTTTTAATTCACTTCAAAAAGACTCTGGAAATCCATGACGAATTATGTAAGACTTTTTCTAAAGCAGCTCTTGACCCTCTTTTCCTAAGTCAATAATCTATTCTTAGGATGGTTTCTTTTATTGAAGAGATTACACTATTATATATGGATTTCCTTATGTTCCCTATAGCCCTTTACAGTATCTGAATTAATGCCATCGCTACTGCAAATTACACTGACACATTCTCACTGCGGTATAGGTTAAAAGAAAACAGTGTCTGATAGCTAGCAACATGAGCTATACCAATAGCTCATGTTGCTAGCTATATCAACAAATCATGTTGCTCTCTAAACCAACCAAAAAATCTAGATTTTTCTTCTCATCTTATTTCAGGATCAAGCTTTGGAAGCTTGACTGAGCCAAGACAACATCATTCAAATATACCTAGATTCAGTTTTGGTATTCATTTTGTTTATTTAGTTAGTTGGTTGGTTATTAAATTTTAATTCCAGTGTAGCCATCACTGCAGAGTATAACACACAGATACAACATCCAGTGTTATATTAGTTTTAGGTGTACAATATGGGGATTCAGCAGTTCCCCATATTACTCAGGGCTCATCAAGATACTCTTGGTGTCCATTCTTGAATGTAAGATACACTAATTATTCAGAAGCTAACAGAGAATCCTAGCTGTTCACCTATATATTCATTATGCTCTGTGTGGAAGAAATAAACACCAAGGAGCTCAAACTCTGTCCCTTCCTTGTACTCTACTCAATTGAGGTTGTATTTTGAGCACAATTATTCTGGACCCATGACCAACTCCAGATTAACAGTCCAAGTTTGTGTGCAGGTGCGTGCATGTAAGTGAAGGATAGGGTGGTCATGGTTCTTCCTCTGACCAGTAAAATTATGATGATTATAATTAACCTATTACTGTATTTCAAAACTATCTGATAATACTTCGGGAATGCAGAATCATGGTTGGCCAACTCTTTTTAACCTCCTTTGAATAGCTTATAAATGACAGGTGTAGAATAATAATGGTCTCATAATTATCTCATTCCATTCTTCTAACTTTCCCATTTCATGCTTACCAGCCACCAAGTATCGTGCAAGAATCTGGAAGTACAGAGCTGAATGACACACACATTTTTATTCTTCTGAGTAACCAGCTTGTTAACATTACTTCTCTCCCTAAACTGATCTTTCTAAGATTGCCAGCCAGCATCTATCAAATAAGGTGAGTTGTTTTTGGTTTTTATTTTTAGCCTTTATCTTCCCTGAATTATGCAGCATTTTACATAGCTATCTACTCTCTACCCCTTTTAAAATTCTCTCTTTTCTTGTCCTCTGTGGCTCTGCTACTCAAAGTGGAGCCAGCAATGAACTGTGGGTCTGCAAAGTCTTTGCTCCCAGTCCGTAATGAACCAAGGAGCTTGTGCCAGAATGTAAAGCAACTGTTTAGCTGATTTTTTTCTTTCTTTTCTGGTAGCAGTACTATCTTGATGAAGAAATTAGTGTGTTGATTTAATTCTAGTACTTGCTTTTTATCTCATCATAGACTGGCAATCTTGGTAGTACTTTTCTATTCCAGGATCATTTCCTAATTCCTGGTTGCTTCTTTTCTCCCTTTCAATGATAGCTATATATATATATACATATATATATATATATATATATATATATATATATATATATATAATATATACACACACACACACACACATATATGCCTTTTCTTAACTATTAACTTCTCCTGACGTTCTTAAACCTTCATATATAGAGAAACAATGAAAGCTCAATACTTGATATTCTATACTTGATACCTTGTTCCCCTTCCTAATTCAAAAAATGCATTATGTGTATGTGGAGTGGGATGGATGGGTGTGCATCAAGTAATATATATAAACCGATGCTCACCTGGAAGATTCCAAGTTTTAAGGTGGAGATGACTGGCCATTAAACAGGCTTGGATTCATTAAATTAGTCCCCAGTGTTCTCCATTCTTCTGGAACCCCAGCTTCTAGCACATATTTTGGCAGGAGAGATGCCCGATTAGTGAAAGAGTATATCGGGAAAGGTGTTCTTAGTCTTGATGTCTATTTACAGAATGCCCTCTCCCCACCGTGACCCCCCCAAGATACTTAGCAAATGTTTCATGTCAATATCTTCCCTGTCTGTACTTTAGAACCGTCATTAAAGCAAATATGTTGTTATTGGTAAGGTGTGAAAAATCGCAAATTTTGTATCTCAAAAACCAGATAAATAAATTTTTCCCAGGGGAAATGGTCATTCTAACATTTGTGCACTTTTTTCCTCTTCCATATTATACTTCCCTATTAGAAATTGTCATACTCTAATTAAATGTTTTCTTTACATGTCCCGTACCCTCCCTATAATCTTCATACCCAGAGGACAGATCGAATGAAAGATAATTAACTTTTTATTTTGCCCCTATTACATTCCAGTTATATTACTTACATGCATGACTGACTTTCATCTTCTGCCCACTCTCTGGGTGAGATATCATTATTCCCAATGCTTCAGATGAAGATTTTCAGACACAGAGAGATTAAGTATTTTGCTTGAATAAGAACTAGAACGGTCATGATTCATACCAGGAACTTTCGATTCAGACGTTTCAGTTTTGTTTATTTTCATTTTGGCATCTAAGATTCTGCACAAATTCTAACACTTATTTGAACTTCATTATGAATTAATGTGGCAAAAATGAACAAACAAAAGCAATCTGATAAGAATAATGCACTACTTACACCAAGTAGCTAACCGTAGATATCTATATATAGATATAGATATCTATATAGTTATCTATATATCTACCTATATAGATATATATACCTCACCAAAACCAAGTAGCAATGGATAAATGTGTGGCGTGTGTCTGTGTACACGTGTGTATGTATGTGTAAGTTGGAGTTGGAAAAAATTGGGGGTAATAATGGTCTTCATATCATTCTGAAAAAGAAACAGAAATGTCTAGCAAACATATTCCACAATTTTGTAGATTTTGGAATTTTCAGAGTTCCGAGTAGCTACTGGCCCTCTTAATCTTTCCTAATTTCCTTTGGCCATCAACTGACACTAGAAAACTTATCATACTTCAAACACCATTTTTTTTTTCGTTCATTATCCAGCCTAGGAAAATTCTCACCTGGGTGCTTGTTCTACTGAGATTTATTTCCCAGAGGTAATTTTGGAAGTAATAATTAGCCTCTGTTACCCTAGGCTTTTGCCCAGAGTAATTTCACTGGTGGTGCTTAGGGTGTAACCATAACTACTAAAGATCCTAGGAGTCAGGGAGAGAGCGGATTTTGGTTTGTCTTTGGGCACAGAAATTTCCTCGGTGGAGACTGGTTATCAGAGTAGCTAAAGCCTGTTTTACTTGCTCCCAAAAACGTGTGCGTGGAATGGGCCTGGGGGTTTACAGAGCTAACATGAGTCCTTTGATTATACGTTGCCAAAGTGTTTCTGCATAGAAATCTTTGAGTTAACTAAAGCTGCTGAGTGAATTTGTCTATGAAAGAAAAGTCATTAACAATAAAGTTGGAATCCAGAATGTTATATTGATTCTTCAAAGTTTTTTTTGAGAACCTGATAAATCCCTGCTTAAATCATGTTAAATATTCTACCAAAAAGTATACTTTTATTCTAATTAGAATTTTATTTTAGGTTAGGAGGAAAAAATAAGAGACGACTCCTTAAAAGTTTTGAATGCATAAAACATAAGGTTTTATTATCCCAAAGAGAGACATTCTATTATGCAAATATATTAATTCAGTTGCTAGTATAGAGACTTTAAATAGAAATAAGTTTAAATAAGGAATTTTATGTTAAGGGATTACTGAGTAAAATAATGAGCTATTTGGTATGGCTTAGGTTGCATATAGGTTTAAAAGATCTTTTTAATATATATTTGTTTGTGCAAACCATGTCTTATGACTACAAATTCTTCCAATTGCTCTAGAAATAGGAATCATCTTTCAGAGTTAAAGTAAGGAAACAAGCACAAACACTGAAACTGAAAATGTGTTTGACATAATGTGCTTACTTTGAACCAAAATTGCCTAAATCCCTAAATGTAGAATGACAGAATAAAACTTTACTAAGTTCTTTGTTATCTATCCATATGTGAGTGCTGATTCCATTTCAAGTCTTATGAAGATAAGAAAATATGTGTGTGGGTGCATGCATGTATATATGTAAATGTAGAGATTTAAATACATATAAAATCTCTATACATACATATAATACATATGTATGTAATATATAGATCCATATCTCCATGTGTAAAGCGAAGGGAGGGAGGGAGAAATCAGTGACAAGAAAAAAAAAATCTCTAAAGTTGGCCAATCCATTTTTATGAATATATGTTTTATAGGAATACAGTTTAAACTTTGTCTTCTTCAAAAAATTCAAGAAATTTTTAAACCTTAAAATATGAGAACACCACTAGCAGAGACATTTGTTAGGTCTTTTCAACCACTTGATATCCTTGAGCACCCTTCCTCATTTTCAGAAATTTCTCACATGTAAGTAATCCACACCTCTCCAAATTAGAAACGACCCATGGTCTTCATGTCCTCTCTGGCTGTTTGGACCTGCATACGACAGGAGCTTGCCCAGCCAGACCGTGCTTCAAGCAGGGAAGCAAGTATACAGGTTCCTCTCACAAGGGCGGTGGCAGAAGTGGACATCTGTGTATGGGTCCCAGCGGCCATGGTGCCAGCCATCACAGCCAAGCGCTGGTGCAGAGGTCAAAGCGGGAGGTCTCTAATGGGGCAGTCCTGCCTAGAGATTCTTAAGTGTGCCTTATATTTCTTGTAAACCCTTTTCTCAGAAACTAAAGTAGGTTCTAGTACTTGCTTCTAAGAACATTGAGTGGCGCGCCGCTCCAACCCCTGTCCTCTCTCGCCTACTTCAGGACTTCGCTTAAGGAACTCTCTCCCTTCTCTCTGCCTCGATTCTATCAACTTTTCTTCTCATTTCTGAACCTTTCTTGGCAGCACACATATGTTCTATTTTTTCCTCCCATCTTAAAAACTCCCTTACAACCCACCAAGCTTCCGCGTTAAGCTTCTGCCTCCATTATGTCTCTCTTTTTTCAGCAAGACTCCTAGGAGTTTCATGTATACTCACACTTTCTGATATATCTCCTCCCATTCCCTCCTGAACCCACTTCGATCAGGCTTTTTCACTGAAGTTGGTCTTTTCAAAGTCCCCACTGGCCTCTACACCACTAAGCCGACCTCCTCATTGTTAAGGTGCGCTGTGTTCTTGCCTCGCTCCACCTACCCGTAGCATGCTCTGAGACTGAGGGCTCTCTCTTCCTGGAAACACTTCCTTTGCCTGCAGGACAGCATATGCTCCTGGTTTTTGTCCTTCTCTGCTGCTCTTTTTTTCTTTTTCCTTCTAGACCTCTAAATTTTGGAGTGGCTCAGGGTTCAGTCCTTGTAACTCCTTTTATATCTACACACTTGGCCTCATGGTTTTAAACACTAACAAGCTCATCCCTTTCCCTTGAACCGAGACTTGCAAGGTCATCTACCTAGTCAACAGGTCCTCTTGGAGGGCTAATAGGTATTTCAAATATAATATGCAGCAAATTGAACTTCTGATGTTCCCCACTCCTAATAGTCCTACTCTTCTCAGTTTTCCCATTTCAATAACAAACAACTCTATTCTTTTAGTTGCTTAAGTCAAAATATTAGACTCATCTTTGATTCCTCTATTTCCTCCATATATCTTGTCCAATCGCTTGAGAAACGCTGTCGCTACCTTCAGAATATGTCCAGGATCTGAGCGGTCCCCATCACTTCTACATTTACTTATCTGGTTTAAGCAATTATTACCTTTCAGGTGGATTATCATAGTAGTCTCCAAACGGATTTTCATTCTTAACTCTTGCCTGTTTTCCATGATCTATTTGCAGTACAGCAACACAATGATTATTAAGTGTAAGTAAAAGCATATTCTATCTCTGCTCAAAAGTTTCCCAAGTTTAAGTCCTTCCAGTGGTCCATTTGCTTGAATGTCTTCTGGCCACATTACTTTTCTCACCTCATCTCTGGGTGATATCTCCTCAGTCACTCAAGTCATTCCAGATTATATTCTTTCCTGTTCCTTGAATGATGCAGACACACCTACATCTCAGGACTTTGGCTTCTGATTTCTTTGGCTTCTTACCTCTTCCCCAAATAGCAGCATGTGCGTTACCTCACTTCCTTAATGCTTTTACCTAAATTTCCCCTTCTCAATGAATCTTCTGGCCACCCTAACCAAAATTAGAAGCCCCTTGTGTATCTAATATATTATTGTAAAACACTTACCATACTCCAGCATATTACTGTTCCCTTCCACTAGCACATGACTGCGTAAGAATAGGACTTTCCTTATGGCTGGTACATAGTAGGTTCATAGGGTGACCAACTCCTCCTGGTTTGCTTAGGGCTTGTACAAGTGTACAAGTTTACAACTACAAGATGCATATCCCAGGAAACCTCTGAGTTCCAGGCAAACTGACACAGTTGTTCACACTAGCTCAATAAAAATTGGTCAAATAAAAGAATGAGAATAGAGGTATGAGCATGCACTCCACCTAAATCTTAAATCTATAGAGTATTCAACCCAAAGTTTTATGGATGCTGCATCCATCCTGAAATGAATGGATATAACCACATGGAATGATACAAAGGAAAAATACAGGCATTTCTACAATCGTCACCAAGTTCCATATAAGAGGTATCCCTAAAAGGGTAACACTATTATTTGATCCATATGCATAAGTCATATCTCTAATCCTATTATAAAGGGTAATTACTTATAAAATGCTTATCCTTTTGATGGCAGCAAATTCATAGAAATACGGAATACAACTATAAAACGCACACGGTGGTGAGACTCAACCACATCATTACTGACTGACAGGAAATGATGCTCATAAGTAAATAACAACAGAATGTTGACTTAGCTGACCTAAATTATGCTTTCAATTAAGATCTGTGGGTTTCAGCCATTAGCTAAAATCCATCCTTTAGACATAAATCTTTGTGGGATACGTAAGTAAGCTCATGTGATTATTGTAAGCTCATATAATTACTATAGTATTAAATAATATTTAATAGTATTAAATAATATTTAATGTTTTGTAGCAACATAACTATAATTGCTTTGTATATTTATAATATAAACATTGATATATTAATACAATATAAATACCAGTTTTTTAAAAAAAAAGGAATTTAAACTTTGAAATAAACATCCCTTCCCCTTCAAAAAAAAAAAAAAATAGACTATAGAGAAACAAATAGTTAAAAGTTACTTTTCCCAAGACTGACTCCATAGAGTGTGGCTTCCTGTGAGGCTCCTTTGGAAATTGGCTGCATCTGAGCTCAGCTCATCTTGACAAAGTGCGAGGTGGTGGATATGCCAGTTCATTCTGCCATGTTGTACAGTTGCACTTGGCTTCAGGTCATGTCAGAGGGGCTGATGCTCTATCAGCCATAATTGGAATAAGGTAGAAATTCAGACCCAGGCTTTGACATATGCCAATCACTCTAGGGGAGAAGCTGGTGTTTTCCTTCATCATCATGCATCTTAATGTACAACAATGCAAGGTAGGATCCCTTACTAGAATCTGATGTCTGGCCTTGCTAGATCCCTGCAAGCTGCCTGTCAGAACTTCAATGGAAAACCTAACTGCTTGTCTCTAAGCAGCACCCCCAGGAAAATCTGTTCCAGAGGGCTTGTGTGCACAAGTGTGCTCATTTACTCTTATTTGCTTGACTACTGGTATGATGAATCAGTCATCTGGTCCAGCACCTACCATGGCTTTCTGGACAGGAGGCAAAATATCAAAGATCAATGGCTCATCTTGGAGGTGGGAGATAATTGCTTGGGGGACATAGTCGGTCTTCTTTAAGGATTGGCATGACCAAACATTGACTGGCCATGGGAACTAACCTCTTAAAACCCAAGGACCTTGAAACATGGAGGGATTAGAATCCTCAAGATAATAGTACATGGCTATAACTGATGGCCTTGATGAGGTTACCCAGGGGGGCAGTAGACCCCTATCAATGACATGGCTGAAATGTTCCCCTTTATAAATATTTTTCTGAAAAAGATAATGAGTAGAGTGTTCCCTGACAAAGTGCGTTACACAAAGCATTTTGAATGTTCTTGTTTGAACAGGGCTAAAGAATGTTCCCCTTTTATGACCTTCTTGTTATGATTGGGTGAGTCTGATGATTGCCAACTATGAGGAAGATGTCCTAGATGAGACAGGCCATGTGAGGCTCTCAGTGAAGAGATAACCCCTGGGGTCCCTGTAATGCCAGGTAATCTTCCCTTTTGTCTTACTGGAGTCTTCTCCATACTTCTCTGCCTTGTTCAGTATCTAGGAGAATGAACCATACAGATTGCATCCCCAAAGTTTCCTTGCTGGCTGGTTTCTTTTTGGGTTCATCCCATGAAAAACACCAGTAAAACATAGGAGCAGGAGGGGAGACAAAGGAAGATTATGTCTTCCTTGTTCCCTTTTTACATCAAAATTACATTTTGGCAGTAGCTATAACCTCATATGACTACAACTCCATCTTGCAAATGTCCTATTCCCATTGGACTCTGGTAATTCTATTTCCTTCCATTATCTCTTCAGCTTCAGGGTGGTGATTACTTCCCTCTGTCACTAATCCCTTGGTGTCTACCACCTTTTGTTTGTTCTCTTAATGCTACCCACACCTCGGTAAAGTAGGTTTTTATTAATGTTTCTATTTCTTTCTGTATGAAAAAACAAAAGAAAAATCTTTCTGCTGTTTCATCTTGCTAAGACATTTTAATCTTTATGCCCTCACATGTTAGGCTAAAAGGAGAATACAACAGAGATTTTTCCTGGCCTTAATTATTAGATTGATTAGTGTGGAACTATAGTGCACAAAAAATAAAAACCAAAGAAACCCCCCAAAATAAAACAGATGGATCGCCAGAAAGTTACGAGTTAATAGAGAAGATAATCATTTCTGCTTAAATGTCAAGGAAAATAATAACTTTATGAAAATTTAGAAGGGGTAGTACAAATCAAGATCAGTTTTGTCATCTAGTATAGTTTTCAGTGATAGTGGGTACTCAACACATGCTAAATAATGTCCTCTGGTGAGCAAAGTGAAATTTTACTAAAGTTCAAATAAATGTATTGCTTTGGGAATAAGCAAACAAGATGGCAAGAAATTGGTCAACATGTAAATTGATCTGAAAATGAAATTGCCCACAGTTGTCAAGTATTCAGAACAGAATAGCAAAAGCAACATTATGCTGGAAGAAGGATGTAGTAGAAATTGTCACCATCAAAGATCAGGAAAAATGCAATGCTACAAAACTATAGGAAGGTAAGTTTAATGTTGTCCATTGCTTTTACGAAAACTAATGGGCCAATAAAGCATTACTTTCTGAGAGCCCAGTAAGCACCAAATAAAAGGGCATTAAATATTCGCATTAGAGTCTATGAAATATGCTTTCACATGATACTTGCCGTTTGCTTCTGTCATAGGTTCATCCAAAGTTATTAAATTTTAAAATTGCACTAGGACTTTTTATATGTAGTGCATTTATAGCCTCTGATTTATATAGCACTTTTCTTCCATAGAACCATTATATCCTCATTCTCCAATTCAATTGTGCTTATGGTTAAATATAGCAAGCAATATATGGGTGTGCATTAAATATATATATAATGTTATATAAGTTTTTCTTGATTCTTTATATAACATATTTCCTGAAATTTTGCAGTGGGTCACAATGCAATTGCAAGATGACTTGAGATATGGAAAGGTATTTGCATCCACAGGAATGTGATATGTCTCAAAATTGTCTCTAAACAGCAATCGTTCCGAAGCAGGCAGCCTAATCTCTACCAAGTCTCATTCTATGTGCACTTAACTTACCTAAAATCAACTATATATGCTTTTCAAAGAAGCATAGAGAGAAAATAAATAAAAATTTAAATTGTGCAAGCCATTATGTCTGCTGTTCCTCTCTGAGACTGAGCTTCCCCACCACTCTTCCAGGGAAAAAAATCTTAACTGGATGAATAGGGTTCTAGTGCTTAAAGATACACACACTTTCTTTTCAGCACATACCCTAATCTTAATCCGCCTAACTCACCTAATGATAAACCAATGAAATAATGGTCCAATCTGAACCTAAACGAAAACTGCTCTATTGGAGTCACTCAGTTGAAAGACTGTATGGTAGTCTCCCAAGATTTGCTAAGAGATTTTCCAAGAGTGATTTTGCCAATATCTGATGATTGGCTTTGCACTGACTTTAGACGCCCACTATGTGATACTGTGCAACTGCACTTTACTGAGTACAAAATCTCTGTGACATCTTCGTTACTATAACAACTCAGCTCAAGTTTCCCATTACAGGGAACCACACTGAGGGGAGATTTAAGCAGTGGTATATAGACCACTAGGAATAAAACTTCAAAAGAGTGGAGGCAGGGAGTCACAACCTGTGTTGGAGAGTGTCCTGTAGAATTCTTGCCCTGGGGTTAATGTGCTGTGAACGGGATGGCTCTGTGGCCCTTTATTAGGATGGTGGTCAGGTGATTCTGAGGGTCATCCCTCAATGCCCCTACATTATTAAAATAAGAAGCTTACCATTTGGAAGCTATCCTAACTTGCACTAACTATGAAGTATGGTCATTCAATATATGTTCATATAACTGAGCAGGGAAAAATATCCTCCCTCAATAAAAAGAGGCTTGCCGTCGCAATCATAATATGTCACATAGGGGTATGTAAGACAGCAAGAATCAAACCATCCAGCTTCCCCTGAAGCTATAGAAGGAAAGCATTCCTATTCTTGCCCTACACGATTTTCATAACCATGATCCAATGCCTTTTATGTGTTTCTCTTTAGTCTTATTTCTGAATTTGAGTTTTTACCTAGTTATCCCATTCCCACTCCACCCTTCTGTGTGCGTGTGTGTGTGTATATGGAAAGTACAAATAACTTGTTAGTTATTATAAGTACAGTCTTACTGGTTGATAGGTTATCCCACCAAAAAGAACCACATCCAGATTTGATAGAGAAGACTGTGTTTCTCCCAGAGAGACTGGACATTGAGCTGTATGCAGTGAATGGATGGAACTTTGGGCAGAGGAGGCAAGAAGCAAAAGGAAACTCAATGGCCAAAAGGACACCCTGTTACAGAGCCTGTTACTATTTCACCAAAAATCTTTTGGTGGCCTCCTTTGCTATTAGGTGGGGACGAGGTCACAGGTTTTAATCAGTGAGATGTGCATGGAGGTAAGGCAAGCAACTTCCAGAGCTGGTTGTTAAAAACAGTAGGTATGATCTTACAGTCCTTTCTTGCCCATCTGAAACAATTTTAAGAGCACATATTCCAGAATTTAGAGCTACAAGTTGGAGCAAATACATCTGACCATGGTGTGAGCAAAAATATACAATTTTGTGTTGTTTTATCGAGGTTGTGGGGTCTGTTGCTAGGGAGAGCTAACATTGTTTACTTTTATCAAGCCCTGGTTTTTATTCATAATCTGATTAACTCAACTAAAGTTTTTTTAAAATTAAGTGTTCTTGACACCTACGTTGTTAAAGCATCTGAAAAAGAGCAAAAAATGTAAACCAGAATGGACATGGTCTCAGAATAAATAACTACAATGGAAATACTATGCTGTTGGTCTCACTGCATGTTTTGTTCACAGTTGTTCACAATGTTTGGCATATAGCAGGTGCTCAGTTAATATCTGTGCTTGAAAGGAGAGAGGTCTCAATTCTTCCATCCATGCTTTATACAACTTCCAGCTGCCAGGCAAATAGTTTTTGACAAGTAGTATTTGAGATAGTGTGCTTATTCTTTTATGAGACAGCCTGGAAAGTATTTAGTATTATAATCTAATAATGTATGAAGTTTTTTTTTTAAAGATTGAGTTGGTTATATGTCATTGAATGCTAGCTTTCTCAATATCTTCAAAAGTCAACCAACCTAGTTATTTCTCACTCAGTCCATCATATGAATAATATTCCTCTATGAAAGCACCATTTTTCTTTTTCTTTCTTTCTTTTCCTTCCTTTCTTCCTTCTTTCTTTCCTTCCTTCTTTCTTTCTATCTACTATTTCACTTGCAAAAAAATGAGTGTGTGTGGGAAGGAAGAGATGAAACAATTGAGATGTTCTCTTTTTGAATGATTTGTTCTTCTGATTCATAGCTCAGGAAAATGAGAAAGCCTACTTCCCACTACCACCCATCACTCCTTTTGTCATTTTTCAGAGTCACTAAATTTCCATGGTAGCTAAAAATTGAGGAGAAAAAAAAGTGCAATAGAGATTTGGTTGTTTGGGAACAAATATTTAATATATTTTGTTTTCCTTTTGCTACTTCATTTGAGTAAAACAACATGATCTCACTCTCTGATGTGGCGATATATTATTGCATTGCTTAGGCTTCATTAACAGTCAAATTCTGCACTAATTACATTATTTCTTCTTGAGAAGCCTCTTTTTGCATAATCATATGAAAATCTTAAGCATATTTGTATTATTGTCTATTTTGGATAACTATGGTATACAAATGTGTATGAACTATCTATATAAATTAGAAACTATTTAAGATACATAGCCATAGTACTTTTATTATCAACACTATGCAAGCACATGGGACAGATGAAGAGATTTGAGGATATCCAATTTTTAAAACATACTCTTTTTTCTTTTTTCTTCATAAATTTAGGTGACTCAAACATATTTAGGTTCTCAGGCAGCTACCTGCATACATACAGAATCTGGGAGTCAAATGTTTTTCTATATCTGTTACCTTTTTATTTTTTTTCAAATTATAGGTTTGTGCTCTCATTGGAGCCATTCTTGTCCCACAGCTGTCTCTATTAGAGTTTCATCTGTCTCAGAGTAAGTTTGGGAAACTTCATTGCTGGGTAGGATTATGTTTGGTGACAAAGGTGTTTGTTAATATCTCATGTATAAAATAGCATCTGTAAGAAAAGGGGAAGAATACAAGACAATTTTGCTTTCAAAAACTTGAATTGTCCCTGGTTCTACCATCCAAAACCCCCATGGGCTTTTGGGGTCACTGTATGAAACATACTGCCACAATAGCAACAGGTCAACACTTTCAAGGAAAATAAGACCAGTTTGATAGCTTCCATTGTCAAATGGCAAAAGCTAAAAGGTGAACAATGTTTTCAGCTTGTCCCTTTTTCTTTTCTTTC
Source organism: Ursus arctos (assembly GCF_023065955.2). Classification (NCBI taxonomy): domain Eukaryota; kingdom Metazoa; phylum Chordata; class Mammalia; order Carnivora; family Ursidae; genus Ursus; species Ursus arctos. The sequence continues at coordinate 16,227,210 of NW_026622930.1, forward strand.
ACTTTTCTTTTTTTTTTTTTAACTAAACAAAATGTAGACATTTGTCAAGTATGAGTTGCAAAGATTGGAAAGAGGAAAAAAGACAAGTGAAAATTTGTTTCACTGTTTTATCAACTCCCCAGCTTATTATTAAGAGAAGAAAAGATGACAAGATGAAAGGACATTACTCCCAAAGGAAAAAAAAAAATCAATGATATCTTTCCTGAAAGAAATATTCCTAACCAGAGATGATTAAAAATATATACATTGCTATAGTAAAACGAGGCAAAATGACAGCAAAAACTATAGTGGTAGTGCAATTGGAAAGATCATCTCTTAGGCAGAAGAAAAATATGCGGTATTCTATTAGTATATTGATGTAATTATCATGGAAAATATCTCTTGTCTTTGAATTTGTTGCCAGCTGGTATTCTGAAATGGTTTGGCATATGAGAAAGAGGCTTTGAATTCCAATTCTAGTTTCATAATGTAATAGCTTGCTAAGTGTGAACTGGTAATTTCTTTTCATGAGCAAAATGGGAATAATGATAGTGCTTTCTCACATTATTTTTGTAAGACTTGAACTGGTTGGCAATAATATGTTTGCATATTTCTAGAGTTTAATTAACTTATCTTCACATACATCATTTCAGTTGTAAAACTCTTAAAGATAACCAGCTTTTCCATTCAAATAAACTGATTGGAGAAGAGTAATAATCTTGGCAGTTCCTAATTTCAGATCTTTCTAATATGCTCATTATCTAATATCAAAAGCACTTTTGAAAAGTGAAATATCCAACCTCATCTTTAAGCTCAATATTCATAAGTAATAAAAATGGTGTGGACACTTTAGACCTTTCTAAAATGACTCTATAAATCTCTCAAAGGAGGAAAAGGGCTGACATATGAGAAGTAAGGAGGAGTACAGAAGAAGAGGAAGGGGCAGAATCCTAGAAGGTAATCCATATATCCAAGAGAAATACATGGATTCTGTTCTATTACTCCAGAACACTTGGTGCTTTTTTTTTGTTGGATGATGCCAATGGAGTTTCCATTTTGAGCTATTTTTCTCCCAGGCTCTCAGCACTTTTCCTTCTTTTTTTAAATTACATCAACAATCTGACACTATAATGTGCTCATGTTGTATATTAATATGTATTGAAGGGACAATTCACTGGAGTGAAATGTTAAAAGCCAGTTTATTCAGGGCACTAATTTTAAAACTCTTAACAAGAAAAATTTCTTATATGAGAAATATATAACTGAATTTATGTGAATAACCAAGAAAATATTCTGAAATGAGCTCTTCTCCAGAAAAGATTTATTCTATTTATTTTACCTATAGGCTTGATCCTTTGTTAGAGTATTTGGGTAGAGAAAGTCCAGCCAGGGCCAAGGAAATGGATGTGTGCATAGAATTCCTAATTTTTATTATTACTGTTATTCTTCTCTAACTTTAGACACCATAATGTGCCTATTAGTGACTTCATGAAAGAAAAACCTTACCAAGAAACAAAATTTTTTAAAAACAGAATTCAATTTCTTTTTATTCTTTCGATATACAATGGCTGTTAAATCTACCTACTGACATCAGAACTTTTCTGTACCCTGGAATCAGCCATCTCATCATTACTGGCTGTCCCTTATCTTATTCTCTTATACCAAGAAACAGTCTGAGCAATAGTTTTAAACCCATTTTTACCTTTCATAACTCAGGAAGACAGATCCCTTTCAGCTCTTACATAGTTTTATTATTCCTCATTTGTGAAAAAAGTTGTCACTGGTAAAGGGAAGGAAAGATGAATATGCTGTCTTTTTACTATAATGTTAAAAAATACAAGGCAAATAGATCTTCACTTTAATTCTGTCTCTTGTTTTAGTATGTCTTTTAGATCTAGTTTGATCAAGAGCAAATTGTTGTTTAGCAATGTCACATAAAATTTTTAATTTTGTTAAGAGTAAAAATTGTGATAGTGAGGGAAACAATGTCTACAAGTAGCCTAGAGAGAAAAATTGTAATATATATGTATGTAAAATTACAAATGAATCAACCAGGACAAAGAGGTAACTCCATAACTTAAAGGTTGATTTATTTATTTTTAAAGATTTTATTTATTTGACAGAGAGAGAGAGTGAGAGAGAGCACAAGGCGGGTGGGTGGGGGGAAGGGAGAAGCAGAGGGAAGAGGGAGAAGCAGATTTCCAGCTGATCAGAGAGCCCGATGTGGGGTTCGATCCCAGGATCCTGGGATCATGACCCAAGCCAAAGACAGACGCTTAACCGACTAAGGCACTCAGGTGCCCCAACTTATAGACTGATTAATCTATTGATTGATTCACTAATTCATCAAACCTTATTGAGGACCTACCATATGTAATGTATATTTTGTTGCCAAACCCCTTAACAGGTGATTGGTCTAATAAGGGTCGGGGAAAAGTCGATGTTTGGAGAATGCATAGTTTGCTTAATTAAGTCATTGATTCCTTCATTACAAATGTATTCCCTGACCTTTCTATAGTATGTATCACATACATGTAGCAGGAGAGCATTGGATTTTACAGATTGTCAATGTAGGTCCATTGTCAGTGGAGAATGTATTGAAAGCAGTGAGTATGAGAAGATAAATCAGTTAGACCCCAAGGGTACCAACGGTACTTCCAACTTGTGTAGGGCCTGAAATTTATATAAGAGAGAGGGGAACTATTTAAGAAAAAAATTATGTCCATATGTAAATATTTATTTCAAATATGAAAAGAAATCACAACAAATACAATTTTTTAAAAAGTTGATATATTATACACAAACATCACAAAATTTATAAAACGTAACACCCTATTTATAGGAATGACCTTTTATTCTTTTGTAATACCTTTTTCCTTCAGCCTGACTACATTTTCTTTGAATGATTCTTCATGTGATCTTTCTCTACAGAGAAAAAGATGCTTTAGACTTTCATGTAGCATGACTAAAATTTGATTTGTTTCTTTTTAGCTCGATGATTCAGAAGTTACTTTAAGACTAATAACTCATTATCGGTAATGCCATAAAAATATTTAAGATTTTATATAAAATTTGATGAAATTTCTATCAAATTTATTTCATATATAAATTCTAAGATTTCCTAGCTTTTCATGTTTTCTTGTGCAGTGCCTGAAGTTAAATGATACTTAAATTATTGTCACTCATTAATCTATTGATACTCGATGTCTGTTATCCTGGTCTATTTTATGTTTTGTGTTATCTTCATTAATATCTGTATTTAGTGTTAACCCTCAACTAGCTAGATTATAAAAATGCCCATAAACAAATCAAAGAAGCAACTTAGACGTGTGATAGAGGAATTAAGAAGAAAGAGACAGTGTTTTAAACAAATTATGGCTCACACAGCTTACTTTTGCAGATTTTATGTAAAGACATGACCACAATGCGATGGTCTTTCTCAGGGGCTTATAAGGAACCCATGAAAGCAAAAAGCTGATTTTTTATGAAATTAGTGTCTGGTTAGAGCTTTCATAGTCATTCAAGAGAAATCCATGTTTTTTAAAAATTTATTTAAATTCAATTTAGTTAACATATAGTGTATTATTAGATTTATGGGTAGAATTCATTGATTCATCAGTTGCATATAACACTTATTACTCATTACATCAATTGCCCTCCTTAAAATCCATCACCCAATTACCCCATCCCCTCACCCAACTTCCTCCCAGCAATCATAGGTTTGTTTCCTATAGTTAAGAGTCTCTTTTGGTTTGCCTCCCTCTCCGTTTTTATATTATTTTATTTTTCCTTCCCTTCCCCTGTGTTCATCTGTTTTGTTTCTTAAATTCCACATATGAGTGAAATCATATGGTATTTGTCTTTCTCTGGCTGACTTATTTTGCTTAGCATAATACCCTCTAGTTCCATCCATGTCATTGCAAATGGCAAGATTTCATTCTTTCTGATGGCTCAGTAATAGTCCATTTTGCATATATATATATATATATATATATATATATATATATATATATACACACACACACACACACACACACAAACACACACACAATGGAATTAAGTATATATAATGGAAAATTATTATTATATTATATATATATATATTATATAATATATATAACATCTTCTTTACCCACTCATCTGTTGATGGACATCTTGGCTTTTTCCATATTTTGGCTATTGTGAACATTGTTGCTATGAACGTTGGAGTACATGTGTCCCTTCAAATCATTATGTTTGTATCCTTTGGAGAAATACTTAGTAGTGCCATTGTTGGGTCATAGAGTAACTCTATTTTTAACTTTTTGAGGAAACCCCATACTGTTTTCCAGAACGGCTACACCATTTTGTATTCCCTCCAACAGTGTAGGGTTCCCCTTTCTTCACATCCTTGCCAGTATCTGTTGTTTCCTGAGTTGTTAATTTAATTTCTGACACGTGTGAGGTGATATCTTATTGTGATTTTGATTTGTATTTCCTTGATTTTGAGTGATGTTGAGCATTTTTTCACCTATCTGTTGGCCATTTGTATGTCTTCTTTGGAGATATGTCTGTTCGTGTCTTCTGCCCGTTTCTTGACTAGACTTTTTGCTTTTTGGGTGTAGAGTTTGATAAGTTCCTTATAGTTTTATCTGATGTGTCATTTGTGAATATCTTCTCCCATTCTGTATTTAAACTAACACAATAGAAGAGATGATACAGATTTGAAAAGTATGATGGAGGCAAAATCTATAATTAATTGCACGAGATATGAGTGTTTTCTTTTCCACACATAGTGATATGTGTTCTTTTTCTTACTTATTGTCAGTTTACATAATAGGTTTGTGCATACCTGTAGCTGGAAAATACAAAGGCTAGAGTTCCTTGGACCTGGACGAGGCTAGAGAGGAGCAATTACAATCTAAGCAAGCCCTGGAGCCAAAAACTAAACAGGAAAGTCAGGGTGTTATCACAACCTTGGCCACCAGACTACACAAATCTCTTGAGAAGGAAATACAGCTGCCCATTTTAAATTCGTAATCAACTAATATACAGATCCACAGTGCATACTAAATGGTAATCACAATTATAATGGCTATAATCTATTTGGCATAATACATATGTAAACATATAAATATATTCAATGGGATAATGACATTTCTTAAAGTCAGAGGAGTTAGAAATTGGGCTAAATCATAAAATAAACCAAGGATTTGCCTATAGAGTGAAGGTAGAGAAAAATACAACAGAAAACAAATTAAACAAGTTTCATTTGTTAAAAAGAATATGTTACCAATAAAGATTACTGGTGATTTCTATTTATGACAATACCTCAGATTAGAGGCTTTGCAATGAAACACTAAAATACTGGTAGTTTAAAATATAGATTTAAATCCATTACTGTCGTGGCAGAAGAGGTGGTGGATGCAAAAAAAAAAAAAAAAAAAAAATGAAAGCAAGAAGACCCAAGGTAATGGGGACCTTACTGCTATGCAGGTAGACATGTAACAGCCACTTTTGAAAACCATTGGAATGATTCCTAGTAAATTTGAAGATGTGCAATTCTCTATGGCTCAACAATTCCACTCCAACGTACTCTGTTTCATCGATTCAAAACAGATTCTTTTTTCACAGTTTAATATTTCTGAAATGAAATGCATCAGAAAGCAATGTGATATAGTTTAATTGGAATCTTTTTTCTTTCTTACTTGTGAAAAACAATCATCTGTATCTTAAGATTGATGGCATCTTAGCCTTGATGAAACAGGATGTATATACCCTAGAAAAACTCTTTTGCCATACATGCTAGGATGTTTGTTGAAGTATTTTGCACAACAAAAATCTAGAAACAAGATGGCAGAAGAAGCAGACCTCCCGCAGCGTGGATTTTGCCCACTTACTGGGCCTGTGGTAGGAGCAGTAGGCAATTGTATGGAACCTGGCAGCACAGTGGCTGAACTACAGCCCATGGTGGAAACACCTGAACAAAGCCAAGAAGCAGGAGCTGCCCATGGAGAAACCTGAGTAGGTGAAGACGTACCTGCAGACTTGATCAACCTGCCCCAGACGGTAGGCAGCACGGTGGCGTCTACAATGGCAAGACCTTTAATCAAGTGGAAATCAAGCCTTTAATTGTTAGCTACCAGACAGGAGAGTCTCCACCATCTAAAAGACCCTGGAGCATTGCTACCCTGGCCTAGGGAACACTCTCTTCTCTTGCTTCATCTCCCTCGGGTAGCCTGCTTCTTCAGTAAAGGCATAGACTTCTGTAGTCTTTCTCTTACCTCGAATTGCCCATCAATGGCAGAAAGAATGAACACATTGTGGTGTATTCAAAGTAGCAGGTGTGAATATACTGTACTTATACACATCAGCTTGGATAAATTCAAAACATCTATTGTTCAAAAGAAGCATGTCTCAGAAGAATACACATGGAATAATTTATTAAATGAAGTAAATCATTAAAGTCAAATGATGCATAGATGGATGGTAGCACTACAAACAAAAACAAGAAATTTATTAACAAAACAAGGAAGTCACACTGAGTGCTTCTGAATCCCTGATCATTATCTATACCTTTAGCTGGGTGGTAGGCAAATAAATTTATGTATTTTATTATATTCCAAAATAGGCACTCATGATTAATATAGTCTTTTCTACATATGGTATATTTCACATTAAAATATTAAAGATGAGATTTTTAAGATATTTTAAGATGAGATTAACTTAAAAATTTCGCCTTAACCTCTCAGCAATTTCACAGGTCAGGAGGAGCAAGAAGCCTGGTGTGAAATCACCCTATAAGAAGTGAAATGCTCTGGTATCCTTGGCAATCCAGAACACATACTCACACTTGGGCAAGATAGTGCAGTGAAGGCTAATAATGTTCTTACAATATCAGCAAAGTCGTCACTAATTACCAAGTCCATTTGGAAATGAAAACACTGAAGTATATCATTATTATGGTGGATGGCTCAGTTTTCTTTATTGATTAGTGGCAAGAGACCTCCCCTGACCACAAACTGAGGTTCCAAAACTCTACATGGTTAAGAGACTTAAAAAGACATTGATAGTTTTGGATATGGAATACAGAACATTGTGCACTAGGAAGGCTGCAGATGATTGAAGTAGGAGCCATTGTCTACCATATTCTGTTTTCAAACAGCATTAGTTATTTTATATTATTACCTCCATTTTTTCTGGATTATGGTGTGATTATAAATATAAATGCAACTGAAATTCTGTCGTACATTCAGCACTTTGGAGTTCCTGCTATAATCCCAAGACCATAATGCATGGAAAGGTATCCTCTTTAAATAAAACACAAGCTCTGGACATCCAGTAGAGAAAACATGTTCTTCAATTCCTGTTTAGATATGAAAGAAAGTGATAACTGCCAAGAGAATAAAGCCCATACATTTTTAATGACTATTTCCAAAGGACAACTCTTGCTTTTACTGGGTGTTTTAAGAACAGGCAGAATGAGATCTATACCTTAAGGAGTGTGATATATAGAGAAAAGTAGAAAGGCAGAAAGAGTTTGAGGAAAGTTGTGCAGACATAAACAAGCCGCCAGTGTTTGGCTCACCTGTACTAAGTGTAGCCACTTTATTTCTAGGGAGCCACACAGAAGGTAACGGTGACTAAATTATGCAGTACGAGTTAGCACTCTGTGTAACTAGGAGGAAGAAATGCAATGGGATGAGATAAATAATGGTGGGAGATAAGAACAAAAATACAAATTGAGCAAATGATAAACGAAATAATTGAATTAACATAGGAAACCAACGCAAAGAAAACAGCAACAGCCAAACAAGAGTCTTTGTAAAGGTTGTGACTCTACATCATTGGGGCCAATTCCATAATTTCTAGTTTATATATTCCTTACAGAGCGTAGTGGGACGGTCAGTTGCTCATGGCTGTAAAAATTGCCATTGAAAAGACACGAGAGGATCTTCCAAATTCCTGCCTTTCCCATCCCCCACTGTTATGGCTAATACAGAGCATCTGGGCAAATAACATATACAACTAAATGGAATCCCCCATAATGTTATTTGATTTTGGCGGGGGGAGGGTATTGATTTTTAAAGGCAATTGTGACATTTAAAAGGCTAATATTTCTAGAGCTTGTTTTAGTCATTTAATAAGCCAATTAATTTCCCCTTGAGGTATTCCTTTTAAACTCTTAGCTGGATAAATCCATGTCTCTGAATTTTAGATCCAGCTCCAAAAGTGAATTAACAACTAACTTATATTGGATCCTAAGTAAACCCCATAGCAGGAGATTCCCTTCCTATCACGATGCTATCAAATTCTTAAAAGAGTTGCTCTTTTGAAATGTGGTAAGTAAAGCATTTTTAGCCACTTGTTACAATTTGTCATTGTTCTGGGAATCTCTTTCCTTCTTTCCCAGTGATAGAGTCAGGACCATACCAATGCACAGCACCTACATTATCCTGCTGTAATTAGAAGTGTGAAGTCTCCTTTCCTGAATCCCAGGAGTTTTGTAAGTATTAATGAGAGCCAGAATCTCTTTGGACATAAACTTATAATTACACAGCTTATTGTTATGATGGTAATTGTGAAGACTATTTACTGACACTTTCAAAAGAGGCTTATGGGATTTCAGGGCTAATTTAATTTGACCTTCACTTTATTACACCATCAACTAGTATTTGACCCTTATCTACAGATTGTCCATTGGCATTCCAGCACACTTGCTATGAGTTAGGATTATGCAAATGAAGGGTTTAAAATGTAGATGCAAAATGCAGATAGCAGGAACACAAAATGATTCAGTCGCTTTGGAAAACAGTTCGACAATTCCTTGAAAGATTAAACACAGTTTCTGTATGACCCAGCAGTTCCACTTCTAGGCATCTACACAGAAGAAATAAAAACATGTCCACACGGGGGTGTCTGCCTTTGGCTCCAGTCATAATCCCAGGGTCCTGGGATGGAGCCTTGTGCCCTCTTCAGAAGGGAGCCTGTTTCTCCCTCTCCTCCCTGCTCATTCTCTCTTTCGCTATCTCTGTCACTCTCTCTCAAATAAATAAATAAAATCTTAAAAAAAATGTGTCCACACAAAAATAGTGGTTCATAAAATAAAATATTCTAAATAGCATAAAGGTAGAACGAATCCAAGTGCTTATCAAGTGGAGAATGAATAAACAAAACGTAGCGTACTCATTCAATGGGCTGTTATTTGGCAACAAAAAGAAATAAAAAGTATTAATGGTACGACATGATGGACTTTGAAAAGGTAATGCTAAGTGACACACATCATTCATGAATGGATATATGTTGTATGATTCCATTTTAACGAAATGTCTAGATGGGCAAATATAGACAGAAAGTAGACCCACGGTTGACTAGAGCTAGGGGTAGGGGTGGTGACTGCTGTGGGTACATTTCCTTTCTGGAGATGATGCAAATATTCTAAATTAGATTGTGGTGACAGTGGCACAACTCTATGAAAATACTAAAACCCACACATTCTACACTTTACGTGGGTGAATTTTAGGATGTGTGAATCACATCTCAAATTTAAACATTTTAAAAATGAGGATAGCACAGTGCAAACATCATGAAGACATCTATAACATCACAATGTTTCTTTGCGTTTATCTGTTCTTCTCAGAAGGTTGCACAATACAAATGGCTCTAAGAATGTATTTATTTATGCCATCTCTCTAATTCTAGATTCACCTTATTGAGGCATTGTCTCCTTCTGTCACCCTTCCCATCATGAAACTTCTGTTAGCAGTTCATTTTAGAGAAGCAGCAATAAATATCAGAAAGTGGTTCTGTATTTTGTAGTACTCCTACTGCAGAGAGAGACATCTGTTCAAAGGGTAACAAACTCCGAGCTAAAGGCTATTTCTTTCCATTCCGAACACGGCAGGTTTGATCCGATGGCTTATACCAATGCTAGCTTTTGAGGGATTATGTTTTATTACCATCAGATAATAGAGTTTCTTTTCTGTTTCTTTCCTTCTGACCCCAACTTCCTCTGAGTTTTATTGCTGACCAACAGCAGTCTCCATAGTTTTAAAACTAGTATACTGTGAGTCAGCACAGCTTTGTGTCCTTGCCACAGAGCGCTCTAGGAAATTCAGTTTTCTCAAGTTCTTTATTGACCCATCCCTATCTTTCAGAATAACAATAAAATAAAATTGAGTGTAGGGCCATAGGTTTTGAAGACATGAACACAAAAACCTTCTGATTTTTCTTTTCAGATTTTGGAAGCAAAATTGGATATGGGAAGAAATAACTGTAATCTTCTAGGGGGCACGTCTAATAAAATAACTTCTTATTACAAGAGCACAGGATTTGACCCTTGTGCAAGATGGGAGGAGCTGGAATGTTTGGAAACACCTTCTTTCCCTTAAAATATTTTTATTATTGGCTACTGTTTAAATCATATAAAATCTAGTTCCATACATGTTCACTCAGTGCCATCAAACTTGCAACAGCTAACTGACACCAACAGTAAAATAAAAGTAGATCCAGCTTGCTTTTAATGGGCCTTCCTTCTAATCTAAACCTTTTACTAATTTCTTATCTATAGGAGGAAAAAGGGGCCAAAGAATACTATTAGCTGTTCAGAAATAAGGGAAATTTGTCTATCATAGGTTATTATTCCATCTTGAAGTTTAGAAATTAAAAATTTAAGAATTTTTTGACTCATTGAGCAAAAGGCCAAGTTGTCCCTAACTCTGTATTAAAATATACACTGGCAAAGATTCCATTCATTTTTTTTCTCCCTCCTCTACCCCCATTCCAGAGGATCTGACACCCAAAGTGCTGCTGAGTGACTTGCAAAGTTCCCTATGAGAGGAGCAGGCTTCTTCATCCCATTAACGCTAGTCTTGTCCATGTGATTTGCTTTGGTTGATTCAATGAGCACAAGGTGACATACGCAGAAACTCTAAGAGCCAAATCATGGTTCTGCCATTTCTCTCTTTTCTCTCTGACACAAGAATCACAAATTACAAAGTATTAAGTTGCTCATTCTAGGGAGGAGAGCCAGAACCTAACCAACCAGCATTCCTTAGTCCCATGGCTGTAAGCCCTTCAAACATCTGTACACCAGGGCTTCAGAACTGCTTTGGCCCAGAGGTCTCAGTAGGCCTCCCGTTCTCCCCTTTCTGAGGAATGTTACTTGTGTTTATGCTGCCTTTTATCCACCGGGCTACATTAACCATGTTTGTGGGGAGGGAACAGATGATTTACCTTTATAGTTCATCAATTTCTGCATCAACAGGAGACTTATCTGCATGTTATGTAGAAAGTACCGCAAGTTTCTGGACTTTGGGCCTAAAGCTATGATTGGATGATATCCTTGCAATGTTTCTCTTCAAGAACACATGAGTATATTTATGTCCAAGAGGGAAGGCATCTCTGTGACCAAAAAAAAAAAAAAAGGTAGACAGTGGTAGATTTATTATTATTATTATTATTTCCAATTTCTGTCATCTCTGTGGGAGGTTAATTAACATACTCTCAAGCAACATCATGTGAATTGTAGTATCTCCCTGTAAGATGATTATATTTCCTTATGACAGATATAAGCCTTGGCCATAAACTTTGGTCAGTGTGCTATGAATGCAAGTGGTGGGCGACATGCCCAAGCAGAACTTTAAGATCACTACGGTCTGTTTGTGCTCACTCTCTCTCCTCCACACCTCTCTCTCTCATCCATCTTTCAGAGGAGTGGCATGTTCAGGTAGGGACTTGTGCCTCAGCCTAGGTCTCTAAGTGAAGACAGTATGGATTGAAGTCACGGGAACATGAAGAACACGTGGCAGCACTGATACGTAAAACTCTGTATTTAATGTCACTAAAATCTGGGGTTGTTTTTCGTTGCAACATAATACAAAGAAAGCTGAACCATATTCCCATGAAAATATAAAGTGAAACATGGTATAAAAGGCCCATCAGTTAAAATTTGGTTAAAAACACTGCGTTGAAGACAGAGGGTCAATTTCTTTAATCAGGTTCGTCAGCATTGAAGAGGGATTGAGAACAAACTCTTGATGTTGGTCATCTCTCAGCATTCCAGAACAAGACAGCACAGACAATCTCAGAGAAAGTAAGAGGACAACCCTTTAATGCATCATGTGTTCCCTTTCGCCCCACTTGATCTTTCCCTTGGATGAGGGGAATAAACAAGCCACAAGAATGGAAGCTCTCTCAACTTTGTGGGAACTGTGCTCTAACCCATCTAGTTCTAGAATCACACACATGCCCATATGCTGATCCATCCACGCCTGTTCCGTCACAGTTCTCCACACAGGCAGACACACAGACAGGCACACATACACACACAAACACACACACATGCACACACACATATTAAAAAGAGAGGACATGCACACACAAATATATTTGTAAACTTATTTCAACTGGCATAATATTATTCTAAAACTTTCACTTAATTCATCACATTTTGTTTTCTTTTACATATTTTTAAAATATCTCTTTTCAGAGATCTGTTAGTAATATGGAAAAATGTTCTCATTCTAATGTTCAAAAAAAAGAAGCACAGAATGTCAAACTGTCTTTTGATCTCAATTAGGTTGTTACAGGTTGAATTGTGTCCCCTTCAAATTTATATGTTGAAGTCCTAACCCCCATTACCTCAGAATGTGACTTATTTGGACATAGCGTCTTTACAGAGGTAATCAACTTAAAATGAGGTCATCAGGGTGGGCCTTAATCCAATATGGCTGGTGTCTTTATGGAAGGAGGAAATTTGGACTCAGAAACTCTCACAGAAGGAAGATGATGGGAAGACACAGACAGAAAACAGCCATCTATAAGTCCATGAGAGTCACCAGAACAGACTTTTCTCTCACGGCTCTCAGAAGGAACCAATTCTGCCAATATCCTGAACTTTTGGCCTCCAGAACTATAAGACAATACATTTCTGTTGTGTGGGGCACCTAACTGTAGTACTTTGTTACAACTGTCTAGCAAACTAATACATAGGTAAAATACTAGAAATAATGAATCAAAAGTCTCAGAGTGGTTAAACACCAGGGGGTTGAATGATTATGCTTGATTTATGTTTACCTCTATGTAATTTTCTATAATTTCTAAATTTAACGAGAACATACGATTATATAACATATGTTACATAAGAGAATATTTTTCAAATATCAAATGTACAGAACCTAAATCTTGAAAATTTTCTGGGCTTGGCAAGAAAGATCAGCCGTAAGGGCAAGACATCTCATTCAAGAATGAGGGCTTGAAACACAGAGTCTGAATCCCCTGCGCTCAGCCTCCTAGAAGATCACTACCTGACAACTCAGTGATTTCCAGTATCTCCCTTCTGATACAATACAGGAGGGAAGGGATTACAGGACTAACCTGAGGATAAACATTTTGGGGTTACCAGATGTAGGGAAAGAAGGAAACAAAAGTGAATTTGGTGACATTTTTGTGGTGCTTTGGTCAGCTACCTTTCTGTGCTGACTAGCCACAGGAGATGAGCTCGAAGAATGTAATTAATCAGTGTTTTTTTTTTTTTCTAAATTATGAACCTGAAAACTGTACAACAGCTGCCCCACTGCACAGCACTTGTCTTCTTATTTTCCCACAATTAAGGCTTGGTGGTTCTTGGTTTGAAGATTGTTCCAGGACTGGGGAAGTTCCAGTGTGTGTGTGTGTGTGTGAAAGAGAGAGAGGGAGGGAGAACCCCGTATCATAGCCACCATTTATGCCCCAAATATATAAAGTACTTTGGTGCTCAAAGATGTCTCCTGGCATTCACAGCACAGATGTTTGCCCATTCTCTTTTACTACCTGGAACATCTCCCACCCACTCTGACAAAAGAACTTCTCATTTTTCCAAACACATACTGGGAGTCTTCCCCTCTCAGGAACCTTCACTAAATCTTCAAATGAGTTAATGACCCTGGAAAGAAAAGCCTCTACAGATTGTAACAAACTTCCATTAAATTGTTCAACACACTGCATTTTTATAGTAAGCTTTATTGTGCGAACTTCCTAGAAGGCGGAAACTATTATTCTTTAAATTCATTTCTATAATCCTGGCATCTAGCATGTTACTTAGTGCTTAAAAATATTTGCTATGTATTTTGGCAAATACTTGTGCACGAGGAAGTATCTTGAAGTGTGATGCATCAGAATTAAGAGAACAAACAGGAAGGCAAAAGGAAGTTTGAAAAGTAGCCATAAGCAGGGTACAGAATAGATATTCACCAAACTTTTAACTGTGTGTGTGTGTGTATATATATATATATATATATATATATATATCCCCCCCACACAAACTATCTTAGTACTGAAAGATTAAAAACAAGAAAGTTATTAAAGACGTGATGTTCTTAGCTGGCTTTTGAAATGCTGAGGAAGCATTTGTAACTTAATGAAAGACGCTATAGCTCCTTCAACCAAAACTCCCAGGCCAGCCAAGACGAAGAAAACGATCTGAAAACACAATGATCAGGAAACAAGGGAAGATCTTTTCCAGACTGAACACACAGTTTAAGCTGCAAGAGGATTTAAGACACGACTAAACTCCATTGTCTCAAAAGGAGACCTTCAAATACCTAATTAATTTTTCATTTGTTTTATAGCCCTAGCAGATGTTGCACTTTTTTTCATAGATTAGCTCATCACTGAGGTGCAAGAAGGAAAAAAAATTCTTTTGTTAGGTTTTGAATTAATATACTTGAAATGACATAGAAAATGCATGATTTGTGCAATCGGGGGTGTCCTGGTTATCCCAATTTGCAATGTGCATTTTAATATACCCTTATTTAAATATAAATAAAGATAAGATATTTAAATTTAGTTTTTTAGAAAGAGAAAAGGGGCTTAGTATTATAGAAGGGGATTTGTTTTTCCTTAGTCATCTTCCATATAAATCATTGGGGTCAAGTGACTACTTTTACTGACCATACCGTTTGTATTTTGCATCTGGTAATTATTGAAAGAAGAAATAGATAAGTTGGTTTTGGATGTAAAAGAGCTGGGTAAAAAGAAACAGTGAAAAAAAATGGGGGTATATGACGAACCCATGATCTGGGTCATGACCTCCAAGGATTTCCGATCATTTTGCATCATACTCTGAAATATAAGCTGAGCTATCTGTCATATAAAGTAGTAACCATTCTGTTTCTTCTGAAAAGGTGATGGAGTGTTGACAGCCCTCTTGTGTACCTCACCCTTGCATGAGGTGACTGTATGTGAAAAGGTCCACATTTTCTCCTTGTATTAAATTCCCTTCATGGAGAACGTGACCAACTCACTGTCTTGGAGAGGGGGTTCCTGGACCAGGTAACCTGGTGCTCCCTCCTTCCTATCCCTCCCCCTCAGCTGTCCGATTCCCTCAGGGAAAATGAAACCAGAGGGATGGACTTTTCACCCAGAAGGTCTGAATCAGGCAGACAAATTGTATCAGAAGGGACTAGATAAATTAGCCGTGGTCCCTGGGTCAGCATGTCCACATAATTTGGGGCTTTGAGAAATGAAACTAACTGGGGCAGCCAGGTCAAGCAGTAAGTGAAGAGAGCATGCTGGTCTAAGGATGGTGAGGATAAACAACATTACCTTTTTATCCAATGGCAGGCCAGTCGCTGCGAGCAGCCCCTCCCAGGCCTCACCACATTCTCTGTCTTTTTTTTTTTTTTTTTAACTATTTGGAATTGCTTTCTTTTCTTTACACTCTCTGAATCTTGGAAAGACAGTCACCAACTAAACTAAATACTGTTTTATTTTACCTTTTCAGGGACTCTGTTTACATTTGAAATGAGAAATATGAGACAGCTAATTGGACTCTTAGATTTTTGAAATCAGATAATTACATGGCAAGAAAGATGTCAAGGAAATAACTTGTCAAATGTCACCTATGTGACAGGGATTATGTTAGATACTTGCACACAATTGGTATAATTTATCCTTCACAATCACACGGCAAATAGGATTGTAATCTCTATGTTTTATAAAAGAGAAAACCAAGGCTTAGAGATATTGGGTGGCTTTCACAGCTTTTGAATCCAGAATTATCTACAGAAATCCATGTTCTTTCCTCTAAATTATTTTACAACATTAAGAAAAAAGATGCTTCATGTTAACATATGAAAAACAGATTCATGCGAGCCAGGGACGAAAACACTCAGCTTTATTTATAAGAACTCAAGACCCTGTAGGTCATCAATAGGGTAAAATAGTCTTTAAGGGTTTTATTTCACATCTCTCTAAAGGATGGTCCTGTCTGATCATAGGTACCACTTAAGTATTCAGTTATATTCCCCTAGATATTGAAGTATATTCCTTTAAGTATTGGAGGAGAATGGTCCCCCAACCAAATCTCTACAAGTTATTTTTCCTAATAGTCATGAAGACACACATAGAAAACTTCTATTCTTGATCACTACAGTTATTTTCAAATCCAAATGTTTAAATAGCTTCTAGAAACTAGTTCTTTTCTGAGCAATAAATATAACCCCAAATTACTCTAGGAATGTATCCCAGAATTAGTTACATTGTTTGACTTCATTCAGTCCCTTATTCAGGACTAACTTGGAAGAAGAAACATTTTCAAATTTTTCTTTTATAAAAAAACTGTATCATCAAAATTCACAAATTAAGATTAGATAAAACAAATCTCGTATAACAGATTATAAATTATTTCCTGTTTTTGTTAAATGCATGTTTGAAGTCATATGTCATCTAAAAGCTATCCCTAGTCCTATCCTCCATTCACGAATGGTATATTTTTGTGCTTCCATGAGTGTCAACCCCTATAAGAATTCTGAAGACAACTCACTCTAGGCCATCCCCTTGCCTGGTGGGGTTGAACTTGAAATGTTATAGCTTGAGAAGAGAGCAAATTATTTAATTCTTAAAAACTCAGAAGGTGCCTAGCTAGAATTTCCTTTACTCTTTTTAGAATTCTTGAGTGGCTCTTCAATATTACGCAAAGGTAAGGTAAGTAGGCCTCCTGTTGCAGGCATGTCATGATCTAAAGAAGGTCACTCTCCAAAGACCCTTGGGAGTAGAGCTGATCCCTGGGAAGGACATTGGTGTATTTGCACGAAGTTGTTAGGTCTTGGGAGGCAAGGGATGGTTTCTCCGACCTTTTTCCTTTTGAGGTTCAGTATTATTAGAACTTTTCACATAAAATGAGATGATACCTCCTGAGATTTTCTAATATGGAAAAGCTAAAGAAAACCTGAGTGGAGAAACTTTGCTCAGGAAGTGATGTCTTAACTTGTGGTAGGAAGTGAAGTTTGGTTGTGAAAACTTTGGGGGTAGGGGACTCTGAGAAAGGAAAGTAGAGAAAGAGAAGGGGAACAGGAAGTATGATGGACAGTGAGAAAGTGTGTGTGTGTGTGTGTGTGTGTGTGTGTGTGTGTGTGCAGTTACAGCCCATCAGAGAACAGGTTCCAGCTCATGTGGATAAGAGTAGAATTCACTGCATTTTGATCATTTGGTAAAATTACAGTGCATTCAAAACAGTTGCTGACCACATCGGTCGGAAGTAAAAGACGCATAAACAAGATAGAAGGACTGATCATCATTACTTACAGTTATCAGAATGAACAAATTCCCCTTCTACTAGCAGACAGGTGTTCTTCATGAAGGTCATGACTATTTTTCCACAGTAAAACTAGAGGGGTAACAGAAGTGAGGAAACCAACAGTGGACTTAATCAAACTCTCCATTTGTCACATTCCCTGGAAATTGGAATCAGTTCTGAGTAAGCATTTAGAGCCCTTTATAAATGTAGATGAGGGGTGGGCTGAGGCCAGGATAGTGGAACAAAGCCTCAACAGGGAGACTCTGAATTATTTAATAGGTTAGGTAGTTAGATCTTGGACCCTAATTAAAAACATAAGTGACTGTGACTCATTTGTACTTCTGGCTGGTGAAGTAGAATAATCAAGTAACACATAGTGGAAGGGTCCAATTTGATACAGACTTACTTTTACTATCAAAAGCCACATTTTTATTTATATAAATAATAGTTGCTTGTTTCGTCTGTGTTATTCAGATTTTGATGACTTGAATGAAATGCTTTTTAACTCTATATTCCCAAAGCAAATGTTTTATTTTTAAAAATAAATGTACACATTTGATCATAACTACTTCTGTTTGGTTCTTTTACCTCTTCTTTTGCACTTCCACGAGCCCTTTCTCACTTGTTGTATAAGGTATTTTCAGATTTATCACTTACCCTCTTTATAAGTGATGAAAGTATTTTTTAATTTAATGAAGATGAGTATAATATTCTAAAAGTTGCATCAAGTTACATTAACAGTAATAAAATAATTCTAATGGTTTTATCTTATTGAGTTAAATGCAGGATCATGAGGGAATTTAGTGAATCAGATGGGAAAACACACAGTATTTTCTTCAAACACTAGTGCACAAATATGTTTGAGTGATTGTGAGGGTAAAAGAGATGTGCCTGTTAGTGTATGTGCAGTAGAACATTTAAGTTGACAAGGCAAAAACTGGATTACAAAATAACTTGTTCAAATCAACATAAATGAGCAACAGAAAAACAGGAAAATAGGGTAAAGGAAGTGTGAACAAGTACAATATAAGATTATAAGATGAAAGCATGAACACATTATGTTTTACATAAATAAAAATATGCTGGATTCTTCTATGAAAGAGAAAGATCACGTTGAAAAGAAGACCTTAGGTGACATCATCAAGATGATGGACTACGAGGTAGGTCCCAACACTCATCTTCTCCCCCCAAAAAAGCAAAAGCAATGAATAAACAACTACAAATGGACAAAACTAACTTCGAGAAAGCTCTGGATTACAACGAAGAAGCATCAGGAGCCTTTTGGAGCCCAGAAACCCAGGATGGCCCCATAGAAAAGCACAGAAAGGATTCCATCACCGCTCAGGGCTGTCCACAACAGCGGCTGCACCAATTTACATACCCATGAACAGTGCACTAGGGTGCTCTTTCCCGCATCTTTTTTAAACATCTGTTATCTCTTGTCTTTTTGATAATAGCCATCCTTACAAAAGTGCGAGGTGATATCTCACAGTGGTTTTCCTTTGGCAGTTCGGCAGTGCGGTTCCAAGAAGGATCCCCTCGAGGGATTTCACCCCCTAGGGGAAAGGAGAATGGGACTACCCCACAAAACCTCATTGCTGCCATGAATATCCACAGTCTTCGCTACCAAGTACCCCTCTGGTCTTCACCAGTGCTGAGCCCAGCTGATAAAACTACCTGGAGTCCTCAGGCTGGAGCTCTTGCTGCAGTGAGACCTGTCCCCCTGGACCTGAGTTGATGCTGATTCCCACCCCTGCGCATGAGGGCTCCGCCTGCCATCTACAAGATCAGAGCTGCCAATGGCATTGTGCCCCCTCCGTGGGTACTAAGTCACACCTTTGACTCGTTATCCCTGGGGCCACACTGGTGCTTTGCCATGTCCTCTGGGTCCTGAGTCACAGTGCCGCACTGCTGCCGCTCTGCACCCTGCACCCTTGGGCTTCAATCAGGACGTTGACCGGCCATCCCCAGGGCCGTCCTACTGCTGCGCCACGATCCCGGAGCCGAGGCAACTGTTCCACCCTGTCGTCCCTAGGCACGTGCTGACACTGAATCTCATGCCTCTCCCTGGGGCTGAGTAACCAAAGTTGGCCGCCGAGACCCAGCCCCCAGTGCTGCGGGAGATCTGCCAATGCCCGTACCTCAGGCAAGGGCTCTACCCCTGCAGCAAGTACACTGTATCCCAGGCTCCAGGCCCCCTGTGACTCTACCCCAGCCCAAGCTCCGGCTCCACTGCTGCTCTCTACGTGCCAGTACAACGGGCCCGTCATGAAAAGGGATGCCCCAAGCTAGAACCTCTCCTCATGGGTCAACAGGAGAACAGGAGAACCCAACAGCCTTGTCACCGTGGAACACGGTAGCCTAACCACTGCTGCCACGGCGGACACCTCCCAGAGGTGCGGCATCCACCCATGGTCTCTGCCCATGGCAACCTCAGCTGCTCCACCTTCCCCGGAACTGTGGGTTGGGGAAGTGGTGGTCATTGGGTAAAAAGTTTCGTTTAGGTAAGGTAAGTTCTCGGAATCTAGTACATGGGCGGGGTGACTAGTTAACAATACTGTATTGTACGCTGGAAAAGTCTTTCAGAGACTAGTAACACAGGAAATACACTCACTATCAGTTGAAGATTTTGAATGGTGGTAAACAAATATATAAACATATTTATTAATAAATGAATAAATATTCATTAGATACACAAAAATATTTATTAGATAAAATTCATTTAAAAATCCATTTAAATAATTAAACGAATAAAAACACATGTTGAACAACCCTAAAAATCAGAGAAATGCAACTTATAGTAACCAAGCTATATTCATTTATACACACTAGCTTCAACGAAATTTTAAAAAGTGGTAAAATATTACTGGCCAATGACAACATGTATTGTTACAACATTCTTAGACTGTAATCTGTCAGTATATAGTTTAATATTTAAAAGATATGTAAGCAGAAATCACCAACATGAAAGAATTCAAATATAAGCATGTTTTTTTCATAGCACTATATGCACCAAATTAAAAAAAAAAATGGAACAATGTGAATACCTATTAGTAGGATAATGGTTCTAAAAATTGTGGTCCATCCATACCATTGAATCAGCCATGAATATATGAACTCGATATGTAGAAGCTGACGTCGGTTTCCAAGGTGTACATATTACATGGGAACAGCAAGGTGTTGTGAAGTTTATAGCATATGATCAGCTTCTAGTAAAATCTAAAATGGCATTCCCTTATCTTCGACATGTATGTGTGTTTGTGAGTTTGTGTGCATGTGTGCATGTGTGTGTGTTTATATGAACATGAAGAAAAGTGTGAAAAGTAATCCATCAGACCTTTTAACAAAAATTACCTGGGCAGGGAGAGGGATCGGAGTGGGGCAGGGAGGTCAAACCATTCTTACCATTCTGTGTCCCTCTCTAGCCCCCCAAAAATGTTGCTTTTGTAAAAGACACACACACACACACACACCCCTATGCCAGAGTATTTGGTTGAATCTCATTTACACACTGTTTATAATTTATAAGAGATGCATGAACACATTGAGTGTAAAAATTCTAAGTAATTACAAGAGTGAGACTTCAGGTGATTTTATATTTCTAACTATACACATATAAAATGTGTATTTGCATATGTATATACATATTATGTATTTATATAGACTCACACTTCTTTTACAATGAACATTCTCATTTACATTTTAGAAAAACTACTTTTTTTATTGTGGAAAAGATATGGATAATATAACTTATCTGTCTGATATACAACATGCAAAATGCCTTGTAGACAGGAGCGGCACCCCTAAACATCTCTATTATCATTATTATTACTTTTATCTTTATACACCTATCTTGTGCTTATTCTAATGGCTGCATCTTTGGTCTGGTTCCCACTTTCCTGCTCTGATTAATAATGCCAGCAATCCTTCTTATCCATTTGAAATTGTCATTTCATTTCTGGCTCTGCTTTAACTCCTCCTTCTGCACTAAGCTTTTCCCGACTGCCATATCCCTCATCAGATGCAGGTTGTTGAATTAGAATCATGTTTCATACAAATCATTACATCTGCTAATATTATTTCTTCAGCCAGACTCAAAGCTACTTATGGTACAAACATACTTTATATATTTGGTTTGCTCATCAGCACATCAAAGACACTGCCACCAGGCACATAGCAAAACATAGCTCAGTTGATACCAGTTTAGTGAGACGATTGAGAGCTGAAGTTTCTTTCAGACATTTAGATAGATAAGTCAATAGATAGATGATAGATAGATAGATAGATAGATAGATACCCTATAGAGATAAGCCCTGGGGATTGGTTTTATTGACATTTGCATTTTTCAACAAATACTTTCAATGAAAAATGTGACAATTTTCAGGAATTTACAATTCACACCTTCTTCTAACAAATACAGTCTTCTGCATTGATATATTTGATCACCATAAAACATTTGCAGAGCTTGCTGATCTGAAAATTGATGCAGAGGGGACACAGAAATGTTTGGAAAGTCCTTCATCAGGCTGGCTGAAAGGCAAGAAGAGGAAGCTTTCACAGAATCCTAAGATGAACTGAAAGGAAGACGAAGACACAGATGAAGAGGGAACATATGAGCATCACAGAGGCCCACTGGGTCCAGCTTGGGTCAGGATCAATTCCACAGCTATCATTGGACAGACCATACATATAGGAAAAGCAGAATCCTTTTTTATTGTAATTTCTGAAGTCTCTGAATTTTAATCTGTAAGAAACAATACTTTCCAGGCCAAAAAGAAATGCATTTTATTTTTAAAGAATGCTTCTATCCCTTAGCTCACAGAGAAGACCTAGAATCCAAGCCATTCTGAGGTGTGAGAGCTGAGGTGTTGATGGCAGAGATATGGAAATGGTAAGGTGTGGGTCAGAATGATCGGACCTCTGGTATAGTGTAGTTAGAGTCTGTCAGGCAAGCTCAAAGCTGCCCCTTCATTTTGCACTAATAAGAGAAAACTGCACAGAACTCACAGAATTCTGCTCTGATAAGGGACGAGAAAGGGATTATCTCCACCCACAGCACCGCAGTGTGGTTTCTACTCTAAAGGGCACATGTAAACTTTCTATTCTTCACATCAATCAAGAAAAGATGTTTTACTTGCTTAAATAAAGAGCTTCACGGATTGGAAAAAAAAAAAAAAGACGTTACCACCTCCAAGTTGCTATCTTTGTCTAAGGAGGATTGCATTGGATAGATGCTTTTAGTAGCAAGTTATAATCACTCTACACAATTTAAAAAGAGAAAGAGAGAGAGAGAGAGAGAGAGAGAGACAATTGACATAGTATCAGAAAATAGCAGTAGCATTTCGAACTTTTAAAAAAGGTGTATTTGGTTACTTAATGATGCCATCAAGTACCAAGCTTCCTTTCATGCCTCTGCTCTGTAGTTCTGATTCCCTCAACCTAAGACACATCCTCTCTGTGGTTGTGAGTCAGCTACCAGTGACACCCAAGGCCATCAGCACCCTCATGCACGTCCACAGGAACAATCATCGGACAAAAAATCTTGACCTACACTCATATTGAATAAGTGTGAGTTACATTTCCTTCTCTGAACCAACTGCTGCAGTATCAGTGATTTTACTAGACAAGTTCTCAGATCCCTCTACATCCTTTGTTTTCCTAAATAATAGCACATAACAAATGTATCTATAGCTATAATGACTTTGCTTCCATGATGTCTAACATAGCATCTGGTATTCAGTAGGTACTCCCCAAATGTGATGAATGAATGAATGAGCCAATGAATGAATGAACACATGAATGGATGTGAGTAAAAATAAATGTATGTCATAAATGATGACAGACTGAGGATAGAATAAGAGACCTAAGGTCTTTTGGCTTCCAAAATGGCACAATTTCCTTGACACTTCACACAAATACATTCTAACAAATTGTTTTGTTTTTTTTTTTAAAGATTTTATTTATTTGACAGAGAGAGACAGCCAGCGAGAGAGGGAACACAAGCAGGGGGAGTGGGAGAGGAAGAAGCAGGCTCCCAGCAGAGGAGTCTGATGCGGGGCTCGATCCCAGAACGCCAGGATCACGCTCTGAGCCGAAGGCAGACGCTTAATGACTGCACCACCCAGGTGCCCCCATTCTAACAAATTGTTTGTCAAGGCTACAAGCATGTGCAATTTCTAAAAGATCATTGAGATGCAAAGGGACAAATAATTCAGCCCCCCAGTGTAAGGAGCGAGGCCAAGAGACAATTCACATTTTATCAATCGTTAGTTTCAGTCAGCTTTCCTGTTTAATTACCATAAAGTCTCTATCCTTGCCTTTATTATTAGGTAGTAATGATTGATCTCTTTTATCTCCTGTTTTGTTTTAAAGGAAAAAAAGAATCTTTTTTCTTTGTGTGTGTGTGTGTGTGTGTAAAATTCTGCTTACATTTTTTTCAAATTTTATTTTATTTTATTTTTATTCTAGTTTTTATTATGTTCAGTTAGCCACTGTATAGTACATCATTAATTTTTGATATAGTGTTCAATGATTGATTAGTTGTGTATAACACCCAGTGCTCATCACATGTGCCCTCCTTAATACCCATCACCCAGTTACCCCATCACCCCCTCTGAAACCCTCTCCCCTCTGAAACCCTCAGTTTGTTTCCCAGGGTCCATAGTCTCTCATGGTTTGTCTCCCTCTCTGATTTCTCCCCCTTCAGTTTTCCCTCCCTTCCCCTATGATCCTCTGTGCTATTGCTTATGTTCCACATATGAGTGAAGCCATATGATAAATGTCAGTGCAAATGGTGGGTATTCATCCTTTCTGATGGCTGAGTAATATTCCATTGTATATATGGACCGCATCTTCTTTATCCATTCATCTATTGAAGCGCATCTCAGCTCCTTCCACAGTTTGGCTATTGTGGACATTGCTGCTATGGACATTGGGAAAGAATCTTTGTTCTAAAAAAACTGTAAAATTCTTTTAAGATTATCATTATTAACTATCAGAGTTTTTCTATAAAGTAGCTGTTAATACCTTGCTGGCCTAAGCATTTCAATTACATTTGTTTAAAACAGTGGTTCTCACCTGGGGGTGCTTTTGTCCTTCTTTCCTTCAGAGGACATTTGTAATATCTGGAGACAACTTCAGCTGTCAGAACTTGGGGGGGAAGGGGATGCTCCTAGTATCTGGTAGGCAGAGGCCAGGGATGTGGTTAAATACATGGCAATGCACAGGACAGCTCCCCACAATTAAAACATGTCTCACCTCAAATGCCAATATTGTCAAAGTTGTAAAATCCTGGTTTAGGTGCATTATTATCTATTGCCTGAGAATATTAATATATGTTTATCTATTTATAAAAGGTGGTGATAGAGTTAAACAAAAAGACAAGAGAGTATCTTTTATGGCAGTCTGGGAGAAGAAGGTATGGGTCTGAATGAATTCATTGCCCATGGGAATGAGGGGACCTTTTTTTATAGAGTGGTATCAGGGAGGTTAGAAAAGATCTTTTTTTTTTTTTTTTAAGAGAGAGATAGAGAGTGTACATGAGCAGGTGCGAGGGGAAGGGAGGGGACAGAGGGAGAGAGAGAGAGAGAATCTTAAACTGGGTCCACACCCAGCCTGGAGCCGATGCTGATGAGAGGCTCCCTCTCATGACCCTGAGATTGTGACTTGAGCCGAAATCAAGAGTCCGATACTTAATGTACTGAGCCACCCAGGCTCAGTCTTCTAATCAAAACTTTCTCCACAATTGGTTTTATTATATTTCAATCTGTAACATTTTGTTATGAGTTGGATGGGGTCACCCCAAATTGTTATGTCAAAGTCCTAACCCCCAGGACCTTGGAATGTGCCTTTATTTGGAAACATGGTCTTTACAGATGTAATCAAGTTAAAATGAGGTCAATAGGATGGGCCCCAATCCAGTATGACTTCCCATTATAAAAAAAGGGAAAAATGGACTTGCAGACACACACATAGAGGGAAAACGATGTGAGGTTACACACAGGAAAGACAGTTATCTACAGGCTAAGAAGAGAAGCCCGTAACATATCCTTCCCTCAGAGCCATCAGTAGATATGAACCTTACCAACATTTTGATTGTGGAGTTCTAGACTCCAGATCTGTGAGAAAATAAATTTCTGTTGTGGAAACCACCCATTCTGTAGAATTTATTATGGCAGCCTGAATAGAATAATATTCTTATTAAAGCAATCTTTTACATAAAAGTCCTTCGACTTCGGGATTCTTCTGTTAAAATGAGACTACTTTTCAATGAGGAACATGTATCATTATCAAGTCATTAATATCTTTGTGGAATGTAATCTACTGGATTGTTTTGAAAAATTTTAATAACTGGTTACTAACTAGGAGAGAATGAAAGTTTCGATACTGGGAAAAGGAGGAAATTTTGTGGAGATGTTAAAGGAAGAGATCAGAAACAGGAAGAAGGAAGAAGGATACCAGCAACAGAAAGTCAACAGAAAGAAGATGGCCCTGGAAGTGGAATGAGGGACAGTGGCCAAAGACAAACATGGACCATTTCAGATACACCTCCCCTTGAGAAGCATT
Source organism: Ursus arctos (assembly GCF_023065955.2). Classification (NCBI taxonomy): domain Eukaryota; kingdom Metazoa; phylum Chordata; class Mammalia; order Carnivora; family Ursidae; genus Ursus; species Ursus arctos. Next base: position 16,253,290 of record NW_026622930.1, read on the forward strand.
CAGTGAGAAGGAAAGAAGAACATGAACTTTGGAATTCAACTCAAGTTTAAAATCCCTGTCCTGCCACATATTAAATATGTAAATCTTGGGGTGTCTGGGTGGCTCAGTTGGTTAAGTGTCTGCCTTTGGCTCAGGTCATGATCCCAGTGTCCTAGGACCCAGCCAGCATCGGGCTCCCTGCTCAGTGGGGAATCTGCTTCTCCCTCTCCCTCTGCTCCTCCCCTCACTTATGCTCTCTCTCTTGCTCACTCTCTCTCTCAAATAAATGAATAAAATCTTTTAAATAAATAAATAAATACATAAATCTGCATTCAGTTTCTTAACCTTTTTGATTTTCAATGGTTAAATGGTAACAGTAGTATTTGGTCAGGGCCGACTTCTCCAGTAGGCACAGTGGGGAGGGCCCACAGTACTTTCAGGGGCTAACAACCATGTTTTAATTTCTTTTAAAATTAGGGAGAAAAAAGAACCTGAATAACAATGTTTTCATTCATATTAGTGTATTTGCCTATCAATATTATCGTAAAGTGTAATTTAAAAAAAATGTGGAGGAAGGACCCATGGAAGTTGTAATGTCGTCCTGATTTGGTAGAGTGGGACCAGGAAATGGAGTCAGTAAAGATTCTGTGCTTAAGTACTTAGTACACACTAGAGGGTAGATCTTACTTCTCCATTCTTCCTAATCTCTATGTACTTTGCATGCATTTTGCATCTACTCTGGGTGTTGACTGGTGTTTAGCATGTTCCATGCACCCTCCTAAGTGGCTTACATACAAGGACTCATTAAATTCTCGTAATACCTCCACGTCCGGTACAATACCATCCCCTTCTCACAGAGGAGAAAAGTGAAACATGGAGAATTTTAAGTTTTCCAAGTCATACCACAGGTGGACTTTGAAATAGGACATCAAAAGTCCTTCACAGTTAGGCGGTTCCAATGATACCTGCTATTTAACCCACTTCCAGAGCTCTGCTGGCATTTTCCCACCGATAATGTGTTTTTGTTCAGATTCAATTTCCAATCTCAGATGTAGTGCACCTGGTAGATATGGGCTACTTCTGCTTAGATTATTCACCCCCCACCTTGTTAAAATATTATGGAAAGGCAAAGGACACAATTGCAAAACATGTATGTTCTGTAGTCATTTTTATTCCCCATCTGCATTGTATCACTCTTCTGTTCTGGTTATCCATAACATCACCAGGACTGGCTCCATCACTGTGTGCATTAGCAAGACCACGTTGGACTTAGGGCTTGCTGCACATCTGGATTGTTCTATCACAACATCAACTGTGAGGCCAAACAATAGTATCACAAATCAGACATTACTGTATGTGAAATAGTTTCTGTGCCAAAGAATTCCATTTTTTCCAGATGTGTCATCCAGGCACCTTGAGAACTGAATTTAATTAAGTTAGGAGTTCAGAATGTGATTCCCTACATTAACACTGCTTCATCTTGAGCCCAAATTCCACAGCAACAAAGTGTATTAATATCCGATGGCTTGTTTCCTTATGGAATAAGTAGTTTTGACTTGGGTTTGGTTTAGATTTAAACCTGACGAAGGTTAGTGGTAAGGACCATGGAGTCACTGTTACTTAAGAGCTAAGAGTTACTGAGTTTATTATATGCCAGATTCTGTGATAAGAAATTTGCATGGAATTAATCCATATCATTTTCACAGAAAGTTCAAAAAGTAGATAATTAACTCCTTTCTCATATAAGGAAACCGAGCCACAGACTGAGGTAAGCAATTTTCTGGAGATTAGACACCTCCAACCCAGCAGCATCTGGATTTAAACCCAGGTGGTTAGATACCACATACCATATTTTCAAATACTAAAGACCATATTGCTTTAGATACCTAAGGACCTCCCTTTCTTTCTCTTTCCCTCTCTCTCTTTCCCTTCTTCCATCTTCTCCTATTTCTTTGCAGAAAATAAATTGAAATTTAAAAAACATTCCTGAATATGATATTGTGGAAAGAAATATGCATTTTGGAGAAAGAATGATAACTGACACAAACAAGCAAAAGGAAGACGGGGAGTGGGGGAGGACTCTAATTTCAGATGGGCCCAGATCCGTTTTGGAAAGATAATGTCTAAAATAAATTAATGACTTGTTTGTTTGTTTGTTTGTTCAGGAATTAGCTTCAGGAAGCTTCAGGAAAGGTTGCCAACCATGGATCTGTGAAATTCAGGACCATTTAGGCTCATCGCTTGTCCATTTCTCTTTAAATCGTGACTTTAAAGGTTTGTATATGCATGTTCCAAATTCAGATAACAATACTATCACCTCATTTATTGAGAGATAATCTCATTAAATCTAAACATTTATTCAGTTCTGAACATTCCTTGTCTAGGAGAAAATGAAGAACAAGATGACATCATCTGGAGGTGGCTTAAAATGATCACTTTTAAATTATAAATGGAGGGGGGTGGATGAATACTTTTACAGGAAAGAGATTATTAATGGGGGGTAACATCTACATATTCACTGGGCTTATATATTTTAATTTATTTGAAAAATTGTCTCATGCTTGTTTGAGATGACAATACTGCATCACACCTACAACACACTTGAGCTACAGGTATTTCCCCGCAATCTCCCAAAATGCCCTCCCAGAAGGCTAGCTAAATACATATCAAAATGGCGTACTTGTGGCAAGCAGAGCATGAATTGTGATAAAAATATAGCGACTAAATCATAAGAAGGATTGGAGAAATCTATGCCTCCTCTCCTCCAGCCAGCACTTATAATGACAAAAGGCAAGTTTTATGCTCTGAATCCAAAAGTAAGGAAATTAAGCTTTCAGAAATGCAAATGCTCATTACAGTATACTTTCTATTTTTTCAGAATATGAATTTTTTCTCCAAATGACACAGAAAGCATGATGAATTCCTTCGACTGGATTCACATAGCATTTGCGAGATTGAACTTGTCAATTTGGATTTATGAAATTTATGAAATTTCCTAACACTCACAGTTCCTAACACTCACATACTGTGCCAGCATGTTCATGAATTTTTTAAGAAAAAACAATCCTTTGCATTTTTGCTACTTTTCAACACTCACGCTGGCCTTTGTTCATTGCCTAACATACATAATGAAGATTAAACATGAGACAGGCCCCAGTCATATGCTCTGATTAGGAAGTTCATACAGTATTGCAGTGCATTAATCTGGGAAGAAAGAAAGGCAAGCCAAGAGACAGTTACTCGTTTCTACACAATCTTAAATCAGGAAGAACTCCGGATCTAATTGACCTAAAAGACTGTCTTGTACCATTCTTGTAACAAAAGAAGCAAGATTAAAAGTCCATGCAGGATGCAAGCAAATTTCAATACACTGCTAAATTTCCTTCCAAAAAATATATTGGATTTTTTTTATTATTATTCATTTCACGGTAGAGTTTAGTGATTAAAAAATGCATATTTGATTTTAATAGAAGTACCCCCACCCATGCATAACAAGTCAAACATTTGGTATAACCATCTCAAATGCCATTTTCCTCTTTTTTTTTAAAATACATTTTCCATTTTTCAAAATTAGTATAAACATTTTAAAAGAAAACCACATTTTCACATTGACTAACAGTAGCCACATTTTCCAATTACGTGGGTAATGAGTTCAGGAGCAACGACCCAGAAAATGGACAGGAGACTCCATTCCAAACTAATGTTAACAGTATTTTGATGTTTTGAAAAAGAAAAATAAAAGGCTCCGGATCTAATGATGACAGATCTTTGCTGTTAATTAATCAAATTGCCTCAAAATAGAGTTCAGCAGGTGGAAATAATTACCAGTTAATTGTCTCCTGTTTATTACTCTTTGGAGATATAAATCCAGCTACTGTGCTCATTTTACAGTATTTACTAAAACGCTAATAATAAATAAATCAGGAGCACAGATGTTGTTATGGTAACAATATTTGTGTTTGCTTTCTGAGACAATACAAGTAGCATAAAATAACAATTTCCCCTTTGAATGAAAATATCTTTTGGCCAGGTGCACGACTTTGCCTTTAATAAAAATGTTTTGTTTTAATATGTTTGTTTTGATATGTTTAAGTAGCTGATATGAAACAGAGAAAGGATGTTCCAGCAGGAAAAAGATTGTCAGTAAAAATCCTGACAAGAAGACAGTGGGTGTCCTTGAAAGTTTCGATCTGATAAGAAATATATACCTTAGATATATGACATTATCTGCCATTTAATTCTAGAGTGCAAAACAGAAGCAGTCTTTTTTTTTTTTTTTTTTTTTTTAAGATTTTATTTATTTGAGAGGGAGGGCAGGAATGGCGGGGGGGGGGGGAGCAGCAGAGGGAGAGGGAGAAGCAGACTCCCCGCTGAGCAGGGAGCCCAACTATGACCCAGGGCTGGACCCCAGGATCCCAAGATCACAACCGGAACCAAAGGCAGACACTTAGTGCCCGAGCCACCCAGGTGCCCCCCAAACCCTCTTAATGTATGCATATGTTGATTAGATACTTGAGATACAAATTCTAACTCTGGAATTTATCATCTGTGTGATATTGGAGTTCTCATTTATGAAAAGCAGATACATATGTATTTATAGATATGCCTTAGGAGAATGGTGATGAAGTTGTCTTTTTTATGTTACACATAACCATCACTTATTTCTCTCTCAAATACATGTGATATGTATCATCTCCAATATTTAATAGAATTGTTTAATTTGCTGGGAACAAGGTTATATAACAAATGCTTCAGCTAAACCTCTTGACAAATGCAAACATACAGAAAAATACGAAACATCACTGGGATGTTGTACTACAAAGAATGGGAACGAAGTGAGATTTTTATCTTGTCTCCCCGCTTTAATCTGTAACATAAAGCGTGTGTGCGTGTGTGTGCGCGTGTGAAATGCACAATGATGGATGACTTTTTGTGGTTGTTTCAGAAGAGAGATGTGAAAAGGAGTAAAGAACTGTCCTACAGTTTTGTTTTGTTTTTTTTTTTTTTTAAAGCTGTGAACATTATTTCTTTACTTTTTACCCAAAGAAACACAAAATCAATTAATTATATACGCCGTCATGAAAACCGTTTTCTCTCGGTATTTTCAACATTTATAAATGAGACTAAATGAACTATATAAAATACAAAAGAATGCTCCTTAGTAATAATAAGCAATATAAAACTGGTAATATAAAATGTCTGTGCTTGTATCTAAATTTGTAGCATCAACATGATAAAAGACTGAAATTCTCTTTCCCTGCAGACTAGATATCTCGTATACCGTCAAAGGAAAAAATAAATTTTAGAGCAAGTTATGCCACATCTTTTATAGTTGAATCATTTAAAAATTTTTAGATACAATTCACTTTTCCTATTTCGTATTAAGGTAGAAGATCAATGAATTTGATATCAGTAGAAAAACCCAGATGTAAGTGTGGATTATATCCTGATCATTTGACTACATTTAATAGGGACCCTCAGCCTCTCTAAATTGGATTTTTGTGTCCTTGACAGTACCATGCCACATTATTATCCCGAATCACTTCATAGGGTTTTAATGAAGCTCCCTCACTGAAATACTATATGCCTTTATCTGCATCATATATAAACATATGACTTTATAGATAAACATATATGTGTTTGTTGTTTGTTTGACTATGTAGCCTTATATAATTTTAAAGTCGTATTATTATTGGGGAATATAGTCTGTATCATTAAAATATAGTGGCATTTAATCTTGTCCATCCAGAATTCTTCTCACTTATTTACATGAAACAGGGTTAGTTCTTATAACACTAAACTAATTTCCCCTTTGATTTTCCATTATTGGTATTAGTCTGGGAATTTTACACAAATGTTAATGAAAACAGCTGATCTATGTTGTTAATGTATCTCTTGCCTACAATATAGTTAACAAAACTGAGATTTTTTATAGTGTACTTTTAATTCCTTGTAATTAATTTTTATTTATGTTAAAGAAAATTGTATATATGATGTAAAGTAAAATTAAAAAGCACTATTAGTCATATAGTAAAATATACAGCTGCTCAATTCTCCCTATTGTCCAAATTCAGGTCTCAAAAAATGACTTTCAATGCTCTTAGATATGCTTTTCTAATCCTCACCTCTATGTCATTAAATGGATGTCTATACTACTATTTCTTTATTTTTTATTTTTATCAAGTTCAACTAGCCAACTTATAGCATATCATTAGTTTTAGATGTAGCACTCAATGATTCATTAGTTGTGTATAACACCCAGTGCTCATCACATCACATGCCCCCCTTTATACCCACCACCGGGTTACCCCATATATACTGATATCTCTTGATTTGTCAGGTTTGGAGGTTATCTGTTGATTTCCTTTTTGGCAGTTGATAATCCAGCTTTCTTACACTGGCTCTATCACATCTGCTTCCTCTCTCCATATTCTCTCATTGTCTATATTGCCACTGCTTGGTTAAATCAATAGTCAGTGTTTATATTATTATTATTATTATTATTATTATTATTAATTATTATGTCAACAACCAGTTTTGTATATACTTGAACACAACTCCAAATATTTCTACCTCTGAAATTTCTTTCTCCCTCCCGCCCTCCCTTTTAGAGGGAGACCTCCCTCTTTAAGACCTTATTCTGCTCCAGGCCAGCCTGTGGCTCAGTTGCTGGCTGCTGGTTGAAGTGCACATTGCTCATCTGGTTGTTTTAACCAGCAGTCTCTGTGTTGGGTTGCGTTATATTCCCTCGACAATTTATTTTCCTGTTTCTTGGTTTGAGTTCACATTTCAGAATTAGAAACTCTAGTAGCTTTCTAAGAAAAGACATATCATTGGGGTGAAATTTAAAAAAAAAAGTATGTCTGGCAATGTCAATGTTTTGGTTCTAACATACTTTTTTAAAAGATTTCATTTATTTTGATAGAGAGAGCATGAGCGGGGGGGAAGGGCAGAGGAAGAGGGAGAGGAGAAGCAGGCTCCTAGCTAAGCAGAGAGCCCCATGTGGGGCTCAATTCCAGAAACCTGGGATCATGATCTGAGCCAAAGGCAGATGCTTAACTGACTGAGCCACCCAGGTGCCCCTCTAACACACGTTATTCATAGTTTAGCTAGGTATATTGTCTCCTCCCTGAATTTTAAAGGAATTCAACGTACCATCTTCTGGCTTCCAGTCTTGTTCTTGAGAATTTGGATGCCATTATGAATTGCATCACTTTTTATTAGACATTGCTAATCCTTTACAAAGTTACATGACCAAGTCCTGCCCTGCATAGACAACGAGAATTATATAACCTTGTGATGTCCTATATTTTCCTTAGGGTCTTATAATCCAAGGCAAAGATTTGCAACCGAAACTTGGATATTTTTTAGTACTTTTTATTTGCCTCATCCCTTATAATTAGATATTTATCTCTCACCTTATATTGATATTTAATTCAAATTTAAATATAACTTTTATTTTTGTTCCTTTCGTAAGGAGATAGTTGTGATAAGCGAACAGATAAAATGAAATCATACCTATGCTTTAAAATATCTCTGAAAAACCTTCTCTCCCATGAAGTCTTCCTGTAACTACACCTGATTTTTCTCCTTTTTGAATCCCAGCCGAACTTATTTCCACTTTCTGGATTATAACATATATATCACAATACTGACTTATTCAAAGTGTGCAATTTAATCATTTTTATGAGTTCAGAGAGTTGTCATGTAACACCACAAGTTTTAGAACATCCCTATCACTCCAAAAAGAAATCATTAGCACCCACTCCTTATTCTTACCTCTGACCCGAGGCAACTACAAGTGTACTTTCTCTATATATACACTTGCTTTTTCTGAACATTTTATATAAGTTGATTCATATAGTAAGTGGTCTCTTATGACTGATTTATTTCAATTATATATTGTGTGGTTCTCTTCATGTAGAAGCATTCATCATTCTCTGTTCTTTTTATTACTGAACAGTATTCTGTTTATGGCTACACCATTGTGTGTATACATTGGCTAACTGATGGACATTTGGGTTTTTCCACATTCCTTTTGCTAGTATGAATGCTACTATGAACATTCACAAACAAGTCTTTGTGTTAACATAGGCTTTCACATATATCCTAGACACCTGTGAACCCCAACTTTGGATATCCTTTTTCTGTGTCATGTATCATATTACATTTTAGTATGATTATCTTGGGATCTGTCTCTACATATGCCAATCTTTTAAATATGGATGTTCTCCAATTTTTATTTTTATTTTTATTTTATTTTTATTTATTTTTTTTTAATATTTTATTTATTTATTCATTCGACAGAGATAGAGACAGCCAGCGAGAGAGGGAACACAAGCAGGGGGAGTGGGAGAGGAAGAAGCAGGCTCACAGCGGAAGAGCCTGATGTGGGGCTCGATCCCACAACGCCGGGATCACGCCCTGAGCCGAAGGCAGACGCTCAACCGCTGTGCCACCCAGGCGCCCCTTTATTTTATTTTTAATATAATGTGTCCTTTGATCAGTTTACCCATTCCCAAAGCGTAATTATAATTTCTACTTGAGTGACTTAAGTATCTTCATTCTCAACCTCCTGTGTAGTCCAGTTTTGGGGAATACTTGCTGGAATATTAATTAAAAGAAAACATGTCAAGTGATAGAATATTTATATTGTGTTTTTAAAGGCTTTCTGCCATCATGGTTTTAAAGGTATTGTCATCTTAGCAAGTAAATGATACTCATATCAGGTCTATTATGATATGTTTAAAATAGTTTCTTTAAAAATATACTTTCAAATCATTTACATTTGCTATCTCCTTTTTTCATCTTACACTGTCATTAAGAAAGGATCTCCCTGGGACGCCTGGGTGGCTCAGTCAGTTAAGTGTCTGCCTCCGGCTCAGGTCATGATCCCAGGGTCCTGGGACTGAGTCCCACATCCAGCTCCTTGCTCAGCGGGGAACCAGCTCCTCCCTCTGCCCGCTGCTCCCCTGCTTGTGCTCTCTCTCTGACAAATAAATAAAATCTTAAAACAAACAAACAAACAAACAAACAAAAAAAGGAAGGATTTTCCTGAAGCAAAAAGTATGAAGAAATATCTATTTACACCATCTCACATGTGGTAACTATTTGATTGTGGGGGTATTTTTTGTTATTGATTCTTTTATTGTTATTGATTCCTTTTTTAACTTTAATTACTGAAAAAATGATTTTTTGAAAGTGGCAGCAGTTTTAAACTTAGTGCTTGTTTCTTGTCTTTTTCTTTATGTAAAGGAAAAAAAAGTTATTTTTAATGGCAATTGTGTGCAAATTTGGTGTTGGTGGAGTTGGCAGAAACATCCATTATGTGAAAATAAAGGGTACTTGGCTGGGGTATTAGAAAAGTTGTAATTTCATCTTTTGGTTCCCACTTGCAACTTATGATTTCAACAATTTCAGTGGAAATTACAGGTGGAAGCCACATAGTGCACTTTATTTTCTCTTCTTAAAACTTGAGGGAGTAAGGGAGAGGTAAATTCATGGCAAGGAAACTTCCGTAGTTAGATTAATGCTGGAGAATATCATACATTCTCTGAAAAGAAGCCCTGACTTCTTTCATTATATATATATGTTTCTGTATATATTATATAGAGTATATTTTATATATTTATGTATCTTATATATAATATATATAGTAGTATATATGCAGTAAATTGTAGTAACATTAGTAAATTGTTAACAATTGGGAGAGTTCGGTGAAGGGAATTGTTTGCACTGCTCCTTCAACTTTTCTTTAACGTATTAAAGAAGACATATTAAAAAAAAACAATTGGCCAGCATATATTGAGCATTCTGTATGCCATGAAAGAAATAGAGTGCATAGGTAAGCATGGTGATGACACATAGCCACAAAGAGTATGGGGAGGAGACTGCCTTGTAATGAATGTACTTCATCACATGGTCTCCCTATCGGTCATCCAGGGACATCTACTCAATTTACAGATGTCCACAGCCTCCCAGTCGAAAGGGCTGCTTGCCACGCTGAGGTCCAGGGTTTGTTCCTCCCCTCATGTGTTTATAAAATCGTTTACTAGACCCGCATTGATCTGTTCTGAGGAGGGGACACCTGGAGCCCCAAGAAGAGGAGGAGTACCTGTCTACACACCAAAAAACCCTGCCACTATTCCTCTCTCCTTTTATAAAGTCATTGTTTATCCCCCCGAAAAGTTCAAATACTTCCCCTGAACAAAAGGGGAACCCTTTAAGGTTTGTATAGCTAGTAACCCCTTAGCTAAGTTACACCTAATTTTTGTAGAGATCCCAGATATGCTTTTAAAAGCTGTATCATTAAATCCAGGTGTTTATATGTGTAGATGTATGTATTATATAAAATGTCATATATATTTAATATAGGAGTGTATATAAATTTCATAAATATTTCATGTATGGATATATAGTTTAATTCATCCATATATATATATATTTTTTTTTTTTTCATTTCTTCTTCAAATTTTAACAACCACAAAAATTCCAGAATCCACCTAGTCCCGAATGTCACAGGAGGCCACCTTCTAGTGGGAGGGATGGGGTGGAAAGTGTGCTCTCTGTCTGTATCTTCTGAAAGGTATTCAGACAACACCGTGAGATGCTGGAACTACACCAACAGCTATCTGAAGACCAGAGTGGTCTCACTGCGTTTGTCTGGGGTCCACTGATCCCCTCAATGTGAGTACAACAAATATAACAAGACAGGCATATCTGGATTGAGAACAGAAAAACTGAGACCTAGAAAAACATCTGCTAGTTCAGTGGTGACTTTAAATGATGGTAGTCAGGCTGCTACAGTGTAGTAGGCGTCTGGGGCCAGGGACGGAAAAAGAGAGAAGGATACAGAATGTGGAAGATGAATAAACATTAAAAATAAGCTTTGGATGATTCAGGCATTTTGGCTAAGTTGATCTTCAGTAGTCAATTAGAAAAAGTCAGCCATACCCCAAGGAATGGCTCTCATCAGTGAGGCAATTTAAAATAAATATGAAAGAAGTCAGGACTTCTTTTTCAGAGGAGAGCACAGTAGAGACACATATCTAAGAACAAAGAGTTTTGAAGTGTTTTGAGACTTCAAACTTGAAAATTTCTAAGTTGGGTTTCTGCCTGTCCTCCTTATTTTTCCTTCTTTCTTATATCTTGTATCCCGTCTTTGTATTTCCCTACCACCCCCCATATTTCCCCTTATGACATAATGAATTATAATGTTGGGAGGGTACTCCAGTTTTTTTTAAACAACTGTACTTACAGGCCCAGATCAGGGATATGTCAGGCATAGAGAGAGGTAAAAAATTATAACCCAAATGTTAACTAAGTGCTTACCATTGGCTTGGAAACATTCTTTTTATTTTATTTAATTATTATTTTATTTATTTTTTAGATTATTTATTTATTTGAGAGAGCGAGAAAAAGCATGTGCGCATGAGCTAGAGGGGGAGAGAGAGAGAGAGAATCCGAAGCAGTAACCTGCACTGAGCCCAGAGCCCAGTGCGGGGCTCAATCTTGAGTTGGTGAGATCATGACCTGAGGGGAAACCAAGAGTCGGACATTTAACTGATTGAGCCACCTGGGTGCCCTCATTATCTTAAATAATATAAAATGATAACATATGTGAAAAGTCCTCACATCCCTAACATAGTACTAGCATTTTTAAAAATTATTCTTTACCCACATTTACGATTTTGGTAAACAAGAGAATGAAAGCTAATTTATCCTTTAATTGATTATATAAACATACTGAGGGGGTGCCCAGTGGGCTTAGGTGGTGGAGCTTGCAACTCTTGATCTCAGGGTTGTGAGTTCAAGCCCCATGTTAGGTGGAGAGATTACTTAAAAATAAGATCTTAAAAAAATACTGAAGATCCTTTCAGTATTTGTTTTCCTAATGAATGTATGATATTTTTGTTGCTAGAAATTACTTGACCACTCCTATGACTCAAGATTGCATTTGAACTATTTTGTCAGTTTGTGAAGCCAAAAGAAATGACTCTATTATTTGGGCTTTGCAACATTGCTACAGCTGGTGATATACATACATACACATAAGTATGTATATGTATGTATATATATAAAATATACATGTGTATATGTATGTGGTATATATCATACATGTGTGTATATATATATCATATATACGTGTATATAGTGCATATATGTGGAATATATATATGTATATATAATCATGATGAAATATCGGTCATATGAATATATGAAGTTATTTAGCAAAGGGAATTCACATATATAATTAAGGGCCCCAACCAGTTGACTTTGAGTTCATCAAAAGGGAAATTATTCTGAATGGGTCTGACCTAATCAGTTGAGGTTTTTAATCACTCTCCCGTTGGCTTGGAAGAAAATAAAGAGCCATGTTGCCAGAGTAGAAGACCACATAATAAAGACCTAAGGAAGGCCTCTAGAAGCCAAGAGCATCCCCTGCTAAAAAGCAACAAGAAAACACAGACCTCAGACTCACTGCTACAACAACATAAATTCTGCCAAGAACCAGTGATCTTGTAAGACAGCGCCAAGCCTCAGATATTCTAGCACCCCTGGCCAATATCTTGATTTCAGTCTGGTGATATCTTGAATAGTGGACACAGCTAATCCATGCTTTGCTACCCAAGCTGTTTGTCTGCATTTCTAATATGATAATAATGCCCTACATTTATTGTGAACTTGCAAGGCATAAGTTAAGAATTTTGGTGCCATTTCAGGTTGCAGAAGAAGGCTGTATATGTTCTCCATGTTATGAGTAAACAAAAAATGGCCTGATTCTCATTATAATCACACTGCATTGAAGAAACAGACATTTAGCTACATGCAATACACCAGTACGTATTGACTAGCAAAAAGCAATACAGGTAAGAGTCCTTATTAGAAATCAAGATGAATAGACATTTTGAAACCTGAACTGAGCATTGAAGGAAGTTAATAATTTGCAGAAAAACAATCCACTAGCTTATTTCCAGTATATAGAAATAATATTGAATATATAACCAATAAAAACACAGGCTTGGAGTATGATTTTCCATTTGCTCAGCCTTTTCCATTTTTGTAATTTCCAGAAAATATGACATAATCTATTGTTATGATTGTTATAATACCAGGCAAATGAAAGACATTTCAAATGGAAAGGATCCTCAGTAGAAATAATGAGATACTGCAAACTTCAGATTGGAGGCAGATAAACATCATTTACGGAGAGAATGTTATATAGCCCCCCATATGTGGTAGATTAAACATTCACAATACCTGGGACCTTTGACATAGGGTTTTGAAAACCTAACCATTAGTGGCAGGGTATATTTTCCACACTATGAATAGGAGGCTTTGCCATGAGACTCATTTTGACCAATGGATCCTGGGCCCAAGTGAGAACATGTCAGTTTCACCCTAGACTTCACCAGCATCAGGGGCTGATTATTTGACCTGGGAAATTTATTCTCAGAAAAATGAGAGCTACATGAAGGGAACCTATCTGAAGCCACTATCTGGAGATGAGTTTAACCAAAACCATCCGAGATCAGCCCAACCCCCACTGACCCACAGGGTCACAGCCCTCCTAAAGCAGAGCCATCTAGCTCACCCATGGCCATAGGAATGAATAATTGTCTTGAGCCACTAAATGTGGGGTTGTTTTGTTACACAGTGTTATCGTGAATATTGCGGACTTATCTAGCTAGCTTTCTTTCTCTGCTCTAGATACCCCTTGGAAGATCACTTTTTCATATATTACTTCACAGTTTGTTGAGGTGTATGAAATGATGATCTCTTGTTTTGCTCTTGTCAAGTAGTATAATGCTTATAGAAAACTAACGTATTTTTAGAAGTCTTTCAATAATAGATCAGAAAGATTCTAGATTTTTTTGGATAGAAATTTCAGCCAAGAATCTGAGCCTGCTTACTTTAGAATTCAACTCTTGCCTTCAATTGTGACACATATAATACACTCTGCTATAATCCAGAGTCATCAAATACTCCTCTCCCTATGTCGTTCTTCCTTAGCCACCCAAATCTCAACATTTCAGTAGGAAAAAGAAAATGAAAAAAAGTAAGAAATGCTTACTTTTTTTCCATAAATGTATTGATCTTCTAGACGATATTGCATATCAATGTTTATTTTCTTGTGATCTTAGATATTTTAAAAAGGGATGATCTCATCTGTGCCATTGGAGCCTCATGCCAATAGGAGCTTAACATAGACAAGAAAAGAGACTTAGGGAAAAAATCATGTCAGAAGTAGGAGAAATTTTTATATCTATCTATCTATCATCTATCTATCTATCAATCTATCATCTCTACTTATCATGTGTTCTGATGTTCTAATAATTTCTCATCTATTATCCTATGACTCAAACAAAATATGACTTTTAAACATTCTTATATTTCACATAAGATATTTATCAGTTGATATTAGATTACATAATGATATTTCTCTTAAATGCCATTCTCATTTCTCTTTTAAATTCTAACTTTATTTTAGCCACCAGATTCATCTTCTCACATGTTATCTACTAAACCTGAATCCTTCATTACTTATTTTTTTGTTACACATTTTGGTTTTTATATGAATGTTTTTTTGAGAATCTAAAAAAAAAGACACACACAAAAAGACAAAATAAAATAATAAACACTGAGGTCCCCACCACTCAATTTCAACAACATCTGACTCACAGCCAGTGACTGTCACCCTTACTCCCTGGGGGCCACTGAGAAGGAGGAGTGTCTGCCTTTTCCACTTGGAACCTCCACCGTAAGAGACAACTACAGTGTAGGTGATCAGGGACTAAGTAATATTACCCTGCAGCCCATGAAATAAAGTTTCCACCCCATGAATGATGAGTAAAAGGGGAGTCTATGGTTGGGGGCTGGGGATAGCAGGAAGGTGGGGAACAGCACTCTGCTTCTCCTGCTGTGAAACTGTAATCCTAAACTTGGAGATGGGAGAGTAAGGAGCCCTCTTTCTTTGGCTGTATGTGACCTGGGTAGACATGGGGCTGGGCTGGGGAGCAGATTAGAAAGTAGATTATTTACTTCATCATTCTAACAAAGATTTAGTAGATTTCCTGTGATGAATGTTTCTCCATTTAGGCAATTTGGACTTTAAGTGATTGCTTTAAAAAATCTTCACCATTTAAATTGCTGTTTTAGTGAGTAGAGGGTCTGCCAAGTTCCTTACTCAGAAGTCTCACCTCCTGAATGTCTTTTTTTTTTTTAAAGAGTGTTGATAAAGAGACTTACAGTTTAGCCATTTTCGCCATTGCTCTCCCAACTACATTCCTCACATGCACCAACACCACCATCTGTGCAATCAGCCATGCATATTACCCCCATGGCCCATCTGGAAAGCTGAATCTTTACTATACACAAAGCATTCAATCTGTTCACTTATGATCCAGAGGAATCTGTCTCCTTCTCCTGGTCTTACCTGTGTATACTTTAACTAATCCAACCACAGCTATGTGCATCACACAGCCTCCACTATTTTCTTGATTACCTTTTGATTTAGGAGTAACAGTGAAAATCATTTTATTAAACATTCCAAGCATATAAGCTCTTCATACAAGTTTACCACTTTCCCCAAACTGTCTAACCTAAAAAAAAAAAAAAAAAGAATGACTCTTCAAAGCCTTCAAGTTCCTCTATCCATCTGTTTCCCTTCTGTGCTTAAATGGCCACTGTACTCTGAATTTAAAATAAACCTTTCATGTATTTTTTCCTCTCTTCTACCTGTCAGCTATTTAAAAGGTTAATGGCATATTTTTCTCTCTTCAGACCATCATTACACACTCACTTTCTACAAATTCCTCCAGGTACATCTCCATTTGGCTACATTCCTTCCAGCTGCCTTTCAGTATATGTCCATGTATTTGCAAGACACTGAGTATATTGAATATATTTAATTCCTTACACTTCTGTCCTATAATTTAAAAAAATCTATGTCTTTCCTTAAGATTTTTAACATTCCAAGGGTATGATTTTCTCTACACTTTCTTGTGGCTAATGTACAATTAGCCACAATGTGTGATACACATTAAGCTGATTGTTAATTTTAGTAGAATATCTAAGTAGGACACATGGGGGAAAACAATAGAAAGCCATGTTTTGCTGTGTCTCAGAAATCATTTGCCTTCTAATCTTTGGAAACTCTGTTATATAAGGAAAATCAGTATATTGTCATTAAGTTAACTCTAGTTCCAGAAAAGCTTACTTCAAACTTAATTAACATTTTTTTGGGAAGACTCTTACATGCATTTCATCTAGTTTTCTGGCTTTGGGCAAGTTACTTAATGTCATTGAGCCTGTATTTCCACATCTACAAAATAAAATGTCTGGACACCATGATTTCTAAAGATCCCCTCCATATTAAAATTCTGTCCTTTCAGTACTCTAGAAAGTCTCCAATTATGGTTGACCGTAATTGACTTGCTGATGTCAGAACCTGGCCTGGTTGATAATGGAATGGTTGTCATTGCCAAGTCCCATCCTTGTGGTTGAGTGTCCTCGGGGGCAGGCCATATTTGGAGGCTTTCTGTATGACTTGCTCATAGATGGCTATCCCATCCCTTAGGAAAGGCAGGACTCTATTGTTAGCAACTCCCTCTTAATATGTAAGCCAAATGCATGTTTCAAGAATTCCAGAAAACTGAAATTAAGTTCAGATCAGGCATATCCTATACTATTCAAAGAGTTTTTTGAATATACTTTCAAACATTTAGTATATCACAATTTGCTTATCTTACCCCACCCCCTACTTCCACCACACACAACATTTTCAATATGTCCAAGGCGGTATTATCCAGTTTGAAATTGGAAGTAAAGGGGGTGGTGGTCGAGGAGCCTGGAGCCAAAAGCAACACTGAAACTAATAAGAAATCCCAATTTGTCAAGTCAATGTAACCGTTTGCCAAACAATGTTTTAAATGATTTAAATATCCCAGTGTGTATTATAGACCAGTTCTTGAGTTATGTTAACCTACACACTGACAAGTTATGTGGATTTTCATGTACTAATTTACAAACTCCCTAAGAAAGAACTAAAGGGTATGTGTATCTTTTCATTCTTTACAAGGAAGTTATAGAATTATTTTCCTGACAACACACATGATTTGGTAACCACATCAAGCTAAAACATATCTACCATATTAGTCTTCCTATCAGGTTACGTTGAAAATGTTCTCCTTATAACACTCAATAAACAGTCTCATATGTGCACCATAAACCTTGTTATATGTGCCAGGCTGAGAAAGAGCAGAGGAGCTCTGTGGAAGGTCTTTCAGTCCCAGGTCATTTGCTCATAGTTCAGATGGAGGATGAACTATGGTGTTCAGGAGGGGTATTAATGAATTAAACAATGGTATTTTCCCAGGAGACTCACAGTGCTATATACCAGTTTGAGCTACAAGGTGAAAGACCAGAAATTACAACTGGCAGCCTCATTTGAGTAGGTAATGAGTGAGCTGTGTATGGTTCATTACTCACTGAGATAGAGATTGGTTATAATATGTAAGTTGCTTTTTAGGTGTCAATCTTATGGGACTTAGAGACACTTTCTAAGAGAGGACCTCTATTTTGACTTGTCCTGTGCTTATTCAGGAATAGTAGAACAATCATTTTAGCTTTGGAATGAGATCTCTGCTAAAGGCATGAAGGGATTACCTGGAAGTTGAGATCTTCTTGACCAATTTGGCATACCATATAGGGATATGGTGATACATGCTGACTCCTTAAGCTGGGTTCATAAGACATAAGTAGGGAAATGAGATATAAAGTTTTGTCTTGGAGTAGTAAGATCTGAGATATAGTTTGCTTTTAGTAAAATTATAAATAGTCAAGGACATGGTCTGCCTCCATTCAAGAAGTATTTTCATGCTTATATTTTTGGGGGGAGAGGTAGAGGGAGAGAGAGAATCTTAGGCAGGTTCCACGTCTAGCACAGAGCCAAAGGTGGGACTTGATCTCACAAACCTGAGATATGACCTGAGCCAAAATTGAGTCAGACACTTAAAAGACTGAACCACCCAGGTGCCCCTTAACAAATATTTTTAAGCACCATTTTCTGCCAGGCACTCCAGTATAATCATATAGAATAATTTATATACATATATATACAGAAATATATATGTATTTATATATACAAACATATATTCTGTGTGTGGGTGTGTGTGTATATATATATATATATATTTTTTTTTTTCTCCATATATATATATGGAGAGAGAGAAAGAAAGAGAATCAGTTCATTTCTGGAGGCAAAATAATAACTTTTAGGAGTATAAAACTGGGATGAACATTGAAAAGGATAGCATGGAGGAAACACTGATATGCAGAGAAAATTCAGATAAAAGCTGGTAGTGAGAAAAATAAACTAAGCATGGTGTGTCAGTGGAAGAGAAGAAATGCCTCAAGCTAGGGGAGAAAGTGATAACCTAAAACATGTTATTGAGTTTTCCAGCCTCGTAGAAGGATAGAATGACTCTGAAAATTCTCTCAAGTCTATCAACCACCCAATAAAAAAACCTTGATTAAATTTTTATTTTTCACCTTAGAATGAAGAAACTTTAGAATTGGTAAGTGTCCCCGAGGCATCCTGCCCGCAGTATCTGCAAGGTCAGAAATTAATTGATTTATTCAACTGTTTTGTGAGTATAGTCATACGGAATTCTAAAATAAAAATATGTTTTTGTTGTTTAAGGTAACTATATTTACACAAAGAAAGTGACAGATGTCACATTGAGATGATATAGAATAAAAGTCCAGAATAAAGCACACGGGACAAGGCATCTGAATCAGATGTTGACAACCTATAAGGCATTGTGGTATAACACATACCATCCTAAGCAAGGAGATCTGAGGGCTTTCATAAAAGTACCAAAATAATAGTTACAGCAGTGGAAGTGGAAGTACAGCCACCAGGCTAAGAGATGATCAAGGATGAGGGCATCCCTACCTGAGAGCTGGTCATCCAGAATTACTGGATATTTTCAGTAATGGAGAACTAATTGGGATAGCTCTAGTTAGCAATTGTTTCTTCTGGTATTAAGCAGGACTCTCCCTCTGTAATATATATCCACGGGTCTTTACTATGGTCTTTGGGATTACAGTGAACAAATAAACACCTTCTTCAAAAATTCATAAATAGCTTTTGTTGTGTGTTTCAACTGTGAAATCAGTGAATTCCCTTTCCATTCTGTTCCTCAATTTACTGCTCCTCTCTCCCCCAATATAAATGATCTCTCACACTCTATCAGACATTCATGTATCCCATATCTTCCTTATTTCTGAGTTTATCTTCTCTCCACCACAGAAGAGGATTTGATTCTATCAGTGTCATTTGCAACGAATCTCAGTTCTAGTTGAACAAGGATTTTAAGGCAGTAATAATCCATGTCTCTGTCTTCATCAAACTCTTTCTCTTTTTGTCAATTGAGGAGTCAACACAATGAGAAGCTCCAAAATGTTTTTTCCATCTTGTGAGTTTAACTGTCTCCAAGAGTGGAAAATCAGCATGGGATGAGCATGTATGTTCCCAAACCAGAAACTTCTATCACAGAGTTTATCTTTGTGGGAGTAGGCTGACAGCTAACACAAACAACCTCAAAACCTTAATAGAATAAGGGGGGGGGGGACCTTTTTAGGCCTTAAGAACAAAAATGCTTGTTTCTCATTCAGGTCATACAACTCTAATATGATTGGTGGGGAATCTAAGATTCCAGTGGGTCATTCAGGAGACCAGGATTTTTCATCATTTCCCCTGATATTTTACACTTCTTTACAATTTTCTCCGTGTCTAGACTGGAAACAGTTTTTCTGAGTTTCATTCATCATTTTTATCCACATTCCTTGGCCAAGAACTCAGTAACACATCCTCACTTATCCAGAACGGAGAAATCAGGAAATAATTTGGCTGTGTGTCTAAGAAAAAGAGAAATGAGTCTGTAGTTTCTGCCCCAGAGGCATATATGATCGGTGTATTTAGATAAGGCTGGGCGGAAAAAAAAAAAGAGGGGGAAGGAAATGGAGACCACATAATGGGGCTTTTGATCCCCCCAGTGATTCGTAGGTAAGAGTACATTTATGCTATATGTATATACATATATATATATATATATATTTATGATACTGATGAAATTGAAGAAATGGGACTGTCATTCCTGACATAGAGACAGAGAAGATGCCTTGTTTTGAACTGCTTCCCCCACATCTGTGACTATTCTGGCACGTAGTAGGAGATCACAAAAAGTCACTAAGTGGATTGGCGTATAGTGCAGAGCTACCAAAATTAAAATAAAGGCCTATGTGGACTATGACAAAGTAATGTCATCTAACATTTATGTGTATTACTTACCTTCTGTCTAATTAGTATAGAGGCAATAAAGATGAAGAGTTTGATTATATCTACACAAATTAACATACTATAAAATTTATTTGATTTCAACAGTAAACCCTGTAAAAATGTACTCCATCTTTCTGGTTTGATTGTTTATAAAGTCCTCTGGATTGGTGAGTGTGGTGGACGAAACATAGCAAAGTCAGCAGAAATTTAATTCAGTTTACTACACAGAATATACCTTGCACCTGATTGTTTTGTACTTACCAATCACAGAACAATATTCTGTGAAAAGAAGAAGGGGAAAAAATGACCAATTTAGCTGCTCACATTTTGCATAAGACTGGGCTTGGTACCTCTACTTAGATGTTCTATATGTATGGTCAGTACTTAATGTCAATGTAGTCCTACGAAAACTGGCACAATCTAGTTTCCATAGCATAAAAATGCTTTTAAAGGAGTGAGTTCTTCCTGTAGGAAAATATTCTGGAATGTTACAGCTTCACATTTTTCTATTTCCGAAAATACAATATTTTTCATTCTAGCTAAATCAAATAGTTTGAGTACTGGCTTTAATTTTCTTCTTCAAGACAGTTGTCATAATGTTATCAGGGGAATAGGGTAAGAAATTTGCAAAGGTTAAGATGTTTAAATTACAAAATAGTGCACATGTGTCAAAGATCATATTCTGTGTATATACAATATATTCTTTATCACTAAATAATATGTAATAGCAAACAAAATGCTGTTTTGCATATATTCAAATAGATATATATTTATCAGTTTGAACAATATGAAGTTAATCATATTTGACTGTTTTTTAATGTATAAAAACGGTAATTTCATATGGTCATACCCAACACACACACACATATTCCCCCCACACACACACCCATTTTATTCTCTCACAACATTATCTTTTCATCAGCAGTGGCCCAGCCAGATGGATTCATTCAACTCAAATTAGTGGTAAAGAAAGACAGATTCTTAAAATTGCATTATTTTATGCTGACAGAACTCCTCTGAAGAACGTTTTTCCGCTGAGCTTGTGTAAGGACCAAATTCTGTGTCCATAAGTTATTTCTGACTTGTTGTGTTCTTGGATTTTTTTACCCCACTTTCTGTGTCTAAGTGACTCAGAATACCACTAATGATGCAGTAAATTATCCAAAAATTTTTATAATAACCACTATTTGTTTGGAGATTTGTGACAGATTTTCAGGAGAAAAATCCTTTGCAGTTGTTAAGGAATGCCACAATCTTTCCCAGTAATTTCGGAGACCTTTTAGACACACCTCCCAGTTAAATTGTAAGGTAGGGAAAAAATGCGAAAATAAGTCTCAGTTACCAAAGGAAATGTTTTCATACTTGAATATACTGATTAACGGCTTTGAAGAAAACGTTTCTGTGAAGTTTCCCTAACAAAATGTCATACAAGATTTCTAGAGCTGGTAGAAGATGCCAATTTTAAAACAAGATGTTTGCTATGGACTGAGTGTGTGTATCTCCAAAATTCATATGTTGAAGCCCTAAACCCAATGTGATGGTATGTGGAGGTGTGGCCCTTGAGAGATAATGAGGTCCTAGGGGGTGGAACATTCATGAATGGAATTAGTGCACTTGTAAGAAGAGACATGGGAGAGATCATCTCTCTTGCATGTGAGGATATAGCAAGAAGGCAGTCATCATGCAAACAAGGAAGGGAGCTCTCACCAGACACCAGATCTGCTAGAGTCTTGATTTTAGATTTTCCGTCCTCCAGAACTGTGAGAAAAGATGTTTATTTAAGCTACCTAGTCTGTGATACTCTGTTATAGTAGCCCAAACTAAGGCAAAATCCCTTCAAATTTTATTTACCCTCAGCTACTTAAACTCAGGAGCACAGTCACCACTAAGAGATAATTTGTACATGGATCAATGAAATCATGGAAAATAGTTGACTGATCCTCTTTCTCAGGACTGATAGTGTCACCTTCATTAGGTTCAATTTTTTTGTTCAGTCTGGGAAGATACACAGTGAAAAATGGATTCTACCAAAAAAACAAACAGAAAAATAACCCAACATTAAGAATTATAAAGTCTTAATGCTTTTTGAAAAAAATTTTTCTTCTCTAAATACTTTTACCAATAACTTTTTCCCACTATGTTAATCTGTAAAATTTTGGATGTAGCTGTCCATGCATATTACTAAACCACTGTGGTTGCAGTCAATAGCTCTACTTTTTGTAACCACTCTGAAGTTCCTGATCTGACATGGTGCACTCTTACACCTGGATCTTGGAGTAGATCTGACACCTAAGAGGAAATGAAAAACTGAGCATTCTACAGCATGTATGAACTAACTCCTACTCAAAATTTGCCTGGAAATCTTTCCTTTCATTGTTGAACTAGTGATAAATTTCTTGTATGAAACTAGTTCATCAGAGAACTTAGTCTTTAGTGGGTGCTAAATTCAAATTTGCAGCTAGGATGGGTCTTTACTTCAGGAAAAAATGCTTTTTTCTCCATGGATTGCTCCCTATCTACTTATTGATACATAAGACCTCTAGGATATCTAAACATGGTGGAGTGATCACTAATGGCATATAAATAATTCCCTGAGAATGTTACTTGTTATTTTACATCCAAAGAAATGTCTTTATGCTTGTTTATTATTTCTGAGTCAAATATTTTAAATCGATTACAAAGAATCTTTAAGGTATTTACAACTAAACTCATCAGGACCTGAATAAAGTAATAAGAAAGCTTGGAGTCACAGAATTTTCATTCTGCTTTTAAAAACTCAAGATTCAAACAATAGAGCAAATCAAATTATTATGTTATATGTTTTTTTGTCTAAACTTTAAATGAATACATATTGGGATGCAATATTACCAATTTAAATCCTACTTTTCAATCAGTTATTTAAAATTATTTTGCATAAGATTTCCTAAATGGACTCACTCTATGACTTATACTGGGTTTTTATCACTTAAGTTTTGTGAGCTGTCATATTTTCAAAAAAATATTGAAAACACATAAATACAAGAAATAATATAATAAACATCCATATTGCCACCACTTAGTTAAATCATGCTAACATTTTACCATCATTATTTTAAGACAGGTTTTTAAAGAAAACAATTACTTGTACATAAAATTTAAGTATTTTTGGCCCTCAACCAGTGAAGTCACATGCTCACTATATTTAGTACTTTAAACAGAACATTTAAGAATTTACAAAAAAACGTTTTACTATATTTATGTTGCTATGCAATTCTTTCACTGAAAACTATTCTCTCAGTTTTGTCATGTTACTTCATCCAGTTCTTTTGTAGCATTGCATTATATAAAAGTGGGGTGTCCTTCTATTGGATATTTAGTTCATTTCAATATTTCATTATCTCAGTGTCCCATTAATCTTAGATATCACAAATTGTCTCTAAAGGAGTTACCATAAATAAGAGGAAAACTGTAAACAATAAAAAAAGGAAATAAAATGATAAAGGAAACCATACTAGGCAAATATGAACCAAAAGAACAATAAAATAGCAGTCTTAAAATCTGTTCAAATAAAATTTGAGGCAAAACTATATCACATGGGAAAGAGAACAGTAATATACAATGGTAAAAGACAGGATAGAGCAAGAAGAAATATCCATCATAAACCAATATACAACTAATAATAAATTTCTATAATATATCATACAGAGAGGAATATATAAGTCATCAGATTTAATCAATCAAGCAGACAAATATAAGCAGAAATATTGAAGATCTGAAAAATAGCACTAATAAACCCAAGCTATTGCATATATAAGATACAGAAATATTCTTTTCAAGAACACATGAAATATTAAGGAAACTAGAATATGTTTAAGGTGACAAAGGAAGCCTCAATGGACACTAAAGAATCAATTCCATAGAAATGATATATGCTGAGAATATTGCAAAAATTTGGAAGCAGAAGGGAAAAAGTGGCTTCCATCTCTTTTTATGCATAAGAAAATCATATTATACATTTTAAATAAAATGTGGTTTTAAATGTATTCAAAGGCATAATTAAGAGGCAAATAGAATTAAATTAAATCTTATACACTATAATTTATGACCATTAAGCTGGTGTTTAGAGAAACTTCAAGGTTTAAATATATTTATTAAGAAGTAGAAAAGGTTAAAAATAAGCTGAACATTTTGACTTGGGGGCAAATCCTTCCCAAAAGGAAACAATAGTTAACCACCACAACAAAGTGTAAAGTTCAATAAAATAGAGATTAAACATAGTTTATAAGTTTAATCAAATTAAAAGTAGATTCTTATATATACTTAATCACACCTTTAACAAGACTAATTAAGAAAAAAGGAAAGAAGATGCATCTAAGTAATGTACAGATTTCAAAGGGCAATAACTATAACAGAACAAACATTAAAAAGTATTGTGAAACAATATGACTAATATGTTTTGGAATCTAGATAAAGTGGTTAAATTCATAGAAAATATAAAATATTTTCAAAAAGCAATAAAGATCGTGAATAACAAAATAAAAAACTTTAAATAATTGTCAAAGACTCCTCCACCCCAAAATCTTCAGGACCAGGGATATTTGAGTTTCAAGAAACACTTCAGTTCTGTAACGAATAAATTGTTACAAAAAAAAAAAAAGAAAGAAAGAAAGAAAAGAAAAAGAAAGAAAGAAGAAAGAAAAAGAGAAAGTTGTTCAGTTCATTTCAGTTCATTTTATGAGGGAGAAATAATCATGCTCTCCCAGTGGCAAAACTCCCACTTAACTTGTGTGTGTTTGTGTGTTCACATGATATATTGGTGAACAAGGTAAAGAGCATCAGATAAAACAAGAGATGGGCCACTGTAAGAACAAGTGGCCCAATGTCTTTGACAAGTCAGTGCATGACAACATGGGGACTGTGCTAGATCGAAAGACGTTGAAGGGATATAAGAATAACATACACCCATTTAACTTTTTAACTAAGTGATTAAATGACAAAAATCCTAAGTAAAACATTAAATATTTAAATTCAAATACGTACCATGATTAAATAAGTGTATGCAAGAATGCAAGGATGGACCAAAGAGTAGTATGATCAGTGCAATTTATCACACTAAGAAAGAAAGATCATAATTTTCAAACTCAATGAATAAAAATAATTTGGTAAAGTTCAACCACTATTTGTAATAAAAACTCTTAGCACACTAGGATTAAAAGGGGATTTCTTTAATTTCTGTATGACAGAAAATATTTTACTCATGGGAAAATCTTTAGATGGATAACTTTATGAAGAACAAGGGAAAAATGCTCCCTGTCAGTGTTGCTGTTTAACATGATATCGGGGGTTCTAGACAAAGTCATTGAAAAGAAAAAAAAACCAAGAAATATTAGTAATAAATCTAAGTGTTGGTAGGAAGCAGAAAATATGTCATTATTTGCAAAATATTTATGATCACCTATTTCCAAAAATGAATATAATTAATCTGTTGAAACCATTAAGATAGTTCAGCAATTTTATCAAGTAAATAATCATCCTGGAAAGTCAGCAGTGTTTCTTTACATCATCAAACACCAACAAAGAATTATAAAAACAAGGGACACTTACATTAACTCAACACCAATGAAAGCAACCAATAATTAATGAAGTATACACTAATCTTTATAGAGAAAAAGTATAAATCCTAAATAAAGGGTGTTAAATGAATGAGTGGGAAGATCATGCTTGCTCATGGATGGGACCACTCAATTAAGGCAGAGGCTAATTCTTCCCAAAATACACAAATATAATGTGATCCAATCAAAGTATCAGTTGAATATTTTTAAAGAATAGGTAGTTGCACTAAAATACTAAATAGGTTAATGAATGTTCATAAATAATTGAATGAATATCATTAAAAAAGACTGATGAATGGGATTTGCCCTATCAAATACTGACATATTTTAAATGATGTTAAAAAAAAGAGTTTTTGAAAATTATTAGGCAAATAGATAAATGGAAGCTACAGAGATCTCAGAGTCAGTCTTATATAATAAGAACTTATATGATAAAAATAGTTCCACAAATGAGGAAAGGAAGAATTGCTGATAGATTGTGTTGAAAATATGGTCTATTACATGGAGAAAAAACCAACTAAACAAACAAACAAAAAAAGCAGAACAGAACTTGATCCCTGCTGAATGACAAATAAAGAGGAGAATTTGGATAGGAGAGAAATTTAAGCATGAAAGGTAAAACTATAACATTAATAAACTATTAAGAAATAATTTTGTGAGCTAGGGGTGGGGAAGAGCTTCTTAAATAAAAGTTCAAAATTACAAAATAAAACCATAAAATGATTAGATCAAAATCAAGATATCTGTCCAACTATACAACAAGGTCATTAAATTACTGGAATGGGGAAAGATGTTTACAATGCCTCAAACTGACTTGTAAAATAAATTCTCACATATGTCCACAGGGGGATCCAATTAAAGATGTTTACTGCAGTATTGTTAACAAGCATTAGGGAGCAGCTAAGAGTAACACATTAAATGCCCATATAACAACATGGTGAATCTTAAACAGAGAATAAAATGAAAGAAAAAAAATCCCACAACTTTGGAGATAATACCATATCCCTTACACCTGTACCCAACATAACAGTGTACATTTGATTAGTACAAAAATAAAATGAAAGGCATTGAAACCTTTAAAAGGGTTCTTATAGACAGGATGACCCATATCTCCTCATTTTCCTGGGACAGCTTAGGTTATACCTGTTTGTGTATTTTCCTGTCCAATTTAGGATGTCATCGTTTTAACAAAATATATATTTTTTAAGTTATTGTTTTGACATAAGCCAGGTGGAGGTAGGGGGGTTGGTAGACCTCTACTTTGTACTTCTAACCTCTGCCATGGACTCAACTAATAGTAAACACATATGAAGTGAATGATTATTTTAAATGCATGCTTAAATCTGAAATCTAACCACATATAATCTGCATTCTTTTCCTTTTCCCAATCCTTTCTAAGTGAAATAGTACCTCCATTGATGGGCTCTCAATAATAACTCGAGTATACCCTGAAAGGAGCATTTAGGGAAATTTAATTCCTTCAGGCCTTGAGCAATTGTGAGAGAAGTAGTAGACCATTCCTGTTGGGTACTTAATGTACCAGCTGGGTATGCAACAGCCTGAATTGTGACCTGTAAGATGCACAAAAGCATTATACACTGGATGTTTGGGCCAACTGACACAAGAGCAGTTGTAAGTAGAGTGTACGTGGAACACACTTGTGAAATGGAGCTGACCAGTCCTGCTCTAGAGAATATAGAGAATCGCCTGAATATTTTTTGCTGCAGTGCTGTCATCAATTATTGTATAGCAAACATCTATAATCACTTTGTAAGCTTGTTGATAATGTTTTTGAGGACTTGAAATAAATCCGTTAGGAGGAATGAGCTCAAAAGCTAATGCTGGTATTTAGTGAAAACCGAGGTACTTAATTCTGACCTTTCAAGAAAGTTGAAAATGAATGTGCAACTTACATAAGTATGTGTTGGTATTTACCATTCACCATGGAAGGTATTCACTATGCCACCAACCACACGGAAACAAGTAGACACAAATCTGTTAAAAAAGCATTGGCATCTATTGTAAAAGTCAGTAGTTGATATAAGGAAATTGTGTCCAAATATACTTGTAACTGCAGACAGTAAGGACATAAATTACTCTCTACAGCATGACTTTTCATTTAGATGTAAAGGTGTGCTCTTGCATTAATTTTATTCATTTTCAATCTAAGTTTGTACGTGCATAGGTGAAGAAATAGCTACTATAGTGTTGGTTCCTTTGGCAGAAGAAGGGATTCAAAACCAGTTCATTTCTTCCATATTTATATTTAAATATCCATGTTTATAGGTCATATATTTTAAAGAGGAAGTTGGCTAATTACAGTAAGGGCTTAATTTTTTTATTCTGTTCAAGAACTCAAAACAAAACTTTTGTCAAGTTTATTCTTTCTAAAGTGAATTAACTGACATTACTGTAGAGAATGCTATTATAAATGCTATTTTAAAAGTTAGAAGGGGGGCGCCTGGGTGGCACAGCGGTTAAGCGTCTGCCTTCAGCTTAGGGCGTGATCCTGGCATTATGGGATCGAGCCCCACATCAGGCTCTTCCGCTATGAGCCTGCTTCTTCCTCTCCCACTTCCCCTGCTTGTGTTCCCTCTCTTGCTGGCTGTCTCTATCTCTATCGAATAAATAAATAAAATCTTTAAAAAAAAATAAATAAAAGTTAGAAGGATATTTTAAGAAATGCATTTATGAAGTCAGAAATAGAGAATGTTAAGCAAATTCAAATAAAACTGTAGCAAAAAATGCATTGTTTAAAAATGTTTAAAAAATAAATTGTAAACTCTATCAATATATTTGGGATAAAATTACTAAAAGATTTACAGATTTGTGGGATGAAACCACAGAACAGTTGAAGTACAGGTAAAAGATGTAAATGGGTATTTCACAGTAGAGGAGAAAGGAATAGCTAACAGTAGGACAAGTCGACCTCCTAAAGAATTCAATGATTTTCAAACTGAAATCACAATGAAACTTTATTTTATTCCTACCATATTGGAATGAAAGAAAAAAAGCCTTGATACCCAGAGTTAGTGAGGTTGCAAAGACGGTAACAACAATGTGTACCAGCTGGCATGCATAGGGATATTTATAGTTGAATTGCTTTTGTGAAAAAGCTCTATGGTCTCTTAACCTAAGAATGTAATAAAAGGTCGTGGGTTACTACAATAAAGCACTACACAGTGTGAAAGCAAATCAATTAGAACCACATATATCAACATGGACAAATCTCACAAATACAACGTCTAGCCAAATAAGCAAGTTGCTTTAGGAGACAATAAGCCAGGTATGTTAAATATTCAAAATGAGACACTATATTATTTAAGAACTTGTACAAATTAAAAACAGAACAAAGCAAAACAAGCCAAACAAACGAGAAAGGAAGCACAAAATTCACCGCTGAAATGAGAGCTGACATCACAGAAGAAGGTAAATGGAGCCTCCATAGGTTGAGGGCCTCTCTGTATTCCACATTAGGCAGAAGATGTACATTAGGGGGAACATATATACTTGTTTATTATGATATTCTTTATATATTTTATAAAAACTTATGGTCTTTTGTACATCTTAGGTATTTTTAATTTTTAAAAAAATTTAAAGATTTTATTAATTTATTTAATAGAGAGAGAGAGAGAGAATGTGCACAAGCAGGGGGGGAGGGATAGAGGGAGAAGCAGACTCCCCGTTGAGCAGGGAGGCCTATGCGGAACTTGATCCCAGGACTTTGGGATCATGACCTGAGTGGAAGGCAGATGCTTAACTGACTGAGCCACCCAGGCATCCTCTTATGTATTTTTTTAAAGTTTCACTGTTAAAATACAGTTGAGAAGATATACAGATTCAACATAAATAATAATCCTTGCACTTTCAAATATCAAAACTCCAAACATAAAAACAATGTCAAACTTTGGGGCATGAATAAGCCTTACCTTAAATTAAAAACACAAAGGACCAGTGTATACAGAAAAGAAATATAATTTAGTGAGTGAGAAAATTTTGTAGAAGATTTAATTGAGCAGTCAGAAGATGATGAGAAATGATAAGAAAACTTAAGAGATATGAAGATTATATATAAATAACGGAAAACATCCTCATACTGAGTCCCAGAAAGGAAAATATATACATATGCGCATATAAAAATATGAAAATATTTGAATAAATTATAAGGAAGATATCCTCAAATTAAATAAATAATACTTAGTAATTAGTTGGCATTCCCATGTGCCAGGCATCGTTCTAAGACCTTTGCATATGTTAATTCATTTAGCACTCAAAGATCCATGTGGGGAAAGTATTATTAGCCATGTTTACATAGGAGAGAGCTAAGGAAGACAATAAACCTACACATTCGGTAATCATAGCCCCACAATATGAACTCAGACAGTCTGCCTTGAGCCAGTGCTCTTAACCATTATAAACAGTCTGAATGAATGAATGAATGAATGAATGAATTTCCTAGAAAATAAGAATTACAGTGCATTTGTGTATTTTCTTACCTTGATAAAAATTATTCATTAAAACATACAACAGAGATCAAACTTAATGTGACAACTTTAGGTGTATTTCCTTTTAGATTAGGGACAAGGATAAGGATTATCATCAACTTTTTAATAGTTTGCTGGAACTTCTCTAACATTACAAACAAAAAAAAAGAGAGAGAGAGAGAAAGAGAGATGTATAGATAATGTATAGATAGAAAGGCAGATATAAAATTCTCAGTATAAGCATACAATATTGTATTCTATAAGAAAAAGCACAAATTATTTCAAGTGCATGATAATCCAACAAGATTTCTGGATTCATGCATAACCAAAAAATGAAAAAATTAGTCATGGTTCTTTAAAACCACAATGATCAAAAAAAAAATCAGGACATAATATATAATTTATAGTAACAACAAAAGTGTTCAAATGCATAATGATTTACTTAACAAGGTAGGCACGAGGAAATTAATATCTGATGGGACAGCACCCCCAAAAATTGGGATAAAGTATGAACTGTTGGCAAACAAATGATATTAGGAAAATTTATTCACAACAAAAAATATATCAAACTAAATACCTACCTCTTTTTTGTATAGCGATACACTCTATTTAAATTAAATTTAAATATGAATACTGTATGTAAAAAGTTAATAGAAGAAAATATATGTGAATATCATTGTGACCAATGGGGAAGAGAATTTGTTCAAGAAGATCCAAATATCACAAATCATAAGGAAAAAATGTGATGTGTATGTGATTCTCTCAAAAATTAGTATTCCTGTTGACATTAACATTAATGTAGAAATTGATGGAGCATAGGAAACTCACTCTTCTTTTTGTAATAAATATTTTGTAAAGTTCTTCTAAAGAACTTTTCTAAATATAAAAGCACAATATATTCGTGTAATATAAGGTGAAATAATATCAACTAAATTTAAAATATTCGGTACTTGGATGGTATATGCTTGGTCAGGACTATGTTAGATCTATACATAGACTCACTATGACTTCAAGGCTACAGTGTTAATTATGCGGGAGTGCTTCATGAGGTCCTCAAACACCAGTACGATCGTTGGCATAAATGATACAATCTTTGAAGTTTTAATAAGATGTAATTGATATAGAAAACTGCACATAGTTAATGCCTACAATTGGATAAGTTTGGACACATGCACACCTGTGAAACCATCACCGTAATCAAAGCAACGGCCATGTGCATCACCTCAAAAGTTTCCTTGTGTATCTGCTATTATTGTGTGCTTTATTTTTTGTTGTTGTTTTGTTTTGTTTTGTGTGTTAAGAACAGTTAATATGAGATCTACTCTCTTACTAAATTTTTATGTGTACAAGACAGAGTATTATCAACTCTCAGCACCATGGTGTATAGCACATCTCTGGTTCTTACTCATACTGTGTAACTGAAATTATATACCCATTGAACAACTCCTCATCTCTCCCACAATATGCCAAGATAAATGTTCCAATCACTGAGGTAACCAACGATGCCTTTGTACATTTTCAGAAAATCCCAAGGGGGGAAAAAACCCCTGTCTTGAAAGCCACTACCTTAGACCAAGTTCAGAAATGATAAACAAATGACAAATTGGAAAAAACCATCTGCCATGTTTTAAACTCTCATATATTTTATACCTTGGCTATATGAGGAACTCCTGAAAATGAATACATAATTGACAGAAAGGAAAATGCAACCTAGAGGTCCAGAAGAAGGACAGGAATAGCTGGTGAGCTAAAGTACCTGAGGCGAAGGGAAGAGAGGATGGGATTTAGATGACCTTTGCAAGGTTAACTTATAATAAACAAAATAAAAATCCCTTTGTGGGAGGGAGAAAGGAAAAGAGAAATCAAGAGAGCAGAAAGAAAGAACGAAAGAACGAAAGAACGAAAGAAAGAAAGAAAGAAAGAAAGAAAAGAAGGAAGGAAGAAAAAGAAAGAAAGAAAGAAAGAAAGAAAGAAAGAAAGAAAGAAAGAAAGAAAGAAAGAAAGGAAGGAAGGAAGGAAGGAAGGAAGGAAGGAAGGAAGGAAGAAAGAAAGAAAGAAAGAAAGAAAGAAAGAAAGAAAGAAAGAAAAAGGGAGGAAGAGAGGAAAGAAGGAAGGAAGGAAGGAAGGAAGGAAGGAAGGAAGGAAGGAAGGAAGGAAGAGAGAGAGAAAGAAAGCAAGAAAGAAAGAAAAAAGGAAAGAAAGAAAGTGTTAAGATTCAGGAGGTTCCTGTACAATGGCTTTGTTTTATCCTGGGACAGAAGAGGCTATAACTTCCACTAAATGGAAGGAAGTGAGCGATAATAGTACACATGAAGCCAGTTGAGAAGATGCAGATACTTTTACAGACACCATGCATTCTGTCTTCTGTGAGGACGCCACCTTAGGATGTACTTTAGATATTTAGACCTTTTATAGCATTTAGGACTACTGAGTAGGGTCTGGTATGTGAAAATATTTTAAAATCCAGAAATAGTACAGGAGAAAATAAGAAACTCTTGCAACGTAGATTAGGGAGAGCTTCAGAGAGGAGGTAATGTCTACCCTGGATGGTTGACTAGGCAAACAAGGAGGAAAGACAATAGAATCAAAAGGAAAGAGTAAGTGCGAAGACCAGAAGATAAAAAAGCATAAAATGTTTTGGAAACCGGGTTGGTTAGTATGTCTAGAGCACAGAATACTAGGTTTGGAAACACAAAGGTAGTGGAAGAATGGAGAGAGATTGTGCATTCCTAAACAGATTTAATGTCTATAGCTATGGCTCTGTGTGTGTGTGCATATGAGTGTGTGTGTATGTGTGTGTGTATTTGTGAGTGTGTAGTTATGTCTGTCTTTCATCTATTTATCATCTATCATTTATCTCTAATATCTTAATGACACTGTGTTTTAAATAAATAAGATCCTCTTGGACTTTCTTTTCAAGTGTACCTAAAAACAATGGAATCTAATTATTAGGATGCAAATGACAAAACAAATGCGAGAAAAATTTTTAGTATGGAATCAGAACAATAGGAAAACATTACTTTAGAAATATGGTTCCTTAAATGCTGTTTTTCAATATTTACAAAGAGCCTCTGCTTCACATCGCTTTTGTGCTCTTGAAATGTGCTGAATCCTATTAAATATGCATGTATATTGATGCATTTTATTTTCCCTGCCACTTATATGACCTCATTCATCGGAATTTATAAATTTCACAAAGGAATAATATGCCAAAATGCATAAAGTGAGCTAAATTGTATCTTTATCCAAACTGTAATTTCTTTTACCAATTAAATAATTTTATTGAACAAAATACATGGAATAATTTATAAGCCAATAAAATTATAAGAATACAAAATGTGATCAGCATAATTACATAACTTCTCTGGAATACAGTTTCTAATATTTTCTAATCCATTGAGAATTACCAGATTTTATTTTCAGTTATTAATGTTTTAAATTTGTCAGTATGCTACATAAATGCTATTTAATATTTGGCTAACTCAAGAGGAATCCCACCTAAATTTCTTTCCTTGGAGCTTATTAATGCAGACCACCAAGCTCCAGAGAAATAAATGATGCAGGGCTAAACCTTTCTCAAAAGTGCTGACCCATTTAGCATGAACAGCATCATGGAAATGGACTTATTTCTAATTATAAGTAAAAGATGGGGCAGCAGGGCACCTAGGTGGCTCAGTCAGTTAAACATCTGCCTTAGGCTCCAGTCGTGATCAAGCCCCATGTCAGGTTCCCTGCTCAGGCGGGAGCCTGCTTCTCCCTCTCCTTCTGCCCCTCCCCCTGCTTGTTGTCTCACTATGTCAAATAAATAAATTAATTAAAAAAAACCAAAAGGTTGGGATGAGAGCATCTTCCATCCATCAAATTAAGTTCCAGGAAAAAAAGTAAAGCCTTTCTCTTAAATACCATGAGTAAAAACTCTTAACTGCTTTTTCTTAATTTCATGGGTCAAATAGACTTTGGCTTTTTTTTTTTTTTTTTTTTCAAATCTAAGAAAGTGAATTGCTCATGGAGTTTGGCGTAGGCACAGGCAAGAAAGCCCACTAAGCCTCAGGTTGTAGGTCTGTCCCTGGTATGTTTTAATACTAAGTCATTTTTGCTGCTCTGTGCCTTAATTTTGTCATTTATAAGGATGGGACTAAAACAGATTGGTGGCTTTCCATGGCCACAGAACTTTAGGATTCCCTGCACTTAGGGTCAGGGTTGGGGGAGACTTCACTCTGATTCAATTAGCGATGTTCTTTATATGTTTCCTCTATCAAGCTTTTCCATAATTTTGTTTGTTTGTGAGAAAAAAAAAATCTCCACCACCAAATAATTTAGAAAAAGCTGGGTGGGAAATAGGCTTTATGAGGGGGCTGGGGGGGGTGGAGGGGGGTGTTTCTGGATTCTGGAGCTTACCCTATCCCATTCCATCCCCCATCATGGAGCTGACCTGCAGTGGTCCTGTGACCAGATCTATCCACTGTAGAAACACAGGCAACAGGAAGAATTTGGTGGTAACTTCATGTGGTGGGTCAGGTAGAGAAAGTGTTCAATACAAAGCAATGGGGAATCCAGTCATGCACAATAAGGTAGAAACCAAAACAAGCTACATTTGAAGATCCAGGTGGCTAGAGTCAGTAGACCCCAGTTACCAACTCAAAACACCCATTCAAAACCTAATGTCTATAAAATAAGCAGGTTTCTATATCTCTGAAAGAATATTGCATATGTATACATGTGAACACAGGTACACATATATGTTTAGAAAAAACACTTTAGTTTCCTGTAAAATCATGTGTTCTATTCTTGACGTAGTGACAGAAGAATTTATAAAAGGATAATGCACCTATCAGTAAAATTATTTACTCCTACTGGCTGTGAAATGAAACATCTTTTACATCATAAGGTATTCAACATCAGGGCCATGGATTTTCTATATAAATCTATATAAATGTGACCTATGCATTTTCAACCAATTGGTGAACTTGAGTTCCATCAGTGTAGAGCTTAGGAGACCATAAAACCTCCTGTGGGTGTCCATCAAACACCGATTCTGATGTGGTTCAGGACCCCCTACCCCAAAATAGGATACTTTGGTATATTAACTATTTCAAGCTGAAGGAGTTTGAGAAACGGCAGGTGCAGGACAGACTTTCCAAGCTTCCCCTGAAGCAGGTCATAAAGCCATTATGTGAGAAGTACCCTTCCTATACCCAGAGGAGAGGAGCGTTCTTCTCCTCAAAGACAAAGGCACACAGACAAGAATCTAAACTAACAGACTTGCGAAGTTCTTACTCTTTGTCTTATCACGTCTTTCCACAATTTTCCACTTTTCATGAAACCTCACATAAAAACACTTGAGGTTTAACCATTTCTTCGGGTCTTCATTTCCTTATGAAGGCTGCTAGATAATGTAAAACTTATATTAAATAATGTATATGCTCATCCCTTGTTATTCAGTCTTTTTATATGGGGATCTCAGGCAATCGTTTCAGAGAGTAGAGGAAAAAGATTTTTTTCCCCCCACCATCTTAATCTCCAACCCAAAGTTTCTAGGAAATCACATGATTGAGTTTGTATGCTTTGCCACACCCATAAACACTACTTATTAAAATGCTTTGTAATTACCATTCTTCCATAGTCTATTGCCTAGACTTAAATGCCAATACCTAAACCTTTACAATCAACAAATTGGGGCACCTGGGTGGCTCAGTCGGTTAAGCGGCTGCCCGAAGCTTCGGTCTTGATCTTGGGGTCATGGGATCAAATCTTGCGTCAGGCTCCCCGCTCAGTGGGGAGTCTTCTTCCCCCTCTCCCTCTGACCCTCCCCCTTGCTCAGGCTCTTGCTTACTCTCTCTGCCTCTCTGAAATGAATAAGTAAAAAAAAAAAAAAAAAAAAACTTTAAAAAATAAAATGAACGAATTGACTATGTAAGCATGAATAATTATTTCTTATAACCATTCTTAATAAATAATATTAGATTGGGAGGGCAATGAGAAGCAAAGTGATCAGTGCCAGTTACCTGGAAAGGGTAAGCTAATAACGGAATTCATTAGCAATACGCAGTAGATTCCCACGGAATGGAGAGACCTGGAAAAAGTCTCATTATAAAGGTCACTTAAATCAGATATAAGTGACTTCTAGCCTGGCACCTTTTACATAATCAGCTGAACATCTTGTTTCTCAGTGTGCTTAGCTGTCAGGAAGCCAAGAACTTAAAACAATCTTTAGAAGAGGCTCAGAACAGAAAGATGCTAAGCGAGCTGCCTCATTAGGCAAAATACATGTGCACGCAACACACATGTGTATACACACATATACAGTGTATCTTTCCCGTTGCTTTCACCATGTGTGTCTGGCTGAGGAAGGTCTTCAGTCCCAGGACATTTGAAATGTTCCTGTTTCCAAATGTCCTTTGACTCCCAGGCTTTGCCTTGGAGAGGAGATTCGCAATCATTAGCCTCCATGACAGAGTTCTCATTTTGTCTTCTTTTAACTCCTAATATCTTCAAATTAGCAATGGATTATTCCAATCAAAATGTAAATTGCAGGGTAGATTTAGACAAAGAAGTCTTGCTAAGCATTTTTAGAATAATTCATGTGGATTATAGAAATTAGTTGAATATAAATTTATGTGTAAATTGTTGTTGCTGTTACTGAATGCCGTGTTCCCCAATGTTATGGCAGTCTTCACATTGTCTATTAAGAAACATTTCTCCTGTGGTGACTGAGTGGCTCAGTCAGTTAAGCGTCTGCCTTCAACTCAGCGCATGACCCCCAGGTTCTGGGATCCAGTCCCACATTGGGTTCCCTACTCAGTGGGGAGTCTACCTTTCCCTCTCCCTCTACAGCTTCCCCCTGATCTTGCTCTCTTTCTCCTGTGTTCTCCTTCTCTCTCAAATAAATAAATAAAATCCTTAAAAAAAAAGAAAAAAAAAGAAACACTTCTCCCAAGACATATTTCAATACAGTGAAGGCAGAATTGTGTCATTTATATTTACTGGTTTAGTCATAGCATCCAGCACAGGGCCATAGTAGAGGGAAAAAAAATGTTGAGTGAAGTATTAATTGTGTAACATCAAAAAGATGCCTTTCATATTGTCTTAAATTTCAGAAGTTCTACATGACATCTTGAATTTTCCTTTGTCCTGCCTTACTGTCCTTCTCTGTCAGCTTCTCCATCCCCTTCTCTTATCTCAAGATCTATGACTGCTTCCTCCTTTCTTCAAAGTTTCACTCTCCATTTGGCCACAGCTTCCCTCCCTTGATCCCCCAATGTTCCCCTAACACAATACTTTTTCAGGCACTTCATTAAGAGAAGGTTTTAAGATAATAGAGGAAAACCACATTCCAGTAAAGAGCAGGAAGCAATTTAAATGGAATATTAGTCTACCTCTCTCTTAAAATTCTCTGGCTATCCTGCTGTGACAAATTTTTTATTGTCCACTTTTCTCTATAATCTTATACACATGCGTTTCTGTGGGAACAATTTTCACCTACTCTGTGCCCAGAAGTTTTCACCATCTCTCTTCTTCCTTCAGGTCCATGGACCTCCCCAAACTATTTTCCATGATCTGC
Source organism: Ursus arctos (assembly GCF_023065955.2). NCBI lineage: Eukaryota > Metazoa > Chordata > Mammalia > Carnivora > Ursidae > Ursus > Ursus arctos. Next base: position 16,291,249 of record NW_026622930.1, read on the forward strand.
CCCCAGAAAACAATACAAGCATGTCTTCTACAATGTTCTTGATGGAAAGCTTCCTTCCTCAAACACCAGCAGTCTCTATAAGCAGAAATCTACCCAACTTCATTCTACAGTAAATGCCCTTAAAACACTTGTCTTCTTTCTGGTGAGACAGCGAAATCTAACATGCTATCTTGTAAACTTCCCTACAAAGTGAGCTGCATATTCTGGAAAAATAGGGATTGTATTGGCCACTTGTTCTCCTTAAGACATATTTGGTTGTCTGATGAAATTTCTCTCCCATCCATCACCCTTGGTTTTCCTTTCTCCAAACTCAATACTCCTTCAATGCCAGAGTCTCCATCCTTTTCATTTCTCACTGGATGCTCCACACTTATGACTTACAATATAAATAAAAGCAATGGTCATATAACATCTTGCTAATGAAGAGAATAGTGGAACTAGGTCTATCGTTAAGTGGTGTTTAGCATTGAATTCGAATGGAACCAGTGTAAGTGACAGCTCTCTCGTGTGGTTGTAGTAGTACAATAAGTAGAGCTGAAAGATTTAACAAATCAGCATAGAGGACAGTAGTTACCTTTGAATTTCAGACAACAAAGGATTCTGTAAGTAAGTCCATGCCTATGATTTATCTGGAAACCTTATACAGGAGACAATCAGTGAAGCAAATCTGTAGCCCCATTGGGTAAATCCTATAGACAACAGATTACTAGTTTATGTGATGGAGAGAACTTTCACCAGCCATTCCTTACAAAAGAGGAATCAAGGTGTCATGTGATGTGAGAGGTTTTAGAAAACCTAATTAATTCCTTCTCCACTCTTTTATTTGAAAACAAAGAAACTAAATTGGGATCAAAGTAGGACTTCAGAAACACAACATATGTGCAATTGCTGGAATGGAGCTTACCTCTGAACTGAAATTATCTGGACCTTCAAAGTGGAGTTATATAGGCCAAAAGACTTCTGACTGTAAAAGACAAAAACAAAAACAAAAATCATCAATCAAAACAAATCAGTTTAAATAAAAAATAATGTATTGATTTATTGTATTGAAAAGCAGAGAGAGAGGCTTTGGCAGTGGCTAGATTGTACTCCATTTTGCATTATCTCCTAGCACCCTTTAATTTTTTTTCCATATTTTGTGCCTGTGGTAGAAAAAATGACCAGCAGGAATGTCTTGATTATATTCTCTTCTTTTAGCACGTTCAACAGAAGAAGACTTCTTTCTAATGTTCCTGGAAAATTCCAAGATTTAATGTTATTGAAATGACATAGGTCCATTACTTCCTCATACTGAGTCACTATGTCTAAGGGATGGAAGAAGCTGATTGCCTGCTAGATTTAGCCCTTGAACAAGGTTGGAGATGGCCCTATAGAGTTCATGGAGTGTGACTGAAGAAGAGGTGGCCTCCAAAGATAAATGAGAGTCAAGATCACAGATTCTGGGAAAACAAAAAATAGCAAATGTTCACTATCAGGGTCAAAACTTAGTTACCCACCCTATAAGCACGATGGCTTTAGGATGTGTGGCATGGAGAAAAGACATGCTCCACTGCTTTGTGTCATGTATGGGACAGCCTAGAAACATCCATATATTCCTCATTTGCAGCAAATACAAGTGAGAAAACTATTTTTCATTGGTTAGTGGAATCCTTGCAAAATCAATCCTGTTAAAAAGAGCTTTGAAGAGGAACACCTAGGTGGCTCAGTCAGTCAAGCGTCTACCTTCAGCTCAGGTCATGATCTCAGGGTCCTGGGATTGAGCCATGCACAGGGGACTTCCTGCTCAGCAGGGAGTCTGCTTCTCCCTCTCTCTCTGTACTCTCTCCTTTGCTCACTCTCAAGTAAGTCAACACAATCTTAAAAAAGAGAGAGAGAGAAAGCACTATGAAGAGGGTCACCTGTCTGGTTCAGTCAGTTAAGCGTCTGCTTTTGGCTCAGGTCATGATCCCAGAGTCCTAGGACTGCGCTGTGCCTTGGGCTCCCTGCTCAGAGAGGGAGTCTGTTTCTCCCTCTCCCTGTACCTCTTCCCACCATCATGGTGTTTTTCTCACTCACTCTCTCTCAAATAAATAAATAAATAGAATCTAAAAAAAAAAAAAAAAGAGCATTGAAGAAAGCATGAATAAGAGGTCCAAATAAACCATCTCAAAAGTCAAATGAGGGAGTATTTTTCCCAAGAGAGGGACCCAGTTGGAATTGGAGGGGATAGAGGTTTCCTCTATTACTGTGTCCACTCACAGAAAAATTAGGAGTATCAGTTGAAGTTAAGTATTGCTTCCTTAAGCTATATTTTAACCTAGGTAGAGTAAGAGAGAAACTAGACTCTAAACACAGGCCTGAGCCACAGCCTCAGCAAACCCAGATGAAGGCCACAGGGAAAAGAATATCCAAGGGCTTCTATGGGAAGCATGCAGTTACGTCTGGCTTGACTAAGAGGTTAAATGTAGCCAGGAGCTGCTTAAAGACAGCACTGGGACGGATCAAATGACAGAGACCACAGGCATGAAGTGATTTGTTTTATATTAAAAACCAGATGTTTAATTACTTGACATTTCCAATCATTTACTTAATTTGAGTCTCTCATTAGTCTCTTAAGGTGAGTAATGGAGGCTAAAAGTCCATCCTTTTAAAATGAATGAGTGGAATCCTTCCAGAGAGCTAGAATTAAGATCAGAGTTGATTGGGGTTGATTCCCTGCTTTACAAAATACAGCGATTTTCACAGAGTTTGGGGGCCAGTACTTAAAGACAAATTTTAACCATGTATCATATTTAAAACACTCAAGGCATAGACTGGATAGTATTCCCATTCCCTCCACACAAAGTCTCATCCTTTGTAGTTTACAAGTTTCATCGATTAACAATATTGATGGAATTTGCATTGTTCTCCTTAAATATAAAGCACCATTCCTTCTTGTACATAAGATTTTTACCCATCTTATTTCAAAATAATCAGTAAGAGTTGCTATAAAAAGAAAAAAAAAAAAGGAGCATATATGTCCTAAAGCCAGTAACACAGAATGAGAGGGAGTGGGAAGTTTCCCAGAAAAGCCTACTGTAAGGTGTAGGAATGTAATAAAAAGAAAACAGACTATGATATCTCACTGTCCAATCTCTACGTGGCTCTCCTGGATAAGTCACCATTTCTCTGAACCTCTACTTCCTCATCAGCATATTGAAAATAATGATCTCATCTCACTAATCATGTTTTTATGAGGATGGAGGGAATATGCAAAATCTAATTATAAACTGTAATGCACCGATGATCATTAGAAATCAGCCGAATTTCAATCTTCAAACTAGTGCATATGACAATCCAACTAATTTTCTGTATTTGCTCCATTACAAGAATTGATTTAAACAATCCTAGAGTGGAGAGATGGTTTTGTCAGGTTAAATGGAAACGCATTCTTCCCCTCAGGAATGGATGTCTCTCGGTCATGTTCCTCAAGACTGAGTTCCTCTGAATTCCAGGACTGGAGAGGAAGATGTTCTGTTGCTAATAATTTCTGGCCTAATTTTCACAGGAAATTTAGGTTCTTGTTGAAAAGCCATGGGGGCCAATTAAGACAAGATGCACACAGAGCCTGTGGGAATAAAGAGATGTGTACATTCTGCCAGAGAGTCTTGGAAGGCAGGAGGAAGGAGTGGGACATTGCAGTGATGGGGAGCCTCACTAGGAAATTGTTGGAGATGACAGCTGTCCGCGAGGTGCCAGTAAAAGTCTGGCGGAGAGAAAGTCCATTGTGAGGGTAACTGGTTGCATTGCCAGAAGGTCTCCTGTCTCAGAACGCTCACCAACTGACCAGACTTTGTGTGTAGCCCTGGAAAATCGATATCACCTAAGAACCTGGGTCGGTTGGGACTGGAGGGGGTAGAGGTTTCCTCTTTATGTGAGTAGGGATGTCTAGCTGTCCAGTTTCTTGCTGTCCAGCCGCTAAGCAGGAGCATGTGGTACAAGCCATGACATGTTATATTTTGACAATTTCCTGCTACCCCACGGAGAGGCCTCCCTGTGGTGCCCTGGAATGACGATGAAGTCTCCACACCCTCTGCCCTGAAGTCTGGCTGAGATTGGAGAGGGACATAAGCTTCTTTATTACAGTAATAATTATTTTTGTCATTAATTATTAAAGATGAGATGGGAAGTTGTATCAGATTGTCTGAGCGAGGGAGGATAACTGCAGGTAAGCTTAAACTTTAGCAAGGAGCTTCCTGCCAAACAAGAAGGAAACAAGAAGAGGTCTTCTACACTCTCTTTAAATAATAACACTTAATAACAAGAGGTGCTTTTCCTAGTGCTACTCTTGTGGAGGTCTACATATTAGAGAGATTGAATAACATAATGAACAATTTCTGAAGGAACAGTTTCATAAAAGTGCAGAATATTGTGCATGTGACATATTTTTAAATCTCTATTCTTGGCATAAAGCTAAGAGCATAATCAGAAAATTGTAGGTCTAGGAAAGTATTTTGAAGGGAACTGAAAAAAATGACTTTGAGGTATTAAAATATCTGATTTTTAAAAAAGATTTTATTTATTTATTTATTTGACAGAGAGAGAGAGAGAAGGAGAGCACAGCGGGGGGGAGCAGAGGGAGAGGGAGAAGCAGGTTCCCGCTGAGCAAGGAGCCCGAGGCAGGGCTCGATCCCAGGACCCTGAGATCATGACCTGAGCCAAAGGCAGACACTAGTATCTTTATTTTCATGAGTAAAATGAACTAATATATATTACATATAATATATAATAAAATCCATACACACATATAGTATATAGATATTGAACATAGTGTGCTTGTGTGTGTGTGTGTGTGTGTGTGTGTGTGTGCATAGAAAAAGAGAAAGCCCTTCCTGCTCTCTTTCTGTTGTTCGGTACGAGATTTGCCAATGTATCAGGCATTCTTACAGCCCCAAAGATACTGAGCGCCAACAAAAATGAAAATGCCTTTTCACAGCTGAGGCTTTAAGCAAGCAACAGCCAGTTATAGGTACTTTGGGGACTTTCTAAGGAAGATTTGTTCTTCATGAAACACTGGATACTGACATTTGAAATAAAGTGACATTTCTTCAGGTTTCTGGCATCAACTAAGTATACATTGAGTTGAGTCTGGGTTTCCATAGCTTTCATCACATTGCATGTAGTAGAGAAACTGGGAACTACAGAAAATTCACTTAAAGAGAAAGAAACCAGACAAATAGGGAATACTCTTATACCTAAGAGGAGTTTCATTTTCTCTTTTCTCCTCTCCACCACATAGTTGGATTCCAGCTGCTGTTACATATAGAAAAACACCACCCATGGAAACAGAATAAAAAATGAAGGCCAAGCATCCGAGTGCCCACCCTTCTGCTCTTGCAGGAAATTGATCATGATTACATGCATCTGATCTTAATGGATAGTCCCTGCTCTGAGCCCCAAGGAGAACAGCCAAAGAGGAGAGGAAAAAGCAACTCAAGATCCCTGCCAAAATGCCAAAATGCCCTGAGGAAGAAATTGCTTCCTTGAGTTAAATCTGCAGATGATTTTAGCCTTGTGTTTATGTGCAAACAATAAGTCAATAGTATTAATATCTAATTCCATTTATGCCCCAGACACTGGTGGTATTCTATCCAAAGTAAGTTACCAAGTTTTCATTTCAAATCCTTAGAAAATTAGCATTCTGTTAGAAACATTCAAATAATTGCACAAAAGACAATTAAGAATTTGTCAAATATTTGTCAAATATTTATCAAATAAAAACATAGAATACATACAGATAGGATTATGAAATCAGCCAGGTGACATAAGCTCCTCAGCTAACCCAAGAAATGTTTGACATCTTGAAAAGAATTTTTTTTCAAGTGGTTTATATTTATCAAATGAAGTGGATGCCATTCTCCCAAAAAAGATGGCGGCTTCCAGAACAAGGAGGATATTTATTATGAATTCTTGCCCCTAGGAACTAGAATAGAGTTAGCAATTTTTTGTATAGCTCTGGTTTTCATTTTGGCCACCTCGGGATTTGGGCAACCACGTCCATGCTACAAGTTCCTTCACTATCTCCCACTCTAGATGATGAAAGTAGGGTTACATAAGTTTTATTAACAAAAAGATACAGTTTGAGCCATCTTGCCACCAACACCCAATAAACAAACAAACTAGCAAGACGAAGGCAATCACTCTTTGGCTAAGGATTTTAATTAGAACAAATGACTATGAAAGAAAATGTCTCTGGTTATTGTGTACATGGAAAATTTCACTCTAAGGTATTTTTTCCCCTGCATATTCCAGTAATAGGGATTTGAACTTCTCTGAGTCCCCCAGAAGGGTACAGGGAAACTGAAATAGAAGATGAGAGGGAGGATTTGAGATATAATGGGTCATGAATGTTCTGGCGGCAACTGGGGCCTAGAAAGGGACATGACCATTGAGAAACTCCCTGCCATGAGAAATGGATCAAGATTTTCCTGGAGTAATAATATTTGACATTCACCTTAAAGTTGTGTGCTGTTTATGCTCTAATCTCCATTGCCTCCAAATGTTCATTAAACCTCTTTTGCAAATTATGGACTTGAGTTCCTGGAGCTTTGTGGGACAAGGGAGGAGACAAGGATATTTAAGGATATTTTAGCTTTGGAGGTGACCAACAGCAAAGCTGGGGGTGACTGAGGAGGTAGGTATCATTATATATGCATTGTATTTCTTTGACATGGATGTATCTCATGTACAGATCTTAAAATGGGGGCAGCATAGAATCACAATAGGCAAGGACAGACTGGAGGGTAAATATGCAGGCATTAAACTAGAGAGATAATTCCCAGCCTGACAATCACCCCTAAATCATGAAGAGCCCTTTAGATAACATTCTCTGGAAAATCTGACCCCCTCCCATATACTTTCCTAAACTTAAAACATGAAGAGCTGTATCTCTCAAATCACTGGTTCAAATTTAGGCCAGGCTACTAAAAGTATGCTTGGAGAGAGATCCTATTTTCTGATTAGGTCCTAGTGAAAGATTGTGCATTTTCCATCACCAATTCATCATGTAACTCCTTTGCTTAAGAATTTTTTTTTTAAATCTAGCAAGCAGTTAGTACATTCAGTAACTATAGAGTTTTCCATAGGAAGAGAGTCTCACTTCGTCAATTCAGATGAATATAGGATGAGATTATGCTAACCGAGTGATGTGTATTTTTGTTGATATATAGATGATTTTTATATATGTGGCTCTTCACTAGTGTTCATTTTGAAAACATTCTTATTCCATTTCCATAGATTCTCTTATATCATTAACTACAAATGTACAGATTGTATCAATATAAAGACAATTTCTTTTCACCAGACGAAAACGTCCAATTAGGATTTAAGAAATTTGCAGAAGGAAGGCTGATAGATTTACCAAGTTTTAATATTTCAAATAGAATACTTCATTTCCAATAGAAGAGTAAGATGTATGGGAAATACAGTTCAATGTAATAGGGACTTTCATACAATAATTTTTTGAATTTTGTTTTTAGAAAAAAAAGTCTAATATTAAGAACCACCACCTATTTTAATAGATATATGCTATATCTGCCAATTCCACAAATAACTTTCCTTGAACTATGGTGACTCATTGTTATATGAATATATTTATAAAAATAATCTTCTCAACATTTTGTCCTAGACTTTCTTGCAAAATTTTGCGTTTTATGGTTATCTGGCAAAAAACAATAACTCACAGGTAATTATAAAGTTCACAGCAATTCTGTTAATTGTCTCCACCCCTAAAGCCAATGACCTGGACATCTTGTTTACAGCATAATTTTAACCCTCTTAGCCACAGTTGGATGGACTCCTTAAAAAAAATTTCCCATTGTTGCTTAAGCTATTTCAAGTTTGCTTACATTGAGTATCCTAATTGGCAAGGTATGGAGAATCATTTATAGCAAGTAAATTCCTAAAGCTTACCAAGAATAATGCATTTAAATTAAGAAAACAGACCATCAAACTGGGGGAAAAAATTACAAAAAAGACCAGCCTCTAAAAGAAGATATAGAAGGAAGTGGAATAGAATTCACATGGGGTCATTTCTGCATGTGAAGTGGATGTTAAAGCAATGCATCTCCCATCTCAACCTATTCAAAGACACAATCCAACCTGGATCTGTGATAAACATGTGGGGATGAACTGAAGCAAGTCAAAGGAGGGTAAACATGTGAGAGTCTTTGTTGTCCCATCTTCTGAAGAGCCTGTGAAACATGAACTGTGTGCAAGACTACCTTCTCATCTAATCATGTATAATGTCCTTCTGATCTTTCCAGGAGTTCTTAACCTGAAGCCACAGAGTGGAATCCATATTCAATGCAAATATAACACCTTTCAGTTCTAGAATGTTCTAGAATGCACTTCAAAAATACAGAGAGACACTTTCAGGCATATTTTCTGCTTAATGATTTGTGGTATATAGTAATACATATGTATATGTATGTATAAAGTCTTATTCTGAAAGGAATAATTATCTTCCTTTTTATGTTATGAAGACCACACAAGAAAGACAGGTATACCTGAGTATTGGGAATTAAAAAAAAAAAAAAAAAAAGGAACTAAGGGACAAATCTTGTCATTTTGATATTTAATTTTACATTTAACAGGAAAAATAAAATAGGTACAGAACCTCTTTACTTTTAACAAGAAGAAGTTTACTGAAAAAAAAAAAATCTGACCTGAGACCAAGAAACATATGCTTTATTGCTAATTTACCACATAATGTATTTTTCAGTGTTTTTTTTTTTTAAGATTTTACTTATTTGTCAGAGTGAGAGCGACAGAGATAGCAAGAGAGAGCACAAGAGCAGAGGAGAGGGAGAAGCAGGCTCCCAGCTAAACAAGAAGTCTGATGCGGGACTGGATCCCAGGACCCCGAGAGGATGACCCGAGCCAAAGGCAGACCATTAACCTACTGAGCCACTCAGGCATCATCCCATTGTTTGTCCTTCACTATGTTTCTGTCTTTAATTCTTTTTTTTTTTTTTTTTTAAAGAGAGAGACAGTGTGCATGAGCATACAGAAGGAGGCAGTGGGAAGGGGCAGAGGGAGAGGAGGAGAGTGAGAATCTTAAGCACACTCCACTCCCACTGTGCAGCCTGATGCAGGGTTCCATGCATGGAGCTTGAAGAGGGACTGGATCCCATGACCCTGAGATCATGACTTGAGCCAAAATCAAGTGTTTAACCAATGGAGCCATCCAGGTACCCTTCTGTGTGTAATTCTTAAGCCCTTATCTTTCTCGCCCTAGAAAAACAGCCTCTGTCTGGGTCAGGAATTTTGATTCCTCCGTAATCACGGTGGGGCTTTTTTGAAGTAACCTATAGTCTGCCCTATGTGGTTTAAGGCATCACTATTTCTAAATTCCAACAAGAAAATGACAAAATAAAAATACTAATGGCTGCAAACTAGAGGTACATTTCATTAGGTAATCGGAAGCAATGAAAGGAACTTTGTAATGTCATTACATTTTTGTGAAAATGTTTTAGGGCTAACACTAAGTATTTACCACAGGATTTCGTGCTGTTTAAAAAAGCAAAGAAGTAAACAGAACCACCATAAGCAAAAGCAGTGAATGAAAATAACTTTGTTTTTAAAATATGTATGTTTCTGCAAGTTGGAAAGGACAGTTTTCAAAGTGTTTCACAAGGCAGGAATATGTTGCATGGGTACTAAATTTTAACCTCTAAGAGGGAATTACATTAAATTGCACTAAATGGTACTCTTCATTGAATACAATTTGGGATGAATATAAAGGATGAAATTTCTCCATAAAAGTTGGCATGTTTACATCCTTTGTACCAGTAATTGTGACCAATTGTCATTCTTATTACATCACAAAAGACAAGTCCCCTTGGTGATAGAGAACAGCTAGCACCAGGTACTTTCCTGGTTTTTGAGGAAATAAAAAGTTATCTTTTATAAAAATAAAACGTCATTATTACTTCTTAGGTGTTATCAGTATATGGTAAGGCTAAATAATTAAAAATAATAATAATGTACAATTTTAAATGTAAGTACGAACAAAGACCGTAGTACATAGCAGACAACCAATAAATATTTGTGGAATAAATAAATGATTTTTATTTCAAAAAACATTTTGACTTTGCTTTCTCATTTAAAAATCACGTCCAAATCCTGTGCTTAATTTGATGCAATATTAACTGCATTGACAACAGCATTATTTTGTGAATTAAACCTTAGAAAGCATATTAAGTTGTTGTTGAATGAATAAGTTAAATTATTAGTTTCTTGCGTTCTGTAACTTTGGGAAGAGGATTTTGGAGAGGTTAAAAGAATCTGGTAATGATGTCAGCTGATCAGCAAGACTGTTCTTTTTTTTCTTTTTGGCCCCAGAATTAGACTGTATTTCCCAGAATCCTTTGCAATTAGGTAGGGCCATGTGTTTGAGTCTAGTCAATGTTTTATTCATATGTGCTTTTTCTAGGACTTACCCATAAAAATCTCCCAAGTCTCTCCTACATGCCCTTTCTCTCTTTATTAGCTTGGTGATCTTAGAAACCATTTATCAAAGAAGATGAAACCAAAGCTAAGATTTGGTTTTGGAATCACCACTTGGACTAATCAGAAATCTAAGTTAAAATATCATTTGGGCTAGGTGAGAAGTAAACATATGGTGGTAAGCCTCTGACATTTGATGTTCCATCTGTTAGTGCAGTAAGCAATTCCCAAATCAAATGTTTTGGGATTTTTTGTAGAGCTAAAAGTAAGTTAGTAAAAATCCAGGACTTAAGGTTTTCTGAAAGGTGTTTTTCTTTATCTAATTCAAATTCAGTTTAAATTAAGCTTATAAATCTTTGTTAAGTTTTACTGAAATATTATTTGAAATGAAATGGAAAAACATGACTGAAGATAGCATGTCAATATTAATATGTTGAAAGGTGACTGAAGCCACTCATGTTTATAGTATTTTCTCCTATTTAAATGGGACCCAAAATAATACAGAAAGGAGAGATTCACTGTCATTTTAGCATCTTCAAAGTAATATATGCCCTTTAATTTTATATATTTTTGTTATGCATGACAAGAGGCTTAGCACTTTAGATGGGAATAGTAATTAAGATCCGTGATTACTTGGAGTATCTAGTGCCAGAAAATGAAGATAATCTCTTCTATATTTTGAAAACACTGTGAAAAATTTAACTTACCACACTGCAACTAACTCAAAGATATACACACCTACTCAGATACATATATGATCTAATAAAATAAAAATAAATATAAAAATATCTGCACAGAATATAAAATACATATATAAAATAATTACATATTTAAATAAAATTATAAATAATTTGTATATATTTATATGTATAAATTATATATACAAATAATTAAAGGCATAAAACTGAAACGTTTTTGCTCCTAAGACATCTTCTGGTTTATTTTTTCTCTTCCATTTTATAGCAGACTAGGCTGTTGGTTCCAAAACCATCTCCACTCCCCATGTCTTCCTTCCGATAAACCTCAGTTTTGTTCAGCTACTAGGCTGAGAGTCCTATATCTGAATAAAAATAGACCCATCCCTTTTTCTATTAGATCAATGAGGTATTAAGAAGTCAGCCAGAGGAATTCTAGGGAAGATTTTTCTTTTCTGATACAAAAGAGACTCATGCAGAGAAAATCTCTACTGAGTTTATTCCTTTTCTTTCTTCTTTGATTGAAGTTCAAGGAACACAAGGTCTGGAGACACTACAGCCAACTAGCAAGCATGACAGAAAGGTCAAGAGAACTACAGAAAGGCCATCCAGATCTCCTACTGTGTTAGTGCTTTGCCCATGGAAGTCAGTGCTAGCAACTGCTAATCTTGGGTTTTCAGATATTTTAAGAGGGTCCCTATACTTTAATGCCCCTGTAGCAGATGTGATTGGTGCCCTGCCCACGCTCTCTACTTTAGAGTGCAACCACTTAACTTTTAATTGGCAACACCTGTATTCTTTCCCTAAGAGTTTCTTCAGTCCTCCAGAGACAGCTTTGCCACCCAATTAGCAAACCAGAAGTGTTCAGGGAACACTGCTATCCCCACCCATACAAGAGCAGACCTCAACCGAAAAGACAGAAGGCAGTTGGTGTATGATTATGTCCCACCTTGAGTGAATAACATGGTTTACCCTAGTACCTAGAGTTCCCACATGGCTAAGCTCCAGATAGCTACAGTGGTATTATTCCTTGATAACAATCCTTATTGGCTCACCTTGCATCCTCCCATCCGATCTCCTTTACCAGTATTTCCTGGGATCACCTCCAAATAAATTAAATGTACTCTAATCTTTGCTTTAGGGTTTGTTTCTGTGAAAATCCAAACTAAGATAGCTTTTATGAATTTAATTTAAAAGGTACACATCAGCCATATGATTTTCTTTGTTGAGTTATAACTATAAAGGATTATGCTACAAGTTGATATTAAATATAATACAATATGTTAGATTTTCTTTTCCTTATATTGTTTATGGTATGATCTGATCCTCACTGTATCCCTGATGTATAATTAAGCATAAGTATTTCTTTATCAATTTAATTGAAGGTTTTGTTTAAAATAGCAGTTGGCTGGCATCCTCCAATGAAACCTTCCTAATTAACCACTGAAATATCTTTGAAAGAAAAAAATAGAAGTAAGGACATAAGAAATTTTAAAAAATTTAAAAAAAATGGCAATAAAGAAAAAACTATCAACTTACTTCCTGGCTCTTAGAAAAATTGTCATTTAATATAAAACAGAAAAACATGAATTAATAAATAAAAATATAAATAAGTGGGTTTCTTTGGTCTGCCACAAAAAATCATCACAAATCTGGCAGCTTAAAACAAAAGAAATGTATTCTCTCAGTTCTGGAGACCAGAAGTCCAAAATAAAGATGTGGACTTGGCTGGCTTTTTCTGGTCCTAAGGGAAATCCTTTCCTTGTCCTTTCCCCTGCGCCTACCAGTTACTAGTGATCCTTGCTGTTCTTTGGTTTATGTCTGCCTCTGTTTCCCTTGGCCTCACCTCTGAGTCACTGTATCTCAAATATCACTCTCTCTTCTATTCAAAGTTTACTAGTTATTGGATTTAGGATCCATTCTAAATTCAAAATAATCTCACTTTGAAATCTTTAACTTTATTATGTCTGTAAAGACCTTATTTCTACACAAGATCATATGGACAGGTACTGAAGCTTAGGACTTTGACTTAACTTTTTTGGAGGGATATAATTCAACCCACTACAATGGGTAAGATCAAAAAGAGATACATGAAAATGAAATACACAGTAACAGAATTTAAAGCTGCATCTGAGGCAGAAAACAGCTGAATAGATGCAGCAGGAGATTAAATCAGTGAGTGTATGATAAATAACAAGTTCTCCCAGAGTCAGGGAAAAGGACAAAGAGCTCAGATATGATGGAAGGAAGGAAGGAAGGACAGAAGGAAGGAAGGAAGGAAGGAAGGAAGGAAGGAAGGAAGGAAGGAAGGAAGGAAAAAAAATGCTACTAATAAAAGAAATTATAGGAGGATCTGAGGAACAGTGCAGAAAACAAAACAATTGAAACAGAAATAATACTCATAGACATAATTGAAGAAGAGCTTTCATAGTTGAAGAAGACCTCTAACTGTAGCTATCCTGACTGAAAAGTCTCATTATGAATTAGGGAAAATCAGTTTTGAGAAAGTCACTTCTCCTTTCATGAAATGTGAAAATAAATTTCCTTGTAAGTATTTATTCACAATAACAAAAATATAACACCAAAAATGAAATAAAATTCAAACACGGTTCAGATTTCTTTTGTAGCATATTAAATGTTAAAAGACACTTGAGAGATTTGAGGGACCAACTCTATGACTAAAAGACTTCTGCTAGGCAAGTTGCAGGAAAGAAATTAGAGAAATCTCAGGAGAATGATAATAACTGAACAATGTCAAGCATAGTGGTGAACTGTCAACTAGTTTCAGTTCATTTAATTCCCAACACCAAGTTTATGAATTACGTAATATTATCCTATTTTTTTCCAGGGGAGCGATGTGAGGCTTGATGAGGTAAAGAAATTTTGCTTACAATTAATGCTGTAGGTTATTTGTGTAAGGAAAAAAAGTGGGATTTACTTCTATCATGTAACCCTTTTGGAAATATTTCTTAGATTTTGCAATAGGGACAAATAAAAATTAATCAAAATTTAAAATTCAAGACCTAGTGTTGATCACTAAGATCAGTTATGTAGTACAGTACCGATAGTTGTCTAATTACAAAGTATCAGTTGATATACTTGAAAAAGAAGGTATAAAATGTACAAAAGTATTTTAGTAATCACAAGAATCTAATTCTCTAAATTAAAAAAGACAATGGTGACTTGAATACTACTTTTCAGATTTTATAAAGAGGCTTAAATTATCCTGTTTAACATTTACTTATAATAAAAAGAGAAAAGCTAAAGAATATTTATGAAAAAACAAAGAGAACTACCAATGGACTTAAAAATAGCACACAGATCTTCTAGCCACTGACGAAGAGAGAAATAAACAAAGCAAAGACCATATTGCTGGGAAATTTACACTTTGGGAAAAATTTACATTCAAGTCTCTTTTTATATTGAATAATAAGCAGGTGAAAGAACACATATACACTCTCTTACATTCACAAAATCAGAGGGATTAAACAGTTAAATAGAAAAAAGTTTAAAGGATTTAAAAAATAAAAAAAAAATAAGGAAAATATAGCTTACAATGTATTTGAACTTCCTATGCAGAAAGATGCCTGCAAGGGTAAGTATAATAGAAAAAATTAAAAGGAAAATAAAGGAAATATTGACTACCAAAAAATTTGTATCTATTAAAAACAGAATAAACACAGTAAGAGGCAATTCGCAAATTAGAAAATCTATTTTCCACTAATATTTTAAGTAAGTGATTAGGACCCCAACTAAAAACTAAGGGCATTTAGACTGTCAAAAAGAATATCTAAATTACAACAGAAAAATATATTTTAACCCAAAGTAATTTAAATAAACAGAAAAAAAGTCAAGGTAGCCTTAAATCTGAGAATGTCAAATTCAACAAACACACACACACACCAGGGTATGATTTTCCTTCACCAAACGGATGACAATTAAGAGACACTAGTCAGGGTGAGATTTTCTAAGAACTATCATATTGCAATAGTATACACTGATGAAACTTTTCCATAAAGCAATATGATAATATGCAGTAAAAAAAAAAAAAACACAAACAAACTTTAAAATATTGACTTCAAAAGTAAACTCAATCCTACATCCATGAATCTATTACTATGGGCACAATCAGAAAACACAAATGATGATTAGTTGCTGAGATATTCTTTGCTGCATTTTCTTTCTTTCTTTCTTTCTTTCTTTCTTTCTTTCTTTCTTTCTCTCTCTTCCTTTCTTTCTTTCTTTTTTCTTTCCTTTTATTTATTTATTATTTTTTACTGAAGTTTAGTTGACACACAATGTTACATTAGTTTCAGGTATACAATGTCATGATTCGACCTATTCTAAAAATAAGACTATTTGAAAAAAAATCAAGTAAAAACAGCCAATATACCAAGGTGTCAACAGCTGGGTATTCAGAGTAGTCTTTTCCATACTCTCTTGTTTCCAGTCAGTATCATTATGTTAGTTAGCTGAAAATAAACTATTTCTTCTTTTGTTCTCTTGTTCAAAATCGATGCAGGAAGAGAACATTAGTGTTATTTTACTTATCACCATTTGATACAGGAGATCTGAATCAATCATCACATTAACATAAGAAGATAATATTAGATACTCCTAAGAAGAGCAAAAGATAGTTCAGAATATTGAAGTCTCAGACCTGCCTGTGAATATGTATCCGTGTGATTCCAGTTTTTCAGGCAGTTTGCCTCCTAGAATGGATGTTAGCAAAAGGTGGTCACTTGTACCCACTTTACCTTTCCGCCACAAGAGCAACCTGTTGTCAGGGAATTCGCTGGAGAAGGTGGTAAGGACCTTGAGATACATGCCTGACGTGATGGTGATATTGCCCATTACCCAGAGGAAAGGCTTCCAGGTGTTAAAAATGACCTTTTGCTCTCTCCAGATGGTGTCTGTCAATTGCAGCCAATATATATTTAAGCAAAAGTAGGGGGAGTCTGTAGATGGATCAAAGTATTTGACAGCAGTCAAAAAAAGCCAACTGCTCTATAAATGTCTCTAAAATATCAAAGCTAATGACTGAGAAAATATTTAGACATGAGAAAAGAATAATCTCTTCTCATGTATTTCCTTAAGTATATTTTCCTCAATGACAATTTCATATTTGTTCTATTATATCCCATATTTATACAGTATTTCACCAAATTATATAAATTATATACATATATATGAAATATATTACTCTCTGTCAAATGCACCCTACTCTCCTCCCCCCTTGCAGAGAATAATATATGATGGTGAAAAAAAAAGTGTTGACTGGTAAATTAAATTAATTTCATCAAGTGTGATTTAATACAACATAGGTATCATGAGACAGGGATTATTTACTCTATTGGGTACTGATATATACTAAATATTTAGAGAGGAGCCTGGAACATAATAAGTGCTCAGTAAATACTGGTTGAGTAAATGAGTGGCAGTCAGAAAGAGACACAAACCAATGGATAAAAGAGCATTAGAAAAATTAATGTCCATCTGTGCATTCATTCAATATTCACTGAGTATCTAATATATTGAGGCAATGGAAAATACCTAGGCTAAAGGTACCCATGAGAAAGAATGCTCCTACGTAAAGGAACTAATCTGATTTATTCTAGTGGAATTTTTATTGCAACTAATAAAACAAGGAAAAGGACACCGCTGAAAAATTATTAAACTTCTCTACATTTTTCTCAACAAATGAGAATTTCTAACAATGTATATATACCTCAAAATTCAATCTAGATAGTTTAAATGCAACTTTTGTTTAAAGAACTCATTAGAATAGATATTTCAAGATTTTATGTAAATAAGCTGAGATTGTCATGTTTAGTTTTGTGGTTATTTTTCTGAGTAACTTTTCAACTAAGACATCTTTTCATATGGTAACATTTATTAATTATAGGAGAATATATAGTACCAGCACTTTTAATACATTTTTCTATAGCAAAAGTTAATGCCTTTCCAAACCATAAAATATTTTACTCTAATGCTGACTGATACTATAATGAAAGTAGTTAGAAACTCATGTTTAGGACTGTATTTAATATGATCGACTCACTGTAGGAACAACACTGGATTGGCAAAGAAAAGACGTCATTGTCAAACAATGTGAAATGGATCCCATCCTCCTGGTCTTAGGAATAACTGTCTTTGAAAAGATGGGTAGGGTTGTTCTTGTCAAAAAGGGCAGGCTTTGTCCCTGTTTCATTTTGACAATAAAGAAAAGTGACAAGAAAAGTGATGAAAAACACATTAAAAGTGAATGAGCATAAGTTGAAATCTCCTTTAATGGAAAGTTTCCTGTAATAAGAAAGTCTAATTGAAATAATGAGCTATTGAACCTGGAAGGGGAAGAAGAATGTGTGGCACTTTTGGGAACACAGTGAACGAAATATAATATAACCCAACCAAAAGGAAGACATTTCCAACAAGGGTAATCCAGAGCTGCTGTTTGTCTCTTTAGGTGATGACTTCCATCAAAGTGACAGGAAGGATCTGAGTGTCATCTCAGTCTGAAGGCAATTTGCATAATAACATTGGAAGGATGAGACTGAGAATGTATGCATGGAACCAATTGCCATAACCTGTAACCATCTCAACAGCACAAACGACGAATAAGTCTGTTGCTTAAACTTCCTTTTCCTGTCTGGTCTATTTTATTACGTGTGACACATCCTTTTTGAGATGGCCCTTGCAAAGTTATACACAAGGGCAAGTTCACTAGTTTCACATTTCCTGAAGAAAGCCTTTAAATCAGAGCTTTAAAAAAGTAGTACAAGGTGATAGCTTTGGCAATGTAAGCATCCGTAATGACTAGGTTCTGAAATTGGTGTGGCATTATACTATTTGTCTCACGTGAAAATGACCTTTCAGATATGAATATCATCTTTAAGACTGACCTGGCAAATTAGGGATGATATACATATTATTACAATATTTTCCTCCATAAACTTCAGCTAACAATCATGAGTCACTAGGATTAAATTCTGAAGAATTGGCTTCTTTTTTTTTTTTTTTTAAGATTTTATTTATTTATTTGACAGAGAGAGAGACAGCCAGAGAGAGAGGGAACACAAGCAGGGGGAGTGGAAGAGGAAGAAGCAGGCTCTCAGCAGAGGAGCCTGATGTGGGGCCCGATACCAGAACGCCAGGATCACGCCCTGAGCCGAAGGCAGATGCTTAACAACTGAGCCACACAGGCGCCCCATGAAGAATTGGCTTCTAGGTGCTGATCTTTTAAAGTCCTGATAACATATGTCTTTGTAGAATACATTCTGTGACATAGTCAAACTTTCCTTTTAGGAAAAGATAAAAGAAATGATTATTACTTTCAACTGTTTGCTGTATTTTGAAGGTTTCAAGAATTAATATCAAATAGGAGTAACCTCAATATATCTGGCAAGATGCAACAAGATGGATAGAGAATAAATGAAATAGGCTATTTAAATCCCGGTATAACCCTGGAGGCCATTCGTAAGCCTTTGGTAATGGTCAACACAATTAAGTAGAAAGGCAGATATTCACAGACCTTACAATAATGGTAAATCTTGGCTCTGACAAGGGAAAGTATGACAGATTATTTATAGGTTATGAATCTTGCTCAAGAAAAATGGACCCTTGAAAGTATCTACTATTTAAATTGTAGAAATTAATTTGATATGTTGGCAAAAGGAGTCTGAAAAAGATATAATATTATACTGGATCTTTTATTCATAGTAAATGTAGGGAAGGGGTGGAAAGAATGATAAGCTATTAGTTTTATAGTAGAGAGAAGTTCTTTATAGTATAATACTCAAAAAATTATTTGGAAGAAGTAGATTAAGATTGTTAATGTCTTTTTTTTTTTTTTTTTTTGCCTTCAAGTAACGTAAAGGTCATTATGACATGCTGCTTTTCTCTGTCTGGATTGAGAGTAGCAAACAAGCCACACATATTTCTTAAACAAATATATTAATCCATGTATTCAGTAAAAATTATTAAGCATCTATTATGTGTCAGGCTCTTTTCAAGGAACTAGGTATACAAGGTGAACAAAATAAGAGAATATTTTTCCTTATGTATGTAGCATTCTAGAAAAAGGAGGCAGATATTTAAAAAAAAAACAAGCAAAATACAGATCTCATTAGAATACTAATAGCTGCTGTAGGAAAAAAAAAATAAGCAGGGAAGGGGAATAGACAGTATAATGTTGAGAAGTGAGTTATTTTAAATAGACTCTTCAGGTAGTCCTCTCCGATAAGGTAACATTTGATCAGTGACCCAAAGAAAGAAGTGGCACGTGGCTGTCTGGACAATTTCATTGAACTATGAAAGAAATCGGTCTGTTCGATCCCCAAGGAGACTTTTATTTTAACTTGATATATGTGGCTCAATTTATAGCAAGGATGACCCTGCCATGCCAAGGGGAGAAAATCCAGGATTTGTGTCTTCTGTCAACGAAGAATAATATGGTATCATGATCACATATGATATGTTGCACCAGCAGGCACTTTTCTCAAAGACTTTGCCTACAAAAAATGAAAGATGTTTTGTCTTCTGAGATGATTGCCGTAAACGTCATCAAATCCTATGGTCTAAATCATCACCTTTTCTGTGTGTTTGTGTGTGTGTGTGTGTGTGTGTGTGTGTGTGTGTGTTTAAAAGAAAAAGTACCAAGCACACTCTTTCTTTTCCTTAGCCAATTTTTGGGTAGATACTACTGCATTTCTAAAATACATTTAAAAAAATGCATCACTTTCTTCACAAAGTAAGTAATTTTGTTAATGAGCAGAAAATAGTTTCTAGTACACTTCAAAATTTGACAGGTATATTCAAATACCACAATGTGAGGATGAAATGAGCCATAGAGAATTTGAGGGTTTTATTAGAAAACTTTCAGTTTGGATAAATTAAGAGAAAAAATTACTAACTTTATTCTTCTTGATTAAATATTTCTTTTTCTGAAAATAAAGGAAAACCATTGAAACTGAAATGACAGTGATTTCATACAACTGAGAAAGCTTTCTAAGAAAGATTTTTCCAATGAAGATCTCGATATGGCAAAGACAAGAATATTGGATCCAGTAATTTTCAGTGAAATTTCTACTAATGTTAGTGATTTTCATAAAATATTATGTCATTGAATTGGTTCAAAGAATTCAGAGTAGAATTTATGGGTTTCTGTGTGGTCAGTTAGTACTTTGGATGATTGGAGAAGACAGAGATTTATATCCTTGTACCACTGTTTTATGTGATAGGAGCTTTATGTAGTTTGCACATCAAGTCACAGCCAGGAGTAACATACATAAGAATGATAATATGTATGTGGCATTGAATATATACCACAGTTTCTATGAATTCCTTGAATTAAAGCTATTGCACTAAGTAAATTAGCTGGTAAACTTTGTACACATATTTAACTCTTGGTGTAACATTAGCAGGGCCGCAAAATTAATTGTGATTAGCTGCTTTCTATTCTATAGGTATTGACAAAGTTAAATTCCAAAGACCAAATTATTCAGCAGATTTTTTGGGGATATATGTTGAAAGAAAAATTGGTGAATGTTACAATGCATGTTTTCTTAATTTGGATACTATGGAAACAGACTCTGAGCTCAGAGTTGCATGCAGGGGTTGCATTGTTAGGTATCTTCCGGAGAGAGTCAGAAGAAGGAGAAACATCAATTTTATAGGGTCAAACCTGGCAGATGCTATTTTAAGCAAATAATCAAGATTGGCATCACTAGTAATAAGTCATGTTGATACCACATACCTCTGATACGATGCCATGACAACACGTCACCTCTGAGGTAGTTTTACCCCATCAACAACTCTGGTGTGATGAGAAAACATCAGACAAACCTGAAGTGAGAGACATTACACAAAATACCTGGCTGAAGATTCTTTAAAATTGTCAATGTGATGAAAAACAAGAAATTGTCCTAGATCGGAGGAGACTAAGGAGACGAACTACTAAATGCAATGTGGTATTCTAGATTGGACCGTGGAACGAAAAATGACATTTGTGGAAAATCTGATGAAATCCAAATAAAGTCCATATGTCAGTTTAAAATGTTTTATATTAATTAAGATAAAGATACCTAAATATAACTATGTAAAGAAAGTATGTAAATGTGAAATGTACACCTTCCCCACAAACGAGGAAGACTGGTTGGACAATGAGAGGTCACCAAATTCGAGTTGCAGTTGAGGCTTCTGCTGATCTATAAGGAGCTTTGAGACTGGGATGACACTGAGCCCGGGAAGGACTGGACCCTAAAGAGGGAACCTGGATGGGGGATGCAGTGAAGACACCACTCTATCTACCTTACTGATCAAGAACTGCATCCCCCGGATGGCTCAGTCCATTTAGCCTCCGACTCTTGGTTTCTGCTCAGCTTCTGATCTCAGGGTCCTGGGATGTAGCCCCAGTTAGGACTCCACGCTCAGCGGGGAGTCTGCTTGAGATTCTCCCCCTCTGCCCCTCCCCCTGCTCATGCTCTTTCTCTAAAATATACAAATAAATCTTTAAAAAAGAACCGTTCCCTGTCTCCAATTGTCTATGAAGAAAAATCAAATGACCAGATAACTAAATGATAATTATGGAGAAACTGAATAACAATATTAACAGAAACCTGTGTGTGTATATACATATTTATAAAACTCTTCAGGTTCCAAATTTAAATAGATATTGTGTAAACTCAACAATTCCCTGTGCGGATAGAGAAGAGTATACAAAGGTATTTTAGGGAACTTCCTACGAGTATTTGTCTCTAGTTATAAACTAAGTGAGACAACTGAATGAAGCAGAAAGAGTAGGATAACAATTATTTTAATAATTGTCATGTGGCTATTATTTTTGAGAGTCTTAATTTTTGTTATTATTTTAGATTTTGTTTTTTTTTTAATAGTTGGAAATACTTTCTTACACCAATACTAAATTTAACAAATAATCTGTTTCAAAATAAACAGTTCATTTTGTAATTTTGAGAATAATCTTTTCAGTTACTAAATAATTTTAATTACAGGGGCACCTGGGTATCTCAGTCCATTAAGTGTCTGCCTTCCGCTCAGGTCATGATCTCAGGGTCCTGGGGTCTAGCCTGCAAAGGGCTCTCTGCTCAGTGAGGAGTCTGCTTCTCCCTCTCCCTCTGCCTTTCCCCACTGCTCATGCTCTCTCCCTCTCTCTCTCAAATAAATACAATCTTTAAAAATAAATAAACTAATTAATTAAATACAGAGATGGTTTAAAATGGTCCATGTAACTTCGTGTTTGCACTCTGTGAAAATGTATCAAAACATTAAGGAATCGTTTCCCTACATTTCTTTTGTGAAATGAGTATTTTTGCCTCAACAGGCATATTTCACCAAATCTAAAACTTCCTTGATGTTTTTATAAACCAACTGGTAAATTGGAAGTGAACAAAAGCCTCATCAACAATAGAATAGGAAATTGATAACCAAATTTCTCAGGCTTCATTCACAGCCAAATAACCATCATCAACTTTGACTTCTCTTTGTCTCAGTGTCCTTATCTGTTTAAAAAAAGAAAAAAAAAAGTATTTCTCTTAAAGAATCAAGCTAGATTAGCTGAGCTATTTGATCTCCTCAATTCCTAGGAGGAAAAGTTATAAAAAATTACTTGTCATCAACTTTGACATCAGAGGTTATTACTAGGGCTCACAGGTTCATGTGCTTTAGTAGATAGAGTGGTGGGGGGGTGTCTCTGAACCCCTTGAATTATGCATTTTGTATGCAAGGAGAAATATGTGCGGGGGGAGGAATCATTAGTTTTTACTAAATTCTTAATGTGATCTGTGCCTCTGAAATTTTAAGGCCACAGTACTTGTGTCAGACATTCCAAACCAGATGCTACTTGTCTGAAATGCTGTCTTTGGCAAGGAGTCTGCAAAATAACCGATAGTCACACACAAGAAAGATGTTACCCGTTGAGTTTGACGGAATATACTCTTTAGCAGAGACTCCTCTCTAGAGTCTTCCTTCAACCCCTTTTATCCTCAGAGGGTGCATCTTCAAATGGGAATGGAAGTCTTTCTTCTTGAGGTCACCCTTCAGCCTTCGCTTCTGTTTCTGTCTTTGTATGAATGTGAACACATTTTGATGGTATGTTCCCTTCCACCCCTCCCCTTACTGATTCCTCTACTTAAATAGAGGTTCACGTTCACACTGCAGCAGACCTCCCTTTCTCCCAATGCACTGTGCATCTGAGTGGCATTTCAGCTCAGAATAGCATTCGTATTCAAGAGACGCCAAAACCAATGTACTTAACAGTGATTATCAGAGCATCATTTTGGGCTTACCTCTTCCATACCTCAGCACACTGCTCTGAAACTTTACCACACTGTGGTGAGTCCCCAGGCTTATCAGTGACCTCTGTCTGCACCCAGCTGGCCTCTTTTATAATTGACATTCCAGCCATAATTAGACACAGCTGTGTATATGCCCGTGCCTACCCTGTAAGAAAAAGCTCATGGGAAGGGCCGTTTCCCCAACCTACCCAAGTGGCATTAGTCACTGGAGGGGGAAGCGCATGCCTACCCCAACATCCTTTAGGAACATAATGGGTAAAGACACTTTTGATATGAAAGAAGGATTTGCTGCAATATTTGTTTTTCTCTTCTAATTTATCAGCCAGCCTTGGGCCAGACAGCAGTTTAAAGAATGCAGGTTGGTGTAGAACTTTATGAAGGCTGAGAGCACACATTACAATCACAAAATTTTCAAGGCTCACAAAGCTTGCATAATTACACTGGCTGCCGGGGCCTTCCGGCACTTTTCAGCTATAATGGCAATCTGGCTAATTTCCCACTGGCTTAATCTATAACTTCAAAGACTCCTAAAGCAGTTACGATTATTCTGTTTGCTTTTCAGGTGACCTACACCATTCGTATTGAGCGGCCAAGTTCTTGGGTTGATTAATTACAACAGACCTATTTTAATTTAGGATTTTTTCCTAAATATTGCTTCTTTCTAAAAATAATCTCTAGATGATAAAATAGCGAAGCAGTGCTCATCAAGGAGTACTTTGGGAAGCTTAAGGACAGTTGAAAACCGGCTGTTATCTCATTTCTTTTTTACATTGCAGCTCCTTATGTAAACACCAAATAACACATGTTAGGAATAGAAAACTTGGAAAATACACAAGAAGCATAAAGAAGAAATACTAAGTCATCAAATATTCTACCACCCAGCCATAACTACTATTAATATGTTCTTGTATTCAATAATTAATTCAGTAGATGCCAAGTAGGCTATTAGGCATGCTGCTACCCCACTGGTTTTGTGTGTCCTTTTGCAATTAATTTTTTAAATATTTTTTGCATATTTGTACATGTAATATTTATTTTTCTTCATATTATTTTCCCCTTTTTTTTAAAAAACAAAATCAGGATCAGGTTGCATGTCTAGTTTTGTATC
The DNA here is from genome assembly GCF_023065955.2 of Ursus arctos. Taxonomy (NCBI): domain Eukaryota; kingdom Metazoa; phylum Chordata; class Mammalia; order Carnivora; family Ursidae; genus Ursus; species Ursus arctos. The sequence goes on from NW_026622930.1 coordinate 16,315,830, forward strand.
CTGCCATTTTTTTTGCTCCACTTTATTCTGTGACCTTTCTCATGCTATTGCAAATTCTTTAAAAACATTGTTAGAATGGCTATGTAGTATCGCTTCCTGTGGGTAATCATAATTTATTTAGAGAATTCTCCATTCTTGGACATTTACGTTATACATAAAATGAAATGAATCTTGATTATATTTCTCCTTTTATATCTTAATCCTTTCCTCTCTTTAGACCTTCTCAAGTATACCAAGTCAAATTTTGATTCTTTGTCTCTTTTCCGTGTTTTCCATCTATGCTTTCCTTTTCCACCAAATAGAGAAAAAGAATATAAGTACCGTAAATGAGAAAGTTAGAGTTAGAAAAAATTTTTAAAAAAGCAAGACACTGGCGAGTTTCACTCTTGATAGGAGTGAAAGATGATAGCTGATATGGTATTTTTGTTTCCAAGCCAAAATTGCTTAATATAACTCCAAGAAAACTAGAACTGGTTTCCTGGACAATGTGTAATGTTAAATATATCATAACTATTTCTTAAATTGTTAATATTAGCCATAAGAATATAGCATACACAGTCCTAACATATAACAGAAAAATTAATTAAAGTGTGAGTTAATACTATGTGTCTGTACTGACATCAGTAAAGGATTGAGTAAATAAAAGATAAATAAAGAGAGAAACAAGACAGATCTTACGATTTCAAATAATAAATGCAGATAAGATGAAAGGAATAGAAAATAATCGTAAGAGTAATAACTCTTGCAGGCAATTGATGCATAAAGTTAGTGGGCAAAACTTTGAAGAGTAACAGGATGTTTGGCTAGTCTCAAAGTATTTCCTCCAAAATAATTATTAATTATTGTGGCATTGTTAACATATGACTACAGATTCATTTGCACTCTTCCATCCAGCAGGGAAGCTTAATTGCTCCTCCCTTGAGTGTGGACTGCATTTAATGACTGGAATCTAAGGAACAGAGTCTGGAAAGGAGAAAGTAGTAACTATGTACTTTACCTAGCAGACAGCACTTTATCTAAGTAATCAACATTAAGAACACAAATACTAAATAAGTCATGTTATCACCATGCTCTTACTGATATGCCATGAAAAAGGCATCTCACTGTAGGATTCTCCCTCAAATCTTATGACTCTTAGCCAAACATGTGGAAACATCAGACAAACCCAAATAGAGGGACATAAAATAATTAATCACGACCCTTCAAGAGTGTCAAGGTCATGGAAGACCTTAATTAATTAACTAACAAATTCTCACGATTGAAGGAGATTGAGGAGACATGACATCTAAATGCAATGTTTTATCTTCAGGGTGCGTGGGTGGCTCAGTCAGTTAAGTGCTGGACTCTTGATTTCGGCTCAAGTCATGATCTCAGGGTCCTGTGATTGAGCCCTGTGTGTGAGCTTCATGCTCAGAGGGGAGCCTGCTTCTCTCCTTCTCCTTCTACCCCACCCCCCACTTGCATACACACACTCTCTCTTTCAACTAAATAAATAAATCTTTAAAACAAAATAAATAAATGCAATGTGTTTTCCTAGATTGGATCACAGTTAGAAAAAAGGACATTAGTTGTATAATCTGGTGAAATTAAAAATAAACCTGTAGTTTAGTTAATAAATATCGTACAATTCTCATTTCTTAGCTTTGATGCATATACCACAGTTATATAAAACGATAATATTAGCCATAGTTGGGTTTGTATTATGTATAATTAAATGAACTGTCTGTATTATTGTTGTAATTCTTCTGTCAACCTAAAATTATTCCAAAATAAAAAGTTTGAAGAAGTATTCTCATTGTTTGTTAAAATTGGTTCCTAAAGCTGTCAAATTTGTTTAAATATGGTGAGGGCTTGTTAACAACTAAATGAGGTAAAGCATATGTAAGAGCTTATAATTATCAACATATTGTCCTGCCATTCGAATGAACCAGCAGGGGCATGGTGCCTCCTAATCTGTTCCCATATGATTTCAAGATGGTTTTCTGTCTTTCTTAGCTTTGGTTTGTTCTTGTAGTTTAGGGAAATGTAATCACTGAGTCCCCTCAGTGATTCATTCTAATAAGCTCTTTGATCCTATCATATTAAAGGCCTACAAAGTCATTCCTCAGGACTATGTCCCAGAGGATTACTTCAAAAGACCCATAGCAAGAAAGGGACAAATTATTTTATTTATGTATTTATTTTTCTTCATTTATCTATGCTGTTAGTACCATTTCCTACAAGTTTCAGCAAGTCTTTCTTTGAGAGTGAACACGAGAATTCAGAACACAAGATAAGAAAGTAAACGTTGCCATCATTCACGTATGTAATGCCTTATAAAAGTAGCTGTGCTTTCTATAAACTATGAAGATTTTACTGGACCTTCATAGCTAAAAAGAAGATGTTAGAGGAAGACATTTCTGCCTAGCAATTAGCATTTTCTCTGACAGTGTGGAGAATCAAAATAGACTTACTCATCCTCAGATCCTTCTCTGTGGAATGGACATGAAATGTTGAATGTGGCTTACCTAATTGTAATGACAAATCATCAAGAAAACACTCACATGTTCAATCTGAAATTGAGGAAGATATAGTTGACACTTGAACAGTGCAGAAGTTAGAGGCTCTGACCCTCTGTGCTGTCAAAACTGCACGTACACTTTTGACTCCCCGAATCTTAACTAATAGCCTGCTGATGACTGGGACACTTAACGAGAACATAAACAGTTGATTAACATATATTTTGTATGTTATTTATACACTGTATTCTTACAGTAGAGTAAGCTACAAAAAAAGAAAATATTATTAAGAAACTCATAAGGGGGGGGGGGGCGCCTGGGTGGCTCAGTTGTTAAGCATCTGCCTTTGGCTCAGGACCTGATCCCAGAGTGCTGGGATCGAGCCCCACATCAGGCTCCTCCACTGGGAGCCTGCTTTTTCCTCTCCCACTCCCCCCGCTTGTGTTCCCTCTCTCGCTGGCTGTCTCTCTCTCCATCAAATAAATAAATAAAATCTTTTTTTTTTTTTTTTAAAAGAAACTCATAAGGGAGAGAAAACACATTTACAGTACTATAATGTCTTTATCAAAAACAATTCACATTTAAGTGAACACATGATCTCAAACTTGTATTGTTCAAGGGTCAACTACACATGTAAATCTGTAGCACCTTTCAACTAATTGTGATTTTTGACCAGAAGAAAAAATTCAATTGCTTCTAACTGTAAGGAACTATCACTAGAAAGTGTTTAGAACCTGAAGACTTATTTTACCTATTTGTTTATTATCTTATTTGCAAGTATTATTTTTGTGAGATGTTAATTTTTGAAACAAAACTGTCATTTTGGTTTCAAAAATTGCTCATTGAGAGCAAATGTCATCATTCTGGTTTTACCATGCACTAGATATAAGTCCTTGGGGAATTTAAATGATGTCTGCATGGTTCAGTTTTCTCATCTATAAAATAACAATAATATAATTTTCAATGTGAAAGAATTATTGGAATAAAATGTATAAATGGTAAATAGGTGCTCAGTAAATATCAGCATAAGTATTCCTTAAGCATTAACTATTTTTATGAATTTTTTACAAATTAAAATGTGAAAAGCCATAATGGAACACAATTGTTAAAGAACGGAGCAGTAGGGTGAAATTTTTGTTTCAAATATTTAGTGATATCAGCAAATATCTGTACATGCTCTAGAGTGAGGTTTGATTTCAACTACCATTGGACGGCTACATTTCAACTTTATATTTTGCAACAGAGCAAGCAGTTCCTCCCTGTTTGAGACCACCGGTTTTGTAGACAGACCAAAATGAGATCACATGATGCTCTCTCTCTTCTTTGAGAAAGTTACTAAAACTTTTGACAAGCAAACACCCACCTTGGATTATTGCTGGGGTATTTAATGTAAGTAAACTATGTGAAGCAAGCAGTATAATGCATGTCTCATTGTAGATGATCCACAACTGTTAGTTCTCCTATATGCATTCTTATTTATAGAGCTGCATGTTTAGTTAAAAGTATTTTAGCACCCGTATGACCCTCTGGATAAATCTCTGGGGCACTCCCACATGTCCTAGACCACATCTGTGCATCCTCACTGACCCAGGCATATAGTCAGTGCTTATTAAATATTTTAGTAAAGGAAGTGGACAGGTGTAATAATAGAAGCATCGAGTATTGTCAATATGAAATCAAAGTTGAATGCATCACTTGCTAAGTAAGGGATAGCTACAGTCATAAAGGCATCATATCTGAGAACTGAACAAGAAATTGCTCTTGTATCAGGTTTTGGGAAGTCTGGAGTTCAGGGATCTGCATGCATTTAGAAGCAGGAGTTTTATAAAGATGGGCTAACCTTTCAGACGGACTCTTACAAACATGGTCACTGGAGCCAAACAGTTGCTGATTGGCTGAGAAGCCAGGTTAATGAAGACAAGTTGTTACTGAAAGGTTCAGATGGGTTTAAAATGGCTCTGGGGAAGGCTTAGGACCACGACCTTTCTTGAATTTGAAAGACAGGAACATTTTGTTCTTGATAATCTAACTCTTTAAGGTTAGAAAAATATGCAAACTCATCTTTTTCAACCACTTGTCCATAAATGCATCCTATGATTTAGCCACATAAACTGAGACAAACCTCCCTGCACACGTGACTGCACTACGCACGTGCTGAGACCATGTCTCCATTGGGTAAATTTCTGCTCATTCTTCAAGTCTTGGTTCCAATGTCAGGGAATTTGTGAAGCTTTGCCTAAGTTACACATGCTCACTAAGTGCAGTATTTTCTGACTCCCTCATCAATGCCTAGACAATGTCAATACCTTCCTCCTCTGAGTTCTCATAGAACCTAGGAACAGCTCTAAACAAGCATTTGTCATTGCATCCTGTAATCATGTGTGTGTCCTGGCTCCTTTCCCGCATTTCAGATACCTTGAGGATAGACTCTGCTTTACACACTTTTTTTTTTTTTTTTTTAATTCCACTGCCTGGCTTAGTGTCTATTGGTAGGTGCTCAAGAGATATCTGCTACTGGCATAAGTAATCGATTTATCTTTTCATTTCTGGACAAAAAGGATGCTATTTATTTGCATCTTCATTTGTCTGTGAGGGAAGGAAGACATTATGTAATTTGCTCAAGTTTACACTTTTACAAGTAGTAGAGTTGACAAACCCAAACTACAAGTCCCATTATCTTTTCCCTATTTATTCCATATGAAGTGAGTTCATGTGGAACTTGTCTGGATAGAGGACTCAGGGCACTCAGTATGACTCTATTTCACAACTGAGGAAAATGCACCAGCACAAGTTGTGCAAACTATTTTCATAATCATAAGCACTGAAAATACTTATGATGGGCCCAGCACTGCTCTAAATGTTCTATTTCTTCCAGTGCTTAAATCGTTAATACAACCTTATGAAGTAGGTGCCAAGTTAGATCCATATTACGGATGATAATACTGAATCACCAAGAGGTTAGGTAGTTTGCTTTGCATCACACAGTTCGTGATCTCAGATCATGATTCGAATCTAGGCAGTTAGGATTTAGTCTTTGTGCCATAACACTGTATCGTTATCATTTAATCATTTACTTCTTTCTTGTCCTTTTCTTCCCTTCCCACACCTTCCTTTCTTCTGAATTCCTTTTTCTCTTCACGTATTTTCTTTAAAAAGATTTATTTATTTATTTTTGAGAGAGAGAGAGAGAGAGAGCACACACACGAGGGTAAGCGAGAAGGGGGAGGGGCAGAGGGGGAGGGAGACAAGCAGACTCCCCTCTCTGTGGGGAACAAGGAGGGGCTCATCCCTCCACCCAGAGATCATGACCTAAGCCAAAATCAAGAGTCTGACGCTTAACCCACTAAACCACCCAGGTGTTCCTCTCTTCAATTATTTTTCAGTCCTTTCCTTCTTCTCTTCCTTCCTTTCTATAATTAAGAAGTAAAACCAAAGAATAAAACTTCTTCCATTTTTATACTCACTTTCTCACTGAAGAACTTAATCGAAGCTGAGGCAAATCCACATTAAATATTCAAGGTAAATAAAGTCAGTTCTTATGGACATATTCTCCAGAGATGAAGGTAGGACATACTCCACCTGAGTGAGTTGCCTTGATTTCATATCCAGGCCCATTTTTACTCAATCAAGTGCCTTGACCAGTCAACCTGTACTCTTAACCCCTAAGGGGAAGTGGGAAACTAAATCTATATTTTCTACTTCAATATCTGAACGCAGAGTCCTTGCTGCCACATGATCTTCAGAGCAAAAACATCAGGAAATTCTTAATCTAGTTTGTCTCCACAGCTTACAAGCAGCTGTCATTATAAATAAAGGCTTGTGTCACTTTCATCAAACCTGAAATTTAACACGTGCTTTTGCCACTCAATGAGGGATTTCCTCTAACACACTTACCATGTAAATCTCCTGTTCCCCAGTGGTTTTACTTTGGTATTATACTACTATAAAAGCCCATTTGGTGACAAAAACTCAACAATATAAAAGAGTAATAATGAACCTTGAAAATAAGCTGCAATTTCCAAAACACAGGATTGCTTTTCATAAAATTTGCCATTTTCATCTCCCAAGCCAAAATTATGACTCTGAAATCAGACGTTTAGATCAAGTTGAAATCTGGAATGGGAAAATCATATAAAGTTGACAGTTTCACTCCTAAAAATTATTTCTATTTCTTGGTTAATCAAGGGGAAGTATTCTGAAGATATAGCTTATAAAATAGTAAGTAAAGTATAATAGGTTTTTTGTTTTTAGATTTTATTTATTTATTTGACAGAGAGAGATAGTGAGAGAGAGAGCACAAGCAGGGGGAGCAGCAGGTAGAGGGAGAGGGAAAAGCAAGCTCCCTGCTGAGCAAGGAACCCTAAGACAGGGGGCTTGATCTGGGATCATGACCTGAGCTGAAAGCAGATGCTTAACCAATAGAGCCACCCAGGTGCCCCAGTATAAGAGCTTTTATTATAAGTTTTTCCAACCAGTGTACAGTTAACAAATATATGTAATTATAATTCAGTAATGGGAAATTTCTCATGTCTGATATGCATAAAAAATCTGAGAAATAGATTTGTATAAAATGAACTCTATAAGAGTATAAAAGAGCATTAAAAACTTTTGTCATGTGATCATCCTTGAATTTTTACCTTACTCATCCAATTTTAACTGTGGATTCAAATTACCCTATACTACATCATCTGAGTAGGCCATGAGTCAGAGATAAAGGAGGAAACATCTCATAAAAGTCTTATAATGCCATCAGCACTTTGAACCTTCCATTATAGTTCCAAGAGATGCTTTAGAAGTTTATCTAGTCTACCCCTATGTCTTGAGTCAAGACTTAATTTCATATCTGAAAGAAATGAATTTTTATATGAGAATCTGAAATCACAGGTGCTGTAATCAAGCTAGCATCTTCACAAGCCATGGATATTCAAGATTACAAGAACATGCATCAGTCACATTTTTTATTCAAAGTCACAGAAGCTGAGTATTGATTTCTCAGACAACCAGGGGATGTACTGGAAGAATTTCAGACACCCTGAATTGATAGGATGCTGCAAAGGTAACCTTGGTGAAATGACAAGAGCCAAGATTTTGCTCTAGAAGTAAGAGAGTAAGAACAATAATCAAGGTCTCCTGTTTTGTGGAGACCCTTTTTTCTTTTGCTCATTCAGGATTCAATGTCCCTAGAGAGAATGTGTGATTGACTAAGCCCAAGTAGGAATAGAATGAATTGACCTACAGAGCTTTTGTAGTGGGATGTAGGAAACACCACATCCAAAACATTCGTAAAGAATTATTCCTCAAGGGAGAACGAAATGAAATAAGAAAGTTGGGATGGAGATTGAATGAGAAGAATGACAATTCTGAAGTGACTAACATCCAATGTGATGTGGGATGTGTGTGTATGTGTGTGTCTTTCTCTATTGATAAGAATAGTGCATGAATGCTCATATAAAATAACTTCACATAAATGCTTTAATATCTAATCCTTAAAGATTCAAAAGCATCAAAATACCATGTACAGTGTGTGTTTTAGAGACAGGAGACTAAATTGGAGTCCTGACTATGGCACTTTCAACCTATTATACAGAGCATGTGATTTTTCTTCTTGATCATTAGTTATTTGAGTTTAAAAATGAGATTTATATAAAACTAACAATATAGAATGTAGTGAGATGAGAATATTCTACGTAAAAGCCATTTCTAAAATACAGAACACCACACTTAAAGTTAGTTCTTCATTATTTGGATTCCTTGGGTCCAACTAGGGAGGCTGAATCTTTTTATTTCTTCCTTTTATGAACATATTTTTTTGCCCTTGCTTATTTCACACCCGAAGAACTCCTCAACAGGCCTCTAAAGACTATGAAATGTTTTCCTTTGGCTGAGAGGGAAGTGTCAGTCCAACTGAAGAAGCAGTCACAAAATCTTTTGTTTTTAAGTGGAAACAATGATCTTAACTAACAAAGAAAGTTGGGCTTACAAGTTTCTCTAAGCAAAGGTGTGGCTCAATCATTTTTATTTATGCCTAGAAAAGACATTCTTGTTTTGTCCTTTATGTGACTTTTCCCAATTAGCAAGGATACATTTTATACTGGCCTGTGAGGAATTTTATAAATTGTTTATTATTCCCCCCCCCAAAAAGAGTCTATACATCCCAGATTTTCTCCCCTTCCATGTGGCCCTTATTAATCTTCCCTGGGGGCTTTTTTACCCCCTGCCCTCCTACTTGAGGCTTAGCTAGGATGGTTCTTGCAGTCATAATTGAAAATTAATGATGAGAGGCAGCCCCAAACCACACCATTCCCTTTCCCCCTCCTCAGTCCAAGAAGTGTACAATGCGGATTTTATTTCAGGGACTCCAGGGGTGATTAATAGTCATAGGGCCCTGACACTGGCTTCAGATAAGTGGTGTAGTCTGGCAGGAACACAAATATGTGGACACCATTCCCATTAATCTCTGAACACCACATGGAAAGGAAAAAGTCTTTGCAAGGCCTCTATAAAGGGAGTTATTATTATCAGGCCAAATTTTCTATAAAGAAAGGCTAATTTGTAGCCTCTGTGAACCTACCCAGGAGCAAAGGAATTTCTACACTCTACTTACATGGAGTCTTTTCTACGAATGAGAAGATGTAAATGGAGTGAGAGGGTGACTAGTCAGAAAAGAAAAGTATGAAGAAACTGACAATAACATCTAAGGAATCATTACTACTGGTGTGTGAGCACAATGAGGCTGGCCAGGAACCATGATTTTGTCATGGCTCCAGCTTGAAGCACACAGACGCCCTCAATGTTTGTTGAGTGCATGGATGAAGTTTGCATTTTTCAGATGCAATATTCATTATTGATCATTGAGGACTGAAAAAGAATGTAAAATGATAACATATTTCTGCAATCCCTGAGATTTTCATACTAGTGTTAAATAATGCTATGGTCATCTTTCCTAACTGTTATACTATGATCTTTATAATACTATCAAATAATGCCATTTTCTTCCACCTGGAAAATTCTAAGTAGATCCTATTTCAGATTGGCTTATAATTCTCTTTTTGAATGAAGTCTGCTACCTCTTATCACTGGTGTCCCTGCAAGGAGCACACACTTCATTGACTGTATTTATGGATGTCACAATTGTGCATTTAGGTACTCTCTCTTTGATCAGCCTGTGAACTCCTGGAGACATAGGTCACAGCAGGTGTTCAGTAAATGTTTCTTGAATTAGAGACAATATTTATTGGAATAAAGTGCCTTGAGCCCAGTTTTGTTTCTTCCTTTGACTTAGTCATCCATAGAAGAAAAGTGCTTCTAGTTGTTAAAAATATAGCTATTGGGTGGTCTTGTTCTGGATGGGACATCTTTGTTCTTTTGATGGGAGAAGGATGGGGAGGTGTATAAATGCTGATTTTCCTTATTATCCTTATCTAGACAGGACACTTTCTGCCCATTGAAGCCCAGGGGCTTTGCTGAATTGGAGATAGCACAAAATTGTTCTTTCTTAACAGTGGTGATGCCTAGTTCTTTCAGTTCTTCACCAACAGTACTATCAGACTTTTACATTTTTGCTTATCTGTAATAATATTATAAAGGTTTTAAAATACAGTTCTCTGATTATTGAGATTTAGTGTATTTATTTATTGCTATTCAATTTTCCTGTTTAGTGAAGTGTCTTTTAAAATATTTACTTGTATTTATGTTATAAATGAAAGTGTTTTTAAATTTAATTTTCAGTTTGGGTTCATATACATTAATATTATTGATTTTTGTGTTGTATCAATATTGTATCCTACAACTTTGTTATAGTGACTTAGAAATTCTAACAGTTTCTAATTTTTGTTAGATTCTTTAGAATAGAGCTAAGATTTTCTACATTTTCAGGAAATGAAGTAAAATTGTCTTTATAGTTTTACCTCTTTCTTTCGAATCTATATCTGTTATATTTTTTTCTGACTTTCTTGTACTAACCAACTAGGGCCTCTAGGACAATATTGAATAGAAATGGTGAAAGAAGAAATCCTTCCTCTATTTCTGATACTAGTTAGGAATTATTCAGTCTTTCATCATTAAGTGTGATGCTAGTTACAAGATTTACTAGATGCTTTTCAGCAGGTCCAGGAAGTTTCATTTTATTCCTGATTTGATGAGAATTCATTTGAACAATAGGCATTGAATTTTGCCGAATGATTTTCTGCAGCTGTTGACACAACTCTATGTTTTTCTTCTTTTCTTGAGATTATAGATTACACTGATTGATTTTTTAAAAAAATAAACCAACCGGGGCGCCTGGGTGGCACAGCGGTTAAGCTTCTGCCTTCGGCTCAGGGCGTGATCCCGGCATTGTGGGATCGAGCCCCACATCAGGCTCTTCCGCTATGAGCCTGCTTCTTCCTCTCCCACTCCCCCTGCTTGTGTTCCCTTTCTCGCTGGCTGTCTCTATCTCTGTCGAATAAAAAAAATAAAATCTTTAAAAAATAAAAATAAAAAAAATAAAAAAATAAACCAACCTTACATACATGCCACTTGGATATGATGTAGTTTCTTTTTTTCCTATGTTAATGGATCAATCTGATAATATTTCATTAAAGATTTGCTTCTATATTCAGCAGAAATATTGATCTTTAGTTCCTTTTTGTTTTTTCTTGTAATATCTTGTCTAGATTTGGTAATGAGGTGATGCTCTTTGGGAAGTGCTCCTTCCTCTTCTATTTCTTAGAAGAGATTGTGTAGAATTGTTATTATTTCTCTTTAAATAGTTTGTATCATTGATCAGCAAAATGATCTGGCCTGGAGATTTCTTTTTGGTTAGATTTAAAACTAAAATCTAAATAGCTTATAGGGCTTTCATAGTTACAGAACTCTTCAGGTTATTTCATTTTGGGTGTATTTTAATAATTTATGGGATTTGGAGAATTGGTCTACTTTTAAGTTGATGAATGATGTGCACAGAATTGTTTCTAGTGTTTCTTTAAAAGTCTATGGGGTCTGTAGTGAAATCCCTTTTTGCATTTCAAATATTGGAGTTGGGAAGTGTTTTTTCCTCTCACATTTTTGGAAGGAGTATTTTAGAGTTGTTTTATTTCTTCTCTGTGTTGGGAAAAATTTGTTTACCAGGGGTGTTATCTGGGTCTCAGCTTTGTCATTGTTATTTGTGGTGGTGCTTTGTTTTGTTTTTAGAAGAAGTAATGAATAATAAATTCAACTTCTTTAATAGACATAGTCCTATTCAGAATATCTAGTTTCTTGAGTAAGTACTGCTAATTGTTTCCTTTAATGAATATTTTCATGTTACATATGTTGTCGAAGTTTTGGTATGATGCTGATTACAATAGTTACTATCTTTTCAATGTCTGGTTAATCTACCATGATGTGCATCTTTATCTCAAATCTTGAAAATTATGCTTCATTTTATTTCTTGATAATCCTAATTGTATTGATCTATTCAAGTAACCAGAGTTTATTTTCATTGATTCTATTGTTTCTATTTTTTTTTAATTCATTAAGATCTTACTCATATTTTTATTCTTACCTTCTGCCTACATATTTTGGGTTTAATTACTCTTTTTTAAATTAGCTTCCTAAAGTGGCAGCATACATCATTAATTATACACCCTCTTTGTATTCAATATGAACATTAAAGCCTGTATATTTCCATCTGTCCTTTGTTCGTTTGCCATGAAGTATGATGTGATGTATTTTCATTATTATTCAGTTCAAAATAATGTCTAACTTTGTTATTGTTTTCTTTTTCATTCATGAGTGTTTAAATGTGTCTTGCTCAATTTCCAATATTTCTAATTTTTCTCATTTTTGATTTACTTATGTACCTTCTTCTGATTTTTGTTATCTGTGCTAATAGCCATCTTTCTTTTCATGGTTCCCCTCAAAGTCATGTTCCCCTCTTCTCTCTTAAATACTTTTTTCATTACTTTTTGTTTTTAGCAGTTTGCATAGATGGTAATCAACTTACTTTTGTACTGTAATTTAATTAAAAATTCCCTTATTGATAGGTGTATGGGTTTTGTGTCTTACTCTATCTTGTACCACTTCACTAAATATCGCTTTATGTAGCTTTCTATTGCCAATTTATCCCTGGAAAAGATTTCTTGGGCTGGTATTTCTTGGTCTAAATGTAACTAAACTTCTGTTTGGGGAGGAGATAGCAAAATTTCCCCTCATGTAAGTTTTGCTATTTTCCATTCTTATCACCAATGTACCAGAGTGTCTGTTTCCCACAGCCTTGCTGACAAATATGTCACTAAATTTTGATTTTTTTTTCTTATCTTATGGATAAGAAATTTTATCTCAGTGTCACCACTGTTATAAATCAAGTGCTTCTCTATGTGGACCTATATGCACACATTTTTCCTCTCTTAATACTGAAATAACTGATAGTGTAGGTCTTGTGTTTTACTTGTTAACATTTTCTTAGCTTGGTCCTTTAAAATTCCACATAAAATTTGAATCACTGCTAACATTTACATACACACCCACACACCCACACACATATCCACACAGTTTAGATTTTGAATGAGATTTCACATAGGTCAATTTTAGGAGAATTGACATGTTTAGAATATTGACTTTTCCAATTTTAGATCATCATGTAGGTCTTTGTTTCTTGAAGTTTTCCTTAAATTTCCTCAATATTTGTAGTTTTCACCTTAGGGGTCTTATGTTTATTTATATGATCCTAAACCTAGGAACAGTGTTACACATTAATTCTAATATTTTAATTATTTTCTTTTGTATTTGTTGCATATACAAATGTGTTATAGGCAGAAAAATGACTATTGAGTTCATTCTTCCCATTTATGCCATTTTTATTTTTATTTTTGTCTACTGCATTGTTCTGAACAGAAATAGTTTTAAAGGTCACTCAATTTATTTGGAAATCTTAGGGAATGTTTTTAATATTTCACTATTAATTTCTATGTTTTCTCTTAAATAGGAAAGAGCCTCCTGTTTCTAGTCTGCTGCTAATATTTATATCAGAATGTGTTTAAATTTATCAAATGTTATTTTCAGCATCTTTTTTAGATTATCTGTTTTTTATACTTTTCTACTTTTTTCTGTTAATCTTATAACTTCAACTTATTTTAAATGTTATACAACCATTAATTACAGAAATAAGTTTAAATCAATTGTGATACATCACTTATTTATGTTACTGCATTTGATTTGCCATTAAAAAAGTTTTGCCATCTATTTTCTTGAGAATGTTTATCCAGTAATTTTCCTGTTTTTGTCATATTTTGGTACCAAGTTTATTTTAGCCTCAAAAAAAATGAGTTGAATGCATTCCATCTTTTTTAAATCTCTGGAATTTTTTTCTAAGACTTTTGTTGTTGTTTTCTTCTTTCCAATCTTTGTGGAAAGATTTGTGATTACAGATTCATTTTTAAAATATAGAACCTCTAATATTTTCTGCTCCTTTTTATATTGACTTTGTACTTTTTTTCTTAAAGATAGATCCATTTCATCTAAATTTTAAAATTTAAAAATTTTAATGTAATCTGTCTTTGGTTCTTACCTTGCTAAAGAGCTCTCATTTTTATTAGTCTTTTTCAAAGATTTTTCTTTTGCTTCCTTGTTTGTTTTACTGAATCTATTATAATTAAAAAATATAAAGCAATGTATAAGAAAATAAGTTATTTCTTTCTAATGTTTTTGAGATTTTTTTAAATTTTAGTTTTATTCCAGCTTCTTGAGTTAGAAGCTCAACTCAATGATTTTTCATCTTTTGCTTTTTTCAATATATTCATTTAGGACTGGTTATTTACCTTTAAGCATCACCTTAGCTTCATGTCACAAATCAGATATATCATTTTAAAATTTCTAATTTCTATTGTGATTTCCTTTTCTACCAATGACCATTTATAAAGTACATATTTTGGGGAGCCTGGGTGGCTCAGTCAGTTGGTTAAGCATCTGACTCTTGGTTTAGCTCAGGGCATGATCTCAGAGTCCTGAGATTGAGCCCCACGTGGGGCTCCACGGCCAGTGCGGAGTCTGCTTATCCCTCTACCTCCCCCTCTACTCCTCCCCCCCCATAAATAAATAAAATAAAATAAGATAAAAAAAATAAAAAGTACATACCTTAACTTCCAAATGTTTCATTATTTCCTAGATGATCTTATTTGATCTTTTTTTCTTAATTTAACTTCACTCTGACAATAGAACCTGTTATAAATTACTTTAATCCTTTCAAGTGTATATAGACATGCTCTTTTGTCCTATCATATGGTCAATTTTGACAAACAGTCCATGTGAACTTTCAAAGAATGTATATTCTGTCACTGTGTGGTATAATGTATTAATTTTATCAGTGTGGAAAATATGTTGGTTATGCAACTCATCTGTATTCATACGGATTAATTTGTCTGCTTAGTCTATGAACTATTGAAAGGGATTGCTGGTCTTCCTGTATGATTTAGTTTGCCAATTTTTTCTTTGAGTTCTGTCAGTTTTTCCTTGACATAATTACGCTATATAATTAGAGGTGCATAAATGTAGAACTGTTATGTCTTTCAGAATGACTGACTTTTATATCATGAAATAAACTCCTTATATTTTAGTGATGATTCTTACTGTTAAGTCTATTTTTTGATATTCAAATATACATATATATATTCATATGTGTATATATATATATACATAGATATATGTATATACATATTCATAGATATCTGTGTGTGTGTGTATATATATATATATATATACACACAGGTATGTACATACATATATACCCATGTATATATAATATACTAGGTCGATGTTTGTGTGATGTTTCTTACCATTGTTTTGCCTATAACTATTATGTATCTTATAAAAGATGCTGAAAGAGGTGTTTCTAATGGAAGTATAAATACACATATATATGAGGTTTCTTGTTTCACTCTGACAATCTTTACTTTAATTAGATAATTTGGTCTGTATGTAATGTGTTTATACAGCTATATTTTTACGACTTGTTTTTAATTTTTTTCTACCTGTTTTATTTTCCTCACAGCCTTCTTTTGGACACTAATTTATACACTCTTTTACTGTTCTTTGAATGTTTATCTTACCTCAGTCTGCATCCTCGATTTCACACATTCTCTTCATTATGCATTCCACTTGCCAGACGATGCTGGGACCTTAGAGAGTTTCCTTACAGTCGTGGGAGCCTGTTTTCTGTGATATTGTTGCCATGCATTTTAATACTTTTATAGCCCCATAATGATTACATTTTCTATATCTTCCTTGTTTTCCATGTATCTATCATTTTCTTTCCACCTGAAGAGCTTACTTCAGTATGGTTTTTAGTATGCACGTGTCCTTTCTCTCGGACTGCTTTTGGGTTTTTCTTCTATTAACTGGTTTCCAGGAATATTACTCTGGTGTTCCTATATACACATCCACACATTTTCTTTTTATTCATCTTGCATCTTTTTACTATGGCAACATCACACATCAGTTTACAAAAAAATCTTAACCATCATCTCCTATATGTAACTTCTGAATGATACACTTTCTTTTTAATTCCAGAGCACCAGGGACCCTAGACCTTCCACCACGTGTATGTGCATGTGTCTCTCACACTCTTATCCGTGTTCTTTGATCTTTTATGATTCCCAGGAATCTGCTTGGATGTTTTCTACTCAACTATCATCCCTTTAGCTAATTATCTTGTCTATTTTTGCCCTGTATACTGTTAAACCCATCGATTAGGTTGCATTTTTAATTCAGATTTTCTATTTTTTAATTCTATTTTCTATTTTTTAATGATTTCTGTTGTATTTGTTTGGTGAATTCTTTCTTTTTTATTTATTTTCACGAATATTTTAACCACAGTTCTTTTGATATCTATATTTGATATCTAGAATTACTCAGATACTTGTAAATTTGTTTCTATTTCCATTTTTACTTGACCCTTTGTGGATGTGAGAAAATACATATATATATATATATATATATGCATATATATATACACATGTATATATATGTATATATATGTATATATATACATATATATACATGTGTATATATATATATATAAAATACATGAAATATATACACTTGAAATATATTATACACATATAATTGAAAACAGGACACTGAGACCCTGGGCAAGAAAAATAGGCATTCTGCAGGTGCTATTATTTTCCCTAGAGGCTTCAGCATACCCACTAGGAGGCATATAAAGTGACAGCAGATGACCTTAATCCATTCAGAGCCTGAATTGACTCTAGGCCAGTTTGTGGTTTTTGCAAGATTTCCTTTACTTCTGGTTCATACAGAGTCTTAGAATATAGCTCTCCAGGTTCCTGACTTAAAGCCTTGGATCTTATACTTTGATTTTGTTTGTTTGTTTGTTTGTTTGTTTGTTTCTCCTTAGCACCACAAGACAGCCAAGAAGGCACCTTTGTTTCTTCTTGACTACAATTGGAAAACCTTTAGTGTTTTGCTTTTAAGTAAAGTGCTTGCTTATTGATTAAGATATATACTTTGTCATGTTAATGATGTGTCAATTAAGTTCTATCTTATTAAGTGTATTTTTATCATGTGTGCTGATATTTGGCAAATGTCTTCTCTGCATCTTTAAACATAATCACATGATTTTTTTCTTTTAAGATTTATATGGCCTTATTTATGACCTTATTTATGGCCTTTTAACACTGAGTAACACTTGCATTATTGAAATTAACTACAGTTGTTTATCTTGTATTATTTTTAATGTGCTATTAAATTTTATTTGCTAGTGTTTTATCTAAAACTTTTGCATTGATATTTATAAATACAATGTATTTATACTATATCAATTTCATGGAATGTTTAAGATAAATGCTATAATGTTATAAAGCAAAAGTAGATGTTGTCCTTCTTTTTAATGCTCTGCAACACTTTATGTAGTGTTAACACTACCTGACTATTTAAAAAATTGGTAAAATTCCTATATGAAGTCAACTGGGTCTTATGTTTTTTGGTAGGGGGCTCTTTAGATATTTTCTGTGTTTCTTCCAGAGTGATTAACCTGCTTATATTTTCTGTATATTAAATAGAGTTTTGTTAAGTTTTCTGAGAAAATGATCTATCTGACCTAAGTGTAAATTTGTCCTTTGAGATCATGATAGAGTTGCAAAAAACCCCCTAAATTTGACATTTATTTATGAGTTTTGGTGTGTACCAGTTTTCTCACTCAGTGGTTTCTGCTTTTATCTTTATGAAGCTTTCCATCAGCCTCCTTTTCATTTACTTTGTCATTCTTTTCCTAGCTTTTTAAATTGGATAATTCATTTAATTTTTGTCTCATTTGTATTTATATAGGTATTCGATACTGTAATTTTTTATTCACAATTGTTTTAACTATATGCCACAAATTCTTTCATATCCTACTGTATAAACCTTATATTCAGATAATTCTGAAGTCCTTTTATATTTACCCTTTGACCGAAGAGTTGTTTAATACCATGTTGTTTATTATTTTTATTTCAATATGAAATATTGCTGCTGGTGTTTTTTAATTGATTTCTATTTTTTTCTCATTGTGATCAAAGAATGCTATTTTTTAATTGAAGTATAATTAGCATATAGTGTTATATTAGTTTCAGATGTGCAATATAATGCCTCAGTAATTCTATACATTACTCAGTGCTCATCAAGATAAGTGTGCTCTTGATCCCCATCACCTATTTCACCCATCCTCCCTCGCACCTTCTCTCTGGCAACCACCTGTTCGTTCTCTGTATTAGGGTCTGGAATTTTTTTCTTTTTTGTTTGTTTGTTTATTTGTCTTCTTTCTTTCTTTCATTTTTTTTAATTCCACATATGACTGAAATCATATGATATTTGTCTTTATCTGACTGACTTATTACGCTTAGCATAATACTCTCTAGGTCTATCCACATTGTTGCAAATGGTAAGATCTCATTCTTTTTTATGGCTGAGTAATATTTCTCTCTCACACACACACCCTCTATTTCTCTCTCTCTATCTCTCTATCCATCTTCTTTATCCATTCATCTGTGAGTGGACACATGGGGTGCTTCCATATCTTGACTATTGTAAATGATACTGTGATAAACATAGGGGTGCATATATCTCTTTGAATTAAGAGTTTCTTATTCCTTTGGGTAAATATTCAGGAGTGGAATTACTGGATTACATGATAATTTTATTTTTAATTTTTTGAGGAACTTCTATCATGTTTTCCACAGTGGATACACCATGCATTCCCATCAACAGTGCATGAGAATTCCTTTCCATGCCCCCACCAAACACTTGTTACTTCTTGTGTTTTTGAATTTAGCCATTCTGACAGATGTAAGGTGCCATCTCATTGTGATTTTGCTTTTCATTTGCCTGATGATTAGTAATATGGAGCATCTTTTCATGAGTCCGTCATCTGTATGTCTTCTTTGGAAGAAGGTCTATTCAGATATTCTGCCCATTTTAAATGGATTATATGGTTACTTTTTAGCATTGAGTTGTATAAGTTCTTTATATATTTTGGATACTAACCCCTTATTAGATCATTTGCAAATATCTTCTCCCATTCAGTAAGTTACTTTGTCATTTTTTTTGATGTTTTCCTTCTCCTTGCAAATTTTTTTTAGATTTTGGTGTAGTCCCAATACTTTAATTTTGCTTTTGTTTCCTTTGGCTCAGGGGATATATCTATAAAAATGTTTCTACGACTGATGTTAAAGAAATTACTGCCTACATTTTCTTCCAGGATTTTTATGGTTTTAGGTCACACATTTAGGTCTTTAATCTACTTTGAAAATGCAACTTTTATTATATCTAAGTGATGTATAATTTTTGTGTGTGTCTGTTGGAAATGATATCTTTTTAAAATTTTATTTCCTGAGTTTTGTTGCTGGTGGATTGGTGCATAAGTTATTTGGTTACATTGTACTTACATTTAACAATATTAGTGAATTATTGACTCATTTTAATACATGAAATATTAATTTTTGTCACTACTTTTCAATGCCTAATTTTTTATTCTCACAAAATGTGGTAGGATCTCCAAGGAAATGTAGAATAGGAATGATGGTATTTGTAATTCTGACCAGATTTTCCATTTAAAGAAAATGTACCCAATATATCAAAATTAAAATTATAGCTATTACATATCTTTGATACTACTTTGGGGGGGTTAATGGCTTTTCATTCTATTCTTTATTTACTATTTTGCCTCAATTGACTGTTAAATCTCATTAAGTTCTATAATCTATTAGAATCCCACACAATAAAAAACTTAGATATCATCTTCACATTGTATCCCCAGAACCTTTGAATACCCGGCATATAGTAGTTCTTATTTAAATATCTTTTGGAGAATTCATGACTTTCATGTTTTTCTGTCTAAAGATAATAATATCTTTTTCTTTCAAAATTTAATATGATAAATTGAATTAATTTATTGTATTTAAAATTGTATATTTTAATAAAACATATTCTTAACATTTCTGGAGTTAAATTGATTTTATAGTGATTTATTACATTATTTATACATTGCTAAATTTAATCTGCTAATATATGCTTCGGTATTTTGTTTTTGCATTTTTCTTCAAAAGCAAGATAAGACTTTGCTTTTCTGTACCATCCTTTTTCAGTTCAGTTCACAATTATTCCATCCTTATAAAATAAGAAGAAATCATCTCCTTTGTTTTCAATCTTTAAAAAAGTTTATAGAAAAATAAGAGTTTATATATGACAAAAATATCTTGCATTTTAACTATGACATATTGGAAAAAAATATTTGGACCTGATTTGTTAGATGAATGAATGTTTAATTACTAATTGTAGTTGTGTTTCTGTTTGCGTAATGATCTTCAAAGTCTTCAAGTTTTGCACGTGTTATTTTGGCAAGTTATATTTCTAGAAAATTGTTCCTGTGGTCTAAATTTTCAAATTCATTGATATAAAGTCCATTATTTTACTTTTACTTTACTTTACTTTTTAATTTAATTTATTTTTTGTTTCAGAAGGCTCCAGACCCAGCATGGAGCCCAGTACAGGGCTGAAACCCACAACCATGAGATCAAACCCATGAGATCATGACCTGAGCCGAGATCATGGGTGAGACACTTAACTGACTGAGCCACCCAGGCCCTCCCTTTATTTTTAAATATAACTGCAATATATATTTATGACCTCTTTTTAAATTCTTGTGTTATTTTGTTGATGTTTTAGATTTTTGTCTTTGTGAAGTTTTTTAACTGTGAGCTCTACAATTCCTAAAAACTTTAATTAGTAGAAATTCTTCCTGCTTTTCCCCCCCCCTTGGAGAGAGGCAAATATGCATTTTTAAAAAATCAATAAAATAAATAAAGGGTTTTTTAAAACTGAACTATAGTCTTATTTCCTTATAAAATAAAATAGTCTTATTCCAAAAGTACAGCTTTGCATTACCTGTTTATTTCAAAGAAGGCTTGCTCATTTGGGGAAAGAAAAAAAAAAAAAAAGCAAGGATCTTGTCAGACAATAAGACAAATCCCTGGACAGGGTGAAGTTGTTGATAACACTTTGTACATTCCTCCTAAAGTTTACTAGCAAAGCAAGTTGCAGTTAAATTTTTAGGAATGAGTGGCTTGTTTACTCCATGTTGAATGCTAGTCTAATGGTAATTTAAAGTTAAAAGATGTTTGCCTTTCCCATAAGCCGATGTACAGATGATAATGGTTCTGTACCTTTGGGTCTTCAAGTTTGTAAGGAAGCGGACTTATCTATCAGACTGCTTTAGCACAAATTTTACCTGAAAAGAAGCACATGGAAGCTTATGTGCCCTATAATGTGCTCTAGTAAGAACCACTTAATATTCTGCCCACACTTCCCTTTCTTCCAATATAGTTTCACAGTCAGAATCCTGGTTCAATTTTCAGATCTGAGGCCCTGTCTGTAAATATAGTCTTATTTATTCATTCAACACATATTTATTGATACCACCTCTGTGTAAGTACTGTGTGGATTTCTGTGAATAGGACACTAAGTACATAAGAGTTACTTCCTCCTAGGAGCTTAAAAATCTATGAGGTCAGCTTGATTTAGGATTCCTGGGCTCACATCTGCATGTTAAAGTAAAAGAAAATGTCCTAAATTATTGTTTTGATCATACCAGTTTCTGACAACAAGTCTGTAAAATTCCCCCATATCCAACTACATAAAAGCATCATTAAAGCAATATTCTATACCCTCTTCTATCTCTTTCTTGTTTTGCTACCTGACCTTTATTGGAAAAGAGGGTACTCCATTTTTACAGTTACCAGTACCTAGTATGTGTTATGGAGTTTCCCTGTTAAGCTCTCAAAGTATTTCTGCATTTAATTCTTTGTAATAAAAACTCTGATTAAATAACTTATTTAACAACATTTAATACATACATAATACATACACGTGCTATATAGTTGTCAGATGACAGGAAATCATTGATGCTTAAGAAAATGAAGACAGTCTGTGCCATCTTAGCCAGACATCGTGAAAAACAGCTATTGTGAATTAATTACAACTGTGATAAATGTTACGAAGGGAAAATGCATGGTGCAACGAGAATGATTTATCAAGAAAACTGAACAAATCTGAGTGCCAAAGAATTATATCCTTAGGAAATGACATTTAAACTGAAATTCAATGAGTGAGAGTTGCCTGAATAAAGAGGAATATAGCTCTGCAGGCAGAGAAAGCAACCTCTGTGAGTTTCTTCAGTAGGAAATTAACTAACTGAAATACTCAGTAGTAAGAATGGGAATTTCCAATTCATTTTTCCTCTTTTAAATAGACTTTATTTTTAAAAGCAGTTTTAGATTTCATTGCAGAATTGGACTTAATATTCTTTATTAATTTAAGTGGGTTTTTTACCTTTTTATTTTGAAATAATTATAAATTCAGAAGAAGTTGCAGAAGTAGTAGGGAGGTCTGTGTACCCTTCATTCAGTTTTCCCCAGGGGTGACAGCTTACATAATTATAGTTCAATATCAAAACTATCATTTTGGCTTTGCTACAATGAATATGAATAGTTCTGTGATGGTTAGTTTCAGTGTCAACTTGGCCTGGCTGCAACCCAGATATGTGGTCAAACATTATTTTGGTTGTTTCCATGAGGGTGTTTTTGGATAAGAGTCACATTTAAATTAGTGAACTTTGACTAAACCGATTACCCTAGATAATATGGGTGGGCCTCTTCCAATCACTTGAAGTTAAAGGAGGAAACTGTACAGAAAGTAGATGGCCTTCAGAAAAAAACTGCAATATTGCCTCTTCCTAGTTCTCCAGCCTGACTTTATTTGAACTTGAACTGTAACTCGTTGCTGAGTCTCCAGCATTTATGCATATGTAATCATATATATATAATGACATATGTAATTATAAATGATTATATATTATATTATATATATACATATATATACACATATATACGTAATTATAAATGATTATATATATAATATATATGTAATTATAAATGATTATATATATAATATATATATAATATATATAATCATTTATAATTATGTATGTCCTGTTATTCGTCTTCTTTAATCAGTTAATATAATAGATTGTGTTGATTGATTTCTTAATTCGAACTACACTTACATCTCTTTGATAAACTCCACTTGGTCATGGTATATAATTTATTTTACATACTGTTGAAGCCCTAAGATTTGGTAAAAAAAATACTTGCATTTATATTCATGAAGGATATTGGTCTATAGTTACCATCATGGTTCTTTGTTTGTTTTGTTTTTTGTTTTTGTTTTTGCTTTTTACACAGTTTCTCTCTGGTTTTCATTCAGGGTAATGCTGACTTCATAAAATGAGTTGGAAAGTTTTTCCTCTTCTTGTATTTTATGTAAGAAATTGTGTAAATAAGTGTTATTCCTTAAATGTCTGGCAAAAATCACTGGTGAAAACTGTGCCTGGAGATATCTTTTTAGGAGTGTATAATATGTATATTAATGTCCTTAATAGTTATAGGGATATTCAATCTTTTTTAAAAACATTCTTATTGGCAAGTTGTATTTGGTAGGTAGTTTGTACTCTTCAAGGAATTGGTCTATTTTATGTAAGTTATCAACTTTTGTGTGTAGAGTTGTGTGTTGTATTCACTTATATTTTTAATGTCTGTAGGGTCAGTAGTGGTATCACCTGTTTCATTCCTGATATTAGTAGTTTGTGACTTCTCTCTTTTTTGTTAGTTTTGCTAGAGGTTTATCAGCTTTCTTGACTTTTTCAAAGAATTAGCTTTCTGTTTCACTGATTTTCTCCATTGGTTTTCCGGGTTTTATTTTATGTAGTTCAACACTGTGTCTTTGTTAAATTGTTTTTGATAGAGTGAACAGAGAAGGAGGGAGTAATACATTTCATTAAAATCAATTAGTTAATTTCCTGCACTCCTAATCTCATAGGAGTATCCAAAAATATAATGGAAACAAAGAAGTTTTTGGTAACATAATATAATAAGCAGGTGGCACTGATAAAGAGAACCCCTCCCTGCATATCCTAAATTCATGCAAATGATTACAGGTAAGCCTTTAAATATTCATGGACAATTTCAAACTAAAGGCAAGAAGCAACTTGAGTGTATAATTAAAAAAACCCCTCAAAACAGTGTAATATATATGATCACAAATACCGTTGCTGTTGTAGCCTATGGCAATTGCTATAAGAAATCTTGATCACACAAGAAAGAAAACCAAGGTTCAAGAGGAAGAAGACTTGAACATCTAACCAAAGACAAGGTGGAAGAATGTTTATTAACGTGGCCTAAATCTTTTCATTGCTTGAATGGCTCTGTGCTGGAATGCTGTAGACAGGGCAACAGCAATCATCTTGACACCAAATTGAGTACAGGAGGGAACACGAAGTCCTCAATGTGATGAAAATAGTTAACACTTAAAGCAGGAGGACTAGTCATCTCCTCCAAGTTTTATCCCCTTGGTATCTTTTTCTGTATCTGAAAGAATAGGTAATTACAACTGAGGCTACAAGCTCTTGAAAAATATTAGGACACAGTATGGTGTAGAGAGCAATGTTAGAACCCTTCTTCCTGAGGCATGTCCCCTCCCCACCTGAAATCCATGAGAAGGGACATGAGATAAGGCTGGAGAATCTTACCCCAAGTACATATCACTAAGTGTTATGACTAATAAAACAGAAAATTCAAATGGTGGGTATTCTTAGGAATTAATGAACCAGACAAAAATTTTTTTATGGAAACAAATTATCTTCAAAGAGATTAAAATGTTGAAAGGATAAACCAAGAGCAAGGACTCACAAAGTACAACCTAGAATAGATCCACAAAGGTTGACTGGAAGAAATCAATACAAAGGTGAAAAGTGGAACTGATATAGCTAAGAACAAATCAGTGAGTTAAATGATTTTTTTGAAGAACTTTCCCAGGGATTCAGGAAGAAATTAAGTGGCAGAAAATATAAAATAAATGCTTTTTAAAAAGGAAGTTGGAAGTGTCAACATTCCTAGAATAGTTTTCATAATTGATCAAAATAAACAAATAGAGAAAAGTTTCATGAGATAAAGACCAAGGATTTCCAGAATTATCTGGAAAAAAATCAAAACAAAACTAGTAAGACTCACTCAGCATCAAACAGGAAAGTTAAGAAGCACATGCATGCAAAGTATATCTAAGACCTAAGAATATTGAAAAAAAAACTGCTAAAAGCTTACAAAAAAACAATACAAATCAGCTAGGAATGGACAAGGATCAGGATATACACATAGAAAATAACTGAATGATATCTTCACAGTTTTGAAGATTTCCTTTTGAACCACACAGGAAATGAAAGGGAAATGGCTCTTAAACATATAAAAATACGATCAAGTTCATTCTTAGTGATAGAAATGGAGGTTAAAACTACATGGAGATACTGCTTTTACTGTATTAGATTGGCAAAGTTAAAGTGAAGACTCACTGGGACTTGAGTGAGAATGTGGGAGGAAAGATGGGATTGGAGAACTTTAGAACTTTATCATATGCCATATCAAGAAACATGGATTTTATTCTACATGCAATGATGAACATAGGGGGGATTTGTAAAAATTAGAGGATGAGGAAACTCAAATATACCAGCATTTAATTTGGTGACTATATATAATATGACTTTGCTATCCAAAATCCCAATGGCTTAATATAATAAGCATATTTTTCCCCAGGTCATCTATCCTACTGGGTCAGCAGGGGGCTCTGACCATAGCGGTTATGAAAAAAACAGGCTGAGCCACTGAAGCAAATGTTTATTTTGATGTGTACTCCCATGATTACCAAGGCAGAGGGATAGCAGAGTGCAAATGGCATAGGGTTTCTTCAAGCTTCCATCCAGAAGTGATACATCACATCTGCTCACATTTACCAAAGCAGGTCATAAATCCACAAATAACTTCAAAGGGGGCAGGGACCTATAATCTTACTCTTTACCCAGAAAGAGGAGATTTGTGAATGCTTCTAATGACCATGAAAGTTTGCATTAATGTACTCTCTACAGTGAATAAAAGAATCTATTAATCTATTTATTAAGCATTCACATTTAATTATGCTGATTTATGAAATTAATAATGTGTGCTGGGCTTGTTTGTGGGCATAGCACTGCATAATCTTACATAAAAAATGAATATTTACATGACAAAATATATTTTATTTTATTTTATTATTACACACACACACACACACACACACACAGAGTAATAGGATATTGCTTCTTGTTGTTTTTCCTGGCTGGGTGAGGAAGAACAGTTGAATGTGTCTTGTTCCTGAATATATCATAATTATAATTCTGTTTGGACAATTTATTATTGGCAGTAGTTTTCTGCCTATAAAAATGATCTGTTCAAACATATTAGGCATTTACCACCTTTGTCTCCAGAGTGCAGTCTCCAGGATGAAATTCACTGTCTTGTAATGCAGCTCCAGTGAGGTTTATTTTACTACTTTCCAGACAAGGAAATGGGGTAATACTCATGATAATCAAAATAAAATCTGGCTTAATTATAGCACTACTACCCCATTAGTCTGTGGAACCTCTCAGTGACTCTAGCAAAACCCCTGAGGGAGGAAAGGATTGATGACCTTCCTTAGTCAATGCTCTTATTCAAAGACATGGTAGGAGTAATAAAAAAAAAAAAAATAGCCACCACATCGTTTATACGCATTTATCTCATTTAGGTCTTATAACAAAGCTGTGAAGGCATCGTTATTAGTAACCATTGGAAACCAAATTTGAACACAGCCCATCTGACTGCCAAGCCAAGCTTTTAACTGCTACATCATTCTGATTCCTTTTTATTCTGAATAAAGATTGATTATTGCATAAATGATAATATTATAATTCAATTATCTAAGATAAGAAACATTACCCCCCCCAAAATTACCCATAAAAGACTTTCCACTTATTTAAAACTTTCACAACTTATAAGATAAAAGAAACTCATTGGCAGATATAGACAGTAATTTTTGGCTTATTTGAATCATGTAGTTTATCTTTTTAACAGGGTTTTGTGTGTGTGTGTGTGTGTGCGCGTGCGTGCATGCGTATGTCTTTTTTTTTTTTTTCAATTTCTGAGTCTATTGGCTTAACAGGCACTCATACTAATACTTCTAGACACATTAATCCATGGAGAGCTAAAGCTTACAAACAGCAATGGTTCTCTAAAAAAGAGGCCACAAGAATACCACCCAAGAAAATGTGAAAGAAGTGAAACCATTCCTTTGTTTTCCCTCGAAAATACTGAATCACAGGATGTTAGCATTGAAGATGACCATAGAGACATGTCTTAGGTCAACACCTCACATATCAGAGAAGGAGAAACTGAGGTTTATTGGAAGGGTGGAGAGTCTGATTTCCCCAAAACGCACAGCTGCCTAAGGAGGAAAAGCTTAATATTTCTTGACTTGAAGAGTCCTTGAGAGTAACAGGGGGTTACTTTGGTGTTTGTAGAGACTAAATCATGAGACTTCAAATAAGTGTTTCTTGGCCTAGCCAAATCTGTGAGTTGAGGAAAGAATATAAGCCTTTAGGGTCCTTCTACCATATACCCCAGGTTGCTCTGACTTCAAAGGAAGAAAAATTGCATCTTTTCTGAATCACAAATATATACTTTGACCAAGTACATCAGGAGAATTGAGCAACGGGAGAAAGTGTTTCAGCAGCTCAGATGTGCTTGTAATGAATTAGAAAAAGCTCAGACCACCTATGGCTAAATGAAATTATGGACCTGCAATGGTTTTCTGACCCATATCCATCAAAATGTCAAAAGGATATTAGTAGACAGCAGGCATGCAACTTGGAAATAATAGGGCAACTATTAATCTCTTACACTGCTTGATTCTGCTTTGGGCAAATGGGACACAGACCATATATATGCCTAGAATGAGAAACACTGATTTCCAAAGAGCAACATGCTTGACTTTTTTGTTTCTGGAGGAACTATCATCATTTACTGTAAAAATACGCCTTTGTCAATTTCTACATCATCTGATACTCATTTAATCTCTTTGCCTCTAGATCCTGCAGTGGCAAAAACAAGGGCAATACTCCTAAAATCAAATTCCAGTTTTCAAGCTAGTTGTGGGCTCTTGGAACAAAGGAAAAAAGTCTGAGCCCTACTTTTTATCATAAATAAGATTAAAAAAATAGGCAGCATTTACCTCCAGTGCATCTGTGAAAAATAGTAGAGATATACGTAAAGCATATAGAGAGTGGTCAATAAATAGAAACAATGTCATTATGATCCTTATTTAATGCTCATGGTTGATGAAACTGTGACAAACAGCCAAACAAAACTTTGTTGATTGAGGCATTTCTAGAAAAAAAGGTGGGGGGGCAGAGCGGGAGCAATTTAAGAAAGGAAGTGTCTCACTCAGCGGACGGAGTAAGCCTTAGGGTCTGCTAGGAAACCCAAAATTGTTTTGCTAAAGGGAACACCTCCCAGCTGTTGATACCAGAGTCCCCGACCCTAGTCAGCAAATCAAGATAGAGAAGTTTCCCTTTCGTGGGTGCTAAGCTTGCCATAGCTTCTCAGGCAATAGCTTTCCATTATTACATTTAGAAGTGAAGTTAAATGATCCTGAATCAAAGATTACTTCCTTTCTATACGGATCAGCTTGGGGATTTAAATTTCCAGTTTAAGTCCTATATATACTCTAGATTAATATGTTACAGCACTTACATCCTCCTTAACAACTGGTTTTTCAAACTGTCTTGAGAACTCATCTTGAAGGTATCAGAAGGCAAAGAAAGCGTGCATTTAGGAATTCAGAGGAAATAAAAGTCACAGTTTCTGCAAGCCAGGTATGTAAATGTCCGTTTTTTAATATGTGGTGTACTCAGCTTTTGACCACACATTCTCATATGGACACTACATTATGAAGCAGTTTTTGGCATTTGAGTTTTACTACTCTATACATTCTTATTCATTCATTCAATGCAAATGCAATTTGAAAGGTAAACATTAGGTATTCTCCCCCCCTTGAATATAATGCAATTCATTATGCTATAAGTAAATAACATTTGGTCAATAAAAATATGTAAATGGTAAATACGGGGAAAAAAGTAATGCTTCAAACTGAATGAAAAACAATGCTTTGATTTTAAAGGATGGGTTATGTAGCAGTAAAACTATTCCAAGGAGTTGGAATCACACACAAGAAACGTTCAAGAAAAACAAAAGTAATAGTGTTTCAAAGATACAACGGAAAAAACAAATATCTACCATGTATTAAGTGCTTTGCATAGTTTGTTTTCATTTTAGCCTCAGAGTAACTTATAGGTGGACATTATCTTCTTTTTATAGAGGGAAAAGGGGGGTTACAATTGTTTCTGAATATTACAGTTTTAGTCTGCTATAATAAATAGCATAAGTATATACACTTCTATTCCAAGCTTAATGCTGTTCATCTGTTTGAATGTCTGTTTTCTATTTACACCTAGTGTTCTCATACTTATTGAATCTAACATGTTTTTAAATCAACTTTATCGACATATAAATTACATAAAATAAACTGTGCTTAAACTGTGTTCTTACATAAGCTTTGACGAATGTATATGCGTGCGAACCTTCTGCCACAGTTAAGATACACATTTCCCTTACTCCTAACTAAAGATTTCTCATGCTCCTTGGCAATCCATCTCCTTTCTACCCCAGAGAGGGAAAGCCATTGATCTGTTGTCTTACCCTATATGTTAGCATAAATTTTCTAAAATTTTATATGAATGAAATTAGGCAATTTGTTTTCTATTTGGTTTGGCTTTTTTTCATGCAGTACACTGATTTTGAGACACTTTCATATTATTGCATGTATCAGCAATTTGACTGTTTTTCCTGCTCAACAGTATTCTCTTCTATGGATATATATGTTGTTTATCCAATCAACTTTCTAAAATGTAGATAGTTTCTTGGGAATATTCATGTAAAATGTGTGGATATATGTTTTCATTTTTCTTGAATAAATACCTAGGGATCCAATGAATTATTCTAAAAGTAATATATGTTGAACTTTTAGAGAAACTTCCAAAGAATTACAAAAGTAATTGTACCATTCAACTCTTCAAATGTTAAACATAAAGTTACCCTGGGACTCAGTAATTCCATTCCACTTCAAAAGAAATGAAAACATATTGACCATACAAAAACTTGCACAAGAATGTTAAAAAAATAATAGTAACTGTATCATTTACATTTTTCTGGTAGTATATCAGAGCTCCTGTTGCTACACATTCAGGCCAATCCTTGGTTTTATCAGCTTTTAATTATTAGTCACTCAGTAATTATAAGTATCTCATTGTGATTTCACTTTGCATTTTCCTAATAACTGACTAACGATGTTGAGAAGCTGTTGATTTGCTTCTTTGTCATTCAGGTCTCTTATTTGTGAAATGTCAAATCAAATGTTTTACACACTTCTTAAAATTGAATTCTCTTTTCACTTAATTGTCAGAGTTCTTTGTAGGTGGTTGATACAAGGTGTTTGTCAGATATTGTACTGTGAATATTTTTTCCAGGTCTGTCTTTTAATTTTCTGTTTTCTTAACAGTGTCTTTCTAAGACCAAAATATTTCAATTTTGAAAATGTCAGTTATTAATTTTTATGATTAATGCTTTCCATATCACATCTGGGAAACTTTTGTCTAATGCAATGTTTTCCTCTAGAAGTTTAATCAGTTTAGTTTTTATATTTAGACTTCTGATCTACCTCCTTCAGTGGTAAATACCTAGAGGACGAGAGTGCCTGCCACTGCAGGAAACCCTTAACATCCCAGCTGGGCCCTTCCCCTGGACTCTTCTAGGGAACAAAAGCTTGAAACTGCTAAGGAAGTGGGAGTAGCTCTTAGATCTTCCAAAGACGCAGGGAAATTTCATGGTGGCTGGGAAAGGGTAAAAGAAGAAGCGTTCTACCCCTGCAGACAGAGCCTGGAATCATGCTGGGTCCAAATCTAAGAGGTCTCCTCTCCCTGGAGCAAAGGCAGCATCACTCTGCTGACGAATCTCACCAAAGAGGCAGAGGTTGGTAGCTATGGGGATGAAGAGCAGGATCACTGAGAAAGACTGGCGAGGGACTCAGGAATTCAGGGCACACCTAAGACTGGGGCTGGGCCAGACCTTCTGTCCCTAGCAGCAGGCTAATCAAGGCAGTCAGAAGCAATGTGAATAGAGAAAACCAATCTGGTGGAGATATCAATGCTCCCCAAACTAACCTACAGATTCTCAACATAATCTCAATCCAAAAAATTAGCAAGTGTTTTTTTTTTCTTCTTCCTTTTTGAAAATGGCAGGCTGATTCTAAATGTTCTATGGGGAAGTGAAAGAAATAGAAGAGCCAAAACAATGTTGACAAAAAGGAACAAAGTTGGAGGACACACACGACCTTATTTCCAAAATTTACCATAAAAGGACAATAATCCAGACAATGTTGGGTTGGCATGGAATACAGACCTAGATCATTGGTGCACAGTAAAGACTCCAAGAATAAACACACACAATATGGTCAAGTCATTTTGGACGAAGGTACAAGGTAAATCTATGGTTTGCCACAAATGTTTTCCACAAATGATGTTGAAACAATTCACTATACAAATGCAAAAATGACCCTCTACTCATATCTCACACCTCAAAACCCTGAATGTAAACCCTAATTATAAAACTACTAGAAGAAAACCATTGCAGAAAAATAATTTTTGATCTTGGATTTGGAAAAAATAACTTAGACATAATACCAAAAATGTGGCCCAGAAAGGAAAAACTTCCTAGTAAATTTGGTACGTCAAAATTAAAAACTTGTCTTCAAACGTCACTGTCAAAAAAATGAAGAGGTAGGCCATAAGTTGGGATGGAATCTCAGTAAAACACATATTTGATAAGGCTTCAATTGACAATGTATTAAGGAATTTTGAAAATATAAGAAAATAAACAACCTGATAAAAATTGGGCAAATATAACAGACAATTCATACATGATAATATACAGGAAGCAAATTAACATAAGAAGAATGCTCAACATTATTAGTCAATAAGGAAATTTAAGTGAAAAGCACAATATGATATACTACATGTGAGTTAGAAGCAACAGAAATGGAATTCCTGACAAAGCCACCCCCTGGTGAGGATGGGAAATAGGCGGACCTCATACACTGTTGGTGGGAATGTCAAATGACACTAGTTCTCCCTCAACTGTGGATTCAGGTTCGCATGGTTTCAGTTTCCTGCTGTCAACCACGATGCTGAAACAGATGATCCCCCTTCTGAAGTATCATCTGAGGATCGATGCTGGCCTCCCCCTACATCCCAATGCCTACATCCCTCCTCCCACTTCATCTCATCATGCTGACATCTTCTCATCTCACATCCTCACAAGAAGGGTGAGTACAAGACAATGAGATGTTTAGAGAGAGAGAGATGCCTTGGTCACATCACTTTTATGACAGTGTATCGTTGAAAATGTTCTGTTCTATTATTAGCTATTGTTAATCTGACTTTGCTTAATTCATAAATGAAATTTTATCATAGGTAAGTATGTATAGGAAAAAACCATAGCGCATATAGGATGTGGTACCGTCTGTGGTTTTAGGCACCCACTAGGGGTCTTGGAACATATTCCTTCTGTGTAACAGGGGATGACTGTGTAGTCACTTTGCAAAACAGTTTGGCGGTTTCTTAAAAAGTTATCATGCAACCTATCATATAATGTAGCAATTGACTCCTAGATATTATCCAACATAAATAAAAATTGATGTTCACACACACATAACACACACACTCACATATTGTATGTGAATGTCTGTAGCGGATTCATTCATAATTATCCCAAACTGAAATTAACCCCAGTGTCCTTCGGTGGATGAATCAGTAAGCAACTAAGGTACCCTCATTTCATGGACTACTTCTCAGTGATAAAAGTGGGTGAACTACTGATACACACTGATGCATAATAAGTAGTAAAAGTGATACACTCACTACCTCTCAGCGTGTATCATCTGTCTATTAGATGCGTGAACCTCCAGTCTACAAATGGACACAAGGGAAATTTTGGAGGTTGATGGAACTGTTCTATATCTTGACTGGTGGCTACACAACTGTATGTGTTTTCCAAAATTCGTAAAACTGTACACACAAAAGAGGTTGAATTTTAGTGTGTTCCATTGTACTACAATAAACCTGACTAGACCAAAAAAAAAACAAAAACAAAAACAAAAAACAAACCAGAATGGAGTGAACTAGTGAATAATATGCATTTCAATATGCCAGTACTCAGCATGACTCTAGGGGATATAATGAAGCAGTCAGATGCTTATATTTCTGTAGTTTGCTACAAACGCACTGTGGTACAGGTGTGATGCACTGACAATTCAAGGACTACAGCCGTGTTGCCATTAGAAGTCTGATTTTCTGAAATGATAAGCAATTCTTGGTAAGCTTAAAAATGTAAGAATAACATTGCCACATTTTATGTAGTAGTTACATTTCTGGAAAACTCACTGCATATTAGGACTCTACAATAGTGTTTAGTGTTAGTATGGAAATAGACTTTGATTCTAAGCTTAAAAGGAAAATAAGTATCATGTGTTGATTTAGAGACACTCAAGCCAGATTTCTTGGGCTCAAATCCTGGCTCTGCTACTTTGCAAGAGTGGGACCTTGGGCAAATTACTTACAGCTCAGTGTGCCTCAGTTTTCTCATGTGTAAAATGGAAATGGTAATAATCTAATTGGGTTTTATGAGGATTAAATACCTTATCATTTGTGAAACACTTATAATTGTGCCTTGTCCACACTGGGTAGAAGAAGCATTCTCTGAAAAGTTGGTTCCTGGTTAAAAACCTATGTGTGGGGGTGCCCGGGTGGCTCAGTTGCTTAACCCTCTGACTCTTGATCTCAGGGTCCTGAGATCAAGCCCATGTTGGGCTCTGCGCTGAGCATGGAGCCTGCTTGAGATTCTCTCTCTATCCCTCTGCCCCTCCCCACACTTGTGTGTGTGAGCTCTCTCTCTCTCTCTCTCAAAATTAAATAAATAAAAATTTAAAGACCTAAGTGTTTTTTCGGGCCTTACCATAGGCAATTGAAAGGCTTTATGTAGCAAGCCTCACAGAGGAGCACTGCCATGGTCACATGAGATTTTGTGCAAAGCCAGAATGTTGGAGGCTCCTGAAGGGAGATGCCATCAAGGACTCAGGCCCCCTGGCTGGTCATGCTCTTATACAATCACATTCCTAAACTAGGAGTCCTTGTTCCTACGTGTCCTTATCTGAAGCCTTAGGCATAAGTCCTCTTCAGGCAAAGGGAGATGGGAAGGAAGGAACCTCAAAGACACTTTCCCCACTCTGACTCAGTACTCCTACTAGTCCTTCCCCTCACACACCTTCACTTCCAAACTCAGGGTCCTTAAAACTGTCCAAGCCTTCTGCTTAGGGCTCCCTCAATAGTGAGATGATCTCCATGCCTCTGCTGTCCACCTGACCTTCAACCAGTATGCTATTCCATGGTGGAAAATGAAATCAGAAGAGTTGATATTTACTCAGGTTTTTATAGTCTCGATTATACCATCACAGTAAACTATTAAAGGCTAAACTCTTTCAATTTCCTCTTGTTTCTTTAACCGGTAACTCTGATAACCTGAGAGCTCAACTATCTCTTTCCCAGCTTAATGGAGTTCTTGATTTTCTCTTGCTTTTAATCAATATTATTAGAATTAGAATGATTACTATTACCATATATAATTACAAACAACTGTTTCATTAAAAGGTATATCTAGCCAGATATTTGAAAGTCCTACAGAACACTGAAAATGTCTTTGCTGTATTAGAGTGCTCTATGCATTAGAGTACCTTAGCATTACTGGGCCTATATCCACTAAATACCAGGAACATGCTAGAATCCTGGTGAGTAGGAAAAATATTTTGAGATATGCTTTAGCTGCAAGGCATGAAGTAGTTGAAAGTGTGTGTTTTACACAGAAATGAAGGCCTAAAAACAATGGCTACAGTAAAAATAGGTCAAACACACAATGACTTGAAAATTCAAAATTGAGACTGTCTATAATTTCTTCAGTTCTTTGGATGAGAGAAGAAGGATTCATTTTCCTTCCCAGCTAGCTTCAAATTAGGTGGAGGTGAAGACAGCTCTTGGAAATAGACCTTTGGTTTCATGTAGAATTTTGAAAATATTTTGTTCATATGCTTAGAATTGTTAACAGTGTCTGAAATAAGCCATATTCAAATCGGTACCATGGTCAAATGGTCCTAAGCTAATTTTATTTCTACACATTACCTGTTATTGAAATAACTTTTATTTATCTGAGCAAGTACAAGCCTGAGAATCAGAGCACCGAGATCTCAGGCCAGGCCCTGCTACAAAGGAGCTAGCCCTCTGATTGAAAGCAAGATATTGATCATTCAGTCATCAACAAACTGTGAAGGTGATTTCTAAACACTCAGCTAGGGAAAACAAAACAAAAATACACATAAAATAAGTTCTATTATAAGAAATGGATAATCTAATTGGAAAGACTGTGTTACTACAGAATGAATGATACATATTGCTATTTAATGAAGAACATACATTCTCTAAGAGTAATATCAAATAAGTGATATGGGAGTTGAGTACAGAGAGTGATTAGTTTTTTCAAAAGTCAAAGCAGAGAAGAGTGGAAGGTGGTTTCTTTCTTGGGGAGGCAACTTTGACTTTGGACAAGCAAGAGAAGATCTCACCAGGTGGAAGACAGTGAGAAAGGACAAGGGAATCCATTATAGTTAACCAAGTTAAGGGTAGCATTTCCAGAAGTTTCTTGAAACATGTTTCCAAAGATTAAACCATATTAAAAAAAGGGGGAAATTGATAATTAAATGTGGAATCACAAATATACCCACCTTTTGAGGCATTTCAATGCACTTACTTTTAATTGAAATTGTATTTCTCAAAATATTCTTTCTGCAGAACCATTAACATTACATGTATGCATTTGTGTTCTTAATGTACATGTTTTATTTATGCTTCATACATGGATTTTATGAAAGAGAGAGTTAATTAAAGATGATGGAGAAAAGAATTATTTTAGAAGGAAAAACAATCTGACTGGTTGCTGGTTAGATGCTGGAGGTGAAAAAGAGAGAGGAATAGATGGTGGATATGAAACCCCTACATGAAATAACTAATCAAGTCCTGTCACTGAGCAAGTAATGGGTCTCAGAAAATAAATAAATAAACAAATAAATAAACAAATAAATAAACCCCCAAAACAAACAGACAGAAAACCAAAACACAACACAGATTTACTCAGAGAAGTTCTTTTAAAACTGAATTATGATTCTTTACATATACTTTCATATTCTGCCTCCTTAAATTCCTTCCCTTTGAGTGTGGAATGAATTTAGCCACCCACTAATAAATAGAGTGTAGAAAATGAAAAATAGTAATTCAATGTTGAGAAACCTGTAGAAACCAGCTCATCCAAGTCATCAAGGTCAACATCACCTATCATAGTCTTGTTGACATTGCAAACCTGCTTATTTAAAACAATGAGAAGGACATTTCTCCTCTGTGGTAAGTTCCAGAAAAACCCAGAATCCCAGTCTAATCTTGAGAAACATTAGGTTGTCCAAAATTGAGCCACTTTCTGTAGAATAACTGACCAGGAATCTTCAAAAGTGTCAAGGTCATAAAACAAAAGGAAAGACTAAAAACCTGTCCTAGGGAGATAGTGACAACCAGACTGGCTAAATGCCAAGTGCTATCTTGGGTTGGATTCTGGAACAGAAAACATACATTATTTAAAAACAAAACAAAAGAAAAACAAAAACTAAAATCGATGAAATAAAAATACAGCCTGTCTTTTAGTTAATGGAATTGTATGTATGTTAATTTCTTAGTTTAAGAAGTGTATCATGGTAATGTAAAATATTGTTATCAGGGGACACTGATCAGGTAGGTATGTGGGAACTCTGCTGCTGTTACTTTGCAAAACAAAACAAAAAAATAATGATAAGATTTGATACAGATGGAATTTACATATTGAATTATACAAGAATCTTTGGAATCCATTCTGATATAAAGTAATTAATAAATTTGAAATTGGATGAGTAGAGGGATATTTACATATTTTCAAGTCGCTCTCCACAGAGGTATTAATAAACACAGGTATTAATTACAAAGGGAGAGATAGTAATTTTATACTGAAGGATCCTTTCTTTCTCTTTCTTTCCTTCTTTCTTTCTTTCTTTCTTTCTTTCTTTCTTTCTTTCTTTCTTTCTTTCTTTCTTCCTTTCTTTCTTTCTTTTTTTCCCCCTGGCAGACACATTCTTACCCAAAAGATCAAAGTTAAGGTCCCAGAGAAATGGGACAAATCAAAATGGTCTGTCATGGGAGAGGATGCAACAAAAATAAACCATCGCTTTTGTGATATTCTTGCCAAATAAGCATTGTCTAAATCTAACTATTAAAAAAAATCAGAAAAGCCCAGACAGAGGGATATTTTACACAATAATCGGCCCCAAATCTTCAGGTCCAAGCAAATCAGGAATATTAATGTAAGACAATCAGGAGCAAGAGGGGCTGTGACAACCTGGACAGCAAGTGCTGACTGAAGGAATGTAAATTTAATTAAAGACCATTGCAGGGAGCAGGAAATTATACCTCTGACAAAACCATAATAAGCATAGCTAATATTATCGTGTGCTTACTCTGTGCCAGGCGATGCAGTGCGGAGGTTCAACGTGTGCACTCTGCAAACAGGCTGTGAGGTTTGAGTCGCGGTTTTCAGCCCAGGGTCGGAGACTTGAGTCATGTCACCCAACAGCTGTGAGCCTCAGTCTTCTCCCCTGCAAGATGGAAATAAACAATAAAACTGACCTATGAAGGATTGATGCGAGGATTCAGAGGGTGATTATATGGTAAATACATAAGATAGTGCCTGCAACATAGAAAACACTCCCACCCCCCAAAGCAGCCGAATCAGTTATATCCATTTACAAACGAGGAAACTGAAGAACAGAGAGTTTCAGGCAATAGTCCAAGGTCACTCTATTAATTAGTGTCAGGCTGTAGCTGGACCTACAGTGTGGGACCGAGTTTTAACTGCTACCGTCTCTTCACTGCAACTACCTTCCATTGATATTAAAGCCATTATATGAAAAACACTATTGTGACATCAAGGTTGTAATAAGTAGGCTCTGTTCTCAGTGAGTTTGTAGTCATTTGGAAGAAACGAGGTATGCCCATGAAAAAGCAACCAACAGTCTCCAAATCCAGCAAGGGGTCCTTTTCTTACTGAAATTGGGAATTGAATTTCAGCTGAAGATGAAGAATGTATTTATAAAGAAGTGGGCTTGGATCTGTTCCTTGAAATATCAAAAAAAGGGGGGGAGGGAGGAGAAGGGTATATATTTCTCATTCGCTAGTTATTGACAAAATGATACAGTTGGGGCGCTTTTCCGTATGTAACACGAATGGAGTGAATGCATGCCACGGAATCCATCTGTTCTACAGGTATTGCTAGATATCATCATTAACTGTTGTTACTGTGATGTCTGGTGAGGCTACCGGGGCACTACCTAATTTGCAATGCCCACTCTTTGCGGAGCAAAGTTGATGAGTAATTAAGGAATGTATTATGTATCCATATACCTTTAATGCCTAATTCAAGATCTGTACTGGTGCTTTGATGTCAAAACTCCACCTAATTGTCTAAATTCTGGGAGCTTGGCCAATCTAGTATATAATCACAAGTTGGTACTCCTGGGAAGGAATTCATTTCGTTAGTTTTTTTTTTTTTTTAATTATGAAAGTGAAATGTATTTATCACACACACACACACACACACATCATTAATTGAATTGACTACAATTAAAAATAAAACCACCCAGGGGTACCTGTGTGGCTCAGTTGGTTAAGCTTCCAACTCTTATCTTAGCTCAGATCTCAGGCTGGTGAGTTCAAGCTCCCTGCTGGGCATGGAGTCTACTTAAAAGCAAACAGATAACAACAACAACAAAATAAAACCATGCATAGCATCATTGCCCCAGAGATGATAACAAGTAATTCTGTGGGATATACTTTTCCAAAATTCCTCTTCTAATGGAGTCTTTCTCTTTGTCTCTAAAGAGATATACATGCACTTCCTTGGTCTCACAGTCTACATAATGTTTTACAAACTATCTTTTCACTTAATATGAAATCATGTATCTTTTTCATCTGATTTAGTATTCATCTTGTATACCTTCTGACGGTTGCTTAGGGTAGGATGGGGATCATTAGAAAGCCTTATATACCAGGGATATCCACTTACTATTTTCAGATCCTGGAAACACTTTAGGGATGCAGGGTGAGTGTTTGCTTTCTTATTGACCTGGAAAACGCAGATGATGTGGTTCCTGAACCCTTTGAATAGCACACATTAAAGGAGCTACGTTCTGTTCAGTTTCACCTAACACTGCCAAATCTAAAATTAACCTTTATGGATACTCGGAACTATATGTCCTTGTTTGTCCTTATTTTCTTACTAATGTCAGCTGTACTCATGATAGCTAGTTCATTTATCTTTATTCACGGCAGGTAAACCCATTAACCTCTATCGTTCACCAGTGGGATCAAGTCACTACTGAGTCCAAACTAGTAAGGTAATGAAATTATTTAGCAAAGTGAGAGGCACTTGGGTATAATCCTTTAAGACAGTTAAACCAGACTGATTAAAGCCACAAAAGGAACATTCTGAAAAATGATCCTCCCTTAGCAGTATTAAAGGCAACATACTTGATATGTACCTCTTCCTAACTTCTGTGATTTCTGTAAATTATCTTTTTTTATTGTCAGGGAATATCCATCTGGGTAGCGTCATCCTTGTTTCTTTTATTCAAAAGATTTTTTTTTCTTTCAAATTTTAGTTGTATACAGTAATATTCAAAATGACTTAAAATTCAAGAACAATTCTGTATTTAAAACCAATTTGATTAAAAAGTTTATAAAAAGACTCTCTCTCTCTCTCTAAAACTATCCATGCAATTGTACAGATTTTGACTTAGAATTAATGTAGCAATTAGTTACATATTCCTTAATTCTACTCATAATAATGATTTTTTTTTCCTAGTTAAACTTTTGTTTTAATGGATGTCAAAATTCTGTGACTGATTTTTGGTCATGATGTTTCCATTAAAATGTAGTAATTTTAAAAACTAATAACTTAAAACTGCCACACACACACACAACAAACAAATAGCCCACAAAACATGGTCTTTTCCTTCTGAAGGTTTTACAATGCACTGTTATCATTAACCAGGCTTTTACTGTTAAACTTAAATGGCCAATTTCCACAATCGGTTCTGAGACAGTTCTTGCACCACTGATAAGACTGGGGTGGCAGGTATTGGGGATAATATTCATTTAGCCTCCTGAGCTTTCTGGACAGACTTGGTGGTCTTGCCAGCTCCAGCTGCCTTCTTGTCCACTGCTTTGATGATTTGAAAAGCGAATCTGCCTCCCAGAAAATACTTGAGTTTTGTTAGAGCCAGTCAATATGTAATGGATTTCTTTTTCCTTCCATTTCTATAAAAGGAAAAGTTTTACTTTAATTATCTATTTATATATAGTTAACATTTAACATAATTCTGAAATATATTTAGTTCTAACAAACTCTTGAATAATGTAAAAAACATGTTAATCTGGATTTTTGTTTAATTCCTAAAAACAATTACTTTGCCACTAAAGTGATTCAGATCCATGCAATTCCTCAGGTTTCAGATATTAATTCACATTTAAGATTTCCTAATTAGACTCAAAAAGATCTTGAGACACAATAGCTCCTCAACGAATGTTAAAATATGAAAGAATCAATAAATTATCTACCCAAATCTCAGAAGATCTTCTTTGAACTCCTTTCTAGAATTTATAGTGTCAGGTAACCCTTGTACTACTCAGTCTGCAAGTACATTTTTCTACTTTACAAGATTTGTAACATAAGGGGATATGAAATATGATTGAGAAAAAAGAAGTGGAGTCTTAGGGGCACAGAGAACCTGAGTGAATACTCTCAGAACACTCAGCTGCTCTGTAACATGGCTAAGACCTGGCGTTTTTATTAGTATTTTCTCATATTTATTTGGCCTCATTTTGTCCCCTGGATTGGAATCTCAGTAAAGCAAGAACATGCTCACTTATTTTTACTCTCGCCACCATTACTTTGCGCTAAGTGGCAATGAGTTGCATAAATACCTCTTAGTTGACTGAGTCATACTAACATAGCACCTCGATTATTATTATAAAAAAGATATTCATTCTGATTCAATATTCGAATGATTCTATATTCAAATATGTTTCTTACTATGAAGTAATAGAAATAGAATTATCTTCTTTCTCAAATGGACCTCCTTTGCCTGTGTTTCCCATCTTTGAAAAGTTCACCATCACTATCTACCTCATTGTGCAAGCCAGGAACTTGGGTATAACTTTTGGGAGACAAGTACCAGAGGGATTCTGTGGTGTTGGCAATATTCCATTCCTGGTGGATGGTTATATCAGTGTCGTCACTATGAGAATCCATAGAGCTGTGCCTTAGATTGATTCACTTTTCTGGATATGTCTTGTACTTAAATAGAAATGTTTCAAACATTATTTTTCTGAAAAACACATTCTGATACCACGGCCCACACCCCAACTTCAGGTTTATATGACCCATGGGAGGTATAAGTATACAGCAGGGAAGCCCAGGAAACCAGCAAGGCACAGTTAAAAGGATGAATTCAGAGTCCATGCTCTTGAATTTGTGAACTGACTCTCAGAGAAATGGTATCGCCTTGCCTAAATTATTTACTTTCTTCAACTTGCACTTTAGCTACACAAGAAGGACCTGCAAAATAAATGAGAAAGCCTCAATATTCACACCTTACGATGTGAAAAAATAATCAGGTATTGATACTTTTATTCTACAAAACAGGATAAAAAGCCAAGCAAATACAAATTATGTACAATGCTGCAGTGTTTTATTAGTTAGTATTCCTGTGCCATGGCCCATCTTACTCGTTTAGTTACATGTATTCCTTTG
Source organism: Ursus arctos (assembly GCF_023065955.2). Classification (NCBI taxonomy): domain Eukaryota; kingdom Metazoa; phylum Chordata; class Mammalia; order Carnivora; family Ursidae; genus Ursus; species Ursus arctos. The sequence goes on from NW_026622930.1 coordinate 16,357,837, forward strand.
AAACAAGGCGTCTATGAGACATATTTTGTAGATTCATAAATAAGTAGCAAAACCACCAAACTCTTGTCAGTTTTACCAAAAACCGTAGGTGGTGATTTTCTTTGCATTCTTGAAAGAGAATCTGGAAAAAGGCGAGGTCACACTCATTTCAGCTACCTCCCACAAATATTTCTCATTAATTATCTCATTATATTTACATTTGTAAGTCTGCCAAAATGACAGTGTACACGTTTTATTTAATATAGTTCTTCCCTCCTCAATCATTTTTTTTTTTTCTCGTGGTAACGGATTTATTGATAAGACAAGAGAACTGATTATAATGGGAAATTGTTATTACAAAACAGATAACCTCAGTGATACATTTTGGCTTTTCAAAATTAACAGATAGTTCCCAAAATGATTCCCCAGTCTTCCTAGCTTTTCAAATGGAGTATTGAAGACTTATAAAACAATCACATTCTCACATATGATACCAGAGATATTAATAATTTGTTGTATCATCAGTAAGATATAAAACAATACACTAGAGAAAGCTTTGATATGTTAAGGAACAGGTTGCTATTCACACATATATTTGCATATATATGAATATATTCTAAAATAAGTATGAGAATATTGGGCAGATGGAGATAGCTGGGACCAGAGTAAATGGTCTAGGGCAGAGGCAGCATGGCTGTGGTTGTGTAAATACATTTGATCGGAACATGGCCATGCTCATTCATATGCATACTGCCTGTGTTTTACACACTATACATCTTACATGTGGTTCATGTGTTGAGTAGCTGTGACAGTCTGTGACCACCCAAAACCCAAATTATTTACCATCTGGCCCTTTTATACAAAAAGTTAGTCAGTTCCTGATTCAGACCAGTGGTTTTCAAAGTGTGGTCCCCAGATCAATAGTATCATTATAAGCTAGGAACTTGTGAGAAATGCAAATTCTTAGGCTCTGCCTAAAACCTACTGAATCAATTACTCTGAGGGAGAGGCCCTGCAGTCTGTGTTTTAACAAGGCTTACAGTGGATTCAGATTCATGGTAATGTTTGAGAACTGCTGCTTCAAAGTAAACACGTTTAAGAAAAGGGCAAAGCAGCCAAGTCAGTGATAGATCAGGTTCCATGACACTGACCAACCACCACACACAGCTGATATCAATTACCTTTGCTGGGTCAGGAATTATTAATGAATGAAAAATTAGCTGCAACTGAGAATTAATGTATGACACAAATCTGGCTATTCTTCACACTTCCGAACCTAATGCAAACCACCATTTTCTCTGGCCCAGGTCACTGCAAAAAGCGCCTAACTGGTTTTTTCAACCTTTCCTCTAGATAACAGTACAGTGGCCTTTTTGAAAAGTAAGTCAGCCCTACTCAAAATCCCTTAAAGACAGTTCATAATAACAAGAACATCAAAATACAATTCTCTTTATAGTTTCTTCACATTCTAGCCAAGCTATGGCTGGTTGTTCGCTCTAATGGGAATGCTCTTCTCAAGGGTATCTTTCCTATGGTATCTCAAAGATCTATCCTCCTGACATGCTGAGCTCTTCTCTCATGCCTCTTCCACATAAAAATCTTTCCTAACCACCTTATCTAAAACAGCGAACACTTTAAATGGATGGACCACATGGTGTGTGAATTATATCTCAGTGTATCTGTTAAAAAAAAAAAAAAACAACAAAACAAAACCAAAAGGGGAATGCTTCTTATGCTATCCAGTGTCACATGTGATTATGTTCATATCCATACCATAAAATTAAACAACATGTGAAATGTTCATACCATGGTCCCTGGATTTTAGGAAGGGCCCAAATTATTCACTATTATATCATATGTTGTTATATATATTTTTGTATTATTATATTATTACACGATATATACTATTATAACTACCATATGATCATATTTTATGATCACTTGATGCCAGACGTCTTTAAGCTGAATCCTAGAAGAGATACTGTTGTTTAAGAGGTTACTTAAATAGAAATAGGGAAAGAGATCAAACTGAGTTGGCAGCAAGTATCAAAATACATATTTAAAATGGCCCATCAATTTAAAAATGAGACAATGCACTTTCAGTTTGCTGAGACATTTTAGGTCAGCCATTTTAGATTTAGAACAGAAGGATATAATTTATTCAATATCCTTTGGTTATAACCTGTCTTACAAAATATTTGGATCCCCTCAATCTTCCATGCCGCAACAACACTCCCCCCAATCCCAACTCATGCGTGTGCCATTATCCTTTGTAAGCATACTTCATTCTTCATTATCAACAATTTTGAATAACCATAAGTGTGGACTCATTTTCATAAGAAAGAGGTCTAATTTAAAGTAAAATACTAGTGTGATATTATTATCCTTCAAGTGTCTCGTGTTGAACAAGTGTTTTATTTTTAATGCTTTATTACTCTTATTCTTAGAGATGGGTAGTGAATTTCTCATAATCACTTAGAAAAGCACAATGAGTTTTGTTAGGTTGGTGCCCCTTTTCTCTGGTACCCTGAAATTACTGAAGTTTTACTCCACACTGAAGTCGCTATTGTATAATTTAACTGCTTCCATATTACTGTCAGGAAAGGAAAATATAGGATGTAGTTGAAATCCCAATAAATGCAGTTATCTTGAAAAAAATATAAAGTACTGAAGTTGTAAGACTGCCTTTATAAGCTTAAAAATGGATCTCATCCTGAGGATGGCTTTTCAGAAAGACAGGCTCACATTTGTCAATTAAAGACTTGCCTACGTTCAAACAGCAACTCAATGACAAATCTGGAGACAGATGTCAGGAACTGCCTCCTGTCTCCAACATGGTCTGTTTAGTTCTATTTCCTGTTGTCATTAGTATTGTATTCTGATACTCTTATGTTTATCAGGAGTAAGCAGAAATATTAGAAAAAGACCACATTTAAATATCACAGTAAAATCAGCAATAAAGAGGTGGCGGACAATAGCTTTTGAGGGACATAAGAAAAACTAAAGAAAGCATGACAATGTGACTTTGGGATTTATCCCACCAGCATAATCATCAAGATCTTTGAGCCAGTAGTGGTGCATTCATCCAACAAACAAAAATATGTCTTACCACATTCCCCAAAGTCATCTCATTAAAGAAAATTGTACCATTGTCACAAGAAATATTGACTATTTTGCTTAGCACTTTCTCTATATTATCTCATGGAATTCTTATAACCAACATATATATATATATATATATATATATACATATATATATATATATACACATATATATGTATATATATATATATGTATATATATATATGCATACATATGTATATATATGCATCATCCTGTTCAACAAGAGCAAAAGGGAGTAAAGTAACTTACAAGACTCCATTCTTACTAAGTAGAGGAGCTACAGCTAATGTGCAGTTCTGCCTGACTCCTAATTTCTTGTTCATAGTTATTCAGTGATGCCATGTTTCCAATAGTCTTAGGGGGCCTGTAATGATTAAAAACATAAAGCAAAACAAAGATCCAAAACCCAAAATAGAAGCCTAGCCTCATTCTTCAGCACAGTTTGCCAGCATATCTCTGGAGATTCTTGGTGTTGGAAATTCTGAAAATGTCAGTAACTGATGATTCTTTTTTATGTACAAGCTATTGTGGGGAGTGAATGACTAGAAGAACAAGCAGATAAATGGAACATTTAGACTGCATTTACATGGAGATCATAAAGAACACGATCACTTTATTGGACAAACATAAGAGGACAAAAAGAAGCCTGTAGATGTAATTTCGTTTCAAAGTCATTGTATTTAACCCGATACCAACATGACTGCCTTTCATTTCCTGGTGTGCGGAGAGAATAACCAAATGAAATGAGTGAGTTCTTAAAAACCACACAGCATATTGGTGGGGAAAAGCTGGTAATATGGGAAATAGCTAAGAATATTTTGAGTCTACCCGTTCGTAAAGAAAAATAAGAGGGTATAAACTATTGTTTGAGGTAAAAGTTCTCTGAATGATACATGTTTTTGATCCTCTAGGCAGTTGATAAAACTAAACACGTTTTCAGTATGATGGAAACTTCAGTCTATTTTTGTAAAGAGCAAACACTGACTGAGGCTTGGTCTTGCCTTCTTCCCTGACTCCCTTACATCACATGGACATCGGTAGACAAAGGCTGAAGTGCAGTGCATGGCGCTGTGGGTACAACGGCTGCCGTGACCTAAACTCCTAATCTTTCTTGGTTAACTCTGTAATCCTGCCAGTGGAGGAGGAAAGTGTCAGCATTTTCAGTTTTGCATATATCAACAATTGAACTAGAACAATTGTTGGCTCAAAAAGTACAGAAAGTTTAGTTTGCGTGAATATATATGCAACCCCACATCAACATGCGTGTAAAATCCCAGAATGACGGCGAGATAGAAAGGGAAGGAGAGCCGGACTTGCATACCAGTTATGAATTTGCAATCTGTGTAAACTTAGACAAGTGACTTCCTTCTCTGGCTTCACTTTCCAATTCTCTAAATTGGCCTTGATAATCAAAAGCATGTAGGAGTTTTGCTTTGGGGATTATATAAATTCTATATATAGACAAAAGGACCATCACTGTCTGCCGTATAGTTCATCTTCTCATAGATCACCGGGACAAAAGATATGCCTCCAAAGTGCTAATGACTTTCACTTCATGCCCTGTAGATTCATTGCTGGCCCTTCCTTCCTCCTTTTCATTTCACTTTATTATTTTTTCTTGGTATTGTGATGCAATCATTAACTAATTTTTACACTAGACTAAGAGGTCCAGGGGTCTAAGGGGTCAAATGTTCCCTAATGTCAAAAATAAATGATACTGTGAAGTGTGAATGGGGTTTAAAAATTCCCCCAATACCTCTTCTCTCTCTCTCTCTCTTTCTCTCCATAGACAGATAAATGATGGATAGATAGATTAGATAGAAAGATAGATAGCTTATAGATAGATAGATAGATAGATAGATAGATAGATAGATAGATAGATGATAGTAGAGGATATAGATATAGATATATGTATTTATTAAGAAAATGAAGAACTAACTATGGGAGAAAAGAAAGATTGACATAGAGAAAAAGAGAGACAAGAAGAGAGCCAAACTCTTTCATAGATCACGGTACTAAACTGGCAACTGGAGAAACTATTCAGGAAGAGTTCGCAGTTGTATTGACAGCTGAACATATTCTGTGAGTTACCAGCACAGACACAATCACTGAATCATCGTGGCGCCCATTCTTTTCCCGCTCCCGCAGAGAGATGGGTGGATGGGTAATAGCAACTGCTCTCTCAGCGTGTTTCAGCCAGAAACTAGCATTTGCTGCACTGCTGAAGCCTGGTGTGGGGATCTAACAGCTTGAGGGTGACGGCCAACCAGACTGCGTGCAAAGCCACTGCCTGGGGATAAATGAAGGGAGGCAACCACCTCAGTAGGAACACAGTCGTGGCAGCTTGCGCATCACAAACTGCATCACAACAGATGCAGGGGTAATTAAATTTGGGGTGGGGGCGCGCATAGTCACTTTCAAATTGGCTGTCAAATCCAAATGGAACAGTGTCAAAAGAGCTTCTGCCTGGCAGTCTGTGCCTGGGAGAGGATTTTATTCACAAGACCCAGAGGCTGAATTGCATTTAGCACCCAGCTCATGGATCCTGGGAACTGTTTGCTTAGTCACCTGCCTACTTTGCTAGAGTGCCTGCTGTCTGCTAGGGGCTTTAGAAATTGACAAAGTCTTTTGACAACCGAGATTACTTAAAAAAAAAAAAAAAAAAAGCAGTGAATGCATGCTAGTGATACATATATTTTGCCTTGCATGGCCACAGACGTTGTCACTGATTAGTCTAGAAAAACAGTGGTTATTCTTAGGACCTGTATTGGGACAGTCCCCAGGATACAGGTGCAGATTCAGAGCAATGAGGTAACTCACCACTGAGAAGAAATACTTTTGCTCCCATGGTCTTTAAACTGTATATACTATACTGGTTCTTATATTAATTCCTTTTTTAATAACTTTGCCACCAATAGATTTTAATGATCCAAAGTAATACCCCAGAGCAAGCATTTACAGGAGAAACTCAAGGATGGAATTTCCTATTGCTCTCTGCTCGGTGAGCTTTGACAATAAGCATACTACAAGAAATACTAAACATTCTCTTCATTATCATTCTCATTCCAAATCGGCAGAAAGCCAGCAGTAGATGATGTTCCACTTCAATTCCTAACGTTTGTGTGGAATAATATTTGTAATAAATCTAATAATCATCCTTGCTCTGATAATTCACTGCCTGAAAAATAAAGTTCCCCAAGGTTCTGAAAGCCAGTAAATCCTAGGTGGAAAATTATCTCATTAATTCTGAGCCTGAGTCTCCATGACACAAATGTTTGCAGGATCTACTTTATAGTCTGGACACTCCTGGAACCTCCCATGGATGCTGAGCTTCCCTCCCCTTTCACCTCCTTTTCGTTTTTCACTGACCTCAGAAATGTGCTGGCCCACGCACATGTACACACCCGAGCAAGTGATATTAAAACATAAGGAAGGGCTCAATATGGACCTCAAAACTAACTGCTAAGAAATTAAAAATCATGGAAAGCTCTATCTGGTATGAAATACACAAGCATTAACACAATAGAAAAAATAATATATTAGCATCCAGGGCCAATTATTCAAATAGAATCAATTTTGTGATTTCATGGTATTCAAGAGTAAGTTCTGATCCAAAAATTCTTTCCTCATTTGATGATCATTGGTACCTGACTCATTTAAATGAGAACTGGGTTTTATGCAAATATAACTGAGAGCTGCATTTATGGGCTTGGCTAGATGTTTACTGAATATTTAACTACACAGTGTGAGATGCTATAAAAGAGGTGTATAAGGTACAGCCCTTGGTTAAGACCAGTCCACAATCCTTTTGAAAAGAGAAGGCTCACACCCAAAAAAGTGAATAACAATGCAAAGCAGAGAATGATCAAGGGTTAAAACTGAATCCTATAAAAATGAATAGGACTTAGCTTTTGTGATGAGCTGCCATTTTTAAGTATTGTAGAACCCATTCTAGGAAACCAAGAATACCTTTAAGCCAATTATAGGGTTTAATGGTATCCATAATGGTTTAAAGGTATCCATAATGGTTTATGGTTTAAAGATATCCATAAGGACAGAACTGGGAACAAAAAAGTTACCCCAAAGCCCAAAAAACTATCTATCTATCTATCTATCTATCTATCTATCTATCTATCTATCTATCTATCTCCAGGGCCTATGGCCACTCTATTTATAAAGAGGAAAAACCCAGGAGGATGCTTGAGAAATTGTTTAAATTTGATAAAGACAAGAGGCTAGAACATACTTAGCTTTGGTAGAATTGTGTAGAATTGTGTTTGGGGTTTGTGGTCAGTGAAGAGAGCCACGAGTAATTTCACAGAACATAGCTGGAACAGGATATTTAAGAAAAAAGCTATAGAGCTGTAGTCCCATAAACAGGGGGGTCCATTGATGACTGGGGGCCAGATGTGTTAAGAGAATGAAGGGATCTGCAGTTGCTATAATGAGAAGCAGAGCACCAACCAGGAAAGAGAGTCCTATGCAGTACACTGCAAGCAAGCAGTGTCTTATTTGTAATTTTTTAATTCTTTTTAAAAAATTGAGGTATAAATGACATATGACATATTCATTTTAGATGTATAATACAGTGATTTGATATTTGTACATACCACCAAATTATCACCCCAGTAAGTCTAATTAACATCTGTCACCAACAAAGTTACACAAATTTACTAGCAGTCTTAAACTGGAAATATACTCCAAAATGGAGGAATCTTTTATCAGTGCTTCAAGTAAGTTTGATCATTTTAGCCAATTCTTTAGAGCTGACTACATTGAGCAAACCACTTCAGTGGTTTTCTGGTGGATTTAGGGCATACGATAAGCAATCCTGGGTCCACAGATGATCTACAACAACCAAGAAAAGGAGAATTCCAAGAAGGCAAAAGACCATTTAATGAAGTGACCTACAAATTCTGAAGCAAATTTCATCTGTTTCCCAGCAATGGCCAGCTTGGAGCAGAATTCTGGTTAGAATAGCTGTTAGAATCATTAGACACAGTTCAAGACAGAAGAATGTGGATGCCTCTCTACTATATAAAAGGAATACAAATAATTCAAGGGGTAGTTAATGAAAATACTCCCACAGAAGCATGTAGAGAGCAAACTATAATTTAAATCACAGTGGAAAGAACATGCCTTTGAAACTTTAGATAATTAATTTTATGAGTCAACCGTTATTGAATTCCTATAATGTTCTGGGTTCTTGCTAGTTTTCTCAGAACCTGAATTGGATGTGGCCTATGTGCAATGTTCATGCTAATAATATATGTCAGCAGTAAGCTGCATTATACTCCTGGAGTATTCAGCAGAAGTATGAGTAAAAAAAAAATATATATATATATATATATACACACACACACACACACACACACACACACACATATATGTTATATAATGTTAATTATATTATATTATTAATATACATATATAAGCATTCACCTCCTTCATCTCTGGTCTAACTCTACGCAGACACTGAAGCAGTTTTTCCATGTAACCTATTCTTTCCATCTATCTACATCTTATCTGCATCAACTTAATACAGCAGTTCTCAAAATGTGTCCCTGCTTAGCATCATCAGCAACACCTAGGAACCTGAGATTTTTTTCTTATTGTCACTATGGGAAGAAGTGCAATTGGCATTTGCCCAGTAGAGTCCAGTGATGCTTCTAAACACCTGACAATGAGCAGGATGCCCTCCCCAGCCCAACAAAGAATTACTCAGCCCCGGATATCGATAGTGCTGAAATTGAGAAACCCCGGTATAATCTACACTGCTTAGTGCAGAACTAAGCATATATATGGGGCTAAATATATTAGCACCTTTAATTTAAAATGTCTCGTTATAAAAGGACCCAGAATTCACCCTAGAGGCTTCTCTTGGTAAAAACTGGATCTGTTCAAATGCAAAACAATAATGAAAAAAAAAACACGTATGGATTTGAGACCAATTATCTTTCTTAGCAGCCTTTCATGCTTATGGCTAAACATTGCCCAGAGAGAGGACGAGGAGACCCGATACTACAGGAAGGTTCACTCGCCAGCACACCCAATTCCTCTCAGGGTTACAGTGAGAGGATAACATCATTGTCCTCAACAACAGCCACGTCTACCTGTCTTCAAATGAATGAAAAGGACGAGTCATGCTGATTGCTATCAGGACTTCCCCCACCTGCAGCCCCGTGGGGAAACCTGTGTATTCCAGCACTAACTCCTTAAATCCACTTGGTAGAAAGAGACACCTAATTCTACTTTAAGACATTTTCAGATCTTAGCTTTAAGAAGAGCCTGTTTTCTTACAAAAAAAAAACAACGAAGAAAAGAACCGTGAGAGGGTGTCACTGTCACGTGTCCGCTGTGAAGCTGCAGAGACCTATCTGACGGAAGCGAGGGTATCTACATCAATAGCAGTGTCTTTATCTGTATCTATCTACATGGAGAGAGAGACGGCGACAAAGATACTTCTCCTCTTGGAGGTATTAAAATGCATAAACAACCTCTGAAGACCCTACTTTTACAAAACAGGAAAAAACGCTTTGCCATAATGACTTGAAATTCCCCTATTTTTGTCTTTTGGCGACAGATGTTTTTAATAAATCAAGGACCTAGCTTTTCCACTTCTCATCACTTCCTCATTGTTTTAGGTGATCTCCTTTCAGGAAGGCATGTGTTGCAGTAAATGTATCATTATCCTCTGCTCATCCCTGTGCCAATGCGCCTACATTTCCTTGTGGCAATTTATCCTGAAGTATCTCCATCAACCAACCTCTACTAACTCCATTGGGAAGGGAGGGTTTCTATTGTTATTACATAAAGTGTTTTATTTATTATGAATCTTTTCCATGGGTTTCATTTTTCCATGTGGCAGAGTCTCCTTATGGAGTAAATACACGCAGTGGAATAATGGTAGACCACATCAGACTAAAAACCACAACATGGGGCAGAGAGGAGAGAAAGCCTGCCACAATTTTAAAAGGAAAGAAGAACCTGTTCAGGCAAGTTCCAATTTGAATAGTATTGCACAATTGTTACACAAAGTAATTCTGCCAAGGTACTATCTGTAGTTCCTTTTGGACCTCTTCAACCCCACAGTCCATTACGAATGGAACATCAGGTCTAGGAGGGACATCCTGATGGCCTTTGGACTGTACGTGACCAAAATCCAGATACCGTTTCTTCAAGTGACACATCATATGAATGCAAATGCCATATTAGACTTTCAAATCCCATGATAATGTGACCAACAAATCAGAGTCCTGTGAAGGATGCCAAAGTCGATTCCCACTTTCTGTAAGCGCCTTACACCTCTATTTGCTCACAGAGCACTTGCAACCTCTTCCTTTTGAAGAGACTTTGATCATGAGACGCACAATCATCCAGGCAGGAAGGGCACGTTTTAGTGCTACCACTGAGTCAAAATGTCTTGATTTCTAGGAAGTTTGTTCACTCGTGAGGTTTTTCAGCGTCCAAGCCGCTGACAGTTTGCATGCTGTGCCTTGTAGGACATTTAGCAGGATCCCTGGACTCTACCTACCAGATACCAGTAGATAGCATCTCCCCAGTTATGATGACCAAGATATCCGTAGATATTGCCAAATATCTCCTGGGGGACAGAGGCCTCCCAGACTGAGACGCAGTACAATATAACTTAATAAAATGTAAAAAAAACACACACAATTTTGAGTCTTTACAAATAGTTATCCTCTGCATCCCACTTGCCAGCCCAAAGTAAGGACAAATATTTCTTTGTTAAGAGTGGGAAAGAGTCAGGGATCTTATTACAGAAGTTGGGCCATTTCTTAAAGAATTTTCTTCTTTCTCAGAAAGCATCTTCTCTTTGTCTAGGTTGAGGGTGAGAACGGAAATCAGAATCGCATCAGTGTAGCACTTTAACAGAATGGCATTACATCATGAAATCTCACCTTCGTGGTGAACTCCTCAGCTCACCTCTGCTGCTGTTTTTTTCACCTAGAATAGGGCGATTTACTATCCACTTTCACCCCATGTCTCCCTACCGGTTTCCAGACTTCTGCTCTCTTCTGCTTTCCTATCCCCTTAAAGATCGATGGGAGTCCCTTTGCAGTAAGAACTCCTCCAAACTGGGAACATGCTATCAAAGCATGTATAAAGGAGACTAGGCAGACCTTCCCATTTAAAAAGAAAAAGAAACAGTTTTCACTTTTTCATCCATTTGTTCATTCAACAATATCTATTAACTGCTACTCTATGACACGAATTGGCTAGCAAAATTTTTTTTTTAAAGATTTTATTTATTTATTCAACAGAGAGAGAGAAAGCCAGCGAGAGAGGGAACACAAGCAGGGGGAGTGGGAGAGGAAGAAGCAGACTCCTAGTGGAGGAGCCTGATGTGGGCCTCAATCCATAACGCCGGGATCACGCCCTGAGCCAAAGCCAGACGCCTAACGACTGTGCCACCCAGGCGCCCCTGACTAGCAAATTTTAAAGAAAAGTTTTACAATAGAAAATGACGATAATTCTCCCTGTAATGTGAGCCTTTTTTAAAACCTGCTAGTTTATCTTCTTTACGTTATAGATCAGAAATCATTTAATAGTATTAGATACTAATAGTATTAATAGTAGCTCATGATAAATGTGAGAAATCTTGACTATTTCCTTAAACTAAAATTTATACTACATTTTACTATAATGTTTCCAATATGATACATTTTGTCTCACTAGTTTCAAGATTCTAAAATATAATCACTGTCCATCCTATAATTCTTTAAAGAGAAAAAAGTGGGGAGGGGCAGTTATTGAAAGGGAAAACATGTGCCCAGGTCCTGTAGGCTGAGTGCCCACTCCAATTATTTGTGGGACATTTTAATTAATCATATCTTCCGTATATCTGAAGAAGGTTAGCAACACTTGTATGGAAAAGTATTATGGCACTAGTATCTTAAGTGACTTATCTACATTGCTCATAATCAAATAGTCATATAATCATTTAGCCAACTAGAATTCTACTGCAGAGATTGCATGGGAGACAAGTCGCCCCACAAGCTGCTTTCCTGTGCCTTCCCTCACATGCCATGACCACACTTCACAAACCATCCTTCAGCCTTCTCACTCTTCCCAAGTTCTTTTCCATGTGTTTAGATCCGCCACTCCAAATACTCTTCTCTGCCCATTCTAACGCTGTCCATCCTAATTTTAATGGTTGCCTTAATTACAACTTCCTCTGCAAATTCTTCCACTTCCAACTTTGCCCATGTAAAAGTCACACTTACATATTTTCATACCGATGTCTTATCATAGTAGCATAGTGACATAGCCCTAATCCTGTCTTGGGAAGAAGGAAATGCTGGAAGGCTGATAAAATAACAATGGTCCACAGTTCCCAACCTTGAATAACTCCATCTTCTTCTCTGCATGCCTCCAGCATCTATTATCTGTTTCTTGTACATATAAGTAGCTTTATTTTAAATGGGTGCAATGAAGAAGACCAGGAACCTGGCAGCTCATAAGAAAAGAAACCTTTGTCAGAGAATGTTGATTTCCTTTGCCTCTGACATAGAGTGACATTAGTTTCTTAACCTCAAGGGAGTGGTTGTTTGCTTTCACAATATATTTACAAGTGCAGCATATAGCATTTAATCAATGTTTCCCGTTTTTATTCCTGTGAACCTAAACAGATTTCTAATAAGAGCCATGGTGGAGTCTGTGCATTCAATTAATGTTTCTCTAAGAATAGCTTCTTCTTGGTCAAATTCTAAGTTCCAGAGCAGTTACCATTAGATAGCTCTGCTCAGTCAAATTTTGTAACCACTTGTTGATCTCATAATCATTACGTTCTAGAATACTTACGATTAGACCAATATATTTGCTAAAATTAACTATATCCAAATTGGTATCAGTGGCATCCTTAGACATTTACCTTACTGCATCAGCAGTGTCTTAGACAGCTCACTTAACTAAGTTGGAATTCACAACAGAAAGGAAAATTAATTCAACTTTCAGTTTTCCAGTGTTGTAGAGCTCAAGTTAGGTTACGTAACTTTCAAAGATCACCCATTGGAGCAAAGAAACTAGCAGACATATTTTGTCCAAAACAGCGACAGCATCCTTGAAAGGAAGGAAATGTGAAATTTCAAGAGACATGAAATTTCAAGAGAAAGTTTTTATTTTTCACAATATTCTTGCATCTTTCCTGGTCTTGAACACAATTTTTTCTGTCTTAAGTGCCCCATATTGAAAACAAATAGAATTGGTATATGTTAATATTTTTAAAGTATATTTTTATTATAATCAAAATCATCTACAGTGATATTCCTTGACCTATTATAGTGGTAATAAAATTTCTCCTAAGTTCTTGTTTTTCATTTTTCTTTGTTCCTCCTTCCCTTCCTTCCTTCCTTCTGTCCTTCTTCATTGGTTTTTCTTGTCTTTCTGAGAATATTTGATACATTAATTTTTATATGAATTTAAGAATAATTCTAATAGTGGGCTGTGCTTTTTCTCTAAAGGATAAAGTTTGAGTTTATTTTTCCCAGATTACTACTCTTCTGCTTGGCTTGGAGACCTTTGTGGCCCTTTTATAAAAAGGACATGTCATCAGTATGTTGTCTTACCAGACATTTATTGAGTGATGATTATTTGCCTCAAACTTTTCTTAGTGCTTAACATGCATTTTTATTCAACAAACTATGTGATAGGCACTAATTATCCTGTATTACAGATGAAGAAATTAAGGCACAGAAAAGGGACATTACTTGCCTAGATAGATAGATAGATAGATAGATAGATAGATAGATAAACACTTGCCCATACAGCTATCAAATAAATGTGGAATGACAACTCAAGTCTGTTTTATTAACTACTATACTCTGAGGTCCAAAGAATTTGTTTTGTAAGTTCATGCAAATTATAAATGATGAAGCCATTATACACACAAATACGGATAGTCAAATTGCAGAGCTTGTGTTTTCAGCTACCATAATACCTTGCTTCAGAGAAATAGTGCTTGCTGATATAGAATAGTACATGTAGGATTTTCTTGGAACTATATTCAGTGCCTAAAATTTCACTTTTTTTGTTATCACACCTGCACTTTTCAATATAGAAACCACAGGGCCTATTTATTTTATAACCAACCTTTATTTTGTATTTTGTGGTCAAGTTTTACACCTACTTTCATGTAAAATTATTCTTTTAATAAAATAACCTTTTTATTTTCCCCAATATTGAAAACATGGAGGGAAAAATCAAGAGACTAGAGCATGATACGTGGTATATTTTTCTATAAAAGATGTGATTGCAAACAATTAGATAAAACAGTAAAATTTTAAGAGAAGTCATTATTTTATTCCCTCGTAGTTTTTTGCTTTCTTTCTTCTTTTTTTAGAAAAAGTAGCTGTGTTCTTGAGTGCAGATACTAGGACATTAATCAGTCACAGCTACAGAAGCTCAGATCAGGCAGTGTCCTTGGTGCTGACCTAGTCCAATCCCGCCCCCATGCATCTTGTTTTCCCTGTGATGCTTTCTCTGAGTCCTACCTAGCCCAGTGAGATATGGCAGAGCAATGCAACAAGCCCAGAAGCCAGAAGGATTGGAAAGAAAATCCTAAAGTCTACTTCCTACTAACTTTGTTACCTTGAACAAACATGTTAACTTTTCTCAGGCTCCATTTCCTAATCTATAAAATGGGGATATTAATTCCTACCTACAGGGTTTTGAAGAGCTAATGAGCACAATATCTGGCATATGGGTAAGCATTCAATTAACACTATGCTCTCTTCCCTTTCCTTCCTTCCACTTCATTTAGGTTCCATTTGGTATGCTATCTATATCAATGCTGTGTGCAGGCACATGTCCTTCCCTGACCCTCTGGGAATGTGAATCATTCCCTCATCTCTGTCCTCCAGCACTGCGTACCTAACTCCTCATGACACCGTACACTCAGAGTTATTTGTATGTCTCTTTTGCTGCTAGATTATGAGCTTCACTAAAAAGAAAGGCTAGCTATTTTTTAGTTACATCCTTATCATTTACCACAGTTCTTGGCACATGGTAACCAAAGGATAAATAACAGCTGAATAGAAATGAAATTATTTACTTTTCTGAGCCTTGGTTTCTTCATCATTAAAATGACTATAATCATCTGGCCCTTTAATCTCAAATGCTCAGTTACAGTAACACCTATATGGGCATTCTTATGAAAATACCCTTTTATCAGAGACACCATCCTTTGTCATCCTACCCAACATAGATCTTCCCTCATGGTTAAGCTCTACTTGCTTACCCTCTTTATATGCCCACGTGACATCTGTTACTACCTGGAATTCTCTTTCTTTTGTTCATTGTTCGGTTACTTTCATTAGAATATAAAAATTAAAAGCATTGTCTTTCTTATTCATTTCTGAATTAGCAGCAACTTGGAGAGTGCTTGGCACATATAGACGCCTAAAATATTTGTTTAAAAAAGAGTGAATGGATAATTAAATGGAAGAGTTTCTTTGAAAGAAAAATAGAGACAAGATAAATAGCTTCTGTGACCTTCATTAAAAACCCATTTCTAGCTATGCAAATATGAAAATTTTAAGATGATTATTTTCTTGGCAGTGGGGTTTGTGCAAATCAACATGCTACCCCGTAAATCTTGCCTGTCCTCTTTCATCAAAATCTTTAAGAATGTTGCTGAATACTTAGACAGCTCAAGCCTACCAGGGTCACTTTTAAAAAGCTTATTAGCACAGTTTTGAAATCTTATGTTTTAAACTGTTTCTCCTTAGAAATGCATATTTATACAAACATATACTCCAATGTACACAGTTGGCTATTTCTTATTAATATGCATTTTTGAAAGTATAAGAATTTGGCTTTATTTAAGTCTTAGTCTTGCTTTTTTTTCTGACCTGATTGCCAATACTACTATTGGTGGATTAACAACTATTTGAAGGTGAACTCAAGAAGAACATCAGATCAACCGCATGACATGAGTTATGTGTTGTTACATAAAAGGCACACATAAGCTCACACGTACCCAATGGCAACATGTGTTCAAAATTAATCAGAAATAGAAAGACAAAATGATTGAGTACTTATTAAATTTTAAATTAAATATTATTTTTAAGGTGTAGAGTTTACTGACCAGCTTTAAGTCTTTCCAAATAATAAATTTTGCATTTTCTTTCATTTTTTTCTTTTATTGCAGCCTACCACTTTCTTCCTAATGAAGAGTAGTTCAAATCACATATCTTTAATTGAGCTCTCTTTATTTATATGTCAGTCTAGCTGAACTTATCTTCAGCTAGGACCTCAGTGCTGCTGGCCCTTTTCCTGGATTAGAGCCCTATCCAGATGGTTGCTATTACCTGAGACTGTTTTTAAAAGGTAGCAGTTACCATGTGGATGGAGATATTCCAGGGCTGTTCTCAGAGAACTACTCAGGCCATGTTCATTACCAAGGAATGAAAACACTAAGTTTCGCTTTATTTGTCCCACAGTAGATTGTAGAAAGTTGCTTTAGTCACAAAACATGCCCTACATAGCCACACCGTGGGGCCTCAGATTATGAACTGTGTAGTCCTACAGGTCCAGTACCAGGTGTGATAGTGAATACAGAGAATCACAGGTTGCTACTTAAGTGTTAGGGCGGAGGAGAAAGGAGGTCTGTCAAGCCCCACGAGAGATGTTACCTTTTATTGGATGGAGGTCCCAGATGTTTCATATAGTTTATCCTACTTCCTCTACTTTTTTTTCTGCTACTCCTACTATTACTGCTATTAATACTAACACCATCACCACAGCTCTGTGCATCCACATTGTATAAGATACTGTTTGGGGAAATTTACATGCACTCAGTAGCATATTAATTTCTCAAAATAATCAAGGTGGATATTATGCACAATTGATGGGTAAGGAAACTGAAAGTCAGTTACACAGCCAATGAAGTGTAGACATAGATCCAGGAGTTAAATCCAGTGAGCTTGCATCCAAAGACTGCTGCTCTCCCAATGTTCATCTTTACATTAATATAGAAGACCTAGCAGATACTGATCTGTTTGCTTTCTGACTTCTTAATTGTCTATAGCAGATAAAAGATCAATATTCTGAAATGAATATTTCAGTATCACATTTCCAGAAAATAATTTCCAGGATGGTTCTTTAGCTTTCCCATATTTATTACTATTCACGATTTTCTTTTATAGTGCATAATCTAAATCTCTGACTCCTCTGGGTGGGTGGGTGGGTGGGTTGGTGAGGGAACAACAACAACAAAAAAACCCAACAAAACCAGCCAACAAGCAAAAACTGTAGACAAGAATGAAAAGTTTGATTGTGTTTTCTGAGTACCAATTGACAGGACTGAACAGGAGATTTTCGGTCTTTTCATGAGCAGAAGAGGGAAAGGGGGTCTCATATTCTCAAATGTACTCATGCCAGAAGGAATTCAAGGGATGCTTGTCAGCTTTGATCCACCCAAGCCCTGTGAATCTAAGAACCACATAATCAAGTTCAAAGAGAATCAAGGAAAAGGAAACTCTAAGGGAGAAAAAAAAAATCTCAGGTTGTACCTTCGTGATAAATTGTTTTCAAATAAGTATAGAAATACCCTTAAAGTTAAAAGAGAAAGAACGAGAGGGAGGAACAAGGAAGGAAGGTAGGATGGAAGGAAGGGAAGGAGGGAGTGAAGGAGGGAAGGAGGGATTTTACTGCCTTCAAGTTCCTTGGTAGATGATTCTAAAATGTACTATACATGCTTCTATTCATTACTTGTTAAGTTGGGAGAAAAAAAAATTAAACATTTTTCCGTAAAATACTTCCAGGCTAAAGCATTTGGTATCAAAGGCTAACAAGTTAATATAGGCAAAATTTCTAGGAAATAGTTTTAAAGTGCTAGAGGTGTGATAAGACAACCAGCAGGATATTCAGCAACCAGCAAGAGATCCTTCACATTTTTGTAAAGAGACTGAATTATAGTCTCTAACTAACAAGGTTTCTGAGAGGTGACCCCCATGTGTCATGTCATTATTTGTTTGGAATTTCTAAGGTTGAAACCTGACATATTTCTCTCCTGGATGAGTTGAGGGAAGTTACCCTCATGGCAGTAATGCTTGTCCTTTGAAAGATTACCACTTCGTAAATGTGTTTTCTTACAGAGTGAGAATTTTAACAATCTTGATGTTTTTCTTTTATTTTGTATAATTTACCCTATTGCGGATTGAGTTCCTATGATGGGAAATTATTAAAGTTGATGAATCTACCTAGATCCTCAGGCTTCATCATGCACCTAGAGACACAATAATTTCATTGGAAAGGAGTACATAATAGAGATTTTCCCCCTTAGATTAGAAATATAATTTCCTTGATTTTCTACTAAATTTTATTCCCTTGTAACAAACATGTTAAGGTGTGAAGATGAAATAGAATAATGAAAAAAATAATATGCTTCCAACTAAATTTATATTCCAATTAAAATTAAATCTTAAAAACTATGTCCTTGTTTTATTTCTGTTTAGGTGAGGATGCAGTTGCTAGGTGCACCTTAATGTTTTTAAGAACTTTATAAAGTTGACCCATTGTTGAGGATACTGTATCTTGGACTGGTTTTTGTATGTGTAATTGGGATTGGCGGAGTATTGAGGGTCAGCTAGTTGGATAGCCAGCTGTGTCCTCATCTAATACTACAAAAGCTAGATTCTTTCTTTTGAGTTGAAAGGAAACTTAGTTTAATCTTCTATTCCACTACTCTCCCGTTGCAAGCATCCCTCTAAAACGTGTATAAGAGGGACCTCAATAAATAGATTACTTAAAGAAATTAAGAAATCTCCCCCAAACGGAAGTGAGAAGGAAGGCGGACCCTGAGGCCTAGAACTCATTACTTTGTTGACTCTACTTACTGGATCACTTTATTTTAATTTCTACTTTTCTCTTCTTGGGGGCTAGAGTTCATTGATGAAGATGGAGAGTCATGGGTGGGCTCTTCTGTCTTTGAAGTCAGTCATGAAGAAGCCATCACCTTTCTTCAGAATGTGAGGGACAGTGATCATTATTATTTTCCCATCTTTGTGGTTTCAGCAGAAATGTGAGACACAAGACCCTCAGCCCCAAGACTGATGGAGGTAAATGGTCTGTATATTGTGAGTTTTGTCTTATTATTTCCCATTTCGAGCAGACTAAATTTTACTGCCAGCTTAGGTTCTGTTAACATATTTTTTCCCCTGTACAGAAAGCTATGAAATGGTTGGGAACAGATTAATTTATAGCAACCTTTTGAAAAGCAATGAGTGAAGAAGAAGGAAAATTTCTAAATGCAGAAAATAATGCTTTCCAGGCCATTGGTTAGGATTTTCCAATTTTCAGTTATTTCAGTTATTGTATAGAAAAGCAATGAGTGTGGGCACATTATAAGTAAGCTTTAGCGTATTTAATGGATCTGAAAGCCCCTTGAATTCCATGTATGCACTCTTCCATTAGTATTTTAAGATTCTAATTGTGTTTGCACAATGAGTCATTCTGTATCAGTGGCTGACAGTTGACGATCATGGTGGCGTGGAGGTGAACATTTTTTACCAATCAAATTAGGCTTTGTATATTTAATAATTGCTACATGAAAGACACTGACAAAAGTAATTTGATCACAACGTGGATTATTATAAAACATTTCCAGAGGCCATTAGAAGAAATACTGGGGATTTGCAATGCAATAGGTAAGCAGCAACAGGCTCAAAAGTCTACATTTTAAAGTTGACTGGAGAATTCCATATTCCCTTTAATGTAATATTTTTTAGATCTTTCTGTTCAACACGGATTCACTGAGATGCACGGTTGTATATACAGCAGAAAAAATTTCATTCTCTGTTTCCCCCATTATGTGGCACCATGGCTGGCTGGTGCACTTAATAACTTTCTGAAAGCATTTGAGTAGAACATTTAGGTAGTGAAATTTCCCCAAGTTCAACCTCATAAGATATGATGACATCTACCTTCAAAATACTTGTTTAAAATGTCACAATCAATTTCTCGATTATGTCAGTTTAAAATACAGAACTATACCAACCACAAATCCTGATGCTAGTAAGCAGACCATCAAACACAGTGTCAACAAACATTCAAAATAGGGATCCTAGAAATTACAAAGTGAATGTTGTCTCACAGGACCTTAAGGCAAATAAATCCAGAAGGAAAAAGAACAGCTTTACCTAATACTTCCCATGGGGAAAAAGATGAATGTTTCTAAATTCTAATAGAAATGACAAATATTTTAAAAACATGTTTTGACTAGACAGGTTCTGAGAGAGGGGGGACAATTGCAAACCAATCCTGAAAATTATGATATTTAAAGAGACAGGGCTAAAACGGAAATCAGGGTAATTTCAATCCATCAGACAATTGTAAATATTTCCTTCCATCTCTGGTATGCAGTTAATCTCACAGAGAAGAATATAAATAAATAGTTGTTGATTAAATCATGGCTAGACTTTTTTCCTGCTGGATTGAGTTCCTTGGGGGCAATGTCCATTACTTAGACTTTTTTTTTGGTCCCAACCCTTGGCAATAGAGAAAAGGGTATGTTCAGAAGCCAAAAGTCAGTGAAATGGGACTATCCGAGTTGTCTGTGCAGAAACAAACAAGGGAGGAAAGGGGAAAAGCTGGGACAATGGTTCCATTAAGATCCATTCCATTTGGGGCACCTGGGTGGCTCAGTTGGTTAAATATCTGTCTTTGGCTCAGGTCATGATCTCGGAATCCAGGAGTCCTGTGGTCCTGGAATGAAGCCAGGGGATCAGCTCCCTGCTCACCAGGGAGTCTGCTTCTCCCTCTCCTTCTGCCTCCCCCCCACCACCACCACCTTGTGTTCCCCCTTGCTTGTGCTCCCTCCCTGCTTGTGCTCTCATGTGCTCTCTTGCTCTGGCTCTCTCTCTCAAGTACATAAATAAAATCTTAAAAAAAAAAAAAAAGATCCAGGGGCGCCTGGGTGGCACAGCGGTTAAGCGTCTGCCTTCGGCTCAGGGCGTGATCACGGCGTTATGGGATCGAGCCCCACGTCAGGCTCCTCCGCTATGAGCCTGCTTCTTCCTCTCCCACTCCCCCTGCTTGTGTTCCCTCTCTCTCTGGCTGTCTCTATCTCTGTCGAATAAATAAATAAAATCTTTAAAAAAAAAAAGATCCATACCATTCATAAAATAGACAATTGACAAATATGAGGCAGACAGAAAATATTGCGCATATCTAGGTAAAAGGATATAAAATTAACATTTTAGCTGATCTAAGCTTTATGCTAACCAAGATAAAAAGAGATGATGGAGGATGTATCCAAGTATGGACAGTCATGAAACTCTTGGTTCCCTAAACTCTTTTATATGGTTGTACAGAAATAACACATACAAAGCCTATCCTGATGATATCTGATTCTAAACCCTTAGTATGTTCAGAGAAGAGATTTCCAAGCGCAGATGATAGGGCCACCTGAGAGCACACATCTGATTTCCAACTTCATCTTCTGGTTTCTCCAATATACTGTTTGACCTAAATAGGATAATCTTAAAGTAGACATACACTCCTACACACACACACAAGCTTTACAAACAGTAAAGGTCTACGCAAGTGTTGCTGCTCTTACGATCATTATCATAGATACTCCATCTAATTATAGATGTGCTACAGATTAATGTAGAACACAGGGCGTGGAAATTAATTTGAGGCTGGTTTGCTAGAAATGTCTGTCGATTCAAATTGTGGGTAATATTGTGATTAATTTCTAAGGGAGGACTGTTTATTTTTCCAGCCGTGAGAAAACAGCAGCTTTGTGTGGATGCTTTTCCAAAGTGAAGGGAAGGCGGGTGAGATGAGAGACAGTAGAGAAATGGGGCATTGCATTATCTGTGTTTCTGCTTTTTATGAAATGTAAAGAGGTTAGGTATGCTGTGAAATTGAAGCAATCTTGTTCTGTCTGCAGTGCTAGTCTCCGAGAAGAATTATAGGGGGATTGTCCTAGTTTTAGTACAATTATGCCCGAGAAGCTGCATGGGCTCTACATCTTCATGCCTCCACTCTTGCTCTCCCTCCTGCCTATAATCCCATTTCTTCTCCCTCCCGCACTCCGCTCCCAGCTGATTGTCAGTGACCTAGTCATCTTGTACATCTTTGGATCAGATATGTACCCCACCAGAAAGCCTTTCCTGATTCCTCTATGGAAAATAAGTATTTGTATACTTGCACCCTTTTAGGAAAAAAAAAAAATTTCATTGCCACTCCCTTTTTAAAATATTTTCCCGTATTATCAGACATTTTATTTATCTGTGTGTGTATGTGTCTCCAATACCTAACAAAATGACTAGTAAGCATGTAGTCAAAGTTTATTCACTGACAAACTGTACAAGGAAAATAGTAAGAGCTCAGGTTCAAGTATACCTGACCGTATATCCCAGTTTAGACACTTAAATGTAGACGACCCACTCTTTAAATAGAGGATATAATATTTATTTTGGACTTATAGCAGACGTAAGTAAGGAAAGATACCCTCAATTGTGAATTGTGCCTTGCATATGTTCAAGTTCAAGGCATAGAAAATATTTCTGAAAAAAAAATTCTGTAGGTGTCATGTAACATTATGCAGCTCCAAGAAACAAAACAGGGTAAAATGTATCTACATATTAAAGGGTCCGTTTATATTATTCTAGGTTCCTGTAAAGGGCATTTATTCTTATATAACCTTGAAAAAAATCTATCCCGAGTCTTTTCATCATTAGTGTGATTTAGTGAGACAATTACTGAGTTAATTTTCCATAATGACAGGGAAAAAAAATCCCACTGTTATCTGTGTGTTTTTTTTTTTTTTCTAATTTACTTTAGAAAATACAACAAAGCATAACTCTCCAGCTTGTTTATCCAGGGCTTGGTTGAACTGAATTTAATTGGAAAGTAGGAAAAGAGTAAGAGAGTAGACTGCTTTGAACACAGTCATCACTATGGAGTGAGGCCTGAAATGGAAGGTTCTAATATGTAGTCATTATGACTGACACTGATTCTAAGGGCTTTTCACATCGTAACTCATTCAGCCCTAACAAAACCTCCAAGCAGCAGATGTTATAATTATTCCTATTGTTTTAAATTAGGAAAATGGAGACAAACTTGGCTGAGGGAAATAGTAGAGCTGGAACTTGAACATAGGGGGTCACTAGGACAAACTGCTTCTAAATTATCATCATACAAGTTAAAAAAATGATAATTTCACTAAAATGCACATTTCTAGAAATAGCAATTAGTAACAAAATAAATAAATAGCAAATCTCTTTAGAACAATACCCATGGTAATACACATCTAAGAAAAAAAGGCCGTCTAAGGCCATCTAAGAAAATAAGGAAAGAAAGAAAGAAAGAAAGAAAGAAAGAAAGAAAGAAAGAAAGAAAGAAAGAAAGAAGAAAGAAAGAAAGAAAGAAAGAAAGAAAGAAAGAAAGAAAGAAAGAAAGAAAGAAAGAAAGAAAGAAAGAAAGAAAAAGAAAATAATTTGGGCTCAGATGGGTTTGTAGTCCTCAGTTCTTTTAAATGCCTATGGAATAATAATTTTCATATAATTTAAATATTTTAGAAAACATTAGAGAAGTTTGATAAATAACTCAGGTACTTAAATGAACTGAACATTGTCCTCATAGAAACTTAGACAAGGTAACAGAAAGACACAAACACATACATATACACACAAACCACATACTCTGCATAGACTACCTTTTATACACAAATCTATAAGACTCCATTCTCTCTGAATTGTGATGCAGGAGTTCTAAATAAAAGACTAGCAAGCAGATTTTAAAAAAACATATTAAGTTAATAATACAAGAAGTTTATATGCCAATAAAACAGGTATGAATTTGACATTCAATAATCAGGAGCAACAATTATCTCACTTCTTCATTTTTCTAAATGAAATTAAAGATGGTTCCATGTTCCACTCAGTCATAACCCACCCCCCTCTACACACACACACACACACACACACACACACACGCACACACACACACATAGCCCAATGTCGAAGTGTCACATAGAGAGTCTAGTAATGACATGTTCTAAGAGCAGGAATGGTTACAATCCTTCTGTCCTAGTGGTCTCCATTTTTTCTTTTGCATTTTCTCTTTTAAAGCACACTAGCTAGTCCTGGACTTCTAAAAGGTGATGCTCCAGGCAACTCAGACCTACCCACCTCATGCTCAGCCCCACAAACCGACGTTCACAGTACCCCACCCCAGCCCTCAAAATCCTGATGCTTAGGGAACCATGTACTTCTTGTGTCTCTGCTTCTGTGTCTGCCAAGGCCCTTGTGTGGCAAGCAGAATTGCACCCCTGCCCTTCTCTTCTTCCTCTGTGCACTACCCACAGACTGCCCTGTTGCCCTGTTCCTATCTGATAGCAGCCCTTCTCATGTTTTATCAATAGATCCACTCTGGTCTTACTCCTTGATGATTCTCAACACCAAAGTAACACCTGTGCAGGTATTTTCTGTAACTCTGCCCCAAAAAAGAAATTTGGGGGCTGGTGTGGGTTGGGGCAGGAGATATGGAAAATGACTGTGTCTTAGAGCCCTAAACTTGTTCTGCCTTCCAGAAGGGAGAGAGAAAAGGGATAATATCCTTTTAAGTCTTTCTCCCTACAACAGCAAGAACACTCAAAAATTAATAGTAGATTCTCCTAACACAGCAGGAATAGAGAGATTGTTTAATATTATTAAAGCCATTAATACAGTATATGACATCGATATGTCAAATATATAATAACCATATGATTATTTAAATAGGTGTTGAATGAAAAAAAACCTTAATAATCTAACACCTATTTGTGTGAAAGACTTAAAAAAAAACCTTAGAATTAAAAATAAGAAAACCATCTTAAATTAGAATCCAACCAGCATTAGTGGTAGAATACTGCAGATAATCCTGCTTAATAATAGTAACTGTTTGAAAAAAAGGGTAAAATGTTTAATAGGCTAGAATGTATAAGAAACCACCTTATGCCAGTTAGAATGGCAAAAATTGACAAGGCAAGAAACAACAAATGTTGGAGAGGATGTGGAGAAAGGGGATCCCTTTTACACTGTTGGTGGGAATGCAAGTTGGTACAGTCACTTTGGAAAACAGTGTGGAGGTCCCTTAAAAAGTTAAAAATAGAGCTCCCCTATGATCCAGCAATTGCACTACTGGGTATTTACCCCAAAGATACAGATGTAGTGAAGAGAAGGGTCATATGCACCCGATGTTCATAGCAGCATTGTCCACAATAGCTAAATTGTGGAAGGAGCCGAGATGCCCTTCAACAGACAAATGAATTAAGAAGATGTGGTCCATATATACAATGAAATATTACTCAGCCATCAGAAAGAACGATTACCCAACATTTGCAGCAACATGGATGGGACTGGAGGAGATTATGCTAAGTGAAATAAGTCAAGCAGAGAAAGACAATTATCATATGGTTTCGCTCATTTATGGAACATAAGAAATAGCAGGGAGATTGGTAGGAGAAGGAAGGGAAGAATGAAGGGGGAGTAAACAGAAGGGGGAATGAACCACAAGAGACTATGGGCTCTGGGAAACAAACTGAGGACTTCAGAGGGGAGGGGAATGGGGGAATGGGATAGGCTGGTGATGGGTAGTAAGGAGGGCACATATTGCATGGACCACTGGGTGTTATACGCAAATAATGAATCATAGAACACTACATCAAAAACTAAGGATGTACTGTATGGTGACTAACCTAACATAATAGAAAATTAATGAAAAAAAAAAATAAATCCACTGCAATCTGGAAAAAAAAATCCGTGTAGGGACTGGTAATGGCATTGTTTTTCTGAGTTGCCATACACATAAACAGGCAATGCAGTGGCTTTAAATCCAGAGACAAGTCTTCCTGCTTGAAAATATCACACCCCAGTAATTCCCTCTTGATGGACATGTGACATGTGCAGTCACACAAGGTCCTGAGCTTAGAGAGGCCTGTGCCTGTTTTAACGTTCTGCTGACACCATCTTGAAATTCTTGATAAATTTTGAACAAGTGGCCCCACATTTTATGCTTTGCATTGAGCCCACAAGTTATGTAACATGTCCTGAACTCCAGCCTGACAACAGAGATCCAAAAAACTTTGATGGTCTTTCCTGCTTAGCAGGTGGACTGGAGATCCATGTCCAGGGTGGAGAGCTCTAACAGAAATTCCTGAAATCTGGATGCAGCTTTCATTGGACAGTGGTTCAGGAATGACACTTTTAAACGCCAAGGCAGAGAGTCTAGGGTCATTATTATTAGACCTGGTGTCAAGCTACAAGATCTCAGCAGAGAGTGGAAAATAAAGCTAATTTAAAAATTCTAGAACAATTCAAGTTGGAAGTAAAATTGTTTTAGAAAATGTCATGACTTTGTAAGTATAAAACAATGGATGAAATAACCAAGAAACATGGAGTTGGGTAGATAAATATGAAAACGTTCTTTATGGAAAAAAATCATGCAAATAAGTATAAAACATTGTACGGGTATCACATACAAGCACATGCAGATGGCAAAAATGTCAGCAGTGGTAATATGTATCTATGTGTATTTTTTAATCATGTATATTTTCAATCACATATTTTTATCACAGTAAATGCCACTTCTACAAATACTCTGTTGTATAGATCATGGATTTGGGAATCAGTTCAACAGAGTGCAATTCCAGTTCCACCAATTTGTAGCTGTGGGACTTTAATCAAGGTATTCCATTTATTTGTATCTCAACATGCTTATCTGTAAAAGAGGGGAAACTTTTATTCCTTCATATGATAGCTATTGTGGAGATCAAACAAGATTATAGATGCAACATATTTGTCATAGTGACATAGCGAGCTCCTGAAAAATGTTACCTGCTGTACCAATTCTATTGTTGCTATTGTTGTTGCCATTATGACTTTCCTAAGAAAATGATTGGTTAGGTGATGAGAGATGCATTTCAAATATGTAATTGAAGAATTTTTCATATTTTTTTCTGAAAGAAATATGCTCTATGTCTTCTAAAAAGGATTTAGTTAAATGTATTATGACATATATAAATCCTGGGAAATATTACAGTACTGAAAATTATCTTTTTTTTTTTAAGATTTTATTTATTTATTCAACAGAGATAGAGACAGCCAGCGAGAGAGGGAACACAAGCAGGGGGAGTGGGAGAGGAAGAAGCAGGCTCATAGCGGAGGAGCCCGATGTGGGGCTCGATCCCACAACGCCAGGATCACGCCCTGAGCCGAAGGCAGACGCTTTACCGCTGTGCCACCCAGGCGCCCCATGAAAATTATCTTTAAACAATATATGAGTCAAATAGACACAAGTAGCCTCATTACCATATATATATGTGGTAGATACATATATATATATATATATATATATATATATATATATAATCTATCACAATCTCTCTATATTTTAAATAAGCATAGAACAAGAGGTAAGAAGTTTTTCAGTAAATTATCAAAGATAATTTCTCCTGCTGGTGAGATATATGATTTTTATTTTATTATTTTTACTCTCTGCTTTTTAAAAACTTCCAACAGTGAGCTTGAAAAAGTTGTAACTGAAAATAAAACATTTTTGAAATAGCATCCCTCGTTGTGAGAATGTGTGTGCTCACACACACACACACAATACAATTCTAGATGTATTTAAAAAAAACATACTCATATGAAGATGATATTCAGAGATTATTGAAACTAAGATTATCAGAAACAATGAGTAGTCCTAATAAAATTTTAAAAATATTCCCCTCACAAGAAAATATAATTATGAGAAGTTAAAAGTATTGCCTATTCTATTTAAACTCAGTAGAGCACATAGTAAATGCATTTAATTGCTCCAACAATAAGACACAGTTTTGAGAAATGATTACTGATTTAAAAGCAAGATCCTACATTGTGTTTAGTTTGAAATGCTGCTAGTTTTTTTTCATCAGAGACATGCCTTGACCTTAAAATATATATATTAGTTATTATTAAAATGTGGAAAGTGAAACAATCACACAGATGGTGAAGCATTGGAAGATCATTCAAAGTGGAAAAAAACTATGAGCGGAGGTAGCCGACTGTTGATGAGGTCAAAAGTAGTGATGTGAAAAAGAAAAATGTGTGAGTTTACTGAGAATTTTGTTTCCTACAGAAAAATTTCCATGTTTCCTGTTTTTGTTTTCTTTTCTTTCTTTTTTTTTTTTTTTTTAAGATTTTATTTATTTATTTGACAGAGACAGAGAGAGCCAGTGAGAGAGGGAACACAAACAGGGGGAGTGGGAGAGGAAGAAGCAGGCTCCCAGCAGAGAAGCCTGATGTGGGGCTCGATCCCATAACGCCAGGATCATGCCCTGAGCCAAAGGCAGACACTTAACAACTGAGCCACCCAGGCGCCCCCGTTTTTGTTTTCTATATCAAAAGTGATGGGAGAGCCAGGGTGGTTTTCTGTCCTAGAGCTTTGCTGCGAAGTCCGTTACTAATTTAAATTCTGGTCTACAAGTCATTATCTCTGTAACTTTAGGCATATTATGTAAACTTATATTGCCTTGTCTCGGTTTAAATTTTTCTTTTTATTAAAGATGCAATTTTTGTAGAGCCATTTTAGATTTAGAACAAAATCGAGAGAATGGCACAGAGATTTATCACATATCCCCTGCCACCATACATGCATAAGCCCCCTCATTACCAATGCCAGCCACCAAGATGATGTCTTTGTTACCAAGGACAAACCTACGTTGACACATCATAATCACTCAAAGTCCATAGTTTCCTTTAGGGTTCACTGCTGGTGTTGTACATTCTTTGGATTTAGACAAAAGTATAATGACATATATCCATCATTATGATATCATATAGAATATTCTCACTGCCCTAAAAATCCTCTCTGCTCTACCTGTTCATCCTGCCAGCCCCTCAGTCCTGACCCCACTGATTTCTTACTGTTACCACAGGTTTTATCTTCTCCAGAATGTCATATAGTTGAAATCATACAGTATGTCATCTTTTCAGATGGACTTCTTTTCCTTAGTAATAATATGCATCTAAGTTTCCTCCATGTCTTTTCATGAATTAATAACTCACTTTTTCTTTTACTGCTAAATAATATTAGATTGTCTGTATGTGCCACGGCTTATTGATCCATTCACCTACTGAAGAACATCTTGGTTGCTTCCAAGTTTTGGCAATTCTGAATAAAGGTCTTATAAACATCTATGTGCAGGATTTTGTGTAAACATCAAGGAGCATGACTGTTAGATCAAATCGTAAGAATGTGTTTAGTTTCGTAAGAGACTACCAAATTGTCTTCCAAATTGACGGAATCATTTTTTATTGCAACCAGCAACAAATGAGAGTTCCTGTTGCTTCACATCTTTGTCAGCATTTGACGTTGTCAGTGTTGAAGATTTTGGCCAGTGTGATAGATGTGCAATGTTATCTCATTATTGTGTTAATTTGCATTTCCCTAATGACATATGATCACCTTCCTTCTTAAACTTTAAAATAAACACATGAAATTTATTTCACTTGGCTAAAATAACAATTTAAATGATATGTTGTATGTAAAACACTTAACACAATACCTTTTGCCATGGTGATTAAGGGTGCTGTTGATGATGTTGGAGATTGTGATGATAGAAGAAATGAGAAAAGGATTATCTATTAAATGTGAACTACAGCAATGATCTCAAAGTATTCATTACTTCAGTCAGACATCCTTATTTTGAAGATTTTATTTATTTATTTGACAGGCAGAGAAAGCACAAGGAGGGGGAGCGCCAGAGGGAGAGGGAGAAGCAGGCTCCCCACTAAGCAGGGATCCCAATGGGGGGTTGTACCCCAGGACCCCAGGACCCCAGGACCCCAGGATCATGACCTGAGCCAAAGGCCAATGTTTCATCAACTGAGCCACCCAGGTGCCCACTTCAGTCAGAAATCCTATCATTTTTCTTACTAAGCATTAATTATCCTTCATAATTTTTAATAAATACATATGTATGACAGCAATGGCGTATAAAATGTAACTATCAGCTAAAAGAAACAATGATAGCATTAGTTGCAAAGTTCTGGTTATGTTAATTCTTAGAAAACCAAGTGCACTGATAGCATTGCAATGATGACAGTGCAATTTTCTCCATTCACTCTGACATCTCTATTGCAGTCTTGTGGCAACCACTTTTCAGGACCTTTCAGTGTTAGGATTTAAATTTGTGTCAGCGATGGCAAATTGACTACTCTGGAAAGATCAAGCAGAGAATACAATCTGGCTCTTTGTAACAATTTTATAAATGCTAGTTGGGAACAGTGTATTTCTTGGACTTTTCCATTCTGGTCATTAACAAGACCATGATCTCAATTATAACAAAGACATAATCGTAACAAATTAAAGAGTGTCTCACGACAATGGTCACTGTGCAAAAGTAGGTCACATTTTTGCAGCCACGACTGACCCACTAAAATATAATTTATTATGGCACCTGGGTGGTTCAGTCGGTTGTATGTCTGACTCTTGATTTTTGGCTCAGGTCATGATCTCGAGGTTGTGAGATGGAGCCCCACTTTGGGCTCTGTGCTCAGTGGGGGGTCTGACTTTCTCCCTCTCTTTCCCTCTGCCCTTTCCCCTGCTCATTCTATGTCTCTCTCTCTGAAATAGATAAATCTTTAAAAATAAATAATTTATTTATTGCAATTGGCATAATAAAAATGTAACTTAGATATCACTTTCAGAAAATAAAACCCCTTTCTTTGAAAACCCTTGTTCTTTGATTAAGAGAATCCAGGCATTCTTGGAAGATATCAAAAGGTCATACAACAATAATAAAAGTGCATTTTGCATTGCATGCTCCAATTTATCATTATAAAAAGAGGAAAATGAGGGTTGATGAGAAATAGAAGCTCGTACAAGGATGCACTCTGTGCTTTTTCATGGAGAACCGGCAATTTCACTTTTTCTAGATTTATTCCCAAGTAGAACATTTCCTTTTCACGCCTTCTATATTATATGCTTTGTGAGCTTTTGGAATTCTGTAACAACCAGTCATAAAACTTACAAGACCAGATGCATTCTGATATACTGTACTCTCTTATGTTAAATAAGAATGACCATTACTCATATCAGTTTTATCAACCTTTGATGTGCAGGAGATTCACAGTCTGGAGAACCGAGAAACCTTCTGAAATCTGACATGTGTCCAAAGCACAACTGAGACCTTGTACAGCTCATTGTTATCCACAGATTCATCTAATCAAGGCCAAATTGTGTCATTTAACCCACAACAACCAGATTTTTGTAAAAGTTTTTATGACAGAGCTCTATGTTGAAGATAATATAATCTCACTCTGAGAGGATATATTCCTGTTTTCAAAGCTACTATTGTCAAAATTTTTGGAAAAGTATATCATTAATAAAGTGGATCACAATATGGCAAAAACTTTATTTTTCTCTTACATTACTTTCCAGGAAGGCAGAATGGAAGGTCAATAATAGGATCTATTTTAAATATTTGTCTAATTTCTGGATCCCAATTTATAAATTTACCTAAATACACTATCCAGTTACCAAAATGAAATAATTTTATCTGTATACACATATATAGAAAGATGACACTAGATTGTTAAGAGTAAAAAAGCAAGTGGCAAAACACCAATATTTGTGACCTGTGTGTGTGTATAGAAGTATAGAAAAGAATTGCAATGATACTGCAAATTGTCAATCCAAAATATGTGTCTTTAGAGAATTAATTTAGGATTGGAGAATAGACACATTTAATCTTCTATTTTATACACTTTAGTATACATCATGGAATTTTAGATGAACATATGTTTCTTTTTAAATAAAAAATAAATAGTAAAACAATTAAGCTAACACCTAATTACTGTTATTATTTTTAGGCTCTGCCTCATATGATGTGAAGACTACAAGAATTTTTACTTTTTCAACCAAGGAGAATAGAAGATAGTAGCTTTTATCTTGTTTTTCACATAGAGGTTCTAAAGAAGTATTTCCAAAATTGAATGATTAATGACCAGGGTAATGGAATATTTAGCAGGAATTAAGACTCATGCAGAGAAAACATTTGAAAGGACTACTGTGAAGAGTAAAGCTTGAATTGCACAAAATACGTAATATAAAATGGCAGGGGGCAGAGGAATTAGAAGTGACCGGACAGGAGACCACAGCTACAGGGGACATAAACACCGGGCTCTGTTTTAGGTGTTTTAACATCCTTTTCCATCATTAAAAGAATTGTTGAGCATCAGTCAAGGCAAATTGAAGACTTACAAGTTTGATTTTGTAATGAAGCAGGTTGGAAGATTACTGCATACTGCTCTAACAGTATTCATCAGACTAGGCACAAGCAAGAGGAAAAGACATGGAGGGGCTAGTCTGGGTTAACATACTTATGCGAAACAGGACAGAGATGCAAAAGCTTTGCTTGATGGTAGGAGAAGCCTAGAACTTTCAGGGGCCATTGACCTCAGAGAAACATCCGCAGGATTCGACTGCACATAGAAGGGAATGAGAAAGATCATAGGCAGAACAGTTAGAGTTAGGGAGAAGAGGACAAAAAATGAACTTGTTTATTGAGAAATATTTGCCATGGATCAGCCTTGACTGGAGGTACTGGCCAAGAAGTGTGTAAGCAGCAAAGCAGATCATGGTTTCAAAAAAAAAAATAAATAAAATAAAGTCAAATTGAGGTTATCTGAAAGTTTATTCATGAGAAGAAATCACAGTGACGTTAAAGGATAGTAACAGGACATTATAAATAAGGGGATAGTTTCAAAGCATTCTGGAACAAATCCATGCGTGTGGCAGTAGAAAAGGGTAATGTCTTTGGCAAGTGGTGGTAGGGTATACAGCTCTCATCTGATAAAGAGAGAGGTGTGGAGCCTAATAGGAACGTGGCACAAGTGAGAAGATCTCTAATGATCTACGACATGATATGTGTCTTGAGTTAGTGAACAGGGTAGCATAAATATTAATTTTCTCAATCATTGTCTTTTAATTTTATTGATTTCTGCTCTTATATCAAGGATTTTTCTCCCTTACATTGGGCTTACTTAGCTCTTCTTTCACTAGCTACTTCTGATGATAATTAGGTCATTGATTTTAGACCTTTACATTTGTTTTCAAATATAAACATTTAAACCTATAAATTTAGGGGCATCACAAAATTTTTGGTATATTTTACTTGTTCTATTATTCAAGATGAAATGCTTCCCTTTTTTCCTTTCCTTTCCTTTTTTTTAAGTAAGCTCCAGTCCAGCATGGAGCCCCACATGGGGCTTGAACTCACAACCATGAGAATAAGACTTGAGCTGAGATCAAGAGTTGGATGCTCAACTGACTGAGCCACCCAAGCACCTCAAGATGAATTTTTTTCTATTTTTCCTTACAATAACTTTAAATCATGCATTATTGGAAAGTGTCCCTATTTTATTGATTTATTTTAAATTTTTTTTGGAGAATGTCTTTTTTTTTAATGTTCAAGTATTTAAGGATTTTCTAGTTATCCTTCTGTTATTTATTCATATTTTAATGGGCTTCCCACAAGCAATAGGTGTGTTAGTAGGATGAAAACTTCAATGCAGTGGTGGTGGAGGGAGCTGTCATAAGGAGGATGTATAAGAAGGTTTGGGTGGAGAGATTGAGACCTTGGGTAAATATTGAGACAGATGGGGGTGGGGAGAATAGTGTTGTCTTCAATGATAGGATTCTGTTTTCTTTTTTTTTTTTTTTTTCGGGGGGGTGGTGATAGGATTCTGTTTTCTGATCAGTTAAAACTTGTCAGGCTTAGGACTGATACAGGAGCTCTAACTGGCCATTAGACCATGTAATTCTTAGGCCATGCCCAAGAGGGGAATGAAAGTACTGTTTGAGCTCATGCTGAAGTTCTAAGTTCTATTTGTATCCCAAGTTTCCCAGGTAAGTTAGTATTTACAAACCACTCCACAAGAATGCTATTTTCTGATGTATTAGGGGCAAGAGTTTCTGAGCAAATTTTTTGTTTACCTCACAAAATTTTCATTTTTTCAACAGGTAAAGACCAAAGATAGAGTGATATGATCATTGTTTATGTCTGAAAATTAGACAATGTCTGCATAAGTCCTATGACTCCTTTGGAACATCCCTGGCTTTCTTTGAAACCAGACTTAAATACATACCCATTTTTTAAATTATGTTTATATGTTTGTGTCACAGGTATCTCTGGGGGGAGGAAGCAGACTTGCCTCAAATTCTTCTTACTCCTGGCCTGAAATGAAACTCTTTCCTAACATTCAGAAGAAAATGTCATCTTTTCCCAAAAAGGCCAACAGATTCATACACCCAAAGTTCCAGATAAAATGTGTTAAGTTGACTGATCATAAACTTCAAGAATTAGGGTTATACAAACTTTCACTTTTAACATTTTTTCCTCATTCATGTTTGTCCTCCCCAAACATGAACACACAGACGTTTTCTCCCTCTCTCTTTGTCTAAGGCTTTTGGTGTCTGTATGTCCAATTTTTTTTTTTTTAAAGATTTTATTTATTTATTTAACAGAGACAGCCAGCGAGAGAGGAAACACAAGCAGGGGCATTGGGAGAGAAAGAAGCAGGCTCCTAGCGGAGGAGCCTGATGTGGGGCTGGATCCCAGAATGCTGGGATCACGCCCTGAGCTGAAGGCAGACGCTTAAGGACTACACCACCCAGGCGCCCCCGTATGTCCAATTTTAATCTATGCTTTTTATCCACATTTGCACAGCGGATACTGCTGCACATTGCTCTTTCTCTGGAATTCAACTCCGGAAGCCCTCTAGTCACAGCTAACAGCCCTCCCCAATTCCTGCCCAAGCCTGTGTGTTACCTAAACCGCCTCACCCAGGAAACCACAGGTGTGAGAGATGAGGTGTCTTTGCTGTTTGATGGTTGTATTTTTTTCTCTCTATTTCTAGAGCTCTTACATTTGAGTACTTCATGGCTATAACCCAGCAGGAACCCATAAACACCAACATAGAGCATTTAAATCAATCTGAGAGAACAAGGCTCCCAACTGTAACTTTTTTAAACTTAAAATATATTGGTAAAGGCTACAAGAAATCCATTGCCTTCCCTGTATACTTTTGTGAGTGTCACAGAAGTTAAGTGTCTCCTGACTCGGCTGGTGGGTAAATCCTCCAGGGCAGTGCCAAAATCTCGTAAAGCAGCAGATGGCAGATGCAACAGACAATCGCATACAATGAGGGATCCAGGCTGGTTCCCTAACCTTTCATCACCAGAAATTACTCCCATTGTTTAACTCTGCATCTGCAGCCTATTTACATGGGAGAATTGACTCACTGAATGTTTATGATGTGTTGAGCTGGAGCGAGACACAAGCTGCTCAGATTTTTCTCAGATGACCATTCCAACTACTGCGCAAAGGTCATTGCTTTTAGGTTGTGGTGGTATTATTGTTATTATTTTTTGGTTGTTATTCCCTAATGCACTTTGAAATCTGACTCTTCAGATTTGAACCCCTAAATGTGAAGTCATTTTATCTAACTTCCTCTGAACTTGTGATCTTACAGCTGTTGGGTAAATCCGCTGCAGCCTGTATCACAATAATCACAGCGTATCCTGAAAGCTTGTGCTCAATTTCATTCTTCCTGTATGAAATATAACAAGGACCTTAACCACCAAGTGAATTCTATGGTGCTACCCTGGGAAAAGTTCTCACTGGAAGCCCATATCTGGCAGGGGAATCAGGCACTTGGAGAAAGAGATTGAGTGTCTCCATTCTGGACTTTGCCACTGACCTCCTCAGGCAAGTCACTTAAATTTCTTCCCCCCAGCTTCCTTTTTGTGAAACGAAAGCATAATTATTTATTATTTTTGTCACAGGCTGAGGACAAGTGAAGTGCATTCATTTCACCAAATGAGCTGGCAATACCAAGTTCGCTCTGGTGGGGATATGTTTTATTATGCTATGTGCATTGAGTTAAACCAGGAAATAATCTAGCAGGGTTTAGATGAATGGGAAAA
The DNA here is from genome assembly GCF_023065955.2 of Ursus arctos. Lineage (NCBI taxonomy): Eukaryota > Metazoa > Chordata > Mammalia > Carnivora > Ursidae > Ursus > Ursus arctos. Next base: position 16,393,924 of record NW_026622930.1, read on the forward strand.
TGCAATGGTAGAGAAATAGGCATTTTTTAAACTAAGTGATTCCCTGGGCCTATCCTGTTGACAACGTCTAAATCCCTAGGACCTTTGGTAGTCACCCACTAGAACAATAATGGAGATCAAGGCCTCATATACAAGGATTTTGAATAAGAGATTGAAAGAGTCTAACAAGTTAATGACTTTGCATATGTAGATAGAAACCTTCATTACATAGAAATAATCCCCCATGTTTTGTTTTTTTCTTAATATTTAAAAAAGTATACAAATTGGTGTTACAGGCTAATAAATTATCACAAGTGAACAACCCTTGAATCAATATGCAAGTCAATAATAGAAATTACCAACACCCTTTAAAAGGTCCTCTTGTGTAATATCATAATCAATACCAACACCTTTATTCTACCCCAACATAAATGATGAAAAAATAGTATCTTATAGTATGCACTTTTTGTGTATTACTTTGCTCCGTGTTTCTGGTATTCACCCATTTTATTCCATATAGCAATAATTTTTTCGTTGTTATTTGGATTCCCATTAAATAAATGTATGAAAAGAATAAATGTATGAAAATTGATGTAACCTTATTACTTTTCATAGTCATTTACTTTTTTTTTTAATTTTGAGCACTACAATAAATAACTGTTATGTATCATTTTAAACATATCTTTGGGTACACATGTATATGCATTGCTATTAGGTACCTATATAATTATTGAGCTGGGTCATAATATATATGTATATTTAACTTCAGTAGATACTATCAAATAGATTTCTTAAGAAGTACCAATTTACATTCCTATCAACCATGTATAAGTATTACAGTTTCTCTCATTTTTACCAATATTTATTTTTTTATTGTTGTGGTAGTAAGAACGCTTAACACAAGATCTCCCCTCTTAATACATTTCTAAGTGCACAGTATAGTATTGTTAACTATAAGCACAATATTATACAACCGCTCTCTAAAACTTATTCATCTTGTATAACTGAAATTTTAAACAGTAACTCCCCATTTCTCTCTGCTGGCAGACCCTGGCAATCAGCATTCCACTCTCTATTTCTGTTAGTTTGACTATTTTATATATTTCAAATAAATGAGGTCATGTAGTATTTCTCCGTGACTGGCTTATTTTACTTGGCATAATGTCCTCTGGGTTCATCTAAATTGTTAAAAATGGCAGAATTTCCTTCTTTTTTGAGATTGAATAATATTCCATTGTATATAAACACCACATTTTCTTTATCCATTCATCCATAGATGGACATTTGGGTTGTTTCCATATCTTGACTGTAGAGGTTAATTTTGCAATGAACATAGAAATGCAGATGTCTCTTTGAGATCCTGATTTCAATTCTTATGAATATATGCCAAGAATTGGGATAGCTAGAATATATGGTAATTCTGTGTTTAATTTTTTGATGATCTGCCATACTGTTTTCCATACCTACTGTGCCAATTTACATTCCTACCAACAATGCTCAAGGATTCTAATTTCTCCATATCCTTGCCAACATTTTTTATCTTTTATTCTTTTGATAATAGCCATCCTAACTGGTGTGAGGTGGTATCTCATTATGACTTCATCATTTCCCATCACTAAGGGCTAATTTATGCCTCTGTTTTCATAACACATGTTTTTTCTATAATATTAATTTCTCTCTAATATTGACTAGTTCCTTCTTTGTCTCTCTCTCTCTCTTTTTTTTTTTTTTTTTGGATTTATAGTAATGTGTTTTTCTAGCTCCTTGAAATGGATTCTTGACTTTCAGTCTTTCTTTATTGATTTTACATAAGCATTTAAGACCATGAATTTTCATCTAAGGAAATTTTGAAATGATGCATATGAAGTTTGAAATACTGCTTTATTTTCACTATAAAAAGTAAAAATATTTTGTTTGACAATTCAGTTTTTTAAAAAGACTTGAATTTGTTAGAGTTATTTTAGGTTCAAACAAAATTGAGAGGAAGGTAGAGATTTCCCTTATGTCCCCACCCCCACAAATGCATACCCTCTATTATCAACAAGACTCATCAGGACAGTATACTTATTACCAAGGATGAACCTACACTGATCAATTGTAATCACTCTGCCAAAACCTCTGCTTAGGTCCTAGTCTGCTAGCTGCCATTTTTAAATCAGCAAACGCTTCTAGGACTCATTACTATGGGTTTCCTCTCCCTTTACTCAATCTCAGAGCATCTTTTCAAAGTATTGGTAGCTTTCTGTTGATTTCAAATTAATTTTAAGCATTTTTCCAATGTTCATAGTTTTCAAGGAAAAGACTAATACAAAATAAGCCAGTTTCTTATTTCCAGAAGAAGGAATTAATGCTTTTAGATTAAAACAAGAAATTGTTTGGGCGCCTGGGTGTCTCAATCAGTTAAGCATCTGCCTTCAACTCAGGTCATGAGCTCAGGGTCCTGGGATGGAGCCCCACATCGGGCTCCCTGCTCAGCAGGGGGTCAGATTCTCCCACAGCCCCTCTCTCTCAGCTCGTGTGCTCACACTTTCTCTCTCAAAAATAAATAAATAAAATCTTTAAAAAACTTGTTTACTCAATCACTTTAATCAAAGTGGTTAAAGCAGTTGATGATAGTCAATAATAAATGGGGGGAAAAACCCAATTTGTATAGTATTTCCTTTCCAGATTAAGAAAATAAAAATAGAGAATTCTTTCTTTCTTCTTCTTTTTTTTTTAATCTACAAAACAAACAAACAGACAAAAAAACTTTTGGAGATAGAAACTTCTTCACTCCCCACACTAGAACAGTCTCTAAAGTCAGTATCTTCCACTCAACTTTAAAACAAAGAGAGAAATGACATTTCTAGTCTCTTTATGGGTTGACTTTTCTCTCTGGAAATGGAAGTCCTAATCCTTGGTACCTGTGGATATGATCTTATTTGGAATAAGATCTTACAGATGTAACTAAGTAATGATAAGTTCATGAGAGTGAGTTCTAATCAAATATGACTGATGTATTATAAGAAGAGGGAAATGTCACATGAAGACACAGACACACTGGGAAGACAGCCACATGAAGATGGAGGCAGAGACTTGAGTTATGCCTCTTCCAGCCGAGGAACACTGAAGGCTACTAGAAGCTGGAAGAGGCAAAGAAGGAATGTTCGTTGGAGGTTTCAGAAGGAGCATGGCCCTGCCATCCCTTGATTTTAGACTTCTAGTATCCAGAACTATGACAGATATTTTTGCTGTTTTAAGACACCAAGTTGTGCTACTCTGTATGAAAACCTTTGGGAATAAATGCACAGTCACTACTTAGGACTATTACATATATATTTGAGAGCATTCACTGGAAATTACAAATTCACTTAAAATTGTATATTGAATGGATTTGAGGAAAAGAAAACAGATGTAGAAAAAAGTAGAGGTGAAACAAATACACTGGTGAATATTCTATAACCGAAATTCTTAATGTTGAACAATTGCAATGAAGAATTAGACTATCATAAGAATTACCATGTAAAAGAATTAAAAAAAAAACACTTTAATAGATTCAGGGAAATGTATAAATCTCAGACGCATTTCTGGCTGAGAACTTTTTCAGCCATGCTGTAGGTAGACTGGTCTATTAATTATGGTTTGTTGAAACTAAAATATGTATTTAGGTTAACAGCTTAACAACTTGCATATGCTTTATTCCATCATGTAGATTCTGTAATTTTAGTGGTTTCCTCTATATTTTCAATTGTCAGTGCTTCCACTGAGCCAGATGGACCGTATTGACAATTGTAGTCAGGATTCTGGTGCCCAGAATAAATAGATCACTCAAGAAGCAGCTTCCCAGAATGAGGCCAGAATAAGTCCGCTAACTATATTGATATGCCACATGTTATAAGTTGGAACTCTCAGCTGCTTAAAATACTCTGCGAAATAGGGTAGAGTTCAAAAATAGATGTATTAATAAATGTTTAGACTCCTTTACAGAAAGGGCCATGCAGCCATTTTGAATTTTCAAAATATCCGAGTCATTCTGTTTGCTCTTCCAGTATATTCAGAAGAAATAAAAATTCTACAAAACAAGTAGATATCTCTCACAGCTAAGAGACACATTAAAATTTCAACATAGAAAAATGCCTTTGGGGGAATGAGGTGTTTTTTTTTTTTTTTAAGGTTATTGGATTTCAATTTTCTTTTTCTTCCTTCTGTTATTTCCATTTATTTTACTTAATATATTTCTTTCTTTTTCTATATTTTTTTCTTCCATATATATTTCTAAGTGCATTTTATATGGACAAGCTTTCCTTGACTTAGTCCTTATAAAATTTGGTGAGACCTTAGTGGATGATTATTTTAGGTGACCATAACCAACAAAAAATGAAATGAGATATTTACGTGGAATTAGATAAATTAGTTTAATACAATTGAATTCATAAACAGAGATATTAAATATGTGAATCTATGACAATTTTAATAGCAAATGGTTTTGCTGACAAAGCTTCAACCTTCTCTTATTTGATTATATTAAAATATACAATTCCTTGCTATATTTAACTTCCAATGCTTCTGTTAACAGAAAAAAACAGCAGTGATAGTCTTAAGTATTACTAATGACACAGTTGCTACTATTTAAGAAGTTGAAGATTAGAGAAATGAGATTTTTAAATAAAGTTAAATTATAAAAGTCAATTAACAGAATAGTGACATTCAATGTTTTAATCACCTGAAAGATAAATGGTTCCTAGGACACTAAGACTTGGATGGTCTTGCTATAAAATATGACTAAATGAAAAGGACACATCTATAGATAAATTGGTTTTCCTGTAAGAAAAGAGTACAGCTCACAAAGGAGATAAAGCCCACCTGGAAGTTAACCCCCAATGTGGAAAGAGAGGATGCTTTAGCCAAACACTTTTGAGTATTTGTGTTCCTATTAGGGAAGCCATCACTGTCATAAGAAAAGTTCATCATGATATCTTTACTTGATGCCATTAAGGAATAAATTCATGCATCCACCCTCCTTACCCTTATTCTAACTTCAGTTTGGCAAGAAACATTCCAATTTGCCTTTCATATGAAAATTGACTTCAGAAGAAAAAATAATGAGCAGGCTGATAAAAGTATGTTAGGCATAGCCACAACTTTTTTTCCCATAGAACTTTCTACAAACACTTATAAACACAAAATCTACAGTCTAAATGTCCATGTAAAATCACAACATAAGATTGTTTTAGTAATCTAGACCATAAAGCACATGCAGGATCCAACGCGTTACAAATAGTGGGAATTCAAGAAATACTTTTTGTATAAAAGAAATTACCGGTGATTTGAAGTATTTGATATCTTCCTTGTTTCAACAAGTGCAGAAATGATTTCTGGGGAACATATGTTATTTTTTGTATGGGGAGAAAAAGACAGAAAAAAAAAAAAAGACAGAAGTACCATTTTTGAACAGCAATTATCTACCAGACATTATGCTAGGTATTTCACACACATTGTTGATATCTCTTTTTTATAGATTAAACATAACATAGCTGAAACTTGGAGATATTGAGGAATGTACAAGGGTAGTAAATTACAGAACCAGGGTTCAAAGAAAAGTCAGACAGACCGTAAAGCCTATGTGCTTTCCACCATGTCTCACTTCTTACGGTATTAAAGCTATGATCTGCAAAACATGCTATGCATACCCTAAGGGATACATTAAAATTTTCCAAGTTGTGTGTGGGCATAGATAATTTTGAGAATGCTCCTTTCAGATCCTTCATTTCCATATGTTTCCATTTATTTTCCCTAAAATTGAGAATACACCTGTGCTTGCCTTGTCTTGCTGGTTCTCTTATCCTGATTCCTGTTTTCCAACTTATAAAAGTATAATTCTTACTGACCTCAAATCTTACTAGTGTGCATCACCTGAGAGTGTATAAATCTCTGGTCTCCAAGCAGTTCAAATATAGGTGTTGAGGAATTCTCCATCAATCAAGGCACCTTAAATCCACAATACACCTCACATCTTTTCTGTCCTATAAATATTTTTGTTACTAGTGAAAAATGTCATTAGAAATGGAATATTTTTTCATGTTATAATGTCATGAATTCATTTATGTCATACATTGAGAGATGGGAGTGAAAATCTTCCCTAGGTATTCAAATCCATGGTTTGTTTCCATAGGGAAAGCCCTGAAAACCAATTAAATAGTACATTAATTGAACATATTAAGGAAAGTGATAGTGTGCTATCTCATGCAGAAGACCAAATCACAAGAAAGCTCCTGACCTGTGCATGTACCTCAGATTCTGAATATCCAAAAGTTTTCGAAAAGTTGGCTTAGAAAGAACTGTCTGCTCCTCAGCATGTCCTTTGCATTTTGGTCATTCTCACTGAGAATAAAGGGATTCTCCCTTCATTCACTCACATGTTGGTCCACATGTGCATCTGAAAATATGCTTAAATCATGCAATAAGTTTAAAGCCCATTACCAAGGATATTGCCTGGACAAATGAGATTCAAGTAAATATTAGTTGATGTCCCCAAGTATTTTTGAGTGTGCCCGGTTAAATGAGATGTTTCTAAGCAAGAGAGTAATAAATATAATTAACAATCAGTATCTTAGCCTCAGTAATTTTTTTTTTGGTAGACTTTATGGAAATTTAAAAAGTAAATATCTTCCTGGAGAATGATCCTTTTAACTGGTACTTTCAACAAATATGAAAAAGAATCAAATACAAGTTTCCAGTTGATAGATGATTACAAGTAAATTTTGTATCTGATAGTGATAGTTTACGTAGATGTAATGAATTTAGTTACATATTATGTATGTGAACAAACTCTTAATTGCTTTCATTTATAAAAATATGAAATAGAAATATACTTGATGATCTATATTTTCAAATGTGAGAAAGAAATAATCTTCATCCAGGGATATAAGAACGACTTAAGAAAAATAATCCATCAATCAACTGTGGTTGATTCAGACCCTGGAAAACAGTGTGAAAGCCTGAGAATATCATGGGCACTCAAAGTATGAAACAGTTACATTTAAAAAAATCCTTTGAAGTCTTCTTTATTATATTTTGAATTAAACTGGGGTTCAAAGGAGAATTTAAATAAGGGTAGCTGTAGATATATTTTGCCTGTGTCTGGATATATTATAGCATGATTTAAGAGTAATAGGCATAGCGGACAGCATTAACTAGACTCTTAGTGGTCAGTCTTTCTAATGGAAAACTTAAATTATTTCATTTTTTAAATTGAACTTTCTATTGATCAAAATTTTCAACATGAGCATTTAACTCAATGTACCTCCCATATTGACTAATACTTTGAATAATATATCTTGAAATTGACATTTTCTACAAGTGATCACAATATGCATTATCTGAAGAATACCAAAGTATTTTTTCATGTAATGATTCAACAAACAAATACTACAAATGCTACAGCCAAGGAGAGAAATAAACCCAGCAAACACTTGACATATATTCCCAAATAATGTTTTCTCTCACATTTACAACTCAAGAGATTGGTAAAACCAGAGGAATTGTAGTCACTATATGTAGCATACTATATTAGTATTTTAAAAGTTTATTCCAATTTGTTTCTTCTCTTATACTCCAAAACTTCATTATGCTGTTTGATGAGGTATGTCCCCAGGAAGACAGTGGTGCCCACGGTCAACGCTCTGGTAGTCAGTTTTGCTATGCAATGGAGTCTGAACTACAGCTTTGATCAGACTGAAGGGTGACCTGTAGACAGGACCATCTACCTTGCCCTCTGCCCCATCCCTCTAAGAGCTGGCCTATTATTTCTTTTTATGCCCACAATAACTTTATTTCTCTTATCAAGATGAAATATCTATTACTTAGAGAAGTTAAAGAAACTTGACGCCAGTCACTGTGATGGACTGAAATCTGTACGTTGGAGCTCTAAATCCCACTGTCACTATATATTTAGAGACAGGGCCTTTAAGTTGGTAACTAAGGATGACATAAGTCATAAGTGTGGGGCCCTATCCCAATATGACTGGTGTCCTTTTAAGAGGAAAGTGAGAGAAAGAGAGGGAGAGGGAGACCGGGGATGTTTATGCACAGAGAAAAGGCCATGTGAGGACACAGGGAGAAGGGAGCTATCTGCCAGCCAAGGAGATAAATAAACCCAACAAACACTTTCATCTTGGACTTCCTGCCTCCAGAATTGTGAGAAAATAAATTTCTGTTTTTTAAGCCACCCAGCCTGTGGTACTTTGTTATGGCTTCTCAAGTGGACTAACAGAGTCACTTGAGTGGTCAGAGGCAAAACCAAAACCATGTCATTTCTTAATAATTTAAAGCATTGTTCCTTGAAAGTACTTCACAATCACATAAGCACTTATCGATAAGTGTATGTTTTCTCCTTATATTAACTGGCAAAATTGGTCTTATCCGTGAACCTATATGAACTCATCAAAATATTTTTAGTACCTTGCCTCAAGTTGCATGGCTATTTTGTGGCAAAAGCAGGCTTTGAAACTGGACAGACAGGTTTTTAACTATTTCATTACATTACAAATGCTTCAGATATTAACATATCTTCTTTATATTCTTCCTTTTAAGTTAAAATCTTATGATTTGCCTACAGTTAACCTTTTGGACTAAATGCCTTTTTATTTTTATTTTTCTTTCTTTGTTTTTTTTTTAATAGCTCCCAGAACATTCAAATGCAAAAGTATCAGTCAGATTAAAAGCTTTAATAGCCAACTAGAAATAATTATTTTGCCATTCATATTTTTTATGATTTTAATATTATTTCTCAAGACCTGAAGATTCTCCTGAAAACTGACTAGGCATCACTGCAAGTTTTCATACCTATAATGCTGCAATATTATTGGAAATCTAAACCATAAATGTGTTAAATGCCGACATTCTCGTTAAATGTCAAAGACCTAGCTAAATCAAGTCTCATTCAGGGAAAACTATAATAATCAAATGTGAATGATGGACCTGTAATTAAAGACCTCTACAGTGTCCAATTTTTAAATACCTGAAAGCAAATTATTCTCTAATTTAGCATTAATGCTGACAAGAGATGGCAAAAACTTGTTCACATTAGCCTAACCATGGGGAAAAAAAGGCTTAAGTATTTTTGGGTACCAAAGACCAAAGAGACAACTTACAGATTCTCATAAAGGATAATCAACCATGTTTCTTTCTTGGTTCTTGGCTAACTGTAAAATATGCTTCCCTATTCATTTAAAAGCAAGAGAGGGACTATAATCTGCAATACAAAATCAAATATAATTTAATGTCAGTGAACTAATTACAGTATTTACTATTTCAAGTTGCACTTTAACACCACAGTCTGGCTGGGCTTAATTGAATCTCTATAAGTAAGATGGGCTTATAGTCTGAAATCTTAACAGTCCAAAAGTAAGGCCAATGCAAAAATTAGGGCCATGCCTACTGGTTACTTGCCATACTCAAGTAGTACTAAAGTCAATGCCCAAAAATGAAGTTAATGAAACACCATGAAAACAACAAGGAAATGATGTAGTGTTTTAGGAAAAAAGTTAATTTAGTATTGATCATTGTGCCATTTACTTGCTAAAAAGCTTCTTCCTAATATCTTCCTTCAAATGCATATGACTAATCAAGCACACTTTCCCACTCTGTCCACAGCCCTGCTATGAGACAACAGTTATACCATGTTCCCTATGATCCAAGTCCAAATCAGTCTGGTTGGTGATAGCGGAAGATTGAGACCCCACAGGCAACTCGTTGAGGTGAGAGAAAGCAAGATTAGTAAACAAAAGCCAGAATGGGGCACCACAATCTGAAACCTTCTCTGAATTTTATTTATTTACTTATTTATTTACCCCCTTGTTTGTATTTATTTATTTATTTACTATGCTTCTATGTTTTGGATATGGGGGCCCTTGATAGCTTCTGCTAGTTTTCCTAGAGTCTATTCAGGGGCTCCATAACCTCCCTGATGCCAATATAGCTTACTTTCTTATCCACGTAACAAAAGTAAAGTAAAGGCTAAACATATCATTTGAGGTCTGTTTGGTTCAAAATATATAATCAATATGCTCCAACGCTTTATCAGTGGTTATTCCACTCCATCCTCACAACAGTCATATGTTTGGGGATTGTAGCCATCACCTAGGTCATGTGGTCCCTGGCACAGCTCTGCTTGGGGGATTAGAAGTAGCCAGGCTGGCAAAGCCCAAAATGTTCACCGTGTCGAGCACTTAACGTTAGCAGTGACTATTGGCTCCAGGGTTCTTCGCCTGCTTCCTTGTGAGAAATTATTGTGAGGCTATCTTTAGGAACAGCTTGCTTCAGGGAGATTAATTGCACCAAATAAATTTCTCTGCAAGTTGGAATTGAGTAACTAGGAGACTAAGGTAAGGAGCAGGAGTGCTAAAAGCTTACAGCAAGGATTTGCAAAGTACAACCTGTTTTTTTGTATAGTCCATGAATTAAGGGTTGTAAAAACAAAACAAAACAAAACAAAACAAAACAAAACAAAACAAAACAAAACACACAGCAAAGCAGACACTGACTACAGCAATATTAAACAATATGCCTGCACGGGGCCTGCAAAGTCTGATGTATTTACTGTCTGGCCATTTAAGATAAAGTTTGCCAACCCTTGACCTAAAGGCAGCAGTAATAACTGGCATTGTAAGTGGCAAGTAAAGAGAAACCACATCTGGAAAATCTAAAGGGATCGTCACAAACACCATGTAGCTCATAGGCACTCTGGGAGGTTTGTAGACCAGAGCTGAGGGCGCCAGATTAGAGGAATTGCCAGTTTTGTAGTAGAGTTTGTCCACGAAGCATTGTCCTCTGTTAATACTATAGGTACAAATGCCACAAATGCTGGGAATGGGACGTAGGGGCTATTGCTCCCACCAGCCTCACCAAAACGGATGGCCTACAGTCCTTGCTCTTGCACATAACTAGCTTTTGCCTTAGTGTCTCTGACAAATTTGGATGTTTAGCAGAGCCTCAGTCATATTTCCGTGTCTCAACTGTATGGGATGTCAGAAAAACAGTAAGTGTTATGTATGTTAGCTATTTTAATTGTGGTTCATATTATCCCAGGTACTAGGTATGATAAGGGTGATTTAGTGCCTTAGTAAGGTAATAGGCGATCCAACAGGGTAGAGCAGAGACCATAAATAGTAAGCACGAATAAATGGGTAGAGAAAGGAAGATGGATTCAATGTGCGGGAAGAAGTACAGGTCCCGTGAGAAATGATCACTCCCAAGGGAGGGCTGCCTGATGATATTTTAGTTCCCTTTTTAGTTGTCACAAGGCCTGTCTGAATTAGGGCTTCTGTTCCTGGATTTCCATAGGTTCTCATTAATTTCCTAGTTAGACACTTTTTTTTTTTTATACAAACTCATGTGAAGAGGACATATTTACAACCTGATGAGTTCTAACTGGAAATACTTCCCTGTTTCTCCCCACCCACTCCCCATACTACTTAGGAATCTTACGGTTACATGTAACAGAGACACGCATCTCAGACTAGCTTCGAAGGAGTTTAAGAGTCTCAGGAAACCCAAAGATAGGAATGATATGACCCTCAAGAAAAAACCTCTTTAGGATTTTGTCTAACTGTTGCTAGCATTGGCTTCTCTCTACACCTCATTTTAATAGTTTTGCTCAGTACAGACAGGCTTTAAAAAACAAACAGATAAACAAGCAAACACCTTGTAAAAGTCATAGCAAATGCCTACCTCTGGGCTTGAACTTTCACATTTTAACCATGGCAAAAGAAGACAAATATGTTTAATCTATCTGGAGTCCAAAATCTTGGTGAAATGACTCACTGACCTCACTTGTGTGTCTACCTCCAGTACAATAAACTAGGGTCAAGGCAGTGGCTTCTATCTTTGGCCAAATTTGGGTGTTCTTTCTTTTATACACATATAAAGATATATGCTATAGCTCCCACTTCTAGGAACACATAATGTAAAAGACAAGTCATAGTAATTGTAATACAGCGGTGTCATGAAGCAATATACTCATGCATTGTTTAGCACATCGAGTAAGAAACAGGAGAGTCAGAATTAAGAACTCTTCTTTAACTGGGGACCATACTCTCTTAGACGTCATGTAAGTCATGTAAGGTCCAAATAAGTCAGATGTCGCTTTATAATTAATATAAGGATTTTTTAACTTGATGTTTATAAAGGTAAAAATATGCATGCCATTTGAGAACGGTTGACTTTACACTATACGCTGACCACCAAATAGCTTATTACCACACATGCAACTTAAGTAAAATGACATAATTCTAACCAGAAGGACTCAGAGGAGAACTTTCCATTTTCTTTTTCTAAGAATGTGTGAAAGCCCTAATCCAAATGTCATTGAAAGAATTGTCTCTGGGCTGGTATTTTTCCAGATTTATTTTCTTAAGTTGTCCAGCATTTTTGTTCCCTCTCTGGACAGCTGTGTCGATTGACTCTATTGTGGTATTGAAAGGGGGCATTTATTCTTTCATAATTGGCAAAAAGAACATCTACAGGATTAGAGTTGAATGCAACAAGAGATTCTCTCTTGGAAAGCAGCTTTGGCAGCCTTACATTCTGCATGACATTAAGCATTCTTTCTGGCAAGAGCTGCACATGGTGTTTACCGTTTAACCATTCCATGGCTACACAAAGCATTAGAGAAGAAGAAAGGAGCCATGATTCAACAGTCCGAGGAGGTATCTCAGAAGAGATGGCATTTGAACCATTCTTGGAAGAAAATTTTGACTTAGGTAGTGATATAAGCAGTAACTGAGATGCCAATTTCTTAGCCAATGCTATACTCTTTCTTACCCTGCTTTTCAACATTTTTTCCCTTCACCCGAGGAACCTATGATTAACGAAAGTATTGACATAAATCTCTACTTGAAGGCAGTAAGTACTTAACAAAATCTTGAATTCTACAGTAATTTTTCTGAGGTATAAGAAAACCCTTCATTATCGTTCTCCACTTGGCTCTTGATCAAGGTTTTCATTCAAATTCTGTAGATCACCTTTTGATCTAGTAATGTATTGATTTTTACAATGTAATTTTTTTCTGATAAATTCCCAAGTAAAAGTCACTCATTTAGATGGACAAGAGAAAGAGTGGAAGAAAAAGCAGCATACGTGGGTCATGTAGATAAAGTGGAGTAGGAAGAGAAATAGACATGCAGAAGAATGACTTATCAGAAAGTTACACTCCTTGAGACTCTCTTGGAGTTAGAATTACAAGAACTCAGCGTACCAGTTAAGGAAGTTCACTTATTTTGTCTCCTAATTTTTCTAGCATGCAGAAAGTTAGAATTATAGTACAACTCCATATAGGAAACAATTTGGAAGACTTTGCCACTTTGACATAGACAAAAACATTACCAGTAAGACAGAGGGGACTTTTCTTTTGTTCACCAGGGTTTGCCGGTGCATGGCATCTCCAGTTCTCTGATCAAACAGAGGCTAAGAATGGGTGATAGGATCAATGAGCCAGCCAATGTTCAATCAAAAATACAAATAAAACAAAATGAACTTCTTTCACAAAATGACAAGCCAGGGAGTTCCCTCAATAAAAATTTTGTTTGGGAATGGAGACTTATTAAGCTTATGCTTCTATTTATACCAAATAGAATATTCCCTTATACACCAACAGAAACAGAGGACCATCCAGGCCAAAACAAAACCATATGAATACCTTGCGGTTAACATAAGAATTTTTTATATATAGACAAAGGTTTAATAATATTATACAAATACATAGGTTTAATTATCTGATACAAAATCCTATTTGGTTGCAAATCTTAGGGTAAGATATAATAAGTTCAGCAATGAGATACAAGGAACCTAGTCAGAGTTCAAATCCTTGCCGGTTCTTAGGAGGACAGAGTCTTGTGTATTCCTATAGGCTGAAGATTGGGCAGAATACTGTCTTCATCAACAGAGGGATGGTTTCTTGTTTATTTTATTCTACTCAGTGTCTGTACAATGTCACCTTTGAGATAAGATGGAATTAAAAATTACAAAAAGAGTGTAATATGTGAGTTCTAGAAAATACTTCATGGCTATACTTTTCCAATCTATCACACCTATTACCCTGCTTGGTGACTACAATTTTCCAAAGTAAGCATTTTTTTTGGGGGGGGGGTTAAGAAAGTTTTAACAGACTTGGAAAGTTTAAAATACACTACAATTCTAATGATCGAGTTAATATCTGTAGATATAGACATATACACACGTGTACTGAAAAAAATATAGATCCTTGGGGTTGGGGGAATGAGAGAGATGTGGCTTAAGTCAACTAGTAGTTAAGTCCTGGAGAGCTAATACTTAGTAAAATGATTATAGACAATAAAACTGTATTACAAACATTAAACTTCCTAAGAGACTAGATCTTAGCTGTTGCCACCACAAAAAGAAATGGTAATTACATGACACCATAGAGGTGTTAGCTAGTGCTACAATGGCAATTATATTGCAATATAAATGCATAAAATCAACATTTTGTTCACCTTAAGCACACAACGTTATATGTCAATTGTGTCTTGATTTTAAAAAATGCTGTAATAAAGTTGGCTTATCTCCAAAGCTCCTAACCATAGGTTAAAGGGAGAAAATAACAAAATGCCCACTCTGATTAAACTCTAACTCCTGTAAGATAATTTAAATCTCCCCTATATGTTATGTGCAATATCTCTTATTTTAAGACATTCTGTGGGTTAGACAATAATAAAACATCATCAAGTGCTCCCTCCTCCAATAACTTCATTTTCCTTTGCCATGTTAATGCTACACAGTTAATGCTAAATAATTGCTTGATAACTAAAGGCATGAAAATGAAGTTTCCTTTGAATTTTTTCCTGAGATTAACCCTGTGGTTACTAACAGTACCAGACAACATGTTAGGTACTCAAAAGCATTTGCATCAATACATAAGAATATTCTAGCATTTTAAAACTCTGAACATTAACAAACGATTTTATATACACACCTACAAAAACCATTCACATTTATATCTTTATCAAATTTCTCCTTGGCAGAAAAAATCCTCCCAAGATGAAGATAATGTTCTATAGCATTGTATAAACAGCATGAATAAAACTTTCTGGCTAGGAGATTTTTGTGCCCACCCCCCGACACCCCAATTTAAAAAAAAAAATGAAAAATTGGCATTCTAACTTGCAATTCTTAGAAAATGTTCATGAGATATGTAAATATATCTTTCAGCTTCACTTTTTAGCCTACAGTATAGTGAGCACAGTTGTGTTTCCTTGTCCCCTGGTCCCATTCTCATAGATCTTCTCTCACACCCGTGGATGTACTGGGCTGTAACTTATGGAGAATTGTATTCACAATACAGTTATAATCGGTTGTGATCCATCCTTGTATGAACAATGCTATAAAATTATATTGTATGCATGCTTCATTAAACACAATAGCCATTTTCAAGTGTAAATTAAAAACATTTCCCATTATGAATTATTAGGCTTCCAGGCTGAACCCACTTTAGAAAAGCCTTGTAAAGTTTGCAGCCTGATCCCTGCTTACCTAAATAATCTAGCCCATTAGATGTTGCAGATTTATTCTGGAAAACAGCTTCCCTAATGTCATTTCTCTTATGCTTGGAATGTTGTCTTAACTAAAGTGTCATAGGGACGAGTCAGCCTCCACAAATGTTGGCATTTGTCCTTTCTTCCTGGATTCCACCAGCTCTACAGTGACAAGCTAGTCTCAGGAAGATGTACATCTTGGAATTGGTGGAAGTGTTAGCAGCCATTGGCTTTCCCCACATTCTGTTTGAAGATTGAAATGAGATTCTAATAACTTAAAAAAGAATCTGGCTTCATATTTTTCCCAGCTGGATTGATGATAATGTTTCAATGAAATTTGGCTTATTCTTTTGAATTGGCCACAGATTGAAATCTAACATAGCCATAGGGAGAAAATGATGAGGTGAATTATTTATCTTCCTGTCCCACAATCTACAGACCTATGAGAACTCATTTACTTCCATTTTTTTAACTACTTCAATTCATGGAGACTAATCAAGTCAACCTTAGCTGACATCTTTCTCCTGACTTCCTGGCCTAAAGATTCAACTCTCTAATAAAATGTTCATTTTAATAATGCCTTCAAATGGAGCTTATCATCTTTTTCCAACTGTTCAGACAGTTCGGTGTGCACAGAAAACAAGTCTTCGTTCAGTTGGAATTCAGGGGGCTCCAGGCCCACATTGGATGAGGGCAAGTGAGAAGGAATGATGGGAAATGGGCCCAGGGTGTGGCAGCTCACTAAGAAAGCTTATAATGTGAGACTGGGTGGTATTAAAAACTGGTATTTTATATATATACAGATATATATAAAATATATAAAATACATATTATACTAATATCACATATTATATATTATATATAATTATTATATCATATACAATATAATATATAATTATATATAATATAATTATTATAATATAATATTATATTATATATAATATATTATAATATATGCATATTTATATTTTATATATGTATATTATAATATATATTAATATGTTACAATATATTAATAATATATTATAATATATATGTATATTATATAGTATTTCCACATTATTCTTGTGCCCTGACTGGCCTGGCCACCAGTTCCTACCCAACATACTGAATCTGGTCTACTGTGTAATCTAACTCAGTACCTTAACGATCTCAAACACTGAATCTGGTTTGTAGGGTGTTCAATTTCTCCTTCATCAGGAGTGCCACTCTGCCACCTGCCACCACTTGTGACATCTGAACTCAGGCCACAGAATGATTGTTCTAAGGAAGAAGTTCAACCCTTCTAACCCTTGAAAGTTAACTGGACATCATGGCCCTGTATGCAATTCCTACTTTATTCCTTCTATGCCCACATGGACACTTGTAGAAACCAATAATGAATCATCACCACTTTTCTATGAGCCAATTGATTTCTGAAAACTTCCTTACTTTGGATACCAGCACTTCAGAGTGTCTAGTTTATATTCATCCTGATACCATGTACCATTCCTAGATGGAGAGCCAAATAATACCCATTTCCTGAGTACTCAACAGGGACTGCAGTTCCTCCCTTCAATACTGCTTTTCTGATTCCTTAAATCCAAGGGAGGGAGGAGAACTTTAACAGATCTGAAGCAAAGAGTCCATCTCAGAAGAAAGGTAAGATATGAAGGGAATTCTGGACCTATAGTCTTGGTTTCCACCTGAAGTAATTCTACTGGGGAGACAGCTGTTAGAGAAAGCCGGAGATCTACCACAGGATTAGAGAAGGAAGAGTTAGGGTACTATTTCAGAAGAATTTGATTCTTTTTCTTTCAGACACGTTGTGTTCCCTCTAAAGGCCTCCCCACACCATGGCTTCATTAGTATTGCTTAAACAACTCCCTCCCCACCAATGTGGACATAATTTTAACATATCTGAATTTTAATATTCAAATCTTTGTTCCAAAAAGGGAACAAAAGCATTTTTCTCTAAGTAAATGCATACTCAGTTATCTAATGAAATGAGCATATTGTTTCTGACCTCCTAATTTCCATGATGAATCCTAAAACTTAACTTATATTGTGTCCACCATATGTCAGGACAAATGTGTATTAGTATACCTGGGTAACTAAAAGGATACGTGAACTCAGATAATATTAGATATCTCTATGAATAAAATATGAGAAATTACAGTAATAATAAAAAACAGGCCATGCTTAAATCACAAGTGAATGAATCCAGAGAGTATTCAAATATTTTCATGGACTACTGGCAAACGTTCTCTGTCTCTGGTTTTTGTTTTTTTGTTTTTTTAATTGCTCTTCTATCACTAGTTTCAAATTTAAATTAGTATCCATTTATTCTTGGAATAAAAACAATATTAAAAAAAAAAGAAAATTAGCGGATGACCCTAAATGTCACTGTAGTCAGTATTAGGAATAATTTCTTAATCCAAGGCAGATAACATGAAAAAAAAGAGACAGGTTTTCATATGTATAGCTTAAAATAAAGCAGATTTAACATACAGGTTATAGTTACTCCATGATCCAAAACACTTAATATGCTTAAGAAGGTCACTGGTGGAAGATTCCTCGATTTTCAAAGAACACAATAACCTCATTTATTGATCTCTCAATTCTTTAGAAATATATGCATCAAATGTGTGTGTGTATTTACAAAAAAATCATAGAAAAACTCAATATTGTTTGATCAGTAATCAAAGCCTTTGCTTTAGAAGATTTTTTTAGAATATAATAACAAAATATTCAAACATGGCAGAGGTTTTATAAATCCTCCTCCTCTTTATAGGTGACCTAATTATAGTTCCAGGAATGTGAATTTTTGATTGCAAGATTATACATCTATTTAGCATTAGATATAGGTCAAAATTCAGAATATATGACTGGCAAGCCAGTATGTCACTATATTACTTTCCTTTTAATTTAACAAGAACCACCAACAGGCAAATGATGTCCCCTGCTTATACATGTAATGCTGACTAAAATGTTTACTGAAGATTATAGACATTAGAAGCAAGTAGACAGTTACAGGCATATAAAGAAGAAAGGCTTGCCCATAAAGAAACAGGCCTGGCAAACTTAAAATGTTTATAAAGCCCCCAAACTGTCTAATCAAAACTTTTTTTCATATACATCATCCTTCACATCTTGATTTCTGTCTGTTTATGTTTTATTTCAATACACTTTTTCTTATCTCTGATATAATGTCCCTGAAGTCAGTTTTATTCAACAATAACTAGAGAATATATTATAATCATGGACAACGAATAGCACATAATGTTTTTAACAAAACCTTTTTTGAAGTACAGTATACATACAAAAAAGTGCAGAAATCATAAGCATGTAGCTTGATTAATTTTCAAAAAGCAAACACAGTCATGTAAATAGCCCCCGATCAAGACACTGTCATATTTTTATACCTGTAAACATATCCTATTTATATTTAACTTTGTACATTGGATTGCATTTCATGATCACATCAGAGAGTTCTTTAAGAGGATTGACAAAGCTCTAAATTGTCTGAATAATCAAGCCTGCATTCAGCTTTTGATTACTAACTATATTATTCAAGAGCTTTCAGTTGAGCCTGAACAAAGGAAAATGGATTTAAACCAGATATGAACCTGCTTTTTTCACATTTCCACTTCCTCATTTAATAAATAACCATATTAGGCAGTCACAATCCTATCAACTTCCTATCTAGAAATATTTATTTAGTGCCTGATTATGTGGTGCTGTGCCAGTAACTATAATTTTATAGTACACAGTGTACTTCTTGACCTCCTTCTTAAGATTTCTTAACTCTGCAGACCTAAAGTAATCAAATTATTGGATATTATCTGAAAGTTATTAATTAGATACTGATTACCTTTCCAGAAGACTCATCACCAAAATTTTTACTCTGTCTAGCATTTAATTAAATTTATTTCAGTAAGTTCACTTTTCTTAAGTTTGCTATTAATAAGTCGATTAATTCCCTTCCCAGGCTAGAGAAAAGGTCTTCCCCTGTACCACTCATCACTTGTATGCATAAAGTAGAAGTTTTGCAATATTAAGACCATCTCCATGATTCAGAAAGTAGTCGTGAGTTATGACAATTAATGTCACATGGGACATGGGAGGAACTACATAGAAGCTACACACATACACTTCTAGAACATTCTGTTTACATAGCAAGTGCTGCTTAGGGATACACAAGTTGATTGGCTTCACAAAGAGGATATGTCCCTTTTATTAGTACTATCACTCTGTTGTAGTGCATTTATCTCTTTACCCATTTATCACATATCTGTCTGGATTATAGGAGGGGTTTAATTAAGGCTTATTGAATAAACACTATGGTAAAAATCTATCTCACTAACATGCTGCTTTACAGAGAAAGCTGAGCCTTGCTTACTTACTCTCTCCATCAATGATAATACCATATAAAAGTACCAAATTACCCATGGCTTTTTTTTTTTTTAAGATTTTATTTATCTGACACAGAGAGAGCTCGCTCACGTGTGTGCATGCAGGGGGAGCGGAAGGCGGAGGGAGAAGCAGGCTCCCTGCTGAGCAGAGAGCTGGACATGGGGCTCCATCCCAGGACCCTGAGATCATGACCTGAGCCAAAGGCAGATGCTTAACCGACTGAGCCATTCAGCTGCCCCCTACCAATGGCTTCTCGATCAGCATGTTGAACAGCATTGCTTAAGTACAACACTACTGTATTTCTCCCAGGCTTTTATTCTACCCATTGCAGTATCATATTGATTATTTTATTTTCCCATGACACAACCTCAAAGACGAAGGCTAAGGTGGATTTGAAGTACCCAATGTAAATGTCACACTGACTCAGTGTGCCAGTTCACATGCTTCCCAGGACTAGGACTTTGTAGATACGGGAACATTTCCCTCAAGAACTTATTGCTCCCTTTAACTCAAAAACTGAAATTCTTTTCTGATATTGTTCTTATGCCGGTGAAGCATTGGGAATACCTACATCAATTTTAATTGTTATTTCAATTAAGCAAAAAAAAAAAAAAAAGAAATATTTAGACACAACTACATATGCTTTTCGAAGGCAGGGATCCTATCCTGCCTATACTCAATAAGTCTGTTTAACACAGTATCTTCTTTCTTTTCATCCCCCCAAGTTATCTGAAAGCACTCCCTTATCTGAATCAATTTCTCCTTCCATAGACCTGATCTCAGTTCTTTCCTACGTTACGCTAGCACACTCTATTCCTCTTCACTAGATTTAAAGCTGCGTGGTGGTAGAGATTTCAGCTGATTCACAGTTCTCTGTGATGCCCGTCTGTAATCAATAGGTGTCCCTCAATCAATGTTGAACTGTGTTTATACGTTCACTCTTATACTTTCATTCAGGTCAGGGGGGCAGGTACATAGCCTCCCCTGAAAACTATGGATTTATAGTAAGAATGGTTCCAGAGGAAAGGAGAGCTGTAGAAAATAGTATTTCCAGGACCACATGGATGATATGAAATAATATTTTAAATTATCAAATGGATCTAAATTTTGACACTGAAACGGTAAGACACTATTAAGATTAGTGTTTTAATTTATCATGTTAAATAATTTCAGTAGAATTGTAAATGCTCCAGAGTGAAAGCTATGTATTGGCCTCAGTATTGCCTTAGAGAACAGTCTAAAGAATGGGATTAAAAGATCAGCATACCTGATCTACAAAATTCAAACCTTAAGTCCCAGTGGTAAGCAATATTAGTATTCAATGCCAAGAATGAAAAAGAGTGATTATTACGGAAGACAGCACCTGTGCTGCATTTCCATTCTTCCAGGGAAGACAAATGAATGACATAGAATAAAAACTAGCAACAAGTCACTGTAAAAATAGTCTATTACTACTATCAAGATAAAGGCAGGTCACTATCTAAAGCAGCATTATCAAGTTATAAATGAAAATTGACATTATTTTGTATGGTGCAGGGAACGGCCAGCAATCCCTGCACCCTGTACCAACAGAGGAAAGATTACCACGAACTTTGCTGTGAAAGAGAGGAGAAGGCAAGGGGGTCAACGCTCAGAGGCGAGGACCGTTTTCTTGTCTTTGCTCCTGCTTTTATTGGTCCTTTAGGATAATCACAAATCCTTATCACTGTTTAAAACACATGATGTGTGAGAAGGGGTCTTACTGAAACTGGTAGGATCTGTTTACAGGGAAAGACACGATATGCTAATTTGGGCGTGTTCTATGAGTTCTGCTAAACACAGCCTAAGGGACAATGGCTACATCTCTTAGAGCACAGGACTGCTGTTTGGGCTCGGAAAGTTTTGGGAAGGCATCTCCCCTCTGCATTCCAAGGGCAGAGAGGTCACATAGGCTTCTGCATTCCAAAGGCCTACGCCCTTCTCTGAAACCTTCCCTGCCCTTAGCGGCCAGTGTCTTACATTTTAGCCAGGTGTTATAGCCGATTTCATGCTTTACACTAACTGCAACAGTATGGAATGCCCAGTAAATGTCCAGGCACTGTTATGAGTAAGTGAAAGGTTGGGAAACTCTAAGACATTGGAACTTAATCTCCTACACCATAATTTTCAAGACTTTTTCTTCTTTATTTCCAAGTGACTTTACAGTTTTATCCTTTTGTTGCCAAAGGTATGTTTCTGCCTTGTTAGGGCGAAAAAAAAAAAAAGTATATTAAGCTCATTTCTTAAATGACTTTCATTTTAAAACTAACGATATGCCATTTTCAGAAAAATTATAATAAATCATCATAAAAGTAGAGTTTGGGAGGTATCAAATCAGATATTAATTCTGTTGCTTTCTTGATAAAATAGTTCTGCATAGTCCGTAAAAAAAAAAAAGCAAATCAAAGTTACAAAATATTTATAGTGCATAAAATGTTTTATAAGTGCAGTATAAAATAGCACAGTGTACTGAAAAATATCACAATTCTTTCAAAACCTCTTTCCAATTCTGAATATTACGGGGATCTGCACTGCCTTCTTCCTCACATTCTGTTACTATTTCATAAAGGGGATATATTTAAAGAAAGAAATATAGAACTTTAAATGAGAATGCAAATGACAACTTTTTCCACATATCACAAAAATGTAATTGAAGAGGAATACATTGATTTACCATTGTACCATTTTGGAGGACTTATCTGCCTGAACGGTTGCCTTGCATTGGGTTAGCCAAATGTCCTCAAGTCATTTCCCATTGCCTCCAGACCTATAAAAAGAGTTATATCCCAGTTTGATAGAAAGCAGGATCTCAAAGTCTAACTTTAGAGGAGAAAGCTTAACAACTAAACAACCGCAAACTTTTGCTCATTTATATTGGCAAAAATATGGAGAAAATACATGGGAATATGTTCTGAGGATGCCAGGCCACAAGTACAGAATCACTTTCAATCAGGCTGAATATGTCAGTAACAATGTATTTCCCAGAGATGGGTTTATGTTCTAGCTCAAACACATGGTACTGGCTCTAATTTGGTGACTTGCTCAATTACTGTTTTTTGATCTCAAAAATGTCCTATGCTAAATAAAAAAATGAGCAAGAAGTTGTTTTAGGATAATAGGGAAATAGGATGGCTGGATAGTATTTAACATTGTTATTCACTGAACTACCACAAACAACCCATTACCAGCCTACTGACATTACCTGACATGAGCAACATCCATTTTGACCTTTATCTTTAATTGACCTTTTGTTACTTTTGAGTCCTTTTTTTTTTTTTTTGAAACATTTTCACTATAATTTCCAGGATGCACAATATATATGAGGTAAAGATACCAAACAAAGACAATTTTCAAGAAGTCTGGCTGCGAATGAGGTTGTGAACAATGGGTAGCAGGGAGCATCTGTTTGTGTTCCGTACAAATCTTCATGTTCTATATTATTAAAATAGAGATAAGAAATAGCTTTTGACATTTAGAAAATGCTTAATAATTTTAGATAAATAAATGAATAGATTTAGCAGAAGTAGTGCTTCTCTTACTGTCATAAAGAACCATAATTGCTAAACACAATCTGACTCCTTCATATTAGGCTTAGATAACTGATTTGGGGGGAAAAAAAGTACAAATGACATAATATCCTCTAATCTCCTAGTGTCCACTCTAATCCTGGAGTGTGGTTAATTTTATACAGAGAGCTCATTTATATTAGTATAACTATCTGGGAAGTCAGCTCTACAAAAAAAAAAAAAAAAAGATTCTTATCTGGAAAATTCCTCTAATTGTGAAAATTAGGTATCTCTTCTTTGATGAGAAATGAAGATGTTCCATTAAACAAACAAACAAGCAAAAGAGCAATTTCGTTTTAGCAATGCAAAAAGTCATGGAGTCTTTTCCAATTCAAGGTGAAATGTGAGAATATATGAAATACAATTCCTTCTCCTTCTATGAATACATTTATTTGAATTCATTATGAATTTCTTGATGTAGGTATCATTAAAAACCTAAGGCTAAGCTTCACAAGGCAATAACTTGACAACAATACTTCGTTGTTGAGATTTTAAATTTATACCATCTTGGGCTGGGATTCGTTGCAATAGTTAAAATTCAATTTGTAATATTTAGGCATCAATTTGTTTTCAAAAGCTAAGATGCAAAGTCAAGAGGCTTGGAAGTGGGAATGAATTCACAATGAGTAGTTATATTCCCATCTGGAAATGGCATAAATAAAAATGAATAAATCAAATGGCCTTTCTTATTTGCATATTTGAAGACTAACAAGAAACAGACTGTTTTAAATTACTTCCATTTTAATAAATTGTATAACCTGAGAAGTTTGCATTTCAGAGCCCTCCATTTTATAAGATCACACCATGAGACTTGTTCAGACATCGCGTTACTTACTTTTGAGTAAAGACAGAATTTGGGAACTCAGTTATAGGTCAAATGAGCACTAATAGTCCCTTTAAGTATATACTTGTAAATTGCCATGTTCACATATCTTTCCAATAACCACATTCACATTATTTGGTAGGTGCACATGAAAAATGCTCCCAATAATCGTTTGCATATGCAATTGCTTTTTATGCTAAAACTCCTTCTGAGAAAGGGGAATATGACATTTATACTGTTGTTAGCTTATCAGATTGAGCAGAAATAACCATTTTAAATGTGTATATGATACTAAAGCAACTGTATATAGAAACTAAACCAGTTCAGTTTTAGAAAATATGAAGGCAAAATAATGAATTTTATTAAATTTATCCTTGATAGTTCTTGGAAGCTGACCTAGCTAGTGAGTCAATATAGTCAACATAGCCATTCTGATAGTTTTACATGCAAAAAACAGTATATGCCACAATTTAAAACAATGTATAAAGAAAATATAAAGATTATTGGGATGATGCAAAACACATAAAAAAATCTACTTTTTTTTTAAAGGATTTTTTATTTACTTATTTGAGAGAGAAAGAGTGCAAAAGCAGGGAGGAGCAGAGGGAGAGGGACAAGCAGACTCAGCGCTGAGCTCAGAGCCCAAGGTGGGGCTTGATCTCAGGACCCTGAGATCCTGACCTGAACTAAAACCAAGAGTTGGACACTTATTCAACTGCGCCACCCTGGTGCCCTGCCAAAAATCTACTTTTAAAGTAGCTTGTATTAACCAAATAAAAACTGTAAAATTTCCTATAAGCCTCCAAGCTAGATGCATGTTGAAAATATTTTATGGAAAATGTCAGAAATTACAAGTTCAACACTTTGACTAGAGATATTTCTACTTTCTCAAATTGTGTTGGAATTACTACTAAAAGAGAAGCTTGAGGATGAAACAGAGGAGACTGAAAGTTATAAATGCCAAGGAAAAATACATGGGCCATGAATTGTGAGGCATTTCTCTAAGAAAGAATAGACCATAAGATTCGTTTATGGAGAAACCATAGTGAAGAAAACATTACCAAAGCAGACAGCAGTGGGTTTCTTCAAAGGTGAGAGTTTTTCTGTCCATTGAGAACTTTAAAACTCAGAGGGAAGAAGCACAGAAATCATGATTGAACCACAGAGAATCATCAAAACAGTTAAAGACTTTCTACGTAGGGTGGGTGGTTCTCCCTGAATAAGCCTCAAATATCTATAAAGGACAGGAAGTAAAACAAACAAAAAATACAAGCTAACTAAATAACATGTTAGCCTGGAGTGAAAGAGATACTTGGACTGCTTGCCTGCTCCTTTCCGGGGAACCTAAAGGACATTCTAACTTACTACACCATGATGCTTGCTGGCCATGTAATTAATAAGTGTAATTTAGTGGGAGATGCACCCTCAACTCCAAATTCACGACTTCTCTTTATTATACTTAACTTAGAAAACTCCAGCCATCAATGAGCTTGAAAGGTACTTTGGACAACCACAATATTTTTTAAAAACTCGGTGGCTCAGTCGGTTAATTGTCTGTCTTCAGCTCAGGTTATGATCCTAGGGTCCTAGGATTGAGTTCCACGTAGGGCTCCCTGCTCAGCGGGGGGAGCCTCCTTCTCCCTCTGCCTCTGCTGCCCCCCACCCCGCTTGTATTCTATCTCTCTCTGTCAAATAAATAAATAAAAGCCTTAAAAAATAAAAACTGGTATTTATAGGTTTTGCACATGTAGCCCTAAAAGAATCTTGGGAGATATAAGTATCTCCTCATACATTTTAAATACATGCCCAAAATTGTTGTGTAAATTACAAAGATCATAATTTCAGATATAAATTTGAAGTTTTAAAATAAAATAGTTATTATTTTACTGGTTGAATATATATATATACATATATATACATATATATATATAAATCATGTATCATCATCTATTTAAAAATACATTAAGAAGTTTTGCTTTTATTATTAGAATGTTAGTTTATCTTCTTGACAATGTATTTCCATTCCACTTTCCCTGAATAATTTTATACAGTATAATATATTATCATGCTTAGTCTTTTGATAACTCTGTCATGTCTCTGTAACAGTAACAGAAAATGTGTGTATGTATAAATATCTGCATATGTGTATAGTGAAATTTGTTCGTTTTAATTTCTCCTAACATAAGGGTAAATATTTTTTTTAAATCTTTTGGATTGGGTTATCTTTTAGTATCTATAGCATTTAATAAAAAAAACCACTAAGTATATTACAACTTGTGATAAAATAATTTGAAATATAATTAGCAAATTTAAAATTATCTTTTTGTTTGGCATGGAAGCTTTCATATTCTTAGACAACTTACCATGGTAAATTGCGAGATGGGGGTAGATATATCTTTCTTTTTTAAAGGGAAGAAAAGACTTTTAAAAGAAAGGAGGTGTAGATGTCCCTTTAGGTAAACAGGCTTGAACTATGGAATGTAGAAAAGGGCCACATTGACCCCCTGGCTGAATACAGACATGCCCATCAGGAGACCCACTGCAAAATATGCAAAGGTCCTAATTTACCAATGGGTCACCTACAAATGGTAAACACATTTACCAAAAAAGGGAAAATTCCATATGTAGCCATACCCCCTCACCTTCCCTCCTTAAAAACAGCCTCCTCCCACTACCACAGTCTCTCTTCAGTCTCCCCTCAGCTGTCCTGCCCACCACTCCCTTGTGGTGTATTCCACACCCACTTCCTCATGGCAGACAGCTGCTCTCTTGCTGTGTATTCAATAAACTTCCATCTTTGTTGCTCTGCCACAGGAGGGACAAGATAATGTCAGCACTCAGTGCAGGCCCATTCTCAATCAGATCAATTTTGGAAAAGCAAGTATGCCCGTTAATCAGAATATGTTTTCCACAATTGTATACCTCATAGAATGTCCTCATGCACTCACAGTGCAGAAAGAGGAAGTTTGAGGACCACCAGTTTAATCAAAATTATTATCAGCATTCCTTTATAACCAACATGGGTATATATGTGTATACACACACACACACACACACACACACACACACACACACACACACTTGCACACAGGCAGAGGTGGTTATATGTATAAATATATACATATACATGTATATACATGTCTATACACATGTGTCTATATACCCAACAATTTTAATATCATGTAACAACCTAGAGAGATTCTTAAAAATTCACGTCAAGAATTCTAGCGACATTGTATTCAAGAGTGAAAGCTTGTAAGTAAAGGGCAGAGTGAGTTACATTTATATAGAATACCCTGCACTTGTTACAAACGGAGGAAAACCTACCTGGCAAATAGTAATAATTATGAAGTTAAACTTAATTGAGCAATTATCAGTTAACTGGAAATACACAACGTTCTGCATATGTTGTACCACATTTAATCCTCACCAACAGCTGAATGAGAAAGTTAAAGAATCTCCATTTATACGTATTTCGATTTATAATGTTATCACTTTCTCTAGCTCAAATAGTCTGTTAAATAAAGGAGTCAGGATTTGAAACCAACATTCTGACTCTGGATCCAGACACAGAACCACTCACTACACTTCAATGACATTGAAAGACATAGTTGATAAACTACTAAGGAGGAAAAAAAAATAATCTTACAATTAATATAGCATGAATTCATTCTCATGAAACAAAACTAAAAAGTGTAGCAGGTATATGCATACCTATTGTGGTTAATGTCATAAGGAACTAAATGTTAAATTTCCTTTACTTTTAATTACATTAAATTTAAATAGCTACATGTGGCTAGTGGCTACCATGCCTCAGAATACAAATCTAAAGCCATTACAATGGGGGACACCTGGGTGGCTCAATTGTTAAGTGGCTGCCTTCGGCTCAGCTCATGATTCTCATGATCCCAGCGTTCTGGGATCAAGCCCCGCATCAGGCTCCCTGCTCAGCAGGAAGCCTGCTTCTCCCTCTCCCACTCCCCCTGCTTGTGTTCCCTCTCTCACTGCCTCTCTCTGTCAAATAAGTAAATAAAATCTTAAAAAAAATAAAGTTATGACAGCACAATTTTATGTAATAAATCAATGAAAGTTGTGTTCAGAAAAAATCATCACCTGAAATGCCTACGTTACTGAGAAAAAGTGACAGTAAATGAATCAAGTACTATATTTAACTCAGTGCTAGGAAAGAAACAGCAATAACATTAATTTATGGAAAATATTAGTTAAAAAAAAGCAAAAGTTGGTAAAATGGGAAATCCAATAATTTTAGAATGGAAAAATGAAGCTAAGAACCATTTATCTGATTTAAGAGAAAAACAGTAAAAACAACTAGGAAATCGATCTATGAAAAACAGAAAAACCACCAAAAATTACTAATAAGAATAAAATAATATTAATGTAGGCTATTATCAAAGAATTATGAGTATTCTATCCAACTCTGGGCAAATACATTAGGAATACTAGATAAAATCATTTATTTCCTAAGAAAATAGAAATTATTATTTTTGACACATAGACATTTAACAAATCTAAATATATCACAGATCATAGGAGAAACAGAAATTGTCAAAAAACTTTCCCCTTCTCTTATGTCTTCCATGCTTATATAAAAGAAATAGGCTCAGATTTCACAGACAAATTAAATGATCAATAAAACAGAAGTAAAGAAAATACTTCTAAATACATTTTATAAAAATATTATATGTAATAATTTAGGAGATAAATTGATCTATTCAAATAAAATCATCCTAATTCTCTATTTGTTTTATCAATATCATGACAGCTAATACTCAAATTTTTTATATTTTTCATAGGAATTTGATTACTTCTGCATATTTCTCTAATGTAGAGATCCTCTTAGTTGATTTTTTTTTTTGTCTTACAGGATATCAATTTTTAAAAATGTTTATTCCTCTTGGAAATTGTGGTGAAAATAGTCAAGCCTGCAAAAGAAATAAATTATATCATATTTCAGTGGAACAGGAAGTAACCAGTTCACACTGGAAAGTAGTTTGTAAGCAAAGGCTCCATTGCTTTGACACTACAGGAGAGTCTGTATATCACATTAAACCTCAGCCCCACGCAGGGCCTGGGATCTATGGAGCATTCCTTTTATATAATTGGAGAAGCAGCATAGTGTATCACGTGTGTCGGTGAAGTGTTACAAGTAGCAATAGAAACTATTTCTTGGTTAAATTAAGAGAGGAGAATATAGTTGGCTGTGTAGCTTTCTGGAAAAAATTTGTGGTTAGCAGGCTAGTTTTGCAATCAGCTTGGTTAGCAAGTTTGAAGTATTTGTATTTTTTTTATATAATCACAGAGAAATATAATATTTGAAATATTTTTACAAATAGTAATGTCAGCTAAAATATTTCCCAATAGTAATGGTGATAAGATCCTGTTCCTTTCAAATTCTTATTTTAAAAAGAATATCCTACATTTCTCCATGAAGTAAATAGGAACTTCAGAAATAGAAGACATATATTTTATTGAGGAATATTTTATTCCTATTTTTAATATTTTATTGAGAAAAACTTACATTCCTAACATTTATTAAAATTATATTATGTTTATGTAGAAATATTTCATTCGTATTAACTGCATATTTATATTTTATTTTATTTCTTCTTTTTTTTTTAGATATGGAGAAGTTTATGGTATCAGTAGACTTACTTACATTAAATAAATTCTTGAATACCCAGATTATTATTTAATGAACCTTTAAGATTGATAGACCAATTATTTAGACCATCCTTAAACTGATACCGCATTGATTAAGAGTGGTTTCTTTAGGGCACCTGGGTGGCTCAGTAGGCTAAGCATCTGACTCTTGATTTCAGCTCAGGTCCTTGGATCTAGCCACCTGTTGGGCTCTGAGCTCAGTGGGGAGTCTGCGGAGAGATTCTTTCTCTCCCTCTCCTGCTTCCCCTTCCCCTGCTCCCACACACTCACGTGCTCTCTCCATAAAGATTGAATAAGTAAATCTTAAAAAAAATTACTGGTTTCTGGTTTCATATTTCCTAGGTTGATATTGAGTCCTTCCCTTACTAGCCATATAAAATTAATCAAGTTGCTTATCCTCATAACTGCACAATTTATCTATTAAATTGGATACAATAATATTCCACCTGTTTGTTATAAAGATTTAAAATGAAATACACATAAAACACTTAAAAAGATGCTTGGGATAGAGTAAGCTCTCATAATTAATCCATTAGCTTTACATCTATTTTCATAAATTATAGGTGTGCTCTTAAACTATCAATGTAGGTAGCCAGGATTATGTTTATCATTTGTAACAGCTTGAACCTTATTTCTGTTGAATCTTATTGGTATACGAAATAAATCCTAATCCAAATTTGTAGAAGTTAATTTTCATGAGAGATCAACACATACACCTTTGGTTCAAAGAGAGTGAGGTAAATTAGGTGGGGCAGATAACAGTGACTTCCTGCTTAGTGGTTAAGAATCCTAAGGTAAGGCTCAGGTCATGATCCCGGGGTCCTGGGATTGAGTCCCGCATCAGGCTCCCTGATCAGCGGGGAGTCTGCTTCTCCCTCTGCCTGCCACTTCTGCTTGTGCTCTCTCCCTCTCTCCCTCTCTCTCTGACAAATAAATAAAATCTTAAAAAAAAAAAAAAAGGAATGATAAAAAGTACTTCACAGCAAGGGAGCCAATGATTCGGTAAGTTCCCCTTTGATGAAAGATAGCATCTTCAAAAGGCACATGTGGACATAACATGTGCTCACACACACGTGTTTGCAAGCACACCTGTGTGTACTCATGCATACGTGCCAAGACTGCATGGCAAGCATTGGCCTTCACCTCACAAGCAAAATTTGACTGACCCCACGGTAGTGGCATGTTCAGCGGGGTTATGCACTGCAAGTTCATTTGTTGAAACCCCAACCCCCAAAAAGATGGGATTTGAAGGTGGGGTCTTTCAGAGGTAATTAAGTCATTGAGAGTGGAGCCCCCATGAGGGAATTAGTATCCTTAGAAGAGGAAAAACCTTAGCCCTCTTTCTCTCCATCATGCAAGGGTATAACGAGAGGGCAGCTGTCCAGATACCAGGAATAGTGCCTCCACCAGAACTCACCCATGCTGGCCATCTGATCTTGGACTTTCAGCCTTCAGAATGTGAGAAAGTAAGTTTTTGTTGTTTAAACCACCCAGCCTGTGATAATTTCTTACAGTAGCTCAAGGTAAGATAAGGTGGCAGAGTTTTTTGTTTTGTTTTTTTCTGATTTTGGCCAGAATAAACAGAAGAAAAAAAAATAAGCAAGAGAGCATGAGTAAAGGAAGAAGCATAAATTAGCCTAAATATTAATCCAGATAATTATAGAATTCCTGGAAGGAATTGACAGAAAAAGGAATTTTCACAATCAAAACCATAGGTGTACTTTCTTGTCATAGTGATGTTTGGCTTACTAACATTCATGAAAGTTCAGCTGACTGAGAAAAATGGATTACATGTGCACGTATAAGTTGTACATCTGTGTATGAATGTGCTTGTCTGCTCCTCCGGAACTGAACGAATTCTTCGCTTGCGCGGGGCTCCTGATGGCAAGTGCAGGACAGCTTGGGTGCTAAAGATTTACTTGATAATTAATTTTTACTTGGTCTATCATTCAGGCCCCAAGTACTACCTGTATTTCTGCCTGACTTTGATTTGGTTTGTCCCAAAGTACAGCTTTACTGTCACATGGAGTAACGTCTCTAGAGCCTTTCGTTCCAAAGGGATGGGGGAACAGGTGAAACCCATCATTCTCCACAGGCATGATAGATTGGAATGCTCGAGGAGTTCTCTGTAACTTTGCTTTTAAAAAGTTGTTCAGATGCTCACTGTGACCTACTGTTTTAATCACAGACAATAACCAAAACCAGTGCACTGATTGTCTCCTGAATTTCTAGGTAAGGAGGGGAAAATATACATATACCTGCGTACATGCCCGCGCACACACAAATGCACACATATTATATTGGGATTAAATTTACACTTTGCTGGTACTTTCCAATAGTACCTCGCAAAGATACTGCATTATTATAGGCATTTAGTAGACAATTATAAAGTGTTTAACATGCAAACCACTAGGGAGGCACACACCATGACCCCACAAAACCCACCTTACATTCTTGAATGATTATGACTCTGTAAAAATCCTAGTGCCATTGTTTTATTCGACAAAATAGAGAACATGAGGAAGAAATCTTCCACTTTCAACAGAGGCAATAAAATATAAAATAATCAATGGATTTGCCCCAGAGCTGATAATATGAATCACCTGGCCCACTATCATTTTTCCCATCACAGAACACAAAATAATTTTCTTGGTTAAAGGCAGTTGTTACCCTATCACCTGCTCAAATCAATATCAACTGTATGGTTGAGAATCCTCTGGCTAAAATTATATATCAAAGATGCTTAAAGTAAGGGAGAATCATTTTTATTGTGTTTCCTTGACTTCTCTACTCTCTTTTACTTTATAAATAACAGCCAAGACATTGGGATTTTCTTCAAAGCTTCAACACTGAGACATTTCTTAAGTGCAGCTTGTGATCTCATATTATTCTTCAAAAATATTGGCTTTTAAAATAAGATCAACATTTCTGCACAGCTCAGTCACCCATCCTGAGAGGAAAATCAAAAGAAAAATATAAAAATTTAAGCGAATTTTTCTTGGTTAGTGATACAAAATTTTAGGAAAGTTATCAAGAAGTTATTCCTGGTTACTTCACTTGAAAATTATTTGATTAATAATAAGTATGATGTCTATGGAGTTACATTTATATTTCTGATTTATAAATAATTTTAAAATGCAAAAGTGATCACCACTTTTCAAAAGTAATTATTTCTTATTTTTTAAAATTTTACATAGAATGTGGGGCGCCTGGGTGGCACAGCGGTTAAGCGTCTGCCTTCGGCTCAGGGCGTGATCCTGGCATTATGGGATCGACCCCCACATCAGGCTCCTCCGATATGAGCCTGCTTCTTCCTCTCCCACTCCCCCTGCTTATGTTCCCTCTCTCGCTGGCTGTCTCTATCTCTGTCAAATAAATAAATAAAATCTTTAAAAAAATGAAATAAAATAAAATAAAATTTTACATAGAGTGACACAAAGTATTATTATATTATTCCCTCAAGACTACAAAAGAAAAGAGCAAAAAACTAAAAGACAAACACAGATTTACATCTACTACTCATAGGTAGGGACCACTAAGAACATATATGGATGATATTGATGACCTCAAATAAATAGGAAAAAATAAATCTTACTGGCTAGTTTGCAAAACTCTTTTTCCAGAATTTTCAAATGCTCGGAACAATGTCAGGGATATGCATATACCCACTCTTTTATTTCATTTAATTTTTTTATTTCCATTTATTTCTACATTTCCATTAATGGATTAATACTCCAATTTTATTATTTTTCTAATCTTCAAGAAACAAATAATTTTCTTCTAATTTACCTAAAGTATCTCACACAGGTAAACAGAATGAAGGCTTTCAGCTCATTTTAACCCCACTTTGGGTATTACTGGATTCAGTTTGCTAAAATTTTGCTTAGATTTTTGAAATAACACTAATTAGAGAAATTGATCTATAGTTTTTCTTTTAATGTCCTTGATAGGTTTTGATATAAGGATTATTCTTAATAAAAAAGAAGCTAAGAATTATTTTATCTTTATCAAATAGAAGATTTTTATTTAAATGTTTGGCAGAATTTGCTAGTGAACTCATCTAAATCCAGACATTTTCCTGGGATTTTTAAAATAATAGATTTAATGCTCTGAGCAGAAAACGTGCTATTGAGATTTGCCTAATTCTCTTTTCAGTTTTGGTAGGTTATGTTTTTTTCTAAAACTGTGGGCATCTAAATTGTCAGATTAATATGCCTTATTTATCTATTTATTTATTTTCACAAATAAGATTTTTTATTTGTCACTATTAAATGTCTGAATTTTAAACAGGATTTTGGACTGGTGGCTCGCATCCATGAGCTCATTCAACTTCAACACTGGTTTCATCTCCCGTAGCTTTTCCAGAACCTTTACCTTCCCCACAAAGCTCTTTGAGCTTTCCCAATTCAAATGTGGTCTTCTTCAGCTTTTTTACTTTTCTAACAAAGACATCATGGAGTGGATAAATAGACTGACAAGTCTTTTCTATGTCTTTTCTGATGCTGTCTAGCATAAATTTACTGACCACTTCTTTTGGGTCATTTGTCTGCATGATTTCCATCATCTTTTTTCAAATTTGGTGGACCTACTGGTGCTGAGCGTAAGAGGTCTTCTGAATCTGATTGTTGCATTATCTTAGTAAAACCAACACAAAATAGGTGAAGCCGATAACCATCGGTCGTCTTGACATCAGCATGAGCTTCAATCACAGTCTGCCATTTTTTGACCATGGAACAAACACATTTTGTCATGGGGAAGATCCATGCCGTGGAAATAAGGCAGTTTTTGCCCTGAGCTTCCTCTGTAATTCACTTGACTTGTATAAATGCAACTTCATCATTCTGCAGATCAGCATGGCTCACTTCAAAAACTGACCCTTGAGGCCATCAGATGCAATTTTGGTTCCTTCAGTTCTTTTGACTAGTGTTTTTCCAATATTTCTTATACTGACCATAGCTGGTGCTTTCACATCATACCAGTCTTTCTTAGAAAGTGGATCAACTACTTTCTTCTTGGCTCCCTTTTTGCAACCTTTCCTAAAGACACTTGTTTTTGCTGACCACCAAGGCACTGCTCCAGGGGCTGAAAGGCAATATGCCTTTTAAATAACATATTCTTTAGATTTCTAATATCTTTAAGACCTTAATGTCTTTAAGCTACATATTTAATACCTCATATCTTTCTGACAATACAAATGTATCATCTTTTTCCTTGATTAGTCTGGCTAGGTATTTTTATTTATTTTCTTATGTTCTCCAAAAATTCATTTTTTTTACTTTATTGGTTTTCTCTACAAATAGAGGGAAATATGCTTACTTTATAATTTAATACTTTTTACTTTTATATTTATTTTTTCTTTCTATCTTCTTTGACCATTCTATTTTTAAGCTGCTCCAGTCTGCCTCTAACACTCACTACTCCGCAAAACTAAGTCTTGTCAAATTTAGCAAGATCTTCACGTTGCTATATCCACAGGGAATTTTCTTAAGAATGCTGGATATAGGTTATTGACCATCATGTCAGCAATTAAATATATAATGTAGTGACTTATGATATAGCCTCTGGAGGCAGAATTTCTCGGGTCAAATTCTTGCTCTGCTATATGACCTTAGGTAAATTGTTTTACCTCTCTGTATATAGTTTTCTTTATCATTAAAATAAATATTCCAAACATAATATGTAATTAAGTAAGTTGATACATGTAAAGGCCTTCATATAAGCCTGACACATATTTATATTGTTAATATATATTTGCTATCATTATTATATCCTTATTTTTGTTTTCATCCAAGCAGTCGTGAAAATTACAGTGTACCTCCATTTTCAATATTGTGGTCACTCTCAACGTGTGGTTTTCAAACTTTCATGTATGTATGAATCATCTAGGATGATTTCTAAATATTTTAATTCAATATTTTAATTTCCTTTTAATTTTAATATTTTTATTTAATAACTCTGGGCAGGACTCAAAAATTACATTTCCAGTAATTACTCCAATTGTTCTCATGTAGGTGGCTTACAGAGCACTTTTTAAAATCCCTGCTAACCAAGATTCTCTCCTTGACCAAACTGTAGTCAGATTTTTTCTTGCCTGTGCCTCCATCTTGGCCTATAAACACTTGAACAAACACCACTATAGTTTCTAACAGTTCCAGGCAGTACCCGTAGGATGTCTCTAGTCCCTCTTAAAACGCCTGCTTGAGAAAACTCAAAGCTGCCAAAAGAATTTACTGTCTGTTGCAGCCAATGCCTGAAGACAGGGCCCCTGTGCCCCAGTCCCTGTGTGAAGGGAGAAGCTAACCTTTGGTAAGTGCCAGTTAGCAAATCCAGGTGGATTTCACTTGGACCATCTCTACCCCCTTCTGCCTTTTTGTGATTTTTCACCTCCCTGACTGTTTAAGCCCCCGACATTTCCTCTCCCCACAGTCTATTCTCCTTTCAAAGGTCCGATCACTTCTGAACAAATCAGAATGGAGCTCAGCACTTTCCCCTATAGTCAGTAGTTACTGAACACAGTCTGTTCTCACTCCTTGAAATTAATGCCTGGCTGTGTTTATCTTTGACACTGCCCCACAATTAGCATTACTTTAATGTAATTTTGAAATAAATCTCATGATGCAAGACTCAAATTTTATCCAACTTTTTTTTTCTTTGTCTTGCTACTAGGTAACTATGTGTTTTATAAACCTCCCAGGTGCTTGTTACTGAACAAAAAAATTTAGACCCATAAAATCTAACTGTGACCTTGTTCTTTTTAACCATTAATGTAAAGGGTTTAATTTGAGCTCTCACTTTTGTTCAGTTTATCTATAAGTTTATCCTTCTGCCAGGGCCACGCTGCCCCGACTAGTATAGATTTATAGCAAGTTTTGAAATTGGAAAGTGTTTAAGTCTTGACCTTATTCTCCTGTCAAGTAGTTTTGGCTACTCTGCGTCCTTTGCCTTTCCCTGTAAACTTTAGAATCAACTTATCAATTTCTACAAACAAAAAAGCTTACTGGGGTTTTGAAATTGACTTAATTAAATCTATAGGCCAAGTCATGGTGAATTGCCATTTTAATACACTGAATCTTCTGATTCATGAATATGGAATGTTACAGCTTCCTTCTCACAGCAGCGTTTTGTAATTCTCAGAACACAAGTCTTGCACCGCTTTTGTTAATGTTACTTCTAAGTATTTTATTCATTTTTTGATGCAATTGTGAATGGAATTGTTTTTCTAATTTCATTTTCAAGTGTTCCCTCCTAGTATAGAAATATAATCAATGTTTCTATATTGGTGTTAAATCCTGCGATCTCGATCCTGACCTTATTGGAAAGTTTTGCTACGTTTTGTGACTTATTTGGATTTCCTACATACAGAATCAGGTCATCTGCACATAAAACAATCTCACATCTTTCTTTCCAGGTTGGATACCTTTTATTTCTTTATCATTTTCTTCTGATTTTTTTCTGTCTTATTGCACTGACTACACCTTCAATGGATGTAAGTGGTGAAAGCAGGCAGCCTTGCCTTTTTCCTGACCTTAAGGGGGAAGCATTGGTGTTTCACCTTCTTAGTAAAGTTTTCACTTCAGTGGTGAGACATCAAATGTTTTCCCCTAAAATCAGAAAAAAAAAAAAAAAAAAAAGCTATACCTATAGGACTTTTGTAGATATTCTTTATCTGTTTCAGGGACTTCTTAATCTGTTAGAAGTTATCATCAGTGGATATAAGATTTTTCAAAATGTACTTGTGCATTTATTAATATGATCATGAGGTTTTGGTACTTTATTTTATTAATATGGTGCATTGCATTAATTGATTTTCAGATATTACACCAACCTCTCATTCCTGAGATAAACTTCATTTGGGCATGGTATACATATAATCATTTTCCTACATGGCTGGATTTTTTGGCTAATATTTTCTTGAGGATTTTTGTAACCATATTCACGAGATCTATTGGCTAGTATTTTTTTTTCCTATTGATGTCTTTTTCTTTCCGTCTGCTGATAGGATTAGGATAGCACTTGCCTCACAAAATGAATTAGGAGGTGTTCCCTCCCCCTTTATTTCTGAAAGAAATGTTTCCATTGCTGTTGCTTCTTTCCTTCTCTGGATGAGTTCACAGAACATTGTTATTACTTACTCTTTATGATGACTAATTAAATTCACCATGTAGCCATGGGAGGTTGGTCTTTACTTAGTGAGAAGATTTTTAATCACTAATTTAATTTCTTCATTTGCTATACATCTATTCATATATTCTATTTTTTGTTGTTCTTATTCTTGTTCAGATTTAGTAATTTTTATCTTTTTTAGGAATTTTTCCATTTTATCCACATTGTGCAATTGGTTGGCAAAATATTATTCATAATATTCCCTTGTGATTTCTTTATTCCTATTTTGGTAATTTGTGTCTACTATTATTTTGTTGCCAACTCTAAGTAAATATTGGACAAGTCTGTTGATTTTTTTCAATAAAATTTTGGGGATTTACTTTTGTAGTATTTTTTTGGTATTTGATTATCATTTCTTTTCTTTTTTTTTTAAAGACTCATTTATTTGAGTGAGAACATACGTGCACACCTGGGTGTGAGAGTCGGGGGGAGGGGCAGAAGGAGAGAGAATCTCTAGAGCACCCCTCTGAGCACAAAGCCCAATTCAGCTGGATCCCATCACCTATGAGACCATGACCTGAGCAAAAGCAAGAGTCTGATCAGACAACCAGGTGCCCTTATTTCTTTTCTAATCTTTCTAATCTTATTTCTTTCTTTTTGCTTGCATTGGGTTTATTTGTTCTTTTATTTTCTAGCTCTCTAAAATGAATTTATCGGTTATCGCTTTGAAATATTTTTTTTCAAATCCAGACATTTCATTCATAAATTTTCTTCTAAGCACTGTTTTAGATACATGCCACGAATTTCTATATATTGTGTTTTCATCTTTGTTCAAGTCAAGATGTTTTCTGATTTCCTTTCTGATTTATTCTTTACTTCATTGGTTGTTTAAAAGTGTTCTGGTTAGGGCGCCTGGGTAGCGCAGTCGTTAAAGCGTCTGCCTTCGGCTCAGGGCGTGATCCTGGCGTACGGGGATCGAGTCCCACATCGGGCTCCTCCGCTATGAGCCTGCTTCTTCCTCTCCCACTCCCCCTGCTGTGTTCCCTCTCTCACTGGCTGTCTCTCTGTCACATAAATAAATAAAATCTTAAAAAAAAAAAAAAAGTGTTCTGGTTAATTTCCAAATATTTTTGGATTTCTCATGTTCTTTTTTTCTGATTTCTAATGTAATTCCATAGTGATCAGAGAACACACTTTATAGGAATCCAATTATTCTAAATTTATTGGGAATTCTTATGGACTAGCACATAATCTTTCCTGAAGAATGTTTCATGTATTTTTTCTACTGCTGTTGGATAGTGTGTCCTGTGAATGTCTGTTTGGTCATCTTCATTGGTAATGTCTTTTATAATATTATGTCTCAAGTCCTCAATAGTCCTGCTGACTTTCACTCTAACTGAGCTAGCTATTGGTGGGAGTAGGACATTGAATTCTCCAAATAGTTTTGTTAAAAGAAAAAAAAAAAGTCTCATATTGTTCAAAAAAAAGCTACTTTAAACTAAGGGTTTTTTTTGTTGTTGTTGTTTGTTTGTTTGTTTGTTTTCTCTTATTTTTTTCTTGGTATGAAGTAGAAGTACTTGAAATGTTTCAATTTTGTTTGAATCCCAATTGTTATCTACACTGACGATGGTGTTTTCTTTTATAATAAAATGTATTTAAATTAATCTGTAAAAAATATATATAACTTTTTTCTCCTCCTATATCTTGTGTATGGAAACATATCCAAACTCCTTTGACTGAATTTCAAAATATATTTACAGTTTTTTATTTTTTTTAATTTTGGGGTATTTTTTTTTTTTTTTGGTTTTTGTTTTTGTTTTGCTGTAAATGTTTAATTTCTTTTGATAAAACAAATGCACAGGGGTGCTTTTATATAAATAATTTATACAAGAAAATTCTTTGTCATACTGTTTGAAACAGTCTCACAATTGGAATAGTAAGACAGATCTCACAGGGCTTAGATGAAAACCAGGAAATGTTCACCAGCCTCTTTAATTTTCTAGTGAAATTTCTATCTTAGAAAAATGCCATATGGAGCTGGGGAAAAGTATGCCTTTAATAATGTAATGCATTAATCAAACATTAATTTTTGCTAATGTGAGTAGAGAAAGATCATATGATGATTCTGTGGCACATGTTTGATATATATAAACAGGAGTGCAACACAGTGCTGCCTGAAACTATGATTTGTTGACTAAAAGAAATTCTCATCATAAAAATCTCAAGAAGTCTTGTAGCTATTTAATAAAGATGGATGTTACCTTGATGTAGGTGGTGTCACTAAAGTTGATTTATACTGTCAATTTTTTCTCAACTTTAGTTTTTAAGTAGATTCCTATGCTATTATCAGAATATATAATATTCAAGGGCTCCTGGGTGGCTCGGTCGTTAAGCATCTGCCTTTGGCTCAGGGCGTGATCCCAGCGTTATGGGATCGAGCCCCACATCAGGCTCCTCTGCTGGAAGCCTGCTTCTTCCTCTCCCACTCCTCCTGCTTGTGTTCCCTCTCTCGCTGGCTGTCTCTCTCTGTCGAATAAATAAATAAAAATCTTAAAAAAAAAGAATATGTAATATTCAGACTTGTAGGAATTGGAAGCTGGAAAGGTTTCAGTAAATGGCTAAGAATTTTAGAACTAATAATACTGTTCAAGTTCACTTTTCGTTTTTGGTTTTTTTTTTTTTTTAAGATTTTATTTATTTGACAGAGAGAGAGACAGCCAGCGAGAGAGGAAACACAAGCAGGGGGAGTAGAAGAAGAAGAAGCAGACTCCCAGCAGATGAGCCTGATGTGGGGCTCAATCCCAGAACACCAGGATCACACCCTGAGCCAAAGGCAGATGCTTAACGACTGAGCAACCCAGGCGCCCCTCAAGTTCACTTTTCAAGTTCAATTATGAAATTATTCGCTCACCCAGTTATTCAGTTATACAGTTCTTCATGCCATTATTTGATTATGTATAACTTTAAAAAGGATAAATTGAATAAAATTTTATATTTAAAATTAAACATTGAAATACCTGGTACATTTCA
This sequence comes from Ursus arctos, assembly GCF_023065955.2. Lineage (NCBI taxonomy): Eukaryota > Metazoa > Chordata > Mammalia > Carnivora > Ursidae > Ursus > Ursus arctos. Next base: position 16,435,047 of record NW_026622930.1, read on the forward strand.
AGGCACATAAAATAAGCTGAATCATTCTGGAAGGCATGTTGTCTCTGGATTTTCTCTATAAGCCTAAGGAGTGGGGTGACTAAGATTTTATCCTTATCACTATCTTGTTCTCATTGATGATTTTGCAAGTTACTCATATCTCTGTTTTCGTAAGATGGCAATTCAATGGTTCTTTGCAACTTATTCAGAATTCTTGTGACCTAAAGCAGCTCAAGAACTTACTTCATTTTATGTCACTACCTCTAGGTAAAGAATTAGCCAAGCAGGCAGAGGAATCAGATACTCCAGGCTAGGGTAGGCAAACCTTCTCTAAACACCCTGATATATGTATATATATATATATATATATATATATACATACACACACACACATATATATATTTAATATATATAAATATATATATTTAATTTTATTTTTATTTTATATATATAAAATATTTTTAACAACTCTTTAAAAATGTAAAAGCCATTCACCATTCTTAGCTTGCTGACCTATAAGCTTTTTGGGTTGTAAGAGGCTACAGGTAGAAATTGGGTTTATAGAGACCAGCTTATTTCTCACCCCCTTTATCCATGCCTATCCTAAGATTGTCTATCCATTCTGAAAACATGCCAGCTTTGCTATCATCTCAAATAGACTTCTTTATTAATCTGCCAATACTACCAATAACAGTTCACAGTTGATTTAGAAATGAGAATTTCAGTCTCAAAATTACTCAAGGATGAAATGGGTAAATGTGCCTTTGTGTAAAGTGTAATTTTAGATTCTTTCACATATTAGATTCCTTTATTTCTCACCTCCTTCCCTGAAGTAGATTCTCTACTATAAGCATGGAAACTGAGGAAAAAGAAGTTAAATAAGCCATGTGCGGTCTGATAAATTTTTTTCTTTTTTTAAAGATTTTATTTATTTATTTGACAGAGAGAGAAAGAGCGCACAAGTAGGTGAAGCAGCAGGCAGAGGGAGAGGGAGAGGGAGAAGCAGGTGCCCTGCTGAGGACCCAGGATCATGACCTGAGCCTAAGGCAGCTGCTTAAGGACTGAGCCCCCCAGGTGCCCCGTTGTGATAAATCTTCTAACTGGAATTTCAGTTCATGCATATCTGATTGCCAAACTCACACTCTCCCTATGTTCATGGTGCATAATAAGTATTAGTTGAGCACCTATTATGCCCAAGTCCATATGCCAGGCTTTTTACTTTTTTTTGTAGAAATCTCTTACTCTATCATTTAAATAAAGTTTCAGATTAAAAAAAATGATTTGAACTTGTTTTTCTGCTTATTCCAACATTACACATTTATAAAACATTCAGGAGCTTTGTATCTTACCAGAAAAATACATACCAAAAATCTGAACTATCATTATTTACTCAGAACAAGGTCTTTTCATTTACCTTATTTTCTTTAAGTACTGAGTACTGGCAGTGCATAGGCCCCCTTCAGGAGTTTTTATTCTAATACTTAGGTTACAAGGATAACAGAGTTTTCGTAGTTTTTCTGTAAATGGGTAGGACTCCAGGCATCCATCCTGGACTGAAAATATACTAGAATTTACATTTTTATGCTTAATAAAAGATAGCCTTAAAATAAATATGTTTCCATTTTGAACAACAAAGCCAAAATCTTATATTTCAGCTTTACTATAAAATGAAAATTTCCCTTTTTTAAAAATTTTTAAAAAATTGCTTTTTTTTAAATGTTATGTTAGTCACCATACTGTATGTACTTCATTAGTTTTTTGATATAGTGTTCCATGATTCATTGTTTGCATGTAACACCGAGTGCTCCGTGCAATACGTGCCCTCCTTAATACTCATCACCCGGCTAACCCATCCCCCCACTCCCCTCCCCTCTGAAACTCTCAGTTTGTTTCCCAGAGTTCATAGTCTCTCATGGTTCATCTCACCCTCTGATTCTCCCCCTTCATTTTCCCCTTCTTTCTCCTAATGCTCTCCATGCTATTCCTTATGTTCCACATGAATGAAACCATATGATAATTGTCTTTCTCTGCTTGACTTATTTCACTTAGCATAATCTCCTCCAGTTCCATCCGTGTTGATACAAATGGTGGGTATTCATCATTTCTGATGGCTGAGTAATATTCCATTGTGTATATGAACCACATCTTCTTTATCCATTTGTCTGTTGAAGGGCATTTTGGCTTTTTCCACAGTTTGGTTATTATGGACATTGCTGCTACAAACATTGGGGTGCATGTGCCCCTTCTTTTCACTACATGTCTACCTTTGGGGTAAATACCCAGTAGTGCAATTGTTGGGTCACAGGGTAGCTTATTTTTAACTTTTTAAGGAATCTCCATACTGTTTTCCAAAGTGGCTGTACCAACTTGCATTCCCACCCAAAGTGCAAAAGGGTTCCCCTTTCTCCACATCCTTTCCAACATTTGTTGTTTCCTGCCTTGTTAATTTTTGTCATTCTAACTGATGTAAGGTGGTACCTCAATGTGGTTTTGATTTGAATTTCCCTGATGACTAATGATGTTAAACATTTTTTCATGTGTCTGTTAGCCATTCGTATGTCTTCTTTGGAGAAGTGTCTGTTCGTGTCTTCTGCCCATTTTTTTACTTGATTATTTGTTTTTTGGGTGTTGAGTTTGAGAAGCTCCTTATAGATCTTGGATACCAGCTCTTTATCTGTAATGCCATTTGTAAATATCTTCTCCCATTCCATGGACTGCCTCTTAGTTTTATTGACTGTTTCCTTTGCTGTGCAGAAGATTTTATCTTGATAAGTCCCAATAGTTCATTTTTGCTTTGGTTTCCCTTGCCTTTGGAGACGTGTCTTGAAAGAAGTTGCTGTATATAGAAGAATGAAACTCAACCATTCTCTTACAGCATACACAAAGATAAACTCTAAATGGATGAAAGATCTCTATGTGAGACAGGAATCCATCAAAATCCTAGAGGAGAACATAGGCAGTAACCTCTTCGACACTGAAGATTTCCCTTTAAATGGAGCATCCTGCATTTCAAAAAGCTGAATAAAATGATGCTTAGAAAATCATTCCAGCCAGTTAATTAGGGCATAGGGGAAAGTTCAACACTAGAACATTCTCTGGATGCATTGTATTTTTATTTGATTATGAACAGGATTCATTTTCATTTAATTTGCCAACATGCCTTTCAGTGTTTTATTCTTAGATAAACAAGTGACTGTAGGCATGTTGAGCCAATTACTCTTATTCTGTTCCTAAATTGGCATTAATACAGTAGCCGGATGGAAATGGTCCCATGCTTGCTGACACATTATTAATGACCAGTGATGCAAAAAATATTGCTATAGCCATACTTATTTGTTTCTATGCTTGAGACCAATGGGCTTGATCAATCTCATGTTGCCTGTTGTTTTTCCTTTTTTGAGCCCACTGTCAGCATACTTTTACCAACAGGAAAGTCAGTTTCATATCTCCCAGCTCTACTGGAGGCTGAGTTCTGACATAGATAAAACAAAACTTTTTAATGCTTTTGCTTTGGTCCTAGATATCCACTAATGTTGGGACAACATTCTGACTACAATGTATTGTAACTTTTTTTTTTTTTTGAAAGGGGAGATATTAGATATATTCCATCAGCAGGTCATATCTTATCCTCATAATATTAATGGCCAAATACCTGATGATAGCCAAAAACAGCCTTAAAGCTTAGGACTAACATTTCATTACTGAAGTTAAGCACTCAAGCTCTGTAGTTGAAAAGATCTGGGATTTAGTCACGACTCTTCTACTTAATCAATGAGTTAACTTGGGCACATTACTGAATTAATTAGGCACATTACTTAAACTTTATCTAACATTTTTCATCTCTCAAATGAGGGCGGTATTAACCACCTTTTTAAAATAGAGTTATTGCGAGCATTAAATGAGATAACTCAGTCTATGTCATCAAATTAACCTTCATGTTCCTTCTGCTCCTACCTAATACTTTGCTACCGTAATCAGAATCTTATCTTGTTCATGGCTTCAAGCTCTTACTACAACAGATCCCAGGATTTAGGCCCCTTTACTCAAGTAGCATTTGGAGTCTGTGCCTCATTTTCACATATTTCCCCCCAAAAGCGTGATCCTATGTTGCCTCCCCTGTATTAGTAAAGATTCCAGTTCTTATTCTCTTGCCCTCATGGCGCTGTTCCCAAGAGTGTTCCTCAGCACACACAAATCAGTGTCCTGGAGTTTGCTACCTGAGGAAACTATTTAAGGCAGCCCCCATCTCTGGTTGGATTCGTCCCAGCTCTTCTACAGCTACCATCTACCTGCTCAGTTATATAGTTATTATCACCTATATTTATTACTGACTTTGGGTTCTTAAAAACAGAGCTATGTTCAAAACATCTATCAATTAAAGCATCTATTATCAGTCATTTCAAGTATTTGTTCAAGCTTTATGACCCAAGCATTGTTCCAAGTGACAATACGTATGTATTGTCTCATTTAATCCCTGTGACTCTATCAGGTGAGTACTATTATTATCCCCATTTTTCAGATGAGAGTGCTGAGTCACAGTACATGGAGGAGCAAGGATTTAGAATTTAAACCTCACCCCTCTGATTCCTGAGGTCATACTCTTCACCACTCTGTTTCCCCGTGGCTGTGAAGCTAACTGCCTCCCACTCAGGACTCCTGCAGATCTCCCATTTTCAGACTCCTTGAGGCTTTTCCAGCTCTCCGGTTGAAATACTCTCTGAAGTATATTTTTGTGCTTCTCTGCAGAATCTTGCTGAGGCTGGGACTTTGTCTCACTTGGCTTCTTCCTCTTCACTACCCTAATTCTGTACTTTTACAGATCTCTCCTGAGAGCACTTTCTTAGTAAATCACTTGCATATAATCCTCATCTCAGGCTCTGCTTCTAACAAACACAGGCTTAACACAAAGAGTTAATTATTAGAGTGGAATTTTGAGGGAAAATAGAGGACATGATTTATGAAGAAAATACTAAACATCATATGATTTCAACCACAAATATTTCAAGAGATAAAGGTTCCATCAGCCTTGTCACATCTAAGAGAAATTAACAATAATTCCTTAATAACATCAAAAACCCATTCAGTGTTCAAATTTCCATTGTCTCATTATGTTTATTAGTTTTTATTTGCTTGAATCAGAGTCCACATAAAATTCAAATAATGTAATTTGTTGATGTTTCTTGAAGTCTCTTTTGTAAGTTCTGCCCAATTTATTTATCCTTGTGATGTATTTGTTGGAGATAGGGTTGTTTGTCCTGTTACATTTCCTACAGTCTGCACTGTGTTGATTATATTTCCATGGCACAGATTAATATGTTACTCTGTAAATTGCTAACTGTTTGTAGAAGCTTGATCTGATTCAGTTTTGATTCTTCTGGCAAGATGGCTTTGTCGGTAGGTGGTATGTCCTTCTATCAGGAAGCACATAATGGCTGATATTTTCCCTTTTTTGTGTTAACAATTGTTGAGGATCAGTGTCTAGATTCCTTAATTCAAATAGAAGTTTCAAAGTGATAATTTCTAATTTTATAATGTCTTCTTTTTCAGATGAAAACCACTATAAAGGAAAATAAAACCCTTCATCTAATATCTGGTTTACTAGTTTTCTAGTTATTATCCAAAAGGCAATAGAAATGCCTCACCCTTCATTTACTAGTTTCAAAATAATGAGCTTGGATTTTTGTAGAATCTCCCAATGATGACCAGTGTGTTTTCTTTGCTCATTTTGTTTTCATTATGAATTCATATATTTAATCATACTTAATGTGTTTCACTCCACGGCACTTATTATTCTTATTAATGTTCGAATTGTCTCATCTTTGACCAATGAGATTCTCTTCAAATTGACTCTTCAGGAACTTTAGGGTAGCAAGCTTCATTTCTGTTAAGACAGGATGTTCCCGGTACATTTCCTGCCCCAGCATTGGAATCCCCTATTGCTCCCGGATGCCCTGGCTCTCTTTCCCAGGCCCACATAACTTAAACCCTTTCATGTGTTGCTCTCATCCTCCTGAAAATTGAAAATCTCCTCTTAAAGGTGACTGATGATCCTACAGTTTTAAGCCAGTGGCTCTCCCTCAGCCATTCTCTAGAATTTCCTTTAGAATTTTCGCTTTTGGAACTTCTTAATTTTGACACTCTGCTTTTTTTTTTTCCTCTTCCTCGTTCTTAATTACATTCCTTTCTACTATTTTTGTTAATCTCCTCTCTTCTGGTTCATTAAATGTAAGTGAATTTTACACATACACATATGTGACATGTATTTATATATCTCCTAAAGGAAGTAAGTAGTAATTTCTGACATCTCTGGGTATTGAAGAAAGGGCTCAGTTTCTTTTAACAATAATGTAATAGGTATTGAGAACATACTATATATCAGGCACTTTTAGGTGCTGGGATAAATCAGTGAATAAAACAGACAGAGCTGGTGTTTAAGTATCAGAAGACAGAGGATTAAATAAAATTAAAAAGTACACACATATATTTATATATAGTGGATAATTGCATACAGAAAATTATAGTTATAGAGATGGATTTCAAGTACTCAAGAGGACACTAAGGCCTCTATCAGAGGCTGAAACCAACCTGAGTCCTGAGGAGGTGCTGGAGTATACATACATCTGCATAGGGGAGAACATGCTGGAGAGAGGAAACAGCAAGTGCAAAGGCCCTGAGGAAGATGTGTGCCTTCCACACTGGAGACACAGTGAGGTATCACCTGTGGCCTGAAGTAAATGAACTCACAGAAGGGGAGCGAGATTTAAGATCAGAACAGTAAGGAGCAGGAGAAGCAGAACACATAGCACCTTATAAGCCACGAGGCTTTTACTGAGTGAATGAGAACTATTTGAGGTCATTAAGCAGACGAGTGTTGTAATATAACTTAACAGATTGAAGGGATCTCTTGGGCTGACATGTGGCAAGTAGACTGTAAAGGGGCAAGAGGAGTAGCAGGGGGACTTGTTAGAAGGTTATTGCAATAATCTCGGCCAAAAGACCAGAGCATTAGCAGGGGCTGGTGGTTAAGAAGCGGAGAGATTTGCCTAATTGAGAACTTATTCCCTGCCAACACCAGAAGCTGGCACATTGCCCTGATGTGCCAGTGGGAGCCAATTACACTGTGTCCAGGAGGCACTACGTTTTACTCTTTCCAATTAACCCATTCTTGTATCTTCAAGCAAGCTGTATTCTGATGAATGCAAACATGCCCACCTTAGTCAGAGGTTTTTGGCCATCACTCTGCATTCATCCTTTACACCTACCGCGACACAACACATCTTATGCCATAAGCATGCCACGGTCTGTAGGCATAATCTTTTCTGCTGCAGCCCCTGATTACCTACCTGATGGCCACCCAGCTCAGCCTGTGTTTCATATCTACATTAGAGATTCTCTGTCCATCAGTCCTCCTCCAATCCTTCAACGTTTAGTAACTGCTCCTGCATCTTCTGCATCTTTGATATTTTCAACCTGTTCATTCAGTCTATGTTGAGCTTTGTATTAAAAACTGCCAGATTACTCTTTATCATCTCATTCTGGACTTCAGATAAAATGGTTCAAAATTAAACTAAAGTTTATGAGTGAAGTACAAGTTATGTCATGAATATCAGGGTCATATGATGACCTGTATTTTTCAATTTCCTCAACCTTGGCTTAAGAGTCCTGAAATTGGTCGAATTAGGCAGGAATTCTAGAAAATACTGCCCAAAGAGAAACATCAAACTAATGAACAAAGGTGGTTTGCCTTATGATGATTACTAGCAAGGTGCAAATCATCTGTTATCACCCTGGAATGAACCCCACCAATTCAAAATAATAAGAAAAATAATAAGCAAAAGACTGATGTTAAGAGTGTCAAGAATAGATTTATCTGAAGTTAGTAGTTCTCAGACATTTTAAATAAATAAGTCCATAAAACTGATAATAAAACAAAACATACACACACATACTCATATACATTCAGTAAATTATACCAAATACCATCATTGAAAATCATGTACTCAAGAGTTTTATGCGAACCACCATAAGCTCATTCTGTCTCTAATGCAGATGGAAGGAAAGCAGGAACCACATATACCCTTGTCTACCTTAAGCTCTGAAGTCATAGATATTAAAGGGTGATGTACTCCACTTCAGAAAATTTCAGATCCGAACTCATTTTATTTTTTCCATTTCCCTGACTACAAATAGATAGGGCAAGAAAAAAAATATTGACTCTTGTGATAACCAGGCCTGGGTCTGGAAAGAGGGGAACAGAGTGAAAGGTGCTGATAGAGACTCAGCTGTTCAGGCAGCTCTAGGAAAGTACGGGAAGTCAATCATCTCGACCTAGTAGTTCTCAGTCTGCTTCCTGTCTTATTGGCCTCTTTGATTTTTGAATGGCATGGGCATCTGATATAGTCTGAGCATTACTCCCTGCTTCTTCCATACAGAGTGTTTTTGCAGTGTGGACGGCTAACCATGCTCCAGGGAAGTGCCTGAGAACACAGTTGCCGCAAAACAACAGTTGTGTGCAGTGGTGCCACACAATTTGGGTTAAATCCCCTGATCAGTAAGGCTTTCAAAGTGATTACTGTGCTTCCCAATATTAAATCATGACCTGAACAGCCTTTTGGTGAGGCTGGGACGGCTGCCCACTTTGCTGCACTTTGGATACAGCCAACTCTTCAGTACCATGCACTATAGTTAACATTTGTTTGGGCAAAGTAACAGCTACTCAATTCAAACCGGCTGACTCAGAAAGGAGTAGTGTACTAAGGAGATTCTTGGATTCAGAAACCAATCGGAAGGAATGTAGTTGGGCTTCAGAAATGAATCAGTTCTAGTCCAGAAACCAATACTGCACTCTATGTTAACTAACTGAAATTTAAATTTAAATAAATAAAAAGAAAGAAAGAAATTAACGAATCCAAGGATTCAAACAATGTTAAGGCTTTTTCTCCATTTTTCTCTGCTCCTTTCCGAGTATCTTTTTATTCAGCCCCCTTGTATCTGTAGACTATCTTCCTCCATTTCAGTTCATGAAACAGAAAACCTGGCTGTGGTGGTTCCTTTATTGCATACATTATGATTCAAGTATCCAAGGAGTTAATGCTCTAGCAACCTTGGGCCCAAGTGCAGAAATCAGGACAAAGTACTCACAGGTTCAGCTTGCAGTTGTTTCTCAACCACTGAATCAGCCATCTGGGGTGGCTCAGTGGTGTTGGCAGCTAGGGGATTCCTATTATCAGTCAGTTCCGAACCCCATGTCTTACTAGAAGACCAATCAACTTGTCCACGAAGAGCAGACATGGTGTGATATGGCTGCTCCTGCCTCTATAATGAAATTGGGAAAGAAAATAAAATTCTTAGAAAAAAAGGTGCTGGGGAAAAACTAGAATAACTGTATATTCTGTTTGCTTCCCTGTGGCCATGATCTTTTCCCCTTTGCATATTATATATTATAGCTTCCCCGTATTTCTTTCTAAATGCCCGATTGTCACTATATCTGCCCCTACACACTTAGGCATGCTGTCAACTTGAATAATTGGAAATTTTCATGTCCAGGAAATTTTGCAATGACTTGATGTCATTGTAATACAACATATGCTTTATGTTTCCTACATATAAAAAGAAATAAGCATACTGCAAAAACAAATGTAGAAACTGCTTGTAATGATTAAGAGGAAATAATTCTTAACTTAATAATATTGGTTTAGAAAGAGAGCCAAACAATAGATAAATAGGATACCTCTTCAGAAAAATAATTAAAACAAGGACTATAAAGATTAACTTCCCATTTTTATTATGAGTAGATATACTAAAATGTATGTTCATATTCTTTAGCGTATCAGTATTGGCTGAACATCTCTTTCCACTAAAATTAGTTTTCCAAGGACATGTACTACATTATTGAAAGTTGCTTTTTTAATATAGATTCTCCTCTAAAATAATTTTATAGTTGCTAAGCAGTCAAATGCCAAACTGCATACTAAAATATACATAATGTGAATGGAGGCAAGAAACAGGAGTAGGCAAAGGTGAGGAAGAAACACATGATTTCTATTCAGTTGGAAAAGGAATTAATGGCTAGCACGGTGAGAATGCTGGAAAGCTATCGCACCACCAGCATGATATTGTTGCAAAACTGCTTTCTGTGGATAGAATTCTTGTTGTGCAATCTTGATTCAGCTTTTAACAGCAATATATATGGGTTTCATCCTGGCTATCAGCACATTTATGACGGTCTTATTCAGGCCAAGAACTGGCTCAGGTGTGTTATTTCCAGACTGAGATGTTTCCGTGTATATAACTATATTTACAATAGAAAGGAATACCCAATATTCCTATTAAGACATAGATAACTCAAATTCATGGGAGATGAGGCATAAAATTATGCAGAACTCTCTGTCTAGAGTTGGTGACTACATATCACCTTAGGGCTGATCCTTACTTACTTTCAAGGATCACTAACAGGTTGCTTCCCATTGGTCCCCTTAATTGTGGAGGTCCGGGACTAGCTGGCATGAATTGCTTTGGCAAAAGGTGTAATGAAATATTTTATGACCTGCAAAGGACAGATCTGTTCAAATCCCCTTTGGTTGGCAGAACAGGTCCCTAAGAAGGAGATACGCCAATTTGTGTGAGTGAGAAAGTGACGAAATACAAAACTGCAAACCATAGTGGGAGGCAAGGAGTCCTGGCTGGTAATTCAGGGTCAGACCAGGGTCTGTGGGTTCACAGAAGAGACTGGATATGGCCCTGTATGTGGCTGATGGTGAAGCCCTCCAGAGATAGACACCCTGAACCATGGCTGAGCTTGTGGTTTGGTGGATTACACGAATGTATTGATATATGCACCTTAGCTGAAAGAGTAGATCAGGGAAATTGAATGTGCTTATAATAAACTTTTAAAAAATACAGCTGACCCTTGAACAAAATGGGTTTGAACTATACAGGTCTACTTATGGATGTATGCATAAGTATACATGGATTCCTAGTTTTGAAATAATCAGAAGTTATTGAGAAAAATACAGACATTGGAGTGGAAGATTAAGATTTAAACATTGCTCTTATAAACTCATGGCAATTAGACAAAATACTTGAACTTTGTGCCTTAATCTAACCCACAAATTTACCATGAGGATCAATTGTGCTGTCATAAGACCACATATACATGAATTAAACTACCTAATACAGCAGACTGTGAGTTTTTGTTTATCTGTCTCTGGTTTCAAACTTTGTATGAGTAAGGTTCTACCTGATTTGTTTTTGAGCTCCCGTGCACAACAGTCTCTCAATATTGCTTATTGAGTAAATGAAGTGCCTTCTCAACAGCAAAAAGCACCCCTCATCCTTAATACACAAATTTAATTAAATCATGATTCCTTTATTAGTTGGTAGTTAGAAATGTGCTTGTCAATAACCCTGAGCCTCAGGACATCATTACAAATACTCACTATTTCTGTGTTATTGATTCTTGGTTGCATTAGATAATATGAATTTTACGGGAAACAATGATAGATAAACTAAATTTCATAGTTTATTCTACAAAGGGAGTGGACCTTAATTTTTTTGTTTTGAGGGTAAATGAATATTTTATGTTATAAAAATACTTTGCCCGAGGCAAACATGCTTTAAGTGTCATGTCCAAAGCCACAACAATAATTAATGGCACATTTGGGATATAAAATGCATTACATCATGTCTTACACTATGTAAAATGTTAAGAAATTGGATGGAAGGTGCCTTGACATAAAGATCAACGCAAAGAATAGGTGTAGTAGGTATTTTTGTGTTGCTTTAGAGTAACAGCCAGCTGTTAGTGATCGTTACTATCATGGCAGTCCTCATTACCCTTCCTCTTCTCTAATCCAGTGTGTCAGTATATATGGACAACGGACACTCTGTTTCATGAATCAGTCCACATTCTTCAGTCTATGCTTTCCCCCTAGTCTATCTGATCATCTACTGATCATCTTCCATGGCATCTACTTTTTCTGGCCCACTAAATACTAGCAGAGTTAAATTTTAATTAGTATGTTAATTGCTTTTCAAATATTTTACATTTTAATTATTTTATTTTTTATATTTATATTTTAATTAATATCAATCGACTGTTTGAATTAAGGATATCTGCTTGGTTAAAAACTTCACCCAGGTTACACAACTAGCATACTTTTATATTTTAATTTATATTTATATTTTATTTTAATTAATTTATATTTAATATTTATATCTTAATAGCAATTGACTGTTTGAATTAAGGATATCTGCTTGGTTAAAAACTTCACCCAGGTTACACAACTAGCATATTTTTATATTTTAATTTATATTTTATTTTAATTAATTAATATTTAATATTTATATTTTAATTAATAGCAATTGTTTAAATTAAGGATATCTGCTTGGTTAAAAACTTCATCCAGGTTACACAACTAGCACTCAAGTACCTATTCATCAGAGTCCAATGCCCATCATATTTTCTTTTGTGGAGAATAAAACAAGGTATCTAAGAATTAGACGTTTTGGATAATGATGGAAGATCCTTGCAGATATTACTCAGTTTTGTTGAAATACCCTCTACCATGTGCCCAAACAAAAGCCCTGAACACACACATATATAACAAAATGTAGAAATTAAAATCTCAGAATAAAAGGAAACATGTATTGATGTGTGGGTATGGTTTTCCCACTTTTTTTTTTTCCTATCTTCCTCCTACTCATTATTCAGTTAAATATGTGTTCTGCACTTAAGCCTCCCTTTCTCACCTAAACTAGGTCATATCATCAAGCAAATATTCATATAACAGGTGGACATGCCATGACACTGATCATACTTTGTTGAGTTTATTTATTTAATGTTTATCTTTGCTGCTGAACTTTACTTTTTAAAGACGTAGAATTTATTTGCTCTCTTAGCCCAGTTTTCCATACATAATAAGGGCTCAATAGGAGTTTGGTGAATGAATGGAGAGCTAGCTACAAGGAAAGAAAGGAATAGTCCCTCTCTTCTTCCAATTCATCATACCACCAACACCAAATGTGTGCACACGCACGCCCACACACAGACACACACTACACACAATGCAAATGCAATTCATTAAAGGCAAAAGTTAGCCTTTGGTGACATACAAGGATTAAGAGTCTTTTATACCCAAGCTATTCTTGTTCTCTGTATATTTAAAATATGAAAGCATAGTGCTAAAAAAAAAAATTCAACTGAGTAAATTTTTAAGATTTTACTGGCTTTATTCAAGGATTCATGAATCAAGCAGCATCCCATCTAGCAAAGAGAAAGGAGCTCTGAAGAGCTGTACAAAATGAAAGACCTTGATAAGCAGAGGGGGATGGGACAAGAAAGATGTACTAGCAAAGAACTGATTGCTAGTGGCAAGGTCATCTTCCTTTAGGGGATGATAAGGTTCATCAGACAGATTACCTCACTAGTGCTGACCAGGTAATTCCAGATTGACTGCTTTAAGATTCCATTTCTGGGAGAGGCTGAAACTGTAATTAAGTTGAGTACTAAATCTCTAATTGGTGATGTGGGGCTTAGCACAAGTGACTCCATTTAGAATGTATTGTCTCTGTTTTAACAGTAGTGAGTTTTGACACAATTATGGTTGAAGAATAGCAGTGCTGTTTATGCCAAAATGCACTTAAAACATCAATATCACAGAATCTCTCTAGCATTATTTCTTATGGATGAACTGTGGAGAGTTGGGAAATATAATGCAGAAGAATTTATAATCCAAGACTTTATTTATTGAGAAAATCACCCATGCTTTATTGGCATATCACTACATTTACTGTAATTGCCTAATATAAGCTTAAGTATACATAATTGCATTTTTCTATCCTCTTTCCACTGACAAAACTGTGGCATGATTGTAAAAATACCAAACATGGACAGCAGGAAGGAAAAGTTTGCTCAAGAAAGAATGCACTGTTTTTATTTGTAAAATGACACATTTATTAGTACTACCTATTCTGCACTTCAATTATAATATATGCATACTGAATAGCAAATTGAGAGAATAAAATAAAAAGCTTGTTTCATATAAAATGGCATGGTATAATAAGAAATATATTTGGTCTCTGTCCCACCTTCCTGGAGCAAAACTCCTAAAATACTTATAATTTTCCGAGTGATAGGAATGTCTTTGTTATTCATAATGAGCTCCTTTCAATTACATCTTAGCTCATGCTAATGAAGTGACTAAGGACAGGGCCACTAGGCAGCCTTAGTGGGCTCATCACCAGAAAGGCCAAGTGATTGGAGAGCTGAAACTCTCAATCCTGCCCACTGATGTCCAGGAAAGGGGGATGGGCTGAAAATTAAAGATCTACAGAAACTCTTGAACAAAGAGAATCAATGAGCTTCGGGTTGGTGAATGCATCCACATGCTGGAGGGTGGTGCACTGCAGTTCCCCAAGGGGAGGGGGACAGTTCTTGCATTCAGGATCCTCTGGCTCTTGTCCTCTGTACATCTTCATCTAACTGTTCATCGAATCCTTTATCATATCCTTTCTAATAAAGATAAGTGAATGTTTCTCTGAGTCTTTGAACCACTATCTCTGGTAGAGAGTGTCAGAACTGAGTTAAATTCATGCGACACCCAGCCAGTGTCCACTGATAATTTGAGAACTGTCTGGTGGTGTTGGAAAACACACAACAGAAATGACTATGCCATATTGGATTCTCAAGATTTTGTTTAGGTCACTGATGGACTCACTTAACACTCATTCTTACCGTATCATGTAACAAAATGCTTATCGTATATTGTGCATTTTTCTATGAACCAAGCACATTTTTTTTCAAAACTCTATAGAAGAGACACTAATTTTATTCCCATCTTGCAAATGACTAATCCAAGCTCAAATGCTCTGAAAACTTTAAGTTATACACCTAACATATAAATGAGCTCTATACAGACACAGGTCCACCAGACTTCAGTATTCATGCTCTGAACCGTTGACCTATCATGGACCTTCTGCTACATACATGTGTAGTTCCCTATAGTTTGCCCTTTTTTCCTATTGTAGCTCTTAGAAAACTTGTTCTTTGTAATTAAGTTAAATCTAATTTTTTTCCCCAATAGAACTAAAGGGAATCAGGAGAGTCCCTTCTTATTCTTAGATAGTAAGAGAAGTAAATTCCCTAATCCTAACATCTACCATCTCTATATCTAGACCAGAATTGCTGTGGGAGAGGATTTTAAAACTCACTAGGTATCCAAGAGCTTTCCTCTGCTTCCCAAACTCTTGTGGTTGTTCTGGGTTATGTGTCTAGCTCTGGCTAATGGACTGAATGAAAGTCTCTATCATTTGGAGGCAGTAAAAAGTTTCTGGGTAATGCTCTACCTCTCCCTTTTTCTCATTCAGTAACCCTGGAAACCATGCATTGAGATGGCAGGACTTG
Organism: Ursus arctos; assembly: GCF_023065955.2. Lineage (NCBI taxonomy): Eukaryota > Metazoa > Chordata > Mammalia > Carnivora > Ursidae > Ursus > Ursus arctos. The sequence goes on from NW_026622930.1 coordinate 16,450,429, forward strand.
AGATGTTAAGAATAATGAATCCTTAAGTCAATGCAATGAGTTTACCTGAAAATCCACTGAAATGTAGCAGAATTTACGTGGATGGAAATAAACCTTGCCTTATTCAGCTCAATCTGATTAACACAAACCCAGGGAAGAGACAATAAACATACAGTGTTTGATCCAAAATCTTAAAGTTAATTAGCACGCTTTCAGTTTGAGGTATCAGAAAATCCTACTACAAATTACTTCAACAATAGGAAATGTATTATCTTATATGAAAATGTAATCAGGAGGTGGTTTGTTCTAGCACAGTAACTCAGCAATGTGCTCACAATATGACTGCAAGCCCCAAACATCATGTTATTAAACTTTAATATCCAAGGTTAGAGGTTAGGGAGGAAAGTGTTCTATTCTCATGTCTAGTTTTAAGGGAAGGGGAATTTTCCTATTACTCCCTTCCCATATAACCCCTTCCCCCTTTATATCTAAGCGTCGAATTCTCCTATCTAAACTAATTGCTATAATTGAGTTGGGCTTTACTGGGATTGGTTCCCTAGTCTAATCAACATGCATTACCCAGGGCTAAGAGATTCCATAAAACGAACAGTCACCCAATTCCTGAATAAACACAGGGTTCTGCTACCAAGGAAAAAGTCAGTAACGGTTACTAAGGAGGTAACAGTGTCTGACGATAAGAAAGATATTCAGAGAGTAATGTAAAATGTTCCTTCGACATTATGCATCCGAATTCAAATGCAATTTTAAGGTCAAGATGTGGCTAATATTACTTTCTCTCTAAATACCCTCTTTTTTTTTTTTTCCAGCTGATTAATGTTTTATAGCAGCTGCAAACATGTTATCATTGTTTGTTAACCTAACACAGGAGTAGAAAAGCTTCTAATGGGAACAAAAATTTCTCATCAATGCTCAACTATTAATCTCGTTTCTTTTTAAATCACAAATTGGCCCACTTTCAGGTAGCTGGCTTTCAAGTATTATTTGTATTATTTGTATTTAATTTTAAACTATTTGTGCTGGTGTCATGTAGAAAATACCAAATTTGGAAATATTCACTTTCAAATATTAGAGCATATGGATCTTTTTAGGCAAGGGCTAATTTAGGGTTAAAAATGGATTCTCCTCATTCTCCAATAGGCTGCCACATTAAGCCAACTTGACTGAGAAGATATTTTGTATTTAAGGAAAATAGTGTTTTTTTAAATGTAAACTCAAGTGCAATTCCATATTATGACCATGAAAAGAGAAGCTCGCCCAAGGAAATATTACTGTAATTGTGAAGTTTGGTTAGGAGCTAAAGTAGACTATTTTGTTTTCTGGCTCAAAATTTCAGCAGTTTCTAAGGTGATTTCTAAGAGAATCCACTATAAAAGTCCCCAGTGTGTATGCTTTTTAAGAACTTGTGTTATAATCTCCACCTCTCCAAAGTATGAATTTAAATGATGGGCACTAATGTGCACACAGGATCAGGTGCGTTATTGGCTCTTCAGGATCACTGAAGCAAGGAGGTGAATGATGTGTGAAATGAAAAACCCGACCCAAAGCTCGGAGGGAGTCCAGAGAGAACTGTTTCGTAGTCCTGGCAGCGCCCGCTTAGCATGATATGAGAATTACACAGGTGGATCATAAAAGCTCCCTGAATCTCAAAGCAGGGAGGGCAGATGAGGGCGCTTTCATGAGCTATTTTACGCCCGTCCTTTTCCTTAGTACATTTTTCTTATCTCTCAGCTACTCAGGGTTATAACAATTAATAGTCTCTATCTCAAAGTGAAGTATTAAGGGGAGGAAATTACCTGAACCACTTGAGCTGAATAACTCAACTTTACCTCCATTTTCAAGAGATATAAATGGGCAAAGGGGAGATTAAAAAAAAAAAAAAAGGAGGAAGAAGAAGAAGAAGAAGAAGAAGAAGAAGAAGAAGAAGAAGAAGAAAAAGAGAAAGAAAGAAAGAAAGAAAGAAAGAAAGAAAGAAAGAAAGAAAGAAAGGAAGGAAGAAAGGAAGGAAGGAAGAAAGGAAGAAAAAGAAAGAGGTACTAGGGAAGGATTTTGTCCTTAGAAATACTAATTTCAGTTCTTTACCTAAGCTTTCTGTAGAGACCTAAGGCCTATACTTAGAAATACCGTATCCTGATCTTTGTTAGCCTGTGCAAAATAACATGAAATATAATAATAATAATAGTAATAACATAAACACATGCACATACTATACCTAAAAATAATATAATAAAATACACACATGCACAATAAATAAGTAAAAATCTATTAGTGTCTGAGCTGTCTGTAAAATGTTAAGCTCTTGGATCACCTTATCCTAAGTATCAATTGAAAAGCTTTCTAGGATTGGCCTGACGGGCTTGGAGGGATAGGGGAATGAGGAGAACCATTAAACAGCCACAGTAGACAAGCAAATCAAAATAAGTGAATTCAGTGTGACTGTTCTTACTCCCAGAACCTCATTTCATTAGATCTGACTTGTAGCAGCAAGGGTGGTAATTAACATGTGCTAGTTTCACTGTTTCCCAAAAATGGAACACACACTACCACATAAAAAATTTTTTTGGGTGTTGATCTGATTTTAATTTTGATAGTTACAAAGTAATTTTGGTACGTATTTGGGAAAAACATACCACAGACACCAGCATGTCATTGCTTGAACATTATCCCTTAGGAGACAAAGTAGGAGGTGTACCATATGACAACATATCTGAAACAAGTATCGAAGTGACATATGTAAGGAGCACTGAGATACAAAAATGGGAAGGGCTTACAGGGTTTTCAGGAGAGAAGTATCACAATTTTCTTTATGATTTTGTAAGACTCAATGACCCATTTATCACTCCTTTCAAAATTTCCCTGCCTCTAGTTTGCACGTTGTGACCACGTTACTCCACTGCTAACCCCGACTCTATGTCATTTATTTACCACTGCCATCATCATAATAGCTACCATTTTTCAAGTGTTTACCATGTGCAAGTCACTGAGTTAAATGCCTTGGGCGAAGCATATCACTGAATTCTTAAAAATGAATCCTTAAAATAGCAGATGCTGAAATTATGCCCATTTTCCAGATAAGGACACTGAAGCTTAGAGATGCTACCTTTTTTTTTTTTTTTTAATGATTTTTTATTATATTATGTTAGTCACCGTACAGTACATCCCCGGTTTCCGATGTAAAGTTCGATGATTCATTAGTTCTGCATAACACCCAGTGCACCATGCAATACGTGCCCTCCTCACTACCCATCACCGGTCTATCCCATCCCCCACCCCCCTCCCCTCTGAAGTCCTCAGTTTGTTTCTCATAGTCCATAGTCCGAGATGCTACCTTTTTAATCTGACTCCTCTTACCAGGTTATATTGTTTTCTGAAAATTCCACCTCCCTATCTGTATCTCCAATGTACTAATAGTACAAATAAGTACGTCATCATAAGAGCAAACATTTATTGATCACGCACTACGTTTATGACATAGATTTAAGTGATTACCTAGATTGTCTTATTCAAAACTCACTCACAAAACCCCTATAATACGCACTAATATTATCGTCACTTTACAGGAGAGGACACGGAAGTGGAGAGAGATAAAACAATTTGCCCAGTGTTATGTAGCTGTGGAACAGAAGAACTCGGTTTTGATGGCAGGCATTCTGACCACATCCCCACCCCAACCTCCCCAACCCATTCTCAAGGAACAGCATTTGCACTGGCCTTCAGTCTCAGCTGTGAGGTAGGACAAAGACACTAGTATCGGGGTGAATCTCTTACCCTCCCCATTGGCTGAGACAGACTTGTTAAGTTCTGGGATCTCTGTTTCTGTTCCATGAGGCTATCCCACGTGCTAGAGTTACTTGCAGGTAAGAGGGAAGGAGACAAAAGAGAGATAGAGAGAAGAAAAGGAAAATGAAAGAGAATTGAAGCCAAGGAAGATAAAACGATGTAACTCTCTACTTATGCTTCAAGTCTCCAATATATTTGGATACTTAAAAAAAATAAAGTTTCAAAGAACTTCTTGGCTCAGTTGACCTCAGTGTTCTGCGAAATTCTAAAGCAACAGTAGGCTCTGTCACACAAGCTCTAAAGACAAATCTGCTTAATGAACTGAACTTTTCAATTACAAATTAGTTAAAGGCCAAATTATGTTCACTATGTCCTTTAACAACCCTCCATTCTCAAATCCACCAGTCAGTCTAATCCCACGAATGTAAACAAGAGTCTTAAACCCTCTTAAGTTACATTTATTAATATATTTCCAAAGGAATATGTTTATTGTAAAGTGTTTTACAAAGTCTCCTTTGTCCAAAGTACTTAATATTTTATCCCTCAAATTTTCTATATTATTTACTTATGGTAAGAGGATTGAAAATATTCATAAAGTGTGTAAGGAAATTAACATGACACACTAATTAATAGCTAGTTAAAAATGTTCAGAGATTAAAGATGTCAACCTAAATCATTTGCAGGTGCATTGTTCACATAGTTACGTGGGAGGGATTCCATACTCTGCTTTATTTCACCATTTCAAAAAAAGACACATGCTTTTCCATTCAAACATTATTCGTCTCTAGCAAATCAACCACTAATACAATCTTCAACTCAACTTCTTCAGCTGGACTATTTCTGTATTCCATGAAAAGTAAGCCTTGATATAAGTGCTCACCTTTAAAATTATTGATCATGATCACAACTGATAAAAGTTATTAAAAGTAAATTATACTGCTTTTAGTCTGTGTGAAATGGCATCATCAGCTGACAAAACAAAGTATAAATTCTTTCATTTAAGTCTTCATGAAACCTGGCTAGGATTTACCTTAGGCTGATCGGAAGTAGCTATTATAGAAAATCTGATCAGTCCAATTGCTTAAAGTGGATATACTGCATACAGAAGTCCTAAAGAATAGATGATATATATTTCTTTCTTTTTTTTCTTTTTCTTTTTTAGCAAACACACATTAACTGAGCTTCCAGGAAACTGATGGTGATGAGGTATTTAAAAATATATGGGGCACTATAATAGTTACAACAAGAAGGGTAATAGTTAATAGTTAACAGAAAGGAAGTCAACCACCTGTGTTACCCATGCTTTTCTTGACTTAAATTTCACAACAATGTAAAGAAGAAGATGTAATTAATAACCCCATTTTAAAGGGGAGAAAACTGAGGCTGAGAGAGTTCTTGGATTTTAGCCAAGATTATCCAGCTAAGTGTCAGTCAGGATTCCAAACCAGGTCTATCTGTTGCCTGCGCCTGTTAAGCTTTACTCTTCTAGCAGTACCATGGTGGACATAGGGAGGAGAAAGGTAGTGGAAAATATGATCCTTGTACAAAATTCTGCATCAATGATAGTCATGCATGATTTGCACACATGGAAAACACTAGAAAATATAATAAGTTGTTCTTAATTAGGTACAAACGTGGGGGTGCACAAAAGGAATATGGCAGTTAAGATCAATGAGAAAAGCTTCTGCATCCATAGCGTTCCCTTACTCCAAGCCTGGGAGGTGGCATTTGGACAGACGGAGGGTGGGGGTACCATTACTGGCTGAGGAAAGAGTCTAAAACATGATCTATAACAAAATGTACATTTACATAGTCCTTCAGAGTTGAAAGAAAATCTCCATGCACCACACTGCATCTAATTTTCACTCCATTCTTGGAGGGTAGGTGTGCTGAAGATTACCATTCTGACTTTAAAGATAACTTTTGGAGGCTCAGGGAGGTCAACTAAGTGGAAGATTCTGGATTAAAACTCAACTTTTTCTGCTGACCAGTGGTCTTTCTAGTTAATTACCATTGAAGGTGGTAGAATAAGCATGTTATATGTGGTGAGAGGTTGGAGATGAGGATGAGTGGATAAAGGAAATAGATCAAAGGAAGTTTTTTGTATGGGAATAGAGGGAGATCTATGTGGGTATATGCAGTCAGATAGGTTTTAAAGAACACATTCATGAGCTCAAATGTGATTGAGGTGGCAACAGGGAAACAGTGTGGTTTGTGGAGGATAGTAGACAATATTCCACACCTAGCTTTACAGTCGGCAAAGCTAGGGTAAATATGGCAAGCTATTTAACTTCTCCAGCTCTGAGTTCCCTTATCTTTAAAGTGAAAGTATTAATCCCTCCATCACCAGAGTTTTATGGTGACCATAAAGGATAACTGTGATAATGGATGTGTGATGAACACAGTAAGCACTCTGTCAAGACCAGTGGTTGTGATTATGCTTCTGAATAAAGTGAAATAGAAACTGTGTTTCAAGCTGGTTAACCTGGAAGCAATGTAGAAAAGAAGAGAATCATGAGACCTTGGGTCAAGCGAAAAAATAATGTGGCATGATTTTAGCATATAAAATTCTACTCTCCATCATATCTTTTATGGGCCTCCTGTTATATTTGTGTTCAAGCAAGCAAACAAGGAGGCATTACACTGAGGTGGCTCTAATGGCCTGGTCATCTGCATAAGTAAGACAAACCCTAAGCCAGAGACAATTCCTGCAAATAATTCTAGGTTAAGAAGAGAATCAGTCACAAACAGCCAACTACACTTTCCCAAGTAATGCAACTGCTTCAGCTACAGCCAAACAAATAATTTCCTTGCTTTGCTTCCCACCTTCTCTATAAAAACCTGGCCCCCTAGCTTCTGTGGGTGGAGCTGTCCTACTTCCTTTTTGGTATTGCCTGATTGGAATTAATATTTGCTGAAATAAAATTCCCCAAAGTTCAATGTGCCTCAATTTATCTTTTAACACTCGGAATAAAATTCAAATGTTATCTACAAAGTCTGTGTGTTCTACAAACACCTGCTTAATGTGGCTTCTGCATTCTCTTCCAGATTATCTCTCCAGGATTCCCTCTTGGTCTGTGATCACCAGGTAGCCTGGATTCCTGCATTTACTTCCTGCTTTTCAACCTACTTGAAACATGCTTTCTCCAACTGCTCACCTGGTCTCAAGTGTTAGCTTGAGTGTTGTCCTTATTAATCAATTATTAAAAATTGTAATTATATACATATTTGCATGTTCATGTTCAAGACATTGAACTACTGTCAAGGAAAGAGAGAAACATCAATTAATGTGAACCTAGCTTTTCTGATGCTCTGAGTGCTCAAAGTAAATTATGGAGACCTGCTGAGGGACGTGAACCATTTATATATAACACTTCACAATATCAGTAGTCAAGATGCCAGACATGGTAATGAGTGGTTAATTGCCAAATGAAGAGGAAGAAGGAAAAAGTCTCTAAGTGTTAGAGTTGGGATGGCAGGAGGCTCTCGGCTCTTCTAGAAGCTGTTGAAGAAATTGTCAAGGGATTTTCTACTTAAAAACTTATAGTGATCTAAAGATGGCTACCATTATTCTCTAAGTTAAATAAGAAGCTATGCTTTCAATTCTTCAAACCTGGGGATCGATGGTGTGTGTCTTTCTTGTTCTTTTGTGTATATTTTTGCTTCTGTGTTTTGTTTTGCTTTGTTGTGTGTGTGGGAGTAGATGGGGTGTGTGACAACAGAGTGTTTTGAAAGCAATGGGAAATGTGCCACTTGATGGATGTCATTTTGTTGCACTTGGCTTATGCCTTCTCTCAAGTTTTTCTCATGGGAACATCACTAAATTAAGAAGAGTTAGACTGTCAGAAGCTTCTCTGTCCAACTAAGAATCTCTCTTTTAAATAACAAGACAATAAATAACAAGAAAATGCTTACTAAATAAAATCAATTAATTTTTGACTGCATGTGATATACCAAGTGTATAGTTCATTATTTATATACTTTTGTTGGATGGATGCCCCTATTTATGTCTTGTGCAAGGTGGGTATAAAATGTTAATTTCATTTAAGAGATGTAACAAACCCAGACGTCTTTATGAAATTTGAAGGAACATTTTCTCTGAAGCTGGTGAGATTGTGGTTTGCTTCATCAATTTCAACAGCTTTTTTTTTTTTTCTTCAATTTAAAAAAAAATTTTTTTATCAGAAGTACAAATGTAGAAGACAAGTATCCCACTGTGCCCATGGATCTGGCACAATCACTGAAAAATATCAAACATGTCACCAATTAACTAGTGGAAAGAAAAAAAAATATGCATCTAGGAATGTCAAGACAGATTTCAAGCCTGAAATGTACAGCAAAGGGAAGATCCATGAAATAAGGAGCAAATATCTTGAATTTCTGTCTTTGAGGAATTCTTTCTCAATCAGCCATAACACTGGTTCTTGGAGATTATTGAGGTAGGTTGGATTTGAGACTAGGAAATCCAAGTCATGATCAGGCAGACAAAGAAGTTTCTAGACACTCTGTTATCCAGGTGAAGAATTTAATTATCACTGCTCCAGACAGATCCTCTCCAACCACTGATTCTAATTTGGAAACACCCTTTGTCCTCAGTTATGTACCTCGTAGTACATTGCTCCTTCCATTATTTACTCTGTTCTGAAATTACATTGTTAATATGTTTATTGATCTGCTATTGATTACCTCCCCATATCTCCCAGCATAGACACTGTGAAGCCATCAACCTTGTTGATCTTGTTCACTGTGTATCCCTAACTCATAAAATAACACCTGACACATATTGGGGTCCAAGGAAATATTTACAATAAATGACATGTAAGTAATATAAAGAACAGAAAGAGAGAGAATGGCTATGGCATAGTAATATGTTAATTATCTGCTCAGGATTTGTTTGATTTTCTTTTTAAAATTTTGAACCAAACATTTGTAGTGACTATGGTAAAAGATGCAGTAATTATAAACCACTAAAAGTAAAAAATGCTGCATTTCATTTGTTAAAGGAGTGTTGATTACCTTATTTTTCATCACAATTATGGTACTGTTTCCTCAAATCAGAGTTAGATGGAGTCACTAAACGCCCAATGATTTTATCCTTGAAGAGAGAGCAACCTCTTTATTTTGTGTATTATCATTCATTTATGCTGTTATTCAATCATTCATTCATTCTTTCATTTCTGTATTAACACTTCTTGAGTGGTTAGTGTCATCCTACTAAGTCATAGGTCCTTCCTTCTGGGGAATCAGAATCTAGTAGGCAGAGAGGCAAGGAAAGCACCATGTACCCATGCAATGTGGCATGAGGGTTGTGTGCAGTGACCTGTGAGAATGCAGATCATCCATCACCTAGCATAAGAAGTCAAGGAAGGCCTAGCAGAGAAAGTTGCACAGCAGAAAGTAGAGGTTAGGTCAGGCTGGACGGGTCATGAGAATAGTGAATAAGGATATTCAACTAGTTGTTCGAACTGGGCAGGATATATTTAGGAATGAAGCTGAAAGGGTGGACAAGAGTCCTCGTAAGAGGACTTTTATGCCTTTTATGTATGCTACAGTAGTGTCATGTAAGAGCCACCTGTCACCCAGATACTGAAGCTGCAGAATGGCCCAGTTACACCATTTGAAGCCAGAGCCTACAGGAAGATCTGCTGGCCATGTGGGAAGCCTGGCCTCTCAGACTGACAGTGCATTCTGGTAATAAAAGGGCCACCAGTGTTCTTACATTTATAGATCAGAAACTCAATTTGTTTAGTTGGTCCAGTGTACTGGTTAGTTCAGGCTGGCAAAATTCACAGAAGACCAATAATATTCAGTCTAAGTGTAAAAGAATACATAAATTCGTCCATTTCCCCTGGGGCAGGAGCCCACAAATAGAACAAAAGAATCCTAAAACCTTATTGATAAAGATATTCAGATAAGTTGTCATAATAAATCCATTCATCTATTGGGGAAGAAACAAAATCTAAAGTTAATTATCTGCATGGTCAGAGTCAATTCAGAAGACCAAAAATAATTTCAAATGCATTATTGTTTTTTGAATCTTCTTCTCTAAATTTTTAAATTGCATTTTTTTAACAGATCCTTTAGATTGGAATAAACTTGATTGAACTTCAAGTTCTTAAGTTTCTATGAGGATATATGTTTCCTAAAATAAAAATGTTATCACATCATAAATGTAGCATGTAAACCTCAAATATTTACTAAATGTAAAAATATCAACGTGAAATCACCTTTTTGTCAAACACTTAAATATCAACTCTATTGATAGTTTATTGGAAATCATAATGTACACATAAACTACATTTCTTTGTAATCCTCTTTTGATTTAATGATAGATCATTAACATCTAGTGACATTGATTAATGTGTGTTATATTTTGTGTATAGCAATGTCCGTATCTATATATTCAAACCCTTTTGATGGAAATTCAGAATTCAGAAATTATATCTATATTAATTTCCTTTAATTATGAATATTATTGGAAAGAATAACCTTGAATATGTATATATGATCTCTTTACTTATTTTTATCATAGGATAAATTCCTAAAAGTTGAATTTGTGTCAAAGGTGTGCATATGTTAAAGATTTAGGATTAAATATGAACATTATTGCTTCCCAGATTTCACTTTTTAAGTTTTTTTTTCAGAATTTACCTTTTAAGCAGTAATTTTGCTACACTTTCATCAAAATTATATTAGTATTTTTGTTAATGTTATTTTGATAAGGAGAAAGTATATTTTATTTATATATATTAATATAGATAGATATCTTTGATTACTAATAAGGCTGGATACCTATTCTTACTAATCCTTTGCTTTTCTCGTTTAACTCTATCCTTCATTACTTTTCCATATTTATATAAAGATGCTAGCTTTGTAATTTTATTATTGATTTGCTGGATTCTATTAACGCAACTGATACCAAGCACCATTGTGTCCCCACGCTTTCTTCTAGCATCTAGGCTATAGGAGTAAGCAGAAAAAATAAAACAGTGACAACAAAAATAAATAGATAATTAATTAATTAATTTTTGTCCTCCACTGAGGGTCAAACACATGCTAACTACTTTTTCCCAACTTCTCCAGTTTTATATTTACAAACCACTTTTTAAGCTAAATGTCTTTCAATATACTTTATGATCTGATTCCTATTATTTTTCTTTTTCAGAGAGTGATCTCACTTCTAATTCTGGGTCCTTCCATCGGATCAATATTAGTTTGTGTAAAGTATCAGAATGTGTAAGAAGAAACAACCAAACCCCTTTTAAAGATTCCCACATATCCACAGGGTACCTTTGAAGAGAGCCTGGGTATTAAGAGGGAGTTTTCCCTTCCAAACCCTGGGTGTACCTTTATCTTCATTACAGTAAGGAGTGAGCATAGCGCTCTGGGCAAGGAAGGGAAGCCTGGGCAGTATGGGGAGGACGGGATGAGTCAGGGAAATAGGGGAATGTGCCCCTCTTTGCTGTGCATGGTTTGTACTGTTTTAATCTCACTTGTGAAAATGGGAACTTGTTTACAAATAAACAAGAGAAAAAAAAAGGTAGAAGTTTGGTCTGATATTCCCTAGTTAGAGACTTGAGAAGTAGGAGATCCTGCATCGACAAGAATCTCAGCTCATCTTATCACACATGCTCTTTGCCCACAGATGGAATAAACGGCTTTGCTACTGTGATAGCTAACCAGAGTTTCCATCAAGGCACTCTTGAACTTCACCACAAATTTAATTTGAACCTTTTATGCTCATAAAGTTTCAATATTTACTCTTCCCAGCCCACATTTTTACTTTACTTTTGATTGTCTCCGCCCTTGCTCTTTCGAACAAGATCTAAATGGGAAGTGTCAGAGTATTATATCAAAAACCATTCAGATTGTTTTTGAATGGAGTGCAGATAAGCGTCCAAACTTTTGAGTGCCTGTTCTAGCTTTGCCTGTCTTTCGGAGTCCCTTCAAGAAGCAGCTCCTGGGCTACGACAAATAGTTCTCATTACTGTAACTCACAAATGAGTCTCAACACCAAGAGGTGTAGGCCAATTGACAACCTGAGGCATAAACAAAGAATTCCAAGTAAACTGTCATCATCAAGGCTGATATTTGGTGGTGGTTGTGTCCCCTCCCCCACTGAGTGATGTGCCTTAATACCTGTATTATCTCATTGGAAAGCCTTTGAAAATTAATCTCATAGCAGAGTCGATGTTATTTCTGTGTGTAGATTTTTATCATCAGCTAGTCAAAAACACTAAAAATATTTTTTTTAAGTGGTTGTTAAAAAACAACTGAAACTGAAAAATCCTCTCTAGGAATAGTTTTTGCAATTTCTGCTCAAACAAGGTACATGGACAGCCTCTCTTATGCCTAATTCAAGCTATCTTTTTTTTTATGGGTCATTTACATATATTGACTTCTTTGTGGGTGATTTTCACATTTACATAATACGTCAGGGAGCTTCATGTATTTTGCAAATATTAAATCATTTAAAGGTCACTAATCTTAATAGTCCTAGGAAAGAGGTAAGAATTTTTTAAAGCACCTGAGAACTACTCTTGATCAAACCATTTCCATCATTTCTGGGAACCAGTCATGGCAGTGTGGAGCAGAGTTTTCTGTAACTGGACCATGCCAAGAGGGATCCATGGGATCTTTGTTGTTACTAAGAGTGCAAAAACCTGGGGTGGGGTTCAGCCATGAATGTACCTACTCTGTGCTGAGAAAATTGGCTTAAACTGGATACTACTAGAAAAATGTTAGCTCCTGTGTAGGTCGAAGAACATAATAATGACCCCTGCCACTTAGACAAACTACCAGAAGTCACTCCCTAGTATTTTCTGAAGCCAGGGTTATGATAACCCCTTCTAGCCTGTGAGTTGTCTCTGAGGAAGGACTCCAAATAATCATTAAATGAAAGCAAATCATCCTCACATCAAGTGATAACATTTAGTTTTGTACCTTTGAGACCATTCAAGTATTTTCAAAACAAAAAATATGAGCCTTCTGTGTTTTCCTGCAAAGATTTAAAGCATTAAAAAATCTATATGAAAAAGTGAAAGTACAGTAAATTTAGCCTTGGCTGAAAGGTGATTTAATTATTTTTAAGTATTCATTCATTCATGCATTCAACATTTCTTTCTTCATTCATTGAGGACTAGAGCCAGGACCTGTTAGATTCTAAGAATGCCAAGAAGCATAATATAAAATCTTCCCCTCTGAGAGTTGGCAGTCTAATCTTACTCGAGAAACGGGGAAGAAGCTAACTAAAATTCAAGTTGATAATTGTTGTAAAGTTTAAAGAAGTAGCACATAGAACTTAAAGGCTCTGACTTTAATTCCAGTGTCCCTGGGCAAGTCACTTAATTCCTTATAATGCTTTCCTTCTCTGAATAAATGGGACTGATGAGAACATCAACCTCACTATATGGTTGTCAGAATTAAATGAAATCATATTGGTAGCGCAATTGAGCTGGCATTAGGCAACGCTCAATAATCTTAACTTTCTTCACTGTTGTTATTTTTGTAGGAGTGAGTGTCCTTCAGGTACAGAATAGGTTGCTACTAAGTCTTCCTAAAGGAATAGAAAAGCACCCAAAGAATACTATACCTTGGTATGAAATTCAACTGTTTACTCGTTTTCCGCATATGCAAAAATATTTTTAGAAAGTCTTATTTTATTTGTAGATTAACCCAATCCTGGCCTTTACCTAATGAAATTCGGAAAAGGGAGCAATCATTTTTGGTTAAAACGAGACTTCACTCAGTTCTAAGTCTGAAATCACCATTAGGAAAAATTTTCTCTCTCTCTTTTTTTTTTCCTGACAAATTCTAATGGGACATTTAATAATTGAGTATATTTACGTTAGAAAATGAAGTATATATTTCCTTCTCTTGCAGAAAAGAACAAACGGAAACATATGCACAGAGTCAACACATTGTCATCAGTTCTAGTTAATCCCTTCACTGGAGTTTCTTTTAAATTTAAGCTTATGTACATAACGTCCAGCTGCTAGTTAAAATAGGTCTCCTTCAGTCAGATGTTTATAAGCAGAAGTTTAGCGGGCTGTCCACAACTCAACGCCCAGAAACTTGACTTGAGCATGCAGTGGGCTGTTCCTGTTTGTGGCATATTTATAGTATTGATTGAAGAAGTTTATGGCTTTGACACAGTCATGTATTGAGAATGAGTGGATTACATTTTTAAATGAGAATTATGGTTATATCCTGATATATACGAATGTTGAAGAATAGCAGTTTCTGTTAGACTTGAATTTTTTTATACAAGGGTCAGGGACAACTTTCAACCAGTAGAGCTAAGAGAATACTTCTGCTACAATCTGAAGTGCCTTCAGTACATCTCACAATATTCCCGAGGTAAATTGTACCCCTCTTGTTTCAGTGCCCTCTGTCTCTGCACCCATTCAAAGTATTGGCTGCAAGTACCCACTCTTCACTGTGCGTGGAAAGCTATGTATCTCTCCAGTATCTGCAAAACTCCAACATTATCTGGGCAGTTACTAAACTGAATCTGTCTTAACTCTATATTTGTAGCTCAAAAAAAAATTTTAGCTGCTCTAGGCTATACGTGGGATTAATATTTGCAAATGTAGGGAAGGAATCAGATTTGTGTAAATCTTTTCTTGTGGGAAGTTTCATTCCTTGTTTAGACTACTTTTTGTGAAAATAGATCTCTAATTTTTGTACAAATATGAATGACATGATGAACCCCAAGCAACACCATTAAATATCCCCAGGACACCAAAGGATCTTACACTCTCATCATGGTGTGGGGGTGTTGTGGGCGTTTGTGTTTGTGTCACACTAGTATGCAAGTGTTGCACAGCCTGGAATTGTTCTATTTCACGTGTTAATCATAAATTCTCAACTGGCTCATCCACCCACAGAATTCAGTCGTAATGCTTTTGAGATGTCTACATCTGGAGTAAGATATATTATCTTACGTAGTTTAGGAACTGATTGTGAAGATGTTTTGCACAGAGGGATGCCCACAATCATTTGATGATTGGGGAATATCCCAAAAAGTTTCCTATAAAGATATAAGTGAAAAAACATCACTCATCCAGCAGATTATTTTCAACATCAGTCACATTACTCTGTATTTAAAGTTTGTATGATGAGCGATGCATTTGATAAATGTTCCTTTGATTGGGTAAATAAATATTAAGTGAGAAGCCATAATCCCAACTCAATGGCATGTACAACCCAGAGATAACACCATGTACCTCGCTTCTAAAGAGAGTCGATTCCTCTTCCTGTTTCTTCAGTAGACTATCCAGGAATTTTCTCAAGCCTTGCCTTTGATAAACCTCTCGTGTCAAACTCTGGATGGCTAGAATTACCTTCTTGTAGGCTGATTCCCAATCATGTGGTCTTATTTCATTATAATTATCATTATAGCCCTGGCTGGAGGGTTCTGCTTAGTTTTCCAGAGTTACAATTCCCTCTTGACTATGATTAAACTGTCTTTGGATTCATGGGCCTGGAAAATTTGAACAGTCCAATTTAATGAAAAACAATTTTCATAGCCATCTGGCAATGGTCTGAATATTTCTAGAAGTTAACTTTTTGCATATTAAACTTTGAAAAGAAATAATTAAATCAGCTTTCATAATAGCCCACGTGGAGAGAGTCTGCTCTGTACGTTCCCACCAGCCCACTGATTTGTGTATCTATTGTACTTTCTCAGTACTTTTGCAGAGAAACAGATCATTTATATAAATTATAATCGATGGGGGTCTGAGTGCTGAGCATTTTGAAATAGCCTCTTGGGTAAGTTAGATAGTTAGAGACTAAGAAATTAATCTTATCTCCTTGGATTCTTTCATCAAGGCAAGATTTAAATCAATTAATTATAATTTAGGAAATTTTCAAAGCTAAAAAGCTTTCGGAGTGAAAATTGTGTTTGGGTAATTATGAAGAAAGTTCTTCCTACTTAAAAAGATAGCCTCACAAAATGCCATTTTCCAGGTCCTTTAAGTTGTTTATAAACTTTTCATTTTGCCTTTATTTTCTATCTCAAGAACAATGCCAAAATTGTGAAAAGAATTAACCATTTATTGATTATAGCATTTGAGCTTTCTAGGAGTAATAACTCAGAGTTTCTCAGAGACGAAGTAGACAATTTTGAATCCTTCAAACCTGAATACAGTCTGTAAAACTACTAAATAACATTTATGCTTGCCTGGAGAAATTTGAAACAAAACAAAACAAAACACCTTCACTGAGCTTAAAATGAGTCTTATTTAATTCCTGGTGGAATTAATTACAGAGCTAGTAAATTGTGTCCCCTTATATATTTAGTTGGGCCTTCCATGAAAAGTCAAGACAAATACCTTGATCCTTATCCCTGCTATTCCTTCTGCCATTTTTGATGTAAGATTGTGAGTCACACCCCATATATGGTACTCCCTTTCTATACATGTAAATGGATAACAATATGAGGAAAAATTTGTGGGGCAAGTAATATAATGAATGGTTAAGTCAAAGTATTGATGCGGATCCTTTGCACATAATGCTTTGAACACCATTCCGTGGATTTAAAGGCACGGAAGATTCTTCATTCAAAATTTTTAGGGCTTATGTAAACAAAAAGAAATCACTTGCTTTATCACCCAACTCTTAATAACTTTGGTGGAAATGAATGCATTCTTTGAAGGCCACGTTTATTTTATCACTGTTCAAAAGGCCTAAAGTCAGAGGTATTTGCAAAGCTAAACATTCACAGGTAGCCAATATCCACAATAATGATGCTGATAAATCTAAATCATAAGGTACATTTGGAATCTTAATTTAAAGTAATACTAACAAAATATGTGATTGAGCTGACAAAACATTTGCTGTTTAAGTAAGTAATTAAGCTGATGCAATCAACCAAAAACTGTTTAAAGAGTTGATTGCCTTTCACAAGAGAAAGAAATCTACAGTTTTATACTATTTTATAATATTCTGTAGGAACTTTTTTTTTTTCCTTTGGCTTTGGCTGATACCACGCTAGTAATTCTTGAGAAGTAAAATAAGGCCTTATTCTGTCCCTGCTGTTTATCACTTTCCTGAAATCATAATCCTCTCTATGTCACCATAATCATCTCCACAGGAATTAATTGTGATGTCACAGAAGATTATGACATGAAGTGGGAAGCAAGCGGCAGGATGCTGAGCTCTATTAAGAGCAAAAATCTCTTTCTTATAAAAATATATGTGGTACACATATCATGCATTTGTTTAAGAATAAGATCAAATTAAATAAGAGCACATAAATACCTAAGATGGATAGGCTTCCTTACTCTGAATTTTTCAGACAAATTTGAGGGTCAAATTTAATGATTCATTAAAGTCAAAAATTCTTTTGGCGATTATATCAGAAGTATAATTATACTCTTTCCATCCTATTATTAACTGGTATGTATCAATATTTAATTGTATAACAAATGGCACATCCCTAGTGGTTTTCAACCTTAGCTGCAAGTTAGAATCTCTGGGAAGCTTGAAAAACTCCTGGTACCCTTACTCCACCCCAGAGCATCTGACTGAATTGGCCTGGGATGAGGTCTGCACATCAGGAATTTTCCAAAGCTCCCAGGTGGTTTTCAGGGGCTGCAAGGGTTGAAGAC
Organism: Ursus arctos; assembly: GCF_023065955.2. Lineage (NCBI taxonomy): Eukaryota > Metazoa > Chordata > Mammalia > Carnivora > Ursidae > Ursus > Ursus arctos. The sequence continues at coordinate 16,467,822 of NW_026622930.1, forward strand.
CAGCATTCTGTCTCACTGTGCTTGCAGCAGGAAATTGTCGTGGGAAACATTTATTTCATCTGTCATGGACTCCTCAGATAGAATTTTCAGAGAGAACCCTATTTTCCGAGTGTGCTTTTGTCATCTGAGCATATCTCCAGATCGTATCTCTGAATTTAATTAAAAAAGGCACATCATTTTATGGAAAATTTAGTGTGAGAAGGTGTTGATGTGTGATCTTGGGACATGAGAGGAAAAGCCTGCTAATTACCCGGGAGTAGTGGCAGAGCAGCAAAACAATATGTCGTGATACTTCAGGGAAGAGAAGGCTTTCCCCAAGGGTGGCTTTCAGCCCCAAACTGCAGCATTGCGTGGGCTTGCTTATGAACACGTGTGGCACACTCACCAGGAACTTCCAAAAATATGTGGGATGCAGGAGGTTTGAGAGGACAGTTATGAGGTAAGAGGTTCACCCTTTCAGATATTATGCTTGAGTTAATCATCTTCAGTGTCTACCATATAGAAGGTGTTTGAAAATATGGGAAACTCAAAGGAGTATAAGAATATTTCCAATGCCATCCCTCAATTACAAGGAAACACAAGAAACAAGTTGCCACTCCACCAGAAAGCACATCTAGATGCATAATAGGTGAGCCATTGAGGGCCACAGATAAGCTACGGAGGTCACTGTATGAATGAGAAAAGTTCTCTCCACGGGGATCTGTAGCTTCCCAGACACAGGGCCTGTGGTTTGAAGTCCAAGTCACATCCTAGGCGAGGTGACTACACAGTACACGACAGTTTGAGCTCTAGGTGCAGACCTGGCAGTTAAATGATCTCACAGCTCTTAACAGGGGAAGAGAGAGACTTTTCAATCCCTTTGAAATTCTGCCCAAGTTTACTCCACTATCCCGATGTATGCAGAGTGGGGATCTTCAGAAAGCCCACTCTGGAAGGTGTATGATTCTGGATCGGCTAACCTGGTCACTCTCCCTTGGAGCCATATTTCTTGCTGATTGTTTGAGATGCAACCAACAGGAACTGAGTTCGGCTACTTATGGAGACATGGATTTATTTTATAATGGATAGAGATCAAGCCCATCTTATCACTGAATGCTAAAATCAGAATTAAATACATTTATTTTTCTAAGTGTACCAGTGGAGGCTTTGGGTTATTTTTTAAGCTAATTTAAAATGAAGCAGTTCATCAGGGCATATATATGTATATTGTAGATCACTGAATTGTTCTGCACAAAAATTTCAATGACTTCTGAATTTCTGGGCACCCATCAAGACCAAAGATAGGAGTTGAGGCAGAAATGAGAAGATGAGGACAACAAAATACAAGAGGCAAAGCATCCAGGAGGGGAAGGCTGGTAAAACATGCCTAAGCAGGAATGGATGAGGATTTTAAAAGCTGGAATATTTTAAATTATATGGGTACATGTTGCTGTAATGTACTCAACATAACTCCATTATTATCCTCAAAATAGGATGCCAAGTAGATTGCAAGTAGTTATCTTTGTAAATCATGTTTTAGGGAAATCAAACTAAACCAAAGAAAAGGTCTTCGATTTTTGAACCCTTGCAAGACAGAGAAATGAGCTAGTTAAAAAGTTAAGGAAAAGGAGATTGAGAAATCAACAACAGTATGAAATTGGAGTTGGCTGTGGCTACAGTGCACCCCGTAGGGTTGTCTTCTGAGTAAGACAATAAACTCAGGTAAAGCCCTTGACACAACACTTTGCATATAAAAAGCTTGCAATAAATGATAGCTATTATCACCATTATTATTTTATTAGTCTTAGAGCCCCTAGATATTGATGGCTATAAATAATCTCCCACATTATGGAGATTCCTTGGAAGGAATGTGATATTTTCATTTAGATCATCAAAGAGGACTGAACCTCCATTTTGATCTCCATCAGTCCTCTATGATTAAGTTCTTCATTTCAGCTTCTTCTTTTAACTCAGGAAAAAGACCCTGTGGGCAAAGCATCCCATGATAGGAACCAATACTCTCCCTTCCAGCAATAAAAAATGCCCAGAGGACAGCAAGACTCCATGTGATTGATTTTTCATGGCATTGATCAACCTGACTTTTACTGCCCACTTGCAAGTACCCACTGACCTCTGTCCCACAGTTTTCTTATTTAAACCTATAGGTATTTTCAGCATTTTGAGACGTGAGTCCACCGTCTTCCCAGTTGTTGGCCTCACTGAAATAAATGTCTTTCTCATTTCACCACCACTCATCTGGCTGCCTTTGGATTTTGTCAGTGGCAAATGGCCAAACCTGGTCTGTTTGGGACCCCCAAAGCCAGGTGCTCTTGCACCCTTGGGCCCTGGTTACAATAACAGTAATTTATGGTGTGGTCTGATATTCTGGAATATCGTGGCTTAATTGGAAGTATATTTAGTATCTCAGAGTGTTTGACTGATTCCAAAAGTATTTCAAAAGAAGGTCCTATAGAGTTGTTTTGCTCAGACATTACTTACCTCTATTAGCCAAGAGAAATAAAGTTTGATTTCCCTTGAGTCATGTCATGCTTGATAGTAACAAAACAAACCGTACAGAAGAAACAGTATAGAAATCTAGATTTCTGAACATACCTATATTTTCCAATTTCAATGTTTTTGCTTACAAGGAATGAAAAAGACGAGTGAAGAAAAGATCTGAAGGTATGGATGGGGGTGGGTCCATGATGCTAATTTGTTCTCCTGGGGACATATCCCTGGTAGGGTGCGCATTCCTCTCTGCACTTTCTGTAGATTCCTTTTATTAAACAAGTTTTTTAAAGCCTACTTTTTTGATATATTAAAACAATAAGGATAAATCTACATTTACTACAAAGATAAATTGCCCCTAAATCTAATGTAGAGAAATGCATTTTTGCTTTCCTAATAACACTAGAAAAAGAGCTAGTGATCAGATTTCCTATTAGTGAAAATAAGCACTTTAATAAACTGCTCGGTATCTCCCAGGTACTGTAAATGGCAGCTGCTATTAGACCTGGTCTCAGTAATGTAACAGATAGCCATATAAACCCACATACCTAATGGAGCATAAATTAAACACAGTCTTTGGATGGCTTTACCATGTAAATGCAGCTTTTTGAAAAATGTTTAAATTTTTTTGTTTAATGGTCTTGCCAGTTTTCTACAATGGAGGATAGTAAACTTCATCCCTTCTGACCTTTATAAGTTACTCTATGATGGGGTTCAGGACAGGCCCCCCAAAATACGCCAGTTTGGCATCTTGATCATTTTGAATTAAAATTACATAAGAAATAGGCTATGCAAGAAGGACACTCTCGCCACTGTTTGTTCCCCGAAAGCAGGAAATAAATCTCCTGCGTAAAAGAAGGTACCCTCCCTGTACCAGGAGGGAAGGACATATCCTTATCATCCAAGGCTGACAAGTCTGTATAAACAAACCTTGTTACTTCTTTATTAATTTACTACCCCAAGCCCAAACTTCTTTCTTTGTCTTGTTAATTCTTCACAGATCTATTATTCCTTTGTTTAAAAGCACCTGCTTTGGTCACTTCTTGAAGCCTCATATTTCTATGAGTTTCCATATGTACAAATTAAATTTGTTTTTCTTCCGTTACTCTGTCTTATGTCACTTTAATTATTAGGCGGGCCAAAAACCCTAGAAGGGAAGAAAGAAAAACTTTTCCACCCCTACAATTATAGCCAACAAAATTCTCCACTTTTATGTTATTTTTAAGGCAAATACTCTTGGTACCAAATTCCTTAAAGTGGCATCTATGATAGTATACAAGTAAAACACAAATTATAATTCAGGTTGTGTAATATTTTGTTTCTATATTTAGTAAAAGTATATTTAGGTTTAAAAAAGCTATTTTTGCACATTTGTGTATGTATAGAATACATATGTGTGTGGGTCTATGTATGTGTGTGTTTGTGTTCTAACACTACCTACATTCAAAGTATTCTGATTAAGGCACTGTGGGTAATATATTTGAAACATAAATAAAACAAATCAGAGAATGATAATTTATAATTGGAATGGTGTCTAATTTCCCTGTTCTAATTATTATGCTAATATTTGCTTGTAGCACTTATAATTATTTTTTTACTAATATTTACCACTTCTTCTATAAATTATTAGAATATATATGTGCTTATAATTATATTTACTCACAGGAACATCATAATAATTAGCTACTCTAAAGTCAGATATTTATCACAAGAAATGTCACAGGCATAGCCAAAAATTATAATTCCTCTATGAATAGCATAAAGGCTTTTCAATCAAAACAATTTGTCATCTAATAGTTATTAGGGAAGCAAATTTATATCATCTATCTCTTTAAATCAAGCACCCTTGATGTTGACCAACAAAATCTGAAATGTTTGCTTGTAAAACACAGTATGTTTTCTATAATTACAATTTAGTCATGCACTCAGTTACCAAATAAGCTAACTTGTATGATTAAAAGTGCACTAACTTGTAGCTCACTGAACTATTGGGTCAGATAAAGGGAAACATTTCATTACAATTGGATGTTACATTCTAAAATGCTGAGGAAAACGACTTTTCCTAGTCTTACTTTAAGAAGGGGAAGTCTAAGAGGAGATTATCCTTCGGGCTACCAGAAGTTCATTAGCTAAAATGTTGACTTGGATTGTATTTTTGGTTTGCTATGCTGTAATTTATCTTCTCTAATGGGTTTACAACTATTTTGCTATAGTTAATAATCTCCTTCTGTTTCTCCCTTCTGCTGACACACCCAGACACATAAAGCTAGAGTCTGTCAGTCTTCATGGTCAAATAGGAGTATTGTAGTAAGAATAATATACGGACATGCCATTCATAATGAATTCATTATACAGGAATTACTAAATTAATTTCCTAATTTGGAAAGGTGGAAATTGGGCATCTTTCCATACTTGTTCTTAATAGCCTGTAACTATCAATTGTGGTGACCTGACTTTTTCCTCTACCATGACTGATAGAGTCATGTGGTTCTCTCCCATATTCCCTGTGACTCCACTTGTGACCTTCCTGAAATGGTCTACTTGGATTAAGATAATGATTTTCTCAAAGCAAAAATGTCAATTTTGATCTGTTGTATTAGGTTATTCATGGTGACTTTTTACTCAACAAATGTTTACATTTTAAATGAAAATTTATACTTATGAACATAAAAAAGACCAGCAGATCAACAATAGTATTGTATTTAATTACGCATTTCTTAAGAGAGAAAGAGAGGGACAGAGAAAGTGAGGAAGCCTATCAACATACATGAAAATTATCAGATACAACCTTCCTTCCCCATTTACCCTGGAATCCTCAATGGTCACCACTCCTAGCTGGCTTCCCTTGCCCAGCCATCTGCCATCCCACAGACCATTCTGTGAACCCAACCAAGTGGTAAAGTTTATGAGTCTTGGACTCTTATTCTAAAAAGCCTGTGTCTCACCAGGTGGTCCTTTGCAACTCCAAACTTCTTTGACTTGGCTGTAGAACCAACACTAGGAAATCCCAGGGTTATGATATTTCTACCTTGCCAGCAAGTTTTTCAATTCCAGGGGTCACATTACTTTTCAATTCTGCTAAATCTATTAGCTTTATGGGAGTATTGCCTGATGTGGTGCCGAATGATCTGCCTTTGGCGTTCCAGGAACAGAGAAGGGAAATTAGCTTCTGCTTTAGCTGAATTCCACTTCTGTGCAGCTAGGAAACCATGGCTCACATTAGAGGCAAAATGGATATTTAATTTAGACTATAATATAGTCCTAAATTCCCTGTGATGCTTTCCATTTCCATTCTTTCCCCCTCGGATGAACTGACATAAGTTTCATTTTTAGAATGAAAAGCAAAGAACATATTCAGTTTAGGCTGTCACAGCACAGAGACAAAAATATAATTCAGAATTATCCTCCTTTAGAATAAGCCTTTGAATTGACAGTGCAGTATTGTATGCTACATAATACAAGCTTTTTACGAGCATTAATATACTACCTTACAACCTTGACAATTTACGCTGACATTTTGCATTAACATTGCAGTTAACTATTTGATGATACCACGCTGCTGGAATAAGAGAGTATTTTAGTGGCTGATTTTTTTTTTCCCTGAAGTACTAATACAAGGAACAATAATTTGCCCACCATGTCATTTATAATATTTCAGGATCTTTTCCTAAACACCCAAAAGCATGATTTTATTAGAGTCTACATTTGGTGAAGAAGTACTGCCATATACATTCATTTTTCTCTTTGACACCCAAAATGCAATATGGGTACATTTATTAATCAAATATTTAAGCATGCCAGGAGAGCTTTTTTGTGAATTTGTCTAAGCTCTATGCTTTTCGGATTCTTACCTTGAATAAGAAGTTTGCTTTTGACTGACAATAAGTGACAGTGAAATTTTATTTTAAATTTTCTATTAGGTCATATTTTATGTACACAACATGATTTTAAATTTTCTATCAGGTCATATTTTATGTACACAACATGATATAGAAGAAATGGCAGATAAGTGAGCCAGAAACTCCAGGCCATCAGTCTTTGACTTAAGATGATGGTTTTTCTCAAAGCAAAAAGGCCAATTTTCATCTCATGTATTGGGTTGTTCGTGCTGACTGAGTTTCAACCAAATTTTGAATTTCAAGCAAAAATTTAGGTTTATAATTATAAAATGTAGCAGCAGAAGATGACTGGTGATTTGTATATAATCATACATTTCCCAAGAGAGAAAGAGAAAGAACGAGAAAGGAGGGAATCTGATAAACTATAAAAACACTTTGAGGAAGTAGAAACGTTCATAGCAACTCAAGCCAAAACAAAAAACATAGACGCCAAACTTTCTTATTCAGCATTGATTTTCTACAGCAGTCATGCTTTCATCATGCATCAGTTTACTTCTTCAAAACAAGAGTTGCTAATATATCCATTCTTCTTGCAATCGCCTACAGACAATTTTGCAATTGTTCCAACTCAAAAAAAAAAGAGTCCATTCCATTTTTGTGCCAGAAGATATTAGTGACAAAAGCACTTCCTAATTTTAGATTTAAAACACATTTTTTTTTTATTGTTTGCTCAGAAAACTGTGGTTCGAAAACTGGCATTTTTGTTGTTGTTGTTGTTGTTCTACTAAAACCTTACAGGTATTTTGTCTCTTGAATCTTTAAAAAGCTCACTCATTACAGGTTGTGGGGTGGACATCCGGGAGCCCCTCAGTGTCTGGTGACAAGCTGCTACTGGAAGATCGCTATGCCCTCCCTGTTTGTACATCCCAACACTTGCTCCTAGAGACCTGATTTACCAATATTGGCATTAAGTTCCTAGACAAACCCTACATATATTGCAGGTGGGCAGTAGGGGAATTTTTTAAAATTTAAATTCAATTAGCCAACATATAGTACATCATCAGTTTCAGATGCAGTGTTCAATAATTTATCAGTTGAGGATAACACCCGGAGTGGCAGTGGGGGAATTGTAACCAAACCAACGTGAGTTGCTCTTTGGTGAGTCACAGGTAGAAACTATAAGAGGTAAGTTGCTGCACAATGGAAACTTCATTTGCAGCAAATAAGGAGATCATGAGGAATAACTTCCAAAGCCATGACTCCCCAAACAAAGTAAATGGATTCCTTTTATTTAGGGTTAAGATGACTATTTAGATAGGGAAGGCTTGTCATCGTATAAGAGTTGGTCCTATGGTCACTCACACACCTTAAGGAGACATACGTCTTTACATCCATTGCATGTTATGTAAGAGGCTTGTGCTCTTCCTCGGGTAGAGATTTTAATATTATAATGAAGTAAAGGTAATTGTCAATCATTCCAGAGGTCACTCCATGGTCCATCTGCACAGGCATCAGTCCAGGGTTGAGCGCAAACTGGGCTCCAGTCATTACTACCTGGGGGTTAGTTTTGATTTCCAGCATGGGATGCTATGCACATAGGGTTCTTTGCCTGAGTTAAGAGATGAGCTGGAAGGAAGAGCTAAGGGAAAATGTGAGACAAAGGTCAGTGGGTAGAAGTGGGTGAGCAGTAAAGGTCAGGTCCTGAGGTCTAGCTGATGACAGCATGAAGGACAAAATTCTCAGAATGTGAAATTATAAAAAGATAACCAGCATCTGCGGTTGTTTTTAGACACAACTATAGGAGAGAGAGAAAGAAACAGAGAGAAGAAGAGAAAGAGGAAGAAGACAGTGACAGCAAGAAGGAGGAGAAGGAGAGGGAGGAGGAAAAAAAGAGAGAAAGCAGATGAGAGAGTGAAAGGGAGATTCTCTTCATGAAGCAATGAAGAGCTTCTGATAGTGCTTCTTACCCTATTTTTGATCAGGAATTTTGTTTGCTTGTTTGCTCGTTTTCACCCTGAAGATAATGTACTCACTTTACAGAAAATGAATATCCTTTCTCATAAAAGCATTCGATAAAAAGTTCATTTTCCACAAACCTTCCAGAGTTGACATACTCCAATTTAAAAAGAGTAATTATGAACACTGTAATTTGATTTATATGATCTTCTTGTAAAAAACACAGATCTGCCGTGTTTACACTGCCTGCCTCACCCTAGAAACCGGAGAAATTATATATATATATATATATATATATAATTTCTCCGGTTTCTTTACAAGAAGATCATATAAATCAAATTACAGTGTTCATAATTACTCTTTTATATATATATATATAAAATTAAGATTTTATTTATTTATTTGAGACAGAGGAAAGAGAGCATGAACAGAGCAGAGGAAGAGGGAGAAGCAGGCTTCCCTCTAAGCAGGGAGCCCACGGTGGGCTCGATCCCAGGACCCTGATCATGACCTGAGCCGAAGGCAGATGCTTAACCAACTGAGCCACCCAGGTGCCCTCCTTTTTTTCCTAAAGATTTTATTTATTTATTTGAGAGAGAAGAGAGACCACGAGCCGGGGGAGGGGGAAAGGGGGGACAGGGAGAGTAGAAGCTCCAGAAATATTCTACTTAATCAACTGATGGAAGGGTATGCTCCTGAAGGAGGTGAAGATGTAGCAATTTGGATTGCTTAGATTTTGTGGTACCTTTAATGCTTGGTATATCAGAACAGATCTTCCTCTGCCACCTCACAACCCTGCAAGGTTAACTGCAATTCCCATGTTCACCTCAGTACCCTTTCCCTGCCTTAATTATTTTTCACTAAAGACGATAACAGCAGTCTTCAAATTGTTTTGCTTTCATTCTTCCTCAAAGAGCTGTTTCTAATTACAAATATTTCATAATTTTTTTTAAAGATTTTATTTATTTATGTGACAGAGAGACAGCCAGTGAGAGAGGGAACACAGCAAGGGAGAGGGAGAGGAAGAAGCAGGCTCCCAGCCGAGGAGCCCGATGTGGGACTCGATCCCAGAACGCCAGGATCACGCCCTGAGCCGAAGGCAGACGCTTAACAACTGCGCTACCCAGGCGCCCCTCATCATAATTTTAGAAGTTTATTTTTGGTTAATGGGAGATAAGGATACTAACTATTTTGTAAGATGAAATAAGGATTTACTGTAATTGGAATAAATAGTTCATACTTTGATAAAATGGGTTTTAAACACCTATTGAATATTACACAGCCAATCTTAAAGAATCATGTACATTTTTTTTATCTTTGGATTTTATTTAATATATCTTGAGAAATTTGGTCATCTTGGACAAAAATTTAGTTAGGTTTAAGAGAATCAGGTTCAGTTACCCCTAACACATAGACCTTTTGAATTCAGAATGTGCAAGGAAAAATAGGAAGACCAATAAGTTTAAATCATATCCATGAATGATTAAAGAAGTTTCTGCAAAACCAACATATTTAATCTCTTTGTTCCACAACTCAGGTTAGGGTTATGCCTTCCTTTACTGAAATGAGGGAAGGATTAATAGAATCATGACCTAAATCTCTCAGGCAGCTTTAGAAACAGACTGCATGGGAATTAAGGATCTAGAATTTGAGGATCTCGAAATGGATTCCTGTAGGACTGTTTCTGGGGGGTACCACTGGGAAAGTCTTTATGTACTTAGAAGTCTTCCTCCCGAAAGACTGATCATCTCAGTACAAAACTCAAGACTTGTAACCTGGCAGACAAGACTTCCCTCGATCTGGCTCTGCCTATCCCTCATCAATCCCTTCTCATCATTGCCCCCCGGAAACCTAACCTGGAGTTCTTCATGTACCATGCCATTTCACAGAGTCATCTCTTAGATATCAACTTTCACTGGATGGGTAAAATAGGTCTTCATACATACACACCTGCACATTAGATTAGCGTTAATATACAATTTTCGTGATTGTAGTGTTAAATCCAACTTACCAGACAATTACTGAAATCCTGTGCATGGGGGATAGATTCACATTTGACTTCATATTGGTTTTGTGGCATATTTCAATCCCATCCTAAGCCCCAATATCATCACCAGCTCCAAACTACTAGACATCAAAATGATGGACCCTTGGAAATAACAAGGGCTGAATTCTCTACCGTCTGGACGTGACTCAAAGTTAGGATTTAAAGGACAAAATGTCAACTCTGTCCTTGCAGCATTTACCTGTCACGGATTATCTCACAGATTTAAGTGCTAGTGGCACCCATCTTCTGGAGGGTAGGAGTACATGCTCTACAGGATTGGCCTGTGGCAGCTGACTCCCAGCCGTGGGAACCGACTGCTATTTCTCGGCTGAGACACAAAGACGAGTGGCGAGGGACGGGGGATGGAATTTCCTGAACTTCAGAGGGGGGATGATGGTTTATTTTCACATTACAGCTTAAACCTTCTTTTCTTTAATCGTACACAAGTTTTATTTTTTAGGTATAATTGTAAATAGTTGGAAATGTAATAGAGAATAGATTGATAGACGGATGGTAGAGTATATCGGCATCACTGAAGGCAGAAGATGTAGTGTGTTAGCTGACTCATTTATGGCCAAGTTCCACCAAACTTGCACACATGACCACTTCTCTGAAAAATGTGAAGAGTATCCTCACATATGCACATCAGCAAGGATGGAAAAGCATAAATATTTTTTTCTCCTTCGTGGAGATATCAGGTGATCTACAAATGCAATGCACATGTATGTGGTAGATGTTTTAATGACAGGATAGAGGGATGGGATATGAAAAAAAAATATGTGGATCATTCACGGTGATCGGAGAGTCTTTCTCCTTTGATTCACTATGGCTCTCATGTGACATGTTCATTGTTAAACCAGATGAAAACATAATAGACTAATATAAATAAAATGTAACAGGCACTATCCCCATACCGCCGTATTCCCAGTTCCATCCTAAAGGAAACTTATCATGACTTCTCATCTGTTAGGTGTATCTCCCTTCAGATATTTTTCCTGTGCATTTTCATATATATGTGTGTACCTTTATAAAATAATATAATTGGGTGAATTTTATTTAAATATTTTTTTGTTACGTGCATTAAATCTTTTCCTTACTGTATAACTGATAGCAGTTGGTCTATCTTATTCTTTAAAAGTGCCGTATAGTATCATATGGTCATCTGAATGTTCTACAGTTAAATTAAATGACTTCATAGTCATGGGTATTTAGATTTTTTTTTCAACTTTCACTATTATAAACTATGATGCAGTTTAGGTTCTTATATATGTTTTGTGTCTTGTGTACACATTCGAAAGTAGCTATTCAAAAATGAATGGCTGCTTTTAGGCCATGATCATTTTTAGCATTATGATTTATTTTAAAAGATTCTGCCAAATCGCCCCTACTCACCTCGATTGCTGAATAAATCTGGCAGAGGGGAAGCATGCAGGCTACCTGAACTTTCCAGCTTGAAATGGGGTATTTTGCTGGTTTTGATTTGCATTTATCTAGATACTGCAGTCCGTTTTTCTTGGGTTCTCGGCCGTATTTACGTCCTTTTCAGTAGATTGCCTATTCATAAAAATTATTCATCTTTCTATTGGCTTGCTTGTATTTTCTTCATCAGGGGATGCCTTTTTGTATGCCAGAGAATAAGATTGAGAGTTGTTTTATTATTAATGTGTTTTTCTAGTACGCTGCTTACCTTTACTTTAACTAACTTGTCTTTTGTCTTATGGAAGTTTAAAATTTTTAGTGTGGTGAATTTATGACTCCTTTAATTTATGATGTTTGTTTTATGTGTTTTATACACAAAGACCTTTTCCCTAAAAGTCATAAACATATTTTATCATATTTTAAAAATATATTTATAGTGTTGCTATTTATGTTTATGTTTTTAATCTATCTGGAACTTGAGTAAAGGGGCTAAGTATATAATTTTATTGTTTTCATATGAATATCAAACTTTCCTGACAATATTTATATAATCCACTGTTTCTTCACCAGTTTAAAACACCCTTTACCCTCTGTACAAATTCCTATACAGATAGGTCTATTTCTGCACTACGTGTTCTGGTCCGTTAATCTCCTTGTCCATTTCTGTACAATACCACAGTGACTGAATTTATATAACAAATAGTCAGGGATGTGATAAGGTGATCTCTCTTTCTCTCTCTCTCTTCCCTTGATTCTCTCATAATCTCATAATCATTTGGCAAGTAAAAACGGTGACAACATCATAAGCATTTTTGAATTATTTTGTCAAGTTCTAGGAATCCTATTTGGGAATTGATTAAAGAGAACATTGTAATTGCTGTTATCCATCTTCTCCTTCATGATCACAGTCTTACCCCACTAATTCAGTTTTTCAAAAAATTTTCTTCAGTTAAGTTATAAAAAAAAGTTGTGTCCTTTTTTATTGTGTTTGTACTAACTCCTAGTTACTTTATAGTCCTGTTAACTGGTAAAAGGGATTTTTTTCTGTTCCTTTTTCCTTAGGTTTATTTAAGAAATAGTTTTGATATCTATGATCTAATTTTTACCTAGCCTCCTTGCTGATTCCTTGTTGTTGATTTGCTTGGATTTCCTAGGTAGACAATTATACCACCTGAAATAAACATAGCAGTTTTGTATCTCCTTTTAGTCTTTAAAACCACATCAGTTTCTTCTCTGATTCAATTGCTTGGGAACTCCAGTACTATTCTTAATGGTTACCCTGGGAAATTCGACTGCATCTTATTTCTTATACTGATAAAATGATTTTAGATAATAATGATGTGCCAGATGTTTTCTATTAAGGATGCCCCCTTACTGCATAGTTTCTATATTTTTTGGATTTAGTTTTATCATGACTATTTAACTTTAGCTAAGACTTATTGGGCATGCACTGGGATCATATTTTCCCCTTCGATTTATTAATGTAAAGAATTATATTCTTATATGTATATATGTAAAATGCATATATATGTGTGTGTGTGTGTGTGTGTGTGTATACACACACACACACACACACACTTTGCTATTGTAACATCTTCTTATTACTGGGGATACATCCTACCTTGTTACTATGAGCCACTCTTTTACTATTTGCTTTATTATTATTTTATTTAGGAGATATTCTTACTGTTTCCTATTGTGTTATCCTAATTTCATACTGCTATCTCAGTTTGCAGTGTTACTGCAAGGAGCTAACTCAGTGGGAGCAGAATTATATAATGGTTCAGGGGCGAGGGTTGTGCAGAGCCCCTAACTTTTCAAGTCACTATTATTTAGGAGAGATAGTCCTATCGTTTGCTTAGTCCAGCCTCATATCAAAGCTACCCTCCATTATCGGTTGCCAAGGCAGGGGAGAAGGGAAAGGTGGCCAGTTTCTCCTGCTCCTCTCCTTTCTCTATCTCCACTTCCTCCAGTTGGCCTCTCTTTGGGGCGGCTCCAGAGTTAGACCTAGGAAGTAGCAAGGATTAGAGGAAAAGAACAAAGTCTGATATGACTCTTGCTCATTATCATCTGGTTTGGGGACCATCTGTGCGATAGATGGCTGAGTTCTGCTTTTCTCTTTTGTGCTGTGCTTTTGTTGACTGTTGGAGACGCACAAAATTCAAGATGCCACACTGATGTCATCTGCCTTCTTCTGGCTGGCTTCTTAGCACCTGAAAGCTCCTGTTTTCCATCAATTCTTCCTACCCAGCCTTTCCACTTACAGGTTCCTCAGTTCTCTTGATGGCCTGCTTGAAAAGGATTCATTTTAGCCTGGCTAAGGCTTGGCACTTAGTCTTGGGTCCATTCAACCCACAGAGAAACTCAAGAGTCCTTCTCCCACTCATTTCCAGAAGCAGGTTCCCATGTCTGGAGTGCTGCAGTGTGCAGTCTGCTCACATCAGGCTTATCAAAGGTGATCTGAAGCTCTTTATGGCCAGGGAAGGGCTGGGCCTCCTCAGTATACTGTCGCCTCTCTCCAGATGAATACTTACTAAGGGAACACATCTGATCAATCTACTCACCTGCAATTTGAAGGCGTCCAGTTGGGTGATGAGCTAAAACTTCCATGAGTTTTCATAGTATCTCAGCATGTTCTGCAGTGATAGTCCAGCAACTGTTGCTCTCCAGTTTCATGGTCTCTGTTGAAGTCCCCAGATACCAGTAAAGTTGTCTTTATACACGCATTGCAAAATGACTTGGAGAGCTTCCCACCTTTTTTCTGTGTTCTAAACAGTTTTTATAAGGTAGGAGTTATTTGTTCCTTGAGAGCTTGATATCATTTATTCTTGAAACATCTGTGTCTGCTTACTTTTAAGAGGTAGAATTTTTATAACTGTTTTAATGCATCCTATAGTTTTTGTCTATTCAGGTTTTCTATTTTGAGATGATTTTTCAAATTATAGCAGGGGGCCATAAATTTTCTACAAATTGTATTTGCCTGCATAAAACATTTTCTTTTCTTTTTTTTTTATAGTTGTAATTTCCAATGAATTTCTTCTTTAAACCAAAAATTATTTAGAACTTGGTATAACACATACACACATATGTAGCTAATTATAATTACTGATCTTTAGGTATACTGCATAATAGCCATTGGACATGGCCAGTATAAAATCAACTTTGAAGTGGCTTGATACCTGATACTTTTGTATCTTTTTTTTTTTTTAAGATTTTATTTATTTATTTGAGAAAGAGAGAGGGAGAGAGAGCACGAGCAGATGGAGGGGCAGAGGGAGAAGCAGACTCCCCAGTGAGTAGGGAGCTCGATGTGAGGCTCCATCCCAGGACCCCGAGGTCATGACCTAGGACAAAGGCAGATGCTTAACTTACTGAGCTACCCAGGTGCCCCTGTATCTTTCATCTGCTTAAAAAAAAAAAAAAAGTGTGTTTACTATGTTTTAGTAGGTAGGAAGTTTGTTATATCTTTATTAGCTATTGTTTTGCATTATGGCAATTAAATCTCCTTCAATCTTCAATTTTTGCTGTATCACTCTACATATTCTGAGACCGGTGTATTTAATTATCTTATTGACTGTTCACCATAGCTTTTTTTCATTTCTCTTCTTTCTCCTGGGTTCATATTTTGTCTTGTTAGAATTAAATCGTCTAGTAACATTTTTCTTATTGTGGTAAAAAATCTGTAACATAAAACTTGCCATTTTAACTCTGATTCAGTGGCATTAATCGCATTCATGATGCCATGCAACCATAACCACTCTCTACTTCCGATCCCATTTTTAGGTAGAATCTGTGTAGGTTACATTCAAAATCCTGCTGTGTCTGAAACATCTTCCTGTCACCAAATCTGTAGTTACCATAGATCGGTTTAAAGCTATTCTTGTTCAAAAATTTAAATCTGGGGGCGCCTGGGTGGCGCAGTCGTTGAGCGTCTGCCTTTGGCTCAGGGTGTGATCCTGGCGTTCTGGGATTGAGTCCCGCATCGGGCTCCTCCGCTGGGAGCCTGCTTCTTCCTCTCCCACTCCCCCTGCTTGTGTTCCCTCTCTCGCTGGCTGTCTCTCTATCACATAAATAAATTAAAAAAAAATCTTTAAAAAAAAATTTAAATCTGTTGCTCTATTGACTTCATGCTGAGAATATTGCCGGTGAGGGTTTATCTTATTAACAAATACCATAGACGCAGATGTAAACAACAGAAATGTATTTCTCACAGTTCTGGAGTTTAGATGTCTGAGATCAGGGTGCCTAAACGGTTGGGTTCTGGAGAGAGCCCTCTTCTTGACTCATAGATGACCGCCTTCTTAATGTTTCCTTGCATGATGGTGAGAAAGAGACACCGTGCCCTCCAGTTGTCAGGGAGCCCTCTTGCTCAACTACAGACCCCAACAGTTATTTCTTACCACAGTTTCTTGAGGCATTGACAACGACTGGACATTCCAATTTCCAGACCAGAAAAGCCCTGAGAACAACAGAAGGCCTGGACAACCACACCCCACACATCTGCTTCCCTGCCCATGAACAAGAGCTGAACATATAACCACCTCCACCCATGATCACGTGCCCCTGCCTATTCCCTTGCATGTACCCCTGAACCTCTTCTTATAAAACTCTAGGCGCCTATCTTGCAGGCAGAGAGGTCAGTTGTCAAGGCTTGAGCCTGCCATTTCCCCCAGCTGCCAGCACCTGAAATAAATTTCTCCCTATCTCTTTTCCAAACCCTTGTCTCTTGAGTTATTGGCTTCTCTTGTGATGAGTTTATCCCGGTTTGTTAGGTAACAGTATTGGCAAACTCAGCCAGGAGCTATGCTCTCAATTTGTCCAGCCCCCTTGCCATTCCCCAGGTCAGAGCAATTGGCCATGGCAGGGCTCTGGGCTCGCCTGGTCACCTCCCAAGTGATAGATCACTCTGTAACATGGTCTCCCCTCTTCTGTTTTGGGTTGGTATCAGCCTATAGGTAGTGAGGCTTCTGGCTAGAAATTCCTGGAGGGGGGGTGGCTCACCTGGGCCCGTCTACTTGTGTTGAACCCCCACGAACATTTCCTCAGCTGGAGCCAATGTTGTAGCGGGACCAGCCCTCATGATTCTTATGACTGCAAGGCACAGCTAAGCAACAGCCAACAGGGAACTTTGAAAAAATAAGGTTTATTATTCACAAATCCTGGAGGATACACCTGAGGCCATATAGCAAAGTTGTGGGGAGAGAGACAGAGAGAATGGGCCCAGAGTTCTGCCCTTATTGGGGTCAAGAGTGGGGTGCCTAGGTTTTGTGGGTTCACTCCATTGGTGAATTTAAGACATAAGAGTGGAAATTAAAGCACAAGAAGGAGAAAACTGGGTCACTCAAAAGGTCAGTTACTTAGGTCAGGCAGGTTTCCTAAAAGGACAACTTCATGGGTGTGGGGAACCTGGGTCTGTATCTAGTTGTGTAATGGGCAATGTGTTTATTGGAGACAGAAGGATTTCTTTGAAATGGATGCTTCCTCTGCTTAAACGTTGAATGTCAGGCATTTAGAAAATAATTAAAAACAAAACAAAACACCCTAATTGTCAGGCAGCTACATTACATCTTCTTATGGACACTGATATCATCATGGGAGCCCCACCCTGATGACTTCTCTAAATGTAATTACTTCCCCAAAGCGTAACCTCCAAATACCATCTCAATGGGATTAGGACTCAATTTGTGGTTTTTAGGGAGAAACAGTCTATAGCAGCTAAGAACTGAGTCTCACTCATTCGTAGAGACTTTTTTTCCCCCCTGTCCCTCCCTGTCTGGAAATTTTTATGATTTTCTATCTCTCTTTGGTAGTTTTACATTTTATTACAATGGGTTTAATAGGTGTGTCTGTGTGTTCATTATGCTTGGCACTAGAGAGTCTCTTTTGGATAATTCAGGTCTTTCATCCGTTCGAGAAAATCTCTTCCTTTATTTTGTTGGATGTGTTCTTTCTTTACCCTTTTCTTTACTTTCTCCTGGAACATGGTAGATACATTTGGGATTTCTAGATCAATCCTTCATTCTCTTCTATAATTTTTATTTTACTTATCCTGTTATGCTATATTTTGTGTCTCCCTGTTTGTAAAGATTTCTAACATATCCTTCTGAGTTCTTTTTTTCTGCCTTTCAATTTTCATAATTCAAATTTTTGATCACTAGTTGATTCTTTTGTATGAACCCAACGTCCTTTCACATTTTCCTGAAACTATGAAATTAATGAAATGCTAAGGTGTGCTATATTTTCACTTTTTACTATGTTTCCTCATATTTCCTTATGATATTCTTACATTTATTGAGTCTTTTTACTTTTCATGGTGTCAATTTTCCTTAAATGTTTGGCAATATATTGGTTGTATGCTCATCTTGGAAATGGAAGTTCCCTGTCTCACCAACTCCTTGCCCAGAGGATATTTGTGAGGAAAAGCTGTACGCGTAGGGCTGTTCATCGCTTGGTTCTTTGTCTTCATAAAGAGATTGGTAGGGAGAATATGATAGTTGGCAAGTTATTTAACCTACTTATCTTTTGGATATGAATGCTCCCATTTCTTACTTGCACTCTTCGGTCATTAAGTACACTGCCCTGCTTACCAGGATCCACTCCTCATACTGGGAGGTACACACAACTGCCATTGTCTAGTGGCACAAGACCGTGTCAGTGTGTGTTGAGAGACATTCCAAGGGTGTGAATTTGCATTCTATGAAGCCTCAATTAATCACCCTAACAATTACACATCAATTACTTTGTAACTGGGATCCATCTGTCAAGAGTGGTAAATCTCTTTTTCCTGTGCTATTTTGCAGCAATATTTTCTTATGTACATTTGAGCTGAAGTTTCCGTATTTGGTTCTGGCCCTGTTTGCTTTCTGCCTCTTAGGATTTTCTAAAGTTTTCTTATCCTCAAGGATTCCTCTTGTTGTTTTCCAAGGTGATTATTGATTTTTTAAACCATCACTTTATTGAGTCTAGGGACCTTAGAGAAAATGGATAAACTATAGTTCATGCTCTGCAGGCATCATATTCAAACACTTGTAAGCTGTTAAAATTTTGCTGACTTTAGCTATATATCCAAGGAGATATATATATATATATATATATATATATATATATATATATATACTTTTTCAGTAATCAATGTTTAGTATGTTAGTGTACTACTAAATATCATACATCTTTGTTATATCAGAATTATGGGAATAAACAGCAGATAATAACAATAAAAACTGGATGCTAATGCGCTATAAAAATCTACAAATTCGGGAGGCTTATTTCTTTCTGGTTTACCATTTTCCGTCTTCCTGTGAGGTAATTCTAAGAGAAATCTAAACTACAAGTGTATTTTATACCACTTTAATAAAAGTCTGCTGAGAGCTTATTTTAGGAAATTGAACACAGAAGTGAATAATATTAATTCCAGACCAATAATATATATTCCTTTTCCAAGTTAGTGTTGGGGGGGGGAGGGAGTAAATAAATAAGTACAACAAAATGAAATTAATTTGAAATATATTATTTGGGATTCCTTAGTTCTTACTTCCTCTACCCCTCTGATGCCCAGAGATAGTTATGCTGGAGATACAATGCCAAGAAAGTTAAAAAACAAACAAACAATTTGCCAACAATCAGGAACTTCTGAAAATAAGAGACTAAGTAAATAAAGAAATAAAACAAATCAGCTTATAACTAAGATAAATGAATAAAAGCTGACAAACAAAATAATGGAGATAAAAATGGCTTTCCAGAGTCACCATGAATCTGAGATACACAACCAACCAAAAGAATAAAATGGAAGGTTCTTTAATATCTCCAAATCTATTATTCTAAAGGTGGGGAACAGATATGGATTCAATTCATTGTAGATAAAAGTGTAGAATTTTAGTAAAAATACCTTCCTGTCTTTACTGGATTTCTGACAAGTTTCTCCTATTTTGTTGTTTATCATAGACTTCTGCCCTTTCAAGCCCTATAGGGGAAACTACACCTGTTTTACCTAACAAGCAGGGTCTTAGAAAATTTACATAAGATCGTATAAGGGGAAGACTAGTAATATACTTAGCACTCCTAAAAAAGATTAGTAAAATAAGCCATAGAAAGATAGAGACATTAAATACGAGTAGTGCTGGAACAAATTTTGGCCTTTCAATCTGCTATTAATATAAAAAGAAATGTTTTAATGGTCCTTTGAAATAATTAGGTCATTATCCCAATCTTCCAATCGGTAGATAAAAGACTGGGTGTTTGACATGGAGTTTTATCTATAAAGAAGGACCATATTTGGGGCACCTGGGTGGCTCAGTCAGTTAAGCATCCGAATCTTGATTTCTGCTCAGGTTATGATTTTAGGGTGCTAAGGTGGTGGTAAGATCAGGTACCTGTCAGGCTCTGTGCTGGGCGTGGAGCCTGCTTGAGATTCTCTCTCTGACCCTCCCTCTAGCCCCCAGCGCTTACTCTTAAAAAAAAAAAAAAGTATATTTAAGGGAAGATGCAACTGAGGGGACTAGTTGGTGTACAGTTGTTTGATTAAATCTCTGAACCAGAAGATTTTCTGACATTGTGAAAGAAAACTGTTCAGTTCTTATAGGCCCTTCCAGCAACAGTCTGCTCCAGGAATTGCAAGTATTTAGGGATCATATAAAACTTCAGTAAATACTAAAAAAGAAAACCAAAAACAAAACAGAGCAAAACAAAAAACAAACAAAAGCACCTGACACAGAATCAAAGCGTGACTTCATCAAATTCACAGCTAAACTTTCCCACTCATCAATTTTTCATGGCTGTTCATAGCGGTAGTTTTAGACCGTCCACTGGAAATTTTTCAACAGATTTAATTTTGAGGGGCAGAAATTCTGTATGTGTTTCATCTATATCATTGATGAGCTTGTGTATAATTGTGTGTTGTTGTGCATCTGTACACACCCACACATATTCCCAGCTATGTGTGAGAGGTGATGACACTGGTTCTGGTGGATTTCCCCCCTCGTGACTTCGGAAAGTACACAGCAGTGACCTGAATATATGTACAACTTCATTGTAAAGCCACTCATTCTGATCCTCATGTCATGGTAATAACCCTTTCAAAGTCATAACTTCATAGAGTGAAGTGTAGAAAATAATCTTAGCAAAAATTGCTATATATATAATATAATATTCAAGACTTACTCAAGAGGTTAGACCACCTCCTGAGACCACCTCCTATATTCCCACAGGCTTTGAAATAGCTAAGCCTTTGAGTACAACAAAAAGCCCACCTGCAGCATAGGCTTAACAAGAAAGGTTAACCCCTGCCGTTGGGGTGAGTTGGAGTACGTACAAAGCCAATATTGTACATTGATCTCATTTCAGATCCAAAGTCCATTTTTCATGGAGTTTAGACACCTGTAATCTATGGCTTATCTTACTATGAAATTTAAACCAGCAATATCTGTGGTAGCTACCGATTTATTTGGCAAAGAATTAGAAACATACTTCTTTCACTGCCACTATAATTTCATAACCTTGATGTCGTGATACACGAATGCAACATATTTCCAAATGTGTTCATACACTCAATGTGTGTTTATTGAGGACCTACAGTATTTTTTTTTTTTTTTTAGCTGTGTCACTTTTTAGGAATAGCAAATCTGTGAATTAATCACTATGGCTAGATAGCGATATTTATAGCTAACTCTTATGTTATGCTTACTGTTTTCCAGGAATTGAATTTCAAATCTGTTTTTCAGGAATTGAATTTCAAAACCACATGCAGTAGTTTCTATTATTAAACTTCTCCTACAAGAGCTGATGAATTAATAAGTAAACAGACGGGGAAGACTATGCCAATATACCTTATTACACATATAAAATGGAGAGGAGTACCACTGCAGTGGCCTCTATGGTTCTCTGACATTCAGGGAAGATTTAACATGAAATATACAATTTGAGGTGAAATCTGAAGAAGGAAAAGTAGGCAAGGATATCCCAAAGAGTGTTGGGGAATGCCCTGTGAAAAACATGGAGGTCCTATAGCTCCATGGCAAGACATGGGTCATAAAAATGTTGGTAATGCTGGAGTATAAAGGAAAAGGGTGACTGGGTGATGTGGACTGTGCAGATAGAAGCCAGGATTTTAAGTGACCTGTATATATGGCAAATAATTTTAATTTGTACCATGGAGCTATTAGCCATGTTTTAAGTAGAGTCGTCAGGATTATATTGTCAGGTTTGAAGATATATTAGAGAGGGTTGAACTCCCAGAAAATTAGTCCAGAAGAGAGACTATTGCAATGGTTCAAGCACAAGTTAATGCACACCAGATGTAGGAAACAGATTTTAAGAATGGAGAAAGAGATACAGTCTCCAGAGGTGTTAAGAAGACAGAATCATAGAAGGGTTGATGATGGGTTGGAAGAATTAGGGAAAAGTATAAAATACAATGGGAAACTAGGAGGACTCTGTATTTTAAGTCTTAGGTCACTGAATTGATGAACTTATCATTTTCCAAGAAATAACACATAGGACTGGCATCATGCTTAGGGAATCCACAATGACATTAGCTTTGGACATGTTGCGTTAGGAATGTCTGTGGGATATCCCAGTAAGAAGATGAAGTAAGTAAATGGACATGGTGTGGAACTTAATAGAATCTCTCCTCTAAGTTAAAGATAGATTTAATATCCATTACCTAACTCTTATGCATAAGACATGTACAGTCGCAGTAACAACATAAAAGGCTAAGGAAGAACAGACACTAGAGGGGAGAGAAACCGAGGTTTAAGGGATGTAAAATATGGCCCAAAAGTAAATGGGGTTTCAGACTTTGAGCCAGGAGTGAAATTTGACAACTAAATGGTTGACAGGCACATAAGCTAATATGAGCTATCAGTTGAGGTCTAAAAAGTTGAAGCATGCTAGGTTTAGAAACATGGAAGTCAGTGATGAAATTAAGAACAATTTAATGTTAATAAGAAGAAAGCCAAACTTCACTGAGTTGAGAATTCATTAGGCATGGAGAAAGCTGAAAGGACAAGTCTACACACTCTTTCCAGGTGTTTATATTGATTTTAAAATGTATGATGTTGGTCAGGCTGACAAGACAGTGAACAAGCATGGATTGGTCACTCATTTCCATAAAAATTATCTCATGAGAATAAAAACAAAATGGTAGGGAAATACATGACTCCAGAAAAGTGATGTTAAAAGCTGTGTGGAACTCTGGAATATTCAAGCAGACTCCCTGCTGAGCACAGAGCCCAACGTGGTGCTCGATCCCATCACCCATTAGATCATGACCTGAGCTGAAACCAAGAGCTGGACACTTAACTGACTGAGCCACCCAGGTGCCCCAAGAAAAAGGAAAATTTAATAAGAAAGGCAAATTATATATACAAAATAAATGTAAAGGGAATAAATAATTTAATATATTCTCCTAATTTCTTCAAAATCAGGAGACATAAAAAGTTAATAAAGTACAGAAGCAAAACACTAAACTTTTGACTTTTCAACTTTTTAAAAATTGACCAATGATATACATGTACATACATATTTTGTATATTTTTTCTATATTCAGTGTTTATATAGCAGATATGAGTGTGTGTGTGTGCATATGTGTGTGTATATATGTATACACATACATATATACATATATACATATATACATATATACATATATACATATATACACACATACATATATACATACATATACATATATACATATACCTATATATATACATATATACATATATATGATTAAATTTTAAGGCATTTTCATTGTGTGCTGAATGCTAAAATTTTTATTCTGTTTCTTTTTTAATAGTTGTGACCCACTGGATTGGTTTCTCAAACTAAAATGAAGTATCACCAATCAACTTTGGTGACTGGAAAACAGAGGAAATTAATTATGTTATATCGTAAAGTTGTTATATTTGGAGAGACTATATAGATATCATTTATCACTCATTCTAGAGGCTAAAATGCTTAATTATATGTTCTTATACATTAGAGATTAATACCGTAAAATTCAAATAGAAGAGAATTGAGAATAACAGAAGGCACTAAAGGCAAAAAAAAAAGAAAAAAATCAGCAATATGTAGCTTATGAATGATAAACTGAAAAAATAAATAAAATTGAAAATAAAGGACTGAAAAATCAGTAATATTTCTTCTTTTAATATTGGTGGCTTAAGTGATTTGAATTAAATTTTCCTCCAAAGATATTTTAAAAGGCAAAAAAAAAGACATCTTAGTAGCATGAAATATTTAATAAATCAATGATGAATTACTGGTTTAATATCAAGAATAGGATAAGAACTCCAAAATGTGAAATTGATTAGGGTCTAGCCCCAAGACATTTGCTTGCTGCGAAAGTAGCCAGGACTGAAAGAGTTTCATAATCAAGTCTGGGAGTAAGGATCAGAGTCCTGAGGACACCAGGGATAGAGCCTGAATCATCCCCACCCTCTTTTTGGATTTACCCCCATTGCACTAGCTCTGGGACTCAAAAGATTAGCAGTCATTTTTAATTGACTCTAGGAACTAGAGGGACGGGGGGACCACAGGACCAACCAAAGTGGAAACCCAGTGTGGCTTTTTAATCATTTTCCCCAATGATTATCTTTTGAATGGCAATGATGACAAATTCTTGAAAACATATAGAGGAAAATAAAATCACTTTTTTAAAGTTAAAACTCTTAGATCAACAAATTAGAACAACAGATATAAACATATATAAATATCAACAAGCCAGGTCTGCCAAGACTTGAATAAAACTCAGTTGAATATATTCTAAATGAAGAATATACTAACACAAATTGCGACTGGACAACCAAAAGAGCATATAAAAGATAACCACAGAAGCAGATGATGATGCAGATCCCTGACAGCGGGAGATTTCCTTAGTCCATGGGCTTTGAGTATTCTGGGTCCAATGGGCCAGGTCTTCTCTACAGTTTACACAAATCAATCAGCCCTCCCTCATCCAGCTAACTGGTTCTCCTTGTTTAGACTCTGTGCTCAACAAGATGGTTTTTGTTCTCTCAGTAGTTTATGAGGCAGGGTTACTGCTGCTTATGTTTCTTTAAGTAATAAGATGTTAAAATCTAAGAGCCTATTATATATGGTGCATGGGTTGAGAAAAAGGTATATGCCATAATGGATAAAATATGATAAATGGACATAATAAAAGTTCCTTTCTCACTCAGGCAATGGCCCAATGTGAAATTCAGTGGGCCACACCTGTATGGGGATTCATGGTCCTCGCCTCTTGCCATCTTGTGCCCTGGAATAGTTGGCATTCAGCTAACCAACTGGAAGAGAGGTAGAGAAGACACACAAGTATACTAATTCCTTTGGCAGGAGCTAGTCACATGCTGCACTTAGTTGCAAGGGTTTCTATCAAATGTGGATTTGGAGTTCCCAAGTGTATCCCTGGCAATAAACCAATCTATGCTAATAGAACTCAGAGCAGCGATTGCCTGGATAGAGAGGGGTTAAGAGAAAAATAAAAATTGGAAAGGACCACTTGGTTCCTTGGGGTGGTTATACAGGTATATACAATTGTCAAAACTCATCAGGCTGTGCTCTGAAAATAGGTGCATTTTATGCTATTTAAACTATTCCTCAATAGGTATGTGTAGATTTTTAAAGGACAAAGCAAATTCCAGGTCAAAGTGCTACATAACAAATTACCCAGAACTTAATAGTGTACTTTATTAGTCATAGCCTGCCTTGATTAATGGGAAGGGACATAGATTCCAACTCTCAATGGGAAGAGCATCAAAGAACTTTCGGCCATGTTTTGAAATCAGTACACTGAGTCCTCTGATCACAAATTATTTTCATGCGTCTTAGATGCAATATAGTCCACCCCCATACACACATACACAGCCCACAGTCTCATCCTATTAGGGTATCAACTCAGTCTGAAGATCTCACCATTTTACCTCTGGAACAAAATTTCGGTAGCAGTTACTTTTGCTAGGTAACAGTTACCCTATGACAATAGCTAAAAGCAACCATTTTATTATTCTCACAGAATCTGTGGGTTAGAGTAGAGGGGCTTAGTTTTCTGTCTTCTACAAGACCTGGGACCTCAGCTGAGCAGATTCAAAGACTGTGGGTCACTCAATAACTGGACACTAAAAAGATGCCAAGGCTCTTTGCTCACATGTTTGGAGGCTGGCCTGGGAAGATGTGGACGGTGTGCTCAGCCAAGGAAGCTGACAGGAGCACTTACACATCACATCTCTGTGTGGCTTGGCTTCCTCACAACAAGGTGACTGTAGGATAGTCAGATATTCTCCATGGCAACCCAGGACTCTACCTATAAGTGTTTTGGTGACCTTTTAGTACCGAGCCTATTTATTTTCAAAATAGTCTCATCAAGGAAGTAGGAGAAATACTATTGTCCTCATTTTGCATTGGATGATTGAGGTACTGAGAGGTGGAAAAATGCAGGACAATGTTCAAGGAAGGGACCTCTGGATTGCTGCCCTATAGCACTTCGGTACCAAGCTTTTGGAAAATTGATAGTTAAAAGCTGAAAGTGCCTTATATATTTTTTGCATACATTTATTTACTTGTACTTGTTAATCAGTATAGTAACGTGAAACATAGCTATGACAATTACGGGTCATTAGTGACTAAGAATTCTTTCTCTTCTCTTGCAATTTTTAGAATCCATGCCTAATTCCATCCCTTATCTCCATCTGCCACAGAAACCTTGATTGGTAGCACTGGTATGCCCGGAAATACAACTGTTCTTTCCTAGTTGGATCACTTTCTTATCTAATCTGTCTCATTAGCTACGTGCTACTTCCTGGTAAGTGGAACCTCGGATAATCTTGATCCTCTTGCTGCTCTGAGTGAGCAAAGAACAGAATAACAGACATTGAAGAACTTTCAGAATTGATAAATAACAAGACACAGTTAGTTGTCCAAAGCCCATTAAGGGCAATCTTCTTATGATATTTATTGGGTTATTTTCAGCATAAAATGGTTACCATAGAAACGCATTATGATGATATAGATTCTCATTTTCTATGGAAATGTAGATTAAAGTCACCTTGAAAAGTGGAACCTCAGGCTTTTGTAAGAGCTGTGCATGTTTTCCATACTCTGATACAACATGTTCAAAATAACTTGTATATTTCCCTTTGTTTCTACATGATTTCATAGATTGAAATCATGTACAAATAAATAAATAAAATAGTAAAATGATGCTACAAAAATCATGTAAACCAGATTATTCAAGGTCCGGGGCATATTATCAGAAAGGAGCTCATGAATAATAAACCTTAAAGGCGGGAAATTTTATACATTCCACTTTGAGTACATTAACTCTGTTAGGAAACAACTTGTTTCCATATTTCATCACCCCTGGTAGTTTTAAATATAGTGATTTCATTGTTACATACTTAACTTTTATGCTATTGAATTTTTTCCCCATAGCTTATGACTAATGCTTTAACTGAGAGGTAGCATAATATCTTCATTGGTCAAGAAAATCACCTTGTATGCACTCTGACTTATAAAATAATCTTGCTGTGTATCGAAAAGTAGTTAGTGATGATATAAGTAATATGTACTTAAAATTTTTTATTTAATTGAAAATAGCATAGAAATAATGCTTTTTATAAATCTCACATTTTCAGTACATTTTATTTTATAAAGACTTCTGCTCTTGGATTATAAACAGATTGAAAATGAATAAAGTTGAAAGGCCTCATACATTAAAATTTGAGAACAGCAAGTGTATTTGAAAAGTTTCAGTTTGAGCAAATCATTAGAAATTTGACACTTAATAGAAATATCTGATTTCTTAATCTTTTTAAGAAATCCAAGCAGCAAACAAACAAACACAGACCAGTTTCCTAAAATAAAAAATCATGGCTATATTCCCAAAGGTGATGCCCAATTTTGACACTCTGATACCATTCAGCTCGTGTTTTTCCATATTACTCATGTGAATGCCTCTAGGAATATATGGTTCCATATATATTAGAGATAACATTGTTTTTAAGGCTTCAATGGAAAGCAAGTGCCCAGAATTGAGTTCTTGTCCCAGCGCCAAACACTTACTGGTGAGTTAGAGTGGACAGTCTCCCAACTCAGTCTTCTATATGTACTGACCACAAGCCTAAACTCATAGATGGATAGTATTTCAGAAAATCATTTTCAGAGCCAGAAAACCCGACACACTCCATCCTCATACTACAGGCTTTGTGCTCATGTGTGTAAGCAGTTTGTGGCTGCTCCCAACTTCGCAATCAATCTCTATGTTCCATTCTTCCTGTAAATTGCCTGCAGAGAGTTTCATTCCTGTGTCAGGCCCAAATGCGTGTCTCTTTCATCCTCCGTCATAACCCACGGTAACATTTGAAAAGAATGCTTTGAAACAAACTGATAATGAAGGGTCCTACAGAAGCTGTCATGCTACTGGATATATTTATAATTTTCCTCTGTTCGAATGTAGAACCCAGGCTTAAAGACAAATTCAGGGTTAACCCTGAAGATTCTCAAAGCATTTTATATCCTTAGTTAAATGTTTGGTTTCCATTGTTGGCAGCCTATGCTATTATGCTCTGTATATAAGACATTAGAAATAAGTAGAAGGTTAAAACACAGAAAGAATACAGTGCATGGTTTATCTGCTCTTACTGGCCAACCATTTCCTAAAATTTATTCATCAAATGGCACATTACTATACACTTTCACCTCAAACTGTTATTTCATTTTATTTATTTTTTTTAAGATTTTATTTTATTATTTATTTGACAGAGAGAGACAGCCAGCAAAAGAGGGAACACAAGCAGGGGGAGTGGGAGAGGAAGAAGCAGGCTCCCAGGGGAGGAGCCTGATGTGGGACTCAATCCCAGAATGCTGGGAGCCGGAGGCAGACGCTTAACGACTGCGCCACCCAGGCGCCCCTGTTATTTCATTTTAAACACGTATAATAGAAAGAAAATCTGAAGAGCCTACTCATTTAGAGTTATATTTCTAAATATAGGCAAAAGTAATAAACTTCCCCTAAATGTACAGACACATAACTCTGGGTAAAAGAAGTCAATTCAGGAAGACAGTGTAGGACCCTTTGATACACAGATTCTACTCCAAACTGGAAAGAAGATAGATCCAGCCTCAAAATCAAGATAAACATCTTGAGGATTTGAAACCCAAAGTTGTGATTAGAGCTAGAGGTAGCAATGTAATGGGTTTTATAAAGGGCAGTGGGGACCAGGATTTTAGCTCCTCCAATCTCCTGAGGAGGAAAAGTGCTTCTCAAGAGAAAGGTGAGTGGATCAGAAGACAAAGTTTGCAGGAAAAGCTGAAGAAAAGTCTGCTGCTTCATATAATCTAGAGTTATGACCTAGAGCAGCTTCTGACTGAGGGAAATGAGAGGATAAAAGATAGAGCCTAGAGAATGAGATCTTAACTAAGACAGTCCCAGTCAGGTTTCTCCAGAGAAACAAAACCAGTAGGCATAAAGGGAGTTCAAGCAATTGATGTATGTGATAGTAGGGGCTGGCAAGTCCAAAGTTAGTAAAACATTCCGGAAGGCTTGAAATCACAGGCAGGAGCTGATGATACAGTTTCTTATCTTTCTCAGGGATACCTAAATTTTGTTCTTATAGTCTTTCAACTGATTGGTTGAGGTCCACTGACATCAAGAATGATCTCCTTTACTTAAAAAGAATTTTAATTTAATCACATCTACAAAATAGCTCCACAGTGATAACTAGATCAGTGTTTGATTGAATAATTGGCTATCATAGCCTAATTAAGTAGATTCATAAAAGTAAGCATCATAGACACCTTCTGTCTCTTTGCCTAGATTTCTGAGATTCAAATTATCATCTTGGACAAAGAACCACAAATGTCAATTAAAAATACTGACCAAAAGATAAATAAAATAATTGAATGGTCTTATAACCATCAAATAAATTGAATAAATGGTTTAAAATATTTTAAATGCAAAAATCCCAGACTGAAATATTTATATGGTAGGTATATGCAACATTTGAATACGTGATTTCAATCTAACACAAACCATTCAGAGAGTAAAAAAGGAGAGAATATAACCAAACACACATTAAGAAGTTTGGCACCAGAAATAAGTTTGATACCAGAGTTCAAAAGAATTTGTAATTAATCTGGGTTTATGCCAGAAAAACAAAATGCAAAGTTGATTTTATTTTATTAATTTTTTTGAAAGATTTTATTTATTTATTTTAGAGAGAGACAGAGTGCATGAAGTGTGTGAGAGAGAGAGAGAGAGCAGAAGAGGAACAGAGGGGGAGGGAGAGGGAGAGAGAATCTATAGCAGACTCCACACTGAGCATGGAGCCTGCCATAGGGCTCAATCTCACAACCCTGAGATCACAACCTGAGCTGAAACCAAGAGTCAGATGCTTAATCTAATGAGCCACCAAGGTGCCCCAAAATTGATTTTAAATTATAAATGCTATCAATGATATTTTCCATGCTAGCAAATTAAAGTTGAAAAGCTGTATCATCTTTCCAAAAAATGAAAGAAAAAAGCACTTGAGAAAATTGACAACCCATTATTGATAAATTACCTTAGCCACCCAGGAATTGATGGATACTATATTAACTTGATAACGGAAAAACATTTAGTAATGGTAGAACATTTCCCTGTAAAATCAAGAAGGACACAATATTCTCTAGGGCACTACCTCTATTTAACACTAAACTAGAATCCTTAGCTAGTGCAGTAAGACAAGAAAAAGAAAAAGATAAATAAATGTAATGGAAAAGACTCACATCATTTAATCATTTCCAAATGATATGTTTCACCACATAAAGAACTCAAAGTGGCTACAAATATTATTCAAATTAATAAATATATTTTACAATAATTTAGAGAAATTAATTGTAATGTTTATGTACCAGCAAATAAAAAGTATAAAAGCTGAAATGAAAAGATGTCATTTATATTACAGCAAAATATAAGGTATCTATGAATATGTCTGGGAGAAACTGGACAAACATACTGAGAAAATGATAAAATCTTAAGTTCTGCGTTAAACCAGACATAAACAAACATGAGCATGCACCATGAACAGGAAAATTCAGTATGGCAAAGGCATGAATGCTAACAATTTGATCTGTATAGTTAATACAAAATTCAGAATAATGGAACTTGATAACCTAGTCTAAAATGTAAATAGAAGGATGGTTAAAAAGGATAATTAAGGTAAGAAACAAAAGGGAAGGAACAGAGCATGGGAAGGGAAGGTGGAGCTTTTCTAGTTAGTTGTGAATGCTTATTATAAAGTTCTAGAAATTAGTCTATATAAGAGTGGCAGAAGGATAGAAAAGTACAAGAGTTCAACAGAATAAAATTCCAGAAACAGAACCACACATAGATGGAAACTTGATATATGACAGAGCACTGTAGTTCAAAGGAAAAATAGGTGACCTTTTTAATAATTGGCACTAGTATAATTGGTTATCCAAGAGCAAATGAATGAAATCAGATGCTTATCATACACCAGACATAATAATCAATTCCAGATGGTCAGAGGCCTTAAATCTGAAAAGCAAATCTTAAAAAAACTTTAAAAATAAAAAAATAAACTATTTTCATATATTTAGGGTAGAGTTGAAAATTTAAACAAGAGACAACCAAAGTAAACTATAAACTGTAAAGGAAAAAATTAATGCAGTTGATTCCATTAAAATTGAGTACCACTGATCAAAAGAAAATTAAAGCAAACTGCAGAATCATGTCTATAGTGTGATACAGTCTGATATGGTTTTATATAGTTATGACATGCAAATCTATGCAATATATTACTGAGGAACAGATTTATAGAATTATAGATTTATGTATATGCTAAAATATTTAAAAAGCAAGAGAAATGTCAACACATTTCGATGTAATGTTTGTTTTTGGGGAAAAAGGTAGATGGCACATTTCAGAACATGTGTAGAACTTCTGAAAAATATTATTAACATTCAAACAAATGTTCATTAACTTTGGTCGTTATTATTCTAGGTATTTCATTTTAAAGTTTTTCTTGATAACTTAAATACATACATGCTATATATAGTATTTTATTGTTTTATTGAATTATAAAATGTATACAGTAAAATGCACACATCTTAACATTAGAATCCAGTGAATTCTAGCAATTGCTTATACCTGTAAAATACACAACTGTATTCATATATAATACATTTCTATCATTCTAGAAATATTCATTATTACTCTTCCCAGTCCATCACTGACCCCCCAGGCAACTGGTGTTCTGATTTCTTTCCCCATAAATTAGTTATGCCACTTCTAGAAATTCATATAAATGGAATCATATGTACTCTTTTTTATCCTGGCTTGTTAAACTCAGGATAATATTTTTGAGGTTCATTACTGTTTCTTTTTTTGAAAATATTTTATTTATTTATTTGACAGAAAGAGACAGTGAGAGAGGAAACACAAGCAGGGGGTGTGGGAGAGGGAGAAGCAGGCTTCCCCCTGAGCAGGGAGCCTGATGCAGAGCTCCACCCCAGGACCCTGGGATCATGACCTGGGCCTAAGGGAGACACTTAATGACTGAACCACCCAGGAACCCCTCATTAATGTTTCATGTATCAGTTGTTTCTGCCCTTTATTTCTAAGTGGTATTCCACTGAATGAATATCCAAACTATCTGGTCTCTTGTTAATGGGTATTTGGGTTGTTTCCATTTTTGACTAATAGGAAAAAAGCCAGTATAAACATATTTAACTTTATAAAATTGCCAGAGCAAGTTCTAAAGTGGCTACAGATACATACATACGCACTCTAAATACCAAGTGTAAAGGATAGAGAAAATCAAAGATGACCTCAAGGTTTTATGTATGACTAAGTAGAAAGATGAGTTTGCCATTTGCTCATCTGTAGAAGATTGGGGCAGAAAAGATTTGTAAGGTTAACTTGAAATTCTTAAAAGACATTTGAGTAGAACTCTCAAAGAGGCAGTTGGATATATGTATTTGGAGTTCGAAGAAGAGGTCAAGGCAGGAGTTTCAAAGTCATCATCATACTGATTCATTCATTCACAAAAATATATTTTACAGAGTGAGAACATACATGTGCCAAGTTCTTGTTCATACACATGGACCATAGCAGTAAATAAATAAATAAATAAATAAATAAATAAATAAATAAATAAATATAAAAATAATAAATCCCTGCTCTTATGGACTATGTACTATCTGATTATTTGTGGCCTCAGAAACTAGATGAGAAAACTATATAGAAAAGGAAAGGGATTCAAGAACTGAGCCCAATGGCAATCCATTGATTAGAGATTAAGGAGATGAGAAAAAATAGTGAAGAATCTGAGGGAAAAACATGTCCTGAAATACAACAGAAAACGCGGGAATGCTTTGTGCCCTGAAGCCAAGTATGTCAATTGCATTATTGGCCTGTTTCAACAAACCTCCTTGTACTTATAGACTTTTCCATGGAACTTTGAAGTACTCTGACTAAAGGGGTGGGTATATTTTTTCCACGTCTTGGGTTTATTTTGGTTAGTAGAATCAAGCAGGAAAGTCAGTTGGTCAGTTCCATCCTTAGCCTTTGAGAGGATTTGAATATTTCTGTTTGCACGCTTGTATATCTGCCTTTGCCAGAGGAATATGTTTGGACTGGCCTGCTTGTCCCTAGATAAGAACGAGGTGGGGTAGGGCTGCCCCGCCTCCATCTTTGCATGGCCTTTTTCTCTTTGTGTGTGTCTGTTTTCTCTCCTCTTCTTATAAAGACATCAATCCATGGATTTAGGACACACTCTAAGCCCAGAGATATCATCTTGAGATCATTAAATTAGTTACAGCTGCAAAGACCCTATTTCCAAATAAAATCACATACACTAAAACTTGGATATATCTTTTCGGGGGATACAGTTCTATCTACTACAATGTATTAAGGGTATTGTGTTTCTGCCCATTTAAATATACTTTTTTCGAGGAAAGGAACCATGTTTATCCATGTTTCAGCATGAAGTATCCAGCAAAATTCCTGGGAATCAATAAATATTTGCCAAAACAATGTTCTAAAGTGTTTTATTCAAGGACATAAGAACTATTTCTCTTATGTCATAGCTTATATTCTAATAATCAGGAATGTTATTATTATCATGAATTTACTACTTAAAGCCTTTGTCTTAAAATTGCTTGGATAATATCTTCTGCCATCTTGTTCTGAAGCAGTTTTTTCCACCTCTCCCATCCTCAATCTTTTGAAGCACACATTAAAAAAGAAAAATCTCATCAAAGTCAGATATGGTCTTCAATATGAATGAAAGGAAATAATAAATCAAAATAATTACCTAAAATTTCTGATAATGATTTGTCCTTTTATCCCAACTGTAATCATCAGTCCATTTAACAAAAAACCAACCATCATGGTGTCTCTTTCATTAAAGTTCCTTTGTCCTAAAGCATATTGCTTTGTGTGCTCTGTTGATTTATTTCCTCTCTCTTCTGAAAAGTTCTGTTTCTTTTCAGAAAAGATAATAGTGAATTTTCTGTAACATGCTGTTCCTGTTGTTAGGTAATTATTCTGTCTGGAAAAAAATATATATTATAATAGATTTTCACAAAAGAGCTATTCAACACAATGCATTTTACTATGGAAATCAACCATCTCAGGAAAATGGGAGAACTTAAGGCAGAAATGAACCCTTCTCTATCTACCTTGTTCTTTCTCTGCTACATTTTGGGAAATCTAGCCCATAAAACCAGTTAAGAAAAAATGGAACAAAGGTATATGAGGGAAATTTTTCAGTCTACCACAAGTGAAGCAAAAGCAGTAGTATACAAATTAATAAATTATATCCGTTATTATAATGTATGATTATCTTTTGTCTAAGATGAACCTATATGACAAGAGTTAGCTAGAAATGTGTTTTGTCAGCATAAAGTAAGGAAAATGTAAAATAATAATTAAAAAAAATGTTTTTCCATTCCAGACATAATTTTCTTTCAGTTCAGTTCAAATACCCACTAAATTCCAAACCTAAAAGTCCTGCCTAAAATGAGGATGTTTATATAATTCATATACAACTTTAAAGATTGTGTATTGCTTAAGTTTTTTACAGATTTTTTTTCACAGAGGAAAAAAATAAACATTAAAGACAACATTGGCCAGGTCCTCCCTGTTTTAAAAACTATTATTGTAGATAATATGTTATAATTTGTAATTTGAAGTACATAATGCATAGGTTAATAGTATTATATTATTAATACTAATATTAATACTAATACTAATTAATACTAATACTATTAATGCATATTAATAGAGTAATAAATATTCTGATTTTATTTTAAAAGTATTTAAAAATGATTGTAGACTCACACGAAGTTGCAAAAACAGCACAGTGAGTTTCTGTGTACCCTTTAGACAGTTTCTCCCAATGATAACTCTCATATAACCACAGTACATTGCAAAACCAAGAGTCTGGCATTTGGACAATACTATTGGTTATACTATAGACCTAATTTTGATTTTACCAATTTTCAAATGAAAACTCATTCTGGTGTATACACCAGAAATTTTATCACACGTGTGGATTTGTGTAACCACCACTTAATCAGGATATGAACCTGGTCCATCATCGCAAAGAAGCACCTTCAGGCCATCCGTGTGTAATTCTGTAGAAGAACATCCTCCTCTACTCGACCCCTGTTAACCACTGATCTATTCTCGGGCACTAAAATTTTAATTCAAAACTGTTTTATAAATGAAATCATGTAGTAAAAACCTTCTCTGAGTGTCTGTTTCACTTGGTGAAATTTCTTGAGATCCAACCAAGTCATGGGTATCAATAGGTTTTTCCTTTTACTGCTGAGCTCTGTTCCACTGTATGAATATATGAGAGCTTGTTTCACCCATTGAAGGACATTTGGCTTGCTTCCAGTTTGGGGCTATTACCAATAAAACTACAAAAACATTCATGTGCAGGTTTTGTGTTGACGTAAATTTCATTTCTCTAGAGTAAATAGTGAAGAGTGTGATTGCTGGGTTGTATGTTAGCTTTTTAAGAGAACGTCAAGCGTTTTTCCTATGAAATTGCATGTTTAGCTTTTTAGGAATCTGCCAAGTAACTGTACCATTTTACATCGCCACCATCAATGTACGAGATCACACATCCACACCAGCAGTCAATATTGTCTATATTTTTCATTTTAGCCAATAATATCCACCTTATATTATCTCATCATGTCTTTAATTTGTATTTCTAGAATGGTTAATGATGTTGAAATATTTTCATGTGCTTAGTTTTCATCCATATATCCTCTATGGTAAAGGGTCTTTTAGGTCT
This sequence comes from Ursus arctos, assembly GCF_023065955.2. Classification (NCBI taxonomy): domain Eukaryota; kingdom Metazoa; phylum Chordata; class Mammalia; order Carnivora; family Ursidae; genus Ursus; species Ursus arctos. The sequence goes on from NW_026622930.1 coordinate 16,503,872, forward strand.
TTTTCTTTTCTTTCTTTTTTTCCCCCATTTTCATACTGTTGACCCTCTCTATGTATTTTGGATTGAAGTACTTTGTCAGATATGTGATTTACCAATCTTTCCTCCCACTTTGTAGCTTATATTTTATTACTCTTAAAAGTGGTTTGCAGAGCAAAATGTTGTTAATTCTCGGTTATTTCTACCAAATACATAGAACTTTAATGTAGATGCTTGACTTAGAAAATATGTACTTTAATTCATTGAATTTGTGTGTATGTGTTTGTATGTGTATGTACCTCATTTTTAGAAACATCATAAGGAAATACAGATAGCCTAGAAAAACTAAAGAATATTCTTAGGATTTTTTAAATGTTTTGAAAAGTTACTGATTTTTTTTTTTTAAACACAGCATGCTTTCAAGGGTATTTTAGCATATTGGCTTATACTTTGTAGCAGTATCTTTGATGTATGCATGTGGCATTTAGCCCTTTAATTACTGACTTTTTCAGCTAGCTGATTTTAAATATTAAAAACATTTAAACCAATTTTTCTCTAAAAGAAAAGGCAATTTTCTTTTGAGAAATTATTTTAAAATACTGTACCATATAACTAATTATAACATAAATCAGCATTGTTTAATTTATGCAGTGTCACCCAACAGAGAAATGTTTTTGAGGACTGAATGAGCAATATAAAAGGGTACTCTTAAAGGGAACATTCTCAAACAGATTTCACCTTGAGTCAGACTTCTTTAACACAGAATACTTAACTAAACTATGCTTTACCTGAAAAGCCTCAAATTTTGTGAGGCCCTACTCTATTGAAAGGGGGACAACAAAAAAATAAAGCCCAAAAAACAGTTATTGAAGGAAAGATTTAGAATGTGGTTGATTATAGCATGTCCTAATTACAGAAGCAGGACATTTCAAGAGCAATCAATAGCTTCAGAATAATGAAATCATTGTGCCTATATTCACAGTAAGGACTAAATGAGAACAAAATTTCCTCATTTTGTATGCAATCATTTAATTTTTTAAAGTAAAAAAAAACTGTAAGAGCTACATAAAAATAACACATAATTACATTGTTGACAGTTAATGGGAATTATTTGAATGTGGTTTACAACTGATGTTTTCTTCTCCAACACTGTATAATTTTGGACATAGAAAGGACCCCAAAGATCTTCTAAATCAAACCAAGAGCAGAAACACCTCATTTACATGAGGATTGAAGACTTATAGTAAAATGATCAGTGAATCTATTATAAGGAAGTTGTACAACATTGGAGCTATCAGCACATTCCCTGGGCAAATTAGTTTATTTCCCAGTGTCTCAGTTTAGTCATCTGTAAATGGGGAGAGTGGCAATATCTATTCTCTCAGATATATTGTGAGGATTACATATGTTAGCATTTAGAAAAGTGCCTGGCATGAAGAAGTGCTACATAAGAATTAATGGCTATAATTATTCTTTCAAATTATATTAACTTGGCACAGTTATTTGCCAGAACATTTCATGGTCCTGACCTGTCTTCCATGTCATTTCTACCAAGAGGATCATAGCATTATTGGAACCTATTGCATTACTTTGCTTTCACAGAGAATGAGTTTAAGAATAGAAAAAGTAGGGGCGCCTGGGTGGCACAGCGGTTAAGCGCTTGCCTTCGGCTCAGGGCGTGATCCCGGCGTTCTGGGATCGAGCCCCACATCAGGCTCCTCTGCTATGAGCCTGCTTCTTCCTCTCCCACTCCCCCTGCTTGTGTTCCCTCTCTCGCTAGCTGTCTCTATCTCTGTCAAATAAATAAATAAAATCTTTAAAAAAAAAAAAAGAATAGAAAAAGTATTTTACCACAGTTGCAGTAAACAAAAAAAAAGAAAGAATTTTAAGAGCAGCCCTTTATGTATAATTTTACATCTAGATCTTACCCAATATCCACGTACTATGCTAATAAGAGTTAGAAAAGACAGGCAAGGTCGGGGATAGAGGACCACAGAACTAATGGTCAGAGATGATGGACAGATGCTAGCACCTGCCGTCTGGCACTGTGGGACTTTGTTAAGTGACTTACCAATATTGTGCTTCCGTGTCCATACCTTTACACTTGAAGCAATCAAGAATATCAGAATAAGAATTGAGATCCAGCTGGATACATGTGTCTCTAAAGTTTTCTATATCTCTATAATAAATAATAATAAGTGGATCCAAGTTTGTGAGACAATAAATTTATCTAATTTGGGGGACATGCAGCACAAAGACTAATAAATGTACAGAGGGTGGCTGATGCACAGGGCAAGGAGAGGAGAAAGCTGAGTAAGAATGGAGCAGGACTAGGTATCCCAACTAAAAGGCACATCAAACATTATTGACAATTCCTAATACCAGAAGGAAGATTACTGGTGTGTAGAATTACTCAAAGTAGTTTGAGTGACAGACTACTCAGAAATTTTAATCATAGACGATTTGGTAAAGCATAGAGGCTTTGGGCATAAAGAGGGTTGCTTAGTGTCGGGAGCAGGAACACACTTGTTTGTAGACTGTGTTGACTATGTCAACAATGCGTCTCACCTGGGCCGCCTACCAAGCCAGGGCAGACCTCACGGACATGGGACTTGTGCAGCCACAGGGAAACGCCTGCTCAGAAAGCTTCCACACTTGGTTTCATGCTCTGCTACCATTGTCTTACAATTCTTACTAATTTTCAAAAAAGAGGAACTACGTTTTCATTCTGCCCTGGTCTCTGCAAACTATGTAGCCCATTCCAACTCTAGAAGTATGAGCTGCTGGAGAGGGTTGACAATTTTCAGTTATTTTGATAGAGATCCATTGCTCCAACTGATGCAAATATAGTAATGAAAAAAATCCCCCCCCCCTTTTTTTAAAGCTGGCCTATGGTTTTTAATTTGGTTACGCTGAGTAAATTTACTGACTTTGCAATCAGCACAGTGGCCTTGTGCTAATATTTTAGACGACCTCAAATGCAAAACATAAAGTATGACGACAAAAGAGCATTTTTTTAGGCATATAAGCCATGCAAGTTCTCTTCCATCAGCCTCAACTGAAATCCTTTAAGATGCCCCATCTATTAATAACTTACTCATAACACATGCAGTATGGGGCTGGATGGTGCCATTATTTATTTCCCCAGTGCATGCTGGGCTGCTGGGATTTCTCTTCCAGGTCACTCATCTGATCTCAAGAAACACATGTTGCAAGTTGTGTACCCTTTAGTTTAATTCAGCCCAGACTGTGGGGGGAAAAACTGTATCCACAGTGAGATGAAAATTTTCACAAATAAATCCTTCAGATTTTAAATCCCAGCTACAAACCTTAAGGGCAGAAACAGCAACATGGGGCATGTGGGAAAAAATAAATAAATAAAACAAGGCACAGGGAGCCTGTAACCGTGCAGAAGTCACTGAGAGTCCCTGCGCCTTGGTTTTGCCATCTGTACATTGAAAACGTCTCTAAACTTTTACAGGATTGTCAGAAAAATTAAGGATAAATCAATAAAATGCTTGGTCCTCAGGGGCAGATCAATAAAAACATTTTTTGGCTTGTTTTACTTTTTACTGTCATATCAAAATCAGCTGAGTTATGTGTTCTCTAATCCTTCCAATTTATTTAGTGATCCCAAATCATTCTATGCCCCCAAATGCCTAATAGACAGGACAGAAAGGGTGTTGAGAAGGTACTTGACACAAATAGGTATAGAAACAGTTTCAGACAAATGACACTTTTTAAGTACAAAAAGGAAAATATGCACACATTAGAAGAGTGTGAAAAACATACTTTAAAAAGATACTTTTCAAAGTGTGAAAGATATTTTTCAAATAACTCTTTTGGTCTATCCTTCCCTAAAATATTCATTTTCTCTTCAAAATAGATTATTTCCCTTAATTCATATTTATTTTGTTTTTAAATAATTGTCCATTTTCCAGTTTTTTTTTCTAGTATCCAGTTTAATGACAAAACAACCTGATCCCATTACCATTTCCCTTCCTCTGTGGGTAAATTGTCTTAAGACAATTTCACTATAGATTTCACTATACGCAGCTTCCGTTTATAGAACTCACTCTATGTGTAGGTCTGTCAGCATTCATTCTGTTTGTTCTTCCTTGGGTCCTTTGGATCTGAATACATTTTGCCTTACTTCAGCTCTGTAACATTTTCTTTTAATATTTCCTTGATTATTTTCTTCCTTTTACTTTTTCCTCCCTCACTTTTTTTTGGGGGGGATGGGGAACTCCCTTGACTAAGGTTTTAACTACCCCATGGCTCCTTTTACTTTACAGAGAGTTTCTCAATTTCATTTTCATCACATCTATCTTTTTCCTGCATTTTTACCCATCAACAGACTTTTTAATCTCTCATTGTTTCTCTTTCTTATTTGTCAACTCTTGTTTTGTTGCTTGAATATACGCCTCTGAAGATATTGATCAGAAAATGTATAGAATTTCTAGCGTTCATTTGCCCTGTTTTCTTTTGTGTTTGTGGTCTTCTGTGCTAGTCTTTTTTTTTTTTTTCTCTCTTTGTGTGGATTTTCTTCAAATGGATGTTGCTCCTTGGATATCCTTTGGTAGTTATCTGTGACAGCCCTGGCTGATTAGACTGATGCTGGGTACGCTCTGCTACTATATAGTCAAGATCATTTCCACAGCTGGCTCCATCCTAATGGGAGGGCTGGCTGCATGCAGGACTGGTCCTGGGCAGAAGGTGGTAGCTGTCAAGTATCACTATAGATTGTGAGGTCTGGGAAGAGCTAGGGCTTCTTGGAAGTGCTAGAAGGAGGCAAAGCAACTGGAGAAATCCCAGCTATTTCTGGAAAGATCAAATATTTTGATATTTTTATTGTTGTTCAGTCCCTTTCTCAGGCCCCAGGGGTTAAATGCCAGGTGATCAAGACTCTCAGTGTGGAGCAAAGACATACTCAGGGCAAAGAAGTGGTGTGAGAACTGAGCCAGAGGCAGCTCCTCAGGCATTGTCCTTGGTCTGTGTTCAAACACCTGCTCCCACTCTTCACAGCTGCCAGTGTTGCCACTGGGACCTCTGTAAATCGATGCTACAAACACACTCCCAACTCCACCACAGGGATCTTTCCCCTCCTACGGGGCTTCCTCGGCTCTCTTTTATTGACGAATATTCTCCCTCACACTTCTTATTTTGCAGAAACCCAGTAAATGCCTCTGACCACCAATGAGCCCATTCCCATACCTGCTCAAAGCAAGCAAGGTCTCCTCACTGTTGGAAGTGAGTATATAGTCAGGCATCTCACTGCAAACTCGTCGTTGAAGGGTGACAGTACATGGCCTTATTTTCCCTGTTTAACCAGAAGTCTGTAAATATTTTTTCCTGGTATTCATTACATTCAAACCCTATCAGCAGACATTATGTCACTATTATTTGACATTTGCTGGCCTACTATAAAATAGGCACACAAGCAAATAATTGAATTAACTGTGATATATAAGACGATAGCGGTTGAGAGGTTGAGAAAATAATGTTCAAGGTAGATTTCTTGAAAAGAAGAGATGCTTCAACTACATCTGGAAAGATAAGCTTATCAGACAGATGAGGTAATGGAGAGGTAAAGGAAGGGAGAGGAAACAGTATTTGCCAAAGTGGTGAGATGTGAAGTATTATGAAATATTATGGAGGTGGTAATAATATACCAAAGTATTAATAAGCTTCACCTTTAATATTTGGCAAAAATCTGCTGTGTAATATTGGCTTCAGGTTTTGGACCAAGAGACTGTCAAATATTCACATCAATGTCATTTCTGTCATACTTGAACTTGCCCCTGATCAATAATGCTATGATTGCATTTCTAAGCTCAAAATAATCGGTCTAAAAACATCAGCAATACAATTTTAGCAACACTTTCCAGTTTAGAGCTAATATCCAGAGTCACACTCAAATATATATTAACATTCTAGACATAATTAGACGTATACCTTCTTTAGAAATACTTTTACCTAAACCATATCAACTGAAATATGAATGTGTGTTTAGCGCTGCAAAAATTAAATGCTTCAACAATTGAAGATCGTTGATTAACTGCACAACTAGTTAAATGGTTATATAGATTGGTGAATACTATATCAGAAGTTACTCCCAATGCAATAATTTTGGAATAAAAACATATCCTTTGGGAGTTAAATATTTTTAAATAATTTTAAATTAAAGCAAAGATTGATGGAGATTATATGATATTGAAATTCTAGTCTCCCTACAAGTGTTCATTATTCTAGCATTTGTAACATTAAACATAACTTTTAAATGTTTAATCATTTATTACCATTGACTCCAAGAATTTTTAAGGAAAAAATTCAATTTGAGAATTGAGAATTCTTTCTATCTTGTAAGGATGAATCAGCACTGTATCAACACTGTCACCTAAAAATTTCACAAGAAGTCCGATATCCAAGAGAAATCATATTGTATCCAGTTGTAAAATATACAGAACACAAAGGCTATGAGAAAGCATTATAAATGGACATATTAGAGAGTGAGAGAAAAAGAAAGAAGTGGTTGGCATAAGAGTTACAAAATAACCCAAAATGTGTGGTAACACTCCACTTGCAATTAAAGTTTATTTCTTGCTCCTGTACTGATTCACAGAGGGTGTTCTTAGCACATGGCTCACCTCCATATGGTAGTTTAGCTGCCCAGATTTTCCATATTTTGGCTTCCCTGTTCCCCTAGAGACATGTCATTACCCGCCTCCAGCCAGGGAAAGGAGAAGGAGCCCATGGTTAGAGGTGAGGAGATACACTCATTTCTTCAATTCTTGACCAGGAAATGATATACATCAGTCCTGATACATTTTCCCTGTTGTGCATAAAATAGCAGGATTTTAAAATACCCTACCTCTTTACAGCATACACCAAATATTTGTACATATCTAGAAAAGAAGAATTTTTTTTTTTTTTTGAGCTTCACAGTTTGGTAGTCTGATGATGGTTTGGATGCTTGTTTGTGTCCCGCCCCCAAATTCATATGTTGAAATCCTAACCCCCAATGGGGTGATATTAGGAAGTGGGTCTTTGAGGGAGAATTAGGTTTAGATGAGTCATGGGGTGGAGCCTCATGATGGACTTAGTATTCTTATGAGAAGAGAAATAGGCTAGAACTTGCTATCTCCACCATGTGAGAACACAATGAAAAGATGGTGGTCTGCAAACCAGGAACCAGCGTTCTCACCAGGAACACAATGGGCTAGCACCATGATCTTGGACTTTCTAGCCTCTAGAACTGTGGGGAAAAAAAGTCTGTTGTTTAAACCACCTAGCCTATAGTATTTTGTTGCAGCAGCTGGAGCTAAGACAGAAACTGGCACTGAGAAATGAACCGCTGTTACAACAGGCACCCATCTGCGTGGAAGCAGCTTTGGAACTGGCTAATGGGCAGAAGCTTGTTAGAGTTTTGAAGAGCATGGTAGACATGGCTGACTTTGCTGTAAAGGGAACTTAAAAGGGATTTCTGGTAAGGACTCAGAAAGAAAAGAGAAGAGATCTTCAAAAAACCTTCCACCTTCCTAGGGAATATGTAATATAAATAATCACGTACAGAATATTGGTAGAAATAGGACGGTAAAGGCCATTCTGATGAGGTCTCAGACAGAACTGAGGAACATATTTTTGGACCATGGAATAAAGGTGATCTCTGTTCTAAAGTGGCAGGAACTGGGCTGAGTTATGCTTGTGTTGTAGTGTTTCATGAAAGATAGAACTTGTGAGCTAAGGAACTGTATACATTTTTTTGTTTGTTTGATTGTACTTTGCTTTATTGAATTTTATACAAATTGGAGGTTGTGGCAACCCTCTCTGTACTGAGCAGATCTACGGGCACTGCTTCTCTAACAACATTTTCTCACTTCATGTCTCGGAGTCACATTTTGGTAATTCTCACAATATTTCAAACATTTTCCATTACTATTATATTTTTTATGGTGATCTGTGATCGGTGACCTCTGATGTTACTATTGTTCATTGTTTTGGGTCATTGTGAACCATGCCCATATAAGATAGTGAACTTAAGGGATAAATGTTGGGTTGTGTGTGTTCTGACTGCTCTATTGACCAGCCATTTCCTTGTCTCTCTCCCTCTTCTCAGTCCTCCCAATTCTCTGAGACACAACAATATTGATTAGGCCAATTAAAAACCCTACGATGGCCTTTAAGTGTACAAGTGAAAGGAAGAGTTGCACATCTTTCATGTTATTTCAAAATCCAGAAATGATTGATCTTAGTTACAAGGCATGTTGAAAGTTGAGATAGGCCAAAGGTAGGCTACTTACACCAAACAGTCATAGCCAAGTTATGAATGCAAAGGAAAAGTTCTTGAAGAAAATTATAAATGCTACTCCAGTAAACACATGAAAAGCATAGTAAAGCAAAGCAATTTTATTGCTAATGTGGAGAAAGTTCTGGTGGTCTGGATCGGTGATCAAAACAGCCACGACATTCCCTTAAATGAAAGTCGAATCCAGAGCAAGACCCTCAACTCTCTTCAATTCTGTGAGGCTGAGAGAGGTGAGGAAGCTGCAGAAGAAAAGTTTGAAACCAGCCGAGTTTGATTCGAGGTTTAAAGAAAGAAGCCATCTTCGTAAAAGGAAAGCATCCCGTGAAGTAGGAAGTGCTGATGTAGAAGCTGCAGCGAGTGATCCAGAAGATCGAGCCCATATCACTCACAAAGGGGGCTGCACTAAATGACAGATTCTCACTGTAGAAGGAACAGTCTTATATTGGAAAAGAGATGCCATCTAGATTTTCATACTGCGAGAGGAGAAATCAATGCCTGGATTCCATGCTTCAAAGGACAGGCTGACTCTCTTGTTAAGGACTAAAGCAGCTGGTGACTTTAAGTTGAAACCATTGCTCATTGACCATTCTGAATATCCTAGAGTCCTTAAATATTTTGCTAAATCTACTCTGCCTGTGCTCTCCCTATAAATGGAATAACAAAGCTTGGATGATTTTACATCTGTTTACAGCATGGTTTACTGAATGTGTTAAGCCCATTGTTGAGATCTACTGCTCAGGAAAAAACAAAACAAAACAAAAAAACTTCTTTCATACTATTGCTCATTGGCAATGCACCTAGTCAACCAAGAGCTCTCATGGAGATGCACAATGAAATTAATATTGTTTTCATGCTTGCTAACACAATATTTATTCTGCAATCCATGGATCAAGGAGTAATTTTGACTTTCAAGTCTTATTATTGAAGAAATGCATTTCAGAATGCTATGGCTGGGGCCTGTGGAGGTAATGAGGTTTAGATGTGGTCAAGAGGATAGAGTCTTCGTGATAGAATCAGTGTCTTTATAAGAAGAGAAAGGACTTACAGTTTCTGGCATGTGAGAATAAAATGAGAAGACAGCTATCTGTAAACCAGGAAGAGGGTTCTCATCAGGAACTGAACCAGCAGGCACCTTGATCTTAGACTTCCAATATCCAGAACTGTGAGAAATAAATTTCTGTGGTTAAGCCACCCCCTCTGACATTTGTTAGGGCAGTCCGAATTGACTAAGGTAAATGTTGAATTCAACTTTCTTTCTACTTTATTTCCTTGCTGAGAGATAACTGCCTATTGGATCTCCCAGAGCTAATGAGAGAGTGAATCAGATGCAAAGAATATTTAAATAATAGAAAATCAATACAGAAAGTGTCACGTCATTGTTATTGGCTATGAATGATTTAGTGATCACTAGCATGTAAAGTTATGTGCCTATCTTGCTGTTGAATTTTTATGACATAATTAGAGAACAGCTTATATATAACAGAACTAATGACCATGAGTAAAAAGATGGGTGGCTACTTTCAACTCCCCACCCCATAGCCAAAGAAGAACTGTGTAAAAGATTTGATCACACTTGTTCTAATATAAGCTTTTTTTAAAAAAAGAAGGAAGGGCATTTTTGTTTTTGTTTTTTGTTGAAGAGGATTCTTGAACAAAAGAAAGGAGTAAAATTATACATTGTAAATTTATCTCCTACTCTTGATACTGTTCAGTACTAATGGTTAACTGAAGATAAAGCAGTTTCTTTTAAGTAACCAGAACTGATGGGAGCCAGAGTGTATGTCTTCTTTGATTTCTCTCTAAAGGTGCTGCTATTAATCTGTTAGAAAGATACTGCAGTAAGTGTACACAGTATGAATGCTGAGGCGGGTGAACATTAATACGTTATTTTGTTACCTTAAAACCAACTACTTCTGAGCCTATACATCAGGACCATTTTCCCCTCAATTTCTGTATGAATCAGTGGACTACATTAAAAAAAAATAGAAATAAAACAAGATGTTGAATGGAGACAATCATATTAGGTATGCACGTGAAAAATATTAAAAAAACATTTTGGCACATAGTGTGTGAAGCTTCATTTTGGGGATCACATCAATAAAAGGCCTGAACATCATGAATCATATTTTCCAGTCTGGCAGATGAGTGAATGATGAATCTCTACTTCAGTTAGTCATCTCAGAGAGAAAGATGAAATAATGGGTTGGCCACAGCCATCCATAGTACCCCACAGTGGGGAAGCCAAAAAATAAAAAATTTTACTCTTGCTCTAACCTCAAAGGAAAACAAATATCTGTTAAGCAATACAAGTGTGTAGTGCAGTAACTACCAGAATAATTCAGCAGCCAAAAATGTTAAGAAATTACTGTTGTTGTATGATAATGTGAAATTTTAAAAAATTATGTATTAACTTTTCGATAAAATTGCTATAATTAATTTTGATACAATTTCTGGTTTATTTTGGTAAACTAGAAATTAATTCTATCTTTTATGGTGGTATTTGGCTTCTTCCTTGGTTCTGGCTGAATATGGTTAATACCTAAGCTTTCATATTTAGCCAAAATGCATGTTGGTTGCATGCACCTCTCTTTACTAAGGAGGGTCTGTACAGGAAGAAAGAAAAAAAGAGATATTAAAAAAGTAGCCTGAAGCCAAAATATAGAGGGCCTCAAAGGTCATACAAAGAGTTTGGAATTCATCTTCTGCATAATGGGGAAGACAAATGAAGAGTTTAAATGTAGAAGAAGAATAGATATATATTTGGAAAACTCTCTCTCTATATTCATTCTTTTGACAGTAAGAAACATTATGTTTTAATTGTATTGCTTAGAATTTGAGTACTTTTATAAAGACATCTCAGACTCTAGGATTTGGTCAAAATTCTAATAGGATGTAATAAATGCATAAATGCAATTTATGCAATAAAATGCATAAATGGAAATATTCTATTCTAGGGCTCAAAAATATTCTGTGCTATTGCATTCTAGATTCATAACTTACTGTACATCCTTCTGTATTTTTCTAATCAAGGCCACTGAACAGCTACAGTTGGACTGGATATGGAAAGACAGAAGTGGATTCAGTGAAATGTCTCCCTAACAAGATTTATTTTTAAAATCCATTGTTTAGATATACACAAATGAAATGGGTTTTAGCTGAAAGAGAAATATATCACATAAAGTAGTTTGTTCACCTGCTCATCGTAAACACCATTTATTATTTTATAAAAAGAGGACATCGATTCGAGCGCCTGGGTGGCTCAGTAGGTTAAATGTCTGCCTTTGGCTCAGGTCATGATCCGAGGGTACTGAGATCTGCTCCACCTCAGGCTTTCTGCTGAACAGGGAGCCGGCCTCTCCCTCTCCCTCTGCCCTTCCCCGCTGCTCCTGTTCTCTCTCCTCTCTCTCCTGTTCTCTCTCATTATCTCTGTCACTATGTCTGCCTCACTGTCTCAAATAAATAAATAAAATCTTTAGACAAAAGAGGACATCAATTTTGAAGAGTTAGAATCATAAAGTTGAGAAGATCACCTTATTACTCTGAATTCAAGGATCTCTGTGATGTAAATGGGTATGGTATTAGAAGTAGAAAAGGAAGACAGGGAAAAAAAGGAAAGGTAGAAGAATACAGCAGCTTGCAGCACAGATGAAAAGAAGCAATTTAATGACTAAGCATGTACTCAATGACTTATTTTAATTCCCTGATACTTTGTCTAACATGTCTCCAAGTCTTCCCACAGCCTCACAAAATTTTCTGACTTCATTCTTTTTTCATGAAGGTGCGCCCTGGGGTCTTTGCCCCAGTGTCGTCATTTGGCAAGCTGTTCAGCATTCACACCTATCTCTCTTTCCTTGGTTGTAGGGTATCTCAGTCAGTGATGGGCACTCCTCCTCCCTCTAACTGGATTTGCCACCTACCATGCCAATAGTTAGAAATTAAATTGTCTTTTGTAAATTTTCTGCATCCTTAGATGGTTACTTGTCTGCTCTTTTCTTGTAACAGAATATTTATATGATGAGAGATTTATTTTGGTGTATATACAGGCAAAACTAGGAATATTCTCCCCAAATCTGGTATTCCCTCAAATACAATCATACGGCATAAGTTTCATAAAGTATCAGGACTAAAATGTAGTCATGAATAGAACTGTTTAAGCAAAAGGCAGTGACTAGTAAAACTACATTATGCTTTTTAATTAGTCTACCTTGGAGCCAGTTGGAATTTAAAAGCATGGCTTCAGGTATGACTTGAAAACACTAATAATAATATCCCCAAACTTTTCATACTTTACCATCCAAAAATATATGATACTCACATGAAACTTATAAAAGTTTTCATAATATTAAATAAAGCTTAATATGATCTAATACACACTATTTGCCAATCTGATAAGCGCTAAAAATAGAAAAATAGAACAAGTAATTATTCATCGGGGACCCCAAATATAAGTTTAAATAGTCTTTGTAGTTTTGAGATTTTAATAAACCATTTATAACACAATCCTGCAGAAAATAGTCCTTGTCTCTGAATCGAGATATCAGAGCAGACATATGGTTGCCAAAAAATGACAGTTTTGGACATTCCACATGTCTGAATGATGGCTTCATCCAACCTCACAACATCTGCTTTTGGTAAAGGTCTTGTAGTCTCATAGCACATTGCAGATATTTCGGAGAAGAAAGAGAATTCTGGTCAAAACAGAATTATCTGTAATTTTGTTGTAAATTATGTTTAGGAGCCCAAACTTTGTGTATATAATTATTAAGAGATTAATTATTTACTCAAAAATAATAATGTGGTAATCTCCAAAGGGCTTGGCCTCAGTGAACTCATAGGTTAAGAGTGGCATTTCACAAGTAAACAGATAATTGGAATACTGTGTTGCCGTAGATATGTAAGAGCTACAGACAAGTTATCATGGGAGCAGAGACAAAGAGTTCCCAGTCCAGATTATATGTTGACTAACTGAACATAATAAAAAAAATAGAAAAAAATTATAATCTAAAACCAAGAAAAATAAACAAAAATAGACTCATAGAAACTCAAGCAAGGGGCTTTGGCGAGATCTAATTCAGCCCCATTTTATATACAAGAACACTGAAGTGTAGAAAGATAACACATCATGTAACTTAATATAGAGATTGATGATGGAACTCAGAACTTCATTACCAACTTAGTTTTCCTTGCGCCTCAAAGTACTTAGCAGTCTTCCGGAGTTGGAAGGAGAATTTAATGAACACGTAGCATTGTCTCAGCCACAGAAAGGATTTTATTACCATATTTGCCATAAGAATTTTGAATTTCCAAGTCAGAAATTTCTCTGTCACACACCAAGAGGGCAAAATTCAGGAGGACTTTCAGAAAGAACAGTAGGAGTTGACAAAACAGAGATAGAAACTCTTGATGGCAGACTTTACCAAAAGGCAAAACACTGTATTCATGGCAGTAAATTACTTCATGGGTGTCAGGCAAGAAAGCTTTTGCAAAAGAACATGGTGATGTGTCAGAGGAAAATTCAAGTCTTGCTCTATGAAGTTGGCCTCATATTGCTTGGCAGAGGGGACTACAAACAGGGAAGAAAGAAAGAAAAAGAGAGGGAAGGAAGATAGGAAAGGAGGGAGGGAGGGAGGGATGGAGAAGGGAGGGAGGAAGGAAGGAAGGAAGGAAGGAGGGGGAGGGAGGAAGGGAGGGAGAGAAAGAGAAAAGACCAGAATGGCGTTGTAAGGCTCTAATGTAATAGACCCCTGAAGCAGTAGAGATGGTTAAAACAAGTGAAAACTTATCAGAAACAAGGAAATGGGGAATAGTATCAGCAATGTTAATTGCTTTAGTTAGGACTCCAATTTTTCTACAGACCTCAGAGAAAGCACCTGAGATAGTCTATTATCCAGACTTCTGAGATTATTATGTATCATATTGAAAGCATATTTTGGTTGAATGAAGGCTGTATAAGAATTAATGAAGTGCTTTCCTTTGTAAACGAAATAGCAATGAGTATATATGATATAATATAAAAGTAGATGCCATGTCTTGTAACAATAATTGGGAAAAACAAGCAACATGAACACCTTTGTATATTTTGCTATTCTATGCGTGAGAAGATAATGCTATAGGCTTATTGTAAGATTCATGCTTGGGATAGTTTTTCTGAAAAAAAGAAATAAAATTAAGGTCGGTTGAAGGTCAGTACTCCTGGACTTGAAAAAAATTAGTAAGTAATCCACAAAGCCTTTTATTTTCTTGACTTTATTAGCATATCCTGCTCTCAGCTACTGAGTGGTAGATCTAAAGAGTATATATTTCACATTGTAAACTTTACTAGTTATGCTGGGTAATATTATATAACCTGATAATGATTTTAGGACTGATTATAGGGCCTCATTTGCAAACTTGACTGGCTAGCTCTGTGATTTTATTAAAAACAATGTCACTTCCTTCCTGTGATTTTACATATATATATACATATGTATATGTATATATATAATGTTATTATATATAATGTATATTATGTTATTTAATGTATAAAATGTCAGTGTTACAAATGAAAATGGACAATTGTCTAATAACTTAAAGAAAAACAAATTTTGGAGAAATGACCATGTTTTGGAGGTCTTATGAAAATGAAGACCACTTGGAGGATTAAAATTTCCGTAATTGTGGAAAGCTACATGCAAAAGAATGAAACTCGACCACTTTCTTACACCGTACACAGAAATAAAGCCAAGGTGGAATATAGACCTAAATGTGAGACCTGGAACCATAAAACTCCTAGAACAAACATGGCTGTAATTCCTTTGACATCATCCATAGAAATATTTTTCTAGGTATGTCTCATTAGGCGATGGATACAAAGCAAAATTAAACTATTGGGACCACACTAAAATCAAAAGCTTTTGCACAGTGAAGGAAACCACCAATTAAATGGCAAGGCAACTTACTGAATGGGAGAAGATATTTGAAAATGATATATTTGATGAGAGAGTAATATCCACAATATATAAAGAATGTATATAACTTGATCTCAAAAAAGCAAGCAACTCAATTAAAAAAACAGAGGACTTAAATAGAAACTTTCCAAAAACGGCATACAGATGGCCAACAGACACATGAAAAGATGCTAAACATCACTCATTATCAGGGAAATGCAAATCAAAACTACAATGAAATGTCATTTAGTCAGAATGGCTAAAATAAAAAAGATAAATAAAAAGTGTTGGGGGGTGATGTGGAGAAATAGGAATCCTCGTACACTATTGGTGGGAATGCAAATTGGTGCAGCCACTGTGGAAAACAGTATGGAGTTTACTCAAAAATCTAAAAATAGTATTATATATATATATATATATATATATATATTACGCAGCTGTAAAACTGAATGAGGTCTTGCCATTTGCAACAACAGGAATGGACCTAGAAAGTATAATGCCAAGTGAAATAAGTCAGACAAAGAAAGACAAATACCGTATGATTTCACTCATATGTGGACTTTAAGAAACAAAACAAAGAGGTGTCTGGGTGGCTCAGTCGAACAAAAGCCTCTACCAACTTTTGGTTTCAACTCAGGCCATGATCTCATGGGTCATGGGATCAAGCCCTGCAACCAGCTCCTCACTCAGAGCTGAGTCTGCTTGAGATTCTCTCTCTCTGCCCCTCCCCCCCTTCATGCACACATTGTCTCTCTCTCTCTAAAATAAATAAATAAATCTCAAAAAAAAAAAAAGAAAGAAACAAAACAAGCAAAGAATGAAAAAAGACAGAAGAACAGACTCTTAAATACAGAGAACAAATTGGTGGTTGTCAGAGGGGAAGTGGGTGGGGGATGGGTGAAATAGTTAAAGAGGATTAAGAACGCACTTATTGTGATAAGCACTGAGTGGTTTACAGAATTGTTGAACCATTATATTGTATAGCTGAAACTAATATAACACTCTGTTAATTATACTTCAAAAAGGTTTTCATAATCACTACGGTTTAGTGGCTATGAACCCTGAACTCAGCCTCCCTTTGTGCAAAACATGTGCCATCTCTTTTCACAGTTTTGAGGATTTAGCCAGCATATTTCATTACATACTGTTTAGTTTATTCTGCTATAGAAGGGAGAGAATACAGTGACCTACTTTACAGATTTGTGTGCTGATTAAATGAGATATTCCTTATGAAGTATCTTGCAAAAACCTGGGTCATAGAAAAGAAAAACAAGAAATCTTGCCTATCAGTATTATAAGATTAAAAGTTAGGATACAGGAGTTTCTAAATCCCAGCTTAATATTTACTAACTAGGAAATTCCACACAGAGCAGGATTGCTTTGAGCTTCAAAGGTAATCTATAAATTGTTAGATGAATTGCAATTACTTTGAAATAACTCTGGGTTCACAGATTGGAAGAAATAAACTTTTAAATGTCTCCTGAATACTCAAAGAAGTAAAATACCATACGAGTATTGTTGCATCGATGAATTGGGGCTGGGGAAAGTGTGGTTAATTGAATATATGGATAATTCGAATTTAACACAAACATACTTTATTTTTTTTCCATTCATACAGTGAAGAAAAAATTTAGTCCTTGGTTATTTCAATAAATTCAGCCAACTAAGTTCTACTGAAAGATGCGTGAGCGATTTGCGATCTTACAGGGCACCTATAGGTTTCCCCCAGAGACTTGCACAAAGGGGATAGAGCATTGCAAATAGAGATACCAATTATTACATTGATGCACAATTGAGATATAGATAAATACATTTGAAGTAACAGAATTGTTAAGAATACTGAAGAGATCTCACTGAGTACGTTAATATATGCAGAGAAAATTACTTGTCAATCAGAAAAAAAAAAAAAGGATTGGTCAGGAAAGGGAGCCTTCAAGCATGATTTGCAGAGGCAACTATCTATAACATCCATTCAAGCACAATTCAGAGGTTCTTCAAAAAAGAAAACCTTCACCAAAGTATTTATGGTGCTATTGTTAAACCCTTCCTGAAGAGAGGTAGACTACCTCAAGATAAATCTACTAACATAACTAACACATTCCTCTCAGTGTAAGAAATTCTAATTATAATAACATTGGCATCAGAACAAGAGCGTTGAAAGGATTAGCATGAGAAGGGTCCTAAGCAAAATGTGGTTTCATCTGTAGAAATTCCTACTGTGAAAATAATGGATACTTTCGCTTAAAAATTATTGATCTGTAAACTAATTAATAAATTATGATTTGGCTTCATATTTCAATTTCATGAAGTATTGGTTTGTGTTTCCCTGAGAAAGGAATTGGTTCTCGATGTGTAGATAGTATCAAGTTTCCGACCATAAAAATCTGAGCACCAGGTCTTGCCTGAGATAAATCCCCCAACATAAGTATGCTGGCTTCTTCTGGAAACATCCAGAGCCAACTAAGTTTCATTATACTATTCATATTAGTCTTGTCTTTACAGAAAATCTATTACTAGAGATTAGTTATTATCATTTTCTTTCCTTTTTCTTTTTTCTTTTTTTTTTTTTTTTAGCTTCTTAATAAGCTATTATTCCCAAACCTCTACCAACAGCTCAAAACTCCTTAGTTCCTGACTTATCCATCTACACTGGAATATCTAAAAGCATATTTAAATTAATCAGTTTAAAGCAGAACTCTCTATCCACCCTCCAAATGCACTCTCTTCCCGTCTCTCCTGTACTCTTTCCCATTAAGTTAAGTGGCACCATTTCATTTAATTGTTCAAGCCTAAAAGCTGGGAGTCTATCCTCCCTTTCTTCTTCACCCCTAAACCAAATCATCAAAGCAATTCCTGTCAGGTCCTCATCGCAAACATGGATTGAGTTGAATCCAGTCACCTCACTACCTTCCTGAGAAGCTCTCACTTTTATCCTAATAGTCTATTAACTGGCCTAATAGTCTTCCACCCTCCCTCTCTCTCACAGAGGAATGTTTGTGCCCCTCCCACACCCCATTTATATGTTGAAATTCTAACCCCTGGTGTGATGTGGGGAGATAGAATCTCTAGCAGGTAACTGGGCTCTGGGCATGGAGGCCTTGTGAATAGAATTAGTGTCCTTATAAGACATTACAGAGTTTTCTTTCTGTCTGAGGAGGCAGCAAGAAGAGGGCCATCTAAAATCAGAAAGAGGGCTCTCACCAGAAGCCAATCTGGCCGGCGATCTAATCGCAGACTTTTCAGCTGTAGAACAGTGAAAAGCACATTTTTGTCGTTGCTTAAGCCACCTAGTTTATAGTATTCTGTTTTGGCAGCCCAATCTAGTATGTTCTCTCAATGATTGTTTCACCCAGTAGCCAGGGTTATCTTTCAAAATTATGAAGCCCTACATGCCATTATCACGCATCTAAGATTAAAATCCACACACTGAAGGCTGATTTATATGGCCGTCCAAGATCTGCCCTCCGATGGCTTCTGCACCCTCAGTATCCCCTCTTGTTCACTGGGTTCCAGGCTCACTATGGCATCTTCGTCTTTCTATTTAATTCTCAGTTCTTGCATTTTTTTTTTTTAAAGGAGGCTCTATGCCCAATGCAGGGCTCTAACTTACAACCCAAGATCAAGAGTCACATGCTCTACTGACGGAGCCAGCCGAGCACCCCTAATTCTTGCACTTGCTGATTCTCTGTTGGGAATTCTTTCTCTCCAGATCTTTCCTGTTATTCAGCTCTGACTGTCAAGTATCACCCCTTGGATGGTCTTTCCTGATTAGTTCATCTAAAGTAACCCCACAGACATTCTTTTGCAAAACATCACACTTTGTTTTCTTCATGTGGGAGTGCGTTTTCTCATAGAATCTCATTTTTTCCATCTATGAGAACAGGGATGCTGTTGGACGGATGCATGGTTGTTTTCCCCACACCAAGAAGGACATGTGGCATAACCCTGGCAGGCACTCCTAAGGGTTTGTTAAAAGAATAGATTGCACAGGGAACATAGATCAGAGGATATAAGGAGAAAATATATTTCTGAGATGACATAGTCCAATTTCATTTTTTTCTTTTTTTCCCAAGTCCAGAACTGTGCCAGTGATTAAATTTGCCTATGGGGTTTTAACTGGTTAACAATAAAATCAGAACTCAAACAAAAGTTTTCTGACTTCTAGTTCGCAGCGCATTTAACATATTGCACTGCCTGTTCAATAGCTGTATCCCTCTAGAGACACACCTAGAGGTTATAGAGCTTTCTAACTTGACTTTTCATTATATCCTATCTATTCCTATATACAATAGGGTTTTGAGATAGTTGACAAAATTTCACCAGAAATAAAACAGCACTTGTGTTAAGACATTGCATACCTCTTTCACGTCATTAGGGGTCATCTTATATTATGTCATTTCTTAAAGAATACGGAGTAAGAATGGTTCTAAACAGAGCTTCTCCAATAGACTAATGTTTAAATCAGCATTTCCTACTCACACACAAATTTTATCCTAATTTCTTTAATGTGGTATTGTTATTGTCTTTAATATATTAAAATATATTTGAGAAAAAAAACCTCTGCATTTAATTCACATTCTCACAAATGACCTGACATAATTGTTAATAAAATGCTCAACATATGGTAGAGTCTAAATGCCATGCTCCAGAGTTCATTTCATTTTTCAAGATTTAACCTCTGAGAACAGAAATAGTTTCTCAAGAGACCTGAGAAAGACCTCTAAAGGGATGTCACTTATGCCCAGATTGCATCAGTGCATTCTACCTAAATAGTCAAGCATGAGAATAAGATTTGGCCAGGAGAAGATCAAAGCATAGCAAAAATAGCATTCTGGTTCCTCCGCGTCTGTGACATAAATTAAGAGGAACCCTAAAACCAACATCCACTCTACGCATCCTCAGTTCTAAATTTGCTATTTTTCTCTTTAGCGGTCCAAACTATAGTTCATAGTTAAATGATCCTTTTTCTTTGAAGTCCACTTTTATTTTCTACTTTTAAAAACTCCTTGTCAGAGCCTGGATTAATTAAGCTATGGAGCCCATTTTAAAAGTCTAGTTGTAGAAAAAAACTGAGAATTAGCTCCAGCAAAATGATCGTCTCTTAGAGTCTAGCGTCACTGGGGGATCCCATGGTTCTGCAAATATTCTGTATGATTTTCAGTTTGATCACTGATATTTTGACTGAAAGATTAGACCACTGTCTACATTTTCATTGTTTTGTGGTTAATCAAATGTCTTCAGTTTAAAAGTCCTGCGGCTATGAATTGCTCAGCTTTTGAAGATTCCCTAGCTCACTGAACCAAATTCAATACAGCAGAGTTGGAATGGTGCAGAGCAAAAAAGGAGGTCAAGCACACTTGACTATATCAGGGGTACGTGTTTTGTCTGCATAATGCCAAACAACCGGTGCAAAGGAGAGACAAGAAGAATCTTTATTTGGTTCCCTCTTTCCTTGTGCTAACTAAAGTTATTTTCTCCTTGCCCCCCTCTCCAAACACAGCCCTATTTATTTTGAGCCTCCTAAAGCCATAAATGGCAATTTGTTATAGCAGAAATAACAGGCATTTCTGTAAATGATGTATTTTACCCTCTCCCCAGATTATTTTTGAAGGAAATCATGGGAAATTAATTGCAGCCTTGAAAAATGTCCTGATAAGAAATGTTTCTCTTTATATAGGTATGTGATATTCCTTGTAAAATAATAATAATAATAACAGCACACATTTTGCAGATCACCTATTAAGTTTGCTCAAGTTGTATTTTCTTCTTTATTAATAGATAGTTCACAGTGGTAGGAATATAAAAAACCAAACCAACTCGAGAGAAGACTTCTGCAGCCACGCTGCGTATGTTACCTCTGTCATAACAAACTTGGTTTAAGTTCTTTAAGAACTGAAAAGAAGTTCAACCGGAAAGCAAAAAAAAAAAAAGCATTTTTGTCCCATATTTGTGTAAGTATATTTGGAGAATCTGGATGACATCTTATTGTGTCCATCAATGTTCCCACTTCTCATTATCGTTGGTAGTAGGAAAAAGAAATCTGTTCTGATAATTCATAACTTTTAACTGTCCCTACTTTATGAAATCTTATAGCAGCTTGAACTGGGCATGCAGCACCTTATTTTGTGCTATTAATTTTTGGGACAAGTCAAATCACGGCTGTTTGGGTGTTGGGTCACAAAGGATGCTTAATGCATGTTTAATTCATCGTTGTGCCAAAACCCATCCACATTGGCCGGCTTAATAAATATTTTCTTAACACATAAACATGAAATCAAAGCACGCAGGAGGATTACACAGCTGAAAGGGGCAGGTAAATAAGCTGTACGTAGAGACTCACTCTATCTGCATTTTGTATTCACTCCATTTGCTATAGAGCATTTGGGCTTCAGAACATATTTTGAGATTTCCTATCTTCCAAGCCATCAGCATTTTTCCAAATGACATTCTCAGATTTTTTAGGGACAGACAATGAAACCAAAAAATGAGTTCCATGGGAAAGGTAATGGTGGGGAGTTATTCAGAGCCATGTCTGCATAGCTCCCTTTTTTTGTGGGGGAATGAATTTCAATGATTCATTTCTTCTGAGCCATGTTTATGCAAGTGTATTTCCTGGGATAGATTAAATTGACCGAAAACTAATGTAAGCAGAGTGAAAAATTAGCAGGGTTTTAAAATCATTTTATTTATTGGTAGCTGGTAGTAAATTCAGAAGTCAATTTTCTATTCATAAATCAGGACAGAATTTTTTTTTTCTGAATTTTATGAGCGTATAGTGTGAGAGGCATGTATTAATATACTTAGTAAAAGTGTAGTTACATTAAGTAACTGTCAGATTATCTCTGATGATAATTTATTTCTTTGACATCAACTAATGGTCATCCAAAGTATGTAATGTCAGGAAAGCAGCTCTTAGTGAATAACTTTAACTGATAACAGTAGATAGAAGGGACATATATACTTATACAGACATTCATACACATATGCACATATATATATATATAACATATTATCTTATATAACATATAGGATGCAGAATATGAGATACAAAACTGTAAGTGCTTATAGTTGGTAAACAGGGAACAGCTATCATAATCCCCTAAAGCAGGGAAATATTCTTTAGTCATTGACCATGGGGGGTGAGAAGGAAAAAAAAAATATCCCACAATTAAAGAGACTATGTTTTGGCTGAAATGATCCAAACAAAAAGTGGGTTGTGGGTGGGACGCGTGGGTGGCTCAGTGAGTTGAGCATCCAACTCTTGATTTTGGTTCAGGTCATGATTTCAGGGTCATGAGATCAAGCCCTGCACCTGGCTCCACGCTGGGTACAGAAGCTGCTTAAGATTTTCTCTCTCCCTTTCCCTCTGCTCTTCTTTGCCCTCTCTCTCTCCCTCTCTCTCTCTAAAAAAAAATTTAAAAAAAAAAGAGTGGGTTGTGGGTGACTGTGCATCTTACAATTTTAATTAGAAAGAACAGTGAGTTATATAATACCAATCAAGACTATATGTAAAAATCCCCCAAATTAATGTAAAAGCATAACCTCATTCCACAGACTGCTATCTGTCTATCTCAGGACATGCTGTGCTAATAGCAGGTTGTGCTAGTTGGGTGTGTTGGGTATTAGGCTCTGCTGAAAACCTACCAAAAATGTGTGCAGGCAGAATTACAAGAAGGGGGTCTTGTTTTGAAAGTCTCATTGATACTATAGGAGATTCTAGATTACCAGGATATTGGCAAAATTTTTCAGTAGTCTGTAAAAGGAAACATGTGGACTGAGAAACATAATCTCCTACAGTGTTGTCTGAAGCAATGAGATATAAAGTAAAGGCAGAAAAAGGCAAGGCACTTATTAGAATATCACAAGAAGGAGAAGTAGAGTGAATCTTCATCAGAACTGTCTAACAGGGGCGCCTGTGTGGCTCCATCGGTTAAGCATCTGCCTTTGCCTCAGGTCATGATCTCAGGCTCCTGAGATCGAGTCCTGCATCAGGCTCCCCGCTCAGTGGGGAGTCTGCTTCTCCCTCTACCTCTCCCTGCACGTGTGCTCTCTCTCTCACAAAAATAAATAAAATCTTAAAAAAAAGAACAGTCTGACAAAATCTAATGTGAGTTAGAAGTATGACCACATAAGGAATTTAAACATTTTTAGTAGCCATTAAAGAGTGTAAAAAAAAAAAAGAAAAAAGAAAAAAAGTGAATTTTAATAATATATTCTATCTAACTACATAGATCCAACATATTTTGAAATATAATCAATATACAATTATTGGGGTATTTACATTGTTTTTCATACCAAGTCTTGCAAATCTAATATGTATTTTATACTTAGACTACATTTCACTTTTGACTAGATAGTCAAGTTCAGGAGACACATGGGGTTAATAGCTTTACAAATGGGACTGCTCAGTGTATACAAAACTTCTTATACTTAGCAAGAACTAGAAGGAAAGCTAACAAAATTCACTAAATTTACTTAAAAAGTATCATCATGTTTGAGGAAACATATCTAGTTAGATAATTCAGGGAACAGCTTCATGTTCATGCCAACTTCTTCTCATGTGGGGATGATTTCAAAGTGAGGAAGGGGAGATGGGGAGAGAAGTAAGCATATATCCCTGAGAAGGCAAGCTGAATTGGGTTGGAGATATTTAAAGAATCTGTGTGCTCTACAGAGTTGCTTTTGAGTCCAGTGTTTTCTATAAACTTCACATTTTGGTGACCACCTGACTGATTTCCAGGGATCCGGATGGTTTTATAAGTAAAAACAGCACCCGCAGCCCCATGCCCCACACTCATGTTCTGGCCCTGGAGATCAGACCACTGTGCTGTATAAGGCACTGGTCTTCAATGTTCAGGATAGAGGGGTCATGAGGTGGGTAAGTAGATGTTCCAATTTGCCCAGGGAAGTTCCCCTTTATGCTTATTATCCCAGTGCAATTATTCAAAGTTCTTTGTGTCACTCTCAAGCATGTTTGGATTTAGAAGATAGATTATATGTTCCCTTCATGAGGCCGACCCAGAAGTAAGGGCTCAGGGACAGTCAAGGAATCCCACACCCAAATAATGGTTTGAAGACATTGGTGCATTCCCAAGGTCCACACAGATGGAGAAATTTGGATGTAAGATCCTAATTCATTAAGAACAAGTTGATAAGAAGAAGGAACTGACTTCTTTGTACTTAAGTTGATTTACTTCAAAATGAGAATGTATTTTCTCTCTCCATGGCTCTTCTTTTCTATGTAATTTTGTGTCCATTTGAATCCCAAAGTTGCTGTCACCATTAATAAAATTGAGCAGTCTAAAGCCACATATTTATTAAGCACCTAGCTATTTCCTGCTCTATCTAGAGATTTCCTTAAATTATCACACTTGTTTATTCTGAACTTACAGTTTTAAAATATACTTGTAATAAAAGAGCTCTAAATAAAGTGGTTTATTAAGATCTTCACCTTGTATCCTATTTTTTAAAAATAATTATTATTACCTCTTTACTGACCTTTATATGATATGAGCTTTAGGGGAAATTTCAAGTTTTCAATTAACTTTGAATGTGACTAGAGTTTTATAAATGAGGAATGATTTAAGTGCAAATTTATGGCATGTAAAAGATTATAGTTAACTATGTGCTAAAGTAAAGAACCTAGCTATCTGGAAAGTATTTGTTTATAGAGGAACATAAACAACTTGCATTAGAGAATTTTACAAGAATGTGGGGGAATGATCGGAATGTATCTAATGCATTTATATGTGGATATAAAATATGTAATTTG
The DNA here is from genome assembly GCF_023065955.2 of Ursus arctos. Taxonomy (NCBI): domain Eukaryota; kingdom Metazoa; phylum Chordata; class Mammalia; order Carnivora; family Ursidae; genus Ursus; species Ursus arctos. Next base: position 16,528,851 of record NW_026622930.1, read on the forward strand.
TTATATTGGTCTTCAGCTATCAAAGATACAGCAATCACAGTAACTTCACCTTCTTTTCCAAAATACCTTCTCAAAATGATTTTATTTTACTGTGTATGTATAATGACTACATGAGTCAGGATGCCCTGACTTTTTTATTTTCTTCTACCTTTTTTGTTCAAGCCATTAATAAACAAGGAAAAAATCCTCATTATCTATATTAAGAAAAAGCAATAATTTAATGAAAAAGGTACCTAGTTTGCAGTAACAATAGTCAGATATCAATACATAGTTTTGTTTATTTTTTAAGGTGATTTCTTAATCCTGGATCTTTATTAAAGTCAATCTTTAACTGTTCAAAATTGTTAAGAAGTTGAGTGAATTAAATTAGATGGCATTAAAAAAAATCATACCTTTTCACAACTTTCAAAAATGCACATACTCTCATCAATGTGAATAGTTGGCAAAATATTTCCTAGCAAATTTACTGCTAAATCAGTTTAAATAAATATATAGTAACTTTTAATAAACATTAATCATCTGGCTGTTACTTATGGTAAATATGCTAAGGCATTTTATTAGTATTTTTATTATTTTTTTAAATTTTTTTAAAAATTTTTCTTATTTGAGAGAGAGAGAGAGAGTAATCACACAAGTGTGGGGGTGGGGGACAAAGGGAGAAGGAGAGAGAGAGAGACTCTTAAGCAGGCTCCACGCTCAGCAAGGAGCCTGATGCAGGGCTCCATCTCAGGACTCTGAGATCATGACCCTGGCTAAAATCAAGAGTCAGACACTCAACTGACTGTGCCACCCAAGCTCCCCAGTATTATTATTTTTATGCCAAAGTGTTTTTATTATGTCTTTCAAATATCCATAAATATCAATAGAATAACATAATGAACTCCAACCCAAGATTAAAGAATTATTAATGTTTTGTCATATTTGCTTTTTTAAAAAATATATTTTTGCTCAGATGTTATTTAAAAGTAATTCCTAGATCATTCATTCCTAAACACTTCAGAATACATCTCTGAAAAATAACATTTTCTTAAATGACCACAATATTGTAATCACATCCAATGAATATTACGTTAGAAAATTACATGTAAAATATATTCTTACATGATCACATTACCATCAAAACATTTACCAAAATTAATTCAGCTTTTTAAAATATAATCATGGAATGCATATTTAACCATATTAGAAAGAATGCATTACCTAGTTATCTCATCTACTTTCCTATTATTTGCATTATCTAGTTATCTCCTTTCCTATTATTTTATTATAATTAAAGGAAATATGGAAATCTGCAAACATTTTAAAAATAGAAATAAATAATATACAAGTGTATTATGTAAGCATGTATTCATAGGTATATGTGCATGTATGTATGTACTATTTACATAAATGTGATTTAGGTTCCAAATAGTGTTATTCATTTCAATGAAATATTTTTTGAGCCTCTCTAAATATAAATGTTATACTTGAACATTTTTTTCATTTTCTTTTTGGTTGATGAAGCCAGGTTGTTTTTCCTGTAGAGCTACCCAATCTGAATACTGCTAATTGCATATATTTGATGTCTCTCTTCATCATTATTTGTTCCATGTATTTTCTATAAATTGGGAGTTAGATCGAGAGTCTTGGTCAGATTGAGGTTCAAATTTAGTTTCGTAAAACTATTTGACATTTTGTCACCCTGAGAGACATAAGGTGGTTGTTACATACTATGTTTTCTGTGAATTTGTGTGTGTGGTACCTTGTTTTTAAATGATGTCCACCACTGATGAACTTTGGATAGACACAAATCCATTAAAGGGCTGGTAAATGTTGATGTCCTAATTCTCTTTTGTCTAGAAGAAGCTAGAATGCTTCTTTCAAGATAAATTTTCTCTCCTCAATTATTTGTTTACATGAAGTATAGTTCATACAGAAAAGACAGTTTAAATGTTTTATCCCTGTTTTATTTTTTTACTATGTGCAAATTCATTTATTTCTTTTTTCTTTTTATTTATTAAGTTTTTATTAAATTCCAGTTAGGTAACATACAGTGTAAAATTAGTTTCAGGAGTACAATATAGTGATTCAACACTTCCATACAACATCTGGTGCTCCTCACAAGTGCATTCCTTAATCCCCATCACCTGTTTCACCCATTGCTCCATCCACCTCCCCTCTGGTAGCCATCAGTTTGTTCTCTGTAGTTAAAAGTCTGTTTCTTGGTTTTTCTCTCTCTCTCTGTCTCTCTCTCTCTCTCTCTTATTTTTCTCTTCATTCATTTGTTTTGTTTCTTAAATTCCACATATGAGTGAAATCATACAGTATTTGTCTTTCTCTGACTTATTTTGCTTAGTATAATACTCTCTAGCTCCATTCATGTCATTGCAAATGGCAAGATTTCATTCTTTTTTATGGCTGAGTAATATTTCACTATATATAATAGAGAGATATACATCTATTATCTCTCTCTCTCTCTCTCTCTCTCTATATATATATATATACACACACACACACACACACACACTCACCACATATTCTTTATCCATTTATTGGTTGATGGACAGTTGGGCTTTTTCCATAATTTGGTTAATATAGATAATGCTGATACAAACATTGGGGTGCACGTATCCCACTGAATCAGTATTTTTGTATTCTTAGGGTAAGTGCTTATTTCATTTTTAAGAGAATAATGTTCCAAAATTATAATACAATTTCCTATCTCCAAAATTTATCAATAATTTTTGAACTCACATACAATGGATTTTAATCCATTACAATCATGCTCTTTGGTGTTCAAATTGTCCCATCTCTGCTAGGTGGGAGCTTTCTCAGACTGTCTCCAGGGTATTATCAAACTATATCAGAATATAAGAAGAAATATTCTAAAATCTTTTTATGAAGTTAGAATAACATTCATATCAAAATCTGACAAGAAAATTATGAGAAAATAAAATAATAAGTTATTATTCCTTATGTACATAGATGCAAAATCATTCACAAAGCATTAGCAAATCAAATCCATCAATATATAGTTAACTAAAACATCATAAACACGTGGAATTTATCCCAGGAATGCAAAGATGATTTAACATAAAAAATTGGGAAATTACATGATCATCTAAATAGATGCAGAAAAATCACTGGGTCACATTTAACACACATTTATGAGAAAAGCTCTCAGCAAGCTAGGAATAGAAAGACATTTTGTCTATCTACTGAAAGCCATTCAAAAGAGCCTTCAATTGACAGCACTAACACTGGCAAAACACTGAACATACCTCCCCTACGTTTGAGAAGATAAAAATCTCTTCCTTCATCATTTTTATTCAGTCTTGTACAAGAGAACATATCTAATGTCATAAAACAAAACAAAAAAAAAACTCCCAAACAACAACAACAACAACAACAACAACAATAACAACAAAAGTGAAAGTATAAACACTGGAAAGGAAAAGTCCAAATTCTTCATGCACAGTTGGCATGATTATTTATATTAAAATTCAATGATATACGCAAAAATCTATTATAACTTATATATAACTTTTTAACAAAGTTACCGGTATTAAGTAAATATATAATACTTATCTTTCTAGGTACTAGTAATGAGCAATTGGAAAATTTTTTGAAATTACCATTCATAATTAGCATCGGAAAGCACAAAATAATTAGGGATAATTTTATTAAAAGAATGAAGGACTATCATAGTTAAAATTTTACAAAAACAGTGTAGAGAAAAGTTATATAAGACCTAAATGCAAATTGAAAGACTCATATTGTTGAGATGAGAGTTTTCCTCAATTTGATGTATAGTTTGAACACAACTTCATTTAAAATCATAAGAAGCCTTTTGTGTGTGTGTAGAAACTGACAAGTGAATTCTCTATTGGAAGTAAAAGGAAACTAGAACAGCAAAAACAATCACTGAAAAGAGTTCCAAAACATGAATTCAGTTTATCTTAAACTACAGTAATTAAATCCATGTAGCACTGGTATTATATCAGTGAAACAGAACAGAGTCCAGAAACTGATGTACACTTATCTGGTAAATTGACCTTTGGGAGGGTATGAAAAAATGAAGTGGAATAAAGAAATTATTTTTAACAAAGAGTTTTGAAACAACTACATAATAATTTTAAGATAAAAATGAATCCCATACCTTACCTTACACCATACATAATTGAGATTGAACATAAACTTAAGTGTAAAGACTAAAACCATGACATTTCTAGAAGAAACTACAGGAGAATATACTTACAATCTTGCGTTATTGCAAAACTTTCTTATGACTAAAAAAATGGAAACTATAAACATTGATAAGTTAGTTCATTAAATTGAGAATTTTCTGTTCACGAAAAAACATACGTAAGAGGCGAAAGGGGTGAGGCACACCCTGGAAAAATATTTTCAGTACACGTTCTGACAAAACTTATATTCAAATTATATAAAGAATTAAAACCCAATTTTATAAAAGACTGCTCAATAAAAATAAATGGGCAGAAATTCGAAAAGACACTTCACAAATAAGATAAGTCTTTTGTGCAAAATAAAATAACCCTTAAGCACTTTAAAAGATTCTCGGCATCATTAGCCATAAGGAAAATGCCATTAAAACAATAATGAGATACCATTTTCCACCCACTACAATGGATGAATTAAAAAGATTAATGCCAAATTTTGAGGAAGATATCAAACAAGTGGGGATTTCATAAATCACTAGGAAAAGTAGAACATTATACAAAAATTTGGAATAAAAGTTTGGCTGTTTTTTAACAACAACGACAAAAGTCATACATCTACCCTTCCTATGACCCAGAAATCCCACTTCTAGGTATTTACCCTATAAAAATTAAACAAATATTTACAAAAAAGATTTGTACAAGAATGCTCACAGAAGCTTTGTTTATAATGGCCCCAAACTGAAATTAACCCAAATGTTCATAAACACAAAAATGGATAGGCAAATGGTGATACACTAATTAACTGGAATAAAACAATAAAAAAAGAGTGTATTACTTCTACACTGACAATATGGCTGAACCTCATTAACCTAATATTCATGAAGGAAGCCAACTCAAAAGAATATGGGCTATATGGCTTCATCTGTATGAATTTTTAAAGTATGAATAACTAAGCTATGGTGATATTAATCAGAATGGTGGCGGCCTCTAAGGAGGGCAGGTGATTGACAAGAAAAGTTCATATAGAAACTATCTTAGATTATGGATGTTTCTAAATCATATTTGAATATATATTTCAACATATATGTTATTTTCAATAAAAAATAATAAAAACTCATTCAACAGAAACTAAAAATATACAATAATTCCACCATCATAGATTTTTTCCCAACCATTATAGATGTTTCTTTCTCACACATGTAACTTGAATTCATGTCCTATATAAAGAACATGACTGTCCATGGAAGCACGTCTACAGTTGGTGGGCAGCTTCCCTTCAAAAAGTGATTCAGGGATTCGAGTGTCTCCCATCGTAAGTTTCCCAGACCCATTTCATCTATGCTTCAGTTATCTTCAACTTGTTGCTTTTATGTTTCCTATATTAGTCTAAACTAAACTGACACACAGTAATACTAAATTCCAGGTTTGTTTCATAATTGAACTGAAGTTTTCACAAGTTTCAGATGTTTAAAATTATGACATAAAAATCCAAATAGTAGCACAATGTCATACTTAAAAAAATAAAACTATTTTGTGTTTTTACATTGAAATCATGCTGTTAATTTTTTTCCAATTGTTATTTTCCTAATTAAAAAATAACATGCTTTAGGTCTTGTAATGTAGACCTTAAAAGAAATCTAAATAGATTGAAGGTATTAGAAAATGTTTCCTTAAACAATCTATTTTGAGTATGCCATCAGAGGATAAGTCTCAACTATGTCTTCCAGACTGACAGAAGGTTCTGGCAGCTTCTTTGATTGGAGATCCACATAAGCCATTTATTTCCACCATTTGCATATGTAGCCATTCATTTACCTATTACCTGTCTAGCTGCCTTTTCTAAGTATACATGTGCTTTTAATGATTTTACTTATTTATTCCAGAGAGAGAGGGAGAGAGAGATTGAGAGCACCAGCAGGGAGGAGGGGCAGAGGGAAGGGGAGAAGCAGACTCCCCACTGAACAAGGAGCACTATGTGGACTCTATCCCAGGACCCTGGGATCATGACCTGAGCGGAAGGCAGATGCTTAACCGACTGAGCCATATAGGCACCCTATATGTATGTTTTTAAATCTGATTAACCATCATTTCCCTTATGTTATGCATATAACTTCAGCTTTACCAGGAGTGATACAGCATCATGCTTCCCTGTCTTAAAAAGGACCTGAACTTTAAATGCTAATTTTTCCTTCTTATGCCATCTATCAGGATATAGCCACCTTGACATTTGCATAGAGTAATTTTGTCTTGCCCCTTAAGAACTCCCTGCATCTTAAAGATGTATGCAGAGCTACCCACATGAGTTACACTGTTATGTCTCTGGGTTGGGACTTCGTGTGCATGAGATTTTGCAGTGAATTCCTTTCATATATAGTATATAAATTCAAAGTCTGATTACTACTTTATTACTTTACCGAAAACACAGCATCTTTAAAAATATTTCCGAAATATTTTCAATCTTCCCTGTGAATCTCATTTCCAATGTAGAAGGCACTTTATCTTCTAAAAACCTATGAATTAAGTTTGGGATGGAAGAATGTTCTCAATGAAGATCATTAAACTTTTAAGTATGATGACATACATGTATTTTTTAGATAGATAAACTGTGTAAGCATAGTAGTTTAAGGAACTTGCCATAAATAGAAAAATGTTGAAGACAGGATTTGAATTAAACGTTTCCTGAGTCCAAATCTCCTGATCTTAATATCAAACTAAAATATCTCCCACACCAAGTGGTGCATTGTAATGAATTGCAAGTAACGTAATGGAATGACATTTCACATGAAGTATCAAGATGCCCTTATTTCATATTTTTTAAATTCAATTTATATCCTTGTTTTATTTTAATTTGAAAGAACTTTAAATGGCACCCAATGGCTCACCAATCTTCAAAATTCTAACTGAATAAATAGTGCCTTCTATCTGACAGTTTCATTGCCTACAAAGTATTTATAAAACTAAACACTTCTGTAATTTTGCACTGAGTATTTGAAAACAGCTCTGATTGCTAATAACTCTGTTCAATATATAACAGACAAGGGGGAATTTCAACTCTTAAGCTTCAGCTATTTTTGAATTGCCTTTGTGCCAGAGAACTCCACCTTAAATTGCTTTTAAAGTAGAAAATATACACTGTCTCTTCTCACATAATTCAAAAGTAGTTTAAAGTTATATTTCTCAAAAAGAGAAAAGTGACAAGGGATCTGTGATCAGGTCTTTGTAGTCTGTCCAAAGGAACATGATTTGAAAAAAAAAAAAATTTTTTTTTTTTTTTCTGGAGGGCAAGGATCTATGGTACAAGTGTTTGGAGAAAGTTAGCTACAGTCTCTGCTGTCATAAATATAATGTTTGTGTGGTATTTGGATATCCTGTAAAGGGCAGCACTAAATTATAGTGTGAGGTGAAATGTAATAGCTGGAGAAGAGCTCAATCTTGAATGGCTGGGATCCAAGTTTCCAAGGTTACTTTTACCCGCAAAATGTTATCCATTCAAGCTGTCTTCTTGGAGTTCAGGAGGCAAATTAGATCACTATTTCATGACCTTCATACCTTCACACCTTATTCATAGAAATATTGTCACTGCCGTGGCTTAACGTACTGTCTCAATGAGGTGCCTATCATTAGTCAATTTTCAGCAGACGCCACTTCGTTTTACTGTGTCCTCTGGTCAAAGACTTAACCCATGACTCGGAGACCCAAAACACAGGCAATAATTCGGGGGAAAGATGCAAACTTCAACTCTTTGTAGCAGAGTGGGAACTTGTATTTCCATCGAGTAGATGAATGCAACTAGAACATGACATGTGTCCACAAGTATGGGTTTCATGAATATAAAACACATACCAAACAATGGAGATTTCATATGTACATGGAGCATATATCTATTGAACACCTCCAATTTGCATAGATAGATGAAATATAATAATGCTTGTTTAATGTTTTTTTTTTTAAGATTTTATTTATTTATTTGACAGAGAGAGAGAGAGAGAGACAGCCAGCGAGAGAGGGAACACAAGCAGGGGGAGTGGAAGAGGAAGAAGCAGGCTCCCAGTGGAAGAGCCTGACGTGGGGCTCGATCCCAGAACTCCGGGATCACGCCCTGAGCCGAAGGCAGAGGCTTAACGACTGAGCCACCCAGGCGCCCCTTGTTTAATGTTTTTAAATTGTGTTTTTTTTTAAATCTATCTTTGAGCTCAGAAACTTGGGTCTCAAAAAAGACATATCCAAAATATTACCATACATCTTTTTTTGAAAAATAAATATTTTGGAAACATAAGTAAGGAGCAATTAATTCTACCTGCAGAGAGACACCAGGAGCCCTTCATAGTAAACATATCACCTCTGATAGCGGAGATGCACACACGACATTGCGTAATTAGAAGGGAGTTGCTAGACAGAGAGTAGATTGTAGGGGCATTCCAGATAGAAGAGAGAATATATCCAAAGGCATGGAAGTTGTAAGAAAGCAAGTCTTTGCAGGGCCTTAGGGGAAATTCAAAGTTTAGTTCTGAATTGTGTTTAGAGTGAAGAGAGGAGGGGAGAACATGAAAAAGAACATGAAAAAGAAATAGGGAATTAAGCTTCTGTTGAAGATTAGAATAAAATTAATGAATTGGAGGATTATCAATAATTTTTAAGCTAAGGCTTGGCATGATCCTGTTTCTGTTTTAAAGAGAATCCTGGCAGCAAGTGAGAGATGGGATAGAAAAAAATAAAAAAAAAAAAACCCAAAAAACCAAAAAACCAAAAACTGGAGGCAGCAGGGTCAGATAGGAGGTACCATCTATTATCAAATGGATTCTATGTAGTGAGTTCCATATAATGTCCCTTCAAATGGGAGTCCTAATTTTCATGCAGTTTGCTGTCAGCAATACATGGAAGATTAATACGTAAAACCTGGGTTCCCATGTACAGACCCTTTTCTGCATCTCTTTTCAGAATAGGACTGCTAGAATAGACAAATTTAGGCAATTTAATCATTTTGTAGATGTGCTTGAGGAAAAGAAACATGAAGTGTGAGTGAATCTCCTGACACTGAATTACAGAAAGAGCGTAGAGAAAGGTCTGCACAAAGGCTTGAGCTGTGCTAGTAGGTAGAAGAATAGCATCATCAGGGGAAATGTGTGCAATACATTGAAACTTTCCAAATGAATGAGACTAGAAGTTTCGATTCTACTATTTAACATCAGATGATGGATGTATTAGGTACTTGCGTTGTATACCTTTTTTGAATCAAGGTATTGACTTTTAGGATGGTCAGAAAGACTCAAATGAACGCAGAATATAAAGCATCTTACGCATGCCTTTTCTGAATTCTATAAATGATGCTCCTTGTATCAGCTTTACAAACTGATGATGGTCATAACCTGGGTGAGAGAATGGCACACCCTCTTAAGCAAAAAGCTCTCCACTGCTTGGAAGGAAACAGCTTCAGGGTGAATCTGGCTTAAAAGGATTTGCCTTATGGAGGAAACTCTGAGGATCAGACTCAGGTTTTCAAACTGCTTTTAGTTTTGTAAGATTATTTTATTTTAAATGACCAAGTGCTTCTTCCCACCCGATAAGAGCTGGTGAAATATTTTGAGTGGCTTAAGTTTTAACCTAAGCAAAACAAAACAAAACAAAACAAACAAACAAAAACAAAACAAAACAAAAAAAAAACCTTCCACACTTTGAGTCAGGTAACAACAAAGATATACAAATCTTATCATCAAAAAATTTTAATTCCAAATAAATACCCTAGAAGAATATTCACCATTAATAGCATGTTTGCATAAATGAGCAATTATAAATTACATAAATATGCTTCATTTGGAAAATATATACATAAATAATGGCATAGTCATATAAAGAAATTCTAAAATGTTAACTAGATCTATGGGGGTGTGTGTATATATATATATATATGTATATGTATATATATATGAGTGTGTGTGTGTATGTTCATGAAAACAGAACTTTTAGTGAAAAAAGCAATGGGCAAAATAATATGTACACTACTAAATCAATTACAAGTATATTCAAAGTAGCAAAAGCATAGATTGTTGGGGATGTCTACCTATAAAAATATGAATGATAGGGATACTCACCAACTTGAAAATAATAGTTACCTCCTGGGAGAAAGAGATGAAATTGGGATAAGTCAAATAATGGCTATTAATAATGTTTGTCTGTTTAAACAAAAATGACCTGACACAAATATAGCAACGTGGTGAACATGTTAAATCTCTGCGGTGGGCAGGTGTCAGTGCAGTGCTCTCATGTGTTTTCCATGTTTTGAGTATTTTTTAATAGCATGGCTCAACCTGCACTAATGAATCACTAAGAGTATTTCAACTGATAAAACACAAATTCTACTCATGAATTTTTAATGTGTTCAAAATGGCCAAATTGGATGCTCTATTATAGAAACCACCAGAGTAATCTATAGTTTAGCATATTTGGTCCAACAATTACATGGTAATTATTTCAGGGTTTACTGATTCTCCCCCTTACTTTACAGAACAGTCATGAGAATTCCAAGAGTCCAGGTAAATCCCAAGGGTAAATAAATGCATATACATAAAAAGAAACATGGCAGACATTTCTGGCTTTAATTTTAATGCACTAGCTTGGCTACTTACAAGTTCAGAAGGGGGAAAAAGGCAGTTAAAAAAGCTGACAACTCATAAACAGCTAATATTATAAATCCACAAATACACCAAAAATTCCATCACATTTAGATGCTCTGTTTTTGTTTTTGTATTTTGTTTTTGTGTTTGTTTGCATGTGTTGCTTCAAGAAGCAAAATCTAGTCTGAATCAAATTAGTCAACTTCTTACTCCTGACAACTACAGCAACAAAGAATACTAATGCATGATATTCAAATAACTCCTCTACTTTTCTAAGCACACAATCAATCTAGTTTCTGATGGAAATTAATGGGTGTTAAGTAGATAGACAAGAGAATATTGCATTGGCTTACCTTTGCTTAAAAATTAGCTCACCAAGAGAAAGGTTGACCCATGTGGGAGAGACCCACAGACCTAAATAATTGCTTTTTGTAGCAGTTAATAAGAATGCAAACATCTATTGATTTACTGATAATTAGATATTAGTAACTATTCCACGTATGGGGAAGCAGTAAGCAACCAGCTCAAGTTGCTTAGAAAGACCGTGATCTATATTTTATCAGAATAATATCAGACACAGCGTTTCAAGTTACTTTATGTCCTGAAATACAGTATGCTATGGCAGAAAAAGCAGGCCTTCTTAGTCTCTTTTTATTATCAATGTAAAAACCTTTAAAAAAATAATAAAATGTGCAAAAGGATAAATCTCCTACGAGCTGTGGGAGAACTTAGTAAATAAGTACTAGATAAAAATAAGAATGGGGCCAAGATGACAATCTAAAAAAAGAATGTTAAATTTAAAGAAATGAAAGTCTGTAGCCAGAAATTGGAAATTATCAATGAGAATTATACAAGTGTTAAAGTTCAATCAAATAGGGTAGCATGGAAAATAGCATTAGTTTATAACCATGTGGTTCTATAGCAACAGCAACTTTTGTGCATTTGAAAAATGTAATATAGATGCATATATATATATATATATATATATATATATATATATTTATATATAGGCATATATAAGGATCCAGACAAAAATCAGCAACTATTGTAATTATTTGTTTTCAAAAGATCAGTTTAATTATGAAATTAAATTTAAGGACATAAAACCAAACATTTCAAAACAAGCTATAAAAAAGGTTTAACTTTACATAAATTTAAAAATAAATGAACACTTACATAAAATAAGCATATGTTATTCAATTGTACTTAACATGTTTGGGAAAGTAAAAAAAAAAAAAAAAAAAAAAAAAAAGACCACCTTATAATAATTCAGTGATTTTCTTCCACTTGAACCAGTCTTATGAAAGTTCTGAGGAATTAGTGTGTGGCTTCATGTGGAAAAAAGCAAACCAATGCATTTTAGAAAAGAGGTAAGAAGAACCTGGAGTTGGCTGTGCTTACATTAAGAAATACATACTAAACCTCACAAATGTTTTCATTTTACATCAATTAATTTATGGTCCAGAAAACATGTCATATTATTTTATAGATTACGCAATTACTAGTATTGGATTGATAATGTTCACCCATAAATATCAGAGTAACTAATTAAACTGAGTAGAGAAGGAGTGGGTATAAAGATATATGTATGTATGTAATATGTAATAAACTATGTACTGAAAATTCAGCATTGATTTATAGCAAGTATAGTTTTGATAAAGCACTATAAAATATGGTTTTACTTTGCAATCAGGAACACTTTGCATTTCTTGTAAATTTGCTCTTCACATCAACTTTCCCCTGAGGCTTAAATATTTCTTTTTACATTTCTTACTTATGTACAAAAATCAAATTCACACCTCATGGAGGTATTTCATTTTAAGTGAAAATGTTTACATAAATCGAAAAGGTAGAAAGTTTACAAAATAAACATCATGTTGAACGATTGAGATTGAAGTGCTTTAGGTAGGACTCACGGAGAAAAAATATTTATCCCTAAATTGTTACAACAAATGCTATTTCTAGGATAAGCTGCCTCTGGTCCTGTGTCCTATCTGAAAGGCAAACCAGTTTTACTATAGCAAGGCTACTGTCCAGATGGATTGAAACAGAGAAGATATCAAAACTTTTCCAAAATGTAACTAAAATTGTTTGTAATAATCCTGGGAAGGTGTCAACAAGAATATAGCCAGTAATGTTGTCTAGGAAGCATCTCATTCTATTTATCTAGAATTTCTTTCCTTTTGTTTTCAGCTGAAGAAGTTAATATGTGGTATCCTGAAAAGATAGCTGGCCTGAGTCACTGAACTAGTTCTAGTATCAGCTCTGAGTTTACTATGTGACTTGAAATAGGGTCCAGAGCTGTCTTTGAGCTGCTTCCTCATGTCTCAAAAAGTGACTAGTAGGCTTCCCTCTGCTCAAAAATTCTCCTATTCTAAGTCTGCAGAAAAGTTGTGATCTAGTTTTGTGTATGGATCACTCCTCATGGTGTTAATGTCAGAAGTAATATCATGGTACACACAAGAGGTGAGAACATATCAAGATAAGTTATTGTGTTTTTTAATCTCAATATATGTATGCATTTCACAACCACCATACATTACGCTCAATTCCATGATATCAGAGTTTCAGGAGAGACAAGTCAACAGACTTAATTAAAATGGGTTCTCATCTGCAGGGAACCGACTATTACCTAGGTAGGGCTACTTAACCACATTTCATCCATTGTTTGTTTCATCTATTATTGGCTTAAAAGAAGCAAATAATAAGCAAGCTCTGTTTAATTGTAAAGAGTTTCAAATAAGACAGATAAAACAGTGCATGTGAAAATATTCTGAAAAACATAAGGTACAATAACAATTCAAGTTATTATGATGAAATCACAATGTTACAGTTTCTTGGTCAATGTTCCCAAGGAATAATGATTAGGATTAATCCATCAGTGTCACCAGTTGTACATGATGCCAAAACATGAGGTTGTTCGTACATGTATTTACAAATATCCAGATGTTTAGAGTTATTCAGGCACGTTATTGATTTTTTAAACAAAATAATCTGGATATGTTGGCAATATTGGCGATTTTATTCCATGCTGAGCCTGTACTTTATCCCTTAATGTGGTTCAGATGTTTCCAAGTGTTAACACATTCACTGAATTACACACACATAGTTAATGAAAATATTATGATCCCATAAATAGCAAGTCAAACTAGCACCTTTTTCTCTTAGCCCCTTTTTTTCAAATGAAGAGTGGTGAAGCACAACCAGTTAATCTAACATGTGTATGAATGTGGTGTGGTAGAGTCTGGCATTGGCCAATTCGGAGCATCGCAAGCAGCTCTTGGTTTAATGGCCCCCAGCCTGAGTAGATTTCTTGATTTGGATCACCAGAGATAGCATGAAAAGTCCCTTTGTTGAGTTTTAGTTTTTCTTGGCTTTCAGTAGCACAGCATGAGAGGGATAAGATTTGGCACTCTGTATCTAAGCTGTCATTTGGAAATTTCAGATTTGGATTCTCTTCCTAGCATTTAGACTTCTTAATTCAAACCATTCTATATTCCCTGAGCACTGATGTTGTATCCCCCTGCAGAGAAGGAAAACGTGACTCCAATATGTCACCTGGCTCACCATGTCACCCCAATATTCTTGATGATATTAATGGGGTTTTCAATGACAGTGTTATGGAGTTTTTCAAAGTGCCAGTGAGTCCTATTAATATTCTATGACTAAAAATTGTACTGGTCTCTATTATTTAAAATGAATCAAAATTAATCATTAAAGTATTTCAGACATATTAAGCCTTCTCTGGCTACTAAATTTCCACAATATGTAGGACTGTTCACCAGAAAAATCATTAAAGTTCTAAAGAATATGGTTCTTTGTCCACTGGAAAGTATAATTAAAGTCTATATTCCTGACATTTTGCTACTGACTTCTATCAAAAAAGTATGTAGTACGTTAAAATAACAATAAATTCTTAAAAAAACAAAAAAAACAAAACCCTTACAATTTTAGAGAATGTCTCTATCTCTAAATGTTTCTTCTGCCAATGACAACCTCTTCTTTCCCAATATTACAGTATTGCAATGCTGTTACAGGTATGCATGCTCCACATTTTATTTTTTTATTTTACTTTAATTATTACATAAGATACTTACAGAAAAATGTACAAAGCATAAGTGTATGGTTTCAAGAATTTCTTAAAGTGAACATCTTCATAAAGCCAGCACTAAGACTAAAAACAAATAAAACACTGCAGAGTTCTAGAGAATATTTTATGCCCTGTCCTGGATATTAACTAGCTGCAAATGTAACTGTTATCTTCATTTCTATCATAAATTAGTTTTAACTATTTTTTAAATATTTATTTATTTATTTATTTATTTATTTATTTGAGAGAGAGATCAAGAGAGAGTGGATGAGCCAGGGGGAGAGGCAAAGGGAGAGGGAAAGAATCTCAAGAAAACTCCCCACTGAGTATGGAGTCCAATTCAGGGCTTGATCTCATGACCCTGAGATCATGACCTGAACTAGACTCAAGAATCAGATGCTTAACCTACTGAACCACCCAAGTGCCCCTAGTTTGAACTATTTTTGACTTTGACAGAATGTACACTTTTGCAACTGGCTTCTTCAGATCAATATTATGTTTGTGACATTTCTGCAAGTTCATGAGTGTAGTTCCTTTTCATTATTACAGAGTATACTCACTATAGACATACCATGAATGACTCAGTCATTTAACTGCTGATGGATATTTGAGTGGTTGCCAGTTTGTGACTACTGTAAAGGGTGCTGCTATGATCATTTGTGCATGCATGCCTGGTAAGTGCGGATACACATATAAACATGACTGTACGTAGATGTGGAATTGGTAAGGATTAAGATATGCACATATTCAGCTTCAGCAAATTGCCAAATGTTTTTCCAAAGTGGGTATACCACTTGGCTAGACCAAGTTGTATCCACACCAGCAAAATACAAGAGTTGTAGTTAATTCAGGTGATCTTACATTCAATTGAAATATATCTATGTGGTTCAATTCTGTTTTCTCTAATAACTAATGAATGTGGTCACTTTTCTATGCATTTGTTGTCCTCTTGATCACCTTCTTTTAAGAACTCCCTGTTCAAGTTTTTCCCCCTATTTTTTGAACTAAATATGGTATATTGTATCCACAGATAAGCATTTAAATAAAAAGTGTATACATAGCCCAAATAACTTCTAAAGATAAGTCTAGCTTATTTATTCAACCATCACCAGTTATGAGTCAAGAAGCACCTCTTTCATCATCTCCTAGTCACTACCAACCCTCAACAATAATTGCTATTCTGACAGCTAGTAGAAATTACTTTTGCCTTGAAAAAATTTATGTAAGTAGAATTACACTGTATATACTCTTTTGTGTCTGACTTCTTTGATCCACATTATATATGATGGCTTTAAAATAAATCCACAAATTATTTGTTATTCCTCCCTTGAGAAGGTGGAGCATAAATTCCCTACCTTTGAGTGTGAGAGGGTAAGGTGGACTTAGTGACTGACTTGTAAGAATAGAATAGAGAAGTTATAGTTTTAGCCATCAGAAAAGCACTACATATTTATCCACATAGTTACCATTTTTAATCTGTTCATTTGTAAACAACTCCGTGTCACCTACAAGGTGGTGCCCTCTCTTGCCCTACCAAAGTTGTGTCAGAAAAGGCCAGCTAAAACAGAGGTGTAATAAAATTCAGAGTCATACTATATACTATTCAAAATATCCAGGTTTTGATTTAAAAAAAAAAAAAGAAAACTCTCATCATACAAAGAACTAGTAAGATCTCAAACTGAAAAAGAAGACAATCTATGTCAACATGGAGATGACACAGATATCTGAACTATCTGACAAAGACTTTAAAGCAGCCATCATAAAAATGTGTTAACATACAATTACATACTTGAAAAATTGAAAAATAGAAAGGATCAGCAACTAAATAGAAAGTCTCACCTAAGAAATAAAAGATATATGAAGTACCAAATGGAAATGTTAGAACGAAAAACCACAACTGAAATAAACTTAAAAAAAAAAAAGCCTCAAGAAATGGCTCAATAGTAACATTGGGGTGACAGAGGAAATGATCAGTGAACTTGAAAATGAAACAACAGAAATTATTCAATATGAACACCAGAGAGAAAATAGTCTGAAAAAGCAATGAACAGAGCCTCAGGTGCCTGTCAGACTATAACAAAAGATCTAACATGTGGTCATCACAGAGCCAGAAGAGAAGAAAAAATGATTGAAAACTTCTCAAACTTGGCAAAAGATATAAACCTATAGATTCAAAAAGTTAAGGAACCACAAACAGGATAAACCACCAAAAATTCACATCAAGATACAGTTATAGTCAAGCATAAGAAAACTAAAGAAAAAACCTTGAAGGCAGTGAGAAAGACATTTTAACTGCAGGGAAAAATAAATTCAAAATGACAATGGATTTCTCATCAGAAATCATGGCTGCTGGGAAAAAAATGGAATAAAGTTTTTCAACTGTTGAAAAGAAAAATCCTATCAACTCATAATCCTATATCCCAGAAAAATATCCTCCAGAGGAAATCACAATATTTTTAGAAAAAGGAAAAAAAGAAGAGATTTGTCACAAGTAATGAACTAACAAGGAATGGCTAAAAAAAGTTCCTAAACAGAAAGGAAATAATAAAAGAAAGAAACTTAGAATATCAAAAAGGAAAGAAGAACATAGTAAGCAAACATATGAGTAAATATAAGAGTTTTTCCTTTTCTTCCCAATTTTTCTAAATTGTCATTGAGGATTGAAACAAAAATCATAACTCTGATAAGGTTCTAAATGCATGTAGAAGAAATAGTTAAGATAGTTATATTATTAAGGAGAAGGGTAAAGGGATATAAAGTGAGGTAAGGTGTCTACACTTTACTTGAAATGCTAAAATAGGGGCGCCTGGGTGGCTCAGGCATTAGGCGTCTGCCTTCGGCTCAGGGCGTGATCCGGCATTGTGGGATGGAGCCCCATATCAGGCTCCTCCGCTGGGAGCCTGCTTCTTCCTCTCCCACTTCCCCGCTTGTGTTCCCTCTCTCGCTGGCTGTCTCTCTCTCTCTGTCAAATAAATAAATAAAATCTTAAAAAAAAAAAAAGAAATGCTAAAATAATGACATCCCAAAACTGTTATAAGTTATGTGTTTTATATATATGATATATATATATAACATAAATGTAATACTCAGAGCAGTACTGATAAATTCTATATAAAGTGATTGTTATGGGTAGTATTGTGTTCTCTCCAAAAAGATATGCTGGTATTCTAACCTGCCGTGTTTCAAAATGTGATCTATTTAGAGATAGGGTCTTATAGAGATAATCAAGTTAAAATAGGGCCATTATTGTAAGCCCTAATTGAATATGACTGCTGTCCTTATAAAAAGGGGAAATTTGGCCACAGATACCCATATAGAAGAGATAATGGAAGGAACAGAGGGAGAGGATGACTATTTACAAGCCAAGGAGAAAGGCCTAGAACAAATTCTTCCAATTCTGTCCTTAGAAGGAAACAACACTGCATACACCTTGAATTTGGACTTCTAGCCACCAGAACAGTGAGACAACATTTTTCTGTTTAAAGTTTCCCAGTCTGTGGTCTTTCATTGTGGCAGGCTGAGAAAATTCAGTGCCACACTAAAAAATACTAAAGACATAAAAAGGAAATTCAAAAAAAATTTTCAATTAGTGTAATCCATCATATGAACAAGTTAAAGAAGAAAAATCATTCGAGATTATGAATTTTGTAGGAAAAGGATTTCACAAAATTCGGCACCCATTCATGAGAAAAATTTTCTCCGTTGATTGTTTCCTCTGTTCAGTATAGTATTAAAAGTCCCAATCAAAGCAATTAGACAAGAAGAAGAAGAAGAAGAAGAAGAAGAAGAAGAAGAAGAAGAAGAAGAAGAAGAAGAGAGAGAAGAAAAAGAAAAGAAGAGCGAGAGAGAAAAGAAAAAGATATCCAAATTGAAAGGATGATGTGAAATTCTTTCTGCTTGCTGATGACATGATCTTGTATGTAGAGACCCTTAAGACTCCTATAATGTTAAAAGCACAGCAAATAAACAAACAAACAAAGAAAAGACAAGTGGGACTACATTAAACTAAGAAGTTTATGCACAGGAAGCTATCAATAGAGATTAAAGACAGTCATCTTTTTCTAAAGAAATTATTAGTATTATTATTTTAATTCTTAATGTTTGGGATATATGTATCTATTCTTTATATATGTATCTATAGTTTAGATATAGAGTATATTAGTATATTTCATTATAGAATATATTTTTATAGAAAGTGCCATTTACCTAAGTTCCCATATTGTTTTAAGAAATACTTATTTTTTCTTTGCATAAGAAGGGAATTCTCAAAGACTACAGAGTAATATATCCATGTGTCTTAAGTCAGAGTTCCCAGAAGCAAAGTTTGAGGCTGGGATTCCTGTCTACATGATTGATTCAGGGGGTGCTCCTAGACTCAACCTTGATAGGAGCAAAAGCAGTTGGGCAGGACACAGAGAATACACACATGAATGTGGTTTCAGCTGAAGTCAGCCTTGAGTCAGATCCTGCAGAGAGATTTGGAGCAAAAAGTTTATAGCAGAATTTATCCCTTTTTGACGAAGGGGGAGAGGCTTTGTGCCCCATGTGCAATACCTTTAATAATGCAAAAGAACTCCCATGGGGAAGGTTGCAGATATGAATCAATGAGCCATTAGCCAAAACACCTACGGTCGCTAGGGATGAAAGCCATATCTAAGTGATAAAAGGGATCTCAGAGAGTCTGAGCAGACACAAACAATATCTACCAAAACAAAATAATATATAATGTGTATGAGCCTGCTGTACATTGGCATAGTCTCATCATATCTAAGCTAAATTTAAGGCACAAGAAAACTATTTTTACTAGATCATTTGTATATTGATTTTTACTAGATCATTTGTATATTGATTTAGGTTACTAGATCATTTGTATATTGATTTAGGTTATTTTACTAGATCATTTGTATATTGATTTAGGTTATTGTGGGGATTATGAAGCTCTATCAAAGTTTCCAGTCTCATTCTCTCCAATCTTCTTCCATCATTATTTATGGAAGCAGATTGGAAATAAATAACTAGTAACCCATCATTTTGAAGAATGAAAGGCCTAACTAAAACTTATGCTCTTGGGTTTTCAATGCATAAAACCTCAGGAGACCCCATGAAACTTTTTCCACCTATTAGCTTTTCACCATTAATCTATGAGTATGAATTTCTCCTGAACAACTCTGTCAGATAAGGAGAGCTATAACTGTAGAGGCTTCTGGTACAGTGAAACCACAAAAACTTGTTTCTAATGCCATGGTGTCATTCTCCTCAGAATGTATAGAGGATCAAGAAGTCTAAATAAATAAATAAACAAATAAATTAATTAATTAATAAAACTAGAACTAGAATAAAATTAGAACATGTCTCCAGTATGTCAAACTCTCTCCTAAGGCAAAACTAACTTGAAGGACATTCCAATAGATGATTTTATTTCTGTTTAAATAAAGTTTAGGAATTATCTACCTCAGAATGCAATGGCTTATATTATAGCAAACTGTAACTGTTAACAAATGGCTGCCATTGGTATTGTCCTTTGGATCACTTTCAAATGTTCTTTCAGTCCTGACAATACCTCTATGAGGCTCCTCAAGGAATTTAGACCTCCATCTTGTAGTCACCAATAAAACTACATTGGCTTATTATAAGTTTTCAGGTAAATGGTCACATTTTATTTATCCTTCCTATCTCTATGTGTTTGCAGCCTTGTCTTCTTTTCCAGGCTCCTTCTCCTTTCCTCTAGTTTTCTTTCTTCACTGACTTTCTTTCAGTTCCCTCAAGGTGGCTCACTCTCTTCTCAGCTCAAAGACCTTACCCATCCACCCCAGTCCATCCTCCACTGCACTCTCCAGCCCTCACAGAATTAGTGTTAGTTCTGTCACAACTCCATTTTTAGTATTTTCCTCCATAGGTTTTGTTACTGTTATTGTTCATTACGTTAAACTGCTATTTGGCTAATTTCTATCCCCCTCACTAAACAGTAAATGCCATGAAAGCAAAATATTAAATTTTGCTGCTCATTGACACAAAAAAATGGAACGGAATGCTTTGAATCTTGTAACATAGAAAGTACTATATAAGCATTTATTGAATATGTGAATGAAGGAGAAAAAAAGAGAGAGACTAAAAAATTAAGACTCATACGCTATCTGTCTTACCTGAAGAGTGAGAAACTGGGAACAAATCCATATTTTTCTCTCTCCATATTCATCAAACTTTGATGTTCCTTTTTCACACTAAACTGAAACATGCCTCTCTTCATTTCTTCCCTTCAGAGCAACTGAGAACAAAATGACTACATAATATTTTCCTTTTTTTAAGAATAATTACTCCTAGTCCTTTCAACTATTTCTGATGAAATCCTAAAACCTTTATTTCATTCACTTAATAGGTGCTTTTGTTCTCTCCATATTTTACGTGTTGTAACTCCAAATAAAATTAAATCTGTGGCAGTAACACTTTATTTTTTTATTTTTATAATAATTTTTTATTATATTATGTTAGTCACCATACAGCACATCCCTGGTTTTTGATGTAATGTTCCATGATCCGTTACTTGCGTATAACACCCAGTGCACCATGCAATACGTGCCCTCCTTAATATCCATCACCAGCCTATCCCATTCCCCCATCCCCGCCCTGAAGTTCTCAGTTTGTTTCCCAGAGTACATAGTCTCTCATGGTTTATTCCCCCTTCTTTTTACCCCCCCCCTTTCTTCTTCCCTTTCTTCTCCTACCGATCTCCCTTCCTACTTCTTATGTTCCATAAATGAGTGAAACCATATGATAATTGTCTTTCTTTGCTTGGCAGTAACATTTTAAAGATGTTTGTGTGAATTTTTTCTCTCTCTGTTTTCCCATTTTGTTTTTCATTCAAGCAAGGGTAGGTTTTTATGCTTGCTTTCTACAAGGGAAATTTGTAGTAATGCAGAAAGCAGAAGTTGTCCACAGACAATTCCCCTGAAGGCATCTGTTTTTCTCAAAACCTCAAGGCATTGAGGAGGTAAAGCTAAATGTCCTGTAAGGAGCTAAGAAGTAAAATAATTTTCAAAAGAGAAAAGTTTTCTAATCAACAAATGCCTGTGATACTCCTTGTCCCATTATCTTTCTGTTTCTATCTTGGGAGACTAACATCAAAAACGATATTTACTTGGGTTCAGACCTGTCAGTGATTCCTGGGCTCTATGTAAGACAAAGGAGCAGTAAAGCCAGCACCATGAGGGAACACTGGAACAGTTGGGTCTCTGTGGTAACTGGGAAAGAAAGATGACTAAGGACTGAAGTGAACTTCTAGGCACCCCCGCCCTTCAGGTCATTGAGGATTTGCACTATCCTGGAGTGAAAAGGGACCTTTAGGAAAAATGAAGTTACTTTTCATGGTTCCAAGGCAGGCTGGGAATCGAGAGGTAAAAATTAAGCTAATTTAAGACCAGGAAGTAATATGTGATGCTCTGCATCTCTGGGTTCATGGACTGGCATTCATTTTTCATAGAGCCTATTCCCAATAGAAAGATGACCTGAGGACTGAACTTGATTTTCTCTTTCACAAATGTGTGTTTAGTTCTTCTGAGGATGCTTTCAAATGACTAGAAACATGACAGAGACATCAGTGAATAGTGAATCAGTGAATCGGCGAGACTCTGAAGGTTAGGTCCAAAAAAGATGGTAATGACACATAAGTGCTCGTAATTAGGCTTCAATGCTAAGAATCCTCTCAGAAACTAGTTAAAATTCAGTTTTCTTTCAATAACCATACTCTTTCTGAAAACTAGGAAACATAACAGTATTTGGTGTATTCTTGATCAGATATTACTATGATCATCGTGTATATGTAATATTTACAGAACACCTAATATAAGTTTTGAAGTTAGAAATCAGAAACTATCTTCATCAGCATTAAGAGCAAAACCTAGCCTATAGAAAACAAAAACATTTCTAGGATATCTGAATAATACCTCAAATCTCACAAATCCACATATTTTATCATTGCTGACTAGGATTGCAAACTTTCTTTTCTGCTAGATTGTGAAAAAGAAAAAAAAAATAGGTTGTTTTCCCTATCAAACTCAGATTCTAGTGAGTGTATATGTTGTTGGGGTGGGTAAGATGAGATACGAAATAAATGAATCATTAAAATATGAAAGATTTCCCCCAAATACACTGGGAGAAAGTAAAACAAGAAAGGAAGTACAGCGTGGGAGGTCTGTTATCATATGTTTGGAGACCATAGATAGCCTTGCTGAAAAGGAGATATTTGAGTAAAGGTCAGAAGAAGGTTAAGGAATAAATCATGAGAATGCCTGGGGGAGGGGCACTCCAGAGCAGAAGGAACTGCAAGTGAAATGTCCTTGAGATAGAAACATACCTGATGTGGTAGAAGAAAAGCCATGAGGCCTGTGTGGCAAGAGGAGAATGAGTGAATGGTGTACTCACCTAGAGTAAGTCAAAGAGATAGTGGTGGTATGGGAGCCAGTTGTGTGAGAATCCAATCATTTAATGACCCATGAGCTGTTTTATTGCTGTTTTTACCCTGAGTGAGATAGAAAGCTACTAGAAATCTTTGAATTCAAGAGCCACATCATCTGATTTAGTTTTTAAAGTTGATCACTCTGGCTATTCTACCGTGGAAAGACTACAGATGGTTAGAAGTAGATCATAGGTGGAGGTTCAAGCCAGGGTGGCTAGGAGGCTTTTACAACAATTCTAGAAATGGAAGTAGGTTGATTGCAGTGCAGTAACTGTAGAGGAAGTGACGAGAAGTGTTGGTCAGGATCTGGATATATTCTGAAGGAAGGGCCCAGAGTTTTCTAATGGATTAGACAGAGGATGAAACAGAAAGAGAAGACAGTTGAGAAGCATTTGTCTTACAGCACTGGAAGGATGGGGTTGCCATGACTGCATTTTAGAGGATTGGTCCAGGTTAGAAATAAAAACATGATCATCAACTCATGATTTTACATAATGAGAAAAGATGAAGTAACCAAATGAGTCAGCGTCATGGACAGAAATGTATTCCCACAAAATTTGTATGTTGAAGTCCTAACCTCCAGGACCTCCGAAAGTGATTGTAATTGGAGACAGGAGCTTTAAAGAGGTGATGAATTTAAAATGAGGACTTTAGGGTATGCTCTAATCCAATTTGACTGATGCCCCATAAGGGATTAGAAGACCTAGAGAAACATTAACGGTGTGCATGCACTGAGGGACAACTATGTGAAGGTGGAGCAAGATGTTGGCCATCTGACAGCTAAGGATAGAGCCCTCAGAGGAAACAACCCTGCTGGTACCTTGATCTTGAACTTATGGCCTTTAGAATTGTAAGAAAATATATTTTTGTCGTTTAAGCTGCCCAGCCTATGATATTTTGTTATGGTAATCCTAGTAAATTAATTCAGTGAGTGATGGTAGTGAGAAGAAGGAGGAGGAGGAGGAAGAGAAGGAGGCAGAGAAGAAGAAGAAGAGGAGAAGGAGAAGGAGGAGGGAGAGGAAGAGGAGGAGGGGAAGGTGGAGGAGGGGGAGGAAAAAGAGGAAGAGGAAGGAGAAGGAGAAAAAGAGAGTGGTGGGGGAGGGGAAGAAGGAGAAGCAGAAGAAGAAAATGAAAAAAAGGCTATATTTCAATTATTTCAATTAGACCAAAATCTAAGGCTTATTGTCAGAAAATCTTCATTTACTTTATTTAATAACATTCACTAAACTCAACAAAGAGGCAAATACTGTGAAGAAACAAGAGATATAATAATAACTTATGGTTCATCTCTCAAGCTAGTCTAGTTTAGGAAGAGGACTAAACTAATGATAATGATGATATGTTCTCAGAAAGTTGTGTAGAAGTTTGCTTAAAAGATGGGAATGCATTATTTATTAACATGGTTTATTGTTTCAAAAGCTATTGTGCACCCAGTGTTAAAAGGGATTCTAGAAATATAAATATAATAATATCAAATGACGATGATGATGATGATGATGATGATGATGATGATGATGATAACAGTAACTACAATAATGGTTAACCTTTACTTCATCTGAAGGGGAGCAGCAACACTAGGGAGTCTAGTTGGAGAAATGGTGAGCTTCAGTATGTTGAATTTGAAGTATTTGTGGGACACAAATAAGGGAAGAAGGCAAAACAGTTATTGGATGAAAAAAACAGGTTTCCAGGGGACATCAGGGCTCAATCTTTAGATAAGCTCTTCCAGCTCACATATTTAGAATAAAACATAGCGGATCCAATGACAGAAACCTGGATAAGACCTACCTTTAGGAATTTCGTAAAGAAGTCCAGAAAAGAAGTCAGAAAAGTAAAAAAGAATGGAAGAGAGCTTTAATAATGGCCAAGTTATCAAAAAGAAGCATTAGAGAACCAGCCCATATGTCCAGTAAGATAAGAATTGAAATTTATCAATTGAATTTGGCAGTAAGGACATTATAGGCAATATCTGCCAAAACAATTTCAATAGAGTAGAGGCAGAAACTATAATGCAATGAGCCGAAAAAGGAAATGAGAAGCAAAGAATCAGGGACTGTTAGCGAAGACTTAACGTTTTAAAAACGTTAAGCAAGAAAGGAGGGCGATGGAGCAGTATCGTAGTATAAGAAAGCGTGTGTGGTGAGTGTTCTTCAAGTCTGAGAACATCTCTAAGGTGAAGGAAAGAAGTCACTGGCAAGCACACACAATATAGTGGGTAAGTACTACAGGAAAATGAATAGCAGCAGTAACAATAATTACAAATGGAATGATGACAAAAGAATATACCTCAACCTGTTACGCTAGAAGAAAGGGAGGGAGAATACATTTAGAAAATTTCAAACTTGACCCTGGTCAGAAATAAAAAGAATTCATACTTTATAAGGCCTTAAATTAATCTAAGTTGGTTGCATACATTTGCTGAGAATAAGGAAGATAGAATACAAATTTGTGTATACATGTATGATTAGATATATGTGTATATATATTAGCCAGGAGCCCATACACCGAGAAAAATCAGGATTTAGGAGTAAGAGAGAGAGAGAGAGACAGAGACAGAGACAGTATTTTGATGAGATAATTTAGCACCTGAACTGAGCCATGTTCAAACTCAGTTGAACACCTAAGTCTTGTCATTTGAAGTCACTACATTTTTGTACTATGTAGTCTAAGATTGACAAATAAACTTTTGCTTGAATAATTGGGTCTGGCTTCTGTTCTTACAACTAAAAGTGTCACTACTTGTTCAAGGCTGAGTAAGAAAATATGTTAGGGCAGGAAAGGATGACAGGTGAAAGAACAAGGCATCAAGGAATGGAGAAGTTCTACAGAAGCTCAGAGCAGGTGAGGTAAGGGTAAGAGTGTGATAGTGTCGGAATGATAAAACACCATGGTAGAAATGTAGTACTGGAATTCTAACGTGAAGCTTTTCTAAAGCCCATGCCCAGTTCTGGAGTGGAACACTGACAGGGAGAAATTTAAGGAATTGTAAGGTTAGAATGCTGAGTGGGAATTCTCATGTAAAATGGGCTTCCGCAGAGTAGGACAATATTAAGACCAGTTAGTTATAAGTACTCAGATCTGACTTTAAATCTTGTCTCTTTTACAGGCTACATGACTTAATTTATCTGATACTTAGTTTCCTCATACATAAAATGAGGATAAATAGAATACCCACTTCATAAAGTTCTATAAGGATTAACACAATCATTCCAAAACATGGAATATCATGGTTACACCTAGTTTATCATTCAATATTTAAAATGATGGCTTAGAGAATACAGGATCAGGTAACTGTATGTTTCATGGATACGGGAGAATCCATTAAAATTTGCCTCTGGGCACGACAGTGGCCGCTATGCAAAGCACAGATCAAACTTCGCTTGCTCGCCTGCCTTGCTCCAGCCTCCTCTGCAACCATGTTTGACAAACCGGACATGGCTAAGATTGAGAAAATTGTTAAGTCAAAATTAAAGACAGAAGCACAAGAGAAAAATCCAGTGCCTTCGAAGGAAGCACTTGAACAGATGAAGCAAGCAGGGGAATTGCAATGAGGGGTGTGCTGCCAATAGGCACTGTACATTCCACAAGGATTGCCTTCTTATTTTCCTCCTTTAGCTGTTTAACTTTGTAAGGTGCAAAGAGATTGGATTGAGTTTAAATGACCATGCTGCCCTTTTTCACATCAAAGAATCAAGAACTACTGACAAGGAAGGCCACACCTACCTCTCCCATCTGCCTGTCTGGCTGGCAGGGAAGGAAAAGAACTTGCATGTTGGTGAAGGAAGAAGCTGGGTGGGACGACAGTGAAATCTAGAGTAAAAACCAAGCTGGTCTAAGGTGTCCTGCAGGCTGTAAAATGATTGTCTTTACTTTTTCTCTCATTGGCTCTTTTAGCTGTTGAATATTATGAAGCTAATAGCAGACAAACTGAATAATTATTTTTTGAAAGTATGTTGCTATTTATTTTTGTTGGTAACTGTGGAGTTGGTTTTCTTATAATCATTTCATGACCTAGCCTTGCATTTCTTTACTTGTTGACAATATACAAAATTATTTTGGCATCTCCAGAAAACTTACAGAATCTGACATGTATTTATTTATTTAGTTTAGTTTATAATCTGCTTTTTTATTTAACAGTATATCATATCATTTACATTTTCCCATGATACCACTATAGAATCTGACATATATTTTAAAAAAAACTAACCTAGGACGACTGGGTGGCTCAGCCAGTTAAGTGTTTGACTCTTGATTTCAGCTTAGGTCCATGCTCAGCAGGGAGTCTGCTTGGTATTGTCTCTCTCCCTTCCCCTCTGCCCCTCTCCCCTGAGATAAATAAATAAATCTTTTAAAAATTAAAAAAATAAAATAACTTAAAATGTCTGGTATGGACCAAAATAACTAACACAATTCTTTGTTCAATAATAAAACAACATTCTGCAAAAACATTTTAGAGAAACACTGACAAGTCACTGATACTTTTATTTGTGGCTCTCTCTATGTAAGTTTTAAAGTAACTAGTTTTTTCTCCCACATTTATGATGATGACTTCAAAGTTTATTACTACACTCTACAGTTCTCCTACTGAACAGCAGGCTTACAACTGTAATGATCTTCTGGTCATCTCTATCTGAAGGCCATATGGATAATTCAATCAACAACTGAAATACTTAAAAAAATAGTGTTTTAATTTCCAAACTAAAACTGGTTCTCTTCCCAATTTCACTTTCTATGTTACTCACACTAGAAACTTGAATGATAGACAGCTTGATTTCCATTCTCTCTACCCCTCTCCATGAAACCATTCACTAAACTGTATTAACTGCTACATATTTTTTTTCACATTGATTCTTTCATCTCCAAACACTGATCTAAGCGATCATTATTACGTGACGTCTAGTGTCCTTCAACAACCACCTGAGATCCCAAGACTGAGTTTCTCTAACCTACAATTCATTCTCTGTGCTGTCGCTAAAGGTATTTTGGAAAGCAGATTTTATGACAGGTTCTTATTAAAACCTGTTGCCCAGTTGCTGCAAAACTAAGCAAATTTGTTTCATCACTTGCATTAATTCAATTTTATTTTTGGTAGCTGGTCCTGGAGACAAGTTCAAAAAATGGGAAAGTGGAGTGGAAGGTTATCTGTGAAAATGTGAAAACACACGTCCAAGTGAGGTCTTATCATACTAGAGGCTTTGCACGATTTTTTTTTGTCGCCTCAAAACAGTCACAATAAGAGTAGAAAACAATAAGATGGTGAGAGAATAAAAGAAGTTATGTGTACAGAGGAAACACTGTTGGGTGAATGGATAAAGAAAACGTGGTATACAATACAACAGAATATACTTCTGCCTAAAAAAAAAAAAAGAAAGAAAAAAAAGGAAAATCCTTTAATTTGTGAACATGAAAGACATTTATTAAGTAAAATAAACCAGTCACAAGGGACAAATACTGCAGGATTCCACCTACATGAAGCCTCTAAAACTGTGAAACTCATAGAAGCAGAGAATATAAGTTATTGCCAGGGACTGGAGAGAGTAAAGAATAACTGTTGTTCACTGGGTTTAAAGTTTTAGTTGCGTAAGATGAGTAAGTTCTAGATATATGCTGTACATCATAGTGCCTACAGTTGACAACATGGTATCATGAACTTCAAAATGTATTAAGAGGGAAAATCTCACGTTAAGCATTCTTACCACAAAAAAAGACAAAAAAAAAAAAAAAAAGGAAACAAGGAAACTCTGGGAGATGTTGGATGCATCTATTACCTTAATTGGGGTGATGATTTCATAGACGTTTGCATATGTCCAAACTCATCAAATTGTACACACTAAATATGTGCAATTATACTCAACTGTATACCAATTATATCAATTTGTATATCAATTATACCTCAAGAAAGCTATTTAGAAGAGTAAAATATTCTGTTAAAAAGAAAAATGTTTCATTGGGATGCGTTTTCTTTTTTTCAGTATCTACTGCATGTACAGCTATAAATCCATAGCTTCCACACCCTCAATGTTAAGATAAAGGCACTGAGGTCATCAACAGCTTCACTGATCTAATTTTAACAAGTCTTAAAGTCACTTTAACTTGTCAACAATTTTTAATGAGAAAAACTACATTTCCCAATAAATAAAGTGTTACATTGTTTTTGTTTTCTAATAGTCTATATATAAAAGGACCCCACTCTGGTGTAAATTATAAGCTAAAAGGAAAATAAGAAGATACATCTATAATGTAAAAGAAAGAAAGAAAGAAAGAAAGAAAGAAAGAAAGAAAGAAAGAAAGAAGGAAGGAAGGAAGGAAGGAAGGAAGGAAGGAAGGAAGGAAGGAAGGAAGGAAAGAAGAAAGAAAGAAAGAAAGAAAGAAAGAAAGAAAGAAAGAAAGAAAGAAAGAAAGAAAGAAAGAAAGAAAGAAAGAAAGATGAAAAGGAAAGAAGGGGAGGAGGAGGGAAGAAATGAAAGAAGGAAAGAAAGAAAAACAGACTAAATTGAGTTGTCATGCAAATTTGCATCAGATAAGTGTTCAAAATTTGAGAAAAGAGAAAAATCACCTTGTCCCAGAGGAGTTAAAAGTGGTTAAAAAATGCTGGCCTATGATTGAACTTTTGAAGATAGAGATCACAGCTACAATCCAAAAACCCCAAAATTTCTATCTTTTTAAGAGTCTTTTCTTTAATAACATTTTTACATTGCAATTAGAGGTATAAATTGAAAAATTAGAAACAGCATTCCAAACATCACTGACTTCTTCTTACCAATAATGGAGGCCAGAAAATAATAAAAAGAGATATTTAAAGTACTAACAAGATACTTGATAAAGCAAATAAAGAGGAGATGAAAAAATACCTATAAGAAGCAATGGCTGATTTCGCATCTACAATAAGAGATTTAATAATAAGATACAGTCCTATCAGTTTAGAATTTAGTATCCAGCCAGACTATCATTCTAGAATGGAAGTAAAATTAACACAATGTTCATCCATATCAAAAATGAGTTTATGACTCATAAAATTTTGTTGAAAAAAGTCCACAGAATCCTATGGAAATGCAACAAAGAAAAAGAGCTGGATGGAAGTAGAAACAGGGAGAGTATCATTTCTAGGTAACAGTACATTAGACAATTCAGAAAAAAACCTTACTTTTGATGTAACTACAGATCTTTCTTGACTTACCATGGGGCTGCGTCCCAATAAAAGCACTGTAAGTTGAAAATATCATGAAGTGGAAAATGCCTTTAATACATCCAACCTACTGAACATCACAGTTTAGCCTAGCCAAACTTCAGCATGCTCAGAACACTTACGTTAGCCTACAGTTGGGCAAAATCATCTAACACAAAGCCTATTTTATAACAAAGTGTTAGATATCTCATGGAACTTATTAAATAATGTATTGAAAGGGAAGACCAGAATGGTCATATGGGTACAGAATAGGTGTCAGTATATTGGTTGCTTACTCTCACGGTCGTGTGGTTGAGTGGGAGCTGAAGTTCACGGCCACTGCTCAGCATCATGAGAGAATAATACTGTATATCTCCCACTATCCCAAGAAAAGATTAAAATTTGAAGTAAGTTTTCTACTGAATGCATGTCACTTTCACAACATCATAAAGTCAAAAAATGGTGAGTCAAACCATTGAAAATTGGAGACTGTCTGCAATAAATTTGGACGTGTATATAGGAAATATCTGGTTGGATGCATCAAAGATCTAATACACCAACTAAGATTTATAGGGGCATTTTTTAAGGATCATCTAAGCCCATAATACACAAATTCCTCCAGAAAATTAGAGAGGGAAGTCTCTTCAAATTTGTGTGAGTTTAGCATTATATTAAAATTAGTATTTCACAAGCACAATATAAAATCCTAAAATGCTAAGTAATAGTAAACAAAATTCAGTAATGTTAACAAAACACGATTACAAAAAATCATTGCTGCCAATGCAGAAAAACATTCAATAAAATTTAATATCCATTTATAATTTTGTAAGTTGTAATACATGAAATATTTTAACATGATAAAGATAACCAAAACAATATGGCAAACATTATATTATTGGCAAAATATTTGAAATAGTTGCATTAAAATCAGGAAAAAGCCAATTTTCCACTGTATGAACATTATACTTGAAATTCTAGCCAAGGAGGTAAGAAAGGGGAAAAAAAGGAAAAAAAAAAGTAAGGAATATTAGAATTGAACAGGAAGAAACAGTCTTGCTAGTATTTGTAGAAAACAAGATTAAGACATTGAACATCCATGAGCGTCTACAGATAGAGTATGGCTAATAATACAGTTGAGCAAGGTTGTAGGTTACAAGATCAATATACAAAAACAAACTGAATTAAGACAAATTAGAAAAGGTGATTTAAAGTAGGCTCTTTTTCAGGGCACCTGGGTGGTTCAGTCAGTTAA
The DNA here is from genome assembly GCF_023065955.2 of Ursus arctos. Lineage (NCBI taxonomy): Eukaryota > Metazoa > Chordata > Mammalia > Carnivora > Ursidae > Ursus > Ursus arctos. Next base: position 16,560,581 of record NW_026622930.1, read on the forward strand.
GCATCCTACTCCTGGTTTGGGCCCAAGTCATGATCTCAGGGTTGTGAGATAGCGTCCTGTGTCAGGCTCCACATTGGGCATGGAGCCTGCTTCTCTCTCTCTCCCTCTCCCTTTGCCCCTCCCAACTTCCCCCCTCATGCACACACACTATCTCTCTCTCTCTCAAAAAATAAAAATAAAAAAAAGATAAAGTAGTCTCTTTTCACAATGAGGAAACATCTATACATTGTTAATAATAAGTAACAGGAGAACCACAGGTCTTTTCTCAAAAAAAAAAAGATAGTGTTACATAAGGTAATTAATGAAAATCATTGTGTTTATGGATGAAAATAATCAACTTTACAAAGATAACAGTTTTCTCCAAATCAACGTATAAATCTAATGTGATTCCAATTAATATTCCTACCGGGGTTTGTTAAAGCATTTGAGTTGATTCTAAAATCCAAGTAGCAAAATAAAAAGCTAAGGCTACTAAAGACCATTTAGAAAAAAATAAGGGCATGACATTTAACCTACCAGAACTCAAGGTCTATTATGATACATGATGCTTAAAATAACATAACACTGTTCAGAATAGACAGTGAGATAGAATAAAGAATTCAAATACAGAAGCAAGCATCTATCAGATATTATGTATGTAGGTGTATGAACAGGTGCTGATACACTAAATATAGATACACAAACAGCTCACAAAAGGATGATGAATCAGCATGTGATGTATGGGGAAATATCAGCCAAGCAGCAACATAAGAGATTCCCCATTCATATACCCCTTCAACAGCAGTAATTAGGTAGCCATCCATGGTCAAAAGTGCCTTTGTGGGATCCAGGTAGATTTGTAGTTCAGGTAGGACTTGGCTACAGTCCCATCTGGCCTAGGTCCTATCACCAGCACCATATGCAAAGGGACCTGGGAAGAGTCATATCCACACATGCCTCAGGTAATAGGCATGTAGACCTTCTTCCTGGCTGTGGATGCTGAAGTGGCCCATGACTCAACTGCAGTCCCTCTTTGCCACAGTCCAGGAGTCCCTGAAAGTAAGCCTACCAATCTCAGTCCAATGTAGATTCTGATATGGCCCTGTAACTGGGCTACAGCCCCTCCCAGCCACAGTACATTTGCAGTCCTGTTAGCACAGGGTCCTATCTGCATCCCCAGAGATTCTGAAAGGGCACAGTACTTGGCTTCCCCCCCACCCCAGCCTTGGGTAATGGGCCCCTCCTTCTGCCTCGGGGACTTGGTGGGAGACATTTTTGTCTGTGCCTCCAGAGTCAGGTATGCAGACCTCAGTCTCGGTTGTGGACCCTGAAGCAGTGCTTGGACTCAGTCCCAGTCCGTCTCAGCCACCACCTGGGGCAGTTCCTCCCACCTTGGGACCCACCCAGTGACCTGGCAGGGCTTCTGCCAGGGCCCTGGTGGGACCCACACCAATCCAGGTACCTGATAATAGGTTCACTGCCTGAGTGCCTCCTTTTGGACCTTGAAGTGGACCCTTGTCCCAGTGCCACCCTACTGAAGGAAGTCCTGGAGGCTGTCCCATCCCCCACAGAGACCAGACATGAACCACACCTGCCTAAGCCCCTGGTAACAAACTTGCCAACTGCATACTCCGCTGTAGATCGAGTAACAGCCTTGCAACCTGGCTCCAGCCTAGCATGACTGATTCCAGAGGTATGGGGATCTAGTGTACAGAGTGGTGACTATCGTTTATGGTTATGTTGTATGCTTGAAAGGTGCTAAGAAAGTAGACCTTAAATGTTCTCAGCACACACATACAAAAGGTAAATATGTGAACCAATGAATCTATTAACTAACCTTATGTTGGTAATCAGTTCACAATATATACATACACCAAAGCAACATGTTGTATACCTTAAACTTAGATAATGCTATACGTCAATATTATCTCAAGAAAGCTGGGAAAACAAAACATGATGCATGGGAAATTGTTAATCCATTGGATAAAATGTCAGTTTTTACTCATGATCAATGTCAAATTAAATAAATACACAAATGTGGAAAGAAAAAAAAAGATAAATTTGCATAAGATAACATAAGATATTATTTTTATGACCTCAGAGGGAAGGATTTCTTTTTTTTTTTTTTTTTAAGATTTTATTTATTTATTTGACAGAAATAGAGACAGCCAGCGAGAGAGGGAACACAAGCAGGGGGAGTGGGAGAGGAAGAAGCAGGCTCATAGCAGAGGACCCTGATGTGGGGCTCGATCCCACAACGCCGGGATCACGCCCTGAGCCGAAGGCAGACACTTAACCGCTGTGCCACCCAGGTGCCCCAGAGGGAAGGATTTCAAAAAGAAAATTCATAAAGCACAAATCATATAAGAAAAAAAAATGCTATATTGGACCACATTAAAATGGTGGAGTTCTTTATGGCATAAGATAGTGTATAACTGATGTTAGAAAACAAGTCACAGACTTGGAAAGGATATTTGAAATGTTTAGGGTTAAAAGAATTACTATACAACACATGTAAGGAAACTACACTTAAAGGAATAGATAAATAAGTCAATAAAATCATAAAAAGGATGTGAACAGCTAAAACAGGAATGAAAACCCTGCAGGTTCCTTAACTGTATTAATAAATACATGCTCAATTTCTCTAATATTAGGTAAATTAAAATTAATACAACACTGTACTAAATAAAGTGGTGGAAAATCAAATTCTAGAGAGACCAAATAAGACGGTATTGCTACAATATATACTAGAGTCCAATTTTTAATATCTAGTAATATTGAAAAGGCTAACAACCCACCAATTCCCATGACAAAACTTGTGCCTCTGTTAAATTTGAGTAGTAGCTACCTAGGTTTTCTCTGTGCCTGAAATTTTTCATAATGATACTTTTTAAAAAGCCACTTTTAAAATTCATAAGCCATTAGATTGAGGAAATACAGTAATCTCTTGACTGAATATGGTGTAAAATGGTGATGGGGGGGGAGGTGGGCACATCTCAGTTCTCCTAACTTGCGAGCCTATGCAGTAGGAATTCTATTCCCTGAATCTTAATTCCTCTTTGGGGACATAACAAGATGCTTATGGAAATGACTCAAAATGACTCCAGGCTTATTAAACACTCTCGAAAGTATTAGAAATAGGTATGTGATTAACATTTGCCCAAACAGCCGTTTATTACTTGATGTTTGTTCAAATTGTTTACCATCTTCCTACTAATCTAATATTTACACCCTTATTAACAGCATCCTTTCACAGTATGGAAATATCTCTATTTCTGAGACCAATATAGTATAATAGGAATGATTCCTTTGTATTTTCACAAGAAACTGATAATAAAATTAGGACTTCGTCAGTCCCCAATCTTCGCCACTCTTCCCATAGCTTCCAGTTTGTGACAATGCATTTACCAGGAACAGGACTGGTGACAAATTTCTTAGTACCACGAAATGTTTGGAAATGCTATCCTCATCATACGTATGGTAACCTACATTCCCCCACACTCCTTAGCTGCCATATAAGTGATTAAGGTGATCAGTGATGGTACACTGGCTTTGCCAGCACAAGCTGGGTTTGTTTCTATTGCCTTGGATACCATTCAGTTTAACATCTGTTCCAGATTTTTATTATTTTCCAATAAAGCAGTATTACTGCATTATTGCATTTTGGTTATTATTACACTATAATAAATTAAGATGGGTTTGGTAATACTCCCGGTGACTCACATGGTCCCCATGAATAATCTGGGAGAATCAGATGCAGTAAGTACATTTCTCACTTTAACAGGCTTTTATATCAAAAGGCCGATACCCATCCCTTTTCTCTCTGCCCTTTCCCCAACGTACCAAGCTCCTTTTTAAGGACAGGATGTGTAGCACTTGAATAAAAGAGCTAGTACGCTCAGCCCCTAACAATGAGGGAGAGTTAACTCTCGTGTTTTCTCAGGAGAGAGGGGGCAGAAATCCGCTCTTCACCCGGGCTGGCACTTGAACCAGCTACTTACACCACTGTCCACGTCGCAGCCTGCGGTGTACACAGGTTCGCCTGGTCACGGTTCGATGGGCCAGTGAGAAATACGGGTAATTAGATTTGTTTTCTCCGATATATGCGTGCAAATACAGGCTCTGCTGTTCTGCTGTCAAACCCAGAGCGCTGTCTGAACGCGGTTGCTGTGGTGATTATTTTGGCGTTTTTTACATGACATCATTCTGAAGCTATTTATTTCATTGCGTGCTAACACATTTTATTTTTTTACAAGAACTCTTCTGATCGCTAGGAATTCAGGAAAGCAAAAATAAATATTTGAGGAAAAATTAGGCGCTACATTTCTATTTCTCTAGAAAGTTGATGCTAAGTGTGTTTCTTTGCAAATGCTAGTTAACCATTCCCATACTCCATGAGGGGTGTGGTGATACCTATTCCTTGAAAGGCAGAATGGTCCCTCCTCCAGGAAGGTGCCCGGCGATCTCTGCCTCCTGCTCTTCCTACCATGTATATAGCCCTCTCCACAAAAAGGTTGGTCAGTATGACAAACAGCAGAAGTAATGGGCATGTCACAGTCAACGTTAGGTTAGAAAAGACTGTGATTTTCATCTTGAGCACCTTCTCTCTCTCTCTCTCTCTCCGCTCTGGGGAAAACAGCTACCATGAAGAGGCCCACATGGGAGAGACTAAAGTCTCTGGCCAAGAGCCAGACAAGAACGGCCTGCCAGCTACCACGAAAGTGAGCTTGGTAGCAAACTCTCCAGCCCTAGGTGAGTCTTGAAATAACTACAGCCCCTGCCAATAGCCTGATTGCAACCTTGTGAGAGATCTGGAGCCAGAACCATCCAGTTAATCTCTTCCTAGACGTTCAGCATTCAAAAACTGAGTTGTTTCAGCTTAAATTTTGAGAAAATGTGTTATGCAGCAATAGAGAACGAATAGGTTAAAAGAAACTAGGACAAGCACGATTACTGAACATGTATAGCTATGGAAAGTGCATTTACATACCATCCGGTGAAGCTTGACATTTCATTTAGATCAGGCGAATATTCTAAATTAATTTCTCTTATTTTCCACCTCAGGTTTCCTGTGAATGTGCAAGAAAAAAAAAACACGTATTTGTTAATGTGTTAGATCATTAACAGAAGAACTTTGCAAACAGATATACCAGTTTTATGCCACTCTATGAGATGATTTGAGTAGAAAATTGATTAGTTTTTTTAATGGTTGTATTTTTTAATTCTATTCATGGAATTAGATTTTTTGAAATGCATCTTGCTAAAGACAAAACATCACCATGCATGCTGTTGTAATTCAGTTAAAAAGTTCAATAGATGATAGAATTATTTGGGTTTGAGGTGAACTATGCATATTAAATTCAATTTAAAGTAAAAACAAACAGAAATTAATCTGATAATGATGGAGCATATGGAAATTAAGATATTTTGGAGCAGAAATGTACTTACGAATTTATTTTTTGTGTGTAGACATAACTTGTAACTGTGTCTAGAGAATCTGTGATGCTCTGATAAGTAACCTATGTTTGTCCATATTTATAATTATTTGATATGTATAAGTTTAGGACAACTAAACCAAAAAAGTTTAGTGATGAAGCTGATGTTAAATAACAAAAAGTATTTCAATAACACATACGTATTTTCTCTCTCTCTTTTGCTTTTTTTTTTTTTTTTAACTTTCTTTCTTTCTTTCTTGGTTGTCAAATGACCCTTTATTGAAATATTTTCCTTTGTAGTTCTCAACTAGTTGGGCCTTCCACTATATCACTATTGATGTCATCGATAATGCCTTTCGGGTTGTGGTCATCAACACTGCAGCCCACAAATTGGACAATCCCCAGCATCTCTTTAATGGTTCCAGAGAATTCTCTGCCTAAAGGTTGGTGCTGCATTTGTAGGGCAATGTCGACAATCTCATCTAAAGGGATATTTCCACTCTGCTTAATGTTTTTCTGCATCTTTCTGTCTCTTTGAAGTTCCTTGAGGGCTTTGAAAATCTGGGCAGAGGCAGAAGGTACCACTTTAATCTGGGCCTATCTGTTCTGAACAGTTTCACTGGAATCCTCGGACTCTTCCAATCGCTGGTTGCCTTGGCGATGTCATCACCAACTTTTTTGGAGACAAACCCAGAGGGCCAGTCTTGGGACCAGGGCAGACATGGCACTGACTTTCCTACCAGGGCACCTCACATATACTTTGATCTTGTTGGGGTCGAACTTAAGCGGTGTGGTGTTGGATAAGCTCAGATTTGGGAGGACTGAAAGAGTTAGACTTTGGCCTCCTCCCAGCCAAAAGCCAAAAGCTCTTTTGCCTGTCTTTAGCTGAAATTGAGAAAGCCTTTGGTATTGCAGTAACTATATTTGGCAAAACATTCAAAAGAATAAACAGCAATAATTAGTTTGGCAAGTTTTCCTTGTAAAATTAATTATTGAATTAATAATCTCTAAATTGAAGCAAAATAGTAATGTAAAAACATTTCAGCTGAAATATTTTTATATTTCAATAAAATTTAGAATGGAAAATATTCTCCACATAGTAAAATGTGCTGTGAGCCTAGTAAGTATTCTAGCACCGAGTGAATATTTTATGAGTTAAAATATCATGATCTATAGAAAAGAATCAATCGAAGATTTGTTTATTCATTTATGTATATATGTGTATATATGTATGTTCATATTTATTTACTAGCCATAAAATACAACTTTGAAGAAAATTGTAAATAATTTTACAAAAGTATTAAAAGTATAAAATCATATCAACATGTGTTAATTGGAAAAAATGCCATCGAGATATTTTGGAATGGCTATGAAACTAAGATATGGTTAAGATACTGTTTAGGGGCGCCTGGGTAGCACAGCGGTTAAGCATCTGCCTTCGGCTCAGGGTGTGATCCCGGCGTTATGGGATCGAGCCCCACATCAGGCTCTTCCGCTATGAGTCTGCTTCTTCCTTTCCCACTCCCCCTGCTTGTGTTCCCTCTCTCGCTGGCTGTCTCTATCTCTGTCGAAAAAATAAATAAAATCTTTAAAAAAAAACCAAAAAAAAGATATTGTTTAAATAATAGAAATAAGACTCAAGAGCAATTAGTCTATTTATTCTTAAACATTGAGAAAATCCATATAAAAATAGAAATACATAAATAATATTAATGTAACATAATATGTAACTATATATTAAATAACATTATATGTGTATACTTTATTATATATACATGTAATATACTACAATATAAATATAATGAGCTTTCTTCTTTTTCTTTAAAATATCTATGTTATGGGTATTTTTATTTCTAAAATTAAAATTTTATTAGGACTAATTTATAGATCTGCCAATATATTAAAATAATTTTTGGATCACCAAATGTTCAGAAACTAATCGATTTTAAGTATTTTTAGTGATCCCATTCATTTTAAAACTGCCTTGGTTTAGAGAAAAAAATAAAGGATCACTCCAATTATTTTAGTTTTATTTTACAGGTCAGAGTGTAGGCAGTTTTGTTGACCAAAGATAAACACCTCCACATTGAATGATAAGAATTGAATGGTAAGTAGTAATTGGTATCAGATTCAGAGTGTATACATTCTGATTTCCAAATATTGTCTATTTGTATAAAATGTGATTTAAATTCCTATAGCAGAAAACATTTTGTAATGATTTCAAATTATTTATATAAGGATAGAAACTAGTCAAAACTGTGTTGAAATCAATTTAGGTATAAATACAACCAATATAATAAGCTGAGATCTAGCCTTGTTTTTCCATTTCATGGAGGGAACTTAGATTTCTAAGATTTATCTTAGATTTCCCTCACTCATTATGGAAAGTGTCTTGATTTCTCAAAAAGATTCACATCCAAGTGTGAACACAGACTGTTTTGGGAAGTATTGTGGATTTGTAAAGGCAGAGTGGTTGAGTGATTTAATCAACGAACAGGATGTATAAAATCCTGAAACAATTCAAAACAGAAGGGAATAAATGTGGAGAAAAGAATAAAGAGACCCTTAGAAATCTGGGACTGGATTATTTGTCCTTTCAGAAAGCTTTTATCCTGACAATAAAGTGTGGATATGACGTAGTTTTGGAATATACATGAGGTTGGGTGGGGGAGGTCCGGAGCCGAGGACCAAGAAAGAATTCTTGAGGCATCTTTGGTGCAAAATGGGGACAGGACCCTTGCGCAGAAAGAGCTGGTGCCCCAGGGTTTGTGAGGGGTGGCTGATTATATACTATGAGGTTGGGGGAGGTAAGGGAAAAGGGAGGTTTCCAGAAAGAACTTTCATATGTCAAAGAAGACTCAGGATACTGGAGGCCTTGCCATTGTCAAGTTAAGGTTGGTTTTCCTTTTAGTAAGGCATTAATAATAAGCTAGTTGGGAGCTTCCGGGGGGGAACATTACACTTTGCCCACTTCAAGTATCTGTCAATGGGCTGCAGGTTATAAGGACATTTAACTGTATTTACATTCCCTTCTGGAAGCTAGACCATTGATAGAACTGCTTTGTTCTTATAGATTGCTAAGACATTTGTAAACTGAGGGAGACTCCTGTCTTGCAGGAATGTGATCTCTAATTAGTTAACTATTTGTTTTTCCTTTAGGGCAGCCAGGAGTCCGTGAGGAATGTCACATATATCCCATGGAGGGGGGAGGGGTTGTGGGGTGTGGGCTCCTGCCTTGTCCTCAGCTTGCCTTCTGTTCCCTCATCAGATGCCTTTGATAATATTTTAAAATATGACTCTTTCCATGGTGGGTGAGTTTCCTAGTTTGTCTACAAATCCAGAAAACTGACAAACCCCACAGGCAAATTATAATAAGTCCAGAAGTAAAGGCTTACTATTATTTATCAGTCATTGACATTTCTTTTTCAACCAGTAAAAGGCAGTATATAAAATCATTGCCTCAGATCATCCCTTGTTTGGTAAAGGAAGAACTGTATTTGGGAGCCTACAATTTTCCCTAGTCATCCTTGTCTCTCTCCTCTTGCCCAATAAATACAAGGTTTTCACATTATCCTTGAAAACTTATCAAGGGAATAATTCCAACAGTTTCAAAAATATATCTCAATTTGCCATGCTCTGTTTTTGAGGTTTTAGGGAAGGTTCACATTCGGGCAACATAGCTTGTGGCTAATACAAAGTTCATTTGCATGGGATCATGAGAATTAACTACTGCAAGACAAAATAAAGCAAATTTATCCCAAATCCTTGACATTCTACAGAGGAGTATTAGGAAGAATAAATGAGAGAGATCTTTCTTTTGCATCTGATGAAATTGATTTCAAGGATGTAAGAAAAGTCAGGGTGCTCTCAGAAGTTACTGATATAGATAACTCCTGCACCAATATTGGCTGACCTTTCTGTCCCTTTCCAAAATCATCCTGGAGCAGCCAAGTGCAGCTTTGTGTGGTGGGAAGGAAGAGTAGAAAGCAAGATGAGAAATAGTGCAAAATCTGACCACAAGAACCTCTTGCAGAGCAGAGTTTTAAGTCTGAGTAAGACCCGAGGAAGTTTGGAGTCACATGATTTCTAAGCTGTTCATTTAGGTTGACAAACCATCCCAGTTAGTCATTCTGGGTTTCAGCACTGAGAGTCCCACATCTCAGGAAACTCCTCAGTCCTGGGCAAACCAGAGCTGTTGGTTACCCTAGCGGTACTGACATTTTGTTTAATGAAATAGTAGGAAAAGCTATGAGAATTAATATTGCAACATATGGGATGAGAATGGTGAGAGTATATGGGGTCAAGGAATGAATGAAGAGGGTGGGGTTAAGCATGAAGTCATAAGAAAAATAAATTTGCTTTCTGCCTGTACCAGCACATTCAATAAACCACTCCACTTGTCTTGTATATCCATTTGCCAAACGTGTTATCAGCCATGTTGGGACAAGGAAAAGGAAAGTTTAAAACAAGAAGAAAATTTTGTATTAATGAAGATTATACATATAAACAACTTTGACACTCTTCTCTGTCCTTTTACTCATGTTTTTGCCCAAAGTAACAGCAGGTGTGGTTCAAACATTGCAAAATTTGGGGCTACAGAAGTGAAACTGAGAGTCTACTTTAAAATAAAATAAACTCAACATACCGTAGGAAGAGAACAATATTTCTTTTTCCTCTCTCTTTTTAAAAATATTTTATTTATTTATTTAAGAGAGAGAGAGAGAGCGAGCACAAGCAGGGAGATCAGCAGAGGGAGAGGAAGAAGCAGGCTCCCTGCAGAGCAGGGAGCAGGATGCTGGACTCAATTCCCAGCACCCCAGGATCATAACCTGAGCCCAATGCAGACGCTTAACCGACTGAACTACCCAGGTGCCCAGAGAACAATCTTTAACAGACAAGATTTAATTAGAAATTATATAGTGAGTATCCATATAAAAATCAGTGTTTGTAGGCTTCTATAACATCTCGGTTTTTATTACAACTCAAAGACAAATAGTAATCACTACAATCATTTTTATGTATAAATTCTATGTTTCTTATTGTAAAACAGACATCACAAGGGAAAGCCCTGTTTTGCCCCAGAGTTTTGCACTGGACAGAATCAAACTATCGGAGATGATGGTGGAGGATTAACGTCAGGTATCAATAAGAATATTCATGATGCAAGGATACATACATCCCCAAAGAAGTTTGAATAGGGAAGAAATCATGTGCTTATGTTTTCCATATCACATTATTTTAAAAACTATGCCAATCATTTGAAGTAAATAGTGATTTCTTAAAAAAAAACAAAACAAAACAAAATACCTTGAATGGTTGTTTCAATACAATATCTTACTTTTTAAACTAAAGACTATATTTACCTTCCTATTATTTCAATAGTCATGATTTTATTTCAATCTCATTTTTGTATCATTGATGGCCATTTACTTGGATATGCTATTGGTAATCCTAGTAATCTGTTAGTGAGGAAGAGCATATCTTACATCAACAGAGCAACAGCAGAAGAAACTAATACATTACTCATTTTTCCTATTTTTCTTTTTGATAATCTAGAAAATAGAGCTTCAAGGAATTATTTGGTAGTGCCTTCCTGCTGTGCAATTTTGAGTCCTTTTTAATAGACTCCAAAATATCACTGAAGCAGCCCGTGCAGGAGATTGAAACCTATTAAGCCAGGTAACGCTTCATTTTCCACCAGCCTCTTGTTGAGGAGAGGTCATTGAAAAAAGAAGGGGAAAAAAAAAAAAAAAGGGAAGAAGAAGAAGCTGGATCTTCCACGATGTAGTTAACATTTGATATTAAGTGAAAAATATCCATTCCTTTCCTATTTAAAGCATAGCAAATAATGTAAATGTACCAAATGCAAAATATCACCAAGAAAACGTGTCTAAAGCTCTCTATTACTACCCTTTGTGTAGAACAACTTCGAAGGGAACTGGGTATACCAGAGAGACCCTCCGGATGCTCCCCGTAAGTTTACCCCTGTCCCTGGGGGGCCACAAGGTTTGTCTGGAAATATCATGAAGGCCTGGATCCCTTGTGAGAATTTTCAGCACTTCAGTCTCCAGTCTCTGCTGGAAACCCTATAAGCAAGGTCTTTCATGTGGTATTTCAACATTTCTCACTCCAGTCTCTGAAAGAAATGGAAATAAACCTTGTCTATGTTTACTAAAGCCCTAGAAGGGAGGTTGAATTTCAAGACTGTTCTTTCAGAAGGGTGAAAGTTCAGTCTGGGAGGGAAAAGAAATCATAAAAAATTATTCTTGTCCCACTTCAGTTCTTCTTCAAGCTGACCTCGTCATCCGTGGGGGCGGGGGCAGGAATCCATGATGCTGGCAACATGACATTTGAGCGAGTGATTATTTTTCCTTAATTATTTTCTTTACATTTATTCTTATGTCTGCATGATATGCAACAACAGATTTTAGGAGACAGAGTACTCCAAACAGTAGCTTTTGTTTATAAGCAGATCACATCCATCTGCAAATTACTGTATTCGAGGGCATTTTCAAAATCACATTGTCATTTCAAGTACATAGATGCAACTAAATATTATAGTATTATGCATTGAGACATCATAACAAGAGCCAGCTCTCATTCTCATTTCCAAGTTAGAGTTTTAACTTCTTAACTTGGCACATGCTTAAAGTTTAGCGTACTTTCATCTGTATTATCTTGTACAATTCACATCATTCTAAGTGGAAAGGAGATAGCATTACCACAGTTGTATAAATGAGGGTACTGCTCCTTGTGATCAAGTGACTTGCCTAAGAAAAAGTAGCTTGCGGAGGCTAAAAGACACAAATGGAAATACGGTCATCCGACTTTATGTCCATGGCCTATTCTTTCAAAGAAACACTTCCTGAAGTTCTTTTGAATTCAAAATATATTTTATGGATTATATATTATTTCATAGAATGTATATTTAGATTGAATTAAAAGTCCAGACAGCTTCCCTCAAGATGCTTACGGCATAATTAGAGTAATAGGACATATACATAATTATGGTAATAAGCAACCAGCCGATGGTAAATTAATGGGCAAATAAGAGTCAAGAATATTCTGAGGGTGCCTGGGTGGCTCAGTCAGTTAAGCATCTGCCTTCAGCTCAGGTCATGATCCCTGGGTCCTGGGATTGAGTCCCGCATCTGGCTCTCTGCTTAGCGGGGAGTCTGCTTCTCCCTCTGCCTCTCCCCACTGCTCCTGTGTGCGCACTCTCTCTCTCTCTCAAAAATAAATAAATAAAAACTTAAAAAAAGAATATTCTGAAAAGGAAGAAATCTCATGCCACAAGTGGTGAGATAAGACTTCACAGAGGGTATTATTTTGATATATTTCCCACCTCCACCTTGCAATATAAGCCACTCTACACGTGCTTGCAGGACATAAGAAGATGTTAAGAAAGTAATAATATAATGTCAAACATTTTACCACTCACAATGTACCAAAGATTTCATCATGCATTTTATTATTCAAACTCTAACAATAATTCCGTAACACAAGATGTACACAGTTGTGCTTCAAGAGGGCAGCGGTGTACCCAATATACAGCTGAAGTCTACAGCTTTAGAAATGACTGATTCCATAGCCTGGAATCATGCTATCAGGTGTGAGGGAAACAATGCAGAAAGAATGTGGATTTTCCTATCAACTTTAGGTTAGTAAAGCTGAGAGATCTTTCCAGTGAGTCTATGGTGCTCAATTGAAAATAGATCTTCATAGTGGCCATAAGCAGGCTTATTCTTCAAAGCTACTAGGATGGAACAGAGACCATCCGGGGAAGAATAGTCTTTTGATTTTAAGTCTAGACCATAATGCTTAGGAAATAATTTGCCTGGATCCATTTAATTGGCTATAATAACTTAATTATTAAATACATATCTTACTGTTCTTAAAAATTCTAAAATGGATCCAAGTGATTATCCTTAATTGACGGCCATTTTTATATGCTTTGTGTGCCTCTAAGAGGAAAATATTCTCTGATCCCAGAGAAAATTACTGGTAAATATGTAAGAAAAAATTGAAAAGCAAGAGATCTCCTGTTCTGGTCCTGCTTATTTCTTGTATTACGTTGGCTAAATTTCCTAAATAATTTCTCTCATTTGTAAATGGAAGCAATATTGGCTCATGCTTCATGAGACATGAGATAAGAGAGAATGAATTTATTTTTCCCTCAGAGGAATATTACAAAGTAAGTCATAATATCCACAACTCTTTTCTCAGTGAGATCTAATCTGCCAAAAAGAGAATGAAAAAAGAAGTCTCCTACACAGAGCTTGTGACGAGAAGCAGGGCAAGAGTGTGAACCCGTGCAGCAAGCAATCTTTTTATTGGCTGCTCAACCTCTGTCCACATTTCTAGAATAAACATTCTATTCTGTTTCTTCATTGAAAGCAATTTGACACTATGAAGAAAATCTAATATTTGACTGACAGAAGTCTTTGCTTTTCAATTAGTTTCAACTGTTTTAGAAGTGTGTAGCACAACTATACTATCACAACATCATTTGCCAAAGGAATCAATACCACAATATATGTAGCTATTAAAACAGACTTAACACTTAAATTTCTCTTGAACACTTTCTTTGGTGTTTCTTCCCACCAATCTTTTCATTTCAGCACCGCACCTAGAATCATTTAATTTTTAAGATGGGAAAAATAAGGAGTATGAAGCCATTTTGAAAACTCTCCATATTTTGAGACAGAAAGTTAAAAGTTCATGGCAAGTAATTCAAAAGAAATTATGCTGAGGACCATCTTTAAGTGTGTTGTCAACCTCAGACTTGAATTCTCAAACTGTGGAATTATATACTTTCTTAGGGGCTTTACCAATCAATTTTTCTTCTACAGATTGATAATTAGATAAACCAATAATGTAACTATTTTGTGAGAAATACTTCAAGCTATTTGATTCTCAAAATAAGGAGTTAAGGATAGAAGAACTTACAAAATACTGTAGGCCATTTAACTAATGAGAGGCAATCAATCAACTATTTCTTCAAGCAGTCCTGTGCCTCCTCTCCTTGATTAAAAGAGTTAAACTTACAAAGAGTATTTTGAAATTAGGGAGTTATCAATGTCCCCTTTGTATACTAAATTAATGGGGGAAAGGGAAGAAAATGAAGAAAATCTTTCAGATGAAAGCGTTGCAAATAAATAGTGCACTTGGATGATCATCGAATAACCTTTCCTGTCTCTTTCATGTGTTGCTCTGGGAATGTATTAATCTTTAAAGCCCTCTTACATTATAAATATTGCTTACGGCACAAATCATGCAAATTTATCCCCCTTTCATTACTTCAGAGCTTCTCAGGTCAAGAGTTATCATTCAGATAACATCAACTACTTCCACTAAACTGTATTATAGATCTATGTCAGTTCATATTCAAATGCATGATGTAGCACCGTGATAAATCCTTCCTAGCCTTTGGCAAAGGTGGTAATGTGAGGCCCTGTTTAGAAGAGAGGGATTTTATGGTTTAAGTGCACAGTTCCCAGGGAGTTAAGCAAATAATAAGCAACCCCTCTGACCAAAGAACTTTTAAAATATCAGGAAACGATACCAACGATGTTAGGACCAGGATGTGTTAAAGAAAACTGCCATACAAATACCCATTAGAAAGGGTAGAACTTTCCACTCAGCTGTCATGGTGTCCAGAGAGAAACTATAGCAAAATTTATGATAAAATGGAATGTAAAAGCACCATCTAGAACTGCTATTAAATAAATTTATGAAACCTTCAAGAGTCAAATGTTCTCTTGTGAAGATGACTCTTCTCTGGCTTCTAAAGATGCACATACCCTTATCACCCACCCAGTCAGGCACCCAACTCTTTCATTAAACATTTGAAATCTGTTTAAATCCTTCTAGACTGGCAACTCTAAGAGGGAAGGCAGCCTCTCAAGCAATGAGAAGTTGTAACTAAAAGGTAAAATATATATATATATATATATATTTCATTATCCATAACCTATAGGTTAACTATAATCCATGCTATCCTTTAAGAACAACAATCTTGGAAGTTCATATACTTGTTCCAATTATATAACTCCTTTTGGGGATTACTCTTAAGAAATTCCTCTAATTTATAAGATGATTCAAAAGTAAAAATATGTTACTGAGCCTGCCATGTGTTACCTAACTTGATTTGGAATGATAACAGCTAACATGTATTTACTTTGATTAAGCACCAATCACTCTGTTATTACTCTCTACAACTTCATTGAGCTACCTATTCTTAATGTTTTCATTTTGTAGGTGAGGAACTTGAACTGGGAAGTGTTAAGATCATATAGCTAGTACATACAGCAACGGGCTGGGCCCCAAGAATTTGAAGCCAGGGACCTATCTCTGATTTCATCTCTATATTGCCTCAAGGGATCCATAATGAAATACAAATTAAAGACAAAAATTCACCTTCTTTGAAGATACTTATAATTTATTGAGGACAATGACCAAAGCAGAGTTTCAGAGCAGGAACAGCTTTACTGGAATGAATGTCTACTTTCAGCCAGTCGGGGCAAAAATAAAATAAAATTCTTGTTAGGAGATGTAAAGCTTGACATATTTGCAAAGGAAAGAATTATATGACCTTATATGTGCATTCCCTATAGATCTTAGGTTGGCCCCGGACATGAGTTAGTGTTAGGAAGACATTTTTTTTTTCTCAGTGATGATGATATAATGATAATGCAAGTGAAAATGATGAAGAAAAATAGCTTCTCTTTGTAAGTTGTAAAGTAAAGATAAGCATAGTTTGTTAGATGACATGAAACGAAAACATGGCAGAGAATTAATCTTTGCATTCAGGTTGGTGGATGAGAAAATTTGCAAATTTGGAGAGCAAAGCCAAATTAAAGGTGGTCCGAAATACACATTTTAATAATGAGTGACCTGCTTTGCAAAAGCGTATCAGTGCCAGTAATTTAATTTATTGCAAAGAAGATAGAGTTGAGTTTGTCATTCTACCTTTAGAAGTAAGACTGCATCCTAACCAGAGGAGCCCTGCAGTTTTAAACATGACTGTGTGGGCTGGGGGGTGTTTATAGTAACTCTTGATGAAGTCCAAAGGTGAAACACAAAATAAAGCAAAAATAATCATGAGAAGAAATTATCAGTTAGTGATGACACTTGATAGGGTGGCCTCATTTTCAACTTCTGTTACTACCTATGAGCTAATAATACAAATGGGGGTAACATATAATTTAGATCTCAAACAACTGATCAAAACATTATAATTATTTTGAGGTTCATATTTAACCCATCGCTGAATTCAGGTAAAGGGTCTCTTCTTGGAACTAACTAAACAGTTGCAATTTCCAATTTGGTCTAGAATGCTGGATAATTTGAAAATTCTCTGAAAACTTTCTGCAAAGAATCCTCTTTAAATTATTTGAACTATAGTACTGATGACTCTCCAAACTTATTTGAAACAGTAGGGCCTGATTAACTTTCAACATTAAAGGGGATGTTAGTATCATGTGTAAATATATGTAGCCTTAAAGGGCCCCAGGCTTTGGTCTCTGACTTAGGGAACCACCAGAGAAGACACAACAAAAGGACTGGGCCTGGAAGTCGCACAAGGCAGTGGGAGCTGGATGCCCTCCTGGGCCCCCATCCTCTGTGCTCTGACCCTCGCTGAACAAAGGGAACCTTAGGACCACTACCAATCCTTATCACCCACACAGAAACTATCCCCACCCTAATCGATACCTAAGACCCCTTACCTACAGACTTAAGGCACATATCCTTGGTTGTATGACTCAACAGTTCTTTGAACTTTACAAGTAAAATTAAAAGGCATTAAATAGTCATCTTTCATTTAAAAAAAAAATGAAACTGAAATGTAGGGTTCTAATACTGATAAACTTCTTAATTTTATATATAATATATACATGTGCTTTACATTAAATACATATTTTCTTTTGCAGTTCATACTACACAGGTATGTTCTTTCTCTTCCATAATGCTTTTAAAACAAATGAGTCAATAAAGCAGAATTTATCCTACACCTTTAAATCTTATCTTCAAGTGATTTCTCTAGCTTGGACTCCCCAAAGTTTATTCTCAGCCCATTTTCCTCCCATGGAGACGCCAGCAACAACCTCTCCCTAAACCACTTCTCCCTTTAACATTATAATAAAGGCAATGATCTAAAATCCCTTGAACTAAATTTAGTTTTAGTGAATGTTAATTCTGTAGACACACTGTTGTTTAAAGCAAGTGTCCAGTCACTCAGAAAACATACACCACATGTTTCTGTTTTCTTTTGCCTTGATATATGGCAGGGATATTGTTAGTACATAAATCAACTGCATCGAATCCATGAAAATTCTTAGTGAACGAAAGGAATAAAAAAGGAGGGAGGGAAAGAAGGAAGGAAGAAGGATGTTTTAATATGCTTTTTAAGTATGTCAATAATTGCTGACATACAATTGATAATCTATGTTCCACAAATGCTTAGCAATTGGTACAAGTTTTTGTTGAATTACCTCAAATGCAGGAGGCTTGAGCTAGAGACGGGTGACATATACTTAGTGTCAGGTAACACCTGTGAGAAGCATACCTGACTTTGACCACATTTCAAATGCTACGTCACAATGCAATATAATATTAAGGAATAGAATGGGCAAGAGTGAGAGAGGAATGACATATATTTAATAAAAACTAAGTCCAGCAGAGGACACAGGAAAGAAATTAATTATACCACATTTTATTTTTATAAATTAATTGAAACATATTTAAACATAAGTTCTTATATAAAAAAGGAAACTGTAAAAGATCATTTAAACCTAGTAATTTAAAAGTACTTAGTTCTTTTTTCTTTAGCTTGATTGATTGATGGATTGATTTCAGTGAGAGAGAGAAAGAGAGTGCATGCTCTAAGCGGGGAGAGGAAGAGGGAGAGAGAAAGTCAAGCAAACTGCACTGAGTGGAGAGCTCGACATGGGTCTGGATCCCAAGACCCTGAGATCAGACCTGAGCTGAAACCAAGAGTCAGATGCTTAACTGACTGAGCCACCTGGGTGCCCCTAAAAGTACTTATTACTTATTGATGGTGTGTCTGTGTGTGTGTGTGTGTGTGTGTGTGTGTGTGTGTGTGTGTAATTTGACAGGTAGATACATATGTATGAATATGTATATTTGTATATATATATAAATTACATTATTTATATTTAAATATTTTATTACATATAAAACATATATATTACTTCCCAATAGAATATACATTATATTATTTATAATTAAATATTTTATTGTATATAACATATATTATTAAATGTTTACATGCGTGTGTGTATGTGTAAATGCACATATATACATATATATGTGTGTGTGTGTGTGTGTATATATATATATATATATATATATATATATATATATATATATATATATAATTTCCCAACAGACATAAATGAGGCAAAAAAGAAAATCTGAGATGGAATTATTACTTCAGATTATCTAATGCAGGGATTAGCAAACTTCACCCATAAAGGGCCAAATAGTAAATATTTTAGGCCTTTGGAACCAAATAATCTCTGTCTCTACAAATTGACTCTGTTGTTGTAGCACAAAAGTAGCCATGGACAATACGCACATATGTACATAAATGGTCATGATTGGGGTCCAATAAAACTTTATTTACAAAAACAGACAGCAGTCCAGGTTTGGCCCAAGAGCCTTACTTTACTGATACTTGCTCTTGTAGCTAAATAATCCACCTTAGATGTTGACTGAGGTAGGAGATACCAGTTTTAAAATTGGGCATATTTTGTCTCATTTTATCTTTATATCATTTAAAAACCACCTATTGTTCTATAGAAATAGGAAAGTACTCTTCTGCTGTGGACTGAACGCCTGAATCCCTCTCGAATTCATATGTTGAAGCCCTAATCCCCAAGATGATAGTTCTTGGAGGTGGAGGCTTTAGGAAGTACTTAGATCATGAGGATGGAACCCTCATGATGGAATTAGGACTCTTGTAAGAAGAGACACCAGAGGGATGATCTCTCTGCATGTGAGGACAAAGCAGGAAGATGGTGATGTACAGAGCAGGAAAACTGTACCCTGATCTTTCAGACTTCTAGGCCTCCAGAACTGTGAGAAATATATTTCTGTTGTTTAAGACACGTGGTCTATGGTAATTTGTTACAGCAACCCAAGCTAAGAGACTCCACAGATTTTTGTTTGTTTTTAAATGTGTGTGGCTTGGAGAGATCGTACATAATCTGTGCCAACCTGAAGAAAAAAATATCCCTAAAATTATAGCTAATCAATCACTGTGTTTCCAATGAAAATCACAATTTCTTTTAATGTTGGTTCATTTGCACCACATTATTTCTTCTCCATTCTGTTGGGACTCTCTTTCCCCTACATCCCTTTGCATCTTGGAAAACATCTAGTCATACTTTGAGGTTCATAGTAAACACCATTCTAGGAGGGTTCTGTTTCACCATATCCCCCTATAGGAATAGTTGTTCCTTTCTAGATCTTACTTTGCACTAGATGTCTTTGTAGCATGTATCAACTCATTGTAATCGTTTATTTGCATGAATCACACTTTTCAAAAGCAGAGTATCTCTCCTCCATCTTTAATTTTCTAAAATCTAATTTTATCTTATGCAAGCCTTTCATTGGTACTTGGTAACTGAGGAAAGAAGGTAGAGATGGAGATGAAAGAAGAGAAGAGAAAGAAAAGTAAATTAAGATTGAATGGAGGAAAGCAATTACATTGGTGGGTTGGAAAACTGTAGATTTAATAATATTAACATTGTGTGAATTGGAGAAGCTATTGTTGATATTATTAGTCACTAAGTATGTACAGGATACCCTTTTAACACAGGTGAGATTTTTCAGGAAGTCAGATTTAGAGTATCACTGCTAATTATTTAATAGAAAATGCTAAGTAATCACAAATGGTATGTCTTTTAGTGCTATTAATACAGATAATTAATTGATAACACTTTTTAAACAATTTCAACAGCAAATATTGTTTCCAGAACAGGTAGGTGTGTTGTGGAGAGAATTCACTGACAAACTAAACGATATCAATATGTCTGTTCTATTAGTCTTCAGGCTGAATGAATTAATTTGCATTTAATTTATTTTACTTACTTAATAACTTTTTAAGGTGTCCAGTGCTTTCTTCTAAGATGTTTAGTTAGGGTGAACTGAGATGAAGAAAACACTAAGTTAGTTATTTTTAATGAAAATATTTTTAGTACTTTAATGAGCATACAATCAACTTACAGAATATTTGTTTATCTTCTATTGTCAGAATGGTTTTAGATAGCCAAGAAACTAAAATCTGAAATACACAACTCAAATCAATGCTATAAGTATCTGTAAATTATATATGTATGTGTGTATATATACACGTGTGTGTGTGTGTGCTGTGTGTGTGTGTAATTTTTTTTTTTTCCCTCATTCTTTCTTACCTTTTCTTGGGCTATTTCCTGTTTCCAAAAAAGAAAACATTACACTGAACATACTGGATGCTGTTAGTTATTGAAAACAATAATTGTAATAATAATGGGGAGGAGAGCAGAGACAAAATTTTAAAAAGGTCTCCTAGTGGGGTGCCTGAGTGGCTCAGTTGGTTAAATGACTGCCTTCAGCTCAGGTCATGATCTTGGGGTCTTGGGATGGCCTATATGGGCTCCCTGCTCAGCAGGGAGTCTGCTTCTCCCTCTTCCTCTGCCTCCCCCCAGCTCCTGCTCTTTCTCTCAAATAAATAAATAAATAAAATCTTTAAGAAAAAATCTCCTATCAAATCTGTTTTAATCCAATTAATCATCGAGGAAAATAATTCCCCAAAAATATTTTTAAAAGGAGGTTGTTGTCCATCTTGAAATAATACAGTTTGTTGCTACCAAAGAGATCTTATTGGTTATGTATCAGAAAACCAGAGTGACAGAAACCTCATGAATATCATTTCTCAAAGGATTTAGCAAAATAATTTCTGTCTTTCCTTACCTGTGTATTTATTAAGATTTTAAACATCTCAGCTTTTTTACTTGCTTTTGCTTTATTTTTTTACATTTTTATCTATCCTTTGAGTCTTGAGACAGACAATGAAAATGTTTTCTTCTCCAGAAAAACTGTCCTAACCTTCCTCTGGGTGATCTTAGAATCTCAGTGGATAGTTGCATTCAAAGAGAGCCTGGATATTAGAATGCTCCCTTGTGTAATATTCGCACAGGTTGTGAGCAGCCGTCTGAATTTCATTCCATTTGCTGAAGATGTTGAGTTGGCAGTTCCTGTTGGCCCTTTGCCATTCAGTATTCTTAGTACTCAGGGCTTGCATTTGTGCTGAACCGAGGTGCTTACTTTTTATTTTGCATTGCAAGCCTATTTCTCTTTTGCTTTCAATGATTTTTATGGATGAACAAACCAGGTCAATGAAGATAAGCTACTGTCACTCTTCACTAAATCTAACTTTTTAAGAACTGCCCTGAAACTGAACTTCTTCTAAGAATTTCTCATTAGGATGGGAACACAGGACCATATTTTTAGCAGTTTCCAAGTCAAGGTTGTCAGTTTCAGCTAGTTTACTATCTCTTGACCATGAGGAAGTCACTCACTTCTCCAAGTCTCAGTTACTTGATTAAAAAATTAGACTATCAGTGCCTGCCTTGACCACCTTCTTAGGTCATAAGGAGACTTAAATGAAGTTACATATGTGAACATACCTATAAACTATGAAGCATAATAGAACAGAAATGACTTTTTCCTTTTTTCTGATGAATCAGACATGGTGTAATAAATCATACTCTTTAAAAATCCAATACATTTTGTAGTTTCAAAGAGTTTCTTTAACATTTGAAAGAATAAATGTTTGAACATACCCTAATATCTTTTTTAAAGGGAGGGGGAAAAAAGTAAGGCCTGGACATTAAATAATAATAATAATAAATCCTTTCTTTGATTCTATGGTCAAAGAAATTACTGGATTTTTAGCATACTCTCCCTATCTTTTTTTTTTTTTAAGATTTTTTAAAATTTGTTTATTTAGAGAGAGAGAGAGCGCATGAGCGAGGAGGCCTGGCAGAAGGAGAGGAAGAGAAGCAGACTCCCCACTGAGCATGGAGCCTGATTCAGGGCTCCACACAGTACTCAATCTTAGGATCCTGAGATCATGACCTGAGCTGAAACCAAACCAAGTTGGCTGACAACCAACTGAGCCACCTAGGAGCCCTCTCCTTACCTTCCTTCTGTATATCCTATACTTCCATTTTTATTATTGCCAATGAAGCCTAGAAATCATGCTTATTGTCAGAAAGGCTCTTCAGTGTCAGACTGTGGTATCAGAGCTAACCACAGGGCACAGTGTCAAAAAAATATTGCTGTGATTATGGCTATGTGAAATACAAGCCATTCAGTTAGCAAAGACAAATTAACTCAATGGAAAGACAGTGAAAATATTACTGAGTTACTTAGTTAACTGATACAATCCACTGATGCAAAATTCAATGTACTTGGACAGTCACCACCTGAAGCCATGCCTTCCATAGAGATAAGTGATTTGGTTTACTGTTTTCAGCACCTTTATTAAGGTATAATTGAAATATAACAAGCTTCTCATATTTAAAGTGCAATTTGTTAAAATGTGTCATATATCTTCACCTCGATAAAATGTACATAGAAGATATATCTTTGTTTCTCTATATTGTCTTTAAAATCAATCTAAACCTTAGTGAAATACACACTGAAATGAAAAAAATATTTCCTTTCTTCTTCCATTCTCATCAGTGACTTTTTATCCCTTTTTTTCCATATTGTAAAAGAGCCACTTATATTTCCTTGTGAGTTTCTATGACAAATTGCCACAAAGACAACTTTTTCCAAATCCATTTTCTAGCAATTAACATTAAAAACACGATATCAACTCATTTCAGCATAAGAAAATAGGGAAGACCTCTGATAGTCTGAAAGCCAAGTCATAATACATTGTTTGAAAATTTAGGACTAAAGCACAAAATCTAGGACTATTCCATCTTTTTCTTCTATCCAACCAGACTGTTGAGTTTGTTCAGGATTATTCTGCATACTAATCCCGGGAGTTAGAGTTCTCTACTCCTCTGCACCACATAGGACATGTCCTCCCACCCTGACTCCATGATACCGGAACTCAGGATTCTTTGTCATCAAACCTTTTCCCAACTTCTCTTATTTGCACAGAAGACTTGGGTTGTACATGCTTGTGCATTAAAGGTGCTAACTCAAAGACCCTTATTTAGACAACGTCATCTCTGTCTTTACGGTCTCCTTTAACAATCCCAAATACATCTTAGATCATCTGCCATTCCTTCTGGGGAAATGACCTGCAAATTTTAAACTGCAGCAGAAATTCTCTTCCAAGTTGTAAACCTTCTTTTGGAAAACCCGTAAAATATTATCATCTTAATATTGAACAAACACTTCAAATTTCACATGCCCCCAAATATTTTCTCTTTCTAGTACCAAAATAATATTGAACACAAATGCAATGGTTAATTTTATGTGTCAACTTGACTGAGATATGGGGTGTCCAGAGGGTGCTGCAAGGGTGTTTCTGAATGGGATTAACATTTGAATTGATAGAGTAAAGCAGATCCCTCATGCCAGTGTGGGTAGATCTAATTCAATTCATTCAAGGCCTAAATAGAATAAAAGTTTGAGTAAGGAAGAAGTATTTCTCAAATCCTGATAGTAAGTCTGTCTATCATCTGTCTATCTATCTATCTATCTATCTATCTATCTATCTATCTATCTATCTATCATCTATCTGTCACCCCATTGGTCCTGTTCCTTTGGAGAACCCAGACTAACATAAGAAATATAAGATCAAATTTCCTAGAATATGATTCTGACTGTGACACATTAAAAAAAATTTTAAAAAGAGCAGTTCTTCAAATAGATTCTCAAAATAATACCAACCATTGGTATTGCTATTAATAAATAACTATGTTAAAAATCTGGGGAAATCATGTCAAATGCAAGAAGATGATACAAATAAGATAGATATAGAACAGAACTTCCCCCAAATAATATTTCTATAAATATTGTTTTATTAATAGTTTCTTGTTAACAGTTGAACTATTTTTTAAACTTTTCCGTCACTTTGCCAATATAAATGATTTGTCATCTGATTTGTGAAAAGCATATTGAGTTTTATTCAGTTTCCTGGATAATTGGGTTTCAGGTAATTCAGATTAGTTTTTCATTTTTAAATCAAATCTTATTTGATTATACTTGTCCATATTTTGGAGAGATCATTTGTGTTATTATTCAGACTCCTTGGTGTTCACATCTTGTGAGTCAAAGCAATCTGCATCCTGAATTATAAATATTCTGGTTACCCTTAACTTCACCTCATTAATAAAGTATTTAAGAGAGACCAGAACTGTCAGTTAATGTTTAAATGAGTAGTTAGGGGGGGAAAAAAAGTAAAGAAAGAAAAATATAATCTTTGCCAGCAGCCAGTAAACTGAGCATTAGCTCATATTATTTTTTTTGGTAAATCAAAATAATGTACAGATTGGCATCTTTATATATCAACGCTTGCGCCAAAACATTGACAGGCTACAATGTGATATTACAAAGTCTACATCAAAGATAAAAGAGTAAAAATGTGTTTACATGCTCTAAAAACGGAATCTATTTAAAAATAAGACAAAAGAAAAGGTATCTACACATCTCTTTGTTTTGTCATATCTTTTACGCTCATAAGCCCAAAGACCCACCAATAACTAAACAAAGCAAAAAATAAAAAATAAATGAATAAATTATTCCACAAGTATAATACTTTAAAAAATAATTTTGAAACATAAGGTGGCACAATTGTCTAAACTATTGAGCATAATTCCTAAGAGACTATCAGTTATACCTTCAAATAATCCTCAGCCTGTTGTAATAGTCAGAATAGAATTATCCATTGGCTCCTTGACTTTCTAAAGTTATGGTGGGAGTTTATCAAAACGACTTTAGCTTTCTGGCTGTAGAAGTATTCTCATAGTCCAGATAAACCTGATATGTGATCACATACTTCATGTGATCCGAGTAACACATAAAAAATTGACATCAAACTTCTAATGGTAAGACTATTATGTTATGTTAAGACTAGTGAGCAAAATATGATGAGAGATAAGATGATTCCATAATCTCAAAATATCTTGCCACAAGGTACCCATGAACGGCAAAGCAAGAAAAGAGGAGCTTTACAGTAGAGAAACATGGCAGACAACACCGTACTCAAGTCATCAAAATTAAACATAGATCAAACAGAACATGAGAGCCGTGTGCCTCCTGATGTGGTGCACTCAGAAAGACAAGACACCACTTCTCTGATGTTTCTGTCCCAAAAGAACATAGACTGAATACAATCCTGAGCAAATATCGGACAAACCCCAACGGGGGAAACTGTATAAAATAACTGGCCTATACTCTTCAAAACCACAAGAACTTTAAAAACAAATACAAAAAGACACTTCCAAAGTAAACTTGGTAAAAGAGATATGACAATTAAATGAATAAAAGAGAGGAAGAGAGAGCGAGGAAAGGAGGGAAGGAGGGAGAGAGAGAAACAGAGAGAGAGAGAGAGAAAGCAAATGTGATAAATGGTTATATTTAGAGAATATGGGTGAAGGTGGATTTGGGGTAATTTTGCATTGTTTTGGATCTTTTTTGTAAGTTTGAATTTATTTCAGAATAAAAAGCAAAGACACATAAAAAATACCTGCATTTATGTTCATTACAATTCTTCTAGGCACAAATAATTGATTTTGCTTTTGTTTTTATTTTTTCCGTGTTCCCAAAAAACATATTGGCAGTGATTCTCATTTGGCTTCTAGGCCAAAAAGGACTTTTGGCTTTATTTAGCCCCCTGCTCCTGCCAAATTTTAATTCTTAGAAGATAAAGAGACATAAGCCTACACAGATAAATCACTCACTCAAATATATACAAATATTAAATTTAAAAAATCAAAATTTGATATAGATTTTTCATTTTTCATCCTTTCTTTAATACATTCTGATCTATTAAAAAAAAAGCTAGAACCATCTATCTCTGTACATTTGGCCACTGAACAACATGGCTTTTAGGGTCTCTTAAGACATCACATAGCTGAAAAGCCATCACTTCTGACTCCCCCAAAAGTTAACTACTAATAGTCTACTATTGATCAGAAGCCTTAATGATAACAGTGAATTAACACATATTTTCTATGTGATATGTATTATATACTTACAATAAAGTAAGTTAGAGAAAATAATGTTATCAAGAAAATCATAAGGAAGAGAAAATACATTTACAGTAATCTACAGTACTTTTATGTATGTATTT
Source organism: Ursus arctos (assembly GCF_023065955.2). Lineage (NCBI taxonomy): Eukaryota > Metazoa > Chordata > Mammalia > Carnivora > Ursidae > Ursus > Ursus arctos. The sequence continues at coordinate 16,587,320 of NW_026622930.1, forward strand.
CTATGTATAAGTGGACCCACATAATTCAACCCATGTTGCTCCAGAGTCAACTTTATTTATATTTTCCTACTGTCTAGTACAAGATCATGCATAGAGTAGAAGCTCACAAAATGTTGCTCCCTAACAGTTCTTCCTGATAGTCTTACTACCTGAAATCTGTCTTCATTATTTAGGCAATCATCAAATGTCTGTGACTCCATAGCAGACGCTTCTCTAGAGCTGAGACCACACTGGGGAAACAAGCATCACTATGTCTTGATCTTCTCCCTTACCTCCCTCTTAAAGAAACTCACACTCAACTTGGGGAAGAAAGTCTGATGCACCAAGAGTTAAAATATGAGACAAATACTGTGGTTGAACCAAAGGATAGAGAAATACCTGAGATGACAATCGTATTTTGCTGATTCAGACAATTAACACATTGTTTGGTGAGCATCCTAATGTATAGCTTTGCTTCATATAAAGTTGATAATATATGGGGCCTCTAACGATAGAGGAGAGTCACACAATCTGTTTCAGTTGCTTGCAGGCTGAGACCAGATGTGGCAGAGATTTGTTAAGACGGCATTTTGGAACACTTCGATTTAGGTTCAGCTTGCCCTCTTCAGTTTCCACAGTCCTCACTATTCCTTATTTTCCCTACTAAATTCTCCATTCATGTTCAGCCTGGCACCTGATGGCATTTAAATCTGTGAGCCCTAATTTAAGAGGAGATGTAAAGCAAGCACACACATAACAACAGAAGTAAATAAACAAACAACGGTACGAGATAAATGTTTTAAAAATATTTGCAAAGTCTCTTTGGGGTAAGAGGAGGGATTACTTTCAGCCTGAAATGAAAGAAGTGAACACAGTACTTCCTGGGGGAGGCAGAGGTTTTCTAGGTCTTGGAAGATAGTCATGAAGGTGGGTGAGGATATTTCTGAAAACAATGATAAGGAAATCAGGAGGCAATCTCTGAAAGATTTTTTAATTCCCGTTTTTAGATTCTTTAGGAAGCCATTCAAGCATCTATACGATCTCTATAGGAAGGCTGCAGACATTAAAATAAGACTCCTTATATTATTCCAAATTCAATGTAAAAATAAATAAAGCCATAGATTTTTTAGGATTCCAGACTAATGGAATGAGAAGATAAAGAATGAAAGAGAAAAAAAAAGGAAAGGAAGGAAGGAAGGAAGGAAGGAAGGAAGGAAGGAAGGAAGGAAGGAAAAAAGAAAAGAGGGAGAGAAGGAGGAGGGAGATGGAGGGAGGGAGGAGAAAAACAGAGATGGTGCCCCTTCCTACTGCCAGCAGATGCAATTACACCTAAACTTCTTGGAAAAACAGGAACCCTAGGGTCTCCACAGGCAGAGATTCTGTGCTTCTCTCTGCAGTAATATTCCATAGTTTAACAGGTCTCTGTTACATTTTGTTCAGAGTAGATGAGGACAAGTCAAGGACAAAGAGAAAACTGAAATAAAGCATCTATGTTTTGTTTTATTATATTCCTTTTCAATTTATTCTAACTTATCTGTTATTTTTATCTTTATTCTGGTATAGAAAAAAACTATTAGTAACTTTTATTATCTGTCTGCAACCTAGATTATGTCTTAACAAATAGCGATGACTGTTTTCCGCCTATATAGGCAAACTTTGGTTTACCAAAAATCCTGTATTGTTATCATTATTTATTCACTCCTATCATCAAAGAATGTTACATAACTAGTAATTCAATTCTCTTATATTTTGAGATTTTGAAAACAGTTTATTACTCATTTTAAAAATCTCAGGTTGTGAAGACTGTACCTTCCAGTATAAGAGCCAACTTTATTCAAGATTTTGCAAAACTTCCATTAATTCTGTAGACTCTAATTTTAGGTATAGGATTTCAAACATGCTTTTTGTTAATAAAATGAATAGTTAGGTCTCAAGGGATCATGTATAAAAAATATCTAAGAGAAAAACTTTCCAGTTGTTTGGTTCTGGACATATGTACACTAAATTAATGAATTCATTCTTAATTAATTAAATTAAAATTCTTGTAGCATTAGACAGTTTTTGATGCTCCATTTTATGTAGCAAGATGGTAAATGTTAGCTAATTGATCACACTGGATGAATACAGTCCGATAAACTTCACTGTATGAACTACATTTAACTACATTGCTGTTGGTTTACAAATTGGCTACACACACAGAGGGCAAAGAGGGATTGAAGAAAGAGGCAGGCCGCTCCAGATTGGCGGCACCTTTAGTAAGCAAGGGAATTTATGTGTGAGACTTGTCTTGGGAAGAGGTATGTTTATCCACTTACAAGATGAGTAGCTTTCTGCACCGGCCTGCCAGAATCTTAAAAGTTTATATAAGGCTTTATCTGGGTTCAACCATATATACTGTTCAGTTGGTCTCAACAACACATTGCTCTCATTAGGTTATGTTTCTGAAAATGGGTCCCACAGTGAGAACAGTGGGCAGAGGGTACGTTCTAAAGAAAGGGGAAGGGGTCATGAGCTTGTCATTTCTTAGGTCCCTCTCATGGTCAACTGGTGGTCACATCCCTCAATGATCTCTTTCACTTATCACAATGAATTACCCATCACCCTCAGTCCCAACCACTGGACACCTATTTCCTCACCCCCACCCATACCACCATAGACATGGTTAAAACACATACACACACGCATCACAAATATTAGCACATGTGTTGCTGGTAGTGCTGACATCTGTACTAATGAAAAATGTTAACAAATTTGCAGTTAAGTAATAGGTATGTACGCAAGAACCAAGGCTCTCGGGATTTCTCAGCTAATTTCTAAATTAAAACATAATAATCATCTTAATAACAGAAATCTTAGAGTTTTAAACTTTAGTAAAAATGACTATGAAAAAATGAAATAAATGATGTCAAGAGACACAAATATCTGTGAAATGTTATTTCCAGCCAAATATGTGTCACTGGGGGAAACTGAAGTAAGACAAAGCTTTACATTCTCATTGTTCTTACAAGCTCTTTATTCTGAGATCAGACTAAATGCTACGGAGACATTAAAAGAAGTCATAATCACGGGTATTTTCTCTCTTACAAGTATGGGAAAATTACCAATTTATAGCACTTTTAGCTTGGCATGGGTTCCTTTTGATGGGGTCTTGGAAAAGATCTAGCATGGATATGGGTAATGCCTTCTAGATGCTGTTTCAACCAGAGCTCGACATCTTGTGAATAGTTTATTCATGTTGTGAAGGGAGAGCTAAACATTCAGAGTCAACAGAAGAAAAGCACACTCACTTTCTCCTCTATTCTAACATAAAGAGACAAACCGCTACCTTTATCTCAGGTCCCCACTGCAGAGCACCCACATGCTTGGACAGGTTCTTTAAGTGAAAGACTGCACCTCTCCCCCATTCAAAGCCTTACCTTTGACCATTAGCAAAACACAGAAATTATAACTCAAACTCCAAAAAAAAAAAAAAAAAAAAAAGCTAAGTATCCCATTCCTGCTCGAATTCTCCATTTTAATTTTGTTTTCAATACGGGGCTGTCTCTTCAAACCCATGTCGTGTAGCTAGGACATGTGACTGCTGAGCTGATCTACGACATTTGCAACACGTGCAGCTCCCGAATAGTAAACTAGCACACAATTAAGAAGCGAACAATTAGAGATGGTTATTAATTACTCAAGACACCTACCAAAGATGCTTCACGGAGACCATGGGCTCATTTTATGGATGCATTATAGATGCTTTTTTGTCTAATATTTCCATGAGAACAAGTGAAATTGTGATTTTCAGTAACCAAATAATTCAAATTATAAGACATCTCATTTAAATATACTCTTATGACGAGGTCATGCAAACATTACAAAACTGAATTTCTTGTTTGTGGTTACATCATAAACCAAATCAGAGAATATTAATTAGTAGCATCTTCTTTTTTTTTTTCCTTCCTTTCTCCCACCCTCCCTCCTTTCTTTCTCTTCCTCTCCTTCCTTCACTTTACACATGGTCAGTGAAACTTAAGGTCTAGAAAGTTAAATGTACAAGAATCCAGTGAATTGAACTTCAAAGGCTTTGGTTATAACTTTCACTCTTTTGTGTATGTGTGTGTCTTTTTTAGTGAAAGTAAGTAACACATGCTTATTATAAAGTGTTCAAACAATAAAGAAGTAACATTCCTCTTTTAAAGCTATTAAACTCTGGATGTATGTCTTTCCTGATTTATAAAAAATGATTTTATCAAATCAAACAGGATTTGTTGAACGTCTAGATTGCACCGGTGACGATCACTTGACCGTGATAAATACAAGGACAAAAAAGAATGAGTTTGTCTCTGCCCTCAGAGAGGCAAGCATGCAGCACATGGGAACACATGTATTTGTACTAATAGTCAGTCTGTTACCTAAGAAAGTATATTGGAGAGAGGTTAATTAAATGCAGTTATATGTCCGAAACATTTGGTACAGAAAATAAGCATGAATTCTAAAAAAAACAGGGACTTGATCTTTTCCCTGTAGCCCCCATTCCCAATTCCTCCCCAAACATCGGTTCTCTGTCTGGCCAAGAAGATGCTGGAGATGCTGGGCAGACAGGCTGGCAGACTGTGAACAGAATATGGGACTGTTCAGACCAGAGAATTAATGCAGGGCTGTTCCCCTCTGCATACGAAGAGAGTCTGAGGACTCTTGCTAGAGAATCTTGAAGCAAATATAAGAGGATGGATCCTAGAAAGAGCTGGACTTCTTGGGATTCATAAACTGTAGGAAAGGAATGGCCACCTGATAGCAGGGGAGCCACTGACATCCCACCCTTCAGGAACTTGTGGGGAAACGTGTCAGGTAGAAAGATGTTGATAGCTCTATTGCTTGGAAATGAGACACAGACAAGCCATTCCTAGTGCCTCAGTAGAGACTTGAGAACTCAAGTCAAGGTTGTCTAATGTTGGCCCACAGTCAACTCCACTCTCTCAAGAGGTAACATGGCTGAGCTTCAAGGAGAGAGCAAAAGAGCATTTATATGTTGCTACGGGGATCCGGCAGCCAGACAGATGACAATTCAGCATAAGTTAAGAAGAATCTGTTCTTTGTGGGGAAAATAAACAAACTATTGAAGGAGACACAGGACAACAACAGAAACAAAAAAGAACATAAAGACACGAAAATAAAATGGTTCCATTACAGCTCCAAAAAGTCTTTTTGAAGATAAACACACAGTATTTTTTAAATTGTTTAAAAGATTTTATTTATTTATTTAAGAGAAAGATGCAGAGAGAGTGCATGAGCAGGGGGAGGGGCAGGGAGGGAGAGAGAGGGAGAAGCAGAGTCCCCTGATGAGCAGGGAGCCTGACGTGGGGCTCGATCCCAGGACCTTAGGACCATGACCTGAGCCGAAGGCAGATGCTTAACTGACTGAGCCACCCAGGCATCCCAACGCACAGTATTTTTAAATTATGGAACTGGGGTGCCTGGGTGGCACAGTTGGTTAAGCATTGGACTCTTGGATTTGACTCAGGTCATGCACGATCTCAGGGTCGTGAGGTCGGGCTCTGCACCCCATCTTGGGTTCTGAGCTCAGAGTGGGCTTTGCTTGAGATTCTCTCTTACTCTCTCTCTGCCTCTCCTACTCATGTTCTCTCTCTCTCTCAAATAAATAAATCTTAAAAGAAATAAAAATAAATAAGTTATAGAATTAAGCAGATTAACTGAATGGAAGGGGCTCATTTTGGAGATCTATTAGTAGCTTGGAATATGAAATATGAGAAAACAAAGCTTAAAACCAACCAAAATTCAAAAAGAGAAAGAAATCATGAAGTAAAAGACAAAAGACTAAGAAGACAGATATAGGAGACCTCCAATGAATTAGAACTGAACCAGAAATAGAAGGGAAAAAAAAATGGATAAACTGAAGAGAGGTTATTCCCAAGCAACTGTGAAAATAAAATCTAACTAAAAATGGAACACATAGATTAGAAGCTTTTCTAATTTCAGAAAAAAAAAAGCTCTATGCAGATCATTATAAAATTTCAATAATTAAAAGCAAAACAAAATAAAATAATAGCAATTTAAAAATCTTCCAGAGAAAGCCTGAGTAAAAAAGAAAGAACTATTACCCAAGCATTTCAGTTCAAACCAAGGTATCATTTACTTGTCAGAGGGAAAAAAAAAAATACAGTATTTGCAAAGATTCATGCAATGTACGACCCATATATCTGACCTAAAGAAAATATTTAAGAATGAATTCTACAAAATATCATGTGGGGCAAAGAGCTCAATAGAGAAGTGGGATCAGAACATAAATACACGTTAGTCTAGACAATTTCTATTTTTTAAAAAAGCCCAGATATTGGTAATTTTACACAGTTCAAATCCTTTCAACACATAGGGGCTGAAGAATGAATGGGAAGGAGAGACGGGGAGAGTTAAAATATTTTAAAGATTTTATTGTAATGAGTTGGGAGAGAACAGTAGGAGGAAAAATAGAGCATTTTTACTGAAAGGAATAGAGGGCATCTTGTTTTCAAAGAATGGTAAAGAAATGTGTGCTTGCTTTGAATTATCAGAAAAGGAAGTTAATGGCTAAAAGAAAACAGAATAAACAGTAACTTGAAAACATGAGCAAAATAAATAGAAAGAAAAAGGAAAATGAACAAACAAAAACCTACACAGTAACCCTCAAGTAAGATGGGAAGAATAAGGCAATTTTTTTACATCCAATGAAAATGCCCCCCCCCCCATTAAAGGACTATGTGACTGTGTTAACAAACAAAACACAATCTGTGTGCTTCATGAGAAATAAACTTAGAAGTCTGCAAAACTGACACACTGGGCTGCTGTTTGGCCTCATGTCATCTCTGATGCTCATTTCTGTCAGAGTGTACCCATGACTGGCCACCCAAGAGCATCATCTCTCACCCAGTCCTGAGTCCAAGCCCATGGTACTGTCTGGCTGAGGATGATGGCTGGTTGCCAGAAATCCGGATGGGAAAAGACTCAGGATGGAGATGAGTTTATGTGTTGTGTAAAGTAAAATATCTTAAAGACTAATTAAGTGAAGCTTTAACTTTTAGGTTTCCTGAAACTGCCTACATCAAAATGGCCACTACACATGGTTTCTTCCAAATGTCATGTATACAGTAACTTCAGCTGTTCCTTTATAGTCAATGAGTGAATGAAGTCAATTTGCGAACAGATATTATTTTGTTTCACAGGGTTTTACCAATCAATGAGGCCGTAGGGACAATTACATTTGATAGCTCAAAGAGCCACAGAGACAGAAATAACCCAGTTTTTAAAACATGACACATAATGACCTTCACAGTGCAGTGCAAGGATGAAGGTTATGGAGTTCACTCGAGAAGGGTAAGAACTAGAAATGATAGAAATGTAGGGAGGGGAAAGTCCAGATCTCATTCTTAGAATTTATGTAGGCCATCTCTCCAGTTCTAAAATGTTTTGGTAAGCTACTAAGTAACGGCATAAAGGGCTACTTTTAACTATGTTCATCTATTTCCTATGCTCCTTCACCCTAGGGTTCAGTGTCCTTATGTTAAAAAATTCCAATATATAATACACTACAGTAGCATCTTAGGGCTGCCATAGCACATGACCACGAGATGGGTGTTTAAACCAACACAAGTGTATTGTTTCACAGTTCTGAAGGTTAGAAGTCCTAAATCAAGGTGTCAGCAGGGCTCTGCTCGCCCTGAAAGCTTCAGCGGAGACTCTGTTCCGTGCCTTTCTGTTAGTTTCCATTGTCGCCAATAAAGCTGCCCCTTGTCACACGGCATTTTCCCTGTATGCCTGTGTCTCTTCTCTTTACAGGACTCCAATCATACTGGATTAAGGGTCTGCCTTATCTCTATGATTTCATCTTATTTAACCAATTAAACTTCAATTAGCTTATTTCCAAATAAGGTCACATTCTGAGATTCCAGGAATGATACAATTTAGCAGTATGTGCACGTGTGTGTGTGTGTGTGTGTGTGTGTGTGTGTGTGTGTGACACTGTCCATCCCAGCACAAGAGGTAACTTAGCTAAATGGTCTTAGTTAACCCCAGGCATTTGCTTTTAAATACTAACCTCTAACCATGGAATAAAATGCTTTTTTCTACCTGTTAACCTGATTTGGAGTATCAGCGTTTAGAGAGGTAAGAAAAGGACAGAAGGACTGTCTCAGGTCCTTAGAATGGCAGCATTTGTGCTAGAACCCTCTCTACCTAATTGTTCATTGTTAAGAAGTGTGTGGATATGGCCTCAGGCCACCCTCTTAATCAAATCGCATAGAGAGCAAGCACATCAGAGAATTCACAATGGCCCGCAGCATAATTGCTTGACCCCACGGTTGGACAGTCTGTAAGCAGACTTGCAAATTGGCAGCAGAGCTTAAGTGTCAAAAATGGATAGCGGTTTCACAGTGAATTACGTCAGATCACAGAGTGTTGTGCCTTCATCAGCTGTGACTTACAACGCTGCAAGGGCAGGGAGAAATGGATATCAATATGACCCTTATATTTTTGCACCAAAGTCTCTGTTCAGAAACAAAGACTCTGTTTTCAGGGCATGATCACAATGGACCTGCTGTTCAAAGACAGGGACACAGATCTTTAAACCCACAGAGGATGAGTGATAGACTAAGGTCTACCTAGCTACTTAATAACAGAATCCAAAATGTAACAAAAAAGTTTTGGTTTCCACCGCCCAGCTGTCAGTGTCCAGTCAGCACTCCACCAACACCAGGAAAAAAGAAAAAAAAAACAAATTATATAAAGCTCACCATTGATGAAATGGTTCTTGCATTTTAAAACTAAATGAAGAAAAATGTAAAAGAAAAGAATTAAGAGCGAAGGAAGCGTGGGAGGATTGAACAGGAGTTTGGGACAGACCGAGTTGGTTTTGGCAGAAAGATTGTTGCTGGGATCCCGTGACAGTGGCTACTAGCACATGCTTTGAGCCCCTTGTTCAACAAATGCTTGTTTGGTTGGTACATTTGCCATTGAAACTACAAAAATGCTCCAGTTGGCTGGCCGTTTACCAAGCTCCTCTTTGGGAGTTCAGCATCTGTCAGGTGAATCAGAACAAGGGTTCCACTTACGGGAAGCAGGAGAAAAATGATCTCTAATGAACTGCTAATACCAAGTATTTATCGAGTTCTCCAAGGCATGTTCAAATCAGACCTAAGTTAAAAGGCTAATATGTGTTTTTGATGATCTGGGAAAAGTATTCACAGAGAAAAACTAGACTGAAATTTTTATCAGCAAAAACACTTGTTGAAACCATATGAGATAATGAATCTCTTCCCAAGTGCCTTACCTATGCTGTTATTTAAATCCTCGCAATTATCCTGACCTGAATGCTTTCTTTCCATTTTACAGAGGAGGAAACACGCTGTGTGAACCCCAGAGATTTGCCCATGGTTATGTCACGAGCATGTTGCACAACTGGAATTAGAAACTACCGGACTTCAGAGATTTTGCACTTACATCTGTTCTAATGTTTCCCCAGAAGATGATGTGGCTAGAAAAAAAGACTTTGAGGAAGTATTCAGTCCTATCCCTCCTACTCTACACCTGAGGGCATTTCAGAACCAGGTGTTGAAGCGATTGTACAGAAGTCACACGACAATGTCAGGATACATATTGGTATTCTACTTCCTCGGAGGAAACATATTTCTTTTTGTAATACTTTTTTAATATGGAAGATACCTAGAGATTTAAATATTTTCTTGTAGAACCAGGACTGAACCGTTATACAGATAGCCGGTTCCTGGAATATGGAGTTGATAACAAAATGTAGACATTTTATGTCAGAGTAATGTGGGTCAACTGTCATTCCCTACATGTGACATAGTTACATAATATGGAAGGGAACATGTGAAGCCTGCTTTATACAACATTACTGCTCAGTGGCTTTCAAAACAATATTTATTATTTTGGACCTCAGCACAAAAAGTTGATCCAATTGCACTCCATGGTTCCTTGGCCTTGGTTATCCCCATTCTCTACAAAAAGATTCGTATTTTTCCCCTTACCATCTCCATTCACCTCTGTTGTTCCTGTTTCCCAAATAAGGACCCACCTTGACTTGTTTCACCTAAGTTCTTAATGTTGCAGCATAATATGACATGCTTTTTGTGTATGTTTTTAATGCAGTTGACTCTTGAACAATATGAGTTTGAAGCACATGGGGCCAATTATACACAGATTTTTTAAAATAAATACTGTAAATATATTTTCTTTTCCTTATGATTTTCTTAATAACATTCTTTTCTCTAGTTTACATCATTGTAATAGTACACATAACATACAAAGTATGTGTTAATCAACTATGTTATCAGTAAAGTTTCTGGTCAACAGAAGGCTATTGGTAGATTAAGTTTTTGGGGAGTCAAAGTTACATGTGGATTTTTGACTGTGACGGGGTGCACCCTAACTCCTCCTTCCATGTTGTTCAAGGGTCAACTGTCTACATAAATAAAATTGTGGCACAAAATTTATTCTCTTTTCTCACTCAACATTTAATTGTAAAGGATTTCAAACAGTATTTACGGCAAAGTTGTAAGGATTTTACATCCATCATCCTTATGCCTGTTATTCAGATTCAATTGTTAATATTTTCTGTCCATCTATTCATCCCTCTATCTGTCCATTAAACTATCATATATTGAGATCATTTCAAAGTCCACTGCAGATATCATTACCTTTCTGCCTGAATGTATCAGTATGTATAGTGTTACCTAGAGTGACGGGAGCAGAGGGGAACGTTTCCTTCCAGGGAGATAGGGAGCCCTCATACTCTGTGCTGTGCATATCACCTTTGGGAATAACTTCCCCTGTTGTAGGCTCCCCTTTCTTTGTTCTGCTTAAGTGTGTGCATCATATGAAACCTATCAACTCACTGCTCTATCTGCTCCTGGAAGGGAGGGAACATGATTCTTCACCTGCAGTATAAGAAGAGTATGTGCAGACCATCTTCCTGCTGTGGCTGTGGGATGAGACCCACTGGCCATGGGTGACCTATGTTCTGTCTTGTTCTATGTGAGTAAAGCACTGTTCCATCAGGTGCCTGTGTAAGTCATATCTTTCTTGGCATCTCCAACATCTGTGAACCATGCAGGGGGTGGCCATCTTGGAATTGCTGCTCCTGGTGGGAGGTAACAAGTGTCACTTGCTTGACCTTTCCCTTATCCCTTGCTTTTCTCAGTGATATGCAGATGCATACACTTTCCTTTAACTTCACCAGTATCTCTAGAATTAGGCCAGAGAGGGTCATACTAACCCATGATTAATTTCCATCTTGTTGAGAGTTCAATATTGAAATGAAAAGTGTTTCATTTATTTTTATAGTCCTGATTACAATTACAAAACTTTTTGTCTATTTTATCACTAATTTTGGAAATTTTATCTAAAATTACAGATTTTCCTCTTCAAAATAGACTAATATCCCATTGGATAAATGTACCATGGCTAATTTAACCATATACGTAGTTTGGGAATTTGAGCTTCCATCATTTGGAAATGATGCTGCAATGAACGGTTTTTGTTTTGTTTTGTTTTATTTTATCTACATGTTCTAGTTTTCTGTGTAATAGAGTACCACATATTTGTTGGCTTAAAGCAACAGAAATTTATCCTCTCACAGTCCTGGGGGTCAGAGGTCCAAAATCAATATCACTGGGTCAGATTCAAAGCGCTGGCAGAATTGTGCTCCCTCTGAAGGTTCTAAGACGGGATCCACACCTTCCCTCTTCCAGCTTGTGTTGTGTGGTCTGCCAGCCAGCGTTCCCCAGTAAATGTCACATCACTGCAGTCTTCAAGGTGAACATCTTCAAATCTCTCTCTGCTCCGAGGTCACATCACCACCCCCTGTGTGTGCATGTGCGTGTGTGTGTGTGTCTCCCTCCACTTCACACTTATAAAGATGCCTGTGGTAAGGTGTAGGGCCTGCTGGATATTCCAGGATAATACCCTGGTCTCAAGATCCACGATTTCATCACACCTGCAAAGTCCTTACCACAGAAGGCAATATTTACAAGTTCTGGGAATTGGGATATGATATCATTGGGGGTCACAATTCAGGCTTTTACACAATATTTATAGTTTTACTTGTAATTTCTTTTCAAGATTAGCAAAACTAGATCAATGGGGAGAAAACTTTAAGGCCCCGATATATACTGCCAGCGTATTTTTCAAAGTCAGTGCTCTTATTTACACCCACTCTGACAATATATGACAGCATCTTTTTCACTGACAAGCTGTCTGCATTTTTTTTTTAAGATTTTATTTATTTATTGGACAGAGATGGAGACAGCCAGCGAGAGAGGGAACACAAGCAGGGGGAGTGGGAGAGGAAGAAGCAGGCTCATAGCAGAAGAGCCTGATGTGGGGCTCGATCCCAGATCGCCGGGATCACGCCCTGAGCCGAAGGCAGACGCTTAACCGCTGTGCCACCCAGGCGCCCCACAAGCTGTCTGCATTTTGAACTACTATTTCAGGTGAGAAATAGAATATGAATTGTATCTTCTTGATTATTAGTAAGGAGGAATAATTTTCTGTTTCCTTCCTCATGAATTTTCTGCATTTTAAGTATTATATGTGGTTAGCTGCTTTTCCTCAGTACGTGGTACAGTTTTTAAAATGGATTATTATTGACAGAACATTTTAAGTTTACATAGACTGATCCAGGCTTTTATCTTTTCTTGGTGCCTTTCACTTCTAAGCTTAGGAGTACCTCTCTTCTCCAGAGAGCAGGGGCATTGGGCATCAATGCTATTGCCTTCAGGGTTTTGTTTGTTTGTTTGTTTTGTTTTTGTTTTTGTTTTATTTAATTGTACTTAAAATGAGCTATGAGAATGGACCCAATAGAAGACAAAAATCACATACTGCCCTCATTCACAAATTCAGTGAATAAAAATATAAGGAAAAATATTGAAAATTTTCTGCTAAAGCATAAAAACGGTATATCCTTTCTGAGTCCTCTGGCTTTGTAACTGAAGAGGTATTCCTGTCCATATTTTAGGGAAATGTTTTGTAATCGTCACTTGAAAATTGATATGATGATATAAATCATAATTTCTATCTATAATGTACTAGTCTCAAATTCATTTCTACACATATTTATTGAATCCTTGTTATGTATATGCTTTGGACTGAACTGTGTCCCCCCTCAAATTCACATGTTGAAGTCCTAACCCCCAACATGACTATATTTGGAGATGGAGCCTTTAAGGAGTTAATGAAGGTTACATGCAGTCCTAAGGGTGGAACTCTGATTCAATAGGACTGGTATCCTCATAAGAAGAGGATGAGACACCAAAGATGTCTCTGTCTGTGTGCACAGAGGAAAGCCATGTGGGACACAGTGAAAAGGTGACCATGCCAAGCCTGGAAGAAACCAGAGCTGCTGCCACCTTGACCTTGAACTTCCAGCCTCCAGAACATGAGAAAATAAATTGTGTAAGCCACCCCATCTGCAATATTTTGTTGTGGTAGCCTGAGCAGACTAATATGCTGTATATACTATAAATAACAGAATGATATTTGAATAATCTCACTTGATTTTTAGAACCTCTCAGTTCTTTTGGGACTGCCACTCAGTGAAACCTAAAACATGGTATATTGTCTTCTATATACGCACTCACATGCAATTTACTCATGGAGTCTAAGTGTATGTGTGTCTGCTTCTCTTTACTTCTCCTAATCAAGTATTTCTAACCAGGTACTTGCCCATTGTATTTATAGATAAAGGTTGTCTGAATGAAAAAGGCACTCCTGACTATGAAGAAGAAAGACTAAATTTAGTTTATTTTGAGAAGTTAAAAAAAAATGTGTTCCCAGGACATTTGAGAAAAATATCTTTGCAAAAAAAAAAAAAAGAAAAGAAAAGAAAGGAAAGGAAGGAAGGAAGAAAAAAAGAAACCAAAAACCAAAAGCCTACAGCTGCAACATTTTGCTTACTTAGGCATTTCCTTAATGTCCCTCTCTCTGCGATGAAAGGCATTTGACTCAAAAATCAGTTCTTTAAAACCTTTTCCTTCACTTCTTCAATAAGGTCTATTTTTTCATTTCTCACTACGGTGTTATTGGATTCATAACAGCAGTTCTGCATAGTATCATTTACCTGTAAGCTAAACCAGCAAATTCTAAGAGTTTCAAATTATGAAATCTGATTTGGTAGCTTTATGCGAAAATGAGAATCAGATGGAAAATAAAAATGTGCCAAGATGCACCACTAGGTATCATTTTCTTATAAGCAGAAATTTCATTGCTGGAGTAAGAATGCATAAATTGTGATAGTGCCAATCATAGGCTCTAACATTACAAGGGAATTGTTTAAAATTCTATTCTATAGAGAAGAATATTAAGATTTAGAGAGACATGATACCATAGAAAGAGCACAAGTTATGAATCACAAGTTATGAACTGGCTTTATGGGCCAGTTACACCAATTATAACGAAAGGATCTTAGACAATGCCCTTAACTTTCTGAGCCTTGGTTTCCTCTGATTACTAAGGTGATTTGTTAGAAAATAGATATGCTATATCATACTAGGTAATGAACAGTTTGTGTGGAAAACAGAAACAACGGTAGGTATTTCCATTAAGAAGGGATTTTAATACAAAGAATTAGAATCTTGTGAAACTGTTAGGTGAGTGGGGACAGAGAAGATCAGGGAACCTGCTGCTGCCTTTCCAGAAACCCTTATGAGCAGAAATCACCGTCAACCCCAAACAAGGCTCTTGGCATCAACTAGGTTGATTCACATGCTGACACTTGCAATCTGTTAGCAAAAATCTCCTGTTTGCCATCTTTCAAAGCTTTCACACCTCCACACTGAAGTCAAGGTAACTTTCCATTCTTCTCATCCTATCAAATCTTTAACAAGAGTTTTCCATTTGCAGGACATAAACTGGAACCCTGCCTCTGAGAGAGTCTAGAAAATATAGGTTCCAGGCTTCCAACTCCTCTTACAGAGACGACAGTAGAGGTCAGTGTGGGAATGGGTTTCAGGTTCCAAGAGACAATTGATAAAATAGACTAACTCCTCTTAGAAGGCACTCAGAACATCCAGTCTGCCCACTGGCTTTATCTGCTTTACCTACATAATGTAATTCAAATCCATTTCAATTTGATCTCTCTACACTGCAACCACCAGTAATTCAAGACAACATTGCTTCTCACGCAAACTATTACAATATTTATCTTGTTTCCTCTTCCCACATTGCTCTCTGTATGACCCCTAATAAGTTTGGTTATAATGTGGTTCCAAACAATTCCAAAATTGCAGTGGCTTAACCCAACTAGTATTCATTTCATGCTCTTGTTACATGCTTCTTATGGATTTTCAGGGGACTCTGCTGCATATAGTCATTTAGGGCCACAGGCTGGCTGGGACTCTGCCATCTTACAGAAGCAGTATCTGGAGCATTCAGCCTCCACCACAGCTGTGGTGCAAAATGTGAAGGACTGGAGACATGTTCATGGGGGATTTTGCTGACTAAGCCCACTAGTGACACAGCCCCATTCAACTCCAAGAAATATGAAAAATGGAATATCGGATTGAAACTACTATTCATGCCATGCTTCTTATAATCAGCTTTCTATATTTCATCCGAATTAATACTTATAAGATAAAAGTCAGATTATATCATTTTTAGGCTTAAAAACATTATGATATACCCTTTGCACATAAAATAGAACCAATACCTTTGTTTTAGCTTGCTCACTGCAGTCCGAGATGTTGTGGGTGGTGTTTTTGTTTTTGTTTTTAATGTTCTTTAAACATGCCAAGATGTTCCTGACCTAGGGCTTTGCACCTGCCATTCCTTCTGAGTAGAACTGTTTTCAGTGAGATTTTTGCATGACTAGTTCATTCTCGTTCGTCAGGACTCAGCTTAAATGTCAACCCGCACACTTTACTCTCCAGTATAGCAGCTATATATCACTGTTCACAATCTGTAAATTGTTTACAAGTTTACTGTTTGTCTTCAAACCCTTTAAAAGAAACTTCATGAGGGCAAAGACCATTTCAGTCTGATTTTAGCCTTGTCCCCAGTGCATAGAATAAGAGTCTGACCTAAGAAAATCACCCCAGCAATATATGTTGAGTAAAAATACAAATCAATAAACTGCATGTATCATTATTGACTGAAGTGGTTAAAAAGGGATTAGTACAAATTAGCGTGCAATTTTAGATATGGATTAATCTGAGGCTATCTCTTTATTTGTCTTTCTTTAAGAGTAAGGCAAATTTGAAGGTTCTACACATTTTCTCATTAAAGAGTGCTATCTGATGATAATTTTTGTCTGTCTTACAAACACACACAGGCACATGCACATCTCATTAGAAAGCTGTATGCTAACCTATAGCAAACAGGAAACAAATAAGCTAAACCAAAAGCACTGATTTGCTAATCCAAGTGCATTGTGCCTCAAAACACAAATTTTCATATTTAGCCATTAGCTAATATCTGTTCCTAAGAATGTATCATTTTTGTCTTCGTCCAATGAAAGCTAACTTTTTTCTCTCTTGTACACATGCTCCTACTGCATAACATTTAGCCACTGGGTGCTAATTAGATTATTAAAGTAATATCTGGAAAATCATGGCAGCTTAGCATTTGCATGGGTTACTACCAAGCCAGTCATCCTTAGTATTTTATTAATGAAGTGAGGTTTGGTGGTAGAGAAGCATGAGCACATACTCGGACTCAGAAAAACCTGAGTTCCAAGCAGGGCTTTGCCTCTTCGAGCTGTGTGATACTAGGCAAGTTACTCTGTGGCTCCAGATTTACGTCTATAGTATTTCAAAGTATTAGGAGGTGTTCTGAAACATTCTTGAATAATGTATCTGGAGTATCACTGTTCCTGTCTCAACAAATATTGTTTTACCCAAACATGGACTAGAAAAAAAATTTACAATATAATATATAATTAATTCTGACAGAAGTAAAAAGAAAATGCAATAAAAACTATCATTTCTCCAAGTGTTTCAAAACTATGGTGGTATTATTTTAAAACAAACTTAAGAGGAAAAAAAAAAAAACTGGAAAACTCAAATTAGAAAAAAGAACAGATGATCCCAGCATGGAGTGTATGAAGTCCAGGGCAACCTAGGGGGCACCTCAAGATGTGATGAACAAAACAAAGCAAGTATTACCAAGTTCATTTGATCCTGAGACTCCATGACTTTGGAAGAGAGTGAACTTTTAAAATAAAATTGAGATATATTAATAACTGCACTTCAAGACAATCTTTAAAATATTTTATAAGTGTGCATATGGCTAAGGGGAAGAAAACTGAATTAAGGAGACATAATTAAGAATTGGAATTAATTTACATATTGAAAAAGTTTGGACTAATTTATTAAAAACCGTTAATTCCTTAACATGTTAGGATAAGTCATAGGAGAGAATACTAATTCAAAAATGTATGCTGATGGTAGATATTAAGTATTTTTGATCGTTATATTTAGGATCTATTTTTATAGGAGACTTTGAAATGAACTACATGTACAAATTTTCCTTCCAACAGGATTGGTTTGCCCCAAACTGATTAACAGAGAGGTCAATTAAAATAGTACAAAAGTAAGAGATGAGATTAAACACATGAATAACTTTTCAGTGCCATGTAAATTGATTTGATTACATGCTGACAAAATACCAATGTGGTTGAATTATTAGTTGCTTACTGATATCTCGTTTTGTCTAGTGGTAATTTAAGAAGCCAAATGCCTTCTTGAGAAAGAGTTCCATGTTTTAAGGTTTATGTGATGGAGTTGAAGCCGCTTCTCCGAAACTATGAGTTTGGAGAACCTCAACAGCAACAGAAAAGTTTTCCATGATCAAATGACTTACAGAAATGCTGCTTGAAACATGATTTTTGGTGCAACTTTGATCATTTTTTGTTTGTTTGTTTTTACGTTTTACTGGAAACCATGATCTCAGAGGTATAGTATACAGTGCTTTCCAAACTGATTTTTCCATGGAGTATATTCCATGAAATATAAACACATTTTCCACAGACTATAATCCACGAAATAGACATTTTCCAAAAGCTTAGAGGATAATGAAACTATTTGGTGGAACTCAAATTAGAGTTTTCTGTTCCTTTTCAAGCTGTGAGAAACTATTGTCAGAAAAGCTCCTGGAAAACTCTGAAAATGTCTATAAGATAAAACGTCCAGGAAATTTAGATAAATAGCATTGCCTACCAAAGGGAGACAAAATGGCAGTGAGGCAGCTTCAGCTGGTTAACTTTATGGTATAAGGGCATCCAGAGAGGCTTGGCAGACAAGTTCAGGCAGGATCTTTAAAACCCTTTGGCTTTGGTGTTGCAGCCAGCTCAATGACCGAGCACACACAAAGCCCACCCAGACTAATCTCACAGTCTCTGGAAAGAACCAACTTTATTTCCTTTCACGAATTTTTTAAGTATTTGTCCTTTTACAAACCCCTTCCTTTCCTTTAGTCTGTCTACATCATATTTATCTTTTAAGACCCCACACAAACCCTGCCTCCATTACACCTACTCAGGAAGCCTTTCCTGACCACTCTAACCTCATCATTACATTATTTAAATTAAGTTGCATCCCTTTTCCTCTCTCATCATACCTATCTTTTTACTTCAAATACTAGATAGCAACATGTAAGTGCATATTTATTTGTGTGTTCATTCTTGTAATTTCTCTCCTTCTAAGACACGAACAGGGATGTTTGCATTATCCTCTAGTCTACCTAGGCACTGTGCCAGGCACAAAGACAGGACCCACTGATCTTTGATGGATAGATGAATATGGGTTCAGGGCAATGCAACAATGGTAAGGTGCACCGAGAGACCTGGTTTCAAATTCTGGCCCTATCATTTATTGACTTTCTCTCTTCCTTCCAGGTCCCCTTCCTTGTCTATAGGGTAGGGTGATAGTGTTACTAATGTCATAAGGATTTGGTGAGAACTAAAGGAAATAATGTGAAACTCTTCAGCAGTTGTTAGGCAATAAATAACTATTTTATTAACCACTGATTTTTCTTTTTTCGATTAATTATCTTATAATATATATTGCCCCAATCACCTAAAGCACAATATAACTTTATCGCCGTGTGAGGAAAAAATTAAATTACAGAAAGGACCTGTTCAAACAATCCAGAGTAATTAGAAATCTGGACCATATTTTTGTTTTCTGTGTATTCAATGTTCTTATTGGTACTTAGGTTCTCAAGCCAGGATGGCAAAATCTATTCACAAAATATTTTCAATTAGCTTTAATCAATCAAATGTAGTACCCCACTCAAGCTCACTGAAAAGTGCGTACAATTCCTTCAAGGTTCTCGAATGAGTCTTAATCTCCTCCCCAGATTCCCAGTGAATTGGTGCAGCTAAGCTTAGTTAGGTGTGGGAGGAAAACAAACTAATTTTATTTTAATTACAACAAATACTTTTGGAGCCTAGAGCTTGGGGAAGCAAATGCACACAAAATCATTAACTTATAATGATGCAAGAACAATAGCCTTCGATTCCCTCTCAGGTGCCTTTATTTTAAAAGATGATGTTCAATTCATGATTGATAGAACCGGATGCCAAAACTCACGGCAGAGAAAAAATGTCAAGCATTTTGGGGAAGAAATCTTGAATCACACCAGATCTGCCTGAACATCCATTCACATCCATTGTTAAGTCAGTAACCCCCTTGAATGCTTCCTGCTTTATGCAATTATTCCTTCTTTTAATAAATACTTCTCGAGAATATATTACTTGACAAAACCTGGGGTGAAAAAATATAGTCCCTTGGCCACAATTGTTAATAGTTAAGGAAACAGAATTAAGCACAAAAGCTCTGGGAGCAAAGAAGAGGTAAAGCTGAACCAATGAGAGGAAATAAGGTCTCATAATTATTTCGCCAATCTGAGTCCCCTTTGCCATGATACTTAGCACAATGTTATAAATACTAGACACATGGGGAATGCTCAATGAATAAATCAATATGTTTAAAGTACCCTAAAATTCAGCAAGATAAGTAATTAGAAGCTTATCAAAAATTACAATAGAAACAATAATTTCTGTTCAAATGTAGCCAAGTTCATTTACATATCTATTCACCAACACCTATTTATGTTCAGCTAACATCCACTGAACATTAACAATGAACCAAGCAGATAGGTCTTTAATATAAATTTCCCAATAAATGTAGTAACATCACATAATGAGGAGGTGATATCCAATGGAGCAGCAACATATAGTGAGGAGGTAGTAACATCATATAACGAGATGAGACTAAAGGTAAACCTACTTAAGGTCATGAGGTAGTAAATGTGCGCTTAAGAATTCGAATTTAATCCTTTGGGTCAACGCCCCTTCATACTTTGCAACATTCTATACTAGGTAGCAGATAAAGAAGGAAATTTGGGTAAAAGGACCACATTTTAAACTTTTGACAGATTCAAAGAAGATGTAATAAAGCAAACAAAGGAAGGTGGCACATTTTCAAGAAGACCTGAGAGATTCAGCTAATTATCTGAAGTCTTTATACATGCCCAGCCCCCACAAGCCTCTTGGAATCCCCTGGAACACTACTTGCCCCATCCTGAGAGCTACATAGTCTGTGGCAGAAATTTATCTCATTCAAATGTTAGAAGTGAAAAGTGCACAAGAGCGTTAGCAGGCATACTTTCACTCAGAGCTAGAGGGATGAGCATATTCTTCTTAAAAAGAAAAATTAACAAGGAAGGGTGGGTGAAAAATTATGACTGGAAACAAGAATAACAGGATAGAGCTATAAAATCCAGAGGAAGATTTTCCAATATGAAGATGAAGCCAATGTCATATGTGTGCAGTAGCAAAATATTTATTATTCTACTCACTAGTCTTTTTAAGCCCTATATAAAATATTCAAATTGTAAGTTTCATTCAAATACTATCATTACTTAAAGAAAAGAAATAACTTTAGGTGTTTGTTTTAAAGCCCTCTTATTAGCATACTGAGAGTTTTGGTTGGTTTGGATATGAATTTTTTTTTTTTTTAAAGATTTTATTTATTTATTTGACAGAGACAGCCAGCGAGAGAGGGAACACAGCAGGGGGAGTGGGAGAGGAAGAAGCAGGCTCCCAGAGGAGGAGCCCTATGTGGGACTCGATCCCAGAACGCCAGGATCATGCCCTGAGCCGAAGGCAGACGCTTTAACGACTGAGCCACCCAGGCGCCCCATGGATATGAATTTTTTTAATGTTCTACAAGAATTATCTAATACATTTTTTGAATGAAGAAATCATTAAATTCAGTACACTAAGAAATAATTGTTTTAAATCATATATTTGATATTTAATATTTAATTTAATTCAATTAATATTGATGGATTTAATTGATATAAAACTAAAATAGAATAGAAACACTACAAATAATGACGTGAATAACGTTAGGTATATATATACTCCATCTTTCAATAATTGCAAAGCAATCATTTTCTCTACTTGTAGATTCCATCCGCACATTTGCAAATGAATAGGACCATTGACTAAAGGACTTATTTCTGCATATGCACCATACCATTTGGAAATATGTGTGTAGAGAATTTGAATTACTTTAGTAAGCCTAACATTTTAGAATTTACAATGTTTGGATGTACACAATTCTCATGATAACCGTGTAGGGAGAGATTCAAATGAATTACCTATCAAAGGGATTATTTAGAAGGCCACATCTTTTCTGACTATGGTGATGACTAAAGGTCCCTTGAAATAAATCTTCCAGTGCAGATAATATTCACTAGTACTAGCATGGATACAAAGTTAATGTTCTTTAATTTGGTTGTTAAAGTTTTGGTAAGTTTGCTTCAGATCCCTACTTCATAGATCACTCATTTTGCTTCAGAGCTCAGGAACTTCTATAATAAAAGGCATCAGCTCTTACCTCCCAAGTTACAAAATTAGAATAAAACTGGATAAACCCAGCCAAGAGTGAGAGTATTGTAAAGTAAAATATGTTGAATACAGAAAACCAAGCTAGTAACCTAGACTCAATACAATGGCTTAAAGGGCCAGGATGAAGAGTAGGGCTGACAACAACATAGCTGGGCTAAGAATCCTCCTAGACCCAGACATCAGGTTAAGATGTTGTATTTTGAGGAACAATGGGAATGAGAAATGAAGGAGAGAGAGAGAAAGAGTGTAAGAGAGAGATTCAGAGCCTATGTGTGAGGCACCACACTGAGTGAATGGTACCCAAGACCTGGTACCACCAAAGGGTGGACAACATTCAAGGGACAAGGCACGATTAGTCTTCAACAGTGACTCTCTGTGATGGTGAGAAACAATGGAGATGTGTCCACTCTCTGCTTTCTTGTCTGCCCGGCCTCAGAAGTAACTCGGGCCAAGTAAACACATGGAATTCCTGAGGAATTGAAGGAAGTGCAGAGTAGTTCAAGAGCTCAGTGTTAGATTTTCAGCTTATAAAGTATAAGGGGGCTTTCACGATTACATAGAAACCTATGCTACCATATTTATATTTTGAGTTTATGGAGCAATTCATGAAAGTGAGCAAAAGTCTAGTGAGTGGGAGGAGTTTGGCCACATAGGTTTATGCCATTTTAATTACTGTCCAGGGGCAGCAAAGAAGTCATAAAAATTTAAGTGATTTGTTTGGGATCACAAGTGACAAAATGGTTCAGTGCTTTTTCTACTTTCCTAAGCTATTTCAAAAATTGGAATAAAAAAATAACCTTTTTTTCCCCCTCAGAGGGAAAGAATACATGAGTAAAAGGTAAACCTGATAATTAATGATTTTCTGCCATATCTTATTAGTACAACTGAAGTATTATCTTTTACAAAGTACATAATGTGATTTTCTTGAAATCTAGTACTAGCCATGCATAAATATACAAAAATCACTAGAAGTAAATTATTCTAACCTGAAAACTTAGACTTATATAATAGGTATATTTACTCACTGAATAAATATTGAGTGGAAACTTATGCACAGCAAGGGTTACTGTATTGTTTAATTGGTCATTAGCTTTAGAGGAGTCATTTTTTCCTTATAAAAGTATTCATTGTAGTATCTTAGAAAAAAAACGACTCAATTAATGCCTTTAAAATTGGATTTGTTATATAATGATACAATTTGTTCTCAAAATTTCATGATCATGGCTGGTCTATTAGGCAAAATACTAACTCTCACTTGAGTGTTAATTTAAATCTATCCAATAAGAGAGGGTCATTTCAAATGCTGGCTGTTCCGTAAATTGTATTTCTTGAAACATTCTCGAATTTTTCTCAAGCTATTTCTATACATTGGCCATCATAATTATTAAAGTATTCTGGAACCTTAGTTTGCAGGACTATTAATGAATTCAAAACAAAATGGTTCCATTTACCATCTAATCATTTGCCAGAGGCCACTTACTCTAAATCAATAAATATAGTAATTAGGCAATTAATTGAAAATACTTAGAAAATTACAATAATTAAAAAAGAGTTTCTTACCAATATTCACCATTTCAGAGTGAATGGTAAAATTACATGTTTTCATTTTAACTATTATAAAATAACTATTTAAAAAGAAAGCATAAAAATAACTTAATGTGTAGAAAGTATTCCTTTTTTTTTCCCCCAAAGGAATACTTTGTGTTCATAGTTATGGTTAAATGAAATAGTCAACAATTTTTCTTACATCCAAAAACAGAGGTCAGGTTAAAATATTTATAAGGATATGTGGATATCTGAAATATCTGTGATATTTCATGTACTTCAAGCTTGTGTGGCTCAGAAAACATAGTGAAAAAAGAATGGAAATTGCTGTTAGTTGTTTTTTTTTTAAATTATACAGCTTTGACCTATCTTGATGGACTTGAAGGGATGGTGATGAAAACTGTAATCTTAATAAATCTCCCACAGCTAGAGGTTTAAAACTCATACTGTTTCAAATTAGTGAGGACAGCAATATTTATTTGCTGCTGAAAAACAGTCAGCATGGCATTTCAGCAGGAAACACTTTATAAGACTTAAACTTATGAGTAGCAAAGTTGAAAACTCATGTTAAAGAAAAGGAACAGAAACTAAGTACACCCGGTGATTCATTCCAAATCAAAAAGGAAACAGACCAAACTTTATCTTTTCTTCTCTTTGTCTTTCCTCACTACCATTGGCATCTTTTACAAATAAAAGCAAAGAATCCTGGCATGAATAGAGTACTGTATAATGTTGAAAGAATTCTAAGGTGCATCATTTCATTGGACTAACATAGGATTAGTTACAAAAATAAATAAATACTATCTTCAACTTACAGAAGAGGTAATAATATATCCAGTTGTCTGAAATGATACCTTATATTCTTATGTGAGGTGTGATGAGAACCTATGTCAGAGAAAGTTGACAGATGTTTGGGCTTTTGCCAACAGATCATTTTAGTAGTGAACATGGAATCTACCACAAGGTCAATTAGCCATAGTAATTGTGTTGGAAGCAGGAGGGCAGCATGGTTAGATAGAACCTAGGGAGAAAGAAAATGTTTTCATCAAGTAGTCTGTCCTCCTCCATTCACCTTCCAAATTTATTCCTTTACCATGACAGAAAACCACTCTTGGTTTTCCTCTAATCTCAATGGCTTCTTGTCTCAATCTCTTTTATTTAGTATCATTTTCTTTCCTCATTTGGGATCACTCCTGAATCAATACTCTGGCCTTTTCCCCAAGTACACTTAGACTCTTTGTGACTTTATTGAAGCCATGGATTTTAACATCATCATCACTATGCAGATGACTCTTAAATTTTATAGATGAATCCCATCTTTCTTCTGAACTCTGGATTCATATAGAACTGTAAACGTTTGATATACCTCAAACTTAACATGTCAACACTGAACTCAAGGTTTTCTATCCTAATTCATTCTTCCCCTTCCAAATAAATAGCATTACTATTGTCAACATTGCTTAAAAAAAAAAACTGTAGAATCAAGCTTGATTTCTCGTTTTCATGCATTGTAAGTAAACCACAAGCAAACTCTATTGGCCTCACCTTGAAAATAGATCCCGAGACTCATGATCTTATGATTATACTATATCCAAACCATTGTCATCTCCCATTTGGGCTACAACAGGAGCCTCCCATTTGGTTTCCCTGTTTCCACCTTTGACCTCCTACATTCTGTGGTTCACACAAAACAGAGCAAACATACAAAATGTAAATCAGATTAAGCCATTATCTTGTCAAAACTCTTCAATCTTTTTCTGTGTATTTAGAGTAAAATATAGGGGCTGTAATGGTCTTACTTCAGGCTAATCTTCAAATGTTTTTCCAACCACTTCCCCACTTATGAGGCTGATATCTTTAGTCATCGTAAACATGTTAAGTATATTGCTGTCTCAGGGCATTTGCATTTCCTGCCCCCTTGGACTGGAATGTTCTTCATGAATAGAGCTACACAAATCCCTCACTTATCTGTTCTCTTATTTATTGCCTGTCTTCCATGCTTGAGTGTGAGTTCACTAATAGCAAGGTTCTCTCTGCCATGTTTGTGATTCTACCTCCACCATCTAGAGCAATGCCTGATTAGTTGATTAAATGTAGGAAGACAAAAGGGCAGGAAATAAGGAAAGAATAATGAAAAGAAGGGGGGAAAAAAAGAAGAAGAGAGGGAGGAAGGAAAGAAAGGAGGAAAAGAGGGAAAGAAATAAAAATAGAGTAAATGAGTGGAAATTTGTCCTGTAGTTATACAAGGGACTACAAGACAAATTTCTGTGTGAGAAAAATGCAAATCAAGGCCCAGACATCTAAGGCAGCTTAATTGTAGAAGTGGTTGAAACTGGAACACCTTTCAATCAAACCAAAACTTGTTAGACTAATTGGTTGTTACCGAGGAAGACAGTTCCATTGGGGCCATTTTTTGATAAGTTGGAAAAATTCAGAAATCTTATTTGAGAGATTTTCCTTTGACAATCTATTTAAAGCAGAAGACTACTGAGGAATTCAAAAATTCTTTCTCAAAATGAGACCATAATAAAATGATAATAACATTAACTATTATTTATGGTGCCAAGTACTGTATTGAAGATGATGGGGCTAATTAATCAAGTCTCTTAAATTCTAACAGTTACTGAGTTTCTACCTTGTGTCAGACTTTGTGCTATGCTTGGTTTTTGATTAAAAAAAAAAAAAAAGATAAACATCCCTGGTCTCATGAAGCTTATGTTCTAGTAGGGAAGATAGATAGTAACATTAAATAGATTAAATAACTTAAGCTGAATTTTAAGTGCTACGGAAAAAAAAAAGTCCTGAAACTCAGTGTTCCAGTGGACAGGTAATACCTTTTTTGAGTAGATGACATTTAGGCTGGCATCTTATAGATCAGGGAGGATTAGGCCATGTGAAAATGAAGTGGGGTAAATGCAAAGTCTCAGATAAGGGTCACATGGTATGTTCTAGATGCAGGAAAAAAAAATCCAAATTTCTGTGGCTGAAGGGCAGTAAGAAAGAAGGACAGTGGTGGAGCTGGAGGTCATAATGTGGACACAAGCCTGATTGTGAAGACCTTTCAAGACCATAATTTTATACGAATTGATCATAAATACTATCTAACAAAAGTGAAACTAATCTAAACCAACTAAATCTTCTCAAAAGGCCTTTGCATAAGAATTGTTCAATTGTACTACACAGAGAGAGGAAAATTGAGGGGAGAGGCTCTATAACTTGTCTATGATCACAGAATTGGTTAGTGGTGGAGCTGTGATTCCAACCCTGCCTTGCTCAACTCCTAATGCAGAGTTTTTTCCACTGTAGCACTTTTAGAAGGAAAGAAAATTTTCATTCCCCAAAGATCCACTCAGTTAAGATACAGGAGGGCTTCTGAGATAGATAAATATTGCCCAAAATAGAAGTGAGACCTGATTTACGGTAACCAGAAATTTTAGGTGTAATTCTGAAAGGGCTTTCTCATTTTTCTGCCTCTGCATCTGTTCTCTCTTCACTGTTCCACTTGTTATGTCTTCATAGTATTTTCTCAGCAATTCTAGGTATTAGACACAATTTGGCAACTTCAAGTAAAGAACTAAAAGATTTAGGCTTGATTGCTTAAGCAGAAAGACTCAATTAGCCATGAAACTAGAAATCTCTTTTGGTTCTAGGTATCATGTTGAGCCTTAAACTGAAACGGGCCAGAACAAATCTCTTGATTGACATTGATTTCAGAAATCATTGATCCTCAGACGTTCCCTATCTCACTGTCCAATACCACCATTCTACCATGTTAATTATGATATCGATACGTGATTTCAGATTTCTCTTGTTTCTCACTCCCCACATTCAACCCTTTATGATACTCTGTTGAAACCACTCCCAAAACATGTCCCGAATCTTCATTATCCCTCTGACATCAACAAGTCTTTCTATACTACTGGCATGGTTTTAATAAGCCGTCCTATCTTCTTTCTTGTCACTTTATAATGTATCTTCTATGAAGCAGCTAGAGTGTACTTGAACTTCTATAAAAGAAAATCCCTCCTAAAACCAGAAATGAAAACTAGTCCCAGTGCATAAGAGCTGTGCAAGCCCAAAATCAGATTGGAAGGGCCACACTAAATATATAAAATGATGTATGGATACATGTACAGCAAGAATTTGTTGCCAAATTCATAATTTATTATAACCTTAAAATATGGCCCAATCTCTTTAGTGTTGTTGTTATTGTTGTTGTTATTGTTTGTATTACCCTGACACTCCTTGTAGCTCCCACTTTATTCCATAACATCCTTCATCCTATCCATAAGGGTGCAATCAGGCCATTCTTTGAGTTCTTCTAACATGTCCAGTTTGTTTGGTTACAATTTAAGGTCCTTGTATTAGCACAGGAATTGGCAAACTACAGTCTGAGAGCCAACTCTAGCCTACCACCTGATTTTGTAAATAAAGTTTTATTGGAACAAAGTGACATCCCTTCATTTGTATTTTTGCTGTAGCTCATTTTGTGCTACAACAAGAGAGTTTAGTTGTCATGACAGCCTGCTCCACAAAGCAAAAAATAGTTGACCTTTTGTAGAAAAAGTCTGCCAAACCCTATGTTAGCTGGTCCCTCTGAATGCTCCTTCCCCTCCAACATTAACATTTTTTCCCTTTGTTTCATTCAGATTCCTTGCCAAATATATTGCTTTATATAGATTTTTCTGAATAACTAATATAAGGCTACTCTTTATCCCATTACCTAAATTAAATTTCTTCACAAGATGTATAACTATCTGATGTTATTTTTAACATTTTTTTTAAAGATTTGATTTATCTATTTGACAGAGATAGAGACAGCCAGCGAGAGAGGGAACACAAGCAGGGGGAGTGGGAGAGGAAGAAGCAGGCTCCCAGCGGAGGAGCCGGATGTGGGGCTCAATCCCATAACGCCGGGATCACGCCCTGAGCCGAAGGCAGACGCTTAACTGCTGTGCCACCCAGGTGCCCCTATTTTTAACATTTTTAATTGTTCATTTATTTATGTTATCACTTCACTAGAATATAAGCTTTCTGACAGAAGGAAGCTTGTTGGTCTTCATAACTGCTTATAATAACGCTTGATACATAGCAGATTCTCAACAAATATTTTTGAATAAACAAATAAATAAATAGAAGAAACTGCCATCTCAGAAAAAAATATGCTGCTTTAATCCAACTGACTTCTCAAGAATATGTATTAAAGAAGCAAAATGGAAGGCAGAACAAATAGTTTAATGAGAAACTGAGAAATAGCAGCTCTCAAGTTCCAGAAATTTCCAGAAATTTAGCACAATGATGAAAGTTAGATATACTATTAAACGCAGCTCCAAATGCTTAAAGTCCATTTCCACCAGTCCAAACATGGTAAGGTAACAAGAATTGAGTTCAGGTTCAGTGGTTCTTCAACTTAATTGAACACAAAATCCCTTGATGTAGACAGTGAATCTGCAACTGCACTGCTGACCCAGGTGCCTCGTATTCACAGACATTGACAAAATGTCAAAGTGACAGTAAAATCATCTTGGCTTTCTCACAGGCCTTGGGAGTCATGGATTTGAGTCATTTAATTGTTACACTGGTAAACATTGGGATAAAGTCATTGACTCAAAAGCTGTATATCAGTTCTTATGAAGGCAAGCTGGAGGAATGAGTCACTCTTTCTTTCCAAGAATACTTAAGGCTTGTCTCACTATGAACAAATTGTCCTAGACAATGATTCATTCATTCATTCATTCATTCATTCATTCACTCCTGTACTCACGACGTCTGAGAAGACATTTAAAAGAATGTCGCATCCCTGAAGAATTTAGAGTTGAACCATAGACTGTCTATTGACAGCTTAGTATGCTTCAAGTGTTCCCAGACTCAATTCCAACAGAACAGGGAGTGTTGCCTCACATATGACACCAAACAATCCTTGGACACCAGCAGAGTGACCAAGAATTCAACTATTAACACCAAAATAGCATCAGATTCTATAGGTTAAGGGTTCAGTCCTAAAAGACTGCCCCCTCCCCCGTTACATCCAACCCTATCATCAAAGGACAGTTTCAAGCTCCAGCTCTTACCTGTGCTTCTGACCAACCAGCTACAGATTGGAGGTTCCAACAACCCCCTCCCTTGAGTTTGATTAATTTGCAAGAGAAACAAGGAACAGGAGAAATTTATGCAGCATGACCCACTGTCCCCTCTCTACGGATCAGTGCAAAGGAGAGACAGCCAAACAAAAGTTTCACTTTGATTCATGGCAGTGACTAATGTTTGGATGATCAGTGAAATGGCAAGAGCAAGATGAAATGTTAATAATAAGAAGATCTGGGGAAGATGCCTATGAATGGACACTCTGTAATGAGCATTCAGTGTGAGGATTTGTATCCTATTTTAATTCTCCACCAAAGCCATCCCCAAAGACATCCATTGTAGTAAATGGTGGCAAAAGAACTCAATCTACAGATGCAAGCTTCTTTTCCTGCTGCCACCCCACTCCCATCACATGCTTGCATAATGAGCTCATAAAATTATATTGATAAAAAAGATGGATATTATTCACGGGTTCAAAAACATATTTCTTTTCACCAAAGCTGGCTACTACCATCACTTGGTGCTAACATGATGTGATATACTGAGTAAAGGCCTCCAAATATGTCTACTTCCTAGCCCTGGAAACTGTGAATGCTACTTTATATGGCAAAAGACAATTTGTGGATGTGATTAAATAAAAAATATTGACAGAGGAAAATTATTCTGGGTTTTCTAGGTGGTCCATCACCAAAACGCAGAGGCCCCAAAACCAAAAGCTGTTGCTATCAGTTCCTGCAACTTTGGATCCTGTTAGTTAGAAGGCTTACTGCACAAAAGCGGAGTGCTTCTACAAGGGGACAAAGCAATGGTTACAGTGACTTGGAACTTGAACCTACCACCTGAC
Source organism: Ursus arctos (assembly GCF_023065955.2). Taxonomy (NCBI): domain Eukaryota; kingdom Metazoa; phylum Chordata; class Mammalia; order Carnivora; family Ursidae; genus Ursus; species Ursus arctos. Next base: position 16,617,676 of record NW_026622930.1, read on the forward strand.
CACATTAGGTTCCTCAGACCTTTGAGAATGATTGATCCTGATAGAAGAACGAAGGACTATATTTGGATTTGAGGGAAATCTGTAAGGTGCCTTTTAGTACTTTGATCTCGAGTAGTAAATGTTAATGAATGATAGTAACTAAATATTCTTAGAACCAGAAGTGGCTCAGAATTTTCTAGAAGAAAGTTTAAGTCAATCAAAGGGGTAAAATAACCACAAACAGTAGAGGTTTGAGAAAAATGGACAGAGAACAGATAACGGAAGAAGGAAGTAATAAATACCAACTATATCCCCAGGGTTAGTTATAGTAATCAGGAAAAAATAAATACGCATATTCTTTTTTTTTCTTGTTCCATTATATCACACAGTAGTCAATTATTTTTACTTTCTTTCTCTTCTTTTAAGTAAGTTTTGCCCATTGTGTTTATATTTATAATTAAAATTTACAACTTTATAATTACAGCTATAAATGTAATCAATTATTGCAGGTTATTAAAGAAGATTGTGATTGAGTTAAGAAAGGAATGACCAGGGGCGCCTGGGTGGCACAGCGGTTAAGCGCCTGCCTTCGGCTCAGGGCGTGATCCCGGCGTTGTGGGATCGAGCCCCACATCAGGCTCTTCAGCTGTGAGCCTGCTTCTTCCTCTCCCACTCCCCCTGCTTGTGTTCCCTCTCTTGCTGGCTGTCTCTATCTCTGTCAAATAAATAAATAAAATCTTAAAAAAAAAAAAAAAAGAAAGGAATGACCATCTCCACAAAGGCACACTCTTTTTGGGAAAAGAATAATCACTGCTTCAGAGGAATAAAGACAGCTCCATCATATTAAAGGAAAGAATGAAGTCATTGTCATTATTGCTTTACCAGTTTAATTTGGTAGAAGGATTCATACTTGAGTTATCAAATGGATGGGCTATAACATATCATTTGTTATTAACTCAAAATGGTATCTGTGTTCCCTTACATTCATCCATTCATCCTAAGAGGGAAGGCAGCAATTTGTTTTCTAGTACTTCTCTCCAGTACTCCTGTGATTATGCTAATGAACAGCATTTGGAAGGTGGAAGGGAGGAGGGGTCATTATTCTCTAGCTGCAGTTGAGGGAAGACGTGAGTCTTAGGGAGATTCTCAGGTAAGCTTTCCTGAACCTTCTGACCCAGAGCCATAAGAAGCTGAGACCTATGGGGGCATCTTCTCTGGGATTCCTGTGCTTTAAAGAGGCTTCCCTGCATACTCATTGTCAGCTTTTTGATTCTCTGCTGCAGGCAACTGAGATCATACCCAAAGTCTCCCCTGAAATTCTGGCACTTCCTGTTTTTATGACTCTATGACTCCAGCAGCAACTTCCTTGGCATTTGCTGCCCTGGTCCTTTCACAGTTGTGCAAGCTTTTTAATGCATTGTATTTCTGTTTTCTATTTGGAAGAATGAGTGATTTTTCCTTTCTTGAGTGTACATTCACTGATTCTACAGTGTAATGGGAGATAAATCATTAAGCAGACAATCACAATGATCTTTTATAAAATCTCTTACAGAAACATTCATAATCCAGATGATAACTGTGAGAGAATTACATTATAGGAAGCTCCTCAGTGCAGCCGGAAATATATTATGTGCTCAATAAATGGTGGTTGAATGAATGATCGAACAATGAATGAATAAACAGATGAGTGAATCTGGGTGGATAACAAGGAGTGATATGAAGGAACAAGAATGACACTGGAAAAATGAAACTCATTGAAAGTGTGAGTTTATTAGAGGTACTTTAAATTGGCTCACTAACATCATGACAAATGCTTTCAAAGGTGCCACATCTGGGAAGCAAGGACTATAATTTGCAGACTCTCTTACAGTTCAGATACTGGATGAGATTGAGGTTCTGCCTGTAAGATGCCCTATATGCCACTTTGCCACTGAAGTGCTTGGGAGAGAGCAGAACTTGAACCTCCATGTTTCTGGCCCATGCAGAAGAGAGGCAAGGTGTCTGTGAGCCAGCCACTGTGGCACCCAGCCTTCCACTCCGCAACTCTCTTCATGGAACAGAAGCAATGGCTCCCTGATGGCCATATCTGTGATGTCCTTTGAAGAATTTTCTGAAAGACCAGCCCTAAGTCTATTCCTTAGCTTTTCCAGTAATTCTGTGTTACCCACATTTTTAATATTTATTTTTGTTTAGCTAGGATAGATGCCACTGTCTATAATAATAACTTTTACCAATTCACATGGTCCCCAAACAGAGGTAATAACATGGACGAGAGCACAGTAGGACAAAGAATATGGTGTACACAAGGATTCAAGTGGTTTTCTATAACTGAAGAACAAATGATATGTGGAGGAAGGCAACACATAAGGCTGGAGCTTTGGGTGCCAGTTACACTAGACATTTACATCGCATTTTGTATTTTTAAAATATATTTTAGGGGCACCTGGGTGGCTCAGTCGTTAAGCCTCCGCCTTCCGCTCAGGCTGTGATCCCGGCATTCTGGGATCTAGCCCCGCATCGGGCTCCTTCCCTGGGAGCCTGCTTCTTCTTCTCCCGCTCCCCCTGCTTGTGTTCCCTCTCTCACTGGCTGTCTCTCTCTCTATCAAATAAATAAATAAATAAATAAATAAAATCTTAAATATATATATATATTTTTCAAGTCCCTCCCTTTCCTATCTTTATCTATCTTTAGCCAGGTTCATCATGTTAAATATATATGGATTATTTCTATTGTATTTGCTATGGAAAAAGAAAGACATGAGCAGTAGTTCCTATTAAATGCCAGACATTAGCTAACTAATTTACAGAGGTCATGCAATTTTTTTCAAAGGTACAAATATTGGACCATATCTTTAGGTTTAAACAAAAATCTTGGTTTTAGAACCAGGTTCAACATGACTGACATTCATATATTTATTAATTTATTCAACCAATATTGAATACCAAAAAAGGACCAGACCATGGTACTCTAGGTCCATTGATTTATAAGTTCTCTGTAGCAAAAAGAAACTGAAAATTCTTCCCAACTGCCATATCTTATTCTGTTTTTCTACCTCAAGATTTAGTATACAGCTTGGGCTGTAGTAGGTCCTCAACATTAATTGTTGAATGACTTAATGGAAAGACTTCCCCAACTATTTCTGTTCAAGGAATCTATTCTGTTTTGTAGTTTTGGAAAAAAATATTGTCAATGAAGCATCTCTCATTTTATGTAGTATTGCTGTCCCATCTTTCACAGACCCCAGGGCCTAAGGCAGTGATTTGCATAAAGAAAACACTCAATATGAATAAGTATATGAATAAGTTGGACAGCTGATTCAGATATCAAGTCTAACAGGTTAAGACATCAGTGTAAGAGATGATGTAGAGGCACTACCATAAATGGACATTGGCCCGATAATAGCTTACCAGAACTTTTAAGACATAACTGCTCTCCTGTGGAAAAAAAAAATGTATTCTTTCAGAAAATCGGGATGTTAGCCACACAAGACACATGATAGTTGCCAATATCTGCCTTTTCCCATGGTGGTAACAATTTAGGGAACTCCATATGCTTTATAAAATACTATGCAGTGTTCTATTAAAGAATATCTCACTGGGATGATTTGGGTAACTTAATTACCCAAAACTTATCACCCTTGATTGAACTGACACAACTAAATTTCAGGGCCTGCAAAGATGAAGACCACTTTAACGCTATCCTGAAAAACTGAGTCACAGCTAGATTGAAACCTCCAGGATGAACCCTTCTGAGATACGAAATTCTCATATTATCTTAGTTTTCCTTCTAAACTTCTAGCATTTTCAATAGAGTAGGTATCAAAGAGTCTGCTCTAAGTGCCTAATTATTGGAATATTTTCCTTACTCTACTTAATAGTCTTTTATTTTCAGAAATCATAAATACTAAAGCAATACTATTCCTACTGAAAATAAATTGAACCTAACTAAAAATTGAAGCACCTGTTCACAATTTATATTTATTAAGGGCTTAAAATAGAACATTATGATCAACCTACTTCATTTTCCCTGACCCTTCTTATGAGTCAAAACTCTTGATATTACATGGGATGCAGACATTACTGAGAATAATTTAAGAGCAGTATATGCAGAACATAGGTTTGTGGCCTAACGAGTGATTCAATTCAAGGGAAACAGAAACCACTATCTCAGCCAATAAGCCATTTACCATTATGTAGTATTATCAATGGAAAGGCAACCGAGATATCCATTATATTTTTCTCATTATTAAAGATCACATAAAGAGGTTGCAAGATACTTTCTTAATCTCTGAATATGATTGTTTTCTAATTTTTCAACATTTTTATATTTGGGACAATATGATTAATTTCACCTGGAAAAAAAATGTCCTTTTTCTAGTGTTTTAGTCCTCGTTCAAAGTATAACCTAAGGGTGTTTTTTTTTTTTTTTTTGTCCATGTAATCTGTATATAATATCAGTGAAGAACTAAATAAAAGTAGACAATAGTCATCTTCTTTTTTTCCCTGCTATTCCAGGAAATGATTGGGCCACCAACATTGTTCGGAAAGCAAGGTTACCAGGAGTATAACAGAGGAAAACTTTCATTTCTTGGGGGCATTGATTGACCAGAAATTCAGACTTTCCTCTAACTTGATTTATTTCCTAACAGAAAATAAATATTTTTTCACAATCTGTGGAGAATATTTTGAGAAGATAATCCCACCAGAAACTCCTAAACCAGGGAGTTAACAGTGATTCTCACTGAGATTCTTTTCATTTTTCTTTGCTCACTTGTAAGAATTTCTTCTGTATATATGCCTCAGAGTAGAATTGCCCTAACAATTTCATGCCTAGTTCACTCTCATCAAATTTCTCTTGCTCTGTACATATCAGCTAAATACCTTTGCTAAAAAGTTAAAAGCTATCAAATTAGGACTCCTTTGTTTCCCAACCATCAAGTTTACCAACCTTGTTTGTTTCTGAACTTGTAACATTCACTTCTCCCATTACCCTTAAGGAATTATCTCTCTCCCTTAAGACAACTCCTCTACCCTTTCTCTGGATTCCAGGTCCCTCCTATCTATCTATCTATCTATCTATCTATCTATCTATCTATCTATCTATCCATCTATCATCTATCACTCGTGTTAAATATATTTCTATACATTTATCTTTGTTTAGTTAAAATACATGCTGTTGTCTCCAATAATAACCTGTATCATCACCATCGTCTGTCATTTATCTATTTGTATATTTATTTTAAGGAATGTACTCCTCTTTAAACTTCGAACTCTTAACTTAGTGTTTTCTTTCTGCATTTAAATACATTGAAAAATTTTATTGCACAATTTCTTTATTCCTCTTGCTAGGTATCTACTTTCAGTTGTAATTAAGCTCAGGATTTTAGGATAGAAAACCTAAAAGAAAAGTGGTTTGCCAGAAATTTACTTCCGTCTTTTGAAATTAAATCTGAAAGCTGATAACCTGGGACTGGTACTGCAGCTTGGTGATTTGGTGACAAATTGGGTCCTTCCAACTTACTGCAATGACATCAACAGGGTGTAGCCTTCAGCAGCTTGGCCAAAAATAGCAGCTGAAGCTTCAGCCATTGTGTTTCATTCCAGGAGACAGGAAGGAAGACAGGACAAAGGAGGAGGACACCGATGGGTGTGTGGCAGCACTCTTTTAAGAAGATTTCCTGCCCATCCAATACAGCCTTTTATAACTCAAGTGCCAGATGTTAGTTACTAAGGTGAAGAGGGGGGTGGAGAATGAATTCCAAGTAACCATGAGATTTAACAAATTTCAGGGGTTAATTTTGCAGGAAGAAGAGGAGCTATGAAGGTGGCACCTGGCATTCCCCCCCCACACTCTTCTAAACATTTTTTTTTTTTCCTTCCCAACTCTGGTCTCTTGTTTGGCATCCATCTCCACTCCTCCATTAAAACTTCTTGCAAAGGCCATTGGTAAACTCTCTATTACTATACGCCCCCTTTCTCTCCTCACCCAACTAGTGTTCTCAGTAGATACAAGATTGATAATTAACTCTTTCCTGAGGAGCTTCTTTTACGACTCATGGAACAAGATACTCCTCAGCTATGTATACATCTATTTTCTAACTCAGTCGCCTACTCAGGGTCTTCTTTCTCCATCCAAACTTTAAATATTGGAATTCCTCAGAGCCAAGCTCTGGGCACTCGCTTCACTCTACACCTCTCAAAGTCATCTCATTCAATTACATGGTAGTAAGCATCATCTGCAAAATCTTCGAATTTATATCCAGTAGCTTCCCTGACATTACGACTTAACTCTCTCAGAGACACCTCAGACCACACCTCCTGAGAACATCCGCCCTTGACCACACTCGGCTCTACCTAAATTAGATTGTCCCATTATAATTTCCTATGGTCCTGTGCTCTTCCCTTAAATACATGTTTATGCATTTTTTAATTTGATATTTGTCTTCTTTCTCTCAACATTAAACTCAAAAGGCAGGGACAAGGCCTGGAGTATAGTGTTATTTAATAAGTATTTGTTGAATGATGAGATGATTTAACCAGTGACATAGAGCAAATGTCACGACGGGCATCTGCAGAAAGTGCACAGGGCACACATGTCAGAGGAACTATTTAAAGTTTAAGAACAGGAAATTATGCCATGGAGGAAGGAGTGAGAAGCGCAGAGGGACCGGAAAAGACCATTGTAAAAGAAAAAAAATAAATCACCTTCTCCAGAAAATGGAGTGAAATGTGCCCAGTAAAATAGTACAGGAAACCGAGACCATAAAAAAGGGCTTTTATAAAGATGTGCAGGCTGGGCAGGAAAGTTCTCATACGCAGATGCTGTGTTAAAGCAGAGTGTGTGAACACCTCATGTGACTTGAAGGAGAGTAGAAGAGCTGACAAATCCGACAGTCGGACAGGAACAGGAGCACAATCACCCGCCCAGAGCACTCACACCACCTCGCTGTGAGAGGAGAGACTTGGGTGACGCACCCATAGAACATGACTGTGAGTCACCGCAGGGTTCACTTATAAACTGGAGTCCTGCTTTCTGCCTTGTATGATGTCCATGCTCCTGATAACCAGCTTCTTACTTCAAATCCCAATACAGTAATATTTGTGACCTCTTGCCTTTCTCTAGGCAGCTTTGCAAGTGCTTTATTCGTATTAGTTTATTGAATTTTCATAATAAATTCATGAGGAAAGTAGCATTTCTCCCTCCATTTTACAGATGAGGAACAGAGACGCAAGAACTTAAGTTATTTGCCTTTGGTCACACAGATAATGAAAGGAGAAACTCTATTTGAATACTTGCAGTAACTGGCCTCTTATTTTACTATGCCGACTTTTACTTAAAATATTTCAGGATTAGTAATATTAAAAACATATAGAAATATTGAAGGATACTGACAAATATTCCAGACAAGTAAAGAACTCATCTAACCACATGTTGTTCACTGGACAGCTATCAAAAGATGTGTAGTGAAATGCCATACCTTCTTATCTTCTAACTACTCAACACCTCTCTGTATAGTAGTAAATTTAATAAATAATCATTTAAATAAAGCTAAATATTTAAAAAGCATCCCAGTCAACCAAAAATCAACATCTTAAGTTAATTAGAATGCCAGAACTTTAAAATCTGCTTAGGGAAATAAAATGCAGATTTTTCCCAACATACAACGGGGTCATGCCTTGATAATCCCATTCTAAGTTTAAAATACAAGTAAAAATGCATTTCGTACACCTAACCTACTGAACATCATAGCTTAGCCTAGCCTACCTGAAGTTTTTTTTTTTTATTTGTTTGTTTGTATTTTTAGATTTCATTTCTTTGTCAGAGAGAAAGAGAAAGAGAGCACAAGTAGGGGGAGTAGCAGGAGATGGAGAAGCAGGCTCCCCACTGAGCAAGGAGCCCCACAGGACAGGGGACTGGATGCCAAGACCCTGGGATCATGACCTGAGCCGAAGGCAGACGATTAACAGACTGAGCCACCCAGGCGTCCCCCTAGCCTACCTTTAAAGTGCTCAGAACACGTATCAGCTTATATTGGGCAAAATCATTGAACACAAAGTCTATTTTATAATGAAGTGTTGAATACTTCATGTCATTTATTGACTACTCTCCTGAAGGTGAAAAACAGAATAGTTGTACGGGTACAGAATGACTGTGGGATTATTGGTTGTTTGTTGCATGGTGATTACCTGGCTGACGGGAGCGGCCACTACCCAGCACCCTGCCACACACATCACTGGCCCCGGAACAGATCTCAATTCAAAATTCAAAGTATGGTGTCTGTCTACTGAATGCACATCTCCTTTACACCAACACAAAGTCGAAAAATTATTAGGTTGAACAGTCACAAGTTGGGGATGGGCTGTATAGTCTCATAAAACAAGGAATAAGCCAGAGAATATACCATAAAAGGACTGTAAGCTATGGACAGTCATCATTACACAATTAGAGAAAGAAGACTCCAAGTCAAAAGGAGCACTCAGGGAAGTCACAGCTGAGTGAGGATTTGAGCTGGTTTTACATCAGAGATAGATTCCGATATGCAGAAAGAAGAAACAGTGGGGAGGAATACATGAATTATCACCATGCCTTTTTCCGTGAATTAAAACAATCCCAAAATAAAAAGAGGTTTGGTTATGAAGTTAAACATTATTTTAGCTATGTTGGCTGAAGAGCTGTATCTGATACAAATAAGAAAATGTAATACCTCTAGCAGTTATTACGCTTTGCATTTAGATAACAGAAAGTAACAGGTTCCTTTTACTTTGTCTACAGGGTTTTTTTTAATTCTATATTATCAAAGATTTAATGAGTTTTAGTTTTTTCAAGTGATAATTAGACTGACCATATGCTGGGTCTATTTGCTTTTTTAGTTAACCTGCCTTCAGTGGAAGGGAATATCAGCATGAGTCAAAGACACGGCCACAACGGGGCAGAGGACATTACCCACTGTCTTATCATGCTGAGAGAGTAGGTTTTCCTCTCCACCCTTTTTCTCCGCCATTTTACGGTATCTGTAAAGAGGAAATGTTGGCAATATAGGGTTTATGATCATTTGATTTTCAAATATTCAAAAGTTAACATTAATTTTTTTCATTGGCTATGAGATTTTCTTTCTTTTTCTTTTTTTTTTAACATGTGAGATTTTCTCAATTCCTATGAATATCCTTGTGAAAGAATTGCAAAAATTAGGCAACTTGAAATTTGAATTGCATCTGTTTCCCCTATAGGATAATGGTTCATGAAGATATGAACCTGGTCGCCACTGTAGCCCCAGCATGTACTCAAAATATCAAATGTTGTCAGTGGGTATTTACTGAACTTGAAATAAAACCAATTAAAACAAAGCAAGAAAGATCTTAAAACCCCTAACACTTTGCCCTTTTCAAAACTGAGGACAACTTATATATTTTTTAAATGAAAGGAATTCAAATACAATTAAGATAAATTTAGTGGCATGAATGTCAAGATGGCATAAAAAATATCAAAATATAGATGCATCTTGAAAACTGCGGCTTAAATTTCTCATGTCATAAAGGAATCAGAAACCCAGCGACGAAAAAAAGACTTGTTGAGAAAACACACAAATATGTGTGCAGAGCAGAGATTACAAATCGGCATTCTTTTTGTATTCAACATGTCATCAAATATATGCAGTCCTTTGAGCTTCACATAAATTTAGCTTTATTCACAGCTATTGAGATGGGAGTCACATATTCTATCTGCTTCACCTGGGGATACTAGGTGAGAGGTTTATATTTTTCCTACATGCCTCTGACTTTGAGCTCCGCATATATTAAAATAATTCCACTTACAGATCACCTCACCATCCTATGTGATTTTCCTGTGCAAATCCAGTTGGGGCAGCTATGAAAATTATTCTTTGTTTGATTTCTCCAATCCTTTCTCTTCTCCACCCACTCTCTTCTCTTATTCTTAATTTCTCTTTGTTTATTATGCAGAAGAGTTTATGTATCTATTTTTCTTCTACAGGTGAAACCTGCTACGCCCACTAGTCTCCATCTCCAAATATTTAGCTAGGTGTTCTGCAAAAGAGAAATCATTCTTTTTTTTTCTCTCTCTCTCTAAAAAGTAACTGTTATTCGAGCTCATAAAAGAATAGATTTTCACCTAAATTCCATTTCTTCAAATTGTGGCCAAAAATAGAGTTATCCTATAGACTTCACATCACTTTAAAAAGAAAATTTTCTGCCTTTATCAAGATAAGATGCAATCTAAAAAAGAAAGTTACAAAAATGAAAACCACTACTGTGACTATTGAAAAAAGTCTCTCTCCTTGTCAGAAATCTAATGGACTTGGCAATCACACATGGGTCTAACTTTATCCTTAAGGATGAGACTTGTAGCCCTTTATTAAGTTCCACATTGTTTCTGTATATGTACAATGGAATTTATGCTTTATTTTTGAAAATATAATTCATATGGTTATAAAAGTCAAAGGATATACAAAGATATTAGTCAATATGAAAGCTCATGACACTCTCCACCCAGAGTCACCAGCATATTGCACAACTCCAAGTGGCATATCACATAAAAGACCATGTGAGTGTGATCACTTAGAAGACAACTTCAGCCTCAAACTGGATGTGACTTCACGCCTGACTCCACTTCCAAGAGGAAACTGCTAATTTTATTTTATATATTTTTTTAAGATTTTATTTATTTATTTGACAGAGAGAGACAGCCAGTGAGAGAGGGAACACAAGCAGGGGGAGTGGGAGAGGAAGAAGCAGGCTCCCAGCGGAGAAGCCTGATGTGGGGCTCGATCCCAGAACGCTGGGATCACGCCCTGAGCCGAAGGCAGACGCTTAACGACTGCGCCACCCAGGCAACCCTGAAACTGCTAATTTTAAATCAACTTTAAAAGACATAATTTCTGCACAACAAACTAAGACCATTGAAAATGTACAATTTGATAATTTTGACGAATGCATAGAAACATGAAGTCATCATCCCATTCAAGATACAGAGCATTTTCTTTTCTCCAGAAATTTGGTCTGCTACTTTTTAGATTGTCCCTCTCATAACCATGAGCCCCAGTTCAATTACTAATCGGCTTTCTGTTACTTATGATTTTGCTCTTTCCAGAAATGTACATAGATGAACTCAGGATATGTTTATCTTTTGAATCTAGCCTTGTTCACTCACCATACATTTTTTAAAAGTATTTATTCATATTAGTGAATGCATCAGTAGTTTGCTCCTTTAGATAACTGGTGAGTATTCCACTGTATGCATATTTCCAAGTTTGTTTATCCATTCACCTGTTTATGGACGTGGTGTTGAAATTTCCTCTTGGGGGCTATTATAAATGAAGCTTCTATAAACATTCAAGTAGAAGTCTTTGTGTACACATATGTTTTCATTGCCCTTTGGTAAATAATTAGGAGTGAAATTGAGGAAAGATAAAGTACCATTTAACATTTCCACCAGAAACATATGAGGATTCCATTTGCTATCCCTAATACTGCCTTTAAAAAAATTATTTATGCCCTTGTAATGAGTTACTAATTGGTAACTAATTTTATTTCAATTTGCATTTCTCTAATGACTACAGATGTAATACGCATCTTTATATGCGTTTGGGGACCATTTATATATCTTCTTTTGTGAAGTCCCTATTTAAACCTTTTGCCCATTTTTACTGGATTATTTTTCATTTTATTATTGAGTTATATATATATTGATTTATACATTCTCTAAAAAGTTCCTTATCAGATGTATGTGTTGTATTTTTTCTCATTCTTTGGCTACCTTTTTTTTTTCTTTAACATTATAATTCAAAGGGTAATTTTTTTTATTAAGTCCAATTTATTGATACTTCTGTCTCTATGGTAATTGCTTCTTTGTGTTTTATCTAAGGATACCTGAACCCTCTTAAGATTGTAAAGATTTTTCTCCTAAGTTCCCTCCTAAAATTGTATGCTTTTAACTCTTACATTTAGGTCTATGGATCAGTTAATTTTTGCGTATGATGTGAAGTAATGGTTGAGATTCATGGTTTCCCCATACAAACGTACAATTGTTCAACATGATTTATTAAAGAGACATTTGTTTTTTCAACACATTGCCTTGGAACTTTGTCAGAAATCAAGTTACCATTAGTGTGTGAGCTTCATTTACATACTCCATTTTTTTTTTCTGTTTTAGTCTATTAAATTTTTAACATGCACTAATTAATTTTCAGATATTAAGCAAACTGGAATTCCTGAAATAAATCCCATATAATCATAATGTGTAATTCCTTTTATTTAGTGTTGGATATGATTTCCTAAAGTTTTAGTAAGGATTTGTATATCTATGTCTATGAGAAATTTTGATATATAGTATGCTTTTCTTGTCTTAACCTAGTTTTGGTATCAGAAGAACACTGACCTCATAAAATAAGTTGGGAAGTATTCCCTTATTCTGAGTGATATTTTAGCCTTGGTATTATTTCTCCCATAAATATTTAAGGAATTTCACCCTTGAAAATATTTGGGTTTAGAATTCTTTCAACTATTATTTTTACTTTTAATTTATTTAATAGATACAAAGCTATGGTACACAGAATAAGGACCTCTCAAAGATGTCTACATCTTAATTTCTTGAACATGTGAATATGTTACTTTACATGGCAAAGGAGAATTAAGATAGCAATTACTAATCAGCTGACTTTAAAATAGGGAGATTACCCTTATTATCTGCTTAGACTGAATGAAATCATCAGAGTCCTAAACATAGAAGAGGACGGTAGAAAAACCAATCTCAGAATGATACAATCTGGAACAAATTCCACTGTTCATTGCTGACTTAGAGGACAGATGAAGAGCATGAACCAAAGAATTCATGTGTCCTCTGGAAGATGAAAAAGACAAGGAAACTTCCTTAGAGACTCTTGAAGAACGGCAGCCCTATTGGTACCTTTGTTTCAGTTCAATGAAACCCATTTTGGACTTCTGACTTCCAGAAGTACAAGATAATAAAGTTGTGATGTTTTAAGTTGCTAAGTTTGTGGTGAATTGTTATACCAGCAGTAGAAAACTAATATAAAAGTTCTTGATATTTATTTTCTCTTTCTTCTTATGTGAATTTTGGTTAAGTGTGTCTTCCCAGCAATTATTCATTCTATGTTGTCAGATTCATTGTGTGAATCTATTTATAGTATTTATTTATTAATTTTAATGACTATGGTTACGTAGTGGTATATCTTCTTTATTTCTAGTGTTGGTATTGTGTGTTCTCCCTCTTGAACAGTCTAGCTAGAATTTTATACATATATTTTTAAATTTTTCAAAGAACCGCCTTTATTTTTATTGATTTTTTTTCTACTACATGCTTTTCTTCCTGTTTCATTTATTGCAGCTCCTTATTAGTTACTTTCTTCCTTTCACCTGAGTTTAATTTGATCTTCTTTATTCTCACTTCCAAAATGAAAACTTGGATCTTCAACTTTAACAGTATTATTTTTCTGAATGTAAGAATTTGAAGTCATATATTTTCCTCTAAAGATCTGTTTTAGCTGCATTACACTAGTTTTAATGTATTGTGCTTTCATTATTATTCAGTTAAAAAATATTTGCTAATTGCCTACATGTTGTTTAGAAATGAGTTAACTAATGTCTACATATTTGGTTCTTCTCAGGATATTTTATGGTCTAATATAATTTTATTGTGATCAGAAAACATACTCTAACATTTCGAGCTTTTGAAATGAAATCTATTAACACTTGTTTTATAGCCCATCACATGGTCTCTCTTACTGAATTTCTATATGGGATTGAAAGAAATGTTCTTTCTGCAGTTATTGAGTATGGTTTTCTACAAATGCAAATTAGGTTAAGGGAGTTGGTAGTGTCATTCATATCTTTTATATCCTTACTGATTATTTTTCTAGTTAATGTATTCATTACTAAATGAGGAGAATTAGTCTCCAACTATAATTGTGAATTTGTACACATTTTTATTTAGTTTTGACAATTTGGACTTTATTATTTTTGAGGCATTTTTATTAAGCTCATATATATTTATAATTGTTATGCTTTCAGAATATATTGATCCTTTTACTGTTATTAAGTATTCACTTTTTCTCCTGCAGTGCTTCTTGTCTCAACATTGATGTTTTGTGATATTAATATAGTTGTCCAGAGTTAAGATGGTGGAGTAGTAGGGGGACCCTGGGCTTGCCCCATCTCTTGAATGCACTTGATCAACATGACATCATTTTGAATAACTAGGAAATTGATCTGAAGATTAAAAAACATTCTGCACAATTGGAGGGAGAGAATGTGGAAGATGTGAGGTTTGGAGATATGAATTGAGGGAGAGAAAGCCATGGTGTCATGGAGGGGAGGGAGACAGGAGGGAAGTCAGGGAGAGAGAAGAGAGCAGGACAGAGAGCAGCATGTATGGTTTTCACAAGGCACTGTGGTGTGGGGATCCCATGGGTGACACTGAGAGAGAACATTCCCCTTCCTGGAGTATATTTGGAAGAGGGTATATTGTCTCTCCAAGGACAAAAGACCTGTACAGGGTGCCACTGACCAGCCATTCAACAGCAGGGGACAGAGGCATGTGTGGAGGGCAGATAACCTGGTTGCAGCTTTTCCCCTGTGCTTCACCATAGGCTCCAGGCACCTGCATGGCCATGGGACTGCTTTTCTGGGACAGAATGGTGCTGGGCCAGGGGCGCCTGGGTGGCATAGCGGTTAAGCGTCTGCCTTCGGCTCAGGGTGTGATCCCGGCGTTATGGGATCGAGCCCCACATCAGGCTCCTCCGCTATGAGCCTGCTTCTTCCTCTCCCACTCCCCCTGCTTGTGTTCCCTCTCTTGCTGGCTGTCTCGCTCTCTATCGAATAAATAAATAAAATCTTAAAAAAAAAAAAAAAAAGAATGGTGCTGGGCCAGCACAGCAAGGCTCTCCTCCAGGGGAGTGGAGCAGATCTGTGCCTTGCTGGGTCCTTTAAGATTTGGCGTTTTGAAGCCCAACTGCCAGCCAGAGATAAAACACAGGGGAACTATGGCACCAGGCATGCCAACAGCCCAGACACAAATAGGTTGAGGGCAGGAATCTGATGAAAGCTTGGGTCACAGGAAGGGAGATTGCTTGCTTTTCTGTGAGGGCCTCCTGAACAGCAGCAGCAGTGGGTTCCCATCCTCAGGGACAAGAGAGCAGTGTGACACCATCTACCAGCCTGCTGCCTGCGTTGGACTTCAGAGAGAAACACAGTGTCTCCAGTGGAGGCTGAAGTCGCTTACGTCAAACCCCACCACCCTGCATCTGGCAGGGGTATTTGTGCTAGGGTGGTCTGACTGTGAGCCAGCCAGTGGGCCTCTTCCTCTGAAGACCAACACAGGCCCCCTGCATGTACCAAATCTACTGATCACAGAGTGCCCCAAAGTGTCAACTTCAGTTCTGTTGGAAACAGGACCAGTCTGCCTTTCTCTCTTTCTTTCTTTCTTTCTTTCTTTCTTTCTTTCTTTCTTTCTTTCTTTCTTTCTTCTTTCTTTCTTTCTTCTTTCTTTCTTTCTTTCTTTCTTTCTTTCTTTCTTTCTTTCTTTCTTTCTTTTTCCTTTGGAATCAAGCTCATAGTTTTTTGTTTGTTTGCTTTTTTTGTTCCTTTTCCTTTTCTCTTTTCTTGGATCAGTCTTTGTTTGCTTGTTTATTTTTTTGTTTGTTTTATCAGGCTTATCTTAAATCAAAGCACACCTAGTTAAGGGTCCAAACACTCCTCACTGAAAGCAAGGAGGAATTCTGAAGAGGACTGGCCTGTGGGAAAGAGCAGCCAAAAAAAAAAAAAAGAAAGAAAGAAAGAACAGTAGAGTGCATACAGCATATACCAGCAACATTTCCTGAAGGACTAGGCTCTGGACAGTGTAGGACATCTTATAAATACATTATTACTCTCAGGAGCAGGAAACATAGCTTTCATAACATGCAAGAGACAGATACCTAGACATGATGACAAGATGGAGGAATCCTTCCTAAAAGAAAGATCAAGAAGGAATCACAGCCAGGGATTTGCTCAAAACAAATATAAGCGATTTAAGTGAACAAGAACAGCAATCATAAGATAACTAGCCAGTCTTGAAAAAAGCATAGAAGACCCCAAAGAAACCCCTGCTACAGAGATAAAAGACCTAAAAATGAACAAGGCCAAAATAAAAAATGCCCTAACTGAGATGCAAAACTCACTGGACGTTATCACAATGAGGATGGAAGAAGTAGAGGAATGAATAAGTGACACAGAAGATAAAATTAGGGAAAATAATGACGCTGAAAAGAAAAGGGAAAGAAAACCATTAGATCAGCGATTCCACAAAGTGTAATAATGTCTGCATCATAGGAATCGCAGAAGAAGAGCCGAGAAAAGGGGCAGATGATTTATTTGAACAAATTATAGCTGAGAACTTCCCTAATCTGGGGAAGGAAACAGGCATTCAAGTCCAAGAGGCACAGAGAACTCCCTTCAAAATCAACAAAAACAGGTCAACACCAAGACATATCATAGTGAAACTTACAAATGCAGAGAATTCTGAAAATAAGTAGGGACAAAAGTTCCTTAACCTACAAGGATAGACACAAAGTTAGCAGCAGTCCTATCCACAGAAACTTCATTGGCCAGAAGAGAGTGGTATGATATATTCAACATGCTAAATGGGAAAAATATGCAGCCATGAAAACTATACCCAACAAGGCTGTCATTCAGAATAGAAGGAGAGATAAAGCATTTCCAAGACAAGAAAAAACTGAAGGAGTTCATGAACACTAAAACCAGCCCTACAAGAAATATTAGAGGGGACACTTTGAACAGGAAAGAGAGATGAAAAGCAACAAAGACTAGAAAGGAACAGAGACAATCTACAGGAACAGCAACTTTACAGGTAATACAATGGCACTAAATTCATATCTATCAATAATTATTCTGAAAGTAAATGGACTAAATACTTCAATCAAAAGACATGGGATATCAAAATGGATTAAACAAAAACAACAACAACAACATCAACAACAAAACAAGACCCATAGATACACTGCTTACGAGAGACTCATTTTAGACCCATAGATACCCCCAGATTGAAAGAGGGAGGTGGAGAACCAACTATCATGCTAATGTATATCAAAAGAAAACCAGAGTAGCCATGTTTATATATGATAAACATGATTTTAAACCAAAGACTGTAATAAGACATGAAAAAGGGCACTTTATCATAATAAAGGGGTCTATCCAACAAGAAGATCAAACAACTGTAAATATTTATGCCCCCAACTTGGGAGCACCCAAATATATAAATCAATTAATACCAAACTTAAAGAAGCTCATTGATGATAATTTACTAATAGTAAGGGACTTTAACATCTCATTCACAGCAGTGAACAGATCATCTAAGCAGAAAATCAACAAAAACAATGGCTTTGAATGACACACTGGACCAGATAGACTTAACAGATATATTCAGAGCATTTCATTCTAAAGCATCAGAATACACATTCTTTTTGAGTGCATATGGAACATTCTCCAGAATAGTTCATATACAGGTCACAAACCAGGCCTCAACACACAGGAAAAGATTGAGATCATGCCATGCATATTTTCAGACCACAACACTATGAAACTTGAAGTCAACCACACCAAAAAAAAAAAAAAAAAAAATCAGAAAGACAACAAATACTGGAGGTTAAAAAAAACCTATTAAAGAACAAACGACTTATTCAGAAAATTAATGAAGAAATTTTAAAAAATACATGGAAGCAAATGAAAATCAACACATGACAGCTCAAAACCTTTGGGATGCAGCAAAGGTGGCTATGAGAGGGAAGTCTATAGCAATACAGGTCCTCCTCAAGAAGCAAGAAAAGTCTCAAATATACAACTTAACCTTACACCTAAACAAGCTGAAAAAAGAAGAGCAAAAAAAAGCGTAGAAGGAAAATAAGATTAGAACAGAAATAAATGATATAGAAATAAAAAAAAGAATAGATCAATGGAATTCGGAGCTAGTTCTTTGAAAGAATTTACAAACTTGATAAAACCCTACTCAGACTTATCAAAAAGAAAAGAGAAAGGACCCAAATAAATAAAAACATGAAAGACTCTGGAAGAAATGGATACATTCCTAGAAATATAAACCAAAACAGGAAGTAACAGAAAATCGGAACAGACCAATAAACAGCAAAGTAATTGAATTAGTAATCAAGTCTCCCAATGAACAAGAGTCCAGGGCCAGATGTCTTCCCAGGAGAATTCTACCAAACATTTATTTTATTTTTTTCTACCAAATATTTAAAGAACAATTAATATCTATTCTTCCAAAGCTGTTCCAAAAAACAGAAATGGAAGGAAAACTTCCAAACTCATTCCATGAGGCCAACATTACCTTGATTCCAAAACCAGACAAGGACCCCACTAATAAGGAAAATTATAGACCAATATCCCTGATGAAGATGGATGTGAAAATTCTCAACAAGATACTAACTGAATCCAACAGTACATTAAAAGGATTATTCACTGTGATCAAGTGGGATTTATTCCTGGACTGCAGGGGTGGTTCAATATCCATGAATCAATCAACCTGATATACCATATTAATAAAAAAAAGGATAAGAACCATATGATCCTCTCAATAGATGCAGAAAAAGCATTTGACAAAATACAGCATCCTTCTTGATAAAAACCCTCAACAACATAGGGATAGAAGGAACATATGAAAGACCCACAGCTAATACCATCCTCAATGAGGAAGAACTGAGAGCTTTCCCCCTAAAGTCAGGAACAAGACAGAGATATCCACTCTCACCACTGTTGTTCAACATGGTATTGGGAGTTCTAGCCTCAGTAATCAGACATCAAAAAGAAATAAAAGACAGGGCACCTGCGTGGCTCAGTCAGTTAAGAGCCCAACTCTTAATCTTGGCTCAGGTCATGATCTCAGCATTTTAAGATTGAGCCCTGCATCAGGCTCTACACTGGGTGTGGAGCCTGCTTAAAAGTCTCTTTCTCCCTCTCCCTTTGCCCCTCCCCCCAAATCACTCTCTCTCTCTTTCTTAAAAAAAAAAGAAAAGAAAAAGAAGAGAATAAGAAGAAATTAAAAGGCATCCAAATCAAAAAGGAAGAAGTCAAACTTTCACTCTTTGCAGACAATATGATATTCTATGTACAAAACCAGAAAGACTCCACCAGAAAATTGCTAGAACTGATCCACAAATTCAGCAAAGTCACAGAATATAAAATCAATGTACAGAAATCTGTGTATTTCTATACATCAGTAATGAAGTAATACAAAAAGAAATCAAGGAAATGATCCCATTTATAATTACATCAAAACCCATAAGATATCCAGGAATAAACTTAACCAAAGAAGTAAAAGCTCTGTACTTTGAAAACTATAGAACTCATATAAAAAAAAATTGAAGAAGACACAAAGAAATGGAAAAACATTCCATGCTCATGGGTTGGAAGAACAAATGTTGTTAAAATGTCTATGCTACCCAAAACAATCTACACATTCAGTGCAATCCCTATCAAAATAACACCCAAATTTTTCACAGAGCTGGAACAAACCATCCTAAAATTTGTATGGAACCAGAAAAGACCCTGAATAGCCAAAGTAATGTTGGGGAAAAAAAAAAAAAAAGCTGAAGGTATCACAATTCTGGACTTCAAGCTGTATTAAAAAGCTCTAGTCATCAAGATAGTATAGTACTGGCACAAAAACAGACACATAGATCAACAGAACAGAATGGAAACCCAGAAATGGACCCACAATTATATAGTCAACTAATCTTTGACAAAGCAGGAAAAAATATCCAATGGAAAAAAGACAGTCTCTTCAACAAATTGTGTTGGGAAAACTAGACAGCAACATGCAGAAGAATGAAACACTACCAATTTCTTACACCATATACAAAAATAAGTTCAAAATGGATGAAAGACCTAAATGTGAGACAGGAAACCGTCAACACCCTAGAGGAGAACACAGACAGCAACCTCTTTGACCTAGATCATGGGAACTTCTTACTAGACACGTCTCTGGAAGCAAGGGAAACAAAAGCAAAAATGAACTATTGGGGCTTAATCAAGATAAAAATCTTCTTCATAGTAAAGGAAACAGTCAACAAAACTGAAAGGCAACCTACGGAATGGGACAAGATATTTGCAAATGACATATGAGATAAAGGACTAGTATCCAAAACCTATAAAGAACTTATCAAACTCAATACCCAAAAAACAAATAATCCACTTAAGAAATGGGCAGAAGACATGATCAGACATTTCTCCAAAGAAGACATGCAAATGGCTAACAGACACAAGAAAAAATGTTTAACATCACTCATCATCAGGGAAATACAAATCACGACCACAGTGAGATACTACCTCTGTCAGAATGGCTTAAATTAACAACACAGTAAACAACAGATGATGGTGAGGATGTGCAGAAGGGGAACCCTCTTACACTGTTGGTGGGAATGAAAACTGTTGCAATCACTCTGGAAAACAGTATGGAGGTTCCTCAAGAAGTTAAAAATTGAACTACCCAACCACCCAGCAATTGCACTACTAGGTATTTATCCTAAGGATACAAAAATACTGGTTCGAAGGGACACATGCACCCCAATGTTTATATCAGCATTATCAACAATAGTCAAATTATGGAAAGAGTCCAAATGCCTATTGACTGATGTGATTATATATATATATATATATATATATATATATATATATTCTACGGAATATCATTCAGCCATCAGAAAGAATGAAATTTTGAATACTTGTATAGAACTAGAGTGTACTATGTTAAGTGAAATAAAGTCAGTCAGAGAAAGACAAACACCATACGATTTCCCTCATATGTGGAATTTAAGAAACAAGACAGATGAAAATATGGGAAGGGAAAGAAAAATAAAATAAGATAAAAACAGAGAGGGAGGCAAATCAAAAGAAACTCTTAACTATAGAGAACAAACTGAGGGTTGCTGGAGGAGAGGTAGGTGGCAGGACAGGCTAAATGCGTGAAGGGCATTAAGGAAAGCACTTGTTATGATGAGCACTGGGTGTATTATGTAAATGATGAATCACTAAATTATACTCCTGAAACCAATACTACAGTATATGTTAACTAACTTGAATTTAAATAAAATCTTGGAAGAAAAAAGGAAAACATAGTTGTCCTATTTTCTTGAGTTGTTTGCATTCTATATCTTTTTTCATTCTTTTATTTCTAGTCCTTTTTTATCTATGTATCTAAAGTGCATCTTTTGTAAATAGCATGACGTTTGTTTCCCCCTCTTTTTTTTTAAATTCCATTTTGGCAATTATAAAAATGGCAAAATTTCTGAATAATTTGGAACATGGTTTATTTAGGTCTTCTAACTTGCCATTGGTGTTCCATTTGTCTCCTCTTATTTTTCATTTGTTTAACGTTCCTACCTTCTTCGGATTACTAAATATTTTTTTGTATTTCATATTAATTACTCTATTAGATTTCTAGTTATACTATTATAATTTTTAGTGGTTATTCTAGAAATTATAATATACATCCTTAACTTACCCTAACTTAGGAGTCTTAAATTAGGCAAGGACTATGAATTTGTATTTGTATGTGCACCTAATTTATTTTTGTTAATTTCTTGAAGTCTGAAATAAAGTTGATGTTAAAGAACATAGTAAAAAATATAAAATTAAATCCAATCCAAAGCCATTTATATATTATAACAAATTTCAAAAGAAAACGATAAATACAAAATTCAGAGAAATAATACATGGCATTGCTATTTTAGTAACTGAGAAATGTGTTCAAAATGAAAATATTAGAATTGATACAAAGTATTGGATGTGTATCTACCAGTAGCTATGGCCAGAAACCCTATATTTGACAGAGAACACTATCCATAACTAATGTAAGGAGCCATAAAGGTAAAAATCAATATTCTAATAAGATAATTATAACCTGTAATTAAATAGAATTTTAAAATAATGCACAACTGATGGTTTTGAATAAATATTTGATTATTTTGAATAAAACATCAACGTTGATATATATTTCTTTTTTTAGATTAAAATGAGGAAAACAATCTCATGTGTTTTTAATCAAAGCCCTGATTCTTCCTACATTCTTTAGTCTAAGAGTGTAAACATGAAAATAGTTAACTTATTTTTATTCTTATACTGTTTATTAATTTATTATTTACCTATACAAATATAATTACTCATTTATACAATTTATAAAACTTTACGTAAAATGCCTTAATTTTTTTTATCTTATTCTGACATTATAGAAATATAAACATACCATTTTAACTTACAACTCAGAAAAATACACTTGCACTAATCCTAATTAAAAATCTAAACCCAAATTCAATTTAAAAGATGTGGCTGACTAAAGAATAATGATAAACTAAAGAGGGAGCAAAAAAACCAATATTTTATGTTCTCAAAATCATTACACAGTTATGGATAGTAAGAAGAAAGATTTAATGAACAAATACATGTGAAACCGATTTCTAAAAAGACAATAATTTAAAGTGCTCTGATGCATTGTCATTCCAAATAAATGAGCTATTCCTTTTCCTATGTATATCTTTTTAGTTAGTTTTTTATATGTATCGTGTGAGGTAGTCAGACACCCTCACTTTATTGATGAGGAAACTGAGAAATACATAATCATACAATTAATAGTCTGTAACACTACGTTCAATTTCCGTTATTTGACTCTAAGTTCATTGTTTTAACTGAGTCATGAAGCTTCAACAAAAATATAAATTCTCTTGATTTTGACTTTAACTTCACCCAATAAATTGAAGAACCCTCTTTTAGAATCTAAAGTCCGCAACAATCTCATTAACTAACTCTGCAAGATAGAAAAGCTCCAGGATAGTTCTCATGCTGATCGGAAACACTCCAACCAAAATAAAAAGCATCAAAAACCAGAGGAGGGAAGGCAAAAAGGGGTAAGAAGAGAGAAAAGCCAAAAGAAAAAGAGCAGTACCTGGGGAGGGTTTTACAGATCAAGCTCAACGCTGGTGGGGACTTGGGGGTGTACAGGAATTACATAACTGATGCCGCCCAGACACTGTCCCTGCTGCCAGGTTAAAAATAAAAAACATGTCTGGCAGTTGAGAGGTAGCTGATTTTAATTGGCACATTTAATGTATGTTGACACGGTACTCCATAGAAGTATATGTCTACCGGGGTGGGATGGAGTAGGGGAAGAGGAAGGAGAATTAAGTAGTTAGATTTCTAAAGCCTACTTTTTTTTTCTCTTTACACAGAGTGGAAGAAGCCATAAGGTCACTGTTCAAGGCCTTCGGGTAGTCTGTAATTGAATTAAGATCAAATTACACATTTTAATTACCTGGCACCGAAGAAGCCAACCTGTGAACGCTTGTCTGGTATTCAATACACAATTCAAGGGTTTCTGTTCTTGGATTCAGCTTGTCTCCCATTAGAAGCAGACACTTGAAGTCTTCATGTTAATCAAATTTTCCCATTCTTACTTGATGATTTAAAAATATAAATGCGCAAGTCTGTAAAACACAGAGTGGCACACAGTTAGAACTTCATTTTTATAAAATAAATTGCAGTTTTAATTGTAAATGGACTTTCTGATATTATATTTAGGAAAGAAAAAGAGGTGGTGTTAACATATATTGGCTATGGTCAAACATTTGGCAAGAAACTTGAGACGTACATTCCTTCATTTAAATGACACAGCATGTCAGCAGTAGAGATGAAAAAACTGAGTATCGAAGTGAAGAAGCAAATGAAGAGTCATTGAGCCGAGATTCACACCCCAAAGACATCTGTTTCACAGCCACACTCCTAACTCATAGCCACTGTTTCCCTCTCTTGCCTGCTTCCACCCACAAAATGATAGTGACTGTGAATGAGGCCTTCATCTTTCTGTGATAAAATAAAAATCCCATTTATGTCCACCAAAAACGAGTCAGATTATATTGGGGTGAGATATGGAGAGAAGGCAAAGAAATCTTAAAAAATAAAGCACTGTCGGGGCACCTGGGTGGCTCACCTCAGGTCATGACCCCAGGGTCTTGGGATCTGCCCCCAGTCAGGCATCCTGCTTGTCTCTCTCCCTCTCCCCCTCCCCTGCTGGTGCTCCCTCTGTGTGTCTCTCTCTCAAATACATAAAATCTTAAAAAAAAAAAAAAAAAAAAAAAAAACTTTAAAAAGCATTGTCTTCTCCATAGCAATTGCACAACCAGATGTATCCACTTATTTGGCATTTAATTAAGCTTTTTTTGAAAAGAGGCAAAATTACTTTATTGGGGTCCAATGATTATTTAAAATAAAATAATCAGAAAACACAGATCATAAAATCCTTAATTTCTCAGAGAGGCTTGGATCCTAAACCCAGAGGCTTCTCTATGGTTATTCCAAGTTTTATTCTACGTTTCACCACTAACATAAAATCTATTGTTCTACTCTGAGTTTACAGTTTTTGTTTGTTTTTGTTACATTTTCGAAAGATGAATTGTCAAACAGCCCCACAAATCAATGGGGATTAGCAGTTGAGATTGTCAAAACTGGCTCAGCCTAAAGAAAAAGAAAACCAGATCCTCATATAATACTACATTCAGTGGTGAAATCCTGATAGATCTGACAGATTAAAGGTTCACAAGTGAAGGGTCAAACGATAAATTTAATAGAAGAGAATGTAGTATAACACCTTTGTGATGTAAGAGTGGGGAAGGACTTTTTAAGTAAAACCTACAAAACATTGAACTATACAGAATTCAATTACAGTTCAAAATAAAGGATTTCTCCAACAAATAGAGGCAAGAACCATGACAAGAGGGAATACCTATCGAGTGCTTATTGTGTGCCAAGAACCTTTTCTATCATTATGCCCATTTGCTGATGAATCAAACACAATAACAACTAAAGAGATAAAGTAACTTGTCCAAGATCATATGGATAGTTAAGTAAGGAGTCCATGTTCTTTACTGCTGTTGCATATAGTATCCTCTTGACCAATGGGAAAAACATTTGCAAAATCAAAAACCTTTAAGGTCTGGCTATATAGAATATACAAAGAACTCCTGCAAATTATCAACAACAACAATGACAAAAAAGACTAATATTCCAAGGGATAAAAGCAACTTTATACTTACATTAATTAATTAATTAATTTTATTGATATATATTCATTTATATTAAAGCCATTTACAATACTGAAACCATCAAAACAGCAGTGAATTCTAAATCATATCAGTAAACAGGGAAGTATAATTTATAATAACATGAAGAGATCACTGTCTGAAGCTGGCAAATTGCAGAAAGCTGAAGAAGTCAAGTTGATGGGGTTACTGGAATATAAAAACACTCCTGTGTCCTGCATTGCTGGTGGCTCGGCCATTCCAGACAGGTATGCAACAACAACATTAGGTCAATTTAAATACTTGTTTATACCTGGGCATATATCCCCAAGAAATGCTCACATAGGTTCTTTGGGGGCTGTGTGCATACATGTTAACCACTGTTTCATTTTGGGGGGATGGAGTATTGGAAGTAACGTAACGTCTATTATCAGGGGTGCATATTAGGAAATTGTGGGAGATGCAGACTATAGAAGATAATGAAACAAAGAACCGCAGAGTCCTCGTAAAGTGACATGGATGGATCTGAAGAAGGAAACGCTACAGAGAAACAAAATAAAGAAGAGACACAATCTCTAAGGTAATACCATATGTGTAAATTAAAATCATACGTAGCCTCAAACACAATAGACACTTTATAAAAGCATATACCAACAAAATGATACATATAAAATACTTTTGAAAAGTAAATATTGAATGATAGTAGGAAATAATGCAGTTAAGGGGAAATATAATGTTCAATCAGTCAGGAGATGGGCCTTGCACACACCAGTGAGGATAATTTTCCATGAAACAAGAGTATAATTATTTCAAACAATTGCATCCGAGATCCAAATAGAAAAGAAAAAAAAAAAGCAGTGATTTTTTTTGGTGTATATTTGTTATTAAATGAATAATGTTTAATAATCATCAACTTCTTTTCAGTTATTGAACTGGGCAGTTTACATATATTTTATTCTATGTTCTTTCTCTCAAAAATACTTGTTATGTAAATGTGAACTGCCATTTACAGCGAACAGAAACTTAGATCTAAAATATGATGTGACCAGATAAGAATGGGCAAATCATAGAGGGCAATCCCACATCCCTCATCTGGTTCAACAGATTTTACTCATTTCACTCCATTTATCTAACATCGTCTAGGGACTTATATTCAGATTTCTAGTAATACAGAGAAAAACAAGGTTTCATTACTGCAGGCCTCCTAGAACTTTTAATTCCCCTGTATAGATAGTTAGTAGCATTTTTTTTTTTAAGGAAAAACAGCACCATGCACATACAACCCCCATTTAGCCAGTCTGTTAGAATGGATGGGACACACACACACACACACACATACATACACACACACACACACACACACACACATTCTTTTTATCTTTCTCCTCACTCCTATGTAAACCTGCTTGAAATTAATTTTTTCCCTACCCTTATATGAAATATCGCTTGGGTCTCATACCTTACGAACACTCTCAGGAAATACAAAGGTATCTGATCAGTTATGCTCACAATAACAGTCCCAGCTCCGTTATTAATTAGCCAATGTAAATACCCAATGTAATAATCAAAATAATACAACTTCTTTTAAATGGAAGCTCTCCGGCGCCTGGGTGGCTCAGGCATTAAGTGTCTGCCTTCAGCTCAGGTCATGATCCCAGGGTCCCGGGATCAAGCCCTGCATTGGGCTCCCTGATCAGCAGGAAGCCTGCTTTTCCCTCTCATACTCCCCTTGCTTGTGTTCCCTCTCTCGCCGTCTCTCTCTCTCTGTCAAATAAATAGATAAAATCTTTAAAAAATAAATTAGAGAAATAAATAAATAAATAAATAAATAAATAAATAATTGAAGCTCTTTTGGGAGCCTGAGAGGCTCAGTCAGTTAAGCTGGGGACTTTTCCTTTCTGCTCAGGTCATGATCTCAGGGTCATGGGATCGAGCCCAGCATTGAGCTTCATGCTCAGTGTAGCATCTCCTTGTCCCCTCTCCCTCTGCTCCTTGTCTCTCTCTTTCTTTCTCTTAAATAAATAAATAAATAAACAAACAAAATCTTTTTTAAAAAAGTAAATAAATTGAAGTTCTTTCCTGCCCCCAGTGTGGTTGTGCTTTGGGCTGGCTACCTATGGCAGTGTGGTTCTGCTTGGGCTAGAACTCTGTGGCTGGCTTCATTCTTTCTCCTGTTTTGCATTTCTACCCAACCTTCTTGGTTTAGAAGAGGGGTATAAAAAGGACAACTAAGGGGAGCAGGAAATATTTGTAATAATCCAGGTGAAACACGATGGTAGTGGTTACCACCCTGGATGAGATATCATAAGTGCCTTCTGAGCTAGTTATTATATTAGTTTTTTTTCCTTTTACCCCCTTTCTTATTTTTCTGTTCTCAGCATAGAACAAGTGTGATCTATTTCTAACAAGCTGGGTCATGTTACTCATCTGCTCAAAATCCTCCAATGGTCAGTGTAAAAATCAAATCTTTGCATATCCCTACATAATTTGGATATAGCCACCTCTCTCGCCTCACTTCCTACAGACCCAGACTCTACTCCTTAACTCTTTGTAAACTTTACAACCATGAATGATCTTCTTTGAACACACCGTATCAGGTATAATCCAAACAGGACCTTGCACAGATTAGCATTTGAGCTCAGTTATCTCCCAAACCACAGTCCACTCCTTATTACCACAGCCAGCCTTCAGCCAGCCTCTCACCCTTTAAATTTCTTGGCCCATTGTCCCCATGCTCCAAAGCTTTTGAATGGATCTATTTGAAACTCCTCTCTTCTCATGCTTAAAATGAACGGACACAATACCAGCTCATTCCTTATGGTTGGGTGGGAAATAATTCAAGTAGCACAATATTCTCATTAATATTTTCTCTAGTGATAAAAGTGTTGGGTAATTAAGGATTTCTTAAATATGCCTTAAGGATTTAAAAAATGACACAGGAAATATAGGCTTGCAAATGATAGCTTATGCATTGATATTCAATCTGATTATTTATTCATTCAACAAATATTTATAAAGCATCCACTGTGATCCCAGTCCTATCCTGGGAGCTGACGATTTGTTGAGGAAAAAACATTCCGAGGACGCTCACATTTTGGTTGGAGGTAGACAGAAAATAAGTAAGTCAACCTTTTAGATAGTGACCTGAACTTTGAAGAAAATCAAGTGAGGTGAGTTGGTAAACACCCACTTGTAATTGAATGTTCATGGACCCTCTCCCTGAGAATGAGCTACTTAAGCTGAAAACAGAATTCAGGACATTTTACATCTTTTTAAAATTAGGACATGCTCATATTATATTTAGTAGTGTTATATTTCAATTATTACTATAAATATCAAATATGCATATATACATATACATACATTTACGTGTATTTACATACATATATAGACATATACATGTATGTATGCATATATATTATCTTTATAAAAATGTACATAGCATGAATAGTAGATACAATTGTACTTATATAGATTACATAAAATTTTAAAAATAAAATATGCCAAGAATGTGTTTTCTACCATGTATATATTTCCAGGATTTATTGTGTTAAATTGAACTTTTTTTCCTATTATCAATAGATGAGCTATTTAATGAACCAACACTTCTACAGACTAATGATATGAAAGACTTCTTATAGGTATATGTTATATTTTAATCATTCCTTTTTATTTCTCCAGTCATATTCTAAAATAAATCAGTGAATTACTGGCTCCAAATTTTATGTCTCCTTACTTATTATAGATTTAAATGCCTCTTGGGGCACAGATACATACTTAAGGATCCAGAGGAGTCTAGTTCACAGCGTAAATGATTTTTGTTGAAATATAGTTTCTATATTTTAACAGTGGGTAAACTGATGTTCTGATTCTAAGGTTCTTTTTATAGTTTATTATAAAAATTATTTATTATAATTATAATAAAATTATAATTTATAATTCATTTCCAATTTTCTCAGCTTGTATCTTTTTTTTGTACCCTTATCCTCACCTCTTCATCACCAAGACTGGGGAACTTCCATGTTGGAAATTATTTTATCACTGTATTAAACTTCCCATGAATATATTTTCATTTCCATTTTTCCTTTTTTCCCTATATAATAAGCACTATTTAAAGATGCCATAATTTTACATTCTAGTTCTCACAAATGATTTAAGAGTTGGAATTTATTTTTTGTCCTTCAGTAAATTTTAGAAAGAAAAAGAACATAATGTACAAACATCATTCATCCACATAATAAATTATGAATTCACACATCCTTGAAAAATGTTTGGTTTCCCAGCAAAAACAAATGTGTGCATTCACACTCATCATAGAGAGTAACACGTAACTATATCTCTTATGAAAGGATCTTTATGTACTTTACAGAATTTATGAAGAGAGGTCCTTTTAAACACCACTGAATGATACCATCTGTGGTTGAAAATACAACAGGTATTCAGTGCTGTGTCACAGAGGAAAGGGTAATATGAATTACAACTCAGAAGTGTCATGTATCCCTTGTTAGTTAGAATGACTGTAGAAACTTTCTGTAACCAAATAATTCATACTTATTCTAAAAGCAAATGTGATGCAAGAAAAATTATTCATAATACCACTACACAAAGATAACCATTCCTATTGTATGCTATCCACATAAAGTGCTCAGTATTGTGCTTGGTATGTTATAATCATTTATTAAAAGGCAACTATTATTAATAATAACCTTAATTATATTTCAAATAAAATGCTTCTTACCTAAGATAACAATTCCTGTCTCTGTTTTATGAAAAATAATTCAGTTACCTTCTTTTCTGTTGATGCCTGGCATTCCCTTTAATCTTTACGTATTTATTAATAACAGAAACAAAGATGACTAATAGTTATTGAGATTTCAGAATGTACTAGGGGCTGTAATTAACCCTATAACTTTATGGTAACATGTATTCTATATAATAAGAATCTTTCAGGTAGGTAGTAATGTAGAAACTGAAACACAGAGACGTTAAGAACCTAAATCAAGTTCGCACAAAAAGTAAGAAAGGAGACAGAATCTAAACCTAAACAACTACTCCAGCGCCTATTGTTCCTTATACAATAAGGGACTCCTTGTTTTTATTGGTGACACTAGATAGTGCCACCTATACGCCTGAGGAGGTCTATCTCTGCAATGTGTCAGAAGCCCACAGGACCAACTGACCAGTGATCCATGCCTCAGACTACGAACGATGCCGAGGTTTCTGAGTTGAGCCCTCATAGAAGAGATTTGAAAGCCTGAAAGTTATCCTTCACTGCTCAGTACTTTTAAGGTGTTATAGGCATAAAAGCAGATGAAATGAGTGGTGATTGCAGAGGGTGTCCTAACAAGTAAATGCACTTCAACTAAAGACAGCCTTATGAAACACACCCCCTTGTTCACAAATGGCTTATCTTAAAATATTAGTGTAAAGCCTTAGATCAACAAAATGCAATATTTTGTAATCTAGACCTTTCTCTGCCTTCACTAGGTTACCCCAGGATACCAGGGCTCCCATAACTACAAGAGAAAGAGGTTTTGCCCTAAAGTCCACAACCAATTCCAGCACGAACTAGCAGTTGGATCTTGGGCAATGAAATTGCCCTTGATGAGCTCTGAATTCTTCTCTGCCAAAATGAGGATAATGGCTGCCATATAATAACTATATAATATGTTAGGAAAGACATGTTGAAGCTCAATTATTATTAGAAATCCTTAAATGTCATATTTTACTTGAAAAATACCATTTCTAATACCTATCAAAGGGATGAATTCTTCAAGCCTCATTTCAAACTCTTTCCTTCTCCATATGTAACATTTCATTTTTTCCCTGACTCTCATAACACTGTGTAATGTGTATTATTCAACTATTAATTGTGAACTTTCTTCTTTCACTCCTTTTGTTTTGTTGAATTTAAATCTACCTCATGCATTGCCATTTAACTGGGTAGAATTTCCTTTTGGCTCCCTACATCCATGATAGGTATGTCAATAACAAAAATTGTGTGCTATATTTGTTTTAACACCAACAGTATCTCACCAAGAATGGGAATTCAGTATGTAAATAAATGTACTGATGTCCTCGATTAATG
Organism: Ursus arctos; assembly: GCF_023065955.2. Lineage (NCBI taxonomy): Eukaryota > Metazoa > Chordata > Mammalia > Carnivora > Ursidae > Ursus > Ursus arctos. The sequence continues at coordinate 16,648,855 of NW_026622930.1, forward strand.
AAAATATAAATCACTACTTTACATTGAAAATAAAATTTGCAGTTTTGTATAAGATTTTTGTGAGGAGACACTTTTATATCTATGTATGTTACCAGTACTAATTTGATAAGATGTAATGGTTACTTTTAGTGGATAAATTAATATTTCATAATTATAAAATGCTTTGAAAATTTATAAAGATCACTTTCATTAAAGCAAAATTACTTGTTAGTTTGTTTTCAAGTTTCATTATATTTCAATTTGACATCAATTGATTATAGAAAATGCCATGAAAAAGTGACAACAATCTTTATTTTCAAATGCACTTTGGGAGGTCTCTTTTAAAAATGGAAGGTAACGTACAGCATAGGGAATGTAGTCAATAATATTGTAATAGCTTTGTTTGATGACAGATGGTAATTAGACTTGTATAGGAATCATTTTGTAATACATAAAAATATTGAATCACTATAATGTACATGTGAAAGTAATAAGGTATTGTATACTAATTGTACTTCAATAGATTTTTTAAGAACTAGGAAGACTTTTGTCAAATGCTTTTTCTGCATCTTTTGAGATGATCATATGGTTTTTAATCCGTCCTTTTGCTGATGTGATGTATCATGCTAATTGATATATAAATATTGAACCATCTTTGCGTTCCTAGAGTAAATCCCATTTGATAGTGGTGAATGATCCTTTTAATGTATTGTTGATTGCAGTTTACTAATATTTTGTTAAGCTCTTTGTATAGTGTTCATCAGGGATATCAGCCTGTAGTTTTCTCTTCTTTTCTCTCTCTCATTCTCTCTCTCTCCCACTTTTTTTTTTTTTTTTTTTTTTGGTCGGGGAGTAGTGTCTTTGTCTGGTTTAGGTATCAGGATAATGGTGACTTCATGGAATGAATTTGGAAATTTTCCTACCTCTTCTATTTTTTGTAATATTTTGAGGAGAATAGGTATTAATACTTTAAAGGTTTGGTAGAATTCAGCTACAAATTCATCTGGTCCTGGACTTTTCACTGTTGGGAGTTTTTTTTATTACCATTTTAATTTTGTTACCAGTAATTGGTCTGTCCAGATTCTCTATTTCTTCATGATTCAGTTTTGGAAGATTGTATGTTTCTAGGAATTTATCTGTTTCTTCTGGGTTGTCCAATTTGTTGGCAAATAATTTTTCATAGTATTCTCTTATACTCCTTTGTATTTCTGTGGTATTCATTGTTACCTTCTCAGGCAAAGGAAACAAAAACAAAAATAAACTACTGGGACTATAGCAAAATATAAATTTTCACTTAAGAAAATCATCAACAAAATTTAAAGGCTGGAAGAAGATATTTGCAAATGACATATCTGATAAGGAGTTAATATCCAAAATGTAAATATAATTTATGTAATTCAATGCCAAAAAAGCAAATGATCCTATTACAAAAAATGGGCGGAGGACGTGAATAGACACTTTTTACAAAGAAGACATACAGATGGTCAAGAGATACGTGAAAAGATGCTCAACATCACTAATCATCAAGGGAATACAAATCAAAATCACTATGAGATATCGCCTTGCACCTATCAGAATGGCTAGAATTAAAAAAAAAAAAAGGAAATAATAAGTGTTGGCAAAAATGAGAAGGAATAGGAGCCCTTAGCATTGTTGGTGGAATGTAAACTGGTCCAGCCACTGTGGAAAACAATATGGATGTTCCCCAAAAAATTAAAAATAAAAATGTCATATGATACAGATCCCACTTCTGGGTATTTACTCAAAGAAAATGCAAACACTAATCTGAAAAGATTTAAGCACCCTATGTTTATTGAAGCATTATTTACAAATGTCAAGATATAGAAGCAACCCAAGTGACTATCAATAGATGAATGGATAAAGAAGATGCGGGTGTGTGTGTGTGTGTGTGTGTGTGTGTGTGTGTGTGTGTAATAAAATACTACCCAGCCAAAAAAAAGGATGAGATTGTGCATTTGTGACAACATGGATGGACCTTCAGTATATTCTGCTAGGTTAAATAAGACAGAGAAAGACAGATACTATATGATTTCATTTATATATAAAATCTAAACAACAAAACAAATGAATAAATAAGCAAACACAAAGCAGAAACAGAACCATAAATACAGACAACAAACCAATGGTTACCAGCGGGAATGGGGTGAAGGGGAGTAGGAGATAAAGATTTCCAACTATGAAATGAATAAGTCATGGGATAAAAGGTAAAGCATAGGGAATATAGTTCATGATATTGTAATAGTGTTGTAGGGTGATAGATGGTAGCTACACTCATGGTGAGCATAGCATAACATATAGACTTGTCAAAGCACTATGCTGTACACCTGAAACTAATGTAACATTGTGTGTCAACTATACTTCAATTAAAAAAAATAAAGCAAAAATATATATTTCAATGATTTCTCCATGTGCCCCTATGTGTTCTCTAATATCAATTCCATGAAAAAAATCTGTATTTTGCAAGATTTGAAACATCACATTCTAATACATTTTTAGTATATTTGTAATACATTAGCAGATTTTTACAACATCCATGGGATATCAACAGTGAAAGACATTCTAATCATGACTGGTGAGAATTGACAAGGATAAATGTTTGGCAGGTTTGAAATTTAGACTTATATATCAAATGTTCAGAAATATGATTTTCCTAATTTTCTAGTAGGTAAATGTAACTAAGTCTCCATGTTACTAACGGTAGAAAAGTCCATATCAAGCCATTTTAAGAGACCTAATAATGCTAAGTTTAATTTACAGTTATTTTTGTAAAAATATTAATAAAATTTAACATATTTTTTTCTCCATTTCCCTTACCTATCTCCCTAAGGGTGATCGATTTTACTCAAATTAGTGGGTGGCATTCTCAGAAGGGAGAGGAAAGAAGAGTACAAAATACATATTTTTCTGGTATCAGTTTTTACGCCATCCTATGTTCTTTCCAGCCTCTGCTCCCTGGTACCTCTTTCCATTGGAGGACTCTGCTGGCATCAGCTGAAGAGTGGTTCATCCTGTCCAGCCTTTGAGAATCCTGCACTTTTATCAGCTACAGATATCCATGGTTAGTGCCTCAACTTCCAAGGAGTGAATGAGAGCCATGTCTTCTGTGTGCTCCTCAGCCCATCCTTTCTGGACCATGTTCCCTCTCAGCACTTCCAAGGACCCCACATTTCCAGGAAATTATTGACTTCACTTTCCTCACAAAGCTAAGGTATGCATGAGTTTTTTGAGACTATCCACCTAGACAATCTAGATGCTAATATATCACTAAGATGTCATGTTATTCTGCGGCCTTGGTGACTATCAAGATTTCTGAGAGGCTTATAGTCTTCTGAAAAACACAAATGGAAAACATTAACACTCTGACTCTTGAGTTTAGCCTATAAGGGACAGGATAAAAAGCCCCTTCTTAGGCGCTCATCTAGGTGCAACTATTCCTTTGTAATTTTTTTCTTTATAAAAGAATTCCTTTATAAATATTCCCTTATAATGGATGATAATTGAGAAGGTCAAAACCAGTGTTGTTTTTGTTTTTGTTTTACTTTAAAATACCATATTTTAAATATTTTGAAAATTTAGACTAATTACTTTTTTTTATTTTAGTGACTTATTTTAACATTAGAGTCATTAGCCTTCAATCCCTAGTTTTCTAGTGGATGGATTTTATACAATTTTATAAGTAGATAGTGAATCAGTATATTTACTTTACATTTTTGCTTTTTTGGATTTAAAATATAAATTATGAGGTATAAATAGTCTGTAAAACACAAGTTTAGGAGAGCAGAATATTTTAAATATAATTTATTTTTCTTGAAAATTTACTTAACTCCAGTATCTTAAATATATAATTCAGTGTAGTTTTACACATGAAGCATCCATTTTGACAATCAAGTTTACTCTTCTTATTCTTATGAATGCTGTTTGTTTTGCTAACACTCAAGTCTGGGATATTAGAATAAGGAATAAAATAATACAATTAATTGCAGATATCTGGAATTTGTGTTTTCTTTTTAAAAAAATCCATCGAGAATACAAAGAGTGACAGAAGTATTTAAGTGTCTGCTATTTCATATTTCATTCCAATTTGAAGATATCCTTGTCCTTCTTATGAATGTTCTGCAATGTATTTGAAGCAACATTATTCAGCACATTCAATTTTTTTCCTCAATAGTTTTATTTATTTATTTATTTATTTTTATAATGATATTTTTTTATTATATTATGTTAGTCACCATACAGTACATCCCTGGTTTTTGATGTATAGTTCGATGATTCATTAGTTGCGCATAACACCCAGTGCACCATGCAATACATGCCCTCCCTATCACCCATCACCAGCCTATCCCATTCCCCCACCCCCCTCCCCTCTGAAGCCCTCAGTTTATTTCCCAGCATCCATAGTCTCTCATTCTTCATTCCCCCTTCTGATTACCCCTCCTTTCTTTATCCCTTTCTTCTCCTACTGATCTTCCTAGTTCTTATGTTCCATAGATGAGAGAAACCATATGCTAATTGTCTTTCTCTGCTTGACTTATTTCACTTAGCATTATCTCCTCCAGTGCCGTCCATGTTGCAGCAAATGTTGAGAAATCATTCTTTCTGATAGCTGAGTAATATTCCATTGCATATATGGACCACAACTTCTTAATCCAGTCATCTGTTGAAGGGCATCTCGGCTCCTTCCACTATTTAGCTATTGTGGACAATGCTGCTATGAACATTGGGGTGCATGTGGCCCTTCTCTTCACTACGTCTGTATTTTTGGGGTAAATACCCAGTAGTGCAATTGCTGGATCATAGGGTAGCTCAATTTTTAACTTTTTAAGGGACCTCCACACTGTTTTCCAGAGTGGCTGTACCAATTTGCATTCCCACCAACAATGTAGGAGGGATCCCCTTTCTCCACATCCTCTCCAACAATTGTTGTTTCTTGCCTTGTCAATTTTTGTCATTCTAACTGGCGTAAGGTGGTATCTTAGTGTGGTTTTGATTTGTTTTGACAATTCTTTTAGGTTCCATCTTTTATTGATATAAAACGACTTATCATTGTCCTGTTCAGTATTTTTTGCTTTGAATTTCATTTCATTTGACAACAATATTGAATTGGAATTCTTAGCGATATTACATTTTCATTTCCTTGATATATCTTTTCTTTCACTTGTAACACTTTTTTCAATGATTTCGTTTTACTTCTATAAATGGCATGGCATTATTTTTATGTATTCTTATATGAATTTTATTATGGGAACTTTTAATCCATTTATATTTATTATTTTGCCTGATATATTTGATCTTTCATCATCTCCATTTTTCTCCTTTGTTATGAAAACTTCAGATTTTACAACAAATGCTTGATGGGTCAATGCCCAACCGCAGTTTACCTTCCAGTATCTTCTCTCACAGTTGTACTGCTATCAGATGTGAACTCTCCTGTAGCAATGGCTTCAGCTTTATGTAGCCTGTGTCAACAAGTTTAAGTTGAGAGTGAGGGTAAGAGCTGGGTTTTGTGTAGTGGTATCCTTGTACTTCCCAGGAAACACAAGTATAGTTAATGTTTATTCCTAGACCAATGGCCCATAACCATCTCATAGAAATAGAATCATCTGGAAAATTTGTACAACAAAAAAAGACATGTATAGAGTTCCCCCAACCACCAAGATTAGGATTTAATTGCTCTGAAATAAGATCAGAATGTGATTATTATTGAACACTTCCCCAGGTGATCTAATGTGCAGTCAAAGTTACCCCTTCCCTTTTGTCTCTGCCCTACCAGTTCGAATTGATTCCTTCTCCTGTTGTAACTCATGTGCTTTTCTACAATGATATCCACTGAGCAATATCTTTCCCAAATTCTTCAGGACCTCAGGCTTAGATATGTCATCTTTCCCTAATTTCCAGCTCTGCTGTCAATTTTTCTTTTTTTTTTTTTTAAAGATTTATTTATTTATTTATTGACAGAGATAGAGACAGCCAGCGAGAGAGGGAACACAAGCAGGGGGAGTGGGAGAGGAAGAAGCAGGCTCACAGCAGAGGAGCCTGATGTGGGGCTTGATCCCATAACGCCGGGATCACGCCCTGAGCTGAAGGCAGACGCTTAACCGCTGTGCCACCCAGGCGCCCCCTCAATTTTTCTATTTATATAGTCATTTTGGTATTTCAGTGAGAATTCTGAAAAAAGTAGACTGTGCAGATTTAAAATCCTGGGTTTAGTTTTCATTCAGAACCGTCTCAATGTAGAAGTCTTACTGATTGTTGTTTGATGATGCTCTAAGAGTTCTGATTGTAGAAACATATTTTCAATGATATTTGTGCCAAGATAGTAATGAATAAATATCCAAAGATTAAATTAGATATGAAAAAAATAAAATGTTTACTATTTATATGATAATGTGCATTTTATATGGAAAAAAATCATAAAAATCTGTACACTTTAGAACATAATTTTTTATAGGAAAATTTCTGTAACTTCTCTAGAGGAATTTAGTTGGAATTTTGACAGTAATAATGCAGATAATAACAATATAAAAGGTTTTTTGTTGATTTAAATTCAAGAAAAATAGTTTTTTTTTAATTTGCAAATTAATGATAATGAATTAATAATAATAATAATAATAAACTGAGTAATTGTTATATGTAAAGCCATGTTCTAAATCCTTAAGATAACATAATTATGTGAGTCATTCTTTATTAAATGTTGAAGAAGCAAAGAGTTTAAATTATTTGTTTGAGGTCACAGTGTTGGACCCAGGCAGAGAAGTTCTTATACCCAGGTTTTTAGCCATTACGATACCATGTGTTGCATGAATGATCTTTATTTTCCTCATTATACCTTTGGTTTTATTGTTGACATTTTACTGTAATAAATGGCTATTGTTATTAACCACAATAAAATGTTAATAATAGTTTAGAACGATTTTTAACCCCAAACAATTATTGCAAGCATTTATGTGAGCTCTAAGCAATGTTAAAACATTTGTCAAGTTCATTTGAGATTCTTTATGTGAAAATACCACATACAAATTTCTCTGAGACAAAAAAGGAAAAATCTTTTCCATTACTATCCCAGGTGGCATTTATTTCTCTCTGCTTTTAAAAGGTCAACTCCAGGTCTAGATTACTTAGGATGATGGAATTGTACCCAACTCTTGATGGATAGCTTAGTGTACCCCAGTTTAGGGTGGCAGATTTCTGTTGACAGCTATTTTTCTTAGAGAATTCCCCAGATAAATTTTTTAAAATATAAGTACATGAACACATATGTACTATATAACAGTGAACAATGGTGGCTTGGTCAATAGCAGCTTGGTCAACACAATCCAATTTTTATAGCGTTGTTCCATGACTTAGTTAATATCCTCCTCCAACTTCTCTTTCTGACAAGAAAGGACTCATAGCACAATCAATGGCTCAATTTTAGTTTTATGGAAAATTAATTACACTTACCAAATATTACTGATCTGTTAATTTTTAAGGTATAGAGATAATCATTTTATTTAATATTTCCCAGACACCCAAATTCTAGGGTGTCAATGATCTATGGTTTGGACCATTTGGTGAAAATGTTCAGCATGTTTGGCAAGCAAATAAAGGTTCAGCCCTTTATTAAGACAGATCATTACGTCTATCTTAAATGTGTGTTTTGGAGCGTTTGGGAGTAGAAAAGGAGTGACAGATTGACAATAAAGATAAAACTAAAAGTTTTATGTCAATTCTACCCATCCTTTTATTTATATATGCATCTATGAAACATCTGCCAGGTATAAGCACTTTCCTTGGTATTATTGATTGGAGATACTGAGATAAAGTCCTTTTTCTAAAAGAGTTCATCATCTTGTAGGAACATAAGACCCACTAATGGACAAATCATAACTATACATGTTTCATAGGATATCAGGGTATTTAAAGAGTGTTGTGAGGAAGCACAGAGGACAGAGCTGCTAACTCTACCTAGAAACAGTGAAGAATAGTGTGAATATTAGGATAGGATACTGAACATGCCCACCACTAACACTGGCAGGATACAAAGCTAGAGAACAAATGGACGTCTATATGCCATATATCTAAATATTTGGAAGTTATTATTCAAAGTAACAAGCTGTTAAAATGTATTTTGCCATGTATTCATAACAACATAACAGCAAATATGTGTACAGCTATGGTATGTATATGACAGTCAGTCAAAACAATAACTATTACTACATTTGTCTTGATGTCTTGGTACAATTACTATTGCATTAGTCTAGGCCAATGGTGTTCTAATGAGTAATAAAATGCATGCATGAGACATGGAGGAGTGAATATTTTGTAGTAGCTTTCTTTACTGCATACTAAATTACCACAAACTTTGCAGCATAAACAATACAAATGTATTATCTCATAATTTACTATGGGTTATGAGTCTGGTCACTGGTTAGTTGGGTCCTCTGCTCCATCTCACTATGCTGGCCATGATGATGAATTCATTTGAGGCTCACAACACCCTTTCAATTTCACTACTGTTGGCAGAATTCAATTCCTTGTTGTTGTAGGACGGAGGTTCCTGTTTTCTTCCTTGCTCTTATCCTGAGGTCATACTTAGCTCCTAACGTCCTCTTGCCAATACTGTCTACCAATACAAAGTTATATGTCAAGATAATGGGAATATAATCAAATGTTTTAAAATAAGAAACTAAATGGTACATTGGGATTTAGGGAACATGTTATTGGATTTTTAATGTAAAGTAAGAATGCTCATAAAACTCTCAAAGTTGAGGAAGAGTGTCTCCAAGATGCCCCAACAGAAAATTTCACTGAGGGACACCTGGGTGGCTCAGTCGTTAAGCATCTGCCTTCGGCTCAGGGTGTGATCCCATAGTCCTGGGATCGAGCCCCGCATTGGGCTCCCTGCTCTGCTGGGAGCCTGCTTCTTCCTCTCCCACTCCCCCTCTCTAGCTGGCTGTCTCTCTATCAAATAAATAAATAAAATCTAAAATAAAAACAAATAAAAAAAAAGTTTCACTGAAAGTAAGGTATCAAAATATACGTTCATGGAAAGGAAGTTAATCTATATATTTTACTCTGATCTCACGAATTATAGTCTCCCTATGACTAATTTGCTTTACTTTTTCCTCATGCTAAGCCTGCTAAAGTAAAAAAGAGACTAGCAATTATTTTTCATAACTATATTTTATTTTTTGTATGCTATTGCCCACATAATCATCCTAAAACAGATTGTTTATTTTCACATGAAAGTAAAACGAATCTGAATTTTCCCAGAAAACAAGATAAGCTCACAAAATTGACCTGAAACATCATCTAGTAAACATTCAACTATTGTTATACTGAATGTTTTAAAATTAATTTAGTAACGGCTCCTAGGATTTATGGAGCAAAAACATTCAGCCTATCACTTTTTTCCCTTCCTCATTAGTATTCTTACCACATCAGGGAGCTATATTGATTCCTCAGTTTAAAAGGGGGAAACACTCAAGTGAAAGCTGATGTGGCCACATAGATACAGCATATTAATTGGTTGATTTATGATGGGTATTTATCAGTTGATGGGTTACACTTTGATATTTGTAACCTTTAATTCAGCCTGAATAGGTGCAACTCTTTTAAAGTAGGCCATGATATTGTAGACACTAAAACTGTCAGATTTGATGAAAAGAAAATGTGGCCTGTGCTGTTGGCCTATTAATGGCTCCGCCATATACTTGATGTCTTACACTGCTCTCCAGTATTTCATTTAATAATGCACACAGTGAGTGAGATAATAAATGCACATTCTTCTGGAGCTCAATGCAGGAGGCCCCTATAGAACATCTATTTATAAACACCTTTGGTCCTCCCAGGCAAAGGTTGAAGCCAATTTATAACAAAATTTCACCTACATCCCTCAGATATAAGCAGGAGGTCAGCAACAGAGAACACAGTGGTCATGACAACTAAAAGATCTAATAAACATCTACATGAATGTTTGAAAAGATTATAGAGCAATCTTTTCTGACCTGGACTCTATGGTTGAAAATGTTGAGCTGGGATTATCAGACTCTCATTACAAAATTCACCGAGTATGAAAGTCTGATTTAAAGTCATTAGGTCATCTTTGTTCTATTAATATTCCTTCTGATTTCATGATTGAAGAAGCTTATTTCATTAAAACTGAATAAATGTTACATTGTACCTCAATGCAATTAAAAAAAAAATGCCCACTTTTGGAATTTAAAGACTCACATATATAGCAATAGATTTTATTTTCATTAAAACTCAGATGCCATTTTTGTCGTTATATTTACACTATTTTACCCTGAATTCAACAACAAAAATGTCTTAGAAATGGAATATGTGAAAATGGAGTAGAAGTATTTTTGTCTGAGTTTTTGAAGATACTGCTTGTGTCACAATCATCATCGTATTTCAGTTTACGAAGCGCACATTTATAACTAAGCCATTTAAGGTGGCTATTGCTTATAACTCACAATTCATTCAGCCTGACCAGTGGCATAATAACTCCACAAAAACTAATTAGAAGTTGTGAAAGAACAAAAAGGCTTTCAATAACTTTTTTTTATTTTCCTATCCAGTCTTCTAGCACCATGTGACAACTAAATGTCAAAGAAGTGAAAACATATGTACACAATATAGTGGAGTCTGATCTCCACGGACCTGAGACAGGAGTGTTTTCAAGCTGATCGGCAATTTTGTATGCTTGCCTCTCACACTGTCTAATCAGAATTCAGATCCCATGTTTCAAAAAAAATTACAGGGGCTACCTATTTCTGACTTAATTTTAATTTTGTATTCTACTTTCCCTTAAATATTTAAGCAATATTCATTGAAAATAACATTACCAGAGGCTGGCAAAATGAGTGGACCCAAGATGTCAATGATCTAAGTTTGAGCAAAATGAGTGGACCCAAGATGGCAACAATCTAAGTTTGAGCACCTCATATTCTGATCCTTTGGGGACTTTGCTTTGGGTGGTAAATGCTCAGTCAGTCCATCCTTGTGTTTATGATCACATGCAGTGTAAGTACGTTGTCAGCTCCTGTAGCTGTGTAACAAACTGAAGTGTAAAGCTTCCTCATATTCTGATGCCTTTTTTTTTTAAGATTTTTTTTTTTTTGTTTATTTGAGAGAGAGCACAGAGTGAGAGTGAGAGAGCACAAGCAGGGCCAGAGGCAAAGGGAGAAGCAGACTCCCTACTGAGCAGGGACCCCAATGTGGGTCTTGATCCCAGGACCCTGAGATCATGACCTGAGCCGCAGGCAGACACTTAACCAACTGAGCCACACAGGCTCCCCTATTCTGATGCTTTTTTACATATTGCCTTCTGGCATGCATTTTTTATGCCAGCATTATTTTGGCTTCCCCTCTGTGACCCATCTTATTGTTTACTTAGTGTTCTAATGAAATTTCTTTTCCCCCTTTTTTTCTTTGTCTACGTAGGCTCATAGAAGTCCTAATGGAATCCTAGAGCTGGGACTCCAAGCAAAGCCCAAAATCCTGCAAAAGCTGACCCTTGGCAGTTAGCAGGGTCAGGTAAGAGACCAAAACAGATGATCTGGACATGAATATTGAATCTGCAGCCAGTTGCCAGAAAAAGATTCAGCAGGACTATTTAGAATTTTGGTAGGGGGTAATTTCAAGACAGTGGTCCCAGTAGAATCATTGATAGTTTCCAAGATCCAGTGTCAGGGTGAGTGTAACAATAACTAGGCTGCTCCTGCAGCATGACTTGAGGGGTAACTGCAGCACTTCAGGTAGGGTGACCACTCTTTCCAATTTGCCCAGGACTGAGGGATTTCCCTGGACATGGGACTCTCAGAGCTAAAACTGGGAGAGTCCCAGATAAACCAGGATGAGTTGGTCATCCTAAACCCAACACCTCTAGTTCCTTTCTCAGTGTCTGATATTGGCTCTTCACTCTTCCAATGGATCCTGTGACCTATCTCAGTTCTATCCTGAAAAACCTTTCCTGTTCATATTAGCACAAGTCTGTTTCTTATTTCACCATTGCAGAACCCTGACTGGTGTAGAAATTGGCACAGGGTGTGAGTTGCGGGCGAGAAATCTTCAGGGAAATCAGATAATCTGGTATTAGTTATCTGGCTAAGTGAAAATCCATTTAATATTCAGAGCAAGGCTATTAGGTGGAAGAGTAAGTTAAGTTCTCACTGGTGGTAGTCTGAAATGAAGTGCTCATCGAGGGTTGGCTTTGAGGAAAATGCGGTCACTGTTCTAAGAAAAGTAGGAAGAACATGAAATGTGGAGAATTGAATGTGTAGTGGCTGCAGGGGATAGCAGTGCACGGTTAAAAAAAAGGAGAGAGAGAAAGAAAGGCCCACTGCAATCCTTTATTACTGGATAAGATAATAATCACTAAAACCTGGGAATTTTCCAGAATTCATGATAAAGAAACTCTAATTTTTAGCAGCTGCACAACTAAAATAATGAAAATCTAAATGCCACGTTCAAGCCTAAGTGTTGTTGTATTCTAAAATCAGTCAAATTCTGTCTCTCTTAATTTCTTCTGTCAAAGTGAAGACATTAATCAGAAAAGAATGGGATCCTGAAGCAAAGCAATGGGACATAATCACTGGATTTGTCCTACTGCAATGCCCAATCACTCCTAAACTGCCTTTGTCCCCCAGAGAACCTCTGCCTTCCTTAGCTGATGGAATTATTCTGCAACACAAAAGGAATTTTCTTCCTGGGCCCTCCTCCCCTTCTTATCCCTTTTTCTCCATTTCTCTAACTAGGACGAACTCCCAGTTTATCCAGGAAACAAAGATTTACATAGCAAAAAAGTTAATTTAATTTACAACCTTGTGATGAATACCTGAAATAGATCATGGGAGTACTTGATGAAGGAGGAAAAAACCAGTAATTTTTAGATTAAGCGGACTTTAGCCACATGGGTGCACTTACCAAAAGTTCTAGATCTCATGTGCTGAATTAGCAGCTAAAATCCAGACTGCACCGTGCCACGTGACAGAACTGAGATGATAAAAAGTTTGGTAGATTCCAGAGGAAGGAATCCAAAGACAATGGAGATTGAAATAAATGAGTGAAAATTTCTTGTTCAGGCCTCCACTCAAGCAAACTGACTCATAAAGGACCTAGTAGATACCCTTACCCCAAGACCTTTTGAAACACATTGGGAAGGGGAGTGCAAACATTTCTAAAAAATTATTTTAGTAGCTGGTGGGAGAAGGAGCAGTTGAGATGATCTCCCTGGAAGAATAGGAATGAGAAGGTAGCAGAATTGCAGAGGCCATAGACTAACTTTCAGAGGACCATTGAGTGTGGGGGTTTTGAGAGCAGCACTGTACCCTAGTAATCTGAACGGTGCACACTGCAGAGGTATTTGACAGGGCTTAACTGATCACAGGGGCTGAAGAGCAAAAACAGATGGGCATTCCACTCACATCCTATTAGATTTTTATAACCAACCATAGTAGGGACTTGCGACATCTCACCCAATTTCTATTCTTAAATTATTTCATGGATTCACAGACTCTTAAATAAAGAAGAAGCCTGATAACCTTGAGGATGTTACTATTACAATTGCAAATACTGCTAGTTCTGTAAATCTTCCTCCGTAAGGAAGGAGACAGCGAAATAACTCAGAAAACTGTGGATTCTTTTTTTCTGCCTATGGCTCTGAACCTTACTCTAAGGGTAATTATCTGTTTTTGCTAGGTATATAGAAAGTCACCATGATCCAGAAACACAACTTATAAGGGATAGTAATAAATGGCATTGTAATATCTGTCTATATCATAATAGAGCCTGTAAGATCCAAGAATTCACATGCTTACTTTCCCAGTTCTTGAATGCATAGCTGAAATACATTCTCAGCAACTGACAGACTTCTACTTTAGCTTCCCGGACCACAAGGCTGTTTTGATATGAAAGGTCATATAGAAGTATCTGGAACTTCCTTTACATGTCAACATAAATAAGAATAATTGCATTCCTACTGGAATCACAGTCATTACCACTGCTATGAAAGATGTGAAATTTGCAAAGGCAGTGATTCTGGTCACATCCCTTCTAGTTCTCCAGCTCAGCAGGTGCAGGAGTAGATAAGTTTGGGAGACTAGTGGAGGACTACCAACGAACGTAATCAGATAGACTTCAATTGTAGCTGATGCTGCAAATGACTAAAACCTCAATACCTGGCATGCACTTATTGATCTGAAGTGTGCTCTTTTCTCTCCATCTACTTTGCTGTCATTTTGAAGGAATGTACACTTTTAATGTTTTGCCTCAGGATTCTCTCAGCCCTGTGGCTCTGAGACACAATTTAGCTGGGAGAGAACCTGACCACTTCTCAATCCATAGAACCACTTCCAGGTCCACATCATTGAAAGTATCGTGTCAATTAGACTTGGACAACAAGAAGAAGCAGATGTCTTAGACACCCTCAAGAGGGTGGGAGATAAAATCCATGGAAATAGAAGACTTTCCTGTTCTTGAAGTTTCTAGAGATCAAGTGATCTGGGATGTATCAGGATATTACCTGGAAGGTAAAGAACTCATTGCTGCCTCTTCTACCTCTTATTGTTATGTCATAACTACTTGACTTTGGAGCCAACACGCACCATATTTGGGTAAATGCATTAGTTACATTTACCAGGCGACCAAAAGGCTGTCAACTGTGGGTGTGTCCCAAGACCAGAAAAGTATCTGCTGCTGGTTTTGGCCAAACTACAAGCAGCCCCTCTCCCTGACCCTTACAAACCAGACTATTCTATAACAGATCAAATTGCTGAATGAAGACAGTATAAAGGTTTTGAGATTATGGGGCAAAGTTATGCTTTCTTGGGCACACACTTTTTTTTTCCCTTTGGAAACAAAATTCTGCCTCTGCTAGAGGCTGTGTACATTACTATATAGCCCAAGCTGTCTGCCATGAACTGGGTGATTTCCTTCCCACCTCCCCAGCCTGGTTAGTCTGGTGCCCAGAAACAAAGAAGTAATGCGTCCAAGTCTGAAAGGAGAAGATGCCAACAACACTAGCAGATCACATCTATCTATAACCTCAAAAGGAACTGCTAATTGTGAAGAAAAAGACAATCCCACCATTTGCAGAATGACTGTAGTTGTTTCACACACTGTGATTTTTGTTGTTGTTGGTTTGGTTTGGTTTTTGCTGTTGTTTTGTCTTCTGCTTTTCTTTGTTCCTCCAGATTCGAGGAACTGAGAGCCTATTTGGTGGGTATACTTTTTACAACCCCTTTATGGTGCTCTGAACTCTTCACAATAAGGCAAATAGAATTGCAAGAAATTATCTTGGAAAACTACAAAAGCCCTTGCCTCCGGAACGGAGAGTGGTGTGGGTAATGAAATTCAACAGCTTGGAATTTTTGTGCCTTTCATAGAAGTATATAACCCGCTCCCCAAACTGTCATGCATAATTTGATACAAATGGGTTATCTGCCCTTTTGATTTAAACACAGAGCAGAACTGGCAGGAAAAAAAAAATAATAAGTCACCTGTAAGTTATTGAGAAGGTGGTCGGCTCTCTGGGAGTCAGGATAAGGGTAATTAGCTGGGAAGTCCACACTGTAATTTGCCTGAAGAGAAACAAATGAAAAAAATTATATATTCTGTGTGTGTGTGTGTGTGTGTGTGTGTGTGTGTGTGTGTGTCGCTGTACGTGTGTTTACATTTTCAGCACGACTATTGCTTTAATCTGCCAAGATTCCATTTTCTCTCTCTGACTTTGAGTAAAACCGAGGTGCCATTGCCAATATTGTAATACTTATTTAATGGGCAGCGGTGGGTGGCAGCCTTTTTTTTTTTTTCTTTTTTTTTTTTAACTTGCTGAATTTCTCTTATTCCTTGCCAGGCACAGCTTTCACCCCCTTATATCCACTGAACTTTGCAGAACAAGTCAGCTGTAAGGTGATTTTGCATGCCTCTTATTTTTCAGCTCCCAGTAATTTGCTCAACAAATAACAGAAAGCCCAGTTATTTGCTGCGAGCACGAAGGCCATTTCCTCCACTTGGAAATATAGGATTCGTCACTTAGATCTCAAATCTTGAGGACGCTGTTATTTTTTTTCCCGACATTTTAATCTTTTCCTTTGCCAACTCCAGTTACAACATATTTTCATATTTCACCTTTTCTTTCACATTTCCTTTTCGTCATCATGTTAAGAGTGAGGCATTTTGTATTTATTCTTTCATTCTAAACGTGTTGACCAATTTGTTTCTGTCTCCTAAAACCGAGCTTGAGGCAGAAAAATATGCATGTCTGTGTAAATTTTACAAAGTGAAAGCAATGACGAATTACATTTCAATAACATTGAGAAATCCATTTGATGGGTGAGTATAGTGACCTGTCAAAGGCTGTTTGAAAGATGGGTGTAGAATCTAGTAACCCTTGACATCTGTGTAAACTCCTGAACCCATGGACACCAACCCTATACTGTGTTTTTAGATGAAATTATATGCTAAAATATAACTTCAAATGCACACAGCCCCCTCAAAGGCCGCAACACTAGGAAAACAGAAACATATGAGATGCAGATGTCTCCCCTCTGGTAGCCCTGTTGGATCTTCGTCAGGCTGGTTGCCCTCCCCTGAGGACTGGTACTCTGCAGGCCACTACCCCCTCCCTCCCTCATCATCGCTGCCAACAACTGTTACATTCACTCCAAACCAGCAAACCAGCTGTATCTTGGCCGATGATCCGAACCCTCTCCTTTCATTAGCGTGGCACTTAATATAATGCTAGATAACGCTGTTCTCCCAGCGTTAGTGGGAAAGGGTAGGGAGATACTGCCCACTCCACTTATTCCTGTTTCAGTATAGTGAAATATAAAGTAGAAGATGTTCTTTCTCTTCTCCAGACCTCCTTTTTGCTAACACACACCATTCACATTATACCCTCTGCTCATATTTACTGGGAAAGTGAATCCTTCCCACCTTTACCCGGCAGCTCAGGATTAAAATTCGTGTTTCAGGAAAATGGCAAATTACAGACTGTTACAGACCTTGGAGGTGTCACATTAAAGAAAAGAGGAATGGTAACATCTCTCTATCCTGTCTGGAGTAAGTTTTTTACTACTTTATGATACAGATTGTTAGTAACTTCTGAAGGAGTCAGTGGCTAAGAAAGGAAGTTTTTTTGTTTTTGTTTTTGTTTTTTCCCCCAGGAGGAAGAAACTTGTTTGTGACCTTTTTTTGTGTCTCCCATACCATGCTGGGCATATGGCAGGTGCTTAATATTTAATCATTTAAGTTATTATTTAAGGAAGCAAATCAACATCAAGTTGAGGAAATAATTTATTGGATTTTAAAAATAACATCTTAGGGGAAGAAAGGGATAAAGAAAGGGGGGTATTCAGAAGCATGAGAGACTATAGACTCTGAGAAACAAACTGAGGGCTTCAGAGGGGAGGGGGTGGGGGAATGGGATGGACTGGTGATGGGTAGTGAGGAGGGCACGTATTGCATGGTGCACTGGGTGTTATACGCAACTAATGAATCATCGAACTTTACATCGGAAACCGGGGATGTACTGTATGGTGACTAACATAATATAATAAAAAAACATTAAAAAAATAAATAAATTAATAATAAAAAAATAAAAATAACATCTTGATTCTCATATGTTCCAGAAAAATGGAGAAGGGGAACTTGTCTAAGGAAAGAGAATATTTAAAGCATGAGTAACTGTCAATTTTATATTTATATATAATAAATTTGCATATCTTAATATAAGCTTACATTAGCTTACTAGCTTTCTTTTCAGTTTTTGAAAAAAAGTTTTAGAGAAGTTAAAAGAGGTAGCTCGTCTCCATTTACAAGTGGAAGCTAACAATTTGTGTCATTTCTCTACAAGGCAAGGCACTGAGGGAAAGAGTTTAAAATCACTGTTACCACTTTGTGGCTATTTCATCTACATACAGGGCTAAGGAAAGTGGAAGTAGTTAAATAGAGAACGCAAAATTGATAGTTCTGTACATGCTGACCAAAGAGAGCCTCATTTAATTCCAATGCGGCCATAGTTAAGGAAATGAGGGGAGCCTGACTGTTTAGAAGTTTGTTTAGATTGGGGCCCCTGGGTGGCTCAGTCCATTAAGCATCTGCCTTCAGCTCAGGTCATGATCCCAGGGTCCTGGGATCAAGCCCTGCATCAGGCTCCCTGCTCAGTGGGAAGTCTGCTTCTCCCTCTCCCTCTGCCTGCTGCTCTCCCTGCTTGTGCTCTCTCTCTCTGACAAATAAACAAATAAAATCTTAAAAAAAAAAAAAAAAGTTTGTTTAGATTACTTGGTTTTAGAGAAACAGAGATTGGCTTTAGTCATAAATTGTTCAAGAGAATTACTAAGTATTTTATAAAAAGTGTAGGTGAGTGAATTTCTGTGGGATATCTGATATTCTGTTATCAAAATCTGACCTGAAAACTCTCGATGGCAGTGACCCACCTGCCAGGGTATCCTTATTTCCTTCCCTAATACAGACACAGATGCTGAAATCTATATACATATGTATTCCGAAGAAAATAGAAAATCCATTTTCCAAAGCAAATAGAGTTATGATCAATATTTTTAAGCAAGGAGAGAAAAATCATTCATAAAAATTAGTCAATTCAATTTCATGGCTTATATACATCAAAATACAGCTGTTTGACCAGATGTTTTACTTATTTTGTTGGCTATATTATTGCAGTGTGATTGAGTCTTTTTTCTCCAACGCTAATAATACAGTTACTCTTTATAAAAATAAGCTCATCTGATGGCAACTATAAATGTGTATGTTAGTTTTTAGTAGTGGTAATAATTTAAGATTTACTATGAAATAATTTTTGGAGAAAAATATGAAAATTACTGACAGTTTTCTAAAAGTACCATCAGAAAGACTGCAATACGAATTGGTTATTTATTGAAATATTTGACAACTATACAGTTCTGAATATCAAAGGGCACAATAGTAAGTATAAACAATCATCTCGCAAATTTTAAAGGGCATAGAGGCCAGACACCTGGAATCATGATGCCTTTGCCTTTATGCTTCTCAAGCCTAAAGACCCTTCCCTATGTCTTATGTCTTATGTCTTATGTCTTATGTCTTATGTCTTATGTCTTATGTCTTATCACTTTCCTTTTCTCCTTTTAACCAAAACGAAGGGGCCTCCCAGTGTGATTTACTCCAGGCCTTAAGTCTACCTCAGATCTGGCCCTGAACGGTGCCTTTGAAGGCTAAAGGAGGTCCAGATGAAAGAGGGGCTGTCTGGAAAAGTCCACAGAGAAATGCATTACGGAGATTAACATGCCACAACCTCTTAATCAAAAACCCTGAACAAAAATCAACGGGCAACAGAGGCTGCTTCCGGAAGTTGTTGAAGTAAAACTGTAAGAGAAAGGACATCTGGACAAGAAGGAGGGGTTGAAATAATCTCTACAACTCCATGCTGACTAAAGGAAAATTAGAAAATGCAAAATCCTGGGAATGGAAAAAAGAATATTAAGCAGTGTCTTAAATTAATGTGGGGATTATTTTTTTATGGATATACATATTATGCTGCATTTTGACAGGGAAACTTCTTTTTGTACACCTACCACGTTCTAAGCACTATTACTTGCTATTGTTCCCCCTTATACTAGTCTGTTGGGATCAGTGAGATGCTCTGTATGTGGATGAGGAAGTTATTGTTAGATGGAACAGGATTTGGTCAGTCTTGAGTGTGAATGCATAGAACTTCAAAGAGTTATGGCTGAAAAGTATGAGACCCAAAATTCAAACTGAAGTCTAGTTCCAAAGTCCAGGCTTTTTTCACTAAACCACATTGCTTCCTAAACTTTTTTTACTTTAAACTGTAAATAAAAATCATAGGAACACTCTTGAAAGAGAAGAACGCTTAATATTTATTCTTATGTAAGTGCAACATTAAAATTATGACTCACATATTTACTGTGCATCAGAATTACCTGGCAAAAAAAAGGAGATTCACTGGTCCACGTCAACAACCCTACTCAGTAGCTCTGAGGCAGTCTTTAGGTACACTGAACACACTTTTAGAATCACTAGTGTTTTAATTATGGCCCTTCATTGCCAACAACTGAAAGTGACTTTGGCTGAAATAATCAGAAAGCAGAATACTTCTGTCTGGCAAGCAGAAACATGGCCTTCCACGATATCTAAACTTTAATCCCTGGGGTCTGGGAATTTGTTGCCTTACATGGCCAAAGGGACTTTGCAGACGTAAACTAAGGATCTTGAGATAGACATGGGGTGATTACTCTGGTTTTACAGGTGCACCCAGTATAATCACCAGAGACCCCCGTCAGTGAAAGAAGAAAGTAGCTGAATCAGAATCAGAGAAGGCGATGTGCTGAAAGGAGCAGAGAGGAAGAGGATGGTGTGGGGATGGAAGCACAGGTTGGAGAGACACAGTTGCTGACCTCGGTGGTGGAGGAAGGGGCCACAAGCCAAGGAATGCATCTTCTAGAAGATGGAAAAGGAATGGAAACAAATTCTCCCCTAAACCCCTGAGAAGGAATGCAGCCCTGCCAACACCTGGATCACAGCCCAGTGACTCTCATTTTGCACTTCTGACATCTGGAATTGTAAAAGTAATAAATATGTGTTGTTTAAACCACTACATTTGAAGTCATTTTTTTTTTTACAGCAACAATAGGAAAGTAATACAGAAGTGTATTAAAGTGTTCAGCTTTATGTGTATCTCTGCGAGACAGACATGCCTTGGAGATAAAGTACATATGGTTCCAGATCACTGCATAAAGCAAATATTGCAATAAAGTGAGTCAAATAATTTTTTTGGCTTCCTAGAGCATATGAAAGTTATGTTTGCATTACATTAGTCTACTAAGTGTGCAATAACATCATGTCTAAAAAACCAATGTACATAGCTTAAAGAATACTGTATTGTCAAAAAATGCTAACCATCATCTGATCTTCCGGTGAGTAGTAATCTTCTTGCTGGTGGAGGGTCTTACCTCAGTGTTGTTGGTTGCTGACTGATCAGCATGGTGGTCTTTGGAGGCTGGGGTGGCTGTGGCAGTTTCTTAAAATAAGACTACAGTGAAGTTTGCCACATCAATTGACTTTTCCTTTCACAAATGATTTCTCTGTAGCATACCATGTTGTTTGATAGCATTTTACTCAAAGTAGGACTTCTTTTAGAGTTGGGGTCAATTCTTTCAGACCCTGTAGATGCTTTGTCAACTAAGTTTATGTAATATTCTAACTCCTTGCCTGTTATTTCAACAGTCTTCACAAATTCTTCACCAGGAGTAGGTTCCATCTCAAGAAACCACTATCTTTATTCATCCACAAGAAGCAAATCCTCAACCACTAAAGTTTCATCATGAGATTTTGGCAATTCACGCCCATCTTCAGGCTCCACTTCTAATTCTAGTTCTCTTACTATTTCCACCATCTCTACAGGTACTTCCTCCACTGAAGTCTTGAACCCCTCAAAGTCATCCATGAGGGCTGGAATAAACTTCTTCCAAACTCCTGTTCATGTTGCTATTTTGACCTCTTCCTATGAATCATGAATGTTCTTAACAGCATCTAGAATGATAAATCCTTTCCAGACAGTTTCAATTTACTTTGCTCAGATCCATCAGAACAATGGCAGCTATAGCTACCACTGTATTTTTTTAAATAAGAAGACTTGAAAGTTGAAACTACTCTTTTACCCAGGGGCTGCAGAATGGACACTGTGTTAGCAGGCATGAAAACAGTATTGATCTCATTATACATTTCCATCAGAGCTCTTGGCTGACCAGCTGCACTGACAGCAAGAAGTATTATTTTGAAAGAAATCTGTTTTTTCTGAGCAGTCATACTCAACGGTGTGCTTAAAATATTCAATAAACTATGTTGTGAACAGAGGTGCTGTCATTTGGCCTTTGTTGTTCTATTTATAGAATAGCACA
This sequence comes from Ursus arctos, assembly GCF_023065955.2. NCBI lineage: Eukaryota > Metazoa > Chordata > Mammalia > Carnivora > Ursidae > Ursus > Ursus arctos. Next base: position 16,670,757 of record NW_026622930.1, read on the forward strand.
CAGCTAGAGTAAACTTAGCAGAATTCTTGAGAGTTCTAGGATTTTTGGAATGGTCAATGAGCATTGGCTTCAACTTAAAGTCACCAGCTGCATTAGTCCCTAATTAGAGAGTCAGCCTGTTCTTTGCAGCATTAAAGCCAGGCATTGACTTCTCCTCTTTAACTATGAAAATCCTAGTTGTCATCTTTTTCTAATAGAAGACCGTTTCATCTGCACAGAAAATCTGTTGTTGAGTGTAGCCACCTTCATTAAATATTTTAGCTCAATCTTCTGGAGAACTTTCTGCAGCTTCTACATCAGCATGTTGCTACTTCACTTTGTACTTTTATATTATGGAGACAGCTTTTTTCTTTAAACTCAGTGAATGAACCTCTGCCAGCTTCAAACTTTTCTTCTGCAGCTTCCTCCCCTCTCAGCTTTCATAGAAATAAAGACAGTTGGGGACTTACTCTGAACTAGGTTTTGGCTTAAGGGAGTGTCATGGCTGGTTTGGTCTATCCAGGCCACTAAAATTTTCACCATATCAGCAATAACACTGTTTTGCTTTGTTATCATTCATGTGTTCACTGGGGCAGCACTCTTAATTTCCTTCAATAATTTTTCCTTTGCAATTATAACCAGCTAACTGGCACAAGAGATCTAGTTTTGGTCTGTCTACAACATTGCTTTCAACATCATCTCCTCACTGAGCTTAATCATTTAGTTTTTGATTTAAAGTGAGAGGCATGCAAATCTTCCTCTCACTTGTACATTTAGAGGCCATTGTAGGGCTTTTAATTGGCCTAATTTCAATGCTGTTGTTTCTGGGGGAATAAGGAGGCCTGAGGAGAGGGAGAGAGACAGGGGAATGGCCAGTCGGTGGAGCAGTCATTACACACACAGCATTTATCAATTAAATTTGCTGCCTTATATTAAGGACACAGCTCATGGTGTCCCAAACAACTGTGACAGCAACATCAATAATCACTGATCACAGGTTACCATAACAAAAATAATAATAAAAAAGTAAGAAATATTGTGAGAATTACCAAAATGTGATGCAGAGACACAAAGTGAGTAAATTCTGTTGGAAAAATGGTGCCTCTAGATCTGCTGCACATGGAGTTGCCATCAACCTTCAATTTGTAAAAAAAGTAATATATGCAAAACATAATAAAGTGAAGCGCAATTAAGCAAGGTATTCCTGTACATGAAGTTATACTTCTGGGTGGGACACACGCTATCTGTTCTCTGGGCGGATCCCTTTACATCCCATTACCCCATTACCAGTTCAGTGTGCCCTTGTCCTGACTGCTCATTACATTCTTCTCATGGCTTAATACCTTTAACTTGGGAACTTTTCCAGAGGATTTCCCTTGGGCTACTGCAGCAGAAGTTTATGTTGAGAGTTTAAGTGGCCCAAACCTCTTTCACACCCCAAGAAATACACTCTCACATTCAGTAGTGGACCTCTTTAGGAGCGTTTTCTTCTCCATGCAAATATGCATAGTTGTCTTAATCCTGCTAACTCCCTGATTACATTTTCATTCATATTAGATGTTTAGGTAATATGTTTCAAAGGAATGCATTAATGAATGAAAAAAAAAAATATCCCCAACACGACTAGACTTGTTTAGTTCTGACTGATGTAATCAAATTATCCCAATAAATATATATTATTCCACACCACATACACTAAGAAAAATAAGGAAATTTATTTAAATGGCGTGTTTTCTTTTTACTATTAATGGGGTGTGATAAGTAGGGATGTATTTTGGCTCTCTCTCTGGCGTACTTACACACATGAATAACATCCACTGAAGTTTCTTCTCAGCCAAGAGTTACTCTAAGAGAAATTTCATCATTGGTGAAATGACAATAGTTGTCTGGCTCAACAGTGAATTTGTAAATCATGCACAAAAGACCCATAAACTGTTCGGTGTACTTAGCTTTAAATATGGCAATTGAGGAAACTATGTCCACTTGAACAGAAAATGCCAGAAAGCCAACAGGCCGACGTTCAAATTATTCAGACTCATTCAGGATATATCCATGCTTTCCTCGGCTTGCTAGACATGATTCAACTTAATGACAAAAGAGGCTATACTGACTTGAATCTGCCTACTTCTACTGCACCATCTCTAATATCACCATTTTGGCTGAAATAATACTTCTCTCAAAATGATTTTTTTAAAGATATAGGAATATAAGACATTTTACAAGCTACTTATTTTTTTTCTTATTTTAATTTAAGAAAAACTAAGTCAGGGGCACCTGCATGACTCAGTTGGTTAAGCATCCAACTCTTGATTTCTGCTCAGGTCTTGATCTCAGGATTGTGAGTTCAAGCCCTGCATTGGGCTCCACGTTGCTGTGGAGACTACTTAAAAAAAAAAAAAAAGTAAGGCAGAAATGGATAATTAATTATGATAAAAACAATATTTTATTTAAATCACTTATGAACTAGGTACTTTTAGAAAATTATAGTGTTTATAGTTTTGGGGTGCAGTAATACCAAAATCTGTTGATTTTGAAACAGAATAAAGTAAAGCATTCAATTTGTTTAAGGGGCTTAATTTAAGATAATAGAGAACTTCAAAAATAATTTGAGAAATTACTGGCTCACTAACAAGTAGTGGAAACATTGGCTATAATAAGAAAAAATGAATTAGAACTATACCTCATGTCATACACAACAACAAACACCTAATGGTTTAAAGAACTAAAAACAAAACAACTATTAAAGAAAAATATAAAATAAAAGTTAAGATAACTTTGAATTATAAAACTTCTTCCTAAAACGAACCAAAATCAAAAACCACAAAGGAATAAAAGAACAGATTTGACTATGTCAAAATATAAAATTGAACTACTAAATCATTAAGTTATAAATTACAGTTAAAAAAATATTTGTACCATATTTAATAAACAAAAAATTAATATGCAGAAAAGGCAATATGCCGAATATATAGCATTCAAATATACAACTACGAAAATTTCACATATTCTAACAAAAAATGAGTGTGGTTTAATTAGCCAATTCACAGTCGAATAAATATAAATAAAAATAACATGTTTATATCTTTATTCATAATCAGGAATATATGTATTAAAAAATCATAGTGAGATATCTCATTAGATAAACAAAAAATTCAAATGGCTGAAAAATGATGTGAGAAAATAAGAAGTGTCCTCTACTGTTGATGGAGTGTATATTAGAAAAGGCTAATATGCTGGTTTGGTAATATAACCACCAAAAATTTAAATGAGCCTATTCTCAAATTCAGAAACTTCCTTTCTACAATATTATCCTTGATAAATATTTTCACAGGTGCACAATAATATTAATACGAAGTTTATTGTGATATTATCCCATAACTTTGAAATATTGAAACAACCTAAGTGCCCATCAAGAGGGGAATTGTATATTATATATTTTAGGATCTTCATCATACAGAACATGATGCAACCGTTAAAAATATTGAAGTCTTTGAGAAACGACATTGAAACATTTCCAGAACATATTGTTCAACAAAAAACCAAGTCTCAGAACATACATATCATGAACCTATGTATGCTTAAAAAAAATAAGCTATTTGTGTAAAATGCATACAGGTAAATGCATAGAAAGGATATTGACCAGTCCATTAACTGGACATGTCTCTTTGGAGCGGATTGTGTGAGGAAAAGAAAATGAAGGATATTCCATTTTTATGTCTTAAAATGTAGTGTGACTGTTATATAATATGAAATATATGTATTTTATTATTAAAATGGCAAAAATAAGTTCTTTAAGAAGCATTTCCACATTTTGAACTTAGAACTAAAACCTTCATTGATGTGAGAATATTCAAATCTTTAATAACTAATTACCCTTTAAGTCATATTATTTTTCTTACCAGAGAGCACCAGCAGGCCTCTCTGGTCATTAAATCAATTATGTAAATTAAATATCTGCTATAAAATACATAGCAAACACAAGCTTTTCAAGACAATCACTACTAATGTCTTATAGCCTAACTTGGCACGCATAGCTTTCCACTTGAAAGATTCTGAAATTCCACAATGATATTAAATTTAATTATAACTTAGGAATTTTGAAATTAAGAAGAGAAATTCATTTTATGTTCCTATTTCTCCTCTGTACTAGACTTTTAATTCTTGATCCACTGGCTTTGATTTCACTTTGAGGTTGTCTTCTTTCTCCTTAGCAAAGCAATCCGGCAGAGACTTAATTTAGGAGCACTTTCTCATTTTTCTTCTAACCTTCTTTGGCTTGGTTTTATATCAGTGGGTCTCTGATACACTCCTATGATCCTCTAAATAATTTATTGCTTTGCTTTGAGAAGTATTTGACTCTCCTCCATTTGGCCATTCCTTCTAGGCTAAAATTCAATATGTATCCAAGATGAAATTCAGCCTTGAGAAGTAAAACACCACTATGGACATCCTAGGATTACATCTCAGAAACACATGGTTGGGTTGACATTATATGCAATATTTCTATGATTCCAGAAACAGAAGAAAGAATTTCCTCGAGATTCAGCGTGACGAACAACGAAATAAAATGATTGTGGTGAGCCTCAGCCCAACGGCGACATCCCAGGAAACTGACAGAATTGAGGCAGCTCCTAGGACGTCAACGCAAAGGTTGACAGAGCCTGCCAAGGAGCCAGATGCTGCTGTCAGAGGCAGGAAAAATGGACCGCAGTTTGGTGTCTGTTTCCTGTGATTAGCATCAGCGGCACCCGTCACTCCCTTTTCTAGATTAATTAGTAAAATCTGGTGTGAAGAATTTCAGTAAAATGTTTGTTCAAAAGGGGGAAAAGAAACATCTGTTTCAGAGTTGTTTTTTTCCCCTTAGTCCAAGTCTGTCAAATGTGTGTATATGTGCCTATACTGTTTTTTATATTTTGTTTCTCTGCTTACAGTTTGGGACATTAAAACAGTGCTGTTTGCGTCTTATTTCAGGACACTTTTCCCCATATTAGATCCATAGATCACGATTCCATGGTTTCTGCTTTTCCTTTTCCTTCTTTCTTTCCTTTACTTTCTTTCTTCTTTCTTTCTATTCTTTGTCTTTTGTTTGTTTTAATGATAAAAGCAGCCCTTTATGTCCTAGGTCAGTTTTATTTAAGAAGCAACGCGTTAAGGACCAGTAAGTAACACATTCTGGGGCAGAAAGCTCAAACAGAACCCTGCTCTACTGAAAAAAGCCAAGGAGACTATGAGCTGAAATAACTTTCTTACCCTTAAATGAAAGGGCTGTTTGAAAAAATGCAGGTTTCTTTTCCCCTTCAACCCCTCATGTAACAATTATTGGTAGATTACAAAACAACAACAACAACAACAACAAACCTGAGTGGCTAAAGGCTAGTACACAACACAATGAAGGTTACAGTTGTTAATTAAAAACCCTGCTTATAGTTGAAAGTCTTCCTCCTTTCCATGAGAACACGATGAAGAGAATTCATGCTTGAATAGAGTTGCCCATTCTGCATGTACCTGTGAGGTCTATTACCTTACTTTGTCTCTCCGATAAAATTGAAAGATGAGGAAACGACATCATAGACTTCCCAAAGGCAGGTGGCTGAAAAGTGCCGGAATGGGGAATGCTGGGTTTCTTTCTCCAGTTCCAGAAATCTTTCAATTCTACCACCAAGCCTTCCAAAGAGTATCATCTACTAGAGAAAAATATATATCAAAGATGCATACAAATGTTGGTGTGATTGGTGTGACTATTTAGAAGGCTGGGTGAAATACCGTACTTTAAGAAAGAATGGTTAGATGAATAGACGAATACGTTATAACTGCCACCAGGAATTTCATTATCTTATTTTTTCTCGTTTGTCTTAAAGGATGTGTCAGACTGCATTAGGGTTATTTAAACAAGGATGTGCTATTTGAGTCACTAGTATCAGATTACTTTTGTATCCATCATCTCATAGGTTTTCGAGTCCTATTTGTATAAGAAGCTGGGCAAGCCATGTGCTCAAGGTCAGGTACGAGTGTTAGACTTGACACACCAATGAGGCGTTCTTCTTCTGAGCCCGTTCAGTGAACATCTCTATCACATTCATCTCTCTCCATCTCTATTCAGCTACTTATAAAGTGTCACATGTCCCTCATCTAGCAAAATATAATTAACTTCAATAGCCTTTTCCTGGGAAAATTATACACATGTGTTTCCACTGCGTGTACAGGGGTGTACATGGGCAACATCTCCATGACCTTAGACGGCCCCAGGGTGACCTCAGAGGGGTTCTTGGTTCTAGCACTTTCAGATGCCTGTGCTTTGTTAGTCAATAGCCAAAGACGATAAACATCTAATTAGTTACAAAATTGGATATAATCTTTTTCAGTGTTAATGCATGCACAAATTACAGCTTATCTTAAAAGAGATGTCATCATATACTGTTCTGAGAAAGGAACATAGCAGATAGTTAAAATATTTAGAAGTATTATTTCTTCGTAGGAGTATTGTCTATGGTTTGAAGATTTGCCTTATGGCCAATTTGAAATCTCTTTATCGAGCTTTCAAAGACAGCCCAAATCTCCTATTTGCTTCTCCCATGATTTAGTAGTATAATTGGGGGAATATTAATACATATTTTTCCTAATTCCAAGTCATGCCCATCTTTAGGTGGATAAGGGTCTACAGATGCAGAAGCCTCAGAATAGATGTGCTATTTCATCCTTCAATTAAAAACCAGACAGGGCCGATTTTTGTGGCTAGTGAAGATAAGTCTAAGAAGCCATGTCCAGGGCCTGAGAAAGAACAGCAGGCTCCGTGATGATCGTAGCCCTTATACTTGAAATTTTCAAGGTAAAGACCATGTGTGTGACAGCTGGAATTACTTTTTTTTCACCCTAATAGTTCATTTACCTAAATCATTTTGACATTCCATTTATAACTAAATTATTAAATGCCTAAGTATGGAACATTTAGTTCATTTTCATTTTAATGATATTATAATAAATATGAAGATATCTTAAATTTACCCCCAGTAACTGAGATATAAGATAGAATACATCAGGTGACGGTAAATCTGTCCTTACACTTACAATTGGCAACACCACATCACATACTTTGAAATATAGGGTTCATACATGCCACATATGCTGAGTATATGGAATCCAAATAACTAAACTTGAAGCAAATACGACACTGTGGTCACCTGCGAACCCAATTGTGTGCAGTTTTTTGTCTGACAACTTTCTGCATCTTCACGCTGAATTTAGTTTTAACAATTAGATTTGAGACTAAACTGGAGAATTTCATTTAATTTTTTAAATTTAATAATGGCCTCGCTGATTATTTAATTTTCATCTTAACTTTCTGTTATCATACCAGATAGGAGGTTTTAACCACCCAAGCAAAAGCTTTGTTACCAAAGTGAGTTGTCATGTGCTTAGAAAAAAGCCAGTGATATTTACATGCTGAAATTTTAAATTGTGGCACAACTTATCATGGAATCATTTTTTAAGGATGTATTTAAACAAACTTTGTTTCTTTGAACTGAATTTTAAGCACCATTTTACAGATAAAAAAGCACAATTGCAGGGGCGCCTGGGTGGCACAGCGGTTAAGCGTCTGCCTTCGGCTCAGGGTGTGATCCCGGCGTTATGGGATTGAGCCCCACATCAGGCTCCTCCGCTATGAGCCTGCTTCTTCCTCTCCCACTCCCCCTGCTTGTGTTCCCTCTCTCGCTGGCTGTCTCTATCTCTGTCAAAATAAATAAATAAAATCTTTAAAAAAAAAAAAAAGCAGCACAATTGTGATTTTTAATTAGAATTATATTTGAAACACTTTAAGAAAAACTGACACACATACTGTTAAATATGAGTAGCTTTAAAAATGAACACTTTTCCTAAAGAACTATGTGCATATGAAAACCCACAATAAATCTGTCATATTTTTAGGGCACCTGGGTGGCTCATTCAGTGAAGTGTCTGCCTTCAGTTCAGGTCATGATCCCGGGTCCTGGGATCGAGTTCCACATCAGGCTCCATGTTCTGCAGGGAGCCTGCTTCTCCCTCTGCTACTGCCTCTCTCTCCCTCTCTCTGTTGCTTATGAATAAATAAATAAAATATTTTAAAAAAATCTGTCATATTTTTAGTACTACAATAACTGAAGGAGAAATTTTCATAAGGATTTCAAAATTCTGGAAGTTAAAATTTTTCTGAAAATAATGAAATATTTGGATTTTGAAATAAAATATGATGCAAAATGTTTCAAGTCTAAATAAAAAGATCTTAAAATGTAATTTGTAAAATTCCAATATATCAATTTTTGGAGAAAAGAAATTCTGTCATCAAGCACAATATTTGAAAATTAAGAAAAACAACTTGTTTATTTATTTGAGAGGGAGAGAGGGAAAGAGGGAGAGAAGTGGGGGAAGGGGCAGAGAGTTAAGCAGACTCTGCACTGAGAGTGGAGCCAGATCCAGGGGCTAGATCTAGGGACCCTGAGGTCACAATCTGAGCTGAAACAAGAGTCAGATGTTTAACTGACTCTGCTACCCAGGCACCCCCCTTTTTTTTTATTATGCTATGTTAGTCACCATACAGTACATCATTAGTTTTTGATGTAGTGTTGCATGAGTCATTGTTTGCATATAACACCCAGTGCTCCATGCAATATGTGCCCTCCTTAATACCCTTCACCAGGCTAGCCCATCTCCCACCCCCCATCCCTCTGAAACCCTCAGTTTGTTTCCCATAGTCCATAGTCTCTCATGGTTCATTCCCCCTTCTGTTTAACCCCCCCCCTTCATTCTTCCCTTCCTTCTCCTACCTAACTCCCTGCTATTCCTATGTTCAAGGCACCCCTAAAAAAAAATAAGTTTTGAGGAAAACAGGCAAGTATGGAAAATGCAGATCTGGTGAAACCTATTTGATACCATAGGAAAATGAATGTGTCATCAATTCATATATTTATTACCAATCCACTTTGAAAGATATTTTTCCCTATCGTTTTGTTTTTCTAGCTAAAAGGCAGAAACTAAATCACAGTTAAAGATGCAGCTTTCTATCTTCTATCACAATTGAAAAACTTTAATTACTATATAAGATCTCGCTATCAAAATGAAGTGAACCATTCATGTTTAATATGTTTTAAAAAAACATATTAATAATACTGAACTTGTACAATAATGTTTTATATTTACTTATAAAATGTTTTAAAAACCATTTCATGTTGTTAAACATAAAATTAATATAACAATTTTTGCAGTTTCAGAATGCAACTATACATAATTGTTCACATTTTTAAAAAAATATTTTAAAGTCAATAGAAGTATCTGTAGCATTCCTAACTATAAGGTTAGAAAGCTGACTAATACAAGCAAAGGTGACATTCTGGATCTTAAAGGGGTAAAATTGGAAATAGGATCTTGTCAATGATATGCGTGTTTTTTTTCGGATAATTTTTCAATTACAGTACTGTTGGAAACAACATAAATATAAAGTAATTGGGGTTTAGATTTTCCTATGAACTTCTATCATGATCATATAATTTTACTTCTGAAAAATTTTAATGATATGAAATTAAGGACAATAAGCAATCTTATGTCTTTAAATGTAAAGACACAACTTAGGTGTTGTGTATGTTTTCTAGTTTCATTTGTGTGTCTTTTTGAGTGTGTCATAGTTAAGAACAACTGTATTTTTAGTTTAGATTCAAATATCAGAAGAAGATGCAGTGAGATTTAAATAATGCTCATCTAATCTTAATTTCCTTTTTTTATATTTCTTTTTTTAAAGAATTTCAACAAAGAGCTGTCTTTTATAATGAGAATGAATTGTTTTTATATGAAATGTATGCCACTATCTTCTTAACCAGCCTGATACAAAAGAAAATCCTTGAGATCTGGCTAGGTTAAAAAAATGTGGGTTTACTTCTTCTTATATAATTTTACCACAGGTAAGACATCCTTCCTCCATCTTGTAATAGCAAAGAAATGGAGAACACACACCAGCTCTTAATGACCTCAAACTAGAAGTGACAAGGAGCATCCACTGGTGTGTACGGGTGGATACTGCCTGTGAAAGTTGGAATCACAAGGAGCAAATACAGATCTAAGGAGTTATATCCTGACATATCCATTGTAAGTTGAAAATGCATTAAATAAACCTAACCTATTGAACATCATAGCTTAACCTAGCCTAACTTAAACGTGTTCAGAACACTTACATTTGACCACAGTTGGGCAAAATCAACTAACAAAAACCAATTTAGAATAAAGTATTGAGTATATAATATTTATTGACTACTAAACTGAAAGTGAAAAACAGAAAGGTCATACGGGTGCAGATGGATGTAAGTGTATTGGTTGTTTATCCTCAGTATTGTGTGGCTGACTGGAAGGAAGCTGGATTCTGGCACTGCCCAGAATCACGAGGGTATTGTACCACATTTCACCAGCCCAGGGAAAAAAATCAAAACTCAAAAATCAAAGTACAGTTTATACTGAATGTGTATGGCTTTCACACCATTATCAAGTGGAAAAACCATGAGTTGAGCCGTTGTAAGTTGGGAACTGACTGTAAATATTTGCCAAATGTTAACTCTATCTGGTACACACACTTATTCTATCAATACAGTATGGATTTAAGGTGACAAGTTTTCAACCTTGTTTAGTTTTCTAGATTAGCCCATTTATAGTGGGATCCCCATTATAGATCCCCATTATAGATCCTTATGTAACTATGATGGTCATCTTTATGTATCAATTTGGCTAGGCTATGGTGTTCAGTGATTTGACGAAACACCAATCTAGCTGTTGTTGTAAAGATATTGCCGTGATGTTGTTGTTTCTAGAAGTGAACCACATAAATCAGTAGACCTTGAGTAAAGCAGATTGTTGTCCATAATATGGGTGGGCCTTATCCAATCAGTTGAAAGCCTTAAGAAAAAGACTGAAGTCCCATGAAAGAGGAATAAATTCTGTTTGCCAGACTGCCTTTATCTCAATATTTCAAATTCAGATTAACTCAACTCTTGCTGGAGCCAACACTTTAAAATAAACAAGTCTCTCTCCCCCTCTCTCTGTCCTTATTTATATTTATGTATATATTTATAATTCTATATGATACATATATATATGCATATGTATGGTCTCAAAAAGTAGTAAATACTGAATTTTCTATGCGCCAAATCTCAATTCTGACATAGAGGTAAATATTTGAAAGTACAAATCTCAGAAAATCCAAGGTAAATAGCACCTCCAATAATTTTCCACTAGAGACAAAAAGGAAAGAAAGAAAGAAAGAAAGAAAGAAAGAAAGAAAGAAAGAAGGAAGGAAGGAAGGAAGGAAGGAAGGAAGGAAGGAAGGAAGGAAGGAAGGAAGGAAGGAAGGAAGGAAGGAAAGAAAGAAAGAAAGAAAGGAAGGAAGAAAGAAAAAAAAAAAGAAATGTCTGCAGGCATCATCTCTGAAAGGACTCATCCCTTTATTTCATCTTACCTCCAATTATGCCTCTAGTGATAATTTGTTTCCTTACAAAACTAAAGGAAAACAAAAACAGAGAAAGAAAATTGAAGTATATTTTATTCCATGCCAACCCTTAGTTTGTAGTTTTCCATTACAGATATGATTACCTATCTGTGAGAAAAGGGACCTGCATTGGTAAATATCTTGTGAGGTTTGGCAACTTTGTTTTATCTTTCCCTATTTTGGTTTATCTTTCCTATTTCCTCTAATATATGTCATATTTTTCCTGGCTAGGCACTGAACAGGCTTCCCAGGTTTAATTTGTGTCCAGTGGGAGCACTATGTTTGCTTGGTTTTGAGGTTGACACTTCTCTTTGGATACTTACCATATGTTTTTACAATATATATTATACCATGTTCCTGTTTTCTCAGTGCATATTTTTATATGTGGGGGTTAACTAGAGCAAAATGAGCAGATTAAATTATATTTCAGTCATAGTCTGGCTTAATTTTCACTTGAATTCATTTCAAACTAAATGTTTCATCCCCATTCATCTTTTTGCATTCAACTATATCCCATGGATGCTTGCCATTTACACACCTGGTACTTTTCCCTCCTGGCAGATTCTTGGACTTGTCCTAGCTTTTCTAGTACTTTGGTAGAATTAAGGACATTATTTTTCTCAAAGGTGAGGAGGGTTTTGGGGGAAATTTAATGTAACTTATTTCCTTGCCAAAGAGATGTTATGGGTTTGAGAGGTAAATTTCATAGCTACAACTCTCCCTCCAGGGTTCCATACTTGTTATGAATGTAAATCTTCACAGTGCATTTGTGAGGGCTTAGAAGGTGGAAGCAGCATAGAGTCATTGCCAAAAAGCACCAATAAATAGCAGTGCTTTCAATGTCCATCTATTAACTAAGAAGTTCAGAAGACTCAAAAATATAATTGTAACACAACATCAACACTGCATCTTTTATTGTGCATTCACTGGATGCATAGTTTAACAACTAAAGAATTATGAGTTTTAACCATATTTTATTTTCTCAAAATGTGACAATGTTATGTTACTTTTGTTCTTCCCATCAGTGTCCATTTCTATCTTCCCATGCTATACTTTAGCAAAATTGTTTTGTATGGTTTTATCAAATCTCCCAATAAGTCCTACTGCAGTTTAAATGATGGATTAAGATCAACAATAATGGAACAAACCTACCAGCCTTTTCTATCTCCAGTAGCTGGCATGCCTACATTGTAACAGGGCCGAATTCCCTATTAGAGGTAGCCTTGACCTCAATATAGATTAGTTCTTTCTGGGTAAAGATTTCACACCAAACAGAGAAAGACAAGAGCAAATTACAAGAGGTTCTTCAAATAGTTCCTGCAACCACAAATGTAATATGATTGGAGTGGGAAGCATTGTTAATGACGCATGCATTTTCCCAGCCACATCCACACATTGATCAAAACCACTGTCAGTAGCAGTGTGTGTACGTGTGTGTGTATGCTAGGTATAAAACTCAATATTGAAATAATTATTAAGTATTGAAAAAATGTCCTAATTAAAGTAATATACACTTGGGGAAGTCAAGGTTACACTCTGATATCTGTCTTTTCTGTGTGTAGTGAACTAGACTGAAAAAGAGAACACCACTTTGCAAAGCACTAAAAGTGAATCAAAACTGTTTCCACCGTAACATGAAATCAAGTTAATTCAGTGACATAAAGAAAGATCTACCAAACTTTGGCTTAATACATGTTTCTAATAAATATTCTATGTCAATTTAATCTAAAGAAAAAATTATTTGGCAAAATACAAACAAAATACCTATTTGAATTACTGTTCCTCTTTCCACTTCCCATTTTAATTGATTTTTAGGGAATATTTTTTTCTTTCTCTAGGAGCATACTCCTGGATCACAGTTCTCTAACAGAAAATCTGTGATTAAAAATATCATAAATATTTGTTATATATAAGTTTGTTATATATATCTCATATGTGTGTTCATACATAAATATATATATACATAAATATGTATATGCATATGTACTCATACATATGAATAGTTTAGTGATTTATCAAACTGTGATCTCCTAGTTCCAAGGTATAACTTCATGGTTCCACCAAAATTTGATTCAAATTTAATTTCAAATACATCTAAATTTTGTACCATTTACAAATTGAATAATTAAAAATTATACACAAAGTAATACATATCAAAGTTACATGTGTCTATGTGTAAGTATCCATTTAGTATTTAACTTGAGTTATAAAACTATCCATTAAAAAACAAACAAACAAACAAAAAACCCCAGAGAGTCTCATTACACTCAGTTTGAGTTACCTGATATTTTAAGTCAATTTATTTAAGTAACTCTTTGGATTTATAATTACACGATTTTATTTATAAATGGGGTTCTACCTTTATAACAATGTTGACAATTTTTTTCTCTTCCTCATCATTTTGCATAGTATTCAGCAGAAAAACATATTTTCCACATAACTCTGAAAATCTTTTTTTCTCTATACGAAGAGAGTGATGTCAATAGAGCCTATTGGATGGGGAAGCTTTTATCTCTTTTGTTAGTGGGTTTTGTTGCCTTTAGTTTGGTGAAGGTTGGCTGCTAAGCTAGAGATAAGCAAAAGAAAAGTCATATCAAAAAACCCAGAATAAAGTCGATATATAATGAAGCTCAACTCACTCATGCTCTGTTTGTAAACTCAGATATAAACTTTAAATTCAATACTTCTTTAAATATACCAAAAAGCATGTTTAGATAGCCTAAAAGATCAGACTTAATGAAGTCCACTAAGTAGGGGAAGAAACATTCATAATTTTAAATAAGCTGTCACATTAGGGATCTGGCACTGTAAGATACAACTGAACTTTCTCAATCTTCTTCTCAGAATTAGATCCATTTTTGTACGTACAGATATATAATTCTGTAAATATTCTGTGAATCTATTAAAAAATCCTGAAAATATTCCTGTTTTCTTTCTCTCTGCCTTATAAATTATATTATTATATAACATTAAATAAAAGATCATGATAGTCCAGTTTCTCTGAGAAAGACTTTAAGGTCACATTAAATGTGCAATGATTTTGTTTGGAGAAATCTTCAAGAAAGAAAACAAAATGAACACAATAATAAATTAATTAATTAATTAAATTAAAAAATAAAGAATATAAAAGAGGAGCTGTGGAGCATTGGTACAATTGTCACACCACAGTGTAGATCTAACCTTGAGTGAAGAAGAGAGGGAAGGAGAGAAGTTGTAAATATTCTAGTCTTTGGAAGGTGTGGCAAGGCCATCAAGGAGTTCTTGACCTACTCAGTCATCTGGGGTATATTAAGTCTCCCAGGAACAAGCTTGCTCTAATATCCCTGATGTGTTCCGTCACTAGCTTGGAGCCTACAGGCAATGTAGGTTCTGTTCAACAAGCCAATGATTTTCTGTTCAATGCAGAGCCTTTCTCCATCATATTACCTCTAGTTGAAAGCCTGGAGGCAAATCACCATTGTTGCTACAAGTTCAGATTGTTCTAGAAAATATCCTTGAGCCTTGCTCTCTTAGGTGTCAAAGTCAGATCAACCTTTTAGAGGAAGAGTAAAGATCCACAGGATGGAAGAAATTCCACAGTGTGATAGAGCACATAAAATTTTAAAAAATGAAATAAACCACAAGACAAGTGGTCATGTGGTGCTCAGTATGGGGGTCACCCTCGTCTCACTCATCCTCGCTTCCTTTCCAGTGTGGGAGAACGGGAGGGGACTCCAAAATTACAGGGAAATTAACTGAAAGTTCACTTCATTTTGAAGCATGGGGTCACTAACATGGTAGATCTAATCAAATATCAGTGTTATTCTTCAGGAAGAAGAACATAAAAGGATACAACTAAATGCTTCCTGATTAAATTTACTCATCCTATTTGAATATCATCTTCCATTTGGAGTTGGAAAACACTGTTTTGAAATCCAGACTTTACACTTCTGAAACGATGTTTTAAATAAATGTCTTTCGTCATTTTGTTGTTAAGAAGAGCGGCAAAATTCACGGTGGGTATAGTATGTATTACTAAAATCAAGATAAGCTAATTCGATTAAACTCTATTACAAAAATACTTAATACTAATGAATAATGCAGAGCCCTGGAAAAACGTCCTTTGATATTTCCTTAAAATATTTGCCTTCCTGTTTTAAAGAAACAATAACATGAAGCTACCAACCCATGAGAAATTGATCTTCAGTACTTTAATGTAATTAGTTCCTAATTCCCCTTCTAGTTTCTCTGGATCTGCTTAAGTTTTGAAACCAATTCAAAGCAATGTTTTAATTATTACAACATGTAACTTAATGGGAGTTCTTTAGCATTTCAGTGCAAACACCTAACAAATCCCTTTCGCCCCCATCCTTCTGATGTCTGTATTTAATTTTCAACTTTCTACATACCAGGCATGCATTTGCCGCAGAGCAATGAAGTAAGATAATCACTGTTGCAGATTAACCCACATCCTGGGCCTGCCATTTTATGTCTTGGGAGAAAGAAGTAAAATCCTCCTGCACAGACCTTGGAGGTGGCAGCCACTAGCTATCCACTAGGATATTTGATCTATTTCTCCAGCACATTCCCCTGCTTTCATTCCATGTGATATTTTATTTTATTTTATTTGGTCATAATGAGAAAATTCAGCACTTAGAGCCTAAGTGTTTTTACAAGCAAAGAACCAGATCCTGTGATTCTGTCAGATGACACGCTGTCTTTTACGTCTGGTTCAGGTACTTCCCAAGGTGTCATAATTCCTTTGGGTCATAAGGGTGTGATAAATTACAGCTATACTTTAACTGGTAAGGTAGGAACAGAAAAGAAAAAGATTCTCCAAATGGACACATTAACTCATTTGTAAACAAAGGAAGATTTAATTCATTTTTCTCCCTCCATAACTAGCCTCTTGTTAGTCAGGCTAAATTCAGTCTTTTGTTTTCTCCTTTCAAAAAAAAAAAAAATTGTGAGTACAAATTTAGCTGGGTACAACGTCTATCCCAAGGGGTGACATAGCCATTAGAAACTGGCAAACTGATTCTCACAGTCTTTGGAAACCAATGGTTTTTTTTTTTTTTTTCTTTTTTTTTTTTTTTGTTGTTTTTTTGTTTTTTTGTCATTGCTAGGAAAAAAAAAAGGTTTCTAAGAGAGCTAGATTAAAATATATGTTTCACTAGAACCAGTGTCTCTAGTGAATCCGGTCTTATGTTAACATTAGTTGATCAACATTTTCTAAACCCCAATTCCCAAAGATTTAACTTACATGTCTTTTTGTCTGCTTATTTTTTTAATGAAGGGAATAGGTAAAATACATGCATTTGAAAATTACTAAAAGAAGTATACAAATTATAGTTGAGGAAAAGACTAAATCATGCACATAATTGCACTTAGACAAAAGCATATAGGGAAGGCCATGAGCTCAATTATAAGGTAGGTAACATGTACCCTCAGAGCCCTTCACCTGAGCCATCCAGGTACACTACTGCCAGGATCCCTGCAAGTTACTCCAGCCACAACTCTTGGTGATGGTTTCTGCCTTCTCCTGTACCTAGTCCTGCATATGACGTTTTCTACTTTCTCATAGCTCTAAGAATTAGAAGGGGCTACTTCAAAATAAGGTGTGACTCTTATTGATAGTGGGACATATCCTGGAGGTATTAAGCCTGCAACCTCTGGAGATATGCATTAAACTCAAAGCAAAGATGCAGCAATCATAAAATTCCAGGACTCGTACTAGCCCGCACTTAGCCTCTTGGGAAAGTAAAAGGAAATGCACATTTGTAAAGCACTTCCAATGAGCCCGACAGCATTCCAGACATTTAATCATTCAATTATCACAGAAGTTTCAGAAAGGAGATCTCATGATTTGTATAGAGAAAGTGAAACTTTCTCTGTATAAGAGAAAGTCTACTTAAATTGTCAATCAAACCTTCCAAACCACTGCACATTTTTTAAAGGTATTTATTTATTTGACAGAGAGAGAGAGAGAGAGCAAGCACAAGCAGGGGAACAGCAGAGGGAGAGGGAGAAGGCTCCTCCCTGAACAGGGAACCCAATGCAGGGCTTGATCCCAGGACCCTGAGATCATGACCTGAGCTTCAGGCAGATGCTTAACCGACTGAGCCACCCAGGGGCCCCATAAACTACTACACATTTTTAAATGACTCATCTTTAAATCCATCGTGTACTGAAGTAGTAACATGCAATTTCTGGTACTGGATCATAAATTGGTGTCTGAAACCACATAAAGACCTACTCTACTTTGTATATTTTCTCTCCATTTTCATCTAATTCCTCCTCTCTTTTTCTAAACTGCTCCAATTATGTTCTCTTTCCACCTCCTTGATAGTACTTTCTCAGGTGCATACAGGCATTGATTAATTTCACTTTTCGTTCACTTTTACTTAGACCAGAAACTTTTAATTTGAGATCCAAAAAACCCTGAAATATATGTATATATTTGGGGAAGTGGGGAATCAGTTGTAATCTTCATCATATCCTCAAAGGGATTCTTGACAAACAGGTTACACACCTCTGTGTAGAAGCATTTCTTCAGCCAACATGGCACTGTGGTCCTTAACTGTTCTTTAGAACTATTGTTTCTTTCATTCTGACTCTAACACAAATTGTGGAAGTCCAGTAAAACTCTAGGGCTAGATTTTGTGACATTATTAAATCAACTGCATGTGGAAAAAATGCTTCAAGTGTTAGCTGCTTTGATCGACAGAACTCTAAAATGGCATCCCAAGATGTCCATTCTCCATCAAACCCTACTCTGCATAATTTCTGTGAAGGAATTTTGCAGATACAGTTCAAGTCCCAAATCAATTGACTTTACGATATGGAGATTATTTGCATGAGATGGAGGTAATCACATGGGCCCTTCAAAAGCAGAGATTTCTCCATCTGGTAGTAAAAGGGATTTGAAAAGTAAGAAGTGATGATGTAAAAGAAATTCTCTGTTGCTGAGATTGAGAAGGCCACAAGGCAGGGATCTATGAATGGCTTGTAGGAAATGAGATTGGTCCCTGTTTGATAGCCAGCAAGATAGCGGGGACCATAGTCTATTACCACGGAAGCAAATTCTGTCAACAACCAGAGGGAGCTTAGAAATATAGTTTTCCTTAGTCAGGACTCCAGAGGAGAACTCAGTTGGCTGACACCTTGATTTCAACTCAATAAGATGCTCAGTAGAGGACCCAGTTAAAATCTGATGGATTTCTGACCCAAGGAATCTGAGAGATAATGATTTTTTTTTCACTTTAAGCCACTAATGGTAATTTGTGACAGAGCAATTGAAAACTCATACACTTGCTAATAGACATTGTCTTTAACTATCTATCTATGTATCTATCTGTCTGTCTATTTTTATGGAATCAGGATATCTATTTACCTAAATTTAACAAATTCAAAACTGCTGACATTTTAGTGATTTCCCTTTCCAGCAATAAGTGTTCTCTCAGCCAAAAATAAAATGAGATAAGAAAGGCGAATTATTAAGTTGTCATTTCCTACAAAAAATGTAGCTCAAACTGAAAAAATAATAATAATAAATTTCATTTCATTACCCTAAAGAAAAAACAAGGATGTTTTGAAGTTATAGGAAAGAAATGACCACTATAATTGTACTGTTTGTTAAATAGCCTCTGTCTAGTATTTGTTTTTATGTTTCAATTGAGTTCTCTGTGCTTACATTCCCTTTATGTAAACTTGTTATGAATCGAATCAATTGAATAGGTCTAATGTTTAAATAACCATAAGAATAAGTTTGGTTGTTTCTTATAAATAGAGATTTCAAAGTACCTTCAAAGGAAAATTATGACTCAGTTATCTGGGTAAATTCAAGTAATCTGTATTCTTTCACACCATTCCAAGTGATTTTATGGCCACAAATGTTTGGGAAACTCTGCCTTAGAATAATTGCAAACTTATTGGAAAATCTGACCTGGTTATCTGTAACATGTGGCATTAAAAGGAAAAAGAATGTCAATGCCCAGAGGAAGTTCCCATCTAGCCTTGGGGAGAATAAAGAAGCATTAAAATATATGTAAATATACCATGTCACATATCGTAAATTAAGAGCAGAGCCAATGGAAATGAGCATTGGAATCCATTGGTGAAAGCCTTCACCACAGACCATTGTGGTCAGAGAAGATCTACTTTGTTCAACGAACCATAAACCATATTGTTTCTAAAGCATGAAACCAAGAAATTCTGAAGTGCATTCACCAAAATAACAGTTCCAGATAGCTTCCAGATATCATAGAGCATAATTGCAAAAAAATGGAGATTGCTTTTCATGTGTTCTTTTTGCACTTTGCATTCTTTGAGTATTTTGTGCCTCACAACCCTTCTATTCCAACTTTTGGGGGCATTCAACAATCCTTCTCAAAAGCTTGCTATCAGGAAACTTGCCCAGTATTCTTAAATTTTCATTCATTTTCCTTTATCGTTTTCTTTTACAATTTACTTTACCGTTTTAAATCACCTGTTAATTCAGACAAGATTTGCAGACCTAGTCATACCTATAGAGATAGTCTAATATTTTGGGAGTGAATTCTAAAGGGATTTTCTTTCACATCTATAAATAATTTCACAGAAAAGCATTTATATAAACCCTGCCAAGCTTAATGTCATTTCACTAATAAGCTCTAGTTTTTGATTTGACTGTTTTTAGAGCTCCTGCACATTCTATCAATCAATTGATAAACATTTATTGTAAAATTCTCAATAATTAACTTATGTCAGGTACCAAGGATAATACAGAAAAAATGTAAATTTATTCCTATCAAGATAAATATCCAGTTGTTTACTTTGTGTTTATTTTAGCATAAAGCACCATCTATAATGCATTTTAATGCTTAAAATTCCTTAGGTTTCTTTTTATACATCATTGTTGATGTTCGGCAATAAAAATGTGTACATGTTTATGCATTTTAAAGACGTGCATTGTTAAGAACAGATGCTGCAGGAGGACTTCAGGAAAAATTTGCCTAAAATATTTGGGCGAGGCTTCACCATTTCTACTTTGTAACAATCTGTGTATATTTCTACCCTTGTTTTACAGATGAAGAAAATTAGGTTCAAAAGGCTAAGTAATTTTCTCTAAATCACAATGCTAATATTTGAGAGAATTAGAGGTCAAATAAAATCAGTCTCTGCAAAAATCCTTTTTTCTATAACACAATAACCCCAGGAAAGAGTCAAAACCCTGGTTGTAACTGCAAGAATACATAGCACAGACCTAAATAAAAAATGTTTGTCGAGCAAACACACATGATGTATAGCTCATATTACTTTATACACACACACACACACACACACACACACACACACATAAATACAAAAATGTGTATGTGAATTCTTTAAATACAAAGATATTTCAGGGCAATGAGAGCTGGTGGCATCCTAACTTGGGTTTTTGTAGTTACATAATATTCTTTTGACAGTGTTCATTCAGAAACACAAAGCTATCTGAATTGTGTAAATGCATTCCCACATAATGAACGGAATACCAGTGAACACCTTTAACCTTTCTCATCAGCAGGACTAAATTTTATTTTTAACAGTGCCCACCAGGGGGTGCTGGCACATTGACACTGGACAGCAGAAACATTGGCTGTCCTGTCAGGTCAAATAAAATACTAGCAATTAACCCTCATTGCAAGAATCTATTACTGTAGATAGTTTTGAAGAATAGAAGTTATTCACAAATATTGGCTCAGAACAGCAGTCTCAATTTTTTTTTTTTTTTAGAATTGCAAATGATGGGTATTAAGGAGGGCACGTATTGCATGGTGCACTGGGTGTTATACGCAAGTAATGAATCATGGAACTTTACATCAAAAACTAGGGATGTACTGTATGGTGAGTAACATAATATAACAAAAAAATTACTATTAAAAAAGAAAAGAATTGCAAACCAACTGAAGTTTTTGTATTTTAATCATATTTTTTATAAAAGTACCTGGGCTCTAAAAGTAGATTTGGCGAAACAACTTTAACACAAAATGCTTTTTAGCAAGAGTGGTTTATATCTAGCAAGAGTGGTTAATATGGCCTTGGTTTATATCTACTCAGCTATTAAGTATCACAAAACATTCATGTTTTAAATTACCTATATAAAATGCATACATAGGGGTGCCTGGGTAGCTCAGTAGGTTAAGCGGCTGCGTTTGGCTCAGGTCATGATCCCAGAGTCCCATGATTGAGCCCCACGTCAGGATCCCTGCTCAGCAGGGAGTCTGCTTCTCCTTTTCCCCCTGGCCCTCCCCCTGCTCCTTCTCTCTCTCTCAATCTGTCTCAAATAAAGAAATAAAATCTTTTAAAAAATGTATACATAAAACCCTATTGAAGATATTTGGAAACTGGTTTCCCTTGTTCTTTAATAATTTACAAGGTAAAAATATAGAAAATATTTTTAATAAAATAAAATGTTAAACAAAATATGAAATATTATTTTATGCCATTTCCTGATAACTAATCTATAACTGAATCATTTCTACTTAAAGAAAATGGTCAACTGTAAAATACTATGTTCAACAAGTTGTTAGGTATTTTTTATGCAAAACAATTTCAAAATGAACTGAATTTTATTGGGAGGGGATGCATTTTGATGGTATAAGTTGGACAAAGATTTAAATCAGCAGTAGAAATACTCTCCCTTTTCTCTTCATCAAAGATGCTTTTACCAATGGAATTCAAATCATTCAACCAGGAGAAAAATCTATATTCTTCCATCTGTGGGTAAAAGCTATTTGGCTATAATGTCTTTTACTTCAATCGTCTCCAGTTCGGTTCAGTTGATCTGGGGCTAAGGACACTCCAAAGCTGTGCCCTTGATTCTAACAGCAATCTTCCCAAACAGAGAAGAAATGTTCTTTGTTACAAGGTCCTTGAATAATCGTGCTTTCCTTCTAAATACTTGTCCTTCACTGAAAATGTATGAGAAATGACAGAACCACTGTCAATTCAGAACATCATTAAGTTCTTAAGAGGGAAAATGAGGAGAATTTATAGAAGGATGTTGTTTTGTTCCATGACGTCAGACTCAAGTGGGTATAGGATTGTCTCCAAATGTATATGGAATTAAATTATATTAAATTCCATTCTGGATATATCATTCATCAATTTATCTCAATTCTTCTCAAGCCTTCCTATACATTCAGCCTACTGTGCCACTTTTGATCCAAAGGTGTATTAACCTTTTTATCATTAGTCCTATTACCTTCATTTATTCACAATTGTCTCTTTCAAGTTTAAAGAGATCTTCAACATACTAATAATCAAGTATTTAATGAGGACATTTGCATTCACTCAATTCAGAGCCTTCAAAATTTCATAGACTTTAATCACATCATTTACCCTTCATTTTTCCAGATGAGTCCTATGAAAAATTCAGCCCTATTATCATATGCAAATTCCTTGAGTCTATTGATGTTGTAATCAATCAACAAATATTTATTAGGTGACTGCTTTGTCATTAACATTGCACCAGGAGTTTCGGGGCATAGAAGAAATGGTTCTGCTTCCCAGGTTTTCCCTGCCCCACTCCTTCTTGACTCCAAAGGTTTTTGATGCAAGCTCCATCCAATCATTGAGCCAATGGCAACAAAGACCGGTATCGGATTACCAAATCTGTTCCTCAACAGCAGGTGGGATTTAAAATCTATCTACTGTCTCATATTCATTATGGCAGGGATGAGTTCCAATTCTACCTTGGTTTTCGTTGATCTGTCAACAGTATTAGTATCCTCTTTCTTTTTCCTTGTTTCCTTCCTTCCTTCTTTTCTCTTTTTTTTCTTTTCTTTTCTTTTTTCTTCTCTTTCATTCTTTTTTTTTTGTTTCAAGTTTTTATTTAAATTCTAGTTAGTTAACATATTGTGTAATATTGGTTTCCAGAGTAGAATTCAGTGACTCCTCACTTACATATAACATTCAGTGTCCATTTTTTACTTCATAAAATACACACTTCTTTGCCACGTGGTTTCCAAAAGTCCACACTCTGTTTTTTCTCTTACTTCATGAGGTACTCCTTCTCAATCTTCTTTGTTTTACTATTTTTCTCCTACTTTGCCTCTAAATATCAGAAAGTTTAAAGGATTGAGACAAGACCCTTTATCTTTACCATATGCCAATCCATGAATAAACTCAGAAAGACAGATCTGGAAACAGGAAGCTTCTATTTACCTGACCACAAAAATCACTCCTGCCTAGAGGTCTCTGCCTCCATATACCTGATGTGGCCCTGCTAATTCTGGAGTACACAACACATTGTACCTTATGTTGGGGACTATTTATTGATCATCCTTTTCAAGAAAGTGACCTTGCGGGGCACCTGGGTGGCTAGGTCAGTTAAGCATCTGACTTTGGCTCAGGTCATGATCTCAGGATCCTGGGATCCAGCCCTTCCTTGGGCTCTGCGCTCAGCAGGGAGTCTGCTTCTCCCTGTCCCTCTCCCTCTGCTCCTCTCCTGCTCCTGCTCTGTCTCTCTCTCAAGTAAAAAAATAAAATCTTTTAAAAAATGAAGAAATGTGGTTGTATTTTTATTTTTATCCTATGTCAACCCACTAGATTTAAACGGATGATAGATAAGTAAAAAGATAGATGACGAACAGATAGATAGATACTCCATATAAGTACGTCTTTTTAATGTACATGAGAATACATATAATAAAAATTCTTAACCAAACAATAGAAAACGTAAAAGGAGATTCGAGTGTTATATTGGGTAGACCTTCAAGCTGATTAATGTTGCCAAATTCCCATTTCTGAGACTCATCACAAATACCCATACTGGCAAGAAGTATACCTCACTCAGAACTTCAAGGCTTTAGAAATTGAAAAATAGTTTCTTCTCATAAAAAATGCTGAGGAACTTCTGGAAAAAGTCTAAAGTGCAATGCTATGGAAAATGCAAGTGATACAGAATCTGAAATCCTGTATTTGATACTTCATTTTAATGCTTACTGCTTAACCTTGGACAAATTATTTGCTTGCTCAGATGGAAAGTTAACAAGAAGGTGGATTCAAATTCACTTCATTACTTACACGTTATGTGACTTGGATAAGTTATTTTTCTTCTCTGAACCTTGTTTCCTCTATGCATTAAAATACTAATACAAAAACTTAAATACAAGACTATTATGAAAATGGAATAAAATTTTATAGTTTTGTGTGTGATGTCTCTCACATAATATGACATATATATATACACACACATAATATATATTAGTTTTTTTTTTTATTTCCTCAGTTTCTGAGTCAGATTCATTGGGATTTTAATGAAAGCAGCTAATGATTAAATCCTCAGTGGTTTGTGGATGAGATAATTCATATTAGAGTTGGCCAAATTTTAGTGCTAGTTTTATCATGGAAATACTAACAATCACTACTATTACTACTAGAACAACCCTTGTAGTATAAATAGGGATTTGAAAAAAAAAAATGCTTAACTAGGAATAAGGAAATTTGAGTTCTAGGTATACTTAGCTATTCACTTATTATCAAATGTTGGGGTATAGCATTATTTGGAGAGTTCTGTTCATCTTCCCTGGCACTCAGTTTCTTCATTATTATATTTATATATATAAAACCATATTCATATCATTTTAACCCATAATTATAGCCCATAAATTCTCTTTGAATTCTGACATACGGTAATTATCAGTAAGGCATTTGCTATGACTGACATTTGACAACCGTCAATGGCCAGTGGTCATTAGGTGACCTTCCTGAGCATGACAACTGCCCCAAAAGAGGCATGTCTAGTCTCGGCTCACTCAGTTCCAGCTGTCCTCCTTTGATGCTAATTAACTCCCAACCCAGAAACTACTAGGCCCACGCAAAGGCTTCTAGAGAGTTTTTCTGGACCAGTTGACTTTTTTCTTTCTGAATCCTAGTTTAAAATTCTTCCTTCTTGACTTCTGTGCTTTTTAAATTTAGAGAACATTTCATGTTCTACTGTATACAGGAAAAAAAAATCAGTGAGTCTACATCTTTCTGATATGGTAATCTTTTACAATTTGCTAAATGCTAACTTCCCATTTTTCTCATGTATATTTGAAATGTTCTGGGATACTAGATTATAGGAAATGTCATGCAATTATAATACAGCAGGAATACCCTGCCTCTACAGTTACCAGTAAGTAATGCAAGTTAATGCCATCTTGTGAGATGATCCAGTGTAGTCTTTGTCAGCACTTTCGCTGAAAATCTCAATTTCTAGCCATTTATAACATCAACAAACAGGACTTCAGAGGGAGTAACACCATCTGTTGTTATGAGGAGTGACATTGCCCAAGGTTAGGCCAGACATGCAGAAACCCTTTCATCTTCAGTATTTCTAGCTTTTCTCTGTTTACTAGGAACTTGTCTAGTTGAGTTGATGAAAAGTATGCAAAGATCATTTTGGATTGAATTCAAACTAGTGCAAATGCTGTGAATCAGCTGAGGGAAGTACTGATTTACCAACTCTTGTTCTCTTCGATCTGTAGTGTGATAACATCATGTATGTACTTAAGAATTTATCATTGTAATTTCAAAACCTGTAAAAGTCTTATCCACCCTGAAAAAACTCATGCAGTTCCAATCTCCTTATTCATGTTCTAAAGTAACTAACCCCTAAGAAGATAGTCAACAATTCGGAGACTGGGACAAACTAAACGTAGAAAAAACATAACTATCTGGCATATAAAGAAGTAAGGAAGTAGAAATGATATATCCATAGAGTTGGATCCATACATTAAGCAGAAAAGAAGCCATAAAATAGTAAGGCACAAGTATCATGCTAGCTTGAACTATCATTTTATAGTCTTGGAAGAGAGTGCTACCAGAAAAAGCAGCTAAATCAACTCATTAGGATACAAACATAAACTATTACCATGCATTGTTGTTATCACTAATAACATTGCGTGTATCTCAGAACACGCTTGAAAGTACATTAATTTTCACATTTTTCTTCCAAATTTTGGAAATTTATGCTCTGCATAACTACAATGAAAAAATATTTAAATGGCTTTAAAAAGTAAAATCCCCATTGGAAATCTACAGGGGTAACTCTGTTCGAAGCATTGAAAGTATGGATTCTTATCACCATATGTCTTCTTCCCTTCTCTCTTCATTTTTCGTTTTTATTTCTTTTCCAGGGTCTTGCCCTCCACACTCATTAGTCCTCCCACACATTCTGAGATCTTTTTATGTAGCTGTTCCTCAGATATGTCAGCAGCATCTAGTAATAACAGCTAACATCAAGGCTAAAGGTGTTTTTAATTCCTGTCCTAATAAGCAAAAGGTTAACTTTTTTAAAGAAAGTCCACTCATTGTTTTGAGAATCCTAGCATACAATTTAGCAAATGATTGTGTCAGAATAATAATTTACAGTTATCTGGTGCCTTAAAATTTACAAAGTGCTCTTACACACAAAATGTCATCTGATCTTTGCCACAACCCATTGAGAAAAGTTGAAATAAAAGTCCCTTGCCGAAGTCACACAATTGACACTTGACAAGTTTTAAATATAAAAACTTAAATTTAGAAATCTGAATTCGAATACAGTATTTTTTTTTTTTGACCAAACGACACTAAACTCACATTAAGCACTATCCTCTGTATCCTGTGAACATTTTCTTCAACCATAAAACATTATTCATTTAGTACCAGAAAATGTTTTCACTGGAGCAGGGGGAGTAAGGACTCATCCTAAATTAATAAAAAAATTATTGCAAATGATAATGTAAGATATTTATTTATTTAGTAGGAGCTCAGTAAGACTACCTTGTGATAATGTTTTCCTTCAAGAACAACAACTTGACTTTAACTGTAGTTCTAAGGTGAGATCCATTAGAAAATTTTATGTAATAGTAAACGTTGTTTTGTTATATTTTTAATATTGGTGATTTCAACATTAACTCATGTTTTCTTTGACATTGACAAGGTGTAGATTGGGCTTAAATGCACAGCCATTTCAGTCCTTTTGGCAGAATTGGTAAAAACAAGTCAAATAACTTTTTAAAAATAGACACACATTTACATTATTAAAAATTACACACACACACACACATATACTCATATATATTTCAGTTCCCATTTCTTCCAATCAATTCTTCCCTTAGTGAATACTCATTTCTTCTTTATATATTACAGAGTTTATTTATACCTATATATGAAATTTTGACTATACTCTCCTCAACAGGGCAAAATTCTTATTTTGTGCTTTCTTTTTTCACTTACCAGTCAAGATAACTGTACTCATTTCATATTAGTGTAGAAAGACCTTCTACTTTTTAATAGCTGCCTAATATTCAGTTACATAGATGTGACAAAAGTTATTAATTGAATCACTACAAAGGGATATTTTTAAAAATCTTTTGCTCTTATAAAGTTATGATGAATACCCCCGTAAAAACATTGCCTATCTGGGTGACTAAATCTGCATGACAAATTCTTATAAGTGAAAATTGCTGGGTCAATAGAGTATATGCATTTGTAAATATGATAAATATTGGTACATTGCACTGAATGGGAGCTGTACAAATTAATGCATCCCACAGCAATACAAGAGAATGCTTATTTCTTCATAATTTCACTGACAAAACTGACTGTTAAATTCTTGAACTTTCACAAGTCTGATGTAGAAAAGTTGTGTTGTTTTTATTTACATTTCTCTTTTTTTAACGAAAAAGTCTAATGAAATAAATACCATCAATATTTAAATAGTATCTATACTACTTTAAATAGTATTTAAACACTATTTAAAATACAAATAAGTCTTTTGTATTCACTATTCTATGAACTCTATACTTTTTCCAATTTTTCTATGTAGTAACTAGTCTTTTCCTTAGCAATTTCTAAATACTCTTTATATTAGGGACTTTTTAATGAATTGCAAATATTATTTCCCTTTCTTATTGTTTTTTATTATGTATACATTAGCTTTATTTGCCATGTATAAGATTTTTTATTTTATGGAGAAAAAGTATCAATCATATCTTTCATGACTGAGTTTTGAGAACCAGAAAGACTTTCCATCTATAAAGCTTATAAATTAATTTGCATATTCTTTTTCTGATACATGTATGGTTTCATCTATGCATTTAAATATTTGACCCATTTGGGAACTTATCCTGTACATTATGAGATACGAATCTAACTTCATTATTTTTTCACATGGCTACCAGATAGTAATAGCATTAAATATTACTGAGATCTGCCTTTCATCAATGATTCCAGAGTTCTCCTTTTTAATATTCTACATTGTTCAATATAATTGAATTTCAAGCTTTCTTGCTATGTTTAACTGTGCTATTAGCATGGAAAAGAAAAAAAATTGTTTTAATAGTGAACATTTTTTTCATATGTTTTAAAATCATATTAGGCACAGGGCATCATCAAGCTGCCTGGCAATTCATTTATTTATTTACACTTTTTAATTTGATAATCTTTTTTTAATTTTAAAAGAGTTTTAGGTTTATGAAATCCTTGGAAAGTAAGTACAGAAAGTTCCTGTATGACCTATAACCGATTTCCACTGTTATTCACATCTCACATTACTGTGAAACATTTGTCACAATTAATTATCTGTTATTATTATTACTAAAGTCTATACTGTATTCAGATTTCCTCAGTTTTTCCTAGTACCCTGTTTTTCTTTTCCAGGATCCCATCTAGGATATCATATTATAGCATTAGTCATGTCTTCTTAATTTCCATTCTCCTTAATTTCCTCTTGGTGGTGAGTGTTTCTTATACTTTTCTTATTTATGATGACTTTGACAGTTTTGAGGATATTTTAGTCCATCCCTCAATTAGGATTAGTCTAATGTTTTTCTGATGATTAGACTGGGGTAGTATATTTTGTGGAGGAAGAACACAGAGATAAAGTGTAATTCTCATCACATTATACCAAGAGTACACACTATCAGCATAATTAATCACTGTTGATTTTAACCTTGATCACCCAGCTTAAGGCAGTATTTTTGAGGTTTTCCTCCTGTAAAGTTATTCCTTTTGTATTCCCCCTTTATACTATAATTTTTGGAAGGAAGCACTATGGGCTGCCCAAATTTAAGGAGTGGAGAGTTATGCTCTTCTGTGAGAAACAAATATACTGAGTAGAGTATGGTGCTATGCATAGTTCCTTTTGCCATTAGACTTACAGATTCCATTTTCTAATTTAGTATGTTATTCACCAGCCCTTTCGATGAAATTCTTTCATTCATTTGTAATACACTTAGAATCTTTTGTCACATTCTAGCTTTGATCAATAAAATCCCCCTACCTCCTAAATACTTTCATTTTAATTAGCACACCTTAACACTTACTGTATATTCTGTAAAGTTTTATGGATTTTGACAAATTCTTAATATTTTATATTCACCGTTATAGTATCATACAGAATAGTTTCACTCCTCTAAAATATTCCCTCTACTTAAGTTATTCAACCTTCCCTTCCAACCCATCAAACCCTCAGCAAAACTCTACATTATGGCCTTTTCCAGAAGATCATATAATTGGGATCATACAGTATATAGCTTTTTCAGACTGATTTCTTTCACTTAGCAATATGCATTTAAAATCCATCTACATCCTGTTATGGCTTGATAGCCCATTTCTTTTTACTGCTGAATAATATTCCATTATATGGATGTTTCACAGTTAGTTTATCCATTCACCTATTGAAGGACATCATGGTTCCTTCCAGTTTTTGGTAATAATGAAGAAAGGTGCTATAAACATTCATGTATAGATTTTTGTGTGGAAATATGTTTTCAAATCAGTTGGGTACATCAAAGGAGCATGACTGTTGAATCAGATAGTGAGATTATATTTAGTTTTATAAGAAAGTGCTATAACTGTCTTCCAAAGTGGCTGTACAATTTCGATTTCATACCAAAAATGAATGAGAGTTTCCCCTTGTTTTGTCTCCTTCCCACCAATTGTTATTGTCCTTTTTTCCCTTGTATTTTAGTTATTTTAATAGGTATGTAACTGTATCTCGTTATTGGTTTGATCTGCAAATCCTTAATGACAATTGATATTAAGCATTTTTATATGCTTATTTTCCATTAGCATATCTACTTTGATAAAGTAGCCATTCAGATTTTTTGGCCCCGTTTTTAATTGGGCGGTTTATTTTCTTATTGTTGAGTTTTTAGGATTGTTTCTGTATTTTAGATACAATTTCTGTATAAGCTATGTATTAGAGTCTGTGGCATGTCTTTTCATTCTCTTAACAATGACTTATAAGACAGATATTCAACTTTTAGTTAAGTTTATCAGTTTTTTTCTTTGATGGAGAGTATTATTGGTGTATTTAAAAACTCAATACCAAACACAAGATCGTGTAAAACTTCTTCTCATGGTTTTTTCTAGAAGTTCTACAGTTTGAATTTGCATTTTAGATCTATGGTCCATTGTGAGTTAATTTTTATGAAAGATATAAAGAACGGATCTAGATTAATTTTATTAATTTATTTATTTTTGCATATGAATCTCCAATTGTTCTAACAGTATTTGATATCCCTGTTTCATTGAATTGCCATTACTCCTTTGTCAAACATTACTATTTTTGTGTCTATTTCTGGGCTCTCCATTCTGTCATATTGATCTATCTTTCCTTTCACCAGAACCTTTATATCTCAATTACTGTAGCTTTATAATAAGATTTGAAATTTGTTAGTGTAAGTCCTTAAACTTTGTTTTTCTTCTTCAGTAGTAGATTGGATATTCTTGATTTTTGATCTCCAAATAGACTTTAGAATGTGTTTGTCCCACAAAATAGCTTGCTGGGTTTTCATTGGGATTTTGTGGAATGTATACAACAAGTTGTGTTGAGAAGAATTGGCATCTTAACAATTATTAAGTATTATAATCCATTAACACAGAGTATCTCCGTATTTATTTAAATCATTTAAAAATTTTTCATCAGTGTTTTGTAATTTGCCATGAATAGTATCTGTATATATATTTGTTAGACTTGTACCTAAATATTTTTAAAAGATTTTATTTATTTATTTGAGAAAGAGTGAGAAAGAGAGCACAAGCGGGGGGAGCAGCAGAGGGAGAGGGAGAAGCAGACTCCCCGCTGAGCAGGGAGCCCCACTCAGGGCTTGATCCCAGGCCACTAAGATCATGACCTGAGCCAAAGGCAGATGTTTAACCAACTGAGCCACCCAGGCACTCCCAGATTTATACCTAAATATTTAATTCTTTAGGTGCTATTTGTTCTCTAGGTACCAGTTGTTTATTGTTGGTGCACAGTCTCTCTCTAGTCATTTAGTTCCAAGATTTATTTTTTTCATTGATTCTCTGAATTTTTTCACAGAGATACTGTTTTCATTTCGAAAAAAAGAGAGATTTTTTATCACTTCAATATCCAGACTGTTTTTTTCTGTTTTTTGTTTTGTTTTGTTTGTTTGTTTTTGTGTTTTCACTATCCAGACTTCCAGTAGAGTGTTGAATACGAGTGGTGAGAGAAAACATACTTATTTTGTTCCCAATCTTAGGGGAAAAGTGCCCAGTCTCTAACCATTAAGTATAAAGTGAGTTACAAATTTAAAAAATATTTGTTATTAAGTTGAGGAAGGTCCCCTTCATTCTTAATTTGCTGAGAGTTTTTAATCATGAAAAGATTTGAATTTTTTCCAAACGCTTTTTGGTAATTTTGATATGACTGTATAAATTTTCTTGATATATCATATTAATTGATTTTTAAATGTTGAACCAGCCTTGAATATGTGGAATAAATCCCACTTGGCAACCATCTATTGTTCTTGTTCTACATTGTTAAATTCAATTTGCCAATATTTTGTGGAGGAATTTTGAATCAATATTCATAAGGAATATTGTTCCGTAGTTTTCTTATCTGGTAATGTTTTTAGCTGGATATATTTTATCAGGTAATAGAAATTGAGGTAAATAATCTAGTATGAGGATTTACATAAATCTGGTCAGGAGTTCGGCTTTGTAGTTATAAATATCAGAAGCTTTAAATTGCTCTACTACTTTTGCTATTGTCTCTCCTCTTGACTTTGAGCTTCTCTACTGCTATGGACTGGATTGTTTCTGCTGAGATTCATATGCTGTCTAATGTGACTTTATTTAGAGTAAGGAATTAAGGTTATTGAGGTCATTAAGGGTGGAGCCCTCATCTAACAGGACTACTCTCTTTATAAGAAAAGAAATGGGAGACCTCACATTGTTTATCTCTGCCACATGAGTACACAGCAAGAAGGGAGCCATCTAAAGCCAGAAGCGAGTTACCAGAAACCAACTGGCCAGCACCTTCATCTTGGACTACCCAACCTCCAGAACTGTGAGAAAATAAATTTCTTTTATGTAAGCCACCTAGTCAGATGTAATCCACTACTATACCGGAGACTAGATGGTATAGTGGTAAGACATGGTGGAGGGGAAGCGTTCTATAATCTTATGATTTAATCCCAGTCTTAATAGACCTGAGTGTCTCATCTACTACCTCCACAAGTGTTTTTCTTATATAATGTCTCCCCTTCCCCTTTGGGAGCCTGGAGATTAAGGGGGATGGAAAAGACAAATGTCCTTCACCCATGGCTCTTGGACAGAGCTCTGAGAAGTTATTTTGTCCTGTGGTATAGGCCTTTACTATGGAGAAGGTTTTGCATGTATTTCAAATTTTTTGCTCTTCCCTTTTCCCTGCCAGCAACAAGGAAACATCTGAGGGGATGATTTTCAGATTGTGCCCATGAGAACACATGGGCACCTGGTGGGAATTCAGAAAGAAATCTCATGAAAACATAGGGGTCCTCCTAAGACAGTAGCCATGAGAAGTTTCTCACTCTCCACATTCAACTTCTAGAAATTCATCAAAATAACCATTGGAGTTTTCCTACCAGTTTGTGGCCTCAGA
Organism: Ursus arctos; assembly: GCF_023065955.2. Classification (NCBI taxonomy): domain Eukaryota; kingdom Metazoa; phylum Chordata; class Mammalia; order Carnivora; family Ursidae; genus Ursus; species Ursus arctos. The sequence continues at coordinate 16,704,098 of NW_026622930.1, forward strand.
GTCTTCTACGCCAGGTTAAGTAAACTGTGACTCTATGGATTCACCAGGCTGTTCAGATTTCTGAGTAGCAAGCCTTTGATTTTCATTTTGGACGGTTTTTTTTGTTTGTTTGTTTTGTTTTGTTTTGTTTTTTCCTTTTATAAGAACAGCAATGACAAGTTCCAAGTTCCTTTTATAAGTAGAAGCTAGAATTTCAGTCTTTTAATTATTCTATTTGAGTTTCAGAACTAGTCTTTCCAAATACCAGACACAGACAGTGTTTTTACTTGTATCCCATTATACTTACAAAGTACATTGACACTTTTATGATTCTGAGTCTTTTAAAACAAGAATGTAGTATGCCTTTCCATTTATTCAATTTCTTTCCTTTTTTTCTTGTTATTTCTTCAGTAAAGTCTTTGTAAAAGACAATTCTTGCATGTTAAGTTCATTTCCAGATATTTTCTTTTTAATAATTATTTATTGTTATTATAAATGGATTTCTTTATTACATCATCCTACTAGCTTTTTAAAATATATTTGATTTGTTTCTTTATACTAATTTTATATCCTATCTTATCATACAATTATATCATTTGCAAATAGAGATAGTTGTACCTCTTCCTTTTCAATTTTTATACACTTTTTTTCTTTTTCCTGTCTGATATACGTGCTGTCAATGTTTAAGATTTATGGTCAACTTGGCCATCGATTTCTTGTTCCTGACTTTAGTGGGACTTGATCAAGTTTTTTCTACGTTAAGTATGTTCTTGGTTTTGTGTTTGAAATTGGGGCATTTTTGTCATGTTAACAAATATTCATCTATTCCTATTTAAAGACCAGAATCCACTCCCAAATTATTAGAAGTTATAGAGCAATTCATTAATGTGGAGGGATACAAAATCAATGCTCAGAAATCAGTTGCATTTCTATACATGAAAAATGAGACTGAAGAAAGAGAAATTAGGGAATCCATCCCATTTACAATAGCACCAAAAATCATATGTTACCTTGGAATTAACTTAACCAGAGACGTAAAGGATCTATATTCTAGAAACTACAAATCACTCTTGAAAGACATTGAAGAAGACATAAAAAGATGGAAAAATATTCCATGCTCATGGATCGGAAGAATTAACATAGTTAAAATGTCCATGCTACCCAGAGCAATCTACACTTTCAATGCTATCCCAATCAAAATACCAATGACATTTTTCAAAGAACTGGAATAAATAGTCCTTAAATTTGTATGGAACCAGAAAAGGCTCCCTCACACCATACACAAAGATAAACTCCAAATGGATGAAAGACCTCGATGTGAGACAGGAATCCATCAAAATTATAGAGGAGAACATAGGCAGCAACCTCTACGACATCGGCCAAAGCAACCTTTTTCATGACACATCTCCAAAGGCAAGAGAAAAGATAAAATGAACTTGTGGGACTTCATCAAGATAAAAATCTTCTGCACAGCCAAGGAAACAGTCAAAAAAACTAAGAGGCAGCCCACAGAATGGGAGAATATATTTGCAAATGACACTACAGGTAAAAGACTGGTATCCAAGATCTACAAAGAACTTCTCAAACTCAATATACGAGAAACAAATAATCAAATGAAAAAATGGGCAGAAGATATGAACAGACACTTCTCCAATGAAGACATACAGACTAACAGGCTAACAGACACATGAAAAAAATGTTCAATATCGTTAGCTATTAGGGAAATTCAAATCAAAACCACATTGAGATACCACCTTACACCAGTTAGAATGGCAAAAATTGACAAGGTGAGAAACAACAAATGTTGGAGAGGATGTGGAGAAAGGGGATCCCTCTTATACTGTTGGTGGGAATGCAAGTTGGTACAGCCACTTTGGAAAACAGTGTGGAGGTCCCTTAAAAAGTTAAAAATTGAGCTACCCTATGATCGGGCCATTGCACTACTGGGTATTTACCCCAAAGATACAGACATAGTAAAGAGAAGGGCCATATGCACCCAATGCTCACAGCAGCTTTGTCCACAGTAGCTAAATCGTGGAAGGAGCCGAGATGCCCTTCAACAGATGACTGGATTAAGAAGTTGTGGTCCATATATACAATGGAATATTACTCAGCTATCAAAAAGAACGAGTTCTCAATATTTGCTGCAACATGGACGGCACTGGAGGAGATAATGCTAAGTGAAATAAGTCAAGCAGAGAAAGACAATTATCATATGGTTTCTCTCATCTATGGAACATAAGAACTAGGAAGATCGGTAGGAGAAGAAAGGGATAAAGAAAGGGGGGTAATCAGAAGGGGGAATGAAGCATGAGAAACTATGGACTCTGAGAAACAAACTGAGTGCTTCAGAGGGGAGGGGGGTGGGGGAGTGGGATAGACCGGTGATGGGTAGTAAGGAGGGAACGTATTGCATGGTGCACTGGGTGTTATTACGCAACTAATGAGTCATCAAACTTTATATAAAAAACCAGGGATGTACTGTATGGTGACTAACATAATATAATAAAAAAAAATTAAAAAATAAAGACTAATGGTTTTTAAATTAATAATGATTATTGCATTTTGTCCCTTGCCATTTTATTATTTTATTAACAGATTTCCTAATGTTGATATACACTAGTATTCCTGGAATAAAGCACACTACTCATGTGTTTTTATTTTCATGTTCTACGGGATTTTTCTAGTACTTTAAGATTTTTATTAATAGTAATAAACAAAAATTCTTTTAATTTTTGTATGCTTAATGCTGGAATCAATGTTATACTTGTCTCATACATAGAGTTTGGAGGCTTTCCTTCCTTTTTCTATGTTCCGAAATAGTTTAAATAGTATGAGAATCATCTTCTGTTTAAATGTTTGGTAAAATTTTCTTGTAAAAGACGACTGTGGCAGTATTTGTTTAAAAGTAGATCTTTAATAGTACCTGTTAGAATACATTTCTAGGCCCAAGATGGAGTCACCTCTGCATGGGATGTCACATCAGCAAAACAGAACTTATATAACTTTTATATTCCTGTAAACATTCTGCTTAACATAAACATAATATACTCAGTCAGCCAATCCCCAAAGACAAGCTAACTCTGGGTCTTGTCACCCGAAACAAGGTTGACCCTGTGGCCTCAGCCAATGGGTGTTTTCTATGTTTTTCTTCCTTGTTCTTTATTGTTTATCTTATAAAAGCTTCCTGCTTTCCATTCCATTTTACAATTCTCCAAAAGGAGACTATTCACTTCATGAAGTGTTATAGTTTGTGTCACATAAATTGCTTCTCTTTAATCATTTTTTAACACACTCTCCATGGCCACTTTGGAAGTTTATCTTTCTTAGACTTTTAATCTCTTAGCAGGTCAATTTTGATAATGTATAGTTTTCTAAAATTAACCATTTTTTTCTTTTTTTGTAGTACTCAGTATTCTTAATCTCCTTACTTTATCCGTTTTTGACCATTTTTCCAAGTTTATTTGCATTGTTCAATGTAGCATTCTTATTCTTTTAATTAACTTTTGTGGTTTAATTTTTTTATTTGGTGATAGCTGACACACAGCATTACATTTGTTTCAAGCGTACACCATAGTGATTCAATATCTCTATACGTTATGCTCTGCTCACCACAATTGTAGCTATCATCTATCACCATACAATGCTATTATAACATCACTGGTTATATTCCCAACACTGTACCTTTCATCCCATGACTTATTCATTCCGTAAGTAGAAGCCTGTATCTCTCCCTCTCCTTCACTCTTTTGTCCCATCCTCCCATCCCCCTTTTTTCTGGCAGTTATCAGTTTTACAAATCAATCAATGCCATACACTACATCAACAAAATGAAGGATAAAAATAATATCATCTTAAAAGATGCAGAAAAAACATTTGACAAAGTTCAACATTCATTCGTGATAAAAACTCTAAAAAAGAGGGTCTAGAGGAAACATACCTCAACATAATAAAAGTAATACATGGAAAAAACAAAGCTAACCTCATACTCAATGGTGAAAAACTGAGAGCTTTTCCTCTAAGATCTGGAACAAGACAAGGATCTTCACTTTCACCACTTTTATTCCACATAGTACTGGAAGTCCTAGCCGTAGCAATCAGACAAGGAAAAGAAATAAAAGGCATCCAGATTGGTAGGAAAGAAGTTAAACTGTCACTATTTGCAGATGACATGGCACTGTATATAGAAAACCCTAAAGACTCCACTAAAAAACTATTAGAAGTAATAAATAAATTCAGTAAAATCTCAGGATTTAAAACTAATACTCAGAAATCAGCACTTTTCCATATACTAATAACAGAGTAACAAAAAGGACAATTAAGAAAATAATTCCATTTGAAACGGCACCAAAAAACAAACAAACAAAAAACCCAAAACAAAGGAAGCAAACAAACAAAAAAACTAGGAATAAACTTAATCAAGGAGGTGAAAGACTTGTACTCTATAAACTATAAAACGCTGATGAAAGAAACTGAAGATTACACAAATGAGAAAGATATTCCATGTTCGTGATTATAAGAATTAATATTGACTAAATATTGACTGAATATCCATACTACGCCCAAAAATCTACAGATTAAATGCAATTCCTATCAAAATACCAACATTTTTCATAGAATTAGAATAACATTAAAATCTGTATAGAACCACAAAAGACCACAAATAGTTTCTTTGAGAAAGTACAAAGCTAGAGGTATCACGATTCCAGATTTCAGTATATACCACAAAGCTAATCAAACGGTAAGGTACTAGTAAAAAACAGACATGCAGATCAATGGAACAGAATAGTTAGCCAGAAATAAACCCACACTTATGTGGTCAATTAATCTAATTCTACATTTATTTTAATGTTAGTTTTAGACTTAAACATTTTTCAGATGTCCAATGTCAGTTCTATATTTAACTCCTCTAGACATACCTTTATTACCTGTAGTTTATCTTAAATAGTGCTCTCACAAAGAGATCATGGGGAAAATTCTCCTTGATTTCTAACAGGTACAGAACTCTCTACAGGCTTGATAGCTGTAGAAAAGCTGGTCTCACTATATACTCCATGGCTGATACATTTTTTCCCTTAATATCTGATTGATCTTCCGTTCTCTTATGACATTAAAGGCTACCAGAAGAAACTGACCAGACTGATAATTTTGCTCCTCTCTAATGATACACATTTAGTGCTCCACATATTTATATTCTGTGTGCCCTGGGGCGATGATGTATTTTTCTATATTATTCCAGTTTTAGCATGTATCTATAGAAATAGGCATGCAGTTTTTGAGTAGATTTAATCAAATTAAAACCATCACAATTTTCTGAACAATTAAGATACAAGCTAAAAATGTCATATGCAATTGTTATGTAACTGAAGTTCCCTAAAACACTTTTATTTGAAGTATGCTAGAATAAACTGGTATATCTCTTTCCAAACTTACCAGATTCACACACACTGATGAGATCTACAAAATTTCAAATGGTCTCACCTATACTGTCTTTTCCCATTTAGTACTGAGATCTCCTTAGATATAATACTAATATTTACCAAAGTATTGCTCCATTACATGTCAGAAAAATGCTACGATTATTTTGTTTTCTATTAAACATAATGTTATATCTACGATTTACATTCATAGGGAGAACACTAAGACAATTTTTCTTCTTTCTCAGTCTGGTCTGTAATTTATAGCTTATTTTGTCAGGATTTTGTAGATCTAATAACCTATACGTTGCAAGATTGTGATAAATAATTTATATTCTTTTAGCAGTAATTCACTGAACACATGCTATCTGCCAGGCACTATGCTACACTCTGGGAATATGGGAAGGAACAATGCAAATAAAGCCAAAATCCCCTGTCATGAAATTGGTGCCACGTCAGGTAGAAACACAGCTGTGTCCCCCTTGCTGGCAACATCAGGTGCTACTGGTTCACAACTGCATCCATCCTCGGGAACTGCTCTTGGCCACAGGAACTTCTTGATCCAATGTCACCGCTCCTTCTCACCCTCCAATCTGCCCTCAGTAGAAGCGGCCACTCTGAAAGGTCATCTCAGCTCCAAAGCTTCTTGTAAGACAGCTAAATCCCAGTTGCAACTGCATTCCTAGTCAGTTTTGCCCTGTATTCAGTCTTGCCTTCCCAACTTTTTTAGTGGTATATCTCTCAAAAATATTGCCAAATAAATCTACAAGTTACCGTTCATCTCAGAATCTCTACGAAACCCAGTCTATGACCTCCCCATGATATTTACATCTCATTTAAGAAACAAGATAATAAACAAAAAGGCAAATTACTGGTAGTGATAAATGTTAAGAATAATTATGAAGCATCTACATGGATTAAATTCTTGCTGGTGTGCATTTGTATTGGTATGTATGTGTGTCCCAAGAGTGTGTATTTTAGACTGAAACATATGTAAATAAAAATCTTGAAGCTCCCATTATCAGCACAGTCTTAATAGCTTGTTCGCTGCTCTGAGCTAAGCAGATGTTACACATGCAAATAAAATTAGAAGACCCAAATGAGAAAAACAGGGAGCACAGGTTTCTAGTTTGGAAGTGTCTAACTAGTGATAGCAATAAACTTTGAATAATAAAGTATCTTGTCAATATGGGAGTGCCCATAGCAATACTTTACTAACGTAGTTTTAATATAATTTATGTTATCATAAAACTATGAAGCTGTAAGCTGGAGCTATGGAGCCACGGGGATGAGTATTCCCCAGATATCCTCTGCATCTCAGCTCACTCTACCTGAGAAATTCATGCACAGGATTCCCACTTAGCAGAGCAACTTTCTATTACTTCTAAAGACAGAACCAACATGAAATTTATCAACAGACATAACCTTATATGTCTGCCCAATTTTAGTTTTGTTTTGAACAGTTGCACCCATCCAACAAGTTGGAGATCAGTGAACACATAGTAATGTAATTGTAAGGTCTTATAAAACAGACGATTCCTACAGAAATGCATCCAGTCCTTCCTTTACTGACATTTCAAGAGGGGCCCTTATAGCAATTCTACACCCCAGTACTATCTCAAGGGCTGACTAAACACTTTAATAGTCTGTACTGACTCCCCCATCATTACTGTTCTTTGGAATTGTTGAATACGTTTGATATTTATAAAGTTGAATTTTTACTGTTTTTAAGTACATTCTCTTGAGGGGAAATGCACACATCAGGGCTTCACTACTTGAAATCTAATGCCTGTGAAATTGGCTTGGCTACAATTCACTATTTTTCTTTTTTTTATGAAAAAAATATTAGCAAGAGAATTAGTAGTTTAAGGACACTTTCAGTTGGTATGCTTAATATATTTAGAGAAAAGGTCAGTGTTAAACACACTAGGAGTCATAATTAAAGACGTGATAATTACAAGTTACTCATTAAAGTAATTCTCTGAATCATTGTTTTATTTTTTTAAAGAGTTTTTTTTTTATTTATTTGACACAGAGAGAGTGAGAGCACAAGCAGGGGGAGCTGCAGAGGGAGAGGGAGAAGCAGGCTCCCTGATGCACAGGGAGCCAGATGCGGGCTGGATCTCAGGATTCTGGGATCATGATCCATCCCGGGATCATGACCAGAGCCGAAGGCAGATACTTAACCGACTAAGCCACCCTGGTGCCCCTCCAAATCACTGTTTTATATCATGTTATAACATAACAAAAATGTTTTTAATATATGCATTATAGAATCAACATAAGTCACTAAATCACACTACTTTACTCCCCCAGTTCCTGAAAACATATTAGAGGGGGCACCTGGGTAGCTCAGTTGGGTCGGCTTTTCACTCAGGTCATGATCCTAGGGTCCTGGGATCTAGCCCTGAGTTGTAGTGGGGCTCCCTGCTCAACGGGGAGTCTGCTTCTCCTTCTCCCTCTGCCCCTCCCCACTGCTTGTGCTCACACATACTCCCTCTCTCAAATAAATTAAAAATCTTAAAAAATAAAAAAAATTGTATTAGACATTACATCATATGACTTTGTTAACAATGTTGCAGTTATATGTTAACTAATCGCTGAAGTAACTAGTGAAAAACACATGTGCTCATCAATTTCTACTCATCTTTCCAGATAATATTAAGAATTTGCCTGGTTACAGACTTATCTCACCAAGGTATATGAAGACTATCATTTAATTGTCCCGATAAATCTATGTAATTTGCTGACATGTCTCCAGCCAATGGAAGTCCTCACGGGTTCAACCCTAATAAAAATATAATAGTAAATAATACAAAACTATTTATAATATTTAAATTAAGACATAAAATCACTAATATTTTGCTACTTCATAAAATCTCCTTTAATTGATAATCAACAGGAAGCAGCAACTTCACTTATTTCTATAATTTTCATATCTCAAAATGGAGAGGTATTACTTCTGTTAGATTTCTCCAAGTCTCCACAGCCTTGGTAGAAGCAGGAAGGTTCATCTGGGGACACATGTCAATAGAAACTTGAGAAAATTTTCCTTGAGGAATAACACGCTGCCTCTTTCAGGGTGGGCCTCCTGTAGAGACTCATTAAGCGTGCAATTAACAAAAAGGCATTAACAAAAGGAAGCCTCTTCTATTCAAATAGAAAAACTCAATGAATTTCCACCACGGGGTAGTTTTAAAAGTGAGACCTAGATGAGTGCATTTTTTTAAATATTTAGAAAATTGCTTTATAAATCACATTTTAATGTGGCAAGTTTCCTTGGCATATCGAAAACCCAGCTACTTGAGTAAACCCAGCAATATAGTATTACAGTATTTTCCATATTCCTCAGGCTCATCACTATGAAGGTCAAAATTTTTCTAGGCTATGGTGGAGATGTCTTCAGGAGATCATATTTTCCCCTAACTGGATGGCTTGATTTTATTTCTTACATTTTGTTTTGATGTATTTTTCCTCTTCTATCACTGTCAGATTCACTGTTGCTTTTCACTGCCCCTGGGGAACCTGCCTCTACCTTCTCTTTCCGATTTTTTAATTTAAATAGTCTGTATTTTATAGTGACCTGCATTCACTTATCCATCTATGTGATCTATCAAGGATATATGTATATCAAGGATATATATACATGTATACATATTTGTATCTATTTTGTATCACATCAAAATATTGATGCTTTACTTTTATATTTATATAGCATTTTCACATCTTTATATCATTATATTTATGAGCTATAAATATGAAGTTTTTTATGTTTATAATTCATAAAACAAATTATTCATGAAACAAATGCAATGAGACAAAAAGTTAATGCATTTCTAATATAAAACGGATAAACATTTCGAAACTACAATAAAAAGACAAGTTTCCTGTATAGTACATGATAAACAAGCATAATCACTTTAATAGAGAGGGTTAGCTACTACTGGCTTTCCGTACCTTGTTCTACTTTTGTTCCCAACAGTTCTGCCTGCTGTCAGCATTAATCACATCAATGGCCCTCGTCCAGTGGGCTGCTGCACTGTTCATTTTCCCGGGCTGGATCACTCAGAACCAGTACTTCTGGGAAGCTCTTCTGTCTTCTGTCATTTAATTTCCCTCCCCACCAACCTGGGAGAGATGCCTCTAGTTTCATCTTTTTTCTATGGACAGATCCACCTACTTCAGAGGTACTACTACAAGATCCAGCAAAAGTCCTTCCGTGGTTGTGAGCAAGATGAGAGAGGAGGTTGGGAGGGATTTGTGGCTGAATGATAGTGTAAAGAGGGTTGTGTTCTTAGCGACAGTGAAGAAGGACAGAAGTGGCAAAAGAACCAAAGTCTTTCATGTCAAATAGAACGACTGAGGCCACTCATCAATGTCTAAAATAAAGCTCTTGCATAAGCAAAAATACTGTCTTTCTAAAATAATAGAATATTCAAACCTGGTGCCGTAATTTTATAGAAAACAGATAACTAAAAATAATGAAGAATCATAGGACATGAGTTAGATCCAGAGGTACTTTCCTATGAGCAAATTAAGTTTAGGGCTGACATCTCTTCTGATTCTTTAAGACTTTTCGTTATTCATTTTCTGGTTCAGTGTATGAATGTGTCATATAATTGATGAATGGATAAGTGAAATATGACTATTGCATAACACAATCTGAAAATATAATGTAAGAGTGAGGTTGTGTTTTTTCTGAGTAGATTTAAGTTCAAGAATAGGGAGGGCCAGGGGCGCCTGGGTGGCACAGCGGTTGAGCGTCTGCCTTCGGCTTAGGGCGTGATCCCGGCATTCTGGGATCGAGCCCCACATCAGGCTCCTCCGCTATGAGCCTGCTTCTTCCTCTCCCACTCCCCCTGCTTGTGTTCCCTCTCTCGCTGGCTGCCTCTATTTCTGTCGAATAAATAAATAAAATCTTTAAAAAAAAAAAAAAGAATAGGGAGGGCCATCAATTATGAAGCAGAGTTTCTGGTTTAAATTTATAAACAGTTGTTGTTATTACCTACTCTACTTACACCATGAGATAAAATGGGTAGAACTCCAGTTTGACTGCAGAGCAAAATCCTCCTGCCAATGTGATTTCCTTTACCTACAGTTTACTTCTACCCCTTTCTCCATCTAAATGTCCTTGGTCTCCTTGAACTGATTATACATCTAGTCCAAAAATGGCCAAATATCTTATTTAAAATTTTGGATAAGTCATTAAAGTCCCTTTAGGCTGAATCTCTACAGCCAAACTGTTGTAATTTTTCAGAACATTGGCTCAATTCCAATCTTCTGGTTATCCACAAATTCCCAATGAACACAACTAGATAATTTTCCATTTTGTAATTCGTTACTAGGGATTAGAAATACCCAATCCCACTGCTCTTCAAGCTTATACATACAGAACAACACTGGTTACTCTTCGTAACGTGATCTTTTTGCTCCAGGAAGAGTATGTATCATTTTATTTTATTTTTTAAATATAGCACATATAGAGAAAGGTACACAAATCACACTATTAGTTGATAATTATTGAAAAGTAAACACATCTGTGTAACTAATACCAAATTGAGAAAAAGAATATTAGAAGCTTTCCAGAAGACTGCCTCAGGCCCATCCCAGGTGTTATCTCCTGAAAGACACAGCATTCTGACTTTTGTAACCATTGATTGGTTTTGCCCATTTCATTTTTACATGACAGAAATCACAGAGCATTTATTCTATCATTTTTTTACTCAAATTTGTGTCTGTGGGATTCGTGAGTTTAATTGGAGTTTAATTTGATAATATTATTAATATATAGAATGGGTTTAATTTGATACTATTGAGTTTAATTTGATAGTATTATTAATATGTAGAATGAGTATACCACAAATTATATCTACTGTCCTACTCTTGATGTGCATTTGCCTTATCTCCCTATTGGAATATTTATAAATAATGCTTCTCTGTGCAGATCCATCAGTGATACATTTATGCACCTATGTTGAACACACACACACACAGAAGTGTACTTATTGGGTCTTAGGGAATGCATACATTAAAATTTAGAGCAGAAAACAATTTACCAAAATGGTTGTATCAACTGGAATTTCCAAGTAACAGTTGTATGAGAGCTCTTGTAGGGAATGCATCTTTACCCATACATGGTGTTTTTTTTATCTGTTTGACTGGTTTTATGGAGTTTTTAAGGTTTTTTATTTTTGTTTTTATCTATTTGAGAGGCAGAGACAGAGAGGGAGAGAATGAGTGGGGGGAAAGCCAGAGGGGAGGGAGGAGCAGACTCCCCACTGAGCAGGGAGCCCAACAAGGGGCTCCATCCCAAGACCCTGCGAACATGACCTGAGATGAAGGGAGATTCTTAACCAACTAAGCCACCCAGGCACCCTATACATTGTGTTTTTAAGTATTTTATTTTACTAGTTTTGTTATTCTATTATTTAATTGGGTATATGTGAGAATATTTCATTCTGCTTTTAATTTGCATTTGCCAAATAAATAAAGTTGAACACATTCAAATATTTATTGGGTATTTGAAAATACTTATGTGGAGTGACTTTTCAGTCCTTGACTCTGAATTATTTTTTGTTTTTTTTTTCTTAATGACTATAATGATATCTTTATACATGCACATCTTTTGAGAGACACATGTATTACAAAAATTTTTTCCTACTCTGTGGCATGTGTTCTGATCTTTTCCACACTGCTCTTTGATAAACAGGAAGTTTTTACGTATTTAGCCAGAATTTCCAATCTTTTCCTTAATAGCCAGTTCTTTTCATGTTCAGTCTAAGAAATATTTGTCCACTGAAAGTTATTAATATATTTTCTTATGTTATCTTCTGGAAGTTGGGTATTGTTTTTGCATTTTTGTTGTTTTATTTTTCATGTAAGTTAAAGAGCTATCTTCAGTTCACTTTGTGAAAGGTATAAGATGGGAACCATGATGATGATGATGATGATGATGATGGTGATTCAGTTGTCCCAGCACCATTTACCAGGGCATTCTATTTTCATTGCAATGAAGTGACATCTCTGTCACATATGGAGTAATTATGTATGTGTTCTCATTTCTCTAAACTCTGTATTTGGATTCATGAGTCTATTTCTATCCTTGTGCCAGTACCGTATCATCGTGATTTCTGTTACTATATAAGTCTTGATACTTGGTACTGTAAATTCTCTAACTTTGTCTTTGCTGCATTAGCTCTCCGAATTTCTGTATAATTATTGGAATCAGTTTGTCAAGAGAAATTATTGCAATGTTGATTGGAATTGCAGAGATCATTTAGTAATTGACATATTTACAATAGGAAAACCTCCAGTAAATCTGTTCATTTATTTGAGTCTTTTTAATTAGTCTCAAAAATAGTTGCAGTTCTCTGTACACACTCCACATGATTTTCAGTCAATTTATTGTTGAGTATTTGATTTTGATTCAACTATAAATGACACTGCCTTTCAATTCCTTTTTTTTTAGAGAGAAAAGTTTGGGGGAGGGGCAGAGAGAGAATACTCATATTATCATCTCAATATTTTTAATGTATAAAATTTGAAGTATGCTTTTAAAATGTTGAATTTGTTAATTTGTGTATTCTCATTTTACTCATCACTTATTGTAGCAATTTTAATATAATTTTATAAGAAAAATTTTTTGCTTGTTTTATGATTTTTATTGTACATTTGCTATATATCTTATTTTTTTCCCTTTTTTCTACATTCATTGGGTTTAATTTGTTAATCTTGTTCTACCTTCTTTCTAAACCTAACTCTACCTAAATCTTACAGGTATTGATCCTTTGTTGTTGTTTGTTCTTTCGGTTCTTTCTTGGTTTATTCAGAAATTTATGATTTAATTTCCAAATATTTGTGTGAGCTATAATTATGTTAATGATTTCTTGTTTGGAAGGTTAGTTAAGAGTTGCTCTGTGTCCTTTTCTCTAGCCTCAGAAGCACCTGGGGGTGAAGCTTGCCAGAATCCTTTTATAATAATAAGTCAAGAAATTTATAGGAGCAAACTGAATCCATAAAAAATACTATGCTTTGACTGAGCACCTGTACTTTATTATTGAGATTGTTTATTGAGTAACTTGTAACTAGTGAATTTGAGCTACTCTGAACAATGGGAGAGAGACACATATCCAAAAATTGTTTAAAAACATACATCAAATTTTATACATTAAAAATATTGAGATGATAATATGAATATTTGTATGCCCTATATTTATGATAAAATACAATAACCATGGATGATGTAAGTAAGAAATATCTACCTTTACAATAATATATATGGACCCAAAAACATGAAGTAGCTTTATATTAAATAGTAAATACTGAAAACTGTCCTTTTGAGATGAGAAACAGAATAGTCACCTTCTATGCAACATGGTACTGGAGATCCCAGTTATGATAACAAAGTGAGCCAAGTTTAAATATGTAATCAGCATGTTATAAAAGCTAGAGAAACCCCAAAGAAGCTAGCTTCTCTGGGCTGAAGTGGTTTCACACATACAGCTCGGTCTTATTGCCATTCATATCCCAAGGGCATACTGGAGACATGGTGGGTACTGTGTCTGACACTCCTACTGTGCTTTTTGCCATTCATGCTGCAGTGGATATCTTGTATCTTTTTTTAAAGCTAAATACACTTGGTGGCAGGTAAAGTCTATTGTATGGCCATTTTGACTGACACTCAAACGCAAGACCAGTGAATTTTGTCAAGCTAAGTGGGCAATGTTTTTAAGATTCCTTGAGATTTGCTTTACAACCCAGCATATTCTCAATTTTGTAAATGTTCCACATGCACTTGAAAAAACAAATGTGTGTTGTGCAGTTTGAAGATTCAGGGTTCTATATATGTGAATTAAGTCAACCTGGCTTATTATAAATACCTTGCAGAATCTTTGTCTGCTTGATCTATCAGTGTTTAAGGAAGGTGTTTTAAGATCATCCATTATGATTGCAAACATATCTATCTTCCCTTTATTTCTGTTGGTTTGTTTCTTTTTCTTTCATTTTTTGAGGCTATGTTATTAGATGCCTATAAATTTTAAGTGCTGAATTATTTCAGGAGACTGACCATTTTATCTTTAGGAAATTTATTTTTTGTAATATATATTATATCTCAGAGCTAGTTCTTCTGGTATTAATATGGCTATTCCAAGTCTCTTTTTGATGGTACTTGCAGGGCATGTCTTTTTTTTCCTTTAAATTCCAACCTCTTCATTATAGAAAGTATGATTTTTGTTTTTGTTTTAATCTGATCTGGTAATTAAGAGTTAAAGACTTAATTTAACCTTCTTTGTTTCTACTGAAAGACTAGCCGTCAGTTTTCTTATTGTTCCTTTAAAGCCAGTGTGTCTTGCTTTTAAAGTTTTCTCTTTATCTTTGGCTTTCAGCAATTTTGGTATGATAAACCTCAGTGTGGTTTTACTGTAAATATTTTGTTTTGCATTAATACATCTTTGAGAATCTGTAGTTGGATGTCTTTCAATGATTTTAGAAAAAAAAATTCTCCAAATAATTTTCAAATATTGTTGTATTCTATTTCCTTTTCCTTCTACTTTAACCTCATAGAGGCTGAAATGTTTCACTGTTTCATATGATTCTCTAAGCTCTTTTCTGTACTTATTTATTTAATTTTTTCCCTCTTTATCAGTTCAGGTATGTTTTTACTTAGATATGTTCCAGTTCACTACTTGTTTTTTCATTGTTTCTAATTTGTTACTTAGCTCATTAAATAAATTTTGGTTAATATAGTTTTGATTCTAGTTTAAAGTCATGCTTTTTATGTAGATTGCAGTAATCTGGGAAAACTATCCACATTGTGTTTTATTTTCTTGATCGCTTTTTTTTTTTTACAGTTATTTTAAAGTTCATGACTAACTCCAACAAATGGAAGGCCTGTCCGCCCCTATTGTCTGAACTTTGGGTTATTTGTTTTGAATCATTTCTTCCTATCTTCAGGCGTGCCTATAATTTTTTAAATTCTGGACTGAGTGTATGAAACATTGTAGTCTCTAGATATGTTTTGTTTTGCTTTATTCCCCCAGAGAGGATATCATTTTCTTCTGGAAGATAGCTTTAATTCAATCTATAATAGGATGATATCAGTCTAAGTGAGGCCTGGTCCACTTCTGGTGCCTTTACTCTAGTAGTCATTTTTCAGAAATCTGAAATAAAATCCAGAGTTGTTTGCCAGGGTTCCTTCTTCTCAGTGGGCCCTACATTTCTGTTTTTCTCCCTGTAACTGTGACTCAATCAAAATCTTTGCTTAGACTTTTTGCTCATTACTTGCCATTTCCTTGGCTTTTAGAAGAAAGCACTGGGGAGTATCAGACTCCTCATTGTGCATTTCTCACCATTCTAGTATCTTGTGCCCTTGAGTGCTGGCTCCTTGAACATCTGCAGATGCCTTCAGAGAGCTACACTTTTGAAAAGTGTTATCCATGATTGGATAATGATAATAATATAAATGGGTTAATGATCAGATAATCCATACCTATGATTCTGTAATAGCAAGATATATGGCTGAATGATTGGATAATTCATGACTGTGATTCTAATTATCATAGTCAGATGTAGATGTTTCAGAAGAATTATTCCTACCTGTGCAATTCATTTTAACAAATTTTAATACTTTTCACTCTTTCACATTACTGTGATGTACTTACATGGGAAAAGGAGAAGAAAGAAGGAAGTAGATAAAATATCTAATGCTTGAAAAATATTTATTTGAAGGACATCTATTATATAGCAAGTATTTCAAACACATAAAAATACTTACACCCAAGAGCTAATCTACATAATATCAAAAAAATATATGTTATGATACTAGGAATTATAGATTTCCCTTCCATAAAGCTAGTATACTCAGTATATGGAGTGATCTTTTCAGAAATGCTGAATGGTGTTTCAAAGGACAAAATATTATTGGATTATAGAGGAGAAAACAGACCTCTAGCTATCATTTAATTCTCATATCATTGAAGATTAAACCTGTACCCCTGGCAGAGAGCACCTGGCTGGGTAATTTCAAAACACTGGCTACAAGTCATGCCTAGGGACTCTTTGTCCCTTTCTATTCTCATGGTTATGCTGTCCCTCCTGATAGCCACCAGGACCAGGGAATAAAGCTAGCCTTGGAATTATACACACTTTAAACCATTTCAATGAGAATAAAAAGAAAGAAAAAGAAAAAGGAAACTCCTAGCATTAGAATCCTGATAATTATTTCTTACATGGCAATGAGGTTTATTTAACCTTTAGTCATGTGATTCACAGGTTTATTATACCCATTGTTTAACTTAGGGCTCTAAACAAGGTCTTCAAAAACGATTGCACATTAAAAAAACTGATGGGAATGGGAATAAATAGGCCCAAACTGTGGCTGCACACCAGTATTACAAGGAAGTATGTTTGCCTTACCGAACAGAAATGAGCCCGCTGCACCAAGCAGAGGAGAACATCCAGTTGAGTGCTAAGCAAGACATATTTTCTGGCAGGCTCCCACAGGTCATCTGTCAGCGGTCACTGTCACATGCAAACATGTGTGTTTATCTGATTGCTTGGACAGTGCTGGGACTTGGCATGCTGCCTTTTGTAGTTCTCAGAAGAGTTAGGCTCATTGAAACCTCTGGGCAAGTTTTCAATTGCCGATTTCATTTTCTTTGCTAACACTGACATTTCCAAATATTTCTCACCAACCTGTGACTGAACATGAGCCATCGTGACCCACCCCAGAGATGCCTACCTAAGAAACGAATTATGTGGTATATATATTCGGATTTTACAAAGTCCTCAGGGATCACTCTTGATGTGCATGAAAATTAGTGCCATTATAAAACTAGCTCAGGACTTGATATCCAAAATAATAAATCTAATTTCTTGATGAGTATCAGCTTACAGAGCAATAAAGAATGTGCTTCTTTGGAAACAGAAGCCTTAATACTGCAATTGTGTATCTGAAATAGCTACCTTTCCACATTAGAATCAAGTGTATTTTTAGTTTTTTTGTTGTTGTTGTCACTATTAGAGAGAGTGAGAGAGTGCACAGGGGGCGGGGAGGGGCAGAGAGAGAGGGAGAGAGAGAATCTCAAACAGACTCCCCACAGAGTGCGAAGCCTGACGTGGGGCTCGATTTCGGTACACTGAGATCACAACCTGAGCTGAAATCAAGAGTTGGAAGCTTACCCAAATGAGCCCCCCAGGTACCCCTAAAATGAAATTATTACAGACATCTAAGGAACGTGATTTTGTTTTTAACCATTAATTGGAAAAACAAAGGTTTGTTTAGCATGACATACATAAGATGCCATATACCAAGTTCTAGGATATGGCTTTCAACAAGAATGATGTGGCTTCATGTATGGTAATTCAGAGTTTAGTAAAGTAGTACAAATACCAGTAGACTGGCCGTTGTAAGTCCTGACCCTATCTTGGGTATCGCACTAGTGAGTAGCACAGCATGGATCGTTGCTCTCACATTTATTAGGAAGCAGTACTCTACATGGGGGTAAGAGGTGGGATTTATTTCTCACAATAAAAACTGATGAGAATGGGTCTTATGTTAATTCTCAGTTTTCCTTCTTTCTAGCTATGTAATCTTGGGCATATTATCTTACCTTAATTTCATCACTGGGAACATAAGAATGATAATAATAGTATCTATTTGTTAGGATTATTATGGGGATTAAATGGCGTTGCATCTATGAAACACCTACAGAGTGCCTGCATACAGTATGCTTTTGGTAAATGTCAGCTATTATTTTATAACCAACACAGTTGTTATATTTTAGCACTTAAATGCAGCAAACATTTATTAAGACCTGACCATGTTTCTAGTATATATAACACAGGACACACTTCTTCATTCCTTGGAATGCTCACTATCTGGGGTGAATGGAAAAACTCTTAGCCTTCAAAATAATCCATTATATTGTGATAAAAACAAATAAAGATATATGCATTGTGATGTATGTGCAAAGATATCCAAGAAACCAAGTTTACATGATAAATTAATAATCATATTATGAAAATGTAAATTTGAACTGGATGGATGAATCGTATTCTCACAGATAGAATAATCTGTAAGAATTTAATTTTATAATATATTCTAATTCACTCCAAAAATACACTTTCTTTCTTTTATATACACACACAAGCACATATGTACATACCCACACACAGTCATACTATGTCATACTATAAACATTGGATAACATACAGAATTTACATCTTAATGCCATCTCATTTTTTCCAAGTTAGGCATTATAGATTACAGGGAAACATATGGCTATAATTAATTAGCCTTGGGTTTGATTTCTGGCTCCTGTTATATAGCTTCCTATCCCCCTAGTCCTAATTAATCTAAAGAACCTGCTATATGCTTACTCGTGCACTAGGTTTAAGTAATTGGTGCAAAATACTCCTACAAATTTCTGTGCATTTACAAGACTGGATGGAATGAAGGTAATTTTCCAGGAGCATTGTTCAACAGATGCAAATGTCAGACTTGCCTCAAGTCTCTCCTGTACCTTTGGAAAAATATGAAATCTGTCTGTACTTCTGTTCCCGAGCAGTAAAATAGGGGAAAAATAATAATAATATCTTTATTGCTTCATTTTTTGGAGAACTTATTCAACAATATTCAGTAAGTATTTACCAGGTGCCTAAAGGGCACTATTCTAGATACTAGGATGGGAGTGGTGAAGAGGACCCTCAAAACTCCTCCTACTTTAAACTGACATTTCAGAGGTAATATATACAAAGTGCGATCCCAAACTGTTCAGTCTTAAATAATATTAACTTCAATCAACTTTAGCATTATTGTCACTATTATTTCAAGATGAATCCTGATGTTCTCTATAACAAGATTTCACCTCTATAAAAAATGTTGGGCAACTGGGGATTGAAATTACAAAATGTCTTTCTTGTGCAAAATATAGAAAGAAATAACAAAAGCATATAGGAGAGAATAAAACTATGAAAAAGATATAAAAACAAAACAAAATTATTTCAATTAACTGAATTTCAGTTGGCATACATTTTCCTCTTCTGGTAAATACACAATTTCAGAAAAGATTATTTGCAAATTATTTTCTTTTGCAACTTTTTTCCCCCTTGAAACAAGATTGGAGAATGTAGAAACATAAGAGTATAAGGAGGTACTGTGCTTAAAACCAGTGCTAAAATGATTATTGGGCCCAAATTTAGTACACTGAAGGAAATAAAGAGCATAATTAAATTAAATAGAGAACAAAAAGGCAATAGAAAAGATAAATGAAAGTAAGAGTTGGTTCTTTAAAAAGATAAACAAGAGCTGCCTGGGTGGCTCAGTTGGTTAAACATCCAACTCTTGGTTTTGACTCAGGTCATGATCTTAGCATCGTGAGATTGACCCCCACATACTGAGGTCATAGATACATGGAACAGACTGGCAGTTGCCAGAGGTGGGGGTGGTGAGTGGGAGAAATGGGTAAACTGTTTTTTGTTTTTAGTTTAAATCAATTAAATAAAAATATACTCAATAGATACTGAAGAGGCATTTGATAAAATAAAATATCAATCCTTATTTTTTTTAAAGTTAAGTATAGCAAGATATTTCTTAGACATGATATATTGATGACATTTCTAAACTTAGAGGATTTGGAAGAAATCATAGAGGACATTTTACAAATAGTGTCTAGTTTTCAAAAAAGATCCCCCAAATTAAAGGGGAAAATCCAAGAAAATATATTCGAAGTAAAAACAATAAACAAGAGTTGATACCCAAGTTTAAAAAAAATGACCACTGGAGGGGCGCCTAGCTGGTTTAGTTGGAAGAGTGTGCGATTCTTGACCTCGGGGTTGTGAGTTGGAGCCTCATGTGGGATGTAGAGATTACTTAAATAAATAAACTTAAAAAAATGATCACTGGAAAAGGACCACCACAAAAGGAGCAACAACAAGAAAAAATAAAACACTTCGGTCGTCACCTTCATAATTTCATATGGATTAAAGAATTGAATATGACAATGAAATCATGTGAAACTGGGAGAAAATATGCAATTTTTTCCAATCTCTATACTATAGACTCTAGAGAAAAAATGATTAATAAGCACATAAAATATAATTTTAAAAATCATAAATTTTATTTCAAAGGATCAGATTCCATTCCATAATGATCAAGACTATCTACATGCCAAAAAATAAATACAAAAAGAATAAAATCAAAGGAGTGTATTTGCAGCACAGGTAGCTGAGGGTTAATACCTTTAATGTAGATAAACTAAGAAATAGCAATAAGAAAAGCACTGAGGATAAAAAGAAAATGATATGTAATTTCCCAAGGAAGAAAAATAATAGAAATACAATACATGAAAATTGTTCAAATACTATAACATTCAAATGATTGTGACCTGAGTTATCCAAATTCAATAAACACTCACCCCTGCCAGAGCTGCAAAGTTTAAGAAATGATAGTACAAGCAAAAGAATAGCTTTTAAAAGTTCATGCATCAAAAACTTAAATTGTTCTTACATTTTGACCAGGAATTGCATTTCTGGGACCCAAGCTTATGAAAATAAATGAAATGGAGAAAAACTTTCCTTCCTGCAGATGTTCATTTCAACCTTATTTTTAATTTTTATTTATTTTTAAAGATTTTATTTATTTATATGACAGAGAGAGCATAAGCAAGGGTAGTGGCAGTCAGAAAGAGAGGGAGGGAAAGTAGCAGACTTCCTGTTGAAAAAGAAGCCAGATCCCAGGGTCCTGGGATCATGACCTGAGCCGAAGGCAGATGCTTAACAGACTGAGCCACCCAGGTGTCCCTCAACTTTATTTTTAAAAGCAAAACCTCAGAGACCACACATTTCAAGGTCCATTCACCAAACAGAATATTATAATATTGTTTCTGAAATTTCATTATAAATGTGTATATGCTATAATGATAAAAAAGTGAACATGAAAGTTATGTATGAAATATCATAGACATTACAAGAAAAACTGTCCCATGTAAAAAATAATAGCCCTGAGGGAAAATACTCTGAAGTGTAAATAGCATTGCTTTGAGTTGATTGAATTGTGGGTGATTTTTTTTAATTTCCCTATTTTCAAATTTCCAATGATTAAGTTTTTTAAGTCACAAGTAACATTTAAAAGATTAGTAAATATAGCAGTCAATAAATTATCCTCTAAAAACATGATAGAACATGATGTGGTATGTATAATGGTGGTGTGTGTGTGTGTGTGTGTGTGTGTGTGTGTGTGTTCAAGGAAATAATCATAAACCATTAGTTTTATGCCAGATTCTCTACTTTACCCTGGAGATCTGTTTACCAAGACCGCAGTATGCATCCAAGGGCCCTTACACTAATTATGCTGGCGCATGCTGAGCTCACTTTAAAATTCTGTTAACTCTTTATCAGTTTCCACATTTGTGGATTTCTGTGTTTCTCCTCAGCTACATGGGGCAGTGGCTGTATGACAGATTTGCCTCACAACTAAAAGTTTGAATAAAAAAACAATTTCTAGTCAACTTGTTTAAACCTACTAGGAGGTCTATACACACACATTCTGGGCATAAAGATGATGATATGCACTTAAAAATAATTTGATGATGACATTCACAGAAACTTAAAGCTCCAAAGCCATTCAATTAGAAGTGTTCTGTCCATGCACAGGGTAAGGGACATGGTGGGAAGCCTTTTAGGAGGCTAGTGTTCCCTTGTAACAGTACGAAAGAATGTTCAGATCATTTCCCTAAACAATCTTGATAAATGCAAAACAGTGTTATTATCAAGATTTTCTTTCTTTCTTGTCTATTTCTAAACGACTCATGGTTTGTATTGGTTCTCAAAATTAACTAGCTTAATTGTAGAATAATTATGTCTATGTAATTTACTGATTCATGTTAATGATGTCATTTAGAAGATTATAAAAAAATATAACAATCGTAATAATAGGAACAATGATTTAGAAAGTGCTGTTAAATTTCAGATAGCACCCAAGAGATGTAGGTTAATAGAAGATAGGTAGCTTGCTTGATGCCATAGAGCAATGATGGCCTAGGTCAAGTACTCAAATCCAGTCCATCCACTTGGAAGAACTGTGCCTATGATGCCCATTCTATAATGTCTAAATCAACCGTAGTATAGTCATGAAGGTCATACTAATAAACAAAATATTGGATTGTTGACATGTCACCAGAGAATCAGCCTGTAGCATATGACTGAATATTTATTATTTCTTAGGAATAGTTTATGGCTTCTCACTCAAAATAAGTTTAGCCACCTTTGCAAAAAGAGAATCCAAATCATGAAGAGATTAATATTTCTTCTAGCCCTTCTCTCCACTAACCCGAGCATAGCTATGAAAAAATGCAAGTATAAAAAATGAGGAGGAGAGAATTCTTTTGGCATATCATTCCCCTTAATTAGTCTGCCAGCAAATATAAATGCTAGTTCTACAAGCCTGAGTAGCAGTTAACCCACAGAAGCACAAAGTACTAATGCAAGATTTTGACCTTGATCGCATTGCTCAAAATCTAATAGGTGATGACAATGCGCTGAGTCCTTTGATGACATAGATTGTTTACTTACAGTCCCTCCACCAATGACTTAACGCTGTACAGAATTGCATAAAGTGGTTTGCAGCCCTGTTGTCAAAAAAATAAAATACACTGTCCACCGTGTCCTGGAAAACTGTTAACACATTGTTAGTAGTTTCCAAGCAAGGACATTGTTAAACATATTTCATATTAATGTAGTCTAGCTCAGTGGCAATTTTCTTCTACTGAAGAAATATGGGGTTCCTGAAAGGTTTAAGCAAATAATACAGAGTGCACTTGAAACATTCACAAGTCATGCATCGAACTTTCTCTTCTTGTATCTTAATAACCCAATAATACATTCTGTACCTAATTACAGAGTATATTTTTATGTTGACTTCCAGGGGTTTATATATATATTTAGAAGTATTATTAAGAAACCCATAATGTAGAGAGATACAGCTATTTTATGTACATTTGGCTGGAAGTTTTTAAGTGAAGTTAAAATGCTAGAATGTGATTACACGTTCATTCTACAGTGAGCTGTTAATCAGAAGAGGTTAATAAGATTCAATTAAGGATTAGATGCTTGTGAGAAATTTAATAGTGTGTTCTTAGGAAAAAATAAGAGTTTCTCTGTAACAGTAGTATAGAGATAAATAGTTATCAGGCCTCAGGCACCATGGAGTAAACTAACCAGCTATCAGACTTAAGAAGAAATTTCCTTGGCAATGCTATATCTCTCAATTAGGTGCATCATGGTGAGTTTATGGCTTTCTCCTAAAATATCCATCATTAGACCCAGTAGGAAGCAGGATGCCTGACTGGATGGACCATTGGCCAGTTCTGGTGTGTAAATTCCTGTTTGGAATCTACAAAACTCTTCAAATTCTAAAAAACAACAAGATTTCCTCCAGGCTCTGGAAACTAAATCATCTCTCTGACTAAAAGAGAGATTTGTGCTGTTGAAAAGGAATGCATATGTTGGAGCAAAGGAGAGAAAATCTAAATGGCCTGGAGAGGGTGTTTTCACTGTATATATCAGTGATTTTAACCCACTACATTATTTTTCCCCCAAGACAGTTGGTTTGTACTGTTGCTAGTTTGTTTCATATCACAT
The DNA here is from genome assembly GCF_023065955.2 of Ursus arctos. Taxonomy (NCBI): domain Eukaryota; kingdom Metazoa; phylum Chordata; class Mammalia; order Carnivora; family Ursidae; genus Ursus; species Ursus arctos. Next base: position 16,728,133 of record NW_026622930.1, read on the forward strand.
TTATTTGAAGGCTTATTTTGTTTGGGGTTCATATATAACATTGAGTATTTAGCCCAACTTCTGAAACTTCAGAGAGAATACATTCCTTCCAGTATAACTATTCAATAAGCCACAACACTGATTTACCATCCACTAAACATTGGAGAATGGGTAATATTTGTTAGGGAAATGACACAATGAGGGAAAACTAAATGTTTACATTAAAATGTTCATATTAAAATCTAGCATTCTCTATAAAGCAGCCATGCCTTTTCTGATGATTAAAATTGAAAATTAGAAGTAAGAACTTGTATCCTGATTCAGTAGAGATCCATTAACTATTATATAACTGATAGAGCCTCAAGAACATTTTTAGAAGGAAAAAGCACAACAGCAACGGCAGGGTACATGTGAAAATTGGGTATTTAAGAAGACAGTAAATACTCTTAAAACATTATTTTTCTATGAAAAATGGATAAAATCTAAGTGTTCAAAGGATCGGAACAGTGACCACCACTAAACTCCTCATCCGGAGTTTGAATACCCTGGTGACATCATTCATCTAACATGCTCTCTGACATACTCTGATGTGTCTTCTAGAATTGTTATCTCTTACTGAGCAATACTTTTCTATTAAAAATTATCTACATGCACAAATATCCCATTTCTTGTTGAGATAACTTTATTGTAATAACACTGTATATTAAGGGAAACTTTATTTCCCATGGCTCCCATTCATGTATTTCTGCTCTCCAGGCCACTGTACCACCTCTAATCCCTCTATCATGTACATCCACTTATTTTGAGTGTTCATTATGTGCCAAACATTGTTCTAGTTGATGGGATTTATTAAAAAAAGGAGTGAAAGAAGAAAGAAAGAAAGAAAGAAAGAAAGAAAGAAAGAAAGAAAGAGAGAAAAAGAAAGAGGGAGGGAGGGAGGAGAGAAAGAGAGAAAGAGAAAAAAAGAAAAGCACATGAATGAGTAAGACAAGTCCTTGCTTCTGCTATGGCTATGAAGTATATCCCTCTAGTGCCTTCTATTGAAAAAGCCTAACACTGTGCCTGTTGACAAGGGAGAAATGCTTGTAGAGTACAGCTATCAAATCACAAAGATGGGGAAATAAGGTGAATTTGAAGTGGAAAGGTGATAAATTGATAATTGTCACAGATGGAAAATAAGAGTAAGAAAAATCAATTCAGAGACTGTTACAGTAACAGGAAAGGATCAGTTCAAGCCAAAGCAAAGACAGAAAACATATCAGTGTGGTGAATGAAGGCCAGAGATATCTCAATGATAAAATATGTAAGATGGGTGTTGGCTTTCCTGTATGGGACCAATATATATTGAAAAGAATATGAGTTTTGGAACTAGTGAAGTGAGATTGAACTTGCATGTGAATCTCAGCTCCACCACTGGCTGTCTGTATAAACAGGAAAAGGCAACAATTTTTCTCCCAACCCGATTCTTCCCTATAAAATGTGGTAAATAATATTGTAGTTCTAATGTTGAAGTGCCTAGCACAAAACCTAGTATATAATAGCTACTAAATAAATGATATATATCATTATGTATTTTAGTAGAAAATTTTTGCTTCCCCTTTTAGACATTATTTATGGTGAAGAATATCTATATCTTGTTTATTCTTTATCTTTCTTTATAACCCTGCTAAAAACCTACCTTTTATATCCCATTCTGCCATGCTGTACTTATTTACACTAATCATTAATCACAATGAATCAAAATTATGAGGCAGGATCAATAAAAATTAAATATTAATTACTAAAAAATTATTGATTGAGGCAGTCTTATGCTATCACAATCTACAAAATAGAAAGAATGTGCAATAATTTTCCACTTACTATGAAAGCTAGTTATAAAAATTGTTTTCTAAATAAATGTTTTACTACTTATCACAGATCTATGTTGTAACCAAGAGGTTCATTGTACCATTATTCTAGGTTTAATATTTCAAAAATAACATTAATTCTGTACAGTACAAAGAACGCTTTCTTTAAAATATGTATTTAGAGAGCAAATGGGGGGAGCGGCAGAGGGAGAGAATCTTCAAGCAGACTCTCTGCTGAGTCTGGACCCCAACACGGGGCTTGACCTCACAACCCATGAGATCACGACCTGAGCCAAACCAAGAGTAAGTATGATACTTAACTGTCTTAGCCACCCAGGTACCCCAGAGAACACTTTCTATAGAGAAAGAGTTGATATTTACATTTCAAAACTCTTTTTGGACTTATATTCTTTCCATGGTCAATGGAATTCAACTAGCACACCATTTTCCAAATGACCACATCTTATGGTTGGAACTGAGTGGGAGGATGAGAAATACCTTAACTATGGATCACCAGGAAATTCCTTCAGGATTCCATCAAAATAGCTCCCCAAAATGTCTTCCTGAAAATCCCATGATGGGATTAGTGATCCTTGTCTGCCTTTGGCCACGGCTTGCTTTTACTTATCCAAGGAATTTTCTGGGCTTCAGCACAAATTTATTTCAAAGTGAATTAGTTATTATAATATAAAATCAACCATTTTTAAGCTCTGGTTTTTATCGTCCAAATCCAAGCAATTCAGACCTTACCTTAATATATTGTTTGATTCAGTAGACATAATTTCTTCTTTCTTTTGTCTTCCTTTGGAAGTAGTTTACACCTATCTTATGTCACATTATATTTTGCCTATCACTGCAATTAGGTGACATCTGCCTTTCGATGCCATATTTTAAACTCTTAAGGCTTGTGCCCCTTCCTTTTCTCATACAGTTTAGTACTGTATCTTGTAAGTGCAGGGGCAGAGCAAATGTGTGGTGAATTGAATTCATCTGAGACAAATCGCTTTCCATGGCAATGTACATGGATCTTCAATAGAAAAGTGACCTTGAAGAAGCTAAGTTAAACAAACCATTGAAAAAGACCTTAACCCTGATCATAGTTACTCCCCCTGTGATGGCTGTTGTTGTATGTCAACTTGACTGAGCCACAGATTGTCCAGATATTTGGTTAAATATCATATTGAGTACATCGGTGAGTGTATTTATGAATGAAATTAATATTTCAACCAATAAACCGAGTAAAGCAGATTGTACTCCACAGCATGGGCAGGTATCATCTATCCATTTGCTATAGACTGAATGTTTGTCCTCCCCCTAGTCCAGTTAATATGTTGAAACCTATCTGATATTTTGAGGTGGGCCCTTGGGATGAGCGTCTTTATACCGATCGCTGTGGGCTCCCTTGCCCTTCTGCCATTTATGGACACAAAAACAGCCATTTGTGAACCATGAATAAGGCTGCCATCAAACATCAAATCTACAGGAGATTTTGATCTTGTATTTCACAATGTCCAGAACTCTGAGAAACAAATGTCTGTTGCTTATAAGCTACCCAGTCTATGGTAGTTTATTTCAGCAGCCCAAATAGACTAAGACACCATTGAAAACCTGAACAGAACAAATGGCAGAGGAGGGGAGAATCAGCTCTCTGCCTGACTGTCTTCCAGCGGGGACACTGATCTTCTGCCTTCAGGCACAGACTGGAACGACACCATCATCTCTCCTGGGTCTCCAGCTTGCTAACTGCACATCCGGAGACTTCTCAGCCTCTATAACCACATGAGCCAATTGTATATATCCAACTGACGCTATTGCTTTGGAGAACCCAGACAAATATATCCCTATAACTGTGTGTCAATCTAAGAATGACAGGAAATTGTACATGAAATGCATAGGCCGCATAGTCCCACATTCTCTTCTCTCCATCGTCAAGCTAAAGTGGCTGGAATGAGAATAAAAGACTGCTATGGTGTTCAACTCATAGATTGACCCTAGATAGGCCCATTCAACTGACACAAGTAACACAATTTTCTTTACATGGCGCTTGATGACACTCTTTCCTTCCTGTCATATTCAAATTAAATAAAGACCTAGCACCCAGCAGGTGCCCACCTATCTCCCTCTCCAATGTCCAGCTGTAGCCAACATCCTTTTGGAGGGACCTTGATCACCCTAAACAGAAATTCAATGCAACTTAAAAGTTGAGGGTTTGACATATTTTACCTGGATAAACCTATGACATAACACATTCAGAATACATGTTCCTCCTTCTTGAAAGAATGTAAATAACTTCACAGGTATTCATAGGAAAATGAGATAAGAAAAGTTACAACAGAAAAAAACGAAACTCCCTCCCCCTACCCCACCTCCATGGAATTAACAATGCCAAACACTAAGTTATTTGGTTAACCAGGATTAGACGGTAATGGCTGCTTGCAGTTTGGTCTCATTGTACAAACGTTACCAAACAAAACCTAGGTAAATAAAATAATCATACAAGTCACGGGTGAACAAAAAAATACATATACAATTATATTGAAAAATCACTTGATAAAAGAGTTGAAATGATCAGGACTAGTTGCTCCAAATGTATTTGGATTTCCTGTATTCATGATTTCCTGAAATGTATTCATGATTTCCTGAAAAAACTTGCCTCTTTTATGAGAAACTAAGCTACAAAAAATGTAATTAGACTTCCCACATGCCTCAGGGAATATGTCTTTTATCTCTCCTCCTACAATAAAATTAGAGAAGGAAGTTGATGACTTTGAGTTGAGAGAAGCCCTATGAGTGACTAGAAACCCAGTGAGGAGAGGACATTAGCTTCATTTGAAAGGTGACCAGGATTTTGAAGGGAGTGGAATTTTGCCATAGGGCCCATCATACTAATCTGTAAACCCAGACTACACACTGACCTAGCATTTCAGAAGTACAAGCCACGCCAGTATGACATGTTGAAATAGAATCCAAGGGGACACAGAATCAGATTTACCAGGATTTGCTGTATCTGATTCTAATACACTCTGGAGTGACACCAGTTCAATGCGAAAGTCACATATATCCATGTAACTAAGGAAAAACAGACTTTTTACGAAGCACTAAAAGGACTGTTGATACGTACTATTTTCTCTTGCCAAAACCACACAGTTTGTGTAAGTATCAATGCAAAGAATAGAGGGCAACATGTCATGAAAAGATTGGAATTATTATAAACATGAATTATTCCTCTGATTGTTGTTACTCTGGCTGTGGTTTTCACCATAATGAAGCAAAATGCCATTACTGCCAAGTTTCTTGATCAATAAAGAATAACAAACTAAGGTAATTCACGTTTCGTCAAAAAATGGAACTCTTCCAGACCCCCAACATTGTTTATTTCACTGTGAATGCAGACTTGTTGGGCTTTTTGCAATGTCAGGATAACTAGTGCATTTCCCAAACTCTTTTTCATTTTCAACTTTCTAACACCAGGAGTCAAGTTTCACTCTTTGACCTGTGTCCAGCAATGAGAACACACTCAAAACTCTTCTCTCAATGCAAAATTGACTTGATTAATAAAATAATCACAGATATTAACCTACATTATAAATTGCCTTTTATAATTCAATACTCTTTAATTTACTTGTCTTTTCCTTTTTTTGCTATACAAATACCAATCCCACATAGAGAGATTTGATTTGATCCGCAATTCAATGAGTGGTGTTTGCTGATGCATATGTTTGCTCATAATGTGTACTGGCAAACAGAAATGATGAGAGTGAAAAAAAAATTTTCAAATTTAAGATAAAAAGGACTTTCTTTCAAAGTTGATTACCCTACTCCTCTTTTCTTTGGAGTCATTTCCAGTCATTGCTGGGTGGGGTGATTAGAAAAATTGATTATTTAAATAGGGCTTTATCTCTAGAGGTTGCACTTAGGGCAAGATGAATATTGGATATCTTGGTAATGGAAGCTCTCCCTAAGGGTATTAGAGTTTTCTTTCAGAGTGGGTTAAGTGCAGTGATAAATACTCTGAGTACATATTGTCCACTATGTTATCAAAAGATGTGAACAACTTGAAATAGAAAGACAATAATTCACATTTGCCACAAATTAATGCAGTTTCAGCCCTTTTCCACGGTCTGGGTGCATCGAATACTGCTGGAAGAGTATCACTATAGATCCAAATTGTCCTTTTCTTCTTGTCCTCCCCACATGGATTGTTATCTGGGAGAGAATCTCATGCATGTGGGAAGAGAATAATTTATCAGAAATGGGAAACTGCTCAGAGAATCCAGAGGCTCAACTGTTCCCACATATGCTGGGCTTTGGAGTCTTCTAGCGCTCAGGAAATGGGCAAATCTCTTTTTCACAGCAATTTTCAGAGCCATTGGGGAGTGTCATGGAGGCTGAAGGCTGCTATGAGCACGCACGGGGAGGCTGTCTTGCAGAGAAGTGGAAACGTTAACTTTGGGAGTAAAGAAAGGTAAAGAACTAGTTTGTGTTGTGTATGTCATTTACCCTCTTTCTTGGGTTGGCAGATAATTTTCTTTCAAGTACAGGGAGATAATATATTTCAACATTGTCAAGCATATTTATCAACATATTTATATGCAGTCTGAGTCATTCACAATGATTTCCCTTTTTCCAGGCACTGGCAAATGTAGATAATCGATGTTACCAGGGATTACAAATAGTTTTCTCAAAAGACTGTCTTCCCTCTTCAACAGACAGATTGTCAAACTACCAAACAAGAGTGTTCTATGTTCCAGAATTAGTGCTTACTTAACTAATTGCAGATTAACACTTTCTAGGCATCAGTGATATCAGAAAGTTCCAATGGCTGTAGTATTTTCTTTCCCTTAAAGAGAAAGCAGAATCACAGTCCAGGGCCTATGAAAAAAGTCACCTGCATGCATAAAAGCACTGAACAGCTACTTTTGCTTTTATCATGAAAACCCAGGATTCCTAGTATTAAGCAGATGTTTTGGGCATAAAGGGCATAGTTTAAAATATGATTAAGTTTCTTTAGAAGGAAACAGAAGGAAATTTGTGCAGTAAGCATATATACATATAGAGTTAATAAAGTAATTCAAGGATAGTTAGAAGGGTGATGGTTTATAAAAGTATAAAAACATTAAGAATCCAGTAATTCATAAATAATGAAGGCGATACAGGGATCCTGACTAGAGTACAGAGCATTTAAAGGCTTCCACTCTCTTTCTCAGACTGAATAACTCTTCTTCTCAGAAATCACTACACAGTTCTGTTGCTTTCCCCATATTATGATATGGCCACCATTCCATTATTTGTAGAGACCTAAGTTGTTTGACTTGAGATGCCTCTGCATCCCAGAGTTAAAACTTCTGGGGATGACTGATCAATTCCAATAGTTCTAACACTTTTTGAAAACATCTGCCCATTGATCCAAAACTCCAAGGGGTTCTTTTGTAAGAAGGCTAGAGCTTGACTCTGGGAAACAAACTAAGGGTTGCAGAAAGGTATATGGGTGGGGGGATAAGGTAACTGGGGGATGATGGGCATTAAGAAGGGCATGTGATGCGATGAGCACTGGGTGTTGTATCCAACTGATGAACTACTGAACTCTACATCTGAAACTAATGATGTATTATATGTTGGCTAATTGAATTTAAATTAAAAAAATAAAAGAAAGAAAAAAGAAAAGAAAAGAAAAAGAAAAAGAAGAAGAAGGAGGAGGAGGAGGAGGAGAGAGCTTGAGAAACAGGGAAAGTTCAATTTTCAACCTATGGGAAAATTTTGTAATTCAAGGTGAAGTCAAACTATTCTGAGTTTAGAAAACTTAAGGGAAAAAAGATAAATTATCAGAAATTTATTTTTTTAACTTTTATTTTAATTCCAGTTAGTTAACATCCAGCATTATATTAGTTTCAGGTGTACCATATAGTGATTCAACAATTTCATACATCACCCGATGCTCATTGCAACAAGTACATTTCTTAATCCCCATCACCTATTTCATCCACCCCCACCCCCCGCTCCTCTGGAAAACATTAGTTTGTTCACCAGAGATTTATTTTTATGGTGCAGAATTCCTTTGTGCTGAAGAGCATAAGTGTTATGATCAGAAAGTCTGGGCTTGGGTCATGGCTCTGCCATTTACTGGCTCTGTGACCTCAAGCAAATTACATACTCTGTCTCAGATTTCTCTTCTATTAAAATGGGGAATAATAATTCACAACGGGTTTTGTCAAGGTTATGTTAAGTGATTAGGACACTGTCATATGTTAAATGCTCAACAATGGTGATTATAGCAATAATAATTACTTTTATAATATCATTAATAATTATCATTTTTCTCAGACACTTAAAGGTATTCTGTAAGAATGTTCTACACATACGCTGGCCCAGTATGATGCCGGGGACAGTGCTTATAAGCACACTTGACCTGGAAATTATGATCTCCTGCTTCTGATAATGGTTTTCTCCTTACCATCTCACTCTACTTTCTGACTCTGCCCTGAGTAGGTACTGCCTGCTGAAGATGATTTTTCGCGAATAACTGATAAACCTAAAGGCTGATGATGAACATACTTAATTTACCCAGCTTTTTCTGAATTTTCCTTTCTCTTGGACTCATGGCCCTGATCTCCCTACGGCACAAGCTTAATTGTAAAATCATCTCCAACCTCCATTGAGCGGCATGATCACAATCCAGTAACTGGAAAAGGAACTCAATCACAAGGAGTATTTATGGAGTTCCTGTTGGGTCCCAGACAATTATTCTAGGTGGTGAAGATGCATCAATGACAAAAGACAAACATTCCTTCCCTTATGTACCTTATTAAGAATAGTTGTGATTTTCATAGGGAGCTTCTTTATCTTTATCAATTAAGATCAAGTATGTTCGGAATATGAAATTTTCTAACCCATTTCTCATTATTTCTTCTCTGGAACAACATGTGTTCACTTTCAGTATCTCTCTAATGATAACCCTTGCCCATGATTCTCTAAGGATGGAGTTAACAGAACTAAGTGCTGATCAATACAAGAACCAGGAAAGAAAGAGAAAAACTATACAGAATAACAAATCACAATCATTAGAATTTTCACCTAATCCAACACCTAACTGAAAAGATACACTCTCTATCACATCAATGATTGAGTCTTGCACACAATTAAATGCTGAGGAGTAAGCATGAAGATAAAGAATCAGAAAATATAAATCCTTCTTTCAAGAAACATGGAGGGAGTGTTTTGTAATCAATAATGGAAAAAAAAATCCACATCAACACAATTGAAAGAATAGTGTTATGTCAAATAATAAAGGGAAGTGGATCTATGTCAAGTGTGTGTTTGTTTATAGGCTAACTGTTTGATAATTTTTTCACCATCAAGAAATTTAATGTCCTTAAAGTCAGGCCCTCCAACTATCCTAACTTTCTTAATATTGATTTAGTTTGATCAAAGAGTTAAGTTAAAAAGTTGTTGGGAAAATTATCAACCAGAGAATAACAATAAAATATATATTATTTGTGGCAAAACAATATATATGATAATGTAATTTAGTTGGTGGATTGAAACAAAGTTAACACATACAAAAAGTTAGACTTGATGAATAAGCCACATTCACCGAAAAAAGTTAAAATGCTCCTATAATAGAATCAGACATAATAAAATAGCTGGTGATAAACTTAAGAAGAAATATGCAGTACATATATGAAGAAAAATGCATAATGATATTAATAAACACAAAGAAAAACTTAAACAAATGCTAAGATAAACCATGGTGTGTATAGGATGGTTCACATCGTACAATTTCCCCACTAAATCTTCTATAAACATATCCAAAGATATCAACAAAATTACTTTTTATAAAATGGCAGATTACTCTAACTTTTATACAAATATATGAGTGAATAAGAAAGAAAAGATGGGAAAATTCTGAACTAGAAGAATATTGAGAAAACTAACTCACATTTACTATCTGTTACCTGAAAGCAGAAATAATGCAAACAAAATGACATCATTTGAAAAATTAACAAACAGAACAATGGAACAGAACAAGATGTCCAAGAAATATTTCAAAACACATACGGGAATTCAGTATGTGATAGTGATTAGATTTCAAGGCAGTGGCAGAGAGGATGGGTTATTCAAAATGGTTTGGGGAAAAGTGGTAACCATCAGTAATAACAATTGAATTTCTATTTCATATCTCACACCAAAACTATTTCCAAAAAGAAATAAAAGTCAGCACAATGGATGACAATAACATGTAGAATAACTTAATACTTTTGAGTGAGAAAGCCCTTTATATGTACAGTAGAAAATAATCCAGAATCCATAATGAAAAGACTGGTAAATTTAACTACATCAAAATAAAAAAAAATCTGCAAAGCATATATATCATATAAACAATTTTGAAAGACAATGAATTTGGGGAATAATTCACAGGTCATATCACAATGCTTTGATTTATGAAAAGTCCCCAGATATCAAGAAGAAAAAGGTCTAAAATTAAAGAGAAAAATGGACCAAAAAAATATGAACTGACAGTTCATAGAAACTACAGGTACCTTAGGAAAGTGGAAAAAAGCAATGGATTTTTAAAAATATGAAAAGCTACTCAATCTCCTCACAAAAAGACAAATGCAAATACAGGGTACAATGAAATGTGACTTTTCGTCTATCCAATTAGCAAAAATTGAAAAGATTGTAAACCCAATATCGACAATGGTTTTGTAATCACTAGTCTCACTTAATGCTTGTGGAAGACATCCATGGAATTTTACACCTTTGAAATATGATTCTAGTCCAGTATATTACCCCACAGGTATAAATGCTCCTGGGTAAAATGTTATTTCTAAAGCAATGTATTTGAAGGATTATTTGTTATATCAAAAAAACTGGAAATATCTGAAATACCCGTCAACGTATGGGTAGATATATGTTTACATAAATGATAGTACATCCATTCAATGCAGGCTTCAGCATGGAATCATGTAATGGGACACTTCTACATGTACTGATTGATAGGTCCCTCAATTCTAGTGATCAGTGCTAAAAAATCAAGGGCAGTAGAATATGTGTTATATACTCAGAAGATTATTTAAGGAACTGAAAACCACAGGTACCTTAGGAAAGTGGAACCTGATATCTAATTCAGGAGTGAAAATGAGACATTTTCTAATTTGCAACTTTTCAATTCTATACCATTTGAATGTATTGCCTGGTGATAGTATTTTTTAAAAAATATTCATCTGAGCAAAAATAAAAGTATCAAAACATGTTTGGTGAAATATATAGATTGAGCATATATGTGAATCTCCAGTCTCTCCCAGAACCTCCCAGTGCTTTTAAAAGCATAAGCCCACATGCATAAATAGAATGAATGAGAGAGGATAATTTGGCCACTGTGAGATACCAATAAAACGTGCAAATCAGAGAATAGATAAGGAAATGGTTAGAAAACAATTCAAAGCTGAAATTCAAGCCTCTATAAGATAGAGGTAAACTTGCAATCCACACCCAAAACTCAAACGGATCGAGATTTGTAAAAGACCTATAGATAAGATAAAGACATATGGGCATCCCCCAATAAAAAAGTCATGCTTTAGCTCTCTTATCTTCCTACCAATTGACATACCAGGTTCATACATAACTATCCTTTAGTTTTTTGAGACCTCTCTCTTAAAAATGAAAGCTGGCCAAGGATTATGAGGTGCTTATGGAAAGCTTCTAAGATGAAAGAAAACAAACCAAGCATACAAAATAAAGGAACTTCAAAAAAACGGAGACAATGCTTGAAGCAGAAAATATATAAAAATACTATAATTAATATTCCGAAAGAAATAAAAATATCTCATCAACTGAACAACATAATGTTTTTTTAAAAACATTAATATAACAAGTATAAGCGCTTAGAAATTAAAAATAGGACAGCAGAATTTTTAAAAAATACAATAGACACTGGGAAAAAAAGTTTAAAAAGCCCTGTAAAAAAAAATGATTTAAGAGATATAAAAAGATATAAATTTGAAGACAAATACATGCAAATTAGAGAATAAACCCTGCATGTGATTAAGAACGATACTAGGAAAAGAGTTTGGAAAATTGAGAGGAAAAATTACACACCCAACAAATAAATACAATTTTCCATATTCAAAAGGACATGGATATGCAAATAGAAAGGGCCTGCAGTAAGTTCAGTAAAAATAAAATAAAAGGTGACCTCTGTCAGGTCCCAGCACTAGGAATCTTCAAAAATTGGGGGTAAAAGTTTCTAAATATTTCCAAGAAAAAAATCAGGTTTTCAGCTCAGAAAATAACAACACCAGAAGCTGGATCACCTTGAAGCAATGCTTTCAAAATTCGGAGGGAAAATGATCTGTATTCCGTAATACCAAACCCAGGAAAAAGCAACAATCAAATGTGAGCAGATATTTAAAATACTCTCGGACAGTGTCTCAAACCGTTTTCTTGAATGTCAGAGCTGCTGATAGAGCTGTGCCAACTGGGCACTGCTCATCTCTACGTGTCACCATCCACACAGACCTCGGGGTGTCTGGGTCGGAAGAAGAAAAACTTCTGATTTTCTACATCAAGTTCATTCTGTTTACATTCATCCTTTGTGATGAAGTTACTGGAGAACGGTCTCAACAAAATAAGGCATTAATCCATGAAAGAAAAAAACCTGGGATCTAGGCAAAATGAGTCCAACATGGCAGGGAGGAAAGGAATTCTCAGGATTGCCGTTTAGGTAAATTCAAAGTCTAGGATATCTGCTGTCTAGGAGGCCTCGAGAAAAAAGCAAGTCCATACTGAGCAGAGAAATAGAAGTCAAAGTTGTTTTGTTTTGTTTTTCTGCAAGGAAAAAATATTGAATTTGTTGATTCTCAGATGTGTTTTATCATTTTGTGACAAGTTTTACAAATGCAGAGGCGAATTTGGTAATCTATTAGCAATGGGGACATTGAAGACTAAGAAAATGAATAATGGAAGCAATTATTAACTTGGGAGAAAATAAAAGTATCACAAGTAAAAAAAAAGTGCACATTGCATAGCTTTACTTTGAAGAATATTTATGGCATAATCATAATTTAACGCTGGATATTAATTAAAAACAAAGTAATATATTGGGAAAAAGAGGAGAGGGGAACTATGTGTGGTTAAAGTCATGATGTATGTGTAAGTGCTAAGTCCCCTTCACCCGTGGTAGGAAATCAGGAGATAATATCCAAAACTGAAAATCAAAATGTATCCCTTATAAGCATGTTATTTGAAAATGTCAAAGTAAATAACCAGGAAAGAGCTAAAAGACTTGAAGGTGATTGTTTTGAGAAGTGGAAATCAGTAGTGGGGAGGAGTGAAAAATGTTTTTGTACATATATTATTTTGATGCAAATAAAATTTAAATTAAAAGAAATGCAAAATGTGTATCATCAGCATCTTTTTTTTTTTTTTCCCAAGCAGCAAATGCAATCATTTTAAATTAAAGGGTCAAACATTTTGGACACAAGCTACCACTTGCAGACTGCACAAAGAAGAGCTTAATTGTGGCACAATGGCTTGATTGTGATGCGTCTGACATTACAGTAGGCCTAGTGTGCACCTCCAGAAAAACTGCAAACACTATTATCACAGAAAACACTTAAAAGCCATTTCCTCCAACAAACCACATGCCCCTTGCCTTATCTACATGTTCATTTCTTTCTGTCTCAGTTAACTTTTGCTTCACTAACCAACCAACCACTAAACTTAGTGGTTTAAAATAACAATACATTTATTGGCCCAAGAATCTGAGCTCAGCTGGGCTATTCTTCTGCTGATCTTGCCTGGGGTGACTCATGTGGCCACTGGCATCTGGCAGCTCATCTGGGACTCTGCAGGCCAAGTTGGCCATCATCATCCTGATGGGTGTTGCTGGCTTTTTGCAGGGACCCCTTTTGCAGCACAGTCTTTTATCCTCAAGATGGCTAGCCTGGGATTCTTCACATGGTAGCTTCAGTGTTTCCAGAAGATTAGAACTGAAGTTGTATAGGCTTTTTTGAGAGTTAGGCTCAGAGCTACCACAACAGGACTTCATCATGTTCTATTTTTTTTAAAGATTTTATTTACTTATTTGAGAGAGAGAGAGCAAGAGACAGAGCACGAGCAGGGGGGAGAAGGAGAAGCAGACTCTCTGCTGAGCCAGGAGCCCGACGTGGGCCTGGATCCCAGGACCTGGAGATCATGACCTGAGCCGAAGGCAGATGCTTAACCGACTGAGCCACCCAGGCACCCCTTCCCCACATTCTATTAAGCAAAACAAGGTACAAGGCCAGCTCAAATTCAAGGGCAGCAAAAGTGGTCTTGTTTTATGGGGTGAAATGGAAAGTATTCTGTGGTCACCTTATTCCACAACATTTCCCAGAATTGACTCAAATCTTAATGGGTTTGCAAGTAAGAGAATTTAAAGTGATATCATCATGATTTGTATTTGGAGGTCTGAGCTAGGCCCCTCTTAGCCATTCATATCTCATGGTCCCTCCCCACCCCCCACACACTCACCCCTGCCTTAGGGCATGGTATCCTTTCTAATGTTTTATGTATGTTTTCCTCACAATAGTGCAGGTTTTGTTTGGAGTAGAATTCATGTAACATTCACTCTCCTATTTTGCAAGTCATTTTGCTAAGCACAAGGTACAAAAAAAAAAAAAATAGGGGTAGGAGGGGGGATTTTTAAATGGTTAATAAATTTCCCTTAACACCATTAAAATAAATGAAAATGGAGAAAGAGAAAAACATAACAACAACACAAGGAGATTGAGTTTGGAATTTTCCAAATAAGATACTTGAGACTATGTAAGTTGATAAAAATAGTCATTTAAAAATCAGGCAAGGAAAACAAAGAAAATAACAAAATGTCAATTCTCAGCTAATTATAGAAAAGAAAGTCAGTTTGGTGCTTGCAACTGTTAAATGGGAAAAAAATCCAGCTACTTTTTGGCTCTTAATTATTATAAAGTCATCATTTTTATTAGGTTTTATTTGTCTTAGTGGCAGTTGGAAAGCAACTGGCATTTGGTAGAAAAAAACCAACTTGTAACACCGCAGAACTTTTAGCAAAAAAAGATATGAATTGCTGCATTTGATTATCCTATTGTGTAAAAATGTATTATGATTCTCATTAAGTAGCTCTGACCATAACTGTTAGGGAAACTCAGGGTAGTAAAAGGCAGATGAATCATAGACTGAGGTCCAGAGAATAAAATTAAAGGATATTAAAGAATAGCCAATTTAAGCCGAAGGTTTTATTGGATAATGTGGGAGCAGGAAATGGAAGTGAAAGGAGCCCTTTACTAAGAGCAAAAATATTGAATTATTTAGAGTAGTGCAAAGGGATATAGCTGGGACCAATGGAATGAAACAAGGGGAATGAAAATTTTGTCTATCAGAGAAATGTTGTTAACATTGGGGATATAATGAAACTGTCTCCCAGGAGACCTGCTTCCTCTAACATAGAACTTTTCAATCTTAAAAGCCAAAATTTCATCTGACCCCATAGCATCCCAGCCTCCCGTACCCATGCATCACCACAGCAGAATGAATTATGCTTTCAAGCTGTAAAGACACTAGGGTTTAATGAATTATTTTGTCTGTCACAAATGAATTATTCCAACAACCCGCGTGATAAAAATACCCATAGCCATCACCAACAAAACTGAAGAGCAATCTTACCGAAATTGTTACCAACATTATTGGTCGACCTTCTGACTCACCATGTGAGCATGTGGGTGGATGGAGAATCCCTTCTGAGTTAATTACCATTCTGTAAATCCTCTTCTAGGAAAAAATAGTCTCAGTCTTTCAAAATGTATCTCTCTACCCACAAAATGGATGAATGATGATGTCAGCTTCATATCTAAGAAGAAAAACAAAAATAGACCAAGAAAATCACACGGCGCTGAATACCTTTGTGACATTTATAAAGTTATATAAGTTTCTCTAGAAAAGAAGGTCCACAATTCCTAACTAGAAACCCTTGGGGCCAGATTTGCTTAGGCATTCAGAATTTTAAGGTTTGGAAAGGTAATGCAGTTTATCTGCCTTAAACCCCTCTAAGAGGCCAATAAGCAGAATGTTAACATTTCTGTGGTAAAACATCTAATTCCCCATACTGAGCGGGAAGGACCTCGGGTTTACAACCAGATTGATTCACGTAAGGTCAGGTTTTGCTATTATAGGAGTTCATGAAAAAAAAAAAAAAAAAAAAAAAACAGAAAAAAAATAAAAAGCAGCACCTCTGTTTTCCTGGCTTTGAAATTTCAGAACTGTAGGTGTGAGATTGTGGCTCCACACTTGCTATGTTTAGTAGTTACACAACTCTGAACACCAAGTGAAAACAAATGTTCTCATGCCCTTGGATGCAGTGCTTGTAACTAACTGCATTTGCATACAAAACTTAATGAAGTAGCTTCTGTTTTGCCCTTAGACTAAAAATAATCCTATTTTAACAAAGAGAAACAAATGATGAATAAGAGAATAAATCAATATGATAAAGGATCTTACAATATTTCAATGTGCCCAAGAAAAAGCAAAACTAATACATATCATTTACGTTGCGGTCCAATGAATAGGTCACATATCTTATTTGACAAGTTTGTGTTTAATTTTTAATTTTTTCAACTATTTTTGTTTGCTTAGTTATATGTGATCAACAAATAAGACTTTTTTTACATTTTTATCTTGAAGATATGGCGATGGTTGTCTGACTTTATCAGATATTTCAGAAATGAGCATGGACTTAAGATAAAAATTCATTCACAGAAGTCGGTTGAAGCCATTATCGTAATTGCAAGCAGGTTATCTGCTAATGACCTTTCCACAGGGCTTAATCACAAAAACAAAACTGTAGGCAGTACTATTCAATGAGAATATGCCATGTTTATTGTACAAAGATACTAACTCCTTAACGAAATTTTGATTCTATTAAAACTCAGTTAATAAACTTAAAATGAGGGGCGCCTGGGTGGCTGAGTCCTTAAGCATCTGCCTTTGCCTCAGGGCGTGATCCCAGAGTCTTGGGATCAAGCCCCTCATCGGGCTCCTCTGCTGGGAGCCTGCTTCTTCCTCTCCCACTCCCCCTGTTTGTATTCCCTCTCTCGCTGGCTGTCTCTCTGTCAAAGAAATGAATAAAATCTTAAAAATAAATAAATAAATAAACCCTAAAATGCAAAAAAAAAAAAAAAAAATCTTATTTTAAACAAAACATGCACACTCCCATATTACAAAGGAAATATCCTTTTTTCTAGAAATGTGGATTTCTCATTCTTCCCCAGGTTATAGATTTGTGCTAAGTATATTCATTAGATTCTTGGAAGCCAAGATTATCTCAACAGGGCTAGTAACCAGATATGCAATTAATTTTGTGTATTAATGCTTTTTGGTGCAGGACTTAACAAGTTTTGCTCTAAGTTTTCTTGAAAGCACTAAAGACACTGTCTTGTTAGTTTATTAAGCCATTATGAAGAAGGAACATTTGTATTTTTTACTCCCACCTAGTTTATCAGATACTTTTAAAATGATTTTGTTAGTATAAATATAAAATCCAAAAAAAAAAAAATCTAAGTACTAGGACTTTTAAGGTTTTGTGGAGGTGTGAGCTCTGGCCAACGCAGCCAGATCTTCCTGTAAATAAGTATGCTGCAAAGATTCTAGTTTTGACTTTTAAGATTTATTTTCTTTGTATATTATCCTCATTAAAAAAAAAAAAAAAACCTTTCCTTAAGATTTATTTATTTATTTATTTATTTATTTATTTGAGACAGAGAGAGGACAAGCAGGGACAGAGGCAGAGGGAGAAGGAGAAGCAGACTCCCTGCTGAGCTGGGAGCCCAACATGGTGCTTGATCCCAGGACCTGGTGATCATGGCCTGAGCCTAAGACAGATGCTTAACCGTCTGAGCCACCCAGGTGCCCCACAGTATTCTCATTTTTCCAACAAATTTATATATACTGGATGCTGTCAAAAATAAATCTGAGAAATTATTAATTTTATTTACCAAATCTTGGGCATTTGCACATTTTCTTCAGCAAATGTACCTTTACAAATAATTTTCATCCTTTTCCCAAAACCAGTGTGTATCGGGGCCGTGGTCAATCACATTCTTAGTGAGGTGAGTGGGAGTAAAACATGGAGGGAAGAAAACTAAAAATAATGCTAATATTTCATGAGCAAATCTATGGATTATCGCACCAGATTATGAGTGAATTCATTCTTCCCACTTCCCACGAATGAGAATGTTCCATCTGTAGATGATAAATTCAAAGGTAAAATAGCAAGATCCAAGTTACTTAGAGAGTAAAAGGCATAATTATACATTCTCCACCTCCATATACTGCCCATGGAAAATTCCTGTAACACAAAATCAAGCTAAGAAACCTATCTACTGGAATATAAATCTGTGCCATTCTATTAAAAATGACTTTTTGATTTTTTGATTATTTGTTTTTTTGATTATCTGCACCAGTTTTTCCTTTATTTATATCATTGAAACTGAACTCTAAAAACAAACAAAACAAAACAAAACCTTTCTTTTGCATAGGTCCTACAAAGATTAAAGTTAAAGCCACAAGGTGGGCTCTCTTACATCTGAGAATTCAGCCATTATATAGGAAAGCTTAATCCCAGCACTTTTCCAATTAATTGTATGGTTATACAACTATATTTATTTGGGATTTTGCTTATAATTGTGATTTTATTTGAAATTATTTACCATCTATTTGGTTTTCAAGGATCCCCATGGCTAATGGATTAGGTTTTTGTTTTGTTTTTTTTTATAAGTATTCAACATATTACTTATATACCTGTTATAGGTTGAATTGTGTCCTCCAAAAGTTCATATGGTAAAGTCTTAACCCCTTCACTACCTCAGAATGTGAAATTATCTAGAAATAGTTATGCTGCAGATGTAATTACTTAAGATGATGTCATACTGGAGTAGGACAGATTCTTAACCCAATGTGACAAAAAGGGGAAATTTGGTAACAGATAAACACACAGGGAAAACGCTATGTGATATGAGCACAGAGATCTTGGTGACTCATCTATAAGACAAAGGATGCCAAAAATGCCAGCAAACCACCAGAAGCTAGAAGACAAGCCTGGAACGGATTCTCCATCCAGCCTTCAGCAGGAACCAATCTTGCCACTGCTTTGACCTTGGACTTCTGGCCTCCAGAATTATAAGAAAATAAATTTCTACTGTTTAAGCTACCCAAATTGAGGTATTTGTTATATCAGCCCTAGAAAACTAATACAAAATCCAAACAGTTATTTTCCTGGGAACTCACATTCTAATAAATGTATGTTAATCTTTTTAAATCATAGATGCATACACTTAAATATCGTCATGACAAAATTGACACTATGTAAAAACATAGTGATAAGTTAGGAGTCTACCCAAAGGAAAGACAGTCGCTCCTACCATGCTTAGTCTTCTCCTTCCTCCCATCCTGACCAAGAAATAAACACCCACTTTAGACTACAGAATGACCATCACGAAGATGTCTCGTGGGCCTTCCATATGCCTTATGCCGAATGGCCTCCCAGCAATCTACTGATAACCTCATTACCGGACTTTCTTCCCTCTGCACAGGGAGAAGCAGATAGAAATTCCTGTCCTGTGTTCAAAAATAATGGCCCTAATATTCAGAGGTTATCTTGACCATAACCCTGTCTCAGATAAATTATCCTAGGTTTTTTCTCAAGAAAAGAAAGGACTCTATAACATTTAGAGCTATCTAATAATGGATCTTGCTTCCTGGAAAAGCTCAGGAACCATTGCAGCAAAGGGATGCTGTACAGGAACTCGAACCCACACAGGGACTTTGTATTAGCTGACAACTAACTTTCCTCCAAGTCTTGAGTTTTATAGTTCCATGAGGCAAATGTAAGTAGCACTGTATTTTTTTTAAGAGGGAGGGACTTGTCATGTTTTTAAAGGATGCAAGCTTCCCAACAAAGGATGCCCGTTTTCAATATCCCACCAAGTTTAATGTACGATAGGCATTTAATCAATGTTTACTACTAATAACAGTAATAACATTAAAAACATAATAAACAATGCAAGCTTCAGTTGCTGCCAACCCTCTCTCTCACTGGAAATAATGAAAATTTCATCCTTGACTAAAGAGCTATGGAAGAAAGGATGTTTGGATCATAAACCTGAGAAAAGTCTAGAAAACCACAGAGGTATAATGAAACCGCACCCCAAGAGATGAGCTATGAAGGTAATGGTTATTAAACTGTACGTTTCTGTAGAGCAAATACAACCAATTAGATGGCCAAAGTCAATGGTAAATAGAAAAACAATGTTTATTTTATTTCAAAATGCAGAATACAACTTCTAGATATTATGATATTCAGTTTGGTGGTGGGGAGAACCTCATATATAGATGGTGAAATAGTCTTTAACAATGAATCTATCAATATTTTTTAACTTATTTTATTGTGGTAAAAAGCATATATCATGAGGTGTACCCTCTTAATAAAAATTTAAGTCTGCAGACCAGTATTTTTAACTATAAGTACAATGTTGCCCATCAGATCTCTAGGACTTTTTCATCATGCGTAACTGAGATTTCACACCCATTGAGTAGAAACTACTCATTTCCACCTCCCCCCCCTTCCCAGTTCCTGGAAATCTTTCTTTTTCTATGAGTTTGACTACTTTAGATGCCTCACATAAGAGGAATCAGACAGTGTTTATAAATCTGTGACAGCTTATTTCACTCAGCATAATGTCCTCAAGGTTTGTCCGTGTTGTTGCATATGACAGGATTTCATTCTTTTACAAGGCTAAATTATACTACATTGTATATATACACCACATTTTCTTTATACTTTCATCCATTGATGGACACTTAGATTGTTTCCACATCTTGGCTATTGTGAATAATGTTGTAATGAACATGGGAGTAAAAATACCTCCTTGAGATCCAGATTTCCATTCGTTTGGATAAATACCCCGCAATAGGATCGCTGGATTACATAATAGTTTGGTGTTGGTGTTGGTGTTTTGTTTGTTGGTTTTGGTTTTGGTTTTGGTTTTTGCGGAACCTCCACGCTATTTTCCATAGTGGGTGCAACAATTTACATTCCCACCAACAGCACACAAGGGCTCCAGTTTCTTCATCCTCACCATATCCTTTTGTTTTTTGATAATGACCCTAACAGGTGTGATATGATATCTTATTACAGGTTTTCTTTTGTCCTCTTTAAAAATTTAATTTAATTTAATTTTAATTCCAGTATAGTTAACATAGTGTTATATTAGTATCGGGTCTACAATATAGTGATCCAACAATTCCGTACATCACCCAGTGCTTGCCATGACAAATGCACTCCTAAATCCCCATCATCTATCTTACCCATCCCCCCACCCACCTCCCCTCTGCTAATCATCAGTTTGTTTTCTATAGTTAAGAGTTTGTTTCTTGATTCCTCTCTCTCTCTCTCTCTTTTTCCCGTTTGTTCATTTGTTTTGTTTCTTAAATTCCACATGAGTGGAATCATATGGTATTTGTCTTTCTTTGACTGACTTACTTCATTTAACAGTATACTCTGTAGCTCCATCCATGTCATTGCAAATGGCAAGATTTCATTCTTTTTTTTATGTCTGAATGATATTCTTATCTACCTATCTATCTATCCTTCTGTCATCTATCTATACCACTTTTTCTTCACCCATTCATCTATCAATGGACACTTAGGCCTGCTTCCATAATCTGGTTACTGTAAATAATACTGTTATAAACATCAGGATGCCTGCATCCCTATGAATTAGTGTCTTTGTATTTTGGGGGTAAATACCCAGTAGTGTGATTCCTAAATCATAGGGTAGTTCTATTTTTAACTTTTTGAGAACTTCCATACTGTTTTCCACAGTGGCTACACCAGGTTGCGCACACATGATGTGAAAATACTAACAACTGATTGAACCAATTGATATTTATAGAATACTCCACTCGTATATAGAAGAATATAGATTCTCTTCAAGTGAACACACGATATCACCTAAACATATATTCACCACAATGTTCGTATAGTGGTCATGAAGACCATATTCTGTGTAACAAAACATACATTTTTAGGTTCAGAAATTTAAAATAATTAAAAGTATTCAGATATACTCTACATCATAATTGAATTAAATGAGAGAGAAAGATCAATATTACTGATAACTAATGTGATACAGACGAAAAATGGTTAGGCATTCATGGAGATGTGTGAATAATGAGGGTTGAAGTTGTTGAAAAAAAGAGGAAATAGAATTTATTCTGATCTTGATAAATTTGCATATTTTAGATTAAATGCTTTCTCCTTTTTATTCCAATTCATGATCCATTTTCATACTATCATTATGAAATCTCAAATTGAGTCATGTATATTTCTTACCTGTAAATGCTTGATAGCACCCTACTTTCAGATCCACATATTCCTAGTGCCTTAGCACAGCAGACAGTACATTTCCAAAACCCTTCCTGAGTCAAATTCATCTGTATAACCTCTATCCTATGTGGAGGCAACACTTTCTCACCAGGGTCTTGACTAGTCATATAGAATTTGAATCTTGAGGGAATGATTACACAATACAAACCACCTGGATATAGTTTGAACTCAGAAGAACCAGAAAGAAAGAACAAATGTTGGCCAATGAGAGAAAGAAACAGTCTTCAAAGGACCAAGTTAAAGTAGAGCTAAGAAAACCTTTCGGAAGGAGATAAATCCAAGATTAGGGACTAGAAAGAGACAAAGTTAAGAATGAATCTCAGGAAAGAATAATAGGTGGTAAAGGATGATTGCCAAGAGTGGTGTTGAAACATTCTGAGTTAGGCAGAGAATGCGACACGATTGGCCTGTTACTTCAGATCTTGGGGAAACAAATTTACCTCACCTCAGTATAAATTACGGTACATCTCCCCAGCACTTACATTTTAACCACCAGGTCATAAAGTGATAACCCAAAGAGAGAATGCCTAAGCAGTGTCAACCTTCAGCCTTCAGAGACAAATAAATAAATGAAAATTATTTAAAGAGGATTAAATAAAATTTTAATACATTAAATAAAAACATAATTAGTTGCCAACATTTTAAAACTGGAATAGTTTACATTAAAAATCCATATTTTTTTTCAGTTCCTCTAGTAAAATTAAAAAAAAAAAATCTGTTCTCGCCAACTCATTATTCCAACACAGCAACAATTAGCTGAAGTTGGACATCAGAAGCTTGTTTCACAGACTGGATTACACAAGTACTTTATATATATTCTTTATAAATAGTCTCTTGCCATATTCTACCATCTAGCTGGCTTGCCTTTAGAACCTCCCTTAGCCATAAAGACATTTGAGGTTTTAACCTCTACTCTAATCAGATAGGAATAGTCTATAATCCTCAGAACCTGAATTCAGAATCCTGAATAAATACTGATGACTTAATCCTTTTGCTCAACCAATTTGGTGCTTGGAATGCCTTTCCTTCTTCCCTGTCTTTGGTGAATGAATATATTCTAATCATCAAAGACCTTGTTAAAGGCTTTGTCTTCTGTGTTTAACTTTAACATTTAGACAAAATAAAATATCACTCTCTTCACGCTTTCTTAACACTTTCTCCCTTTTTCCATTAGAGCCATGGCCATATGTTAGTGGTTCACATACATCTCTCCCATATTGTGCAATAAAATCTATCATGTTAGAATTTACTTCTTTTGATCTTTCTATTACAAAATTGACACCCTCCTTGGTACATGGTAGGCATTTAGAATCCCAGTCTATGCCAAAAGAGGCCACCTGTGATCCTAAGTGTTTAGGGGTTCATGAGGCAGGGGATGATTAAGTCTTTCTCCTGGGACAGCCCAAGGTGTGTTTTAGCATGCACTGATAAGCACTGGGGGTTGTGTGGACATGAGAAACTGCACTAAACCCTGTGGCACCATGGGATTTGCTACTACTGCAAAGTGACCAACATCTGTTCTCAGACATCAGGAAGTAACGGTGGCAAGAGGTATAGAGAGTGTAGAGCCTGCAAGTCTACTGTCATGACTGACCCGCTGTTACATCAGTGCCCTGTGTGTGCCCAGCATCTCCCCCCAAGACAAATAAGAGGGGAAAAGTGGTGGACGCTACACTCAAGGAGACAGAATGAGCTCCTATGTACACATGGGGACAAACCCTGGGGACGTTCATGAACAAAAGACCTACTTAAGAGCAGGTGCTCCTACTAATGGGTAAGACGGGAGCCACATAAATACCAGATGTGTTCTTATTGTACTATAAGTGTGTGTGGATATCAACACACAATGTGCAAGCACACACATGCACGTTTACATATGCATCCATACATACACACACATGTATATATGTGTGTGACCAATAGTTAATTATGTAGTTAAAATTTCTCAGTGTCATAAGAAATTACATACGGCAGAAACAGAGGCAGTAGGAAAGAATTATAGAACTTTGGGTATTATTTCCCACTGTGCTAGAGGAGATACAATCATGAATATCAAAGACGGTTTTGCATATATTCACTAGAGGAAGAATGATTGTTTTAGCAAGAGTTTTCCAGTCATATACCACACAGATATCAATTTATATCAAAATAGCATATAAAAGGAAGAATCCGTCTTTAAGATAGTTGTAAACCACCTTCTCATCTATAAACTAACAACTATGACTTTTCAAATACAGAAAAAGTTTTAGTTCTCAGATTTGAAAAAGAAATCTTTGTAGGCATTTTAATTTATTTAGTATTCGGCAAGCTAACTAGAAGTTTATTTCAAAATTTCTATTCATATAAAAAGTGAAGTTAAAAAGTCCATGAAGTTAGAAAGCAAAACAGTTCCAAGTGAACAACTGTCCATATATGTGTGTATGTATGTGCACATGCACACATGAGTTTATATACGTATGCGACTAATAAACATCACAAGGACCTGATGGTGAAGGTATTGTTCCACACGTAAAAGATACTGAGCAACTCTATAAGAAAAGGTTTCTGAGAATGTGTGAGGAAATAACCTCGAGGCGCTTGTGCTTAAGCAGAGGAACGCGGAACAAAAAAGAGGCAGGTGTAAGTAGTTCTGTATGTGTGGAAGTAGGAAATTGAAGGAGATATCAGCATACTTTCCTCTGTGAAGTAAGAAATAAGATGGTTTTTTCTGTTGGGGGCAGGGAGGCATTGCTGGGTTCCAGTTTTGAAAAATGTGAGTAAGAACTAGTATTTTTAATGTAGTAAATAATTCATCAAAAAGAAACTTGGAGTCATATTTACAGCAAGTGTTTATGACTGGAAAGAAATGTTGGTAACAAAAATAAGATGCCTAAAGGACCATATGAACTGAGAAAAGAAATGAACTGGAACTTTCACTGATGTCCAGAAATGACCATAGCCAGGGAAACAAGCTGTACTCAGAGAGTGTGATACCTAAATCAGTGATTGCATAGTGGAAATAATCCACATTTGTAATAAACTTCAGAATTTGGAAATAGGGATGTGAGGAGTAGCTGAGGACAAGGTCTCCAGAGATGAGGACATTAAGGGTAGAGAGTACATGTTTACACTGGTGTCATCAAGGATGATAATGACAGGATTTGGGTAGAGATAATGTTAGGTGATGGAGTCACAAAAAATTTTTGGCAAATAATAGGCAGTGTATCGGATTTCTCTGTTCTTAATGGCAATAAGAAGGCAATGAGGAATGTATAGTGAAATATCATGGTTCTGAAATGAGTTGGAGAGTGTGTGTGTGTATGTGTTAGTTTTATAAGAGAGTGGAGGACTTATTGCTAGCAGTAGTATTGAAGAGTATGGAGCACAGAAACACTGCCTCACTATCTAGGTGTACGGGGGTGGGAAAATAAGCAGCTAGTGTTCAACAGGACAAGTGAAAGTGGTAGTGAGAGTCAAGTTTTAATTATGGCAAAGAACTGAAGAAATTGAAGATAGGACTTTTTAAATGATTCCAGATTGATAGTTCTTGAGATTATGGTGCGAAAGTTTCAGAGGTGACGGTGTGGTAGAGAGCTAGGTCCAGGAAAAGGAAGTGCCAACATTGGGGATAATTGTACAATACAAGATAAAAAGTCGTGAAGCCTTACACATGAGACATTGACCAATTTAAACAGAAAATAGAACAATGATGGATGGAGAACCCCTTTAGCAGCGTGATATCTGAGCACATAATCTGATAGTCTGACTCAGAAAGAATTACTATAGTCCCAATAGTTTCTAACTCGGTCTACATGATATATAGTGGGGGTGAAGGTGGTTAGAGAAACTACCATCATAAACTCATACATTGCCATTTTATTTATGTATTAGTCTTCCCTAAGTCTTTTTAGTGTGAATCATTGTAAGAGTATAATAAGTTTTTAATATATTAACACAATTGATTTTCTGCATCTGCAAATCTAATGTCTGGTCTTTAAATCAGTATGTTTTCATCAAGGTCATTACATTTATGGAATGCAGAGCCTTGTAACCAGACAGACTACTTTGGGGCGGGGGGGACACATTATTTTATTATACCTTTTCAACTGCAACACATATATGAACACAGATTTAGATCATATATGAAGAAAAATAATTAACCCATTTTCAGCATCATAATGAGACAGGTATTCCCACTCTCCACCAAGAACTTATATCTTAATTTTCTGAAATGTTAAAAAGTACTCAAACAATTGCCTATCTTTCACACAACTATATATCCTGCCAACTATCATTAATCTTTCTAAATTAGAACTCAATTATACAAGGCTTTTGGAAAATGGGAGAGGGGAGGTGACCACTTGATTTCTTTGACTCTTATTTTTTTTAATATTTTATGTATTTATTTGAGAGAGAGAGTGAGGGAAAGAGCACAAGTTGGGGGGAGAGGGAGGGGGAGAGGAAGAAGCAGAATCCCAGCTGAGCAGGGAGCCTGCTACCTCTTGCTCAATCCTAGGAACCTGGGATCATGACCTGAGCTGAAGATAGACGCTTAACCAGCTGAGCCACCCAGGCACCCCTCTATGACTGTTCTTTTTGTTCACTCTGCCAACATGCATTTTTCTAGACCACTTTCTATATACTAGGTATTGTGTCAGGTCAAACCTCTGACCTTGAGTTCATGACCCAGTGGTCTTCAGTTCCCTCTACCTTCTTGTGATCTTACAGATGACACACTTCAGTTTCTGATTTCATGTTCAATAATGACTTTCCAACATTTTTAACAAAGAGAAGTCAACTTAGAAAAAGATCCTTTACTTTAGTAACAATCTTTAAATTTTTCCCCCTCACACAAATACTGAAACCCATGGCCTTCATTCAAACAAGCATTCATTTAAAGAGATTTTCTTCTTTTCTCAGATTTGAATTTAGCTGGTGACTTGACAGTTGAACAGCTGTTGACTTAAATTTCCATAAGACTGTATGTTTTAAGAAAGAAGATTAAAATACTTCACTTTTCTTTTCAGGTCCAACACAAACACGGGCAGTTAAATCTAAACCATTTGGCTAAGAGAAAGGAGATAGAATTCTTGTCTTTTGCATTGCATCCTTTTATGTCTCTCTTCCCACCACCATCACCCCATCACAACACATGCACACACACACACACACACACACACACACACACACCTGTGGTCCTCAAAAGGAGCCAAAACTTAATTTTTATGGGGATTTGTAGAAACACATGTAATGAAAATAGTATTGCATATTTGACATCAAAAACTTTCTAGATTTGTCTATCTCTGTCAGCAGCTTTTAAGAATCATTCATTTAAAGCAGTCTAGATACCTATCTTTATTGGATAAAGCATCAAAACCTTTACAAAAAGAGAAAAAAAAATAGAAATGCCCTGCCACTGTAACTAACACTTTGGAATAGAGATCCAGGATACTTTGGGTGGATTTCAAAGCTCTAGCAGGACTTGTATGTATATATTCTTATTTGAACCACACATTTAGTACTTTTTTCCTTTGTGTAAGCTTGTTATTAATTCAAGTGAAGGCTCCGAAGACTTTGTCTCCAGCATGTTTAAATAAAATACAGTTTTTTGTAATGGATACAAAACCAGTGAGTGCTATCTTTTGGTAATCTGTTGAGAAGGAAAGAATAAAAGAAGATGAGACCTTTTTCTCTTATTTCATCACATGTGTAACCATGGTGTAACCATGTTTCCCTCCTCGTTCTGTTTCCATGTAGATGTAAAACAAACAAACAAACAAACAAACAAAAACACAAGTGTACAGGTAGCCTGGATCTTAAATTAGAGAAGAATGCCAAGTAGTTATTTAAGGATGATAAGCTACAATAACAGAATCCAGTCTGACAACCATATATGGCAGGCTTAATAAAGCAGTGCTGACTCAGGTGTGGTGTCAAGTTCAATAGGCCAGACAAGGAAGTTCATAAAAAAAAAAATGATATTCAAATTTCTGTACATATTTCATTAGATGTTACATTTTATTTTTTTTTTAAAGATTTATTTATTTATTTATTCGACAGAGATAGAGACAGCCAGCGAGAGAGGGAACACAAGCAGGGGGGAGTGGGAGAAGAAGAAGCAGGCTCATAGTGGAGGAGCCTGATGTGGGGCTCAATCCCATAACACCGGGATCACGCCCTGAGCCGAAGGCAGATGCTTAACCGCTGTGCCACCCAGGTGCCCCAGATGTTACATTTTAAGAACATCTTGTATGTTAAATAGTCACTGTTAAATTTTCTCCAGGAAAAAAGGCATGTAATAAATGTTAATTTTTGTTAAACATTTTGAAATTCAATTCTGATTCTGATTCTGATTAAAATTCTACGAGAACCCACTCACTCATTCTGCCAGTATTTATTGAGCACTTACTGGATTCACTCAACAAACGTTTTTTGAGTGTCTTCCCTATGACAGTCGTATTCATAGACATTGGGGACACAAAAATGAAATGTTGGTTCTCAGGTCTCAGGAATTTGGAAATGAATAACATTATTACTTCTTCCTTTAGAGAGATGCTCAAAAACCAGGATAGAAGCATACATAACTCATTATGACACATCGCGATAACATAAACAAGACAAATTAATGTAAAAGTTATTAGCGTTAAGAGGAAAAATCAACTAATTGAGTAAGGGACGAAGGACCAAGGAAGACTTCCCAGAAGATAAGGTATTGATAACGGTCCATTAAGGAAGAGGAGATATATCCTAAGTAATATAAAAGAAGGAGGAGTGCTCAGATCTAGGAAAGCTAAGGAAGACTATTATTAGTTTCAATTGTTTGATCTGCTTTTTCACACATTGTTATTTCATATACACATTTCTGTATTAGGCCCCAAACCTTACATTTGTAATAGTCATATTGTATTTGCATGAATAAAGCAAGGTTTAATAAATTGTTCATTTGCTGTTAGATATTTGGGTGTTTCCAGTGGTTCATTAAATCACCATGTACATCTTTTTAAATGACTTTTGAAAAATTGAAATACATCCATAGAATTGGCCATATAGTTTTATAGATATTATTAAGAGTTTCAAGATTTATCTCTAAGGAAACGGAAACTATTTATTTTAAATACCACCAGTGACATATAAGTATACTAGATTTCCCAGAGTTTTTTCAGTTTTTACCAGGCCAACCACCAAATCTCAGCTTCAATGGGGCAGAGATCATTTCATTCATTAGTGTACACCTAAACATAGTGCCTGATATATAAACACTCAGTAATTAATGGTTAAATGAATGAATGATCTATACCATCACTTTCTTTTTTTTTTTTTTAAAGATTTTATTTATTTATTCTACAGAGATAGAGACAGCCAGCGAGAGAGGGAACACAAGCAGGCGGAGTGGGAGAGGAAGAAGCAGGCTCACTGGAGGAGCCTGATGTGGGGCTCAATCCCATAACGCCGGGATCACGCCCTGAGCCGAAGGCAGATGCTTAACCGCTGTGCCACCCAGGCGCCCCTATACCATCACTTTCAATTACCTCTGTTTATTTATTAAGTTTATTTTAGCATCATAGAGTTTGCTTATATCCACATATCAATGTATTATTTTATCATCATATACTATCCACCAGGTACTGCATTAATGTGATAGGTTCATGCCACACACTTTCTAGCTCGTAACCAATAGTCATTCTACCTATTCTTCCCAGCTAAAATATGCCAGTTCTGATTAAAAGAGTTATGTGCCCAACCCCAGGGGTTAATAATGATTTTCAAAGCCTACAGATTTTATCCTTCCTTGCCAGATATCCACTTTTGCCGCCGAAGTGGCTGTATCACACATTTCTTTCTGCTGACACTAAAACGAAGTTTCCTAAAAAAACGAACAATCAAACAGAAACCTTGGGATTATTTTTCCTTTTGTTTAAAAAAATAACAGGAAGAAAGAAAACCACTTGAGGAAAAACCCATTTTTATCAACTTCTTCCATGATTATTTGCTTTGAATGCAGTCACGATGTCTGGAGGTGTTGCAGCCATCTGGCAACCATATTTCAATATGCCTCTAGCCAAAACAGCAACCAGCTGCCAACAAGGGGGTAGAACATTCTTGGTAAAATTATTGAGTGGCACCAACTCTGGTTTGCCAACCTCTGGACCTCTTTTTATTTAAGAACCTTAAATGCCATCATTACTTAAGTCACTATGTGAGGTTTTCCACTAGCTGCCTCCAAAAGTCTCCCTGGCACAATTTTGCTGTGGAGTTTTATGAATGATATTCTTAAACCCTCCATCATAGCCTTAACATGATCACTCCTTTCATCATTGTCAACCTTCTTTAGATTTGAAATAAATTTTATATTTTTTTCTTTAATTTTGCAAATTGATTCTATTTAGGTATCTCCCCTGCAGTTCATTTCAACATATGGAATGAAGAATGGCATAAATTAATTAATCCTTAAACTCAGAGTTCAAGCCCCAAAGAACATATTTACTCGATTTTCTGTATTCCTTTTTGATCATCGTTGGAACTTATGTAGTCAATTTTTAGTTTTCTTTCCACTGATCATTTTTCAGTATTTTTAATATTATGTCAAAAGATTTTGGCAATTACAAATGTTGATGTATTTTAAAAGCTGGAGTTCCTGAAACCAATATTGCACTGTATATTAACAAACCAATATTGCAGTGTATGTTAACTAACTAGAATTTTAATAAAATTTGAAAGAAAAAACAAAATAAAATAAATAAAATAAGTAAATAAATAAATAAATAAATAAATAACTCTGGAACTAAAAAAAAAGCTGGTATGATAAATTTGTCATCATTACTTTTTAAATTATATCAAATCATTGACTAAATTAATATGTTTTTCTAATTTGATTTTATTAACAATTTGTCAAGTTCTATAAAATATTCCATGAGGACTTAAATGATCAGATTTTACTGCACAGACAAAAGAGGAGAAGGTAATATGACCAGAAAGTCACTTTGGAGCAATTCAGCCACAAGCCAAGGGATGCCAGCAGCCACCAGGACACGCAGGAGACAAGGAAGACTCTTCCCAGAACCTTTGGAGGAAGACTGGATTCAAGGTCTTAACCTTGATGCCCAGCAATACTGATTTTGGATATCTGGCTTCCAGAAATATAAGGAAAACCTTTCTGTTGCTTTAAGTCATCAAGTTTGTTAGAGGAGCCACAGAAAATGACTACAAATGTCTTTTTTATTATTTCCATTATTCTTCTATAGAAACACAAACTGCAGTGTGACTAATTAAACGTCTTTTCCTCTCATAATTTTTATTGATTTTTCTAAATATTCTCATGCACTGTCATCATCTGCAAAGAGTGCTATTTCTCTTCCTTGTTTCCTATTGCAATATCTTTTTTTTTTAAGATTTTATTTATTTATTCGACAGAGATAGAGACAGCCAGCGAGAGAGGGAACACAAGCAGGGGAAGTGGGAGAGGAAGAAGCAGGCTCATAGCAGAAGAGCCTGATGTGGGGCTCGATACCAGATTGCCGGGATCATGCCCTGAGCCGAAGGCAGACGCTTAACCGCTGTGCCACCCAGGCGCCCCTCCTATTGCAATATTTTTTGTGCTTTTTTTTTTTTTTGCTATTACATATATTGCATGAATTCTCAGTACAATACCAAAAGAATGACAATGTTGTGTTCTAATTTATCTATATCTTGTTTGAAAACGAATAACTGGTGCTTGCACATTGAATAGAATGATTTCTTATCTTCTTAATGTATGTGTATTTTTTATACATCCTTAGAAATAACATGGGCCCTTACAGTATTTCACTGTATAACAGGTGTAGAATGGTATCAGATGATGATCCAATTCATAGTGTAATACCTGTGAAGTGCATAGGTCTTACATGGTATCTTAAGTTAATAATTTCCTAATGCTTATCGTCACAAGGTTGAATTTGTAGATTGAGCTCTTTTTTTTTTTTTTTAATCACTTTGCTATTGATGATTTACCCACCACTTGCCTAAGACAGTTGCCAAGTCAAGTCTTTGGGTCTCATTTCTAAGATCTTGGAAGTAGTAGTGTCTAAAGCTCTAGAATTGCAAACTCAGAAGAAAAAAAATCTATGCACTGAGAAGGCAAATAAATGTCACAAAATACTTTTCTTTTTTTGAAAAATGACTTAAAACATGATGGAGTCAAATTGCCCCAAAATAGATAATTTTAAAAGTAGAAAGTGATATATTTGGGTCAATATTGGATGTATTGAAGTATTGCCCAAGGTTTCCCCAGGAAATAAGAAAAAACTGGGTGTAGAGAAAAGCTGTTGAAAGATACAGACCCATTCTCTGCTCCAACACATGGCATCTAAGAGTGATGGCAATTTGATAGGAACAACATAAAATTCAGATAATTAAAATTGAATCTTGGGAACTACTGAAAAATCCTTGCACAAATTTGGCAAGGATGTAGTGAAACGACAGACCGTAAAGGGAATATGGATATTTGGGCAATGGGCCTGTGAGGTATGATCAGAAGACACTTCTCTAAGTGTTCTTCACAACCTACATTCCTGAGTTGGCTTTGCCAACTCTACAAGTTGAGAAACCCCCAAAATATTGCTGAGATGGATTTCTTCCAGCTGAGTTGATGGAGATCAGAGCAGAATTATAGAAATAATAGAACATTTCTTTTGGTTGATTGTGGTGCAAACAATTTATGCATACTAAACATGTCTTTCTTCACTAATAGTACCAAATCTTTGAGTAATACTTTAATGTATCAAGTTGTTTGATCTTTATCTAAATTCATAAATGGTATTTAACTCTCATTTTTCTGGCTGTTTTTCTACTAATTTTATGCACATATATGATTTGGAATAGCTTATGGAATACAAAGATTATTCTTGTTATATGTGTGACCATTCTGTAGGGAATCCATTGGCATTCGTCTTTAAAAAGTTATTTTAGTAACTTCTCCAGTATTTTCTTATGTTTCTGTGGAATTTTTTACCTGCCCATGAAGCTCATTCTTTCTTTTTCCACTTCAATCTAAGCTAGCTCTTAAATGTAGTCTACGCTCACACTAGGTTCCCTGGTACCTGTGGACACCATTGGTTGACTTCGAGTCTATTGCCAACACCTAACATTTCTTTCAGATAGGCTTCTAAATGATTTTTATAAGTCATAGAGTAATGCATTTGACCTTTTGTGCTAAATGTAGTAACATACTAGGAATTTTATTAAAATTCATCTTAATAGACTTTCCCTCATCTTGTATAAGTGATTCTATCCAATAGTAATTGTTGAATATTATTGAATAAATGAACAAATAAATGGTTTTTGAAGTCTGATTCTGTCATCCAGCTGATACTCTTCCTCAAAGTTTATAAGCATGCATCTTCCAACTTATTATTTGAACCGTTGCATAGAACAGGGCGGAGAAAAGTGTTCTGGGAAGGTCCCTTAAGACTTCCCTTAATTTTAATATCAATCCATTAATCAAAGCCTTTTGCTCAGTTGTTCAATAGGGTATGAACTCAACATATTTCATTATATCTAGCCATATTTCTCCTTCCTAAACATAATGTTATTATGAGATAACGGATCAATACATTGTTATAGTCCAGGTCCACTCTATTGCATTTTCTTGATGTATTGGTCTAATAATCCAGGCAAATAATTTAATTAGAAATTGAAATTCAAAACTGCAATTATATCTAAATGTAATTCTATTTGCTTTGTTTGCTATTATCCTTAAGATATCTCAATGCTATATACTGTTTGAGACATATACATTTACTATTGTTAATGGGTTTTCTTTCTGTATATTTTACACTCCTTAGAGTAATGCTTCATTCTTTTAAGTAAACTTTTGATTATGTATGTATTATCTGATTTCATAGTTAGAAAAGGAGCATTTCTTGGGTGCCTGGGTGGCTCAGTGGGTTAAGCGTCTGCCTTTGACTCAGGTCATGATCCCAAGGTCCTGGGAGGAAGCCCCCCCATGCATTAGACTCCCTGCTCAGAGAGAAATCAGCTTCTTCCTCTCCCTTTGCTGCTCCCCCTGCTTGTGCTCTCTGTCTGTCTCTCTCTATGTCAAATAAATAAATATAATCTTAAAAAAAAACAGCATTTCTGTTATCCACACAAAAGTCTATTATTTGTTTCTTTTCTATTGATATATTAACCTATGTATTTATATACACAACTATACATGCAAGTATGTATACGTATATGTGTGTGTTTATGTGTATTGTGTATATATATATAAAAATCTAAACAATTCTGGAAATTTACCTTGGTTGTTTTTTTTAATAAATCAATTTGATATTTAATCAGATTGAACTTTTTATTTCCTTGCACTAAAATAATTACCTAGGTCCAGAAGCTTATTGGACATACAAAATATGAAAATAATTGTTTAAAACT
Organism: Ursus arctos; assembly: GCF_023065955.2. Lineage (NCBI taxonomy): Eukaryota > Metazoa > Chordata > Mammalia > Carnivora > Ursidae > Ursus > Ursus arctos. The sequence goes on from NW_026622930.1 coordinate 16,762,798, forward strand.
TGCAGGTAGCAAAATTTTATTTCAAAATTTTATTTTGCTGTATAGTTCTTAAAATATATTATAAAGCATCATCTAGGCATTCTTTAATATTTTAACAAATATTTTAAAATAATTTCTGATAATCATATCATTTTAGTTATTCACTTAGTTTAGTCTAGATAAATCTTTTAATTCATATTAAGGAAGACTGAGTAACTAGCTTAACACTGTTTCTAAATCCTTATATATTTTTGCTGGTATATCTTAGTTTGAAGAAAGATTTTACATGTTGTTACACTACATAGCCTTATTTGTATTAATATATTTTGCTTAACCAAACAAAATGTATGCTAACCTATAAAGCCAATTATCTTCCCATAACTTATAACGTTCTTTAAGTTTTTGATTATCTCTTGCTTTGAGCTTTGCAATAGAGATTATCTACTGACAAATTATATTTGTCTCTAGATTTAAATAAATTCACTTTCCTCTTTTAAAAAATCATTTTGGGGGCGCCTGGGTGACACAGCGGTTAAGCGTCTGCCTTCAGCTCAGGGCGTGATCCCGGCGTTATGGGATCGAGCCCCACATCAGGCTCCTCCACTATGAGCCTGCTTCCTCCTCTCCCACTCCCCCTGCTTGTGTTCCCTCTCTCACTGGCTGTCTCTATCTCTGTCTAATAAATAAATAAAAAATATTTTTTAAAAAATCATTTTGGCCAAGTTAATTGATTTAAATTTAATTATCTTTATTTAGCTTCTCCCACATTCTTTGTTCTCATGGGCTTGGTATTGAAATTCAAAATTATTTATCTTCATAATTTATTATTCTTTTCTCTCTGGCAACTCATAAGATAATGTATTCATCTTTAAAGTTTCAAAAATGATATATCGATGTCTAGTTCTTGTCTTTTGTTGATTATGCCCATCAATACTGTTGAATTTCAGGTTGAATTTATTTTTTAATAAAGAAACATATCTATCGTGTTATTTTGAATATATCCATAGCATTTTGAATATGCTGTTTCTCTGGGTTCTGAGTCCTTGAAATCAAGAATTATGTCCTATTTGTATTTTTATCTATAGCAACAAGCATAGCATTGGAATATGTCTTTATCTGCATTAATATCTATATTTATCTATAACTAAGCCATATGAAACCTCTCTATTGGCTAATCTAGCTAGCTCTCAGCAAAGTTTATCTGTATAAAGCAGTATTCTTGGCTACATGGGATTTACTCCCCCAGTCTTCAATAATTCATGCATCTTACAAAAGCATCTATGCTGCTCGCTTTTTTTCTCTACACATCCTGTAAGCATGAGGTCACCAATGCGGTAGGCCAGCATGACGTTTGGGGTTTTGTGTGATGATGAAGATCCCTGTGGGCTAAAGTGTGGACAAATAGGGAGAATTTATTTCAGAGGTACAGCAAGAAGGAGGTACCTTACAGAAGACAGGAAACTGCTTGTCATCTTTCTATTTGTTGAACTAGAGATAGAAGAAAAAAATAATTTTTTTAAAGATTTTATTTATTTATTTATTTATTTATTTATTTATTTATTTGACAGAGAGACAGCCAGCGAGAGAGAAAACACAGGCAGGGGGAGTGGGAGAGGAAGAAGCAGGCTCCCAGCAGAAGAGCCTGATGTGGGGCTCAATCCTAGGGATCCAGGATCATGCCCTGAGCCAAAGGCAGACGCTTAACAACTGAGCCACCCAGGTGCCCCGAAAAAAATAAATTTTTCTATTAAAATATGAGCACTAAGTTCTAGAGATTTTATACTCATTTGTGCCAACATATAAGATCATTAAAGAATTACTACTATCTGGTTAAGCTTATGATAATCACTGTCATTTTACAAAGTCTTTTGCATTGGCTAAATTGGAATACTAAATAATATTTTGCTGTAAGTCACAACTTCTGCATCCTTCAAGTTTTGATCACAGACATAAAATGTGTGACATTCCCCACTGCTGAAATTTGATTTTTCTTCTCATTAACTGAGTTTGAAACGGATTATTTTGGAAACTCTCCCATTTAGTCTTTCCTATCACACTACTTATTCCAAGGGATAAATCCAATATAGGGATTTTGCCAGTTGCCTATATCTCACCTACTTATGTGTTCTAAACTGAAAGGGGGGGATAAAAAGGTTAATTTGAAGTAGCATAAATCCAAGTAGTTTTAGGGTCTTTTCTCTTTGGTGTCTCACTTATTTTCTTTATAACTTCATACAGCAATTCTAGATTTCAAGATATACTACAAAGCTATAATAATCAAAATAGTATATACTGGCACAGAAATAGACACATGGATCAACAGAAGAGAACAGTGAGCCCAGAAATAAACTTACACTTCGGTGGTCAATTAATCTATGACAAATGAGGGAAGAATATACAGGGGGAAAAGACAGTCTCTTCAACAAATGGTGCTGTGAAAACTGGACAGCTACATGCAAAAGAATGAAACTGCACCATTTCCAACAACACCATACACACACACACAAAAATAAACTCAAAATGGATTAAGATCTAAATGTGAGACCTGACACCATAAAACTCCTAAAAGAAAACATAGGCCGTAAACTCTTGGACATTAGGCATCACAATATTTTTCTGGATGTCTACCCAGGCAGGGGAAACAAAAGCAAAAATAAACAATTGGGACTATATTAAACTAAAAAGATTTTTCACAGTGAAGGAAACCCTTAACAAAATGAAAAGACAACCTACTGAATGGAAGAAGATATTTGCAAATGATATATTGAATAAGAAGTTAATATCCAAAATATACAAAGAACTTATACATCAACATCCAAAAATTTAAAAAAAGCACTAATTACAAATGGGCAGAGGATCTGAGAAGATATTTCTCCAAAGAAGATGTACAGATGGCCACCAGACACATGAAAAGGTGCTCAACATCACTCATCATCAGGGGAATGGGAATCAAAACCACAATGAAGTATCTATCATCTCAAACCTGTCAGAGTGGCTATAATCAAAAAGACAAGAAATAACAAGTGTTGCTGAGAATGTGGAGAAAAGGAACTTCTTGTTCACTGTTGGTGGAAATGTAAATTGATGCAGCCACTATGAAAAACAGTACAGACTTTCCTAAAAAAAAAAGGTAGAAATACCATACAACTCAGCAATCCCACTCCTGGATTTTATCTGAGGAAAATAATAGGCACACTTATGTTTATTGAAGCATTATTTACAATAACCAAGATAAGGAGCAGCCTAGTGTCCTTGGATAGATGAATGGATACAGAAGATGTGATATATATAAAGAGGAGCACTATTAATCAGCCATAAAAAAAGAATGAGAGATTTTGCCATTCATGACAACATGGATGGACCTAGAAGGTACAAAGCTAAGTGAGATAAGTCAGAAAGATAAAGACAAATACCATACGATTTCACTTACATGTGTAAGTATAAAAGCAAAACAAATGAATAAACAAACAAAAAACAAACTCCAGTACGGAGAACAAACTGGTGGTTTTTATAGGGGAAGGTTTGGGGTGGTGTAGGCAAAATAAATGAAGGGGATTCTGAAGTACAATCTTACAATTATAAAATAAATAAGCCACTAGGATTAATAGGATTAAAAGTTTAGCATAGGGAATATAGTCAATACAGTTAATAAGATTGCAATAACTTTATACAGTGACAGACGGTCACTACACTTATCATGGTGAGCATTCCATAATGTCTATAATTGTCAAATTACTATACTGTACATCTGAAACCAATATAATATATGTCAATTAAGATAAAATTAAAATTAATAAAAATAAAATAATTTTGTATAGCTTCATGGCCTTGAATAAAACCTATATGAAATACCTCTTTCTGGATTCTCCTGAATTTCAGATTTATATATCCAACAGCTGAACACCATCATTGGGATGATTTAATAACCTCTCAAGTTTAACTTGTCCAACTTGCTTCAAGTGTAGCTTTCTCATTTTAGATAATAGCAGCTCCTTCCTACCTTAGGTCAGAAACATTAGTAGCATCTTTGATTACTCTCTTTCTGTCCTATCTATGAGGACATCCTCATACCAGAACCTTCAAAATACCCAGAACCTTATTTCACCACATCCACTGCCACCACCATAGTCCAAACCACAATTATATCTTACCTGGATAATTGTAATGACCTAAATGATATCCCCAGCTCTACTTTTATCCCCTGCTCCTAACCCTCGGACAATGTCTGTACACGACACAACACCCAGACGTATCTAATGGCAACAGAGGTCAGATTATGTCTCTATTTAGATCAAACTATTCCAAAACTCTCCGATCTCAATTAGAACTTTAAGCTTTATCTGACCTTGTCTCCTACTACTCTTCCCATAATCGCACTGGCATGGATGGATTGGCTTTCTTACTCTTCTTTTTTTTTTTTTTTAATTATTAACATATAATGTATTATGTCTTTCAGGGGTACAGGTCTGTAATTCATCAGTCTTACACAATACACAGCACTCACCACAATGCATACCCTCCCTAACGTCCATCACCCAGTCCCCCCATCCCCCGTACCCCCCTTCACTCCAACAACCCTCAGTTTGTTTCCTGAGATTAAGAGGCCCTTATGGTTTGTCTCCCTTTCTGGTTTCTTCTTGTTTCATTTTTTTCCTCTCTTCCCCTATGATCCTCTGCCTTGTTTCTCAAATTCCACATATCAGTGAGATCATATGATAATTGTCTTTCTCTGATTGACTTATTTCGCTTAGTATAATACCCTCTAGTTCCATCCACGTCCTTGCAAATGGCAAGATTTCATTTTTTGATGGCTGCATAATATTCCATCACACACACACACACACCACATTTTCTTTATCTTACTCTTCTTAATACACATCGGGGAAGGCCACACCTTAGGGTCTTTGCATTGGTTCACCTCTAGCATGTAATTCTCTATCTGCAGATTACCATATGAATAGCTCCCTGATCACCCTTGTTAAAATTGTACCCCCTTCTTGAGTCACAGCTTTGACAATATTCCTACTTTTCTCTATTATTTTAAATCACTTATCAATTTCTAAATTTCAATATTTTTGTTGTTATTGTCTACATTTTGGTGTCCACTTATTTTTTTTTCTTTTTTTGTCCTAATAACATGTAAGTTTCATACAATCAGGGATTTCTTTTTCCCTCTGTGTTCTTCACCACTGTATGCTAGGCACAAAGCACAGCCAGAGATATTAGGCATTTGATACTTATCTGTTAAATGAATGATCAAACTAATGAATGAATGAAAATTATATGTTGAACTGCCTATACATCTGAGCTCTGGAGACCAAAGATCAGTTGAGCTGCTAAATATTCCGAGTTGGACAATTCTGATTTCCTTGAAGCTTCTCTGCTTCTCATAGTAACTTCTTTTTATGTGCCTCCATTTTGGTGCAGCCACTCCAGGATTTGTCCAATTCCCCTGAAAACAATGAGCTCATTTCAAACATAGCATTTGGCAGCAGCATCCTAGTTGACAAATACAGCCACTAATTACTATTCAAATGAGCTGCTTCTCCCTTCACTGATGTATTCTCAGAGTCTTGGGTCTGCTGGGCTTTCATGAAGGACATAGTGGGTCAATGGGCTAGTCACTAATGACATATGCACTTGGCATTTCATTTTCTCCTGATTATGTGAAGCACTTCACCAGTATTATTTTTAAAATGCTCACATCTCAGCTAGATTTAGTATGAGACATCACTGAGTGAACAATTACGAGCAAACAATTGTTACTATCCCCAGCTGCTTGAGCTAACACATTGAATCCAAAAGCTCTGAAAAATTTACCTATTTTAGTGGATTCAAACTGATACGAAATTCTATTCTTTTTGTCAAACATCCTCAGTCTATTCCCAAATCTAGTAACATTTTTTTTTCTGATAAAACTTAACAAAGTTCTAAAACTCTTTTAATGAGTCAGTTTCTTCTCTAATATCTGGCTCATCTATTGGCATTTAACAAGTTACTCTCCTCCACAACTGGAGGGCTTGTTCATGAATCCTTACAGGATTTATGCCAATATGCTTTTAGAGGATAACTCCCTCAGGAAAAAGACGTTATAGCATTGTCCCAGAGATGAACTAACAGTTCATTAAACCTATTGTCTGCTTTCTGACTACGCAGCTAAATAAATTTTTCCATCCCTCTTGCATATACATGTGACATGGTACTAATTTTCCTCAGTAGTATGTGAGTAGAATTGATGTGTCACACCTCGTGTGCTTTCTCTACTCCCTCATTTCTATGTCTCACTGCCAGCTGGATGTCAATGCCTAGAATAAACTCAAGAGACATGCTTTGTAACAAAAACCTAAAACATGTGGCAAAGCCTTAGCATACAGGAAACACTATATAATAAAACTGTTATCAGAGGCTGAAGAGATGATGATCCACATTACGTAATGGCAAACATTTGATGAAACTCTTGCCTTCAATGCCTGGGGGAAGATCACATGTCTACTGAACTGACAGCTGTGGCAAAGAGATTGAGAAGAATCAAAACATTAGTGTCTTTTCACTACTATCGTCTCTTTTTGTCAAGGAATTATAAGAAAGAAACACATCCAGGAGGAAATTGGCCAGTTTGTAAGCAGGGATAGGAAAGAGAAAGTGTCTGGAAATTCAGAACCTGAAAGAGTGTAAAACCTAACTGCTTCTGACCTCCAAACAGTGGGTATTATGATGAAAAAAACTTGAGCAACAAAATCACACTAAAACAGAACCATGCACAGGAAACATTTTTTCTAGCAATTATGAAGTAACCTGCCCTTATTTTTTGTTTTTTCTTAAACAACTAGAAAACTGAAGAAAGTATATGAAAGAAAATAGAGAAGAAAGAAAGAAAGAAAGAAAGAAAGAAAGAAAGAGAAAGAAAAAAAGAAAAACAGAGACAAATATAGAAGGGAAGAAAGAAAGAGAGAAGAAGGAATGAAGACATAAAGACTATATAACCCTCTTAACAGATGCAGAACATTTTTTCTTACAAAACTCAGCACATACTCATGGAAAAAAAAAAAGACAAAAAAAAACTAACCAATCTAGGAATAAAAGAGAAGTTCCCCAAAATAATGAAGGGCATACAAACAACAAACAAACAAACAACACACACACACACATACACACACACACACACACACACACACACACACACACACACAGGGCTTCCTGGGTGTCTCCATTGGTTAAGCGCCTGCCTTTGGCTCAGTTCACAATTCCAAGATCCTGTGATCGAGCCCTAGGGTGGGCTCCCTGATCAGCAGGGAGTCTGCTTCTCCCTCTCCCTTTAGCCCTTCCCACCACTCATATGTGCTATCTCTCTGCTCTCTCGCTCTCTCTCAAATAAATAAATAACATCTTAAAAAAAAAAAAACTAGCTAACAGTATACTTCATGATAAGACTGATGCTTTCTTTCCTCCTATAATCAGGAGCAAGACAAGGATGCATATGCCTTCACCACTTCTATCCAACATTCAAGAAAACAAAACAAAACAAAAATAAATAAAACAAAAACTCTTACAGATCAGAAAGGAAAAATTTTTAAAAAAGAAAAAAAAATTATCTGACATGGTTGTCTACATATCAAATATCAAAGCTACTAGAACTAATTTGGAGTTCATGAAGGTCACAGAATACAATCTTGATATAAAAATCAATTGTATGTTTACATACTAACAATTAAAACATGAAACAAAAATAATAACACAATAGCATTAAAAATATAAATGTTGGGGGACAAATTTAATTATACAAAAGCAAAACCTGTGAACTGAAAACTACAAAACAATGCTCAGGTAACTTAAGACCAAAAGAAGTAAAAATATATACCATATTCATGGATTGAAAAACAAAGTATTATTAAGATGTTTCTTCTCACAAAATTGATCTATAGACTCAGGGAAATCCTGGTCAAAATCCTATTTGGGTTTTTTGTGTTGTTTTCATTTTTGGTAAAATGTTGATGAGTTAATTTTAAAATTTATAGGTATATTCAAATGAATCAAATAGCAGAAACAATATTTTTTAAAATAAAAACAGAATTAGAATACTTACTATACATCATTTCAAGACTTACTACAATGTCATAGGAAATAAGACAATATGGTATTGACATATATAGATAGATGTTGGACAGAATAAAGATAGATGATGATAGATGATGATAGGTAGATAGACAGATAGATAGATAGATAGATGATAGATAGATAGATAGTCTATTGTCTATTGATATATCAAAATGTTTCCAAGGTTATTGAAGGGAGAAAGGATATTCATTTTGTTAATGTAGTGAAGTTAACAGTTGATATCCATATTCAAAATACTTATTCTACCATCATCCCTCACCATATACAATAAGTTGATTCAAAGTGGACCATTGACTTAACATAAAAGCTAAAACAATTAAATTTCGAGGAGCAATCATATGAGAAAATCTTTGTAACCTTGGTGAGGGCAATGATATATTTGATAGGACACAAATAGCATAAACCATCAAAGACCGACATGCTAGAGTTATTTAAATAAAAAACTGCTGCTCAATAAAGGACTCCTCTCTGAAAATTTAAAGGCAAATCACTGACTAGGAGAAAACGTTTGGAATATAAAATTTGACAAAGGACTTCTTTTCAAACTACATACGCAGAACTCTATAACTCAATAGTACAAAGCAGGAGTAGGAAATATTTGAAGAGACATTTTATAGAAGAAGATAAAAGAAGATATATAAGCACATAAAAAGATATATAGCATAATCATCACTAACAGGAAATAAACATCCCAATAAAATCACTACACACTTTCCAGAATAACTAAAATTAACAAGATGGACAATATCACATGTTGGAGAGAATAGCCAAAGCTCATAAATTGCTGGTGGTAATGTGAAACCACACAGTCATGTTAGCAGTTTCTGGTAAAGTCAAGAAAGTCACACTTACCACATTTATCATTCCCATATTTATCAAAAACGAATGAAAATACACTCCTGTTGAAATCTACATGGTTGTAGAGCATGACAGCCAAAAACTGGAAACAACACAAATGTCCACCAAGAGGATAATGCAGAAGCAAATTTTGGTATATCCATATACTGAGATACTACTCTGCAGAAGTATAATGAACTACTAATACACAAAATTTCAAGGATGAATCTCAAAATCACTAGCTGAGTACAAGAAGCCAGATACAAAATCGTGCATACTGTAAGATTCCTTTTATAAGAAATTCCAGACAAAATAAAATAATCTCTGATGATAGAAGGCAGATTAGCAATTGCCTTCGGCTGGGCATGGAGTAGAGTTTGACTGTAAATTTGCTTGAGGGCACTTTTTGATGTGCCAGAAACGTTTTATGTTACAATTGTGTCATTTGTTACTTTGTAAATATCATCGAATTGTACATAAAATTGGTAAATTTGAATGTATGTAAATTACAACTCAAGAGGTGATTGAAAATGCAGCTTTGTAGCAGAGATGATTACGTGTGTAGTCTTTCCATTAGATCTTGGTAGCTTCAATGTAGCCACAATTAATTAGAAGTTAGGTCATGGGGGTGAGGAAACAAAGCAGATTTGAAACCGCATGTAACAATTTAAATATGATCATTAGTGTACATAACAAATTAAGTATATTAGAAGGCTACAGGGGCGCCTGGGTGGTGCAGTCCTTAAGCATCTGCCTTCGGCTCAGGGCGTGATCCCAGCGTTCTGGGATCTAGCCCCACATCAGGCTCCTCCCCTGGAAGCCTGCTTCTTCCTCTCCCACTCCCCCTGCTTATGTTCCCTCTTTCGCTGGCTGTCTCTATCTCTGTCAAATTAATAAATAAAATCTTTAAAAAAAAAAAAAAAGAAGAGTACAAATGTTCTGGAGTAACTTTGCCAAAACAACAACAACAGCAACAACAACAGCAAACATAGGGAAGACTGAAAATGATTTAACTTTCTGTGACTTATAATAAGCTTTGGTCTTCTAAACTTCCATGTACAGAAATCTGACTTTAAAAAGCATATAATTTCTTAGAGCATTCGTCCAGCTTCAGACATTACCATGGAGCATTATGGATAAGACAGGACTTCTAGAGAGTAGTCCCAGGACCACAAAGATTATTTTCCCTCTCCCAGGGAAAGGTCTTCCTAGTATCTTCACAGTGGGATTTCAGAATTGTTGCAGAATAATCAGTGTCTCCTATTCTTTTCTTCTGTATATATTGTATATATAATTCTGTATGTGGGAGGGGAAAGTTGGGGTTTTCGGTTTGTGAGCAGCCAGATCACAGGGAATCCTCATCAGAACAAATGGAGAAAATTGTTCAAGTTCAGGAGATTCTGGGTTTTGAGTAGATACAGTGATTAGACTGTTTCTTTGGTTTTCACCCTTGGAGATGGAATTAGTGTAGGCAAAAGACTAACACACATTCACAATTTTCCAAGGCATTTGATTCAGAGCTGAACTCCCAGTCAAGTCCTGGTTTCCTTTCCAGCATCCGCTCTTCATTGCATTCCTATCTGGCCTAGGCTCTGTGCTGCACATTTGGGAGACAGAAATGAAGATGACACACTCTTACTCTCCAGCAACTCCCATTCTTGGGGGATAGTTTTGTGAGCTAGTATTTGCATTATGGTACGTTTGCTTTGGAGAACATGCGTATGTGTTGGTGGGCAGAGAAGTGAGCTCTTAAGTGTAAGACAGTCTTCCCAAAACGGAGAAACCAGAGTGTGAATTTAGAAAACACGTAAAGACCATGAAAGTGAAAGGACCTTGGTCCATTTCACTGGATTCCTCAGGAAGCTCCATGTGGATGTTTATCATAGTAGTTCATCCACGCATTGTTCATTCATTCACTCATCCAACGAATCCAAACTTTCCTTGAGTGCTGGTTACCATGCTAGGTATTATATTAGGTTTCTATTCTGCTATAACAAATTGCCACTGATTTAGTGGCTTAAAACAACCCCAATTTATTAATTTATAGGTTTTTTAAAAAGATTTTATTTATTTTGACAGAGAGAGAGATCACAAGTAGGCATTGCGGCAGGCAGAGGGAGAGGGAGTAGCAGGCTCCCCGCTGAGCAGGGAGCCCAATGCAGGACTCGATCCTAGGACCTGAGATCATGACCTGAGCCAAAGGCAGATGCTTCACTGACTGAGCCACCCAGGCGTCCCGTTAACTTACAGGTTTATAGATCAAAAGTATGACATGGTTGGGGCACCTGGGTGGCACAGAGGTTAAGTGTCTGCCTTCAGCTCAGGGCGTGATCCCGGCGTTGTGGGATCGAGTCCCACATCAGGCTCCTCCGCTATGAGCCTGCTTCTTCCTCTCCCACTCCCCCTGCTTGTGTTCCCTCTCTCGTTGGCTGTCTCTATCTCTGTCGAATAAATAAATAAAATCTTTAAAAAAAAAAAAAGTATGACATTGTTTAACTGGACTAAAATCAATGTGTCAAATGGCCTTAATTCTTTTCCGGAGGCTTTACAGGATAAAATACATTTTCTTGCATCTTCAAGTTGCCGGAGTGCCCTCATCCCTTGACTTGTGATGTCCTTCCTCCATCTACAAAGCCAGCCATGACATGTCAAATCCTACTCATATCACATCACTCTGACTTTTTCTGCTTCCATTTTCCACTTTTAAGGACCCTAATGATTACATTGGGCTTACCTGGAAAATCCAAGATAATCTCTCCATTTTAAGGTCCTAATTTCATTTCATCTGCAAAGTCCCATGTAACGTAGCATATTCACAGATTCTGGGGATTAGGACTTGGACAGCTTTGGCGACCACTATTCTAGCACAGACACAAATCCACAGTGTTCGTCTTTACTCCTGATATCTGCAATGGTGCCTGACTCTGGCTGTCTCCCCAAATTCCAGTTAGCTGCCTCATCACCAAATCAGCAAATAGTTTTAGTATTGCACCCTCTCCCCTCCAAGTCTTGAGCAAGAAGCTCTTTTGAGAAGTTAATCTCTTTCATAATTCTCATTTTAAAGATGAGATGACTGATATTCTGAGAGTTTAATTAACATACCCAAGGTCACAGGTGACAAGAGAAGAATATTGTTAAAATTCAAAGCTCATGACTGCGGTCTATTCATTTCCCAGGGCAAGATTCTGTCAGATCTCATATATAAATTGAGTTCATTTTAATTTTGAAAAAAAAAAATAGCCCATGATTTAATAAGAGACTAATTTAAGGAAACTTATATAAAAACCTGGCCACTTTTTCTCTTATTTCACTAGTAGAGCACCTTCAAACATTTGCTGCAAAGATTGCTTGAACAAGAAACCTTGCTATTCAACTCAATGACAGCGGACTATTACTCACTTCCAAATGACTGATACGTGGTGATGCATCTGTTCACCCCAGAAAATCTCTTCCATGCATGTCTCTAAATCTTCTCTATTCTAAATAAATTGCCCGAAGATGAGTTTATTATCATTTTGCTGCATGTTCCAAGTAGCATTCAAACAGCTTGGTGAAAGGAGTTATTTTATCACTGTTAAAGGTTCCCTCCCCCACTATTAATTACTTTTCTATCTGTAGGATGTCAGGACAGAACTCAATTTCTTTAGGACTATTACTTATGGTAGCAACCAAATAAGACTGATTTATTGAACTGGTTCCAGAGTAATTATGCATATAGAGCACCTTGCAAACAGAATGTGATCCATATAACCTAACTGCAGACTTACAGATGATATCCCCAAGGAGATGGCATGGCATGGGTCATTGGACAAGGAGGCAGGGTCAGTCACACAGCTACTAAGTAGGAGAGCCTGGAATTGAACCCAAAGCTTATGTTATTTCAATTACATTGTGTTGCCTTCTAACACATCGCAAACTTTGTTAAATATTAGGAGGGAAACTTGCTGATGTTCTAAGCCACTGCAAAATGAATCTAAGCCTTATTGGATTAGCTTTACAGTGGTAAGATGTGGAAAAACCAAACAGTTAAGCTCAGCACAACAAAGTGAAAGTTGTGATTTAGGAGACAGATATTTCAGAAAGATCCAAACATTTTTATCCACATTAAAGAAACTCCGACAAAAGACACATGTTCCAAGTATTATGGTCCTAAGTGCTTAATGCTAAAGGCAGTCAGGCAACACAGATACAAGAAGCTTTAAAAGCTTTTGGAGTCTAAGGTTGTAACCTTTGGGTATAACGGTGAGGCTGTCAGTCCACTGAAACCTAGCATTTCCCCTCAACCGTCTGTCTTGCCCTTCCTCACACACTAAGTGCCTACTCTGAGCTCCTCCGGCCATTACATAAAGCTTTTTAGGAAACATCACTCCAAACAGATGTTTGACCCCCGGCTCTATGGGGACTACAAGGCGAGTTGCTAGGTCTGTTGATTAATTTTACATGTACGTGCATGCTAATGTGGCCTGACAGCGAGGCCCTCACAGCCATCCAGTCTTGTTACATAAACAAAAGAGTTCAGTCAATTCTGCACTGAAAGTTGTCTGTGCATGGGATGCCCTGCCTTCCCAGTCTTGAAGGAGAAATGGTTCTTCCCTTTGCTCAGCAGGCCTCCAGAGGCGACCTGGTCAATAATGATCCCAAATCTTCTTTGATTCACTTGTGATATGCCACCCCATTTTTAACCACCTGTGTGTAATATGAAATACTTCAAAACAAATGGAAATTCAAGCTCCATGATAGTAAGATGATAGAGGAGCTTTTAACACTGTGATTACATTTGGTGACAATTATTGCTCAGATAGATTTTTAACTGCATAGTCTACGTCCATTGGTCTGCAATTATGTTTTTTTGAAAATTACCAATTTGCAAACATTATATGTGGTACGATTTTGAAAAAAAAAAGAATGTGTGATGATTTTGAGAAAACTAGTGAGTGATATTCCATTTATAAGTATCAATAGTATAGATTTGCCTTCTGGTTTTGTAGATAAACTATTTCAGATTAATTTTCCTATTAGGAACAACAAGAAGAGCCAGGGGAAATTTTTCTTTTCTTTATCTTTTATTTTCTTTCCTTTTTTTTTTTTTTTAACAAAATTCATTTGAAGGCATTGGAGAAAACCCAAGGCAGTTGTACTTAAAGGATCAGAGTGTTAGACAAGAAGTGCAGATAAAAAATGCAACCATCAGCACAACATTTCCCTTGGAGGCATTTGCTAACTCACAAGTGGAAGTCTAGAGGCTGAGAGCTGAGCAGGGGCCAGTGGGAACAGAACTTAGAAATCAAGGAAGGAGGAATCCTGGTAAACACCACCAGCTCACTTGTGACTCCTATAGCCCTATACTTAAAGAGAAAGAACCCAAACCACATAAACACTGGCACCCTCCAACAAATAAGATTGGATTCAAGGCTCCATTCCTACCACAACTGCTTTCTAGAGGCAAAAGTCAATATTACAGAGCCTAACAAAAACAACTTAAATGTTATAGCTGAATAATAAAAATTCCTTTAATTTTGTTCTTACCAAGAGTATTTAAATATTTTCCAGTAGTAATGGGATGAATGAAAATGATAATAATAATACTTTTTTGGAGCTCCTGATACATGTCCAGGTTTTGTGATCTTGGTTTTATGTAAGCTATCTCTAATTTTTATAACACATTTGGAGGTTAAGAATAATTTATGTCTAATTACAAGCTAGGTTCACAGATGTTATGTGACTTACAAAATCCACACAGCTATTATATGCTTGAGTTAAGATTTAAATTCTGAACTGTTTGGTTTCAACAAACACTTTCTGGGGTCAAGTGGTTATGGATTTTCATGGGATGGATGAAGAAGGGGTTACTTTAACAGAGAAAGCAGAGAAGTCTGTTAAGAACTTCAGATGTATTTTTGAAGAAAACTATTGTTTCTTGTGAAACAGAAACAATTCCTGTGAAAAATAGTCATCTTAGATGTTTTTTTTCTTGGAATTTGGAGGATTTTCTAAATTGCACAAAAATGTTTCTTAACATACTCATCAAAAAGAAAAAGAAAAATGAAATAGTTCATTTAGAAAATATTTACCGTTTATTATTTATCAGGTACTCTTTTATATTTTAGATCTTTAGCAATAAACAAAATAGACAAAATCCCTAGCCTAATGCAGATTAGGTCCTATTGAAGTGGACAGTTAGTAAATAAACAAATAAAAATAGAATTTAGGGAGTCATCAGTACTGAATTGATATTTATGGCCCAACTACTATGACCGGTTGAAAGCTTATTTAGATTAGGTTCAAAAAACTGATGGAAGCTATTAGAGACACAATGCAGAGACCAGGAGAACTGCAGAATTCAGGAGATATCTAGGAAGTTAATGTGTTGGAAAAATAGTGCTGCACCGAATCTTCCACCAAAAATTCTGTCTTTTTTTAGAAATTTAATAGTGGAATGCAATGGCTTTTTTTGTGATTCTAGACAATGGTTTGAATGTGGATGATATTAGAACAATGAGAAGTGTTGCATTATATGTTTCCTAGCCAATGAATGAAATAAAGAAGAGACAACAGAACCAATATTCTTTCACCCATATAATGTTTTGTGAAACAACCGAAATTTTCACTTTCACCCAGTTGTGTATGCAACTGTGCCAAAAGATGAGAGAAACCAGTCCTAACCGAGGTACTCGCCTCATTAAATGGACATCTATATGCAACAGTCCCTCCTAGATCACAAATCAGGATTAAAGGCCGAATAAAAAGGGTATATATGGATTTGGATTTAAAACAACATTATTTGTAGTCATGAAAATCTCCATAGTAAGTTTGGTGCTAGAACCAGCCATATGAGAATGCTTATGAAAGAGATGTATTTATCCCAAACCGTATGTCCTCTCACCTGAGTCCTGCTTTGCTCACCAACACAACTGTATGAAGGGTCCCAAGTACCAACTAAATTCCAGTTCCATAAATTCAATAGATATTTCTTCCAGTTCCCAGACTGGAACTTCATAGTGATAACAACTTCCTTTTATCTTGAATTTGAGGGCAAATCATTCAAACGAATTGAATAGTTAAGCACATACAGAAGTCATTTCACTGAAGAGACTATCGTTATGAAGTGTGACTATTCCAGCTATAAAAACCCTTTTCTGCATATACTACTGTGCCCTGCACCCACTTACCTTCACATACAATCATTTGAAACATTCCCTACCCGAAACATTTCCCCACATGCTATTCAGGAATTTAAATCTCCTGCAAACTGTCATACAAAAGGGGGAAGTACATTTTGTTTAGAAGACATTATGGGGGACTCCCATTGCGCATTAATGGGTGAAATAAAATGGTTTTAATTTACATCCACTCTAAAGTACTAGAAATTGCATAGTTGATTTACCTAGAGAAAATTTTCAGTGGATGTAACTTGAAGTAACTCAAGGAATACTTAACAGGTTCTAGAATACTTGAATCAAAAAAATCAAAATACCAAATATCAAAGCATTCATTATGTGGTGTTCTGTTAATGGTGATGACAAAACTGAACTTCGGGGAATTTCTTCTGTAGTCAAGAGTATTGCTCCATAGCCTAAAACAGTAGTTCAGAGCAATGATGGTTTTACCAGTTTAGTTTGAGAGAAGATGCTTGTTTCTCTAGAATGATGGGAGAGTTTATTGTTTGGTTGTTTGGTATAATAGATGTTTTCCAGATAGCCTAAATATATCCTGACTCCTTTTAATTTCTGTTGGAAGATTTTTCTAAAATACATTTCACACATTTTCAGCTACTTAAACTGAGGGTCCTAAACCATAACTGAATGTTTACTTGATTTTTTTCAAGACAATATTTAGGAAAAACAGTTTTTTACGGTTCTTCAGATTTTTGGCGCCTGAATTAAATGGTCACGCACACATGGATGCACAGACACACAGACACACATACTTCAATTTTAAATAAATGTTTAAAATGTTACTTCCCTCTACATTAACTACCTTGAATTTAAATAAAATCTAAAAAAAATGTTACTTCCCAATATCAATTTATCCACTGTTAATTCTCTCTATTCTCAAGGAATCAGAAACCAAAGTAACTTTTTTCTGCTTAGTACCTAATATCTCACAATGCCATGAGAATTATTTCTAAACCACCTAACTAAGGTATTATGTGAGTAGTGTTATGGGTAAGTTTCTTTAATAATTATGTGTTGTTCCAGTTAATGTTAAAATCAGCTTACATTATTGAACTCTGCTTACAAAATTAGTATTTTGTTATCAAAATTTAGTAACTTTGAATTAAAAATTGTTTATGTTAAATCCAACCACATTTAAAAATCCATTTGTAAAAAATCCATTTTTTATTCCATTGCTGCTTTTAAAAAGAATTAATTAAATAGCAATATTATGGACTGAATCATGTTTCTCCAAATTCATATGTTGAAGCCATAAGTGCAATGTGACTGTATTTGGAAATACGGCCTTCAAGGAGGGAATTACAGTTAAATGAGGTCATAAATGTGGGACCCTAATCTAATAGGACCGATGTCCTTATAAGAAAAAGAAGATATGCCAGGTCTCTCTCTCTTCTAGTACACACAGAAGAAAAGCCACGTGAAGACACAGCAAGAAGGCAGAAAGAACAGTATCACCAGGAACCAACCCCGTTGGCACCTTGATCTTGGACTTCCATCCTCCAGAACTACAAGAAAATAAATACCTATTGGTTAAGCCACCCAAGTCTATGGTATCTTGTTATGGCAGTCCACACTTACTAATACAATCAACAATTAACTCTTTTTCCCAATTGCTGATTCACCTCTCTGTGGTATCAGGAAACCAACGAATTATAAATTAAGATAAAATCAATAGTGCCATAGAAAACAGTCAGAGGAACCTTCCAGGAGAGAGCATAAGAATTACTCTGGATTCTTTCCCTATGAATTATTCCCATTATGGGATAGGAAACCGTGTCTTTGTATCAATGGGTCTTGAGATTCTACAGTATAATAAAATCCACTCAACGATTTCAGTTTATTTTTTTAAAATGTGTTTTGTTATTTTGAACCATAATTCTAGTTTGTAGTTGTAAAGAAAAACTGTGGGTGGCATCTTGGGAAGAAGGCCTGATTGTTGCCAAAAGTAAGGTTCTCCATTGCTTCAGAGTTTAATAGCAACAGCTTGGAATTGAGTTCTGAACCTCCGTTGGGAATTCCTTGAGTCCCGTCTACATGAAAGACTTATTGTCCCTGCATGGACTGTTGCCATATTCCATGGCAGGACTGAGAAAGACTTTGTAAAATGGAAGAAACAAAAACAAATATTTGTGTAAGGTCTTTATTTATATTTCCTTTCCATGTGAATGTAAGAGAGAATCAAAGCACATCAGTCATGATTATCTAAAGAATGCAAGACACTATACTAGGCACCAAGATGAAGACAAAAGAAAATGCCCGAAAGTAGCTCATGTGTGTTGTGGCATTGCAAAATAAATATCAGAACCATAAATAGGCATTAGATGTCTTCTGATCCAGTCATTTTTAGGTATAAGAAAACTGAAAAACTAAAATTCAAATGACTGATTCAAGTTTCCATGTTCTCCTTCAATAGGGTAAAGATCAAAAGTGAACCTCAGATTCCAAGTTAGATTCTTCTAATGAAAGAATTCGGAACCTCTAAGCCCTCGTGAATTGCATATCCTCAGGGCCAAGCCGGAAGCTCCTGTACCTGCCCCCATTACTCACCTGAGTCCAATTTTCACCTTACTTTCTCCATCCTGCCATCCATCCCCTGCCCCTGCTGCTGTCTGCATCCTTGTCTCGGGAACTATTTCCGGTTTCCACCTGAAGCTCCCTCACTTTAATTTCTTAATCAGCTCTTATTATTTTTCAGGACTTCTTGTGGAAACCAATAAGAGCTGGTTATTTGATTATGAAGTAAAACCATGCGTGAGAGACCCATGGACATGAACGTTGCTGGATTTCAGGAAGGGCTGTCAGTAGAAACTGAGATGTGAATCTGGGTTTTTGCCTCTCCTCTGTGTTTCATTTCATGTAGATTGGAAAAGGTAATAACAGTCAGAAGGGATGAGTTTTGTTTTGTTTTGTTTGTTTTTAATTTTAAGGGGACAAGAGTCATTTGGGGGATCTTTTTTCAGTTTTATTGAGATATAATTGATATATAGCACTGTATAACTTTAAGGTAGACAGCATAACAACCTGATACACATATACTATGAAATGATTACCACAAGAAGTTTGGACAATCTTAATAGTTTTATTAAAAGCATACATGTGACAGAGAAACTGAACTACAATAGGTGTTTATCTAGATTTCTAAGGAGTAATGCTACTTATTGAAAGCTGCATTGCAGAAAATATATCTGTGTAGGCTGAAGATAGTATTATAAGAGCCTGGGAATAAACAAAAAAGACATTTAGCAGTTTAGACATGAAACAAATACTTATCATGAATAGTACCTGTGAAAAGCGAGGTAAGTGATGAATTAAACAAGTCCCCTCCCTTAATGGGGAAGTTGGCCTCATCACTTGTGTCATGGCAGATAGATGATAGAGAGAGACATGTTTGTAGGTATAGATCACAGTCTTTAAAGCAACAGTCTTCAAGAATTTTAAACATTATGCATTTTAACCTAGGAATTTTCCTCACAGAAATTTATTCTAAGGAAATACCTATACAATATCCATCCTAACGAAACAACCAGATAAGAATTACAGCCTTTTATAGCCATATTTATCAAAAGGGTGGTAGTTCACACTTATAGTTTATTGCTGAGTAGGTCCTCATGGAGGCTAGTGGGAGAACATTTTACCAGAGCATTTTCCATTATCCAATCTGGAGGAGGGAAACAGAAACATTTCTCCCAATCTATCCCTCTCCAGCCTTCCTGTCTCAATTATGGGGCTAGAGAAAAAACCTAAAAAAAAAAAAAAAAATTAGTTGAGTCATAGCCCACCCCTTCCACAAAGGGCTAGCTAACCTTACTTCTAATTAGCATTCAGTGTGTCTTCTTTTGTTTCTGGCTTCTTTTGTTCAATTTTAGGTTTGTGAGATTTATTCTAATCATATTGTGGATATTCATATTACCCATATTATCATTCTGTGTCATGGTTAATCTTTCATTCTTATTGCTGAATAGTATTCTGTTGTGTGAATTAAAAAAAATCAGTTCTACTCTCATTGGATATGTGGGTTGATTCTAGTTTGAAGTTATTAAGAATCATTGTCTGATGGATATTCTAGCTCATCCTTTTTTATGAACATATGTCACATTTCTGTTGCATATATACCAAGAACTGGAACTGCAAGATCATAAAGTATAAAATTACTCCGTTTCGGTAGATGCTATTAAATAGCTTTCCAGAGTAATTTTACTCCCATTGGCAATTATGAGAGTGGCAATTTGCTTCATATCCTTGCCAAGATTGGACATTAACTCTTTCTCAGTTTAGGTTTCTGATAGTTAGATGTGGAATCACAATTCCCCAACAACTGATGGAGTTTAGCACCTTTCATATGTTTATTGGCCATTTGGCTTTGTTAAGTGCATGTTCAAGACGTGCTTATTTATTTATTTATTTATTTATTTATTTATTTCCATTAGGTTATCTTTCTCTTTCTTTTTGATATAGGAGTCTTGTTGGGGTCTTTTTGTTTTGTCTTAAGTGTATCCATCTTGTATATGACCTCATTGTTAGATATCTCTATCTACATATCCACATCTATAACTATCTATATTGATTTTCACTCTTTAATGGTACCTTTTGATGAACAATAGGTTTTAATTTTTAAAGTTCTTAATTTTTAATATAAGATAAAATTTATTAATTTCATCTTTTGTGATTTATGTTTTCTGTTCTGGTCAAGAAACGTTTTTTATTTTTTAAAGATTTATTTATTACTTATTTGCCAGAGAGAGAGAGAGAGCACAAGCAGGGGGAGCAGCCGGCAGAGGGAGAAGCATACTCCCCACAGAGAAGGCAGCCTGATGGAGGACTCAATCCTAGGACCCCAGGATCATGACCCAGCCGAAGGCAGATGCTTAACCAATTGAGCCATCCAGGCATCCCAGCTTTTCATGGTACTTGCTGCCAATTCTGTTCTGCCAATGAGGGATGTTTGGCTAGATACGGAAAGCAGAAGAGAAGCAGAAGGCATTGTTCCCTGCTTCTCCGGCCTGCTTCTCCCTCTCCCACTCCCCCTGCTTGTGTTCCCTCTCTCTCTGTCAAATAAATAAATAAAATCTTTAAAAAAATTAATTGATTACATTTTCTAATTAAGAGACAAAAAATTTCATACTAAATTAGAACAACAACACAAGCAGGGGAAGAGGCAGGCAGACAGAGAAGCAGGTTTCCCGCTGAGAAAGGAGCCCAATGTGGGATTCAATCCCAGACCCTGGGATCATGACCTGAGCTGAAGGCAGATGC
Organism: Ursus arctos; assembly: GCF_023065955.2. Classification (NCBI taxonomy): domain Eukaryota; kingdom Metazoa; phylum Chordata; class Mammalia; order Carnivora; family Ursidae; genus Ursus; species Ursus arctos. The sequence continues at coordinate 16,784,157 of NW_026622930.1, forward strand.
TTAACTGACTGAGCCACCCAGGCGTCCCCGTGTTTTTTGTTTTTTAGTTTTTTTTCTTTTTTTTAAGATTTTATGTATTTATTTGAGAGAAAGAGGGAGAGCACAGAGAGAGTGAGAAGGAGAAGCACACTCCCCGCAGAGTAGAGAGCTGGACTGCTCAAGAAACTTTTTAAGCAAATAACTTTGCTTTTTTCAAGGTCACAAAGGTGTTTTCTAAATTCTCCTCTAAACGTTTTTTATTTTATTCCTTATGTCTAGAGCAGTAATCCATCTGGAACTGATTTTGTGTATGATATGAGATAGGTGTTCAGAATCATTTTTTATCTAATGGATTTTAATTGATTCAGCACCATGTATGGTATAATTCATAATAATCTAGTATATTATATTAAACTAAAATGCAGGCTTTGTTATATTCAGGAAATGAAATATGTGTAGATTTGTTTCTGTATGCTTCAGTTGATCCTGTTAGTCAATATATCTATCCTTGTGCGATAACACTCTATTTTAATAACCATAGTTTTGTAATAGTGCATATGAAAAACACTTTTTCTTTATCACTCACACAGAACACTTTTGTGACCAGAAGTGAAGATTTCTTCTCACACTGACCAGTTTTCCAGCTCCATCTGGGTGTTCTACAATTCAATCCATCTCTGACGCTAACCGAACTTAGTGCAGACCCCACAGGTTAAGGGCTTAGTCCCAGAACCCTGTCCTTCATTTCAGATGGCAATTGTAAGTAGTGGGTCCCCAAGTTGACCACAACTTCTGTTCTACTTGGCTACAAATTATAGGTTCCCATAAACCACACCTTGGGTACAATAATTTGCTAGAGCAACTCACAGAACCCAGGAAAACCATTTATTTTTTATCAGTGACTTATTACAAAGGACATTTTAAAGTATACAAATGAACGGCATGATGAAGAGTTTCTCGGATAAGGTCTGGAAGGATCCCAAGCACAGGAACTTCTGTCCCTACAGTTGGAGTGTGTCACCTTCCTGGCATGTGGATGTGTTCATCAACCCAGAAGCTTCCAGAACCTTGTACTTTCTGGACTTTTATGAAGGTTTTTTCATGTAGATGTGATCAGTTATTAACTCACTTTCTTCTCTCCAGAGAATGGGAGTGGGGCTAAAAGCACCAAGTTTCTATCTTATCTTTCTGAACACACCAAAATTTGCCATATTAGAACAAAGATGCTCCTATCACCCAGGAAGTTCCAAGGGATTTAGAATATCTGTGTAAGACACCAGGATCAAAGACCAAATATTAGAACAAAAAGCATCCTTATTGCTTAGGAAATGACAAGTGTTTTAGGAACCCTTTATCAGGAACCAATTATAACCAGAAACCAGGGATATAGAGATACAGAGACAGAGATAAAGATAGATAGCGACCTGTTGTATATATAACTTATTATTTCATAAAGAATTTTGAGATTTGTTAGTATAAGTATTTCAACTTTATCCTTCTTTAATTTTTCCCTAACTAATTCTTTGGTCTTTGTATTTATAAAGCTTAAGATCAGCTTGTCAATTTCAATACAATGTCCTGCTGGAATAACTTAATAAGATTGCATTTAATTCCTAGTTCAGGTTAGGAGAAAGTATAATCCATACAATATTGTAGTTTAAATCCATGAAAATGGTACATCCTCTCACTTACTGAAATTCCTTAATTCCTCTTAACAATATTTTATAGCTTTTTGTTTAGGGGTCTTTTAGAACATGTTAAATTTATTACTTGATATTGAACTTTTTTATGGTGACATTAGTTTTATTTTCTAACTACCTGGTATTACTATATAGAATTATATTTGATTTCTTATATTCATCTGTATCCAGCAAACTTGTTAAATTCATTAGTTAAATTCAATAGTCTGTGGACTTCTTCAGGTTATCTATCTGCATAACCATGTCATCTATAAGTAGTGATGCTCTCATTTCCTTCATCTCATGATTCTATTTATTTCTTTTTCTTGACTTATTGAAATATGGTATGGAAGTACTGATAATGGGTATTCGTTTACAATTTCTGGAGAAAAGATTCAGTATTCACCATTGTGTATAAAGTGGGCTGTAAGTTTTGGGGGCTACTCTTTTTCAGATTGAGGAAAATCTCTTCCATTTCTAGTTTTTTTTTAAATCATAAATGTGCTACACATTGTCAAATGTCTTTTGCCTCTTGCACGTGTATTAAGATTATTTTTTTCTCTTTTCTATTAATATGGAAAATTTTATTAATTACTTTGTTAGTTGTATTAATTAATTAATATGTTTTTTAATATATAGCTACATTTTTGTATTTAAGTTCCTGAGAAAGATTGGCCAAAATAAAGGGTTTTTTCTTGAAAAATATTATTTGGAATCCAAATTAAATTAGTCTTATAAAAAGAGTATTATTTTCTTTTATTCTATTTTTGGAATATTGGCATTATTGGGAAAATTTTCTAGAAAAGCCATCTGGTCCTGAGGTTTTTTGTTTTTTGTTTTTTTTTTGCAGAAGTTCTCAAATTATGGTTTCAATATTTTAATAAGTACTTAAGTAATCAGATGTCATATTTTTTCTCAGCTTCGTATTACTCAGCAAATTTTTCTATTCTATCCAAATTATAAATGTTAGTATCATAAAGTTGGTCATAATATACTCCTACCACCATTTGATATTGGAATTATCTGTGTCTCTCTTTCATGCTCAATATTGCTAATCCGTACCATTTTTATTTTATTTTTTTTTTAAGATTTTATTTATTTATTTGACAGAGAGACAGCCAGTGAGAGAGGGAACACAAGCAGGGGGAGTAGGAGAGGAAGAAGCAGGCTCCCAGCAGAGGAGCCTGATGTGGGGCTCGATCCCAGAACGCCGGGATCACGCCCTGAGCCGAAGGCAGACGCTTAACGACTGAGCCACCCAGGCGCCCCCCATTTTTATTTTTTCTTGAATGTTTTTCTAGTGATTTATCAATTTTATTGGCATTTAAAAAAACACAAGCTTTTAGTTTTATTTATATTATCCATTTATGTTTGGATTATATTTTGTTTATATCTTCTCTTATCTCTGGCATTTATTTTCTTGTACATTCTTTGGATTGAATTTGACTTTCTTCTCAAATTTTATGATGAGTGCTTAAGCCATTTTCAGTCTTTATATTTTTTTCTACACAAAACGAAGCCATTTTCAGTCTTTATATTTTTTTCTACACAAAACGAAGCCTATAAATTTCTCTCAAAACATTGTCATTGCTCCATTCCACATTTTTAAACATTTTATGACTTTATTAACTTTCCATTTAAAATATTTTCTAATTTGCATTCTGAGTTCTTCTTTGACCCTGGAATAGTAAAAAATATCTTCATTTATACTTTGGAGTTTGAGATTTTCTTGTTACCTTTTCTTTTTTTAAATAAAAAAATAATAAAATGAATTCTAGCTAATCCCTTTGTGGTCAGGGAACATAATCTGAATGATTTCATTCTTTTGAAAATGTTGAGTCTATCTTTATAGCTCCTCCATCTCCTTTCTACAGAGAGCAGTTCATATACTTTTATCTTGGGACTAAAAAAGTGCTATTCTATATTAGAACAGAGGAGAAAAGGTAACGAAATGGTGAAATCTTAACTGGTCCACTTATTCCTGATAGAGTTTTTTAATTAATTACACTTATAACTGCCCTGTGTCCCACGCCTGTCCTTTGTACAATTAGCTCAGATTCCAGTGCCTCCAGGGTTCCCTCAGTAAAGACCGTTCTTACCTCTGGTGTTTTGGATTGTGAATTTCTCTAATAATATCAACCCATCTGCTTGAAATTTTCCAGATTTATTCAAATATTCTGGTCCACCGATTTCTTGTTTTCCTGCAGTTAGCTACCTAATTTCTTTTATAACTTTCTATAATCCCAAAGGAAGTTTGGGAACAAAAGGCAGTAAAACTGAATGCTCAGTCTTCCATCTTGAAAAAGCATGTGGATCATTTTTAGCAATATTTTCTGTGATCTATATTTGACTTCACTTTTGAAAACAGGATTATATAAACCAGCATTAAATATTAAAACTGGGCATTTAGATAAGAACATTTTTTTATAATTGGAAAAGTTATCAAAGTAAGACTGTTTCTTATTCTTTATTAAAACCAACCATTTATTTGTTCGATTCAACCTACAGTCCAATAGGGGGAAATTTCATTTTTCTGTAAAAATGAACTGTCTGGTCACTTGTCAGTACCAACATGCCTTTCAGTACCACAAAGCCAGACCAAGAAAGCTATGTCATCTAGCATGCCGTCCAAGAATTGTCAACAAAGGGTGGTTTATGGTCAACAAATTGGGGTAGTAGGTAAAGCATAGAGAAATAAGTGACCCACAGAGGCAGCATACATAGATATGATTTCTTGTGCCAATAGCTTCATCAATTTTCCTTTCATCTGCTGATTTCCTCTGGTCTCTTCAAATGAGAGAAAAGTCAACTTGTCAAAAGCTGACATTTTTCCTCTGAATAGTTTCACAATTGTTATGGCACTCTTGCTTCTCAAGTTTGAAAGAGTAAGGGGAAAAAAATCCTCAGGGAAAGAACTTGGTAGTTCAGTGCATTACCCTGAAAAAAAATTACAATAAATACTCTCCAGGACTAGAAGGTGAAAATTTAGGTCAGCAATTGGAAAGTTGTACTCTATTGTCATAAGATTCTTTTCAAAATATTTCTCTCTATTATAACTGGGTGCATTTCTACTTGAGGCAATCAGTTGGCATGTGAAATACGCGAATCTGTTCAAGCTCAGCTATTTAGACCTTCACTTTAAATCTTCCATGGAAGCATCTCAGTCTCTTGAAATTGTCGAGAAATGAATTTTTCCTTTAATATATAATCCAACAGATGCTCGTATCATGTAAAAAAATTAGTATATCTCCCTTACAATGCGGATTTCTTATATGCTTTCCATGAGCCCATTGCTACAATCTTTGTGAAAAGTGAGAAGTACAAAATACATGAATTTACATAAGAATGATCTATGTATATCAGGAATATCTATCCCCAACTGTCTCAGCTTTTGGAGCCTGGGCACAATCACAATGTCATCACCAAGTATAAGGGGTGGGAGCTCCTCTCCTATCCCACTCAGTGCTCAGGGATCCATTTGATCTTACAGTTTCTCAAAGATGAACTGCAGAAAAGCATCACTTAGAGTAGCTGGCTCAAGAGGAAATTCTCATGGCACTGGCCTGTTGGCAAGGAGACAGGCTGATGAGGGCTGTTGGTGAAGATTTTGGCTAGTGGGAACATGAGCAATGAATGACTTGGAGGCACTTTTATTCAACAAACTTCTTCAGCCATAAAACAAAGCATTTTTTCTATTGCCTGGTTCTTTTACGAAGTGTCTTTTCTCTGAGACTATGTTCCTGTTAGAGGAATCCTAACACCCATGTGTCCCTGTTTCTCCCACATTTTTCAGACTCTGCCTTTTTCAGCTCACAGCCCTTTGTTTCCTGCTACAAAAATGTATCAACTTCTTTCCTGTAATAATAACACTTGAAAGTCAGTCAGTAACCTGGACAATAATCCATTAAAACAAAGTAGTGAAGGACAGAAAAAAAAATCTAAAAGGTTTTCCTTCTCGTAATAGGAAATAAGGGTGGAATAGCTGTGTAGTTGTTATTTATTAGTAAAAAAAGAGAGAAATTCATCCTGCTTCTGGGAAGATAGCTTTCCATCCCAACCATCCATTCCCAAATCCTAACCAAAAAGAGGCAGAACGAGCTACTTGTAATAGAGCAAAGAAAAGAAAATGAAAAGCTTATATTTTTAGATCTATCAGAAATTGGCATTCAGGGGCGCCTGGGTGGCACAGCGGTTAAGCGTCTGCCTTCGGCTCAGGACGTGATCCCGGCGTTCTGGGATCGAGCCCCACATCAGGCTCCTCCGCTAGGAGCCTGCTTCTTCCTCTCCCACTCCCCCTGCTTGTGTTTCCTCTCTCGCTGGCTGTCACTATCTCTGTCAAATAAATAAATAAAATCTTAAAAAAAAAAAAAGAAAAGAAATTGGCATTCATAGTCGTCTACTATTAATATGCTAATAAATATAAGGAATTTCCTTGAGAAGATATCAGCAGCTTGCGTCCACATTCTTGACTTTTCTGGTTTAAAACTTTATCAGTACATGACTTTTAAGTCTCTTGAGTTTCCTATAATGTCATAGAATTGATGTTTAACAAAGTCTTGTAAAAAGGTTTTAAAAAGATCGAGATTTTTAGTAACAAAAACTACATTTTAACATTTTAGACTAGTCAAAGAGTTTGTCCTAAAAGCATTTATTATCTGTTCCAGAACTCATAGATAAGTACACATCAAAATTTTTCTGAATTCAGCATATTTTAAAAACTCAAAAAGATGCAATTTTTCTATTTATACCCCAAATACAATCTGTGCATTAAAAAAGTTCAAAGACAAACTGGAGACGTTATTTAGTCTGTCTTTATTTAAAATGAGCCAAAGGAAAAAAAGCAAAAAACAAAAAACAAAAACAAAACGAAGCCACCCAAATACAATTGGCTAATCGCTTTGCAATTTGGCTTTATTTCCTTGATGTTAATGGAGAATTTCTAACACCTACACAGCTAATGAGTTGGGAAGTTATGAGCTTTATCTGAATACAGATATTTAGTCAGAAAGAAAAAAAAATGCATTTACTCTCTGGAGAATAGTGAATATTGAACAGACAAGGTTGTGTCTATATACCAGTCTTCTCAGTGTCAGAGTGTGTGCCCTCAGGATCTTGCAGTTTAAAGGAATACGTGGATATGCAAAGACATATTTTCAGTGTTTAGTGTCATGATAGATGAGCTGACAGAACATGTAGAAAAAACAACAGTAACAAATAACAATAAGTTTTAGTGCTGACTATGAAATGTTCATTATGTTCCACTTCTCTGCTAAGGGTTTCATGAGCAACATTCCTTGAGTCCTCACTGAAGAATGTAGGTATAATTGTCCTCATTCTGATCAATACCAATTATAATGATCTGGGGGGAAGGCTCTTATTTCCATGGCTCATAGGTGGAGGATGGGGGATTCATTATTTTATCTATCTAAATCCAAAATATGTTTTTAATCTCCTCTTTACATCCCCCTACTTAACCATGAGGGAATTTTTTTATAGAGAAGATACTATTGTAGTTCATTTTGAAACAAATGCGAAGTGAGCAGACAAGGAAGTAGAGTAAGGAAGCTAATATAATCAGGAAGAATGTCATTTACTTACCAGAAGAGAGAAGTACACCAGATTTTTAGGGAATCCAAAGCAATTTTCTGTCACATAGTTAGTCATAAATTGCATAGAGCAAGGGGCAGATATGAGAATGAAGGGTTAGGCTGGGGTCAGATCATGAGGGATTTAAACGCCCAACTAGGAATCTGGGGTTTCTTTGGGTTATAGAAAATGAGTGCAGGTTAAGTAGGAAAACGGCATGGTTGAACTGGCACATTTGATGGGAGTCCCATCAGACCAGGTGAGAGAATATCTACTCGAGTTATTATAAAGGTATCTAATAGATAAAATGGAGAAAATTTGGAAGAAAAGAAAGGTTTCACAGTGAAAGTGCGAGAGATTCAATTGAGTGACTTACGTGTTACACACGTAAGTTCTGAAGACAGGCAAGTGTCAGAAGGGGGACTTCAGAAATCCTGTTTAGGAACGCACAGTTGTACCTGGCTGAGGAAAACAGTGGTTCCTTGTGTGGGACGCCACTATGATTTAGGGTCTGACCTGATCTTCCTCATGATTATATTTTAAAGAAACAAAATAAAGGAAAAGAACAGAAAAGAAAAGAGAAGGAACTTGAGGATTTACCTTCTGTTATAGCAAACAAAATTCCCCTGGGGAATTTTCATAGTCTGGTCATCCATTCATTCATTCATTCCAGAAACAATAATTGAACATAATGCCACACACTAGGACTGGGAACTCAAGGATAAAATACCTTGTCTTTTCTCTCAAGAGCTCAGTTAGTTCAGCCCACCTTCCAATCTCAGTTTTTTACCTTTTCTTTTTTTTTTACAACAAACTAATCCTACCACCAGAAAACAAGTTGCCAGTATTTCAGTCCCTTGTGTTTTCTACTAAAAATTGCCTGCAAAATGAGACATGGCCCTTTTGTTATTTTCATTAGAAAGCAAATTACTTGTGATAACTTTGACAGGAATTAAATGGATGTATAGTGAGCTCTACCTTATTATGGAGTTGAATTTTTGAGAAAGGAATAGGGTCTGTCAAGAATCAGGGTTTCATTGTTGTTTAAAAAGAAAAAAAAATGACATCATTGAGCTGAGTCACTGCATGAAGACACCTAGGCTGAGTGTTTAGTGACAGTTTTTAGAAAGAATCTTACTCTGTAATGATTATCCCTGCCATGTTATTGTTTCAACTGGTTGCAGGAGGTGTTTTCTTCTTCCTATTTCAAAGAAAACAAGAATATTCTAGCAGTGCAGTTTTCGAACACCTTTCTACTTTCTTCAATTCAAAGTATTAGAAAAGAGTGATAGTTTGTGGTTTGTGTTAAAAATAAAATGCTGCAGTTTAAAGTTATTTTTGCAGTTTCCCTAATGTGTCAGGTCGATGCTAACCTTTTCAAAAGGAAATGCTTTGAGGAATTTTGATTATAAAAACAGTGCACTCTGAGCTGAAAGTTGGAATTTAGAGGGAGGGTGGGGAGAATGGTTTATAGGTCTTACTCAACAGCATTTGTTGAGCATAATGAATCATGTTGAAGTACAGCATTTGCTTAAAAACATTGTAACACAGGATAGATGCCTGTATGCTGTTCACATGGATTATGTGTCTTTCTTTCTTTCTTTCTTTCTTTCTTTCTTTCTTTCTTTCTTTCTTTCTTTCTTAGTTTCTTAATTTCCTTCTTTCTTTCTAATTGGCCTGTTCCAAGACAGGATTTAAGTAAGCTTTGTCCACTCTTCATTGCTTATCAGATAATAGTCTTACCATATTGTGCCTTTAATTTGTACAAATATGAATCAACAAGTTCTTAGTGTGGAGCCTGATGTGGGGCTCAATCTCACAACCCTGAGGTCACGACCTGAGCTGAAATCAAGAGTTGGACGCTTAACCAACTGAGCCACCCAGGAGCCCCTAGATAACAGGTTCTAATACTACTTGCCAAAAAAAGGAATATGTGCTCCTTGAAGAAATGACTGATTCTAGGTGGTAGGTTATGAAATATACAACATAAGCCTGGAGTATCTTGAAATTCCAAAAAGTAAGAAAGTATTTAAATGATAATGCGATAATATGATTATGTCAAAGGAGACAACTGAAAGAGCACAGAGGCAAAAATGGAATAATTTGAACAATAAAATAAACAAAGCATTATTGGGTTATAATCAAAAGTATTAAATAAATATCCATGAGTGCATATTGATATAATGAATTTTTAGAATAAGAAAGAATAAATTTCCTGTGCTTCAAGGATTTATGTAGATACTCTGCCCTCAAGGAGGTGGAACATAACTCCCCTCTCCTTAAGTGTGGGCAAAGCATAATAACTTCCTTCTAAAGAGTACAGTATAGGGGTTCCTGGGTGGCTCAGCATTTGGGCATCTGCATTTAGCTCAGGTCATGATCCTAGGGGCCTGGGATCAATCCCTGTGTTGGGCTCCCTGCTCAGAAGGGAGTCTGCTTCTCTCCCTCTCCGTCTGTGTGCGCTCTCTCTCTCTCTCTCTCTATAGTTCTTAATGTCTCTCAAATAAATAAATAAAATCTTAAGAAACAAAGAGTATATAGTATGGATAGTGAGGTGGAAGAGGGAGGAGAGAGGATAACTTAGTGGAGAAACCTGACAAATACTACCTAATCCAGGTGATCAAAGTTAACTTCACTGTGGTAAGATTGGTGACTGTATGTGATAAGAATGGAACTTTAGCTCTGTGACCTCCTTCCCCAAACCCATTAGCCCAGTCTATTTATGTGGGGAATACCGACAAATACCAATTTATTCTTTTCAACAAAGAGTGCTAAGAAAACTGAATATCCACATGCAAAAGAATGAAATTGGACCCCAACCTCACAGCATATACAAAAATTAATTCTATATGGATCAATGGCCTAAATGTAAGTGCTAAAACTATAAAAGTCATAGTATGTATACATAGGTATACATTATTGTGACCTTGGATTAGGCAATTTTTGTTGTTGTTAGGACACCTATAGCACAAGCACCAAAAAAAAAAAAAAAAAAAAAAAGGAGATGAGTTGACTTCGTCAAAATTAAAAACTTCGTGTTTCAAAGGATACTATCAACATAGTTAAAAGACCACCCACAGAATGTAAGAAAATATTTGTAAACTGTATGTCTCCTACTGGTCTAGCTTTCAGAATATATTAAGAACTCTTACTACACAAAAATGGAAAAGACAAATAATCCAATTTAAGAAAGGGCAAAAAAAAATCACATACCCATTATTGAAAAGGAGATACACAAATGGCAAATTAGGACATGAAAAGATGCCCAGCATCATTAGCCATCTGGAAAAAGTAAACCAAAACATCACACCCACTAGGATAACCAAGTTAAAAAAGACAGATGATACAAAGTGCTGACATGGATGTGGAAAAACTGCAATCTTCATACACTGCCATGTGGGAATGTAAAATGGAGCAGTCACGCTAGAGAAGAATTTGCCAGTCCCCAAAACATTGAGGGGTGTTACTATATGATCCCGCATTTCTACTCCTGGGCACATATCCAAGAGACTGAAAACATATGCTCACATAAAAACTCATACTCAAATGTTTGTAGCAGCATTATGTGTAATAGTCAAAAAGCAGAAACAACCCAAATGTCCACCAACTGATGCACTGAAAAACAAAATAGAGTATATCCATACAAATGAATATTATTTACCCACAAAAAAGGAATAAAGTACTAACACATGCAACAACATAGATGGATCTTGAAATTATTATACTAAATGAAAGAAGCCAGACAGAAAAGGCCACATATTGTATGATTCTATTTATAAGAATTGTCCAGAATAGACAAATCCATAGAGATACAAAGTAAGTTAGTGGTTTCCAGAGGATGGGGGGAGTAGGAAATGAGTATGGGATTTCATTTGGGGGTGACAGAATTATTCCGGAATTAGATAGGAGTAATGGTTGCAGAACCAAGTGTACATACTAAAACCTACTAAACTGTAGCATTTATTTTTTTTTAAAGATTTTATTTATTTATTAGACAGAGACAGCCATCGAGAGAGGGAACACAAGCAGGGGGAGTGGGAGAGGAAGAAGCAGGCTCATAGCGGAGGAGCCTGATGTGGGGCTCGATCCCATAACGCCGGGATCACGCCCTGAGCCGAAGGCAGACGCTTAACCGCTGTGCCACCCAGGTGCCCCTAAACTGTAGCATTTAAAAGGTGAATTTTATGGCATGTTAATTATCTCAAATTTTAAAAATCCCAGTTAAGGGTCATTGTGGTTTATATTCCTCATTTGTATCCAACTGGTACTCCTCAAAACTGTCAAGGTCGTCAAGAATAAGGAAAGACAGAGAAACTGTCACAGCCAAGGGGACACTAAAGAAAGATGGATGCTAAATGTAATATTTATCCTGGATGACATCCAAGAACAGAAAAAGACCTAATAAAAACTTAAGAAATCTGATTAGTGCATGGACTTCATTTAATAATAATGTATCAATATTGACTTGTTCATTGTGACAACTCTACCACAGTTATGTAGGACAGTGGCGATCAAACAAACTGCATGAGGGCCATACAGGACTCTGTATACTGTCTTGAGACAGGGTAGGTTTTAACTCTTCCTTTGATTACAGGCCTGAGACCCAACAAAATGCCCATAAGGCCATCAACTGAATTCCTGAACATGAAGCTCCTTTCTCATTTATTCTTTTATACTTAGAACATCTACAACAGTTTGGGCTTCTACTCTATCCTCCAAAGATGAACATGAGTGGACGGGTCATTGGCTAATCTCAAAGAAGTGCTGTAAAAAGAGGGTAATTGTGGAGTATTGTAGGAATGATGCATCAGAGTAGACTAATAATAGCAGAAACAAGAGACTGCTGGAAGATTTGAGGCTGTTGAATTTACAGAACTTGTCCAGTCATTGAAATACTGTGAAGCATCATTTATGAACATTTGGTCTATATTTGATAAATGTTTCCCTAATGCTACTTCAGGTAAATGTTTCACTTCACTAAGTCAAAAGGAAATCAAATCCAGAGATGAAAGTAATATACCACAGTCTTGGTTACAGAAGATATTACCAAAACAATACTTTCTTATAAATCTTAAATGATTAAAAACTCAAAAAGAGGAAAAGTGCATCTCTTGCTCAAGCAGCGATTTTAATCCAGAAAGCCAGTGACTACTGGGCTTCTCTTTGCAATGCAAGAATTCCGAAACCAATGATTAAGGGTACAGAAGTGAAGCTTCAACTGTTGTTTTGAGCCACTGAATGTATTTTCATTCATCCTTCTATTCATCTATCCATCTATTTGTCTGTCTATCTGTGTGTTTGTGTTTGTACCTATCTATCAAATCTATCTATGTGTAAGTGGTCTACAGTATCAGTGTGTCTGGTAGACTCAAAATGGAATAAAGTTACAAATGAGAACTGGGAAAACTGAAGGTGGCTCCTTTGTGCTGTTGCTGATATAGGAGGCTGTGTATATATGGAAAGACTCAAATTAGCCCCTATTATTTACTATTAAAGACTTGATCAGTAGCTTTTTATGTGCATATAAAAAAGTTAAGCTGTCGATAAAATATTAAACATATAAATATATAGTGACAACAATAACTAGCCAACTCCCAAAGATAAAATTATTCCTTATTTGAAATAAAGCGAAAAATAATAATAATAATATGAGCTTAGTGGTTTATTAAATGTTTCTGTGCTGTCAATCAAATCTTTGTGAATTGCTGAGCAAGTTCTGCTAATTCTTTTGCTATCTCTCAGAGGAAACAGAAAAACATATGCATTTTAAAGATTTGAAAATAAAACCTAACCTAACAATAATTGTATCAAATAAATCCATTATATTAGAGACTTCGTAAAGCACAAAATTCTTCTTTCTAGGTGTAAAAGGTATCTTTTTTTCAATTTTGTGCTTTCCATATTATTTAAAATATGTCAGAACTATGGCTAAAAAGGGCATAGAAACAGTTGTTTGCGGTCATATCAATTTCTACAGCAGTTTGAAAAGGGCATTGTTGTATTTTGATGCTATCTGTCCATGACAGTGTGCTGGATGAATTTAGAGATTTTTTAGTACCGTTTTGTTTTTCAAAAACATGTAATCTGTGAGAATGTTCATTTTATGTACTACCTCAAAAAATATGAATTGCTCACTCAAAAATAAAAGCTCCTTTCTTTCTCTTCTCCCTGGCTATTAAACATAATAGTGATATAAGTTAGGCTGCCAATGAAATATTAAAATGTCTCCACCGCTGAACAAATTCAAGCCTGTCACTATACACACAGCTTCCTTTATCCAGTCATACTAGAGGGGATCCACCTTCAGAATGCCTCAACGCTTATTTCTAACATTCTTCCCTTTTTAATCCAGCAAAATGAACTGACAATGTAGCCTTATCCACCCATGTCACCTTCAGAGAATGGCTAATGTCCTAGGAAAGGGGCATGTTGGCAATCTCCTTGACAGCATTTCTTGTTCTAACCATTAATTTTACTCTCTATTCCAGTTGTCTCTTGGTATACCAGGCCAGCAGCAGCTACACGGGAGAAAGAACTCCAGATAAGGAAGCTATCGTGTATCCTGCTGTGCACCTTCCCTCTCATCTAAGCCCAGGGTGAAGGCTGACCAGAGACACACATTATCTGGCAGGTGGCTCCATTAGGGAGTGAGAAAGCAAATCAAAAGCCACATTCCACAGGCAGTAGCCTTAGCCAGCTGCTGGCTTGTGGAAATCGCTGAAGATTTTCTAATGCAGGCTGAGCAAGTTCATTTTCATAAAAATCAGCCTTGAATATGAGATTGATCCACATGACCTTTGAAGTCTTTGTCAAGTCTGAGATTCTCAGATTCTGGGAGGCAAAGTTTTACTGTAGACATTAAGTATATTAGAGTTATCCTCTCTCCTACGTATTAGAGACCTGTGATCTGAGGAAAGAAGAGTAAAATTAGAATTTTGAGGAAAACTGTAAGATCATTTAGGTAGACCCTCTTGGTTTCCCCTGCTCTCAACCGCTAACCTTTTTTCCCTAGCCACTAGGGAGTGTCAGCCATTTGATGCATTCCTGATCAAAAAGACAGGATAAGGTCTCTATGAATATAAACTAAGGTCTCCATAAATGTAAAGGTTGTACTTTCTTAAAATGTTCACATTAGATGTCTGAAGACACAGCCACCATTTTGAAACTATGTGGGAAAAAACTTCCAGGTTAAGACAGGAAGAGAGAAAGCAAGACATTGAGACCATCTCTAAGCAGCCCTTCCAGCCCCTGAGTGGCTCCCTCTGGACCTCTTGATATTATGTTAAATAAACCCATGTGTTTTTAAACGACTGCATTTCTGTTTCATGTCATTTTTAGCAAGAAAGCTCTAAAACCAATATAGTCACCAAGGTATAACATAAAGATAAGAGTACATGGCCAAAATCACACACTTAGCGAGTAGCAATGAGATAACAATCTGTGAAAGAGTGAAGTTAAGAACTCACTTCCAAGCAGTCATCTGAGATTAGAGCAGAGTTTAATGACAAAACCAGATAAGAGTAAAGAGAAAAGTAAATGATAGGTTTTTCTGAACTTGGTCAGTGTTCTGCTTTTGAGAGGCTCTGGTACTACCTCTTTCTATCTGTTTTCTGTTGCCAAATGCTTTTATTTATTTATTTATTTATTTTACAATTTAAAGACAATGTGTTGGGATAACTAGCATCTAACAATCTAAAGTCAAAATCTACGTTCAGAATTTTAAGACCCCAGAATACACCTCAAGGTCATGAATTCATTATATCAAACACGAAGTACATTCATTTCTTCTTGGCTGGAAATACCATAACAAATTAAAAGTTATGCAATTTCATTTTGAGGAATGAAGGCTAAATCCAGCACCAAGGGATACAAAATTATAAAATCTGTTATTAAACATTCAATCTCTTTTTAGAGTAATAACTGGTAGGAAGAAGAAATTGTCTAATTTTCCATAAAATTAAGGTAAGTATCTCAGAAATTTTAAATTCTGCTACTTTCTGCCTTATCTGTTTGGAAAAAAAAGCTTGCAATGAAATGAAGTAAGATGAGAAGAATCCTAATCTCTGAGAAGACTTAGGTCTAAGCTATGACTCTCACTTATTACCTACATAACTTTGGGCACATCAATCTGATCTTCACTTTGTCCATAAATGAAAGGAAACAATATTTCTTCTATCTATTATTGTGGTGAGAATCAAACACAAACACACTGATTTATTCAAAAGAGGTTTGTTGACTGCACCTATGTACCAGGCACTTTACTATGCTTTGTGAGCAGAAAAGATGTATATAACCTCATTCCTGGCAAATCTATCCACGAACAAAAATGTAACCAAACTGGAATAGATTGTGATGACTAATATTCTGGGGAAAACCATTGGGGGAGGAAGGGAACAACCTGATCCCTGAGAGAAGGAGATGAAAAAGTGAAATTACATCGTAAAGGGTAAAATATTATTTACTCAAAATAAAATATTATTGTTTTAAGCTATCCTCATTGGCTTCGCAAGAGTAATAACGATTTATTGAATACATATGCATACTAGTCTGCACACTGATGGCTGTATGTCTGTAACCCAGATATCAGGTGGGCCTACCAAGTCCATTGATCTTCATCTCAAATCCTTCTTCTGTACCCATTAGTTAACCTGATCTTTCCGAGATACTTGCGATTTTTCTGGTGGGCCTATTTTCTCACTGTCACTTTATAACCAAGCTCCTATTTCCAGCAGCGCCCTTTTTCTACACCATGATGAACCAGAGATAAAACTTGGCTAAGTCTTTCCTCTCTTCGATTTCCACCACTGGTGTCACCAACAATAAAACATCTAATCACTGATGTGATTGGAAGATATCATTGAGAATTCTGGAATGGGAGGGATTACACCAACATCAAAGAACACCGCTAAAAATTGTGTATAAGATATTCTTGTTATTTAATGTCTTAAAAGTCTTATAAGTACAGCCACCCACTGCCTGAGATCTATGAAGGCACCTGGGTCTAGCCTTGCACCATTTTGTTAATTCCTCCCCTCCTCCTCTTTCTCTTTTGAAATCCTCTCCATCCTTTTTTCCCCCCACTCTTGTCTTTTTTTTTTAATTTTCTTGCATTTTTTTCTTTTTTTTTTTAATTACAATATGTTAGTCACCATACAGTACATCATTAGTTTTTGATATAGTGTTCCATGATTGTTTGCATGTAACACCCAGTGCTCCATGCAATACGTGCCCTCCTTAATACCCTTCACTGGCCTAGCCCATCCCCCCGCACCCCCTCCCCTCTAAAACCCTCAGTTTGTTTCTCAGAGTCCATAGTCTCTCGTGGTTCATTTCCCTTTCTGTTTGCCCACCCCCTTCACTCTTCCCTTCCTTCTCCTAACGATCTCCCTGCTATTCCTTATGTTCCACAAATGAGTGAAATCATATGATAATTGTCTTTCTCTGCTTGACTTATTTCACTTAGCATAATCTCCTCCAGTCCCGTCCATGTTGCTGCAAATGTTGGGTAATCGTTCTTTCTGATGCCTGAGTAATATTCCATTGTATATATGGACCACATCTTCTTTATCCATATGCACCCCAATGTTCATAGCAGCATTGTCCACAATAGCCAAACTGTGGAAGGAGCCAAAATGCCCTTCAATAGACGAATGGATAAAGAAACCCTCTCCATTCTTTATGCTACTCTCAGTAGCATTAAACAATTTCCTCCCATTCGGTCATGCAGAGTAGCTTAGCTACCACCATGTTTACTCAGGATCTCACCTTCTACCTCTATACTTCTCAAGATATTTTCATGGGCAAGTCATTTCCCACAACAACACTCAGAAGCACACATTAGCCGTAAACGTTTTCAGTAGAAAAACCTAGAGATACAGATTTGAAGTCACTGGGCCAAGGTCATTAGCCAGTAAGTGGCAGACTAGGATGCAAACCTCCAACACCTGATGTAAAAATCTCCATTTGATTCTCTGTATCCCTGATCTATATTAGCCTTCCTTTGTGTGTTTGATCTAGGCTTTATTTTTTGAAAGACATTTACGTATACCCCCGAAGTTTTGAGAAAACACTTCCTTCCCCAAGATGTAAAATGAGCTTTAATTAAGGCAGAACTGCACCAAAAAAATATTTTCCAATTATGTTGATATAATTGTTTGCACAGCATGATGTCTCCTGGTATCAGCTTTAGCAGGCAGTAGAGACATGGTGATCCTGGGCTATTACCACTGCAGGCCTGCTCTTAAATTAGACATGGCATTTGGAGGTAGGCTTTACTTCAACATTCTTAAACAAATATAGATGAAAACTTTTGTCTCTATTTAGACTTCCCACAGAGCTTCATTAATTCATCGCTGTCTGGCCCTTTTGGTCCCCCCTGGAAGGCCGTAGCTGTAATGAGGAGATACAAACCCAACTGAATATTCAACTTCACAACCTGGCAAGATGCCTAGACCAAGGCAATGACAGCTCGCTATTCGCGTTCCTATGTAAATTTTGACACTTAACTAAGTGAAAGAGTTAGGTCATCTGATCACCCCTCTAGGCACAACCAGAAAGACGGCAGAGATTCTGGTGAAGATAATAGTTTTTCTTGAGGTGCGACACAAGGTCAGAGTGGGACACTTGAGTCTTGCCAAATCTACCTAAAGGGGAAAAATGCTTTAGTTCTCTTTAAATATTTTTTTAAGTTGTCCTTTGAGCTAGATTTTTAGCTAAGTCACGTTTTTTAAGTCCTTTTTGAAACTTCTATTTTTATAACTCCTTTAGCAAACTCCAATGATATGATATATATGATAAATAAAAATAAACACATACAATTCTGTAGCTCTTATCATGGGCCAGACACTATTCTGAACCCACAATATACACACATACACACACCTTTTATTCCCTTTTGAGATAAGTACTGTTATTATTCTTGAGGTTCAGAGAGGTTAAGGACCTTGCATGACATCAAATAGCTGGAAATAATAATATATACATACACACATATATATTTAATATATTATATATTATAATGTAATTATATTATTAATATTATATACAATATACATCATAAACGTTCTATTTGTGACAAGAAAGGGGCAAATTAGTAACCTGTCATTGACATCTAAGGAGGGTAGATCATCATAATAAAAGGGTTGACTGGTGTTTTAATCAAGGGAAATGGATTCAGTGGTGAAAGTGGGTAAGGACTGCTATAGATTTAAATTACTCATAAAATAAACATGGAATGAAAAATATAGAAAAAAACAGAAGGAGGATTCCTAGTTCTGGAACCCAGAACATCGGAGCGGGAAAATAAAGAGGCTGCTTTGAAAGTGTTTATAGAGACTATTTGGTGGCTGGAGGACAAAGCAAATGTTCAGAAAAGAACTGACATGACATAAGAGGATTTATCTTGATTTTTGCTATGTAAAATTTAATATAAGTCTTCTTTTTCTTTTCAAAGAAATCTTGAGCAAAATGCACGTATCTCACTAAAGGCTTGGTGGAATGCAGTTGCTTTTTATGGCTACATGAGGCACTGGATTTTGCTAAAACTCTGGAAGGTTAGCACCGAATATAAACAGTGGCTGCTCATGTGAGAACGACACAGACAGGATGTGTGTTATTCATATTCCAACATTCCAATTTTATAAAGTCTACTTTGTTAAACTGGAAAAAGTTATCAGTGCGGTTAGATAAAAACATTCAACAACCAAACTGATGTCTTAGGTTCTAAAAGGACCGGAATGCATTATTGTTATTTACCAATTTCTTAAGCTAGAATTTTGGTACAATTCTTGCCTTCTACATCCAGACCCAGAGGCGTGGAGTTCACTGGGTTCTTATCGAAACACCAGAGCCTCCCTCCGGTACCCGAACTCTTAGAAAACAGGCCCCTCATTACACATTTCATTGAATTGTATTACCCCAGACACTGGACTTTCTTCTTCATGGATCAGACTTCTTCACTAATCTCCTTGGAATTTACACCATCAAAATATATATATGAAATCACTCCTTCCTAAGAGATGATTAGATGAAAGGATCGGGTCTCTGGTTATAGACCAGAAATGAGAAATCAACTGAAGACCAGAGGAGGGAAAAAGAGAAAAGAAAATAAGAGAAAAGAAGAGGAGCAAAGAAGAGAAGCAGAGTGGTTGAAATCTATGAGGAAGAAAGGAGAAGTGAGCATAGAAAATAACTCATGCAGAAAAGCTGTAAAACTCTGGATTCTCCACTGTAGAGAGGTGGGCCCCGGCCATGGCTTTCTGGAAGGGTATATGGTATAGAGGGCTATGTGGAGTTTATAAGATTTAAAAAAATCACCTAGACTTTTGGAAGTTAGTTGTCTATAAGAGTGATTCTAATATTTCAGCATTCAGTGAGAGTCACTAAAGGAGGTTTTAATTTTTGTTATAAATATTATTCTTATTTTCATAATCGTCATTGTTATAACAAATATTTATTTCCTCTGCTAAATACATAACTACTTCTAGGATTAAATATTTCATAGCATTTAATTGTTTATCATAATTACATTAATATGAAATATCTGTGATCTGTAGGTAATTTACTGCTTCAGAAAGCCAATAGGCCAAAAGTAGGTAAGGGTGTGTGTGTGTGTGTGTGTGTGTGTGTGTGTGTGCATGTGTATTCTAGAATATTTCAAGATGTAAAAAGGTACACTGAATTTAGTGTTTTGAGATTGAATTCATCAATATAGCCCTCAAAGAATATATTGACTCCAGTATTCCCAATACAAATTAAAAAATGATAACAATTATCCAATGTAAGATAGCTTTTGCTAATACACACATATAGCTTTTACTACAGAAACATCATTCATGACAGTGTGTGATTATAATTAATAATTTCCTCTGTCTTTTAGTGTCTTAAAACCACTTCTTTAAATTTTTACTGCTGTTACTCTTTCCCGGAGGAACAACAAGAACAAAAAAACACAGAAACAGTACTTGGTTTTCTTACATATATCAATGTCAGTATAGAAAATTCACTAAGTGGGGTCTAATCCCTCCAAAATTAAATCAGCAATTCTTGGATCTGAGCAGTTTATAACAGGTCAAGATTTCCTGATGTTCCTCTTTTCCTAAATCCTTCAATGTCTCTTCTCTGCACCTATACTCCCTCATCTGTAGTTAGTTAAAAACAAAGGTTAATTTAGAATTACCAACTTCATGCTATTTATCCACCAAAGTCAAATACTGAATGAAACGCACATGTACAAACAATAGTGGCCTTTTCCCTGTGCAGTATAGGATGTGGTCAATCATTTGGCAATTCCATTTTGGCACACCATGAACTATTTATTTGTTAAGTCCAGTATTCTGGGCTGAAAAAGCTTGGAGAGAATTTTTTTTTTCCTTTTACAGGAAACTATTAAATTTGCAGGACTTAATGTTTACTTCACAGTCAAACTTGTACTATTGTATTGATAAATATTTAATGGCACTGAGCTCAGTGGTTATTGCATTGTACATTTCATTTAAATGATGTTTTATTACTCTAAAAGTGTAGTGTGGTCCATTGAGGAAGGAAAAGAAGGGAGAAAAATCTTTCTGACCAGAGATGACATAGAACTCAATTTCAATTTGGAGCAGAGAGAGGAAAAGGAAAAACAACCAACCAAATATTTTTTGAGGTCCCCGCAGATTATGATTTAACAAAGTTTCCATTCAGAAAAAACATCTGGAAAACTCTATGAAAAATTTCAGAATTGTTTAAGCTAAAAGACTCTTACAATGCCACAGATTCTAAATTATTTCAAAAGAGAAATATAGACAGATGATGATGTAAATTCTGACATTTCTACAAATGATATTGCCTTAGTTTATTCAGAGGGAGATGGGTGGAGCAGGAAGAAAAGGCGATGTCAAATGAGAAGTGATTTCTGTAATGGAGAAAGTGGGTATTTGGGTAAATGAATAAAATGAAATAGCAATCTCTGAATGAAAAAAGACACTCTGTATGCTTTTATAAATGAGATTGAGCTTATAAATAAAAAAAATACATCCCAGGGATAAAATAAAAACAGATCTTGTCTTTGCAGCTGGTAGCTTTACAGTTCAATACAGTAGTTGCACATTTTTCATATACGAAGATGCCTTTCAGATGCCAAAGAATTTTCTAGAGATCCACAATATAGTTAATGTCCTGTCAGTGTTTGAGAAAATGACTAAAAGTTACTGTAAATATAATGACATCTTAAGACATTAAACACACACGTGCACGCACACAGGCACACACGCACACACAGACATTACAAGTAATATAAGCAAGCAAGCAAACAAAACAAAAGGTGATACAAAATAAAGAGACATGCCAGAAATCTGACCAGAGTGCCAATCTATAAAGAGTACTAAAATACTACTGAAGTCAATAAAAATAGTTGGCCAGTTAACTCAGATTAAGACTGATTTGTCAAAATCTCATTGAATTTTAAGTCAGTCCTACTTCTCTGCTTGCAGCAGATAGTGCCCTCAAGCAGAAATTTTGTAACTCATTTCAAGGGCCCAAGGCCCCACTTATAGGAAATAGATACTGAACAATTGAAAAAATAAAAGCTTGGAGAGGTGTTAAACTTAAGGCTCCCCAGGGACATCAGTTTCTCCTTCCAGCAGAACATATATACATTAAATACAGTAATATTTTTTAACTACAGTACATTGTTTGCATATAGATTCAAAGATCCTTTATATTTAACCCTTTGCTCACTTCTGATGGACCTGCAGTCCACAGATTAGGAACAGCTGAATTAGTCAATAGACTTTTAGAATTGGAATGGCCCTCAAGAGTTCAACCACCCATCTTGGTCTTGATGTCAAAACTTCCCTTGGTCCCATTTGTCATGAGACCTGGTTATGACCTAGTATTTAGCCTTAGATTCTCAATTGCTTCATACTGACATCTTGTAATAAATCACTCCTTTCATGAGTTAGCTTGAGGGAGCCTTGACCCTGCTCCCAAGGAGACTTAACTGGGTCAATCTCTTTGGTTCTTCATACATACAGCCATTTCCCTAGCAAACTGTAACATACGTTCTGTGCTTGTGCCAGTCATATAGTGTTCAAAGTTTAGTTGCCCAATAGGATTTTGGCTATCAAATTCTTTCCAGAAATCCCAACCTACTTTTCTTTCCTTCACTTGATTACTTTTAATCCCAATTCAACTTTTATCTAAATGGGATTTATTGTTTCTCTCTCAAATCCTGTGGATTCACTTTCTCCTTTTATGGGTTTATGAAAGCAGAAGTAAATGTTCTTGTATGCTGTCACTTAAGAGTCCATATGTTACTCTAAATATAAATGACATATTTAACAGGCCTATCATACACATTAGCAAAGACAGGTTTCTGGCTTGGGGGCGTCAGCAGACTATCAGTCTTGTAAAGAGCTTCCTCTTTTGCCATTGCTTCATAGGCACTGATGTTTTAGTTGCTAGGTGCTATCATTTGGGCATTGAAATACAGCCAAAATAGTGAATTGAGAGGACAATGTGACGATGAAATGAAACATAGATCATTAGTCCATGGCCTTTCCAATTACTGTAGCTACATTTTATAGTTCCTGCACAACAAGAAAGTTGTCACTCAAAATGTTAATTGGCAGCATTCTCATAGGAGAGTCCAAACATGTGAAATGATTTTTTCCTTCAATCATTAGAGAACAGATATAGGAAGATGTAATAATTCTAAATGTATATACATCAAAATTCATATAACAAACTGACAGTACAAAGGGGGGATAAAGACAAATCTATAATCCTCATTTTAATATTCTCTCAGTAATTGAAAAAATACAGACAAAAGCACATATAATAGAAATAAAAATTATGTATTTGGATTTGAATAACACCTAACACTGACATACAACTTGAAAGAAAATGCCTATACAATATTCTACCCAATAACTGCAGAATACATATCCATTTCAAATTGCGCATGGAACACTGACCAAGATGGATCATATGCTTCCACATTAAAAAACAAAAAACTAAATTCCCTTCTAAAGATTAAAATTTTATGGACTGTGCTTTCCTATCAAAGAGGAATTAAATTAGAAATCAATAAATAAGATAGAAAAGTAAAATATTTGAAATATTAAATATTAAAAGTAATATATTTGGAAATTAAAGCAGCCACTTATAATTGATGGACCAAAAAAGTCACAAGAGTCATATATGATAATGAATCATAATTCAAATATAGCTTATTACAATTTGTGAGATATATATAAAAACATAAGTGAAGTACAACCTGAAAGCCATATCCAATCAGCTTCCTATTTATATATATAAAGTTTTATGGGAACACAGCCTCAACATTCATTTATGTACTGTCTATGGCTATTTTAATACTATATGAGTAGCGGTGACAGACTGTATGGTTTAGAAAGCCTAAAATATTTACTATCTGAATCTCTACTGAAGATGTTCACTGGCCCTTGACATAAAGCAGTGGTTAAAGGGAAACAGATTTTAAAAATTTGAGAAAGAAGATTCTAAGAAACCATGAATCAAGATATTTACCTTCTTAAGTTAGGGGAAAAAAAGAGAGAGAGAGAAAATTAGATCCAAAATACGTGAAAAGAAGGAAATAAAGATAAAGTTGATCAATGAAGTAGAAAAAAATCAAAGTAAAATTAACAAAGTCCTGTTGCTTCTGAAAAGGCTAATAAAATTAATAAACCAGTTAAATATAATAACAATATATAACTTACAATATAGATTATATGTTACATGTTCTATATAAATATAAACACAAAATTTACTTAGATATAATATAAAATACTATATAAAAATATATTATTACATAACATAATATATAGTCTACTAATAACAATAAAACAATAAACTCATAGCTAAGAAATAAAGAAAACATAAATTACCAATATTGGGAATGAGTTAAAAGATGGAATGGACAATAAGGAATCATTATAAATTATTTTATGCCAATAAATTCTACAATTTAGATGAAGCAGAAAAATTTCCTGAAAAACAGAACTTACCAAAATGGACAAAAGATGAAAAATATACCTAAGAGTGAACTATTTATTAAGAATTTAAATTTGTTATCATGAACTATCTTAACAAAAACTCCATGCACATGTGGTTTCACTGGTTAAATCTATCAAACATTTTAAAAAGATATGTCATATAAAAGTTACACAGACTCAGAAAATAGAGGAATGAAATGATTCCCAAACTCCTTTTATGAGGCCAGAACAACTTATATCAAAAAAAGATATTACACAAAATTAAAATTATAGGGGTGCCCCCTGAGTGGGACAGTTGATTAACTGTCTGACACTTGGTTTTGGCTCAGGTTGTGATTTCAGGGTCGTGGGAGCAAGCCTTGCATTGGTCTCTGTGCTAAGAATGGAGTCTGCTTAAGATACTCACCCTTCCCCTCTCCCCCTCCCCCAAATCTGCAGAATACATATCCATTTCAAATTGCGCATGGAACACTGACCAAGATGGATCATATGCTTCCACATTAAAAAACAAAAAACTCCCCCTCCCCCAAATCTCTCTTTCTCTCTCTCAAATCAATAAATCTTTAAAATAAACAAATAAATAAAATTGTAAACAAATATTCCCTCAGAAACACAGACACAGAAATATTTTAAAAATAGCAAATCAAATTCAACAACACAAAAGATAATACACTATAACCAAATAAAGTTTATCACTCTTGATTTAATATTTTTAAATCAACGAATGTAAGTCACCAAATTAATAGAACAAGAAAAAAATGAAGATTTCTAAAATATATTTGAAAACATCTGATGAACAGTATCCCTAAAAATTATTCGTGAAATAAGAGGAAGGAACTTCCTAAAATGGATAAAGCATGTCTACAAAAATTCCACATAATAATAATGAAATGTGAAATTGTTTCCACTATTTTCAGAAACAATGGAAGGCTGTTCATCTCATTGTATTTCCTCAACATTAGATGGAGATCCTAGCCACTGCAATAAGGTGAGAAAAAGAAATAAAATGCAGTTGGATGGGCAATGACAAAATCAGTTTTTACTAGAAAACAATAAAATTGTTGAAAGATAAAACCTTAGGTAATTTCTAAAAAGAACAAGAACTGCAAATAATAGATGATTTTAGCAAGATAGTGTAGTACATTATCACTATTCAAAATTTAAATTTATTTCTATATACTAGCTGGAAATCATTAGAAAAATAAATAAAACATTATATAAGAAACATAAAATACCTACAAATATATTCATCAAAATATGCATAACTTCTACCTTGAAACTATATAACGTTGAACAGAGAAATTAAAGAAAAGCAAAATATATGGAGAGATATGCTGTGTTCTTGGATTAGAAGATTTAATACTGTTTTGATATCAACTGTTCCCAAACCGATTTAAAGATTCAATACAACCCCCCAGAAAAATTCTTCGAAATCTAACTTTATAGAAACTGAGAGGAGGATTCTAGTCAGATGGGTCTGGGCTTGAAATCATCCAAATGTCAAGATGGCTTCTTTATGTATTTGTCCAGTGCATCATCTAGTATGGAACATCGGCCCACTCGCTGGGCATCTACCTGGACACATGGAATCTCTCCCTGGCTAATTTGCTTTTTCTTGCACCTTGGTTTCTTCAAACTAGTCAGTTTTCTTAAGCCATATAAGTGATCTAGAAAAACCAGGTGGAAACTACACAGCTCTTATGAACTAGACCCAGAAATAATATTATGTCATCTTTGACATGTTCGATGAGTCAAAAAAAAGTCAGTGTGTCACCAGGCCAGCCAAAAAACAAAAGGAGGGACTGTACAGGCATATGGAGGCTGAAAGGAGTGACTCATGGGGGAGAGGAGAATTTTCTAACTGACTCCCACACTTATCAAGATAATAAGTGGCAGAACTATAGTTTTAACTTTGATTTGATGACTTCCAAAGTCAATACTTCTAACCAGTGTATTTTGCCTATCTACTTATTTTTTAAAATTTCATTTCTGTTTTATTTATATATTTTTTTAATGATTTTTTATTATATTATGTTAGTCACCATACAGTACATCCCCGGTTCTGATTTATTTATTTTAGAAATTTCTTCATCTATCTTATTGCATTTTGGGTGAGATGATGGCTAGTTCTATGTACCAAGTTATTTAGGCTATATTTAATTTATAGTTATTTAATAAAAAACTAATCTAGATGTTATTCTGAAGGTATTTTATAGATATAGTTAATATCTACAATCAGTTAACATTAGAGAAAGATTAGCCTCCAAACTGTGGGTTGGCTTCATCCACTCAGTTGAAAGTTCTGAAAAGTAAAATTGAAGTTTCCCAAAGAGGAAATCCCCTTAAGACTGCATCATCAACTTCTGAGTTTCTAGTTTGCTGGCCCTCCCTGTAGATTTCACACTTGCCAGCCCCTACAATGATGTGAGTAGATTCCTTAAAATAAAATAAATTTCTTCATACACACACATGTAAATATACACAATAGTTATATATGTATATATAATGAATATATGCATATTATATTGTATAAAATATATTATTATAAAAACTCATATGTGTGTATTCCTACACAACATACATATATACACATTTATATATAATGTATATAAACATATTACATAATAGCATATTCTACTATTATACAAATGCACATATATATAAAATATATGTACAAGTGTGTATACAGATATCCTATTGATTATATTCTCTGGAGAACCCTCACTGATACAGGAGGTATATATCTGGCCTAGAAGGGAATGACATTTAACTTGGCACCACTTAAAAGAGTTTTAGTTTTGTGGGTCTAAACAGCCCATGTTTTGCAAATTCCACTGTTTCAAAAGGCTCTGTGCTTGTGCCTTTCTCTTTTTTTTTTTAATTATTTTAATTCAATTAGCCAACATATAGTACATCATTAGCTTCAGATATAGTGTTCAATAATTAATCAGTTTTGTATAATACCCAGTGGTCATCACATCACAACCCTCCTTAATGCCCATCACCCAATTACCCCATTCCTCCACCCGCCACCCCTCCAGTAATCCTCAGTTTGTTTCCTAGATTTAAGAGTCTCTCATTGTTTTTCCCCTCTCTGATGACCTCCCTTTCAGTTTTCCCTTCCTTCCCCTATGATCCTCTGCACTGTTTCTTATATTCCACATATTAGTGAAATCATATGATAATTGTCTTTCTCTGATTGACTTATTTTGCTCAGAATAATACCTTCCAGTTCCAACCATGTTGATGTAAATGGTAAGTATTCACCCTTTCTGTGTGTGTGTGTGTGTCTGTGTGTGTGTGTTTACATACCACATCTTCTTTATCCATTCATCTGTTGATGGACATTTTGGCTCTTTCCACAGTTTGGCTATTGTGGACATTGCTGCTGTGAACATTGGGGTTCAAGTGCTCCTTTAGATCACTACATTTGTATCTTTGGGGTAAATCACTAATAGTGCAATTGCTGGGTCGAAGGGTAGCTCTATTTTTAACTTCTTGAGGAACCTCCATACTGTTTTCCAAAGTGGTTGTACCAGCTTGCATTCCCACCAACAGTGTAAGAGGGTTCCCCTTTCTCATCCTTGCCAGCATTTGTTGTTTCCTGACTTTTTAATTTTAGCCATTCTGACCGGTGTGAGGTGGTATCTCATTGTGGTTTTGATTTGTATTTCCCTGATGCCAAATGATGTGGAGCATTTTTTCATGTGTTTATTGGCTATTTGTATGTCTTCTTTGGAGAAATGTCTGTTCATGTCTTCTGCCCATTTCTTAACTGGATTTTGGGGGGGGGTATTGAGTTTGATAAGTTCTTTTTTGATCTTGGATACTAGCCCTTTTTTTTTTTTTTTAAAGATTTATTTATTTATTTATGTGACAGAGAGAGACAGCCAGCGAGAGAGGGAACACAAGCAGGGGGAGTGGGAGAGGAAGAAGCAGGCTCATAGCAGAGGAGCCTGACGTGGGGCTCGATCCCACAACGCCAGGATCACGCCCCGAGCCGAAGGCAGACACCCAACAACTGCGCCACCCAGGCGCCCCACTAGCCCTTTATCTGATATGTCATTTGCAAATATCTTGTCCCATTCCATAGGTTGCCTTTTAGTTTTGTTGACTATTTCTTTTGCTGTGCAGAAACTTTCAAGTGCTTTTATGCATTGATGCCAAGTCTCTTTCTCTCTCTCTTTTTAAAGATTAATTTATTTTTATTTTTGAGAGACAGTGAGAAGAGGCAGAGGGAGAGAAAGAATCCTCAAGCAAACTCCCACTGAGCACAGAGCCCAATGCCAGCCTCGACCCCTGGACCCCAAGATCATGAACTGAGCTGTAATCAAGTGTGGCACACTCAGTCAACTGAGCCACCCAGGCACCTCGCCAAATCTCTTTAAAGCTTAGAAAATAAAAGCAGATTATACACCATTCTTACAAAAGGCCATTTAAATATGGTGATATCTTTATTAAACCAAAGGCTCCAAAATTCCATTGTGTGTATAGCAAGCTGAATAAACAGAAATGAAACACAACAAAAAGTATAATATATGCAATTTGGCATAAAAAAAAAACACAGGAAAACAAGATGCAGCCATGACAATATCATATCTGTCTAAAAGTACCTTTGTTGGTATAGGCAAATCCATTAAAATGCTTGACCTAATTAGAATATAGATTTGTATGGCTTTTTGGTGAAATGCACTGGAGGGGATAGAGGGTACTGCTAGAGCTTTGGGGCTTTTGCATTAAGCTCCAGCTGGGGCCAGCAGACACTGTCCAAAAGATGACCTTCAAATAATTAAATGATTTCCATATGTTTGCTCGTGTACAGTCTTCTAATTCAGGTTTTGCAATCTCTTTCCAAGCCCACAGCTTCTGACCGTGCTGGCTCAGTGCTTAGAGGAGACTCACAATTGGAAACCAAGAAATATTCTACAATTGAATGGTTTAAGAAAATATATAAACTACAACAGTCAGTTCTTTTCATTTGATCTGCAAAATGGAGCCCTTCCTAAGTATGATACCATTGGACTGATTTTAGGTTACAGAACTCTCATTTGGTCTTGGGTTTTTGGAAACATTTAAGAAATAAAATTGTTTGAAAAAAATGGCATTTCATTGAAAACTAAGGGAAAGTAAAAACAGCTCTGTATTTCTCAAAAACAGCTTAGGGATCCACTGGCTCTTTAGGGTAAAATACATTTTCTACTTATGGAGAGCATACTCACTATTAAATTTGAACATCTTATTTGAAATTTCTTCAGATAAAGAATGATTACGTTTTTAATCAGCCCTTATTGTGCAACTAGATAGATTTTAATGAAATATATAGATTTGTTGGTAAGAAATATGGTAAGAAATGCTATTTCAAAGAGGTTGCAAGTCAGAGCTCTATATATATATATATATATATATATATATATATATATATATATATATATATATATATATATAAAAGGATATATTTTTTTTTGGCATGATTATCGTAAAGTCTATGCACCATACTCTCCCCCCGCACCTTCTATTTTATGCAAGGACCTCTTTTTCAAAG
This sequence comes from Ursus arctos, assembly GCF_023065955.2. Lineage (NCBI taxonomy): Eukaryota > Metazoa > Chordata > Mammalia > Carnivora > Ursidae > Ursus > Ursus arctos. Next base: position 16,813,943 of record NW_026622930.1, read on the forward strand.
TCTATCTATAGTCAATATAAGAACTACGATCTCTCCTTCCCTTATGTCGGTGATTGACAAAACAAGGTGCAGGGACAGACCTAGCCTGCCAGCTGATTTTGTAAATGGAATATTTTTGGAACATAGCCATGTCCATGTGTTTTCATATTGTCTCTGGCTGCTTTTGCTCTACAACACAGTTAACAGTTGCGACAAAGACGGTGTGGCTTGCAAACCAGAAATATTTACTATCTGATCTTTTGTAGAAAAAGTTTGCCAACTCTTGCTTCATACTGATGAAGTAATTAATGGAGCATCATATAATTCGATCCACTTATTTACTCCTTCTATAAACACTTACTGAGCATTTACTGTGTTTCAATTGTATGTTATACAATATGTCTGCAAAGATGAACATGACACCAAAACTGACCCTCAAGATCATATATTCCATAGAAAGATAGTGATGAAATTATGCAATTACAGCTTAGTATAATAGATGCTACCAGAAGCAGATTCAACTTTTACATGAGAGAGAATGGAACAACTAATAGTACAGGAGCTGGGAAGTGATGATATTTGATCAGCATTTAATGTAGGAACATTCACGCACAAGGCTGGATGAGAATGACACTCAGACTGAAAGTAATGCATATGTCAAGCCCTTGGAAACCTCATCCTGTGTGGAGGGAATATCAAATATAAGAGTTAGAGCTGTGACCTGAGAGGCAGTAACAGTAAATAGGACTATACAGGCAGACTGAGGTCTTATTCGATACTAAAGCATTCATTGAAGGGTTATGGGAAGTTAGTGAAGCCTTTTAGGAAAGGAAGTAACATGATCACATTTACATCTCAAAATAATTCAGGCAAACGATTAAAGACTGACAGGGGTGAAGAATAGAAAAGAATAAAATGAGAATATAAACCAAGACAGGGTATTAGGATTATTTTAGAGGGACATTATAGAAACCCGACTTGAATTGACTTTAATCAGGTTTATTCATTTGGAAGGCTATCCGCAGATCCAGATCTGTATTTCCCCAGCTCAGTGTCCTCAGTAATGGAAAACTTCCAGTCAAATTAACCTAGCTCATTGACGGACTTTGACCTCATGCCACCCTAAACCAACCACCATGCACTGACCTGAAGGGAGACAGGAATTATTTTCCCATTACTGAGTTTGAAGTAGTCACAGTAACATATATTAACTCTGTAAAGTTTTAGCAAGGTGTATTTTCGTCCAGCCTTGATCCTCTGCTTAATCGTTCACTGAGCATATATTGTTTAAATGTTACTTGGTGCCAGGGGTGAGTGGATGGAAATGCAGGGGTGGAGAAGCTGCCTCTGCCTTCAAGGATCTCTTCATCTAGTAAGTAATTGAAAAATCCAGGTGAACAAAGAGAAAGAGTAGGTGAATAAAGAGATAGGCAAGCTTGGGGTGCTATTAGAACACAAGAGAACCAAACAGGGACACAGGGATTGTCAAGAGGGCCACCCATCAGTAGAACTGATGAGACTTGAAGGGGTGTAGAATCCAGCCAGGGTAGAGAAAGAAGTAAGTTGTGAACAGACAAAAGGAAAATGTACAAATCCATGGCAGTCAGGCCAGTTCAAAGGGGAGAGTAGACACGAGGAGAGATGGAATCCAAGACATTAGCCAAAGTCAGGCCATGAAGGTTGGAAACATCGTGATAAAGAACTTGAACTTTATTTTGAGGGAAATTTGGATCAATTGAATAATTTTAAGTTGGGAAGGTATCATGATTCGATTTGCCCTTTAGAACAAACACTGTGCTGTACAGAAATTGGTCAGTGTCTCTTGGCCTCTCATTTCAAGTGAACAGTAGCCATGTAGAGAACTAGACTGCTTAATTTCAACTTAAAGACTGGATAGATTCAAAGAAGGCACAGTGCAGCTGTTTCTCCACTCATATTGTAACCACTCTGAACCTCAGCTGGTTTCCTCTGCGTAAGAGGAATAATAATATTTCCTGCTTTATAGGATTGTTGTGGAAACAAGTGAGATAATGTAATGCAAAAACTCTGCACTAAAGCCAAATGCATAGGCATTGCTCAATAAACTGCCACTGTTTTATCATCATCATTATTATGAGTAGTCATTCAATGAAGCTCATAGGCACTCTCTCGTGAAGTTATACAGACACCGAGATCGTGTGTAAGAGGGACAGAGGACAGACTGAGAGAGAGCAACGGTAAGAGCAATAATGAGAGATGTTGACCTGTCTCAGAGAATGGAGGGAAATTATCTCAATTGATATGAAGATCTTTACAAACTCTGTCATAAATAAATGTTATTTTTACAGTTGGCAAAATGTAGCAACCTCCGGGGTGGAATGAAGCAGCTGCCTAACAGAGCACAGCTCTCAGCAGGGGGAAAAGAGTACTTTAGTCAACCGAAACCATAGGTACTGGTGTTAATCAAAATGTATTTCAGGTAAAGATCATAATGTGTGTTTTCACAGTATTAATTAAGAAAGCAAACTATTATCTGGAGGCAAATTAAAATGAGGAAGCTGTTCTATTAAAACTTCTATGGAGCAGCCATTACCCAAAACCAGTCTCATAGACTCAAGGAGGAAATAAGGGATATGAAAAAAGCAGATTGTATATACCCACAGGGATGCAAGCCTGCATAGTTTTATAATTTTCACTAATGAGAGAAGAGCCACTTGGTTTTATAAAGCAAATCAAGGAAGCATATTGATCATTCAAGTTGTTTCCCAGTCCCCAAAGAATCTAGCAAATATTATTTTGGTTTTAACAAGACTTCTTTTTTTTTTTTTTAAAGATTTTACTTATTTATTTGACAGAGATAGAGACAGCCAGCGAGAGAGGGAACACAAGCAGGGGGAGTGGGAGAGGAAGAAGCAGGCTCCCAGCGGAGGAGCCTGATGTGGGGCTCGATCCCACAATGCCGGGATCACGCCCTGAGCAGAAGGCAGATGCTTAACCACTGTGCCACCCAGGCGCCCCTTAACAAGACTTCTTTAAGAGAGAAATGGCTTTAGTCAAAATGTTCTTTTCTTTTCTGGGCTGTTTTCTGCATTCCTATTTGTATCTGTACCACAACCACAACATATGCCTTATGGATAAACGAGGAGACACCCCTCCTTTGAGTGGGATGCCCAAAGACCAATATAGAAAAGTGGCCAGCCTTATCTTCAACAAAGTGGAGAAGTGATATGTGGAATGATTTGAAACATGTCACAAGCCCTTAACTATGCCCACCAACACACCTGAAGTTCCTCTATTTTGGAGGGCTACACAGTGAATGGTTCATGGACTCTTTTCTTTCCTTTTTTTTTTTTCTTTTCTTTTTTCTTTTCTTTTCTTTTCTTTTCTTTTCTTTTCTTTTCTTTTCTTTTCTTTTCTTTTCTTTCTTTTCTCCTTTCTTAAAAAAACAAACAAACAAACAAACAAAAAAACCTAAAGATGTTTCCAGGAATACAGTGATAATACAATTATCCCTGGAAGAAAAAAATAATAGTAGATTCCATAGGGCAATTTCATGGACTTGATTTCTTTCATTTTTTGCAGAAAAGAATGTGGCCAGTAGTGAGCATATAGACAAAGGGAGAAACTGAAGTAGAGGAAAGACCCAGAATGAGGAAACACAGTCTTTGGGGAAAAGGCACTACTACTTCTGTCCCTACAGGTAGAGATGCCTGATAGGACTCTTATGAAAACACGATTGAAGAAGAAAGAATAGAGCAGGCAACCATACAACTTATTTCTTGCCCATGCCTGTCAAGGAATTTCAAACAAGCAACTGGAGTTGAGATTTGGGAGGAAACTCTTAAATTCAGACATCCCGAGGGGACTCTCAGTCTTCTCATTAATGCTTGATTTACTCATTTTTTCTGGTTGCTTGTCTTGCAAAATAAATTTGTCTTTGCTTCTTTCATATTATTCTTGACCACTCTAAAGAAACCCTTAAATTATTATTAATACCATAATATATTTGATACTTCCCACATATTTCATGTGAATTTCTCCTTGACTTTAATTCTTCTCTGTTTTTCCATGTCATGATCAGCTCACGCTTTGATTAATGTTTTCTCCAGGGGTCACATGAGAATAGAAGTCAGAGGTGACTGCTATCCTCACAAGGAATAATCTAACTCTGTATTTCTCTCATCTCTTTAAACAAATGTAACTGGCCAAGTCCTCTGCAAACTTAAAATGATTCCCACCACCCTCTTGTATCATGAAGCATACCACATTTTAAATATAAATGAAAAAATAAAGAACCTAGAAATATTGTCTAGCTCCACTTGGTGATTTTCAGCTGGCTAGAAAAAGAACAAAGGCTTCCGGTTTCCAGGGTACTTGTCTTAACTCATAGACACAACTACATTAATACATAATGCAGATGAAAACAATAGGAAGAAGGGTCAATATGGCCACCCTTCCTTCTCTGCATTCTGACACTTGGACTGGGCAGATATCCACCTGCACCACCATATGTCGGCACAGCAGAGAAATGAAAAGCTCTTCTCTTTGACCTCCTGGGATTTCTGTATCAGATGGGATTGAGTTGAAGGCAACAGCTGGCTTGCAGATGTCCACGATTACCCACATTTAACCAGCTGGGGCAGAGGAAGAGACATCTTTGAATGCGTACCCAATTCCATGTGGTCAATCAACAGCCTTTGGTCTGTTGGGATGTCTCTGGAACCTGTATCTTTCCTTTGCACACAGGCTGATGGAAACAGACTGAAGGGGATTTTAGATGTGGTGGGGGTAAAGTGAGGGTCTGAGACTGGGTCAGTACAAGGAATCAAGTCAGATGGATAATGGGTGGTATGACAGTCCTGGAATGCAAGCTTAGACTGCTGTTTTACAAACACATACTTAGGAAGGCGTAATCTCATTGAAAGAACATGAGACAAGACCTGGCTCATGTGGCTGGAAATTGCTATGAACTAAGAATTACATAACATGGGAGGTGAAGTTACACACCTAACAATCACTGGAGAATGAACAGAGTCTTTTTTAATGTATGCACATAACTTAGTCCATATTGTCTTACACCATGCGAGGCAAAAAGTACACATTATGTTGATCTTTTCTGAAATTCTATTGCCTGACCTAGACACAGGCAGGCTCACCAGACAGAAAGCTGAAATCTAATATTAGAAACAGGCACTTTCAATTTGTGCATACTTTAGGATTTGAGTTTAAGGTACCAGAAAGTGATGGTTTTTATCTTTTCAAACTAATTGCACTAAAATGGATTCAGAAGGCACTTGGACCACGAGCAAGCACAGTGCTAGATAGCGCTAGATGCCATGCTCCGCCATCTGTGCGTGCTCAATGCCAGTCTGATCAGCAGTCCACCAGCCACATCACCCCCAACACTGGCAAGGGATTTGGTTAGCCCCGCAATTACTCAGGGAGACTGGCACACTGCTCCCTGGTGCTTAGGAAAGAACAGTTCTGAGTGGCTAATTGTGAAAGTGATTAGTCACATAGCCCTCACAGATGATTTATAATCCCCACTTTAACACTTTGCCATTGAAGACAGAAATTCCATAATAAGTTAAAAAGCTATTTTCATTTATTCTCTTAATTTCTATTAATGGCTTGCTGAAATTGTTAACCTTTTGCAAGGAAAATTTCAAAACATACAGCTTGCTGTTTAATTAAAAAAAAGTCCTAAAAAGAGGTTTTATGTAAAATGTTCAAAATAAATGTATTACATTGAAAAAGATCCATAAAATACATGTATTTCAAAATATTCTTTTAAATACACTTACGCAAGGAGCCCACTTTTGTATAGAAAGCTCTCAAATTGGAGGCAAATACAAATACATGGGAAAACATATCATAATGGCTAATGCAATAGCTATACTAACTAATCATGAAGTATCAAAGAGATAAAAAATATATTGCACAATTTTATCTGATGGTGGTGCCTATGAGGTATCTTTCCACATTCCAGACTTAAAATAATTTGTTTTCGTCTATTAGATACCTGCAAAACTTAAAAAGATCCACTAATTCCTTTAATTTAACCTATCTATATTTACCATTCTCTCCCATGGTCCTTGCCCATGCCTCAGGATATCCAAAGCATCTTGAAAACAATCCCAACAGAAATGGATTCGCACAGCGTGGTGGGCCTTCCTTATGCATGGCTGGCTCCCACTTGAATGAAGGGAAAGAATACATAGCAATGTAAATCTCCATGCACAGCTTCTCATTTGGTCCATGAATTATAGATGGACTTCTGAGGGGCCATTTCCCTTATGATTTCTGATGCAAAAACAGTCTGTAAATATCTAATGCTCTTGACCCAAAATGCTAATCAGGCAGTAAGGTAGACACCCATGTCCTCAGTGCTAAGTTTAATGAATGGCATATATAACTGTATAGCCCCCTTCTCCTCCCCTTAAATCCTACATAATGGGATACATTCTCCCACAGCGGCCTGAAAGTTTGTGTTTTCTAGTCATGAAGTTTTGCTCGCTCTTGTAAGGTCAGCACATTCATTTCTCAGCACTCCCAGTTCCCAACTGCCATTTAAGCTGTTAGTTCATTGAGTTCATCTGTCATGGGCTTGCTTTAACATGCTTGCCAAAGGCTCTGAGGACTGTTCCCACTCTATTTCTTTGTGCTAATGAATCACTTTGAACTAGTCAGATACATCCTCACCATTGAATGGAATTCCTTATGTGGATTCAGTGTAACAAAACCAGGCCAAAGGCATGCACCTGCTCACTCTATGTCGTCTATTCATCTGTGACGTGTCAAGGTACCTGCAAGTCTGGGAGACAAGGCTTCTTGCTTTGTCAACGTGATGAGATACAACGTAAGACCTGCTTATAAAAGTGCCAAGTAACATCTACGAGATAAATAGGAAGAAGAACTTACATATTTTTAAAGCTATTCGCAGTTCTCAATGGATTCAGCTGAATTTGGCTTGTGAAGTTAAATCCTCTCATTAAAATAATTACAATTCTGATCATTATGATTATGAATCATTTAGCATTAGATTCTTCTCGAGTACTCCATCTAAATGGGGAGAACTCTGGTCCCAATGAGATTTGTCATCTCCACTGCCATATCATTTAGAAACTAAAAAATAGTATTTCTATTTATTTGGTTATTACGGGAAACATCTTACTGTCATGTTTCTGCATAATCAGAGAATCTATTGTCATTTCAAGTTTCAAACAGGAAATGTGTATTCCCAGAAAAAGTGGTCTGTATGCCTCTCCAGACTCTATAACAGGAAAGACCCACATGTTATACAGAAAACGTATTATTTGTAGCTATACTATGTTTAGGCCTTAATCTAATTACTTGAGACCATAGCCAGGACTTTGTCTAGCTTCTAGGAGAGATGTGATACTTCCTTATAAAAGAATGAATCACAAAAATCTCAGCCTTTTTGACTTAAGTCACAAAATAAAGATTTTGGATTTTGTTCTGTATTCTCATTGCAAGCAGGACATGCTCTTATGATGAGGAGAATGAAGATCTCTCATACTGTGTGTATCTGCCTGCTTCCATGGTAGCTTGTCCTTTTATAGCTTCCTCCATGAAAACCTGTCTCCAAGGGGAGAAGGGACAAAGTGTTGGGCCCGGGTCGCACACACACTATCTGGTAAGTGTTGACTGATCTCACTAGAACCAGCTGTGGGAAGCAGGCAAAGCCAGACAGTGCAGACAAGTGCAGTGCTGACACGTGTGAGCTCCATCAAGTACACAGATAGCACTGGGGCCACCCATGCGTATTCGTCCATTCACTCGTCAAACATTTTTCAGCGCCTACGCTGTACCAGGTGTTGCACAAAACCCTAGGAAGAAACCAGTGAATAAGACAGGCGCAATCTTCAAGGGGCTCCAATCTAGGAGACCCATCTGCTCAATACTGAGGAAGATGATATTTGCTTTCTCCCATTTCATCCACTAAGCATGATGTTGATTTTTTCATTTCCTTACAGAAAGATCAGGAGCAGGAAATTTAATCCAGCAGACATTTATTCTACATCTATTGGAAGCAAAGCACTATGTTAGGTGCTCTAGGGGGAGCAAACATGGCTGTGAGTCCATGGGTGCATAAGAGGGTGACAGAGGAAAAGGAGACACATACATAAGAGTGAAAACAGACAGAGCATGGTGGAGGGGAGAGCCTATCACCTTAGGAATGGCAGTCATAGGAACAGAGATTTGGTGGAATCTTTGCAAGAGTGTAGAGCCAGCTGATAGTAAGAGTACATAGGCTTTGTGAAGAAAAGGGTAACTAAGGGAAACTGCACAGTAGGAATTATTGAGTTAACTCCTGAGACCGGAAGAGGGAATTCAGAGAGGAGTATCAGGAAAGATAAGGGAAGTTACAGAATATCATAAAACGTGGAGCAAATACATAGAGAATCTTAATATCATACATATCCTTAGAGTGCCTTTACCTTTGAAATCTCCCATCGTAAGAATGTTCCATCAGACTTTAAAAATTGTCCTCATCATTCAAGGTCCTTGTGGAGGACCTACTCCATTTAACCTCACCCAACCGCTCAGCCAGTATTGCTCTCTCTCTTCTTGGAATACGTTTAACCCCATTTGCCTTCGAAAATAATCATATGCATATAGCTACATGTGGTTGAGTTTTGTCTCTGCAAATGGTAAGTTACTTGAAGAAATTCTTCCCTTTGTACCGCTGTCCTATCTTCCATGGTATACACTAATGCACATAATGATAGCTAAATAAAGAATTATTGCTGTGACAAGACCACATGTCTTAGACCTATAAAAATCCCTTTAAAGTCCCCAACATCAATGGCTTTTGTTGACTTATGATCCTAGGATTAATAAAATCTCCTTTTACCTACTATTTATTCACTATGTACATATGCTGAGTACTATAAAATAGACGGGACACCGACATAACCCTGACCTTTAGGAATGCGACTCAAGATCATTCCAAGCATGGTCTCGGTCCTAAATGCTACACATATGCCTTGTATCTTGCTCCAATAAGTTACTTGTACCTTCTCTTATTCTTTGAAAGAACTGAAATAAATGCAATGTATATAGGGGAGGTTCCTTCTTGGAAGAAAAGAAATAGACCCGCTAGCTAATTTTTCATCTCTGCAATGTAAGCATCTGAAACTTCAAGGATAAGTCTACTGTTCAGCATCCCTGATTATCCCAACCTCACAATCCATACTTTAACGCTATTCACCAATCACCCAAGATAACGAAGAGGGTATGCATTTTAAAAAAAAAAAAAAGTTATGTTTTATCTTCATCTGCAAACTCTGCATGGTATTTCTGTGAAAGTAAAAAATATATATATGGATGGATTTTCCCTTGACCACGAAATTCATGTGCAAATCAGCATTTGGAAATGCTAAAATAATTATCCCATAGTTTGAATTTAGTGAGAATCCAACACTTTTTTTTTTTTCTGACAGAATGACAGTGTATTATAAATTCCAACAATTTATATTTTCAGGCCCCAGCTTCCCATGCCTGCCAGCCATGTCATAGCCTTGAGGAATTATGGCCATTTAATCAGGGTTGAGCATTTCCATGCTCAACCTTCAAGCAGTGATGCTGTGCCCATGTTTTCACCAGTGATAGATGAATCCACTTACTCCACTGCTTCCTGCATGACAATACTTGAGAAGCCCCGTGAAAGTTCACATTTCTCAATATATCAAAGTTTAGCAGCACAATGACCTTTTAATATTTGTTTTCAACTGTTTATAACCAACAGTTCATTACCTTGCCACCACGGACAGGAAGGAAGCCGGCCAATGCTTCCTTATGGGGCAGGTACTGCAGCTAGCCCTAGGCCTGGAAATCGGATTGTAGGGAATCCCATGAAGAAGAGTCTAGGAGATTGTGAGCCTCTTAAATGGCCCAGGCCATGAGAGGCAGGCAGAATTACAACAGCCTTATCTGTCTTTTAGTGAGGTGCTTAAAAGATGCATAAATCCCTTCTGCGACATTTTTTCTATGTAGTAAAGTTAATCATTTTTTATTTGAAATTGTCACTCAGCTACCCCACCCCTCCTGCCTTTGGTCACAGCCATTCAATATAAACCCTCTGGGATAATCCAGAGGCCTCAACAGGCAAAGCATATTCTCCAATCCTTGGATTTGGACTCTATTCACGAATGTGCTTTCCTGCTCTGGTAAGTGGGATAGGATCATATATGAGTTCAGTGGGATATTCTTTTTGCCACTCAAGCTCAAAGCCTAGAATGAAAAAAGAGAATACCAATTTTTTTTCATTTTGTTTTATTTGGGTTTGGCTTTGCTTTTGTTTGTTTGTTTGTTTGTTTCCCTCTATATCCTGATTAGTCCCTCTGGGTCTCAATATTCTAAAGTAGAAGAGAAGCACAAGTAGGTATACCGAGGTTAATTAATAATCACTAACATTCATGTGCCAGACACTACACGTTATTTCATTTAATCCATTCAATACTTTAAAGTAGCTAGCATGATCACTTTCATTTCACAGACGAGAAAACGTCAACATGAAGCATCTGAGCTTATCCATCCACATAATCAGAAAGGTACAGAGCAGGGATGTGACCCCTGGCACCCGATTTTAGAACCTGTCTCTTGATCACCACCTTATACAAGATTATACGAGTATTCCTCAACAAGATTTAGCAGTGACCTGCCTAAACCATCCACAAAATACTGCCCTACCTCAGGACCCACTCTGAGCTTGACAACCTTCCAAGAATGTCTGTTTGCAGTTTTAAGACAAGTGATCCCAAACAGGATATAGGCCCATGGCTATCTTACAATACCAGGTACCCTCTGAAATCCCGCAAAGGTAATTCCTATAGAAGAACTGGTTTTTTCACCTGTTTCTTTGGAAAAGACAGGGATGAATTGTGCATGCCCAGGATGGCATGTGGATTTCACCAGCCACAGGAACTCCATTGGCTGAATTTGGTTTCATGGAGGGATATACATGGGAACAAGTCGTGAGTCAATGTTAGGCCTTGCTGGGAAGTATTGTTAACTATGAATAATGACTGCTCTGGGTCCTGGAGGTATGAAAAGAGGCACAGGTGCTAGTTATTTGCCATCTCTGCCATAAATCCTTGGCATAGAATTAGAATGTCTCCTCAAGAGTTGAGTGAAGAAGGGAGATCTTGTAAGTTATCCTTGGATAATTTCTTTTCTTTTTCACCTCTTTCCATCATGTATTCTACTCTTTCTCTCTTTCTTACAACTACTTTATATTTACTTAAGTGTGGAAGGATAAGGATGGAAAAAAGGCCACCAGTAATACCTCCACATCCAACCAAGACTCTCGAAGAAGTCACTGGCAAACTTTTCCAATGTCATTCTCTCATGAGCGTGTGCTTTTAAACTCTAGTGGGCACAAGACTCACCTGGGGAGCTTATTTCAAATGCTGGCCCTGGGTGTTACCTCCCCAAGAAATTCTGATGAGAATCCTGAGGCAATACCACAGATCTGTATCCAGGAGACACTCCAAGTAACTCTGAGGAAGGGGGCCTTTGGGCCACAATTTGAGCAACACTGCCCTAATCCCAGGTAAGATTTCCCCATACCTGTAAGCTGGGACCTGAATTAATGCTGACTAGTTTTCTTCCCCGCTTCCAGTCCACTTAGTACCCTCCCAACAAAGTCACTGGGATATATTTTAATAGGATCCATGACCCTATGTTTCAAAATGAAATTGGAGAGTTCCTTCCTGGCTCAGTACCCCACTCTGCTCCCCATTCTGCCTGTCCCCTGGTTTATCCCTTTTATTATTTATCTACGTGGAGTTCCCTCCCCTTATCCCCAAAGAATTGTGCATTATCCTGAGGATGGATTTGTGTCTTACTTTTCTTTGTATTACTTATAGTAAGCTCACAGAATGAGCATTCATCAATGTTCTTTAAAGGGAATAAAACAGATCAAGCCCTTCACTGATTCAATCGTCCTCATGAACCAGTCCATTCATGGCCCAAGATGTCTACTTATCATGATTATTTGTGATATTGATGAAGGTAACAGCAATAACCATTAACCGAGCTCCTTTATCAGATGCATAATACTATGTTGTGCTGAGTTTTACCTTTGTTCTTCATTTCACTCCTCATAGCAATCTAGTGAGGGTGTCTGAGGAGGCAGACAGGAGGAAAGTGGGCAGAGCCTTCATGTGCATGGTCTTTTCTCATCCCGTGGAAAACAATGACTGCTGAACCCACAACCAATCAAACCACATCCTCTGGAGCTGCTGAGCGTAGACTTGGCTCTTGGGCATTAATCATTTCCATACGTGAATGAGGAGCTTGTGTGGAAAGGTAGTTACGTTAAAAAGCAGGCACACACACTCAATCCTGCTTCCCCCACATACGCACACAAGTGTGGAACTTGTTAAGACACAAGGGTGTCTTTCAATTTATCCTTTTTTTAAAGACTGATGTGGATGTAAGGATTACAGGTTTCCTGCCTGTCCAAGGAGAGTGATGGGTCTGCTCTCTAAGAACTTAACTCCCAGGTTTAATTATTATGCGAGTATACCAGTGTACTAAGCATGTAGGCCAAAAGCAATTTAAAGTCTATGCTGCATTGACTTTCAAATTATTTCATTCCTAATTCAGACACATGCTTTTGTTAAGGCATTTATCACTTTTACATAATCAACCAGATTGTCCCATGGCTATCATCCCTCAAAAGCCCTAGGCCCACCAAGTCCACAACAGTAGCAATAACTGACATTTCATACCCTCCTATGTGGAGTCAGGCTCAGAGGCCCCTCCCCAAGTGCCTCACTGCATCTTTCAATGTAGCTCTTACTCACAGGAAATGTATCAAGCACTGCAGAGCTTGTCAGCAAGGCTGTTTGTTCTTAATTACCAAACCATTGTGGTGCTCTTGGAAAGGTGGGCACTGTTTGTTTCACGGACACAGTCTGAATTCCTTGAAAATAATCAAAGGGCTTTTGTCAGATCAATAAATCAAACCTATTACTTTCTCAAACGGGTCAGAGTCTTCACAAAAATTAACGAATACGAGTATTCTATAGTCTCAGAACATGCAAAATTAACAGATCACCAGAGAACCCTGAAGTCATACCTAATGTTGATAACCTATACCTTGCAAACCTAAGTCCAGTGATAAATCTACCAACAGCCCCCAAGGACCAATAGTCCTCCACCATCCAGACCGCCAAACTGCAAGGAAGAATGTTCCCACCATGCATGTCACATATTAAATCTGCACACTTTCGGAACAGAGTCAGAGATAAAGAAAGAAAAATACTAGGAAAATAAGTGAAATTAGGAGGCACCCCAAAGGGGTCCAGGCTAATGTGAAGGATGTTTCTGATTATATTGATGACTTAGGTTTCTTTTCATCAAAGAAACTTTAGATCATAGGAGAGCACCATAACTTTATAACAAAAGATGTGTGTCAGTGGTACTAAAGGAAACAGGTTGATCCTTTACTATCAAAAAGGGGACTATGATCCCTGATAACAGCATTTTCTTGAGCACCAGTCACAAAAGTATACATGACACTGTTTGGTACACCTATAAAGTAGCATGTTCATTATCATGGATAACTTTTTAACTTAGAGCTTAAATAAGAAATTTGATCTCTGAAAATTGTAATGTTTTCACCTGACCTTCTAAACAAAACGAACCCCACAAAAAGATTTAATTTTGGCTTACTATACAGATCAATAAACATTAATTCTATATTTCAACTATTTTACTAAAATGGGTGTTTGCTTTTATTAGATGAAAGAGATGATACTCATATATACCCCCCTACGTTGCACCTTCTCTCTCCAACTCTCTCATCCCTGAGGATGGGAGGGAACCTGTTCAATCACAGTCAACAGCTGAAGAAAAATCTGTGGTTTGCATCCTAATTTGGGATGACCCTCTCTGTTCTAATTTGGAAGCAACTGTTCCTTAGTGCTACCAAGGAAACCCACATCCCTCTTCTCACTGCATTATACCCTGGGTAGCTGGAAAAAAATCATCAATAAGTATACTCAGGTTTAAGCCAACCAATAAAAATAAAAGAAAGAAAAGGCATGAGAGGTAGAATATGTGATTTAAGGCCAGCATGGATAACAAAAGGGAGAGTTTTATGTGGTGTTAACGGAAGCTTGGCCAGTGCCTACCTGCTAATGAATAATATTCTGACAAGCTGAGAGCTAAATATTTGGGTGAGGTGTGGAGATCCCAGGAATCCTGAAACTAATTAAGATATAAATATGGAGGATCCTGAAAAACAAAAGGATAGACTGGGAGAGATAAATGCCCCATGACATGGCTATGCAATGAATAGTCTTCAGTGACATAGGACATCCAAAAGGAAATGGGTTCCCGGAAGACATGAAAGAAATTTAAAGAGTGTTGGTGGGAACTAAGAAAGAGAAATTTGTAATTTTGGCTATTTGTAGCTTCTGATCTTTATATTGGCCTATTTATATCAAGGAAAAGAGAATAAGTCAGGTAGATGGGAGGAAAAAATAAAAGTGATTTTCAATGGCTTGGGAGGGGGGTAAGGTGGGGCACAGCGGAAGGATTGTTTCTGGCCACTCCTGAGACAGCAAATGAGACAAGAAGTCCCATGAGTGTTAATAAAGCCTGGAGTGCAGCGTGTGGACGATGAGTGTGCTCATGGTCAGAGCCTTGCTTTTGTGTTCCATCTGAAACCAATCAGTGAGCGAAAATGCAGAAAGCTCTCTTGGCATCTATTCCACATTGATAGTGGGGGAAGGAAAGAGGATTTATACATGGAGACCCCCATTAACACTAATGAAAAGTAGGCGGGTAAATCCCATGTGCATGAGGAGCAAACACTGCTCTTTGTGTGGGGGTAATTAAGAGCTAAAGCAAGCTTGCAGTTACTCAGAACTGCAGGCATGCTGATGGTGAAAGCCCCTTCCCAGCAGCACTGCAATTGCTTTCTTCAGTTTCAATGGCTGGAACCTAACAGTTGTTAACCACTTCTCGCCCTAGTTCCCCCATAAAGGAATGAAAGGGAATGATGTATTGGAAATAATATTATTTGACACTACTGGCAGAGGGGCTTTCAAGAAGAAAGCACAGGCAAACGAGGGGAGAAACTCAAAAGGAATCTCAAATTAAGTAGAATAGAACAGTAAGTGAATCAAGGGAAATCACCCCACACTCCTAATGTCCTTGCCAGCACCCAGTCCTCTGAAACTATGGCAAAAAGAGAAGCCACATATGGACCAAGAATATTAAATACTAGTGAGTATGGTCCCAAGCAATAAATCCAGGACAAAAATGCTCTAATGACTGCAGGAACGAAGAGGTAAAAGCAAGAGTGACCAAATCATCCCCTTGTTACCCCTCTGTTCGAGGCCTGGCAAGATATTTCTATACATTCATTCTGATTTCCAGAAATACCTGAGGCAATAAAAGTACCTATCTCTTCCCAGGACATGTCTGAGTCTCTAATCCAACCCTTGAGCTTAACTCAACAGGTTGGACATATTTAAGCAAACAACACAATGAAATTCTACAGACATGAAATGCATGCAAACCCTGTTATTTATTAATTTCACTGATACAGTATGGGACAGTTCTGACTGAGACAGGTTATGAAGGTATGGTTTTATTTGCTGCAAATTCAATAAGAATTCAGAGCATATTCACCTTTGATTACTCCAACTACCGGACCTCAACCTATCTTACAATATAATCTCAACATAAGGACTGACTAACTACATAAATAAATGAGGTTGTTTGATAAGCTAATTCACAACTGAACTGCCTTCTTATCTTGAGAAGAATCAGTCTGCTCTATGCTTCTCAGTTTACAACTACAGTAGGCGTTTCCATTCTAAGCAACAAAATTTCATTTGATAAAGAATGGCTCCCGGAAGGCGAGATGTCTATGAACAGATACCGTATCCAGTTGAAGGAACTGAGGAAAAATGTCTAGAGTAGAACACACTTAAGACAAACAATACAGAAGTTTTTCTATATTGAAGGGCTGCCATAGAGAACAAAGACTTTCTGTGGATGAGGTAGTTACCTTGTTAGAATACAGTTTCAGCTGCTCCAACCGAGACCCAAAGTGACAGAATATGAACTAAGCGTTTCAGGGCTGATATGGCACCTTCAAGGTCTGGGGGATCCAGGGTGTTTTTATCTTGCTTCCCCATATGCCTCAGAATGTCTCTATTTCTTGGTCTATAGTTACTGCTCCAGCTCCCACCTTCACACCTACTCTCCAGTCAGTAAAATGCAAGGAAACAGGGAATGAAAAGAACACTCATTCTTTTTTAAGAGTAAGACCTTAAAGTTTCAAGCATTTCCACTCACTTCCATTGGCCAAAATTTAGATAAATGATCATAAAAAACTGCAAGGAAAGAGGAGAAATGAAGATTTAGGTCTCTATTACTATAGAAAAAGAGCCTAGATAATAGGAGGAAACTGGCTATTTCTTCCATAGTCACATGTTCAGTATGACCATGGATCATTAGTTGGAAGTTTATGGGGATGATTTCAAGTAGGTAGACAGGTCACTTAATATCTCTACTTTGCCTAATTTTGAGAAAGGATTTCTAGCAATTGGACATAGTAAGTTATGTAAAATAAAATACGTATGTTCCATCTAAAAGCATATTATATACATAATGTATATAACATAAATATTGCACTGTATGTAAATATATAGAACATGTAACATTTATCTATATATTATGCACGTTAAGTACATGATAATCACAATAGTGAAAAAAACAAAAAATCTCTTGGTTCTTTCTTCTGTGTTTCCACCTATGTAATCTGATACCACAAAAGTCCTGCTCAGACATAAACCCTCTCCTTCCTGATTTGGAGAAACTACTCTCTTAGTCCTGGCAGGAAGACCTATGTCCCTTACATCCCTCTTCTCACTGCATTACACCAGGTTGCATGGAAAAAAACTCACCAGTAAGTGTACTAAAATAGTTTAGGTCTAACAGAATAGCTAAAAGATTATTATCATCAATAAAATGAAATACTAAAGATGCTCCCTCTCTCTCTATCTTGCAGGTTGATGGAAGGAGGAGCAGAACTGTTGTGGTATCATATTAGTTAAGTGTAAACATAAAAGGAAGAGCCAAGAGATTTTCATATGCTATATTTAATATATTCACATATAGTATATTCATTATGTTATTACATATCTCATGTATGAAATACACTTTTATTTTATACATAACACATACATATTAATATTATTAATATTTAATAATGTAGGTGTTATTTCAAATACACCACCTTCTGAAATATATCCAAAGTAGAACAGATCGATGAGTTCATCCAATAAGCACATGAGAACATGCTAAACAACATTACTTATCAGGAAGTGTATATGAAAACCATAATGAGATACCATTTTATATTCACTAGGATGGCTATAATATGAGAGAATAACAATAAGTGTTGATGAAAAAAGGAGAAATTGAAACACTCATACATTGTTGGTGGGAATGTAAAATGGTGCAACCACTTTTGAAAACAGTATGGTGGCTCCTCAGAAGGTTTAATACAGAGTTACCATGTGATCAAGAAATAGATATGTATCTACTCCTTGGTATCTACCCAAAAGAAATACAAATGTAATGTCTACACAAATACTTGAACATGAATATTCACAGGAATATTGTTCATAAGAGTTAAAAACTGGAAACAACTCAAATGCCCAATTGATTATACAACCAACTAATGTATTGTAATGAAATGTGACGTATTCATAACATGAAATATTTAGTGATAAAAACATAAAGAAGTACTAATACATGCTAAACATGATGAACCTTGAAAGTATAATGCTGAATAAACTAATCACAAAAGACTACATGTTTTATGATTCCATTTATATGAAATATCCAGGGAAATAAAATCTATAGAGACAGTAGACGAGTGTTTGCTTTAGGCTGTGGAGGAGTCAGAGGGAAATGGAGTGAATGAAACTGTTCTAAAATGGATTATGGTGATGTGTGCACAAGTCACTGAATATACCAAAACCTACTGAATTTTACACTTTTGAAGAATAGATGCTTGGAATGTGAACTTATTTCAATAAAACTATTTTTATGGGCGCCTGGGTGGCACAGCGGTTAAGCGTCTGCCTTTGGCTCAGGGCGTGGTCCCGACATTATGGGATCGAGCCCCACATCAGGCTCCTCCTCTATGAGCCTGCTTCTTCCTCTCCCACTCCCCCTGCTTGTGTTCCCTCTCTCGCTGGCTGTCTCTATCTCTGTCAAATAAATAAATAAAATCTTTAAAAAAATAAAATAAAATAAAACTATTTTTAGTAAAAAGTAAATGAAAATGCTAATGTCCTATAGCAGGCAACTTAAGCTTATGGTCTGAAACAGTGTAGACTATATCTGAACCCTGCATGCAGATAAATATTTTTAATTAATTAGCTTATACATACAAACCATCTGCTTATAAAAAATATGAGATTTGGCTGAAACATGGAAAATCTGAGTTCACTTGCCACAGATTGACACTTAAAATGAAACATGTATACAGGTGTGTGGGTATGTGGGGTGTATGGGATAAGAAATATATAGAAAAAGTATACTATCCCCAGCTTCTATTTATTTATCTATTCAATTATAATAAAACCAGCCATTTGGGGGGACACTTACCAAGAAGTACACAAAAGGTTTCAACTATATTATCCCATTTCACCTTCACAGAATCTCATGAGACTACAAGATTCGAAGACTAAAGAAGTTATATTTCTTGCACAAAGTTCTTTAGGTAGCAGATTATACAGCTGGGGCTTGAGCCCAGATTCACTGAGGTTTTTTATTTGTTTTTCTTGTTTTCAGATTCTCTGAGTTTAAATTTTGATCAGCCTGAAATATGACCTCATCCAACTTCCATTTTGCAGAGTGGCCAGTAGTATGTATATGTATATGTATATGTATATGTATATGTATATGTATATGTATATGTATACGTATATGTTATGTATATTACCTCCCCCTGTACCTGGCCCCTACATCAATATCCTGCACCACAGTGGTACATTTGTTGTTATCAATGAACCAACATCATCATTATCAACCAATGTCCACAGTTTAGAGTCATTCTTTGTATTGCATATCCTCTGAATAGTGGCAAATATGTAAAGACATGAAACTACCATTATACAAAATGGCTTTACTATTCTAAAAATCATCTGTGCTCCACCCTATTCATCCCTCCTTCTCTCCCACCCAACCCATGGAAACCACTGATCTTTTTACTGTCTCCATAGTTTGCCGTATCCAGAATCTCATAATTGGAATCATACAATATGTAGCCTTTTCCAATTGGTTGTTTTCACCTAGCAATATACATTTAAGGTTCTTCCATGCCTTGATAGTTGGTTGTTTTTTTTTTTTGGTAGTGCTGAATAATATTTCATCATCAGGATACATCACTATTTATCCATTCACCTACTGATGGACATCTTGGTTACTTCCAAGTTTTGACAATTGTGAATAAAGCTGTTATAAATATCTGTGTGCAGGTTTTGGTAGGGACATGCATTTTCACTTATTTGAGTAGATACCAAGGAATATGATTACTACATTGTATGTAGTATGTTTAGTTTTATAGGAATCTGCCAAACTATCTTCCAAAGAGGATCTACCACTTTACATCCCCCACAGGTGATGAATGAGCCTTCCTGCAGCTCCATTTCCTCACCAGCAACTGGCATTGTTAGTGCTTTGAATTTTCACCGTTCTAATGGTGTTTAGTAGTTTCTCATTGTTGTTTTAATTTGAAATTTCCAATGGCATATGACAGTGAGTATCTTTTCAAATGCTTATTTGCCTTTTGTATCTTCTTTGGTGAGATGATTGTACAGATATTTTGCTCATTTTTAATTGGGTTGTTTGTTTTTTCCAAAGACTTTTTATATTTAAATGAGAAGCACAATTTGTTAGACTCTTCTTTGACTCATGAGATCTTGGATTAGACAAGAGACTTAAGAATATTCATTCCTGTAAAAAAAATTAGACCATTTACAATTTTTTAATATATTGCTTATATGGATTGACAAGGTGGCAAATAGAGACTATAATTATTTATTTATTTATTTATTTATTTATTTATTTATTTATTTATTTATCTGGGCAAACTCCCAGACTTAACAGAGTAGCAGATTTAAAGGTGGGCTAATTATCATAAACTTGCCTTATCAAAATAACTTTGTCATGAGGAATTAATTAAATTTAAGCTGTGATCAACACAAAAATATAGTGTCACTTTAATTTATAGTGTCCCAGAGGACTTTTCTACTCTCAAGATGAGCTCTTAAGGGCTCAGAATACACCCCTTCTCTTTGGACATATTAAGCCATATTAAAACCATATTAAAAAGTCTATGCAATTATCTGCTCTGTTCCAAGGACTTCATGTAGGTCTTATCTTTCTTCCCTGTCCTGAACATTCATAGTAATTAATTTTTGAAGCAGCCCATTTTGCACTATTTGGATAAACTTCAGGGAATTTACCTCAACAACACTGATATGGAAGCCTTTCATAGTATTTGGCCATTTTTAATTGTTTCTAGCACATTCCATGAGAAACTCAGCTCTGAATCATGCCCAGCTTAAATTTTAGGACATGGGTACCACTGCTGGGTCCAGCAGCTTCCAGTTCCTGATTAAGAATAAAGCAGTGAAGGGGCGCCTGGGTGGCGCAGTCATTAAGCGTCTGCCTTCGGCTCAGGGCGTGATCCCAGCATTCTGAGATCAAGCCCCACATCAGGCTCCTCTTCTGGGAGCCTGCTTCTTCCTCTCCCACTCCCCTGCTTGTGTTCCCTCCCTTGCTGGCTGTCTCTCTCTCTTCAAATAAATAAAAATAAAATCTTTTAAAAAAAAAAGAATAAAGCAGTGAAGAATCTGAATCATGGGCAATACTATTCATGCTATGAAGTTTTTTCTTTTTTTAAGATTTTATTTTTAAGTAATATCTACCTCCAACGTGGGGCTCAAACTTACAGCCCCAAGATCAAGAGCCGCATGCTCTACTAACTGAACCAGCCAGGTACCCCCATGCTGTTAATTATTGATAATCAGAGTTCATTTTCAGAGAATACGTAATCTTTCTATGAACTCCTAAAGTTGAGTCGCCATTAGTAACAGAGAGTCAGAGTTTAGGTCTGGTCTAGTCACCATTAATAACAGAGAGTCAGAGTTTAGGTCTGGTCTGATGGGAAGCATTCACTACTTTTAGAATTATTCTGGTATTTAAATCCTAGTATTATCATTGACTTGATTAAAACTGACCCAAGATTAATGCTAGATCTATAACTGTTACTGTTATGAACATACATTTAGTGTCTCTCATGGGTCCATTCATGATTTCCTGCAGGAAACTCAAACTTTTTAATAACTAAAAAGCTGTACTCTATCCTTATTATCAACAAAGATTCACGTTCTTGTACCTATATTAAAAGTGCCGTAACTCAGCCAACAATGAAAGCACTTGTCTATCCCCACTGGTGCAGTGTGAAGTAGGGTCCCACACTGGAGCCTTTGTTCATTCGCCCCCTGGTGGCAACAAAAGGCTGAATCATTACCATCTGCCAGATAATACTTTCTACTACTCAAAATTCATAAAGTTAGATATAAAAAGCCTGGATGTCCAAAATTTTGGTAGTATTTGTCCTAATACGAAGCAAAATGTATCAAGCATAAGACAATAATTCTTGCTTCTTACCTACCTCTGATTTAAGGGACTCTAGTACAGAAATGTTTAGGGTATCTTCTGAACATTGGTTCTAATTTTCCTGTTACTATTTCCTGAAGTTTCCATCCTTTTTTCTTTACTGATGCTAACCACTCTTGTCTTTAAATTTGGTTGAAACCTTTAGTATTTGTATTTTTTTCCCATAGCTGCAGTTTCCCAAGCACTGCTTTCTCAGATAAAATTGCATAGTACAGAAAGTACTTATTCAAAACACGGTATTGGAAACAAGCGAGAAACTTCTTTAATGACATATATTTTACGAAAGGTTTGATGTGTTACCTTTATGTCTTCCAGATATTTCACAATCAGACACTCCTAATACTACCTTGGTTTTTCCTACATCTGTTCTGAGCAACCTGTCTCCCTAAATGCTTCTGTTAGCTCTCCTGACATAAACTTCTGTTGTTAATTATTGGAGAAAATATTAAAAATCATTATAGATCTTGGTGATCCTGTTATTAGGCAAATCTCTGGCCAGCTTCCGTCATCACGATTTCATTCACATTTCAACAGATTACTTTTGTGTCTGCCATACCAGCTCATTTGAGGTCTATTTCTTGAATCGGTATCAATCATTTAAATGTAGTGTTGTCCTGTGGGATTCAAATTAGTCCAAATGGTAATTGAGCTGCTCTATTCCCAGAATTTGGTACCCACAATTTTGCCTTTCCTCGTCAGAGCAGAGACATAGCAATATCAGTGATAAAGAGCAATGACTATCCATGCAGGCAGTTATAGGCCAATAGTGGTAAAGTGATACTATATTTTCACAAACGTTTTCCAATAACTACTTGCTGGCTTATCAAGTTAGGCAATAATTACTGGTAACAGAAAGCATGCTTGGATTCAAACCTTTATTAAATAAGAATTTGTTTTCCCTTCTCCCTTTATACTTAAACAAATTATTCTATTTATTTCTACTTAAATATTTCTTTTGTTCTGGACTCCCTTTTAGAGACACATGAACATTTACTAACAGACAAACCATAGCAATTTTTTTCTTTATATTGAAACTGCCTGAAAAAAAAATTTCACATTGAAAAGAAAGGCCATAACTATTGATAAGGAAAAGATACATTCACAAAACTAATTTTGCGTATGGAACTTACTGTATCACGAGCATTTAGAAATTTTCTGAGAATTGTCTGGTCCCTGTCTTCATGCACGTGGAAAAAGGAATACATAAGCAATTGCCTAGTGTTGCTGTAGTAAATTCCTCTGTCCCTCATGACCAACAGTAACAATCACTTGATGGCATTGTGATGGTGACACGAGTTATAAGTTGTCCCATAACAAAATAATGTGAGCACAGTCCCAGAGACTACCATTTTTCCACAATCTTGTGTTTGCTAAAGTTGTAACATTTAATGGGCTGCTGTCCTGAGTTTTACAGCAGTATTCTAATTAACTCACATTTCCCCAGGGATTCTATCATGACAGGTAGAAGTCAGATTTCAGGTACTAATACCCAGCTCTGCGGCCAGAGGTTGATAAATCTAGACTATGCATCAAAACTTTAGTCCACTAGTCATGCAACTACGAAGATGCTAAGGCAGGTGTGAAAGGACGTGAGATTTCTTGCCTGCTCAGCTACCGCCATGTTCTATGGCACAGGGTTTCCTTTCCCATTCCTTGGGGAAATAAATGAACTGATTTGAATCAATTGGACTTTTAGAGCTAGGAGAGACCTCATAATAATTTAATTTATGCTTCTCATTAGAAGGCAGGCTTATGTAATGGATATTGGGAAAATTAAATGAGATAGTATATATAAAATGCTCAGAATAATGCAGACCCAGTGTAAACTCTCTGTAAAAAAAGATGTTTTTTGTTTTGTTTTGTTTTATAGATGAGGAACCAGGTCCAGATATTTTAGTGTTTTCAGAAGGTCGTGCAAGTTAGTTATCAAAATCACCAAACGCAGAACTCAGAGTTCCTGTCATCAAAGAATGTTCTTTCCACCACACTGTGAAATGATACAGAGACTCTTCCACTTAGTTTCATGTCTAATAAAACAAAAATACTTCTTGAAAAAGCTATTGGTATAGATTCCTTTGAATTTTATTAGCTTAATACAGTTAGAATGAATCCAATTAGTCTGATAAGTCATTTGATCATTAGACTAAAAATTAAATCTTACAGACTTCAGATTCCATCATTATAAATGCCCATATTTCAGCTTTCCCACGTATTTTAAAGAAATTACGTATCCTTATTGCTAAAGCAAACATTTTATTGATTATAATTGTTTAAAACATTTATTTAGTATATATTTAAATAAACTAATCAGCCAGTATTTCAGAACCCACAATGCACACTTATTAATCATTCTCTGGATATTTACTGAGTGCATATTATATGCTCTACTTGGCCCCCCAGGCACCATAAGAGCTGGAAGATTCTCTCTTATTAAATTAGGGGGATTTGGTATCTAAGGCAAAATGAGTAGATAATCAATTGATAAAGGGTGGGGTTCAAAAGAGTTTCTGGGTTCAAAAACAACATTCAAAACCACCATTTGTACTTACAACTAAAATCTCTACTTTTGGCCATCTCCATAATCATCCCTGAATCTTCATCCAAATAATTCACATAGTACCCCGTGCTTGGTAAGACACACAAGGTGAGTGGATCATTTTCACAATAAAAGCCCCAACTCAATACTAAAATCACAGCACCCTATGGTTGTTTGGAAGACAAGAGCGGATTTCCTATAATCCTCCTTTTAACATCTGTATGATACCTCTAACAAAACCTGGAATATTCTATACAACAAGCCATAGACACTGCCCATACCTGTCTCTGGGCCCCTCAGCTCACCTCTAATCTGATTATACTGTCCCATAATTTATCTCTAACTTTTCTAATCCAGTTGTTAGCATAGCGATGGTGCTACCTCAGGCACTACCAAGAAGCCATCGCTTAGTATACAATAAATTACCTCCAACATAAATAGGCTAATGTGATAACTACTTGTTAGGTACATTTTACTCCAACACTCACTGTGACATGGCTCACCAGTTCTCTCTGATCTCACAGTCCACTAATCTCTCAATTGCTCACACTCTTCCAGCCTCACAGATTTTCTCATGTTTCTTGACCACACCAGGCGCAAGGACCTGTGCACGTTCCTGCCTTTTTTCTTTCTTACCTGCTTGGAACTTCTTGCCATATATCTATGTGGCTACATCTTCAGACCTGTTTATATGTCACCTTATAAAATCTTTCCTGATGACCCTTTCTGAAAGTATACCTCCACCATTCCTGCATTACCACCCCTTCTCTGCTTCGTTCTTCAGAGCACTTACTTGCAACTAACATATTCCATATTTTACTTACGTCTTTCATTAATTGATCAATTTGTTTATTTGTCATCCCCCATACACCTTATGCCCAGAGAGTAAATCCCGGGAGGTGGAAGCTTTTCTGCTTCTATCACTGCTAAACCCTAAAAAGAAAGTATATGGCACATACTAGACTTTCAATACATTTTTAAAAGAAATGTCTCTCCCTCTAGGTTTCTCTTATTTCCATATTATTTTTTCATCGATTGAGATTCAGATCAGCAGATGAAACTTCCTGTTGACTCCAACTTGTAAGTAAACTTCTCTAATCACTAAAACACTCTCAATCCCACTCCCATTTATCATGCTCAGATCCAAGGTTGCCAATAATGTGAAAAGAGGAACTACAATATTTTCATGCTTAGCATAACTCAGGCTCAAGAGATATTATCTTTCATGTGTCCTATCTATCTATCTATCATCTATCTATCATCTATCTATCTAACCATCATCAGTTCCTGGGCCCCTTCCCCCACCGCACCCCAAAACACACACATCAGGATTGAGGTTTGTGGGAGTGGGCATCTAGCTTGTTTTGTTTACCAATGAATGTCCAGTAAAGTGCATAGATGTGTTCTCTTTTTAAGGGACATGGCTGATTTCTCCAGAATCTAGAAAGAGGTATGCATAGGCTCTAGGAGGTAAGATTCTGGGACTAGATCTGTCATTTTGTGCCATTACCTCTCTACAAATTCTATGCTCTGAACAAGCTGACCTTTTCAGAACATAATCCATAATTTTCACTCTGGTGATTTTGCTTATGCCATTGCGCTTTCCTGCAGAATTACAGCCTGACCTTGTAGTAGTTTATGACAGTATTTCATATACTTGCTAATCATCCCTCCAACATGGGTCTTTTTTTTAAAAAAATCACCTCCTCATTTAGCATCACAGTGGCCTTTTTGCAATTAAAAGGAGTAGTGCTTAGGAGACTCAATGCTTTAACAGGGGATGTGGAGGTGGTGTTGGTACAAAAGTAGGAAAAATACATATGGAACAGCAAAGAAAACATGCGCCCTGTTCATTAACTGATCTCAAGGAGTTTACAGTCTATCACTGCAATCTGATATGTGCATGTTTATAAGACCAACTGATATATAAACAATATATGTCAAACTGATAACTTCTAAATAGCACGGTCAGCAAATAAATGTATTCATAGAGGGAAAAGGAGCCAGGTGGTGGCTCCTTCTCACATAGTGGAGGATAGATAACTCTTGGAATACAAGTCAGGGTTCCTCCCAACAAACTATGCCTTGATTCTCTCATTTTAGTTTTCTTCCTGCTTTCATTGCACATTGTAAGGATGTTCCAGATTTAAAAAAAAAAAAAATTATAATTTCCCCAGCAACCTGAATGCGTTGTCTTTCTCCAGAACTGATTCTCTTCTGAAAGCCTGCAAGTTTCTGCTTTATAGTCCTACAGAAAGATAGGGACTCCAGGAATCTAGCAAAGATTTCATACTGGCCCACCATGCAGACTGTTTACACTACATGATTCCAGATAACAGAATTCCTTGATGCATATGACCAAAAAAGATGAAGAGAAGAGTTCAAAAGGCTGGAAGGATATAGATATCCTTGGTTCTACCCTGAACAGAATAACCAAATATAAGGTGTAGGAAAAAGCATGAGACGGCTTTAAAAACAGAATACATTTACATATGTTCTATTTTGGTAGGGAGGCCCAGTAGCTTAATCCATGGCTCCATTATCATTCACAACTGTGTGTATAATATGAAATGTTCACTTAATTATGTAGACGTGTATCTACCTCACTCTGTGAAGGATGAAAAGATCACGCACTAACATACAATTTGGGCACATACATCCACAACCATAGTCAGACCTGACGCACAGATACTACTTATATGATTCCCATTGTGTATGATTTCATCCTCCTCTGAGCTCTCTACATACACTAGCTTAAAATTTCTTCCTGAGCAGGACAGTGTTTTACACTCCTTTGAGTTCTTCACGGAACTTAGAAGTTTTGGTAGGTAGAATATACTTCCACAAACAGATGTTGGATCAGGGAGCAAGCTGAGTAAGCAGAAGGCGAAAGTAAGGGAGGAAAGAAAGCCTTTGGAATTTGACATTCACAACTGTGTTTGCCAATTTTTCCTGTGCCTTGTAGCTTTATTCAGAACGGGTCAGTGAATGATTTTCAGACTCTGCTTTTCCTTTCCAATTAAATCTCTTATTTTTCATTTACATTAGAGACATGTTACTCTCTCAATGCGTACCATGATGAAAGTACGAGGATAAGATACATCTGAAGAGAAGAATTCAGAGAAAGTAAAATTCGGATCACATACATTCGCGGAGTACAACAGGCACTTTTGACAAACCAGTATTTTTCAAGTTCAGTGCAGGAGTCCTTGGGCTGTTGATCATACAATGAAATCCTCTACCCTAGAGGAATGTTATATTGTACACATATGTAATACCCTCAAAGGGCTTCAGCCAAGTGACACTTCTAATATAAGCCACAGGCAACATTTAGCAATGTGTGTGGAATTGCTTTGTGTCTAGAATTTCAGGAAAATCAAATGAGTTAACGGTCTTTGACCATAGAAATCTCATCAGTTTTGGTTTTTGCTATTTCTCCACTCCATTTTTCAATTAAATACAATTCAAGGCTGAACTAAAGTAGCCAGCAGTCATTCAGGACTTCGAAGTTTCTTAGAAACCCTTAGGAAAGACATGAACCCAGGATAATTTGACACCATACTAGTATGTTTAGAGACAGCTCCTACTTTCTCCTTTCAATTTATTATCTGCCATAATAAACAGTTTTGCTCTATAGCAAACAAATCCAGACCAGGGAAAGAGAAGAGTTCTAAGAGAATCAAGCTGAATTAACTTTCATGCAAGACTAGTTCTTCAAGTTCTTCAAGATTTCCATTTGCATGTGGATGGCACCCTGAGGATGAGTTCAGAGACATGTCTCATTCTAAAATGCATCTATGGGCAACTGGTGTAGCAAGTAGTATCTTCTAAATGACAGGATCACACCCAAATTGTATGGACTAGATGTCAGTTGCTTTTACAGCAGGTTTGTAAAATTAAAAAGACACTAGCCATTTAGCTTTGATCCATAATTTCAGTTTCACAAGAATGAAGATTGAAGAGCTGTAAGACCTAATAAGAATAAAATAACTTCTTGAGTTTATTTTTGGCATTAAGTGAAAACAGATTTTGGTTTTGTTTAAAGCTTTCAGCACCATCCCAGAAACCCATGGGTTTTGTGTTTATGCTAAACATTAGAAAATTAAAATTTAAAAATAATAAAGTAAAAGACTAACTACACTGAAAAACACCTGAGTGTTTTTATTGATCAAACTAAATGAAATGCAAAGAGTCGGCATGAAGAAGGATAAAAAGCAAATGGATTATTTGATTCTGTTCAGTTTTGAGGAACCTAAACAGCAGTTGGCATCACAGTGATAAGATAAGACAAGGTTCCTACAAGATCCTTAGCAGAGCATACATCCTCTAAGGTCATGGATCACAAATATTGGTTCCCATTTCTAGAACCCTAAAAGAATTGCAAACAGGAAGAAATGTGCAACAAAATAATAAATTGTGTTTAAGCTATTTAGAAATTAAGTATTCTTGGGGTGCCTGGGTGGCACAGCGGTTAAGCGTCTGCCTTCGGCTCAGGGCGTGATCCCGGCCTTATGGGATCGAGCCCCACATCAGGCTCCTCCGCTATGAGCCTGCTTCTTCCTCTCCCACTCCCCCTGCTTGTGTTCCCTCTCTCGCTGGCTGTCTCTATCTCTGTCAAATAAATAAATAAAATCTTTAAAAAAAAAAGAAATTAAGTATTCTTGAAAACATTAGTAAGTTTATAGTTATAGCTGTTTTTGCATTAATTGTATAATGCAATCAAAAGAATTATTTAGGGAACATTAACTCTTATCCAATAGCTGGGAAATCAAAATATATATTCAGTTGGTTTCAGCACACGCACGAAATGGCTGGCGAAAGAATTTTTTTTCTTTTAAGCAAAGTTAACTGCTTGAATCTACAAGAATAAAATACAGTATTCAAAATGCAGCGAATTTTCAGTTATGTGCATTAAGATAATATACTGTTTATAAAACAGTTTCACCTTCTTTTCCTGATCCCCAGCCAGATTGTGTTTAGGAAATAGAAATATTTTAATATAAGCCTAAGCAAAATGCTATTAAGAAGTTAAACCACCTGAGAAATGCATTTAAAACAAAATATTTTTAAAAATTTCTGCAATGGTTATTAACAAATTGAAACCATTGCTGCTTCCTCCCTTCATTAGCACAAACCATTGAAATTTGACCCTATTATGTAGTTTTAGATGTGTAAAAACTTTGCATTATGTCTTCACATGACATCTTCAACCTAACTGAGGTCATCCTACCCTTGATACTTGTACAAAACCGACTTGAGTACGTTAACCCATATCCCTTGTCACACCCGATGTCCTTCACAATAGTATATGATCCGCTGTTTTCCTGCATTTCTCTTTGCTCTACTCCACGTCCAGCCTTTTGTGCAACTCAGCCCTACTCTTTGATATTCTCCAAAAGCAAAAATTTTGTGTGTTTAACAGCCTTGTTTAAGGTTTACAGTCATATCAACGTATGTAATCACAAAACCCAAACAAATTAAAATTAAATAACAACTATCTTGATTCTGAAATGGCTTTGGCCACCTATCTAATTGGCTTGGCCTCTTCTCCTTGAGACTCCTACCTCTGCTCCTCCTTCCTTCATTTCACTCAGCCACCTAGCTTTCTTGCTTAAGCTTCTGAGTCTACCTTTACCATTCCACTGTGCTTTGGATAAAACTCATTTTTTCAGTCTGAGGACTTAACAATACTGAAGAATGAGCCTTTTCTTTCTAATACTCACCAATCTGTTTGCACAAAATAATATCAAATTATTTTCCAATGAAAGAAATTTGCCACCTCCTGCCCTCCTATTAAGAGGCAGAAAATGTCACAGGGAGTTTTAAATGAAAATGAATTGCATTCTGTTTCAGATATATTCAAAGACGATTGAAGAGCATTTAGAATTTGTAGGATTGGTTGCAGTCTACGAAGACAGCTGACAGCATTCAGAGCATAAGGAAATATGTTGGATCAGAGTCTTTTATCCCACTGATACACTACTAATTTTACCACAAAGTCTCCTACTTGTGATCAGAAATCCCCCTATGCTCACTCCAACTACTCCTAAAATCTTTCAGACATGAACATTCAGTGTATCTGTTTCTTCTTGCAAGAGACCATTCTTTATGTCTAAGTCTGGATTAACTGTTCTCCCTTGATATTCTGTAGTCTGTGCATATTATTATATTATATTTATATTTTATATTATATATATTATATATTAACTTATTTGAATTACCCTGCTTACTTATTGTTTGTGGCCTCTCTTTAAAATTAGACGTTGCCTGATACATAATGGAGACTCAAAATAGTTGTTGAATGAGTGAGTGGATAAATAAGGATACAGAACAAGGATGTCAGAATGATACCGTAAGGCTTGCAATATATAAAATGATCAAGAATAAAATGCACATTAATCATTATTATCTATGATAAGAATTCAAGTAATCATTGACCACTTCCTTAGTTTGTCTCGTCCTTCAGTCTTTCAAAAAACACATCACTCCACTGTTCAAACTCTTTCAGCAGCTGAATCAAAAGTAGACAGAGAATGAAAAGTTGCTTGTTTTAACTAGAATATCCACATCAAGTAATTTCAACCAGCTCCATCTCTCCACAATATCTTTAAATACTAAGTAACTGAAAATCTTGTCTATCTTATAATAGGGTCTATCATGAGGCTATTACATTTCTCTACAAGGATATTTTTAAAGTAACTTTCTGAAAAATATTCATTTACAAAAACTTAATGGTCAAGACCATCTGAAATATGTCCAAAAAGTACAAAGAAAAAAGTATATAATTGAGAAAAACATTGCAGTGATATATTAAGGTCTGCCAAGTTTCCCATTATAGCACCAGGTGAAATGCTCCCTTGGGCATCACTTGGCATGAAAGAAATCAAACAAGAAGGGAAGCTAAACACTCAAATTGGTTCATGGTTTTATGAGTTAGAGAAAGAAATTAAAAGAAGAAAAAAGATATGGAAATTAAACATTTTTCTTGCTTAAATCCAACTCCCATTATTTCAAAGAGTTCATTTTGACCCAAGACATGAATCCAATCTGTTGTTTGACATCGTGAGACTGTGTACAGTTCAAGGTGCTGGGTGAAAATAAAACCAGAGACTTAAAGGTTTGGTTTTGGGGACCGCCGTGACTTAAGAACCGCAAAGGCATGTTAAAAAATCAACAAAAGCCTTTCAAAATATTTGTGTGACAGAATTAAGTTAGGGTAAAGCAATAAAATAAAAGACATGTTTCACAAACATACACCTGACGATATGTGATTTATAGATTATTTTGAATCAAATGCAGAACCGAACACGAACTAGTGAATTATTTGAAGACTCTCTCTCATTTTGGAACTAAAATTACAATTCTAGCTGTCAAAAGTAAATGCAGCAGAAGTACTTTGACAAAATTGCCATCTATCCAATTCATTGAAAGTAGCAACAGTGACATCTATTCTCTTGAGATTACTGACACTGTTTTCTATGCTTTAGGGTTTGAACATTTAAATGAAACATTTTCTTTTATTTTACTTCCAAGGTTTCACAATCTCTTTTGCATATTTTGTTAGCATCATTGGTATAATTTTGAATTCATCTAACGTCTTTTGTTTGGCTCTACAGATTTCTCTGCTTGTTTCCCACTTCTAGAAGTTTGACTTCCTTCTCTCTCTTTTGGTTTCAAAGGCAATTATTATTAGAAAAATAAAAGTACTCATAAACTTAAATATATGCAGTATTACTTTTAATCATATTGGTCAAATTCTTTGACTCATACAAGGAATATATCAGCCAGCTAAACATGTACATATAAATAAAGTATTGGGAACAGCGACTAAATACCAAGTGGCAAGATAACAAAATCTCAAAGCTGTTTCACATCCCAGTTCCAGCACTGAATTTTTCTTTCAGGGGCATGGAATACACTCATATTCTCTGCCTCAATTTTCTACCTAAAATCCAGTTTACTCTGAAAGGCCAATCAGCCTCCTTTTCATTACTAGCTGTTTAGAAGGAGAAAGTACAGCCTCCCTCTGAACTGCATGTACTTCAGAACACACGGATGATAGCTCAAGTGTAAATATCAAGTCTTCTTTCCAAACTTCAGCTCCAGCTGAAGATTTTTGCAGACGACCAATGGCAGCATGACACTAACACCTGCTAGCTGAGAATTTGGAGAATTCTGAATTCTGAAACATCACAAACTTTCAATTCATCAAAATAAGAACAACACACTTTTCCTTTGAGATTGTAGAGAATGGATAAATTATCTTTATTCCTCCTCTCACTGTGACTTGTCTGTTGGCACGTTTTTCCCCCCAGGTCTTGGCTATCAGATTGGACAAGAGGGGGAAGGCAAACTCCAGATGTGAAAATGTAAAGAAATCTATTTTTTTCCCAATGGTTTTCCACAATTGTGTAAACTCTGAGAGTCAAGGGAAAAGGTCATCACAATAAAAATTCTGAGCAAAGAATGCAATTAACACCAGATGCAAAGGGATGAGGAAGGACACGTCCTCACAAAGGAATGAGGAAGGAAACTACCTGTAGACCGTGTGCTAAGATGTACCTTGCACTCTGTTGGTCAAAACTCACAAAATCCAGACTCACGAGGTGGGCATCTTTTATTCTCATTTTTGAAGGTTGTAGAATTTCAACATTTACACCATGTCACATGGTCACCATCAAAGCAGGTAAGAGAGTCAGAGGTCTTTCTGATTAGAAAGCTTTTGTTTACTCAAGCATACCGTATTTCCATATTCCTGTAAGGCTTTCATATTTGTGTTGAGCTTTCATTAATCATTCATTTAAATCATGTGTATTTAATGCATGTATTGAGCAATGTTCTACCTAGATGCTAGGGGAAACAATACAAATAAAGCCTCGTCCTCAATAAGCTTGTATTCCAATGGGAAAAGAAAGATACTACACACATTACAAAATAAATAAGACTATATCTCATTTTCTCCCCATGTTTTAACAATGAAATTGGGATGGCTTCTTTTAATTACAATAGGCCAGGCGGCAGTGGTAATGCATTCTCGTTGCCTACGCCTGGGTGAACCTCGCTGTTATTCCTGATGGCACTAAAGGACAATCTCAGCCCCTTGACATTGAAATCCATGGATCATCAAAGACCATATAAAGAAGGAATATGAGTCCTGGTTGGTGCCTTAAAACCTTTTGTTGACATCTTTTGGGAAGATTTAAAAAACACCATTATCAAAACAGTATTAAGGCCTTGAAAAAAATCCCAGAGACAAGGGTGAAACTTTTTATGTTTCTTTTAAGAAATAAATAATGTGATATAAAAGCACAGAGAGAATGATATTGTTGGGAAAAGGATAGACATATATTTATTTTATTTATAAAGTATCAAATCGGAAGGTTTTTAAAACAAATACTAAAATTCCTAGATACAACAATATAATTGGTAATTATGTTATGAAGATGTTACAGATTCAATGAAACATTTCAAACAATTTCAGTGGGTGATGAAAGCACTGATGTTGAGATAACAGGTCAGGGGAAGGGGTAGTGGAGGTGAGGCGGTGTTCCAGGGAGGGGAGCTACTCCTCCTGTAATAGACTCTAGTAGTAGGAGTCTCCATAGTACATTTGGAGAAGCCTCCCGAAGATGCCACTGACTGGCCCTGAACCTGAATCAGGTGAGCTATACAACCTGCCAGTGACTGCCCTTGTGGTGTGTTTGAGACTCCAGTTGCTATGACCCATCGTCTCATATCTAACATTTCTTGTTGGGGTTGCAAGTATTAAAACCCAGTATTTGCTCACAAGGCAATGGGAGGAGTGTTTTTACCTGGGTTGGCCGGGGCGGGGGGGGGGGGAGACGAAAGAAAACTATATTACACATGAACAACTACTTGATAATAAATTAATTTTAGGCTCGTCTCCTCATAGAAATTACATGAACAAAAACTTAGAAAAATACGGAGTCAAAACAGCTGTCTTACCCGCGCTCTCTGGTGCATTCCCACTGGGCCTTGTTTTCTTCCATATAAAGTGCTAGATGAGATATCTGCCTATTTGGATTGCAATAACTGCTTGAACAACAGCATTTTTATATGCTTGTATGCAGAATATACATACAGTGTAGACCCTACACAGTGGTCTGCGCATAAGAATGATGCGATAACTATTATTTCTGCATTTTCAAGGGTTTCTCTCTCATTTTAAAGATGGGAATTCTTTAAACTAAGTTCTCTAATCAAACCACTTCTTCTCCACCTTCTTCCTTTTTACTTTGTCTCAGCATTTAGAAGAAGTATTGTGACATAGAGGGAAAATTATGGACATCTGGGTCAAATCCCAGTGCTGACTATAAACAGTAAAGGCACAGTAAATATAGGGGCACCTGGGTGGCTCAGTCGGTTAAGTGTCTGCCTTCAGCTCAGGTCATTATTCCAGGGTCCTGGGATCCAGTCCCTTGTCAGGCTACATTCTCCCTCTCTCTCTGCCCTCCTACCCTGCTCATGTCCACTCGCTCTCACTCTCTCTCTCAAATAAATAAATAAAATCTTTTTTTTTTTTAAAGGCACAGTAAATATAAAAGTTGTTAATACTGTGCATGGGCCATAATAGCTATTCAAATATAGATTTTATTACTACTAACAACAAGAAACCAATAGCTATTTTAAGAAAACAAAGACAAACATGGAGGTCATTATATTTTCGAAACTCTTTTAGAGGGGCGATTTCATTGGATCCTTAGACGAAATCTGTTGTTAGTGGAGCAAATGCTATTGCCCCTACTTAACAGAGAAGAAAACTGAGGTAAGGAACAGAGGAAGTGACAACCCAGAGAGATGTTTCTACCAAGGGGCAGAGTAAAAACCTCTACTGCGTTATTTCCTGAAAAGCAGTTCCCAATGCGTGATTTCTCGATTCCCAAAACACTTATGGGGTTCACAATGTCAAAAACAACTTTGTAAAAACACAAAGATATCATCTCCTTTTCCACTATGTTGACATTTGTGCTTGTGTCACAGAAACAATGGTGAATGCAAGTGTCGGCATCTTGACACAACTAAAGCCGCGGCCCCCACTGTATTAGGAGTCACTGCATTCTTCTCCACCACACAGATGGGGTAAAAATGAAAATGAAAGCAAGTGTCACTTTAAAATACCTTTCATGAATCAGTAAAACTTGTGACCGTTATTACATTTTGAACCTTCTGCACGTGCCTTTTTTATATTCTGTGTGACGAAATGGGACGTGCGATTAGAGCACTTCTATCCCACACCCAGGTGTGAGGGTTATTTGAAGAGAGTATTTACGTAATTCTTTGAATTGCCAGCTGAACTAGCCTCTTTTTCCATGGTATGTAATTTCCATTTGAGAAATGATTGATAAAGTATGCTTACTAGGTATCAGGCAGATATTTTCTCAAAAATGCATGAAGCCTCATCCTGTCACTGCAAGGAAAATAATTGGCAGTATTTGTTGTCAATGATAAAATTTGAGTTTTAAGTGAAAATTATTACACGTTTTAAAAACTTGTACCAGTCACCATGAGCTTGACAGCTTATGGTAAGACTGAAGGCAATATTAAATAGTATCTGAGTCTTACTGTCCAATGAAGTGCATCAAAACTTGTAATATCTTTATAATTCAGTGAGCCAGTATTTTCCAATGAACAATGCATGACAGTTAAAAAAAAAAAAAATCACGCATGAGTAAAAATCTATTCAAAATGCAAGATAGGCCAATGGATTAAAATCCAAAAGAGTAAAAATATTTATTAATATGATATCAGATTGTATAGTGTAATTAACTTATAAGAAACAACCAGTTAGGGGTGCCTGGGTGGCTCAGTTGGTTAAGCATCCAACTTCTGGTTTCAGCTCAGATCATGATCTCAGGGTCGTGAGATCAAGTCCTGCATCTGGCTCTAAGCTCAGTGTGGCGTCAGCTTGAGATTCTCTCCCTCTCCTTCTGCCCTTTTCCCCACTCTCATGCTCTATCTCTAAAATAAATAAATAAAATCTCTTTTTAAAAAAGAGAAGAAACAGCCAGCTATCAAATTTTTGTATAATTTCAAATAAGAAAATCCACAATTAAAGTACTTCTATTTTGTCCAAGTACATACTTCTGAGAGGCCAGATGTTTCTGAAGTATCTGAACCAAAACAATATATTGCAACACGTTCAATACAAAAGTAGATATACGAATCCAGCTGCCTTCTACAAAACTAGATGCTCAAGATTAAAATTTTCCATATCACTTGCAAAAGTAAAAGAGTCACTTTTCTTACATGTCTTGAAAATATAGTTATTTTTCGTGGAAATATTTACATGAGCATGTGACGGGTTTGTCACTGCTATTTTCAGGGCTGGCTTCATAGATGTGTGGCCTGAGAAGTGGCACAGAATCCTGCATTCAGAAGGGCTCCATGCTTGGTTTAATGTTCTGCTGCTGCCATCTTAAAACTCTTGAAGTCCAGTGGGACAATGGAGCAAGTGTTTGAGCAGAAGAGATACATGTAATA
Organism: Ursus arctos; assembly: GCF_023065955.2. Lineage (NCBI taxonomy): Eukaryota > Metazoa > Chordata > Mammalia > Carnivora > Ursidae > Ursus > Ursus arctos. The sequence continues at coordinate 16,850,691 of NW_026622930.1, forward strand.
TTCATGACCACCATTCCTCGCCACCCCATTAGTACAGAGCATTCACGATGCCACCTAAGCACGGATTTCTGGTGGGCCCACAATGCGTGGGAGTCCAACAAGATTCAAAGCAAGCACGAGGCAAGCGCACTGCATCTAAGACTGAGATATAGGGATGCTGTCAGCTGTTAGCTGACAACTCGGAGAAGATATGCTTTCTCTTTGAACCAGAAATTTGTTTTATATGCAGGCAAAAGGCAATAGCATTTTAAGGAACACTAACAGCCAAAGAATTCCATCGTATCTTTTCATACTTGTGTTACTCCCCTATATTTGCCAGATCGTTACATTGAAATGAAGGAAAGGGAACACTGAACACACCGATAGGTTTTTTGTTGTTGTTGTTTTTTGTTTTCTTTTGTTTTGTTTTTTCCTTTCAATCTTCCCTTACAAATCAGTAAGATAAAGGTAGAGAGATGGTTGGTTGAATATGTGCACATCAAGAGGTGAAACTAAAAGAGCTGAGTTAATTTTGTGCTGTTTCCACTGCTCTGACAAGAGTGAAATACATACACACATATGAGCTATCAAATACAAATTGTGTAAATTTTAGTTATTCCACATAGGAACTAAATGCTCTTATATTTGCATTTAAAATCAACATCGTACATTATAATGATGAACAGTCAATTCATACTAGTAATTTAAATTTTAAATTCTCCTTTACTTTTAATGATATTAAATAACAAATAAGAAATGACGAGAGGATGAATGGAAAAAAGTTAAGTGTGATGTGATTTTATACATACACACACACACACTCACATATATATAATGGAACATTATTCGGCCATGAAAAAGAAAGAAATTTATCATTTGCAACAACATAGATAACCTTGAGGGCATTATGCTCCATTTATGACAACATAATGATTCTGGAGGACATTATGCTAAGTGAAATAGGCCAAATATAGAAAGACAAATACAGAATGATATCACTTACATATGGAATCCAAAAAAGTTGAATTCATAGAAACAGAGAGTAGAAGATTGGTTACCAGGGGTTGGGGTAGGAGAAATGGGGAGATGTTGGTCAAAAGATACTTCCAGTTATAAGAAAAATAAGTTCGGGAGACCTAATGTACAGCATAGTAACTAGAGTTAACAGTCCTGTATCATAGACTTGGAAGTCCTTCAGAGAGGAGATCTAAAATGTTCTCAACACATACACACACAAGGGAACTCTGAGACATGATGGAAGCGTTAACTAACCTTATTGTGGTAAGTATTTTGCAATATGTACACATACCTAATCATCATGCTGTACACCTTAAACTTACATAACGTTACATGTCAGTTATATCCCAATAAAGCCTGGGGGGGGGAGGGAAAAAAATGACGTCTACAAAAGAAAGGATAAATCTTTTTATTTTAGTAGCTTCAACAACAATATTTTTCCTATTTTTTGAACAAAGACCCCACTTTTTCCCTTTGTACCAGGCCTCTTAAATCATATGGCTGGCTTTGGTTATTTTTTTCTTTTTTTTTAAGAGTTTATTTATTTATTTATGAGGGACAGAGATAGTGACAGAGATAGCAAAAGAGAGCAGGCGCAGACAGGAGAGGGAGAAGCAAGCTCCCCACTGAGCAGAGAGCCTGACACTGGGCTCAATCCCAGGACCCCGGGATCATGACCTGATCCCAAGGCAGATGCTTAACTGACGGAGCCACCCAGGCGACCCTGACCTTGATTATTTTCAACAAATGAGTAAGCAAGCATTTTAAACTTGTTGGTTTTAACTTCCAATACGGCAAAAGCTGTGTGCTGCAGACACTTGTACTATTCAGATTCTCAGGCATTTAGCATTTCACGGTCAAATAGCAAAACTGTTACATTCTTTTTATTTAAGTATGTAATTCCTAATACATGCCCTCTGCTACTCCCTGACACACACATGCACGTGCACACACGCATGCATGCAAACACGTGTGCATGCATATTTTCTTTCCTAAAAACACCCCTACCAGCAGGTAAGACAGCATACCTTCACTGCAGGGGAGAGGAGGGCAAGATGAGGGAAATAGGCTCATTATTAGGCAAAAGTTTCCTTACAAAGTGATGCTCCCTTACATACTTAGTGATCCATATCTTTTCAGCCTTTAACACCTGTGTCATTCATGTAAAATACCTCCGATCTGAATAGCAGGTCATAAACTGTTTGTAATGTGGACTCGATGCAAGAACCATTTGTCAAGGCTTCACAGTGAGTGTCTAAACATAATGACTTCTTTTGCTGTTCACTGTAATAATATTAATCATACAGATTCTTTTCATTTTTACAGCTTTGCTTTGAAATTAATTACCAAATTCAGTGCCATTCCTGATCAAAAACGGAGGCTCTACAGGTTTTTATTAATGTACTTACGCCATAGAGATGATGTCAGAGCCCCATAGAATCCCCTCTACATGCACATCTGTAAAATGTAAAAATCTGTGTAATCTATACACTTTAAAAAAAATAGATGAAAATTGGGGGAAATGTACCATGGTTTTCAATTGCTTTCAATTACCATTAAACCTTTCGGAGAACGATTTGCATAATGTTTCATAAACATGTAGGCAGATTAACCTTTTTTAGTTAATTTATTCATTAGCAGTAAAAATTCAAAGCACCTCTTATGAGAAAATAATGTCTTGCTGTTAAATTACATGGAAACAAAGCAATTGGGACATACTTGCCTAAGTTCGCACTGTGTCAGAGCACAAAAAAAGTGGAGAGGAAAAAAAAAAAAACTTTGCCTGTTAGCAGAGTGTTGATGAAATTGCTGGTTTGTGAACAATTAGTGGTATTGCTAGAAGATTAGGTGAAGGATTAATTAGAGTTAGGCCAAATGGCTTCTAAGGAGTAAAGATACCTCCTACATCTGCACTGAAGGTAATGCAAGGTGGCAATGGAGCACGGAGCCCGTTCTAGAGCCTTCTCATCTGCAGGCATTGGGGTTGCTCGACCCCAGCTCAGCGCTTGAGTCAGGGTATACATTTACGCTTTTTGAAAACCTGTGGGTTTTTTTGGTCATTATGCCTCAAAAATCACAAAAACAATTTTATGCAATCTGATCAATTAGAAGTCAGGACTCAGCCCTGAAATTGGTTAAATTTGAAATCAAAGCTCTACCAAGCGTATCTATGTTTCAAGAAAGCTGTAGGAGGCCAATGGGAGTTTTCTAAGGGTTGTTTACCAAAACGTTGTTAAAAAAGAAAGAAAAGAAATTGCCTGTATGGCAAGGGGTGCCACTATGAACAATCCATTGACCACATAAAGGTAAAAGCAGGACAAGGCTAGAGGAATGTGCTTCCTACCTTGGGAATGGAGACTGGGGTCTCTCAGATGAGAGCTGGGTACAGAATTCTGGGATCAGGTGTTTCATGTTCCAGATCCACAAGGACCTGCTGATTCCAGGAGGAACTTTTATTTAAAACAAAAACATCAGGGGTGCCTGGGTGGCTCAGTGGGTTAAGCGTCTGACTCTTGGTCTCAGCTAAGGTCATGACCTTGCAGTCCTGGGATCGAGCCCCACGTCTGGCTCTAAGCCTCGACCTGAGTCTGCTTCAGATTCTGTCTCCCTCTCCCTCCAGCTCTCTCTCTCAAATAAATAAATAAATAAATAAATAAATAAATAAATAAATATTTTTTTAAATCAGGCTTGTCTCAAATGGTAGACCACAATAATAAATAACACTAACAACAGGAACACCTGCAAGGTCAGCTCCTCTCTTTTCTCCTGACTCCCCCCTCCACCTTTTTAAATTTTTTCCTAGTAATGCTCTCTTCCTTTCTTCCCTGTCTGCCTCTCTCTCTTTCAAAAGCATTGATTTCAGATCTATAATGTGAAAGGCTTGCATGTCAAGCAGAATTTGTCTGAACTTCCGTATCTTCCGTTCTCATAGAAACCAGAAGGGCTTTTTCATATGTCATTCCCCAAGTCAGAAACCTGTTTAATTGTCATGCCACCTGATGTTTGTATTTGTTCCAGGTCCATCTTACTTCCTTGGGTTGCACTCCAGCAAACTCCCTGAGGAGAGTTTAAGTTACTGGAAGACTGAGTTTTTGTTGTATTCAAATTGGTGTCTTTGTGTGTGGATCAGGGTGTTTTATACAGTTGTGTTTAATATAAGCTTGTTAAAGTAAATTTTAGAAAAACTAACAGGCTCAAAAATTATATATCCTGTATCTGGTAAGAGAGGGAAATTAACTTCAGCAAAAAAAGTCTTGTTTTTAAACAAATCTTTCACTCCATCCAGCTAAAGTAAAACAACTACAGTACTCAGCTGGCCCAGTTATTTCCTTAGACAATGTGTGACTTATTATTTTAGTTAGGGCAGCCAATAATTTGGGGGTGTGTGTGAATGAATGAAAGAATAAATAAATAAATAAATAAATAAATAAATAAATAAACAAATAAATAAATAAATAAATAAATAAATAAATAAATTTCCAGATACTCACTGAAGGTAAAATTGAAGTAGGGTATGAATAAAAGAAAAATATTCCATAAATCAAAGTGATTTAAAAAACAATTAACCATCAAGCTATTCTGAAGTGTAAAGGTGAAGGTGGGTAAATTACAGAGTTGACCTAGAGAGGCACATTATACTCTAGGTTACAACAGAAGGACAGCTCCATGTATCTTAGATATGCATTTTTTTAAAGTTAGCTGTAAGCTAACTTGTATAAGCTCTAAAATTAATTCTGAGTAGGGTTCTGGCAGTTAGTTTCTAGAAAAGGGGGTAGATATGACCCCAAACTGTGGACAGCTCAAGAATGTCTATATTGGATGTACTTTAAGACCAGATAGCTTCTTTTGCAAGTATTATAGCCAACACTCTGCTTTTACTTGGAAAATATATAGATAGATAGATATAGATATAGATATAGATATAGATATAGATATAGATAGCCAACACTCTGCTTTTACTTGGAAAATATAGATAGATAGATAGATAGATAGATAGATAGATAGATAGATAGATATAGATAGATGTAGATATTGACATATTACATCTCTAGCTATCTCTATATACATGTATTTTTATATTATTTATGTATTATATGTACATACACATATATACACATGTATGTATGCATATATATGCAAATAGTTGTATATATATGTGTATATATATGCAAACGGGTAGGGGAGGCTGATGAAAATCATAAATCATGAGAGGGCTAGCCAACAACCTTGAAGGAGACTCACTGACTTTTGGGTTGGGACCACCAAACCCAGAATACAAGAAAACTGAACTCCAATTAGGGTGTGGTCAGACTCTATGAACACTTAAGGTCTGGCCTTCCACAGATACTGACATTATCTGTGAAGTGGCTCTCCAGATATTGTAAATTCAGCCCCTGTCCTGAAGAGAAAGGAGGAGACCTTGAAGTTGGACACTGTAGGGGTATTAGGAAAGGCTGCTGTGCTGTGCACTTTTAAAAACTCCAAAAGAAATGTGCATCATTCCCCATAGCTGGACTTTAAAGCCCCTGATGCAATTTTCTTTTAGCCATGTCTACGTGAATTCGTAACACATGCCTGAAAATTCAACCATTTACTCAGCCATGCCCTATTGTGTCAACTTAGAGCCAAATATTAGATAGAAAAAAAAAAAAAAACCTCCAGAACTCCTGATTAATAAACTTGACTATATGCTAATTAATATCCTGGCTTACATATATCACTTTCTTTATTTTATGGGTGAAGGAACTAAAGCAAGCAGAGATTAGATAAATTTCACATGATCACAAAGCAAGAACAACACAGACAGGATTTGAGCCCAGGCCATTTGGCTCAAAGCCCACATTATAAAACACACTACCCTCCGTCGTCTGTCTGAGAGAGGCAGCCTAGCAAAGGGGATATTCACAGGCATGCTGGAGCATATCTCCAGTTTGAATCTCAATTGTACCACTATGTGAGGTTGGAAAAATTAATTATTTACTCGCTCTCTGCCTCAGTTTCCTCATCTCTAAAATGGCAATTATAATATTAACAATTTCAAAGAACTGTTTTGAGAAGTAAATAATTTAAACTTTGTAAAGTGTTCAGAAGAGCTCCTGGCATAAAATAAATCTATGTAATAATCTTATTAAATACATATAGAGCCTGACCTCATGAAAAGCGCTTAGCAGTTAAAGTGACTGCTTCAATAAAATGACTGAATTCTTTTTTTAAAAAAGGTAACTGACTGACCCTTGTGTTTTTACATAGTTACAGCCTAACAGATCATGAGATGCCAGTTTGGTACGTGAGTCCCGTTAAATGTTCTCTCTAAATGATGGGTCAGTGTGTCCACAAACAAGAGTGCCACTAGTGTTTCTCAGATTTTCTTTAAAAGGTGTTTCAAGTTGTGCCTGTTCAAGGAATACTGTTATGGTTACAAGCTTTACTGTCTTGGGAGAAATACGTTTCATCAATAATGGCTTAAATGAAAGTGACTTACAGTTTATACATTAGACAGAACAGCATTGAAGTTATTTGTAATCGAGAGACAGCAAACCACGGAAAACTCAGCACCCACCTTTCTGAGGAACAGTCTGCAATACCTGCACACCTCTACTTCATCTTTTGTTAGCTCAGAAACTTCAGGCTACATTTTAATAAATAGGGCAAGTGTTAGGACAGAAGAATAATTCACTTTCCAGAACAAGCATCACTTAAAGTGGAGACATTAAAGGGGATAAATGCTTTCAGTTCAGAGGTAATTCCATAGTCTTAGAGACTATTCAGTGAAAGTAATCATGTATTTTAAGATACTTTCAAATGTGACATTAGAAATATTTATTCAAAAACTTTCGGTAAGTGAGAGAGATTCCAAAAATGATGGTAGGGGACCAGAAAATGTATAAACTTGCTGTAAATGGTGTACAGGGGGTTTCATAGATGATAGATAGATAGATAGATAGATAGATAGATAGATAGATAGATGACAGATAGATAATAAATAGACAGATGATACATTGACTCGATAACTAATACATATACAAATAAAACAGCTTAAGATTTACAGCAGAAATAAAGAATAGACAAAACTCCTACTCAGGTTAGCTTCAGATTTGTTTTAGCCTTAATGAAGGAAAGCACTTAAACATTTATTCTTGTCGCCCCAAATTTAAAATTGTGGCACTGAAAACCACACCTGATTACCTGACTATAGAAAAAGTTGCTAGTTCTTCATTCTAGTGCAGATTCTGAGATTCCAGGAGGACTGAGAAACAGATTAAAAATCAGCTTGCCTTATTCTTGTATTTTTGAAGATGAGATCATTTAAAGCAACTCCAAATCCTAAACTATTGTGTCTCAAATCAAAATACAAAAATATGTTCAACTTCTTATGATTGAAAATAAATTGCAAATTGTGTTCGTTGAAAAAGATTTAATGGGGTAAAGTCAAATTCGAACAGATACTTCAAGTAGGTTGTGTTTCCCACCAACTCCCCATTCCCAGGCAGGGGTGATTTTTGTTTTATTTGTTACAATTGATCAGCTCTACCTGCTGCTTCCCCTCCCCCGCCACATCATAGCAACACTTTTCAAAATATTTTGTCATCAACTCCAACGCATAACCTTCTGCACTCTCGATAATATTCAATCAGGTTTTCATTCCTTTTGGGGGGGGGCTAAATTCTGTCAGTCACTAGCGCCATCCAAATTGTTCGTTTCTGGAGTGAGTTTTTAATTCTCACCCCAGCCTGTCCAACAGCCCAGTAACACAGTCTGTCATCTACCCCTTCTTAAAATGCTTTCTCCACTCAACTTCTAGAACACCATTCATTCCTGGTTCTCCTCCGAGTTCTCTGTCTGCTATCTCCTTTGCTAGATCCCATAATTTCTTGATGCATAAATGTTGACATGACTGAGAACTCTGTCCTGATAACTTGGCTCTTTTGTATTGATTCCCAGGGTGATCTCATACAGTCTCATGGCTTTAAATGCCATCAGTATCTTTTTTTAAAGAAAGATTTTGTTTATTTATTTGAGAGAGAGACAGAGAGAACAAGAGCTGGGGGGGGGGTAGAGGGAGAGAGAGAAGCAGACTCCCCGCTGAGCAGGGAACCCGAAGCAGGACTCGATTCCAGGACCCTGGGATCATGAGCTAAGCCGAAGGCTGACACTTAATTGACTGAGCCACCCAGGTGCCCCAATGCCATCCATATTTTGATGAATTCTGAATATCTATCTTCCTCCCAGGCTTCTCTGAACATTGGCTCATAGTCTGCTGCCTTCATGATATCTTCATTTGAATATCCAGACACCATCTCAAATTAAACATGTCTTGCACACAACTCTATTTTTTTGAAGTTTCTATTTAAGTTCTATTTAGTTAATATATATGGTAAAACTGGTTTCCAGTGTAGAATTTAGTGATTCATCACTTACATATAACATCCAGCCTGCACACGATTCCCGATTCCCTTTCCAGGTATGTACTCCCATCTATGTTGCCTCTTTAAATAAACAACGCTTCCATTCACTCATGTGCTCAGGCCCCAACATGTGGGGCCCTCCATGGCTCACTCCTGTCTTGCTTTCACACCCACATTCAATACATAGTAAATCTTCTTGGTCAAAACCCAAAATATATATTACAGTTATACCTACCTGCACGGGGTATGTTCCAAGACCCCCAGCGGATGCCTGAAACTGCAGATAGCCCAGAACCCCATATAGACTATGTTTTCTCCTATACATACACATCGATGATCAAGTTTAATTTATAAAGTAGGCACAGTAAGAGATTAACAACAATAGCTAATAAGAAAATAGTACAATTATAACAACATACTATAAAAGTTACCATTGATCTTAGCAACCTCAGCCAACAATTTTTTTTTCTTTTCTTAGTAAGGTGAGCACTTTCACCTTTTTGCTTTAAGGAAGCACTTCAGGGCTTCCCTGTGGCATAGCCGAATCGCCAGCATCATTGTTCTTGCGCTTTGGGGCCTTTATTAAGTAAAATAAGGGTTACTTGAACACAAGCACTGCGATACTCTGATGGCCAATATGATAATCAGGACGAGACGACTAAGTCACTAGCAGGCTGGACAGTTGGATATGCTGGACAAAGGGATGATTCACGCCCCAGGCAGGACAGAGTGAGACAGCTCAAGATTTCATCATGCTACTCAAAGTGATGCACGATTTAAAACATAGTTTGTTTCTGGGATTTTCCACTTAATATTTTTGGATCACAGTTGACCATCGGCACCTGAAACCCTGGAAAGTGGAACCTCAGATAAACGGGGACTACTCTATACCCACGCACGTGTTACCACCTCCTCTGCAACATCCTGATCCCAACTAGGATTCTGTCTCCTGTGTGTGCTGCGATGGCCCCCTAATTGATCTCCCTGCCTCTACCTCTGCCCTTTCTGGTCTAATCCCAAACCTGCAGTAGAGTGACCCCTTTATTTATTATTTCCTTTAAGATGTTATTTATTTGAGAAAAAGAGTTCACATGCACATGGGTGAGGTGGGAGAGGAACAGAGGGAGAGGAAGAATCAGCTTCCCCATGAGCAGGGAGCCCTATGCAGGGCTCTATCCCAGGACCCGGAGATCATGACCTGAGCTGAAGACGGACTCTTAATCTGACCAAGCCACCCAGGAGCCTTTAGAGTGACCCTTTTAAAAGGTCGATCAAATCATGCCACTTCCCTGCTTTCAACCATCCAGTTGTTCCCCATTACATTTAGTGTGGCTTATGACCCTAGGAGAAAGTTTGGCTTAAGGAATAGACTTGTTCCAGCGGTATCTTGGTCCCAATATGTGGATGCATCAGGATGAATTGCTATTCTATTAATTTCTGCTCCTTACTATTTAGGAGCTGAGCACCCTTTTACTATCCTTTCATTTACTCTGCATCCAAGGCTTCCTAATAGTTTTTCCTTTGGTTTACATGGAGATTACTTCCCCAGATCCTACAGATTGTTTTATCAGCAGCATCTGTTATTCCCAGGAGAGCAAAGCAGGGAGGCGAGTGCAGCAGGAAGCCATGTCAATCATTTGACAAATCAGGTGTCAAAATAACATGGCTAAACTCAAAATAAAGGTCAATGCTATGATTTTCTATGTTAATACAAAATTTAAAAAATGCTACATATTTCTGTGACTGGAAGAGTTGTTTGAGAATGTCAGAATCACTAGTGAGAAAAATAAGGTAAATTTGAATATTAAGCTTAAAGCCTCCACAACTTGGATATAAGGTATACATCCTGGATGAAAGTTTAGCTTCTTTATAGAAAAATCAGTGGAGGAAAAAAACAATGGATCACAGAAAGTGAATAATTACTGGCCACACTTTATAAATCAGTGTTCAATATATAATTATATTAAGATTCTAGGTTACTAATACAAAACATAATTTGCACAAAAGCATGAAAAAAATTCTCCCTTGAGTAATATTTTGTTTCAAACATTTATGACAGGGGTGCCTGGGTGGCTCAGTTGTTAAGCGTCTGCCTTCAGCCCAGGGCATGGTCCTGGTGCCCCACGATCAACCCTGCATCGAGCTCCCTGCTCCACTGGGAGCCTGCTTCCTCTCCCACTCCCCCTGCTTGTGTTCCCTCTCTCACTGGCTGTCTCTCTCTCTCTGTCAAATAAATAAATAAAATCTTAAAAAAAAAATTATGACAGTATAATAGTTTCCTAAGCTGAGGCAATGGGTCACATTTATGTCTATACAGCTCTTTCTTTGATCTTATGTTTAGCTACATGTAAAGAGGTTAGATAATCTTAAATTTCTATGTGTCAGAGTCCTCTGTAGCCTTTCATTTCAAATGAGAAAGTGGGACAGTGAACCAACATTTGAGAACCAACATTTACAGCCCAACTATAACGTATTCAGCGATTTGCTAAGAAAACGAAGTGTGTTATTTTATTTAATACTCACAACCATAAAAGAGAGAATTATGACCTTCATTTTCCAGGGAAGAAACTGAGTCCAAGAGAATAATTGACCTACCGATGTCTGCTAGCGTTGCTGACACAGAGCAGGCCTGTGTGTCGTAGTAGTTAGTAGGCTCAACGTTCACTCCATCACCTGAGGGCAGTCTTCCTACAAGAGAAAAGAAAGATCATCATATGATTTCAAAGACTTCTGGCTTTGGTGGACATCATCTCACGGTCGGGATTCAGAGATTTGCTTCACTTTCCTATTAACCTACATGACTGGGGTGATAAAATATGGAATACGATTGTTTCTTTCACACCAAATCATTATCCATATCAAGTGGATCCCATAATAAGAATCTAAGAAGAAGAAATGGAATTGTTTTTGTTTTTGTTTTTTTTACCTAAACAGAATACTAGTAAAATTATTTCATCTTTAAAAAAAATCAACAGGCACGTCTTAGTTTAAAAGAATGCAGTACACACAAATCTATTTTTCCTAAGTTGAGCTTCACTTTACGCAGTGATTCACTGCACTGGAATGTGTGAGGGGGGTGCTGTGTGTAATGTGCTGCTCTGAAACTATTTCCACTGAGCTTGTAAACTATTCTACTGAGAAATTTCAATTAATACAAAATTTCATGAACATGCCATTCCTTAAAAAGAAATCTAACACAAAATGACAATTTCCTAAAGCTTTATGTTGAAATTATATAAAATATTTAAAAGCCAATAGATATATCTCTACCTTAATTTGGTGCGTGGTATATATAAAATACATTATACTCTTTGGCCAATGAGAAACTCCTCTTCCTACCACACCTTTGCCTTATTTCAACTTACAGTCATTAGAAGGTTTTTAATCTGTTACCGGGGGTGGGGGGAAGGGTTCATTCATTATCTTTTTAGGCTTGCTCAAGGCCCTGGAAACAGGGGGATGTCCTAGTTGACCTTTAAAGATCCCTTCTAGTCCTATGACTCTGAAATAAATTAAAGTTTTATGACCACATTATGCATAAGCATCAGTGGATCTGGAAGACAATGAGGATGAAGTCTGTGCTCAGACTCTCCCTCCTAGTATTTATGCTTCCTATTCATTTCATGCATAACTAATTTCATATAGCAATTGGTAATCGCATCTTGGTAATGACACCACAGGCATCACAAAACAATTGCAATCATGGCCGCAATTCATTGTAACTACAGGGAAATGCCAGCACTGCAGTTGAAATACCTCCCTGACCCACCCAAAAGTAAAGGATGAGAAGAGCAAAATATAGCTTTGAAATGGTCACCTTCACCAACCAGCTTTCAGTTCTAAAGTCTGGGTTCCTACTTTTTTTTTTTTTTTTTTTTTTTTGGCATTTTCAAGGACATAATGATTTACTCATTATGCCTGCAAGTTACCCCTCCTTCCCCCAAACAAGGAGACACACATTCCTACTTACAGCACTCCACCAATGGCACCGCGTTTGTTCAAAACTCATTGTTTTAAAGACTTGCTAATGTGTATGCATAATGTGGTCATAAATAAAAGGGTATGTATTTTTCTGCCATGTGTTCCACTGAATCAATAAAAATAAATTCAAGGATAAGAAGTGATTATCATAGAGGCGCCTGGGTGGCGCAGTCGTTAAGCGTCTGCCTTCCGCTCAGGGCATGATCCCAGTGTTCTGGGATCGAGCCCCACATCAGACTTCTCTGCTAGGAGCCTGCTTCTTTCTCTCCCACTCCCCCTGCTTGTGTTCCCTCTCTCGCTGGCTGTCTCTCTCTATCAAATAAATAAATAAAATCCTTAAAAAAAAAAAAAAGAAGTGATTATCATAGACATGTCAAAATAGCAAAACCATTGTCCTTTCTTCCCGGAATTTAAAGGCAGCATCTACCAGTCATATCTAACAGGTTTATTTGGAATGTGCTAATAATAATTACATGCCTTTTATGGCCCTTTTAAATCTCACAAAATACTTTCAATTCTACTATTTGATTTTATATTCGTTAAAAATCCTGTTAAGTAAATGAAGCTAATATTTATTATTTCAAAATCACAAATGAGGGATCATAAACCCAAAGATGTAAATCACATTCTTATTGTAATCCAGGCTAATCCCCCATTACTATGAAATTGGGTAACATCCTTTACATTGTATGTAACAATCCAGGAACCCACCTCTGTCAGCCAGGGACCCCAGCTGGACCTGGACTACCCGTGATTGGGACACTGAGCCTGGCCCTTTTGTCCTCCCGAGCCATTGCTAACACAGACTCAGTTGTCTGGGATTATACAAAGAAGTGTATGAAAAGAGTAAAGAATGATCGTTATCCCTGATTGCATCTACCATTTTATTAATGGTAAAAACACTGGTTTTTGTCAAATCAGAATCTTAGTGTCTCAAATAGTTTTGAGAACAAGGAGTCACTGTTTCAGTCCTTCTTTAATCTTGAAACATTTGAAGGCTGTTAAGGGAGGCAGGGTGAGTTCACCTGGGTTCATCCTCATCATGAAAGAACAGATCTGTAGAATTCATCTTCTATTGCCAATATCGTCAATTTTTAAATGGTCCTTATTCAAATTTCATCACATGTGGGTACATTTCAGGTTATTCACTCATGAGTCTCTGAGTGAACTTGGTCAAGGTTCAATTTCCTCAATCATTAAATGATATATTTTATTCTTAAAATTGCCATCATTTTTATTTGTGGATTCCAATTATTCTATTCATCTGAATAATTGCTTCAAATTTCTCCAGATACATATCAAATCAATATTTTTTTTAAATAAGAAATACATCATCTTCACTGACTTCAACCATTTCAGGAGTGTATGTTTCATGTTAAATAATAGTGCCATTATAGACCAATGAGTAAATGTACCTGTTACCATGCTTAGGAACAATGTAGTGCCCCTGAGAAACTCCAAGCACTTAGGCCATGTGAGTAACTGTCCACCAGCAACTTACCACTGATCATCTTTTAAGAGGGTTGTCAGCAGAAACCATTTCTCACAGACCAACAGAATAAGGATCAAAAAGGAAAAGAGGGAATTACGATTTTAGAGATGAGCTGGAGAATTCAGAACCACTTTAGTTTTTCAAAGAAAAGGAAGGGAGAATAGAGTTTTTTAAAAACAAGGAAAGGACACTTTGGCTTTTGAATTGTCAGAAGTTCACACTAACCAAATGCATTATGAAATTACATAGTACAGAACTAATGAGTTTTGAAGGAAAAGTAAAGCTGGGAACTCTGGTCCATATTAAAGATATAAGGCAACAGAAACATTTTCCATTCACTGCTAAAAAGAAAAAAAAAACGAGCAAAATTAACAGTAAATAAAAGGTTATAAAAACAGTGAATATAAGCCCATTAAAGGAGGATCATCATATCAATGTGAGTTTACACATGTTAAATTATTAATGATTAGTAATCTCTATTTTAATATCATTATTATGCTTGATATACAATTTGTTGGATCTAGTGTCTATGTAGTTTCAAAGAAATTACTTTACATGCATACTGAGATCTGATTGCTATACCTACAACATAATAATACTTTTAGAGAAGGAAACTTGCTTAGTTTCCATCCCAAATAATAGCACCTTTTTAAGATCATAGAGTTCATTGGTCATTCATTCTAAATCAAGCTTTGAATTTAATAACAACTCTTCAATATTCAAATTGAAAATCTTATGATTGTGGAAAATGTATAGAAAAACACATGTATAAGTGTCTGGAATTTGGTATAAAGCACATTTTTAGCTGGAGAAGAATTTCTTTAATTCTTAAATCCCCTTCACTTTATATGAACCATGAAGTTTCAGCAATAATCCTATGGAAACAAGTCTGTGGCGCAGTTCTTAAAAGAAATAAAATTTCAGCATGAACATTTCTGACTTTTCCTGACATTTTAATTTCAATAAAGCATAAAATAAAGCTGCCAATCCATTCGCTCATGGGAAAATGAATCCATGCATTTTTACAGGATTTATAACTAAATACCCAACATATATTTCCATAAGAGCCATCTGAGGCTCTTTTTCTTCCATTTGCAGGTTTGGCTTCAAAAATAAACTTAGGGGACGTTGTCTTTTTAGAGGTAAATGCAGTGTTCTGTGTAAAATTCAAGAAATGCCCAAAAGTTTAAGAAAATGAATTTACAAATTTTGTATTATTGCTAAATTTGGTAAAAGCAAGTTTTCTTCCTCGTACTCTTTATAATGATTGTGGGATAAAGCCTCCTTACATTATAGTGACTGTGGTATAAAATTTCCTTACGCACACACGGAAGCTAGAATCGGTGAATTCCAGGGGATGATATGCTGTCCTAGACAAATTTCTGAGAGAGTGTGCTTAATCTGCATGATGGTAAACACTTGTTATTACTTCTTCCCTCCTTTGATTTGAAAACCAGAGGTTACATGGAGCATTTAGAGCTGATTCCAAGTAGTCACTTTATGGTAAATAGACTTTACTAATGTTTAAGGGGCACTGTGCTCTCACCAGGATGATCAGTGACTAATGAAGTCTTCTGTGTAATCCAAACCTTGTCGCTAATACGTCTTTTCCTTCCTATCACACTCCGTTTATTTTTGAGATTGTAGAAAGATAGCTTCCTTCACCTGGATACAGACACTCTCCCCTCCTTCTACAGAAATGCCAATAACCTTTATTTCATTTGTTCCACAATACAGCCTTCAGTCTGCTGTGATCAAATGACATTATGGCATGGTTCCATTTTTCATATCAGAAAGTAATCAACACAGAATCAATAGGAAGCCATGTTTACTCAATAATTAATTAAGTTTCCTAGAGAAAATGGATGGGCAATAATTTAGCAAACTGCACTACAAAATGATCCTTTTTTTTTTTTTTCTTATTTTGGCCAAGGCTGTCATCGCCAATTTCAAAAGGATCAGACTAAAAATATAGAGAACCACTGAAAAAGTAGCACAGGCGATGGGCAATGGAAAAATGAAGGCAAAGGTTCGCTGTGCTTAGACCTCCAGAATGTGTCCTAAAATGCTTTAGGAAGGGTGACACATGTAGTCATCAAAAGAGGATAACATCATAAAAAATCTGGGGTAATATCCGTTGAGACCCTTCCCTATGAATGTCTGTCTGGGTTCAGGCTAATGTTATCTGGGTAGCAGTTGTCTATCTACAGTTATGGACTCTTTAAACTATAGAACATTAATGGTAAAAAATGTTCATCAAAACTAAAGATTATGAAGTGTTAAGTTATAGATAAAAGACAAAAAAGGGCATTGACTAAGAGTATGGGCTCTGGAGATTGGATTCACTGAGGGTGAAATACAGATTCTGCCCTTTTCCAGCTGTCTGCCCCTGAATGCTACCTTCCCTATGCCTCAGATTCCTCATCTGTAAAGTAGGATTAGTAATAGTATCTCCACTGGGGCGCCTGGATGGCTTAATTGGTTAAGCGTCTGCCTTTGGCTTAGGTCATGATCCCAGGGTCCTGGGATGGAGCCCCTGGGTCTGACTTCCTGTTCCAAGGGGAGTTCTGCTTCTCCCTCTCCCTCTGCCCCTCCCCTCCACTCATGTTCACTCTCTTTCTCAAATAAATAAATAAAATCTTAAAAAAAAAAATAGTATCCGCATCCTAAGGTTGTTGTGAACATTAAATTAATGCATAAGAAGTTCATAGCACAGAGTTAAGAACTCAAATGTTGTTTTACCATGAAATATGAAGAAAAATATCTGTCCCCTAAGGGTGTATGGGAACTCTTTATAGTTTCCGCTCAACTTTGCCTTGAAACTAAAACTGCTTTAAAAAATCTATTTTAAAAATCAAGGGTACACTGTCTGTTTCTTATAAGTAGAAAAATTCATTTCCCTTGGCCTTCCCATTTCCACGTGGAGAAACTTCCACTGGAAAAATACTCCTACCCTCTCCCTGCCAACTTAGTCTCCTGGGAAAGAATTACTTTTCTGATGAATGTATTTGGGAAAAGGAGCTGATGATGCTCAAATGAACCATGTTGTCTCTCTTATTTTCATGTGTATCTTTGCAGGAAGGGTCCATTCTGGTCTTGATCTCTATACAAGCCAGGTGCTGTAGGCGTGGCCTACTTGTTGTTCAGCCTTGCCAAAGACTGGCTGCATAAATCTAATTCTGACATGAAGTATTAACGAGGGCAGCAGGGGGACATATCTAAAGCCAGGTCCTCCAATTGAGCTTTGTAGCTAGCAAAGCTGGTATTTTGTTTGCCATCTGTCTGACCCTTATGTTTACCTTTTAATTTATTTTACACTGGGATTGGGAAGTGGGGTGCTATTTGTTGACCCTCTAAAGTCTCAGCACCCTTCTTGGAGACTCACAGTGCACACTGTTTGTACTACAAGCTGATTAGCATTGCTTACCTTCAAATTGCCAAATGTATTTAACCAAGAAATCTCAGGTGTTCATGTGTATGCATGTGTGTGTATGACCTTGTCTTGTGTGAGTGTATGTGTGTGTGCGCGTGTGTGTGCGTAATACTAACTCTCATGGAATTAAGACTTAACCAGAATACATTTTGAACCATATTGGGGATGAAGGAATTTGTTGGCATTCCCAAACCATCACTTCCTAAAGACATTCCCTTAGATAATCTATTTCTTCAATCTGAACCCCAGTTTTTGTTTGTTTCGCATTTAAAATGGGGATAATAACATCAATAGTAGGGGCGCCTGGGTGGCTCTGCCTTTAAGCTCTGCCTTCAGCTCAGGTCATGATCCCAGGGTCCTGGGATCAAGCCCTGCATCTCAATGGGCTCCCTGCTCGGCGGGGAGTCTACTTCTCCCTCTCCCACTCCCCTTCTTGCATTCCCTCTCTCGCTGTGTCTCTCTCTGTCAAATAAAATAAAATCTTAAAAAAATAGTAATAATACCATCAATAGTAGAGGCTTATAGTGAGGAGTAAATGGACAGTATGTGGAATGTTTCTGGCATATAATAGTATCCTCAAAAATGCTGGTGCTCTTCTTGCATCAGCCTCCTTCAAGCATAGAATACCTCAAAACACATAGCCTCATTTCAATAATATGTGGTCCTCCTGAGTTTTATATTGAATAGCATGGCACAAAAAATTCTCTTGGTTCCTCTTGGCCTGGTTAACTTCCTACACCCAGTTTCCTTCTAAATACCAACTTCCCCAACGATGTCTTTACTAATAAAAATTACATCTCCTCCATTACACTTCCTCCTGGCCCTCTGTGCTTCCTCACAGTCTTTACAATTTTAATGTCATGTACATTTTTATAACTCTTTATTTGAAGTTTCTTCCCAACAAAAATGCTAAATTCACAAGATCTCAATGTATTCAGTTCAAACCTGCATATTAAGGCCTAGCATAGAATAGGCACCAAATATTTGTTAAATGAGTAAGTTAAAGGAAAATTAAAATAATAATAATACCATTCAATTCAATCGTATTAGTACAATTCAATTGATAAATTGTACAAAATATTTATACAACTCAATCTGACACTTTGAGTGTCAGTGAAGCGTAGGAGCAAGCAAGGGTTCTTAGTGCATTCCTTCACCTATAATACCAAGGTGTGATGTAGGCTTATGTTTTTGTTTTTTAAGAAAACATCATAACCACAGGTGAGCAATATCTTACTCGGCAAGCTTCATTCTTTTAAAATTAATAAGCATGTTCCAAAAGTGAATTAGAAAGGTTGCAGCTGAAATGAACGCCATCAAGCTGTTGGTAGAGTCATAAGGGCCACACATGTCCACCCACACACCCTGTCATGCCTTACGTTATGAGGACTTCTCTATCTCCTAAAGAAGAACAGTCAATATTTATATTCAGCTTTGATCTCCCAAACATTATTTCCTTTCCCAAAGAGAGTGCATTTGGCCCATGAATTTTCCCAGGAGCATCTTTGGTAAAACATGGCTGTAGCCCTCAAGGGAGGGCCATTCATTGTGGTATGTACGATTTGCCTGTGTCAGAGAACAATCTCTCTAATGACATGATTCATACATACAGAGTCCTCCCTTTGCTCTTCCAAATGCCTCTATAAAGAAGCAGCAGTGAAATTTAAAAGGTACTTACTTAAAATACAGATTGTTTGCAAAGTATATTAGCTAAAATTCAGCCAAGCCAAACTCAAATAAACTAAGGCCATAAAAGTAATACAATGCTTTATTATATCTTACGGCTGGTAGCATCCTTTGTTAGAAAGCCACCCCAAATAGCCAATCTTTCTGTCTTTCTCTTTAATAACTAGTAATAAGGAAGGCTCAGAAAAGTCATGCATCAAATAGTTTGCTATGGATGGTTGGAAGGGACAGAGGAACTGTTCTTTGATTTATTGAAGTTGTATCGGCTTTAGTGCATCAAGGGACAATTAGCATTACATATAGCTCAGTCTTTACTCTCAGGATGTAAAGCAGATGCATTGGATACAACAAGCTTTACCACTTTCAACAGTTCAGAAAGGGGCTGATCACTGCCAGATTCTTATCAAGATGGCATAGAAATTTACATACAAATATTATGGGAGTCAAGTCAGCTTGATATAGCAGAAAGTGCATAGACCTTGGATCTAGACAGAGCTGGATTTAAATCCTGGTAGCTATTCACTCAATGTTGACTTAGGCAATTTATTTATAGCACTCTGAGACTCAGTTTCCCATCTATAAGTTGGGTAAATACTTCTGACTTGAACGGTTGTTTCTCAATCATAGATAATGTATAAAACATGTAACACTGCCTAGACCATAGGGCATATTCAATCAATTTTGCTTATGGTCAATATTGTTATCATTATATAACATAATGTGGGTCAGGGCAGGTAACATACGTAAGTGAAGTTGGCCTCATATGAAAATGAGATTGATGGAGACCATCCTAAAAGGAAAGAGCTAAATAGTGACAGCACGGAGCCCGACACAGGGCTTGAACTCACAACCCAGAGATCAAGACTTGAGCTGAGATCAAAAGTCAGATACTTAACCAACTGAATCACCCAGATCCCTGTCACAGATTCTTTCTGATGACTATTTCCCCAATCCTTCCAACTAATTTTCCTGTATTTTTAGTTTCTTATATGATGCTGTTTCACTCCTTCTGTTCAGATTTAAAGCACCCTCATGTCCTTCATCCTAAGACTAAAATGAAAAAGATAAAGAACAACAAAACAACCATTTCTTGATCCCATTTCTCCTAGTTGCATGCCACCCCAACCTGGCCATCGTTCTTATGCAAATTCGTTGAAAGGACAGACTGTATTCCATTCCACTATTGCACTTAACCATTTCCACACTTTCAATCTTTAAGCTGATTTCTGACCTCACAACTCAAGCAAAATTGCTGGCACTAAAGTTAGCAATAACTTCCTAGCTGTCAAAACCAATGGCTATTTCACAGTCCCTATCTTTCATGGATCCATTCTCTGCTTCATTTGTCAATAGGTTCATTTCTTCAAAGCTGCTTCTCATCTTGCCTCCACCCTACAGCTGTCTCCCTGTCTTTGTGGATGCCTGCCTCCCAACCCCCACTGGCCCCAATAAATGCTGTGGTTCCTTAGGTTTCTACCCTTAGCCTGTTGCTCTTCTGATTCTGTAGGCTCTTTCAAGTCACTTCTGCACCCTCATGGTTTCCGAAACAAACCTATACTAATGATTCTAAAATGTCTATTTCTGGCTGAACCAGGAAGTCAACTTCAAACTTTTATATTGAAATCCCGGCCAGAATTCTGTGATCATCTAACGTTTTGAGGTCAATATGTCTAATACCACACTCATTAATTTCTTCCTGAAATTTTACTTCCTCTCTAGTCTCCTGTTTTAGACCCCTGAACTTACATAGTTGCCCCAGCTGCCGTGCAGGGAGTTTCTGGCCACTCTCTCTCTCCATTAATCACCCCTCCTCATCATCCACCAATTGCCAAGATCTCTAAGTTTTTTCTTGACACTTTTCTCTCTTCCCTGTCTCTGCTACCTTTCTTCTCTAGACAACTACAGTTGTGTCCTAACTACTTCTTCCTTTTAAGTTTCCTTCACATAACTGCCAGAATTATCTATTTAAATGCAATCCTGCTTATGTCACTCACTTCGTAAAACCCTTCTTCGTCCATCCATTATGTAGAGAATCAGACCTCCTTGTTTCTATGTCATAGTCACTGTCTCCATCTCTGTGTCTTGCCAACCTGCCCAGGCTCATCTCAAATTTTGACCTCCCCAAGCATTGTTTTGCACCACTGAACTAAATGCATTATGAAAGCTATGTACAGAACATCTGAATCAGAAAGCCAACTCCTACCATATATATAGTACACAGAAAAGTGTTCTTCAAAATAACGTTCATAATAGCACATATTCAAAATATCCCCAAACTGCAACCTACTCAAACAGCCATATAGCGGATACAAAAATAGAATCTATTCAATGTAATGCTAGAAGGTAATGTGAATACATCAACTACAACTGCATACAATGTCATGGATGGATGTAACAAACAATAATGAGCAAAAGAAACCAGCAACAAAAGAGCACATGCTACCTAATTCCATAAAATTATATGGAATGTGAACACAAGCAAGACTTACCTATGGTGCTACTAATTCCAAATAATTTTCCAAGGAGGAAAACTAACACAAACCAAAACCCCCAGAGGCTTCTCACTTTCCCCAGAGTAGAAACCAGAGTACTACCCCGGGGCAGTCCTGTACAATGGTCTATAAAGTTTACATGAGCTATCTCTCACTTCTATTTCTCTGACATATCTCCTACTAGTCTCTGGTACATGATTTTTTTTTTTTTTTTTTTTGGCCTATCTTTAAAAACTCTAGCGCAGCCCTACTTAGGACTTTTGTACTTGCTATCACCTCTGTCAAGAATGATCATTCCTCGAATATGTCTACATTCCTTGTTCCCTAATTTTATTCATATTTTTCTACAATATCATTTTTCCCAGTGTTCTTTAGCTTCTTTTGCAATGACCACTCTCATGCCCCCTGATACTCCATCCCAGCTGTATTGAGATGTAACTGACATATATCTTGTAATTTTAAGGTGTAAAACATTTTAATTTAGTAATACACTTATATACCGCAAAATGATAATCATCATAGCACTAGCTATTATCTCCATCATGTCACATTTCTTTTTTGTGTTAAGAACCCTTTCTTTTTTGTGGCGAGAAATTTTAAGACGTATTCTCTCAGCTTTCAAGCACATACTACAATTTTATTAACTATAATTGCCATGCTATACATCAAATCCACAGAACTTACTCATTTTATAACTGGAAGTTTGTGCCCTTTCAACAACATCTCCCTATTTCTCCCACTCCCCATTCCCTAGTAACCATCATTTTACTCTCTATTTTAGGAGTTTGCTGTTTTTTTTCAGACTCAAGATATAGGCAATTTCATATAGTATTTGTCTCTGTCTGATTGACTTATTTTATTTAGCATAATGCTCTCAATGTCCACACATGCAGATGAAAATGTCAGGATTTCATTCTTCCTTGAGGTTTCATAATACTCTTTTGTCAAACATGTCATTGTTAGTGCATACTGTATGCTACTTTTCTATTCTCCAAATTTACAGAATTCATCAATTAGTTCAAACAGCCTTTTGATGGAATCTTTAGGATTTTCTACATGAAAGAGCCTATCATCTGCAACAAAGAAAATTTTTCTACTTCCTTTCTGATTTGGATACCCTTTATTTCTTATTCTTGCCTGATTGCTCTGGCTAAGATTTCCAGCACTATGTTGAATAGGACTGGTGAGAGTTGGCACTTTTGTCTTGTTCCTGATCTCAGAGGAAAAGCTTTCAATATTTCATCATTTAGTATGATGTTATCTGTGTGCTTGCTGTATATGACCTTTATTATGTTGAGGTACATTCCTTCTTTACCCAATTGCCTAAGCATTTTTATCAAGAAATAATGTATTTCATCAAATACTTTTTTTTTGCATCTATTGAGATGATCATACTACTTTTATCTTTCATTCTATTAGTCTAGTATATCACATTTATTGATTTGTGTATGCTCAACCACCCTTACATTCCAGGGGGGGGAAAACCCACTTGATCATGTTGTATGATCCGTTAACATACAGTTGAATTTGGTTAGCTAATATTTGTTGTGAACTTTTTGTATCTGTATTGATCAGAAATACTGCTCTGTAGTTTTTTGTTTTGCTTTCTTTTTCTTGTAGTGTCTTTATCTGCCTTTAGTATCAGGGTAATGTTGACCTCATTAAATGAGTTTGTGAGTGTTCCCTCCTCTTTAATTTTTTAGAAGCATTTGAGAAGGATTGGCGTTAATTATTTAAATATTTGGTAGAATTCACCAGTGAAGCTATCTGGTCCTGGGCTTTTCTTTGTGGGGAGGCTTGCTATTACTGATATACTCTCCTTACTAGTGATTGTTTTGTTCAGATTTTTTATTTCTTCATGATTCAGTTTTGGTAGGTTGTATTGTTTCTAGGAGTTTAGAACATCTAAACATCTAGTTTATCCAATTTGTTAGTGTATAATTACTCATCGTAGTCTCTTAAGATCTTTTGTATTTCTGTGATATCAGTTGTAATGTCTCCTCTTTCATTTCCAAATTCATTTATTTGCATCTTCTTTCTTTTTTTATTAGTCTAAATAAAGTTTTGTCAATTTTGTTTATATTTTCAAAAAAAGCAGCTTTTAGTTTCATTCATGTTTTCTGTTTTTTTTTTTTCTGGTCTTGATTTCATTTATTTCAAATCTGATCATTGTTATTTCTTAATTTGTTCTTTTTCTAGTTCTGCTAAATGTAAAGTTAGGTCGTTTACTTAAATTAAACCTCTCTTAGAACTGATTTTGAGGCATCCCGTAGGTTTTGTTATGTTGTGTTTCCTTTTCCCTTTGTTTCAAGATATTCTTTTGATTTCCCTTTTGGTTTATTCTTTGACCTACTACTTCTTCAGGAGTGTGTTGTTTCCAAATATTTGTAAATCTTCCAGCTTTCCTCATTATTGGTTTCTAGTTTCATACAACTATGGTCAGAAAAAAAAAATACTTGTTGTGATTTCAATACTTTTAAATTTGCTAAGATTTGTTCTCTGAACTATCATATGATATATCCTGGAGAATATTCCATTTGTGCTAGAGAAGAATGTGTATGGTGGTGTTGGATGGAATGTTCCGTATATGTCTGTTAAGTCTACTTGATCTAAAGTATGGATCGATTC
Source organism: Ursus arctos (assembly GCF_023065955.2). Classification (NCBI taxonomy): domain Eukaryota; kingdom Metazoa; phylum Chordata; class Mammalia; order Carnivora; family Ursidae; genus Ursus; species Ursus arctos. The sequence continues at coordinate 16,874,805 of NW_026622930.1, forward strand.
CAACATTTCCTTGTGAATTTTCTTTTCTCTTTTTAAGATTTTATTTATTTGAGAGAGAGAGCATGAGCAGAGGGAGGCGTAAAGGAACAAGGGGACTCCCCACTGAGCAGGGACCCCCAATGCAGGGCTCTATCATTGTACCCTGGGACCATGATCTGAGCCAAAGGTGGACACTTAACCGACTGAGCTACCCAGGCGTCCCTCCTTGTGAATCTTCTTTTTTTTTTTTAAGATTTTATTTATTTATTTGACAGAGATAGCGACAGCCAGCAAGAGGGAACACAAGCAGGGGGAGTGGGAGAGGAAGAAGCAGGCTCATAGTGGAGGAGCCTGACGTGGGGCTCAATCCCACAACGCTGGGATCACGCCCTGAGCCAAAGGCAAATGCTTAATTGCTGTGCCACCCAGGCGCCCCTCCTTGTGAATCTTCTGTTTGGATCTATCCATTCTTTAAAGTAGGGTACTGAACACCTCTACTGTTATTGCATTGTTGCGTATTTTTCCCTTAGATCTTTCAGTATTTGCTTAATATAATTAGGGCTCTAATGTTGGGTGCATTAGTATTTATGATCATTGTATCTTCTTGATCAACTGACCCCTTTATTATCATATAATGACCTTCTTTGTCTTACCATTTTGGCTTCAAGTCTGTTTGGTCTGATATAAGTATAGCTACGCTTGGTATCTTTTGGTTTTCACTTACATGGAGTATCTTTCTCTATTCCCTCAATTTGAGCCTCTGTGTCCCTTAAAGTTGTAGTCCCTTGTAGGCCACATATACTTGGGTCATTTGCTTTGTTTTGTTTTAATCTATCCTGTCACTCTGCCTTTTTTTTTTTAATGAAGTACTGTTAACATACAATAGTATATTTAAGGTATGTAATATAGTGAATTGACAATTACATGCATTAAAAAACACTCACCAAGATAAACATAGTTACCATATGTCATGATGCAAAGTTATTACAGTATTATAAACTATATTCCCTATGCTGTAATTTTCATCCCTGGGACTGATTTATTTTATAAGTGGGAGTTTGTACTTCTAATTCCCTTCACCTATTCTGCCCAATGTCCACTCCCCTCCCCTCTGGCAACCACCAGTTTGTTCTCTGTATTTAATGAGTCTAACTCTGGTTTTTGTTTGTTTTATTTTCTAGATTCCACATATAAGTAAAATCATATTGTATTTGTCTTTTTCTGTCTGACTTATTTAATTTAGCATGATTCCTTCTAGGTCCACCCACATTGTCACAAGCGGCAAGATTGCATTCTTTTATATATATATATATATATATATATATATCTCACATCTTCTTTACCCATTTATCTATTGATGGATACTTTTGTTGTCCATAACTTGGCTATTGTAGGCAATGCTGCAATAAACATAGAATGTGCATATCTTTTTAAATTAGTGTTTTTTATTTTCTTTGGGTGAATACCCAAAAGTGGAATTAATGGATCATATGGTATTTCTGGTTTTGGTTTTGTTGGTTTGTTTTGTTTTTAATTTTAATTCCAGTATAGTTAACATGCAGTATTATACTAGTTTCAGGTATACAATATTGCAATTCAACAATTCTATGAATTACTCACTGCTTATCATGATAAGTGTACTCTTAATCTCCTTCATCTATTTCACTCATCCTCCTACCCACCTGCTCTCTGGTAACCATCAGTTTTTTTCTCTATAGTTAGGAGTCTATTTTTTGGTGTGCCTCTTTTTTTCTTTGTTCATTTGTTTTGTTTCTTAAATTCCACATATGAGTGAAATTATATTGTATTTGTCTTTTTCTGGCTAATTTCACTTAGCATTTTACTCTCTAGAATCATCCACATTGTTTTACACTCTCTAGAAGCATTCACATTGTTGCAAATGGCAAGATTCCATTCTTTTTTTTTTTTTTAAACAGCTGGGTAGTTTTCCTAATATGCTATATATCATATATATATCATATATATTTTGTAGTCCCTTGTAGGCCGCATATACTTGGGTCATTTGCTTTGTATATCATATATATATGATATATATTACCCATTCATCTGGTGATAGACACGGGCTGCTTCCATAATTTGGTTATTGTAAATAATGCTGCAATAAGCATGGGGGTATACATACCTTTTCACATTCGTGTTTTCATATTCTTTGGGTAAATACCCAGTAGTGGAATGATTTTGTGATTCTATTTTGTGATTCTATTTTGTGATTCTATTCTATCGTGTATCCATTAACAAATTATTGTAGCTATAGTTTTTTTTAAATACGCTTGTCCTTTAACCTTTATGCTAGAATTAAGTGGTTAACACTCCATTATATTACATTATTAGATATTCTGAGTCTGAATATACACTTACCTTTGCCAATATGTTGTATATTTTCATATGTTTTCATGTTACAAATTAGCATCTTTTCATCTCAGCTTGAAGAATTCATTTTAGCATTTCTTATAAGGCAGGTCTAGTGGTGATAAATTCCCTTGGCTTTTATTTGTCTGGGAAAGTCTTTATTTCTCCTTCATTTCTGAAGGACAGCTTTGCTGTATAAAGTATTCTTGGTTGGCAGGTTTTCTGTTTTGTTTTCTTTTGGTTTGGTTTTTGTTTTCTGCACTTCGAATATATCATCCCATTCTCTCCTGCCAGTAAAGTTTCTTCTGATATGTGGGCTTCCTCTGGAGTTATAAGCCGTTTTCTATTGCTGTTTTTCGGATTCTCTCTTCACCCTTGATTTTTGACAGTTTTATTATAATGTGCCTTGGAAAAGATCTGTTTAAGTTGATTTTGTTTAGTGACCTGTGAGTTTTATAAACTTGGATATCCAAATCTTTCCCGGTTTGGGGGAGTTCTATACCATTACTTCTTTAAATAAGCTTTTTGCCCCTTCTCCATTTCCTCTTGGACTCCCATAATTTGCAAATTGGTTCTTTTCATGGAATCTCAGAGACCAGGTTGAGGTTTTTTTTCACTGTTTTGATCTTTTTTGTTTGTTTGCTTTTTCAATGGGATCATTTCAATTGATCTATCTTTTAATTCACTTATTCTTTCTTCTGCTTGGTTAAGTCTACTGTTAAATCTCTACTGAATTCCTCAGTTCAGCAGCCACTGATTTCTTTAGCTCCAAAATGTGTTTGGTTCTTTTCTATGTTTTATGTTTCTATGTTTATTGAACTTCTCCTTTTGTTTTTTATATTATTTTCCTGAAATCATTAAATCATTTATCTGTGTTCTCTTGGAGCCCTATTACCATCTTTAGAACAATTATTTTGAATTATTTGTTAGGTAATTCCTAATTCTATGTTTCTTTAGGGCCAGTTACCTAAGGTTTACTGACTCTTTTGGTAGAGTCACATTTTCCTGATTTTTTGTTAATCCTATAGGCTTTCATAGGGGTCCACACATTCGAAGAGGATTTACTTCTTCTAGAATTTATGGACTGGTTTTGGGAAGGGAAGACTTTCACCTACAGGTAGGGGAACACAGAAGTGTGCTGTGACCTCCAGTCTAACAATGCAGGGCACCAAGTGTGAGGGCATGTGGTGGCCTGTAGGACCATGATGCCTTTTTGGTTTTTGCCATTGGTGTCCACACCATCAACAACCCTGTAGTCCTTAGTGAGTGCTTATAGGGGGTTTACACGGGAGTTTGCAAGGGCTGTTGGCTCAGCAGCACCTCCAGCTCCAGCAGCTAGAAACCAGAGCAGGCAGCAGTGGTGACCAGAGTCTGGTATGCACACACTCAAGTGGGAGCCCGCTACAGGTGCCTATGTCATGGCAGAGGCCAGGTGCAGACACAAATGTACTGTGGGGATCACGGCAGAAGACAAGAGCCATAGCCAACTGCAGACACACTGGTAGCTGCAAGGGCCCTGCTATCAGCACATACTACCATGGCAGCTGAGTCTCATCTTTGGCACATGGCAATGGAAGCCAGTGATATGGTTTGGTCTATAGAAATGCAGGTGCTCAACTGGAGGGACTAACTGCAGGTGAGCACAGTGATGCAGGCCAGTGATAATGGATAGGGCCTGATTCATGCCCACAAACACCTGTGGGGTCCTGGCTGTCAGGTGTGCTCTCCTGTGGCTGTGTGCTCTCCCCCCAGGTGTGCTTGCACAATGGAGGCTGGTGAAAAGTGTCAGGCCAGCAGCATGCAAATGCACAGCTGGAAGGACTAGCTCCAAGCAGGTGCATAGCAGTGGGGGTCAGCTCCAAGAGTTTACACTGGCATTTTGCTCTTATGCAGCCACAGAGGCCTGGACTGGCTATTGGTGCTCAGATGGGGGTATTGAGGAGGAGGGGCTCAGGCACCAGATATCAGGCAGAAAGCTGGTGAAATCTGCAAAGGGACTACAGCAGCTGTACTGGTCATTGTTTCCTTCAGTAGAGAAAGCAGTTGGGTTCATTTGCCAAGCAGGTCTCTGTGAATTGCAATCACTCCTGCTGTGTGGCTGCTATTGGTAGCCCTTGCTTTTCTTCCTTTTTCCTGTCTGTCTTTATATGTCTCAGATTTGATGGTCTGAGTGGGATGAAATTGAAGTGGGACCATTGTACAATCTCTTCCAAAACCTGAGTAAGCTGGTTGCTCACCCCATACTTTCTTTCTCATCAAGGGGAACTCTTTCTAGCTTGGCAGATCCCTTTTGGCACAGAGCAATGCCAGCTTGGAGGATGGGATAATGCAGGCAAAATGAAGCTGTCTTTCTTCTCTTTTTATACTGTTAGTTTCTGGTTTTTTGTTTCACTGTGTTGCTGAAGCTTCTTAAATAAACTCCAGAGCTCTCCAAGAGCTGTTTTTATTCATGAAAAGCTGTCTAATCATTGATCTTTGTGGAGGGACAGAGGCTGGGTTCTCTCATGCTGCCATCTTGGTAACATCAACCCCATTATATATATATATATATATATGTATTTTTTTTTCTCCTATCCTGCTTTGTTTTCCTTTTTTAGCACTTTTAATGTCTCAAATATTACATATTGCAATAATTCACCTTGTTTATTGTCTTTCTCCCACTAAAATATAAAATACATTGAGTAAAGTGGTTTTTTTTTCTGTCTGTTTTATATATTATTCTATTTCCAGTGCTTGAGAGCCTGTGTAGCATAATATGGCTCGGTAAATATTTCCTGAGTGAATGAAAGAAGCAGTAATGCGACCTAAGTCCTCAAGCCTTATTGAACCAACCCAGCAATATTCTGCATTTCTTTTCTTAGAATAGAAATTAGAAGGTATGGACAGGACAGGGGCATTAAGGTTGAGAGGTATATGAATGTACTTATGTGGAAAGGGTAAGTGGGTGAAAATAGATTGACCTCTACTCAGAAGTTATACATGTGTGTTTGCCTTATTACTATTGCTAAATTTGTTAGAATAGAAAATGCCAGAGAAAGCAAAGTATGGCTCATTATTCCAAATGGCATTGTGGGTCATAAGCTAGGTTGCTTGTAAATACATAGGTAGCAGGTCCTAATGTATTGGTGCCAACAGCAAAATAACTTGAATACTGTAAGTTTGATAAGTTGAACCACTGGAATGAGTTAAGTTTCAATACATGGCTTTTTAAGTAATCGCTATCCTTCCTAAAAAAATGGAAGTTGAGAATTTAGACATTCAGGTATAAAAATACTTGGTGAAATAACTTGAAATCAAATTCATTTTAAACTGTTTCTATGTAATCTTACTTCTAACACTGTTATTACCTTCATATCTTTATAAGAAAATCTCACTGGATGAATGATATATCTAAAATGACATCCGTACTGTGCCACATTATAACAGTTTTTGCTATTTAAACATTTTTTAAAAAAGAATAAACACAACATTTTCTGTATGTCCTCTTTGTACTCATAAGGTTTATTTAGTTGCCCCTTTTTTGGGAAGCCCCTCCCAGGATCTCTCATTGTTGGTAATGTCTTCGTCCTTATAGCTTCTGATGTACTTTACCTGTAACTCTTTATAAGACTTTGTTTCATAGAATATGGGTATCTATTTCATAAGACTATAAGCTACTTAGGTATAGCATATCTATCTTATAAACCTTTGTATCACTCACATTTCCTATTACTATAGCTATCACTGCATGTTTATTGAATAATGAATGGATAAATGTAAAAAAAAAATATTGACCCATGAGGCAATCATCTGTTCCTTTGTATCATTCTTTTGGATCACATTGACTGTATTCCATTGGTTTGGGTCTAGGTCAGTGCTTGTCAACATAACCTGCCTGGTAGAAGCACCTGGAAAGATTATTAAAAATAGTGTTGATGCCTGGGGGCACCTGGGTGGCTCAGTGGGTTCAGCATCTGCCTTTGTTTCAGGTCATGACCTCGGGGTCCTGGGATGGAGCCCTGCATCAGGCTCTCTGCTCAGTGGGGAGTCTGCTTCTCCCTCTCCCTCTGCTGCTCTCCCTGCTTGTGCTCTCTCTCTCTCTCTCTGTCAAGTAAATAAATAAAATAAAATAAAAATATAGTGATGATGTCTGGATCCCAATGCCAGAGATTCTGATTTAATTTGTCTAGGGCAGTGCTTAAGCGTCAGGATTTTTCAAGTTCCCAGGTAATTTAGTTAAGATTCAGACTGTTACCTACACATTTATTATTTTTAATTTGTGAAATGTGTAACTATTTAGAATTATATCATATGTAGTCATCTTTTTTTTTTTTTTAATTCCTCCTTTTACCTTTTCATTCCACAAGTATTGAGTGCCAGCTGAATGCATAGGCCAGGCACCACGCTAGTGGCTGGTTTTACACTGATAAATAGGACTGGTGTGGAACTGCCCTATTCACCTTTATAGTCACCTACAGTAGATTCTGTTACACAAAATGACACTGCCATCTACCTGTGTGACAATTCAAACAGAACCATCTCTGAGTGACTGGAAGCTGCTGTTAGCCAGGAAGTCCAGCTGCTTCTAAAGTAAAATCATGGGGTGCCAGGATGTTATTAACAATAACAAGGAATCCCTCTCCCAGAATTTTTCATCTGCCTTCCCCCTAAAAGCCATAAGAGTTTCCTCATTTTAGCCTCTCAATTCCTTCTTTCTTTCTCCTGCCAGGAATTTTCATTTATGTCCCAGTTATTCTCTCACTGTTACGCTGTTAGAGTTTGAAATGCTCACCCGAGCAGCACTTAAACCTCGATCAGTTCTGTCCATGAATTAAGTTAAACTAGCCGACCCTGCAAAAACAAACACACAAACAAAACAGCTGCATAGGACTCCGGTTATTAACTATTCGTTTACGTTTTAGGAGAGGGAGGAAAAATAAATGTAGGAAAGAAAAAGAAAAAAATAAATAAAAGAGAAGGAGGAAAATATGCAAATCCCAGTAATTGTAGGTAAACACTTAGTAGTTTTGTGTCTATGACTAAACTTCAATGCTAGCTAGTAGAGCATATCAACACAAATTGCTACTACTACCAATAGTAGTTAACATTTATTGAGATGATGGTGAGGAAGGTGAGGATGATTTTAGTCAGGCACTTTTCTAAGCACTTCACATAAATTAATTTATCTCATCCTCAGGGGAAAAATGAGATGATGTGTACTATTATTTTTTTCTGTTTTTGAAAGGAAACTGAAGGTCAGAGAATTGATACATCTATGCTGTCCTTTCTTGAATTAAAAAAGTAAGCATAGACATGACCCCCTTTACAATTTAGGTACATATTCAAAATGCCTTTGCGTTTGAGCTGCAAACTTGCATATCACTATTCTTTTTTGTTTTATAAAAAATGGCCTTGTTTTCCAGTTAATGTTGTCATGAGTCAGGTAGTTCATGAGTTTCAATTCAGCAGAATTTTCAGAGGAGATTGCTTTTCTAATGTTTTATATGAAAGTAAGGATGTCAAAATCTAATCCATGGTATCAGAGTTTTGCCAGAACGTTGTTGAGACGGAAATGAAAAACAGGATCTCCCACGGGGCTTTCTTCCATAATGAAATCATTGAGATACGAAGGGCCCCAGGAGGAGGACTTTCAAAGGTCTAGCCATTGGCAAATAAGAAACCAATTGAGATTTGTTTTTAAAAGAAGATGGCGTAATATTCCTATAGTTTGATATTAGGAGGGAAGCCAAAAACCTAAATTGTGGACCATCTGGAGAAGAAATATAATGAAGAAAGCCAACAAAAATACAATTACAACAACTGGCTTAGAAATAACAACTGCATTTATTAAGAACAGCCTAAGTAGGGATGTCAAGAACAAAATCTGAGTTAAATTTCCATTTCAGCTTGGCTGTGGGAAGAGAAGAAAATGCTTTTGTATGGAGACTCAACCCCGTGAGCAAGAGAAGACTTTGGTTAAATATCAGATGTAAAAAGCCTGCGCTTAAATCTCTGTCCTTGTTTTTTTTGTTTGTTTGTTTTGTTTTGTTCTTTTTTAAAACAAATAAATAATTAAAGAGCAAAAATTATATGTGATAATCAATGGTTGGTACTACCTGGGAGTACAGATATGAGGCAAACATGGTTGTTTCCTCCAGAAGCTTCAATCTGACCATGTGCATCAAGCACAGTGTCCATACAAATAGTTTAAGAATAAAGTGATTAAAATAGGCTTACATGTAGTCATTCAAAAATGATCCATAGTACATCAATCAGATCTTCTCTACTTCCTATAGTACAAAAGCAGGAATTCCTAATAAAGAACAATCTTTTAAATATATGCACAGATGATTCATTCATTCAAAATATGTGGCAGCCACCATGCTAAGCATGCATAGAGAAATAAATATAAACTATATACTTCTCATGCCATCACAGATTGGGAGAGAGAATTTTTTTGAATGATTAATATGCAATGTGTAAAGAAAGGAAATAATATGGCTTTGCTGTCAAGGTGAAAGGGGATTACTGAAAAGTTTCTGAGAATAGATTTACCTAAGCTGAAGGGTGGCTAAGTATTTCTTAGGAGGACAAGGCAGAGGGAGATGAAAAACATATACACAAAAGCTCAGTGCCCTACGTAAAAGGAAGGCTGGCATACTGGGAAAACATCAAGAGCAGTAAGCAGGGATCAGACTATTAGGGCCAAACATGGCAAGCCAAAAAAAGAGAGACAGAGACAGAGAGATATTTACTCTAAGATCAATAATTGATTCTCTTCGGGGAAGTCACACAGACTGATCCGCCCTTGTATCACAAAGTACATCTCAAACTTGATTATACGGTAGATTAACGAAATCTATCCTTCAGATTTGGGACCCAGAGCAGTGGGGAGTCTGAAACACATTATGGATGGTGCATGTGGATCTGACAGCTTTACTCTTTACTAGTCTCTGGACTACAGGTAATGGTCACTCGACACAGATGCTAATTTTTTACCTGCTGGGAAATTTTGGGGCTTTTATTATCTACCCTTTCTGAACATATCATATTGCTTCCCCTTCAACTACACGATTTGGCCACTGTCTACATCCGAATGACCAACTGTACTTGCTGAAATTCACCCACCCTTTTCTGTGCTCCAGAATATTCACTGGCCCTCCATCGGCCTCCTCCATGAGCCCTCTTATCATTGGGCCATTGCCCACGTTCCCCTCTTGCCTGGCCTGGTCTTTCCTCCTGACGGCTCTTTAGAATTCCTTCAGCGAAGTGTTCCCTGACCTCCCTGTTTTGGAAACATTCACTTGAAACTTGAAGAAAGTCCCCTCCATAGCATCTTTGTCATGTGCACATTGTGTTTTGGACAATGGTTGACTTGTCGCCTCTGAAATGTAAGGTCTAGGAGAAACAGGGTCAGCCAAGGGGGGCGTAAGTCCTTGACGGCATCTCCTCTCAGAGACTCAGTGCTCTGCCTGAGCAAGGAGCCTGGTGAGTGGAGTGCCACATTCCCCCGTGAGTCCTGCCAGGCAATGCCTTTGGAACTGCTGATGGTTGGAACTGAAATATCACAGGTAGGTTTGGGACTACTTCATCGTTTGTATTTTAACACAGAACTTTTCAAAAACATATGTATCATAACTTATTATTTTCCTTCATGGTTCTTCATGGTTTTTGGTTTTGGTCTAACATTTCTAATGTCATTCAAAAGGCTATAATTTTATATATATATATATATATATATATATATATATATATATATATATATATATATATATACATACATACACATTTTTTTCCTCCTGGTAGTTTTATGATATTGTTACTTATTTTCAGATTATAATCACTTTAGAATTATGATGAATTGGGTATATAGTGCAAAGCCTGAATAAGCATATTTTTTTTACTTTCAAAAAGGTACCCCCCATAGTTCTACCACCTACAGAGAGGCTGGATGAAGGGTTCACAGTACTTCGCGTCCATTTCTTCACAACCTCCTATGAATCTCTCACTCTCTCAAAATAAAAGCTTTTTTAAGGCAGTATTAGCCAATTGCCACAACTGTGAGCTACACTCGTGTTTCAGATACCTGAGTAAATGAGTATGTTTTCCTTCGGATAAGTTTGTAGAGGATGAGAATTTATTGAGAATCTCATTATCTCTTGCCTGACTTTTGGAAGGCTAATTATTGGCTTTCTGGTTTCCAGCACCTCCTCTAAATCACCAATCAGATCATGTTATTGATTTCCTCTACACTCAAAATGTAGAATGCCTCCATTTGAAATAGGACATACCCTTGGCCAGCTTCATCCATGACAACATCTCCCTTTCCTTAGGTCATTTATCTGCACCTTCTCCAATAACTCTAGACCTACCAAGGCTGTTTTATAGCATGCACAATCATTCAGGCCTTCTTCTCACGATGACATTTATTATCACATGCTGGCCAGAATCTAAATCACACTAAACCTTGTATTTGATCACGAAATATAAAATTATTATGACAACTCTTTAAAAGTTTATTTTCAAATTTGTAGTGTGGAAAGAATATGAGAGCAAAGTTACAAAGCCCTAGGACTACTTTTTAGACCCCTATAAAACTCAGTTTTCTTTTCCATTAACGGAGATAAGCTTACCTACATCATTGGGTTGCCATGAGAATACAAACATCCAAAAGGTAGGTAGTGTGTTTGGTACGTAATGGCAGATAATAAATAGGATTTCTCCAACCCTCACCTCCCATGTAGCTTCTTATTAGTAAATTCTGGTAAACAAACTCATTCAGACTGTGAAGCAAGGGAACTAGCAGGGATTCTTGATGGTGGAAATTCTGAGAACCAAAATCAATTTGCAGCTAATTTTATAGGCAATACATGAAAGGTACAGCAGGACTAGAACTCAGGACTCTTCACACCCAATGAAGGCTGCATCGCTATGTTTAGCATATAGTAAGACCACGTGTGAATTCCCTACATTAAGTGGAATTTTTAAATGTAGGTCGTGGAAATTAGAGCCATGAGGTATCTTGACCCCCTGCATTCTGATATTGGCCTCACTAGTGTTTTTGATGGAATGGATAGTGACTGTGTTTGATTTCCATCAGCGTGAAAATAAAAACTCTGACATTCTTGGCAAATGAACCTGTGTGGGTCTCCCAGGTGACTAGGAGTGATGAAAAGTTAGAGGGAATTGGATTCCCATTAATGATAAGGATAATTGGATTGGAGGCACAGATCCATGCTCTGTCTGGGGTACACACTCACCACTGACATGAGAGCTCTCAGCTCAGTGCAGGCATTGTATAATGTACACAGTGGTTGCTCAGACTTTCTCCCTCCTTGGTGACATGAACTCAGGCTTCAGAATTCAGCGTATAGTCCCTAAACCACATGAGGTCCGTGACAGCTAGAGTGTCTGTAAACAAATCCTATTATAACTCAGAAGGGACATTTCTATTTCAATACAGCAAGGACCACTACAAGAATGTTTACTTTCACTGATACAGTAATGGTTTTGCTAAAAATTAGCAACTTCGCTTAATACATTTGGCCTACTTGTACCAAACAAGGTAACTGCCAAGAAAGGAAACATTTCTTTACGAACTAACATGGATAAAACGCTGCAGTTATTGCTGCTATCTACTTTTACATAATCTACAAAATATATTCATGGAATAATAACTAGAGATAACTAACATTTCTCTAAGGACTAAAATGGAATAGAGAATAAAGTTTGCACATATGGTATTGGCATTCTTGATCTATCCAATTTAAATTATTAAATTTTCTTTTTATCTTCCTTTGTCATTTGGGTAAAATGACCTTGGTATTAAGTGACAATTCAGATTTTTCTAAAAGTTAAAAATACAAATGTTTAAGCCATTGCAGTGATACAGAGGAGATTTTAACAAACTTGAGAAAAGCAAGTAAACCATCTCCTAGAAAGCCTATATGGGATTTTGTCATTCATTAACTTGGTCAATTTATCTCAGACCAGTATTTGACCCTCAAACTTGTGGGCTATGAATTTTATTTGCTCAGCACACCAAGAATGCATTCATCAACCAAGACTGATCTATAACTCTGAAAAAAATCTATTATTTTATAATGAGAAATACGACTATCTCCAAGTCTAGCAAGTGCACATCAGCAGATCGGTGTATCTCATCCTCATAAATTACTCAGAAAGCAAAATCTAACTTAGATTCTTCTTGTTGAGGGTGAAGTCCGATCCTGAGTCATCCGTTGGCCTCACTAGAAGGGCTTGATTAAGGCATGTCAGCTGGAGGCAGGATGATGGCCATTAGAACCACGGAATACTGCACCTTCCCTCTTGCAAAGCTTTGGTAGAACCTGATACATTGTCTGTATAATTTCCTTTCCTGTGCTTCCGTGGCTGTCCAATTCATCTCTGATGAGTGTGTTTTTATTTAGACACCTTAATACATTTGTTTGAGTTACAGGCAAGCCTTAAAGGGACAGAAACTACAGCATTTCTTTAAATTGTTTTTTTTTTTTTTTATATCAACATAGTTTATGATTTAAAAGTTGAACTTTCAAAAGCAATCTTATCGTCCTCTGTTGTAGTTCTAGAGATGCCTCCACGGTATCCCTAAAAGCAACCACAGTTAAGAAAACAAACAACCCGAAACAGTTTGCCATTGTGATAACTGATGGCCAGCACTAAGAACTGCGGGTTCTATTTATTAATTGCTGGAGGAGCTGACCTGGAAGTCTTTTCCATTTTTGGTACGAACACTGGTGGATCTATCATTCATCCTCTTTGTTTTGCTGAGGCCCATCCTGAGGGCCCGTTTATATCAGCCCAAGAAATATGTCCACATTGGTTATTCTAGTAGGTCCTAATACATAAAATTTTAAATATTTTTTAGCACAATCTTTCTCTAAATTATTTCTTAACTCTTCTAACATTTGAATTAGAAATTATAGGATTTAAATGTTTAATTGAAAAAAGAGGTATCAAAGAATATAAACGGTCAAACCTAAGTTACCCTAAAATTCTGTGACAAAGTTTGAGGATAATTCATTGGTTGATTTCTCTCTTCTGCAATGGAAAATCGTGTATGTTTATCCTTGATCTTTTCCTTCTTTTCCTAAGGAAAGATTTTAATATGAATTTGTGTCATTAAAAATGACGTCAGGTATAATTATGTTTCTAGGCCAATGAAAAATCAATTTTGGTATTTTATACTCCCCAAACATAATTCATATGTAGCACAGAAAGCTATCTTGGCAGGGACTGTGTTCCCCAGTAATGGTGGCATCTTCTTGTGCCTTGTGCCTAGTTATTGATAATAGATTTTGAACAGAAAGAGTGTATACTATCTCTACACCGCTCCCCAATCTTCTACCTAAATGCAGAGCAGTATAGGACACCCTATAGGATTACGGAGTCATAAGACGGAAGGAATCTGATACCTTCCACCACCACACAAAAGGCTGATTGCTGAACACCCACACTGAGTTTTTGTGTAAGTGAAAGATTAATGTCTTCTGTTTAGCTTCAACGTAGTGTTGCCTGTAATAATCACTGAACAACATAGAATCTGAAATTCTATAAAGTTAATGTTAAAAGAAACAGTAGAAGTCATTTAATATAACCCACCTGAGCATGAGCCACCATTAATCCCTCAAGCGACTTATTTGGGTTTGAGGAAGGAGAGAACATAACTAAGAAATGTATCTTCCAGAGCTGACATACCAACTCTGGTAACTTCATTTACTTTTCTCCACTTATCCAGCTGATTTCATAGACCCTCAAAATGTATCCTGGACTCTTAGCTAGAGAAAGAAATATGGAATAAAGAGAAGGGAAAGAAAGGCTACTTTTCTCCTGATGGAATAGGGGCACAGACTAATGAATGAAGAAGAATTTTATTTCTAGGCTCCTCAATCACCCACATGACCTTGAGTGGTTCAGGGTACTATGTTTAATTGAGGGAAATATAAATAAAGAGGGTAGGATCAATGGAGAATAACCGATACTAAGTGTACAAAAACATCCTAAAATGGAAAAATAAAAGTTGAGGAATGGCTGAGGAGAAGGCAAAGGAAATGGGCCAAATCATGTAAATAAATGGGAGCAGAGATCAAATTCTAGACCCAAATGCCTCAGTTCTATTCAATTTGTATTGGTTTTCTGTCCAATCAAGCTAATGTACTTGAATATTCATTGTTTTAAATGCTTTTTTGGATTGTGTACAACATCCATGGTGAAAATCTGAGAGTGTATCTAAGCACTATAACAACAACAAAAAATTTTGTCAGATCCTTGACATGTCCTTAATTGTTAAAAAATGCACTAAAACCTCCATGTGAATCGCCTTCCAACTTTTATTTTAATGGAATCTTCACATACACGAAAAACGAAGCATAGATGGGATTCCTCATGGCCAAATGGGGATGTGGCAGCCTTCAGCCTGTGCCAAGGTAATGATGTTTTCTCACTGGGAGGTAACTTTTTTGTAGTTACTGGGCAAGATGATAAGGATGTTTCCTCACTTCTTAAGACCATGTACATCTTCTGGGAGCTCAAGGAAATGCCAATCGAACACATTGAGTAGATAAAAATCCCCAGGTTTCTAATAAGCCGGTTCTACTTAACATAGAGATAGAAGCACTGAGTAGGGTTTTATTCTATGGTGTTATTATGAAGATTAAATACAAGAATTCATGAAATGTATTCTCAGTACAGTACCTAGAATAGAGTAATAAATACAGTAATAACTAGTTTTGTTATTTTAAGTATAACTTGAGTGTCTCTTAGTTTTCCTATCTTCCTTAACTCAGCCCCCTGTAAGTTCAGTGCCCTCCCCTAAACATATCTGAGAACGCTTAGTCATTGCATACCTTGCCATGTTTCCACTCAACACCCTTCTTTGCCACCTAATTTTCTATGCATCTCACTCCTGTCTGACCTGCCACTACTGCCCTCGCTCCTCCAATGCGGTCCAAAACATGAGGCCATAGTCTCTCCTTTCATTTACTGGTAAACAGACCAGTAGAAGTCAACAAACATTACTGTGAACAACAGTTTACTACATAGAACCACGTGGAAAACAACAGTTACTTATAGTGTCTCCATGCACTGGGTTCCTAATTCCTTAGCCTGGGTCCCTGTTGCTTGTACCCACTCTTGTTAAGGGTTATTAGCATAAACCAACTTCATTGGAGAAGAGAAACGTAGAAGGATTCATGGAAACAGAATGTGTAAAATCCTGCTGCAGGAGAGTGAACATTGGTGATCATCCAGAATTTACAGAATGGGGGAAAAAATACAGAAGGGCAGATTGCAATCTTGCCCAGCTAGAGTGAGATGAGCCAAGGGCACAGTTCAGACCACACCCAAACTGAGCTGAGTATGTGTGGCTCTCTACTCCCGCATACTCTAGCTAATGCATGGATTTAAGGTATAGATACACGTGACCATCCAGCTCCACCTGGGGGAAATCCTGCAGAGAATTTTGCCAAGGTTTAACATAGGAAGCAATATGATGTCACAAAGGAACATCTTGGTTACCAGAGAGCCACTGAAACAAGCTGACCTTAGAGGCAGTCAATGTAAATGATGCTCCCCTGTTTTAGAGGTCAGCACTACCAGAAAGGAAAACTTTCTTGCTCCCTCCATTCCCAAAGAGAGTTGAACCCAAGCCTCTAGGTGGCTTCCAGGAAGACAACTGATCAGTGACATTGAAATCTCTTCCAGAGACCTTGCTCACCTCCTAATAAAACAAACACTGGACCCGATTTTTTTCCCAAAGCAGTTTACAGTCTCTTTGCTCAATTTTTGCCATCCTGAACTTTGCCTTTTATTTAGCTCTTCATCTGACAAATATTTAGTTAACATCAACTCATTTTCTGGTGACCGCGTATAGAGCAATACATAAACCAGACGAAATCCCTGTCATCAGGGTATTGATATTGCAGGAAGAGAGGTAACATTAAATAACAAATACATGATAAAAGGTATTTATAACCACTACTGAGAATACATAATATAGGGGACATGAGACAGAGGGGATTAGAGAAGCAAGGTTGGACACTATTTTGTATAGGGGGATCAAGAAAGGCCCCTCCAAGGACGTGTCACTTGAACAGTGTCCAGAAAGAAATACCTACAGCTAGAGGATTGGTGTTCTAAGCACATAGAAAAACAATTGTTAAGGGTCTCGGCCTGGAGCATGATTGAGGTGCTTATCCCTTCACATCCAAAATGTCTTTTAGATATGCTTTTCCCTAAATAAAAGGAACTTTTCAACAAAATTCAGAATTTGCAGGCACCTATGGGATACAGATACTGCTACACAATACAGATACTGTTATAATGCTAATAATCCCTTTGGTCCCACTACAGGGTATTATAATTATGATCATATCATGATCATTATCATTGTTATTATTAACTATAGACGAACACTAATGCCAAATTAGATCCAGTAGGAAAGTAGACAAAAGGGAAACATAAAGGGAAGGAAGCTTCATAGCTTAAAATACTCATCAACCAACATTATCCTGAACCACATCCCCTCAATTTGCCTTCAGTTTATATCAGAAGGATGCTCTGTCATATTGTGCTTCTATGACTTAAAGATATGTGACCCTTTCCAGATGTAAACAAGCTTAAATCAAAGAGGCATAAGCATGTATCTGCCAAGACTAGGTGGTCAGAGATATTCCATGTATAATTAGAGATTGAGTTATAAGTCTTGAATTCATATTGTGAGATATTTACAATCTAGCTGCGGAAACAAAATGTGTGCTCAATAGTACGTAGAAATTTACAACTTGTGCGTTGTGAACAATAGCCATTTGTTGGATGAAGGATACACCAGTTGTTAAATCTTGTTATAAAGGTCATATAAAAAAGTCACTCAGAAATGAGAACGCAGGGTGATAAGAAGTAAAAGACTTCACATGGAGCAAGAGCGCCATTGAAATTTCATACCACACACTGTGCAGTGCCTGGGGGACAGGACTTTAAAATTCCAACCCCTAGAGATACACAGTAGACATCTCCCCAACCTCTCCACCTTCATCCTTCCCGAGCTCAATAAGTAGCAACTCCATTCTTTTAGCTGCTAAAGCCTGATATCTTGGAATCATTATCCTGGGGTTCTTAAGCCTCACATCTAACTCAGCTTATTCACTTTGCTATGCTTTCAAAATATATCCAGAATCTCACTATTTCCCCAAACATCCACCATAACCAGTGTCAAGATTTCTCACCCAAACTACAGCACAAGCCAAATCACTCACTTCTCTGCTTCCACACATGCCCCTCAGGGATCAATTTTCAAAAGAGCAGCTAGAGAGATCTCTTCAAAAGTTAAGTGAACGCAATGCAATGGCAACAAAAGCAAAAATAAACAAGTGGGGTTGCATCAAATTATTAAAAAGTTTCTGCGCAGCAAGGGAAATCAATAAAATATAAAGGCAACCTACTGAAGGTAAGAGAAGATAAATATCTTCTAATCATATATCTCATATTGGGTTAGTATACAAAATATATGAAGAATTCATACAATTCAACATCAAAAATAAATAAATAAACAACTGGATTTAAAAAAAAATGGGCAGGGGATCAGAATAGACATTTTTCCAACGAACATCCAGATGGCCAACAGGCACATGAAGAGATGCTCAACATCACGCCATCAGGAATAAGCAAATCAAAATGACAATGAGGTAATCACGTTACACCTGTCAGAATGACTGGCATCAGAAAGACAAGGAATAACAAGTGTTGGCAAGGATGTAAGGAAAAGGGAACCCTCATGCACTGTTGGTGGGAATGTAAATTGGAGCATCCACTGTGGAAAACAGTACGGAGCTTCCTCAAAAACCAAAGACAGAGCGACCATAATCCAGAACTCCACTTCTGGGTACTTATCTGCAGAAAATGAAAACACTAATTCAAAAAGATATATACATCTTCACATTCATTGCAGTGTTTACAAGAGCTAAGATATGGAGACAACGAAAGTGTCCACTGATGGATGAATAGATTGTGTGTGTGTGTGTGTGTGTGTGTGTGTGTGTGTGTGTGTGTGTGTGTAAAATGGAATACTCAGCCATAAAAAAGAATGAAATCTTTCCATTTGTGATGACACGAATAGACCTTGAGGATATTATGCTAAGGAAAATAAGTCAAGCAAAGAAAGACAAATACATGTGATTTCACTCATCTGTGGAATCTAAAAATTAAAGTAAACAAACAAAACAAAACTCACAAATTGGTGATTGCCAGAGGGCAGGGGTGTTGGGGGTTGGATGAAATGGGAGAAGGGGGGCAAGAGGTGTAAATTTCCAGTCATAATATAAATAAGTCATGGGGATATAATGTATAGTATGGTGACTTTAGTCAATAATACTATATTGCATATTAGTATCTTTATATGGTGAGGAGGGAAACTAGACTTTTTATCTAGTTATTAAACTTTTTATCTGCACTTAATGATCATTTTGTAATATATACAACTATCAAATCATTATGTTGTACACCCGAAACTAATATAATGTTATATGTCATTTTACCTCAGAAAATGTTGTTGGATCATATCATTTCTCTGCTCAAAATCCTGCAATAGCTGCCCAGTTGACTCAGATTAAAACCCCAAATCCATACAGTCAATTGAAAGATTTGGGTATCTCATCTCTTGGTACTGTTTGAACTCTGGTCCCACCACTCTCCACCTTTGCTCATTCAGCTCCAGCCATCTGGTCTCCTCAATACTCTTCAGACACAAGTATTGTCCCATACTTTACTTGCTATTCCCTCTGCATGGAATGATCTTCCCCAAGTATCTACAGGGCTCATTCACTGCTGCATGTCTCCGATCAAATGTTACCTTCCTAGAGCAGATGCCCCCTAGCCTCCTGTCCCAGGTCTCCCTTAGCTCTTTACTGTCTGTATCCTGAACTTCCCTGACATTATATTAGTTTCAGGTGCACAACACATTGATTCAATATTTGTATACACTGCAAAATAATCACCACAGTAAGTCTAGTTGCTATCTGTCACCATACAAAGTTATAGTTTTTTTCTGGGTGATGAGAACTTTTAAGATTTACTGTCTTAGCAGCTAAATACCCAATACAATATTATTGACGATAGTTATCATGCGATATGCTATGTCCCAGGACTGATTTATTTTATAACTCAAAGTTTGTATATATTTTTGTTTATTTTCAGCTCCCTCATTCCCATCTCCAACCCCACAATAGAGTAAAATCCATGGCAGTGGGGCATTTGATGTGGGTTCCTCAACATCTGTAATAGTGGCCAGCACTGAAAACTGGGTTTACACTGACTCCAGAGTTAACTCAGTTTAAAACATCCTTTCAAAATCCACATTATATTGATTCTGACAAGAGGAAATAAAATTGGCAAACATCATATTCTTTTTTTTTTTTTTCTTACCTCCCTGCCCCATAAGTTAGAACTAGGTCTGACTTCTGGTGTTTCGTACCATTTAACCATACTTTCATGAGAAGATATTTGTCCAAATGTCATAGTAGCTATAGGGGATGCAAACTAGATAGGATTTCATTGGTAGGAATGAGGGCTTTCTGTTTCTATAATATGTATATTTTAGCATTATGAAATTATTTAATATTCCATGCATTTTAATTTTTGTCTCATCCCAAATTTACAGTTCTCTATGTATTTCTTCATAAATATGGATATGCACTCGTTTCATTTCTCTTTTTAAATTTTACCTGCTCTCCACCCTCAATTTTTAAATGTTTTCCTTTTTTGGCCACCTTGCTCTTAAAAATGTTTTAATACCAAAAATAACACTGATATAAAATAAAGTCATGAGATTCTATTTCTGAAAGTAATATTATATGATATGTTAACTAACTAGAATTTAAATAAAAATTTGAAACATTAAAAAATAAAATTAAAGTCCTTAAATGTAAAAAAAAAAAAAGAAAGAAAGAAAAGTAGAGAAAAAAGAAAAGGAAAGAAAAGAAAAAAGGAAAAGAAAAGAAAAGAAAAGAAAAAAAAATACGATGGAGGACCTAAACTTATGAGACATTAAAATATGCAATAAAACCTCTATTTTAAAACAAACAAACAGAAACACTGATATGGTTCTACGGAGTTAACAAATTATTTTACATAGTTATGTAAAACTATGGCAAAAACCCTTCTGCCAAAAGCAGGGCAAGGCAGAATTTTACTGAGGCTCAGAGAAATTAAGTGATTTACCTAATTTCACAGAGCTTATACTTGTCAGAGTCACACCCTTAACACAATTCTAACTTTAAATACTGGGCAAACAAAATATTGTTCAGGCCATAAATCCTAAACTATCAAAATGCAGTATAATTTGAAGTTTGCTTGAGGTTCTTATACTGTGGTCACAGATATAAAATGCATGTGCAATAGAGAAAGTAGATGTTTCGCATTGACTTAAAAGCTTCCCATTACAAGAAGAAAAAAAAAAGAACAAAAAAAAAGAAAAGAAAAAGCTTCCCATTACATGTCTGTATTTGATTTTCCCTACAGCCCTATAAGGGTAATGGACATCTTTATCAAGCAAAATAGACAGTTATGCTGTAGTGACCAACAACCCTCAAATCCTAGTGACTTTCCACACCAACACTGATTTCTTGCTCACTCCCCATGTCTCTGCAAAGCAGTCATGGTTATGTGGTCTCTATTTGGGATACTGCAGTTGCGAGGAAGAGAAAAAGGATCGAGATATGGTGAACCACTGCATTCAGACATGGCATAACTCAATTCCACCCATACTTTATTGGTCAAACTCCTGAGTTCTGAGCGAGATGTTTTTACTTTCCACAAGAAGGGACGCAAGCAAAGTCCCAAGCCTAGTGTCAGTGACACTGGAAATCTCCATTGTTCCTTAAGGAGTATATTCAAGATATAACACAATCTATTGTACAACCTACATTATTCAGATGAGGGACCTGGAATTCAGAGAGAGGAGCCCGTAATTGGGTCAGAGTGTGGAATTCAGCTCAAAGTCAGGACCCAAGTCCTGGAGTTCCTGCCGCTGTGTGCAACTACACTGCTGAAGAAGTCAGCAACGGCACCGGGATATCCCTGAACTGAGGTCAGCCTGGCCGACAGAGAACCCAGAGGCAGATTCTGTCTGTGTTCTGTGTGCTGCCCACACTCACATCTCTACCTCCGATCCCACGAGGGAGAGCATCCGAGGAACCTGGCCATCTCTGAAGACCTCTAAGCCTACAGAAAAGCAAAGTCTCACAGTGAACATTCTTGCTTTAGTCCCGTGAGTCTCAGTTTTTACAATAGTCAAAAGCAACTGAACAGACAGCCCCCTGAGCCCCTTCCCAACTGCAGCCATCAGTGTGAACAAGATTCACTTGGCCTCATACAACAGCGAAAGCATCACTCCTTTGCCATAATGCCCTTGTGTTGTAAGACATCGACATAAGGGAAAATGTTTTCCAATGGAGAAAAACCAGACATATACCTAGTTTGAGGTAAATAATCTCCTTATTTTTGCTATTTAAAATGATGAGTCTTCTAAAAAAAAAAAAAAAAAGAAGAAGCAACATTACCCTTTAGTGTTTTTTGCAATAAAACTAAGGAAGTCAAAAGTAGTGTTCAAGTCATTCTTGGCAAAATCCAGATTGTGGGAATTCTGCATCACCAGTGACCTGATTTCTTCAACAAAACACAGAGAAACAATGTACACATTAAAAAAAAAAAAACTGTTTTAAAAGTTCACATATGAAATAAGTGTTATTCTTCCTGATTTGAGAAAACGAGCTGCAAAAATTTTATGGGATAAACAAGAAATATTTGAAAAGCGCATATTTAAAATTATAGAGCAGCTGTTATTGTTTCCAATTTTATAATATTGTATCTTTCAAAGAGACATACTGCGATACTTACAGATGAGATGAAATGATGTCTGGGAAACACATTTCAAGGTAATGCTATGGGGCTGAGGGAGGTAAATGAGCATGTCCCCGAGTTGATAATGGTTAAAGCTGGTGTTAGTGGGAACATTAGCATTCAATATACTCTCCTTTCGTAGGTTTGAAATTTACCACATTAAAATATTTATGGCAATTTATGGTAGCCACTCCTGTTCAATATTTAAGACCACAACACTAACTTTGTTGTGCCTTTTTTAATGTATGAAGCTTCATTCATCTGCTAAATCTGATCATCCTAATTATGTATTTATAAGTTAAAACCAGAAGACCAAAAGTGAGGTCAGGCCCCAACCTTCTACGTTGTGACATTTAGATTGTTAGAGACATAGACACACATCAAAGCCACACTATTTCCCAGACTGCAGCCAGATTGAACCAAAATTAACATATTTATATTGAGAGTGTAAGTTTTTAGGACAGAGGGTTAACTACATTTCAATTTGCCCCCATTGACATTGAGCACAATTTGCCTGGTATTTGAAACACATTAAAGAAACAGTGTTTCTCTAGCTTCTCTAGTATGCCACTTTCTATTTGCAATGGCATAACACAAGGATCTGGATATGAAGAGCAATATCCTAATGCTTAATACCTTCATTAATCACAATGTGAGAAGACTCAAAAGCATAGTAACTGCATTTTTTTCTTCTTGACTCTAAGAAACTCACTCAGAGAACACATGTTGGTAACTTAGGTTCAACTTTGGTTTGTGATGTCAACATGAGGTTCCCTCTGGTCAGCGGTACATCCTACAAATTCCATACAACAATACGTGACTTTTATTTTTCATGCAGCACGCACATATCTGGGATGGCAGCTTGTCAGCAAAAATCTGATATGACATCTCAGAATAGATTTAATGTGAATCCCTTGTGGCTGACACAGGAAAGATTCAGGGCTGGAGTGTTTAATATGGTCTTGAACAAGTTGCTGTATTACGCTCAGTCAGATGCTGGAGAAATCCAGCGCCCTGTAATGCTGAGGTGGTTGTGCAAGCATGTGGTCTTTGCGTGTGTGGTATTCTATGATTGTCTGCTCTTGTGGTGTTTGTATATCAGCCTAACCACAGGAGAGGTGCACACGAGGCGTGTGAGCAGCCCCGGGATGAGGAATGTTTCTTGCAGAATTTCAAGCCACAGCGCACAGTTGCGTGCAGGTTAACGTGGCGAAACAACGCCTAAGTCAGAAGGACTTGATTTAGATTTTCTTGGTTTCTAGATCAGAACTAAGATAGATTCAAATTGCTTTCTCAGAATCTCCTCAAATTTCATCCACTTTTCCTTTCTATATTATTTTTCCATTTCCTTTTGGGACCTGCCCACAACATTATTCCCTTATGATTTGGTAGAGAGAATAAATCATTTTAAGCAAAATTAAGTAGCATAATTCTCTTCAATACAACAAAGCACAGTTGTTAAGACTGGTCCTGAACCCACTTTGCCTTGGCTTTTATCGTTGACTTGCTGTGTGACCTTGCACAAATAACTTCTCGAGGCCTCACTTTCTTTACCTGTAAAATGTAACAAGCCATAGAATTTATTGCATAAAGCGGTTATGAAGTTCAAAATATAATTAATGAAAATGTCCAGTTCAGTGACCGGTCCATAGTAGATGCTCAGAAACTTTTAGCCAGACAGAACAGGAGAGAAAAGAAGAAAAGTTTTTAGTTTGGCTTAACGAAGATATGTCATGAGAGATGGGGGGATGAGGGTGATAAGAGAAGGCGAGAGAATCTATTAAAAACAGGATAAAATGTGGAGAGAAAAACTGATACTGTACCCTTCGTGAAAGACAGTGATGCAAGAAAGGCAGTGAGGAGAAATATGTTCATGAGGAAAAACAAGCCCTCCACTTTGAATCTTTTCCATTCAATTCCATTTTCCAAAGCCTACAGTGTAATAGATATTAAGTGTGACACTGGATTTAAATAAAAATGTAATATCACAATAATGAGATAAGACACTACTTGGTTGCAGGAGATGACAGTCCAGTGCGGGGACAGGTAAGAAAACCAGCCACTACTTCAGCAAACAGTAAGCACCCTGTCAGGGGCAAGCATGGCGCCTGTTGGAGCTCAAGAGATAGAGAGCAGAGCCAGAGACATTCAGAGGAGGTTTTCCTGAGGAGTTGGCTCTTGACTGGGGTCATAAAGGAAATCTAGGATTCCGTCTGTTGAAGAAGCACTGAAAAGTTGGTCCCAGCCAGGCTAAACCACGAAGACCCTACTGGTCTTTGTGCTGCTATTTTTTTTCCCAACCAGTGAGTCTGATTTCTCCAACTAGATTTAAATTGCTCAGTGCCAAAGGCAATATCACATAATTCGCTCTTACCCCACTATACCCACAGCATAGTATTGGGTATGCATATAATATGTATAATAAATAGCTAGGGAAACAAAATTTAATTTTGTAGAACAGAAGCTAGTTCTTGAGCAGGAAAATCTCTTGTTAGGCTGTCAGTCAGCTGAAATGCTAAAATAATATATAAAATAAAGGAGACTAGTTAATAAATGTCCTCTTGAAGTTAGAGATCTTCAGTTTCAGTCCTCATGGAGTCAGCTAGTTTCCCTGAAAATACAGTATAAGACCTATATGCCTTTAAGATAAAAATTAATTACAAATATCTTAATATCCAGTGACTTTCTTTTTTTTTTTTTTGTAACTTCCTTTTCTAATTATTTTCCTCCCAGAGATTAAAGCATATCATCTGAGAGAGAGGTCTCAAATCCCTCAAGGTTCATTGTTTGCTGAACATCTCCCTTTAGACATCCTCCCGAACTCTCAGGCTCCTCACATCCTGATTTGAATTCTTCTTCCAACATAGCTTATCTCTGTTAATGACATCCCTTCTCCCCAACTACCCAGGTTCAAAAACCCTTAAGCAACAGTGACTTCTACTTCCCTCCTGTCTCATGGCCCATCGTTTGCCAAGTCCCCACATTTCTTCTTACCTTTTAGCCCTTGATCACTATTTTTTCCCTTGAATTTGACTTTCCTTTCTGCTCTTCCCCCCAACACACTTCCTTTTGCATTGTTTCCTGTCTCATTGGCCAATCTTTTACCCACTACAGATGTACTTGTAGGAGTGTCCACATGTGTATCTTCAAAATGCATGAGATATCCCCCAAGGAGAAACTATGGAGAAGAAGAATTATCAACACAGAATGGAGATACAGTTCTTCATGACAGGATGAACAATCGAGGTCACCAACCGCCATCATAATTTCAGACTCTGGTTATCTGGCTATATTGAAGCTCTCTTTCAGCAATTGAAAATTGTGCGGATGGAGGGCAGACCACTCAGAAGGTTGTGCATCAGGGAGACGCTTTGTAACAATCTGCACTTGTTTTGTATTAGCAAGTATTTTTAGAGGATTAAAATGGAAAACTGGCTGTAATACACAGCACTCAACAGGAGACCTTCTTAGAGACCACAGGGGAATTCCCTTTTTATTTTTACAAGTGGGGAAATAATAAAATGAAGAACACACCTACTCACAAACAAAGTAAAAACAAAAACAAAAACAAAAACCACACACACACAAAAGTGCCTTCTGACCTTTTTTGTTTGGAGGGAACGGGTGCAGGAAAGGAGTCATGGAGAATCACAAAAGTTTAGAGCTAAATGAGGCCACAGAGATCATTCCTTCCAAAGCCCTCAAATTACAGATGAGGAAACAGACTAAGGGGTGTGCCATTTTCCCAAGGTCACAGCTAGTTAACTTTTCAGCAGGGACTAGAATTTGAATCTCTTAAATCCCAGTCCAGTCCTCTTAAATCCTAAGAAAAGGTGGGAAACAAGTGTTATTTCCCAAGGAATCACTTATCTTCTTGCAAAAGGAGGCTTTGCCTACCAGAAAAAGACACAGTCTGTGTTACCATATGGTTTAAAATATGAAGCAGTTATCCCGACAATTCTTCTGGAAATTTCTTTCAGGCAACTTCAGTATCTTCCTGCTGGGTTTCCTGGCTGTCCTAAGAAACGTATCCCAGAACCCATAGTTACTTCTACAGGCTTTGCATACAAGAGACTGAAACAGCGGCTTCTGAATTATGATCCCTGAGCTATTTGGGGTTTGGCACGCCTTGCAGTTCTGCAGAGAAGTAAATTTTCAATTTCCAGAAGAGTGAGTTTGGGGAGGGGGAGAAAAAGAAATGTTTTTAACTGAAAAGTGAAACATAAACTGTAGGTTTCACTATGAAAAGTAGACAGTAATTTCATTGTATATTATATATACATATGTGTGTGTGTGTATATATATATTAAGAGAGAGAGAGAGAGAGGGAAGTAGAAAGACATAAGAGATCATTAAAACACACACACACACACACACACACACACACACACACACCATCATGCCTGTGTGCTCTAGCTGGAGGACTGGATACACCACTTGCTGAAATTCTCACACTTTGACAGAAGGCCACTGGGACGAAAGAAAACCTCATCTGTATATAGAAAAATGCAGTCTCTTTTCTGAAATGACTAAGAAATAATTATGCTCAAAGATCCTGTGGTCTTTGCCCCCACTCCTTGCAACAGAAGAAGAAAGAGCATAATAGCAGTGACTCGGGAGAAATCCTATATGTCCCTGGCAGTGTGTTGGAACATACCAGAGAAAATTAACAGCTTCAAGTCAGATAGGTTCCTGGATCATAGAAACCTCCTGTTGAGCATTCATCATTTAAGTTCAGTTTTTTTTTTTTTTCAACTGGCCATAATTCTAATCAGATATACATGCATGCTACTAACAATCATACATGCATGTGTATCCCATGTGCACACACACACACACACACACACACACGGAGTCCTAAAGACGACACATGGCTACAATTTTCTTATTGTCCCAAATTGAATTTGAATATACAGTAAGCCAGCTGGATGATGATAGTTTTACAAGGTCTGGAGATAATTTATCAATTGAACTTCAAAGGTCTCTCAGCCTTTCTGCACTGGTCATTAGTAAGTAGGAAAATATGTAATCATTTGGGAAGAGAAATATTAGATTTAAACTAAGGTCAACTTATCTTGAATCAATGGAGGTTTCCAATGTATCATCCACCCCCATCTTGTTTTCCTAACCTGCCATTCCTTCAAACACAGTCATCACCTCTCTCATGTCTTCAGATCGGGGCTAGAGAAGTCTATGGAGGGAAAAGAAGAAATTAATGACTTTTAATAAGATGTCCCTCTTTTTAGGCTCACCTGGTAAAAAAGAGTTGATAGTTTGAAAATCTTTGCTGAGGTCCTAAGGCAAAATGCATCTAAAATTTAGAGATGTGCAAGGTTGAAAAACATGGGTAAGGCAGGGAAGAATTTGGATATTCAGCTATCCTTCAAAAACTTTAGAGGCAACTGAATTGGCCTAAAGCGTTTGATATAGAAGGGCAGTGTGTAAAGCCACTTGCCAGCATGTGGCTTAATCTTCAGAACAGCCTGGGAAACAGGAACTCTTTCAACCTCCATTTTACATATGAAAACAAATTATCTTCAGGTGGTTAAGTAATTTTATTTAGCAACCGGTGAGGTTGTCACATAGCTATAGGTCAGTTTGACCCACAAGTCCAGCCTCTACTAGCATGCTAAGGCTGAGAAACCACCACGGGAGCCCTGGAGCTGTGCTTTCCCAAGTAACAACAAACGCTGTATTTGACAGATGCTCCATTTCTAGCTCATAACTACAGTACGCAGAAAAGAACATGGAAATATGATGGGTTAAGTAACAGTTCAGATCTGCTCTTGGTTTTATCAACAATTTGCAGTAAAGTTGACTCCCAGTTGCCAAAAACTTATTTAACACCTGCATTTCCAAAGAACTCGTTTTCAGAAACACAGGAGATTAAAAAAAAAAAAAGAAGACGACACAATATCTGCTTCCTGTCATCACTATTAATAATTTAATAGCAAATGTAACACAGGCACCAAAATAATTTTGGTACAAGCCAGATGAACATCCCATTCTAATGGGAGCATTAAAAATATTCCCAGGAGAGATGATATTTTAATTGAGAACTAAAAAAAAAAAAAAAAAAAAAATGGATAGATTTTGAGAAGTTGACCTGGGAACAAAATTTTCTCGGTAGGACCAATGCTAACAGCAAAGGTCCAAGGCATAAAATATTGGGCCCAATTCAAAGGTATTCTGGTACATCACCCTCATTAGTTGACAGAGTTGAATTGTGCATAAATTGTAATAGAAATAGAATAGAATAGGAATAGTGGGGAGTAGTAAGATGAAGACCATGTGGTAGAGAAAATTACATTTGCGTGGGTTTTGTTTTGCTTTGACTTCTTATGTCTTGCCAAGTTGGTTGTTTATACTAGTATTGTATTGAAGTATCATAAATCTCCTTGCCAATAATCACTAAAACTGGAATAGGCCATGAAAATATTCTATTTATGATTTTAATTTGGACCCCTTTAGTGACTCCTATCATTACTCAAGACTCAAATACATCAATATTAAAAATTTGCTTTAGCTTTCTTTACAAATCAATATAGAGTACTCGAGACTACTTTTTTAAATACTCATTAGTGCATAATTATCTGGTGATATTCCCACAACCTATCAAGAAGATTCAAGTCAGTAACTAGTTGGGATAATTACTGCAAATGTCTCACCAAAACAACCAAAACAAAGAGTTTGGTTTTTGTTTCCATTTGGCTGTACATATGCAATCACATAACAGTAAATTACCAGCATGCAGTGTGCCAAAGGGCCCAAACCTACGGAAGTCTTAAAATCTTGTAAATTTCATTCAGGCTTTGTTGTTGTTGTTTTGATCAGTGTGCTTAGAATAGGGAAGTGAAAAGATAGAAATGTAGTTGGCCCTTGGATTCACCACTAAGTTATCATCTTTATTTCCACACGTGTTACATGTTTCAAGTCTTTTACAATTCCTGGTTACTTGTCCGTTCCCGTGTGGCGTACCACTTAAATTTAACCACCAGGAAAGTCAAGGTATTGAAATACCATGTTGTCTCCAACGTTAAAGATTCTAGGACACAAAAACCTAGCTGGAAATAAACAAGGTTGAAAAAGCCACATTAAAAGTTGCAGTTGTCTAGAGAGGTCAATTGAAAGCCCCCAGAAAGTGCAGTAGTTAATGGTCCAAAGGGTAAAATAAAACAGATCCCCCAAACCAGCGATTTGCACCTAAAAAAAATTTCTGGTTTGTTAATTAGGAAATAAACTACAGTGCAAACTCATGATCTAAATCTGAGTTCTTGGCTTGATTTAGCATGTGACTGAACTCATGGTGTGGGTAGAATCAATACAAAGAGCTTCATACTGATGAACCTAAAAAGATAGGTTTACCTCCTTTTTCTCCCATATTTCAGACACATTCAGGGGAAGACTTTTTTTTTTTTTCTTTTAAATCACATCTCTGATACTTGCATTAAAGTTAATCAAAAATAGAGTTTTTCATAGGAGTTTTCTTCATATCAGACTTACTTGAAAAATGCTTTTATGATAGGTGATACTACTAAGCTAAATTCTTAAGAATAGGGGTTGAATTGAATGCTTATTTTAAATTTGACTGCCATCCGACCCAAATCCCCAATAATGCAGACAATAATCTTTAAACCGCCTTCTACATTTAGACTTTCTGTTTTCCTCCTAATACATATTTTCTACTTTGCTACATCAGTGGAACAAATATCATTGCCAGTTATGATTGTTCAAATATCATTCTCTTACCCAGAAAGATAAATGTTATATTTCTCTTATATCAAATCTAAATTCCAAATTCCTTGAGTGAATCTGAAAGCCTGCCTTAAACTAATCCTTCGTTACCTAGGCAAGCTTGCTGTATCAAACAAAGTATTTTCTGCCTCTTTCTCCTCACCCTGTGCCTCTTCCCTATACATGCATTCCCACTTTCCCACTTCATCTTCATCTACTCTACCTTCATTTCTATGAAATCCATGTGTTTTGCTTCTCTCAATTCAACAAATCCTTCAAGGTCCAGCTTAAATTCCCTCTCTTCCAGCCCATCATAGACAGTGACTTTGGTGAAAAGAAATTGCATTTACTGAGAGGATGATAAAATTTAGCATACTTGGAAGTATCACATCTTATGTTTCTCTGGTTTTGTGAAAAGTCATTATCACAGTGCTGTGAGCCCAGTAGAAGTCCTTTATAAATATTGACTGATTGATGCTTCCACAGTTAATTTCCCTCTAGCATTTCCGTAAAGATAAGAGACAGACAATTTTTAGACATCACTATGTATTCTATCCTTGTATGACGGTGAATAAGTCACCTGGCATTAGTGTCCAGTTGTTTCAATGCTTCACTATACGATTAACTATTGTTATACATCAAAAAAGGTCACAGTTACAGATTCAAAGTGACTCACCATTGCAAAATACAGCATAAGAAGATGTGTTATGGACTACAGTGATCACATGTATCAAGATCCTTCTACTGCAGTCTCTTAAAAACTGGAACACAAGCCAAATAGAGTCAATTATTATAAATAAAACATAATTCTAGTGACACAAGCGTTTCTAAAGCACTGTTGATGCACATTCGGTGATGTTCTATGGAGCTGAAGAATGAATAGTAAAATATGACCAATCACAAGGGCTCCATTTTATTGGATGTCTGGGTAAACCATTGCTCTACCTCCATATTTTGGAGAAGCACATCACAGACAGATGCTTCCATTATGTGATACGTTTGTGACTAAAAAGTTGTGCATGTATGTGTGTTTTGTACATTTTATTGAGAATTCAACTCTTTTCCTCCATTGACTCACAGTAGATTTAGATTTCAGATTTTTAATGCCTTTCTCCCCCCACCGGAAACTCTTAATTCCAAATGTTAAATTTTTCTGCCCTACCCTCAACAATTTTTTAAGTTTAATCCATGATCAAATGATTAAATGCATTCCAAAAACTATATTTTTTAAAAGTCTGGTACTAAATATTTCACAATAGTTATTTTACCGATTTATGTGCTTTGTCACTTAATCCGTATTTTCCTCAAACATTCGTACTGACAAAGACTTTGGTCAAGCTTACTTTTTTCTGGACTCTGTTTTCACCACCTCTTTCCTTCTCTCAATCATGCTTTCTTGTTTGCCTAGAGAGTTTGGAAAGTCAAAGAGAAAGTAAACTTGCTAAAATTCCTCAAATATTTAGAAGATTTAGATCCCTTATCATAACTAGCAGGAAGAAAAAAAGGAGCAGTCGTGCTCCTTACCATTGTTTTTGCTTTAAAGTCCTCTTAATTTTGAATGAAAATTATTGTTTTAATAGCAGAAACCCATGGAGATTGACAAAGAAGGAATTTATGCAGAGTAGGCAGGTATGAAATTCTCCAGAGCACATGTCTATCAGTCAGAACTTGTCAAATCAGGTGAAACACTGATAATATGGCACTTATCAGCATGTAGCCATTTTTGTCACTGTGATTGAAGTAAAGACCTGAGCATTTGCCAAAAATAATTTTCCATGATGTCTCCTCAGCACATGCTTTTCTGAATATTGAAACAAACTAAAACATTTTCCATACTCGTGCAGCATAACTGTGGGAACAAAAGCTTAAAGCTGGATCAACCAAGAAGTTAACCAAGGGCTAACCAAGAAGTGTCAATGTAAATCCTCTTGGGGAAGAATGATTAAGGACCAGAGACAGAAAACTCCCTTGTTCTCCAGAATCACAGATATAGGGATGCTACAAACTTGAGCTACAGATGGTGGTTTCTGTAACCAGCCATAAGAGAAACTAGGTATTAAAAAAAAAAAAAAAAAAAAAATGAAAGAGACAACCAGATCAAAACGGATGACCTTATTTGAACATTTAGTTTGAGACATGCCTAAAATCAGCTGCACCTCCTTAGACTTCCCAACTTTATGAGCCAATAAATTCACTTCTATTGTTTAAATTTATGTGAACTTACTTTCTATCACGTAAAATTCCCATTTTCCCCTCGAATAAACCAGAGGGATTGTTTGCTCATGAGCTGGATTTGTCTTATAGCTGTCTCCTGGCCAACTAGCCCCCTTTCAGATGCCGATCGACATGCAATATTGACATGGTAGTGAAATTACAAAGACTTTCAACAGAATGGTTCCAAAGAATTGGTCCCACCATAATTTTTCTTCAGTTAAGTGGGCGTCTTCTGCCTAGGATGTGAAAGAGCAGTTGTTGCCTCTGTGTCAGTTATGGATTCCACCAAGAATCCACATCAGGAGAACATCAGACTCAATGGCTTCCCTAAGTCACATTACAAAACAGTCCAAAATATTTTTGTTGTTTTCCTTCCAGCCTCAGTCTTTACCTCAGGGTGCCCTTTGGGTGACTTCCTTCTGCTGCCACTGAAGTATATTCTTGAAGGGACTTGCACTCAGCTGGCTCTTAACCCCAAACCTCCTAGCTGTCAAAGAATGTCTCTTTCATCATGATAGTCAGGTACCATGGCAGGCTGTGCAAGCAAGAATCTGGACAGGTGGGGACCACTGAGTATCCTTTAAACTGCATCCTATAGGGAGCCCACTAGTCTGTCTTCTCTGAAGTCTGCCTGTGTTAGAGAGGAGAGGAGTCTCCTTAGAAAGAGGACCCAGCATGCATGTAAACCCATGAGGTTTTCCCACTTTCCTTTATAAGTAACTTCTTAGCATCTAAGGCTAATGTTTTGTTCGAACCATGAGGTTCAAAAACATGTCGAAGTGTTTTATTTTCTGAAAAAGAAAAAAAAAATCTAATTTTTGCCCTTGCATGGGTTGTTATAGATGATATTGATTTGCATTCCTTAACTAGAGGTAGACTTTCAAGTCTCACTTCATTTGGTTGACAACAAAAAATATTTCTCTTCTGCATGTTTTCCTTTCACTTTGATAAATAGTGTTTCTTTTGACTTTAAGGAAGTATTTCAATCCAAAGAATAAAAGACTAGATAACTGAATGTTTCCATTATCTAACTAATCCTAACTAATCCTACAAAACTCATTTACACACACACACATACACACACACACACACACTCTCTCTCTCTCTCTCTCTCACATATTCCCCTAAATCCTAAATAAATAACAAGGAATAAAAACCTACCAAGGAAATGGAAAAGGACCTCTCATGGCTTAAATGGTTTTGAGAATATGCCTGTTAAATAAATTTTACACGTGATCTGAAGTGTGAGCCAAGGAAGTACATATGGTGAAACTTTAGCAAATACTTACTGGGGGAGTAACCCACAAAGGAATTAAAGATCCTAGCCACATATTTAATTTTTTCACCCAAACTGTTAAAAGTTATGTCATTTTCACTGGAGAATGTAGGTTGGTTAATGGATTTAACACTACCATTTGGTCTAATTTCCTGATGTCTGCTCCAATCATTGTATAAGCCTCTTTATAGAGAAAAAAAAAAATTAGAGCTTTATCTCCTTGTTTTTTGCGTTCTCACATAGGCACTCTGTTATTTTTTACCCACTGAAAGCTGAGGTTGATTGAAAAAGAAACAATACAGGATAGAGACAAGTTTTAATGTGCTCTACCCATCCCTGAAACCAAAATGACTAAGATAAAAACATTTTCCAACATAAACCATACTTTGTAGGTCAGGATGGAAAATCTGGAAAAAAAAAAAAGTGTTTTACTCTATTTATATGAAATACGTTTTCTGGTTTTAATAATTTTCATTCCTTCCTATCTGAATGTAGTTATATCCTCTCAATTTTATGTTGTTTTTCCTATCAAAGCCTCTATGCTGATGATCATTCTAGCAAAAGCAATTAGCCTTTGCATGGTTTGGGCAGTTCTTTTTTCCTATGCCTTTCTCAGATGAGAGCACGCCATATTTGAAGTAGATTTGTTTGTCTAGCAAAGATTCTTAAATAAGGCTTTGAAGGTCCTCTTTAGAAGGTCTGAGATCCTGCTCTCTTGCAGGCTGTATACAAGCCTAGCGATTTGATTAAAATGTTTCCTAGCATTCATTACTAATTCGAACAGTCATTGAAGATAAATAAAAGTTTAGAAAAGATGAATGAAAGTTTAGAGATAGCACCTGACTTCCGGTCACAGCCCCACCATTTATGAGCTGTGTGACCTTAGATTATTTCCATACCTTTTCTAAGTTTACTTTCTTATCTAAACTAGAGATAGAAATTGCTTCCCCTGCAGATTGTTATGATAAATAAGTAACATAATGCACACTTTCAGTAGGATGTTTAATAAATAATGAATGCTCCAAATAAATCCATGATTCAATTACTGTTATTATTGCATTATTAAAATTGTCAGTCAGTGTTAATCCCCTCATATTGTTGAGACACTAGATATATAGAAAAATACTTGGGTTTGGCCATGTTAGATTTGTTCTTCATCAACTCTAAATACTTCTTCATATACTTTCATAAAAACAGGAAAACCCCTGTTTTAGAGTTCCAATTCTTTTATTGTTGTATTGTTAGTCACTAAAACATATACCCTCCTATGCACAGTGCTTATCCACAAGTTCACTTCTTATAATATTTCTTATATATAAATATTTAGAAGAGAAATGCTAGACTTTAAACATCTCACAGTGAAGCCAGTTCTACCAAAGCCTGAAAAAGTAAATATGACTTCATTGTTAGTACATTTATTTGCTTGTTTCTCAAATTTATGATTTATTCTTTACCACGTTCCAAAAGAACTTGATAGATAGATGAATAATCATGCATGAAATGGAAACAAGATTATCATATCACAATCTTAGGGTAGTGATTACTGGAGAATAGTCCTTTATTTTGTTTGGTGTTTCCTACAAGTAGAGAGAAAGAGGAATCAAGAGGGACCATGGAGCTACAACAAATCTGAGTATGCAATGGGCTTAATTAAACTAAATGCCATTAATGAAAACGTACTAGGTATTCAAAACTGCTAGATACTTCAATCAATTCTCATAGCAACTTTTTGAATTATGTGTTACTGTACCCATTTGAGAGATAAATAACTGGTGGTCATAGCTACACAGAAACTAAATGACAGACATAAAATTCACACTTAAACCTGCCTGAATTCACTTCTTAGTATTTCAAGAAGAGTTGTAAAATAATTCCAGTAGAATTACATAGAACCTAGATTTTCTGTTCAAATGCAAATTACAGAAAGGACTAAATAAGTAGTGGGTGTGTTGCTAATAATTTTGACTCACTATAGTCCCCTCCCAGAGAAGTAAAGGTGACTCAAAT
Source organism: Ursus arctos (assembly GCF_023065955.2). NCBI lineage: Eukaryota > Metazoa > Chordata > Mammalia > Carnivora > Ursidae > Ursus > Ursus arctos. The sequence goes on from NW_026622930.1 coordinate 16,910,275, forward strand.
TATTTGCAAATTCATATTTGTAAATGCCCACTTGCTAAAATTTATTTGGAACCCTGAATCAATATTTACAGTGTTTTCATGATTATTCATGAACACATGCAAAGCAGTGAAAAACTGAGTCACCATTGCCTGAAGTGCATGTTCCCTGTTCCCATATGAGGTGGAATAAGGCGACACCCTGATTTGTTTCAGCTTTCATTGTGTAAACAAGTGTCCTTTTCACAATCTATTTAGATCTATGTTTCATAGGGGTTTTTTTGTTTGTTTGTTTTTAATTTTTGTGCTTTTGTTGGAGATTTTGCTGTTTAAAGTGGCCCCCAAGTATAGTACTGACTGCTGTCTAGAGCTCCTCAGAACAAGAGTGCTGCGATGTCCCTTCCAGAAGAAACACACGTGTATTAGAGAAGCTTTCTTCAGACATGAGATAAGGTGTGTTGGCCATGATTTCAACATTAAAGAATCAACAATACATATTAAGTAAGGCGTCTTTAAAGATAAACACACATAAGACAAGATTATGTATTGATTAGTTCATGAAAATATTCTGACCAGAGACTTACAGGTATCTAGGGGCGATGGTTCTATATTTGCTAATTTGGTGTTCACAGCAACTTTATAGAACATTAAGTACTGTGAATAACAGGAATCAACTCTGTATCATTTTAAGAAGTTATGGTCCAGATGGTCCAAATATTGAGACAGGATATTTTTTAATAATAATATTTTTTTATTATATTATGTTAGTCACCATACAGTACATCCCTAGTTTTTTATGTAAAGTTCCATGATTCATTACTTGCTTATAACACCCAGTGCACCATGCAATATGTGCCCTCCTTAATACTTATCACCAGTCTATCCCATCCCCCCCCCCCCCCCCCCGCCCCTGTAGCCCTCAGTTTGTTTCCCAGAGGATATTTTAGGAAGAATCCCCTCTCCTTCATTTACATCAAGATACATAGTAGGTTTGATATTTTGAATCCGATTTATAAAAACTCTCATTAAAACCCTTACCCTCTAGTTTTTCTTTAATGTTTTTGTTTTGTTTTGTTTTTAAGTAATCTCTACACCCAACATGGGACTGGAACTCATGACCCTGAGATCAGGGTCAAGAGACACAGGCTTTTGTTTGTTTTCAAAGATTATATATATTTATTTGCCAAAGAGAGAGAGCACAAGTGGGGGAGCAGCAGGCAGAGGGAGAAGGAGGCTCTCCACTGAGCAAGGAGCCTGATGCAGGACTCCATTGCAGGAGCCTGGGATCATGACCTGGGCTGAAGGCAGATGCTTAACTGACTGAGCCACCCAGTTGCCCCTCTAATTTTGTTGATAACAAACCAGCTCTGGGGTTGATCTAACATGTTCTCCCCAACACACTCACTCACCCCCAAAGTTCTGTCCTCAAGTATTGGATTACTAGTCCTTTCACAACTCACCTTACAACAAGCTGTGGGAGGTGATGTCACAGTTCTGACATAGCCTCACAAGCCCTATCTTCTTCCTCTCAGTGCACCCCTGTGTGGAATCAATTGCTCTTTGAGCTTTAATTTCTTTTGCAAGTCAGTCTGTGTAGCTTTTGCCGTTTCTGTCCTTTCCTGGAAAATGCTGGAAGGGAAATCCAATGAAGGATCAGGCAAAGGGGTGAGAGAAAGGATGTGAACCCCACATTTGAAAACCAAAGCATCTGGAAAAGGTGAGAGCTCATTGTGTGGTGAGAAGACAAACATTCCAGGTCTCCTGCTTGGTCTCCTTCTCTCTGCCTGTCTCTCTCTCTTCTCTTTAGAGGAAGGGCAAGGCAGGAATTTGACTCACTCACTGCATCTGCTTGGGGGGAGACACAACACCACAACTCCACCTCATCTCTAGGCCTCGAGGTCTTTCCTGTATTTCCTCCTAACCCCAACAGATGTTTCACACTTTTATCTAAAGGGGATCCACTATGCCAATGAGAGCTTCTAGTTTGCCTTTGCCCTTTGGAAGATACTTTAATACAAATCCTAGCATTGAACCATTCAAGCTGGATAGATGTGTCTGACATATGTGGAATCCAACCACTTCTCACTCTCTCCACTGCTACCTCCCTTGTTCAAGTGACTCTTCAAATACCACAGCCTGGCCTCAAGTAGAAATTATTCTCCACAGAGCTGCTGGAAGAATCCTTTCAAAATCTTAGTCTGATCACTCTTGCACTGAAAATTCTCTAAGGGCTTTCTTCTAAGAATTAAGTTCAAAATCCCTGACCAACTAAGGCCTCGATACCTTAGTCCTTCCTCCCCCTCTCCTTCTGACATCATTTCCTATCACATTCCTCCCCCCTCACTGTATCCACACTTGTCTCCAGTAGCTTCTGGAATATTCCAGACATTGCCATTTCTTCTTTCCACAGATATCCATAGAACTCACATTCTTCATTCAGCTCTCCATTCAAACATAACTTCCTTAAAGTCACCTGATATAACAGCTCTCCATTCAAACATAACTTCCTTAAAGGCACCTGATATAAAATTGTTCCCTCTCCCATCAGTGCCACCTTTACTTCTTTATCATCAGTCAATCCCCGATGAAATATAAAGTCCATGAAAACAGGTTTTTTTGTTTTGCTCTTTGCCATATATCCAGAGCTTCAATCAGTGCCTGGCATAGTGAAGATATTCAATGAATATTGTTGAATAAGTAAGTTTGCAAAACTAAAATGATCTGATTAAATTGATTTCATGGCAAAGGAACTTGAGAACGACCATTTCTAGTTTGTATTTTATTTCCAGCTCATGTGACTCAAATGCAGTAGTACTGTAGTCACTAATCTATTCATTTCCATCATATCTGTTACTGCAAGGAGGGGAGGGGAGCAAGTTATTGCTTACACATTCTTGACTCAAGAAAATATTAAAAATTCAGGGAAAAAAATCCAAACCCCAGTTTCTAAACAGTTAATATTTCCTCCCTTTACATTTATCTTTCTGTATCATTCTAACATGCATGTAGAGCATGCATGATGGGTAATTTTCTGTCAGGTTGGTTGGCTAGGCTATGGTGCCAGTTGTTTAGACGCCAGTCTAAATGTTGTCATGAAGATATTTTTATATATGATTAATTAAATCAGCCGACTTTGAGTAAAGAAGATTCCACTCTACAATGTTGGGGCCTCATCCAATCAGCTGAAGGCCATAACAGCAAAGACTAATGTTTCCTGAGTGAGAAGCAATGGCCAATGTGGCCTTGAGATGGCAAAGTAGAAATCCTGCCTGGGTTTTCAGGCTGTTCATTTCTTTCTTTCTTTCTTTTTTTTTTTTTTAAAGATTGCATTTATTTACTTGACAGAGAGAGAGAGACAGCCAGCGAGAGAGGGAACACGAGCAGGGGGAGTGGGAGAGGAAGAAGCAGGCTCATAGCAGAAGAGCCTGATGTGGGGCTCGATCCCATAACGCTGGGATCACGCCCTGAGGCGAAGGCAGACGCTTAACCGCTGTGCCACCCAGGCGCCCCTCAATTGGTTTCTAATAGACTTCTAGGACAATCTCATAGCATTTATGATCGCGTATGACCTATGACATTTGCATTTTTCTAAAAAATGAGTGACTGAGCTTCTATCCCTCATTCATTTGCTCAGGATCACACCCTTAGCCGAAGGCAGACGCTTAAGGAATGCGCCATCCAGGCACCCCCCAGGCTGTTCATTTCAAACTCAAGACTCAACTACAGCTCTTACATGAATTTCCAACCTGGCAGCCTTCTCTCTAGATTTCAGGCTTGCCAGCCCCTACAACTGTGTAAGCCAATTCCATAAAATGATCTCTCCCAATATACATATATCTTGTTGATTATGTTTCTCTGGAGAATCCTGACAAATACAGCATGTGAGGTTGAGTTCATCAGTAATATTAAACATGAGACTTCTTAAAAGGCCGCCTCAGAACTATGGGCACCACAGATAGCAGAGAGCCTCCTCACAGCAATGTCCATGGAAGACAATCATACATAATCCACAGAATGCTGAATCGTGAATGCATGACACTAGAAGGCAAGAGTATTGTACTCTTGTAAATTCCTTCATTGATCTGATGTGGGAAAGAAACCATAACTATTCTAGAAAGGTAGGTATTCACATCAGTTCTCAAAATTCAGAGAGAGATAACTGAGTTAATTTAATATTCAGTGAACCTTGCTGCCACTGAGGTCTAAGTAAAGAACTTAGAATTTAGCAAACCTAAGGGCTGTTTCCAAAATAGATCTGGAGTCCTTACAGTTTTGTATCCACCCCAGTTCCTTGGGCTTCCTGGCATCATCCTCTCCATGGCTCTATGAAGTCTCAGAGCAGGATCCAGGATTCAAGTAATAACTTCACCTTTATCACTGGGCAGTCATCACAATCCTTGCTTTTATAACTCAATATAAGAGTGTTTTGAAGATGTTGTTGTGGCAATCTCTTCTCAGAATATGTGAGGTAAGAGCAAGTATGACTCATTATAAACTCTAAGTACTAAGACAGTAAAAGCAACAAACACAACTCTTGCAATTCCCACCAAGATATGATCTTATAGTAAAAAAAGAAAAAAACAAACACACAAAAAAGCAAAACTCTTTTAGCAACCCATACAAATCCCTGCATTCAATGTATTTTAGAATAAATAAGCTAATGATAAGTAAGTCCAACAGCAAATGAGGGAGAAATGAAATGATTTATAGTATAGTGACCTTCTAAAGGAGAGACAGGAGGAGATAAGCCTATCTGCTTGCAGCCTAAAACAGAGAGCCCTCAGAATATACTGATTCTTTCTGAACTTAGACCCAAAATACAGAAAAGGTATTGATTAAATATACTTCTTTGCCTGCTCCATCCAATGTACAGTCTTCTGTGTTTGCTCGGGTCTGTGTGTGTGTGTGTGTGTGTGTGTGTGTGTGTGTGTGTATTTGTTCCACAAGTTTTCACCTTGACAAGCCTATGTGAGTGAGTTTCAGAAGACTGGGGCACACTATTTTCTGAACCCATTTTTCCTCAGTAAATCAGAGGACTTCTGAAACAATTTCTCCCTTGCCTTCAAGCCACACTCACAGTTGCCTTTGGAGTATTGACTAGATCCCTGTTGTGAAGCTATATGACAGAGTATAAAGAACTTAGATTCAGTGTAGAGCAGCTAAGCATCCTTAGTCAACCTCCCTAAATATTCATCTTCTGAAGAACAGAGAAAATGGCACTACTTACTTCCTAGGATGAAATAAATTAATGCATTCCAGGCACAGAGTAAGTGATCAACTTGAATTAATTATGCCTTGTAAGGTCCTGGTATTACTGACCAGGACAAGAATGGTGAGAAATGAGAGGGTGATGTGTGCTTGAATGCTCAGAAATTTCCTCACGGCAGACACTTTTCCATGAACGTGGTATGGAGTCCAGAGAGTTAGAAAAGAAATGTGAGCGACTGTCAGGTGAGGTAAGTCACATATTCAAAGACGAATGGAAATGATCAGAGTGTGTGCCAGCATCTACCCACGCTAATGGAAGTGAATACACCCTGGGGAAATATGGATAAACCAAGATGGTGGTTAAGTCGAGGCCAGATATCACCAATTCCTTTTCTAATATAAAATCACAAAATTTTTCCTTAGTGATATTTAAAATTTAAAACTCAGTCTGCTTATTTATGTTTTGATGATACCTTTTCAAAGTATTCAAAATAGTAGTTTGGAAGTTTCAAAAAGTTAACCTATTTTCTTATCCATTTATTGATTGTTTGCAGTTAGAAGAAAGAAGGGGAAAAAAACCTGCATACCATATCCACTTTAAAGAGAAAAAGAAATCCAATAATACTGTGTGAAGTAATCATGAGATTTATTAAAGGCTGGAGATTACTTTGACCAAGTGTTGACAGTCTAAAGTCTTGGATTTAAAATTACTTTAATAGCTTAGCCAAATGCATCTTAGGCTTTAATTAATGTGAAATGTTGAAAAAAATGTTTGGTATCAAAATATGCCTTAATTTTTCAGCCTTAGTCTAGTATTTACCAAATCTGGAAATAATAAAGAAGTTTCTAGGATTTATTTATTCATAAGTAAATAGCATAGCAGTCAAAATATTTCTGCCTCATCAAACTTAAGCAACATTTCCTCATAAAAAAATGTGGACAGGCAGCAGGTGTCAAAGGAAAATTTCATCAGACACCAGCAGGGCCTACATGCCTCCTCTGATCCTTTCTACACCCACAAAATATATTGGAAAAATTAATCTTGTACAAGATTGCAGGACCCACTGATGACCTTAGCTGAGTTTCATAACTTCTCAAAACACAAACAGTGCCATCATCACGCAAAGAATGTCTTGGGTCAGAGTGCAATGTCACTCTCTGAATCATAGAGAAGGAATTGCTGCTTTGTTAAGTATGCTCCCTAGACAAACACACTCTATACAGAAATGTGCTTTATTTGATTATTTTCCTGAAGTGTTAGGTATTTTGTTGTGTTTAATCAGAAAGAAAATATTCACCCTGGGACGATGCTTGGTAAAGTAATACAGGAAACTACTCTCTCTAATTAGCTGCTCAAGCATTTAAAACAATTTTAACAGTGTTATCAAAATGTATCTGACATTAATTACTACTTTGCTAGGATGGGGTCAAAGGTTCAGATTCTGTTACAAATTTTTGAGGCAACAGATAATAGGACTAATGCTTCAGTAGTTAACCAATCAAAAAGGTTGCATTAGCAAAGTCTACTAGGTAAGCTGAGTGCAAGGAAAACATGCAAAAACATACTGTCACACAATATTGTGAATATTTTTAATCTTAAGGTAAAAAGATGCTAAGGCAGATTTGAATTAATTTGATTGCTAAAGCATTTCAACACTGATATAAATCTGACAGTAAATAGGTTATGACAACTGAATTTGCAGATTTTTGTGATCCATGTCAAAGCAGATTACCTGTTTTGTCAATGCAGAATTAACCTGAATGCACAAGTACCACTCTGGCAGAATATTTTACAGCTAAACTTCAGAAAGTGCCCCTGCCATATCATTAAACGCAAAGAATTCTAAAATAGCTCAGAGCTTCAGGATTGGGGAAGCCCCTTAATTTAGATCAGAGGTGAAGGCATTTTTATATTTGGGCAACCCAACTTTTCCCATCCCATTCTTCTCTCATTTGGACAGTCCTGAAGATTTTGCAGACCTAATTTTTCAAATGCTTTCTATATTTCTTATGATTAGACTAGAGTGGCAAAAACTGGAGTCTGGGGAGGGGTTTATCCTTCAGACTTCTAGAACGGAGAATCTGAGGAAATCATCCTATCAACCAACCTTGAAAGAAAAGAAGTATCCCCAAGGTCAGGGCACTACCTTAAAGAGAAGTTTCTCACTAAGCACTGAAACAACCATTTGGGAAGGGAAATAGCCATTTGCAGGATGGTCTGAAACTTAAATCCAGTATCCTTGAAACATTGGTAGATAAATGATGATGGGAAACTGCTTTTTTTAACCCTCAAAAAATTTCTCTATGTCTTTAGGGAAAGATTTAGATTCCTTAGGCTAGATTTGTTCTTAATTTGATTATTTTTCCCTATTCAAAAAAAATTTTTTTTTTTAAGTAACCAGTCCTAGGAGGAAGACTCTGAGTTAGTTAAGGTTGCCAGAGAAAACAAAGGATGCCTGGTTAAATTGAAATTTCAGTCAAAGAACAAATAATTATTATACAAGGATAAAGTATATATAGCACTTTTGTTGCTAAATCTGACAATCCTAATTATAGAGAGTTAACTGTACAACATAAAATGTTATAAAAGCATAAAAATGTAAAATATCTTCATGAAGAGTCATGCTCTATCTCTGCAAATTTTAATTATGTGGCCTGGGAAAGAGATTGACAATTGGAAGTAAGAGGTAAACAGTTTTTGTTTTTGTTTCCTTCCTCTTGCTCTGTTTCAGAGACGATTGAGAAGGTATAGACAAATTTGGGGTAGTAAGGACAAGAGCAAAGACATCCCCACTGATGAAAGATAAAGATAGCCCCTGCAACATCTGGGTTGGAAGTCCAGGACATAAGATGACAGATGGTTAGCTGGAGTTACTTTGGGGATATCATAGCCTATAGACATTAAGAGCTGGGACAAGTGACAATCAGGAAGAATTTGTAAAACACATGAACGTTATGCAGAATCACCCAGAAATCCTTAGGGAGTGGAATCTTATGAAAGACTGAAAATTTTGTGGTCAAATAAGACGGGGTTTAGACTAGTGTCTAAAGGGTCATTTTAAAGGGAAATGGATCTCTGAAGGTTAAAACAAGAATGTATTTGTTTAGTCCAACACCCCAAAATTGATACCACTACACCAGCCCAACTCATACGTGACAGAAATATTGACTCAGAGTCCGGGTTACATGTAGAGTAGCCTTACACACATTTTAGATTTTCAAAAGTTAAAAAATACCACTGGGTCTAACTTGACTGCCAATTAATAATATATCAGTGTAAGTGGAACTCCCTCCTCCAAAAGACTAATTCTACAAAGACCAGTAGGAAAACTCCTTCTAACTTAAAGCCGTATTTATGGATAGCTTTAGATGCTGCATTTAAGTATTTATACCTCACAAACAAATGAGAGTGACCAAAATTGGTTTTCCAAGTCCCCAGAAATAGTTCTTAAGGCATACTAAATTCATTTCCATCTCTTCTTCCTATATGAACTTAATTCACTTTATTAATTATCAATTTCAAAACTAACAATACAACATCACACTATGAACAACCTTTTAATGTTTTCAGGCGCTCTCTGATGGTCTCCTTTTGGAAGATGTTTATGACTTTTCCATCAATTTATATTTATGCAATATTACCAGAATAAATGCTCATGTAAGTGGTTACTTAGAAAACTCTGTGAAAAATTTAATTAAGCATAGAGGAGTGCTATTACTGTCTTTTAAGCTCCCTGAGGTTTTCTTTTTCCTTTGGCTGTGTTTAAAACAGTGAATGAATGAATGAATGAATGAATGAATGAATGACATAGACAGATGATAGATAAATAGATTTTAAATTCCTATTTTAAACTGAAGTGAAAATGAGTTAAGAAGTGTTCTGTAACATGAATAACTCTTTTAAAGAATTACTTTTCCAGATGACTATCAATATGTTTAAGAAAAGAAAGAAATTAGATTAAAAATGAACATGCAAACATTAACTACACAGGCATTCTTTGTGGAAAAGTCCTGAACCTTTAGCAAAGGTTGTTCTATTGCATTTTCTTAAACGCATAGAGAAGAAATTGTTTGCTTTGGTTACTTCTTCCCCTATTTTCCATAGAGGTGAGATGCCAGAGGATGCTGCTAGTTCAGAGAAAATGGTAGAGACTATTCTATATCTTTAAGTACTTGCACAAGTTTCAGAGGTAAAGAGAAAGAGATAGTAAGAAGCATGATACACTAATGAAACTGTTCCACACACAGGAAATTTACATCACAGATTCCCTAATGTTGGGTCACCTGCATGTTCGAAATCTTGTGGACTTGAGTTAATGTAGCCCTTTCCAGCTGTTTTTTTTTTTTTTTTTTTTCCCTGACAGCAAGGAGAATAAATCCATAAAATGCTGCAACCACAAAGCGTAAAGTCTGATGGTAAAGCTATTGCTTAGCTTAGGGTTTAATAATATCATTTAAAGCCATTTTACCTTAACATTGAAAAAACAAATCTACTTTAATAAGGTTAGAGAACAAGAGTTATTGCCTTGTGATAGCTGCTCATTTGCTAGGCTTAGGCTCTGTCTCTAAAAAGAACATAAATTGGTTGAAAAACTCCAAATTTTGGTCAACTAACCACTTTCTTTTTCTTACCACAAAGTCAAATGCATTGTTTAAATGACTTCTAAAATAAATCCAAATAAAGTAGTTATCAATCAAAAATGTACAAGAATAATTCCAAATAGAACATTTCTTCATCATTGATTGGGAAAACAACCAGTTGCATTAAGCAGTTACCCTGAGAAAATTACTGGAATGTGTGCCGGGGGGATAAAGTAGAATATAAGATGTAGTCCTTTTCTTCAAGTCCCTATAATATAATGATAGGAAGCAAAATATTTAAGAAAGGTCTAAAGATTTGGTTGACTAGTCATTCTAAAATATTTTGGACCATTTCCTACATTAAGAAACACAGTTTATACCATAAACTAGTACACATAGAACACTCACCAACACAGACACATAAAATATACAAAAGAGGTAACGCTTACACGTATTACATCTAAAGAATTCTGACATTTTCCATTCTTTTTTTCTTTTTTATTTAAATGATGACTTGTAGTCTACAATTTCAAAAATATTAAGAGGAGGAAGCTTGTCTTAAATCTCTCTACTCCAAGGAGCTAGTTCAGTGTATCAGGTTGGATGAATGGGTAGTACATATTTAATGAGTAATTGAATGAATGAATGAATGAATGAATGAATGAATATATGCATCATATTAAAAATAAAAGAGTGAAACTTTGGGGAGTAGTTATTACAATGTATCCTATAATGTACCCCTACTATTGCTAGGAAAGTAGGTAGATTTGATAGATGAGAAGATGAATAGGTAGACAGATGATAGATAGATAGATAGATAGATAGATAGATAGATAGATAGATAGAGTGAACTAGAGCAAGTTTCTCCAGCTAATCAAACAGGTTTTACAGTCTTTCATCTCTCTCTAGATTAAGGATTTTCAACTAATAAATACTGTATTATTGTAATTGGTTAAGAGCATGGATTTAGGAACCAGACTAGCTAGATTCCAACGCTTAGCTCTGCCAATTTCTTTGTGACCCTTACCTTGTGCAAGTTACCTTAATTACAAAATGCAGATGATACAGCTTCCTAAGATATAGCTTCCTAAGCTTGAGAAAAGTATTAAATGATTACATATATGTGAAGCACTTAGAATCCTTCCTTATACATAAGGACCATGAAATAAATGTCTTTCAGATTATCTTGGTCAGTCCAGAGTAGCAGACATCTTTTTCGTCCAAGCTCATTCTCAAACACATGAAAAATACTGATCAAAATCTATCAACAATCAAAACATGTGACTTGGGCTGGTTATAGTAAGTTTCTGATGACCGAAAATATTCAAACACACTCTGGTCTTACACAAAAAAATGTGGATATACCATATGGTCTTTGTGGAAGACATTGCAGTTTTTGCCACTGAACAGCAACAGTGTTGACTAAGATTAACTCCAGCTCCAACTCAGAGATAGGGCAGAAGAATATAAATAAGTTAGTACACTACCATATGCTATCTATTGTACCACTGGTTGATTCAACCATATGGACATGTAATCCCAGATTATCTCTCAGGATAAACCATTACTTTAACTAGAACAGATGGGCATGTGATCTCAGGTGGTGCTATCCAAGGAAAGGAGAAGGTATTTGTTTTATATTTACGTAGGAAGAAATTCTCGTACTTTAGATGGTGAAATATATAGTTGTAAGCCCAGGATTTGCTAAAGCCATTCTGGTACATTGAGTGAAGTCAGCATGAGTATGAAACCAACATAAGGAGGAGAGTGGATTCAAGAAGATTCTTGAGAAGTGGAGCTCATCAACCACTTGAGACCTTCTCTACCACTGGCTATCTCAGTTATGTGAATCTCCAAGCGTCTGTATTGGATAAGTCAGTATGAATTTAATTCCCTGCTCAATCAAGTTTCAAGCATCTGATGAGAGTATCATCTAGATGATTTACAATATCACAGCCAAAGTTCCAAACAAGTTGGGACTCCCTTTCTCTTCAAAAATGGAGACAAGTTGGGGCGCCTGGGTGGCACAGCGGTTAAGCGTCTGCCTTCCGCTCAGGGCGTGATCCCAGCATTATGGGATGGAGCCCCACATCCGGCTCCTCCGCTGTGAGCCTGCTTCTTCCTCTCCCACTCCCCCTGCTTGTGTTCCCTCTCTCACTGGCTGTCTCTCTCTCTGTCGAATAAATAAATAAAATCTTAAAAAAAAAAAAATGGAGACAAGTTTTTGCTAATAGGTTAATTTTATTTAAATACTATTATTTTTAAATATATTTTTTATTTAGATAGATTTTTTTAAAATCTAAAAGATTTTAAATTCAAAAGATTTTAAAAATCATTTGAGTGTTCACAATGTGACAATAACAGTGCTAAGAAATTCACAAACATTCTTTTATTTAATTTCATGGCAATCCAATGAGGTTGAAATTAAAACTATCATCTACTTCAGATGAAGAAAATTAGGGTACTAGAAATTAATAAATTTGCATGTAAGTCACATAATTAGTTAATTAGGAACTAGAATTCAAATATTATTTTATCTAGCTCTTAAGTTCTTAACATTATGCTCAGCTGCTTTAAATTAATTAGGTAACAGGTGCTGTGTTAGGTAGGTGCTGGAAACACAACTCAGTATGGTTCAACAAAAAATTTTTGAGAGATATCATGTACAATGTAAGATACACAATTGAATAATTAAATCAGATAAACTTGGAAGGGCACAATCAGGATTTTTTCTCCCTCACCAATGCCTTCAAGGGCAGTCAAATATTTCCATTTTTTGTCACTGTGTGGCAGAGGGCATATTATGGTAAATTTTAGCTCTAAGGACAGTCAATTTTCACATATTAAAAGTCTAGACCATCCAAACTCATAGGATGTACAAATCTAAAACTGAACTCTAAGGTAAACTATGAATTTAGGGAGGATTATGGTGTGCCAGTATACACTCATGAACTGGACAAATAAATCACTCTGGTGGAAAATGTTTATAACGGAGGAGGCTATGCATGTTTAAGGGGAGGAAGTATATGGGAAATCTTTGCATATGTCTCTCAATTTTGCTGCAAACCTAAAATTGCTCTAAAAAATTAAATCCTTAAACAAAAATTTCAAAAATCAAAAAAAAAAAAAAACAAAAAAAAACCCACAACTAAACCAAAGTTTCTGTTTTCAGGCATGTTGTGGTAAGTATTTAGAACCTCCCCACCCAACCTTAAATAACTGGAAAACTAAGAAAAATATTTTTAAATGGTGGTTTTCAGATATTGAATAAAAACCCATGCAGGAAAAAAAAAATGAGGTGAATATACAACAACACTAGTGTTCTGACTGGAAGCAATTATTAGCAGGAAGGGGAAATCCAAACAGAAACCTGTAGTCCTGCTGAGTTCAGGAGAGCAAGATCAGAGTTTTTAGGATGCTAAAGCAGATGAAATCTGTGTGGCAGAATTCCATAAAAAGAGGGAGCTACAAAGGAAATGAACTCAAGAAATTTACAAAGACATCCCTTGCAGGATTTGATAAATATTACAAAGCAGCAAGGGTTAAACAAGAGAAGCAGAATGAATAAGATGGAGACATACATATATATTAGTTTAGTTTCGTTTAGTATATATAATGTATTGGTATATATGTGTTTACTTTTTATTTTTTTAAAGATTTTATTTACTTATTTGAGAGAGACACAGAGAAAGCACAAGTAGGGGGAGGGGTCGAGAGACACTCCCTACTGAGCAGAGCCCTCCGCCCCCCCCAATGCTTAACCAACTGAGCTACCCAGGAGCCCCAATTGGTATATATGTGTGTGTGTGTGTGTGTGTGTGTGTGTGTGAGTGTGTGTGTATATATATATATATATATATATATATGTATATATATACACATATATATATACACATATATAATTATTAAAATAAATTGGCTTATGCAATTTTGGGGCTGGTGAAATAAGGCTGTAGCAAGGCATATATATGTATATATATGCAACATATATGTGTGTATAATTAATAAATAATATGTATGCATAATTAATATAATAATGCATATGCATGATTAATTAATTATATAGAATTATTACAAGGAATTGGCTTATTAAGTTTAGGGGATTGGTAAAGTTAGCCTGAAGCAAGGCAGACAGTTAGGAAGAGAAGATCATGATCAGGATGGAACCCTATGAGCTTGAGCTGAAGCCTAAGTCCATAGGCAGGCAGTCAGGAAGAGGAGATCCAGGGGAAAGGGAAATCACTATGAGGTCTCACTGCTGCTTGGAGTCTTCTCAGGGGAACGTACGCCTTCTTTTAAAGGTTTCTATCTGATTAAATCAGGTCCACCTAAGATAACTGTCTTTTGATTAACTCAAAGTTAACTGATTATTTGGGGTGCCTGGGTGGCTCAGTTGTTAAGCATCTGCCTTCAGCCCAGGGCGTGATCCCGGAGTCCTGGGATCGAGCCCCACATCAGGCTCTTCCGCTGGGAGCCTGCTTCTTCCTCTCCCACTCCCCCTGCCTGTGTTCCCTCTCTTTATCAAAGTTAACTGATTATGATTTTAATTCCATCTGGAACATTTCTTTACAGCAACACCCAGCTTACTGTCTAATTGATAAACTGGGAGAAGATGTGTGCGTGCTACAAGATGGCTACTGCCTCCCTTGTTGCGCATTCTAACTGGAAATACAGTAGAGAGGGAATTCTGAGGAGTCTTGTTTAGTCTAGAAAACTTGGCACATCACAAAGTGATCGCAGATGTGAAAAGTAAGACTTCAAAAGACAGGCAAAGAAGGAGCAGAAAGTTATAAGCTGAGCAACACTCTATATTCACATCAGAAGGGGAAATATTTGAGTTCCCACAAGCCAGAGCTGAGAAACCAGTATATCTCTGGATAAAAGGCTACTCTTGCCATGCCCTAGCAATGTTTCAAAACAGGATTAAAGAGATTAAATTGATCTGCCAGGAACAGGACTGGCTGCCAAAACAAACCTCAGTGATCCTTAAGGAAAGAAAACAAAATCCAGACACTCCATATCATAATGTCAAAATGTCTAACGAATATCCAAAAATTAATAGACATGCAAAGAAAAAGGAGAATCTTATCCATGAGCAGAAGAAATATGAATCAGTTTGAATTTTTTTAAGTTGGTTTCATGTTATTTGGGGATAACTATGGTTAACTTACATTAATGTGAAAGTTGACTGATTAACATTAAAAATGAAAGGACGGAATAAAGCCAGTGCTCATAGTCAGCACTGTAGTTTGCTTTTAGTTATAACTTTTTAAAAATTTCTTCCCCTAAAACATCCACAGCACAAGTATTCACTTCACTTGCCTATTTCACTTCGAGATATCACAATAGTTAGTGTTGGTAACTGTGGTAACAGAAATGAGAGACATGATGGAATTAGCCAACGGGAACATGAAAACAGCTATTATAACTACATTCAAGTATTCAAAGGAAAATTTGAACATAGTGAAGATATAAGTAGAAAATACAAAAAATATCAGATGGAAATTCTAGGCATAAAACCTAAAATATCTGAAATGAAAATGTTACTGAATGACAGTAACTGCAGATTAAACACTGCCGAGTGGGGCTTCTGGGTAACTCAGTCGGTTAAACATCTGACTCTTGGGGGCGCCTGGGTGGCACAGAGGTTAAGCGTCTGCCTTCGGCTCAGGGTGTGATCCCGGCGTTATGGGATCGAGCCCCACATCAGGCTCTTCCGCTATGAGCCTGCTTCTTCCTCTCCCACTCCCCCTGCTTGTGTTCCCTCTCTCACTGGCTGTTTCTATCTCTGTCAAAAAAATAAATAAAATCTTTAAAAAAAAAAAAAATCTGACTCTTGATCTCAGCTCAGGTCTTGATCTTAGGGTCATGAGTTCAAGCCTTGCGTTACACTCCAACCTGGGCCTGGAGCCTACTTAGGGGTGGAAAAAAAAGCTGCAAAAGAAGATTCCACTGGTATTAAGAACAGTAATAGAATCTATGAATAATGAGCACACTACGAAAAATCAAAAACTGAAAGCAAATAAACAGAGCCTGAAAGATTAGTGGAAAAATATCAAGTAGCCTGAAATATGTGCATTGGGGTTCCAAAAAAAAAAAAAAGAGGAAAAAGTCATATACCAAACAACAACTACAATAATAGCAATAAGAAACAACAACAAAATATTCCACGAAGGTGAAGAAATAACGAATATTTTTCAAATTTGTTTAAAATACATACACACATACGTCAAAGAAGCTCAAAGAACTCAAAGCAGAATAAATACAGACACAGATATACACACTCCAAAATATATCAGAATCAAGTTATTAAAAGTCAGTGCTAAAGAAAAAATCATAAAGGCAACCAGGAAAAATAAGGAACATGTGATAAAATAAAGGTAAGGATAATCACAAACTTCTCATCAGAAACTATGCAAACCAAAATAAATATTATGACATCTTTCAGTTGATGAAAGACAAAAGACTATGAAACTAGGATTTTTTTACTAAGCAAAATATCATTCACTAACACGGTCAAATCAAAGAATTTTTCAGAAAAAAACAAACATCAAGATAATTCATCACCAACAGTTTGACAATACAAAAAAAAAAAAAGTTAAGTTCTTCAGGTGAAAGACAAACTACATGAGATGGAAATTTCTATATACAATGGGATGAAAAATGCTAAATTGGTAAGCATATGTGGTTAAATTTAAACGTTTTTGCTCATTTTGAATTTTTCTCAAAGATAGTTTACTGTTTAAAACAAAAATAACAGTAATGCATTTGAGAGGTTATCACACATGCATAGCAGTTAAACTATGTCAAAGATAGGAGAAAGGAGAAGGGGAAATGGAAGCATTTGGTTAAGATCTGTTAAGTTACATGAAATGGTAAAATTTAATATTAAAATAGAATGCACTAAGTTAACGGTAATAATATAAACCTGAGGGCAACCATGAGAAAACACAAAGGTATAGCTAAGAAGTAAACAGTGGGAATAACACTGAATGTAAAATGCACTTCCTGAATCCAAAAGAAATGAGGAAAATGGAAAAAAAGGAATAAAAAAATGGGTGCTATAAATGGAAAACAACTGGCAATGTGATAAAGTACAACCTTCTCAATAATTACATGTTACATTCAAAAGCTGTACACATTCAATTCAAAGACAAAGACTATCAGAATAAATAAAAATGCAACATGCTGCCCATAAGAAATTTATTTTACATACGAAGACATAGAATGATTAAAATTACAGAATAGAAAAAAGATGCATGCAAATTCTAAGCATAGGAGAGCTGAGGTTCTTATATTAATATTAGACTAAGGTTCAAAAGAAGTCATATTATTAAAAATAATGATAGACATTTTCTAATAATAGGAATGTCAATTCATAAAGAAGACACAACAATAATAAATGTGTATGTATCTTAAAATAGAGCTTCGAAATACAGAAAGGAAAATTAATACACTGAAAAGGAATAGACTAATATAAAATTGAGTATTTCCCCACTCCTCTTTCAATAATCAGTACAATTAGTAGATAGAAAAGGAGTAAGGAGGCAATAGATTGAAACAGCATCCAGCAGCATGACCCAACTGACCTTTCCATAACACCCCCACACTATACATTTACAGAAGCACATGAAATTTCCAAGAACATAGAAAAGTATTGGGACCATAGAATTCTCTGTAACTGCAAAAACAATTAAACGAGAAGTCGATAACAAAAAGGCATTTGGAAATTCCCCAAATATTTGGAAATTCAAACAATACATGTCCAATACATAAACATGAGTTAAAGAAATCCCAAGCAAAATTAGAAAATATTTTAAACCACATAAAATGAAAACCACAGCATATCAAAAATATGGACTGTAACTAAATCCGTGTCTAAAGGAAAACTCATTACCTTTAAAGATTTATATCACAAAAGAAGCAAAGCTTAAAACCAATGATATAAGCTTCCACCTCAAAAAAAAAATACAATTATTAAATCCAAAGTATTTATAAAAGGAATGACAAGGATAAGAGCATAAGTTGGTGAAATCGAAACCTGAAAAAAGCTGTAGACAAAAATAATGAAACCAAAACCAAAAATCAAAAATGAGAAAACTTCAGCTAGACAAATCAAGAGAGACACAACCTAAAAATACCAAGAATGAAAGAGGAAAAATTACCAGAGACCAAACAGTGAAAGTCTAAGAAGGAATATTACAAATAGTAGTAAGACATTAATTTCAAAATTTCAGTTCACATGGACAAGCCCCTTAAAAGATCTCAACTACGTAAACCAGCGAAAGAAGAAACAGAAAATAGAAGTACCTATATGTCTATCACATAAATGAAAATCATAAGCAACAGCCTGTTGGTTTGCAAACTCAGAGCTTCACTGGTAAAATCTGAAACCGGCACCATTCTGGGAGAGCAAGGGGAGACAGAAGAAAGAGGCAGGCCACTCCTGTTGCTGGCTGGCAGGTTCTATAAGCAAAGGGACTTACATATGAAGCTTGTCATGGCACCTGCAAGCCCAGCAGATCTCCACATCCTTCGGCCAGAATCTTAGAAGTTTATATGAAGGCCTTACTTGCGTTTGGTCCCCACACAGACCCTTTGGTCCCCTCAACAACACATTGCTTTCCAAAGGCTGCATCCTTGAGAAAAACCTCCCACTGTGTGAACTATGGACAGAGCATTCCTTCCAGGGAGGGGGGGGGGGCGAGGGGAGGAGTTTCTGATTCCCGCCGTTTCGCTGCGTTTTAGCTCACAGGTCAAATAGCGGTCACGTCTTCTGAATGACCTCCTCATACATTTCACCCCCTTGTGACTGGCTCTCAGGATCTCATGTGCCCCCTCTTCTGCAGTGTGCCCTGAGCAATCAGCAGGGAATTTTCCTGGCTCATTTGGAGGCTATCTGGCTGCGCTGGGGACGGATACCACAGCAGAATAGAAGAACTTGCAAGAGAAAACAGAGATCAAGGTAATGATTTCCAAAATCAGTAGCAGTTTTTTTTTTTTTTCCACCAAGAGCCCCATGATCCAAACCACTGATTTAAGTCCCCTAGGCTGAGGTGGGATAACTCAGGGTCTTCACCTGTGTACTCACGTGATTTAAGAAAGAACACACATTAGCAGACTCATTAGATATGAATATACGGCTCTCTGGATAAAGGCACAGGTGCCTCCTTACAAGGCATGGATAATGTTCAAGGCCATTCTGTTTTGGAGAACAGTTATATCCTTAGAGACATTTCAGTATTCAGTACAGACAGGTTTTTCTGGTTATCATTTAAGACCTGTTGGGTGAATTTAATAAGGACTTCTATGCATGCCATAATGTCCTTCAGGCTAATGGAGAGGACAGAGATGGCAGCCAAATGATCATACCATTGGAAACAGAATGTGCCCATCTGGCCTTGGGGAGAGGGAGGCTGGAAACTGTTGTTACTATGGGGTGAATTCTCCTCTATGTCAGGGAAAACCCAGGGTCAGACCACCCAGATAGAAACCATGGTCGAAGATTTATGCCACACAACCACTGGGTTTCATTTGGGGGGCCACCCAATAAACACATGGGAAGCATGACCAATCAGTACCAGACTAGCAGCTATCCTTTACTGTGACAGAATGATTACACTGTTCTGATGATACACATCCTATATCCTTGGTATAATTGGGTTGATTCTGTTTAGAGTGATTTTTCTGTTCCCAACATAAGGAGGCCAGGTGTTCAAATGTCAATAACATGGTGAGCCACATGAACTCATGTCAATCTAAGCATAGCCACCCATGGTTCTAATGGTGGTATTTTCAGGACACTTCTTGTCAGCAGTATGACGGATGGCCTGTGAAGTTTGATTGACAGAAAAAGAATACCCATGCCCAGTGTTATTGATAGTGTGTGCCACAGGGCGGGTTTCTGGGTCAGTGTTGGTAATGGCAGATGAATTAAGAGTACTAATCCTAGCTTGTTATTCCTTAATGTATTGCTTTATGGCCTTCCAATTCCTACCCTGGTGGGGTGATACCCATCACGTCAATCCTGGCAACCTAGAGAGGGAGCTGCCAACACCTTGAGTGGTTTCTTTATCAGGCATAAAGGTGGACCGACTGCAGAAAAGTATTTCTTCCAGGAATCCATCACAGGACTGGACACCACAGGAGCAGCTGAAGTTCAAGATCAAAAAGACAGATATTTCGTAGGAACTTGTATGGTAAGTTCTCCTTTTATAAGAATTGCACTTGTGGTCTGATCTTTAGATGTTAATGCAGCTGTAACCTTAGGAATTTGACCTAGTCGTGCATACCACACATGTTCACCGAGGGAAGCAGTGCATCAGATGTGAGGAGATGGCCTGGGGGCTGGATTTGCCAGAACAGGACCCTCATCTTCTCCCCTCTTCCAATGGTGTATGCTCCATTGCACATTTAATGCATTTGAACAGGTCCTGCTCACAGCAGGGCAATGGAATTCTAATGGAGATTGAGTAGTTTCCCTTCACCCAGGAGTACATAGTTACTTATCTATTTTGATGGAACACCCTATTGCAAATTCCAGTAGATAACTCCTTTCCCAGGTATGATGGGACTTGGTTTATTTGGCAGCATAGCACATGACCCAAGGTGAAAGGCAGGGCAATGGCTGTCTCCTGTGACTCCATACGTTTAAGGGGTTGGGTGTTTTGGCAGGGTCCCCAGTCTGGCATATGGAGAGCAGCCTCTACTGTTAATCCTTCAAATGTGTAAAAACCTGGGATAGTACTTTAGTCTATCTGGCCAAAGTGGTTTTACCTGTTAATATAATCTCCTAATTATTAAATTACCTAATAATTATATCTCCTGCTTTATTTAGGGTTATAGGGGCGATGGAACTTCTATTTAATACCATGTTTCTTTGCTCAGTTTTGCACACCATGACCTTTGAAAAATGACCTCTGATAATTGTCTAGCCAATGAGGGTATCTGTAGGTGGTACTCAGCTTCTCCAGTCCCCTAATGGTGGTTGTCTGGTTGCATGATGACAGGGGAAAGCTTGAGTTAGGCCAGATATAGTGTTCATACAAACCAAGGCATATTTAGAACCTTCACTCAGAGGGAGGAGGCCAATATAATCAATTTGCTAATCCCTCATTGCTTAGCACTTCCAGTGGAGGGGCCCAGACTCGTTTGGCAGTTGCCTTGTTGCATTGTTTAACACACAAAGGACATGTTACTTTTCCGGATGCTATCAGGCTATTTGAAAGCACTCTGGGCAGTGCATACAATATCCATTTGGTGCAGTTCTTGAGTGGCGGCTCCTGACTTTTTATGCCTTCCAGGCACCACTCTTCCTAGGGGCAGGAAACTTCCCTGTTCCCAGTCAGTGTTTCCTTTCAGCAACTGGTTTGTTTACTCTAACTTAGAGGTGGACTTCACTGATAGAAGTTTGAAGAGTTTGACCTTGTAAGATACCAGTGCCCAGCGTGTTCCCTGGTATTGGAGAGATAAATTAGTTTTCTCAAGGGCAGGGGAGAATGTTCGCCCAATTTGCAATGTCAAAAGGACCTTCCTTGATGTAACCATTTGCCTTCTGTAATTATCAGTGATGATGAAAGGCCCAAAAAAGTTCTGAACGTTACCATGTATTAGAATACGTGCAGCTCCAGTATTCACGAGAGCTGTCACCTTCGTTTATTTCTGGGGTACCTGTGATTAGTGAGCTCAACACGGGCCTCCAATCACCCCCATCAGCCCTCACCTGGAGGTGATCTTGGCCTGCATCCTATACCTGGGGCGTGAGAGGCACTCATCCTGAATAGGACTGTATCCTGAGGCCACTGCTGGAGCAGGCGGGGCATCAGGGATGATGGGGGCAGCAAGGGCAGGTCTGAATTGTTGTTGAGGTTTTAAGGCTTTCCACAGGCTGACAAAAAGTGTCAAATCGCCAGTCTGTCTTTTCAGGTGGGGTCTCAGGAAAAATGAGATCGAACCACATTTGCCTCTGGGTTACTTTCACTGGGCCCTTGCAGGCCAACTGGGATAGCCTTTTGGTTTCTGAGCTCCCTGTCTCAGGTCTCACAGCCTGTACCTGTTCCTAGGATTTATCAGTTTCTTTCATAGCAGCAATCAATTGCCCAATATGATAAATGCTGTGTTCCATGACCGGGCTCAACATGAATATCAGTGTCCCATACCAGGTGCGTAAGGTGGATTGGAGTATTTTGGCTTTCATTCCTGTAATGAATATGCCCTGATCAGGCTCTTCAAGGGACATAGGTAGCCTGTCCTATTTTTTTTTTTTTTTTAAGATTTTATTTATTGACAGAGATGGAGGCAGCAAGAGAGGAAACACAAGCAGTGGGATTGCAGAGGAAGAAGCAGGCTTCCCGCTGAGCAGGGAGCCCAGTGCGGGGCTGGATCCCAGAATGCTGGGATCGTGACCTGAGCTGAAGGCAGGCGCTTAACGACTGAGCCACCCAGGTGCCCCAAGCCTGTCTTATTCTTAACTCCCTGGGATTTGTTGTACTTCCTCTATGGATTTCTGGGGTCCCATGTGCCTAGGGAGATCGAGATAAACCTCCTTGCAGGCTTGAATAATCCAATCTATAAGGGACTGAACACTGTGAACCCTTGAGCTCCATGCAGACATTGCCTGAGGGCAGGGTGTGTGGTGATGTTGCTCATTTCCCCTCCCTCCTGCCTGGTCAGAGATAAACCAACTTCTCTACCCCGTCCCATAGCCACTAACCAAGCCTGGTTACCTCCCTGAGCTCTTGCTGGAACTTGGCAGCTATATCAATAAGCTGAAGCCCTCGATAATTTCTCTTGTCAGTTGCCTCAAACATTTAAGAAAAAATTGCCATTCCTACACCGACTCTTTTATGATATAAGAGTTATCATTTCCTAACTCATTTCATAAGGGCAGTAATACACTGATATCAAATCATAAAGATATTTCGAGAAAACTAGAAATTAATATCCTTCATAAATAACATTCTTAGCAAAATATTAGCCAATTAAATCCAATTTTATATAAAAAGAATATTATACCATGCACAAATGGGATTTATCCCAGAAATAGAAGGATTATTTTATATTAAAAATCAATTTAATACGCATTAGCTGGTAAAAAATAAAATCCACTGCAATTAATCAATGGATATAAAGGAAACACTTGACAAAACTCAATACTGATTTATGATAGCTCTCAACAATTAGGAATAAACAGAGAGTTCCTCAACCTTTAAAGGAAATCTATATATAAGACTTACAAATTAATACTGTAGATGGGAAACAAGTATTCTTACTACTTCTACTCAACTAGTGGTAGAGGTCCTGCTAGTGAAGTGGGTCAAGGAAAAAAAAAAGAATAGACTAGATATTACAAAAGATTCTATGCACTTATGACTTGATGGTCTATGCAGAAAGTTCTAAAGAATCTAAAGTGCAGAAGACCAAACATAGTCAAATAGTCAAATAATCTTGAAAAAGTAGAGCAAAACTATGAGACATAGAGTACCTGATTCCAAAACTTATATAACACTATAGGAATCAGGACCTTTTGTTATCTGTATATGGATAAATATGTAGATAGACAGATTAGCAATAAACTCATTCATATATAGTTAATTTATATTTGACATAGGTGCCCAAGTGAGGAACAGATAGTAATTCAACAGGCTTGGAAAAAAAATATTTGTTATACATTTATCTTACACATTTGTATCAGGTATATATAAGAACTTCTTACAACTCAAAAATAAGATAGCATAAGGCAAAAGCTTTCAACATTTCTCAAAAGGAAATGCATTAATGGTAATAAACACACAAAAAAAGTTCAAAATCTATAGTCAAAAGGATAATGTGAAGTAAACCAACAATGAAATACTACTCACTAACTTAGGTATTTTTTTTTTAATTCCAGTATAGTTAGCATACAATGTGATGTAGGTTTCAGATGTACGATATAGTGATTCAGCACGTCATACGTCACCCAGTGCTCATCAAGATGAGAGCACTCGTTAAACCTCGTCACTTACTTCACCCATCTTCCCACCCACCTCCCCTCTGGTAACCATCAGTGTGTTTTCTGCAGTTAAGAGTCTGTTTCTTGGTCTCTCTCTCTCTCTTTCCTTTGCTCATTTGTTTTGTTTCTTAAATTCTACGTATGAGTGACATCATATGGTATTTGTCTTTCTTTGACTGACTTACTTCATTTAGCATTGCACCCTCTAGTCCCACCCATGTTGTTGCAAATGGCAAGATTTCATTCTTTTTTATGGCTGAATAACATTCCATTGTGTGTGTGTGTGTGTGTGTGTGTGTGTTACTTTTTCTTCTTCATCCATCCATCTATTAATGGACACTTGGGCTCCTTCCATAATTTGGCTATTATAAATAACACAGCTATAAATATAGGGATGCATGTATCCCTTTGAATTAGTGTCTTTTGTATTTTGGGCGTAACTACCCAGTAGTGCAATTACTGGTTCATAGGGTAGTTCTATTTTTTTTAAGTTTTGAGGAAGCTTGATACCATTTTCCACAGTGCCTACCCCAGTTTGCATTCCCACCAACAGTGCATGAGAGTTCCTTTTTCTCCACATCTTCGCCACCACTTGTTTCCTGTGTTTTTGATTTTAGCCATTCTGACAGGTGTGAAGTAATAATCTCATTGTAGTTTTGATTTGCATTTCCCTGATGATAAGTGATGTTAAGCACCTTCCCATGTGTCTGTTGACCATCTATATGTCTTCTTTAGAGAAATATCTGGCCATGTCTTCTGCTCATTTCTAATTGGATTATTTGTTTATGGAGTGTCAAATTGTATAAATTCTTCATATATTTTCGATACTAACCCTTTTTAGGTAATGTTAAAAATACCGACAATATCAAGTTTTGATAAGGATGTGGCACAAATAGAACTCTGATATGTTTGCTGTTATAAATAGTAGAGTCTTCTTGTAAACTTAAGTCTTTATTTTCCTGGGTTTTATTTCCTGTGTTTCCTAGGATTGCAATTTCTGAATTAAATGCATATACTTACCATATAATTCAGAAATTGCAACTTCATTCATAGTAGCCCTAAACTGGAAACAACCCAGAGGTTCATCAATAGGTGAATGGACAAATTGTGGTATAACCATATAATATAATTGTACTTAATTCCAGAATTAAAAAGGAACAAACTACTAATACATCAACAGTGTGCATAAATCTCAAAAAAAAGAAAAACAATCTGAATGAAATAAAACATAAAAGCACACACTCAGACATCCTATTTATCTGAAATTTGAAAAAAAAAAAAAAAGACTTATCTATAGTGACAGAAAGTAAATCACTGATCGCATTCGGTCAAGAGTGGGGACTGGAAAGTGAAAGTCTGTGCAGGGGCACCAGGAAACTTCTTTGGGAGATTTTAATGGTCTGTGTTTTGGTTTGGTGGTGGTTACCCAGGTACATACATTTGTCAAAATTCATCAAAATGTGCATTTAAAACTAGGTGCTTTTGGGGCGCCTGGGTAGCGCAGTCATTAAGCGTCCGCCTTCGGCTCAGGGTGTGATCCCGGAGTTCCGGGATCGAGTCTCACATCGGGCTCCTCTGCTGGGAGCCTGCTTCTTCCTCTCCCACTCCCCCTGCTGTGTTCCCTCTCTCGCTGACTGTCTCTCTGTCACATAAATAAATAAAATCTTTAAAAAAAATAAATAAAAATAAAAAATAAAACTAGGTGCTTTTGAGTAAGATGTTCACAACTACCTAATTTTTCCATTGCTCTTGTCCTGCTCCTGTGACTTTGTCTTCCAATGCCTGGGCTCTTCTAGATTAGGAGTAGAATTACAAGCAAAGGAGTAAAATACTGGGTGCAAAGCTTTGGGTGATTGGTACCCTCTGCAAAGGCAGTTGTAAAAATACTAACCGTTGATCATAGCGTTCACGTGGAGATTTTTTTTCCCCAGGCACCACCTATTCCACTTCCCCTCCAATGACTGGATTCCACTTTTTCCTGACAAAGTAGTAGACTGTGATTGATGTTCTGTAACGCCCACAGATCCTGACCCAGACAATGCACCCAGAGACCCTTTCTGCTAAAGTCCTTTTGGCCCACTGGGGAATCAAAACTCAGGTCCCTTTCCAAAGTATCCTTGGTCACCCGTGATAAGGTCTTCTTTCTCTTAAAAATAATAAAAATAACGGTTGTACTAAATGCAGATCTATCCTCTTGCCTAGCTTTCCAGGGCCAGATTTCCTCCTTCCTTCTGGCTTTTCCAGGCAAAAAGCAAACACAAGTCTTTTTGTAGATAAATATCAGATTCTAAGAACACTCCCCATGCATCGTCTGCTGCTGTATCAGTATGGGATCAGCCTGTATTTCGGCCATAGTCTATATGGGAATAAAGAGGTCGCTTGCCATTTTGGGGAAAAAAAAAAAAAAACCTCAAGTGTTCATGAGTGGTTCTTCTGGTTTTCCCCCTCATTTTGCATGATGGGAACAGGAGAAGGTGGAGGGAGAAATACCTGGCTCTTTCCCTCACCTTTAGATGAAGGTGAAGGACTTTCTTCTCCTCCGTATTTTCATTTAAAAAGGAAAGGAAAACCCCCTTTTTATTTTTTTATTTATTTATTTTTTTAAAAGATTTTATTTATTTATTTATTCGGCAGAGATAGAGACAGCCAGCGAGAGAGGGAACACAAGCGGGGGGAGTGGGAGAGGAAGAAGTAGGCTCATAGTGGAAGAGCCTGATGTGGGGCTCGATCCCATAACGCCGGGATCATGCCCTGAGCCGAAGGCAGACGCTTAACCGCTGTGCCACCCAGGCGCCCCTGGAAAACTCCCTTTTTAAAATGTCTAGCCTTTTCGTATACATAGTGGACATGGGTAAGGGTGTTGGTGGTCAGACAATCAGTTTGCCCAACTGTTACTAAATCTTACGGGGGTGTGTAGCAGCTGTCATTATAGCACAGAATTTCTTGTCACCTGTTATCTGCATCTTTGGGTCCTTAGACACATTGAGACATGAAGACAAGTTCCACTTGACATTCTGTGACACATACTGGACTTGAGATAATAAGCTGTGTAGAAAGAAGACAGAGGAAAATGCAATCTGGTAAACAAATCATTTCAATACAATGCAGTTAAGACCAAGGATAGTCACATAGATATTCATAACTTAGGAACCCACATCCAATCAGAAAATAGGTCAAGATTATGAACATTTAGGAAACAGAGTGGGAGGTTCTAAATAAAAGCAGCAGCTGGTTGGGAGGAATTTACAGACAAGAAGCAGAGGAGGAGCCCCTAACTCCTCACTCATTATAGTTATCCCTCCTCCTTTTACTATTTGTTTTACATAGCGTTTACTAGTAGCTTTATTTAATTTCATGCCTTTGCAATTGCTTATTACCTGTTTTCTGTTTTTTAAGGTAATCACCATTTGATGTCTCTAGAAATTAGATATACACATAGTTTTTTGAAAACCTTTATGTTTCTCTACCTTGGACTGCTGAATTTTACTTGGGCATGATTGACACAAATAAAACACTCAATGTCAGTATTATATGCAGAGAAAATTTGTATACATTTCTGTATATATCCATATTTATATGACTATACACAACGACTCTAATTTGTCAGCATAATTGAAAGTTCTAAGGATATGGATAGCTCATACATAATTGTAAAAATTAGACTTTCCTACTTCTATATTTATTCAGAGTGAAGAATATATTATCAGATTAATATAATTAAGCTTCTGTGACTTTAATTATAAAGATTCAAATGAAACAGAAATGAGTTGGGTCCAATGATATGGAATCATATTGACATGTAACATGTCTGCTTTTTCTGTTTTCCTATCTTCCTTGTTTGTTCCCATTCTCCTACCTCTCTCCCCTAAATAGTGATTCACATATAAAGTATTAATACTCAAAGAAAAAAAGTAAATGCATTGGTTAAAATTTGACCAAGTATCACTTCGCTGCCATTCAGTAATATTAGATTTGCAACCCAATAATAAATGAGATGATTAAAAAAAAAGAGAGAGAGAGAACCAAAATCATTGGGCTTTTGCCCATCTGAGAGCTTTCTCACGTGAACCAAGCCTGGATTAGCAGGTCTGTGCTTTGATCAACCAAGAGCTGGGTTCACCCACACATATTTGCCCTGTAGTATGAAACCAAATTATGTTCAAATTCACACATTACTTAGGTTAGAGAGATAAACAATTTATAAATTTGCTACTGCTTTTTAGGTGTCAATAGGCTGAAAAGAGCAAAAGAAATGAAAGTTAAAAAAAAAAAAACACGGCATGAGAAAAAGTAGTTTTTTCATCATTGCCATTCTATACTAGATACTATTCTAAGCAATACGTTTTTAAATAATTTTATTTAGAAAATAATTCTCTAGCACTTACTATGTACAGTGCACTGTTCTAAGCCACCTTATACATAGTAATGTATTTAATACTCATAACTATGTAGGAGTTGGATAATATGGCTCCCACTTTACTACTTGGGAGAGGAAGACGTGCTGAGATGTGATGGAACTGTAATTTAGCCCTAAGGAATTTGGGCTTCATCAAGTAAATTTTTTTTAGAGATTTTATTTATTTATTTATTTATTTATTTATTTATTTATTTGAGAGAGAGAGTGAGCACATGAGTAGGGGGAGGGACAGAGGGACAAGCAGACTCCCCGCTGAGCACAGAGCTCGAAGCAGAGCTCAGTCCCAGGACCCTCAGATCATAACCTGAGCCGAAGTCAGACACTTAACAGACTGAGCCACTCAGCACCCCTCAAGTAACTTGTATCATGAAAGAAGCACAAACATACCACTTCAATCACATGCCTTGTATTTGGTCAAGTCAGGATTTGGACTTGGTTTTATTTGCTATCCATGTTCGTGATCTCTATCATACAGCAATAAGTGGGGTGATTCAGATCAACCAGTCAGGAAAAGAGAGTAAAGTTTGAATTTAGCAAAAACTGATGTGTGTCAGGCTCCAAGTACATGCATGCTAGGTTTGAGGAGTGCAATAAATAAAATTCGAGTCTCCCCAATTTTTCCAGCCGTGAACATAATGATTTGCACTTGGTAGTTGTTTCCTACATGAATAAATGATCAATCAGTTTAAAAATTACATCTCCTCAGGGAACTGAATTTGGGGAAGGAGGACTTAAGAAGGAGAATGAAGAACTAATCCATCTTGAGCAAGGCCAGAGACGGGCTTTAAGAGGGAATGACGATTGATCTGAGATTCAAAGGATAAAAACATGCACAAAAAAAAGGCAAAAACTAGATGACCATTCTAGCATGTAAAGTAGTATGCTTTTATTTTTGAATCAAGCTTTGTGCAGTTATTTTTTTCTGCTTAACAAACATTCCCTCAAATTTATAGCTTAAAACAATAATTTGTTACTAGCTCTCAT
This sequence comes from Ursus arctos, assembly GCF_023065955.2. Classification (NCBI taxonomy): domain Eukaryota; kingdom Metazoa; phylum Chordata; class Mammalia; order Carnivora; family Ursidae; genus Ursus; species Ursus arctos. The sequence goes on from NW_026622930.1 coordinate 16,939,431, forward strand.
GGTTCTCCAGTTGACAGATAGATGGAAAACTTTTCTTGTTCCGGGTGTCACCTGGGGGGATATTCAGCAGGTGGATAGGCTGGTTCAGTGGATACAAACTATCCCTGGCATCTTCAGAACCCTGTCTTGAGAGACCCATCTCTGGATGACCCAAATGCTAGACTCAATTGAGACTGTCGACTTGTAAGCCTACACGTTGATGGTATCTTGGTTTGGGGTGGGAGTTTGTTGAATTTCTCATACGGCAGCTTAGGGCTAACAAAGTAAACATTTCAAGAGATCTGAGAGCTTTTCAAAAGACAAAATGGCCAGACTTCTTACAACCTAAACTTGGAATAGCCAACTGCCACTTCCTTCACATCCTATTAGTGGAATAAGTCATGTAAGCCAATCCAAGGGGAATAGAATTAGACTCCATCCCTCAAAGAGTTTGCAACTATCTTTAGTCTACTACACTCTTATAATGCTTTGAACTTCAAATCACAGCACGGATGCAAACTCAACAGATGCTCCCTGCGCTAAAATTCTGATTAAGGCAGAAGACTTAATACCATCCTGACAAACCCCCATGCAAAGCCAGGCACAGCCTGGAACAGAAGTGAAACAGATCCTATCTCTTCACTTCCACTGATCTTGTCAGGCAATTGCTATAGATTGTAATTAGCGTAACAACGAAGATGGTAAAAATAAAGAGGTAGATGATAGATGGTTGTTACCCAGCCAACTTGAAGATAAGCCGCCTTCTGGATTCAACCCTCATCACACTCAAGCCCAAGCACAGAGCTGGGGAATTTGATACACATAAGAAAGATTCCTACATTGGTGATTTTCTCCTGTTCGTGGAACATGGGTGGAAACATGCTGTTCCGTTTACATGAGAAAGAATATTCTGAAAAGTCCCCTCCTCCTTTATCCCCCATCCCACCCCACCACCTCAAACCCCACTAAATTAAAGCCATATTTGTGGATCCTAAAAGGAAATTTCTTTTAGTAGCCAATAAATAGTAATAGGTTCTGATTCTTGTTCGTGTTCAGTGTGCCCTGCTGAGAGGTTCACTTCATTTGGCATTGCTGGGAGACTGGTAATGAATTTCCCTGACAGGTACATCCCTGGTCAGATCAGATCAGGGAAATGAGCTCTTTGGGGCACAGGCTTGTAGGAATTATGGCAGTATGTGTTCACTGACCCCAAGTTGAAAGAATGTTTCATTCCAATACTCTGAAATGGAAACTGATAGTCTCTGTTGTTTTCATTGCTTAAACTGCACGTTATTATGAGGGACTTTATTTTAAATTACCTTGAGTGGTAGCATAGCTTTCCATGAAAAAAAAAAAAAAAATCAAATGATCCATATTTTGCTAGCAGCACATTGGTTACCTGAAAATAATTTCTTTATGGACTTACAGAAAAAGAAACAAAATCCTGAATTTAAGATGAACTAACAGTAATGTTTCTCTCTTTCTCTGAAATAAACACACGCACACACATTTTCTACTGTTCACTATGTACTTGAATAAAAGTAATAAATTCTCTCACTTGTCTCTCTAGCCCAACACCTCTGGAAAGAGACTGTGAAAACTTAGTTTGGACTGAATTTGAGTTAACTGTCAGAGATTTCTGCCTGAAGTTGGGTTCTCTTTGAATTTTAGTTTCCTTTGGATGCAGTACTTGCAACCAAAGTAGTCTCCAGAATCAGAGTCCAAGGACTGGCCAGCCTATGTCTGACCTTTTCAACAGATGTTTGTAAATGGAATAGATTGCTTTTCCCAACCCAAACTGCGTAATCTTTGGTTCGGGTTGTTTTCTATGCAAATACTTAGACAGGCTGTGGTTTGTGCTGCTTGGCGTTGGTAATAGGATATACACAGAGCCCAGGTCACTGACTAAACCCAGCTGAGTCAGGAATGATCAGTTTTAATCTTGGGATGAAAACTTGATACATTAGGGAAATTAGTTGATCTGGTCAGCAAGATTTTTTCTTTTCTTGCTCAAGCCCAAATTATGATCTGGACAACCACTTTGCATGGTGAAGAGAAGAGATGGAGACAAACAACTCAAATCTGATTTGGCCAAAATACAAACTGGCCAGCACAACTTCAGATATGTCTCACTGAGTGATACTGGTGATGTGACAATGTGAGCCCATATTTGGTTAGTTAATTGGTTGATCTACCACTAAGTAGAAAGAGGGCATGGGGATATACCTCTGTCCCCTTAAGGCACCATTTACCCAGCAGTTGCATACAAATGAGAAACCTGGGGAAACAGGATCTCATAACAATGTGGAAACCAATGTTCAGGGGCTGAGCACACTCTGCTTATTTTGAGAAAGATACCAGGGTTCCTGTAGGGTGCATTAGCTGATCTCCCACAAGGGAATAATGAGAACTCAGTTTATGAGGGAGCACACAGAACTGGTGACTTGCAGATAGACTCTTGAGAGGATGACTTGCAGCTGTGACTCCCCAGATGCCAGGGAAAACCATATTCAAGGGTGTTTCTCTTGAGAGCCGAAGAGACCCAGTGGCCATTGTGTCTCACAGACAACTGGGTCCTCTTAATGATACAGAGGTTTAGTGCAATGAAAGGAACAGAGATTGTATAGATTAATATTTGACTTCACTTCTGCAAATTTCAGCTGTGTGGCCTTGGGCAAGTCATTTAACTTGCCTGTGCCTACCTTGCAAGTAATACTGTGGGTTTTATAGTAAGGCTTAGTGAAAATGTGTGTAAAGCACTTAACATTATGCCTGGTACTTGGTAGTGCTTTATAAATGGTAATCTCTATGTTCACTCAAGTTTTATGTGACAATATCATTTAGCGAATGAGACAGAACCAGGTTGGAATACCAGATTTACCTCTTCATAGCCGTATGAATAAGAACAAATTTCTTTCCCTCATTGAACTTTACTTTCTTTACCTTTATAGTGGGAGAAACAATAATTACATCGTAGGGATCATTTGATCATTAAATCAATGATATAATGAAGTGCCTAGGAGAATATCTACCATTTAATAGTGTCCACTTATTATGTCATTACTCTCCCCCAAATTTATTTAATTTTCCCGGATTAGGGAAGAGATGAAGAAAGAGACCTGTCAAGGGCCTTTGCTCACTCTCCAGGGACTGCACACCCAGACCTGAGCTCTGCACGAAGAGAGAACTACAGCAGAAGAAAAAGTGGCAATGAATTCAGGGCAGTTTGTCACAATTTAGGATGATAGGGCACATCCATGGAGAAGCGGCACTCAGGGAAATCAGAATTAGATGGACATAGGCACCAAAAAGTTTCCCGACACAAGCTTCTTATAACTGCTAAAAGATCCAAGGGTTGGGAAGGCGAGGGGCACTTGCTTTGCTGCTGATGGACAGACTTTAGGGACTTCTGTTGTGATGATAGGCAGTTAGTTACAGGCTCAAAACTCCAGGCACACATCTCTTTCTTTATAGCTCTTCAGCCAAGTTTTCAATGATTTACTCTTCTAATTTTCTTTCATTTTGGTAGGTCTTCGTATTTCCTCTTTTAGAGTGCTCCAGGACTTGTTGCATAATTCACTTTAAAGGTACAAAGCATGCCAGGAGCTACAGAGAATAAAAGGACTTATATTTATGCTGCGGTACTGAAAGATTTTTCCCCCAAAACTCACACCCAAGAACTTGTCTATAGGCCAATTAGCATTTTGGCCACATTTTCAGGATTTGGCTACAACAGCCACTGTGCAAACTGACACCACATGTGGTACTAATTGGAGCTGTTGGCAGTTTAAGAAGAAAGGTTGGGGATTGCGCAGGGCACAGAAGCCTAACAATGCCCTCACACAATAGCTCTCAACAGGAGTTAGAAATTAGAACTGCAAGGCAAAGGATGGGTCTGTGAAGCAAGGTCAATGAGCTGAAGCTCTCAGCACTTTGAAAAAGCAAAAAAAAAAAAAAAAAAAAAGCGCAAGAAAGAAAAAGAAGAAGGCAGGAAAAAAAAAAAAAAAAGATTTAAACTATACCAAACTTCCAACATAGACGAAGGCCAGGTTCATTGTTCAGAGGACATGTTCAGCCAGGAAGCATGTATGTGCAGATGTGGAGGAGGGAAGTAGGGACAAACGGGTGTCTTGGACTATATGGAGACTCCGCCATTGCTTGAAGCCAGTGAAATCTACCCCCCGGCATCAGTTTCTTCATCTGCAAAGTTGTCACAAGCTTCCATAGCGTTTACCTCCTACCAGCGGAAGGGAAGGGGGGGCGGGGATGCAGATTTGTAGTTTGTTAAAGTGCTTTGATGTTGCAAACTTCAAACCCAAACAGAGGGATCGATCTCTCATAACGTTGTAGCTGTGGGTCTCTGGAAGTATGAGGAAGGTGGCAGTGGTGCTGGGGATAATTATTCCCATAGTCCAGCTCTAGGAGGTTGCGAGATACAGGAAGGAGCCTCAGGGAATTGGAGTTAATTGTAAGGATACACTGGGGAGATTGGAAACACAGAGCAGCCTCAAGTAGCTACATCTGCAGGCTCATGGAACTGGACAGTTTTGTTTTGTTTTGTTTAAGATACAACAGAAGCTTTGGTTTCCCGGTAGCAATTATAATCATCTTAACATGCAGCTTCTCTCTCTTTTCTTAGGCCATGCCTGTGTGGCCTTTCTTCCTATTAGAACACAATTAAGCCAAAGAAAGCTCCCTGAACTGACCCTAACAAGTTCTTTACAGAGGATAAAGCTCTTTTCCCTAAGAAACAGAAATGCAATTTCAAGGACCTGAAATTACAAGTGCATTTAATGCATTTCCTTCCCTCTCACCCGCCCCCACACCCTTTCTCTCCCTCCCTGTAAGGCCCACCCCTTAAAATTTGTTATGCCCAAGGCAAGGGCATGACCAGAGATCCTGCACCTTCCATCTTCCCTTCCCATCCTGGGTTCTGTTACTCAGCACGAAGGGCCCCCTGTGCCTGGGCGCATGAACCTGCTCCTCCCAGATCCTGACAGTGGCCTTTCCTCAGGGCCTTCAGGAGGCCAACTAGGGAAGAAAACTGCAGGACTAAATGTAGGTTCAAGGGCATCGGGTCAGGGAATTCCAAGGCCCCAAGCAATCTAATATGACCTAAAAGAGGCCCCTGGTAGCCATGCACTTTTGTTCTATGGGACAAAGCTAAGAAGGACCAGAGCACAGGGATGTCTAGAGTGCAGGACCCTGAGAAGGACCTTCTCTTGTCCGGGTCTCAGACCACCTAATTTTATTCCCTACTCCCTTCCCGATTACTACTACTACTACTACTACCACTAGTACTGTTACTATATGAGGAATGAAGGGTGAATAACATTTGATACAAGATATCTCCTGGAATAAAAAAGAACGAGGTGGTTTCTCTCCACACAGTTCTGGAGGCTGAAAAGTCCAACATCAAACGCCAACAGATTTGGTTCTGCTGAGTCTCTGCATCCTGCCTTGTGGAGGGATCCATTCTCACATGGCAGGGGGAGAGAAAGAGGAGGAAACTCTTTCTTCTCTGTTCTCATAAGGCATTAAAGCCATCATTGAGGCTTCCACCTGCATGATCAATCCCCTTCCAAAGCCCGCACCCCCAAACACCGTTGTATTCGGGTTAGGCTTCCACATATGAGTTTAGGGGGGAAACAAGCTTTCAATGCATAGTACAGGCCAAGCCTATTCTGCACAGCACACCCAGGAAGTGGACAGGAGGCAGTGGTCTTTAGTCCTGAAAGCAGCAAGTTAGCAGCAGCAGAAAATGTCACGAAAGAAATTTTAATCTTGCCCTTCTATTCGAGATCCAGGTAGGAAATATTTTTTTTTCCTTTGTAGATTCACATAAAGATTTATGAGACACTTCAAACTCTAGAAACTGATGAAAGAAAAGCGCTCGCTTGTTCCTCTGCCATTTTGTAATAGTACATTGCTCTAGGGAACACTGTTCCCCTTTCTTTTGTGCTTAAAGTCATCAAGATTGTGAGGGAGTCGTCTGTTACTGCAAAATAAGGCATCCCCAAAGCTAACTCTTTTAATGAACGTTGACCACTCCCCTTATAGTTTAGGCTGACCATGTGAGCTGGTGCAGGCCAGAGAGACCTAGACAAGGGTAACTGGGTTTGAGGGTGAGGTAGTAGGAATTCTGGGAAAGCTATGATCTTTTTAAGGAAAGGACATATATGGCTGATACAGATTTTTAAGTCTCCTTCCTTAAGCTTCTCCCATTTCCCTACTTGGAACTGAAACGTGACCATAAAATGATAAGCATAAAGACAAAATTTACCCCAGAAAAAAACAAAGAAAAAATATGGGAGCCCTGATAGCATCATTAACTATCTCTTGTACCCTAGTAACCACTTACCCCTAAATTTCTTATTATGTGAACAAGAAACTTTTTTTGTTTGAGTCACTTTGAGTTTCTCATTATTTGCTTTTGATTTCACCCACAACTGTACAAGTCCCATGTTCAATCCAACCATGGCAGGCAAGGTAGATCCCTCATTGTCCCCAACCACAGCTTGCTCATCCATGTGTCTTTGCTCCAGTGATGAGACAGCTGCCCCTTCTTTTTTGACTTATGGAAATTCATATGAGCCCATACTCAACTTCCCCACGGGAGATAAGAAGTGGTTAATTTCCAGGCTTTAGAGTCAAAAGTCATGGATTCAAATCCAGAAACTGCTGGCTGTATAACTATGAACAATTCACTTAAACTATATCGATGTCAGTATACTTACCCAAAAAATGGGGCTGTCACTTAAATTTAACAAGATTCCTGGGCATATTGAACAAGATTATTTAAAGAACTTATCAAAGGCCATGATTTCAAATGTAGAAGAAATATTCCTATAAGTGTAAAGTTTATAATTAAGACTTTGCCACAATCTATTCATTTTTCACATTGCTGATAACCTGATAGTTTTCCTATGGGTTAGAGCAATGTCACCAGATGTTGGATATTTATATCTAATTTGGTATTTCAAATGGGTGCCTTGTCTTTATCAAAATACTCTACTTGCCTATGACCCAGGAACTTTAAAAAAAATTTCTACTTGTAGTGCTACATGGAATTTGCAGTCCTAAATCCAGAGTGCATGTTCAGTAATAATACTTCAGGCAGCGTCCTAAGTGATTTATACGTATCGTTCCATTAATCCTCACACTCCAGCAGGGAGGTATGATTATTATCCTGCTGTTGCAATGGAGCCCTGCAGCACGGGGGTCTTCATCTCTTGCCTGAGGTCACAGAGTTAAGAAGTAAGGGCAAGGCTGGGGTTCACACACAGCCTATGTGACTGTGGAGCCCTCAATGCCCTGCTCTCTCATCAGTAATAATAACTCGTGCATGGTCAGCCGAACACCAGAGAGCTACAAACCAATACAAGTTGACTGAACATGATTGACCGCCAGTGAGCCATCCTTCTTTCTCATTTTCAAGTCAGCATAAAAAGTGGATTAAAGCAGTGTGTCTTAGAAGATCATTCTACTTCCGTCATTTAGTTCCTATTAGAGTGCACAATTTTCCTCCATTGGTCTGAGTACCAGGTGTATGATATTCACCTCTGAATGCCCAGGACATAGCATCATTTCTGGAACACAAAATATCTCAAAAATTGCTAACTAAAATAGTACTTGAGATAGAAGTTTCATTAAAAAAATAGCACAAAGAATATATCAATTTATCTCCTGAAACAAAGTTGATATTTCAAATATGTAACCTAAACAGAAAGGTAACAAATTTACATTTTGATGTTACTAATTTAACATAAATTTAACTTTATATTTTTTAAGTTATATATTTGATTTGAATTTTTAATTTTTTTTAAGTTGCATTGACTACCTTTTCATTTCTGTGTTTAATAAACGATAAGGTACCAAACTAACCATTAAGTCAAACAAAAACCATTGTGCTTTATTTGAGACAAAAACCAAATATAATTCCCTTTTCTTTGTAGAAATGTGGCTTTAAAACAATGTCACAACGAAACCAATGTTAAAAATCAACCTGCAAATGCAAGTGTAGTTTTATACAAGGGAGAATTGTACTAAGATTGAAACATAATCATTAATTAAAAGGAAGAGTTGTTCACATGAGAATCTCTCCCTAGAGTTTGTGCCAAATCTTAGCAATTCCAGCTGAGGAACCCGAAGTTGGAAAGCCATGGGCAACCTCTTTCCACACATGACAAGGCTCTGCTCTGATAACTCTACAGGCCACCCGCAGGCAGCTGGACCTGCTATGAACAGGAAAACAGTGGGGAATTGGTGTTTTTTCTCTGCTGCAAATTCAAGCCAAAAAATAAATGAATCTGAATGCATAGGAATGCTTTCCTTTTCAACTGCCCAAGGTGACCTGCAGCAGAAACGAAAACAAAAATGTTTCTCTCCACCTAAAGGAAGATCTGTCTTCTTGAAATAACATATCTGGAAGCACTTGAAAACTCAAGTATTCATTGTATTAAAAAAGTGTTACTCGTGATAGCGAGACAGTGGTATTTTTTCGTAATGAGAAATGCCTGAAAGGGTAATACATTTAGAGATTAATTTAAAAACACCAAATCCAGGAATTTCACCCATGCCTCTTGCCACCATCAGATTCTTTGAAGCGGTTGCCCTGTAATCCCAGGGCATGCCCAGGTTGGTTGTCTAGAAAGCAGTCCTCCCAAGTGCAATTTTCCAACAGTGTGACTGATCCCTTATTCCGTTCATCAGGTAAAAGCATAAACACGCAACCTAAAAGTTCATTTAAGTGGCGAAGAATTTTCAGTGTTAAAAAATAGAGAGAGAGCCTCCAGTGCTCAGTACCAAAAAAAGGAGGTTTCCTGTATGCCAGAAAGATTCAGACATCAAATATTCATAATAAATTACATTTTAAAACTGGTTGAGAACTATTCCCCCCAAATAAAAACCTTCTTGCCCATCTTTCTTTCTTTCTTTCTTTCTTTCTTCTTTCTTTCTTTCTTTCTTTTTTTTTTTTTTGAATTATCATAGTCTCTGGACCTCTATAAGGGAAATTTTATCACATTCCCTTAAATTATAATTATTTATGGAATAACATTGTCTCGCCCACTTCATTGAAAAAAAAATGTGAAGGCACAGATTTTGTGTTACTATCTGTGAATTATTCTCAATGACCAATAATGTTGCATTACAAAAAGTCCTTCGAGTTAGTTCCTACATAAATCAATGCACTTGTAAACACTTAGTTGTATTTCTGAATATCAAAGACTGTATCTATCCTGCCAGATCAGAATTTTCCAAACTAGAGCCAACAAGATTTTCTTAGGGTTCAAGGAAATGGTGTAGAAAGATCCTGAGCTTCTCTCCTCCCACGAACATAGTGAGAATTTCTTTATTCTGCCAAAATGAACCCCTAGCTCTTCATTTTTTATTCTGTTGTAATATACCACTGACATGAAGACTGGGCATTTAAGAATGAATGAAACCTAGGTCCAGTGGAAAAGAGAGAAAAAGAGAAGCAGCTCTATTTATGGAAAGCAAAATAGAAATGTAATTTTAAGTATCTGAAAGTCTGTAAGTTTTGTTATAATTCACTGCAAGTACATATTAAACTCTGGTGTAGGGGAATAAATAGAAAACATATTATCAAACACACATAGGCACAGGCTTAGAAAGTTTGTAATTCATGTTATCATATTACACATTGTCATCACTAACAAACGAATCTGGCTTCTTATCATTAACTACAGACTCAGGTGGTATATCTGCATAGTCCCAAAACACCCGGATAAAAGCAAATTCAAATCAGTCAGCCATCCAGAATGTTAGTTTATTCAACACTAAACATATGTATATTTGAAGCTTTCCAAATCATTGATTTTCTTTTTTGTTTTTATCCAGATGGTGGTACATTTTATACTCAAGAAACAAACGAATTACACAGTTTAGTGAGTATACGAAAGAAAAATAATAAAATAGGTTTAGAGGATGAGAATGATAATGTAAAATTTACATAAATGATATTATTTGTCAAATAAGTAGAGACATATAAAACACCATCTAGGATTTCAGATTGTCCGAAACAGTAAATTCGGAATTTTTTCAGTATTCTTCATCGAGTTCTCATTTGCCCTGATAGCAGAGAACATACCTCATGCCTTAAATCCTTGTCTTTGCTCAACAGTCATTTTTAACTTCCTGAACCCGTGGGTATCAGTTCTCTATGCTGTGTAATTAATTACTATACACTTATGAGTTTAAAATAGCATGCGTTTATTATCACACAGATTCTGTAGCTCAGGGGTCTGGGCACACCTGACTTGGGTTCACTACTGAGGGTCTCACAACGCTGAAATCAAGATGTTGGCTAAGCTGTGTTGTCATCTGGAGATTTGATTAGGAAAAGATCAGCTTCCAAGCTCCCTCAGTCTGTTGGCAGAATTCATTTCATTGCAGCTTTCAAAGCTGCTTCTTCAAAGTCAGAAACAAAGAGAGTCTCTAAGTTCAGAGAAGGACTTGTCTGATTAGGTCAGGCCCACCCAGAAAAAAATCACCCTTTGACCAATTCAGAATCAAATGATTAAGGACCTTAATCACATCTAAAAACATCTTCACCTTTGCAATATTCTACTGGTTAGAAGCAAATTCCACGTTCCTCCCATCCTCAACAGGAAGGAATTACATACAAGTTTGTATATACCAGCGAAGTAAGAATCTTGGAGGTCATCCCAAAATACTGCCTATCATATCTTGTCAAGTCGGGGACTGCCAATCTCCTAACCACAGCCAGCCACCAACCAGGTACAGTGGTGATAGAAACAAGGAAGTGGAATTTAAATTGTTAAATTCTTGCAGCAGCAGGGCCACACACCTAGAAGTGTGCTTTGGTTGGCAGTGATGTTAGAGTATGGGTAGAGAATTTCTCAAACCTAGTGTGGAGGGGTGGCTACTCACTGGGGTGTAGTTAATGCCAGATGTGGGAGGTGGGCTGGGTGGGTTACCACCCATTCTCATCACCCTGCTGAAGACTTATGTAGCTGTAATTAATGAACTTGTTGTTTCCATTAATGCGAAGAAAACTGGTTTTATTTCTTACTTCCAAATAAGAAAACATAATGGGAGGTTGTGCCATCATGTAGCAGGCCCTATTATAATTGATAGATATCCCACTATGAACAGCACTTTCCAGTGATTGATCCTCGAGATGCTTCATTTCTGTATGTGTGTGGGTGTGCGTCTTCGTTGTCTGTATTTGGCTGGTGTGGATCCCTCATATTCTGAAATCGGGATTTAATTATGGACTCAAAGGGGAATATTTACACATTACATTAATTCAATTTGATATGTTTCTGACAATAAAAACAAAAAAAAAATGCATTCATTTTCTCACTTGGATTTTCTATCACATTCGGACTATGCCATGGTGCTTTCTAGTACTTGATAATCTGGTCGGTTTCACTGAGAGTTTGCCAGTTCATCCTGAAGCTTGAGGAATTAATTTTGTTTCCTGCAACTGATCAAAACATACTTGGGGAACAGCAAAAATGATAGCACAACTATGGATATCGCAGTTATTTCTAGAAATTGTAAAAGAGGTTGTTGACTGAATGTGAACTTGCAATGACTTCTTCCGCACAGAATCACAGACGCATGCAACAGTTTTTCAGGCACACTGAAACTTTCATTCAAATCAAGAGAAAACAGTTTTTAGTTTTCATCTCTAACTTTTGCGTCGTAAACTCTCCCTGGAGACAGGCGGTGGAATGAGCTCATACTTTTCTCTTCTCTTTCCAATTTTATGGTAATGGTGTAAACTGCACCCAACTTCCCTCAGGACTAGGTGGATGCTGTACACACTTTCTAAAAACTTGTGAGTACTTGTATCGTCCACATCAACAATAAGGAGAAAAAAACCCCAATTACTTGAAATTACACCAAGATGTAAGGCATCAAATAATGATATTCTTGTTGGCTTAATAATGCGATGACTCATTCAATAACTCAGAAAATAGTTATTAAGCCACTATGACCACATGGTAGGGGATGTTTTGAAAACCAGAATCACAGGAAGGGCTAACAAAAACATTCTTGACCTAACCTGCCCTCAGAGAGTGTCCATTCTAGCGTATAATAGCATAGAAGGTGGTGGTAAGTAGAGACCCATGGGGTGGAAAGCAAAAGAAGGTCAAGGGATTAGACAGGGTAGTCAGAAAAACTGTCTCCTACAAAGGTGATCTCATGCTATGCATTCAATTGTTTATTCATTACTTCTGCCCTCTGAAGAACTCCAGGTTCATGAGTGACACGTCAGAAAGGTGTCATGAAAGGCAAAGAGGACTAGTTCAATAAAGAAAGAGAGTGTGTCCACGGGTGTCAAATGCTGCAGGAAGCATTAGTTATACACAAGCTGAATCATTTCTGTTAGGTAGAGCCATTTGGCTAGTGAATGCAGGTTCTCTGGTTCCAAGAGACTGAAAGGTGAATAGAGGATGGAGACATGGAAGCAGCAGCAGACATGACTGACAGTCCTGAGATGAAGGCATCAAACTGTGCACAGAGCGGGGGAAGGACATCCCAGACAGAGGAAAGAACAGGTGTAAATGTGGGGGAGCAGAAGCATGAGCACTCACAAGGAGGCTGATATATGTGGACTGTAGTAACGCAATAAACCCAGGTGGGAAATTGGCTTCTGTTGGTAGACTCGCACGCCATGCGAGGCCTCACAGTCAGGGCCAAGAATGTGGGCTTTCATTCCACGTGACATGAGAGCCCTGGGGAGTTTTGGGCAGGAGAGTGAAACGATCTAATTTTTGACTGTAGGAAATAAGCATCAGGGGAAGCAGGGAACTCTGTAAGGAGTTTATTGCAATAGGCCTCAGTAGGGAAGCCCCTGTGCAGAAGGTGAATCATTATCAAACCCGGCATGGACTTTGAGAAGGGAGCCCATAGCATTACTGGTGGATTGGAGTTGGTGCCAATGCCTTCACTGACTGAGATATGGAGGACCATGGAGGAGAAGTTTCAAGGTGGGGAGATGACATGGAACTGAATGCTTGTGTTTTCCAAAATGCATAGGTTGAAGCCCTACCCCCTGACCAGTGTGGCTTAATTTGTAGATAAACTTCAAAGGAAGAAGTTAAGGTTAAATGAGGTCATAAGGGTAGGGCCCTTATTGGTGTCCTTATAAGAAGGGGCAGCAGAGAATGGAATTGCCCTGTTTATAACATCTGTTTTCTCTTTCCTCCATACCAAAAGTTTCAGAATCCTGAGGAGGGAGGGGATGGGCTAAATTGTGTCCCTCTAAAGCTTTCACCCCTAATGTAACTATAATTGAGGATAAGGCTATTAGGAGGTCACTAGGATTAATTAAGGTCATGAGGGTGCATCCTAATCTGATAACATTGGTGGCCTTGAGAAGACAAAGGGAGAGCCCCCTCCCTCCCACACAAATGCATCAAGGAAATGCCAGGTGAGGAAACAGCAAGAGGGCAGCCATCTATACCCCACGTGAAGCAACTTCATGAGACACAACCCTACAGACATCTTGAACTTGTGCTTCCAGCCTCCAGAACTATGAGAAAATACATTTCTGCTGTTTAAGCCATGCACTCCGTACTATTTTGTTATGGCAGCACAAGGTGACTAATACAGGAGATGTATCAAGAATTCTGTCTTGGATATTTAAATTCAAGATCTCTTCTGAGCCACAATGGTAGGTATTGAAGTGTCTGGAGTTCACAGAGGTCAGAGCCAGAAATATAAAAGGCAAGTTCTCTGTTGATAGATGGTATTTGTGCTGATTAATGCACTACTTAATCTGGGAGACAGAATGAGATCTCTAGGAGTGAGAGAAAGAAGAGCCCAACATGGACTTCTAGGGGTTCCAACATCCAGAGGTTGGAGGGAAAAAAAAAAAAAAAGGAAAAGCCAGAAGAAAAAAATGTCTGAGAAGTGGCTGGTGAGAGACAAGGATAACAGGATTGCAGGGCAGAAACCTGGGTGGGAGTGGGGAAAAGTGAGGAGCAAGGGCAGAGAGAAGACAGGAAGTTAGCAGACAGAAGACTCCAGAAAGTCTCTCACTGCAAACAGACTGCTTTCTCAAATCCCCCCATCAAATAGAAATTTTGAACTCTAACTCTGAGCAGAAGTGAATACAAATATGTACTTTCAACCCAGAACCGAGTTGAAACCACATTGTTTTTGTAATAAATAGAGCCACTTCTACAACACTGTTCCACTCTCTGTAATTTAACCATGTGAAATTAATTCTCCAAACTCCAAATGTGAAAATTAACTATTAAACATAGATTGTATCCCAGGGTTATAATCAAAATAGTTAACTAGTCTGACATTCTGTAAAATAAATAAATAAATAAAACAACCCAAAAAACAAAACAAAAAAACCATGACCGTAAAACCACTCCAATTAGCTTGAATATATTCCAGCCAAGGAGACAGCTTCTAATTAACTGATTGTTTTGCTTTTAATTAAATGGCTAGGCAACCTGAAGAATTATTTGGAGAATTATTATATCTATATTTTCAGCACAACCTTGTTTCGGAACTCTAGATCTATATCCCCAAATTGTTGGATTATCTCCATCTGGATGACTGATGGCAAGACATAAATACAACCCTAATCAAGCAGAGTAAGCTGTCTTCCCTAACAAAGTAGCTCCTCTTTCATATTCTTTCTCTCTCTGTGGCTGAGTATTTAGCATATGGCGTGTCTTACATTATTAACAAATCCATTTCCACCTGTATTCATCCATGATTGTGGCTGCTGGAAAAGGGGCAAGATGAACACCACCTCAGGAATGATGAGGATTTGATATAGGGGCATTCCCTCCCCAATACTAGTAGAAAATGCTTAGCCTCCTTTGCTTCCTTGGGGAATGGTAAGAGAAGAGCCTAGTAAGACCTCTGTTTCCCCCACACTCAGGGTTATAAAAATAAAGAACTTAAGGACATGATAGCATGATTCTCTGGGAAGAGCCTTAGAAAGGAGCTCGGTATTTGGCTGGGATCTAGAGGAAATGCATCAGAGGAACAGGTGTATAGCATGCATGGGAGAAGAAGTCTGGATGGAGAGCTGGGTGACACTGCTGGTGGCCCATGATCAACACATGACACACAGGACAACAGAAGTTACCACCTGTCTTGTTGATGGAACCAAGTAATGCTGAGAGGCCAGCTGGATCAACAAAGCCTGCATCAGAAAAGGGAGAACACCGTGAATACGAACATCGGTAAACGTGGATGATGGCAGATAGCAGCCACAGAGGGAGTGACATCTGAGACCGCAAGGCAGGACGGGTGAGAGAAAGAAGCCCACCTCAGTAGATTCAACCAGTCATCCTCTGACAATGCCACTGATACTCAGAGACCCCTAGGACTCGATACCCCCTATTCCTTCTCAAATATCAAAATGACATCTTTATAGAAGGATAGAGGAGAATATACAAGATTGTGAACATTAGCCGGAAAAAAGGGTAGAGCTTCTTGAAACGGACTCTTCCTTTCTAATAATTTCTTTCCATTAATTGGCGATTTAAAGTTCCAGTCACCTCTTGATACTTGGTGGAGTGCGGGCTTAGGAGTAAAGTTACATCACTTGTAGAAAAGAAATAACCGTATTACTCTGCAGAGTTGAGTATATTTTCTCTGTCACATGATTAAAGAGAAACTTAGCTCTCCAAGCTAAAATGTTCAATACATCACTGGCATGCCCCTTCTTTTTCCTGACTTCCAAGCTGTCAACAATCACTTCCAATTAGACGTCTGACTCCAGAAATATGCCTCTTTCTTCCCTTTTTCTGGAAAACCACAGCATTCTTCTCACTGTCTTTCCACTATCTTCCCACTCAGAATCATCTTTCAAATATTGACAAGGTATTGTTATTTTTATTACATTGATTACGTCCTTAAATATGTCTCTGAGTTGCTTATTGTGTGAACATCAATTTTGACCTGTGTTTTGTGGATACCTAAACAGCGCTTCTCAGAATGTGGCTCCCTACTCACAGCATCAGCATTCTCTAAGGACAACTTAGAGTGTAAATTCCTGGTTCTCTCCATAGACCAACTGAGAATCTGAAACTCTGGGGGAGAAGCCCAACAATCTGTCTTCAAACAAACCTTCCAGGTGGTACTAATGCATGTGTACTTTGAGGAACCATGGAAGTAACACAGGAGTGATATTGGTCCTCTCAAGAGACTCTGAGGGGGGAGAGAAAGACTCAAGGCCCGCCAGCTCTGCTCCAAACAAAGACAACCTGTTCCCATTTTCTTGCAAAAATTTCCACCTGATAAATCACTCGTGGAAGATGTGGGGTTCAGTCATGATTCTTGTTTTTCATCCTGTGGATGTACTATTGCTCCCTCACAATTTATTGAAAAGACTAGCTACTCCATTGAATTAATTTTGTACCTTTGTCAAAAATCAGCTGGTCATTCCTACCCGGGAATTCATGAGTTCTCTTCAATTTGATTGGTCTAAGTCTTGGTCCCTCCACCACGACCACAGTCTTGGTTACTATAGGAATGCAGCAGGGCTTAATATTGCATGGAACAATTCCTTCTATGTTATTCTTTTGCAAGATTGTTCTAGCTGCTCTAGTGCCTGTGCCTTTCCTTATACATTTGAGAATGTTTGACTATGGCTACAAAAATCTTGCTAGGGTTTTGATAGGAATTGTTTAAACCTATAGATAAATTTGGAAAAAAATTGACATCTCTACCAGGAGAGTCTTTCCATCCATGAATATAACAGTCCTTCCATTTATTTAGCTCTTCTTTGATTTCTTTCCTCAGTATTTTATCATTTTGAGCATACAGATTTCATACATATTTTGTTAAATTTATACGTAGGTGTGTCATTTCTTTGGAATGATTGTATAAGATATTATGTTTTAAATTTTGGTTTCCACATGTTCACTGTTAACATGTAGAAATGTGATTGATTTTTACTTGTTGATTGTGTATCCTACAACCTGGCTGAACTCACTTATTAGTTCTTAGAGTTTTTGTTTTGTTTTGTTTGGTAAATTCCTTAGGCTAATACATTATCTGAAGGAAGAATTTTACATTCTTCAGCACAAACACTTAAGTCCCATGACAACACAACTCCATTTACCTTTCCAACCTCATTCCCAATCTTTGTTTTCAACTGACATCCTTTCCAAGTGTTTTCTTTCTTAAAAAAAAAAAAATTAAATTGATTGAGGACCTCCCGCATCATCATCTGGGGTGGTTTAAAAATGTAGTTTCCCAAAACTCACCCTAAAGTCTGTGGAGTCAGCCTGAAAGCTTGCACTTTTAACATGATATCCCTGATGATTCTTATATACACATAGGTTTGACAACAACAGTCTTCTGCATCAACCAAAATGAAATTCTCATTTTTCCTGAACTTACCACCCACTTCTAAGGCTTCAAGACCTCATGCTTCATTACTGATCTTTTATAGGACCACCTCAACATTCCTTGCTCGTAGGCTTCAATTGTATGCAAACTAAAATTCCTTAAATCTGCTTTGAACTGTTCCATTATCTTTTTTATTTCTGCACCTGGGAGAAAAACTACCCAATTCTTAATAAAGGTACCATTAAAACTTTACGGTGATCTATCTTCATATGGGCCCTGAGGTCTATGTAGACATCCTGCCATATGCACTTAGTCAAGTCCTTGTCCACACCCGCACAGTGGTTTTTTCAGATATGTATCCATTTCTTCAAAGGCCCTTTCTCCTCTCCACATCACAGTAGATGACCTCGTTTCCTAATCCATGGGGCAGGGTGGGACCTAAGTGTCTCACTTTTTCATCTAAAATCTTGCCTTTGTCCATACACAGTTCAAAGACGATTCCATCACCTTTCTTCTATTACGTGTAATTCATCTTGACAAAACTTCTATCAAATACACACTTTCTCAAGGGAGTTACTTTACTGCTTTCCACTGAATCATTCCCCTAGGAATATAGCTCTACTTGAGATCTCTCACCAATAAAACAAGAACAGAAATAAAATATTCAATAGTACTGTTTCTCTTTGGTTATTGTCTTATCACGTACTTTTACTTCAATTCTCACCTTATCAAAACAGAACACAATACATGGTCTCTCCCCATCTGCACTTCCAAGTTGCTGAAAATTGGCTTTGCCCCCATTGCAAATGACTTGATGAAGACATCGGGATCCCGAATTCCCCAATTCAATGGATAACATTGCATTGTTAGCTTGCTAGCATGTGATGGCATTGAAAACCTTCTCCCTTTTTATCTTCCATTAATCCACACTCTCCTGAAACCTCCTTCTTCATCTTTTATTTTTACTGATCATAAGCTTCCCTTGGCTCCTTACATGTTGAAAGTTTTTAGTGCTCTCTGATCCTCTTCACTCCATAATCTTACCCTGGACACTCCATTGCATGCCTCCACTTTAATTAGCTATGTTGCTTCCAAGTCCTAAATCAACACCTTCATACTCTCTTGAGCTCTTCAACTTTATTCCATCTTCCAGATTGACAGCTCAAGGTGAAAATAATGAATCATGGAACATTACATCAAAAACTAAGGATATACTGTATGGTGACTAACATAACATAATAAAAAATTATTATAAAAAATTTAAAAAAAAAAGATAATTCTAAATGCACCTCAAACTCAGCCTGTCCCAAAACAACCTCATTCTTTTACTTCTTTACTAGCCTTTCCCCCTATTCCCTGTGTTGGTGAATGGACTGACAGCTTCTCTAGTTGCCCTGTCCCAAACCAGAGAATGATTTCAACTCCCTGTCTCTCTTTTTCCTGTAGTCAATTAGCCACTAAACCCTGCCATTACTACCAGCTACCTCTCTTTGTCCTCAAATCTGCCTCCTTTCTCCATGATCAAGGCCACTGCCATGGTCCATTATTTAATCATGTTTCATTTGAACCGCAGAAGCAATCCTATAATTTTACTCCCTTTCTCAAGTTTAATTTACTTGAAGTCATTCTCTCTCTGTACCACAGTCTGGGCAGTGTTTCAGATACAAAAATCTCTGCTCAACTCAGAATTTTTTCAGTTCTTCCCTATCCTTTATGGCCTTAGTAGGACACAAAAGGCTTTGTATGACCTGACTTCTACTACATTTCCTCTATCAGCACTCTGAATCTAACTTTATTTAATTCTTTTTATGCATCTTACAATCTAATTTTCCTAATTTATCTGTTTATCTTCTAGGAGTCTTGCCTCATCTTTGCCTGAATTTTCTCTTCATCTATAAAGACTGAGTTTTATTAATCTGTTATTAATGAAGCATTCCCTTACTCTCACAGGCAGACTTTGGTAGTATTTCTTCTCTTTTTATATAACATTTTATATATTCTTTTATAAGTAGGTATATCAGATTGTTTTGTAATCATTTGTTTAGCTGTTGATCCACTAAATTGAAAATGATAACTTTCTTAGCACAAAGATTCTGTTGTATTCTACTTTGTTTCCAAACTCTTAGTAAAATAACATGGCCCACAGTAGAGACATACTAAATGTCTTTTGAGTAAAGCATTGGTCAGTGAAAGAGAGAGAGATGTACATAAGTTATTACAACAGAACTGAGAATAATAACACATGTTTTACTGGCGTGTAAATGGAATATTAATAAATAGAAAAGGAAAAGATCATGACCAGAAGATTTAATTTTGGCACAAAAGGACAGACATTACAAAAGCAAGAGAGGGGAGATGTCATTGCAAGGACCAAGTACAACATGACTAAGTGCATGGAGAAATAAATTACAAAACCTACTCAGTAACAACTACAGAGAATATTGGCAAGTCTATGTGGTCAATGGAGATATAAGTATACTGAGAATCAAAAAAACATAAAAATGTAAATAGATGTTAAATATCATTGTGTAAAGTTTCTAATGCCACGTTAAATAATTAAAACAACAGGTATTCAAGAGCCATTTAAGCATTTTTCACAGATTGGGTGGGCAAATTTGCTTTACTGTATTTAAAAAACACTAGGGTTTTATACTTTACAAACATTTTAGAGGGGAGGAGGATGGGAAGAGCCTCCAATAACAGACAATGATAATCATGTGGACCTGAACAAAGGCAATGAGTATTAATAAACAAAAAGCATCTGGAATCTGCTCGCTAACTTTGGTAGTTGCACATTTATAAAGGATGCCCCCAAATACAAAGAACTTTGTCTTCATGGACATTCACAATATGGAAGACTGTCTTGCTATGTGTTGCAATAGAGACAACATATACAAATAAGATCTGGCCTCATAACAAAGCAAAATGCAATTCTCGATGCATGATTTTAACTTCCTGGATGCTTAAAGATCTTGCCAAACCAAACAATTCTGATGTTGAATTAAATAATCAAGCACAAAGAGATAAATTATAAGTCCAACCATGAAAAACATTCTGTTTTTATGAGAACCGAATATAGATGAAGAGTTAACAAAGCAAAGGAAACTGAAAGTTTCTCGTAAAATGTTTAGAATGATTATATAACATTTACTAGGCTTTTAAAACCTGGGTGGTATTTATATGTCTAACAGTACATTATTCATAATACCTCAGGCTTAGAAACACTTGATAATACTATTCATATTTGTGTATGTGGACATTCATATTTAGAAATATGATATTTTATACATACACATACATAAATACAGAAACAGATTTAATACAAGCATTCTAGATTTACCCCCAAATGAACCCCAAATGGCCATAATTTCATATTGCTTTGACACTATAAATTATGACACATATCAGATAAATAAGACCACACTGAGAAAGAATTCATATTCTTATCTGCGCTAAGACAGATGGAAATCCATGAGAGTTATAGATAGGGAAGATTTTGGAGGTCAGGAATCTTGTTATTCTTGCCAACTCTGCTGCTGCTGTAATTCTTTATCACTGTAGTTTGAAAGGGGTAGATGCTTCCACTTCCTTTGGAAAACCATCTTCTCTTATAATCTTTGCAGTCCCTGTTTCTAAGCTTATGGTCTGACCTTCATCTTCTCTAAGCTTTCTTGTTATATAGAGTTCTCTTTCAATACTTAATGCCAGTACCACTCACTGGGCACTTAAACAACAATGCAACACAGTCTGTAATTCATCGCTTAATGGATTTTCATGTCATCTTAACCAGGTGGAAAAGTCCTCGATGCACAGACCATGTACTATAGACATTTTCCCCTCCATAACACCAACAATTCACTGAGTGCAAATTCATACTGCCATATATAAACATATTGTTGAATTGAACTTATTTGCTTAACGATTGTCATATAGCCTACAGACAGTCCCCAAAATTGATTTTTCATAAATTACCTTTCCTATGTGTGCTGGATGCTCACTGTGCATATCTCTCTTCTAGACCTTATTAGATGCCTGTGCAATGTTTGCATATCTGCCCCCTTATGGTCCTCACCCTGCCACTCTTAGAGCAACGTAGATGATATGATTGGCTCAAAAAAATCTCTGTGGGTATAGAAAGCAAGTACTGCAGGGCTCACTCTGCCTCCTCTGATAAAGCCACTCCTCCACGCAACTCAGACCAGAAGTTTTTGCTAAGTACCAGTCAGAGAAGGGAGGAAAGACAGAATGAAGATTGTGGAGAGATTCACAGACACCACCAAGCTCTCCACCAACAGAACTAATTGGAAAGAAAAACTTCAAATGAATTGGCTGGGTGCTGTAATTTCAGAAAATATTCAATAAATCCTTCCATCGGGTGATAAGAGAAGAAAAGCCTGGTGAAGTCAGACAGAGGTCAAGCCTCAGACCTAGGCCAGATACCAGAGAATTCTACCCTGAGCAGACGAGTACCTCCTCAGTTGCTGCAGACCTGTGCAATTAGCTTCTAAACCTACATTTTTGCCTATTTTATCCCGACTTTTCTGAACTCCTTATACATTGTGGATCTGTCCCATAAAATCTTTCTATATATTGACCCACAAGTCTTGAACATTGCAAATGATGGTAATAGAATTTCAAAAATCTAAAGAAAAATTACTAACCATATTGTTTGGCTCGCATAGTTTTGCTCCAAAGCAGATGTGAAGTTTCCTTAAAAGTTAGTTTATGTCTTAGAGAAAGACCATTTTTGCCCCTGAAGGTCTTCAGTGTTTCCTTTTCCACTCTGTTCTGGCCCCTGATGGATGAGCCTTGTGGATTATATTAAAGGATCCCTTACCCTCTGTCATTGTGTGGGTTTTAGCCAACAAGAGGCAAGTAACTGAGAGGACCTGAAGCCAGCTTCCTTTCTGCTAGGTGACTGATGTTTGGCTGCCTTCCTCAACCACACTCTTGTCCTAGCAGTGACCTTTCTCCAAATCCCTTGAGCTTCTCCAACCTTTGGCCCCTGTAGGGCTGTCACGAGCTCCCGGGTACTCTGCATTCCCATACTGATTTTCCTGAATTCTGCCAAAACCACTTTTAAATAGTCTTTTTACTCAAATTTCTTCAAATCACTGGTTTGACTATGCCATCTGCTTCCTGCCAGGATGCCGATTAATATGTCTCACATCCGTTTACCAGGAAATCAACGTTTTAAAGATAAAAAAAGACAGGAAGGAAAAGGGCATGGAAACTTTGTGTTCCTGGGCTTTGTCTTAGGAAAATGAAATGTTGCTTTCCATACTTTGGCCCACCCACAGGTCATGGCTAATAGAGCAAGGGCCAACAGATCTCTCTCTACTCATTGTAGATAAGAGAGTGGGCAAATTGTGGCACCCATGGGATTTCAACCTAGAGTAAAAAAAGTGGGGAAGAGTGTCCATTTTGGTGTCGTGGTAGAGATTGTGATGTCATCAGTTTATAATGTGATGAATGGAGCAAACTTAACTCTTAGACCCATGTGTAGACGGAGTCCCGATGCTCCTGCTTGTGGGACGTTTACACTTACTTTTTCTCTACTCCTGGCCCTCCATCTAGACAGATAATTTTTATATTAGTATAGCTATTCCCCTCTTCTTAAGGAAATATCTGTGCCCCAACTTACTCTTAATATTTTTAGCTAAAACCCTTTTTTTGTCATCACCTCACCTAGTTTATTGAGGTGAACATATAGCATATATGTTTATTCTTTGACTAATTCAATCTTGCCTTTCAATTTTCCTATAACTATCTGTGTTTATAAACACTAGTCTCCCATCATTCTCTACTTTACGGTCATTACAAGGAGCCGTAGATAAGAAAGAGATAGTTTGCCCCAAGCTTAAAGCTTTTCCCAAAAACCCTCTTTACTTCTCATACTCTATTCTGTAATTCAGATTCTAAATATTCATTTTAACAGTTGTTTGAAGGAAAGACCAAGAATCCACCCCTGACTTTGTAAGTAATATTTTGGTTAAAAAAATGACCAAATACAAGTTGTCATAGGGTGGCATATTATTTGGAAATAATTATTCATAGTCTTAAGCTTATATCATATATCATGATGCTAGAGTTATATTGGTATTTTTCTCTTTGAGAATAGTTTTGAAAACATTTCTAACCATGATCATGCATCATATAAATACACAAAGCTTGTGTAGATGCCACAAAAATAAGTGAAAACCCAGAATTATTTTTCACCTTCATCAAATAGTATGATCATCAGAGGGAAATGGTTATTATCTTCAGAAGATTTCTCGAGACTTTTCTACACTTGTCCCCAGAAAAGACATGGAGGCATTTTCAGATTTGTTTCTTTATAACAATATGAGTATCTCTCTCAGATCTCCAGGAACCATGCCAAATTTGTTTCTTCTACTTTTTAATGATGGATATGCAATCACTTAAATATGTATCAAGTGGAATCAAAAACAACTAGCACAAGACAGTAATTCAGCAAAATTGGGAGAGTATTAGTAAAAGAACTGTAAAAATGTTTTGAGATCCTCAGATTGGCTCATACCAACCATTATCATTACCCTCATACACAACACTTGAATATCTCTAAGAAACAGTGGCTTCAGTGTCTTATATTCTGTGTCAGCTTCATTTTACATATTGAACAATTTAAATTGCTATGAAATAATTCAAGGCAAACCTCTATTCTTTAAAAGGACTTTAAAAGAATAACAAATTGGGGTTCTGTTTAGAAATTATTTTCTAATAAAACAATGTAAGTGGTTGGGTCATTAAATTTAATTTGAAAGCCTAGATACAGGGGCAGAAACGTGCAGTGGCTGGCTCATTCAGCGGACACATCTACTAAACCTTCTGACACAGAAGGAGCAGGAACAGGAATATGTTCTTTGAACTAGAATCCAGGTGGCAACTAGTGAATGTGTGGCCCTTACTGGGTGGTGCATATTTTCTATCTGCAAAGTCACGTGGCCTTTGAGCAGGCAACATACAATGAAAATGCCTTAGGGCAAAATGCACAGGGCTGTTCCTTTAAAAAGGACTCAGAATAGTATGAGAGCTTGTCTTTTCCTAGGGATGTAGACAATTCTATCTCTGCTAATATTTGGAAACATAATTAGAAAGAAAAGCACATCATCAGATATGTTGGAGGATTGGACAAAGTACACAATGGATGGAACTGTACGTTGATGAAATATAATCCAATAGACATGTCACTATGTTATTAAGGATGGTGACTCAACTTAGAGCCTGGAGACTTTCTATAGTGGTTCAGAAGCAATAAATAAACCCAGAGTATACTCGAGAGAGAGAGAAAAGCTAAAGGAGTATCTCATGGAATGGCAGATTTTCAGGTCTGAACATGTGTTTCTTTTTCACACATGCTTTAGATTCATGTTGGTTGTAGCTCAAGCTCCATTTTCTTTTGAATTTTTTAAGGCTATTGCCTGTTAAGATCTCCATGTTCCCAGGCTTTGTTATTTATCAATCCCTTCTGATAAACGTTCACTCAGTACTCTTAGTGTACAGAACCTCAGACAAGCTCATAATGTTCTATCTCGACAGACCTTGAAATAGGCCTCAAAAGTGTAGTCATGGTCTCTAATGACTAAGCTCCATAGTGCTTATTTCGGTGAAAAGTTGATGCATCTTTTTACCATGAGTCAGATCGTAGACTTAAGCCAGTTAGAATACTGGAGGGAAAGAGTCTTGGGTTTACATGGACACAAGAATTTCAGACTGACATCTCCCACATTATTCAACTTAAACAGATTATTAAAATTACTGAATGACAGTGTTACATCTGTAACTTGTGGGTTTATAGCAAAATTTTAATGTAATAATTTATACGGAATGCATAGCGTAGGAACTGGCATAAAGGAGATGTCTCACAAATTATATTTGCTTTTTTTCCAGGATAACATTAATATTTACCACATATAATTACTGCCAGGACTAAATAAACCAAGGGATATAGCTTTTAGAATGAATAGTGGTATGTATTGGTAATCTTTTAAATTTTTTATTAGCTATTTTTATTATTATTTATCAATGTTCCAAGATCTCAGCAATATTAATTAAATAATGGGGGATTAAAAAATAAGGATGAGAGCAATGACAGATCAGCAAGTGCGTCACTCAAACTAGGTATTTGTATATAGAAAAGAAAAATCTGAATTGGTGACTCTTTTGGTTACTGTTGTTATAGTTTATTCCTTCAGTAAATAAGTACAGAACCAGGAGGAGAAATATATAAAGAGATTTCTTATGAGAAATTGGCTTATGAAATCATGGAGGTGGATAAATCCCAAGTCTGCAGGGCGAGTCAACAAGTTGAAGATCCAGGAGAATCAATCATGTAGTTCCTGTCTAAAAGGCCAGCAGGCTTAAGACTCAGGAAGAGTCAAGGTTTTGGCTTGAGTCTGAAAGCAGGAAAAAAATTCAATGTCCCAGTTTGAAGGCAACCAGGCAGAAAGAATTCTCTTTAACTCAGGGGACCATCCATCAACCTTTTTGTTCTAGCCAGGCCTTTGACTGATTAGATGAGGCCCACCCACATTAGGGACAGCAATCTGTTTTACTCAGTTTTTTTATTTAAATGTTAATCTCATCCACAAACACCCTCACAGTTGCAACCAGAATAATGTTGGGTTTTTTTAAAGATTTTATTTATTTATTTGAGAGAGAGAGAGCACAAGCCAGGGGGAGAGGCAGAGGGAGAAGCAGACTCCCTGCTGAGCAGGGACCCCAACGTTGGGCTCAATCCCAGGACCCTGGAATCAGCACCTGAGCCAAAGGCAGGTGCTTAACCGACTGAGCCACCTAGGTGCCCCTCAGAATAACGTTTCACAAAATACCTAGATACCTTCTGGTCCAGTCAAATTGATGCATACATTTAACCATCACACTCTAGATATTCCAGTCAGCTTAAAGAGACAAGAAATAGTCTTTGAAAAGTTTATATAACCAACACAACATTAATTCACCAACTGAGTAGCACCATCCAAGTCTTATAGATAACTCTGGTGAGGGGTTTACTGAGGTCCCACCACACATCAGACACTATGAATTGAATCTAGTTCATAGATGTATAGATATAGATGGGATATAAGTGCAGTCTATACTTTGAATGACATAATAGGGAGCTTGGACTGTATCTTATGGAAAGTAAGAAGCTAAAGGTAGATTTAAGTAGGAAAGTAGTTTAATCAGATATGTTTTTAAACCATTACTTTAACAACAATGTATAGGGTGCCCAGAGTGATAGTTAATATTTTGTGGCTCTTCTTATTTCCTGGACTTCTAAATATGAGAATACCACAGGGCTCAGTCTTTCTTATTTACTCATAACATACACTCCACTTTATTATTATGGGCCTTCCCTACAGTGCTTAAAAATGAGTTAACATTTGGGACCTAAATATCTACACTATTTCTGCCCATCCTGAGAAATTTGTTTACCTACCCTTTCCCAGATCTCCTTACCATTAATCTTTCAATCTAGTTCTAAGCTGCTAACCAGAAAATTCAGAGTCACCACCTCTGAAGTACTGTAACCACATAGCCTAGGCCAAGTCTTCATGAAGCGGGAAATCCATATATTGTTCCCAAAGTCCTGCCCGCTGGAAGAATTTTCCTCCACTCCTGTGTTATAGGGTCACCCTTAAGTAGGTATGCATTTACTTCTAGTTAGTGCCAGCATATTATGGAGATCCATTTTACAGCAAGTCTGATATTTCCTCCTCCCTTAACTTACAAGTGGGAACTCCTGATGAGGCCATAGTGTGCAATGAAAGAGTAAGAGTAAAGCAGAAAGAGCAGATACCATGAGAATCTGAACCACGTGCTCATGGTGTTTGCATTAGCCCTGTAAGATCTTCCAAGGTTTGGTCTTCCACAACATTTCCATTTTTTTGAGTTTTGGCAGTGAGTAACTCAACTAGTTAAGGTCACTGAGCCTCCAACTATCCTATGCGAAGACATTAATTTCTACTTGCCCAACATAAAATCAAACTTTGCTTTTACAATGGGGAATATTCATTGGCAGTGAAAAGCATCGTCTGTCCCCAAAAGTGTAGCCATCTACTCTGTGATTCTCTTATGAGGGCTTCCCAGATGTGCCATTCAATATGTCTGCATGCCACAGACACTTCTCTTACAATGGATACTGCTGAGTTTTAAGAACCAAGTGGCAGGAAAACTTGTATCTCAGTCTGCATACCTTGAAAGCCTTTTTTTGGTTTTGCTCTGAACTCCGCTTTGGAACCGGCGGCCCTGAAGATTGTACAGTTCATGGGTCAGACCAAAACAAATGTGTTTCTTTCTTTGTGGTGGGCGGTGAAGATGCAGCACTTGTTTCTCAGTTTAAAGGTGACACACTGGCTGCATCAGATTCGTAGATGCCTGAAAACTTCACGGATGCAACAAGCCTCTGAAATCTCTCAACTATTATTGTCACTCTCTGACATGCATAAAGCTTACTGAGTTACTTAGGGTACTTGCTACTTTTTGACCAGACAGTCCAATTAACATCATATCATTAATATAACGGACCATGTGTCTGTGCTATCAAGATTACCAAGTTCCCCTTTATACACTGTTTGTAAGAATATAAATTGATACAGCCATTATGAAAAACAGTATGAAAGTTCCTCAAAAAATTAAAAATAGGACTTCTAGCACTCTCGCTTCTGGGTATCTACCCAAAGGAGATAAAATAGCTATCTTGAAGAGATATCTGAACTCCCATGTTCACTGAAGCACTTTTCACAATAACCAAGATGTGTAAACAGACTAAGTTTTTTTTTTAAAACAATATAGTCAGCCTAAGTTTCTGTTGATAGATGAATGGATAAAGAAAAAGCGGTATGTGTATACAATGAAATATTATTCGGCTTTTAAAAAGAAGGAAATCCTGTCATTTGTGACAACATGGATTAACCTGGGGGACATTATGCTATGTGAAATAAGCCAAACACAGAAAGACAAATATTGCATGACCATACTTTTATGGAGAATCTAAAAAAGTTGAACTTACAGAAACAGAGGGTAGAAGAGTGGTTACATGGGACTACGGGGTGGAAAAAATGGGGACACATTGGTTAAAAAAGGTACTTCTAGTTATAAGATGAAAAATTCTGGAAACCTAATGCATAGTATGGTGACTATAGCTAATAATAGCTTATTATTTACTTGAAATTTGCTACAAAGTAGATCTTAAGTATTCTCACCACACACACACGAATGGTAAATAAAAAGATGATAGATACGTTAATTAGCTTGATTACAGTAATCATTTCTCCATGTATACAGACACATCAAAACGGCATATTGTACATCTTAAATATATATGATTTTTATTTATCAATCATTCCTCACTAAAACTGAGGGGGCAAAGAAAAATAAAAAAGGATCACCAAATTCACTCTAGATTATATAATGAGAGAGTAGGAGAGCTATCACAACCCAGAGGCAAGAGAGTAGTGGTACTGCAGTCCTTGCCACTGGAAGACAAACAATTTCGATTATCTTTGATAGGGATGTAGAAAAAAAATAACTTTTCTAAGCTAATAATTGTATACCAGATGCCAAAAGTTTCTGTTTATTTATTTCGGTCAAGATACCACTTTTGGATTTATAATTGTGAATTACAGCATGACCTGGTTATGTCTATAATAATCTGTCATTTTCCATGAACCATTTAGCTTTTTTACTGACCAAAATGTGCAAATTAAATAAGGATGATATGGTAATCAAGACTTTTGCTTCTCTCAGTGCTTTGATAAACGTACTAATTTGCCATTCTTCTGAGGACCCCACATAGCTTTGGGGAGGGGCAAAAGCTGTCTTAGGAGGTGCATTTCTAGGGACTTCCTCATGCCCTTTCTTATAAAAGGCCATAGTTCAGGGAACCATTGTGGGGATTCTTTTAATTACTTAGGGTATCTATTCCTATAATATAGTCTGAATCTGGAACATAAAACAAGAGACGGACCCTCAATCCCATTGGAGGGACTATGAGATAGATTTATCTAAGTTTCCAATTATTACCTGGTCTCCCAAAGCCTCTGCAGCCAGTGGGCCATAGTACTTTAGTCTGGTGATTGCTGTAAGTTCAAAGCTACTATGTAATATCAACAAGAAAGTCTGAGCATTTACCTTTTTTTGAGATCTCTGTGACTCTGGAAATGGCCCCTGACCACTTTGGGGAAGGCTTAGGGAAACATGCATGGTATATATCTGTGGCCACATTACTGTGTCTTCCTCAAAGGGATAAGGTCTTATCCTCAAGCAATCTGGATCAGTTAACTGGTTTACGTCCTTTGGTAAAGACCATGATCTCCATGACAGTGGCTCAGGTTTGGTTTCTTTGTATCATACTTAGAAAATGTCTGCTTCTACATGTGTCAAGCAGAATTTTAGAAGGCTGTTCATCTATTTATGCCTTAGGACTCTGTGATCAATTAGCTATCACAACAGCTCCTTATGGGTCCAACACCAATTACCACTCTTATGGGTAACTGTGACTTATATAATTGTGCCCACCTTGTCTCTAATGATAAATGCTGTTTCTGAAACTTCAATAGAAAGAGGCAACCAAACTATGGCAATCCAACAAAAATTAAGCCCTGGGAGTAATACCATTATGTCATTCTTTGTACCCTTTGTTCAAACTCCTCTGAAAGCCAAAGGGGCAAGAAAGCATGTTGATATAGTCTGGAGAACAGAACAGAGTGGAGAAGGAAAACAGTGAGTCTAGAAAAACAAAAGAAAAAAGCCAGTACACCTACTAGAAGGTGACCTCCATCGTGGCAGTGACATTGTCCATTATCTTCCCAGGTAAACCCAACAGTTAAAACAGTCACATAATACCTGCTATATAAATATCAGTTAAATGGATAGATAAGTGAATATATGGGAGGGTGGACTTTTTTGAGATTGCAGACATGTGGCTACATATCAGGAAAAGCACAAATAGACAAGGAAAATACATGGAATACATGGGAAAATTACAAACAGATACTATGGTAATTGACGGTGGCTTTCTGGGTTAGCACTGCTTTTAAAGGACAGGCTGACTCTGGCTTCTCCAGATAAATAGTGTCTCTTTTAAAAGACTACTTGTTACCACTTAACATGTATGGTAATATTTCAGAATCAAAAGGAATTCCTAGATTTACGCTAAAATATCTCTCTCCAAATTGGTCTGTAGAAATCTGTGATTCTATTCATATGATGATGATTTTAGGCTCAATACACTTTTCCAAATTAAAATGATAGATCCCTAGGAAGAGGATGATTACCCACCTCCGTACAAACACAATTTTTATACCCTTTCTCAAGAAAATATTTTACTAGGGAGGACAAAAGGAGAGCAATTGGGAAACAAAGAAAGAACATATTTTTAATGTTGGGGGACCAATAAGAAAGGACAGACTCCAGATATAGTGATAGAATTTATGGTCTGTGGCAGAAAAAAAAAAAAATGGCCACATATTATTTCAAACTCTTCCCATCAAAAAGTCAAGTTAATTTCTCAGTCCTTTGATGCCAGGCCTAGGATTTGGCTTACTTTGTACAATGAGGTATGGGCAAATGTGTTGTAAGCAAAGGCTTGTGCAGTTGGGCCTTGCCTGTTGTTCCTGCTGGTAACCCTTCTAGCTCCATAAAAATGAACTTGGGTGAGCCTGCTGGATGATGAGATATATATATGACCTTGCCCACGTAACATCAACCCAGCCATCAGATGAGTTGATAAGGCACCCTAGACCAACCACTGCCAGCCACCAGAGATGTTCATGAGGCAATCTGAAATTATTCTACCCCAAACAACTTAATCCAGATGAGAAAAAACACCTAGTCAATCTGCAAAACCATGAAAAACAATACATCTTTATTATTTTAAGTACCAGTTCTTAGAATGATTTGTTATTCACTTTTTAAAATGAATTTATTTATTTGTTTGTTTATTTATTTATTTATTTTGCTATTAGCAGAGATTTTTCCTCCTGGATAAAAAGAAATAATGGCTAAATATCTGGCGTGACAAGAATACAAGAATACATGGTGTTGAGGAGATTTACTTGAGGTACCATAACTCTGACTCTTGCCCTTTTCTTACTCTGATTTACCTCCTCTTCACCATTTCTCACTCTTCCCACAGGATTCCAAATTGGTATGAGATTTGTTGTGGGCAGAGCCAATCATATACTTGTTGTGGGTGAACAAGTCTCCTTGTCACTAACCAACACTTTAAGGTCATTTGTCAACTCCTACCACAGGACCTTCATTCTTGTTCAAGTTGCAAATTCCCTAGGCTGAGGTCATATTTTAAACTGCTTTCTGTCACTTTTGCTTCTCATGAGAAGAAATTCAGCTTCATTCTCAAGAAGAGATTTTGATAGAGAAACAGCATGAGATTAATGGATTCCTAAAGGTAAAAAAGTGGCAGCATAACAGATTAGAAAAAGGAAACATTTTGGGGAAGGGAGAGAACTCTAAAGTAAAAATCCAACCACTCTAAATTTTGTAACTGTGGACTTTGAACATATGTGCACAAAACATATTGTCAACATTTCCTATAACTGAGTCCTTTGTAAAACTTCTATAATAGTTAATATCTACCTTTCACCCTCTCCTTTCCTAAGACAACACCCAAATAATTTTCAGGAACCTAAATATACCAGATACTAAATGCAAAACAAGCAATACATATTAGATCTACACTAAATTATGTATATGTAATATATATTATATACATTAACGCACATGCATATACACATGTATGTTTATGCATATTTGTATATATACATATATTTTACACTGTTATACACTATTATACACAACTATATTTTATGTACTATTATATGTAATAATCATGCCATTAGCTTATAGTTTAATTTCCCTCTTCCTCTATCCTCCCTCAGACTTCCATAATTAGTAAAATCACACTTTAAGCACTAAAAAATGTGGGTATAGTGTGATATATCTTTTATTGTTAGCATTAAAGGCAATTGCCATCTTTGAGCAGTATTATTTTATTATAGGGGTGAGTTCCATATGAGAATGATGGAACCTTTTTAAGGTTATATGAAAGACAGCTACCAAAACAATGTATCATTTACAAAATGCAATTTGAGCTTGCCCTTTGTCCTGTCACAATTCAAGAAAATGAGATACTTTTTGAAATTAAAAGGCAATAACTGAAAGCAGATAAAACAGAGTGATTGATATTTCTCAGGCTTATAGCACCTTCTATCCCAAAAAGCTTTACACCATCATAATTTGCATTCTATAGTACTTTTCTTATGAGATTTTTCAAAGCCTATTACATTAATATGAATTTGACTGTGATGCATTCCCTTGAAGTAGGGATTTATTCTTCATGTCCCTGTTTTACACATAAACACATCAGGTGCTTTGCTGAAGGCTACACAGCAGCATATAAGTCAGTTAGGAAACTGATCCTAGAAATCCTAATTTCCTATCTCTTGTTCCGGTACCTTGACAAAACCATTTTCCAAATAGAGAAACATATTACTCTTCAGCTAAATAGCAAATGAAAGACATGCTGTCTCATGTAATCTTGTAAATAGGCTTTAAAAGCCACCAGTACTCCTGAGAGGTTTACCATCTGGTTCCCATGGTGGCAAAAAAGAAATGGAGCTGAGAGCAGAAGAGACATGGATTCTTTCGGCAGCCAGAGTGGGTTTCTGCATAGACTAGAGCATCTGGATTAGAATCTCCAGATTATCTTTGCAACAGAGAAGTCAGTTTCACCTGCAGCCCAGCTGGAGAACATGAGACTTAGCCAAGAGAAAACAAGGTATGAAGACTCCTCACCAATCTGTGGTTAACACATCTGGTATTAAGTACTTACAGCCTGTGGCAGCTAACCTCCAAGACGGCTCCCAATGAGCCTTTCTTCTTAGCATCCATGCTCTTGGGATTGTCCACTAACACTGAATTAGGGCTATATCATAAAAAGTACAGCAGCTTCGACCTTGATCTCTAAAATTGCTCCTTTAGGGAAGCCAGCCACATGACATGAGAGCACTTAAGCAGCCCCAAGGTCCATGTGGAAAGGAACTGAGACTTTTGTAGACAACCAGAACCGATTTTTCAGCCATGCAAGTGAACCATCTCACAAGTGGGATGCTCCAACCCAATCAAGCCTTCAGATCATTGCAGCCCAGTGAACTGCACGCTCACGAAAGACTCTATGGTAGAACTTCCCAACCAAGCTGCTCCCCAAATCCTGACCTATAAACACTGTGAGACACATGCATGATAATTAGTGATTATTATTTACTTAGCCACAAAGTTCTGGGAGGATTTGGTGTGTAGTATATAGAATTTGGATAACTAATATATAATCAAGCAATTGATGAGCCTGGGAAAGTAAGTAGTTAAATTCATTTTTTTTTCAAGTCAATTCAACAACTGTTTAATAAACATCTACTTTGTGTCAGGTACCATAGAAAAGACACTGGTGGGTAGCCATCAGGCCTGAGGACAAAAGCAGCTTACCACTTAGAAAAAGAAACTAAGGTAAATAATCTACTGAAAACCATGCAAGCTTCAAAAGGTAAAAGATATTTGTTATGAAATTGCATGAAATCCCTTAAGGTTTTGCAATGGCTTTTTATAACATTTTTGAGTTAAAATTAAATTCTGTGCCACATCTGGCTCTTAACTAAGCCTCACCTGCTGCTTCTCCAAATAAACTGGATTTCAGGGTCTTGAACGTGCTAAGCTCTTTATTCTCTAGAGCTTTAGCTGATGCTCTTCCTTCAGCCTCATCTAGCTCCATTCTCCCACCCCCAGCCATGGTGATATCCTTTACATCATAAACTCCTTCATGTCTCAGCTTAAATGTCACCTCCGTTAAGAGCCTTTTTTGGAGTACTTTTTATAACCACCCCCTCATCACCACATGCCCACATACAGACACACAGAAACACACACTTTTATTATTACATGATCCATACTTGCTTCCCTTAAAACACCAATTAAATTTATAAGACAGAATCTGTATCTGTTTTCTTTACTGATTTTTATACACCCGTTAGTTAGCACTATGTCTTTATATTAGGTGCTTAATAAATTCTTGTTCAATGAATAATTTTAAAAAGCAAAAATATAAACAGATCACTACGAACATTGAAGGGCTTGTTAGATCACTTTAAGGAAGACTTCCTGGAAGCAGTGGCATTTAAGTGAGCCTTACTGCTTGCTTTAGGGTTCGGAAAGCTAGCATATGTGATAAAGATTATTCCAAGGGAATCATTATATATGGAGAAGGAGGAGGAAGATCAATAACGGGTTTTCAGAGAGTTGTGTTCACTCTTGGTAGCCAGTCTTCATTCTTCTCAGAGTAAACACTAGACTCTGTGTTTGTATATAACACAGTATGGCCTGGCAGAACTTGTAGGGAAGAATGGAAGTACCAGCATAGCTAAATTGTGTTCTTATGAAGTGAATCACTGCTATTGATTCAAAATTCAAGAATGAAATGAAGGAGTCATGCTCCATCAACAGTGGTTCGAGGTGAGCGTGTGGGAGGAGGGGAGTGACTTTCTAAGGATGATCTGCTGTATTGTGTTTACCTTCTTGCTCCATTCAGACACACTGTCAATATTTGGGGCAATGGTCCAAAGTCTGGAAAATTTATTGAGATACTGCTAAGAACTACTGGACACAGGTCACTTTAAGCAAAATACCTAAGAATAGGATATGAAGATGAAATATTGTACAATTAAAAAACAACGTACAGGGGCGCCTGGGTGGCACAGCGGTTAAACGTCTGCCTTCGGCTCAGGGCGTGATCCCGGCGTTATGGGATTGAGCCCCACATCAGGCTCCTCTGCTATGAGACTGCTTCTTCCTCTCCCACTCCCCCTGCTTGTGTTCCCTCTCTCACTGGGTGTCTCTATCTCTGTCAAATAAATAAAAATAAAATCTTAAAAAAAAAAACCTACAATATAAAAATATGAGGAATTGAACTCTCAACTGCTTTATGAAGACAGAATCACAGATGTCCTGAGTTTAAGTTAAGAGAGACTTTTCTACATTGTTCCTAACTAAAAACAGGGTTTTGTTGTTGTTTTTTTTTTTTTTTTTGCAAAATGCCACAAAAAAAGTTCTAACTCCTCTCTATGCATGCAAAAGGACAAGCTCAAGGGGAAAAATATGCATATTTAATGAAACTAACTAATCAACAGATACTACAGAATGGAACACATCATTTGTATCTTGGGTAGAGAATATGATCAATGGAGTTGTCCATATTTGGGCATATAGGTGGCTAAACCTATGATTTTAAATGAGAAGGTCAGTTATGGGGGTCTTAGGCCTGATTTAAGAAACCGTAAATCATGTGGTTCTTACTCCTTTTTTTATTAATGCAGTGCATCACACTGACTGTTTTGCAAATATTGAACCACTCCTGCAACACAGGAATAAATCCCACTTGATAGTGGTGAATGATTTTTTAATGTATTGCTGGATTTGGTTTGCTAGTATTGTTTTGAGAATTTTTGCATCCATGTTCATCAGGGATATTGGCCTGTGTACTTTTTTTTAGAGGAGTCTTTATCTGGTTTTGGTATCAGCTTAATGCTGGCCTCATAAAATGGCTTTGGAAGTTTTCCTTCCTTTTCTATTTTTTTTTTTTTTTTTTGGAATAGTTTGAGAAGCATAGGTGTTAACTATTCTTTAAATGTTTGGTAAAATTTACTTGTGAAGCCATCTGGCCCTGGATATTTGTTTGTTTGGAATTTTTTGATTACTGATTCAATTTCTTTGTTGGTTATCAGTCTGTTCAAAGTTTCCATTTCTTCCTATTTCAGTTTTGTAGTTTATATGTTTATAGGAATCCATCCATTTCTTCCAGGAAGAAATGGTTGTCCAATTTGTTGGCATATAGTTTTCATAATATTCTTTTATAATCGTTTGTGTTTCTGTGGTGTTGATTATTAATCTTCCTCTCTCATTTGTGATTTTATTTATTTGAGTCTTTTCTCTTTTTAATAAGTCAGCTAGAGGTTTATCAATTTTATTAATTTTTTCAAACAGCCATCTCCTGGTTTCATTGATCTGTACTTTTTTTGTTTGTTTTAGTTTCTATATCATTTCTTTCTTCTCTAATCTTTATTGCTTCCTCCCTTCTGCTGGCTTTAGGCTTCATTTGTTGTTCTTTTTCTAGCTCCTTTAGGTATAAGGTTAAGTGGTTTATTTGAGATTTCTCTTGCTTCTTAAGGAAGGAAGTATTGTTACATACTTCCTTCTTAGGGCCACTTTTGCTGCATCCCAAAGGTTTTGAATGATTGTGTTTTCATTTTCATTTCTTTCCATGTATTTTTTAATTTCTTTTTTGATTTCCTGGTTGATCCATTCATTGTTTACTGGCATCTTGTTTAACTTCCATGTATTTGTGGTCTTTCCACCTTGTATCTTGTGATTGACTTTGTTTCATCATGTTGTGTTCAGAAAAGTTGCATGGTATGATTTCAATCATTTTGTATTTGTTGAGGCCTGTTTTGTGATATAATGTGTAATCTATTCAGGAGACTGTTCCATGTGCACTTGAAAATAATGTGTATTCTGATGTTTTAGGATGAATATATCTGTTAAGAACCATATAATCATTTCAGTAGATGCAGAAAAATCATTTGACAAAGTACAACATCCATTCATGATAAAAATCCTCAACAAAGTAGGTTTAGAGGGAACATATCTCAATATAATAAAGCCCATATTTGAAAAACCCACAGTTAATATCATCCCCAATGGGAAAAAACTGAGAGCTTTTCCCCTATAGTCAGAAACAAGACAGGGATGTCCACTCTCACCTTGTTATTTAACACAGTACTGGAAGTCTTAGCCACAGCAATCATAAAACAAAAAGAAATAAAAAAATCCAAACTGGCAAGGAAGAAATCAAATTTTCACAATTTACAGATGACATGGTACTCTATATAGAGACCCTGAAAGACTCCACCAAAAACAAAACAAACAAACAACAACAACAAAAAAAAAACCGTGCTAGAAGTGATACATGAATTCAGTAAAGTTCAGGATACAAAATCAATGTACAGAAATCTGTTGCATTTCTGTATACCAGTAATGAAGCATCAGAAAGAGAAATTAAAGAATCAATCCCATTTACAATTGCACTAAAGACAATAAGATACCTCGGAATACACCTAACCAAAGAAGTTCAGACCTGTACTCTGAAAACTATGAAACACCAATGAAAAAAGTTGAAGATGACACAAAAAAATGGAAAGATATCCCATGCTCATGGATTGGAAAAACAGATATTGTTAAAATGTCTATACTACCCAAAGCAATCTATGCATTTAATACAATCCCTATCAAAATACCAACAGCATTTTTCACAGAGCTAGAACAAACAATCCTAAAATCTGTATGGAACCACAGAGGACCTCAAATAGCCAAAGCAACTTTGTTAAAGAAAAGCTAAGCTGGAAGCATCACAATTCTGGACTTCAAGTTATATTATAAGCCTGTAGTGATCAAAACAGTATGGTACTGACACAAAAATAGACACAGAGGTCAATGGAACTGAATACAAAACCCAGAAGGGACCACAACTACCTGGTCAATTAATCTTCAAAAAAGCAGGAAAGAATATCCAATGGGCAAAAAACAGGCTCTTCCACAAATTGTATTGGGAAAATTGGACAGCAACATGCAAAAGAATGAAATTGGACTACTTTCTTACACTATACACAAAAAAAATAAATTTGAAATAAATAAATTCAAAATTTAATAAATTAAAGACCTAAATGTGAGACCTGAAACCATAAAAATCCTGGAGGAGAACACAGGTAGTAGGCTCTTTGACATCAGCTGTAGCACGTTCTTTCTAGATATGCCTCCTGAGGCAAGCAAAACAAAAGCAAAAATAAACTATTGGGACTTCATCAAAATAAAAAGCTTCTGGACAGTGAAGGAAATGATCAACAAAACTAAAAGGCAACCTGCAGAATGGAAGATATTTGCAAATGACATATTTGATAAAGGGTTAGTATC
Source organism: Ursus arctos (assembly GCF_023065955.2). Classification (NCBI taxonomy): domain Eukaryota; kingdom Metazoa; phylum Chordata; class Mammalia; order Carnivora; family Ursidae; genus Ursus; species Ursus arctos. Next base: position 16,977,789 of record NW_026622930.1, read on the forward strand.
AAAAATATATAAAGAACTTATATGGAGTGCCTGGGTGACTCAGTTCGTTGAGCTGGTTTCAGCTCAGATCATGATTTCATGGGTCATGGTGAGATAGAGCCCTGTGCCTGCACCCCACTCAACAGGGGGTCTGCTTCAAGATTCTCTCCCTCTGCCCCTCCCACCACTTGCACTCTCTCCCTCTAAAATAAATAAATAAATCTTTAAATCTTTAGATAGATAGATAGATATAAACAACTTATAAAATTCAACACCCAAAAAGTGAATAATCCAATTAAAAAATGGCTGGAAGACAAGCATAGACATTTTTCCAAAGAAGACATACAGATGGCCAACAGACACATGAAAAGATGTTCAACATCACTGATCATTAGGCAAATACAAATCGAAACTACAATGAGATATCATCTCACACCTGTCAGAATGGCTAAAATCAAAACACAAGACGTAAAAGGTGTTGGCAAGGATATGGAGAAAGGAGAATTCTCTTGCACTGTTGGTGGGAATACAAACTAATGCAGCCACTCTTAAAAACAGTATAGAGTTGAAAAAAGTTAAAAGTTAAAAATAGGACTCCCAACAATCTAGCAATCATACTACTGGGTACATACCCAACAATTAATTCAAAGGAATACATGCACCACATTGTTTATAGCAGCATTATTTACAATAAACAAATTATGGAAATAGGCTAAGTGTATATTTGTGTGTGTATACATATATATATTTATATATATAAAATGGAATATACAGACATTATATATATAATGGAGTATATATATAATGGAATATATATATATATATATATATATATATATATGAAAAAATATATATATATAATGGAATCTTATTCAGCCGTAAGAAAGAATGAAACCTTGCCATTTGCAATGACATGGGTGGAGCTAGACAGTAGTATGCTAAGCAAAATAAGTCAGGCAGAGAAAGACAAATACCATATGAATTCACTCATATGTAGATTTTAAGAAACAAAACAATCAAAGGGGGAAAAAGAGAGAGAGAAAGGCAAACCAAGAAACACACTCTTAACTACAGAGAACAAACTGATAGTTACCACAGGGGAGGGGGATGGGGGGTGAGTGAAATAGGTGAAGGGGATTAAATAGGGAATTTGTGGTGGCACCTGGGTGGCTCAGTCGTTAAGCGTCTGCCTTCGGCTCAGGGCGTGATCCCGGCATTGTGGGATCAAGCCCCACATCAGGCTCCTCCGCTGGGAGCCTGCTTCTTCCTCTCCCACTCCCCCTGCCTGTGTTCCCTCTCTCACTGGCTGTCTCTCTCTCTGTCAAATAAATAAATAAAATCTTTAAAAAAAAAATAGGGAATTTGTGGTGATGAGCACCAGGTGTTGTATGGAAGTGTTAGATTGCTATATTGTACACCAAAGCTAATATTATACTGTATGTTGACTAAGTAGAATTTAAATTAAAACGTCTAAAAAAAAAAAAGCAACCATAAATCAGTCATTATCCATGGCGGGATACTGCTTTCTCTCACTCAGTAAATACATACTTTATACCCAGCACTGTACCAAGAACTGAGGTTATGAAGATTAATAGAACATGGACTCTACCTGCAAGGGTCTCCTGGCCAGCAAATAGACCATCTAGGTCCAGCAACAACTGAGTTCATTCTAGTTCTTCTTTCCTCATATAAAATTAAGAAGCATTATGAGGAGCCTTATCTCCTAGAACCTAGACTGATCTTTGTAAATGCCTTAATCGAAAGGATGTGACAGAAGTGACTGCTGAGTGACTTCTGAGTGACCTTGAGTGACTTCTGAAACAAGGTCATTAAAATCCACAGAGCTACCACTTGACTTTTGCTCAGGGCACACAGATATTCCATACTTTACTTTCTTAACAAACTGTCATCGTGTCTTCCTTTTACCTAGTCATAAAGAGTCAAGTGTTAATAGGCGAATATTCTACTACCATATCGTGGCTGATTTCCTAAAAGCTCACAACTCAAGGAGCACCAAGATCTTAATTTTCTATTTTCTTATCCCTTGATTCTCTAAGACAATACAGATCATACTATAGGTGTTTATGTCCTTGTTGTCTTTCTAGTTTGTCTGGCTTTTTGTTGTTGTTATTATTAAAATCACTCTCTTGAGGAAATTCTCCTGTCTTTTCAGTTCTCAAATCAGACTTCTTAAGAATGTTCTCATCTCCTAGGCTTTATTCATTCTTCTTCTAGCCTGGGAATACCTTGTCCCTTCTCAGCCTACAGTACAGTCCAGAGGATCAAAGTCCTTTTTCAATATGAAATTTCTTAGAATGTTCCACAGTGATCTCTTTCCTCAAAACTTATAGAATCTATTCTGTCTATGAAATTATATCATACAAAATCATACATCTTATGTCAGCTCTTTCATAATCTTATACTGTTATGTAACATGTATAAACTTTTACTGTAACTTGATATTATTTCTCCTTACTGACCTGCAATCTCTTAGAATTTATTCACCAGAAAACTCATCAACTTGCTTTGTACAAAATAGAGTATCAATCATTATTTGACAGAACAGATTGTATTTCCCAAAGACTACCACAGTGGTATATATGTTGTCCCGTGTATACTTTTTATAACATGTTGATACTCCTCCCAACGGAAGATAGTGTCTATGCTTCCTCTCCTTGAACCTGGTGGACCTTTATAAATTTCACAACCACTGAATTGTGGTAAAAGTGACACTGAGTGATCCTGGACTAGGTTATAAAGGCAATATGGTTCCCACCTGGTTTTCTCTCTTGCTCCCAAGCCACCTGTCTTTGGAGCTCAGGACTATTCTGAAGCCACATGCTGCTAAATCACAAGGATAGACCACCTAGGACAGATAGAGAGGCTCAAGGAGCTGCAGCTATTATAGCTCCCAGCTGTTTGGATCTTCCCAGGCCAGGTACCAGACAGCACAGCACAGAAGCTTTAGAGATTCTTCCAGCCCCAGCCGCCATTTGACTAAAACAGTGAAGAGAACCCAAGAAAGTATTGCCCACCTGAGCCTCGTCAATCCCCCAGAAAATGCAGGATAATAGCAATAGATGACTGATATTGTTTTAAACCACTAAATTGGGGGTGATTTTTTGCACAGACAAATGAAATGGATGCTACATTTGTTATTTTAACCCTTCTATCAATAAGGTTTAACACAAATGCAATTCACATAGCATTTTCAACACTTTCCAAAATATATGTTTATTTTGTCATTTATTAATTTTATTCTTTAAATTCTTTAGTCCCCCCACCCAAATTGTTTATATCTCCTTCCACTTGAATGTAGGTTCAGTAGGGGCAGGATTTGGTCTGTTTTATTCCTGGCTACATTCCCAATAGATAGAATGACAACTTGAGTCCTTGGCTTATAAATCAGAGGGGGACCTGGATATGATTCTGGTTCCTATTGGAAGTAAACAAAGAATTTAAGCATAGGTGTTATGGATGACTGACATAGGCAAAGATTCTTCTGGCTTTCATTTGTTGTGATTGAACTGTGGAAGAATATTTGCAGGTGATATCTTCGTTCTGTATAAATGCCCACATTCTTAAATTCATGTATTAGATATAATATGCTAATTTATCTTTATCTTTTCACCCCTGGGTCATATTGCAAATTCCATTAATTTTTTCCCATTATAAATCTGAGGTATTATTCAATAGTTCTCATTAACAATATACGCTTTTCATTAAGTATTGGTTCTGAGCATTACCTGTTCTCAAGCTCTGGGAAGTCTCCTTTCTCTTATTTCGATCTTTTTTCATTAATTTAAAGTTTTACAGGCCTTTAAAAAAATTCTTTCCCTGACCTCACTAGGGCTTTCAAAAGCTATTGAATTAATATCATCCAAATTTAATGTGCTGTTTGCTCCTTTTCGATCATTAATGAAGATGTAAAACAAGACCAGCTACCTAGCCTTTTGTCATTTTTCTTGATTTGCCACACTCAGCCAGCTATCATACCAGTTAATAAAGCTCATATCAAGTCCAATTTGGAAAGATGCCCTTTAAAAATAACTAATTTCAGCCTTGTTATTCCCAATTCATGTCTTCTGTGTGCACCACTGTTAACCCAAAAGCTCAGAATGTTTCTTTGAGGAGTAAGAGAGAAATTCTTAATGTTATAAAACAGAATAAAACATTGTGGCACCTGCTTCCTAATGGCATTATTTCCTATGAAATAAAGAAATTTGATCTGAGTAGAGTCAGGTAATTCTCTCCTTGACACATGGTTCTTTAAAAGAAAAAAAAAAATCAAGAAATAAGCTAGCCAGGCTGAGTTGATATAAATAAAATCAATTTAGTGGGAAGATTGAGGTAGCGTGGATTTAACTCTTTACATACTTTCTTTGTTAATATTCTTGGTCTCTGTTCCATAGGAAAGGAGTTTTATGCAAACCCTTCACAGAGAGGGATCTGGTTTGTAACATTTCTATAAATCTACAGTGATCCACATTCAGCACAATTCGGCACTCCTTCCTTTCATTCTGATTGAATTTCTCGCTGCCATAATATTGCCATATATTTGGAACATAGAAATACTTTTAATGTAGTGACTCTTACCCCTAAGATATTTTAGATTATATAAAGAACATCATCAGATTCTGAAAGCAAAATGGCATTTAGAAAGGGGTGATGGACATTGTCTCCGTTGTATAATTATATTCAAAGCATTACTTTACCAGCCTTCAGTACAATTATGATTGATAATCATCTCTCCCACCTGAGGCTCTGAATGATCTTCAAATGTCCTTTAGCAATTTGCCATTAACCCAAATAGGCAGGACAGTCCATGTCCATAGTCCCACACGTCAAACAATTAACAATACTTTCTTCAGTATTCACTTTATTTTATAATTTTATCTCTTTAAAATATAAGAAATAAGTACATATATATCAATTTTGGGTAAGAACAGAATGTTTTGTCATATCGAGTAAGAGCAGTAAGTTAGGGGGTCAAATACTTCACTGACACTTAATAAAGCAGCTGGGGTCTCATTCCCAATTCCTCCCATCAGCATAATCTAAGTCAACTGCAATTCAAATGAGTCTTAAATCAAGAGTAAGAAAATGACCCAGAGAGAATAAATAAACATTAGAGGGAATGAGTCAAACCAAGACTGTTCTCTCAGCTGTCTCACATCCCTTTCCTTCCTCCAAACTGAGCCCTCCCACAACATACCTATTGTGTCTTGTAGCTCTATAAGCTCATTCTTATGGAGAACACACATTCTCACTAATCCTAAGAGCTTGACAAGGGGAAGATACTATTATTTTTCCAAACTATTGACTCCCACACGATCCCATACTCAGAACAATTCTTGCACAGCAAATACTCAGATTCCTCTGTGTATATTTCCTTGGCTAATGTTTTGGGTTTTCTCATACATCTCTCACTTATGGACATACATGGATGGATACCCATGCCTACTACACAGTTCTATTTCAGGTGGGCTCAACACCTATGCACAGACTTACAGTATCCTATGAATAGTTTAGAAATCTTCTTAATATTTGCAAGTAGTAGGGGCACCTGGGTGGCTCAGTAGTTGGGCGTCTGCCTTCAGCTCAGGTCATGATCCCAGGGTCCTGGGATGGAGCAGGACATTGGGCTCCCTGCTCAGTGGGGAGTCTGCTTCTCCCTCTCCCTCTTCCCCTCTTCCTGCTGGAACTTGCTCTCGCTTTCTCTCTCTCTCAGATAAATAAAATCTTTTAAAAAATATTTGCAGGTAGTAAAATTATATTTCATTGGATTTTTATGTGTTTCATGTGAAAGTATTTATTTATTTATTTATTTATTTATTTATTTATTTATTTAAAGATTTTATTTATTTATTTGACAGAGAGAGAGAGCACAAGAAGGGGGAGTGGCAGGCTGAGGGAGAGGGAGAAGCAGACTTCCTGCTAAGCAGGGAGCCTGATGCAAGATTCCATCCCCGGGGTCCTGGGATCATGGCCTGAGCTCAGGGCAGACGCTTAACTGACTGAGCCACCCAGGGGCCCCACATGTGAAAGTCTGTAAAACAAACTAGTGTTTGTTGTAATTCTTGATTTCGTGTTAAAAGAAGTATTATACTTTGAGCCTTGGAAAGGTAATAGGGAATTGAAACTCAACCTCTGAAAAGCCCAGCCTGGGCATTTAGTTTTTTAAAAGATGTATTTATTTATTTTAGAGAAGGAAAGAGCAAGAGCATGTGCGTGAGCAGTGGGGATGGTGGGGGGGGAGAAGGAACAGAGGGAAAGAGAGAGATTCCTGAAGCAGACTCCCTGCTGAGCATGAAGCCAGATGCAGGCCTCCACTTAGGGCTCAATCCCAGGCCCAAGATCATGACCTGAGCTGAAATCAAGAGTCAGCCACCCAACCAACTGAGCCACCCAGGTGCCGCATACCCTGGGCATTTCTATCAGTGTATTCTATGAGTGTATCAGTGTATTCTATCATAACAATGTCATTTTTTACTGTTTGTTTACATGTAAATGACCCACGGTTGGCCAACGACTTTTTGGGAGGCAAAGATAATGGCAGATTCATTTTTGTATCCCTAGAAATTAGAGTCCCTGGGACAGAGTAGGGCTTCAATGTGGTTTTGAAATATAATGAATGACTGACCTGACGAATGAAGGGAGGAAAGAAAGAACAATTGCCTAAGATGTCTCCTGTGCTATATTAGATGCTGGAAATACAAAGATGAAAAAAACAGGTCTCTGCCTCAAGGATTCCTCCTTTTCTATGCAGAAGAGGGCCAGAGAAGCAAACATATAACTCAATGTGAGGTCTGTTTAATGGAGTCAGATGCAGGACCAATCACAGCCAAAGTGGAGTTCTTTGAAAAGTATGAAGTCTTCCATGCTTTGGAATTCATGTGAATTAATGGATGAATGATTTAATGTACGAAAGTCAAGCAGACATGGTTTTAAATCTCAGCTCTCCACTTTCTATATAGGCAGCAAAAATCTCCATAAATAATAGTTAACAGTAGTTTATATAATAGTAATAATAATAATAATAAATGAAGATAATAAATTTTAAGATCATATTCACATGACCAAGGGCCAAATGAAGGCATAGATTAAAGAGTTTTTTAGTTCAGAAGAATCATTCATCTGGGAGGACTGAAGACTTTGAAGATGTTTTAAGATTCTAACAGTCTTAAAAGATTGATTGAATGTAAACACATGAAAAAGACTTCAAGACCTCACCAACTGGGGAAGAAAAACAATATGAACAAAAGCACAAAAACAGCAACCATAAAATCTTCACCAGCTTAATGAGTGTGTCCATGCAGGGACAATTATTACAATCTGACTCACTATCTCAGCTAGCCTGAAAATATACTCCCACTGTCAGCAAAACTAAAAATGGGCCAAAATGTTTTAGACACACAATGCTGAGAAAGACTTCACTTATAGGATATATTTTTACTAACGATCTGGACCCCTCAAGTTTCTAAGTGAAAGTAGAAAATGATCAAGATCTGACCTCATTTAATGGACATCCATGGCCACTTCCAAACCAAGGAAGACATAACCTTCTTTTAGAGTCACATTTATAAACACCCAAACATTTAGTAAGGGTGTTATTTGGGCCGAGTTCATCCTATGGCAGAAGCTTATAAATTTTCTGAATTAATTGTATCTAAGTCTAACATCTCAAGTCAAAAGCATTTTTCCCATGTTGCTACCTGTTCATCCGACGGACTGGATATAAATCAGAGGTTCATTCCCAAGACCCCTTCCTCAGGTTCAATACATTTGGTAGAGCAGCTCACAGAAGTCAGAGATACATTTTACTTACTAGATCACTGGTTTATTATAAAAGTATGTAACTCAGGAACAGTCAGATGGAAGAGGCTCATAGGGCAAGGCATGGAGAAAAGACCAGAAGCTTCCATGCTCTCTCTAAGCACATCACTCTCCCCAGATTTCCACATATTCATCAAACCATCCTTTTGGGTTTTTATGAGAGCTTTGTTACATAGATATGATTGATGTAACTATTGGTCCTTGGTGACAGATTCAACCTCTCTCCCCTCTTCCTTCTCTGGAAGTCATGGGTGGAATTGAAAGTCCCAACCCCTTAATCACAGGGTTGGCTCTCCTGGTGACAACTCCCCATCCTTGGGTGGGGTCCAAGTCACTCCATAGCAAACAAAGACACCTTTAAGGTTCTCCTCACTTAGGAATTCCAAGGGTTTTGGGAGCTGTGAAAGAGAAATATATTTTCATTATCTGAATGACCAAATAGATATTTCTTATAAATTACAAAATCCCACCCTTTTTTCAGTTTAGCTATCAGGATTTCCACGAGGGCGGAGTGGAAGGGAGAAGGACTACAACCAACTACCTTAATCTTCCACTCTGATGTTAATAGACTAACCAGTAAGAACCAATAATTATCAATATGCCATTGTGTATTTTATAGCAAAATCATTTCCTTCTCCTTCAAAGAGGAGCAATTTCATTTAAGGTGCTCAGCCAACAGCCTGTAGCAGAAAAAGGCAGATATTAAAGAACTAAAGCAGTCCCACTACCTTCTAATTCCCATTTTTCTCTTTTATTCATTTTTTCAAAGCTGTAAATGTTTCTCTCTCAGCCCTCTCTCTCCCCCCTACCCCCCTTCCTTTTTTTCTGTGTGCAAATCCTTCAACATTATAAGCACTGACTGAGCAGAGGAACCCTCTAGTGGCTAAGTTTTCCAACAAAATCTATAATTTCTTCCCAAAATGAGAATCCGACTTACCTGTGAAGCTGGAGGAGGGCAGGGCTGTCATTCCATTCCATAAGTATTCACAGAAGGAGCTGACATCATTCTTCTGCTTGCTAACCATCCAATGGTGTTCTTTCCTTATCATTTACAATACAACATCGAGAAGATCTTTAGTTGGCTGCTGCTCTTATCCTGGGCTGATGTGACAAAATGCAGCATTGGAGAAAGCGATGTACACTCATCACCCAACCTCTTTCTACAAAATGTGTCTTTTCTATTCTGTGCTGCTCCCAGAGAACAGCGTGCCCCTTAATAAATGAAGTGGGAGATTTAGTCATCAGACCTGAAAAAAACTCACGGTGTGAATCCTTGCCCTTGAGTGAATTTGCTGAGTAGCGTAATCCAAGCTATTTTCTGACTGCTTGTGGCTAAAGATCAAATAGAAACTGAATGTTTCAGAACCACTCAGAGAGCCTACTGCTGTTGAAGGTACGTTTCTCATGTGAGATGTAAGTTTCACTGCAGTTCCCACTTCAGATTTGGAAACCTGGTTCTTCCAGTATAACCCAGAAGGTGAGAGTCTGAGACGTATTGGAGTGGCCTCATTACCCAGGGCTCTGTCTAGGACTAGCAGCCATGACAGAATGTCTCTTAGATTTTAATTAGTTAATTAAATGTCATGCTTAACCCAGAGTGGCCTTCTTGCTAAATTATTTGAGAGCACTATTACCAGAAATCATGACCATACTCACCTATAGGCAAAGAACTTGAGAATTTGAGTATGGGGAAGAAAGGAATGTATCAGGTGAGTCTCTCTCTCTCTCTCTCTCTCTCTCTCTCTCTCGCTCTCAAAAAATGAAAGAAAACCTGACTCAAACTATGTTAAGCAAAAAACGGAGCATGCCAACACCGTCGCCTTAGAAGTGCGAGGTTTAGAGTAGCTTCAGGCATGGCTGACTAAGGTGCTCAGAGCTAAGTTTCTCTCCATCTCTTAGTCTCTCTTTCATGATAGAAAGGTGGGTGCCGTAGCTGGACCCCTCTCAGCTTCAAATCCAGCAAGTTAGAGTGTCTTTCAAAAGCCTCAGTGAATCTCACAGTGTCTCCTTGGCCTGACAGGGCGGTGCATCTACCCGTGACAGAAGACTATGAGATTCCAAATGGCCAGATCTGAGTCATCTGGTATCACCTTGCTAAGTAGGAATGAGGGGGGAAGACCGCAAATACAACCTGGAACTGACTTTGCAAGGAATGAAGTGTTTCTTTATAGCACAGTCTGCACTGAAGACCAATTATATCAAACTTCTGGGGACTGGATCCAGGCATCAATATTATCTAATGGTCCCCAGTTGATTCCAGTGTGGAGCCTATATTGTAAAATATTGTGCCATAAGCAACAACATTTCCCTTTCTCTCTCCACCGAAGTCCTTGAATTTCTTTCATTACTCCCTCCTCTGGTCAGTCTTTATAGAAGATTTATTTGCCCTTGCTAAGTACTTAACACACATTACTTTATTTAATCCTCTCAATGACACCATGAGGTTTCTATCATTGTTCTTTACCTTATAGAAATCAGATAACTGAAACAGAACCATTAAATTGTTTGTGTAACATCACACAGATCTCAGGTGGTGGAGACAGATATTGAAGCCAGGTATGATTGACTCGGTGGGTATTTCCTTCATGACTGTAATTACTGCTACAGTGTCTGTGCATCTGAGGGCCAGAGCATGTGGGCTACGCCTAACAGCAAAGTGCCATTTCTGATCCTGACCCTATTTAGTTTTGTCACTACACTGTAGCTCTTACTCTGATCTGTGCTATGTAACATCACACAAACTGAACCCCGAATATAACCTCACCATGCACCTCTCCTCAGCTCCTCCTTCATCTTTCAGACTCAGCCTCGTTTCTCTTCAAAGCCTTCAATTTCAAACTCTTGAATCTTGTTTTTTGACATATAAATGTCTGTACATTTTTAAACTCTCCTTAAATCACTTGTTTGAAGTATATGCTATTTTGGAGGGACAAAAGAGATTTGTCTGTCTCTGCTAGACACTTTTTGTGACATTAAGCAAATCGCTTAACTTATCTGGGACCTACTCCGCTGGTGAGTTAAATGTCTACAAAGTTACTTGCCATGTGATCTTGTAGACTCAGAAAGATCTAGGTAAAGGGTCTAGGATAATGTCTACACATATTATGACAGGGAGTCATTAATGGTCACTATTATTATTGGTTCCTACCTCTGAAATTTCTTCAACTCTCACTTTTATCCACACAGAGAAAATTTGAACAAATGAATGTGTATCTAAAAAATGCCAAATAAGAAACACATAATGGTGATATTTGGAAGCTCACTGATGGTGGGAAGCCCAGCTTCATTTAATAGTTTACTAGACATTCTTGATAATAAGAGAGAAAAAAAATAAAAGGTAGCAAGATTGTATAAGATGAAATAAAATTATTTTTTACTTTCTTTGGCCATGATTGTATATGTGGAGAGCCAGAAACCATCCAAAAATAAAATGTTAGAATTAAAAAATTTTAAACACACTTTTTTTCAAGTTAAATTTTAGATTTAAAAAAAAAAAATAGTGACGATAGTACAAGAACACCTGGGTGGCTCAGTCAGTTAAGAACCTGACACTTGATTTCAGTTCAGGTCATGATCTTAGGATTGTGGGATCGAGCCCTGTGTCAGGCTCCCCGCTCATCGTGGAGTTTACTTGTCTCTCTCCCTTTGCTCCTCCCCCTGCTTGCATGTGCTCTGTCTCTGTCTCTGTCTCTCTCTCAAAATTAAATAAATAAGTCTTGAAAAAAAAGTCTGAAAAGTTAAGACAGTACAGAGAGTTTCTGTACACTATGCACTCACGTTTACCTATTAACACCATCTGAGTTATTCCTCTGTATTTGTCATAGCTAAAGAATTGATGTTGGTACATTATTATGAAGTATAGTCCATACACTATTCAGATTTCCTGTTTTTCTCTAACATCCTTTCTCCCTTCCAGGATCCCACCACAGACACCACATTACATCTCAAGGATTGTGACAGTTTGTGAATTTTTTTATGACCTTGACTGTTTTGAAGAATACTAGTTGAATAATTTGTAGAATGTCCCTTAGTTGGGACCTATCCCATGATTTTCTCATGATAAGAGCAGGGAAAAGTGTTTTGAAGAGGAAGATTACAGAAGTAATCCATTCTCGTCACATCATATCAAAGAGTACAGGCTATTAATATGACACACTGTTGATGTTAACCTTCATCAACTAACTTGAGGCAGTGTTTGTCAGACTTTGAGACTGTAAAACTACTCTTTCTTTTTCTCCTCCTCTTTATACTATGCTCTGGACAAAGTCACTATGTGCAGCCTGTACTCAAAGAGTCAAGTGTTGCCCTCTACCTCCTTGTACACTTTATGGATCAACCTGGCTTTCTACCCTATCTGTAACCTCCTACTCCATGGAAAGAAAACTAGTTTCCACCATCTGTCATTGATTTATTTAATTCAAGTCCACTATCCTTACATAGTGGTTACAGAATTGTTAATTCATATCCCTGTAGGAAACAACTTTATTAACTAATGCACAGTGCTTGTATGGAGTTTTTTCTACTTTTAGTCTTACAGACTTGACTCATTTGCAAAGTGACTTAGGCCAATACCATATTCTCCCACCTCACTCAGTGAGGTTCCTATACGTATTTTTAATATATTTGGATTCCTATGTCATATTCTTCATTCTGTTTGGGTATTCCCCCAAATTCGTGTTTTTTTCCTAACTCGCATCCACTAAGATTTACTCGGTGCTATAAAGTTCTGAGTTTCAACAAGTGTTTAATGTGTTATATGCACCGGGATAGTATCATAAAGAATAGTTCCACCAAAATAAAAATTCCTGTGCTTTACCTATTCAAATTTCCTCCCATGCCTCAATCAAACCATTGGCAAGTATATCATTGCTTCTATAGTTTTTTTTTTCAGAATGTTATATAATTGGAATCATTCAGTTTGTAGTTTTTTATTTTTTATTTTATTTTATTTTATTTTATTTTATTTTTTTAAAGATTTTATTTATTTATTTGACAGAGAGAGAGACAGCCAGCAAGAGAGGGAACACAAGTAGGGGGAGTGGGAGAGGAAGAAGCAGGCTCCCAGTGGAAGAGCCTGACGTGGGGCTCGATCGCAGAACTCCGGGATCACGCCCTGAGCTGAAGGCAGACGCTTAACGACTGAGCCACCCAGGCGCCCCATAGTTTGTAGTTTTTTAGACTGGCTTCTTTCACTTAACAATAGGCCTTGAAGATTAATCCACTTCATGGCTTGATAGCTCATTTGTTTTTGTCATTGAATAACATCCTATTATAAGGATGGACCACTGTTTGTTTGTTTGTATCCTCACCTATTGAAGGATATCTTGTTTGCATTCACTTTTTGGTGTTTATAAATAAAGATACTATAAACATTCATGTGAACATATTTATGAGGATGTGTTTTCAAATAGCAAATACATATAATCACAAATATCGGATTATATAGTAAGACTATATTTGGTTTTGTAAGAAACTGCCAAACTGTCTATCAAAGCAGCTGTACTGGTTTTCATTCCCACCAGCAATGAATGAGAGTGCCTGTTGCTTTGCATCCCAGCCAGCAATTGGTGCTGTGAGTTTCTAAAACGGTGGCCATTTCATCAGTGTGTACTAGTATCACAGTGTTTTAATTTGCAATCCCTTAATGACAAATAATGTTGAGCATCCTTTCAGACGTTTATTTGCCATCTCTTACTTTTTTTATCTTCATTTCTGACGTGTTTGTTGGGATCTGTCATTCATTTTCTACTTGAGTTGCTTGTTTTCTTATAGTTGACTTTTAAGAGTTCTTTGTGTCTCTATTTTGCAAATATTTTCTGATATTCTGGGCTTGGATTTTTATTCATTTAACTGTGTGTATCTACCTAACCATATCATGGACTGTGTTCTGTGTCATTATTTCTGCATTGGGATCTTGGTCACCTTGTTTTTTTTTTTTTTTTTTTTTTAAGATTTATGTATTTATTTGTGAGAGAGTGCAGGGGTGAGGCGCAGAGGCAGAGGGAGAGAGAACACAAGTAGACTCCTCACTGAGCTCTGAGCCCAATTCAGGGCTCAATCTAACTACCCTGAGATCATGACAGGAGTGGAAACCAAGAGTTAATAGCATAACTGACTATGCCACCCAGGTGCCCAGGGATCTCAGTCCTCTTCAATGAATTAGCAAAACAAAAACCCGAAGGGTTGATTTTCTTTTGCTAACTACAACAATTTTCATATTTTTGTCAAGTTTTCCCCCACAGAAATTTTGAAACACCTTTACCTATATGATAATACACTGAATAAAAATACTGACTCTAGGACCTTAATTTATAGCATTTTTGTAGTGTGCTCCTGGCCTACTATAACGTTAGAAGTGACCTGTCCATTTGGTTGAGACAGTTTAACTTTAAATGATCTATAAATTATTCTTCCTAATGTAAATTCTAGCTAAATAAATATATATGTATAACCATATAGTTGGAAAATCTGAAAGAAAATTTTAGCAACATTAAGAATAAATTAGTCTAATATGTGAATAATTTAGAATTCCAAAAAGAAGGAAGGCTTGAATGAAGGGGTGGTAATCTTGAAGAAATATGTCTTGGGCTATTCCAGAATTAATAAAAGGAAACAAAATACAGGTTAAATTATCCCAGTTTTCTCCAAAACAAAAAGGAAAGGGATGAGCGGGGGGAGAAAAAAAGAAGAAAACAGAAAAGAAAAAGGACAGAACACATAGATTCTAATTTGTGGAAAATTAATTTTGAAAGTAAATCTGTGATAGAAGTTAACAATTTTATTTTTAAAATTTTATTTCGAAGTTTTATTTCTGCTGTTTACTTCAAAAAGCTACTAAACAAACAAAAGTTTATTTTGACCTTTGACCTTGAATTTTTACTTCCGTATTCCTTATACACACAACTGACCCTTGAACCTTTGTGCAGTTGAAAAATCATGTATATAACTTTGACTCCCCCAAAGCTTAGCTACTATAGCCTACCATTGATCAGAGGCCTTACCGATAACATAAACAGTTGATTAATGTGTATTTTGTGCATTATATATACTCTATACTATATTCTTACAATAAAGGAAGCTAGAGAAAAGAAAATGTTATTAAGAAAACCAGAAGGAAGATAAAATATACTTAGAGTACTCTACTGTGCTTATCAAATATAATCTGCTTATAAATAGACCCATTTAGTTTTAAATTCATGTTACTCAAGGGTCAACTGTACTGCCTGCTTCATTAGGCACTCATGGACGTGCTTTTATTTTAAGCAAATATAAATGCATTTTTTTGTTGATGGGGAAAAGTGTCATTTCGTAATAACTCTATCTTACCTGCTATAGAATAGCTTTTCAGAAATGCTATACACTTAAAATTTGGACTTCATATTAACATCTTTTTTCTCCTCTTAAGATGTGCTCAGATATGTCGGCATTTTGTCACTCCCTCTCTAATTGCTGGACTCCCCACAGGTACCTTCAGGTTGTAAGCAACCTGCAGTGCTATGTAGCAATCTATCTGAATCTCCTTCCACAATACTGCTCCATTAGCCACTCTTACCATAATGTCCACTGTGCCATGCCACATGTGGGACTTCTCTAGAACGCTTCCAGTTTCAATAACATCACAAAAGGGGGCATAGGGCACTACACATAAGCTTCTCGTATCTTCCCAAACCTATCTGGGTGTTGCTACGTGCCTATCTCCTCTCTTGCCCTAAGGATGGTCAGTGCAAAGGAGACAAGTAAAAATATTCATATTTTATTGCCTGCTCTGCTCTGTCCTCTTTTGCACCAGAGCTTCACCTTAACCTCCACCATTAGGTCTTTCTATTTCTTATGCCATATCATTCTTCTTTCCATTTGCCCTACCTCTTTCTGGGACAATAACATGAAAGGCTGCAGGAAATGAAATAAGATTGTCATAAAAAGATAAACTGTTCAAAGTTTCAAAACAATTGTTCTTGCTCATATTCAATGGGCCATAATATCAAGTATTCTTTGTCAGTCTTTATCAGATTCCTACTTTCCTTTGTATCTTGCATTAGATGTGCATAATTTCACGGTGGAGGGTGTTAAAGAACTTGCACATGGGGAGATATGCAAGAACAGCTTGAGAACACAGTATAAACACAGGCTTCCATAAACAATTTTGCCATCCTCTCCAACAAACACAGAAGTCATGCGACCCTCCAAATAATTCCTATAGAATTGATTGCCTCTTGCTTATATTTCTTATCACATTTTCAACTACTCTTTAATAATCTCACTGAGGTCTTTTTGAAATCAGAGAAAATTCAGTGCAGCTGGACCATGGAGTCAATTGGGAAGAGATGCAAAGTGGGTAGTTCCAAGAAACTCTTCCTGCAACACGATGCAATTACCATTTTCATGGAAGCTTCCAACACTTTACTCTGAGCCATTTCTTCCAACCGCCTTTGGATTCTGTATTCTCACTTGGTCTGAAATTTCGCAAGTTTGAATTCTATGATCATCTTGTCTCATTACTTGATCCTGATGCTCAAAGCCCACACTTCTTTTCACTGTTAACACCTTTCCGTGACATTATTTTATAAAGAAGTGCAAAACTGTTTTACTAACTCATTGTATTTTATATCGTAGTCAATAAAATGTTTTGACATATTGTTCTTTACAGAAAGTTAATATGTTGCTATACTAGTCTTTAAATATGATCCATCTGCCCCTGAAAGAATTAAAAGTTGCATCAGAACAGACATTTCTGAACAGCAACAAAAAATATATAATCATATATTATATATAAAGATTACTGTAAATAAGACAAAATGGGGATTACTGAGCTTAAGAAGAATAGCATAAATAATGCCTCAGACTACTGCTATCACTTGATATTCTAACAGATAAAGAAGATGTTGCTTTTAGAAAAGTATGGAAGATCTCTTGTTTGTCTTCAGGATGCAAAGATCTTCAGAATTTACCGTGGATTTTTGACCTTTGAGTGATGAAGACTGATTCCAAAACGACTCATTCCAAAATTCTAAAAATACTCCAAATAAGAAGGAACCACTGAAGAGTTATTGGTAGAACTAACTCTACGAAAAATTGATTCTGCAGTTATTAACTGAGGAACCTGAAAAACAGTCTCGCATAAATAAAGCCATGCTAAACATTCAATGTTTTTAAATGTGGCAATTGCTAAATTTTTTTAAGTCTCTTAATTAAAGCCTGATTTTATTTACTTTAAATAAATATAGTTTTCTCTTACAAAGAAAGACAATAAAGATAGGTGTTCCTTAAAAAAAATAGATGTTCCTAGAATCAAATAAAACGAGGTGTTCACAGGATATAAACTAATGATACCCTTTCTATTATGTTTGCAGCAGGAATTGAACTTCAGCCTCACACAATATACCCACAGCCCCCTTTCCCACTACTTACAATGGGCTTGTGTGAATTTTTTCCTTGACCCCTGAAGTTATCTACTTCACTAGACGGAGGTCATGTAAATCTAACCATAGGCTATTACTTAACTAGAAAAGAATTAGTCTTTTCATTGTGAGATAATAAATATTCACTGCCGCATGGGTATGTGCAAGTGTAAAAAGCAAAACAGAAGGTAAACCCTGGTATTACTCTGAATCTTCAAAGTGCTGAACATAAATTTTCTTGGTTTTCCCCCTGAGTTTCAAATGAAATGCATTTCAATAACCATTGGAAAGCAGATCTACTTTTGCATCAGGAGGAGGTCTAGTATATAGAAAAAGGCTTAACCATGAAGTAGTTCAATTTCTTTAATTCAAATCACTATAGGCAGAAACTCTGTAAAATGTTGACATGCCTTAGAGTATATCCAAGCAGGAGTCTGGCACTGATGGGAGTGTAAATACAAAAAAACATAAACAAAACACTAAGATATAAGAAAAGACAGCTTTATGACCTACTTAGATATTTGAAAGTACTTGATAGTCTTATTCTTGCATCTTTCTATATTTTTCTTAATAATCTAGACAGTCAAACATAATTGCATCATCTTACTCAGGGGAGAAGAGAATGCTAGGGTGGAAATATTAAATGTGTGAACTACTACCTTCTCAAGTGATGGAGTCAGATAATCGGATCTGGATTAATGTTTCCAAGAAAATATTCAGCCAATTATAGTTATTCGTTACTTACAGTTTGTTAAATGACCCATTAATAAGGCACATTTACATTTTGACAGGAAGGAAATAGATATCATAGACATAATTCATTAGGAATCTTTCTAGGCAGGTATAGATAGTATCAATCAGTCTTTGGTATTTCTCATCCATTATTTCCTACCAGTCCTACCTATCCAAACCCCCAATTAGTCTAAGAGTTAAGAAATCTATTATAAGGTCAAAGCTCAAAAATAATTACGGGCATTTTTGCATTTAGGGGAATACAAAAATATATAGCACCCAGCAAGGTAAAACTCAAAATGTTAAGCATCCAATCTAAAAATACCAGACATACACAGAAGTACAAACATGTGAACTGTACTGAAGAGACATATCAATTAATTGAAAAACGCAAATCGACATAGATGTTAAAATTAGAAGATAAGGCCATTACAACTATTATTATGATTGTATTTCATATGTTCCATGAGTTAAGTCATGACTTGGAAAAAATAAAAAGACTGTAAATGAACTTCTACAAATGAAAATGTTGATGTTTGAGACAAAAAATACAATTAAAAGGATTAACAGTGGGTTAGATTTTGCAGAAGAAAAGATTTGTGAACTTTAATACATAGCAACAGAACTATTTAAAATTAAACACAGAGAAATAAATAAAAAAATTAAAAAAGCATCATAGAGCTGTAGACAACTTCAAGAACTCTAATATAAGTGGAATTAGAATCCTCAAAGGAGGGGACAGAAAATGTTTGAAGGTGTAATAGCCCTAAATTTTCCAAATGTGATGAAAACTATACATGCATAGGTTCAAGAAGTTTGCCAAACCCAAAGGGCAAGAAACATGAAGAAGCCCATAACAAGTCACATTATAATCAAATTGCTCAAAACAGTAATAAACAGAAAAATCTTAAAAGCAACCAATGGGGGATGGGGAGCACCCTACTTTCGGAGGAGCAAGAAACACATGATAGCATTTTCTCAGAAAAAAATTCAAGTAATAAAAACCGTAGAGCTGCAGTTTTTAAGTAAAGAAAGAAAAAAAGCCAACTTAGGATTTTATCTCCAGTAAAAATATCTCTGAAAAAGAAAGTTAAAAAGAAGACTTTTCAGACATACAGAAGCAGAAATGACAGCACCATCAGACGTGTACTACCAGACATGTTGAACAACCCTTTAAGCAGAAGGAAATTACCAAGTGAAAATATAGGTCAATATATGAATGAAGACCAGAAGACATGATCAATAAATAAGATTTCCCCTACTATTTAAATTTACTTAATATTGATATTAGTATTTAATATTTAATATTAATATTCAGTCCAATAATATATGATAGATAATACAACATGACCAAGTATGTTTATCTAAGGAATGCCACCATATTAACAAACTGAAAAAGGAAACCATAAGGTTATCACAATAGATGCAGGTAAAGCACTTGGCAAATTACAAACCCCTTCCTGATAAAGTTTCGGTAACAGAATTGAACTTTTTCAACCTGATAAATGGCGTCTATAAAAACCTACAGATAACATCATACCTAACAGTGAAAGACTGAAAAATTTCCCTCTATATAATCAGGAATAAGATAAGATGTCTATCCTTACCCCTTTTATTCACCATTCTACTAAAGGGGTCTAGCTAGTGAGGTCAGGCACGAAAAAAATAAAAAGTCGTCCTGATTATACAGGAAGAAGTAAAGCTATCGCTTTTCAAAGATAACATGATATTTTAAATAGAAAATCTACAAATATAGAAATCTACCAAAAAAGCTACTAGAAAAAGTCATTTAGTAAGTTCAAATTAGGAGCACAGAACTAACTAATATACAAAAATCGATAGTACTAGCAAAGAATGTACAGAATTCAAAGTTAAAAATTACATCTTAATAGCATGAACAAGTATAAAATATTCAAGGACAAATCTGACAAGAATTATAAGAGCCATATGCTTAAACCTATAATGCACTGTTAAGGCATATTAAAGAGGATCTGATAAATGGTGAAATGTACTATGTTCGTGGTACAGAATATTCAATAATACTTAAGATTATTATCTCCCACAATTTATCTTCAACAAGTGCAACATAATCTTAGCCGAAATTAACACTAGATTTTTTTGTAGAAATTAAAGTAGATACTAAGAATTATATTTAAATAAAAAGAACTTCTAAAATAACCAAAACAAATTTGAAGAACAAAGTTGAAGGCTAAAAACATCTGACTTCAAGACATACTCTAAAGCTAAAGGAATTAAGACAGTGTGATATTAGCATATATACAGACAATGAGATCAATGCAACAGAATAAATAGTGCACATATATGGTCATTTGATTTTTTATAAAGGTGCAAAGATAATTCAGTGGGAAAAATAGAATTATTTCAACACATGATGCTGGCATATATTTAAAAAGAGAACCAATCTATACCTCACATCATGTAAAACAATTAATTCAGAATGGATTAGAGACTTAAATGTAAAACTGTAACTAAATGGCAACATAATAGAAAATCTCTGTGACTTTGAGTAAGGTGAGAAAGTTCTTAGATATGACATCAAAAGCATGATCCATAATATAGAGCTATACACTTATATACTGGTTAAAATTCAAAAGTCTATAATTACCAAGTGTTGATAAATATGGTAGGATCTAAAACCTGGGCATGCTGCTAGTGAGAATATAAATTGGAATAATCACTCTGAAACACCTGTGTTAAACCTGATCTTCTGTTTCTGGTGGACAAAGATGAATTAGATACTCAGAGGCAGTACACCATGAAAAATATGTATTTTGAATTGTTCAATTGGAACTTTATTTTCTGGAGGTAAAACAAAAACTGCCCATAGGGGAATTCCTTCAGCCATTTTTCAGCTATTATGATCTCCAAATCATGATCTAGATGGAAATAATTCTTTTTTTTTTTTTTTAAGATTTTATTTATTTATTTGACAGAGACACAGACAGCCAGCGAGAGAGCGAACACAAGCAGGGGGAGTGGGAGAGGAAGAAGCAGGCTCATAGAGGAGGAGCCTGATGCGGGGCTCGATCCCATAACGCCGGGATCATGCCCTGATCCGAAGGCAGACGCTTAACCGCTGTGCCACCCAGGCACCCTGGAAATAATTCTTTTTGAGGGTACTCTGTTTGCTGTGGCAGGCACAGCAATGAAGTTTTTAGATTTCTTAGTTACAGGAGGCTCCCGTAGCCCAAAATTCAACATTGTCTTTGTACCAAATGTATGGTTCCCATAGTTGCTCTCAACCAGGTACTGAACACAGCAGAGATGCCGAGGCACACCCATTCCTGGAAGACACAGTATTTTCCTCAGCAGCAACCTTGGCTCGAGAATGCCGCTAAGTCTTGTCTAATTTTCTCAAGAACTTTCCTGCAAACTAAGATGCTTTCACCCAACTTTTCCCTGCATTCGAGATCATACCTGCATCATGGGCTGGCATCTCTCTTCTCCTGTCCTGGCTCCCTACCCCCTCCCAATTTTTTGTTCACAAGTTGTTCCCCTAATACATAGCTTGAATGTTTAATCCAATCTTGACATCTACTTCTCATAGAACTTAGACTAAAACAGTGATTAAAACCATATATTCTCTGTGCCAAATTTAAGCCCTGGGACAGTGGTTAAACACATTTTAATATTATCTATGCAATCTATCAATGCAATAAGCCACTTCAGCCAGAAGCTGATGGACTGTCCTACCTCTATACTTTGCCTATTTTTACTTTATTCTGTGGGAAATAGTGAAACACTGAGAGTTTTAAAAACTTTGCTTATTTATTCTGCTTTAACAGAATGGTTACATTATAGAATTTTGCTTTAGAGGGTTTTGATCAGGGAAGGATATAAATAGTAAAAGCAGAAAGAAGACTGGTAATTTTCTAGAGAAAACGTATAGCTACTTTCAGAATAGAGAGTAGCGGTAGAAAGGAGAGATGCTGTAAAGATAGTCAATGCAACCTGGCAACGGGACAGCTACGCAGAACAAGATTTTATGTTAACTTTTTGTGGAATTACTTCAAATATGAGGTACATTCATTCTCATGTTCTCAAATGGAGTACAATGAACAAAATTTATACTTCCATTGGTGGGAAATGTACGATATTTCAATGATAATCTCAGGGACTCCTACCTTTTATAATTTTATATTATTTATTAAAGGTTTCTTTTTCTTTTACTTATTTTCAGTCACATCATACTGCTGCTAGATAATTAGGAACTGTAAGTAAAATAGGAGGTAATAATTTATAACAAGGAACTAATGTGACTTATATGGGTAAATACCCTGAAACTTATCAGTACATAGAATTACCAATTGGTTTGTAATTTTAATGGTCTTTATTTCTTGGCCAGATGAGACATATTTGGTTTTTTCCCTTTTCATCTATCTCAGTGAAAAAAAATTGAATAGAGCTTTTCTTCATAAAGATGGGTAGGGGAAGGTAATTCTTAGCTGCACTCTTCAGTCATGAAACAACGAATGTGACAGCAACTTACTGGCTTTCAACGTTCACTCCAATTTCTTCTAACATGCAAACTAAAAATAGTAGTCTTGGATGTTGAAATTTAACAACCTACTTCTAGGCAATTTAAGAGATTTCATAGGTGGATTTTAATTTTTCCCATTTATGAACTGATTCTAGAAGTTAATTCATATTAGATTCAACTCCACTATTACATATCAACAGAATTTAGCACATTCTTACTTCAGACATACTATTACACATAATCTCTCTGTGTCACATACAGATGCACACGCAAAAACCCATGAATACAAATTCACGCATATGTAGATGCACAGAACAGCTCTTGTTGTTAAATTTGATTAAAGCTGTAAGCAATATGCTACTAAGACCATTTTTTACTGATACTGCAATATTTGCAATCTCAAAAGTATTAAAATAATCACTAAACTGTAAAATGTACAGTTACCAGTAATAAATAGAACACTATTCATCTTTCTCCAAGGGTTAAGATTTACATAGCTACAGGAATGGCATATTTGAAATTATTCTTTAGGGCAACCAATACAATAAAATCATCTTTAAAACTTAATCAGTAGTCATCAAATACCAAGACAACTAAATAAGGAAGAGAATAGTCTCTTCAACATCAACAAATGCTGGAACAACTGGATGGTCATGTGCAAAGGAATGAATTCGGATCCCTTTCTCACACCATACACAAAAAATTAAAAATGGATCAAAGATCTATATGTAAAGACAAAACTACAAAACTCTGAGAACACCACATAGGATGACCTGGAATTATACAAGGATTCTTAGATAGAATACCTAAAACAACTAAAGAAAAAATACATAAAATTAAGCTTTATAAAAAATCTTTAAAAGTTAGTGCCTCAAAGAGCACCATCATGAAAATGTAAGGACAACCCACAGAATGGGCTTAAGTATTTTTAAATCATATATCTGATAAGAGACTAGTATTTAGAATATATATAGAACATGACAACTCAATAATTGAACAACAACTCCATTAAAAAATGTGCAAATAATCAGAATAGACATCTCTACAAAGAAGATATACAAAAGACCAATGTACATGAAAAAATGCTCAATACCATTAACCATGAGAAAGATGCAAATCATGGTGATTAAAATTAAAAAAGGCAAATAATAATGATGATGCGGAGAAATTTGAACTCTCATATACTGCTGGTGGGAATGTAAAATTGTGCAGCCACTTTGAAAGAATCTGGGGGTTTCTCAAATGTTAAACATAGAGTTACCCTATGACATAGCAAATGTACCTCTGAACATATACCAAAGAAAAATGAAAACAAGTCCATGCAAAAATATGTATACATGAATTATTGCACTAGCTCTACTAATAAAAGCCAAAAAGTGGAAACAACTATGTCCATCAACTAATGGAAAGATAAATTAAATATGGTATATCCACATAATTGAATATCACTTAGAAATAAAAGGGAATAAAGTATTGATGTATGCTACAGAATAGAAAAACCTTGAAAGTGTCCCTAAAATTTACGGTGGTAATGGTTACATCTTGTTGAATATACTAAATACCATTGAACTGTATAATTTAAACTAGTGAATTATATGACATTTGAATCGTATCTCAATAAAGTTTGAGAAAAATGTTGTCAGTAAAATGGTTAGAACAAAATTATCAAGATTAGAGCTATAAATTTGAAGGGACTTATGAATATTTTCTTTACAGAAAATTACATAATTTGTTAATGCATCTTGTGTGTGTGCGTGTGTGTGTGTGTAGGCACGTGTGCATATGTAAAACATATTTGTCAGCTTTACTTGAGACTGAATCTCGCAATAAGTTAGGATTTCCTTAATACATCTCTTTAAGTTGATCTCAATGTTGGGAGACAAATTCATCTCATGAGTTATTTTCTTGTCAGTAAGCTAGGAGACTCCCAACTCCCTAACCTTTAATGCTTCTTATAAAACTCAATCAAGGAGACAAATAAAGCTCTAGACAGAGCACTTTTTAATGTCCTACTCTTTTTAGTCTTTGGTAAGGAGAACACATGTAACAGTTATCTCGTGTCTGCGGAGAACTAGAGGCATTCATTTTAGGAATGGTGAGCTCAGGAACTTCCATAGTAAGTAATCTAACTGGGAAAAAAAAATCATTTATTTATCTTAGCTTAGTGTTGTCCTAAATGACAGCGGCAAAACCTAGGAAAACATGTTATATTTCCAATCATCTGATTATTCTTTGATCTTTGAAACTTCTGCATTAATAGCAATTTGTATTAATAAATCATAATAATATTTTTAATAAATAATTCAACCCAATATATTTTATTCAAAAAACTTTAGCTTGTTTAAACTTTCATTGCACATTTTTTTCATCTAAGAACCAGATAATATTTTTTGTATGGGGTTAAGTTTTAAAATAATTAATTTAGTTCACAGCATTAGTTCCATAAAATAATTTCACTAAAGACAGAATTGGCAAATCTCAATGTGAAGCTATAAAACATCAATAAAGTTTAATTTGAAAAGTTAACAAAGTCCATGGAGACTCAACCACATTTTATTACAATTCATCGTACTTACAGTTAATACTGCCAAGATGTAGAAATATTGTGGCAAATAAGCCGTTCTCATTTTTTTTTCAAAGTTACCACTGCAGTATCTATAAGGACAATAATACAGTTATCACAGAATGAAGGAAATAACAAATAACTATGGTAGAAAGACACAAAAGAAAAAGGAGGAGTAGGAGAAAGAGATTGATAGCATGCACATATTTTCCCTTCATTTTTTTATTGTGTTGTCGCTAACATAAAAATTGTATATATTCATGGTGTACAACTCGATGTTTTAATTTACTTATACACTATGAAATGATCATCACAATCAAGCCAAATAGCTTACCCGTCACCTCTACATAATTGCCATTGTGTGTGTGTGTGTGTGTGTGTGTGTGTGTGTGTGTAGTGAGAAGATTTAATTTAATATCTATTCTATTAGCAAATTTCAAGTCTGTAACATGGTATTGTTAACTATTGTCCCCATGGTATACGTTAGATTTCCAGAATTCATTCATCTTGCATAACTGAAACTTTGTACCCTTTGACCAGCATCTCATTCCATCCCTCCTCTGCCAGCAACCACCATTCTACTCTCTGCTTCTCGTGAGTATGACTCTTTTAAATTTCACATAGAAGTCAGATCATGCAGTATTTGTCTTTCTGTGCCTGGCTTATGTAACTTAGCATAATGTGCTCCAAGTTCATCTGTATCATTGCAAATGGCAGAATTTCCTTATTATTTAAGACAAAATAGCATTTCCGGGTGTGTGTGTGTGTGTGTGTGTGTGTGTGTGTGCGTGTACTACATTTCTTCACCCATTCATCCATTGGCAGATATTTAGGTTGTTTCCGTATTTTGGCTACTGTGAACAATGCTTCAAAGAACATGTGACTGTTCTCATGCAGATACCTCTTCCAGGTCCAGTTTTTATTTCCTTTGGATATATACTTAGATATAAAATTATTGGATCCTATGGTAGTATTATTTTTCATTTTTTGAGGAACCTCTGTACTGTTTTCCGTATTAGCTTTACCAATATACATTTCCACCAAGAGTGTACAAGAATTCCCTTTTTGCGGTTCCTGGGTTGACTCAGTTCGTTAAGCCTCCTACTTGATTTAGGCTCAGGGCATGTTCTCAAGGTCATGGGATCGAACCCTGCATTGGGCTCCACGATCAGTGTAGAGCTTTCTTGTGCTTCTCCCTCTGCTCCTCCCCCACACTCTCTCTAGCTATTAAATCAATCAATCAATCAATCAATCAATCAATAAATAGATTCCCTTTTCTTCATATCTTCACCAACACTTGTTATCTTTGTCTTTTTGATAATAGCCATCCTGACAGGTGGTAGGTAATAGTTCATTGTAGTTTTGATTTGTATTTCATACTCCTTGATTTCAAAATATATTATAAATCTTTGATAATCAAGACAATATGGTACAGGCATTAGAAATAGACATATAGGAACAGAAAAGAGAGCCCAGAAATAAATTCACACATTTTGGGTCAACTAATCTTTGACAAGGGTGGCAAGAACACACAATAGGGGAACAATAATCTCTTCAATAAATGGTGTTGGAAAAGTGAATGTTCATACGCAGAAGAACGAAAGTGTCCTCAAGTGTCCTCTTATGTCATACTATATACAAAAATCAACTCAAAATGACTGAAAACTTAAATTTAAGACCTGAAACTGTAAAACCACTAGACTAAAATACAGGGAACAGTTTCTTGACATTGGTCTTGGGAATAATTTTTTTGGTCATGACACTAAATGCACAGTCAACAAATGCAGAAGTAGGCCACTGGAATTGCATTAAATTACATAGCTTCCACACAGCAAAGGAAGTAATCA
The DNA here is from genome assembly GCF_023065955.2 of Ursus arctos. Taxonomy (NCBI): domain Eukaryota; kingdom Metazoa; phylum Chordata; class Mammalia; order Carnivora; family Ursidae; genus Ursus; species Ursus arctos. The sequence goes on from NW_026622930.1 coordinate 17,004,645, forward strand.
ACAGGGTGAATAGTAAACCTATAGATCGGGAGAACATATTTGTAAAGCATATATCTGATAAGAGATTAATATCTACAATATTTAAGGAACTCATATAATTCAATAGCAAAAAAATGAAAAATGGACAAAGGATCTGAATCAACGTTTTTTCCAAAGACATACACATGGCCAACAGGAGAACAACAAATGAGCAATAAAAGTACTCTGCATGTACACACTTTTGCCCCTTTCTGGGAATCTATCTTAAGGCTACAGTCACACAGGAAAACAAAAGCTTATGTACGATACTCATAGAAACCATGTTTGTAATGGCCAAATGTTGGGGTCATACAGAATATTGCTACCGGTCCAGTTTCTATTCATTGATCAACCGTGCATCAGCACTTGCAATAGAATATATGAGAGGCCAGGAAATGACAGTCGGTTGTGATGCGTGCCTCCCTGAAAACAGTCTGAAGAGAGATATTTACCAAGACTCAGACAACCCACTATCAGCTAGCCCAAGTGCTCGCTTGTGTCCTGCTCATATTTGAGAAGCATTTATCAAATGTTAAATGGGTGCCAATGTTTTGGTAGGAGCTATCGGAGTCTTACTGGATATGTCACCCAAAAAATCACGTTTCCAAAAGAGTCAAGTGGGTCCCAGTGAAGAGGAACAAAAAAAGATTTTTCACTCTGGAAGATTAAGCTTGCAGATAAATGCAGGTTGCTCATGATGAATGCAGAAACAAGTCTTGTATAAACTGACCATAAATCAGATTTCTTTCATGTTTCTCATCCAACACAGGTCACCCATCAAACACCAAACTCTCTGCCTCCAAGATTTTGTTCATATTCCCTTCCTTTTGCTGAAGCAATGCCAATCTTTCTACACTCAGTTATAACTGTTCTATGAACTAGTCTTCCCCAGTCCTTCATATCCAGTGGTTGTGTAGAAAATGCTTAGGGCTCTGTTTACCTTATTAACTACTTAACCATTATTTATATAAAACATATAACATATATTATACAGTATATATTTTATAATATATGTAAGGCTATATGGATAGATAAAACCATATAGAGAATTATTTTTAAATATTTTCTTATATTTTTCCATAAGTGATGAAGATATTTCTGTGACAATAAATAGATCTCTATATCATCTCTTTTGATGAGTTCATAACAGTCCATTTATAGACATACGGATGCACCAATATTGACTTGACCATACAGATAGTATTAGATACTGAAAAAAGAAGCAACACTGTAATAAAAATCCTTATCCATATATGTCTGACTATGCACTTTGTTTTTACAACTTCCTTACATCAAATTCTTGGGTATGACTTATTGGCTTAGCTGTCCTACAGTATTTCTGTAGCAAATGCCCCCAGGAAAACACAATCAATTTCTACATTCATGAGCCAGATATGATTTTTTTCCTTAATTGTCTCAGCATGACTGAACCACATCACTATTTTTAAATCTTGGTAAATATGATAGCTAAAGGTAACATTTTACTGCTTTAGTAGTTCATCTTTTCTATTTACTGTTATGATTAAACATGTTTCCGTGCTTTTCACATTTTTCTAAGCTTTGATATTGATCAAATTATATCAAAGTATCTATTCTTGGATGGTTTGTTAGAATTTTCTCTAGGCTTGGTAATGATAAAAAGTGTGTTTGTTGTTACATTTTGAATATCTTTTATAATTACTGGCCTACTCAGGTTAAATCTGTATTTTAAATGTGATTTTATCCTATATTTTATAATAGTAAGCAGTTGTATTTCTCCTTTTTCCATGAATAGTTTTGTTAGTAGTTTATCTTTCAAAAAATTTAATCTTATCTCATTTGTAAATTCTGTTAATTATCTTTTCTTTTTTTTTTTTTAAAGATTTTATTTATTTATTTGACAGAGATAGAGACAGCCAGCGAGAGAGGGAACACAAGCAGGGGGAGTGGGAGAGGAAGAAGCAGGCTCACAGTGGAAGAGCCTGATGTGGGGCTCGATCCCAGAACACCGGGATCACGCCCTGAGCCGAAGGCAGACGCTTAACTGCTGTGCCACCCAGGCGCCCCAAATTCTGTTAATTTTCTAGCAGTACCTATTCTCCTTAGAGGTGTGTGCACATGAGTGTGTGTCTGTGTGACTGTATGTGCCTTCCCTTGATTGCATAGGTTATTTATTCTAATTTTTTTCCTTAATAATAAAAATATTAAATAACAATTTTCCTCTTTATATATCTTGGGATAAATACCATAAATTTTTATGTGTATTATTGTCATTATAATTACAGTTTTTATTTCCTAAAACTTTGGCAAAAGTTTTAAGTAGATCTGTTTTAAGTTTATAGCTATTTGGGAACTTTTACTGATTTCTTTGGATAAAGGTGATTTTGTTTCTTTTTTATTGGATGTTGGTTAGCTGTTATTAATTTAAAGTGATATTCTATTGCAGTCAAATAATACAACCTCTAAAATATCTGGTTTGGGTTCTGATATTTGCCCTGAGTCATACAGATCAAATTTTGAAATATTCCATTATGCACTTGAAAAGGAACTATAGCCTTTGTATGAAGAGAACAGAGTTTTATATACAAATATATTAAATTAATCTATGTAATTAATTACCACTTACATTATCTGAAGACAAATTATATTAGTATGCTACTGTCAGCTTATATAATTGACTTTAATATATATTGTCAATTTCACTTTACTTTTCTGACTACTTTGCCTTGTGGCAATATTCAATATTCTATGTTCATCAAAGTTACTTAGTTATATTATCATTGTGAATTGCATCCTTAACTAACTAAAAATATGCCTACTTATTCTTTTTAAATGCTTTTGCCTTACAACATATTTCATGGTATCAATAGTGTGACATTGTGATAACAGCACTAACTCTGGAAATCATGGACAAGTTAGTGCATAACTTTGTACCTCAGTTTCCCTAGCTGTAAGATGGGAATAATATTACCTTCCCCATAATTTATCTCTGAGGGTTTGCAACTCTCTATTAGCTGTAGTATCCTTTTCTGTTTACATTTTCCTGAAAATACACGTCTTCTTACTTTTATACTTTTTTCCACTTCATTTTCTGACTATTTCTTATAATCAACACTAATATTCTGTATTTTGGAGGGAATGACACTGCATGGGGATAAACTTGTGTAGTAGATCTCCTCCTGTGTATTTGGCAAATAGAAGCTGTCCTATCCACTGGAATTTGGAACCAGAAGACATGGGATCCAACCTCTCAGTTCTTATGCTTTATCACCTTGGGAAAGTCATATAACCTCTTTGAGACTCAGTGTGCTTACTTGAAAAATAATAATAACACCCACTATAAAAATCTTCGGTGAGGCTCAAGTGAGGTAATATGCAAGAAAGCTCTTTAGACACTAAAATGGTGTTACACCATTGCAACTTTACCATGTCACTGAAAATTCACAAGCCCTTACAGAATCTCCTGGGATAAGATATCTTAAAATTCAGAATATTTTGGATTTCAGAAAAGTGATTCAGTACATATGCCAATGATGAGATTGAGTGAGGTCTGGAAATAGAAACTCATAATCAAATGTGTTAATATTTCTGCAACAGGGGAGACAAATATTCCTACCAAGTGGCATAAAGAGTACATCTAGTTCCATGGCTATATTTAGGGCAGGTTTCATTCTTAACTGAGTTACAGCAACTTTTCATTTCAATAGCTTTTTATATTTTGGCTTTGGGGATGAGAAATTTTTGACCTGTATTTCCATGATTAAAATATTAAATCCAATTTCTTTTTGGGGAAGTTCATGCAGATTCCATTTTTAAAGAACATTTATGAAATGCCTAGATGTGTGTGTTGTATAGACATGAAACAAAAGAAGAAACAAGGTAAATGGAATTTCATCAAATTTTTAAAATGCTAGGTATGAAAGAATCCTATCAAGAGAGTAAAAAGACAGAATGGGAAAAATATTTGCAAATGGTTTATCTGATACGAGTCTAGTGAGCGTGTGTGTGTGTGTGTGTGTATGTGCGCACTTTACTCCTTCTCTTGACTACATGATAAAGAATTATTTCCACACAATTACAAGGGACTGAAAAAGAAACTAACTTCGTTCTTGGCCTCTGAATAATAGGCATGTGTACTCTTCACACATTGGGAGAGAAGATAGTGGACAGAGCACTCTTCTAAAATTTGGATCCAAGCAAGCTCTACTATCCTGAAGTCACCTATTTCACCTACTTCTAGTACCTGGTTTTCTAATATTTCTAGCTCTTCATCTTAGCTTTTAAATATAATTTCTAAGTTATCTGCTATCAAGAATTCTTTCTTTTCATTGTCTTAGTTCTCAACTATTTCCCTTTATTCATTGGATCTATAACTTTTAGAACACATGCAAACTCTGTTTCACTCTGCTTTTTGCCCATGAGTTTTTGTCATTTATAAACCTCCTTTTATTTTAATAACATTTTGCCCATGTGCAGGGAGGATTTGGTGCAGGTCATCAGGACAGACCAGTATCCATGGTGTAATGAGACAAAATGTACCAGGGTCTTGTTGCTATTGGTGTCTAGCTCATGAGTCACTGCTCATGTTGATATGATGACTAGAGTGTGAATTTTCTACCTTTTCTAAGGTGGCATCTGTCTCACAAAAACCCAGATAGAAGCCAGGTCATAATCTAGGTGATTTTTCCTTTTTTCCTAGTTCCAAGTACCTTAAACCAGCAAAAAGTTTCCATAGTTCTGGCTACAGTTCTTCTATATGTTAGTTCAATATAGTTGGTATTTTCAACTTATTTCTTTGCCCCATGTAGAGCCCTTGTTTTGAATTTAGGCTAGATCTGCATTAATCTAAACACATTTTGAATGGGAAAATATTAGGTTTTGAGTGGATTATATCTCAAATTGTTTATTTAAATTTGAATAACACAAAATTTTACAAAGTAAATTTCTGGAGAATCATAATGGTTAAAAGTCCGTGCCTCAAATTTTAAAAACTTGGATTGAATTTCAGTTTTGTTGATTAATTTACAGATTAGTTTATGGTATGTGACTTTGAGCAAGTTACTTTAAGATTTGTTATTATTTTTGTCATCAGCAATAATGTCACTTTATCGACGATTTCAGTTTTTAAAATTTTATAAGTACAGAAAAAATAAAAATGGGAATTCTCATGAATTATTTTTAAGAGGTTATTATCCATCATCAGAGAGCTAGAGAAGCAATTTGATGGGGCTATGCTAAGGCAGATCCTTCTGAAAATCTTGACACCACCAATGTGTTAAATTTTAAAGAAATTATCACTTTTTAGAGAAATATAGCATATGATTATTAAGTGACTATAGAGTACCTATGTTGATTTGGTTTCGTTTTTCTTTCTGGGACGTAGAAACTTGCATTACCTTAATTGCATTTTCTACTGAAGAGTTGGGGAAAAGAAGCAGAGGGTGAGAAATGAGAACGGTTCAGGAAGAATCTGCATTCTGAGAATCCATCCTTGTGGCTCATAAAGCCAGAATCAAATGCTGCCATACCCAAAACATTTTATAGCTTCTTCTCTTGAGAGAATTTTCTTGAACCATAGTCTGGAAGATTGTATGTTCTTTAATTTTTTTCATCACTAAAACCTTCATGAAAGGACAAAAAAAGTTGCCCAAAAGTTGTGTGTCAACTGGTCAAACCATCATAAGACAGGCTAACAGCAATATCTCTATATCGTCTCAAGTCTTAGGATTCAAAAACTCCAATGGAAATGAGGCATGAGAACTTTTGTTAATATTCAGAAAAATCTCAATTCAAAATTACAATTTCTGTCCTAACACACTTCCAGTTTCTTACAGGGAGACTTTAATTCTTTTCCAAGACAAGTGAGTTATTTTGAAAGTTATTTTCATGGTCACTGTCAGTTCTCAATATCTTTTGGTGTTCACATGAACTTGATGTTATCCCCCTCTGAAAATATCTAAATAAGACAAAGAAATTGCCGATGAAGTACACAGACAGATCTTGAGGTCTCCCTTCCACTTTCTGGACACAGACTCGTCATCACAGCCTTCCAAATCACCTTTTCACCTGCGTGCACACTCAATATATTCATCAAACTCATTTCTTGAGACGTTCTTGATAGTATTCATTCTACTTTAAACCACCTGTCAAAACAACCCTTTAATTAGGTTAAGCTGTCTGGCTTTGTGAAAAGGTTTACTGTACTCAGTTGTCCCTGCCATAAAATTAATAGTTTGACCAACTTCTAAGGAGACAGATTTTGCACTCGTGAAAGTCAAATTAAATCCACCTTTGCCAAATGGGGAAAAATTGGTGTGTCTGAAACTTTGAAAGCAGCACTTCATTTATTATAATCTTTGGAGTGCCAAAGTACAAATTAGGTAGAACTGCAGCTGTAAGAAAGCCCAAGTTATAGCACATTGCTCTCATGACCCTTTTAGTAGGCAGTGCACCTACAAGATAATGAACAGGGTGAATGACTGTACCAGAGTCAGCACTGCCAAATTTCCGACCAAATTTGCAATAAGCAACCAATCATTCAGTAAATTAATATTCCACAGACTCAAATATTACGTAGGCTGGTCACTGCACATCATTTCTAGACCACAATTCTGATATTTACCAGGAACAAGGCTCGTTTTATTATTAAAACTCAGGAGAATAGGATCGGTTTTTAAAATGTTTTATAATTTCATTCAGGTCTTACTAAAACTGCTTTTAGACCCACATTCTTTCAGTTGAAGTAGCAAAGCAAAGGAAATAATATTTAAGGCTGCTGAATCCTGAAGACAAAGTAATTTGGAGTTTGGGGTTGGGATTTTGTTTTCCCCCTCAACACAGTGCATAAATGGGTTTTCTAGTGACTCGGAGATAAAAATGATTCATGATTCCAATTATTATTTAAGGTGTGTAATGTCTTAACGTCTCTAAGGCAGGACTCAAAGTGGACAGTAGAATTAACTAAGACGAAGTGCTCTGATATTTTTCATAGAGTCAAAAGGAGTTATCGGAAAAGTTGCAAAAGCACTATGTTTTACTTTAAAACACAAGAGGATAAGAATTAATTTAAGACAAATATTGGTTGATTTGATTCCTTTAACCTTGTAATTTCATTCAGTAAATGTATGTTATTGAAACCTGATACGATGATTATCTTCAACTATAGTTCTATAGAGTTTACCAGAAGTACAGAAACCTGGTTTCTTGCTCCTTTCTTAGTAGTACTAGATGTGTGGTTGTAAGGCTGTCACATAACAATAAGGAGAGTTGGGTCATCTCTCAATATTATCTACAAGGGTGATTCTAAAAGACCACTGCTCAGAGATGTTTTGATATTTCTCAATATTCTTACACAATACTTCTTAATTGAAACCTTTTTTGTAACAATATTTCGGGGTGCCTGAGTGGCTTAGTTGGTTAAGCGTCCAACTCTTGGTTTTGGCGCAGGTTATGATCTCAGGGTTGTGAGATTGAGCCCTGTGTCAGGCTCCACCCTGGGCATGGAGTCTGCTTAAGATTCTCTCTCTCTCCCTCTCCTTCTGCCCCTCTCCCCAACTGCTCTCTCTTTCTAAAAAAAAATAATAATAATAAATACATAAATACAGTTTGCCCTTGAACAACATGTTTGAACTGTGTGGGTCCACTTATACGTGGATTTTTTTTTATAAATACAGGAGAGTATGGTAAATATATTTTCTCTTCCTTAATGATTTTCTTAACATTTTATTTTTCCTAGTTTACTTTATTGTACGAATACACGATATAAACATATACAAAATATGTGTTAATGGACTGTTTATGTTATTGGTAAGGGTTCCAGTCAACAGTAGGCTATTAGTAGCTAAGCTTTTGGGGAATCAAAAGCTACACATGGATTTTTGTGAGAGAAGGTCACTGCCCCTAGCCCCCATGTTGATCATGGGTCAACTTTAAGTATATCAAGTGAAAAATAAATTTTTTTGATGTTTTCTCACAATTAAATTTTTTGTTGTGCTATAGAAATACTCAAATATAGAAAGTCGAGCATGAGTTATTTTTAGAAAAGCTTTATTAATAAAATTTAATGAAATGCCAATATTTTATGTCTCCACTAATTTTAATATTTTCATCTGGCTATGAAAAAGAGTCTCAGATATCCTCTATTACAAATTTGCATTCAAAATCTATAAATTGAGATTGACCTAGATTGAAATTCCATGAGAAATGTGGCCACATTAAATGGAAAATTCAAAATGATATGCAATTCTTGGTAAAGTTTAAAACAGAACAACTTTTCTTTGATTTATATAATATTTGCATTTCTTGGCTGTTCAGTCTGCTTTAAAGCTGTCCCAAAAACCTGCTTTGAATTTATATGTAAAATGGAGTTTTAGTCTATAGGTTTAGGTATAAACATGCATTTTGGATGCATGAAAGATATTTAAGAGCTCTGCAGGATACGGATGGTATTTTTTTGCAGAACAATCCTGATCATTGCAGGATGTCTAAACTTCCTGCCCCCATTCACAAAACTCGAGTTTTGTGACTACCCCCCAAATGTTATGATAACTAAAAATAACCTCCATAAATTTCAAAATGTACCCTGGAGGGTGGTACCATTCCCACTGAGACCCACTGATTTAAGGCTTTGCATAAAGAAGTACCTAAAGGAAATTTCACAGCTTGAATGGTATAATTATGTAAACCAATAAATTCTTCTATTATTTAGCAATATACATTGCACTGATGATTCATTTAAAAAATAAAGATCATTTTAATTAAAATACAGCATAAATAAGTTTGCATTTTTGCTCATTCTATGAGACTCTGGGAAAAATAAGAGCAATATATGGGCAATGTGGATTTTTTTCTTTCAACCTCACCATAAAATGCATGGGTTTTAATAAAAAATGTTATATATGTCTAACCTAGGAATGAAATCTGAGCAAACCATGTGTATCTAGCAACCAGATACACAGTATTAGGAAAATACTCTCAGAAACTTATATATTCTGGTTACATAAGAGAACACATGTTTGAGCAGAAATTCATTTTCAAAGTCCCAGCAAAAGATTTAAGGAGTTCTGTGTAGTAGTCTGAAAATGAAAGGGCTGAGTCAAAGGTGGGTATGTCTTTGGCAAATGCTATCTTTAATTCATATAGCTAACTGGACAGTGTTCCTGGAAAGAAGGACATGATTTTATTTCTATTTTAAGAAAATATAGTAAACTACTTTTTAACAAACTAAATATCTTAACCCAATGGATGAGATTGATTTTATTTATGATTTTGCATTGAAAATATTTTGTAATATGTTGAGAAATAAAACTTATTTTTTTATTTTTATTCTTTAAATATTTTATTTATTTATTTGAGGGAGGGAGAGAACATGATTGAGGGGTGGGGGGAGCAGCAGAGGGAGAGGGAGAAGCAGGCTCCCGCTGAGCAGGGAGCTAAATGCAGGGCTCAATCCCAGAACACTGGGATCATGACCTGAACTGAACACAGATGCCTAACTGACTGAGCCACCCAGGCACTCCAAGAAGTAAAATTTATTAAAATAGATTAAATTAGATGGATAGATGTACATGTATACATATGTATACATGCACACACACACACACACACACACATATATATACACACACATACATATGTAATGAGAGGTAGAATGCGAACAAACGAATCAATCATGGGTTACTTCAATGCCCCAGAACAGTTTAGCAAATTATGATACTAGTTAGCATTTTTAAGTGTCCATTCTTCTGTGCTTTAGTCCAAGTTCTTACATATATTAATTAATGTAATACTCATAATTATTCTAGAAGACAGATACTATTATGTCAGTGTTCCCATTTCACAGATAAAGAAACTCCAAGGTGAAGATTAAGTAGCAAGATTTGAATCCAAGAATTTTAGTCCCAAAGTATCCTCTTAAACATGTCCTATGGTCTCCTTCTACTGTTCTATCAAACTTCAGTTCTGAGAACCATGCACGTGTGTGCTAAAAAACATCATGAAACATAAGTTCAAGTTACAGCCATGTTAGAGTAATCCTATTGCCTTAGAGAACTTAATATGCTAATGTGCACTATGGCTTGCACTATAGAACACACATGCCAAATTTCTTGGACCACGAACTCCTTTTATCATAAGCCATTTTGCAAAAATAAAAAATGAAAAAAATAGTGTTTTCATGACACAAGTTTGAAAAATGCTGCATAGTACTGTCTTTAAATAACATATTTAAAAATGATACTAATAGGGACTATTAATTTCAAGTTTTTCACTCTTAAAACACAATCATCAATATTTTAAGTTGTGTTTTCAAGTGCTTTATACCAATTTTTGAAAAATATTCATAAGCTCTAGAATCTGAGAACGATGACAGTATACATACACATTTTTTTAATTGCAAAAAATAATTTTCTAATTATTGAAACTTTAAAGAGATTTAACCTGTTTGAATATAAAAATCATCAGAGGGCATCCTCTGATTCCAGCATTTTCATAAAGACCGATATGAAAAGGTACTTATCTTTTAAAAATATTCAATAAATCATTTGTGATGGCTTTAATGGAGATTAAATAAATGGATAAAATTAGTCTGTTTTTCTTAAAGAAGAATCAGCTTTGACCTTGTAATATCTAAATTTGAAGTTAATATGTCAAAAATCAGAAGTACTCCACAATCTAGGAAGTGCAATAAAATTTAATGATCTAGGATATATTTTGATGGATGCAGTTATGGCAAGAGAGAGAAAAAGAGAAAGAAAAAGACCAAGAAATCCAGAAAAAGGGTGCTGTATTCTCAGATTTAATACATTTTCCCATAAACTCCAAATACTTTTATATCTTTGACATAAACTCTAAAAATACTTAAAATTTTCTGCCTTTAATTTTGTGCTTACAAAACGTAAGTTTTAACTTTCAAAAGGCAGCTAGCTTTTCCTTAACAATTTTTGGGTATTTATTTTTAAGGTCAAATTAGAAATTTTAGGTGACTTTCATTCAAATGGGCATATATTTTCAATCATCTACAAAAATTTAAGTTTTATTAAGCACTTTCTTTGGATCTAAAACTGGTGGAACTGTGGGATTCCGAAGTTTCAGGTGAAGTCCTTTTCCATGTAGTGTTCTAGTTTGCTGGTTCCTATAATTTGTGGGAAGATAATTAAGAAGTGCCCGTTTGAAACACATTCAGATATGCCTGTGCAATGCTCTCAACTCAAATCTTTAAGACTGTAGCATCATGATTATATGGCCTTCTGAGATTAAGAACTGATGTTTTTAAATTGTTTCCCTAAAAATGAATGACTTCATTTCTTATCAAAATACCCTACTTTTCAACCTTTACTATGTTGATGCTTGTTTTGTAATAGAAAAAAAAAAGATGTGAAATAAGCAAGTTTCATCATAGGTAAGTTTTAGGAAATGGTCAAACATCAAAATACCAAAAAAAAAAAAAAACCTATTTGATTCATTAGTTACTTTGGAGATAATCTACGAGAACCTGTCTATTACCTTTCTATTTAACCTTCGACAGAGAAAAGATCAAGTAATTTGAACTGAATTTTACAATCCACCTCTAGAGTTTAGATGTCATGTAAAAACAGTTTTGAATAGAAAACAATAATAATTCTCTGCTAAGAGCTAACTTAATTGTTCTTAGATCTGACAAATGCAGCATTAACATGGTCAGTGTAACATTTGGGGTTTGAAACTGACCATGAGCAAGAAAACCGGTGCATCTGCTAAAAGGACTTAATGTGAAAATCATTCCATTCTCTTTAAGCTCATTTTGGCAGGAAGAGAATCAGACATTAGCACTGTGAACAATGAGGCAAAAATTTCTTTCTATCACTTCTTTCAAGTCTTAGTTCAAACTCCAGTCAAATTCTTCCTTTTTATATGTCTTTTGTATGTACATGCATTTAATAAGTGCTTCATTAGTTCTTTCTAATGTGTTATGACCGCTTATTCTGTCATTTCTATGCATACAAATGCAAACTTAATTGACTTTTATCTTTCTTCCTGGTAATAGGCTTATTTTCCATTATTTCTTCCTAAGTACATGATAAATTACCAAAATTTCAGTCATTACTTTAACAATTTTTGCCATATCCACTTACTACTTTTCTGAAAAAATTTTGTATTTCAGACTCACTGTTTTGTGTGTGTTTTAACAAGACATTATTCTAAGGTTGTCTCATGTTTCATGCACTAGTGACATGTTTTCACAATACACAAAAAATGTATATATAACCACGGAACTAAGATGTTTGTCCAGATGCTACCTACACTTCCTCCAAGTACCATAGGTGGTATCACCCGCGGGGAGCAATGATGGGTAACACAGCCTAGTGTTATTTACACAACAGTCCCTTAAAGTCTAGCCATGCTTACTGAAAGTCTACAAACTTCCACAGTTAATTTCTTTAGGCTTTCTACCTGCATTTGTGTTCTGTTTTGTTTTTTTTTAAATAATGGAGCACTTCATGAATTTGCGTGTCATCCTTGTGCAGGGAACATGTTAATCTTCTCTGTATCTTTCCAGTTTAGCACATGTGCTGCCAAAGCGAGCACTCACTTGTGTTAAAGGAAAATCATTTTGTAAGTTATAAGATTTTTATGTTAATGACATTTATAATCCAAAATACAAAAGTTTGATATTTACCAACCAAAAACCATACATTTGCAGACGTCCCTTTTTCATATATATATATATATATATATATATATATATATATATAGCACCCATGTTCGTAGCAGCATTATCACAATAGCCAAAAGATGGAAACAGCCTGAAATGTCTGCTCTGCTGATGGATGAATGGATTTTTTAGAAATGTAGTATATTCTTACAATAGAATATTATTCAGCCTTAAAAAAGGAAAGATATGAGACACTTGGGTGGCTCAGTCAGTTAAGTGACTGACTCATGGTTCTGGCTCAGGGTTGTGAGATTGAGCCCTGAGTCAGGCTCCAAGATGGGTGTAGAGCCTGATTAAGATTGTCTCTCTCCTTCTCCCTCTGTCCCTCCCCAGTCCCCCCACTCCACTCCTACTCTCTCTCTCTCAAAAAAAAAAAAAAAAAAGAAAAAAAAAAAAAAAAAGAAAGGCATTCTGCTACATGCTATATATGGTTGAAACTTGAAGACATTATGCTAAGTGAAATAAGCCAGCCACAAAAATACAAAGTCTACATGATTCAACTTAACTTCAGTATCTAAAGTAGTCAAATTTATAGAGACAGAAAGTTGACCAGTGGTTACCAGTGGCTACCAGGGAGGAATGGGGAGTTATTGTCTAATGGATACAGAGTTTTATTTTGTGATAATGATGAAGTTTTTCATATAGTGATAATAGTTGTACAACAATGTGAATATACTTGATGCCACTAAACTATACATTTAACATGATTGAAATGGTAAATTTTAAGTTTTATTCATTTTACTAAAATAAAAAGTATATATAATTTATTTACTCATATATATTTATATATATGTTTTATATATATTATGTGTGTGTATATATGCATAGGTTAATACCATGTTACATGTGCTGAACGTCAAAAACCTTAAATTGACAGGTAATAAACAAACCAACAATGTATATGTTACCTTTCACGTCAACCTATAACTTTTAATCACAGATTATTATGGTCTTTTTCATTTATCAAACATTTTTGGTATATCCTTTCCTAACTTTCCTGAACAATATTGAAGTAAAAACTATTTTGGAACCAACACACTGTATAAACCTTTGAACTTTCTCAGAGTTTCTGATTAGAGGTAAATCAGCTTAAGGAATCATTTTCTATAACTAAATTCTTTTTTTTTAAGATTTATTTATATAGTTAAGAGAGAGAGAGAGAGAGCAGGGGAGAGGTGGAGGGAGAGGGAGGGAGAGAATCCCAAACAGACTCCACACCAAGCACGGAGTCCAACTCAGAATTCAATCTCATGACCTTGAGATCATGACCTGAGCCAAAACCAAGAGTTGGTCACTTAATGGACTGTGTCACCCAGGCGCCCCAGTGTAACTAAATTCTTTAATAGTCTGTTGCTGAAGTATTTGCATTCAGAGTTCTACACCCATCCATCAGATTCCCTCAAAAAACTTTGCCCTTGCTGTGAGAATAGCTTCCAGTACCTATTGAATTCAGCTTTCCCAGAACCTGTCAAACACACTCCTAGACCCTTGTGTTTCTTCAAAGCAGAGAGTACACATTCTGTGTAAAGAAACACATTCTTACTCTACAATAAAGGACCGCCACTCCGTAAGCTAACTTCTTGCTGAATTGCTGGCCATTACCTAGATTCATTGAATTCTGGTCCAGGAGTCTGTTTGTTTTATCTGAATCCATGTGTAGTGGACATAAATTATTTACTGTTTCTTAGCATTCATTTCCTCTTCTGAGAGTAGGATCCAGCTTTCCTTTTAGAAATCCAACCCCACATTCTAACCCTGATTCATCTTCAATCCATTGGTTTGTGTGTAAAGACCTCATCTGAAAATCCAAGGGGGAGAGACAAAGGTAGTTAATTAGTATGTTCCATACTTTTTCCCACTACGTTTATTTCAGTAGACCAAATTAATTCCATAAATTAATTTAATCAATTTAATAAATTAATTCAATATAATTAAACCCAAGTAAATTTGTTGAACTAATTTAAAATAGAAGTCATCTTCCTAAGAGGTTTGCTAAGCTAGTATACTTTGAGCCAGATCTATTAGTACCATATTAATACTATTTTTAGTTGAAGTCTGCCTGAGAATGAAGCCAGCAAGTATGAAAGCAAAGCCAGAAGACAGAAAAAGTTTCCAGATGATTTCCTTTCAGCACCTGGGTCCACCTTCATCTTAACCCTAAAGATGTGCTCTTGAACATTTCGACCACTTGAATCAATACATTCCACCAATATTGCTGCTTTGGGTTAAATAAATTTGAGATGAGTTTATGTCCCTTGCCACAAAAAGAGTTCAATTATGTATTAGTACAGTGAATATATTAGTACAACGTGACTCAGAATCAAAATCAGAATCATCTGAACATCTAAAACATCCAGATCTTTATGCCTCACCTTTGACTTATTGAATCAGAATTTGTGGAAAATGAGGCCTGATAATATATAAAAGTGCAATCATTCCAATGTCTAATAGTCACTAAACTTGCTGAACAGATTTTCTTGAGCCACCAGGTTTCCAAAATCTACTTCCATGTTTCCTTCAAATTAATTACATGATTCTCTTCTGTCTTTCCACCATTTTGAAAAATAACTTGGCCTTGACCTCATCCATTCCTGTAATAACTACCATGCCCTTTGTATTTAATCAAAGTTCAGGTCTTGGTCTTGGCTTGGCCTAGAAATTTCCCTCAGGAATCTTTCTTAAAGAAAAAGACACTTAGCAATCCTGAAACTTTATAAAAACAGAATTTTAGAGGGGCCTGATAGCAATTATTACCATCTGATACAGATTCTGCAATACATCCAAAGGAGTACATGTAGGGATTCAGAAGGTGTTTGTATCTGTGTGTGTGCTAGGGCAGAGAAATGCCAATGTTGTTGAAAGCCTTCTCAGACTGGAGAGAAAAATACCACAAGCAAATATAAGGACTAATGCAATTTAAATCTATCACGGGCTGCTTTGATAAAGAGTAAAAGAGAGAGAAAAAAACACCTGAGTACTGAGAGAGTGGACGTAATTTAAAAAGAACTGGGTAAGCAATCTGGAGAGTCAGGATTCAAACTTGCTCTATAATTCAGCAGTCACATCATCGGTGCCCAGCAGCCTTTCCCGGGCTGTGTGTTTGCACCATAGATGTTTCCCCCTGATTGCGCCCTGGTGGTCTGCTTGTTGGAGGTCTTTTTTGTTTCCATTCAATACACTTTTTGACTTACTTCCCACTCCCCTGGTTGGTTCATTCACCCTAATTATGATTATCTGATAAAGAATGGAGGTGACACTTCCAAACCACCAGCCTCATTAGGCAGGAAACCCTACGATTTGTCTAATTTAAATAAAAAGGTGCATTTTACACAGAACAAACCCAAGCAGCCAGCCACAGAAATGCCTCTCACTGGATCTGTTTACTTCTCTTTGGTATTTCAGTATGATCTTTTAAGCAACAGGCAGTTATAATAAGAGTTCAATGGTCCTCTAATTTATCAAATGGAAGTCAGATTTAGAAGGTGTTCGGTTTTTGCAGACCTGTTAAATTCCTAGGCTTACACATTTCAATAGTTAATCATGAAGTAGCTAAAAAATGTACCCCTTTCTGGAAGTATTAAATAACTACAGAGGTGGTTTTTGTTATTTAAAAACTTAAAAAATGCAGCAGGGAAAGCAGCTCATGAACTTAATTCTATGGCATCATTTTCAGAAAAGACAGGTTAATAATTGAATGGTGTTGTCAGGAGAGATGGAATATAGAGTAGTTATGAATGTATTTTGTCAAGTGAACATTCACTGTTGATGTAAAAAGCTAAGACTGACTGAGCTTAAAAGAGAACAGTGAGAACAGCTGAGATCCCTGATAATCTAGAGCATTTGGACTCAACCTCTTTCATTCTGTCACCCAGACATCTGTGCGTCAAGGAATGCAGGGATATCAACTGCTTCTCCACCTGGGACTAGAGGTTGGGAATGAGTGACCAGTTCTGTTCTATATGGTGGTGGTGAGTCCAAGGTTCCCAATTATCTGAATCCTAGAGTTACTAATAAGAAGACCTCTCCCCTCTGATTTCATAATCTTTTCCAGAATAGAGAAACTATAGATAGTTGTGCTTTAATGTTCCAAATTGCATATTTACCATGTTTCATCAGGACTAGATCCTGTTTGAGTCTATGAACGCATGGAACCACAAATGACAACCACACATTTTTTAATACTTTCTGCTGTGATAACCCATATACTTGGATCATCACATAGCAATAGCCTTCTTTGCTTTTAATGATAAGACAGCCAGAGGGATCAGATCGTCTCACTAAAAGAGTCTCATCAGCTCTGTTTCAGTTCATGTAAGCGGCATGTCAACCTGCTGGACCTCTTGGTAGCACAGCTTTTATATGATGATGGACATGGACAGTTTGATTTTACATGCGTTTCCATATTTGGCTCATTACCATTTGTGTTGCGTTGGTCCTTCTTCCCATTTCCAACTGAATTTCTGATTTAGAGAGGGATGAGTCTTCCACTAATCTTTTGCAAAAGAGAGGGAGAGAGTGTGTGTGAGCTCATGAGTGGGGGGAGGGGTAAAGGGAGAAGCAGGCTTCCTGCTGAGCAGGGAGCCAATGCAGGGCTGGATCCCAGGACCCTGGGATCATGACCTGAGCTGAAGGTGGATACTTAACTGACTGAGACACCCAGGCACCCCTTGTTTCACTGATCTTCCCCACCACAGAGACATACAGTTACACTCTCAGTAATTTTTCCGGTAGCTCTTACACATTTTTGTTTTTGTCTCTCCTGCATTCCTGTCACTAAAAACTGGGCTGTTGGTCTTATTCTCTTTACATATACTGACCTTATAATGTCCTTCAACAATTAAAGGGAAGTAAGGGTCAGCAAGAGATCATTCCCTACGGGGGCGGGGGAAAGTATTTGGTTGACTATTATACTAAAGGACTGAAAATGGAAGAATTGAAAGTATATGTTAAATGTTTTTTTGGAGGGGAATGTGATCCATATTGCTCCATTTCTAATAAAGAATAGACAGTGGATAGCAGAGTCCTGTTATCTTGGTGGGTTTTGCCCAACTGTAGCAAGACAGGGAAGGAAACCAATGAGAGAGACCGAACTTGCATGTGCTGATTTCTTTAACTTACACAAAAAATTTAGACCTATGTTTTGGTTTCCAGAGACTAAATCATGGAGTTCAAAAGATAATGACAATCTTGTTTCCAAGTAAAACTCATAAACCATTATCTCAACAACTGCTTCCAGAATTAAAGTTTGAATGTGAAGTTGGGAACTGAAGTTGGTTTAGTTGCAATAAAGCAGAGTGATCTCAAGTTTGGTCTCTTGCAGTCAGACTTCAAAGGGATCAAAATTAACAAGACCAGTAATGAGACTTAGCAACAACATGAACTTCCTGATATAATGCAGTGGAAAGGGCATAACACTTTTTTGGTCTTCTTGCCAAAAATATGAACCTAAATTTGATTGTGAGGAAACATCAGATAAACCAAAAAGAAGAGACATTTTACAAAGTAATGTACAGTTTTCTTTAAAAGGATAGGTCATGAAAGACAAAGAACCATCCCAATTTGAGGGAAATTAAAGAGACATGATTGTTGATTGCAATGTGGGATTATGGATTGAATCTTGGACCAGAAAAGAATACATTAGTTGAACAATTGGTAAAATTTTTGCAGGCCTATTGATTACTTTATAGTACTATATCATTGTGAACTTCCCAGTTTTGATTATTATAAAACTGTAGTTATGGGGGCATCTGGGTAGCTCAGTCTGTTAAGTGTCTGCCTTTGACGTAGGTCATGATCCCAGGGTCCTGGGATTGAGCCCCGTGTCAGGCTCCCTTCTCAGCGGGAAGCCTGGTTCTCCCACTCCCTCTCCCTCTGCCCCTCCTCACCACTTGGTGCTTGCTCCCTCTCTCTCTCTCTGCTCTCTCTCTCTCAAATAAATAAATAAAATCTTTAAAAAATTATAATTATGTAAAGATGTCATCATTTTTGAAAGCTGGAGAGATGATATATGGGAATTTGTTGTACTATTATTGAAGCTTTTTAAAATTTGATACTATTTCAAAATGAAAGTTAAAAAAGTTTATGAAAAAATTAGTGGTCACAACTGATCACATGAAACCCAATTCCCTAGCAGAGTTAGAAAATAATGTGTGTCGTTTAATCAGCTATTCTAGTAAACAAGATTACAGCATTAAATATAATTTGACACGTGTATACTCATATCACTTACTCTATGCAATGCATAGGAAAAGTCAAGTTTGTGAAGACATGGTCTTTGCTTTTTAGTAGTACAGAAATAATATCAAAACCTAAAACCTGGGGCGCTTGGGTAGCGCAGTCCTTAGGCGGCTGCCTTCGGCTCAAGGCGTGATCCCGGCGTTCCAGGATCGAGTCCCACATCGGGCTCCTCCCCTGGGAGCCTGCTTCTTCCTCTTCCACTCCCCGTGCTTGTGTTCCCTCTCTCGCTGGCTGTCTATCTCTGTCAAATAAATAAATAAAAAATCTTTAAAAAAAAAAATACCTAAAACCTTTAAAAAAAAGGATGGAAAATAGGGGGCCTGGGCAGTTTAGTTGGTTGAATGTCTGACTCTTAGTTTTGGCTCAGGTCATGATCTCAGGGTCATGAGATCGAACCCAGAGTCCGGCTCAGCAGGGATTCTGCTTGAAGATTCTCTCCCTCTGTCCCTCCTCCAGTCATTCACTCTCTCTGCCTGTAAAATAAATACAATAAATCTTCAAAAACTAAAATAAAATCTGGAATGCACTAACATTCAAATAGCCCAGTTACATGAAAATAATAAAAAAAAATATGTTCTGTCATAGTTGAAGATACGTAAGTTCTTTCACACATTGTGCCTCTCAAGTGCATAAACTACCCAACGATCAGATTGTCTGCTGTGAGAATTGTGTGATTAGTCACTTAGAAGATCATATGAGAGTATCGCGTATCCCACATTTTCATAAGTATATAATTGACCCCTTCGCCTGCCTCTAATGCACTGAAAACTTCTATTCATAACAATAATTCTGATAAATTATAAAATTATGAAGTGATTTCTGATATCCTGGGAAAAATGTAAATTATGCCATGTAGTTTTGGTGTTGTGGATTTTCAAATATATTTTCCATCTCTTTTTTTTTTAGAGATGATTTATTTATTTGAGAGAGAGAAAGAGAGAGAGCAAGTGAGGAGAGGCACAGATGGAGAGGGAGAGGATCTCTCTCGACCACTCTACTACAATACCTAGTCCACCACACTACTTCAATAAATACGTAAAGAAACAATTTAACTTGCAAATCCAGGATCAGGAAATGTTATTCAGAGCCAGTCACGTGAGATAAGTGAAATGATAAAAATTTGACTGTGACCTAACCTGACTTAATGGGAAATTGTTTACCCAGATGTAGATGGGCTTTGACATAGCAATTATGGCATTGAACCATTGGGGTCCAGATTTAATCAGCAACAATCATAATAGAAAATGCTATGCTCCCATGAGTTCTTAATTGCCATGATCTAAAACAAGTTTGATTTGTTTAAAAAACAAAACCCTCCAAATTCTCCAATGGCCCACAAACTGTGAATGTTTTCCAGGGAGATTCAAGCCATGTTCATCTATATTCTTCTAATGAGACATTTAAGGCAACACCAAGAACATCAGAATCCTTTAAATGCTGGCATTAGCAGGGCCATGTAACATTCCAACTAGGTCAGTGTGGGAAGGTTTTGTCCCATAAGCTGCTCAGAGCACACCTCTTCTATTTGTGTCTCTGTTGTCTGTCTTAAAAACCAGTGCCCATAAAATGAAAGATTAATGAGATCGTCTTCAGCCCTGCTTTAGGCAATGGCATTTATCCCTCATCATTCTGCTTCCCCAGCCCTGACATTTAGCCTCTCCTTACACTGCTGTCTGATATTACAAATTGCACTGGGTAATTTCCCCCAGCCAAAATAGGAGATTTAGAAGCACCAGGGAGTTCTGGAAATCTATCCTGCCCATCACAAAATACTTCCTGTCCTGGCTTAACAGCCCAAGGGAAAGAAAAAATGAGTCCACATCAGGGTGGTGGGGCCACTACAAATAATGGAATCATAAGAGCCAAAGAAGAAAAAAAAGTGTGTTGTTGTTTGCTGTTGTAAGAATTACTATCTCGACACCCTATAAGTAATACAAGTTGGGAAATTTCTTAAACATTACTTAACCTACATACCTTAATATGACAAGATTAGTTTCAGCAGAATTAGTTCCTGAAAAAAAATTTTTTTTTTAGCTGGTAACTGATACTCCTGACCTTGGTAGTAAGGATGTTTTTGTTAAAAAAAAAAAAAAAAAAGGCTAGGGTGTGTGTGGGGATTAGCTGACTTGAGCCCCTGCAATGCACGCATTGTACATCCCTTATGTATCTCAATCGAGTGCCAAAGGAAAGGGATTTATATCAAAGATTGGTTATGTGCCTATGAGAACTGCTTATTTTGCTTGAATCAAACAAAATAAGCAAGGTTCTACTCAGGTTTTATTCCACACCCCACCCTCTTGTCCTACCACCTATCCACATACTTGAGATCTAAGCTATTAGTAACTTGGAAGAATTATAAACTTTTTTTTTTTAACAGAACAATTTCTTCTAAATTCTGGATGGTAGTAAATTGTCCTGTTCTTTTGTGCAAGCAGATGTAGAAGTAGAAAGAGGGGTCAGGGGATGATTCAGAGTGGTGCCCCCCGCCAATCCCTACCGTGGACTGATTGCATGAAGTCAAGCACAATCATGGGTCTTCGCTTAAAAAAATCTCTTCATGGGGCACCTGGGTAGCTCAGTTGGTTAAGCATCCAACTCTTGATTTCATCTCAGGTCATGATCTTAAGGTCATGAGATGGAGCCCCATGGTTGGTCTCCACCCTGGGCATAGAGAGCCTGCTTAAGATTCTCTCTCTCCTTCTCCCTTGGCCCCTCCCAAGCCCATTCTCTCTCTCTCCCTCCTTAAAAAACAATAATAAGTAAAGTAAAAAAAAAAAAAAATTTCTTCACCACTCCCAAATCTACACTAGAAACAAGCTCAGGATTATTGAAACAACTATTCAACCACTATGGCTACCTTCCAGTGGCACCCTCTTCCCAAATGGCGGGTGTACAATGTGAGTTCTTAGCTTCTGAAATATTTGCCAACAGTATGGAGCCTTACAAATATTGAGAGCCAAATTTATAGCTACCCCAGAAAAAAAGAAAATTAAGGCTCAAAGAGGTTAACAACTCTTCTCCAAGGACACACAGCAAGTAACATCCTGTAAGAAAGTACATAAACTGGAACTCCCAAAATTTTAAGAGCAGTTTCAGGGTTCTTTGATGCCCCTTTCCCTTCTGCATCTCAAATTCAGAGTCCTTATGCTTTTGGAGAAGAATATAAAAAATATTATTCACACTAAGGTTTGGAGATGAAAACACTTTCATGTGTCCCTCTTGGTATGGATTATCATCCCTTGACAAATCAGGAATAAAACCGGTTAAACCTGTAAGAATGCCTAGGTGAGCTGACAGGTAAAAAAGTCAGGGAAAAGGGTCCCAAAATTTTCTGTGCCCCTAAAATCTCATCAAGCTAATATTCCTCTTCTATATATTTGTTAGGAAGTGTCCCAGTAAAGAGAAGTCTAGAGCAGGCTCCATGGGCAATCTTGTTTGTCTTCTTGGTTCTGTCAACCCCACTCCCTGACTTCAGGTTTCCAGGCATGGAGTAACAGAAAATTACAACTGTCTGTCACATCCAGAGGGTGTCTGGCATAGACTAACTCTCTCTGCCTGTCTCTCACTCTTGCTCTTGCTTCCTTTCTCAATGAATTGCCTGCTTTTTTCTAACATCCCATAGACACAATGTTGACTAAACTTTGCATAGGGGACAACTTGTTTAGTAAATCTTGTTCTGTATGCTTGAGAAATAGAAACTATGCTACCCATTGGAATTTGGAGACAAGAACACATGAGATCTAACCTCTCGGTTCTGACATTTCATCAGTTTTGGGAAAGTCATTTGACAAAGACTCTCTCCTTGACCAAACTTTAGTCAGGCACTTTTAAGCTCTCTTTCTGGCTAGGCCTCAAATTTGGGGTTCCATATTCTTCCTTGAAGAATCCAGTTTTAGCCAAGAATCCTGCATAGCTCTGAATATCTGATCACCCTCAATAGCTCACCAAATTCCTCACCTCTCCCCCTTGGTATCTGCTCACACTGACGTACCTTCAGCAAGAATACACCTTACCCTGAAGATTACCCTAGTAATTTCGAACTCACTGACACTTCCCCCCACCCCCTACCCCAGGTCTTAACTCCTTGGCCATAATTCCCACTGGCCCGTGCTGTATTTTAATCCGTTAATACTGGGGTCTGTTTTCCCTTATTGTAGTAGCTTAAAAAAAAAAAAATTGTATCTTCACTGCTTTAACTTCTGTGCTGCTCTGGTTTTCTTTAACACACTTCATCTCTCTGAGCATCAGTGTTTTTACTTGCAAAATAAATCTAACACCCTCTATAAAAATATTTGGTGAGGTTCAAGTGAGATAATACAGGAAAGCCCATTAGAAAGTAAAAAGCATTACACACACACACCCTTTCTTTTTTTAGATTTTGTTTATTTATTTGAGAGCGAGCGAGCGAGAGAGAGCATGAGCAAGGGGCAGGGCAGAAGAACAAACAGCCTCTCTGCTGAGCAGGGAGCCCACCACCGTGGTTCAGTCAAGACCCTGAGAGCAGGACCTGAGCCTGAGTCAGACACTAGACTGACTGAGAAACCCAGGCACCCTGGCCTTACGCCCTTGTCAGTTGTCATTACCATTGCAGGCTCATAGGCCTTTTCAGAAGCTCTTCAAAATTCAGAATATTTTAGATTTTTCAAAAGTAATTCAGCTGACATTTGCTAAGAGAATAGACTCAAGTATTCTCATGCAAACACACACACACACAGACACACAAATGAAACTATGTGAGGGGATGGATATATTAACTTGATTATGGTAGTCATTTCACTGTTTATTTGTATATTAAATCATTACATGGGACACCTTTAAAAAAAAAAAAGAAGCTTATTGGCATCCCAGGGCAAAAAAGAGTAATTCGGTGTATATGCTAATTATTAGAGTCAGTGGAGTCTGGGATCACATCTCATTTTTAAGCATAGTAATACTTTAAAGCAAAATGGACAAACAGTCCCACTAAGTGGGGTAAATAAAGACTATGTCTTGCTTCAGGACAGTTTAGGACAGGTTTTGCTCACAACTGAATTATAAACTTTCCATCTCAAATTGCTTCTCAGATTTTGAAATTGGTGATAAGAAATTGTCAGCCTGTATCTCCATGACTTCAATATTAGACAGCATTCCTTCCTGGGAAGTGCAGGCAGATTCCATTTTTAAAGAACATTTTTAGAATATCCTAGTGCACTGGGCACTGGGCCCTGTGTGAGACCTGCTCATCGAGTTGTATGAGCAACGGGAAAGCGAAAAAAGGAAAGGTGGGCTTTATCAAAATTAAAAACATTTGTGCATCAAAAGCCATTATCAGGAGAGTGAAAAGGCAGCCCCCAGGACGGGAGAAAATCATTGCAAGTATCTGGTAGAATCTAGTATCGAGAGTATACAACAATGGAAGCTCCAAGAGCTCAAGACCTCTGGAAAATGGGTCCCTACTCAAATCCTGAGTTGCCGCTATGGGGTTACAGTTAAAAACAATAAAAATTAAAAGAAGAGGAGGAAAAAGAAATGCTTCAGAGCGAATGTCTTTATAGCTCATAATTTTGAAACGCCTCATGCCCCTCTCTTCCGTTGGTTTCAATTCGGGAACGCACAGTGTTCATCTAACAACAATGGAAATTTCATCCGCGTTGATAGGCAGCCCTGCTTGTGTTTTCATGGTTCCTCATTTAAACATCACGCCCCACTCCATTTTTTCTGGCTTTTTGTGTCTATCGTATATATAAAGCATTTCCAAATCGCTTTTGAAGGAAGCAGTTTGACATGCTAAATTAAACAGAGCTCCAGAGACATTTGTTTTAGGCAGCAAAACAAACTCAACTAGACCAAAAAAATGCCGAGCCCATCAGATCTGAAACCGTATTTCTCCTTGTCTGCGTGTTAAACGGCAATAATGTAAATGAATGGGAATCGCTTGGCGAGCTGTGAGAAAATAAGCTGCCAATTACAAAGCTGGCGAGTGAATGTTGGAATTGGTGGAATGTGATGATAACGCAATGGGTGGGGACCCGAGCCTTCATTAGAGATTCTCATTTCTCACTCATTTCATTTCCAGTTATAAGGTCCAGTGAAATGGATCTCGGTAATTGCAAAGTTGATTGCTGCATCGGTTTACGGGAAATGAATACTGCTTTACTTTTTCCCTTTCTCTTTCTCTCTTCTCTCTCCCCTGCTCTTTTGTTACATCCACGGGATTTTCAGCGAGCTTTCCCAAACTATCGGGAAGATCAAACTCTTTAGTAGTTTTGACATTTCTATGGCCTGTGGGCACCAGTGCAATTTTCTCTTTTAAAAATGAGATGTGATAGCATCGCCAGATGACAAACCAGAGCTGAAGCCTTGGTACCCTGGATATCACAACTCTTCTGCCTGCCAAGAAAGGAAAGAAACAAATAAAAACTCTACTGTTGAAGTAAGGGCTCTATAAGGAAAAGAGACAAGGAGTTTACTAGATATTACTGGTGACAGAAAATAGACTACGAAACCTATCATGTCAAAGGTGTTCATTTAACTGCATTCAAAGCTCTTCTTAAATCACATTTATTACAATTTGATAAGTACTCTAAGTAGATTCTGTGAGATGGATTGTCCAGTGGCCAGTTTATCAAATTAAACCAAGAGCCACATTTGTGTTAGGTGTTGACATCTGTTTTCTGTTGTGCTCATAAAGTATGCTTAAAGTTGACTGGTTCACGGAAACCAAGGTACTCTTTTTTTTTTTTTTTTTTTTTCATGAGAACAGCCAGATTTCAAAATGGCTGGCACGGCTCTTTTAAGGGCTGTTGGAGGCAATGATGGGGCATAAGTAAGGTAAGGGATGTGCATAGTTATGTTTGGGGATGATACTGGTGGATTTTCTGGTGAATGTAGGTGAAACTTTAGAGTCATTAGGATAGACTTTCTGCCTGGAACATTACATCTCTCATGATCACATTCCACTTTGTCTATGGAATTTGATCTTATGTTCTTGTTCAAGAAAAGCAAAGCCAAATTTCAGGATGAGTGTTTACTGTTATAACTCCAATGGGTGGGACAAGGGAATCTGACCCGTGTTGATTATCGTGATCAGGTTTAGGAAAAGCAAAGCTCCATAGACTGTGTCTGACTTCATAGTCAAGAATGAGTCTTACCTATTTTGGTTTGCCCAGAATTTGGGGACTGTAGTCCTTGCCATTTTGCTCTATCCTTGTAGCAGGCTTCTGATTATGAAAAATAAGTCACAAGGAACACCCAACTTAAACAGCATCAGACAAATTCCATCTTTCTCAAATTCTGAGCATCTACAATTCTACAGTGTGATAATGAATTTATACGTCAAGTTGACTGAAACACGAGGCACCCAGACATTTGGCCAAACATTTTTATGAATATATCAGTGAGGTATTTCTGGAAGAGATTAACTGAGTAGAGTAGATTATTCTCCTTAATATGGGTGGACCTCATCCAATCAATTGAGGATCTGAATAAAGCAAAAAGCTGAACTCCTCCTGTCTTACTGTTGGGCTGGGGCATTGGTTGTTTTCTTCCTTTCAGACTTGAACCGAAACACCGGCTCTTGCTGGGTCTCAATTCTACTGGCATTTGCGCTGAAATTCACACCATCAGCTCTCCTGGTTCTCAGGTCTTTTGACTTGGACTGGGTCTACAGCATTGGCTCTCCTGGGTCTCCAGCTTGCTGACTGTAGATCTCGGGACTTCTCAGCCTCCATAACCATGGAAGCCAATACCTTTCAGTAAATATTTCTAACTAGATAGATAGGTAGAGATGGAGATATCTATCTATCTATCTATCTATCTATCTATCTATCTATCATCTATCTATCTACACACACATCATCATGTGCACGTGAGCTTCTCGTAGCACTGATAGAGGACACCTAGAGGATATCCTTTTTACTCTTTTTTTTTTTCCAAAATAGAAAACTGAATGCTCATTATGAATTTGTATAACAATTTTTCTTTCCTATTTTTTTGGCCTTTGTTTGTTTGTTTGTTTTTGCTTTGAACAAGTACTCTACCACCAGCAGAGATTTTCCTAGGAAATATTTTGATATGTGATCACAGTAAAAATCACCACTGTTGAATATTTGCTCCATGCTAGGAATTATCCTGAGATCTACACAAACCTATTCACAAACTTGCAGATGATGAGGAAATGAGGTCTGGAGTCACTCAGCAACTTGCTCATAGTCATTCATTCGGTGATTAAAGCAACATTCATATGGGTCCACTTGATACTGCCCGTCCCTGGCACTGGTAGAAAAATGGTAAAAGGAAGTAGCAGGGGATGTCACCTCTGATTGGAGCCAGGGCAAAAAGAGCAGTAGTCAGCATGTGTTTGTCACTCACACTATTTATCACTTTGCTTATCTCC
This sequence comes from Ursus arctos, assembly GCF_023065955.2. Classification (NCBI taxonomy): domain Eukaryota; kingdom Metazoa; phylum Chordata; class Mammalia; order Carnivora; family Ursidae; genus Ursus; species Ursus arctos. Next base: position 17,031,944 of record NW_026622930.1, read on the forward strand.
TTATCTTACCATTTCTTTCTCCTCTGTGCACAGCAAGATGCCACCTAGCTCTCTGATCTCCATTACACCTACAAATTCACAGAAGCACGAAATTCAAGCCAAGACAGATTGCAAGACTCTTCTCTTTGGGAAATGAAAATGGAAAGAAATGGAAATCCCGCATACATACTTAAAAAGAAATCATTTATAACACATATCGGATGTTGATAACTTCCTCTGCCCCTGGCATTATTTTGGGTCAGGGGGAGGGGAAAATAGAAACTAGCCAAGTAATTTTACAATATCAAAGTTTGTTTTCCATTCTTATAGATAACTTTCTGATTTGTAAAATAAAAACTTTGAATAAGATCATTTCTAATGTTTCCAGGATTAACACTGCTTGTTTATATACTCCTATTTTCAGAAAGAAATCCCACATGCTTCCAATGCATTCATTGACTTAAATTCTTCCCTCTATACTCATGTCTAAACTGAGTTTTGTCCAACCTTTAACAGTGAGATTTACAAAGTCCTTCTCGCCAAATTCAAAGGACTTTCCTTTGCCCCCTCTTCTTGAGCACCACGCAGTATTTGGCACTGTGGATCATCTGAGACCATATGCAGATATGTATTTTTGTGCATTAGTGTACTTTTCCAGTGAAAGATCCCATAGTTTTTTCCATCAGAATCTCAATGAATTAAATTTTGTGGCACAAAAAGATCCTTTAACTGATATAATACTAGTTAAAAAAATTAAAAATAATAAATGGAAAGTCAGTGGAGACCATGTGTTTGGAATAAAAGAAACTTATTGCAAAATGGGTTGAAAATTAAAAGAAAATGAATAAAGTGTGAATATTAGATGTAGTCCATACCCTTCAGGATGAGGCCTCTCTCCTTTTAATCACCTTTACTTTTATGATCTGTAGCAATTATTTGATATTTATATTCAGAATGGTCATCTGGAAGAATGTGTAAGAGTAATTCATTTAATTCTATCATCGTATAGAATGTTTATCTGCTTTATCCAAGTTGATACAGAGAGTTGTGGCAGATCAGAGCCTTGAACTTGGCTTTCCAGATCCTTACATGTCAACTCTTTTCTTCATATCATATTGCTTCTTAATGCTTCACACATGTACTTATTTGTTTTTCTCCCAAGCCCTAGACTGAACTTAATATGATACAATTAAGAAGAGGATTAGTTTTGACTTACAGGGCCTGAATCTGAGAAATTTTAGTTTCTTCATCTATAAAGTAGAGCTAATTATCACATTCACCTCAATGTGTTTTTGAAGTGAGGATGCACTTAAAGTGCTTTAGAAGAACCCGGTCCATAGAAAAATTCCATAAATGTTGGTATAATTATTATTATGACACTTGTGTTGCCCTGCCCAGTGCAATATCGTATCCTGGTCAAGAATGAGGGCTTTGAGATTAAAGAGCTGAGTACAAACCAGGTGGCATTCCTTTTGAGGTATGAAAATGCAGGCAAGTCTTATTATCATTACAGGAACAAAACCTATAGAAAAAAGAGTAAGTTGATGTTTCCACTACTCACCATACTTACTACTAGAGTATCCTCACCCACGCCTGCCATGACTGTGTCATTCTGCATTTAAAGTCCATCTTTCCCCTGATCTCCGCAGTCACTTAGCAAGAGCTGATTTGCATGTCAGACCTTGTCTCTCTCCTAAATCTCCACAAGTAACTGTTGATTCGGTAATAACGCTGCTTGCCAGGTGCAAGCGGCACATTGCCCTATCCTTTATGAATAAGCTTTTCACAAACAAAAGTAACAAGTGCCAAAGGCTTCATGGTAACAGGATGCAAAGAAGTTGAGCTGAGGGAGGTACGAGATGGGATGAGAGATGAGCTTTGCTACTGAGGATCTGAAAGTCCTCTGAGTAACACAGTCTCCATTTCTATTACTCTTCTCCTGGCCAAAATATTTTCATCATCAGAATGATGCCAACAATTCCAGCCATGAGGTCGTATGGTACCATCATAAACCCATGTGATAATTCTCACAGCACACTGCGTATATAGAAGAATTTATCAATGAAACACAGCAGTATCACATGTAGATCTCTCTGAAAGGAGTATTTTGGAAGTATGTGAAAAGTCAAGTGAAAAGGAAGTCAGGAATCCCCCTCATTTGATCTAATATCAGTAAGAACTCATTTTTACAATGTCCCCATTCTAGGTACCTGGCAGTAAGGAGCCAGTTTAACCCTGATTAACAGTTCCATGAGGTAAGTGTTACTATTAGTCCGTTTTCCAGATGAGAAAATCAAGTCAAGAAAGGGTTAAGTAATTTGGCAATGCCAGTAAGTGATAGAGTCAGGTTTTGCTCCCTAGTACACATCCTAGTCTCCTGAGACTAGGATCTGTAACTCGTGCTATGTGTGCTCTGTACCATAGTTTGCTGTAAAACCCAGGTGACTGCTTGCACCTGGTAGCTCTCCTCATTGGCTGCTTTTTGATGCGTCTCCTCTGAAAAGAACGCTGAATTTCACTATCAAAGTCAAAGTCCATTAGAGAATATCTACCTTGAAGCTGACACCAGCACTGCACTGAGTGGTTGGAGGTAAGACTGAGACAACACATCTATTGAAAATAAGTCCCAGATTCCCTTTGCCTTCCTAATTCCTTAACTTTCAGACAATATGTTCCAGACTCTCAAAATTCCTCCAAGAGAGCAAAAGGAATCAAAGAGCTAAATCAAGGGGGAAAAAATTGCTTGAGCACTTTGACTTACGAAAAAGAAGAAGAAAAAGAAAAGAAAAAAAGCTTTTAAATCCATTTCCTGGACTTGAGAACTTAAAATTCTTTCCCAATCAGCACCACATCTAATAAAACAAAATCAGTGTCACCCCCAGAAAAGCTCATTACCTTTCTTTCTCCAACATGCCAGGAGGGACCTTTCTCCCCCATGTCAGCTGTTTCAGAAGCCTGGGGCCTGCTTCACCTCTAGGGACATTAGCTTTAACCTTTCAATCTCTTTGATTTAATCATATAATCATGTAATTAAATTCCAATAGTCAAGTTTCAAGGGCGGGGAGGCAGGGCTGGGCAGTTTCATTTAGCCCAAGCAGATGGCAGACCGCTCCTGGAACAGCGCGCTCAGATTGCACGTTGCTAGCATTTATGTCGAGTTCTCGTTAAACACATGCAACAAAAAAGTAGAGTCAGTCTGCTTAAAGAATGAAAGCCTCTTCACCTGCTTCCGTGAGATAAGGTGCAATGTATTTTTAACGTACACTTTTATCTCTCCTTGGCAGCAAAGATGGTTTCCTCGTGATAACCAAACCATAAGGGAAGCAAAGCTAATGGGTCTGATTTGTAGACAGCATATGGACCCCTAGGTTTAAATTAATGCATTCTTTCTTCTTCTGTTGCCTAAAGCTTTTCAAATGTTGAGGAAGAGCTTTCAGGATTGAGTTTAAAGACGCTTCTTCAATTTGTTTAACTGTTGCTAATAGCCAGGTGTTATTTCAACATCTGGTTGAAGTCTGTTTTATGATTTTACCAAGAAGACGTCAGCAACATCGCCAACCTTGTTACATTCACAGCGTGTTGGTGAGGCTAGAGTAAAATGGGGGTAGTCTATACACTTCAGGTAAATCTGTAGATTGGTACAAACTGTTCAAAGAAGGTGATTACATGAAAAAAAAAGCTTAAAAGTATTCATACCTTTGCCTAATTTTCCCAGTTACTCGAAGTGTACAAGCCTGAAGACGTTCATGTTACCTTAAGTATAATACTAAAAAAAATTATTCTGAGTATCCTTCATTGGACCACTGATTAAATAAATGTTAGTACATCAATAAGATGGAATATTATGTTCAAAAAGTAATTTTATAAATATAAATTGCTCAAATAGGATTCAAATCTGTCTAAATTGGATTATTCCAATTTTATTTTTTAAAGAAGACTATACACACATATATGAAAATGACCACATTAAGTAGCTCTGGCTGATGAGATTATGGGTAATTTTTATTTTATACTTCACGTGTTTTTGAGATTTTCCACAATTAACATAAATTACGATTACATAAAGTTATTTATAAATCAACACATGGCCTTTCATAGCTGTCTCAAATCTATCCTATTATTCACAGAAAGATCACAAACAAAAAGGCTGGTCTCTATTTCAGTCACTCTACCAGAAACTCAACTGGTCAATATTTGGTACAAACACAAATGTCAAGGTGCTTTTGTTACCCAGCTTTTATTTTAATGTCTCTTGCGTTAGGTGAAATTATTCTGACTGTCATCAAAGGACTTTGAAATACAAGATAAATGACACTCAATCAGTTCGTGTAAAAAATAACATCGATATGAGAGAAGCGATAAAATTTTAAAATCACATATTCTTAGTATCATGAAAAACAAAGGTACTGTTTCTTTGTAATTCGCTTTACAAGAAAAATCGGCATCACTTTTCTGTTTTCTTCATTCATTTCTTAGTCTGCTGCTCAGCTTCATCCTGTTGATGTCTCTCGAATAGCAGCACGCAGAGAAGGGTTCATGCACATGGACTTATTCTCAAAATGGCCCCGCAACACAGGCCAGGAGTAGAAGAGCACGAAGGTTAAGTGAGTCAATCAAAGTAACTCTGTGGCTGAGCTCTTAATAGAATCCACGTCTCCAAATCGCAGGGCAGCGTCTCTCCAAGGTGGCTTTGGTGAGGGGAATACAGTATACTTGGATCTGAGTTTCTTTCATGTGCCTCTAGGAAAAGGCAGTGAGTTTGAGTAGCACTGTGAAGAATACTAATAGGTCCCCTCGCAGAAGCAGTTTTAGCTTGGCCAGAGAGTTCCCTTAAATCTCTAAAAGATACAGTTAAATTGAGATTCTGGAGATCACTGGCTAGGAAGTTTGGTTTAAATGACTTAATGGAGCATTCTTAGTGACTCAACATAGAACGTCCGGAGATTCTTCACCCAGGCATGACTAGCCAAATGGCACTCTATTGATGCCACCAGAAGATTTGTCATCTGGGATGACCAAGCTGGTACTGTTCCAAGTTACATCTGTTCCTTAGAAAAACTATTTCGTGCGTAGGGTTGCTTTTTAAATTTTTTCCCTCAACTTTGCTTAACACACTGCATTTGTGTGTGTGACTCTGGTAATATCTTCAGCCTAATTATACAAACGCTCGCCTGGATCACCAGTTGAACATATTTTGGGGGGATTTATTTGTTTGTGTTTGTTTTTGTTTAAATGTGTTTTGAGTTCCGACGCGTCATTGTAAACGTCTGGAACTTATTTGCTGCCTTCCTTGATGAAGGTAATGGCCATTATCCCAGCCATTGTGTATTAACTGACTTGGGTTCAAACCTGGACTTTCTCTTAATTATTCTCATGTGGTTAAAGGAGATTTCTATTCACAGCATGGAATACGACATTCCTCAAGCAGACCAAATCAAAGGGATGAAAGTTCCACAACTCAGAGTTAAATGATTTTAGGGTGTTATTATGTCGCTTAATGACTGAAAAATACTTAGATCGCTTTTCTTTCCTTGACTAAAAAGAGTGGGGGAAATTTGTAAAACAGAAACTGTTCAAATAAAGCAAATTCACTGATGACTTCTAAGCTTTTGTAAATCACTGAAAGTGTTTTTATACTTATTAGTTTAGCTATATACTCATTTTGAGCAACTTAATTTGATATTACTTAACACGAACAAAAAGCCAAAGGTTCAGATTTTGCAATTGGTTCACTAATAGAGGAAAATTATGTTTAAGCTGTCACCTAATAAAAGACACAATCTCTTTTTCAATTGTGTAAAAGTTTTATATTTTCTTAGGGGATTTTTAGTCTAAAAATCAAGATGTCTTTTTTGTTTGCTTATCTGATGAAAAACACAGCAAGAAGGAAATTCTCAGAAAATATTTTCTGTAGTAACAAATGTACATTGCTTCTAAAAGAAAACTTGCTATCTTGGGGATTCTTCAATGAAATGGAAGCATGTCAGGAAATTAAATCTTTCCCAACCAGTTAAAAAAACAGTTGCTCTATGAACATTGAGGTGCAGGTGCCCCTTTAGTTCACTATAGAGCTGAGATGTCCATCAACAGATGAATGGATAAAGAAGATGTGGTGGGGCACCTGGGTGGCTCAGTAGGTTAAGCATCTGCCTTCTGCTCAAGTCATGATCCCGGGGTCTTGGGGTCGAACCCCGTGTCAGGCTCTCTCTACTCAGCGGGTAGTCTGCTTCTCCCTCTGCTTGCCGCTTCCCCTGCTGATGCTCTCTCTCTCTCAAATAAATAAATAAATAAATCTTAAAAAGAACAAGAACAAGAAGAACAAGAACAAGAAAAAAAAGATGTGTGTATATATATATGTATATGTGTATGTATATATATATTATATATGTATATATGTATGTGTGTGTATATATTTGTATATGTATATATATGTATATGTGTGTGTGTGTATATACACACATATATATGTATATACACACACAATGGAATGTGTGTATATATATATATATATATATATATATATACACACACACACACACAATGGAATGTTACTCAGCCATCAGAAAGGATGAATACTTGCCATTTAGTTTACATCGATGTGGGTGGAACTGGAGGGTTTTATGCTGAGTGAAATAAGTCAATCAGAGAAAGACAATTATCATATGGTTACACTCATATGTGGAATATAAGAAACAGCACAGAAGATCACAAGGGAAAGGAGGGAAAACTGAATGGGAAGAAATCAGACAGGGAGACAAACCATGAGAGACTCTTGACTCTGGGAAACAAACTGAGGGTTCTGGAGGGGAGATGGGTGAAGGGATAGGGTAACTGGGTGATGGATATTAAGGAGAAAATATGATGTGATGAGTACTGGGTGTTATATGCAACTGATAAATTACTGAACACTACATCTGAAACTAATGATGTACTATATGTTGGCTAATTAAATTTAAATAAAAAATAATTTAAAAAAAAGAAAAGCCGTTGTTCCTTAGTGTAGATGCTCCCACATATGAGAGCATCTAACAGTGTGTTATTTAAAGATTCTCCCATCGTATATCAGCATGAATCATTAAAACATCTTCTGAGCTAATAAGGTCATTAAAAACAGAATTCTAATTGACTTCAAATAATATGTTTGTGAAAGAATCTTCAGCAACGTTAAACATACTCCTAATAATACTTTTTATTTTGCTTCATGTCTAAGAAATATTTGATGTTCTTTGTTCATTGCTTTACTTATAAACAGCTCATTTAAGGAGACTGAGCTAATCAAGATGATTTTCTTGGTATTGTTTTGAAGAGCCTATTGAATATAGAAATCTTTTTCAGATGTACGTATATATATACGTGAGCTCCCAGGCCTGGTGGGAAAGCATACGTAAGCAGGCAGGTAATGAAGGGCAGTAACATGTTTGAAATTCCTCTTATTATTCAGGAGAAATAAGAAAGTATGGATTAACTTGGACTTTAAGTGAAATAGGCGTGCTGAGATTGTCAGGAAACCACTTAAAAGAAATAAAAATAGAACATGCATCTTCCAAATCAGTTGAGGGGGAAGAAAAAATGCTCCTCATAAAAGACAGTTTAAGCATAAGAAGACAGAAAGGCTAAAAATAAGAGAAAAAAAAAATCACACCACCAACAAGAAAACATCAGCCAAAATAAAGCTGCTGTAACTATACTAACAACAAAACAGAGTTTAAGGCAATAAAGTAAAATGTCCCTCTGAGAAATTAAGGGGGTCATACATATTTATAAAAGGAAGAGCTTACCAAAATCACGGAACAATTCTAAAATCTACCCATTTAACAACAGAGTCAAAATATGACACAATTGACAGAAACGGATACAAGCACAATCATTTAACACATCACCCCAATAACTGATAGAACAGGTAGGTAAAAATGAAGTAATCTTAGCTCACTCTAATGTAGTTACACAGAATTCTGCAAACAACAATTAGGGAAAAAACACTTGTTTCAAGCAGTGACCAAATTTTACTAAGCTATAAAACAAATCACAACAAATACCAGGGAAAGGATACTTTTCAAGCCATATTCTCTGAGTTAAGTGAAGATAGTGAGGAGTAAGTCATTATAAATATCTATCTATAAAACAAACAAAAAAATTGGAGACATTCCAAATAGTTTATGGATAAAAGAAGATCAATTGAATTGGGAAAATTGAGAGCTGAATATTAAATTGAACTTACACACTAAAAATTGAGAGAGGTAGCTAAATTAGTACTTAGAAATTTTATAGTCTTGGGGTTTCCTGGTTGGCTCAGTCGATTAAGTGACCGACTCTTGGTTTAGGCTCAGGTCACGATCTCAAGGTCGTGATCTCAGGGTCACGAGATTGAGTTTTGCGTTTAGCTCTGTGCTGAGCGCAGAGTCCGCTGAAGTTTCTCTCTCCCTCTCCCTCTGCCCTCCCCCCCTCACACACACTCTCTCTCTTAAATAACTAGATAAATCTTTTTCAGAAAAGAAATTTATATCTTATATTAAGGAACACAAAATACAAAATTGCTGCAGAAAATATAACAAGCTAACAATTACCAGTCAGCATGTAAGAGGGCTTGAACTAATAAGGAAAAAAATGAACATTTTTTTAAAAAAATGAAAATGAAAAAATGAAAATTTTTTTATCCAGACTGATAAAAAATTAATGAAAAGAAGCTTAAATACAAGAGAAATCAGAGAAATGGAAATTCAAGCCAGAATGACACTGTCTCGGTTCCTAACAGAGACAAACATTTAAATGTTTTATGATAGGAAATAGAAAGGACGTAGAAAGGAGAACTCTCATGTTTAACTGGTGATAATTAAAATTTGTGCAAACATTTTGCAGAGCAATTTGGTAATATCTAGTAGAGCTACAAATGAAAATTGCATCTTCAGTCTAAAGATTCAAAACCTGGATATTTATGGGAGCGCCTGGGTGGCACAGCGGTTAAGCGTCTGCCTTCGGCTCAGGGCGTGATCCTGGCGTTGTGGGATCGAGCCCCACATCAGGCTCCTCCACTGGGAACCTGCTTCTTCCTCTCCCACTCCCCCTGCTTGTGTTCCCTCTCTCACTGGCTGTCTCTATCTCTGTCAAATAAATAAATAAAATCTTTAAAAAAAAAAAAAACAACCTGGATATTTATGATCAAGGAATTCTATTATATGATATAAGATATTAATAGAATGTTCAATGAAGAAGATTTTATGATCCCCCAAAATGTAAAACGACTTAAATGTTTATCAACATTCAAAAGTAAAACTTAAATTCTTATATATTTGTAAATTGATATATTTATATGATAGAATATCAAAGTGTACTGAGAATGAATGAATGAAAACAACGTAGGGACATTTCGCCAAAGTTATACTGAGTACAAAAAAGCAAGACGCAGAATGAGTCATAGAATTTGAAACCATTTATGTATAAATTTAAAACATGTAAAGCAGCACTGTATAGTGTTTATTGATTCATGTGAACATAGCAAATATGTGAGAAAGGAAAAGAGACCAGTGTGATGGTAAGAGGCATGAAGGCTTCAACTATATTTGTAATTTTTTTAATAAATAAATGATCCGAAGCAATAGTAGAATAATTTTAATATCAGACAAAGGTAGTGGATGGGTACATGACTGTTCCTATTATCACTCTCTTTATTTTCCTGTGTGGTTAAGTAACAATAATTTTCAAAAAAAACCCATAAATAATGAAATAACAAAACAATAAATTGTACAATCAACTAGCACAGAAATTCTACATTCTTCCTCAGAATATGAGAAAGTATTCTATATGTGTACAGGGTGTATATTAAAAAAAGGAACTCAATTCCTTTGCCCAAAATGTGGTTTCTTCTCTGAAATTGTTGACAGAATTCAACAACTGAAGAATTCAAAACTGACACAAAAATATCAATGATATAAAATTCATTAAATTTTATAATAATGAAAAGTATTGATATGATCTTAAATTCCATTTTGAAAGAATTCATTGTAAAATCTTTTACCTAAAACTAGTATGATAGAAACAAAGTTCTGGTTTTGATCCCAAGCTTCTTGTCTGTTAGGATCAATCTGACACTATCCTTGCACATTATTCAAAAACTTAATCCAATATATTTTGTGCCACTGATAACAAATGTGGTTAAGGAGTTCATCTGACAAAACATTTTGTACAATTTTGAATTAAGTTCTGCCTCGAGACATACATATCAATCTTGGCTCGTGATTATCCTCTTGTTTTTCAAATTATTAAAGCACATAAACCAAAAGACCAATGGATGCGAACAGGAGTTATAGCCTCTGCAACAGATTTTGTTATCAGCTTCAGGCTAGTTCTTTCAACGAGCTATTAAATCATCAAAATTTGGGTCAAGTGATTTCTGCTCAAATAAATTGTTACCCAAAATAAAAACGTTGGAGCTTTCTGGAGGAAATTATAGAATAAAAAATTAATAATTAGTACATTTTCAGATTCTTACCATCCTGGTTAAAATGAGTACATTTACGGTTACGATTCTGGAGCCAGACTTCAGGACAGTCTTATGTCCCATCAAGGTACTGTGCGTAATGATGGGGACAGTACCAAAATTCCCCCAGGGATATGGAATTTCTGGCCACATCAGTTATGGAGCACCGTCTGGGGGCAAAACACTCTACAGAGGTGCTATGAGCCCAAAGAAATGGGTCAGCTATCAAACAGAAATACAAATTCTGGTGGGTGGGGGATGGATGAAATAGGCGATGAGAATTAAAATGTACACTTGTCATGATGAGCAAGGGTAATGTATAGAACTGTTGAATCACCATATTGTGCACCTGAAACTAATATAACACTGTATGTTAACTATACTAGAATTAAAATTTTAAAAAAACTTAATAAAAAAAGAAAAAAATACAAATTCTGTACCTGCTACCCATGGCTTAAAATCTATGCGTTCAAAAAGGCTTTTTTTTTTTAGGTTCCACTGTGTGTGATAGTCTCTCTCCTTGACTCAACCTTAGAGAGTTTCCTCTGAGCCCTTGTTTCAATGAAGCCCCATCCTTGAGCCTTGTCCCTGAGCCTGCCTAGCCCACTTGTAGCAAGCATCCTGCTAAGTCATGTTAGTAAGAATCTTCCGCACTTGATGTGTGATGACCTTGGCCTGCCTACAGGAAGTATCCTTAATCTGTTTCATTAGAATCCCCCTGCCCTTGACATTTCCTCCTAGAAACTGTCTATCACGGACATCTCACCGTGGTCCTTGGCTGTAAATCCCCTCCCATCCTTGCTGTATTCACAACTGAGGCCAGTTCTATACCGAGCTTTCTTTTCCCTTGTTGCAATAGTTTCTAAATAAAATCTGTTTTTACCACTTTCCTGTCTGCTGCTTCGGGTTTGCTTTACAATGTGAAGCATTGTGCTAAGTTCTGAGCAAAACAACTGCTGTCCCTACTTTCATGGATCTTGCAATTAAACGGGAGATGGGAGTGAAACACACAATCAGAGACGGATGACCACTTAAAGCTGGTGTCTTTGATGGCCTTCTGGGGCAGTTAAGGAGCCAGACAGAACTTAATAGCGATATCTAGTCAGAGGTACAGTTCAAGAAATAAAATCTACCCTAGTATTTAGACAAGAAAGGAAATTAGGTAGGTAGGAAAGTGTAGGGAGAATGGCAGAGGAGCAGAGAAAGGGGACTGCCAACGCAAGTAATGACAGTCAGTTCTAGAGCGCGGGCAAGTGATCGTTCTCTGGGGATTAGGGAAACTTCTGTTTGGGCACCACCACTAATCCATCTCAGCTGCTCTTGGCACTCAGGTCTCAGTGAAACTGCTAATTGAAACAGCAACAGAAGCATGGCCACTGCCTCATATTGCCTTTCAAAAATGTGTATCTCATGGCGGTACCCGATTCCCACATAGACCACTAGCAACAGGGGGGTCTGGAAATGCCTTTGTAGGTTCACAGCTTCTCTAATGCAGGATGGCACCCAGAAGGGTATGAGAACGGATGCAGAGTGCTAATTCACTGTATCCTGTCCAGGGCACCCTTTGGCAACCCAACACCCGTAACTTACACTTAAAAAAACAAAAACAAAAAACAATTTCAACATGCACCTGCCTAACATATAGCAGCCAGTCTTTATGCAAATAGAAAAATTTGTATTTCTCCCCCAATTTTCTTTTCACTGTATCCATAGCTGGTTTATTGTCATCCTTCAGCTCCAGTCATAATCTAACCTGATAGTCTGTAATTGGAGGACCAAATTACAAACATTACAATTTACATACAATTTTGGGGAAGAGAAAAGAGGCAAAAAGGAAGGTCAGTACGTACATAACAACATGAGGAGGAAAAGAGGAATGATTATGGCTTCCTTATTCTGAAACTGATCCCAAGCTCACAGCTATTGTTGATGACAGCTTTTATCCTCATCCCATTTCTTTGCTTTTGAGTTCCTCTGCCAGCACTGAAATCGGTCAGAGTTTTTTGCCTGGTAGGGGAATGATCCTTCACTCCTGAGTGTTCTTTATTCTTGAAGGTTCTGCCTGTATGGAGTTGTTATACTCTCCCATTTAAATTTTGACCAAAAAAATACAGATGTACTAACAGTTGATCCTCTAGGATTTCCCGGGCTCCACATATATATATCTCCTTGTGTGTGTAGAAACAACTCTGTTTTTCCTTAATACTCAGGATCAACTGTGCCAGCCAATGGAGTTAACTTCTTCACCTACTGGTTAAGTGGCATGGAAAGACCAACTTTCCCAATAGTAATCTTAAAAGTTCACAGGAATCGTTGGGTGTGATCTTGGAAGGGAGGCAGTCTTCCTTGGAGTGCTAAGACCTATAAACCATCACAGCTCCAGGTTATGTGAATGGAACGCTGTAAATTGTGAGTAGTCTTTAGATGAAAGAGAAATGTTTCCTCTCTCAGTTCCATCTCTTAATTTCCAGACACATACTTTGTATGGGTTACATATGTTATATTATTAGACAGCATTCAATTCTGCTATACAAAACACAAAATCAAAACTCATAAGATGTGTTAGTAAGTTAGCAACCTATAAGCCATCTTAAACATAAAGTAAGTATGTCTTGTGTGTGTGGTGAACATAGATATAAAGGGATGGGAAGACCAGAGCCACCTCCCATTCAAATATGCTAAATATACATGAGGTATCTGAGGCACCAGATATTCTTGACGTACTAAGTGTACAAAAAGCATATGAGGTGCTCAAAACACATGAGGCTGACGATCAGTCACACATTAGTGAAACTCCTCCTGAACTCATGTGTTCTGTGTCCCATAAATGCAAATAAAATCATTTAGCTGTTGGTGCAGTAATTGGCCAGCTCCAGCTTTGGCCAGGTGTACATGGCTCCGTGCTTCCTGGATAGGTATGCTGACCCCAGAAACTTCTATCTATTAGAGACTTTTCCTTAAATCTTAAGCCCACTTGCACCTTATTTTAAGAATAGCCCTTTCCCCTTACTTCCTATCATGCGTTTTAAATGGAATTAGCCACGTGAGATTTGGGCATCTTCATTTGGTCTGTGAGCCTCCCCTGTGTTCAGTGACCTCTACGATAGCTTAAGGTAATTCCCACACGATCTTTAACTACAAACAAAAAAGTACCATGTATTGGTCAGTACTTCAGATCATATGTCTTATTCTGGAAGACAGTGCCCTCATCCCCCAACAGTGTCTTCTCTCAAGTGGTGCATAACTGAGTCTTCGATGGTACATTATACTGTTTTAAAAGGCCAGTTGCTTCAGGCAGCTTGTGGCACATGATAACACAGGTGAATCTAATTGACTTGAGTCCATTTTTTCAACCTTTGTATTATAAATGAATGCATTGTTCAAAAACAATGTTATATGGGTCACTGTTGCTGTCCCATTAAGGAAGTCAACAGGTGCAGAGGCATGGTCACAAAAAAGGATAATTGTCTCTTCCAATTTGGATAAATAGTTGCCCTTTCCATAATGGAAGGGATCCAGTGTCATTACCTGTCATCAGATAGATGGCTGGCCCCCTAGTGGATGGTGAATTGTGAGAGTGTCAGCATTTGTCTATGAGGTTGGCAGCTGGGGTACTCAGCATTGGCTGTATCAAATAATCCACGTTGTTGAATCCATGTTTTAACCTGTCTTCTTGCTGTTATAAATTCTTTATTTATGAATCTATTGAGCAAGCAAGGGGAGGTGGCTATTGAATGTAACTGCTTAATATTCATATAATGGGTCATTGTATTCACATAATTATTGAGAGGTTTCTCAGCTAGGAATATCTTCTGAAGAGAAATAATATGGGACATTAATATCCACAGAGAATCCACCAGTTCTGAAAGGTCCTTCCACATATCTCTTCCCTATATCTCCTTATTACCGGTCCTCCAAATCATATTCATGCTTCTGGCAACCTTCGTTTCCACGCAAAGTAAACAAACAGATGGACCACTCAATGATCTGCCCACTTGGAAGATGTCTCTTCTCTATAGTTTTTCTGGGGAATAGGCATAGATGAAAGAAGTGGCAATGCAGAAACATAAAACCCATTGGTAGGGGAAACAGTTGTTCAAGCAACAAATTCGAGCATCGAGCCAATCTTACATATACCATTTCTACTTTGTGTAGGTCTTTTGTTGCCCAAGCTCGACTTTATAGTTACTTCATAGAAAAATGACGATCATGGTTGCATGGCTGCTTGGGGGTCCAATGGTCCAGTGTTTGGCCTCTCTTAGCACCCATTAGCAAAGTAGGATCTTTTTGATATTAATAATCAATCTCAGGAAAAAGGCGTGATTTTGCTTCAGTACTTCAAACGTCTACATTATCAATCTCCTATCAGATTCGCAAGATTTTCCAAACTACAAGGCCATCTGCTTCAGACAGTATCAGCACCATTGAATTTGCTGAATCGTTATGACCAAGTGGCAGAAAGAACAGCCTGCACTGTAGCCTGAATAAGCTGGAGAGTCTACTCTTACTCTGGAACAAACTGAAAATTCACAGATGTAGCAGTTACTTGGTAAAAGTATTGAAACATCACATCCAAAAATGAAATGGTATATATTGCTTTCAAACATCCAGGAAGCCCACCAAGAACTGTGCCAATTCCTTTAGAAGGGATATTCAGACATGTCCCACTGAACTTTCAGAAATATGAGAAAGATGATAGGTCCTAAATTTTCATGGGGGGTTTTCTCCTACCTTCTGGCATGTATGTAAATTACAAAGTTAACTTAGATATCATGTATTCCCAACTCTCCAATTTCTGTCATTTGATGTCATTAAATTGTAGATCTGTGTAATATCCTCTAGTATGGTGAGACAATCAAGGTCTCTGGAAGTAATTTATGATAGAAATGAGAAATGTTAATTAAGGTGAAAGCAAACAACTCTAGTGTTCTTTGCTTATTGAGTTAAAAAAAAAGAAGATATTTTATAACCCTTCTGAGATTAATAGCTGAACACAGGATGTCACAGCTCAGTTGATTTTTTCCAATAGATACCACATCTAGAACAGTAGCAGATGAAGTTGCCACTTGATTAAATGTACATTGATCTGCTTTTCTCCAAAATATAGCCAACTTCTTTATGGATTAAAGAAGCAAGTGTAATGGGGATAATATAGAAATCACTATCCCTACAACTTAACTCTTGGAATTGGTAGGTGGCTGTGACACTCCATCATGATTATTAAAGTCAGGCTGCCGTTTGTCACACCTAGGTCCTTTCTTCAGTTGTACAATTTAATATAAGTTAAGTTGGCTGGACATCTATTTTATTCACAAATTTATGATGAGCAATTAATTATCCACTCCTAGAGAATGGGTTAAACCATTTACCTACTACTATACTCTTGATGCCTATTATAATCATGTGCACCCTGTACCTGGTAACAAGTGTTGTCATTTGATGTCTCCCACTCCAGGATTCCATCATTCCCACTTAAACATGGAGCCCATTTCAAGGGCAGCATCTGCACCTTCATCTCTGTCCAAGAGAGGATGGCCTCATCAATGTATTGCTAAATGCCTTAGTGAAGGAAATACCCTTGGACTCTCTTAGAAGACAGAATTAGAAGTTAAAGGAAGTCAGAGGATAAATTGCTTTTCTGTTCATATCCCCACAAGTCTCAGATTCTACCATATACCAAGGAGTTCCTTGCCTCGCATCTTCATTTGGTGTGAGCCATCACTGAGTCCACGTTTAAGGCAACCAACCCAGTAGGCAGCTATGATCACCCTGGGCTCCTTGGGCAAGCACATTAGATGCAGGCTCTGGTGCGTGCACCCGTATTGGGGAATTTCAACCAACGTGTTATGATTTTTCCCACCTGGTGAAGCTCCCTTCAAATCTGTTGCCACACATATTCCCCAGGTTTTTGCTGATAAAAACCAACAATCGCTTGGCATGTTTTCATATTTTAGCCTTTTCCTCTTTACTCACACTTTGGCTTCTACTAACACTCTTAGGACCTGATTCTAACTCTAGGTCTGAGGGCACTAAGATGGTAAGGACAGGCCATGAGGAGAAATGATGTTCCTTATACATTAGTTACGTCAGGCAAGTTAATTCTCCAAGAAAGAAAGAACCAACCTTCTACGATAGGGAGCAGGGGCTGCTACTGGCAAAGAAATGTCATTGAATTTGGACACTCAGTATAGTCACACTAATCTATGTCCACCTCACATTTCCATCTGAATTTTCTGGGTTCTCAGTCTTTCCCAGTCAAAGCCATAACTTTCACAGAGGAGACCTGGTGAGGCTGTGATTCAGCCCATATTATAATTCAGCAATAAACAAGATCAGACACCGTGTACCTTTTTTGCCAACAGCAGCCCTGCAGCTACAGGATATAAAAGACTGTGGGAAGTAGTCATGGATGCTCCCTGGGCCTCTGACTTGCCTTGATGAAAGTATTTAAAAACCTGAGCTGTTGTTTTCTTTCTCTGCATATTTCAGTCCAGTCAGAAAGAGCTAGCCTACTCCACAATTATTATATTTATATTCCTACCATAAAATTCTATTGAAGAAATCACACAGCTCACCAAAACTTTGGCTTAATGGGTATTTCATTCCAAGTGACCTCAGGTAATAATTTCAGTAGCTTTTTTTTTTTTTTTTTTCACCGCGAGCCAAGAATTGCCAATGTTCCATTACACACTAATAGAATTGTCTTCTCTTTTATAACCAGGTTAGGCAACCAATACCAAATTTATATCCTTGAGTAAATAGACTTGCAGCCAGTTTGGGTACCAAATACTTCATCCAACAAGAATAAAATGCTAGAGATAGAAATGATTCCAGTTATTTTATTTTATTTTATTTTATTTTATTTTATTTTATTTTAAAGATTTTACTTATTTATTTGACAGAGAGAGGGAATACAAGCAAGGGGAGTGTGAGAGGGAGAAGCAGGCTTCTTGCCGAGCAGGAAGCCTGATGAGGGGCTTGATCCCAGGACCCTGGAATTACGACCTGAGCTGAAGGCAGATGCTTAATGGCTGAGCCACCCAAGTGGGACAAGATTCCAGTTATTTTAATCAGGAGAGCATTTAATACAAATATTAGGTGTGCACAACGCATTAGGTGTGCATAATATTTGGACTGCTTACAGGTTATTTTATTTAATATCTTGACTTCCAGTTTTCATTGTAACAAAGCCATGGTTTACCAACATTTAGAACAAACACTATTTTTAAATTATTTCTATGTCACCCATGTAAAAATTCTTCCTTCCATTGCCTATTTAAAAGGTGAATTTAGGGGCACCTGGGTGGCTCAGTTGGTTAAGCACCTGCCTTTGGCTCAGGTCATGATCCCAGAGTCCCAGGAACAAGCCCCCACGTCGGGCTCCTGTTCAGCAGGGAGCCTGCTTCTACCTCTCCCTCTCCCTCTGCCCTTCTCCCTGCTCCTTCTCTCTCTCACTCACTCTCTCTCTCTCTCAAATAAATAAATACATAAAATCTTTTTAAAAAAAGGTGATTTAACAAAAAAAAAATCTGTTGTCTGTAGAGGCTGACGTTAGCTACAGAAGAAGAGTAAGAAATGGCTAAGTGAGGAGAAATCTGGGACCACTACTTAAACAGTTGTGTGCAATGACATTTTACTGTAGCCTTTATCCAGAAATCAGGGCTCTCCTGCTATTGCCTCTTGGCCCCAGGGAATTAGTGACTGATTATAGCTACCTTGGCTAGCTGCCTCTATACCTATGACCAAACATTAATAGGCAAATACCCTCCACTTCACGATTGTCTTGAAAACTTTGCACATGTGCATATAATTGGCAAAGCTTAACTCACATACAAAATCCTACATGCAAAGATGTCCTATACATGTGCTAAATTTCGTCCAGGAAGAAAAGAAAAAGGTTTATAGAAGGAATTAGGAACGACCAATACCAATCAGGCATACCTAGGGCTTTGTCAAAAAAGTTCACTCTTACAGCGTGGACCCCAGCATTAAGTACTGCATCCCCTGCTTTTATCCTTGGAGGTTGCAATGGTCTGAAAAGCCCTATCATTAGTTTTCATTTTAGTTTTATTTAGTTTTAGTAGAAATGTATTTTCCTGGGATAACAAGGCACTAGAAATAAGTCATAGACCAAGTGCACCGTGGGAGGGACTAGAATATTGCTACCCACATTGTGGAGAACTGGATGGAGCACACGCTTTATATGCATTTAAGCTCATTTAGTACCTACACCAAGTCTATGAGGAAATTAAGGCTCCAGCTTAAGCAGCTTGCCCAAGGTCATGTGATGAGTAAAAAGCCAGGTCAGAATTTCCACCCAGGCACTCAGCTGTGGTGCAGAAAAGCCTAAGGTAGGATCTATACTTTAAGAACCTTCACACTCATTCTCTCAAGCTATTTGTGAAAGAATAGGAGGTGGTTTCTAATGATGTGTTTATTGGATTGTTTGAGTTGTTTGCTGTGTTCTAGTCAAGGGGCTTAAAGCTCTTTGCAGAGATGCTAGACTCCAACAGAAAAGACAGAGTGAGACTAGTGAGAATCTAGCACATGTATATAAATAGAGTAATATTCACAAGGCACATTCATTAAAAAGTAGGAAATTTATGGCAGCAAATGGTAGTGTAATGGCAGAGTTCTTAATGAAAGAACTCAGTCATTATTATTATTATTATTATTATTATTATTATTATTAATGAACTCTCCCTCTTCTAATTTGCTTCTATAGAGAAGGCTCTCAATGGCTTTCCCAAAGATGAAAGAAAGTAACAAAATAGTTCTCAAGGATATCTAATATATTATATCTATCTATCTATCTATCTATCTATCTATCTATCTATCTATGCTGTTTATACATTGGTGACTAAATTTTACTTTTTACTTGCCAGGGAAAGCCTGGTCATGATCTGCATTAAAATCTAGAAATTGCATGATTCTAAATGTAGTCAGCAGGTTGGTCGGGTCATTAATCCACTGAGTACCTTGCTGTTCTGATAAAATATAGAGTTTTGGGAATACAGTGCTCGGACTGGTCATTTCCAGATCTCTTTGGCTTCATCTGTAGAATGGCCCACCACAGGCTCATAGCAGAGTCAGCACCATTAGGTAATTAGGTGATAAAAACGACTGCACGAAAACCTACTAGTAAAGTAGCACAATGCAGTAAGGGAAGCTTCCGATTTGAAATCCTAAGCCCTGTGTTTCAACGCTTCAGAGCTCACTCTATCACCGATGGTCAGATCTTTGCCAGTTCTTTCCGGGGGTCTCAGTTATCCCATCTCTGAGATAGATGATACATTTAATAATAGCAAAAGAATCTATAAATATAAATTCTGTTAACAAGCACTCTAATCCTAGCTAAAATCAGAAGGGAAAATTCAGCAGCTCTCCAACATGGTTGAGACAACTCGTTCATCGCTACCATTCTTTGGGGCATATTGAGAACTAAGTGGAAGAAAGTAGAATCAGAAGTCTTAGGATTTCTGGTGGAGTCCCAGAATTCTACTTGCATTATAGAAAGTAAATTTGGTGCCTTGAATACCTGATAGCCTTTCATTCTCATCCTCTCTTTGCCCATGTGGGCAACTGCTTTCAAGAAAAGCTGTTTAGGGGCGCCTGGGTGGCACAGCGGTTAGGCGTCTGCCTTCGGCTCAGGGCATGATCCCAGCGTTCTGGGATCAAGCCCCACATCAGGCTCTTCCACTGGGAACCTGCTTCTTCCTCTCCCACACCCCCTGCTTGTGTTCCCTCTCTCGCTGGCTGTCTCTATCCTGTCGAATAAATAAATAAAATCTTTTTTAAAAAAAAGCTGTTTATTTTAAAATCATAAACCACTCCAAAAAGAGAATTCGACTCTTTGACTCCTGTCAAGATTTTGTCAGTGTAACGAGAAGGTTGCCATCCAGTTAACTGCATTTGTCAAGAAGTATTATGGCTAAAAGAAGGAAACCAAGCCACAGTAAGTGAGAGTCACCCATTTTCCCAGTGTTCAGCCAATGACAGAGAACATTTCTGGGATCTTGCAGGTATAGTTGAAATAATTGGATCATGAGAGAACATTGTTACAGAGTAGAGACTGCCTGCTTTAGAAATTCTTTTCATTTTACTTTAGTTTTTAATCTATCCACAGAAAACCCTTGTTCTAATGAAACCCAGTAACCAAAGGGTCAATGGGACTAATCCCAGCTACAGAATTATTAGTACAGCTACAACTTTTTAACCCAGATCTTTTCCCTTTGCCTTTAAATTTCCCTGCCTCTCCTCCTTCTGGGAGGCTGATTTGAGGCTTGCTCTCCTGTCTCCGCCTCTGGCTGCCTCTCCAATAAACCCTTTCCTTGCTACATATTCAATGGCTCAGTGATTGTCTTTGCTGTGCATCCAACAGACAAACTTGGATTTAGTTACACTGAACCACCAATCATTTTAATTGTCTTTTTCTTTTTTTTAAGATATTTATTTATTTATTTATTTATTTATTTATTTATTTATTTAAGAGAGAGTGAGACAGAGCAAACAAGCACAAGCAGGGGGAGGGGCAGAGGGAGAGGGAGAAGCCAACTTCCCTCTGAGCAGGGAGCCCCATGTGGGGCTCGATCCCAGGACCCTGGGATCATGACCTGAGCTGAAGGCTTAATCAACTGAGCTACCCAGACACCCCTGATTGTCTTTTTCTCATACCTTTTTCTTTTCATACAGAATTGAGAAATTTTAGTTTTACTTGATTTTAAGGAATTGAATGTTGGTGCGCCTGGGTAACTCAGATAGTTAAGATTCTGCCTTCGGCTCAGGTCATGAACTCTCGGTCCAGGAATTGAGTCCCACTTGGGGCTCTCTACTCAGTGGGGAGTTTGCCTCTCCCCCTCTCTCTGCCCCTCCCCCCCCACTCGTGAGCTTGTGCGCGCTCTCTCTCTCAAATGAATAAAATCTTAATAAAAGAATCGAATATTACCTGTTTTGTTGCAGCCGGTGTTTTTTTTTTTAATTTTTATTTTTAAGGTATATTTGGGTTATTTGCTCAGATGTTTGACAATCATTAGAAAAGGGGAAAGGTTAAATATTGACTAACTAAACTGTTTGCCATAAACATACAGCAAAATTTGGGCCTCATGTGTAGGTGTTTATGTGTCTCTTTCAAATTCATAGAACTCAACAGTCAAGGGTTATGACATGAAGTTAATTTTATTTTATGTTGTTCAATAAGTAGGGAACACCTTTGGGTTCAGGCTTACACCTTCCTATAATTATAGTCCGACCCCTGGTGAAATGGAGCCTCGAGCAGAAGTGCGAAGCAGGATGTGGTGGGTTGGGTTGTCAGGGAAGCGGGCTCATACAGAGATTAACATGCATTAGTAGAGAGAGCTCTAGCGATTGACTGCTGTGAAAGTGATGGGTGGGGAGGAAGGACAAGGTAGAGGGAGAAATGAACCCATGATGAAATCTCAGGGGAAGCTGAAACTGAACCTGCAGCCCATTTGTGAGCCGAGGTGCCTACCAGTCATCAGGTAAAAGTGGTGGCCTGGGGAAGAGGCTAGAACCTCAGCAAATACTCTCTCTTCAGCCTCAAGCTTTCTACCAATAGCGCTAGAGCACTTCGTGGAATACCAAACACACAGGCAAAGTTTGTCCCCCTCAATGCTGCCCCCAAATTTGGGGTCCCTTTCAGTGGCTGTCCATCCTAATGGCCTGTGCTCCAAACTCTTCCATTTCTCCTTTCTCTAACCATAGTCAATCGTCTTTTGCCCCTTCCTCTACTGTTAGTTGTTATATTTGGGTAAGACACGTATTCCCAGCCCCCATCATAATGGCTAATAAACACTCCACTTTTTGAAATTCTAGGTAACACGTAGCCATTGGAGTGAGGATGCCTGAAATCAGAGGAATGAAGAAACTGGTGGGCATTTCAAGCAGAGTGGAGAATGATAGAGCAAAGGATAAGAGCCACAGGAAATTTAAGCTTTTTGAAGTGACCCACTTACATGGGTACATATGGTTCACCCTACTGTTACTACTGCAGGGAGATTACATCATGAAAAATTTGCAGAAGTGTTTGCCCCACCAGCTCTCCCACAAGCACCCACAGAAGCTCAAAAGGCATGCTTTAAAACTTCATTTAAATCAAACAATACATGAGCATGCCCAATGTATGGCAGGACTGGCGGACCCATGATCAAAGCTATGTCACTCCAGTCCCATGAGACAGTGGTATCTCTCTCTCTCTCTCTCTGACAATCTCATGAAGGGACAGACTGTGAGATGTCTGTACTCCTTACAGGAGTATAAGGAAGCATTTTGTTCTACCAGGGATGATAGAAAAGGAAAGACACAGGAAATGACAGGAAGGAGTTGGATGGAGTTAACACAGCTAAGAAACCACTATGTACTGGGTGCTGTGCTGGTAACTTTTTTAAAAAATATTTTATTTATTTATGAGAGAGAAAGAGAGAGAGCATGAGTGGGAGGAGGAGCAGGGAGAGAGGGAGGGGGACAAGCAGGCTCTGAGTGTGAAGCCTGAGATATGGGGGGCCTTGATCCCAGGACCCTGAGATCATGACCTGAGCTGAAATCAAGAGTCGGATGCTTCTTAATGGGCTGAGCCACCCAGGCGCCCCTGCGCTGATAACTTTAAATGAATTCTCACACCAACACTATGGTAGGGGTTTTTATTATACCACTTTCAAGATAAGAAACCAAATATTAAAGAGGTTAGTTATTCAGCTAGGGACACAGCTGGCAAGTGAATGAATCAATATTTGACCTCCAAAGCCAATGTAATTTTCACCCTTTCATATGCCATGGATTCTTGAATAACTTTTAATAAAAGCCGTTCAAATTTCTAGTACTTGCATGATTAATATTTTGAACTACTTGCTAATTCTTTTGATAACTTCTTGGTCTAGCTATTTTTTTATTATTATATTTTCTAAACTAAACCTGATTAACTTGTACCCATGCCACAAATGATTTGCATATTTAAGTGTGTTTATTCATATCTCCACAAAACACGTTGCTTATTTTTCTGTAAAAAAGTACGTCACACCAAAGCGTATTTGCCCATCCTTTGATCACTCTTTCGTCAAACATATTTTCAATGTGTTTTTCGTTTGTTTTTTGTTCGCTTTTTGTTGTTGTTGTCATCGTTACTGCTGTTAACATGTTGGTAATCTTACATACACATTTTATTTATTTATTTATTATTTATTATTTTTTTTCTTATGCTGGTTTGTTTGTTGTTTACTTTTCAGGTTGCACTGGCTTTTTGAAACTGATTCACTTTATAGTAATTCTTTCATTAGTGAAACCTATCTTTGTTAAAATAAATTATTTCAAAAACATGCCTCTGAGGTTTTAAATTTCCTTCACTATTCAAAATTAGTTAAGATTAACAACAATGTGCTTTTCCCTCCAGATAACTTCATCTTTGATTTACTCGTAAGTTCCTAAACTGCCAGGTAGAATTTTAAAGTTTGGAAAAAAAAGTATTGTTAAATAATTTTGTAATATTTGCTTTGATAAATTCCTTTTAAAATGCTATTTCGGTAACTAACTTTTGAAAATAATTATTTTACTAACTTGGTTACATTTTATTCAATTCTCTTTATAGAATTAATAAACTTAAAAATTTCATAAAAAGGACCTGATGAATGAATGAGATTGTAAAATAAGTGAGTAGATAATGATACCTCAATTTACGTCCCAAGGATCACTTTCTATCGACACAGCTAAAACCATTCATTTAAAGTATCCATCACTAGACTGGAAAGTCTGAATTATATAAATACCTT
This sequence comes from Ursus arctos, assembly GCF_023065955.2. NCBI lineage: Eukaryota > Metazoa > Chordata > Mammalia > Carnivora > Ursidae > Ursus > Ursus arctos. Next base: position 17,056,175 of record NW_026622930.1, read on the forward strand.
TAATAAAGAAATGTTTCATTATTAAATTCAGGTGTATGATGTCATCAACTGAAGCTATTACGTTCTGGTAGGGATTCTTGGGCAACGACTCCAAGGCCAAATATTTAACATCCAGTGCTACCTGGTAAGCAGCAGTTTTATAAATGTATTGAATGTTCTGGAAAGAAGTATTTTCTGATTATTCTAAAAATTCATTCTTTATTTTTAAGGTCATAGTTGTATACTTTTTCAAGGTTCAAAGATAAGAAGTGGCACAGTCAGTGTTAAAATCTGTTCTATTTCATCAAAAATAAAGCACATTTATCATTCAACATTTTCCTGGGTATTCTTCTCATAATTTCTTTTCTGTTGAATATTTAAAGTTTAATAGCTATTACATAAAAGGCTTACAAAGATAGAAGATGCACTCAATATTTTAAGAAACAATCTTGCTTCATACAAGTTTTATTGTAGGGAAATCTATCTTTAATAATTTTTTATTGAAATAAAGTATTTTATAAATGTGTCTACTTAGTAACATAGTTTGAACTTCCCTCTTTTGAGGGAAAGACAATTGAGTTAATAAGAATGAGTTTTGTTTCCACTTGCTTCTCTTTCTATTCATTTGCAATTTTTCAGCCATGATGAGTTTGAAAGAATCCATCACTGCACCGAACACTTGACATAAGTTCTCGTGTTGACTCTTCACAAGTACTGTTACCCCATTTCACATATAAGGAGAGTGAGACTTAGAAACATTAAATGATAACACACAGGTACAAAGTGACAGTTCTTTGTGATTCCACGGCTCTTTTCGTAATTGTGCATCATGCTTCCCAAACATATTGACCTTACCGTTGCTCTCACTGATGGGGGCATGCTAGTCTTTGTAATAAAGTCAATGAAACCGAGTGTTTGCATGCTCCCTCTTTTCTCTCCTATACACATCTTCCTGAAATTTATAAAAAACATATGACAAAAATCAGCCCAACTCACTACAGCTAAAGTTCATGGAAAATTGATAAGGATGAAATGGAATTTAAGTCCAAAAAAAAAAATTAAGAAATCAACAAAAGTCTTCTGCTCTCAGACTAGAAGAAACAAGCCAGAGAGGAATGGTCTCATCCGTGACCCAAGGGAGAGCCAAGCCATGTAACCCAACTTTCTGGACATGAAGTCCGTGTATTTTCAGAAAGTACCCGGCACTGAGTGTGTGTTAGGCACTGTGCCGGATGGTTGCTGGTGAGGTAAGTATTGAAATTACCCCATGGACAAAAAAGGAAACTGAAGCATAAATGTGCTCAAGGCCCAAGGTTAGTATGGACTGGAGCAAAGGTAACTCTCGCTGTGGACAGCTTTGAACTCAGACTCGGAGGCATCCCTCATGTTCAGTAATTTAGCCCCCTTACAATAGTCTGTATAGAAACCGCTCTTCTCTATCAGAGGTGATGGGCCTCCATCGCAAAGCACTGGTTCCTGCTTAATCCAGATACACTAGCGGAGTGCCCTGTATTCCAAGTAATGACGGCCAATACGTAAAATATTTAACAACAGAAAGAGCTGGGGGGAAATCTAGCAAAACAGACACCGGCCCAAAGAGAAGAGAAATTGGCTCTAGACCATGGGAATGCCAGGATTGATTTATACTTGCCGAACAACTGCCCTGAAAACCGATTAAACTCAGCAGCCAAGAACTAGAAGAGAAAGTGTTTTTCCCCCTAGCATCTGAATATCTCACCTCCTGCATTTATTAAACGAGGACAGGCAGGATGAAAAGGAAAATAACGCTAATATGGACCCCAGTGAGTGAGCTGCTTTGAGACTATTTTCACTACCATTGACAGAAAGTGTACAGAAGGAACAAACATGATCTATCTGCAGAGGATGCATGACTGTTAATTACAAGTGGATTACAAAATTAAGAACGGCATTGATTAGGAAAAGTTAGCCGGGTGACTGCTGGTGGGCAATCGCATCTGCGTTGTAAAACCATTAAAATGCCCTTCCGGTTGGTTGCTACCCGCCCCGCTAGCGGCCAACCACGTGCAGCTGTAGATCCTATGGTTGGTCACAGATTAAAGGAGACGGAACTATGCCATTTAATGTTATAGATTCCTGAACAGAACGTTATTATCTTGGTTTTTTAGTGTTTCAATTTCCCCATGTTTTCGGAGCACTCCCTTCTAGAGCGCATTTGAGACTCCTGAATTAACTTTCAGCAATAATCTCGCGTACGTGTGTTCTAAAGATCAGAAAGGAAACGTGCTAGCGGCACTACAAAGAAGCCTATTCTTTTTTCCATTCAACAGCGCTGCTCAGTGGTCCCACCCACCATAGGACAGAGGATCTGGTAGGGTTCGGTGCTACCTGATGGCACCTTCCTTTCCCCAACTTTTCCAGGGAAAAGAAAAAAAGAATAGGAAAATGGAAAAACCCTTGTCAGACTTGTATTGATGGTTGTACGCAGTTACATGGAATTTGGGGTGCTAATTACTTTTGAGTAGATGACTCTTCTGTATAATTCTGATCTTAATTCTCGTGAAGTTTGGTTTCTTTATATAAAATTGGCAATATGTCACCCTGCGCTCGCAAATGAGGTTTGCCTGGAAAATACGTGGTGCTCGATGCCATGTATTCAGTGCTTGCCTGAGTCTGAGACACGGCCAACTGCTCTCTGTACCTGCAGTTCTGACATCCTCCACACGCGTCTGGCTTCACTGTCTCTATTTCAGGTCAAAGAAACTGATGACCATAAAGCATAAGTTATAAACAAGGCCAACGGGCAGAGACAGGTTTCGAAAATAAGTCAGCCTGTTTCAAGTCTGAGTTCTTAATAACTACCACCTCCCCTGCCTCCTTCTTTATGGGAATATCATTTCTAGAAGAGAACTATTTATTCTCGTAGCAAATAACCAAGATAATATGATGTGAACCTCTCAATAATATATGCCACATTTTAGATATAGGATATGACACAATGAATAATGAGTGTCTCATTTGATATTGTTGATGGAAAAAAAAATAATCTACTTCTGCTTTTTCCATGTGAAAAATTCATCTTGACTAGCAAACTGTCAAAATGTTTTACTCTGATTTTACACCTGCCCATACTTTGGGTACTTCTCACGACGATGACGTTTTGTTGTAAGACAGTTCTTTAAGATATCTCTTTATATGCCTTTCTGCAAGTTGGTTCAGAGCTTTTAGGTTATCTATAACATATAAAAAATATGTTCTTCAAATCATTTAAATAGTTCTCTCAGCCCTCCTTATGGGTGTAGACATATCCTGATTTTGTAATAAAGCTTTCAAATCAGATAAATGTGTAGTCATGAAATAATGATGAAAACAATTTCTGTAGAAATTGTCATGGGTAAACAAGAGATTTTTTTCCTTTTTAGAAAATGTATGTTTTGCTTATTCTCGTAAAGTGCATATTGTGGCATTTGAACAAGGCTAATTCTACATATCCAGAATTCCACAGAACATTCTGAGGCTTTTTAAAAAGGCATCCAGCCATAGAAGATTGACAAGGTAGCTATTATTTGAGCTGCTGCTGTTCAGGGAAGCCTGGCCCCACAGGGAGCCTGATATCATGGCAGGTTCCCATGTGTTCTGTCCACATTTTACCCAAAAGCATGTACTGAACACCTGCCAAGGGCTGGACGCTATACTCAGCACTGGATGAGATGCAACGGACAGAGTATGTCTTCTGCCTCCAGGGGGCTCAGAGCATCAGCATGACACAGACCCATGAAAACTGCAACGTATAGATGCCATAAATAAAAGTATTCTAAAGTTATATTAGCTGCACAGAGGGGTCAGATAATTGACAGATGAGATTTGAGAAGCTTCCTGAAGATGAGGACACTTGAGTTGTATCTTGAGGAAGGAACAGGTCACTAAGCAAAGGAGAAAGTGAAAGTCATAGGATAAAGGACCTTGAGCAAAACTATAGCTGTCTGAAGGAGCTGGAGGTTCCTTGGAGATAGACTCTGTTCATGTCAAATATGGATCTAGTCTAGAGCACATAATGAATGAGGAGGACATACTGGTAAGGAATGTCAGAGAGCAATGTATATATGACATATACGTCATACAAAGAGTTTGAATTCTCTCTTAAAGTCATGGCAACGGAATATTTTGAAACCAAGACAGTGTCACAATCAGGCATTCTTTACAGATCATTGTCCTTTGTCCCATGGTGTGTAGGAAAGGTGGAAGTGGACTAGAGACTACGGGAAGGGTCTTAACCATGTCAAAGTTTGGAAACTGAGAGAAGAAAATACATTCACGAAATCTTACAAGTATCGGAAGTAGAAATGTTGCCAGATTATTGAAATGTAAGAGTGTGAGCACTTAAAGAAAGCAAATAAGTGGGAAAAACCTAGCCCATGTATTGAATACCAGTAACCTCCAAGGAAGATTTCAGTGATGCAAAGTATACTGTCCTAGAAAACTGGACAGCTTCAAAACTTACCAGGCCTCAGCAAATATTTGTGGAATGAAAACAAAATGAAACTAACAAAGGCCCTACAACCCAAATCAGGGAGTTTAGCAGACTCAACCAGCACAATTTTATATTTGGTTAGGAATAGATTGACCCAATATAGAAGTTGATTATGTCATTGAAATGATCAGAATCTCCTTAAGGATGGAATGAAATTTTCATCTAGTTTAAACTTCATACCAAGAAAATGGGTAAATGGGTTCATCAGTTGGTGTGTGTGCTAAAAGGGAATGTTTTATAGTGCACCATCACAAATTCTTTATCCTTAACTTTCAGTATAACTAATGAAAACAAAGCTCCTATAATATCCTCTAAAGCATACATTTTCTATTTGTGCTGTGAAAGGAAAAAAAAAAAAGCGTAAATCCAGAAGCCAGTTTGCTGAGGCCCTAATAGATTCTGACATATGAGCATCTTCAGCAAGATCTACAAAATACTTCGAGCAACCTCTCAAGTATGAAACAAATTCATTACTAAAAATAACCTGACTCAAGTCCTTTTAATACTTCTTTCAGCTCACCCTGTGGGTTTAGGCATATCTCGATTCCGTCTGAAGCTTTCAAATCAGATAAATGTGCAGCCACCCAATAATAATAAACACAGAATTTCTATTAAAAAAAAACAGGGATGGGTAACGAAGGGATTTAAAAGACAGATATTTTTAGGTTTTTAGAATGCTCCCTTGATTTGTCATGAACGATAATTAATAGATGTATCCGCTGGGTGAAGTCGTGATATCTCCATCATCACAAATTTTAACCTTTGACAAAGAAGTTGTCCTGAAGCCTAGTCAGTCTTAAAGCTAGTCAATTTATTAAGAGACAGGAAATAGTTAAAGAGCCTAAGAGTCATGTTTAGGGTTAATTCCGACTCTTGTTATTTACAGGTTTTGTGATCATGGACCAATCACTGTACTTCTCAGGAAGCTGAGTTTTACAATCTGAAAAATGACGATAAAGTACCTTACATGGTTTAAGACAAAATGTGACCACATGTATCAAAGCATTCTAAATATGGACTTACATAGGTGCTCAATGATTGTAAGGTGCCATTTTTCTTGTTTTAGATGAATTTATATTCAGGTGCCCAACGGAAAATTAAGGTTGCAAGTCTAATTACCAAACACAATTCCTAAATGTTCAATCACGTAGTATATGTTTGAAAATTTAATTCAAATCCAATTCTAATTTTATCAATGCACTATCACTTTGTGTCCTCTATTAAACACCAAGATCATCTAATATATACAGCAAATGCATCATCAAATTTACCAAAAAGTACATAAGTTTCTTTTGTCATCTTAGACACTCTGTTAGGTTTGAGAAAATGTAAAGTTATTACACGGTCTCTGAGGCTCTGGAATGTGTTAGAAAATGAGCTTATTGCATGATCTATGAGCTCCTTAGCAGCAGTCATATTTTTCTCCGAAACCCCAGAAGAATCTAACATAGTACTCTGTAGAAAGTAGATGAAGGGTAAATACTTCGGATGGACAGATTTCTTTAGGAACACAGGGAAGTAGAAGATATGATTGGTTTGCCTAAGACTGTATTTTATTCTTCTATGAAACTTCTGAACTCAGCCAGGTGCCTGGAACAAAGTAGAGGGAATTTAATAATTTTTTTTTTTTTTAATGAATTGTATTCCTTGACTAAGGATCAGTCTTCACAGAATAAGGTCTGTAATTCTGGGTAAAAGTAACTAAGAGTTGCCTGGACATTACTTGACATAAAATCTCCCAAGTATAATATCAATCACCCGTTACCATTGTCTTTCATACTTAATTTTCCAACAGAGAGTCTACAAATAATTAACACTACTTAACTGGAATGTCATGATTTTATTTCCTGATTTAATCTCTGTCAAATACATTATTAGTGAAGTGGCCAAGAAGAGTTAGAGAAAGGGCTCTGGCAAACCGTGAGACTAATTTGTTGAACTGGAGCATATGAATAGATACATTTTTATGAGCGCTCACGGGAAGTATGGGTGGATGAGCTCTAAACAAATCTGAAGTAGAAATGAACCATGAGACTTCGTAAGGAAAATTGACATTTAAAACCAATAGCTTATGTTTTGAAATAGGGAAAAAGACTATTCTGATTGGATAACTACATTGGTATTTATCTCTATCCTAAACACCACAGATTTCACAAATACAAAACAATACGTTTGATGTATGTGTGTATACTAAAAAGATATTCATAGAAACACACAATCTAGTTGGGAAATAGAAAAGAACATGAAGATGTCCTGTAAACCCGTCACACAAAAAGGGTCAAATGGCCTTAAAAAAACACAAGTTGTCTTCAAGGTAGGAGAAAAGGAAAAAGCCTATTACTTTCTTCATCCCTGCCACCCTCCTGCGTCATCAGGAAGCGTCCCGCACTTCTTTTTAACATTAACAACGCAAGTATTGGCTGTAACCCAATGAACTTACTCACATAAACACAATGTGGTTTTCTTTTAAAATAAGCCTTTACTGAATATATCAACAAGGTACTGTATAGTGTAGAGTGAAGTTTGGCGTCAACAAAGTGTGCGACATGGTAGGTCTCAGAGGATGTGTAATGCAGAATCTTCCAGCCCCTTGCAGTCCCTTGTCAGTGAGGACACACTAAACATAAACCAGAAGCAAATCAACATACGGTTCGAACAATAACAAATCATCAGGATTAACTTTCAGTGAATATATACGGGTCCTAGGAGGGACAGACAGTGGCAACACCTTCACCTTACATCCCATGGATATCTTTATAAATGTGTGTGTTTGTGTGTGTGCACACACGTGTGTGTTTCCTACTAGCTTAAAAGCGTCTGTTGCGATGGCCTTGCTTTGTGCTCTTCTGGTGGGTGTGCCGCTAGAAAAAGAAAAATGAAAACTCTAGCACAAGAATCTGATCCGTTTGTTATAACAACAGTATCATACACGTACAAATCTTTCTCCCCACAATCTGTGGCCAGCATCCCCATTGCCAGCAATTGTCTTTGGACCCTGCTGAAGAAATCAGAGAAGGATGTAAGCTACAGCTTTCTTCAGTAGTATTTTGACTTAAGAAAAAAACAAAACAAAACAAAACAAAAAAAACCCCGAAAAAACAAAACAAAACAAAAAAAAACCACATCAGGTCAGTTTTGACAAAGATTAAGAACCAGGAGAGAGTTTTGTTTTGTGTATCTCTTTCCCTTTGGGGCACAAAGAAACTGCTTTGCTTTCCCATGAACCTGGAAAATCATGGGCAAAACCATTCTCCTCATAGTCTAAAGTAATGTCTCCTTGTAGTACCTTCAAGAAAAATGCTAAAAACAAAGATGCCAATGGAAGTTAACCACTTCATAGTCAAAAGTTGCACCGAGCTCTCTAGCTGAGGTTCCCCGAACTAGAACAGCAACTGTTCTCTGTAACTTCCGTTTGGACTGGGTGTCCTGCTGGCCACCTGCAGAGCTGGTTCTCCCCAGAGGGGAAGGAAGTTGTGATCTTGTGAAATGACTAAGACCATCGGGATCTGCACTGATAGGAATTGGAGCCTTAGAATTAGCTACTTCATTAATAATTTTGCCAGACTCGTCACATTACGGAGTTTTTTTGGTGGTTGCTTTTGTTTTTACTTCAGGGAACATATCTAATATATTTTCAAGAAACATCCATATAATTAGAAATTGCATTATTTCTCATGCGATAGAGTGTTTTCCACGTCTCACACAGGGAAACTAGGCAGGGAAACACACTTTTTGTCTCTGCCTGTGGTTGTCTTTTGCGATGAGCTGTTAATGCGTTTGACAGTTTTGAGGGAAACCCGGTGGCTCTCTCTGTTCAAGCACACATCCCCAAACAAATAGGTATTAATGACAACCCATCGTATGAAGAACAATCAATAATATTGTGTGATCATGGCTATACCTTTTCCTTTTAGAATTGTCTCTGCACGGTGACACTTCCCTAGCTCTGAAAGTGGCTGTGTATGATCCGATCACCTTGTCTGGCCAAACGGCATCAAGCTCTTTATAAACCAGTCACTTATGTATGGCTTTGTTCACAGACTTGGTCTACACCTTTAACTGTGACTCTTGACTAATCTCAAAATACAAAACAATGACAGCAAAAGAGGCTCAAATACAGAGTAGAACACATTCCCGTGACTGAAAATGCCAATCAAAGCCTAATCCAACACCGATGGTTGGTTATTCAGCAGTTTTCCTAAGACATATCAGACATTACAAATTCCATGATGTGCTTTCTATCCTGGTGTAAGTGCGAGCCCCAGGTATGCTATGATGAATGGGAGATTGATCTCAGTTTTAGCAGTCTCTGCCTCATTGTGTGCAAGACCAAAGTGAAACCTATAACTACATTCTATCTCTTCAGGAACATCTTCTAGCAAAGGAACCACTTCAGGTGACTAGGTCTTCATTGTAGCAGTTAAGCCCCCAATTATTCTATGAATCCCATAAGACATCATAGAAACCTCTCCAACATTGGTATTCTTGACCCAAAGCAAAAACGTTTCAGCAGCCAAATATCGTGCTGGGGTTATACACACAACAGAAACAAATGAGAATGATTATTTTGTGGATAAGAGAGAAAAAAATCCTCAAAAGTCAAAGTACCATCATTTGAACACATAGTTTTATCTACACAGCCAAGGGGAAGAGGACAGTGGAAGGGAATTATCCAGTTAAGTACAGAAAACCCCATGTCATTGTCCTGAATGTTAATGGCTTACTGTTACACGGATCACCTTCGCAGACTGTCTTGTCCCTTCGCTGTGTGGAATTAGCTTTAAAAAAGCAACAGCCAAAATTTGCTAGCTAATAGACTAAAATGGAAACCTAAGTCACTTTAGAATTAATTCAAATTAATTCGTAGCTAATTTCAGCTCAACTGACTGCAGTTTTGATTCTTGCTTCTACAGCATTATAACTTCAGTTATATTTTCGGCTTACTCTGAGGGACAAAGGAGATTAAAACATATAAGTTGGGGGGTACATTATTAAAGAAAATAAAGCTCTTACTATAAAGAAAAACTTGCATAGCATTTTATACCTAAACTTTTACAAAGAAGACACATCACAGTTCTATTCTGTTAAAAGTGAGGAAGAGAGAGAGAAAGCAAAAATGATTGTGACATTAACTTCATAGTTCCCTAAAAAATGGCCACTGGTAAAGGAAATATGCAAAACAGGGCAAAATTTGATTTTAAAAGGAATTTTCCAAGGGTGTGTGTTTCTTAGACAATGTATGCGATCGATAGCCCTTCTACATCTCAGGGATGAAGAGGAGTAAATTATACGTACTTTGTGAAGACGGGCATTGCTTCGAAAATATCTAGAGTTAAGCACAGACATCCCTCCCTTCTCTATGCCCTCTGCTCTATGCCCCACTCTGCCAAGATTAGGGGAACAAGCCTGTGCTCCCTGACTTGTTCATTTTTCACTTATCCTGTTAATAAAAGGTTGATCATCCCTCCAAGATTCCCAAAGAAGAGGGATATCCGAGGCTGAAAAGGAATAAATGAAATTTCAAAAATGGAACAGGATCCAAGTCAGTCCAAGGTGGAGACTCAATATTGCTTTAAAAACAAATACATTATTTCAGCCAGCTTCGATGTGTCCTCATAGAATTATTAGCACTGAAAATTAGTATACATTTTAAAGTGTAGAAGTATATATGGATATTTTGTGCAACCAAGACTGGCATCTAAACTTTTCTTTCCAATTTTAAGCAGAGTGGGGAAAAAAAACAACCCAAACAAATGTAGCATAAACAGCTAATTACGAAAATATATGTGAGGTGATTGGAAGACAAATTTGCAAGGGGGTAAAGGTATTAATTCAAGCTATTTCAACATGATACTAACACAGTCATTGATAAAGTAAAGCAGAACCTCTGATCACTTGTTTTTGTCTAAATGGTATCAATAGTTTTTTAAATAACAAGTTCAGCATATTCCAAACACTAATCTCTTGTTGGTCTAAATATCATGTTGACATAGCTGCAGTGAATCTACCCAAATAATTCTCATTATCAAAAATAATTCCATTCAATATAATTCTTCCCGTTATTTTATTAGCCTCTTCTAAAAAAGTATTCTAGAATATATCTCTGTTGAATGTGATCAACCTGACATATAATTTGAATAGTAACACTTTTAAAGGGAGTTTTCTTACTGGAACATCCTATCTGTCCCTGAAGATGACCGAAATCAGACTAAAGTCTCTAACTCTGTTATCTCGTAGGGTCAGAGAAGCATGAGGAGGGATTTTTAAGCTCCCGGTCAGAAAGCCAACGCCCGGGTTTGAAGTTCTTTTCCAAACATGTCATTTGCTGGATTCCCCGGGTTGGGTTAACTTATCTTACAGGAACGGGCTTCCTCGTGATGCTTTTCTATATTTCCTGCTTTGGGTCAAATCAGGGTAACTATCTCCTTTCTTATATTTCAAGATTTTTAACTTCTCTTCCAGACCAGGAAATGCAGAAATAGCGTGAAGGTATCTGGGCCATTTCTTGTTTTACCCACAGCACTTAGCCTACCCTGATGAGTTCATTTGAATCTGCCCTTTCATCTGACCACGACTGTAAGAAAGGAATTTATTCTGACAGCTTCCACAGCAAAACGGTTAATGTGCGTCATGAGGAAGAATCACTCCGTCTTTTGCCTTGCGTTGGGTTCTCCTTGTACAACCCTGTACAGTACTTCAGCGACTATTTTTTTTTAAGATTTAAAAAGCAAAGAGTTACAAAACTGTTTGTAATTAACTTGAAATAGAAAAGATAGCACTTTTTTTTTAAATCCCATTATATAGTACACCGTATAAATTACAGAGTATTCAAATGCACAAATGCATCTGGGTAACATTTATCAAATGTAATTCGCGTGTCTCTATGTGCACACACGTGTGTGTTCTCGAGCGTCTTACTGTCCGCCTTCCTAACGCCGGGCCTCTGGCTGTCACGTGTGGCAGTGCTCCAGATCCGGCACGCTGCTGTTGCAGTATCGCATGTTGTTGGAGATATGGCAGTCTGTGTAATTAATGCCCCCATTTGGGGTGTAAATGGGCTGCAGTCTGAAATCTCCTTTAAGGAGCTGATCGTTATTTAAGGAGACGATCTGAAAGCTGGTTTCGGTCATCTCCAGGATGGAATTGTCCTTCTTGGTGCCCGCCTCGCAATAGTCATCTTTCCGCCGGCCCCGGTTGTACTTCCACTTCTGGGACGTGTAGCGCCCCTTTTTGTGCATGTGCCAGCAAAAGACACTGAGCAAGACCACGAGCACGAATATCACCGCGCCCCCGATCAGGCCCGCCAGCAGAAAAGGGGAGCCCATGCTGTGGGAAGTCGTCTGCTCGTGGCTGGAAGCAGTGTTGCTGCCATTGTTCAAATAGGAGGCGTGCGTGGTGGCCTCAGAACAGACGGTCTCTTCCACAGCTCGGTAGTTAAAAGCATCCAGTGGCACCAAACAAATCCGATAGGTGGATCTGGGCTCCAAGTTAACCAGGCTCAAGTGCTGCTTCTCGCCGCTGACTATGCGTTCCTGAACGATGCCGCCGACTAAACTGTGGCCCATTTTCACCCACGTGAGTTTGTACGCCATCACGGTAAAGAGAGAGAGCCAGCTGACTTGAATGGACGTGTCATTCACGAAATGGATGGAGAGTTGGATCCGTTCCGCGGTAGGCGGGGTCCCCCTTTCTCTGCCATCCCAGTCAGGAATCGTGGGCAGTCTGGCGGTGGTGGGAGTCAGGGGTGTATAGCTTCTGCTGGGGCTTGGGACAGAGAGGGTTGGAGGCTGCGTGGTTGGAGAGGCTGTACTTGGGGCCGGGGTAAAGACAGGCAGCCCGGGGGTGGTGGTGGGGCACGACAACAGATTCATATTCAGCTCCCTGACAGCCATCCCCCGGACTTGCTCGGGCCCTTGGCACATGAAACCTCGCACGTTGAGAGATGAAGGGATGTACTTGAGCCATTCCGTGACCCACTTAATGCTGCAGTCACAAAACCAGGGGTTATTCCGAGCAGTGAGCTGCTTCAGGTTGGAGAGATTATCAAAGACCCCTTGAGTCAACATGCGCAGTTGGTTGTTGGAGATGTCCAGCCGTTCCAGCTTGCGCAGATTGGAGAAGGCTGTCAAAGGGATGTGGTTGATCTGGTTGTCCTGCAGGTAGAGCCTGATCAGATGTGTACCTGGGAGATCGGGAGGGGGGCGGGAGAGTGAATTCCGAACAATGGAAAACTCCTTGAGCTTGGTGAGATGGCTGAAGGTGCCCTCGGCGATGCCCTTGTTGGTCAGGAGGTTGCCGTCCACGATCAGACGCTCCAAGCTCGTGAGGTTCTGAAAGGCCATGTCTGATATGACAGCAATTCGATTTTCATCCACTCTCAGCTCTTGCAAATCCATAGGAAGCCCCACAGGCACACTGCTCAGGTGATTCTTGGATAGAAACAACAGTTTGAGGCTAATAGCCTCCCGGAAGGCCCCGTCTTCCACCCCCACTGTGGATATCGAGTTGTCATCCAGGTGAAGCTCCTCGAGCTTCAAGAGCTGGGCCAGAGCAGCCCGGGAAATGGTCTGAATGTTGTTTTCCTGCAAATGGAGAACTCTGACGTTCTTGGGAAGGTTCATGGGGAATTCATCCAGTTGGTTGCCGTAAAGGTAGACCGTGTGCACGGACCGGACGTTGTGCAGTTCTGCAGGAAATCCAGCATTATTAATTTGGTTGTTGTGGAGGTAGAGTACGGTTACGCCCTCCGGGATCCCAAGAGGCACTGAGGTCAAGCTTCGTTCATTACAGTAGACAAAGTTCCTATCGCAGCGGCACACGCTAGGGCACGCCAAGATTTTTGACACTTGTGAGTACAGCCCCAGGGAGATGAGAAGCCAAGATTTCAGGAAAAAAGCCCCATGGCTGGGCCACTGTGTGGTCTGCAGGCCCATTTCTGAAGCACAGAAACAAAATACAAGGTGGTGGGGAAAGTAAAAAGAGAAAAAAAATAATATATATATATATATATATATATATATATAGCAAAACCAAAATGACTGGACAGGGTTCTGTTAAAGTCCAGAACTCCAACTAGAGGAAAAGTCTCGAAGGCCTGTGGTCTCTGGTCTTATCAACCTGTGTTGTCTTCTTTGTTACTGTCCTCCATGTGCAAAAAAAAAAAAAAAAAAAAAAAAAAAAAAAAAAATCAATAGGGAGATTTTTTTCTACACAGGCAATGAGTGAAGCCAAGTTATCAGCGGTCACCAGGGGCCCAAGTGGGCAGGCAGAACTAGAACTCCCTTCTCGTGTTGTAGATCAGGTCGGTGGTGATCAGACTCTGAACTTCTTGGTTAAGCTCAATCTGCAATCTGTTGTAGGAAAGCAAAGAGAAAAAAGTCAGTTAAGGGTTGGAATGGATGAAGTGCTGACCTGACTCTTCACCCTTCAAGAACAATGTGTCTGGGACCAAATGACCAGACGCAAGGAGTTGGTGTGAAGTGATGTTTTAAGTAACAATAATTTAGTTGAAAAGGTATTCAAGAAAGGAATATGATTCTATTATCTGATCTTCAAAGGAAAACCATACTGTTGCCTCTCACCCTCAGTGACCCTACTGAGACTTTTACATCCCAAGCAGTACCTTCTCTTAAATATCCATTTGCATATCCAAATAGAAAGTTGCAAGGCACACTGTTGAGTCCACTGAATCCATAATGATAATCACCTACAACTCCAACCGATCACATCTTGTCTCAAGATGACACAAGTGACTGAGTAAGAAATACAATTTGAGGGCACACTTGTGAAACCCTTTCTAGTTATAAATAAACAAATGCAAGATAGGGACTGATAAAGTCGTTTAAAAAGATATGTCCTTTTGGTACGATGCTAAGCGAAATTCAGTCAGTCAGAGAAAGAGAAATACCATACGATTTCACTCACATGTGGAACTTAAGAAACAAAATAGATGAACATTGGGGAAGCGAAGGAAAAATAAAACAAGAGGAAAATTGAGAAGGAGGCAAAGAATAAGAGATGCTGAACTCTAGGAAACAAACAAGGGTGCTGGAGGGGAGGTGGGTAGGGGGATGGGGTAACTGGGGGATGGCATTAAGGAGGGCATGTGAAGGAATGGGCACTGGGTGTTGTATGCAACTGATGAATCACTAAATTCTACCTCTGAAACTAACCAAAAAATAAATAAAATTTTTAAAAAAAGATGTGTCCTTTTGATCTGACACTGTGAGGAAGACGAATAAAAGTAATGCCCAGAAGCATGCATGAAGGCAGACAGAGGATTTCTCTTCCCCACTTTTCACCTCTATCTCATCTTTGTCTTTCTCCAAAATAGCTTATGCTCGATTTACCAAGGAGAACGACTAAACTCCAGTCCATGATACGTTTCTGTTTATTCCCTCGTTCGGGACCTCCAGGTACACATGAGATACACTCTTCTGACCCCCTTGAGAGCTGCCAAGCTCATGATTTGGAATCAGTTGTTTCTCAACTCTATTACCTTCCTCCCATCTGTGAGGATTTTTTTTTTTTTTCTTATTTTTCAAGAAGGACCTTCAGCAGACTGAAATGACAGAAGACCCAGTTAGGGAAGTAAAGGCAATCCACAGAGAGTAATCATGCCTCCTGTTCCAGAACGTGTCTGTCTGTTTTTAGATCAGAGAGGTAAAACAGTTAATTGAAAGGTGCCAGATTTGATTTCCTTACAAAATAAGCTAACATGACAGGACATGGCAAGCTATGAGTTTCTTAATTCTCACCAACAGACAGAAACTCAAAACAACTTATATCTAGAAGCACAGAGGAACTATTTGAAATTGTTCCCTTAGCTATCTTTAGAAACATAATTAAAAAAAGAAAAAAAAAACACTATAAATGCTTTTTAAGTGTCAAGGACATTGTAAATTTGTTCTACAACTTAAAAAAAAAAAAGTGAACCAACTAAAAAAATGCCTCTCATGACCTGAAACAGTAAAACGCATGTTTTATTGTCCAAAAACTTTAAAACGAAGGAGCAGGGATAGGGAATCTTTGTCTAGGAAAAAACAGACTGAGCTATGATATTTATTTATTAAGAATGAAACATTAATTTGTTAAAACTTACAAATATACATTTTAACACTAGACAGGAGCCATCTCCCCACTCCAGCAAAAATCCCCATATCTGCTTAAAAATAATTTATAATACAACTGAGATAGTATAGGAAAAATGAGTTTAATGTCATCAGCCTGATGTCATCCTTAGCTCAGATTTCAAATTTTTAAACCATCTCAGTGTTCCCTAACAGCTTCCTACTCAAGGGTCATCCTGGTCCAGGAGAGAGAGCTTGACCTGAGAAGTTGTTGGAAAGGTGGAATTTGCATGTTAGCAAGAACCTAGGGTGTGCGTGTGAAAATTTGAGAGGCATTGCCCTAAACACTGTAACATCTTATTGAATCATTCAGACGTTTTCCTTTATTAAATATAAAACAAATGCAAGAGCATGTCAGATGTCTCCTTAGGAAGAGTAAAAGCATAAGGCATACTGACCACTTTAGTCCCCGGGAGATAGTCTTAAATTACATCTTAGACATAAATGACATCTTGTAGGTGGAGTAGTGCGATGACTATACCACCCACTTGGCCTCAACAGATCCTTGAAAATGTATGCCTGAGTGACAAGCACTAATGCCCAGTAGGAGCTTAGAAAGTTATTTGTCACCAGGGGAGCCCACTTGATAAAGCAGGATTTATTTAAGAACAAACATTTGTTTGGTGCTATCCGCATTTACTCTCCACAGGAGGTAGGAAAGTGAGACCGAAGGAATAGAACGTAACACAGTTTCAGTATTCCACAGGCATCTTCAGCATGTGATACCAGCACACAATAAATAGAATTTCTGAAGAGAGAAAAACAGCTGCTCCAGGGTTCTCAGTTCCTAAATAAAAAGAATAGATGTTTCTTAACTGCGCTTTACAAGCCAAGTTTTAAGGCCCTGGAAACAATGAGCTAATACTTGAGGATGACAGAATTTACTTAGAAAGTTCATCAACT
Source organism: Ursus arctos (assembly GCF_023065955.2). Lineage (NCBI taxonomy): Eukaryota > Metazoa > Chordata > Mammalia > Carnivora > Ursidae > Ursus > Ursus arctos. The sequence continues at coordinate 17,072,696 of NW_026622930.1, forward strand.
AACAACCTCAAAGCAATAATCGCTGGGAGCTAACAAAGTACTCAGGTGTTGGACCTGGAGACTGTCATGCTTCCAGGATACACATTTTCCATTTGCCTGCCCTGCCCTCTGTAAGGAGGAGAAAAGCCCCATCAGCCCATCCGTTGCCCCAGGCCTTGCTCTCTTGCTGATGTACCCTACTTAGGAGTGCTGTCCGTAATCATCTACGAAGAGGATGTGGTCCTGAAGAAATCCTCTAATAGGATTACATGGGACAAACTGTCACTGTTTATCCACCTTAACAGAAGAAAAGTCCCATTGAGATCACAATGTGCTGATCAGCTATGACAACGTCAATTCTGAATGAAAACAAACTCTCAGGGTTTGCTTTGAACTTCTTGAGAATGCCACAAAATGACAGCAAATAGCAGATTCGTTGTAATCCTTGGATCAACGACGGCCTATATGTGTCAGCCAATATACTGCGTCTTTATGCAAATTAGCGTAAGTGTAAAATCACAAACATGTAGGCAATAGTGACTCTATTTTTTTCATTTAAGCAGGCTAAAATTTCCTCTATATTTTCAGTGCTAATTCCTACTGAATACCGAGAGCAGAAATGCTTTCAGACCTTAAGCCGGAGACTCTATTCAGAAAGAAACCGATAGAGTGGAATGCTCAAAAGCATAGCCCCCGAGGTCTCCTCCTACCTCGGACATGGAGTAGCCACAGGATCTTGACCTTTCATACCTTCCTTCCCTCGCCTGAAAAATTAGGATAATAATAGTTCAACTCACAGTATTCATAAGAAAATTCAATAAGGTAGTATTTCTCATGATGCTTGACACAGGCAAGAACATAATAAATATAAACTGTTATTCTCTCCCTAATTATTTTTATGTTATCCAAAGAGGTAAACTCCAACGTGTACTCAAAAAAACCCACCAAGTTCTATACCTTTCCATATACTCCAGAATTTCTCAACCTCATCACTATTGACATTTTGGGCTGGATAATTCTGTGTGGGGCTGCCATAAGCATCCAAAAATGTTTTCAGACATTGTCATACATATGTCCTCTGGGGTGACAAAATCACCCCACGAACCACTGACCCACACCATTTTATGAGTACCTTAGAAGATTAGCATTATTATTCTAATTTTTTTTTAAATTATTTATTTATTTATTTACTTATTTATTTGACAGAGAGAGAGAGAGCCAGTGAGAGAGGGAACACAAGCAGGGGGAGTGGGAGAGGAAGAAGCAGGCTCCCAGCAGAGCAAGGAGCCCAATGTGGGGCTAGATCCCAGGACCCTGGGATCACGCCCTGAGCCGAAGGCAGATGTCCAATGACTGAGCCACCCAGGCGCCCCTATTATTCTAATTTTATAGAAGAAATTGAACATCGGTTTCTAATAAGCAGAACCTAAAAATGTTTCTTGCCACGGACACCAAAAAAGCATGAAAATGTAACATGTTTTTCATTCATTTATTCAACCAATATTTGTTGGGCACTAGAATGAGGATACAGTCTGAGGTAGAACTGATGTGGGTTTGGCTTCATGAGCTTGACGAAAGTCAGTGAGGGGAGAGAAATGAATAAGCAGGGAATTATGGTACTATGTAAAATGTTCTGATCTTAGGGTATCAGAGAATTACGTTACTGAGTGAGGAGCTCTAACCTAGTCCCTGGCGTATCAGGAAAAACACTGCAGGACAAAGATTGTCTATGTGATGATCTGAAGGGTAAAAAGGTGCAAGCAAGGGAAGAAATTCCAGAAGTGTTGCACACGGACCCAAGCTGGTTGTGATATGGATCAAGAGGTGAAACCCAGCCCTGCTGAGAGAAGAAATGAAACTTTGACAGCATAGCACATTCTCCCAACTCTGCCTGCTTCTCACTCAGGGAGTCCGGTTTCCAGAAGATAATAAACAAACCCATGTTTCAAGGTCACTAGCCATTTCCATTTGTAAGTCTCTAAATATTGCAAATAAAACATTTTGCTTTACAAGATGAGTTTCAAATATTGAGAGCAAAAGGTTTTCGTCCCCCCCCCCCCCTTTCCTAACTGTTTGAGTACTGCACTGAATATGCTTCCTTTCCGGGAAACTAGAGATTGTGAAGAATGGTTTAATGGAAGGTGCTACAGAAAAACAGGAATTTTCACTGAAAGTAGAAAACACAGTTTCCAGAGGCTGAGTATAAATCAACACGGAACAAATGCTCTTTGGAGACACCAAGAACCTGGCCCTGCCAGTCTGTGCAAGCGACTGTAAGGGCAGCAGCTATTCCGGGCTACTTTACTCTAATTTAACTCTTTTCATAGGAATGGAGACTCAGAGCATATAAATCATGTAAAAACTTTCAGCAAAGTGTTTCTGTCCCAGTGCCGTCTAAGAAGATTTTTTAAAAAATTAATTCCAGGAGCCTATATTTCAGGAGCGCTTAATAAACACGGACTATAAAAATCATAGTACAGAAAATAAGAATTGTCAATAAGCACCACCGATTGCATAATATAATGACCCCAGGACAAACCCAACAAAATCTTAATGGTCTCAGCATTGGCTGGATCGTCACAAGACAGCGCAGGGCATGAAATGCTATGAATGAGAAAGCTAACGCGAAGACGGATTCTCCACAAAAGCGTCCCTGGGTACCTGGGACTTAGCACTTCTGGAGTTAGACAATTTGTGCTTGAAATCAGACACATGGGTGCAGAATCCATAGGCCTAACTACACTACAAATGTCTCTGTTACAATCTGGAAACACTAAAACAATTTATAGATTGTGTGCACATTTCCACATTCCTGAAGACAGGTTATAAATACTGTTCTTACAACAGTCAGAAGAGTTCTATAGTTAGCGGGCCAAGATGGGGGGATTAGCAGAGGAATTTGGGGAAAAATAAAACAATAGCCACCCCCTAACTTGAAGCCATTTTTCCATCTCATTCACTGACCCTCAACCAAGCCCCTTGAAGTTTCTCATTAGACACATATTTTTCTTTGCTAAAACAAAGAGAAAGAAAGAAGGGAAGAGGGAGAGAAGGAGGAAAAGAGGGAAGGAAGGAAAGGAAACACTTTATATAAACAGTTGACAATTCCCCGGCTCCAGTCAGTCTAGAATTGAAAACACTAAAATTGGACCCCCCCCCAAAAGAAAGAGTTATTCTCCTGGCAAGCATAAAATTCTCTAACACATTTGAAGAGTTGTTCCCACAAGGTTTCCAATGCAGTTGGTTCAAATAATAATTTCAGACCAAGCAACCAATGTTAAAAATGCAAGTGCATAAACTTTGAGGACACACTCATGACTGTCACTGGCTGCTCTTCACCCATTAGGGAGCTCCCACTGACCACTCCGAGGTCCCATTAAAAATCTGCATACCTGGATGCAAGACTGGGCCTTCATGGTGTTTAAACTCGGGAGTGAGCAGACACTAATAGAGAAGAATTTTACTGAGATAGCACCAACAGGATTAAAGAAAAGAAATAAGTATACGGTCCACAAAGGATGGAAAAGGTAGTTCACTCAATTCTACATCCATTCATTTGGTCAAACAAACATATATTGAGCACCTCTTGTTTCAGGCATAGAAAATAGCTGGTTTCTCAGGCTCTTATCTCTGAGAGGGACTTTTTCCCATGATCTGATTCAGAGATTCTTCAACTCCAAGGGTCATCAAAAACACTAGGGGAAGAGGATGAGAAAAGAGGGTTTCTAGGTAGCACCCCACAGATTTTTGGTTTTACAGGTCATTGAAGGAGGCTGTGCACATGCATTCTGTCAACATTCCCCAGGCGGATCTGATGATCAACCCCTTCAGGGTTCAACTACATTGACACCCACTATAAGGGCACAGAGGCAACCGTTTTTTTGTGTTGTTTTTTTTTTTCTTTTTTTGGATCAAATTGACTTGTGAGAGGTGGAGCAATAGATGTGGCAAGAGCAAAGGGTTTAGGGTAACTTAGAGTTTGGTTTTGACCTCAGCTCAGCCACTCTTCAAAAGCATGACAATGGGCATTGGACTTAACCTCCCTCAGTCTCCTGGTTCATCTCAAGAGGGGATAATAAGCCATGCTCACAAAATTGTGGGGAAGACTAGAGGTAATGCATGTGAAGTAACTAAAAATACCAAATAGGCACTCAAGAAACTGGACTCTGGCGACAGGTGACCTGGATAGTTTTCTGATTTGCCAGTGGTGTTCACTTGGGCATATCACTTCCCCTCCCTTGGCCCCAGTTAACTGATTTGTCAAATGGAGAAAATGGTAGTATTAATCTCTCACAGTTGTTGTACGGCTGTAAATCATTTCGAGTGTTATCGAACATGTGGAAAACATCCACTCATGATGTGTTGGCCATTCCCATTTTTAGCTTTAAAAACCAGCAACAATAACAAAGAGCCTCAGGGAGCACAGGGAGCTTTTGTCCTGAATTTAGTAGAGAGTTGGTCCTTTTGAATCCATCAAATTTTACTTTCCTCTTTTGTTCATTGGTCACAGTTCTTTCCTTTGGAGATAGACACACACATCTTCCTATCCATCAACACTGCGAATATGTGGAGACATTCACTGGGTCTCTCAGATCTTCTCCTTTCCTATGTAAATGTCCCATTTCTTTCATTTGCTTCAGAATCTTAGTGATGCTGATGCCTCCATTTCTTGATATGTGCTGCCCAGAGTGGAAAACAAGACTCACATGGGGTGACCAGCACCATGTATAGCCTAGCAAACACGTGGGGAGTGCCCAGTCCCTGCCAGGTACAGACCTGGTTACTAGAAAGATATCTATGGCACAAGCCCCTTATTTGAGTATCAGTTCACGTCAGATCAAATAACTCTTTGCATAAAGCTCTTTACAATTCTAAAAGCATTTTAATATGTTTCATTTCATGTAATCCCACAACAACCCATAGGAGATACGTATGTCAACCTCAGACGGAGTCTACAGAGATGAAGTAATTTGCCTGAAGCCATACTGATGGTATGAACAGAGGATGGCATTATCAATTTTCCATAAGAAAATACTAGCTACTGGTATGATTTTATGAATGGTGTTAGTTATGATGGCATTAAAACCAACACGCATTTCCCTGCAAAAATGAAAGCCTCTCCCTACTGATTAAATCTACAAAACTATCAGTAGCCTGGCATCTGAAGTGAGTAAAACTTCCAAGATGGACTGGTGTATAAATAAAGGGTAATTATGCCAGAGAACCCATTGTCTGTTCTTCCCTGTGACTCCAGGGCTCAGCAGGAGTGGGAACCCGGGCTGCAGTTCAGCACAGGGGCAGCGTCAAGGTGCCAAGGATTGGAGGAGTCTGAAGGACTCGAGGCTACTGGTAGGCTGCTAGCAAAGCAGACAGCAGAGCTTCCTTGCCTACTTCATCTCCAAGAAGCCCAAGTTGGCCTCCACCAAATTCTACAGCTTGGGGAGGTCTTCATGTGGGGCCGCTGCAGCAAAAGCTGTTGAAGAAGTAAAGCCAGTCACCAATTGCCCAACACACGGCCAGCTTCTGTATATTAATAGCTTGAGATGAGATGTTGTAGGTATCAAGAATTTCTTGAATTCCAAGGGAAAAAAAACTATAGAAAGTGGGATCAGTAATCTAACAAAGAGTAATTTTAAGAAAGATCTTGCTAGATCTTTTTTTTTTTTCTTTTTCCTTCTGCAAGGGATCATTTCTAACTAATCCCATAAGAACACTTGACACCAAAAAGTCTGAAAGATTTCTTCTTCTATCTTCTCTACGAACCAAACATGCAGTGCTCACTCAATACTTGCGTCCCTCTCCATGCTGTCCGCCAGTCTGCCATGCCCCCAAGCATTCACCTAGAGTGGGGGGTGGGAGGAGAATGAAAAGTCATCTTCTTTTCTTCCCTTCTTCCCTCTCTCTCTTTTTTTTTTTTTTAGAGGCAAGCTATGTTGGGACAGGACAAGAAATTTGAGCTTGCTGCTTACACTGCCCTTAAAAACTCAACAGAAGAGGGGCACCTGTGTGGCTGAGTCATTAAGCGTCTGCCTTCGGCTCAGAGCGTGATCCCAGGGTCCTGGGATCGAGCCCCGCATCAGGCTCCCTGCTCCACTGGAGCTTGCTTCTGCCTCTCCCACCCACCCTGCTGTGTTCCCTCTCTTGCTGGCTGTCTCTCTCTGTCAAATAAATAAATAAAATCTTTAAAAAAATAAAAAGAAGAAAAAGGAAAAAAAAAGAGAAAACTCAACAAAAGAAATAAGCAAATTACTATAATCACATTATGCACCCCTAGGCTCTGGTGCATTTCCAAATTGAGTTCAAATTCAGCTAAATATTCAAATACCTATTAAATGCTAACCACTGCTAATATGGTACAATACGCACAGAGCCATGAGAAATAAGTCATTATTATACCAAATTTGCAAATGAGGAGACAAGCTTGGAGAAATCTGTGAACTTACTCAGGTTCAACTAGTAGCAATGCTTAGCCATAGAATCCCAGCTCAATTTTTCTGATAAAAAAGAAAAGAAAAAGTAAAAAACAATTTGGTGGTCTTCCCACCACATTCTCCTCCTATCTTATTAGTTTAGGGTGTACAATCTATTATTTCAAAAATTATTCTGCCCTCTGTTCTTTCATTGCACCTTAAATCAAGCAAACAAACCCACCCAGTCACAAGCCCAATCTCCTCTGCGAGTTTCAGATTCTCACCAGAGAAAGTCACGTAATAGCACAGATGAGGCCTACCTTAAATAAGAAATCACCAACCTACAGGGAGACCGCACTCCACCTAGCAACCCTGTTCTACTTCTCTGGAAAACTCCTCCCTCACTGTCCTCAAAGACGGAGTCAGTCTTCACTCTCCTTAGATTCCCTAACTTTTCCTCTCACTTTCAGTAGACAACCTGACTTTAATCTGAAGATCAGCAGAAGGCATCAGACAGGATCTCCCATGTCTTTCTGTTGCCAAACATTTGAGTCCATCTGCATCTGCACCCACTTTCTTTTCCTTAAAGGTTGACCACTCCATCCCTCCTGTGGAGCCCTTGCCCTACAGGGCTCTCTAGAATATACTTCTCTATGTTCTCCTCCCCCGTATATGCAACCTCTCTGTCTCAGACTGGATCTATTTTAAAAATTCTCTGGGGGTGCCTGGGTGCTTCTGTCAGTTGGGTGTCTGACTCTTGATTTCAGCTCAGGTCATGATCTCAGGGTCAGTGATCCAGTCCCGCGTGCAACTCTGTGCTCAGCGCAGAGTCTGCTTGTCCCTCTCTCTCTGCGCCTCCCCTGCTCACACTCTCTCTTGAAAATAAACACACAAATAACTAAATAAATATCTTTTTTCAAAAATTAACATTCTCTGGTATTTTCCACTTACAAAATAATCCCCCCCTCCAGCTGTTGCCCCATTTCTCTCCTGACATTTAGCCAAACTTCTAGAAAGAATGGTTCATAATCTGTTCAAAATCTGTTTTCTCACCTCCCACCCATCTCCCACCATCACTCTCCACACTGGTTCCTGTCCTTACTTTCACACCAGCATGTCTCACTGACGTCAACAATCAGCCCTGGGTTGGTAAATCCAAAGGGCTCTTGCCTCTCTTCTTTTTTCTTTATCTGGCAGCATCATTTCGACCTGCTGTGCATGCCCTTCCTGAAACATTCTCATTCTCTGGTCGCTATGACATCATAGTCTGCTGGTTTTCCTCCTGCTCCTCCTGTTTCCTATCTTGCAGGCTTCCCCTCCTCAGTCTAGGCATTCAGTGTGAGTCCAGTAAGCTTGAATCCAGGTGCTCTTCTTCTTCTCTTTCTGTAGGACTTGGCATCCAAGCCCTAAGTTGAAACTGTCTCCTGTATATGCAAATAAATCACACACTGTAGTCTCCATCCTAGCCTCTCCTCTTAGCTCCTTACCTGCACAGCCCAACATACACTTGACTCATCCATTTCAGTGTTTTAAGGGCATTTCTAACTTAGCATTTGCAGTTTCACATACTTTTTAAGAAACTTCCATGTACTGACTCATAATAAACCAATACATATGATCCTGTTATTACTCCCACAGAGAGAACGGAGCCCCGAGGTATGTAGCTTCTCCAAAGCCGATCATCAGAGAAGGGACAGGGAGGAACAGAATTTGAACTCAGGCATAAGCTGCGGAGCCTTGCTCCTAACCCCTTTCTTGCCTCCCTGTAAGCTCCACATGGACAGAGGTTGGACTGTTTTTGCTCAGTATTGTTTCCCCAGAGCCTACCATGGCAGATGGCAGACATTCAAGAAGCATTTGTAGAATAAATAGATGAATCCAAAAACAACCTTCAGATGATTACTTTGCTCGAAGAGGCAGTCTGCAAAAACTCTTCGACATCTTCAATCTGAGGTCCCATAAGGAGCCACCGAACTAATATTTCGGAAAAGGTTTCAAAGGTTTGAAGCAACACTAGCCTACCCGGAGAGACTGAGGGATAGATAGAGAGACGGATGAAGAATCTTCAGGTACAAAGAAACTAGATGACCTTAGGAAACAGCATAAAACACGCAACTAGAAAAATTTGTAATTGCCATAGCGCTATACTTGTTTTGCAAAATAACATCAAATTCTGTGCTCTTATCAACTGAAACAGGATCAGCCTGACCGATTATTACAAGCTTGGTTTGATGAAAGGCATGTCGGATCACCCTAGATACCCAAACTTCAGTTCTATGATGATTCTAACCCGAATTCAGAAAAGTCCTTATGGTCTGCTACAGAAACTCTGTGTTTCTTAAAAAAAGAAGAAGGAGAAGGAGAAGGAGAAGGAGAAGGAGGAGGAGGAGGAGGAGGAGGAGGAGGAGGAGGAGGAGGAGGAGGAGAAGAAGAAGAAGAAGAAGAAGAAGAAGAAGAAGAAGAAGAAGAAGAAAAAGAAGAAGAAAAAGAAGAAGAAAAAGAAGAAGAAAAAGAAGAAGAAAAAGAAGAAGAAAAAAAAAAAAACCCAAACAACAGTAAAAAACCCAAGTGCTTCTTCTCATATAATGCCAATAGCTTATAAATATTTACACAAATTTCAGTGTGACAGTTCAACTGTGCTTTAATTGCACACCCCTTTACCATTCTGCATAGTTAGAATCCATACAAAATAGGCCAGGAACTTTGAGAGCTATAAAAAAGCTCATGAAAAAAATAAACTGAATCCAAAAATATAAACATGACCCATTTTCCCACCAAAATATTGCACCACATATGTAATATGCATAATGAAACAGAAACTCTTGTTGTCTCCTTCACAAGGAGAATACAGATTTCAGTCAGTGATATTGATCAGGCACATGAAATGAAATTACATAGTGTGTATTTGCAGGTGAGTTATCTGGTTTTGAGTTTAAAAAATGAAAAATTCATTGCATAAGCCTATTTCGGTATCATAGGGATGGCTCTGAATGTAAATGGTACAAAATTTCCTCACTGAATAAACAGGTTTTACAGAGCGCCTCCTCGTCTTTGGAACACCTGTCACGCTGAAGTGTCAGGCTATGTTCAGGGGACTATTTCTGGATTTGAGACATAAGAGGGAAAAAGAAACAAAAGAAAGATGATTTCCTATCCTTGACCTTCTCCTTTTCTCAAGGGCATCTCCCCCAGCACGATCAGATATGGGGTAAGATAAAATCAAGTGATTTCCCAGACTGAAAATTAAACCCCAGATGAGAGCCATTAGTATCGTGTCCAGTGTAAGCTTTGCACTGCACAAAAGGAATCATGCAAAGCAAAATATTAAACATACACAGCAGATTTTAAAAGCTATCTTTGAAAAATCTACACTACCAGCTTTTCTCATTTGAACGAAATGTTAAGATATGTTTCCCAAACAAAGGAGAATTTAAACGTACGAGAGCAGATCGTTTTACAGGTTTCTACACAGTCAGAGCACTCGCTCCATTTAGGAACACTGCGGGCTTCAAACTTTATCCCCAATGCAGAAAGTTTGTATTTCCTTAATTATATGCTGTCAATCAATTTCAACCACTTAATTCTTTGTTTAAAAAAAAGAGCTTCTCCCCCCATTCCCGACAAACACGCGCACACACACACACACCAGAACATGATGACTTTTTCTTTCTTTTTATTAAGGAAAGCAAACTACAGTCTGACTCCGTGCCACCCAGTTCCATGTACATAAAGCCACCACCAGAGGGAAGCAACACAGCTACAAGGTGGTCCCAGTAACACACACACACACACACACACACACACACATCGCGCATAAAGACAGTTTAGACTGGTTTTTCCTTTGTTTCAGCTACTAGATATTTGTCCAGAAAAGCGTTCCAATCTTCACTTCTAAATAAAATTAAGAACTCAGGTATTAGGGAGTAACATGACGTTTGAGATGATAATGCAGTTTAAAATACTGAGATCGATGAGGGAGGCATCATATGTATGAAATGAGATCAGATTACTCATTGTTTCCTTAGCTACACCCTCATGCTTGACTAAAACTCGGGCTCCCCAGACCCTTGGGAGTATCATGATTGGTCTGACAAGGTTTATCTTCTAAAGGATTACATCTAGATGGCAGGTCTGCTCTCTGAGACAAAACATTCAAGACACAGGTCCAGGAAAAACACACTTTGAATGGGCAGCCACTTAACATGATATGGTTTCCTCAAAACCTTTCCTCACCAGGTCCCTGATGATGCTTAAAATTTTATAATTATATACCAATTCCTTTGGATTAGAATGCTACTCTCTCTAGAAATCCAAACATTCTTGGCAGACATTCTAAATCAAGTAAAGTATATCTGACCTTTTCCCTAAAGGTAATATTTATCACTCATTCATTCATCAAACAATTTTTGAGTGGCTACTTACTATGTGCCTGGCACAGGTGGGGTCTTTGTGATGTAAAGGTTAGAAAGATAGATAAAGTCCTTACAGTCAGGAAAGTAACATGTTTAGAAAGCAAGACAGAAAAGAAAAAAACAAAAAACAAAAAAACTACACACACGAGACAAGAATGATAAAGTTGTGAGCAACACCATGAAGGAAATAAGGATGGGTGGCAGAGATTATCACTGTGGGTGATAGGTGTGGTTTTAGATATGGTGGTCATGGATGACATCTTGGAGAGTGGGATTCCCAAAGAATGAGGAGTTGTAATGAATGGGGGATCTAGGACAAGGGAGAGCAGTGCATGGGAAGAGAGAGGCCAACACAACATCTGGGCATAATAAGAGCAGGTGTAAAGGTCCAAGGGAGGAAGAGTCTAACCTCTTCCTAGAACAAAAAGACCAATGTGGCTGACATTTATTTAGTGAGGAGTGGAGTGAACAAAGGGCCACTGATGGGCCTGGTCACACAAAGTCTCGTGGCTTTGGCAAGCCATTTGGATTTTATTCTAAGGGCAATGGGAAGCCCAAGATTAAATGGACTAGAAGAGGGAGGGTATGGTGAGAGAAAGTAAGGATCGAAAGAGACAACCTGAATCTGTGCAGCAAAGAGCTGAAAGAAGCTTTGGGGGAAGGGGCAAACTAGAACAGAAAATGCTATAGAGAAGAGGAGCTGGGGGAGGAAAAGTCAGCTCCATACTTCTGTCAGAATTTTCTCTTTCAATGTCCTGTTTCAGGGTAAATAACCCCCACATTTTTCAGCTGTCTTGAATTCTCTTTGGAAACAGATTAAGTATAAATAATAAATAAATAAAAGAAACACGGCTTTGACTAAACAAGAACTTTAAAGACAAAGTGAGGTACCCATGCTGGGTAAAGACAGCCACATAATTAATTAGAAGGGTCTCTCCCCTTCTATCCTGAGCACTGAAGCCAACCACCCTGTTTAGCATAATGTCCCTTTCACTGGGAAAGGCACAGACCACCTGCTGTTCCCTAGCAAGTAAATTGGTCCCTACTATAAATTATTCTGTGTGGTGAGGAAAAGCACTGACTTTTTAATTTTTTTTTTTTTTCTTCTGAAGCTATGAGCACGGCCTGGCAAACAACCCTAGATAATTTGAAAAAGCAGCTGTTAGTGGCCCTACTGACAAAAAATTTGCCAGTGCCGTCCAGGGTTGGGTGGGGCTGCATCATTCCAGAGAGGCTGTTGTGTCTCACCTGAGGGCGGGTGGGCATGGCTGCCTGGCTCCCTGTGGTGAGGATGGGCCCCACTCAAGGGGGGCAAGAAACTCGGTATTGTTTGCTTCCACCTGAAAACTCATGTGCTTCTAGACCCAAGTTGTGGTGGTGGTGGTGGTGGTGGTGGTGGTTTTTTTATTTTTTACAAAGGATGTGTTGGTCTTTTGTGGGACTTATGGGGCCAGAAACTGGAGACTTAGGGTCAGAACTTAAGGGAGAGATTCTCAGGTGAAACAACCACCTCCATTAGCTTCCTTTGGATGTTGCTAAGCCCTGACCCTAATGTTTCCTCAGAATTTCTGTCCCCTCTCTTGCTCACTCTTCAGGGAAGTCAGAGTATGGGAATAATCTCAAAATCAGTCAGAGTTCTTCAAACTGTGACTGACCACAGTACTACTGTTAGACCTGTGACTTGGACCCTCACATCAGGTCAAGATGTGCACTGGGCCAAAAGCTGTGACCATTTGAAGCCTACATGGCCCCTTCCAGGCTATGCTCTCAAGTAGTCAGGTTGCAGAAAACCTTCTCCCAGGGCCTTGACAGGCTTCTCGGCGGGGTCTGTCTTCCCAAGGTTATAGCACCTTAAGCCTGTTTGTCTGGGTGGGGAAGTGCAGAGCTGTGTGTGCGTGTGTGCAAGGCCCCTTGCGGTTCAGGATGGAACCCCTGAGCGAACAGAAGACGCTTAGTACCAGTTCTGTCCGTATTGTCCCTTTCCATGCGGAATGTGGTGGAGTTCGAGAATTCTAAAGTCAAACCTGACTGGCCTTCCAGGACATTCTAAAAGGCAGATCAGTCACAAAGGAGAGCGGTACACACTTTTTAAACAATTTGTTAACAAGATTTACAATTTTTGAGAGATTAACTCTGTGCTGGGCCTCTCTGTAACCCTTGCACAGGGCCCTGCAAATGTCTAGGGCAGGCCTGCTGGTGTCAGTGGCTCTTCAGGAGATAAGGGGGCCTGCCTCCATGGAGGGAGCAACTGTGCATAATTACTGAATAAATACAAATACCGCCATGGGATTTTATCTCTTTCAGGGTGAAAAAAATATAAAAATGTTAAGAAACTTATTAATAACTCACAAGTATTGATAGAATTGTTAATTCAAACTTGGCAAAACAAAATAAAAATAAAAATCCATTCATTCATTCATTCATTCATTCCCTGTTGAATGTCCACACATGACAGGTAGTGGATTGTTATGGACGCGGCATACCCCACAAAACTCATGTGTTAAAGTCCTAACCTCTTGAACCTCAAAATGTGCCCATATGTGGAGACAGGGTCGTTAAAGAAGTAACTAAGTTAAAATTAGGTCATTAGGTGGCCCTAATCCCATAGGACCACTGTCCCTCCAAGAAGAGGAGATCAGGACATGGTGACACAGAGAGGAACCATGTGAAACTTAGGAAGAAGTAGGCCATCGACAAGCCGAGGGGAGAGGCCACAGAATCCTGCTGACATCTTAATTTCAGACGTCCAGCCTCCAGGATTGTGAGAAGATAAATTTCTGTGGTTTAAGCCGCCCGGTCTGTGGGGGTTTGCTACGGCAGCCCTTAGAGACTGGCAGAGCTACCGCACTTCAATAGTTCACAGCACAGGGGAAGAGAAAGATATGCCAGAGCCGATCATAAAACAAGGTGATTAAGAAGCAGCTCACTTATGCTCCACTCTCCGAGCAGGACGGCAAAACAGTTTGTTTGTACACCGCTGGGAAGTCTTCCTTCTGGACCTCCACTCTGAACCGAATTTCAGCTTCTAGGCCTTAAGCATTTCTCACTCTTGGAGCTGAAAATCTTCTTTTCCTAAGTGCCATGGTCATATAACCCCAGCAGTTCCAAGAATCCATCCACCCCCTATTTTTCAGGCCAGCGAATAATGACTTCATACCTTTGATGACAATCCATTAATAAAAAATGAAAACTGCTAAGAGGTTATTAAGAAAAGTATATTGTCTAACTCTAATTGCTCTCTCAGGCTCTAAAAATCATTGACTTGCTTCAACCCTTTACCGGGTTCTCTGCATCAACAGCTCCCAAATCCAAGTGTCCATCTCAGGGCGGGGTTCATCGAGTGGGGAAGGGAGCGTGACTCCCGGGTCAACTTGCCCAGTCTCATAACGAGCAGGTCCCACTCTGACACAGTGCCCCGCAGCCATGGGTGGAGGGGAAGCACAGTCACCTGACATCCCATAGAACACGCATTCTCTACAAGGGTGATATCATCCCCAAGGTGGGTAAAAATTGGTTCTTGGAAAAAAGAGAAAAAACCTTAGATATTACGATAGTTTGTGGATTTTCAAGTGGCCACACGACACAAACAGACATACTATATATTCACAGTCTTAAAATGTCACAAGGGAAAGGGAGCTTTAGGAAAAGAAAATAGCTAGGCAACCTTCTTAGGGAAGCGATAAAAAAAAAGTTTGAGAGACACTTGTATGGACTGGAAGTAAGAAGACCAAGCATGGAAGTAAGAAGAAGAATAGCTAACATGTGCTGAGTGCCACGTTACACTGAAACGCACAATGCCACATGCTGGAGCTTTGTCCACTCATGTAATTCTCACGGCAACCCAAGAAGTAACTGTCATTATTATACTGCCATTCTAGTGATGTAGACATGGAGGCATTAAGTGTTTAATTTTGTGAAGGTTACACATCTTAGATCTAAAATGGCTGGGATATATGTAGCAGAAAGCTCCTTACCAATATGCCACTTAATCAATATATCTAAAAATACTATGCTCTCATACCCTCACTGACAACACCAACGGCATCCCGGGCGTTAGTGGGTGGGCATTAGTGGCTGCTCAGACAGTCTTCCAGCATCCCTACACTGCTCTTGACCTTTGAGCTCTATGCCTACCAGGAGTTCCAAACCACACTATGCTAGCTGGGCTTCCGTGCTGTAATTATACCATTAGAATAAAGATTTTGTAAATCAATAAAACAGAAGTATAAGAAGGGAGCTACTCATATGAAAACATGGTTGAATAGTTTAGAAAAACCAGGTTATTTTTTTTTTTTCTAATGGCAAGTCAGTTAAAGTTGCCAGCACATCAGGGAAGACAAAAATGGGGACAGCAGAATCTTAAAGATCTGTTACAATTCTACACTCAGATTACTCTCCTAGTGCCTAAATGTTTTAATTCCAATAAAAGAAAGGAAACTGGAAATCAGATCTGGTGCATTTGGGGAAGAAAACAGTATTAATCCAATCAGATGGAACCCTGGGGCCTACATCAAAAGCCTGGGAAATTAATGTCCACTTATATATGGTTTTGTTTTATTGTGTGTGTATGTTATTATTAAATATTTTTATGATTTCTTAATTAAAATGAAATACCTGTCCCGATTGTGTCTGATTAGATAACTTGTACACTATGCACATTTTCAAAAGCATACCATCATTCTATCAGCCCTAAAACCTAGAAAAGCTGTAATTTATTACTGAGGTAAAAACTTAAGCAAAACTGATAACCACCATCCAATAGCGACAGCTACCTTTGCCACAATGAATAATGCTCCTTATTTCCAACCAGAGCTGTGAGTTCTTGAAAGGCAGAATGTAGCTAAAAGAAAACAAAACACTGGGCTCCCTAAATGACCTTTGCCCCCCCCCCCCAAATGACCTTTCTTGATGAAAAAAGAAAAGAGAAAAAGAGAGGGAAAAAGGAAGGAAGGGAGGAAGGGAGGAGGGAGGAGGGGAGAAAGGAAAGAAGGAAGGAAGGGAGGAAGGAAAGGAAGACAATTGAAAGGAAGGTGTAAATTTAATTAAATCAGCCGGAAAGTCTGGGATGTTATTAAAGGAAAAGATGAAAAAGCACACTTCAAGCCTGGCCTACCCAGGCACTCTGGCCTACCTGAATTATTTATCAGGTGCACTGCAGTGGCTCCAAAAGGGCTATGAATTCTTAGTGGTGTTTTTTTGACCTGTGATGATTCTGAACCCTCCCTGTCAAAGCGTCCTGTCTTCGCTAACCAGCTCTGGCAGCCAGACCGAGGCTGGGAGGGCCACTGTGGTCTTCCCATTTGCTTTCCTAATCCCCCTGGTCCACCCCTCTGCACACACACACAGCAGGAAAGACTAATTTCTTTCCCATTTTCTAAACCTCCTTTGAAGGTATTTCTCTAGCACTGCTCTGAACTGCAGTGATTTAGAGCAATTTAGTTTATCTGCATCTTTTTATTTCCTCTGCCATTAGTCCAATTTCAAAAACAATTAGAACAAAAGGAAATCCTTCTCAGTTTTAAAAAACAATCCTTAGGCTTATTTATCTTGCTTCTGATTTTTTTTTTTTCCTTTTGGTGGAGTTTTCCAATTCTCTCTCAATTTCTTTATCCACAGCAATTTGTGCAAACAACTGCTGCCCACAGCCACCATTCATCCTGAAAGTGTGACTTACTGTGAAGAATAATGTTCAAAAACTCAGGCTTGCTTGTGCAAGGTCAAAAGAAGTCAAAGATACGATCCAAGTCCTTGAAAAGTTCACAAGTTGGTTGGGAAATAAATATGCACATTAGAGAAGATTATCAGACAACAGAAAAACATGGTGGAAAACACATGAAATAAAGTATAACTAAAGGAAAATCTGGGTAAGAGTTTGGAGATGTTGGGGCACCTGGGTGGCTCAGTCCTTAAGCGTCTGCCTTTGGCTCAGGGTGTGAGCCCAGCGTTCTGGGATCGAGCCCCACATCAGGCTCCTCCGCTGGGAGCCTGCTTCTTCCTCTCCCACTCCCCCTGCTTGTGTTCCCTCTCTCGCTGGCTCTCTCTCTCTCTGTCAAATAAATAAATAAAATCTTAAAAAAAGAAAAAAGAAGAAGAAAAAGAAAACAGTAAAACAGGGTGGTATTAATTTAAGTAAGGTAGCTTTTGAAGTTCTTGAGTTCACAGAAGTAATATTAATGAAAGCAATAATGTGAGCGTGAACAAAAGTAGGGTGCTTGAACAGTCAAAATGGTCCCGTCCAAAACAGTGGAGGCACTCTCTGTTACCCAGAAATCTGCACAATGTTCATCTCTGACCTTTTCTCCATTCTTAATCCAGGTCTCAATTACCTGCCAAGACCTGACAAAAAGACAAGAGAAGGAAAAATAAAGAGGAAACCCCTTCATCTTCTGTCAGAAGTTATTCATCTGGCTATGTCATGTCCTCAAGCAGAGGGCTTCACTCATCAATGAACAATAAGACGGGGTCATTCTTTATATGCTGGTTTTGAGTTTATCAGTTATTCGGTCAATGCCATTATTCTAGAAAGCATTATGACACAAGTCTTTTCTCCCCCCCTCTTAATAATTGATGCCCAGAACCTCAACTTTCGTCTTCCCTAAAGACACAAGCAAAGAGGCCTCCATCTACCGTCTCTGGGGTTTACCTCATTGGAACAGCTGCAGCAGCTACCAAGTGAGAGAAAGCTAAGTGGAGGGCTCTGTACTAAGTGCCTTCAGGGAATTCAGAAATAAATCAGTTCAAGTCCTTGCCTGCACGTTACTTAGGAGAGAAGAAGGCAAAGAAGATGGATAAATGAATAATTGAAGGCAGAAGGTCATAAATGCCATAAATAGAGGCATCAACAAAATTATATCCAGGCTGGTAAGAAAGAGAGATATTTCGGAATATCTGAAGGACTTAGAAAGAAAGTGGCATTTGACACTAGCTTTATTTCCAACTCCCCATCTAGTCGTAAAGAAGAAAATCACCTCAAGACCCCCCTCAAAATAAACCAAAGAACGGAGATGATCATTCATCTGGGGTTATGGCATATATATCTTCCAAATGGTTATTAGTTTCATTTTCAACAGAAATGAAGGATCTCCACACAGAATTCTCATACATCAAAGGATATGCCATCCATTTATGACATTGTAGCAACTCGTTTCCTAATAAATAAGTTGACAGATCCATTCCGCTACAGGGCAAATGAAGTCATTGATGTGAAGGTATGGTTCTTAAAGCAAAATGACGCTCACCCTTCCCATTTTACTTCTCATAATAATTGGAGCTTTTACCAAATCACAGTCTTCTGTACTGAATGCAGAGCCCCCTTAAGCTACTCTCACTTTGAAAACTCTAACTTGGCTTTGAACAAATCCTGATGAAGACAAAGAGAGAACAGAACGTAATCAATCCTGATTTCTCCAATTTGTTCTCTGAGCTACAGGGTGCTTTAATGAAATCGGAAGTGCCATCTAGCCTTCCAATAGAGGAGCTGGGCCGGGAGAAGAGCCAGGAGCATACCAGGAATCATTCTGCAGCAGTAACCCCAAATCCAAGGTTGTTATAGCAAGATGGTTACTTTGAGAAACTGGAATAAATGTATCATCATTTCAAACGACAGCTTTGTAGGCTAGAGCAAAGAAAATCAGGTAGGTATATGTATATTTTCGTGTAACAAACATGTAAAATTTTATATGCATTTATAGAGCCTGTGTGTATGTGTATATATATATATATATATATATATATATATGCAAATATATTTATACCCACAAAATATACTTCTCTATCCTTCACAATAAATAAATAAATAAATAAATAAATAAATAAATAAATAAAATTTATTTATGTTAAGCATGGGGCCTGATGTGGGGCTCAATCTCACAACCATGAGATCACGACCTGAGCTGAAATCAAGAGTCAGACACTTATCCAACTGCATCACCCAGGTGCCCCTAGAAGTCAGTATTTAATGATAAATTTTAGATATGGTTAAAAAATTCAAATGTCTATTGTGAAAAGAGGCTTTCCTCCCTATAGACCAAGAAGCACTATTTGTCGTAGACTCTAATGTCTTCTACTTGACTTCTAGGAACGACCATTTGTAGAGCCTCATTCATGCCATGGTGGACTTAAGGACAAGGACATTTCTGAGATACAGGGTAATCTTCCCGCTAGGACTGTCTCTTAGCCACCAACCACTCTGTGGCTTTTCCAATAATAACGATACTTATGAAAGAGATACTATTTACATAGAATTTGCAATTTATAATGTACTCCCCCACACATCTCATTTGATCGTCCCATCTCTAGAAGACAAGTCTTGGTTGGGCGATTTTATAAATGGCAAAACTGAGGCTCGGGCAGTTACAGGGATTTGTTCAACCTTATCTAGGTAGTGGGTGGCGGAGCTGGGATTTAAACCCAAGTGTTCTCATTCCAAGGTTATGTTCTTTCCTCTGGGGTGGAAAGATCTTCAGGGCTTTTCTCCCCAGGCCATCCATCCACTGCAGCTTGCCATTACCCAGCTGTTAGGGCAGCCTGCTGTCTTCCATTACCCAGAGGCCTGCAGTCTCTCTAGGGAACTGGTGATGTTGGGCATAATTTTAGTCTTGGCAGCCTGGCTGTGCTCCAGGACCTCTTTATTAGGATCACGCTGTGTCATTTAAAGTTCAAAGGGGCTTGTAAGCAACGCTGACAAAATGGCTCAACAATGGTCTAGGAGTCCAGGGCAAGTTCAACCCGGCCCTGATGGTCTGGGATTGTCAGTCCGCTGCCTGCCCTGGGCCACGTTCTGTCAGGTGGTCTTTTTCACATTTTGCTTGCTTTAAAGCTCATCGTGGGCTCCCTTCAGCACATCGGCCTCTGCCCCTGTCTCTTCACTGCCTTTCTGAGCTGTAGCCCCTGCCTGGCCATGCGGGAACCTTCTTCTTTCTGAACTTAACCTGGTTCTCTTCATCCAACCTTCCCCCTCCCTTCTGCCTACCAGAGGACATGGCTTCCATTTGTTTATATGATTCCATGCTGTTTTTAATAAATAAAATGAGTGTAATATCCATCTTTCTGGCTTTATAAAAGGCTAAGTGACACTATTCAACAAACATCTACTAAGCACCTGGAGTGGATAAGGCATTAGGCAGCTTGATGTTAAGACAAAGGCTTGACCTCCAACTAGCTCTTCTTTGATGCCAAAGCTGATCAGATCTTCGCTATTCCAAAACCTCTGTCCCAATACAAGCTCCCACTTTGCTTTTCTCTTTGCATTTATATAAACTTTATTATCTCTGTATCTTACCCTCTGGTTCCCAAAATCCAGCTTATGCTATTTGAAACTCACTCTAAAAAGTCCATAGTATGACTTCCAAATATAAAATCTAATCATCTCTTTCAGTCTTCCTTCCCCTTGACTTCTCTACAAGGATTGCTATTCCTGACCACGTTTGCTTTCCCCAAACTGTCCCCTCCATCAGTTTCTCTGATACCCTGTTAATCTTCTTCTTACTTTCCTGACAACATCTGTCTTCCTCCCAACCCCTAAATGTGGACAGTCCTTATAATTCTATCCTCATGAACCTTCTCTTCAATACATGATTAAATGTATAAAGCTGGATTCCAAATCTTCAACCGAGTTCCAACAGTGAAACATCCGAACTGATTCCCAAACCCACAGATATTAGCAGCCATACATTCATCTGGAACTTGAACCTCTCAAGCTTCTGACTTCTCCATTTCAACTAACAATATCAACATCCCCTCAGTTACCCACAGTAGTGGCACCCACTCTTTCTATTTCCTCCTAACTTACCACCCACATGAGTCACTAGTGAGGTCAATTCTTCCTTTACAACTCCCTCTTCATATATTGGCTGCTACCCCCATAAAGAACTAAACTACACTTGTCTCATATCTCCTTGTTCCCAGTCTCTCCTTTCCAGCCACTCTCTACTTATGTGAATAGCCTGAGAGTATCATTGTACTGACCCACTCAAAATGTTATTTCCACTGCTTATGAGGATACTATCATTTAGACTTTTTCATAGCTGAATGCAGCCTAACTTTTATTTGGGTCTTGGACTGAAATCCCAGATTTGCCACTTTCTGGCTGTTTGACCTTGGGGAAGTTACTTAATCTTTCCATGACCTGATTTTCTCACTTGTAAAATACACAGGCTTTTGTTAACTCACTGATGAGAGAGAGGAAAGATAGACGAACAAACGTTTAAACTGAACGTCCAAGGTGTAATTTAAGAAGCAGGAATTAATTTTGCTGTGAGTGGCATTGTTAGGCATACTTGATAATTCTTCAACATTAATTAACTTTAATTTTGCTAGGCCAATGTGGTACAGAGGGAAACATGTAAACTTTATAGTTAGAGAAACCAGTGTTCAACTCCTGAATATTCTAATGAGTAGCTGCCATGGATTCGAGACTTGGGTCTTTGTCTTAGTGCTGTCACTGACTAGATGTGTGGCCTTGAGGGGGGTCATTTAATTTCTCTTTTTGAATATTAAAACCATAATAGGAAGAAAATTTTTACAATGCCTAAGGTCTCTTCCAGCTTGAAAATTCCATGAGTCCCGGGGATGGAGTGCCACCTGTTGGGTCCAACTGAGAATTAGCTTTGAGATTAAAGACATTTCTCAGAGCATCTGAATGTTACCATCAGAAGTCAAGCCCCACAATACATAGAGCGAATATAATGTGTTGATGAGGGTGACAGACAAGACTTGTTTCCTGAATCTACTTCTAGTGCCTGGGTTCTGATAAGTATGGCTTGTACACTGCAATCTAAAATCACTTGAAAATCTAAGGAAGTTTAGAATTCCAGTAGAATGACTTTACTCAGTTAAGAAACATGTTTAATTCAAGGATGAATAAATAGAGTCACACAGACTTGGATGTCCAGACACTTTCTCTGCCATTAATGAGCGGTGGGTGAACATTTCAGCAAGTCATTTAATTCCTCGAATCCAAAAATTCCTTACAAGGTGGGTATAAAGATTAAACGAGGGGATCTATACAAATTCTTTACTTAGTAAATGGCCTCAATGGACTGAGAGTGCAAGAAATGATAATCATTACTTTCATGATCGGACGTAAGCTGTTCACGTGAACTAGAGTAAAAGAGTTTCAAAGGAAACAACTACAGTGAAATAGTAACAAGTAGAGAGCTACCACCACGAGTCTAAAACAGAGGAGATCAAAGGTTTCTTTCCCAACTGCAGAAATTATATTTAGACTGTAAATAAGTCAATTTTGTTGGTGTAAAAATGCCACCAGAGCATATCCTCCCTGCGATCCCATTCAGCTGTAACCCTCTATCAGTGTATAATCTGAAGCCACACATCTGACTGTATAATTCGCCAATATCTGTAGATTTCTGCAGAAGCAGAAGCGAGTGAACTGTAGAGAAGGGTGGTGTCTCCGTGAATCTGTGAACAGACGGGACTTCTCACGAGTTGTTTAAGCCCTGGAAACTCTTCAAAACTGACTGCATTTTATTTCCAGTATTAAGTTGAAACTATGACAATAGAAGAGTTTAAGAAAAAAATAACTTCCCAGATTTTTGTTAATTTAGCTGGGAACGGCAGTCAGTAAAATCTAGCAGAACAAATAAAGGAAGCAAACTCAGTAATGACACCGCCATGATGTTCTTCTTCCTGAAGAAAGCAAATATCTCCGAGTGGCTCATCTCATTTACTCACATATTTCTCTCGGTTAATAAGAGAATATGTACTGAGTACTATATATATAAATGTAGTTCATGCCTAAATAGCTAATATTTCTCTTCATCTTTCCTTCACGGCCTGAACGCATTTTCTCTCATTTTCCAGCTCCTTGAACTACATTTTTCCTTATTATATTTTAATTGACTTTTCATATTAAATTTTGCTTGAAAGGATGATTTGAGTTCAAAAGCACCAAAGGAGTCATACCTTTTGAGCAAAGCCTTATGTCATATTTAATTTGATCCAAACTTCGATAGCAAATTCTGGTTTTCCTCTTTATTTTTTCATATTAACACAATAAAATATAATAAAGGCACAGCTGAAAATAATAGAGAGGGAGGAAATAGATTCTGTCATTCACGCAGATTTCACCTTGACTTTTGCTAACAGGAAACTCTATCATTTTTAAATGTTTGCTTGCTTTCTTAGAATCAAATCGTTAAAGCCATATGCTATCTCCCAGCTCAGCATTCTCATTACCATTTAAAGTGTGCTTAAAATCAATTGAAAGTCAACACATCACATAACAAGCAAGGCACCGCTAGTGTGTTCTGATCTGTGCAGTTGCATGGTAACTGCTCGCCTATGAAATTTCCAAATTCTCCCAGGTACCCTGGTGATACACAGAAAGAGTTTAAATACTGAAAATGCTAAAAAAAAAAAAAAAAAAAAAAAAAAAAGAAGAAGAGTCTTTCAAAAGATGATGGGTTCAGTTACTTCAAAATTTTTAAGTCTGAAATTCTTTTATTTGTGCACTGGAAAAATCCAAAAACTAAATTCTTACATTGAAGTCCTTTTGCCACATTAAAAAAAGGAAAGAAAAAGAAGAAGAGGTTACTTCAAAAAACAGCCTGTCTTGTGTTTGTGTCTAATCTTCTGTCCCTGACTCTACAAGGCGGAGGCAGGACAAATAGCATACGTGCCACAGCATCTCAAAAAGAAGAAAACAAAAACAAACTTCATGAAAAGCGTGTGTCCAACTGTTTTACAAGTCACAGAGATGCCTGATTCACTTTCACTTTCTTGTGAAGATGAGGGCTGATGGTTCTTTAAGTGGCCCCACCTCACTCCCTGCGGACAGGTTCTCCATCACTCTCCAGATCTGGAAGACGAGCCAGCACGTGAAAACAAACCAGGGCAGGACTGTGGAGGAGCCCTTTCCTGGCCCCTGGGGGAGACACCATCTCCCTGACCTGGGCAGGGGGAGATGGTTTGTGTGCCGGACGCCAGTATTTTAAAAGGTCCTTCCTGGACCGTCAAAATATGAGCTGTAATTTCCTGAGAGATACAGGCCTAAAGCCTGTCTGAGAATGCATGAAAACGAGCCCAATCCCCCCTGCAGAATTCTCAAAGGCCCCCAAGCCCGCCCTTAGGGGACCTGTGGAAGTTGACTCTACACACCAGACCAAGCAAGGAACACGCTCCCCTCTTGCCAGTCAACTGAACCCCTCTGAACCTTCTTCATGGCACTGAGAGAACCTGTATGTAAAGACAGGGAAATACAGCGAATGAGAAATGGCCTAGTTTTCCCGCCGGGCTTGTTATTTGATATTAAGAAGTTATCCCCCTATAGAAATAGCTATGGGTTTCATTTCCAGGCCCTCCTGTATTAGGACTTCAAAGAAAATTCTGAATATTAATCCTATTGATGCTCTTTGAACATGGTAGGCACTTATACCTTGGATAAAAGAGGGACATTAATTCCTAAGCTCTTTTCATATAGACTTCAAAGGGTTCTTTCTTCTGTATCTTTGAAATCCACGATTTCTCGTAGCTGTGTGCATATACACAAACATGACATGAAGAAGCATACATATATGTACTCAGAATGTGTACCCACTACTGAGCACATTCTTAATGCCAAGCGCACCTTCTCAGTCATTGTTCTACATCCTACCACTAATCCTCACAGATCACTTGTAGGTCCTGATGACTAACCCAGTTTGGAGATTCAAAACAACACCACCACTTAATTTAAGACAAGTGAAATAATGTGCTCAGATTCACACAGATTGTAACCATCAGCCGTCAGCTCTTGAATCTAGGATTACGCAACCCCCAAAACCCAGGGTCGTTCTGACATATCACACACATCTCCTACTAACTTAGCGTGGGTGTGTATGGAACTATTAAAAAAAAAAAAACAACTTCAGTTTTTTCAGGATTACATGAAATGTAAATAAGAGAGGGGCTTAGAATCAAAAGTACCAAAATATAAAAACCTCATGTATCTTCCTCAAATGGAAATAACAGAGACTGGGGCAACTATAAAGGCGGAACTTCTTACAGAGCCCAGGGAGCAAATTCCCAACTGTTTATTGAGCGCCTACCAGAGTAAGAGGAATTGAGGGTGTGTGATGATGGGCTGAGTGGGTGCATTTTATTTTATGTTTTCAAGATTCATTTATTTATTTGGGAGACAGTGTGCTTGTGCGAGCCCCGGTGGGGGTGGGGTAGGAGGGGGTGGTGCAGAGGGAGAGGGGAAGAGAGAATCCTCAAGCAGACTCCCCGCTGAGCGTGGAGCCCAACATGCACTCCATCCCAGGACCCACCCTGAGATCATGACCTGAGCCAAAACGGAGTCAGAGTTGGACACTTAACCAACTGAGCCACCCAGGAGTCCTGGAGTCTGTGCATTTTCAACGGGACATCTGAGCTGAGACTCGCGGGTGGGAGGGAACTGGGCACAGGGATACCAGGGGAAGCAGTTCAAAGAAGCTCCACTTAGGCATACATCATACTCAAAAGACACACATGCACATACATTCCACATACAAGCCAAATCCCCAGTGTTAGTTATCACGGCCTACTCCCAGCCCTGAAGCAAACTTATAATACAAGTGGGACCTGAGCAAACCCTTGCCACCATCCATAGTCACTCAGTCTCGAACTGCGTTTCTAATTTCCTACTAACAGGTCACTTCCTTTTGCAGACTTGCAACTTTCCTTAGGGTCAAGCCTCTGCCTCTTGACATACATAGGATGTGTCTGTGGAATTTCTTCTCTTATTATTTCTTTGCTGTCTCTACAGGTCAGATGGATTGTTCCCAACTGGCCTCTCCTTTTTGCAGACACCGTTCCTGGACTTATTCTTGTTCTAAATTAGAAGCCAACATCATCCTAATTTAAGGGCTCTTTAGTATTAGAAGACCCTTTCTAATCAAGATAAATTTTTATTTTAGAGTGTATTCTTAGGGTGCCTGGGTGGCTCAGTCAGTTAAGCCTTCAGCTCAGGTCATGATCTCAGGGCCTGGGATCGAGCTCCACCTTGGGCTCCCTGCTCAGTGCGGAGTCTGTTTCTCCTTCTGCCCCTCCCCTTGCTTGTGCTCCCTCTCTCTCTCTCTCAAACAAATAAAATCTTTAAAAAATTTTTAAAAAATAAAGTGTATTCTTATTTGTTGGAGATCCAACCACAGGAAGCCATGCTAACAGCTATCAGACAGTGGAGCTGGTGTTTGGGGCAGGGCATTCAGCCTTATGTGTCTCCTCCCACCAGCCCAAGTTTCGTGTTCTCAGCCATAGGAAGAGGCTCGTCATGGTTACACCAAGACAGAACTTAGTCTACGTTTCACGTGGCTGCTGGATTACATGGGTCCATCAACTGCAATATGAATTTTCTTGACAAAGTAGATCGAGGAACTTGAGTCTAGAGTCTATTCTCAGAAGACCACAGTTTGAGTGGATTTAAAATCTCATTACTGTTGAAAATATAAATTGTAGCTAATTGTTTTAGGTAAAAAATACTTATGGTCATTCACTTACTATCAGTTAAAGCTTTAATCACTTGTTTGTTTCATATAATTTAAATAATTTTTAAATATTATATACTCCATATTGACTAATACTGTTTTTAGATAACTTTGGAAACAAATGATTAAGAAATACTTGTGATCTGAATAGTCTAAATAATCAGAGAAACGATGGGATCTCCAGGATATAAGGTGAATAGGGATGATATATAAAGTATAATTGTTAAAAATCAGATGCTGAGTACCTTTAATGCTCAGATTGAGGTATAAAATTAACTCAGTTTCAGGAAAAATAAAAATAAAAAAGGTAACTAAGAGCCATGTAAATAATGCTGAATAACCAAAAGAAATAGCTGAAGGTGGGCAATGGTGTAAGGAGCCCAAAATCTATAAAGCATTATTGATTAGTTCCCAGGTAGATTATAAGCATTCAGCTATATCCCTTCAAAATTGCCAATCCCCAGAAAGTACACGACATATTTAAAGATCTGCTGGAACCTACTGTTTTTGGCTCAACATGTTTCAATCTTATCAAATCAACAGGGCTCCAATTGTATTTAAAAACAAAATCATATGAAAGGTTTAGTAACCCTTAAATTAACCTACCAGCTATGCAGCCAGGACATGAGGTACAGAAACGGAGTTTGAATATCATGAGGAAGAGGCAGCTGTTAGCTTCACGGAATTTCAAAGGCAACACAGAGTAGAGCTGCACTGGCATTACCAAAAAAAAAAAAAAAAAAATAGAAGTTTCGAGAAAAGTCTAAAAACTCATTAGTTAACCATTTGAAAGCTATGCTCAAATAAATGAAAACTTGATCTAGATATTTTATATAGACATCTAATCGAATTATCTTTTCCTCCTATCTTCTGAAGTTAACGTCAATGTTCTTCACAAATCACAGTATAAGCCAGTGGCGGTTGCATAGCAGCCCAGGAAAAGAAAATGTTACCCACATCATCCAGATGTAAACTGACCTGTAATATATATAGCAGATGAAGACATATTTTGTGTATTTTCCAACCACTGATTTGAAAATGTTATGCAAAATATTTATGTAATTTAAAAATATTATGGATTGACTGCAAAGAAAGCCCTGAGCTCAGGGAACTGGCTAAGCAGCATATTCTCCAAGTCCAGATCCCCCAGGGCACTCTGCGTGGCATCCTGCGTGGACAGGTGCAGAATTCATGTGGTTGTTTTTTTTTTTTTTTAAAGATTTTATTTATTTATTTGACAGAGATAGAGACGGCCAGCGAGAGAGGGAACACAAGCAGGGGGAGTGGGAGAGGAAGAAGCGGGCTCATAGCAGAGGAGCCTGATGTGGGGCTCGATCCCACAACGCCTCCCACAACGCCGGGATCACGCCCTGAGCCGAAGGCAGACGCTTAACCGCTGTGCCACCAAGGCGCCCCATGTGGTTGGTTTTTGACTGAGCAACTAATGCCAATACTTCCTTCGACATACCAGACTCCATTTATTCTGAGTTGACGCACTTTTATCACCGAAGGGGAAACGGTGTACCAATACTTCTTACCTCTTAAAGATGGAAGGAAGGGTGGAGGTCACTATATACTGTGTGTCCCACAGTTTGCAGCTCACCTGCTACCTGACGGGGGAGAAAGCGGGGATGTGGCCCCAGGATGATGTAAAAGGCAGAACAAAAGTGGAGCTGCCTCCTTCCTTCTCTACTGTCATTTCCTTTTTCTATTTTTTCTTCCGTCGTCACAAGGTATATTGATTAACATTAAGAAATAAGAAAGCCATCTTTATCCTATCACGTGTTTTCTTTTAAAAAAAATCGTATAAAAGAGTTTTGTTTTCTTCCTGTCCCATCTATTTTAATGGCCCATTTCAGGCAGGGTGAAATCAACTATGTAGACAAATATTTAATTTGACACTTAAAAAATCAATTTGTAATTTACTTTGTTATTTCAATTTAGTGGAGTGAGTCATTCATTTCTTGACTGTTATATGTGTTTAAAACAACAAGATAAATGTATATTAAATTTATATTGCATTCTATGTAAGCATAATGCCCCTTTATTCCTCACATCCATAAGAGTCAGGGCTTAGCTCAAGAAATATTTATTAAGCAATAAAAATGCTATATATTTAGTAGACAAAACTGAATCTCATTTATAAATTAGGTACTCCTATACACCTGCCACTCAATAAATCAAAAGCAATTAAGAAGAACCATTTAGTCGCCTACTAACCTAGGTATATAAAGATTTGTTTTATTCTCAGCTATTTTATATGCTAATTGACAAGAACAATTTGATGGGCTTTGCAGGCTAAAGGTGATGGGATTTCTGGTCACCTAAGCATTCACCTAAGTTACGTTTCAAGTGCTAACAAGCAGCTGTTTCACCTACCAAGCAACAGGCAGGGCTGGGGTCCCTCCCCTGCCCATGCATCTTCTGATTCTCAGAGTTCAGACTCTTTTTCACGGCAGACTCTCTGTGGAGAATGAACTCCCACAAGACAATGCACTTCAAACACACTTACACTGGAAGAGGGCAAGATATGTCCTCAGCTTCTGTGAAATAAACAGATGACACCTGCATCAAGACACCACCGATGTGTGCTTTCATTCCATTTTTTTCAAAATGATATTTATTTGTCCAAATCCTCAGTGACCATAAAGCCTGAAAAACTGTCTAATCCTGAGAAAACTGAAAGCAAGCTGAGGATAGCTTGGGAGAGCCACGTGTCGCTACCTTCTGCCTTTCTTTGACTTTATATATCGATGGCGGACAAATGGACCACTTCATCTTGAAAATCAATTCCACTCAATAATGATTTGTCTTTCAAACATTACATTTAGTTTTCAATAAATTGGATGCCTCATAATTCTTTTCAAAGCGTTTTGCACTTAACATTGCACCGCTCTCCAAAGTCAAAGGTAAGAGGCATTATGATAGAAGGAAGGTTCTCATTTCTGTCAAAACAACAACAAAAAAGGAGGAAACATGGATGACTCCGTGACTTGCTCAAGGCCACTCGGCAATTCATAGGAAACTGATTAGAAGTCTACTGCACAAACACATGATTACTACATAACCCAAGCGCATACTGAGCAAGGCAAGTGAGATGAAATGGTCACATATGTTTCTTCATGCACGCTGCTCTACGCGTGCTATTGTCTCCACGAAGTGTAGACCCCTACACCTTTTTTAACTGACTACACCCAAAGAGTTTAGGAAGGTATTTATCACTGCACTTAGCCCATCATTGAGATGAATAAGCAGACACAGTGACCACTTACTAAGAACCGAAATCTAAGTTCAGAAGAAAAGAAAGGGCAGGGAAGAGAAAGAGGCAGGAAGAGATGAGAGCTGTAGCTATGTGCTACGTGAACAGAGAGAAGCAATACAATGGAGGAGCTAAGAAGCAGGGAATTAACCCAAGACATTCCCAAGCCCTGCCACATAACCAGTACAGTGGTTCTCAACAGGGGCCATTTTGACCCTCTCCCCTGGAGGATATTTGACAATGTTGGAGACGTTTTCAATAGTCATGACTGGGAGTACTACTGGCATTTGGTGGGTAGGGTCCATGGACACTGCTCTATCTCCTGCAGAATGCAGCACCGCACCCCACAACAAAGAGCTCTTCGGTTCAAACTGTCGATTGCACTGCTGTGAGGAAACCCTGAACTAGTCATAGGACACTGAACAAGTCAGTGACCTTCTGGAAACCCAGGTCTCCTGAACTGCGTAAAGATAATAGTAATGCAACAGAACCTATCTTGAAAGGTGGGTGAAGATATTGTAAGACATAATCCAAGCAAAGCACTTCATCCAATTACTGGACGGCTGATTGGACTGGAAGTATTTTTTTCATTAATTTGTATTAATAACAGTGTTTGTGTCTTTCATTTAACAACGCATGAAGACAGAAAACGTAAGAGGCCACAAAAGGAATCACTCATTTCAAGTTGTAATAGTACTACAAAATAAAACTCAGTATTCAAACAGTCAAATTTGGTTCATTCCAGAATATTTTAATCTAACCCCATCACCAAAAAATAAAAAAGGAAGCTAAAATAAAAGCAGTCCCCTAGGACGTTTCCTCATCATTCACCACGCAAGGGTTCCAGAGATCTCACTAAAAGGACGATGAAGACAATACAGCCTTGTGGGTAGTGTTTAATCAGGAAAAATTTATGCTAAAAGGGATATTAAGAATTATTATCATTTTAATTTCATCTTTGAAATATGAGCTCTTCTTCCAAGGATGAGTCTTTGTTTCAGGTCTTAAAGTGTTTTGATTTCATTCTTTTGAACTGTCAACTGTGACCACATCTAAAGAGACAGCTTGCATTTGTCTGCTGGCCCCGTGGTAGGGTTTGAGTAACAGCAAACTGTTGAGTTAAAAAAAAAAAAAATTCCAGTCAAGTCCTTTAATTTGTTGAAAGAGTCAGGACAAGAGCAAGTTCCAATTAAAATGACCTAAGAATCAAATATGTTTTTCTGCTCTAGATGGCGAAGGGGGACAGAAACCACAAGATTATACATCAAATGAGCTAACAAAGCAAATCAGGAAAATCTTGGACAGCAGAAGTAGCTCTTCCACAGGAATTCTTTGGAACTGTTGGCACACTGGTGTCTGCTGTCGGGGTCAATTAGAGTGACCAAGATGAACTCGCTTTTTTTTTTTTTTCTCTTTAGCCATCTACAAACTGGATGACCAAGCAGTTTCAAGCTCATCTACTTCTGCCCATTTTCTGAAATGCTGGAAGAATGCAAATGTGTTTTTTTAATATCACTTTGAAAACAGTAGAAAACTGAGCTTCCTCATTTGATGATGAAACTGGAAATTGTAACACCTTATCAAAGGCATAACCAAAGGCCAAATATCAAATAAGATATTGGTTATAGTAAATAGTGAGATTCCCCTGTAGCCAAACTGGAGAATACTGATTTATAAAGGAAAGCCAACTCCAAAAAAAAATTTAAAAAAATCTCTGCTATCTTTAATATTTACACACTACCTGGGAATTATTTCAATTCACCGGATTCCATAAGAACCAGCTTACCTTCCTGTGTTGACCTTTAGGATGTGAACTTCTTCCTTCTGACTTTGAGAATTATCATGGCCCCTTTGTACAAATGACAGTATCATTACTAAATCGATTCCATGTCTACCATCCCCCGGAGAATTTGCCTGACTTGCGTTCTAACTTCAACTATTAAAAAAAAAATTAAACAAAGACCCCTTTTTATCTTTCACCTTTTACTTTGAAATAAATAGAACAAAACATCATATTTTCAATTGGCACCGGAAGAACTGGCACATAAGTCGAGGTGAGTTTTATCAGGATTATGAAACACCAATTTGGGGCATTGTTTCTTTTCTTTTTTTAAAAAAAATTCATTTTATTATGGTAAGAAAAATGAATAAGACCTCTCTCAACAAAATTTTAAGTGTATCATACTCTATTATCAACTATCGGCACAAAGTCATACAGCAGGTCTCTAGAACTTATTCATCTTGCAGAACGGAAAATTCATGCCCTTTGATTGAACATTATATCTGACATCAGCATTTTCAATGAGGCCAGTGGGTCTGATAAAAGCTCAAGTTGCACAGCCTCCTGTGATTGAAGCCTGGCTCCAGTGTTCACTGGCTGTGTGACTTGTGGGCAAGTTCCTTAACCTCTCTGTGCCTTACTTACCTCTTCTATAAAAAGAATTGTATATGAAGCATATGTATGTGTGTATACATATTATATAAATGTGTGACAAGTAGAACCAATGCCCAAGAGGTAAATGATATGAAAATATTTGCTATCATTATTGTTGACTAGCAGCAGAGTTGAAACAATGGTATTCCTGAAGAACATTAAGAAAGGAAAAAGTATAGGAGTGCCTGGGTGGCTCAGTCAGTTAAGTGTCTGCCTTCGGCCCAGGTCCTGGTCCCAGTGTCCTGGGATCGAGCCCCGCATCGGGCTCCCTGCTCAGCGGAGACTCTGCTTCCCCCTCACCTTCCCCCGTTGCTTGTAATCGCTCTTTCTCTCTGTGAAATAAATAAAAATCTAAAAAAAGAAAAAAAAGAAAAGAAGAAGTATAGACAATTGTATTCATCAATTATTCCTCAATAAAGTTGGGCAAAGAAAAGAAAAGAAAATGCAACTGCCCGTCCTTGGTTTCCCAGCTCTTCAGCTAAACCTTGCCTGGTTCCAGGAGCAGATGGCACTGCCAAATCTCTGACAATTCAGACACATCTAAATATGAAGAAAATAAAATTCGTCCATCCTTAATCTCAACAAACTTAATTTTGTGGAATCTAGAACTCCAAAGAACACATTAAGTAATGTCATACTTAATAAAATGCCAACCGTGTATACCCTCCTGCATATATAATGCACACAAACACAGACACACACACACGTGGGCACTCACACACACACACGTGCACGCACACGCACACACACATGCACACAAACACACACGTGGGCGCGTGCACACACACACACACACACACACAATGATTCTCTGTACTGAGATTGCAACTGTTGGTTATTTTACTCTTTCACTCTGGATGTATTTATGTAACTGCAAATAAATTTGTCTAATATTTGTGATCAGAAATAAGTTTCGTGTTTTTAAAACAAGGGTAATTTTAGTATTTCTATTACAAGTGAACACTGTTGAGACCCCTTGGAGTGGGGAACGCAGGAGTAGTGCACCAATAATATAAATACTGTCCTGAAAAATGATAGTCTGGGATGAACCAAATCTGAAAAATATTAGTAAGCAAAATGAAACATTTGAACAAGCAGTATTGCTCTTTCAACCCAGACGGGAGGTACTGAACTCAGTCAGACCTGCAGAGGGATGGCTTCCGAAGGCTCGGGGACTGGAGACACTGAGCGCTGATGACAGATGACTCGACAAGTATCCTCTCTCCCTTCATCTCACCTCCACCTTGCTGGTAGCTATTGAGACCACCATCTTACAAATAAGGAAACCAGGGTTCAAGGTCACACGGCCAGTCAGTGCAGCGGTAGAAGGCCGACCACATTTCCTGGCTCTAAGTTAAATATCTTTTCACGCTGCCACAGAAGCTCTCGCCTGTCTCTTGCCTTTCCTCAGTCCTCTCATCTCTTTATTCACTGCCTCTCCCTTGCCCCCCCCCTCCAGCCCACCCTGTCCATGCTTTTTGGATGATGCCCCATTTGCAATGAAAAGTGACAGGGGGCACAAAAGCCTCCTATAGCTCCCACACAGAGGGCCTGACGAAGGTAGGGCCAGCGCTGCCCGAACACACCAGTCTTCTCACAGACGTGCAGCTGCAGACATGCACACCGACTCTGCAAGGCTCATCCAGCAGCTTCCAGTGCCACTTAGAGCCCTGTGTTAGCGGGCATCTGCGGCCGGCTCCTGCACAGTGAGCGATTCTCTGCGGGCCCCGGGCGGGCCTGCCTTGTGAGCAGAAGAGCGGCCACAGCAGCCCGGAGAAGAATG
The DNA here is from genome assembly GCF_023065955.2 of Ursus arctos. Lineage (NCBI taxonomy): Eukaryota > Metazoa > Chordata > Mammalia > Carnivora > Ursidae > Ursus > Ursus arctos. The sequence goes on from NW_026622930.1 coordinate 17,106,437, forward strand.
TGTGTCCTCTGTGGCTCTGGAGGGCATATTGTCAGGTCCCGAAGGACAGGAAGGGAAGAAAGAGCCGCAGAAACGGCGAAGGCAGACCTTCAAGTCTGACCGTGACCGTGTCCAGTCACCCAACCTAGGCACTCGATGTCGACTGCTTTACCCAAGTACAGAATGATGACACCAGTAAAAAAGGCCTTTCAGGACTTTCACTGACCCCGTGTTTTCCCACATATACCTTCCAGTGTTTCTTTTCCGTGTCATTTCTTCTGCGAATTATTGAAACAGGGAGATCAGCACAATGCCGCCGGTCCATACCGTACAGCTTGGTACGCACACGTCCCGTTCATACAAGACATTCCCTAGTGCTGTGCAAATACTAATCAGCTCTTGCATTTTGTAAGGTAGGTAGCTAAGGAGCCCTAGCTCACCAGCGCTTCAACAGAGAGGTTAAGACAAGAGAGCAATATGATTGTGGAGGCTTCCCTAGATTGGAAGCTCACAGGTTCCAGAGAACCGGGGGGGGGGGGGGGGGGGGGGGCTTATCCTCAGAGGGATAAATAAGTAAATCCTAGTGCAGGGATAAAGACAGTCCAGTGCACGGCAGGAGCTAATCAATACCAACAAACTAGCTCCAATCACTGCCTGTTCTTCAAACCTCCATCTGTCTAGTGTCAGATTCTGCTTAGCTTAAGAAAGGCCCATTTCCTCTTCCTTCTGTCCTTGATTTTTCAGGAGGTTCCAGCTTTTGCACTGTCCAGGGCGCTGCAATCCACATGCAGTGCTCATGTTAAATAAAGGAAGTGGTATTTCTTCTTTGCATGATGCCTTGAAGAAATACCCCTTAAGCGGACCTGGATTCTGATCTTGCCTTCGTCCTGGAGGAGTTCTGGGATGGGCTTGGAGGGTCTCCCTATGGCATCCACCGCCTTCTTCTGGGTGTATCTGGAGCTTCAAGTAACTGCTGCCAAACTGGGAGTGTTCCGCTCCCAAAATTCATTTTTTTAACCCACATTTGAATTCTGTTCATGGGAAAGAGTGCCCATCAGTCACTCAACGGATTAATTCCTTGATTGCTACTATTTGGGAAATCTGCCCATTCCAGCTCACCAACAGCAAGGATTCTGAAAGGGTTAAAAGTGTTTCCTAATTTTCCAATTTAACAAAATGCATGGACCTCATATATTTTTTCTCATTACCTCTCCTTCTTTAAGTATTAGAGTATAGTATTAACATTATATGAATTAAAATTAATTTATCATACACAAACAAATGTCCCTCAAGTATATATTTTTGGAAAAATTGGGAGAGGCAGTCTCACCTTTGGGGTCAGTCTCCCCAACCCCTTCCCCTCACCCACCCCGCCGAGTAATTTCAGCATCTTGTGGAGATTATCTTTCAACGGTTTTCCATGTACAGGTGCTAGAGCCCTAACCCTTCACAAGGACAATCTCACTTCTCGCATGGGAATTTTCTGAAGGTTCTTTTCTTTCAGATGGCTTTCTATTTTCGATAAGTCACAGGAGGCGGGTGTGCAGCAAGCTTAGCTTTAACCTCCAAAGTTGTGCAGTGAAACAATGTACAACTTTTATTCTGAAAAAATTATACAGAATATTGTAGAAATATATTAAACAATTAAAATATATCTAACATACACAGAACCCTTTAAAACAGTGTTCTTTTCCATAGCCATTACTTAACAGCTCTCAAAATTAGGTGCTTTTATCCTGAGTTAATAATAAAAATGGCTAGACTTTACTGAGCACTTTCTTTGGAGCACAAGTCAATGCATGAATATCTCATGTAATCCTCGGATTACATGACTGCATATGATCGGATTGTTGTCCCCATCATACCATCATAGTAATGATCACAACAACAGTAGCTATGACTGCATATGATCGGATTGCTGTCCCCATCATACCATCATAGTAATGATCACAACAACAGTAGCTATGATTTATTTCTTGAATGCCTACCTATGTGCTAGACACTGCACTTCAGATGTCTTCATTTAATCGGTGCAAAAGCGTTATAAAGTTGATTCTCTATTATCCCCATTATGCCAATGAAGAAACTGAGCCTACAGTGGATAAGTCACTGACTCAAGATAAATATTAATAAATGTCAGAATTTCAACCCAGATTGGCCTGATTCTAGACTTCTTAACCACTCCACTCTACTGTCTCAAGCAAACACCAAGTACAAATGAAAATCAATGAGTGGGGCTGAAAAAGATTTCCAAGAATAACTGAGCAAATCATTTCTACTTCTTTCTTAGTTTCCCCAACTCAAGCTTTCTATCACTTTAATAGAGGCTCCTAAATCAAAAGAAACCATCACCCCCCACCGCCGTCTCTCACACCCGCACACACACATCATGTAATTGTAAGGATATATTACATCAAAGAAATGCTCATCTCGCTATTGAACAGAATGATGTCAAAGCTCCATTCATTTTGCCTCCCCGCCGCCTGCACATCTAGGAGCAGGACCCGAGCACACCTCAAGCCTGGTATATCACACAGGGTATGGGGTGGTAGCCTTTAGTAAGTAAATATCTTCCATTGTTAGAGGCGCTGCTCCCTATAAATATCCTCTCATTTAAACTTCCTAAGAATATTCCAGAAGGACTTTTTATTTACAGTTTAGAGATTCAAAAAAATAATGGTCAAATAAATATTTAGAATTAGTTCTTCCTCCAAAGCCTGTGCTCTTTCCACTGATAGACTGCACTGAGGATACTCTCCATTTGTCAACCCCCCAAGAAAGAAAACACAAAAACCAAACCAACAAACAAAAAAACCCAGTCAGTGTAAATTAGGAACTCCACAAAAAGAAAACCATGCCCTCACTTTAGGGAAACACATAAATTAATGCCAGATCGCATCCACGCTCACAGGTACAGATGTCCTCCACAGACAAGCCTTCATTCCTTCGAAGGCTAAGACCCAAGTTGAAATGAAATGACAGAATCATTTTTGTCACACGTCCTAATTGTGGATGGTATACAACGAAGAAATAACCCTGCAAAATGACCCCGAGTACTGGATCTTTCTTTTCATTCCAGTGAAATGTGGCAAAGGAACTCTGGGCACCATCAGCACGATCCCCATAAAGACGCACACTTGTTTCCTGAATTAAAATAAATAATTGTATTATTGAAATCGATTTCTATAAATTTAAAAATAATTGATACCATAAAAAAACACTTTATCACCATTGCAAAGGGAGAATTTAACCTTTTATTGTAGAAGAAAATGAAAGTCTTCATCCTGCATCAATCTCCAATGCTAACATTACTGCACTCATCACTATGATGTCCATGAGGACCAGGGCTTTGAACCAAAGGAAGCGAACAACCATCAATTTGTTCTGAGAAGTGGAGACGTGGTAGAATTTTCTAAACTGTTTAAACTGGGACTCAATGGCACTGTCAAACTATTGTTTTCTTTTCTTTGACCACTAAATATAGAGGCCGGTCTTCTCTCGGTAAGTGGCATCCTGTAATGAGCCATGTGAAGCCGCAGGCTTGTCATTCAGAGCACTGCTTGCTCTGTTCTAGAATCCTGGAATACTCCATGACTGCCGCTGCCCCGGACCATCCCCAAACAAATGGGAAACTAATTTGCATAAGCCTCATTTCCATTTTATTCATCCTCTGCCCAAATCTAGACCAGGATGTTTAATATCAACCCGCTGTGGGAGGTCACAGGAATTTAAAGGGCATTCCTGGTCAAGGATTAGAAAGCATAGGTTCCAGAGTTGAGTTTCTATTTGAAATCCAAAGCTGAAACAAGAGAAAGCCTGTTGCAAGACACAGAGTAAGAAAAACAAAAAGACCAACTAAAATATAAGCAGGGAAGAAACCAGAACCATCACTGGGTTCTTCTCTCTCTGTGGATGAGCCAGAAAGCCACCATCGAGGGAGTAGCTATGATGGACACCAGCTACTCAACTCACGTTTCCATATTTAGTCTTTTTTGATTCCCTGATACATTAGAAAAGACCCAGAGGAAAAGAAAGTCAAAAGGCAGGTGGTTTTCTCCATGTTAAACATCCTCTACAAGCAGAAGCAAGACTGAAACACAGTAGTCCCTGGCTGTAACTCCATTCCCTTCACCCAGGGGACCGCCCTTCTTCTGACCCGTTGTTTTCTGACACTGCTCTTCCTACAACAGGAACGCGTCCTAATAAGTGTAAACAAAAATTTAGGGGTTCACTCAGCACTTGAGTGTTTTCTTCTTGAACATTAAACAGTAAGAGACAAACTGTTAAGTGAAACTCAACTCTCTTGAGGTTTATAAGCCCAATTTTTAGGTGTGTGCATCAAGGTTACTTCCCAAGTAAACATATAGACACACAACACGCACACGCGCGGGCATAGACGCGGACACAGATGTCTTGAGCAAACATGATCCCATTAAAAGGAGAAAACAAAATTACTTCTGAAAACTCTGCAAAAATCCTGCAACACCAACAGCACCTTCTCTGGCTCATTAATTCTGGCCTAAATTTGCTACTGTCAGGCAAATCGGGTGCACTGTCCAGCAGACACCCACCTGCTATTAGGCTGAATGTGCCTGGCATCTTGACATTCTATTGATTCCAATCCAAGGCTTATGTAAAAAAGGCAGCCTCAGAGTCCAAAAGGAATTTTAGCCACAAATACTTTGGGAGAAATCCAAACAACTAAAAACAGAAAGAAAGACAAGATGCAAATCTAAGTGACAAAATTGAGACAACCCGAACCAGACTGCTGAGCGTTCAAGGACAAATCTACAAATGACCCAGGCACCCCCTTTTGAGAAATACTTATTTTAGGAAATTCCAATAGCCTGGGCATTGGATGACCACCCCCTCCTCGTCTGGACTATTGGCGTATAGATTCACAAGAGTATTCATTATTATTCCAATGGTGTTGCTTTTAAGGAAGACCTTGTCAATTCTTGCCCTCTAGATCCCTATACATATTCAGTAAAAATATGCTGCACTATAAACACGGTCCTGGTAATGACAAAGGATTCAGGTTCTTAAGCTGTTAAGAAAAACCAGAAACTACGTAAAGGGCTTTAAAAGACTGTGTCCTTTAGTCTTCCAAACAGCCCTTTGAGCTAAGAGTTTGATTTCCAGTTTACAGATAAAGAATATTGAGGTTCTGAGAGGTAAAGTCATCTTCTCCAGGTAGTTGGAAAAGGAGATACTGGGGAAAAGAGAGCATCAGGATGCATTTGTAAATTTTCTGACACCTCCCAGCCCTTGTCCACCCCCCAAACAACCTACGCCTAAGTAAACAGGGTCTACATCCGATTTCCAAATCCTGGCACTGATAACTTTGGTGGCAGGTGCTTGTCACAGTCAACTATGCATAAACTGGATGGCTCTGGGGGTGCTCTTTAATACCAGACCAACTCTCTCTTACTTTAGCCAAGAGAAGGCATACATTTCAAAATAAAAGTAAATATATATATTAAAAGAGGGAGAGAGAGAGAGAATGAGAAACCTGTAATCCCACCGAGCAGCATGAATTTCAGCTGGCTCCCACTCCGCCCCTCTGGCCCCCCACGCCCACCAGCCACTGTACTTCAAAGACAGCTCTGGAGGGAGGGGAGCATGAAGTCCATCAGGGCCAGCTGGACGAAGGACCTCATGCTTAGGGAAGAGGAGAAGAGTAGAGATTCAGTGCAGATGTCAGTCATCTCAAAAAAAGAATTCAAAGTCCTTTCCAAAAGCTGATTTCTATCAGGGCTGCCGGGAGGATCAGAGGATACGAGGTTTCAACTGGAAGGGATGTATGACTGATGCACAGATATTTCCAAGGTTTATAAGATGGTTGCAGGTTTCTGAGTGCCAGTCTGGGTTTAAGGAGCAGAGCCAGACATTGAGATTTCAATGAGACTCGATTTACCCTTTTGACCATGACAAGACAGGAGTATTTTACCCCGTAAGAGAGCATCTTTGTGTGACTCCAGCATCCCTTCTGTGAGTTTGTGCATGTCTATAATTTGAAGCAATACTGTTTTTTGTAAAAGAATACTCCTACATTGAGCTGCAATTTACTGCTCCTACAGTAAATACGTGAAATAACCAGAAGGTTCCTTAAGAAGGCTTGTTACATTCCCCGATCCGCCTCTGCCCGGCTCTGCGGTGGCATCTATTTTTCCTGCTGGTGTCAGGGGTAGGTGGCTCTGCCTGCAAGTCCGGCCAATGCATCCTTCCTGCCGCTCTGCCTCTGATTTACAAGGTGACTTCTCAGAGACAGCCACTTAGCCATCTCGGTCTGGGTTTATCATCCATCAGTTATCATTGTTACTGCTGCCATTATTATTCAAAATGGTTACAGACTTATAAAGATGTTCTCATCTGATAATAATGTTTGCAATATGCTTTTACACTGCCTAGTTAACAAAGCGCGCCTGTGATTTTCGGGCCGGCACAAGTCACAAAATCCACTGCCTTGGAATGGTTCGCAGCTTTCTGAACGGTTACACATAGAAATGGGGGGGGGGGGAGGGGAAGGCATTAATGTATTAAAAAAGAAAGGAAAGAAAAGAAAAAAAAGACTGGGTATCCTTTTATGCATGGTTGACAACAAAAAAGGCAGCACCCCAGGCAATATTAAAAATATCTGGCTCTTTCCTCCTCAACTCAGAGCTTGACAAACTCTCCAAAGGCAGTGATTGCCATTAGCAAGTCTGTCCTTGACCTTCTCGCTCAAGTCCTATTGACAGTGGAGGAAGTAGAACACACACATTGAAGGCAGGGCCTGGTCCTCGGAGGCTAATAAGCTCACTGATAAAGAGCATACTGCCTAGAAAGCAGAATATCGAAGGGGAGCACGGACGCAGGGAATTAATAAAAATCCATGCACCTCCTTTTTAATGATGGCAACAGTGGGCTTGTGCCTAGAATTCTCCTCTTCCGTGATGCACTCAGCTCTCCTGAATGTCAACAGGAGTTCTGTAACAGCACTGCAGGAGAAAATGGATTCATACGTCATTTCAAATGAATCATTTCACTTCCTCTCCTCCGTTTTTACATATACAGACAAAATATAAAAACACATTTTAAAAAATCGATTCGGCTTTGTAGTCTTCTATTCCGACAGCAAATGCAGACATCAGAATTATAAGAGTTGATAGCCTTTGCATAATTATTTAAATGGGGTCACCCACAGTGGAATCCCACGGGCCTCCGATTTGCCAACCCAAAATGAAAAATGCAAGTGGCAATGTGTTACAAATCGCTCCTTATTTAATTGTGAGATTTGAGCTTCCACTTTGTTTTTAACAAGAGCGTTACAGCTCACGGACAAGTGTCCTGAGCTATATTTGGAGGAATAACAATATTTAAGATCATGGGTAGAACTGGCATTTCACTTTTTCTGAACAGAAATACGAACCACGCGCTCATGTCACGCGCTCACGTTGTGACTTTCAGGTCGAGGGTTTGGGGTGGCCCTCAGAGCTTTTGCTGCCTTTTCAGCACAGTGTAACCAAGCTCTCGGGACCCGGAGTGCCTTCAAGGTGCATCTGTAAGGCCCTTCCTCCACTACAATAGAATATAATCACCATCAAGTAAGCGGTTGGTTTTACTATTACGGAGAACTGTAAATCTGAATGAGTTTGATAACAAAAAAGACAAATGGATTGTTAACTTACCCCCAAAAAGGTACAAGCAGTTTGTACTGCCATTGCTTTAGGGATTAGATTCTCAGATATTGGAAAACACAATCTTTGGCTTTCCTTGAAAGAATGCTAGAGGCAATATGCTGATTATTTTTCAAAGGAGGAAAAGAAGGTGTTGAAAGCTCTTAACAACATGTAAAGTTCTGAGTTTGCAAGCACCAAACACAAAACAATGATAATGTTTTAGCACTTTATAAATGTAAGTCACTCTGTCTACTCTTTGGAGACAATAAATACTTTTAGACAAAGTACAGCATCCCTGCCTCTATGCCCAAATAGAGGAAAACAGCCAAATACTTTAAAGCATCCGAAGATAACCATGGTGATGAAAATACATAGCTCTTGTCCTGAAAGGAAAGTAAGAAAACACATGTAATTAAAATAGCAGTGAATCTGAAAGAAACCCCAAAAAATACGGTTTTGGTCATGAGTTTCTGAGACTGCCACTGACAGCCAGAATTCCAGTAACGGCACAAATAGTAAGGAAAGGAAGACCATTTTAGCTCAAGCTTGGTCACCGGTGAACCCAATGGTAGCTCAGTAATCAAAGAAAGTGCAGACGATAAATAAACAAGGTCGTGCATAATCTCTTGAAGAGTTACTGCAATAAGTGTTCTTCCCAATTCTAGAATATACCCTCACAAATGGGTTTTACAGGCAAGAGGGAAAACAGTGTGGAGGTCCCTTAAAAACTTAAAAATTGAGCTACCCTATGATCCAGCCATTGCACTACTGGGTATTTACCCCAAAGATACAGACGTAGTGAAGAGAAGGGCCATATGCACCCCAATATTCATAGCAGCATTGTCCACAATAGCTAAATCGTGGAAGGAGCCGAGATGCCCTTCAACAGAAGAATGGATAAAGAAGATGTGGTCCATATATACAATGGAATATTACTCAGCCATCAGAAAGAACGATTACACAACATTTGCAGCAACATGGACAGGACTGGAGGAGATAATGCTAAGTGAAATAAGTCAAGCAGAGAAAGACAATTATCACATGGTTTCAGTCATTTATGGAACATAAGAAATAGGAAGATCGGTAGGAGAAGGAAGGGAAGAATGAAGGGGGGGTAAACAGAAGGGGGAATGAAGCATGAGAGACTGTGGACTCTGGGAAACACACTGAGGGCTTCAGAGGGAAGGGGGGTGGGGGAATGGGATAGGCCGGTGATGGGTATTAAGGAGGGCACATATTGTATGGTGCACTGGGTGTTATATGCAAATAATGAATCATGGAACATTGCATCAAAAACTGGGGATGTACTGTATGGTGACTAATATAACAAAATAAAAATAAAAAAAAAAAGAGGGATTAAGGCTTACTGAACTCCTTAAAACCTATGTCTCTCCCAGACACCATGCGAAGCACTTCATGAATATGATTTGCTTTAATCTTCTGGATAGCCCAGCCAAGTACATAGTATGAGCACCTCTTTACAGATGAACAATTCGACACGAGTAAATGGAGGCTCTGAGCAATGGAAGTAGTGCTACAAGGTGACTGAGGTGAAACAAAGGCAGGCCCCATTCTGCCTCCCTTGTGCCCACAGTCACCGGGGCTGGGCATTCCTGCTGTGGTTGGCTCCTGCAACAGTCCTTTGCCGCAGGGGGAGAAGGACAGTCCGAGGCAGGGTTTTCAATACTTGCTGTAAGCATTGTTGGTTGGGGGTCTCAGAATCCAAACTGTTCCTCTCCCATAATCCAGTTAGCAGCCCTTTGGATGGGATTTCGACTGGGGAGGCCCGTGTGCCTGCCCCAAAGCAGAGAACTATCTCAGTTCCTTAGTTCTAACCTAACCTATACTTAACAAAAATGGTGAGTCAATTTGGGGATGCCCATCTTTTCTTTCTTGAGCTGCAGAAACAATCCATTCTAAAACAATATATTTTTTTTTAATAATGATTTTTTATTATATTATGTTAGTCACCATACAGTACATCCCCGGTTTTCGATGTAAAGCTCGATGATTCATTAGTTGTGTATAACACCCAGTGCACCATGCAATATGTGCCCTCCTTACTATCATATGATTTCTCTCATCTATGGAACATAAGAACTAGAATGATCAGTAGGGGAAGAAAGGGATAAAGAAAGGGGGGGGTAGTCAGAAGGGGGAATGAAACATGAGAGACTATGGACTATAAAACAATATTTTGAGGAAGAGACGGAAGTACTAGCAGATATTGCGTGAGTTTGAAGAAATATTTATGTAAGACCTTAATCAAATTGCCATCAGCTCCAGTAAATGAGAAATGGGGTTGTAAGTCACAAAGTCCCTTGCTCCACCCACCCATATTCCACTCCAAGGCACCCAGAAGTATCAGATCTAGACATACAATATTTACCTACAGTACAACATTGGGCCTGTTTCACACACAAGGACTGTGTGGGATGATCTGGGTCCAGGTTTCAAGATCTCAGCGAGATGGCAAAAGCCCAGGAGCAAAGGTTGGGAATTAACCACCTTCAGGGTGATGATAAGATTGGGTCTAGCCAGCTGAACTATTTCCTTGGCAATCACAATCACCCATTACATGCTCTGTGCTAGTATCTGCCATTTTCACAAGATAAGTGCACCCACTAAGTGCATAGAAAATCGCATCTAAAAGCCAAAGGGAAAATATTTGCTTACCCAGTGACTACAGGCCTTTCCTGCTGAGTCAGTCTATAATCAGGTGGGCAGTACCGAGAGATCAATTTTAGTGGAAATGAATCTTAGTGGTGTTGGCAATGACCTGGTCTCCTCTTGAATGGGGGCCAATGCCTTTTTGTTAACGACCCCGCCCAGTTATCTCCTGGGTAAATTTTTTCCAAAGGCGAGTAAAGAGATGCAATTCGATGACAGTGGAAAATACTCCATATGGAAGAATAACTATCTGGGAAGACAACAAATCGGTCAACGGGGAGGTCTTACGTTCCTCATAAGCCTCGCATCAAAATAGAGCTCTGTAATTTAGGAGAAGGTGGTTGTACCCACATGAGAGGCCTTGGAACAAATTTCCACATGAAGTGATGGCTTAATAGGAGCCATGTGGCTAAATTCTTTTGCACTCTAAAAAACCCTTCAATTTATTTAAGAAATAAAAGTGAATGCAACACTGGCAAAATGCAGCATAAAGCATGAAAATGAATAAAAGATAAAAAAGGCATCTTCAAATTTCTTTCTAATATAACACTCCTCAAAAGGATCAAGATACAAGTTAACAGGCAGCACCAAAGCCTCCACACACCTCTTTTTGTATCAGGATCCTTTCTGACCTCTCAGTACTGACAGTTGTGAAAGAAGCAAGACTGCCTTGAATTTCTATAGCATCAAAGGTTGCCAGGTAAAATAAAATAAGATACAAGCAGAACATAGGACATATGTATGCCAAAAGAAAAAAAAATCACTGTTTATCAAGAATTCAAATTTAACTGGGCATCCTGCATTTTTATTTATTAAATCTATTAATCTTATGATCAAGCAGTCATGAGCAAATTTTGAATGAACTGTTTTTGAGATGGTGAATGGTGCAACCAGAGGTCCTTAATCACTAGTGTGCTTTGTGGTTTCCTGAGAAGCTCTTTGAAAATGCTGACTCCTGAGACTTTTCCCTACAGAGTCACTCTCCAATTGGCCAAACAGCACTACGTTTACCTGCTCCCAGGTGAGTCCTGATGCACACACATTTGAGAATGACTGTTTTCACCCAGACTAATAAAAAGAAATGAGGAAGACACAATAAGCTTGATTTCTCTAATGGTTCAAATCACTCCATTAAGCCTTTAGAGGTGGGTCAGACATCTGAAATCTTAAGACAGTTTTAACTTGAGAATGTCAAAAAGAGCTCATGGAAACCCGAATATTGCTTAAGAAAATATCAGCATGGACCTCTTTACTACCCAGATGAAGATGCTGCAGGAAAATCACTCACTTTAAATTAGCAGTCCAGAAGCACAACCAAGAATAGCATCTCTGATACCTGATGCCAGAATTCACCCCATGCTGTCATTTCTAAACAATTCCTCCTTCCATCCTTTCTGGAACAGCTGAAAGAGCTGGCACGCCCAACAGAAGGAGCTGAGATATTTTTCTATCCTTAGCTAATGTGTAAACTCCTTAGCCACAAACTAACTATCCAATCACAATATAACATAAAGAAATCCACATCTGAATCAGGAATTATCTCAACAGATGTAAGCTGTCTCTTCATTGTATCAGTAAATGTTAACATAGCATTGACAGTGAGTAAAGAAAAATCTAATTGCACTTTACTGAATATAAAACTCAATTACTTTTTGCTTCCACGGATATGAGGTGTGTGTGTGTGTGTGTGTGTGTGTGTGTGTGTGTGTTGTGTCTGTGGTAAGATGGTGGAGGAGAAAGTATTTCCTTCTCTTACTACTGGCAGAATTTCTTTCCTGTGATATTCTGGCCATTTACTACAACGACCCAACACCCCTCCATTTACAATTAATGAGAACTCACCTCGCATGGAGGCGTGTTTGACAATGCTGGGTGGCTAACTACGAAGTTCAAAATGTCTTAAGACATGCCCAGCCATGGAAAGATGTTAACATAAACCTATGGCTAAGCAGTTGTCAGAGTGGAGAGCTGGAAGCCACAACTGCAGCACGGCCTATGGGCAACAGATGTTCAGTGGAGTGGAAAGTGGGGACAAAAGCTTTCTCTTGAGAGTTACTCAGACCTCAGTTCAAGTTCAAGTCCAAGTTCCACCCTGACTGACCACGAGACCTGGAGCAGGTTATTCAAACCCTCTGAACCCCTTCATCATCTGTAAAATGTAAATAATTGCATCTAGCTAAAAATGTTAGTGTTTTAGTTAAAAAATCCCACCAGGAGGATTACTTACATTAATAGGTGTGAAGTACCTACCGCAGGCCAGGGCACAGGGCCCACGACATGGTGAGAATGAGAAGCACGAGTGTGTGTCTCTGTGGGTCCGTTGGGTCACCCTGTACGAGCTCGTACTAAGGTACGAACCAGCTCTGTGCCTGGCTAAGTGCAGAACCAATGAGCAATAAAAGGATATCAAGACCTACTCACTGTTCACAGACAACTGTCTTATAATCACTTAACCAATACAAGCTTCCTAACCCCTGCCATGAACATCGGACCTGATGAATTAATGCCGATAATACAAAAATGTCAAGACATGCTTCCTTGGCTCCTCAGGTCTCGGTTAAGGAGGTGACCCGTACCTGCATGAGAAGGGAACGAACACGACGCCAGTTAAATACCACCAAAGGACAACATAGAAGTACAAGTGATAGTTGATGAAGAGCTGATGGATAGAGGGGGAAGTGGTATAACCAGTAAGGCCTATGAGCTCAGGGGAAAAGGGAATGGCCACAGTTGAAGCAGTCGGGAATTCTTCGTGGAAGATAAACCACTTGAGACTGGCCTTGAAAGAGAAGTGGGATTTAGATAAGCAGAGAAGAGGAAATCCTTGGGTTCTGATACAAGGAAAGCTGCAGAAATGAGAAAACGCAGGGCTAAGTGATGACTTATTGCTAGATAGTCATTACCCAGGTCATTAGCAGCACTGAATGCCAGGCACGAAAGTTGGACCATTGCTATCCAGGCCCGTGCTTCTCAAGATTTTAGTGTTTGTTCTCAGCACTATACAACTGCCAGATAATCACAGTGACCATTTTCAAGACTCCACCCAAAAATATTTGGGGTTGCTTAGAAAAGATTGGCTGTAGAGTATCTACAATCTTAGTAAGCTGGCACTAGCACCTCCCTCCCCCAACACACACACACATTTCCATTTCATGGACTACAAAACACTGGTGTCCCTTGACAAATGGTTTACACCATGGGAAGCAGGAGCCACGAAGAGCTTTGGAAAACCCCAATCAAAAGACACCTGATAGAGGAAGAAGGTGCTAACTGTATTCTTCAGATGTCAAATGCAGAGTCAGAGAAGAGTCCTACTACAGCTCTGCCTCAGGGCCTCGCCTCAGCCCACATTGTTACTCCACCATCTTGTTACTCGCTTCCCATTCCACCATGGTAAGAAATTTAATGAAGCACCGGGCAAATAATGATTATCTTTGATTCCCTTTTTCTGGCATCAATCTTTGGTATAGCCTTTGGACATGTCAGTGGAAGGGACAAGCTCAGAGTTTAGACAAACTATTTCTTCCTCCTTACGCCCACATCAAACAGCCCATCCACTGGGTTACACTCTTCAATGGCCAATTAGGCACCATCAAATGAAAATGCCATAGTATGCACTGTCCAGCCCCCTAATAATTTAATATTCTCCCTATCCTATAACATTCCTTTTGCTTATAGTTTGTAAAAGTTTCTGAAAATATTCTGAAAATATATGAGCGTGATAATTTCCATTATAAAAGGAATTCTAGAATATAAAAATATTATAGCAAATCCAAATATAAAAACATTATAGCCAACCCTGAACTAATACCATGGTGACTGTTAAAATGATGTACTTTTCTAAACAACAACAACAACAAAACGTTAGCAGATAGCATGCCATACTGAAATACGGTATATCCATTTTAAACCACTTGGGCTTGAGCAAAAGAGATGAAGAAAAGCTCTGGGTTCCGAATCCCTAGGATGTCACCGGGGCCCAAGATACACCACTACCACCTTATGCCACCCAAACAAAACACACTGAGAAACCCGAACAGACACTTTCTTAAGAGATACGTCTACAAACACTTGAAGAAATAAGGCTTTAAAATCTAAATCTTGACTCAGTATAGAATGCAATGGAAAAACATTTTAAAAGTAAAATGGAATATATTAAGCTACCAGAGTTGTTTTCAAAGAAATAATGAGAATTTAAGGGAAAACACAAACATAAAGAATTCATTAAAACCATACACTTCACTCTTTGCTCTTTCATTAAGAGTACAAATTAAAGCACATCCATTCAACGTTTTAAAAAATAATTGACCTCTAAATGTGAATTCATTTAGCTGCTTCCAATGCTGTGGTCCGTTTGAGGTAAGGAAGTACAACGATGAATCCTAATGTCTAAAATGAAAAAGGAGTTGAATTATTACATGTTCAATTTTCATATCTACTGAGTTATTTACAATAACCTCACATAGATTCTAATCTAGAGTTGAAATGTGAAACCTATGAAAACCAAGGACTTTCACTTTTAATGGTCAATGCAAAGTTGGCAAAAGAGCAAGAGAATATCTTTAAAGGAGCCAAGGTATAATTTATGTGTCAAAGTGACAACTCTCCCCTCTTGGACGATGGCTGTCAATACCGGAAGCTGGTATTGCAAGAAGTGGGGACGGTAGAGATAAAGAGTCTTATTTGGTGTGAAGGCAGCTTGTCACGTCCTGTGCTTGATTTTTTTCTCATGTTGAAAGACGATATGCCCATTTGGAGAAAGCCTATTTGAAGAATACTGTGGTAGATGAAATGGACATACCAACATTTTATAAAAGCCACTAAGATTCACTGTCACATTTAATTAGCATGATCCCCAAATGGTACTGACTGAAACTTTTAAGAGAAAACATCTTGGTAAGGACAGCATTTGTGATCATTTTTATTGCCAATGCAAAATCCCTCCAAAAGCACAGAAAAAGAATAGTTTCAGAACATTACTTTACAATTGGTATTTTGCCATTGGCTCATCAGTGTTTAGCAAGAGAAATGTATTTTTCAGTAGCTCTGATAAACCAAAACAAACCATGGTAACCAAAGGGCTTGGGGACAAAATAAACCTCATCTGAAATTCTTAAAACACATTTCCTACTGTGACTGTCCGCAGACTTTTATTAGAACTCTCAAGTGCCCTCTCAATGTCCTGGCTCCTCATGTCTCCTTGTCTCTACCATCCCTCCCTAAGGGCCCCGCTGAATGCCTCCAGAGCGGTGTTGGGTGCAGGAAATGATCTCTTGCCCGTGCTGTCCTGGCCCTGCCCTGGTTCCACAGTCCCGGCACGGAGGACTCCACGCTGGGTTCTGCACTCCTGCCTGTTCCTTGTGCCATTTCCTGGTCAGCCCAGGGAACCAGGGGGGTTCACATTTCCCCTTCACCCCATCCCAGGCTAGAAAAAGGAAGCCTGTATTGACACTGGATAGCCTTAACAATAGATGGTCAGCTGCCAAGGATGTGTGGTAATAATGACAGAGCTGCTTTAGGCAGAGCTCTTTTCTTTCTAGAAATCCCAAAGTAGAGCTCAAAGCCAGAACGGTAATCACCAGTACTGGCTAAGGTGCCCTCTTTCTGCCCCACGGGGTCTTCTCCAGTTTGCTACAGGCCCCAAAGGTCCATCATTATACAGTCCTTCTGTTTCAGGGAAGGAGTGCTGCTGCCAGGAAATTACTGTTAAAATGTTAACTATTTCTCATGAAAGGGTTTACTGATGAGTTTGCATTATAGTTGCAATTTTTTTTTAAAGATTTTATTTATTTATTCGACAGGATAGAGACAGCCAGTGAGAGAGGGAACACAAGCAGGGGGAGCGGGAGAGGAAGAAGGAGGCTCATAGCAGAGGAGCCTGATGTGGGGCTCGATCCCATAACGCCGGGATCACGCCCTGAGCCGAAGGCAGATGCTTAACCGCTGTGCCACCCAGGCACCCCTATAGTTGCAATTTTAAAAAAGACAGACTGACCTGCAAATCTGTAACAGAATTAAGAGGCAGGGAGAGGCGGCTAAAATACGCCAGGCACTTACATACCATGTCCGTGAAACTCTGAAGTCGATAAAGGTTGCTCCATTTTACAGGCCATGGAACTGGGTTTCAAAAGATTATAGGAGAAAGGTAAGTATCCCAAGAATAAGAGGAGGGAGCAGCCAAGGTGAGGGTCCACAAGGCGGTGTCCTCATTCACGGCGAGGCAGGGGAGGCAGGATTGGGTCCCCGGGCCCCAGACAAGGTTCACGGAAATTTAGAAGAAAAGACAAAAGAAACAGCGGGTAAACTGGGTGTGAAGTTCAATCACCATGTTTCTGTGCCCCTCTGCTCCAGAGCTGCTCCAAGCTTCCCAAACGTAAGCATGTGGTTAAGGACAATCCCCATTTCCCTTATATATAATGCCAGGAAAGTTCAATTAATTAGGAGATACACCTAGCAATGACCATTATCTTGGTATATTAGTGCCTCACACATGGTCATTAAGGTTTTCCAATCATCTTTTAATTTCAGTGTTCATTCATACAATAGCCCTTTTGATTGCCCAAGCAGGGAGCTCCTACTCAGTGAGAAATTGAGTGACTTGCCCAGGACAGAAGGAGAACAAAGCTCTGTGCCTGGACCCACGGTCCGTGTTCTTCCTCCAGCACTGCCTTCTCCCAAGTCAACACGGTTCTGCTTTCACTACCTCATCTTTATTTGTCCCATTGTTAAACAAGGAAGGGGCCAAATTCTCAAGGGACTAATCACAAGAACAGAGATGACTAATTTCCAAATAAGTGGTAAGACTCCTTGCTTAGGGGCTCTGTACAAGCCTTCTGTAACGCACCTGCTGGGGGAGTGTAAACCATGCTGTTCGTTGAAGATAATCACGCTAAGCATTCCCCTGATCTCTACAGGAAAACAGAACTCACACCATCAAGTTATTTACCTTGTGCTAGGCTCCCTTCTAGGCCCTTTCCAGATACTATCTCATTCAACGCTTACAACAACTCCGCGAGTAGCAGTAGTAATTATCTGCATTGTGCAGGGCAGGATACTGAGGCAGAGTGATAAAGGAACTTGTCCAGTGGCCTACATAAGTAAATGGCAGAGCTGAGGTCTGAGTTCAGACAGTCTGGCTCCAGAATTCATGCTCTTAATCCATACATTATGGCCAGAGGGCAAACACACACAGGGCATACAGAGACAGTGCCTGTTTTCCTAGAAAGCTCCATTTTTGTCTAACAGGAACCGTATGGAAGGAAGCTTAGAGGTTCTAAATCTTTTTGGAGTTTCTGTTATGTGCAGGCACCATGCCAGTGATGGGAAAACTGTGATGTTCACAGCACGCCCAGGTGCCCACAGAGTTCTGAGTGGACATGCCAATGTGTCGGCTGAACTAGGATGGTTCTACCACTTCTGTAAAGCTCGAATCCAAAATCCTGCTCCCAATTTATGGATGTATTTGCACACACCTTCCCCAGCCCAGCTGCTCTGAGGACAGGGGAAAAAAAAAAAAAAAAAAAAAAAAAACCCTGAGCACAAGCCTAGTTACATCTTTCATTTAAGTAAGTTCCAATAGATGTGTCCTTCCGCCAACTTTCAAAGACACTGGTTGAATCATGAAAAGCTCTGTGTGACCTGTGGAAACTATTTTCATTACTTTTTAGTCACAACACAAATATTGGTACTGTTTGAGAGTCCTGCACTGTATTACCCTTCATCTGGCAGAAACGGACTGTTTTTTCATCATGACTAACTCACAAACGAGCAAACTGAAAAGTATTTACGCTTGCTTCATTCCCAGGAAGCTGATACATGGAAGGGATATATTCCCTTTTATTCATGCCAAAGATTTGCTAGGACCCAATACTGAAATTATCTTTCAGCCACCAGATGACATTTTCTTTTGCTGCAACTAGGCCAGGAATATAAATCCTGTATATTCTACCATACATATTTGGATCAACTACTGAATAATACCAAATACTGCATTTTCCAAAATGCTTTCACCAAAATAGAAGCAGAAATTTACATCTTTCCAACACACACACACACACACACACACACACACACACACACCCATAGAGTGGTAAGAATGGCTCCTTTAGGATTAGCCTTGAGAATTTATGAAGTGTTATCTTACAGGCTGAAAAATCAAGATGATTCCCTGGATTCCTTTACAAAGCCATTTTATTCTTGGAGAGCAAAGGCTGATTTCAGTCTTGAATGGAGTAAAAGTCTGTTACATTTATCTCTCAATGAAACTTTCCCTTGTAAGTTTCTACAATCAGACCCAGTCATCATCCGCTGAATACCATCTCCCCTGACCCATGCATGCGTGGCTTGTCAGGGTACTCAGTCCACAAGGCTGACTTTTCCCCCACTAACACATCTAGGAACTATTGTTGGCCATGTGCCCTCTTTAAGGCCTTCAACCAGGGGGAATTAGTCAAATGCCAATATGGAAGTAGATCTCTATCCAATTTTACCTTCCCTTGTCCTCCAATCTCACCTGTATCAATAATCAGGATACGTCATCAGAAAACTACTGGCACAGAAGTGGTTTGTAAATTTCCCTCTATTTGTGGTTTTCCTACTCTGGTTCACTTGTCAGCATGGCCTAGATTTGGCAGGAGGGCAAAGGCCCATCTTTCCTATTCTAACGGTTGGGGATGGAGGAAAATCTTACAAGGATTGGTGCATTTTGCTTATTCATCCTCTATTAAAAGCATTCCACAAGCAGTGAAGTTTCTGTCTGGAGGACTAACAAAGAAAGGACTTTTTCCCCCCTAAGATATGGCCTGTTGGTTGGCATTTTGTAATAAATTCCATTATAGATTCTAAACCTTCCCAAGGACCCATGGATTCAATAAGTATGAATACATGAGTGTCATGTCAAGCGCATTTTCCCTCATGACTTGCCACAGCTCTTTCAATGTAGGAGTCTTTTTTATGTTATTTCCAAATGTCTTTTAAGCATGACAACCCAAAATAGCAACTTTTTAAGAAGCTAACTACCTGTATTTTAAAACCAACAACCTGAACACAAGAACTCTCAAGCATATACATCTTAATGCATCCCCATGTATATGGTTCCTGAAATGACTTGAAAATTTTACAGATAAAGAAATTTTGTCATTGGTCATGAACGTACTGGAGAGCTGGTAATATTCCTATTAATAAGATTAAGAAACTACTGGGGTTCCAGACACTGCATAATACTCAGAATAGCTCCATCGAGGTCATTATTTTTACACCCAACCCATTAAAACAACTTGTCTCATATTCACATTTTAACTTAAAATGAATTTGACAGATTTCTTATGAGAAAAGGAACAGCACACTAGAGATATTATGACAAAAGCTATTTTTATGATGCAATACATACTGGAAGTATTAATATCACTCTTCCTATGCAAAAACAATATATGACACCCCAGATTCCAGGTCATTTGGATCAGGAAGATTTTCATTTTCCTCATCCTGCCCCTGCACTCCCTCCCCCCCCAAAAAAAAACCAGAAACAAAAAAAGAGCAGTTTTTAAAACAGGATGTTTCATTCACATCTTTCTAAGATCCCTGAAAAGAACAGAAGCAACAGAAATGGAAGTCTAGTTTAAAATAAAACTCGGGGCAGGGGGGTGGTGGCTGGCTCTGTCAGTAGTGCATGTGACTCTTGATCTCGGGGTCATGAGTTCAAGCCCCATGTTGGGGTAGAGTTTACTTAAAAAAAAAAAAATAAAACCTCTAGGGTTTCTATGGCTTTGTACGTTGACTGCTGTATATAATAACTTATCAATTCTGTTTCTACAACGTATAGTTCATAACTCCACTACTGTTTTCTTACTGTCATAGGAATGGTAAGACAGAGACAAGATAAAACCAGTGATCACACGATTAATTTATCTGCTTCTTACTATGAAATGACCAGTGTATGTTCAACAGCTTCCTTTTTAATATTATATAAATTATGTGCAACCCATCAATTCAGGAGTTTGAATTCTCTTTAATATGGAGGAAGCAGCATTTTGAAATCTCCAAGCCCTGATTGAATTACAAAACTAAATTGTTTGCTTTTGGGTAAGGCCAGGATTGCATGTGAGAACTAACTCATGGTTATACAGGAAATATGAGACAGTAAATTAGTGAAACCAAAGGAAATAGATTTAAATTGGGCATTATTATACAAACTTCTTATGACAAGGCAGGCCACATGAAATATGGCTTAATGTACGAACAACCCTGTAGAATCAGAGTCATAATCACCACGAGGACTTACACATGAATAGTACCCTTCAACTGGCAAATCACTTTTATATGGAGTCTCACATCCGATCACTACAAAAAATCTTTTGAAATCAGCACTATTATAATCCTTATCATATAGATGAAGAAGCTGATCGGCAGGACGATGCAGAACTGAACAGTTTAAGAACTATTACATTAAATTACATATCATTTGTTTCAATCATGATAGGTATTTTTCTGTAATAGTGTTACCTCCGTCTACAAAAGACATAGAAAATGGTTTTCTATGGTCCACAAAAGACATAGAAAATGACAGAACCCTACTTTCAAATACTTTATTTTTATATTACCTATGAGTCCGATGGCACACTCGGAATCCCAGCCCTTTTTGCCAAAGACAAAATGTCTTAACGCAGATCTTCCACAAATACCTTTGGATTGGCCTTGGTTGGCCCAAAGGAGATGTAATGATTCAGGCTTCTAATTACCTAAATATGTTTCTAACTCAGGTTGTCAGTGATGGATATTGTTTGTTCAATGTTTTATTATCCTCTATTTCTCTAAGTTAATCCATTTGCCTTAAATGAAGGAAAACAGTGTTATTTTTAACATGCCCGAATTGCTACTCACTGTGAGTTTAAAAAAAAAGTCACTGAAGTTTCTAAACGTGTCCATCCAACTCAAGTAAGACATAGTCATTGACCAAATTAATTCATGAGACATTAAAAAAATGCCATTTGGCTACAATATTCTGCATGTACAAGCAGAGAAGAGTAAGTGTCCAAGTGCCATTTGGGTTTTTCTGCCACATAAATACTGAAAACAGAGCCACCGAAGAGCTCATGCTTGTCCTTTACTTCCCTTGATAAAGATCATCTTTTGAAGGAGTGTCAATGCCCTGATTTCTGGCTGTCCACTCAAGTGCCACAAGAAGGACTGCTTTTTTTAAGGAATTTATTTTTTTTGCTATGATTTTTGCATGTGTCAACACCATCTCCCTTTCAACTTCAGTATCTTTATTGACATTTAGAGTCAATTATCATTCTGCTAAGTTATGCACAAATAAATACCAGACACATCCATTCTCTCCACCTAGAATATTTCACATTTTTTTGCAAGAGAAGTCCACTGTTTTTGTTTTTCTTTTCTAAGATCACGTTAAGTACTGAAGTTTGGAGATTACAGAAGATCTGAACCAAGTCAGTCACAAAACGTGGGACTTGGGGTGGGGTGCCATTCAATAAAACTGCCATTTGTGAAATAGCATAGACTGTGGAGTCAGATACAGCTGGTCCCACTCCAGTTTCATCACTTCCTGGTTGTGTGGCCCTGGTGACAGAAGTAACTGCTGTGATGTTATTTGGGCATGACCGTGACAATTCATACTTCATAAGCCTTCTGTAGTGATTCAATTGAGCAGGACAACAGTGTCCAGAAAACTGTAATTCTCAAAAATTGATATGTGCTACAGATGCTTCTGGATGTCTGATTTTATGTAAGAAAAAACAGATTTAAAATACATGTATTTATTATTTATCTTTCCATTTAACAGTGTGAAAACAGTCTTAAGACAGTAAACCAAGAAGCCCTGGCTCCTCTAGTCTGCACAGCTTCTCTGGGTCTCTGGGACTCAAAAGCTCTGTCCCTTCATGTAGGGTTCTTTTACAACCCATTGATTTTTCCTCACAGTATAAAATTTCCTTTGTTTAATTTCACTGGGCTGTTTCCCCTGGGTCATTCTGACCAATTACGTTCCTTGTTGTTTACACTGTTCAACCATCAATAGATTTCATTTTGAAGAACACGATGCAATCATGTGATGGCCGTCTTTCCTGTTATTGAACTGCTGTTGCCTAAAGAATGTCCTAAAGAACAGGAAAATAATTGATGCCCACGAGCACCACAGTCTTCAAGGCAATTATGAAATAAATTAGAGATCTTGTATCTGGATTAAAAAAAAAAAAAGGTAGGACAGGGGTCAAGTTGGAACCAGCTATAACTACCTGATGTTTCATGCCCATGTACTCTCTCTCCACTACTTAGTATCATCTCATCTGATCTTCAGAACAAGTCTATGGGTGGGCATTATGAACCCTAGTTAACAGAGGAGGAGACCACCCTGCTGGAAAATCAAATAACCTGCATTATGTTCTCAGAGCCAAAAAGTGGTAGAGACTGTACTCAATCCTGGCTTTCTTGACACCAACTGCCAGACATTTTCCCTGGGAAACACAGGGAGCATTAAAGGAGTTTAACTTTTTTAACATAACATTCGAATTACTTTGGGTTTGAATTTCAGAAATGTCTATGTCTATGTGAAATGAAATATCCTTTTGAAAACCTGAGTGAGTCCAATGGATTTAAGAAGCTGACCTGGTGTCCAGGGAGCTTTTCAGAAGGAAACGATGCCTTTCCTCCTGTGAACCCTCTTCCCCGTTAGCTCTTCAGTAGCTGCCAAACATTCCATTTCAGAAACTACTTGCATTTAGCCCAAGGCTTTACTCATAGTTTTTAAAATGTAAATACTTTTTAAAAAAGTAACCTTTAGCAGTGGTGGCAGTTATATTTCTTGTAGTGGGAATGAGTTATCAACTCATCTTGAGACTGGTTTTATTGGTAGGAGCTTGAGGACCAAAAAAAAAAAAAAAAAAAAAAAATGATGACCAACGTGTCCCACAGGAGTAAAATTGGAGAGCTCTGGAATTTTAAGGGCACTAAAGGCAGACAACAACAAAATACAAAGACAGCAATAACAACCACCTCCACGATTTCATAATTTTACCAAAGGCTGACGCTGTCTAAAGAACTAATGATTTTCTACATCAGTAGAAATTTAATAATTTGCTAAATTATTTAGATATATGTAAATACATAAATATCTAAAATATTTAGAATTTTATAATTTATAATATAATGCTACATCATTATACATTTTATTTTTTTTCATTTTTAAAAAATGTTATTATGTTATGTTAGTCACCATACAGTACATCATTAGTTTTTGATGTAGTGTTCCGTGATTCATTGTTTGCGTATAACACCCAGTGCTCATTGCAATACATGCCCTCCTTAATACCCATCCCTGGGCTAACCCATCCCCCTCCCCTCTGAAACCCTCAGTTTTTTTCCTGGAGTCCATAGTCTCTCATGGCTCATCTCCCCCTCTAATTTACCCCCCTTCAGTTTTCCCTTCCTTCTTCTAATATCCTCCGTGCTATTCCTTATATTTCACATATGAGTGAAACCATATAATTGTCTTTCTCTGCTTGACTTATTTCACTTAGCATAATCCCCTCCAGTTCCGTCCATGTCAATGAAAATAGTGGGTATTCATCCTTTTTGATAGCTGAGTGATACTCTATTGTATCAATGAACCATATCTTCTTTATCCATTCGTCTGTTGAAGGGCATCTCAGCTCCTTCCACAGTTTGGCTATTGTGGACATTGCTGCTATGAACACTGGGGTGCATGTGCCCCTTCTTTTCACTACATCTGTATCTTTGGGGTAAATACCTAGTAGTGCAATTGCTGAGTTGTAGGGTAGCTCTATTCTTAACATCTTGAGGAAACTCCATACTGTTTTCCAGAGTGGCTGTACCAACTTTCATTTCCACCAACAGTGTAAGAGGGTTCCCCTTTTTCCACATCCTCACCAGCATTTGTTGTTTCCTTTTTTGTTAATTTTTGCCATTCTAACCGATGTAAGGTGGTATCTCATTGTGGTTTTGATTTGTATTTCCCTGATGGTTAGTGATATTGAGCATTTTTGCATGTGTTTGTTAGCCATTTGTATGTCTTTTTTGGAGAAGTGTCTGTTCACGTCCTCTGCCCATTTTTGACTGGGCTATTAGTTTTTTAAGTGTTGAGTTTGAGAAGTTCTTTATAGATCTTGGGTATCAGCCCTTTATCTGTAATACCATTTGCAAATATCTTCTCCCATTCTGTGGGCTGCCTCTTAGTTTTGTTGACTGTTTCCTTCGCTGTGCAGAGCTTTTTATCTTAATAAGGGAAATTTACCATTCTGCTTGGAAGGACTTCTGATACGATTCTATTTTATCTCATCCCTACATTAGTATTATAAACCAGGCAGCCATTCTACAAGTTTATTGACTGTCAGCAATATCATCTGTTGTAATAATGCAGGGAGAATTTCCATGCAGGCAAGACTCATACATCAGGATGCCTCGTTGTCTACCTGCCAGGGTTCTGTGAGTGTTCGCGTCGAATCCCAGCACTCACTCTGCACAATTCACAATCTAACAGGTGGCACCATCAAGCAAGTGTCCCTGGTAGTCCGTCTCTTTGAAAACGAGGACAAAGAAGCACAGACTAAAATTAAGTTGACTAGAAGAATGCATGTCCCTATTCCTTACAGTATGTTGACAATGGCTGACAAATTTCTAGCGGATACAATCTCACAGAACATGCACAGCAACGTTTTACAACATAAACTGAGATTGTAAGATACCTTGATAAATAGCTACTTTTCACCCCAGGCTGGGCGCTCCTCTCTCCAGATACAGGCACAGCTTCCGTCACCGTCAAACAGCCACGGGAGAAATACAGACTGCTCCAGAGATAGCTTTGGAAGCTGTTGAGAAGCTGTTAAAAAGTTGCATTCAAATCATGGGGTGGTGGAACTCAAACGTGTTCTACAGAATGAAACATCATTTTTGGAGGCAAAAAAAAAAAAAAAAAAAAATAGACACCACGCTACCAAAAGGTAATGAGAAAAAAAAAATGAAGGTTCTACACACTGACAGTGAGCTGTTAACAAGGTAAAATTACCAAATATTGGTGCAATTTGGAGCTTGCATTTTCTGTTTGGGGAATTATGATAATGTGACAAGGTTATCGTTATAATTAGGAGAGTAATTAAAGTAACGGAGTAATTGCTCTCCTGCATTTTTTTTCTTAGTCAAAAAGATCTTAATTGTAGGGGAAAAAAAGAGAGAAAAGAATATTCTTTTTTTTTTTTTTTCTAATTTCTCACAAGCGTCACAGAATCCAAAATCAGGCCGACTAGTCACATTGCTACATATAGCATCTTTCAACTTTCTTTTTATGAGCAACTTATTTTTTTCAGCTGTTACAAATTCCTTGTTACAGGATTCTACATGTGAAGACTGTCTTTATTAGGAAGCAGTCCCTTCTTGTGTGATATCACTTTTAATTTTTATAGGTTATGGGGTTTTTCTCCTCCATGCTTCCTGATTCCAGACTTAGTTTCAATTAATGATATGGTCCCACGGCTGCACCCGTACAAATGAGGAAAACCAAAATCATTCCTCCCGGGTAGGTGTGAGTCCGCAGGTAGTAGACAAGTAACAATTTAAAAAAAGAAGAAGAAGAAGAAAAGAAAGAAACCTACCCATCCCTGAAGCGTCAGCACTAGAACAGACAAAGTCTGTCTGGCAGAAATACTTTGATGTGCGGAAATCAGGATGCAGCATTAAGAGATTTGTTTAAATTCCTGGGGGGAGAAGGGAAGCGGACCTGGCAGAGCTACGAGAAAGTCAACATTCTTGCTCAAATCCTGTGGGCTTCCCAGAACAGATAAAGAGCCTTGCCAATTTTGCATGAAGTGAGAGCTATTGAGACAGGCCCACTGACTCATGCTAACTAGCCATCCATCACTAGTGACTGATGATGACTGAATGCTGCCAACGTGGGGGATCCTGGGGTCCTAGATCTAACCTGGAATTCGCCATCCCCCTCAGGGTGGAAAGAGCAGCGCAGACACGGGTCCCAGCGGTGAGTCCCAGGAACATCACTGGAGGGAAACTGAACCACATAACCTTGTGCAAATGATACCACTTTCGCGAGCCTCCCTTTCCTGACCTGAAAAACAATAATCCAATTCATCTAACTTGCTGAACTACTGTGAGGTAAAAATAAAATACTACTACTACTACTACTAATAATAATAATAAAATAAAAGAACTTTATAAAGGGCTTTGTTTATTCCATATAGACGTATATATACATGGAGTGCATATTGCATATAATCTTTACTACAAGCAACTGTGGTTTGGCTCCCTGACTCCCCTTCTTCTGGGCAGTGAGAACAATGTACTCAAAGAACATCTAAATTATTTGGAAACAAAAGAGCTTATATTCATTTTGGTGTCAATTTAACCCTGCAGTGATTATGTACTGCTCCTGGGAGACCTCTTTCTGCTTCTCTGCTTAGCGGTTCCTTCATCAAAGATCAGCTCAAAGGTCCCTTCCTCCTGGAGCCCTCCCAAGGTCCCAGAGGGGAAATGAAGCTCACTTTTACTTGCTTAAGCCGCTGCATATACCCCCACCACCACCATCGCAGGTTATGATACTTGATCACTTACCTGGCTACCTCCAGCCATGAGCAACTTGAGGCAGCGGCTGAGTCCTCTGAACCTCTGCCATCCTCGGCTGAGCCCACGATCAGAGCACTTACAGTCCGGCCTTGAATCACAAATTCTTCAGCCGGAGTAACTATGACCCTTATAATTGCATGACTCTGCATGCATTTGAGTAGGTAAGTAGAGACCTGTGTGTATACATGTGCTTCTATGTGTATTCATCTGCTCATATCTAGATCTAGATCTATCTTTTAAATACGGGCTCCTTGCATTAGGATACTAAACTCTTAGGAAGTCACTAGCCACCCACATTACCCGATCCCGAGGAGACCATGGGAATAAACGGTGCCTTTATATCAGGAAACGTTATTTCCTGAAGGTTATTATCTGCTCTGGCAATAGCAATATCCTAGCAATTACTCCAAAGAAACGTTGTGTCCGATATGCACGATACAAAAGCATTCCAAAAACAAAATGTTGATCCCTCAAGGAATCATGCCCTGGGAACTCCCCGGTGAATAGACACCTTGAGGCTGATGCTGCGGCTGCCAGCTACCGCTCATCAGAGCAGCCGCATCTTCCCCTCTCTTCCGTGATGTGATTTTAAACTGAAAGCATTAGGTAGCAAGAAGCACTGTAATTAAAGCTTCAAACAGAAAATGATTGAAGAAACACTGAAAGAGATGTCTCCTTTGAAAGTGCATTTCAATTCTTCCTGTGTCTCCAGAAAAAAAATGCCTCTGACAGTCTATATTTTACCACTGTTTCACTTAATAATGCATATCGACATTTACCCAGGAAGATCGGCCGTTGCTTTGCTTCTCATTAAAATCAGCTAAGCACCTGCCCATGACTCTGATTCTCCCCCCACGACCTCCCCACTTTGTTTTCTCTGTTTGTCCTCATTTCCTTGTTTTGAAAATTAACTTTTGAAGCAAGGATCAATGTGGCAGGGTGGAAACATAGTTTCCCTGGAAAACTTGAGGATAACTCAGGGGGGAAACCAGAGCCCTTTGTCTCTTGTTCTGTTTGCAAAATGACAATTTCATCACCCACATGAAAACACAAACATGCACAGGACATATATACTCCAAGAGCAAAACAGACCACATGGAACGTTCATTATCCTTATGCTCTGTGCTTAGAACATCCTAAGAAGCACTTTTTACAGCTGCCCATTACCTGCTTTACTTTCTAAAAAGGGTCCCAGATTAACTATTTGTACAATCACCACTTTCTTGCTAATGTGAACTAGTGGTATACAAAACACCGTCGTGAGAAAAGTCTTTCTGTTTGCCTTTGTTTTTATCTCCTCTGGCTCTCTAGAGGGACACCACCTGGTTTATCTACAATTTACCTCGGAAAATTAAGGTATTCTACTCGTCGAACCTAAAATCCGTAATATAAACTTAGAGAAGAAGTAGTTCAGGCAGATTTTTTCATCACCTCATTCAATACTTGGTTAGGATCTGTGGAGGTATGACAAGACGAATATGATATGCACATTGCTCTCAAGGTATCTGCAAGCTAATAATGCAGCTAGCTAATTAAAACAGGCTTTACATAAGAACACTGTAAATTACTCATGACTCTAGCTTCCAAGAGAGTAACAGGGTCCGTGTGTTTTTAAGTTGATCACTTAGAAAACAAGAAGAGTTCACAAAGTCGATTACTAGACGATTACGATGGTGCAGAGATGATGATAGGGGAGCACTGGTTAGAGCTAATCTAAATAGCTAAGACTTCTGTGCACATCTACGTGCTGGCCCCTGTTCGGAGCACATCGTACGTACCAACTCACTAAATCTCAACAACTTTATAAGGTAGCCATTATCTCCTTGCTGTAGATAAGAAAACAAAGGCACAGAGATGTGGTAACTTGTCCAAGGCACCAAGTAACAAGGACGAGATGGGATTGGAACCCAAGGAGCCTGGCCCCAGGATGAGCTTTTCTACAAGTCTGTCTAGGTACAGGTGCACCCCTGCACAGGGAAGCAGGTGCAACATTACTGGGCTGAAAATAAGATTCTCTCCAAGGAACGTGTGGTTCTCAGACCAGGCTCCGGCTACAATTCCATTTTTAAAGCTAAAACATTTTCCCAGTAGAATTTTACCACCAGCTTTTTGACACGAGTGGAGGTCCACTTGTAGGTAAAATTTAGGGAAAGAAAGCAGGGTGTTTGAGATGTAGGCTAGAGCTTGTCAAAAGGTTAAGCTAAATATCTCCAATAAAGCTCCTACCAATGAAATTGCTGTGCCTTGCACATACTTCTGTATGCTTAACTTTCAACAACCCAGTGGGCATTCTCACAAACGGCAAATATTGCAGATAAAAATCTATACAACTGTCTCTAGAATACCAGACTTTGAAGATATTTTAAATATCCAAATAGCACTGCCTATTACTACTGCTTTGATTGAATTTTAAGAGACTCATCTGCATATTTCAGACAGTCTTAAGTACAACATACCTATATTCACAAGACTGAATTTATCAGCTTAATAGTAACTTTCTTACTTATAAGCCTTCTATCCGTATTGTATTAACATCTCTGCTAGAAAATAGGAACATGTATACATCTTAACGCTTATTTTCTTCCTCTAAACATTAAAAGTTCAAACAGCTATTTCTTCTCTAGTTTTCAATAGTTGGCTTTCTTCCCTTTTGTTCTCTCCTCCCCAGATTCATTTTAAGATTTTCACAGAGGGGAAAAAAGGTTATGTTGCCGACCTGTAGCGTCTTATAGGAATCTGGGCATATTCTAATACACTGACCAGTTCATTTCTGAAGGCACAGCAAATTATGAGGGCTGCCAACCTCCTTTGGCCCCTTACATCAGGACCTGAATCTAGGGTGACATTTCATGTGAAAAGCCTTCAATACCTTGTCACCTGTACCCTTTCCATCTCTCCGTTTCAATAAAGATAGCTCTTACAGGAGGAGTAAAATCAAATTTCTAACTTGCAAGTGTCTAAGGACCACAATTACATTACCAGAATGAGGCCTATCTCCATCAGACAGGCATTATTAGACGATGCTATAGGTCTTTAATCCACACCAGTGCCTCTGCAGGGGGTGAGGGCCTGTGAGGCTGGCTCATGACTACGCCCCCCTGACTCCGCCATACAGCAAGCCACCTTCAGAGGAAAAGAACCTCAGAATCACCTTACCAGTGCCCTGTTGTGATACAGTACTCTTCTCTTAACCAGGCCAAATTTATTGAAATTCAGAGCAGCAGCTCTCTGTTTTTACATTCAAAAAGAAATGGCTACAAAGACATAACCATTCCTTGGATCAGGTTAAACACGACACTCCTATTCACAATGCTGACTGTTTGGTCAAAGCCAATGGATTGAATTTTACAAATAATGAATCGAGTAGAAATATCGCATTTTTAAGAGGGAGGGATTCTTTGCTCTATTGAGTTGAATTGATTGTCAGCTTTAATTAGAATGTCAGCTTTCGGTTTAAGGACAGGGATGGAGGATTCAAAATAGGTATTCAAGCAGCAAAGACAAGGTCTGATGGGACTTCAGAATCATCTGTATGGCCCTGGAAAGCTTCAAAAAAAAAAAATGAAAATGTTGTGCATCCTGGACTGTATTTCTTAGCTGGACTAATATTTCAGGAAATAAAGCACATAATACTTCCATTCTGTAGAAAGCGCATTTGCAGCCTGTGACCACTCACTGACAATGTTTGTCCTCTGCAGTGATTTTTTTTTTTCTTTTTGCAAGACGACAGTTTATTAAATCCCTCAAGAAGACCACTAAACTGGCACTTGGAATTTTCTGGCATTTGGGACTTCAATAAATAGCTGTTGATTGCTGGTTCAATCATGCGTCTTTCTTTAAATTTTTGTAGTGTCCTGCAGAGCATAATGAAGCCCTTTAATAGGTAAGTTAAGTGCTTTGAAAAAGGATAAAATAAAATGTGTTCTCCTTTCTTCTATATGAGAATGGAAAGAGAAAGGAGGCTTGACTTTCTACTCCTGATG
This sequence comes from Ursus arctos, assembly GCF_023065955.2. Lineage (NCBI taxonomy): Eukaryota > Metazoa > Chordata > Mammalia > Carnivora > Ursidae > Ursus > Ursus arctos. The sequence goes on from NW_026622930.1 coordinate 17,137,335, forward strand.
AGACTTTCTTTCCAATTTGAACCCTCAAAATCATGTTTGAAAAGTATGTGCCCTACCCTACAAGCTGATGAATATAAAACTAAATTTATTATTTGTATAGTAATTTGGATAACCGTGTCAAGCACACAGGCAGGGCTGCATTTCAATGCACTCCAAAAGTCATCTGCTGGGCTAATTCTTCAATAGGACAAAAAGGCTCTGTCCCTTTCCAAAATTATAGTGCAGAACCACCACCAACAACAAAATTATTTATAATCACCTGTTGGAGGTAAGCTGAAATCCATTTTTTTTCCCCTTCCTCCTCTATCTTTCCTTCTTTCCCCCTTCTCCTGTGATTCCTTCTTGCCTTCCACAAGTATGTGTTGAATCCCTAACTGTGTACCAGATCGGTGTGGGAACTGGGGACAAAATATGAATTAGACAGCTGTCATTCCAAGGGGTTCAACAAGGAGAATGACTCTTGGATGATTCCATTGGTATCACCGAGAGAGACTGAGAGAGAGAGAGCGCGCATGTGGAATATTGGGGGCAAGCATTTAAAAGTCGGCCACTACTAAATACCCTGTTTGCATTCTAAGGAGATTTGACCATCACATTTTGTCCTGATTTCATGTGTCTTGGCCAATAAACTTTTATGGCCGCATTATCCATTGCATCCTTTTTCTGTCTGAAGGCTGCAAAGAAGAGCGGGTGTGCATTTCATAACAATGACTAAGGCAGATATCCGTACAACCTTACTTGAATCAAAAGAAAAGAGCCACCAGGTGGAAGGGGCTGCTCTCTAAGTCTTCTCTACCTTATTTTCTGTATGTGTGGAGGCTGAACGTCTTTAATTTGAAAAAAATCCCATAGTCAAAATCAAATGCGAGAGTCACATCCTGCCTGGCATCAAAAAATGCTGTTACCTCTGCAGTCTTCTGAAACTAGATCCGAGTGGTTAGGCTGGTAAATGTCCAGAGATTTAATGCATGGCAGAAGCATCAGATATAAGAGAAACAAGACTTGTTAGTTACAGCAGTTTAGGCTTCTTGGCAGGATTTCTGAAATAGCTCGCTCACACCAAAGGTTTCACAATCAGCCGTGCAAATCCTGCCAGAAACCAAAAGGTCCCCATGTCTTACTGGTCTGTAACAGCAAACTCCCAGCTATGACAATCAACAACATTATCGTCGTCAAACATTTACTGAACTTCTAGGGGGAGCTAGAGGGACTGTACCTCTCATTGAAGAGGCTGGTGGGATGTTCCTCTCTGATCATCTGCCTTTGGTAGCTTTGAAGGGCATGACCGAGGCTGGGGGCAGTAATGCAGGGACACATTAATGTCTGCTGCTTTTTGAAGACATCAGAGATACTTACCATACCTTTTTTTTGAGTAAGCCATGTTGCAAAACCTGTCAATATCTATTGAGCACATAATTCAACCAGGTACTATGCTAAACACTCTCCATATATTACCTCATTGAATCCTAAGGCGACTCTTTAAGGAGGTTTTAATTTGGCTATTTCCACTGCACTCATGAGAAAAGTGAGGCTTATATAGATTAAGTTCTTTGCCAAGGTGCCAGAGCTGTCAAGTAAGGAAAGCGGCTCCAAGCCCTAGCAGACAAAATCCAGAGCCAAGCTCCTAATCACTAATGTTAGCTCCCTAGATTCTGATAATTAGTGATTACTGAAAATGCCCAGGGTTGAACAGATGAAGAAACCGAGGTTCAAGAATGTTGAGTAATTTGACGAAAGCAAAGATTTTTTTTTAGAGACAGCACAAAAACTGGAACTCAGACCTTCTGCCCACCCACCTCACGATCTTTTGAGTACCCCACACTACGTGTCCCATTCAATCCATGGCAATGACTGTTGATAGGATGACTGCTTAGTACACAGAGACACAAAACAGAAAGGGGCATGCCCTTCAGCATTTCATTTTCCTCTGGGTGATGCTATGAGGAAGGGATAATGACACACGCCCTGCCTGCTACAGGAGACAGGGAAGTAAGACCAAATGCGTGCTTTAAGACTTAAATATAAGTTACAACAATGACAAGGAATTCAAAGCATGGTTCCCATCTCCAAGTGTCTCATTCCATACCGTACTTTCTCTCTGGCGATGATTCAATCACATCTTCAGGTATTTCAGTAGGGTCCACTGCAATCTTAAATAAAACGAATCTTTTAGACATTTCAGGGAAGAACCTCTACACATATTCAACCAGCCCATGCATTTCTCCACCTATTTTTTTCAAAGACCTTAGGCTCCAGTGGTAATTCATGAAACACAGAAAACCAACAATAATACACTAAGATCCTATTGTGCACAATGCTTTTCATCTCTTGCATCACTTAATCTTTATAAGAACACTAAAAAAATACTAGTATCTTGATTTTACAGATGAGGCTTCGATAAGATGTATAATTTGCCCCAATTTCACAGTCAATAGTACAGCTTGGATTCAAATTCCGGTCCACCTAAATTCCACGCTGAACCACTATGCTGTACGTGAGATCCCCTCTGTGTGTGCTGGTTCATGGATGTTGTGCCCATGACCACAAGGCCCTTCGCAGCCCTTCCTATTAAACAGGACAAGTGGAGACGGCACTGGAACCTCTCTTGCTGTCACTTGGGCTTTGCAGTTCGATTATAGAGTGACGTGAAAAAAGATATGTTTCATGTTTTTATGAATTCCCAGGAACTATCCATTGGAGAAGGGTAAGAGTTACTGTATGCAGAAAAAGAGATTCTGGGAGGTTCTCTCTACCAGCCATGTGCCTGGATCTTTCTTAAGCTTCTGTTCCCTGGACCCCATTTCCTAACTTTTCCAAACAATCCTATTCCTTATACCAATTATGACCTAAGGGCCCTGTTCACTACAGCTCACAGATACCAACTACCACTCCTTCCTGTGCAACGTGCTCTTAATTTTGAAGAAAGAAGGACATGGGGCTTGAAGTTCAATCTCTTCATCTTCTTGTCAGGAGTCCCAGTAACAAGGTGGAGTCAGAATCAAACCCAAACCACCAGGTAAATGAAATTAGAGATCTCCTCTGGATCTCATTGTTTACAAGTCTCTCCGTCGCTTAAAGACAAAGAATTATCTGAATACTCTTTTTTTTTTTTTTTCCAGGAAGATATTTGCTATATATTTTCACAGAAATTCTGGTAATGATTTAGAAATGCAAAATCACAGAACAGGAGGGGCAATGTCAAGTCAGCTTATTTCCATGCTTATCACGAAAAGACCAAACTTAAGCTAAACCACCAGGATAATTATTCTTGTTATTCCCATCACTAATAAAGGGAATCCTACAATTCTCCCATGAACCCCTTCCAGATTTCCAGAGTATTTTGCATAAGGAGATCAATATCTCCACACAAAGAAAAGTATAATTGAGGGTAAGTTTCAATCTCTGTTTATTAAAGGTTAAAAATACCATGCCGTATAGTGTAGATCTCTCTTAATCTTCTAACATTATGTTTCCAGACTATGGATAAGCCTTCAAACGGAAATCTACGTAAAAGCTAAAACAACACTGGTTTTTCACCAGGAAAGAAGTCGATAAATATAATTTTGCACGGCTGTGGTGTTTTGATAGGGAAAACACCTTCATAACTGTGGATGACACTAATATTATGCAGAAAAAGAAAAAAATATTCATTAGCCAGTTATAATTACATTGGTCATTCAGGCTAAATGAACTGTGTCTCTATCACATCGTATTTTCCACAATGTGGTCTGCAATGAAATTATTTACTTAATTTGCCTTTTTCTTCCCTCTTTGTCATGGCTTTTCGTTTTGTTGTTTACCTGTTTCCTAATAGACATTCCCTGGGGTTCTCAGAGAGTTCATGTTCATTCTTAGAAGCTGTTACTTCAGAATTTCACCTAGTGGAAACATTCACAGCACTGTCCCCAAAGAATGTATTATGAATGTTGCTATTTTCATGTTGTAGTGACAAGCTGAAATTTAGTAGAAAAAACTCCTTTTCTTGCCTGTTGATAAGCCAGACTCCTCTGCAGGCAGCTGTTTTTAAGAGCACTTTCTTTGGATAATTCCTTTCTAATAATGCATGATACCTACTGTTTTTGAGGCGATGAGACTGCTGGGAAGATTTTTTTTTTCCACAAAAAGATGTGACTTTAAGAGTTTTTCATCAGTGAGTGTCTTAAGTCAGACAGAGTAATGACTATTTCTAGGGTATCGTATCCTCTTCTGGGCCCTAGAAATAAATAGTGTTGTGGAGAAACTGGGTAGGAAGAACCGTGTCCCTACAGAGTTCCTTCGGGGAAAAAGTGACACAGTATTACAGAACTTCCTTATCTGTGCAGGAAAAAATAGCTACTTATAAGCCACAGCATTCATATTATTTCAAGTCAGAGGGCAAGGGGGGAAGGGAGCTAACACTTACTAGTACTTGATGGTGCCAAGCATGACCTGCTCTATTTGCCCCAGTGATCCTAGGAGATGCATATCATTTTTTCCTTATTTAAAAATCGAGAAAGTAGATACAAAGATAAAAAACAAAAGCAGGAACAAAACATGCTCTAGTTACCCTAGCTGGCTGGGGCAGAACCAGGATTCAAATTCATCTATCTGAATCCAAACCCCATGGCCTTCCATTACCCCTGCCCTACGTCTTTCTGCAGCTCCCTTTTAAAAAGAATACAATTATGGAGATAATAAAAACCATGTGATTGCTGTATTTTTCAAAACATCCAGATGTCGTCAACGATTCCAGCAAGCTGAAGTCTATGGTTTTGCAATAACGCAAGCATCTCTTTCAGTATAAACTAGCACACCACTAATTTTGGCTATCAAGCCTCAGTTATAAGAATCCAATTCAACATAATCAAGTTCTAATGCCTCTGATTAGGTCTATTTGCTCTTGCCTAGAGGCCTGGAAAGACTACAGGTTTTAGAAATATAAACAGAGGGTTCATGATGCTGTTGGAATGTTCTACCTTCCTGTTTTCAAAGCAAGAGGGCACTGCTTTGACAAAGAATTCCACAGATGGAACAAAGGGAGCTTATTCCATTAAATAACTTTAAAACTCCAATACATAAGAGTTTTCTGTGCAAACTTTGTTAATATTAATTGGCCCCATATTTAAAATCTGCTGGGAAGCAGTACAGCTAGAGGGAGACGGAGACTTGTGCTGTATGGGAATTTCACAGAGGTAGGTTGGGGTCAGCTACCTGAGGTCAATTTAGCACTTCAAACATTTATTGGGCATGACCTTTGCCCTAGGTGAGCTCACCGATAGTGGAGACAAAGCACTTGGTAAAATTTTACACAGCAACAAGACTACTACAAAGATAAAAGTAGGGACATACTCTAAATTCAGTTCAGAAGAGAAGATAAACTTCCTCCGGGAAGATCTGGGAGAGCTACAGAAGGAACAGCCTTGAGTAGCAAGCTAAGAAGTATAGCCTTGACCTTGTATGTAATGGAAGGTAATGTCATTAGCACTGGAATGAGGAAGAGTAAGGTAACTATGGTGGGCAAGTTGGGAGGAAAGACATACATGGGCCACAATGGAACCAAAGTGCGAGGGTAAGAAGGACAGCATTTTGAAAAGATGCATAAAACTAGAGATAGCATACTTGAAAATGAATGAATGGCAGTAATCAAATACGGCTCAAAGAAGTGGTTCTAGACAACATAGCTTGTTTAATAAAGAAATATGAATTAAGTTCTTTGTTGGGACTTTGTTCCAAACAATCAGCTCCCGCTGACTCACACCCACACTGAAGTCCAGCAGAAAATCCAATTAGGTAAGCACTCCGAGTGGAGGGGGAAGAGTGGCTTGGGGTCATAGGCTGATCTGTTACAGACGCACGTGGTCCAGACAAGCCAAGCAGCCATTCCTGGTAGGAGCGACACTGGTTTGTTTACATTTCTTTCACATGGCCTGATCATTTCTCAGTTGTAAACTGTGATAGCAAATGTTTGGTTCCACCTGATTCAGGCAAATTCAGACTGTCACAGACACAATTTCCCGAAGGGCCAAACAGAGCCAGTGTTTTCATGTGGTCATGGAGCTGGCTGGCCACTGGGCCATTCACCAAACTGCTCCCACGACTGGGCAAAGCCTGCTTTCATAACTCCATCAATGAGCTCATCTAGACTGACTCTAGTATGCCACCCATCCAGAGTTGCCTCATGACAGATAGCGGCCTTATGGAGACAGAAGGACCCAGAAACACCGGTAGACGTGGTCTAGCTGTCTATAGGGAAACGGAGGAATTAAGGAGCGGGAAATAAGGAATTAAGGCAGCATGGATAATATTCACATGGAATTAGGAAGGACAGATAACTGGAAGGTCTTTACGAATTTCTGAATTCATAAAACAACTTTGCTACATGCAGAAATGAGTGCATTGGTACAAAATGCAGAAAGGGAGGGATGGCAAAAAAGAAAGGAAAAGAAAGAGAGAAAGGGAAAGAAAGAAAGAAAGAAAGAAAGAAAGAAAGAAAGAAAGAAAGAAAGAAAGAAAGAAAGAAAGAAAGGCCAAACATCACATTCAACAGGGTGAAGACTTTCAAACACATGTGTGCTTCTTTTCAAACCACCAATGGAGAACAGCCTTTTCCAACCCATCTCAGGGTCATTCTTTTTCCCCAATAAAGTCTACAGCCTGAGCAATTACACAGATCTAGAAAAGGAGAGAATATGACCTATTTATAACACAGTCAATTCTCCATTATTTCCAGGCTCTCTCAGAGGTCACTACCTTTATGCTATTTTCTGCCCTTTGGTCATTCCATCGTCCATTATCACCTCCACAGGGAGAAAGGGGTGAAAATCAATTCATTTAACTATTTATTAGTAGTGCTGGTAAAGGAAAGAGTGGAGAGTGTCCTCTGTTAATACACACCCCCCACAATCTGACACTCCTCTATAGACTTTCATTAGCACGGAAAATAGGATCACAAGTGTCATACTTTATTTTCAAACTAGTGATTCTTCTCTCTTCCCATTTTACAGAAACACCTTGAGAGACTCAAGAACCTTTTTCACTCAAAAATGGCAAAGAGCAAATAATAACTTCTTACATAGTTATTTACTAAAAAAAATCAAATACGAAAGACTGTGTCACAGATTACCTACTGAACCATGAACAATCACCTCTGAATTCAATTTTCAAGGTATGGAAAAATAAATGCAGAGTTAATTCCGGGAATTACTCAGGGCTCACCTATCTTATAACAATAATTGGTAGCTACGAAATAAGGTAAGCAACCCGAGGTAATTCTCTCTACTTCAGTTTCTCTGTGTGTAAAGTTGGGTTATGAGCAGTATTGCTAAACAGAACCACTTTATAGGGTTTCATGAAAATTTAAATGTGATAACATACATGAACTGTTTAAGCAGCACTCTAAATAAACCTTACCTATGATCCATACCTTTATGGATGTTTTATGTAGTGTTGTTTATTATTATTATTATTATTATTATTATTATTATTATTATTATTACTATTAATCCCCTAGATGAGAATATGGCCTTCCTGATACTCAGTGTGATTCCAGGAAAAAGGAGAGCAAACTGTTTCTAAACAGTCCCATAAATTAACATTATAAGATCTTCTGGGTGGTGTTCTAAGCCTCTTATATGAAAGCACAGTGGCTTGTCACTCCATGTATCATCTCAGGTGTCATTCCATGTATTTCCTATTGGCATAGAATGTGTTGCCAACATACAGACAGCCCAGAGGGAACCAAGGGTAAAGGCAGGAGCATATCAAAATATGCTCCACTATCTTCTACCTATTTAGCCCCTGGAAATTTTGCTGAAATTTTGCATACACCCGCCCACATGCATACAAGTCATCTGTGTTCATCAATTGACAATTCACCGTGAAAGTAGCACACTGTTGTTAGAATTAGGATTAGAGGACTGAAAGGTCCAACTTTTGTCACCATTACGAAACAATGTAAGTTTAGAATGTATTGTACCCTCCAAATAGTCTTCAAAGTGCACACCGTGAAGACTAAGGCGGATCCTGCCTTGCCGAGACAGAGTGATTAGCAAGTTACGATTTCTAGTCTTCTGTTCTCTCAGAAGAGCCCTGGCTCCTCAGATATCTCCATCAGGAAATAATGTGCCTACGATAAAATCAACAACATAAAAGCAAAGGGTAAAAAAATGAAAAGAGTGCAAATGCACAAAACTTTTCATAAGCTCTTTGCTTTGCTCTCTTCAATTATGCCAAGAAGGATACACAGAGTTGATACTATGAGTTAAACTTCTCATCCTATGGTTGACCACATCTGCGTACACAACTACTTAACCGATGGTTTCACTAGGTGCCAAGAAAGATACATCATCAAGTGGAATTATTTCTTCTTTAAACAGATCTTCCAGTGTGGCATCTGAATTGCCTCATGTGTGGTTTGGAGTGCTTGCTGCTGGTCAGGGTTGGGTTAACCAGCTAGACATTTACCTGACAAACCTGTTTAGAGGGAGGCAGAAAGGGGAGGTCGTATTTTTTCCCCATTGGGCAACCGATCTATGGGATTGGAGGAAGGAGTCCCTATCACTAGATTATGAATCTTCTGTCTTCCAGGATTGGCCAGCCCAATTGTGCACGTATTCATTCAATTGTATTTATGCACTGGGCATTATTGTCAATGAATGGGCCAAGGTTCTTGGGGTCCAATGGAAAAGACAGATATTAGAACAGACACATTACAACACAAGCAGGGAAATAATAAAGGTACAAACAAAATTCTGTAGAAGCCCAGAGAGGAATGAGTAATTTTGACTAGGAGGGAAGGTGACATTCATGTGCGTCTTAAAGGAAAATAATTTGCCAAATGGAGAGTGAGAGGTCATATTTTACATGAAGGAAAGGAGTGTGGGAGAGGCTAAGCACTAAAAAAGCATGCCTTATCATGAACGTGGGTGCAGGAGATGGGTGCTTGGGGGGCTTGAGTGACGGTTTGAGATCCACATGGTCATGGATCTCACATGTCCTGATAACAAGTTTGGATGGGCTTTATCCAGAGGGACATGGAATCTGCGTGATAGATGACTAAAGTAATATATTTTGGTTTTTAGGAGAGTAACAGTGGAGATACCAAACCAGTACAGTGACAAGTACAAGGGACACAGATGCCTGGTGGTGCCATTACACAGGAGACTGTGGCTACCGAGAGAGAAGCCAGCCCTGATGTCTGGCCCCTCAGATGGTTCTTTGTGAGAACAGTTGGGTTAAATCAAGCAATATTTACTATGTGATAAAACACAGAAAAAAAAAATACTGTCAGAAATTCACAAATGACTATAAACCAGATGATTATAAGACTTCTGAGTCTCTGGGTGAGAAAAAATTCTAAATACTATGGAGGTCAGTAAACTCCAAACCTGGAGGGTTTTGTGCATCCACATTCCAGGCTTCATCATGGGCTTAACAAACCAGAACCTCCAGGCCTAGGGCCCAGGAACCTGGGTTTTGAACCAACTTCTCCAGTTAGTTCAGACGGATGAGTCAGGTTTGGAAGAGGGCATCTCCAGGTCGACTCATCAGATTTCTTGATGAGCAGGATGAGGTCTTCTTTGAAAGAATATCTCAAATGCCAAAACAGCATGGTGCTTGGCACACGGCAAGGATTCAACTTTGGTCAAATGCCCGGTTACAAGCGCGTGACTAGAACGGATGTGTGCCGTGCATTCCTTCTGGACTCAGAGATTATTAGACTTCAGTTTTAAATTCCACTGCTGTCAGCACTATTGGACTTGTTCCTTACCTATTTGAGTAAAAGAAATTTTTTTAACCATTTTCCGAAGAATTTTAATCTCTCTTGCATGTTCTAAAGTAGCAAAACAAGGTCTTTTTGTTTTACGCTGGGTGGAATGTTGGGTCGGAAGCTACTTACTAAGATGCTAACACCTTAAAAATATACTCTATGCCTGCTTCTCTCTGCTCCAATTTCATTAATTATACGTGTATATATTACATTATATATTATATGATCTTACCAGGAAAAGTTTCTGCGCTTCTGGACTTGGAGGTCTGGGACATGCCTAACATCTTGTTAAGTATAACTTTCTTATAGCAATAAATTTACAGATTCATAGTGGGAAAAAAAAAACCCACATTTTAATTGTTGGGTAGAAAGCAAAAAAATTATACTATGAATTCATCCAATTACAGAGACAAATGAAAAATAACCCCAGCATTGTGTATTTTGACCAGTGACTTTGAGTTCTGTATTTGTTCAGAGTATCTTCCATAGAAGCCGTTAGAAGTTCCTTTACTTAAATTAACTGAAAATTCCTGTCTGAAAGAAATAATTCCACGTTAAACTGATAATCCAATAGCATCATTCTGATTTGGACATCTATCATTATACCAGCAAGGTGCAATCATTCTATAAGTACAAACTAAGCATTATATAAATATAACCATGATTTACATGTTAATCTTCGACAATAAAATACTTGCATGACTCTGCCAAGAGTCATCTGTGAGACGAACTGCATGAAGCAAGTATTTGAAATTCACTCTGATAAAAATCTCGGCACATTGGCAAAGACATAATAACCACGGTTCAGTGCACCCAGTGTCATAGTCTAGACACAGGACCTGTTGCAAACCTACAGGTATTGGTCACCCATGGAAGGCTGCATAGATTGGGGGGGTGCATGGAGAAGCACTCCTCAACTGTCGAAGCCTATGCTTTCAATGAACAACAATAACAACAACGATGACAACTCCAAGTTAGACGCCACTTTCTGATTCCCCAAACTGAGATGAGTCCTCTTTTCTGTTCTCCCCCTGCTTCTCCAGCCCCTAACACACCAGCAGGCTGCACTATATACCACTAGCTCTGAGCTCATTCTGTCACCAGACGAAGTGCTTATTTCCCTTGCTGTCCTTTCCACGCTCTGTTACACGCATAAATGTTGAAATTTTATTCTGCAGAAGAGGCTGTATCCTGTCGGGGAAGAGGTTCAAGGGGTCCAAAGCCTTTTTGGGGATTCCAGAGAAACGGCAAAGATATTTGTTGAAGGGGAAAGTAACATAATGGAATCATTATCATTTCGGAGAGAGAAGGATCTGCAGTCAGCATTTATTAAGCCTCTACTGTGTGCCAGACAGGCAGACATTTTACATAATTATCTCAGCCCTCAGAAGAACAGCTCCATGAGTATAGAATGTTTTCTCCCATTTTAGAGTAGACACAGAGATTAAAAGACATTTAAAAATTTGCCCAAGTTTATCAAATTAACAAGTGACACAGCCAGCATGAGAACCTCCACACATAAAGCTTTCTTCATTAATATTATGGATTCCTGGCACACTTATTAGTATTGACTGTCTTTAGTCATGTACAAAGCACATGCAATTAGGTTTTGTGTCTCCCTCTCGCCTCCCCAGCCTAGGCAGCCTCAAGTGGAGGGATCCTGCATTACGTACTTGCCTCTCCGATCTTCCTCTGTGCCTGGAATACAGCAAGTGCTAAAAATCACCCCTTGGGATGAATGGAAGAGCTTTCTTTATCATCTGGCGTATACCCTCTGCCTCTAAAAGAATCATATCTCCTTCTTGAGTACCAAGCCATTCACACAAAAATAAATTCCCTCGTTGCATGTTGTGCTTTTCTTTATTTAGAGTTTCCTTAGGACCTATTTGGAAAAGAAAATGTCCAATTAAAAATAACTTGGGCTATCTCATTCTTCTATTCTGTTAGGAACACACGGGCTAAATTAGCACCACCAAGCTGAAGAATATAATAAGCACCCCTTCCCCATGGTATCTAAGACTTAGATCTTTTTGTGCCTTTCTAACTCCCCACACATATACCTCCAGACTCTTCTCGTTTTATTAACAGAGCTCTTCAGAGTAGAGGCAAATATTTTTCTTCTTCAAATATTATTATTGTATCATTCAGCACTGCCAGAACAAAAGGCACTCAGATTAATTTTGCCAAACTACAAAAGCAATTTGTCATGTAAAAATAGAGTTATATGGCCAGGTATTTTACAATGTACTGCTAAAATTCTCATCAACTTAAATAAAAGGGGAGGGGGGCCAAGTGTCAGAACTTTGGCAACTAGTAAGTCAGAAACGGAAAAGAACATTGTTAGATACACACTGTCATGCATCCAAATAACGGATAAAAACATTCCTTCTGATCAAAAATCACAACCTAATCATACATTTTATAAATATACTTCACATATGCATGTGTTTTCTACAAGCTTCATTTAAGCAACCATAAAATGATTAAAAATTAACCTTTACAAAGGCCTACATGTATACAAATCAGGAAAGTAAAATAAACATACTCACTCTTGGAACGTTTAAAATTGAAACTGTCTCAGATTGGGCAATTATAAAAATGCAACTGAACAAAGTATGGAAAAATAAGTTGTAAAAAACTGTCCCACAAGGGTTTTATGATACTAACAATGCCAAAATAAGGCCAAGCTTTGGGGAGCATGTTGGTATCGTAATAAATCAAGTCTTTCCATTCCTGGAGAATGAGCTCAGGAGGCATGCCCTACCAAAAAGGCAATCTTTTGCACCAGCTTGCCTCATGTTGCAAAACCAAAGTTTTAAACATCATCATATATTCTATTAATGGCTTACGTTTTTGCGAAAGGTAACTTGGATGACTCAAGTATAAACCCAGCCAAAAAGAGAAACAACCTTACTGCAGGGAATGTGGATGGTTTCTTCCCAAAAGAGCCCCAGTGAAATCCATTTGTGATAAATTCAGTTTCCAACATCCAGCCAGCCTGTCGAGGATGGAAAGTTTGGCCTTTGCACCGATGTCACCTTAATGACCTTTGATCCTTGAAAAAACTACTTTCATCAAAACAGAGGAAACTTACAAAAGAAGACAAGGCCCCATTAAATGAATGAAGAAATGACGTAGAGGGCCATCAGACACTTGACTGCTTGGGTGATATCCCATTACATTCACAAAAGCCAAAGCTCCTGGAGGGCAGGTCACTCTGTTTTAGTATAAGACCCAGTCCTGGCATATGACAGTCCTGCAGGGATAAATGTTATCAATTTGAATAATGCATCTTTATAGGAATATAACACTGTATGATTATCAAGGTATTTTTCCCACACATTACTCTCATCTGACCCTGCCATAACCCTATTGAATTCTGCAGAAAGGAAATTAAGTCTCCAGGAGATTAAGTAATTTGTCCAAGGTCATAAATGTACAAAGGAGTGTGCTGACATGAGAATGCAGGTTTTCTTTATATAAACATATATTTTCTTTCCTCCAAAACAACCTCCCTACTGCTCACTCCCCACCACAGTTAAGGTCCCAGATCACAAAGCCTACACCATAAAGTTATACTCATCCATAACAGGAAAACTTGTATCTACTATAAGGGTGGAGAGACAATGAAATGCTATTTTTTTTTTACAACTACATATTTATGTGATTGAAATAATTGTTACTCTTTTAATAAGAAATCCAACTGAGCATTTTGGATAGGTTGGTAAAGGAAGAAACTTATAAACTGTATCTGGAGAATTCAACATCTATGTGATTAAATGTAACATTCATCATTTTGTGCAAAGCAAATGGTCTCAGGGAGAACTCTGTGCAGCCGTGGGTAGCCTTCAATTTGTTTGGCTCCCGTTACCCAGTGAGAGGCCAGGCTACTAGGGCTTTCTCAGACCAGCTCACAGAGACAGTTGTGAGCCATAGAATCCCGCATGTGATGATTGGGAAAGGTAGGAGAGGAGGGGGTAAAGGCCCCTAAACAGAATTTCCTGGCACCTCTATGGCAAATGCTTATCCAGTCTAGTCCCATAGTCGTCCTCTCCTCTTTATCTATGAGGGATATTAGAATTCCCAGCATTATTTCCTTTTTCAAAAATATTTCAGTCCAAGTTCTGGAGCAAAGTGGGAGATGAAACTATCGCAGAGGCTATTTTGACACTGGATTTCATCAAAAGTGACGCCCATAGGCAGCTGGGGATAAGTGACACCAGCACATGGACCTATTTCGGGACTGATATGAGTCTAATGTTTCCCATTCAGCTCATGACCTCTGTTGACTTCAAGAGACACTATATTTGTGAACAGACTTTGGGAGCCACTGTTCTTTTACTCCCTGTTGAAGCGGGTTTCAATATCCAAGGACGTAATAGCCATCTATGAACTTTGAGACACGATGGTTTTTGGTGGGTTTAAATCCAAAAGCCCTCAGGTTCTTAAAAGGTTCAGATGGAAGATTCTTTTATCTATGTCTTGAAAGCGCTAATAAAAAGAACTGAAATATAACACATGACCCGTGAACTGAGGGGGACAGAGGACCTTTTGCCAAGTTTCCTGCACATTCCCTTAAAAGCAACCTGGGGAGAAAGTGAGAAAAACTGCTCAGCTCTAATGAGTACCTAATGGGTAGGAGCACCAGAGATTTATTTTGTGAATGCTTCAAAAAATGGCTCAGGTCTTTAACCACTAAACTGCCAGAAAATGTGTGGCTTTATTAAGCATCAGCCGAATAACTGACCAGTGTTTGAGAATCATGAATGTGGCCTTTCTGACTTCCCAAAGTATACAAGGATATTTTCTTTGACTTTCCCTTATTACAGATCCATAAAAACGACGCTGCTTTGTTCAGGAGACTCGGGACACATGGTGCTGCATGCTTCTGCAGAAACACATCCCACATTAAATTAAGTTAGAGGTGGTATTTGAAAAATACATAAATAACGGAGTTCCAATTCACTGCAAATGGTACAGGAGGCCAGTAAGTGGGAAGCCTACAAGAAAAGGACTTCTTTTAGAAAGATGTTTTACAGGACTTTTTCTGCATCATTAACTCTTCTGGAATCCTGAATATAACATGATGAATTTCCCTAAAAAAAGTAGCTACTGTTTAATTTTGAATCACTTCAAAGAGCCTCAGTAGAAGGAATCAAAGAAAACCAAAAAGACCAGTAGATGTGAAATTTGCCAAGGGAAAAAAAAAAGCCATGAAGGTTCTAACAGATTTTGACCATGTACTGAAAATACCACTGATTATTTTGCTAATACAGTGTTTTACTGTTCCATGTGGCTGAAATAAGTCTCTGTATTCATCGGAACACAGGATATTTTTATTACAATATTTGTGTCATAGCTCTTTGAAAGGAAACATATTTAAAACCTTGAAAAGAATCTCTGTCTTAAAATGGTTCTTGATGTGTAGGTGAGTACATGTGTTTTACTATAAACAGATACTTAATTGGAGTTCACGTTGCTAAAAAGAGTAAAAAGATACTGGTGGTCTTGGTCCTATCCCCAACATGTAGTTCTAGAAAAAAAGACATAATTTTTGAGGGCGCCTGGGTGGCACAGCAGTTAAGCCTCTGCCTTGGCTCAGGGCGTGATCCCGGCGTTATGGGATCGAGCCCCACATCAGGCTCCTCTGCTGGGAGCCTGCTTCTTCCTCTCCCACTCCCCCTGCTTGTGTTCCCTCTCTCGCTGGCTGTCTCTCTCTCTGTCAAATAAATAAATAAAATCTTTAAAAAAAAAAGACACAATTTTTAAAAAGCAAAGCAATTTGGAAGGTGGGGAAAGGAAAGAAAGTTGGCTGGGGTATTATAATGGTTGTTTGATTATCATCATTGGTCTTTAAAAACGTCTTTTACATAAAACCTGCCCAAGGGAAAAAGAAAGAAAACCTCCTAAAAATTCCACATCCCTGAACACCACTACATCAAAAACCATCTGGAAAATGTCAGATAATGGTATCCGCCCACCTAAGAAATTCGGTAAACTTTGTCTTCAATTACCATTTAGAATAATCAACTCAAATTGAAATTTCGATTTGAAAACCCTCAGAAGACAAAGCTGGGATTAGGAATCAGATTTTAAAAGTCTCCTTAAAAGACCATCTGTTTATAGACACCCTTCTCATATCCCACCTCGTCCTTGATCTGTACCATAAGTTCACAGCAGAAGCACAGCTGAATTTAAAGCCATATACACACTGCTACTATGAAGTCTAGTTATCACATGTACGTCCTGAGCTTGTCTCTCAAGTTTCCCTTGTTATGTAAGCACTTAGGGGCAATAAAATTTCACTTATATTCAGCAGCATTGTGAGTCTCAAAACATTAGTCTACCTAACTGTACAGTCCTTTTACTGGCGGTGGATAGCCCTGGTATTTTATTTATATTGATCATATTGTCGATGCTATATGGAATAACCATTTAGTAGCCTATTAGCCTGTAACGTTTTATTACTGGTGTTAAATATCATTACCCATACTGAACTCCAGATTAGAAAAATCAGGTCGGAAAATCTAAATATTCAGAAAGAACTACAAGACTGTTGGGTTCTCGAACACCCCCCCCCCACCCATAATCTGCAGACTGATGAGAAGAAAGAAAAACAATGAGTATCCACTTCTCACAGATAGAGGTCACTAATGGACTGAATTTGAATCACTGTGGCAGAAACCACAAAGTTATTAAAGTAATCTAGTGAAAAATGAACTTGAATCGAAATTAAAGTAAAAATACCAAAAGATGATTCTTCAGAAAGGTCTGACCTGAATAGAAATAAAATTGCATCATCTTGCCCCTTTTTGAATCTTCTGAACAGAGAGCAAAACCGAGAGCCCCCCTACCCTTTGCTGTTTTTTAACTTCAGACACTGCCGGTCACAGGAGCAGTAATTCTTCCTTGTAGGGTACAAGACTGAAGAGTCAAACTAGATCAGATGTTCACACTGAGTGTCTATAGAATAAGGCTCCTGGACATACATACTTGAGCGTTTCTTGAAACCACAGCTTCAAACTAGGAAGATATAAGGTTGCTTCAGGGAGATATGTCTAAATCCTAAATCAAACTCTCCGGCAGGCCAGAATATACATGTAACGGGCATCAGAGGAGGTTCAAATTAGATCCAGCCGGTCAAAGTCAAACTCGGATAAGATCACATCATCTGAAACCTGGCATACAGGGAAAACCCATGACTGCCTAGGGGACCTCAAGGCAGCCCAGCATGGTGTCATTTGGGAATCTACTTTCTTCTGTTAAAAGCATCCCCTGGAATTTCTAAAACTGCAATGAAACTACTGAAGTGTTAAGACATGGGCATTTTTTTAAACCAGTATTCTTCCCATGCTCGGTTTCTAATAGGTCCTGCTACACAGCTAGCCCCCTTCTTACAGTGTCTTGTATCTACTGGCAGAAACATGGAATAATGCTTGAAATTTCATCTTCCAACCTCTTCCACTCAGATATTTGCAACTCGACAGGACAGTATGGTGCTGCCCCTCCATAGGTGATTATTAAAAATTCTTAAACGGTTTAACCCTATCCTGTTTGGGGCTTTTGAGGAGGGGAGGGGAAAAAGTTGTATTTGGAGGGGCAATAACATCATAGGGAAATAAGCAACTTTTCATGGCATGTGTATCAGCCAAAGATTTATTCTCTTCCAATATGGTGGCCTGTCCACCTTTGATTCTGGTGCATACTGCTTAGTAATTAAAAAAAAAAAAAAAAAAAGTCCAGTTCTAACACTTTAGATACTGACCTAAAATCTTACATTCATACTGCAACAACCAAATACATCCCTGGATGAATGCCAACCTGCATTCTATTACCTCAAAATGTTTCGGGGATCCTTTCATTGGAGACTTAGGAAGGTCATATCACTTAAATCCGTAGACAATATGGGCTCCTATATGGAAGCTAGCCTACATATTAGCTTTTGGCTAGGAGAAGTTAGACATAATAAATTTAGCAATAAGCCTGTGAGCTAGGGAATATGCCCCAAAGCTCCCTGAAACCCTGTGTGATTTAAGAGCCTCCCAGCTGAGTGGTAAGCAATAGCTCCCATTTAGATGGGGCTTTGCATAGCAAATGCAGCATGTCAAGAAATCTAATCAGCACCTTGCACTCCTGCGTGAGCATTTACACGGATTTGTGCCTTGCACTTGATCAGCTTACTGCAAGCTTTACAAGAGATTCCCTCCACTACAATTAATCAAAAGCTCTTGGAGACTGCTTTCCATTTACAAGAGAAGTCAAGATGAGCTTCCAGGTGAATAAATAATGATCATAATAATGATGACAGCAGCAGTAAACCTCGAGCTGCTTTGAAACTGGGCTGGGGGAAAGGGGACGGTGGAGAGTTGGGGCTGGAATCTTTCTGTAGCTCTCTGAGGGACAATCAGGAGCTATTTTCTTAGTTAACCTAAGTAAGGTTGCTGTTTAGGAAACGTGACCATATTCTCTCTCCACTGCCCCTGGCCCCAAGTGCACACACACCACGGTCTATCAGTCCGCTGAGGAACTACCGGCCTCTCCACAGCACCACTAACCACCCCCCAATACATACATACACACACACACACACACACACACACACACATACCCCCCCACACACACAGGACAATCACTGTAAATTCATGTCGCCAATGGCTAATGCGTTCCATCTCATACTGCAATAAAAATGTGACTTCTAAAGTTTTTATTTTATGACGCCAGAAGGTGAATGGAAGGAGGGGGGAAGGGAAGGCTCCGGGGATGTCAAAGGGGGAAAACGTAATTTTTTCCCTTTACTTGATATTCAGTCTCTCTCTCTCTCTGTCTCTCTCTCTCTCTCTCTCACACACACACACACACACACACACACACACACACACACAGATTTGCTTTTCTGCACCAGCTAAATGAGGTGGGCGAATGGGAGTAGGCTCCCATCATTTTTAAAAGATGCTAAATAGGGCTGAGAGTGAGAGGGTGAAGGTGAGGAGGTGAGGGTGGGAGTGAGTGAAATCCATGCATCATTTCCCCGGACTGAAGAACACTAGAAGCCCCTGAATTCACATTCTCAATTTCCAACCAGCTACAAGATGAGGCCCCAGCTGGGGCCGAGGGTTCTCATCCATCCTAGTGGAGCCTCACCTCCCTGCACCGCTGCCCAGCGAGGGCAGAGAAGCGCCGCGGGCCCCTCTAACCTGACCATAGATCTCCCCGAGCTGGGTGCCCATCCCCGGGATCTTGAACTTCGCCTCCCTCTTACTTTCACTCAGATCTGGCGAGTGTCAGTAAAGGCGCTGTGAAGGAGCAGAGCTCAGCGGCGGGGCATGGAAGGAGAGGGTTGGGGGTGCGCGTTACCTGCGAAGGTTCTCGAGGTCTCCTTCCAGCCCCGGTGGTAATCTTGGTCAGCGCTGCCTCCTCTCCCAGATCCAAACTTTTGCTGGGTCCTCCGGGCGGCGGCGGCGGCGGCGGTGGCGGCTGCCGAAGCCCAGCCCTGTCGCCCGCAGCGTCGGGGCGCGGGGGTGCGGAGGCCGGAGCCTCAGAGCGGCGCGCGCCTCCCCGCAGCCGGCCGGAGCCCGGGCGCCCCGCTCGCCTAGCTCGCTCTCGCCTTTCTCCTCTACGGAGCCGCGGCATCGTCTTCCCCCGTCCTCCGCCACCTCCGCCTCCAGGGCTCGGGCATGCCACTTTCTCTCGGCGCCGGCCGCCGCGGCCCCCGCCTCCTTTCCACCTCTGCCTCCCCCCTCCGCCTCCACCAAGCCGCGAGTCCCGAAAGAAGCAGGACGAGCGGGGAAGGCAGCGGAAAAAGGTCCCGCAGCGCCGGGGCTCCTCGGAGGCGGAGGACCTCGGGGGGCGGCCGGAGAGCCGGGCGGGCGCGCCTGGGGCGCCTGGGAGCCGACCGCGCAGAGCCCGGAGCACAGAGCCGCGCGGGGCGGCGCGGGGGCGGGCGCGGGGCTCGCTCCAAGTGCTGCGCCGGCCCGGCGTGGGTCCCGAGGCTGCTCCGACCTCACTGCTGCCTCGATCGGATGCGGCGGGGCTAATGTAGACGCCGCGGCCCCCACCCCCACCCCTCCTGACACCCCCGGGAGATGTTTACAGTAATGAATTCGAGGGATCGCCTGCGCCGCTCCCGCGCTCCTCCTCTCCCTCCGTCCCTTGCGCTCTGGCGCGCTCCCCTTCTCGAGCCCTCTTTCTCTGCCCCCCTCCTTTACGCCCTCCCTTTCGGAGTCCCTCCCACATTTCTGGTTTAAAGAATGCTTGGGAGGCGCGGCTGCAACCCTAAGCTTTCCAAGAGGCAAAGTCGGACTCAGTGTTTAACCCTCTCCTCCCCGAACAGAGTTGCAGAGCGCCTGGACCAACACCATGGGTGCCACCCTGACCGAGCACGCCTTCTCCTCTCTCTAGCCACCACCATCCCACCCCCCAACTCTTAGTGATAATGCCACCGTCTGAGCGCTGAAAGTCTATTTCCCCCCTGCCCGCCTGGGCTATACTTCCAAGCCAGAGGATCTATTCCTTAGACATTGAGAAATGATCGAAACGTGAGATTAGAGGGTAAAAGATAACAAGTCTCTCAAACAAGATGGCGTTATTTCAAATGAAGGCAACCCTGGTGATTTGCGCCCCCCACCCCCACCCCACCACCAGTTAACTCCCTGATCCCGGATCTTATTAAATAACTTTAATTGGAAAAATAATCCGAAGTTTAACATGATTATTTTGAACACCTATTTTCTGCCTTCACTCTGGCTGCTGGAAAAAAGGGTTGTTCACTTTCCCCATAGATTACAACGGACAACTAAATTCAGCCTCAAAGATTGAGGAAACAGACTTGACAGCAAAAGGAGCCTGATTTGTATACGGGCAACGTATCCACTTCGCAATTTCTTTGCAAAGGTTAAAGAGTAATGTAAGAAAACCAGGTGCACCTCTCTTTCTTGGAAAACGTATTTTAAAAGGTTCTGGTTTTCTCCTCTCATTTCACTGTCGCTCCTCCTGCCTCCAGTAAGTTGCTGTCATGTTTTAACAAGTCTGTGGAGAGGCTGAATGTGAACAGAAGAGGGAGAGCGAGCTCGCGCCAAGCGCCAGGCTGCGCCGAGACGCGCCGTCGGTGGGGCCACGCGTGAAGCAAACAGCGAGCTTGAAACTAGCTCAGAACCAACTCCCTAGGGATCCGCGGGGCTGTCTCGGACGAAAGGTTGGGCAGGGGCGGTGGCCTCGACTGGCTCAGGAGGATTTCCCCGTCCTCAGTTCAAAGTCTGAGTCACTTGGCACCACTTTCCCAATTGTTTTTATTTCCTTCGCATCCCTGTTGTGTCTACCGCCTTCACTTATTTGAGTGCCTCAGTCGTGTTAAGAGGACTTGGAGAAACGCCCCATTTGCCTCCCAAGCACAAGACACGCATGGATCCACCCAGACGCACGGCCGAGACGCACGCTGGCACACGCTCTCACACGCGCGCACACAAGCACACACGACCTGGGTTTGTGCCCGCGGATCGCTGCTCCTGTTGCATTATGCAAAGTGGTCAGGAAAATACTTTGATTTACATACATAACCGCTCTTCTCCCCCAACTCAGTGTGTGACTAACAAATATCCAGAGGAGGAGGGGGCACGGCGGGGGGAGTTAATTGGACTAGGACAGACAGTGAGTGCCATCTTGCTGGGAGGTTCAGGAGCGGAGCAAGGCGCCAGTGTCGACAGCCGCGGTGGCCTCCACCTCCACCAGCAGCTGCCGCTGGCCGGAGCCCCAAGCAATCCAGGAGAATCCCGGGCATCAGTGAGTCCAGTTGGCCCCAGTCACCCTCTTCCCCGATACTTAATTTCCCTGGTTAATGCCCCAACCTCAACTGACAATCTTGATTAGAAATGAGAAGTGACCGCGCCGGCGCTGAAGGCGCAGAGACGAACCCCGGACTGGTCAGCGAGGCGGAGGGATCTTTCCAGGCGACTCCGAGCCCGCGCGGGGACACGGTGGCAGCTGGCGAGGCTCTGCTCCCTCCCTCCTCGCCGCCGCCTGGCCCTGGCACTTAGCGCCAGTGGGGGGCCCGGCGCTTTCCGCCCCCTCTCCGCGTCCCACGCACGCGGCTCAGAGAACGCAACCCCAGGTCAGACTGGGGTGCTGCCTGCGCCTTCATCGCCCCCGCTGGCGCGCCGGCTGAGCTCAGGGCCGGGCCACTGAATACCAGCAGAGCTGGAGAAAGACTTGGTTTTGGAAAAAGAGAACCCTCTCTCCAACTCCAAGGAAAATGCACTGGCATCCTCCGCATCTTCTTAGCCACGAATCAATCCCGAATTGCGGGCAGGAGGCGGGCTGGTGGCTTTAGATGTAACCGCTTGATAACATCGGTGACATTATCAGCAGATGGAGTGGGCGCGGGGGTAGAGGAGTAGGGGGTGTTACTCCTAGAAGTTATCCTACCATTCTGGGGAACTGAGAGCCTGGATCACAGCAAGCTTAATGGCTCTAGAACCCCAATTTGGGATCTATCCTCCCAGACTGTAGACTGGCAAATGTGTGTTTTGACCTATGGCTCAGTTACAAAACTCTTTCGAGGAGGTGAATTCTACTTGCAAATAGACCTCCCTAAAGTGGGGGGGGGGGGGGGGAGTTAAGCAGCCTGTGCTCTCTCTGAAGGAAAGAAAAAGCCAAAAATATCCCATCCCGTTGACCGCCCTACGCTGGTTCAAAAAAAAAAAAAAAAAAAGTGTATCTCCCCCCAACCGCGGAGCAGCAGCGCCGGCGGTACTGGAAACTCCACCAGGCACCTCTGTCCCTTTACCTGGCGGCCACCGTGTCTCCTCGCAGTGGGCTCATCCGAATCCGACCGGGTCGGGGAGGTGGAAAGGGAAGAAGCTGGCGCGGCAGCAGCGGGGCTCCCGGGGCATGGTATTGTTTTAGGGGTCACCGCAAAGGTCCCTCCTGCCCATCGTTGAGAACCGCCAACCTGATCCCGGGTCTGCGTGGACACCGCGGCAGGCGCAGTGCTGCCGCCTCGCAGCTGCTAGACACCCGGAACCGAGGGCCAAAGACGCACCCCGGGCGGAAGCAGCGCAGCGCCTTGGCGCGGAGCTTGTGGCCGCCGATGTTATCTCCAAGCGCTAGTTCTTCTGCGGTGACAATGGAAGATGCCAAACTCGCAAGTGACAGCGACAGGTTTCGAACGTACAACTAACTACAAGGTACCCAGCCTGAGACAGTATGCTGCTTCCCCCTCCCCCTTCTCTCCCTCCTACTGGGGAGGGAACTAATTTAACCCTGTGTGCGCCCTACGCTCCCTGGCGAAGCTGGAATGGACTCGGAAACCGCAAGCGGCGGCTCCCGGGGCGAGAGCTTTGTTCACGTGCGTTTTCAGTGGGTGTGTTACTGTCTGGGGGCATTCGCGTGGCAAGACGCCAGTGGCAGGCTTCCAGCGCCAGACTCCGGCATGGGAAGGAGCCCTAGCGTTTCATCCGGACCAGACCCAGCCCTCGGAATCTATTTTTTGCCTTCAGTTACCAGATTTATTGAAGTTGCCAGCAAAGTTGGGTTTTATTCCTTTATTTCTTCCTCTCTCCCGCCCCCCGTATTATTTCCTTTCCTAGCGGTGCTTCGAAGATGTGGAACTCTCCGCGCATTCTAATTCTAGCTTATAACTGTTTTGCGCGTGCGAGACGAATGGTGGAGGGTACCCATCCACCCACGCAAAATTTAAATGAAGCCGAAGGGAAAGCTGTCTCCCACCCACTCACCCAGTGTGGGCAATGGCAAATGACCACATATTCAAATAAGACCAAGACACCGCCGGAAGATGGGGAAAGGGCAGGTTTGAGGAAGTTTAAGCTGAGAATGGGGAGATGGAAGGGAGAGAGAGAGAACGCGCCTGAGAATGGAATCAATGGGGAAAACACAGACAAGAATGATGATGCAGAAAATGTATCTGAGTCCCAACACTGAAAACAGCAGATCAGCTTGAAGTGCCTAGATTTTGATCGGCAATATTTCCCCAGCTCCTTTGGAAGCTGAATGAATGAATGAATGAATGAATGAATGAGTGAATGAATGAATGAATGAATGAATTTGGGGTTTTTCGTTTTGTTCTGTTCTGCTTTGTTTTGTTTTGTTAATGAGAGAGAGAAAGTGAGTACGTGAGGCTCAGCCTTGGCTGCCCAGATGCTTTTCCTTTTGTAAACAGCTTTGTCTAGGTGCTCCAGACTCCCAAAAAGTAAAGTGCAGTTGGAGGCAAGTCATCCTCTAGAGATGGAATGGGAAGCTTAGACAAGAGAAACTGACAGTTCAACGCCTCTGCTGTCACCGTCACACCCAAATGAGCCAGAACATCGCCCACAGCGCAAACCCAGACAATCTTCAACAGATTCCCTTTTTCTCCATCTCCATTCTGGACTAAAGAAAGACAGAAAGACTGAGTTTTTAAAAAAACATTTAGAGGGTAACACGTGGATCTTGCGAAAACTGAGTTATTTTTAAAAGAAAAAAATGTGTTTCTCCATGGGATAGATGTTCTAAGTCCTCTCTGCAACATACCCAAGCCAATGGGAATCTGTAATAGCCATTTGAAATGCCTCCGGAGCCGGGCCTGCCCACGGAGGCAATGGGAAACAGCTTCCAGCCGGCCTGGTGCAGAATTTCGTTGTAAATCCTTCTAGTTTGCCAAGGTGGCAGCAAAGCATAGGGAGAGCTTGTCAGGCTGCAGAAGCAACCCGGAAGACCACATTTTAGGACAAATCCTCATCCGCCTGCTTTTAAACACTCATCTTCAGGTGTATGAGTGTACATAACTATCCACATGGGGTTCTTGCTTTGAAACCTTCATCTGAGATAACAGTGCAATGATTTCATCTTCAAGAATACGTTTTTGTTTAAAAGAAAATGGAACTCCGTACAGGTTTTACTTTCTGATTTATGCTGCCAGAAAATGAGTAAGACCGAAAAGATGAGACGAGGTGGCTGCAGATATACAGAACTTGTATTTTAGATTATTGCTGTTTGCAAATTATAAGGGAACACTATCACCTGGCTGTGCTCCCTACTGGAGACTATCGATGGGATGACTGTAGTCAGGACAAGGAAAATTAAGTACAGAAAAACATCACATCAAATGTATGAACAGAATAACTGTTACAAATTGCTTAACCACATGACCTATAAGTCAGCTTTAGAAATGTGTGATGGTGGAGCCACAGGAAGTGAAAGAGTAGTAAATGTGGTTCAGGGTCTCCAGAGGGTAATAATTTTGCAGACTCACAAAACTGGGATAATTAGGTTACTTTATTTTCATTAAGAAACCATCGCTAATACAGTAGAGTAGAAGAGTAGAGAAAAAAAAAAGCAAATCTGTGAGCCTCAAAAAATGGAAAGTCATGGGGTGCCTGGGTGGTTTACTCAGTTAAGTGTCTGACTCTTAATTTCAGCTCTGGTCAGGATCTCAGGGTCCTGAGATCAAGCCCCCTGTGGGGAGTCTGCTTGAAGATTCTCTGTCCCTCTCCCTCTGCCCCTCCCCCCACCTGTGCACTCTCTCTGGGGCGCACAAGCGCTCTCTCTCTCTCTCTCTTAAATAAATAAATAAATAAATAAATAAATAAATAAATAAATAAATCCTTTAAAAAAAAAACCCCGGAAAGTTAGCTCATTCGTTATTCTTTGGACTTCCATTTCCTCGATGGAGTTTTTAGGTCAGCTGAAACTTGACTGCCATCCCAAATCTTTCCGTGCCCCTTTCCATGTTTTTTTGTACACTCCCCCATCTATACAATGAACATGTACATTGGCCTGTGTTTCTAATACTTTGTGGAAGGGGGCCTGGGTGGCTCAGTTGGTTAAGCGTCTACCTTTGGCTCAGGTTGTGATCCCAGGGTCCTGGGATCAAGTCCCCACATCTGACTTGGCTCCCTGCTCTTTAGGGAGCCTGCTTCTCCCTCTGTCTCTCATGAATAAATAAATAAAATCTTTAAAAAATAATAATAATACTTTGCAGAAGTCAAGATAACACAGGATTTGGATTTGTAAGATCATGGTTTAAGCCCAAGGCTCTGAAAATTCTGATCTTGGATAAGGTTGGCTCTGAGCCACTGTTTACTCATTAATAAAATGGACATAAAAATACCTGTCCTACCAGCCTCACAATATTGTCACATCGTGAGTCAGTGCATGGGAAAGTGCTTTAGAAGTTTCAGTTGTTATTCAGTTATTGGTAACAATATTATCATTACATCACACTCCCAGCCTTCAAAACATTGGAAAGTTACATCAACCTGAACAGCTTCCCCTAATGTTATCATCTTACATTACCTTGGAACATTTATCAAAACAAAGAAACCAACACTGCTATGTTGCTATTAACTAAACTCCAGGCTTTATTGGTATATCATCAGTTTTTCCACTAATATCCCTTTTCTGTTTCAGGATCCCATCTAGGCTACCACATTGCTTTTAGTCATCAGATCTCCTGTGCTCTGTGACAGTTCTTCAGTCTTTCCTTGTTTTTAATGACCCTGGGAGTTTTGAGGAA
The DNA here is from genome assembly GCF_023065955.2 of Ursus arctos. Classification (NCBI taxonomy): domain Eukaryota; kingdom Metazoa; phylum Chordata; class Mammalia; order Carnivora; family Ursidae; genus Ursus; species Ursus arctos. The sequence goes on from NW_026622930.1 coordinate 17,163,587, forward strand.
TAGTGGTCATGTATTTTGTCTTTCCATTTGAGTTTGTCTTATTTGATTATAGTTCTGGGTTTGGGGGGGGGGGAAATACCAGGGAGGTGGAGTGCTATTCTCATTTCATCATAGCAGGTGGTGCATGGTATCAGCATGATGTCACTGATGATAACATCATCACTCTCTAAGGTATTGTGGCAAGGTTTCTCCACTATAAAGTTATCTGTCCTTTTCTATACTCTGTTCTTTGGAAGTGAGTCACTAAGTCCTGCCGACCCTCATGGATTTAGAATTTATAAATGCACAAACTAAACATTTAGTGCAACTCTTAAACACCCTAAATATTGAATCCACCTAGGAATAATCTCCCAGGAAATTCTTCCTGTAATCTACATCCTTAGAAAAGTGTTCAACTATCTCCTCTTGGCCATGTATTTTGAACCCATCTTCACTACTCCATGCTTTACAATCCCCAAACCCAGTCTCCAAGTCCTGTTGATTCTTTTCTGAAATGTCTCCTACCTTCCTAGTTCTCATTGTCACATCTGGTTGGTTTAGAATTCCAACTTTCCTACAAAACAATGGCATCCACGACCTCTTATCCCTTTCTCCCTTTCATGATTTTCTGACAGTTTGGTGTTCATTTCATTCTCCCTCCAAGGGACCATAGCAATCTACTAGTTTGTCTCTGGATAGTCTAAGGGTCTCAAAGAATTTAGTTGGTCTTAGCTTTCTTTTATTCTGGTAAATATTGAAACATGCCTGTTGGCTTCATGAATAAGCTTCAGTAGCAAGTAGAGAGAAGGCCAACCTTTCTTCTAAGATGAGAGCCACTGTAAGAAAATCCATGGTTAACACACTGTGGATAGGTGGCTTTTCATTTCTCTCATGAGTAGAAAACACTCTTTATGCATTTTTTTTTTTTTTTTTTTGCGAGTGTGGCATTATTCCTGTGAAACTGTGACATTGAAATGCATACTCTTCTGGTTTTGAAACACCATGATACAGTTTATGGTTCGTCCATTTATCCAACAAACATTTGTAGAAAACACAAAGCATGTAGCAGAACTTTGATGAATAGACTTAGTCCCTATTCTATCAGAACTCTCAGTGTAGTAGAGATACACTGTTAAATAATTACACACTCATTAGGTAAATAAAACAATTTGGGTACATGCAAAGCATATCAGTGCCCTGAAACAGATTCTCTGATGAGGAAAGGCCTCATCCAAGTGGTATGTGCTGATTACAGGGGACTTGTGACGTCACTTCCAGCCTTCTGCATACGCCAACTCCGGGAACCAACCGTAGTCCCCTGTCTCCGGGAAATCGCTTTGGGCCAAGAATTGGAAAATCAGTGTGGAAGTAATTGCTTGACTATCCATTTCCCCTAAGCCTTGGTTTCTTTGCTTCTCCATGCAGGTTATAAGACGATTATGCGTGAACAAAAACAGAAGGTCCACACTGACAGGAAACAAAAGCGCGTTAAACCATGGAGATTTCCTCATACATAAACCTGCCATTTGTCAAGTACTTGCTCTCTGTTCCAAAGGGAAGCTGGCAAAAACTTGAAGCAAACATTCTCCAACAGCACTGGAGAAGAGTAAGTGAAGGAAATGCCCCTTTAAAAAAGGGTATATGTTTGATATAAAGCAGGAAGCCATTTTAAGAAGAGATGGAAGATCTACCCAGAGACTGATTTGAATTGTAGCAAATGTTACTGAGCCTTCTGTATCTGACTACAGTTCCAATGAAGAGGGAAGTGCCATTTTAATCAGAGAAAACATACGTCACTGCGTGAGTAAAAAAGATTCTGAATTAGAATATATATCTAATACATATATATATATATATATATATATATATATATATTACTTCCCACTGTACTACATATCTATCTATCTATCTATCTATCTATCTATCTATCTATCTACGAACAAAGACACATATACACTTCCCAATATCTATTGATAATTAGAAAAATAAAATGGCATTCTTTAGAAGGTCAGAGATAGTTTTCAAGCCTGACTCTTATTATAAGGACAAATACTACATCAGTTAAGCTATGTGTAGTTGCAAGAGGCCTGAACTTGGACTTGGATGGTGGGACTTCAAGTCTCTACCATTTTATCAGGGAAGTCACTTAACAGCCCAAGGCCTCAGTTTCTCTTTTATCCAAAAAGGAAAAACAAAATGATCTGTCAGGGTAAATACATAAACAGTAAGTGAAGTGGGTTATTTTGAAGCTCAAGTTAAGAACAAACTATTATTATTTATGTAATGACTGTGTTTTACAGAACATAATTTAATGTGAGGTCTGTTTTACTCTGTATAATGTTAAGATGTGGGGTTTACTTGTGTTGCCATTCCTGGCTTTCTGGTAACCTGTTTTACACAAAGTGTCAGAGCTTCAAAGATACAGAGTTGCTAAGTTCCTGCAGTGCTGCTCCAAACAATACTTTCTAAGGTTTGAACTATAATAAACTTGCCCGACATAAGGAATTCTTAGCTATCTTCTCCCTGTATCATTGAAAAACTCATATAAATTGCTGTTGGCTAATTTTCTTTTGCAGTTCCTCCACTTAGCTAATAGAAGTAACTAAAGTTTTCCAAGTGATTGATTGATTGATTGATTATTGTTAGATTTTTTTCATGCTTGAATTTTCTGGATTTAGTCATCTCCTTTGCTTATTCAGTTGGAACAACTTGGATTTCATGTTTCTCCTCTCTCCACTTGAAACATTTTACATTTTTGAAAAATTAAATTGTCACTAACACTTGTTGGTAAAAAGTTTAGAGAGTTAGCTCCTCACAGATAGTGTCTCTTCCTCGGTCTCTCTGTGTCACCTTTGGAAGTTCCCACGAGTACCATATTTTGTTGACACACTAGAAAGTCATATGCTATGAATGAAGTGGGCTTATTTGTGTTTGATTTCTGCTCTTCATCGATAGTACGAGGGCACGAATTAAATTCTTCCTCCTAAATACTAAATGCTCTTTGTTGATCACAATCTGGTGTATAGGCTGGCAAAGGCCACGGTATTCTCTTCTCTGAAAAGGCATTAAAAGCTTGATTTCCAAAGGCTTTCCCTTTTTCCTTCATGTTTTGAAGAGATAGCTAATGAATCTCAAACATAATATGAAACGGTGAATATATCTGAATCATTCTGTCCTTGGATTATGTGTTTATTTTTGTTCCTAGAGATTCTGCTGCAGTTTTGAGTTTCAATAGTATAGTTTCCTCTTCCTTTTACTTTAATGCTTTATAAATGAAATCACGTCAGATTATTAAGTGCAGCACATACAAGAATATGGATTACCGAACAGAGTTAGTAGAAAGACAAGAAGTTAACCTTCAAAATACCTTCATTTGTAGGGCGTTTATCCCACCATTCCCAAATCGATGACTGTGTCATCCGTTCTCCACCCACATGTCATGGGTCACAGTAACAGGGAAGCAGCTGGTAGTAGATGGCAGATCTCCAGAAACCTGTCCAGAGTTCGTCACATTGTATTCTCTCATCAGCAGGAAATATTTCCTCTTATCATTATGTATAAAACCAAAGTTATTCAAATTTATTTCTAAATCTCTATAAATTAAAAGACAGTTTCCTTAAAAGACATCTTGTATTTCTCGTATGTCTGTCCTAAGCAGACAGACTTAAAGATTATAGAAGGAAGCCTGTGAAAGCTAAGGGAGGCTTAACATCATTAGGGAAACAAAACCACAGTAAGAAACCAGTTCACTCCCACTAGAATGGCTATTAAAAGAAAAAAAAAAAAAAGACAGAAAATAACCAGTGTTGGTAAGCAAGTAGAAAAATTGGAATCCACCTACATTAGTGATGGGATTGTAAAATAGTACAGCCACTTTGGTGTGAAGGTTACTTAAAAAGTTAAACGTAAGTTTACCATACAACCCAGAAATTTCACCTTTCGGTATATCTACCTCCCAAAAAATGGAAACGTATGTCCGCACCAACACTTCTGCATGAACGCTCTTAGCAGCATGCTTCACAGTAGCCCCAGACTGGAAAGAGCCTCCATGTCCATCAGCTGCTGAGCACATAGACATAATGTGGTGTATCCATGCAATGGACTGCTGTTCGAACAAAGTAAGGATATATGATAAAGCATGGGTGAACCTCAAAATTATTTCACTCCATAAAAGAAGTCATACTCAAGAGACCACATATTGTGTGACTTAATTCATAGAAATTAAAGAAAAAGCAAAGTGTTTGAAGGCTGCAAAGCAGCAGCTGCCAAGGGAAGAAGAAACAGAGATTTACCGCAAATGTGCCTAAGAGATCATAATGCAGTGATTAAAATGTTTTCAAATTGATTCATGGTGATGTATGCCTAACTTGGCAAATTTAGGAAAAATAAGAATTGAATTGTACACTCGAAAGGAGTGAATTATATGTTATGCAAAATACATCTAAATAAAATTATTTTTTAAAAGCTAAGAGGATTGATGTCAACATCTATGAATATTTAATCTTGGTAATATTCTGGCTAGATCCTCTTACATCACCAATAAATAAGGCTTGAATTATCTTAAGACTAATAGATAAAGAATATGGAGAGTAGAAATAATAAACTAATATAAATGTCTACACATTACTCTTGTGAACCTACTTTTTCAAAAGAGCAGATCATTTGCAATCTGATTCAATCCACCCATGTGATCTGTAAAAATTCAGAAGTAAAATAAACAGAATATAGGGTGACATATCCTTTCCACTCCATTGTCTGGAAAAAAAAAAAGTACCATCTAAAAAATGTCTATGAGTCAATATGGGAAAACAAATTCTCTGCTTTTGTATTAAGTTCTCTGCTCACCAGACCCCTCTGCCAAAAAGATTCTTCTATTTTTACAACACATAGTACATTTGTTTACCATGGCTCAAGGAAACATCATGTTTTACTAATAAAAATCCATTTTTGATAAAAGAATGATCAATTATTTTAACATAACCTTCGAACAGCTTACTTCCTTTATATAGTCATCAATCAGGAATCTTCTTTCTTTCTGTCCAGTTAGGGCAATATAAATATCATTTTGTGAGGATGTCACATTTTTCTTTTTTTCTGGCAAAACAAGAAAGCATAAGACAGATGGGTTAAGAAGAAAGTCAGACAGAGTATCAGTTGCCAAAGGGAAAAAAAAATAAAGACAACATCGTGTCCATCAAGGAGCTCAGATCAAGGGTCTTTCTTTTCTCCAATGATGACAGCTCTAGAGCTATGAGCAACCAGAAAATAAATAAAGCAAAACCACCAAAGGCGTTTCTCCACAGTTTCCACTGTAATGCCTAGAATAGGTAAACATGTCATGTTTCTAGGAGGATTACCTGAAAAAAAAATTAGCTAACTCCGACAGGAAAAAAGAAGAAAATAGAATAAGGGTGTGTCATGTCTATTACCGAGGGATGAACTTCATCATGCTTTTCTGGGTCCTGCTGATGAAAGTGTCTAGGAAGAATAACCCACATCTACCTTCAACAGTATAAAAGGATCCAAAGTAAGATTTGTAATTCTCACATGAGGAGCTTCAGGACAACTGACGTAGTTGTTCTCCGTTGAAAGTGGGCCCTGGCTGGTATTCTGCTTGCACACTAGATATGGTGAAATCGAGTTTATGTGCTCTTTAATAATCTTTCTCCAGCCAGGAAGACCTTGTTTTTCAGGCCTCCGGAAATTGGTGATAGAATAAAGGAGGTTGGAAGTGGGGCTAGATCTCCTGGACCTGTGAGCCATCCATCACGCATTCACAGCAGCATCCCAGATGGAAGAGAGATGAGGGGGAGCACGTTTAATGAGGTGTGAGCTTGGAACAGGCAGAAAAACACAATTTTAAAGGTTCTGAGATCAATGTCTTGAATCGACACAATGAAAAATCTTTTAATATAGATAGAAAAATCACATTTTAAAAAATATTTAAACATTACCCTCAGGCTTTAAGAAAAGAGTAGATACTAGGTTTGAAGATATTAAGAAAATTTGCTAATTGGCCAAGTTCCTCGTCAATGCCTTATAGGATGTGCTTATGTATAAAAGCATGTCGCAGTCTATTTGGAAGGGAAGCAGGCTGAGTTCTGGTATCAAATATGTTCCCAGCTAGCTGAAGATTTAGGAAAGCCACTCAATTTTCTCAGGCCCCAGATGTCTCTTCTCAAAGGTGATAATAATAATTTCTGGCAAACTTGCTTTGCGTCGTTTTGTAAGCATAGAATAAAATGGTAAATGTAGAAATATCTACGAGAAAAGCATTTCCCTAAGCAAAAGTGTCATTCTTACTAAAAATGTGAATGTCTCCTTTTTAACCCCTTAGCTTACTTGTGGATGAAAACCAGCGTAACTCGTCTAGGAAATGATCAGGTTCTGGTTTACATTTCTTCTGTGATGAGGGTGACAAAGGGCTGATCTTTAGATATGATAAGTACAATGTTCCATGCTTGGGCCAGAGTTTGGAGAGACTCATTAATCACGTTCCATTGTGTTAGAGGTTCTGTAAACATTGCAAAAGCATAAAGTACAGTCCTTCTATTAGTGACATCTTTCCAACCTAACTCCAGGAAGCCTTTGAGATTTTCTTAACTGACTGGATTTCATTTCAGTCATTAGTTAACCCTGCTTAGTGGGTGACTCTGAATCCCACCAGGCAGAAGTAAGGGGATATGTATTCAAACAGTACAAACATGGCTTGTCCCAGTCACATAACCATTAAGAACAGTAGGGGGGATTTCCTTTCTCAGGATGAGTCAAATCCTTTATGTGAATCCCATAATATTCCTTTTTTTTTTTTTTTCCGCCTTTGGAAACTGATGCTATAAAGTTATCGTTAAAAAAGAATGTTGACAATCCTTCCTATGGATACTTTGGGTGAGATGAAAAGACAAGTGTTATTGCTTACAGATTTGTACATCCTGTTGGCAAAGTTTTTTTATGTATGAATGGGCCACTTGAGACAACTAAGAAGCCAGGCCACCTCTGGGATATGGGTCGGAGTACATTTGGTATTTACTAAGACTAATCTGCTCCATGTTCCTTTTGATATTTTGATTACTTTTAGTTTCCAAAGTCTGTAAAATCCTCATTTGTAAATATTTTATTATTTATTTATTAATATTTTCCTTCATGGAAATGTTTTCACGCATATCCATCTGTTGGAATGTAGTTCTTTTTAGCTACAATAGCAAAGATCCCAACAGAATTAGTGCAAACAAGACCATTTAAATAACTGTTGGGTGAGATTTGTGCAGAAATATATCAATACATATTTTAATATTATTAATTTTACAGTTTAGTTGAAGAACATAATATTAATTCCCAGTTTCAAAGTTTTTTGGGGAAGTTCTAGATATGATAAATTGAATGAAAACATTAATTTCTTGGCTGCTTTTTTTTTTTGCCGTCGACCCCCTCCATTTGTTGTTTACACCTTAGGAAAAGCCATGGCTCTGATGGTTAGACATTGGCCTAATAAGGCAAATGTTGCAGTTTATATAAAAGCAAGCTATCTTCCTTCTGTACAGATAGAATGGAAAACTTGATGAGTCTCACGGCAGGATGACATTTATACACAGAGAAAGAGCATATGGCTGGATCAGAGACAATCCCTAACCATCTATATGTAAACAACTCAAGTTATAGAACATACTGACAATGGGTGACAATTAATACAATGTTTGTGGATAAGGAAACATGCATCTCCTATTCCTACAACAGTAATTTTCTTCAGATTCATCTTTGATCCCACCGTCTCTCTTTTTACCTCCTAAAAGTTTGCTCCTCTCATGCTAGTATTTTATACATACTTCAAAATAAGGGAGATTCAAACTAAGCAATTGCTAAGCATAATAATAATTAATCACAATGCATATCTAAATAATTACAGGAGGTGAGTTAGAATCATTAATAACAAGGTAATATGGATGTGATAATATCAACACACTTACAATAAGGGACCAAGCAGTATAAAGTACAGCTATGGGACTGTTTCCTGGCACTTCCGTATCACACTCCAGTTAATAGGTTTGGTTATTGCCCCATGCTTTCAATAGTTAGACCATATAACCTACTCAAATTCAGCTAATTTTCCAACAAATCCATGTTCTTTCTACCACTCTTGAGCCTTGTCTACCTCTCTCTAAATTTTGTTTGTTCTCTTTGTACTTTTATAAATATCACATGGTTGGTTTTTTTCCTCTTAGTATGTGCATGGCATCCATGTTTTATTGTTTACATAATTAACATTCCTGAAGCTCTATGATATATATGCCAGACACTGTGTCAGCAGGAAATAGATTATTGCAGAGTATTCAGACAAGTAAATGAAACTAAATTTGATTGTAGCAAGTGCTAGATTAGGAGAAATATAACATTTTATTAAGAAACAGAAGAGGCACCTAACTCAGTCTTTTGGAATCAAGAGTCCTTTCTGGTAGGGTAAGGAATATTACAGAAACTTAAAGTTGTTCCTTTTGCCTGGAATATGTTATCGAGGAGGGGGAAAAGAGAAGAGATGTAGGTAGTAATAGGGCTTGAAAGTTGTATTTTGAAAGTTGAGCTTGATCCTCAAAGAAAGGAATCTTGGAAAGTTTTTAAAATGTGGGAGTGATAAGAACCAATTTGTGCTTTTGCTACTTAGCTCTGCCATAGAGAATACATAAACAAATGAGTGCGGGTGTGTTCTAATAAAACTCTTATTTGGAAAACAAGGCAGCTGGCAGGAATTGACCCCCCAGGCCACAGTTTTCAAAACAACAAAGCTGGGATGAGGTAATATTGCAAAGGTTTGGTCACTGGCTAGAAGGAAGGAAGAGGGAAATGTCAAGTTTCTGATTCTGTCTATATGAGAGAGGTAACTACAATGGATGACCCTAAGTCTGGTTAAAGGTATACGTATTCATGCGTCATGTAGAAGATTGTAGAAGATGGCAATGACACTGTAAGAGGAGTGATTATAACCTGGAGGATGTCTTTCAATGGCCATAGGAACACAAGTTAGATTAAGCACTGTAGAATCAGTGGGAGCTAGTCATCTCTCTCTCTCTCTCTCTTTTTTTTTTTGTTACAAATTATGACACGGTTTTATACCTCTAAAATGAATAATCACTTTTTAAAACATAGTAATTATGAAGACAGTATTTGTTTGAACACCACTGAGTTCTAAGAAAAGAAGGTGCTAGATACAGGCAATGTATTACGACGTGGTAACATGTAATATTTTGAAATGCTTAACAAAGAGTCACACATAAGCTGCAGAGAGAGAGGGTAAATATGGAAGCATTTAAAGAAAGGATGTGACTCACAGGAAGAGAGCCAATCTGAAAATTCAGAGAAACATAGGGAGGAGACCAAGGAGAAATCCAGAGTGAAGTGGAATAACTGTGTGGGGAGCAGATGGTGCAAGAGCTCATTCTTAAGAGATAAGACGAGTGAAGAATCTGCTTTTTCTCCTCAAAAAGTTACAATGGTTATATTTTGTATTCTGTTTCTTGCCTTTTTGGAGTGGTTTCATCATAATTTATCTTTATTCAAGGGGGAATTTTACTAATTTCCCGTGCAATGTCACTGCTGTCATGTTAAAGACCTAGGTTCTCATGCCATGTTTTCCCTTACCTTCTCCATGTCCATATTTGCTCCCATCCTTCCTGTTCTGCAGATGAACATGAAGTCAGTGAGTTTGCACCATAATGTGATGTTAAAATACTTCGGCAACTCCTAATTATTGGTTTCTGCAAGACATTTGGGAGATATTATATACTCTGAGTAAAGGAAATCCCTTCACCGCTCCTTTTTGGCATGCTTCTCTCGGGCTATCACAGTTAGGCCATCAATGAGAGAAGATGTAGCTTTTAAATTCTTGGCAAATATAACTTGGACCTTCAACCTTTCATTGGTTTTAGCATCTTAAATCCAGATATCCTGCCCATGCCCCTCCCTCTTGCCACTTCGCCAATCCCCATTCTCTGAAAACATGGTGTCAGTGTCCTGAGTGTCTGGAAACTTTTGGCATGGAAACCACCATGAAACATGTACATAGAGTCACGTCAGTGTGCTTTAGATCTCGAGAACCCCTCCTAGAACTGTCTAAAATGCCCCATTTTAAAGGAGGGCATTGATACAAATGTCAAAAACCAATGACAGCAAGGTTGATGCCATCCCAAGTTCTTAATCCCAACATGACAAGCCCTGAGTATGTCCAGATGTATGTGGATAAGGTTTTGTTTAACTTATTTAGAAAAAAGAACTTGGAAGAATACAATTGAAGACTGTTTATTTAGGGGAAATATATATATGTGTGTGTATATATATATATATATATATGTATTTGTGACTGTATATATATTTTATATATATATATATATATATATATATATAATAAAAAAGAACTTGGAAGAATACAATTGAAGACTGTTTATTTAGGGGAAATATATATATATATGTATATATATATATGTATATATATATATATATATATATATGTATGTATGTATTTGTGACTGTATATATATTATATATAGTGGTTTACATTTCCAGAGGGAAAAAAAATCCGTTGTCCAGAAAGTAAAGTAAAACGCATGGATTCTTTATGTCCCAAAAAGCAGATCCTAAGGTTTACTATTTTTAAAACTTTTATCAACTTCAAAAGATCCTCCTGGTTATACTATCTGTCATGTGGAAACAAGAACAGAGGTCTAACAACAAATCCTTGAGCATTTCTATTTGAAGAAATGGTTCTTTTTAAAGAAAAAGTGCATAGGTTAAAAATAAAAATGAAAGAAAAGATGCTAGCTTTCTATCAAGTATAATGTTAGCATGAGGCAAAGTCTATCCAGGTATAACTCCAAGTTCCAAGTTCCCCTAAAGGTGGTTCACTGTATTCAAAGTGTAAGGAAAATTTCCATTCTCCCACATCTAAAACATAACGAAAAAGAATCTCACATATGTTTCTTTTGAAAAATTCTGAAGATTCATATATAACAATGTTTTATTGTCTTAAGTTATGTTAATATATCCATTACTCTGACTAAGTAATGAGGGTTAATATGGCTTAATCCTAATTTAATTTTCTCACAGCTAAGTGCCTGCAGAGAGCAGGCAAATTACCATATCTCTTTATTAGGTTCATTAAAACCACTGAAAGGTGATATTTACAATTAGTTGTAAAAACGTATTACTTTGGTTGAAACAAATCCAGAGAAGGTGATCAAGATTGTAACTCGTCAACATTTCATAGCCACAGTTCATGGAATACATTTTAGATAACTCAAAACACAAAGCTTAAAAAAAAAATAGAACACTTTAAAGTCCTATCTCAGGAAGTAAGTACTCAAGTCATTGGAAGATGTTTAGAGATTCACTGCTTAAAATATTCTTATTAATATGTTTCTAACCCATACGCTGCGATTTTTAATGCAGCAGAATTACCCCGTACATGTCAACTTTGCTAAGTATACCAGTGTATTGATGGAAACACATTTCTAGCAACGGTAGCCCCATTGCTGAAAAAACTGGCAGAAAGCAGAGTCCACATGTACCCCAGACTTTGCATCTGCTCAAACATCTTATGCCCTCAGAGATACTTGCAAGGCCTCCAAAATGAAGACTTGAGTTTTTCAGCCTCCTTTTGTTCAAGTCTCTCCTAAGTAACATGCCTGTTGCTATTTCACGTGATCTAGGTAGATACTCAGAAAGCAAGACCTTTAGGTTGGCGAATAGTAACTGGGAACTTACGTGCCGCACGTCTATATTACGTACTGGGGATGCGAAGCTGAGTGGGAAACTCTCCTAGCTGTGATCATCAGAGTTTATTTGATTGAAAGTGGAAGAGAGGACACTAAGTTGCTTTAGTTGACAAGAATAGTATGTATGTATCAGATAAAACCCATCAATTAATGTCCAACTACAGAGTATTGGTTTGCTTTTGTTCCAGATCTAATATTTTTAAAAGAGGTATCTGGCAATTTCATTGGCTCTCTGAAGATTGTCAAAGTGACAAATTATTCTTGCAATACTCCTCTGCTGATTCCAAGACAAAATATCATTTTAAAATATGTTTCCTTGTTCTGCACTTTGCTGTAAGTTTACAGGACAAAACCATTAAGTTAACAACTGGCACTGCAAAGAAACCATTCTCTGGTAATTAAATAAATCTCAAAACCTCTAAAGTTCAACAAGGGTAATTGCCAGGGAGAGGAGATGGTGGACTCTGCCTGTCACAGAGACATCTTTCTCTTAGGTTTTCCCCACTTTCCATTACTGCTGCCAATGTATTCCCCAATGTCCACTGGGTCTCTCGGCTGTAAACTCTTTTCCCTGAATGTTTACTGTGTGAACTGAAAAGCCTTCCTTTTGATTGTCCACTGAGAAAACTGAATTAATTTGGAAGTTCACAAATCTTTACTGAATATTAATAGAGAATCAGTGGGAACTCAATTACAAAAATAAAAGAAAACAAGAAGTATTTTCTCTGAGAAAGTGTTTTACCACAGCCAGCTTCCCTTAGCATCTGCTGGCCTTATCTTGTTCAATGAGTTGATTAGCTCTAGAAGCTATCATTCACAGCTAGTTATGTCCATGAGGAGGAAGACCCAGAGGGAGAGTAGTGGAGCTTCTAGACCTTACTTAGACAGTGTTGCTTTTTTTCTGTTCTGTTTCTTTACATTTCTAGAAGAGGTTCCCTTTGAAGAAAATTTTCATGAACTAAGAATATTTAAAACCAATACATCGTCCATGTTAAAATAGCTACTTTCTGGTCCATGTGTGATCAACATATGACATGAGTACTGGGTATTATGTTCCTCACCTCCATGGAAGGCATCGTTCTACTCCTACAATCCCTCATTGATTACTAATAAAGCTTGAGAATCCTTCTCAATCCAGCACTTCAGACAGCTACAGTAATTGGATGATAATCGGCACATTAGCTTAATCCAATGCATCATCATCTCCCTTCTAGCCCTTTCTTAGAATTTCTTACTTCCAGCTCCAGGCCTATCATGATATGTGTGCAGGAATGTCTTCTTGCCTAATAGTCTTCCTTAGGATATCACTCTCTGTCCAATGTCTTAAACTGGAAGTCTGAAAGTCAGTTCCACTAGCTCAATAGATTTTATATTAACCCAGTCTCAACAATTTTTTTTTCTGAATTTTCACTTACAATTCTTATGAAGTGTTCTTTGGAACATGATCCTATTGTATATGCCATGAAAAATATTCCTGAGGCAGATACACTTGGAAAATGCTACATATTATATAGTCCCTTGTGAAGAGTAACAATGTGTAAAAGCTAAGGAAAGAGTCCAAGAAGTGCTGAATTAGAGAAACCTGTCTGATTTAGTTTAATCAAGAATTTCCCGAACTTATTTGACTGTAGAAAACGTTTATTTAATGACACTTTTTTACAGGTCCAGGAACACGTTTTGGAAAGAGCTCCAATAACTTGACCAATTTCTTTATTCAAACTTCTCCCTTCAATCCATCTTACTTCTGCCACCAGAATTATTTTTCTATAATTGTATGTCTGATCATATCATTCCTGTGTTCAAAAGCTTTTAATGGCTTCACAGTAGTGATCGAATAAATTCAAACTCTTGACTATGGTATTCAAAACTTGAGGTTTCTTCTGCAATTCATCTTTATCAGCTGTACTGACAAGATAGAGAACAATTCTTTGCACACTGTAGGTGCTTTATGAATGAATCTGCCTCTCCTCAGCCCCAGGTCTTCCTGATTGCCAGTCAGCAGGTGTTAACATTTTCACTCACTTTTATGTCTTTCTGCTTTGGATCAGTCCATTCCCTCAGCTGGAATAACCTTTTTCTTTACCTCTGTCCACCAAAATTTTTAATGTGTATCTTCACGAACACTATAGGTGTGAAAATTTCCTTCGCTTTCTCCATATCGCTGAAGAAACTAATCTCAATGTTAGATATGTTCTCATCATACTCTGAATATCGTTCTCCACCTATTTTACTCCATGTACATAGATGGAAACATCTTTAAAGGACGGGCCCAGGGCTTCTCAGTCTTGGCACTCTTGTCATTTTGCACCACATGAACCTTTGTTGCATAACGGTTCCGTGCATGGTACATGAACGGTGCATTTAGGACCATCGCTGGCCTCTACCCACCAGATGCTAGTAGCACCCCTCTCCCCAGATATTGCCAAATGTCTTCTGGGGGGAGGGTGCAAAATTGCCACAATCAAGAACCACTGTTCTAGACTAAACTTTTGCATCTCCCCAGCCTTAGACCAGTTCTCGCCAAATAGTCACTGAATTCAACATAACTGAATGTTCTTATTTGCTCCTTGAGGGCTTAATTATGCTTGACAAGAAAAAAAAAAAAAAGACAAGGAAATAAGATAATCCAAAAATGTTGTCATTAGGGAACCGTGTGAGCATCACTATTTTCTAATTTTGAATTTCTCAAAATCGAAACTGAGAGGATGCGGGACTCGTTCTCCCCATTCAAAGAGTACCTAGACTTTCGAAGTCTGCTTCTCATTTCGAGGATTTTGTTATTCAAGATTCATCTTTTGTTTTGTGCTCTCTCAAGTGTTCGGTTTTGGTGAACTGAATACACAATTCAGCCATTAAGACTCGTTAACTGCATTGATTTGTCTTCTTCGTTCTGTTTCTCTCTCATTAATGATACATAGCGATTTGTCTCCAGAGACTTTTTTTTTATCCTTTAGGAAAAAATCTCATATTTTATTTCTTACAAAGACTTGTGGCATGAAGACTCATCAAAGTCATAATTACATTGCATTTGTCTGCACTGAACTGTCTGTCATCTGTAAGCATTTGACCCTGGCATGCATCTTTCTGCATTTATACCACATTTTGTCCAAGTTACTTACCAATCTGAGATGATTTGTTAGTGAATATAAGATACTTTTGGCACTCCCTGCCTTTAATTTTTCCTGGCTGCATAACAAGGTTGTTTATAATCTTCTAGCTGTCCCCAGGCCAAAATAATAATGATGCTATTTGTAATTTTATTTATAAAAATTGCTAAAAGATATTGTTTGTCATTAACCTTGATGTTTGTGTTCATACTCCATCTGCACTGTCAATTTCTATGCTTCAGTCACAAATACCCATCTCCCACTTTAGGTGGAGATGATGAGTTTTAAAGGCTCACCTGCTTCCATATATTAGGTTTTTTTATCTGAACCTTATCTGAATGATCTGGGCTTTCTGAAACCCTGAAATTCTGAGCTGGAAATTAAAGAGCAACCTTTCTCACTAGGCTTCTCACTTTCAAGAAAACTCAGTAATTCAGAGGGACTCGGTACCTGCATGGAAATTCTGTATATCAGCCGCTGGTATTTGATTAGAATTACAACACTTTATCACGTGGCTTTGTTTAGCATGACCTATTATTTGGACCCAGAAAGAATCATCACTGAGGATCCCTTTGAGAGTTTTCAATCTGTACATGAGGAAACGCTGGTCAGGAAGTCTTAAATAGTTTGCACTTTTAAAAGAAAGATAAAAATCAAGTTTAAAGGGAAAAAAAGTTTAAAAATATTTTCTACCTCTCTAACGTGACTCTCTAAGTTCACGGTGAAATTTGACAACCTGCAGCAGACACTTTTCATTTTATCTGATTTTATCTCAACAGATGTACCGATGTAATTTTAACCTAAACACAAATGGCAAGAGAATAGGCAAAGAGTCAATTTCTCCCCTCCCTTGTCTTGTTTCTGCTTTTACTTCAATTTTATATTGTCCATTAATTCCATTTATAAAGACAACTGAATATATTTTCCTAGGCGTCCCCAGTCCTCTTGGCTCTTACATTCCCTGGAAGAAGAAAGCATTACTTATAATCACTCCATGGTTGTCACTGTATATTTTTCTCCATCTTAGAATTAAAATGCAATATTTGCCTCAAGATTTTCATTGGCTTTTTCTAGTGTAATTGCTTTTCCTCCAAGAGCACTAAAAATTTTGAAAATGTTCACGCTTCTAGAGCAGGGTTTCTTGAAGGATAGTTGTTTTATAGATCATATGGGCCTGATTTATCTAAAATGCCTGCCAAAACTATACATTTCCGAAAAGGCTCACCCCAGATTTACTGAATGAAAATCTCTGAGCATAGGAACCAGGTCTCTGCATTTTAACGGGGTCCCTCCTGGGAGCGCCGCTGTTAACTAACTGAGGTGACTGCCTCGGAAAGAGACTTCTAGATGCTAACTGTTGCACTACATGACTTGTGCACATTCTTCTGGATACCTTTCTTTTGGACTCCCCATCCAGATCTGTCAGTATATTCAAAATAGATCCAGTCTGAGTCTTTCGCTCTTTCTGCTCTACAAGTCAGGCCAAGTCATCATCATCTCCTGCTGCAAGAGATACAAGTCCTCCTAGCTGGTCTCCTGCTTCCATCCTTGCTCTACTTCAGTCTGTATCAACATAGCAGAGAGAATGTTTTCATTTAGAGTAAGTTAAGTCATATCCCTCACCGCTCATAGCCCTTCAGGGGCTTCCTGTCTCTCAGAGCGGAGGTCAAAGTCATTACAATGGCCCACAAGACCCTTGTGTTTTGGACTCTGTGAACTCCCACCTCCCATCCCCTGCTGCTTGCCCTTTGCCCATCGCTCTCCCCCCATTCCACCGCTTCCCTGCTCTTCTGGACATGTTGGACTAGCTTTCACCTCCTGGTCCCCAAGCCCAACTGCCCTTCTCAGCACGGCCTGCTCAGCTTGCTCCCTTACTTTCCCCAGATCTTTGTTTAAACTCTCAGCAAGGCTTTTCCCAGCAATCTTATTTAAAATGGAATGGCTGTACTTCTGGACACTTCTTATCCATCTACTCCAGTCGGGGGCTCACCCAAAGATACCACCATCTGCTATTCTGGACATCTTACATGTTTTGTTTATTGGAGCCCCTCCCCCAACTATAATCCATAAGGGCTAGACAATTTTTTTTTTAAACTGGTTGTGTTTAGTGCCGTAGTCCAGCCCCTAGAACAGTGGACTATGCCACAGACTTAATAAATATCCATTGAATGAAGTGAAGAAACCATCTCATCTTAAGGGCTCTGGACCACAGGAGCTATTCTCATTATTGACAGACAAGAAAAGCAAGGCTCATAAAAGAGAAATCAATGACTCCCCCAAAGTAACACGGCCTGTGCAGAGCTGGGCAGAGCCTTACTCTATGCCAAAGTGTCCATTCTGTCCGTGAATCCTTAGTGCTTCTTAAGGGTCCTCTTGTTCAGTTTCTTCGTTCTTCAGATAAAAGAATGCTTTCAGCCTAAATGCCACATTTTCAGAGTGAAGGAGAGAACCAGACAGCACGTGGTGCTAAGTGTCAAGGACAAAGTGCTTCCCTATGTCCTGACCCTTCTCACACTTCATGCCCACCCACAGTCCCTCTCCGGTGTTCCTTATTGTGTCAGTCCACACAAATCTAGCTGAATCTAAAACACATTTTATTTGATTAATTAATTAATTAATTAATTTGTTTGTTTTTTGCTCGTGTTTTTCAGGGGCTGAAATTTGAGTTAATCAAACTTACCCATTTGTGCCATACTATCATTGTGAATTCAAGCAAGTGTTTCTCTTACTTCACTTACCTGCAATTTTCCCCCTTCATCCCTGCCCTCTACCCCCATTCCTTTCACCCTGTAGACATTTACTACAGTGTTTGATATATGTCTTTAAATACATATGTATCCTTGTAAGAAAAATGAATATGGTGCTCTTGTTGTGTATGTGTTAAATTTACATAAAGGGTATTGTGCTATAAATATTATTTCTCACTTGTTTTAACTAAGTATTGTGTTTCTGAGATATGTCTGTTTATTGTTTCCAATATATAGTATCCCATAGCTACATCCTTGACATTTTGTTATTCATTTCCTCCGTTCTATCTTTCAACGCCATGAGGATTATTTATATACCTGGACCCTTACAGACCTCTATGAACAAGGTGCCTGCAGATCATAGGGAACGTGCTCAATTTATTTCACTAAGTATTAACAGGCTGCTTTCCATATGGACTGTTCTGGTTTACATACTTACGAGTGTATCTCTACACATCCTCTCTAATACTGTTTTGTGATTTAAATAAATATAGAATAGCATCATTAAAATATGAATTTATCTGATTACTCACTAATGAGTTGATACTCTTCATCATAGAATTACTATTGGAACTTTCTTTTTTTGTGAATTGCTTATTTTAATATTGTTGACCACTTAAAAATTTTGGATTTATGTCTTTCTTTAAAATGTGGAGTTCTTTGTCAATTTGCCGATAGTCACAGTATTTTTATTTTAGACATTTCCAATGTATTTCTCTCATTTGTCTGTTAACTTCATGTATGTTGTCCTTGATTAGATAGAAATTCTTCTTGTTTAAGAAGTTTTTCTCATCTTTGCTAAGAGATATTTACAAAGATATTCTTAAATATTTTACTTTGTTAGCATAATGGTATTGCCTTAATTATTTTTTATAATCTTAATGGGGTATGCTTTTGCATTTTGTGGAAGGTAGAGAACTGGTCTGATTATTCTCTAGAGAAGGAGCCTATTTTCCCAACACCATATATTGAGCAATCCATCTTATCCTCTTTGTTTTGAAGCATCATTTTATCACACATTTTTTGTATAACATAAGTTTATTTGTAAAAATAGGTGTGTTTATAAGCTATGTATTCTGTTTCATTGACATTTTGGTTCCTGCATATATGCCATACTGCTTGTCTTATAATCATATAACATATTTTATTATGAGGTAAAGTAATTCAAACTAAGTCAATCTTGTTTCTTTCACTTGCAGACCATCATTATTCTATATTAATTACACAATGAGTTTTATAAATTTTCTATAAACATCTGCTGAATTTTTTATTGTAATTATTTTGAATTTGTTGAACAATTTGGGAAGAATTGATGTTATCATGATATATTGCCTCATCCACATCAATGGTTTATCATTGTTTATTCAAATTTTCTCCTATGACTTTGTAAATGCCTTCTTCTTTGTATAGTTAGTAGCTTAAAGTGTTGGTGCTATTAAGAGAGAATTTATCTTCCAGTTGGTTACTGCTGGGAATAGCTAGTTCTTGAAGGGTGGGCAGGACTTGGAATGTTAGAGTTAGGCAAAGAACGTTTCAGTCAGAGGGTGGGCTTTAGTGAAAATCCACAGCCTGCAAAGATTAGAATATATTAGGGATGGAAAAGACTGTCGGGGCATCTGGGTGGCTCAGTCAGTTGAACGTCTGCCTTTGGCTCCAGTCATGATCCCAGGGTCCTGGTCCTAGGATCGAGTCCCGCATCGGGCTCCCTGCTCAGTGGGGAACCTGCTTCTCCCTCTCCTCCCTGCTCGTGCTCTCTTTCACTATATCTGTCTGTCTCTCTTTCAAATAAATAATAAATAAAATCTTTATATTAAAAAAAGAGTGCCATTTCTCTGGAGTCACATGTATCTGGAGAGCTTTTGAAGAATAAAAATAAAGCAAGTGGTTGAAGGATATACAGGCACAATGGGAGCTAGGTTTCAAAGAGTGAAGCCTAGTGGTTGGAAACACAGATTCTGGAGTCCAACTGCCCATATCTTGGCTCTGCCTCTGATTAGTTGGATGACCTTGGGTCTTTCTGTCCTTCAATTTCATCATTAGTAAAGGAAGATGAAGATATTATTAGCATGTAGTAAAGATTAAGATATGTAGCACCTGGCCACCTGGCCATGGAATAAGTTAAAATGTTAACTTTTACTGTTGTTATTGCTATTATTGCCATAAAATGGTAAACCATTAAAATCGTTTATTGATTTGCCTGAAGTCAGAAAACAGGTCAGAGATGTAGCTGCAAATAAAGACTTGGTCTCCAGATTTCTGCTTTTAAGATTTGAGACAAGTTAAAAACAGAGATAAAGCTGCTTTTAAAGTTTGTGGAAACAAACGACTTAATATTTTTTTTGAAAAAATGGCTATTTTGTGCAATTTTTTAAAGGGTCCACTAATGTCAAAACTATAAACAGTGTAGTGCTCTCAATAAATGAAATGGCATAATATGCCCAAACACTGTCTACAGACATTTTTAATGTACTTTTAAAGTTTTATTTATTTTAGAGAGAGAGAGAGGGAGTGAGAGAGAGCACACAGGAGCCTGGAGGGGAGGGGCAGAGGGAGCAGGAGAAAGAGAATCTCAAGCAGACTCCCTGCTGAGCGTGCAGTCTGACAAGGGGCTCCATCTCAGCACCCCAAGATCATGTCCTGAGCTGAAATCAAGAGTCAGACCATTCACCGGCTGAGTGACCCAGGCGCCCCAAGTTTATGTACATGTTAAGACACAAATGATGTTTATGAACTTAAGAACTGAATTTACATAAAATACCACAAAAATAATTTAGAACTTCCTTGTTCTGACAAGTAAAGATGATGCAGATATACTTTTAAAAACCTATTTAAATATGCCACCATGTATTATATTATGAAGAAAAGAAATTCTTAATCAAATATTTACTTTAGTAAAGATTTCAGTGGTATCTTTAGGAGTTGAGGGCCTCTTGGAAACTGAGAACAGAGTAGTAAGGAAGGATTCAACATGTGGTTTCTTCACCCTGAACAAAATGACCATGTCATCAAAATTAAACTCAAATTGGAGACCTTTATAGAGGATGGCGTTTCAAGGAAAGCTGGCCAGCACTACTGGCTATAGAACAGGTTTTAGCTTCTTTTTCAAATTTAAAAAAACATTTAAATTATTTTAGCTTTCCTAATGAGTACTGTAAACATGAACAAGATTAGCTTATTATTATATTATGTTATTATTGTATTATATTATTATCATAACACCCCATATCCACTTATGTAGGAATTATTTCTGAATTGACGAATTGATAGTAAGGAAATAACTTTTGCTTTTTTAAGTCAGCATTACAGTTTGCTTCACACACACACACACACACACACACACACACACACACACACACAATGTTATTTCTTGTGTTTTACATCTGTGTCCTTGGAGCCTGTAGATGACAGGCTTCTTTGAGGACAGGGAACATGCCTTACAGACATTGGATCTTCCAGAAGGCTCTGCACAGGAGAGTTACATGGTAAATTCTCAACAAAAAAATAGTGGCTTGTGCCAGAGAGGGCCAAGATGATTTGTGCTCAGTGAGAAATGACTGACGTTTTTGACTGAAGAGGCTTTAATTTAGTTCAAGATCCAGAGAGCTTGGGGACCCATGGAATATTATGTCCTATGGAGGGTCACAGAAAATGTGTGGGTCGGTATAGAGAGTGGTTAGTGACAACTGATATGCAGATTTACCAGACAAGGTTTGGAGTTGTATAAACTAGATGATACAACATCTCACTAGGTCTAACATGTTCTCTAAACACAACCCCGTGACATGACAAACGGAGTCATCAATTCATCAGGACCTCTCTTGTAAACTGAGTAGTGACCCTCCCTCCCAAAAAATCATATTCTGAAGCCCTATACCACCAATGTATCTTTCTGCTTTGTCTTCAGACCACTAAAATTCCAACTACCCTACCCCCTCTCTCCGTCATGCACACACAATCTTAATCCTTTTTTTTTTTTCCTTCCTTTTTTGGTTGTTCCCTCCGAAACACAGATAAAATCAAGTGTTGAAAGCCTGAATGGTTTGCTTTGTACAGAACAGCACAAATTCATACACAAAAGCTGTTTTCCCTGAATTCCCTCTGGGCCTGATTCTAGGACCTCTAGTCTTTGCGTAATAACTCTAATTTGGTTAATAACTAGGATAGAAATAGAAAGAAAGGGGAAAAAAAAACAATTCAGATAAAACAACTACCTCCTTACAATCTATCTTCTAATGGATTTCAAATCTGAAGTCCTAGGACAACATTTTTTTATCCATTCTTTTTTATATTTTACTTCTTTTGTTACTCTCAACAGGAAATGTAAACCACGTGTACACAAAAATATGTATCAATTTGGTCTTTATAGAAAACTTGTTTCTCTTGGTCTAATACTCATTTAAATTTTAACTCAAGGTAACAACAAGTGTGTCAAATTTTCCAAACAGCACACCATACTCTTCCAAAGATATATAGAATAAATACTACTGATCACATTTTAAAAAATATCAACTAGCAAATTTATACCCCAAGCTTTAGAGATTTTAATTACCAGGGTTTTAAAAATGACTCATGTCAAAACCCAAACTGACAAAAAAATACAAAAAGCAATTTTGAAGACATGAGTATCGTCCATTGATAAGTGCCTTTGTTGCAAATGGAGAAAATAGACCTTTCGTTTGCCTTGGCTCTAGTATTTAACAGTTGGCATCTAATTAATGAGTTATCAGGGGTGGAATCACACAGCGTGGCAATTCCCTTTTCTCCTGATTATGGATTGCATTTTGATGGTAAAATTGTTGGTTGTGTCCCTCTTTAGTGACAGATTTTGTGTGATTAATGTCTCTCGTGTCTATTTTTCTTTGTTCCCTTCATACAAAAGATGCCAGGAAAATCAGCATCACCAAAGACAATGTAGTTTCTATCCCCTTAAAAAAAATCGCCTTCCACCTTCTCTTGTTATGGTTGATCTTTCGCTTAGTGCATTTGAACACAAGGAGCAGAATGAAAGACCACAAAGTGGCTCTACCTGTTACTGCCAGTTCAATGTAAATTATGGCTGCATAGTTCCGAGCTTCACTAGATGTTCTACACAGATGAGATCATTTGTAAAGCATAGTTCATTAAAGGTTTAACAAAAATGCCGTTCAACAACACATTGTTTTCTGCCATTGACCTAAACATGTAGTCATTTAACCATGATTCTGTACATTGTTGTTTGTTCACACCCGCGGGCAGATACACCTGATTTCACAAGCGTGTGCTCAAATGCATGAGTAAGATAATTTTTTTACATAGTTAATATATATATAGCCTCATTGTGCACTTAGCTAATGATTTTGTTATACTAGCTTATTTGCAAGGAAGAGAGATCTATTCAAGTTACCTTAAAAGCAGTGATTTACAGACAGATTGGTGTGTTTAGGAAGCAAGACTCTCTAGGGACCTTGTTTTATTATCCAGCTTCTGTGCTCTTCTCCTGCTTCAGTTTCATTTCCCTGTGAATTAATTTCCTGTGAACATTGTGGTGTACCAACCCCCCTCCCCCATTGGCTGTCCCCATGGACCTTCATTGTCATCTCTAAG
The DNA here is from genome assembly GCF_023065955.2 of Ursus arctos. Lineage (NCBI taxonomy): Eukaryota > Metazoa > Chordata > Mammalia > Carnivora > Ursidae > Ursus > Ursus arctos. Next base: position 17,186,762 of record NW_026622930.1, read on the forward strand.
TCATTCTCTGTCTTAACCTCTATCAGGTGGCTTCAACTCTCAGCTTCCCCAAACCAAATGCTTACGAGAGGACTCTTCCTGGTGCATCTCACTTCCTTAGGTGAGGCCCCACTGATGTCATGACTATGGATTTCTTTGCCCTGGAGTTGTGGCTCATTCCTGGTCTAATCATGCCCAGAAGGAACATTATCATGTGGAATACAATATTGCTTTTGTAGCCAACTCTTTAAAGTTGTGTGGGTAAGAGATGTCCCCTTGGAAGAGGGATCCTATATGAACGATGCTATCTACTAAATGTTTGTGTTCCCCCACCCTTGCAAACTTACATATTGTTTTTTTTTTTTTTTTTTTAAAGATTTTATTTATTTATTCGACAGAGATAGAGACAGCCAGCGAGAGAGGGAACACAAGCAGGGGGAGTGGGAGAGGAAGAAGCAGGCTCATGGCAGAAGAGCCTGATGTGGGGCTCGATCCCAGATCGCCGGGATCACGCCCTGAGCCGAAGGCAGACGCTTAACCGCTGTGCCACCCAGGAGCCCCCAAACTTACATATTGAAACCTAATTCCCAGTGTGATGATATTTGGAGGTGGAGCCTTTGGGATGTGATTAGACCAAAAAGGTGAAGTCCTCATGAATGGGATTAGTACCTCATGAGAAGAGACCCTAGAGCACTTGCTTCTTATCTCTCTCTCTGCCATGTGAAAATACGATGAGAAAATGGCCATCTATAAACCAAGAAGGGGGACTCCCCAAGCACTTAGAGAACCAACAGGAAATGAAACTGAAGCAACAGCTGATGGATAGGATCTGAGATGGGAGTAAAATACGATTATTTTGGCATCAGCAGAATTGAGTTTTTATTAACCGAGATAGGAAAACTGCAGGAGAGGTAGGTTAGTTGATGAGTGGTGGTTTATCAGAAGGCCGGTTTGGAATATGTTAAATCTGAGGTGCCTGTTAAACACTCAGGTGAAAATATCTTGCCGGAAGGTGGGTATATATTTTAGGTCTGGAGCTCAACAGAGAGTTACAGGTTGATGATATAAATTTGGTAGTCATCAGCATCCACATGGTAACTAAAGCCAGGAGACCAGATGAGATTACCTAGGGAATGCGTTACTTAGTAAAGAGAATGGGTTACTTGATATGGATGACATCAACATTTAGAAGTAGAGAAATGAGTTAGACATGGACACTGACAAAGAGTTAGTAGAAAGATAAAAACTAAAAAAAAAAAAAAAACGAAAAAAGAAAAAAGAAAAGAAAAGAAAGAAAAAGAGGAAGATAAAAGCTTGTTAATTGTGGTGTCCTAAGAGACACAATTTAAGAGAATGTTAAACTGTATAAAATGTTCCTGATAGGCGAAGTAAGATACTGACACAGAGAAACAAAAACAAAAACAAAAAAACCCTGATGATTGGATTTAATAACACGGAGGTTGTATCAGTCAGCTCGGCCTGCTATAAGAAAATACCACAGACTAGGTATGTTAATAACAGGGTTTTTTTCTTTTTTTTCTCATAGTTCTGGAGGCTGAAGTCTTATTCAAACTTCTGGCCAGGTTTGATTCTCCTGAGCCTTCTTGCCTTTGCTTGTAGATGCTTCCTTCTTGCTTGTCCTCATATGGCCTTCCCTCTGTGCTCCCATACTCCCTTTCTCATACAGACACCGGTCCTGTTGGACTGGGGCCCCACCCTTATGCATTTAGCCTCCATTTCTGGCTTTAAGTTTTATCACCAGATGCAATCACAGTGGGGACTAGGGCTTTAGAATATGATTTTTTGGGAGGGAGGGTCACTACTCAGCTCAATAAGAGAGGTCATTGATGAATTGACAACTACAATTTTGTTGTTACAGGGTTGTGTTAGGGAGAATGTGACTTGAGTGGCTTCAGAAAAGAATGGGAGGAGAGAATTAGAGGCAGTGGATATAGAGAACAACTGTAAGGCATTTTGTTATTAAGGGAGGGCAAGAAGTGGTGATGGACATGAGGAGAGAAGACAAAGGATATATTAATTAATTTTCTTTCCTTCCTTCCTTCCTTCCTTCCTTCCTTCCTTCCTTCCTTCCTTCCTTCCTTTTTACTAGATGGAAAAGATACAGCTTAATGTTTGATTATCTCAAGAGTAAGCTGCTCTTGCATTGGAGAATTTTCTGCATTTCCTTTGTGTTGACATTGGAGTGACCTGCAGATCTGCTGGAGGCTACAGAGCGGAGCTGGGGCTTGAGAGATGGGTGGAGGGTAATTGATGGGTTTCATAATTCTTTTGAGTATTTCAAATTTTAGTTATTTACAGGACATTTTAAGATATTATAATGTATACTTCTGTTAGTTGGTTTATATAAATATAGTGTAGCATTTATTCCTATAAACATGGTCTTGTTGTTGTCTTATTGAAGATCCCAAAGGGTGAATGTTTTTGAAATGCTTGTACACTTTGTCCCCTATAGACCCTTCAACTCAAATGTACATAACATAACCACCGTATGTTTAGTTGCTTACATTGCATTTGTTTTTGATTGGTAATGAGTACATCAATACTCGATTAACTATATATCCTCAGAAAATTCCAAAGTATTAGTACTGTGTGTTCCATTTATTTATTTATATTATTTTTTAAAAAGATTTTATTTATGTATCGGACAGAGAGAGAGAGAACACAAGCAGGGGGAGGAGCAGAGGGAGAGGGAGAAGCAGGCTTCCTGCTGAGCACAGAGTGAGGGCCCAGTGCAGGGCTCCATCTCAGGACCCTGGTATCATGACCGGAGCCAAAGGCAAACACTCAACCCGCCCAGCCACCCAGGTGCCCCTGTGTGTTTCTTTCTGTGCTCAGAGGAGAAGGGAAGTCTCTGCTTACCTGTGTTACATACTGACTGTTCCCCAGGAGTGTTTCTCTCATGTTGCTTTGCAACATGGTTTATTAAAAAGGCCATGGAATTCGGTGTCAGCAAACCCAGATGCATGCATTACTAGCCTTCTAAGCTGGCCTGTCTTATTTCATTTCTTCTCTTCAGGGTCTTCGCATGCACAACGGAGATAGTATTACACGTTACTGTACATACTGTTTGAAACTGCGCTTGTCTGCTCCACGCTTATACCAACTTTTTCCTGAAATGAAACCCAACTTAATATATATGGTCCTTAGTATTTTAGGTCCATTTGTCAATAATATGGTCTGAGATTTCCTGTGAGCTGCTGCTCATTTTAGGAATGTAAACCAGGGTTCTCAAGATCGAAGTTGTCATTGAAAAGAAAAAACAGAAAACAAAATTTCAGTGGTAACTTTAGGAACAGGGATCTAATGGGGATCAGAGATTTTAACTGGGGAGTGACAATAAGGAAACGTGGAAAGACCAGCCCTAAAATAGACGGTAGACCTATAAAGACAAAGTGAGCTGAAGGCTTCTGCTAATTCTACCACCATAAGACAGCAAATCTGGATGGTTTCGCCCTTGGTTTTCCCATGTTATAGAACTACAATGGTAGATTTAGAAGACATTGAATATAGTCAATTTCGTTCTTTGCTTTTACAGACAAAGAGATGCTTGGCAGGGGGAAAAAAAAACCTGGGAAAATATATATTACAAAGAAAACTCCTGCATTGTGATTTATCCCTCCTTTAGTTTTTGGATATAGACAAAGGTCACTATAGAGAAAAAGGCAGAATATAAATTAAAGTTCTTTTGAGAAATGACATTATTCAGGTTTTCTATTATTCCATCGTTATTTTTAGATACTTGCAATGTATCAAGTTTCTTAATTATTCAGGTAGTGCAAATATATGCTTTATTCTCATATACAGAATAAACTTCTTTCTACAAATGATAGGCAAAGCTAATTAACAACTTAGCACTCTTATTTAGGCCAGAAGCCACTTCTATTGAACTCTCTACCTTGGGAATATAACCTAGCTCTAGGAGTGTTAATTAATCTGTTCTTTCAATAGCCATGCACTTTTAAAAGGTAAGGTTAGTGTATTGTCACAGAGCCTAAGGCTTCTTGTTCCTCTTTCTCAAAAGGGTTGGAAGCATTGTATTTTATTTCTTTATAGGGTTTTGTTAAAGAACAACTATGACTTTGAAAGCTGAGAAATTTGGGATGTTTTGAACAACTGAGAAATCTAGAGGTTTCTGGCTTATATGTGAATGACAAGGAAAGAAAATGCCAAATGTTGATGAAAGAATCTCATGACATAACTAGATAAGTAATTCATCTATGTTGTATTTGTGGAACACAATTTGTGCCAGCCACTTGGAGGTATGATGACTATAGTGAATATAATTAGTAAAGTGGCATCCATTAGAGCAATGGTCTTCAAACCCGTTTCCATGTACAGTGGAGACTTGCACACTTACAGCATAGATAAGACAGACTGGAAATTTCTACAGATACTCATGTCTAGACAGTCTACTTAATGCTCACACTTTCCTAAAATTAATCTGCCTGAGATGGAACTTTCCCACCTCTCCCTTCCCTGTAGCCCCTCTTCTTACGAAACTGTCTCTTAGGTTCTGCCTGAAGAGTTAAGACTTCCCTGACGGAACAATGATAATAAGAAAATGAATCTAAGGACTTTGTTACAGATTTCTTTACAAGTCTGGTGGTTTTCAATTATTTGCTTAAAAACACGGACATCTGACTGCGTTGCAGACTAATGGATTGTAAATATTTTTAGATGGTAGATCACTATGTAATTTTTGCTGTAAAACTCAAAGGATGGGTCTGTAAGTCGAGTCTCCCAAATCTCTCTCATTTCCAACTACTTATTTATGGTAATAAGGTTTCTCAGTGCCACAGCTAAAATCAAACATAATAATGAAAAATAAGGGGAAAAGCTCAATGCTGAGCCCTGAGTTATTCTATGCATTCATGACATGAGAACCTAGGGAAATAATAGATGAAAATCTCCCAGTCCATCTCATTATTGATCTTTTTACAATAAAGTTTTTCTTTTTATTAAAAACATTTAATGTTAAAAATATTTATTTATAAAAAAATGCAGTGGGCCAAGTTTATGCTGAGAAATGCAGCAATAAATACAGTTGAAGAAAACAGAGCAACTCTGCATTGATATATTGGCACAAACAGGAAGAGCAAACACATCACCTGGACCTAAATGTCTGCACGCTGATTTTGTTTATGTTCCTTTAGAAACACCACCCCGAAAATATCTTGTCAGTTTAGGTAAGAGAATGAGTACGCGTGTAATCACAAATGCACACTGATCATGACTGTGTTCAAAATTAAGCAGACAATACCATAGAGACATTGATATGTAAATTTCTAAAATGCTGCATCTTAAATTTAGTTGGCAAAGACCACATTTAGCTGTAAGCATGAATTTAGTCTTCCATGTAGAAACCAGATACTAAACTCTTAAACAAACAAACAAACAAACAAACAAAAAAACCCCTCCTATTGGTTGAAAATCCCTGTTTAAGTAGGTGGTAAAAATGCATAGGTCTTTAATCAGAGGACTAGCTGTACAAGAATACTTCCCTGTCGCAGTATTTCTTTTTACTATGTATGTGAGTTATTGCTTATGCTGTCGTATTCAACTGCTGCAGCTAAAAAGCAACTATTTTGGGAAGAGGCAGAAAAAGGAAAATGGAATAAAAAAATAAAAAAATTATTAATTAGTCACACTTGTAGTCAATTGAACATTAATGATAATTGTAATAATACCTCATTCCAGAAGAAAAATATGTAATATTTGTAAATTTACAATTATTGGAAATTTTAAAATAAATCTTAATCCATCTATGTATTTTTATTGTAGGTTAGCATTATTGAGCAATGAATAAAAGAATTTCATTCATAAAGCATATGACATTAGGATCAAATTCTGCAAGAGAAGAGAAATGGAACTTAAAGGATGAATGAGTAAATGATTTACGATGAATGATGGGGGTTTTCCAATTGCTGTTATTTAGTTCCAGTGGATACACTTAAAATAGACATTATAATACACACATGATACATTTTGCAATTCTTTAAATTCATGGTTGTAATTTTAGATGCCATTTAAAAATTGTGTGAGGTTTATATGGCTTTACAGATTATTTGATGGGGTTCAAGAGCGAAAGATTAGAAGACCACTGCAGGATAGAGAACAGAGGCCAATGAATGATCAATTTCCAAATGTGCAGTGGAGTTTAGGGGTAGGGAATGAGGTGCAGTGAATATGGGGTGCGTTGGCATGAAGTCCAGTTTCCAGGCTAAGAGATGTTCTCCTAAAAGGGGTGGTGAGCAGGATTTAGCTGATAAGACGATGAGTGTGGAGGGGAGGGGAAAGTGCTCCAGGGAGGCAACAGCATGACTAGACACTCAATATCGAGGGACATTATGTTCTAGGGTCCAAAAATGACCGAGTGTAACCAAGATTGAGAATGCTAGGTGCTAAAGAAGAAATAGATCCCTGGAAATGGGAGGATTTTCTCCATCAATTTGAAAGTTGAAGTTTAGTCAGTTACCACCAGGATCTACCTTTCAGGAGTTATGAATGATTGTCTTGAATTATGATTTTCTATTTTTCATTGAAAGTGAGGGTTACAAATATTTTCTGTAAAGGGCAAGATAGTACATATTTTAGACGTTGAAGTCTCTGCCACAACTATTTAACTCTGTTGTTGTAGCATGAAAGCAGCCGTAGGCAGTAGATAAATGAATGAACATAACATGGTTCTAATAAAACTTTATACAAAGACATTGAATTTTCAATTTTATATAATATTCTCATGAAATAAAATATTATTTTTGTGTGTGTTTGTTTTTATCCCAAGCATTTAACAATGTAAAAACCATTCTTAGTTCATAGATTGTAGGGGGGAAAAAGGCAGTGGACAGGACTCAGTCCATGGGCTTTGTTTGCCCACCACTGATTCAGAGTATTTCAAGGATTTTTGTCATCCTCTAACTCTGTTCTTGAAATCAAATCACCATGAATCCGCTTCTTTTTTTTCCCTCTTGACACCAGAATTGCACAAAAACCAGGATTCCTTAGTACATAGGTTTGCTTTGCATTTTTAAAGAGTTTAATCTTATTTATTTACTGATATTTCTATATAGGAAAAACGTTAGCAATACTGAAGTCCTTTATTTTAGCAAAAATCTACTAAAAGTATTTATTCTCCTTAACCACTTGCATTTTGAATTGAATGACTTTTAGTCTTGTGTAGTCAGCATCTAATGTTTTATCTGAGGGTTAAAAAATGCATTTGAACACTCTTGTATAGTGGAAAGACCACTGACTTCAAAATAGATGACCTAAGTTTGATTCTTTTTTCTTATTTGTACTGCCTTGTACTTGAGCAAATTACATCACATCACTGGGCCTCAGTTTCCTTGTATGTAATAATAGATGTGATTATAACGGGCTTTTGTTGTTGTTGGGTTGTTTTGAGAGTTGAGCTAATGAATGTAAAATGTACAGCATATGCCACATAAAGTACATATTATATTTCAATTATTAATATATGAATATTTTTACTTTTTACTTTAAATCTACAGAGAGCTCTGGCTAAGTAACAATAGATCTGTAATAAATTCTCTATGCTTTATTATTATTTTTGATCCGTAGACTAGAAGGCCAAATAACCTAGCTATTTGAAACTCCCTGGTGACCTCCACCCTGATCACTATTGTCTGGTGAGAGGAAAATTATTCCCCTGGGTCGTGAGTCTTTTCCTCTTACTTGATCGAATCAAATAGCCAAGGAATTCCTGAACGCAGTTCTAGCTGATATCAGATCCTGCCTGATTCTCTAGTCTCTGCAGCCTCTCCCTCCTCCTCACTGGGGCTTCTTCATCCCAGTCTTATAAGTTAGTCCTTTCCCCACTTCCAGGATCAATTGGAAACTGAAGTTGAATAAATTTGAAGCCATTCCAAGCTATTTCCTTGTTCTTGGCCTGGAGTAGTCCAATTATTTTTTGATATCCCCAGAGCCTTTCCCCAGAAGACCCTATTCACTTCCATCATATTTACAATGCATGCCCACTGTGGTTCTCCTCCTTATTTCTCTTTCTGGGAACTTCTCTAAGTGCCCCATTTCCCTCTTGGAACTGAGGTTCTGATTCTTGGAAGATTCCTTTCCAGAGTATTTGTATCTTGCTCATGAATTCCAGGGATGTTGGCTAGAATCCTGCCAGGTGCTAATAGGGTTCCTGTCTCTACAGGCTATTAGGCCTCTCCTTCTGGGGAGTATGGACTTCCCCAAATTTCTTCACGGCTGTGCTTCAATTGTGTGGGCTGTCACAATGCTCTGGATATTTGTTGTGGGCATTTTTGCCAGGACTGATATTTGATGTTGTATCCCGCTGTCTAAGTTTGCTCATCTGCAAAATGAAATCAATAATAGTACTTACCTCATGGCATTGATGTGAGATTGAAACGAATCAAAGCACATAAATACTTAGTGGAACACCTGACCAGTCATAGGTCGGTAGTGCTCAATAAATAACAGCCATTCTTGCTAAAGCTCTTGGATCAGTGTTTCCAAACTTGTCATTTGAGTCATATAATTATTTTACCCCATTGGCATACTACCTGCACTACTATTTAATGTATTTTTCATAGACTTTTAAAAAATTAAGTAAATATAGCCTTCTCCTAAACAGCTATTAAATCCAGGTTGCTTTGATATACTGTCTTATTTCATTCGATCTAAGATGTCACTAATTATAAAATACCATTATTTTTTGTAACATGAAAAAAAAAAAACACTGTCAATTAATCTAGGATCTTCCATTAATTTCCAAAGGCATTCTGATATCAGAGATGCTAAAATGCCAATATCTATCTTTGGAATCGAGTTATCAGATTTTCCTTAGAATCAAGCCCCAGCAACTTTTTTCAACACTATACCTACTGTCTCAAGGAGTACTTAATAACTCCTGCAATTTAATAATCACTTGCACACTGATGACTCCCAGTTCCACAAGTCTGGGATGACCTCCGTCTTGAACTTCAGAAGAGCTCTGTTTATCAACCCGCTTGACATCTCTGTGTGCACACCACAAAGGTACACCAGACTCAGTGTGTGCGAAATTAATTCCCTCTCTTTGCCCTCATCTGCTTCTTGGTCTCTATTCCTTATCTTGATAAATAGCAGCACCAGTGAATAACTGCTCCGACCTGAACGCTGGGGCTGGTCTCTGACCCTGTCTCATTGGTCTGCAGGTACTGTGATGTCATCTCCTCTGCTTGTCTCTGAATCACTCCCTTCGTGTTCTTATGAGGACAACTTCGGTTTTGCTCCCCCTCTTCCTTTTCTGGTATATCTGGGTCCACCTCCTGCCAGAACTCCCTGCCTTCAATGTAACTGCCCTCTCCTATCATGTGTCCCACACTACTGCCAGCTAGCCTTCCCTACCCAAGTCGCACATGTGCTCCATTAGGTCTTTTTAGAGAGATGCCGTGGCTCCCCATTACCTTAAGCATAAAGCCTGACACCCTCTGCATGCCATCCCCTTATGACCTTACTTAGGCCTCCTGTAACCCAGCCCCCCTCGTAATTATCAACCCCCCACCCTCACCTCTCCCCCAACCCATGAATAAGAATACCCACCACACTCTTTTCTTAGCCAAGCTATCCTCCTCCTCCACCTGTTCTGGAATGAGCCAGGGCCTCTCTTGCACTCCTTTGCAGTAGCTGCTTCTCTCTCCTTCCTTCCTGTCCCTCCCTTTCTCTCCCATCCCTCTTCCTATCATCTGTTCCCCCCTTCCTTTTTCCTACTTCTTCCTTCTTCCCCTTTAACTTTCTTGGCTGTTGTCACTTCTAAGGAGCCTTTGCCACCTCCATGTCTGAGGTAGATACTGCTCCTTTGGACTTCCAGAATCTCTCTTGTTTATTATAACTATAACATACACTGAATTTCTAGGTTGTATTTGATTACCATGTGACTATCTCCCAATAGAGCTGCTTGCAGGTGAATATTTTAGTTTTATAGGGCTGTATAACAAATCATTCCAAATTTAGTGGTTTAAAACAAGCAAGCATTTATTATTATTTCTCATGGTTCTGTGGGCTGGGCTCAGCTGGGACTTTCTCACTTGGCATCTCATTTGGATGACTCAAATGACAGTTGGGGCTGGAGTCATCTGGTGTCCATTCTGGGCTCATTCCCATCTCTGGTTGGTTGATGCTGGCTACTTGGCTGTGAGCTCAGCTGGGTTTGCCTACCAGAGAACCTACTAATATTTTGCCCATATGGCGTGGACTTGTCTCAGCAAGGCAGCAGGTTCTTAGAGGGCCCCAAGAGTGAGCATTCCAATAGGCCCTGGCAAGAGCTTCCTAACATCTGGATTTGGAAGTTCAAAGTTCCAGACCTTCTGTTATATTCTATTGGTCAAGGCAGTCACAGAGACTACCCGAGTCCCAGGGCAAAAGAACAGACTCCAAACATTGATGAGTGTGGCAAGAATACATTGCTACTGGATGGGAGGTGGTTCTGTGACCACCTGTGGAAATGCCATATGCCATGGTGGGACATTAACTTTGAGCCTTGTCTTTTCAGAGTCAAGTACTGTGCCTGGTACAAAGTTAGTGCTAGCAGTCCCCTAAACAGAACAACATACTGGTTAAAGGCGTGGCTTCTGGAGCCAGGTGTGCCTGGGGTTGGTATCCTGGTTGTTCCACTTTCCTAGTCCTGAGATCTTTGATGAGGTGTGCCTCAGTGATCACAGTGGCAAAATGCAGGTAGGCTCTTCTCATAGTGCAGTGCTAAGGTATGACCAGATTAACAAATGTAAAGGCCTTAGACAGTTCATGGCACGTAAACTCCAAAATTAGCTGCTGTGACATGGAGGAGGGAGAGGAGAGAGAGCAGTGCTTTCCCTTCCTCAATCCTTATTCCATACCTTCCACATCTCTTCTGTCCTGTTGTAGGCCACTGGGCAATACTTGGCGGAGCCCTCAAGTTTCCATGGTAATTAAGTCCCTATGTGTGACACCCCATTTTGGCAACCTAACCCATACTGAATATTCCTCCAGTGCATACATAATAGTGCCAAATATCTCGAGATTTGTTTGGTGTGTGCTGTATTCTCATTAGTTATGCTCTTGTTTCAAAGTTTATCTAGTACTCTCAAACAGCTTTGAACTTCTTCAAGAACTAAGATTCTGCTTTATGGAGCCTGAGTATGACTTCCTTAGAGTCCAATACAGTGCCAGAGATATAGCAGACACACAGGAAATTCTAGTGATTGATATATCATATTATTGACATACTGATAAAGAACATTTATAAAGAAAATTCTACTTAGCACAATTTAATGAAGAGATAGTTTCTGGGATTTTCGGAGAGAAAAAGAGGTCATGGGATATCACCCCAGAGTCACACATTCAGCTCTATTTCCATGGCTTTCAAGTGAATAATCGTATTGCTGGTACACCTGCTCACATCTGAGCTCTTGTGCTGGCTCTTTACCAAGAGAGTCACTGAGTAGAAACATGTAGCATTTGGCAAGAAGGGTTGCCTCCTGGAATGGCACTCAACCTTAACTGGAAATCGTTTACATAATTAGTGTGTGAGCCTTTTTTCTAAAACTCAGTTTCTTCAGGAGTTCTGAACACCCTGAAATTATATGCCAGATTTTATGTGCATGTGTAAAAACATATTTTTTTCAGAGAAAACCTATGCTTTTCATGAGGTTCTTTGAGTGATCCCTAAGAAAGGAAATGTTAAGAACCACTGGTTATGAAAACTTGGGCAGAATTCACTGATCCTTGACACATCCTGGAAGTTGTTTACATCTGACCAAAACTTTAATGGTGTATTTACTTAATACTTCCCTCACTTTTAGCATAAAACTGAAGGGTAGCATTTACAAAAATCCCATAAAATCCGTTAGTGGTATTTCCCCATCTTAGTGGTCTGGACTGTGGTAAACAGGAATTTATTGCAGCGTAATATTGGTTTAAAATTTGGACCATGGGAATTTATGGGCGGAGTGCATGTCTCTGATTATACACTTCTCTTTAAAATAATTTGAGGACATAAAAAACATCAAGAGAGACAACTCCAGACCATATCAATTAAAAAAAAAAAATCTTACCGTTTTTCTAATACAAACGTGAATACACACACAGACTTCCTTGTTTCTAAAATACAGTTTCTCTCATAAAATGCCACAGAATTATTCGTTATATTTTTAAAGTGTTCTCAGTTTGTGTGATTTATAGGAAGACAGATTTATTTAAAAATGATCAGAGGCCCATAGGTTCTGCTAAGTCAAAGAAAATCTTATAACTCTATACTAGAAAACCCTATCTATATTGTCTTCAGAGGTATAATTCATAGGGATTTTAATCCTTAATCAGCTTCTCTTGCTCAGGGACCACATATAATTGGAAGTCAGTTCCTGAGAGTTTCCTTTTAATTAATATTTATAATAATAGCATTCACAATTATATTAGTAGGTTTTTATTGAACATCTACTATGTACCAGGTTCAATGCTAAGCATTTCACATGTATAGCATCTAGTCCTTTATCGCATTCAGAAATTGCTTCCCCAGATTTAGGCGAGAATGGCATTTCACTGCCTGCTTTTTAACAAAATTTGATTGCTAGTATAATAAACACGCACAGTGATATGGTCATGTCTCCTATGAGTAGTTGAAAACCTCTGTGGTTTCCTCCAAGGACCTTATTTTCTTTTTTTTTTTTTTTTTTTTTTTTAAAGATTTTATTTATTTATTCGACAGAGATAGAGACAGCCAGCGAGAGAGGGAACACAAGCAGGGGGAGTGGGAGAGGAAGAAGCAGGCTCATAGCAGAAGAGCCTGATGTGGGGCTCGATCCCATAACGCCAGGATCACGCCCTGAGCCAAAGGCAGATGCTTAACCACTGTGCCACCCAGGCGCCCCAGGACCTTATTTGCTTAACTTTTGTTGAGTATCTAGTACCTTTTAGACACTGTGTTGTGCTCTAGATTATAAAAGTGAGCAAGATTGTCATTGTCACTCCTCTCCAGTAGCTTATACTCTAATCTGGGTAAAACACAGCACAAAATGTGAGCATGAATTTTATGCGAAGCTAGGTCGAATGTATTCGCATCCAGCTCTTCAATGGGCAATAACAAATGGAATTATTTCTCTTTGAACTCCATGACTTTTGGGAGGTATGCGGTTGCCATTTATTTCATTAAGTATGTCAGAAACACATTCAAATTCATGCAGATGTGATTATAGCTGAAGTCATGGTAGACTAGAGTCACTTTGGTTGCAATAAAAAGTTTTGAAGACATAACTGTCCCTTGGCCATTTATAGACATTCTCACTCAACACAAAACACATATGTAGAAGTTAGACCTAGGGGAAAAAAATCAACATGGTAAGTAGGAGATAGCAAGAGAGCTTGGGTTCTGAAAATTCCTCCCTAAAAGTACCCTGGGTCCTAGCACCTGGGTGGCTCTGTGGATTGAATGTTGGATTCTGGATTTTGGCTCAGGCTCAGGTCATGATCTCGGGTTGTGAGATCAAGCCCCGCATCAGGCTCAGCAGGGAGTCTGCCTGGGATTCTCTCTTTCCCTCTCTCTGCCCATTTCCCCTGATCATCTGCACTCTCTCTCTCAAATAAATAAATAAATAAATCTTAAAAAATAAATGACTACCCTGGGTCCTTGCTAAAAATGTAGATTTCTATGCCCCACCTAAAATCTACTCAATATAATCACTAGGTTTCACAATCCAAAATATGCATTTTAATTATATGGGTGGCTTCCTAGACTAGGGAAAATGTCAACAACTCAGCATGGTGACATGAAAACCTCATTGTACTAAGTGTCGAGAGAACTGGATTTTTGGCCTCACATAGGCAGCTAACTAGCGGGATGTCTTTGGGCCAAATCATTTTAATTATTTGGCATCAGTTTCTTAGTACTCTCCCTCCATCTCCTCCAACTATTCCCATTAAGTTGTATCAAAACATGACACTCTGATATAGATGTATGAGTAATTAGGCAGCGTTATTCACAAACACAGGGTCAGAGGAGGACAGATCCTTCAGCCAATCAATTAGCATCCAGCAATCACATAATGTGGGAGATTTGAGAGATTTATAAGACAAGGTCAGTGTTCTCAAAAGCTTACCATCTGCTTTTTGAAAATAAAGTTCATTTAAGCCAGGACGAATAGTCTAAGGCTGAAATGGTTAATACGGACAAGTACTATATGAGATCAGAGTCAGTCCTGAGCTAGGATCGTCGGATAAGATATCATCAAAACAGACTTCACATGATCCTTTAGGGCAACCGAATTTAAAGTGTTGGGAAGTCCTAATTCGGTATTCCATATGAAAGTCCAGAAAGCTATCATTCAGCTCTCAAAAGAGAAAACACTGTAGCATAGAAAGAACACCCTTAAGTCAGTAGACCATGGTGCTAGCTGAATGCCAGCTATAGAAACTTTGAAAGACTATTACTCTAACTTGCCTGGTCATTATGTCTGTTAATGCTAAACTATACCTATGACATTTTAACTGGAAGAATGTGTCCTTGGATACCGCTTGTGAGAGAGTCAATATTTACTAGTAGGTAACCAGCAGCAAAAGAGAATAGAAAGGTGTATCTATAGACCGTTGAGGGCCCAGATGGAGGGTAGAGAGGAGAGTATCCACTTTGTCCTACTCGGAAAGGCTAGGAGTGTCAACACTTCACCCCAAAGCACTCGTTCCTTCCTCTGGATTATGTTGTGGAGCTTGGATTGCCAAATGACTACTTTGAATGAATCCTTTCAAGGATATTATTATAATCTTTGAAGCCCACCAGGGAACACACCCTCTGGTAGAAGAGGGATAGATCATGGTGTAAGCCATCCGTTGTCCAGAAAGCTAGGATTTTTCAAATACTTGTGCAACCATTTTTATGGAAGAGACTAGAAGGCTAGAAGAAGATAGCATTTTCAGAGACTGATATGAAAACTATGAATTCCTAAGCAAAGTTAGAAATTGGGAATATCTAGGGGCACTTGGATGGCTCATTCTGTTAAGCATCTGACTTTGGTTCAGGTCATGATCTCAGGGTCCAGGGATGGAGCCCATGTCAGCGTCAGGCTCTGGGCTCAGTGGGGAGTCTGCTTCTCCCTTTCCTTCCCCCTCTGCCCCTCCCCCTGTTTGTATGTGCGGGCACTCTCTCTCTCTCTGAGGAGAGCCTCCTGTGAGATGCTTAATTCCTAGGAACACTGTCATCTTTTCTTGCAGATTCACTTCTTCCTCACTTCTCTGGCTTCTAATGAAGGAAGATTTCCCTAAGCACTCCTGGCCCCTTGCCCCACTCACGCAATTTTCCCCCAGAGAAGGGAAGGAATGGTCAGAATGCTCCAGTTTGAGTAAGGAAACCCATAAGCCCAGGGTAGCCCCTCTCCCTCTGTTCTGTTTGAGAACTAGCCTGCTCACTCAGACGGTGCGTTCCAGTCTGGTCCTCACACGCCACATTTGACAGGGACAGACCCTGACGTGGGGAAGCCTGGGTTATTCCGTGCTGTCCGGCCTTGCGGGCATTAGGCTCCTTCTGGGATTCACTGGTGGAAAATCCGCTGTGGTCACTTACGTAACCCACAATACTCTAGTCCAATTTTTATCCGTATAAAGCTGCTCTTTTCATCCCCGCTTGCTTGACCTCACTGTTTCTCTCTCAAATGTTTCAAAATTGGGCAGGAAAAATATCATTGATTGAGCCACAGCTAACTTGGGCTGTAGGAAAAATAATACAGTTTTATATTATTTTACTCATTTTTGTTGTAATTCACTGAGGTCAGATGCACTGACAATAAACATGTCAAGATGTTTTGGGTGTGGACTCACACTTACCTGTCCCCTGGAACCTGTGCAGACAGCAGCTTCCTACAGAAGAGGATTTTGATAGAGATCTGGCGAGGGTGCAGAGCCCTGGAGGCTGAGTGGGCCGGTCTACTAACCTTCCAATGATGCAGCCACAGGCACTTCCAGAAGTTTTTAAGGAACAGGCCTGAAGATCAAGTTCTGATAATTCTTAAGAGACTTAAAGTAGCTTCATTATGATAAACTGAGTCATGGGTCTGGAAATATTCCCTGATGAGGCGAAATCCCAACTCAGCTACTCGCTGAGTATATGACCTCAAGCAGCACCTTTAACCTCAACTTGGTGCTTTTTTTTTTTTTTTAACTTTATAAAACTGGACTAATAGTATCTCTTCTAGGGAGATAATCCATGTGAAAGTGAACTGCATGTATAAATGCTCAGGACATATTAGTTAAATTAGATATCGAAAAGCACAGAACCTCAGACCTGGAAGAGTCCTTAGTGACCATCTGCTCCCTCATTTCCAGGCAGAAAGGAATGATGATAGTGAAGGGATCTGAGGTTTTAGAACATGATAGAGACTCAGTGCTGGAAGGTGCTTGAGTGTGTTTACTGCTGTGCTCTTTTTTGAGAATCGTAGGTCTAGAGATATTGAGCTATTTCTGGTAGTCGCACAAATCAGAAAGCGTGGAGCTGGGCCAAGAAGCCAGAATATCTATCCCAGTTTAATGCTTCCCCAGGATTTCGTGCTTAGAGCTTTATTCTGTAGTTAAAACAGCAGCGAAGGCACAGAGATGTGACATCTCTGATAAGTGGGGAAGAATCCCAGAATTCTCTTCCAAAATTTCATTACTGCCAAAGCCAAACTAAATACATTGTAGAAACTTCTTGTGATGGACAGAGGAGAAATCCCCCTCCTTCGCACACTCTGATTTCCAGGTCAAAACCATAAATGAACAGCACTGGAAATCAGAGAAATTATTGAATTTATGAGCAGGTTTATTCCTAGAATGTGCATTGTTTTATTTTATAGGATTATACTAGGGACAATTATACAACAACTTAAAACCATTGGCCTCCAGTTCTTCACTAGGAAAACCAAAACGTAGTTCATGGGACATAAACTGATGGAGGTCTTGACATTTCCCAGACCACAGGAACTTGAATATTTTCAATATAATGTTTTAGATGAGTAGCAGAGAGACTTGCATATGACCTTTGATGCAAAATTCATACTATGCTGGCCACAAGGAAGATTCTTTATATTACCTTTGTGTCTCTGGGAACTCTCCATAACTCTAAGACAGTTAGGGGAAACATCCTCACTTATCTATGGGTGCCAAAAGATTTATGTGGTTCCAAGAACTCAAAACACGGAATCCAGGGTGTTCTCCATCACTGGAGATGGAAGTCATGATTAATGAGTGACAGGACCCTAACTCCTACCAGATGCTGCTTGGTGCTAACCTAATTGTCAGACTCTTCTCTTGGCACCTCTGGGGACTCGCAGTCATCACGTTCTAAATTTCATCTCTACGGTTTTCTTCTGTCTTATCCACAATCCTGATACGATAGTCCACGAGCTAGAAGGAAGGGGCAAGAAGCCGCACCCCCAGGCTAAGTACTACAAACGTTCTCTCATCAAACTATTTGGCTGACTGCAAAGGAATAGGATGCCTTCGGATCTGTCAGCTTCTATCATTCGGCCCCCTGAATTTGCTTCTACTCGCAATAATTAGACTTACATTTTGCCCAGGGTTTGTTCATTTTCACATCATTATGCATTGTGACAGGAATACCAGGCAATCAGATTTTCAACCTGTCAGCCCACAACATTTATTTACAATCTACCACCCTTTTACCAGCTCTTCCCCCATTCCTGGGTGCCAGGCTGTCAATGCTATTGACTCATGCATGGACTGAGTGTCAGTTTCCTGGAAGCCCTTTTTAGTTCTTTGTGAAAGCATGGCTCTTTTCTCTTTTGGGTTTGTGAACCACTGCCTGACTTTGCTAGTGTGTTCGTTTCTGTGAAGCTGGAAAACTAACAGTTCTAGGAAAGCCTCTTCAAGAAAGAGTGACTGCCGGATCGTCCTTGGAGAAAAGGAGATCTCAGGAGAAGAGGGTCCTTGGATTCAGTGGTCGTTAGGGCATCTCAGATTTTCAAAGCTTTGGAAGGTCAAAATGTCACAGCATGATGCAATGCTTGGACATACACAGATAATATTTCTGCCTCCCCAAAACACATGCTGGACAATGCTATCTAGATGTCCTTGCTACATTTTCATCCCAAATGCACGTGAAATAAAGCACATTTCCTCGTGAATTAAGCATTCTGAATAGTGGTAAATGCCTCCAGTATACATTGGACATTTCTTGAGAGTTTAATTTCATAAAATAAATAAAAAGATTTAAAATTAACATATAGCTAATGTCACATTGTATGCATTATAGACATTGGGAGAGAACACAAGGACTGTTCACCATCACCATTTCCTAGACATGGGACATTTTTACACCAAAAAAGGTAGGAAATACATAATGATAATCCTTTAAATAAATACACTTGGCTTTCTGAACATTTTTCTCATTTTTACTGGGGATGGCTTAAAATTTAGCCATGGAGCACAAGCAAACTGTCAAGCTACACATAGAAACACTGTATGTTCTCTCCATTCACAACGTAACTCAATTCCAGCCCTCTACATTGAAAGCGAAGCAGCATTTAGAGAGTGGCCATTTTCATCTCTGCTGATCCAAGTGAAAAAAAAAATGCAATGGCATTTGTGATTACTTTAATTAGCTAGTAAAAAAACATATTTGACACTAAAGTTGTCATTAAAAATTCCCCTCTGCAGTCTAATCTTTTCCAGAGCCTGCACTTGCTTTTCTGGGTTATCTTTCCTCGCATAAGTATGTGGTATTTTTTTTTTTTTTTTTTTTGAAAAATGAACTTGCCTGACTTAGAAAAATAAGAGAACCACATAATCAGTTCTTACTCTTTCTACTTAAAAGCAGGTTTATTTTCTGGGGACCAGGGGCCCTCATGTTCTAAATTTGTTTTTCTTTCCTCTAGGGGAATGTAAATTTGGTGCCTAAACAAGCTGGCCAGGCTCATGGGAAATCTTGCCGCTAAAACTTAGCGGAGAGCTTTGAAAGTTCCCTTCTCCTAGGTTTTCTCAGTGGGTTGCCACTTCCCCTGCACCAGCCAACTTTCTTAGGGACACAGCACCTGATCTTTCAGGAATTATAGGGCCCAAAGGACTGCAGGTAATTTCTTTTGACTAGTAGACCCTCTTTATAGTCTCTTGACCAGGACCTGTTCTTTAAAAAGGGGGGGGAAAAGTCATCTTTTGCAGTATTTCATTTGGCGGAAAATTGCTATTCCAGATTTGTTACAAATTACCCATGGAGATAAACATATTGAGGGCATTTAATTTGAAATGCTGCCTTTCAAGTTTCTCTCCTGAAGCTGGGGTTTGCAGGAGACACTGTTTGAGAAACGGATATACAAGCCAACACCCTGGGACGTTTGAACATTAAAAAAAAATGTTTTTATTACTCTCATATCCAGTTCCTTTAAAACACTACCATAGGATCCCAAAATTTGCAGTGAATTCTCTTAAAAATGCATCGGCCCATGTAAAATTTCTAGTTTTTCATCTAAAATAAAACAAAGACCAATACAAGGAGAAGTAAGGTACATTCTTACGTGTTTGCGTTATCATTTTTATATCACATGTGCTCTTTGTTACAAAGCAAACTGCCTTAGCTGGTAAAATATTGCACAGTTATCCCTTGTATCTGTGTGTTCTTTGAGCGATTTTTTAAAGTGATCTTTGAGGATCTTGAGTTCAGACTCTTACACGCTCTCACAGGTTCTCAGTCAAAAAATACTCACCTATCATGTACCTAAGTAGGAACTTATGTTTTCGTTACAACATAACATGGTCATTGTAACCCAGGGAGAAGGTGGGTAGTGGGTAAAATATGGAATTTCAGTCTCCAGCTATCACCCCCCAAATTACGGGAACATCGCCAAGTGAATGCCTTCTTTTTGTCATAAAGGCTTCATCCATCTTTTTCATTCACTCCATTCACACTGCCGATAGTTGAAGGTGAAATTCTGCAAATCATCATGTAAGCTGCTCAAGGCATCTTGATTCTTGGGAATAAACTCCATAATTGTACTACTGACAACAGGCATGTACTGAGTGCTTTTTTGGTACCGGGCACTTGACTCAATTTTGTGCGCAGATTAAATAAATCAATGCTCACAATTCCATTGTGAATGTCTCCATTTGACGAATAAGGAAACTGAACTTCGGAGAAGTGACTATCACGTGGGTACCCCCCGCCCAGGAGATAGACAAGATGCGACTTTAAAATATATACTTTTGACTTGTGTGCTCGAGTTGAGGTTCTGAAGAAGTTGCATGGATGAGAACAAATCTACACATGCAGCTCGTAGTTCTACGCATCTTCCTGAATGTCCCCAGGGGCGTGGGGATGGGGGAAATGATAGAGAGTTCTGGCTTCAGTGCCCACAGCACTACTCAGATGACTCTGCCTGCCCCCCAGCCCCTCCAGGCTACCCAGCTCATTTTCCACACCATCTTCGAGACTTGTCCTAACCCAGCATCCTCCAGGAGACATCCCTGTCTCACAAACTCAACCCTCTCTCTACATCATCTATATCCTTGTTTGCAGCATAGCCTCAAGCTGCACTCGAACTGTGGCTTCAGAAATGGGTTTTTAATTTACTTTATGTCATTTCTAGTTTCCCAGTCAGCAAATAGTTTCCTTAAAAACAGAGTTGAGATGTTCCGCGTCCATCCCCTCCTCTTCTCCAAACATTCCCTCTAGTGTTTGGCCCTGGGCTTAGATCAGTGATTGCGAAATACGTACTTTTGTCCATGGGATTACTCTAAGTCTCAGCCAAAGGGAATGGCCTTGAGTTTTAGCAAAATGGATACAAGTCAGATCTTCTCCTGAGGAAGTGTAAGGAAATACATGTCTTAGAATATCTTTTAGAAAAGGCAGTTCTGGGCTGTTTTGAAAAATTCTACCAAAAAGCAGAATGCTCGGAATCCAACAAAGAATGAGGGAGAACTTCTTTCTTTTCATAAAGTTTTCTTATTCAGAAACCTTTTGGAAAACAACTTGTACATAGTCATTATGTCAACACAAATGGAAAGTTTAGAAACTTCTATGCTTAGGCTTATTACTTTGTGAATTAAAAAAAATACCTTACTCTTTTTAATCTTGTGGTTTCATGTTAAAAATCCAGGCAAATTTAATCAACATTCTCCTTTTATCTTTCCTCTGGCCCACTACTTAAAAAAAAAAAAAAAAAAAAAAAAAAAAAAGAGAGAGAGAGAGACAGAGAGAGAGAAAACTTTGCTATCAGTTTCTGAGCCAACAGAAAAAACTCAAACAAGAGATATCAGCATCGTGAAATACTGAAAGAGGGATTTTACATTTTAGGCTGAGTGTTAAATCTTTTGCTTTACTTCTAAATAAAGTTGAGCCAGGGCTCATATGATTAATCTGCCGAGTTTCCTGAAGATATCCTCTAATATCTGGGGAGAAAAAAAGTATTTCCTGTACCAGAAGCACTTTTAATAGCTCTCCTCATGAACAAAGAATGGCCACTCTGATTTCTCAGTTCAATGTGCCAAAATCGCTGGGAAAGTTGTTTCTCATTGTTTCAGCATTAAAGTCAACATTTGAAAAATTGAGAATTTTTTTTAATCAAAGGATTAATATCCAGGTCATGGGTAATAGAAATCTCACCAGCTTTGGTGCATTGGGCTTATGAAATTGAAACAAGTGGTTCTATTCATTATTAATAAAAATATATGGTTGTGTTTAAACTAAATATCAAAGTCCTGGTTGAGTCTTAGGGACCAAGTGGCTCCATGATATAAGGTCCCCTCGCTGCCCTTTTATGATTTTCTGCAGAGCTCTTCACACAATTTACAGCCTTGTAATCAGTGGGGTCCTATAGATCAAGGTGTAAGCAGAGTAAAATATGTTTTGTTAAACAAAAATTGTGAAACCCTCCATTGTGGCTTATAAATTACTATTTCTTCTCTACTTTTCTGCTTTCAGATTTATAGCATTTATCTGACACAGTTTTTTATACAGAAGAAAATCCAATTACTTACATTTATTTAAAAGAGAGCTGTGGTTTAAAAATATCATTACTGAGATGTGAAATCCATAAACTGAGCACTACAGTAGTCCTTGAGCTGTGTGATGTCTGTTGGTTGCTAGTACATCAAAAAGTAGTTTTCCCACAATGTATTTGTATAGAAATTGGCAGGGTAATGGGTATCGATTAGTTAAATGCACTACAGAACTAGTTAACTTCTTTTTGTTGTGAAGAAAACTACACTACAAACAAACTTTTCACTTGTGAACGTATCATTTCAAAATGCTATACCAGATTAGATAGATAGATAGATGATAGATGATAGATAGATGATCGATCGATAGATAGGTAGATAGATAGATGATCGATAGATGGATAGATCCACAGAGAGATAGACTGACACCAGGTGTAGAAAAATTCTTGGTCTAGATTTCCCTATATTTGTCAAACTTTATTTGAAGTCATTGAAAATCTGGTAAATTATTTGCCCAATGTTCTGCATTATTGGATCCAAATGTTGGAGATGTGATTAAGTTTAGGCTTTGCATGTATAAATTACAAAAAGATACATGAAAGGAGTGTTTTCTTGTTCATCCAGCATTCTAGATCTCATCCTAACACAGGATGCTGTATTGACATTAAATTGAATGGGCGCCACTGTTTAGAGATTTAGATAAGACACGAGAAAAGAGAAATTGGCAAAGACTTTCTTTTTTTTTTTTTTTTAATGATTTTTTATTATATTATGTTAGTCACCATACAGTACATCCCCGGTTTCCGATGTAAGGCTCGATGATTCATTAGTTGTGTATAACACCCAGTGCACCATGCAATACGTGTCCTCCTTACTACCCATCACCGGTCTATCCCATTCCCCCACCCCCCTCCCCTCTGAGGCACTCAGTTTGTTTCTCATAGTCCATAGTCTCTCATGTTTCATTCCCCCTTCTGATTACTCCCCCTTTCTTTAACTATCATATGATTTCTCTCATCTATGGAACATAAGAACTAGGATGATCAGTAGGGGAAGAAATGGCAAAGACTTTCAACATGAATTAGTACTTAAGAGATGATGAGGAAGAGACATATCTGTGAGAGAGTGAGAACCCTAACACTCTAAAAAGAATCAAGGTATTCTCAATTGCTTTCAAATCATTTCACATTATTAATTAATATTAATACTACAAACTTTAAAGTAGCATTTGTTAAGTTTGTCTTCTTTGCTAGGCTAAGTGCATTGCTCACATTATATCATTTGATCCTAGTATAATTTTGTGAAACAAATATGATTATCCATTTTATAGATGAAGGAACCAGGTCTGAAGTTTTTATAAATTGGTCTTAAGTTGCTAAAAAAGCCAGAATTGCTTCTCATCAGAGCCTTGGTTAATTTTCATCCTGTAACATCGTTGGCCTCTGAGCTTCATCCCCACACAATCCTGTTGGTTGGAACGCCCCCCTAAATTTCCTAAGGAACAAAAGAGATCTAACTTTTGTTGTTGCTCATAGAAATTCACCTTCGCTTCTTTCTCTCTTTCAATGGGACAAGCCTTGTTCATGTTTAACATTAGTTTTCTTCCTTTTCAGAAGACAAGCTATCTCATGGTGGGTCAGGATTTCCAAAACTCGTGTGAGCTCAATAAAATTTTTCTCTAAGTAGCGTGAAGGTAAATTTCACTGCAGTGGAATCTCTGGCAGTTGTACAGGAAAGGGCAGGAAGGGACTTTGGATCAATCAAGTATTTGCTCTCCTTTAATTCTTACCACTGTGCTGGGGATCCTATGGCCTTTAAACTTCAGGAGAAGCTGGTTAGAAAGGCTTCATTAACATCATTTAAGAGAAAACTGAAATTCAGGAAAGTGAACTCGAGGATCCCTAGATGAACCTAAACCTAGATCATCTGGCAATGAGAGCCCCTTTTGTGTCACGTTCTCCTTCAGTGCAAACCCGTAGACACGCATAACTTTGACTATTTGCCTGGTTTTCCCTCAGGCATTTTCAATATCTTGTCAATCCACTCAATATTTTACGCATTGTGATCTTGCTTTCTTAATGGGCAGAGGAAAATATTAGATTTACCACGTGGGAAGGATAATAATGATTGATAACATTAGTATTCAATAATTAGTTTCACAAAACAAATACGCTCTTTTTTTTGGTTGAAATGTTACTAAAGGTCTAAAGACACAGCTGAACAAAGCGTTGGAAAGATGGAGCTATTTTATAATTAAGCCGTAATGCATTGAATCTATGTTAAATGGTTTAGTGAAAGCTGAAATACAATATGTACCAAAATGGATCTTTTGTCCCCCAATGCGATAGCCTCTAATATTTCATGTCTATTTAAGCTTGGGTTGCTTAAAGAAAATGAACAGAAAAGCAAATATACTCCATAAAGATAACGTTTTTCGTTCTCTCCGCATATTTTCTGCCTCTCTGTAAAGACAATATCATTTCATTAATTAACACAAATGGTCATAAAAACCACCACTTGCCATTGTGTTATTCCCATGTAATGTTTCTATAATGTTGCATAATGTGAAATTTTTGCACAGCACTCCTCGGCCAGGCTGTCAGCAGCTGAATCACCGAGTGTTGGCAGTATCCGTTAAAACTTGATGAGTGTAAGTTCTGTGAATAAGATGTGTGAAGCATGCAATAAAAGAAAGCTGACCTATCTAAGATAAAATACATTTGCTTCTCACTTCTGCTGCGAGTAGTAGTATTTAGCCTTACAGAAATTTCAGCCAGTGTCCTAGGGCACAGAATAATGAGGTATTTCCTTACATTATAACAAATGGCCCTGGAATATTTGTTGTTGTTCACTCTGTGACTTTTGCTATTTTATCATTTGTGTTAAAGGAAAAGGTACCTGAAAAGAGGGTAGGATGGAATGGATTGGTTCATAGGACGCCCACAGAAGTCACTTCAGGCATCTCGGATTTATGGAATTACTGCTCCCAGAGTTGGCATGAATCCTATTTACCTCAAATATCATGATCCTCTTTGCCAGGAACTCTGACAAGCTGAATAAATATATAAAGGGAGAATCTTGGAAGTGGGGAGACAGACTGGTGACTCATGACAGGGTCAGAGCCTTTGCTATTTGCTTAGGAACAGATCTCTTTCCCTGGCTGCCATGGGGAGGAAGTGATGATGGAGAATGGTTCGTTCCAGAGCAATGTGGTCCAGGCAGCTGGAAGGTCAGGGGTTAAACATGTGCTATCTCAGCGATGCTGGGTACAATAACAACATCAGGCATCAGGAGAATGATCTATCAGGGCAATTAGTCAAGCAGGCCTGTGGTAGCCCAGATAGGCCTGGCTCTGTTTGCATCTGTTTATCACTTGGAGATAAGAATCCTTGTGAACCTTTCTGTTACCTTGAGAAAGTAGACACCTAGAAGGTAAACATAGGACAAGGGCGTCTCAAAAAATTGATTTTGAAAAATGACTACAGCCCCCAGGTGGGATTAAATCTGCTTTATTTCTGGCTACTAAAAAGATGATGAAGAAGAATGTCTTGGTTTTTTTCCCCCCATCTGCTTCTTAGCCTATTTGCCCATGAGCAGAAATTACAGAATTGGGCCTCTTTTGATCAAACACGAAACTTGGCCCAGATGCCCTAGGAAGTGGGAAAGGTACCTTAAATTATTGTGGTTTGCTTTTTGTCCTGATTTTCCTATAAATGCCACATTTTGCCGTGGTCCACAAACTGACCTGGATGTTCAGAACATTTGTTTTACGGGATTCGCGTTGGCCTGCTTTAATCTTTCTTTCTTCTCTTCTGATTGTAAGCTCCTGGAGGATACTGACATAACCTCTCTTTTGTCCTGATGCCATCACACACCAGGCCACAGAGTCAGAAACTCATGAAGGGGATTTTCCTTAGAACTCCCTGTGACTAATTTTAGTGGTGGTAGAAACTTAGACGTTTCCAAGATGATAGTTAAAGATTTATTTTAAACAACAATTTGCTGTGCCCTGAATATGCATAGTCACACCTTTGTTCATGCGTTTCCCTGGGCCTCGCTTCCACCCACACTGACATACAACTGCATTTGCCCTAAAGCGTAGCCAAGAGCGGAGTCGGCCTCGGCCTTCCACGGCGGCGGGAACACGGACGTTTGCATTCCTGTGCATCTTTCCCAGCCCAACTTGAGCTTCCTTTATGATCTAATGGCCCCATCTGGCATTAGCATTGCTGGTTATCTATTTTATTTTATTTTATTATTTTATTTTATTTTATTTTATTTTATTTTATTTTATTTTATTTTATTTGTCCTTAAACCTTTCTGGTTACCTTTAAATCTAGTTTCATAAGGTGTATCTACCTTCCATTTTTTTCTAAGAGAGCAAAGCATATTTGGGTAAGGAAGGGATTCTTTCTTCCCACTTTCTCTATCCACGCTTAACCGAAAGCCAAGCTTAAGAGTTAGCTAGCTACCTTAAGTAGAAATGTGTAGAATCATTTTTAGCCCTCTGACAGAAGCTATCTGTGTGACCTTAGGGAACTTAACCTCTTTGAGCCTCACTTTTTTTTTTTTTTTTTTTTTTTTTTCCATCTACAAGCTGGGAATAAAAGTCAGAGCTATTCCGCATGTTCCTGTGTGCAGTCAGCACAGCTGCCTCCTACAGCGTCGGACTACAGGAAGCACTGCATAGATGGCCCAGCTACGGCTACCACACAGCACCTGTGTAGCAGAGACGTTAAGCTACAGGGAGATGAGCTGCTATATACGGCAGATACTGTAAATCCAAATTTTCACTGTGACAGAAAATATCATGGTTTCCATAACAATTAAGGTTATTTGCCAGATTAAATTTTTTAAATGAAAAAAAAATAAGCTTATTTTTAGAGCAGTTTTATTTTTTATTTTTATTACTTTTCTACGATTTTTTGTTTTTTTGGGGTTTTTTTGAGAGAGAGGGCGAGAGAGCACAAGCAGGGGGAGGGGCAAAGGGAGAGGGAGAAGCAGATTCCCCGCTGAGCAGGGAGACTGACGCAGGGCTAGGTCCCAGGACCTTGGGATCAGGACCTGAGCTGAAGACAGACACTTAACTGACGGAGCCACCAGGCGCCCCAGAGCAGTCTTAGATCACAGCAAAATTGAGTGGAATGTACAGCGACCTCCCATTACCTCCTGCCCCCAACACAGTCACACCCCCACCAGAGTGGTACATTTGTTACAACTGATGAGCCTGCATTGACACGCTATTATCACCCAAAGTCCATAGTTCACACTGCAGTTCACTCCAGATTAAAATTTTAGGGTGCTGAGTACACTCTCGGTGGTATCCAGTCATTCATTCAATTATTCATTATTGTTTCTACTTAGCAAATTTACTTTTCCCCAAGCTGTGACATTTATTGTGCTACTAAGATATGATCTAGGCTGTAAAGGGCTTATAATCTCATGTTTATCACTTCTATCTAAAATCTATTATGTTTAATTTATTTCTGTAAAGGGCACGCTATTCTACCACGCGTGTGGAGCATGCTTCTACCAGCCCCATGTCCTCTGATCGCACACTTACAAGGATTATAACATGCAAGTTTCTGCCAAAATATAAATGAACGTGTTTTCTGAGCCTTACTACCCATCCCCACAGTAAAAACGAAAGAAGACCATTTAAATCACAACTCTCGTAATTTGCCATTGCAAAGCATTTTACATAAGACACTTTAAAAGTTTTTCTAGGCAGATGCTTGTCTTCATTTTAAGTTATTATTAGATTCTAAGAACACATCAAAGACCAGTTACAATACAATCTGCTTTAGCATAAAATTTGGAATAATCAGACCTGTTTTGGCCCTCAGATTTCCATTCGGAGCTATCTTTCCAGAACAGGCCCCGGTATGAAAGCCTGTGCTGTCAGCTCCACTCTATGTGCAATAAAGACCCAACGATATTGAGGAAGTGAGTTTGGGTGAGGACAGGGCACCATCGTGGATGGACAGCAGTTTTCATGCCTGAATTAAACCAACCAGACCAAACTGCCAGCGATCCACTGACGGCCATACCTCTACGTGAGATATCCAGTCCCTGTCTTTTCAGAACCTGCTGCCTCTGGGTGTGGGGTCGGAGTCGTGCGGATGGAACAGAGGCTTGGACAATACAGAATGAATGCCATGACAGCACCGCCTTCCTTAACTTCCTTGGCTCCAGCCACTCTGGCTTTCTCAGTGTTCCTTAGCATGACAGGCTCCTTCTACCCTGGAACCTTAGTCATGCTTCCATTTTGTCCACAAAGCAAACCTTTCCTTTAACCTGGTTGGAGAGTTCTCCTTTTCAGTTCTCAAAGGCCAGGAAGGTGCCCCTGATCTTCAGACTAAAGCTGGTATTCCTCTCTTGTTTCATAGTTTGTCATAATGTATTAATGCGATTATTCAATAAATACTTCTTTCATCCAGTAGAGTCCTCATGGCTCAGATCTTGAATCTGCGTGATGTTGTCTCACTGAAACCTGGTGTATTGGAGATATTCAATGAATGCTTGTGGAATTAATGAAAGAATGTATGTTCTAGTAGCACTAATAGGAAAAAAAAGGAATTACAAGTCATTCAATACTTCTACAGACTTCTCTAAGTATAAAGTGTTATGTGAATTAACCAGAACTTAGAAATTTCAAGAGTTTTGAATACAATACAAAATGAAATTAAAAAGTGGAAAAGTGGCTTTATTTGTGATGACAAAACTATATTCCATTTTGATAAATTAACAAGGTTAAAATCAATTTAATCAGTGATACTTAATCTTTTCATCATAAAAGTTTAATTATCTGGCTTTTAAGATTAATAAGCACATTCCCCTTTTGCCCTTTATTTACCTTCTTAAAGGATCCAAGTGAAATCCAAATTTCAATTTGGACTGAATTTTCAAGAATAACAAATTAAAAGTCAGCAAGTATTGTAAATACTTTAATCTTTACCTACAAACTGGGCAAAGTACAGGTACATTAATTCTTGCTAATGCTTTATGGTGTACAGCTATTGAGTCAATAATCTATTTATCAAACGTGACATGGCTTCTGTAAATACTCAATGTTCCCAAAGTGACAATGGAGCAAAAGACAAATAAAAGTTTGAACATTATAACCATTGGTTACTTTCAGATTTTTTTTTTCCCCCTCAGGTTAGTGAAATGATTCATTGAAATGATATGGAAAAATTGAGGAAACTCAAGTTCCATGCTGGTGGGTGGAAAGTGTGTCACCAAAGATTTAAGATCAAATTATTCAAGAATGAGAAGATAAGTTAAAGAAATCCTCATCCAAAAATCCTGACTCCGAAGTGATTTAACAGGCAGAACAACCTAAGGTACTTTGTGATCTTTATTTTATAGCCGCTGTAGAGTGAACCATATTTTGAGATGAGTTATCCTGATTTAACATTTAATTGCGAAGCATTGCCATGCATGGGATGAGTAATGGCGGAAAGGATTGCCTCAAAGGACCATGAACTATTGGTATAGTAAGATAGGAGGAGAGCAGCAGGTGATGGATGGAGCCTGGGGAAGAAAAGTATAATGGAAGAAGCCGATGACAGCATGGATGAGTCAGCTAGTGACCAGAGAGATAGGTCAAGAAAAACCTAGCAGATATCATGAGTCAGTACACTAAAGCCAGGAGATTATCCAAAAGGGGAATGGTCAACGTGACCACAGACTTCTGGGACAGTGGGTCCAGAGGCTTTGGGAAACAAGTTGTGGACACTCTAACTCATTATCGTCTTTTGGCATCTATTTGCCCTTTCAGAAGATTAGTAACCCATATTAATTTTAAATTTGCTATTTGATATAAATGGAGATAGATAGATAGATGATATAGATATAGAATTTCAGGTTAAATGACACAGAGGAGTTTAGTCAAGAGTATGTCTTTCATTTTTGCCCTAAAGATAAAATGCTAGATCTTCTTGTGGTAGATAATTCCAACCCTAATGTATTTCCATGATTTGTAGATGTGGGGATCACTTTGGTGTTAACCTGCCAATTCTCCCCATACTGTTCATGTGTTATGTAATCAATATTCTGTAGACAGTTGGCCTTGGAAATCCAATATTTGTTGTGAGGATGAACTCCCCAAAATAGTACTTTTAAGTGACTAATACAATTTTTTAATATAGCTGACCTTCCCATCCCACAATGTTTTGATTTCTCAGTTTTCAAGGGCACATGCCACTCATAAGACACAGATAGCTATACCTTTGTAGATCAAAGTATCTAGGTTATGATAAGAGGCTTATGGTCTCAATAAGATTCTAGGGTTAGAAATTTGCATAAATTCATATCTAGCTGATCTCATGAGTTTCAGTGAAATCTCCAAGGATTGAAACTTAAAATGAATGTGTTTTTTTTTCAAGGCCAGTTGAGAAATGAAAACAGTCTTAATTATTTCAAGCCTGTATAGTAGTGTACAGTATAATTAACTCTGATGTGTGTTTCACACCCAATTAGACGATATTTTAGCACCAAGATAATTGGACCCAGCAGCACCTGGGAAGTGTAATCAAACAAGTTTATCACCACATATTATTGTCCTATGATCCTCTGCACTTTATGGTATGCATAAAGAGAATGGTCAAGACATCTGGGAAAATGTTGCTCATTATTGAAACTTTGCTAAGACCTAAATCCAGTTCAAAGTATTGCTGTTTATCAAAAAAAAAAAAAAAAAAAACCCCTAACTTTTTCCTATGACTTCACAATGCTTATGTTGCTTTTACTAATGATTTCTCCGTTGCTAATCATGTTGATAATAACCATTTGCTTTCCTTGTTAGTCAATGTTTTGTGATATTTTCTTGGTAATGGGGATAAACTGTTAACATATTTTTCCTTGAATTTCCTGGAGATCAAGTACAAAACTGGAGTTGGAGGTATAACCCATATTCTGGAATTTTCAGAAGGCATCCACCACAGGTTCAAATCATCCACACTGGAAGCTTTTGTAGAATAGTGTGATCTGTGGACCTGCAGACCAGAAGCTCACTAGAGATGCAGATTTTGGGACCCTGCCCCAGGCCTATTGTCTCTACCCTTTAAGAAGTTCTCCAAATGAATCTTATCTATGCACATAAAAGTTTGAAAAATATAGTCTAGTTAGAGTAAGAAATCTTCAAGTACTATTTGAATACAGTTGGTCTCAAACTTCACCCCTCTTACCTTGTTCCCTGTTCTGTCTTGGCCTTGTGTTTCCAATTTGCTGCTGACTCCAGCCTCATCCAACCTGGTATTTAGATCCTTAGTTCAGGCCTGAGCTGTCCCTTGTGAGTCCTGACCCTCTATTAACAACATGAAAGTCACAAGATTTTCTGGCTTTAGACAAAGACAAGGCCACAGTCATCATTTTTTAATGGATTTACCAAAAAGCAATGACAACTCACTTAATCAAGCCTGGTTAGATACAAGCTTTTTCATCTCCTTGGGTTTTCTGTTGTTGTTGTTGTCCCTGGTTTAAATGACATGTCATGAGAATATACTCACAAAAAAGACACTATCCAAAGCAAAAAGGATAGGTAGCCTTTGCCGCCTCATGCAGGATAATCCAATGCTTCCATAGCGTGGCTTTTACACGAGAGAAACACACCAGAGTCCTGTAAATCCTGGCTCTGTTCCTGTAGGCAAGTAAGACTTCTTTTTCTTCTCCAACACGTTTTTTGGAGAAACTATACAATAACTTATAATTACATTAGAATATTTTGTTATTATATTAGAGTACTTTAAATGATTCTTAATACTCCGTTTTGACCCAATTTTAAGACATTCACTGAGCCAACTAATAAAAGTATACTAATGCTAAAATTAAAGTTAATGGATGCTGAGGAAGTGCTTCCTGAGAATTCAATGCCTTGGCTATTCATTTGTGATTTTAAGTTCTTGAAAATTAAAAATCTACTGAGTGTTAGATTAAAAAATACATAAATACAAACAAATATCAATATAAATAAATATAAATACCCATTGCGGTGTCTGGGTGGCTCAGTCCATTAAGCGGCAAACTCTTGATTTTGGCTCAGGTCATGATCTCAGGGTCATGGGATCCAGCCTGGGCATCAGGCTCTGCAGTCAGAGATTCTTTCTCTCCCTCTCCTTCTGCCCCTCCCCCAGCTCGCTTGTTGTCTCTCTCTCTCTCTCTCTCTCTAAAATAAATAAATAAACCTTAAAAAATAATTACTCATTGACTTTGAAAACTAACAGTATGTTTAGGAAAAGTAAAATGTGAACATAAATTATATAAGTGGAACATGATAAGTGTCAAGAGAGGCTTTTAGGTCTCAGAAAAACAGTACCACTGCCAGCTGGGTTGGTACGTAAAGGATTCCCACACGGGGGACAGTGAAGCCCAAAGGCTTTAAAGGCAAATACCATCATTTCTTACCTGGAAATTAGAGGAAGGATTTGCTGTGGCCATTTCACACTGGAAAAGTTACTGAGTAAAACACGAGAGCACAGTGATTTCTAAAAAGCACAGTCAAGCTACCTCTTTAAAAATCACCATATTCCATCCTTGGACCTGAAGACAGACTTATTGCTAAGAGAGAAGGGAGAAAAAGAAAAAGAAGAAAAAGAAAAAGAAAATCTTCTATATACTTCAGTAGATTCAGATGGTCATGGTGACCAGGAAACAAGTCAGCAAGAAATATTTTAAAGCTGTATTTATTTCAACAAAGTAGCAAAATCTACTTAAGAGAAAAGAAAAAGTTTTGTTCCATATGACAGTCAGGAATTGTGTAGGTGCATGTGGGTGTCCATATTTCATATAAAACCCAAATGTCTTTTCTTATTGAAATGCTTACTTTTCCATGGGTGTAGACTCTCATAAATAGATTTTTGGTGTATTTTTCACTCTATTCAGTAGCCACATGTTTGGTGTTTGGCAAATTTCCATAGGTGAAGTATGGGGAGGAGAGTCATGAACAAGTTCCCCATTATTTGCTTCCTGTTGCTAACTTTACTGGAAGCCAAAATGGGGGTTTCCAAGCAGTGAAGTTTTGTTTTCAATAGCACATTCCATTTCTCAGTAGAAGAAGAGGAAGGAGGAGAAGAAGGAGAAGATGAAGGGGCAAGGGGAGAGGGAGGAGAACAAGGAGAAGGAGAGGAAGGAGGAGGTGAAGGGGGGGAGGAATGAGGAGGGAGAAGAGAGGAAGAAAATTTAAAAAAAAGATATTCAAGGTTTGGGGCCTCATAGAACTTTCCACAGGAAAAGTCAAAACTTCTAAATATTGATCCTCAGTGTAGAACTTCTAACTATTGATCTCAATTTCCCTGTTGAGAGCTTGCATTTACGCCATCCTAGGCAGATCCTGGCCAGAATGATTTCATATTTAATCGCTTTTTTGATGTAGAAAAGCATTAAAAGCTTATTGAACATCTCCAATTCCTCTACATTTCTGGATTTGCTTTCCTCTACAACTATAGAGAACTTTGCGGTTGGATTTGCAAAGCCTTTGGAAGTCTTTTTTTCTTTGACTCTTTTGCCTTCAGTGTTCTAGTCACTGTCTCTTGACTTTTCAGATTTGTGACTAGCCAGAGAAGAATTTAAAAACTCAATAGTGCTTGGCCAACATAAACTGATGTTCATGGACTGTCAACACACTCAACTATATGACATACAGTTTCTCTGGGTCTGACATCTTCACTCCCCTTACATACATGACTCAAGGCATAGACTTAATGCTTCAGGGCTCCTGGGATGCCATTCTAAGAAGCAGATGGGCTAATAAATGTACTTAATATCTCAGAATCCAAACAGAGAAGCAGGTTTAATTTTAGAACCCACTCCCCATAAAAGTATAAAATTTGAAAGCATGACTCAGTGAAAAAGGCTCTTTAGAATTTTAATCCATGAGATATTTCCATGTAGGTGTGTTTTGGGAGAAGGTATTACTGGCAATAGAATATTCTAGAATAAAACATTCATAGTAGGAAAAGTGTGGGGATCTTAGATAGTTCTTATCTGAGTGATTATGGTTGCTTAACACAACACAGAACAACAGAGAAACATTTTAAAACACTGGAAGACAGGTAACTTCCCAACTTTTTTTTTTTTCTTTAACTGGTGTATAGATTAAGTATGAAATGTTATGACATTTGGGGCCTGCTCTTAAGAAGACTCAGTGCTAACAAGGCAAGAGCCTTGGTTCTTCTATCATTTGATATACAGCTGTTTAAATAAAGTAGGCTTAGACTTGTGACCTGAAGGAACATTTGCACTTGAGCTTGCTTCCTCAAAGGTTAAAATGAAAGTTTTACTTTTACAGGAGGGGAAAAGGGCACAGGAATCTTTCTTCAACAGAAGGAATTGAGGAGAAAAGATAATCACATTGAACAGATTCAAGTGTAGGCTTCCAAAATCCTTGAATGCCTTTCTTCTGTGCGGCTACCCTTTCATAGCCTACCTGATCCAGCAGGTGCTCTGCTTGCAAAGGTAGAAAATATTTCATCAACTCCCCATGAAAATAACCTCTCTCTATCAGACAACCACTGGCTCTCTTAGATTTTTTTTTCCTCCAAGAAAAATATCAGCATCTTACTCTGGGTCCCTGGAGTTAGTTTCAATGTGTACTTTTGTACAGAGAGTTGGCTTCAACTACATAGTTGTTTGGGTCAAAACTTGCAGAATGGATAATGGATAACCAACAAACAGGTAAATAAGGAGGGGCGCCCGGGTGGCTCAGTTGGTTAAGCGTCTGCTTTCGGCTCAAGTTATGATCCCAGAGTCCTGGGATTGAGCTCAATGGGCTCTCTGCTCAGCAGGGGGTCTGCCTCTCCCTCGCCCTCTGCCCCCCCCCCCAGCTTGTGCTCTCTTTCTCTCTCAATAAATAAATAAAATCTTTAGAAAAATAATAAATAAATAAATAAATAAATAAATAAATAAATAAATAAATGTAAACAGTAGGAGGCAGCACTGTGCAGAGGACCATCTCCATCTTCTGTGGGTCTCCGTGTCCATAGACAACAAAGATGCTTGGGCAGGTTTGCAATTTTATTCTCTTCCAGTTTTAGAGGTCCAATAGACTCTCAGAGGACACTTGAAGGAGGCAGACTATCATGCCCCTTGCTATGTTGTACCTCCAGGCTTTTCCTACCTGCCAAAGTCTTTCATTAATCCCTTCCTGTGCCCTTTCTTCTGCCTGGAAATTTCCATAGGTCTCTGTGCTACCACAAACAATGGGGCAATGTATTATTCACACACACACATTTAGCTATGTGTTACTGATTTGACAACTACTCTTGGTATCTTCATGCACTCGGGAGTGCATGCAGGCTGCCAACCTATTCCTTCAAATGAAATATTTGTCTTCAGAAAATAGAAGCTTTAGTAACTCTAAGGTAAAATTTGGATTATAGTGGGAGGCTGGCAGAGAGGAAATCTGGGGCAGTTGCTTGAGATCACAATGATGGTTGAGATATACTGAGATAGGCTGCCTCATTCACTATTGGTAGGAGGGTACATTGTGTGGCCATTCCTAAAGGCAAATGCAAGTCAAGAGCCTTCAAAAGGTTCATTAACTTTGGTCCAGTTATTTTACTTCCAACAGTTTATACTCGGTAAATGATCAAAAGTTCACATAATTATTTATTTGCTAATGATGAAGAAAGAATAATAATATTTTTAATAATCCTAAGAACTAGGGTTCCCTGGGTGGCTCAGTTGGTTAAGCGTCTGCCTTTGGCTCAGGTCATGATCCCAGGGTCCCGGGATTGAGTCCCTAATCGGGCTTGTTGCTCAGCAGGGAGTCTGCTTCTCTCTCTGTCCTTCTCCCTGCTCATACTTGCTCTCTCTCTCTCTCTTTCAAATAAATAAATAAAATCTTTAAAAAATAATGCTAAGAACTAATTTTATTGAGTGTTTACTGTAGACTGCACTCTGAAAGCTACCTGGGATGCTTTATCTAATTAGGCTTCCCAGCAAGACTCTGAATGAAGTATTATTTCTATACTACCATTAATAGTGGGGAAAAGGAGATTTAGGAAGGTTTAACTATCGGTTTTAAATTAACACAGCTGGGAAGCTAAGGAGGTAGGTTGTCTGACCTGAGTTTGAAGTTCTTGTGCAGTGCAGAAACTATACACTTGTACATGGAAGCCATGGTCTGACTGTAGTGGTCACACCCTTAACCTCTGCAGTCAAACTGCCTTTTCAAGAACGCACACAGTCACTGGTCTAGCTTGGTCTGAAGTGCTGCTGCTGCCGGGGCGTGCTGCAGGTGCATGTGGACCTGACCGAGAAGCTGCTCAAGTATGTGCCTCTGGAGAAATGACCGTGCTGGATCCCACCCACCTGCTGTGCTCACCAGGGACAGTCAGTGTCCTGCCCAGCATTCATTCCAGTGAGGTGTGGATAGCATGGAGCATGCCTGTCCACTGCCTGCGGGTGTGTGTCTTCTGCCCTGGAACGAAGAGTCCAATTAAGGTCTTTGCAGAACCATAAGGAGGTGCTAAAAAAAAAAAAAAAAAAAAAAGCACACAGCCACATTTATCCAAGAGCTCCTCTGCATCGCTCTGGTTAGATACTGCTGTAAGTTTCTTAGAAACAATAAAGGTCTGGGAGAACAAGGAAACGGGACAGCAGTGTGTTCTCTCTCAGACACGTAGATGGTACGAATAGATTTCTTGGTCCCCTGTGGTTGGTCAAACTCTTGAACATCAAGCGTCTGATCTCTTGTCTGAAAACTGCAGCTACTGAGACCTTATCTTACAGGTTTGTTGCTCTGATCAAATGAGATAAAGTACTACGCTGAAGATACTACTATAGGAGATGCTTTGCGCCTTTGTAATTTCCAGAATTACATCACACATTAATCAAACAAAGCTAGTGATAGTTCTGGGTAGTTTTGCCATTATTTATGGTTATAGATATGTTTAAGGCCTACACATTCTTTTTATGCTTTTTAACACTGAACGCAATAACATGGTACTTTTCTTTCATAAATGATACTTTCTTGAGCTGTGCTAAATAGGAAGTGGAGATTGAGTATCTAGATTACAATCTCAGACGGTGGTGGACTATTATGGACCACAGATGGCTTCGTGAACATTTGACTACTGTCTGATAACAGTTTAAAACCAATCAAATCATAGTTAAAATTATTATGATCTGGAGATACTGCATTTTAAAAAAAGAAAATATTTTAGAATTCTATTCAGAAGATTAACTTAATCAGTTATTTGAGGGTAGATTTTGCATCTTAGCTGCATTAGGGAGCATATCAGGAAGTTATCCCATTTAAAACTGTGAAGGGTTTGAGCTTTTATTTTTAAAAATTCTGTCCAAGATGTTTTTTCCATTCTGTGATATTGCAGATGGGTAAAGAAACGAAAAGTTGCTTTAAATATAGTTAAACTCAATTCAACAAAATGCCTGTTAGATGTCTAGCATGGGCTATAACCTTTGTTAGGTATCAGAAATTCAAGGTAGAAAAAACAAACAAACTGTCTGCCTTCAGAGATATTATAGTTTATAAAAGAAAATGGACATTAAACATTTTATGCAAGTGATACAAATGTAGAAAGGGCTGTATTTTGCCTGTTGCAATCTTTTGGGGTTTGCTATAAGGAAGTCTTTATGCAGATGGGAGTATTGGTTCTTTATGGAGATATAATTGACTTTAGCATTGTGTAAGTTAAAGGTGTACAACATGATGATTTTTATAAATGTATATGTTGCAAAATGATTACCACAATAAGGTTAGTTAGCACATCCATCGCCTCATAGTTATGATGTTTGGTGTGTGTAGTTCACCACATGGACTTCATTAGCATAGGCCCCAATTCACTTATTTGTGCTTCAATGTAATGGCATTGGCATTATCAATACACATGTATAGTTTGACTATACATTACTTTTTTTAAATACATTGTGCTTAAGATGCATACTGGAGTTGAGCTTCTGTTTCAGAATATGACAGTAGAAAATATTTCTTTTAAATAAATGCTACATTAATTTCTATGAGATAAAAAGTATATGATTTATTATATTTCCTTTGTTTCCCCATCTGCCAGGAGGCTCCAATTCAAAAGTCAAGTGGATGATAATATTACTTCTGTCTTCCCTAGTGGTTGAACTGTCTGCATCACTTTTTAATTTACGGCTTTAATTTCTTTAATAAGAATAGTCTTATTGAATATGCTTTTTATTGAATACCATCTCTAAACTATTTTTTGTTGAGAAAAGTTACAAGGCACTCAATGACATAAAGTTACAATGTCCTAAACGTTTCATCTTGCCATAGAGTCATGTTCAGTTTGGTTGTTGGCATCTGCCTGGGGTTTTGAAATATTTTAACCTACCGTGTGGTTTAACCTCCCATACCTCAAGGCACCTTAAAATCCAACTAATACCCTATCATTTTGTGAGATAAATAAGAAAAGTCACAGATAAACAGCTTAGACAAAGGTAAGCCAGAGACAAAGTTAATTCCTAAAATGGTACTTTCGCTTGCAATGAGAGAAAGAGAAAGTGCCACTGATTTATCAGTAATTGATTTAAAATGACCCAGGGTCGGTTCTGTTGAAGAGGTACATTTCACGAGTAGAAAAGATGAAAGAAATCCTCTCAGGTTTGGATTTATAGCTCAGGCTTTATAATTCAAAGAAAAAGCATCATAAACTGAGTCGCCAGCTGTTTTGTAACCCATGTGGCAATCAATAATTCAGGTAAACATTAACTCAGAGTAAATCCAGTGTCTTGGTACCTTCATGTCTGTGGTCTGAAGAGGCCAATCTGCTTCTAGAGAAGACAAGATCTGTTTTTATCAGCGCTCTTAATAAAGTGAAAGCAGCCACCTGAACTTGTTGCCTGGCACATTCTCAGTGGAAAGTTATCTGTGCCCCTCCTGTCCTGACCAGACCACTGGGTTGACCCTGTCCTCCCCCTGAGACCTCTGGGACCCAAGTACTTAGGATCAACTTTCAACTCTTTTGAAATACAAAATTCCAACCCTGGAGAAGGTCACATAGTATATTTCTTGATTAGATGCCACTAGCGTGGCAATTTACAGGGGGCTCCATGGAGCGATATTTTATTATTCCATAAAATAAAGTCTCAAAGATGAGAGTAAAAACGTGAATGAAGTCATTGGTTTCTTAAAACACACCCTAAATCGCTTTCTTTTGATATTTTTAAAAACAAAATGACAGCTGCAAAGGTTTTCTGTAGTTATTGCATCAGCAGTGTCAGATACACTGCTGTTACTGTCATAAATCAGATCTCGGGCTTCCTGCCAGCCTCTATCACTCATGGTAACAAGCAGCTACGGACCCCGCTAGTGCAAGTTTCAGCAGACAGATTTAGCCATTGTTTGAATGAATCAAGAGTTTGCCAAAATGCCAATAAAAATACCAAAGACAAAGAGGATTTGCTGAAATATTTCCTTAAGACTGGTGTTTGAAGTAAAACTCTTGGCACAATTAAGACTGGAAGCTTGTTACTGCTCCAATTAGTCATTTGCTACGTGATGCAATTTTAATTTCCTCCTCATCCTCCTTTTCTTCTTCTTCTTCTTTTTTTTTTTTTTCTTCATATGGATCCTCTCCATTTGGATTAAAGTAAATTCTGCTATTCAAAGAGGTTAAGGTTTTGCTAAAATCAATTTTGCTTCTAGTAATAATGGTTTCCTTTATTAAGGTTCTTTTCACTGAATGAAACTTAGAGCAGTTAGAACATTACATAAGATCCAAGTCTATCTTGTCATTAAAATGCAAAAGACCTTCAACTTCTTTTGACACACCTACGGCTGTTGCTTGGCACTTCTACTCAGAGAAATGGTGGCAAGTTCCAGATTTCTCTAAACAACCCCCAGGTTCCCTCCCTACTCACCCTGTTCTTCAATCTGGAAAATATCCTGGTATGGATCTCAGAAGTACTACCTGATTTCTTAAGCCCTGGATGTTTGGTAGCCAAGGAATGTGTTACTATTTCTAAAGTAAATAACTGAGCCATCCAAAAAAAAAAAAAAAAAAAAGAACGAAACTCTGAAAGAATTAGAGCGATGTGATACTTGCTTCCATTCCATTTCCGCACTGACTCTTTATAGTTTTATGCCTAATAGACAAAATGAGAAGTTTTTTAAAACAATCATTATTTTTTTTGTTTTACATCTTTCTTGAGGTATAATCTACATACGACAAAATTCACACATTGTAAGAACAGAAAACATTGATTTTTAATAAATTTAAAGAGTGTGAAACTATCACCACAATCCACCTTTAAAACATTTCCATCATCTTCCAAAATTCCCTAGAGCTTATTTGTCATCAACTAACCCCATGCAGCATGAGGTTAAGGGAAAAAAGAATGTGTTCCTGGTAAGTCAGGAGGCCCCATTTTGAGGGCTGTATGATGGCAGAATGAATGCTTGGATAGTGAATTTACAATGAGCTTGGAGCAATTGAAAGTATTGTGATGGAGAATTCCTTTGAATTCATAATAAGTAATCCCGCAGACTAAAACTCTGTGGGACACACAGAAGGTAATGAAAGCAAATATTTACGTACTGCTAATACTGTACCAGGTATCGTTCTAACCACTAATGTAGATTTCCTTATGCAATATACACAATAATCCTATGAGAATGTACCACTTTACTACTACCATTCCCATTTCTCAAGTAAGGAAACTGAGGACCAGATAGATAAAGTAAATAAACACATAAAGGATGGAACTTGGATTCAAAATTAGTCTCACTCTAAATTCCACATGGTTGCTGACTGCTGTATTCTACTCATCAGTGTAAGCTAAGTTATGAAGCCTGGCTAAGCAAAAGGACAACATTGTTTAAGTTGGAGTCAACTGATTAGCAATAGTTGAGGTTCTGGGACCAAGAAGAAGCAGACCAGGAAGAGGTGTCCTTGCTCAGTGCTATGACTATTTCAACCTGGCTGCACTACCAGTAACACAAGCAGACACGTTGGTGTCAAGTTCAATGTTTTGGTGGGAGTGAGAGGGAAGTAGGAAATGGGTAGGAACTAGGCAAGCACACTTGCAACAGCTGTATCTTGGAACGGGTTTTCTCTGGGACAAGCCTGTGCTCTCCATTTCTGCAAACAAAGCAATATTCACTAACAACTTTGTGTCCACATTCACCTTGATATTTTTCTATTCTCTTTTTTTCTTGATTTGCTCAATTAATATTTTCCTTTTCTAAGGCTTCCCTTCCCTACTCAGCCCACCCTGTACTCTTTTTCCAGATGTGTGACAACCACTTTTGGTCTCTAAACAGATTTTAGACTAATTTGTTTAATGGCTATGTGTTCTCCATTTTGCTGATACTGGAGGATTTTAGAAGTCTAAGGAGACTTCTATGACAGCTGTTCCATGGTAACTCAAGTTCAAAGTTTGTGAATATATGTCCTGGCAGCTTTGTGCACTCAAGTACTTCCTGGAGCCCAGGACCAAAATGGGAAATGCAGCTGGGGCAGATGTTCTGGACTTAGAGTCGCCTTCTTGGTTTTAAAAGCTGATTCAGATCATTTAAGGGTCTCTGCAAAGCTAAGCCAGGTGAAGTGAGGGGATCCGCATCAATAAATGAATTTCCATATACTCACTGCTCTGGGCTGTTAGGATTGTTTTGGCAACAGTTTGTGAAGTGGCCAGCATATTTGATACTTAGTAAGGAAAAGAGAAAAAAGAAATGAAGACGTAGTGTTATAGACAACAATAAATGGACATCAAAATTATTCCATTGGAATGATATGCAAGCTTGGCAGATCGAGTTAAGAGAAACAGATTCACCTTTAATAAATTGTCTAAAAACATCACAGCAAAGGTGTGTTTTTCAAGAACAGACAGGAAGAATATCAATTCCAGTGGTGTTTCTTTCCAAAGAAGTAAGTACCCATTTCTTGTTAACTTTCATTAATCAAACCACATCATCATAAAATGTTGTGTTTCCGAGACCCCATATAGAGAATTGGACACTTGCCCATTTAACATCCATACAATTCTCTTTTCAGCACGTTGCTTAATTTTAGCTCTTATATTCTAAGATGAAACATATCTTGTCATTTCTGAAAAACAAAGGTTATAAAAGGCATTTCCCAGGTTTTTGCTTTTTCTTAGCTTTTTAACCACTGTTACAAAGTTTCCCTAATTGTTGTTGAATAATCGTACCATCCCATGCAAGAGCACTAGCATTGATCACCTATTTCAAATTGTGGCCTTGTAGAAAGCATGCTTTAAAAATATATAACAGAACACGCAAAATAGCAAATTAAACTAATGTTTATTGGGTATCTTCAGTGTGTGGAGTTACAAAGCTCTCTAGACTGGGAGCGGTAGATCTGGCCTCTAGCTCTGATTCTTTTTCTAGTGATATGGTTGTAAAGAAGCTATATGACTTCCAGTTCCTTGGTTGCTTCATCCGTGTAGTTAATTTTAATTTATTAGGATGCATCTAGATTTGAGCAGAAACCATCTCTGGCTAATGTAATCAGCAAAGAAATGCATTGAAGGGTTCAGGTTAAAGGTGGTTCCCAGATCCTTGGGGATGGCCATGGCCCTGGTCTTGGAAGTTAAGGAAGAAGAAACAACATTGGTA
Source organism: Ursus arctos (assembly GCF_023065955.2). NCBI lineage: Eukaryota > Metazoa > Chordata > Mammalia > Carnivora > Ursidae > Ursus > Ursus arctos. The sequence continues at coordinate 17,229,240 of NW_026622930.1, forward strand.
GTGCTGGGGAGGACTGGCACGGGGTCTGGCCCCTTGAAGACAGCATTCCATCATCTTTGGGCATGGACTTTACCACTTGCACCACTGAACCAATCAGAGCTCACTGCTAAAACCACTATCTTTGCTCCTCTGGAAACTGAGTGTAGCTATTACGGCTGTCACCATACTTGTCTGCAAGGATACAGAGCAGTCTCTGCCTCTTGTGCTCTTGGCCTGGGTTGAGAATGTATGACTGACAAGGCCGAGTTGTCATACCTATGTCTCAACTGCAGTGGGGTAGGGGAAAGAAGGGCTCAACACAGAACTCTGCTTTGTTCCTTTCAAAAGGTGATAAATGCCCCAAATACAAACAGAGGGTTGCAGTGGTGAGCAGACAAAAATATCAATGCCACTGAAAGAAACATTTCAAATTCTAGCATCTTTTAGAATACTCATTATAATTTGGGTGATGGTATTCCTGATAAAATCCTGATGATTGCCTATTGATGATTGCCTATCGTCTTGTTGTGTTTCTTAATAGTATCTTATTTCACTCTCATTTATGTCCTGGTTTATAAAATAAATTATAAAGTCCACCTACTTCTAATGGATAACATCATTTCACATACTAGGAGTATAAACTTGCAATTCATTACTATATTCATATCGAATTTTATTTATCTCACATTGAGTTTGTCTGTAGCAAATTGTATTATTGTGGAAATATCCCATGGTGTAGCCAGGGCAGATCCTAACAGCTCATTTTTATAAGGAAAACACACAAACAAACAAACCCTGTTACTTGACAAAGGTATGTCAGTGCTCATCTCTGGATAGCAGAGAGTGGCCTAGACCCTGTATCTTCTGATTGCTACAACCAATGATACCAAACATGCCACCTTCACAGTTATTAAAGCAGAATATCACCTTTAATTCATGAGGGTTGGCTGAGGAAGACAGTGAAGATGGCTGAAAAAGTAGAAGGATGATTTGTCATATGCTGTGCTCTGAGCCAGAGCTTCTTATTTTGGGGAGGAGGGATGCCCCTCCATGCTTGGGTGTGGTGAATGGTTGCTCCTTCAGTGGTCCAGGACCTGCGCTGTTGGCCTCAAGTAGACAAACTGCCCATTCTTTTTTCTGTGGGGCTCGCTGTACATCCTGATTTGAAAATGCTTGGGAAGTACTGTTCTAAACAATTGAGCGGAAATACTCTACTTCACTTGGAAGATATTTCTCACCTGTTTATTCGTTCAACACCTATTTATTAAGGGTTCTGATGTTCCCGAGGTGATGCCAGATATGACAAATAAAAAGGTGAAAGGACTCAGCTCCTGCCCCTGGCTAGTTTGCTCTCTGTTCACTGGGCAAGGTAGGCAAGCACAGGTCAAACTCAGATCAATGAGCATGATCACAGGGGTAGGGGCAGGGTCTGTTGGAGCACTCAGAAGGGGCTCTTAGCCAGGTTTGGCTGCAAGGTGTGCATGGGAGTCTTTTCAGAGTAGATGAGTTTTAGCTGAATCGTAAAGTCCTCGAAAGAGTTTTTCAGGCAAAAGGACAAGTGAAGAGGAGACTACATTCTATGCAGAATGAGCAACTATGCAAAAGCCAGAAATGCCTGGAAGCATTCTTCTTTGTAGGACATGCAGACACTTCAGCACAGCCGAAAAGCAGGTTCAAGGTGGGTAGAGCTCAGAGACCAGGCAAGGAAGTGCCAGATCATGCATGGCCTTCTAGATCATGTAGGGTCTTCCATGCTAAGGCCACAAGCTCTAATCCTATAGTAATGTGTAGAAAAATAGAATTCTTCTGTTCTGTTTTTAGTAACATTGATGATAATGGTCTAACAGTTGACTCAAGGAGTTCCAGTGACAGTACAGAAAATATCTATTAAGCATTGGCTCTGTGGTAACCCATGCTCTAAGTACTTTATAGCTATTCAGTAACTTAAGCCTCCAACGATCATGTGCAACCATATTGCAAATAGGAAATTGAGACATAGACATCTTGCTATAGGTTATGTAGGGCTGGGATTTGAACCCATGTAGTCTACTTTCCAAATCTTTACTCTTAGAGATAATACTACACCTTAGTCACAAAATTCCATTTAAGACTTCTCTGTCATGAGAATATGTTTAACTCTGTGAGTTCATAGGAACGCTATTTTGAATTATGTAGAATTGCAAGCAGCAGAGAAATATTACTCACACTTCAGAGTCACCAAGTTTACTATTATTATAGTAAAGTCGTCCGATTAGAAAGCATGTCCTTGTCTCCTAAAGGGACTATTTCTCTTATAGCACCTAATCACTCTGAGCTTTAGTTTTTCATCTAAAAAAACACAGACAATAATATATTGTTGTTAAATGAGATGATCTGGGGACAAGTAACAGATGATTAGAATGTGCCACTCCATAGCAAGGCATTTGCAGCAATCTGATGATATAAGAAGATAGGACTTTAGCCGAGGTTTATTTGTAAAACAATGAAGTAAGTATGTTACCTTCTCAACAGTTACATCATTTACTTTCAAGTTTATTTATTCATTCTTTGATTTTTTTTTAATTTAATAAATTTGTTTTGAGCTACTCTGTGTCTGCCTCTGTCCTGAGTACTAGGGACACAACGGTGAACATTAAAAGGTCCCTTTCCTCAGAGGCCTTTCCGTCTTGTGGGAGTCAGACACAGACATACCCTGGAATTACAATGCAATGTGCCAGGTAGACTGAAAGCACCGTGTACGGAGTTAATGGGAGTCCCCAGCTAAGGGAGCTTCAAGGGAAGAATTCAGAGTAAGGGGGAAACCTCCAGATATTGCCAGAATAATTGAAAGCAAGATAGAATTGGTTACTAGAAGAGCAAGATGTACTCTTGCCACTCTGCTAATACACTCCATTGATAAGGCAAGTTGGGGGAGCCAACTCCAGTTCTTATTTTTTTCTCCCTCTAGCCATATTCTCCAGATATTTAAAAGCTTGATCAAATTCAGTCTGAAACTGCAGAAGGCCCTGTGTACTTTCCCCAAAGCTTCCTTTCCACTGATTGTTACCCCGGGTATACGGCTCTTCCTTAGTTCTCAATAGTCAATGCAAACACATTCGGACCCCTGAACGGGTATGCAAAGTCCAACACAAACGCCATCCGAGTTTCCCCAAATCATCCTTTGAAAGCCATTTTTGGACACTATTGAAATGAGATGATTTTTTTTAAGCTAGCATTTTCCCATCCAAATATTCCTCCAGAGGGTTTATAGCCCAATGAGGGCTCCTAAGACAGCACATGTGTTTGGTTTATTATCGAAAATACTGTTTTAGAAACATGTGTAAAGAATTAGAAAAGGGAGTGTAATAATATCTTCTCATCCCGAGAGTTGTGGAGGTCCTAGCATTGTATAGAATTTCCATCAATGATGTTATGGTCATAAAAGTGTGCAGTTATCTATAAATGGGCCCTCTTATATTGAGAAGAGATATTTTGAGTAAGTTCCCATTTTACTGTTGCCACTTTGAAGCTCACTATTTCCTAAGTTCCAATTGCTTTCTGATACTCACCTTGAATTCTTTGGAAAGTTTCCTTGTGGTCTTCCAAAACTGCCAAGTGAATTTAGTCTCTGCACTTGGTTTATGCTTAGGATTCCAAATTGCTCTTCTCAAGTTGGTTTTCTCTTTCTTTAAGGCCCCAATTTTATCCTTGTTTCACCATGAAGTTTTATCTCTGTTCCTTGTGACTTGGTTTTATGGTCATATCCTTAGTTTATGGGTTCCTTTATGGAGAATAGGCTTTGCGGTCTCCATCCACCAGGATAGGTGAAGTTAGGTTGTGGAAACCAACAAACTCCCCAAATCCCAGAAGCTATAAACAAGAGAAGTGTGTTTTGTCCAAGTGCTGTTCTGAAGATTAGCTGGGGACTCTTTGGGACTCTGGCTGGCAGTGAAGCCACTAGCTAAGACCTTGCCAGTTGCATGGGCTGAGGGAAAGAGAACTCTAGAGAGTCTTGAGCCAGCACCTACATACTTTATTCAGGAGAGGGTATGTGTCTCTGTGCTTGCAACGATTGGCTACTACTAGACCCATGATCCCATCCAACCACAAAGGAACAAGGAAGTACAACCTTAACATGTGTCTGGAAGGTGGAGAGCAATAAATATTTGGTAAAGTGCACTAGTGAGAACCACGGAAACTTTCAGACTGAGATTTGACTGGGGCTTTGGCACTCACTAATGATACATCGTAGTCTGGCAAGTGGCTTAGCTGCTAAGTTGTTCCACGTCTCAGCTTCCTCTTCTGCAAAAGAGGAGGGACCATTATTCTCCAAGGGCTTCTGGTAAGCAGTCATTGACTGCTGAACTCATCTCATTTGCTGTTATCCTTTGGTCCTAAAGAGTAACATGAGAACAATGTATTTCCCCTTTAAGAACATAAGCTTACTCTCTTGAATTGAGCTCCTGTAATGTTAAAGGAACATTAGGTGAAAATAGTTTATTGTCCAAATTGTCAATGGAACTGGCAAATGAAATTTGACTATATGATCTTTGTTCATTAAGGGAAGAAAGAAAAATTAGAAGGGACATGGGTTGAATTCTCAGAGCTATCAGAAATTCATCTTTTTGTCTCCCAAATATCTAATAAAACGTCCCTTACAATTCAATTTTTTGAAAGAGTATTTTATTTAGTTCATTCTTCTCAATGGAGTAGCTGTGTAGGAGTCAGTGAATGGTGCTGGGTACTATGGATTTGGTAATCATGTTCCAATTTCTGCTCGGTCATTTTTAATCGACACCTTAGTTGTGTCTGTTGCTAAAGAACAGATTTATGCACTGTTTGTTTCAGATCAATGAGCATTACAAGCACTCAGGGTGAAGAGTTACAAAGCCCAGTGTTTTTCTTCCTTAGGCATAAAACAGTCAGTCGTCTTCAAGTCAGAACAGAGTAAATTATTCATTTTAATATTGTTGATTTAGGCCCACCTAAAGATATGGCCTTGCCGACCTGCGATAAAATTGGCATGATTAAATATTTCTCCCATCCCGAATCTTTCTGCAGTTATTCAGGCTTTTGTGTGCCACAAGCTCAATAATTTTGTATGCATCAAAAGAACAGGCTGGGTCATAAATAGCCGTCATTAATGGAAGCTGCTTTCACACTTAGTTTGCAATTTCTCATCTCCATAATTTAGACAATGTGTACTCTGTAACCAGATGTGAAATTTTATTACATTTCATGGGACTATTTAATATTGAGCTTTAATTTTAAATTTATTATGGTGCTCTCTGGACTAACACTTGTCTAGCCATCTTTGAGCTGCATATTAAAACATTTTCATCCGCAGGTGAGATTAATGCACTCCAATATTAGTGTATTTTGGAATATGTCCAATTAATCATATCCCTTAGACAAAGATAATTTTGACCTGGGTATTTATTGGAGTGTTGACCCAATTTGGACAATGAGGCAAGAGTGTCATCATGCATTTTTTTCTTCCCCACAGGTAGTCAGAATTGAGTTCTTGGTCTCCAACGAAAGGGACCATCATGGTGGTGCGGAAGAGTAGAAATTGGGAGAAGCTATGGGATCAGTGCTTAATTCTCAGCTTGCTTTCCTCACAGCCCCTTAATGTATGCTTCATAAGCTATTCACACCTCTCAATAGTTTCCCAAACTCCTCAGGCCATTATGTCTTTGCCGTTCTGTTTCCTCTGTTAAGAATGGCTGTCTCCATATCCTCTTCTAACTAAGTGAGTCATAAAGTTGCGAAACAATACTCCTTCCAGAAAGCCCTTCCCAGAACTCGTTATGAGTCTCCAGGTCCATGTTCTAACAGATAGCTCAGTAGACAGCACCTACCAGGAATGCATGTGTCTGTTCTTCCCACTATAATTCTAGACCTTAAACAACAGTTCCTTTGAATTATTCAACTCTTACAGCGGGTTCCTGGCCATGGTATGGATTTAATAAATATTTATTGAGTGAATGAATATTTATTGAATTAGTGTCTGAATATCACAGAATCCTGACATTATTTAAATACTATTTTTATCAGAAAAACTAATCACCAGCACATATGGAATATTTGCTACACGCTAGACACTGTTCTTTGCAGTTTATGTGTTGTAACTCATTAATACGAATACTGTTACTGCCCCATTTCACAGATGACGAAACTAAGGGACAGAAAGAAGAAATAACTTTCCCAAAGTCGCACAGCCAGGAAGTGGTGGAGGCAGCACCCACATCCAGTCTAGCTCCAGAGCTAGTAAACAAAACCATCACAGGTTCCTCCTCACAGTGTACATTTCTAATGGTCAATGAAAAAAAAAACTGAAAACAAAGTTCCTCTTTCCTGTACTTGCTTATTTCTAAAGGCTGAGCTTTTTAGCTCATGTAGAAAATAAAGCAGTAACATGTTTCTGTATTTATTGTAGCTTTAGTAATTTCAGCTTGTAAATTTGCTTTGAAAGCCCTAGTGTTTAAATATTAATCATAGCTATGGAACCTTCCAAGCAAGTGCTGTCAGAGAAAGATCAACATTAGTTAGATTTTTACTTGCTGACAAGTTAAAAACAAGCTTATAGTAGCTTTCCTACCTCCTGGAAATATATTGGCTTCTAAGCCCATTGTGGGATTCAAAAGGAAATTTTGGCATTCAACTTTAAAGCAGATATATAAAAATCACAATTGTTTTCAAATACAAGCAATTTGCCCCATGTTTAGATAAATGTGTTTAATGGAGACAATTCAGTATACCTCTATAGTGATTTTCCTTGAAATGTCCTTTTATTTTCTTTTTTTGAGACACCCAATACATTATAAAATTTATGACCAAAAAGCTTTCTTTAATTGTGGAAAGTTTAAATTTTTCACATTTGTTAAAGAAATGCCTTTAAACACGCAAGTGCACAATGATACACCTGTGCTTTCCCCCCAGATAATAACAGGATTTATAAACCAGCTATTCCGTAGCTCACTTTACTAGTTACAACATTCTGAGTATGTCACTTGACTTTGGATCAGTTGCTTACACAGTCTTTTACTCCTTTTCTTATCTGTAAAACAGGTAATAATATGAATTCCTTTACAAAATGAAAATGCGCAGAACAGTGCCTATCAAGAAAAAGAGTTCAATAGATTCTGCTGTTGTTATTACCGGCTTCGGGCAAGGTGGTTTCATAAATGGGTAAGCATTGGAAGAATGACAAACATCTTCTTATAATATGTCAGATTAACCTTTGTGATTATAGGTATGTATTAGTCTGCCTGGGATGCCGTAACAGAATACTACAAGGGGCCTTAAACAACAGAAATTTATTTTCTCACAGTTCTGGAGTCTGGAAGTCCAAGATCAAGGTGCTATCGAGGCTGGTTTCTGGTGTGACCTCTCTTCCTGGTTTGCAGATGGCCACCTTTTTGCTGTAATCTCACATGGTCTTTACTGTACAGGCATTTTCCCGCTGTCCTTTTTCTTCTAAGGACATCAGATCCATGGGATTAGGATCCCATCCTTATGACCTAACTTGACTTTAATTACCCCCCTAAAGGTCCTATCTCTAAATACAATGGCACTGCAGGATTAGAACTTCAACATATGAATTTTGGGGGAGATGCAAATTAATTCATAACAAGGTAGAACATCATTTGGAAATAATAATAAAAGTCTAAGTTTGAAGCGCTTTGTATGAGACCTTGGGCAAATTACCCTCTGCTCACCCCACTGGAGCTTTTTAAGAGGTCATCTCATTGCCATTTTAAATAAATGACTTCAGCTCCTGTTCAGAGTGCCCCTCATTAATATGCCTTTCTGCCTCTAGCGCTGTGTCAACAGAAACTTCCATGGTATTTTCTGTGGATTTTATTTTATTTTATTTTCTGCAGGGTGATCGGGGGTTTGATTAGTACTTAACACCAGAAACTGAAGGGAATAGGGAACAGGGGAACATTTGTCTGGGCATGCCGTCAGCTTCAAGCATGTCAAGAATGTTGTTGGAATGGCTCCACCATAACTGGAATGGTTGTAGGGCCACATATCCGCCCTTCATTTGGGTAAGTGTGAAATTCCTAAGGTTTTAAAAATAACAGAATGATATAATAGGCTCTCATTCGAACAAGCTTAATCTCACCCGCAATTATAATAAATAAGATTTGTGTAATGATGACATTTAAAATTGAGACTGAGGAGTCTCTGATCAGAAAGCAATAATGACAAGCTTCACATTGTGCAGAATAATCCATTTGTCAGTAAAAACCCAACTCCCATGCTTAGATTCACATCATTCTTTTTATGATAACTGCCCAGAGACTCTGTTTAGTTATGATGCCAATTTGTTATTTCATGTAATATTAACAACTCATCGCATAAAACGAACAGTGAACTACTTTTCTGAAAGTCTGCAAGTAAATATTGAATTATGGTTAACAACTTACAGTAATTCACTTTCAGAATTTTCCATTTCCCTTCACAAGTCTGCCAATATTCAAAACAACTTCCATTATCTCCATGTGTTTGTGTAAACCTCACATGAAACCATAATTTTATCTTCTTTAATATGGCTAGCGATTTTATTTTTTTAACTACTGTTATGGTCTAGATAAACCAAGTAATTCATTGGCCTTCATAGTATCTTACCACTAGCTCTGTAGGTAAATCAGATAAAACATTAATTATGGGGCACTTGGGTGGCTCAGTTGGTTAAATGGCTGCCTTCAGCCCAGGTCATGATCCCAGGGTCCTGGGATCAAGCCCCACATCGGGCTCCCTGCTCAGCAGGGAGCCTGCTTCTCCCTCTCCCTCTGCCTGCTGCTCTGCCTACTTGTGCTGTCTATCTCTCTGTCAAATAAATAAATAAATAAATAAAAACATTTAAAAAACCCATTAATTATTTGCTACTTATAGAAAGTCCCTAGTGGGCCACATTTTCATAAATACTGAAAAGGAACTTCATTGAAATAGTGCTTTTTGGTCAATATTATAAAAACAAAGTAAAGCTAGACAAAGTGAAACTATAGCTGATTATGGACAAATGTTACTGCATAGAAATCGAATTAATGCTAACATGGTGCTTGAGCGTTATCTGTAGTTGCCGGTTTTTCACAGAGCTTAGAGCCTGGCTTTTCACAGCATGGGTCCTCTGTTCTTCTTGCCTTTTCCAGATTTAACAGACCCAAGTAAGTAGCAGAGAAGTAGCTCCAGAAAGATCATCAGCCAGCACGTTTCTGGCAGCTGGGTTGTCTGACTGAAGCCCGAGGAAACTGAACCTACAATCGTCTCCAAGAAAAGATGAGTAGGGCCACGGAGGAAGGATCTGTGTGTGAGAAAATTCGAGCAAGTGCTAGCACGATTCTGGGCAAGTGTAGTTTGGTCTCTCACTGTGGAGTCCTTGTGTTGTTCTCTTTCACTCACCACAACAAACCCAGCGGTCAGGGTGAATTTCTTTGATTATTGGTAGTGCGCTTCCTGGTCTCCTGTGCCTGTCAGCACCTCTACCCATAATCAGGTCTTTGTTCCGGCCTCTGCCGTACAGGTTTTGCTTCCAAGAAATCACTCACCTTCCCAGCTTTTGGAATCACTGTTTTATGACACAATAGATGGAAAATAATGCGTCTGCTTTATGATTCTTGGGAAAAAAAGAAGAAGAAGAAGAATGATCACGGAGGGGGATTGTCTGGCTTTGGGAAGTCATCACCAGTTGGCAATTGTTGGAGAATGACTCAGCTGTCTGGCTCTACCTTTCAGACAGGTTTAGGTAAACTGGAGACGGATCAACACTAAAGCTTATTCACGTACAGGCATGCCTGGATAAGCCAAGTAGCAGCAGGACACAGGAAGGGCAAGTACCTATGGTTGAGCCAGGCAAATCGTCCTTCTTCCCATTTGAAATGCCATGAATTTAAACTTCCCATGGAAACCAAAGACTGTCCAATTATATTCGAGATTATACTATTAAATAACTAAAATGTACTTAACTACATATTTCTTTACACATTCAGTATATGTTTGTTTGCTTGTTTATTTATTTATTAAGTGTCTGAAATGTGACAGGTGTGGAGTGAGGCATTTAACGATGATTGAAGAACATTTACACTCATTTTGGAGATGAACAAGTAGAATTCTAGAAGGTTAAATGGCTTTCTCCAAGTCATACTGCTATTTTATGTTACAGATGATACTAATCGTCATTATTTAGGCTTTGTTCCTTCATTTTGACTATAGATTATTTAGTAATATTCAAAAACATTGGTGACCTTGCATGTTTTAGGAATCATTCGTACATCTCCAGTGTCTGAGATTGAGATGAACACGTGCTGTGAATAACAGGGAAGAGAAACGGAAGCTGGTTGGATCTTTGGGGACAGCACTGAGCCTTGAACCAATCCTGGTGAAACTGACCTCCAGTCTACTATCATGCATGACAAATACATGTCCTTATTGTTTACTGAAATCAGCCGTTTGGCATTTTCTTATTTGTAACAAAAAGTTCTTAACCACTGGACTAAAAGAGTAAAGACAGCATAATGATAAGAGAAGGAAAAATGAATGTTTAAAAAAGTCTTCCAAAAATAAATCCATGCATGCTGAATGGATTCTGGTCAGTAGGACCCAGGTGTGAGGAGTCTCTGTTTTGGATTTATACAATAAGTGTATAAATTTATACCAGTAATGCTATAGGACTCATTATAAAATTGCTTACTTTATCACATGATGTCCAGTATGGGCACTGTAAAACAGTGTGGTAGGGGCTCCATGGTGGAGGTGTTACGGACTGTGGATTCTGTCAATGAGACTATGTAGTTGTACTCAGGAGGACATCGTATGATATGACGGCCTTGAGTTTCTAATTTCCCACTCTGAAAGAAGTGATGCGAGACTAAATTCCATTGCATTTTCTATATCAGGAAGAGTTTGTAGACATCTGTTTCCAAGGACACTGACATTGACTCATAAATATTAGACTTGCCCCATAAAAAATTCCATAGAATGCAAATAAGATGTGACACAGTATGCAAACCCATTTATTGCCACTAACGAAAGTTAAAATTTGTTAAGCACTTACTATTTGCCAAACACTGTGCTCAGTGCTTTCCATGTATTATGCTGTTAGAGCCTTACACGCTGGTGAGACAGGACTCTTATTATTATTATTATTTTTTATTTTTATTTATTTGACAGAGATAGAGACAGCCAGCGAGAGAGGGAACACAAGCAGGGGGAGTGGGAGAGGAAGAAGCAGGCTCATAGTAGAGGAGCCTGACGTGGAGCTCGATCCCATAACACTGGGATCACGCCCTGAGCCGAAGGCAGACGCTTAACCGCTGTGCCACCCAGGCGCCCCCAGGACTCTTATTATTATCTATGTGTGTGTGTGTGTGTGTGTGTGTGTGTGTGTGTAAACATATGTGTGTGTGTGACTTTAAGTGGTGAACCTGTGACTTGGAGACATGAAACCACTGGCCCAACACCATTGAACTAGTAAGTAGAACTCAGCCAGGTTTTGAGCATGGCTGGAATGACTTAACCTCTCTGCTCTCCTGTTAATTATGATGTTGTACCACTTATAAGCATTTTTATATTACTTATACATCAAACCAATAGATTCTGTGATGATTGGTTGTTATGTATTTTCATATAGTATTTCTAGAACTTGAAGACCTGGGCTATCTTATAATTGAAAGAAGATAGAGAACACCTTAATCTTGACTGAGATGGGAGACAGGACGGAATTAGAGGTAGGGACATTGGTATGGAACAGATGAGTTTTTCTCTGTTCTCTTTCTCATATCCTACCGTGAGTACGTGTGCAAGGTTGGGTGAGGAGGGAAAGGAATTAAGAAGAGAAACCAAATTGGTTCTTCTTCCCGGTATCTGGCATGTCACCCATGAACGTTTGGTCATGTGAGAGGTAGAACAAATTAAATGTTTAGAATTCAATAAAGCAAAGTTTAAATTCCATTCTACTATCTTGTAGCTCTTGGCTTCCTTATCTACAAACCTATTTCATAGTGCCATCGGGGGGGGGGGTTATATAAGTTTGTGTTTGTGTATTTATCGAACAAAATGCTTGGCACAGAGATGAAGCAGTAAACACTAGTTACAGCTATTATATATACATATATAATATATACATATATTATACACCATTACATATCTAAATAGCACTTATAATAATACAATGGCTTTCTATTAGATATTAGTAGTTATTATTACCTTGCTAACTACTAGTTTATTGCCTCACTTGTATGCTCTGGCTCTTAATGACCCCTCTAAGAGTTAAATGATTTTTCTTCCTTCATTTCCAGCTAAGAGAATTTATCAACTGTATCGTCATTGTTTGAATTGAAAAATAAATAAATTTTAATCAAAGTGCTTCTAAGGTCAACCAGTTCATGTCTCTAGCATGCTATTAGTTCCCCTTAAATATTACTATATTTTTCCCTCAAGTAATGGCTAAGAGAAAAGGCTATGATGTTTAGATAAAGCTGTGGCTTATAATTCCAGTAAAGGAATCCTTTAACCCTTCTAATTTTCCTTGTTGCTACAGATGACTTAGAGAAACCCTGGTTAGCTGGGTTTGGTTTCAAGATAATGCACTTATACTACTGGGTATTTACCCAAAGAATACAAAAACAGTAATTTGAAGAGCTACATGCACCATTATGTTTATTGCAGCATTATTTACAATAGCTCAAAAATAGAAACAGCCCAAGAGTCCATCAATAGACAAATGGATAAAGATGATGTGGTCTATATATACAATGGAATATTATTCAGGCATGGAAAAGAATGAAATTTTGCCATTTACAACAACATGGACGGAGCTAGAGAATATAATGCTAAGAGAAATAAGTCAGTCAGAGAAAGACAGATACCACGTGATTTCATTCATATGTGGGATTTAAGAAGCAAAACAAGCAAAGGGAATAAAAGAGAGAGAGAGAGACAGATTGTAACTACAGAGAACAAACTGATGGTCACCAGAGGGGAGTGGGTGGGGGATGGGTGACATAGGTGAATAGGATTAAGAGTACACTTATCCTGATGAGCGCGGAGTAACGTATAGAATTGTTCAATCACAGTATTGTGCACCTGAAACTAATATACCATTATATGTTAACTCTACTGGGTTCAAAACAATTTTTTTCAAAATGAATTTTTTTTTAAAGTATGCAGGGGCGCCTGGGTGGCTCAGTCAATTGAGTGTCCGACTCCTGGTTTTGGCTTAGGTCATGATCCCTGGGTTGTGAGATGGAGCCTGCACTGGGCTCCATACTCAGTGGAGAGTCTGCTTCAGATTCTCTCTCTCCCTCTCCTTCTGCCCCTCCCCCAGCTTCTGTGTTCTTTCTCTCTCTCTAAAATAAATAAATAAATCGGTTTTTTTTTTAAGTATGCAAAGCCCTGATTTAGAGTAACCAATAAATTCAATGCTTTCTTCTACACACACACAAAAAAATGATATGCATATAGAGAAAGGACTGGACCAAATGATGGCTTAAGGGGACTTCTATCTTGAAATCTACTATTTTATTCAGTTTAGATAACTGTTCATGGTTCATGATGATCACTCTCTCATTAGATGTCTGGACAATTAAATAAGACAACACATGTGTAACACTTAGCATAGAACCTAGTATACAGTAGATGCTATTATATGCTAGCAAGTACTAATATTGTTTTCTCTATCATAGAACCAAGAATATAGCTTTGTATGTGATGGACACATTAATACAAGTTGTTTTCTGTATGTAGCAGTTAAGAAGTGACTGTCTTTCTCAGTTTCAAATCCATCCCTCTACATTTTGCTTTGTGATTCTGGTGACACTTCTCCTTTGCCAGTTGGCTTCTGTTAGGCTTTGCCAATAGGTGGCCCAAGAGGGAGACTGGAAAGCAGGAGGAGGAAAAAAGGACATAATCATAATCTGTTGTTTTTATGAGGGTCACCCTTGAAATTCCTCTTTCCATTGGCATTGACAATAGGTTCCAATAGCAGCAATTGTTCCATTTTCGCAGTTTTTTCACGTCCTAGAAACAATTTTTAGTGCCTTCTCAGCTATATGAACTTCTTAGCTAACCAGCTAATCTAGGTCCTGACTTCAGGTGGTCCCTCCTCCTAATTTCTGATGTACCAGCACCAGCCAGCCAGGGTTGGTCTGCAGAGCTCTGGGTCCAAATCCCACAAGACCCTTCTCTAAGCTTCTAGATTTTAATAACACCATCCTCTTCCATTTGTTCCCCGAACCCTAAAGGTGATAGTTGCTCCCCCCAATAATTGCTTTTATAAATCCACAGTGACTCCTTTTTGTCTCTCGTGGCTGTAATACCTGGTTGACAATTATTTATATCAAATATTTGTGTTAAAATATCTAGTGATTATTTTTATTTATTTCCCTCTTGACAGGGCCCTGACTGATAAACTATACCATGTCCTGCTTAGGGCATCATGCCCTGAAAGAAAACATTGCGTAGGCTGGTAAAGTCTTTAACTGCATGCAAGCCAATTCTAAATGGTGCTCTGTAAGATTATAGAATGTCAGAGTATTTTAACATTAGATCTGTTTTTCTTATAATGGTGAAGTTCTCATCTTAAGACCTGATAAATTCTCTATCACCTAGAACCTTGCAATACAAAGGAAATTTCTCCTGGGTTTATATTATCCAAGAATACTCTTTGGGTAGGGGAAAGCTATGCTGTCTAACTTAAAATTTGTCAGGAAAATAAAACTGATGTGATTTTTTTCTAGAAAAAATTTCACTTAAAGTTCAATATGTAATTTCTCAATGAATTTGTGGACTGCTAGCGACTTGGGTTACTTCTTTTATATTTGCACATTGCTTGGAACTTATCTTTCTCTCCACTCCACCACCTCTCTCCCCATTTAATCTGTAGTCACATTTTTCTTTTCTTCTTCTTCTTAAACATATACCTGCTACAGGTCCTTGTGTTGTTAGAAACTAAAGACTTAATGCTAATCAAGCAACTATAACAAAAGTAACAAATTCAGCATTACAATAAAAACATAGCAAATATTGGAAAACATTAGGGAAGATAAAATGAGCCAAAATCCATCGTGTTGAGAATAACTGATCTCAACACAATCAAGTAGGCTTTTCTTCTCATAAAATTCAAATAAATCCTTAAAACATAAGGGTTTAAGATTACCCTATGCAATGCACTACTTAGTTTATATTTGAAGAGCTGATGTACAGACTTAGAAAAACCCAAATAAATCTCGCAAGCTGAGCGAACTCTAAGATGGAAACAGACTCTTCATGTGTCATGAATAAAAATAAATTAGGGATAGGCTGGAGATTTCCACTTAACTTGATCGGTGTGAGATGTCAATCTAATGTGATAAATATTTGAAAACATTTAAAACTAAATCTAGTGGAAAATACCAAATTTTTTAAGGGAAACGAGAGCTGTAATATCAATTACTTTGGTTAAAAAGACATATTTGCACTTAGGTGGGACCAACTAAAGTACACTTGTCATGGGAAACAGAAATTATTTCTCATGTGATATCCCAGTTTTAATTTAGAGTAGAGTCAAACAAAATTAATTACAACTACTTGGCAGAGTACGCAAAGTCACATTCTGTACTTTCTATGGATGCGATAAAGAGTTACTATTCCTTGGGTCCTTTCTGAGTACCTTCGTGGAGTGCTTGAGTCTGTTAGTTGGATTAATGATTTGGTCCTCAAAACAATGTACTCATTTACTAAACTGGTAAGTATACTTGTGTGTTTCCTAGTATGTTAGGACATTTGCCATGGTTCTGATAATTACCCTATTTTCATTGACTAGCTTTTGTAAGAGAAATAGCATAGTCTAGTAAAAGCATAGAGTTTTTGGATCACAATTTGGGTTTGAGTCATGTCTCCCTGAAGAGAAAGTACATAGCAGAACTACTGGGGGTCTCAAATGAAATGATTCTTTAGAATGTAATCTCCATGAGCACAGAGATCTTTGCCCACATTCTATCACGAGAGCCTAGAACAATGCCTGGCACATAGCAGGTGCTTGACAAATAGTTACTGGATGAATAAATAATGGTTGTAACGCTACATTGTAAATTCTAAAAATCTATGCAAATATTAGTGTCCCCTCATATACTATGATACTGAAATCTGTTATTGAGTGCTACTGAAGCATGATAGAGAATTCCTGCCCTTTCTTATAAAATAAATCCTCCCTTGGTTTTGCAATCTGCTAGGGTACATGAACACTGTGATCCCAGAATATGTTAAGGAGCAAGCAGAGCTTCCCAAACTAAATCACAATGAAGTACAAAAGGGTAGCCTGGTGTGTGTTTGTCCATGTCTCCGTGTGCGGGCACGTGTGATTGTGAGTGTTTGTAAGTATGTGTTGCTTACTCTTTTGGTCTTAAGTCTCTCCGACAAACGTGAGGCACTGACTTGTGAGACCGTTTTAGACCTATAGGACCAGCCAGATATATAGGACTCGACTTTGCTAAGTCTTAATTTAGCACTTTCTGAGACCACCTATCATTGAAAGTTTAAAACAGAGGGGGAAAAAAAAAGGAAGGGAACAAAACTAAAAAAGATTTGTGCGGTAAGTAGAACTGCTTTCTATAAATCCTGAGATAATAAAACAAATTACAAAATGAATTCACTTTGCCTTCTGTTTTTATGGCTTTGCCTTAACCGAGTCTTCTATCTTCTCAAGTTCTTACATGAGACACTGTATTTTGGGAGCACCAAACAGCTCCTCAGTCTATGAATCCTCCTTTGTACATTTTGCAAAAGGCTATATATTTTGTAAGTCTATGAGTGGGAGGTACTTCTTTCTTTATTTGATCTCTCTCTCATAACTCCGTCTAGAAGCTTAATATGCTACTTTTCATCAAGTAGGCAGTCCGCTATGAAGAATGACCTCTTCAGAGTCAGGCAGAACCTTCTGAAGACAGATTTAACTCTTCCCTCTCAGCAGGTCTTATCTTAGGAGAATGAATCAGGAATCAGTTGGGAAGATGTGGGATTTGAGTGTGTCCAAAGCTAGGGACCTAAGATGTGACCTAACCAGCAACTTATATAACCCTACACATTATGCTTAGATCCAGTCACCAGATTCAGGGGAGCTTATTGGATGGAGTTTACAGATTTGCCTTAGTCCTAATTCATTTCCAGCTTTCATATTATGACCTGCCCTGCCGCCCTGAAGCAAAATAGTCATGGAAGCCCAATGTTTACGTCACATTACCAATTCATTACTGCATTGTCCTGTTCTCAAGAGTGCCCAGCAGCCTCTGAAAAAGGTCTAATATACCTCAGGAAAGGTCTTCCATTTCTGAGAACGTGAGGCTAATTAGTTGTAAGAAAATGTAGCAAAGCTTTAATTGATGGTCGAGGAGAGGGCAGTAAAATAATACAATTTTTGTGGGAACCTGATAGAAAAGAGTGTGGCTCAGGACATTGCTAGTTTGATATCCCAGGTGTTGATAACCTGTTAATCAACTGTCTATGTTCTTACCCATGCAGCTCTAAAGGTAGAACATTTTATACAAGAAATTCAACATAAATCTCCACCACCACTACCACCACCACCACCACAAATCCTCACCTTTTTCATCCCATCCGTACTTATACTCTGTCTTTTAATTCCTGGATGTCTAATGCCACACACAGGTAGATGGGATTCAGAAGTGGGGGACCATTGTTGAAGTTATGGGAACATGGCACTCTAAGTGTTACAGATCAAATTAGAGCTTTCTTTTAATCCTGAATATGTGTTTGGAGAACCACTTGATTTGGTGTGGTCTTCGTCTGTTTGGGCTACTGTAACAAAATACCAAAAACTGGGCAGTTTATAAAGAACAGAAATCTTTTTCTCATACTCGAGTCCAAGATCAAGTCATCAGGGTAGTCAGTTTTTTAGACAAATGAAGCACCTCCCTCATGCCCCATATCCTAATACCACCATCTTTGGGCAGTGGGATTTCAACATGTGAATTTTGGAGGGACACAAACACTCAGATCATCTTTTGGTAGGTATCATCTGGTTTTTGACTAATACTTCAGATGCGTGGCCCACAACATATATTGATGGAATCTGAATTTTGGGGAGCTGGA
The DNA here is from genome assembly GCF_023065955.2 of Ursus arctos. NCBI lineage: Eukaryota > Metazoa > Chordata > Mammalia > Carnivora > Ursidae > Ursus > Ursus arctos. Next base: position 17,247,291 of record NW_026622930.1, read on the forward strand.
CTTTGTAACCTCCATTTTTAGCAAGCACTCTGGTAATATGTTCAATAACATTTGGGGACCACTACTGAACTATTTACTGCTCTTAAAGCCATGATAGTAAATGGGGAAAGATCACTTGCTTCCTCAGCTCCCAGATCTCTGCCACTGTGGAGGTAACAGCTGGATGTCATCTTTCCCCTTTTACCTTTGTACCATCTCCCCTTGGGATTTGAATCAGCACCCTTAGTCATGCTCTTCCAACAAGCTCATGGTATCATGTGGTCAGTTTTTATACAAGGCTTAAAGATCATTTAAAGATGAGAAAGTAAGCTAATCACCTGAAATAAAGAAAAGGGGTCTGTAAACGGACTAGGATCACTCGCCACACAAATTGTTGTCAGGGTTCATTTGGTTACAGGGAAAAGAAACACATCCAAATGAGCTGAGGTCCAGAAAACAGAGCTTGTAGGAAGAAAATGGGGGAATTAAGGAATGCAAGAGCAGAAAGTGAGTCCAGAGAACGACCAAGCAAGACATTTGCCTCTTGCTCTCCTCCTTCTAGTCCCTCCTCCCCTTCCTTTTACACTCCTTTCCTCCTTTCTTTCCTTCTTTCCTGCAACAAATATTTGTTAAAATCCCTATCTCTGCCCAAGGACCTGGGGATACAACAGTGAACAAAACGCAAAACTCACCTCTCTTACAGAATCTATGATCTTGTGTGTGTGTGTATGTAAATAGACAGTAAGTAAATAAATATGTATAATATAAAGTATGGTGGTCAACTGTTAGATTCAATGGAGAAAAATAAGACAAGGAAGGGAGCTAGAGAGCTCAGAGATGCAGTCGTGAATTGATATCACTTAGCCGTCACCTCTACGTTTGTGTCATAATTTCTTTGACTCTTAGCATTTGTTTTCCCTTGCTCTGTCTTTGCTTGTCTCTCTGTGTCCCCTCCTCTTAACTCCAACTATGTCCATGTGTCCTTCTATATGCAAAACTTGCAATTTGGCCCATATGGCCTTTTAGCTCAAGTGCCTATCGATAACTACAGATTGCCTTTTGTGTCTCTTAGTACATGTTCCTGAGAAGCTCTGACAGCTTCCGTTGGACTCCCTCTGGACAAAGGCCTTTCTACATTGGTATCGGTCCACAGGAGGCTGTTCAGCCAATGGCTGGAGTCTCTTGGCTACGTATCTTTACTTCATCATGCAGATTTATCTACGGAGTCTTGGCGGACCTCAGTACAGAGGCCTGTACTTTGGACATATAGTCTCTTTTGCTATGTGTGGAATTTATTGTTTTGGAGAAATGGATTAAAGATAGAAACTTTTCCTAGAGGAGAGCAGGACAAGTAAGTAAGAGTCACATGTTCTTTTGGGTGGGCAAAGGTTTGTAGGGGGAAAGAAACATAGAATTGATAGTATTTTGAAATATTAGTATATGATATTTCTTTGAAATTTCCTGATACATTTCCATTTAGGGTATATATGTTTAGCAGGAAAACCAAAAGAACAAAGAAGATCAAAACTCATTTTTTATCGTCAAAATTGACTTTAAAAACTTACTAGAGAGATAATAGTTAGGGAAGATAATTTTTGTTTCTGTTTGCAAGTTTCAAGTTTTTTTGATATTAAAAACCGTGAGCATGACTGACTTGGGTTTTAAGCAATTAGACTGGAGGCAAGTGTTTTCTTTCTGTTTTCTGATCACAGATGAGACAAAATCTGTGTGAATTGGGAAAGAAAAAGAGAGTCAGTGAGGAAACTAGTAAAATAAGTTGGTTGTGTGGATGTCTGAGGAAGGGCTCTGAATCTGGCTACATCCTCCCTGTCTGGACCACATCCCAGAGAACTGGTGAGGACCTAGAGCCAACGGATCATCTAAAGACCAGTGCCCTCCTTTCCTGGGTGGAATGTGGGAGACAGAAGCTGGCTAGACATCATTTCCCCTAACTCCTGCCATGCCAGAGTGATGGGGCACCAAAAGAGTAGAAAATGCAGCCTGCTCAATCTAGGCAGAGTTCTATAATGGCCCCCAAGTTGCCATTAACCACAAGACGGAGCAGGAGAGCATCTAGAGGTTTCTTGTGGTCTCCCACAATGCTGAGAGATATGGAAGTGGCTGAGAAATGGCCAAAGGTGCTAAAGATCCTTCATGGTAGTGATGCCAGTGACACAGAATAGTTTCTGAAATGACAACTGATAATACCACGGGAAATCAGATGCCTTGCAACAGACCAGAAGACCTCAGGCTGGAAACCAGATGGAGGGATGTGGGCCTTAGCAGATACTGGGATTTGTAGGTAGGATTGGGGAAAGGACCTGGACGCTGAGTAAAATCCATGAAACTTGGATCAACACAGAAGTCAGAGCAAGGGCAAACTTTGGACTGAACCGGGCTTACCAAGAACTGACGTAAGGTTGGGATTTTTGATAAGAGGAGAAGTGAAACTTATAGACAGAAATTAATAGTAAAAATTTTAAACAGTTGCATTCTTGGCACACCTGAGCTTGTGGCTTGGGAGGTTCATGCCCAACACACATGTCTAATTCTAAGCCAGCTTCACTCTAACAAGAAAGCGTTTGCTATCTTTTATCAAGGGTGATCCATCACATTTCTCTGACAAATGGTACATGTTTGATAATCTCCTGCACATGGCCCCACCGTAACTAAAAGCATGGTAACCAGAGAGAACCTACATTTCTTTTCAGCCTGATTATTTTCAGAGGATCATACTTTTTATAAACCAATTCTGATTACACATCACAAGTTATTGTAAACAGCTGTTTTAATATCTTAGCCTCTGAGCCTTCAGTGCTGATTCCCACTTACCTTTGATCTGCATGTCTACAATTTAGTCTGAGGGGATCCTCAGCGATGAAAAAAAGTGCTTGCCCTCTCTTCTCATTCTGATTTGGTTTTAGCTACAACTAGAGTACACCTGCCCGATCGGGCTCATGAGCTAGCCACCTCACATCGAAATTTTAAAATGCTGCATCAACATTGAAGCTCTGTAATCAGCCTGTAAACATTTCACCCTCACCCCATCCCACCAAACTCACAAAAGCAGGGAGAGAGAACGCCGCACCCTTTTCTCAGTAATTATGTCCAGACGAGACCTTGCATGGCCAGCAGGATACGATGAGAATGGAAAACAAATGGATTCCAAATTTCTAAAGCAGAGTGTACAAAGCATGGAGAGGGAAAGAAAGCGTGTGCCCCATCCCCATCCTTTCCCCCTTTTAGCCCTGCCAGACATTCCCTTTGTTCTATTTTCTATCTCACTGAGATTAAAGTGCTGATCTCCCCTTTTTGAAAATGATGTCACTTTTTTTTTTTTTTCTTGCCTTGGCAGAGAGCAAGTTCATTACAAATCTGCTGTGTGACTGATGGCTTTGAAGAGATAAGGCAGAGGGGGGAAACACATTTGGGAAAGGTATGAAACTCAGGAGGCAGGTTGACAATTAAACTGGCAGTAAGAGAGATGACGAAGGATAAGGAGAAACAGAGACTGGGTATAAATATCTCTTCCATATTCTCCTTTATAGCCACGGAAATACAGTTTTTATTTCCCTCACAGGTTTATCTCAAAGCAATGCCGTGGACTAAAATTCATTTTCTGCTCTTTCTGACGAGATGCATACACTTTTAATGACATTATTTCAGGCAGTTCCTTATGGATATATTTGATGTTCAGGGTGGGGAAGATATTTCCTTCTGCCATCAAAAAGGGGAAAATATTTGGTACTGAATCTGATTTGCTCTAATTGCTGATCATTGGATTATGTGGGAGTTTATATAAGAAGCATTTTAGATGTATAACGAGGTTGAAAGCATAATATACATTCTAATGCCATTTATATTGTTCAAAATTATTAGTGACTGATGCAAAGCTTCGGAATGTAAAGAACTTTCATCCCCCTGGTTCAATTGTAGTGGAAGCAATGGGCATACAAGCTGTTGCAAAGGCCAAAATATTGAAGCATTTGACATCCAGTAATTAAATACACACACACACACACACACACACACACACACACACACACACACTTCCCCTAACTCTATAGCATCTTATAAAAACAACACTGTCATCTTTATACCTCTAATTGGATTTCAACTTTAAAAATGTCCTCATCTTTCCTATGAATGGCTATTCCGGTACAGATCAGAAGAATTTTTTAAATGTATTTCTGGGTTAGGGATGGAGGTGGGAAGTAAGAGAAGTCAGTGATGACTCATGAGCTGGAGAAGGGACCAGGGAGACAAAGTTGGCCAGACCAGAGCCCGTATGACAAGAACAGGATTCATTCTTTCTCTTCCTCTGTGGAACTTCTGTTCCCTGCTGTCACCCTCACTCACTTCCAGCCTTTACTTCTAAGTATTAATAGAAATACCTATGCTTGAACTTTGCATGTTTAAAGAGAGTGGAATGTATGTGGCATATGTGTTTTCTACTCCCCACGCCTCATGACTGCCACACATTTTGTATCAATCACACATTGAAAAATACACATATTTTTAAGTTTCCCCTGGGTCTTGAAGAAACTCTTCTCAAAATCAGATGTGGGGCTCCTGGGTGGCTCAGTTGGTTGAGTGTTTCCCTCTTGATTTTGGCTCAGGTCATGATCTCAGGGTCGTGAGATGGAGCCCCATGCCGGACTCTGCTCTGCCAGGAGTCTGCTTGGGATGCTTTCTCTCCCTCTCCCTCTGCCCTTCCCCCTACTGGCTCTCTCTCTCTCCTCTCTCTCAAATAAATAAATAAATCTTAAAAACAACAAAAAAAGTAAATGCTATGTTGTCATTCCACTGTTCCCACTCCCTCCCCAGTATCTTCCCTGGCTCTCCATTGACTATAAGATAAAATCCCAGATACTTACGCTTCTACCTTCTGGTTTCGTCCAATCCAAACATTCCCATTCAATGTTCAATTGATTCCTAATGAATATCTGTTTCCTGATTGCACTTGGTTGTTTCATCCCTTTGCTCGTACTTTTTCCTCTGCCTGGGATGCCCTCTTGGCTCCTCCACATCTACTGAATATCTCCATTTGCCTCCAGTCTGAGCAGAAGTATGACATCTTCTGCGAAGTGGACCATTATTCAGGAAGAATTGATCACTCTCTCCTTCTGGCCACACTTTACCTTCTTCTTCTACTTTGCACTGAGCCTCATTACTGCATTTAAACAATCTTACATGTCATAGTCGAGGCGGTAGGGCATACCCAGAAAATGTAAACATGACTAGCCAGAAGTTACTGCTCACTTCACGAATGTTCTGTCAGCAAACAGACGCATACAACCTGATGTTGGAAGGTAGGCAAAAGGGCTGCAGGGCTATCGATCTGCTTTCTTAGTTTCTTAGTTGAGGTTGTATCCTTTTCCTTAGAAAATAAAAACCCGACGAGGCTTAAAATTAATAAATATTAGTACAAGATAAATAAAAACTGTTTTAAAAGGACCCAGATACGAAGGTATTGTGGAATACAATGACTTATGATGACGGCAATAATTTTCTGTGTCAATAATTTCTTTTTTTCTTCACTGTTCATGAATGTTATTATTCATGATGTGTGAGGAAAGGGCCCTTCAGAACTTTTTTTTTTTTAAAGATTTTTAATTTATTTATTTGACAGAGATAGACAGCCAGCGAGAGAGGGAACACAAGCAGGGGGAGTGGGAGAGGGAGAAGCAGGCTCCCAGCGGAGGAGCCTGATGTGAGGCTCGATCCCAGAACGCCAGGATCACGCCCTGAGCCGAAGGCAGACGCCTAACGACTGAGCTACCCAGGAGCCCCTGCCCTTCAGAACTTTTACCCTGTTCTCGGATACTGTTTATAAGCATAAATAAAATGTGTTACAGAAAAGTAAAAGGGGTAATTAAAACGTCTTCAATGTAACCGAACATACGCATCACTCCAGATTTAGAAAAGACTACCCGTTTGATATTTTAGAAAACCCCTCCCGAAGTTGGAGTCTCTTGCTGTTGTTTAATGTTGTTTGCTTGTTTTTGTTGTTGCTGTTTGTTTGTTTGTTTGTTTCAGTAGTTGTTGGAACTGCTGTGTCAGCTTTGAGCCTCAGGCTGACTGTAATTGAAATTGAGAGCCTCCATGAAGCTGGTGTCCTGCACTTGGCAGGTGCCTTCCTCTCTCCCCTAGGATGAAGTGAATGCCAGGGGGGAGCATGCTGTAGAATAAGTTAGCATGCATATCTTTTTATATTTCACATTGTTCTCATTCACTCAAGCACTTTGCCCCTCCACAAGTTTTAGGATTTTCTGACTCTCTGAGCTCATCTTATGTTAGTGTCAGAATCAGCCTGTCAATGACTAGGGTCACGTGTGGAATTCCAGAAATCAAGGGCTCCCTAAAGTCTTGGAAAAATGAAAGAAATAATGGAAATCCTCAGAATGTTGATAGAACAATAATAATTATTGGGTGATCCCAGTGCCAGAATAACTTAAGGATTTAATAAAAGGTCATGTATTTTAATAGATAGTATGGCCTCTAACACCATCCCTTTTGAGTGGTAGAAGGCATCAAAATTCTCATTTAAGTCGTATGAAATGGTTTCCAAGTATAGAAGTAAGGAGGAAAAATATTTAGGGTTAGGGAATGCAGACTCTAATTTAAACAATGATCCTAGTTCCGCGTTACTCCATTGTATCAAACAACCTTTAATCGATGACTGTCAGAAAATTTAATCCAGATTCATATTGGCAAAGACCTTTCTTTATCAAGAATAGCAAAGCATTAGCGAACAGCAAGATGGTTGACTGGATTGCGGTACCTTATAAGTGCCTTGGCAGAACTCATTCTAGTCTCCCCAGTTTCTCACTACTCATTATAATTGTAGAGATGTGCATATCTGATTTAAGGAAACTGGTTAGATACTCAAGCACCTCTTCCATTTCATTATGTTAGGGACACAAAAAGTACATTTCAAGAGTTTTTTTTTTTTTTTTTTTTTTTTTTTTTTTTAAAGCAAACAAACAGGTATTGTTGGTAGATAAAAGAGGAACACCATGTACTCATAGCTCTCAGAAAATATTTTGGGAAATCTGCTATCTGGTTTCACTAAGTTGCAAAGCAGATCCAGAAAACGCAGATTCAAATGCAAGTTGTTTATTTGGGATGTGGTCCTGGAAATAGTGAATACTGAAATGAGGAAATAGCATGGGCAAGGTCAGGGAAAGCCAAGAAAACATGTGCTACAAAGCCAGTTCCCAATGAGATGGGTTGCAATTTAGTCCTGACAGGATTCTCTGGGAGCCAGGACATCATGTGGGGCTCCAAGGCATCCCGATTGAAGAATGAGGCAGCCAAAGCATTTTACACCAACTCCTGTCAGTCCCTGGATGAGAGCTGTTCCGGGGACTTTCCTCTCCTGGTGCTGCCACAGGCAGAGTGGGCCAGACATGAGACAAAGACACTGGCAGTTGGAAACTGGCTCTGTAAGTGCTGACCTGGGAAGACCTGGAGGCATGTGGGTCTGGCTTTGAGAGCCTTGGTTCCATCTGCCGACAACATTCATTCACTCAGAAATGGGGCCATAAACACGAATTTCTACTGTAGTAATGAGGGAATCCCCCTGTAGAGAAAGCACATTGCATGTTCCGGATGAGGCTTCCAGCAACATCAATAGCAATGTCATCGTCATCACCTCTTAAACAATTCATGGGTGGTTCAAGAGTTACAATAACAGGGGCACCTGGGTGGCTCAGTCGTTAAGCGTCTGCCTTCGGCTCAGGGCGTGATCCCAGAGTCCTGGGATCGAACCCCACATCAGGCTCCTCCGCTGGGAGCCTGCTTCTTCCTCTCCCACTCCCCCTGTTTGTGTCCCCTCTCTTGCTGGCTGTCTCTCTCTGTCAAATAAATAAATAAAAAATCTTAAAAAAAAAAAAAGAGTTACAATAACAAGTCTGAGGTGAAGTACTGTGGAGGGCATTTAATCATGGCCAACACCCAGCAAGCAAAGTAGCATTTGCATAGAGCTCTTCAAAATTCATCAATTATAATGCAGTTATTGTAAGTCTTATGATTCATGTTGATGAAAACATAATAGCTATCGAAAAATACATACTTGCACAATGAGTTATTATTATTGTTGTTTACTATTATTATGACCTTTCTTGCAGAATCACACTATACAACTTTTATTCTAGAGAGCCCGGATATGCTTCCGAGGCCGAGCTGGGGCTGCTTTACCTGAACTTACCTGGAAATTTACCGGGAAGTGTATATTTGGATTCTGTGATACCAGTAAGGATATTTATAGGTGTGTTATAAGCAGCACTCATGTCACAATAGGCTCTTTCGATTTCTGTGATGCTGTGATGAAGTTACCTGGCCAGAGCCTGTTTCTAAGGTCATTTTCTATGTCAAACTGTAGGCAGTCTGGAGGTGATATTTAAGACTGTTAGGAATGTCACAGAGCGAACAAGACAATGCATTCGCCCAGAAATTTTGGGAAAATCAGTATGAAGGGTGGTCCCAGAGCACCAGGAGGAGCGGGAACTTCCCCATGAGGTTGTTGATTTTACTGGGAAATTTTCATCTAACCGCTAACAGACAAAATTGGTGTTAGATGCTTAGCCATACATTCCACTACAGTTTCCCTTGGTCTTCTTTTCCATCTCGTTCCTATTTATATTGTTAAATATGCATTTTTCATAAGCCATGCCAGATCATCACTTAGAAAGAAATAGTGGATCCAAGAGCTTATTATGGTGAATTTCGGTTTTCAAAGATGCTCATGAGAAAGCAAGGCTCGTCTCCTGTGAACTCTATTTTCCTACCTTTTAAAGATGAACACCCGGCGAATAAACTCAAAAAACAGATTACACTGCTTAGCATGAACAAAAGTGGTTGTTCTAACCACCCGGTCCATTTATTTTTAAAACACAGGCTGTACATATGGCTTCACACTAGTTTTTAAGCAGGATTTCACTTTCTGTTCTTTTATAGATTTGTTACAAAATGATGGTAATTTAATCATCCAATGAGAAATTGTTGTTTTTGCTTGATTGTTTTTGTAGCAGGAAAGTAAAAGAAAAGATGAAGGATGGTCCCCTCGATGTTTTGTTTTGTTTTGTTCTGTTGTTGTTGCTCTGAAACTTCTTTGGTGCCCGTGGTCATGAAAGGAACAGAAATGGTTGATAGGCGTCTATGATCCTAGCAGGGCAACCAGGTTCCCGAAGGGGGCCATGCATTTAATTGGCCCATTTCTGTCTCCTAAAGGCAAAGAAAAATGAGAGAAATGACTTGAATGAGGGCTTGATCCTCAGTTCTCAACTCTTTTAAGCCTCCACCAAAACCAAACAAGCAAGTGCACAAACAAACATTGGTAACATTTGAACGATCAAGACTGGATAGAATTCAAATTGATAGTACTTTCATGAAATCATCACCTGACAAATTCAGCTTTCTGATTAGGAATTTTTACTGAACTGAAGAGAGAAATGCTTCCATTCTCTACTGTACCAATGACCTGGATGCCAAATGAAATCTTAAAAACAAACAAAAAAAAAAGGTTGTTTATTTATCCATTCGTTCTATGTATAAACTGATAGATTGGGGCATTCAGATTTTTGAGCATTAATTTAAGGAGTTCCTCTGTAAAATTATGTATTTCAGAGAGAAGGCTTCGTCTCTCCTCAATTCATATTTCCGAAATTTCTCACATATGGAAAGTTTCATTTTTCAGTGGAATTCTTATTTATTATCAAAGACAGCTTTTCTGAGGAAAGCAACACTTTTTTTTAGACAACCCCAATTTGTTTGCATATAAAATATAATGTGAAAATTAATATTGTACTGTGTTTGCAACACTGTGAAAATACTGGAATTTTATTTTGACTAATTATACATCTTAACTTACATATAATGAAACATTTATCTGAGACATAGTCTTGCTGTTCACTTCCTTTTAAAGTAGAGGTGTGAGTTTTTCTATCTTGGCCCTGGTCCAATTTGTGCAATAAAATTACATTTTCTTTTAAAAAGTCTTCTGCTTTGAAACTACTTTCATTTTCTTCTCTAGAGTTCGTATTTACTGCAGAGACGGTTGCAGATCATGAGATGACATAGGCCACAATGGGCTGTGAAATTCTTTGAAATAAAAAAAAAAAACGATGGCTTTTATATATATTTTAAAAGTTACAAACTACAGCCCCATGGGCTATTATGCCCTGAGGACTCTTTCTGAGAGACCTCAAGCTAAGAATAGATTCTACATTTTTAGATGATTGACAAAAGACGAATAATATTTCGTGACACATAAAAAGTCCATGAAATTCAATTTCCAGGGTCTATAAATAACATTTTATTGGAACACAGTTGTGCTCCTTTATGTACATATTGTTTACAACTGTGATGCTACCACACGAAACAGTTGAGTAATTACAAGGGAGGCCATATGGCCAGTAAAGCCTGAAATATGAATTACCTGGCCCTTCACAGAAAAAGTCGGTCAACCCTGATATCTCTCTTTGTCCGATACATACACAGATACACATTGATCATATATGTGTAGATCTATCATAGATTTTTCTATACTTATCTATGATCTGTTATAGAGCTATGAACTCTCCTAGATTATCTAAGTCTATGATCTCTCTATCAATAATCTGTCCTAATAACTGTGTATCCATGTTCTAACTATCACAGATCTAGCTATCTACACCTATACATCTATGATCTATCTATGATTCATTTATATCTCTATTTGTGATGTGTCTATTTATGCCTATGTCTTTATATCTTATAGAGAAAAAGAGAAGAGAGAGAAGGATTGACCATTTAATAAAAAAAATTCGAAACTGCCATTTAATCTAAAATGCATTTGGACATATTTACATTAGTATGGAGAATGAAACTTAGAGCAATTGCTATTCTTGTCCTAATTCACACTTGAAGTAAAAGTGGCGTATAGATCAGCAGACAGGAGGCTCCGCTGTGTTGCCTCCATGACCACAGTCCTAGCCCACCTTTGTTCAGGTAGAGTACTGCTTCCAGGCAAAGATGCGGTTTGCACCTTTAGCCAGACTCTGAAGTTTAAATAAACTCCTTTTGAGCTTGCCATTTTTTCTAGCTACCACAAAGGCTCACACAGGCTCGTAAAAAGCTTTAAATTTACTACATTTCTAAAAGGATACAGTTTGTGCAGTAGGTAACTGTCACAGTCTATATAGACACTGGTGAAATATATTCACAAAGCAAATCAGTTATTCCTCTCCTTTGCCGAGAGATGGAAAATTACTCGATCTCCTAAAAACCTTCCGATTTTATTTTATATTTTTATAGCTAACAATATAAAGTGGCCTGGAGACCAGGGTATTTGTTTCTTTTAAAATGTTCTTCCACTAATCCTAATAGCAAAATAGCAAATATTTGTGCATACAAGACCACTCTTGTTTGTTTCATGGTCATAGACTTTGTGAACTAGGAAAATCACACAGACTGGATGCATTGGGCTCTTGCTCTATGTGCCTAGTAAGTGCTATTTGGGGAATAATCTATTAGAAACGTATTTCCTAATTTAATTTATGTGTACTATGGACTGATACTAAATTGTAAAGAGACAAGAATTTTGGTTGTTATTTTTTCTAAATTAAGGTCACTCAAGACTTGTGCTTATAAATAACTTGATGTAAGTGGCTAGTACTTTACAACTATAATTAATAAGCAAACTTACTTAGTTCTCAAAAACCACTGTCTTACTAGATAATTCAGGCTAATATCAAGATGATCTGGTTAGTGAAGAGAGTATCGTTTAATGATTTTAAATACAACGGTGTTACAGACTTTAAAAGGCAGGGTATATTCTGCTAAAATAAATACCTTTCATTTCTTATTCTGAGATCACCTTGCAGGTAGGCTTATATGATAATAAGGACTCTGAAATCACTATCTGCTCTGTGTGCTATTAATAATCATTTTCTGTGTTGGAGGGATTGAAGATAAAGATCAACTCTTTAGGTCTGAAAGTTAAGTGTAATCTTTCAGGAATGTTGGGAGGCATAAAAGGAAATGGGGGGATTTACGTTTCAGAACGTTGCCCAATCCAAGGGAGACAGAAGCCAAAGCAAAGGAAGGAAGGCACTGGGAAGTGGGCTGCCATTCTAAGTTAGAACCATCCCCCCCCTCCAGACTGTCTGTTCAGCTAATCCCATTTGGGGGCCAACTTTTTCCTTTCTGTACCCACAAACACTTCAGAACAATGTTTATCCAAATACGGTGAAACTGATGCTTGTCTGCAAGCCGCCAGGCCCGGTGCTGAAGGATTCTGTCCAAAGTTGGACAGGCTCACTTAATTCATTTTATCAGAGGATATCGAAATAGCTGGAATGCACTCAGAAGAGATACTTTCTGGTATATGAAACAATCCATTTGGACACTATTCTCGAACTGAAAACAGGTCACACACATTTTTTTTTTAAATAAGATGAATCTTATAAAAAGTATGTTTTTAGGAGAAAGAACATTTTTTGATTTCTCACAGTATTTGATATCTTAAATGTCCTGTTAAACCTAAAAGTCATTCCTTATTCTCTTTCAGAAACAATTAATTTAAAAAAAGAGCAAGGGCAAAACAGGTAAAATGTTGATTTTAAATATATAGGAAAAATACTGCCTCTTTTAACTACTTGGACACATTTAAGTGTGAATAGTGCATTTGCTTTTCTTCTCAAATCCTGTTGTGTTGATTAAAAAAAAATAGCCCCTAAACATTATCCTTATTAAGTTTTAGCTATATGTAAATTATATCTATATTTTCCGTCTTAAACTACGAGAATTCATCTGTCCTGTGACCATATACACAGCAGTTACATTCTTGTTCAAAATGCTTCGGGGGGCGCCTGGGTGGCACAGCAGTTAAGCCTCTGCCTTCGGCTCAGGGCGTGATCCCGGTGTTATGGGATCGAGCCCCACATCAGGCTCCTCCGCTATGAGCCTGCTTCTTCCTCTCCCACTCCCCCTGCTTGTGTTCCCTCTCTCGCTGGCTGTCTCTATCTCTGTCGAATAAATAAACAAAATCTTAAAAAAAAAAAAATGCTTCGGGATGAAAAGGCAGTTTTCAATTCCAACTTGTGTTTGACTAACAAAATCTTTGGGTTGGTTAGTGCTAAAAGCACCATAGGCTTCTAAGATAAATTAGTTTCATTTTTATTTTTATTACTGTATTGCCAGCTTCTCTTCCAAATTACATTTTTAATAAATTTGATCTATAGCCATTTTGAAGGGTGAAAGCCCATAAACACATCTTTCTGCTTTAATTGCCTTTATAAAGCATTTACTCAAAAGGGCAGTTTTTCTACCCAATTGTGGCACCAGTTTTTATAAGTGAATCTGCCAGCCTCTCAGGATTAGCTGAAGCTCACTGCTCAAATGACTCATGTAACTGTAGGGCCTTAAGACAGCTACACTTAAACTTGTATTGGGGAAAAAAAAAAATTAACTGCCTTGTCAGGAAAGTTGTGTGATAACCACAGGTAACATTAATATTCTAATTTCTTTACAGTAACGTATATATTACATTCTACAAATCGTGGCCCCGTTGTCAGATCATTGCTGTCTGTAACTCTCAGGGACGGGATCACAGCTTCTGTCGTAGCACAAAGCCTGAGAAAGTTTTCTCCTCCTATTTATGCGCACACTCTTCCCCAGATGATCTCATCCAGAGCCACGTGGACGTGACTCCCTCGTGTGGATCTCCACCCTGATCTGCCTCCGGCAACAGAGCCCCCTGCCTCTTCTCCTTGAATGTCTAACTGCCACCTCAAATTCAGTACGTCCAAAGTGAAACTCCTGAGCCCATGGGCTTCCTGTCTTTCCCATCTCAGTCCACAGACACATTTAATACTCAGTCCCCAAACCTTGGAGGAATCTTTGACTCTTTTTTGTCTCCCCCTTATCCCTCATTTAATCTACGAATGACTCCGATGGGCACCATTTTCATAGTAAACATGTACACACAGGATCTGACCATGTCAGAACATCTAATCTGCTAACACCTGGACTGAGCCACAGACTCCTCTCACCTGGACTGAAATAAGCTACTGACAGATTTCCCTATCTCCAGTTAGTTCCCCAAATACCAATGAGATTGACATTTGATAATATAAATTAGATAATTTCACTCTCTTACTCAAAACTGGCCAATGGTCTCCATCACACTCAAAATGAAATCCAAACACTGTGGGCTATCAATGCCTACATGAGCAAATTGTTGTCTCTTTCTTGTTGCTCACCTCCTTCCTTCCTCCATCTTATCACATTGCTCTATGCACACTGACATTCATACTTTCTGGAAGTAAACCGACCCCATTCCTGCCTTGGGCAGGCTGGGTGCAGTATAGGGTTCCCCAGGAAGTCCAACAGGGCACAGTTGGAAGCCACAGCATTCCCTTTTTGGCATTGGGTGGGTGGGGGGAAGTAAGTGTGGATCCAGATGGAGGAGAAGGAAGTGAATGGACTGGGATGCCTTGAGCATCAGGGGAAACTCAGAAGATGACAGTATCCTCTGTTGCCTGGCCACTCTTCTCAGAGGAAGTCCGCTCTCTCAGGATCTCGGAACTTCTACTGAAATGGCAAGGGAGTCTTGGGATGAGAAACACCTAAATTTCCCAGGTGCAGGAGACTCCTCATCCCATGAGTCTGGCTCATGCCACCTATCAAGCAAAACCCAATCCTCACGGATGCCCCCCTCCCTGCCAGTTTCTGTTTTTGCTGTCTGAAACACTCTTTCCAAGATGGATGATGTACTTTCCTACCTCCTATTTCAGCTCAAATATCAATTCCCTGGGGAGGACTTTTTTCTCTAACCTAGCTTTCTTACCCCATACTGGCATTTTATAATCTTACCCTTCTAATTTGTTTCTATCTAGTTCTTATCACTCTCTGACCTTTTCTTATATTCATTTATTTTTCCATTTGTTTATTTATTTATTTTTGCTTGTATCAATACAATGTTGGCTCCATAAAAGATGGGAGGTAGCCTTTTTTCTTCCCATTGTACACCTTGATCCTTTGAAAGAACAAACCAATCCCATTGGTGTGAAAATATTTGATTCCACTACCATGGAGATGACCACTGGATACCAGGCGTGGCCAAATAAATTACACCTAAACACCTCAATACGAGGCCCAAGATGGCAAATGTACTTCCTGCCTTGGTCACAATTTGCTCAGGAATTGCAAGGATGCAGAAGGGGAGAGTAGGGAAAAAGTAGGAAAAGAAATGTTAATACATTGGGATTCTGGGGAAGATGTCAGATATTGAGAATATGTGGAGCCAAAAACAGAAATCAGACATAAGCCTCTCCTTCCAGTGGCACATAGAAAGGCAACTGGGTTAAACTGGAAAATGGAGATCTGGAATCCATTGTCTTTCTATTTGTGATTTGCCATACCAACTCAGGAGTTGCAATGGACTAAATGTTTGTGTCCCCCTGAAATTCTTATGTTGGTATCCTAACCCCCAATGTGATTTATATGAGGAGGTGGAGGCTTTGGGACATAATTAGGTCATGCTGGTGGAGTCCTCATGATGGGATTGATGCCCTTCTAAGAGATCAGAGAGATAGCTAGCTCTCTTTGCCACCCTGCATGCTTCTGAGAAGTTAGTTCTCTGCAACCTAGAAGGGGGTTCTCACCAGGTCTCTACCAGGCTGACCCCTTGATCTCAGACTTCTAGCCTCCAGAACTGTGAGAAGTAAATGTATGGTGTATCGTCATAGCAGTTTGAACTAAGACAACAGCCATATTTTCAGAGTTGTCAAAATCCCTGAGAAACATTTTAACCATGCAAGCTCTTCACTCTGCCTCTGGAATTTAGGTTCTTCGACTCCAGAGAACTCTGATCAGGTGAACATATTTTGTAGTATGGTGACTGGGAGCAATAAGCTCTCTATTGTATTTCAATAGTGAGAGGAGAAATAATCATTTTCTGTAGATGCACAACAACAGGAAAATTATTTTCAACATCATCAGGATTAGTGGCTCATGAACAATAAGGCTTAGGAAACATCAGTCTTGTCTAATTTATTCGATGTTTTCATAAGGCATTGCTTTTATGGACTTATTGTTAATTTACATGGATGTTATCAAAACACTTAGTATTGCCTAAGCCTCTTGGAGAAAATTGGACAATTAGAACATCTACATCACATAATACTCAAAAAGTTAAGTGATATAATATACTTTATATAAAGAAGTCAGTAAATATTAGTGATTATTATTATTGATACATTAATATAATTATAAATATTAATGTGATCATAATTAATATATTAGTAGGATTAATACTTTATATAACTTTTAAAATTTTGTTCATGTAACTATTCTTTATTTTTTTACAATGGTCTTTTTCTTGAGGTATTAACTGCTGTCTAAATTTCCATAAATTCTGGATTGATTACATACAAAAACCTTCTATATTATAAAAATTGCTTGAAGTCAACTTCAATTAGTCTAAATTCTGCCTGTAAGAGTGACTTGAAATTAGTATTTACTTTTGAATACGAGCTATTAAATTAATATAAATTTATTGACATATATTCATAAATATTTATGCATATTTATATCTATTTCATAAATTTTTACCACAGAAAAAGAAAAAATACTGCCTATAATATCATCATGCAACTCATTAATATGTTCCATGTAAAAATCTCATTTTATTGTATGCATAAACATTTTACAAAAGCAGAAGTGTACAAAAGTAGCATGATGCTTATGTTACTTGTTAATGTCCTTCTATTAAAATATATTTTAAAATTCACTCTACATTAGTTTTATTTTGTCACCATTACTGTTCAATGACGTCACCCCGGAAACTTAAAAAGATAGGCCTTTACAATCAAAGTACACACACAATTTTCTCAGGATGGTGCCGTAAGGTAAATCCTCTAATGTGACCTTCCAGGACCCCTCGAAGAATGAAAGCATTGCGGATATACCATTCCCAGAGTGACTGTGTCAGGACAGTGAGTAGGTCTGAGAGCTGCCCAATGTCATAGTGGAAGGACAACTGCTTCTTTAAATTAAACAGTGGCAACGATATATTTGAATAGCAGCAAAAGAGAAGTCAGGTAACACTTAATCTATTTTAATTATGTATGATTCAGAAATCATTATTTCCCTAATAAGAACTCCAGCTCCGAATGGCACCCCCGCGTGTTAGCATAGGGGTGTCTGACACCCTCAGCTCCCGAGCGTTCGGGCACTCGGACACGCCTCTGCGTGATAGTGTGCAGGATTTCTCTTTTAAGTGACGTGTAGAAATCATGCCAACGTTTTTTCCTTTTCCTTTTTTTTTTATTTGTTGCAGCCTCCTGCTCTACAGACAATACACCCATCCTTCAACTATACAGCTTCGATGTAATTGTATTTCCCTTTATTTCTCACTTTTATGTCTATGTTTTGAAAGGCAATGGTGTGTAGATAAAAGCTGAGGAGGAAGATAGACAGGGAATTGAATTTCAGCTCTACGTTTGCTTGCTGTGTGACCTTGGACAAGTTATTTAACCTACCTAATTCTTGAGTTTCTAACTTGTAATATGGAGATGCTAATACTTTTTATAATTTAGTTGTGAAATTTGAATAATAGTGGCACAGAGATCATCTGTCACCCTATGCAGCCTGCATAAAACTTTCTTTTCTCTCCTTTTATTGTGCTGTACTTTCTCCAGATTTGTTGTGAACTTGTCACATATTTTAAATTTTCTTATCTCTTTTGCTTTCATTGTTTTCAGCATGATCTCAGCTGCATAAGATGTGACGAGGCCCATCCAGCTTAGCATTGCCTTTTCTTCATCTTTACATTTATATTCTCTCAAATCCGACATGTTTTCTCTTTGGAAAAATTCTGAAGATTTCACGTAGAAGTGTATAAAACACAGCTTCACTCCAGTCCCTCATCCATTTAATTTCTATTCCACTTTTCCATGGTGATAGAGCCTGACATAGAACGTATTCCTCTGCATGCCCAACCTGACGCATCACCTTCCTGCAAGCTTTCCTTGACCTACATGGTGGAAAATCACATTAGCAATGCTCGCCTTTGTCATGATGCCAGAATACAATCCACCAAACACCTTATGACCCAGGACCGCATGAGCTTCATGACACCTTTTGTTACACTACCATCTTTTGCCGCAAAACCATTGTAATCAGCACAGCAATGGTTGCCAATCTTAGTTTCTGATATCTTGTCAAACATCCTTTAAAAATATCATCAGAAGACTCTTCTTTTCATGTGTTAGCTGTTTCATTTTTACTCAAAGCATCTTTGAACTGAACTAAGGGGTCCAGGTTAAGGTCAGACCACTGATCCTGGGGACTCCTCTCTTTTCCAGCTCACCGAGTTCCCAGTCTTCAGGTGATAAGATCTCACGTGGAATCAATGAGTTCATCATGTTTGACTTCCCTGGTGGGAATCCACATATATTTCTATAAACATCTCTCTTTAAATTGGAAGCAACTTAATTATCCAATTTCTCCTTCTACATCTTTTTTGCCATCCACTTCAATCTCTGAACCCAGCGTCTCTTTATGGACACAGTAAGATATGTGTGGAGTCTGTCTGTATTTTTGACTTGACCTTCTTTCCTTCTTTCTTTCTCTTTGAACCTATCAATACAAATGACCTTCATTTTGCTCTTGGATTGGTGCTCTCACCTCATCTTTGTTTTCTCCCTGCTGCTCTCATTAAATGGATTTGAAACTGGAAATGTCGTAGCTGCTGTCAATCCTTTGAGCTTCACTCTTTCTCAAGCATTTCCTCCAGAAGGTTCTTTAACACTCCGCTAGACTCTGATGTCCTGACAAAGGACAGGATTTTTTCTTACCGTGATATTTCCTCTTCCGGTTCTGCAGGAACGCCTTCATCTTTCAAGTACCTTTTCCAGTTTATCCAGCTTTTAGGGAAGCTATTGGGGTAATGATTTGAAAAGGCAAATTTTCTATTTTCTCTTTTTTTTATAATAATATTTTTTATTATATTATGTTAGTCACCATACAGTACATCCCTGGTTTTTTATGTAAAATTTGATGATTCATTAGTTGCGTATAACACCCAGTGCACCATGCAATACGTGCCCTCCTTAAGGCAAACTTTTCTATTTTCTCTTATACATAAACCTAAACATCGTTGACTCATATCTTATAAGTATTTTTCCAGTCTTCATACATGTGTGTACATGCAAACATTTTAAATTCCATATCCATTTCAGACTAATTTGATATATTTGCACCTTTGTTTACTTTTTGTTATTTCTTGTCCTTTTTTTTTATTAAATGAATCTTATATTCCCTCCAAATGAAAACCTTTTTCTTCTTTAAGAAAAGGAGACATATCTTTAAGTAATCTATCCCTTTGTATTTCTTGGTACCCCTGGCAGGGGGCAAGCAGGTGGCCACAGCACAGGGCTATAAAGTCAAATCTCTATTTCCCCACAACTTACATCCGTAATCACCTGTGACAGAGTTCATGTACTTCTTACAGGTCTTTGTGACCTGTCCAGCTAATGAGATGGCTCCAAATATTGTTACTCTTTTGCTTTATGGTTACTTTATTGTTACATCTATTTCTCAATTCTTAGACTCACAGAAAAACGAGTTTATTTACACTGGGCTCCAAAGGCTCTAACTGAGGCTTCTGTTTCAAATACCTGCTTTCCTGGTCTTCATTTTAGCTGATAAGCTCATGTGTTCTACTTGTCCTTCAGGAATTTATACCAAACTTCTTCCCTTTTCGTGAATCCTCAGAAACAACAGATTCCTCACATTCGTGAAGCATACTATTTCTCCCTAATTTCCCCCTTTTTTCTTTTATCAGACTTGAGTTTCACTTATTATGGACTTTTTTGGAGTCTTTGGTCATCCTCCCTTTTGTTTATTTAGCCATAAATTTGTTCTCTTTCTTACCCCCTTTCCTTTCTCAGTAAACGTCCACACATTGAAGTATTTAATGTGCGCACTCTCCTTCCCTCCACGGAAGGGCTCCCTTTTCTTTCTGTACCTCCGCATCGTCACTAGATATTTTCATCTGCTTTCCTTTTTCTTTCTTTTTTCACCACTACGACTTGAAATTAGTCTCTTCTAATATTCCCTTCATCTTGTTGAAACGAATTTTTTACTGCCTTCTCTCTCAAATTGCCCCTGAATAATTTTCCATATCCAATAAGTTCCGGGACTTAGGCTATTTTAATTGGGCCCATCTCCCTCTTATGATGATGTGTTTTTTAGGAATTTGCATAGACATGCCACTTTTCACCACAAAGATTATAAAAGGCACAATAACAGCCACAGCTAATATTCATTGAGGGCTTGCCAATATTTATTGAGAGCTTACTAGATGCCAGTCCCTCTGCAAAGCGTTTTACCTGGCAGAATTCTCTGGCACATACTACCAGCCCTTCATCTCACAGAAGAGAAGAGTGAGTTTTGCCGATGAAATTGTGCAACTTAGGGTGCGGATTGCCTAAGGTCACACGGTGAGCAAGAGGCTGACCTAGGATTGCAGCCAGCCAGTCTGACCTCAGAGCCCCCCAAGAGTGACTTTGTTTAAGCAGCACTATGATGCGGGGCAAGACCTGAAATTAAAGGCTGACGGAGATCATTCAGATAGTGTGATAGAGATAGGGAGAGAATGTGGCAGAGCGGAAAACACACTTATCGAAATGGTGCAGCTGCTCTCGGGTCCAGCCCCGAGCCGCCGCGTGCTTATGGAGAGAGGCTTCGTATTTGCCAGAGTTTCTGATTCCTCAAGACAGCCAGAAATCCAAATATTTTGTGTGTCAGTTCTCCCATGAGAAAAGTTGCTTCTGATTAAAAATGAAAACAAACCGGAAAAAAAAAAAAAGCATGATGCCATTAATCAAAGATATCTGCATGCACAATGTGACCCATAGGATTCTAATTGGAAGCTTCTCATGAAAAAGGATGTGCCGTTCTGGGCGAATGCAGCCTGACCACCAAACTCAAGAGTGCACATCCCCATGTTCCTACACCACTCCCGCTTTTGATTACATCACAAACGTGTTTGATGAAAGTAATCCAATTCTTCAAAAATACATGAAGTGAAAAGTAGCACTTCTCTTTCCATCTGTTCCCCTCTCTACTGTTCTTTCCCAGTTTAGATCGCTTCTTTCCTGACCTTTTGTTAAATTTCTTCTACTACGCGATATATATAAAATAACATAGGCAATGCATAGATAAGACATGGAGCAGAGTAATTAAATAACAATGATGAACTCACATCCTAATTTAAGTGATAGAACTTTACAGAAAACATTTAAGCTACTCACGCAGCGTGATTTCATTTCATGCTTCCCAAGGATCCACCAAATACACTGTATACCACATATTGAATTTCATATTTCTTATTTCCTAGTTATGTAAAACCAGTTTTATTATCTTTTTATGCCTTGAACACAATAAACTGTCTATTTTTATTACTATTTATGCTTTATAAAAGTTTTATTTTTCATGCAGACTTCTGTATTGTTTATTTTGCTCTATGCTAGTTTCTAAAGTACATTGATGTTGTTTTCACCATAAGATTAATTTTCACTTCTGAATATTATTCCACTGCGTGAATATACCAAAAACTTTATTAGTCTCTTATTTTGGTGATTGGCATTTACTTTATTTCCACATTTTATTTGTACCGTGTTGCTAGGATTATTTGTATACCTATTTCCTGGTGTCCATGTGCAAGAGTTTTACTCAGGGATGTTCTTAGCAATGAAAATGCTGAATCTTAAGATTACTCAGTGCACTTATCAGTAACTTAAAGTTACTCAGAGAATGGTCCACAGATCAATAATATCATTATCACCTGGGTACTTGTATAAATGTAAGTTCCATCCCAGATCTCCTGAGACAGAATCTACATCTTAACCAGGTCCAGGATGCCAGGATAGAATAGGTTTCCTAAGACAAACTATTTTATGTTATAAAATATGTCTATTATATATATACATATATATATATATATATTTACACATGTACATATATATATATGTACTTATATAATGTCACATTATATTATATTTTATATTATTTATGCAACATAATAGTTCCAGGAGGGACATTATCTACAAAAGTCTTTTTACTGAGAAAATTCACTCTGATTACTTTATGTATTTTGCCATCAAGATGTAAAAGAGGTCATTTGCATTTTTGCTGTTATTGAGTCTTTTAACTGGTAACTCTGAATACTATATATAAATATAAAACATCTATCCAACTGGCCATTACACTAAGATGATATCTTGATCCATGTTTCCAGCAAAACCTGGTCTGTCCCTCATATTAGCCCAATGAAAAGCATATAAAAGAGACTAACTTCAGTTTCCTTTTGACACATTTTTGTGTTTCTCCCAGCATATATCTCTTGGTCACGAATAAAGCAAATTTTCTTAAAAAAAAAAAAACACAACTTTGAGGAAGTTAGATTGCTATCAATTTTAACTTATATATGGGAAAACTGAGACAAAGAAATGTTTATATTAATCCAGGGTCACAAAAGTAGCTACTGACTTGTCATAAGTGAGAACTTAAATCTTATTACTTGTAGTCTGTTCTCTTACCAAGACACCATGTTTTTCATTTTTAGATCATGTTTATATTTACTATATAATAATAATTATTACAATATAAGCTATGAATGGGCTTCAGGTCGTTCTCCCACATATGAAACATTAAATAATCAAGCATGGTGGGATGAATCTGAAACTAATATAACCTACTAATTTGTGAATTACAACACATATGTAGTGATGTATTTACATTGTAGATATTGAGATAAATTAAAAAATGCTGTCAGAAAAGGTAAACTCTGTTAATATAAAAATTTAAGTAGAAAAAGAGAAGGGAAGAAAAGTGATCTTTTATTATTGAATATTTCTGTTATTTCTCTTATCAAAGTTATTAATTAAAAGGAATGGAACACGTATAGTCATAAACGAATATATTAACCTGACATACTGAACTACCATGATTTTTGAGGTTTGATCAAAATGCGATTGTATATTTGTTTCACTCTATGTCATTAAAATATATGTCAATACTGGGGCACCAGGGTGGCTCAGTTGGTTCAGCGTCCGACTCTTGGTTTCTGCTCAGGTCATGATCTCAAGGTCATGAGACCGAGCCCTGAGCTGGGCTCTCTGCTCAATGGGAAGTCTGCTTAAAGCTTCTCTCCCTCTCCCTCTGTCCCTCCCTCCTCTCTCTCTCTCTTTTTCAAATAAATACATCAATAAATCCTTAAAAATATGCGTATTTCAATAAAATTTACTTATTGATATTCATAGAACAAAAATCAGGAGATGAGATTACTCTTCCAATACTCACTCTTGGAAATAAATACCTGTATGGTTACTTTAATGTAAAAGCGAAAACAAAAACAAAATGAAACAAAACCACTAAACTAACAGTTACGTACTTTAAAATGTCCAGTCATAGATATGTGTAATTTCTTTACTTTTCATCCTAAAGGAAATCGTCTTCCCTTCTCCCACCAGTTGCCGCTGCCTTTGCTTTTCTATCACTTTCTCCCATACTCTCAGGTTCAGAGGGAAGGGAGAGGACAGTAAGAAGGGAAAAAAAGAATGTTTTGCTCTCAAATGAGGTCTTATTATGACCTTCTGTGCTCTGCCCTTGTTTGTCCTTTGTGAAGTTCTTCCAACACTCAGTTTGTGGATATTTGTGATTTCTCACTTGAGCCAGTGGTTTCCCAGAGTCCATTCCATATATACTTCTCCCTGTTGGAGACCCATCAATCTCTGAAGATTCTTCTAGGGCAGAAATAAAAACAGGCCCATGAAGTTCTCTCTCCCACATCTGGTTCAAGGGCAGTACTCACACATCCACTACTTTGACAGACTCTTAGAGTATGCGTTCATCCCTGCTTCCTGCAGCCACTTCTCCTCTGCCTGTCTCCTTTGTCCCCTTGAATTCTAGGATGAGGGCCAGACCACTGTCCACTGTATCCCCCACTCTAAGAGATCTGCAGCTCTACAAGGGGTGTGTCAGACTTCCCTCTCCCTAGGAGCAGAAGAGGGAGGAACCCTCCAGAACGACAGGTAAACTTTCAATAAAGAAGCACCTCTCTTTCTTAAAAAAATTAAAAAAAATAAAAGTAAACAGATAAAACTCTTACACAAGTCCTCTGCTTGTCTAAACTCTGCCCTTATCATATCCTCCTTGGGTGTGAGGAACTCAAGAGATCTGAGGCAAGCTATTCGAAGCATATTTTGAATCAGAATCTTGCTCTTGAATTTTATTTTGGTGACCAATATCTGTCATGCTGAGGTTGGCATGCTAAGTTGTCAGAGACACCAACTCTTCAATTCCACATCCTTATCCTATACATACAATCTCCATTTTGTGAGCTTTCTCAACTTTGTAAAAATCCATTTTAACCTTTGGAAGGAGAAATGAGAGAAGAGATTAAGGGATAGAGAAATTAGCATTGACTGAACACTTGTCATGTCTCAGGTGTTAAGTATGTTCCCATTTTGTGCATGTCTTCTTCAGCTGTTCCAACCATCCGGAGAAGGAGACTTTATCATCCCCATTGTCTTTAAACCGAGACTCAGAGTATGTTATTTGTACCGAGTGACACTGCTAATGACTAGGAAAGCAAAGATTGGACACCTCCATCTGAGTGACTCCTAAGTCTGAGATAAGTGATATCTCGTTTATATCATTTTTTCTTCAGAATAAAATAATTTAAACTATGTTTCCCATCACCACTCTGCTCCCACCCCAACGATGTATGTGCTCGGGAATCAATTAGCTGGGCTCAAATCCAAGCTTTTACACATGACCTTGGGTGAGTTACTTGGTTTCTCTGTGCCTCAGTTCCTCATTTGTGAAAATAATAATAATAATAATAATAATAATAATAATAATAATGTTACTAGCATCACAGAGTTTTAAAAAATAATTTAAAAAATAATTTTCACTAGCTTGGCCAGAGAGCAGGTCAGCAGAGCTCCTCACGCTGTCATGATGGATCCAGTTATAGGACCCCACCCCACTGCTGACACTTCCTGTCATCCCAGTGCTACACTGTCTTCCCAGATAGGGTCTCAGTAAAAGAATAAAAAGTCACACGGACATGAGCTCCTGGAGAGGCTTCATACATAACTGAGTTTTGTAAATTACGTGGCTATAAAAGAAGACTGAAGTAATATTCCTGGCTGAATATTAATTTAGCTACAGCCACATACAATGCAGTTTAAAGTATAGGAAGGTTGGGGCGCCTGGGTGGCTCAGTCGTTAAGCATCTGCCTTCGTCTCAGGGCATGAGCCCAGGGTCCTGGGATTGAGCCCCACATCAGGCTCCCTGTTCCCCTGGGAGCCTGCTTCTACCTCTCCCACTCCCCCTGCTGTGTTCCCTCTCTCGCTGGCTGTCTCTCTCTCTGTCAAATAAATAAATAAAATCTTAAAAAAAAACCAAAGTATAGGAAGGAAAGGCACCCTATCGTCATCTACGAGTGTATTATGACTCTCTTGCATCGATTTAGAGACACATGGTAGGTTTAAAGGGCAAGCTTTAAGAGACTGCTCCCGAAATTAAAAATCTGGAAAAAATTAGTATTTCAACACATTTATCTTAGAGAATGGTGATGCTGTTCCATAGGTTAGTCCTTGCTATTGTTTCGAAATTAATTTCAGAACGTCTTCTAGTTTAATTGATCAGAATCTCGAGCTACTTCTTAAACTGTGTTAAAGTTTGGAGATTCAGAGAAATCTTGCAGGTTCAGGTTCACCAAATCACCAAGGAATATCCCAGCAGGGTGGAAAGATGGCGGAGAACCACACGTTGTCAGCAAGACCTTCAGTTGTCATTCACCAACTTTGTAACTTTTAGAGTCCTTCTTCTCTTTCGGCTTTTTTTTTTTTTTTTTT
The DNA here is from genome assembly GCF_023065955.2 of Ursus arctos. Taxonomy (NCBI): domain Eukaryota; kingdom Metazoa; phylum Chordata; class Mammalia; order Carnivora; family Ursidae; genus Ursus; species Ursus arctos. The sequence continues at coordinate 17,273,190 of NW_026622930.1, forward strand.
TGCTTCGTATTATAATTAGTGATATATCAGTCATCAGACTGTGATTGCTTCTAGTCCAAAAATCTTTTCCCTCTGAGTTTCTCAGAACCAGCATGATAATATCTACTTATTTTCCACTGACCCTAATCTATGTTTTAGTTCATATGATTCCAGGTTTTTTACAGAATAGATTGAGGTCTATTTAAAACACACACACATACACACTCTCTCTTACACACGGCTTTATCCCCAAGGAGTTAATTAAACAAATGAAATAAATCGAAGTCCACAGAGACCAGAAAAAACTAAAAATTTATTCAATTTTAGTCTCTAATTAATATTCATAAACCTATTATTATATTTAATTACAAAGTCCTTTAAAATGTATCAACTGTAGCAAGTAAAGCTTTATGGTCAGTAGCATTGATGGGCTAAATGTACATTATGATCATTAAATAATACAAATTCTCAGACACTTGATCGTGTACCTATTAGGAAAAGTAATGGTGAACTAAAACCGAGATTTCCAAGTTGATTTTTTTAAATAAAATTGTCCATATCGAGCACCATTTCCATCGATAGATTTGCTGCCCGTGATGGTAGAACCGACACGCAAGAGACTAGAAAAAACTTACAGGAAAGTAACAACGAGCGAATTCTTTTGAAAGAATCCTGTTGACAATTTTGTGGTTACTAATTCTTGCCGATAATTGATTTTGTGCTTTAATCTCACAAGAATGAACAGTTTTTAGCAATTTTTGAAATTCTTATTGTTTTCAAGGAAGCAACTGTGATCGGTGGATGGGAGCTACTGAGCCTGGGGAATGATTATTCTTTGCAATACGAGAGCGGAGAGGAGCTTGATACTCTTTGAATGCTTCCTAAACCCTATTTGAACACTTCTCAATTTGAACTCACTATTCTCCTCCAGAAATGTGCTCTTCTTTTTATGTTTCTTGTCTCCATCAATACATTACTTTCCTTTTAATCACCAAGGCTTGACAGATGCCTTCTCGGCATCCTTCACTTCAAAACACCTCATGATGGATGGGTCCTCATTACTAATCCATGCAGATTTGCTCCAATTCTACTGAACCACTGACATTTCAGTCAGCATCTCTTACAGTTCTGACCTTACATGCTCTTCCTTCATACCTGGAAGTGTTTTCTCTGATTTCTATTCTTTTTTTTTTTTTTTTTTAAGTATAACTGAAGTGTCTCATCCCCCCCACCCCCTCTTTTGGGTTGAGTGCCTTAAGTCTTTGGTCCCAGAGCCAGCCCCATCTGCATACCTTTCATATGTCACCTGTTATACTCTGCTTGCATCTCCACGCACAGAGCATGGGCTCCTCAGTGGCACAGAAGTTGTCACACTGCATTTTGTGTCCCCAGTACCTAGCAGAAGTATCAGTCAATTATCAATGCTTGGTGAATATTTGTGGCATGAATGTGTGGAAGAAAGATGCAAAAGTTCCAAGGAGTAGAACTTGGAACTACAGAGTTGATCATAAGATAGAGTCAACAAATTGCCAGACTCATGTAACAATGTATGGTCCAGGACCCACAGTTGCTTGCTCCTAACATTCACCCTCTTGTCTGTACTCTGTGCTGGCCCCGACAGACAGAAATGATGAATTCCCAGAGGATCTTTTTTACCTGCGCTCTAGGCTACGTCTTCCACTTTCTATTATAAACTTAATTTGGTGTTACTCCCAGTTTTCTTTTTTCTAGCCCTGGGCATTGTTTCAAGACCAAAAACTTTCAATTTAAGTAGATGTGTGTGGTTTTTCCCCAAACTAAGAGCCAGCATATGACAACACGAGGAGTCATTTCAACAGTAGTTGGTCATGAAATAGTTGTAATCTTGAGACCACATCAATATTGCCAGGTGCTCTTGTAGGCATAGGTTGAAAAATGCATCTGTGTGGGAAGTTTGGATTCAGAAGCCTAGAAGGTACAAGTTTAGAGGATGTGTGAGAAATGAAAAATTTAAAAGAAATTGGAACATCAGGGTTTGAGTACGAAACCTATTTCTTTGGAGAAGGGAGGGGGTATGCTTTTTTATTTCCAGACTCAGACTATCTCATAAAAAAGCAAACCCAAGACTAGGTGAGAATTGTGTGGCTTCCTTCTGTCAAAACATATTGCTACTTATAGGCTTAGGGATGCTGCCAATAAAACATTTCTTCAACCCTCGAGGTTCTACAAGAATAGACTCTTGGATAAGATTATTGTTAACAGCACAGTGTTGATATAGCCACGAGTTAATAGCTACTGGCAAACAGCAGCCTTTTTTGTTCTGTATGAATAGTTCTTCCTCCACTGGTCTGCCAAACTAAGCACATTTGGTGTGTTTTCAAAGTGGCACGCAGGAGGTCAATTCATTAATCATTCTCAAATAGTGGGAAACAGAGACTCCTGTCTTAGAAACCACGGAAATGTAGTCCTTTCTGCTTTCAGTTTTAAGCTACTAGGTGATTTTCCCCCCCTAAAAATTCCTTCCTTCCTTTTTCTGCTTCCTTGAGGGCTTGTACATGTCTCACGTCTTTATGTTAGAGTTCAAATAACTGTATCACCTTTAAGTAAACAATTGAGTGGGATTGGGAGAAAAGAGAGAATTTTTTTAAAAAATATAATTTACTCTATTCACATATAGTGTGTGAAATACTGATTAAAATATATCTTTCTAGCTATCCTTTATTAAGAAAGCTACTTCTCAAGTGAAAGCAAGCAAGCAAGCACTTGTCTGGGTGCACTTGTATACCCAATGCTTGGTAGCTACTTATCCATCTTAGGGGATGGGATATAAATGAACAAGCTTAAAACTCTGAGCTTATTTTGCAAGCATGGGCTTTGGTGGCAGATTGACTTGGGTGGGAAGTCTGGCTCTAGCTCTTGGTTTGAGATGATGGGCAACTTCCATAATTTCTTGAAGCCTTACCTTCCTCTTCTCTAAAATGCATATAACTGAAGAACCTACCTCCCAGGCAGTTGTGAAGCTAAATTTTATAATATATGCCAAGTATCTTAGCACAGGAAGGAAATCTCTTCATAATCTCTCTTCTCCACCCCCAGTCCTGTTCCTTCCCCCGTTATTCTTTCTCTTCCTTTTCCTTCTCTTCTTCTTCTTCTTCTCACCCCCTCTCCCGCTGTTCTTATTCCCTATACCTGAAACTTGTCCCTAGGCTCCACTTACATGAATTTCACTAGGAAACAATACATATTTTAATTTACTGGGGGTTCTAAACAATGAAAGGCAAAGGGCTTTTTCTTCTAGCCTAAATGCTCTTTTCACTGAAAATAAACAATGTTTTTTTTTAATGATTTTCCTGAGGCTTCTAACAGGAAAGGTCTCTGATTTTGGATGACACTGATGCAGCTGGCTCTTTTGTTTGACAGAAGAGATCACATAACTCAGTGTCTAGCATAATATCAGATGGAACACAAGAGGCTTTCCCCTCTGCTCTCCAGATCTCTGTACATGTCCTGTTTGTTTTGAAGGTCAGAGAGAGTTGTGGGCCGTAATTGAATGCAGAGCGTGTAATGCCTGCCCACTTGGGTTTGAGGCTTCCAAAGCTCGTCAGGCAACAGAACTCTGATATTTTGTTCTTTTTCATGTGAAAATAAACCTCAAAGATTTAAGTGATTTTGAGCCTCCACAATATGTGGTCTTATCTTCCTTTATAAGCATCTTCCTCTTCAACCCTGTCTTTGCTCTGAGTGCCCAGTTTTCCTGCTGCCCACAGCCTTCTTCACCCCTTTACCTAAACCCACATGGCCCATATCTAACATAGCCATTGTTTCAAACAAAAAACCAAACCAAACCAAACCAAATCATTTGAGGAAAACAGTATTCTTTCATTTAAGTCTATCCCATTCCAGTGTTCCCTTCTGCAAATATCTGCTTTTACAAATTTCCTTGACTCCTCTCACCTTATATATTCAATGCATGGAAACATTTCTTAAAATGTAATTCTGACTCATTTTAATAGCTTTTTTTTCCCCCAAGAAGAAACTAATATTTTTTCTTGGTTATGTTGACCTAGTTACTGGACTAAATGACCCAAGTCTAGCCTGGTCCATGCACTAAGGGTATAACAATTACTCTTTCTCCAGGGGCTATTATACATACCTGGTGTGGTCTATCTTGTAAGCAGAAACTGGGTACCACACTAAACACTTGTCCCCACAGAGACCTGGCAGGTCTATATGAGACTTCGATGTCCTTTCTCATTCTTCAACTGACTAGATTTCTTCAAACATTTCTTATATTTGAAATTAGTTATTTTTCAGACATAATGACATTCTTTCTTTTCTCACCATTGTTTTCTAATGCTCCTGTCTTCCCAAATCTATCACTTTCTTTTTTATTTCTTATGAATATTTATGGCTTATGTTTCTCACAAAGTTGGGTAATGAGAAAACCACTGAAGATCCATAAAAAAATAAGCACAAAAAGAATGGCAAGCAACAAGCATAGCTCAATCTAGAAATGAAAAAGGACTCTTCGGGTGGCTCAATCAATTAAGCATCTGATTCTTGATTTCGGCTCAGGTCATGATCCCAGGATGGTGAGATCAGGTCCCATGTCAGGTTCTGCACTCAGTGAGGAGTCTACTTGAGGTCTCTCTGCTTTCCCAATGTGCGTGCTCTCTCTCTCTCTCTCTCAGATAAATAAATAAATAAGTCTTTAAAAAATAAATTAAATCAAAAAAAAAGAAAAGAAAGAAAAAGGACTCTTTGATAAGAACACACACACTTGGGGCTGGCCTCTAGTTAAAGGCCCATCTCTCTGACTAGCCCTTACCACAGTGCCAGGCACACAGTGGGAGTTTCGTATCTAATCAGTGGACGACTGGATGGGCTCCTTTTCTTTTCTTAAAGTCAGAGCCAGACACAAGCACGGAAGGATGTTTGGCATGCCTGTGATGATTTCACATTGGGGCAAGACTGGTTGACTTCGGCCAAGAATGTTAAGGGATGTTTCTATACTTATGAACTGAATTATACACAATTTTCTATATAATAGTATTCAGACACTTTCATATATTAAGCATAACACTTTAATGAATATGTTAAAAAAATAATGTGTCCACACAAGGTTGCGGAATTTCAGATGTAGTTTCCGTGAGAACTGGCAGGTGAAGCAGCATGTCCAGCCCTGGAAGCTTCATCCCATAGACGCTGGTTCTTTTTTAAGGTAATGATGCTGGTTCAGATACCCTGGAGTTTTGGCCCTCACACTTACTAGCTGCAGGAACTTGAGTAAGACCTTTAACCATTTAAGGCCTTAGTTTAACTATTCATACCATGGTAAGTATGAAAAACTACCTAAACTAAATGATTTATTTGAAAAGCCCTTTGTATACTAATGATTAATTTATTGAGCCATGGGTTAGTATATGTAAAGCACTTAGAACAATGCCTGGTAAATAGTAAACTCCTATTAGCCTTTGTCATTAGTAGTAGTAGCCTTATTAGCGTTACTGAGTTAGCTCCATGTGTGTGTTGCCCACACAAGCAAAGGTATGCTTTGTAAACTGTTGCTGATCAATAATTAAGAAGAGTACCAATTCAGGAAATAAGCACATGGTTTTATTCTTCTGGGTCATAGTAATTACATAATGCTTTTGCAAGAGATTGTGTTTTTCATTTTCTATTTTTGTCATTACTTGTGGAGATCAACATAGCCCACATTTATTCCTCCACAGTCTCTTTGAAGAATAGAAAATATCTCCTAAACTCACTGTACCCTAGAAAATGCACAGAGACTACATTTTCCATAAGAAATACATTTTCTGGGCTCATCACATGTTTTCTAATAACTCTCTCAGAAATAACTGCCAGACTTCAGGACATTCTTGAAGTGGGTGCAGTAGGGGATGAAGCTGGAATGAAAATCTCCAAGTGTTGTTGCTTGTGTGTGGTCCTTCCTCTCCCTGGGGCCCCACCCTTCTCCTCCACAAGATGTGCCAACTGCATTTTACCAAGGAGAAATAATCTCCAGGGTGGCATTTTTCTCCCCAAAATGTGAGAAAAAGCATGCCTAGGACTGAAGAGTTCCAGGACTTTACAGCGGGTGATGGGGAGTGATGGTGATTTTTATCTTCTTGTGGTAACTTTTGCGGAAGTATCTCTCCATTCTGGTATTTAACCAAAGTGGTGTGGTAGTGCTGGGAAAGGGTAGCTGCACTCATTCCATCATTCACCATTCACTGAGAATTCATTATGGAGTAGGCAATACAGTACAGCACAGTGGGGGGTGGGGGTAAGAATGCTACACAGTCCCTTCCCTTCAAAGGCAGTGGGGAAAAGCAGGGCTATAGGACTGAAGCACATAGGTAAATTTTGTAAGTGTATGGTATGAGAGGAATGCAGAAGAGTAGTTCCTGGATAAGGCAAGGATTATGTGCAAAAGAGGCAAAGTACTTTTAGGCAAAAGAACACCAAATACCAAGATGAAAAGGCTGAAGTAACATAGTTCTTAGGGAGTGAATAGTAGAAGCTAAAGGAGGCTGCACACAGGTGTGGCCCAGGAGACAGGGCTAAACTGATAGGCAAGAGCCCACTGTAGAAAGAGTTCAGCTACCATGCTAAAGTGTTTGGAAGTCATTAATATTGTACAACGGGAAACAATGAAAGACTTTTAAATAAGAAAACGAATTAATCTGTTTTGCATCTTAGAAACACGAATCTAGCAACAGCTTTAAATCTGGGTTTCCTATGTGTGTGTTTGTATGTGTTGGGGGAGGGGGCTGGGTAGAGTTGAGATGGGGTGACCAAATGAGACGGTATAATAGTAATTCTACTGAGAAATGATACAGCCCTGAACTATGATAAGACACAGAAGATGAAAAGAATAAGATGGTGTGGAGTGCGAAAAGAGAGTTAAGAATGAACACCAGACAAATTCCTAGAAACACAAAACCTACCAAGACTAAATAGAAAATCTGAATACAACTATAATAAGGAGATTGAATCAGTAGTAAAAAAAAAAAGAAACCTCTGGACAAAGAATATCCTGGACATGATGGCTTCACCGATGAATTCTACCAAACATTTAAAGAACTACTACCAATGCTTCTCAAAAGTTCCCAAACTCCTTCTATAAGGCCAGCATTACTCTGCATCGAGCCAGACAGACACTACAAGAAAAGAAAACTACAGACTAATATCCCTTATGGGCGTTGATACAAAAATCCTCAAAAAATACTAACAGATCAAATACAGCAACACATTAGAAGAGTGATATGCCGTGGCCAAGTGAGATTTATTCTTCAATGCAAGGATGGTTCAGTGTATGAAAATCGATCAATGTAACACACCACATTAACAGAATGAAGGGAAAAACAAACAAACAAATACATGATCATCTCCATTAGTGCAGAAAAAGCATTTGGAGAAATTTACATTCTTATACGATAAAAGTACTCCACAAATTAGGAATTGAAGGAGGGTATCTCAGTGTAATAAAAGTCATATGTGAAAAACCCACATCAAACAACATAGTCAATGGTAAAAGACTGAGAGCCTTTTTTCTAAGATCAGGAACAAAACAGAGATGCTCACTTTCATCACTTCTATTGAACATAGTGCTGGAAGTCCCAGTTAGAGCAGCTAAAAAAGAAAAAGAAATAAAGGGCACCCAAATTGAAAAGGAAGAAGCAAAACTGTCTTGGTTCACAGGTGATATAATATTACATGCAGAAATCCCTAAAGATACCACACACACACACACGCACACACACACACAAAGCACACACACAGAAACATGTGGGAATTAATAAATGAATTTAACAAAGCAACAGGATACAATGTCAACTCACAAAAATCAGTGGCATTTTATACACTAATAATGAACAGCCTGAAAAGGAGACTAAGGAAACAATTCTGTTTACAGTAGCATCAAAGAGAGAAGGATACTTAAGAACTAATTAATGGAGGAGGTGAAAGACTCCTACAATGAAAACTACAAAACATTGTTGGAAGAAATTAATGAGTTTTTTCCCCCAAAGATTTTATCTATCTATCTATCTATCTATCTATCTATCTATCTATCTATCTATCATCTATCTATCATCTATCTATCATCTATCTATCTACCAATCAATCAATCAATCAATCAATCATCTATTTATTTTAGGGAGAGAGCATGTGTGTGAAGGGGGAAAAGGGCAGAGAGGGAGGGAGAGAGACAAGCAGACTTTGGATTGAGTGTGGAGCCTGTACTGGATTTGATCTCACGATCCTGAGATCATGACCTGAGCCCAAACCAAGATGGATACTTAACTGACTCAGCCACCTAATCGTCCCAATTATAATGACTTTCTAAAAATTTGTATTTATTTATTTATTTATTTAATTTTTTAAAAGATTTTATTTATCTATTTGACAGAGAGAGGGAGGGAGAGCACAAGTAGGCAGAGCGACAGTCAGAGGGAAAGGGAGAAACAGGCTCTCCGCTGAGCAGGGAGCCCGATGCAGGGCTCGATTCCAGGACCCTGAGATCATGACCTGAGACGAAGGCAGACGCTTAAGCAACTAAGTCACCCAGGCACCCCTATAAGGACTCTTTTTAAAACAGAAATAGGAAAACCCATCCTAAAATTTATATGGAATCTCAAGGGACCCAAGTTTTCAAGATAATCTTAAAAAAGAATAACGAATCTGGAGGCCTCACACTTCCTTAATTTCAAAATTTACTAAAAAGCTAGAATAGTCAAAACAGAAAGCATAAATGTCAGCAAAGTAAAAAGGTAACTCACAAAATAGGAGGAAGTATTTGCAAATCATATGTCTTATAAAGGATTAATATCCAAAATGTATAGGGAACTCCTGAAATTCAATAGGGAAACAAACAATCTGATTAAAAAATGCCCAAGGATTGAATAGATATGTCTCCAAAGAAGATATGCAATTGGCCAGTAAATACATGAAAAGATTCTCAACATCACTGATTATAAGGGAAATGCAAATCAAATCTAGGTGTGATATCACTTCAAACCCATTAGGACGGCTATTATAAAACAACAATCACAACCACCACAACAGAAAATAAGTATTGGCAAGAATGGGAAGAAATTGGAACCTCTGTACACCATTGATGGGAATGTAACATAGCATAGCCACTAGAGAAAACAGTATGCCTGTTCCTCAAAAAAATTTAAAATAGAATTACCATATGGTCCAGCAGTTCTACTTCTAGGTATATACTAAAAAAAAAAATGAAAGCAAGATCTCAAAGAAATACTTGTACAACCATGTTTATAACAGCATTGTTCACAATAGCTAAGATGTGGAAGCAGCCATGTGCCCATCAACAGATAAAAAGATTAACAAAATATGTACAAACCTTACTCAGCCTTAAAAAGGAAGGGAATTCAGCCCATGCTCCAACATGGACGAAACTTGAGGACATTATGATGAGTGAAATAAGCCAGTCACAAGAAGATAAATACTGTATAATTCCACTTACATAAGGTACTTGGAGAAGTCCAAATTATAGAGACGGAAAAGAGAATCATGGTTGCCAGATGCTGGGAGGAGGGTTTAAATGGGGAGTTACTGTTTAATGGGTATAGAGTTCCAGTTTTACAAGATGAAAAGAGCTATGATGATGGTTGGTAGTGATATTTGCACAAAATTATGAACGTATTTAATACAATTGAGCTGTACATTTAAAAACACTTAAGATGATAAATGTAATGTTATGTGTATTTTACCACAATAAAAAATTTTGGAAAAATAAAGAATGATGACCTGGATTCTCACCTTCCCTCTCAGGTAGCTGGTAACGCTCACCATCTGGTACAGAGATGATGAGCTGGTTTGAGAGATAGTATCTTCAATTTAGTTTTGTTCAGTTTGAGAAAATACTGGAACTTTCATGAAGGCAGTCAGCAGCCTGGAGTTCATAGGAAAGTTTTATTTATTTTTCCCTGAATATTGAGTTATCTGAATGGACATAAATGAACCAATTTATGTGTTTGGAATATTGCCACAATAAGAAAGATTGAGGGATAAATGAAGTTATAATGTAGGCTGTGCAGTACAAAGGGGAAAAAAATAGACCCTCGTGCTATACTGTTTGAATTCAATTTCCATCCTCATAATTTATCAGCTATTTAACCTTGAGAAAATTATTTTTTAATTTTCTGAGTCTCTGCATTCTCATCTGTAAAATGGGTCAATAGCAGTACCTACCTTAAAGCGCTATTATAAAATTTGAATACATTAATAAGTGTAAAGTACTTAGACCTCTGGGTGACATAAAGTGTTGGTATTATTAGAGATTATGTTAATGAATGAGAGACACCAGGAAATGTTTGCCCTGGAAGAAAACAAGAACACTAAGAAGAGAATCCTGGAGAACCTCAGCATCTAAAAGTAGAAGAATGAGCTGACAAAAAAAGTATAAAACAGAGAGACAGAGAGGAAGAACAGAGACCCAGAGTTAATTGTCTTACAGAAGTCAATGGAGCAAACATTCTCCGGAAGCGTCCAATGGGAGCTGAGGCTGACACATAGTTCATGTATAGAAAACTCAGGAGTGCCCCTGGACTTGTCAGCATTGATATTTTCAGTGGGATGCTCAGATTTTCAGTACGATGGCCAAGATCAGAGCACTGGGGATGAATAATGAACAAGGATGTGAAAATATTGTTATGTGCTGCTCTCTCAAGAAGTTTGGCAATGTGAGGAAGGAGGAAGGTAAAAGCGTAGTGGGAGGGACGCGCAATGCTGAGAGGGTATTTTTTGTTATTATTATTGGTGATCTGTGTTGTTTTTCATATGGGAGAATCATAATATGCTTATAAAGCAAGCGGAAAGTAAACTTGAAAATACACAAAAGAAAAGAAATACATCACGCAAGTTCCTGATAAGAAAGAAATGAGAATTTTCTTTGCTAACCGTGACACCAGAAAAAATGCCTGGGACATCTGCTTTCCCTGAACGATCCAACCTGACTTCCTGTGAGGTCCTAACAGTTTATAGCTTGAGATTTATGTTCTGTTAGGAGCAGACATCAAATCAAGGGGAATCTACACACTCTGCCTGTCCCTGTAGTTCTATGGGTTTAGTCCGTGCTATCTAATACAGTAGCCGTGAGCCATTGGTGGCTATTTCAATTAAATTTTAAATTAAATTAAAAATTCAATTTCTCAGTTGCACTAACCCCATTTCAAGACCATGTGTGTCCCGTGGTTCCTGTGTTAGGAAGCATTGATACAGAATACTTTCCTTATCACAGAAAATTCCTTTGGATGGTACTGTTCTGGGAGATGAAATAAACCCCATTTCTCTCTGGGGTTTATCACAGAAAGAGGAGAAGCTGATGCATCATCCTGTTGACCTTGAACCCTGTGAGTAAGGTCCTCAATAGCTTGCTCCCCACTGTGTTCATTGTCTTTTATTAGTTCTCTCTATGGAATCAACTTTGTCTCTTAACCTCTAAGGGCTCCTCAGGGTACCACTGGTCCTTTTGAAATCTTCTTCATTTGCCACAGGTCCCTCCCTTGAAGAGTTTGGTAAACAGTCTCAGCCTTGACTGTGGAAACACTATGCCAGCTGTTCTCTTCATTGAGCCCTATACACAACCCCAGCGTGCGTCCACTCCTCCTGCAGAATCTAGCCCTGCGACCAGCTGCCACAGCATTCCACCTGTAGAACATGGACAAGATTGGTCACCTTACAGTCACTTAGCTCACCAAATGAAATGGGGATGAAAACAGTGCCTACCTCAGTAGGGTTTATGAGGCTTGCATGACCCAAATTTGTCACATTATTAGTGTGATGCATGCCAAATTACACACTGTCATTCCTGCCTTCCTCCCTTCCCTCCTTCTTTCCTCCCCCCCCCCCACCCACCCACCTCTCTCTCTCTCTCTCTCTCTCCATTCTCTCTCTTTCCTGCCAGGACTATGTCAGAGGTTATATTTGATTACAAGTCCAGAAGCCCCGAGTAAGCAGTAGCTTAATAGCTTTGCTATTTGCCGTACAACACAGAAGCTGGTGGGGACAGAGGCCGGCCATGGCCCACTAGCTGAACGACATGGCTTCTAGGATTTCTTGGCCTTTCCCTCCTGCTGGCATGAATACTGCTGTCATTAAGACTGTGATTCACGCTGAAGAAAGAGGAAGACCTAGTGCTTGTCTAAGCAGGAAAAAGCTTCCCTCAGAAATCCCTGAGGAATCTGGAAGGTTGGCTTTCAGCCGCCCAGCCTTCACGGTAAAGAACAGCAGGGAACGTGGGTGAGAGCGGAGCGGAGGGAGACGACCTGTAGATTCCTCCGCGGGATAAGAGGTATGCCCCTGTGTGCCCAGTTTTCTTCCCATGGCTCCTCTGTGACTTCATTTAATAGAAATTCTTGTCCTTCTTTTAGGCGTGTCTAAGTGGCCACAGAAATTTAAGAATCCCTTCTCCCCGTTCCTTTGGGACCCTCACTCCACCCCCTTGTGTTTTGTGCATTCACCACGTGGGCGCGATGGTACAGAACTGAGGACTGGATTTCAGGGGCGTTTCCATCTGAATACAGTCTTTATTAAAGCCTCTGGACTTAACAACTCCTCACGTCTTCTTAAAAAATGCAGTCAGTAGCCATGTGGTTAGTTTCTCTCCACAGTTCTGACCTCGCAGACTCCACTCCGCAGACCTTACGTGTTGGATCAGAATAGGCTTTTCCACATAGAGCATGATACAGCGACATAAAAAGCTCTTGTCAAGAGGCACCATACATTCCATTTTGTAATGATTTGTCTTCTTTAAGACTTTTCCCATTTTTTCATATCTGCGGTGTCCATTTTCAGACTAAGACCTGTGTATCACTGTTTTTAGTATTTTCTTGAACCCATATAGGCCCATTAGTTGACGTGTGTGTATGACATGATACACACATATCTTGGAAATGGTGAATATTCCTATTTTTAACCTTTTCGAGTTTTATGGTTTTAGTTATTCCCACAATTCCTTTGGTATTTAAAAAGAAGAAAATATTAAGGAAAAAATATATATAGCTCAGAGAATATTTGATACATTAAATGCTTTCTAACTTGGAGATCCTGTGAGTAATGTCAAAACTTACAGTTCATAAATAGTTTCATTGTAATGTTGAACATAAACATTGCCCATAAAGTCAAGACTCCTGAGTAAGGCGCTTTGGGAAAAATGTTCAAAGACCCACCATACTTTTAACTAAGAAGTACCAATGCTAAAGTTACAAACATCCGTTTAGAACAGTTTTCTATTAAGGACTGTTCTTTTACAAGGAAAAGCTGAAGAAAATGTCACATGCTTACTATTACATCATGCTATAGACTTTCTACACTTCTGTAAAGCCCAAGGTTATATGAGCTTAAAACCCCCCAATAAACTGCCACTGAAAAGCTGCTCCATTTCACACAGTGGACATTCCTGGAGGCTGTGTTCAAAGAGGGACATCTCAGCCAGACTCCTACAATGGAAATTGCTTTTTTTTAAATACAGTTTTAAAACAAAAGCTGTAGTTTGTAGGTCTCCACTAAGAGATCTGTTGGAGGCAAGGGAAGACAAAGCAATTCAAATCCAAATAAAGCAAAGACAACTCCAAGACAAATATGATTCACAAAGCAAATGGGAAGGGGAGTGATTCTCAGAATCGCAAGTCACGTATGTTAGGGCTTGTGTTTATTCTTTGCAAGATTCCAAAGGGAGAATTACTCTAGAGCAAAATATGATGCACTCCACAAAACCATGTATTGGACATGAGGGCAGTGTCCCTTTCAGTGGAGTATCGGCTTTTTGAGAGAAAAACCAACTAATCAGTGCTATGAGCAAAGTAGGGAATGGGAAAGTTGAGGAGAAAAAACCAGATTTGGGGTTCTGATTCCGGCACTCTTCATTATGTGACCATTGGTGTCACTTAAGTTGTCTAAAATCTCAGTTTCATTAATTAAAAAAAACCACTGTGGTATGTCAACTACAGGATTATCCCATTCTGAGAGGCAAATGCTGGCAGACGCTTACAGAATTGCTTTGTGAAATGTAAACGCTGAAATTGTTTTGTGATTTTTTTTTTAACAGACTGTACAAGAAAACAAATAAAAGTTTTTGAACAACAACAAAAATATGGATTTTGTATTCAGGCTTTAGTTTAGATAAATGAATAAACATTAACTATCTTAAGCAGATAGAAATATTAACTAAAATATTAAGATATTTACCACAAGATTTCAACTACTAACGGTTTCCCAATGACTAAAAAATCATCTACATTTTCAGTATTCCCTTGTATGGCATGTTACAACTCAAAATAATTTTCTTTTTTTGTTTGTTTCATATGGTATTTAAAACTGGGGCTACCCATGTTGCAGATTTCCAACTTCTACTGTACGGAATTCCCATACTTCCACTTCATCCACTATTATTTGATAACATATCGAGAGAAAGTACTCAAGAGAGGCTGGGGTGGGAACTCAACCCATTGGCTTCCATCATGAGGCTTTCATCAGGAGCATTCCTTTTTAATATAACAGAAAAGCACTTCAAAGAAACTAAATTAAAGGTATAAATAAAAAGGAAGTCACCACTTTCCATGTTAAGACTCTATCACCTCTAACTGGATTTCTTTCCAAAAGCTCTGCGGTCATGAGGAAGACTCTCCTAATTTACTACATTCATTTTAATGCAATGACTAGTCCTGTGAGGTGTATGTGGCTTGATGTTTTTCTATAATCAACCATGTGCTGTCCCATACTCCAGCCGCCAGGCACATATGGCTCTTTAAATTAAATTTTAAATTAATTAAAATTAAGTAAAAGTTAAAACTTACTTTTTCAATCACACCAACTGTATTTCATGTGTTCGCAGCCATTCATATGTGCCTGGAGGGCTGCCATGTTGGTTGCTGTTGCAGAACATTTTCTTCAGTACAGAAAGTTCTACTGGGCAGTGCTTGACCAGCTTCTTTCCACTTGGTCCATGATGACTTTATCTTAAAAATAAATAAAGGAAATAACTATGAAAAAAAATCATTCGTAGTAACATAAAGTTCAGATCTGGGAAGAACAGGAAAAACTATCGGTTTGGCCCAGATTTCTGCCTTCCTCCAGACGAGATCGTGTTATTCATATCTCCAAGGTAAATCAATGTGGGCCCCAGAAATACAGGTGGCTGGTTCAAATTCACAGAGAAAGGGTGTTAAACAAGGGACTTGTCCGCTTTTCTTACTGCCATCTTTCTTTTCTAATTCCACACTGACACTTCTCCATTCATCATGCACCCTTAAAAGACAAAATCCAACAGGCTTCAATTTTATTGATGATAATTGCCTTTGATGATAATTCCTTGGAAAATCTCAAGCTGGTAAGAGCATGCCTATGAAAACACATTCACAATAAAGCCATAAACAAAAATACCACCTCGCTATCATATATGATCTGTGAAAAAGTAATTGTTAAAATTAGCATGTGTCTATGTTCTATACATAGCAACACATATCTTAAGCACATCATTTCACTAACACACATTTCAATAACATATGTGACATAAATTAGCATTATTATGCCAATTTCATAGATGAAGAAATGGAAACTTATAGAGGTCGTGTATCATCATGGCTAAGACCCCAATGCTAGAAAGAAGCAGACGTCCTAAAATTTAAATCCAGGTATGTTTGACTGTAAAAACCCATATCCCCAGTCGGAGTGCTCCATATATAATCCCCTGTGGAAAGTGAGCTAGGTAAAATATTCTCTAAGTTTTTATCATCTCTAACACTGCATAAGGCTTTGTGTGTGCGTGCAGATAGGTGTGTGTGTGCACATGTATGTGTGCACATGTATGTGTGCACATGGGGGGGGGGGGGTACCATAAACGAGCACTGTTATTCCATATATCTTTTATATGTTACTATATTTCTGCTCAGATTTCCAGTCTGACTGACTTATTCCAGGGGAATTAATTCATATCATAAAGATAATCGAAGAGGAAGTTAAGATAAGGATGTAAAAGAACAAGAATTTATCAACTTATTAAGCATAGATTTATCAAATATAAGAAGCAAACAGTTCCTCCTTGCTGTCCCTGTTCCAACTTGTTCTCCCTTCCCCTTTTCTCTATCTCTCTTGCTCATACTCATTCTGAGAAAGTTCAGTTTAAAAGTGTGGGTTATATTTACATCCAGCAGGAGAGATTTGTCTTATGAATGGAAGTGTGGGTGCGATACTCATTTTTTCAGTCCAAAACAAAACAATGGAAACAAATTTATTGGGTGTTTCTTATGTTATAGAAATCGTGCCAGGGTTTAGCTATACAAAAGATAAATTCAGCAGCATCTGTGGACTAAGGGGCATATTGAGCTTGGAAGATACATGATGAATTTAAAAAATCCCGAACCAAATGATAACACAGTGAAAACCCTCTAAATAAAAGGCTTTCTGGGACAAGTGTCTGTTGAGAGATTACGATCGCAACATAGATCATCATGCTATTTATTAAAATAAATATTCATTCTTTTGAAAGGGTTGCTGGTAGTAACAGGAATAAGATGAGGGTTCATTTCTAGTATGTGCCTCATTCTATCCTGCTGCATCCTGGGTAAATGGAGGAGAATCTGCATCTTTTTCACTTGGCCATCTCTTTCCTACATGTACTAACTAATGATGAGTTTCCTCTTAGAACATGAATGATCTAATTCCCACCCCATCTTATCTTGAAACCCATAATGAAATAGATACATATGTTAGCAGGTGTCCGAACATATCATTATTCACAGTGTGAGAATGTTAACATAGCATTATGGAAATATGAAGAACCTTGCATATGAATGAAATTCTCTTATATGAAGTATTCACAGGCTGAAAAGTTGTCTCGAGCTTCATTGATTCAAGCAACAAATGGGGCATATGATCTGGAGAAATTTGCCCATCAATATCCTTCTTTCTAGACCAACTGTCAGTTGAGTGTGTCTGTACTGTTTTCCAGATGACCACCAAAAGAACTCATTCCTTTGGAGCTATTTTTCATACTGCTGTATCTTTGAATTGATCAAATGCCGAGAGACTTGATGCTTTCAAACCATGTGGGAGCCATGCATCGGCAGGGAGAGATAGAAACCTTGTTTTAGCAGCTGATCACCAGCCCTTGTTATAGCCCGCACGGTCCGCGCTCTGAGAAAAAGTCAAGAGCTAACACCAGTGCCAAACACTTTATTTCTGTGTTTTACCTATTAGCTTTTCACAAGCCTGTATTACAACCAAATTTTAACACCGAGTACACAATATTAAATATTAATTTAAAAGAACTTGAGAGAAATCATATTACACCTTCTAGTCATTTAATTTAAAATGCTAAGAGCAAATCTTTTTCCTGTATACTGTGTTCGCCTTTTTGGAAACAGGAACATGCAAACTGATTTTCATTTTTATTAAGTGACGACCTATAATTGGGCGAGTCTCAGAGAGTCAGAAAGTAAAACTCACATACCATGGGAAATGGACAAGTTCTTGTTACTCAATATTTCATTTTCCCGAGGCTTGCTAATTATTGCACCCAACAACCAATTGAATCTTTTTAAATATAATCTCCCCTTGCAATTTTTCATGAATTAAAAAAAAACAGTTCTCAATAATTTTCTAAGAAAGAAGCGGCAGCATTGAAAATCAGTTAAAGTCAGAGCCACAGTTTTCAAAAATGGGGGGGGGGGGTTCCATAAACGAGCACTGTTATTCCATTTTATTATTTATTTGTTTTTATTTCTTTTCCTTTACCTCAGCACTTTGGTTTGATGATCTGCTTTATTGTTGTTTGTTTTTCCAGCAATCCTTGGGGGATGCAATTGTATAGATTTTATTTCATACTTTTTTTTTTTTTTTTTTTTTGGAGAAGACTGTTGGAGAAGTGACAATAGTTTCTGTTTCAGTTCGGAGGAAGGACGTGATGAAGAGGCTATGCATTAAAATCCATGCCCAGCAGATGGAAGGGAGGCGTTAATTCACTGTCTCTGAATAACCTGGTCACACAGAGTATAACCATTTGAGTCATTTCATTCAAAACCCTCAAACCTTTGGCACACAGACAGTTATTATGACCTGGCGAACTCACAGTGTCTTTACGGTCCTTTGAAATAATCATGTCGTCCCATTAGTGATCCTCGGAAGTTTAAATGACCTTGGCTGCCTTCATCTTTGGAATAACTTGGTAGTGAAGATCCCTGGAAACCCCCCCCCCCCAACTACCCTAATTTTACAACCTTGAAAAGAAAGCAGAATCGATGTCAGTCTAAAATGGCGGCAAAGCGATCTATTTGACTGTAAATAACCGAAATGATTGATTCATGTTATTTAACGTCAGCCAATGTTTACTGATCATCTTTATCAGAACATGAAGTTTCTACCGATTAAGTAAATATTGATAAATGAATATTACAATGATAAATTTATCTAAGGCTAGAGTAATCGCAAGAAGCTCCTCATTGAGTTACGGTCTTAGATCATAGTTTGATTTTAAATACAGTCTCCAAACCAAGCTCTGTTATAACCCTTACACTAAATGATATTTTTTTTTAAAAAAGAGAGGATATTCAAATTCATAGGTGTGAATTAAAATCACATTGGACATATTTTAGTCATTATGAAATTTTAGGTTACAAAGGGATATTTGCAACTCTCCACTTCTCACTTTTCCCATTAGAGTGGCTTTAGTTTAAGTTTTCATTGCCTTTGCAAAACTCATCCTAACTTCTGTCTTTCAAATTTTTTCCCTATAAATCCCCTTTTCTTTACAACACATTGCGACAGAGCAAGCTACCTAAGCTCAGTTTAATTTTATCCCCCTGCTTTAAATTCTCTGTTGCGTGGAACAAAGTCCAAGCCCCTCAGCCTGGCCCACAAGACCACTAATAACCTGCTCTCTTCTCTACCTCGAGTTCTACCATTGGCCAACTCACATAGCTGAGCAGTTTCCGACACACGTAAACATACGCATGTACACATATGTACACACAGGGCATGTTTATGTGCACACGCACACACCTGAACAAACACACAATGGATGCAGCCGCTCTGAACACTGTTACATCAACCTAATGGCCCGGCCTATTTCAACAGCAAGGATCTGAGCCAGCGCAGGAGCGGTGGCCCACAGGTGGGGAGCAGCTTTTCTGGTTTATCTTCCATGAATTTTTTGGTAACCAAAACTGACCTCTTGGCTGATAGAGCTTCCTAGAGGGTTATTTTGGTTTGTTTTTGTTTTTATTTTAATGCATCATGGAGAATGGAATAGAGGGATCCAAGGAATGGGAAAGGCCAGTAGAGAATTAACTTCATACTTAATAATTATTTCATACTTAATTAATAATTAATTCATACTTCAATTTGGTGAAGCTGTAAAAAGAGATGACTTTTTTTCTTTGTTTTTGAAGGTCTTTCTCAGCTAAATACATGTTAACATGTGATGATTTTCCAGAATCTTCCAGAGAGAGTGAGAAGACCCCTCTTCTCCCATTTATCTCTTCAGTCTCTTTTTGTGACTTTATAATTAGACATAATCTAATTGAGTAGAGGTTGATTTGAAAAGTATTAATTTATTTATGTACTTAGATAATTATTTAAGGATTGTGTAGGGATCAGAATGCTCAGTTAATTTATATAAAAATACATGGGGTGATTACAACTGCTTTGTAGAATGTAGTCTAAAAAGTCAAATGTTACTGATCTGTTGATATGTTGTAATGCTAGCTATGAGGAAAAGACAATTGAAATAAAGCAGGCACCATATCTTAGGTCTTAGGCTTAAATTATTAAGTGTGAAAAAAAATCAATTCTTTTATTTTTTCTTTTAAAAATCAACTTATTTCCTTTTGTGCTGAGGAAGCTAACATAAAACAAGATGTAGTATTTAAAGTAATAGAAATTTCAAGGTATTCATCCTAAGATTTTGCCTGATTTAAGAAACAAGCAAAATCTTAGGGATGAACACCTCGAAATTTCTATTTCAGGCTCTCTAATTAAGCATTCAGATTTGGCAATGAATTTTCTTGGGCCTTCATTTAAAAAATTATTTTAGAGACAGTCTCTGGAATTCATCTCTGCATATACTCATCTGAGGACAGTGACAGCATTTCTTTTCATTATTTCTATATGTATTTATCTTATACCCTAGTTGTTTTCTATTCTTGCTTAAGACTTCTCATTTCATATCTTGTATGGTCCCAGTCATGCAGCAGTGAAATCAGGGCTCCTCTTGAAACACAAAGAGTAATTTGCAAGCTAGCTATTTTTCAATGAAATTTAGAGATGGGAAGAATCCACATCAGGATGTACTTGCAAAACAATTTCGAAATTAATAAGTCCTATGAATTTATAATTTTAATACAGGTGACAAAGCTATATACAAGAAATAAATTTTTAAAAGGATGACACCTCTATTCTAACTTGTGGGACAGTGGTGCAAGTACTAATTCATACCCTTGAAAAGGTTCGGAAAACTCCCCTCTGCAAGAGATGTTGGCCTTACCTGTAGCAGGAGAGGCACCAACTCACATCAGGCCTGAAAATGTCCATTTTGAGGGCAAGATGGTTCCAAAGCCTGGTTCCAGGATAAGAACTTTATCCAGGTTAAGAAAAAGGGCCTCAAGTTCTTGTTATTCCACAGGGCCATATTAGAGTAGTTTGACTTTGTGCTTAAACCAAAACTCTTCAAAATGATTGTGGTTGTAGGTTTTCATAGCAATAAGAATCCCAAAAAAGGCAAGAAAGGCCTTCACTAAAAGTCTTATGATGTCTTCTGCCCTTTTGAAATCACATTTTTTTTCCCTCTGAAAGAGAAAGGGAATTGATCTTATATTATGTGTGTGTGTGTGTACATGTTATACATAACATACATGCTAATTTTATGGACAAGATAGTATTTATGATCAATGTAGACAGTGACATGGATGGGATAAAAGCTGGAAGGTGAGTAGGTTGGTCTAGGAGAGGGAATGAGAATTACAACCACCAAAGAACCATTTCCTATCCATTCCCATCTCCCAACTCCTGATGCCGAGCATTTTGAGAGTCAGGAACATCAGATTTGTTTTTTCTTGCGGAAATTCCCATCTGGATTCCAGAAGAGAACTTAGGAATAAAAAAATGCTCATATGCAAGATGCAAATAGCAATGTTTCTATACCACCCAGACACTTTTGTTGGTGGTATACAGACATTGCTACTTAAAACCTCTTTTCAGACAGTCTAGTGAAATAACATCTCCAAACAAACTTTCATCAGTTATACTAAATACCAATCGATAGCATTAGCAGTTGCTTGTGTAGTATACACTTAGACTTCCAATATAAAATGGATGTGTAAACATTTTTACTTTGGAGAAACTTAGCTGCCTTAATCAAGAGATTGTAAGAGTGGTATTTCTGATATATTTTTTTTTTTTTTTTTTTGCTTCTCATGAGTATTATTTTTTTATTTTGGAAAGCCAAATTTGCAGTCCTTTATTACTACAAACAATCTTACAACTAGCTAAGAAAAGACTTAAATTTAGTGGGAAATATTAACACCCATTTAACTCTAGAAAATGATTTCTGTACTTATCTGGTTGGAAGACATGGGAAAATGGAAGATACATTGGGGATTATGTGGGCTCTTCAATTCAATGAATATTTGTTTAACAAACTTTTTCCTTTTTTTAATATATTTTTAAATTATTTATTTCACCCATCAAAATATAGTTTAGATAAAAAATTAGGAGTTTAAAAACTACTTACTCTTTAAAAAATGTAAAAATTTTTAAAAATTAAAAAAATAATCTGCTCTAGAAGGAAATTTTGTATTTTTAAGTATCATTGATAATTTGTAGTTTTTGGTTAAAATATTTATTCAGATTCCCAATGTGAATTTTTAAGAGAGAAACTAGAAAAAGAAACAGAAACAGAATGCTATGGCATGAGAGACTATGGACTCTGGGAAACTGAGGGCTTCAGAGGGGAGGGGGGTGGGGGAATGGGATAGGCTGGTGATGGGTAGTAAGGAGGGCACGTAGTGCATGGTGCACTGGGTGTTATACGAAAATAATGAATCATCGAACTTTCCATCAAAAACTAGGGATGTACTGTATGGTGACTAACATGATATAATAAAAAAATTATTATAATAAAAAATAGAATAGAAAAGCCATGATTCTTCAAATATTTTAAATACTTCTAAAATCTCAAGTGGATTTTGTTTTCAGGAAAAGTAGAAATAAATTGCTGTGCCAAAATTATTTACAGTTTAAGTCTTCCCATCTATCACTAAATTCTACACCTGACAAAAACTTTATTTCTGATAAAAATATAAATTACAGTTATTTTTCACATATGAAAAATAGTATCAAGACAAATTCATATATCTTTAAAATATTTAACACTCCAACAAATTAATATGAATAATAAGTACTGATGGAACTAATGTACAAATAGGGAAAAATAGAAGAAAATTATTCAAAAAGGAGAAAAACTGTTATAAAAATATTGCTGAATGAAAAAAAGTGTAGTAACAAAAAAATACCATATTTCATTATCAAACATTCAGCAAATTTTTAAAAAGTTGATAACCCGTAATGGCAAAGAAAGGTACTATTGCATATTTCTTGTAGTGATGTAAATTATATGGACCTATCTGGAAAGTAATTTGAAGTAGTCACTAAAAGCTTAAAAAGAGATTCATACCCTTTAAATCAGTAATTGTATTTCTAGGAATCTATATTGAAGAAATGGCTAGAAATGTGAATAAAGATTTATGTAAGAATATATTCTTAATAGAATTACAGTTGTAAAATTTTAGAAACATAATAAATATGCAATAGTGGATAATGCCTAGTAAATTATTGTGTATCCATATGATGTATGGTTGGTAGTAAAAAGAATTTAAAAATTAAGCTTGACACTTCTATCTTTACAGTTGAAGGCAGTCTCTGAAAGCAAACTGCCACGTGTGTAATCTTTCTTAAGTCATTGATAGATGATAGATCGATAGATCAATAGCTAGATGATAGATGCTTAGAAAGAGAGAGAAACACACAAGACAGACAGATCCCAGAATGCAATACTTTTCCTGAGGAAGAATAGAAAATAATAGTTACAGTTTGATAAAAGAATATTATTCCTGGAGAGAATTCCTAAAGAGAAGGAACCATTTGCACAAGAGGCCAAAGGGGGTTTCTTAAAGGAAAGGAATAGAAATCCCAACTTTCCTTCCAGGATTCCAAGATAATGTATTTGTTATCTATTGCTGCATTAAAAAAAAAAAAATCCAAACTTTAGTGGCAAAACCCCACCACCATTTTAGCTGCTCACAATTCTCTGGTAGCAGTTTGGGCTGGGCTGATCTGGATGGGTCTTCTACTGGTCTCACTTGGGATCGCTCATGTGGCTGTACGCCTGGCCACTACTGGATGGTTAGTATAACCTTGTAAACAAATTTGGAGTTGGGGCTGTCGTCAGCTGTACCTTTCTTTCCATATGGTCTCTCATCACCAAGAATGCAAGCTCAAACTTCTTCACGTAACAGATTCAAATAGCATATGTCTCAAACTGAAAGATACAAAGCCTCGTGAGGCTTTGCTCAGAAGGCACGAAACATTGCCTCCTATTTATTTGCCCGAAGCAAGTCATAGGGCCAGCTCACATTTTAAGGGAGGAGAAATAGAGTCCATCATGATGGAAGGGTCACAAAATCATATTTGGAAAGGCCATGCATGCAGGGATGAAAGGAATTATTGCACCTATCTTGACAACCTGCCATAAAAATAGTAATACCTGTGTTGCTTGACTGGAATGGTATCAGTGAAGTAACATTGGCTGAAGAAGACCTCAGAGAAAAATTCCTTTGTTTGGGAGAAGACCGGAATGGTAATCAAGCCGAATCACCTTTCGTTCTTTTAGGAGAGGTAGTTTGGCATTGGTATGGCTAAGACTTGAAGGCCCTTTGGATTCAGCACTGTCTAGACCTGGGGGAAAATAATTAAGCATGTTTAATATACAGTACTACGCCTATCATCATGGAAGACTGAGCGTTTGGTAGTACTGACCGCCATGTAGGAATCTGGCCAAACAAGATTACTGTGGTCATGCTAGTGGATCAATACCTACTGTGCAGGATACTCAGCAATGGTGTCATCTGGCAGAAATACAACAACAACAATAATAATAATGATAATAAGACAATCAACTAATCAGACTTTCTAGTTCTTTCTCTCTTCACCTGGCTGGATTGAGTAACAACTCCTTCCCTACCAGTAACCCTGGTTCTTAGAAATTCAAGCAAGCTAATGATCTTTTGTGAATGATTCTGGATCTCTCACTAGTAGAGAATGAGTAAGAAAGAAAATAAACTGCTAATATTAATTAAATGTTCACCCAAATCAGGCACTCTTCAAAATTCCTTAGAAATATTATTTATTCTTTCAAAAACTCCACTGAGGTAGATATGATCATAGCACCTCTTCCTTATTCATATGTGCATATAGTATACGCATATTAAATTTTAAGTGTTCCTTCCTGTCACATTTCCCATTCTGCTATTTTACTGTATGTGCGTGAAAACAGGACTAAGTCTCAGTTCAAGAGACTCATCCTTGTCTCATAAACTGCACATTGGGAGTATCTTCTCACTGCTGCATACCTGACCGGCCGAGGTCCCCATATTACCTGAATACAAAGCATCATAGTTATTGCAAAGATGTGCTCATTCCTTCATCACTCAGGCTTCTGCCCTTGTCAGCTGACACAGTACTGGACAGAGCACAGAGGCAGAGGAGACATGGGGGGCTCTGACTGACTGGGACTGTCTGAATACCCATGTCTTTGTGACACTGTTCGTTGCCCCATGCGTCCTGTGATGCGAGCACCTGCCTCCTGATTCGATCCTATAGTTCAAAGAGTTACTATGTTTTTTTTTCAAGATGGCTCCACAAATCTAAACCAACGGGTGCATTTGGGGGCCAGATTTTGCTCTGTAATATGGAAGAAAGTTGGCTATACTGGCACTCAAGATAGAGAGGCTATTGCAAACTTGTTTGAAGGAAGACATACTGAAATCACAGGGTAAATGCAAAAGCTTATAATTTTATTATTGATGTAAGGGATTTTAAAAGTGATTCTAACATTATAGCCCTTTTGGGGCTGGAACCCTCCTATGAAATATTATGCCCCCATTCTACTCTTATTATCAGTGGGAAAGCTGAGGCAGTGAGGAGTTAGCTCATTTTGCTGAGGTCACATAACTCATGCGGGAGGTGGGAGAATTTGAACACATGCAGAGTCTGAGTCCAGACCCTACACTCTCTGAAATATGTTATTTTTGGAGATGAATTTGAGAAGGAATGATGATAGATCAAATATTGGCCGAACACAAAGGAGAGTGAATTGTCAAGACGAATACACCATGGTAACTTCTCCAAGATGGAAGGAGACCAGGTTGGGAGGAGAAGGACACATTGAGTTTGAGATGCCTTTAAGACATTGTTGTGGGCATCAGGAACCCAGAATTTGACACCAAAGAAGTTTTCTTACAAAACCACAAATGTTACATATTTGAATGCCAAAGAAAAGTTTGGAATTTAGCAATGTATCTGGGTTAATCAGAGTTGAACATGTACTTTTTAAGTGTTTAACTCACTTAGACTTCAAGTTGAACATTTGTGAAGTTAAACAAGCTTACTTGTATCATTTGATGCTTTCTTCAAAGTAGATTCAGTTAAGGAAGAGGCTGAAACTGCTATTTAAATCCCTTTAGTGTGAGGTCTGTGCTGTAATCTGAGTGCTTTTACTTTAGTGGAATTTCCCTGTATCCAGTGTGTCCTATTCCCAACATGCACAGCCTTGCCTCCTAACGGTCACAACCTCTTTCAAGCTATCCAGTGTCCTGTGTTGAATTTGCAAGGGACAGAGAATCCCTTTAAAGATTAGGGACTTTGTGGGTGCTACTGCCAGACAAGAAGCTATCTAAAAAAGAACTGAAAGCATAGAATCCTGCTGACTTTGTAGGCAATGTTAGAGAACAAGGAATTGGCTACCGCCATGTAAACTACAAATTATAATTTTCTATCTTAACGCTTGTACATATCCCAGAGTTGAAATATACTTTGTTCATTATGAGTGCCTTGTGTGGGAATATCCCTACAACATTTATACTGAAATATTTGAAATACTGAGGTCTAACTTTGGGCTTATGCGGGAAAAAGTAATAGGGAAACAGCTTTGGTGTTTTAAGATTATTTGGGAGGACCAAGAAAGGATTGCATTAATCAGTTTGTCTTCCTCAACATTTTAGCTCATTTCATCGGTACATTTCCAAGCCTGACTTGAAGTAAAAGAACCGGGTGAAGTGTTTGAAAGACCTCATTAAAAACAAAACAAAATAAAACAGAAATAAAAAAGTGAAAACAAACCCCCTCACAAAACTGTAGTACATATATAATATATGTTACAATATATATTATATATTCAATATATTACATGATTATTTATAATACATGTAATATATAAATATGTATGTTACATAAATGTGTAATATATAATATATGCGTATATTATACCCACTCTTTAATCTTTTCACTAACTTCCCTGTACAGGTGCTGATTCCTAATACATTCCTTATACTCCAAATTCCATCTCAACATCTGCTCCAAAGAAGTCTACCAGTGACAGTATCAAATACCAAGGCCCAATATATGATTCCAATCAAATAAAGCTTTGAAGCTAAATGCTAAAAAAAAAAAAAAAAAAAGCTGCTGTGGTTAAATCAGGGTGTGCAGCTTCTGCCCTCCCCAATAAACTATGACAACCAGATACCAAGTTTGGAAACCCTTTCTCCATTCCAATCTCCTCCTGACAAGTAGAAGCAGAGGTCTAGAGGGCATTAGTCACCCACGCTTATGCCGAGCATATGGATAGGGGCTGAGCTCATGCTCTTTATTCCATTTTGGTACTTCAGGGTGGCTGGAGGGTCAATCCACATGTAATCTCTCAAATTCACTTAAATTTTAAATCAAAATGCTATACAATGAATGTTATAAATAACATTCAAAATTTGCAATAAATATTTTGATTCGTTCCCTAAATCCACTTCTCCATGTCACGTCTACTTCAATTCCAACATTAGCCTTCTTAATGGATTTGTGAAGAGAAGTTTTGTATATTAGATGAAAGCATGCTAGCTCTGTCAAAGAACAAGGCTTAGTCTGGTTAAGTAATCTCTCTTGCGACTTAATAAAACCCATTATGATGGGACTTTTGGTCTCAACGAAAATGAAATTCTCTCAGCATTCGTGACTGACCAGCAGGTCTTTCAGATGAGCACATATCCTTGATTAAAGGATTTAGGCCATGCTATGAGCTAAGTCCAGGGTCGCTGAGGTTTGCAGCTCAAATGCTCTGGCTCAGGGAGATTTAGGATTTAAAATATTCCCATTCAAAGCAAATTATGTATGGCCTGCCTAATGCGGCAGTTTTTAACTGAGGGTGATTTTGCTCCCAGCAGACATTTGGCAATTTCTGGAGATATTTTGGTGGTCACAACTGGTGGGTGCTAATGGAATCTGGTGGGTAGAGGCCAGGGATGTCACTAAACGTCCTACCATGCCAAGAACAGACCCCACAACAGTCATCTGGCAGAAAATGTCAATAGCATAGCTGTTAGAAACACTGTTTTAATACCATTGCCCTGTGGAAGTAACAGAGCTGGCAAATGACACTAGACTGAGGCTTGGGCCAGGAACCCCTAAAGTGAGGTTTGCTGGCATGAGTGAGTTCCCCTGACAGAGGTTCTAAAGAGCATTTTGACTTGATAACTGGGCTTGATTAGATCTTAATGTCCCCAGCCTCACCTTGGCTAATTAGCTAGAACTCCTGCTCATATAAATGGGTGTTCCATGAACACAATGGGAGAGAGAGGTTGACACCATGATGAAATGAGGCTTGTCAAATTTGTTGTAATTAAAAACAGCTCAGATGTCTGTCTCCTCTTGAAACCTAAATGTTATTAAAAGGAGTATCTATCTGATAAATAAAAACGGTAGCAAATTAAGTACTTTATGCTTTTCAGAAAGACTAAAATTAAGCATTAACTTTTAAAAATTGCCTCTTAGTTTCTTTCAGACCTAGTATGTTTCATTAGACCCTTTACATATTGTTCCCCATTTTATTAGCTGGAAAGAACATTCCACTTTGGCAACACGAGAAGCAACACTTTGACTCCACTTCTATAGTCTTCTTCATATTAGAGATTCAACAAAATCCAAAGTTACTGTTAGAAAATCATTCATACCCATTCATACCTTCTAAGTTATATATCCTCAAAGAGTCTTCTGGAAAATGGACTTGTGTCTTCTAGATACAAGGTATGAACAACTGCTGTGGTGTTGAAGGTGAGAAGGAAGGTATGAAACAGAAAAGACCATCGTCTAACTCAAAGTGGTAAAAAAATAAAAAAGCTGCTGAAAGCAGTGATATTTGAAGTGGATTTAGAAAGCTAAATTAATAAGATAGAACAAGAAAGGGAGGTGGTGTCAATAAGGAGGAATGGCTACAACTGCATCTAAGGAAATGCTTTAAGATCGACGTTTCAGCAAAACATCACAGCTTTGTTTTTATTTGGGCTAGTGTTCCAAATTGGATTCAAGAAGAGAAATCATAGAGCCTTATTATTGCTCTTGGCTCCTATTAAAAAAAGTCATGTGCCTCCCCCCTTTTGATTCTCCCAGGCAAAAGTTCTGTTAATACTGAAGTTTATCTTTTGCTTTTCTACTGACTTTTATATATATATAAAAATATATATATTTTATATATATTTACATATATATAAAATATATATATTAGGGTGAAATTAGTTTGAACAATATTCAGGAGGCTACAAATGAATAGATATAATAATAGATAGATAGATATAGATATAATAGATATAATATAGATATAATAATAGATATAAATAATATATATATATATATTAGGGTGAGATTAGTTTGAACAATATTCAGGAGGCTACAAATGAATAGAAACTGAGATTCACTTCTGAATTAAAGCTAAACATTCTTATCTGTTCAAAAAATTTTCAAATATATTCAAATATATTAATCATTTGAAATGAACTCAGAGAAAAATACTCCATTCACTGAGCGAAAGACCCAGAACCACAGCTTATTCTCACAGAGGACCCTCTTCTTAATATTAAGGAGCCACCTAGGAACTGTTTATTTGCTTGCCTCACAGCCACCCAGCTGTTACTTCCATTTGTGGTCTTAGTGCTAATTGCATAATGTCCCTAATTTATACCCGCTGGTAGATCTGATCACCACATTACCTAGAGGGTAAGCTTTAATTAGAGAAATTTCTGAACAAATTGTCTAAAGAGCTTGTTTAGCATGATTAAATACAAGAGGGTTTTTTCCCCCTCTTTTATTTTTTAAGAATGAACACTTACTTTATACTAAAACTTTGCAGATAAAAAGCAACATTGGTTCTAATTAAGGCCTATCAAATGAGCAGCAACATTACCCGAGAAAACCGATTGAATTCTGTTGGGTGCAGCTGAAATATATATGACTCAATGCTACATTTATTCAACAGCTTTT
Source organism: Ursus arctos (assembly GCF_023065955.2). NCBI lineage: Eukaryota > Metazoa > Chordata > Mammalia > Carnivora > Ursidae > Ursus > Ursus arctos. The sequence goes on from NW_026622930.1 coordinate 17,302,749, forward strand.
GGCATTTCTACTTCACCGCTGTCAGAACTAACAAGGTGAAACGGCAAACTGATTGAAAAAGGATAAACTGTGAAAAGATGATACACTGATGTGCGATGCTAATTCAGCTGTGGCTTATGAAAAGAGATTAGAATCGCATGCATTCTCACCTGCGTATCTCCCGGCGCTCGAACAAGCCAACATTAAATTAAACCTTCCATATTGCTAATAGGTAGCAAGATACCATATGAATTAATATGCAATCATTTCACAACCGGATGAAGTGCAAATGAGATAAATATCATAATAGGATCAACAAACTTTGAGAATCCAAAAAACAATTAAGGTCAACTTCACTGTTTAGGTGGAATACTTTGGCTAAATGTCAATGTCATAACGAAATGCAATAAAATGTGTTTGGCTAGAGGAGTTGAAAAAGCTCAGTCACTTCTTTATCAGCCTATGTGAAAAGTGTATTATTCTTAATCATCAGCCGTTTTTTTTTTTTTGATGTCTCCTCTGCTGGATCTCTGTTAGAAAATGCATTAAGTTTAGAAATTGTATTCACTGTTTGAATACACAAGCAGGACATAGTAAAGTGTGATTGATTATCTGATTCTTTGGAGTAAACCTTTGAAAAGAACTTTTTTTTTTTTTTTTGGCATCCTTATCACCAACTTTCTTAGTGAATATTACCACTGGCTGTACATTAAAATCACTTCTTAAAAATGCCAGTGCCTCACCCTAGACCAACTAAATCTGATTGTCTGGAGGTTTGTTGTAGACAGAAGAATTTTTTAATGTTCTTCACACTTCCGATGTACAAGGGTTGTAAAACCATCAAACTATGTAATCATTGATTACATTGAAATTTAGGGGCACCTGGGTGGCTCAGTTGGTTAAGTGTCTGCCTTCGGCTCAGGTCATGATCCCAGGGTCCTGGGATCCAGCCTGGCATCAGGCTCCCTGCTCAGTGGGGAGTCTGTTTCTCCCTCTGCCCCCGCTCCTGCTCTTTTTCGCTCGCTCATGTGCGTTCTCTCTCTAAGAAATAAAATCTTTAAAAAAAAAAAAATGAATTGCAATTTCAAGAGTAATCTTTATTTTTTAAAAATATTTACTTATTTCTTTTAGAGAGGGAGGGGCAGAGGGAGAGAAAGAATCTTCAAGCAGACTTCCTGGCCAGTATAGAGCCACTCGGAGCTCAATCTCATGATCCATGAAATCACGACCCAAGCCAAAACCAAGAGTCGGCTGCTCAACTGACTGAGCCACCCAGGTGTCCCTAAATAGTAATCTTTAATTGGAACGCTGGATTGAAAGCTAAAGGACCAAGGTGATCATCCCATCTTGGCCACTATTTTATGAGGTGATCTCAAGCAAATCACTTAACTTCTTCTGGATCCAATGATGAGGTAACTCTATGTTTTTATTTAAGCTAAGGAATTAAGTTACTTTTATTTTTATCATGTCTTTTACCTCTAGTGGACAGTGCTCAAAAGAGTAGAATATACAATTTTCATGTGCTCTTGCATCTCTTGTCATTAAGACACAATCTGTTCTGAAGTAAGTGGCAAGGAAAGAGAATCCCATCTCCTAGGAGCTACCAGGTCAATTACTGTGCCTGATAAGAAGCTCAGTACTACTTCATGAAGCCTCTGCCTTTACCAATAAATGGCCTCCTGCCCTGTTCATCATGGAAACATCATGGGTATCAGTGATGTTGCAGTTCTGTGCACCTGGGGCTGTAGAAGGACAATTAAATTTAGAATAAACTAGACATGTATGAAAATTAAATGCATAAATCAACTCTTATTCATAACCTGAGCACTCATTGACTCACTCACAGACTCACTGGTGGTTTGATGAACTCAGTGACTCATTCATTCATTCATGCAGTGCTTAACTCACTCAGTCATTAAACAGATTTGTACTTGCCAGGTAGCAGGGTAGACAGTAGGCCTACAGCATCAGAGATCCCCAGAGGAACTGAACCCCAGCTGCCCACAATAGTAACCACCCACTGATATCATATTCCTTTAACTGGTTTCATTTTTTTTACTTCTCAGCTTTCCCCATATGAATGGACATCAATTCTAGGCTCTCTGGAGGAAAAAAGAAGCTATCCTTCCTCTGGGGTTGCTCCTTAAATGGGATATTCATGCTAAGCAGCAAGCAGGCATTATGTCACCAGGAGAAATGGAGTCAATAAAGAGGAAAGCCACACAATAGAAGAAGTAAAGCTGACTCTATATGACGTTGACTGAGCCCCAGGATCTGACTGTACCTGTAGCTACAACTTATACTATTCCTTTTTTGGTTTAAGTAAGTTGATTTATCATTTGCAAATAAAAGAGATGTGACTAATACTACTTTAATATCTTCTCCCTCAAAAAGTTCCATCTTTACCATTCCTTGCTTTTCACTAAAATTTATTCACTTATTCATTAATTGATTCATTCTAACAAGACGTAAGTTTAATATAAGATAATGACTTCCTTTAGCACTCGTCTGAATAACATAGCAGATCTTTTTTTTTTAATGTTTTTTATTATATTATGTTAGTCACCATACAGTACACCCCCGGTTTCCGATGTAAAGTTCGATGATTCATTAGTTGCGTATAACACCCAGTGCACCATGCAATACGTGCCCTCCTTACTACCCATCACCGGTCTTAAGATGTTCTATTTGTCAGCTCAGGCTGCCGTAACAAAATATTATAGACCAAGTGGCTTAATATAAAATCATTTCCCAGTTCTGGAGGCTAAGAAGTCCAAGATCAAGGTGCTGGCTCATTCCGTTCATGGTCAGAGCCCTCCTTCTGGCTTGCAGATAGCTGCTTTCTCACTGTGTGCTCACATGGCCTTTCCTCGGTGAGTGTGTGTGAAAAGAGAGCTCTCTTCCTGTTCTTATATGGCCAGCAGTCCCATCATGAGCTCCCTACCCTCATGACCTCATCTGATCCTAATTACCTCCCAAAGATCCTGTCTTCAAATATCATCACACTGGGGCTTCAAAACATGAATTTTGAATGAACATAAGCATTTAGTCCATAACAGATATTTAGATAATAGCAAACATATGATGAATTTTTTAAGCTCAATTTTAAAATTTCTGTACCTGTGCATTATGTGATTTATGCTTTTTTTTTTTAACATTTCTGCCCCCCCCCCAAAAGATAAATGATCAAGAAACTATCTTATTTAAAAGAAATTAGGATATCTGGATTCTTTCTGTATATCTAAAATTAGCTTATCTAGTAAATCAGGGTAAATAAATCTTTGGATTTTTTTGCATCTTTTATACATTAATAATATAGATGCGATTACAAGAGATATGCAATTTTATGTTATTTTTTTATTTTATATCATAAGTTTTTTTTTTTTTTAATTTCAAGATCTTGTCTTGGTAGTCATTTAAAAAAATTCAAATTTGGCTGTTTGCCTCTGAACTGGTGTGCCAGAGTTTACATCCTTATTTTTTAATTTTTTTACAGTTACAACCCTTTAGTGTTTAGATTTGTTCATGTTCAAGATTATTTGTTTTATTTTACTAATCAAAATATTATGAGCTTGTTCGAAGGATATATTTATTCTAAAATGGTAAACTGATTGACAGTGTAACCAACACTGTATGTTGTTCTTTATATCATTATATCCTTACCAGCTCTGGATGTAATTTGCAAGATTTGCAGATTATTAAACAATACATATTCCTAGTCAATGATGGAAAGAACATAGAAACATATAAAGAACTAAGTAAAAATTGACCACAATTTCACTAACTTTATACCTTCTCTTATTGTTTTTTATAAATTTGCTTTTGAAATTGGTATCATACTGAATATACAATACTGACTTTATTTTTTTAAATAACAGTATACCAAGAGCTCTTTCTATTAAATCAATTACTTTAAAATCCATCATTAAACTACTACAATTATTAAATTTTGTCATTATGACTTATACCAAAATTAAAAAACTTTTATTGGTTAGAGGCTGTTTCTAATTATAGCTCTCACAAATGTTGCAATGAGAATTTTTAATGTATATTTTTAGCAACACATTTTGATTATTTATTAATAATAAATTTTTAGGATTGAATTGTTTCATAGTTGAATACTGATTTCTTTATAAATCAAATAGAAATTATTGTTCAGAAAATCTTTACTTAGTATTCATCTTTTTTTTGAAAATTGCAACTAATTCAAGAGCTGGAAGAAGACAGGAAAAAACCACTTTAGTCCCTGTTAAATAAAACACAATATACACATATATTAAAATAACTTCCTAAAAAGTCTTACATTAATACTTTTTTAATTTTTGTTATAAACCCAAAATTACATGAACATATGGACATAGCAAAATCATGAAAAATAAACAGCAGAAGTTATCAAAACAAAACATGTCGTATGTGCCTAATTATTTACCCAATAATCAGATTTAGTGGTCATATTAGAAGAAGCCATGAAATGTTAGGTAAAGCATTTGGTAGAATTTCACACACAAATTAACATGAAAACATTTCATATGACAAGATGTCAAATCAAATTGTGTTAAAATAGTCTCCCATTAATCAAAACAGAGCCACTTTCATAGCTAAGCCACTAACTAGGTATTTCATTGCATAATGATATATATTTTTTAAGATATTTATTTATTTATTTGACAGAGACAGCCAGCGAGAGAGGGAACACAAGCAGGGGGAGTGGGAGAGGAAGAAGCAGGCTTCCAGCAGAGGAGCCTGATGTGGGGCTCGATCCCAGATCGCCGGGATCACGCCCTGAGCCGAAGGCAGACGCCCAACGACTGCGCTACCCAGGCGCCCCTGCATAATGATCTTTAAAAAAAAAAATTCATTCTTTGCTAACAGAAACTATATGCAAACAATTCCAGGCGCTATTTAAACGCCCCTAAAAAGACATCCAGAATTAATGGGAGAATCAGTCGAGACTTTTATAGATGCAAGTGACAACCACACCATTCACATCTCACGTAAGAGAGAACTCTAGGAATGTTGCCAAACACAGGAGGCCCGGCATCCAGAGGTTCACTTGATGCCATTGGAAACTCTTCTATCTTTGTCTCTCCCCTTTCCTTCCTCCCTGTCTCTCTTACTCTCCTTCTTTCTCTGTGCTTTAATTTCCTTAGTGTAAGCTTCATTCTTAAGAGAGTTTTGTTGTTATTGTTGTTTGTTTGTTTTTCCAGGATTAGTGAAAGAGACAGCTATTGGCCACCTTCATGTGGGCCTCGGTACTCATTGTCTCAGTGAGAAAAGACATAGGGCCCCTTCAGCAGTAGCTGTAGCAAGTGATGGCTCAGGTTGGCCCAGCGAGAGTACACCAAGGCCTATCACCATCTCTTTGTGTTCTTGTTGGGCTCCTCTTCGTCATCTCCTAACATCCCAAAGGAGGCAAAGCAAGGGGAGTAAAGTGGCAAGGCTACCCCTTGACACGTAGATGGAGAGGATGGTTTCTAAAAGAAAAAAAAAAGTTTCTTTTTCCAGAAGAAGTGGGAAGGAATGAAAGCAAGAAAGCACACATCCCTACACAGATGACTGAATGACAGCAGAAAGGGTGTTCGGGAGATTTTGGCAGGATCAGTAAACGATCTTTGCAGCCAAAGGGTGAGCTCATATCTATATTATTTGTAAAGTATTTGTTTAAAAAGTATCCGCTTTTACTTCTATAGTACATAATTAGCCATCCATGAATTTGACATTTTAGTTGGAGGAGACTGGGGGTGTGTACCTGCTTAAGAAATGCCTAGGAATCTTGCTGAATGCTCTAGGGCCCAAGTGCTTGTTAGCAGAAAACCACGTAATTGACGGGCTCTTCCGGGAGCAAAGTAGAGGAGCAGAGGTCGCTGAAAAAGTACAGAGGAGTCCAAAGCAGTCAGGCTCAAGAGAGCTGCATTAAGTAGGTCGTCACTGTCTGAATGCTGAGTTTAGATCACACTTTTGAGGGGGAAAAAAAAGTCTTGAAAAATAAAAATTGAGAATAACTTGCTGAATCCTACTGGCTCTGTTTCTCTGGAGTACACTGACTAACACACTTAACTAAAATTAAGAGGAGTTTCAAGGAATCGATTGCAAGCCATATGTATATACATATATATATGCATATATATGCATATATATGAGTATATATGCATATATATATATATATATATATATATATATATATATACACACACACACACACACACACACACACACTTTCCTGGGAGTGAGAGCCAAAATTTATCTAATGCTAATCATTCAGTAATTCATGAGAAGTTACCTAGACAATGAAAGAGAATATAAGAAATCATAAGAAAATATAAGAAATTTAAAAACAATTTCTCATAATTAACTAGAGAGACAAACATAAACAAAGCAGACAAAACAGAAAGTGCTAGGTACTCAGCAGTATTGACAGGTGACATTAGCTGTGGATAAGACAGACCTGTTAAGCTGGTGGAGGGGCTATTAACTTGTCAGTGACCCCTTCAAACACATAGAATCAAAATGCTGATCCTTTAAAATATTTAAGATAGTTTCTTTCTATAGAAACTACATCTACAACAGGGTCACCTAAGTTTCTGTAAACTTTTAGGCTTTACACGCCCATAGACCCCTGTCAGAACTCTGCTCTTAGAACATGAAATCAGCCATAGAAAATATGGAATGAATGTCAATGGCCATGTGCCAGTTTTACTGTAAACTTTATTTACAAAAAACAATCAGCCATCCTCCAGGCCATCAGTTCGCTGACCCCTGATTGATGTTAAGACAAAAGTTAGATTAGAAACTTCTGCACAGGGGAGCGAAAAAATAGTCTGATAAGGCAGAGCTGTGATTCAGGCCTAAAGGTGGGACATCTGTCTATCTGTTTGATGAACCCACATGCCCAAGTCTTTTAAAGTCTTTAAGATAATTTTTCATCAATATTTCAAGTTATATTTAATTAGTTCAATTTAGTAATATTTTTCAGCTTACCAGCCCTTCAAACACAATGTTACACTTTCAGTTAGAGAGGATTAGCTAGGCTTCCTCAGTAACAAGAAGTTTCAAGGCCCTCTCTCAAATTTTTCTTTTCTGTCTCACCCTCCCCCACAGCAAACCTAGAAAATACTTTTCAATAAAAAGTCACTTTCCCTCTGTGACAGATGCCCCAGATTTGCATTATTCAGCTGATGTTTTCACCTCTTTCTTCCTTTTTTTTTTTATTTGTACAGCATGACAAAGAAGGAAAAAATAGAACTTTCTGGGAAAGAAGGTGTTAGAAGGTTGAATGGCAAAGAGATCAATGTAGTTTTCCCTAGAGCTTCCCAGGCAAAGCACAGAAAATGCAGGTAAGTGGATTTGCTTGTCAGCGATTCAGGTGGTCTCCACACGATGCTATCACAGCTGGGAACACTGGCTTGATTTTTTTTTTTTCCCCACATACTCAAATAACTACTTTGACAAATTTCCCCACTCAACTGACCTTTGTTAGAAGTTGTAAAGATGCATCCTGAAGCACCTTTGAGACTCTTAGTTTTGATCCATTGCCTTTGTCCAAATGATGGCAAACAATCTAACTAAGCGCTTCGTTTATTCTATTTGTCCCCTGTGACTCCTTTTCATGTAGATGTTACAATGTGTTCTACAGGATTCCTTCCCTGTCTTCCAACCGCTACTTCCCCCAAATAGCCTCTCTTGAGATCAGTCATGACTCTGTTTTAGCCACATGAATTCTTTTATGTCCCACTTTATTTCATTGTTGTTGATCTGCTATTTTTTCTAAGTGCAAAACATCTGAATAATTAAACCTACTTTCTAGGACTGCTCTTCTATTTAGTTTTCCTAATAGTCTTGGAGGTATCGCCAGATTAAAATGTGTAGGTTATTTGGGATACTGGTGGTTATGCTGAACTTTGCAGATGTAAAGAATCTGCCTATGATTTTTTGCTACTTAGGGAAGAATAGAGTTTAAACTTTCTAAAGTATTATTGACACATTACTTAAATTTTCCATAAAAAGGGTTTAATCTTATTTATGAGCAATATTATTTTTTTCAAATGTTAAATTATTATAAATTAATATACTGTGGATATATGGTCAACCAGAGTAGCATTTTCTCCAGCTGCTACATACAGTAAAAGAGTTTTCCTAAAATATGTATTTGCCTTTTCCACTGGTCCCCTTATTAACAAGCAGATAATCAATCTCCTTCCTTATAGTACCATTTTGTGGGTGAAATTAAAGAGCTAGTAGCCTTATTCAAGGTCATTATTTTAGAATGCCTTCTGAATTTCCCTATTCATCTCTTTACTTTTTGTTCCCTTTGTGATTTACTATAACCCATCCTAGCATTTATATTTTAATGATATGTTTATGGGTTTCTATACTTCTTAAATGGTGATCTTTTCAAAAGCCAGGGTCATATTTATTAATTTTTGAACTTTTGATGCCTAGAACCGTACCTGGCAATGAGGGGGTAATTAATTCCCAAATGCATATATGTCCAGTACAACGCATTGGTCAGAGTATTGTATAACATTTCCCAGTCTTTGAGGACAGATAGTAGAATTTGGTCATTGGGTTACAATGTAACTTTACCTTTAGGATACAGATAGGTAAACGGGAGAAGAGAAGATATTTCTGTAATGGGAAGCTGTTCAGTAGTAACCATATTGTTATTTGAGATGCTGGGGTTGCCCTAGCTTTATTATTTATTATTTGTTATTTATTATTTATTATTTCTGTGCAGAGGAGAAGTTGTTCAAATCTTGATCCACTCCACTGCAGGTTGTCCACGGAGAGCTACAGGTTGAAGGGTTTCCTTTTCTTTTCTTTTTTTTTAATAATAATTTTTTATTATGTTATGCTAGTCACCATACAGTATATCCTTAGTTTTTGATGTAATGTTCCATGATTCATTATTTGCGTGTAACACCCAGAGCACCATGCAATATGTGAAAGGTTCCTTAACCAGCCTACCATTGACTTAATTCTTGGATACATATAGTGTGAGCTTAATTACCTTGAGACCTTTCATAGGATGCTCACATTCTGATGGAAAACAGCTATTGCTGTACATAACTGACCTTTTGGATTGGGAAGAATGCAATTCATATTAGTACTGCATATTTTGTCAACAGATTTACTGATTTTGTAAGGTTTTATTTTACTTCTAGTTAGTTAACATAACAGTGTTATATTCGTTTCAGGTGTACAATATAGTGACTCAACAATTCTATACATTACCCAGTGCTCATCACAAGTGCCCCCTTGATATTCATCACCTATTACTGGCTAGTTAAAAGGGAATACATCTTGGTGGTGAAGAGCAGAGGATCAGACAGTCTGAGTTCTGAGTTCAAATCCTAAATCTTCTTCTTACCGCGTATGTGCCCACTGGGTACTGAGTCATCTAAACCAATACCTAGATGATATGGTGTTGTCAAGATTCGATGTGATGCAATCACCAAATAGCCATTGAGTGCTCCCTGTGGATTCAAAGGAACAGGAAAAAAGACAGACAAGGTCTTTCTCATCAGGAGTCTTCGTCCTACTGACCCTCAAGAGTTAATACATCTGAAGACCGAGGACAGTGCCAGACACAAAGTAATTATTTTGCTGTGATTAGTGTAAATGATTAAACCACCCTGTCTTCCAGCCATGCATTACAGGTCACTCTTATATCACAAGTCCCACTTAGTCAATAGAAATCTGCACTGCTATTGTTTTGTATTATTTTCTGAAAGGGGATGAGGCCAGAGGCTGAAAACATCTAGGATTTTAGGCCCAGGAGGGAATTAAACCGCCACCCCCATCCTTTTAACTTACGGACAGGTTTGCCCTGGTTATGCCTTCTACCCTCAGTCTGCACTTCCCCCTCAGCAGGTCCTCGCCAACCACGATGAGGGCACTTACCGCTGAGTTTCTGGTGAGAAGCCTGGTTGTCCCATAGACACAAGCTGGAGGAAGCATGTGGGCCAAGGTGTGGTATTGCACTCTCCCGGACCACAGCCTTTCTTTACTTGGCAAAGAGATTCAGTTTGTGTTTTGAGGATGATGGGGAGCAATACTTAACTTCATAACCTTGATTCATATTCTTTCTCTTAATGGTTCTAACAGGACAACTGATACACATATTGTCTGTTTGGAAAGAGGCTTTATTTGACTCAGGCATGGAGTAAGACTTCCAATACTCCCCTAGTCTCCAAGTCATAAATAATTAAATATCTAGAATGTGTACATTACAAAAAAAAGTAATAGCTTTTTATTGGTAAACAATCAATAACCTACTAAAAAATAAACTAGAATATCGTTTTCTGATTTTTATAGAAAGACAAAGTTTTATTTGGACGTTAAGGATTTTCCAGTAGAGCTGGAATAATTATAGAATAGATTTTAGAAGTAATATATTCAGGAATAAAATAGTGCAATGTGCAATAATTCAACTTGATAAATGGGTTGATTGTAATAATGCTTAGTATATAGATCTTTTTCCACCAAGACTTTTGAAATTTAGAAAAACTCATAATATTTATGTTTGTCACTTAAAGAATTTAAGGGGATTATTAATATTCAGACACACATACTAATCTCCTTTGAGGGGAGATAATTTAGTGGCTATAAAATAAGCATTGGCATTGGAACTCACCAAACTGAGTTTAAATCTGGCTTGTCCACTTACTCGTTATGGGACTTTAGATAAATGATTTAATTTTGATTTTTCCTACCTGAAAAATAGGGATAATGATTTTGAATGCTTTAGTAGTACAATAAAGTGTTCTACGGAGATAATGGAGAGCAAAGAAATCAGACTGCATGTAACTGCTGAGAAGATTTTTTAAAATATAACAAAATACCTCCATCCCCAATGCCAGAGATTCTGATGTAATTGGTCTTGGGTGAGGCTGGGACAGCAGTGTTTATTATTTGTTTCTTTGTTTAAATCCATACAGATAGCATCCCTATCCTGTATGGAGTGGGCATCATAATAGATGATATAGATAAGGTAAGTCAAGAATTAAATTGAATATGAGATTTGGAGTCAGACAGACATGTTATGACTTATGCTACCTGTGTGTCCTTGGATAATAACTTGATTTTCCCCAGTCTCAATTTCCACATGTATAAAGTAAGCATGAAAGTGAATGTGTTTAACTTCGTACAGTGAATTAGGACTGCCAGAGAGTAGGTGTCCCCTAAATAATAATATTCTGTATGATATAAAAATTGTTATTGCTTCTAGTTTTGCCTCAAAAAGATGCTATAGCTCTGATTCTCTGGGTCTACAAATATCGCATCCCCCAGCTATAATATCTAACGATGAGTAATATAACTCTCAAAGGTTAAGAAAAATCACATTTCTATCTCCTCAATGTTGGGGGGGAGGGGTTCTAGCCTTCTTTCCCATACCAACTCACTACTACTGTTACTGTCAATACATCTTTCTATAAAATATACCCATTAGTCATGGAATTTTAGGTGTTCAGAATTAATCTATATTTCAGTATACAAATGTAGCTAAATAGCATCTTTTTGTAATTTTATTTTTAATGCCCATTGTGCATGCTTTAGAGTTTCACTTTTTAACTTGTATGTAAGGATGTGTCGGAAATGTTGGTAAGCTTGGAGAAAAAATGACCCAACAGATGCCTTCATCCATACTGATTTTAATTCAGGTTCTACTTTATTTCAGCCTAATACTTAGAAATCTAGGGGCTACGCTTATAGGCCCCTGGTTCTTAATTAAAATATCACATTGCCTGGAGGAAAAATCTACTTTTCCATGTTTTTCTCCTTTTATACAGAGTCCCAGAACATTAAGATTATAGCACTTGGCCTAAGATTTTAACCTTATAAGCAGAGGGTGATTTTCACCATATCAAATCTGGTATTTATCATTTTTGGCAGGTTCCAACTGCAAATGAAATTTCCCGGAATATTATGAAAGAAAGACATTGGCGTATAAAATGCTTCTGATTTAAAGCACAAGACCTCGGTTTTGAAATAATCTGGTGGGACAATTTGGCTTAATTCTTATTTTTCTCTTTATTTTATACCTTAATGTAGTTAAAATAAACACTTTAATTTGAGCAATCAATTAAAAATTATGAACATGTCTACTCTGTATGAAGACAGAATTAAGGCTACAATTCCTCAGTTCTTTACCTTTTTCAGCTTCTTTGATTTTGGGCCAAGTCAGAAGGCATGCACAAATACTAAAGGGGGCTTCTTTATCATGAAAATACAAAATATGACTATGGAATATGAAGCCTATTCCCAACGTTATACATAAAATGCAGAATTGTAATTCATCATTAAGTAAGCTAAGAAACAGTCCTCCATCCTTGTCTTAGAAATCACGTTCTGCTGACCTAAAATTCATAACAGTGGAAGTAGAGATTCACCAGGTAAGGGTTGACTGATCATTTCACCCAGACACCAACTTTTATTTTATTCTCTCCTAGATGACGGTTTTCCTAAACTATTTTTGGACTGAGGATTATTCTTCCTTGCATACCATTGACCATGTGACTACGATCCTGTTTGATCTCATTAAATCTAGAATGAACTCAGTGCTCTGTGCCATCTGGTCCTAAACCATTAGTTCAGTCTCAGCTTTTAGCCCACCTGGTTTTCACTTGAGCTCCATTCCCTGAATGTGCTCCATGCGTTCCTATTCCCTGCCGTTGCATACATCCACTCCCTTGTTTGAAACGGTCCTCCTCCTGCTCTCTACCTAAGCGGACGAGTCAAAACGCCAGATCTTCCACACAGCCTTTTCTGAACATGAATTGCTATACATTTTCTTGTCCTCTTATTTTTTTATTTTTTCTTGTCCTTTTAATTAATCTTTACTATTTTATTAGTCCATACCGTCGTATTGTTTCACGTGTTTGCTTTGTTTCTCTTCAGTTACATTGAAAATTACTTGAAAGTAGATCTAGCAATACTTTTTCTACTAAACTCAGAAAAACACAAAATCTTTCTTTTTAAACAAGCTCTTATCACGCACTTTCGGGTACTTTTCTAGACATTTGGGGTGTATCAGAGAGCAAAGTGTGCCCATCTGTAAATATGTAAGAATTGCTGCTTTCTTTTAGAGTTTGCTAAATTTTAGAAGAATGATGGTTTTAGCTAAGTTTTAATAGGCAAATAATTATGACACACCCAATGAAGTATTCAGTTCATTACTAGTGATTCTTATCAGTTTGGCTTGTTGTTAGAAACCACAGGAGGGAAGGGGGAAATAAAAGGAATAGTTACAGACATTTATGTAGTCCTTTTCATTTAAACGGCACAATAAATCTTGAAAGTTACCTAACCTCTCAGAGGCTTTACTTTTAGTAAAGTAAAAAGATAAATGGATCAGAGTATAGGCCTACCAGAAAAATCTTGGTCTGTCTTCCCATATCATTTATAGTACTTTCTTATTCAGAGGTAAATGACATCTATGTCTTCTGAAGCCAGTTCTAGTTATCTGGAATATCTGGTATGAGGAAGGGGTTTTGATTCAAGTATCTCTCAAATTACCCTTTTAATCAGTTGATCACATTTTTGGTTGAACATTGGCATACTGTTTTCCAACAATTCTCTCATTCTCTGGTACCTCCTGGGAATCCTACATTTTCATTCAATTCTGACCCTACTCAGTTAAAACAGACTCCAGAGGTTAAGGGTGAATTCAATCCCACAAGACTGCCCTTACTTCAAACGCCAGCCACAGATGGGGTCCCCAGGCTACCTGTACTTCTGCCTGGCTGACTATAAATTCTGAAGTTCCCATGACCCACTCACCTTTTCCAGGTGTGATAATTCACTAGAATGACTCATAGAATTCAGGAAAGCTCTATTGCAATTTTATTAAGAAGGATACAACTCAGGAGCCGCCAACAAGAAGAACTTTGTAGGGTAAGGCATGTGAATGTGGGCAGGTGTGGGGACATACGGAGCTTCTATGCCCTCTCATGGCATTCTACCCTCCCAGCACCTTAATGTATTCACCAACCTAGAAGCCCCTCAGACTTCTTTGTTCAAAAGTTTCTATTGAAGTTTCATGATGTTAGCATGATTAATTGAATCATTGACCATTAGTGACTAAACTTGGCCTCCAGAGTTCTCCCCTCCTCAGAGTCAGGGCTGATATTTCCAACTTTCCAATCAGGTAGTTGGGTTTTCTGGCAACCAACCCCCATTCTAAAGGTTTCTGGGGGCCACCAAGGGTCATCTCATTAGCATAAACCCAGGTATGGTCTAAAGGGATTAATTATGAATAATAAAAAAAAATACTCCTGTCACTCAAGGAATTTCAAGAGTATTAGGAGATCTGTTCAGGAACTGTGACAAAGACCAAATACATTTTTTTTAAATCATACTACAGTTGGAAATATCAAGGAGCTTATAAACCAATGGCTGGGCTTCTCTGCTAAAGGTTTTGATTTTATTGGTCTTCGATAAAGCCCCATCATGGGCATTTTTTAAAAGATCTCCAGGTAAATTCTAATGTACACCTAGGGTTGAAAACTATTCTTTAAATAAGGGGGGAGTGGGAATATTAAATATTTGATAGACAATTGTCAAATGTTTGCTGAATGTGGTCCATGTGCTATGCTACATGCTTAAGAGATAACAGTGAGTAAACCAGACATATTCCTTTTCATACAGAGCTTATAGTCCAATAGGAAAGTCAGAAATAGCATACATATGGCAAGTATGATGGAGCTGAGAAGGTGAGGTACAGAGTGCTAAAGAAACATGTAGCAAGGGCCCTGGCACAATGAGGAAGTGAGAGGTAGGGCCAGAGAGGCCTTCTTGAAGAAAAACACTGATGGAAAATCTGAAAGAATGAATAAGAATTAGTCAAAGAAAAGCAAGAGGATTATTTTTCTTGGCGTTCGCTTTTCAAAGTGAGGTTCAAGGGAATAGTAGCATCAGCATCACCTAGGAGTTGTTAAAAATAAGAATATCAAGCCCACTGAATCAGAATCTACATTGTTCCCAGATGAACCCTATGCAAAATCAAGTTTGAGAAGTACAGCTCTTGGCAACTCCCCAAAAGGAACTGCTTATAAATTCTTCAATGAGATCCCTAAGGCAGCTTTGCTTCCTGTCCTTAAGAGAACTAATCGTACAAATATTCCTATAATTCCATAAGCTACCTTAGAAACTTTCCAATAAAATCATTTTTGCTTTAACTATTAAGATTCACATTCTATTGTCTCTAAGAAAAGTACCCTAAGTAATACACAGAGATTCCATTCCCAAATTGCTAGGAAAAAATGGCTAAGACCCAAATTATGCCTCGCATTTTTAGCCCAATATTCAGTAATATATTTCTAGCATTTCAAATATGATCAGAAATATTATTCCTTTCCTTCGTAATTTAACACATATAGAGTTTAAAGCCAATTAGTTTTGACTGATACTCAGAATTTTGTGCTTTCGGTTGGCTAAATGATTTCTTTTCCTCAAATGTTTAGTTGATGAGGCTGTGTTAATTACCTATTGTTGCACAACACACACCAAAAGTAATAACTTAAGACAATAGTAAACACTTACTATCACCCATGTTTAGTTGGCCAAGATTAGGAGTGACTTAACTGCGTCATTTGTTGCCCAGTGTACCTCCTGAGATTGCAGTCAAGATGTTGACTCTGAGGGGCGCCTGGGTGGTGCAGTCTTTAAGCGTCTGCCTTCGGCTCAGGGCGTGATCCCGGCGTTCTGGGATCGAGCCCCGCATCAGGCTCCTCTGCAGGAAGCCTGCTTCTTCCTCTCCCACTCCCCCTTTGTAGTCCCTCTCTCACTGGCTGTCTCTCTCTGTCAAAGAAATAAAATCTTAAAAAAAAAAAAAGATGTTGACTATGAAACTGCAGCCATTTGAAGACTTGCGGGAGGTTGGAGTATCTGATTCCAAAAAGGCTCATAACTGTGGCTGACACATCAGTGCTGGGTGTTGGTAGGAGGCCTTAGTTACTCACCACGTGGAATTCTCCATAGGTGTGCTTGAATATTTTCATGGTATGGGAGCTGGGATGTGATCCATGTAATCGAGGCAGAAGCTACAACATCTTTCATGAGCTAACCTTGGAAGACATTCTGTCATTTCCACAACATCCTCTTGGTTACCAGGTCAGCCCTATTCAATGGGGATGAGGGAGACCCTTAGGGGTGTCTACCAGAGGGGAAAATCACTGGGATAATCTTAGAGACTAGCTAACATGAAGTCCATATTTCACACTGTTTCACATTTCTGCTTCCAACTATTTTTTTAAATAATAGGAACCAAATGTAATAACATATCAAACATCTTCCAAAGATGGTGACTTCCTTTAGACTGACAGTTGGCAGCACTGTATGATAGATATTTTAATGTATATAATAATAATGCTAATAATATAATATCTGATACTAACACATAACACTTAACATATGGCATGCACTGTTCTACAGGCTTTCTACATATGTAAATGAAATTAATCTTCACAATAAATCTGTAAGGTAGGTACTATTTTTCTCCCTATTTTGTAGAGAGGAAGTTAAGTCACAGGGAGATTAAATAAGCAGTGTTGTTATTGTCTCTCCTAACGGCCTATATTAACACCCCAAACTACTTTGACTAAATGCATGGGTGGTGGAGACAAAGGGGTAATGAGCAACAAAGAGGACAAGAATATGGACCGAGGGTTATTTCTGTTTATTGAGATCCAGTGTTGGAGGGCAAGGCGTGCAGGTACGAGAAAGAAAAAGAGCATAGTTTTAGCCTTCAGGATATTTGAAATATAACCAATTAAAGAGAAAAATACTGTAAACATTGTTAGTTCATGTCATTTATTAAAATGTTCAACAAATCATGCTATACGTTTTTAGATTAGTTTATTAAACAAACATAATTGAACACCGACTGTATGTTAGGTACTGTTGAAAGAACTGTGGTAGAGCAGTGAACCAACCACACAAACTTCCTGCCTACAGGGAATTTATATTCTAATGGGAAAAAGACAAATATTAAGGCAGATAAATTAGTAAACTATATGGTAGATTACATATTGATAAGAGTGAAGGATAAAGAACTAAGCAAAGGAGAAGGATAAGACCTGCAATGTAGGGGAAAGGGAGGTGATGGAAATCCGGGAAGATTTTACTGAGCAGGTGACTATTTTTTTTAAAGGCTTATTTATTTATTTGAGATAGTGGGGGGAGGGGCAAAGGGAGAGGGAGAGAAATCCTCAAGCTGACTCCCTGATGAGTGCAGAGCTCAATCCCAGAACACTGAGATCATGACATTAGCTGAAATCAAGAGTAGGACACTTAAGTGACTGAGCCACCCAGGTGCCCCTGAACAGATGACTATTGAGTGAAAACCCAGAGGACGTGAGAGAGCTATGTCTGGAGGAAAAGCATTTCAGGCAGAGGGAACAGAAAGCACAAAGGCTCCGGTGCATGCACATGTAGATCAATTTTGAAGAACAACAAAAAAGGGCAGTGGGATTAGAGCAGAGCAAATAAGGAGGGAGAACTAAGAAATGGACTTAGAGAGTTGACATGTGGGGGAGTAAGCACAGATCATGTCAGACCCTGAGGGTTATTGGAACTTACTGTGCTCATTCTTGCTGCCGTGCTGAGAATATACTGAAGGAAAACAAAGGTAGAAGCAGTAAGCCCAGCTTGCTATTGTAGTAATCCAGATAAGAGGTGGTTATGCTTGGTCCAGGGTGGGAGCAGGCGGAGTTTGGGAAGGGGTAGACTATGTCACAGAAGGAATGGAATACCCACCGTAAGACAGCTACCCTTTAAATCAAAAACAAAAACAAACAAAACAAACCAAAAACATGATAATGATGTTTAAGGGAGTAAATTCAAGGCATTAGGTCTACAGCTATGAATGAGTAGAATGATGGCATCATGATTGGAGAATCAGTATTCATTTAAAAGATTGCTCTTTGATGGTTTTGGAAAGTACCCAAGCCCGCTACCTACAAAAAGAAGCTGATTTTTAAGAAAGGAATTTTTATGTCCTACTGAGTTACGGGCAAGAAGTTCAGAAATATAAAGATTTAAAAAAGAAAAGGGTACTGTGAAGGTTTAGAAGAACGTTCTTTAAAAAAATATGCTAACTGACTGATGATCAAAGAAAAACTTGGCAAATTGTCCTGGCAGTCAAATAAAAAGAAAAAAAAAAGATCAAAGAATTGATTTGTTAAATAAGGTAAACTTATTCCTAGAATTTCCAACTAGCTATTTACAGACACATATTCAAATGTCAAGGCAAAATTAAAATGGATATCATTATTTTCTCTCTTGAATACAAGCAAACACAGTTTACAGGACAAAAGAATGTGTATCAATAGCACACAATCCCAGGGTAGTGAGAGATTCCGTGCTGACTTTGACATCTCCATCATGGTCAAAACAAAAGATCTTACTAGTGGGCAAAATTAGACTCTTCCAAAATGATCATGCCTTCTACAAACATTTGAATGTCTATGAACCAAATGCTAATGAATTATTTCAAACACTTTTTAAAGGCTTTTCCTTTTTCAACATATGCAATCAATAAGTCTAAAATGGGATAACATTCTAAAATTTAGTATTCTAGCCCTGGAAAGGATCACAGAGATAATTTAATCCATCTTCCTTAACCCCCACCCATTTGACAGATGAGGGCACGTAGAAGTAAAGCAATTTGCTGAATGTCACATGACTAGCTATTTTCAAGGTTGTTATTGAAAAGCAGAGAACTCCTTCAGTATTTATGCCTTTATTTCACTCTTTTATAACCACAGCTTTCAAAAATTAATTTGTGGTGTTCTCTTTTCATTAAATCATGGGAGATGCATGTGTTTTCCATTTGGACTCACATTGGCGTCTGTCCACAGTTCTGTGGGACAGGTGAAAGGGAAACGCGTGCGGATGTCATTTCCCTCTCCTGCCATGGAAGTGTAAATCCAAGGCCACCCTACCCTTGCAGTGTAAAGAAGTTCCTGGAGTCACATACAGATGAGTCTGTTTGCTTCATGCTTGCACCCTCGATGCCGCACAGAACCTGGTGCATACAAGATGCTTGATACAATGTTGCTAAATGAAAGACTAGTTTTCTTTTTCCTTGCTGTCACCGGAACCTGGACACCTAGCAGAAGGCAAATCACAGGGATTAAACAGGAGCTGTAATGTGCAGTGTCTCCTGGATGACAAGTCTACCATGGCTGTGGTGGCGGTGGAGGGTTGTAGAGACAGAAGACCTCGGTGATGGTACCTGACTCTACCTTAACCCAGACTAAGACACAGGTAAAGGAAAAGATAAAGAACATGTGGTGAGAGCCTCCTCAAGATGTAAGAAGAAAGGAAAGTAACATGAGTGCTGATGAGAAGAAATAAATGAAACCATGTGGGAAGAAAACAAACCCAAGTTGCTATTTAACACTGCCTGTGATGTGCCTTCCTCCCCTTGCATGTAGGTTAAAGGAGCCTTTTCAGGTCAGTGTCTTTTGAAATTCTGATTCTTACAAAATTCTACCTATTAAACCATGCTCCTAATCTGTTGGTTAGATGTAAGACTCTAAATGATCAATTTCAAAAAGAGAAAAGAAGTATTGTAAGTGTGGCTCCGTCGGGGGCACCTGGGTGGCTCAGACAGTTAAGCAACTGACTCTTGGTTTCAGCTCAGGTCATGATCTCAGGGTCCTGGAATGGAACCTGACTGTGGGGCTCCATGCTCAGCACAGAGTCTGCTTCTCCCTCTCCCTCCCCTTCTGCCCCTCCCCACTACCCCGTGCATGCCATGTGCTTTTTCTCATTCTCTCTCAAATAAATAAATAAACAAAATCTTTTTTTTTTTTTAAAGATTTTATTTATTTATTCGACAGAGATAGAGACAGCCAGTGAGAGAGGGAACACAAGCAGGGGGAGTGGGAGAGGAAGAAGCAGGCTCATAGCGGAAGAGCCTGATGTGGGGCTTGATCCCATAACGCCAGGATCACGCCCTGAGCCGAAGGCAGGCACTTAACCGCTGTGCCACCCAGGCGCCCCAAATAAACAAAATCTTAAAAAAAAAATAAATGTGGCTCCCCTAATGCAATAGAAGCGTACACAGATAGGTTACTTGCCACTGTAGGTACGCAACGGCAATTTCTTCTTTCTGTGCAGCTTATTTTTCAAAATAAATTTTGGCAAATGGTGACTTGTAAGATTTTGAAATCCCTTCACTATGCAAGAGCATTCACTTTGAAGTTTGATACAAAGGGACGTCATGTCCTAGCTGCATGACTGCCTTGAAGTGGATCACCAGAATGCGGTTGACCAGTAGAATAGTTAACAATCATGTACATCCTTCTGTCCAACCATGGACAGGTAAGAATTCACAGCCAACTAAATGACTGTAGTGGAGTCCTCTTTAAAGATGAAATTTTTAAAAGTCAAAGTCATAGTTTATGTGTTGTCCAAGCTCAGTTCATCTTAGATCAAAAAGTCAATATCTGTAATCACTAACTGGAATCTCTTGAGCTCACACAAGGATGTGTGCACAAATGTATACCCAGGTGTGTCCACACAGTGGCAACTGCTTCCCTCTACGCTTACTTTTTCTTTGCCTGAATCTAGCAGTAGGACGACGCACTTGCTTTGAGTGCAAATTTAAGAGGAGAAAAAACTCATCAATCAAGATAAGGATTGCTAACATTGCTGTTCTGGGCCATTATAGGAACCTGAGGTAAAAGAAAAAAAAATCAGTAACCTTGATCCTGTCTTTATTTAAAATGTAGATATTTTCTTCATTATGGATTTTTGGCACGATATTCAATTTTTAAAAATTGTATTCAAATATTATTTATTTTGATTGTTGATTTTTTTTAATTAAAGCATAATTGGTGTAAAATATCTTATTAGTTTCAGACAATGGTTACTAGTTTTATAGAGGAGATCATTTATAATGTTTAAAAATATCAAATCATTATGATGTATGACTAATTACTGAGTTTTGGATACACCTTAATTTTGTCCCTGAGGCAAGTGCCTCATTCATCTCATGCACTTTACCCTGGTATCAACCCCACCTCAATGGTTCCACTTGATCAAAGACAAGGGAAGAGATATTCAAGGATTTAAGGATTCCATTCTGTGGTTTCAGTTCCTCAATGAACATTAAGAATGTTCAACCCCTGAATGACACCTCCAAAAGTATAGCCATATGGGATCTTAGAAGGGCAATGGATAAGTTAAGAAAAGTTTGAAAAAAATGGGTGGCTCAGTCGGTTGAGCATCTGCCTTTGGCTCAGGTCATGATCCCAGGGTCCTGGGATCGAGTCCCGCATCAGGCTCCATACTCAGCAGGGATCCCACTTCTCCCTCTCCCTCTGCTGCTCCCCCTGCTGTGTTCTCTCTCCCTCTTTCTCTCTGACAAATAAATAAAATATTTTTTAAAGTTTGAAATTAACACATTTATACTATATCAGTATGAACATTTAAGGTTTAGTAAGGGCCTTGAGGATCAGAGAGTATATCCATGTTCTGAACTTGAGTCTGATATAACACCTATACCCAAGAACACATCTGAACATATACAGTGATGGAAAACATGCTACTTCCCAGCACAGCCCATTCTAACTGAAATCTATTAGAATATTCTTCCTTACGCTGAGCCATATTTGAGTCATTCTTCATAAAGCATCACACTTTGGTTCACTTTGAGTCCTTTGAGCTATTATTTAAGACTAGTCCTAATCTCACTCTACTAGACTCCTAACATATGAAGGCACATAAAAAAAGCCTCCTCTTAAAGCAAGTAATTTTCCTTTTGGATGTTTATCTTAAGGAGATAATAATAATTTTTTAAGTTAAATGTTGTTTTTGGAACTTGAATTCTATGGAAATAAGAAGGAACATCCTAGTGGCCATAATCATCATAATTATAATTCAGCGCTCAGATGTTTTCCTTAGGGTGTTGATCTTCTGAACCCTGGTTGGTCACCAGAATCTCCTGATGGTCAGTTTAAATAATATGAACGTTCAGAACTAACATTTCAGAAGTATACCTCTTTAGATCTAGAGTGGAGCCCACGCATCTTTGGTCTTTCAAAGCTCTGCAGGAGATCCAATGTTCAGGCAGGGCTGAAAACCACAGCAGTCTTACCACTCAGATGAACAGGTGCATCCACTCGGCCTTGACTTTCTCCAAATCAGGCAGGGCAAACTGAAAGTTAAAATACTTTACTCACTTTCATGAAGTAAGTCCTTTCTTTATATTTCAACTTCTCCTGAAAAATGCAATAATTTTTATTGTCGAAAAGAGATTACCTAAGGATTGATTATTTTCCTGCATTGCTGGTGGTGTAGAAAAATTAGTTAAATATGATGGTCCCCTGAAGCACTGTGTGACAGGTATTCTAGAAGCCAGAGAAATGTCAGTGAATTTTCTGGATTTTAACTCAGAGAAAACATTTAATTATCTTAAAAAACATTATAATTAAAGATAACAATAATAATACTTTACATCAAAAATGTTGTGCTTGTGTTGCTAGCTCTTTGAGGCCTCATGAAAACTCCAGGATGAAAGGAAATAAATGCATCAGTTTATGTACCTACTAATTCCAGTGACCTGCCCATACTCACAATTCTAGTGCCTCTGATAGAAGACAGGCATCCTAATGTCAATATTATTCATTTAATTTAATAAGAGCTACTGTAATCATCAGTCTTTATGAAGTATGCTGTAAAGTATTTTACCGGTTTAAATATATATATATATATATTAATTCCAAACAGGAGAGTTAAGAAAATACTACAAATTAACCAGATTTACATGATCTAATATTTCTATTGGACGATTAATTTGGCTAAAATATAAGAAATTTTTCTAATTATTAGTTTAGAATAAACATTCATCGGCTTAATGAAATTATACCTGCTTAACAGTTGATTTCAGACACAAAAGTTGAGTCCTGCAATAAGAGAGAAAAGTGTGTGTGGTCCTGCTGGCTGTTTATTTGGGCAGAATCAGAAGCACTTTTAAGTCTGGCTCTATTCCCTATTTTTAAACTATTTTCCATTTATAAGCACATAATGGCCACAAGGAAATACCTTCAGGTTTTGTATGTATGAACTCTGAATTGGTTCTTTCAAGAGAAGATACCCTGGATTTGAAATGCACGTCTTTAATTGAGAATAATTTCGATTCTAGGATCTATTATAGTTATAATCAAGGATCACGTGCCAAACATTGCACTAAGAACTCTAGATTCAGAGATGAATAAGACATGGTATTATTCTCATGTGTCTTTCTTCTAAGTCCTGCAGAGATGACAGTTGTATGATGGGGCTCATCAATTTCACATCAGGGTAGCTCCTGACTGCGGCTTGGCTCCTAACACAGATCAGCCACAACTCCCCTAATCATATATAATGAGACTGAAGCCAGAGGATCGTGATGTCCAAAGCAGAGTATCCTACAGCTTGAGCTCTGATTACTTTAAATGTTTCAAGGCTATGTATATTAGCCCATCTCATGTGGTGGTTTTGCTCTGAGTTCATAAAAATAAAATTAATAGCCATTAAAGAGACATGTCTAAATTTTAGAACAAGGAGCATTGCCATCATGCTTTCTAAACAGCAAATTGGTTCAATAAACCCCACCATTTGTCAAATAGCGTCAGGAGCTTTACGCACGGGAATTAACCAAAGTAGGATACATTTATATATTCAGAACTGATTTTTTTGTTTAATCTCTTTCTGAGCTTGCTAGACTCTGTTAAGCAAATTATTGTTGATTTGAACCCTCCGAGTCATAATCGAATTTCATTGTAAATGTAGGTTTGACCATTCCCCTTGAGCTAGAAAATAGACATTGTCGACTCCATCTATAAAATGATCAGTAAGGAGATCAAAAAGGAGATATGAAATGTGAAACATTTTCACAGAAACCCACCATGGTATAGTTGTCCAGCATGTCATGTTGGATTCATTTCAACAAAAAACGGCTTTCACAGAATGCCCACCAGACATGTTCCCACAGGCTGTTTTGCCATCTGTAGTATTAAAGAGTATCCATTATGGGTGCCTTGGGGCTAATCTTTCAGAATTGATTACAAAGTGTTCATGATACATTACCTCAAATGGAATTATTGGCTTTAATTATAACCAACAAACAAAACAAAACAAAACCCTCCAAACAGTAGCTTTGTTAAAGCAGACAAAGAATAGATCTTGTTTTAGACTTTGCACCTGGATTGAAAGAACACACACACACATTTGTTTATGATAGATCTCTGTTAATATAATTTCTTTGACTAAGTAATGGTCATAGAAAATTTATGCATAATGTAATCTACTCTAGATACCACTTTCTCCTTGATTTATTTATGCAAAAAGGCACATCTCAAAATCCACCAGCATCCAGCTCATAAAAAAGGAATGATGAGGTCTCATCTTTCTTAAGTTTGGCATTTAGATGTAGTTGAAAATAAATGGAAAATAGTAAACATGTTCTAAAAACCTGTATTATGAATAAGTTGATTTCATCTAATTTAGGAAACAGAAAGTAAAGACAATAAGGACACTTTAAGTCATTTCCCTAGTTGTTTTTTTTTTTTTAAAGATTTTATTTATTCATTTGACACAGAGAGAGAGAGACAGCCAGCGAGAGATGGAACACAAGCAGGGGGAGTGGGAGAGGAGGAAACAGACTCCAGCAGAGCAGGGAGCCTGATGCGGGGCTGGATCCCAGCACTCTGGGATCACGCCCTGAGCCAAAGGCAGACGCTTAACGACTGAGCCATCCAGGCCCCCCTTTTTTTTCATTTCCCTAGTTGTTAACACCTCTCCCTTAGGTGTTCTGATCGGTAGCTATTTAAGGCAATTTTTATTTTTATAAATCGAGGTAATTTTCTATAACCCTTACAAAGCTGGAAATACCCATGCGATTGTACAGCTTGTGTTTGGAATCGTAGGTTTAGATACTCACCAGCACAAATAAATCCTTTAAGTGGCTTCCAAAGTAATTATTCCAGTTCTTTACTTTCTCTTTTATGCAGTCTTTGAACTCCTCAAAAGGCATGATTCTGAAAACATTCACAGCCTCAAATGATAAATTATGTCCCAATATGTTATCAAGAGAAAATGGAATAACTATTATGCAAATTGGATGCCTAATTGCTGCCCTCTATTACTCAGAACAGCTTGATTTGGAACCCATCCCAGAGGTCATCTAGTCACGGAGTGGTGTCCCACCCCAAGAAGCCATAACACATACCCTGCAAGGCTTATCACAAGCCCATACATGCAACATATTATGCTCAATTGAACTAAATGCCTCACAGAAGACTGAACGACCCAATTGTGTCAGGTCCTTCTACTACCGGAGGTTCCTCAATGCAGGAAAGTTCTTTTTGTGGACGTTTATGGTTCCTCTGACCACCTGATGTCCACTGCCTTTTCCTAATAGAGAATCACTTTTCTCTCCTATTGTTGTCTGCACTCTGGGTGCAAACCGGCTAAAATGCTCTTCATTGCACTTGAGAGGTTGCAACAGGAATTCTTCACCAGATGCTTCTTCTTCGAGCCCCAGGCGACAGCCATGTGATAAGACCATAGGGTTCTCCATCCCAGGAGTTGAAGTCTTGTCAAGAGTGAAACAAGGATGAGATGGTAAGACCAATAACTGAGGGTTGTAGAGCCACTGAAGGGCCGGTACGCTCATCAGATAGTTCGTGCAGCTTTGTACTCCGGGCCTCCGGAGTTCCTGGCCTCTGGCCTCCTGCTAAGTCAGTCTCCATGCTTCATTTTCGTTTTTGTGGCTCCTGATATTTTTCTAATTAATTTTGCTTGTTTAAGGCCACCAGAGTCTGTCCATATTATCAGCAAGCAAAGAACTCTGTCATCAGAGTCCCCAGTAATTTTCCCCCTTGTTCCTAAATTTACTTTCCAGAATTTGTCCGTATTCACAAATCCTGCTTTTAAGTATAAAATCCTGCCTTCTATTTAACTTCTTTATTCTGGTCAAACAAATAATTTCCTACAACTGTTGCTCAGATTATTTGTATTCTAGGCCTTAGACAACTCTGATCATATTTCTTGGGGATTTGTCCCACATAGAACCTGCCATTAGGAGAAATCCACAAGACTCCTCCGTAGTGTTTTTGTTTTTGTTTTTCTTGAGACAGATGAGCTAGTTTCAGTCCTATAACTTTCGTAACCATGTGACCATATTTAGCTAATTTTCAGACTACATTTAAGACTTTATTTTTGACCATTATATATTGCTTAATGAATTACATCAATTTAACACCTTCTTGTTCTCATTTAGATGAAATATAATGCTATTTCTCCCAAATCTTCATAGAATTCCCTGATAAAAGTATTGAGCAGACTGGATCCCTGAGGTAGACTGCTAACAACGTGCTTTAATGTGATCTAATAATCAATGGATTTTTGCTGAAGTTGTTTTAAAAAACTTTGAATTACTTTACATATCTAACCATTTAACCATATGTAAATATCTATCTACAAATCTATTACATTTTAATTTTAAGGATTTTATTTAATTATTTGAGAGGGAGAGAACATGCACGTGAGTGGGGGGAGGGGCAGGGGGCAAGGAGAGAAAGAATCTCCAGCAGATTCTGTGCCAAGCGCAGCCACTGATGCTGGGCTCATTCACAGGGCCCTGAGGTCATGACCTGAGCCAAAATCAGGAGTCAGAAGCTCAACTGACTGAGCCACCCAGGCCCTCCATTACATTTTAATTCACTTCTTATTTCCCTTCAATTCCTACAATATTCCAAAATATTTTTATTTAACTAATAAGTAACATTATTACTGATGGGAAATGCAGCATAGTAACTTAATCACAGCTATAACATACATATATAAATAAATCAATTTTCAGAAACAAGATTTATCCTTGCTATATGCAACATATTGTATTAGTTTCGATTCTGTTCTACAGTATTTTTTTTAAGCTAGTCATAAGAGATTGGTGGGTTATGTCACTATCAATATTGACTACTTGGCTGTCACATTGCACAATAGTTGTATAAGATGTTCCTATCGGGAGAAATTTGATAAAGATTATGAGAGATCGCTATATGTTTTTTTACAACTGCATTTAAATCTACAATTATCTTAAAATAAATAAAAGTTAGTCGTGAACTACTAAATTTAGATTGTGATCCACTAGTGATTCATCAACACAAATTTATAAGATATTAACAGACGTTAACAGATATATTAATAGAGACATTAAAAAAACAGTAGTGAATAAAACAAGGGTATCATCATTGTTTTTCAATA
Organism: Ursus arctos; assembly: GCF_023065955.2. NCBI lineage: Eukaryota > Metazoa > Chordata > Mammalia > Carnivora > Ursidae > Ursus > Ursus arctos. Next base: position 17,329,986 of record NW_026622930.1, read on the forward strand.
TTATAGTAAGAGTTTTAGTCACTGAAATACATATAGAAATAGGAAATATAGGTAAATATAGGTAAAGAGACAGAACTATAATCATTTTCAAATTATAGGAATATTTATATGGAAAAGTGTTAAAAATATAATCGGAAAATTGCCAAGAGACAGAAAAGGATGATTCACAGAAGAAAATACTTTAATAACTAAAAAAGTAAAATTGTTTAATCTTACTGTAAATAAAATAAGATATTGGTTTTTGCTCTTAAATAAATGCTCTTTAAGAAAATTCATTAAACTTGGGGTGCCTGAGTGGTTCAATTGGTTAAGCGTCTGCCTTCCGCTCAAGTTATGATCTTGGGGTTCTGGGATTGAGCCCCACATTGGGCTCCCTGCTCAGCGGGGAGTCTGCTTGTCCTTCTGCCCCACCCCCTCCACTCCTGCTCTGTCTCTCGCTTTCTCTTTCTCAAATAAACAAATAAAATCCCCCCCCCAAAAAAAGAAGAAAATTCATTAAACTTAGTATTTCTGTGACTGGCAGGTATTACCTCAAGCTGCAGCTGTTCGCAGAAATTGGTGCAGGTCTTTTAGAAAGAAATAGAAAGGCTGTTAAACCATATCACTTTAGTTCATATTCCTTTTCTCAGTAAATATCCTCTTATATTCTAAGAACATAAATAACTTGGGTAAGGATTTATATAATAACTGTTTTTCACAGCTAAAGTTGTAATATAATAAACAAATAAATAAAGGTTTAGCCTGAATATCCAATACTTGGATTTTGTTTAAATACATTTATGGGTGGATTATTTACAGCTTTAATAATGCCTTTTACTAAGAGTATTTAATAACAAGAAAATAATAAAATGAAATAGTAAATGACCAGAAGGAAATTTATTAAAGCGTTCGTTGTTATTCCTGCACAAAGTCTTACGGCTAATTTTCACATTCCTCTTTGCGCCAGAACAATTTATGCTATCTGAAGTAGCTGGTTTAAACTCTGTTCCGTAAGGTCACTTATTAGTCGAGGCTGTCAAAATACAATACCACAGATGGGGTTATTTAAACAATTACTTTCTCGGGCACCTGGGTGGCTCAGTTGGTTAAGGTCTGCCTTCAGCTCAGGTCATGATCTCAGGTTCCTGGGATCGAGTCCCACATCAGGCTCCGTGCTCAGAAAGAGTTTGCTTCTCCCTCTCCCTCTGCCTGTCCTCCCTGCTCATGCTCTCTCTCTTGCTCTCTCAAATAAATAAATCTAAGAAAGAAAAAGAAGAAAGAAAGAAAGAAAGAAAGAAAGAAAGAAAGAAAGAAAGAAAGAAAGAAAGAAAGAAAGGTACTTTCTCATAGTTCTGGACATAGGAAGTCCAAGGTCAGTTGTCAGCAGGGAAGATTTCATTCTGAGCATTCTTTCCTTAGAGTTTAGTTTGCTGCCTTCTCTCTGTCTTCATATGGCTTTCTCTACACATGTCAGTATCCTCTTCTTATAAGGACACCAGTCACAATGGATTAAGGCTGACCTCAAGGACCTTATTTAAACTAACTTACCTCTTTAAAGACCCCATCTCCAGATACAGTTCATTCTGAGGTAGTAGGGATTAGGATTTTATCATTTGAACTTTGGGGAACACCATTCAGTCCTAGACAGGGCAAATGCTGCCGTACACACCCAGGCCAGTCTGCTTCTATGGACATAAACTGCCATAGTTAATAATGGGAGAAGGTAGGTCAGTCGCCTCTGCTGGTATAAAAGCACCAAAGCTGCTGTGGCTCCTTAAGCTGGGAGATTTGCTGTCTGGGGTCATAGAACAGCTGTTGTGATGGACTGACTACCCAGCAGATACCATACATCTGATGGCATAAGCCGATGGGAAAGAAAGTTGTTATACAGCCTTCTATATGTCCTTCTAGGAAAGACCCATCAATGTGTATCATTCATGTATGTCTCTCTTCGTGATCCCAAAGAACCTGCCTAGCTGGACTGGTTCCATATTTATTAGATTTATAATTGGAAAAACAATAACCACAACAAAGAGCTATGACTGTTAGGGACAAGTCCCTCTCATGGGAAAAGTACTGCCATGCTTAGCGGATAAAGACAACACGTCGGTGAAGGAAAGTTTTGTTAACAGCACACAAAATAAGAGTTTCCACACATGAATGGTTAGCCTGCCTATATAAACCTTAGCTGTCCACAAGGATTCTTCCTGGAGGATTCTGGAAAGCAGTCATTGTACTACAGACCACTGGAGTTACATAGAAATAAAGACTATTGCATGTACCCGCAAAAGGGAAACTGCTTCTGTGCTTCCAAATCTCTTTAATCACCGTCTTCTTCAGGAGAATGTCTGCAATATGCAGATATATATTTATTGTTAAATATATATAAATATATAGATATTAGTGTCTTAATATATTAAGCACATTATAATGTATATAAAACTAGAAAATGAGACTATTAAAAGAATATGAACAAATAAATTCAAATAAGAATTCTAATCCTGAGTGCCTCAAACTCAGTGGTCAGCTAGCATGTCCCTTGGGGTGTATACAACCCATTTTAGGGCTCTCTGATCCATATACATAAGTACCATAATATAGGTGTTTAGTGCTTCAGATAGTTTCTCCCCACCAATGGCAATCTACATGGAAGTGCCAAAGAAGGATGTACCATCAATGGTAGGTGTGGGTCCTTCTTGTTTACTTCCTCACCAGCCGAAGCAGTAATCCGCTGTAAATGAAACAGAAGGCAGTATATAACACTACTGCCGTATTGGGCCTCTCCTTTAATAATATTTATTCAGTTTAAATGGACACATTGTAGAAAGATTTTAGAAGGGTATTTTCTCAACTCTTCTAATTCTTAATTAGTGGAGCAATTTGCACACTTTTTCTTATAAAAGACACCGAAAAGCTCTGTTTCAAGGTGCATTTCACAAAAATCCGATTTCCAAATCATATAATATGTCCTATACTAATTAATTCATTTTTTAAAATGAGGCAAAATAGGTGACCTATAACCTTATGCCTATGACCACATTGGTCTCCTCTTTGGATTTTATTTGATTTTGGGTATGTGAAGTTTTATGATTTTTTTTTTCCATTGTAGTTTTTTGGTTGTTTTTACAGATACGAAACACTGGCGATAATCTGACAACATCTACTTTTCCAAAGGACTATCTGCATAGTCCCAGCTGGTGAGTCACCTCTAGCTGCTGAACAGAATTCTGATAAATCAGTACGCAGTAGCTGCATTTTTGCCCATGAAGAGGGAACTGAACCCACTGGGGGTGCAAGGACCCTCCTTAACCTAGTCTTTCCCAAGCCTCAGAGAACATTTCTAATTTGAGCCTCCACCGAAGGAGCATACCACTATTCACACATTCACGGAAGAGGAGATTTTTAACTTCTAGCTGATGGGACAGTTCAGGGAAGTCAAAATGGAAAAAACAGTTGGGTATTTGGTATAACAAGCAATATGGCCAGGGATGTATCATTAGCCATTAGCTTTTGGTATCGGCAATTCTATAAAATGCACTTTCTATCTCATAGTGCCATGACTAATTTAATTTAAGTCAGACTGGAAGACTATTTCAGGTGAAATAAAACCAATTCTTTGCAATAACATTTCATTGCAGTGTACTGCAGTGTATTTATTTCAAACTCAATTTACCAAAGCAGCACACATACAAAAGTTAATGCTATCCATATACTTTACAGGCAGCACTGAATAAGGGCCTTCGACAAGTATACATCATCCTCGTCTTTTCAACATCAACGCTGACAGTTTGTAAAGTAGTGAAGGTAATATAATAGTAACACCTTCACACTCGTATAGACATCAGTGGAAGTATAAAAGAAAACAAGTTTGGTATTTGTGAACTTTGCTTCCTAGTACTTTCCTCAGATTTTCCATGAAGTTGGTAAAAGTCTAGTGTTTAAAACAGACCCGTTTGTCTGCAAAGAACAGACACACTCAAATGAGCGGAAGCAACAGGGATTATTGTAAGGCTACCAACAGATATAATCCAGGCGGAGCTGAATGTCTTGGTTTGAGGAAGGGTAGAGCCTAGGGTAGATCAGAGAATAGAATTTTCACCCTGGAACTTTGCTGTTTAATTGCCTCAGCTTCTTGTCTGGTCCACACTATGGGTTTCTATTGTCAAATTCAGTTTGTCCTTCCGGTCTGTACTCTATACAGAGGGACTCTGATTTACTCAGCTCATATTTTCATGGCCTGCTGCTAAGTCCCCACTGCACCATGGGCCATTAAGTAAAGGGGATTGCACGGAACAGAGCACCAGGTGAAATTCAGGTCCAAGATGAAGTTGAGGATTGCTGGAACAGAGGTCGGTACAGTGAGCACACCTAGTTTCTCGAACCAACCATCTAGTAGGCTGTATCCAACCAAGGATTCAATTTGACCCGTATCTACGATTTTAGGTTCTCATTTCCTTGGGGAAAACACACTCACGTGCTGACCCCCCTTGCCTTTCCTAGCGAGTCCAGTTCTCGCTCCCGATCCTAAACTGTCTCCAGACATACCTCCTTCTCGTTGCCACCTTGAATGTATCTGATGCACACAATTAATGGCAATTGGTTTTGGCTGGCCACGTCCCTAGGTCATCGAGATACAGATGTTTACAGCTTATCAGCCTGGAGGAGTTATTCTCAGGGTTGGAGGGATTTGCTTCCCAGGGGACATTTAATGATGTGTAAAGACATTTTTCCTTGTCACAACTGAGTGAGTGCTACTGATATTTAATGAGTGGAGGCCAGGGATGCTGCCAAACACCCTCCAGTAGAGAGGACAGCCCCCCACAATGGAAAATTATCCAGCCCCTAATGTCAGTAGTGCTGAGGTTGAGAATCCCTGGTTTAGAGACATTCTGAGACTCACATTCCAGAAGAACGTATGTGTGGACTAATTTTGAACAGACTCTGAGTTAGAGCAAATCTTAGGACCTGAAGGAGACCTCTACTATGAACATCCACTCTCACAGATCAGCTGTCCAAGGTGACTGTCGCCCTATGCTGCATTGCTTGCCTATATATGAAGATTCTGGCATAGACACAGACTCTGATGCAATTGGGGAAGCCTTCCTCTTGCCCTTTGCTCTTCCAAAGGTCAGTGTACAAAGCAGAGCACCCAATTCTCCATCTCCCTGAACACCTTCCCTGTTGCATTCACGTAAGCTTAGAGGCCTGAATGCAAATAGGACTCCTCATGCCCAGTTAAGAGCTTACAGATCAAGCTCTCATTAATCCTCAGCTACTTCAGTGACTTTAGGGAGGCTTACTCAACTTGATCTTCACAAGTGCTTGGAATTCAAATGAAGGGGTTGATCAATTTAGGGAGGAGCTAACATTGTTCTCTGGATGTTTGCTATATGCCAGACCCTGTGTTGGCTTGGAGTAAATTGTGAAATTGAAACATGTGCCCTTTCATTGATTAGATAATTGTGTCTCTCAAATAAAATTTGTGTCCACGTTTGTGAATGTAATCTTCCCTTGATGCCAATGGTGGCACCCTATGCCAAGCTATCTTGGGTGCCAAATATTTACTGAACATGTGAATTTTTCTCAACTCTTTACTCTTCCCCAATACAAACAAGGAACACATTCACATTCCCACACTCCTATTAGTAACAATACAGTGGCTGTGCTTAAATGATGTGCAGTGGGTTATATTCAAATATGCACTGAGTGGGAGGAAAAAAGAGAGGGATGGGAGAATTTGACCAACTCTTCCAAGTGTATCTGATTCCCTAGACCTCCAGTTGAAAGTGACTGCTATATACTTTCTTACCAATATTTCAACCCCAATGAAGCATTTACCAGATTCCAAAACATCTTGAAGGTTGTTTCTGCCTCAATACCTCGGGTATTGTTTATCTAAAATTAGTAATTTTTTCTAAAATTAGAATTATAATAGCAAAATCATGGCCAGTGATTTTGAGTGTTTATTAGGTATGAGGTACTACTGAAATGTCTGTACTTATGAGGTAGCTACTGGTACTTTCCCCATAATGCAGATGAAACTGAGCCACGGGAAGATCTTGTAAGGTTGGACACTGGCAGACTGCCTCTAGAGCCTCAGCCACCCTATTTCTACCCAAATCTCTTCAACTCTATTTTGATCCCCCTTTACGAATCCAGTTAGCTCTATGTCTCAGGGATCCGTCCTCAACTCATAGCATTATTTCATACATTGTGAAAGTTCATGGTGCACTTGCTCATCGTTTCTCTGGTGTGGCTCTGTTGCACATTTGAATTCGTGCACAGGTGTTGGAGGGTGTGATCTTTGAGGGTAAACTCTCCTATGCTCACTTCACCTTCCTTTATCTTTCTGGTCCTTCTACCACCATCCTGACCACCAGCAGATACTCAAAATCGAGTTGCTTGTATTCAGGGGCCAGTCATCACATCAAATTCAGAAGGGCACACAATAATTTCAACCACATTCCAGATGAGATGACTTTTTTAAGGTTGGATTTTCTAACACTAAAGAGCTGAGGAGCTGCCCTACCTTATCACCCAGAACCTACTACCAGGACCAGTGAGCCCGGCTGGTCCAGGTGACATGGGGAAGAGATGGAACCACTGTTTGGCGGTCAGGCCAGATACAAGAAGCCTTTCCTGGAGATGCTCTGATTCACACCACTAACTTCACCTTTCACTCTGCGCCTCCAGATTTTCCCCTCTTCTTATAGTCATAACCACCGAGAGGGGACAATTTTGGAGGAGTTTCTCAAAGATCGCAGAGCCAAACCCCTTTTGCCATCTGCTCTGTATCACCCCCCTGTTCTCTATAACAATTAATGTTACTTTTTTTAATTATCATGTTTTATGCTCCAAAATGATTTGCTGAAATTCCTTCCCAGGGTTTCCTATTAATGAAGAGGGCATATGTATTTCACTGACTTCACTCAAAGAAACGTAATATACTTATTAAAGTCTAAAAGTGTTTTAAAAACATCCTTAAAAAAGATTATGTTTGTTAGGTGTGTGCTCATGTGTGTTTGCTGGTTACCAATAAATATGTGACTTATGAATACTAGTGACAGTGAGAAACCAAAGCTTGATCTCCACCGATTACATGTGAGATACACTACCCACATGCACTCATGTGTCCTTGTGTAGTTGATGTTTCTATATAGTTTCTTCTCGAAGCTAAGCAGCACAGGTTAAACATTTCAGATTGCACAATAAAAAGTCCTCCACCCACCCTAATGACAAGATGTACTTGAACAAGATGAGGTGCTGATATAATTTACAATTTACTTAATGACAGGGAGCATAGATAACCCAACCAATGTGATGTTTTGTAACAAAAAGAAGTGTTGCAAATATAATCAGAAAACTAGAAGATGAAGCAGCTGTATAACCGGGGGTGTAGAGGGCCGAATACAGAACTTTGGGTCTCAATGTTGGACACCATATGCAAATATTATAGCTCGCTCTTCCTGAGTAAGAGATTTTGTGCGTGATTTAAATGTCATAAACATTTTACAAGTCTTTCGTAGCAGCAGATTTCCTGTTCTGGGAGTTAAAGGGCAAGTGTAAACCTGAGAACATGCTGTGCGTATGTATGACAGACATAAAAACACACAGAACGACCTTTACAAACACATCAGGCTGACCGTGTCCATCCTGAAGAGAAAAACCGCCAGACTGAATCCCCATTGGGTGGAATCACTAATATTTAAAATCTGTGACTATGAAAATAGAGTCGTCTCTTTTAGAATTATACAGGCAATTGTCTCAGGTTCTGTGAGTTACCTCAACTTTTTACCATTCAGAATTTCTTCTTTTTTTAAAATTCCTAACCCAGATATACAATAAGACACACAGTTTAGCCAGAAGAAATTCTTCTCTAATTAGTTTCTAATGCCCTGCATTAATGTGGTTAATTTTACAAGTTGATTATGGTCTGCACAGCATAATTGCAGGAGCCAGAAGTTTAAAATAAGTTTCCAGCCTTCCAATGACATGATCAAGTGTCTATTACCTGACTACAGGTTCGGAAAACAAGGAAGAGGGAGGGTGCACGTGAGACGGACCATACATGGAGGGATGTGGTGGGAAGAAAAGACTGAATGATACATGGGCAGCAGATTAAGTTTGCTTCTTAGTTTTGCCCAGGGCCAGATAGAGGTATACATATCAGATGAACGCATTTTCAGTTTTGTTTTTCCCTTTTGTCTGCCAGCCTAAAAGAAACTTCCCGAATGGTTTATTTATCCACAGAGTAAAGGCTGGCTTATACACCATAAACATAGACACAAAAGTTTAAAATCTGAGAAAGAAACCTGGACTATTTTTTTTTTTCCTAATTCAGATGATGTTCTATACTGGTTTATTCGCAACGCTAGTTTGATTCACTTAGGACAATTCAAAGTTGCAAGTGAACAAATCTTGATATGCCAGGACAAAATCCAACCTATTTGACATGCATTCTTTTGTTTGCTGGTGCTTTTCCTGATGTCCTGGAAGCATCATTCTCAAATTGGAATTGGAGAAAACAGCAGAAAACGTAGAGCCTGAAAATGAGGACCATGACCTCATACGTGCACCATTTCAAATACCTGGAAACTATGTTTTATTTGGGTGGCTGATATTTTGAGTGATCTTGTCGCCTTCCACTAATGCTAAAGGAGGTGGTTGGCAGAGGAAAGAAATCTGCTCCACATTGCTCATTGGTTATACATTCAGAAATCTCACCCATAAAAGAATGTTTTCTTCTCTGTTTCAGATCGAAGCCCAAAGAATGTAAATCTTAAACATGCCGGATCTTGGGAATTAAGCTTTTACATATTTGGATACTCAAGTTATTTATTTTTGTAAGAAACGTTTTACAAGGCTCCTTTTTAATGTCTGAACCAGTAGCACAGCCTTATGTATATTGAGAAGATATAAGCCTAAGAGAAGGATTGTTCCAGCACACTAAATGAATTAAGATCATCAGACATGCCCCAAGACCACTGTGGAATCTAATATTTAACATCAGCAAAGTTTATTTTTCCATGTATCCTTCTTCCAATTACTGTATATTCTAGCTCTGCCACTTCATGTAACATTATGTAAAGAATTCTCTATTAAAGTCATGGCAATAAACTCTAGTGCTTCTGGTCCACCCTGCATGGGATACACGTTCTACACATGGTATTCATTTCAAGTGCATTTCATCTGTGGTTGCTGTCATTGGGGCTAGATAACAAATATAAGAGCATGGAAAGTAGTGTGATGCAGAAGATATTATTAATATTATTATTTTATCTGGATTTTTAATCCAGCTTGCAAGAATGTTTTTCATGTCTGGCAAAAAAGGAGACTGTAATCCTATCGTTGGACAATCTGTTAATAGCAAACATCAAGGAAATGTAATTCGTCTGCTTTGATAACTTGGTTGAGGGAATTTTAGAAACTACTCTGAAAATTAGCTGTAATCCCCTTGGGAAAAAAAAAAAAAGATGTGATGATATGGGAGAAAGGAATTTTCCCACTGGGCATGGCTACGGGTTTAAGTACAATTGGGTAATATTTTGAAGTTGCATTCTCTCAAAAGTCTAGGTAAAATATTAAGTATGTGGTTTTATCAGAATCCTAAAACTTATTGTTTCTGTGCTGGGCCAAACTTTTTCCATTTTCTGCACCTAACCATGAACTTTTTCAGATCTTATTAGTATGACATTCATTTTTGCATTCTCTTTGTCTTGCTGGTTGATTTTTTTTTTAAACAGTATGTCTTGTTTTATATACCATATTAGAAGAACACAAGAGGGGAGAGGGGCTATCTTATTATAGATCTCTATAAAACAAAAAAAATATTACTAGGCACCCATAACACCTGAGACTAAATCTATTTTATCATCCTATTTTTCACATTGGACAACACAGTGCACCTTCTGTTTATTTCTTGATTGTGAACCACCTATTGATTTCCAGTGTTTTCCTTGGACCCGGCATATAGTAAGTAGTCCGTACATGTTTATCAGATTGAATTATTGTCGAGTTTTTATTCATTTAGTGGTATACCCATCAGTATAAAAAGAATTCCAGTAGTCCCACGCATTTTAAATTTACACCAGTTATGATATTTAGGTAGTAACTTATTTAACTGGTCAAAGCTGGTCTAATCTTGACAAATAATAATTTTCTGAATTATTCATAGCATTTGATTCTCAAGATAGATGAGGATTCGTTACTTTACTTACTTTCATTTTTTTCTTACTTTATTTAAATAGTAGTCTTCGTCCACTCTATTACTTATGCTGAAAGAGACAATGCAGTAGTATCAATGTTGCATTATTCAAATACGAATTTTGAACGGAGTGTGATGGCTTGCCATAGAGCACAAGGGCCATTTTTGTAGGCTAAGTTAATTACATTAATTAATCTTTTTAACTGAATTAAATGCTCATATAAAGAAATGCACGGATAAACTAAGTTGCCTATTATTCACATGATCCGTTGTTTCTCAATTCCACTTAATTATGTAATTTTTTTAATTACCTTTCTTTCTTTAGCTCCTAGAAGTGGCGTCTGCATATGCTGACACAACAGGCAATAAAAAAATTAAAAATGAAATAAATTGGCTTAATATGCCAGAGTTTATAAAGTGAAAAAAAGTCTATGTTGATAATGTTTATTCAACTGAATACTATAAATGATTATTTGATGAGACTTTCTATCAGTAAGAAGAGAACATCTTTCCCTAGAATATTAATAGGGAATCAATAATAAGTTATGATTCATGACAATATAACTAGAAGTAATTGTCTACTACAAAGGTAAAACCTTTGGTTTTAAATAAATATATGTGTGTGTGTGTGTGTGTGTATACACACACATATATATATGCAGTGTAATGGATAAAATAAATGCCATTGAATTTTTAAGTCTTTGCCTCCGTATTGGGTTGTGTTCCTCTTAAGTACTGGTGGCACCCTTCGCTCAGATTCTGGGAGCTGACTCTTATAGTTATGCCATAAAGATGATACTTTATGAGTTTGACATAATGCATGCAGTAAGCCTTAGGTGTATTGGGACCACGCTAAATTCATTATTTTTTCACTTCTGCACAGCAAGATGCATTTTAGTTCCCAGCCAAGTTATTTATGTCTTAAAATTAGATGTGATCTTTTCAAAGAAGTAGAGCGAGATGTTGGGGGAAAAGGACCAGATGTAACATTTTCAGCTTTCCATTTGTGCACTGTGTTCTGGGGCCCAGGGACCTCAGCAACACAATTAAGGCTGTATTGATCTGCGCCTGTCATTACATTGTAGACAGACCGACTGGGGGTTTGCAGTTTACACATTTATGTGACTTCACCTGGTTTGGGGTTGTTTTTAAGTGAATCTAGAGTTTCAAAAAGGTGTAAAATTGACACTCTCTGAGGTCCTCCAGGCTTCTGTGAAAGAGTAGCAAAGGAAGTGCCTGGCTGGAGCTTCCCCACACGTTCTAAGCACTAACAGGAGATCAAGGCAGGACAGCAGGGAGGCAAAGGACCAGGTCCTGAGGGCAGAGCTTGGCCACAGCCCCCTCCACAACCCCGCATGCATGTTTGCAGCTGGTAATGTGAACTGCATTTTCCTTAGTTCTTCCTCTTCACCAGGCTCTGTGCTGAAGTGCCTTCTATCCATGCTTGCTTTGTACTGCTCGCATTAACCCTAGATGGTAGGCATTGTGGTCCTCATCTTGCAGGTGAGGAAACTGAGGCACAGTTTCCTCACTGAGTAAATAGTTTCCTGCCACAAAGCTACCAAAGGACAAAGCTGGCATTCTCATCTAGCTCTGGGCCATATAGCCAACCCGATTACATGCCAAGTTCACTATTCCCTAAATCTAGGACTTGATTCAGCCTTTTCTCTGGGATTTCAAGCCATTTTATTCCTTTAATAAATAGACCACATTTCCAAAGCAGCCTTGGTCTGAGCATGTTTGCTAGGTCTCCTCTTGAAAGCTCAGTTTTCATATTTTTAATGTCACTTGGCTATAGGCAAGTGGGTCTCAACGCAAGGAAATGTCTTAGTCCTTCCTCCACTGTGGACCATGGGGGTTGATTTTCAGCCTTTATAAATGTCAAAAATCAAAATTTGGATTCCTTGTCACTTTTTAAAAAAATTCTTAGGGCGCCGGGTGGCTGTCGGTTAAGTGTCCGACTCTTGGTTTTGGCTCAGGTGGTGATCTCAGGGTCGTGAGATCAGCCTCAATTCAGGGCTCCATGCTCAGCTCAGAGTCTTCTTGAGGTTCTTTCCCCCTGTTCCTCCCACTGCTCTTGCTCTCTCTCTTTCAAATTAATTAATTAATTAGTTAATTTTTTTAAATTCTGTAAGATTTAATAGAAAGGCTATAGTGTAACTAGAATAAAAAGATGGATGAGTGGAAAGCAATGCTGTTCAGCTATCTAGAGAGTTCTGTGGGGGCCGTCCCAAAACACCCCTTCTCTTGCCACTACCATCATCTATATCCAGTTTCTTCTCCAGTAAGTGCCACTGGAGAAGACAATTATGGAGAGCAGGCTATTGGCTATATTCAGGAATCAGACCAGTCGCAGGTGGAATCGTGACTTAACACTCTCAAGCTCTGGTTTTTCCAACAAGTAACCTCTTTAAGCCTCAGTTACCTTGTCTTTAAACAGGAATGATAATTATATCTTAGTGTCAACTCTTTCTTTTGGGATCTCAAGTTTGTAATGGCAACAGAACTGTCAGCGCTGCCATTTGGGAGGAGCCTGCTCTCCTTCCATTGCCAATAGAAGCATGTGAAGCAGTTGCTTCTCTGATTACCACTGGTAAGGAAGAGGGGAAGGGAAGTCAGTGCGGGGCTAGACTACAAGTAAAGACAGAAGTCTGGAATTGTCTGAACGTTTGGTTGTTGTCATAAGTGGTTGTGGGGAGTGGTGAGCGTGCTAGTAGTTGAGCTCATAGGGACCACAGATGACCTTTAGCCCATTGTTCTTGGTCCTATGGACCATTTGTATCAGCAATGAGAAATGCCCAATGTCAAACACAGGTCTGATGTTCATGCGGTCCGTGCTGAAACAGACCACTCGGGGCTCTTGAGCAATTCATTCTAAAGACATACCTAGACACAAGATTCATCCCCAGAGTTAAATAACTTTCTTGAGGGATACTTTTGAGGTAACAAATTCAATTCAGTTAGGCATCCTGCCAAGCAGGTACGTGCCAATTCCCAAATCACACCTGTAAGCGTGGGGCCCAGTTATCAAATACCTGCAAATTATAACTTGCTCATAAGCAGACCCTGTTACCAGCTAAATGAAGTTTTCCCTGGAAATTCCTTTTTGTCATTCACAGCAAATCTCCTACCCTGAGGCTTCTCCTGTCAACCCAATCTCTGGAGAACTGCCCAACCATCAACACCACATTTATCCTAGCACCTTTGTTCTCAGAATGAACAGTCTCTTTGAAGACAATAAAGACTCAAATTCAAATGTCATCATAAATTGTTAAAGTAAAAGAAGTAAGTCCGTGTGAATATAAACAGCTATCAAAAAAGCAAGAGACAACAACACATACTTTTTTCCAGCCAAAAAACAGCGATTAAATGCAAAGATTTTCATGAGGTGCTCTAATTTCAGTGAGCTGAGCCAGAAGAGTCACGAGAGGATGAACGTTACCCCCAAAGAGTTGAGGTGAGTGGTTCTTAACTCCTCTTTATCTTCGCATGATGCCTAAAATCTAATTGTATTAGTTTCCTGTTTCTTCTGTACCACATTATCACAAACTTCACAGCTTAAAACAACATGAGTTTATTATCTTACAATTCTAGAGGTAAGAAATCCTAAAATCAAGGTGTTGGCAGGACTGAATTCTTTCTGGAGGCTCCAGGGGAGAATCCATTTCCTTGCCTTTTCCAGCTCCTAGAGGTTGCCCACATGCTTGGCCCCTTCCTTCATCTCCCAAGCTCATCACACAAGCTCTGATTCTGTCATTGCATCCCCCTCTTGGTAGTCCTCTTGCCTGTCTCTCCTAAGGACTCTGAGATTACATGAAGCCCGCCTGAATGATACCAGATGCTCTCCCCACAAGTTCCTTAACCTAATCCTATTTACAAAGTCCCTTTTATCATGTAAGGTGACATATTCACAGGTCCAAGGATTAGGATGTGGACATCTCTGGAGGGCCAATATGGTGCCTACCATTCTAATCAACTGATAACTATCAAGCACTTACAAGTCATTCCTTCCTTCCATTTAAAAGTATCACTCATCTCTCATAATGTGAAGAATCTGTTAGGTTTTCTTGACACAAAAATGAATAAGACTTTGTCTCTGCCCGTAACAATAAGAAAATTATCTAGTCCCGGTTAAACTCTTGGTATGTGCCAGACATTTAATTCTGGGCATTTAATTCTTTTAATCTCCCGTTAAGTCTATGAGGTTGGCTCTATTCCTTCACCCATTGTACAGCTGAAAAACCTGAGTCACTAAGAAGTGATTTCCCAATTTAAACTGGTAGTAAGAGGTAAAACCAGGATCTCAACCTAGGCAGCATGTCCCCGAGCCTGTCATGTACCTAGTTTGCTGCTAGCCAGTCCTCTTCACGGTTTAATATCTACTCCTTGTCAGTATAAATCATTCAGACTTCAGCTAATTTTTAGAACAGTTCCTGGCACATCATACATACTCTGTAAATCATAATGATGGCAATGACGATGATGATGACAGTGGTTATGATAATGACGACTTGAAGAACAAATTGGCTACCTTTATTAGGGAAAGGTTTGGCTAAGGAAAGGTTGAGCTCTAATGTTCACTTACTCATTAACGCTGCTGGGATATTACATCCAAATATAGAAGGATCAAATGAAGGGGAGTTCCAGAAGACAGTTCCTGATGAGGAAGAAGGAGAGTAGCCCAGTTCTCAGTTCCCATTTTTATCTGAAGTCCCTGCTATCTGCTCCTGGAATGAAACAGTGCATTTGTCCTATGGCTTCCTTAATTATCAACCAATTAAGGAAATGATGGATAACTACCGCCTCTTTCCAATAGTACCAGATAGGTGGGCCAGGGCCCTATGCAAAAGGGTGTGACAAATACAAAGCCTGGCATCTGCCATTAGCAACATAATCTCAGCTCCCAGCACAGTACATCCAGCCGATCTTTTAAACTGCCTTGTGATTAGATTTACTCTAAATTATGCCCCCTCTCAGATGTCCAAATTCAGGAAATTCAACATCTCACACTTGAGCTAAATATATTGAAGAACACAAATTAACATCTCAGTTTATTAGCAGCTACAGAAGGAAATGTCCACAAATTCAAACTCAATCATGATAATTGGATTTCTATTTACCATCCTGGGAGGTATAGTTTTACTAACAGGAAAGGAAAGAAAGTCATTTTGGTTGCTGCCATAACAAAATGGACCTCCACAGAGATCAGTCCCACTATTTTGCTTACTTTAGTTATTTTGTTCATTTGCTCAGCCACCCCTGCCCCCACCACTCTATCACTCCAATGGTTCTGGATTTTAATCCTGAGTTTTATTTCAAGCATATGATTACATCAGCTTTCTTTTTGCTATATTAGTTTTTATTTGCGAGTCTACTAAAATGAATAATATTTAAGCCTTTGAACAAAGGTATTGAATCAAGCCTAACACTAACCACTTATAGACCAGATGATCTGAAAATCACCTTATTTAATAAGATTTCCAGATCAAATACATGCTGGAAAAGCACGGGGGTAATCATTAGTATAGTGGTGCAAGGCTTATATCAGAAAAACTTTAAAGCTTGTGAAACCTAATTTGAAAGATTTGGGGACACAACTCTAAAAACCTTTCAAGCAAATTTCATTTACTCAACACTTATTTCGTGAGTATTATTGGTGGCAGCGTGCTATGTCAGTGGATACATCTATGTTAGAAGTGCAGGTGAGGACAGAGAATGCCAGAGAAGTCACATAATGTCACATACGACCTAGGTTTTGATATGTAATTTTAGAAAGGGATGGGTGAGTGGAGGGGAGGAAAGAAAAAGGAATTCTAAGACAATAAAACACCAAGAATAAAAGAGTGGTAAAAACCAGGGGTTAGCAAGGATCTTGAGAGTTGTGAGTTTAGGGACTTCCTTCGATAGGTAATGGGGTGCTATAACCAGGAAACTCATTAGACATGAGAGTGAAAGCAAGATATAAAGATTCTGTCCTTGTTATTATTTATTTATTTATTTATTTATTTATTTATTTTTAATGTTTTTTTTTTTTATTATATTATGTTAGTCACCATACAGTATATCCCTGGTTTCTGATGTAAAGTTCGATGATTCATTAGTTGCATATAACACCAGTGCACCATGCAATATGTGCCCTCCTTACTACCCATCACCAGCCTATCCCATTCCCCCAGTTGATTCTTGGCTCTTTTGCATTTTAGAGATGTAATGAGCAGCGATAGGAAAATCAGTAGATTAGTTTCCCCTGGTGCTGCAACAAATTATCATGAATTTGGTGGCTTTAAACAATACAGATTTATCTTGCAGTTCTGAAAGTTGCAGGTCTGACACAGTCTCAGTCTTACTGGGCTAGAACCAAGTGTCGGCAGGGCTGTGTTCCTATCTGGAGGCTCAGGAGGAGAATACTTTCCCTTCCCTTTTAAAGCATCTAGAAGCTGCCTGCTTCCCTTGGCTTATGGCTCCCTTCCTCCATCTTCAGAGCCACCAAATCTGCCCAAATCCTTCTCACAGCCTCACTTCTTTGGTTTTCTTCTTCTGCCTCCTTCTTCTAAGGATCTATTTGATGATACTGAGCTCTCTCAGATAATCTCCTTATTTTAAGATTGGCTGACTAGCAACCTTAATTTCATCTGCAAACTTAATTCTCCTTTGCCATATTCTATATGGTATTCATGCATTCTATGGATTAGGACAGGGGTTTAGGGGGAGGTAGTGGCATTGTTCTGCCTACCAGTCAGGAAAGGCACTGATGTGAAAGAATGGTAATGAGACAGACTTTGAACATTCTGAGTTTATAATACTTGGTATATGTTGAGTGGGGGAAATCTATAAAAATTCATGATTTAAAAAGCCTGGGCTTTCAGCTGATCACCAACTCAATGTAAGCCAACAGTCTATTCGGGAAACACCACAGGCTTTGGGAAGGATGTTGGCCACCGTCTGCCAGCATACCCACTGTGTATAAGACACTGGGCTAAGCCATTTTCATAAATTAATCATATTACAATTCACAAGGACCCAGTTTTTTGTTGTTTTGGGTTTTTTCTTTAATAGATGGGGACACTAAGACTGAGATTTCAAGGTCAACTTGTCCCAAGCAAGAAGAAGATGTCTGTTTCCAAAGTATTTAAGCTCAAGGTTATTTCCTTTCCTTGTCTGAAGGAAAGTCAACAAGCAAATTAGAATGACCAGCCAGAGGAATTATGCAAGAGCAGTGCATTGGTAAACGATTTGTTTTTTTACAAAAGTATCGTTCTGAAAAAACAACAACAACAAACAAAACAAAACAAAACCGAAACTAAGAAGGTACAGAATTACTTTTAAGAATATTAATAAGAGCTTACACTTATTGAATTCTCAATATCAGGCCAGGGACTGAATGGCAGGCACTCTTCCAACGAGTGCTATAATGAATACCTTTTTTGCTATTTCACAGAGAAAGAAGATGTGAGCACTGTCCTTGTTACTTCTATTTACCTCCTCATGCTAGTACCAAGTAACACTTTGTCTCCTATAACGATGGAGAACTGGCCATGAACCTATCCTGGACCAGCTCTTCCACCTGTGGGTTAGATCTTATTCACCTACCTATTCAAGGACCCTGTTCCTGCTAATGGACACTCTCTCACCTGTAGCATTTGCTTTTCCCTCTTTGCTGAATCATTCCTATTAGCAAAAACATATGCTCTATGTTTTCCCATCTTAACAAACATTTCTTGTGATTGCACTGCCCCTTCCAACTTACTCTGCTCCACACTGGGCCAAAACTGTTTTAAAGAATATCTATACTCTCTGTGTACAGCTCCGTTCCTCTGATTGCTCCCTTTCAAATGCCTCCACCCCAGTCAGACCAGGGCCCTTACCCTGGCCCTACCAAACTGCCCTTATGAAGGTCACCTATAACTAGGGTGACCATACAGTTTAGTACTCAAAGTGGGACACATCTGAGAGTGAAAATGGTGCCATTAACAATTATACCAAGATGATAGGCAAATATGCAGGGGGCCCACTGGTAAACTCTGTCTTAGATAGGGTTCAGTAGGAGCAGATGCTAAGATAGAGAGTCCCATGCAGAGGGTTCCTGGGGAAGTACTCCAGGAGACACACGTGCGAGAAAGGAAGGAAGGCTGGATTGGGCAGAGGGGGAAGCCGATTTACCATGTGAGTACAAATGAGGCTTAGCCCTTCCCATAAGAAAGCTCTGAAGCTGGATTGGACGTTCATAGAGATCCCAGATTAAGGTGAAGGGGCCAGGCTTTAGTCCCCACATTAGAGGGAGGTTGGTGTCTAACATTGGGTGAGGAAATTTCCTATCGAAGGACAATTACACTGAGAGATGCAGCTATAAGCCTCAAGCAGCTGATATTCCCAGTGGCTAGAAGATACTCATGTCAGCCCAGAATGTACTCTGGGGGGTACACCTTATTATCTACTACACTAGGATGTAGTTTCAACCTACCAAATATTGGCCATGTTGTTAAATCAATAATCAAATGGCAGTTCTCATCTTACTGGATCTATTAGCCGCCTTGGACATAGGTGATCAATCCCTCTTTCTTGAAATACATTATGTTCTTGTTTTCCAGATATCACCTCCACCGTTTTCCCTATTCTTTCACGAGATTTTTCTCCTAGGTCTCCTGGTCTCCTGCCTCTTAATTTCTTTGATTAGTGACCTCTGGTGTGACACAGAACTGTCTTTTCTCACTAGACTAGCTCCCCAAGTCAAGGTCTGCAACAATGACTGGAAGGACAAATCCTGACCATCGCCTTTTGCTGTAAATAAAGTTTTATTGGAACACAGTCACACGTACTCATTTCCTCTAGGACTGCTTTTGTGCTACAACCACAAATGCATAGTTGTGACAGAAACCAATGGTCCACAAAGCCAAAAAAAATTTCCTATCTCGAATTTTGCAGAAAAAGTTTGGCTGGCTCCGGCCCTAGAGGAATTGATCTTATCTCTAAGAAGAGAGCATCTCCTTCAGGTCTTTGCCAATGTCACCTTTAAGGAGAGTTTCCTTCTGTCCTCACCGCATACACGTACCTCATATAGTCACTGTATCTCTTCCCAGTTTTAACTTTTCTTTCTTATCACTATCTGTATTAGTCAGGGTTCTCCAGAGAAAGAGAACCAATAGGATGTGTATAGATATATATAGAGAGAGTGCGTGGGAGAGAGAGACTTATTTTAAGGAATTGGCTTGTACAATTATGGAGGATGGCAAGTCCAAAATCTTCAGGGTGGGCTGGCAGGCTGAAGATCCAGGGAAGAGCCAATATTGCAGTTCAAGTCCAAAGGCCATCTGCTACAGAATTCCTTCCTGCTTGGGGAAGTCAGGCTTTTGTTCTATTTAGGTCTTCAGCTGATTGGATGAGGTACAAACACATTATAAAGGATGATCTACTCTATTCAAAGTTCACTGTTTTAAATGTTAATTTCATCCAGAAATATCCTCACAGAAACATCCAAAGTAATGTTTGACCAAATATGTAGACACCATGGTTCAGCCCAGTGGACACATAAATTAACCACCACATTATCTAATGTATTTATATGTTTTCTTATCTTCTCCCACCTCTAAGTTAATAATGAGTTCCATGTGGAAGGGTTTTTATTTTTGTTCTGTTCACTGCCACACATCTTTAGCACCCAGAGTTGTTGCCAAGCACATAGTTGATTTCAATATATATTTGTTGATTAAACAAATGGCTTTCGATACCGTATGTACGACCTTCAGACCTAAACATTTAGCCTAGATCTTGCCCTGAACTCAAATAAGTATATCCAAAGACCTTACATGCATTTCCTCTTGGGTTTATAAGGAACCTCAATATAACATGCTCAACACCCAACTCATGATCTTTCTTCTGGCAGTTAGGTAAAAACAGCCTGCCTAGAACCATAAAAGCAAGGAGCATTTCAAAATCTGCTTGTGTACGGAGAGATTAGTGTTTCAGGAGTCTGGAAAGTAAGTTGGAGTCAACATGCAGAGGCCCGTTAACATCAAGGTCGCTCTCCCAGACCGTCTTCTGCACATTAACAGTCCGTAGTGTCAGTGACCTGGCCAATGAGGCAAACTCCACAGGCAGTCCTTGGGCCAGAGATCCCACCAGGCTGGCTGGGACTTCCTCAGGGGTGCACTGCAGTCAGGGCTATTTCTAACTGACTCTGTCCTTCCCTCTCTTTTTTCTCAGGTGTCAGGCCTACAACGGTCAAAAGGTTTTCTTGCCTACTCCTGCACCCTCCACCTTTATCTTTCAGAGGCATTAAAGCAATGCGTTCTTGTGTATGATGCCTATTCAAGCTGGTTCCTTGATCTTTCCTACACAAACTTTGCAGGCAGGCAGTCTCCAACCTACGCTGGAGGTGCTGCCTCTAATACATGCTCCGTTTATTCAGGCCTTGCCTCATATCCTATTTTCTATCTTCCATGATTCCATGCATCCAAATCCTAGTATCTCAAAATTCAGTTGAATCCTTCAGACTTTGTGAATACCAAGCAGATTTATAAAATCTCTAGAATTCAATTGCATTTAGAGGAAAAACCTCACAGCCCATTTCTTAAATATGTCAATAGTTTATTTAATTTTAACATTCTCAAGGTCAATTAATAAATCTTTCACATGCCTTTCCTCTCTTATCACCTAGTAGATTTCTGGGTACGTAGTAGATTTATTTATTTTTTGTTGTTGGTGGTGGTGATTCAGACCTTTGAACTAACAATTGAAATGCTTTGAAAATAATTGAAATAGGCTAGTGTAATAGCAGCTACTATCAGATGTAAAAGTAAAGAGCTGGACCTCAGGGCTTATAAGGAAGCAGTCATGTTTCTAATTAAATTTCAGACTTGATAGGAGGTTGTACTGTGATTCAGTGATAATGAGAAGTCTGGACACCGAGAGGAAGTGTAATATAGAAGTGGCTTTATCATATAGATCACACAAGATATATATATAATCACTTACAACTTTCACCAAAGTGGTTTTATTAACTGCTCTACTAATGCAAACTACTCTCTAGAGGAAGGGAGAAACACAAATAGTCTTTGCCTTATACTTTTTCAAAGCCATGATTTATTTAATGAGTTTGAAATAGGATCTTTTTCAGGAAGTAATCTTGACAAACATATGCTTATCTCCTTTTGACAGCAACAATAAACTGAGAGCCAAGAAAGCAAGGATTAGAGAGAAAAGATGTTTGTGAGTTAGGCGTGTGTGTGGCTGGGCAAGTCTGGGTCCACCAGCTTCCGCCCATGAACTAGAAATGACTTAGCTGGGGAAAGTAGGATGTATCACCATGAAAGAAATCAGAGTACTCTCGTTCATGAGTCCTATTTGTGTTCTGGACGGCGTATGACTCAATAAGACAGCACTTACTGGACTCATGGGAAAGAAAACAGACGGTATTTGAAAACCTGGCACCCAACATTATGAGAGCTGGGTCTTCTCCTGGAGGATGACAAGGCAGGGGTTGGGAAACTGGGAGCCCTGAGCTCCCTCAAGTAGAGAGAGATCATGACCCAGGAAGAACACAAATACATTTCAGGGCAACGGTTTAGGTCTTTCACTTCCTGATGGTTGGTTGTTCCTTTTCTTTTCAAATTGGGAAACCAAGCACCAAGGAAAAGAAAATTTATGAAAGAGATTGTTCTGCCCATTCATGATTGTAATATGCCAAGTCATAAAAATTTAGTATAAAGTCTCTTTCGAGAGTCATTTTTAAAATCACCATAATCTTTTTGTTTGGCAAAGCCAGTTCAGTGGCAATAAGGATAAATGGCATTTCCTGCCACTCTTATTTATTTTTTTTTAATGTGGTCCTTCTGCTTTACATTTTCAAAACGTGTTAATGACAAGGATCTGCTTCCCAAACAAAATATTTTACTTTAATGGGGATTTCTATCAAAAATAAGTAACAGAATTCCTCTTTAAGATAATCTGACTTACATTAAGTGTGTATAAAATCTCATCATCCAAATACCTTATTTTTGTGTTATTGACAAGAAATGGAACTTTTTGGATCTTGACTGTAATCTTAGTGGGCTCAATTCATAGCAATAACGTAATAGCACCGATTCAATTCTCTCTCTTCTTTACCCACATATCATTCTTTAATTCAGGCATTAGGTTCAAGTATGATTAAGAGAATTCAAGATACATCTTTATGATCCCTGCAATTACTAATCATGTTTACTTAGGAATTATTGTCATGGTTCATCTGAAACATATTGGTGGAAAGTAGAGACTTTCTAATTATCTCCAAGGAGGAGTTTCAAAGTCAAGTCCAGAAAACAAGGGGCCACACCCCTCTGTTTGTAGAATGCAGAAATGAAAGCATTCTTACCATTCATGAACGGTTTTCCCTTAGAGACTGTTTCACAAAAGCAGTTATAGACACATTAAGCAAATCTTGCCCCACCTTCTGAAAGAAACCGGTTGTGTCTGCTCTTTTACTTTACTAGTGATTACGGTGATTGAATTAGGTCCTTTGTTGACCTCATAAGTCATGGATTTTTTATGTTTTATGTATATCTTTCAATATACAGTGTCACTTTATATTTCTAAGTACTTAAAGCCTAAATCTGAACCAGTATCATCAGTGCTACCTTCTTTGAACTAATATTCCAGAATAAATAACCAATTAGGTATCTGAAAATATAGCAGAAAATCAGAAAAGAGTATTGTTTAAAAATCACAAAAGATGGAGCTCCTGGGTGGCTCAGTGGGGTAAGTGTCTGCCTTAGGCTCAGGTCATGATCTCAGGGTCCTGGGATAGAGCCCCATGTCATCAGGCTCCCTGCTCAGAGGGGAGTCTGCTTCTCCCTCTCCTTCTCCCCTTCCTCCCTGCTCATGCTCTCAAGCTCTCTCTCTCTCTCCCTCAAATAAATAAATAAAATCTTTTAAAAAATCACAAAAGCTTCTTATAAAGTGTCTTGTTCAGGTAATAACTGCAATACAAGATAATGCAAACCATGTGTAATCTTTAAGAAATGTATCCTAGGTGATGATGAAGAAATAATTCCACTTTACTAGGTTAGTTGACAAACTTTTTTTTTTACATGCTTCACTTTAAAATAAAATAAAAACAACATATCACAATTATATCTCTCAGAACATGAACTTCTTGGAAAATTTAGCAAAGTAAGTTTTAACAAGCAAATATTATGCCTATAATAGTAAGGATGCAACAAAAACTTAAATTGAGGCCAAAATAAAAAGGAATGCAGTGTTCTAGAGTATTCACATGCTAGAGGTAGGTTGCATTAGATCCTAGTATGCAGCTTCCAGAAAAGGAAACAAGGAGCGTGTGGGGCATGTGACCTGAAGTTCATGGCACCATTCTGCTTTGGGCAACCCAAACGTCTCCCGAAGTGTTGGCCAGAAAGCCAGCCATGCTACGGGCTAACTCAAATAGCACTTTCAGAATTTTGATACATCTGCCAAAGTAAGCTGTCAATTAGCATTTGTGAGAGTCACACGAGTATTTCTACTACTGCATTCCGTTCCCCTAAAAGGCGTTAATTCATTCAGAGTACTGGGTAGGACAGCTCAAATATTGTCTGGCATAAGAGATGAATCTTTTAATCCTTTCTAAATGATTCACCAACCTGGCTTTGGTAATTGTAGCTTAGTAGATAGAAGTGGCTTAAGCTTCTTTTGTCTTAAAGGTATACTTAAACATATTTTTCAAACATGACAGTACCGTCACCTCCTTGTCCCCAGGGTATGTGGGGAGATGACGTAAGACCCAGGGGCATATGTTTAGGGAGGGTAGAGTGAGAAAAAGACATCTCCCAGTGGTTCTTTAAATTTCGTGTGACTCAGAATCACCCAAGGGTGCTTAAGAATGCAGAATCTGGTGTCTGACACCCAGTCATGTTGATTCAGAAGGTCAAGGGTAACATTAGGGTTAGGAATGTGGTTATCTAGCAAGGACTTCTGGTAATTCTGGTGCCAGGGGTCTGGGGGCCATCCCTGGAAGAGTTCAGCTTTACGTAAATGAGGGCTTTTGATCTCTTACCTAACCCCATCTTCCTTTTAAAAATAGCCTTTGAGTTAGAGAAGCTATAAAGTGATCATGATCTTCCTGAAGACAGTAGGTAGTTGACTCATCTTCTGTCCCGTGGGCTGTAATTGACATTTATCCTCAGCACACTAACTTCCAAAGCACACGTACTGTACTTAATGACAGCATGAGCCTGTGGTTATAAGCCTCATAAATGGAACTATACACAGCAGTGGTGGCCTTTTATTTATATACTCATTTCAAAGGGAAGTCAGACCAGTTAGCTGTGTGCAGTCTGTTTACTAAACAGAGTTTAAACAATGGGCTTAGACGGGGATTCTTTCAGCTTAATGTCTATCAGATGATTAAAAAAGTTTCCAGTTAACCTCCCCGCTCACCACGTAAGGAGCAAAATGGTAATACCTGTAGAATAATGAGGGTACAGCCTGTGCTTAATTTATTCCAAACATTGCAAGATTTTCACATTAGCATTAATGGCTTGCTTACAGTGGAACCCTAGAGGCCACATAAAATAATAGGAGGCTCAAAAGTCGTAGCTAAAAAGGAACTGTTAAAAAAAAAAAATTGTGCACACTGTTTCTGGCGTGCTCCACCAAAAGATTGTGGTTCAATGTTCACATTGTTCTCTCCAGACAGTACTAATTTGTTTCCAATTAAAAGAAAATGGATTGCAAATGACTTCGCAGAGCAGCTCGGTCAAAGAAATAAGGGTTGGTTTATAATGATGCCTCAGGAGCAGTGCGCCTGCTGCAGGGCAAAAACCGAGGCCTCCTTGAACAGAGTAGCTGGGTCTAAAGAGAAGAGTTTGAGTTACTCTGGTCCTGGAATTTATTGTGCTGTTGAAGCTAATTAGCATCCTCTATTTAGGTAGTTTGCAGAAGCTTATAGCTCTTTGCGGAGAGTAGAGATTAATAAACTTGCATCGCAATTTATTTTGAGTAATTGTTCATGTTTACCCTCATTTTTAACAGTATAAAGCTTTTTAACCCCTTGTCATGGGAAGGTAATTGTTTCCTTATGATCGTCCTCTCTTTGATATCTGGACAATGAGCTATGAAGCAAGCATGTGATGAAGTAAGGGAGACAGGGAGAAAGGAAGTGTTCTCCTTGATAAAAGACACTGAAGACTTGTGACCCCCTGTAACCCCTGACAAGTAAAAGTTGGGAAATGTTTCTCATTCCTGTGTTTGCATTAAAGTCCAGGAAGCAACAGACATATGCATATTACCAAAAGGAAAGGGGCAAGCTCTT
The DNA here is from genome assembly GCF_023065955.2 of Ursus arctos. NCBI lineage: Eukaryota > Metazoa > Chordata > Mammalia > Carnivora > Ursidae > Ursus > Ursus arctos. The sequence goes on from NW_026622930.1 coordinate 17,355,452, forward strand.
GCAATTCAAAAATGAAGACAAGTAGACAAAAGCTTAGCTCACCTAGATTCTCTTCACCTCCTTTATACAGTTGGGAGGAACTGGGGCATTGACAATTGTTAATTAGAAGCACAAAATTCCTATATTCATTCTCTAGAGAGAATATGAATCTCCAAGGTATGATGGTGTCTGCGTGGAGTTAATTAGCCCTATGCATTAGAAACTACTGGTCAAAGTAATGTCTTTGAAGTAAGTGAATTGTTTCTAATAGGAAAGATCCATTGAAATGGATCAAATACTAGAATTCGGTGAACTCAAATAGCTATTCCCTAGAGCTCTGATTTGTTACCAGTGAGGACCGTGCTCGTGCTCGTAGCTAACGTAACAAATCCCAGCTCAAATTTGTTTAAATAAAACAAAAGAGATTATTGCAACAAAAGGGTTTATTTATTTGGGGAGAAAGAGAACTCTACTTGACTTACCAAAGTTTCAACGAATAAGGATCTTCAACTCCTGAATCTTTAGAGACAGTTAAAACTAATGTATATTGAACAACCACACATACATCTCATTATCCTTTTAAAATATTTTTTCTGAAGTTATATTTGTTTAGAGAAAAATATATTTATACTTGGTAAGTGGCATATGTTATATAGGAGAATGGACCTGCCCAAGGCCCTGTTTACTATTGTTTAAAATTTCGATTTAGTGAGGTTATGTACTGACATGGAGATTTTTATCCAGTAGAGATCCAAAAAAATTTTGTCTAGTAAAAAGTTAGTCCCAAAGTTACGGCTTATTGCTCTATAGGACAGTTTTGTACCTAATTTATTAATCTTATCCTAATGTTCCTCTGTTAGATTCACTATAAATGCCTAGATCCACGCAAACTCTTTAAACTGATCTTAATATCTTACCGGTTCCCTCATTAACCAAGAGTTGAATAAAATCCTCCACAAGGGTGCATGGTTCCTTTTACACTTGGGGGGAGTCTTGATTTTACATTGTTGTCTGTACTGTTTCCAGGTAAAACTGTTATTATTTGGCACAACATGCACACTCAGCGAGTAGGAAGGCAAGACCTTACTGGCAACCAAGGAAACCAGATGCATAATGAATTTAAAATAAAATGGGGACGCCTGGATGGCTCAGAGGCTCAGGGAAGCCTCTGCCTTCGGCTCAGGTCATGATGGACCCAGTCCAGCATCGGGCTCCTTGCTCGGCAGGGACCTGCTTCTCCCTCCGCCTGCCGCTCCCCCTGCTTGTGCTCTTTCTCCCTGACAAATAAATAAAATCTAAAAAAATAAAATAAAATAAAAAGTGATAAATTCTATGGAGTACACACCCTACCCCCAGCAGTATTCTAAGTTCTGTGTCAGGCTGATGCCTTATGTGTCCACAAACTCAACTCAGGGATACAAATACCTTTCCCGACTCTAGAAATAGTTTGTCAGCCACGTCAAAATAAACAGTGATCAGCTTCCATAGCACACTAGGTCTCCAGAATTAAGACGATCTCTCCCGAGTTGGGAAGCAGGCCCCTTGGGGTGTTTGAACTATAGTTTAGAGCACAGCTGTCTGTTCCGTATCTCCTATATCCTCTATCTGCTGGTAACACAAGGAGGGAAAGAGTCTGCCGGTCCGCGCCGGCCAAGGATGATAGCAATTTAAAATGTTACCCTCTCACCTTCTACATTTTCCCTGGCCTCGGTCAGTCCATAACTGAATCCATTTATTTAATAATCTTATGTGTGAAAGAGAGAAATACAGTCGTTGCAGTTTTAAAATAGGAATGTAGGAGAGTGAAATAACTTCCCCAGGGCTGCCACTTCCACAGCAAAAGCCAAATCAAGATTAGACTTCAGACTTTCTCAGTTTTAAACCTGTTTTCTGTAGAGAAATTACCATGACAGTGCTTTAAACCCAGAAGGATATGGGTAGTCTCACTAAAGGTTTAGCATTAGTAGAGCTGTTATTTTCAAAACTTGTAGGAGGAGGGCCCTTTTCTGGGTTCTACTGAAGTAACAGGCAGCTCTTGCAACAGGTGCCATCGGGAATAATGAACAGAAAAACTGAAATGAGAAAGTCGAGGGCATATTCAAAAGGAGTTGTAAAGAAGGATGCTGGATTAGAGACATGGAAAAATGTCCGACAGACAGGTGAGACCGAAATCATAAAGAGACTTTCAAAAAGATCCTCCTCTTCTTCTCCTTCTCCTCCTCCTCCTCCTCCTCCTCCTCCTCCTCCTCCTCCTCCTCCTCCTCCTTCTTTTTGAATTTACAGTGTTAGGTTTTGCTCACCGATTATCCCTGCACAACCTGTGGGAAGGGTGGCAGAATAATTAGCACCAGGGTTTCTGGGTTAAAGAGAAAAACAAAAAACCTTCAGTCTTCTGATTGATCATCTGGTTTATTTTTTCTTCTCTTTTCTGGTGCTTCTTCACCCCTACCGTGCACAGTGGGAGGTCGAAATGGGGCCAGAGGAGAGGAAACAAACAATCTCGGTCTCCTTTGAATTCTTAAGGAAGACCTGGAGTAATTTACAAATGTGGGCCTGAAGATAGTAGTGTTTTGTTTTGCTTTGTTTTTAGGTTGCTTTTAAAATATCACTATTAGTACATTTTAATATTTTGAACTTTTATAAAAACATTCCATCCAGGAAAGCATCAGCTAGTCAGTTTGGGAAACACCATTCACACTGAGGTCAGAATTGAATAAAAGCTTTTCATTTGAGAGAAAAATGGACAGCTTCCATGCTTGCTCACATTTAACTGGACAGGAGACGGAGATCCAGAAAGTTCATAGCTGAACTGACCCCATTGCCTTCTTCGCCGCCGAGGGAACGCTAAAAATGAGATCCTTCTCTTTTCACCACAGGACAGTACCTGAATTTTTCATCGTGTGGTTGAAAATAAACAAAGGCTATCAAGTAGGTACTTCAGAATAGAAGTACAGACATTTAGGAAAGTTCCTCTTTCTTCATTATGATGAAATATGTTATTACTCTTTATGGTCTAATAGATAAGTCTTCAGAACTTTGTATGACTATGGCTCCTGACAAAGATCAGACTTAAATATTGTCAAAGATAAGTTGAACGTGTTGCTTTTCACAGGTGATGATAGACACGAACGTCCTAGAGTCCCTGAACTTCCATGTGTTTAATTCTCCAGGTGATAAAATGAACCAGTTTTCCTTCAGGTTCTTTTTTCTGCAAGGAAAATTCTAGGAAATGTCTGAGAATCTTTGATATTGCTAGGCAAAACTGTTTGGGGCAAAAGACATAAAATGAACCTTCAGTGGGTTCAATGAGTAGGGCTACTCAGTTTTGGAGAAATTGTAGAAGAAAGGAAAAAAGTCATTCTGTTAACTAGATTCTAATGGAGGAAAAACACACACGACTAGAATGCAAGGAAAGGCACAAAGGAAAAAGGCTGGAAAATGAGAGAAGGTTGTGCCATATTAGAGCAGCTAAAAATAGAAAAACAAAGGAGGACTTGTGTCCCGGGGTAAACAGTGACCCTCCCCCCTCCAAAGATAGGTCCACATTTCTAATCTCTGGAATCTACTAGTGTTTCTTTATCTAACACAAGCTGGCATTAAGTCAAAGATCTTGAGAGAAAGAGCTTTATCCTGGATTATCTGGGTGGGTTTAAATGGAATCAGGTGTATCCTTGTAAGAAAGACACACAGCAGAGAAGACAAAGAGGAAAAGGCAACGTGGCCACAAGCCAAAGAATGCCTGGAGCCACCAGAGCTGAAAAAAGCAAGGGAAGTTTCACCTCTAGAGCCTCTGGAGAGACTGTGGCCCTGCCTGCCCTTTGACTTCGTGGCAGGATTATTTTTTTTTCCTTTGGTGAACCGCAGTTCTTGGTCACACCGCTGCTTCGAGAATGAAGAGGTGGACCGGACGAAGAGTGGTGGGGAGCAAAGCAAAGCTGACTGCATGATAGCAGTCCAGAGTTCCCGAAGAGGACCGAGAAACTTACCCCCGGAGTTTCTAAGTCTAGGGGGTTTTGTGGGCTTGTGGGCGGGCCGTTTTAATCTGATTAACCCTCCATGTGCCCGTCACCCAATCAGGTTTTTGTCCACGTGCTCATCTACCTATCAGGTAGTTGTTCACTGGGAAAGGGTGGAGGGCTCCTTCCCCGCGGTGTAAAATTCCTTTAAGCGTGGTTTCCTTTTAGGCGGGGCCCCTTGTCTCTGCCTGCCTTTCTTCTGACTATCCTTCCTTCATTTCAGGCTTACGGCCTTCAGAACTGAGAGAATGAATGAATTTCTGTTTTGAAGCCGCGCAGTTTGTAGTAACTTGCTCTAACAGTCACAGGAAAACTAGTACAGACTGGAAGAAATTCGAAAGTCTGTATTCTGCTCGTCTTTGGTCTCAGTGTTTTGGTTTTTCCCTAAAAATACCGAATACCTCAGTATTCTGGGTGTGACTATGGAAGGGGATCAGAATTTGCCATGCCAAAATATGCCTCTTTGGCATAAGGATTATTTTAGGCTGATTATTTTTAAAAAGCAGCAGACACAGAGGTTCTGAAATTTATGGTTTTGTTAGAGGCATTTGCATTTATATGGGAAATCCCCGTTGGCAAAGGTATCTCCCTCTCCTATCAGGATGATTAAATATCTAGAAACTCTTCCGGAGGGAGAAGTCCACATCCAAGATCTACATAACAATGTTGTTTACTGGACCTTACCTAAAAACCTACCCTAAGGCTCCCATCCCTACTTTAAGGTGGTGGCTTGGGCCAGTTGGAGGAGTTAACTCCGTTTTCCATGTACGTAGAAAGTATACATTTTATTAAACTTTTTTGTTTTTCTCCTGATAATTGGTGTTTAATTACAGGTGGGTCTCAGCCAAGAACCTAGAATAATAAAGGGGAGATTAGTTTTTTCTCCCATGCACCATGTTCTAGGGGATTCATGACTTGTGGTAATAGCTACAATCTGGTACGATTATAGTTTGCATGTGGGTTGAGTGTGTTGGTGAGAAGAATATAAATAACAAGGGCAGCAGCAGCAATGATAATAATATTTATTGAGTACTTCTCTATCAGTCTGGTCCTAGCAAGGAGCAGAATTTAGGTCAAATGGTTCAGACTGAGAAACTTTAATGACTGCACTACCACCAGGGGCCAGGTCATAGTTAGAAAAACAAAAAGCAGAGAAATGAGGGATGGTGCTATAGCGGGAGACAACCAACCTCAGACAACCATTGCCAGCCATAAGGCTGAAAGGACACAGAGAGGAAAGAATGTTGAAAGAGCCCAGGACAACTGGACCCATGGAGGAAGAATTTCCTGTAAGGGGCTAATGCAAGAAGAGAAACACACTACTGTGTGTCTCCTCTACTCTCAATACTTTCTACAACACCACCTCATCCCTGACACCATATATGTGGGTTTTCCACACATGAAGGATTCTGCGACACGAGCTGGACATTCTACAATTTAACTCAATTCTGACACTATTTACCTGGAGATAACATCAGATCCCACAGGTTAAGGGCTCAGCCCCACGAGACTGCCTGTTTCCTCCCACTTCAGATGCCAGTCTCCAGTCTGGGTTGTTATCTGGCCTTCTGACAGACTGGCCATAAATCAGAGATCCCCACAACCCTCTCTTCAGGTTCTGTTAATTTTCTAGAGTGGCTCACAGTACGTGAAAACAGTTTATGTACTAGATTACCAGCTTAGTATAAAAGAATATAACCCAGCAACAGCCCAATGGAGGAGATAAATAGGGCAAGGTATGGGGAAAATTTGAGGAACTACCACACTGTCTCTAGGTATGCCACTACTCTCCAAATTTCCACATGTTCACCAACCTAGAAGCTCTCTGAACCCCATCCTTTTGAATTTTTATGGAGGCTTCATTCCATAGATGTGATTGATTAAATCATTAAGATTGGTCCAATCTCCAGGGTCTTACCCCTCCTTGAGGTCAGGGGGTAGGAAACAAAGTTCCAGAGGCACCTGGGTGGCTTGTCAGTTAAACATTCAACTTTTGATTTTGGCTCAGGTCATGATCTCAGCGTCCTGGGATTGAGCCCTGCATCAGGCTCCATGCTCAGCATGAAGTCGGCTTGAGATTCTCCATCTCCCTCTCCCTATGCCCCTCCCCCCACTCAAGCTCTATAAATAAATAAATAAAATCTTAAAAGAAAGAAAGAAAGTTCCAATTCTCCAATGACATGGGTGGTTCTCCTGGGAACCAGCCCCCATCCCTAGGTGACCTAGGGACTTTCCAAAAGTCACCCAATTGACATAAAATCAGGTGCAGTTGAAAGGGGCTTGTTATTCCTAATGAGGGACACCTTTATCTCTCTCATCACTTAGAACATTCCAAGGGTTTTAGGAATTCTGTGCCAGGAATGGGGTGAAGACTGAATATATATTTCTTATTATAAATCACAATATCAAGCAATCAATCAATCAACCAATTACAATACCATGAAGCTATGCTCTTAGGGAAATGCAGCTATTGAAAGAAATGTAACACCAAAGCAGGAATTAAGTGGAAAGGAAATGTTTCAACCTCTCTCTTCCTGGCCTCTGAGCAGGCCCACAGAGGAACCTGGGTGGCGTCGTTCATAATGGTTGGGCTCCCTGGGCTAGAGCCAGGCACAGAGGGGCAGAGAGGGAGAGCATGAAAACGGAGAATAACTGGCTCCCTACTTTGACCAGATGTATAATAAACCTCTTGGAAAATTTTGCTCTAGTCCTTATACTAACCCCAAGGATCTGGTTAGTCCCAAGCATTATTAGTCCCATATTTAGTTGAATGCTAAGGCTTAGAGGCGATCATTTATCAAGGTGACTCAGTCTTGTGCACAATCCTCTAGCTCCATCTCCTCATAGGTACTGGCCTTTCCACTCTTCAAGAGGACACTCCCATTCGTGGCCCCTGCACTTACCCTTTGCTTCACATGGCCAGTGCCCCCTCCCCTTCCCTTCCCTCCAAAGTCTGTGTAGCTCCCTCCTTCTCGTCAAGTTCTGTTCAAGTGTCATCTTCTCAGCCAAATTTCCCTGCCACCCTTCAGCCCAGTTTCCTTTGCTTCATGGCCCTTGACTCCACATCGCAGGGGGTATTTACTCAGGGGCCCTCTGTTATGCTCATCACAGCGTTAAGTGTCAGAAGAGCCTTGCACAAGCAGCTATTTCAGTGCCCGACCCATAGGTGCTCAGCACCCGTCACTGGTAGCAGGGTAGGCTCAGCCTCTGAGCCTGTGTCTGTGTGATCCTGAAGCCCATTTTCCTCCCATGGGAATGGAATCTAACTGCAGTGTGCCCTCCACTTAACAATTAGTGGCCACCACAGGGACAGCAATAATAGCAAAGCACCATATTGAAAGAGGTGAGACGTATCCATCATCAAGATAATATAAGGAAGAGCAAGAGCGTTTGGAGACCAGTGAAAAAAAGTCCAAAAAGACTGACTAGAATTTTGTTTCATCAGCTCACACACACACACACACACACACACACACACACATCATCATCATCATCACTCCCCACGGGCTCGCCTTCCTTTTCCAGAGGAAAAGCTGACATGTGTGTAGCAAATTCCACACATTCATATCCGGACCGGGCAGAGAAGCCGATGATGTCTCCACACTGGGTACCCAGATGGGGGCTTTGACACTGTTCAGAGCTGTCTGTGCTCATCTTCCAGCAGCACTGAGGTGCCTGCAAGGCCTCTCCCTGAAGCACTTCTCACTTCCAGTTCCACAGAAAGAGAAGCCGCCTGGGGATTTCAACCAAAGTGCTGCTATAAATAACAGTATTGAGACAGAGGGGTTCATGCTGCACTGGAATCATTCTCGACTGATTGCTTGCCTTTGGAGGATGCATTTCCCCTCTTCAGCCCTTTTTGGGATCCTTGTCACATAAAACGTCACATAGCACATAATAGAACTAAAATCATTTGCCAAGGAGCACTCCAAGCTTAAAGGGGAAGGAACCTGTTTTCCCTTACTCTCTTTAAGCAAGCTAAGGATTATTAGCCTTCAGAATGATAGATGTGGCCACTCTGGAGACGTGGACATAGATTCTTCCATGTGCCAGCTGACCAGACAGCTAATTTGTGCAGGAAATGGAGGGTTTTAGAGGTTAAGTGGCAAACGAAGACTTCAACTTTCTGCGATCATTTCTCAGCGCCTGAATGCTTTAGTAATTATATTTAATAATTACTAAATAATAAGCACCTTTATCATAGGAGCTAAGGTGAGAAGGAGGAAGGGTTTTTGCCTTCCCAAACCTGACCTTCCTTAGGTAGAGCTCTGGTTCCTTGTCCTCTATCATGCGGAGGCACTGGCTGACCCATAACGGCCAGCCCTGGATATCACACTCGCAGACACTTGTCCTGCTGGGGCCGCTTTGTCAGGAGGCATTCTTCTCCCTTTCATTGCATTTCTTCTGACATTTCTTTTATTACTTTTTGTTGAAAATCTTCTCCTTAGGAGGTAGGTTGGCCTCCTCCTTGGGGTCCAGAGTGATGCAGCGTGGGACTCACCTTACTGCCATCCCCGGTGTGCAATCGCCGAGCCCCCTGTTGTCCAAACCACCTCCTCACTGGAGGCATCCGTGACCCTCTCGATAAGCCTCAGCTTGCAAGTATAACACTTTGGGCATCAGAAGAAGAAACCCATGCCCAGCCCGACTAGAATATGGCACTTTTTTTTCCCCCTTTTTTACTCGTAACTGTTTGCACGGTGGAGCCAGCCTTAGTGTTGGTGGTGGCCGTCCCTGCTCATACTTCCTCTCTGTGCGTGGGGTAGGGCTTTGTTTTGTCCCTGCTTGCAGCTTCGGTGCCGCATGCCTGCCAGGATCCCTATCGTTCTCTGCGGCCTCAAGGACTCATTTGTTCTGCATTCTCTCTCTCTAATATTTGCGCTACTGACACAGCATCATCAGGTCTCTGTGAATGGTGCAGCCCGGCAAAGTTTATCCCCATGCCTTTGTTGGCTGTCCCTTCTGTACCATCTAGCTCTGAAGTTTCTTCTTCCCAGTGCAATGCTCAACTTTTCTTCTTTTCCTTTTTATGACGTAAACATTTACTTTCTTTCTTTTTTTTTTTTTAATGCTGGGAACTAAAAACTTTGTCTCGTAGAGAAAAAAAACTCTATTCAAGTACTAACAATTTTGTTTATTATTTTAGAAGTGAAGAAATTCTGGCATTATAATTAAATTATTTAAACTGGGAAAACAGTACTGTGCGACAGGGTGATTTTGAGGGTGGATTCTGCATTTAGCCCAAGTTTGAACCACAGATCACCACTTACTGGCTGTTTAACTTTTAGTATTTACTTTACCTCTCTAAAACTTGGCATCTCATGTAACAAATGGGGTGCTAATAATTTTTTAAGGCATTATTTTATTAGCAAGAAGTCCATGAGCCCTCAGCACAGTGCTTTGCATGTAGTAAGTACTCAATGCGTATTAGCAGTTATTACTAAGAATTTTAGGCTTGCATTGTACTTGAAACATGAACTTCAAAATAAGAACTTATAGTCACATTTCTGAAAGTTTGCAAACTGTGATACCAAGAAGGGGTTTCATCTCTGTCTTTGAATATAGAAAGCACGTTTAGTGTTCAAAAATTCTAAACCTCACTCTGAACATTATCATTGTATTATTTCCATCTAAAATGCAAGCATGCTGAGAAGAATCCTATCAGTTTGAGACGCAGGCTCTGACACAGGCATTTCTAATATCCCCCTCTCCCCACACACATTTTACACACACACACACACACACACACACACACACTTTTTAATGTAGCAGAAACATAACCTTGGCACACGGAAATTATCGCAAACGCTAATCTTGAAAAATAATTCTAAATTGATATTACTACCTCTGTCCTATATCCATTGTATTAACTTTAGCATGAATCATATGTGGCTAGGATATAATGCATGATATTGATTTTGATATTTTTTTCCCTCTAGGCTGTGTCTTAGTTCCTGCCTTGATCTTAAAAGTAAGATAGATGTTAGGCATTATTATCTAGCAGAAGGAGCAAAAAATCAATTTTATCTCCTGGCACTTCATTCCCTTTCCGTGCAATGGCCAGGCGGTAACGTGGGAACGGCTGTAAGCTCATGTTTGCTTATTGTAGGGTGTGAGGCTGATCTTTGCTGGCAATCCACTAATCTAGGCTTTTTGTTGTTGTACCCGCTACATGTTTTCAGATGATAAACACATAATGAGTATGCGAGCCAATTAACTTGCTTTTTCGTAGTAATAATAATTTCAAAAAAGCATCTCTGTAAGTATGAGGTAACATTAAAAAAACCTCTTTATTTTAAGATAATTTCAGATTTGCGGGAGGATGCAAATATAGTATGGAGAGTTCCCACATGCTCCTCACCCAGCTCCCCCAATGTTATTATCTTGCATAAACATGGTACATTTCTCCAAACTAAGTTACAGTTGGTATAATAGTGCTATCTAACCTACAGATTTTATTCAGATTTCTACAGTTCTTTCCCATTAATATCCTTTTTTTTTTTCTGTTCCAGGATCTAATCCAAGATACCACATTGCATTAAAAGGATATTTTTTGGAGAAATATATATTTGCTAATGGCAAGAATGTAAATGCAACTGAACACTATATCACAGAGATCCTTCTTGATTCTTTATATTTTTTAAGGTTGCCGGTAAAGAAAAGAGGTTTGGTGAGCCAATCAATAGTCTAATGAAATGATTTCCAACTTTACTGTCAAGACACACGTGTGCATTTTGATCAGCGGAGGGACATATTCACGAGCAAAGTGCTGCTTATAATAGAGTATTGAAGTTTGTGAACAGTTTATGTATTCAGAGATTGAATTGAACGAAAGGTCATTCTAATAGTAACTCTATTCTCACTCGCATTGTGGAATGCTTTTTGGAATGAGGGAAAGAGGTAGTGAGGTAGTGTTGCAAGTATGAACTTAAACTTGCTCATAAACTTACTCCTTAATTGCTTTATCCTCACTTTCTTCACCTTTGGAATGGGGCATACATCCCCCACATCTTCTCTCATTTAATAGAAACCAAGATCCTCAGAATAAGAATAACGGTCTCATCAGTGTCCAATATCTTGAGGAAATAGTTGGAATATTATTATTCAGCTCTTTTAATCATCTTCTCGCTCAGAGTTTGATTGTCACTCACACAGATTTTCTCTAGAGCTTTGGAACCCTAGTAACAATAAAGACATGTTCTATAGAAAATTTGTTATAAAATCTGACCTTCTCTTTACTTGCTTTTTGTGCTAAGGACCAATTTGGTGCTATTGTCCTCTTTGAAACATACAAATGTGTTTATGTTTTCCATGGTACTACCCCCAAATTCATTCATTCATTCATTCATTCATTCATTCATCAACAGTGTCTAAAATGACTCAGACACTGTGCTAGGCACTGGGAAAAAGAAAGTTAATAAAATGTAGTTTTTTTTCTCGTATTTAGCTCTTAGCCTAGCAGTGATGATAATATTAAATCAATAAGAGGTCCAAAACAGTTATAGATGAAAGTTATTTTCTACAGTATAAATGTGTAATTCTGCTGAGTGAAATAAAAGAAGCCTTCAGTAAGGAGGTAATGTTTTAAATGTGCTTCGGAAAATAAATAAGTACTCCCCAGAGGACCCAGTAGTGGGAGAGAGTGGCAAAGTGATTCCAGGCAGACAGAACCGTGTGCTGAAGTATGGGGGGAAATAGCATGAGAACACGAAATTTTTAGAGAAATTCAAGTACTTTGGAAGGGCCAAAGGGTGGGATACAGTGTGAGAGAATAGCAATGAGATTGGAAATTACACCATTAGGACTGGGGCTCTAATATCTGTCTGATCTAAGCAAGAGATCATGGGGCTTGAACTTAGAGAATTGTCAGGGATAGAAGAGAACATGAGATGGATTCAAGAGACAGATGGAAGGGGGAACTGATTGGGAATGAGAGCAGAGTCAGAGCTGAAGAAGACACCCACACTTCTGACGTGGTGTACCTTGCCCGTGGGTAACACAGGGACAGAGAGGGAGGAACAATTCAGTGCCTCATACACGTATTGGAAGGACAGAGAAGGTAATGTGTTCCATTTGAATATGATATTGAAGTTTCTATTTGATATCCACTTTAAAGTAAGCAGTAGGAAAAAAAAATTTTAAAGTAAAGTAAGCAGTAGGAAGGCAAAGGAGAGAGAAGTAAATGGGAGAAATTTTTTGGAACCTGGCAACATCAGGTGAGCACTGAAGCCATCAGCTTAAGCGGGAACATGGACTCAAGGGTAGACAAAAAAAAAAAAGCAAATGGGGTAAAACTACATTTAATAAGTGGACAGAGAGATAAGAGCTCAGGCAAGAGAATGAGATGGAAAGACTAGAGCAGTGTAAAGGCCAGAAGCTGATATGAGCCTGTCAGATAAGATGAGAGAGAATCTTGAAATGATCAGGGTTAATAGTGTCTGATATGGTCAACAGGTTAAGAGAGAGGAGGAAAAGTGTGGTATGGACTGGAGCTGAGAATCAGGAATTTGTTGACTACATTAATAAGAGTGGTTTGAGTGGAATAGTGGGGGGCATAGAACAGGAGACAGTTTACAATAGGTGAAGGACTGAATGAAGAGGCAAGCAACCAGATACAGAGAGGATAGATTATGCCTTCCAGAAGCTTGGATGTGAAGAGAAGCCTGGAACAAACCTGAAGCTAGAAATACACAGGTTTTCTTTATTCTTTAACTTCATTTTCTCCTCCTCCTCTACCTCGTCTACTTCTTTTGGTTTGTTTGTGTTTGTTTGATAATAAAGAAGGAAATTATTTTGTTTATGAGATAAGGGGATCTTCCTGTGGAGAAAGAAAGATTGAAGATACAGAAAACAGAGAATCATTGATGGAGAGAGTTTCCAGAAAAGTCTGAAGATTGTGTAAACCTAGATGAGAAGTGAAAAGATTAGGGGAGCAATGTGATCCCCATCCTCAGATATTCAATAAAAGGAGGTAAAGAAAATAGATACTGATACATTTGTGAGGGGTTCAGGGAAGGGAAAAGGGAGTTCTGATGAATGATTTCTATTTTCTCTATGATTTAAAAGGCATGTTTAAATGTGGAACACAACATAGGCAAGAGTTGCACAGTACGTTGGATGAGCTTGATGGACCCTCAGAATATATGCTGGGGAGAATGGGAGAAGGAGATTCCCAAGAGACGTTGAAGATCCAGCAAAAATGGAGGCTGTATATGGATACAGCTCAGAGTCTAGATTGTATGTATATGCACATATACATATATGTATTTGTACATATTTGTATGTATGTATATGTACGTATTTACATATGTATTTATATTTACACAAATATAAATATGTATGTATATGTACACATTTACATGTGTATTTATATTTATACGAATACTATAAATCATACATTTATATGAATAAATATTTATAACAATATCTATCTGTTTTTTTTCACCAGTCAGGAGATGGCAAGAAGGAAGGTAGATGCCAGACTGAATCAAAATTGAGGAATTTTCTAAGATACGAACGGTGGAAAGGTAGTGGCAAAATTTGATGCGCTGTGATATTAAGGGCATAAATAGAGTGTTGGACCATGGGATCTCGAAGAGATAGAAAAGATAATAAATCTGGGGAAGGTCAATGGATTGTAATAAAAGGAAGAGGGTCAAGTGGGCGGACAATCAAGCCTGAATTAAATGATGGGATTGACTATGTAATTGAGAGATAACGGAGGCTAATTACTCTAATCTCCTACAGGCTTTTTCCATTTACCTTGTAAAGTTGTCAAGCTTTTAACAATAGTACAGAATTTTTATTGTGCTTTACTGTCTCATGTACTTTACTCTCCTATGAGAAAGAAGCAAGATTAATAATAAAAAAAAATCTTCCTATTATTACTCTCTAGGAATAGTGTGTAGGGATGAGGTCAACTGCAGGAACATGCTAAGAATGAGCATGCGACTATTTATCGCCTCTTTGGATGAAAACCCAATTTCATCTTCTATCAAAGATCAAGCTAGTGCTATTTTATGGTAAACATAGAAACTGCCTTAGAGAAAATTACTATTTTAACAGGTGCAGTCTTATATTCAATAGTAATTTAAAAATTGGCTTCATAAGTAGTATTGTGCTCCCAGCACCCATTTAAATAATTTCCTTGGATACACTCTCACATTAACATTATTAAAGGGTATGCTTGTATTATGTCTAATCATAAGATATTCATAAAAACATCTCTGCCCAGACAAACTTTTACCACTTAAGATACTTTATCTTGTTTGTTTTTATTGCTGATGAAGTTATCATAGAGACAAATAATTTGAATTTTTCTACATGGGAAAACGAGCCACAATAATGCCTTCTGAAGTTTGTTATCATTACTACTAGAATATAAAGAACAGCTCTTCACTCGTTTAAGAAATACTTAGCCAACATCTGCCAAGTACATCAGGGCTTTGTACGAGATCATGTGCAAAGTGTCCGTTTACAGTACAAAAAAATTTACTCTGCTATAGCTAGTCCTTCAGTGATAGAAGTCACAGCAGGGGTGATTCATTTATTCATGATAACATAACACACACTAGAATGTATGTGTGTTCTGCAAAAGCAGGGACTTTGCTTAGTTAGTTCATTACTCTATCCAGGGAGCTTTGGGTATAACACATGTAGAGCCTGACCCATCACGAATACCTGAGCCATATTTGGTGGGTGCAGGAATGCATAGTTTGAGTATGGATCCTGCAGATATGAGAGTTGGGTATACTCAGATTATATCTTCTACTGTAGGGATGCAGAGTGTCACACACACATACATATAAGCAAGTCACAAACCTAAAGCAGGCTACTTCCGGGTACTGGGACATCAGGGGTTAATGAATTTAGATGGGAGAATTACATTTTTATTTTCTCTGACTTCTCATTGGAAGTTCGCATTTCCTTCAGTTACGAATGTAAGACACAAACCATAAAAGTTGCATTTGTCATCAAAAAAAAATCATAGTTAAAGGAAAAACTACATTATAGTTATTGCAGGTTCTCGAAATATCATGGTGCTCATTAGTAATTTGAAAATGATGGTATTTATTAGACTCACTCCTAGGTATTGTATTCTTAATAGCAAAAATAAAGAGCTCATATTACTCCATCAAAAATCTAGTTCAAAAATCTATAATTGGATTATTCTATAATTGGTTCCTTTGTAATTCTGTGCAATTTATTTTATCCTCTTAAAAACTTTACTCCAAGAAATGGTATTGAGATAGCATTTTTGCAAAAATGGCTGCCATTTCTCCCATCCTTCTTGGCACATTCTTTTACACTGTGACTATGTCTCTTCTCCCATCAAGAGGCAGATTTTTTTATTCCCCTTGACTCGGGTCTGGACTTGTGACTTGCTTTGACCAACAGAATGCTGATGTGCTGTGACTTCTGAGTCTTGTCTTGTGAAACTTTGCAGCTTCTGTTCTCATTCTTTTGCTGCCCCCTTCCCTCCATGTGTAGATGCCATGGCTTCATCTTCTGTAGGATGGGAAACCATGTGGAGAGAGAGCCCCCACTGATGGCCAGCGCCAACACCAGACATGTAAGTGAGAACATCTCTTATCATCTCATGTCAGTTGAACTTCTTGGTGATTGTCCTCATATAAAGGATGCCAGGAGAGACCCGCAGAAGGTCTGCTGCCTGAGCATAGCCCAGATTGCCAACCCACATCATCTTGAGCAAATCAATGAATATTTTTTGGGCCACTGCATTTTGAGATGATTTGTTAAGCTGCATGACACAGCTGAAACAGGTTGGGCTCCATCTGACTGCGAAATGTGTCCATGACCTCCCAAATTAAGAGCCCGCCTCTGAAACAGAGGCAATGTACCCAGTCTTCTGGCCTTATGTGCTGTGTGTCAGAACCTGGACTTCTTGTCAGTTGGGTACCTCTGGTTCAGATAGTTTTCCTTAAAAATTTCTTTTGTTTTTTGTTTAGGAATTCACAAAAAAGAAAACTATTAAAGTGATTACATTTAGTTGGGTACAAGGTCTTGACATAACAGATTTTTTTTTTAACTTTTTCTATGATTTAAAAATTTTATCAATAATTTAAGAGTCGGTCTTTCAAAAAAATTTTCCTTAAGTTATCGTATAAGGGCTTCATTCTATATCTTAAAAAATGCAGTGTCCTATTAACTTGAGGTCGAAAATAACAATTATTTCACAGAACTATAAGTTCTGAGCGTGGAAGTGAAATTAAAAAATGTATTTTAAATAATATCTCCATGTCGGGTAAGAGACTCTGACAAGGATCAGCTAGTGTTAGGGATCACGGGGGACAATACAAGGAAATATATGTGTGTGTGTGTGTGTGTGTGTGTGTGTGTGTGTGTATACATATATATATATATATATTTAAGTAATGTATTCAAGGCTGCTGAGAAATCAAGTTAAATGGAAACTGAAAAGTACTCACTGAATCAAAGGAATTGAAGGTCACTGGCAGTCTTAAGAAGAAGAGTCTCTGTGGAGTGTTGGAGTGGAATACGGAGTGCAATTCATTGAGGTGCGAAGAAGGCGTAAGAGCATGGGGATAGCAAGCGCACTTGACTCTTTCCAGAAATTTGGCTATAAATAACAATTATAAGTAATATTTAAAGCATTTGCCAGATTTCAGACAGTCTGCATGGTGCTTTATGTGACACCGAGTTATTTAACCCTGCAATATCCCTATGAAGTCGGAACCATGTGTATCTTCTTTCTGAGATGAGACAACTAAGCTCAGAGAAGTTCAGTTTTTACTGAAGGTCACCCACATGTTAAATGGCAAACTCAGGATTTGATCCTATGTCCATCTGGTTTCAGAGCTCATGTGTAAAGCCCATAACTGTCTCTGCTGCTTGTGAAGGTGGGAATAGAGAATATGGTCGAGAAGAAGATCGAAGGTTGAAGGAATGAGTTAGTTTTATCGCTTGCTAAAGAAGGAAGAGTTTTGCACTTCTCGAACTCACAGAGGAAACAGTCATGAGTTTGCTCTAGGGATAATTAGGTAGGGTAAGTTTCCTAACAGATGGGGTAGATGTGAGCAGAGCACCCACAGGAGGGGCTGACCTTGTCGAGTAGGCAGGAAATCTCCACTGAAGAGCACATGAAGGTCCAATGAGAGTAGATGTAGGCAGGTTTGGACATTTTAGTACAGAAGCCAGAGTAGTTGCCTTTTAAGAAAATTTCTGTATTTCTTGCGAAGAAAGTTATAGTCACCGGCTAAAAGTTGGCAGGTAGACAGGGTGTTTAAGGAGTGTGGAAAAAGTTTAAAGTCATTGTTGAGAGAGGAAGAACCAGCCAATGGGAAGCACGGTAGGACTGTAAGCAGTGTGGAGCCTGGTTTGAGGTTGGACCCTGATTTTATAGAAGTATCAAAGTGCTGCCTTGTGAGGTTTCCCCTACTTGAACTCCACAGTGTGGCATTGACTTCAAGAAGTCAAAGCTTAATTCATGCAGAATGGGTGTTTTCCCAGGCATGTACAATGGAGGGTCAAAGAGTTCAGAGGACTTAGGAAATTGGTAAGAGAAGGATTGGAATGAAGCTGGGTCTGGGGAGAAGTGACGTGAGGGGCTGATGGACAGAATGTGGAGCGGTCTGCAGACCAAAGAACATGATCAGCAGAAATGAAGCATGTGCCAGAAGTTTGGAATTGTGAAGTTGGAGCTATTTCAAGTCATGGTGAGTTCCAGTGGGCAACTTAGAAAGAAGAGGCCATGGGAGAGGAGAGTGTCTGAGAGGCAAGAGTGTTGATGTGTTTCTCATGTTGATTCGAAAGCCAGAGTTAAAGACAGGCATCAGATATCAAAGATCACAATGCATGAGACATGGTTTACAAGCGTCAGAAGATGACAACAGTGAGGAGGGATCGAGGTGGCATGTAGCAAGGAGTGAGAATTTCTCTCAGGAGTTCAGTGCCTAGATTAGAAAAAGATGGCACTGACCTTCCATCCAGAATACATAAGACTCCTTTCGATAACATGCTGGAGGAGCAGTGTGGATTCTGGGAGAGTCAGTTTTAGTTGAAGTGTGGAAGTAGCAGATCCTGGGGAGTTTTCTGGTGGGTGTTCCAAGAACCTGATAAAAGGATTTGGAAGTCGGGGCGCCTGGGTGGCACAGTGGTTAGGCGTCTGCCTTTGGCTCAGGGCGTGGTCCCGGCGTTATGGGATCAAGCCCCACGTCAGGCTCCTCTGCTGTGGGCCTGCTTCTTCCTCTCCCACTCCCCCTGCTTGTGTTCCCTCTCTCGCTGGCTGTCTCTATCTCTGTCAAATAAATAAATAAAATACTAAAAAAAAAAAAGGATTTGGAAGAAAAATGAGGGGAAGGAAGGTCCATTAAAGCAGAGAGTGCTCAGTGTGATCACAGGGCTAGAAGTCAGGTGAGTACAGATGTCGGGGTGGGCTTACACTTTCGGCAAGGGTTGTGAGGAAGAATTTAGTCTCAGCAGTCTCTAGAAACATGAGTTACTCTCATGGAATTTGGCTGAAATCTGAATGAGAAGGAACCCCGTATTGCTGGACTGAGCATTGATTTTCCTCTTGTTCAAGAGTTCGGGTTGGCTGGTGTGGTATAGTGTGTGTGCTGGCCATGGTGTTGGCGGATGGCAGGTAGCAGGAGAGCTCAGGTCACCAACCCTTCCTCACAGTGTAAGGCTTCCGTGCTAGAGACTGAATGATCCTATGTAGTATATATCTGGCTCTGCCTTGAGTTGGTTGGTGTCCTGTTAGGACTGCAAGGAGCCTGGGTGGCCTACAGCTGTGTAAAAATGCATTACCACAAACATCCTTTCAGTTCTCTACTTATGTACATTTATAATTAATTTACTTAGGATAAATTTCCAGAAATGAAATCTCAATGTTAAAGGAAATGAATAATTTTAAGGTTTTTGGTGTATATTACAAATTCCCAAGCATGAGGTTTCTACTACTTTCCATTCCCACTTGCAGTGAAAGAAAGCCCTCTCTCCACTCTCTTCCTCATATGAAGTTTTTAAGTTTAAAATCACTGCCAGTGTGAATGGTAAACCTTGGCATCCTGCTATTAATTTATTTTGCTTTTTTTAAAGGACCGTTTGTATTGCTTTGGTCTGTGTGAATTGTTCATTTGCACTCTTTGCCCATTCTCCTCGTGAAGCTTCCATCTTTCTTCTTTCTAAGACCTCTCTAAATAAATATTAACACCCTGCCTCCTATATTGCAAATGAATATCCAGTTTGCTGTTTACCTATTTTTTATAGCTTAAAAAATGTTTTTTAAATTTTTTATAGCTTTGACTATATGATAGTTTACATTTGAAACCCATTACGTATTTGCTCACTCGACTTCATTCTCACGCTTTGTTTGGTCTGTGGGGGGTGGACTCTTGCTTTAGAATCGGATCCATAATATGAAATGTCAATGCTTCCACTGTCTATATGTAGAGAATAGCATCTAAAAGGGAGTAGGCAGCTTCTTTCTCAGCAACCCACGGTTAGCACATCTTTGGATTTTCAGAGTTAAGACCAGAATCTGGTTTGAGATCATTGTTATCTGCTTTGAATGTAATAGGTATTTGGTAAAATGTGAACAGTTGTTGACCTTGACAGAAGCCTTCTCAGTAGAGCAGTTGACAGAACCCTATTTGATTGGGAGACAGTGAAAAGCAGCAAGCTCAGGTCATCTGACCTTCCACGCAGGGTACGGTTTCCATGCAGAGTAGGGCTTCCACGCCAGCCCGAAAAGACATAGGAAGAAAATATAGCTCTTGAGGAGCTTTCCTGTGAAGAGGAGCTAAGAAATAGCTAGTAGCTAGAGAAGGATGTGTGAACAAGGGAGAGTCTAGATTTGGTCCATGCAGACTTTCAATCCTACACTGTTACGTGGTAGTCATCCCCAGTTATTTTTAAAAACATGGATTAATAAGATCTGTTCAAGTTAAAATATAACATAAGTTTTATTCTACCATCAACTGCAGGTTAACTTAATGATTTTCAGCATATACTCAACTGTATTCCAAATATCTTAAAGCCAAGCATTTTCAAGTTCTTACATAATCCATTTTTTTTCAGTTGACAACAATGTTAATGATTCACCACAAGGTTTTTGTCCGTTTGTTTTTAACAACAACATGAAGACAACATGGGTAATAATATCTCCTCATCTTTCTGACAATAATATTTGGTTTACAATAAATATTTGTTAAATGAATGCAACTGGATCTTCTAAAATGATGCATTTAGACCTCTTCACCCCTCTTTGCAATTGCATTTCCCTGACTTGATCTTACACTATCCAGGTCACTTTGCTTTATTATTGGCTCAGGATTTGTAAATCTCTTCCAGATGACCAGCTTGCTACAGTAAAAGCCACTTCAGCAAATCTGCTGTGTACAGCACTAGATATTGCAGACAGGGAGGTAACAAACTGAGCATACAGTCTGATTGAAGTATCAGATGAATGAGAAGAGAGAGAGAGAGAAATCGATATTGAGATTATTACAATGGTAGGGGAATATTTAAAGTTTGTGGGAAGGGTATAGGTGAGAGCTTCAGGAAATGTGTTGATATTGAACTATATGTCCTTAGTATGTTTTGTGTTTATATACTGTGTTTTGGAGGAATCCTGGAACTATTCTCATCTTCTATCCAGATAGATTCCACAAATCTCCATACAAGTGGCAACCGGTAAAAATAACCTCAGCTCTCGCCATGTCAAAAGTCCTCCGCCCAATCCTTTCCTGCTTTAGTGCCTCACCTTCATTTTTGACCTCTTGACTTATTTTTTTCTTTTCCTGGATTTACATGAGCTCCTTATACCTAAGGAAGATTCTGACTTAGCAGTTTGGTCCTTGGTATGCTCTAAAGTGTAAAACAATTTGGTCCTCTATTTCTCTCTGCTTCTGACCATTCCAAGTCCTTTCTACAAAGATCCTTCCTGACCCCCAAGAACAAGTCTGACTTTCACTCATTTGGCTGATGTTCCTAATGTACTCTTATGCCCAAACGTAAAAGAAGATTGAACAGTTAGTTATTTGATCTTCTCTTGATAGTATTTTAAAATAATGAGACACAAATCAGATAAGATTCAATGAGTAGATGTAAGTAAATGACACATTTCGAAATTCTACATAATGCTCAGAAAGAGGTGTGTGTGGGGGGGACGGTGGAGTTGGCAGGGTGTGGGTAGTGCAGAAAGGAGATGGCTGCCAAGGATTTAGGAATCAGCCTTCTGCTCAGAAAGCCTGGAACTCAGACAGGGTCAGACGCGAAGCTCATCGATTGCTTGAGCTGAGAGATTCAACATTTGCAAGGAGTTGTGTTGCTTGAACTCTCCTTAACTACCAGGATAACAAGTTCTCTTGCCTCATCTTCACCAGAATGCAATGAGGGAATTGAGCCATTGATAAGTTCAGTCAAATACTCCACATTCCTTTGGTGTGAAAGATATCGCAAAAACGTGATGTTGACAAGGCAATGTGCAAAATAAGGTTGTACTTCCGCAGCACTGCTCCAGAGTGGAATTGAAAGAATATAATGAAAGTGGAAATAATTTTTTATTTTCAAAAAGGAAAAGATTGCTTTCGGTGAAAGACTGAGTCACATTTGTGAATGAAGTTTCGTTCACGTTGGAGGTCTCCAAATCTAAAATAAAATACATGTTTCCTTAGAAAATCATAGGCAAGTGCTTTTTAGTAACCCTAGTCTTGGCTAATAAATGTTCATTTCCAGAGTATGTTCTACAGAATGAGACAAATTAATTTCCTTTCCAACATGTGCATGCACATACATACTATATTTTGTGGGCTAAGCCCACCTTGACTCAGGCTTAATGAATCAACAAGGAGAGAATCTGAGTTCCCACAGTTGTGTGATAAATCCAGCACACACCTTGTATTCATGAAAAAGAAGTGGTTCTCGCTCCATGTTAACACCATGTGGCGTTCTTCAATTCTAAAAGGAATTGTGAATTTTGAAAGAACCTCTGTGATAAGGTAACAACTTACAGTTTAACAGACTAAAACATATGTTAATCCTTTGCATTTAACAATCTGGCTGTTTAACAAAAAAGAGAAAGAAAGGAAGAAAGAAATAACTACTAATTTAACTCTCACCATGGTAAATTCATGAGAAGTGAATTTTCCAAATAAATAAGGCAAATCTTTTTAAAGCAAAAATTAACTAATTAACATCTTATGTGCCAAGCCAGGTATGAGGCACATTTATGGTTATTATCTTATTTACAACCTACCACAATCCCCACTGGGTGGGTAGGATCACGCGGATGTTATAGTTAAGGAAATCTGGCTCCGAAATGTAAGTGACCCACTATCAGGCCGCTATTAAACACTAAGTCTTCGCGAGAAATATTAATTATTTTAATGGTATCTTTCAACCATGCATTTTACACTTTAATTTCATTAAAAGAGAAGGTAAATATAATTTAACTTGTTTTTGATGACTCAACCTATCACTTCAAGGAGGAGTTTTTATGGTGTCCTAATGCGCTGATACACAGAGGAAAGGGGTGTGTTACAGGTAAATGCCTGGTTTCATTTCGAGATTCTAATACTTAATTTTAATGTGTTTTCCCTTTCTTCCTCTTCTATCAGATGAGTAGCTGCCACTCTGTTCTCAAAACATTGGCCACCAGCAATAAAATCTATCTTGCCTGAAAATTTTATTCCTAATCTCCCATGTTGTAGGACAGTAGGTGAATAAATGCTTTGAATTGTTTATCAGATACAAGGGCAAAAAGATCCTGAGTCAGCAAGAGGACAGAGCTCTCCTTTGCCACATTTAAATGCATGAAGGTTTTGTATTGCTATGCATACCCTCAGAGATCCCCCCCCCCTTTTTTTTCACTTCTTAGTTCAATTTTGCCAAATGTGGCCTCTGGATAAATTAGGTTTCATAGACCAGCTCAAATCACACCTCTTTCGCATAGCCTTCCAATCTCTTTCTCTCTCTCTTTCTTTTTCTTTCTCTCCTGCCTTCACTTTCTTCCTCCTTTTTTTCCCTTTATCTTTTATATTTGCACATACATTTCAGTAAGTATCACACTTGCTTTATCTTTGAGCCCTAGTATGGTAGATTGTTTTGATCATCTTGTATTTGCCATATAACTAACACTCAATAAATGTGAATTCTATTAAATTTTCAGTGTCCTTATATTTCTGAACTTCAGTGAGGACATCGTTGAAGTCAAAGAAGGCAGTTGTATCTCCCTCAAAATAATAATGCCCACTATCTGCTAGGTTTCTACAAACACCAGCAAATTGCATACATCTCAGTTAATCTGCGCAATAAAACAGCAAGGTGGGCACTGTTGTTACCATTTTAGAGGTGAGGAGGATAAGCTCAAAGAGGTTAACTGTCAGATTTTTTTTTTTTTTTTTTTTTTTTTAGCTTGTAGGGGCTGGGCAGGGCTGTTGACTCTAGAGCTTATGCATGTTTTCCTGTGCCAGACTATACACATACACCCCCCACACACACAAATGTGCGTGCACATGCATACATATGATGAAACATTATATTCGTATATAATATATATTATGCTTTTATAATATGTCTATATTTGAAATAGAAATATATACGCTTATAATCTTGGATAGAAAGCAGGAAAGGAAAGGAAAGGAAAGGAAAGGAAAGGAAAGGAAAGGAAGGGAAGGGAAGGGAAGGGAAGGGAAGGGAAGGGAAGGGAAGGGAAGGGAAGGGAAGGGAAGGGAAGGGAAGGGAAGGGAAGGGAAGGGAAGGGAAAGGAAAGGAAAGGAAAGGAAAGGAAAGGAAAGGAAAGGAAAGGAAAGGAAAGGAAAGGAAAGGAAAGGAAAGGAAAGGAAACTGATTATAGCCCTACACATAGTCTTAAAGACAGGCTAGAGACATAACTTCCCTTACAGTAGATACAGTTTCCAGGATGGCAGAGGATAGACTGCTGGGCATGTATGTGTCTTGAAAGAATCATGAGTCTCTCTGAAGCATACCCTCTCTGAAAAGAGCAAGTCAGCCCAGCTCCAAAAGGTGTTCTAGACTTCATCCTTGAAAAACAGATGACTGATGAGGTGAGAGGAAATGAGGAAGAGAATGACATTTCAAATTGGACTCTGACCTTATTAATGGAGATGTTCTTTTAGAAGAGAGTCTTTTTCCTCTCTCCCCTCCCCTTACTGTGCCTTCCCCCTTCTAGTCCTTCATCTCCTCTCCCACTGCTCCTTCTTCACTTCTGGATAATTTTCTCCGTGTCTTCTAATCCGTGACCACCTCGGAGGTATAGACAGGAATAACATATAGAGAAACCTCAGGTTTGCTATAACCTTGTAGAGAAATGTGTCATCCCAACCAAAATCTCGAGTTTGACAAAACTTAGAGACAACGTGATCCTCTGAGATTTTTCTGAACACATAGAATCAGGTCTGCTAGGTGCAGGTAACAAATTAGATGCAAGTTCAGTATCTGGTGGGGAGAGAGTATACCTGCTGAATATCAACCAAGCCAGCCTCTTCTCTCCACTGCCCTTGCTCCTGCCTTGGTGGAGAACTTCGTCTCCATCCTTCCTCTGAATGAATGTGCCTGTGTGTCACCTAGGTTCCTCCTTCTATCCTTATGTGTCCTTCAAACCATTCTCAAACTTCATGGCTTCCAAATCTATTTGAACACTCAGTTCATCAGTTAAAACCTGCATGCACATTCACATATGTATATTCATTTACAATTAAATATGCCTTACTGTATTTATTACAGAATATTTGAAAATAGACATTTTACAAGGAACACTATAAATAAATATAAATTGAAGTTCTAAAATTTTCTTCCCTTACCCCAAGCACATGCCCCACTCTGAGGCTCCTCATCTGCATTCTTCCAAGTGGTCTTTCTGGTGTGTTGGAAGGCCTTTCCTCGCAACTTAAGTCTTTGAAATAATAACTCAGTCTTTAATATGCTTGTTGTGTCCTTTCACGATATGGCACTTGGTATCAGTCAGGCCTCAGCTTGGCGTATTTTCTCCTCCACTTGATGTTTTACTACTGCACGATCATTTATAATTTTTCTAAATAAATCATGAAATTACACGTATTCATGTATTTAAAACCTTTTTTCTTGTGCACTGAATGTTCTTCCATCCTCTTCTTCATTAAAAAATAATAATAATAAATGCAACATTCCATCTTAATGAGTCACGCTTTGCAGGAAGTCTTCCCTTAGCAACCCTGTGTCACGGTGTTAAGCACGTCCTTTCTGCCATTGGTGGGCAAAATGAGGAAGATGCTCACCAGATGAGGAAGATCATCAGTTCGAATGTGGACAAAAATAACTTTATGTTGATTGTTACCTCATCTTTTAAATTTTATAACATTTCAATATAGAAATAAATGTGTATATTTACATATATGCTATATATGTACTTCATATATAAATATTGTGTGTGTGTATATATACACATCATTACTTTTATATATATTAGGGATACACTCAGCGTATAGACTTTTATTGTTCTTATCATACAGAAGAATAACTTATTGATTTATAGGTGTACTTTTTCCAGTTTTTATATTTGAATTTTTGTGGTCCCAGAAGCCAAAGCACTGCTTTGCAGGGTATATATTTAATATATATGTGTTGGGACTTGAATAAAGAAGGTATAATTTAGTATGTCATGTCTCCTCATTGTTCTCTATCATATATTTATTGCGCTAACAACTTTAGTCCAACAAATGTAATATATTTGAGGGTCTGTTGATATAGAATATAATCAATATATGACTTTTCCCCCCCAGAATCACTACGGAATTGGAAATACACATGAATTAATGATACATCTAAGTTACTAAGGAGTGACTCAGATAATACGGTAAATATGACTTAATCTCTAAAATATTATTTACATTTTTTTGTGTTCTCTTATCCATCTCATATATTTTTTTTATCCCTGTTAAAGAATCAGATAAATGTTAGGAATGCATTTATACCAAAGGACCCATCTGGCCTGTTGGAAATGAAAGTTTAAAAGCAGCTTTTTCTGGAACTTTAATTTCCTCAAAAAAAATCAATATGATAATACAAGATACTTGGGCTTTAGGAACTGAGTTTTTAGAACTTTATCATCTCTCACATTTCTTCTCATTGTCAAATTTATTAGTGGAGGGAGGCTTCTGATTTAATTTAAAATTTGTGAAAGTTGGGTTTTTAACATCTTATGAAACAAAGTAAAATATTGTTTTTATTCTTGCTAATTCCAGAGAGAATCCATTGTATATAATGCAATTTAGAATTTGGTTAGCAGGTATCCCTAAATAACTATCCCCTTTGTTTCTTTGACCTTAAATTTAAGTATTCTGTACTCTTTTCATTTTACATTGTTAAAAAAGTCTAGTCAAGTGAGGAATAAAATGAGCAAGTTAAGAAATCCAGTACTATGGATTCATTATGTCCCTTTTCAAAAATTTTTGCATACAAGTGCAGAATACAGATCTTTTAAAAACATATACTGATCCTTTTCCAATGCTGTAAGAATAAAGTTTTCAAAGTTCCAGCGTTCTTGATATGATGGGAATGAAATGCCCCATTTCTAATTCTCGTACATTTGTTCACCTGCATAAAGATTTGCTCCTTCCTTTCTACACATCACGAGTACAAACATTAAGTATTATTTATACTAACAGACTGACAACACATTTTTCTAATCTCAGGTTGTACGAACAATCATTTTTCTCTCCACTGGGGAAAGATAGCTGGCTTACTAAGTACTTCTTGTGATTGCATTTTGGTCTTTCACATAGGAAAAAAATGCATGATTTGAACAATTAATTAATTGATTTAAATAATCATTTTCCCTTCCTTATGCTGGTGTATTCCAGTACAGGAAAAAAAATTATAAAGCATTTATAGTATATCCTTTAATAGGATTTAATTTTCTCAAGTAAATCAGAGAAAGTTATCAAATGCATAGATAAAATATAAAAAGTTGGTTTGTAGAGCATGGTTGGCTGGCCTTCCTTCAGGGAACTAATTGTATCGCTAAGACAACTCGATACATCGTTACACTGGAAATCTATATTATCCTAGGTATTATGGGATATGGACATCTTGAGTTTTATCTGAAAAGTTTCATTTACTGAGGTCCTATCAGGATTCTAGATTAGAGTAGCCAAATTTAGGGGAAAAAAGAAAAAAAATACAGGACTCTTATTTAAATTTGAATGTCAGGTAAACAATAAATTTTTTTTTAGTTTAAATATGTCTTATGCAAGAGTTAGAAAATACTTATATTTAAAAATATTTAATATTTTTTGCTCTTTCAAATATTCCTATTTTGTAGACCCCATATCTTCATTTGTTATTGTTTTCCTCCCTCATTTTGCTAAAAAACTTACTCTTGATGTTTCCTATGAAAAGGAGCATTGAAAATTAAATATTTTTACTTTTTCCATGTCTGAATGTGCCATTAGTCTATTTAATTAGCCATTCTTGTTTGATAACTGGTTTAGATTGAAATTTCTCAGTTGGAAGTCATTCTCCTACACTTTAAAGGCATTACCCATTGTCTTCTTAATTCCAAAGTTGCTTCTGTCCAAAGCTGTTATGATTTTGTCATTGAGTGGAAAACATCTGTATGTAAATATCTCACGAGCCCTTAATCTCGAAAAACTTGGACATTTAAATTTTATAGTCACCCATTTGGAAAAGATAGAACCATGAAAATATGGAGTTACTAAGATATAAAGTTGAGTATGAACTTTAGTGGGATTCTTGTAGATATGGTCAAGGGTATCTGAGAAAGAAAGAAGAAAGAGAAGAGCAGTAAAATAGAAGAACCAGATTATTGGCTTTGAAACAGACAAAGAAGGGAAAAGTTTCAAAACGATAAATGCTGTCAGCAGTGCTACCAGATGAGCATTTAATGTATTCTGTCACCAGTAAGATATTAATAATACCATTGATAGTAACTGGGATAATATTGTGAATTGAAGGTCTCTGTAAAGAATCGGAAACATCCCCATACGGAGTCTCAAAAGAATTTAATTCTAGCTACTAAATTTCTGGATGCCCTTGGGCAAATCATAAATCTCTGATCTTTTGCTGCTTGTCTGTAATCTGAGAAGATGGCACTCCATGCCTTTGGATGTCTCTTTGATCTTTTAACACTGTACGTCTTGCCTTTTGTGGATCTGAGGTGCATTCACACGCAGGAGCACATTTGAGTCTAACCAGTCCTACGAGGACAATACAACAAGAGGTTCTTCCTTTACTTTCTTGTATTACCCATCCTTCCCTTTCTTAATCATTTTGTGGATAATAGAGCAAATAAATGGAGTCAAATAGATTGTTTTGAAACAAAGCCATATTTCAAACCCAGGCGTCTCATCCAGGCTAGTCATAGGTGCTTTTCACTATATGACAGGAAGTGTCTGGTACACAACGTATCAATATACCTTCAGAACAAATTCATCAATGTTTCTGCGTCCATTGATTCTCAAAATGTTGTTCATGATTTCATGAGACCAGGAAAAACTTTTAATAAAGTGATGTGAACTGTCAAAGCCCTGTTTTCTGGGTTTAGAGTCAAATGATGAACAAGATGGACAGAGTGCTTAACTGAAAGGTACAGTTTGTCTCAAGCTGCTCGGTTTTCACTTGCTATTCCTCCTTTTTAATTAGAAATTGTTAGATTAACTTTAGCATTATCAGTTGAGTTCACTGTGGCTTTGTTAACCTCAGAGAACACAATGATACATACTCTTCGCTTCCAAAGTATTTCTGCCTGTAATCTTCCAATATCTAAACATTAAATGTGTATACATTGTGGTTCAAATGTGAATCCTACATAGGGTTATTGCAAAAGCAGATAGAAAGCATGTCGACCATTTGTTTTCTTTTTAGATACTTGAGTAACCAATCATTTTTATCACTGAGTTTCATTTTTGGATGAGGCAAAACACAAATCAAAATGTTTTGTTCTTTATGGCACATAGAACTGCTCGGAACTTCAGTTGGGCCACAACTTTTCTTGTCAGTCAATACAGATATGTGTTGGAGAATAAAACGTCAAACAACAGTGAGTTGCCATAGTACGTTAGATGAAAGACCATCTTGTTTTTGTTTATTTGTTTTAGTTAGATTAAGCCAGTAGTACTGAAAACAATAAAAACCTAATAATTGACCATCAGTTTATTCAAATTCATTCAAATATTATACATATTTTTTTAATTTAGGATTTTGTTTTACTAGTGTCCAATGTAAGTTTATAAGATAAACAACACATGATAGCAGCAGACGGTGGAGCATTTTTGGTTGTTATATCCCAGTGCTCATTATGTCTAAATGTAAAATGTCAAAAACCAACCTCTGCATATGATCTGCTAGTCAAATCTTTCTCTGGCCCAAAGCACACAACTCCATTTGCTTAGGGACTCAGCTAGGCAATTATAATTTATTGGATTCTTCCAGATCTAGATTATGGGGGCATAGCAGAAATTGAGCCCTTATACTGGGGCACTATTCAGCACCATTGAGAGATAAAATTGAAAAAAAAATCAACAGTTTATCTATATCCCCAAAGGATATAGCAATGCCTTAGTCTAACATTTAAAACCTTTACTATAATTAACAGCTTATTCTCCATACCCATCCCAACTTCCAAAATAAAAGTAAAGCACAAAGACCCTCTAGTCTTCATATAATTCTACTTTGTAGGCTGACATATTATATCATAAGATTTTAGGGAAGAATGAGAGCTTCTCAATTTTCTGTGACCAGAAATTTGGTTTACTCTGTTCCAGTAAGCAGACTGTGGGCTAAAGGTTCATTGACCATCAACCATGACATTGACCTCTAGACTCGAGAGATCAGCATGCAGAGAAGTTCCAAATCTTATATTCATCATCTTACATATTGAGCAAATAAGGAGCTCATTCATCTTCTCAGAAGTCCCTATCTACAGTGTATCTCCATATCTTTTACTGGGTTCACCTGAAATAAAAAGGCCTTTGTATTTAACATCTTTGTGTTTTATTTTGTTTTAATTGATCAGGATCTTTGTTTGGAGCTCAAGTGGTATTTCATTTCTCTGTTTACATCCAAGAACACGATGAATACATTGACTTCCAAATTCTTTGTTTCCTGAAAAAGGAATGCTTACCCATAATAAAAGAGGTAATTGAATAAATAAAGAAATTACATAAATCGTGAGGTTATTCCTTCTGATCATTTTTCTGGCTTCATTTGAACACATCCCATATCTTTATTTAAAATAATTAGTGGGATTGTTTAGATGTCTATGATTGATTGTTATTAACAGTGATGTTTCATCACATAAGAGTTTCGACTAAGGATATTTATTATAAGCTGCCATTCAGTTTCAAAACTCTAAAATAACTCACTTATATGCTTTTATTGATTAAATGAGGTATATGTAGCATATTTCACATCAGTAATGCCTTATATTTTGTGAGAGTTTTACAGTTTGTAAAGCATTTTTATGTGCATTAACTCATCAGATTGATGCTGACATATCTCACATCTTTAGCAAATATGGAATCCCTTTTAACACAAAAGTTGAAAATAGGGTGTGAAGTTGAATTCAGAAACTAAGAAGGGAAAAGCTGGCAGGAGATTTTCTAGAATAAATGCAGAGTCAGCTACAGCTGAAGGGCAGACAAAGCAGGAAGGACTTAGTCCAAGAACTAACACAGGAACCAGAATCTAAAGCGTCATCTGAGGGCAAAGCTGACAATGTTCAAAGATGAGGCAAGGCTGACTCTCTGACTCATTAGCCACAGGACTCGGGACTGCCGGCTTTAACTGCTGAGACCTCAGTTTCCTCATCTGTAAAATGTCAGTGATAACAATCGTGTTTATCTCATAGAATTGCTGTCAGTGTTCTTGAAGGAAGAGTAATTAAAAAGAAAAAAGTAACTACTGGCATTAAAGTTTCTCTATGGAAAGACTGACCTGGGTATAGAGAAAGTCCTTAAGCGGCTGCTTTCATGGTGGTTGATGGAGTCCTCAGGGAATGATCTGGAATCAGATGGCCAAGCAAGAGAGAGCTCCATGGCTTTGAAAGTGACTTTAACAGTCTTTGGGGATAAAGGTTAGAGATAAGAGAGAAGAGCAGAGGCTAAAGAGGAAAGAGAAGAAGGATAAGGACCACAGTGAGGCTGAGCGTGAGGAAAAAGTCAGCCCCAAGATACTCGGGTGGTAGTACTGCTGAAGGATTTCTAGAAAATGATGTAAAATATTAGATTTTAAACTATTTATGGTCCAGCGATTTAAAGCTCTTATGTTGTCCTGCTCTCAGGAATCTGATATACACATTTCTGTTTATAGAGGTGTTCTATTTGGGACATAAAGGAGTCAGAAGAATTTTCAATATGGGTTTATGCATGCAAGCACTGGAATAATATAGTAGCCAAGTAATTTTCAGCTAGACATGACTTTGAGGGAGAAAAGCTCCTCTAAGAATTTTGTAGTTGTCCCCAAAGTTGCTGTGTCATCTACTGGAAGTAGGATGAGTTTTAACATAAGACAAATTTTGACTCAGTTACCTCAGTGAGCATCTGGGTTAATTGACATCAATGATATAGTTTTTTCACTACCTCTGGCATATAAAAAATGACAGTGATCATCACGATAATTTTATAATCAAGAAGTGATTTCTCTATACTGAAAGCATTTTGATTTGCAGAAAATCAAGGTTGCAACCGTTCTGAAAAATCAGGTCCCCAAAACTAATATTTGATACTCATGACATCTCTGTAATAGAGGTATTTTGTGCTTATGTTTTATAAAGCAAAGTGATTCTTCGGAACCCAGATCTTACGTAACAGAACCAAGGTCTCCTAATCCTTAGTTCTTCTTGTATGTTAGGTATATCCTCAAAAATATCTTGTAATGAATAGGTTATCATATTCATCTCTAGAAGCTAAACAGTCATAAGAGTATAGGAATTTAGCTATTTAACTGACAGAAAGGCAAGTATGCTGTAGTTTTATTTGTGCCGATACAGAAATATAAAATAAAGCCAATGTTTAACAATCAGACAATAATTTTTATAGTACTAGTTAACTACAGGTTAATTAAAAAAAAAAAATGAAGCCATCTGGGTGGAAGCCATAATCCACACTGACAGTGATGTTTATATTGGTGAGAGGTTCTGAGAATATTTGCTTGTGTAATCCCATGTCTTAGGGGAAGAAGGATTCTCTGTGGCTTTTTTTGGACTTACCTTTTTATAAAACGTTACATTTCCTCAAATTGGTTGAGATTGCCTCATTAAAGTACTGGAACCACAGATTCTCTAAGGGTCATTCAGTCCTAACAATGTATCATTATTTCATTAAAGTAATATCTAAGAGAATGTTGGAAAGCTTTTCAGTTATTGACTTTTTGAAAAATGGAAGAAGTGAAATTCGAATGAATTCAAATGTTTATTTTCAAAATAATTAGCTTAAAAAATCACGTATTGTTTGAGGACCAATGAAAACAAAAATAACTTAATTAGAAACATGGAATGTTATTCAAGTGGCTTTCATTTATTTAGTTGTACAGCCTAAAATTCCTTTCATTTCAGCCATCATTTCATTCATCTAAATTTATTATTATTTTTTGTTTGTAGAATTCATGAATTTGATCTTTCTTCCAACCGTGAGTTAGGACCTTTCTGTTAAATTCATCGTCTAAGCTCCAAATCAGAATGATATTCCGATGTTATTTTGCATTCAAGACTTGCAGGAACCAGACTGCATTAAAAAGTGCATAGCGGTGTAAAACTAAGACATAATAATTATGCTGTTAATGATGGTGCATGCAATAATACTATTAATGGTATACGCATGGCAGCGTTTGGAAGCAACACTCCAGATGTGAAAAAGCAGATAGCGTGACTCTTTAACCTTGCGATGATTAGCAAGTCAGAGGACAAAATCCTTCACAAGCTGCCAGCTCTGATCTTTAAATGAAGAGCCATTTATGTGGCATCAACAAGTGATGACTGTGGATTTTGCTTTCTACTGGGAAGGATGAAAGGGTTGTGCTTAGCTTGTTGATTAAGTCAACAAAGAAACCTGCCTCTTAGAATTCAAAACACTCAAATACAAGCAATTTCACACTCATCCCTAAAGATCCAGAATCACTTCTTTATGGAGGAAAGAAAGTATATATGTGTATATATATATATTTTAACATAATGTAATGATGAAGTGGAATAGGGAAGCACTATTTTGACAAATAATAGACTAGATGCTTAATTTTGATGCTTTTGCAATAAGCCACATTCATATTATAATTTTTGTTTCCATGTTTTCTGTTATGCTGGATTCTAGAGTGTTTAAATGAGGCTAATGTAGACTAATTTCCCTGCAGGGGTTTGTGGCTTTGGCTAAATTCCCAATGGGACATACTTTATCTGATTACATGTATTTCTTTTGCATTTAAAGAAAACATGGCATCTTTCACTTCCTGTTTTGTTGTACTGCAACACTCTGAACAGCCAGAGCAGGCCTACTTAGAGCTGGCTGTTTTTGAGGCATGTGAGTTAATACCCGTAATCATAGGTGTTCTGAGACTTTTTGGCATAAGATGCAATTATTGAGGTTGATTTGAAATGAAAATCATGAGAAATATTTTAAGCACACTGTGTGATTTCTCAGAATTGAGAATAAAGCTAGTTCATAAGTTCTAAAACCTACTGGAAAAAAATAAATAAAGGAGAATGTACTTCTTAACTATTACCCTAAAATAATTATAATGATAACTACAAAAATTACAAAACCTCAGCTCTCTGTAGTCTTTGCATATAAGACATAAAAGGGGCTGAATTTTTGGTAAGATTAGACTATACCTATTTTGTAGACCATAATAATAATAATAATAATAATAAAATAAAAGAGAGAGAAGAAAAAAATAGATTACATATTTGAGATTTTCTTAAATGTATTATGTACTAATTCTTCTTTCTTAGTTTATATTTATTAACACTGCATTCTGCTGTAATACCAATGCCCATTAAGGCTTGTATGTTGTTTTTTCCCCTGGGTTCAGTCATTCAAAAACCACATTAGTTAAATGCATTGCCCTCAACACTGGGAATGTAATGGTGACCCAAGTAACACGGATTCACCCTCATGATCCTACAGTCCAGTAGAAGGATGGATATTAATCATATAAATTTAGTAATCATATATCTTTAGTAATCACATGTATGATTAATAACAAAGAAACAAAAAGGTTTGATTTCTCTGCTTTTGAAATAGCTTGACCATTATTCACAATTTTCTGTTTTTTGTTTTTTTTCTCTCCTGCCTATAGAGTGTCTTTTTTCCTCTGAATTTCAAGATCAAATTCTTCTACACTTAGACATTGAAAAGTAGACAAAGCTGCTAGGCAGGTTTTGCTAGGCAATAAAAGTAAAACACAAACATGGTCATATTACTGTCATATATAGCAGCACTTAGGAATTTTCCATTAATCTCAGTAGATAATCAAGAATTTTAATGTAGATCATAAGGCCCTTCACGATGTGGGCCCAGGTTCCTTTTCCAGATTCAGTTTTCGACATTTCTTATACTCTGTGCTTCCATTTTACTGACTCGCTTTCATCCGCTAGTGTGCTTTGCTCTCTTGTCATTTAATGATCTTTGACCATAATCTTTTGCTGAAATTCTCCATTGTTCCACATCCATACCCTCTGCTAACCTTACAAGGTCCCTCTTCTCTTTCTTGACTTTCTGTTTCCTTTATCTTCATATCCTCAGATCACGAGCTTACTGTCACATTTTTCATAAAGCCTTTGACTCAGCCCCCATTGTTCATGTCCAGTTAGTGGGTCCTCCTGTGTGTTTCCTTGCACCCTATTACTGAGCTCTTATGGTCTCTTTAACTTACACAGCACTGTTTCCGTTACTAGATTGAAAGTTATGTGGAGAGAAGTACCAAATCTCTTTCAAAGACCTACCTCCATCCCTTGCCATGTGCTTAGCAATAATGGCACTCAGTAACTGCTTATAGAATTGAAATGTCAGAAAATCTTAGATGATATTCTCTTATTTATAATTATATTTTCCACTGCCAAGCAGGGGTTGGATATTCAATTAATATTTATTGAATGTACGAATATGCAAGTCTATGGAGAGTAAGATCTTTGGGAGTTCTCTTCGAATAATTTATAAGAAATTTTGTTTTTGTTCTTTTGTGGTGGTCAACAACTTGGCTACATTCCTTATATATCTCTGCATTCCAGGCTGTGTTGTTTTATAGGTGAGGAAGAAAGGGGCTATGGGAAGAAAACTTAATTTTTTACATACTTACAAATGACACATATTTGATGTGTTTTTGCAGATGTTAAGCTTGTGTAATCTTCAGAATAGCCCTGTGAGGTAGGAACTCAGTTTTACAGATGAAGACATTAGGGCTCAGTTAGATTAAATAGCATAGCTGGGATTATCATCCGTATTCTTTCACTAAAAATGCAGAACCTCTTTCTGCTATGTCAAACTGCTGGCTAACCCTGCTTCTTAAAGACAAAACCATTGTAGAACATTGGCAACAATGGGCGTTAATTTCCATTAAGGCTGGTGATCGGAGAATAGTCTTAAAAATAAAACTTAATGATGTATTTTAGTGTACCATGGTTGTCTTAGTCCGTTCAGACTGCCATAACAAAATACCATAGACTGGATAGCTTATAAACAAAAATGTTTCGCAGTTCTGATGACTGGTAGTCCAAGATCAAGGTGCCAGCAGATTTGGTATCTGGAGAGGGCTTGTTTCCTGGTTCACCCATGACTGCCTTCTCTTTACAACCTCACGTGACAAAAGGAGTAAGAGAGTTCTCTGTGGTCTCCTCTAAAAGGGTAATAATCCCATTCATTATGGCTCTGCTCTCACAACGTAATCACTTCCCCAATGCCTCACTCCCAAATATCATCTTATTAGGAGTCAGGATTCAACACATGGATTTTGAGGAGACTCAAACACTCAGTCTATGGCAGTGGTCGTTTGAGAAGCTGTGATGGAGATTGCTTCATGATGGGTAACACAGGTCCAGGGAGCTCCCCCAACCTATCACAACATGGAAAGAGCACTGGGTTCAGAGCTGGAAAACCTGCATACCAGTCTCAGCTGTACAAGTCATAGTAACTTCCACAAGCTCTTTCCCATAGTTTCTTCAACGATTATTATTAATGATCTTAAGTTGCATGTGTGTGTGGCCCAAGTGAATTCCTGGTAGGTAGGAGCTGAAGGGAGCTCATGTGAGTATTGTCTGGCCCGTACACCATGCCTAATTTCTGTTGAGTGAAGTACAATTCCGAAAAGTCAAATCCTCACAGAAGCTATTCTCCATGTCCTGATTACATAGGCAGGTGCTCTGATCCCAGGTTTCTACTTGGAGAAGCAGAGAAACTGTGAGTTAAGTGACTTTGTTAAAGCCCAGAGCTTTCATCAAGGCAGGTTGCATTCCCCAATAAATTTTGCGTACTTTCCCAAGATTTCCCCACTGTACTTTTAAAAAAATGGTTTCGAGGCTGATACATTAAGAAAATAAATGCAATTTATTTGGGACAGAAATAATAAAAGCATAGTTGGTTTGTTTTACTTCACTTGAGGGTATGGATATTTTAAAGACTTTGGCAGCTTTGAAAGAAAGAAAAGAAAGAAAGAAAGAAAGAAAGAAAGAAAGAAAGAAAGAAAGAAAGAAAGAGAAAGAAAAGGAAGAGAAAGAAGGAAGCATTGCATCCAAATAATCAACTACTGTTGCTTGTTTCACAAAGGCCATTTTAGAGGTAGAATTGTTTTTCATTGGCATCCTGAAAATAACTAGCCCCCTGATCTAACAAGTACTCTGAATATATCCAGAGTCTTCTCTGGGCATTAAAGGAGCATTAGATATCAATAAAACTGATATATCTGGGAAAAAAAGTTACCACTCTAGACAAAAGGGCCCCACAATCCTGTATCTCAATCTTTTGGATGCAAAGCAGAGTAAGAAAAATCATGCTGTATTTGAACATCTTAAACACTACTAAGGAATTCCAGCATCCTTTTATGGCTGTTGAATACAAAGGCTAAATAAAAATAACCACTAACCTGAAAACTCAGAAGGCCTTTTTTACCAGATTTTGAAAAACCTTTCAATAGATTTTTCAAGGATGCCGGGCCTGAGTAAGGAGAGGGCAGCAAGTTTCACTCCCTCTGTGCAACATGCTTGGCTTTATTTCATTCAATGTAAGAAATGAAATGACAGCAGCCAGAGCAACGTGAGTTTCCCGATAGCTTGTTTCATCAGAGAGGAATATGTTCAGTTGACAATAAGAAAACATGGATACTTTGTACGCTGGAAATGCCGTGGCCCAAGGCTGGACCCTGCGTTGTCAGAGTTCACAGGCAAGAGTACACTGGGAGGAGAAAAGGGTCCCTAAAGGAGTGTTGTAGCAGAATAAAGCTCTCTTATCGGTGGCATCTTCATTCCTTACCTGATTTTACTGCTACCCGATACCCAATAATAAAGACTTGAAAACTTTTAAAGCTACTGGAATATCGATACTTAGACTTTCCTGCCATACTCAAGGCCTTTCTGTGTCTCAACTTGCAAAATATGGCATTGGGATTTTGGAAGCTTTTTTCCCCACCCTTCTGCCATCCTCTCGTGAAGGTTTTCAGTTGTATCCAAAGTGAGCTGTTATTTTTGGTATCAACCCTCTCTTCCCAAAGTAACTTTTCAAAGATTTTAAATGTAAATGACTCACATGGGTTGACATAAGCATATAGATTACATTTTTGTCCAAAATAAATAACACAAATGAGATTAAAGGATAAAAGTGTTTGGTTTACATTTACTGTGGATGACATCTGGTCCAAAATGCTTAAAGCTAATCCCAGCCACCAGCCATCTGACAAATTCTCACAAGTTCTTCTCTCCTAATTCAGAATTTCCCTTTATTGGCACAAACTTTGGAAACAACTCTTTGGAATGAATTTCTATGAACGGTTTGGCACATTTGTGAATGGTGTCTAGTGAATGGGGAAACTATATGAGTATAATACACTGCACCTGTTATGAACAGGCTTAAAAATATCACCAAGAACAGCATGTGATATAAAAAGGCAATTTTACTGAATAGGACTGAATCTGGATAAGAGATATTGATATTTACAATAAGGAAAACCTGAATCAAGCAGGTGTTAGTGTATTAAACGGAGCTAATTCATCCACGCCTAGCAATAGATCATCTCGGAATGTATCACTTCAGATAAAACGGAAACTTACCCTGGGGGAGAAACCAATCAATGACCTATAGTTGGATTTTAGATATAATATTGCCAAATAATTCTGATAGGGTTGTAAATAAATGAGAATAGTTAACTTAAGGCGTGATGAAGTTGCATTCTATTGGAAGCTTAAAAGCCTTTTATACAATACAGAATTTATCTCTTATAGATATTGAAGTGCAGCTCCGAAGGGAAAATGATTTACTTGTGGACAATTTCACTGTGTCCTAGTTGATCCTCATTTCTAAACGTTGTTCAGATCACTGCTCTTCTCTCCATCTTCACTTCCACTGTATGAACTCAGGCTTTGAATCATTTCAAAAAGATTACACCCATAATGTTCCTTTTCAAGCCTACCAAAATACTTTCTGAAATCAAATTTTGGCCTTCCCTGTATTATATCTTTCAATGGCTCCTCCAGTGTCTCCGGGGTAATATCTGGACTTCTTAGCCTTTGGTTTTTGGACAATCACATTCCCTCAAAGACTCGATATTCTAATCCCAAGAACCTGTGAAAAACCTGTGAATATGTAATCAGACCGAGGGAAAAAAAAAAGTGACAATGAGACCAGAGTTCGGAGTGATGCACTTTAAAAATGGAGGAGGAAAGAAACAGACTCCAAGGAATGCAGGAGACTTCTAGAAGCTGGAAAAGGCAAGGAAATAAATCATCTTCTGAAACCTTCAGAAAGAATGAAGCCCTGCTTACACCTCGATTTTAGACTTCTGACCTCCAGAACTGTAAGATCATAAATTCACATAATGTTAAGCCACTAATTTGGGGGTAATTTGCTGTGGCAGCAATAGGAAACGAATACAATGCCTAAGGACTGGTGCATAATAAGTGCTTGATAAATAATTAATATAGAAATTAATGAGAAAGTGAATTAATATTAATAAAGTCTTGTTTCTTTATGTGTTTTGCATCCACCTTTGTGTATTGGGTGGTAATCCTGTGACTAGGATTATGATGATATAAACTTTCATCATTAGGAAAATATGCCTCCAAACTGCATTGTGAATATTAGATATGGAAATTCTAGTTTACTTATTCACCACAGAGATGTACATGGCCTTTCAGTGCAGTGTTGTGGTTAGAATGCACCCTCTGGAGTTAGTCTGCCCACATTCAAATCCTGGCTCCCTGCTAACTGGCTATATGACAGTATATAAGCTTTTTAACCAAATTGTATCTTAGTTTCCTCACCTACTTAATTCCTATTTAAGGATTTTGTAGGGATTAAATGAAATAAAATATATAAAGAACATGGAAGTGTGTCTGGCCTCTATTAAGTACTTAATAAATTAGTGTTGTTATTATTATATGTTAGGATTTGTTCTACAAGACTCTCATTTCATATATAAATATATTGAAGTCTTTTGGTTGTCAAAATGTTAAGAGATCACTTGTACTTATTCAACAAACACTCCAACTGGGTTTGCTTTCATGTAATGTCTTGGCAGTTGCTTGTACGTTAGTCATATTCTGATACGTTTTTCAGTAATAAAAGGTATGTCATTTTAACTTTTACAATTTACCAGTTGCATGCAGCAAAACAGGAATATTTTCTCAGTAACGTATTTACGGTTTTTGTGGTTGAATTATTCAAAGAAGAAAAAGTTGGGGAAATACTGAACCTAGTGTCCATGTCTAGGCTTATTATCTCTGACCGAACATATTGACAAGGCAGGATTTTTAAATAAGTAACGGACTGTTTAAATGGAAAATGAAACCCTTGATAAGCACAAAGATTTCGAGGAATTTTCTATAGACAACTTTTCTTTTTATGAATACTGTGAGACGATATTTTTATTAATGTTTTGACCTAGTGGTTATGAGTTTGGAGCTTGGCAGTTTTCCTGACTATTGTTCTGATTCTGATTGAAAACCTGGAATTCATCTGCTTCACATGAAACGTTCTATTCAGATACAACAGGCTCTAAAATGTTTGATTTTACTAGCTTAGGTCATTCACAGTGCTGTCGGTGGTGCTGTGTATGGAGACATAAAATGAACACACGATTAACTTTTACTAAGTTATAGACATTGAGAATGAAATGGAAACAGTCATATATATTACTCAGGTTCAGTTGGTTAAAGAAGACCTCATAAAAACAGTTCGAGGCTGTCTGTTCTGTTTTATTTTGTTTTGTTTTTGTTTCATAAAACACTTCTAAGAACGACATCATAAGCCCTATTATATATGGATATTTTATGTGTGCATTTTGATGTTCTTGTAAAAAAGTGACTATTCTCTTGACCACATTGTCAAATAAGAAATAGCTGTATCTAGGGCCGCCAGGGTCCTGGGATCGAGCCCCACATCAGGCTCCTCCTCTGGGAGCCTGCTTCTTCCTCTCCCACTCC
Source organism: Ursus arctos (assembly GCF_023065955.2). Classification (NCBI taxonomy): domain Eukaryota; kingdom Metazoa; phylum Chordata; class Mammalia; order Carnivora; family Ursidae; genus Ursus; species Ursus arctos. The sequence goes on from NW_026622930.1 coordinate 17,396,066, forward strand.
CCCTGCTTGTGTTCCCTCTCTTGCTGGGTGTCTCTCTCTGTCAAATAAATAAATAAAATCTTTAAAAAAAAAAAAAAGAAATAGCTGTATCTAAAGTTTCCATATTTTTCTAGGATAAAATCTTTTTAAAAATTTTATGCATGGAGGACTTAGGTAGGTCTGATATTTGATACAATATTATATTTGCAATGGCTACCCTATCTTTATACATATATCTATTAATTAGTAGTTTATTATTACCAAATATTTTTTATCAACATGTTTACTTATTTCTCACTCATTCATTCATTCAATCAGTCATTCAATTGGTTTTTTGTTTGTTTGTTTGTTGTCATTCAATTGTTGATTGGACAATTTTCAGGCACTATTTTTTTCCAGGTTCACACCAGATGTTAACTATATACTGACAGTGATACACAACCCTGAACTCAAAGATTAGTTTCCTTTTTACTTCATTACCAAAAAAAATTGTCATTGCCATGTAAATTCTACTTTTGCTGTACTGAGTCGATGTGGGTCCAAGAAAAACATTTAGGAAAAATTTGGATTAGAGAAATTTTAGGATGTGTGATCTACTGGGGACCAAACTATGAATAATATTTAACTGTGAGTCCTGTATATTGTGAGAAAATATTTATTTTTAAAAAAGCTAAAATGCTTAAAGAAGCAAATATTGTTCCAGTTATCACATTAATCAGCTTGAAATATATTTTGTTCATACTTTTTTCAGCATGAAAATGTATTCAATGTCCTATTATTTCATAGAAGATAAAATCAATTAAGTTCAGTAAACATTTATATATATACTATGTGCAAGGCATTGTGCTGAGTGTTATATGTCTTAGCTCATAAATTGTAGCAGAACTTATAATGCACACACCAAGATTTGATAGGAGTAGCATAAAAATGCTTTGTGTTTTCGAATTATCTTTGGCTGGAAGAATCTGGAAAAGCATCTTAGTAACATGGGCCACTCTGGATAACTAGCATTTTGATGCTGGAGATAGAAAAGTGTAGTCGATGGTATTATAGTAAAAACATTCACTGCCTCTCCCTGATGGGTTAGTCTATGGAGAATAATACTTCTAAGCCCATGGGTCAGATTTCATCAAATAACTTGTTTTGGTTAATAAAGTGCACACCATTTTCAAGGAGAACTTTTATTTTTTGAATAAAGATTTATTTATTTATTTGAGAGAGAAAACCTGCGTGCATGGGGTAGGTGTGGGGAGGTGGTAGAAAGAGAATCTCAAGCAGACTCCCAGCTGAGTGTGGAGCCCGATGCAGGTCTCTATCCTAGGACCCTGAGATCATGACCTGAGCCAGAATCAAGAGTCTGATGCTCAACCAACTGAGCCACCCAGGCACTCCTCCAAGGAGAAGCTTTAAGAGTCAGCACATGGTCCCACTACCTTTCTTTTCCTTTTGCCAAGAGACTGCTCTAGATTGTAGTTGATCCTTTAGCATTGTTCTAAGGATGAAGTGGACATGAAGCAAAGCCACAGGCAAAACATGATCAGCATGAATGTGAGTGGGAAATAAACCTCTATTGCTTTAAGGCACTAGGATTTGGAGCTCTTTGTTACTAGAATGGAAATGTAGTTTAAGCTGACTGATATAGAGACAGGACATTCCGGATGATGGCACCGAACACACACACAAGACACAAAGGCAGAAAATTAGGCAGGGGTTGCGAGTGGTTACAGAAATAATACATTTGCTTCGAAGGCAAAGTGAATAAAGGAAGAAGTGCACAGAAATGCAACTTTTATTGGTATTGTGGAGGACCTTATGACCATGGATGCTAGAATTAGTAGTAGCTAACACCTAACTTAAAATACCAGATGTTTTGATTGGAAAGATGGCTTATTGGAACTATATTTAAGGGAACATTCTTTTAATAGCTGACTTACAGGAGACATTGGGGTGGAAAGGGATGAGAAGTAGAGGTTTAGAAAGACAATTCATTGGCTATATTTATTGATCATCAACAAAATAAAAAGAGAAAGAAGATGACAAGTTGATTCATTTTTGGGGCCCGGACTACTGGGAGATTGGTAGGCGCTTTAGTGGAAATAACTAAACTGGGCAAGAAAGAGTTTCTAAGAGGAGGATAAGATTAGGTGCCAATCATTGTGAACTGAAAATACAAATATAATGGAGAGACAGAAATGTCCAATGGACAATTGGAAATCTAGGTTTGGAACTGAGGAGAGATCCTACCACTAAAGACAATGACTTGAAAGTTGAAACACTAGATAATATGAAATTCCTGAGGAAGATATTTGAGGTAGAGGTTTGCAGTTAAATGCTTGGTGGCTTAGGATGGGATGGGGAAGAAGTGTATCTAAAAAGTTGTCAGAGAAGCAAAAAGGAAAACCTGGACAATGGACAATAGAGCTCTTTTCTGTTAGCCTGTCATCTGAAGCCAATTGATAGAGCTTAAAGAACATGGCTTGTTACCATGTGGGTTCTGACATTCACTACCTTTGTGATCTGAAGGAGATATATTACTTCTCACTCAGTTTCATCATCTGTAAAACGGAGAAAATAAATTGCACCTTGATTGAGAATTTGGGGAGAATTAAATGGCGTGACTTATTTAAGCATATCTCACCGTGCTTGGCACATAGAAGGGACCCATTGCTAGTTCCCATCTCTAGCATTATTATCCAGCACTGCCCCATGTCAACCCATTATACCAACAGTGATCTAGTGATTTTACATATATAGCTGAATCTGGTTGAAATCCCTTTGTAAGATCCAGTTCAAATCTCATCTGCCCTACAAGATATTTTCCGAAATCCTGACCTCCTCCAAATGCTGCATCACATATTGTCTTAGTCTTTAGGCTCAGGATTTATCCTTTATGTCCTGATTTCCTTCCAGACCACAAGTCACTTGAGAACATACATTTTCTCATATATTTTGATTTCCAGTACCTTTCAGTGTTCCACTTACAGTGGGAAATTAAAAAATAAATATCTGTGTTGATATTTTTAATACACTGGAAGTTCTTTCATCTGACCCAAAGGGGATCTGTAGTTAAAGAATTAAAAAAAAAAAAAACTATTGCAGGTGAAATTTATATAAAATGTAACACGTAGGGGCGCCTGGGTGCCTCAGTCAGTGAAGTAGCTGAATCTTGATTTTGGCTCAGGTCATGATCCTGGGGTCCTGGGAGCAAGCCCCACATCGGGCTCTGCGCTGAGCAGAGGATCCACTTCAGGATTCTGCTTCCCTTTGCCCCTCACCCCACTTGCTCGCTCACTCTCTCTAAAATGAATAAATAAACCTTTTTTAAAAAGGTAACATGTACACCTTACAATTTATGTTAACTTGAAAGAACACATGCAGAGAGTATCAAAAAGGTAGCCCTGAGCAAATAAACCCTAGCATGGGTGGTATTAATCTCCCCAATGTGGTGCTTACGAGTGCTGGCTGAGTTTGAGCAGCTAGGACTGAAGTGTATGGAGATGACATCTTCCATGTCACTTGGGCTCCAAACTTCACCATGACTATTGACTCCTCACTTTTTCCTAATCCCTGCCACATACCCAAATATCACACCCTTCTTTATTTTCCAAGTTAGCATTCATTATCCTAATATAGAAACTTGTTACCTAACTCTAAGACCATCACCATTGCAAAGTGACTGGTCTCCCCAATTCCAATATCTCCTTTTTCGTTGTCAACACTGAGGCTTTTTAAACCTTTAAGTATTAGAGTTGATACATCTTCCTAGGTCTTCACTATCTTTCCTGGTTTGAGAACTGGACCTGATACACTAACCTGTACCTACTGTGTAATTTTGGAGTTGGAATCAGAGATGGTTAATTGTTCAAGTGTGGACTCCTGACCCAAGCTGGAGGTTACCCAAGCAACCTCCCTAACATATTCAGAATTAGACAAAGACCTCAAAATAGTGAGTCACTGGTGGCTGTCATTTTTAATGACTCCTTTCTTAATGAGAAGTTGCACCCGTGCAGACCTTCACCAGAGATGACCAAACCTATCTAGTTCCTATTCATTCCTAGGCTTAGTTGTTCAAATCTTCTTTTTTTCCCCTTATGGTAGCTAGAGTCAGTGTCTGTTATTTGCAATCCAAAGAATACTAAGCATTTATTATACTGAATAATAGCATAATTTTACTTACATTATTCTCAATGAGAGGATTAAATGACTTATTGTTATCTAGTTTTAAGATTTCAAATACTTAGCCTGGATAGTGAGAACTTCCACTCTCTTTTTAAAGTATATTGTGACCTTATTCCCTTCACTCTCTTTCACACATTTTCTATAATTATTACCATGTGCGAGGCTAATATGACCACATAGAAATGTTGCTAAGAGTGTGGGTTTTGGCATCACACTGCTTAAATCCAAACCTTGGTTTTCCAACTTACTGAGTGACCTTCATAAGCTACTTAAATTTCCTGTTTCACTTTCTTAACCTGTAAAATAGGGATAATAATGATGGTACATATTCATCGTGTCATTATAAGGGTCAAGTAGTTAATATTAACAAATAGCTCAGATTAATCTTAGTACAACATTCAAGATTAAATAAATGTTACTAGGACTATTATTTGTTGTACCTGAATTATACTTGGTACGTTACCAATCCTGAGTACCTCCCATTGTTCCTTATTTCCACAAAACTTAGTAATATCTATTGATTAAACCCAGCTCAAATGACACCTCCCCCAACAAGTCTCCCCAAGGCCCTGAAGCTAAGTGAGTTTCCTTCCAAGTTATTCCCATCGCATGTCGTCTTAGTGTATCCTCATCTCCTGCCCCAGAACCACGCCCACATTCTACCTTGCTTCATCAGTATAATGCATATGCCTTATTTTTTGCTAATATAAACTCAGAAGAAACCATCTGTATGAGTGAAATGTCTTATGTTCTCCATGCTTAGCATAATGCACAAACTTAGTCTCAAAATAAATGTTTGCAAAGAAAATAACAAGAAAGAACTATTTCATATTTTACCCTCATTCTCACCATGTAAGAAAAAAGTGTATAAATAGCATCCACTTTTGACAAAGGAAGGAAACAGTTTGCTCAAATATATCCAGTGATTTGGTAACAGACTGGGGGTTGGAGATATGGTGCTGATGCCATCTTCCAGTCCGTTTTGCTCTAAATCTTTCCATTTCTGAATTTGGCCTTCTGGCCAGCCAACAGCAGATATACTTAGACGATGAGGAATTGAGAAAGCAGCAGTTAATTGTGATCGGTATTCACCCTTCAGTATAAATTTGCAATTTTAAGTGTGAATTAGAATATACTCCTCAGAAGACTGTGGAGAATGAGGTGTCCTGGAAAGAGGAAGTGAAAATAAGTTTGCTTTTTTCTTTTTTCTTTTCTTTTCTTTTCTTTTCTTTTCTTTTCTTTTTTCTTTTCTTTTCTCTTCTTCTCTTCTCTTCTCTTCTCTTCTCTTCTCTTCTCTTCTTTTCTTTTCTTTTCTTTTTTTTCATGGAGAAAGCTCAAGTAGCTGTTCCTCCATTGCCTTGCTTTCTGCTGTGTCCCAAGTTTGGACATGTGGTGAAGGGCATGGTCACATAATGGGAGATTGACAGAAGCTGTGCCGATTGGTACAGCTATGTCCGTTAGTACAGTTGCTTAGTAACTCAGCTGCAAAGAGATTCAGGGGTCAAAACTGAAACTCAGGGACAGGATGATAACAGAGACGCATAGTCTGTGCCCACTCTACGTTCAAATTGCTGAAATACCTTCCTTGACTGAGCATTAAAATCAGTCCTGTTTAATAAGAAAATCAGTAAATTGAAGATCTTTTTGGCTCCTCGGCTGATGTTTCTTCTCATAAGTCTTCTCAGTATTTGTTTGTGCAAAACAAAAGTCTGAAAGGGGTACTCCATTCTCCTCTATTGCATTTGATTTAAATATTACTGAGGATATGTTTTGAAATAAGAGGAAACATGATATTACACATCTCACAGCTCCCAGAATTCAGGCATGGTTTTTAAAAAGAGGAAGTTAAAACAATTAAGCTAGGGGGTGAATTAAAATTCATAATCTCATTAAAAATAAATAAACAGACAATATCATGTTGAATTTTGCCTTTCATCGGCCCACTTCAACAGGAAGATAACTTGTTTCTTCGGGATCTGTTATTATTAATTGAGTTGCTAGAAATTGTTCCTTTTAGAGTTCCACTAACTTTATGTAAAAATAAGGTTTTAAAATCTTTCTTACTGTTTCCTTTCTTTTTCATAATCTCCAATTTATTATGACAAAAACATCATCATACTGGGGAATCCCTACGCTGATGGCATTTTATAGGTCACTTTTTCTGTTATGAATTCAAGAACGTTAGCTGTGCAATTGTGTAAGCAGTGAGAAGGTTGAGATCTATTTGTTGTGACAGAGCCATGACTCGCTCCTTAAATGATGATTGAACACTTTCATATTCCACGTTACTGTTGAATACTATTCTTGTGTGGTAGTTGTTTCTAATTGATACAGATTAGAACTGTAACTCCCTCCATTCTTAGGTGGAGGGGCTCCTGATGAGAGGAAAGAGGGGGCATCTGGCTAGAGCAGATACAGAGAAGGGAGACTATTAAGGATATGAAGGTTCTATTTCTTGTTCTCCCACTGCCGTCCCTCCTCAGAGTTCTGTTTCCTAGGTCACCATAAGTGAGAATCAATCACCTCCATTATATCTAGCTTTGGAATGAATAAGAATCTAATTTCCTCCTTTCTACCTTGCAACAGGGCTTTCTAAGGATAATCATTTGCATTCTCACTGAATAAACAGTTTGATGATTACCAGCTTTAACTGTCACCCCTAAAGTCAAGATACAATAGTGTACAGATATGGAAAAAATGTATCACGAAGGTCCTAAGCCTAAGGAGTGTCAAACAGATACGATATATTTAATTCACTAAATCTCATCAAAAAGATGCATGTGTCGTGATCGCAGTTATGCCCATGTTCCTTGGAAAATTACTTGGTGCATAATTACAGATAACAATTTGGCACGTGGTCTATGGCAAGATAAGGAGGGACACAGAGTGACATGGGTAAATATGGACAAAGCCAACTCAGGGTTCTCTGGCCAGATGACATATTTATTGGCCAAATTCGTTTGGAAAACTATTTGCCAGGCAAGATCCATAAGATTTTAAATTTTTGGATCTCTAAAGCTAGAAGATCATTTCAGAAGACTCTTTGAAACCAGCAACATATGCTTTTTAATTCTTTCTTTAAAAAAGACCGCTCTATCTATGCTTCTCAGAAACACACACCCACACAGTCAACTATTTAAAAAGGTCTTGGGTTTGTTCCGTTAATACTGACAGAAGAATGGGATTGCATAAATAAACCAATGCATCCTGATCTTGGGCAGCATAACCTAATCCTGGATGCCGCCAGGTCCAGTATATAAATAAATAAAAGCCAGAGGAACAGCAAGCTAATGTGCAGGGAGATATTATCAACCTTGGAATTATGGTTTAAAAAGAAATTACATTGCCCTCAGGCAGATTTATAAGAAAAAATAGATTTCCTTCGGGCAAATTTATAAGGGGAAAAAAAGGATCTTTTTAGAACTGCATGGTGGGAGTCTCCACATTTAGGAATTTGCCGCAACCATGGTTTCTAAACCACGGGGACTTTTTAAAAATCCAGATTTCTTGCACACTCTCAAGACTAACTATGCTCAGTCCTGAACTCCACATTCCTCTCTAAATAGCCTATTTGACAGCTCCATGTGCAAATCCAATAAACATCTCAGCCTTAGCAGCTCCAGAAGAGAATTCTCTCTCACCCTCCAGTCCCTGTTACCAAATACACCTCCCAAACCTGTTTCTTACTTAGGGCGTCTGTCTCAGTTAAAAAGCACAAGCATTCACCCTGTTGCATATTCTTATATCTGCAAGTTACCTCCTCCATGTTTTTCAAAACTCACATGCAATTCACCACCTTAAGTTGTACCTCTACCTTCAAAACATATCCAAACATAATCATTTCTCACCATCTCCACTGCCCCACCCTCATTGAAGCCACCATTTTATCTTTCCTGGATACCAAACTCCTAACTGGTCTCCCTCCTTCTACAATCTAGCACAGAAGGCCCCAGAGGCTCTACCTGTCCATCCCTCCAATCTCACTTCCTACAAAGCTCCCCTTCACTCTTGAGATTCCAGAGAAAAAGGACCACCTTGCCCATCCCCAACCATGCCCAGAAAAAGTCTTTGCAGTGGCTGCTCTCTCTTCTTGGAATGTCTTTCCCGAGAAGACCACATGGCTTGGTCCTTTACTTCAGTCAGCTCTCTGTTCAAAGATGACTTAAAGATGCTTTATCTTATTGTCTCTTCACCATTCTCTACTTCTTGGTCTGATTTACTAACACTATACTAATTATTACTACTTGAAATGCGTTTATGTGTTGTGTTTTCTTTGGCTGGTTGTTTGGTCTCTCTTAAAATTTAAGCACGATGAGGTCGGCACTTTGCCGCATTCAGTGTTGTATTCACAGAATCTAGAATAGTGCTTCAGTTATAGCAGAAGCAAGTAACTACTTGTATTTTATAAAAATACCCCAAGCGATCTGCTTTTGATCAGATTACAAAGCACTGATATACAGTCACTAAATAATTATTTTGTATCTTCAAGCGTGATCGGGAAAGCATAAGCTACTATTTTGTATGGTATGCTTAATACATATATTGCTTAAGACGGTCTTAGAAGAGGATGCTAGTTTTTATTTCAGCTCTACGATCCAAAGGCATCTTCTCTTCAAGAGCAGAACATAAGTATTTTATTTTCTCTTATTGTAATAGTAATTTCTGGGAAGGAGAGACACAGACCTTAATTGAGTCACTGTTGGCCAAACGACTTTTCTTGTCAGATAGTCGGCAATATAACTCATTGCAGTGTTTTGGACATGTTGTGGGTAGAGGGATAAAGTGGACTCAGACCACTAGGGGTTTAAATGTTAATTCTTTTCTTTGATCTCTGTCATGTGGTCTTGTTGCGTCAATCCTCAGTTTATTCATCTATAAAGTGGGACTATTAAACGGAGTTCTTAGGGTTATTCTGATGATTACAAAACATATGTAAACATTCATTTATTTATTTTAAGTGAAAGATGCCTGGGCTACATTCTTGACCCCAGTTATACACAGAAACATACACACACACACAGACACACACACATAGGACTTCAACTAACACCAGAAAGGCATGCCACATTTGGATTCCTCTAGCCCTTCCCCTCATTTCTCCTCTAAAAACACCATTTTTTATAAAGATTTTACTTATTTATTTGTCGGAGAGAGAGAGAGCGCAAGCAGGGAGAGCTGCAGGCAGAGGCAGAGGGAGAAGCAGGCTCCCTGCTTAGCAAGGAGCCCAATGCGGGACTCGATCCCAGGACCCTGGGATCATGACCTGAGCCGAAGGCAGTCACTTAACCAACTGAGCCACCCAGGCGTCCCTAAAAAACACCCTTGTGAAAGTAATATAATATTGAACAAGGTAGGATTAAATCCTTTTACCTCTTCTGCCTTGCTTTCTTTCACTTTCTTGTTTTTGTGCAAGCCTCTGGTTTCCCAGGGCTTTTCAAGAGACCTTGGCTAGGAGAGTGGTGGTTATTTTCCAAAAGTCAAAATATTTAAATATGAAAGTTAACTTGGAGAGGCGCGTGATGGATTCCTTGGCAAGGCAAGTCTGTAATACTGCCTTTCTTTGGGAGATGTTATTGGCTTTTTCCTCAGGTTTGTCTGGTACCATTTCATAAAGGGAAACCTCCAATGGGCAGTTGGAATGCAGATTGAGATCTGGCTTGCGCAACTTTTCACAGGTCGCTGGTGCTGAGGTGTTTCCCTGTGGGCACCCAGTGAAGGGTAGAGAGTTGCAGATGTCACCTTCAGAGTGAAGGATGGCACCCAGTTTTGTTGTTAACAGGAGTCCTGTTATAATAGCTTCATACCGCAGTTGGAACAGCGAGACCACGCACGATTGTGGATTATGTTAGCTAAGCAGATGGGCCTCTTCAGTATAAAGATCAGTCAATTATTTGAAAGCTCAAGAGCAGAAATGACTTTCTCGTAACGTTAGACTTGGGAAATCAAGGCAGTACATCAGCATTTCTGTCCTGAAAACTTTATGCCAGCTTGTTCGCCTGCATCGGGAGACATCTTCAGAACTCATGGTAGCGCTATTACTCACAGAGAAGAAAATGGTCTGGAAGATGGGCAGGGTGAGAGGGGAGGGCCGGCTCTGTCTAGAGAATGCCTCCGGGAAGGTAGCCTGCGAACTACCCACTTACGAGGGGCACCATAACCTGTAATCCTAAAGCATGGGATCTGGGGAGAGAACCATTTCTGCAAATATAATAAAGCATAGGGAGAGTTTTGTTTCTGTAAAAAAACGGTGCCAGTGACCAGTGTGGTTTCTGGAATGCAGGATTTCCAGTGAAGTCTGATACTAAAACTTTGCTAATACTTTAGAGATAGCCTAGTGTTTACCCCTTTCTTTTGTGTATGACAAAAGAACAATTGTGGATTTCCCAGCATGTAACAATTAGCACCAAAGGCCTGGGCTTCCGGTCTGTCTCCATATACAAAAGAAACACATTGGCTGGTAGATTTCTCTCCTAAAGCCCCTGGGCCACAGAATTGCAGGCCTTACTTGGTGAGCTTTTGTTTTGAAACCAGAACACAGTTTCCAACTTAATTTGTGCTTCCACTCACAGTGCTCTCCCTGCATTTTGCTTAGGTATGTTTCAAGCTCTGAGCGGATAATTATTATGGAATTGTGGATACCTACTTAAAAACTAATGGTTTTCTCACAAGGATGGGTAAATGTTTTCAAACTAATTGCGTTCCTTCATCATCATTGTTCGGTGGAAATGCTTCTGAAGCACTTAGTCTGCTAGTTCAGAATAAATTAAGAATATGTTTGCCTCCAAAGCTTGGCAAAAATGTTGCTACTAAAGCAGAATTATTTGAGATAAGAGAATAAATTCCCAGGCATTACTCTCTTTTTATCTTCAATAACCCTTCTCTAACTGGATGCCTATGAATTTTAGCAACTACTGTGACAGTCGAACTTGGGGAAGAGTCAATGAATCAGTAGTCATAACAAAGAGAACTGTTTGTACACAGATGTATTTATACATGGATACATTGATTCATTCAAAAATGAACAAATGCATCAGCATCTCCTATATTCAGGGCAATGTTCTAGACATCAGGGAAACAATAGATAAAATATAAAATCTCACATTCTGGTGGGATTTACATCTTAACAGATCTGTTCGAGAACAGTCTGCCCCCATGTTCGTTGGTACTCCAATGTTTCAGTTTTTCCAATAGGAATGTTGTGCTAGGGACAGATTTTATTTTCTTTTTGTTGAAATAAAAGACTCCAGGAAACTGAGAACAGGAAGGGATGTTGTTGATTATTTATTTGAAGCTCTTCAGTCACTTCTGAGGTGAGTGCAAGATGACTCCAGAAAATGACAGGACTTTCCGGAGGCCCCCACGCTGTTCTGTAGCAGATGTCTCAGTAGCGGCTAGGGTTTTATACTGTTTGCTTCCTAGGGCTTCCATAACGAAGTACCACAAACAGAGTGGCTTAACAGAGCAGAAATTTATTCTCTCACACTTCTGGCAGCTAGAAGTCCAAGATCAGGGAGTCAGCAGGGTTGGTTCCTTCTAGAAGTTCTAAGAGAGAATCTCTTCCATGCCTCTCTTCTATGGTATGAAGGTGGCCATCAATCCTTGGCATTTCTTGGCTTGTAGATGGATCATTTCAATCTCTGCTTTTGTCATCCCAGTCACTCTCCCTGTCTCTCTGTGTCTTCACGTGACATTCTTTTATTTTTTTTTTTAAGTAGGCTCCATGCCCAGAGTGGAACTCAATGCAGAGCTTGAACTCACAACCCCAAGACCAAGACCTGAGCTGAGATCAAGACTCAGAAGTTTACCTGACTGAGTCACCCAAGCTCCCTTTCACATGACATTCTTATAAGGACATATGTCATTGGATTTAGCACCCACCCTAATCCAGTATGACTTCTTAATTTGATGACATATGCAAAGGCTATTTCCAATAAGGTCACATTCACAGGTACCAGCGGTTAGAATTTCAATGTATCTTTTCGGAGACACGATCCGTCCCCCAACATATACCCGGGCTTGTGTTCTTTATACAGCACCAAGCTGCTTCCATCCTTGAAGTGTCTGCTGTCACTATTACAAAGATTTTGTTGTTGATATTAGAAAGAACACTTGGAGTTAGAGGAAACAATATAGTTTTTTAAAATTACCTTTTATCTCACTTGTAAAAGAACATACACAATGCTAATTACGATTTTGAGCACAGCATGGGCAATGTGTTTAAAGAAGTAGACAAGTGAAATAACAGCCTCATCCTGCCATACTGCATTCTGCTTACTTACATACCTAATCCCAATTCTGCTTAGTTTCTTAAATGACTAAACTCTGCAAATTAAACAAAGGAAGAAAAAAAAGCCCATAACGCTAATTGAGATGTGGTGTTCACTTCCACAGCCCCAGGGAAATGCGTCTGAGTTGCCAATTCCCAAATACTTCCTCACTTCTGTAAATTTTAGGACAGCTAACTTCCTGTCCCGGGAAGATAGAACTCACTCTTGAGGTCCTAGCTCATTTGCAAGGTATTTCCAGATCGGAGTACGAGTTGTGCCAAATGTTGCAAATCTTATATGATCTGTGCCAGGAGACCCTCCAATGATTTCATTTACAAGCACATAAAACTTACTGTAATTCGAACTGCAGTTCTGGAAGGAAGGGATCTGGGTGCCATTCACTCTGCCAGGCGTGCTGCTCTGGCGTGGCTTCCTCAAGTTCTGCAGACTGCATTTGCCAAGACTTTTTACTTTTTTTCTCTTTTTACTTGAAAAAAAGTCATTTGTAATGTTTAATCAAGATGACACAACTGACTATCATATTATCCTTCGATCGCCGTGGAAAATAAGCTTTAAGTGTTTCTCTTGTCATTCGATTTACCGTAAATTAGGCACAGGGATGAAAAAATGTTCATGTCGACGGAAGAAAGGCATAAAGAAACTATTAATATATTATGGGTTAAGAATCTGATTGTCCTGGAGGGAATAAAACAAGAAAGGTAGATTTTAATAAAACAAGACAGATGTATTAAAATCAGACTATTTTATTCAATGGTTGAATCAATTTTCTGAGAGAAATTAAAATACCATTTCAGACATCTCTTATGTGTCACTTTATAGCTTCTTGGCCTCGCAGTCTTTGTGCTAGCTGCCACCGAGATGACCAGATCTCTGATTAACTACACACAAACACAACCTGATAACGTCTCTATTCAAATACCTCTCCCCTCACACCTGGGCAGGGTGACCGTCGTGTCCCCGTTTGCCTTTGACTTTCTTCCTTTGGGCACTTCCTCAAGTTCTCTCATTCTGGAAAACCCCTCAATCCTGGTCACACCAGATCAGTTTGTCACCCAACTGGACCCCATGAGACTTGGGACACCATGGGAGGCCAATTCAATGCTCATGCATATACAACCTGCAAGTGTGGGGGATTAAGTTTCTATGAGGTGAACATTTGTCCAGTGGGAGTTGGGAACTGATGGTTAAATCCTTCCTTTTCTCTCTAGGGCTGATTTCCTGACATTCTGTGTATATGGCTTCTCAGAGGACTGTCCCATAGGTTGAAGCAATTACTCGCATGTACCAGCAGCTACCTGACATTGACTTTCCCTCCTTCCCTACTTGACTATCATGCTTCTTGCTCCCATTTCCTGGGTTTTCACAACTGGATAAAGCAATAGCACAGAAGACTGTTGCCTCAGGCTTCTGTTTTAGTGAATACAGGCTACAAAAGTAAGCACACAGAAGTGACTCCAGAAGATAAACCTTCAGCAACAGATTTGGGGACTGGATTACTCACAGCAGTAAGCACTTCACTGCTGGGAGGAATAGGGTATCTATAACCCCCAACATGCATGGCAGTTACTCAGGTTTTCATCTACGGTGAGTTAGAATGAGGCTCAGGAGGCAGGCGAGACACTGGATAAGTGGCAGCAGTGGTACTTGGAATACAGGAGGACAGTAATAACGGTAAGGATCACGGAGCGAGCTGGTCTCTATTAACTGCATTAGCAATAATCACAGGCTCAGAGCAGTTAGTTGTCAGCTCGTGCTCTGCTGGGAACACCAATATTCCTCTATGGCAGCTTTTAAGGACACTTTTATCTCCTGAAGTTGCTGGGTACGTTATGTCAAAAATCAAGATCTGGATATAATTTTGAGAGAGGCAGAGTTGCAAAAGAAACAGAATGCCCATACTTGACAGATCTTCTCTGCCAAAGTCAGGAATCAGAGGAGTGGTTGACACGGAAAATCTTGAAACCTGGGTACTCCTAAATCCTCTGGGCTGACAACCAGTTCTGTTCCTTGACAGAGGAGAGCAGCCTGTCCTTAGTCTGAGGCTTCCCTTGAACAACAGTTGACTTGCAGGATTCAGTTTGTCCATGTCAAGACCTACCCTTGTTATTCTGTCCCTCTTGGACATCAGTCTGTTAGCCAGTGTTAGGTCTTAGCACAGCACAGGCAGGGAAATATATTTTCTGCTCCAGAAGGAAATTACTTGTATGCAAAAGAAATTGTAGGTTCTGGCTAATATGTGCCAGACAGAATCAAAACAGGTAGAGGAATGGATCTTGAAAAGCCTGGAGTAGGGAGGACAGAAAATAAGGCTGGATAGGGGAGGATGCATTGTCATAGAGAAACTCATTCATGGCTGGAGATTCAATATACTGGCAAAAATACCTAGTAGTCTGTGGGAGTAGCTATTCAAAGCTTGGACCCGATGATGGCTGCCCCCCAAAATGAGATCGACAGATAGGAACATTCTTGGTATAAGACCAAGAAAGTAGTCAGAGGCTGAGTGGGGCAGTAATGTTAGAATGGATTTGCCATGTAAGACTTGAGAACATACTACTCAGTTCTATTCTACAGAGGATACCCCTCCATACCCCTTCACTAAGGCAGTAAGTAGTGTACTGGGGGTGGGGCCTGTATCCTTGTGAAGTTCCATGGTGGCTCTTCTCTATAGGCTGAAGTGAAAATAAGAGATGCCGCCATGGAACTAGACTGGTCATTCTTACCATCTTATCCAAGACCGGCCTGTGGAATTTGTGTTTCCCACAAAGCTTATCTGGGATGGGGGTTCTCATTTCTAGTAGGCTCCTGCTTCAGCCAGGAAACATGGGAAAGCTTCCACTGAGCTGGAGGCTGGGACTCCCACATGGCCACTTGGGGATTCTCATGCCAGTGGCCCCTCATCAGGCAAAGAACACTGTAACTTGGCTCTCAGTGACAATCCATTCTGATTACCGTAAGGGGCTATAGCAGCTGTCATACAATGGGCACGTCTACCACACCATCCCTGTGGTATCTCTTCATGTTTCTGTGCCCAGTGATAAGGACAAAGGGGCAAATGTAGCAAACTCCACATGACAAAGGCAAGATATTGAAGGAATCATAACCCCTAGGGGTGAATCACTGGGTCACACTATCAGGTGAGCAACTCAGACAAGACAAAGTGTTGGCCGAGGGTGAAATATATCTAGAATGGGGGGCAGAGAAAGAAGAAATAAAAACCACTAATTAATGCCTGTGGACCAGATTCAGAAGTGGGGATTTTGGATTGTTACCTCTCTTCACTAAGTTTTTTTTAGAGATTGCTCTTTGCCTTGAAGAAGATACTGTGGTAGATTGGACTTGCAGGTCACCCTTTGGAAAAGAGGTGAGGACATCCCCTTTTCACAAAAAGTAGAGGCTGTGTTTTATCATGGGAGAGCTATATACTCTGACCAGCATGAATGGCTAGAGTGGTGTGTGGGAAGGATTCCTTCAGACACCTGCTAAACACCAGTCCAGATCTTCTCTGTCTCACTGTGTCGTGTTCTAGTTATCACCGTGGCAGCCAGTTCTGCGTGGCCACGGATCCGTTTCCACACAGGTGCCACCTGACAGCACCATGCCTCATGCCCATATGGGCACATCTCACCTCCCTCCTCTGAATTTTCCTCTTGAAGCTAATATATGGATACTGCGGGACTCTACTCCATGTTCTGCATGTGCAATCCAGAAGGGCGTGGGAATGGCATAGAAGATCCTTGTGCTATGAACATTTGTCAGTGGGATGAAAGCCCATAAAATTCTTACCTCTTTTTCCCATAGCTAGGTGATACTGAGATACAGTGAGTATGGCTTCTCAGATGACCATCTCCTGGGGAGTGGAACCCATCATTCTCAGTGCCAGCTGACTGGACAACTCCTCTTTGTATTTGTCTCTTTGTATCATGCCCTTTACTCTTGCTACACATAGACCCCTTCTCTCCAGTTCTGCTTCTCAGAAAACTCAATTCGAGATAATACAATATATTGACTATGTGATCAATGGCAACATTTAAATGATTACAGAAATTATGCCAATGTTCTTTGTTGGGTTGAGAGCACAGAAAATGGAAAGAGAAAAATGTGAAACAAAGACAGAGGGGGAGATGCTGAATGGATGGGAAGAAAAGACAATTCAACATGTGAAATTTTTGTATTAGTGAGTAGGTCGTAATGGAAAGACCCAGATTTAACTCCTCTTCCCAACACCTAGCAAATAAGCAACTATTGGCAAAAATTCATTCATTCATTTGCTTATTCATTTATTCTTACATTCAATCGTTGTGCTACCTCTTTTGATGTTATAAAGGAGCGAGTGCCACTGGCCTCTGCTCTTAATAAATTTTAACTTTAATGAAAGAAGGATGCACAGAAGATTATATATATATATTTAATATGCAGAGAGTATTCCATCTCTATTAGAAATAGCACGAGGAGTACTTGGAAGAGAATGCAGGGACTCTAGAACTCCTCCCAAGCTAGCCGACCACAGTTCTCTCTGGGGCCGGGGTCACACTGTGGAGCAGACTTTGTTGATGCCTCACAGCCACAGCCTCTGAGCCCACCTCAGTTCACCTGCCTCTGTGGACAGTTCTAGCACGTTGACAGATTCCCAATTCTAGGCTGGCTGCTCTCTTTTCTGTCAAATGACCTTCTCCAGCACTGAGGGAGCTGTGCAGTGCTATAACCCAGAAGGTCAGGGTAGTTTGCCCCTAGAGGACATCTCCACTAATGCGGAATGAAATTTGGCGGATGAACCACCCAGCCCCCTCAGCCTCTAACCGGGTCTGTTCCACATGCTTCCACAAGCATGTTCACGGGCAGTGACACCCAGGCGCCCACCATGGTAACTGACTCACGAAGGCACAGTTGACCTGCATCTCTCCCTCCTCTGATGTATACCACTTGGTTACTTAGGGTTTGTTTTTGGAACAACCCAAATTTAGAAATGTGTGGTTTGCCTAAACTCTAATCCACAATAGTAGATTCTGTTCCTGATGAGAATAATGGTCATTCGTATTTATTTAGCAATTTGATCTGTGTCAGAAGCTATGAGATGTTTTATATGCATTATTCTATATAATTCCCATGAAAACACTATGAGCTAGATTCCATTCAGATCCTAGTGTCAGAAATGAAGAAGGTAAGCTTAGAGAATCTGTCTTCGTAGTTCTACTAAAAAACTATATGAGAGTGAAATAGTGCGATATCTCACACTAATACTCACATTCAATAAGTAATAGTTTGACTTGCCTTCAGGGTCTACAGGAAATAGGTATTTTTCATCATATGCATATTGCAGATGAGGAAAGCAGCTCTGAGAGTCTTAGTACATCTCCAAGGCACACGCACTGGAGGGCATATTGGAGGCTCCAGGACCCAATCTTGCCATTGCCCCAGGCTGCAGTCTCAGCCACTCTACCTAACCACAAGGCCAGCCTTGCTACCACATTTTCATTGTGTGTGGTTTTTTTTTTCTCAATGTATGTACATGGTAAAAAAAAAATTAAAAAAAAGTTAAAACTATAAAAGGATATGAGGGCACCTGGGTGGTTCAGTCCATTAAGCATCAGACTCTTGGTTTCAGCTCAGGTCATGATCTCAGGGGCGTGGAGGTCAAGCCCCACATCAGCCTCTGTGCTCAGTGCAAAGTCTGCTTCAGATTCTTTCTCCCTCTCCATCCCACTCTGTCGCTTTCTCAAATAAATAAATAACAACTAAAAATATATATATATAAAAGGGTATGAAATTTTAAAAAAATGTAAATTCTCATTCTAACGTCATCCTCTTCTTAGAGGACACAATGGTTAACTTGTGTTGGGTCCTTCCAGAAAATTTCCATATACATATATATGTATAGCCTTACATGTTATGTGTACCTTTTTTTTTTTTTTAACTAACAATCTTCAAGATTATTCTGTTAGCAGCAGCTGTGGCACTTCGAGCTGCCTGTTTTAATGGCTTCATACTACTCCACTCTCCAGAGGTGCTATTTTTTAATTAGGCCTCCTGCTGATGGTCATTTTTTGCTATTCAGCCTTTTGCTATTGCAAACAATGCTGCAATAAACATCCCGAACATATTCTTTTGAGCGTGAGCATGAGCACATCAGTGGGATCATTTCCTGGGAAGTAATATCAGAGGATCAAAGGGTATTTCCATTTTTCTCAATTAATTACCAGTTGATGTATTAAACACACTAATTCCCAGGGAACATTTCTGTGACTAATAGCTTGTGACAGCATTTCCTTCTTCAAAGAGGACAGAGGGACATTTTCAGGTGGCACTGGTTCGCAGGGTGTTTGTAGATAAGCATTGCTTCTGGGGATGACGGCTCCTTGACCCTGGCTCAGTTCCTGTCGGTCCCCTGCTCATTGTCCCTTTTGGAGCTCCCCCTGAGCTGTCCCAGGTGCAGGAGGCCATCATGTAAACAGACATTCCAAATACCACAGCATCTCCATGGGGTGCAGGGGACCACGGCCAAGGACGAGATTAGTCCAGGAACTGGACACATTCTTGCTGGAGGAACGCATGACCTTAAAATTATGGGGTTAGCATGGGGTTAAAAATTCAAATATCCGATTTGTGTTGAGAGAGGGACTCTGAAAGCAGGCTGGGAGAATTTCTTCTCCCTGGGCACCCTCTAATTAAAGCAAACAAAAACAAACAAAATTTGGCAAATTTCAATGGACTTCTTGGAATGTTCAGAGTGGATTGCTAAAAATAAGTAAGTATACATCCAAAGAGTTTTGACACTTAAAAATACAATAGTACAGTTTTTTGACTTTGGATTTAGGTATGGGACAAAAATCAGTGCACTTGGCACCCTCAGTTTCTCCTGTCTCTGTCGGTTTGTCTCTGTCGCTAACTCTGTCTCTGCCTGTCTCTCTCTCTCTCTCATCTCTCTTAAATTCAGTGCCCTCATGCCCAAATAGGTTTGAAATTCCAAGGCTTGTTTACTTGCTCATTTCCTCTCTGACCCTTTGCCACAGGCTGCAGGTGAAGCCATTTCCAGGAACGTCCCACTCCTTCCCTCCCCTGGGGCCACCTTGTGAGCTCTTCAAAAAATCCAAAGTGAAGTCTTTCAAGAATTATAAAACTCTCCCTCGACCTTCTCTTTTTCCATTACTAGCTCCTATTCCACAACCGTCCCAGAGGCTGCCAGAAAGCCCACTCCTAAATCCTCTAATGAGCTAGCCATTTAGTCTGTTGAATTATTCTCCTACGTAACTGAAGTTTTCTTAATTGTTTTACTGGGGTGCAGTCTCTGTTGTTACTGTTGCTGTTGCTTCCTCTCCTTGAAACACAGACTCATTTGATCCCTGGCTACTGATGAATAACCTCCACCTCTGTGAGGATCAAGTATGAACTGGGCAGTAGGACAGGTGCCAGGCAAGTGTCCCCCACACCCCGCTGCCAGCGCACCTCTGACACTCCTGCGTCCACAGCTGCCATCACAATTCTGCCAAAGAGTCTCTGGGCTGAAATATGGCCCCAGCTAGGCACTGCCAGTTCTGAGGCAGCTTAGGAATTCAGAGAACAGTCTGTGACATAGACAAAGCTGTATTTCCTTCAAGGGGTCTGGACGACTTGAACTTGGCAGAAACATCTGCACGATGACATGTCTCTGTTAAGATTCCAACCCTCAAGTGAGAGTCTTAAAGGTTTAGATTTAAACGGAATAGTAGAGGCACGCAATTACAACACCACAGCACGCTCTCGTAGAGGCTTTCACCTAGATACGTTCCTTGTCCGTTAATTTAGGTATTCACTAAATGTTTCTTATATTCTGCCAGTCATGTGTCAGGCGCTCAGGATACAGAGGGGCTTCTGCCCTTTGGCACTCAGTGGACCTAACCTGGAACTGAAAATTAAATCTGGTGCTTGGGGTTCATTGCTAGGAAATTTGGGTATAAACTTCAAAAAGAGATAAACCATAGTAGGAATGACTATAAATAACAAATTTTATTTGGCACACACCATCTTAGTCTTAAATGGGTTTTGTAAACTTGTAATTGAGAAAACACGAGTCATGCATGCATTCACATAGCTTGTATGTCTCAAAATTATTCCAGATTGATGTCACATCATGGTGCTACACAAGTCACTTCAAATCTCTGGAGTTGTTGCTATAATTGATCGACTTGTCAAGGTGGAAGATGAAATAACTCAGAGTTGCTGAAAGGGAGACACTCTAAAGATACTTCTCGAGCTTGTGATGGGGCCATCCACTGACTTGATGAGGACCAGGCTGGTGGGGTTGTGCAGACAGCAGCTATGTCTGCACCACTGGCCTTGGGCTCCCTTTTCTAAAGACTCCTAGGTCCGGACATCATTAATAATGTCAACTTTCATTCCAGTTCTTCACAAATAGGATCACTGTTGCTAAACAAAATAAAACAATGTGAAAACAAAATAAAGCAAAGACAGGAGATTTTCTTGCCCGTGTCCTCAAGGAAAATGAGCTCAGAAAAAGAAAAGAGAAATGTACACAGCTGTAGTGTTCATTTTAAAACATTGCTCATCTTTTTTCCTCCCTCAGCTTCAGCAGTGTCCTGTGGCACTCTACAATACCTTGATAATGAGAGGGAGAGGAGATGCAGTGTCTAAAAATGCACAAAATAAATTACCGAGAGTAGTTGAGAAAAAATGTGGAACTCTAAAATGTTAATGAACAAAAACTAGATAATTGCTTTCCCCTCACACCCCAAATTTACAAGCCCTTGGGTGATACTTCAGTGCTTGGGGGCCCGCTGATTTCTTTGTGTGGAATTGGGCCGGCATTTGCCACTGGAGACCTGCTGTCAGCCAATCAGGGCGAGCGATCCAGGCCGCTTTGATGTAACATAAGTTAGAGAGTAGCAGGTGGCCTTCCCTGCTGTTTATAGTGCAGCTTGGGGAGTTGTGTCAGATGTAGCAGCTCCTCTTTATCTGCATGGAATCTGTGTAAATCACAAAAGAACAGATGGAAAAATAGTCACACAGCCCTGTTCACCTCTTAGAAGCAGCTCATAAACCTTCATACACCACCCGCCCTGTTTCGAAAAACAACCATGGGTGGGTTGGTCACCCAACTGCTACAGGGTAATCATTTTGTTTACGAAAACATCGAAATACATGAATTAGGCAACGAAAACAAAAACAGCAAATGGTTTAAATGATCACACTGCTATCTGTGTGTATTTTACCATTATATTCCAGATTTAGGTTAAGTAAGCACAGAGAAATTAGAAATTATCTCTCATCTACCAGTTCTAAATATCTGTAGAACTTCTTAGTGATGTCGAATGATGCCAGTGGTTTGCCATGTATGTTTGTTTGTTGTTGTTTCAATAAAATTATGAAATGACCTGTCGATTCCCCCCCAAAAAAAAACTGTAAATAATTTTCTAGGAATCAACAGCATGTAATTTCATATTGGAAACCATCAAAGAAAAAAGGCTGAAAAATTGATTGACAAAGCATGTCACTGAGTTTTATGTAACTGAAGGAAATATTTTACTACTTGCATTTCTGTTGCTTGCTTAAGACATAGTATGTTTTCATATATATGTTAAGAACTCAGCCAGGAAATGGAAAGAGGAAAAAAAATGGTTCTAAAAGGGACAATGCCAGTGACAAAGACACCAAGGTACAATGAAGAATAGGGCATGATCTGAAAGACACCACAATGTTTTAGGGTGTGATTTGTAAGACAAGGCATTGAAGGAAATTAAGCTATAGGTTAGCTAGGTCTTGACCACAATGAAACTGAAAGGTCTAATGACAAAACATGGGCCTTGACCTGGATGTGATCAAAGTTGTCTACTAAATGTTGACTTTAATCTATTTCTAACTTTAAAATCTGTAGAAATAATACATTTAAAAACATAAATTTTTCAATGACCCAGGGGGCACAGAGGTTGCCCATTAGACTGCACTGTTATTCAGAAATGAAACAATTTCTACTTTCTTACAAATCACTATACAGTGCAGGAATGTTGTTACCGAAAATGCTCACGGTGCAGTGATGAACTTATAAAACAGGGACTACAAAGTCTGGAAGACAACGTAATAATGAAGTTCAATTTGGGTAGAAGTCAATGTCCTAACAAGTGTGTTCCAAGGTCTTCTTTTCTGTAAATTCCAAGAGGTCAGGAAGCGTATAGGAATTGTTTTTAGAACTTCTTAAATGAATTCTCCATAAATTCAAGTCTGGGGAGACAGAAACATATTAGACCAGTGTCTCTCAACCTTGGGCAATTTTTCCTTCCAGGGGACACTTGGTAATATCTAAAGGCATTTTTGTTGTCACAACTGGTGGGAGAGAGTGATAATGGCATCTAGTGGGGAGAGGCCAGGGATGTTGCTAAACAGGATATCCTCCAACAACAAATAGTATCTCTCCTAAAACGGCAATAGCTTTAAAATTGAGACCCTTGTTTTAGATATCTCAAGTATTTAACCGTATTCTCTATTCTCAAGAGAATGAGACTCCAAACTTTGTCATGTCTAATATGTAAACTTGGGCATAGAGAGAGACAAGTCAAGAGGTTCTTCTTAAGGTCACTAAATACACGAGCTTCTCAAGAAACAAATCCTTCTTCAAAGAGAATCTGCAGCATTCTAATGTTCGTGGTTTTGTTTTTTAGTAATTATTTCTTTTGGAAAGTTGCTAATGCAAAATAACTGCTGTATTAAACTAAATTAAGCTTGAAGTAAAAGTGCTATTTTCCATAAAATTCTAACGAAGAGCTCTCCCCTTTTAAATCTTTGTTTTGAGTTCAAGAATGGTCAAATCATTTCATTAGAGTTAGTCTGAAGCAATTAAACATTGTATTTCCAGATAGTCATATTAAAATACCTTTTATATCAAAATAGCAATGAGGATGGGACCAGACTCTCATTATTTGAGATTAAGATTCTCTAAATAATTGATGTTTTGTTTTGTTTGTTTTGTTGTTTTTGTTTTGATAGTCAGATGTGTTTTACTGGGGCAACATTAGAAATACTTATTTTGTTAGTTCCTTGCAATGCAAAGTTAGAAGGAAAAATTTAAAATGAAAATTTCTTTCCCTTTAGGTATTCATTCACTTTTGATAATGTCTGCTAATTAAAACTCTCTTTTGTCACAGTGAGGATTACTACAAAGAAACCTAGTCATTCCCTATTTCTACTGCAAGATTTTCCTTAAGATTGCTTTTACTTTTTGTTCATTATGCCAAGAAGTTTTAAAAAAAGGGGGGGGGCGCCTGGGTAGCGCAGTCGTTAGCGTCTGCCTTTGGCTCAGGGCGTGATCCCGGCGTTCTGGGATCCAGTCCCAGGTCGGGCTCCCCCGCTGGGAGCCTGCTTCTTCCTCTCCCACTCCCCTGCTGTGTTCCCTCTCTCGCTGGCTGTCTCTCTGTCACATAAATAAATAAAATCTTAAAAAAAAAAAAAAGGACAGGAATCTATATTTTTTGTTCATGGGATATGGTGTCAAATAACTTGGGAAGGGCCAAAATCAAATATCAAAACTTACCGTCAAAGATCATATGAGCTAAAATGATGTAGCAGTGGCATTTTGGATTATCTTTTTTACTTTCATTGTTAGTAAATGGGATTGGTGCATTTCTGACATTCACTCTACCCCTGCACTCAGACTTCTAACTGCATCTCTCAGATTTAATCCTGAGTTTTAATCTTCTAAAAATGCCTTGTTGAAGCAATATTGAATATCTAATAAGTGAGGAACTTTTTCTAATATTTGTTTGCTAGGGATTTACAAATATGGCTGTCTTTAAGTACATAGCTACGTGGAAATAGGATGGTGACCCTAGAATCCTTGAAAGCTGATTATCCTTAAAACTTGGTTATCCTTTCAATCCTTAAAACTTGGCTCATTAGTTTTGCAAGTTGATCCCAGGGGGAAAAAAGAGATCCTCTGGACATACAGTGTTTGGAAAACCGGCCTAGTTCATCATTGTCTTGCAGAGACCCAATACACGTTGTAAAAAGAAACCAACAAAGACCAGCTTGGTTTTATTTATCCCAGCATGTCTCAAAGCTATTAACATCTAGTGAATCTAGTGAATGTTCCAAGCACCAAATTTTAGGAAAAAAGTAGTTTAGAGTATCTGTTCTTACTCCTGTACTTGATTTTTGGTTTGGTCTAATTGGATCTGAAGTCTCGTTCACTAACTACTAGCTACTTTATTTCTTTTTAGCACTTCCTTCAGTGGTGTGAACAGGACAGGAGATTAAAGATAGATATTTCTCCAGTATTTTCTATAAATGGCTTAGTGAGTATAGGTCTCTGTTGAATTTTTTTTTTTAACTACCCCAGAACCCATATCCTGAAGCAAAAATAATGAGGAATAATAATTTAAAAAATGATAAATAGGCACACGCAAAAACAGCATCTAACACAACATTTCAACTGCCTATGTTTTTTTTTAAAAAAAGCACCACATTTAAGATCTGAGTTGCGTTTCTCTTTTGAGAACTTAGCACACCTTCCACCACACATGGGGAGCATTTGTTCGGCACATTGTGACCAAGCTAAATGCTCACCTATAGTCACATCATTGCTCTTGGTGGATGATGATGATGCTTTTTCATTTTGTTCAACTTGATTGTCAAACTTAGTACTTTCTCAGTCATCTTTCCTACACATTCTTCTGAGGACCACATTTTTAGGGCTCTGTCTCTTTGCCTAAGGAAGCATTGTGGGGAATTGAGTTTCATGGAGCAAACTCAAGCGTAGGAATTGTTCTAAATCCAAACCCTGTAACCATGCTATCTACTTTGCTTGCATTGGAAATGATTGACCACGTTCAGATCAGAGTGTAAGTTGGCATGAACCTTCATCTGAAATGCAATAAAGTTAGAGGAGACTGGATGAATTTTAAAAATGTATCATTATTCATATTCAATGCTTCCTCTGCACTTCTGTGTACCATCTGGTCCTGATGGTTGAAGTGCCAAAATACCATAAGGAAAGTTGTTTTTTGTGGTATTTCCAGTCCAACCAGAATCAGAAAGTACCAGAAATCTCTTGAGAAAAGCTGTTGTCATAGGACACAAAGCCCAGTTTGTCAAACCAAAGAGTTTAAGAAGAAAAGTAGCTAAAATCAAGCTATCATCCAAATTTAAATACTGAACAAAAGGAGGATATTTTAGGTTTGGGGTTTACCAGATATCTTGTACAATAATAAAAAAAAATACCCTACTAACTTTTCATAAATGTATTCTATTTCTTTATAAACTACAATTCCTTTTTTACTCCTTAATTTGTTCATCTCTATTCTGCATATACATTGATTTTTAAGGATAATATTTACGGACAACTGAAGTCATGAAATTCCCAGGGAAAAATTATTGAGGAAAAGAAGCATTGAATGAATGACACCAAATGTAAAAGTCTTTATAGATTACATGAAATATGTACAAAAATACCTGATCTGATTTTATTTATGAGCCCTTTGACGTCCAAAGAATTCTTTTACATGACTTTCTACTTCTATATAGGACATCACAGCTTGTCAAATACAAGGAATCTTGAATCTTAAAAGACTCAATCTGTGCTGTAAACTTACTGCCCAGAAGGTTTAGAGTGGGCTGTTAAACTTGGCAAGATTTCTACTTCCATTCAATCCCCAAGCCTTCTGAGATTTATTTGACACTGAGTTTTATTCAGCTTAATTTAGTTCAATTAAAAAAAAAAAAACAACTCTAAGGGAAGAGTTTAAATGATACTATCGTATGACAATTAGCATGTTAAGGAGAGAAAATTAGCATACAATTTTTTTTTTAAGTAGGCTCCATACCCAGCATGAAGCCCAACCTAGGCTTGTACTCATGACCCTGAGATCAAGACCTGAGCTGAGATCAAGAGTCTGATACTTAACCGACTGAACCACCCAGGCACCCCCAGCATACATATTTTCTACTAAAGGAGTGTCTTATAATGCATAGAACATAAGCTTTTGTGTCAGATAGAGATTCCAATCCTGGTTTTACACCTGTCAGTTGTGACCTAGGGGTAGTTACTAACTACTCTGATCTTAACTAAAAATAGAAAATGAATTATTTTACCAGGTAAAGAAGATCAATGAGCTATTGACTATAAAGTCTTATAGCATAGCATGTGCTCAGTCTTCTCCTCACCAATGCTGGCTGTGTGTGAGGATCATAAAATGAGAGACAGCTGCAGGGCAGATGCTTAAAACGCTGGCTATTACAAAAGTATATGGTAATTTTTACTGAAGTTCTTGTTTACCCATTGAAAGAGGAAAGGATAACTCTGGGAATGTAACTCATATAAGCTTGGGAGGTAATGATGATATTTTTCTATTAGGGCCATTACCTACTCAGTTCCCATAAGCAATGTTCCGAAATTTTTTATTGCATGAAATAGTAGTTCTTCGAAAGAGGCATAATCTGACCTGAGATATTCTGAATCCATGTAAAAATACATCTCTTATATAGGTGTTATTGAATCACTAGCTATACTCTTGACCAAGTCCCAAAAAGAATCTTCTCCCAAAGACAACTAAGGAAAGTTAAAACATTTCTGGCCAATCTTTAACTGAAAGTAAATCCCTGTCTTTGAATTTTAGGTCTGTATTATCTGTGTCTGGTATGTGTACTAGATAACACAGTTTGCTAGAAGATGAGGTCTAAGACAAGTAGTTCAACTAGTTATTTTTTCTTGGGTCATTCACTCTCTGTTTTCGAATTGTGTTCCAACGGAAGCATGATAAAAGCACGAACGCATTGACATACTCAGGGGCTGGTCCTTAAACCTAAAGCCTTTGGATTCCAAAGCAGTGGGATCTAATTTCCAGGTTCTTGCTGTCTTGGTTCTGCTTCCTACAGTGTACATAATTTGACTTTGCTTTCTTACTCCCTTGAATCACTTGAAATGCATTCAATCACTTAAATCCCTCACACTCCCTTGAACCGTTTTTTCTTTATATCATTCCCACATAACCCACTTAGACGAGCAATTAAGGTGTCATTCTACGAAGCTCCAAAGGAGTACACACAACTGCCTTTTGGAGAACTTTGCCTGAACCTTTCCCCTTCAGCATCGTGCGGTGCAGCAGCTGGTACTTGCTTTCTTAACTCCTGTCACCCAGCTCTGGGGTTCATTGCCCAAGCAAAACTAATACGAGTGGGTTTTTTTTTTTTTTTTTTTGAATGATAAAACATGTATACTGTTTCTGCCTTGAGCCTTGAGACGCTGTCCGATTAGGAATGCAATCTGTCAAGAAAAGCAAAGTGCATCCAAAGAGAACTCCATTGTCTCTGTGTTATGTTACAATACTTTTATTACATGGTGACATTCCCGAGACAGCACCTGCTGCGTGGCTTTGGGCGGCTGGCCAGAAATGAAAGGGAAAAGCAACGTGTGGTTTAAATCCAAACAGTGCAGGCTTGCATTGCTGTAACGAATACCAGGGACTGAACAGTTGGGAGGGTTGGGGGAGTCTCAGTTTGTAGGTACTTGAGTTCAGAGTGTGTGTGAATTGTCAGAAATTTATAGACAGGCAGATAGAAGAAATGTTTTTGTTGTTGTTGGGTTTTTTTGTTTGTTTGTTTATTTTTACTGGGTACATATATTTGACCTAATTGTGTATGTTTTCTCCCCTATGCTTTTGGGGAGATGCGCCTTTAGAAATTTGGAGGAGCACCTGTCGCTGGTGGTTTTGAGTATAGACTCTTACTAGTACAAACTGAGTACTAAAATGTTGGTATTTCTGAAACTTTGCAATGAATGAACACAGTTAAAAGCAAAACATTTTAAATAAAAAAATATATATATGTATATATGTATATATAAAATTGATGGGCTAGCATGGATTTTTTTTCCATAGAGAAATACCTTGATTCTTTTAATGCTCCCCTTCATCAGTTCTTGTTACAAACATTATAGAAATGCAGAAGTTAATGCCTCTTGAATTTAGAGTTGTTTTTGAGATGACCAGATGGTCAAATTCCATAAATTTAACTCACTATTCACTTTAGAATCCTCAATGCCACATGGTGGGGAAAAGAAGGAAAAAAATAGGTAAGCTAGAAAACCAATCCAGTGATGATGGTAGTAGGTAAAATTATAAACTGTTATTTCTTGATAATTAATTAAACTTCAGAGAAATAGTACCTGCTTGGGAAAATCAATGGCATTTATTAAAAGAAAAAAACTACAATCCAATTAAGCGATGCTCTCTTTTCATTAAAGCAAGGCTTAGTTCAGTGGAAACCATCGTTCAGAAATTAGACACTAAAGTCATTCTTTTTTTTTTTTTTTTCTATCTAAATTGATGGTGTGTTGCTGTTGACTTTCTGGTTAAAGGTTTCAGTAAAAAGGCTTCTTGGCCTTTTCTCCATATATCTGATGACCTTAGGAAGTGATGACTTTATAGGATGTGACCACGGGGCTCATACTACTGTGAGGTAAGTGCAGAGCTCCCAAAAGTCCCAGTGGGGGAGCAGAAAGCACCATCATTCAGAAAGAGTTACGGGGTCCCCTTCAACATGATCCCATAACATTGCTTTACAGACTCGAAAGAAAATTTAACTTGTTTTATGCAAATTATTGACTATGTTTCAGTCCTTACACAGTTGTTTCTTGGTCTTCGTGTGTGCATGTGTGTTTGTGATTTTATGGAAGAAGAGAGACTTTATGCCATTTGAACATGCAAACTTCATTATATTCTGGTTTGCATAACTTACCCTCTCTCCTCAATAGGTCGGGACCGAGGTTACGAAAAAAGCAGGATCTCATCATGAATGTAGAATTCTGAGCACACTAATGCTGTGTTTCATTTCTTCTGGGAATTCTTATCAATCTGATGGGTTTGTTTATGGAGCTGAGTTAGTCTTAAGAGCCTCTATATGCTTTACTGAAATGTGGAGTGCTTCTGAACTTTAAAATCAATTGCATCGATTCAATTATAGAACATAAGTGAAGACTAATGGTTTTTATGTTCATTAACTGCTAATTTACATAAGATAGAAGACGTTAATATGGTCGCAGAGTCTTTGTGGGAAACCATTTTAGTTGAGCTAGAGAAAATGGGACTTCCATTTTCATTTGCAATGAATCAATATTCCAAAAATTAAAATATATAATCTTCAGCTTAAATTCCATGATTTTCCCATATTCTCTGTTGCCTAAAAGAATTTGTGAACTCTGGGTCGAATCAGTATAACCTCTTTATTAGCTACATATATATATATATATATATATATATATATATATATATATATATATATTTTTTTTTTTTTCCCTCTCTCTGAAGTTTTACCAGAAGTTAAAAACAATCGGCATCAAGTTGTGATTTTTCTGAGGTGCAGACAAGTCAAACAACCAAAATCAGAACTTCAGATAAAGGCAAATCTTGAAATATTTCCAATTTGAATTGCCTTCAAATAAATCCTAAATATTTCAGTTTTTTTTTTTCTGTGAATTAATGGTTGCTTTGCTTCTGATTTTTTTTTACCCTTTACTGAAGTCCAGCAATAACATTAATGTGATCTGTAAATAGAAATAATGCTCTTTGGGGAAGGAACATATAAGCCTTATGGACATATTGGCCTGGGAATTAGAAGAATCTTGAATGATTTCTTAAGTCCTAGATGTGATTTTCTTCTAATGTGCTTGTTTATTTTGGAAAACAAGATAGGAATTATCCTCATCCTCCATGTCAGTGTTTTTTTGGAAAGTGCTATATAGTGGCTTTGTAGATAATATTCCTTTTTTTATTCAACATTTTTATTATTCTTTTTTTTTAAAGATTTTTATTTACTTATTTGACAGAGAGAGAGACAGCCAACGAGAGAGGGAACACAAGCAGGGGGAGTGGGAGAGGAACAAGCAGGCTCCTAGCGGAGAAGCCTGATGTGGGGCTCGATCCCAGAACGCTGGGATCACGCCCTGAGCCGAAGGCAGACACTTAATGACTGCGTCACCCAGGTGCTCCAACATTTTCATTATTCTTATTATTGTTTATGTAGACATGTGATAGTATTTTTTCAGAGTAAAATTTTGTTTATGGAATAGTTTCATATATACTTCAGGATAGTTTCTAAACAAACTTGGATTCAAAGTGAAGCTCTCCTACAGTTTTGGTGACCTGGGGCTCTTTAAACATTCTGAGGCTCAAAATTCACACCTACACAATGAGAGCAATATTTCTACATCTTGTTTTATTTTAAGGGGTCTTATGTAAGATAATATTTGTAAATAAGCTATTTCAATAACTAAAATATAGAAGATGTTTAATAAATAATGGGATCTCATTTTTGACCCTACTTGTACCTACTTTGTCCTGAACTCTGGTGTTCCCTACCTCAGGCATTTTCCTCTACATGGGAAGACAAGGGCTTTCTCTTATTTTTTATTTTGGTTTCATTGTATCTTCTGCAAATACTTAGGATTAGGTTTGGCTACATAAGATACAATACTATTCACTGGAATTATAGCATACAGTAGGGCACAAAATAATGAGCTAGAAATGAATTCATCTATAAAATGGCAGTTGGGAGTGAAATAAACATTCTCTAGAAGGCTTCAGTTATAGGAAGGAAGAAAAAGGAACAAAACAAAATTCATTGTTTAAATCCCATGTATCATATTTGACTTTAAAGTAAAGGGGGAATTGAAATTTTAAATATCCCATGATAAATAGAGTAACCCAGTTCTTTACTTGTCCAAAAACCATCTCATCCATTATAATATTAATATACAGAAAGCTATATACGTTCATATTTTTGAATGTTTATGTAATTCTTCTCTGCCAACTCTCACACAATTGCTTTGATAGATTACAATCAAGTTGCTTAAAAGCATTTGAGCTCATTACTTACGGACACAAGGTTGCTGTCTGAAAATAAACCTTAATGTCAAATAATAAAGAAATATTAACTTTGCTCACTTTGCTTTTGATCTGCATGATCAGAGTCAAGCTGAGAAAGGTCACATTTTCATGTCTCCAACACATTTTGCACAGAAGAATATTCTGATTGGAGAAGTTTCTGGGGAATGGAGAGATATCCCTAGGACCGAGGAAATTAAGGAAAAGGATTCATGGAAGGATTATGGGCTTGGTATGGGAGACTTCCAAAATGGACAAAGAAAGGGAAGAAAAAAAAAGAAATTTAAAATTTAAAAGAGGTGAAAGTGTATATATATGGCATATTCATTATGGGTATATCTAGCTAAAGAGGTAAGGAGGATTGCTGAACTGCGTGATAGTAATGATGTAGTCGAAGAAAGAAGTTTCCCTATTATTATTGCTAGCCCTGTGACCATTTTCCTATTTCTACTAGCTGTTGCTACGCCAGCTAACCACAACTTCCAGCACCTCCTGCATTTTATCTTTGAAACCTCTGAATAAGACTTAGAGGTAGGTATTAGTACATTAATATATTGATGAAGAAGAGGAGACTTAGAGAAATAAAGCAGGGGATGCCTGGGTGGCTCAGTTGGTTGAGTGTCTGCCTTTAGCTCAGGTCATGACCTTGGGGTCCTAGGATCAAACCCTGCATGGGGCTCCCTGCTCAGCAGAAGTCTGTTTCTCCCTCTCCCTCTGCCTCTTCCTCCCTCCCCCCATTCATGCTCTCTCCTTCTCCCTCTCAAATAAATAAATAAAATATTTTTAAAAGAGAGAGAAAGAAAGAAAGAAAGAAAGAAAGAAAGAAAGAAAGAAAGAAAACAGTCTTCTAAGATAATGCAATTATATGGTTATTTTCATACTTCTTTGAGCTCAGAAGCTCATGTTCTTAAAGGAGAGAATGAGAGAGAGAGAAAGAGAGAGAGAATATAATTAGGGAAAAAGTACAAATTGGATTTTAGGCTTAGGTTCAATGGTACATAGCAGAAAATCCAAAATAACAGTGCTTACGAATAGAAGGGATTATTCTTTCACATAAAAGAACTGTAACAATAGACAATCCATTGCCAACAAGCATCCTCATTCTATAGTTTTATTTATCTTTTAAGTATGTGGCTTTTATAGTCAAGGTTGACTCCTGGTACAAGTAGAATAAAATAAAACAAAAAACATCTCCAGGGAAAACAGAAATTTATGTAAGAAAGGAAATAAAGTTCAAGTATATTACTTGGCTCAGCAGTGGACAATATTTACATCATTAGAATATTACGGACACCAAATATTGATTTAATCAAAGATTGTGATTTAAATATTAGGAGGTTGGTGTGTATGTGTGCACACATGCAGGAGGCACGTGCATATGTCTGCGTGTTTTATTTATTTGTTTGTTTGTTTACTTATTTATTTTT
Organism: Ursus arctos; assembly: GCF_023065955.2. Lineage (NCBI taxonomy): Eukaryota > Metazoa > Chordata > Mammalia > Carnivora > Ursidae > Ursus > Ursus arctos. The sequence continues at coordinate 17,428,796 of NW_026622930.1, forward strand.
AAAGATTTTATTTACTTATTTGAGAGAGCGAGAGAAAGAGCACCAGCAAGGGGAGGGGCAGAGGGAGAGAGAGAAGCAGACTTCCCACGGAGCACAGACTTCCCACTGAATCCCTACGGTGTTCTAAAAATAGCTGCATCTTCTAATAATTTTGAGAGATAAATCAAGAAACATCAGTGTAACAGTGTAATAAGCATACCATTGAGGAACATGGATGTAAATACCAGGAGAAAGAGCTATCACAGTTGAAAGCAGATGGCTCTGGGCAGCAGTACCGTAATAAGCATTGAAGTCCAGAACTAGATTAGTTTTTCAACATCAGCCTTTCTTGCTTTTTTTTAAACAATAAAAGTAACAATTTCTTGAATAGAACTATGCTCATTATCTTAATATCATAAAAATATTTTTTAAATAGCAAATGAGAATAATCTCATGGTCTAGAATGAACATTGTTTACTTTTTTGGTGTATTACCTTCCAAATTTGCACTATGAATTCTTTTCACGTAGTTCATTCATTCATTTACCCATTATTACAAAACACTAACTGTGTGCCAAACATTGGGATGGTCACTGGGGACAAAGATGATTAAAACACTCTGTAACCTCAGATGGATCACATTCTATGATGGGAGGTGGGCACCAAAGTAGATCCCACAGCGAGGGAACAAATTCAGTCAAAAAGATATAAAAAGGAAAAGAGAGGAGATCAAACTGGAAAACCCCCAAAGTATGTGGGGATTAAACAATACACTTCTAAACAACACGTGGATCAAAGAAGAAATATCAAGAGAAATTAAAAATATTTTGAACTAAACGAAAACACAACTTTTCAAAATGTTTAGGATACAGTGAAAGCAGTTCTCAGTTGGAAATTTATAGCACTGAATGCATATATGAGAAAAGAAGACGGAAGTACGACTGGGTGGCTCAGGTCATGATCCCAGGGTCCTGGGATCAAGTCCCAGTCAGGCTCCTTACTCAGCGGGGGGCCTGCTTCTTCCTCTGCCTGCCACTCCCCCTGCTTGTGCCCTCTCTCTCTCTCTCTTAAATAAATAAACAAACAAACAAACAAATAAATAAATAATAAAATCTTTTTAAAAAAGAAAAAGGAAGATCTAAAGTCAATCATCTAAGTTTCCCCCTTATAAAACTAGAATAGGAAGAGCCATGTAAATCCAAAGGAAGCAGAAGAAAAGAAATAATAAAAAATTAGAGCCAAATCAATGAAACCGAAAACAGGAAATCATTAAATCGATAAAAGCGAACGCTGCTTTCTTGAAAAGATCAATAAAATTGAGAAGCCTTCCGTCAGGCTAATTAAAAAGGGAGAGAGAATGGATGCAAATTTAATCATAAATTTATCTGAATGAATTTTTATTCATGGTTGTGTTTAATGGCTGGCTCACAAAATTCCTGAAAATTTAATAATCATTACTCATGAGCTCATAAGAGCTGGCGCCAGCACCGCCCTGGTTGTCTTACGAGGCAGTAACACTTCCTGGAGAAGGTGAAACCTCAGGTGAGTCTTAACAGGTAAGTAGGAATCAGCTGCCAGATGGACTTGCACAGGGAGAGGAAGATAGCACATTAGGGCCCAAGGGTCATGTAATGATGAGGGGAGCGTGATGTGTGGATGGAAATATAAGCAGGTCTGTGTTTAAGGTTGAGAGGAAATTCTCAGAAAGCAGGGGCCATGATAGGAAAGATCCTGCAAACTACATTAAGGAACTTGGAATTTATTCTGCAGGTCACAGGGGGCTGCTGAAGGATTTAAAGGAGGGGAGTGAATTACTCAGATTTATAGCTGCGGCATGATCTTCTGGCAAATCCTTGTAGAATGAATTTGAGAAGGAACAAGGCTCAAGACACGTAAACCAATTAGGAGGCTGTGGCCGTGGTTCAGGGAAGTGATGATATGAGCTGATTCAAGGCAGTCGTACTTAAGAAGAGGTGACGGATTCCAGAAATATTTAGGAGGTAAAATCAGCCGAATGGGTGATTGATTAGAAGTGGGCAGGGGTGTGAGAGAGGAATATCGGGATGGCTTCCAGGTTTCTAGCTCAGCTTATGAATTTTGGGGCCATGGCCAAGAAATGGAGTCAAGGAGGAAGATTAGATTTCTGAGGTATGTGACTAACTCCGAGTTGATAAGTGGAACGTCTATGTGGAAATACCTTGCAGGTCTAGCTGAAGATAAAATTTAGAATATCAATAATGATAGGTGGCAGTTACAACGTTAGCAGTGACTGAACTCAAGAAAGAAAAGTGGGGGGCAGTCAAGGATACGGACCAAAGCAAACCCTCAAGATATTATCTGCATCTGAAGGATTGGCGGAGGACCTAGGGCCAGCTCTGGAAACAGGACAGAGCAGAGAGGTAGGAAGCAAATAGGAGAACTTGAAGCATGAAGTCTAGGAAGAGAGACCATTAAAAAAAGCAAGGATTGGGAAATAATGTCAATAATGCCACAAGAAATGCTGTCACCATTTTTTGCCTAAAATTAAAATATTTTTCTCATGTTATAAAATATTTTACAAATATCATCTCAACTGGTGTTCATACTTTTAGAAAATTTTAGTGCACAAATCATATGGACCTCCTTTGGTATAGTGAAAAAGCAGAAATAAAAAAGGAAGAAACATAATACTTTCATTCCACTTCCCAGAGTTAATAGCTGCAAAGATTTCAATTTTATTGATACAGGACTTTTCTGTATGTGTGTGTGTATGTATAGACACATATAAATTAATATATATTTCATTGATAAGGAAATGCCCTGTACTAATAAAACAGTATGAAAATGACTATAAAATTTGGCATGTGGCTGTATTATAATTCGCATAATCAATATCTCTTATTGGAAACTTTAAATTACTATCATTATTCTCATCTATTTCAAGAATTGCTACCTAAATATCTTTGTACTTAAAACTTTTATAATTTGTCTTTTATTTTCCTTTTAAGAACATACTCCAAATGTAAAATTAACTGAGTTAATGGGTATGAACACTTTTAACGATCCTGACATATTTTGTCCACATGCTTTGCAGAAATTAGGTCTCATTAGACTTCCACCAGTACTCTAAAAGATGCTCGTGCCCCCAAGACCTCAGCAGTCTGCAGGGTTCCCCAATTTTATCTGTATTTTAGAATGGTTTCCATAGATCGTTCACTTACAACGATAAGCAGATTTTAAAGCCAAACATTTTCACATCGAGTTATAAACTAGACGTAAAACCTGAATGAACTAACAGGAGCAGGTGGTCCCTTATTTTGACAGAGCAGATTCCCACAGCTCCGCGTGTACAGCCTCGGTGCTTGAGTCCTTATCCTGTCCTTGCTTCTGCTACTGTGCTTGTATTCAAACGGCTGTGTGTACCATTGTTCACACACTCTTCTTCCCTCTCTGCCCTTGTCCAAATCGTAAATTTCTTTATTTTTTCCGAAAGCTCCAATACCTGTTATTCAATACACGACTTAACATTCAGTTATATACTTTCGCGGACAGGGTGTTCATTTACTTTTCTTACTTGGGCTGCAAGGTGAAGGTCAAGACAATGTCATTAGTCAGGTCCTCGTTGTCATCCACGAAACACGTCCTTGCATGGCATTGAATGGGTACTTGGGAAATACAGAGAATAGCACAAAATCATTAGCTCACTGTCTTTATACTAACTAGCTAATTGCATGTTCTAACAAAACGTAGAAGTTGACTGAAAAGAATTTATGAACATTTCATAGACTGTTACATATATTTTTTAATTGGACAGCTTTCTGAATGATTTTAGAAGGGGAAGGTGTGACTTATGATGCACGTGTGCTCTATATTGTAGAGGGGTAGGAAATAGGTGGGTAGAAAAGGGGACAGATCTGAATAACCTATTTTACTGTATGAAAGCTAAGATAAAGAAATATTACTTGTGTTGCTTTACACCAAAGCTGGAGGGCACCTGGGTGGTTCAGTTGGTTAAGCAACTGACTCCTGATTTCAGCTCAGGTCTTGATCTCAGAGTTGTGAATTCAAGCCCTGCGTTGGGCTCCAAGCTGGGTATGGAACAGGGTAGAGGAAGAGGAGAGGGAGAGAGAATCTCAAGCAGATGCCCCACAGAGCTCAGAGCCCAACAAGGGGCTCAGTCCCATGACCCTGAGATCATGAGCTGAGTGGAAATCAAGAGTTGGATGCTTAACTGACTGAGCCACCCAGGCAAGCCTAAAATTTACACATTTTCATTTATATTTCTTCATGTACAATGTATCATGGAAATATTAATAAAATGTATAATGTAGTCTTAAACTTGAAGTATAAACCTTTCAGTGACCTTAAGTGATCAGAGCCAGAAAGAAACTTCGGGGACTGCATACATTTTCCATTTTTTACAATTTCTCTTGCAGCAGGTTACTTCTCTATATAAACATCGATCTTGTTTTTTCCTTGTGTATTTTCTCTTCCATAAGCATCTTCATTTGAAAAATGTGACTCTTATTTAAATACCTAAGTAATATGGCTTTGGGTTATCATTAATAACTATTAATAGCACATGCTATTTCTTTTGAGACAATATATTGCATTTGCTCTAAGTGTTTCCATGGTGTATCTTTGTGTAAATAAAACCACACCTATCAGAAAATCTGTTTAAAAAGGAAGGTCCATAGCTTCTCCGAGTAGAGCCTAATATATGTACATCTGTGTGATGTTTCTGTTTGTACCTGTAAACTCATGTAGTAGATTACAGAATTGAAGCTGTTTTAAGGATACTTTGGTGATTAGGAATGTAACTCATCGGTATATTGGCTATGATATACGGGCTTGGGTAACTTTGTTAAACGTTGGCCCATCTGTATCTTCATGCTTGTATGCATCTGTGTATATGGATATGTGTTTGCATAAGGAATTATACACACACACGCAGACTCACAACATGAATTTGTGCGTGTATATATGATGCAATTGAGAGGAACACTTCGGAAATTTCTATCCCCTTAGTTACCATCAAGTGAAACGATCTGACGGTTTTTAAAACCACATTAAGAAACATTTGACTTCTAAGTTTGCCATACAGAGGTATGTTTTTCTATGTTTAATTTCTCAGCAATTAGACCTCCAGGGGAGTTGCAACAAGTGTATTCAGCTCTGTGGTTGGTGTTTCCCAGCCTTCTGGAGCTCCGTTCCAGCCCTCTGCTTTCTGAGCGACGCGCACACATGCCCATGGGTGTCCTTGCAGAGATTAGTGTGGGGTCTATATAATTGAGCAAAATCTGGATGTCAAGGGTTTTTCAGGCTGACCTCCAACCCCAGCTCTCTCAGCAGAGAAACACACAGCTCCCATCTCCACCTGCCTGCTTGGATACCGTTTCCTTAATGAAGGAGCCCTTGTAATAGGAAGGACTCCTGTTTCAAGCTGCGTTCTGTTTCTTTCTTTCTATCCCCAGGATGTAATTATCTCATGATAAGCACCTTTGTGTCTAATGACTTAATTAGGTAATCACATAAGTGCTGTAAGTGATGTTTTGTGTGATGAAAATGTGTAGTATGGAGTAAGTCATCAAAGTTCCTCAATGCTGGACAGGAAAGCAGAAATACCTAGTCTAGGAGTTTAATTTCTCTCCCCACCACCAGACTTTTTGTTGTTTTTCTTTTGAGGGAAGCGGGAGGTAGGAGGAGAAAACCTTCTTTATACTAAACAGATGGGGGAGGGTATAATAGTGTTTTCGTGAGCTCTGACACTTTTTAATCTGCCCTACACACATGCACACAGAGTTTAATGCAGGATTCCTGCTTTTTCTCAAAATAAGGCCCATTAGCCAGAAAGCAGCAACAGCTGTTTGAATGCTGCGGGTTCTTTTTTTCTTTTGCTTTCCCTTTTCCTGACTGTATTTATGTATGTTATGGGTGTGGTTAGCAGGTAAAAATTGGCATTTAGGGAACCATAACATTTCAGTTTTGTTCCGGTGTTCAGAGACACACATTCAGTGAAAGTGACTCAAGATGTTGTTTTGCCAAAGGTCATTAAGCAATTTGATGTGACTTTCTCTACAAGTGTTGTACAATTTTTAGTGAAACAATAGACCCATTACTGTCTTGTTGTCTCCCTCAATTGGTTTATGTATGAAGGGTTTTGTTGTGACCTTTGACAAATGATGTTTTTAAAATGTTTACTCTGCCACAGTGTGTTAACCCAAAAACAAAATTAAGAAGAGAAAATGTAGGTCGAAAAACCTGTTCTTGCAATTTTCTAACTCTCTGCTCTGGTCTTCTTATATTCGAATATTGAATGGTTATTTTCCATTTATTAAATAAGAAATCACTTCAAGAAACTGGCCAAATCTTAACCAGCCCCACTGTAACTTTGGATAGTTGTATTTTAACCTGTCCTTTCCAAATATTTTGCATTTATTTCCCATTTCAGTTTTGTTTTTTTCAATCACAGTAGTCTAAAATAATATTTTCTTGCCCTAAAATTCTATAGCATTATCTATCCCATTGATATGTTAATTTCCCTGTAGTTATTCATACATTGATGCATTTACTTATTTTCATTTCATAGACTTCTATAAAAATGCCCATTATATTTTTATTCTAGTACTTCTTTTGTTGTATTGACTGATTTTTTTTAGATAAAAATGCCATTTATTTATTTTGTTTGTTTGTTTGTTTACTGACTTATTTCATCACACAAGGTTCTAAACTTCTTAAGGGTCAAGGCCCTTAAGGGTCATACACTATGGACAATTATCATTGGATTTTTTTTGGGGGGGTCTTCAATTTTGGGTGCTTTACTTGGTTCCCCTAGACTTTAATAAATTAGATCTATGTTGTCATTCTCACCATTGTAAACTGATTATCATTGGATTTTTTTGAAAACTCGATTTTGCCAGAGACCAAATATCTGATAGACATATTTGTTTATTGTTGATGTTACTACAAATAATAAATTTTACACAAATATTTGTACATTCTGGAAGAGGTCTCACAATGGGTCCAAATGAAATGTAGCAAAATATGCTGGTCAGGAACAGAGGGTTTCTAGTCCGAGAGCTTGCAGAAAACGACGTAGTGTCTCGTAACATGAAAAGAGGAGAGCAAGATGTAGACAGGGATTTACAGGGTGGAATGCAGGAGTGAAGAACACTTTTCTATGCCCAACTGAGCCAGAAGAGCAGTGATTTCTGATATAAGATGCTAGGGCATCCTCAAACACTGTCATAAAACTTTCCAAGTTAGTTTCAATTGAGTTGTGGCCGGAGGTCTCACGATCCATGGCAAGTTCCTTAGTCTCAGTGTCTTATGTTGTGGTGAGCATCAGAATCTCCTAGATCACTTGTGAAGCCTTTGAGCACACTCAATTTCCAGGAGCGTGTCTGCCATTGTTGGTTTGCTCCACTGGATTACCAGAATTGGGAAAGACCTGAGACAATGCAATCCAGGAGTTTTTAAGAGGTATTAGGTATTGTCTTAAGACTGAAAACTACAAATGTGGAACCATCCCAGTAGATTCCGTCTACGTTCTCAAGAGCGAACGGATGGTGTTAAGACTCAGAAGAGAGGCATCTTTGTAGATATGGTAACAAAAGGGAAAAAAAGAAAACTGACTCTGAATAAGGCAATTAGAGGAGGGGTGCTTTCAGGCACCCTCAAAGCCTCTAGTGAGTTATACTTGTGATCCAGTCTGGCAATGTTAGGTGGGCACACATTTTTAGACAATCCCCAGTTATATTGTAGACTATTTGAACGAAGAATCCATCCTTACAGCCAAAAACACACGTAACACAGACCTGGAAGGGATACAGAGAATACTTTTTGATAATGATAGAATCAGAATTTTGTAAAAAACAAAGCAGACATTTGATAGAGGTGAGCAAAGCCTCTCTATATGGTAATGAACTATTCACCGCTCTGCCTGGCCTCAGTGAGAGGGACCGTTATCTACGTTAGGAGTGCTAGAAAGAACATTAGCATGATAGCACGAGCTGCCTTGTGGGTGATATGCTTTCAGGTCACTTAGGAAAATAGGTTTTACTGATTTCTGAAAGTTGGCTCGATGCAATCTTTATGGGTAATTTTGAGGAAGAAGTGGACATATATCCAGCCTAGTTCTCAGATGCCATAGGTGATAGATATTAGATCGCCATAAATCCACAAAAAGAAGATTTTTTCTGAATTCACATGAATTGAGGAAAAGCCCTAAAATGAGAGCAGGAAAATAGGGGAGTTGGGGAGTCAGAGAATGTTTCTCTGCAGAGGTTGGGGTTCTACCCAAAAAAGAACTAAGCCCCAAATAAATGCTTATAAATGTATACAAGATACAATTAAGGTAATTAAGGAATGGTACTACGACTTAATACAATTTTATTAGCACTGATAGCACAGTGTCTAATGCCCTATGCTTTGCCTGGGAATTTTTTTTTTTAATTTTAAGTTAATAAGTAAAAAGTAAAAATATCTTTCAAATAAGTGAATGAAAGATGTGTGATAGAACAATGCTTTCTTTTTAAACGACTATTTTGTGATGTGATACCCATGTTAATTGGCACCAAGAACAGATACTTTGTCTTATTTGGCTCTTATATCCTCAGCACAAAATTAGTACTAGCAGCAGAAAAGTAAAACAATACATTGGGGGAGGTATGGTAAGATGATGGAGAAATGGGAGGAGCTAAAGGTGAAAGTTCAGAGTGTCCAAGTCAGCTTCAATCTTCATTCTTATCACCTGAAAAGCAGATGACCTTTTAATAGTACTGCTTTGAGCCAGTTAAAACCCGAGTCACTCAAGCGTTCAATATTCCAATTCAGCCAAAGAAAATCAAGAGTATGAGATTCAATTCATTTTATCCCATATTTTCTGTTTGTATGAAGACTGCTATATGGTAATTCCATCATGATATTCTTCTTTAATGCCTACCCCTGATCCACTGTGTTGTAATTGACACTCATACCCGTGATTTCTGTCCTCAGTAGAGAGTAAAGACAGATGGTTGCACTTTGCAGCGCTAAGATGCTAACATAACCTTTGGCATAATTGGAGACCATTATTAGGCTGTCTTTCAGACTTCACTCTCCCGGGCTAAATAATTTGTGTTCTTTAGCCTTTCTTAGCACTCTCATTTTTTAATCTGTGACCCATCCTCATGATTCTCTGAATGTGTTCACACACGGTATGATACGAGGCAGGACAGGAACAGGGCTATTTCCATATGAACCCTATGAGTCAAAATCCCATTTCAGCCAAGAGAACAAAGCAGGCTCAACCACAAACCTAGGACTCTTAAGAAAGAGGAGCTGGTATGGAGAACAGAGAAACAATCAGAGTAGTCCAAGGCCAGAGGGAACCAATTAGAGTGGCCTAAGGCCAGAGAGAACCAATCAGAGTGGTCTAAGCTTAGAGGGAACCAATCAGAGTGGTGTGAAGTCAGAGAGAACCAATCACAGTGGTCTAAGGACAGAGGGAACCAATCAAAGAGGCGTAAGGTTGCAGGGAACCAATCTGAGGGGCCTCAGGGTCAGAATCGTGCTGCAAGGAAAGCCTGTCGTTGGAGCATGGTGAAGTCTGTACAGCCAAATATAGAGTTCCAGAGGGTGGGAAGATGTCACCCAACAGTCCATGCACACTTGTTCAGGGCCGAGGAGCACAGCCTTGTAGTCTGAATATCAAAGGAGCTCGATGTCCAGCCCAGGTGAGCCAGCCAAACTCGATTAACAAAAAGGCTAGAAAACAAGAGAGACGTTCTGAGCACCGGGAACACCCACAGAAGATGAAAATGCTGATACTGTGCTTTCCTTTGGGGGCGTCTTCCCGCTTCCTGCGCAGGAGCGAGTTTTTAAGGCATTAGGCACATTGTCCTTCCCTCTCATGATAGAAGGTAAATAAGTTGCACAAGTAGCCAGGGTAAGAAGTATGAAGAACAATCGTCAACAGCTTTTAAAAAGTACACTAATCTATTAGCAGTCATTACTGAGTAGGCTTTGAGCAAATATCTATTGTATGTCTACCATGCACCAAATGCTAAATTATTGTTTCAGTTCTGGACTATGCCCCCACATTAAGTCCTCCATTCATTTTTCTGATGAGAACAATAAATAGGTATTTTCATGGCAGAATATGAAGGAAATTAGAGGGAAATATAGGTGTCTTCCTTAACAAGATAGTTTTTCGTTTATTCCTCAAATATTGTTGATTACTTTTACAGTCTATTACAAAATAAAACTTAGTACCTGAACTCAAGGAGCTTGCAATTAAAATGAGCTAGTAAAACTCCGCAATGCACAGAGGAATAAAATACAAGTCTTAAATAAAAGTTAATTAATGAGTCCTCAACCTCTTTTAGGCTAAATATACACATGGAGATTTTACATGGCCAAACTGAGGACAATTTAAAGAAACTTTTTGCTGGACACTGTACCACTTAAACGTTCTTTTACATTATTTCTCAGAAAGCCTTCTGAGGCTAGGTCTAGATAAGATAAAAGGAGTGAGCTTCATGAATGAGAGACACGAGGCAAAGCGGGGTTTGCATAGCTCACACATAGCCTTCTGTATTTAAATTTTTGTTTTGATTTTTAAAATTAAGCTATTTCTCAGATTAACAGTGAAATCATGTAAGTTTGGAACTTAATTTTTGTAGTTTTAAAAGCAGTTCATCCAATATGTCACCAAAATTTTATAGGATAAAATATGGTTGTTTATTTGCATCTTTCTTCTCTTCAACAATGCTCACGAGACTATTATGTTAATAGTGACCTTTTAAAATAAAAGTGTTTAAAATAGCACAGATGAAGAAGGTAAGGAACAGTAGGGAGGGAAAAAAATAGAAATCAAAACACAGAGTGTGAATAACAGGCTAAATACCTTGAAATTTTAAATGTTAATTATAAGACCAGACTAAAATTTTTGGTTTAATTTCACTTGGTTTGGGATCCTTTTCAAGTAAATAATCAAAAGTATATTAATAATATATGAATTTTAAATTGTCAAAGGTGACCATTCTTCCTGGGGAAAAATGAAATTCAGGGTAATAGTGTCTGTATTTCACCCAATCCAGGAAAAGTTCAGAAATACTGATGCGACGGGAAAATTTCCTATTTTCCTTTGAGTGACAGAATCAGATATCAACATTGTCATACAAACAGCCAGGTCTGGGATTAATTCCTTAGCCGACATGAACAGACACAAAAGACTTTTCAGAAAAGCTGTGCTTTACTCCTCTCCCTGTGGTGCTGGTCTTTAAAACAAACAAACCAACCAAAAAGAAGGAGGAGAAGGCATTTTCAAGCAGATGAAAACTAAACCAATAAAAGCCTACAAAGATTCATTTTAAAAAAGGAAATGGGTAAGCTATTCAGTAATAATATCTGTCTTCTCCATGGCTAAGATTTTCTTTAGGCCATAGGTACTCAGTGATAATTCCCTTGCTTAAAAGTAACCAATTCAAGCTATTAAAGAGCACTGTTTTATATCAAAGAGAAGGTGTTAGGCTTAGGTCCAATGGTCCAGTGTCCTGTATGAATTGTGGATGTAACAATTGACCTGTATTAATTTTTTTTAGCCAGACAAACTGTTTCCAGTGTTAACGTACAAAGTTACGATTTCTTGAACAAAATTTAATACATGGCCTGAAAAGCTCCACTTCTTCACACATTCTCACGTCCACCGAGAAGCTCCTCACTCCCCACACCCCCACCCCTACCCCCAGTCCCGACCCCATCCTGGCGCAAGATGTTTGCTGCTTTGAAAGATTTCATTCCTCTTCAGCTTAATTATTCTAACCTTTAAATTGTTTTTTTGTGTGTGCATGAATTCAGTGGCCACTTTTTCCTTGAGAAATATATATAAACATATATGTGTGTGTATATATATACACATGTACACATGTTATATATATACACAAAAATCATTTTACTGTTCAATTATGTAACCGGAGAACACCTGTCTTGACTAATATCCTTTCAGAAAAGGCATTTGGACTTTGACAGTTGCTACTCTAATCTCATAATTTAATGTGAAAATCTATTTCCAAGTTCTATTCAGGTCCCCCCTAAAAAAATAAAAATCAAACATTCAACAATCAATCAGACAAAAGGATATTCATTGTTTTAAACACTGTTACAAATCTTATAGACTTCATTGTAATGCCAAGTTGAGGAAAGAAAGAAAGAAAGAAAGAAAGAAAGAAAGAAAGAAAGAAAGAAAGAAAGAAAGAAACTTAACATGTGCCAGTGAATAAAGTATGACCTAATGTTTGGTTACATTTGAACTTTCAGAGAGATGCCATGTCCCAAATAATACAGGTATTTTTAGGAGAGACCTACTAATAAAGAGAACCTTTGATGTAGGGTAAGTCAATGGAATTTTAAGGCTTTCCTCTATGATAATGTGAATACCATTTTACCTATTAGGCTCTCACACAGGCCAAATTTTATAATTAAGAAAAATGATTATGGAGTCAAAGTCATATGGGCTCAAATCCTGACTCCATCAGCTTAGTAGCTCTGTGATGGGGACCAATTACTTAACCTCTCTGTGCCTCTTCACATGTTCAATGCAGATAACTGGGTAGTACCCACCATTATAAACTTGTTATACAAATTAAATAAACCGGTCTGTATGAAATGCTTAGAAATGTGTCTCTTACACAGTGTTATATAAATGTTTGCTGTTATTTCTATATTATTGAGATATAAAGTTATAAATCTGAATATATAAATATTAAAATACATTTCTAAATACTAGTTCAGAATTTTAACTTAGAATGGGAACAGAGAAATAGATCTTAACAAATAGAAAAACTAAGGTAAAGGACACAAAAAGAATATTAATAGAAGTAGTATTTATTAATTATATCAAATAATAAATGGTTGTTGCAATCAAATAACAAAGGTCCCATTTTTATTAAAGCAATAAATATCTTGGAATACTTTGTGGCAGTAAGGCAAATCGTATCTGTGAGAGATTTGAAATAATGATAACAATATTTGTAATATCGCCCCACCTCTCCTGTGCCAGGTGTTGGCAATGAGATTCCTTTCTCAGGGGTTTGTATTTCCTTAACATTTGAAAGACCCTTGTTCTGGAAGGAAGGAAGGAAGGAAGGAAGGAAGGAAGGAAGGAAGGAAGGAAGGAAGAAAGAGAGAAGGAAAGAAGCCTTTATTTCTTCCAGATCTCAATGATGACATTGACAACAGAGTCTCGTTTGTGCCAAGGTGTTGTGGTTTGGACAATAATTATATGACGACTCTGTGTAACAATGACTAACCGTAACATATGTGCAGATGCATGATGAGAATCTATGGGCATGCTGAGGCAACCATCAACTTGTATACCCATGGTGCCCTGATGTACTGAGCATTCTCAGTCATCACCTCTTCCCGTCATCACAAACCTCAGCAGTACCAGGAAGCTTACTTCAACCACCGTATTTTTTTTTAAAGATTTATTTATTTTAGAGAGAGAGAGAATATCAGTGCAAGTGGGGGGAAGGGGCAAAGAGAGAGGGAAAGAATCCTCAAGCAAACTCGCCGCTAAGCCTAGAGCCCAACTTGGGGCTCAATCCCGGGACCCCAAGATCACAACCCAAGCCGACATCAAGAGTCGGACACTCAACCGACAGAGCCACCCAGACATCCCTCAACCACTGTGTTTGTTAATGCACTTTAGTGTGCATTGGAGAGGTCAATATGTTAAAAAAAAAAAAAAAGTCATGGATATACATGGCTTTTATATCAAATATAAGATAGTTCTTGGACTTTTTTATTTCTGAATTTCTTGTATCAAGTAAAATTTCTCAATTATTATTATTTTTTTAAAGATTTTATTTATCCATTTGACAGATAGAGACAGCCAGTGAGAGAGGGACTACAAAGGGGGAGTGGGAGAGGAAGAAGCAGGCTCCTAGCACAGAAGCCTGATGTGGGGCTCGATCCCAGAACGCCAGGATCACGCCCTGAGCCGAAGGCAGACACTCAATGACTGCGTCACCCAGGCGCCCCAAAATTTCTCAATTATTAACACCATTTCATTGACACTACTCTCACCAGACCTCAATGCTATTTCAGCTTCATCTAGGGATAAGGTAAGCAGTACATATGGTGGGGTTAGTGGTTTCTATTTTTGACTTTACTAAAGTGACCTTACATTTATCTGGACAAAAACATCTTCCCATAAACAAATCTGATTATGTTATTCTCCTGCTTACAATTCTGGTCTAGATTATGGTCCAGTAATGAATAAATTCCTAAATCTCAGTGACTTGACAAGCAAAATACAGATTTATTTATCACTAATATCACAGTGTAACATGGGTCAGAGAGTTGTCCTCTGTAGCTCGCCTGCTCCAAGCAGTGACTCGGGGAACCAGAATGTTTCCATTCAGCAATTCCACCCCTGAAGCCCTTTGCTTCCAGCTATATGGTTGGAGGAGGTATGCTTGCTCTTAATTGCCTCCGACTAGAATGGTATTACTTTGGCATTCTACCTATCTACATGCAATATGGAAACTTGCAAGCATCTTTTGATAATCTCTAATGGTTTCTGCCATCTTCTCAATATTAAAAAGTAAAATTCAAGTTCCTTTGTTGGGCATACGAAACAGTTTGTGATCCAGCACTGATGATTTCTTTCTGATTCAACTCTTCATTGTCCCCAATTTGTGCTATGCCGCAGACACATGGAATTGTTCTATGTTCTTAATACTGTGATGCAGTTGGCTTTGTGTTTTCTTTTTCTGTCATAAGGGATATATTCTAGAAGAGGAATACGTTGGAGAGGACTGTGGGTGCCCACAACTCGTGCAGGTGCCAACTGAGCCATGGGGAGAAGCTACATTTGGAGTTGATTTCCACTTCAATTGAGCAATTGGGATAAGTAGCTGTTCTCGTTCTGTTCTAGTTACCAAATTATTATCCCTCAGATAAAAATCAACTCTTTCCTTTCCTGCTCTGTGATAATGGGATGAATGCTTTACGTGTATAGTCTTTGCAAGGAGCACAAGGTAAATCTTAACAGTAGAGGCGCTGATGGAACACTATGGTTTCCCTTCCAGGTTCTGGGGGGCATGTCTCTTTGTTTTTTTCTTGCTTCTGCTGTACTCTTGCCAGAGGTCCTCCATTCCAGAGCGTGCAATCCCTCAAATAGCTTGCAGCCTGATGAGTGCCTCAGTGATCCTCCCAGATCAAACACAGTCACACCAGACCTTGCAACATCCTGCTGGTCAGCAGACTTCCAACACCCCCAGTCCTACTGTATGTGCACTTGTGGGCCTCAGCCTGCCTGCACCCCCAGAAGGATGTTTCCTACTTGCCCATTGACTTGACTAGTTCTGACCTCGAGAACTTCTTCAGCATCCAGTGCAACTGCAAGCCCACCTTCCACAGTAAGATCTGAATCTCAGCCTTCGGGATTCCCTCCACCCCGAATCTGCCTTCCAGGTTGTTCCTCACTTGGGTAATCTCCTTAGCCCTCGAATATCCCTCAAAGTGGTCTATTTTCCTTTATAATTTTATGCCACTGTTACAGTTAATAGTTCTTTATATTCAGCCCTTCCTGTTCAAATTGCTATGTGGTTTCTCTCTCCTGATTGGATCATGATGAATAAAATTACTGCACCCAGTTAAATTGGACCTGAAATTTGGATCCCTCGTTGAATAAAGCCCTTCTGAAAGATTATACAGCATTGAAACAAAATGTTATTTTGTATATAGAGGGATGTCTTATCACATGCCAAACCATGCAATTAAATGTAAGAGTATCTCAAATAAATCAGCATTTTCACAGCTGGGAAGGATTGGTATGATCAATTCATACACCAAAATGGACCATCACTCAGGTATGGAATAGCTATTTGTCTAAAGCTTGTACCTGATTTTCAGGAGAAGCCCTTGAACTTTAACAGATACATAATTAAATTACAGAAACAAATGTAAGTACATATTTTAACAAACAGGAAACAGAAAAAAAAAATTAACATTCTTCTAAGTGCCTTAAAATCATGCACTGAATCTTCAAAGCGTTAAGGATGTCACGATCACGAGCAAGAGATCGGAAAGCGGGGTGCAATCATTAGGATGTATATAACTGGAGATGTCCAAAGTGGGCTTTGGTGTGTGAATACGATGAAAGAATAGACTCAAAGGTCAGCTGTGATCTGGAACAAGCAGTGGAAAGTGACTGAATGGATAAATGTATGCTATAATCTGATATTAAAAAATGAAAAGCAAAAACATGTATTTAATGATATTTACTCCTAGCAAATTGTGATTTTACTGTACCTTGTTGTTATTATTGGTAACTTAAAGGTAAGGAAATATGATTTTTGTTTTTTGGGGTTTTTTTTTTGAAATATGATTTCTGAAATGGGTCATACTCTTTTTTTATCTGTGGGTTTTAACATATGTTAGTTCCACCTAGAAGTGTTGCCTTTTCCCTCCCCCACCAGAAGCTTCCCTTGACAAAAATTAAAAACAAAACAAAACAAAAAACTCCATTGATCACTCCTTTTCCTCCTCCTGCTAATCTTTAATAATTCAATTCAGCTGCGACACTACCTCCTTTGCAAAATCTGTGCCTGACCCCCCCCCCACCCCTTTCCCGCCTCACCACTCCCCTCCTCTTTCCCCCAACCTCACCCCACCCTCCACAGGCCTAGCTATGGACACACACCGATGAAGTAGAGTACCTTTTTAGCCTGTTGCTCCCACAGGGCCTTGTTCATTTTCATTTAACATTTGTTGTCTCCCATTATTTTAATCCATTTACTTTTCTGTCTCATCCATTCATTGTGAACTTTACAAGGGCACATATTTTGCATCAATTTTCTTTGTGTTGAAGAACCTGGAACAGAGCTGGCACGTAAGAACTCATGAATGTTTGTTGCATTGAATGAATGATGCAGTATTCCAGACCACCAAGCCAGATGCTGAAGGTCAAACAGGGAAAATCCTTCATTAAATAATCCTCTTGGAGTTTACAGTCTAAGTGTGGGCTCTGTCTGGTAATTATCTGTTCATGCATCTGTGAGAAAATTGTTCAGAATGCTTTGAGAATTATGGCTAATCCATATAGCATTTATTGGGTGCCATGTATCACTCGGTGCACTTTAGCTATATTAACTCCTTTAATATTTACAGTGATTTGACCTGAACCAAGGCAGCCTAACCCTGGGTTCAGTGCCCTTAATGATCACACTGTACATCTGATCTGATGAAGGAAATGAGTATGAAGAGGGATTCCTAAGGTGGCCCTTGAACGGAGATACCATGTCTCATTTTAGAAACAAAAAATATAATAATAAATCTATAATTGTTTAATGCTTTTAACTTTGTAAACATTTTCTTAATTACTTTTTCTATGCGAGGCAAGGTCTTATGCCAGAGACCAGAAGCTCGGAAGAATTAATTTTTTTAAATCGGGATAATTATTTTCAGGAACTATTTATTTGTGCTCCAAATATTTGCCAAACATTGAGCTTTGCATTAAAGGATTACAAATTAATCAATATCAGTCTTGTCCTCTAAGGGCCCAACATCAAATAGGAGATATAGATTCGTTCATTGAACCATAATTTTTTGAGTGGTTTTATGTGTTAGGCACTGGAGGAATTCAGAGCTGAGATATTCTTTTGGGTTCGTGGACCCAATTCCAACATGTGTGTATGTGTGGAGGCTTCCTCCTCCCAATAAACAATTCTCAGATACCAGCAGCTTGTCAATTTTGACATTATCTACCTGGAGATAGCATCAGATCCTGTAGGTGAAGGGCTCAGACCCACAAGATTGTCCCCCCTCTACTTTAGGTGCCAATCACAAGTCCAAGTTGTTACTTGTACTCCTGACTGAATGGCTATAAATCAGAGGTTCCTGTGACTCCCTCCATGAGTTCAATTAATTTTCTAGAATGGCTCACAGAACTCAGGAAATGGTTTACTCACTGGATTACTGAATTTATTACAAGGGATATTAAAAGCCACAATTCAACAACCAATGAAGAGGTACATAGGGCAAAGTCCAGAACTAAGAAGCTTCTGTCCTCATGGATCTTGGGGCCTGGCATAGTGGCACATGAAAGTATTCTGGTTTCCCAACCTGGAAGTTCTCTGAACCCCCTTTCTTTTGGTTTTTTTATGGCGGTTTCATCACACATTAAATCATTGGCTATTGATGATTGATTCGGCCTCTAGACTCTCTCCCCTTCCCGGAAATTAGGTGGGACTGAAAGTTCCAGCCCTGTATTCATGGTTGGTTCCCCAGGCAACCAGCCCCCAATCCTTAGGTGCTTTCCAAAAATCACCTCATTAATATAAACCCAGTTGTGGAGAAAAGGGGCTGGTTATGAATAACAAGACACATATTTCACCTTTATGGCTCTGAAACATTTTTTGGAATGGAGGACAAGAGAACAAATATTATAACAAAAAGATGCTCCCATTGCTCTTGTCACTCAGGAAATCCCAAGGGTATGGGATGCTGTGAGCTAGGAAATATGGATGACGACCAAATGTATATAAGAAATATATTTTGGTCATTTGAATGATCAAATATATAATATATTTCTTATACATCATGATATCAGAGATACGTAATCAGATGTTAACAAGTTGTGATAAATAAAGCAATTATATGTGTGTGTATATATATATATATATAAATATATATATATATAAATATATATATATTAAAGAAGTCACATAGTCTGTAGTCAAAATAACCCTTGATGCATTTCATAACGATGCATCCTTATTTTGGTA
This sequence comes from Ursus arctos, assembly GCF_023065955.2. NCBI lineage: Eukaryota > Metazoa > Chordata > Mammalia > Carnivora > Ursidae > Ursus > Ursus arctos. The sequence goes on from NW_026622930.1 coordinate 17,447,529, forward strand.
AGGGCCTCTGACCAATTCTAACACAGTAATTCTTAGATGTATTTGAAAATTAGCAGACATTTAGAACATAATGAAATTCATTTAAGAGAAAGCATTTAATCCTTCTTTAGAGAAAACAGGTCAATAAAGATATACATTTTTAACTATGTTTGGATTGTAAATAGATAGATACCATAATAAATTTCTCTTCTCTGGTTTAGCCAAACCTAAGATTTTTGGGTCAAGATAACACAATATCAGTGCCTGAGCATTTCCTGGAAGTATTATGATAGGAAACATCTTCAGTTCATTATATACTGAGCCAGAAACAGATTAATTATATTATACAGAGTTTCTCAAAGAGAAAAAGTCTTAGGAAATTTGGAAACCATAGGAATGCTGGTTTTCCAAAAAAAATAATAAATTCTGTGGAAACCTGCTTACAAATGATTAAGGACAGGTAGCTTACTGGGAAAGAGATTAATAAGTAGACTTATTAAGGGTATGTGTTATAGGTGAACGATCAATATGTTTGTATAAAGGCTGATTGAAATAAGGCTCAAGTGTAGTAGGTTATTTATATTCTTCTATGTAGGAAGACTGGAGATATGCAGGAACCACTCTCAGAAAAGAAGAGAAAATTCATTCTGCTCTTCGTTCCTTAATTTGTCAAATTGAAGCTTGTGTGGGGGAATGACAAATAATTTTCCTTCTACCCTTCTAGGATCTTAGCTGAGACTCCCTTGTAGTAAAAGACAGATTAACAGGAGAAAAACAAACACAAGTTTAATAACATGTATACCTCCTACATACATGGGAGAGAACCCAGGAGAACTGAGTAACACCCAGAAATGGCTCAAGCCATCACCTTAAGTACCATCTCCAGCTACAGATAAAAGAAAGACATTGAGAGGTGGGAGAAGCCAGTTATGGGAGGTTACCCAAGAGCACAGTACACCAGGGTCTGTCTGGTTGTTATGCAGGTTTAAGTCCTTGCCTTCTTCATTGGTAAGAACTTTAAGAGATTTGGTCATCCTCCTCTTCCTGGAGTGAGGGAGACACCCTTAACAAATGGAGATTCCCCTTCTATGTGTACATATTTCTGATAAGAGTCACTTTTCAGTTTTCTGAGCCTCTCCTGTGTCTGGTGTTTCTTAAAAATAATTAGCTCAGAATAATCCTATGCCAAAGAGGCAAATTTTGGGGTGAAAATTTTGCTTGCCTTCGCCTGGAAGGTCCTTGACTCATGAAAGGCCCAAATGTATGAAATCCATGTTGTTCCTGCCTCTCCAGGAACATTTACATTTATGTGATTTTAACATAATGGAAAGTGCAAGGTCACCAAAACCCAGGAAATCCAGATCAGGGGCTAAAAGTTTCTGAAACTTCTCATAGTATGATTTTGTCAAGATGCAAGTAAGTCAACAGCAAATTCACAGTTTGGCGGCTATATGCTGGCCCAGGAAGAATGGTTTGCAGGTTCACATGATGGGGACTGTGGGTCTATTTATCCTTCTGCACAGAAAGCCAAGAAAGAAGAGATAAAGAAAGAGTAACACTGCGCTCTATGAGAGTTTCCTTAGGAAAAAACTAGAGAATTGACTTGGAGTCAATATTCTGTACTCCTATCATTTTGAGAAGGTGAGGTTGTTTCTCAATTTACTTTTCTTACATTTGAGATCAGTCTACTGTCTATATTTATATAGATCACTGGCTCCAGGGCTGTACTTTAGCCCATGATCCTTTCTGTGTTCATCATTAGATGCTCATGAGAAGCCATCAATGGCAATGTTGAATAACTCATTTCCTTAATTTTTTAAAAATGTTTTTAAAAGGCAGGCAAATGTACCAATTTTAGAGATGCATAACCAGTTGAGAGAACACAATGGAGTTCATTCCTTTTAAATATATTGAGTATTATAAGAGAAAATCTGAACCAGCCTCAAGAATTAACAAAGCAAATAGTAGTTCCAATTATAATATAAAAGAGCACTGGAAAGGGAGTCAAGATGATGTGGGAAACAAAGGCAGAAGGAAATTTATTACATTTCCTTACTTCTTAGAGCCCATTGACAAGTCCTTAAAACAGGCAGAGTGACATTCCCCAGCAACTCAGCTGCCTTGATTTTCATACCTTGCTAAGGGCAAAAGGCAATGTTAGTCCACCCCCAAGACCCTGTAAGTCTACTTTAACATATAAAATTCCTTTGGAAACTTCCTTTGTCTCGACCCCAACGCCAAGGTATATGTTGGTAATCATCCCCCAAGCATATGACCCGCTGATACACATCTGAAGAGTCTCATGACTAAGGTTTTATTAGACAGTAATAAATGACCTCTTCCTAACAATAGCTAACCCCCACGAGGTCCTGGAAATCTTGCTTCCAAAATTCCTTAGAGACTTACCCTATCTGTAACCTCCTTCCAACTTGAAAGTATATAAGGGGCCACTTCTCATGACACCAGGGCAGCTCTGTCTGCCCACAGGTCCTGTCCACCTGCTTTAATAAAACTATCTTTTTGCACCAAAGATGTCTCAAGAATTCTTTCTTGGCCATTGGCTTGGAACCCTTTCTTCTTTCCTACATCAAAGAGACCAGTCTTTAAGATTGGGCTCAACCTCAGTGAGCCTCCATGCGCTCCTTTATTAAGCAAAATCATTCAGGAGTGTGTCTCAACCTAGGTCTTATTGTCAATTGGAAATTCTCTGCGTGGGGCTGTCCTGTGCATTACAGGGTCTTCAACAACATTCCTGGGCTCTACCCACTTGATGTTACTATAATTCCCATTCAGTTGTGACTCCCCTCAATGATGTCTCCAGACTTTGTCAAATGTTCCGTGGGAGACAGAAATCACCACCTCTGGTTGAGAACCACCAGGGCTAACAGTCTCTAAGCCTCCTGGTAGCTCAGAGTTACTGCCCCAGCCTAAGAGCACCTGAAAACACTCATTCATATCTTTTTTTTCTCCTCTTGGGTAAATTGACAAGAAAGTTAGCAGCACATTCCGAAGCAGAATGTTACTGAGGCTGAAGAAGACTGAAGGAAATAGGGATTTGCTACAAGAATCTTCAAAGAGATAGGGAAAAAATGCCTTTTCTAGTTGAGGTGTTTCTAGTTTCTGCAAAAGCATTGGAAATGTGAGCGTAAAATGACAAGCACCTCTGTATCTATTGACCTTCTCTGATAGTCATCAACACTAGCAAATGCCTGAGAACTGAGAATGTCTTTTCCCTTGGCTCCCTGGAATCCAGCAAGGATTCATTAAGACCCCAGCCACTAGCTCCTGCTCAGAATCTCTTTCAAAGTTCTTTACATTCAGCACCCAATCACATTTGCATACTTTTGACTTCCTCTTAGGTAATTTCCCTGCTGTGTCTAAGGAGAAAATCATCCTATTCTAGTTTTTCTCTCTTGTTTTTACAGCCAGAAGCTACCTTTGCATTTTTCTCTGGCTGTGAACATTTTTTCATTGTTTTCTTTTCCCTATTACCCTGATTACTTGATGTATTCATGACATTGGTACTTGAACTTTTTTTTTTTTTTTTTTTTTTTGAATAAACCATGAAGGAGTGAAAGCACTGGATAGGGCCTTGGAGGACCTGGGAACATGATTGCTGGTTCCAGACTAGTCAATGAGCAGTTTTTGACTTGCAGCAGTTTTCTCCTTAAAAAAAAAAGTGATGAGTTTGAACTGAAAGATCTTAATCTGAGATCACCACATGTCTGGAATTCTCTTGCATAGCCCTGTGTTTTCATAATCTGATTGTGAATTTATAGTTAACAAACCATATATCTTAATTTTGAATTAGTAAAGCATGGTCAATACATCACCAATCTATCTTCCCAGCCAACCCTATGGATATGAGATTCTTGGGAGGCCAGATGATTGGAACATTATTTTTTTCTCATTTGAAAACAAAGAGAAGGCATTCTCTTCTCTTGGGAGCAGTTCTTGTTTTGTTTGTTTGATCATTACGTTCGGTGCATAGCAGTTCTGGTATTCACGAAAGTGTTTTAGGATCTGTCAAGGGGACTTGGGATAGCATTGCTCTAGTGTTTCTAAAGCTAATGGGATAGTAGTCATTACCAGCCAATACTCGTGTGCAAATCCTACTAGATTCAAACATGGAGTTGAGGTCTGGAATGATTCCATGTACAGTCCATGTTGAGGAAACTCTTCTTTTGGACACAGACTCATCCTGTTAGTTTTAGTGGTAAATCCCTATAGTTAATCTACCTGTGTCCCATTCCAGGTAAGGGGATTAATCTGTTTAGTAGTAAATGGATGGGTTTCTGGGAGCCAACAAGGTTAGCCAATGGGTTTATTTTCCAGTTTAATCATGAAATATGGGCATAGCGATTGAAGCTGTCTAGTAGCATTTGGGAAGCCAAAATAATTTTTCTTTTCAGAAACAAATACCAATGCTACTGTTACTCTACCCACCCACACCTTCCACTGTTGAATGTTTTAGTCGTTTATCATGCTAGTAAACATATCTGTATAGCCTGTAGATAAAAGTGGAAACATCAATCTGTTTAGCTAATCCTTATTTTCTTCCCAGTGGGGGGAAAATGTATTTTTTTCTCTGTTTTATCAGCAACAGAATAACCCTACCTTTCAACAATTCCTTTCCAGCACTTACTTCTCTCTACATCCCTCTTTAATAAACAAATTCAGTGTTGAACACATGGCTTTTACACCTCTATTAATCTTGGCAGACTGTGGGGATGCTGAAACATGCTGGTGAGTAGGAAAGAAGATGCCTTTTCATGTGGCCTTGCAATGCAAACATTTTGGGAGTGTTCAGTTCCTCTGCCACATTGGACTTATACTCCTTTTTATTGGAGCTCCAATGACTTTGTTTCCATGGGGAAATCGGTGCTCTACTGAAAAACTTTGGTAATGTTAAGAACATATTTTAGGAGTTTCTGTGGGTGAAGAGAAGGATTTCTTTTTCCTGTTTGGAAAGTAGAAAATAAAACCACCTTAAAAAGGAATTAAAATAACTTGCTAATCCTTTTCATCGAGGGCTAATTGTTGCTTAGAAAACTGAGTTTAATATAGTTACTTAAACCAGAAATGTTCATCATCTGATACAATCGTTAAGGTTGAGAGAAGGAATGAATTTGCTGGAAAAGCATGAGCATTTTTTAACAAAAATTATGCAAATTTTTATTAATTAAGGTAATTATAAAATTTTCATCCAAAGTAGGATTCTTTTGGGCATGGGAAGAAGAACCAGGGATAAATATGTTGAGACAACAGGTGTAATTCAAGAGGGTCCTTGGGAAACCTGGAGATATGGCAGCTCTGGAATAAGTCACCCGCTGCTTAGGCAGAGGGAAAGTCGCTATTTGCAGGCCGTCAGCTGAAAGGCAATCTCAAGGCATGAGAGAATTCTTCAAGGTGAAGATAACATATATAATTTGTTCCAGTGTGCTTTTGTGTTCTAGTCATATTCTTTCTCTGAATAGTATCAAACACACAATAAAATAAATCTCCAAAGCATAACAACCTCTTAAATGTGCAGAATACTTTTCAACAGAAAGAATCACAAGGGATGTAACAAACTTTATAAACTAAAAGACCTTTTTTTTTTAATGATTAAATGCTGTCAAAATCTCTTTAAAATAAGCAACATCTGCTTCTGTAGAAGAATAGCCTGTACTCATAACCATCTACTTTCTTATATATCATGTTTTTCTGTGTTAAAATGTAACCTGTAGTTAATGGTTGGTTACACAAAGTTTAAGAAGAAAGGTTAAGAATGTAATCAGAGATAGAAGCAAGTTGAGGGTATACAGAATCTAATATGAATCCTGAGTACCCTATCCCAAACGTTCTATGCAATGATAGTCCAGCAAAATAAAGAACCTACTTCGTTTGGGGCAATTTTCCTTTTAAATTCTGGTTTCATGTTTAGACATCTTGTTAAACCATAAAATACATTATCCTCTTTATTTTCTACTTTATAAGAGAAAAACTAACCGTTCGTTCACTCACACATTCAAATAGTCAACCATTCATTCAACCAGTCAATTATTTCCATGAGTATTTAGTGAATACCCACAATATGCCTGAAACGTATGAATTTAGGTACAGAATGCCCTCCTTGCAATTCCAAAATCCAAAAAGTTCTGAACACCAAAAACTTTTATAACTTATATGGGGGCAAAAGCTGATGTGGCTTGAACTACTTCATGGAAAACCTACCCAGAATTGACATGAGAGTATTGTCAATCTTTGTCTATCCTCCTTAATATGAATACCTGCATATTTCAGAATTATTCATGTGTTTTATTATAATTCTGCCCAGATCAATCTCGGTTATTATATGACATGCAGTACTTTCATCTGAGAAATTCCGAATTCTGAATTGCCTTTGACCTCAGAAGTTTTGGGTCAGGGACTATGGATCTCTAGTGTTCATAACACTGGGAAATTGAGCTCCTAGAACTCACAAGAAGTAATATATTCCCACTCTTTAGTAGGAGAAAATAGCAGAAAGCATGCTTCATTCAAAAGTTCTCACTCAGACATGCATCCCTGTGAGGTGTTGTCTGAGTGTGTGTGGCTAACATTGTTTTTTAAGAGTCAAAAGAATCCAATTCTCTCTCTTTGAAGGGCAGTGGACCCCTACCAAGAAGACATAGCAACATCCTGTCAAACAGTGCTGACCAGTCTCTGCCCATGTGGTCTAAAATAAAAATAATTGAAACATGGTGTTCCTGAAGTTCTCAGCTTCCCTTCACAGTCACAGAAAGGAAAAGGACAGCGAACTGGGTGAGGTTTCAAATTTCAGCCTTCCTGTCCCTTAAACATAAGCCAACTAAGGAATCTAAAATCAGAATAGAAGAAAACAAAAAACAGAGAGACTCAAGTATGGTCAAGTAGAGAAAAATGTGATAGTTAATGGCCAATAAACATATCATAAATGGTGCTTCATTCATACCTTATTTTCTTTCTAGAATTCTCCAACATCTCACAACTACCAGAGGGCCTCAAGAGGCTGAGGTTGAATTAATATACTAAAAGTGACCATTAGAATAAAAAATGAACTGTTCTTAAGTACATCCATCATGGCTGCAGATGTCTTTGGCGTTCACAAGTTACAAAAACAACCCCTGTCTCAAACCATTACACTACACGTGAATCATCTTGTGTAATCTTGTCCAACCTTTGCTTGGTTAGTTTCTACTTCAACTGGCAGAACAAAGAAAGACAATGCAGTTTAACCATAGCTTATGCAGAACCACATGAAAGCCCAAATGACATATGCAGTGGTACTATTCCAAATAAAAGACCAAAGCTGATTCACTGGGACAACCTCTTAGGTTACAAAGGTAATAGCTATGTACAGATTTATAGAACCACATCAGGGCGAGGTAAATGACTCTAAAGTTGTCTTTCCTGTGAATACTGCAGTAAAAGCACACAGTAGTTTAAGTGGTTTTGGAAAATAAACTTTCTTACAAATGGACTACTATAGTCCTTTTTTGGATATATATTAAAGTAGCTAAAATTAAAAACAAGCCTTCTAGTTTAGGAAATAAAATGATCAGGTAGCCCATTCCTCCATATGGATGAAAATAAAGGTATATAAAGTTGAAATAAAGCAAGAAATTGTTTTCCATGTTTTCTGATTTAATCATTCTCTTAAATAATTTGGGGAAAAAAAAAAAAACCCTGCAGCATAGAAATCAGTTGAGATGAAAGACAAATAAAATGCCAAAGACTTTGACAAGACAATCCTTCATCACAGGTATTTTGGTAGGATGGTTTAGACATTTTGTATACTTATGGAAATCAGTCCAAAGAATAATAAGAACTGAACATAGCTGAGCCTGTGTTTGACTTTCGTGTGGATTTTAACTGACAATGTGAGGCTTCACACCTATAAGATGGCATAATTCTCCTAAATGATAGTGTTTGTAGTGGCACAATAAAGAATCTCACATACAATATTGTGCACCACTACTTTAAGTACTATGCCCAAATCATAAGAGTTCTTTCTCTCTGAGGACTGCTCGTCCTGCCCATAAAGTTGGGTCTATAGCAGCCATGTATACATATGTGATTGGGTCACTCTGAAGACAGTATATAGGTATGGACATAAAACTTAAATTGTCCCTTATTGGTCTTTTTCCTGGAAAACTGGGATTGGAATTTATAGGTAGCCCATTTGTTGAGCAGAGGAGATGGGAGCCCAGGGGCTATGGGATGGCAAGTCTTACCGGCCAAGAGAAGAAAAGCTGACTAACCCAGGGCAGGGAAGGATGAATGAAACAGGTGGACAGAGAGAAGGTCAGGCCACAGTAGGTGCCACCTGAGCTCTGACTGGCTTTCCATCTCCAAGTTTAGCTACTTACCTGCCTTCATTTTCTGTAAAACATTTATGTATTCTTATAATTTTTCCTTTTTCGGAAGATAACTTTTAATCAAGAGCCTCTCCATTGATGATCTATGAGCAGAGGTGAAGTACACTTCTGAAGTACACTTCATATTCTTGGAACTGTCTCTGCAGCCTCAGTTCAACACCTTGCCCACAGCCTATGCCAATGGTTCTTTCCTAGGATGTCATAAGAAAACATTTGGTATACTTACTTTGCTGTTTAATCTTCCAATTTTTTGAGGGTTCCACTGGGCATGCCTTTACTGATGGTAAATAGCATTATATCTTCCCTAGAGTTCATCTTGCAAATAGTTACAAAATATTTGAACCAAGCAAAAAGTCCTCTTACATCTGCCACAGTCAGGGAGTGGGTGAGGTGGAGGACATAAGGTAAAGGGACTCAATTAGTTTCGCTGGTCACTTCCATACTTCCGTGACTTCTTCACTGACTACCTGGTGTCTCAACCCTTTCCATCCCTTTTCTCATGAAAAATCAGTTCTTACTAACATAACTCAATTTATGCTCAATTCACTGATACATTCCACCTCTTATACTTAAACACTTGTCTCTTTTTTCCTATCTCAGCCCTTTCTGCCTCTCTACAGTTCAATCTACTACTAACTTCCATTCTCAATCCTTCATCCATTCTTTGTAGAATTTCCTTTTTTGGGTCTGTGGCACTCATCATTATGTTCTCAGACTGATTCTTTTGTTGGATTCTTGTATTGTTCTTTCCCACTTATTTATATAGGCTTTATTTGATCTGGGATCTAGGGTCTTCTAGGCTAATTAACTGTAAAGAATATACATGTATCCTACAATTAAAATGCTTCTCTCCCACAAGGTTGGGCCAAATAGAATTATATTACCAAATTATTTTTACTAGTTATCTGGTGTCTTCAGTGAGATTTAATGTCCTATCTTGAGTCTTAGCTCTTGCTGGTTTACTTACCCTATACTCCAGGTTTCTGTTACTGCATTTAAAATAGCCCTGGGGCACCTGGGTGGCACAGTTGGTTAGATGTCTGACTCTTGGTTTCAGATCAGGTCTGATCTTAGGCTCGTGAAATCAAGTTCCATGTCAGGCTCTGTGCTCAGTGCAGAGTCTGCTTGAGTTTTTCTCTCCCTTTGTGTCTGTCCCTTCCTCCAGCTCTCTCTCTTTCTCCTTCTCTCTTAAATAAATAAATACATAAATAAATAAGTAAATTTTTAAAATAGCCCCAAATCTTAATGGCTTGAAACAACAACTATTTTATCATAATTCATGATTTTGTTGGGGAGGGCTTTGCTGGGCAATTCTGTTCCACAGGTTTTGATTTGGTATTCAATTTGCAGCTGAGCTGGCCTAGAGGGTCCAAGATGGCATCATTCATTTGCCTGACACATTGGTGGGGATCGCTACCTGGCTGGAAGGCTGGCCTGGGCTCTTTTCCCTCTCTATATCATTCTGGACATCCCCACAAGGTCTCTTGAGTGGAGTAGTTAGATTTCCTGGTTCAGAGAATGAGCTTTCTAAGAGTTAGGTAGTAAAAGTTGCCAGTTTCTTAAGGGTGAGACCTGGAACTACAAGGCATAATTTCTGTTGTATTCTATCAGTTAATGCAGTCAAAGTGCCTGTCCAAATTCAAGAGGAAGAAATATAAACCCCTCCTTTTAAAAGGAAGTTCTTCAGTGATTTGTGGCCTTCTTTAATCCACTACACCTGAGCAAGATTCTATTCTTTGTCACTAGGTTTTTATGCATAGTCACAATTTCAATAAGCATGGCTACCGCCAGACCATCTTCTTCATATTTCTTGCTGCCAAGATTATTATGCCGCACAGAACTGATTAGACACCTTGATACAGTGTCTTATATGAGCAGCCACTGTAGTTCAGTCTTATCCCTTAGCCTGTTTCTATTTTCCATGATTAGATCCCTAGATCTGCCGTTTAAACTAGGTTTGATTGTGACACCACACATTGCATATGGGTAAAATGCTTAAATCAGCTAGGGAATGTAGTTTAGAAATAGCAGTGGCTTAATCGAGATATTCTTTCTTTCTTTCTTTCTTTCTTTCTTTCTTTCTTTCTTTCTTTCTTTCTTCTTTCTTTCTTTCTTTCTTTCTTCTTTCTTTCTTTCTTTTTTTCTTTTTTCTTCTTTCTTTCTTCTTTCTTCCTTCTTTCTTTCTTCCTTCCTTCCTTCCTTCCTTCCTTCCTTCCTTCCTTTCTTTCTTTCTTTCTTTCTTTCTTTCTTTCTTTCTTTCTTTTCTTCTTTCTTCTTTCCTCCTTTCTTAGAGAGAGAGCACAAGTGGGGGCAGGAGGGGCAGAGGGAGAGAGAGACAGAATTTTAAGCAGGCTTCGTGATGGAGTCTGATGTGAGACTCGATCTCACAACCCTGAGATCATGACCTGAGCTGAAATCAAGAGTTGAACACTTTAACCCACTGAGCCACCCAGACACCCTAGACATTTATTTCTAAATCACATAAAAGGAATTTAAAAAGTAATTAGTCAAGGGCAAGTATGGTGGGTTCGTATCTAGGCAATTTATTATTGTTCTATCATTTTTAATAAATAATTTTGATCCTTAAAATTACTTTATAACTGTTGTTGCTCCAGCTGTCACAGTGAAGCTCTCGGCAGAGAAGCAGGAAGAGGATGCCTGTCCTTTCTCCTCTGGAGGAGCCTTCTTGCATAGCCTCACTTAACAGCTTCCACTCACTATCTGTCCACCTGTTACCACAAGACAGGTGGGAAAGGTAGGCTTTTGTTTGGACACACAGAGAACTAGTATAAAATCAGGATTCTGTTACTAAGGACAAAAGCAGAATGGCTTTTTAAATTCATTTAAAAATCCATTTTAAAGGTAGTAAAAGTTGCCAGTTTCTTCAGGGTGAAGCCTGGAACTACAAGGCTTAATTTCTGTTGTATTTATCAGTTAAAGCAGTCAAAGTGCCTGCCCAGATTCAAGAGGAAGAAATATAGACCACATGCAGATGCGTAGTTGGCTTCCTCCCCTCCCTCATTTCATCTCTTTTTTCACTCCCTGCTTCTCCTTTAAGATCCCACAGTTTTAGGCAGAGGGTAGCTAGAGATGAGAGAAGGAGCAAAAAAAAGTCATGCCTGTAATAGCACTGATGGTGTAAGCACGCTGGGTGGTGAACACTTTTGTGGGTTACTGAGATATCTCCGGAGGAATCCTCTTATTGGCGTTCTTTTGGCACAGGAAGACATTTTATGGTAGTCCATTTGAAGGGTCCCCCTCTAGCAGCCCTGCACCTGCAGTGGCTGCCTATCTTCTGTTAGAGTCGGATGTCAGCTGCCTAGATCTGTCCTCTATCTGGTTCATGGGAAACATGTCCTTTAGCCTTGCTGTTTGTGGATGGCAGTTTGGTCCTGTGTAGCTCTTTCGCTGGAATTTCCATCGCTAGCCACCCTTTATAATATCTTCAATATGGAAGATGAGCAAAGGGTGACAAAACCAGGTTTTATTTTTTTTATTTATTTTTTTAAAAGATTTTATTTATTTATTTGACAGAGACAGACAGCCAGCGAGAGAGAGAGAACACAAGCAGGGGGAGTGGGAGAGGAAGAAGCAGGTTCCCAGCGGAGGAGCCTGATGTGGGACTCGATCCTGAAATGCCAGGATCACGCCCTGAGCTGAAGGCAGACGCTTAATGACTGAGCCACCCAGGCGCCCCGACAAAACCAGGTTTTAATGATCAAAAAGTATACCCTGGTTTTGTTCAAGCTTAACAATAATACAACGGTAATAAAATAGCAACAAAAATAATTCAATCCTGTGCCTAAATGAACTAACACCATACTTTGGAATGGGTGAGTGCTGGGTTTTTATTTTTCAGTCCAAACAATGAGACAGTAGGAAAAGTCACATCGAGCATCCTTTTACATTAAGAATTATGCCACAACTAACTGCTACTAAACTAGGGCCTTCTTCTATCCTCAAGTACCACAAATACCACATTTACTCATGAAGACCACAGTAATCACCTTTCACTTTAATCACTATAGAGAGAATAAAGATGATACAGATAGGGGAATGGACATTTTAAGGGAAAAAAAAGATAAAGAAACAAGAAAACTTCTTTTTCCTTTGTCTCTAAATCTCAGGGATTCACCCAGATGAACTTTGTTAGGACTAAACAAGATAAACTTGAATAACTCCTTTCAAATGTTTGTTTACATTCCATTGGACAAACTGGCTTAATTTGATGCCGCATTCCTGGAAGCGTCCCTTGAAAACCGGGTAAACTTAGTGTCATTCTTAGATTCTAATAAAAAGAAGTTCCGAAAGTCTTCCGCACTTTTTCAAGTTACTGAATATCCTAATATCTATCTATCTATCTATCTATCTATCTATCTATCTATCTATTTAAAATACTTGATAATTTAAAATTTCACTAGTTTATACTCATCTTCAAGATGGCACTCTCTTTTAGATACTTGGGTTTTTGCTTTTGTTTTTGCTTTATTTTTAAAGCTTTGTATTTTGAAATAATTATAGACTCATAGGAAGTTACAAAAAAAAAGTTCTATAGATGCTTGCATTTTGTTGTGAACCTGCTCATTGGAAAAGCAATGTATTCATTTTATTTGGTGGTTAAATAGATTCAATATTATACTTTCAAAGTCATCAAAATGTTAAAATATATTTAGAACACTCAGGTTTATGCAATTTCTGCAATAAGGTCAATTTCAATTATTTAGTTATCATTAAAGATCAAGCCTTACTGCCTCATTTACCACAAACTCACCAAGAACATCGGGGATACTTGATGCTTAAGTAGGGAAAATCCTTAGGGTGAAGAAGTACGATTGCAAGGAAAATTCACATATGTAAGAAATATCTTAAAATAAAAATTTATAAAATGTACATTTTTGTAGGTGATCAAATTCTCTAGTTTTATAGTTTTATATAAAGGCATATTAGTAAATTATTTGAGACTTGGGTTAGTGTAGTTCCATAGATCTTGCCCAATATGTCAAATTGGGCATTACTCTATTACTCTAATTTCTCAAAATAAGTCAATGAACTTAGAGTAGCTCTTATTCTTCCCAATTCTGAAATGAAGTTTTCGTGGCTTAGAGAGCCTGGATGATTCATCTTTGTTTACGTAGCTGGTTCCTGGCCCGGCTCAGACCACACTCTCCTACACGGCATGAACTTTTTTTTTTTTTTTTTGATGTGGTACAACATAAATAAGAATTTGCTAAATAGGGGGAATTATATTGACGGCTTTTGTACTTTGTTATCACTAGATTTGGAGGCTATATTTGATACACAACTTCAACTGATAGATATCTTGTTGAATATGACAATGAGTCTTTCAAAATTAGCCTCGATGAGTACTTCTATTTACATCTGTTCATCCTTTCTTAAAAGATTAATGCAACAAGCATTGAAACCTATCTGAGTAGGAAAAGAGTTGATTCTCCAATAAATTATAATTAAATCCAAATGGAATTAGGCAGGCCCTTCGAACCTTTACATCTTGGCCGATTATTGTTGCAATATTGCCTGCATTTGGTTGGTACAAGTGGTACATCGAGATCACTTGGTGCTGTTGCTCCTTTCTTTAGCGTGCAGCAAAAGTCTAATTGTACTTATGCTTATTTTTTTCCATTGTGTGTCTTATGCCCTTCGTCCCATGGCCAGTGCCTTCCTAAAGAATAGAATTTTTATGCTTCGACTCTGTTCATTTGAAGAGGAAATATAGTAATTATTCTCAAATCCTAAACATGCATGAAAGGTAATTGCTTCAGCCAGTTCACCAGTAGCCAACTGAAAGCAAAGCTTTAAAGGATGGGCCACGGGACAGTAACATTTTGGTGGCAATGGGAAGAAAAGATAGGGTCAAATTTTTGTTCCCCAAATCCTCAGTGACTACATGCTCTGTGTGGTCTTGCAGCTAACCTCTTTTGCTCCCTAAGCTGCACTACCAATGTGTACAAAGATATCTCCCTTGACTAGTCAGATCAATCAACGAGGACACATGGACCCAGAGTTACAGAAAATCACAGTGGGGAATACAAAGAAACAGTACATGCTTTCCAGTGTCCAAACATTTAGGTCAGTGTTTATGCAAAATTGGTGGCCCTCTTTAACCCTGTTCTGATGTAACATAATAAACAAACAGGCCTGCCTCACAGGAGAGAAGCAATGCACATGAACATAATTCATAAGTTAATTAGCACAGTCTACTGTGGCCAAGTAGTGACAGATGTGACACCTGCTTTTAGGGAAAAAATGAGAAAGAAAGAAGAACCGCAGAGGTCAGTTCCTTCTCTAGGGAGATTTGTGCTCACACACAGGCTACATTAGCTGGCATAGAAAACAGCATTTTAAACAGACCGAAGTATCTTTGAAAGACAAATTATAAATATAAGTGCAATTAAAAACACAAACTAAATTCTCCATCCAAATGAATGGTCAAATATATGTCCCACAGGGAGGCATCCGCACAGCGGCTGTTGTGTAGAATATTAAAATCTTTTTCACAGTTAAAAAAATCAGTTGATTTGCCTATTCTATCATCTAAAAGTTTTCCATAAGCTTTCTCTCTTCCTTTTTCTTTTTTTTTTTAATTAAAGAGAACTATTATTAAACTGGCCAGATCTTGATACAGAGTAAAGTCGGTGGTGGAGGGAAGTGGTTTATAGTAATATGTGAAATTTATTGTGTTTTGCTATGGTATATAAGACGAGTGAAAATAATACCACCATCTAAGAATTCTGACTTAGCCTGTTTTGACTCAAACTAGGATGATCTATGCCCGTGAATTTATGTAGTGTTTGATTGAAAACAATTGCTTCTTGTCAGGGTTGCAAGAATTCAGTGCCTGTTTGTGCAACCTGAAACACCAACCAACAAACACGCACAACACTGTCACCGCCCACCTATTCAAGGTTGGCGTGTTTTCATCTCTAGGCTGAGGCAGACGTTTCTGCAGGAAGCATTGAGGGGAGAACTCTGCAGACCAACCCATGTGGGGAAGTGACGAGAAGCGTGAGGGGGCTGAGACAGAAGTTGAACTGCAAAGCAGTTGCAACCGGAGAGGAGAAACCTTTGCTCATGCCTCTTAGGGTCCCGGGATGGATCTGAAATTTTAAACTGACAAAGACAGACTTGCAGAAGAAAGCACGCAAATTTATTTCCGTTTTTCATGACCCAGGAGTCTTCATTAGGAAATAAAGAGTCAAAGAAACAGACTGATGTACTTTAATGTTAGATTTGCTGAATGGTGCACAGTCGTGGGGGGATAGGACAGGTGGGAGCATGAGGTAATGACAGCAAACTGGGGGAGACTGAGCAAGGCCTGTTTGTCTTTAAAGGGAGGCCATCTTTCACAGGAGGGTTTTATAACCTGTTGCAGAGAAAAAGGATGAAGGGGGAAGAGGTCATAGGGACCATTCTGCTTCCGCCATCTTCTTAAACTCCTTCTGTTTAAAATATTCGGTATGCCAGGGTGCCATATTTGGGGGTAGTGTGTCCTAAGCCCCATCACAACCTAGTTCCTAGCTAAACCCACAGTGAACTCAGACATTGGGTTGGCCATAAGAGTTGTCCCAAATTGAGCGTGGGCTTTTGACTTTCTACCATCTTTATTTTCAAACATCATCCAATCACATATGTTTTTTTATTTTTTGTTTTTTAATTAATTAATTTATTTGAGAGAGAGAGAGCATGAGCAAGAGGAGCAGAGGGAGAGAGAGCCTCAAGCAGACTCTGTGCTGAACACAGAGCCCCATGCGGGGCTCCATCCACTGCCCTGAGATCACCACCCAAACCAAAACCAAGAATTAAAGTCTCAACTGACCACGCCACCCAGGCAGCCCCACATGTACCTTTTTAAAAACTGTAACCTGTGAAACCTTAAACTCATTAAAATACCAAAGTCAGAATTTTCATTTTTGTTTTTTTTAAATAAAAAGACTGAGAATTCAATGATTTATGTAGGGCAGTGGTCATCCAAAAGTAATCCTTGTAATGAGCAACAACAACATCACCTGGGAACTTACCAGAAATCCAAATTCTTGGTCCCTACCCCAGGGCTACTGATTTAATGACTGGGGTGTGACATAGCAACCTGGGCTTTAAACAGGTCCTCCAGGAAATTCCAATATACTCTAGAGTTTGAGAACCATTGGTTTGGTAGATTTAAAACATATTTCAATAGTTGGGGGGAAATGCTATTCAGAATTTTTCAAATTTATAGGGCTGGATTGGAACAAACGAACAGGTGGAAGCACATTCAAGAGTTAGATTTTGGTTTATGGGAGTTTTACTCAGTTTTTCTTAACTGTTTTCCTATATCACCTGGTTTCTGCTATGCACTCAGGTGACATCTGGATGCCTCATCTGAGAGACGCACCTGTGGCAAAGACCATATTTGTGGTTTGTCCCACTATGTCCTGAGTAAGTGCTGAGAAGAAGGAACATATCATTTTAAATGAACTGCTGGGAAGAATTAAAGAAGCCTTAAGAATGACAAGGATTTCCACTTTAGCAAGCCTCAACAAGATCAGGAAATAGCTTGTCTGGGGCTTTATGGTGATCATGCAGTCAAATGTTTATCTTCTATAAATTTAAGATCATCCAAAGTGTAATTCAGGATGGGAATTTTGTTCTACACGTTTACACCCAATCCTTTTCTTGTTGAACTGTTTTGCCTGTTTGCCATTGGAATGAGGTTTTTTCCTAGTATTATATTGCTAGAGGATGTGAGCTGAACCTAGTCATTTATTCCATAGAATCAAATACTGGCAAGGGGAAAACAGTACTTTTATACAGTAGAAACCTGGAAAATACTACTTTAACCAGGAGGTTAGCATCACCTGTGACAAGCCATGTTGGATGCATATACTAATTATCTTCTTCCATGTGGCTGTGTTCTTCTAATCATTCAGGATCTGCTCAAATGTGACCTTCCTAGAGTATTCTTTGGGCCACCTAATCCAAAGTTATCTCCTACCTAGTTCTAGGTCTAGTTCGTTCTTTCTTTCTTTCTTTCTTTCTTTCTTTCTTTCTTTCTTTCTTCCTTCCTTCCTTCCTTCCTTCCTTCCTTCCTTCCTTTCTTTCTTTCTTTCTTTCTTTCTTTCTTTCTTTCTTTCTTTCTTTCTTTTTCTTTCTTTTGCTCTCTCTCTCTTTCTTTCTCTCTTTTTTTAAAAGATTATTTATTTGAGAGAGAGAGAGAGAAACAGCACGTGAGTGGGGGTAGAAGCAGAGGGAGCGGGACAAGCAGACTCCACACTGAGCACAGAGCCCAACGTGGGACTTGATCTCACAACCCTGATTATCATGACCTGAGACGAAACCGACAGCCCGGCCCTTAACTGACTGAGCCACACAGGCGCCCCAGCTCTAGTGCTGTCAGTTCAAATATCTGCTTTATTTTCTCCGTAGGTTTTTCAAGATGTGAAATTATTCCATTACGTGTGTGCATGTCTGTGTGTGTTTTGTTATTACTTGTTTCCCCTGCTACATAGGAAGCACCATGAAAGTAAGCAACTCCTTTGTCTCATTCATCACTATCTGCCGAGGATTTAGAATAGTACCTGCTACATGTTAGGCACTCAATCAATACTCTTTTAAAGGGGTTTGTCCTGGTCTCTTACAAGCCACACTTGTCCTGGTCTCTTGCAAGCCACACGCATAAAAGGTGGAATTTGAATTCAGTTTTACTCTAATAATCCATCATTTCTTCACCAAGCTGTCACGTCTGTAAATAATATTATCAGCACAGTAAATAATAATAACTAACACTTATTGACTTGCTCTGGGCTTGAGTGGTTTACATATAGTTGAATCCCACAATTATAATTGGAAATCAGGTCTTATGATCCTGGTTTTACAGATGAGGAAACAGATCCTGAGAGAGTGATTGTCCCAAATGCACAAAACCAGGAAGCTGTAGACCATCTGAATTGGATCCTTAGACGCTTAGCCATTTTGTCAGCGGTATTCAGAGTTTGCACTGGGATCCCTTGAGGGGTCCTTCCAAAGTCCAGCTTTTCTATTCCTGTCTCTAGGGACTCAGATAGCGTGGGTGTCGGCTGGGGCTCAATTATCAACATTTTAACTCACCCCAGGTTTTCAGAGGCAAGTACCAAACACTGCATATTGTTAGATGCCAGGAGCACAGACTACTGTGCCATATGGTGACAGTGGAGAGGAGATTAAAGGATACAGATTCTGGGAAAAATCCCTGCTGAAGTCTCGGCTGCATAGATGGAAAGGCACAGTTCAGCGGACAAGCCGTAGAAACAATCACTCCTCCCTACAGCCCTCCGGTCAAGTTTGGATCAAGTCTGGTTCTGATTAGCCTGTGGGGACAGATGAGATCAGAGCCAG
This sequence comes from Ursus arctos, assembly GCF_023065955.2. Lineage (NCBI taxonomy): Eukaryota > Metazoa > Chordata > Mammalia > Carnivora > Ursidae > Ursus > Ursus arctos. Next base: position 17,466,257 of record NW_026622930.1, read on the forward strand.
AGTGTGTCTGGCTTCGGGGACATTAACACACCTTTCTGATGGAATGAATGGCTCTTACTCGGAAAGGTGACAAGAAAGTAAATTTCTTGATGGGTGACTCTGGGCTGTAGGAATAGAGGCCACATTTTAATCTGAGTGGAGGAAGACTTGCCTTTGACACGCCTGACTTTTGACATGAATGTTTTAGCTGGTTGTACTCAGGCCTTAAATTGAAGTGAGGGAAAGGCAGGGTCTGTCATTGGCTGATGATGGATTTTCATCAGCTCATAACAAAACTGAATAGCTCAGACAGCCTGTTGAAATAAATTTAATACTATTTTGAAAGAAAAAAAAAAGGAAAGAAAAAGTAGATTCATTTTTGGCAGCTAAATTCAATTCTGTGTGAAAGTGAAGCTAACATAATTTGAAATGCAATAAGAACCTTAAATCTCCCCCTGGATTTCTTTGCTTGCCCCATCCTTTGTCTCTTTTCCTTCAAGGAGACTAGTTTCCTGTTTCCTGTGGCCTCGACCCTGTCCTGGAGTGTTTCCATTTCCTCTGGACATTAACGCAAGCTACTCATGGTCAGCACGCACTTGGTTGTAAGTATCTGTCCAAAGTCTTCCCTTGGGATTTCATCCTACTGCCTGGATGGAAGGTTAGTTAAACTCAAGGGGGTGCAATGTTATATCAGGTCTCTCTGTGTCCCTAAAGTGGCAAAGAGCACAGCTATACAGCCGCTCATTTGGGGCAAAATTTGATCAATCAAAATGCCTTTTCTATTTCCTGCTGGATTAGTGATGGTGATGTCAGTTGTTTATCTTTTGAATCAACCCAAAGGCATCCCCTGCATCAATATTAAAGATAGTTGTGTGAGCTGAAGATTAATTGTATTTATTGACATACTAAGAAGATAAAATCAAAAGAAGATAAATATAACTCATAAATTCCTCCACTCAGAGATACCCACCGCTGCTAACATTTTGGGACATCTTTCTAGACTTTTCTTCTATACATATATCTATATATGTACATGTATACAAGCAGAGACAGATTTTTATTCGAAAGAACCATGGTTTCTATCCTAGTTTATTATCTATCATTTTCTCTTTCTTTAAATATTATTGTACATTATTTTTGATGATTATATATTACCCAGTTATAGATATAGTATTCTATTAATTTAGCCTCTATTTTTGGATTTTTATGTGATGTCATTATTTGGATCTCCTATGAAAAAGTCTGTAAAGAATATCCTTCTAACACATCGCTATAGTTTTTGCTGAAGTATACGATATTTGTCTTTCTTTACTATATGCCTTCCCATTCTTCAAAATTTTGCCAGTTAGTGGTTCTCAAAGTGTGGTCCCTAGACTAGCAGCATCAGCAGCACCAGGATATTTGCTAATAAGACAAATTGCTGGGCCCCACTCCAGACCTACTGTATCAGAAATTCTGCAGGTGTGGCCAAGATATAGCAACTCCTCCACAGGATTCTGATACATGGTAACATGTGAGCACAGCTGGTCTAAGGTATTCAGTGGTTGGAGAGAACTCTCAGGCTAGTGGGTCCATCTGACAGCATGAGTCTGTGCAGTGTGAGTCCTACTGCAATGTTGGTATGCGAAGATGGGAATATACATTTTTCAGGAAAATTCAACTGTTTGCCGCAGAATTTAAATTCAGCTAACTCCATGAATAACAGGTTTTCTAGCGGAACATTCGTGGCCTTTATATGACCCATATCCAGAATGCCTGGCCTTCATTCTCTCTCATCTGAAGAGCCACACTCAGCTACTGAATTTTCTCCCCTTCCTACAAGCCAGTCTTCACTTATTACCCAAAGATTTATTTTTGCTTCTAAAAATGATATATAACCCCTACATGAAAACTCACCAGTTATCCCTCCTTGTCTACTGAACAAAATTGAAATCCATTGGTGTGGTAGACCCTTCCTGGCCTGGTCACTACTTAATGTTTGAATCTCCTCTGCCACTCTGCACCCATGCATTTTGAGCCATCGTAGCCACTGTTGGTTTCCTGTATAAGCCTTTTTCTTTCAGGAATTCGTGTCTTAACCCTCAACTTGAAATATCCTTCTAAACCTTTAGCATATTGAAAAATTATATTCTTTCTTTAGAACCCACTCAAATATCACCTCATTTGTGAAGACTTCTCTGTTACTTCAGTTCATCATAACTATTTGAATGTTACTTTATTCACACCTCAACATGAGTCTCTCTCACCATCTTGTAAGTTATGCAATGTCTTTTTCCTGCCACTTGAGTGTAGAAATCAGATATTATCTTTGTAAATCTCAATACAGTACCAAGCACTTAACAGGTGTTCAGTAGCAGGGAGCCTGCTTCTCCCTCTGCCTGCCGCTCCCCTTGCTTGTGTGCTCTCTCCCTCTCTCTCTTTCTCTGACAAATAAATAAATAAACTCTTTAAAAAAAGCATTTATATGCCATACAAATTTAGTATTACTAAAAATACGAAAAGAAAGAATTATTAGTCCAATGAAAAATAGAGCAAATAAACACTTTATATAATAGGGAAACTTACTTAAAGTAATTTTATGTTAAAGTTAAACTGAAAATAATTTGACAACCAAATGTTGATTTGGTGAATTATTTTTATCTTGTTTTATTGTTCTTTTATTCAGAGAAACACAGCAAAGTAAAATTATATTGCCTTACTTTATTAGTTGGAATGTGAAGTTGAAGATACATAGCCTTATTATAAAATGGAGATAATTTCAATGGAATAATATTGTACTGTTGAAATTGGTATTTATAAGTGTTATTTGCAGCCCTCTATATTCTAAAGAAGACCGGACTATTTGGATAATGTTTTACATAGACTGACGATTTCAGCACCCTCCCAAAACTAATGGTCCCACTCCCTTCTCTTTATTGTTGTTTATCAAGCTTTCATAGCCTCACTGACCAGCTGCAGAGAAATAAGTTATACCATGCCATCAAGAAGTGGTTCTTTAGGGGTGCCTGGATAGCTCAGTTGATAGAGCATAGGACTCTTGATCTTGGGTTCTTGGGTCATGAGTTCAAGCCCCACACTGGGTGTAGAGCGCACTTGAAAAAAGAAAGAGGAAAGAAAGAAAGAAAGAAAAAAAGAAAAAGAGTTATTCCATCACTTTCTTCGGTGACCTGGGAGAAATGGTCAAACCCTTAGGGTCCATTCAATCTCTGTCTTTCATTGAAGACCACACATTCTACCTCCCACATTACCCAGTGGTTTGGGACAATAGGCAGACACACAGTAGGACATGAGGCAGTTTAATGTTGAGGGAGTGTCTTCCACATTGAATGGTCCACCCAATGCCTCAGGACAAGGTCTTCTCATGAAATGTCTGTGCCCAGCATAAGAAAGAGAGATTTCATCACAGTTGGAATGCCTGACAGACTTCAATACTATGCCATCCTAATAATTATTACTCAACAAGAATTAATTTAATAATTGATATTTTAATGTCAAACAAGACTCTTCTATATCAGATTCATAATATAAGCCTTCAGTAGGGCCATTGGAGAGAATGGACTACTGCTCATTTTATTTTAGAAAAAGTCAACTATATAAATCCCATTCCTTCCTACCTGAAATTTGTTTGAGGATGAAATCCAAGGCTTTGTAAAAAATACAAATATGGAGTTATATAATACATTTACTCATTCAGTGCTTGCCAGGGGAGAGGGAGCAGGGGATGGGCAAAATGGGTAAAGAGAAGTGGATGTACAGGTTTCCAGTTATGGAATAAATGTTCTGGGGATAAAAGTTACAGCACAGGAAATATGGCATTGCGATAATGTTATGTGATAACTGCACATGTGGTGAGCATAGCATGGCACATAAACTCTTTGAATCACTATGTCGTACACCTGAAACTAATATAACATTGTTTCTCAACTGAACTTCGATAATATGTTATTTATTCATTAAATTGTTCATCCAGAGTCTACTATGTTCCTGGCACACTTGCAAGTGCTGGGGAAATACCGGTGTGTAAATCAGCAAAACCCTCATTTCTCTAGGGTGGAACAGATAATAAAGAAGTAAGCGAACACCGGGCTCCTCGGTAGAGCATGTGACTCTTGATCTTGGGGCTGTTTTGGGGATTATCAGACGCGAATGTTACTTTGGGGAGGGGATTGAGTCATAGTAACTTAGCCGCCCTGGGGCTTCTGCTACGCCATCTAATACGGAAGTTTGCCTGGTCCTGGTGGCTGTTTACAGAAGATTCAGTCCTGCTGAAACTACGTGCGTGCTACAACCCAACAATTCCGCTCTGCGGTACGTGCCCGACAGAGATGTGTACAGGTGCTCACCAAGAAAATGTACGAGCAGCACAAAATCCCCAAACATTCATCAACAGTAGGATGCGGTAAGTATATTTTCATAAAATGGTGTAGTGTACAGCACAAAGAATGAACTAACTACATTTATATACAATAATATGACTAATATGCACCAGTATAATGTTGAGTGAAAAAGATCAGAGTGAAAAAAGTAGATCCTGTAAAAGCGTGTTTGTGTGTGTGTGTGTGTGTGTGTGTGTGTGTGTGTGTGTCTGTATTTACCCTAAGAAACTAGAAAGAATTTCAGGGTGCTGTAAATACTCTGTTTACTAATCAGAATTCAGTATGCTATACAAATTACAAAAAAATATTCAGGTGAATTCAGGTTGTGTATCAATATTAGGGATCTTTTTTTCAGCTTTTCAGGAATTCCCAGTAAAGGGTAACCTTATGCCTCCTTATTAATGGTAGAGAATATCAAAACTTTTGACATCAAATGGAATATATGAAAAGAAAGAACATAGATTTTCCTGTCATCATTGTCCATCCACAAATATCATACCTTGGTTTATACACGATCTGTTTGTCCAAGCTAAGGTCAGCTACAGGTCAGAGGGTCTGGCATGAGCCAATCTGTACTCCTGAACCCTCCACATTTCGGAGGGCATGAGTCAATCTTTTCTTCACATGCATGTCCGTAGAATGGAACCCTTGGATCGCTGAAACTGTTTCACAGCTTTGGCATAGAGTATATTCCAAATTCAACAAAAACCACACCTCTGGAGACTTACGAGTTACCCTGCAATAGAAGGGTGAAGCTTTGGGTAACCGAGGTCACATCAGTACAAAACATCAAGAGACAAACCATTTATAAGGTTTTGTGTAAGGTCTTCTCTTGAAAGCATTAGACGTTTTTTAGTGGCTTATCCCTATGAGAAAGTGGAGCACTGAAACCCCTGTGGGAATCTCATCATACCTGAAGGATATTGACTCTATTACTTGGAAAAAAATAGAATTTTAAGAAAATATTGCTTATATAGACAGAATCCTAGATAATTTTTCTGTGCCTTCCTAATGACAATCCAAAATTTTTTTCACCAAAATTACAGTTGCATCTTGCAATTTCTACTTTTCTTTAAGGATAAAGTACTAATTCTTGGAAATTTTTTTAGTTAAACAAATAAATAATGATGCTTATCTCCACGGACATCATACTTATTCCATTCCACTCCATCCGGCCCCCACTTTAACAAACCCAGGAGTATAAAAATATCAGTGAATAGCAAGAAAAAAAAAACCCTAAGAGGGTTTATTTATTTAATTGTTGCCAAATAAAAGATATTATTTTAATGGATAACAGTTTCTTATATTAGGACACCAATCCAAAAGCAGTAAACAAATTATGTTTCTTATGTAACTGGCTTTCTGTATTCACAAAACTTCCTGTATTTTGCTGACATTATTACCAACCATGAAAAATAAAGAAACCCACCCCCATTCCATATGGCTAATTTTTCCTTAATACCTTTGAAACTATTAACAGATTTGGTAGCTCTCTTGTATTCCTTAAATACAACTGTTGGCACATTTCAGCAAATGCTAATAGAAACTTTATTAAAAAGTCTGCTTTTAACAGCCTGCTAAAAAATAAAATTAAATTAAAAAAAATCATCCATCAAGAAGTGCCATGCTGGATACTTCTCACAGTTTTCTTTCTAGTTTTCTCAACCACTTGCCCTTCTCTCAAACCTGGCCACTTACCAGAAACCCTGGGACCTACAAGTCAAGCTTTCTCACTCTGTAACGTATCCAATTCTCAATCCAGTAAATGTTATCCAAACCCTACACTCTCACACATACTGTTTGTGTCTTGATTAATCATTTGTTAATTTGAAAGCAAAGTGCTATATTTCCTAGTGGAGAAAACCAAAATAATCAGATGGCTTGCATATTGTTTACCTATTTTTGCCCAGGGCTGGTAGCAGTGAGCAAAGCAGAAACTCATAGTTTTGGGGAAATGCTCTCAGTTTTAGGCCTACATTCAGCACTTGCATGGCACACAGGAGCAAAAACTTGAAAGCATTCTTAAAGGCAGTTTAGATAAAACAAAGATAAGAAGTCATTCTCAGACCTGAATTATTTAGGGCAAATACTACAATCATTTGAAATCAGATGCTAATGGTGCTCTTGAATTATTATGACCGTCCCAGAGAACGATTGAGTATTTGCCAGTGCTTAAGGAGACATTATTTTTAATGGCAATCTTTCAGATCTGTGTGGAAGTGTTATTATTCTGCTCTCTCTGTTTTGGTCTATGGTGTTTTCATCTGTGTGGCATTCTCCTTCCATGAGCTATGCTCCTGGGAGTCTCTTAATCATGACCTCACCCCCTCCTCCCCAGTGACAGGTATGGACCAGTCTCAACCAACAGTACTACCCTATCCACCAACAATAACAGCTGGTTCAAGAAGTGAGCTCAAGAAGCAAGCAGGGCCTGAGGGCTTTACCTGGAAAGAAATATGGAGACTGGGGAAAAAAGAAACACTCCATCCATGCGATTGTCATGCCTAGGCTTGCAGCTGCCATATTCTCTACCACGTGGAGAGATCTGATCTGCAGTTTAAGAAAATGAGAGAGAAGCACAAACAAGCAGAAATAAGAGCTGGGCAGAAGCCGTGTTCAGGCGCACCTGTTCCTTAAATTAAAGGATGTCTGAAAAGCAGTCTTTGCAAGTGGGCTGAAGACTTCAGTGATGACAAAGTGTATTTCCAGAGGCAGCACATTGCGTTTTTTTAATAGTTCCTATTGTTCTTCCATGTTATCAAACAAGAATTTCCTCCCTGTAAATTATATTTTGATCAGCTCTCTAGAATCATGGAATGAACCATCTATCTATGGTATGTCAGCCTTTTACATATTTGAAGATATCCTGCATTCCCTGGGCCTTGTTTCCCCCAAGATAATCATCATCACTTAGCTCCACTAAGAGAGACAAAGCTTTTTGGGACTGAGTATGGATGTGTTCCAGCAGGACAGATATTTGCTCCTGTGAGGATTCTCTGCCAGGTCAAGGATAACAAACAAGTAGACAGTAGAAACTTTGATGCAGTTTGAGCGTAGAAGGGAAGGTTAGGAAAGATAGCACAATGCAACACAGAAGAACGTCCTATGCTAGAGATAAGATGTTGTGAAATGCCTCGTGAGCAGTATTATTTGCATTTTTTTTTTTTTTTACCAAGTGTAGGTGGAATAAAATCGCTGAGCAAAGATTTAAAATTTGAACAAAGTTCTGTCCTTTGCCTAGGAAGTGCTAGAGGGAGTTAGTGGGAAAAATTATTCAGTACCAAATTGAAAATGGAAAGATGAAACTAATTTGAAAAAAAGTGGTATTTCGGGATTCTTAAGTTAATCAATTTACTGACAGACAATCCAATTTGTTCTAAAAAACAGGTTATAGAAAAGAAATGAGATTAAATTGAGAATACCAAAATATAAAGATCAGAATTTAAACCAAAAACAAAAGTATGATTGGTTGGGAGGACAAGTTTCCTTTGTATGACATCGTCCCAACCTCCAATATTATGTTGATTCTGAAAGGTTCCAGGACAATTTTGTGATCTCTCACAGTTGGAGTAGTGGTTTTAAAAGGTGTAATAAGAATTTCTAGTGTAGATGTAAAAAGACATTAAAACTAAACTTTTTTTTTTCAATAATCATGCACCTTATTTAAGGTTAAAAGATAGGGGCACCTGGATGTCTCAGTCAGTTAAGCATCTGACTTTGGCTCAGGTCATGATCTCCGGGTCCTGGGATCAAGGTTCACATCAGGCTTTCTTGCTCAGCGGTGAGTCTGCTTGTCCTTCTGCCTCTGCCCTTCTCCCCCCACTCATGCTCTCTCTCTCTCTCTCTCAAATAAATAAATAAACAAATAAAATCTTTAAAAAATGGTTAAAAGATAAATTTTAAAAATAGAAGTTATTTAACCCAGTAGTTTAGCCTCATAAATTAACGTCTTTGTGTGGTGAATCTCAAAGGAACCCAGCTTAATGTTATTTCAGCTTTCTGCTTGAAGCCCAGTAAAAGACAATTTTTATACAATTCTGAGGAATATCTGTAACATGATTTTTTTTTATTTTTTGCCCTTGACTTGTATGTTCTCACATGCCAGTGACTTAAAAGATTTTCTCTATAACTCACTCTGGGGGTGGCTTCTCTGTCCTAGTTTATACTATGAACCCCAGTTACTTGCTTGGTAGTAAAATTTGCCTTACTACAGTGGAAGAGTGTAGAACAGAGGGAGAGCAGTTCTACAACCATCTTTGAAGTCAGAAAAAACCCTGGCTTCCACTCCAAGCTCTCTGACATACAAACACCTTCTGAGCCCTGTTTACATATCTATAAAATCAAAATCATAATGTTTATCAACAGCAAAACAATCTGATTAAAAATGAGCAGCAGATCTGAATAGACTTTTTTCCAAAGAAGACATGCAGATGACCAACAGGTACATGAAGAGATGCTGCACATCACTAATGATCGGAGAAATGCAAATCAAAACCACCACGAGAGATCACCCCACACCTGTCAGATTGACTGTTACCAAAAAAACAAGAAATGACAAATGTTGGTAAGGATGTGGTGAAAAGGGAACTCTTGTGCACTGTTGGTGGGAATGTAAATTGGTGAAGCCAATGGAAAATAGTATGAAGTTCCTCAAAGAATTGAAAATAGAACCATCATATAATCCAGCAATTGGACTTCTGTGTATTTACCCAAAAGGAGAGGAAAACACTAACTCAAAAAGGCATTTGCACTTTCATGTTTACTGTGGCATTATTTACAATAGACACAACCTAAGTGTCCATTGACAGATGAATAGATAAAATGTTACACACACACACACACACACACACACACACACACACACACACTGGAATAAAATTCAACCATAAGAAAGAAGAAAATCTTGTCATTTGTGACCGAATGAATGGACCTAAGGGCATTATGCTAAGTTAAATAAGTCAAAGAAAGACAAATACTTTGTGATCTCATGTATATATAGAATCTAAAAAAAAAAAAAATTGTATTGTTTGCTTTATTGATTTGTCATGAGATTTTATTTTTCCAAAGCATGTTGTAAATACTAATCTAATAGAAACTTCTTTCATTACTGTGAGAACTTGGGATGCAAGTTATCGAAAGAGTGATGAATTACAATTATTAAAGTGGAAATGCATAACAAATGGAACATAATATCTATGCTCACCTTCAGAATTTGAAGATATCATCACGATACCATTTTTCTTTAGAAACAATTTAAAAATCTTTTGCTTGGCACTGTGGTTGTCTTTGGAAATATGTAGTTGAATAATATGAAGAAGTGCCTTCCCTTGAAGAGGCTGCATTTTAGAAGCAGATGCACGAACGATTTCAGGATTGTGTGCTAATTGTAGGGTTAGCCCTAACTGTAAGGTATTTCACCCCATGCAGGGAGCGCTCTAGTCTCAAATGATCTATTAAAGCTTTTTGGAGGAGGTAAGGCATAGGATAGTTTTGAAGGAAGTGCAGGAACTAACCAGGGAAGGGTATCCTGGGTAGGGAAAAAAAAAGGCTGAACAAAGGTACTGAGGCAGGTAAAATGTGACCAAGAAAATATAAGCCCCTTGATGACACTACATTGATAGTTTCAGAAATAGAGACTTTCAAACTTTAACATTACATGGGGTTCCCATGCGTTGCCATTTTTCCAGGATAGAGAAAAAGGCAGAAAATATTTCAAGATAATTATTAAAGTCAATACACAAGATCATTCGTTATTTTGAAAATATGGCAGCAATCCCATTAAAATCAAACAAAGGATGCTCACTATTATTTAATATTTTTATGGCCTGGCTAGTAATAAAGCAGGAAACTGAAATAGTATTTATGGTTAATATCAGGGAAAATATAAAACTATCATTATTTGTATTTAACAAGAACTTCTTCCTGAAAAATCCAACAGAATCAAACTATTAGACCTAAGATATGTTTTTGATTTTAGCTACATAAGTAATAAACATATAAAACTTGATGGATGTCCTATGTAACTAACAATCAGATAGTCGACATGATGTGGGAAAAGTTTCCATTCATAACAGGAGCAAAAACAAAAAATGTTTGGAAGTTATCGTAACAAGAACTCTTCTGAACTGAACGAATCTGAATATTTTTTTTTGCTGAGAGATGCAAAAGAAGATTTAAAAGTGGAGAGAAATACCAAGTCCACAGATGGGAAAATTAAATATGATAAGCCAATTCTTCCCTTTTTAGATTTTATGCAAATCTAGTAAAAATCATAGTGTGACTTTTTCTGAACTTGACAATATGAGTTTGTGACTCATTTAGAAAAATAATCATTGACGGTTGCGAAGAAACATTTTAAGTATAACAACTAGTTTGCATTCAATTACGTTATTTATAATCAGTTACATACATTTTTAATGAAACTATAACAATTAAGGTGTTTTAGTATTGGAACAAAAAAATACATATCTACCAAATAAAATATTCACAAAATACACAAACATATGAACTAATAACAAACCAGGAGGTGGATTCAATAGGAAAACATTATTTAAAAATAACACTAATTTGCCAATTCCTTTAATTACAAGTTCTACAAGCCATACACAAATATAAATAAATTGCAGAGAAATTACATTAAAACAACTAGAACAAGATAGATGGAAATTTACCTGATTTAAGGGTGAGGTATGGTTTTATAAGAATATTAGTAGTCAAAAAAGAGAAGGTCTATAAATTACCTCATATACAAATCTAAGATTATTTGGCTTCAAAAAGTACCATAGATTAGAAGTGAAATATGAAAAAATTTGCAGCAATTATAATAAAGGTTAATAGCCTTATATGCCTGGAGATATTTTAAAATAAAATAATAAAAAACTTGAGAGAAAAAACCGAAGGAGGGGCTTATAGATCATGAAATGCAAACGTCAAAGGTGCATTTTTTTTTTTTAAGATTTTATTTATTTATTTGACAGAGAGAGAGAGACAGCCAGCGAGATAGGGAACACAAGCTGCGGGAGTGGGAGAGGAAGAAGCAGGCTCCCAGCAGAGCAGGGAGCCCGATGCAGGGCTCGATCCCAGAACCCTGGGATCAGGCCCTGAGCTGAAAGCAGACGCTTAAGGACTGAGCCACGCAGGTGCCCCCAAAGGTGTATTGCAATACATGACTACCCCAATGGATAAGACAAGAAATAAGAATTAAATTGATGTATTATTTCTTTTGCCAGTTGAGAGCAGAGTAGTTTTTTGCTGTTGTTACTTCTAAAGAAAATACTTGTGGTTGGTGTGGTGATAAGACATCCACACACTTTGCACTGAAGTATGAGTCTAGAAGCACAAACTCTTGGAAAATAATTTGTTAATGTGTTATCAAGTGACGTGAGAAGTTCAGATCTCTTGACCAAGCAATATTCTTTCTAACAATTTTTATTATGGAAATGAAAATCTTGAAAAATATTTATTTTAAAAAAATCTTCATCACAATATTATTTTTTACTCAAGCTTTTGCTTTTACTTGCATAACAATTGCACCGATGGTACAGAGAGGTTGCATTTACCCTTCATCCATTTCCCCTATTATCATTTGAAATTAGTATGACACATTTATCACAGTGAATGAACTGATATTGACAGATTACTACTAACTGTAGTTTATATTCTTTTTCCCCATGTTTCCTTAGTTTTTATCTAATCTCTTTTGACTTGTCCAGGATCCCATCCATGATGCCACAGGTCAGTTAGTTTCATGCCTCCTTAGCCTCCTCTTGCTTTTTGATGACCTGGACAGTTTTGAGAAATACTGATCAGGTATTTTATAGAATGAAACTCAACTGGATTTGTGTGACATTTTTGTAATGGTGATACTGGGTTTATTGGTTTTGTAAGGAAGACCACAGAGGTGAAGTATCATTTGCACCACATCATATCAAGGATAGATACTATTAATATGTCTTACCACTATTGATGTCGACCTTGATCACCTGGCTGAGACAGTGTTCGTCCGGTTTCTCCACCTTTTACACCATTTGCTCCTTGTATATGCTGTACTCTGGAGAAAGTCATTACGCGAAGCTCTAGGACACTAATGGAATGGGGAATATTACTTCCGAAGAAAAAATTAGTAGCCTTATTTCTGGAAATCTAAAACTGGTTAATTCTGGTATTTCTGTCAGATGAGTCATTATATAAATATTACAAATGACATTTAAGAAAAAACAGTGTGTGTCAGGGAAAAAGTATCCATGATAGGATAAGTGAAGAGCATTGCAAAGAATATGTGTATATAATAAAATATTGTAAAAAAGTGTTTATAAGAGTAATTTAAACATCTTTCCTCTTATGCTTCTGATTTTCCAAATTCTCTACAAGTACTTATTGTTTTATAATCAGAAATACAATTTTTGAAAGCTAACTTAAGGTGCTTTTCCCACTAAAGGAGTATGTGTACCAGGTGGCCTGGACAGATTTATGTTGGCTGGACAGTGTATCCCCTCTTCAAGCAGGGCAGCAAGTCTACCAAACATATTTATTCTGTTCCCTTTGTGTTCACTTAACTGATTCTCCGATGCACACACACTCATACTCGCACAAACGAACACATATTCTTCCTTTAGGTTTGCTTACGGCATACAAGTACGGTATTAATGTTCATACTTTGCCCAATGTCCTGACTGGTTAGCCATTTATAGACTTGCAGATTGAATGAGGAGTCTTGCCCATTTAATTTTTTTTTTTTTTTTTTTTTTTTGTCCTTTGACAAAATCTAGCATGTTGTCAAGTTTGGGGTCATTCTCCTACCATCAAAAATTTAATTAAACTTTTTACTTTGAGAACAATGCCAATCCACAGGCTGTCCTAACAAAGAATTCAGAGAGTTCTCAAGTAAGCTTTACTTGATTTCCCTTAATGGTAACATCCCCCTTATAAGACTCTTATAATATTGCAATCAGGATTCGACTTTGATACAATCTACTGATCTAATTCAGATTTTGTCTGTTTTCCTTGTGCTCATTGGTGTGTGTGTATTTGCTTCTAAGCAATTATATCACATGTATAGATTCATGTACCTATTGCCATTGTCAAAATAAGAAACAGTTCTGTTACTCCAAAGATCCTTCACATTAACCTTCTATAACAACATCCACTTTCCCTTTGACCTCTTTGCCCCATCTCTAACTCTTGGAAACCATTAATCTGTTCATTTTTATAACTTTATCATTTTAAGGATGTTCTATATATAGATTCATATTGCAGATGCCCTTTTGAGATTGGTTCCCCACTTCCATCAGCATGTAAGTCCCTTGAATTTCATCCAAGTTGTTGTATATATCAATAATTCTTTCCTTTTTATTACTGGGTGGTATTTCATGGAATGGTTGCACCACTGCTTACTTATTCACTGCTTGTCTATTTACCCATTAAAAGATAGCTGGATTGTCTCTGTTTGCTGTTTTGGGTTATAATGAATGTGGCCACTATAAACACTTTATACAGGTTTTGATGTGAACCTTATTCTTTGTTTTTCTGGAATAAATACCTAAGAATGCTTAGTTGCATGTCTAGTTTTCAAGGATTTGTCAAACTGTTTTCCTTTAACGAATCCTATCCTTCCTACATATCTTGTTAGGAAAGATAAAAAAATAGGGGCGCCTGGGTGGCTAAGTCAGTAGAGCGCCCAACTCTTGCTTTTGGCTCTGGTCGTGATCTCATGGGTTGTGGGATAAGCACCATGTCATGTCAGGCTCCATGCTCAGCAAAGAGTCTACTTGAAAGATTCTCTCCTTCTGCCACTCCCTTCATTCACTCGCTCTCTCTCCAAGACAATACAGGGCTTTTGTCTACTCTCAAAATTTACATACCTGATTTCATATTGTACATACTTTTGAATCTGGCTTCCTTTGATTTTTGTTGTATTTGTGAGATTAATCCATGAATCAGTATATTGTGGCTCATGACATAGTTCATCCATTCTCATTGCTGTGTAGAATTTCATTGTAGGAATCTACCACAATTTAGTTACCTATCCTATTGTTAATTCCATTTCAATTGTTCCCACTTTTTAGCTATTATGAACAGTACTAGTATGTGCCATTCTTGTATGCGTTTCTTTGTGAACAAAGAAAACAATGTGTTTCTTTTTCTTTTTAATAAAGATTTATTAATTTATTTGAGAGAGAGAGAGAGACAAAGAGCATGTGAGCAGGGGGAGGGATAGAGGGAGAGAATCCCCAAGCAGACTTCCCAAGCCCGAGGCAGGGTTGGATCCCAGGATCCTGAGATCATGACCTGAGCTGAAATCAAGTCAGAAGCCCAACTGACTGAGCCACCCAGGTGCCCCTAAAAGCATATCTTTCGAGTGTATACCTATGGGAAGAGTAGCTAGCTTAGGTGATATGCATATATTCGGCTTTAGCAGATGTTGCCAAATGGTTTCCTAAAATGGTTGTGCCGAGGGACCCCACATCTAAATATATGTTTTAAATCTCCTTTTTGTTGCATGTGAAAGACGTTAAAAAGTTTTGTTTTGTTTTTTCATGTCACATAGCTAATAAGAGAAGAATCCTTTGTTGTACCCAGGTTTGCCTAACACCAGTGATACTGTTTTTTCTATTAGACCATAATGTCAATTACTTGACTATAATCAGTATACTTCAACATACCTCCCACTTGTTCAATAAATGAATGCCTCATATATTTTGTTCTTCTGATGTTCCTCTACTCTCAAGGTACAACCAGGAAAATCATGGTTCCCTCCTTAATTCTGTCAGCTCATAGCCATCTCCTCTCACTTTTGACCAGCTGTAGTACCTTGCCACTACATCACTTCAGTAAATGCTCTTGTTTAGATATTTAACTTCGACATATTCTTAGTTGATCTTGTCATCTAGAGTGCAGGTTCTTGGAAAGTTAACGTATCCTTAGGTATCTAGCCTCCTTATCAATGCAGATAATTATAAATTAAAATCGTTATATTTATAAATAAATAAATAAATAAATAAATAAATAAATATATAAATACAATTGCTGAATTTAATTGATGTCTAGCTATTGCAAGTTTATCAAGGTTATCTGAAGTTTAAATCAGATAGCAGATCAATGCAAAGCAAAGTCTGGAAACACAAAAACTTTTGAAGGAAATCCTGCACATACATGGCCTAAAATGGCAGACGCATTGAATTCTGACATAATGAGTGGGGTTAAATTTTATTTGGCAATATTATTTATAACACTGAGTTCAATAAATTAGAATCAAATATAAAGCGCAAATCACAAGTGAGGTGCAATATATTACTTGTGGGAAATATAAATTAAAAGTAATAAGTTGTGTGCTAAAAGTTGGTTTTAGATGAAATGTGATAGATGCGGAATTAGTGAGATGGAAACTATCTGACAATAATTATTCTCAATCATAAGGTCCACAAGGGAAAGATTTTTACCTCTGCGAAGGAAATTTTGTTTAATTCATTTTTCTTAAGAGGCTACCTGCTACATATGTCTGAGTGTTTTAGATGCTTTGATATGAATTAACAGATGGGAGAAAGAAGAAATAATCTAAAATCATAAGAAACTCAAAACCATGGCTAATAGTTTGTTTTGAAATTTTTAACACAAATTTTATAAAATGCTTTGTTTAGATCTTTAGAGCTGCCTATTAGGTCTATAGGATGGTCCTCAATAAAATCGTACACTAAATAGAATCCACAATCAAAATAATGAAGATATTTCACCCCCAGAGCAATTCAGTTTTTAATCTTATTTGGTGATATGGTTTTCTGTTACATAAAGAATTTTAATGAGTCCACTCTGCAATAGAGGAACTGAATTTGTGCCCTAAGTCAGTGGTGAAATCAAGTCTCAAACACACTGCTCCTGGCATCGGTTACAGATTAGGGTCAGTAAAAAACAAAGCACAGAAGCAGAATTTCAGTATTTGATCTGAGGTCCTCCTACTGGAGCATTTACATTTCTCTACTACCTGATTAATAATGAAGCTATTGGAACCCTTCCTGCACAATTCAAGTTTCTTCAATGGAATACAAAAGACAAGTAACCTAAGAAAACATGCAAATACTTGCATAATAAACATGAAAACATGCTAAAGTGTTTAGTGATCAACAATCCAAATCATAATAATGAAATACCAATTCCACCTATCATATTGCCCAGAATGAAAGGACTTATGAAATCTAATATTGGTATGCATGTGGGGAAAGAGTGACTCCCATACATATATTGTGGGAATATTATATAATACAACACTTTTAGAGGGTAATCATAATCCAAATTTAAAAAATATATATCCTTTTGCTTAGCAATTTATTTGTTAAGTAAATAATCTGTAACTGAAAAATACTTGCTGAAGTGAAGGGTATATGTATATGTGTTTGTGTTGTGTGTATACTATGTATGATAATTATTATTAGATCTATATATTTATATCTATATCAAAGTGATTTGAAATAGGAAATGTATAATGTGCAGGACTGGTTAAATATCACCTAAATATTATATAGTCATTAAAAATAATGACCGTAACCATTCACATATAGCTTTAGAAGAGAAAATGCAGATTACTAAATATAAAAAGCAAATTATATAAAAATGTATAAGATAACCTAATTTTTTAATTTTGTAAATGAAAACTCATACAGTATACTTTGCATTTTTAAAGTATCGTGACTAACACAACATAATAAAACAATAAAAAATAATAATAAAGTACCTATCACACAAGAGTAAAATCTGTGAGAGTGGGGAAAATCTGCTTGGATGAAACAGAGAAAAGCAGTCCTGTTGTTAATCAGGTCAGCTACCAAGTTACCAGAAAACAAGCTTTCTTTCAAAGTCACGCAGCAGCTGGAAAATGCCTCAGAGACACTCTGAATGACGGCCGCTTCTTTCCACTGATGCACCTGGCATGCTTTATTACTCCCATCTGCTACTGGGGATACCCAAAGGCTAACCCATCCCACCTCTGACAGCTTCCAACCCCTAGCAAATCCCACTTATCCTACTCCCACCTCAGAAGTCTCAACCAGTCCAGAACTGATCCCATCTTCCAGTAGGTCCCATCCTTCCAATCAGAACCCCTCAGTGAGACCTCAAACCATATACTTGATGCTTCCCTCCTCATGGTTGTCAAGAGCCACCCCATGGTTTGTCTGGAGCTCTTGCTCTTGATTCTGTGAGTCAAGAAATTACATTTTGTCAGACTACAAATTTAACCCCAATGTTTTTTGGCAACTTAATTAGGTTTTAACAACAACGTGGACATATATGCATATGGAGAGGTATGTGCATGTATCTGTCTACTTACTCATCTATTATCTCACCAGATAAAACAAAAAGTTCTGGAAGGTACATATCACACTGAAGCAGCTATTACTCTGAAGTAAATAGAGGAAGGTTGAAGAGAGCTTTTTGATCGTTTAAAATTTTCTTATTATAATGTTTACAATGGATCTGTATTACTGTTTATTGTTTTTTAACAGGGCAAATTAATAAATAAAAACATTATTTTACCTCAGCCAATTCTTTATGTCTCCCCAAGTACATACACACTTACACCCACACCCACACATGAACACACATACACATACACGCACCTCTTCCAAGAAAGCCGAGTGTCTTGTGTGTAGATCCAGAAACTATAAATACAGGTAATTATTACTTCAATTGTTTTAAAAAATACAAATACATACTTTAATTTTAATCTGAAGTGTATTTTTTCTCAAAGAAAAGCTATTAAAATAAGCAACAGCAGATTATGGGTATATAATATAATATAATATAATATAATATAATATATATATCTTTATGTATTACATGATATACTTTTATCGTTTGACAAATATTTATCTATACCTATTCCCCTATCTAAATATAGCAATTGCCTCCTTAAAATAAACTGGGAACAATAATCAGAATAAAGGTTTACTTGACCAGGATTTGATTAAACGGCTCTCAGGTGTGGTTCTTGTACACATTCCTGGTGACAAAGAACATGTGGATTAGAAAGGAAACCAAGGAGTGGAGAGGTAATGGGCCATAGTTCGTCTTAATTACCTGCCTTTGCTGTTCCTTTTTCTCTGAAGGGGAACACAGATGGAAAAGTAGTTAATGCATACACTAATTAGTCATCTCGTTTGCCAATTGTACATGATAAATAAAACACATTGCAGGAAATACTCAGCAGGTTGAAATAAGGTGAGGCCAGTAGGATGAGAAAAAGAGTTATGTTTGGATAGGCAGTTAACCATAAAACAAATTATGCATTTCCTTACATACCATTTTAACAGGGAGGCAACATAAAAAAAAAGGCAAATCTTAGGGTTTGTCTTTTTTTTTTTTTAGATAAAAATGTGACGAAGGACATTTTATATTTTGTCAGCAAGTATTTTGGCAATGAGTTTGATTTAATGCAAATAATTATTATGCATACATCCAATTTTTAAAGAACCCATCCAATCTACCGATGTAAAAACAGCTACTGACTTTTTATAGAATGGCAGATAAATTTTCAACACTAATAGTCGATATAAAAATAGAATCTTTTGAGTAGTACCTTCTCTTTGGAACCTTTTAGTCTGCATTAATTTCCATCAGAAAAATATTTATGCATGAGTCTTGGATACAAGGCAGTGTGCTACTGGCTGTAAATGGGACTTCCATATACTTTATTAAAAAGTTGCGGAAACTGGAAGAAATTAGAGTCAAAGTGTAGGGTAAATTTCATGTGTCCCCAAACCACCTTTTTTTCAATGGTGAATGCAGAATTGAGCTGCTGAGCTCTTCTTCACAGTTAAGTGAGAAAAATTCGGAAGCATATGGGGAAAAAAAATTCATGGTAATGGACAATTAAGAGATGCCGGTATCCACGAGGTAAGAACAAGTATGAGTACTGAAGAGACAAAAAAGATTTCAAGCATTCTCGAGTCAATCTTTCATCTCATTTCTTTTTGTAGGGATTCCTAGCAACATTAAATCAGTTGTCTGAAGATTTAATAGGGAAGTTGGCGCTACAATACACTGACTTCCAGGCCAGTCACTTTTCCATTAACAAAGGACATCACTAATAGTGGGAAAGAGGATATAGAGGATGGACAGGGTCATTCTTTCAGTTGAAATAAATGTGAGTCAATTTCCTTCTTTAATGTTTGATTAAGTTCAGCTTATTTCCCTCTATCTCACTCCCCCTTCATTCTGTTCTCCCTCTCATCATTCCGCTTTCTTTCCTTTCTCCCTCTCTCCTCCCCTTCTTCCTTCTTCTTTCTCTCCTTACCTTTCTCTCTTTCTTCTTTCCTTCCTTTGATCCTTCTTTTCTTCCTACTTCCTATTACCAGTTCAGTAATATCAGAAGCAAAGATGAATCAGGAATAACATGTTGTGATATTTTCAGCTCTGCATAGAGCAAACTCTTCTACAAATCCCACAGAACCACTTGGCGATATATTTTGAGAAAATCCAGACCATAGCAATATAGTAAAGTTATTTTTCAGCAGCAATGGAAAGGTTGCTACTGAAATTTTGTTGGGAAAAAATATTCATTATATGGGACTCTTTGATACATTGCAGGATGCCTATATCCCTGGCCTCTGACCCTAAATGCCAATGACACCTCAAGCCTTGTGAGAACATTTAGAAAACCACACATTTTAAAACACCAAATAGTAGAGTGACTGTAGGCCTTATAGAGAATCATTTAGCATCAAAAATAAAGGTTTTGATTTGTGTTCAGATTTTACCACCCAATGGCCATTAAAAAACAAACAAACAAACAAACAAACAAATAATCTTTTCTTCTACCAAAAAAGACAGCTCATCTTCTTTATGGTTCTTCCCCCCCCCCCAAAGATTTTATTTATTTACTTGTCAGAGAGACAGAGAAAGAGACAGAGAGCACAAGCAGGGGGGCGGAAGGCAGAGGGAGAGGGAGAAGCAGGTTCCCCACCCAGCAAGGAGCCCTACACGGGACTCAATCCCCAGGACTCTGGGATCATGACCTGAACTGAAGGCACACACTTAACCAACTGAGCCACCCACGCGTCCCTTCTTTATGGTTCTTATGAAGTTCAATGTGACATGTTTGTGAAAGCATTCTTTTCTAATTTCAAAAGGTCATACAAATATGAGATGTAATTCTCATTTTACCTGAACTTTGAAAATAACTTTACATTGTCGTTGCCTACTTTTTTTTTTTTTTTAATAACTAAAGTGATACTGAACAGGGTGATCTCCAGTTTCCTTCTAGAGAATGATACAAGGCATCCAGCATGTTGTGTAGAAGCAACTCCCTCCTGTGGTTTCTAACTGTGTCCTTTAGAGCCCACAGCCCAGCTTCCCACTGAAATGCAGGCAGAAGTTGGATCAGATATCTAAGCCCCACGCTTCTCAGCTCTACTTGAAACCAAGCAGTTCTGCTACTAACTTTTTTTCATAATGGACTTTTCTTATCTTTGAACATAAGGTTTTATAGCTTAAAAAGTTCTCACAAATATATTTATGGAGCCCATATTTCATATTTTTTCTGATTATAGTGCAGCCTAATTATAAAAAGAAATGGGGATATAATTTTGTTCTTCATGGGTAGGAAAATTCTCTATAACCCTGAGTCTAAAAATAATCACTGTTGAAATTTGGCCTCTATTCTTCCGGAGCTTCTCCCTTGGATATGTGCTTATATAAAAGAGATTGCACTCTGTATACTTCATGATGGAAAGCGTGTATCTTACCACATCAGGGCAGAGTCTATGTCATCCATTTTTATAATTTAATAGTATGTAATTTTCTAAATTTTCTTTCTTTGCAGCTATTTTATTTGCATTTAATACCTCATAGCACATATAATTTGCATAGTACACTTCTGCATTTCAGATACAAATTGATCAATAAAAGACATGTTGTTAAGGGAACAAAGAATAAGTCCTTGTGAATCATCTACTTTGGATAAAGAGAAATGTTTATGAGTCAAAAATTAATAAAATGTCAGCTATTTATAGTTTATTTGTATTAATAAGAAGAAACTACATGCATAAGACATTTTATATTTTCAGAGTGACTTCATATATGCGGTCCGTATCCATCTCCAAGCCTATCCTGTGTGGTTTGTGGAATAAATGTTGCTGCACTCATTTTACAATGAGTAAAAAGCTGAGACTGTGCTAGACGTGGAAGTGGCATACATGGAACCATACCTCAGATGTTTAAACTACTTTGACTATCTAACATTATACCCTTGGAATCACTAGAATAGCTCCATTAGGAAAAAAAAAATTGTTTTGTTTCGATATTAAGGACTGAGAACAAACACCCAGAAATTAAAATGCTTTAAGTCCCACATATGATCAAAGTCAATTAGTTCTTTCCAAAATTATTATTTTTCCAAAACAGTAGAAACAGTTTCAAACATATCTCTATACACACCATATCTAGAATACACAATTCAGTATATTTCACTTAATTTTAACAATAATAACGCAGCTAACAATAATAATGCTTTGTTACGCTCTTAAGAGTGGGTCAGTCAGGGGTGCCTCGGTGGCTCAGTCGGCTAAGCATCCGAATCTTGGTTTTGGCTCAGGTCATGTTCTCAACGTTGGGCTCTGGAGGCTGTTTAACGTGCTTTTTCTCCCCCTCTCCCTCTCAAAAAAAGAGGGGGGAGGGGAACCAATCAATATGCTAAACACTCATATGTATTATCTGTTTTAATCCTCACAACAAACTCGAGAGATTTACAGATGAGGAGACTAAAGCTCAGAAAGATGACATTTGTCCCAGGCCATTTGCTTAACAAAGAAGTGCCTGCCTAATTCTAGACTCATGGAATAAACTACCATTTTTTTTTTAAGATTTTATTTATTTATTGGACAGGGACACAGTGAGAGAAGGAACACGAGCAGGGGGAGTGGGAGAGGGAGAAGCAGGCTCCCAGCAGAGCAGGGAGACCGATGCGGGGCTGATCCCAGGACGCTGGGATCAGGCCCTGAGCGGAAGGCAGACACTTAATGACTGAACCACCCAGGCGCCCCTAACTACTATTCTATGCTGCTTTTCAACAACAAATCACTGCAAATTATTGGTATATTTCATTCTATTATAGAGTTCTTCATCTAGATTCTAAGGAAAATCTTAGAAAGAGCTTCTAGTATAGGAATCTTCTATTTTCATTGGAGCTTAAGGGAGATGAAGAAGCAAACTAACAACAACAACAACAACAACAAAACATCTCTCAACGAGAAACACAAATAAATATTCTATCAATGTGGTCACAAAGTTTATTTAGGGTTTACTTTCTGCTAATTACCTTAGCAATGCAAACATTGTTCTAATGAGAATTCTGTCCTTAAAGAACTATGGTCCCACCCATGATGTTGGAGCACTAACAGGTGTGGTCAGTGACCACCAGAGCTCTCCTGATGTGAGGTGTCCAGGTTACCACACTTCCGGGCCGGGAGGCTGTGTCTGTGTCTTAGGGCTCTGTGGAGATTTTTGTGTTTGTCATGGGCTGTGCCATGTCAGAGAGCAGTTACTCTACATGGACTGGAGTAAGGATGTTATTCCATTTTTATTTTTATTATTTTGTAGTGAGAAACATTCATCTTGAATCCACCTTTTTCATTTTTATTTCTTTAAACCTCATTCCATTTTTCTCATTTTCTTTAATGTTGTTCTATGCATTTTGCTGTTGGAAAGTTGACCGAGAGACAGCCAAGTTTAGCTTTACGTGAAGCTTCTCATTTAGTAGAGGTCAGAAAAAAGCCAGACAATTTTCTCTCATTTTTCATGAGTGGACTGCAGGATTTTCTAGGGAATATTTCCTGAAATGCCAAACCAGATGTTGTAAAATGTCTTCTACCCAGTGCTAAAATCTTTTCTCCTAAAACCTCTAAAACTTTAATGGCAGAAATATATCATATTAACGCCCGGACTGCTACATTAAAGTAACATTAGTGTTCTTGAGTTACACCCTCCATGATCTAGTAAATTCTGCAAAAGAGCTTCCACTTTTGGTTTTGAGCATCAACATGCAGTATTTAAGGTTTACAAAGGTGGATATTCAACACAGGAAATAATTTATAGTCACCAATAGGCACTGACAGCTTGGGTCCAACAAGGTTATACATTATATATTTCAACAATTGTCAGGAATATTTATTGAGAACCCATTGTGTGTGGATTGGTGGACTTCGTGCTCTGTGGGTCACACAAAATAAAATAGATGGCAGGGACCTTTACCCTCAACAAACTTCAGAGTTTTTAGAAAGAATCCATAAATCTTGTTGAAGATTATATTAGATGACTTCTGACATTTTTTTTTCCAACTCTAAACTTCTAATAGTCTTTTATAGTGTCCTCCTTCTATATATTTCAATTTAATTCCACTTGACCAAAAAAGAAAAAAAAGAAAAGATTTGAGGTGGTTTATCATCAGGACTCATTTATTTAGTCTAGGAGACTTCAAAATAAGTGGGTAATTATAACAGGAAGTTGAGACAAGATGGTTACTTAAATCGAGCATTAAATTATGCTTACTTTTATTTATGGGAGTGATACCTGAAAGTCTTAGCCTTCTACACTGGGGCAGGAAGAAGAAAAAGAAATAAAGCAGCTTTCTGAGACTTTCCCGTCAAAGACCAACCTGATTGCTGTTTCAAGAAAGAGAACTCAGCATTTCATTCCATTCCGTGCAATTCAATTCTGACTTAAATCAGGGAAAAAATATTTTCTACAGTAAAAAAAAAAAAAAAAAAAAATCCTGTAAACTCCGTGATAGAGGAGAGAGAAGTAGAAGCATGATGATTCATATCCACTTGTGACTTTATTATCTCCTTGGTTTTGGTGCCAGTGATTGGGAGTTGGGTGGCTAGAACAGTTTTAAAGTTGTATGTGCTTAGAAAGCACACTGCTCTACCTCAATAATTCGATACAGATTAATATGCTGAACAAGATTATAAAGATGCATCTTTCAGTCTTTGCAAGACATTGATAAAACAAACCTTTTCCGTATCGAGAACTATCATCAGAATTGTTTCTGGAAGGCTGGCTTTGTAAGGTAGAGAAGTAGGTGCTGCTGGTGGGGCTGGGGCAATGCCAGTCTGGGCCCCCCACCCCTCCTGTGGCCCCATCCACATTTAAATCATCCTCCCGTCAGAGAAAGAGAAGTCTTTCAATTCTTCAGAGTAGAAGCTTTCTTGGCATTGGATTCTAGACACAATTTATAGATGGGTATTAAATTAAGGCATTTTGAGGGACATAATAGAAAATACCTTTAACAGGGATTTTGCAGAGGCTATGAGGCTATAAATGCATTTTTTGTACTGTCGCCTTTTTTTTTTTTAAGCGAGCTTCAAAAAGTGTTCAAGGTAAGATATTAAATTGTAGTTCAGCTAAACAATATCTATATATCCTTTTAAGTGGGAAAGAGAGTTCAAAAAATCCAGAGAAATGAATTCTTAAATCCAATAATACTGTCCGGTGAAGTAATTAATGGGCCAACATCGAGTTTTTTGTTTTATTTTGTTTTTTAAATTAGAGGGAGAAGAAAGGACAAACTAGATTTTTTGAGTACAGGGAGGTCTGCCAGGCGACGGGCCAAGTGTTTTCCAATGCATCTTCTCCTTTGTTCTTATTTTGTCCACACATCATTCTTAGAAGAAAGTTTCACTCTTTCATCTTTCTGGATCTTTTACAGGTTTGGAGAGGCTAAGTGACTTGCCCTTGATGAGATCATGTCGTGAATAATACCGTATATCAGAGTGTGATTCCAAACCTGCAGGACTTCAAAAGCCACACTTTTTTAAAAAAAATATTTTTTATTATATTATGTTAGTCACCATACAGTACATCCCTGGTTTTTGATGTAAAGTTCGATGATTCATTAGTTGTGTATAACACCCAGTGCACCATGAAATACATGCCTTCCCCACCACCCATCACCAGCCTATCCCATTCCCCCACCCCCCTCCCCTCTGAAGCCCTCACTTTCTGCTGCAGAGTGTCTCATCTTGATGGCAAAAATTTTCCCCTGTCAGATATCCTGTGACATCTACCTTTTCTTCTTTTTTTATTTCTAAGATTTTATTTATTTATTTGACAGAGAGAGACAGCCAGCGAGAGAGGGAACACAAGCAGGAGGAGTGGGAGAGGAAGAAGCAGGCTCCTAGGAGAAGCCTGATGTGGGGTTCGATCCCAGAACACCGGGATCATGCCCTGAGCCAAAGGCAGATGCTTAACGACTGCACCACCCAGGCGCCTCACATCTACCTTTCCATATAATGCTGCTTATATTTATTTAGTCCCTCATGATAGATATAAGCCCTTTCTAAAATAGACTGTATCTTACTGTCATGTTCTTGTCTCCTGTAATTTTTACCCCAGTGCATACACAATAGTATATAGCCCCATTTCTAACCCAACGCATGTATAATATAATGCAGCCTCTGTCCACCTGGCGTCTTTCCCTCTTTCCTAATTTAAGAAAATCCAGATGTGATTTTTCTAAGGGAGACTTGTTAACATTTATTTGTTGAAAACAATTTTAGACAGAGAAACCGTCCAGGAACAATTATAAATCAATGTGTCAACCGGTTTAAATTTAAAGTAGTTGGAACAAGTCACTTCAGTGCTGAAGGAAGGGCTTCATGAAATAAATACATTTCATGCCAGGTTTTGAATGAGTAGATGAAAATGGATTGCCAGAGGATGTGGGAATTAAATCTGATGACTTCAGAGTCAGCCCTGAAATGATGGAAGGACTGATTCATGTTTTTAAAAAAGACGAGATCGGTTACAAAGTTCACTTTGAGAATCAGGAGATATCAGACCATTAGTAATGATGATAACAGTAGTTACAATTTACTGAATATCCCCTATGTGTCAGACACTAGGGGATGTCCTTGGCAAATCAGCTTTTACTCACCCTTCAAAACAACCCAAGAGGTTAATTTTTTTATTCTCATTTTACAAATGACAAAATTTAAGGATTAGAGTTTACATTTTTCTGTCCAGGGTTCAGCAATTGCTAAATGATAGAGGCAGGTTTTTTTTTTTCTTTTTTTCTTTTTTAAATTTGAGTATAGTTGACAAACACTGTTACATTAGTTTCAGGTGTGCAACACGGTGATTCAACTTCTTTATACGTGCTATGCTCACCACAAGTGTTCCTACTGTCTGTCCCCATACAACATTATTGCAATACCATTGACTATATCCCCTATTCTGTGCCTTTTATTCCCATGACTTAGTCATTCCATAACTGGAATCTCCCTCTCTCCTTCACCCATCTTCCCCATGGTCTCACCCCCAGCCCCTCTGGCAACCATCAGTTTGTTCTCTGCATTTATAGGTGTGATTCTGCTTTTTGTTTGTTTGTTATTTTTTTAAATTCCACATATAAGTGAAATCATATTGTATTTGTCTTTCTCAGGCTGACTTTTGTCACTTAGCATAATACCCTCTACGTCCATCCATGTTGTCTCAAATGGCACAGTCTCATCCTTTTCTACAGCTGCATAATATTCCAGTGTGTGTGTGTGTGTGTGTGTGTGTGTGTGTGTGTGTGTGTGTGTGTGACCACATCTTCCTTATTCATTCATGTACCGATGGATACTTAGGTTGGTTCCATATTATTTAAAAGTAGGTCTCTTTGACTTCAAAATCAGGACTCTTACCTTTGAAAACAAAGTCATGTTGTGAGTGAGGTGTTGGCTCTGTTGCACTATCTGGATTTGAATTCCGGTCCACTCTTGCAAGTTTGTGACCTTCCTCCTCTCAAAACTTCTATTTTCTCATTTTATAAATTTGGGCTATTGGGAAGAGTAAAATGAGGTAATATGTCTCATGTGCTGCCTGAAACAAAGTATGTGATCAATAAATACTACTTATTGTGAATGTTATGAAACAGATGAAGATGATGAATTTATGAGCTATATATTGATACGTATATCTCCAGTATCTCGGACAAAGTGAAAAGGGTTACACATACAAGGCTACCCTAAGTGTACGCTCAGTAGATGTTTGCACCGAGATGGTGTAAGAAAGTTATGAGTCTTATTTGCATTTTATTCTCATTTCTCTAGATAGTCATGCCCATAGCTTGTGAACTTGCCCATATACCCACATTGGGTAGAAGTCCCATGAATGCTATTACTTATGTTTTGAAGGAAACTTTTCAGATATTGTATGATTAGAATAATTACAATAGGACCTCACCTTGGATAGGAACATAGACACTTATTAAATTTCTACAAGAAAAAATGAGAAAGTGGCTCACTGGGCTTTATGGAGAAACTCTTCCTTTAGTTATTTAGTAGGAAAACGGAGCATACTTTGGGGAAGATGAGATACAGAGGAAAGAGGAATTATTTATTAAATCCTTTCAGAAAATTCATTTGACAGATCTGTTTGGAAGAATTTTGTTTTTATTCCCTTTTGAGCATTGCTAATAACTTTTCTTATCCTTATGTAATGTCATTAAAAACATCAGCTTTATAATTTCTCTCAGAAGACCTTGAATTTTGTTTTGAGAATATGAACGATAAAAAAAGTTTAAGGTAAAATCAGAGCAATGTTGCCAAATAAACTTATATATTTGAGATTAAACAGTCCCTATTCTAAGTGCTGAAGGGATTTGGGAAGGACCCCATAGACTGACCCTTAATTGATTGTAGTGCTAACAGGGGAACTCTTATAAAGTAGATAACAAATGGCCATTTGCTGGAAATGAGGACGGTTTTTCAGTATGTATGTTGCTCCCAGTGCCATTCCCTGTTTCCCTGAAGAATTCTCCAGATGTCTAAATGCTGTGTAAACTGGCTTAATGCCAAGTTTACTGGACAAACCTATTTTTTCATCTTCCTTCCTCCCTTCCTCTATTCTGTTTCTCTTTCTCCCCCTCTCTGTCTCTCATTTTACTCCGCCTACCTCCTCCCACACCCATCTCTCTCCCTTCTTTCTGTTTTTCAATAATAAATATCATGATTTTGTCCAAAATGTGATGATAAATTTTGGGCAAGCAAAGGTGAGTGTCAGCTAGCCCTGTTCTCAATGGCCTTATTGCCTGGACAGGAGGACAACAATTAGGAAAGCAGGTAGAAGGGAAATATCAGGGTAAAGTCCCTAAAAGAATTAAACTAGAGGCAAATGGCATTCCAGGGAGAGGCAAGAGACAAGACAAATCAGCTTTCATGTTGACAAAAATGCAAGGCAGTTTACCGTAAAAATATGCCTCAAGCAAAATTGCTATTGCTTCATTCTGCTTTATCTTTTTCCCTGGGGTCATCGAGTGACCGAAGTGGTATTAAGTATGATTGCAGCATGTTCTCCTTTTTTGACCTCTATACTCATTGTGTATGACCTCTTCATAACTTTTGACACAGATGATCACCCCCTCTACCTTCAAATACTTGCACTGCTGAATTTCAGGACACCACACTCTCCTGTTTCCATTCTATTGCACTCTTTCTCAATCTCTTTTGCTGGGTCATTCTCATCCTTCTTACGTTTTATATTTTAAAATCCCAGAGCTCATTCTCCAGACCTCTCTTCTATCTACTTTCTATAGCTACGACGTCATCTTAGTGGTTTTATCCAGCTTCAAGGCTAAAGATAGTACTCTGATAGATCTGGTCCAGACTTCTTATCTAAAATCCCTTGTTTCTGTTTTATTTTTCCTCCAAATACTTAATACTTTCTAATACACTATAGAGGAATTATTTTGCTTACTTTCTATCTCTTTCGACTTAAGTATAAGCTTTACAGGAAAAGTGCTTTTTGTACTCACTATTTTTCCTAAGGCTTGGACTAATGTCTGTTCAGGGCAGGCACTCAGTCATTGTTTCCTTTTATCTTGGGGCTGCATGGGAAGAGTCAGAATTCTTCAAGACACAGATATTCCATAGAAGTTTCTAAGTCCAAGAGTTGAGTAAGATCAACCACTTTACAAGGGTGATCAACATAATTCCTATTCGCAGCTGCCACGGAATCCACTACAAACTTGAAAGTCAGGAACTTTCGTTTCTAGATTTTGTTTTAGATGACTATTTTCTAATACAAAGTTGCTTTTGAGGAGGTCTCCCTGTGCTTTTACGAGCATTTGTTAGATTTGAGAAACGGGCCCTCCATTTCCTTTTTGAACATTCATTTATTTCACATTTGGAAGGTATCATATGCTTAATCCACAATAACATTCTAGAATGTGAACTAAGCCAGCAGATGCGTATGCACCTCGTGGTGGCAGAACTTTCTTGTTTTTTGAATTCTTTGTGATGCTTGGTGCTGCCATCGTATAGGATATGTAAGGTGGCATTTTATATACAGAATTGAGATGGTATGTGTGAACATGAGTGACGTCCACTTCAGTTAATCCAGAATTCTTCACGTCACTTTTGCTTTAAGGAGTTCTACTAACCAGGATGTAACTCATTTGTGTGTACAGTGAATAGGGCAGCCCTTCTCTACCAGTTCATAATTTAGCCAGAGGGACTCCAGATTGATTCTCATCTGGCAGCCTCACAGAACAGAATAGCTCCATAGGGCCGGATGTGAGCATTGTGCTGTTTTTCCTGCTTGTTTTTCTTTCTTCTTTCCTTTCCTTTTTCTAAGTATTATTATCATGAGTCATCCACCTGAAACCCAGAGAGAACTAGCGACTGGTTCTTTACTCAGCAAAGAAAAAGACACAAGACTTCGTTAAGCGGTTCAAATAATCACACTCAGAATCCAGGGGTTTAAACTGCCACCTGAGTATCCCTCCCCACCCATTATCAAAAGAAACAGCAAAACAAACCAATAGCAAACAAAAACCTTGAAAGAATAACGAGGTACCATATACCCTTGTAGGGTTTCACTGCCTTGCTTTTTAACAGCAAGCCTACAACCCCCACAATATTTTCTATACTCTTTTCTTAGAAGAAGATAATTTTTAATGTTGCATATTAAAAATGATCGTCAACGTACTCTACTAGTGCTGAGTTCTAGAACCACATTTTACACTAACTATCGCAGAGTTATCTATTTGTAAATAATGGTTAAAAGGGCAAATTCTTAAATAATCCTCATTGGAAAACTGGAAAGTAATTGCCACTCTATAACTGTTAGGTGGAAATGAAGTAAATAAGGATAGAGGAATAATTGCTGCCTTTGGATTATTTCATGTCTGTAACTCACTGTGAGACTGAAAATTTTCTCTCAAAATGCCTTTTTTTAAGTTGTATTATATTGTAAAGTGTGACTTTTGAAACAGGTAATAGCATAACTTCACACGCAAAACTTTTCATCCCACTCTCTTGTCTACACATTTCAGTGGGTCCTTAGCTCCTGTTCTACCAAATGTAATTATTCGTCGAACTGGGATTTATTTATTATTGCTATTTTACACTATCTCGGACACTTGAAATTTGAGACAAGTACTTCATTCTTCAAAGAGAGAGTCTGCAAGCCTTTTGGCTCACCGTTCAAGTCCACTTTGGGGCTATTCTATCCAATACTTGCTCAGCACCTGTGTGTTACTTTCATGATCTGACTTCCATTCCCTTGTAGAAACACACACACACACACACACACACACACACACACACACACACACCATCATTCGGAGTAACACTTAGAACTATCTCTGTCAATTATAATCCAGAGGCAAGGGAACAAGAAACTTTCAAGAACGAAATGTCTTAACATCCAGTTCCTACTCAAGGACGAGATTCCTTAGCAGAGTCATACCTTTTCTGGTGTTGGCTCTAACAAGAGATCTTATCCCTCCTTCACCTCCCAAGGTGGAATTCGTCACATTTACGGCCTTGCTAAATGTTTTCTTTCTCGATTATACAGCTCCTAGTTCAATGTCATATACTATTATAAATATTGAACTTGGCTTTCAGGCTCACATGGTCATATTCTGTCTACCTTGGTTGGTGGCCAGGTCTAGGGAAAAAGTCGAGCTTGAATACATAGTTTCTGCTATATTCAGACCTTTTAGATAACTTCCTTTAGATAAGTCTTTCAGGAAAACACAAATGAAACAGTACTTACTATGCCGAACATACACATTGATTTAGGATGCGTTCTTATCTCAGAAAATTTTAAATTGAAGATAAAGGAATATAGTAATTATTGTTGATAAACTGATTATTTGTGTAATTTGGAGAGCTGATGGGAGAGTTTGGGTTTTTTTTTCTCCCCTTTTCTCTTTCTTTTATTCTTTTACTCTATGAATCATGTCTTCCTTTACTGTAACTGAAGTCCAGTCACTAGGGAGGCCTACAGCTATTTAGAAAGCAAAACTTGGATAAAGCTCACTCCCTTCAATGTTTGTATTTTACAAAAAAATGGAAAATTTCAAGATTTGTTGCTGTCCCTCAAACAATTCTCAGACACTAAAAATCATTTATGATGAAAAATAAAAAGAGGAAGATAAAACGAACTTTTAGAATTTGAGGTGAAGGCTATCCACCTTGGAATTTACAGACCGAAGCATACCTTGAGAAGAAACATTTTTATGGCCTTTGAGATTTAAGATCTACTGGTACATTGAAAATAATTGGCCATGAGAATTCACAGGAAGCTACTTGTATAGCACCCACTGGGTGAGCTCATTTTATTTAAGCCATAAATTTCATTGAAAAAATTACTGAAAGCTGATGAAAAGTCTCACCTTCTGGGGGAGGGGGAAAAAAAAAGCAAAACCAAATAACACAAAATTCTCCAGGAAAATCTGATGATCCCAGAGAAAGGTAATGCAATTTTTTCAGAATCACATAGACAAATATCTTTAAGCCAGTGCCGGGAAATGGACATTGAAGACCCATTCTTGTTCAAAGCCAATGTTCAAGCCCAGGAAATAGCAACAGAAAAATACAAGGATTCTCAAGAGAAAGAGGTGAATATGTAGTTTCTTAAAGTGAATTTTGAAGTTCTTTGAAATAAATGGCATAACTTCTAGGAAAATATATATCTACCTGTACGGGCTACACTTGCTGTAACTCCATTCATAAAGTATTATATTATCGCAAAATTGATTGTTACTTGACTTTATTTCATGATAGGTACAGGTATAAATATAGATATGAGTATAGATGTATATATAAAGATAAAGCTATAGAAGTTGGTCTGTAAAACCTTTTTTTTGTTCCTCAGGATCATAACATATCCAAATTTCCCACATTGTAAGAGTGAATAATGCCCTGAGGATACTTTAGCCATGAATTAAGTATTACTCTTTTAAAACCTTGGTGATGAATGACAATGTATTTTATTCAGCATAATAAATGTTTCTAGCCATAGCTAAAAAAAATAAATAAATAAATTGATTCATCCTTATAGGTGCAAACATGAAAAAAAGAAAAGAAAAAGAAAAAGAGGAAGGGTAGCTCTACTTTACTCTGGTCAGAATCTAAACCTGGTGTTGGCAATGATTCAGTCTGTAAAGAATGCTGACTTCCAGGGATGGGCATTCTGCTTTAACCAAATTTGTTGTTTTTAGGTTGCTCAGGGCTGGAAAGGGAATTTCTAGGAAGATGTTCATTTCTTCATTTCTCCCTGCACTCCGGGAAGCATATCATTTGTACTGCCTTAGATAGTGAAAAGAACCAGATTCATTATCTAGTTCACCTCTACCTGGTTGCATGAAATGTACATTAAGTATTGCATTCATAACAGCAGAGTATATGCCTATGGAAATTTCTAATCATACCTACCACATTTTGCCTTTGCAAGTTTAGTCACTATTAAGATAGAATCAAGCTCGGCAAAGTATTTCTTATAAAAAGCTAACATAGTTTTCAGTTTTTGTTTTTGAATCACGAGTAGGTATACTCTACTTTAGAAATCTAGTTCTATTCCAACTAAGGAAAAGTTTTAATAACTTTTCTTAAAGAGAGAAAGGGGGAACAAGAGTTGAGAGGGTTTTTTTGTTTCGTTTTTGTTTTTAATTATTTTGCCTTCAAAGCAATCTCTAAGCCCCGAGTGGCACATCCTTGTAAGCACTAAGCAAGAAATGTGGGTAAAGAGCTACAGGAGTAAGCATCACATCAAAGGAAAACCAGTTAAAGGGATGAAACCTTTAGGCAGGAACACTGAAGGAGAACATGAATTGTTTATGCAGATGTGTTTTCCTTTATAAATCCTTGTGGGCCTCAGCTGTGAATTCTCATCCTTAGGAAGAGTTCGCTGAGTTCAAGGAGTGTAGGGCACAGAACTGATGTTCCCAAATGGCATATGCTTCCGATTTTCTGTCTAGATCCACTGACACTGACATTTCTTCCAGTCAATCAAGTGAAGTGTCCATCGAGGTGAAACCATGAGGCACTAACACTTTTGTTGTTGTTAAATAGCAAAATAACCAGAATGTATGCATTCAAACGCAAGCTGTGGTTCAAAGTAGTTGTCTTGCAAAGTTCTAACTTACTCCAGTGATAGAGATATTTTTGCAACTTCTCAGGTAAGTTATGGACCCTGTTAGGGGAGTATCAGCCTTGATACTGAAATTATGCAAATATTCAAAAAGCGGAGATAAAGCACGGTTCTTGGAGTTAACTGGCTCCTATTGAAGGTGTTTATAATCACTCATGTAAAAACATACATTTCAATAGACTTTGTGTTTCTGTATGTTTTCAATAGACTTTGTGCTTTAATGGAAAAAATGATCAGTATTTAAAGTTAGAAGATCTGAGGAGAAATGTTTGAGGAGGAGCAGGACCGAAGGCAAAGAGATGTCATGGATAAAATGTTCTGGACTATTGCTGATATGATTCTTGTACTAGGATATGAGGCTGGAGAAGTGTGTTGCCACCACATTATGAAAGGGCTCTTTTTGTAATATTTCTCACCTATAAAATGAAAGTATCAGTTTCCCACTTTGCTGGCATAACCTGAGAACTTAAATGAGGAGAGGTATGGGTAAGTGCTTTATAAAATGAGAGATGCATGGGGCACCTGGGTAGCTCCATCGGGTAAGCATCTGCCTTCGGGTCAGGTCATGGTCCCAGGGTCCTGGGATCAAGTCCCTTATACGGGTTCCCTATTTGGTGGGGAGTCTGCTTGTCCCTCTCCCTCTGCCCCTTCCCCCATTCCCACATGTGCTCTCTTTCTCTCTCTCAAATAAATAAAGAAAATCTTTAAAAAATAAAATGAGGATGCAAATATTAGGCCTAATACATCAAAAGTATAAAAACAGTACTCAATAGATTGGGAGCATATGGTTCAGAGACAACCAGTGTAAATGTGTTAAGGTCTGTGAAAGTGAGGAAGCTTGGGATAGGAGTGAGGGGCAGGGTTGTAGAAAGGGAACAGAGAGCGGTTCGGCTGGGATGATTGTATGAGAAGCCTCTGAGGACCACCATGCTTGTTTATTTCATTGAATGTCAATCAACAGCTTGTGTAGAATGGTGCAGATCTGTTCTAGAGATTTCCCTAGCAGATACACATAAGCTTTGAAATGTTAATTCCTTCTCTAGTTTATATTGTAGAATGTAATTTCCTGTAACCTTCTAACCATTTGACTCTCGGTAGGGAAGTGTGAACCCCGTGGACTCACTAATGGGTGGACTTTGATCAGAAAGGCCATAGGAAGCACCATTTCTCTTTTATTGGCAGTAGTATTCTGGTCTTTGTTATCATCATTTGCATATACATCATCTGAAATGAGTATAACCCGCTTTCTCCTCTAGGGAATATGTATTTGACCCTGACTCTGCTATTTTTCAGCTATAGAAAGATGGATAAATTGAATTTTCTATGCCTCAATCATTGTGGGGTTATTTGTGGAAAATGAAGATAATAGTTCCTTCTTTCTTATAGACTGTTGTAATGATTAATTGAGGTAATTCTGGTAAGGTTCTTAGTGCAGTGCCTGGATAAGAGCCATCACTCAGAAAAAAGTTATCTGTTATTACACATCATGATAATTCTAATAACACTTGCTCTAGGTCTACTGTGGGTGATATATTTTACAAACACATACGGAACTGGTTCATACGGATGCAATAATAATGAATACAATCTCCTTAATGAAATGGTTTGTCAAAGATGTTCTCGATATTCTGTCTTATTGAAGGTAAGATTCTATCTGGCCAAAAGCAACACCAGGAGATTGTGAAAGTCACCAAAATTATTTTAAAGACTAGGATCACTCAGCATCTTTCGTGAGTTTCTTATGACTGTCAAGCCTTTAGACTTACTGGTCTTCAAATCTCAGCTTACTACTGTGTACTTGCTGCCTGGACTAGGATGCAGGAACAGACTCTGAAGACGTGGAAAGGGAACCAGTGGGACTGACGTACTTTGCCCATATTGCTATAACTCGCTTAACTTATTTACTAAAATAAATATATACAGAAAGGCAATATAAGAAAATACTACCCAGAATGTTAGGAAAAGAGAAGTTCTAGCAGGGCAAAAAACAAACAAACAAACAAACAACTAAACAACTTCAAACTAACAAAACTTCAAAGAAAATATTGACAGGTTTATATATCTCATTATACCTTAATGAGAGATTCAGAAAGACGGAATCCAAATAACAGACTATGAACACACACACACACACACACACACGGCAGGATTATTATGCTGATTTATAGAATATATAAATAGTTCCTATATATCAGTAAAAAAATTTCAAAAATAGACTCTTGGTAATTCACAGAAGGAATTTAAAATAATTAACCGGCATAAGGAAAGGTATTTAATGTCACTTTTGACATAAATTCAAACTAAAATACTATGAGACATATTGCTTATTAAACTGCTAAGAATTAAAAAAAAAAAAATAGAAGTCGGAACTATTACAAATGTCCTTTGGCGATCATGTCCATTCACTTCCCTTCATTCTTAGGAGGCTAAAGACAATGTATTTGTTATGGTATACCAGTGAAGGTAGGAATGAAGCAACACAGAACATATAAATTGTATTCATTGTCGGCGTGCCTGGGTAGGGCAGTCGTCAAGCATCTGCCTTCGGCTCAGGGTGTGATCCCGGCGCTCCGGGATCCAGTCCCACATCGGGCTCCTCCGCTGGGAGCCTGCTTCTTCCTCTCCCATTCCCCCTGCTTGTGTTCCCTCTCTGCTGGCTGTCCCTGTCAAATAAATAAATTTCTTTTAAAAAAATTGTATTCATTTTCAAAAACAATGGATTAGGGATTTTTTTAAAGCCTCATAAAGATGTTATTTCACAATACTCTGAAGTTATAGACTCAACAGGGAAAAGATAATGGAAGTTTAGTGGAAAGAGCATTTCTAATCAAAATAAAGAATATTATATCTTTTTTTGCAAATTATTTTTTCTCATTGAAAAAAGGAAGACTTTGTTACTATTTTTAAAAATAAATAAAAATCAGACACTACAGAAAAAAGTTAAAAAAATCAACTCTAGGGGCACCTGGGTGGCACAGTCATTAAGCGTCTGCCTTCGGCTCAGGGCGTGATCCTGGCGTTCTGGGATGGAGCGAGACCCACATCAGGCTCCTCTGCTAAGAGCCTGCTTCTTCCTCTCCCACTCCCCCTGCTTGTGTTCCCTCTCTCGCTGGCTGTCTCTCTCTGTCTAATAAATAAATAAATAATCTTTAAAAAAAGATTTAATTCCAGCATCCAAACATAAGTTCAATCTTTTTCACTTTTTATCCTTCAAAATATACAGGTATATGTTTCTCTAAATAAATGAAACTGATTTGTTTCATGTTGTTTTCTAACCTCTCATCCAACAGCTCGCTGTAGAAGTTTTATGTGCCAAAAGCTTTAGGTCTTCATAATTTTAACAGTTACATAGTATCCCATCATACGAACATGGCATACATTATCTAATCTTTTGTTTTTTGATGGATATTTGAATTTATTCTTAAAGAGTAGCTCTTTAAAAATTAGACCTGACATGCTTCCAAGGAATTGAGCACTCCATTAATGAAAGCAAGTCGAGAGAGAATGATGGCATTAATGGTAAAATAGAATTATGACTTGATCAACTCTGAGATTTTTTTTTTTTTTTGGACCCCAGGATTCTATTATTCTAGAAGCGTTGTGTTGAAATAGCATCTCCTTCCCAAATTCACATCTTACCTAGAACCTCAGAATGTGAGTTTTCTGGGAATTAAGATCTTTGCAGATGTAATTAGTCAAGACGAGGGCATACTGGAGTAGGATGGGATCTGCATGCACTGTGACTGGTGTCCCTATAAGAAGAGGAGAATCACACAGAGACACAGACACTAGGAGAGAATACCATATGAGGATGGAGGCAAAGATTGGAGTGACTCATCTAGAAGCATATCTAATCCTAGAACCTTTGAGAGAATACATTTCTGTTGTTCTAAGCCACCCAGTTGGTGGTAATTTGTTATGGCAGCCTTAGGAGACTAACGCACTAGGTTAATTTTGGTAGATTGGCTATGAAATGGGTGTAGACAGATCCTTATGCTCAAGGAAGTTATGCCCAGCTGATATAAGCAGATATAAAGATACAAATATGGTTCTATTATATAATTCTGTTTATTTGTGGGCACCAGGGATCTGGAGAAGAGTGGGTAATAATAATAATAAAAAAGAGGAGTGTAAAATCTGGGGTAGGAGCTACAGTACAATGTCCTTATGGGCATCCTTGACGCCTCTCAAGGAGCCTTTCCTAACTC
Organism: Ursus arctos; assembly: GCF_023065955.2. Taxonomy (NCBI): domain Eukaryota; kingdom Metazoa; phylum Chordata; class Mammalia; order Carnivora; family Ursidae; genus Ursus; species Ursus arctos. The sequence goes on from NW_026622930.1 coordinate 17,504,226, forward strand.
CTCCCTTTGGGATGACACTGACTTACATACCGCGCCAGGTGAAAACAATGAATTGGGCCTGGTCTAGGCGTCACTCCACGATGTCTCGGAGCTGCTTGCCACAGAAGAGTGACACTTTAACAACAAGTAAACCGTGATGTTCGATAAGGGAAAGTCAGGTAAACCACGCTGGGCCAATCAGATGAACTCTCCTGAGAATCTGTAAATGGCAGAGAGACAGAGTGAGAAGCTGAGACGTAAGGAAGAGCCCTAGCAGCGAAGTCCGTTAACCGGACTGGTCCCATTCAGGGTGTGGCCTTGATATTTCTCTAGGCCCAATTTTATCACTTTACCTCAGACTCTATCCTTTTTGACTGAAGCTACCTTGCAGTAGCGTATCAATCAGGTGCTGTTCTATAATAAACAACTGCAGTATCTCGGGAACAAGCAACAATCCGCATTATTTACCTCAGGAGTCAGCAAGTTAGCCAGGGGTGATCTCCTCTAGACTGGGCATGACTTGGGATATTTCGTGTTTCCTCATGGTTCTTGACCTCCTCCTGGGATCAGTATGCCAGACGAGGCATGTTCTTCCATAGAAATAGCAGAGCGCAAGAGAACAAATGGAATGAGGAAAGTTCCTTGAGGTTTAGTGTATGAGCATGCTGGCATTTCCTCATTCTCTTGGCCAACGTAAGTCTTAGGAGCCACTGAAGAGAGTACCTCTCATCCACAGGAAGAAGGCATTACAGCGTTATATGGCAAAGGGCATGGATACAGAGAGGAATGAAGAATTGGATTGACTTCCTGTTACTACAGCTGAAAGGGTTGTTAATTAATATAGACTCAGGTCACTTTCCATTATAAATTAGTCATAGTTTATCGTATGTCTAAAGTACGTCATAGTCTACAATATGTTATAGTTTATATAATATCTAAAGACGTCTTGAAAAAATTAAAAAGAGGGAAAAAAAACTGTTTTCTGTATCACAATGTCTGGAATGGGTGACGGTTTGCCTTCCTCTCCTCCCCACTGAAGTGAGGAGATGAATCTTGCTTTTCTTCAAAATGTTTATTTTTCATAAAAGAAAAAATCTGTACTGCTGGTTACTCTTAGTTCTTCCCACAATTTAGCATTTCAAACATTTGGAATCGGTTTGGCTAAAAAGGAAAAAAAAGTTTAAAAATGTTAGCTGGCAATGTTCTAACATATTATAAAACAAACAAAACCAAGTCCCCGGCCACCCATGCTGGGAGATGCTGCCTGGGCCTCTGAGATTAGTCAAAACGCTCTTGCAAGGACTGTACGTGTTTCTTTGGAAAATCTGAGCAGGGGACAGCAAAGATGCCACATGCTGATATCTGGGCTTTCGCCACTATCTGTTCAATCTTCCTGTACTTATACTTGCTTTAACTTTAGGATGCTTATTATTATTATTATTATTATTATTATTATTATTATTTTAATCAACAGCAAATGTTCATGGAAAAGACTAAGAGTTTGGGCTTAAGAATCAGATAGTCTTTTGTTTAAATTTTGGCTCTGCCACTGTCTGGCTGTGTAGCTTTAGATAACTCAACTTCCCTATACTTCAATTTCCTGAGGGAACAAACGCTTACCATACCTGCTTCATGGAGCTGTTGCGAAAATCAAGAAAGTGTGTTTGCCTAGCGCCCGGCACATAGCAAACAGTCAAGAAGAGGACTTCCTCACAGTGAATATTCTGCGGTCTGTGAGTCAGAGTTTGCTGACCACACGGAGGGTTTATTTCTCACTTCCATTTCACGCTGCTCCGGGCTGAACTTGGGCTCTGCCCCGTGTCTTCTTCATGCTGGTACCCAGGGGAAAGAAGCAGTACTAATCTTGCATCCTGGTGTTCCTGTGCAGGCAAATAGGAGGGGGGGGGGAACCACGCATAACCTTAAAACGTGTGCTCGGAAGTGCCAAGAGTCACTTCCATTGACATTGCATTGACCGAAGTTACTCATGTTGCTGAGCCTGCCTCCCATTAGATGGGAAGTACACAAAATGTCCCACAAGGACAGATCCAGTAGGGAGAGACAGGATGCAAATATTTTTACAAGTGTGCGGCATATTCCGGCAGCTTTGCCTCTTTGTGAGCGACCCAACTTTGGTGAGTGAAGACTACACAATGAATCACAGTTCGACACATGACTTCTGATTGTGCCAACAAATGAACATTGAGATCCCTCGAACTCAGCTTTGGGTCTCCAAAGACAAATTGTTTCCCACTCTACAATTTAAATGCTCAAATAAATTTATTTTTTGTAGATAGAAGATAGAATTAATTTTGATATATGAAGATCAGAGGCAGATTTTATTTAAAAATCAAATTATGTGTTACAGCAAGTGCTTACTGCTGGAGCGGGTTTGTACGTAAGAAACAAGTGTGAAGGGTGCCATGATGGTTCATTTACTGAGCACCAAGTGTGTGCTGGGCACTACTCTAGACTCCTGTGGTGCGTCAAACTATAAAAGAGACAAAAATCTTTACTCTCCTGGAGCTTACGTTTTAGTGGAAGAGATAGACCAAAACTGTAATAAATATATACATAGACTAAGAAGCATAGTTATCTGGGTAAAAGAGAGCGAGGCAAGGGGATCGAGAGTGTAAGGGTGAAGAGGGAAGGGTCAGGGCATGTTATTTAATGATCAGTCAGGATCAGCATCCTTTGAAAAGAGATTTTTGATCAACGACTTTAATTAAGGAGGTGAAGAGAAAGTGAGTTCTTTGTAACAGGAATCGCTAGGGACAAGATGGCCGTACCTGCTGTATTAGGAGAACAGCAAGAAGGCCAAAGTGCATAAACTAAGTGAGCAACTGGACAAACAGCAGGAGATGAGTTCTGATAGAAAAAGGGACAGGGTGGGCCCAGGGAGCCAATGAAAAGCATTTTGCTCTCACTCTCAGTGACAGTGAGCCTATGGAGGATCGTAAGGAGACAAGGTATATAATTTCACTTAACTTTTTAGAAGGCCAGTCTGCATATTTTTTTAAATGTTTTTTTTATTATATTATGTTAGTCACCATACAGTACATCCCTGGTTTTTGATGTAAAGTTCGATGATTCATTAGTTGCATGTACAGTCTGCCTATTTTGATGAGAATACACTGTAGGAATAACGGGCAGAAGGAGCGATGCTGGTCATAAGGGCCACATGGTTTCCACACAGAGAATAGTGGCACCTTGGACTGGCGTGCTCGCTATGAAGGTGGCAAGGAATGGGCAGAAGCTGGAGACATTTCGATGGTAAAGCCAACAGGATTTGCTTACAGGTTCAGTGACTTGAGTCGGATTGCCAGAACTAGTTGGGGCAGGAAGATGAGGAGTTAATTATGGTCATCTAATGTTTGAGCTACCTGTTGCACAAGCCACTGGAAACACAGAGTAGGTGGTTGGATTCCAGAAGAGTTCCTCTCTGGAGATACATGTTTGAGAGTTATGGAAATTGAGCTGGTATTTAAAATGGTGAGGCTGGCCATGATGTCAGGAGTAACGGTAGACAAAAAAGAAGAAAAAGCTGGAGCCGTGGGGCCTGTGTGAGTTTCCTAAGACTTCTGTAACAAAGTACCACAAGCTAGGTGGCTTAAAATAGAAACTTATGCCTCTCACTTCTGGAGGCTAGAACTCCAAAGTCAGGGTGTCAGCAGGGCCATACTTTCTCGGATACCTAGATAGGATTTCACATGGCATTCTCCCCTCTTGTCTCTCTGTGTATCTTCTCTTCTTACAAGGACACTAGTCATACAACATTAAGTGCCCATGCTACTCCTGTATGACCTCATCTTGACTAATAACATCTAAAATGACCCTATTTTCAAATAAGTTCATATTCTTAGGTCCTGTGGGTTGCAACTTCAACATATTTCTTTGGCGGGGGGGTACAATTCGATCTATAGTAGGACCTTTACATTTTCAGGGAAATGAAGTGCACACTATCTTAAAATCATAGAAGCATTGTGCCCCCATCCCATTCATATGTGTAAGCCCTAATCCCCAGTGTGACTACATTTAGAGATAGGGTCTTTGGGGAGGTAATTAAGGTTAAATAAGTCATAAGGTGGGGGCCTTATTCCCATAGAACTAGTGGTGTCGTAAGAAGAGGAAGAGGAAGCAGAGCATGCTCTCTCTCTCTTTCTCTCACTATCTCTCTCTCTCTGCATGTACACACAGAAAAAGCCATGTAAGGACACAGTGAGAAGGTGGCCATCTAAAGCCAGGAGGAGATGTCCCACCGGAAACAAATCCTACAGACGCCTGAATCTTGGACTATTAGTCTCCAGAGCTGTGGGAACACACGTTTCTGTCGTTTAACCCAGCCAACCAGTATTTTGTTATGGCAGCTCAGCAGACCAATACACCAACCTCTGATTTCTTTATTCTTCTTACCAGTCCTAGAATTTCCACCTGCTACTTTAGGCATATTAGGTACTCAGTACAAATCTGCCATTTGATTTTTTGCCACCTGTTTCATCTTCTGCAAGACTCCTAAAAGGAGCCTTTGAACAGGAAGGGGAAGACCAGAAAATCCAACTTTGGACAACTTACCAAAAAAAGAGGAAAAGCCACATTTGAAGAACTGTTATTCTGTGATTAGAAAACCACTGAACTCTCTAATAAGCCTTTAACCTCTGGAGAGATAAAGAAGTGTCATCCTAACAATGGATGAGCAGTTTAAGGATATTAAAATGGCCCCCATGCTCTGCCTGCAAGATAAAAGAAGGAGTTGCTCAAGCGGCCTTAGATAACTTTTCTGCATGTAATAAGACCATCCATCCTTCTCTGTGTCAGTCTGGAGAGCTGGTGTGGAGCGATAAGGTCCCCGGTTGGTAAGAAGCCAGGTGGAGAGGGAACTACCATGCAGCAGACGCTACATACAGACTTGGTATGACCTAGTCCTTGACTGGGGGGTGAACACATGGCCACGTTATATTCACATGTCTCTGCTCCCTACTACCACCTCACCCGCCAAGATAAAGGAAACAGGGCATTGTTAGGATCTTTTTTTTTTTTTTTTAATGGAGAAAGGGGAAAGTTTTAGAATGTTGTATTTCTAGCTAGAGGTCAATTTTCATAGTTTTTTGTGGGTTGTGGTTGTGGTTGTTGTTGTTTTAATCAGTGATCAGTACTGTTTTTTTTTTTTTTTTCCTCCATTTCTCCCCGGCTTGTCAGATTGCTCTTGGTAAGAAAGGGGAAGAGCTCTGGTGTAGCTGCGGTGTTGTGAGTCTGGTAGAGATGTTTGGCCATATAGACATGAACCGGTTCCTTCTTCTCTCTGGATCACAATTTATTGCTGTCCTTTTTTCATTTCTCCCTCTGTGTGTGTGTGTGTGTGTGTGTGTGTGTGTGTCTGCCCACAGTTTAATGAGGTTATGTCACCAAGGGAGGCATGTGATGTTTCCGTTCTGCAACGGTGCCAGCCTTTATATCTGGAGCCTTTCATTTAGAAACCTTAATACATTATTTCAATTACCTCATCAGGCTTAAGTTGGCAGCCAATGGGGGGATTTTTTTTTTTTTTACTTCTAAGGTGAGATTACATTTAAATGATAATAATAAGTGCCAAAGTAATGTGAATGCATACACCAAAAGGGGTGATGCCCTTCCTGGCTGATTGGGTTTCCACTGGGTGCTTGTCATAACTCATCAGCTGTAATCCTTGTGTGCAGCAGAGCAAAGGGACTCCCAAGTTGATGAGAATTCTCTTCAGCAGGCCCAGGTCATGAGGCTGCCCAACATGGGTCGTTGGGGGGCTTGTTTCTGTTAGTGCTGTGATCGGTTCAAGCTCATCATGTTTTGGCAAATGGCATTGACTTCTGTCTCTTTTCCCTCTTCACTCTCTCTATAACCTCCCTTGTTTCATTGTTTAAAGAGTATTACCTCTGCAGGGCAGCTCCAAAGATGCCGTGATTCCTTTCTCTAAAAATAGGACGTCTGTTTTATATAAAATCCCTCCCCACATAGCCTCACCCATGTTTGCTTGTTTTCTTTAGCAAAGGCCAGATCTTAAAATAATTAGTCTAAGATGAGGGGAAAGGGAGGGGCACCAATGTCAGGGATGCTTTGTAAAACAAACCCCAATGACTTGATGTTAATATTTCGTGTGTTTTAAAATTGTAAAATGAGCTGAGAGACAAGAGCGCTAGACATGTAATTCCCCCAATCTTATCTCCTGCTATCTACACACGCAGATATGTTTTTGAAATTCTTCGGTTCTTTCGTGTACGTTCACATACTGAGAATTATATCTGGATATTTAAAATGATGGAAGTGGAACAGCAGTTGTGAGTACATTTTCTGCATTCCTGAGTGTTACAAAGGAACAGTTGAAGTGTGTCCTGAGTCTCCTAACTTTTGAAGAATGCTTAAGTGTCGTTCTTATTTTATATGGTCAGTGCTCTACATTTTATTTTTAAATAAACATGCTCCATTTATATCTTTGTGAACTTTGAAATTTAATTTTTAAATTGATTACATTTCTTAGTGAGCTCTAAAAAGTCTTACATGAGGCTTCTCATGAGGAAAGCCCAAAGATAGCTAGATAGGGTTCCAGTGAAGAGAGCAGGGCATGTGGCAGTAGGTAAGGGTGATTGAAGATAGGTACTTTACCTTCTTTGCCTTTAAAAACAAAAGTCTTTTACTTTTACAAAGATCATATGTCTATGTAATTCCAGCAAAGTCAAAGGAAGCAAATTTCTATTGGTCTAATTTGCAGGGGAAAATGCAAGGATTAATACTTTCAAGTCATCTTTAAGGTCCAACTTGAAACAGAATGACCATGTCTGTCATTCACAGGGGTCCAGTGGCTGGAAACTTCTTAGCAGTGGATGCATTTACATTTGTACCTTCAAGGAAACAACCTTTGGCAAAAATTAATTGAAACCTCCTGGTGAAAATCATCAAAGTCCAGGGTATCTTTGGGTGTAATTTGAGGCTATGCTCTTTGAGTTCGGCAAACAAGATAACTCAGTCCAGTCTGGAGTTCTTGCTCCCATCTTATTCATAAATAAACTCTGCCCTTAGAGCTAATATATTCAATACTGGTTTGTGGAATATTGGATTAATGATGAGCAGGCATTAAAATTGTTTGTATTTCAAACTTGCTTCAGATGATCTGGCAAGTTTCAAGCCCTCATTTGGAGCAAGTAAGCACACTTATCCTATAAAATCATATAACCTCAGGAGGCATTTCTTTTCAAAGGCTTGTGGTACTTCTCAGCCAGACCAACACTTTCCCCCCGCCCCCCGTGGCATTTGAATCTCTGTGGTTTCATTCTCCATACCAAATGAGAAACGGAAACTTTAGGGGTCGTTCCAAATCCTGAAATTTTGCTGGACAGTTTGGCCAAGGAACACAATGGATGCCAGAAATTTGTGTGCAGAAGCTTTACTTGAGTCTGCTCTTAGGAACAGCACCTGTGGAAGAAAGAGAGGGGTGAGGGATTAGGCAGAAGCTCTGTGGTGGTCCTTCACTGTTGTCTGGAATTGAGACAAGGGGTCTGGGTGTTTTATCCCTGCAAAGAGGATCCCCAGGCACTGGAAGCACGTTCCCAAGGGAAGAGCTCCCTTGCACTGAAGTAATTCTCAGCGAAGAAGGAAGGATTCAACTGGTATGTCCATGGCAGCTTGGAGAATAAATGACCCAGTCCCCAAGGGTTATCTAAATGGCGTGTCCTATCATCCATCTCAGCCCTCATTTCCAAAAGAGTAAAGTTTTCCAAAATGCCAGGTCTTGAATTTAGAAAAAATAAAAAACAAACAAACAAACAAAAAATGAAAACTAACCTTAGAAGTTGAAGTGAAGGGAGGCCAGGGGGAAAAAAAACTCTTTTGGAGGTATTGAATTCTATTTTCGTATTTTAGAAATAATTTCTTCATGCAAAAACAGGAATATTTGTTTGATAGCACTGGATTTGTAAGACAAGGCTTAGTCTAAAGATTATAGAACAAGGAATCCTAAAACGAGGAAAAACCAGATTTAAATTAGCATGCCATCCCCAAAATGCATCCATCTAATTGGCATGAACACAGGACAACTACATTAGGTTAAAGGAAAAAGAGAGAAATAGAAGACACCATGACAGAAGAAGAAAGGGAAAAATAAGTGGGAAATTTTATCTAGACAGATCTCTAAAGGCAAAAGCGATAATAACAACAATGATACTAAGAGCGGTATTAATGGTGGCGGTGATAATGGTGGGAATTGCTTACCATGGGCAGGGCACTATGAGCTAATCACACTATATTATATGGATGGTTTAGTTTGTGCCCAGCCTCTGAAGCTCTTCACCTTTGCTGGGGTAGAAATATGCCAACAATGCTGAGATGTTTCAAGTGTTCACTTTCTCTATGGCACCCCTCTCTTTTCCTTTTCCCTTTTTCCTTCTTTCTTTTTTCTTCCTCATCTAGATCTCTCCTTTTTTTTTTTTTTGTAGGGTATTTGCTATTGTTTGTTTGCTTGTCGTTTTAATGTTTTGCCCACTTTATCCAAATCCAAAAATAAGATAAAGTTGGGAATCTCGTGAATTTCAGAGTGGTTACTATTATAATGAGATCACTTTGCACAAACTGAATAGAATGAGGAGTCACAGGAAAGTATTTTTTTTATAATCACAATTAGTCACCTATAGCTTAGAATCAATTAACGAATGATGGATTATTTGGGCTGAATAGGAAGTAAGAGGTGATCTAATTTAATTCTACCATTTTCAGACGAACAACTAAAACCCAAGGATTTATGTCAATCAACTGAGGTTGAGGAAAAAATAGTCATGGGGAGGATTGGCCAGATATAGGTGCAGTGATTGTTGGCTCTATGAGTTCCTACACCAGGGCTTACACCAATTACTAGCTGTGTGACTCAGAAGTGAAAATTGTAATAATATCTAACTCAGAGTTGTTGTGAAGTTTGCTGAAAATTAATGGAACTAAAACACAGTGGAAAACACACAGTGAGCACACAGTAAATGTCTTGTACCTTCACCTTACCCAATGTCTAATATTCAATTCTGGTATCTGGACTTTACCTCCAAGGACAACAAAGCATGATCTGACCCTTTTCTGATCACTTTTATAAGTTAAAAACAACCTAGTGATTCTCTAATTCTCCCAGAACTTTTTAAGTAACTTCCTCCTCTGTCATACAAAAATGTATATATTGGTGACTACCACCTTTCTCTTTTCACATCTTTATATCTTACACATTGCTCTCAGATGAATCTTCCCAACTTAAGGTGCTTATTGTGACATTCCCTTGCTAATAAAAGCTTCAGAGACACCTCTACTACTTACAGATAAAACCACACATCTCTAGGTTAGCATTCAGGGCATTTTACAATCTGGTTCAATCTGGCTTTCCAATCTTATTACTCACTTACCCTACCTTCCTTCATTGAGTAATGATTGATAATGTACCATATGGCTAGGCACCAAAAATGCACTGATAAATAGAACGTACTTTTCTAGAATTTTCAACTTGTGGGTGATTTAATCTTCCCCAGAAGCATATGACCATTGCCTGATCTATCTGATTTAAATTCTGTGACCTCCTCTGTCTGGAATACCTTACCTTCAAATATACTCATAGCTACATCTTACAATCTTATCCACATTACCTCTTCCAATTAGAATTCTATGCTTTTTCCCAGCTAGTAACTCTTTTTTTTTTATTTTGTGTACCACATTTACAAATTAATCCTTTGTATTATAGTTAATTATATGCATTTATTAGTCCTTCCTCGACTAGGAAAACAAGGTGTATGTTTAATTGATACTTACACAATCTTAAAGCCTTCCATATTGTTTTGCAAATAGAAGAACCTAAAAAATATTTTTAAAAATGATTCTTGAATGGATATATGTATACTTGCTTCCAGTAGTGGTATTGCTGTTCAAATTGGTAATGGAGATTAAGCACTGCTCTTGTCATCACGAGCACAGGATGATATATGGAAGAAGTGTTGAATTACTATATTCTACACCTGAAGCTAATATAATACTCTATGCTACCTAACGGGAATTATAATAAAAACTGAAGAAAATGGTTTACCAAAGGATTAAGTTAATGGTGTAAAGAAAGTATGGTCTGGTAAACGTTCATAGGTGGGGAACAAAGTGGCACTTTGTATATACAACTTTGTTTTCGATTGCTGATAAAAGTTCAGTTCTATAGGGGTGCCTGGGTGGTGCAGTCAGTTAAGTGTCGGACTCTTGGTTTCAGCTCAGTTCGTGATCTCAGGGTCGTGATTTCAGGGTTGTGATCTGAGGGTCATGAGATTGAGCCCCAAGTGGACCCTGCGTGGAGACTGGCACCAAGCCCCACGTTGGGCTCTGCGTTCAGTGCAGAGTCTGCTTAGGACTCTCTTTCCTTTTCCATCTGCCCCTCTCCCCAACGATCTCTTCCTCTCTCTCTAAAATAGACTAAATAAATCTTAAAAGAAAGTTACATTCTATAAGTATGAGTAAATTTTGATATCATTAGTATACTAAATTTACCATTTATACACTTTAAAAAATGTTAATGTTAATAGTTTCATCATTCATTGCCATCTCGAAAATGGTATCTGCTGTTTTGCATTAGGGATAATGTCTAGGAAATGTGACTTGATTGCTAGGTTAAAAAGAGAAAGTCTACTACACAAATACACTTTAGTCACCATAACTTAGAAATTACAGTTAGATCAGAAATCCAAAAGCACAAAGGCTAAGAGCCTAAGGACAGGTGAAAATTCAGTCCGACCACCGTCCTTATGAAAGTATTAATGCCACCACTTTCAGTAGATAAGCCCATTAGTTAGAAAGTAGCTAAACTTTTTGGTTCAATAAAAATAACACTTTTATGACTTAATTGCAACCTCGATACTGTAAAATGGAATATGGAGAAAAATTGTGTAAGCAAATATATGATCACAGCATCAAGTGACATATCTAGATTTGAGATTAGTATGGTTATTTTATTTTTATAGAGATCTTAGTTATTGTGAAGTTATTTTCATTATGTCACTTCAAATAATTTTTCGTTTTTTATTCTTCAACAATTCTCTGACATTGTACCTGTTCTGCCCTGCGTAGTTCCTGTAAACAAACCATTTGAGATACTTCTGGCAATTAAACAAGAAGAATGTCTGAGTTGCTTGAGTCTTTGTTTTTCTTTTCTTATCACTACTTAAGAATCCAGCAAGTAGTTTTGCTTATCTTTAAATTCAGAGACTTGTTGGTACTACTACATAGTTGCAAATGCAAACACTATCAGGTACTTGTCCAAGCATTTCAGTCTAAGCACGGTAAGGAAATTATAAAGGGAAGCCATTCAAACACTGACAAATCAAACCCTTCCTTAAGGGGTTTCTTAAGAGTGGGGAAAAAAGCAACTTTATAGAGTTTATAATTAGATTGGCTGAATACATAAAAGGCAATAGTATTTTTATACTTTAAGAAATGGTTGGGTTAGATTTTAAACACCCTCCAATGTCCAACTTCACTAAAAAAAAAAAAGAAAGAAAGAAAGAAAAAAGTCAAATGAGTTGGCCTGAATTCTAAGAACCGCCTGGGTTTGTGCAGAGAGACTTGGCCATTTTTTAAAGCCATGTGGTAATGACATTAAAGCATGCAATGGCAGAGGTTGGGAGGTTGGGAGAAAAAAGAAAACACTTGCGGTATCATGAGAGGAAGCCAGGCAGTCTGCTGTGGACAGGAATGGAGCAAAGGGTCAAAAGGCTTCTCCAGGATTGTTTGACCTCTGAAGAGTCAATAAACTCCTTAGAATAAAGGGTGGATGCGAATGGAAGCGTTCCTTTCAGAGCTTCCAATTCCTAACCTTCTAGAGCTCACAAGATCATTGTGAAGATGAAGAAAGTCAAGTGGGTCGAGTCTTCCCCAAATTGCTGAGACCCTGGAAAAGGCGGGAGTCTCTATTGCCAGAACTTTCAACAGTGGGAAGAGTGTGTGGAGCAACACTGAAGAAACTGCATTAAAACAACAGCAACAACAACAACAAACCAAACAAACAAAAAATCAACCTGTGTGGTGAACAGAAGGAGCTCTTTTAGTCTCTCTCTGTACTTTTGTGTTAAGTCCATCTCCTACACGGTATTGTTTGACCCTCTGCTTGAGGAAGTGTGATTTAATATTGCAGCTGTGTAAGTGGGTTTTTTCAATGCAATAATGCAGCAATTGAAGGACAAGTGACATTATTTGAACCTCATTTTTCCCCCAATCCCAGGAGAGAGCTGAATCTATTTTTAGAGATGATAAAATTGAAAATCACATAGGGGAAGTGTGAATAAGTGGAAGTAGCAGAACTTAAGCCTAATTCACTTGACTGCAAAGAATGTACTCTTTGAATATAGCCTGCAGGAGAATGGGTCAAGGAAGCTGTACCTGACTATAGATAACCATCCGGTAGCTAGAACACTTTCGCTGAAGTGTCAGAAACCCAACTCAAACAATGGAAACCCGTAGGAATTTGGGGAGTAGATCAGCTTCAGGTAAGACTGGATCCAGGGGCTCCTACAGTATCCCTAGGGCACTGCCTCTATGTTTTGGTCACAGAGTTTGTTTGTGTGGACTCTAATTTTTGCAGGTAGACTCTCTATGGCAATTAAGAAGGCTTTTAACAGCACTAGATTCATGCCCTCTAGTTTTTGCATTGCAAAGAAAAGACATTTCTCTCTGCTGGTGTCTGCACATTAGTGCAGTTCAGGATTCTCCAAATTTCAAATGTTTCCTGCTGCAGCTCAGGAAGAGATATGTGAAAGAAAACAAACAAACAAACAAAATCCCCAAGATTGTCAACTGGGCTGGTTATCAGTTTATCCAAATCTATTACACTACATTACCCATTCTTTGAAAATAGAGTTGGGCCCCTTTAAATGCATTTCCTTCGCCAGCTGGCACACTGGGGAGCTCTGTCAGTAGAGAGTGTGGAAAAAACATTGCAGGGAGAAGGGGTTATGTTGTGTTGTGTTGTGCTTCTCTCCTGCCCAGCACCTGGCTCCCCCAGAGCATGCTGGTCAGTGGCACTCAGCGATGGGCAGCTTTCCCCAGCAACCCTCTTGGACAGTTCTGTAATGGGATGCTTCTGGCAAGAGACCACCTATGCATGGCTTTCCCTTTCTCCAGCAGCCGGCAACGTAGATTTGCAGCAAGTTCTACCAATGAGGCATCACAGTGACTTCTGCAGCTGTGACATTCTCAGTAATGTTCAGATCTCAGCCCTGGGGGTGGGGGAGGGTCACTGGATCTCACTTCAGGCAAATTAGTTTTCTAGTGTGGCCATAACAAATTACGACAAACTGGGGGCTTGAAAAATTTATTCTTTCAGAGTTCCAGAGTTCAGAAGTCCACAGAAAGTGTATTGGCATGATTGGTCCGTTTTGGAGACTCAGAGAGAGAAATCATCCCGTATCTCTCTCCTCTTCCCGTGTTGCTTTTGGTGCTTGCCAGCAATCCTGTGCATTCTTTGGCTTGTAGCCACATCACTTTCACCTCTACCTCCACCTTCGCATGGTATTGCCCTTTCTGCAAATGACCTTATAAGATCTTCTTAAAAGAATACCTGTCATTAGATTTTGAGCCCACTCTAATCTACAGGGCCTCATCTTAAATTAACTACTCATATCCACAAATATCCTATTTCCAAAGACGGTCATATTCTGAGGTTTGGGGTGGACACAACGATTCGACCTAGTACACTAGGAATAGTGCTTCTTCTTATTAATGGTACTCCTAATTCTCTGGGGTTCTTTTTACTTCTCATTAGCTAGCCTTTTCTTACTCTAATACCCTGCTATAAATCATTCTATACATTAACTTTTCTTGTTCAAATAACAGTGCGGTGGCTTCTGTCTCCTGATCGGTGTTTGAGAGCCTTTTCAGAGCAAAGGAATGAAGAAGGTAAATTATTTAAAAGAAATAAGGATTGCTGAGCAGAGAAATATAGCATATTCCACCATTCTTAATATTAAGGATCAGAGAGATTTGCATAAATAGTAGAAAGTCTAAACAATGGCTTTGTATAGAGTGGGCCCTTCATAATGTTATCCAACGGTTAATGTTGTACAGTGGGACTTTCATATCTTCCATTACAGTATCTCTTTGGGCAGGAATCTTATGTTCTTTAGTGATTTTTTTAACTGAATCTCTGAAGGAAAAACATAGTTCTATAGTATTACCATTGATTTCCTAGAAAACAATCCTTTACCAAATCTAGTAGAGCTTCAATTTTCCTTCTCTTTCATATCTTTGGGTTCTGCCTATTAATCTGTATTTAACTTTATTGTTTTTAGAGCTATGGGTCTGTATCAATCACATATACCTTAAGAACTTATGATGCCTAGCACATACTGGCCACTTAGTAATTATCTCTTGAATAAATGAATTGCTCTCAAATCCTTAGAGATAATTTATTGAATATTTACTCTGTATAGGCACTGTTTGCAGTGTTTTCTAATTATCTGCTTAATACAGCAATCATTTGAGGTAGGCACAATTATCATCACTGTTTCATTGATAAGGAAAAGAAGCCCAGAGAGGTTGAGAATCTTCCTCATGGTGACTCGGCTCATAACTGGTGGCAAATGAGTTTGGACCAGGTCATGGTAGCAGCAGAGCCCATAGACTTGACCACAGCATTATCCTGTCCCTTGTTTCTCCAAGTAGAAAATATTTGCATGGATTAAAAAACATCCTTTCTCACTGTATTAGGCATAATTTACCATTAATAACTGGCATCATAATAATTATTGGTAGTAAATTTTATAAATTGATACTAAATTCATTATATCATCTGACCAAGGGTCCTGAGCTGGATAGAATCAATCACAACCTTTATATTGGGAACTGCTCTATTTCATTCAAAAAATCTTTATGTACAGGTACGATTTCAGGTTCTTGGGATGCATTGGTGTTACAGACACTAGATGCCTACTTTTTGAAAGTTTAGATTCACTGTTCCCTAATATCTCCTTCTGGTTGGTTTGTTCCCACATCGGAGCTCTTGTCTTTACTATTTGTATTAGCAAATGTTTCTTTTATTATGAGCAGTGGACACCAGCTTGACTACCTTCACCAAAATGAGAATTTTTGAGGAGGATGCTGGTGTAGCTCATGTGAGGAAGGGAGAGCCAAAACTAGCAGGAATCTCTCCACGGACCACAGCAGCAGTGCTTTCGAGCTTTCTCTATGACAGGTTTCTAAGACTTTTTGGGCTCTCAGTCCTTCCCGTCAAACCCCAGCTTCTCAGGGAAGAGAATCTGAATATCCCAAGTTGTTAGGTGTCTTTGCCCCTAGATAAGTTTCTTCTGGGCAGAGTGGTGGCACAATGTCACTAGTGTTGTAGTTGGCAGCCTCACCCCCTTCCACCAGTCACCTGTTCTGTTGACTGTGGTAAAGTACACAGGTGGAGGAGTCAGATATCCTAGGCTAGAATCCTGACTCTGCCCCTTCTGTATGTGTGACACTGGGGGAAAGATCAACCAAGCTAAGGCTTAGTCATTATATCTGAAAAGTGACAAAACAATAGTTGAATTTCTGTATTCTTTATTCAAAAAATCACTCTCTCCAGAATCAAGTTATTAATTCTACCTCTTCTCTCTGACTCTGGTCTTTTTATGCTGTTATGACACATGCAGTAATTAAGAGTGGGTTCTCTGGTGCCAGACTGCCTCATCTGAATCCTGCTTCTTCCATTTACCAGTCGTATGACCTAAGGCACATTCCTTGACTCTCTAAGCCCAGTTTCCTCATCAACAAAATGGGATTGATACCTGGGTGATCAATTGTCCTGGTTTGCCCTGAAGACATGAGACTTCCAGTGCTAGAAGCAAAGCTGAATGGTTGGACACCAAACATAATCCCTACCTCATCGGGCTGCTGTAAAGATTAAATGAGAATGTGTGGATTTGGCCCTTTGGACAGTACCGAACCTAAAGTAAATACCCGAAGCATTATTTATTATTATCATCAATCTATCATTAATCTATTTGTAGCTATTATATAAATACTTATTTTAGGTAAAGAACTATCTTTAGAGTTTATATGTTTAAAAAAAAAGAATCTATGCTTTGGGGGATTTATTTGGTATTTGAACATAGCCCCTGTTCTCAAAAAGTCTTCAGGTTTAGAGGTTAAAAAATTTTAATATAGAAATACGTATAACACCAGGAAGGATAAAACTGCAGGAGGGAAATATAAGCAAAGCGTTTTAGAAAGAAGCAACAAGTGAGAGCTAAGGTCATTGTCAGAAGTGTGAGGGCTCAGAGGCATTGGTGCTGCTGCTTCCAGTATGACCCATCTCCAGGACATGGAGCACAGGAGTGACATAAGCTGGAAGCGTGAGCAGTAAGTAGGGAGGTAGCTGAGGAGTGGGCTGTGCGCAATGTTCCAGGAGGGTGCAGGAGGGATAATGGAAGGCTCTGTTGTAGTTGATGAGGTAGGACAGCTGTTAAGTGCCTGGCCACAGTCAGAGAGAGGAATAAAAAGGCAAGACACCATTCTGGAAAGAAAAGATTAAGATTGAACACTTAAATAGCCTATAATATAACCAACCGTTGATAAATTATTATCATCAACTTCTGGTGTATACACTTCAGTCTTTATATATGTGTATAAAGTGTATATTTAAAATTTATATTAATACTCTACAACTTCTTTTTAGCCATCATCTAACACATAATCAACCATTTATGAATAATTAAATCATTAAATCTGTATATATCAAATCTTTATAGATGTATTTATGGCACATACTTAAAATACTATTTGATACTTTACAAATTATTTTATTACTGATCCTTTTTTCAGTTAAAACATACTTGAACACAGTCTTTTTAAATGATCTCCCAAACATTGGAAAATTATAGGAAATTGGTTGTCTTTTCATTTTGTAATTAGCACAGTAATATGGCACATAGATGGCTATCTTCAAGGTTTTATTTATAGGCAAATTGTCATAATGGAAAGAACACAGTTACTGTGAGAGATGAGTAGTTGCTAAAATTCTGGATCTTCTTCATCTTTCCTACATACCTTCTGTGAGAGCCTGGGCCAATTACTGTAGGCCTCAATTTTACCATTTGTAAAATGGTATAATAACATGATCCACCTCATAGCTGCATGAAGGTTAACTTAATTTATGCAAGTGATTTGCACAGCACACTGGGAAGCCCTAAGCGCATTTGGGAAATTTTAATAGTTGTTCCTGGTAGACAAGAAAGACACACTGATATGAGGCTCAAAGTCATTATTTATTTGATTATTAGAAGCAACTCTTTCATTCTTATCCCTCACTCTGGCGAAGTGAAATAAATTAACTACAGTTGTCAAAGGACTTAGCTAAGACCCTGTCCTACAGTGGTCCCCTCCAAGCACTAAGGAAGCATAGCTTAGAATTCAAAATCCAAGCTAGAGGTGGTGCGAAGTACGTAAATACTGGAGACAAGTGACGATTCCTCCTCCTTCTGCCTGTTGTATCTAAGATGGTCTTCGTTTGTTTTTCCCTTTGTGTGAGAGTAAGTCCCAATATTGACAATGAGAAGTCAATCAATATCTTATCATATATTTTATTATAGAAGACTAGAGTATACCTTTGTAAGTGTTTTTGTTTGTTTGTTTTTTGTAAATGCATGTTTTGAATTTTGTCAGCGTTTTGTATTTAGTTTAACTTCAGGTAAATTTGTCCTTCAGCTTGGCATCTTAGGAAGAGATAGCTCATTTATTTCCCATAGCTTAATTACGACTTTTTTAAAAAATGAGATTATTGCTGCCTAAAGATAAACAGATGAAAATTTAACACTATTCAAAAGAAATGACTTTGTTTTCTGAGGGATGAGTAAGTTTTCTTCAATAGAGAAATTATAAGAAAATTTCATCACCCTAATGGACACCAAGAAGACTTGCAAGGTACGTAGCTATACAGTAATGTAACTTCATACCTCATAAATCATAATCTAAAACATCCACTCTTTTTAATTGCCCCATTAAATAATTAAGTTTGACTTAAGGAGAAAGTCACACCTCATCCTGGAGGAACTCCAGCGTAGACAGGCTAAATGTTTGTTTAATGAATACCTATCTTTATAGAGCTAACTGCTTTCAACACTTAAGACTGTGCTGGTGGGTATTTTTATTCACTTGAAATAGTTCACCCAATGATTTATATCAAATTAATGAGTGGCTATAATTTCCTCTCATTAATTAAAAACTAAAAAAAAAGCATTTTTTTCATATAATTATGAATTAAACAAAAGATTGGTCAAAAGAGTCTGCTTCTTTTTCATCATCAGAAATGTAGACTTTTAGCATATGATGAAAACTGAAAATCACCTATGAAGATTCCATTTTTTTTAAGCTGTAGGAATATTTATTTTTACAAATGAGATCTTATTCAGAGTCCCAATACACATAGAGGGTATTTATGCTTAACTAAGACTGTGCCCCAGCTGCAGAACTTCAGAGAAATCCATTGTGAAAACCATCAACATGGTAAGGTCTTTCTCATTTTTAGTTACAAACATCAAGACCTGTACTAATCCCAGAGTTTTTTCATACTAGTCTTCCTAAATATTTTCTTTTATTTCATTCATCCTATCTTCTGATGTTAGACTGCTTGTTCACTGAGCTCCCCAAGGACCGTCAAGAGCTCTTCTTGCTATTGCTGTTCAGTGTTGATGTTCACGGCAAACATGAGAGAGAATCACTTTCTGAATCCTGAGGTGTGGAAAACCTCTCAGCCTTTCTTGGTCAACTCTTGGATCATCCTCCCATCATAATGGGAGGCCCTGGATTTACCTTGGATGCATTTCTGTGGGAATCACTGCACCGACACTGATGTCACAGATTAAGTAACCACTTCAAAGGATAAAGGGAGCTCTTACTGCCTTCCTCTTTATTTCAATATTAGGAAGACATTCCAGAGAGAGTGGTTAAAATGACACAACTTTACACTCCTTCTGTACATTAACTAGTATTTTTCTTTTCTTTTCTTTTTTCTTTTCTTTTCTTTTCTTTTCTCTTTTCTTTCTTTCTCTCTCTCTCTCTTTTTTTTTTTTTTTTACCATTTCCTTCTCATTGATTCAGCAAACATTTGTAATATATCTTTTTGGTAGAAAATATTGAGCCAGCAGTTCTGTGGATAAACTCATATGCAAGCTCCACAAAGAAAGACAACAGATATGTTTCTAATAACACTGTTTTCCTAGTAAGTGGCACAGGGCCTGGCATGTGACATGATCCATAATCATTTATTATACCAAAACAATGCATGTCTGAAGGAGGTAAGGTAGAAAGAAGGAATAGCAGACAAAGCAAAAACTCTGTTCTCTGTCCTGAAGGAAATTTTGTGCATAAAACTTTACTTAATCCCTCAGCAACCCTGTGATTTTGGAATTATTCCAAACTTAGTTATGAAGGAGCTAAAGTTCATTAAGTTGGTGTGACTTATCCAAGTTCACGCACCTGGACAAGAATCCAAGTGGGTCTGAACAGGGAGATACAGTCCATGTTGTTTTGGGATGGTTATTTCTCAACTTTTGGGGGGAAATACACAATTTGTATAAGAAATACAACACGTATATAACATGATGCAAATTAACCCAACATTTTAAAGATGTAACAGGAAACTTTATATACATTTGGCATGAGTTTATTTCCTCTAAGCTATATTCATAGATTTCTGCCATTAAGTTTCCTTCCGTGGAATAATTTGAGGATTATTGACTATATACCACATTGTCTCTTATTAAAATAAAAAATGGAAATATACCCTCTGATGGTTAAATATGAGAGAGTTAGAACATGGGACTGAGTGTTACATACATACGCAAACAGTTTTCACCTCAAATATTGAATGGTCCTTCAAAGTTTGTTTTGGGGAAGACAAGCCAGAGATGCCGGGATGTGCTTCCTGCTAGCCAGCGTCAGGGCAAGGAGAAGTACTGAATTAGAGGATCTTGATTCCTTCCTTCTGAAGCTACTTCGGAGCCTGTTGTTCCTGTTATGTTGGGTGCTGCTGCTACATTTTGTTTAGCAACATTCTCAGGGACTAGAAATGGGACATGTGAACAGAAACAAAAGCCCATTGATATAAATTATACTTAATGGTATGCAACTTATACCAAGGTGTTCCTATAACCACAATCATGGACTGAAGTGATTTCCTAACATTGTACTCAAATGAGTCATTTGTTCAGGGAGGAAGTCAACACAGTGAGAACATCCATGACCAATCTTCTCTCTTGGTTTGTGAACTTCCATCAGCTCAGCTAACTCGCATAGCCTCATCTACTTGAATGCCAAGCCATTTATATCTCCCGTCAAACAGGATAGAAACATGCCTCACAAAGAACACTACTGTGTTAAGAACTGTTTGTGCAGCAGGGTCTTGTGGAGAACCTCAAAGTGGAAACACCTTTAACTCTTGTAGCCACAGAAAGCCTCCTGGAGCAGCCTTTCTGTCTACTGAAAGCAACTGATAAGAGAAGATTTATGTTTCTACCCACAGGCAAAGTGCTTTTGTGTGGTGACCCTGCTGATACATAAGTTGAAGGCATGGCAGAGAAGGCAAAGACATATCTGTGCTGTCCAATATGGCAGCCACTGGCAACATGTGTCTGTTGAGTATCTGAGATGTGCTTAGTGCTACATAGTTAAAAGATCAAACTCTGGAAATATGAGTTACATAAACTATGTTATTAAAATTTACTTTACCTACTTATTTTTACTCTTTTCAGTGTGGCTACCAGAAAATCTAAAATTACATTATCTCTAGTGGAAGGGTTACACTAGCTTATAAAGAATGGGTGTGCAGTTGTGTCATTTTCTAGGCGAGATGCTTAACCCATCACTGAAAGGTAGAGTCACATACCTTCAAATTTACCATTCAAATTTTGAGTGTAAAAGCAGAATTATTAGTAAATATACCAGAACAAAAGGCATAAATTAAAAACCTGGGGTTCCATTCTGTTCAACATGAGATAAAAACATCTGACACTCTAGTTGTTCAGACTGTCAATCAAGGACAGAGGCTAATTTAACTCATAAGCCACATTTATGAGAACCATTAACTTTCAAACCAACAGACTTAACTGACATCAGGTGTGATCAATTCCATTTGTTTACCATTGTACACATAGAACATTGATGAATTAATACTTGTTAAATAAATGAGTGAATAAATAGATAAAATTACTCCATGTTTCAGGTATTCAATAATGTGAGTTTTTATTGCTATATTCTCAAGATTTTTTTTTTTTTTGTATTAAGAAAGGATTTTCCAAAAGCTTACTTTGTCTTTCAAAGTAACATGTGTGGTTTAATAAAGCTAATTTTTTTTCAAAAATTAGTTGTTTTAACAATTTTTTATGTTCTATTTAAACTTTTGTTTTGTATTTTACTTCTAAACCTACCAAATATTAACAATCACGTTGAAGCAATCTAAACCAGATTAATTTATATATATACTGATAAATAGGTGCTTTTAAATATTTCAATATTGTCTATAAAATTAGCATGATGATGCAAGCCTTAATTATTTTTTCAATTAAAAATTTTCAAATTATAATCACAAGTCACAGGTTAAATTCTCTTGAATGTCATACTTATTTAAATGATCAGATACGCAAATTCTTTAAACTCTTTGGTCATCTTCATTTCTATATTTAATTCTAAATCTTCCCTGTTTGAAAGATCTTTACTACTAAGGAAATGATTATATCATTGTGAAGTATTTAGGGCAATACCTGTGCAGATAGACTCCATGATAACAGATAGATCAGCTGAGATGTTGCCTGATTTCTTGCTGACAACACTAACGGAGCTGATTGGCCTTAATGAGAGTCAGTGAGGTGGACAATCCTACCTCATATGGTGTGATATCATTGTCCACATAGCTGTGTAGTTCACCCCAGGGCTGGTTACATTTGTGGAGCTCAGTGCAAAATAAAAGTGCAGGACCCTTTTTCAAAATGTACTAAGAACTTCCAGACCAAGATGGTGAGAGCCGAGCTTTCACCCAAGTGTAGGATCCTACTCAGCGAGGGATCTTGTGTGATTGCACGGGTTGCACACCTCATTCATGTCCTTGTTCAGGTGTAGATTCTGCAACTCCCACTTCAGCTGCATGGCTGAATTTCATTTTTAGGTGACTCCTATGTGACTGAAATGTGTTTTCACTGAGCCCTGAAAACCTTTGATCATGAGAACACACTCTTTTTATTTTGTTTTGTTTTGGTAATATTTTCCCTGCCCAGTAGATCATACAAAACTTATAAAATGATCTCAGTTTTTGCATATTTTTCATATTTATTTTTCTCACTGCAGTCACAGTTTTAATGCCACTCTTTTCAAAAGCTGGAATCTATCATTCTTTCTGGCTGTCATCATGCCTAAAGCTCTGAAGAAAGTCAGGGAAATGGTTGACCTAATCTTGGTTTTACCAGCGTCTTCTCTCCTCTGACCTCCTTCATTGACTCTATTCTTTCTTTGTCTTTACTCTTTCCTTCTGGTCTTTCTGCAAATGTGTATTGCACAGAAGCTACTTTACAAGCACCATAAAAGATACCAAAGCAATTTTTAAAAAAGGTTTAGAGAGAGAGAGAGCACACAAGAAGGGGGAAGGGCAGAGGGAGAGAGAGAATCCTCAAGCAGACTCCCTGCTGAGTGCAGGGCCCAACATGATGGTCAATCCCAGGACCCTGAGATCATGACTCAAGCCAAAACCAAGAGTCGACAGCCCAATGAACTGAGGCACCCAAGCACCCCTCTGTTCCTTATTTTTAACATTAAACCTTACATGACTCTTTTTTGCTGTTGAACTGAGAATATACATTTTAATGGAACAACTAAATAAAACAAAGTAGAATCACTTCTTAAAAAACAGTTTTAAAAAATTGAACTCATGTCTCCCTAAATCTTTGTGATGCCCATGTTTAACTTTTAACGGAAGTAGCACCAGAGGATCTATGGTGTTAGGTATTTATTCTTTAGAATTTGATCTGAGAAGTGGTGTTGAAAGTTTAGCCTGCGGTGATTAAAGGGATGAAATGAGACTACACACTCATTTTAGTAACCTCAGTCATGTGTGGGGTTGACAGGAAATGGTCAGAAGTCTTCGCACTTATATGTGTTGGCCAATACTTTGTCTTATGCAGTCCCATCAAGCTCTCATGTTGTTTTCAAAACATGGAGGAAATGAGATTATTTCGTTAGTATTTTGCCTCATCCAGCAAAGTTGGAAGTGTACCTTACATAAATATGTTCTGTTACTTTGGGAAGAATACTACTTTTTCCTAATTCATATTTATGGTAAAATAAATTTGGGAACAGCGTTATGCTTGCAGATACTCATCAGCCTGTACACAGGAAGCTGAGTCCACCTGTCACAGCTTGTCTGGAATATAATTGGGTCAGATCCTATAGCAAGAACGAAATTCATCATGTCACCACTGGAGAGGTCTATCAAAGTCTTCATTTGTTTCATGATGTCCTTGCCTGATCAAACCCATTTGAATCTAAAATTTTCTAATTCCGAGGACTGACATGATGACGGGAAACAGCTGGTAAAAGGCCCCAAGACGCCTTATGCTCTTTCATGTAATTACAGGCAGTTTTCTAAAACTATTCAAATGGATTAGTTACAATTATAGGTCATTATGATATCATAGATTTTTTTCCCCCAGAGTGGATAGTCAAAATGTATAACATTCTTATTGGGGAGATATTAATACCAACTTTCTTTGCAAGAACAAATTACAAAAACATCTAAGACAGCATAAACCCAACTATATTAGATTTATTCTTTCCTTGTATTCAGGGAGGAATTATTATGAAGCTAAGATTACATGTATGTAAATTGAAAAACTCAGGGCCTGCCACCCTAACACACACCCAATCAATCAAAAGTATTTTTCTTTTGTGCAAATGACTTCACATGTTATATATTACCTCAAATGATTTTTACATCAACCATATGAGGTGGCAATAGCTGGTATTTTATTTGATAAAACTGATTCTCAGTCTTTTTGTTATTTGCTTATGGTAACAGATATGGTCAGTAGAAGTAAAACCAGATTGTCTAACTCCAGATTCAATTTTTTTCTTTTTTACTTTAATAAGGACTGGGAAAGTAATCTTTTTTGGAAGTCATTCTTACAGCAGTATGTCCTTTAGTGCTCTACACATAGGGATTACTGCATGCTCACTGTGACTGGATTTCATAAATAGTTTTATAAAAATTGAATGTCTCATCATTACCTGTGTTAAATCATGGAAAACTTATATATAACTTATATACAAGTTATCAAGAAAGAAAAGACATATCATCTTATTTTAAATCAATTTTATCTAAAATTAGATATGGATAGACTAAGTATTGAGCATTTTGTTCAATCAATCAAAAGCATTTAGTTGCAAGAACAAACTGATTCAGGTAGTTTATGCTAAAAAAGGAAAAGCACTAGAACTCAATCAAAAAGCATTTTGTTGCAAGAAAAAACTGATTCAGGTGGTTTGTGCTAAAAAGGGAAAAACATATTAGAACATATGAGTATTTTTTTTTTTTACACAATCTTAGGACAAGAAATATAAAATTAAATTTTGAGGCAAAACAGCTCTGATCATCTTTTCATGTTTGCTTTGCTTCCACTTATTGATGACCACTTTTTCTCCCCTTTCAGTGGCTGTGACTACAAGAAAGCCCCTGATAGTAAACAACCAGAAAGGCCTGCCCAGAATTCTTGAACCCCATTTAAAACATACTTGCCTGGAAAAACATGATTGGCCACATTCAGTCATGTTTCCCTTTCCCTGAAAAGGGAAGTTGAGGGTTATTCACAGGAAATGTGATGACCAGCTCTTGTTCCTATGGTGTGGAACAGGGGGAAGCTTACCACAAGTATTTATGGAATAAGTAGACTCCCCAAAATACCTATTACTGAATAATATTCTATGAATTCCAAAATTATCCTGGATCAGTGCTACTTTCAAGGAAGATTTTTTTTTTTTTTTTGCTCAAGTTTAAATTTGAATGCCGTAGGAAAGGAAAAGTGTTTTATTTCTGTTTTGTTTCTTTGTTTTATTCCTTTATTGTATTACATTTCATTTGAGAACACTAACTCACACCATATTTGAAAAATTGTACAGAAGTTAGTGCTTGGATCAAGTTAGTAAAAAATACTTTTTAAGGCGCATACTAGGTAATATGTTAGGACATTAAAGTAATAAAAAAATGAATCAGGTGAGGATTCTTTACTCTCTAAAGATTTGTTTATTCTAAGTGGCGTGGTCTTACAAACATATGGGGAATGATCAATTCAATATTCATTGTCGTCATTTACAATTACCATTTACAATCGTCATTTACATCTTTAGTGCAGTAACTGATTTATAAAACACCCTTAGTTATAAAACACCCTCAGCGCAGTAGCTGATTTATACCCGGAGATAGCCAGTTAGCTAGCCAATATCCAGTCTTCCCCTTCTTTAGGAACAGACTTTTATGTTGTTGGAGGTGACCAAAAACCTAAAAACATATCATTTTCTGTTCCTTCCTTGGGTAGGAGTGGACAGTGACATGTGAACACAAACATGGGTGGGATTTCTGGGAAAATTCTTTAAAAGTGGTCTCACTGAGGCTTCCATTCTGCCCATAACTGAGTAACTGATACTGGACTTACCCTCTTGCTACTCTAAACTGTAAAACCCACTATGCCACAAACTGATATATAAAAAATGTGCCAGACAGCTTTTCTAATGCATTGAACAACAGATAGAGCAGGATTGTTACCCTTGAGAGAAAGAAACACAGGAGAGGACTACCACATTCTCTTTGAAGATTAGCAGCACAATCCAAACACCCACAATATCCAGTGCAAAATAAAAATCTCCTAGTCCTATGAAGAGGCAGGAAAATGTGTTCCATAATGGAAATGGAAAATTGGTGAAATAGAAAAAAAAAATACAAATGACTGACGAAAGATATTTTTAAAAACAGGTTAATGGAATTATTAAGCCCCAGCAGTATAGATAAGAGAGCAAGAAGGAGCACAAGAGGGAGAAAGAGGAAAGGCAAGAGATCACTACAGATTCTACGTACATTAAAATGGCAATAAAAAATATTATAAACAACTTTATGGCAGCCAAACCAACAGCATGGATGAAATAAGCAAACTCTTGAAAATTAAAACCTACTCAACTGACAAAGATAAAAATAGAAAAATCTAAGTATCCTTATAGTTATTAAATAAATTGAATTTGTAATAAAAGCCTTCCAGAATAAAACTCCAGACCCAGCTGGCTTCAATAAGAAATTCTATCAAACATTTAAAGAAGAGCAATACCAATCTTACACAAACTCTTTCAAATATAGAGGAAGATAATAAACGTCTAACATTTCAAAGAAAGAAAGAAAGAAAGAAAGAAAGAAAGAAAGAAAGAAAGAAAGAAAGAAAGAGGAAACTATAAGACCATATCCCTCATAAATATCAATACATTTGGCAAAATGTATGCAAGATTTCTATACAATGAAAAATTATATATATACATTGCCAAGAGAAATTCAAAACAATCTTAAAAATGGAGAGACATGCATGTTTGTAGGTTGGAAAATTCAATATTGTAACAGGTTAGTACTCTTCAAGTTGATACCTAGATCGAATTAAATCCAAATCAAAATCTCAATAGGCCACGTTTTTGTTTTGCTTTGTTTTTTCAAAACTTGACAAATTAACTTTAAAGCAGGTAAATGAAAAGGACCTAGAGCTCGTAACAGAAATCATAGGAGAATGATTTTGCAAATTCGTGGCAAGCAAAGATTGTTTAACAACAAACACACTAACCTCACAAAAAAATAACCTGAACTTCATTAAAATTAAAAGACATTAAATAAATGAAGAAAGAAGTCAAGGACTTGAAAAAACATTTGAAATGCTCATATTTAACAAAGGACTTGTATCTAGAATACATAAGTAGCTACAGCAAATCCATAAGTAAATATAAAAATAACTCATTTTTAAAAATTGTTGAAGGACTAAATAATACTTCACAGAATGTGTAGAGATGTCCAACAGTCACATGAAATATATTAACTATCACTCATCATCAGAGAAATGCAGATTCAAATCACATTGTGATACACTAGAAGGAGTAAAATTTTAATACCTGCCAAACCAAACATTAGCAAAGATGTGAAGCAACTGGAATATTGTTGCTCGAAGTAAAATATTGTGCTACCACTTTGGGAAACTCTGACCATTTTTTAAATAAAGTTAAGCATACTATGATTAGCAATTTCACTCCAAAATGAAGTTTACCCAAATATTTAGATATTTATCCAAACACCCGCAAAAGTATTTGTTCAAGAATGTTTGTAGCAACTTTCTTCACAATGGCCCCAAACTGGAAACAATCCAAATGTCCATTAACAGAAGAATAGATTAACATTTGATATGTTTATATAGTGGGAAACTACTTAGCGGTTTAAAAAGCAAAGAACTAATGATAAATGCAACATGAGGAAGTACCAAAAATATTATGCCTGCTGTGTGACCAAAAAACAAAAGCAAAACAAAAACAAACAAAAAACAAGTAAAATCAATCTTTACAGTAAAATATAAGAAGAATGTTGTCTATCTAGAGTAGGGATTGATAGGAACCAAGCATGAGGGAACTCTCTAGAGAGATAGAAATGATCTATTTCCTGATGAAAGCCATGGTTTCATGTATGCAAGTTTCAAAACTCATCAAATTGCACATTTCATATTTATGCATTTCATTTCCTGTAATTTTTACCTCAAATTAAATATAAATTAAGTAGCAGACACCATTCCCATCCCATCATCTTTTTCCTCCTTTTCTAGAATGCACACTGGGTGGCCAGAGCTTCAGCAAGTATCTTGAACCTTGACGTGATGTTGAATATGGAAGGCATTGGCTAATGATGATTTAGCAGAAAAAGAAACAGAGTTTAGGTCTCTAACAACATGCTCTGATATATGGTTTGGAGTGCTTATTTCAAAGTCTTACCTGTTATTTGGATTTTCTGTTATATGCAGATGGACATAATCTTAAGTAATACTAGATAGAGAGAGAAATTGTGTGTGTGTATGTTTAAATGAGATACAATTTCAAACATCAATTACAATATATCTTTCATAGACTGGACAGAAAGATATGTGAGTTCCTCTAATTTATTTGAGGAAAAATGCATATCAAATGCTGCTAAATGACAACCTGTTCTTAAAACCTGTAAAGGAAAAGATAGCTCAAGCAGTTATGCATTTCAGTGTCTTATTAGAATGGTCCAAATGCCATTTGCTGTAATTGAGGGTCATTTGGGGGGGGGATGGGACATACAATTCTTAGTGGAAATACAGAACTTATCTGAGTTCATATTTAGTATGGAAGTTTTGAATGATGTCTCCATTCTGTAGGAAAACCATTGAGAAAAATTGAGTGGTTTTATTAACTATTTCCTTCCCCTCCCATTCCCTCTCCTCCCTTCCCATTGTCCTCTCTTCTCTCCCCTCTTCTCCTTCCTGCTCCTCTCCTTTCTCTTTTCCCTTACTTTTCTTTCTTTTTATCCATTTCTCTTTACTGTACTTTATTTTTATGTATTTCTCTTTACTTATTTTCTTTTCATTGTGGCTGTTTTGCCATAATATTTATTTTACTGTAGTACTAAGTGACCTGTTCTAAATAGGTGATCTACCATAAATATTGGAAGAACAGTGAATTCAACGGCTCTAAATTTATTGCATCAGGGTCCTCAGGCAGCACCAGTTAGCCCAGCCCTGTATCTGAGACCGCATTGTTGCAGAGCCCCTGTCTGGTATGTGGTTTACACATATTGGTAACGCAAGTTTAGGAAATATTATTTGAAGTTTAGTCCAATATGATCTGCTTAATATTATGTACATTGAACTCCTTTTGAACACTGTGGAGATGTTACCACTTGCTTTTGGGATTCATGGGCAATTGTGTGAGGAATTGGTTGTGATTATGGTTCAGAATTTAATACAATTGCTTACAGAGGAAAAACTGCTCAAAAAACTTCACTCTTTATATTTTGGTATTGTTTTGTATGAATATATTCAATGATTATTCTATTTATATTTATTGAACACCTATTGTGTGCCAAGACGTGGGCTTATGGCAGAGAAAGTTCTTGAACTATTTGAAATATCTCGTTGTCACTGGCCATGACAGTTTTAAAGAAATGGGGGCAGTAATTGTGTGGCCTTCCTTGGAGGTGATGAAAAAGCTGTTATAGTAATTGGAGACTATTTTTCAAAATGTTTACCTATATAAGCATATAGTATCAAAACTAAAGTAAAAATATTGCAACGTGGTTGTGGCAAATATTGAAAAACTGTGAAGAATTATTGCTTATTTTTTTTATAAATAATACATTTGTTCCAGTAAGTGACTTTTATGTACTGAGTCCTTAATTTCATTTGAATTTCTTATTTTAAGATTTGAAACGAAATTGAACTCACTAGTGAAGTAGATCCTTGTTCAAAAAGATATAAGTGTTTTTTGTACTAAACTTAACTTCATTTATTAATATGAGTAGCTATAAGAGATTATAAAAATAGTGAAATATGCTTAAAACTGTGAATAAAGGATAGAGATGTTTCAAATGATGGCATAAAAGTTTCCATTAATACTTTATATTTTTCTCATTAATTTAACAACAAATTTCACATCCGTTTTTGAAAGGTTCTAAAAAGAAAATTTATATTAGTTAATTTAATGATTTTATTCACTCATTCATTAAGTATATTTGGAGTGTTAGTAATATGCTAAAATAACTATTGAGAAGAATATGTTAAAATATGTGTGAAGAAATTACCAAAAGGCACCCAAATGCTCTGAATAAATTCAAATCTCTGAGTGAATTCAAATGACAATCCAGAGTGTGGGGAGATTTTGCAGATTTAATCTTGGATCTCTTTTGATTCTTTTAGTAATTGTGGAAACTAGAGAGCCATTAGGAAGGTAAAGAGATGCAAGTGTATTCGTGATATTGGAAAGATGGAAACTAGTTAGATGTTACACTGTGTGCTCAAGACCCTGATATTAATTTCTTGAGAGATATTATGAAGACATATTTTATAAGACTATTGTAAGCTATTAATAAAAGAAGCTACAGACATTGGGAACCAACAGGGGTTTACTAGGAATAAAACATCCTAAGTTAAATTCATTGCTTTTTTAAAAGTATGTTAGAAGAGTAGAGCCAGGGAATCCCATAGTTATAAGGTCCACCCCCCCCTTTTTTTTCTAAATAAAATCATTTACTATTTTTCATAGGCTAATCTTGTGGATGTGCAAGATAAGTGAGTTCTGAGCAAAAACAGCTAGAGGAATATTTATGTTTGAACAGACATTCCAAATAGTGCTGATTAAGTAGTCAATATCAATTTTAAGGGAAAGTTCATTATATCATAACTCTCTATCATTAGACCATTCCTGACCCTACTTATACTTTTGCCATTTACTTTTATGAGAATTTGTCGAACTATGTCAATGCCATGAACCTCAAGATGAAAGGTTGGTACATTGTGTGATATACATAAAACAAAAATATATAAAATATAAAATAAAAAATATATATTATATATGTATATAATAAAAATAAACTTTATAAAGCCCAGCATAAGATGTCCAGAATAATTCACCAGGTTCAAGACAGAATCATGTCTAATAAAGGAGTGTAAGGGTGCCTGGGTGGCTCAGTAGGTTAAGCATCCAACTCTTGATTTCAGCTCAGGTCATGACCTCAGGGTCATGGGATGGAGCCCTGCGTCCAGCTCCATGCTCAGCACAGAGTCTGTTTGGGACTCTCTCTCTCTCCCCCTCTTCTGCCCTTCCCCTCACTTGCACTCCCTGTCTTTCTAAAATAAATAAAAATCTTTAAAGAAGGAGTGTAGCTTTTCTTTAGATGGCATACTTCATCTGAGCCTTTGAGATCTGAGTACTAAAGTTACCGTGAAACTAGAGTGGGCTCATATAATGTAGCTTATGTGGCAAGACGACTGGTCATCCCCACATCTTCCCTGTTGGTCAGCTCATCCTATAAATAGTCAGGATTTGATATGCAAACTTAACAGTATATTTTAAAAATTCAAGCAATAGTATCTGACAAGAAATGGCAGAAATAGATGAAAGACAAAAAACTATATCATGTCAAGAAAATGAAAAAAAATGTGCAAGTTTGCCATAAAATACTAGTCATGGTGTTTAAGGGGATATAGACAATAGTCTTCTCTAGTCTAAGTGTTGTAATATAGAGTGAATTAGATGTACTTTATATAGCACCAGCGGACAGGGAAGAACAGCTGTAAGAAAGGTAGTTATTGGATATAACAAATAACAATAAAACAGCAATTTAAAAACAAATAGAGTCAATCAAAATTAGATATATTATTTCATGTAGGAACGTTCTTTGATATTGAACAGGTTCATTCAGTTGAATTTAGGGATTTTAGCCCATTCATTTACTTGTTTAATTATACCCCTGACACAGGGGTCCTAAAACCCTTCTAAATTCTTAAGTGATAATAGCACCAGGAACATCTTTTGTTCCATGAGGCAACCCTGGGTCAACTCCTAGATGAGGGCTGGTCATCAGAAAGATGAAACCATGATTAGAAAGTTGGAATTTAAAGCTCCACCCTGCTCACTTCTTAAGAGAAAGAAGAGGAACTGGAAATGGAGTGTAATTGATCATGCCTAGTTGAAGAAACCTCAGATATAAAATCCCAACAGTAGGGGGTTCAGAGAGCTTTCAGGTATGAGAATACATCCACACTGGGACGGTGACACACCCCAGTTCCATAGGGACAGAAGCTCCTGTGCTGAGGACACTCCCAGATGTTGCCCCAAGTGTCTCTTCATCTGGCTATTTTATCTGTATCCTTTATCATATCCTTTCATAAGCTGGTAAGTGTAAGTAACCGTTTCCTGAGTTCATGAGCCTCTCTGGCAAATAAATTGAACTTTAGGAGGGGCCATGGGAACTTCTGATTTGTAGCCAAATCAGACAAAGGTTGCAGGTAAACTGAGACCTACCACTTGTGATTAGCATCTGAAGTGGAGGACAGTCTCATAGGCCTGAGCCCTTCACCTGTGGGATCTGACACCATCTCCAAGTAGATGATGTCAGAATTGAGTTAACTTGTAAGACATCCATCTGGCATTGTGGAAAATTACTTGGTGTGAAGAAAAAAAAAACCCACACACTGGGTGACCAGAAGTGTCAGCAGTGAAGTGTTACGTGTGTGTGGTAAAGGAGAAACACAGGCAGGAAGAACTGGGCCTTTCTCTACTCAGGAAGAGACTGGGCTGTTTCCCTATTCCATCCTTGACCAAGGAAGGAAAATAATTGGTTGCTCCAGCAATCAGTCTCCCATTTATGAGAATTTGTACATAAAGACGGAATGAATTGCAAGATGGGACAAGTTCCTAGGAAAAAATGTCCACAGATTTTTGTTGCGGATGCTCTCAGAGCCCCTCTGTTCTCTGTATTTTCTGAAGCCTCAGTGTTCTCATTCCAGTCTGTTTCTTATGGTTTAAACTTTTAAGACTTGATCCCTTTAAAACATAATTTTTAATCTCCAATACTGGCTCTTACAAATCACATGTATTTCCTTTAAGGAAAATATCTCAGTGTTGAGTATTTTAGAATATAGACCTAAAAATACTATTTTTTTCTTCTTTAAAGAATCTCCAAAGAGGAAGTTCACTTGAGTATAAATAGAGAATAGGCAACAAGGAAGTGCTGGAGGAAAACCTTGTTAATTTGAAATTTTGATTTACTATAAAAATATGTATCTATACAAAGCCTATTTAAAAAAATCATTCATTTTTTCTGTTTCCATGAAATTTATTAACAACGATCTACACTGAGTGATGAATTTATTCAGATTTTGTCTATGGGATGGAGGGAAAAACCCATTAACGCTCATCTATGATATCATTTTTTTTGCCTTATAACTGCATCAGATATTAAATTAGACCACTTAAACTTGTTGGCTTAACAGTCACAGTTTCTGCTAATACAGTATGACCCCAGATGTCCATGACCTGTAGTAATATATGATTGAGCTATGGCACAAGTGTGAATCAAGCATTTTGAAAGACTGGTGAGTAATACAGCCAATGAATGAGCCCAATTGACTATATTGCAACCACACCTCAAAGAAAAATTGCTATTTCTTGGTTATTGTAGCTTATGCAGTAGCTTATATAAGAACAAGTAAAGAGGTCAAAGAAAATGATGATTCTTGGTAAAAACATGAAATATTTTGCATCAATAGTATTCCTTTGTCCTTGACATTTCCTGTAAATTGGTTGTTGGATCTAGAGACCTAACCATATTGAGGTTTGATTTTTGCAGGGCAAGACTATTTCATAGATAGTAGCATGTTTTTTGTCAAGTGGCATGCAATGTCTGGTTGTCTATTTTTTGGGATATTAGAACCACGAACAAGGGATATTCAAATCAAGGGATGGCAAATAGGATTTTTTCCTTCTTACTTGTTAAACACTTTTATAAATAGAAATTTTCTCATATATACTATGCTGTTATCAGTGACGTGATTTGTGTAGGAAAGAGAAGCTAAATGCTTGATTTCTCCTCTTTATTTATCTGTTTCAAAATATAAAGAGTTGTCTTTATAATAGCTTCCAAAGGGATCCATTAGATTTTTTGTGTGATGGTGAGTATCATTATGAAATCATGGAATTTAAAAAATTGATGGTTTTAAAGGCACTGAAATTATATCTGCACTGATATTCATATAATCCCCATCTTTGGTTAGTGGGAGCCTCTTTAAATGGATTCCTGAGTCATTTTGATATGACTCTAGTAGCAATTGTCAGTTCCTTGCAATCTGGTAAAGGAAGATGACCCAAGATCATCTTGCACATTTTATGATCCAGACATAAAGTAATTAATTTTTTTAAGAATCCCTGGTTTATTTTAGTTTTAATTGGATTTCCAAGGCTATAATTTGAATACTAGTAGAATGTTTATTGCTACCAGTTTGATCACTATTATTTTTAAGCCTTTTCAGGAGTCTGTGATATACTGTACCATAGAAATGCAATAAGCAAAATCCAAATCATGGAAAAATCAACTAGATGAACAATCTGGTGAATCAACATTTTTCTAATGTGGGCTGACCTCCAGACATAGTAACAAGCATCGCAAAGTAACGTTTAGTATACATCTCAATTTAAGTCTTCCCAATTTGATTAAGCATTAGAATACAGCCTAGAATTGTGTTTTGGAGTACTGAATGCTTTAGAAGGCTTATAAAAAAGATACCATTAGGCAAAACTTAGATGTTATTATCCCTTGACTAATGCTATTAAAATAGCTCTGTTTTGTGTGTGTGCGGTAAACTGTTTAGCCATGACCAGAGGATAAGTTCAGACAGTGCTGAATTCCACATTTTTCTGTGATTACGCCAAAATAATTTCTCACTAACCCTGTGTCAGTACACTTTATTTTTTTTAAATCATGAAATCTAAGAGGGAATGCAAAATTTAGGTCATAACGACATATAAAAACTAAATTGTTTCACTTTTTTAGTATTGTTCTTAAATGCTCTAGCAAATGCTATGCATACTCTCTCCCCTCTCTTGTTTTCCTAAGTTGGGCATGACCAACAGAGTTCCCAAATATGTCCATAGCTTCCTGTGTGTCTCGGAATGAGAATGATAAGAATGTTCTCTGGCCTGTCTAGCCTGAAAGACCATTGCAAGGGACAGTCAGAACTTTCAGGGAGCTAATAGCTCAGAAGCAATCCTTAACTAGCGACAGAGTCCCCTCTGTCAAATACCCAAGTTTTCTTGCCTCTCAGTGGGTAACCTATGCATTAATCTACCTTTCATTGGTTTCCCTCCATTCTTCGTGAGAACCAGAGCAACCACTGCCGTTGATTATGCAAGACTGAAAACTTAAAAATCACTCTTATCAGTTATGCAGTTAAACCACAGAATGTCTTCTGACTTGCATACACATACTTCTTTGCTTAGATCTTTCTCCCTGGCTTGCACCAGACAGCTGTCTTAAGAAATGAATCAATACAATGACTTGTCACCTGTTGATGTCCTACC
The DNA here is from genome assembly GCF_023065955.2 of Ursus arctos. Lineage (NCBI taxonomy): Eukaryota > Metazoa > Chordata > Mammalia > Carnivora > Ursidae > Ursus > Ursus arctos. The sequence continues at coordinate 17,539,347 of NW_026622930.1, forward strand.
GTAAGAACTTATGAGTCCAACCATGAACCAAAAATATTGTACACTCATTTTCCTAACGATACGCTACTAAAATTGTCTATGCAGTGTTCTTCCTTGGGTGCTAGTAAAAAATAAAATTCTGTTGCTTATAATATAACTTGCTTATTTACTTGAAGAGAGGGTATCCTATATGCTAATCTCAATTCTTCACCCAAATTCTTGCCGCAGATCTGCTTTTGTGAGAATTGAAACTAAGATAAATATGATGAAAGATATATTAAAGATTCCATTTCAATTACTATTATATACTATATCAACATAAAATAGAAGAGGAAGAACAAAGAATGAACCTTACATGTGATCACCTTGTAGTAGCTTAAGTCACTTTCTTTTTTCAAGTGAACTAAAACTTGCAGAGTTTCAATTTTATGCATGAGATCACATAGCCAAATGCTGACAGCAAAGGTCTAACTCTCTTCCTCAATACTGTGTCAATGATTTCTTTTAGTGGTGATAGGATACACTCGTATTTGACCTAACATATGATAAAGTAAATTTATAAGCACTTACTAGAGTTAACTTAAAAATCCATGACTTCATAATAGAGAGATTTCTTCTTGAACATAAGGAATCTTGGTGCTTACCACTTCCACTTACTGTGGCTGTGTCCTCCCAAAACTCATATGTCGAAGCCCTGACTCCCAATACGATTGTATCTACAAATAGTCTTTAGGTGGTAAATAAGGTTAAATGAAATCATAAGGGTAGAGTTCTAATCCAATAGGATTGTGGCCTTATAAGAAGAAAAGAGATCTGTCTCTCTTTCTCTCTCTCTCTCTCTTCCCTCACCAAGTGAAGTCACAGTGAGAAGGCAGCCATCTGCAGGCCAGGAAGAGAGCTCTCACCAGAACCTGCCATACTGGCACACTGTTCTCAGACTTCCAGAATCCAGAACTCTGAGATAAGAAATTTCTGTTGTTGAAGTCACTTGGCCTATGGTATTTTATTACAGCAGCCCAAGCTGACTAAGACAACATTTCTAGACCTAGCTTAGAAAAACATGTCATGTACAATTTTCCATGCTTTTTTTCTTGGAAACTATGTGTGGGAGAATCCTGGCATCACCACCTGAAGGATAATCACATATTGATCATGAACACCTGTTTTAAAATTCTTGTGTTAAATCCATTTCTATTTATTTAGTCACTTAAATCTGAGGGTGTATCTATTATACTAGTCAGGGTTACCTCATAAACAGAAATTAATACCTTGAAGTAGTAGGGTGCTGTCATAATGGACACTAGAAATAGTGTTAGTGACTTATGGTCAAGTGGCAGACCGTGAAAACGCTGATTTCAGAGGCTGAACAGGTAGAGAGCCATATCATGCAGTGGCAAAATACTTGGGTCGCTGACATCTACGAGGAAGATTCCTTACCTAATAATCTATGTTCTTGGGTACAGAGGTGGAAAGCATCTTAGTGATAATGTGTTTTTTTAATTTTACTTTTTGTTTATCACAAGGTATTATAAAATGCTGAACCAAGGGCGCCTGGGTGGCATAGTCGTTAAGCGTCTGCCTTTGGCTCAGGGCGTGATCCCGACGTTCTGGGATCGAGCCCCACATCAGGCTCCTCCACTAGGAGCCTGCTTCTTCCTCTCCCACTCCCCCTGCTTGTGTTCCCTCTCTCGCTGGCTGTCTCTCTCTGTCAAATAAATAAATAAATAATAAATAAATAAATAAATAAATCTTTAAAAAAAAATGCTGAACCAGGAAAGAATTGGTCAGTTTGCAAGACAGCCTAAACATTGAAGGCCTCAAAGGGTCAGATTCTAGACCCCAAAGAGTAGGATATCAAATTGAAAAAAAGGCTTTGATAAAAGCCCTCAAAGATTTCAGATTTTTGTCTTACAGAAAAACTTAAATTAACTGTCTCTCCCCACTACCTATCAGTGGTCCCCAGCCATCTTCAGCTATATTAACCTGAAAGAGATTCATAGAGATGAGAATGTACAGAAATAAATTAACCTTCAGAATAATGTATAGGGAAGAACGGTGGTGTAATCACTAGCATAAGATATCAAGAGGAAGCAGATACATGAAGAATATAAATTTTTGAATGGTATTTCTAAAAGGTCCCTGAACCTGAGTTAACTAAAAAAAAAAAAAACTAGTAAATGTTTTATCATTAAAACAACTTTTGCGTGCCCAGACTTACAGTATCAGGAAGTAAGGTGTGAAAGCTGTACCTCACCCAAAGGGAAGATACTTGCAAATAACCACCTCAGGTATGGGCATGTGGAATAAAGAGGAAAAAGAGCCTTCTGGAGAGTGGAGCCTGGCCCACAGAGAACAATAGACAAAAGATTTTTTCCCAGAGTGTAGAATCAGCATCTAATCTGGAGTTTGCCCCGTCACCAGGGCACAGAGACTTTGTGATGCCTACCTGGCACAGGTTCATCTTAGTACAGGCCAATAGCCGCCATGTATCTCTCATTAATTTTGTTTTCCAAATTGGAGTATTAGTTATATTTGCCCTGCCTTCATTGTACCATTTGGTATTGTAGAAGGAGAAGGTAAGATAATTTCTTTACTTATATCATTGAACCTGGACTGTGAAGAGTCACTTCTGGACTTGATATAGAGATGTGTTTTGTAGTCCCCAGGGGTCCTGGACTTACAGCTGAATGGAACTTTGGTTTATCTCTGTTGGGTAAAGGAGTGAGTATCTTCTGTTTGGAAGAAGGTTAAAGATATTTGGTACCCCAAAGGGAAGATTATGTCAAAGATTGGGAAAAATTCATCCAACCCGTTTCCTCTTTCACCCAGGCACTGAGGGAAATTACATTTTCCAGCTTTCCTTGCACTTAGTTTTGGCCATTTGAGTAGATTCTGGTCAGTAGAATGTAAGATGAGGCTTAGTCTTAGGCCTGCCTCTCAAAGAGACTGAGTGAAATTTAATTTTATTATCTGTACCTTACTTTAATCCTCATCTACCCATCTACTGCTACAAGAATAAAAACTCAAGATAAAGTAAAACAAGTGCTCAAAAATAAGGTAATTTTTTTGCATGTTTTAACTGTGGTATATGACTTTAACCCTACATCATCCAAAAATTAGGAGATACTCTGCATTAAAGAAATATGTTTAACCCATTTAAAATGGTTATTTTTTGGGGCACCTGGGTGGCTCAGTCGTTAAGCATCTGCCTTCAGCACAGGGCGTGATCCCGGCGTTCTGGGATCGAGCCCCACATCAGGATCCTATGCTGGGAGCCTGTTTCTTCCTCTCCCACTCCCCCTGCTTGTGTTCCCTCTCTCGCTGGCTGTCTCTCTCTCTGTCAATGGATAAATAAAATCTTTAAAAAATAAAATAAAATGGTTATTTTTTAACCATTCAACTCTGTTTTCATATAATACTTTTTAACATACTACAGAATTGATGTGCTATGGAGATACAGTCCAGAAGTGTGTCTGTGGAATAAAGATAATCATAATTCAATTTGGAGAAGGTAATCTCTCCATCATTAGGAGAAGGTTCTATGTTAGTGAGCATAGGTCTACTATTTCTCCCATGCATTGGACTTGCCTTTGTTAGTTTGCCATCAGCCCCAGTTCCTGATGCTCCATCAAATTCTTCTAGGATGGAACCAAACTTTGAACTTCTATAACTGGGAGGTTTCTGATTTGGTCACCCACATTCCTTAAGTCCTTTCCCTCAGTGTTCAACTCTGCTTCTATGTCCCTTTTATTGACGCTGATAAAATCTATTGTTTGTCACTGACAGACCATCTAATGCCAATATCACAGTGGGTGTCCTCTCTTTGGATATCCAAGAAGAGTTCCAAGCTATAGGTAAGGAAACATCCAGTCCACTCCTCAAAGCATTTGGGAACCTCTTAGTGGCAGGATTACACTGAAGAGATTCAGAAGAGGTACCTACAGTAAAGCCAAATATTTATTTGTTTGTTTTATTTGAAAGGATGCCATTTATAGGCATATTGTCCATTCCCCATAATTTCCAGTCTTCTCTGGGAAGTCATCTCTAGTACTTGCTTGAGATGATTGTTTAGTTTATCATACCTCCTAGTCACACAGAAGCAGTCCCTTTTCTTGTCTCTGCACATTCAGGATTACAAGGTGACAACAGACCCACTTTGGGGCGTGGATTATCTGAACCTTAACTTACATCCTTGAATCTCCTTCTCTATCTCTATTCCTTTTAACTATCTCTTAACAATTTTATTAACCAAAAGTTTAATGTTTCTTTTTTTCTCACACAAAACTGTTTGTTGTTTGAAGCTCAGTAAGACCTGTCAGAAAGAAATTCTAACACTTGCAACAAATACTTACTCACATTATCTCTAGGTAATAGTATTTTCCCCCTAAATAGTAATGACAAATAATGTTCTCCCCTATCTAGAAAGGAGGAAGAGAAACTACAAGAAACACATTCATTTCTACCTCGTGGTTCATTTTTTGTTACACATTGAATTGTGTCTCCCACCAGATTCATATATTAAAGACTTGACCCCAGGACTTCAGAATGTGACCTTATTTGGAGATAAGATCTTTACAGAGGCCGTCAAGTTAAAATGGGTGAACCTTAATCCAATATGACTGGTGTCTTTATAAAAAGGGGGAAATTGGAGACAGATATATACACAGGAAGTACTCCCTGTAAAGATAAAGGCGGAAATTGGGGTTATGTTTCACAAGCCAAGGAATGCCAGTGGTCATCAGCAAACAAACAGAAGGTAGAGGAGAGGTAAAGAATAGCTTTTGCCTTACAGACCACAGAAAGAACCAACCATACCGATACCTTGATTTCAGACTTCTAGCCTACAGAATTGTGAAACAATAAATGTCTGTTGTTTAAACCACCCAGTTTGTGGTTATTACTACAGGAAACAAATACACCCTCCCTCAAGGACAGACTGAACAGCGTCTTGCTAATGCAACATAATCAACCCACACAACAAACACTGGTTCTCATATCCTGCTGCCCACGAATTCCTGCTGTCTAGAAGCCCTTGATCTTAAGTCTTACCAACACTTCTGTCTGAGTTGATTAGTCCTCCCTCACCTTTTCTTTCATTCGACTTGTCTGACTCCTCCCTGACTGTGATAGTGGGTGGCTGCAGGTGGTGGATGGGAGTGGGTGGGATGAGGTGGGGAATTTGAAGGGAAGGGCTCTCTGTACCCTGCCTGCAGAGAGATTACTCTTCTTGCCTTCAGGTTAGCTCCTAATGAACTCTTACCAAGGCCACAGTATTTCAGAGAAAAAGAAGGCAGTGAGTTTCATTTAGAAATAGGGATATATGGGGGCGCCTGGGTGGCACAGCGGTTAAGCGTCTGCCTTCGGCTCAGGGCATGATCCCGGCGTTCTGGGATCGAGCCCCACATCAGGCTCCTCTGCTATGAGCCTGCTTCTTCCTCTCCCACTCCCCCTGCTTGTGTTCCCTCTCTCGCTGGCTGTCTCTATCTCTGTCAAATAAATAAATAAATAAATAAATAAATAAATAAATAAATAAATAAAAATAGAAATAGGGATATACGACCAAGGTATAGACCTGGGAATCCCTGAAATCCTGAGAGAAGATGAGGATTTATAGAATGTCTCTGTATTCAATAAAGAAGACAGCTGAGGATAGAATCCCATAAACCAACATTTAGAGTGCATGAAGGATAATAAAATACAAATACAAACTGACATTTATAATCCTCCTATTAAGTACTAGATACTATAAAGATAATAAGAGCTAACACATTCAATACTTTCTAGATGTCAGGCATCATTGAAGTCCTTTTCAAATATCCCAAACTCTCTGAAAATTATGATTGACAAGTACTATTATCCTCATTTATCTGATGAAGAAACAGAGTCTCAGAGGTTATCAAGTAGGAAGTGGAGGGCAGGTATACAAAGATAGGCCCTCTGGCTCTACAGTCTGTGTTCTTGCTGACCACAGAACACTGCTTGTAAGTAATAGCTTCAACTATAACCAACAGTAGGTTGGGTGTATGTGAATTTACATTTGGGACGTTCCGTAAAATTCAGAAATACTTTATGAGGTAGGTGCTGACAAATTATCCTATTTTGCAGACTAAAGCTCAAATAGGTTAAGTAAAATTTCCATAGGTACAAAAACAGTAAATAGCAATGCTGGGAATGCAATGTAAAAGCTGGTGGAATCTAAATGAGGTCTGTCATTGTGTTGATTGAGTAGGATTGAACCAATGTCATTTTGCAGGTTTTGAGTTGTGTATTATGGCTATGTAGGATGCTATCATGGGGGAAAGCCCAGTAAAGGGTACATAAGATCTCTTTGTACTACTTTTACAACTTCTTGGAAGTCTTAAATTATATCAAATTTTAAAAGTCTAAATGCAATTTTTAAAAAACTGTGCTGACAGAAACCCAGTTTCCTCTGGCTCTAAAGCACATTTGCCTGCCCTCATGACACCTTTTATTTTTTCCCAAGATCAGAAGTGCATAATGGAGCAGGACACAGTTGACAGAGGGATAGGAAGAATAAAAACATATAAAAACCTATAACAGTGTGTAATATTCACTGCACATTTTAAATGCATCTTCAGTGTACTCACAGTACCCTTCAAAGGGATATCTTAAGTATTTTTATGCCCAGGGAAAATTCAGGGATGTTAAGTCACACAGACCCCTACAGAATCAGGAAAAATCCTTACACCTCCCTTAACTCTACACTTTTTGTCATTTCATTATATAAAGCTCCCTGGCAAAACTTACAGAGAGAACTGTCTCAGGAGTCAGGGCAGCTGAGGCTTCAGGGTTAGAGTAGACTCTGAACAGTGAGGTAAGTAGAGCCTTTGGCTGGGAAACGTAGACAGTTCTTGCAGGAAAAACCGTTTCACAGAATGACAGGTGCAAAAGGCAATTTTGCAGTTTGGAAGATTAAGTGGTGAAGGTGTGGAGACTATCTCAGTCCATTTGGTCTGCTATGACAAAATACCACAAAGTCATACATAGGTAACTCATGAACAACAGAAATTTATTTCTTACAGTTCTGGAGTCTGGGAACCCAAGATCAAGGTGTCATTGTGGTTGGGTTCTGACCAAAGTGCACTTCTGGCTCAGATGGTGGCATCTTAATGTGTCTTCACTCAATGGATTGGGTGAAGGGGTTTTCTCAGGTCCTTTTTATAAGGTGCAAATCTCATTTGTGAGGGCTCAACCCTCATGACTTTATCACCCCCAAAGGTCTCAACACAACTTTGGGGGTAAGGATTTCAACATATGAACTTCGAAGGGATGCAAATATTGCACCTGTAGCAGGGATATTCAATGTAATTCTCTTTTCCAGAAGTTTTCAGAGCAAAAAGCAGGTCGTGGGTGCAATTGAAGAAAAGATGAAGGGAAGATTGGCAGGGTTAGGGAGAGGGTGGGAAAGTCTTGAGTATGTGACTGTCCTGTAGGGAAAGAGCTTATGGGTATGAGAGATGAAACACCCCGGACTCCAAGCTGCTTAATAGGTATGATTGTTGTCCAATTCCCTTTTGCACTCCCTGGAGGGCCTAGCCCATTGCCAGGCCCATAGAGGTACCAGAAATAAGTACACTAATTTGCACTGGCTATTTTAACTGCCCTAAATGTCATCCCCCAGGTCCCAGTTAATACAGTCTCACCATAACTTGAAGCCCTCACTCCCTGCACAAAAGGAGAGTGCCCTGAAGTAGCCTGTATACACACAGCAGGAAGGGCTTCTATTCGAGTGCTGGTCAGACTCAGCTTTGCGGGATCTGGCAGGACCTGAGCAGATTGCTGCACGGCGGCTGAAGTTTAGGTTGCCTGCTGTTTCTTCCAGACAGCTGTCAAGGCTGATAAAACCTGTCATGCTTTCTGGGGCTGTGCAGCCATTTAATAGCAAAAAGACATCACCATAGAAAGCACAGTGAAGAGTCATCACATTTTTGGAAATGGATGGATGAATGCTTTTGTTGTGGGTCTCCTTACAACAACTTAAATGTTGGGCCATTCCCCGGAGGCATCCCCATCTACCCTAACCCCTACCCCCGGAGTTGCTTTGGAGCTTACTTCCTAGGGCAAATCTGGTGTGTTTGATGGGCATTGTACCACTTCGCAGATTGAGAGAGAAAAAAGCCAGGAGGTCGGGTGTGGAAATGTAAGGCAGTGTGTTTAGGCAAGATTTAACAGCAGGGGAGTTCAGAATGTCCAAATGTGCTTGAGTTTCTAGACCCGTGACAAAAAGGGTTTTATTTCCTTTCAAATGTCAAAAATAATAATAATTTTAAAAACAGCTTGAATGACAGAGCCAATGGCTGGTTTGATTCAGGTGCTGAAAAAAGATGGAGTAAAATTGGATAATGCTGTGCCGACAACCTGTTCTTTTCGCTTTGGAAAAAGAAAAATCTAGTTTACCAAAACAGTTATGCAATTCTAGGTTTTTCAAGTTTTTATTAGTCAAGGAGGAGTTGGTCTAAGAAAGAATTGAATGATCCTTCATAGAAACCATGTAATATGGAAGAAAACTATGTTTCACAAATGGGATAGGCTCAAACATAATGAAAGTGTCCGAAGTCACAAAACAGATGAGTGGAGAAATAATTATATAATCAGATATTTGTTCCCAAACCTCTCTTCTAATATTCCATATTGTCCTCCCCTGCCCACCCCTCCCCTCCTGTCTCTCACTCTCTCTTTTGCTAGGTCTTTCTGCACATGTGTCCATTATTATACCTACTCAACTCTCTACCACTTCTTCAGTCTCACCTTTATATAAGTAGATATAGATTACTTTTCATTTATATTCCAAAGGATTTATTGTGTTTTCTGAATCTAAGGATGCATGGCTTTCATCCCATTGGAAGAATTATCAGCCCTGTCCTTTAAATTTTTTATTTTTTACATTCCCTTTCTTCTCTCCATTGGAACTCCAGTTAGATACACAGTACAGGTTTTCATGTTTCTTTTTTTTTTTTTTTATTAAAGATTTATTTGACAGAGAGAGAGACAGCCAGTGAGAGAAGGAACACAAGCAGGGGGAGTGGGAGAGGAAGAAGCAGGCTCCCAGCAGAAGAGCCTGACGTGGGGCTTGATCCCAGAACTCCGGGATCATGCCCTCAGCCAAAGGCAGATGCTTAAGGAATGAGCCACCCAGGCACTCCAGGTTTTCATATTTTTTACACTGTCATACTTTTCATACCTTTGCCCCCTCTGTCATAGTACTTCATTTCTTCCCAACTGGATCTTCCAGTTCACTAATTTTCTCTTAGCTCTGTCCAGCCTCAACTCAGCGAGGCTAGTTGTCCTATCATTATAATTTTGAACACATGTTTAATGGTATTTAACATGGGAATCCTAGGAGGAATAGATTATAGTTTGTTCCTATAGGGAGAATTTCTTTTGCTTCTCCCAGACTACCTTTAAGGTTTGTTTTAGTTGTTTTGTTTTTTGTTTGTTTTGTTTTTGTCAATTTGAGATTATGAATATTCAGGAAGATTTTTTTTCTTTCACCTAGATCATGGGCTGAGGCAGAAATATTATCTTTCCTCAGTGTCTCATTTTACATAAGAGAGAATGTTTTCTAGACTACTCTTTCACAGATGGTATAGTATTCAAGGTCCCTGGTGTTTTGTGTGTGTCTGGTGGAAAACTGGAGCAAACTAGCTCCAACTTTGTATTTTGTTTGGATCCAAGTTTCTGTATTCTGTCCTCTACATGAATCTTGATACCCAAGACCCAATTTTTTTAAAATTAATAAATGTCCTCAGAAAATCCTTAACTTCAGCCCCTGTTCACTATATTATTTTTGGTGGCAGTGGTAGTGGTTGAACATTTTCTTTATGTTCTTGAGATATCATGTATGATTTCAAAAAGATATTGACTTGAAGTGGACCAAAACTGCTCTAAAAATGAAGTCTATTTTTTTTAAAGATGTTTATTTACTAGGTTTAACTGGGATATTTGGAGGGTTTGGGTTTTTTTTGGGGGGGGCGTTGGTTTTTTTGTTGTTGTTTTTCTGCTTTTTTTTTTCTTTTTTATTCCCCTGCATGCACGTGGAATAGAATTTTTTGTGGAATGCTATTTCTCAGGATAATTAGTTGGAGATATTACTAGAGATAGAAGTCTTTCAAATGTTTTGAAGGAAGAACATATGTAAATTTTTTTAAAGATTTTAAAAAGATGCTTTTTAAAAACCAGAATGAGTAAGATGTCTATTAATCTGCCTTTCATAAGAATTGACTAATGCTAGAGTGAGTTTAGAACCAAAAAATGCTTGGATATTATAATTATTGGGTGGTGTGTTTATTTCAGATTTGCACTGGATAATTGTTGACACTTTCTCAGATGATCAAAGAATTTACCAAAATTAATTAATTTTCAATATTTGTTTATTTCTCCTTCTGAACCAACATTGAAATTCTTAGTATTTACAGTAGGAACCTGTCCCAATTTTCATCATTGCTTTGTATAAAACATTCCACTGTAAGCTCAGGAAAGCATTTTTCTCCTCCAATAAGATTTCAGACGTAAAACATCTGAAGGCTTTTTAGATTTTAGATAGATAGATAAATCGATCTTACCTTCTAAAATCTTTTGTCAGTTCTTCAAATCTAGGAAAATGTGATATTGCTAAAGATTATTTGATGAGCAAGCATTTTATTTTACTTTTACTTTTATTTTTCTTTTTTGGGGTGGGGGGAGAATCCTGAGCAGGCTCCATGCTTCAAAAGCAACCTGACATGGGGATCGATTTCACAACCCTGAGATCATGACGTGAGCTGAAATCAAGAGTCAGATGCTTCACTGACTGAACCACCCAGGTGCCCCGATGAGCAGGTATTTTAGTGTGGACAACATTACCAACAACACATTACACTTAAATATTCCCCTTTTACTTATTCATTCATTTCTTGATTCATTCAAGAACTTTTTAATACTTGCTGTGGCCCAGAAACTGTTAAAAAACACAAAAGAAACAGTGGAATGATTTCATGTGTAGAAACAGAGGAACTTTGAATTCTCAATGTTATGTATTATACAAATGGGAGCATTTACAGATGGCCTGGCATAGCGCTTGTGCTTTACCAAGACTGGGTTCAGAATAGGGTTTTCCGGGGTGCCTGGGTAGCTCAGTCGTTAAGCCTCTGCCTTCAGCTCAGGACCTGATCCCGGCGTTCTGGGATCGAGCCCAGCATCAGGCTCCTCGGCTGGGAGCCTGCTTCTTCCTCTCCCACACCCCTTGCTTGTGTTCCCTCTCTCACTGGCTGTCTCTCTCTCTGTCAAATAAATAAATAAAATTTAAAAAAAAAAAAGAATAGGGTTTTCCTTCTCATAAGATGTTATTCTCTGTGTATTAGTCAAATTGTGATAGCCTTACAAGTCCCTTGGAGAGCCACCAAGCATCATAATCTTTGCTTGGGCATTAATATCATATATGTAATAAGTCAGTGAGTTTCCAGGGCTGTTTAGAACATATGCTTGCTCTTCGGTAGCACACCCTCCTACCTACTCTTCTACTTCATAGCTTATTTATTACAGTGCTTAAGGGTGTGGATCCTGGAGCAGACCTGTTTGGGCTTAAACTCTGCCTCCTTCACTTCAGCAAGTTACTTAAACTTTCTCTGCTTCAGTTTATTTCTTAATGGGATAAAAATATTATTTAACACATAGGAGTTAATGGATTCCAGTTTCTGGAATGCAATAAAAGTTAAGCAAATTGTAACTGTTATAACACTACCCCGTTCCATTTTATTTTCATGCTTGTCTGGCCCATTTGGCATCTGAATTTGGGATCCCTATTTTTAGGACTATAAAGTTTTAAAAGACACAAGACATGGGGAGAGAGGAGATGATTAAACTATAGCAAAGACAACTAAAGTTATAAATAGAATATTACGAGCACACAGAAGAGGGCCTTTCACTTCCTGCCTGAGAAATCATGACATGTTTGATACAAGAAGTGGCAAGAAAACACATCTTAAAGTGTGAGTGAGAATATCCTAGACCCAGGCAACATTTAAAATAAGAAAAAATGGCCTAATATATATTTTTATGTCCTTCCTTCAGAAAACAGTTCTTGAATATCTTCTAAATGCTGGTCTTTGAAGATACAAATTTGAATTAGAAAGGGTCTCTGCCATTTGGGAGTTACAGTGCAGGGGTGGGAGGAGAGATGGATATATAAGTGAGGAATTACAAGTGGTATGGTGAAGGCAAAGAGGGGAATGCATGCTCAAGTATGGTGAGAAGAGAGGTGGTTGCAGGCAACAAATGATCTAGTTCTTCGGAGATAAGTAAGAATTACATAGGCGAAAAACACAGAGAAGTGCTGAGCGAGGATAATCCAAACAGAAAGGAATGTTTGAAAAAATTTCAGAATTATGACAACTATGGTAATTTCTGGAATGGCAGTAGATAGGTGAATTACGTGAATTAGAGATAATTCCTTAAATTTGTATGTGTCAAGTTTAGACATGATTAGTCCTTTTACATACTTCACACTTTTTTGAAACAGTCTTTGTAGTAGCCTAATATGACAGTACATAGTGTTGTCCCATTGCACAGATAAGAACAATGAGGTTCAGATAGTTCCACAAAATTGTTTACATTGCTAATAAATGGTAGAGAGATTCATATTTGTTATGAAAAATATAGGGAATAGATAATATATGAAGGAGTTTATTTGGCCCAAATTAAATGTCAAGTTAAGAAAATTGGATAAGAACATGAAAGAAGCTCATTTTAGGTGAGATCAATGTTAACGCAGCAGGGAAGTTCATTTTCTTAATGTCCAAGAGATGTTCTGAACAACCAATCAATTTCCCTATGTCTAGAATTTTCTGGATCCACCTTATCAATCTTTTCTAAAAATCTGTGGACCTTGGTAGAATACTTTTCCTATCTAAAGCCCAGTGTTTAAGTAGAGCAGATGACATTCACAATAAATGCATATTATTTTATAAACTTCCTCCAATTCAAACTAATGAAAGTCCGGATTACCTTCAGAAAAAAACTAAGCTCTCCATCATCTCTCTCTTGTATATATAAATACAAAATGTATTTTAATTTTCCCTTGAAGTTACATGTTTAAAAAGACAAGTAAAAAATTATTTCCATTATCTAAAAATGATCCTAACTAATGTATTTAAGGACAGTTTTCAAAGCAGATTAAGTGTGTTTTACACAATTCAGGTAAAATATATTAAAAACATTTTTAAAACATTTGGAAAAATGGTTTTGGGTGAGCTTCCCCCTCCCTCCCACCTTGGTATCTGGTAAAACAGGACTTTGTCTTAATTCTTTTTCTTACATATCGTTTTATGTGTTTAGAAGAAATCTCTGTTAACCTAAATGAATTTGACAAATGGATTTAGCAGATGAACAGATGCATTTAAAATATAACAGATGGGTCTCCATTTTCTTAGGTGAGATGATCTATATCCATTTTATCAAGTTACAAGATGCTGGAATATGAGGCTTAAATGGTACACAAGAAATTAGAAAATATTGATGGTATCATGCCATAGATTAAATGGACTTTAATATTTTATTGAATTTGAAATATACATTTAGGGCACTTGAAAACTTTTTTAAAAAAATTATTGTTGGTAAGAATCGCAAGTGTAAAAAGAATTAGCAAACTTACACAAAATTTGTAATTTTCAAAATATCTCATAAATTATGAGCAATAAGATTAGTTTTGGTAACCTTTACAAATGTGTGACTGTTGTGGTTGATAGGAGGAAATTATTTAGAAGCATACCATTAAAGAGCTTTAGTCATTAGAATAGTCAAGTCAAAATGGTTAAGCAATTTGATGAAAAAGAAGCAATGTCAGAGCTCAAACTGTAACCTGGGTCCCATGAGTTCTGTTCTAGTTAAAAGAACTATCAATAGTTCAGGAATTAATAATACTTATGGAACGTTGCCTACAGTACCAATAGTATTAGAATACTAGTTTCCATATCCCTTTCTTCTAACACTGCTTCTCAAAACATGAGATCGATAGGTTGTCCACTCATTAAAATTTGGTGAGCTTTTTCTCTATTTTTTTCTGTTATTTTGAGAAGTTTCATTGTATCTTTAAATAATAATGATGTTACTGCCTAAAATACAAAATTAATTTGAGCACTTGAAATTCAATTCCAAAAATGAACCAAAACCCTAGAAAATAGGTGGGACTTGAAGATTTGCCACAATAATATTTTTCACCATTTATGTTTAATTTAAAATTAAGATATTTAAAGTACCTGGGAATTATGGCTAGTGTAATTTTTACCAACACTATAAATAAAATATTTAAAATTCAGTACATACATGTAAATCACTGCTCTATTACATAATTGTTTTATCTATATCAAAACTTCAATTTGGGGGTACCTGGGTGGCTCAGTCCGTTAAGTGTCTGCCTTTGGCTCAGGTCATGATCCTGGGGTCCTGGGATCTAGTCCTGGGTTGGGCTCCCTGTTCAGAGAGGCGTCTGCTTCTCCCTCTGTCCCTCTCCCCATCGTGTTCTCCCTATCTCTCTCTCAAATAAATAAAATCTTAAACAACAAAAACTTCAATTTGGAGGATTTGTCGACTGGCTTTTGCAAGAGTTAAGGTACTGCTAGACAAGGTAACAACCAAACCAGAAATTTTAGTTGCTTCACAAATAAAAATGGTTGTCTATTACTGTATAAAAAGACGAACACCATAATTTTGTGACTGGAAACAGCAAACATTGAATTGTTCAATATTCTTTGGGTCAAAAATTCCAACAAGTCTTAGATGGTAGGGCTCATCTCTGCTCTAAATGACTGAAACTAGAAGATCAAGGGTGTTGTATTCACATTTTATGGCCCTGTTTTTGGCTACCAGTGTGCTATTGTATTTCTCCTCCTTGTGGCTTTGTTTCCACCTGGTCTTTCATCATTCAGAGTATTAGCTCATGTTTTTTTTATATGGTGTCTGGCTTCCAGGAGGGTAAAACAGTGCTGCTAAACTTGAAAGAGTAGAACGAAGCCAAAGGAATCACAATTCTAAATTTTAAACTATACCTCAAAGCTATAATAATCTAAACAGGATGATACAGTCACAAAAATAAACACATAGATCAATGGAATAGAATTAATAGCCCAGAAATAAACCCACACACATACGGTCAATTAATCTACAACAAAGGAGGCAAGAATGTACAATGAGGAAAGACAGTCTCTTCAACAGATGGTGCTGGGAAAATTGGACAGCTATATGCCAAAGAATGAAACCGGACCACTTCCTTACACCATACACAAAAATAAACTTAAAATGGATTAAAGAATTAAGTGTAAGACCTAAAACCATAAAACTCCTAAAAGAAAACATGTAAAGTAAATGCTTGGACATTGGCCATAGCAATATTTTTCTACATCTGTCTCCCCAGACAAGGAAAACAAAAACAAAAGTATATTTAAAAAAAAAAAAGGAACTAAAAAACTAAAAAGACTTAGTAGCAAAGGAAACCATCAACAAAATGAAAAGACACCTACTGAATGGGAGTAGATATTTACAAATGTTATGTCTGATAAGGGTTAATATCTAAAATATACAAAGAACTCATACAACTCATACAACTCAATACTGCACACACAAACACACACACACATACATTCTGACGTGTGTGTGTGTGTGTGTGTGTGTGTGTGTGTATATACATACACATTCTGATTAAAAAATGGGCAGAGGACCTAAATAGACAGTTTTCCAAAGAAGACACATGGATGGCAATGGGCACATGAAAAAATGCTCAACATTACTAAACATCAGGGAAATGGAAATCAAAACCACAACATGTTATCACCTCACCGAATGGTTAGATCAAAAAGACAAGAAATAGCAAGTGTCAGTGAGGATGTGGAAAAGGCAACTATCATGTACTATTGACAGGAATGTAAATTGGTGCAGTCACTATAGAAAATAGTATGCAAGTTTCTCAAAAACTTAAAAATAGAAATACCAAATCCTAATACCTAATCCAAAAAGATATATGCACCAGTAGGTTTATTATAGCACTATTCACAATAGCCAAGAATGGAAGCAACCTAACCGTTCACAGATAGACGGATGTATAAAGAATATGTGATACACACACACACACACACACACACACACACACACACACGGAATATTATGTAGCCACAAAAAAGAACAAAGTCTTGCTGTTTGTGACAATGTGGATGAATCTAGAGAGTATTATGGGAAGTGAAATTAGTCAGACAGAGGAAGACAAATACCATATGATTTCACTTATATGAGGAATCTAAAAAACAAACAACCAACCAAAAGAAACAAACTCTTAAGTACAGAGAATACGCTGGTGGTTTCCATAAAGGAGAAAGGTGGGTAGATGCACAAAATAGGTGAAGGTGATTAAGCTATACAAACTTCTACTCATAAAATAAATAAATCATGGGGATGAAAAGTACAGCATAGGAAATATAGTCAATAATATTATAATAACTTTGCATAATGACATATGGTAGCTACATTTCTTAGGTCAGCATTTTGTAACGTATATAATTGCTGAACTATGTTATACACCTGAAACTAATATAATATTGTCTGTCAACTATCCTTCAATTTAAAAAGAAGAAAGAGAGAAAAACAACAACAGTGATGTTAATCCTTATAAGGCTTAGCCTAAATGTCCTAAAGGATAATTTCTGTTGTCTTTTGTTCACCAAATACTTTTACAAAGCCAGTTGAGAGTCATATGGAGAAAAACCAGTTTTCACTTCTTGATGGTAGAAGTGGCAAAGTCACATTACAAAAAGGCACGTTTGGATATTAGAAATAAGGAAAATTCTCTGGGGCCCGTGGGTGGCACGGTTGGATAAGCCACCAACTCAGGTCATGATCTCAAGGACGGGAGATTTCACCCCACATCAGGCTCCAAACTGAGTGAGGAGTTGGCTTGATTCTCTCTCCCTCCCCCCTCCCCCCACTCTCTCTCTTTCTCTCAAATAAATAAATAAATAAGAAATAGGAAAGTTCTCGATTCAATAATCTATGTCTCTACCATAAAAGAAAAAAAAAATAAAAGAACATAATGAGCCCAATATAAGCAGAAGAAAGTAATGATAAAAATCAGAAAGAAAAGAATGAAATCAAAAGGAAAACAGGAGAGAAAATTGATGAAACAAAAACATCAATTACATTGTCAAGCCTCTAGTAAAACTGAAGTAAATAAAAAGAGAGAAGGCACAAATCATCAATATTAGGAATGTAAAAAGGGGTAACGCTTCAGATTCTATAGCCATTAAAAAGATAAATTTGACAACTTAGAAGAAATGGACGAATTCTTTGAAACCCACAAAGTACCAAAATTTAAATAAGATGAATTACATAATCTGAATAGCCCTAGAATCATTTAAAAATTGAATCATAAGTAAAAGTCTTCCCAAAAATTATGGGGGCCTGGGTGGCATAGTTGCTTAAAGCTTCCAATTCTTGGTTTCAGTTCAGGTGGCGATCTCAGAGTCCTGAGATAGAGCCCTGCATAGGGCTCCAAGCTCAGCAAGGAGTCTACTTAAGACTCTCTCTCCCTCTCCCACCCCTGCCCTCCCACCCTGTACGTGTGCATGTACACTCTCTCTCCCTTTCTCTCTCTATAAAACAAATTTAAAAAAATAAATAAAAGTCTCCCCCAAAATTAATCTCTAGGCTCAGACATTTTTATAAGCAAATTCTACATAAATGTAAAGAATTACTACAAATTTCATAAAATCTCTTCCAGAAAATATAACAATAAGAAACACTTTTCAATTAATTTTATGAGACCATTGTTACCCTAATACTAAACAAACAAACAAATAAAAGTAGTACAAAGAAATGGAGACTATAGATAAATATCTTTCATCAATTTAGACACAAATTTCACAGGAAAAAATAGCAAACTGAATCCAAAAATGTATAAAAGAATTATACATTATGACCAAGTGGGATTTATTCCAAATTTTCAAGGCTGGTTTTACATCCAAAACCCAATCAATGTATTTCATCATATCAACAAGCTAAAGAAGAAAACTCAATGATCTTATCCATTGACAAAGTCAAAAACCCTCAAACATGATTAAAAAAAAACTGAGCAAGTTAACAATAGAGAAGTATTGCCTCAATTTGATAAAGAACATGTATGAAATACTTAGATCTAACATCATAGTTAATGGTGAAAGATAGAATGCTTTCCTCTAACATAAGGCACAATGAAGGATGTCTGCTCTCACCACTATTACTTAACATATTATCGAAAATTCCAACCACTTTGATAAAAAAAGAAAAACAAATAAATGATATATTGAAAAGGAAGAAATAGTGTCTCTCTTTGCAAATAATTGTCTACATAGGTAATCATTTCCAAGGACTCTACAAAAATACCTTCTAGAACCACTAAGTTAGTTCAGCAAGGTTGCAGGACACAAGACCCACGTGCAAAAATCAATCATATTTATGAATATTCACAATGTACACGTGGAAACAAAAATTAAAAACTGAATACCATATACATCTCTCAAAAGAAAATGAAATATTGAGATGCGTACTTGACAAAACCTATACAGGATCTCTATGCTGAGAATGACAAAACCACTGTTGGAAGAAATTAAAGAAGACCTCAATAAATGGAGAAACACTGTGTTTATGAATTGGAAAACTCAACATAGTAAATATATCCATTCTTCCTTCATTTGTCTATAGGTTTTATAAAATTCCTACCAGATTCCAGCATGAATTTTTATAGAAATAGACAAGCTTATTCAAAAATACATACGGAAAGGAACAGGCCCTGAAGTGGCAAAAGCAATCTTGGCAAAGAAGAATAAAGTGGGAGGAATCCCTTCTACCTGATATGAAGTCTTATTATACAGCTACAGTGATCAGGACGTGTGCTACTGTTGGCAGGACTGACAAATGGATGACTGGAACAGAGTAGAGAGTTCAGATATAGTCCCACACAAGTATGCTCAACTGATTTTGACAAAGATGCAAAAGCAATTCACTTTAGAAAATACAGCTTTTCAACAAATGTGCTGGAGCAACGGGACATTCATAAGTTTAAAAAATGAACCTTGACCAAACTCTCATGCCTTATGTAGAAACTAACTCAAAATGAATGACAGACTTAAATAAAAAGTGTAAAACTATAACACATTTAGAAAAAAACATGTAAGAAAATATTTGAGACAAAAGGTAGGGAATATGTTCTTAGACTTGACACCAAAAACACAACCCATAAAAGCAAAGTTTGATAAATTTAATCTCATCAAGATTAAAAACACTTGGTTTGCAAAAGCCTTAAGATGAAGAGACAATCTATATATTGGTAGAGAGCATTTGCAAACCATATATTCACCAAAAGTTTAGTGTGTCAAATATGTAAACAACCCTTAAATCCCATAGTAATGAACATTTCACTGAAGAGGATATACGGATGGTAAATAAGCACACGAAGTGTTCTATATCATTAGCCATCAGGGAAATGCAAATTAAAACCACAGTGAGATACCACTACCTACTTATCAGAATGATTAAAATAAAAAACAGTGATAGCATCAAATCCTGGTGAGAATGCAAAGAATCTGTGTATTTCATTTCTGGTAGGCGGGTAAAATGATACAACCATTCTGAAAAACTTTTGCATTTTCCTTAAAAAACTAAACATGCAACTACTATATATCTTACCAATTGCAGTCCTGGGCGTTTATTTTGGCAAAATGAACACTCATGTTCATACAAGAATCTGTATCCTATATTCACAGCAGCTTTATTTAGAACTGTCCAAGAGGAAACAACCCAAATGTCCTTCAGTGGGTGAATGGTTAAACCTGGTACAGTCATACTATGGGATACGTCAAAGCAGGAAAAAGAAGGGTCTATTGATACACACAACAACTTGGATCTATCTCCGGGGAATTATGTTAAGCAAAAAATGCCACTGCCAAAAGGTTACACACCATATGATTCCATTTATAAAATTTCCTTAAAAATAACAAAACTTCAGGGGCACCTGGGTGGCTCAGTGAGTTAAGCATCTGCCTTCAGCTCAGGTCAGGAACCCAGGACCCTCTTCCTCTACTGCATGTGCTCTCTTATGCTCTCTTTCTCTCGCAAATAAATAAATAAAATCTTTAACAAAAATAACAGAACTTCAAGATGGAGAACAGATTAGTGGTTTTCAGAGATTGGGGCAAATTTGGGAGAGAGGAGGTGAGGATGTTATAAAAGGACAACATTAGGTGATGGAACTGCTCTGAATCTTGACTGTGGTGGTGGTGACACGAATCTACACATATGATAAATTGCATACAGCTAAATACACACATGCACACACACAAAAGTAAAACTGTGGAAATATAAATGCTATTGGTAGATTATATTGATACCAGTGTTCTCTTTGTAATATTACACTATAGTCCAGCAAAATGTTACCACTGGGGTACAGGTAAAATGTACAAGGAATCGCCCTGCATTGTCTCTTGTAATTGGTGTGCATCTACACATGGGAGATGCCAGGTGGGAGGAATTATTGTGACCCCCTGCTTTGGAAACAATCCACCAGCAAAAGTTTCTTTCTTACTTATGCAAAGTCCAAAATTGCTATGGGCATTCATGATTGGCAGATTCTCCCTCCAATGGTGATATAGGCTTCTTCCTTCTTGAGACTCCATCATTTTCAACACCTAGCTTAAACATGAGTCACACAAGTACACTGTATGTATGACATGCACATATGATAGAGCTTGGCAGATTTTCATGGGACAGGCCTAAAAGTGTCCAAATTTGCTTTCCATTTTTTCTTTTATTTGAGAAGTTTCATTCTATATTTAAGATAATAATGCTGTCTGATGAACAATAATTTCAACACTCAAAACTCAATTCCAAAAGTGAACCAAGACTTGTCAAAATGCAAGGCTCAATTATTTGACACAATAAGATTTCTCACTATCTATGTTTAATTTAAGATTAAGCCATTTGATTTTCAAAAGCATAGTTTTCACTAATCCATTGACTGGAGCCTGCATTTCACTGAGGAGAACCCCATCATTTGCCAGTACTTAGCTACAAGTGGGACAGGTAATGTACTTACCGTGCCAAAGGAGCTGAGGATTTCAGAAGTCACAGTGATCAAAGAACAGTCTTCCACCCAACATTTTTGGACACACATCATGGAGAAATTTGGGTTTAGGGACATTCTGTATCTTCTTCCTTAAAAAAAAGTAAGAGAGTAGTACCTATAATTGGGTAGTGATCTAGTTTTCTAGAAATACCTACAATCTGACAGGTACAAGGTGTACTTAAGTAACTCTAAATGTCCATGCAAGTATCCCATGTTATTGCTACTATACTGAAGAGCTGCATATCACATAAGGAAGTCCACTTATTTACATTTAAATAAGAACTATAAATCTAGAAATAAGAAGTATTAAATTTTAATACATTATTGCATTAGAATATTTTTTAAAAGGCTATTAACTTGTTAATAAGTAAGACAAACTCGATTTTCTCAGGTAAGGGGGAATGGTTAACTAGAGTTTTACATTCTCATGAACATTGACTCCTAACATTTGTCTGAATCTAAAACAAGAGAAATATTCTATTTATAGGACCCATAGTCAAATTTGTATTCCCATTTTGGGCCACAGTAATCTAACACCTATATCCCCAGTGTTCAAATATAATTACATGAGTGAGTGCTTTAATAATCCTTTTCCATTATAAACAAATACAGGATGTTTACATAACTTGAAGCTAAAGCAAATCCCAACCAAAATTCAATTAGGTAAAAACTGTGGTAATTGTATGAAGTTTCAATAAATATTATTCATGTAGAATGTCTTAGCTTCTCTCAAAGTTGTGCTTATTACAAATCAGAGACAGAAAACATATCAAGATCCCAAGCAGAGACACTCAAACGTTTAAGCCAACGGTTCAAAAAAAAATTACTATATATCTACTTTAAGTGTTTGAAAACCTGCATTAAATAATAAGATTAAGATCTAAAGAGAAAATTCCACCTAGGAAAACAAATTGGTAGCACTGAATTTTAGCTTTTATTCCAAGGACAATTCCCTTCCTAATTTATAATGCCACAATGAAATATACACAAAGCAAAAATAGGAAGACACCTATGTGGAAAACAAAACAAGCATACTCTGTTAATGCCCACATTTTCAAAAAAACAAAAACAAAAAAAGCCCACATTTTCAATATGTACTTCACAGAATTGAATTTTATTTTATCCACTAAATGAATTTCTCCTTCCAAAGCTATCTCATTTCACATATGTCTCCAGATTTCATTATCAAGACTATCCCAAAAGATAAGCTAAGTGGTCACATATTTAATATAACTTGAGATCTGATATTGAAAGACATTATTCTCAAAATAAATCCTCCATCTGCCTTACAGAGTCTGTGAAATTGCATTATTTCAGGTGTCTCCTTTACTTATAGTCTTCATGTTTCAAAAATCACTGTTAAAATACAATTAACACTGAAGGGGATTTTGCATAATATTACTATATCTCTCTAGGTTGGTGTCTATGTCTTATAGAATTAAAATTGGCCAAAATCTTTGAAACACCTTTAAAAGATTATATTTGGGCATAAATATACATAATGCAAAACTATTAGAAATATGAGGTGCATTTGAATCTTAGATTTATGTAAGATCTTTATATACTTTTCTTAGTCCTTACATATCAAATAGATGAGGATAATTAGAGAATCTGAGTATCATAATGGCATATTTCATTTACTATATGTGTAAAATTTTGTACTCCACAAATAGAGCATTCCAGCACTGTATCAGTCAGCTGCTAATGACTAACAAACAGTCCAAAATCTCACTGCCATATAAAAATAAACATTTATTTCTTATGAACATTTATTTCTTATGTCTTCAGATCACATGAAATGATTGTGGTAATCTCACCTGTACTCATTTCATGCATCTGCAGGTTGGTTGGGGGTCCGCAAATTTAAGGTGAGCTTGATTGAGCTTAGAATCTTGAATCAGGTCTGTTTCATATGCCTTTTAGCCTCTTTGGACCCACAGGCTAACCAGCATGCTTTTTCATGGCAATGGTAGCAGCAGAAGCGGCAAGTGGAAACATAATACTTGTTAAGGCTTAATGTCGTAACTAGTTCTCTGTCATTTCCACCTGCATTCCATTGACCAAATAAGCAAGGTTGAGCCCAAATTCAAGAATAAGAGCATGCATACTCTACATGCTTTGAGACAAAGCAAGTCATAGGACTAAATTCAACATTGATCGAGTAGGGGAGTAAACTCCAACGGGAGTATGGATTAGAGGTAAAAGGAGTCTATATTTTTGAACATTAGTATACTCAAAGCACTTTTTTAAGCATCATGGAGTGTTCACAAATATTAATCATGAACTTTGCAACAAGGTGTGCCTCAATAACTCAAAGAGGAAATTTTACAGGTCACCGTTTCTGACCATGAGGCAATATGACCGGACACAATTCACAAACAATTATGCCAAAAATATAAAGTCTGAAGGACTCCATGACTGATTGCCTATGGTAAGAGAGTAAAAGGGATCTCTCAGAGGATCACTGTGTTTCTAGAAAATTATTGGGTGGTCAAAGCCTATGGTTTATTTAGATTGATCAAGTGCTCCACTGAGAGTTAAACTTTATCAGTTAACTGTAAAGAAAAACTTAAGCAAGATGTCTAAAGGTACAGTGGGCTGCTGGGAAGACAGTGTTTTCCCTGCCGCAGGAGGGCTCTTCAGTGTTGATCCAAATGGTAAATTGTGCTATGATAAAGCGACATTGGTCTACAGCAAATTAAAAAAAGAGTGGCTTTTCCATAAAGTTAAGTATCCTTAATTTCAAGGACTGTGTCTTATTATGAGATTCGATTCTTCCTATATTTAGTCATTAAGCTGCCCTTTCCATTTTAATGAAATATTTGTGATTCCAGAGGGCAGTATTTTTGTTTTGAAACTTGTCAAATGTTATGAAATTGTACATGTTCCTGAAATCCAAATGTCTGAAAGCATATATGCAGAGCTTTTATACTTTTTCTCTTTGAGTTCTCAGGAAAGGAAAGAATTGGCTAGTTCAGCTCAGTATCGGATCTCCGGCATCCGCAGTCTGTGTAGGTACCCAGGGATTATTTGGAATAAAAGACATAACAAGGACACAATGCTGGTAGAGACTGGTGAGAAGCTCACCAATCTGCTCCTGGGTGGCTCAGTCATTAAGAGTCTGCCTTCAGCTCAGGTCATGATCCCAGTGTTCTGGGATCGA
The DNA here is from genome assembly GCF_023065955.2 of Ursus arctos. Classification (NCBI taxonomy): domain Eukaryota; kingdom Metazoa; phylum Chordata; class Mammalia; order Carnivora; family Ursidae; genus Ursus; species Ursus arctos. Next base: position 17,563,625 of record NW_026622930.1, read on the forward strand.
GCCCCGCATCGGGCTCCCTGCTCAGCGGGAAGCCTGCTTCTCCCTCTCCCACTCCCGCTGCTTGTGTTGTCTCTCTCGCTGCCTCTCTGTCAAATAAATAAATAAAATCTTAAAAAAAAAAAAAAGAAGCTCACCAATCTTTTTTTCCCTTCTCCTAGGGAATATCTGTCCTACCTATTTCATTCTCCTAGCAGTCAGGTGTATCTGTATACAGTGCTTGTCCTAGAATGTAGGGGGAAGCAATGTTTGACACATCCAGAACTGGCCCTTTAAGTTACCTGATGCAAGAGCATCTATAGTTCTCTTTCTTTTTGCATTTATTGGCCAGATCCATTTATTTTTACACTTTTATTTCTTTATTAATGTGGACAGTGCCACAGATAAAAACATTGGCTCTTGTACTGATTAAAGAACCATCTGGTAGCTAGGAAAATTATGTAAAATTTTAGTTTAGACTGAAGGAGACCTACTGAGGATATACTGTCTCTTAGAATGCTAGCAATGGCCAGAGGGTCTGTAAGACATCTTTCTCTCTCTCTGGCCTCTGCTCTTAAGAAGATTAACTGGAAATTCTTCTTAAGGAAAAGAATCTTAAGTAACTTTTAAAATAGTTATACTAGTTATGTCTTTCTACCTAATAATTGAGGCAAAAGATACGGATTTCTATTCTGCCAGTATGTTACGGATAATAGTGAAAAGAATTTTTAAAACTATTTTAAACTAACTACTACAGGTGACATATCTACAGAACTGAAAACTCTAAGTGGAAATGACAGCCTGATGATTTCTTGTTTCCATAAGGTTTTAGGCTCAGTGAATTGTCCATTTCACTGAAATCCTGCTGAACAAACACATAGTGTTCCCTCAGTAATGTCCCTCTGAGTTTATGTAATAGTAACAGTTCCAAGTATAAAGATTACTTCTAAATCCCGTGGTAGTATGGATTTTACATTATGTTAGATGTCTTCTCTTTCTCGCTCTGTCTCTGTCTGTCTCTGCTTCTCTCTGTCTCTCTCCTTTCCTTTCTTTTTATTCTGGACATGGAAGATCACCCCCCCTCCTTTTTATAATCTGTCAAAGTCAACTAAATGGAAGCATTCATGAAAACTCACACCTGTTAAAAAACTGAATACCATTTACCAAAGAATATCTGTTCTTAGCCATATAGTCTGTCTTCATATGATTGGATAGTTATAATGGGACAGGAATTGGGTCAAATTGTTATATTCTCTTTTCTCTTAACTAATTTACCAACTTGATTTCCATTATTTTTAGATCGAAAGATTTTTGTTTTCATTTTCATCAGATTCTAAATTTTCTCATCACTTGCACATGGACTAGAATTTAGGTTTGAATGTGGTACAAGCATGGCTTAAAGGAAATTTCTAGAATATTTTATATACCAATATTCTGAAGTAAAACATGTGCAAGTTTCTTGCCCAGCAGATGATCACTTAATGATGCTGAAAAGAATAGCCTGATATACCAGATATTTTAAGATAATGTCTTTGTGGCTACAAAGAATAAATCTATGCATGGCTTGCGATTGAAATACATGATCTGTGAGCAACATTTTTCTACTACATCGGAGACCTAGACTACCAAGAATAGCTATCATTTACTGAGGGTCTGATATTTCTAAGTCATCTCCAGCCATCTCTAAGTTCTATCACGTTCTACAAAATGTGTACTGTAATTCCTGATGTACAGATGAAGATATGGGAGAAGAAACAACTTCTTCAAAGTTACAGAGACGGTAAATTGCTTGGCCATGGCCAGGGTTCAAATCAATTTCTGCTCTTTTTTCCATACTACCATGGAGAAAATCTGACCAAGTCATGCAATGATAAGATGGCTGAAGTGCTTAGACAAAGCAGTGATGGTGTTTATTTGACTGTGCACAGACTTCTTTCATAGAACCATGTGCTAAGTATATTTTTCTTTTAAAAAGCTCCAATTACCATATATTGTGGATTTAACTCAAAGTGGCATATAAAGTGACCTGCATTTTTCTATATAAACATTTAGGTTTGGTAATATATAGGTTTACTCTTCTAGCTGCCCCTCCAAGCAGTTGCAGCCCCAGGGAGAGATTATTAGACCCCAGCTTTCTCTCCATAAATAGGTTCTTAGCCATTAACAGGAGGTCAAGAGGTGGGTGGAGGGCTAGGTCGAAACCTTAACCAGGTTTATGTTGACGTCTCAGTACCATAAAATGTTTGACTTGGAAAGAAGTTGATGATCACTCTGTCGAATTCCCTTATCTTGGAGAGAAAATTCACGACTGAAAGGCAATAGGTGCTATGCTCAAGACCACGTCGTAAGTTAATAGCAGAGCTTAGGTCACTGAACAACTAGCAAAATGCTCTTTCCAATCTCCATTGGGATATGTGTTGTCTGGATACTGAGAAAAAGGCTTATTACTTTGTGTAAGTTACTTCATTTTTCCACATGCGTTTCATGACTGGTGGGAGTCATATGAGTTAGGAAAGGCAGATGCTGCAACTTGGTGTGTGATGAGCAGCTTGCTGGAAGTACGTATGCTTTATTTATTACTTTTATCACAATTCTTGGCATTTTTTTCATAAACGAATCGTGAACGTCATGGTTGATGGGATTTTACCGGCCAATTCTTGGGAAATCTCAAGATAGCATCACTCAGAATCTTGTGCTAGAGTTGGATTCTTACAGGATGTTCCACTGCGTGATGTGGCAATGATGAAGGTGATTTTAATGTAGGGATTGGCAGGTTGAACCCCGAGCTTGTTAGTCCAAACCTTTAGTGACACTGTATTCTGTGAAAACTACATGAGTGCAATTTGCTGAACTGATCAAATGAACCAGAAATTTAACTTCATATTGTTTGTTTTTTCCAGATAGTTGGAAATGTATTAACATTAACATATTGCTTCTTTCTTTTTCTTCCCCAAAGACACACACACACACACACACACACACACACACACACACACAGCTTGTGAGGTTTAATTACAAAATATATCAGGACAATTACAAGGATATTCTCTGCGGTGACAAAATATATCTTGCATACTATTTTCTGTGTTTTTCTCCGTATTCAAATCCCTTTTCTACCAAATTCCCTATCCTTAAAAAGGAAGAAAATTTGTCTTACCTTCCCTTTGTATTCTTTCATAAAACCACTATCATAATCGTAAGTTTTTGCACCATCACTTTGTACTCACGAGTAACATAAAACCTGGAAAAACTCACAAAAAAAGAAAGACAAAGAGAGATATAAGCATCGTATTGTAAACAGAGTTTGGGAGAATTCACTGATGTTCCTGATCATTTTTCTTTGCTTGTGAGGCACACAAAAGGGGAAATACTGAACGGACGAACCGCAGGCTACAGCAACCTCTCACGAAATTGTTAGTCAGTGTCAGCAAATGAAACTGACAAAAACATCTGGAGGAAAGATTGAGTAATTATTTTTCCGTGTTAATGGCCCTTTATTTGTGGTTTTTATGCCTGTGTTTGTTAACAGTAATTGCCTGTACTCTACTGTTTATTTTTAATGAGTCCCTTAAAAATGGAGCACTAACTACTGTAGGATTTATTCTCAGTTTGTTTACTGTAGAAAGAACAGTGGACAACAGGACTCCATCTCCTTAAAGGGAAAACTAATGGGGTGCATCAGTCAGTGTAAGAAAAAAAACTGTCTTTGGAAGTATGTGTGTGGGGTTTTGAAAATGGAAAAGGAATCAACGCACTACACTATTTGTTGGTTGGGTCTCACTAATCCATGGAGATTCAACCCAATGTAACTATTTTCTTTCTTTGTCATAATTATCATCTTGGTTTTATTTTTTTAATTTTTTAATTTTTTTATTATTATTTTTTTAAAGATTTTACTTATTTGACAGAGAGAGAGACAGCCAGCGAGAGAGGGAACACAAGCAGGGGGAGTGGGAGAGGAAGAAGCAGGCTACCAGCGGAGGAGTCTGATGTGGGGCTCGATCCCAGGACTCTGGGATCATGCCCTGAGCTGAAGGCAAGACGCTTAACGACTGAGCCACCCAGGTGCCCCTATCATCTTGGTTTTATGGTGTCCATGGAAGAATACAAAACAGATTACTTATAATGCAAAATAGATCTCATTTGTTCATATACTGCAATATTCCAGATCTTTCTTTCTTCACTCCATGATATTAAACTCCCTGAGGTCAGGAATCCTCAGTGTCTCAGTCATCTCTGTGTCATCAGTGCTTAATAGATACATACTTTGTAGATAGTAAATACTCAGTATTTACTTATTGGATAAATCAATGTAGCTACTCTTAGCTGCTGGATTGAGCAAGTACAATGACTGCAGTTCCCAGATCAGCAAAGCATATTTGACAGCACACATAGATGTAATTACATTTATAGTGGAAATTTTTATAATTTTTAAAAAATGCTTATTTATCTATAAACTCATGCATTAATTTCCTAGGGCTGGTATAACAAATTACCAGAACTGGTTGGCTTAAAACCATAGGAATTTATTCAAACCAGAAGTCTGAAGTTAAAGTGTGATCAGGGCCATGTTTGCTCTGAAAGCTCTGGGAATGAATCCTTGTCTTTTCCTAGCTGCTGGTGGCTGCCAGCCATCCTTGGCATTCCCAGGCTTGACATTCCATCACTCCTCTCTCTTCAACTTCCGTTTTCACATGGCCATCTTCCCTCTGTACATGTCCTTGTGTTGCTGTTTGCTCTTTATAAGGACGCTGGTCATTGGATTAGTTCCCATCTTAACCCAGTATGACATCATCTTGGCTACATCTACAAAGACCCTAATTCCAAATAAGGCCACATTCTCTCTCTCTCTCTCTTTATTCTTTCCAACTGTATGGAGTTATAATTCACACAATTTTAATTTTTAATTTTTAAATGTACAACATGATGACTTGATATATCGTACATTGTAAAAAAAATTCCTATAATTCTGTTATTTGACATACGTCATCTCATATATTTACCATTTATTTTTATTTTGGTGAGCATATTTAAGTTCTACTCTTAGCAGATTTCAATTATACAATACAATATTATCAACTATAATCACCATTTTAATACATTAAACCGTCCAAACTTATTCATCTTATAACTGAAAGTTTATATGCTTTTTCCAAACTTTCCCCGTTTCCCCCCACCCTCAGCCCCTGACAACCACCATTCCACTCTCTTTTTCTGTGAATTTAATTTTGTTCTAGATTCTATAGATACGTGATACCATGCCGCATTTGCCTTTCTGTCTGGCTTATTTTTCTTAGCATAATGCCTTCTATGTTCATTCATGTTATCACAAATGGCAGTATTCCCTTCTTTTTTATAGCTGAATAATATTCCATCCTGTGTGTATGTGTGTGGTTATACATGTGTATACACATATATAGGGGTATGTGTGTGTGTGTGAATATACAAAAGTAGGCACCTTGGTGCCTCAGTCTATTAAATATCTGCCTTTGGCTCAGATCATGATCTTGGGGTCCTGGGATCAAACCCCAAATCGGGCTCCCTGCTCAGCGGGGAGTCTGCTTCTCCCCCTAACTCTGCCGCCACCCCCCCAGCACTTGTGTTCTGTCTCTCAATCACTCTCTCTCTCTCAAATAAATAAAAAATCTTTTTTAAGAAAGTATATATACCTACACACATATATATCACATTTTCTTTATCCATTCATCTGTTGGTGGACACTAAGGTGTGTTTCCATGAATTAGCTGTTGTGAATAATCCTGCAAAGGACATGGGGTGCAGATATCTCTTCAAGACGGTGATTCTGTTTCCTTTGTATATATACCCAGAAGTGGGATTGTCAAATCATATAGTAGTTCTATTTTTAATTTTCTGAGCAAACTCTGCACTGTTTTCTATAGTGGCTGCACAAGTTTACATTCCCACTAACAGTGCGCAAGGCTTCCCGTTTCTCTACATTCCCACCAGCATTTGTTAGCTCTTACCGTTTTGCTAATAGGCTACTAACAAGTATGAGGTGATATCCCACTGTTGCTTTGATTCGCATTTCCCCGATGAGTAGTAACGTTGAGTACCTTTTCATGTATATGTATGTCTTCTTTGAACATGTCTATTCAGGTCCCTTGCCCATTTTTTAATTGAGCTGTTGTTTTGTTTCGTTTTGTTTCTATTGAGTTGTATGAGTTTTTTGTATATTTGGGATATTAACCCCTTACCACACACACAGTTCACAAACATTTTCTTCCATTCCGTAGTTTGCCTTTTTATTTTGTTGATGGTTGCCCTTGCTGTGCTGAGGCATTTTGATTTGATGGGGTCCAACTTGCTTATTTTTGCCTGTTTTCTTTTCTTTCTTTTTTTTAGTTTCAAGTTTTTATTTAAACTCCAGTTAGTTAACGTTCAGTGTGATATTGGTTTCAGGAGTAGAATTTTATGATTCATCACTTACATACAACACCCAGGACTCATCACAATAAGTGTCCTCCTTAATGCCCGTCACTCATGTACCCCATCCCCCCACCTCCCCTCCAGCAACTCTGTTTGTTCCCTAGAGTTAGCTTATTTTTGCTTTAGTTGCCTTTGCTTTTGATATCAAAAATCAAAAAATCATCGCCAAGGCCAATGTCAAGGAGTTATGTTTTCTTCTAGGAACTTTATGATTTTAGGTCTTAATCCATTAGTGTTGATTTTTGTGTATGGTGTAAGATCAGAGTACAGTTTCATTGTTTCACATGTGGATATCCAGTTTTCTCAGAACCACTTATTGAAGAGATTATCCTTTCCCCATTACATATTTTTGGTGTCTCTATTGAAGATTAATTGACCACTTATAGAAGGGTTTATTTCTGGGCTCCCTATTCTGTTCCATTGATTTGTCTATTTTTATGCCAACATTGTATTGTTTTGATTACTGTAGCTTTGTAATATACTTTGAAGTCTGGAGGTGTGATGACTCCAGCTTTGTTCTTTGTCAAGGTTGCTTTGGTTATTCATGGTCTTTTGCTGTTCTATACAATTTTTTTTTTCTATTTATGTGAAAATGCCACTGAAATTTTGATAGGGATTGCATTGAACCTATAGTTTACTTGGGATAGTACAAACATTTTAACAATATTAATTCTTCCAATCAATTTAGGATAGCATCAAAAGAATAAGATACTTAGAACGAAATTTAACCAACGAGGTGATAGAATATAAAATAAAGTATAAAATATTGGTGAAAGTAATTGAAGAAAATACAAATAAGGTCACATCTTGTGGTTCCCATTAGACATGAATTTTGGGGGAACACTGTTTAGGTTAGTACACTCTGGTTGAATTTGCCTCCCGGCCACATCACTTACTGGTTGTGAGACCTTGGGCAGGATGCTTTATATCTCTAATCCTCAGTTCCTGTGTATGTAAGAGGAGGTGAATGTTATTCCTACCTACCCTGCAGAGCTGTCATGAGGACAACCTGAATGAAAGTATGAGAAGCCTTTAGCAGAGCACCTGATATTTCAAGTGAGCTCTACGAAACAACATTGCCAAAATGAATATAGTAGAGTGTAATAGGATATTTTTGATATTATGGATATGGATATATGGATAGGATATTACGGTAATGAAATGCTAGAGCAAAATTCCAACACATGGTTTCATGAAACACCAGGAAATGTCATTCAGTTATGCAAATCTCTAGAAAAAGCTAAGGATACAAAAGAATATATTAAGTAGTTGCTCCTAGGATTTCTATTCAAATAATGCATTTTCTAATAGAATCATACCAAAAGTCTTATTATATGAATTCAAAAAATAATATCAACAACTACAAAAGGGAGAGTATTGGAGGTGGTGGTTTAGAGTGCAGAGCTAATGCAGTGGGCACGGACTTAACAGTATTCCAAGGGCACAGTTTGAAAAGAATGAACCCGGGAGAAGGGTGGATCTCCTTCAGAGTGCTTTGTGAATATTGTGTCTTACAATCGAATTTGTGTTAAGAATTGGTAAGTAGAGAATTGAAGACTAAGAATGGTTACATTCAGCTAGTAGATGTGAGAGCAGAGAACAGCTTTCAATTCCTGAGATTGTAAAGCCACAGTGGTAACAGCAGCAACGATAATAGTAGTCATCTTGGGAGGGATTGCTTTGTACACTGTTCTACACATGTTCGATGCATCATTTCACTTAATCCTCACTGTCTTCTGAAGGATATACCCTTAATTTTTTCCATCTTTCTTGAAGATAAAACTGAGGCACAGAGAAGTGAAACTGATTAATGAAGTGCTACTTGGTGATAGCAAAAAAAGCATTGGAATTAAGCAGTCTGGTTTTATTGCCTGTGGTTTTTACCCTCTGTGATTTTTAATTGTATTACAAAAATAACAATATCGTTATTGTTCTGGAATGTGGAAGACCCAGTCACTCCCTCTATTAGTGAGCGGTATACTTTAAGGATGAGATGTTGCCCAGAAGTGAGTGCGAGAACACGAGATAACTAGAAGTTTAAATTTCTTCAGTCAATTTTATGTATTAAATGTTTATGGTGTGCCTTTTACGTGTTAGGCACTCAGAATACAGAGCTTTTCTGAGCCTTGACTTTCAAGGTGGCCATGTGACTTAGGAGACCACCATGTCTCCTAACCTCGCCCTATGACTGAAAACAAAATGACAATCTCCATTTAGAGCCTTGGTAAAAGCCAGACAGCAAAATAAAGTTATTGAATGATTCAAATAACATAAAATAATAAATTTGTATATTGGAATTAGAATTTGAACTGGATATAAAAAATTCCTGTTTCTTTTTTTAATACATGAATTAAAGATTTGACTGAATATTCTACTCATTCATGCTTGGCAGAAAATGGATTTTTTTGGGAGGTAGAAATTATGTTTCTTTCTCACCCCACTCCCCTTCAAAAAATATTGATTGGAAAAATCCAGGATCAAACTGTCAGTGTTCAAATAGTTGTTTGACTCAGAATATATCATGAATCAAAAATAATCTTTTAAGTCGTGCAAATGACTCATTAAGAAGAATAGTGTGATTTAATAAATGTGTCTCCCTATTTAAGTTAAAATATTTGAGCCAAAATTAGCAGCATATCTTATTCTTTTTTGACATCTTGGAATGGAATAAAACACAGGAGAGATAAGTTTCCTTTGTCTGGTTTAATTGCTTTTGGGGAGATGGACCAGCGTAAAGCCACCTGAATCGAATGACAAGAGTGTGGAGATAGGAGGTAAAGTACCGTAAAAGTTGGGAATTAACACTGATGTGGTAAACAACTTGCAGTCTCAAATACACTTTAAGACACGTTTTTCTTGCAACTTCCCTTTAGGAACAAAGTAAGGCAACTAAAAATGGGTATGCACCCCTTGTGTCCTTTAATACAAATAAGTTCATTAACATCAGCTTTGTTGCCAGAAACACCCTTTTCTTAGAAAACCACGGGTAAATTATGAGGATATTATTCTGATACTAAGAAAGAGAAGAAAAAATAGTGCTATTTTAATTTGTTTTGCTTTCCTCACATCTAATGAATAGGGTTTGTGCATACATGCATGTGTGTATACATATGTAATTACTTCAATAATTTGGAGGAAAAGGGGTGTTGGAAGAGGTTCTCTGCAAATTCAGCCAGTCCAGAAGGAATTGTCAAACCACTAGAATAGAAAAAGAGAATGAAGAAAATTGGGCGCCTTACATGAGCCAGACCCTGTGTAATTGTCTGTACATACAAGGATGAAGATGATAGAAAAGTTCTTGTTCTCAAGAAACTCAATGAGGACTCAATCAGGACTGAATCAGAACTGTAGGCAGAAGCCAAAAGGAACATTCAGGAGGAGCTTGCATGATACAAGTAGCCAGCGTAAGGTGTGGCATGCATATGGGAAGATAACAGGTTGGAAAAATAGGTTGGAACTGATTTCTAGAGCAACTTGAATTTAAGACTGAAAAGTTGATGCCCTCCTATTTTTTCTTTCCTTTTTTCTATAGCCAAATAAGTAACAATGTCAAAAAACCATATGAAAAGGTTTACTTTATTATTTCATCTGTACATATTTCATCTGCACTACAGATTGAATGTTCATGTCTCGCCCAAACTCATATGTTGAAAACCTAATCCCCAATACGATGGTACTTTGAGGTGGGGCTTTGGGGAGGTGATTAGGTCATGTGGATGGAGTCTTCATGGATAAGATTCACATCCTCACAAGAGAGGTCCACAAGAACTCCCTTGGCCCTTACACCAGGTGAGGTTACAGTTAAAAAACAAAAACCAAAACAAAACCTTCTAGGAAGTGGACTGTCATGAGACACAGAATCCCCCCGCCATGATGTTGGACTTCCCAGCCTCCAGAATGGTGAGAAATAAATGTCTGTTGTTTACAAACTACCCAGTTTGTGATATTCTTGTGATAGAAGCCCAAACAGACCAAGACAGTCTAAAAAAGAGTGTGGAGGACAGGGATTTTATAAAGATTGTGAAACAGATCAAAATATTACCCTTGCACATTGACGTAGATTTTTTTTTTTCGTTTTAAGAGAAATGGTGTATTTTAATTAGTGTTTTTGCTTTTCCGATGTTTAGAAGTGCTTCCGGGTTTGCTGTCTTGTACTGTTTTTAACTTTATTTTAGGGTTTGAGCGAGAAAGTTCTAAACTGTGAGTGATAATGAGAAATTCGGTCTATGAAGCACTCTGTGGGGATGCTGAGTCTCTGTGGCTTACATATGTTTAAAATGGGGTGGATGAGTCAACCAGAGCAGACTAAAGGCTGTGATTTTGTCCTAAATTTAGGACATGCATTGGCAGTGTCCCTTCCTTTAGCAAGTAGCCAGCTCTGGGAGTTTTCTTTCCTCTGCACTGTTTGAATGTGTAAAAACACTGCACATAACCTGTGCAACAATCATAGCCCTGCAAATCTAGATTTTCCTATTCCTCTTGCAATTTTTAGATCAAAGCCCAAGTTAAACAATGCAACCAGCCAGAGGGCGCACTTTGCAGGGACGGAGCCCGAGTAAGGGGTACCATGCTTCCCGCGGGGAAATCAGGAGAGTTTGTATTTGGATACTTAATTATTTGCAGTTTGTTTTCTGTATTTTAACATTTGTAAAATAACAACAAAAACCACCTTTTGATAGTGGTAGTTGAAGCTTTGCTAGGGAAAGTCCGTCCCATAGCAAAAATTCAAGGTGGGAATGGAGGCTTAAATCAGTGTTTCTTAAAGTACCTGAGGCAAATGACTAGTTTTTTTTTTTTTCTTTTAAATTTCCAATATGTTGAAGATCATAACTTCTGTAAAATCCAATAAAAGTTACTAGAAAATGAAATAAAAGTCATGCAAAATATTAGTCCCCAATTTTTATTATTAGATACAACAGATATATTTTTCCTTTGTCAAGCTTTCTAAATGCGTACGATTTCTGTTACTTATCTCTTCACATTTTGTGGAAAGGCTCCAGTAAGTGGAGTAGCACAGGCTCAGAGGATTCTGAAAGCAGGCAGAAAATCCCAGAGCAAATGATACAGTCAAAACAACAACAACAACACACAACAACAACAAAAGCTATACATAACACATTGCTTCGTCAGGACCACCTTTGTTTCTCTGCATAGACCGAAATTGCCACAAGTTACAAGTTGGCTGCTTTCTGATTCCTGTAAAAGGAGAGAAATTGTACTTCAAGCACTAAAGCAGTAGCTGTTGGTAGAATTCAGAGTTGAAAAGATATTTGCGTGTGTGTCTATATGTGTGCGTGCACGCGCGTACCCATGCGCATGTGCAGAACTATTTTAAACAATAACCTATAATCTAGGGGAAAATTGGGATCTTCATGAATTTTTAAAATTAGCATCGAAAGAAACATATCTGTGTAATGTTGGCAATTACTTCTAGTTGTTTCCAAATTCATCTTTGTAAAATTTACAAATATAGATGGAAGCCATCTCGGGGAATTTCACGGAGCGGTATTACCTCATCTTTAGAGCTTTTTTTTTTTTCCTGCTACTTTTTTTCAACACTCAAACTTTCCCTCTATAAATCTTTTCCTCTGCTCCTTCCAAGTCTACGTTTCTTCTTATTAAATGATGAAAAAGACGCTGACAGTCATTTCAACCTCCATTTCCCCGTCCTTCCAAAACTATAGAAGTCCTGATATCCTTTTCATGAGCAAGTGGTTACCTGGAATAATAAAAACTCATTCCCAATTGTCCCTTGCAGTCGAGTGTAATTTTGAGACTAATTTTAGACAATCGGATATGAGCAGAAATGTTGGGACCATGTTGTAGGAACCATACTTAAAAGTTCACACTTGCAATCACACTGGGTTCTGTTTTGCTCTTTGCCTTTACCTAATTTCTGGCTGAAATGAGGAGTTCCAACCATCTTGGTTATAATATTGTCTTGGGACGAGGAATCGCTTATGGTGGAATGAAATGTTATATGGAGTAAGGATCGCTAACCGCTCCAAATACCATCCTGTCTCCATACCATTTCAAACAGATTTCCTCTGAAATTTTTGACCTTGAAAAAAATGTAAACTTCTGCCTTGTTTAATCAACTATTACTCAGAAACAAACTTTACCCTAACTGATAGGAGTGATAATAGAAGTATATTACAAATAAATTTCCATGCTTTTCAGTATGGTAGCCATTAGCTATATGTGGTTATTTAAATTTAACTTAAATAAAATATAAAATGCAGCTTCTCGGTCACCCTAGCACATTTTATGAGCTCAACAGCCACATGTGGCTAGTGGCTACCTATTGACCAGTGCAAAAATTGTAGATATTTCCCTCACCATAGAAATTTCTGTTGAGCAGAGCTGATTCAGAAGATAACCTGGGTTATTCCTTATTGTAACAACATAGATATTTACTAAAAATTTTTCATTTCAGTATCTTTAAAGTATCTACATATTGAGTCACACAGACAAATCAAATTAATATGTTTAAAAACGTAATGATAAATAGTAAATTGTGAGATAATGAAATGTTTGAAAACAAATAACAAGAAACACGTTTCTGTTCCTGGGATGAATGAACATAAATTTCAGGGGTTGATCCAGGGCCTGAAATAAATAATTCTGAGTTCTTCTACCTCCCTCCCCCAATTTTCCCACGGATTGTTTCAGGTGAAAGTGGACATCAAGGATGCATACAAAGAAAAGAAGGAAGCAAGGGGGCAGTGAGATGCAAAAGTTAAAATATGTATCTTGGTCAGCTCTGGTTGGTAAAATAAACTAATGAAGGGCAGCTGCATTTCAGCTGATTTGGGGATAGTGGAAATTGTAAGAACTGGTTTTAGTTATAGTAATCTCATTTCCTTTATCTTTCTCTTTCATTTTTATTATTTTCTTTTTATTTGAAGTCACATGCCTTATTTTCTACATAGTGCTTGGAGCTTAGAGAACCTGAGTATTACAGCATGCTAAGACCCCTGCAAGTTTGTCTATGATGCATTTTCCTTACCTAAGAGTGTGAGAAAGACATTTTAAAAAAGATGAAATGTAGTGTAACAGAAAGTTGAGATATCATTTCACTGTTAAAACCTATTAGCATGTTATATTTTTATTTCAGCTTTTCCCCTTAAAAGATGTCCAAGCTACTGCTCTTTTTCTCATATTGTTTTTCAAACTTTTTTTTTTTTTTTTCCATGTAGGCCCCACTCCCAATCTGGGCCTTGAACTCACAACCCTGAGTTCAAGGGTTGGATACTGTACTGACTGTGCCAGCCAGGCGCTCCTCCTTTCTTTGTTTTGACTAGTAGACTTTCTATTTTTAAATATGCAAGTATATTACTTCCCATGAGGCTTTAGTTAAAAACAAACAAAAACCTTTATTTAAAAACGTAACAGTAGACCTTATAAAGTGATAATGAAAATTAAAGATTTGTTTTCTTAGTGAACTTAATTTTTTCCCATCTTTCCTTACTATTGCAAGAAATATCACATTGAACCTTATTCATATGGAAATACATTGGAAACTCAACACAATATTATTGGCTATATGGTAGAATTCAATATATAAAAAATTATTACCAAGCCACACATTGGTGGTGATTCAAGAGTTCAAGATGTTTATTTTGCTTCAAGCCCTTTCTCCCCAGCAAAAGGTAATACTTTGATTAGCTGTGCCTACTATCTGCTGCTGTATCTCAACATTAGGTCACAATAAATCATGGTTTTCCTCCTTAGAAATGAATCAGTGAGGGGATGTGATAGAAAGTACACAAGATTGGAAAGAGCTGAGTTCAAACCCTGGCTCCGGTTAGGTGTGGAACACGGTTCAGTTCCCTAGCTTTCCTAGGGCTCCACGAAATGAAGCTTAAATTATTTATTTCCTTGAGGTATGAAAATGAAGTGAGGAGACTTGCAGGACATATTAATGTATTAGTCGACTCGGGCTGTTATAACAAAATGCAGAGACTGGGTGGCTTAAACTGTAGACATGTATTTTTCCACAGTTCTGGAGACTGGAAGTCTGAGATCAGAGTGCCAGCATGATCAGATTCTGGTAAGAGCTCTCTTCCTGGCTTGGAGACAACAGTCTTCATTCTGTGTGCTCACATGGCCTTTCCTCAACATGTGTGTGCAAAGAAAGAGAATGAACAATCTTTCTGGAGTCTCTCCTTACATAAAAGGCACTAATCCATCCTACTGAACCAGACACCACCTTTATAAACTCATCTCACCAAGATCCAAAACTTCAAGTACCATACATTGGGGTTAAGGCTTCAACATAAGAATTTGGAGGAAATGTAAACTTTCAGGCCATAATAATCTGGCACACAGGAGTCTATTGGTAAGTGCTCAAACTCTAAAAGAAAAATGAATCATCCTGGGAAGATGAATAGGACCTAAAAAGGGAAAGTCATCACCATCACAGATGGTGTTTGAGGATCTCCCTTTCGGTGTGAACATCTAGACCAGAATTTCCTGGAGCTCCAGAGATGCTTCAAAAGGGAAGAGAGGGTTCCATGTTCAGCAACATTTTAGAAATTTTGCCTGAAATATGAAAACCTTAAAGTACTACTCAAACCCAAACTTTCTGAAATTATTTAACTGTGTGATCCTCTCATGACCTAGTCCTTATAATATACGAGTTTCATGGAACTCTGTTTGGGAATATTTCTATTTATCAGAATCTTATAAATGAGGTTTATAATTTATTTAAAAGAACTTGCACTTAGAAGTTGAAGGGTAATTTATTAATTCAATATATACTTCTACCTATACTTGACCTTAAGGCAGGACCTGAGAATAGAGGTTTGATGAGACTTGCTCATGTGTATATATATGACTATACATATGCCATAACGTATGTGTCTATATACACACATAGACATATAAAGTATGTATGTATACATAAGCACATATTTATACACATATATGTACCCTATTAATTCATTATACATAGCCTACCTATGTAAAATAATTCAAGACAACTCAAACTCTGTTTAAAATGGTTTATCTTGTGCATAATACACCTACTGAAAACAAAAGCTAACGCATTCTATGAACATGCTGTCATTATATTAAGGGCTCTAAATATAGGTTTTTATTTAATACTCAAAGCAGTTCTAGGAGGCAGGGTCATCTGTTAGTTCCTTTCACAGATTTGGAAACTGATTCTTCTGAGATGTTAGTTTGCCCAAAGTTTATTTTAGATGTAATTGATCCAGGCCCACACTAAGGTGACCCTCAATAGGTTATGCTTCTATATATACCCCCTTTCCTTGAGTGTGGCCAACACCTGTGACTTGCCTCTGACCAATAGAATATGACAGTGGTGAAGGGCACTGGCTGATTTAATTCAGGTCCTTAATATGTTGATATTGAGTTAATTAAAAAGGAGATTACTTTAGGTAGGCCCAGCTTAATCTAGTGACAGCCCCTAAAAAAGGAATGGGGGGCCTTTCCTCAAGTAAGTGGTTTGCCTGCTGACTTAGAAGAAGCAAGTCACCAGTTCCACAGCCATAAAGAACTGAATTCTGCCAACAACCTGAAAGAGCTTGGAACAAAGCCCTGAGTGTCACATGACAACATAGCCCAGACAAATCCTTGAGCGCAGCCTTGTGAGACCATGAGCAGAGAACTCCACTCTGCAGAGCCTGGACTCCTGATTCTCAGAAGGGGGAAGGTAATAAATGTGATGTTTTCCATCACAAAATTCATGGAAATGCATTATATAGCAGAAGAGGACTACTAATACAATACAATTTTTAACTCAGGCAGTCTGACTTGTGAGTTCGCATTTCTGAACTCCGTGGTAACCAGCCTTTTATAGGATAAAGTTTGGTGCCCGGGATCCTAGAGACACACAGCAATTTACTTTGAGGTCTAGATGTTTGTGAGGCCAAGGACGACAACAAGGTGCATTGCAAACACAATATCTCACGTGGGTGATTTTTTGTTTTTTGAGGGTTTTTTTTTTCTATTTAGTATTTATCGATACTTAGGTAACTGGTGGATAGGACCAGATATAGATTGAAGGAACGACATTTATTTTTTCGTACTGGTTCTGCCCTTACTCGTATGACCTTGGGAAATTTCCAAGTTGCCCTCTGCCTTCTAATTTTCTTTGTGACATTGAGTTATTTTATTCAATTTCCAACTTGAAGCGAAGCCTACTGATTACACCACGCAATTGACGACTGCATAAAAGACATGTCTCAAATGACAAGCGTTTACAAAATATTAGCTTCCACATCTAAAATCCATTTCAAAACTCACTTACTGAGTGCTTACTCAGCGCCGAGTGCTCTTTATCTTCACAGATTCCTTAAGTATTGATTCTTCTTCTCTCTTTTAACACGCTGGAACAAAAGTTAGTAAGCTGCATGGCTTGCCTCTATAACCGTAAGGTAAAAACTCCAAAGTCCTGATTTATTGGGCTGTTAGATAAAATCTGGCTTCTGGATTTTTGAATCTATATTCACGGGCTGCACATCTTCCATATGTTAAGGAACAAAGAAAAATGTCAGATGATTTTAATCGCATGTTTTCCAGTTCTACCAGACAATGCAAGGTCTAGCCCAACTATCAGAAAAACAAGGCAGTGGGCCTGTGTGTGTAATCTTGGCTCTCATTTGGGGAGCTGTGTTTTGAAAAAGTAACATTGTTTTTAAATTTATTTCTTGCACCGCACCCCTTATGAATGTATCACTGGATCTACCAAGAATTTAGGCACATTAATTCTCTCTTGTCAGACTTCCTCTCTAAACACACATTGCAAAGAACCGCTAATTTCATTTTCTCTCTGTTTAATTTCATTTCTTTCTTTTTGGGATTTCTGTTTAAAAGAGCTTTTAACAGTCTTCAGTCACATATGGTGCATATGCTTATGGAATAGGCAAACCAGCTTGAGTAAAACAAGAATAAAAATAAACCACACGGACCTAAACTCCAAACTTTTTGGGAGGTCCTCAATGGTGCTGCTTTTTTTGTACACGTCAATTATTCCTGTTTGGAACCAGGAGTGGAATCGTCCCAAATACCCAAATAGGGCAAGAAAGACGGCATTGTTCTCCAGATCAAAGAGTCAAGCGAGGCCTATGGGTTCTTGAATATTCTTCATCTTTTGAGATTTGCAGACTTTTTTCATGAACAAAAACCTTCAGCAAAAGGTGAGAATTATTGCATGTGCTTTGCTAAAGGATGAACTTGACAATTTCTATTTGACATATTATAAAAAGGCAGACACTAAACATAACAAGCCACATAGCAAAGTGTAAAATCCTCAAACCCAAATATTTAAATTTTAGCTACTCAAGAAGCTGTGGAAATAAAATGGAATTTCCTAGCGAAATCCCTTTGGCATTGTCTTCCTGCTGAGTGTTTTCAAAATACACTGAGCAGTCTATTTCCTTAGGGATCACTTTTCTCTAGTTGCTTTATATGTTTACACATGTTCAACTACTCATTGTATTGTCTATTATAAGAGAAAATTCATACCATGCATTCAGGTTTGGATCCAGGTGATTACCAGATTGGTCCAAGATGTGGGTGCAGGATGCATTCATGTCTAGATGCGATTTCAGCCCGTGTGGGGGGAGGGGAGAAAAAAGCCAGAAGAAAGGGGAAGAGAATTATGCTGAATGGCTTCACTGCTGTAAACTTGCCAACACAGCCTTGGAGATCTGACAAGTTCTCTGCTCTTTGCTGCTCAAATAAGAATCAATCAGGAAATCAATTAAAAAATATCGGGTATGCAGAAGGCAGAAAGGAAACACAGAGCAACTGGACCTTGTTCTCTAGAGTCTGTAAACATGATGGTGTGATAAGATAAGAATTTAAACAACACATAAGTCACCTACACGAGAGAAGTCCCCGTGTTCATCATCACTTGCCAATCATCATGAACCTGGTACAGGCTTCAAAGGGATGACGGGACATGACCTGTCAGTGAAGAAACTTGTGATTTTAAGAGGATGAAGGGAGTGAAAAGGTCATGCCAGGAACTGAGAGCTCTGTATATAAAGGGGGGGGGGGACACAAGATATATGCAGGATATGGCAAGAAGACACATTTCACATGAATTTTGGTGTAACTAGGATAGGGCTTACAAGCTCAGACACCTTAAGGATAGCAGTGGTAATATAAATTAGAGAAGCAAGTTGGGGGTTATACTTTCCTAAAGGCACTAACTTAAAAAAATACAATTCTGCTTATCAAACAGATAGAAATATTCTTCATTTCCACAAAGAAAACAATTCCTTTCCCTTTTGTATTTTCTCTCATGCCTTTCCTCTCTGTAACATGGGCACAGAGCAATAATATTTCTCCTGTAGGAAAAAAAAAAAAAAAACAGTGTAGGCACATAGACAAATCTCCATTGACCCTTGGCCTCCCATCAGGAAACCACGGGAGGCACAGGGAGCCCAGGCTTCTTGGGCTCCTTTCCTGTCTGTGAGGGGGAGCTGTTGTGACCCTTTGAGGAAAAGAAGCCATGAGGGCCGGAGCTTTGACTTTTCCAGGGAAACTTATATCATAGGAGCTTTAGTGTTAAAGCTCTCAATATCTTTATTGTTGGCTAAATCATTTTCAAAACGCCGTGCAAGCCCAAAATGCACATGTCTAAGCAAGACTTCCCTCATCGGCCACCAGAGTGCCACTTCTAATACGAAAGAGAAGAGTGCCATAAGACTGCAAAGATAAGAACTTTTAGGAAATTAATGGAATTAGTCTTCAGGTTTCAGTATGTAGATCCAGATCCGGGCTTTTGCACAGAGGCCAGATTTGATTCATTCGGTAAATGCTAAATCCATTCAATTTGCATAGCATGTTCTCGAAAGCATTTTCAATTGGAACTGATTTTGTATTTGAGAGTGAAAGAATGTATTCCGGCAAGCTGATGTTTCCTTCTGTGAAGAGCTGCTTTTCCAAGGGGTTGACAAACACCCATCTTGGCCCTTCAGCATTTTTCTATGTGCTGAATACGTTCCAGGAGCATAGATCACTTTTATTGCAGCATGCAATATGTTTGATAATAAACTTTTAAGCTCTGTTTATTGGACTCCACATACAAAACCATTACTTTCTTGGCTAACACCGATACCTTATCTAATGGGAAAGATAAAGAGGGATTTCAGTAAGAAACTTTAAAGAGCATTTGATACTTGGGAGAAAAGAGTAATCAAATCACCTAGTATTTATTTTCTTCTGTGTGACTGGCATTATAATATTGATTGATACTGCCTTCTATCCATCTCATACATAAGCATGTTGTCTCTTTCTGTGTATGGTGAGCTCTAAATAATCGTTTCCTTGGAGTTTGAGAAACAGATTTTACTGTCTGAGCAGAAAATATCTGATAATTGCAGGAAATTTCAGAAGGACAACAAGAGGAAAAAAACAAAACAAAACAAAAAACCTTTTTCTGTTGCAATATTTGAAGCTGACTGATGATTACCAGATAATTTATGAGCAGTTGGCCTCATTCAAGTATAGCTCTGACAAATGGGGAGGATAGCTTAATGCCAGTTGAGAGACAAAATGTATATAATACTTCATTATTTTCCACTGTATTTTTACTTTTATTAGATTATTTGATATATAAAATAACGCTGTGAGCCCGGGTTAAAAAAAAGAAAAAAGCGATGTGTGTATGAGTGTGTGTGTGCGTGTGCATGTGTGTGTGTGTGCGCGTGTGTGTAGAAAGAGAAGTTCAGGAATTTTTATCCTCATCTCACACCTATGATCATTTAACTGAGTTTGAACAATGCACCCACAGTTCCGTAGCTAGTTTGTAGCAGAGCTGAGCCTCTTGGCTTTCCAGCCACACTGATTTCTATCACAAAAATAAATATATTTGCCTGTCCAGTATGCATTACATGCGTTTCCCGTTGTGTACCTGCCAATGGTTTGAGGGGAATTAGACCCGTCCCCTCACTGATCTAAAATAACCGTTTGTGGGGATGCCTGGGTGGCTCAGCCACTTAAGCATCTGCCTTCGCCTCAGGTCATGATCCTGGGGTCCTGGGATCGAGCCCCGCATCAGGCTTTCTGCTCAGCAAGGAGCCTGCTTCTCCCTCTCCCTCTGCCTGCTGCTTCCCCTGCTTGTGTGCTCTCTCTTTATTTATTTATTTAAATAAATAAAATCTTATATATATATATATATATATATATAAAATAATCTTGTGAAAATGATGCCCACATCAAAGTGATGGGTTCAGGGTGGACACACACAACTAGGTTAATCCGCAGTTCTGTTTTGAGGTTGTAGGCAGACACAAGTTCTTTTTCATTCACAAAATATAAGTGAGAAAAAGAGAAAGCATCTGGCCCTAGGAGCTGCTTACAGACATCTTGAAGCCACACGAGTTGTCAGCTTTGAGATGAAGCTGACCATTTCCAGGCTGGAAGGAGACTGACATTAAGAACAACAAGCTAAGTACATATTTAAGCTACTGGATAAGACCTTAAATGACTTTTTTTTTTTTTTTTTGTATACTGTATAAGTTAAAAAAAGTAAATTGATTTTGTAACTTAAGCCAATTTCAGTTGTGGTTTTTATTATTCATAACTGAAAAAACCCTAAATGATACACAAAGCCACATTTGAAATCAAATTGCACACTCTTTCTTTTTTAGGGTAAGCCTTTTTAGACTGAGGAGATACTTACGACCATCATGGGGTAAGTATTTTCAACCTAGTTCCAAATATTTTTGAAATCTTGATACAGAGAAGAGAAACATCTGCATATGGGATTTGGGGGGAATATTTGATTAAAAAAAAAAAAGCAGGTTTGGGTCACTTGGGTGGCTTAGTTGTTTAAGTGTCCAACTCTTGATTTCAGCTCAGGACATGATCTAAGGGGATCGAGCCCTGCATCAGGGCTCCACACTCAGTGGGGAGTCTGCTTGAGGATTCTCTCTCTCCTTCTCCTCGCCTTCTCCTCTCTCTTTCTCTCTCTCTCTCAAATAAATAAATAAATAAATAAATAAATAAATAAATCTTTCAAAAAAAATGAAAAAGAAGCAGGTTGAAGTATTTTTTTTTAAGATTTTTTTACTTATTTATTTGACAGAGAGAGAGACAGCCAGCGAGAGAGGGAACACAAGCAGGGGGAGTGGGAGAGGAAGAAGCAGGCTTCCCAGTGGAGCAGGGAGCCCAGTGCAGGGCTGGATCCCAGGACTCTGGGATCATGCCCTGAGCTGAAGGCAGACACTTAAGGACTGAGCCACCCAAGTGCCTCAAGGTTGCAGTTTTTGTACCAGATTGTGTGGAATGTGGAATTAGAGAGGGAGACATTTTCTTTACTCCTTCTCATTGCTCAGCACTGGTCTGGCTCCAGGGAGTGAGAGATTTGGGAGCAATGAGGAGCAGTGCCCTTCAGACACAAACACTGGCTCACTATGGGGGCATCAGCCAGGGCAAAGCTGAGGCTCCTGAAAGTGATTCTGAGAATCGTTGCCATCAGCCTGGAAAGGTGGAGAGCTGACAGTCAAACAGAAACTATAACATAGTATGATAGGTGTAGTAGACATACTGGTTTAAACGTTGTGTGTGTGAAAGAGAGAGTCCTCAGTTGGAGACTGCCAAGAACTGGGAAGGGCTGAGATTTTACCTTGCTCACAAGATACCAAGTTAGCATAATGCAATTTTATGAATTCTTGCATAAGAAATGAGACTCCTGGGTCAAAAACAAAGGAATTCACTGCTCACAGCACAACAGCCAGCATGAGCACCAGTTAACGTTGCCCCTTCTTGCCAAGTTCCAGAGGGGCAATGCAAAGGAACCCAGATGGATGCTGTACAGAAAGTAGGTTTGCAGCACGCCTGAGCAATCCTGAGCTGAGGGAACCCAAATCTTTTATATTGGGCAGTAGAAAACATAATAATAATCTGCCCTCAGCTCTGGAGGGAAACACTATCTCTAACTTGTGAGACTCATTGATAGCTAAGCATCTCTGAAAATGTAATCCAGAACAAAAAGGAAGTCAAAGTCTTTTCTTGGAAAATATACAGAATTGCAGGGCACCCATGGGGCACTGTCTCCCAACAGAATTTCATACCATTATCTGGGATTCTTACATAGAAGTCTGGATGTTGAAATATTAGAATTTTCATATTAAAAAATGAGACCATTATAAATATTTATAAAATAAATATTCATGGGGTGCCTGGGTGGCTCAGTCCTTAAGTTTCTGCCTTTGGCTCAGGTCATGATCCTAGCGTTCTGGGATCGAGCCCCACACTGGGCTCCCTGCTTGGCAGGAAGTCTGCTTCTCCCTCTCCCACTCCCCTTGCTTGTGTTCCCTCTCTCGCTGCCTCTCTCTCTATCAAATGAACAAAATAAAATCTTTAAAAAATAAAAATAAATAAATAAATAAATCTTCATGACTGTATACTGATATAAATAAATGATCAAATAAATTAATATGTGGGAGAGAAGCTAATTTGCCTTCAATAAGTGAGAGCATTACTCTGTACTCTTTAGGTGTGAGCTGAGCATTGACTTCCTTCCAAAGTGTATGGTTTGGAAAGGGGGGGGTGGTTAAAAGTTTATATTTACAGTGAAAAAACCTGCAAACACCAGCGTAGTCATGTGATAAAGGCCAACATCAACAGTCATATTATGTTAATAGTACATACACTTTATAGATACAATAAAATGGCACTTTGTTTTCAAGACTTTCCTTCCAATAACCCATAGCCCCTGTCTTATCATAAGAAAAATATCAGAAAAATTTCATTAGAAGAACAGAAACATCTAGCCAGTCTTCCTTAAAATTCAAAGTCATCAAACAAGGAAAGTCTGAGAAACTGCCACAGCTAAGAAGAACATAAGTAGACATGACAACTAAATGTGATATGGAATCCTGGATGGGGTCTTGGGAAAGGAAAATAAAATGGGGTTAAATCTAAGGAAAACTAAGTAAATCGTGGACTTTTATTGATAATAATGTATCAATGATGTTTCATTAATTGTAATAAATGTATCACAATAATGTATGATGTTATTAATAGGAGAAATTGTGGGGTATATTAGCAGTCTCTCTACTAGCTTCTCAATTTTTCTGCAAATCTTAAACTGTTCTACAAAATAAATTCTCTTAAGAAATAATGAGCCTTCCAATGTCCCAGCAATTCTATTCCTGGGTATATAACCAACAGAAATATGTACATATATTTACTTAATATATGCAAAGCAATGTTTATAGCATTACTATTCTTAATAGTTTCAAACTGGAAATAACTCAAAAGTCTTTCAATTATACAATGAATATATATGCTGGGGTGTATTCACAGTGATTTTCCATGCAACCATAATGGATAAACTACAACAACCTATAGCCATGTAGATAAACTTCACAAACTGTGCAAAGGAAGCTATGTATAAATAGAAAGCATACATGATTGTATTTATATAAAATCAATACAAGTGGGCACCTGAGTGGCTCAGTCATTTAAGCATCTGCCTTCGGCTCAGGTCATGATCTCAGGGTCCTAGGACAGAGTTCTACAGCAGCTCCCTGCTCCGTGGGGAGTCTGCTTCTCCCTCTACCCCTTGCCTCTGCTTGTGCGCATGCTCATTCTCTCTCTCAAATAAATAAATAAATTCTTTAAAAAAATAAAATTAATATAAGCAAAGTAACCTCTAGTGTTATAGGGTAAGAAGGTGGACACCGTTGGGGGTAAGTAACTGGGGGGGATATGGACCATTTGGGGTTTGAAAATGCTGGTAGTGTCCTCTTTCTAGATCTAGGTTTTTGTTCCAAGAGAGTTCAGTTTATGAAAATTCATCAGGTTATATTCTCATGACTTTTGCATATAACATATATATGTATATATATATATATATATATATATACATATATATGTTATACTTCCAATGAAAAATTTTCTTAAACAATTTTTGCATTATATTTATAAGCTGTTGAAGAATGGTTACATCACATTCATGAATAGATACCATGGAACGAGAAACTATTAGAAAATTGAGTTCTCCAAACGTGTGTTAGGTAAGAGTGCACAAATCAAGAAAGAAAAAAGGAGAAAGGGTAAGCCTTTGGAACAACATGGAGAATGTTGTCTTGTCTTTCAAATCAAAATCCTAATTTTAGCTTTAATTCCCTGAAATGAGGGAAAGGATATAACAGCAAGGAGAGTAAGATAAAGAAGAGTGATAAATAATTGTACTTATTGTACAGGGTTGAACAAGCATAGGGAGAATGACTAAATGTATCACCTCGTTCTTCCAAGGGGTTAATGGAATCCTAGCAGTCCTTCCTTCATAAATGTCAGAAGGTCCCC
This sequence comes from Ursus arctos, assembly GCF_023065955.2. Taxonomy (NCBI): domain Eukaryota; kingdom Metazoa; phylum Chordata; class Mammalia; order Carnivora; family Ursidae; genus Ursus; species Ursus arctos. The sequence continues at coordinate 17,588,345 of NW_026622930.1, forward strand.
TTATAGCAACAACCAAATGTTGTGTCACCATCAATTAGCATGCTAGTAATAAATGAACAAGTATCAGTATAACATCTACTGTTAATGAGTGTGTCTATTCAGAAAGATAGTTTAAACGTGAACTCTCAAGCCAGGTTGCCTGAGTTCACATCCTGGCTCTATTACTTATTAACTGTGTGACCTTGGGCATGTAGCATGCCATCTCTGTGCCTAATTTCTTCCCCTGAAAACCTGGAATACTACCAATAACATCTTTATAACTGTAGCTATGGAGATTAAATGTAAGCTCTCTTTACTTATTAAACTATGATGATATATCATGCCCTCAAAACTCATTTACTAAAACATAGGACAAGCATACAAGAAAATCACTTTTTACCCCCATCTTATAAGAGAGGAAACTGAGACTTAGAGTCCTTAAATATTTTATCAAAGGTCACGCAGCTTGTAAATGGTGCAACAGAATTTCCAGCTTCAGGTGTGTGGCCTTCCTTCCCCCAATCCCTTTCTTGGCTCCCCAAACTCCTAAAAAGAGAAAAGAAAGTAAAGAAAAAAGTTTGAACTACTAAAATGGATTTTTTCATTAGGGATAGAATTTAGTCTGTTGTATATTAAAGATCTCTGAAACCACCCTTAGGATGCTCTTTTCAGAACACATTTCCCATTATTTTGGGGAAGTTCTACATGTTAGCTCATCTAATGCTCTATTCAGGTGAATTCAATCTACTTTTTTCATCTTCTCACCTTTGTGTTGATGAAAACCAATGCTCATTATCTACAGTATGAAAGGCTTCTTGTTATGTGAAAAGCAATTATTAATCTTACAGGAGATAACAACTAAACCTAAAATTTCACATATTCAAGAGCTAATTGAGGGGCCTTGGGCCATGCAATCTCATTCTCCACAAATGATCTCTGACTTCTCTGCATCTCATTTTAAAATTATTCAAAATAATTAGTCACCTTAGTATATTTACAATGGCAAATCTTGAAAATTCATCAATTGCCTACACATAAAATACTTTCTGACCTTTGGGTGAATTAGCTTTGACAATATGATTGTCTTTTCCTGCATTTTCTAGTCCCAGCATACATTTGAAACTTTAAGAAGCAGGCTGAAATTCAGATTTCATGTTCATTAGTTAGTTTTGACTAAAACCTCTGGTGCCTTTCATTCCAGGAGGCAATAGAAGTTGAAACCACGAGATGCCATGATTAAAGCCAATTTCTCAATTTCCACAATTTCAAATTTTTTATTTGAATTTTATAGAAAATTTACCTGAGCACGTGAGTTTGCATTGTTATATTTCTGTAATAATCACTGAAACTTGGTCAATTTCCATTATTTTCCACTTAAATAAGTAAATCCTGGGGCGCCTGGGTGGCACAGGGGTTAAGCGTCTGCCTTCGGCTCAGGGCATGATACCGGCATTGTGGGATCGAGCCCCACATCAGGCTCCTCTGCTATGAGCCTGCTTCTTCCTCTCCCACTCCCCCTGCTTGTGTTCCCTCTCTCGCTGGCTGTCTCTATCTCTGTCAAATAAATAAATAATAAAATCTTTAAAAAAATAAAAATAAAAAAAAATAAGTAAATCCTATAAATCAATATTAACGTACCAGAGAGTTTTTTGGCTAATGCATTTCATAGCATGACTCACATTGCTATCATTATCTTGATAGTCAATATAGAACTAACCTTAGCTACTGACCCCTTATTTCAAAGCGTTTGAACTAGTATTGTTACTTACATATAAAGGCCTGGAATGTTTGTAATAAATCCTGAGTGTCTCCAATCAGGAGGCATGCTTGGTAATGACACATGAGAAGTAGTTCAGGACCCAGCCCGTTAAAATCCAGGCTCTGGCTGAAACCCAGGGAGGGTTTAAACTTAAAAGTACTAGAGATGGATGCGGTCTTAAAAACACTGCAAAATACCCCAATCAGGTCTCACCTTGATTAGATTAAGATTATCTGGCCTATTCCTTCTCTGCAAGAAATAAAATGAACTATCTCTGTAGAAAGAAGACACTCTTCTAAGATTCTACAATTTATCACATTTTATCTGCATTCAATCAAAAGTTACTAGGTGTACCAAAAAATAAGATCAAGAGAAAGAGAAAAAAAAAAAAAACAGACAGATAATGTGTTATTGGAGCTATTAGACACGGGCTTTAAAATAACTATTACTAGTATGTTCAAGAAAATGTGTGGCATGATGGATATTCATTTTGAAAAAAAAGAAAATTTTTTTGGAATCAGTGAAAAATAATCTAATGAAATTTTTAAACCTAAAAACTGCAGTAATTGAAATTCAAAATTCAATAGATGAGGTGAATCAGAGTCTGCAGAGTGGTTAGACAAATGAAAGATGAGCAGCCTGAAATTTTACACTATGAGGCTGGGTGAGAAAAACGTGAAAAATACAGGAGCGCCAGGCTGGCTCAGTCGATAGAGCATGCCCCTCGAGCTCTGGGTCATGAGGTCAAGCCCCACGTCAGGAGTAGAAATTACAAATAAATGAATTTAGGGGCGCCTGGGTGGCACAGTGGTTGAGCGTCTGCCTTCGGCTCAGGGCGTGATCCCGGCGTTACGGGATCGAGCCCCACATCAGGCTCTTCCACTATGAGCCTGCTTCTTCCTCTCCCACTTCCCCTGCTTGTGTTCCCTCTCTCACTGGCTGTCTCTATCTCTGTCAAATAAATAAATAAAAATCTTAAAAAAAAAACACACAAATAAATGAATTTAAAAAAAATTAGAAATATACAAAAGGACAAAAGAGATAGGTAAGATTGGTATGAAGTGTAATGAACTTGTATTTGGAATTCCAGAGGCATAGGAGAGAAAGAATGGGGCAAAAGCAATCTTTGGAAACAAATGGGCAAGAATTTGATACAGAGGAAAGGTATCAACATATCTGTCCAAAAAGCACTTCGCTGAAGTCATGCTGCTGATTTCCAACATCAAAAAGAAAGTATTACAAACAGCAGGGAAGGGGCATGGAGGGACATGCATGGCTTCAAATCAACAAACAATCTGACATCTGAAATTTCAGCAGAAACAAGAAAAGCTAGAAGGGTAGAATTAATATTATTAAAGAAGACAGTGGAAATATTATTATTATTATCATGATTACCATTGGTACCACTACTCATCTTCATGATGATATAATAAGACAACTTTAAAGTCATGACAAAATAAAGGCCTTTTAGGCATAGAAAATGTGAATGATTTTGTCACCAGTAGACCCACACTAGAGCAAGTACTAGAGGGAATTTTTTTTCAGGCAGAAGAAAAATTATCTCAGATAGGAAGATAGGCATGTAGGAAGGATAAAAAGCAATGATAAAAATTAATGTAGGGGCATATACTAATGAATGGAGTATATGGTACAACAGCAATGATAAGACTGGTAATAATTATAATAATGATAATTATGAGGTGATAAAGGAGGATGTCTTATGAACCATCATAGTTACAAAAAGGCAATATTTGATAGAAGCATAAGGAATGAAAGGAAGAAATAAAACCTTCATTGTTTACAAATGACATCATTATTTTTGAGGAAAATCCAAAATAATTTAGAAATTTTATATTAGACTTAGTTCAATGTAGTATGTTTTGGGGTATGTCAATATACAAAAATAAATTATATTCTGTAAACCAGGAACTAAAAGTTCGGAAATTATATCTTAAAAGATACTATTTATAACACATAAAAATAGAGCAAAGAAAGGAATAACATAGGAATAAATCTAAAAAAAATGTATGAGATTTTTACACATGAAATTTAAACACTGAGATAAACTACTAAAAACCTAAATAAATGAAGAATTTACCATTTTCCAAGTTTGGGAGAATCCATATTGTAAAGATATTAATTCTTTACCAACTGAGCTATGGATTCAATGCAGTAATAATAAAATATTTCAGTAGGTTTTGAATTTGTGCATATGTATATCTATGTGTGTTTGTAGAAATTGACAAGCAGATGTAAAAGCTTTATTAAAATGAAAAAGGCCAAAATAGCCAAGATAATCTTAAAGAATAATAAAATGGGAAGACTTACAATACCTGATATCAAGACTTAATATAATGCCATAGAAATTAAGATATGTGGTATTGGAGCAGGGTTATATAGATCGATGGAAAAGAAGTTCAGACAGATTTATCTGTATATAATCACCTGATTTATAACAAAAGCCGTACTGAGGTGCTGCAGGGAAGGGTATTTTTTTAGTTGTTTTGTTTTGTTCTTCATAGACAGGAAGCTAAGTCAGTTGGAAAAGTGGAAGTCCATATGGGAAAAATATGAATCTTGGCCCGTTAATTATACTAAAAGAAGAAAACCCCCAACTGCTACTTTATTCTTAAGAAAAAAGCATAAGAGAATATCTTCAGAACTTGGGGTAAGGAAGCACTTCTTAAAATGGACATCAAAGAAGCATCAACCATAAAGAAATAAATAATAAAAACAGACTACCTTGGAGTGAAAAGCTCCCATTTATCAAAAAACATTATTAGGATAATGAAAATCAGAAAAAAAGAGTGGAGAAGTTGTTTATTATACATAGATCCTACAAGGACTTATACCTAAAATATCTGAAGAACTTTTATCCATTAATAACAGAATAATAACCAACCCAAGGGGGGAAAAAAAACAAAAAATTGAGCAAAAGACATGAAAAGACACTTTACAGAAGAGGATATACAAATGCCAATAGGTGTATGGAAAAAAAAATCAATATTATCATGATTGAAGGGATGCAGACTAAAACCACAATGAAATACCCCTACACCACCCACAGAATGGCTTAAACGAGAAGAGATTAACCAAACCCAGTGCTCACAGAATGCAAACCACCGGAATTCTCACACTCTGATGGTGGAAGTGTCATTTAGTAAAATCACTTCGGAAAATTTTTTGGCAAAATCTGCCAAAGCTAAAAATACACATATTCTCTAACCTCCAAGTTCTATTCCTAATTATGCACTCAACAAAATTACATGCATACGATTCCCTGAAGTTGTACAGAAGAAGGTTCATAGTAGCATTATTTCTAATTTAAATATTTATGGTGGGTGAGCGTGAATAAACAAATCACTGCTACACAAAAGAAGATACGTGAATCCTACAAACACGGCAATGAGCAAAGGAAGATACAGAAGACGACATACAGTATTATTCCACTTGTATAAAAGTCAGAATAGGCCAAAGCGATCTATGGAAGTACAGTGAGGGGGGGGAGGCTCCAAGAGTGCTTCCAGCAACCAGGTACAGGCACACCGCAGAGAGATTGCGGGCTCAGTTCCAGACCACCTCAATAAAGCAAGTATCATAATAAAGAAACTCAAATGAGTTTCTTGGGTTCCCAGAGCATATACAAGTTATGTTTACAGGGTGCTGGGTGGCTCAGTCGGTTGGGTGTCCAACTCCTGATTTTGGCTCAGGTCGTGATCTCATGAGTCGTGGGATCTAGCCCTGCACTCTCCCTCTGTCTGCCACTTCCTTCACTTTTGCTCTCTTGCTCGCTCTCTCTCTGACAAATAAATAAAATATGTACAAATATTTTATATTTTTAATTTTTATATATTTTAATACATAAGTAATATTCATATATTTATACATTATATTTTAATATTTATACATTATATTTATATATTTATATATTATATTTTATATTGTATTTTAATATTTATATTATAAAATATTTAAAAATAATAAAATAGATAAATAGAATCTAAAAAATGTGTTTACATTATACTGTAGTCTATTAAGTGTGCAATGGTATTATGTCTAAAAAAACAATATGCATACTTTAGTTAAAAATGGTGTATTGCCCAAAACGCTAACCATTATCTGAGCTTACAGTGAGTTCTAATCTCTTTTGGGGGTGGAGGGTCTTGCCTCAGTGTTGACGGCTGCTGACTGATAAGGGTGGGGGTTGCTAAAGCTTGGGGTGGCTGTGGCAATTTCTTAAAATAAGAGGACAATGAAGTTTTCCACATTGATCAACTCTTCTTTTCTCAAATCGATGCCATTTAATAGCAGTTTACTCACAGCAGAACTTCTTTCAAAACTGGATTCAGTCCTCTCAAACCCTGCCGCGGCTTTATCAACCAAGTTTATGGACTACTCTAGATCTTTTCTTGTCATTTCAACAGTCTTCCCAACATCTTTACCACTTTCTTTACTCATTCATAAGAAGCAACTCATCTGTTAGTTTTATCATGACATTACAATGATTCAAATAATAATAATGAAAAGTATTGGTGTATTGAGAGAATTACCAAAATGTGACACAGAGACACAAAGAGAACAAATACTGTTGGCAAAATGGCACCAATAGACATGCTCAAGGCAAGGTTGCTACAAACTTTCAATTTGTAAAAAAAAAAAAAAGAAAGAAAGAAAAGAAAGCAATATCTGCAGAGCACAATGAAGTGAGCACAGTTAAACAAGGTATGCCTGCAATGCTTTCTTTTTTTGACGTGGGTGGAGGTTACATGGTGCGTTAATGTGGTGGTATTATGAATTGAGAAACTCCCTGTTTTGATAAATTTCAATCAAAAGTTTATTTAAAAAATATAGTCGACTTCTGCCATTAATCCACTGCAGTATAGTTTATATTCCTGCCAAGTACTTAATCAAGGAGGAGAAAAGTGTGTTTTTGGAGACAAATAACAAACAAGTTTAGGAATGAGGTCCCTACGAGTGAATCCATTTGAGGCAGCGGCCGGTGCTAATTGCTCCTTAGAGCCTTGGGAAGTGTAAAGGCTACAGAAAAGGCTATAATTAATGTGGCAGGAGTCCCATTGGCGGTGTTCATAGACACCAGCTAAGCGAGCTCAGAGATAGCATTCAAGCTCTCTTCCAGATGCCAGTTTCCCTCGACATTTCCAGGAAGCAGAGGAGGGAGGGAAAAGGAGGCATTTTCTTTGCCAAGGAGAATATCTCTGTGGGAATCTCAGCACAGAGGCTCTCGTGCCCTTGACTGCTGACGGTAAATAAGCTTGTCCTTACAAACATGCTTTGCCACCTGGAAGGGCGCCCCAAGCACGTGTATGAGTAACAGACTCAGACAGATAGAAAGCTGGGGTCACTTCTTTTGCCATAGATGAGCTGCTGTCTTGGTTGGGAACATGGCAGCAATTTAACGGATACACAGGAACAAAAATCTAATTACTGCTGTTGGAAATTTGTCCTGACACATGGTTAACGCTCCCATTTTGTGCAAGGTGGTGGAGGAGAGTGCTTCTTGCTCCAGACGGGAGAGAGAAACTGGCTCATATTTTAGAAAACCTAGCATATGGGCCCTTAGCACTGAGGTGGGCAACCTCAGACTTGGACGAATTCATCCTGTTTATTACATTGTCTTGTTTTCTCATCGTCGCAGATAGATACAGTCATTTTCTCTTCCTTTGAGAAGAGGCATGACGCATTAAGATAAGTGTGAATAGATTAAAACAAAGAAACAACCTGGATTCAACCTTTTATTACCTCCCTGATCTGGGCCTCAGTTTCTTCATCTACGAGCGAGAATTATAAGTATATTGGAATGAACCCATTACGTTTATGAGCACAAATGAGATAATAAATGAAAACATTTTCAAACTGAAAACAACTGTTAAAACATTATTAATTAAGAACATACAAACCAAGACTCCTTAGTTTTTATCATTTTAAAGCCTCATAGCTCGTATTACCTGTGTCCCACCACCCTGTCCTCCAAAGGAAAAAATTCCAATAAATTTCTGGTATTACTTGAGGCTTTTTCTCAAATTTCTCACGTACCTTACATGGTGTCTAGTACATAAGTGAGGCTCAGTAGACATTAGGTGTCTCTGTTGAGTGGAAATTGAAATCAAATTTTAAAACATCTTTTTTTTTAAATAATGTTTAGTTGAACTGTAATATCAAAAAAGTTAGGCAAATGAAATTAAATATCTACTTTGATAGAAAGTGCTATGAGAAATTAGCTCATAAAAACATTTTTACCTCTTCATAGCCTTTAATTCATTGGTTGAGTTATGAAGATTATGCTTCTTTTGAAGTTCCTGTGTTCCACCAAATAGAAAAAAAATTTCTTTTCCAAAGATTATTGCATGATTATAGGTAATATTTTTGTACTCAACGATTATGGGGAGTTTGGTAAATTTAAAAATTACAGTAGTATTGTTTTATTATGCACTAAGATGCTTGTGGCAATGGATCTCTCTTCTTACTACTTTCCTATGTTGTTCTAGTAAGTATTGAGAAAAGCCTCTCCCATCTCCCTTATTGAAATACAAAGTCTTGCTAGCTAGCTGCTTCGTAAAAATCTGAAGTACAAAGACAATGAAGTGCTATGTAGTTGGAAAAGTTTAAAAATGTAAGAATTTCTAGGCTTTGCAGCCCCAGAAACTTATCAGTCTGGACCTGGGAATTTTGTTCAGAGAAGTTAAAGGACACCTGACTTTAGGTTACAGTTAAAATCTTTCCAAGTCACAAGATCATCACTGAACTTTTTTAACCAACAACCTACTATTGATTATGCTGGATATTCTCCACTTGCCCCTCCAGATTCGCTCTGCACCCTTCTCCATCCTATGCTGCGTTCCTGAAACTGACTTTTACCTTCTCAACTGGATTCCCTTGTCATGTAGCTTTCATCTGGAATGGTCAATGAAAAGCACTGGGAGGAAATTAGAAAATGGGAAGGGAGTGAGAAGTAAAGTTGGGGATATTTTCCCAAACTCACTACTTATTGGGTCACAAGTTGGCATTGTCTGTGTTTCTACCCATTCCCCAGATCATCTGTTAGGTATCCGTCTAGAGCTGTATCCCTCTGTGTCTGGGTTCCAATGACCACTCTCTCCCTTCCCCCTTAGAATCTAAGGGTGGTAACAATTCCCAGTTCTTGTTAGCTTTGGAATGCTACACAAGCATTTGTAATGGTTTTTTTTTCATTTTATTTTCCTTAATTATACCAAATGAGTGCTTCTCCTTCCCATTGGGATTTTGACCTAACAGTGCAATACACTAGGTATCATGGGAGATTAAGAATACATGAGAAGAGTAATACTGAAAAGACTGCCCTAGGTTACTTTCAACCCAACTACAAAAAGTCAATGAACAGCGCTATATTATTTAACTCAAATGTATTAGCTGTTCACAGAAAGGGGAAATTGATCATGAATATAAGAGCCAAGAAAAACTTCATCTTTCAGATCTCAGAGTAACACTCTCTTCTCAGGAAAGTCTTTCTTGAGCTTTAATGGAAAATCCAAGTATTACATGTTCTTACGGTACAGAGCATCTGTAATTTGTAGCTGTGGTTGAGATTTTACATGTTTTTATATGATTATTTAACTGGCATTGGTTTCATCCACTGGATATTAAGTTCTATGGAGGCAGAGAGCATGTCTGCTCTTTGTTTTACAGTTGTAATCCCAGCACCTAACACTGTGCATGGCACATAGTAAGCCCTTAATATTTTACTTGTTGATTGACTACTTAAATGAGTGAAAGGATAAGGATATTAAAGTGGGCATGGTGAACAATTTTAGCAACATCAAACTGGGTTTAGAGATTATTTGCCAGGTTCTGGGATCGCAGTAACATTAAATATCTTTGGGAGTTTTTCTTCAAAGATACAGAGAGATATATCTTTTTGACTAAGTTCTTACTAGGAGTAGATCAATCAAATTCAGTGACTTTTCTCCTTATCCAAGGCATAGTCTTAAATAATAAGACTTCCAGGTCAAATGTTGTATTACATAATTGCTTTCACTATCACTTCCTAAGGACAGGCAAAGGCCTCTGCTTCAGTTGGTGACAAGTGACGTTCTCTAGGGTTGATTCAGATTTGCACTCTTCTTACCAGACCATGAGTTCCCTGGGAATGTGGTTGTTTATGACCTAAGCAGGCAATGGTTCTCAAACGTTTGTGCAATAGAATCTCCTATTTGTTTGTTAAATACAAATTACTTGCCCCTACCCCGAGTTTCCGATTCAGTAGGTCTGAGGTAGCCCCAAGAATTTGCATTTCCAGGTGCTTCTGCTGCTGGTCTGGGGATCAATTCTGAGAACTATTGCACTAAGAAAGCCTTCTTTGTCAGAACTCTAAAGTATAACTCTATACAAATCATTTCCCAACTCAGAGTTTTTCTTTTTTCACAATTTATATATTTTATCTTAAACTGTTATATTGTTCTTAAATATCCAACTTCAGCAAACATTTATTGAGAGGCTATGATAAGGTGCCTGAAGCAAAGAAATACACAAAAAAACGTCCTGCCCTCATGGAGTTTGAATTTACTATCCATAGTAGGAAATACCAAAAACATGTTTTGCACTTAATTTGTGGGGAAGAACCTTTCCCAAGAGGGCATTTTTTTTGTTGTTGTAAAGGCAATCTTGTTCGATCCACCTCACTAGTTGTCAACTCCTCAATTTTCAGAGAAAGAATGAGACACATTGTAACTAAATAAATCTATTTTCTGTCCTAAAAAAAAAAAAAATCCCTTGACAGTCTAGGACACATAATGCATTTTTTCATTATTTCTTTGAATTGTATTCAACCACCTTTTGTTTGTTTGCTTTTTCATGGATATTCAGCAATGCCAGAGACAATGCTTGAAGTTTCTCTGCATCGTATGAAAAAAACTGCCCAAGACTGAAATTTCTCAAGCTTCTCCAGGTATGCAATATTAATCATACTAGGAAAGGACCTATGTAAACCAACATGGGGAATATGTGGCCAGAAATTCCGTAATCCGCTTTATGGAAAGCTTGGATTAAACAGCAATCACTGCATTTTGTTTTCAAAATTGGTTAAAGCTGGTGAGATCAAAAAGGCAATCTTAATATTTTTGTCCACATATTTTTGCTACTCTTATCTTCACACATAGACCAACAAATGTGTGCACCCTTGCATACATTTATAGTTTGTAGGGTTTTGTATTAAGTTCATTATAAAATAGAATTGAAAATATTTTTAAGGAGGTTAGTGATCCAGATAATTTAAAAACTTGATTATTTAATAATTAAAGCAGACATACGTTCACTTACATTACAGTAGAATCATACATTAGTAACATGGTAAGATACGCCTATAAATTATTCTATTACCAAATGAATGATGGAGGGAGTAAGTATCAGAATCAAAAGTAAGTTGGGTTCAGGACATGAAGTCTTTACATACTTTGATAAGGAGTTTGAACTCTGATAAGAGAATCAGACAGCCTGAGGGCCTAGCTCTGCTCTACCATTAAATAACCGAGTGACCTTGGATACTTCCTATAACCTCTCAGATGGTCAATTTCCATATCTGTAGAATGGGTTTAACAACAATACATCAAAAGATTGCTTTGAGTTAAATCAAGTAAAAGCTCTTAGCTGAGAATCTCTCACATAGTTAAGTATGTAATACATGTTTGTTGTACAGGTCGCCATACATATTAACTACAGGCAACTAAATCTGTTGGTGAACGAGAAACTGGAGGATGGATTACAGTCAGAAACAGAGGCAAGCCAAGCACACTGCAGTGTTTCCGATCAGTGTTTCCTCCAGAGTGTAAAGGACCACTGGCTTAGAGAGATGCTCCTAGAAGTACCATTTCAGGAGCAGCTGTATCTAGGAAACACTGAATTTTGTATCGTCTTTTTGGATATCAGAAATCTGTATACCTGATATCTGTATATCAGTATCCTCAAGAAGTTTTGCAAAATCTTTCCAAACATCTCCCAGTCCTTCCAAAACTTGCTAACTATGGCTCTGTTACACTGCCAATTATGTCCTGTAGAATTTTTGTTTGGTAAAACATGTTGGAAAATGCTGGTACCACACTTAATATCACTTTGGTGGGGTAAGGTCTTGGTAGTAGGACAAGAAAGACAAGTTCGAGTCAAGGGAGATTACAAATAGGATAGACAGAAATTTTGTAAGCAGAAGGACCATGGCATGCATGCATTACCTCGGTGTTGACTTCTCTTTGGTTTGGGCAGCAATGGCAGTTTAAAAAAAAAAAAATGTGAAAATTAAGAACAGAAGATTTTATAAGCCCTGGCGTGTGTCTGATACGGTGGGAAATAATTGTGTCAGCACATTCCACATGGGTAACTGGTTGTCATTGTGCATATTCCCAGCAAATTGGGCCCTTTGCTCTGAACTTAAACACCCGTTTTTGCCTCATTATGTTGTGTATTTACGTTTCACATTATCTTTGTTAGCACGTGGAAATCCAGCTGGTGACCTAGCAGGAAGTCCCTTGAAGTCATAACTCTTAATTACCTTCCCTGGAGCCTGGTGGTTTGAATTGAGAGGTAGGCAGAATGGGTTACAGGGAGGATCTTAGAAATAACGTGCAGATAGATGCACCAGCCCTGGTGTTTCAGCTATAAGCCCTTGCTCAGGGCTTTATGGTAGCAGCACAGGCTTCAGACTCAGGGAGAGCTGTGTTCAAATATATTGACTGGCTTATGTAACTGACAAGTTACTCGATCTTTCTGGGTCTCAGTTTGCTTAATATTAAAATGAAGAAATAATAATACCTAAATCAATAGGACTTGAGAAAAGAGAAAGCAGAGGACTACCTGTAAAGCACATAACAGCCTCTGAAATACAAGACATACTCACTAAAGAATGACATTATTTTAATATCATTATTATTATTACGACTATTATTTCCAATGTACAGTAACAAGTGATTAAGTATTTGTTGCCAAGATTATAAGGGTGTATATAATAGACAGGATTCATTAATAATAAGCAAATCATTGTCAATGTCTCCTCTAAATGATTTGTCAATTTGATGTTTTCTCTCTTCATTAAAAATGCATCCACTTTTTGTTTCATATTTCATGTTAAAAATGTTAAATTTCTTTTCAGTGCACTAACTGTACGGTGCTTCAAAGATTTTAAGGGGTCAATAAATATTATTAAATGAATCATTGAAATGAAAACCAACATGTCACCAGGAATACAATTAAATATTTCACGATTATTGAAGATGAATAGACTTCAGCAACACCATAAAAGCACATAAAAATGTAAGTTTGTCTGATCTTACGTAATAAAAGGATTGATCATGCCACTGAAAATTATTTCATCTGCCTCCTTTAACATGAATGTCATAATAATAGTTACCGTTTATTGATTCTATTGCATGGTAAGGATCACATACATTATACCATTGACATCTGATAGAAAGTCTAGAATAAGTACCATTATCCTCAACTTACAGATGAGGACGCTGAGGGGAAATAAACGTGGAGATTGCCTCAATCCAGCACTTCTTTCTGTACATTTCTTCTAGTGAAAGAAGATACGTCACTAGCCACGGGAGCATTTGGGTATTTAGCTGTAGCATTCCCATCATTTTGCAATTTTTTCATGGAGGGACATTTTCTCCAGCTGGACCTGAGTCATCCTCGTGGATTTCTCTGGCTTCCATTGGTCAGGAATAATTTTTTTCTCTGCATTTCTGGTTTAAAAGTCTATGTTTGTACATCAGACGTGATTCATGCATAGAAAAGGTCTGTCTGTACTGAAAGAGAGTCTGAGACAAAAAAGGGAAAGAGAGGTATGGACAGGGTGACGTCTTGGATCCAATCTTTCCTCCATTTAGCTTCACTGATGCCTTTTTGTGTTCTCATGTCACCAACATTTTTTTTTTCCTTTTAAGCTAATTAAAGTTGGGTTTCTGAAACTTTCATTTAGAAGATTTCCTCCTGTTTAAATCAAAGAGGTTAAGCCCAAAATTACATGGCCAGTTAGTTGTAGAGGCACAAGTCAAACCCAGGTCAGTAAATGCAAACACCCCTTCCTTGACCGCTAGAAACTCTATCACAGTTTGAAAAGAATATTTAACCATCAATGTGAGCAAGATAAAAATAGCTTTTAAGGACTCTTGGACATTTTTCTAATGTACTAATAATGCAGTAACAAGTGAATAAAATGAAGCCTTGAACTATCAATATTAGTAACTACTTTCACATTAAAATCTTTTAAACCAATTAAAATAGATATTTATGGCAGATTATTGAATAAACCGCCCAATGTAGCAGCTTTTCCTAAGGACGTTATCAGTTGTGATGCCAAAACAGAGATATCACGCTCACACAGTTTTAAATTCTGTATTTAGAAATTATAGTTGCAGAATAGTGGCATGTTCATGGATAGCAGCTAAACACTAGGCACAGGGCAAAGGAAAAGAGACAGCTGTAGTCTCTCTGAGCCATTGACAATAATGTACCAACAACTCGACACTAATGGCCGTGATGAACTGATGAAAGTGTAGAGTCAATAGCAGTTTCATTTTATCAAGAACATCTCTTCTAGTTTAGAGCTGATAATAAGCTATGGATATGGACAGGTAAATGCAGATGTTTTCCTGATATTTTGGCTTTGAATGCTATTTATATTACCAAGTCTAGTGGCTCACACGTACAATGGATCTCGATCTTGACCACCCTTCAAGAACCTCAAATCGATGCCATTTGGTAAGTAAAACCATCATTTTCTAGGTTGCCAAACCTGCAGGGGCTGGAGGTGACTTTGTCCCCACTGGCAGATGTTATGATTCCCCACACTATTCTAGAAAGCCCACAGCTGCCAGGCTATTTCATGGGGTGCTCTTAAACATCACCCAACATGAGCTCATATTTCATTTTAACTGTTGTTCTGGGAAACAGAAATGGAGACGTTGGGTTGGAAATATACGAGGTGCATTGGGCACGGGGTATTTTGATTTCGAATGCAGAGTATCTCCAGAAAATATGTTCTCCTTAAAAACTGTTTCCGTATGTTTCCTGAACCACAGCTTTCACTACACAAGACGTGGTGTTATCTTGATTAATGCCTTCGTCGTAAATATATGATGAATGGAACTTTACGCCCGTTCGAGCCCTTTCTCACTGTAACAAGATCAAAGTAAATATATTTCATTCTGCTATGAATGTATTTTTTTCATCTTGTGTAATGCAAAAAGATGTACGTCTCCTATAGCAGCTCCAGTTTCATACATGCCTAGAAAGGGAGGAAAACATATTTTCTAAAGTTAAGGTCTCTTTTCTTCTGTAAGAGGTGATACTAATACCGTTTTTCACTTAATATGAAAGGGTTACAAAAATCAGAAAATTCCTTTCCTTTCTGTTATTTACCAATGCCAAATTTTGGAAAACAAAAGAAAAGACATTTGTCAGTCATGTCAAACAGAATTTTATCTAAATTTTGTTCTTTTGAGTTATTTGGAATTTTTTCATTCTGTGTTTAATTATGATAAAATTTCCCCACATTTCTCTATTAAAAGCAGTCCTTCAGCAAACATTCTATGTACTTGTTACAGTAAATTCTTAATAGTGGGAATGTTGAGCCAAAGGGAGCATGTAATTAGATTTTTTTTACATACTGATCTTGAACTAATTCTTGAAAAGTTATACCAATTTATATGTTTACCTGCATACTTTCAAACACTTGACTTTGTCAAAAGTATAAAAAATTTCAAATGTCTTTAATTTTGGCTTTTATTGTGAAGAGTTGAGCATCTTTTCATTTACTTTGGAAAATTTGTTTCTTTGACTTTTCTTTGTCCTCCTTTTTTTTTTTTCCCCCCTGAAGGATTTCTTATTTATTTATTTGAGAGAGAGCAGGGGGAGGAGCAGAAGGAGAGAGAGAAGCAAGCTCCCCACTGAGCAAGGAGCCCTACATGGGGCTCTATCCCAGGACCCTGGGATCATGACCTGAGCTGAAGGCAAACACTTAACTGACTGAGCCACCCAGGTGTCCTGTCCTTTTTTCTTTGTTTGTTTGTTTTTAACTATGTTTTCTTGCATATATTCCTTGGATGTTTAATTTTTTATTTGGAAACTATTCTTATATTAATAAAATTATATTTATGTCTCAAATGCAAGCTAAGTTTTAAAGTCAATTAGTTAATTAAATGGCTTTGTTAATTGCCTTTTGGTATTTTTAAGGTAACTATTTTATAAGCACACCAAAACTATAAACATTTACATAATTCAGTTGGCTACATTCTTTGGGGGCATTTAGGCATTTGTTCCTACTTAGAAAGTCTTATTTTAATCAATTATTATTAAAGAAAAATGATCTATTCTTTCCTATTTAGAGCTTCATTTTTACATGAATATTTCTGGTTATAGAAAATTATACTACTGCATAAGAAAAGCAGAATAGGAAGGCAGTTTAATTTCCAACCCACAAGAGATTACCTGTTTTCTCAACACCATTTATTTTATTCTTTAGCAAACAGACGTGTTAAAATGAGGGCAGTTAGGTAAACCGAGCTTCAATAATCTTATCAATAAAATAATTGTGATGCCTCTTTACTAGGTGACACTAAATATCCAAGAAAACAGTTAATATGAAAACAACCAATAACCACGAAACACATTTTAAGCTTCGTTAGATTTTAATCCACGTTTTCAACTTGTGAAGACTTTTATAGTATGTGTACAAATTAAATTCCAAAGACGGAAAATTTATTTTAGTAAAAGCTATACTTTTACGTAAGGCAAAAAAATCTATACACAAACTTTTACTATTGTCTAGACGAAGATAATTTCCCATGTGACAACTGTTGACTCTCTGATGACAGTTGTCATGAGAATATTGCAATATGTTACTGACCTATCATGTGTTGGGCATGGGCTTTCCTATGTGATGGGACAGGATTTTCTTTGCGTCACTGTCCCTTGTGACCCACACCTTGCAATTGAAAACCAGAGCACGGTTGGTGTTCAAGGCATTTTAGTTGGTTGAATTTACATGAGTGGATTTGGCAATTCAATCCCTCACCATAACAAAGAAAATTGCTAAAGACTCCCCATTGTGATGCCCTCCAAGATCCTGGGATGAAGCACCAGGTCCTGATTTTACTACAACTATACTTTAATTAACAATACTTTGCCAGCAATAGACAATTGTGAAATTTGTTCAAGGAGGAATAGATATTAGCATATTTAGGTTTAAAAATGTTGAAATGCAGCAGATTTTGTGACATTCACAATTCATACATGCCCCTAGTGCTAACTGCCAAAAAGAAACATATTCTTTGCAATGTTCTAGGGGAAGCAGGGAGAAAAATTCTACAGAACTGAATAGGCAGGCGGCCCTTCGGGACACAAGTTGCCTTAATGGGTACTAGGCCAGTGCACAGTATCGAAGGGCATAAATAAAATGTGATGGAAACAGAAAAGAAAGAGAAAGACTCCATATCCGTAGGGACATAAAAAGTATTGTGATAATATTCTAACAACAGTTATATAACTTGTTGTCAAAATCCATTTTAAAGTGGAAGATGAAGGTAGAATTTTGTTGTAAAAAAAATAAAGGTTATGTTCCCTATCAGTCATTTTCTGACATAGTGATATATTAAAAGGTAAACACCCAAAATAAATGAATAAATAAATAAATAGTGAAAACTAAACACTTCTAATTTTGCATGTGAAACCAGAATTTAGGAAAATGAACCAAGCATGATATGGAACATAAAAAAATACTGTTTTGATCTGACAGCATGAAACTGGAAAGGGTGTTGTGGGCTGAATTTTGACCCCCCCTAGCATTCATATATTGAAGTTTTTTTTTTTTTTAAGATTTATTTATTTATTTATTCGACAGAGATAGAGACAGCCAGAGAGAGAGGGAACACAAGCAGGGGGAGTGGGAGAGGAAGAAGCAGGCTCATAGCGGAGGAGCCTGATGTGGGGCTCGATCCCAGAACGCCGGGATCACGCCCTGAGCCGACGCCTAACCGCTGTGCCATCCAGGCGCCCCTCATATATTGAAGTTTTAACCCTCAGAATGTGACTATATTTGTAGGCAGGACCTTTAAAGAGGTAGTTACGGTAAAATGAGGTTGTGAGGGTGGGCCCTAATCCAGTATGACTGGTGTGTTAGAAGAAGAGGAGATTAGGACAAAGGAGCACACTGGAAGACAACCATCTATGAAATGAGGACAGTGGCCTCTGAAGTCAAGCCCACCAACTCCTTCATCTCAGACATGGTACTTCATTATGGAAACCTTAGCAAAATAATACAATAGAATTCACATGTAATTTTTTTTTCAAAACCTTTAGCTTTGCATTCAAGGTCATTTGTTTTAATAACTCTGCATATGTTCTTACTTGATTTTTAGGACAAGTCTATGCTTGATGCATTATTAATTCAAATGTCTGAGGAAAATTAGATTAAGAATTTATGTAATTGTTCACGCAGTTTATATATCACCCAGCCAAAGATTGAAACTAGATATGTCTCATTCCAAAACATTTCTTTTAATCACTATGCTACGTATTCATGTGTGCTATCTTTGAAAAAGATTGCCTATGAGCTGTTCAAATGGTAAAATAACTGTCAAAGGTAAAAACAAGGTAAGGTTATTTCAGTGATTAAAATATTCAAGGGTTGCCTTCTGCCATACTTAGAACCTAATAGATTAATGATAAACTAGGAAAGAAGAACACAAGTTCAGGACTAGAGGCTTCTTAAGGAAAGCTCTGTTAGTAAGTGAATAATATAATTCGCTTAACGAATTTTTATTGAGCACCTGTCTAAGGTCCTGAAGTAAGAGCTGAATACATACATAGTACTGACTTCACAGAATTTAGAGCTCAATGGCAGAAAATAGGGGGAAAAATGTCAGTTACAAAATTACCAATGTTAGGAGTGCACAGAATGATATGGGAACTTAAATGTGGTTTCTAGCTCCAACTTTGCAAAACGATTTCTACCTAGGAGGAAAAGAACCTCATAGAATGGAGGAAAGTAAGATAAGATGGATTTGTAGAGATAAGTAAGGGGAAACTATGAGTGGAAATTTCTGGTTGTACCCCATTTCTCAACAGGATTTAAATTTCATAGAAGAAATAATACCTACATGTTCTCAGTTATAGGGATCACAGTATTTCTTACTAATGTCAGGTATAACATGTATATATTTCTTTCTTTGGAGCAATATGTAGGAATTCCTAGGCCTTAGCTAAGTATTATGCCTATGTTTTAGGCTTCTCTCAATAAAGCCTGGTTTTCTGAAGCTATTGATCCTTGGTCATACACTGTATTAGTTTTCTGGGGCTGCTGTAACAAGTTACCGCAAACTGGGTAGCTTGAAACAAAACAGCAGAAACCTATTCTCTCGCTATTGTTCTAGGGGCCAGAAGTCAGAAATCAGGGCTCTGGTGGGATTGATCCCCATTGAAGGTTGAGGGAGACTCTTTTCCAGTCTTGTCTCCTAGCCTCTGGTAGTTGCTGGCAATCCTTCCTATCCCTGGGTTTATAGATGCCTCACTCAAACTCCACCTTAGTGTTCATATGGTGCTCATCCCAGGGCCTCACCTCTGCTTCCTACAAAGACACCAGTCATATTGGAATAAGACCCACCTTAACGATCTCATCTTACCTTCATTACATCTGCAAATATCCTATTTCCAAATAAAGTCACATTCACAGTTACTAAGATTAGAACTTAGATACATCTTTTTTAGTGAACACAATTCAACCCATAATGTGTGCCTTTACTGAAAGTGTCTTCTTTGGCACCCAAGTGTCTTCTTTGGCACCCACGATGCTCACACGAAGAATTGATAGTCAGCTACAAAACCTCATCAGTGTACAATAAAAAGCATTTCTTTTCATTAACAAATGTAGAGGTTGGCTGGCTGTTTCTGTTGATCTGAGCCGGGCTCTGGGGTCTCACTCATACTCCGGCAGTCAACTGCATGTAGACTAGAAGTCTTTGGTGATCTTGGTTGGGTCTTCCCACATGTTGGATAATGACAGGGACATCTGAGCTGGTTGGATTCCACTGCATGTCTTGTCCTCAAGCAGGCTTGGCTGAGGAGGGAAGGAGGATGGGGAAACACACAGCACTTATTCAGGTTTCTGCTTGTGTCAAATTTGTTTTTGTCTCGCTCACCAAAATAAGTCCTATGGCCAAGCCCAGAGTGGGAGTGGGAGGACATCACCAAAAGACATAGGAAGACAGAAAAATACTGGGCCCGTTAATACAACTAATTTGCCATAGACTTACTTTACTTCTCCTCTGACTATTCTTCATTTCCATTTTGAAAATTCCTTTTTCAGTTTTTACTTCTCTTATACGTGCCCTCTCTCCCAGAGCCCTCTTTCAATTCTCCTCAAAGTTGTTTTTGGATACAATAAACATTCTTTTTCAAAAATAGGATTTTAGATTTTTCTCTTTCCCTACGTTCTTAACACATTAAATAAGCTCCACGTGATCACCTGAACTCTCTCTTCTTCATAATCTGTTGCATTGGACAACCTTAGCTCCAATATCAGTTTCACTTTGACACATCCTTTCCAGAGTAACAACAACAGAATGATTCCCTCAGTAATACCTAACGCCTCTGGCTGTCTACTAGTTTGGTCTCACTTACTTACTAGTGTTTCCTATTAGAATTGGAGCTTCATAAGGGCAGGACTTTGTCCTACAAATGAGTAGTATGGTCTCTTGCCAAGCAAGGTATAGAATTCAATATATATTTTGGAAAAAAAACAAGGATTATACACTCCCTTGTTTCCCAGTTAAGAAATCTTCCCCCTCATCCCTGTATTTGATTTTTGCCTATTTGTTACACCAGCTTAGGATGCCATCTTTTTCCAGTCATAAAATATTTCTCAAGTGGGTACAAAGTAGAAAAAGAAAGTCCCTTTTCTCATAGTTTGTGAGGAGGAAACCATGTACATTAGTGGTAATAAAATACAGTAATTGCTATGACATAAATATTCATAAGAACTATGGAAATACAGAAACGGACACCTAATCTTGTATGGAAAAGACAATCACATTCTCCTGAAGAATTCTTCAAGCAGAGAATGGAGCAAAGGTGTAGGCATGGAGCAGTATGGCCATGAAGGAGACAACAAAGAGAATATTATTGAAGTGTCAAATCCAAGTCACTGAGCAATGATATATAGACTGATGGGGGAAGCAGTAGGGGTGAACCATATGTTGGAGGGTCTCTATGCCACATTAAAGGACTTGAACTTAGTAAGTTTCCAGATGCTTAAAGATTTAAGCAAAAGAGTAACAGTTCCAAGTTTACCTTTCCAAACATAGACCCAGTCATTTCACTGCATGGCAATTACAACTTGCATCTCCCCAGCCTCATTCTCTGAATCTTCCTTTTAAACATAGTAGCTGATCTGAGAAACTTTGCTATGCTAATGTACTAATGACTTAATGGCTAACTTAATTGACTTTGTCCTCTGTCTCTTAGTGTTTTCAAATGCTAGTCTTCTAAAGAAAGAGGGTTAGTGAAAAGGAGAAACAATAGCAGACCTTTTTAGTAATATGGCAAAAATGCGGAAGACATTTTCTTTTTGACAAATGCTAACTTTTGGTATAATTCAAATCCTAATGATGCAGACATTGCTGGCTAAGTGAATAAAAATTGATAAGGCCATTTGGGGTATTTAGAGAACGAATGTGTCTCTTTATGTTATTTTCAAGATCATTGATTTTAAAAAAATAATTTAAAAAAACGAATATGCTTTTGCCTAAGAATAGCCCCATAGACAAAATAAATTTTTCTGTCTTGGAAGAAATAGAGTAATTTTTACTTTTATTTGCCATATGTAAAAATACGGGGAAAAGGAATTTGAACTGAACATAAAGTACAGGTCTGGGAATTAGAAAGTGGAAGAAGAATTTATGGAACAAGTATAGATTTATTTGAAAGGCTAGATTAATTTTCACATGCTTATGCATGAAATGTTATTGCCTGTCTAACTATTCCATTATGTGTTAATAATAAAATAATCCATATGTGCAAAATGGATGTGTCACACCAAGAGAAAATGTTTAAAATGCCAAGTAAATACCACAACAAATGTATGAAAAATGTTTTACTGATGGTTTCATTTTGTAAATTCTTTTGAAGATTTTTTCTTTCATTCTTCTGGATCGCAGAAAGCAAGGGCTCTCTGTTCTTCATAGAAGAATCTTGTTTGAGTACAATTTTACATCCATTCAGTTTATATTTAACCAGAAACTTAAGATATAATGCTCTATAATTTTTTTAACTAGTATTTAAAAACGTGTCGCGCTGTGAGGTTGATTTTCAGAGCTGCATGGCTTTGAGAGAAGCTTAATGGTTGATGCCAAGTCCTTTCTTTTTTATGCTTTGAACTTTTCCTTTTTCAGTTTTCCGTGTTTAAAATAAAGTTTTGGAAGACTAAATATATCACTTTCCTCTTGGATCCGATGCTTTTCTTTCTGGCAAATATTTATCAATTTCTCCCCTTTGGTATCTCCAAAGACTTCAATTTTCATTAATTCAATAAAATATTTGATAGCAGAGCACATTACCCCCAGACCCTATCTTTCATCATGAAATTGCTCTTTTGTTGATGTAAAGCCAATGGGGTCCCGTAGCGTTATAGAAGACTTTCATTGCTGGACTGCTCATTTGATTTGCTTAAAGTATTAGCCAGTTCACTTTTTTAAATAGCTTATTAGATATTTTTTCCTCATCTACTTTACCGATATTTTGAAGATGACAAGGATTCGAGTTTGGTTATTTTTCCATGATGAACATTGGCTTTAGACCAGTCTCATTTTTCCCCCTTGTCCTGAGCATCTTTCCGTTTTAATGCCCAAGTGGATGTGTGTTGGTTAAGTTAAGATTGTGGAATCACAATCTCCATGGAACTCTCAACAATAGCAGTTTGTTCCCTATCATCCATAGACACACCGCAGCCATGGAACACTAACTTTTACAAAGCTAATCACTATTCATGCCATAGTGAGGTCATAGCTTGCTTTGCAGTAAAGTTGTTTTTGATGTGGCATTTTAAGGACATCTATGGGACTGCCACTTTGTCCAGTACTGGATTACATCAGTTCACATGTTCCTGGATCCTTTTTCCTTTAGTAGCATGGTCAGGAACACAGGGTTTGGGCTCAGGCAGGTCTTAGCTCTAATACTTGCTCTGCCACTTATTTGCTAGATGATTTAATTAACTAATTTTTCTAAGATGGAGAAGAGAGTGTGGATACTTCTATTTTTAACAATTCTGGATTAGATGAATTCTAACAAAACTTCTGAATTAGTTCTAATGAGAACCATTAAGATAATTAAAAATAAAACAAGTGCTTGGAGACATCAAAGAAAATCATGGTAGTGGTGACTCAGGAGGCCAAGATCCTGGAGGAGGAGGCTGTGTGCAGTGAGATAAGCTCAGGACTGGGAGCACGCCACTCATTGTGACATTTTCTGATCCTGGAAAAGTTGCCTAAAAGGTAGAAAAACTGAGTGGTTCTATTGGAAATCTCACAAAAAGAGGTAGACAAAACTGATGCTCAGGGCGACCAAGGCTTGAAAGAGTCTGATACACTTTGGTTTGGGATCATAAAGTAGGGGTTAATGGAAGAAGCCGTAGAATATCATTGTTATTGGTTAAGACTGAGGTTAGGACTAGGTTAAGATGATCCTAGAATGCTGTCTCTTAGCCTGACCACCTGTCAGAAGTAAAACTGAATTATCTCTAGGGGATGAAGACAAAGTGATGTGTGGTGGTGACCAATCACAATGGCAGGGGAAGTTTAAGAGGGGCTCTGTTGGGGTAGTTTAGGTGGAAGTAGAAGCTCCATGGGGGAAATGTTGTTGGATCACAAAGGAGAAGGCTGATGAACCAAGGTGTCAGGATTCGTGGGGGAATTCTTCTAGAACATACTCCCACATCTTCACATCTTCATATGCCAAGTGGGCATGGTTTGGGTCCTGGCTCCCAGATGGGACAAATGACTGAGTGGTTGGTAATCAGTGCACACACTAGTGTTCGGTAATTCGGAACTTCCCTTTGAGGGACCTGAAGGCAGAAAAGGAATCTGCAGATGCTAGCTGCTCTCCCACCTGCCAGCAAAGTGAGAGGAACATGGAATGACCTGTGAGATGTGCTGCCCTGACAAGAGAGCCACAGACAGTTAATCCCCATGTTACAGGATGCAAAGTTTGCAGTGGGCATACTCAACATCTCCATGGGGAAATTATTGCAGCTGTGCAAGGGAGATTGTACTATATTTAATTACCCACTAATGTTTGAGACCAACTTCACACAGATTAGCAAAGAAGAGAAGTGATCAATAAGCCCAACCTTGTCCAAGTGGTGACTGTGAGCATCCACTCGCCCCAGCCTCTCACTATCTGATGTCGTGCTGCTGGTATGATGAGCTACAAGCTGTGAAGAGTACGTCTGCTGCAGTCCAGCCACACAGGGAAGAGGCCAAAACCTACAATGGTCTTAGAACTACCTGGGGTGCTTCCCTTCAAGTTTGTAGAAATCTCCATTCATGCATTATCATAAAAACAGCTCTAATACTTGCCACCAGCAGTTCTTTTTACCTTCAATTATGTCCCCTTTCCAAAGGAATAGAAGATTTTTTTCATTTACTGAGACTAAATTGTCTACTTCCTGAGTCCACCAGTGGAGGGTTACATCCCTGCAGACCATCCCAGCTGGGGTCATAATGGATATACCTCTGTTTGAGGCAAAGGACAAGAAGACACCATGAAGCCCTATGGAGAAAGCCATCAAGATCAGGTAAGCATCGGGAATCTTGGCACAGTTCCTGTTTGGGGCCCTCTCTTCTGGTTATGGTGATGGGGAAGGAATCTAATACACCTGCCACACATCCTGTGTTCATGAAAGCACACTCTTTCCTAACCATGACTCCTACGGTACTTGACGAAGGGGCAGCAGGGGTAGCACCATAGTAGGCAATGTGGATGTGCCAGCAATTGAGTGTGCAGACTCAAGACAGATAAGCACAGCACTGGTAGGACAGAGGGTAGTTCCAGAATACCAGCAAAAGCTCCAGTGTCTCCGCAGAGATAACATGACTATGGTGATTGCAGGAGCAGACTACCAGCAAGCCTGTTGCAAAAACAGCCTGATGGTCCAGCAGTGAGACCCTTTGTCTCAACCTTGCAGGGTAAAAACTACATAAATAAACAGGATGGAATTCAGAAACTCCCAACATCGTGCTGAAGCATAGAGGGGAAGAAGGAAAAGGAAAGAACTCTCACCAGAAGGCATGTTCATCACTATAGGATAGGAGAACAAGTCTACTCTGATATCGACTTTTGCTGGTTCTTAGCCCACCATGGAACTATTACTATTAAGGGCGAGCAAAAGGAAAAGCCAAAGAAGCCCAGTGGCCAAAGGATCCAGCTCCTTCCCCCACAAAAACACCAACCATAACCCACTGCAAAAACGTCTAGATGATTTCAAACTGTGCTGAGGAACCAACCTACAACTAGTTAAGAATCCCAAAGCAACTGGCTCTTTCTTTATGAACTTCAAAACTCATCTTACTGAACAAAAAAATAGTCCCAGGTTTTGAAATTGTAAAAAAATCCAGCAGGATTAACTAATTGTTGAAAATCAAAATCTGGCCTACTACATAAACACGGCGCCAGGTCCTGAAAGTAACAGACCCAGAGGGACTGAATCTTTCTTAGTGGACTTCAAAGCCAGTTATCCTATGCAAATACCAGTCCCAGGTCCCACAAGATAGGATCCAGAAGAATTGGCTCTTTATGAAAGAACCTCAAAGCCCAATGTTCTGCACCTGATACAGAGGTGGACATCATGTTTAAAACTGGAGGAGAGCAGCATGGAGACCATCATGCAGTCAGCAGAAGACGGTGGGGGATTGAGGTCACTGGTACCATGATATTAGAGACCAAGGAGACAATATGTTTTGAAGTCTACCAAAACTTACACAAACAAACAAACAAACAAACAAACAAAACAGAGGATGGGGACCAAGTTGTTTCCAGTTTAGCAACTTTTTAAAAAAATTTACTAAAACCACATTTTCTCAGAATGAAACCTGAACTTCTTTTTGAATTTACATGTTTCAAGGATAGTAGTGACTTCCCAGTGGAATCTATACTGGAGCCTGAGACTCTTGTCTCCAGTCAGCACAGCCCAACCTCACACCTATGTTTAACAAAACCAGTGGGGGGGGGAGGGGCTTCCACTTGCCTTGGCCTGTCCCCCTTGGGTTTCCCAAGACTATGGCTAAAAGGCACAATCCATGCCTAAGAAGCACCACCATTTCCCTTTCCTCTTCCTCTATTTCCCCCTCAAAGTCCTTGTATATATATGTTAAGTCCATTCCATAGATTAAACAAGAACCAGAATTCACGTTTCCTCAGGATAGTCCAGGAAGGGAGGAGAGAGAGAGAGCTTTTGCTAGTAATCAGAATAAGAAAAGTTTTCATCTACACTTGATAATTTTACTTGTAGGTATGTATCCTGGTGAAGCTCTCACATATATATGTCCCAGGGAAACAACTATGAGAATATTTGTTTAAAAATAATTTATAAAAGCGAAACACTGGAAATAGCCTCAAATGCCCATCAGTGAGAGAACTGATAAATTATAGCATAGAATACACACACACACACACACACACACACACACAATGGGGTGCTATACAACAGTTGTAGCTAAGAACATTGACATGGATCAGACCCATTGAGTTAAGAAAAAATCAAGTCACAGAAAATTAATTTACAGAACAGTTCTACAGTAACACCAAACAAGTTATATAGGGTACAAATTCGGCAAGATTAGAGATCAACAAGATGTCTGTGGCATAAAGTAGGGATATAAATGCGCTTCAATAATTTGGGGAATTATTTTATATCATAAATAATATGGTTGGTACACATGTATTAATTTTTGGATACTCTCACATGCTAACATTTCTGAAATCAATGTGCCTTTAAATGATACAGTTATCATTGTCAGTGTTTTCATAGAAAAAATTTAATCATTTTGTTTTAGTAAAATTTTATATTTTATAGATTCACAAGATGGATAGGTCAAAAACCAAAGTGTGAAGTATCTGCTTTTAATAAATATATAAAAAACGTTTGAAGCGACAAGAAAAAAAAAGGCATTCAAGAAGAATCATTTGAATGAAAACCAAGAGAAAGAACAAACAATACAGACACATAGGGAGTCTAAATAAAATAATTAAAATTGGCGTTGTTTTAGTTTCCTAGGGCTGCCAAACAAAACATCGCAAACTGGGCGGCTCAAACAACAGAAACTTATTTTCTCACGGTCCTGGAGGGTAGAAGTTGGAGATCAAGGTGGTGGCGGGGTTGATTTCTTCTGAGTCCTCTCTCCTTGGGTTGTAGATGGCATAATACGAGCAATAATAAGAGCCTCAAAATACTTAAAGCAAAAATTGACAGAACGAAAGCAAATAAAAACCAGAAAAAGAGATTAAAAAAAACAGAAAAAAGACAAGTCCACATCCATTGTGGAACATCTTTCAGTTATGGATAGAAAAAAAAAAAAAACAGGACAAAAGTCATTAAGAATAAAAAATAGTTCAATACAATAGTGAGCAAATTTGACTTGATTGTCATATATCATGGCCATATAGAGATCACAACTTAAGCAGAATAAACATTTTTGCAAATATGAATACAATATTTACAAAAGTTAACTGCACACTGGTATCTGAGACATGTTTTAATACATTTTACATGGTTGATATCATACTTTTTTTAGCTTTTACTAAAATAAATTTTCCGTCTTTGAAATTTAATTTGTACACATACTATAAAAGTCTTCACAAGTTGAAAACATGGATTAAAATCTAACGAAGCTTAAAATGTGTTTCGTGGTTATTGGTTGTTTTCATATTAACTGGTGTGCAGATAAAATCAAAAATAAAAAGAGGAATGTAAAATCCCCGTTACGTTTGGAAATGAAAAGATGCACTTCTATCCCATACAGGGATCAATAAGAAATCACAATGGGAATTAGAAATTTTTTGAAACTAAATGATAATGAAATATCAAAACATGTAAAGCAGCCTGCACTGTGCTTAGGACAAATTTATAAACTTAACTGTATAAAATTTAAAAATACAAGAAACACATCATAACAGAAAAATAAAATCAATCAGAAGCAACAAATAAAAATAAATAATACAAATAAGAAATAGTAAGAGTTAAAGGAAGAAATAGAAATAAAAAAGACCAATGAACAAATTATCCATCCCATGAAGGTAAAGAACCAAATTAAGACCAGAACACGGCTAATGCCATAACCAATTATTGAGTGTCCTTATTCAACTGTATTGCTAAAGGATCATTCAGAAATATTTACTGATTGGTCTTTAAATCTGAATCTAGGAAAGAGTTACTGGTACCTGTGATTAGCTGAATTCTAGAATGGCCTTCCAGACCTCACCCTCCTTGGTACACATACCCTGAATAATGCCCTCCCCATGAGTATACACAGGACAGGACAGGTGTTTAAGACAGAATAACCTTTTTCTAATTTTTTTATGTTCTTTAGTAAAGGTGAATTGGTCTTGCAGGTACAATTAATGGTTTCTTTTTTCAGTGGATTTTGAGTTAATCAAAAGTGAGATTATTTTGAATGAGGTTAACTTAATCAAAGGAATCCTTAAAACAAAGTGTAGGCTTTCACTCAAGAGAAATTAGAAATAAAAGGTGATGATCCATGAAGAAGTAAGCTGCGGGCTGCGAGAGTGCCTGGGGAAGATTCTATAGGTACCTCGGTAAGAAACTAAGAAACTTCTAGAAACTGATAGTACCTTCCATCTTGCAGCCAGGAACCTCATTTCTACAGCCACAAAGAAGGGAATTCTGGCAAAACCCACTGAGTTTGGAAGGAGAGGTCAAGCACTAGAAGGGAACTACATCCTGATTGACATCCTGATTTCAGCATCCTGAGACCCTAAGCAGAGAACCCTGCTCTAATTCCTACATATTAATTGTATGTAGAAAATGAATTGAAATATATATTTTTAAAATATGGAATCTTGGTAAAGCTCTGATTAACTGATTCTCACTATATCAGGAAAGAAAATATTTGGCTCTCTTTTCAACATGATGAATGTAAGTATGATTTATTGGCACTGAGCGTGGACAAGGCATTAGCATAGGCACCCAAGAAGGGGATGTGCACAATGAGCCCCAAAATGCATTTAGTCAGAGAAGGTCATTTCCTAAAGGACTTCAGAATATAATAAAGTTACTTCTGCACTGATTACAAGAGAATTGAGGAATGGCTCTGCTATTAATTAAGCCTGGAAACCTCACCTCGGGGTAAGACAGTTACCTGGTCTTGGTTTCTGAATTGAGCATTGGAATTCCAAACCCTGTAAAATCTTATTAAATTTTCTCAACCCTGAAAAGAAAGTAATTGTACAGAACTTAACAGTTTGAAAAGAATACAAACCCCTTGAGAGACCAGATGTATTGATTCCAATATTGCATCATCCTGAAAGATTAGTTTGCGTCCATTAAATGTGAATAACTGGCTCTTTTCTTCCATATCACCACAGTGGAAAAGTTCTCTCTGGAGAAGTGATCTTTTCTTGCATTCCCATCTGCTTTTTTTTTTCCCCTCCCCCTTGAGAGTCTTAGTCTGTTTTCCTCAGGTTACCCTGTAATCTTGGTTAGAAATATTTCTGTCATGGGGATAGTCAGTACATCATTTTGGAAGGGTAATGAAATGAACGTATATTCATAACTAGCTGAGAGCTGACCATTGCATGAGACACTTAAACATAGTCACAATATTTACTTATTAATGTTCTTATTGTTATTTTTTCATAGCAAAAAGTTATTTGAGCATTTACTCCATTAACGAAACATTGTTTCAATTCACATAATCATAAAGCCAAGCAGAATCTTTTCATTTCTACTGATGGGGAAAGTCAGAGAGATTAAGTATCCTGCACAAGGCACACAGCCAAGAAGAAAAGTATCTGGGTTCAAGCCAAGTTGGTGACACTAAGACCATAGACCTTTCACCAAATATCTATTTTTATCTCTTAATTTCTGTCTCAGTGTGTGTGTCTGAGTTTCTCTGTGTGTGTATGTGTGTGTGCAAGCCAGAATTCCTGAGTTCTAATTCTTGCTTTACCATTTGGCCCATTGCTCTAAGATTCCTGATTCAGTTTCTTCATCTGTAAAGCAGGGACAATACCTATTTCATGGAGTTATTGTGAAGATCAACATATGAAAAATACTTAGAACAGAGCTGGTGTGTTATATAAGAAATGCTATTATGACTTTTCAACCAGGCTGTTGTGAGTAAGATCAGACATTCAAACAGAGATCCTCTCTTAGATTCTTCTTTACCTACCTTCACTCACCTGCATCCTCCCTATCACCTACACGGGCAGGGGGGTGGGAGCTAGTGTTCTACACATCCAGCACCCTGTAGAAGCCAACATAGATAAGAGCAGTCTTACTTAACTTTAATGAGTTGCAAAGCTAGAGATGGGGATCCCACCACCCCCAAAAAGAGCCTATGAATGTAAAACAAGAGCCTCATTTTTCTCCTGTAAGCCAAACTGATACACCTCCCTTGGTGAAAATGCACTATCTTTGGGATTACAACCATTCCGGCAAGAGCCACAAATTCAAACACTTGCAGCTATCTAGCATCTGGCAGTAACAAGAATGAGTCGGGTGAACAGAATAGTAGAGAGCCCATGTTCCATAAAAGCTTCAGAGCAATTCTGCCCAGTTTGGTGGAACATAGAGTGTAGGTTCTTTTCCAGAAACGGGGCAAATATTAACATTTATTTATGAAGGGGCACCTGGGTGGCACAGCGGTTAGGCGTCTGCCTTCGGCTCAGGGCATGATCCCGGCGTTATGGGATCGAGCCCCACATCAGGCTCCTCTGCTATGAGCCTGCTTCTTCCTCTCCCACTCCCCCTGCTTGTGTTCCCTCTCTCGCTGGCTGTCTCTATCTCTGTCAAATAAATAAATAAAATCTTTAAAAAAAAACAAACAAACATTTATTTATGAAGCACTAGTTTTCCCAGGAACTATTCTGAGCACTTTATACATATTAATTTACTTAATCTTTAAGACACAACCCCATGTGATAGTTACTACTATTATCTCAATCTTGTGAATGAGGAAATGGAGACAGGAAGAGGTTAAATGCACAGTCCAACATCATTCACCTGAGAAATGATGAACCCAGTATTCTTAGACACATACCTGTAGTGACTTCGGTCGTATGGATATACCCAGGCCTGAGCTGAACATTTTATTGTTAATGATTTTATTTATTTATTTGTTAGAGAGAGAGAGCACAAGCAGGGGGAGCAGCAGGCAGAGGGAGAAGCAGGCTCCCACTGAGCAAGAAGCCCTAAGCGGGATTTGATCCCCGGACCCTGGGATCATGATCTGGGCCAAAGGCAGATAGATGCTTAACCAACGGAGCCACCCAGGTGTCCCTGAGCTGAGTATTTTAAACACCAAAAAACACAGCCTGCCTTAGTGGACAATTTGTTAAACTCAAAAGAAAACACTTTTTTTTTTTTTTTCCATTTCAACAGATAGGGAAACTGAGATTCAGAGAGAATGAGTATCTGGCCCAAGGTCTTAAAACATCTTAGTATTTAGGAATCTCACCAGCCCTTCACTGAATTTAAGATCCTCAATTGCTCTGTTAAACTTTATTATGCCTTCCTTCAGCCTCATGAAAAAAAATGAAAGGGTCACAGTAAGGAACTGAGTAAAGTCTTTGTTTGTTTTTGTCTGGAAAAAAAATCCAATACCAAGACCCAACTGCCTATCAGTTCCAGCATGGAACTGTTTAATGTTCCTGTTGTTCTCTGAAAGAAGCCAATTCCCTTATAAGTTCCCCAGACTCTTACTCAGTGACCACTTGCTAGTGAGGGATCTCTCTGGAGGCAATTATTTATTTTTCCAGATATGTTACATCCTAGGGCAAAATGCTTTCTCTGGAGGTCCTAAAGATAAAGACCAGGTAGAAATACAGTGAACAGTATAGGTCTTTCAATTTTATGTCTGCAATATCATATTTATAGTTTGAGACTCCAGGATCTCGTCCTTTGGTCTTGTATCTTCTGTTCCTGGGGAATGTGGATGACTCACAGGGACAGACAGACAATTTAGAGCCATCTGAGGCTCCGCAATCTTTCACACGTCTCCTACTGGTTTCCCTAAAGAAGCTCTATTACCATGTCTGTCAGGGCTCTGACTGACGCCCTCAGCTAGACTGTAAAAGACACTCATACAGAGAGACAAGCATTGGAATGGCTGTCCGTTGGCTCACTGGGCTGCCTCAGGTTGCCTGTGGAGCAAAGCAGCTCTAAGGAGTGGTAAGAGTTGTTTGTTGTTTCTTTGAACCAACACTAGATATTCTTAGAGAATTAACTTTATTTTTTAATCGCAGCATACCCTCAATTTATAAAAACAATCATACTTTTAAGTATCATCCTTTACAGAATGTTTTCGCCTGGTGTGATAAAAAGATTAAGGCAGGCAAGGTGATATCTTGGCCCTTTTGCATACTCGCTGCGTGGTCTTGGACATATTATTAGAAGTACACAAATATTACTTTTTCCCCCAGTAAAAGGAAAAGCCTGATGTGGAGGGAGATTCTATAAGAAGGAGGCAGCTTTCAGTGGCTAACAGCCCTGTATTTAGATTTAGATAAACATAGGTTTGGATCTTGACTCTGCTGTGTGATCTTAGGGAATTAACATGTTTCAGCTTCATTTTTCCACGTTTTTAAAACAGAGGTACTATCTATCTGGAAGTTATTATAAAACTTAAAAGAGATAATATGTGCAAAGTACTTAGCAAATTCCCAGGCATATAGTAAATCATAAAATAAATGTTCGTTGTTTATTAGATCACAACCACTACTACCCTACTAGTTTTACAACTAGCACTATGATTTTGCTCAGGAGAATCTTTTCTAGGGATGAACTCCTTGTATTAAGTAGTCCCCTGGAAGTATGGGCTTTGCTATCAAAATTGAATAACTTAAACTGTTGTGAATGTACAGAAAAAGGAAGGAGGAGTCACGGGAAAAAAAGAGAGAGAAAAGTGGGAGGGGAGCATGAAGGTTACATGTGAAATGTCAGGGAGACCAGAAAATCCAAGAGGAAAACTTGAAGGTAATCAAGTGAGCATAAAGTCAAGAACAGGAACCAGGATTCCCTGAATATTAAATGGAGATTAAATTCTAGTGTTAATTAGGTACGTTTGTTCTTTTTTGTTTTTAGGGAAAAGACTCCGACTTTCTCTTGAGTTGCAAAGGATAAATTCATGGTAGTTGGTGCACTGATCGATGTTAACGACACAAGCAAATCAAGCAAAGTTGCAAAATTGGATGAAAGTCAGGGTAGCAAGCAGAAGTCATGGGCATAGAGATTCCAGTTTGAAAGGAATCAGACAATGAACAGGAAAATGAGTGCAGAACTCAAGGAGGAAGGAGCATCAGGGAACCCAAGAAGTTAAGCTCACGGGTAGAAGAGCTTAGAATCAGAGAGAGCAGTCAGTAGAAATCAGAGTGAATTTAAAATCCTCAGGTTACTTTATTATCGACTCTTCCTTTGACCTCTCCTTCCAGAACTGCAGCCTGAAAATGTTATGCCAACATAAAGAAGTGGAATTGATGGACTGTAAAGAGAACTGGGGGCTGGCCATGCAATCATAATTTTCTCTTGCTGTCATTTTTCCCCTAAATTAAGTGATTTTGACCTTGGACAAATTACTTAGCCCCGCTGAATAGAAGTGTCTTTGCTCATAGAATGGGGATATTATATTTTCCATGCAAGGTGGGTTTTTTTTTGAGATTTAAATGAAATGACCAATGTGGCACTCTTCACCCAGGACCTTATACATGCTATAAGCGCAATAAATCAATATTTGTTCTTAAGAAAAATACGCTTATATAGCCAAATTGAGTAGGTACTAGAGGCTTCCTTTTTTCTGTATCTAATCTGCCTATACGTGAACATTATTCTGCCAATTCTTTCTCCATTCATGTGAGTTTTCGAGTGGTTTCGAATGGCACCATGAACTATATAATAACTGCCAAATTGAGAACTAGTCAACCAAATATCACATGTTTATTGAATATGAACTATAAATTGGCACAAGTTAGGAGCTTTTCCAACAAAGACAAACCAGGCTAAATTCTTGGTCTCAAGTGCTAAAAATGCAGTGACAACAGCAAGTGAAACACACACACACACACACATACACACACACACACACACATGCATGCTCATGCACATGTGCGCACACACGCACACTCATGCACACGTGCACACACACGCACACTCATGCACACGTGCACATACACACACTCATGCTCATGCACACGTGCACACACACACACACTCATGCACACGTGCACATACACACATGCACGCTCATGCACATGTGCACATACACACACACTCATGCACACGTGCACACACACTCATGCACACACACGCACGCTCATGCACATGTGCACATACACACACACGCTCATGCACATGTGCACATACACACACGCACGCTCATGCACATGTGCACATGCACACACACGCACGCTCATGCACATGTGCACATACACACGCACGATCATGCACATGTGCACACACACGCACGCTCATGAACATGTGCACATACACGCACACACACACACACACACAGGATGAGCATCTTTCAATACAGTGGCTTTTGGCATGTTAAAGGAAGTCATTATTTGAGTAGTTCTTTTCCAGAAAATATATATTTTTGTGGGCGTGCATCTCTGTCGGTATCCTTAGAGCTTAGAGCCTTTCCACACTGGGAAAAAGGGTCAGTTACTGGAGGAAACTTTCTTAAGGGCTTGAATTTCCTAAGCATTTTATATCCCCAGTCAGCTTTCATCTCCAGGTGTCATAAAGTAACATTTATCAAACCTTAGATGCTCTTTCTTGTCATTTTAAAGGAAGAAAAATTTTGTCTTAAGCACATTATTTAACTGTAATGAAAGTCTTAAAATATTGGCAAATGACTGAAAATAATTTTACGATGTAACAGCTACTACGTGCAACAACTAGCTATATCTACCAGCCGACTTTCACGTTCTCAATAGATGTGTTTGTAAATTGTATAGTTATAGTTAATTAGCTACTGTATATTTAAAAGGCTGCCCCAGAGCTCTTGTTAAATCTTGCTTTTGTAGCATTAATTATGATTCATTGGGACTTTCAACAAAATTAAATTCTGAATGAAGCAAAGGAGAATTGTTCCCTAGAATGTTACAGTTAGGCCTACCAATGATCACAAGATGTGGTATTATTGTTATTATTTCTTGTAGATTGGCCTCTTTTTTTTCCCAAATGAAATTTAACAAGGAACTGATGCTCTTGGTAAATAAACCACAGAGCTTCTTAGAGGCACCTGTCTATGCTGATGTGTCCCAAAGGCCATACAACAGGCATCTGCAGGAAGACCCATATCAAAACCAAACAGAAATACTATTTTTCAATTGTGTAAAATCACAGTGTTCAAAAGGAAAGGGGCTTGAACTTGGGCTCTTCAAGCGGTATATTTCTGGGAATGTAGATTTATTTCTAAGGCTCTGTTTCTGCTTTTATAAAAAGGAGATAATCATATCAGTTTTAGTTACGCCACGGGGTGTTTTTATGAATCAGCACGTGTGTGTGTGTGTGTGTGTGTGTGTGTGTGTGTGTGTATCATAAGTAGATTTAAGATCCATCTCCATTGCTCCCTCCAAATCTAGTCAATTGTCCTGGTTCTTAAAGTTGACCTGGTGCTCTTTGGAGTTGCTCTGTTTTCTGGATATGCCTCACTGGGGACTATGTGGCAATTACCAGTATACTTAATGAGCATGCCTAGATCCTTATGTAAGCAGTGATTCCTGAGTCTTCTAAATACCGCCACAGGTGTGGAATGATCTTCCATGTAAATACAGCCGATGGAGGTACCCAAACTTCTCACATTTCCTAATAGGCATATGCTGATGAAGTTAACTCTGGGCCATTAATCTATGTCTGAGAGTTCCACCTTAAAAAGGAAATAATGGAGCTGGAGATAACCCAGAGAATATACCGATTGAGCCAGAGGCTCTAAAACATTGGTGTGTTCCAGAATGAACAGAGAAGCTTACTAAAAGCAGATTCTTAGGACTCTTTACCAGATAATCTGATTCAACAAAAGGTAGTTTAGGAATCTGCAATTTTCACAAACATTTGAGATAATTCTGGTGCGCGGGAAAGACTAACCAGTGCTGGTAAAACTATTTTAGACAAGCAGCTACATGCATTTAACCAACATGACGGACTAACGGCAGAACAGTGGAGATGGGGGAGCGGCCATATCGAAAATCTTCACATGGCATAAGGTGGCTTTTAGTGATGCATTTGTTTTCATTAATTAAAATGAACGTAGAAAAATTAAAAATGAACATAAAAGTCTTGGGTCTTCAGCTCCCTTTATTCTGCATTTTTTTTCCCTGGGTCTTATTTTCTCTCATTCACCTTTCTCCTTAGCCAGGGAGGTGAAGTGCTCCCTGCAGACTGATTAAATTCACCTTCTCAAGCCCCAACATCAAAGTTTTCTGTCCAAGATTGACTCCGGATCCCCGGCTCTGATACTGCAGCAGCTATGTGTTGCCTATTCTTACCTGCACAGTTGGGAAAGGAATTGTAAGGAATGGATGCTGCCCTTATTTTTATTGTCCCCTTGCTCTGCTCAGGGAGCACAAATTCAAAATGTTGTAATCCCAAAACCAAACTCCATTCCAACAAACATAATCCACTTTAGACTTAACTATTCCCAGAATATTTACATATGAAATGGAGTTTCATAATTCTGATCATTCCCTAATCGGTAACAAGTACTAGAACTTTTTTTGAGTAATCCTTCACTGGTTTCCCCCATCCCCAGCCAGGTGTGAAGAGCAGCAGATGGAAGGAGATTTTTCTATCCATGTGACATAGTGAACACAGGAACACAGGCCTATGTGCTAAACTTCAGCATGGCAGGATGAAGACTATTCAGTCTCAAAGAAATAAATGTAGGGGGGAAGGAAGTAGTCCCTGAAATGTATGCAGACTTTAGAGTCAGAAAGAATCATGTTTGAATTATACCTCAGGACCTACCAATTTTATGTCCATAAGCACATTCTTAACCTCACCAAACCGCAGTTTCTGAACAAGATAACACAGAGATGTTATATACTTTGTTGCATTATTGCTGACATAGAAAATACATTCAACTAATGTTTCCTTTCCTTTCCTTTTCTTCCTACTTCGTCTAGAAGATAGAGAGCTTACATAACTTACGCCCACAATAGCAAATGCTAAAATTAAGAATAAACTTTCATAAAGAAAGATCGCTCTTCACAAACGGTCAATCCTTATTTCTTTTACTTTTGTTTCTATATTTTGCAAATGTTCTTTTTCCATATGCAGCTAAACAAGGGACTCAAATACAGTTAATTTCCCCCCACTTCTCTGTGCTTTTCTGGCCATTTCACACCCACGCCTTCAGGTATGACTCTCTCCTCACACAGACTAACAGAGCCAATGTCGCAGTACCGCCCTGGCTGTCTCTCCCGAATCTGTGCAAGGGTGTACACGGGCCAACAGACAGCAGCCACCCCTGAAAGGCACAGGTGAGTAATGAGGTTCAGTGTTACAGATCAGAGGCTGTGCTGTCAGGAGGAACAGACCTTTGCTGGCACGGCAGGCATACTCTGCAATCAGTTTTAGAAATGCCATGGGTGCCATTTTCTTATGTTAAGGACTACTAACTTTTATTTCAAATTCTAGTGGTTGTAAAATGCATTTTGAAAGTTAAGAGTAACCCTGAAAGAAGTGTGGTTTTTTTTCTTATATTGTACTTTGGATCACATGCCGTCAGTCAATCACCCTTCAAACCCAGCAGCCTGAAAACCTCCAAGGAAAGACTGGATTGTTCACATCCTTTTTCTAGCACTGCTGACGTGGAAGGTATGGATGGAGATACAAATGGGTGCCTCTCCTGCTCACAATGCGAAGCATTATGAATAAACCCAGCTGTCCTCAGGGAGCTACCTGAGAAAGGAGGGAGATGGAATATAAACAAGGAATTACAATGCAATGTGTTTGGTGCTTCATTTAAGATGCAGGGTGTCAGGAAAAGGGTCACTCACCATCCAGTGTTTGAGAACCACCTTAAAGAGTGATGAGAGTTTTCCATCTTAAGAAAACGGGTGGCATGCAGCTGAGGAAAAAGTATGTGTGTGGAAGAACAAAACAGAAATACATGGAAGATTTGGAGAAGTGGAATAAATCCGCTGCCACTACGTAGAGAATAAAAATAAGTAGAATGGAGTGGGGAGGTGAGAGACAGAATGTGATGGTGGAAAGGGTTCTTAGTGAAGAACAGTTTATAGCCCCCTCTGGAATGTGTGTACATTCAGCAGGGGAAAAAATGAAATATAAGTGTCACAGGCACATAGTTTGTAACATAAAGGATAACTTGAACAGCAGTGGGGAAGATTGATGATATTAGAAGCAGGGCGATCAGACATGGTTGGCTATCATCGAGGAGCTTCCTGATGAGATAGAGCCCCTGGTTCTCAGCTAGGGGAGATTCTCCCCCTTCCCTGGTGCCCCCCCCCCCCCCCCCCCCCCACCTAGACACATACACACAGGACACAGCGGGCTATGTCTGGAGACATTTTTGCTTGTCACCACTAGGGAGCTGACACCAGCATCTGGTGACTAGATGCCAGTGACGCCGCTAAGCCTCGTGCAACACGCAAGAAAGCCCCTCGTGACAAAGAGTTACCAGTTCAAAATGTCAATAATGTTGAGGTTGAAAAACCCTGCCCCAGACAAAGGCTCTGACAGTAGAGACAGAGAGAAGCCTAACGTCGAGGAACAATTTTGAAGACATTTCAGGACTGGGAGAATGTAAGGAAAAAAGAAAGAATCAAGACCATCTAAGAATCTCTCACTGTAAGAACTTGGATGACCTTAACAAATACGATTTCTTTGAATATAATAAAAGAGGATGACATTATATTTTCTGCTTAGGGTTTCCAATAATCCATTATCCAGAAGAGGTTGAAGGATGGAAATAGATTTTTTTAGTCACTGGCTTTCAAGTTATAACAGAGAGTATGGAAGAAGGGAAATCACTGAAGTAGAGTACGTAGGGTCGTAACCAGAGTTGTGCAGCAGAATCCTCTGGCCTCAGAGGGCTATTCTAACTTGGTGGATTGAAAGTAGGTCCTAAGAATATGTCTCTTAAATATGTTTCCTAAAGGGATAAGCAATATATTTTTTGATGCCTTTCTATGTGGAGGGAAGAAATACTATAAAGAAAACAAGAATTGAAAATAGTCTGTGATGATATCTAGTTTTGTAAGATTCAGTTTGGATTCATGGAAATGTTTACATAAATCCAAAACAAAATTAAATAAGGTAATATTTCCTAAAAATCTAAAGCAAAATGAAATAATACAGCTATCTATGTTTTGAGTTGGTGGCATAACAGATAATCCACTCCAAGTGGCCTTAAAAATTTGGTAATGTCATGTAACCATACACTGTGGACTGAATTGTGCTTCCCTACTGACACCCAGAGCCCAGGAGAATATCATATGCTGAATCTTTAACTCCCAAGATAATGGATGGTATTTGGAGATGATGCCTTTGGGAGATAATTACTTTTAGATGAGATCATGAGGATAGGGTCCTCGTGGTAGAATTAGTACCTTAAAAGAACAGGAAGGGATGACAGAGCTGTCTGTCTGTCAGCCATGGAAGGACACCTTGAGAAGATGACTGTCTTTGGCCAGGAAGAGGGCTCTCACCAGGAACTGAATTAGCCTGCACCTTGATCTTGGACTTCCCAGTCCCCAAAGTTAAGAGAAAATAAATTTCTATCGTTTAAGCCACCCTGTCTTTGGTATTTTTTTACAGCAGCTTGAGCTGAATAAGACATACATGTGCCAAATAGGGTTCCTGCTTTTAGTAATCATATCAGTGGTGGCTGTGGTGATGGTGCTATTCTGAGACAGTTGTATGTGCATTTTGAGCTAATATAAATGCATAATTATTCTTATATCTTTGAGAATGGGGATTTGGAGGATGAAAAAAATTAATGAGATTCGGATATATGATTCATGTGGTCCAGTAAAACTTCTGTATTAGTCATAATGTATTTATCTTTAAAAAAATAAGTACATACTTTCTAACTCTGGCTAGTGAAAATGCATAAAATTCCAGCAGCAATTAGCATTACCAGCACCAGATTGTGGTGTCTCAATACCACTTCTCTGGAAAAAGAACCAAGGTCCCCTGGAGAAATGGCTAAAGCCAAGTCTGTTTCTTAGTTCCTTTTTTAGAAAGACAAATACAAAACAAAACACAACACAGTTGTCATCCTAGAAGGATGCTAGTGCATGGATTCATTATTTTGGAAACTGGTAAGAACAAGAAAGAAGACCTCTAATCTCGCATTTATCCTTTTCTTTTACATATATATTGTGTCCCAGAGTAAAAGATTAGTTGTATGTAGAAGAATCTTTTAAGATAAAGAGTCTAGCTAATAAATGAAAGAATGTTGAAATTATAATACCATTATTTTTCCACTCCAACCAACATAATGAATCTTGTTTCTAACATCATAAAAAGAGAGACCACCAAATACGACATGACTTCTGCCTTCTAAAATACTCAAACATGAAACTGATGGATCATCTAGGTTTATTTTCAGAAAATACAGGAGACAGAGTTAGTAAAAAATGACACCTGAGAAGCCAATCAGCAAACCCCAGATGGTGAGAAACCAAAGAAACCACCAAGTTTCTTCAACAAATAAATAGTAAAGAAGAAAGAGAAATAAAAAGAGAGAAAAGGAGAGGATAGATAAAGAGATATTTTAAGACACTGAAGTGATATTTATCAACCACCAACTGGAATACATAACTCTTATTCTAATTCTGATGCAATCGAGTAAGCTTTAAAATAACATTTTATTTTTTTTAAGGTTTATTTATTTATTTGAGAGAGAGAGAGAATCCCAAGTCGACTCCCCGCTGAGCGGGGAACCTGACATGGGACTCGATCCCACGACCCTGAGATCATGACCTGAGTCAAAACCAAGAGTTGGATGCTTAACTGACTGAGCCATCCAGGTGCTCCTGAAATAACAATTTATGAAACAACACAGTTAATTTTAAAACCGACTAATGGTATCAAGGAATAGAATGCTAAGTTTAGGTATGATAGTGGCATGTAATTTTGTTTCAAACTATTCCTTTTCTAAAATATTCACTGATATATTTTTGGTTGGAAGGAAATATCTGAGATTTGCTACAAATGAATTTGGGGGATTGGGGAGTCAAAGGGGGTTTAGAAGAAACAAGTTAGCTGTGAAATGAAAATTATTGAAACAGACACATGTGGATGCTGAATTTTCTATTCTCTATATTTGGTGTATGTTTGAAACTTTTCATAATAATAAAGTTTTGTAAAGCTTCTCAAGTGATTATGCGTAAGCCAGGTGATTACTGGTGCAAAGTAAGAATAAAAAGAAACAAGGTAAGAATCCTAAGACTAGGAACATGGATTTGAAAAATTCGCTGAGTGAGGATTAACATTGACAACTGACTCTCAGGGAGAAAAGGCAGCATGACTTCGGTGCAAATGCAGGAGGTGCTGGTGGAAGCTCTGAGAAGAGAAAGTTTTAGTCTCTGCACTCAAAGAATTAAAAATGGGCTCACCCGAGGTTTTTGTTATGTATTGCTCCTATCATCAAAGAGATTGTGTGTGTGTATACACGCAGACACACACTCGTATACACACATGGACACATTGGTAATTAATTACATGGGGTTTTTGTTGTTGCTTTTTGTTTTTTTTTTTAAAGATTTTATTTATTTATTTGACAGAGAGAGAGACAGCCAGTGAGAAAGGGAACACAAGCAGGGGGAGTGGGAGAGGAAGAAGCAGCTTCCCAGAGGAGGAGCCTGATGTGGGGCTCAATCCCAGGACTCTGGGATCATGCCCTGAGCCAAAAGCAGACGCTTAACGACTGTGCCACCCAGGTGCCCCTTAATTACATGGTTTTTATTTGATACTCTTATAGTTCTTATAAATCTACCAAAGGCTTTGTAATATATATATATTTTTTAACCCTCTCTTATCTCCCCTCACTGCCTTCCTTGAATCCCACCAATGTGTACATCTCTACATACTTGAACGACTGCTCAAAAGAAACATGATGGGCTTGCCTAAATTAAATTGAATTGGAGATAAGTGAGGACACATATGAAAGGAAAGAATGTGAACCTGAGATCTGGGATTATAGGAAATGTGGAAAGATTCATCTGGACCCCAGGAAATTTTAGAAGTTTGCGGAGCCTTGATCCAGATTTTATGCCCCTCTTTTTTATAATGCTGTTCGAGTTGCAAGAGAAATTTTATAGGCTAACCATTTTTGCACATTATCATGAAGGGTAGCCGTAATGAGAAAAGAATTCACAGCAAAAGTGTGCCAGGGATGTGTGGAAGAGAAGAAAAGTGGGTAGAATATGTTTCTGGGGCTTTAAACCCCAAAAGCATCAACATAAACCTCCTTCACTACTTAGGACCAGTCAGTAACATGCCTCTGTTTCCTGTTCCCCAAACTCACCTCACGTCACTCCTGACAATGACCAAGACTATGTCTGGACATTTAAGAGGAACACTCTATGGCAAGACCCTTTTGTAAGCTGCCCCCACCTCAACGGTCCCTGTGACTTGCTGTTCAGTGTGTCCAACACCTCCAGTTTCTAAGGACAGCATGCAGCTTAAACTTTGGTAAAAGGGTCAAAGGGCAGAAATGTCATGACGATTTGTGCTATCCTGTGAGAAAACTCTTTCACTCCAGCTACCTTTTTTTTTTTAACCTCCAAGAAATGTCATTAAATTAGGACTAATTCCTCAACAAGTCAGTTCCACTTCTGAGCCTCAGTTTTCAAATTGGTCAAATACAAATGTGATTGTTGATGAACCCTATATGATCGCGAAACATTTTAAGAACTGCTTGAAGTTGTCTGTACATCGAACAATACGTCAGCGTTAACTGGAAAGAAAAAAACGTGAACTGTTAATGCCACCAGGTGATTCTGCTTGCCTACTTTTCAGTTCCTTAGTGCAGGCCTCTCTGAACCCCCTTGTGAAATAAATATTTACAGCTTGGGGCTTCATTGTGCACATTATCCTATGTGTGTGCCCCCACTTCAACAATTCTGAATCAGGAAGTAGCTCTATTCCCTCTGAAACAGAAGACAACCTGTACATTGCATAAGCTTATACTTTTCAGGGCCCAAGAGTCTATTTAAACACATATTGAATACTGGACGCCTCCATAGAGATGTCTTGAATTACCCCCAAATAATTGCGCCATTCAAAGAACTCTAGATTGTTTCACAGGGCATGGAAGCCTATGGTCTAACAGTTGCCTCATGTGATGGGGACATCATGTGACTGAGGACAAATGGTTTATAAAGCCCAGAAAGGTTAAGAGTTGTCAGAGCCTGAATGTGCCTATTGTATTTCAGTAATTGCCACTTAGTATTTGATTTAATGAAAGCTTAGAAGTAAAGAATGTTTCTATAGACATGGCTGTTATGCTAATTTTTACTATACCCTTCTCTGTCTTCCCAAACTACATTCAGAAACCTCTGTTTTCTATTATAGAACCACTTTCACTCTCCCTGCTCTCTGCATACATTCCCAAATCTCTCAATGGCCTCATTAAAGACAACTACTGTAAATTATAGGGTCTCTGGTTAACTAGCTCGGCCTGT
This sequence comes from Ursus arctos, assembly GCF_023065955.2. NCBI lineage: Eukaryota > Metazoa > Chordata > Mammalia > Carnivora > Ursidae > Ursus > Ursus arctos. Next base: position 17,632,005 of record NW_026622930.1, read on the forward strand.
CCCAATCTAAAGATGCAAATTCCATTGCATATACTGGACAAAATTTATGCCTGTCTTCCATACATGTTAGGCAATCCAATCTTCTTTATAGAAGACTGTTTCTTGGTCAAATTGGTTAACTGTTTTCAATTATGTGTGTCTTGGTGGGAGCCTATGTATGCATACTTGAAACACCTTGTTATATTCTCTCAGGTCTAAGCTAGGAAAAGGTGCTTCATTGCTTTTATAAAATACCCATTGATAATAATAAAGTCAGAGAATCTGGAAGGAGCTAGTTTCATCACATTCAGCCCTTCAAGTTATACAAGCCTCTGCAGGTAATGGTAGTGGAAAATAATCATTAGAAACATCCTATGGGAACTGAAATTCCAAAGCAGGGGCTAATTAGCCATCATTTGGGTATTACCTATTGTTCTATTGCTAACTCTATGTTGGACAGATTCCAAAACTTGAGGATCCAGGATCCAAATTTATTCTCTTATTAGTATTTACAATGATTTTCAGTCTATGCAACAGTTGGAAATTAACTGCTTTCTTCCCTCAGTATAAAGCCACATTGCCCTTTCTCTCTCTCTCTCTCTCTCTCTCTCTTCGTGTGTGTGTGTGTGCGCGCGCGTGCATGTGCATAACTGAATGAAGACAAAGAAGAAAAGAAAAGAAAAAAAACCTGTCTCTGTAATCCCATACCAAGCACCTTCTGTGCTTCTTAACACCAAATTAAATCTTATGTTTTTTGTTTTCTTGTTCTAACTGGGACCAGCAGCCAAAGATGATGAAAATCTATAAGATAAATTATTCTATTTCCCAATGAAGTTGTAGATACCACAAAAATTGTAAAAGGGAGGAGCTCTGCAGACAGCAAGTTTTGAAAAATATCAAAGCCCCAGACTTTCTCAGAAGATATGCAAGTTGCTAGATTATCATTTTTATCTCTTATAAAATCATTTCAAATCCTTTGAAAGGCAATACTAAAGGTTAATAATTAAGATGGAAGTATGAAGAATAGCTTTAAATCAACGAGATTGATTTAAACATTTAATAAATCAACATACAACTAAAGCAAGCTCTTTAGCAAAAGGGAAAAACTAAAAACTGAAGAAAAAAGTGAGAGTAACACTTTTATTTTTCTGTAGCAGTCGGGAATGGCTTCAAAAATAGCTAAGATAGACAGCTGTCTTCAAATATAATTTAAGGAGTCCTTGGAAAGCAAGAAGACCTGAGGATAGCTCTTCCCTGAATTTGCCACTTACAACTAAAATTGTGGTGGAAGAGAAGAAAGTACCATATGACAAGCACCTCTGGAAGAAGTAGTCTGTGACATTTATTCCAAGTGACTTAATTTATTAAATAATATTCAAGGAAAATTTAATTTCAGAATAAGTGGAGATACTTTGAAAACCTAAGCAGCAGTTGAAGACAAAGAGAAAGAACCAGAAGATGTGGTGACAGGCAGTTAACATAAAGGATAGGCTTGATTACGATATTTAGAAGCCATAAAAACTGAAAAGATCATGCCACCTCTGTCACATGTTACGCAGAATAAAACTATTACCTAGATCTAGTAAATTCCAAAGGTCAATAATACGGTATCCTATTTTGAGATCATTCATTGATCTACTATATTGTGTCCTCTGCGTTTGCTCTGCCTGCCTATCCAGTATTCCACAATAGCCTGAAGGGAACTTGGATAGAAGAATTGTACTGGACGGGGTCATAGACTGGTCCCATATGTTTCCTACTTTACAATTTCACTAACTGACTGACTGATTTTAGATAAAACAAAGAATGCCCTCCTATAGCCTCTATCTCCTACTGGAAAGGAAAATCAAGGCTTATAGAGACATTGCACAGGAAAACAGGCATTTTTACCTCTGTACTTGATGTGAGAGACTTCAGACTAAATCCTCAGCCACAGTTTCCTTATCATTTTATATTATGTATCTGACATTCCTTGGGTCCTGGCTCATGGGGAGGGATATTAGGCAATCATGGAAAAGTGTCGATGAGGGCAAGAAGATTATGACTAGAATAATCCTGGTAAACTTAAAAGTACAACCTTATACTTCTTCTGAACCAATAATGTCAACACTTACGTAGGCATCAGAATCCCCCAAGGGACTCAACTCTAGAGCGATTGAATCAGAATCCCCTGGACAGGAGTTCTGGTCTTGCTATTTTTAATAAATTCCTCAGAGAATTCTCCTGCTCTCAGCCTGGCACTTTTCTGTGGCCTGACACTTGGGAGCCACTGCTCTTTATTCTGTTGTTTGTTATGGTCCTTTTATGTTTCATGTCATAAATCAGATTCCCAAGAGCACTTTCAACAACTTTTCAACTCTATTCTTCCACTTCTTTTAAACTCTCATTTCCTCAATGCCCTTTGCCTGTCGTAGGGATCTAATTCCCAACCCACATACATCTTCCAGGGCTTTCAAGTATATTTTACAACAGATCCTCAATGTATGTGAGTTGATGGACAGAGTGGATTCTCCCCTTCCCTCCGTAGCCCCATAAGGGCCTCCCTGGTTAAGCAACTCAGCCCACAGTTTTGCTGGTACTGAATTTTAAAGAGAAAGTCAAATATAATGTCAGTAAATCATTAGCTAGTCATACCCATTTGTGAGATCCATGGCAGAATCACAAAAATAAAGCACTGAATGAGAAGATCTAGGTTTCAGTTCAAGTGTTTATATTCATTTGTTGAACAACTTGGACGAGTCATTTAATCTCTCTGAACCTGTTTCTTCATTTGCCACTTGAGAATTTTATTATCTGATTTATCTTCATCCAAGGGTGCCTCAAGGATCAAATTAGTAGAAAGTGCCACCAATGGGAAGGAATTACCACGAATCTAAGAAACAACTTCAAAGATCCATTCTTACAACCTCAAGATCAAGTTTTTTATGTTTGTTTGTATTTGTTTTTGTGTATCTGAAACCTTCTAATTTTCAGTGAGTCTTCTCATGTGTGGAGATCCAGAAGGACCTGATGTGCCTGAGAACTTTTTCTTGTCTTGAAATCCAGGCAAAGGAAGGAAAAGAAAGTAAAATTTCAATTTTTTTCTCCTTGTACTATTTTCCTAAAGCCATTTTTGACAATTTACCACAAACAAGGTGTCTTTAAACAATAGAAATTTATCCTTTCGCACTTCTGGAAGCCAGAAATCCAAAATTCAGGAATTGGCTGGGGCAGGCTCCCCTCTCAGTCTCTAGGGGAGAATCTTTCCTTTCTTCCTCTAGCTTGTGGTCACTAAACAATCCTTGGTGTTCCATGGTTTATGGAAGCCCAATCCTAATCTCTACATTTGTCCTCTCATGGCCATCTTTCCTCTGTGTGCATCTGTGTCCAAATGTCCCACCTCTCACACGGACATTGGTCATTGTATCCAGAACCACTCGAATTCAGTATGACCTCATCTTCACTTGATTATGTCACCAAAGATTCTATTTCCAAATAAGGTCACATTCATAGATTTTTGAGTGGACATAATTCAGAGGGGACACTATTCAACTCCATACACTTCTATTGATTATATTTCCTTCTTTTCTTTTTTAAGATTTTATTTATTTATTTGACAGAGAGAGAGACAGCCAGTGAGAGAGGGAACAAAAGTGGGAGAGTGGGAGAGGAAGAAGCAGGCCCCCAGCAGAACAGGGAGCCCAATGCGGGGCTCGATCCCAGGACCCTGGGATCACGCCCTGAGCCAAAGGCAGATGCTTAATGACTGAGCCACCCAGGCACCCCTCTTTCCTTCTTTTTCTTGAGCCTCCTTTATGTCCAATTTTTCCAATGCATTCTACCTTTTGTAACATCTTATTGTAAATATATATATATATAATCTTGGGAGAAGATTGAGATTAGAAGGTTTAAACTAGAGGGTTAAATTAGAGGCTTTAAATCTTCCATGGAGGAACAGATTAGCTCTACGGCTAGTGAGAAGGCAGGACTACTGTGAGAAGCAACTGAAAGCATAGCCCATGGTCTTTAGGTCCATGACACTACAGAACGTTTTCTAGTTCTGTTAAAATACTTGGATAAAGATGTTGAGCCAAAATAAAATTACAAATTTGTCTGGTGAATGTCATATATGAGGACAATGAAGCTAAATCAACTCATCAGGAAATAAACCTATGTCTCAAAAAAAGATTTTTATAGTACTAACATCCAGAGCATTACTTCAAGGTCAACGTTTTGCTTATGAGTAGATTTCTGGGAGAGTTCTGGGAGAAAATGTGATTTCTGGGAGAAAATCCAATGGAAAGGGAGAGGCTATGGATGTAGAACTTACTATTTAAACACCACAACATTTTATAAAGGATTATTAATTGGTTTGGAATGTAAACATTAGAATTTGAGCACTAAAATGAGCATAAATCTATCATGCTTTTCCTTCTTGTCTTACCCATCAGGAAGTTCAGAGCTCAGTTTAGTCACGTTAAGACCGTCTATTTTAATGACAGTATAAAACAGAATCTATTCATCCAGTGGAGTTTCCCCTCCTTGTCCGTGATTTTTCATTTTCTAATCCTATAGTTCTAACAAAAGAATGGCATATTTTTTTTCTATTTTATTGGCAAATATACCAAAACAGGTAGATTAAGTTGGTGGTGGAAAGAATTAGGTTGATGAACTAAATGAAATTGATTATGTTCAACAATTTTTATGTATAACAAAGATACCTGCATATGTTTCAAACATAAATAAATAGATAAACAAATAAACAAATAAATAACAACAAGGAAATGATAGCCATCAGCAGAAATTTACCACAAACAAGTTTGCCACATGCCCTTTTCTGATAGGGTTACTAGAGTATTATATATGGGAAATGCATTCGACCTTAACTCATTCATTAAACAAAAGTTTATTGAGCATTTTCAATGTGCTGAACACCATGAGATGCACCAATAGACCAGCTGAAACAGACATGTATGCCCTTGTAAAATTGCAACCCAACTGCAGTGAAAATCATGGTATTCAATTTTTTTAAACATTCCAACCATGTTTATTATATGAAAGATGAAATAAAATAAAGTCATTCACATTAAGGGGTTTTCAAACGGCACCGAAATGCCATTAAGGCGCTGGATCATATGCACATCCTCACTGGGTAGAACTATGAACTTTTTAACTGAGCCAAACCCCAAATAGTCCAAGGTCTCTGTACAAACACTTGCAACTTGTTATAGTAATGGACCTTTGCTTAGTGATAACTTTAGCAACCAATTCTATTTGGCCAAGATTAGTTTTCTGCTGCCAACACCAATCAGAATTCTTTGTAAAGAACATACACAATCATTTCCTTTTTGTCTTTAAAAACCCTTGAATTTGTTCCCTAGTGGGACACAATTTGGGTGCTACCTGAATCTGTGCTCCTTGAACTGCAATTCCAAGACCTCAAATAAATGTTTTTGTTCTATTTCAGCTCTGCCTCTTTTTCTCAGTCAATAATGGAAATCTTACAATGCTTCAAGCCCTGTGCTGGGCACTGAGAAGCAAGAGTGAGCAAAACATAAAAGAGAATTCCTGCCCGGGCATTCTGGTCATTTATCTTGAGCTTAATCACATCAATCAATTTCCCTCCTGTGATCAATACTTTAAAAAAAAAAAAAAGCAGAGTGTTAAGGGAATTCAGAATAGAGGGGATCTGATCTCCTTTTATGGGCTTCATCAAGCTGAAGGTTGACTAGGACTGAACTGGATGAAAAAGCATGTGAGTGGGATATTGTGGATGGGAAGGGAGATCCTTGTCAGGGGGAATCTCTTGCTCCGGGACCTGTAAGAATGTGGGGCTAAAGTGGGGGATGAGAATAAGTGTAGAGGGCTTAGCAGTTCAGGCAAAGGAGGGCTTTGAAGACCTCTTTAAGACCTTCATCTTGATCTTAAAATTCAAGAGAAGCCATTAACCATTAAGCAGAGGAGTTTGAGAATCCAATTTGCATTTTAAAAGGTGTCTCTGGATGCCACAAGGAAGAAGGAATGGGGGGAAAGAAACAAGCAAGTGCAGTGTGGAGGCTCCTTTGTGCAAACGGCACGCTGCATCTTGCAAACACAGACCGGGCATAGACTATTGCACCGAGGCTGTATCAGTAGGAAACAGGGGGGTGGTGACATAGCAAGGTTACACACAGGGCACTGCTGAACCACAGAGCAGGGGCCTATCAACCAGAGCTAATGTATGTGGAACATGGATTCGAGATCATATCCAAGAAGACTTTCAAAGGGCAAGCAAGCCTCTCACTGTGTCTGCAAATTCTTGTGCACTACCATGTCCTATCATCTAAGGAAGCTAGAAGGAGCAGTAGAGATTAGACAAGAATCCAGTTCACTCCCCCATCTGCGTGTATTTTTAAGTCATCCTATCCTTCTGGGCCTCAGTTTCCTCATTTAACATACGGGAACATAATGCCTTCTCTACTCCATTGAAAGAGTGTTTTGATCCTACCACAAAATGTAAGAGAATTTTGACAAAAGAGAGAATACTGTAAAAATGTAAGTTATTATTAACTTTTTGCATAATTTTTGACAGCTTATCTTCCCAAAATATGAGAGAAAATAGGACTGAATATGTTCCTATGCTCAGAGAAAAAGACATTATTGTCTCCCTTCCCATTATGTAACTTTAAAGGTTTTAATTCAGAGCATTTTGTATAGAGCTCTGCACCCTGTGGGTGCTAAATAATTACTCGTCAACTGACCTGTTACTAAATGTTACTTTTAATCACCTTGCGGAGAGAATTTAAAGCAGGCTACAGAAGGACAGGCTCGATAACCTAATGGATCTTAAAATGTCTGGGAGTCTGCTGCATTGCATTTGAATTCATAAGCTATCAGAGCTTAATTTCTTTAGAGAGGAACTAGTGCTCAATGAGCTTTTTCTACAATAAAGAATTTTGAAAAAAAAAATTTTTTCAAGGGGACAATTATTTCTTTCACAGAATAACCTTTCCTTCAAACACCTTTAGTTGGTAAAACTTCCTAAGTTTTAGAGGGAAATTAATTCTGTAGAATTATATCTGCATTACCTTTTTTAAACAAAAGAAAGGAAAGAGATAATTTGAAAAACTGCTCCCAGGAAAATCCAAATTCCCAGGCCAATTTTACAGAGTCTCTGTCTGCACACAGAACATTTGGTTTGACCAACCCATGGCAGGCATCCTTTCCCATTCACGGTGGCTGTCTGAATATGTGAGCCTCCAGGTAACTGGTGGACAGCGCACAGGGCTGTTTGAATGAACTGAGGTGAGTCATTATATAGGTTCCTTCTGCATACACTTCAGCTTCCTCCTCAAAGGCAGAACGATGCTCTGTAGCCTTTGGCTAATGGGGGTCTCATGCTTGGTTTTCAAAAAGTCAATGATCAAGTAAAATTTGGAGCTGTTAACACTTGATTTTTTTTTTTTTGGTACCAAACTCGGAATGACTTGTAGACCTCTAGAGGACTGTATTTTCTACATTCTGGTATTTTTCAAGCATTAAATACAGATATCTCTGGACATAGAGATAGATGCATTACATAGGTAACTACCTACCAGCAATGAAACATTCCTGAACTTTTCTAAGACTCTGTTTCGTCATCTGAATGCTGGGGATATTAATGGTGCCAAGTCCATACGATTGTTGACACGATTGAAAAGCAAAACTCTCAGTACATCCCTTAATCCACTGAAGTACCCAATGCATATTGGCTGTTGTCCTCAGCTACTTCTGAGGGCTGTAGTTAGAATGAAAATTATCTATGCAGAGTGGCTTCCAAAAAGTGCTAGTCCCCTCTCCTTAAGATTCTTTTTCTGAGGTAAGAAATGACAACCATAGACGTATTTCTATTATCCTGTATAGTTACAAAAATCACATATTCCAGTTAATTAAATTATCCCATATACTTACACAAAGGTTATCCATTACCATTTGCATATGTACAAGTTCTACTGAACGTAATTTTTATGTTTTTGTGGTATTCAAAGATGTGAAATACCCCACAATGCCTCAAGGTCAACATTATGAATATTATGTATATTCCTATACTAATTTACTGAATGGTGACTAAAAGAGTCTTGATTAATAGAATGCTACCTGACAAAACAGCCATTATGACAAAATACCCAAGGTAGAATTTTAGAACCCAAACAATACAAACGTTGTAAATCTAATGTCTCGTCTTACTGATGGAGAAATGATAATATATCCACTCATTCATGCGTATGTGAACACACACACACACACGTACATAGTAGTTACAAGAACAAGGTCCAAATCTCAATTCTAACAGTATTAATTATTGGATGTGTGAGTTAATATCTAATCTAATTTGCTCATCTGTGTCCTAGGGGTTGACATTAATAAAAGCCTATTTACTTACTATGTACTATGAAACTGTAAGACCCAAGAGGTTATGGTTGTATTAGTTCTCTGTTGCTGCATAACTTATCACAAACCTAATGGCTTTAAACAACACTCTTTAATTATCTCATAGTTTCTATAGGTTCTAAGTCTGGGCAGAGCTCAACTGGGTTTTCTACTTATGGTCTGTTTGCTGAAATTGTCATAACACACTACCACTGACTGCGTAGACTAAAACACAGAAATCTGGTTTCTCATAGTTCTGGAAGCTAGAAATCTGGGATCAAGGTGTTGGCAGCCTTGCTTTCTTCTGAGGCTTCTCTTCTTGCCTTTCAGACGGCCATCTTCTCTCTGTATTTGCACATGGTCTCTTCTCGGAACACATGCCTCCCTGGTGTCTCTTCCTACATCCAAATTTCTTCTAATGATGATGACAACAGTCATGTGTCCTAACAGCCTCATTTTTATGTAATTTCCTCTTTAAGGTCCCATCTCCAAATACAGCCCCATTCTGAAGTACTACAGTTTAGAGCTTTAAGATATGAATTTTGGGGGAACACAATTTAGCCCATAACAAGGTCTTATATGACCAAAATTAAGGTATTAGTTGGAGCCATACTCTCTTCTGAGGTTTGAGGTCTTCTCCAAACTCATAAGTTGTTGACCAATTCACTTTCAGTTGGGCTAAGTTGTTAGAATGAAAAAAAAAATTCAAAAATAAATTGTATACACCTACCTCGAAAGATATCTTTTTAGAATAATTTTTCTTATCAAGAAGCTACCCAGATGATTTGTCAAATAAGACGGAAGTCAAATTGTGGAATGAGAGTTATGTATCCATTTACATATACATGTATTTTAGATCATGTATTTATACACATTTTAATTTTTTAAAAGATTTTATTTATTTATTTGACAGAGAGAGAGACAGCGAGAGAGGGAACACAAGCAGGGGGACTGGGAGAGGGAGGAGCAGGCTTCCCGCTGAGCAGGGAGCCCAATGCAGGGCTCTATCCCAGGACCTTGGGATCATGACCTGAGCTAAAGGCAGACGCTTAATGACTGAGCCACCCAGGTGCCCCACGTTTATACACATTTTTTAAAAAGAAGCCTTCAGTGGACCTTAATATTAATCTCTGAGCTCCCTCCCCTATGAATTGCTGTATCTCTTAACTAGTCGGCCAATAGAATGACCTTCACCTTAACTTCATCACCCACTGTTCTGTTTTGAAGCCACTTTTTAGATGACTTACTTATGAGTAAGTCCTTCTCTGAATAGATACACTTGTCCAATAACTATCAAGCATTTACCAGTTGCTATTTATGGAAGTCTTTGATTGTATTCCATTATATGATGCCAAACACTTTTAGACTCAGTAAGTACTCACTGAAGTGTGTGGATATGTGATGGTGTAGTCCTGTCTCTCTCTCTCATTTGTTCTTTCTGTTGTATGTGTGATCCATGGTCCCAGTTTTGTTACATCTGGTTAGATCTCCACATGTTGAGATGAAGAGAAATATCTCTTCCTGCTTGTGATCCAAACTGAAAGTGGAGGCTTAATTTGTCAAAAGCAAAGAAGTCCTACCTCGCATTCCTTGAGATGAGTGACAAATCTTTCCCTGTCCCTCTACTCCACAGCCCCTTAGCGTTTCAGGTAAAATGTGACCCTTTAGCAACTTCATTCTCTGTAAGTCTTCCAAGGGGGTCAGATCCTAATTTTGTATGGTACTTGAGTATCCTAAAAGCCATAAATTAAACTTTGTGTTTAAACAGTGTTTAAAAAAACAATTACAAATTTTCTTAATTCTTTAGAAATTTTCTTTTTCTTTAGTCTGATTATTCTCTACTCCACTCAAAATTCTTTTTCATCGTCTGCACCCCTCCCACCGGATTTTTTTCTTTATCCTTGTTAGGGTGTTCCTTTGATTATTACAAGTTCTTCACATAGTTTTTGAGAAAATCTGAATGTAATTTCATATCATTGCTAACAATTTCAGACAATATGGACTTCCAACTTGCAATTTAGACTGCAAATTCATCAGTTGCCCTCAGTTATAGGGAAAAAGGTTCTTATCAGACAATCACTAAAATGGAATTAACTTTGAAACCATAGAACTAGTTAGTTCTAGGAAATTTTGCTTATTTCCATTGGTATACATGAGTATTTTGAGAAATAACTACATCTTACTTGATACAACTAGTGCATTGGGATACTCTCTCTAGGCAATGCCAAATCAAGTGCTCTAACTCCATTTGTATACTAACCAAAATTCTTTATACCAGGTCCTGATTTTTAAAAATACTATGTAAGAAAACCTAAATGTAGAGACAGGAACATAAGTGGAGTTGACACTTTTTTTGTTTTTCAAAAATATTACTTTTTAATTTTTTTAATGTTTTTAATTTATTTCATTTATTTTTTTCCCCATAACATAAAGTTTTATAACAATGTGGATCACTTGTTTCAGAATCACCTGTGTTGATGTTTAGTTTAGTTGGGTTTTTCAGCCCAGATATATATGGCCAGCCTCTGACATATTGAATCAGAATTTCTGGAGCATTTTCTAGTTTATTAATTCATTCAAACAATATCTGACTGTCTACTCTGTACGTGGCAATTGTCCTAAGTAAGGGTGATACAACTGTGAACCAATCCTGTCTACTCCTACTAGAGGGAGAGGGACTTAGAGATTTTCATTTCAAATAGAATAACAAAGGTGTGAAGGAAAAGAGGAAGTGTTCCCACAAGATATGTAGAGGCAAGGACTTGCCAGACAGAAGAAATGGTAATTGAGATGGGAGCTATCTGGTATGCCTAAACAACAGCAAGAAGGCCAGTGTAGCTGGAGAGGCTGACTGCTGTAGAGACAGTGTTGCTGGGTCCATAGAGAACACATTCTGGGGACAGATTACCTGTGCCTGTGTCACTCTCTCATGTGCTGGGTGACCTCAGGCAAATTTCTTAATTGCTCTGTGCCTCAGTTTCTTTATCTAAAAGATGGGAGTAATAATTAGACCATGATTACCTTGTTATGAAATTTAGTGTGTTAATATTTGTGACTGCTTGTCATTTGTATTAGTCAGGATTCTCCAGTGAAATAGAACCATAGGACATACCTACATATATATTAGAGTAAATATATTATAGGAATTGGCCCACATGGTTATGGAGGCTAAAGAGTCCCATGGTCTGCTGTCTGCAAGATGAAGAAACAGGAAAGCTTGCAGTATGATTCAGTCTGAGTCTGAAGACCTGGGAACCGGGAGGCCACTTGGTATAAGTCCTAGTCTTATAAGTCTAAAGGCCTATTAACTGATGCCCAAGGACAGGAAAAAAATGGACGTCCCAGGTCAAGAAGAGAAAAGAGAAAAATATTCCTCATTCCTTTTGTTTTTGTTGTATTTGTGCCCTCAACAGAAGATGCTTACCCACAGTGGTGAGCGTGGATCTTCTCTACTTAGTCTACTGAATCGTATGCTAACCTCTTCTAGAAATACCTTCACAGAGATACCCAAAAATATGTTTTACCAGCTATCTGGGCATGCCTTAGCCCAGTCAAATTGACACAAAGTTAACCAGCACAACACTCATAAAAATAGGGAATAATAGAAACTGAAGTCAGAGATTAAGCACCAATTTGTAAAACATTCACTTTTACTCTGATTGACTTGGGAAATTGTTACAGGTTTTGAGCAGAGGAATTGTGAGATAAAACATATATTTTAAGTAGGACAAACATTTGTATTTTGTTTCATTCTCAGTTAATGAATTCCCTGAAAGGAACACTTTGAAGTATAGATTTAACTTGGCACATTTATTTTATTTTATTGTTGTGGCTGTCAACATCTAAATTGCAAAAATCTCTTCAGTTTAAAAAATCATCAGATACATCTAAGGGTTAATTTAGTCTCCATCACCTGTCATGTTATCCTACTAATCAGTAAGAAAGTACCACTCATATTTTCCCTGTTGCTACACCTAACACAATCTATTCTGTCCAAAGTTCTTGACCCCATTTCTTCACCCATGTTACAGGACACACATATTTGTTCAGCTTATTTCCCTGTGTTACTTGTAAGTGAAAGATACATATGAGTTCCCTGAAATTAGCAAAATGCTATAGAAATAAATGTTTGATCACCCATGGTATCGTGCCCCCCTTTGTAAATGTTAAGGCACTGGGCAACTTGACTTCTCTACTATCTTTTTCAGTTGGTAAAATTCATTTGAACAGAAAGTTCTGCTAATCCTTTCAGACACCTAGTGGAGTTATCACTAATGAATCATTATTAGAGATAGTCTACACTCTCTGGAATATTAGGGAGTCAGATTGGTCAATCACAGGGGCTGAAGAAATGCCTGGTTTGAGTCGTCTCCTCAAACACTTCCGCCTCTGGTAAGCTGGCTCTGTAGTCTTCCAGAAATGCAGTTTGCAGAAATACCCATTCGTATTCTTTCTTTCATCCCTTTCCTGTATCAGAGAAGAATGAGGACAGTGTCCTATTTGTTTATTTATAAACCCATCTGTTCTCTACATATACTTTTGGAATTCCTATTGTGTGTCGGCCACTGTTCCAAGTTCTACTTTTTTTTTTCTCCATTTCACGAATTACGTGTTAATCTGAAGGTTGATGTTTTGGATCCTGAGTACTTAAGCACTGACTACCTAGGTGATTGCAGAATTAAACTTTGCCTAAAGCAAAGGCAAATTTGGCAGGAAGGGATGTACACTGCAAGTCCTACCGTTGCAGGCTGCTCCAAAGAAAGCCATGTGACTGAGGGCTGACCCTCACTGGCAAGTTCATTTGAATGTTTGGGGTGAGGACGGGAGTGGACTAGAGACAAGTGAAGTGTTTGGATGATATTCAAATAACATAGAAGCAGGTCATAGCCTCTTAATTTCAAGATTAAACATGAGGAATGAGAATACACTAGAATCATGTTAATTTGCAATGTAGGGGAATATGTATGTTACTATATACTTGTAACTAAGTATCTAGGACCTTGTTATCTTGAATATTCATTAAGAACTGGGCTCTATTCTCTCACCAAAATGGACATCCTTTCTTTTCAGTTACCAGTTTCCTACATGCCATTCTTTTTTTTTCTTTTTGCCTCTCATCAAAGAGCAATACATTTGGTTATAAACAGCAAGTGTTGGAAATTGCCAGCTGGAGGCTCTACTTCTAGGCAATGACAATGACAATAAGAAGAGGGTGACGAGCAACAACAGCTCATGTTGCTGATGAGACACAATGAAAGGGCAGATAAGGACAAGCGTTCCATTTGACACACACACACACACACTCACCAGACTGGTCAGATTTCACAAAGTTGCTCTGTTTCAAGGGCTTCACGTTGCCAGGATTCCTGGCATGCCCAGCTGAATTTTCCCCAGATTAATCCCATCGTTCTGAAAATATCCAAGCCTAAAATAATGATGATGCCAAACACAGACATGGTGCTTCGCCCTAGGTGGAAGGGGGTCAGCACCACCACGGAGCTGCTCGGGGGCTCGTTGGAATGCCATCTGGAGCAGCATGATGGGGCCTGGGCTCAGCGTCTGTGGGAATTCCAGCAGCAAATGTCAACCCTCCTAGGACATGGCATTTCCATGTGAACTCATGAAATGACACAGAAAATGTTTCTGTGCTCACATGTAGTCACTCTCTTGCTGAAATAGTGCCTGAAATTGTACTTCCAAAGTCTCCTGTCTCCAAACTACTCAGTATCCCACTCTCAATGAATGTAGGATTCCGTTCTAGAATCATTCATGAGCAGTTATCTTCCAGTGTTCCTAAGCAAACAGTGATCCGTTTTTTAACTTACCTCAGGTGGAAAATAACGGTGTTGTCTCTTACCGACTGAATCGGAGAAGCCTGGTGGTTAACCCAGCGTCCACACCAGCGATGGGCAGGCAGTGAGTATGAGGCTTAGGGTAATAATCCTGGAGTCAGTGAGGTCTGGGTTCAAATCCCAACTCTGTCATTTACCGAGACTAACTTAGCCAAGCTACTTGAACTTGTGAAGCTTCAGTTTCCTCAACTACAAGAAAAGACAAAAATAATTTCTGAGAGCATTCTTATAAAGAATTAATGAGGGGGAAAGAAGCACATAAAACAATTGGTGCATAGTAAACGTTCAGGAAAGTTATGTGGTATTATAAATTCTTAAGCTAAAGCATTCCTAATACACAATTAAATGCCATGTGGATTTGAATAAGATTTTTATTTAATTCATTATTAACAAATTAAAAACATGAGAAAGTAAAAAACAGGCTGAGCTTTTCTTTCTTTTGTTGGGTGTCATATTTTACTTATAATTAAAGCATTATTCAAGACTAATTATACCCTTGATTTTGAACTCCAGTTTTGTTGATGATGAAAGTTAGAGAATTTTAATCCCCAGGGTGGAGAGGGTACAATGGCTTATGACTCGGTAAAAGGAAGAGATGATAGGAAAGTTATTTAGAGTCATCAATCAACAACTGCATGATTTTTAGGCAGAAATAATTGATTGGGGAGCCATTTTTGAGCACTAATAGATAAAATAGAAGAATCTAAATTGTTAGAAGCGTTCTTCCTTTGCCCTGGCTGTGGCCACAGACTCCTTTTGTCAAACGTCTGCCTGTGCCTCAGCCTTCTGGTTTATAAAAGGATTCTACTTTCCACTATTGACAAGGCCTGGTTAAAATCTGAAACCTGCTTCAGAAGTATTGTCACTCTGAGGGTGTTGCCGAGTCAGAGAGTTTACAGCAGTAGGGAAGCAAAGTAATTCTGAAACCACAGTTTCCAGTACAATGTAGATGTCAACATTACACCAAATACACCCATTAACTGAAAACCCTGCTTTTGAATCAGCCTGTTCCTGCTTGTGGCTTCGTCTGCTTCTGTGAATGTATTTGTGTTCACTGCCAAGTTATGCTTTGAGTTGGTGAACACAGATGCCACAACGTAGGCTGGAAATACTATGTTTTGGGAAAAAAAGAGAAGTTACATCCTGAATTTCTGCCTGCACCCCTGTGTGTTTTATTCTCAATTGAAATGTTCATATAAAAGGAAAAATAATTATGCGATTCATTACTGGCTGGGAGCAAAGAATGTGTGAGTTCACGGAACTGTTGCACACCTTTGTTGGGCTTCGGATGTCTTTTAGTCAGCTTACACATTTCAGACAGTAGATACTAATGAGGCTCTTCGTTTCACTAATTGCTGCCAAGAGAAGATGTAGGAAAATAGGACTGCTCATTTCTGATTTGCTGGTCCCAGTCCTGTCCCTGCAGATGGGTCTCCAGAGGACCATTGAAACTGAGCTCCTCTTTGGAAATGAGAGAGCTGACCTCTCCTCCCCCACACATCCTCTCCTCAAAACACTCTAGTTTGCAGGAGAACAAAAGAATGCCTATTCAAAGACAGAGTAAATAAAAGCACCTGTCCTTCACAAATCCAGAATTCCTTGGACCTGCTCTGGTCAGATTCCTAAGTTTAATACAGAATGTGTGAGGATCATGTACTTGGTTGTCTTCCTAGAGGAGGAGACACCAAGCTTAACCACCATCACATTTACAAAAATGAGAATCAGCTTCTTGCACCCAGTTTCTTACCAGCCCCCACAAAAAATGTTTTGAGGAGTGTTTCAGTTTTCTATTGCATGTAACAAACTACTACTGAACTTAGTGGCCTAAAATGATAATTATTTTATTTGTTCATGATGCTGCAGGTCAGGAATGTGGGCAGAGTCCCAACTTCGTGGATCGTCTGCTTCATGTGGTATCAGCTGGGGCACAAGGACTCCTGGAGGGTCCCAAGTGGCCTTGTTCATACATTGGACAGATGGTGTGGCTACAGGCTGGGACTTCAGGCTGAGCCTCTGTTGTCTTTCACATGGCTCTCTCTAGGGGCTACTTTGACTTCTTCACAGCATAGTGGCTGGGTTTCAAGAAGGAACATTCCAGGAGGGATTAAGTAGACACTTCAGATCACTGAAGGCTTGGCCTCAAGAGTGACCTGGCTTCAATTCTGTGGAGTCAAAACCGGTCATCAGAGCAGCCCAAATTCAAGAGGAAGGCTCAGTCTTTCAAAAGAATTAGTAGCAAAGAATTGGGGGGTCATCTCTAATATACCACAGCCTCAAGAAACCAAAACCAGATAAAAAGTTATCTCTAGGGGCGTCTGGGTAGCGCAGTCGTTAAGCATCTGCCTTCGGCTCAGGGCATGATCCCGGCGTTCCGGGATTGAGTCCCACATCAGGCTCCTCTGCTGGGAGCCTGCTTCTCCCTCTCCCACTCCCCCTGCTTGTGTTCCCTCTCTCTCTGGCTTTCTCTCTGTCACATAAATAAATAAAATCTTTAAAAAAAAATTTAGCTCTAGAAAGCAAATATTTGCTTCCCCAAGTTTGATTTTTGACTTCTATTTAAATACTGAATAAAGAGTCACAAAGCCAGTGGTACTTTCGTATAAAGACACACAAGTTTCAAGACTCAAAGCAACACACACACACACACACACACACACACACACACACACACATTCAGTCTTACTTAAAAAAAAAAAAAGATTTATTTCAGGTGAAAGCAATACATTGTTTAAAAATACCCTCTATCATATGGGTACATTTCCCCAGTGAGACAGACTTAGGGAATGAGCCCACATACCTTAGGCTTAGAATGCTGTCATCTCTCTGTAATGCTGAGAAAGTAAACAGTAGAGCTAAAACAAACAAAACAAAACAAATGGGGGATGTGGGTGGGAAATTGTCTGGTCAAGTATATGGCATCATGCCTAAAAAACAGGAAAAAAAGTCTTTGATTTTGTCTGGCAATTTCGTACCGGTGCACCTGAGTCTAGGTGCAATCAGATAAGCCTGGCTATTCTGCTTAGTACAGGTTTGACAAGCCGAGAAGCTGGTAAAGATTCTTAGTGTTGATTCTGCCATAAATTCAAATAGCATGACTAAACCTAACAGAATCTGAGGCACACTTTTAAGATTCTCAGCTCCCCTCCTTCTTCCCCCCCAAAAATATGTGCATTCCATCTGTCCTTTTTTTCATTTTTTTTTTAAACCAAAGGCATCCCTGGAAGGTTATGAAATCTCTTTTATTATTCCTATTTAACTGGTGGGGAAATAGGTTGGTGATAAGCGATTTGCTCAGATTTGACAGAGACGGAACTTTTTTGAAGCTCTCATCTCCTGCCTCTCTATGAAGTGATCTTGGTGTCCCCCCCCACACCCCCCCCAACCACTGGCAGACACACAGGAGTTATTATATGCAATTTACTAAATTCCCAAGAGAACATAACCTTACCTTTAATTAATTGATGATGCCAAGTTCAAGAGATGTTAATTAGAAACCACGTAATATTATTTCTTAAGTCAAGTGTAAGGGGCTTTTGGTCTTGATGATAGTTACAGCAAGAATCACTGAGGCTAGAAAAACAATTTAAAACAAGCTCTAGTCATCCATTTTGTGCCCTCTTTCTAAAATCTTCAGCCTCATGGCGCCTGGGTGGCTCCGTCAGTGAAGCATCTGCCTTCAGCTCAGGTCATGATCTCAGGGTCCTGGGATCGAGCCCCACATTGGGCTCCCTGCTCAGCAGGGAGTCTGCTTCTCCCTCTGCCTCTGCCCCTGCTCTGCTCTCTATATCAAATAAATAAATAAAATCTTAAAAAAATAAAATAAAAAAATAAAATCTTCAGCCTCCATGTGAGTGGGGTAATAAAAGGAAATGCTCTCAGAGGCTGGTAAACTGGATCTCTCAACTCATTTAAAGAACCTTCATCTTCAGTGAATTGTTGTCATGTGGTCATATGGTCATATGAGCCCAGTGTTGCCAGATCTGTCGATATTTCAAATAAGGCCAGAAATCCAGATTTTTACATGTACTTTCCATATTTTTAAAATGTTAGCAATAATTCAAAATAAAAAGCGTGCGGGCCAGTGTCTGGGGAGTAAAAAGAAGAAAAGGCAAAACCAAGTGCATGTGTGCAATTGCAGGGACATTTCAAGTACCAGGCATGAGACTCTAGCGTGAGCTTCCTTAATGGCTTTTGTTCTCTTATATAAATCAGTGCAAGACATTAGGAACATTTCCCTTGTC
Organism: Ursus arctos; assembly: GCF_023065955.2. Classification (NCBI taxonomy): domain Eukaryota; kingdom Metazoa; phylum Chordata; class Mammalia; order Carnivora; family Ursidae; genus Ursus; species Ursus arctos. The sequence continues at coordinate 17,650,444 of NW_026622930.1, forward strand.
TCCTTTCCTTGTCTCACAAGCCCTCTAAACAAAGCACACGTAGAAATACACAATATGTAAACATAAATGTACAAGACCAATATATTCATCCGAAGAGTGTATGGTTTCGCGGTCTTGTTGATGTTTTGTCTGGTAGATTTCAAAAATGACCATGACATCTTCCATCCATTTGCCACTTCTCCATCAAAAGGTAATTGATTTCTCTTCCCTTAAATCCGGGCTTGACCCTCTGACTTATTTGGTTATTGAGACACTAGCCAACGTAACGCAAGTAGAGCCTTGAAAAGGGTTTGGGTGCTGAGATTTGCCTCTCGTGCTGCTCTGTGGAACTCTCCTGCCATCATGTAAATAAGTTCAGGATGGCCTGAAACCACATGCAGGGAGTGTCTGGCTATCGCCGCGAATCCAGTATGCCCTGTTTGCCAGCTGAACCCCTGCTATGTGCCAGTTGAGTCAACCCAGTCCTGGAGAGCCACCTGGCTGACCAACAAAATCATAAGAAATAATAAATTTGAAACTACTTTCTGACTCATATGATATTAAGAAAAGACAGTGGACTTCAGGGATAAGTAGTTTATATTATTTCATACCTGTGTGATATTGGGCAAGTTAAGACTTCAGTTTCCCCACATCCCAGTCTCCCCAATAAATTACTACCTAACTTATGGGAATAAAGTGGCATGTATAATATCTGTATCCATCTATCTGTCTATCATCCATTTATCTATGCGATTGTCCATTTGTCCACCTGTTTCCTGTCTATCTACTTTTTAAAAGATTTTATTTATTTATTTGTTTGAGAGAGAGAGAGAGAGAGCACCAGCGGGGGGAAAGCATGGGGTAGGGAGGGGGAAAGAATCTCAAACAGACTTCGTGCTGAGTGCAGAACCCAATGCAGAGCTTGATCTCACAACCCCAACAGCCGAAACCAAGAGCTGGATGCTTAACCAAGTGAGCCACCCAGGCACCCCCTCCTGTCTGTCTATTTATTATTACTGAACATAGTTCTTATTGTTAAACATCATAGAAGATATTGTCAAATATCAGTGACATTTTTCCTTTGTTAATCATAAAGTGCCCTATATAATCATGGGCAATGGTTTCTGATTCCAAGGTATATTCATAGTTTTTGTTTTGCTTTGTTTTTAATTTACTCTTTGTAACAACCTTGCTTGGCATGTAAGGTAACCTTCCAGCAAATTAAGAAATACTCACATGGAAACTCAGAGTTCTGGCAGTTGGTTTAGGAAACAAAGTTAATGATGCCGGAGGCATATGAAACCAAGTATGTTGTCTTGCTCCTTCTTCCTTGAAGAGTAAACATTTTCTCTAATTCCTAAATGAAACAATAACAATATCAGTCCTTCAATGACAATATTATAATATTTTGGAAATAGATTTAAAAGGCAATTTTTGAGTCTGCCAGAGGTGTATTTTCATAGATGTTTTTATATGTACACACGGAATAAAACTGTGAAAGGCAAAGTGAAGATCTAAGGATCTGATGTTAATCACAATCACACTATCTTGTGGGAACGCTGTTTACAGCAGCCTTTCTCCATCTATGAGTTGCGCTGCTACTCGAATTAAGTCAAGATGCATTCCACATCTTCAAGAAAGGGAATAAGAATAATGGTAGGGTTTTAGAAAACAGAAATTCCTTTGTTTCCATTTTAAAACCGCCCATGGTTATACATCAAAGCTGTTGTTATTCTCACCCTTGATCCTTTACAAAGTTTGACCCCCCACCTTCCAAACCCTGCTTCCATTTTATTTTCCACCTGTCTTGTCTCTTCTTTGCAACCCTATTACTTTAAATAGGTGCTTTTTTTTTTTCTCTTCTTCCTAACTTTTCCCAGGCTACTCCCTAAATATGGAAAGAACGCATCTGTACAGATCCCTTTTCCCCTTTCTTGGTTAAAAAACAGCACAAGACTGAACACATAAACAAATAAAACCTAAGTATGTCATATTTTATGCAGAAGTCCAAAGCCAAACGTACTGACGTTCTGTTTACCTGCTTAAATGATGGCTAATACCTTTTTATCTTTTTTTAAAAAGAAAATATTTTATTTATTTATTTGTTTATTTATTTATTTATTATTTATTTATTTTAGAGGGAGAGAGCACACAAGCAGGAAGGAGGGAGAGGGGCAAGCACACTCTGCGCTGAGTGCAGAGTCTGACCGGGGGCTCAGTCTCAGGACCCTGAGATCATGACCTGAGCGGGAATCGAGAGTCCCAAGCTTAACTGACTGAGCCACCCAGGCGCCCCTCCTCTTATCCTTTTTATGTGTAAATCTGACTGTGGATTTTTGGGAACCAAGGGCTTGGTGAATTTTCATGTTTTTAAATGATGACTTGTGTGCTCTTCTACCATTACAGTTTGTGATTAAAAAAAAATAAATGTTGGTAAAGCATCTCCTTTCTCCTTCTTTATTCTTCCTCTCAAATATATGTGGGAGCTTCTATTATCACCAATATCTGGTCTTTGAAACCTAAACTTCGCACTATAAACTTGCTTAAAAAAAATACATGTGCACAAAAACACAGCTGTCTGTAGGTTTCTTTTGATCCCACTGTAAAAGAAGCTACATGTCATTTTCTTGATTTGAGGCTTTTCGAAGTGAGGGAACTAACAGATCCAAGGCTTCTCTCCCTCATTCTTTTCATCTTCCTCCTTAAGGCACAGCATGTGTGGGAACTGTGGACAAAAAGACACTCTTTCATGCATTAATGATTATGTTGCATTTTGGTGGAAAAATAATTTGGACAAACTGAGGCATCCACTCACATTTTGGGGCATCTTCTAAAAAACACCAAACATTGAGGCCGTTTCAAATTTGCTTTTCTTCCCGGGTGTTTTGAGAAGGGAGGGAAGTGTTATCTGATCTTATTAGGTGATCAAACTAATTTCAGAGTCAAGTTAGTGGCAGATGAAGGGCCTATATTTTTGAACTCATCAACTTGTACTATGATAAACCTATAAAATTCTTTCAAGTTTTTCATGAAATCAGTATTAATGCCATATGCCATTTTCCCTTGTTTATGCAGAATGAAGCAAAAACTAAAGTTAGACCTGCCAAACCTTATGTATCGGAGATTATACAGTAAAATTAGGTCTGTCAAATCTCAGCATCCCAGTATAGACACAGGAAGAGAAAAATGCCAGTAGTCTTCACACTTTGTTTAAAAGATCATTTCAATTTTTTCACATGCATTTTTTCCTAGACATGCAAAAAAGCAGCAAAGCAGGAGTTCATTTTCAAAATTGGCCCTAAATGATCTTTTAACTTTATTAAGGAATAATTGACAAATAAAGTTGTAATATATGGTAAGTGTACAGCATGATGATTTGGTATATTTACACATTGTAGAAGGATTCCCATCGCTAAGTTACCTAACATATTCATCACCTCGTATACTCATCTATTTTTTAAATTTATTTTGGTAGGATCATTTAAGTTCTACTTTCTTAGCAAATTTCAATTATAATGTGGTATTATCAACTATAGTCACTATTTTATACAGTTAATTCTCAGACGTTATTCATATTATAACTGAAAGTTTGTACCCTTTTACCAGCCTCTCCCTATTTTCCTCACCCCCCCCCCCCACCCCGGCTCCCTGTCAAACATTATTCTGCTCTCTGTCTTTATGAGTTTGAGTTAAAGGAAAAAAAGAAAGTAATACCATGCAATATTTGTTTTTCTCTGTCTGGCTTATTTCACCTAGCATAATGTCCTTTAGTTTCATCCATGTTGTAAAAAATAGCAGTATTTCCTTCTTTTTAGAGGCTGAATCCTATTTCATTGTATAAATATATGCATATACATATGTAAATGAATGCAAGAGTAAGATATTTCTTTGAAATAATAATTTTGTGGGGTGCCTGGGCGCCTCAGTCGATTAAACATCCAACTCTTGATTTTGGTTTAGATCATGATCTCAGGGTAGTGAGTTCGAGCCCCACATCAAGCCCTGCATCAGGTTCCACACTGGGTAGGGAACCTGCTTAAGATTCTCTCTCTCCCTCTCCCTCTGCACCCCCACCCCTTACAAAATAATTTTGTTTCCTTTGTATATATACCTTCATGTGGAGTTGTCAGATCATATGGATAGTTCTATTTTTCATTTCTTGAGAAACTTCCATATTTGTCCCTTCCGTAAATTCCACTGTTTTCCATAGCGGCTATAGCTGTTTACATAACCCCCAACAGTGTACAACAGTTCCCTTTTCCTCCACATCCTCAAAGCATTTCTTACCTCTTGTCTTTCTGATAATGATCATCTTCACAGGTGTGAAGGGATATCTTTGCATTCCCGTGATGATGAGTGATGTTGAAGATCTTTTCATGTACCTGTATATCTTCTTTGGAAAAATGACTATTCAAGTGTTTGCCCATTTTTTGATTGAGTCATTTAGTTTTTATGCTATTTAGTTGTATGATTTCATTGTGTAATTTAGATATTAACCCCTTATCAGATATGTGGTTTGCAAATAGTTTCTCCCATTTCATAGCTTGCCTTTTCATTTTGCAGATGGTTTCCTTTGATGCACAGATGCTTTTTAGTGTGATGTAGTCTTGTTTATTTTTGCATTAGTTACCTTTACTTGTGATGTCAAATCCAAAAACTCGTTGCAAAGACAAATATCAAGGAGCTTAATTTCAGTGTTTTTTTAAGGCATTTTATGGTTTTGGGTCTTATGTTCAAGTTTTCAATCCATTTTGAGTTGATTTGTGTGAGTGGTATAAGATAAGTGTCCAATGCCATTCTTTTGCATATAGCTATCCAGTTATTTCAACAGCATTTACTGGAATGATTATCTTTTGTTATTATCTTTTTTATTTTATATTTTTGGTGACTTTGTTGAAAATTAATTATCCATATAAGGTTTGGTTTATTTCTGGGCTTTCTGTACCATTGCATTGATCTTTGTGTCTGTTTTTATGTCAATACCATACTGATTTGATTACTATAGGTTGCAAAATAGTCTGAATTCAGGAAGCGTGATGCCTTTAGCGTTGTTCTTCTCTCTTAAGATTTGTTTCGGCTATTTGGGGCCTTTTGTAATTCCATATGAATTTAGGATATTTTTTTTCTATTTCTGTAAAAAAATATCATTGAAATTTTTATAGGGATTGCACTGAACCTACATGTGGCTTTGGGTAGAATGGAACTTTTAAAGATTTTTTCATTAATTTGTCTCTCCTTCATTTGTTTTCATCAGTATTTCATATTTTTCAGTGTACATACATATCACCTCCCTGGTTAAATTTATCAAGTATTTTATTCTTTGTGATGCTATTATAAATGAGATAGTTTTATTAATTTCCTTTTCCTATAGTCCATTATTATGTATAGAAATGCTACTGATTTTTGTATATTGATTTTGTATCCTGCAATTTTACCGAATATGTTGATTTTTTCTAAATTTTTGGGTAGAGTCTTTAGGGCCTCCTATATAATATCATGTCATCAGCAAACAGAGACAATTTTACTTCTTCCTTACCAATTTGCCTTTTATTTCTTTTTCTTGCCTAACTTCTATAGCCAGTACTACCAGTATTTTGTTGCATAAAAGTAGTGAGATTGGGCATCTCTGTCTTGTTTCTGACCTTAGAAGGAAAGCTTTTAGCTTTTCACCTTAAGTGTGATGATAGCTGTGGTCTTGCCATATATGGCCATTAGTATGTCAAAGTAAATTCTTTCTATAGCCATTTCATTGAGAATTTTTACCCATGAAAGACAGTTGAATCTGTCAAATTTTTTTCTGCATCTATTGAGATGATCATCTGATTTTTATTCTTTATTTTGTAAATGTGATATATCTGTCGATGCAATATATTGATCAATTTGTGTATGTTGAATCCTCCTTGCATCTCTGAATTAAGTTCCACTTGATCATAATGTATGATCCTTTTAACATGCTGTTAAATTTAGTTTGCTAAAATTTTGTTGAGTATTGTTGTAACTATATTCATCAGTGATATTAGCCTGTAAATTTCTTTCTTGTAGTATCTTGTAACAGTGTCTGGTTTTGTTATCAGGATAATGCAGGGGGAGTGGGAGAGGGAGAAGCAGGCATCCCGCTGAGCAAGGACCCTGATACAGGGCTCGATCCCAGAATGCCCAGATCATGCAGAAAGCCAGGATCATGACCCAAGCTGGAGGCAGACGCTTAAAGTCTGAGCCACCCAGGCGCCCCCTAATTATTGTTCTTTTATTTCGGATTGAAGAACTCCCTTTAACATTCCTTGTAAGGCTAATCTTACAGTAGTGAATTCCTTCAGCCTTTGTTCCTTCAATACTAAAGGTAAACTTTGCCAGATAGAGTACCTTGATTGGCAGTTTTTTGTTTGTTTGTTTGTTTGTTTGTATTCTTTTAGCACTTCAAATTTATAACTCATTCCCTTTTGGCCTGCAAAATTTCTCTTTAAAAATCCATCAATAATCATAGGAGTTTTCTTGTATATAGTAAGTTGTTTTTCTTCCACTACTGTTAAAATTCTCCTTTTGTCTTTAACTTGTGACAATTTAATTATAATGTAATGTGGTGTAGGTCTCTTTAGAATCACCTTATTTGCGGGGGCACCTGGGAGGCTCAGTCAGTTAAGCATCTACCTTCTGCTCAGGTCATGAGCTCAGGTCATGATTTCCAGTCCTGGGATCACTCCCCATGTTCAGCTGTGTTCTCAGTGAGGAGTCTGCTTCTCCCTCACCCTCTGCCCTGCCCCCCAGCTCAAGCTTACCAGCTCTCTCTCTCAAATAAATAAATAATCTTTAATTTTTAAAAAATCACCTTATTTGGTATTTTGGGGGGCTTCCTGGATCTGAAAGTCTGTCTTTTCCCCCAGGTTAGAGAAGTTTCTAGCCATTATTCCTTTAAATAAGTTTTTTGCTTCTTTCTCTCTCTTCTTCTTCTTCTGGGACCCCTATAATGCAAATATTGGTCTTATAGATGGTATTCTATAAATCTCTTAAGCTATCTTTACTCCTTCCCATTCTTTTTCCTTTTTTTGCTCTGATTGGATGAATTCCACTGCCCTTTCTTTGAGTTCACTGATTTTTACTTCTGCTTGATGTAGACTAGTGTTAACTCTTCCATTGAATTTTTAGTTTAGTTATATTTTTCAGGTTTACAATTTCTGTTTGATAGGGTATTTTTTAACATGTATTTTTATCTCTTTGTTGAAATCTTACTTTATTCATGCATTTCTCTTATAACCTTGGTGAGCATCTTTATGACCATTTTGAACTCTCTTGAGTAAACCATTTATCAATTTCCATTTCATTAAGATCAATATTTGGAGATTAATCTTGTTCTTTTGTTTTGAATATTTTCTTCTGTTTCTTTGGTTTTCCTTGACTCTTTGTGTTGTTTTCTGAATACCACCCCTTCTAGGTTTGAAAAACTGATCTTGTGTAAATGAACTTTGTCAGTCAGTTTGGTCTGAACTCCTGCTTGTTTTTCAAACTTTTGTGATTATCCGAGCTTCTGTTATTGTTACTAGTGGCTCCCAGTAGTTAAAGGTGTGCCTAGATATGTCAGTTTCCAAAAGGGAAGATTGTAGTCATCACCCAAATGCTGACTGATTAAAACCTAAACTTTCAGGTAGCAGCTGGGAAGTATGCAGTTAAAGCCCTTCTAGGGAAAAACTAGGAGATAAGCATTTTTGTTTTTCCCTCTGTCCTGAACCATGGTGAGTGTGTTAGCATGCCCATTAACAACTGCTTTTTTGTTTGCTATAATCCTGTGGGATTCTTGAACGCAAAGTCATTTGCTTTCAGACCCAGCCTTTGGTTGGCAGGCTTAAAAATTGAGGTATTTTGCTTCTCAGGGAAAAGTTGGGAGTTAGGGGTTCCCTCCCAATTGTATGTCACCATACCAGGGTGGAGTTTATGGTGAGAGTATGTCTCCGCCTTTTCTACCCATTTTAGTTTGGATATTTTCTCAGTTGCCCAACATGTAAGAGTCATTCAACTCTTTTCTGGATCTCTCCCTGGGAGAATTGCTCCATGTGTGGCAATATATTTGGTGCATCTGCAGGATAAAGGAAATTCAGGTGGCTTCCATCTCACCATCTTGATCCAGAGTCCTAGGAGAAATATTAGAGTCCCCTAGATAATTTTTAAGGCAAATATGTTTTATTTTTTTAATTTATTTGCTTAAAAAAATTAAATCATGACAGACCACACACATTTTGGTAAAGTAGATAGACAGACTATAGAACAGATTTTATGAATCAATAGTGCTCTTAGATTTTTGCTGTGTAATTCTTGACTCATTAATGGAATAAATCTGTTCTAATAAAATGCATTTGATATGTTTTAAATTGTGGTTTGCATTATTTTGGTTATCTGAGGCTGAGACAACCTTCCAAATCTTGACTGTCATGGGAAACAAAAACAAAAACAAAACAACTTTCTATACCTTATGCATAAAAGTCAAGGTTTTTTTTCCCCAAAATTTCATACAAAACAATGCAAAACATTTAAGTATGAGTTCTTCTATAGTTATTTGTTTCAAGTCCCGCATTTTATTTATAGACTACAACCAAGACATTTTGTTTTGTGAATGATAAAGGATTTAGGAAATGACAATAAATCTTGAGTTTATAATTCCAAATGGTAATATTGGAAGTCTCATAAGTTTTCAATTGCATCATGGTTTCAAAGATTATTATTTCTGCTTCATTTTTCGCTATCAAAATTTTATTGTTATACTTACAGGTATTTTGGGGTAACACCGAGCTACCAACATTTTTTAGCTAGCAACTAGTTTATTCCTATAAAAGAAAGATCCTATTTTTTATCTTTTTTTTCTTATTGTACTTCAATATCCCATATTCCAAGTATATGTGTGTATGTATCAATGTACATGTGTTACATTACATATAGTATAAATTACATATAATATATAGAGAGTTTTCTTACTTTTTTGTCTAGAATTGTTCTATATAAAATGAATGTATTACTCCAGATATCATAAAGCATAATAATAGCTTTAAATATTTATTGAAGTGCTTTTCCATAGGGTAATGTGTTCCTAGAATATTAGCAGTCTATTTGAGATGTGATCATATGCACATGAAATAACACTTAGTGTAATAATAATATGTTGAATAAAGGTTTAAATGAACTGTGTAAATAAAGGAGTCAATGAGCTGTTTTAGCCTGAGAAGACCTTCCAACAAAGTCATATCTTTGGTTGAATTTTGAAGGAAGTGAGAAACATGAGTTAGCGGAGAGGTGACTCTACCATGGAATACATAGAAATGCAAGGATAAGAATGAGAAACATGTGAGTCCTGCTGTAGGTGACCAGTAAAAACTTTGGGTCACATGGAGAAAAGGGTTTTTGTTGGGTATAATAACAAAATGAACCAATAAAATGATCTTTTTTTGGATGAACCAGTAAAACCTCAGTAAATAAAAGTATATAATGGTGAGAGTTAACACAAGTTTTCTATGAACAAAGTGTTACTTACATTTCCTGAAATTTTGTAATGCTGCTTTCAAGTATACACAGCAAAAGAGAATTGTTATTGTCCATTTAAATATCTTGGAGAACTTACTCTAGTGGATAGATAAGAATGATCTAACTAGGACACTAAAAGCACATACTTTGATATTCTTAAACAGGTGCAAGGATCTGAAAAAGACATTGTCAATGGCGAGAATAAAACAGTCGCATACTCAAGAGAGGAAAAATCTTGTTGCCTGATCAATTTTTTATCGATTTTAAATCCTAATCAGTTAGTGACAACTTCACATAATTAACCATGCTTCCTAAAGCCCACTACTTAGCGACAGCCCACACTTGTGAAAGTCAGCTATCAGCAACAGCTGGCTCCAGGAACCCCACTTTTGCTTCCACAAGATCACCAACCCATCAACTCTAATAGCTTTATTCAAGATCAGTTTTTTGCTTCATTAAGAAACATTATTATCTACAAGCCTCATTCTCTCTTACATATCAAATAATACAGTTTAGCTTTACCCTTCAGGTATTGAGAGGTAGCCTCTTCTTTTGACTGTATGTGTATTTTTTTCTAGCAATTTTATTTATTAATTAATGATTAACAGAAAAGTATACATTATAAAATCTGAAATGGCGAAATTTATTCATTCAGGAAACTCTTACTTGGTACTGAGAAGAATAAAGGAAAATCCATGATTTCACAAAGCTCAGAAACTCAAGCTGATCATTGTAATTCAATGTGCCAAATATAATAATCGGGGTGGACTTGGTGTTGTGGTAGTACACAAGAAAGTCATAAAACTTAAGGTTAGGGAAATTAGAGGTTTACTTCTAAGCTCACTCTTTTATTTTTTTAAAGATTTGTTATTATTTTTTTTAGAGAGATAGAAAGCAAGCACACATGAGCTGGGGGAGGGGCAAGGGGAATAAAACTCAAGCAGACTCCATGCTGAGTGCGATCTCATGATCCTGAGATCATGACCTGAGCTGAAATCAAGAGTTGGATGCTTAACTGACTGAGCCATCCAGTTGCCCTCTGAGCTCCCTCTTAAAATAATAATAATAATAATAATAATGATAATAATAATAATAGGTAAATGGAGAGATGGCCATCAAGGATGAGTAAATATACTAAACGGCTATTCAAGGAATTGAACTGAATCCAATGTTGCTATCATATAAAAGGTAAGAAGGCAGAGAACTGTGGGGAAAAAAAAGATTAAGAGAGGTAAGCATAGGCTAGATCTGCCATCAGCGAGTCATGCTGAGGAATGGAAAAAGGAAGGTGGGAAGAATGGAATGGTGGAGAAATTATTAGGGAGTAATGTCAGGTGATAGAGGAAACTGGACATGGAGGGATAGGTTGGGAAAAGGCAGTTATTGCTCAGCAAGGAGAATGGTAAAGCTACCAAATGTAATCAAGTTGAGAAGTCATGGACCAATAGTAGAGTTCACAGTATAAATCTTAAAAATAAAAATCAATATTTACCTCTCTTTGCTATTTCTAAATTTGCTTCACTGATTGCCTAATTTGGGAGTAGTATCCATTTTCACATCTTTCAACAAGTTGCACTAATTCTTTTAGAAAAGGGACATTTTCCTTGACTCTAAAATGTGAAGGTAATTAGCTGTACAATGAGATCCAATTTCTTGAAGGATGAAACAAGCTATGCAAAATGTCTGTGAAATTGGCAAATGTATAAACTGTAAGAATGCTTGTAACGTGTCACTGGACTTACTTTGGAACAAGATACTACCAATGTTGCAGTGCGTACTTGGTCTTTGAAATACAGCAAGCCATTCTTTGGTATCAGTGTGCTCCTTGTATCCTGAATGTGAGGTGGCTATCCCCGCCCCCCCGCCCCAGCAGAGGTCTTTGAACAAGTGATTTTATAACTGACATTTTTACAGATTTAAAAGCAGACCTGCTGGAGGTCATACCAAATTAAAGTTTGCTTAGCACCAAGGACAACAGTTCAGACTGCATCAATACAGGAAAACACAGGTGTCTAAACAGAAAGAGATTAGTTTACTTCTCATTCAGCAAATGTGAAAAATGTTTCTTTGTCATATTTTCATGAGGGAAAAAATCACATTTTCTAGGACCTATGATAAGCGTTAACAGGCTTTCATCTTTGTCCTGATTTGTCAGTTGGATATGTAAATAAAGGAAATTGTGAGTGCCTAGGTTTTATGAGAAATGTTTACACAATTTTATTACATAAAACAGCATGTGTTTTCTATTAATAAAGCAACACACAACTGAGTGAGTGAGTGAGCCCATTATTGTTAATTACATAAATGAACATGGAGAGGAAAGAAAAAAACAATTTACTTACTTAATGATCCTTTTAAATAATAATCCCATTTCCTTCACATTTGGCGTTTTAAAATCATTTTTTAAAATTTCAGGAAATATTCCTTATTATATATATTTAGGCATATAAATATTTGGATAAGTACATGAATATATGAATTTATACATATATACATATATTTTAAGTTTGTAATTTATCACTGGAGGTACAGAAATGTTGGTATTGGTTTTGACATAGGTTATGGTCACAAGAGTTGAAAGAAACCCGGTGTCCCTTTTCCTAATCTTGTGGAAGATGGTTTCCATGTTTGGGTACTAACATCTAAAGCAGATGTCTCCAAAACCTAAATTTTGTAGTTTCATAGATTCACCAGCCTATGTTCATGCAACATAAAAGAGGCACCAACAGTATAACTGTATTATTAAAATAAATATCTAGGACACTTTATTTTGTCAATAGTTGGAAATTCACTACCACTACTGCAGGTCTCAGCTGACAAGATAATTTCCTTTTGCCACTGCTCTTTTCTCACTGTTTGAAAAAGTCCTTTAACCTATTGTGTTTTATTAATTTGTCCAGCCTCCACCAGTAACTCTGCCCATGTTCAGAACAGAATATGCTCTTAATATTGGTGAGATGGAGGGTTGGAAGAATGGATGGATGGAAAGAGAAATAGGCAAGTGAACATATTCTTCTAGGAACCCCACAGATCCTCCCATCTCATCGGCTTTGATGGGAAGTGGTTGGGCAAGAGGCATAAAGAGAGAGGGCACCTTTATGTAACAGAAGGGCAGAATCAATCACAACAACATTTGGGTTTCTGTAAAACCAATTCTGTATAAATCATTTGACTACCAACCTGCATTTCCCCTGAATTGCTAAGTACCACCCACTCTACTGACTTAAAACAGGTTTCCTATACATGAGATCGGCATATGCAAATTAAAATATCAATGACTAAAAAGACATATGGCTTAATCTTTGCTTTAAATGAAATCTTATCGGGCGTGAAAATCTTTAACTGGAGATGGAATGCATCCTGACAGCCTGAACTTTAGTGTTTTTTTTTTTCCCTCTGAACAGCAGTTATTGGTTTATCATTAGTTTAATCAGAGGCAGACTAGAATGTGTTTGTTTTGCACCCTCCTTGCAGCCGACTTGCTAAAACTAGAAGAGCATATTGAAAACATAATATGCAGTGACATTCTGAGACTGATGCCTAATTCTGTCCACCTGTTACCAGGTAAGTGCATCCAGGCGGCTTCTTGGAACATTTGAAAAGCTTTCTCAGGTACAGAGAAGATAAAAGGAGCTTTTAAAAAATACATATGCCAGAAATCCATTCCTTTCCTCTCTGGAAGACTGTATCTTTTGACCTTTTTTTATCACTTCTTTTACTGTGGTGACTCCTCTTTCCGAACTCTCTTTTATCCATATTCTCAAAATCTTATTTCAAGCGGTGGAAAAAACTGAAGATCCTTGTTCTGTTTTTCTTGTTTACACTCTTTTTCTTTACATCCACACTCTGTACCAACTTTCCCTCCAAGTATTCTTATTACCATTATCACTACTCTGATTTCGACAGCTAATTAAAGTTGTTGTTGATTCAACATGGAAAAGGCACATGACTTACCTTATAAGCTTTGTCGTTCTCTAATGATTGAGTCATAGAGGTGAAGGGAATAAGTGTAATTTAAAAAAATCATTATAGAGACCTTTACTTGGGTGTATGGTTTGCCTCTGACCTTCTGACATGTCATTCTGAGTCTTGAGTAGTTCATGTCTCCATTTAGGCATAAAATATATCAATGGGGAGAATGATAATTAGGGTTATGCCACTGTTAATTATGACTAATCACACTTATTTAACCATAATATCAATATATCCTTAGCTATATGAGAAGAAAATTGTCCTGTGCCTCACCAAATATGCATGGTTGAGTTAGTCACGGAGTCTGATTTATTCTGTGTTATAATCAGCATCTTTGACCTGGAAACAGAAGATACCGCTAAGCTTACGTTATACAACCCTTGAGTTCAGAAAGGAGAGGGAAGAATGCTCTCGCATGGAGAAAGGAGCACAACTGAATGATGCATACCGAACCAAAGAATTTGCAGCTTGTAGATTTAGCTTATGATTTGCACACTTAGCTTGAAAAGTTTATAATAATAAATTTAGAACTGGGATACATGGGTGGCTCAGTCAGTTAAGCGTCTGCCTTCGGCTGGGATCATGATCCCAGGGTTCTGGGACCGAGTCCTACAACGGGCTCCCTGATCGGTGGGGAGCCTGCTTCTTCCTCTCCCTCCTCTCGTTCTCATTCTCACACTCTTTCTGTCTCATGAATGAATAAGATCCTTAGAAATAATAACAATAAGTTAAGAACCAAAGAAAAATTTAATCTTATTTATGACATTTTGTGTTTATTCTTTATGACGTGATACTGCTTAAGTTGACTAATTTTGATAAAATTTCATCTGCTGCTATACAAGCAATTTTTTTAATATCATACCTGAAATTTTCATATTTCGTTCAGCTAATGGGCCATTTTCAAACAAAAAGATAGAAAATAAAACATTTTTAATAGGCATGTCTTAATTTCTTACCATAAAAGTACAATATGCTCGTTGTGTTGGTTTTCCAAAGTAAAATGTCACAAAAACATAATAGGCTAACTTTCCCACAATCTCAAAGTTAGAGATAGTCACTATTAAAAAATTTGTTTGACTCTGTTATTTTCCAGAAGAGTTTCAAATTTTTTTACAAATTTGAGATCATATTTTAAAGCAATTTTATTCTACATTTTCAGTGATGATTATCTTACCAATATTTTCCTTTTTATGAAATATTTCCAAACTTCTTGTTATTTGTTACATCATATTCCATTATATAGATATACTCCAATTTATTTTAAATTTATTATTTTATTGAATAGATTTGTGTATGCTTTTATCATTATAATAATATTGAATCAAACATGCTATATAGGAGTACATGGGTGGCTCAGTTGTTTAAGCGACTGACCTTGATTTCGACTCAGGTCATGATCTCAAGGTTGGGAGATCGAGCCCTGTGTCAGGCTCCACACTCAGCAAGGAGTCTGCTTGAGATACCCTCTCCCTTATCCCCTCCCCCCACACACATTCTCTCTTTATCTCTTTCTAAAATAAATAAGTAAATAAAAAGCTTTAAAAAAACATTTTGTATATACATTTCATGTAGACCTATATTTTGAATAATTTTCTTAAGAAAATTTTCTACAAGGAAAACAATTTGGTGAAGAATATGACGTTTTTCATTTATGCGGGTAAGTACTGATAAATTATTTTCCAAAAGTTGTACCAATGTATACCTATTTTAATCATTTACAAAAGTGATTGGTTTTTTTTATAACAGTGAATACTATTAATCATCTGTTGGCAAAACATGATATTCATTCCAGGTCAATTTGCATTTATTTTATCCTGTATAACTTTGAACATACTTGCATGTACTTTTAGTCCATTTAATTTTTCTGTCGCTTGTCAGTTCATGTTCTTTGCTGTGGGCATGTATTTGATATTATCAACACATGGAATTAAAGACTATATGGTTTTAAAAATTTATAATTGTTGGTACTATAAAACAATTTCTTGCAAAAATACATTTTATTTGCTGGAAATTTATTTTGAAAAATCCTGTTGATGATTAGATTTCTAAATTTACCTTATTGTAAAAATATGCTTCCATGGTGGATGATGACTTTTGAGTTAATGTTCCTCAGTTTCCTAATACTTTCCACTGTCAGTACATCTACAAGTGATTTAAAATGTGACCCATGGTGTTTAGAATCATCTAACTACAAGCCATCTCTAACCAAAGTGGGGGTTAATGCAATTTTGGGTCACAGACCAGTGGACACCTAAAAATTAATGGAATTTCATCCCCTTAACCTAGGTTAGATTCATCCCCAAGCTTATGAAGGTGAAAGGCTAATGTTAACTCAATTACTATGTCATAGGATCTCCTGATTTACAGTCTATTAAGATTTGAACATTTCCAGTTAAACTGACATACTTGACATTAAATTATGAGAGCTCTTCACTTTCCTTCCTTTGCTGGAAGTAGCTCTGTTTATCCTCCAAAGAGGTCAAGACCTTAAAATAAGAAACTGAATTTCTTTTATGATTTGAGTTTCTTCTTTGCTCACCAGTGATAAAATGGACTGTAGAAGAGCTCATAATTTAGAAAAGGCAGGATTCATTTGCTTAGTTTGCAAAAGGATGGATATATAACGAACAGCCTCTTGGATCCATAAATCCTAATGTAAATATTTCAGGCAAATTGACCACATGGTCTCTTTTAAGAAGAATTTCATCAGATTATGTTTGGCAACCTAGGCCTTTAACTCATCATAAAATAAACTATATGCCTTAATGAATAGCAGTTATAGGTCCAATTAATAGAAAGACTAATTCCACTCTCATTTGGGTTCTAAGAGTCATTTTATTTTTTACCATCTCCAGAACCACTGTAGTTAAAGAGTGGTTTTTGGTATTTAGTACCTACCTAATAGAGTTGCATTACATAAACTATTAGATTTAAGTCAGTGACTTGTACATAATGAGTGTATAATAAATAGCTTAATATTGTTGATAATATTTCTTCTTAAGTAAATAGATGCCTCTGAAATTCCATACATATCAACCCTTCTCATAGCAAATGTATTATAAATTTTATTGTTTAATTACATCTCTACAAATATAATAGCAAGAATATAGAAAATAATTACATGTTTATGAATTCTAGATTCTTTTTTTTACTTCCCTTTTAACCGTATTTCACTTGGAAACATTCAGCAGATAGCGCAGCATTTGAAAGAGCAAATAATTGAGTTAAGATGTAAAATACAGGTGTCTGTGCAATTTAACTGCCTAGAAGTAATATTCTCAGCTCTGTTTCTTCAAAGTTTTTAAGAGAATTGAAGAATACCCAATGGCTACATAACCAAAACCCTTGCCCATCTAAATCCCTGACCACTCCTGTGCACCAGGCATACTCTACATGATACCAGAAATACCAGATTACCTAATGTCAGTTTGGCATCACCAGCACACCTTGGAAGGATGGAAACTCTGTTTCCCAGAGTCACCTTTCCTATATGGTTCTGGCTTGAAAGTCGCCAATGAAAGGAGCTCATGCTGAACTTGGAAGGTTGATGTGAATGAGAAGTCATTTTTTTCTGGAGGTAGTCACAGCCAGACTTGCAGATAGACAAAAGCACTGAGGCTTCCAACAAGCTATTGAGATCCACCCACTTGGGTGCTTCAAGATGAGATTTTTAGTATCAACTCATGAACCTGTTGATGGCTATTCCCCCAAGACCTTCAACAGTGGTAGCTTCCCTGGCCTCTACTCTCCCAGCTGTTGGAATGATCATGTAAGCCACTAATTAATGTCAAAACCTTTATATCTGGGGACACCTGGATGGCTCAGTTGGTTAAGCATCTGCCTTTAGCTCAGATCATGATCCTGGGGTCCTGGGATCTAACACCACATCCGACTTCCTGCTCAGCGAAGAGCTTGCTTCTCCCTCTCCCTCTGCTTGTGCTCTCTCTCTCAAATAAATAAATAAATCTTAAAAAAAAATTTTATCTGGAATATAATAAGTGGCTTCTATTCTCCTGGTCAAACTCTGAGCAAATAAAATGGACAAATTCTAAGCACAGCTTTAAAATATTTTTGACTGAGGTCCCATCTGTGTTTATAAACCAATTTGAATAGTTTTCCATATTTGACTGTACAATAAATTTCAAAAGCCATAGTAATTCCATTGAATTATATTTTAATTAATTACCTGATCTGCTAATACAAACAAAACAAAACAAATCATGGGAGGTCAAGAGTGAATATATTGATTCATTTTGATTTTCTTTTCAGTAACATTGTTCTTTTCGTCTATAGATAGGGGAAAAAGGCATCATACCCATAAGATTTCATGGGCTGTGTCATGGGTTGAATAGTGTCCCTTCGAAAATTTGTATTCACCTGGATCCTCAGAACATAACTTTACTTAGAAATAGGGCCTTTACAGATGTAATTAGTGAAGGTAATACTGGTTTAGGGTTGGCCCTAAATTCAATGATAGTGTCCTTATAAGAAGAGAAGACACACAGAGCTATACACACAGGAAAGTAGACCATACAAGGATGGAGACAGAGATTGCAGTGATTCGACTGTTAGCCAAAGAATGTCAAGAATTGCTGGGAGCCACCAAAAGCCAGAAAGAAGGGAATAATTTTTCCTTAGAGCCTTCACAGTGAGTGTAGCCCCACCAGCACCTCGATATCAGACTTCATGCCTCCACAACTGAAAGAATCAATAAGTGCTCTTTTAAGTCACCCAATTTGTGGTAATTTCTTACTGCAGCCCTAGGCAACAACTACAGGCTACTTCTAATAAACTTCCAAGAGATTTAGCTCATGATATTTTAAAAGTTTTAGGAAAAAGTGAAAGCCTCTTAATCAATTCACCTCCTTCACAAATCTGTCAACATAGAATAATAAAGCAAACAAAAACCAACTTCACGTAAATTTAATGCAAAGATATTAAATATAATAGTAGCATCCCAAATATCTTCAATGAGGGGTTAATAAATCGTACCTAGTAGGATTTATTCCAGGAATTCTAGAGCGGTTGAATATTTATAAAGTCTAATGATAACAAGGACCAGAAGGGAAAATATATTATCATCTCAGTGCATGCTCAAAAGATGTTCAGTTAGGTTTAAAAACCATTTTTTCTTTTCTAAAAAATTAATGTATAAATCTATGAATAAAAGAAATGCCTTTCAAATGATAGAATTATCCATCTCAATCGAATAGTCACCACCACTAGCCAAATGGCACAACACCAGATACTTTATCACTAGGGACGTGAATAAATTATAGATGTCTTCTGCCACCACTTCTTCAGCATTATATTCCAACTTCTATCCAATATAATAAGAAAATAAAATAAATAAGAATTGGACAGAAGAAAATAAATATTTTATCATTATTTGAAAAATTTATGTTCTGCCTTAAAAAACCTGAACAAGTCAACTGAAAGGTAGTACAATTCGAGATTTGAATGTGATAACTAGTTGTAGAATTTACAAATAAAATAAATTATTTTGCTAAGTACTAGCCATAACAAGGTAAAAATAAATAAAGAAAAGAAGTTATTCATAACAACCCAAAATATAAATACTCTGAGAAATGTATATGGTTTTTATATAAAGTTATGTTACTGTTGACCATAATAAAAGAGTTGAATAAGCATAATGATTAACCATGTTATTGGTTGGGAAATTAACAATCAAAATGTATCATTTTTCTCCAAATTAATTAATAAATTTAGCAATTTCTACTTTTTTCTGTGTTATGATAGCCAAATAATTTTCAGAAAAAGAGAAAAGTAACATCAGCAATATGCTTTTCTACATTTTAAATACAGATGAGAAAAGTTATAAACAATAAATAATTACTAATAAAATGATGAATATGATAAAGCTGATGACCTCTGATCAGTGGGGAAGGGATAGATTATTTGAAAAACTAGATCTGGACACAAACAGATTATTATTTGTACATGAAAATTTAGGATTCTCTTTTCATCAAATACCATAATAAATCCGTAATAGAATACAAATTTACATGTAAGAAATTAAATCATAAAAGAGCTAGGAGAAAATTTAGCTAATATTTATTTATTCAAAATTGGGAAAATCTTTCTGTATCTGGCATCAAAATTATTGAAAGCTGTGTCTCGGTAATGTATTATTATAAATTTTATGTGAGGGAGAAAAAATAAAGAATCAGGCACCATTAATAAGGCAAAGAAGTAATTACAAATTGGGAGAAAATGACAACATATATGACCCAAAAATGGTAAATATTATTATATAAAGAGATTTTTCAAAGTTGTAAATTTGAACAATATTAGGTGTTGCAGAGGGGAGAAACAACTAATAAATGTTATAGTCTTAACATCACACACAGAGTAACTGCCCAGTGTATGGAAGCTATTATCATTTTGTTAAAAGCAATATAAATAATTAAATCAATAAAAGATAAGGAATCTGTTAGAAAAAAAAATGAGCAATTGGCATCCATTGGAAAACTTCAGTGGACTAGTAAATATGAAGACATTCAAATAACATAAATAATCCCACAAAGGTAATTTATAAAAGTACAACATTCTTACTTAGAATATTGATAGTTTTTAAAAGAATAACAATTGCAGGGCACCTGGGTGGATCCATCAGTTAAGTGTCTGACTCTTGGTTTTGGCTCAGGTTACGATCTCAGGGTCATGAGCCTGAGCCCCCTGTTGGGCTCTGTGCTCATTGGAGAGTTTGCTTGAGATTCTCTGCCTCTCACTCTGCCCCTCCCCCCAAATAAATAAATAAAATATTTTTAGAAAAAAAGAATAACACCAATTGCTGGATAAAATGTAGAAAGGGTATACTCAACGCATAGGTGGCAAAATTCCAAATTAAAAAAAAATTCCAGAGGGCAATTTCAACTATATTTAAAATAAAGAAAACAACAAAAAAGAAAAACAAAGCAAACGAATGAACAAAAAACTTCAAAAATGAATATGCTGATGTAATTCCAGCTTTAGAATTTTATCCTTAAAAAAAAAATGTCCAGAATGCAAAGATGTTTCTTTCAAAACTAGAACCACTCTGAATATCTAAAAATAAGGGTTCGAATAAGAATAGTAGCCTCTTATAAGGGAGTATATGCCCTTTAGAATGGTATTATAGAAATTAAAAACAAACTCAAGAATCTGGGTACAGTAAGTTCCTTGTTTTTTTAATTAAAGTTAAGACAGGAAGTACATAAAGAAAAATAGGAAGATGCAAATTCATATATTACATATGCATCTATATTTGGGTCGTGATACTATGATTGATTTGTTCTTTATGCTTATCCTTTTTTTTTTTCTATTTTCCCATCATGAGCGCGCATTTATTGAGTAATTAAAATGTTAGTTGCTATGGCAAAGAAGTTATTACAGACTCATGTTTATTGACATTGAATCGTGTATGCCATATTCAATTTTAAAGGATTGTTATAAAAAACTTACTTGTCTTAACAAACTATAGAATAATTCAAAGATACAAAAAACTGGAATAAATAAACCAAAATATTCTCTAGTGGATGGATTCATAAATCGCTTCACTGGTTTTCTTTTTTATCTGTATTTTCAATGTTTCAATCATGACAAAGAAATAAATAATAAAGTCAAGCTATTTAAAAATATGTATCAAGTGTTTTTGAAGCTAAATGGCCGTTAAGTAATTGTTCAAATGGACCTCAATTTATATTTCCTTGTTGAATGTGTCCAGTAAGAATTTCAGCTGCTATGTTAACATTATTGCCATTTTTCATAATCTACTGTTCTCCAATTTATACATCATATCCTGCTTCCCCAGGCACACAGATGGGCACCATGCAGGGGCTTGAAAGAAAGGTGGAATCTCCAGCCCCAACCCAGAGCGACTGAATCAGCATCTGCAAGGTAGGCTGAGCTTCAGGAAACTCGTAGGAACATTGGTTTGTGTTACACTCCATTCTGTCAGTCGCGTCCACTAAAATGCTACCGCTTTATGGATGCCTGTTTTGACTAAATAAAATAGCAAAACTCATTCTCCTGCTTCACTGTTCATCATAGCACTTACCTTTCTCTGATCTTCTAGCTTACGTTTATTCATTATTATATATTCTTTTTTTTAATGCTCTGCTTTGTCTGAGTTCAAGAGAATTTAGGGAACCGGCGTATGCAGTTGTGAAAAGTGTTAAAAAGTTCCGAATTGGAAAGCAGGACTGGGTACAGGTCAGAAGTGCGGGTAAGATCGATTATTTATACCACAAATAGTTCTGGAACTTGTCCTGCCTGTCATACACACTCAGTGCACAAATCAGTCCAAAATGCCTGTCCTCCTGAAACGTTCATTCTAGCCAGAGGAAATAGTAGAATTGCAAAATAAATAAGTTTGGGACATTAGATGGTGAGCAAGGAAAAGGTAGTGGGTGAGGGAAATGAGGAGTGTTGGGTGTATGAATTCAACAGCATCATTAGGAAAGCTCTCACCAAGAGGACCCCAGCAGGGCATGCTTATTTATTTATTTATTTATTTATTTATTTATTTATGAGTGAGAAAGAGCACAGGCATGAGTTAGGGGAGGGAGAAGCAGACTCCCCACTGAGCAGGGAGCCCAATGTGGGGCTTGATCCTAGGACCCTGAGGTCATGACCTGAGCCGAAGTAAGACACTTAACCAAGGCACGCAGGTGCCCCAATGCATGCTTATTTAAAGTCCTCTAAATACAGGGTACTGTGTAAGAGGTAGTAGACCAAGGGGGTAACAAAGAAGAAATGATGAATTAGGAAGGAAAAAAAAAAAAAAACTTGCATTAGTTCATATGAGATGGCTTTGGATTTTATTAACAAGTATTTAATGAAAGGTCATGGAATGGAAGGGCAGGAGATGAGGAAAAGGAACGGAAAATAGAGAGTGATGTTTCCCTGGGGTTGCAGAGTGGAAAAGCAGCTGCATGAGCAGCCTCAGAAGAAGGAGAGAATACAGGATGCTGGAGAGAACAGGGTTCAAGGGGCTGGGTTTGCGGGCCTAATGGCCTGAAGCTGTGGTCCTGAAATAAGGCTGATGAACAGGAAAATACCTGGGGATCATAATCCTGTAGAGGCAAGAGAGCTAACTGATTCAGGCCAAGGGAGAGGGGTCAGTAGAAACGGAGCTGTGGTGAAGAGGAGGAAAGACAGTGTTTGAGCATATTTTGCCATCACGTGTCCATGATCACGGCCTAAGTGCAAGTCAGCGGCGGATCCTTCACGGCCTAAGTAAGCACGACGTCTCCGTCGGGGGATGCCATGACTACAATCAGATTCTCATTAACGACACGTCTGGAGAAACATGACTCTTAATAAGGGGCTTGATTTGTCTATGTTCTCTGGGACAGCATGAGAAGGGAAAGGTGTGGGCTCTCTGCCCTTGATGGCAGGAACCAACGGAAGTTTGGCGGTGACAGACTTAGAAGCTACCATGCCAGTGTGATGTTTGCCCTCCTCACTGACGCCGTGGGATCCAATTTAACTGCAGGCACAGCTTTTGATGAAGCCACATGACTGGCTACAAAATCACTAAATTTATTGTTTACCAAAAAAAAAGAGCATCCTAACGGGATGGATGTATATAGTTGTGTTCCCAAATGGCGTTCTAATAAGGCATGGCTGCAAATGCATCAGGAAAAGCAAGTCATCGCGTGCATTGGCTGCTACACCTCGTAGCTGACCTATACGGCAAGCTAGCACTCCACTTCTCCAGCAGACTTCTTCCTTGGTCATATTTTACTGGTTAACATTTCACATACGCAGCTTTGGGGGGGGGGGCGCAGCAGTACCCTTGAAAAGATGTGCTTATAGATTTTCAAGTTTTCTTTCCTTTTGGTGATAAGGTTGGATGAGAATTATGAGTGAATATAATAAAGCCTTTGTCTGCATAGCCATCCAGGGATTCTTATGAAATCGGGATTTTCGCAGTATAAACAGAAGCCATACGTGCTCCCGATTAGGACTTGTTGACTGCTTGTTGACTGCCTGGGAGCCGAGGGCCAAGGCTGTTGAGTTATGGTCCCCGGTCTGTCATGAGCAAACTGTGTAACCTTGTCCCAGTTAAGTTACCTCTTAGCATTTCATTTGTAAAATGGGTGTAATCAGACCTTCCTGACAGGAATGTTGTAAGGGTTAATTAATTGCTGTTTGTTAAGTGTGCTGAGATTGTCAGATTAAAGCATTAGGGAAGTGTCAAGTTTGTGTTATTATGGTATTATTTTTCTTTGTTTGGTAGGAAATGCCATTTCTGTGTAATTTACTTTAACAGTAAAATAAGCCATTTTAATCAATGCACAATCAAGCCCTTATTCATGGAGGACAAGGGTGTATACACTTAGCGAGCACACTAGTGTCAGCTGACACAGGGCAGGAATCTGAAAATTCGGCGTTGGATACAAAGAAAGCCTAGAAAATGAGACGTGGGGCAATCAGATTCTGAGTGCCCAGGAGACTCAGGTTACAGACCCAATATAGCTCTTTAATAGCAGAGAGGGGAAAAAAAAAGTCTGTAACCTTAGCAACCGATAGCCACCAAAAAAAAAAAAAAAAAAGTTACGCATGTTACCAAGAAATTGTTGAAGCGATTGTACATATGGCCCAGAAACTAAATATCATCAATATTTCATTAGAATCCGAAGGGGCTTTTAAACATATGGAGTTGTTTAAGACTGTCTTAATAACTTAAAAGTGTACAAGTCTGGATGTGAGTTTATATGTATAAATACACATTAGTCATGATTTAGGCTTTGACCATTATGATAATAGCTGGTGAATCTTGATTTTTCCAAAGAAAATACTGACAGTTATATCCTAAGATGTTATTTAACAACACATATAAGTTGCGGTAATTTTAAGATGCTATTTTTCTAATATGTATATTACTAAGTATAACAAATGTAGGTAATAAGTAAATAGGGTAGTAAGTACTTTTACTAAAAAATTACAACTGTTCAGCACAAATATTTAAAATGAAGGAAATTAAAGTGTGTGACATTTCATTGATTATCAATAGGTATTTGGTAAACAATGTCCTACAAATAATGACTGTAATAACTTGCATCTATAGTTTTCAGTATTAATCTTCGTGTGTTATTCAGAAATCATATCTTGTTATTCGCAATTCCACAAGCTTTACAACTTCGGTTGGCCACAAGGATTTAACTTTTTTATTACTTTACCCTAAATCAGACATATCTACAATCTCCGTTTTGAAAAAGTACAGGAATAAGTTTTCCGTTTAACCAGTTTGCAAAGTCATATGGAGAAGGAGCCATCCTTGTTTCTCACTTGGGCGCTGCAATAGGTCTCTAATGATCTCTCTGTTTACCCCATTGCAATATGGAAGCTAGATAAATCCCTTTAAAATGTTAAGTCCGATCATGTCACAGCTTTGTTTAAAATCCACTAGTAACTTCCATTGCAGTCAGAACAAAACCCAGCAGGGCCCTATGTAGAAGCTTCCAGAATGGCTTGTCTGCCCTCATCTCCTGCAGTTCTCTGTGTTTGCACAGGTCTTGGCTCATTGCTCTTGCTGATGTATATCAGAAACCTTGGACTTGGCTTTCCCTATGGCATTTGTACTACTGTTCTTTCTGCACGGCTTCTTCATTCACTTTTCTCAGTTGTGTGCCCAAACATGGGGTTAGAGCATATCCCTAGAAATCCTGTGCATAACAACACCACTCTGCCATTTTCCTATTATCTTCTGCTTTTAACTTTACAACACTTTCTATCATCTGCCATATGATATATTCATCTCTCTTAGCGAACAGAAACCCTTTGTATTGTTCCCTTCTTCAGTGTCCAGACAGCCACCCAGCAAATAGTAGTAGTCTAATAAATATTTATTGAATACTTGAATACATACTGAGATATTGGTGCTTTCCAAAATAGTCCGTCAAATCTCAGCCATTATTAATGATATTATTATTTATTGAATGTTCCCAAATGAAAGTGCCTAGTTTTGAGGTGGCTTAGTGGTTCTTGAAAACAAGTCAACATTTTATTAAGGGGCACCTGTTTAGAGATTCTCCGGAGCTAAAGCTCACATTTTATGTGGCAGTAAGATGTCAGTGAGGGTCTTATATCTTAACCTTAAAGGTTCTTCCTGGGGAAAGCAATCCCATGGCCTGATTGTAGAGTGTGCTATTGTTCATCCTCAGACTTACTAATTTATTCATTTCTTTGGACTTACACTTTTAAATACAGAAGAAAAGTTGGGGGAAAATATGATGTGAGGCATATAAGTTTCCTAGAGGCTAATTTTGCCAGACATTTTTTATTTGATTAAACGGATACCATTTTATGGTTCCTGAGAAAGTAAAGGAGAGTCTATTGCTACTTATCTAAATGTTCAAAATCCTGATTAGCCTTCAAAACCAAAATTAAACGTTGAGATATCCCTTCCAGGGCTAGCTGCCTGTTCCTTGAGTCTCTTTCCATGCACCCTTATGAGAACACATGATGCAAATTTTATATACACATTATTTCTATTTCCCATGTTGGGAAACAGACATATCTGTAAATAACACTGAGCTAATTCAGAGGAGTTCCGTGCCCTATTTCTCCTTTATCTCCAGCATCTGGCTCTACATTTAGCCTGGAGTTGCCACTTAGTAAGTGTTTGTAGAAAGTTTACATGTACAGACATTCTAAGTGGTTGGTTTCTTACTCATCTATCTTCAATGTGTGTCTATTCAGAGTACTTCATAAATCAGTTAGAAATTAAAAACAGTTTTTGAGCCTTTGGAAAGGTGTTGGGATATGACATCATCACTGTTGTCATCAACAATGTAAGTAGTTTAATTAAACACCTACTCCAACTCTGGGTGGTCTGTGCATCGCTGAAAAGTTGCACTTAAAACTGATTTGTATCATCAAATAATAGTTTAGATCTGCTATGAGAGTTACGAAGTGCAAATACTTTTTAGAGGAGCCCTTGGGTTCATTTCTTGTTTGCAAGAAGAGTCATGTGAAATTTGAAGAAAAGTGGTATATTTTACTTATACTTTTATTTTTTCAATGTTTGACTTTGACCTAATATAACCTCTTGGATGTTTTTCATTTGTCATTTGTAAAAGAGGTGCTGCAGAGGGATGATAGCTGTGCAGATTAACCTAGTTTGTCCAGGTGAGCTCATCCTAGTCACATGACTTCTTCAGAGCAGAGAAGCTTCCCTGGCTATTGGCAGAGAGGGAGATGTGACTGGGAAAAAAACCCAGGAGATGCCACGATGTTGCTAGCTCAAAGATAGAAGAAGCCAACAGCCAAGGAATGGGGTGGCCTCTGAGTCCTTTGCTAGAGACTCCAGAAAGGAAAGCAGCCCTGCTGAGACCTTTAGTCCAGTGAGACCCACGCCAGACTCCTGATCTCCAAAATGTAAATAAATGTGTGTGATTTCCAGCTACTAAGTTGGTGGTAATTTGTTACAGCAGCAGTAGAAACCTAATACAATATCTTTTTGCTTTTCCTCTTGTAAGACCTCCAGGTCCACATTTGAATAGATTATTTATGTTTTACGTTTAAATCCTGATTATCATGTATTGGGACTGTCAAAAGTGAAATACATTCATACCAGAGATTTCTGTCTTCTAAATGTATGTATTTGATATACTTCAGAAAAACCTCTCAATTCACTGCTCGAACAAAAGATTTTGTAACTAACTCCTATACTCCTTTCACACAATAGAAATCAGAGCCTGTGAGAGCTCATGCCATTTATTTAGTCAAAATCTGAATGATGCATTGCATAAGTAACAGCATAATAGGGCCCTCATATTGTAATCCGGGTAGATGTATGCTGTGCTTTGAAAATCAAATATTGTTCCCTTTGACGTTTTGACAAGTAATTTCGACAACAATATACATTTGGCTAACTCATGAATGTAGTACTTCTCGTCCTCTGGATTGTGCAGGGTTTGCACTATGCTAAGAATGACAACAATTATAGAACTGACTTGCATTTGCCAAGTGAACAGATGGTCTTGTAGTTTAGAGGAACAATGGTGAAGAAAGAAAAGGCAAAGTGGTGGGAGGGGGAGTTGGTAGAGTGGGATAAAAATTTTGCAATCCAAAATAGCACTAATACAACTAAAGAAAAATGTAGACAAAGGCATGTTACAATTTATTATTGAAAGGTAAAAAAAAAAAAGAAGAGAAAGGTCTTGCTTATTTCAGTCTTCTTTCATACTGGTATTGAGTCTAATCCCAGGGTATTTGAGATCGAATAAGCTATAAAACTATAATGTTGACAATCTCATTTATGGAAATGGTTATTTTAAAGTATTATCAATGTGAATATGATATGAGATGACATTTTTGCCTTTCCTGTCTATGTATTTCTTTTTTTTTTTTCTTTTTAGTTTATCTATGGAACAAATAGAACACAAATACGAATTAGGACTTCACTCCCCAAAACCTCAAGTATTTTATACAGATCCTCTTCATAGGAACAGTGAAGTAACTGTTTTCTTTGATCTCTTTTGAGTCATTTTACTTTCACTGAGTGAAGTGGAATATGGGTGCCTTCTTGGAAAAATCTTCATTAAATAGATAGGTTGTGTGTAAATGCATATTTGTGTGTCTGTGCACATTTGAGTGTTAAGTAACTCACAGAGATGGCGTTACTATCTTGCCTTCAGGAATCTGGGTTGCATGCGATGTCACACCATTGAATTTAATATTGAATTTAATAAACCTATCAACCTGGAAAGATCCCCTTGCTTATGGAGTTTTCTGGTGGAGAAAACTGAATTGCCACTTGGGTTATATTAAGGACAGAGTCTGTACTTAGATGCATAGTCTTAAAAGCTATTCAGATATTTATTTTATCTCCCTGGAATAATACTTATGGTACCTAATTACCAAACTAATTATAATGACTCCTACTGATCAAATATTTTGTTAGACACTGTGTTAAATATTTTATCATATATTATCTCATTTAAAGTTCATAAAAAGAATATCACATGTTTTTGCATTAAAACTCTAAGATAGGTATGGGATATTATTTTCCCTTTTTTAAAGATCAGGCAATGGAAGTCTTTGCAGTTTGAGAGACTTACTCAAAATCAAACATTTAATAAATTGAGAATGAGGATTGAAAGCTAAATTTACTTAACCCCAAACTCTCTACTTAACAATTCAAATTTAGGTAAGGTCAGCGAGGGAATGATAACACATAGACACTGAATGTCAATGTTTAACACAACAGGTACTGTTCACTCAGGTAAGAGTGATGGGCTGGTGTTCATGTTTGCAGGACAACTCTCCGCATAGGATCACACACAGATCCAGGCTCCTTTGGTCTTGACACTCAGCCATCCCCTATGTAAGACTTTGCCATGGTCTGTGTTTCCAGGGGAAGGAAAAGGGCATGGTACAGCTCCCATGGGAGGATTTGACAAAAACATGACTGCTTGTTTTCCTTTGGGGAAAACTTAGCCACATCAAGCCTTCCATCTCAAAGGAGGCTGGAAAAGTCATCTTGCCGTTTGACCAAAGAAACGGAGGGATTTTTGTGAACATCTAGCCATCATTTTAGCACCACTGTTTGATATGTTTTATTAACGGATTTGTGAAAAATAAAGAAGCTTCAGAGTGGACCTTCATGGTTTGTGGATAGGCTTAGATGAATTGTTTTAGCCATATCTAGCCCGCAGTACAGATCTACAAGAGTGTTTTGCCTCTCCTTTGCCTCCCGAAGTTGCTTGTTTGATTCCAATAGTTCAACAGGCTCCTTGGGACCTGTGTTCTTTGTGTTGAATGGGAGAAAACATTAACAAGTTGGAGAAATGGGGAAAAACATGTTTTTCTCTCTTAGCTTTATCAATTAGGTTTCCTCTTAATATTTTGAAGGTCTTCATTATTAGAAGTTATACTAGAACTAATAGTTAATATTTTTATCATTACTTAATTTCAATGAAATTTGTTTGAATTAAATTTAATAAAGAGTTTCAAGATTTAGGCATTTCAAAATAATAATCTCTAGAGTCTCTTTGTTTTTCAATTAATGCCTGAGCTAATATTCATTGTTAAAACTGGCCATAATAGGAAATCAGAAGCAGCTCAGCCATTTTTGACTACTTAGAAGGTGAGAAAGGCAATTTACAATCTTGCCATAATTGTAATACTACTGTTAAATACAATACTGCCTTGTTTTTCCATCATTGTCCTTAAGTGAATTATTTCATAAAGGTGAATTTTCCATAAGGACAATATGAAACTTAACAATAAAAAGAGGAGATCTTTCCTAAATATTTTGCATAATTTCTTTATAATTTAAATGTATCATGAAATCATAAGTTTGTCAATGTAAATATCCATTATTGTATTATCCGAGATAATATGGTACTGCCTGCCCTTTTGCAGCTAGAGATGTCCTGGTTTTAACAAGTCCCAAAGTGCTGATGTACCTTGAATTGTTTTTACAACACTTTTTTTCTGTTTTTCCTTTGACTTGCCACATTTTAGCTTCATATGTTTCAGATTTTTATATTTCATATGTATCATATTGCATATGATATGCCTATGTAGCATTACACATTGGATAAGTATTATACAGATTATATTTCTATATTTTTACCAACCTTGCTATAATTTCCTGCCGATCTACCTCTTATGGGATGAGACAACAGCAGGTCACTCTGAATTGTGTGAATAACAAGAATCTAAAATGAGAGCAATTTGCTCTCTGAAAGACTTTCCTATGTGAAATGAACACAACCATAGGACATGGGCTTAGTCTTTTGTGCAACTATTTTCATCTTTTTATGCAAAGGGAGACCCTATGTCTCGTTTCTTCCGTTGGTTGATGTAAAGAGCGTGGTGGAGGAGTAAGGACTAAACGAAAGGCTGTTTTCTAGCTCTGGAATCCATGTAACCAAAGTTGGTCTAGTCGACTGCCAAAAGCATTTGAGTTTATCCTCGGAAAATCATTTCAATACGATTGATCCAATTTTAACTTTTACTCTCCCCTTTACTTGAATATATCTCTATTTTAAGTAAAAACCGAGCATGGAATTCTTGCTCCTTAGTCGCGGGACTATTTTCCTCTTCCACAGTATACCAATAGGATTATTATTATTATTTTTTAAAGACCTATTTATGTATTTGACAGAGAGAAAGGCAGGGAGAGAGGGAACACAAGCGGGGGGGGGGGCGGGGGGAGTGGGAGAGGAAGAAGCAAGCTTCCCGCTGAGCAGGGAGCCTGATTCAGGGCTGGATCCCAGAACTTTGGGATCATGACCTGAGCTGAAGGCAGACGCTTAAGGACTGAGCCACTCAGGAGCCCCATTTTTTTTTTCTTTTTTTTTTACAAAATTACACTCAGGTTTGACATTTTCACTAACATTCCTCCCTCTTCCTCACTTGCAGAGAACTACCCTTAGGTCTTTTCCTTCCTATTTTCCATCTTTCCTTACAGGTTTTGTTGTTATGTTTTAACAGTGGCTGTTTTCTTTTCAGTTGTGAATGAATGTCTCCTAATTCCTTTTCCAATATTTTTTGTCTCCTGAAAATTAGGTCTTGCTCATTTCCTACCAATATGTAGCCTTCTTAGTGTAAAATGAATGAATAAATAAATAAATAAATAAATAAATAAATAAAGCATCTTACTATTATCTGAAAATTAAATGATATGATCATTGTTGTGTTAAATTACAAATTTGGGTAGACATGCAAATACACTCCTGGGAAAAAATTGCATTTGACAAGCCAGTTCTAACTTCCTTGACCCATTCCCCCTTGTATGAGTTCCCCTATCCTCTGGTAGACCTCATTCTATTACTACACATTTCCCTCCAGAGAAGTCCTGATGTCATTATAAATTATAGGGAATTTATTGGGAATTTAAAATAACAATTTATAAAACATAAACTAAGTACAAGGCACCCCTGTAAGCATTATACATGCATTATTAACTCACTGAGTTTTATTATGATAACACTTCTAGAATAGTCCTATTAATATAATCCTAGTTTCACAAATGAGAAAACGACATCACAGAGGGATCTACCCATTGGTCAAATATGGCTGAGTTGAGTCGTAACTCAGGCAGGCTGGATCTGTAGTAATGCTCTACAGGGTACAGAAATTAACTTCAATGTTATTGACGCCTTACTCCACACCGTGCTATGAATTAGAAACTGCAGTATTTTTAAATTTAACTTCTTCCCTAATTATATAATGAAAACTTTTGTCCTGCTTTAAAAGAATTGCAAGCATCAAAGAGCTCACAGGGTGGTATTTGTGGACAAGAGCCCTTTTGATTGCCTAATGTCATATCCCACATGTGGCTACTTCCACAGTGCGAGGCTTAGGTATATTTCTTAATTATTTCCTACTGCAGTCTGGACCTGAGATAGGAAATCAGGGGGCTATGTTTGATTTAACCATTACTCTTTCATTCATGTGTGCATTTACCTGTTCATCTTTGTTCCTTTACTCAGAAAACAAATATTGAATGTTACCTGGTCCCTAAGCACTATGGTTGTTTCTGGTTTGATTAAGGGAGCTCACAGTATTTGGGAAAGCTGGACATACAAGAGCTAGAGTGCAATTGGTAGATGTCACAATAGTATATGAATAGAATAGAATATGAACAGATTGCTATGGAATCATAAAAGAGAGAGGGACTTGCTCTACTAGATGTCTTTGGGGGGGTCTAATGAAGGCTTTACAGAGAAGGCAAGAGAACCCAACATGTAGACTATGTAGGATTTCAGCACACAGAAAGGGGATATGTGTTTTATCAAGCATGCTTATAAGCATGTAGGACCAAGTATGTTTGAAAACCACTGAAAATTATACAGTGGCTGAGGTACAGGATAACTAAAGTTTAGGGTAGTTGATGTGAGATGAGGCAAGTGAGAAAAGCCAAGGACCAATTGCAGAGGGCCTTTTACCAACCTGACAGCTCTAGAATATTCCTTATATAGTAGGCATGACATGACCACTTCAGCTCCAAGCTGTGTGAGAAATGGGCAGGAGATGCAGAGATCACATTGGAAGTGAATGAATTCCAGGGATCACATAGAGGTGGTGGGAAGGAAAGACAGGGAACAAACCTAAGAACCATTTAAGGCTAGAATTAGCAGGTGTGAGTAGAGGTGAAGCATGAGGCGGTAGAAGAAGTTTAATTGAATAGTTCTATCAAAGGGATTAGGAAATCTAGGGAAAAGCAGGCTTTGAAAGGAGATGATAGTGTGCTTAATATTTAACATGTTTTACTTGAGGCACTTGTAAGTATTCTAGGTAGGAGAGTTCAATGCATTTGAGTCTGGAAAGAAAATTTAAAAAGGCGGGGGATGGAAATATACATGTGAAGAGCTGTAATCAAATTGGTGAAACTTGAGGCCAGTAGAAATTGATAATTACCCAGAAAAGAGTATGGAGAGAAAAAGGAGAAGAGAATTGATGACACTTTGCTAGAACTGAAGTGGCAAATTGAATTTGTTTCACAAGCAACAAGTTAAGGAACACTTACCAGAATGCTTGATAGATTTAAAGAATAGAGTTTCTTTTATTCACCCACCTTGAAAGTCCTTTTTCTTTACTGCACTAATGGTACTTTAATTTTCGGTCCGCTGTATAATAGCATTAACATTTATTTGCTTTTGTGTCAGTGCCCCCTCTGCTGAATATTGTTCTTTGAAGCAGGGCTCTATGAATATAGGTACCATATGATTTAAAGTTCTCAGTTCTCAGGGTGTGTTGGAGAGGGAACTTATTTTGCAATCAGTTTTAGCCTAAAAGGAGGCACTTTTATTGAAGCAATAGCACATACTTTTTAAAAAGCTTCTAATATTAGAGAAAATCTTGAATGAGGAATTAAAAGACCTGTAATTTTATTCTGCCTGTGTCCATAGCATACTTTATGAAGCTCACAAGTCATAGCACCTCTTTGACTGGTGGCCATAGGGGCTGTAAAAAAATGTAAGCAGCTACAGTCATCTTCCAGATGTCCTCTGACTCTACTTCTAGGACAGTCTCCCACCCCCAATCTTGAAATTGTGCTGTCTATTCTCAATTTTCCCTTTTCTCTAAACTCAGCCTTTATGTAACTAACATGATATTGAGGCCCTAGACAGAATAATTGAGCTCTGCCTCCTGCACTTGAGTTTTAAGACTTGACTGGTTGGTCTAGGTTTTCTAGTTAAAAGTCAAGTTAAAGGCACGAATGAAGCTCACACTGGTTACCAACGCACAAAACAAGGCACAGTCCAGTACTTGTCACTGAGGAGTTTATATTAACTGGTGTAATTTCTGTGTATACTCTTGTGAATGGCTCAATAATAAATAAAGGCCAGAAGCTCTTCTCTGATTATGATTTTAATCAATCATGATCTCACTTGATTTTAATCAATTTCATTACTTGCCCGTAAAATGAAGGTAGGTTAACCGGGAGTAATTTTTGTCATTTGAAAAATGAGCGTTTAAAAACTATTGTGTTGGGATTTAATAGGGAAAGAAACTAATAAGCATTCATGCCACTACTCCTTTTGCTTTAAATCTCAATATCTATACCTGTATTTACATTTGACAGAGCTAGACTGAGCCTGAACCTTATAAACCCCTTTAGCTTGTAGAAGACAGTGGTAATAAGCAGGTGTGGTAAAGAATTACACGGGGCTATGACAGCGGGTATGATCTATAAAACTTTTCAAAAATATACAATATGAGCCAACTTGTGAATAATAATTATTGATCTTTGCTTCTAAAATCACATTAAAGTAAATATTTCAAGATTAACCAAATTTAAATTGATTCTAAGCTCTTTGAAATCAGATATTGTGTCTTACTTTTTTGTAGCTCTAGAATCTGGTCCGGTGGGCAAATATTCATAAACATTCAAAAAATTTGCTATATGATAGAATAAGTTAATGTTAAATTGGAATTGTTCATACTTGATTTTTCACAATTGTATTCACTCAATACATATTTACATGTACCTTCTATGTGTCAGGCACTATAGATTACATTTGAGGGAGATAAAACATGGCATTCATAGTACTTTTAGGATCAGACTTTCTAAAAAGCATTAAAGAGGTAATTTACAGCCATGCATGATGTCAATGGCTCTATTTGTAATAGCCCAAAGTTGGAAACAACCCAAACGTTTGTCAACTGATGAATGGATAAACACATAATCAGAGAGCACATGCTGGTTTGGGAGGTTATAGCAAGGGAACTTTACCTCATACAGTTGGTTATTCAGATCTTGCCTTGTCCACAAACCTGGGACTATATTGTATCACTAGATATGCTCGTAGAGTCAGGAAGACATGCAAACAGGTGCACCCACTCACCATCTCAGCCTGCTTTGGCTGCTCTAACAAAATACTACAGACTGGCTATCTTACAAAAGGCAGAAATTCATTTCTTACAGTTCTGGAGCCTAGAAGTCTGAGAAGAAGGTGCCAGTATGATGAGATGAGGACATTTTCCAAGTTGAAAACTTCTCATTGTGTCCTCACATGGTGAAAGGGGGTAAGCAGCTCTGTGGGTCTCTTTATGGGGCACTGATCCTCTTCATGAGGGCTCCACCCTTAAGATCTAAGCACCTCCCAAAGCCCCACCTTCAAATACCATCACATTGGGCATTAGTTGAAGGGATACAAACATTTAGACCATAGCACTCACTCTCTAAATTGAATACAATGTCTCAATGCACCATTACAACAGTTCAGAAATGTGACAGATCCTGAATGAGTTACATATCCCGTGAAACAGAAGAACACAGGATTGGTTCTAGTTGTTTGACTACAATGTGAAAAAAAATCAAGATTGGGAGAAACTAATAAAAAACGCACTTTGTGCATCAGCCTTAGCATAGACATAACAGTAGGTTCTATGTCAGACTGTAACTTCCAAACCTAATACCCACGTTTGGTGATTATGTTGACCTGCAAATCTCAGAAGTTATGCAAGGAAAATGTATATAGACAGCAACAGCAAAATACAAGTTTATGTGAGGAACTTCAGACAAGACAGTGCTTTGTGAAGACTTGGTGAACTGTTTGTAAAGCAATAAACATGCTTTTTTTTTTTGGTAAAGCAGAAGTAGTGACTTCGGTTTGCGTGTGTGTGCGCGCACGCGCATGTAAGCGTTTGCTTCCTGAGGAAGCTAGAACTTTCTTGGTAGATCCTCAAAATTAATTTTCCAGCATCAGTGTTGTGATCATGAAAGTCATGTCAGGTTTACAGGCTTCTCTCATTTTTTTTATTGGTTCAAGTTACACTATTTTTAAGGCTTTTATTTGTAGTCATAAGGAGAAGGCAGAGTGATTTAATTTAAAATGTTTTTATTTTTATAAAGTAAAATCTAAAAATTATTATAATATTTTACTTCAGATATCACTTCATGTCTACAGATTAGGATGAACTTTTTAAATAATAGAAAGATACAATATAGCCATCACAGACCTTGAAATTCTCCAACTAGAAATATCATATACCATATATTTTATCCTCTCAAAATAGACTGAGTAGACAGAAATCTTTTGACTGGTTGGGCTGTGTAGTTCATATGCGGAATGAAGCTCAATATGGCATATACCTCTGTTTAAGAGAAAGAATCCCCTCTATAACCCTCTGATATTTGGCTCTTTATGTAGTTAATCCAATTTAGGAACTTACGCCTTGAAAGGAAACTTAACAATGTAGGAAGTCTAATCCTCAGCAATAGGTTACCGCCCACTATCCAAAATAGGTAAATATTTTACTAAATGATAAGGAACACAGACCCTAAAAGTAGGTGGGGATCAGTTGGGCCAATTAGCTTGACCACAGGTTCAAAATAAACTCCAAATTCCTTTCTTTTGTTTGATTTGCTTTGTTTTTCACATTTCAGTTCTTCCCTTGTGCTTAAGATCAACTGTGACTGTGAGTGAAAGCGAATCTCTCCTCAATAATCTAGGCATTTTTTCCAAAAGTGAAGTTTAAACTCATTTTGGTATAATCTGTTTCATTTTTATACATCTTAACTTAAAAATTTCTTCCTAATAATCCAAGGGAGAGAAAATGGTCATTTTGGAAAATGGTGCTAAAGCCAATGGGCATCCATATGCTAGGTGGAAGCTAGATCTGAGCAGTGGAAGGAAGCAGAGTCCCAAGTCTTGGAGGTGGGAATGATAGTGACCCAAGCTGGAGGCAAGGTAGTGGCAAATAGGTTACACATTAGAGGCCAGGGAGGGGTGGGGCACAACATCTTGACCTTGTGACTTCCTAGAACTAGGGGCTGGCAGATCAGGAGCCACAAGCATAGGGCATGCTCTCTCCTCATCCACCTTTGCCCCAGGGTAACCCCTAGACTCATTATAATGCATTTGGCATTTGGCGTTGAGGTTAGAGTCCCTCACCACGCATCCCACAGGAGATTCTGGCACAAACCTTGTAAGATAAAAAATTCCCCTTCCCAACCTGTGGGAGAAGGTCCCCAAATGACCGGAAGCAGCCTCCATTAGAGACCACCCCCACTGTAGTTAGAGTCCCTCCCAGCCCAGAAAGACCACAACCAACAGCCAACCCTAAAACAACGTAGGGCCGATTCCCCCTCCTTGAACCTGCCCTCTCTCCCACCTTGAGAGTATACTTTAGGTTTAATAAATGATTTGTGCTTGCTGCTTTCCTTCTGGCTGCCTTTATTCCAGCGGGGATTCTCACATATATCTTTTCATGGGGAATCCAAGATCAGAGACCTCATTCAAGCAATGCGCACTCTCCCACTGTAACACATACGCAAACAGAAAGTAATCTAAACCCATACCTCAAACTGTATAAAAAAGTAACTTAAGATGGCTCAAAGACATAAATATAAAATTATAAAACTTCTAATAACAATCCTGGGAGAAAACACTTGGGATCTTGAGTAAAGCAAAGATTCCTTAGCTATTACACCAAATCAAGGTTTTTAAAAGAAAAAAAAATAGACCATCAAAATTAAAAACTTCTGTTCTTTAAGAGACACTATTACATGGATAAAAAGTCAAGCCATGGATTAGGAGAAAATATTTGCAAATCACAGATCTGTTGTAGGACTTGTAGGCAGAATACATAACAAACTTCCAAAACATAATAAGAAAACAACCCATTTCTAAAAAATGGATAAAAGGCTAATACAGACATTCCATCAAAGAATGTATGTGGATGGCAAATATGCCCATGGCAAAAAGGTCAACATAATTTGTTCCTATGGAGATGCAAATCAAAACCATAATGAGCTACCAATATGTAGGTGGTATGAAAATGGCTTAAATTAAAAAGAGGGACCATACCAAGGACTGGCGAGAATGTGCAGGTCCTAGGACTCTCATACACTGCTGATGGGAATGGAAGATGATACATTTTAAAAAATTATTTGGAAGTTTCTTAAAAACTTACACTCATACCTGCCATTTGAACCACCCATTCTACTCCTAGTTATTTACTCAAGAGAAAAGGAAGCACACAGCCAAACAATGACATATGCAAATGTTTATAGTGGCTTTATTTGTAATAGCCCAAGGCTGGAAACAACCCAAATGTTTGTCAACTGATGAATGGATAAACAAACCAGTATATTCATACAATATAATACTACTTGCATGAAAAGGCATGGACTATTGATTCATACTACAGCATGAATGAATCTCAAAATAATTATGTTGAATGAAAAAAGACAGACATAAAAAGAGTACTTACTATATGGTTGAATTGTATATAATTCAAGAAAAAATTATTGACAGAAAGTAAATCAGTGGTTGCCTGAAAGGAGTGAGAGGGACAGATTCCAAACAAGCATGAGGAAACTTTTTGGAGTGGTGGGTAAATTCATTATTTTGATTGTGGTGATGATTTCAAATTTACAAAATCACAAAATCTAATAGATGCAATTTAGGTTTGTCAATTGTACCACAATAGAGTTGTTTAGTCTCTGAACTTCTTAAATTCTAAAAGTGGTTTTACTCGAAGAGATACTTTTTTCAAACCCACACTATGTATTTATTCATATAAATATTTGTCACATTCATGATATGTATCTGTATGTATATGTGTGTATTATATCTATTATAAGAGTAAAATGATAGTGATGTGACAAAATCTGAAAATTAAAGATTTGACAATGTATACAGCATAAAATTATTATGAAGGAAACTGAGTGAAATTATAACTGATTTTTTTCCTTGTAAGAAACCATTTACAAGGATTAGATCAATTCAGTTTCATGAGTGGCTCTTAATGAGAGGTGCCCATCAAATTTATAGGTGGAGCTTTTTCAAAATGCACATGCCTGAACCACCATTTCACACCCATTGATTTGAGAAAAGGAAAACAAACTTGGAAAAGTCCCCAAAGTCATTTTGATATGAACTGCCAGTGGCAAACATTGATTTAGAAGAAAGAAATTAAAACGAAATGTATCTCTGTAACTAGATAATGGAAGGACCACAATGATCTCATCAGTTCCCATTCTGACGTTAAAATAAATAGCATAACCTTGGCCACGGGGCAGATTATGCTCCAGTTGATCCAAAACTATTTAGTGTATTGACAAAGTTGTATCTCAGCCAGGTGGGAGGGAAGGTGTAAACTATAAAAATGCCTCAGATAGACAATTTCACCATAACTGTGTTTTTGCAGAGTCCCAGAAGCCAGATATCATGGATTTAAGTATTTGAGTATTGCATATTGATTTCAAGGAAGTTTCAGTTCTTATATGTGCAGGGAATCATTGGGTTGGGTTATTTTGAATCTGTTAAGCTCTGATATAAACACATTGTTCTCAAACCTCAGTAGCCCTGGAGTTGTGAACCTGTACAATTGCATTGATTGGTCCAATGCAGAGATGTAGTAGACAATTTTAGAGCTTGGGAGTATTTTATATGTTTCATCTGTAATAACGTTTGTTCTCCATAGGGCTTATAAATTGACTGATAATCTGAATACAAAGCTCTATGGTAAACATTTTATTTTAAATATACTTTTCCTTATGATGTTCACAACAGCCCTGTGAGGTATGTATTATTATCCCATTTTATACCTGAGAACACTGAAGCACAGAGAAGACCAGGATCTTGCCAAAGGGAACATATCTCTGAGGAGGCAGGGCCAGGTTTCCAATCCACATCTGTTCAATGTCAAACTTCTACCAGGTTTGTTTGAAGCTTGAAAACTACTTGGCAGCAAGCCTGAGTTTACAGCTCAGGTTTCTTGATTCCAAAATTTTGGAACCTGAAGGAGGTACAAGGTTTTTTTCCTCTTAGGTTGGCCCTGGTCTGCTGTGCTTTGAGGAAGCCGTAGGAGAGTCCTATGGCTCTTTGAAACCGATGTATTTATTTGGCAAAAGGATGGGCAGACATTCCAACTTTCTGAATCCGAATCTTTGTTCTAGGAATTCCTGGACTATAACAGGGCTATACAGGGCTCTCAAGATGAAACTCAGGTGATGTTTAAAGAGGAGACAAAATGGCTCTCTCTTAACATTTGAAGGGACTTTGAGGAAGAACAAATATAATAAGGTTACCCTCACCCAATTGCTTACATACCAAGTGCTGTAATAAGAGTTTAACTCAGATGGAGTAATCATCACCATCATCATCCTGCATTTTTTAACATCTCGCAATGCAGTGTTTTATTTATGAATATTTATGATAGTTCATTTTATGTGTCAGCTTGACTGGTCATGGGGTCCCCAGATTCCCCCCTATTTCTGGGTGTGTTTGTGAAAGTTTCTGGATGAGATTAGCATTTGAATTGATGGACCCTGTAAAGTAGAATCTTCTCCCCAATGTGGGTGCCCATCACTCAATCCACTGAGGGCCTGGAAAGAACAAAATGCAGAGGAAGGAAAAATTCCTCACTGCCTTTTTTTTCCCCTGCCTCATTGATAGAGCTAATCTTATCTCTTCTCTGGTCCTTGGATGGAAACTTACACCATCAGAGTTCCTGATTCTCAGGACTTTGGACTCAAACTGAATTACACCACTGGCTTTCCTGGGTCCCCAGGTTGCAGACAGCAGATTTTGGACCTTCTTAGCTTCCATAATTGTGTGAACCAATTCCTCATAATAAATGTCCAAAACATATATTTCTAGTTATTTCCTTGTGATTGCAAAGCGTTGCCTGATTTCTTTGAGGAAAATGTATCTAGCTCTAAAAGTCAGAAGTTAAATGATTGTGTAGATTCATGGCTAATAGTCACCTCGCTTCTGGTATGAGAACTCTAAGGACAAACTTGATTTTTAGACTACGATAAAATGTGGTCTAAAGATGTCATTTATTTCTCACTGCTCTGATTAATTGCTCATATGGATAGCTGATTACTACATTGTCTGAAATATTAATCAGCAGCCAGTTAAACAATACCTCTGATTTGGTTTGGGAGCAGTTGGCCAAGAATGAGGAAAAAAATGTGTCAAATACCTACTGGTAACCAAACCCCCATGATCACTGCTGAAATCTCATCAGAGTTTGTTTTGACATTGTCCCCAAAATCAGAATTTTGGAACTTAAGGAAATCAGGGTATTTAATTTAGCAAGTTCTGTATTATGTGCCAAAATAGTTGACATTCTGTATTCTGTGGCAAGGAGAAGTCTCCTGTAGGACTACATCATGACTGGGGGCAGATTGTATGCAAAAATTCAGATAAAAAGGATGAAGTGAAAAATAGCAATTTCTTTAGCTGCTTCAGTGACATCAAAGTCCTCCTAGGAAGACCATGGCTTGCCTCCCGTTTCAGTTATAAATTGCTATGTATAAAACAATCCAAAATGTAGTAGCATAAAACAGCACACTATTTCTCAGAAGACTTCGGGTTGGCTAGGCAGTCCTTCTGCTGTCTCCACCCACCCCTCTCAGGTTACTTGTATGTTGACTTTGAGCTCGTGGGTCTGCTGAGGGCTGGACTCAGCTACAGTGACAGGATGGTTACATATCTCCCTCACTGTGGTCTCAACGTCTTTCTTCACACATGGTCATTTGCCATCCAGGAACCTAGACCAGGCATCTAACGTAGTGGCTAGATTCCAAAGTGTAGTATCCCAAAACAATTAGAAAGCTAGATGTTCTGCTTGCATCACACATTATAATGTCCCGTTGACCAAGGCAAGTCAAATAGCCAAAGCAACGGTCAGTGTGGCAAGAAATGACACAGAGGGTGAATAATAGGAAACATGGTTCACTGTAGGCCACCATACAGCAGTCTAACATTCCTCCTGAGCGGGAGTTCTCTGGACCTTGGGTCAGACACTAAATCTTTTCAGCATCAGTTTCTTCTTATGTAATATAGGTTTAAACATAGCACCACTTTTGATGTCATAAAAATTAAGTGGATTAGTAGCTATAGTATATGGAATAGTACCTGGCACATAGTAAGGGCTGTCAAAGGCTTTGTCGTTACTATCATCATCATCATCATCATTGTTATTGTTGCTGAATTTTTGTGCAATATCTCTAGCCTGTTATAATGTTATATTATACATTAATTCATCTATACTGTCTCCAACTCCTGAGACATGATTCTATCTTAAAGGATAAGACTCTCTAAATAAGATGGTGAAAAAATACATTGTAGTACAAAGTGCTTTAAGGGGATTGGAAAGAGGTGCTTTGGGAAGGAGCAAAGTTACATTTTCTCAACTTGCCCTATTTAAAATTTTGCAACTATCACAAACTGATGCACATTTATGTTATGTAACATTTTAACACACAATCATAGAAACCAATTCTAAATGTGTCTAAACG
Organism: Ursus arctos; assembly: GCF_023065955.2. NCBI lineage: Eukaryota > Metazoa > Chordata > Mammalia > Carnivora > Ursidae > Ursus > Ursus arctos. The sequence continues at coordinate 17,692,631 of NW_026622930.1, forward strand.
AGCCTACCAATTTTAATGTCATTATCAATAACTTTCCCTTTTATTTAATATGTTAAATTGTTTATGGTTCATGGTTCAACATTTCAATGTATTGGAATGAAGTCTCTCTTTCATTCTGAGCAAAGGTCTAGAACTAAGAAAACAGAGATGACAGTGCCACCTGACCTTTAAGCGATTCAATTGTATCGTTACTATTAAAATCGCCTTGCAGTATTCCAGAGAGCAGTTCTTATAATGTGACACAAAGTCTGGTCTCTATAAAAGGAAATAATAAAAATAAAAGTGAACATGTATTCAGTCTTGTCACGTTCAGGCTTTAATTTTCTGAGCTCTACATGTGATTCTTGTTGAGAACTCCTTGCCCTGGATTGTGGTCTTTTTTGCAGCTGATTGTGGTACATTAAATTGGTGTATACAAATCTTCACTCTCCTCTCCCTATCATGGATGATGTATTCTCACCCAAGTCCATTCATGTTGGGCTCAGCCCTGTGATATGCTTTGGACCAATGGAATGAGTGAACACAGCACACACTTCATCCCAACATGTATACTGCCCCTATCACCTTGTGGTTGTCCTCCTCCCTTGCTCCTTCCCTCTGCAATGAGAGGAGGAGTATATTAGATCAAGGCTGCTCCTTCACCTTGAATCTCAGAAAGAGTAGAACCCATTGCCTGGAACTGACTTGCAGCTTACAGTTGTGTCAGCTGTTTTCCACCTTTTATAATATTAGCAAGAAAATAAATAGCTGTAGTTGAAACCTCTAAAACTTAGGAGTTGTTCATTAGCACCATTACTTAAGCTTAGGTTGAAATGTTTAGCTCCCCTGAGCAGATTATTTAAAACCAAACCATGTATCTGGGCTGTACCTCTTTGAACAATGATACTGAGTTGTAACAGTTTTGATTGTTTTCCCTAATAACTGGAGAGAAAAGGATCTACCCTAGTCTAGCACAGCCCCTCTCCCATAAGAGCAAATGCAGAATAAGGAATTTTTACAACTCACTTCTAAGAAGACAATCCATTTTTTTCTTTTTTTCCCAATTATTTTGTTAAATAGGCAAAAAAATTAAACAGGAATATCACAAAGGAAGATATACAAATGACAACCACAGGAAAAATGCTCAACATCATTAGTAATCATGGAAATGTAAATTAAAAGTACAATGAGATACAACTAGAAACTATTCAGATGGCTAAAAAAATGTATAATCCCCCAAATTGTCAAAGATGTGAAATAACTAAAACTCTCATACATTGCTGGTAGGATTGCAAATGGAAATCTCTGACAGTCTCTTATAAAATTGAACATACAGTTACCCTATAACCCAGCAATTTTACTCCCATGTATTCACCTAAATAAATGAAAATAGATGTCCACAAAAAACATGTACAGAAATATTCATAGCAGCTTTATGCATAATAGTAACAAGCTACAAACAACCCAAATGTCCATTAACAGGTGAACTGATAAATGAATTGGGTTATATGCATACAGTAGAATACTTCTCAGCAATACAGAGAAACAAAGTACTGATAGATACAACAACACAGCTGTATCTCAAAAACACTGTGCTGAATAAAAAAGTCAGACAAAAAAGACTACTTACTGTGTGATTCCATTTATATAAAATTCTAGAATAGGCAAAACTAATCTTTAGTGACAGAAAGCAGATCACTCATTTTTCCGGGCCTGATGCTGGGCCTCCTGACTACAAGGAGGCAGAAGAAATCTCTCTGGAATGATGGAAATAGTCTTAGCTATAGTGGCAGTTACACAAGTGCATAGATTTTTCCATAGGTACATTTAATTGTGTGTAAATTATATGACAAAAAAAGTAATTTAAACATAAAATAAAATAAGATGGTATACCATATTATGGTTACCATGTTACCATAATATGGTAACCATCCATATTTACCAGGAAACTGGAATACCACAAACTGAAATAGCAGTCACTAACTCCTAAATGTTTGTTGTGTGCCATTAAGTGGGATGAATCTCTCCTATGACAAAATTGTCCATGCTCTCCAATGTCTCCAAGTAAGTGAACACATCTGATTCTACATCCTCCCTCCCCTTCTTGTTTTGCCTTGTCCTTTTGACATTACCTATGTATCTCCTATAAAAAAAATTGTGTCTTAGTACTTGGTGAAGGTTAAGGAAGACTCATTTAGATCCCTATAGGCCAAGTCAATTCTGGCAAACAATATGGTACCCAATACGGCAGTCCTCCTGATGTCCAGTACTTCTTCCTACTAGCATAATGTCGAATTTCTCCATTTTCATTCAATTACCAGTCTCCTCCTATTATCCTGATCAAGAGTGATGTCATGTCAAAATTCTAATTTTTTTTAGTTATCAGACATCCAGTTTGATTCATATCAATTCATAAATAATTAACAAATAATTTTTAAATGCTTCTATATTTTTTACTTTGATAGAAGTGTTTTGTGCCAAGTGACAAACAAATGAGTTTTCATATATTATTTGCTTTGAAGCTGGCATTTTAAAATAATAATTACCATATTAGAAAATATAAGCAATATGGTTAAAAGTAGAATTCTAAGTAGATCTCAAATTTAGGTTTAAAAAACAACCATTACATAAAATAAATCCTAAACTCTCACTGAACCATATAGAAATGGTATAAGGACTGCAATGTGAAATCCCAGATGATTGTGTTTATACACTTATACTTGATATTTATGGACAGAACCAAGAGAACTGAGGCATTATTTTCATGGGTAACAACATTATTCTTGTTTTTTGACACAAAAAATACCTCCTAGTAATAAAAACATTTTCAACCACAAGGAAATATTTCTGTTACTTCATCCATCTCTGTAATGAAAACTATTGGTTTCTTACTATTGATTGGAAGAGAATCTATTGTCTTGGAGGAAACGAAGTTATCAGCATTGGTTAGTAGAAAAAGAATGTGGAAATCAGTGAAAACAAAGCAAGCATTAGAGGTCACAAAGAACTTAGGAGAGACAAATTCATAAACAGTGTCTTTGTGCAGATATTCTTTGATTACAAATACAAAGGGAAGCAAAAATCCAGTTGGCAATAGAAAAAAATGGAATGAAGAGTCCAATTTAGGCTTTATTTATATTGTGCTCTCTGTAGTTAGGGAAAAAGGGCACCCTTCCTATGGTAAAAAGACCCGAACAATGTAAACATGCATTAGAAGTGAAGCCAGGAGGTATTTGTAGTTTAGGTAGCTCCATCTTTGGGAAGGAAGGATATTAGGAGAAGTTTAGGAAAGGTTTATGCTATATTCAAAAGGCGTGAAGCAGTGAAGAGAAATAATATCAGTATGTAAATGGCATTAATTTGAGCATGTGTAGTAAAGAAAGCTTATAATTACCGTTGACTGTAATTTTTCCTGTTGAATCGATCGAGGCAGTAAAAATAAGAAATTATATATCTGGATATTCACTGTAATACACTGAATAGTGACCACCCAAAAGTTATGTCCATCCAGAACCAAAGAATATGACCATATTTTAAATCATTGTCTTTGCAGTGGGGATAAAGGTAAGGATCTTCAGATGAGATAATCCTGGATTAGGGTATGTACTAAATCCAATGACAAGTGTACTTACAAGAGACAGAATAAGGGAAGACACACAGAGAGACCCGGAGGGGAAGGCCATGGGATGGTGGTGGCAGAGACTGGGATAGTGATGCAACTACAAACAGGAAAAACAGGGATGCTGGCTGCCACTAGAAGCCAGGAGTGAGACATGGAACAGAGTCTCCCTTGTGAAGAGGAAGGGAGAACCAACCCAGCTGACATCTTTGATTTCAGACTTCTGGCCTTCAGAACCATGACAAAATAGGTTTCTATTGTTTTAAGCCACTGAGTTTGTGATAATTTGTTCCGAAGTCCCAGGGTACTAATATACTATTTTTGTCATTCCTAGTCTACTGCCTCAATCTCTGTAGGGGTAGTAAAAACTACCTAATATTCATGTAAATAAATACATGTAAAGTATTTGGTCAGCACCTGAAGATAAGAAGCTCTTGATAAGTCTTAGTCACTTTTTTTTTGGTGGTAGAGGAGTGAGTGTGGGATTGCTCTTACTGTGATCGCTAATAATTATCCGGTCAATGTATTCTAAATAGCAACATCAATTTGTGTGAGAAGTTTTAATCAAATCACAGAACTTAAGGAGCCCATGGAGCCTTTATGTATAAATGCAATGTTTACCAGCACATATTCTATCTTTCAGGCTTTTCCAATGAATAGTCAATGAAGTTGTGATTCCAGGAGCCGGGTTGAAGTTGTCAGTCAAAACTATAGCAGCATAGACCTATCTGGAGAAACGGATTGCATTGATAATGACTGCTGTGACTTCCAGTTCTCCAAAAATATTCAGTGTTTCTAAATGAATTCAATGATCTCTAACTCAGTGATTCTTGTAATTCTACATCTAAATGGTTTTTAGTTGTGATGAAACACAACTAAATCCACCTATTAATGAAAACTCTAACCTACACTATATGCAAATTAATGAAAACCAGGAGGAAAAAGAATCATGTTTTCTCCCCCATTGCCTCTAAGGGTGTGTATGGGGAAAATTATTCTGAATTGTTTTGAATGGATAGATCTATAATAGAAGAAATAAATGGGAATAAAAAGGAAGAGCATATGATTGATGAAATAATGAACTTATAAAGAGAACAAAATTGCCTCCTCTAACCACCAATAAATGCAGAAAATATTATAGATAATTGATCATCTATTTTATAAAGCTTCTTCTTGCAAACACGATGCGGCTAATATGATGTCAACTCCCTAGTTTGATATACAGCATATTATAATTTTAAAAGCAATGTTATTATAAAAAATTCATTTGCTATAATAATCAAATAAATTTTCAAAGGAAAAACAAATATGCATTAAAAATATTTCCACAGGGCCTTGCTCTTCTAATGGAAATGCTAAATACAATACAAGAAAGGTTTGCTAATTAAAAGCCATTTTTAAGCTTTCAATTTCATTGTTTTCCCTATTTAATTCAGTAGGAAGGGGAAAACAGTCAAACAAGATTTTTAAAAGGAGGAACTTTAAAAAGATACCATGTTTAAGTGTTACTACTGCTGATTTATTTGATGTTCAATTATTGATTTGTTTTTGTTTTCAAAGGGAAATTGGATTGCATAAGCATAACTATATATAATTTAAAATTAAGTTTATTTTTGTGCTTAATTAAAGCAGGTATAGCTTATATTACAAAATGGTGATTAAACTTTCTTCAGAGTCATTATGGGATTGAGAAACGACCTCAGGCTTCCTATAAGCATTTTAAAGGTCTTTAAATTTCAGTGGCTCATAGTATTTCATCTTTTTCTTTTTCTTTCTTTCTTTTTTTTTTTTATTAAAGCTTGGAATTCAGTTTTTCTCCATGACGAATGTTCTGAGACTACTGAGTACAATACAAAGCACATGGAATTAGTGATTAGTTGAACTAAGTTCTCAAACTAATTTTATCACTAGCTTGTTTTAGGTCATTCTTTATAAAAATCAGAGAAATCACCACTCAGGTAAATTATTTATATATTGTCAATAAAGCCTACTCTATCAATTCCATAGACTTATTTTAGGATAAATTGAAGGAAAATAATTTGTGACAGTGCCTTATAAACATGGGGAAATAATAATCATGGTCTTTAAAAAATGAATAAATATATTTCTCAGGCAAAGTTCAAATCAGGAAAATGGAATTCATCCTAAGTATGTTAAGAGAATGATTTAGATCAGGGTATTAGGGTGTTGAGGCTTGTTGAAGGCTAGGGGCATACAGGTCAGGAAAGCTGCCAGGACCTTCAGGAAACCAGTGGGTACTGGACTCCGAGGAAGCAACTGGTTCTGAGCTCAGGTACCTGCTGGAGCAGAACAGGTTGCTCTACAGAAGGACACCTGGAATCTCCTGGCCAACTTCTCTTCTGCTCTAAACTCATCTGTTGGTCAGTATCTGCATTCTCTGCAAGCCATGATGGCTTCTATTTTTGTGCTGCCAGATAGCTGGTAAGTTGAATCCAACCCAGAATCTGCTGCCAAGGACTCTGGGAAATGTAGTTCCCAGTCTCTGCACTAGAGCTGGGAGAATGGATACAGGAAAAATAGCGTTAACAATGAATAATAAGGCATAGCATGGCAAACCGAATGAAAGATTAATGATACATTTTTTTTTCCAGCACACATCAGTAGATAAAGAAGGATTTATTGGGGCTTTGGTCCCCCAAATTACAGTTTGTACAGATAAGGGACTATCCTAATTTTGCTTAAGACTGAATCTATTTTCTGAGCATCTGTGTATCTAATGTATTATGCTGTTGTTCCTTCTATAAAGATACGAAAGACCTCATAGATAAATATTACTGAAAGCATGTTTTAGCAGAATATTGCACCAAACCAAAAATGGAGATATAAGATCATGATAAAAGAACTTCAAGTGTCTTTGAGAACTTTTAGGAAATCAAACATGTTCTTGGTTATAGATTCATGGTCATCAATAAGTCACAACTTGAAACCTGGGCTCATAGCTTCTGATTGCTGGCAGTTGTAAAGGCAGCTTACAAGGACTTTTGGTTCACTTGGTGGGCTAATATGGGCTGTAAACTTAGGTTACAAATAGGCTGTAAACTTAGAATGCCTCAGGAAGTACAGTAGAAAAGTAAGAGCACAGGATCTAGAGCCAGACTACCTTATTTAAAACCCAATTTCAAAAACGTATTAATTGTATGGTATCAGACAAGTTTCTTAACATTTCTGTGTCTCAATTTCTCATCCATTAAATGAAATGAAAACATTATCTAATTCACAAGATTTTTGTGGGAATGAAACAGTTTAATGAATGATAAGCAATTAAAATATGATTTTAACAATTTTTAGAATATGGTGTCATTTTGTACTTATTGTGCTTGAGAGAACATTCTAGGGACTATAGTTACGATTGATTACACTTATCATCATAATACAGCATGACAAAATGCAGTTCAGATTGAATTTATTTTGTAACTACCCTGTACCAGACACCACGCTAAATCTTCACACAATGTCTCATTCATTTTTATGCCCCACCCACTTTGCCCATTTGTCTCCTGACCTGCTTTCACAAAAGTATTGTGAGGTTAAGGTAAAAATTACTTAACCTCTCTATGTCTCTTCATACATAAAATGGAGATACTATTAGTACTAGTCTCTTTGCATTGAAAGTTAAAATAGAACTGTTCCTAAAACATGAACAGAGTTGGTACAGTGTTAGCTGCTACTATTATTATTGTCTCCAGAGTGTTCCATATCCCATAGACATATCAATATAGTTAGAATTCCTAGGAATTAAAAGCAGTTGGCCCAGATTTTATGTAGTTCTCTATTGACCAATATGTGTTTATATCCAAGAACATACCTACTTTCCTAGTATTTGCAAATATTCGTTCTGAAAAGTTTGTAAATCACACACACACAAAGTTAACCCACAATTACACACAGATATATATATTCTAAAAGTCTATATATTTGAGCAAAACTTGCAACACTAATTTATAGGATTTATAGTTTTGATGTCACTTCTGCCAAATACAATTGAGAATACAGTCTTTTTTTTTTTTTTTTTTTTTTTTTTTTTGCTTCCCTTTACTTAAGCCACTGTCTAGGTGAATGCACTTCCCATACCTTTAAATGTACTAAATCCATACAACATGCACTATACCTGGGAATGATTTAGATATTTCCTTGTATTATAAGGAATGCTGTTTCTAGTCTCTAAGCAATATTTAAATGAGCCCTGAGAGTCTATGAATAATTTCCTGGATTCCTTTTTTTATGGATGACTGTAACCAAACACCTTACTAGGGCCCTAAACTCTATTTTCTCAGCTTTAGTAGTTTAATTAAGCATTAAGTTGTTTATAGCCAGGAAGCCCCAACACTAGAGATTTTTTTCTCAACCTGTCTCTTGAAGAGAATCACTGGATCCAATCCAATAGTAATAATAAAAAACCCAGTAGTTATACTAATTAGCATTGCTTCTGTAATGAAGATTCTAAGGTTTGGAGTGATGCCTTGAACTTGAGTAAAGTAAGATTTATTTTTTTTCATTGCATGTATTGTGTGTTGACTCTGGAAAATTATTACAAAGTCATAATCTGATTTATAGACTTTCTTAAAGAAAGAAATGGAAGAAAAAATATAAGTTACCAACTCTTTATTTTGTGATCTTTGATAAGCATTTTCCATTTTGGGGCAAATAACCAGCTAATGTCACTAAGTCCTCCAATGATGTTGGAAAAGCTTTGAATCACTTGAATCACTACATTTGCTGATTCATATGCTTGACCACAAAAATTTCCAGAATTTGTATAACTTTACTAATAGTTACAGAAATATATTTTATTGAAAAAAATTCAACCTGGATATAAGACAATATTAAATATACAGTATATTGATTAGGTAAACCCAAATATTACCCCAGAATATCATGAAACTTATACATATCAGTGCTCTATACATGTCCCTGTTCAACACTCAATTCTCTCTCTCTTTTTTTTAAACTGCTTCGATTCTTACACCAGTAAAATTAACCCCTTTGCCATAACATAACTTTACTTGCAGACTCTTAATAGAGGAATTTTAGGAATCCCAGTTCATGAGAAATAGACTCAATGTGCGTTGGACACTTTGAGAAGAGAGTTTATGGTGTTCTATTCATACTGGTTTCCTCTCTTTCCTGGTGAAGACACTGCGTTTTCTCCATGCTGTTTTCTTTCTGTGGATAGCTCCCTTCCACCTCTCTCCTGCTTTGCCAGCTCATATTTATATAGAGATACCCATGTGTGTACACACTTACACCGTATACTTTCTTCTTACCAACATTTATTGCAATTGTGCATTTATTTGCTAATTGTATGTCCCCATGTCTGGACTATTAACAATATGATGACCTGACAAGGACTGTATCTGTCATCAACTTCTGGAACCAGGTTATTTCCTGTCATTCATAAGGTCAGGAAACATTTATGTAAGAGAGTCCCTGGCTAGGCATGGATATATTAAGTGAATAAAACAGACACAGTCTTAATCCTCATGAAACGTGGTCTTACAGTATGGATATAAATTTTAAAAATTAGGAGCGCCTCTGGGGGCCCCAGTTGGTAAAGTGTCTGTCGATTTTGGCTCAGGTCATAATCTTAGGGTCATGAGATTGAGCCCTGTGTTGGGCTCTGCACCGACCATGAAGCCTGCTTCAGAAGGAAGAAAGGAAGGAAGGAAGGAAGGAAGGAAGGAAGGAAGGAAGGAAGGAAGGAGGGAGGGAGGAAGGGAGGGAGAAGGAAGGAAGGAAGGAAGGAAGGAAGGAAGGAAGGAAGGAAGGAAGGAAGAAAGAAAGAAAGAAAGAAAGAAAGAAAGAAAGAAAGAAAGAAAGAAAGAAAGAAAGAAAGACTGGGTTGATAGAGCATGTGGTTCTTGATCTCTGTGTTGTGAGTTCAAGCCCATGTTGGGTGTAGAGTTTACTTTAAAAAAAATCAAACATACCTATGTGATAGTTAGATATAAATATAGATAACGATATGGATATATGCACATATGGATTTTAGTCAGTTCTGGCTGCCATGACATAATACCATAAACTGGGTGACTTAAACAACAGGATTTTTTTTCTCATGATTGTGGAGCCCAGGAAGTCCAAGATCAAGACGCCAGCTGATTTAGTTCTTCAGTGAAGGCTTTCTTCCTGGCTTGCAAGTGGCTACCACCTCCCTTGGAACTTACCTTGCAGAAAGAAACAAAGAAAGAGGAAGCAAGCTCTCTGATATCTCTTTTCAAATGGGGACAAATTCCATCATGGGGGCCCCCACCCTCATGACCTCATCTAAACCTAATTACCTCCCAAAGATTCCACCTCCAAAAACCATCACATAAGGAGTTAGAGCTTCAACACAGGAATACTGAGGGGACACAATTCAGTCCATAGCAGATATAGATGGACATTTAGATTGGGTGGTAAAAAAGGCTTCCTTATGGATTATTACAAATTGGTAGCAACTTTAAGCAAGGCAGTAACATGATGTTAACTTGATGTAATTTATATTTTAAAAGATTACCTTGATGAGGAATTAATCAGGGGCATAAATCTGGAAGTGCGAAGCCAGTTAGGAAGCACTAACAGTGGTGCAAGTGGCTGCGGCTGGGGGCTGGAACTAGGGTTGTGCCTGAGGTGACAGAGAATAATCAGTGGCTTTAGCTAGCTGCCCAAGGCCAAAGTAATGGGCCTGGTGATGGACCAGATGTGAACATGATGATGAAACAGGAATCAAAGTCTAATCCCAGCTGGGTGAACTTAGTATCTTGATAGATAGTATTGAGATGAAGAAATCAAGAAAAGAAGTTTTAGGGAACATGTTCACAAGTTTAGTTCTGACATGTAGGATTTATAGTTTCGCTGAGAAATATAAACAGAAGAATCAAGAAACCAGTTGCTGATACAAGGATTGGCCACAGAGGACAGGTCAGCACTCAAGATAAACATTATGGGATTATAAAATATAGATGCTATTCAAGGCCTAAGAAATAGATACATTATTCTAGGGAGAGACACAGAAAAAGGAAGGGAGTACAGGCCTGATGAGGAACTCCAAAATCTAAAGGTAAGGAGGAAGAAGAATGGGCAGAGGCAAGAGAGGGTGCTGAAGTCTCAGGAGGAATTAATAAAATTAGACGTTGTTGAGGTTCAAGGGAAGAGTGTTTAAGAAGAGGGAAGTGGGGGTGCCTAGGTGGCTCAGTCAACTAAGCATCTGCCTTCAGCTCAGGTCATAATCCCAGGATCCCGGGATCCAGCCCCACATCAGGCTCTCTGTTCAGGAGGGAGTCTGCTTCTCCCTCTCCTTCTCCCCTTGCTTGTGCTCTCTTTCCTTCTCTCTCTGTCAAATAAGTAAATAAAATCTAAAAGAAAAAAAAAAGGAGAAGAAGAAGACGATGATGACGACAGTGGCCAATGTGAATGTATCTAAAAGATTAAGAATGATAAGGAATGAATTCAATGATGGCCTTGACAGGAACAGTGTCTGTACAGCCATGTTGACAGATTCCAGCCTCGAGTGGACTGGAGTAAAGGGAGGTGAGGAAGTGCATATGGAGCCTGACATTCATTGCACAGGTTTGGATATAAAAGAAAGAAAGAAACCAAAATAATTCCCGGAGAGGCAAAATATTCAAAGAAGTGATATTTCACAAGAAGAGATTCTAGATCAAGTTTGTGTTGTGATTCAATAATACGGAAGAGAGGAAACGATAAATGATACAGGATATACAGGGGATTTTGCCAGAATAAAGGTATTGAGTGTGTTATTCAAGGCACACATGAAAAATTACGCTGGCCTAAAGAGAAAGACACTTCCTTTATTTTAACAAAAGTGAAAAAATTGCTGTTAGGTTTGTTGATTTTACAGTGGGGAGTTAAGAGGTTGCCCATTTAATGGTGTCTCTTTCCTCAAGACAGACATCACCTGAAGGTGAAGCTGTGGGGAGGAATGGGGAATGTGAGGAACAATAAGAACGTGTGAATAACCACTGTGGAAAGGATGGAGTTGAAATGAGGAGCTGTGACAAGTGTTTCAATGAAGCCTCTGCCACCCAACCCCTGGATTTGTCTTCAATAGCATTCAGCTGAGTTTGGGCTGAGAGAAAGTACACATATCAGTTCTTCCAGGGTTTAGGGCAGGTGTCAAGGCATTGGAGGTGTCTGCCTACCCTAGGAGAGAGTGGAATTGAAATATTTTCAAATTATTGGAACAATGGGTTGCAAAGTCTGAGCTAAATTTGAGTAGAATAAAGTAGAAGGGAAAAGTTGGAAAGAGTGAAGGTGATGAGTCAATACATAGTGAGTCAATGGATTGAAGGTCTTCACACTTCCTCTCCTGACTAATCAATCCTTAACTGCCTTGGAGTCTCAGATCAAATATTTCCTTTTCTGGCTTAATGAAGTAATTAATGAAATATCTGTACATGCCCTGTGTTGGACACAATGATATGCTGCCCAGATCACATCAGGGAAAGACTTGCTACCCAGCTGTAAATAAAGTAGTCATCCTATGGCTTTAGCTTCAACTGTCAGCAACTTCAGGATCTGCTCAGCTGTGAGCAACTGTTTTCTTCAAGGTTATGTCCTTTCCAGTGCTGCCTGCACCCAGAGATCTGGCCATTTTAACACAGTATGGGACACTCACTCCAGAGCTCCGTGCCATGTTGGCTTTTCAAGTTTGCATGGTGCTTCAACTTTCTCCATCTATTCATGGTTCCTCCCTGTTATGGACTGAATTGCACACCCCTCCCCCAAATTTATATGTTGAAGGCTTAACCCCCAATGTGACTTATTTGGAGATAAAGCCATTAGAATATTAATTAAAGTTAAATACAGTCTTTAGAGTGAGCCCTAATCCAATAGAAATGGTATCATTATGGGGAAGAGATCTCTCTCTAACACACACAGAGGAAAGGCCACGTGAGAGAAACAGGAAAAAGATGGCCATTTACAATACAGGAAGAGAGATTTCACCAAAACCAACACTGATGGCAACATGATTTTATACTTCCAGTTTCTGAACTTTGAGTAAATTAATTTCTGTTATTTAAGCCACCCAGTCTATATATTTTGTTATAGTATCTTGAGCAGACTCAGACACACCCCACTTCTTCATAGGTTGATCCCTAATAAACATCTGTACCCCAAACACTCAACATCTGCTTTTAGAGAACCAGAGCCTTCTTGCCTTCCACCTGACCCCAAATAGCATCGCCCAGCTAGGTTGAGAGCATTGTACTATTTCCTTTAGCACCACTCCGTAGTCCTACATGATGAATGATTATTAGTTGGATTGTCACCAATTACACGGTGAATATCTTGATGGCAGAAAGTGTATCTTGATTTGATCTTGAAGACCTAGCACACTGATAGTCACAGAGCATGACTGCAGCCAATACTTATTGAATAGTTAAATGGCCCTGTGTTCATCATGCCATTCGTTTGCAAATCTTTTTCCAGTTTGCACCCACCTCTAAACTCTTGAACTTAAAAGCTGGGCTTTGTTGACCACTGACTTCTGACCCTCAGTCTTATTCCAGTCTATGGTGTCTATACACCTTGATTCAAGGTTACTTTAACTTTTTATGCTGCATATGACAGTAAAGCTGTCCTTATCCAACAGTCCATCACCTAAAGGAATTTACTTTTAATGTGAAACAAGGCACCCTTTCACATGGCTGATGAGGAAATTTTGAATTGGGGTGCCCCAATTTGCTCCTTTGTTCCCCCCTAAAGAGGATAGGTATAATGTGGTTCTTAGGTTTTGAACAGAATTGAATCTAATAAATTAAGAGCTGTGAACCACTGGGGTATATCTAAGTTTGGTAGGAAAGTCATTTTCAGATAAAAGAACTTGATAACATAGACTTGATCAGCAGACAGTACATGTGAGGAAAATTAAATACTAGTTTCCTAATGTAGTTTTTTTTTTTAATGTATATAAAAGACTGAAGAACAAATCACCTCATGTCTTCAGTCTTGTTTCCATGCATGCCTAGAGAGCTAGATAAGTATATTGCGCTAACTGATGTTTAAAGGAAATGCTTAGAGCATGTTTACAAAGCTTTAATCCCTTCACTGACCACAGGTCCATAAAACAGGATTAACTTCTTCTCTGATTAACTTTTTTCCTCTGCAAACAAGCATGTAGGTCTTTCTCCATCTCCTGAAGGAGTAAGCTTTATATCAATTTTGACAACATGCTGCTCTTTTCTTTCTATTACATGGTTGTAAGTGTGTTTCCACCTTCAGGGGTAAGAAAAAATAATCAACAGGATGCTGACATTTACTTCCTGTTGTTTTCTTGCCCTGCACATTAATATAAAAAATAAACATAATTAACACATCCGTGCTGCCATTCTTGCTGCTCAGGGCATGAATTACTATACCACAGGCTCTCCCAGTTACCCTCAATGACCTGCGGCCATTTGCATTCATTAAGCAATTGTCTCTCTCAGTAAAGGGGGAGTATGACAGAATACTTATGTCAGAATAGTGCCAATTATTCTGAATTTCACTGGAACACAGCATCAGAGTCATTTCAAAGTTCCATTAGGATATTTGATTATTTTTTATATATTCCAAGAGGTGTTGTGATTTACTATTAGTGTTTTATTCCTTTTCAAAAGAAATTATGGTACCACCATAATTTTCTTAGGGGGCAAAAGGTACTGTGTGACAACTGACAAAATGCTCTTACTTACTGTTCACCCCTCTGATTTTGTTCCACAGTTGGTACTTTTTTTTTTTTTGCCCCCAAGATGATGCTGTATAAAAAGGCAAGCTGAAGCAAGAGATAAGTGGGGGGAGGGGAACCAGGACAAAATCCCTCAAATTCTTCTTAAAACTGACCACAAACTCTATATTAAAAATTGGGAAGATTTTGTTTTGCAGTGACCATTTGTGACATATTAGACAGCTTAATGTCCAATTCTCAGTTCCTTTATCCAACAAAATACGTACATTTTATGTGTAAAATAACGTGGAATATTAATGTGCTCATAAGCATGTCTAGCCATGCTTGCTTTCCTAAATTTATTTCAGTGCCTGCTGCAGGTAAGATGTTGAATAGATGTGTCTAATGAACGAATGAATTGAAATTGCATGAGTTTTTGTGTTTAGTGAATCTCTAAGTTTTATGACCATCTTTTTTTAAAGTCAAAATTTTGCAAGCGATATCAGCAGTGTGATCAAGGCAAAGCATTATTAGTAATATCTCTTTTTAGAATTTGTTAATATATGAGATAACATATTACAGAATTGGTTTTTGGGTGGGAGCCTATTGGTGGTCTAACGACAAGGGCCTGGCTAAAGAAAAAGAGACAAAGCTCACCATCCATGATATGCCCAGTCTTTCATAATGAAAAACTATTACGTCTTTTTGGAACTAAATAATTTTTGTTTTGTTTTTGTCCTCACAGGACAACTACTGCTGGTCCAGAGCCTTGGCAGTAGGAGACAGCCATTCTAGCTAATTGAACGCAGTAGAAGAAAAGAAATTTGTTTAGGATGTTGTCCTGTTTTTTACTTTTGAGTTTCTGTGAATATATTATAATAAAAAAAAAAATCAAACACACAACAACAAAACCCAGCCATATCTTGCTAGTTGATGATATGCTACTCAGCCAGGACCTACTCACATTTGAGATGGTGCCAGATTTTTTTTTCTTTTTTGATCAAAAATTTATTTAAGAAGTTTCAAAATCATCTCTAAAACTGTATTTTCATGATTCTACTTTGACTCAAGACAGATGTCTTTGATCTCTTAAATATATTGTCTTTTGCACACTTATTTTTTGAATATACCCATACTTTTCTGAAACACTAGAAGAGTAATAATAGGAGCTGAGGTGGGCCATCTACTGCAGGTCTTGTATTACATTATTCTGCTGTGAGGTAATACTTTTATGATAGACGACCAAATGAGCCCCTCTTCAAGATGAGCAAATCATAATATATAGTGGTACCATTAATAATATCTATGATTAATTTATTAACTGTAACAAAATTTCAAAAAAGAAATTAATCTTATTCCTTTCTCTTTCTTTAGTGATTTAAAAAAAAATTAAATCCAGGAATTGGTCTTAAAATACAGAAGTTGATCTGGGTCTTTGCAACTGAGTCATGATCAGTAAAAGCTTCCAAAAGGAAAGCAAAATACAAGCTAATACGTGAAATATGAAGAAGCATCCAACTTTGTGAAGTCTATCCTGGGGTTGGAACACAGTGGGTAATCAAAACCTACAGCATGTGTGATGGCCAATTTTGTGTCAACCTGACAGATATTTGTTCAAATATAAAACTATGTATCTCTACTTAGATGAGATTAGCATTTAAATTAATAGACTTTGACTAAAGTATATTATCCTTCATAATGTGGGCGGGCCCCATTCAATCAGTTGAAGGCCTTAAAAGAAAAAGACCAAGGTCCCTTAAGAAGCAGGAATTTCTGCCTCTAAACTGCCTTGGGACTCAAGCTTCAGCATCAAATCTCCCCTGTGTTTCTGGCCAGCTGACCTGCTCTGCATCTTTTGGATTTATCAGACCCCAAAACTACATGTGCCCATTCTCTCTCTCTCCATCTTGATATACATGGACTTACATACATCCTATTGGTTCTGTTTTCCTGGAGAACACTGACTAATGCAGCGTGGTCTCTGCATGCAAGGAACTGGCAGTCTGGCAAGAGGTACAAACAGAGTATACATATACAAACACATATGTGCATACTCTCTCTCTCTCACCTACAATATCAGAAATATAAGTGATATGGAATCTCATTTATCATAAAACATAATCTCACAAAGGCCCTGACCCTGAGTGAGACTATCTTTTCTAATGTAGAATGGGGGAGCACACCTGGATGAGTAGTAAGTACTCCCAGTCATGCAACATTTACTTGTGAGAAAGTGGCAGAAAGTCATCAGAGAATAGTGTACGTGCATGACAGATCAGCTTGATGTGCCCCAATTTCTTGCAGAAAATATCAGTAACAGGAAAAAGCACACTTCAAAGACAGAGAGAGAGAAATATGTAACCTAGTCATTTCTTTTTAAAAATGAACACCAACTATGCACAATACATTGCAAAAAGTTTGAAGGGAGGTTCTGACATTCAAGGATGTTAGAATATCAGGATCTAGTTAGAGAGTTAAGTATGTACAGAATTAACTGCAGTGTTATGATATAACAATGGATATTATTGTTACGAAGTGTAAGACAATGTTTCTGAGGAAGACAAGGATTCACAACCACGTTCTGCCAAGGACAAAACTCACACACTATTTCATAGAATTTAGAAAACTTTATAGTCTTGCAAGAAAAAAAAAAAAGGACTAGGAACAGATCTTGGTACCTTTTGGCTCATGTGTTCCATTTCCTACCCTTATTTTCCAAAAGAGCTATGAAAGATTCCCAACAGAAAAAAAACAGCCTTGCTCTAACCCCTGCCCCAGAAGACTGAAAGATTTAGAGAAAGCAATTGTTATGCTGCATGATCTGACAGAATAAGAGGGAAATTCATAACATGACAGGCTGGCATTGTATCAGTATGGTTCAAGATTATTTTCTAAATTGGTAATATAACAAATTGTCAGGTTTTCACTTCAAAGTCCTTGCCCTAAGAGAATTGTCTCAATCAGGGTCGGGTTCATGGAAATAATTTGAATCCTTTCTCTTCTAAGAGATGGGTGTGTTTCTATTCTGAAGGGTATTTAATATTTGTTTAAAAGTGATCTCTGCCTATTGGTAACCTTTAACTCTAGAATTAGACATTTGCTTACTGGTTTCTTAATTGGCTTTTTGTTTGACCTTGAGTTGGTCACATATTCTTAGATGAAGAATTTGAATTAGTCATTGAGCATCTGTGTTTTTGTTGTTGTTTTTGTCATTCGATTACCCATGAAAGATGTTGTAATGTGTACATTAAGAAAAATGTGGAATTAAATTATATTCTCAAAGCATGCTGATATGTAATAAGTGATAAGAAATTGAAAATTTGCTATTGATAATGTTCATTCCTTCAAGTTACTTCAATTCTACTCACCATTATCCTACAATAGGCAGAGAAAGACCGTGAGTAGGACTTTCATGATCCTAGCATATATGTAATTTAACAATATTCTGGGAAATACCGTCTGGGTTTTCAGAATAAGTCCTTTCTGTTTTGAAAAGTGTATATTATATTCCCCCAGAGAACTCTGTTTTAAGATGCAAGCTTTAAAGCTTCATGATCTCACCATGTCTGGTCAACCCAGAATAAAAACAACTGGTATAGATAAGGAAATAGTACAAAAAATAAATTGGTAAAAACAAGCATTGACTATTAAGCTATGCCACTGCAGTGTGGGTCCTGACAGTTGGCTTTTTCTTTTAGTAATGAAAGTGCCTGACTTAAGCTTTGATTGTGGAGGCATCCACTCCAAGGATGGCTATCTCAAATAAACACATTGCCAGCCACAAAACTAGATAAAGAGCCTGGCTGCTCTGTACATCCCCCTCCCCCACCCCAGCCCCAGCCCCAGCCCTCAGGCTTTGTTGTTTTAGAAATCTTGGCTGCTTTCAGTAACTGACCATTTGAGTCACTTGGGTTCTTTTGGTTTGGTTTTGTTTTTCGTTTTTGTTTTTGTTTTCTCTTCCTGTGCTTTCAATTCCCATTCTTATGTTTTAAATTTGCCAATAAAGAGTGAGCCCTAAAACCCTAGGCCCCACCCACACTTGACCCCAGTAAAGGCAGAACCCCAGGCCTGCATTCTCTCTCTCTCTCTCTTTTTTTTTTTTCTTTTCCAAAGTTTCTTGATGGTTATTACTGAGGGCCGTTTGCAATTATAGCAAGAACCAGGAAGGCTGGTCCAGCCCCAATACTGGCCATCAATAGGCTGAGACTGGCACAAAACCGACGCCTCTTTGTAACAGGAGAGAGCAATATGTTAATTTGGATGTGATTATAAGATAGGGATATGGATGAAATGATGGAAGAAGTCATCTCCTTGTTCTTGTTCATGTTCTTCCTGTTGCTGGTTTTCTCTCTTCCTTCTCCTCTTCCCGCTTTTTCTGCCATGTCTACTTCAACTGCCAAGAATTTAAAAATGTAACACGTATTGCATGGTGCACTGGGTGTTATACGCAACTAATGAATCATTGAACCTTACATCAAAAACCAGGGATGTACTGTATGGTGACTAGCATAATATAATAAAAAAATATTATTATAATTTAAAAAAGTAATACTTTATTTTAACTTAAGGAAAGATTGTATTCCTCTTTCCTAAGAATCCCTGAAATAAAAACCTTTATTTGTATGCTCACTATAAAAATATAAAGAAAAGTGAATAAGCTTTAGAATAAAACAGGCAAACATTTCAAGTGGACCACTTAATAATTGAGACAAGTGACTTAAACTCGTGGGGCTTCACTATCCTCTCTGTAAATTGGGAACAATTTGCTCTTCTTAGTAACTTTGTGATGAAGCCAAAGAGTGATAACTCCTATTTTATAATGAATGAAGTAAGTCCTGATATGAAATATATAACTTTATATGAAAAATCATTTTTACTTTCATTGTTGCACATTATTTCATATGGGCTTTACATGTTTTCTCTCATATTACAAGGTGATATGAAAAATATTTAAAGTATTTAGAGAGAAATTATTTTCCTTATTGTTTTTTTAATATAAGTGCATTTAAATATGAGGTGATAGATTATAATGTTGTACTCTGATTAGTCCATGATTATGTTAGAATAAAAACCATAATAGAGTAACCAAATAATTAGTTACTTAATCATCAAAGGTAAATTAAATTCATGAAATCTAAGCACCATAGACCAAATTGAGATTTATATAAATAAAGCTTAGGGTACATTGATTAAAGGATTACCAGATGTTCCTATAATAAGTTAATTATTTATTATTCTGCCATAAATAATGACTATGAAACCAGTAAATGAAGCTACATCGTGTTAGCTGAGTGGTATTACAGTTGATTATCAAATTAAATGTTTTTATTTTAATGAGTTGCACTGGAAGGGTATGTGTACCATGGGATCAATTATTATTGTATAATAACCATTAATTACTTCCAAAATACTAATTCTGAGACAACTAAGGATTAAGGACAGACTTCTGTCTTAACAAATCAATGTTAACATTTTCACATTTAAAGTAAAACTTTTAATTTAATGTCCCTTAATCTGGATTTCCTTCAAATAAGAATCAAAAATAGAAATACTGACAATGCCTCTTAGAGAAAAATAAAATATTAACCCAATAGTGTTGATAGTTGCATTTCAATATTTCTCAAAAACACGTTTTGAATTTCCTTAATTAGTGATCTTAATTATTAGAAAAAAAAGTCGAACTCCACTGCAAATTAGCAATTGTTTCCAAATTTGAGGACAAAAGGGTGCTAAGAATGACCTTTTCTAAAGAATATGGCCAAGAATTGGATTGGATGTTTTCTGTAGGGCTTGCCATGCGGCCGTGGTCCTGGTTCTGCGGAGAGCTCAATGCTCCAGGAGAGCGTGTCTCACCATCTTCCTTACACTAAGGTGATAGAGGTGGTTCTCTAAAACAATAGTTAACAGAGATTGGGTGCCTAGGAGAAAGAGAGAGTGACAACTTGTCCAAGAGGGATGTCCTGAAGGACAGAACATGTCACCCCGTGCTTCCTCTACTCCTTGCCCTGAGGCAGAACTGAGCATGAAGGCGGGGTCTGGTGGATGCTGTGAGCACTAATGATCATAAACACTGATGCCTGCTTCTTAAACTTCCTCTGTTTTCCATTTCTGCTAAGACCTACTTCAGAGCACCTCTAAGAAACTACCCTACTTGACTATTCTGCATTTAGAAAACATCTGAAATGAAGCTCAGAGAGAAAAATGATTGGAACCAAATTGGACAGAGACAGAGTGAGCTGCAGAACATTATCAGTCTTTTAGATGAGTAAGTAATTGGGGATTCATGAGGACAGGAGTGGGGTGAAGGGGAAGGATTAAAAAATATTTTTAAAATAATAATTGAAGGGCGCCTGGGTGGCTCAGTTGGTTAAGCATCTGCCTTCGATTCAGATCATGATTTCTGGGTCCTGGGATCAAGCCCCTCGTTGTGCTCTCTGCTCAGTGTGGAGTCTGCTTCTCCCTCTCCCTCTGCCCCTGCTCCTATGCTCTCTCTTGCTCACTCTCTCTCAAATAAATAAAATCTTTAAAAATAATAATAATAATAACTGAAAATTTTCCAAACTTGATGAAAACCATAAATCTGAATGACTTGCTCTGTTTGGGCTGCTATTACAAAATACCACAGGCTGGGTAGCTTATAGACAATAGAAATTAATTTCTCGCAGCTTGGAGACTGGATGCCTGAGAATAGGCAGACTGTATTGTGGGGAGAGGGTCCTCTTCCAGCTCACAGACTTCTCGTTGTGTCCTCACATGGTGGAAGGAGCTAGAGAGGTTTGTGGGATCTCTTTTATAAGGCACTTATCTGACTCATGAGGGCCCCACCTTCATAACCTAAGTGCTTCCAAACTCCACACCTCCTAACACCACTGCATTGGGCATTAGCATTTCAATATGTGAATTCTGGGGGGATGCGAACATTCAGACCACAGCACAGCATTACCCACGAGCACAGCAAACCCTAAGAAGAAGCAAAAATTGTATCAAATTGTTGAAAATGGCAAAAAAGAGAAATCTTAAGATAAGCTTCCCCCCCATACATATCTACACAATGAAGATAAGAATGTCAGAAAATTTCTCTCTAGAAACCATGCAGGGTAGAAAACAATGAAATGGTAGCTTTAAAGGAGTGAAAGGAAAAACAAAGAAAGACTTTTGTCAACCTAGCATTCTATATCTACAAAGTACCTTTCAAAGATAAAGACAAAATATCATAGTTGATATTATGTATCAACTTGACTAACCATGATACCCAGTTTTCAGTCAATCAGTAGTGTAGATTTGGCTATGAGGGTAATTTTTAGATGTGATTGTCATCTAAACCAGTACCCTTTGTGTAAAGTAGATTGCCCTCCATCATGTTGGTGGCCCTCATCCCTCCATCATGTTGGCAGGCCTCATCCAATCAATTGAAAGTCTTAAGTGAAAAGACCGAGGTCCCTCAAAGAAGGGATTGTGCTCCTAAACTGATGTTAGACTCAGGAATGCATTATCAGCTCTTCTCTGGGTCTCTAGTCTGCCAGCCTGCTCTGCAGATTTTTGACTTCATGTTTGTGTGAGACAATTCCTTGAAATAAATCGTTCTCTCTCTATATATATATACATCCTATTGCATCTGCTTTACTGGAGAACCCTGGCTAATACACTAAATAAAGGCATTTTCAGAATAAAAACTGATACAATTCATTGCAATACAATTCATGTTAAAGGAGTTGTTCAGAAAGAAGAAAAATAATACCAGATAGATACTTGGATCTATACCAAGACTAGGATAACCAGAATTAGTAAATATATGTATAAAATTGCATAAAGCCTCCAAGCCAAAATAATTATTAAGATTGGTTCTTTTACCATAGCTCTATGCAGATAGGTACTTCTACCATGGCTGCAACACATAGGCATTACCTTAGATGTGGCTGGAGAGGCACATGGAATATGATTTGGACATACAGAGGGTGGAGTGAAATGAAATCATGGCAGATGAAGTAGGATGAGTAAACGATGGAGGACAAAGGGGCCCCAGGTCTAGTTATACCTGGGGGGATTGTTTGCTCAAGACAAGTGAGACATCCAAGGTAGAACTTAAGAAGATTGAAGTAGATCACAGATTGACTTGGAGTGGATTAAGAGGCTCTTGACCAGGACACCCTCATTTAGATGCTAAAAATATTTAAATTGACACCATTAAGACAGTAAAAAATGTTAAGACCCCTTTCATTTCAGCCACTCAGAATTCCGCCCTCAGAACAATGCTGCATCGAGTAAGTTTTTCATCAGTATTTAATTAAATGAATGAATACCTACACACCCAGAAGACATCGGGCTGAGATGACCTGTGAGTTGAATGGATGGGTAGGATATCTCAGGAGATGACTAAGGAGCTGGGTCAGAAACACAAAGCCAACAGCAAGTCAGACGCTGATGTTGGGTGTCTTTTCCCCAAGTAGATCTTAACCTATGTTCGGGAAAGCTTAAACTGATTTGAGATGATTCATCTTTTCCACATGCACACATATCCTCCCAATAGCTGCATGTAACAGTTCTGGAATTTTAATTTGCCATCAAAACACCAGAAGACATCAAGTTGATAGAAAAGGAGGTAAGATTGGAAGTTGTGAGGATTAGCAGGGTTAGGAGTTGAGAAACAGACCTGAGCAAAATCTCAGACCTCAGATAATGTAGAGGATGTTGGGGCACTCATCGTCCACACTCCCAACTCCATGCTAGGAGAATGGCAGGTTACAGGGCAGACCTCGGCAGTGGCCCTGACATAGAGGCCTAAAGGTATCAACGAGTTGGAAAAACTATTCTTACAATAAAATTTAAGCAAACTGAATATTTTAAAAATAAAAACAAGGACTCATGTAAGCAAGCCTGTCATGTTGATACCAAAGTTGATACCAATGTTGATACCAGTTTCAGCTATTTTTCCATTATCTTTTAAAGAAATGATAATAAAGACAATGCTACCAGTGTAATCATTTCCAGTGTCTGAGTACTTCTCACCTTCACAGCCCTTGTCTGGTTGTATACTCAGTTTAAGCATATCCTTCCCTATATTAATATTTTATATATTTTTGAAATATTTTATATATAATATACATGTTTTATATATAAAATATTAAATCTTTTATGTGTTTATAATATGACCATATATCTGTCATATCTATATTCTTTATGTTTTAAATTTTATGTTACGTACTGATGTATGTATCTTTCTGCACATTTTTTTTCCACTCTACAACCTTATTATAACTAAAGCTCTAGTGTATTAATTAGAACTGCTGCATTCTATTCTATTTTATTATGATGCAAAAATGCATCCGTTCTCCTAGTGCTAGACATGAAAGAGTGTTGTAATTAACCCATTATTTCTAATATAGGCATGATCACATTTTTTTTTTATTATTGGAGAGAGAAGAAAAAGAGCACAAGAGTGAGGGTGGGGAGGGGCAGAAGGAGAGTTTGAGAGAGAGAGAATCTTAAGCAAGCTCCACACTCAGCGCAGAGCCCCACACAGGGCTCAATCTCATGACCTTGAGATTATGACCTGAGCCGAAATGAAGAGTCCAATACTTAACCAACTGAGCTACCCAGGTGCCTGTGGTATGATCACTTATTTTTTTAAAATATTTTATTTATTTATTTGACAGAGAGAGAGATAGCACACAAGCAGAGGGAGCAGCAGAGGGAAAGAGAGAAGCAGGCTCCCCACCAAGCAAGGAGCCCAATGTGGGGCTCGAACCCAGGACTCTAGGATCATGACCCAAGCTTAAGGCAGATGCCTAACTGACTGAGTCACCCTGGTGCCCCTGTGTGGTCACTTTTTAATCTGTTTTTTTGTGCATGTGTTCAAAAGTTTCCTCAAGGTACATGCCAAGAGTAGACCTGATAGGTTACAAGTTATCTGTTATTCCCATCATTAGTTTTACTGGATATTGTGAAATGGCTACTGAAGTGTTTACCCCGTTTCCTTACAACAGCTTGGGACTACTGCTTTTCTAATTCTTACTGAAACTGGTATTTTCAACTTCTCAATGTTTGCCAATCCTTTTGATGTGAAACGATATCTCATTGTTTGAATTTGCCTTTTGCAGGAATAAGAGTAATATTTCTCATATATCGTCTTCTTGAGTTCCTTCTTTGAATTGTACCTCTATATAACTTTCCCATGTTTTAAATGAGTTGTGTTTTTGTTCTTATTGATTTGTGAAGGTTTGTCTATATATGGGGTCACAAACAGAGTAAATATCCAT
This sequence comes from Ursus arctos, assembly GCF_023065955.2. Classification (NCBI taxonomy): domain Eukaryota; kingdom Metazoa; phylum Chordata; class Mammalia; order Carnivora; family Ursidae; genus Ursus; species Ursus arctos. The sequence continues at coordinate 17,717,154 of NW_026622930.1, forward strand.
TCTCAATTTGAAGTTTGCTCTTTCATTTTGTTTACAGTGAATTTTAAATTCAGAAAAATTTAATTTTAATGTAGATTAATAGAATCTTTCCTTACCCCACAGTTGTACATCTATGATCATATGTTTTTATTAGTGTTTAAAATATTTTAAGTGGGTAGATTTTTATCTACTCAGTGAGTGGATGTTGTGCGGTTAGGTTTTTTGTTTTGTTCATATTTCTAAGTGATTTTGCTCACACTATTATTTGAATGGCCTAGGTTTGTTTCCCTGCTTCCTAAGGTCACATTTATCTCATATGAAGAGTTGGTTTCTGGGGTCTCTACTCTATACCAGGGGTCAATTTATCCATCTCTGAATTATTCAAATTTTTTAAGTCTTGCTATTTGCTTTGGCGCTTACCACTTTTTCCCACTTCAAAATACACTTACCTGTTCAAGGCCCTTTTCTCTTTCATATAAAGATTACAATCTACTTGTCAAGTTCTATTTTAAAAATCCCTTTATATTTGCATTGATATTTTATTGAACTCATAGCATAGTTGATTTAAAAGGAAATCTTTGCATTATTGAGTTTTTCTATATATAAATATGGTAAATTTTTCCTTGTACTTGAGCCTTATTTTTTATGTCATTAAAATTTTATAATTTTCACTGAAAAATGTATCGGTAATACTTTTCTGTCTTTATCCCTAGTTCTTTTTACAGCTTTTTGTTGTTTAAATTTTCAAAATCATATTTTGTAATTTTTGTAGCTAGTAATATGACTGCAATTGCTTTTTGTTTATTGAACTTTTATATAACAATAGTGCTGAACTCTGTTCCTGCAACAGATTCATAATCCCTTACTCGTAATTTTGAAATTCAAAAAGCTTTAAAAAATGAGAGTTTTTGAAAGTAAATGTGGCACTCAATCTTATTCCAAGGCCAAATCTAATCTAAACACATGTGAGAATGTTTATAGTCTTTGTCACAATTAATGTGAATATACATAAGTTCTATTGAAAACATTAATATATTTGATTATGGGATGGTGCTCCCAAACTGCCGAGAATGTTACATAATGCATGGTCATGCACCTTTCTACTTTTCCAGAACTCAAAAATTCTTAATTCTGAAACATACGGGCCTAAGTATTTGTTAAGGAATTGCAAAGAAAATTTATTAGTTTTCTCTTATAGATCCTCTCAGATTTTGTTTATAATATCATATTGTTAATGATAAATAACAATGTTATTTTCCCCCCAAAATGCAATTTTTTGCTTTGTCTGAACAATTCAACATAGTTATGTATAATATCTTGTACATAATTCTACATTTAGTTCATTGATATTGGCCACATTTTTTTATATAGTGTCCTTATCTGGTTTTGCTATCAATATTATAAGAATCTCATAAAACAAATGAAGGAATTCCCTGTTCTTGTATTTGCATAAGCATTGGATTTTGAAGAAAATTAACCTCAACAATGATCTGAATTGAGGTGGATGTTTTTTCCCCTCTCTTTTAATGGGTATATTTTTAACTATCAACTCACTCTTTGGGACTGATATTAGTTTTGTTAGGTTACATCTTTCATTTCATTATGGCTTTCAGTTATTGGGCAAAAAGTTCAAGAGATTCTCATATTCTTAGTCTATATTTTATCTATAGCTGTATACTTTTTCATTCTTATAATTTTTATTTGTATTTTCAATCTTTTGTCTTTAACATTCTTGTTATTAAGTTGGTCTTTTCAAAGACCCAGCTTCATTGACTTTCCTTATTCTTTCTTTTCTGTTTCTGCTTTCTTTCTTAATTTCTATTCTCATCCTTACCACTTCTTGAGTTTCTTTGGAATTATCACTTTCTTTAAAGTTTGTATTGTTCAGTTTTTTTCTGTGGTTTCACTAATTTTTCACTTAAAAAAATTCCTCTTTGATGGTAGGTCTATCAAATCTTTATTTCAGTTTTGTCAATATTTATCTTACATATTTAGGGTATGTTGTTAAATATATTCAAGTTTAGAATTGATTGATTCCTGGCATAAATTATGTTTATATTTATGCAATAATCTAATTTTGCCAAAGATGCTTTTTATATTAGTAAGTTTATATATGTATTATAACAAACAAATATTTGTATATTACTAATAACTCAGGCTCATATTTTTTTTTCAGATTTCATTAGGGTTTACCTATATCTTTCTTCTGTCTAGGATTCCATCCAGGATATCACATTACATTTAGTCATCATGTCTCCTTAGACTGCTCTTGACAATATCAATTCCTGAAGCTCTTTTTGGTTTGGGTGACTTTGACATGTTAAGGAGTACTGGTCAGTTATTTCATAGAATGTCTCCAAGTGGGACTTGTCAGATTTGTTTGTCACATGATTTGACTGGGATTATGAGTGTTTATAGAAAACCACAGAAATAAAGTCATGTCCATCAATCATAGGAAGAACACATACTATCAAAATAACTTATGACTGTTGATGGTAACCTTGATTACCTAGACAGGGTAATGTTTGACACCATGTTTCTCCATTGTGAAGTTACTCTCCTTCTTCCCCATTTCCATACTGTACTCTTTTGAAATGAGTCACTATGAGCAACCCATACAAAAAGAGTGAAAAATTATGTTCCACCTCCTTGAGGGTGGAACATCTATACATTTTTGGGACATCTTCTGCACAACAGATTTGTTTCTTTTCTCTCATTTATTTATGTATTATATCATTTATTTATATCAGTATAGACTCATAAATATTTATTTTATACTTTAGGTTGTAAATCCAAAACCAATTTATTTTACTGCTCAAATTACAGCCTGGTCACTGAGGACATTTTTAGTGGATCCTGTGTCTCCTTAACCCATTATTGTGCTTTATGGGTTTGTTTGTTTGATTGTTTGTTTTGAACACTTTCTTACTTTTCTTTCACTATGAGATACTCTAGGATTATCTTACAGTTAGTTTCTTGTCCCAGTCCTAGAACCAACTATTTCTCCAAGGGTCTCTGCTTTTTTTTTTTTTTTTTTTTTTTTGTACAATGAATTTAGAAACCAAGACCTGGATGCCAGATGTTCTCATTGCTACTGGAATGTTTCTTGCTGCTATGCCCTCTTGGCTGCGGAGAAGAAAAATATATGTGTGTATACTAACCTGTGTTTAGTCTCATATCCACTCATATATATATATATATATATATATATATATATATATATACATCTATATGTATATAAATCTAAACATGAGTTCATCCTGATATCTCAGACTCATTAATTACCACATGAATCATTTTAGCTTCATCTTCTTTCTTATCTGTAAACTCCCATTCTAACAATAAAAGATCTGCCTCTCACAATCTCCATCCATTTACTTCATTTTCAATACCTGGATTCATATATAGCAGTACCAGAATTGTTAACCCACATCCCCATAAGTAACAACTTTATTGACCAGAGTACGGTACTAATACACAGTTTCTTTTGCCTTTGGTCTTCTAAAGGCTTCATTCTTTATGCTGTAAAATTCTACGGGTTTTGACAAATCCGTAGTGTCATATATCCACCATTGCAGTATATACAGAATAGTTTCGTAGATCTAAAAATCCTGGTGCTTTAGACATTCAACCCTCATTCCTACCCCTGAACCCCAAGGTTTTGGTATAGTGATATCAAAATATTGATATTTTTACTGGATCCATAGTTTTGCTTTTTTTCAGAATGTCATATAATTGGAAGAATAGCCTTTCCAGACGGACTTCATTCACTCAGTAATATGCATTATGGTTCATTGATGTTATTTTAGTTTATTGAGTCATTTATTTGTATTGCTGAATAATATTCCATAATGGGTTGTACATAATTGCTTTATCCATTCTTCCATTAAAGGACATCTTGTTTGCTTCCAGTTTGGGGCAATTATGAATCAAAGTGCCATAAACATTCTTACCAGATTTTTTGTGTGAGTGTAAATGTTTTTAAATCAGTTGGGTAAATACCAAGGAATACGATTGCTAAATCAATCATACAATAAGCAAGTCATATGTTTTGCTCTGTAAGAAATTATTAAAATGTCTTCCACAGTGGCTATAGCATTTTACATTCTCACCAACAATGAATGAGAGTTCTTATTACTCCACATCCTAGTCAGTAATGCATGTTGTCAATTTTTGGATTTCAGCCATTCTAATAGATGTATAGTAGTATCTTACTATTATTTTAATTTGTAATTCCCTAATGACAAATGATGTTAAGCATCTTTTCATATGCTTATTTGCTATCTGCATATTTTCTTCTGTGAGGTATCTATTCAAACCCTTTGCCCATTTTTTAATTAGGTTGTTTTTTTTATTGTTAATTTTTAAGCATTCTTGGTATATTTTGGATACAAGCCATTTATTAGATATGCGTTCTGCAAATATTTTCTCTCAGTCAGTAGTTTGTTCGTCTTTTCACTCCTTAACAATGTATTTGCAGAGTATATTTTAATTCAAAATTTAATTTAAAGTTCTTAATTTTAATGAATTCTAACTTAACTTTTTCTTTCATGAATTGTACTATTGATGTTGTAGCCAAAATCTCATCACCAAATCCAAGCTCACATAGATTTTCTTTTGTTTTCCTCTTCAAATTGAAGTCTATGATCCTATGATCCACTTCAAGTTAATTTTTGTGAGAGTTATGAGAATCTTTTTTTTTCTTTTGCATGTAGGTAGACATACGATTGTTTCAACAATATTTGTTAAAATTGCTCTCCTTTCTCCATTGTATTGCCTTTGTTCCTTTGTCAAAGTCCAGGCGATTATATGTGTGGGTCCATTTCTTGACTCTATTCTGTTCTATTTATGTACACATTTGTTCTTTCATTAAAACTATAATGTGTTGACTATTGTATTTTTATAACAAATCTTGAAATTGGGTAATTTGAGTGTTCCAACTTTGTTCTCCAGTATAATATTGCCTATTCTAGGATTCTAAGATCTTTTGCCTTTCTATATAAACTTTAAGGTTAGTTTGTCAATGTCTACAAAATATATTGCTGGGGTTTTGGGGGGATTACATTGAATCTTTAGATTCATTTGGGAGGAATTGATATCTTAATATTATGAATCCACGAACATGGAATATGTCCTCGTTTGTTAGATCTTCCTTAATTTCGTTCATCGGAATTTTTATAATTTTCCACATACAGATTTTATGCATATTTTATTGTACTTATACATTAATATTTCATTGGAGAGGCTATTGTAAATAGTAGTATTCTTTTTAGTCACAAATTCCAGGTGTTCAGGTATATGGAAAAGAAAATGACTTCTATATATTAGCCTTATTTCATGTGAACTTGCCATATTTATTTATTAACCATAGGAATTTATATGTGTGTGTCTATTCTTTTGGATTTTCTACGTAGAAAATTGTGCCATCTTTTACTAAAAATAGTTTTTTATTTCTCTTTTCTGATCTGTATACTTCTTATTTCCTTTCTTGTCTTACTGCATGAATCAGGACTTTTGAGTAGTAGTGGTAAGACATAACATCCTTGCCTTGTTTCCAGTATTATGGGGAAACTTACTGTTTCTTACCATTGGATTATGAGCATTCTTCCTCTCTCACTGCCAGAGCCGTAGGGGCTTCTTGGGGGAACTTCATTGTGAAAGCTGATGGAGTTCCTGAAAGTAAAACCTGCAGAAGTGTCTGGATTGCTGTAAGACTGAGCGCCTCACTCAAGTTAGTCCACACTCTTTCTCCAGCCATTTGTTAAACTTTACACTTCAGCAGGAATTCCTTCCAGTGTTTGGCACAGTGACTTCTGCTCTAGATAAGCAGTTCTGGGTTTTAATTTTGTAGACTAACCTCTCCAGGTTTTGGGGTGATAGTCTGATCTTCAATCTCACTTCTCTGATGGATCCAAGAACAGTCATTGCTATTTGGTTTGTTCGTTCAGCTTTTTCTTGTTGTTAGGATAGGAGTGATGATTCCAAGTTCTTTACATGTCAAACCTGAAATCAGAAGGCTATTGTGGGTTTTTTTTTTCTGTTTTTTTTTTGTTTGTTTGTTTGTTTTTGTTTTTGTTTTGTTTTTTTTACTTACACAGGTTTCTTAGTTCACTACTGTTCTTTTTTTCTTTAAGGTAACATTATTTTTATTTGTAAAGTTAAGTTTAAAGTTATGTATTTTTTTAATTTTAATTCAATTAGCTAACATACAGAACATCATTAGTCTCAGATGTAGTGTTCAACAATTTATCAGTTGTGTATAACTTCTTAATATCTCATTCTTTCATTCTAGTTTAATTTCTTTCTTTAAAGTTATTTTAATAATGGACTTTTAGTCATATTCTCTCAGTCTAACTTTGTGCAACATACCTTTATTTTATTGTCATTTTGAATGACAGTTTAGATGGGTAGAATTCTAGGTTGAAAACTGGGTTCTTGGAGCATTTTGAAGGTATTATCTCACTCTCTTCCGGTTTTTGTTATTGCTAAAGAGAAGTCTGCTGTCAGCCTAATAGTCATACATTTTAAGTTAATCTGTTTTTTCTCCTCTGTATAATTTCTTAGGTTGTCTCACTTTACTTAGTATTCTATCCATTCTCTAAAATATTTTAAAATGGAAGCAAGTCTCATTTATTTTGTTTTGGGGCTCTTGTTGAATCTATCAGATTTACATTATTAATCAGTTTTGGGAGAAAATGACCTATTACTAGTTTTAATATGGTCTAATACCGTTTTAGACTCCATTATAAGGATGAAGAATCTCAGCATCTGGGGGATTAAATAATTTGTGTAAAGTCACAAAGCTAATAAATAAAGAATACATAACTGAAATCCATGTCTCTTTGAATGATACAATGCTATAATCTATGTAGGGGGTACATAGTTTGTGAATAAATACTGTTATCTGGAGAGTTCAAATAAATACATAGATAAATCATGCCCTTATATTTTGATTATTTTCTTTCTTCTATGTATACCATTGTTAGTTTTCTGCATGACTAAACATTCTTCTAATTAGGTAAAAAAAAGACCAAACATTTCTTTAAGCTTTTATAGGATTCATTACAGTAATATTCTGGTAGCTGGTATTTAAAACATATCTGTCATATTTGATCACATAGTAAAATAATAATGTATTTTATATTGATAATGAATAAGTACTATCTATTGATTTTGTGTTGGATTAACAGTTTCTGGTTTTTCTTCAATTCTTAGAATGAACATTTTTTGAAACAATGAATAAGTAGTGAAAAGACCCCACAAGAGTACAGAGTGATCTTAAAGAACCTCTACTGGTATCACTTAGTTTAATCAAAGATTACTTAGCTGGGCCTCCCTCAGTTCCAGAAATACCAGTCTTCTGATTGATCCAATCCAAGGTTTAAAAGGTATGAGAACTTCTGATATTTTTAGTTTCTCCAGTTGAAAAAATAAAATGTTTAAATGTGCAGAGTGAAATAATTTTCCAACTACATTTTAAAATTGTAAAACCTTATAAATAGGAGGAAAGAAGCATGTGGAGCCTGATATCAGATGACTGTTTACCTGACATCTTTTTAACGGTTGAGAGAAATGGAATAGTAAATAAAAATTTTTATTAAGTGTGGCACTTAGGGTTTTTTATGGATGAAAATCTCTATTTTTATAGAAGCCATATTTAGTGGTTCATGCACAATTTGCCAACCTCTAGCCAATATTCGGAATCCCATTTTACAGTCGAAGAATCATGAAGAGATGTAGGAAAGTTAATGAAAATGCTCAAGGCCACACAGAAGACTAAAGTCAAAATCTGAAATAATGTTCCCAAATTCCTGGGAATTCCATCTCTATCCTGAACACGTGTTCCTCTGTTTTCAGTTAAAATGCACAAATACAGGGCACCTGGGTGGCTCAGTCGGTTAAGTTTCTGCCTTCAGCTCAGGTCATTATCCCAGGGTCCTGGGATTGAGTCCTACATCTGGCTCCCTGCTCAGCGGGGAGTCTGCTTCTCCCTCTGCCTCTGCCCCTCCTTCTGCTTGTGCACAAGCTCTCTCTCTCTGATGAATAAATAATTAAATCTTTAAAAAAATGCACAAATATATGCAAATACGTACTTCTGTGGATATAGGACAGATCATTTATCTGACACAAAACTAAGTTTCTTAATAACCTTCAGGTCATTTATTTTGTAAACAATGAAAAAGAAAATCTGATTGGTGTTCATCTCCCCCGTCTGCAATCATTGAATGATAGAAGATACATTTTCCAAATAAATACATAAATGCGTACCTGTCTGTATGTGTGCATGCACGTATGTACATACCTTCTGTAAAATTCATGTAAATATAATTACCATAGGTCCCTTGTTGGTCTCATTGTTTAGTTAACCCCAGGGATAGCATGTGGAATAAAATCTGCCTTAAATGGTGATGTAAGTGGCCCAAGTTCTTTGATAGGTCTCTTGACTGAAAAGACTTCATGACAGAAGCCTCCTATTAGAATTCAATTACATTAAACTGTGAAATGTTAAAAGCACTTCATCACAGTGTACAGAGCTTTCCAGCTCTGCCTAAATGCAACCTGGTACTTGCCTCACCTTGAGTCTTTTGTAAGGTGTGCCCAGAGGAACTGTATTGTGGAACAGTCAAGACTCAAACATATTCTTCTCAGTTCCTTAAAAATCAAGTCCCAGCCTCCTTAACAAGCAATCTGACAAGGTATAGTATATGTTGCCTGGGTAATCAGTCAAGCTCACACAGAAACCATAAAGGAGCAAGCAGGGCTGCTGGGGTGAGTGCTTTTCATGAGGAGCCCCATTGTTCTCACAATGAAGGCCAAGGAGGCCCTAGTGGAAGACGGCCTGGGGATGTCTGAGGACAGGGTATGGGGAGAAAGAGACTCAGCAGTGCAAACCATAACCTTCCTTCTAAATCTGAAGAGGACCCCCTTACAACACAAAGATGTGAATGTTGATAAAAGCAAGACAAACAAGAGCACTTACCATTGCTGCTGTTACACCATGCTGTTTCAATATGTTCCCGGTTAGGAGGTTGTAAACTCATTCACTTCACCTTTTGGACTACATCCAAGCAAGCTATCACAAAACATAAACAGCGGGATTCTTTTATCTGAAAGATATAATTTGAAATGAAGTGGGCTTTTAAAAACACAATTCCAAATTATGAATGGCAGGTTTTATGATTTTAACCATGAGCTCAAGGAAAACCCACATTTAAGATTGGATGTCTTCTCATTCCATGAATGGAATTTTTCATTTCTTTCTTTTTCTCAGGGCAAAATGACAGGTTCATAAACGCGAAGAGTTTAATTGAACTTAACCGTGTATGTATGTTTTATAGATATACTAAAAAATATACAACTTGACAGTAGCTAGGAAGTACATAGGAAGGAGGTAAAAGAGAGAGAATCTGAGGAGGTACTCAAAGAAGATTTTGCAATTTGTAGGTTATATTTTTGCAAGGAAAAAAGTCACATATTACTTGTGCAATTAAAGGAAATGTAAAGTAAAAAAAAACATATCACATAGTAGTCTCTTGTATAGATAGTGCGTTTTTATTGCAGTTTTTTCCAGTAAATTACATCATAAAGATAATAACTGTTAAAGAGGTTACATCTTTCAAAAGAATAGTATTATAATTGTGATTTTAATCAGTGATGAGTCTCATTGTCTAAAGTAGCTTTCATACACTTAAGAAGTAAAGTGCTTGAGATTTGTTTGACCAATTAAATCATATATTCATTCATTTCGATAGTGAGCGACAATTCACAACTGAGTGCTAATTAATGCAAATAATTAATGCGGTGCTTACAAACAACCACAAAAATATTAGCCTTGATGGAAATTTTTGACATAGTATTCAGATTATTCTATCTGTGCCCAGCATGTGATGGGATGAAATTCATAAAGTCTTGGGAGAAATAACATCGCATGTAATATTATACAAATTGAAAGACAAAAATGGGAATGCTTGAGGCAGGTTAAGATAAAGGTTAATGTGAATAAAGATTATATAATCACAAAAATAAATAGGAGATTCATTTATTCATTCTTTGAAATGTATTTCTCAAGTTTCTAACTGTGGACAAGGTATTTTGTTACATTCTAGAGATTATAGATGAGTAAGACAGCAGTCTTTAGACTGAAGGGATGCATACATGTTAACTAATATATTGAAATAAATATTATAGGTATATAATATTATACTATTATAGACACAGGTACGGGGCAGAGGGGCACACACAGAAGGAAATAATTCACTTTGCCTAAGAGAATCAGTAAAGGTTTCATGACAGTGCTGATACTTAAATTGCATCTTGCCAGGTATGAGTTTGCTAGATAGACCATCATCACTGGGTAGTCATGAAGAGATGTCCCCTGGCTGCGATAGGATCACCACAAGGACGGAAGGAAGAAAGGACAGATGAAAGAAATGTGTTAACAAATGTAGTGTCTATGGATCAAGTAGGGTTCAAGACATTGGCTGTACAGTATTTCAGGTTTTGGCTTAAAGCAATGAGACATAGTATGTGAGTTTATGTTAAAATCTATATTGAGGGGCGCCTGGGTGGCGCAGTCGTTAAGCGTCTGCCTTCGGCTCAGGGCATGACCCCAGCATTCTGGGATCGAGCTCCACATCAGGCTCCTCCACTAGGAGCCTGCTTTTTCCTCTCCCACTCCCCCTGCTTGTGTTCCCTCTCTCACTGGCTGTCTCTCTCTGTCAAATAAATAAATAAAATCTTTAAAAAAAATAAAATCTATATTAAATTCAAATTGTTTTCTCCACCTCCAGTGAGGAATATGATTCATTAAACAGTATGAATAATAACAATGTGAGTTTATAGCTAAAGGTCAAATTACTATGTTAATTCAGTTTTTGCCAGCAAAGAGAAATTTAAAAAATTAACTGTCATCTATCATGTGTAAACCATGCTCAAAAATTTGAATTGATGTAGAGCAAAAAATATATAAAGTGAGTTTATATCAGGCATATTATGAGAGCTTATATTATGACTATAAGAAAACTGCTTAAGGATTAAACAATTATATGTAATTAATTAATACAATTTTATTCCACTAGGTCCTAAAATTTCTTTGTTTTTTTAATTAAGATTTTATTTATTTATTTGAATGAGAGAGAGCCGGAGAGAAGGCACTAGTGGAGGGGAGGGGCAGAAAAGAAATAGAAGCAGACTCCCCACTAAACAGGGAGCCCGATGTGGGGCTTGATCCCAGGACCCTGGGATCATGACCTGAGCCGAAGGCAAACCCTTAACTGACTGAGCCACCTACGTGCCCAGGTCCTGAAGTTTTTATTGAATTTCATATGGGTTTAGAGTTAGGGTCACAAACTGGGAGAGATAAAGTTTGGTAATGTATCAGTTTTTGATAGCTAAATAACAACCCAAACTTAATGGTTTAAGTAATAACAGTTTATTTATTTATTAGGATTCTGTTGGATGGCTGCATGGTTCCTCTGTTGGACTCAACTGGGGTCACTATTGTGGTTGCACTTTGCTGGGAGAGGAGGACCTAAGCAGAGACTGTCAAAGTCACTTTGGTTCCCCTCCGTATGCTTTCCTCATGTGGCTCACTTGGCCTCCTTCATAGGATGAAGGTCTTCAGGCAGTGATCTGCATTCCAAAAGCATGAAAACAGGAACTACAAGAGCTTATGAAGATCATCTTTGGAAGCCACACACCTTTGGCTGCTTTCCAGTGGTCAAAACTAATCAAGGAGACAGGTCAAATTTAAAGGGAAGAGAGGAGGATGATACCATTTTCGATTATGAGAAAGGTAAAGTCTTTTATTTTTTTTAAGATTTTATTTATTTATTTGACAGAGAGAGACAGCCAGCGAGAAAGGGAATACAAGCAGGGGAGTGGGAGAGGAAGAAGCAGGCTCCCAGCAGAGAAGCCTGATGTGGGGCTCGATCCCAGAATGCTGGGGTCATGCCCTGAGCCGAAGGCAGCCGCTTAAGGACTGTGCCACCCAGGCACCCTAGAAAGGTAAAGTCTTATTGTGAAAGGCATGGGAGGCGTGAGCTCTTGTCATGGCCGTTCTTGAAAACAATCTACCCCTCTTCGTTAGTGGAGTTAGCTAAAAATCTTAAATACGATTTCAATGAATTTAGGCTGCGTATGAATTCCCCAGTTTTCCGTCACATTCTCTTGTCTTACACCAGGACTCTTCCAACTATCTGTCCTCAAAGGTTTTAGTTTCCCACCCCTAGTTTAGAGAATCCCGATTTACTTATTAGAATTCAAGAAAATGGAAGTGGCATGACACAGTGTTCACGAACTCTTTATTTTAAAGTCACTACAGAACATTTATCTGTTTTTATCAAGTAGAAGCTAACTAAATAGTATTTAAAATTTTTGACATAAAAACAATGAAGCAAGAAATCATTTCCCCAAAGTGAAATTTGTCTTGTTAACATCATCTTTAAACATAGGTCTCCATAAATATTTATAATAAGGGTGAGTGGATTTGAAAATATAGACTAGCTGGTTGGAGAACAACATCAAATATGGCATCAAGGGATGGAGCAGAGAAGGTCAGGAACCGGAAGAGCTTTCACTGACTGTGGAAGTTTTATCTGGCACCTGGAGAAGCAAGTGATAGAATAAGAATGATCTCATAATTAAAGCTTCATGGATGGGCCACAGAGTCCACAAAAAAGTTTGCCTAGATAAACTCATGGTCTTGAAACATGAGTTTGACTCACTTCTGTGTTTTTTTATTGGCTATGGTATCATTCTATTTTGTCTGTTTGTAGGACAAGTTAAATTAAGCTTGAAATTCTATGAGAAAAATCTGGCTCAGAAGCATTTTGTAAATATTATGACAATAAGTCTGTAGCAAAATCACTGCCGCCGTGTTTGCAAGAAAAAAAAAAAGAAAAAGCATTATTTAAATTCTAGAAAGAGTAGGTGACTGGCTCAGCGAAGATAATGACTTTAAATTTAGCATACAAGCTTTGCCATGTAAATTTGGAGCAATCAGGTTATTAATGTGCCGAGATTTCTATCAAATAAGCTGTTCGACAATATCATGACCTTGATTTTATGAAATTCTGGAGGGGCATAAGTTTGTACTTTCCAGGAGCTAATTTAATTTCCAAGACTCATATGGCATAGTATCCTGTGGTTTTAATGCAGTCTATTTATTGGTTTCCAACAAAGTTGTTGTGTACACATTTTGTAACAGAAAGGCTTTAAATATAATCTCCATTGTAAATATCAATTTATAAGAAGGCAGTTATGCATTGAGATTTTGTATTTTGGCAATATTCATCTCCTGGTTTCATTTCATTAAACATGTGAAAGAAATTCAATCCTCAGGGATCCAGCATTTTATAATTTTGAAATCAAATCAACAGATACTTCTGCTAATAGGACCCAATAGAACCATGGCCTATCATAGTGATGGTGAGTTTCATTCAAGTCATAAAAATAAAAGTTTGAAGTAAACTTAAGACCATTTTAATGTAAGAACTCTGCAATGTTTCTGATTCTTTGCTTATACTTCTTTTCAATTATATAATGCTATTACTTGTCTTTGATATTAAATCATGCCAACTATTTGCCTCTAATGTAAAGTCCAAACACACTAGCATGAAAGCATAGGCAGTCTTAATTGCTAATCATTCTAATTTTTTTGCTGCCCCAGGTATAGCTCCCAGGGCACGTGACTACAGCAGTTTAAGGTGCCAGCTCTGAGTCCCTGTCTTCAAACGCTTATCAATTTTATCTTTAATCTGTGTTTTGATGGTGAAATCAAGCGGATAGTGAAGCATGTGACGGGGTGTGGATAGTGGGCTTACACACGGCCCCTCCCCTCCTCCACCTCCAGAACATGTTCTCAGGCCTCCTTTCCCACACCCACCTAGTGATCTCTGCCACCCTCCGCTGGGAGCAATGACTGGGCTGAAAGAGTGGAGCTAGACTTGAATTTCACTGCCTTTGACTTTGGGCCAGGGAGTGTCTTGAGTGTGGGTATGAGGAGAGTAGAGGAAGGTAGGGGGTCCAACACACTCCCCGTGGCACTCTGGGAAAGGCAAGGCTATTGCTGTCCTTTTTGAGCAGGTAGCACCATGGGCCATGCACTCTGTGAGGTGGTGATAGATGATTTGGTGGGAACCTCACACCCACCCCCCTTTCGAGTACCCAGCACATGCAGTGCGTTCTAGCTTGGAAGTTGTGATCCCCTAGGAGGAGGGGACAACAGACCCTGTAAGGATGGGAAATTCACTTTTCCCCATTCCCACATAAACACATTCCTTTGGCAAAGGACGTGCATTTCCATTTTGCACTGGGATCTGCAAATTACATAGCTGGCTCCCACCATTTATTTTTAAGATTTTATTTATTTGTTTGAGAGAGAGACAAAGAGAGCATGAGCAGGCAGAGGGGAAGAGGGAGAAGGATCAGGACAAGCAGATTCCTCACTGAGCAAGAAGCCCGGTGAGGCACTGGATACCAGGACCCTGAGATCTGACCCAAGCCGAAGTCAGACGCTTAATGGACTGAGCCACCCAGGCGCCTCTGGCCCCCACTATTCTTATCCTCTGCTTACCTCCAGCTACAGTGAAGTACTCTGAGTTTCTTAAATATACTATCTTTGCACATTGGCAGTATTCTTTTACTTGTAACAGTTTTACCACACTCAAATACCTAGAAAATTTTTATGTATTCTTAACATAGTATAATTACAAATTTCTCTCTGATAAATCACTTTCCCCACTTATATTTCTCCAAATAGATTTAGATATTCCTTCCATGTTGCTCCAAGATGATTAGTGGATACCTCTCTCTGGCATTTAGCGTATTGATTTAAGTGTCTGCCATCCCCTTTATTTGAAGGGCAAGACCTGTTTTCCTATAGTCCCAGAATCTAGCACATGCAACCAGATAATAAATATTTGTTGAAAACCAACATTTATCCTGAATTACAATATTGTATATTATTTATAATATTTTAGTAATACACTGAATAAGTTTTCCATAATATATGGCTCTCAGTAAAAATTTTGAACAGCTATCAAGTCTACTTAACTTGAAATACAATTTCTAGAAAGTAATATTTTCCTATTCTTATTTAAAGAACAATTTCACGAACAAACACACACAAACACACATCTACATACACAAAGAAAACATTGGGAATGTCAAATACTTGACCTTGCTAAGGGCAAGTAGAGGAAATGAGCCAATTCATGTATTTTTTTTACTCCTTTTATTTTCAAACTTAAATGTCTGTTAGCTTAAACAATAACTAACCCTGAATAATGTATGTAAATTTAGACAAGTAATATGTAAGTCATAATACTAAGGAGAGACCTGAGAAGTTAGTTGTGAATTCGTTTGCTGTTTTTAAGATTGGCTTTATTCCAAATGAGCTACTCAGTCTCTAATGGTTACATACAAACATTAGCTCTATTTTAAATTTATGATTAATATATGACTTGAATTCAAGCTTTTTAGACATGGGATTTTCAAACTTTGCTATTTGAGGAATGCAAACACAATTTTTGCTATGTGTTTATACCAACTGCACAATTAGATATTAACATATGTTACATGTTGTAATATACATAAATTGTCCTATTTAATGATTTTAAGAGAAACACACACTCTCCCTAAAGTGGAAAACCTGTCTTGCTTCCAAGAAATCTAAGGTAAGAGTGAGGATAATCTCAATGTAATCATAATAATGTGATACATTTAAAAATAAATAATGAAATGCATAAAGAATTTTTATTAAAAAAAAAATCATACCTGAAAACAAATTCCTGAATGAGAGGAATTTTTCGTAATCAGTTGGTACTAGAGGTAATCAATTCAATATTGTTTAGTTTAAAAAAAGATGTGGTTTTACAGCAGTTAATCCACCAATATTCTTGGAGCTCCCGCTGTGTTCCAGACCCTATTGAAGTCATCAAGAAGATGATTTTACTTTTCACTTTTGAGGCTCATCAACATGCAGAATTCCAAATAATCTGTGTATGTGGATTATATGGCAGAGACTAGGTTCTGAGTTCTCTACTTTGCCTGCCTTTCCCAAGCACACAGCCAGGTTAATTCAGCAATTTCCCATGCAGTGGGGCTGGGCCCATCTCCCAGAATTCGAGTTAATGGAATGTGGCCAAAATGATGCAGACTGACTTCAGGTCTGCTTTAGTTTAAGAAACATCTTCAATGTACCTCCAGACCTCTCCAAAAAATTTAGAAGCCACCTATTCCAGAAACAGTAGCTAATGCTGGAGGAGAGCTGCCCCAACCGAGACACAATAAATAAATCTCTGTTGTGATAAGCCAATGAGATTTTAAGGTTTATTTATTACTGCAGCCTATCCTGGGCTATCCTAATGTAGGCAGAAAGGCAAGTGATATTTCACAGCCTTCTCTGATAAGGATAGATTCTGGCAATTAATTCACATTCAAAATGGCCTAAGTGAATCCCCTTTAGCAAAGGGGATATAGACAAAGATATTGTAATAGCGTGTATGACAGATGGTAGCTAGACTTGTGAGCGCCTACAGAGTTGTCGAATCACCATGTTGTACACCTAAAACTAATGTAACATTATGTGTCAACTATACTTCAATTAAAAAATGAAGAAGAAGAAGAAAAAGAAGCATGTGAAATGATTGCCAGAATATATTCTTCTGGATGCCAAACTGTTTATCAACACTGCTACATATGGGAACATGTTCCTTACTTGCTGAATGCTTCCACGGGTTTTAGAAAATTCGTATCACTATCATTAATGATGTTTTAAGTGTATATTCATAAGGTCTTGAAAATATCCTCATGAATCAATAATGAATTTTTTCCAGGCAATAAGTCCTTTTTTTTTCTTATTTTTTTGTTAGTTGAATAAATGACTGAGATGAGATGACATATTCACAGGGCACTGCATTTATTATATCTAAAGTCATGATGCAATAATTGTGGCAACTCTAGGTTGTTTAGTCACAAACTTCTAAATGCTTTACCAATATCCACTAGTTTGATTCTTACAGTAACCTTACAGGGTAGGTACTATGATTCATCCCATTAGACAGCCAAGAATTCTAGCTGACTCTCATCATGTGGTTAGTAAGTCAAGAACTCAATTCCAGAGCTGCATTCTTGGTACACTTGGTCCTTCAGACCTGATGGGTACTGCTTCTGCTTCTGAGAGCAGCAGTCCTGGCTATTTGTACCAACCCTCACTATCAACATGACTCATGCGACATTTTATGATTTCATGGGCTCAGTTGCGAGGTACAGCCTCCAATTACTTGCCTTTAGTAAATTAACAAGAATTAATCCTTTGGTAAATAAAAATCACCACATAAGGATTTTGGATTATTCTTCATTTACCATATAGGGCAGTTTTTCAACCAGTTCTAATTATGTGATCTATCCAAAGTGATCTCAGCAAGACTGGCATCTGGAGCTGGCTAGCTCTGCTGTTTAAAACCAAGTTCCTAGGAGGTCTACAGTAAGTGATCAATCTCTTTAGTTACTCAGAGTCCAAGAACGTGCTCCTAAACCCAGAGAAATTTCCTATTTTGTAAAGATGTGCCACGGACAATAGGAGTGACCAAGGCAAATCCTGGGGAGCATAAGTGTAGAATTAAAATGTAAAAGTAAAAAATTTCATGTCTCTTCCACTATGAAAACCTGATGTACTTTTTGTAATTCTCTATAATTGAGTTTTTACATTTAAATAAATTAATAACAGAATTAATTTTTGTCTTTGTGAAAATCAAATGTATAAAAGTAAAAAAAGTGAATAATAAAAGATCCCTGCAGTTGCAATCCCGCCATCAAATGAAGGTGGTAACCATTGCTAACATTGTTGATATGCAGCAAATATAGTACCTTAATGCTATCATTTCATAGTAGTATTTATACTGTTGTTGATTTAATTCAATATGTTTCCTAGTAAAAAATTTATCATGAGCACCTACCAAGGCAGTATGTATAGATTTGCTTTATCTTTTTAAAAGACTGCTTGGAATTCCATTGTATCAATATACTCTGATTTATTAAACCTACTCCCGATTGATCAACTTTTGTCTCCAGGTTTTTGCTATCACCAAAAAAATGCTTCAGTGAACACATTTTTATATACATCTTGGGGATTTCATACCAGAGTATCTGAATCCTTTCAAGTGGAACTTCTTGGCAAAAGAGAATGTATCTTTTGCATTTTGACAGATACTGCCAAAACAGACCATAATTTTACATTCAGCCAAATTAATTTTACTGGTGTCTCATGCCAGTGATTCTGCCTTTGGAGTACTCATGTGGGCAGCCAGCTGTGGATGGAAGAATTTGCTGATTTGACTGACAGAAATTTACATTCAAGGCTGGCTATGATGGCTGACATCAAATGACTAGATGCATTATTATGATGTAAAAGAAGAAATTTAAAGACTTCAAGAGCCATGAATGTTAGGCTTATCTATCCTACATATGCTGTCCACTGAATTCATTACTCATAGCATTTTCTCTTCTCCTCCATTGTTGGAAATAATTGTCAGAGAAGCTCCTGCCACACTGGAATTGACACTTTTTTGACAATTCTTTCTCAGCCAGGATTCCTAGTGAAGAAGATGGCAGCTCAGTGGCAATCTCAATAGGTCTGAGAAGAATCACAAGTGTCCTGGGCCAGCGGGGACAGCTAAATGGTATTTGCAAGTGAGTGATCATTTACTGTCAGCGGAGGAATGGCTAAGTAGTTTTTGTTCAGACGTGCAGAGATTTTTGGTACTTCCATATGGACTACACTTTTATTTAGGGGAAAAATATACTATGTATGGCTGTACCCTAAACATTGTTTTTCTTTTTTCTTATTTTAATTTCAAAAGCAAGACTTGAAGATAGGTCCTCTGATTCAGACTGGCTCGTTAGTCATTGGATCTTATAGTTCTAAATATGAATGATTTATCATTCCAAAATCTTTGAATAAAATTGTCCTGGGAGTGGTTGTGAAAGCAAAAGCCTGTTATCTTGTAAGAACATCACATGATACTTTCTGTAGCTTCTTTGGTCTGACCTGTAACTTTTTATCTCGGTGTCTGTGCTTTGAAGGAAGAGGAAAAACAACAACAACAACAACAACAAACTACTAATGCCCAGGGCAATGTAATTCCTGTGTCCAGAACACAAATGTAATCTGACTGAGGTCAGGTTCAGTCTGTACATCAAGTTCTGGTTATAAATGGGCTTTTGGTTCAAGTTTATCGGACATAGGTTATTTCCCAGTTGTCAAATATTATAAATCCTGAAATTGGTTCTTATGAATAAAGGGTCAAATATAAAACTTGGAAGCCTATTAACATCCACCCTATCCCAATTAGGTCAAAGATATTCCTGAAAGAACTGAAGGTATTAGCACCACCACAATAGACTTGTTTCCCAATCCTGCTGGAACAAAACACTGTTGGAGTCTCGGGAACGGTTCAGGATTACTGTAAGATGACTAGGTAGTGACTCCAGTTGCACATACTGTTTCTGATATAATCAGTTTTATATCGAGTATCAGTATATCACCATGAATTTGGAATGCAATTATTTATATGATTTTTACTTTTTTTTATTTCATTGTTTTCAGACTCTCAGATGTAAGTTTCTTTTACAGCTGAGACAGAAGTAAATATTTCACTTCTGACCTTGATTTTTAAGTCAACCTGTATTAGTAAAACAGGTCTTGCTTGGCCCAGCTATATAAATCTTTTTCTATGTGTTACTAGATTTTGTTTGCTAGTGCTGAGGATTTCTATGTCTATAAGAAATATTTATTATAAGAGCTATTGGTCTATAGTTTCCTTTCCTTTGGCTGTTTTGCCTGTTTTGGTAACAGAGTAACAATGGCCTCATAAAAATGAGTAAGGAACTTGTTCCTTTCTCTTCTTGTAAAGGACTGGTATTAATTATTCTTTGAATGTTTGGTGGAATTAATCAGTGAAGTCATCTGGCTGGAGTTCTGCTATGTGAGACGTCTTCGATTATTAATTTGATCCTTTTTAGTTGCTGTAGGTCTGTTCAGATTTTATATTTCTTCTTGCTTGAGTCAGAATTGGTAATTTGTATCTTTCCAAGTCCTCCATTTCATCTACAATATCTAATTTGTTGCCAAACAGGTGTTAATAGTCCTCTGTTAAAATCCTTTTTATTTCGGTGAGGTTGGTAAAGTCCCCTCTTTTGCTCCGTATTTTAGTAAGTTAAGTCTTCTTCCTTTTTTTTTTTTTTTCCTTCAGACCAGCTGGAGTTTGTCAATTTTATAGAACATTCCAAAGAACTGATCTTTGGTTCATTGATTTATTCTGTTGTTTTTTAAATTTCTACTTTGTTTAGTTTTGTTCTAGTTTTATTATTTCCTTCTTTCTATTTGCACTGTACTCAGCTACCTCATCGTTTTCTCTTTTCAATTGTTAGCTTATTGATTTGAGAACTTCTTTTTTAATTTAGGTGCTAGAAGCTATAAATTTCTATTCAAACACTGCGTTAACTGCATCTTAAAAGTTCTGAAGTTTTTATCTTTAGTCTCATTTATCTCAAGATATTTTCTAATTTCCCTTTTAATTTATGCTTTAACCCATTGGTTATTTCCCTGTGTATTGTTTCATTTCCACATTTTTGTGAAATATACAAATACCCCTCTGTTACTGATTTGTACTTTAATTCTATGTGATTGAAAATATTCTTTGTATGATTTCAGTACTTTTAAATTCATTGAGACTTGTTTTATGGCCTAGAATGTAGTTTATCCTAGAGAATGCTTCATGTGTTCTTAGGAAGAATGTGTATTCTGCTGCTGTTGGGTGGAAGGACCTATAGATATGTTATGTTAAATATTGTATTCAAATCTTCTATTTCCTTTATGATCTTCCACATAGTTCTACCCATCCTTGAAAGTGGGGGTACTTAGATCTCTAACTATTATTACAAATTTCCCATTTCTTCCTCTAAATCTGTCAGTTTTGTTTTATGTATTTTGGAGCTCTGTTGTTAGAGAAAGAATTGATTTTGACCTCTCTAGAATACACTTTCTGCAGATATCTACACTAATCTTTTCTTTATTTCCTTTAGACTTCTACTCAGATATCACTTTTCTGGAAGAGTTTTGGTTTTTGTTTTTTTAAGATTTTATTTATTTACTAGAGAGCCAGAGAGGGAGAGCAAGAAAGAGAGAGAGAGCATGGAGGGAGAGGGAGAAGCAGACTCCTCACCGAGCAGGGAGCAAAATGTGGGGCTCGATTCCAGAATCCTGGGATCATGACCTGAGCTGAAGGCAGACACTTAACCAACTGAGCCACCCAGGTGTCCCTGGAAGATTTTTTCATCATTAGCCTTATGCTAGGTGAAAGAGCAACAGCCATGACTCCAGCCACTAAGCACTGCTTTATCATTTGTCAAATTTTGTTTATAGTACCTAAATCTTCCTCGTAATATATAATCTTTACTTATTGTTTGTCCACCAGCCCACCGTAAAATATGTAAATCATCAAAGACTTCAGTTGACTCCTAAATCTCTGGCACTGAGGCCAATGCTTAGCTTATAGTAGGTGCTTGTTAAATATTTGTTGAATGAACTGAATTAACTAGAACAGCGGTCAGCATACTTTTTCTGTAAAGAGCCAGATCATAAATATTTTAATCTTCTGGGTCATAAAGTCTCTGGTCTCTGTCACAACTACTAAACTCTGTCAACATATTTTGAAAGCAGCTATACATGATACATGAACAAATGAGTGTGGCTGCATCCCAATGAAATTCTACCTACAAGAAAAAACAGTGGGAAGGATTTGGCCCACTGGTTGGGGTTTGCCTATCTCTGAACTAGAGGAAGACAAGTACAGGAAAAAACTCAGTGACTGACAATGATTTTAGGAATAACACTATGGCATTGTCTATGGATTCATAAACTAGATGCAATTATGATATTCTGGAAGGGGTCATTATATTGTAGTTGTGCCTACAAGCATTGGATTATGTTGGGCATTAAGAGCTTTGGATAGATGTCCCAAGAATGTGGGCATATATCCCTACCACACATGGATGTATTTTTCATTCTACAAATATTAATTGATCACCTATTTACCTGGCACTCTCCTAGAGATTGGGAAACATATATTAGACATATTGGGTTGCAGTGTGTTAGATAAGCAGTTGGGGGTTATCTCATCTAGCTTACTTTTTCAGAAACTTTGCTCACGCCACAGTTTGGGCAATGGTTCATGTCATCTTGCCTCCCTGGCAGTAGCTGGTTAGATCGTGATGAATGAATACTGGGCAACGACCCACAATGTGAGACTCAACTTAAAAAGATGAGCTGAGGCAGAATATTTACTCTTAAGCAAGTAGAACTTGGAGGCATAGAGATCAGAAAGAAACAGAAGTAGTCTCTGAGTCATTTTAATTGTGGACAGCTGGGATGAATGTCTGTCAACAAGTACTGGGAAGATCCTAGAGCTGCTTGGGTCCAGAACCACACTTCATTCCCAGCCTCACTTGTGCTTCCTTGGTGTTTTAAATTAAACTAAACTAAAATATATCTCAGCCTAAATTCTATTACCTGGGATGACATGTACTCATAATTTTAGTCAAAAGTTCAACCCACATCTGTAGCAAGCATGTTTTGCTATTTTGTCGTTGTTGTTGTTGATTTGTGGGGTTTTTTTTAGCATAAGTGAAGAAAGGATTTACTTTAAGTCACTTAAGTTAATTCAGAAGAATAATTCCTTTCAGAGTTTTTCCTTTTTTTGTCTTTCAAAAATGTAAGTTATTTTGTTTCTCAAAAGAGAATTTCAGAATTTAAAATGATTATTTCACAGGGGAAATTTTTTCCATATTATTTCTACGCATAAGAAGATATAAGGTAAGAAATTACACCTTGCTATCACCACACAATTTTAGGTGGTTTGGTTGTTTAGAACATTTGGAATCTATTAAAGGGGCGCCTGGGTGGCACAGTCGTTAAGCGTCTGCCTTCGGCTCAGGGAGTGATCCCAGCGTTCTGGGATCGAGCCCCACATCAGGCTCTTCCGCTGGGAGCCTGCTTCTTCCTCTCCTACTCCCCCTGCTTGTGTTCCCTCTCTCGCTGGCTGTCTCTGTAAAAAAAAAAAAAAAAAAAAAAAGAACATTTGGAATCTATTAAAAGGGTTGAAAGAAAAAATCTAAACAATTCATGTTAACATTTGATAATAGCTCTTCTAATGAGACAGAGAAAGTATTAAAATGTTTAGCAATATTTCTATTATTTTGAACCAATCCCTTATGTTATTGTAAATTATTTTTTCAATTCTTTCCTACTCAGTCATTAAACCTCATTCTCAAGATTGTTTTCATGTTTCTCAATCTCTTGCCTATCCATGGAGCCTTTCACACAGCCCTAAAAACAAAACATAGCACTATTTTGTGCCTGACATTATGATGATTTCTCTCTTTATATATGTGTGTGCATGGGTGTTTGTGTTTGTAAATATATGGAAATTCATGCATGCCAACATATATTAAAATATAAGAGCATCTGATAATAAGCAATTTAATGTTTTCATTACAGAAGAAAACATGCATTATAGGCATTGTTTTCTTAATTAATGAGTATGTTTCTAAATTCTAGATACAGCAATGGGGCCAGCTAAGTGAACTAGGGAAAGATTAGCAGGAAGTAAGATAAAAGATCCGAATTATATAGAGTTCTGTAAGTCATAATATGGGTTGGTTTTTACTCTGAAATGGGATAATTTTGAGCAGAGGAGTGACAGGTCCTTTTAAGAGGATCACTCTGGCTGCCATGTTGAAATGGTTGCAAGGTTCAAAGGTGGAGGTTGTTATACTTGTTCAGGCATGAGATAATAGTGGTGCCCATAGTGATGGGAGGTTGTTAGAAGCAGATCTGTGGAGGGGTGCCTGGGAGGCTCAGTCAGTTAAGTGTCCCTTCAGCTCAGGTCATGATCCCTGGGTCCTGGGATCGAGCTCAGCATAGGGCTCCCTGCTTAGCAGAGAGTCTGCTTCTCCTCTGCCCTTCCCCCTGCTCGTTCTCTCTCATTCGCTTGCTCACCCTCTCAAATACATTTTAAAAATCTTTAAAAAATAAAAAAAAATTTAAAAAGAAGTAGATCTGTGGTATGTTTCAAAAGGAGAACAAAAGAAATTGTAAATGTGTCATGTGAGAGTAAGAAGTCTTTTGCCTTTTTGACTTTTAATTGTCCTTCCATTGTATCTTCATGTGTGTAGAAGTAAATACAGTTAGTTTCTCAATGTATTTTACAAGGTGTTTCATGCTACATACTCTGATGTGGGCATTTATGTATTCATTTCATTTAAGAATATGTTTGTAGCCCTTCTCATGTCTGCATATAGGATGTACAGTCTCTAACTAGTCCCTAATAACAGACCTTTGAGCTGTTTTTAGCCCTTAGCTACTAAACCTAATGCTTTTATGATTAGCCTTGCACATGAATCATTTGTGTACGTATACGTATGCAGGTCTATCTGTTAGATAAATACTGTGGAGTAGGATTGCTGGGTCAAAGCATTAATGCATTTATAATTTGAAGAATTAATGCTCAAATTCAATATTTGGAAAAGCTTTTTGAAAAGCTGCTGTTCTTCTCAATTTTTAAAAAATTTGTTTCGGTAAGATCCATGTCATTTAATGGTTTGGGTTTGGTTTGGTTGTACGATTACTCTGAAGAGGTGCAAATAAAAGCATTTTGGAGCTCAACTTCAGAAACATATGGACTTTTTGGATTTTTATATTTATTTTTCCTTGTCTTTATTTTAATTTCTATGATATTATCATTGCATTAAATGTTATTCTGTTAAAAGCTTATATAACAAGATGACTATGGATTCCAACTGTTAGCCAGGCTAAGTGTGAATCTGAGCTCCACTCATCTATAACCTTAGGGAATTTGCATAGACTCTCTGTGACCTGTTTCCTTTGTGGTAAAATGTGAATAATAACCATCCTATCTCACTGGTTGTTATGTGGTTAAGTAATTTAAAACATGTGAAAGCACTTAGAGCGACACTTGACAAAAATGAACACTATTAAGTGCTGCATAGTTTTAGAAGTCACTTCATTAATTCTGTGAGCAGATGGAGATACAATAATAATAATATAACTTTGTCTATACATATTCAGCTTTCATCTAGACAGGAGAGTACATATTAATACATTTAAATTAGTTAATTAGATTCAATTCCTTTAATTTATACATAACTTCCTCACATGAAAAGTATTCTAAAAATAGGACTAAAAAAGTGCTTTTGGAAGATAGCCTGCCTAATAAGACAGCAAGATAGTAACTTTTTTAAGATACACAGGCATGACCTACTGAAAGCTTATAGAATTTAAAAGGAAGAGGAAAAAAAGGATATGATTGCATTAGATAATTTTCAAACCTTTCTGACGTGGAATTTTTATATTTTTAAATTAAATTGACATATGGATTTGATATTGCTATGAGCTAGAAGATGCCCACATCTCCAGGTATTATGATAAATACAAAGGTGATTATTGGATATTTAAGAAAGTTGGCAGAGAATCAGATGATTTTTTTTAAAAACAACTCTGCCTCCAAAAATGATTTAAGAGATGTCCATTACTTAAGAAATCAAAAGGACATGACAATTAGTGGTCAAGAGATGAGATGCCACTGGGGGCATAGAAGGAAATATGAGGGGCTTCTGGGGTGCTAGTGATGTTACAATGCTTGATGAAAGTGCTCATTATACGGTTGTCTTCAGTTTATGGAAATTCATTTAGAATACTCCTGATATGTGACAATTTAGAAATATATTTTTTAAGATTAAAATAAAAGATTCAGCATGTGTTAATTCATGTCCCTGAGAGAACTAAATGTTCCTCAGAGGGACCTCAGGTTTCACCCTAGACAATGGACTGGTGACCTTTCAGGTGGTGATTTGTGACTTTTCATCTCAGCTTTGACCATAGCAACTTTGTTTAATATTTGTTTAATATTTCAGGGTTCTAAATAAATTTTCTTAGAATTAAGATAACTGTATCAGTTTTCTAGCACCGTCCTAACCAACTACTACAAACCGGGTGGCTTACAACAACAGAAGTTTGTTATCTCACAGTTCTAGAAGCTGGAAGTCTGAAGTCAAGGTGTGCACAGAGCCATGGTCCTTCTGAAGCCTCTAAAAAAGGATTCTTCCTTCCAGCTTCTGATAACCCCAGGTGTTCTTTTCCTTGCAGCCCTTATGCATCAATTTCTGCCTCTGTTGTCATGTGACATTCCCCTTGTTTATCTCTATATGCTTCTAAATTGTCCTTTTCTTAAAAGACCTCCAGTGATACTGGATGAAGGGCCCCTTCTAATTCTGTATGACTTTATCTTAATTTGATTGCATCTGCAAAGATTCTGTTTCCAAACAAAGTCTCATGCACAAGTACTGGGAGTCAGAACTTCAACATATCTTTTTGGAGGACACAATTCAAACCATGACAGCATCCAATAAGCTTTCAAAGACACTGGATGAGAGAATACAAACCTCACAGAGTCCTGGGGGTTTTCTTTTTTCTTTTTTTAATTTAAGAGAGAGAGAGAGAGAGCGCGTGCGCGAGAGAGAGCATGAGTTGGGGGGGGGGGCAGTGCTCAGAGGGAGAAGCAGGCTCCTTGTTGAGCAGGTAGCCTGATGTGGGACTTGATCCTGGGACTCTGGAATCATGACCTGAGCTGAAGGAAGTTGCTTAACCAACTGAGCCACCCAGGCATCTATCTTGGGGGTTTTCTATCCAGTTTGAATTAATTAAAAAAAAAAAAAAAAAGAGGCCTTGGTATAACTGAGTGCACTTAGCCCTCCAGCTACAACGAATAGTAAGTTGCCTTAAAGTGTGTTGCACTGAGGTGGCAAATCAGCTGTCCCTTTCTGTCTGATGCCTTTCCCAGGAAAAATAAAAATAAAAAAATAAAAATTAAACATGCCAAGTCATGCTCAGGCTCATGGGTCCTATGATGGTGCAGCAGCATACTTCTTAGAAAGTAAAGACAGACTGGTAGCTTCTCCTTCCCTTCCACTAACCATACCTCTGTCAGACTCATCATCTGAGTCCTCCTGTCCAGGAACAGAACTCAATTTGGTCTTCTAGATACTGAATTCTGCCCCTAAATTTTTAGAAATCCACATTTTCCCCACAGCAAGATGAGCCAAATGCTTTGGTACCTCAGTTGAGATGTGGTTGCACAACACACTTGTTATTAATGTATAAATCAACAACTTGTTCCCCTTCGCTGCTCACACCTTCAATGGGATTTAATATTTCAGCACTGGACAGAGGATTATAGATTTTATTTCATCTTGAACCACATAATTCATTTTCATATATTAGATCACAAATGATTGGAAAACCGATTCTAATTGGCAGGTAGCCATTTATGTAAAATCTAGTAGCAAATATTAAGCTCTGACACCTTCTCCTTGAAAAAGCTTTTGAAATAAAATTAAAATTCATCATTTGGAGTTGAATGTTTTATGCTGCTGGGAGCTAATTACCACACGCATCTCAGAAGAGTGTGCTTATCTCTCTTCCAGGCCACTTGTCTTAAACGGTAGGCTCTAGGTTCCACAAATTGTACTAAATCCTCCAGTTGCCAAGTGGGATAAGGGCTGTTTGCACAAATTATATTCTCAGGAGACTCTAGCTGGATCCAGGTGAGTGGAAATGCACCTGCTCATTGCCAGCCCAGGCAGGGTTTATTTATACTGGAGTGGGATTAACAGCTGTCAACTCTGATATCTACCTGGGAGAAGAGAGTGGTGCATCACCAAAGCAAATACGAAAAACGGGAAGTTATTTGGCCAAAAAAGCAGGCTACTACTGCTAGGCTAGAATCAACTTTTCATTCAAGCTCCTTGGGGAATATTAAGATGAGCCTGACAAATCCCAACCACCCCTCTCTCCATTTGGTCCACCTCTTACTTCTTGGTCTAGACAGATGACGGAGTGATAGTCTGTCTCTCGAGCCTACAGCAGGTTTATAACCTTAGTTATCCAAGCTCAGAAGCCACACACTATCTCTCTGGAATACTTGGTTTTGGGTTTTTTTTCATTTTCTAGAAAGAGCCCATTTTTCTGACTGCACTTCAACCGTTCTCTTGAACAGCTCGTACTTCTGTGTCTCACCTTTCTGTTTAGTACCCAATTCATCATTTGCCTTGCTTTGCGCTTACCTTTGATTTGGCCTTGCATGGTAGGTTCTGTTTTTATCTCTTGCTTTTAATGACCTCTATACTGCTTTAACATCACTTCTAAAGCATTCACGTTTCCATTCACCCAGCTCTATTGACCACTGACTTCCGAGCTTTTCCCTTATTTTTCTGTTATCCATTAGCTCAAGGAAATCAAATACTTGAGACTTGTGTGGCTATTCCCACATGATCACGCATCGTAGACTTTGCCCATCTATCTACTCCATTGTTTGTTTCTGACTTGACCTGAGCCGTGGAATGCATAACACAGTTTTCAGGCAACCACTGCCAATTTATCAGAGTTGGCACTCGAGATAGGAGCAGTTTACTATCCGCGCCTTTATCTGGGCTTGTAGCCAGGCTCCGGGTCCTCACCCTAGGTTCATAAGCGCTCAACCCTGAATGAGTAAGTGCTCAATAAATATTGGTTAAATGAGTAAAATAATGAATGAGTGGAAAAGTGCCAGAAATCTTGAACTACTTATGTAACTGCATGGTAAGAATCAAAGTGCAGTTCCAGTAGTGACCACTGTGTGGCCTTGAGAAAGTTTCCTACCCCTGCGGATTTAACTGTAAAATGGGCATAAGGATGATAGTGCTCTCTTTGTAGGATTATTGTGAGACAAAACCAGATGATATCTGTAAAGATGTGAGAACAGTGCCTGGCATATTCTACATGCTTAATACATATTGGTCATTGTTACCCCTATTTTTATCAAATAACTCTTATATTCATTAAAACCTATTTGTTTGCATTTCTTTTCAATGTGAATCTGATTTATCTTTAATGTTTTTAATATCATCCCTTTAAGCACTAGAAATGATGGGTTTTCCAAATATACAGTTTTGTCTTCTAATAGAGGGGCCGATTTGCAGTGTTTTAAATGCCTGGCAGAGAGGAAACCTCCTTAGTCAAGAAAGGCAAGTTTTCCATTTCACATAGACTTGGTCTGGTCCTAAGAAAGTGTTTCTCTACAGATACATTCATAGAAAAACCTTGGCAAATGCTACAGTTAATCCTTTGAAACCATTTGCTGTCTGGGCTGTTTAGAGAAGCATTGTTATGCCAGCATATTTCTGAAACAAGTATATATTCTGTGATCTACAGTTAAAAACAAAGTTCACTTTTTTCTTTGATTTGAATTTAACTATCCAAATGGGGATACCAGGGGATGATAATAAACTTGACCGTTAAACCTGGCTTTGATGCCACTTATTATCAAACTCTCCTAGGGATTACACTGATATACAGAGTTCTGAATCAAGGGATACTTTGCCCAGATAATAGAATTGTATTTATTGACCACTGAGCTGGCAGTTTTATGTGAAATATGAATGGCTATTTATACAAAGAGGGTGGATACAGTATTAGATCAAAGGAATATACAACCAAAACAAGGTCGTTTGCTCCTCCAGCTGTTTCTACCATCAACATAAAAACTGGATCTCTTATTTGGGATATTACTGGTATGTTATGTGGTTACATGCCAGGAGAGTGCCATTAATGATATCAGAGATGGACTTTTTCCCGACCCACGCTCTGTTTAATTTTTTTATGATTCATTTATTCCTAAAAGTAAGCAAACAAAAAATTCTTGATGTTGGTATGTATTAATGAACATATAGAAATGACTACGATTGCTATTTTGCTTAAATTCCAAATCTCGATTTCTTCTTTCCCTGCTTTTCATAGGCATCAAAAACATTGGAAAAGGAAAAACCAAAAAATGCTCTCTTATAATGTACCTTCCTGCCAAAATGAAGTTTTTTCAAGTGTTCAGTAGCTTTTTAAGATTTGCCTGATAGTCTTTCACTATTTCCCTTGGGTGATTATTGATAGTTTGAGTTTCTGATGCTATTTTTTCCCCTCAAAATTTAGTCTATAGTTAGACATTTTATGTATCAACTCATTGTTCCTATTGATATTCCACTCCTTCCTGGAAACATACACAGTTTATCAGATTGAATATTTCCTTTTTTTCCTTGCAGATTTCATAATACAAATATTGCATACATATTTCTGAGCCTGGGGAAACATTATTTTTGTGGGAAAATTGCACTTTGGTACTAATTGCAAATACATTATTTGACAAAAATCTATCCAGAGAAATGAAGGAATAATTTAAATGGTCTGAAAGCTTGGGCTCAGCTATAAGTGTCTATAAAATAAAAAGGAAGGAAAAATTATATTCTACAGGGAATACAGTTTCACCATATAATTTCAGGGCTAAATATAACAGGAATTAGAATGATGAAAATAACAAAATGCTAATAGAAATATGCATGCCTCAAGGTTGCCATTATGACACCACCATCATCCTTTCAATTACTTGGGTTATAGCTCTGATGCACTGTCTGTAAACTGAATGTAACTGATTAAACCTATTTATATGAATATTTAAGTGCAGTTAAAATTCATTAAAGTAAGATTTTTTCTGCTTGAGGTAAACGTATCTGAGTTCACAAGAACCAACCTACTGATAAAACCTGAATCATTCTGCAAATATCACATGCTTTATCTAGGTATAAGAAACAAATTTGAAAATTTCTAGAAACTCCACCAAATTTCTAAGTTTTTTTCCAGGAATTGACAGAATGCAAATGCTTAGTTGGAGACCTGAGATCAATGACTTTACTTCCCAGCTGATCTCTCTATCTCTAATCAATGGAAATATAATTGGTGAATGCATTTCCATTCTATTTAATTTTAATATTATGGAATTGTACATTGAAACAAAATGTTCCACCTCAATGACATACAAAGATATATAATTCCCTGGGTGATTAATTTAATCAAAACCTCGCTTACTATAGTTGGCCAGATAATGTAGGAGAAGTTTGGTATCATCCTATCAACTATATCCTAGATGAGTCTAAGTTAAAAACGAAATGATTCCAAAATTATTCAAGTGGTTATTTTACCCCTGGAGATTTTGATCAAATAGAAGACTGTAACTTAATAGAAGTTCCTTAAATCTTTCTCCATTTCACTGATCTGAAAACTAAAGAGGCTCCCATTCTGTTCCCAACCAATGTTCATCAAAGGAACTATATACACAGATTACAAAATACTTCCTAGTGCATCTAGGCATTTCTGCTCTCACCATTAGGTTGTATACATACCATGAGACATTTATTATTTAATTAATATTTATTGCATATACAATGTACCAGGAACAATTCTAAGTTCCAAGAATACAATAGCTAAACAAAAAAACAGAAAGCAGATTTCTCAAAAATCCCTGTCTTATGACACTTACATTCTATTTGGAGAAGAGAGAAGGAGATAACAATTTGTAAATATAAAAAATATGTTAATTTAGATGATGACATCAGTATTTATTGCCATGCAACAAATCATTGTAGATTTAGTTGTTTCAAACAGCAGTCGTTTGATTTGCTTATGATTCTGTGGGTTAGAACTTTGGGTGGGCTTAGCTGAGTGGTTCTTATAGTCTTCCCTGAGGTCAGTCATGCAGCCACAACCACCTTGTGCCTCACCTGGGGCTGTAGGGTCTAAGATGGCCTCAGTCATATGTCTTGAATTTGGTGCAGACCGTTGTTACGTGGTCCAGCAGGCTTTATTTTGGAACACTTGCCTCATCCTCCAGTAGGCTTATTCACATAGTGAACCCAGGGCAGTGTTCTGGGAGTGAAAATGTAAACGTATGAAGCCCTTTGAGGACTAGGCTTGGAGTTTCCACAAGGTCACTTCTGCAGTATTCTTTTGGTCAAAGCAACTCTTCAGGCTAACCCAGATGCAAGGAATGAGAAAAATAGACTCCTTCTTTGATGAGAAAATGTCAAAGAACCATTGAAAATGAACATGTAAACAAAGATGGGATAGATTATTATGGCATCTTTTTATAACCAATCTACCTTAGGTAGTAATAAATATGGTGAAAATAAAGCAGGGGAAAAGATAGAGAATGCCGTAGTAATGGGAAAGAAACTCAATTATAAATAAGAAGTGACATACATGACAAAGTTGAAGGAAGTAGGGAGGTAAGGAGTGTGGCTTTCTGGGGAAGCTATTCCACACAGAGGAAATCGCAAAGGTCCAAGGGAAGTATGTGTTTGGAATATTCAAAGAACAATGGGGTGGCCAATGTGGCATAAGTGGCGTGATCTAGGGGAAAAGCAATAGAAGAGGAGATCCAAGTTATAAATGTGGGCTACTGAAAGGATTTTTGCTTTTACTCAGAATGACATGGGAAGACCTTGGAAGGTTTTGAAGAGATGAATGGAATAATTTACTAAAGCTCTAAAACGATCAGTCTGGCTGCTGTGTTGAAAGTAGGCTATTGGAGGGAAGGATAAAACCAGGGAGATTAATTAAGAGGCTACTCCATAAATCCAGGAAGATAGAATTATTCCTCAGACCAGGATCATGGTAGGGATTATATTCTGAATAGATTTTTAAGGTAGTGACAATTAGATATGATGACAAGTTAGAAGTGAACTATGACAAAGAGAAGATAAGGATAACGCCAATGTTTTTTGGCCTATCCCATGGAAAGTCTGGAGTTTCTATTTATTAAGACAGAGGAGACTGAGGAAGGAGGGGGTTTGAGCCATACTTGGTGTTTGTTGTTAGATATTGGCTTAGCCTGAAATTTCCAGAAATTAAAACTGGGTCAACAATCAAATGCAAGTAATTCATGGGAAGTGTGATCAGAAAGCAAAAGTGAAAAGAGGGGGAGAGGGATAAGGAAAGATCCAACATGTTATTACATTGGTCACCTGTAAAGACTATTTGTTCTTTGATTCAAGGGATGTTCTGAAATGCATCTAAGGATGAGCTGGTGTGGAGAGAGAAAAGATGATGCATATTTCCACTGGTTGTCATCCCCTTTTGGGTGGCAAGTGGGTTTCCATGGAAGTCCTGCTGTTGAATCAAGAGAAGTCATTGGGGCAGGAAGCCTCCCTTTTTACTACTTAGATTTTTACTGCTTAACTATCCTCTACATTAGAAATCCCTTCAAGGTCACAATCTCTGCAAATACTTAATACAAGAGGATTAGTGAAGAAACATCTTTCCCTTGATTAATGTTCTTCATTACCCATTTTTCCCCTTTCTTGATTTCCTTTACTCTACATCAGTACTTCATCAAATGTGGGCTGCTTGCCTGAAAGATTGATTCCTATCTTCAAGCTGAAGGGGTTTGAACACCTTGCCCATTTTGGAGCATGTACCCTGTAACTATCCATTCACCATTGTTACTGGGAACAGAAATAAAGATACCCTGTGAATCACCTAGGTTTTAGACATAGTCATTCTTGGCTCCATATGCATCAACACCACTATGTCCTCTGGTGATCAGGATCGATTGCCCCACGAGTGTAGAAATATGTTCCTTTACCTGAAAGACCCTTGGAAAGAGGAACCCAGCTATTCACATGTAGTTTAAATTCCAAGTGCAATTGAACACTTACTGTAACCCAAAGAAAAAACATTTTATGGAAATGCATTCATCTAGACCAACTGAACCCAAGGCAGATAAGAAAAGTACAAATTCTACAGCATACCACTGAAGTCGTGTTGTAAGAATTTTATGTTACATCCTCTCATTTCCTGGACCTGAATGTTCTAACAATGGGAGCTGAACACCATTACTGGCCACTGCTTCAGTGTAGATACTTCATTGTGAATAGAATGTTGCCCTCGAGCTAATGCCTTCACAGAGTTTTTCATAGGACATTTCCCTGTTCTTTTTTCTCCTTTTTTAAAAATTTAAATTAAATTAATTAACACATAATGTATTATTGGTTTCAGAGGTAGAGGTCAGTGATTCATCAGTCTTATATAACACCCAGTGCTCATTACATCACATGCACTCGTTAATGTCCATCACCCAGTTACCCTGTCCTTCCAGCCCCCTCTCCTCCAGCAGCACTCAGTTTGTTTCCTATGATTAAGAGTCTCTTATGGTTTGTCTCCCTCTCAGGTTTCATCTTATTTTATTTTTTCCTCTCTTCCTCTATGATCCTCTGTTTTGTTTTTTAAATTCCACATATCAGGGAGATCATATAATAATTGTCTTTCTCTGATTGACTTATTTCGCTTACTTCTTACTAGACATGCCTCCAAAGGCAAGGGAAACAGAGGCAAAAATAAATTATTGGGACTTCATCAAAACATTTCATTGTTCTATTGAGTTATTTTTTCTGGATGATGGGACAGAAGATAAGACCAGTAGAACCCATGGAAGAGAATAAAATTAGTGCATATTATAACTTTCTAAAATTACCCATAAATATCTGGGGTATGGATCATAGGATACCTATATGATCTCCCTGGTTAAGAAATCATGATACTGGAATCCTCCTCCTTTCTCTCACCAACTATCTCCATAATCTGAAGAAAGTGATGGCATCTCTAGTCTAAGATTCTTCATCTATAAACTGGAGAGGTTGGGCTTATAATCACTAAAATCTCTTCCAACCATGACATTTGATGATTTTTATGTTCAACAAACACAATTTATATAAATATTGCTGAGCATCCACATTATTCTACAAATTATGCTAAAGGTTTTATATGCATTTTCTCACTGAATTCCAGAAGTCTTGGAGTCTTTGAGGTAGATAGTCATATTAGTGTACTGATTAAGAACATTGAGCAGCAAATGTGCTATTACATGCCCAAGATGGCATAACTAAATATTTGTTGACCTAGAATCTGAGTTCAGATTTGGATTCAGAAACTTTATATTCAATTATGGTGCTATACTAAGTCAAGATTTCTGAACAATCTATTGTTAGTAATAAAATAATATTTTTGTATGTAAAAAATGAATTGCTTGATAATGATAATGTTTGTCACTGTAGTTACTTGCAAGGGAAGAAAAGTAAAAAAAAGTGTAGTTAAAAAAGAAAGCCTTTACCATTGGAATGTAACATGATACTATTTTTTTTAGGATTATTTATTTATTTATTTATTTGAGCGAGAGAGCACACATGAGCAGGGTGGACGGCAGGGGGAGAGGTTACAAGCAGACCCCCCACTGAGCAGGGACTCCAGATGCAGGGCTCCATCTCAGGACCCTGAGATCATGACCTGAGCTGAAGGTAGACACTTAACCGACTGAGTCATCCAGGTGTCCCACTATTTTTTGTCTCTAAGGACTTAGAGAGAAGTAGTCCATTTTACTTCCTTCACCTGTATAAGTGAAACTAGCCATTTTCCTCTCTTTTTTGGGCCTCAATTTATCATAATATGGAAATTCCTTTATGTTTATGATGCTTTAGTTTTCTAGCAGGCCATAATTCTTCCTTTGAGCACTAAAGATTGTTCTGAAAACTAGCATTTTCATGTTACTTGCCTGGAATGAATTTATGTATACATTTGTACAGTAAGACTCTAGAAGATAAATTTGATGCCCCCTTTTCCAGTGGCTTTCTCACTCCTTCAGTAGTTTCCAACACAAACAATAGACCTTCATGAACCCCCAAAATATTTTGCTTCTAAGAACCAATAGTTGCAATACCCTATTTGGGTCAAATAAAAAGAGCCTCGCTCATATGTCCTGTAGATAATTTGTCTTATACCCTTAGTCCAAGACAATTCCAGTTATTCTTCCACTGAGGTGCTCTACTTTGGTTATATTAAAGATCTATCTTATGATATATTACTCAGAATTTAGTATCCTTGGATGCCATTTTATTATTTCCTTCATGTTCCTAACTTCCTCACAGTCATTTCTATAACAGGTATTTTTCTGATCTGAATTATGTTCCAGCCTCTCCCAATTTAATGTTATCAAAAAATTTCATTAACATGCTGTCTGCACCCTCTTAGAGATCATTAGCACCAAACCTGAAGGAGTCCACTCCATATTTCCCCCAGAAGGCTCTAACACCTATTAATCATTATCTTTTACTTATGGTCTTTAAGTTCATTTTTAATTCAAGCAACTGCATTATTCCCTGGGCCAATCTGAACAGAATTTATAAGGAAAGCTGGAGGAGCCTTGTCCTCCCAAGGTCTTAAAAGGTATTTTAAAGAATCATTATAAATATCTTATACTGTGCATATATATTGCTTAGTAGATCAATTATAATCCTTGGCATGCCATTTAAGATACTCCATAATTGCTTGTCTTTTCCTCCCTCCCTCTTTCTTTCTTTCTTTCTTTCTTTCTTTCTTTCTTTCTTTCTTTCTTTCTTTCTTTCTTTCCTCTTTCTTTCTTTCTTTCTTTCTTTCTTTCTTTCTTTCTTTCTTTCTTTCCTTTTCTTTCCCTTTCTTTCTTTCTTTCTTTCTTTCTTTCTTTCTTTCTTTCTTTCTTTCTTTCATTCTATTGTATTTATATTTTAAACTAAGCTTCCACAAATGTCCACAACAGTCACTTCTCTTGGGCAATAGCAGCATCTCTGACAACCTTCTTTCACAATGTCTCACTCTGAAAATTGCTTTGGCCAGTCTTCTCTCCTGGAATGCCTGCTTCTGTACTTTCAACCAGTGTCTTTTTTTTTTTTCTGCCACATTTTTTTTTGTTTGTTTATCTGGGATTTGAGTTATTTGCTCTTTCATTTTTGCATCTGCACAAAAATTATTTATTCCTTCAGAGCAGTAACAATATTGCCTTCTTGCTTATCATTCTACTATCTGCAATAATGCCAAACACCCATACAACAAATTCTTGGGCATAGTCACTCTTTCAATTACTTTTAGAGGAATCTGTATTTATAATACTTAATGTGGTTTTGTCATTACTGATAACTATTAATGTCCCCACCGTGATGCATAGTGTCGTGGGTTTTGCAGTTCTTGCTCTACAGACTAAAAATTCTGTGATTTTGTATAGTTATTTAACTTCTCTCAACCTTATTTTCCTGAGCAGTAAATTCGTGATGACACTATTGACTCATTAAATAATTGTGAGGATTAATTTAGACAATATCTATAAATAATCTGTTCTCCTTAATAGCACGACCTGTCTTTAAAATTGCATTACCTATTTTCTCCCTCCATTCAGGCATAGCTTACTCTTACTACCAGTTTTTGTTTTCGGGATCTGCTATAAACAACAGTCCACCCATTTATATTTCTGTACACCATTCTAATCTTACTGATGTTTCAAATATCCATTCAGTCTGGATTTGAATTCTTACCAGGCTATTTTCTAGCCATGTGATTTGGGGTAATAACTTCTCAGGTAGCAGTTTCGTCTTACAAAGGGAAAGAACACTAATAATGCCCATCTCAAGGGGTTGTGCTGCGGTGTGAAGGAGAAAATGAACACAAATTGGAGCACAGTGCCTGGAATAGAGCCTGGGTTCACTAATGTCAGGACAATTCGCTGCGGCCATGAGATAAGGACGAGGACCATTTATAGGCCTTAGTTTTACTTCTGTTGACCCCTTGTTCCTTCCCCCTTCCCTTTACACATGTTGACCCCTTGTTCCTTCCCCCTTCCCCCTGACCTTTAATTTTTCTTAAAGCAGAGGGGCAAAGCCTAACTGTCTTGACTGCTTTTGTTTTTCTGGGCAATGATCGACATACGCTTAACTCTAACTCCCAGTGTTTCTTTCTTTTTTTTTTTTTTTTAAGATTTTATTTATTTATTTCACAGAGATAGAGACAGCCAGTGAGAGAGGTAACACAAGCAGGGGGGGGTGGGAGAGGAAGAAGCAGACTCCCAGTGGAAGAGCCTGACGTGGGGCTCGATCCCAGAACGCCGGGATCACACCCTGAGCTGAAGGCAGACGCTTAACGACTGAGCCACCCAGGTTCCCCTAACTCCCAGTGTTTCTATACAGAAATGATACATTCCCTTTATGGGAGTGAGATTCCAACACTCTGTCAATCAACATTGTCCTTCTATATCCTCCACCCTCCACCCCTGACCTGCCAACACGCCAGCAAGGTGCTTCATGTAACTCTTTTGACAACCTGAGGGTAGATAATGTTGCATATTTTAAAATCCACTCTGTCTAAAGTTTGCCTTAACTTATAGAAACACAATGTGAAGATTCACATAAATTATTGTTTTATTGACAAAAAGAAAGGCAGTTAGCAAAAGGAATGAAGATTCTAGTTAAATATAGCAATCTTATGGAAAACCAGACTTAGACTTTTAAATGCCATTCTTCTAAGGACTTAAACCTGGGGTCAATTTATCTCAGTCTTCCGTCCACATGGGCCTTATGCATTATTTTCTTTCTCTATAAA
The DNA here is from genome assembly GCF_023065955.2 of Ursus arctos. Lineage (NCBI taxonomy): Eukaryota > Metazoa > Chordata > Mammalia > Carnivora > Ursidae > Ursus > Ursus arctos. The sequence continues at coordinate 17,755,528 of NW_026622930.1, forward strand.
GGAATGCATCTCCCTCCTCTAACTCAGACAACATTAATATAACCAGTAACAGCACAATTATCTTTTTTTATTATGTGACAATTATCTAAGATTGGATTATTACCACTTGCAAATAATTCAAAGCAAGAGGCACATATTTGAAAATGTTTAGGACAGCAGGGTGTTATTCTGTTTAAAGCCTTCTTAACATCAAGAACTGAATAAATGATAACCAACATGATAACTAAGTTGCTCAGTGAAATCCCACAGTGTGCAGGGGCATTAACGGCTAATTTGATTTACAAACATCTGCAAAGTATGCAAAAGTGTGTTCAGGAATACAAATAACAATGTCTTCCAAATTTTAGTTCTGTATTCAACCACATGTAATGCTTGAAAAGTAGCTCATGTGAGCCCAGCAGTGTGTTAGCATAGTAGAGACACAGCCATTCCCTTGCCCTGAGGAATTTGCAACTTGTTTATTAGTTTTTTTTCACTTATTTTTGTCAGTCAAAGTCAATCAATAAACATTGAGAGACTGACAGCTGCAGTGCCAGAAGCATTGTTCTTGTGCTGGTGAAGAAGCACATGTTGACCCCTTACATTTCAATAGGAGTGTAAATGTGATTGTATCGTGGGGGATAGTGTGGCAAGTGGGAAGCATTTGCTTCTATGTCCATGACTACACCGAAAAATGGGAGTCAGCTGGAATCCTTTTCAATGAAAAGTCCCTTGTTTTGCTGAGCCATTGGATATTAACCCCTGGGTTTCCTAATCACTACAGTGAAAAAGACAAGTTGCTTTGAGTAATAGGATAAGAATGATGTGGATTTTCCCCAGACAACCTGGGAGGAAGAGAACGGACAATGAGGCAGAGATGGAAGGAACACAGAGCTAAGGGAGACATCAATACCATCAAACATCAAAACTGCTGTGTGACATGAACTCTCTCCATGGTTCTCTCCAGGTTGTCAAAAAAATGTAGAAAACTCATAAACGTACAGTAGATTTAAATGTGGTTGGAAAGTGACCAAAAGCTGAGTTCATAATCTGAAATAGCACGTCATTCACCAAAGCAGACCAAAGAGAGGTACGTCGGAGAAGAGAGAACTTGATGGGGATTTGACCTCCTGAGACTAAGCATACATTTGCAGGAGAGATTATGGATTTCCAGAGGCTAAATTGTTGGACTGGGGTCAAGAACGATTTCTAGGTGTTCAAGGGTCGAGTTGTCCTCCCTCCTCTGCCTCACTAGAATTCTCAGAGGAGATATGTATATAAGTGTGTGTGTGTGTGTATATATATATATATGTGTGTGTGTGTGTGTATATATATATATATATAAGTGTGTGTGTGTGTGTATATATATATATATATTTATTTATAAGACTATCAAATCATTAAAGATTCTTGTTTATATTTCCGTAGTATATGAAATTCCATTCACTTCTTTTAAATAACCATTTTATATCTTTTCCATGGAGTATCTGTTAAAAATACACAAGTATCTGGTGCAAATGAAGATTCTATGTGAAGTAACGCACACAGACATGCACATACACAAACACACATATACATGTGCATGTATAGACACTCTCATACATACATACATTTTCATATACACTTATTTCTATGTAGTATATATTATATGCATTCTATATATTTTATATATTCTAAACAACTCAGAAATGATTACATGCAAATTACAGAATTCCGAAGGTGGAGTATGCACCAGATCACCAGGAAATGCTTTGCAGATGTGGTAGCCTTCAAGAATGAATAAGATTTGGCCATAAGGAATTTATAAAATTTATAGAAAGAGCATTCCAGGTGGAAAAAATAGTGTGAGCAAAAGCTTTAGTGTTCCCTTATAAGAAAGCATTATAAAATATAACTAGAGGAGGTGTATCATGCTTCCCCAAGTGACTTGCCTTGGTTTTAGGCAACTCTTTGCATATTAGACCTACAGATCTTTCCCACCACCCCAATTTTCTTTAATAATTTCAAGATTAAAAGAGTTTTAGGACTGGCATGTGATTGAACCATCAATCATTTTCAGCTGCTTGGAATAAGGGAGAGTCTGGACTTAACTAAAGCATAACTCATGCTGTGTTGCTTGAGTAAAAAGTTTTATATGATGCAAGAACCTCCAGAGTTCCATACACTGTGTCTCTAGCTCCTACTTTTTCCTCTCCCAGCAGGCAGGTGTAGGATAAACAGTGTTGTTTATCAACCCTTCAGACCAAATAAGCTCCCAAGTAAGTTGCCTTCTTGTAAGGAGATTCATCACACCCCAATTAGCTCTCTGCTTTGCATTGCACCCAAACCTGTCTTACTACTGTATCATTTCCTTGAGTAATGCCTTTCAATGCTGTCTACTGCTCTTAAAATAAGAGAACAGTACTATCTGGTTCTGCCCACATCATCTGCCTCACCTGGCACCAACCCTTTCCTTCTCTCTGTTCCTTTGACAGGAGCTGTCTCTTCATTCTTCATATAGGCCACAATAATACCGGGTTCAGAGTCTTCCCATATACTCTCTCCTCTGCCCCAACTGGCACTCACCCTTCTTTTAAGTAATTTGTCATAAGATTTCCACCGTGGCTTACTTTCTCAAGGAAGCTTTTCTTAACCTTAACAAATTAAGGTGGGTCCATTGATATAACACTGTTTTTTTTTTTGTTTGTTTGTTTCTTGTCTTTTTTAGCACTTACCAAATTTTATTTAAATAAATGTTTAGATAATTGCTTGTTGAGATAGAATGTCCATGAGGGAATGGGCCTTCTAAATTCCATCATGATGTTATCACCAAGGCCCAGGATGCTTCCTTGCCTAGGAGAGGTACTCAAATGTCACCCAACTTAATCAGTGAACGGAGTTAGACAACTTTGGGTTGAATTCCAGCACCTCCACTTCTCAGCTGAAACATTTTAGGTAACTCTTGATCAATTTCAGCTTCAGTTTTCTTACACCAAGGACATGAAAGGTAATAATTCCCATTTGACAGATTTTTGAGTATTAAATGAGATGCATATACTACGGATGTTTTGTAAACCATAAAGAGATATACATATGACTTATTTTTCTAATCGAGTATTTATTTTCAGGACTGTATTTAAAATGGGGCTTAAAATAATTAATGAACGGATTACAATTTGGTGTTTGATATGTCTGTATGATGAATATCTTCAAACTCATTATTTTTATTTGTGGCATATAGGGTTTAGACTAAGAAGATATTGGAATCAGCTTTTTGCAAGTTGTGATTCTAACTACTTGGTTTGGGGCCTTGTCTGCTTTTCTAATCATCTGCCTTCTGCAGGCTCTGGGTAATAATCATTTTATAGATTTAGGATAACAGTTTCATATTATCCATTTTTAACTGATTGCTCACTTCAGCAGAGTAATCATTTTAGAATCTGTTAATGATCCCCTGTGACAGCTTTTATAGACACAGTACCACATATCATGTATCTGCAACGAGTAAATATCAGCGATTGTTTTTAATTCTGTGAAGAGATTTGTCCAAAAGAATCAAGGAAAGCACAAAACCACAATCAGTGTCATATAAAAGGTACAAATTAACATCAAGAAACATAATTACCTTGCAATTTCAGTCCATCATATGTATGTAGATAATATGCTTCTCCAATGTGAGTACAGAGTTATTTCGGAAAGCAGATGCTTTCCTACTGCCATGTGGGATACATCTGAGTGTGCCCAGGCCTTACTTCTTTGTGGCAGCCAAGATAAATAAAGCAAAACCGTCTCCTGAAAAGCACGGGCAGAATATCTGCACACCATTAATCTTCATCCATCCTTATTTTGCAGGCAGTATATATGCCACTTTGTACATTTACTTAGGGATCTTCTTTCCAGCTTTTTTCCTCCTTCTCCTTCCCATCCTGCTTAACTGTGATTCTGCCTTGAATCATTCTATTTGACAGACAGCATCTTTCCACACAACAGTTCAAAGCTGTCAATATCAGTTACTATTTCACTGTATGGCGCACGTGACTATATATTATCAACGTACCGTGCCCTCCTGATTCACGATCGTAGCCGTAAGTAATTTCACGTCCCTCTTTTTTTTTTCCTTGACTCTCTAGATCTCTTCCTTTTTCAGACTCTCATCTTAAGTTCTGTATTTCTTTCTTAGTTCTCAATTTCATGACTGCATGGCTTTGTCTGATATATGCCCATACTGCAGTTTTAACTTCCCCCTCCCTACCTTTATGCATTATTTGCCTATTCAATGATGAAAGTATTGGAGGAGTAAAATTTAGTTTGACTGATTTTACCTGCCTATCTGCAATGAAAATCTATTATTCAGTTTTCAACCAGTGGTTTTAAAACCACGGAAATAAATGTATTTCTCCCTTTGGGGATGGGGGCAAGGGAAATAGCATTTGACTTGGACTCCCCCCCCCCCCCGCCCTGACTATTTTACATAATATGCTTTTTGTTTTGGTTTAAAGTTCTTTTCCACTTTTTTTCCCCCTTAATCATTGGCCTACTGAACTTAAGGTATGACAGCTTTCCCTAAATTTGCTCGTCCAGAACCCTAAATTCAATACTGGATATATTGCAGATTTTCAGAATCTGTTTAGAAGTTGCTAAAAGCGACTCTTTCAAATTTTCTGACAAATTGCGGAACAGCTAGTCCTGTGTCATGATCCTTTGGAACTCATCCACCCATGCTGTAACTGTTATAAAAGAGGACAACAGTAAAGCAATCAAAACTGTAAATTGTAGAATTAAGAGACACTTTAGATCCTCCCAGTCCCTCAGAGAATGATGTTAGTTTTTTGATTGCATCTTGAAAGGGCAACAAGATGTGTGAAATGACTTTTGACATTAGAAATACAGAATGGGAGGCATGTTGAGTATACTTTTCCCTTTATTCTTTCTTGAGCTATTTTGTAGTTCAGAAATGTCTCTATTGGGTTCTAATTTTATAGTGTGTTGCTTCAGTTATGTTTCATTTTAGAACACTATGTATCCATTAAGACGCTCTCAAATGTAGACTTCTGAAGTTTCCACTTCAACTAATTAATTAGGGACAAAATTCTCAGCTATTTGACAAAATAGGCTTTACTATAAATGAATTCATTCAAAATTGTAAAAATAAAAACCAGATTACTTAGGGTGTCGATCTTAGTTTTAGTGAAGTAAATTGGGAAAGTTCTAGAAATACTGAAATAGCAAGTTCTAAGTGGGAAATGTTAATGTTTAGGGAAATGTGTGTGGCTTTTTAAATTTTTACTTGATACAGGAATACTGACTTTGAATGTCTCTAACAATCTCGCACTCAAAATTTTCACCCTCTTAAAATTATTTGATCTTTGTCTCTAATCTCTCTTAATTATCCACTCTTATTTGTTCATCCATATTCAATCTGTTTTCCTTTTACTAAATGAGTGGTATATACTAAAAAGGTCTTTGTTTCCCACGCATTTTTTGGTAGTTCTACCAACGTACCTCCAGTCTCAGAAATTGAGGTCATATTTTACTTACTCTCTCCATCGCATTCATGGTGTTTAAACTCAAGTTTAGATTAAAAAAGAAAGAGAAAAAAAAAAGTATCTATTTCTTCTCGCCATTCCTATAGCGCCACCCTAGTCAAGAGGCTCATCTCATCTCATCAAGGCACGCAGATAATGAGTAAAGTTTTGTCCAGGCAGAAAAGCTAGCCCGACAGAGTAGAAATGGGTACATGTACAAAGAAGTGCACATTGAAGCTTATGCTTGAAAAGCAATAGCTAATGTGATGTTGACAGTCATGTGATGCATTCAAGAGACAGACAAATTTTGGACTTTAAGAAACTGAATGCTTTCCATCTCTTTATTACCACAGCTTAGCTTAGCCTAACTATGTGTCTTCCTCACAGTCTAGAAGAACAATGATTGGCATGTAGTGAGAGCTCATAAATGGTTGCTTCCATTATTATCATTTCATCAAGATCAAATTTTATCCATTCTTCATAGTTCACTAAATGCTATTTTCATTATTCAGTCTTCCTGATTGCTCCCTAGAAGAAAATAATATTCCCATTCATGAACTCCAATTCTTTATCTGTCTTTAACAGAGCTTTAATTTTAAATGTATATTACACATATTTTTGCCTATATACGTGTACATATAACGATATAAATATAAATACTATTATAGCCTAATTTCCGTGCAGGAAGATATTATGTCTTATTGTCTTCTATCATTCATAGTTTCCACAATAATAATTATTATACATTAGACAATAAATATTTGAAGAAAAATAGTGATCAATTTCCTTTAAGACTTCATAGGATATGAAAGGATACTCCTGCCATTTTGACCACATCCCAGGCTGTAGGTCCGTGGCCTACAGCTGAGGAGAACACGATATTTTCCACTTCATGGATGTGGGGAAAGGAAGTCCTATTGAGATGTTGAGGGAGATAGACTCACTCTTAAGCTAGGTGACTCACAACTGCTCAGCAGCTCAGAGGGCTGTCATTTCAAATTCATACCTCAACGTATGTAAAATCTATACAAGTTATAGACTTTTGTGTTACTTGCTTATGGTTGAACGATAGATATGAAGTCTGAGCACGACAATGATCTATCGTGACTGTTTTTACTTTTTTATCAGGACGGGCCTCCCCCTTAGACTCAGTGCAAAGCCTGGTGAGCAGGGCAGTTAGTTTTTGGATAAATATGCTCAATTATATGCTCTTGAGATTTATTTTATGCCTTGCCAAGAGCCCATTATTCCGATCCTCAGCTTATGCTTGGACTAGAAATCCAAATCTGATTCTTCAAAAACATCTGTTCAGCCAGCTGTTCACTACTCTTATAGTGAGTATTCTTCCAAAGTGGAGCTGAAATATATCCTTGCTCTTATAATTTCAAGATTGCTGCCTAAGGCTTCATAATCCCCTGTGACGCTTCCAAATTTATCCATGTATTCATTCATTCATCATTCATTGATTCACTTGCAAATTATTAATTGAATCCATTATTTGCTGAGTCTGTAAGGTATGTTGGCATTGTGCTAAGAACCAGGTAAGACTGGTGAATAAAATTGGCCTTGGTTCCTTGCCTAGCAGGGAAATTTGCTTCTGGTAGAGTTATTGGTTCCCATCTGCACTTGTGGGTGTCGATGGTAGACAGCAAGTTTGAAAACCTTCCATCTCCCTCTTGTTATGGGCACTTAGAACGAATGAATGAATAGCCCATCTTACCTTGGTAATTTAGCATCAAGATTTTACTAAACCTTCAACATAATGTAGCTGACCTTGGAGTCATCCTCATTTTATGGTTGGTAGTGAGTTTCTTCACATTGTTGGGCATGCAGTTCTCCAGCCTCCCGGATTTCTTCTTCACGACCGACAGTTCACTAGCTATGGAAAAGCTACTTTACAGCATTGCAACTTTATAGCAGTGCCCCCTCCACTAATGCAGAATTTCTGCATCTCTTATTTGTGTCACTCACTTTGTGTCATTCACTCACACCTCGTGTTTATGGTTGTGTTTAGTGTTGATCTCAGCTACCTCATTTTTTAATGGGTGCCTCTGCATGCCGGTTGTGCAGTTTCAACAGAGCAGATATGCTGCAGCCAGCGTCCTCAACCTGTCTACCTATTCCAGAGAGTTCTAGAGGGACAAATCTGGATGCAGTGCCTGTAGCATAAAATCTGCTGCCTCCATTTCTGCCACATGTGTGGCCACAGGGCCACAGACACCCGTAATCCACTAAGCTATGATTCTGGTAATTTGGGTCTCCAAATCTATTTCAATGTTTACTACCCAGATGCAGATATTATGCACAATTTAGCACTATGTAGAGCTGGCTGATTATTTAACTTGTTTTATATCTTAATGTTAATGAAGATCTTTTCATTTTGCTCTCAATGTTTAAGTCCCTAATGTTTTCCCATTATAAACATATAAAATATTCATAAGTAAAAGGTGAGAATAAAGTGAATGACTAAACTCTGCATGAGAGGAAAAAGAAAAAAAGTATCTCTACAAAAATACGTAAAAATAGTTTAATTAAAAATTTAATTTTTTTTTTACTAAAAACAAATTATTACATTGCTCTACACGAAGCTATCACCAAAATTTAATTCATTTATTATTGAGTTGCTAAATGGCCGGGTCATCTAACCGAGCAATTTGGACTTAAATTTTAGCAATAATTTCAGGAGTTTATTCCATTAGTTGGTGCTTTATCCCAGTTACGGCTATATTTTGCATTCTATGATGCCAAAAAATGTTTTCTTATTGCCTTTGTTTACTTATTTTCTTTTTCTTATGACATTTTATCGAATGTCCATTCAACTTAGATTCCTGTCAAGATGGAAGTCAGAGCCAAATTGAAATGAAACATCAAGATACTTCTACAAACCTCACACCAAGTATGTAAAACACTTTTCTGGATTTATCCTACATGCTTCAACATGAGGCTTAATCATTTTTTACCTTATAGATTTGGGAAATAACCTACCATTGTTACCCTGAAATTAGTATATTCTTGGCTGTTTATACCAAATGAAGGGAAACAATGGCAAAGGCAGCTTTGCTGGTCAAAAGGTCATGGAGAACATCCTCCATCTTGACTATAAACCAGTGATTCCTGAACTAGTTTATTATTGGAATCACCTATAAATCTTCCTAAGCGCATAGGTGCATTTGTGTAAAGAATCAGAACCTCCAATGGTGGTAGTTCTTGGAATTTTGATAAAATTCTTGTAGTGGATTTTTTTAACACCCTCAGTTTTTATTCTTGAAATAGCACCACTTTTCTTCAGAATTTTACACATACACAATCCTATCCATCCAATGGATGACTTTTGGCTTGGCTCCAGCTCTCTAGCCACAGGTGACTTGTCCAGGAAGAGGCCACTAGCCCAAAATATACTCTGCCTCCCTCTCCAAATTAATTCAAGAATCATTAACTGACTCAACTTTGGCCAATTCAAGGCTTTTTCCAGGACACTTAAAACCAAGACGTGGCAGAGTATGTTCTGTACTGAAAATAGAAGCTGTGGATGAAGACGTGAAGCTGGGTAGGGATTGTAGCTCTGTTTCTGTATTTATTTATTTATTTATTTATTTATTTATTTATTTATTTATTTTAAAGATTTTATTTATTTATGTGACAGAGAGACAGCCAGCGAGAGAGGGAACACAGCAGGGGAGTGGGAGAGGAAGAAACAGGCTCCCAGCGGAGGAGCCCGATGTGGGACTCAATCCCGGAACGCCGGGATCACGCCCTGAGCTGAAGGCAGACGCTTAACGACTGCGCTACCCAGGCGCCCCTGTTTCTGTATTTATTTACTACAGCTGCTAAAACAAAGTACCATAGACTGGGTGACTTAAACTAAAAAAATTTATTGTCTCATAGTTCCAGAAGGTACAAGTCCAAGATCAAGGTGTCAGCAGGATTGGTTTCTTCTGAGGTCTCTCTCTTTGGCTTGCAGACAGCATCTTCTCCTTGTGTCTTCACGTGGTCTTCCCTCTGTACATCTGTGTCCAAATTTCCTCTTACAAGAACATTCAGCCATATTTTGGATTTTGTCCCCCCTGCCCCGAATTAACTTAATTACCTCTTAATTACCTCTTAATTAACCTAATTACCTCTTTAAAGGCCCTATGTCCAAACACAGCCACATTCGGAGGCACTGGGGGTTAGAATATTAATATATGTATTTGTGGGGGACGCAATTCAGCACACAACAATGACACTCCGCATTGCTTCCAAATCAGTCCAAGAGTTAACTTACTCAAATTTGGTCTTTTCCAGGACATTTCAAACCAGAACATGACAGAGTATGTTCTCCCCTGAGAGCAGAAGCTGTAGATGGGGAAATGAGACTCAAGGGGTTGTGGCTTTATTTCCCCCCTATGATGTGGAAGCCTAACTACACTGACAGAGATGTCATCTGATAGCTAGAGGAGACCACAGGTTAAAGATGGAGGGAGGAACAGCTCCTGGGTCATTCAGTTAGTTAAGCAGCTGCCTTTGGCTCAGATCAGGATCCCAGGACCCTTGGATTAAGCCCGAAATCATGCTCGGTGGGCAGTCTGCTTCTCCCTCTCCCTCTGCCTCTCCCTGCAGCTTGTGCTCTCTCTTGCTCACTCTTTCTTTCTCAAATAAATAAATAAAATATTTAAAAAGAGGAAAAGAAAATGTCAGATGCTATATTCAACTTAATTCTAAATATTGATTTCTCCTTTATATTCCTCTTCCACCTTTTTTTCTCAGCTCTCATTTTACATACCTGAAAGTTTCATCCTGGGGATCAAGAGCTAGAACAAATTACAACATGGGGTGGAAGATTTTTACCAGCTTCCTCTACTCCCCATCCCTATCCCATCCCTAGTACGTAAGTAAATTACTCCTGCTATTTTTCTAAACCTAACCAGTTTCATTCTGTATGATTATCCTATATTGTAACTCAACCTTTTAGTAACTTGAATTATTCTTTGATTTCTGGATCTGAGTTATTATTCTATTGAATTGTCTAATGCCCATTTTTACCTTAACCCATTCTTATTTTCTCCCTCCAGGCCTAAAGATGAAGTTTTTATTCTTTGCCCCCCCACCCCACCCCCGGGGGTACCTGCCCAAGGTGATGGGTGTAGTACACAGTTTTACTTCTTTTGCTTTTTGAGAATAACTGACTATACATTTTTCAAATCCTTAGATGTGACTGTCTTGAAGTACTAAAAGACGGGAGACAGACTTTCACAGATGGAGAAAATAGGCAGACATTGTCTATCCTTGAATTCATTCAACTAAAAGCAAAAAAAATTATCTTCATGAAGTTATCTATGAAGGTGTTAAAATATGCATAATGTATATTGTGATTTTCTTATATCCCATTGTTGAAAATATCAAATTTACAAGATCTTACATTGTTTAGACAATACAAAGTTGAATGAGGAAATATGCTGACAATTATTTTTTAAGAGAGCATGGATTTAAAAAAAGCAACAATGAGGTTTTGTGGTCTGTGAAGGATGTGGTCTGTGGGTAGCCTAGAAATGAAACTTTCACCCCACTTCAAGAAGCAGGGCTTCCCTCACCCCATCCTTAAGGAATCTGTTTCCCTGGAGTCTCTTAGTCCTCTCCTTACAAGAAGCCCTACATCTAGGATTTAAAGATCTACTGGGGAAATGACAGTCAGGGTTTTACAGCAGGGCGCCTCCTTTGACCTGTGCCAGGTCTGAACCTTTTAGAGGACAGACTAGACTTTTTGTTGCATATTCTTATTTTTCTTATGGGCCCATTGGAATAATTATAGGCACCCACATGTGTAGATCCATAGTCCCTTTACTCTGGATGCTCACAGATTTGCAGGGATGAGAACATTTAAATAAATATTTGTAGTACAAGGTAGTAAATGCAGCAAAAGGAGTACACCCTGTGCACAGATACTGCTCTGAACACAAGGGTGCCATTCGGTCTTGATCGGTTACAGGGGGGAGGGTTATGGCTGTCAAAATGTCATAGGCTTCTCAGAGCAAGTGAAGCCTTACCGCATGATTTTGAAGGATGATAAAAGTAAAGGACCTTGGGTGAGAGGAAGTATTATAAGTAAAAGAAATGACATGGCTAAATGCCAATTCAATATAGTTTGTTCAAGAAACCATGAGTAGCTCATCACTGCTGAGGATACAGTATGAGGCATTGTAGGTTGGGGTGAAGTTACAAGACATGAGGCTGAAGATAAGACTTGCAAAGGAGAAAAAAAAAAAAAAAAAAAAGCAAGGTAACGTCACAGAGAATTTTGTTGGGACTTGGAATTTACCCAGAAAGCATTTATGAGCTAGTGAAAGAACTTAAGCAATGGAGTGACCTGTTAGATTTCTCTTAGAGAAAGCATTAAAAAGTTCACTAAGTATGATAAGTTTCTCTCAGTTGATGATAGCTAGCCAGAGAAAATTGTTAACTCACATTAACCTGCTAAAAGGGCAAAATAAATGTTTCTTAAAAAAATGGAACAAAAGCTTTCAAAGTGTTTTTTTCTTAAAAAATAAAAGTAACATTAGGAAAATAAATTTATTTTGTATTATATTAAACTGCATTCAGAGTCTATTTTCAAGCTATGCAGTAATTCTTGTAATTAACAAAAAGTTGTATATCTTAATACTTTCTGTAAACTTTTTCCTATTAAGTTATGTGATAATATATTTTGAGTTCTGAAATTTACATTTGACTTTAATGTTGGTAACCTCAAGAGAGTCATATTGGTAAGGATATTTGAGAATCTTATTATTTTTTCCCAGTGAGTCTTAATTTCTTATCATTCACAGCATTTCTATCCTCCTTAATTATAGCTTCTAAAATGGTTAACTGGCTTACGCTGGCCCAATTCTCATTTGAAAGGGAGTTGTATATGATTTGCATCTGCTTTGCCATACAGGAAATTTTATTGAACCAGAAAAAAAGGAAAAAAGAAAATAACCCCTTTCTAAAGACAAAATTTTCATAATAAATGTACAACTATGATGTTTACACAGAGAATGCCTCCCCAACAATTGTGCAGTACACAATGTGCCTAACTCTTTGTGATTGCCTTTATATTTGAGATCTTCTCCAACAACATTTTTATCTACTCTATTGACGCTCTTATCTTTTGCAGGTAAGCAAGATAATTTTGTAACCAATTTATTTGGTACAACTTACTTGCAGATGTTTGCAACTATTACAAGCACGGGAAGGTGAACTCTTCAACCAAGATAATACATAGAAAAAAAAAAACCCCACCAGTTTTAAGCTGGTAACAACATCGAGGAGCAATACAATTTTTAAATGATTGGCTGATCAATTCATATCTTCTGATGACAACTTCTGCTTCTCTACACGACCTCTTCAGTAGTTGGATAGTGTCTACTTATATACTGAAGATGATCTGAAATAAGGAAATACAGATAAAGGTACCATCGTGAAAAACAAAACCCAGAAAACAAAATACACAGATCACACAACAGACAGGAGCTGGTTATTTGCTGAGTGTGCTAGGAGAGGAAAAGAAGATCATATGGGAATCTCAGACATTAGGACTTCTGATGTGGGAACATGATGTGGACGAATTGGTTCTTCACCATGTAAGGGGATATAAATGGAAAAGTTAGAGAGGAGAACAGGACTAGTTCACTTTGAGCCATAGATTTCTAGAAGACTGTTCCCTATCCAGACACAAATATTTAGTAAGGACTAGGATAACTTGTTCTAGAATTTGTAGGAGATGTCAAAGCTGGGGATGGAAATTTGAGAATCATCAGCATATGGGTGGTATTTAGAAACATGGGAGGAGTAAAGGGTCTTAAAGAGAGGAAATAGAACAATAAAACACTGAAGGCAGGATCCTGGGAGATAGAATCTTTATGGAACAAATGGAGGAAAGTGCTGGCTAAAGATGAGAAGGAACATTCAGAAAAGGAAAAGAAGAACAAAGATACAGTATAATTTTAAAATCTAGATCCTGGAAAATATGCCATCTACCCTCAGGGAGCTCTGAAACCCAACAGTGTCAAAGTCATAGGAAGGTCAAGTCAAGGAGGGATCAAGGAAAGTGTCATATAATTTAGGATTATCTAAGAGGATCCAATAACTAGCTCCACTTTTCCTTGGCCAACTTTCAATGAATCGTGAAATAAGGAAAAGGAATAACAATGACCACAACAAATAATGATGCAATTACCAGAAAGGCTAAGATAAAGGATACAGTGTTGTGTGAAAGCTCACAGAACCCTAGAATAGGCAAACTGGCCTTGCCAGTCACAGGCGACATTGGACCAGAGGGGGTCTCCCTGCACACACTCCATAGAGGAGCAGAGGGGAACGACTGCTCCTTATGGATGCCCTGCTCTCATGAGGGCACAAGGGAGTTCATAATTCATTGTGAAAGAGTGAATAAGCGTAAGAGCAAGAGAGAATTCAGGCAGTTGAAGATCAAATCAAAATGTCACCTTTGTTCCTTATACAGCCGCTAGGTGTGTGGGAACATGCACTTGCAAACACTATTCTGCATGACTAACATTGCTCAAACTGTCCAAGCAAATCTGCATAGCCCTACTCTAACCCTCCCAAAGAGCCTGAGTCAGTCTTGCTGAGTTTGGCAAGAGAATGGAGAACAGAATAAGGCCCATTGCAAGGGATGTGACCCATGTGTTTACATAGGGCCGCTACGCTCAGAAGGGTCCTGGCCTGGAGTTTAGTGATCTGTGGCCAGTGCCTTGAAATAATAATAATTTAATTTTAGATTATGCACTCAGCTCAACCATACCCCACCTCTGGCTTTCTTCTCACCTTTTTGAGGAAAGTCTTTTGCTTCTTGGGTCCCTGGCATCCCAGATCGTCTGGCCTTCCCCTCTTCACCCCCGCTCACTGCTGCCTCCCTCTGCCTCCCCAAATGTACGCTGTGGGGACATGGACCTAGACATAGGAAGGGAAGGTCTGGGTCAGACACAAACATCCTGCCACATATTGGGATGGGGCATGGCAGTGGCCATCCTGGTTCAGGGCCAGAAGTATTTAACCAGTGGCTGATTTGGCACGGAATATGTCCCAATGTGGAGGTTGCAACCACTCGGTGGTCACCCCTTGATATAGGTTGGAAAGGCAGGTGGCAGGCTTTGGGAAGGGGAAATCATCTCCATTCCCTCCCCACCCAGTGGGTCAGTCCTGCAGCTGTGGGGAGGGGAGAACTGTAAGTAGTGTGCTGCTGTGTGTATCGCAGAATCACAGAACAGGGCCAAACCCTGAGACTCTATGGCCTCGTGACTACCACAGTACCTCAGGGAGTGTGGTATTAAATAGTAGATAAAAGACATCATGACAGGTTGAGAGAAAGACCACAGAAGGAAGAAACAAGTTATATTTTACTGGCGTTAATGCTACATTTTTCCTTTCCTTGGACAAGGGGCTCCACCTGTCCATTTTAAAGTAGGCCCTGCAAATAACGTAACAGACCCCTGAAATATCCAAGATGAGCTGAGCCACACATTCCCTGTTCCTTCTGTGTAAGTCACCAATTGGGGCAGTAACTGACCGAGAGCTGAGGGAGTAAAGTGAGGCCCCAGAATATTGTTCAAGAGGCATTTTATTCACATGCACACGGAGTGACAGGGATGTGTTCCTCCTCATGAGTCGTCATTAACCCTTATGCTCTATTTCAGATGGAGCAAATCAGAGCTCGGTTAGTGACACCAACTCAATGACGGAGGCAAAGCTATAGTACTTCACTGGTTTCCTTTTTAGTAGAGGAGTTTCAACTGCACTCTCTATGTAATTGCTCTTGTGCATGGGCTTGCTCTGGGAAAATGACGGCAAAGGCTAGAGTAGGGGTCAGGGGTATAAAGATGCCCCTCAGCCTTGGGGAATTGGAAAGATCTTATGCGGAAACACTTCCCCAAAACCTTTTGTTCAGTTAAACCTCATCTCAGTGGCTGAGTCTGTTTCACACTTAAGGCAGAAAGGCAACGTTGAAGGATGAGCTCCCTTACAACCAGATCAACCTGGCTGAAGTGTCACTTGCCCAGCAGGTCACCAGCACCAGCACGAGGACAATCAGTTCAACAGCCAATATGCTACTTCACTGGGTGGGAGGGAGACTGTGGACTGGTCAGAGACCCAGAACAACCTGAAGGCTGGAGCATTAGAGACTATTCCCTTTTCCTTGTCCACTGTATAATTCTGGAAGGGCTTAAGGCATTTGGAACGACCCAGCTTCCCTGGGGGAAACAGGCAGGACTGAGTTGACAGAGCCTTGCCTCGATGAGCATGTCAGAATCTCTGCTTTAGCTGCAGGACTGAATCAAGCACTGCTGGGAAACTTGGGAATTATCTGGAAAACAAAAACTATGGTGGAGGGGAGGGGAGCCAACGGTATAACACATGGGGTTTCGAGCCAGAGCAGTCTGGATATTCATAAAAAGGTAACCCAAGGCTAATCATGCCTGCAGCATACCCATTATTCATTCTTTTGTAATAAACCTGGAATTCAGCACTCTCCAGCTCTCTGGGCTTCTTCCTCTTCTATTCCAAGCGATCGGCCATATTTCCTTTTTCCTGATTTAACTAGCAGGTCAGCCTTTGGGAAAATGGTGTTAAAGGGAGAAATCTGTAAAATGACATATCACTTGGTGTGATTTTATGTCTTTTAAGAGGTTTTGGAAACAGCAGCCTCTCTGTCCCCTCGTGTTTAACTCAATTCCCCCAGCAACAAAGTTTTGGACACAAACTACTAACACTCTTCAAATGGTTCACTCTCAAAAGAGCATTAGGATTTTTATTCCTTGGACCAACTGAGGAGAGAAAATATGCCACAGCACTCAGCAGGGCAATTCAACTTTCACCAGCTGAGACAGAGTTAAGCCTTTAGAATTGTTGCCCCCTAAAGGAAAATAAAACACAGGGAGAGGGAATTAAGATGATCTTGCATCATTAAGCAGTCATGTGCATTACTGAAAGATGTTGCTTTCTTATTGGGGCTATTAAGTATCACTTTGAATAATGGCTCCAGAGAGCTAAATGCCAGAACAAAGGCAAAAGGAAATGTGAAAATATCATGAGTTTAAAAAAATCAGAACTGGGAAGAATAGACGTTTCCTGCAATAAACTTTAAAGTCATAATCATGCTCACATATATGTACATAAAAGACATTTAAAGCGGGGGAGAGAATCATTTCTCTTATAAAATCATTTCTATAATCTAATGATTCTCTCTAGCTTTTATGAACCCTTCTTGTGTTCTGCAATAATTTATATCAGCGTGTTCAACTTTTATTTTAATCAAATGTAGAGGTTTGTACTCGCTTAAAATGAAACACACTCTGAAGGATTGGTCTCGGAAATTTTTGCACTTAGCTGGGAGTAGATGTTTCGTTTTCATATTGAGGGGGATAGGATTGATATATTAAGATTTTTGTAGCATAGCAAAAATGAGAATGGGGCTGACAAAGCAGTATACTTTGTCAAATATCTCATGTTTTCATTAGATGAGGATTGGCTCACAGGTTAGCACCAACTGGTGGGTGTGGGTGTGAATTATATATTTTGCTTATGTCAAAAGCTTATTATTTTATGATAGCCTATGTCTTGGGTTAAGAGCTAGTTCATGTTCTTTAGTTTAGGGAATGGGCTAATTAGATAAAATTTTAATTAAGTGGAGTGTGGTGTATAAGATTATTATTTAGCTCTCGCTGAAGACTTTGGACACGAGAACACAAGGCATATGCGAATGCAGACATGAAAGGTGGGCTGCCTAGGGGCATTCTATGTAGTACTACATTTTGCCCAAGTCATAAGTTATTGACGATACCCAAGTTAATACTTGGGTATTACCCAAGTAGTACTAATAAGAGGGGTACACACGAAAAACACGTGAGGAGCCCGGATCTAACACCTGTACTAAAAATAGTCTGTCTTCTGAGGAAGTTGAAAAGGAAAACAAAACAGAACAAAAAGAAAAGGCTCAGCGGTCATTTTGGTTATCTTGATGTTAATTGTAGCCATTAAATGTCATAAAATGCTACCTAGAATCACAACTATGGGGAAATTTTTTGTCTTAAGGCGCAGTTAGGTAAAGTTGGAGTTAATTGTTGTTGATTCCAAATGCTGGGAGTTTCCCAAGTGAAATCTGAAACTTGCCCCCATACTCAAGGTCAATGAGAGATGGAAGAAAGAGCCAGGCCACTTTGTTTAATAAGCAAAGGAAGTTGCATATGAAGTTTGTCATGGGCAGCTGAAAGATGAGTAGATCTCCATACCTACCAGCCAGAATGTTAAAAGTTTATACTGAGGCCTTACCTGGGTTCAGTCACCATTTTACTGTCCAGGTAGTCTCAACAACACATTGCTCTCTCAAAGCTGCATCCTTGAAAGTAGCTCGCACTGTGGGAATGGTGGGCAGAGCATACAATCCAAGGACAGGGGAGAGGATAAGGGGTTGGGTCCAGCTCATACGTCAATCAGTAGTCATGTTCTCTCAATAACCTACCACAACAGTTACCTATTTACCTGTCATTTTCTAAACACTTCTTAAATTTTCTCCTTTCTGTAATGGGTCAACTGGCTGATAAGAACTATAGCTTTAATGGGGGGAAAATATTTAGCTTAGGTCATGGTTTCTCCTGATTTAAGGAGAGTCTGAAGTCATATTTATACTGGATCATAGATTCTTTAAATCTGGTAACTTTCAAAGGTACACTTCTATTTTTCTACCTCATGGCTTACCACTACTACCATTACTATTACTGCAAGGAAAAATGAGAGAGAAAGGAGAGGCAGGGAAAGAGAGAAGAAACAAAAAAATTATTCATTATCTTAGGAGAATCAGGATGATAGAGATAGCTTAAAAAACAAATTGTTCTTGAAAGTAATGCTTAATTACAAATGCAATGAAGCAGAAATTGTTACCTACCCAAAACCCTCTAAAAAAAAAAAAAAAAGAGAATTCAAAAAGTGTATTTCTCCCTGTAAGGCTACTCTGCTTAGCTGAAGTTGTAGAAAATTCTTAACATAAAAGAGGGTTCACAAAATACAAAATGTGTTGACATTATGGGGTCTTACTAGAGGAATCATTTTGGTTATTAGCATATTATATTCCTAAAAATTCAAAATTGAGGGACCAGAGATATTTCATACATCTGAGAAATTCTAAGACACAGTTTTAAACATTCTATTCAGGGCAAACAGTGCCTGAACCAATTTTACTGAGAAATTGTCCAATATTTCATGTATTTGGGTCAGTTTCATAAATAAGGGATTGAAAATGACACCTGCTACTGTAGAAGTTCAAATTTATTATTATGTAATAAATACATAATTTTTATTTAACTTTAAAATCTGAGTTATATTATCATGATTTACTTGGATCAGAAGCATTTAGTCCCTTTAGTTCAATATAGTCAAATTTAACATCATTGAAGAAATTAAAACAGAACTCCTGCCTCATTGCACAAATCAAAATATCAGGTCTTAGAGTCAAACTCAGTCTTCTTAACGTTCAATTTGAATTAATAGATTAATGCCTTGTTAACTTTGACAAAGCTCTTTGGCATAGAATTATTTCTACATAATTGACATAAGGGCTTTAACAAATCTCTTTACCTGAGACAGTTACATAATTGTATCAAATATCTGGCCTCATCTCTTCTGTTGCAGGAGGCTGATTGACTTCAGTGTGGCATATTGGCTTCTCTGTATTTGTTTGTTTTTTCTGCAACAACCAACTGTATAGTGAGAAAGGTGCCTAACTGTGAGCCCTGACAACCACACCTTGAAAAGCATTCCCTTCCAGTTTTGGGTGCAAGTTCAATTGATTTTGAGCCATCTCAGGACTCAGGTCATGTGTCTAACTCCTGTTCTTGGCCTGTTCCGCATTCCCCAGGGACAGATCAAGTCCCTTGTGCACCTGGCAAACCATGCAACATTAGAGCTTAGCAGGGAGGGAAAAAGGTGATTTTTTTCTTTGAACCCAGCTGGCATTCAACATACTCTGAAACAAGAGGATTGGTAGCCCATGTAATTTTAATCTGAGTTAATATGCATTTTTAATAAAACTGCAGATGCTATTCTTCTTCATACATTCCCATTTCTGTAGTATCCCTGCTTGGGTTTTGTTGCTCATTATTTGTTGTGGGAAATAACTATGTTATAAAGTGTGTCATTCCCTTGGCCTTTGGAACTTTTTCTCTGTCCTGGCATGAATCAAATCCTAAAATTATTAATTCTCTCTGCAGACTATACAACCCAGTTTGTTGTATGAGTCTCGAAAGTCTTCCTTGTTTGAAATGTAGCCAGTTGATTAAAAGTTTTAATCTTGAGGGATTTAGAACAGACAGGAATTTTTCCTTATGAGGATAGCTGAGCGTCCTTAACGGTTGTCAGATGTGGCACTGTAGCCATGTGGCTTCCCAGGGCAAAGCCCCAAGAATGTGTTATAGTCTGAACAATTCCTATAGCAGAAAAAGTAAAAGAAGCTTTCCATTGAAGTCAGCTTGTCCTGGATTTCCAGATCCACCCATCTCCACAAGTGATGGCTGCTTTCATACCTTTAAATAGTTTCCTCGTTCGGTGTCTTCTGGGAGGTGGTGACCCCCAGCTGCCTCACCTTTCCTAGCTCCGGATGGCTTTATCAGCCTCCCATGCTTGCTCTTGATCTCTGACTTCTCAGGCACCTCCCTTTAATCCACTCTCTCCACACCACTGACTTATTCTCAGCCTTGGCTTTAGCTCACTCAATATTCAGCATAAATTCCATTTCCCCCAGCTGAGCACTTCTGAGGGAGGAATGAGATAGTGACAATGTTCTCTGTAAACATTCTCACAGCAGCTTCTACTCACTTTGAACCCCACTCCCTTAGAGGGTTAAATTTTAATTTTTTAATTTTTTTTTTTTTTTTTTTTTTTTTAGATTTCATTTATTTGAGAGAGAGTGAGCAAGAGAGAACTTGAGTAGGGGAGGGGCTAAGGGAGAGGGACAAACAGACTCTCTGCTGAGCAGGGAGCCCAACGTGGGGCTTGAGCCCTGGACCTTGGGATCATGACCTGAGCCAAAGGCAAATGCTTAGCCCACTGAGCCACCCAGGCACACGAGAGTTAATATTTGTATTATTAGTTTGCTCATGTAAGTAGTGAGTTTTAATGTGTCACAGTTGACAACATTCAGTGCTTGTCCTTGAGGATCATGACACTGAAAATTTAGAGAAGAGGGAACTGAGATCATCTGCTTCCACATAGTTTGTGGTCACCTTCATCTTTCTGCATATTCTCTGCACCATGTCGACTTGACAAAACATCTAGAAGATTCTTGGCCTTGCCCCTTGGAGAGCAGCCACCAAGCAGGCAGGTGGATTTCTTAGTCTCTAACTCATTCTGGGAAGTCCTCTTCAAATCAAGCAGAACACTGTAATTCATGTCATTCATTTTAGACATTCCAATCAGACTGGCAACTATCTTGTAGCAAGAGCCATAATCAGCCTTAGTACTCCAGCCACTTTCTCGTTTTGAGTTATTTCTAGACTTTTTGGATATGATTTGAATGAAAATGGCACTCAACAAACATGTTAGTGCTTTTGGACATAGATGAATTTTTTTTAAAAAGATAAGTGGCTTGATTAGATATGCTCAGGTGATGAGAAACAAATACCTTCTTTCTTGTTTTGCTTACACAAGTATTTTGTGTGGGACCAACTCACAAGCCTGTGCTAGAGGACAGGTACCATGGAAGTTGGCTAAGGATTTAGCCATAAGGAAGAAAAAATCAGTTTGTGTAACTCTTCATTGGAACTATTTGTTGTGTGTGTGTTTAACCAAAAATATGTCCTGAGACGTATAAAGAGGCCAAAATTTTGGCTATTTCATCTTAGAAAAGAAAAGGCTAGAGAAGAGAAAAGAGGGGAGGGGAGGGGAGGGGAGGGGAGGGGAGGGGAGGGGAGGGGAGGGGAGGGGAGGGGAGGGGAGGGGAGGGGAGGGGAGGGGAGGGGAGGGGAGAGGAGAGGAGAGGAGAGGAGAGGAGAGGAGAGGAGAGGAGAGGAGAGGAGAGGAGAGGAGAGGAGAGGAGAGGAGAGGAGAGGAGCACGAAGTCTGGAAGCCAGCTGGAGCCTCGGCCCGGCCACTTAAGTGTGTCACTTGGATATCCCACCAACCATACAACCAGATCATTAATAGCTCCTGGATTTGGGATTGTTGTAATTTTAAGCATTAACATAACGAAGTCTTCCAAATGACAAGAGTACCCAGTATTAAGCGCTAATGTACACACACCTGCTGGTCACTTGGTTAAAAAAAACCGAGGTCAACACCAGCAGAGCCGCTAGCACATTCAAACTAGAGGGGATCATTCTACCGCAGGTTGCACCCTCCACCGACAGAGGGAGAGACAGAAAGAAACCCAGCACTGATTGCGCGCCTCGAAGAAGCGTGAAACCTCGCGAGAGGACGGAAAGCTCGTGGAATCGGGCGTGGGAGAGGACGACTCACAGGCGCCTGGGGCTGGCAGCGGCTGCGGAGGTGTGTTGCAGGTACAAAAGGCGTCCGCAGAGGCGCTTGGGTGGCACAGCGGTTAGGTGTCTGCTTTCGGCTCCGGGCGTGATCCAGGCGTTATGGAATCGAGCCCCACATCAGGCTCCTCCGCTATGAGCCTGCTTCTTCCTCTCCCATTCCCCTTGCTTGTGTTCCTTCCCTCTCGCTGCCTGTCTCTATCTCTGCCGAATAAATAAATAAAATCTTAAAAAAAAAAAAAAAGGCAGCCGCAGAGGGAGACACGTGACAACCCAAGCCGGCAGGACTGGTCTGCTAACACTAAGTGCGCGCGGCACAGAGCTTTATCTTTGCTTCAACTGCCTGAAACCTAGTTTATTCGACCAAAAAAGTACTCTCCGGAGCAAATGAGCCTGCATCTCAGGATCATAGGTTAGTTACTCATCTGGGCAAAAAGGTCACTTATGAGACGACTTTTTAAGGCTGTGACAAGATCCTCACTTCTCCATGTCCACCAATCGTAAACTATTTTATCACAAACCTTGCTCCATCCTAGTCGGTCCCCAGACTTGAAAGGTAGACCTTAAACTACTTGTATCCAGATTCCAAAACCTCATAAATACCTCTTCCTGACCTCTTCCTTCTGAGACACAAGTTAAGGCACTGAAGGTGTGCTCTCCCTTATTGCAATACACTAACTTTGGCTTTGCCTGGTCAACAGGTCGTCCTGGTGGTCTTTTTGTGGGAGGGAGCAGTCAACAGAAGAATCCAGGCAACTTTCTGCAAACGTGGTGAGTGCTACAATGCTGATAAAGAAAAACATGCTCATGAAGGACTTAGAAGGGGACCCTGATATGGCACTGGAAACGGAATAAGAAGGGGTATGGAGGAAGTGATGTTTTACAAGCCATCCAGGGGAGAAAGACAATAGGGTAGGGAAGGGTGTTTAAGAAACAAAGAATGACAAAAGCAATGATTCGGCGGCAGGAGGAAACAAAGTGGGTTTCTGAGGTGGTAGTGGTTTTCTGTGGCAGGAGCACAGAGTGGGAGGTGGCAAATGGCAGGAAATGAGCAGGAGAATTTAGCAGGGTCCTGTAGGGTTGGTGGATTATTGGTTAGAACACTTAGAAATATTGAGGTTGAAATGAGACTAAATTGGGCGTCTGTGTGGCTCAGTCTATTAAATGCTGACTTATGATTTAGGCTCAGATCATGATCTCAGGGTCCTGGGATCAAGGTCCGGGTTGGGCTCTGTGCTCAGCAGGAAGTCTGCGTAAGGATTCTTTCTCTCTCCTCCTCTGCCCCTCACCCCCACACTTTCGTGCCTGATCTCTCCCTCTCTCTCAAATAAATAAATGCATTTAAAAAAAAATAAATGAGAGTTAATTACCAAACAGTTTTGGTTTATAAAGATAAAAACCCCCAATTTGGGGCAGGTGTTGGTAATGACTAAAGAGAAAGAAGAGAGTGGTTCCAGGAGTACTGATAATGTACCCGTTCTTCATCGGTGTTCTCATCATATAGCCGTGTTCAGTTTGTGGAAATTCCGTGGCTAACATTTTAGCCTATGCAATACATTTTAACAGAAAGATAAGTGAAGAGAGAGAAAGAATTATTTCTATCCACAAATAACCTGTTAGCAATAGGCCGATCTAATGTTTTAAATTTCAAGGGGAAAATAAATCCAAGTAGTGTAAGTAAGTTCACAACATTATTGAAATGAACGTCTGGGAGCACATGTTTGGGCTATGTTTACATTTATGGAAATTTGGAGTTTTGATGCATGTTTGCAAAGTTTGATGTTCAAGTACATTCACTGTAGGCAAAACATGCTTTCTCTAAATTGTGAAACATGTTCACAAAGAAACCTTAAAAAGTGCTGGCCATTCACTAGCTTAGAGTAAAAAAAAACCAAAGAAACCACACACACACACAAAACTGTGTTAAAAATGTGTTGCAGTAAGTATAATTGTACAAAACATAGGGGAGAATTATATACACTGTTATGATAACTAGAAGTGATGTCCACATATTATTATTTATGAAAAACAAGTTTCCTAGGTTTGCCATAACAGATTATCCCAACTGGGTGGCTTAAAACAACAGAAATTTATTTTCTCACAGTTTTAAAGGCTAGAAGTCCAAAATCAATATATTATCAGGGCCATACTTCCTCCAAAGCCTCGAGGGGAGGATCCTTCCTTGCCTCTTCCTAGCTTTTGGTAGCACCAGCAATCCCTGGCATTTTCTGGCTTGCCTCTGTCATCATGTGGCATTTTCTCTGTGTGTCTCTGTATCTTTGTTTCTTCACCACTCACACTGAATTAATGCTCACCTTATTGACCTCATTTTTAACTTGATTACATTTACAGAGACCCTATTTCTGCATAAACTCACATTCACAGCCACTGGAGGTTAGGACTTTAGCATTACTTTCTGGGGATACAATGCAACCCATAACAACAAGGTATGGAAAAATCTGTAGTTTGAGCTCATTTAGGTAAACATTTGTGTACATGAACGTATACACGTTTATGCAAAAGCATGGGAATGACTATAAAGAACACTAACTCAACAGTGCTTTCATCTAAGGAGAATAAAGGGAAGTTTTCATATTTTTCTCTAAGTATTTCAGAAGTTTGAATATTTTAAAATGATAATTTATTACCAGTGTATTATTTATTCTTTCAGTGTGTGTTGATTAGGTGCTTACTATGAGACTTACATAAAAACTTGATCTGTCTTAAAATATATGTAGAGGAAACATTACATACCTTTAAAAAACTCAAAGTGTTCAGAGGTGTAAGGGGTAGGTCAGCTAGTATCATTAATTTAAGATTTAGAATTTTCCAAAATCAAAACATAGGAAAAATAGACATTCATGCAAATCATATTTGGGTCATATTTGACCTACTTAGTTTTCATGTTCACTAATTAGCTGAGTTTTATGATGTCTTTTGTCTGTGGGCCATATGGATTCAAGGTCAGGTGACTTCATTTATTTTGATCAATATAGGTAGTAAAGTAAATTATCTGTATTGGTTATTCTGTATATACATAGTCCCTAATCTGGTCAGGATGCTTCTTGTCTAAAGAAACATATATATACAAACTCTATTCCAATAGAGTATTATATGGGCCCAATCTGCATAATTACATAAAAATAATACTTCACTGCAGTTAGATAGCCAAAATCTGTAGTTTTAAGTTTTCTTAAGAAATTTAAACTATGATATATTAATTAAGACTTAACCATCTTTTACTTTACCTTTAACTTGATGATATAATGTTTGCACTGAGAGTGTTTCAACCCATTTTCTCCCCATGTTCATTAGTTTTGAAATTTCTGTGCCATTCTTGGTGATACTTGAACAAAGCTGGGAGCTCAAGGCCTGGGATTAGCACAGTGAAGCCGCTCTTCTCTGAGGCTTTGGAAAGCTCCCTGTGACCAGCGGTTGTAGAACTTGGGAACATATCTACCCAGTTCAGACCACCAGGCATCCTGTACTCTGCCTATACCAGGAGGAAATCTTCTTTTTTGTCCTATTTCTAAAAGCATTTCTTTCCGTTAACCTTTCCTGAGACAATGGCTTACTCTTTTCAGTTAATTTAGGGGGAAAAAATGTAAAACAAAAAACAAACCCAAAGTATAAGTAGTTTCTGCTGTTTTCCTAAAGAAAATTCTATGGCAAGGAAGTACTAAGAAGTTGGCTTTCTGGTTGTAATGGATGAGGAGAAAAATGCAAAGTTTAACAGAGATAAACAGTTCAAATAGGATCTTGCCACTGCATTATTCAGGAATGTTATGATAAAAAGTTCAACATTTGCCAACAAAGCATTTGTAAACACAGAAAAGAGCAAACAATTCCTAGTTTGGAAATATCTGTGTTTGCTGTAGAGTCTGTTTCTCGTTCCAATCGTGAGATGTAAGCAGAATAAAATATATATGTTTCAAAACTATGCTTTTAACTAAACTATTAAAGATGGATTGAATAAATGTTGGTAAGTAATTCTTCTACAATTAAGTCAACAAACCAATTTTCTTTCTCAGAATCTGAACCCTGAAAAATTTATTCGTTCATTTGAACACATTCTGTTTAGAATTGAGATAGAATATAGTCAAATTCTATTTTACCTGGTTTACATAAACAAGGAAATGTGGAGAAAAATGTAAAGAATATGTTTGCTTAATATATAACTTCAAGACCACCAGGGAAAATATATACTGAAGTGCTTTTAGAGTTTTACTTAAGTTGCCAAAGCTTATATTGAAAAAAAAGAAATGAGAAGTGTTTCCTTCCTGTTTCTTAGCAAAATAATGGAGTTCACTTGAATATGGCCACACATTAATGAGCATGAGCTACCTGAATGACAGAGCACTTACAAATAGCTTCCAGCACCTTCTCCCTTCAGAATTCAGGTGTATTCTGCTGACATATGTGACCATATCTTCACTAGAGTTTTATCAATAAAAATTGATGTGGTTGGGGAATATAGGTGAGGTTCAGTGGGGTTGAGTCCGGGGCCGATAACCAAGAAAGAATTCTTGAGGCATCTTTGGTGCAAAATGGTGGTTTATTAAAGCACGGGGACAGAACCCATGGGCAGAAAGAGCTGCTGCACCGGGGTTGTGAGGAATGGCCCATTATATACCCTGAAGTTGGGAGGGGGTTAGGAATAGCGTAAGTCTCTAAGGAATTTTGGAAGCAAGGTTTCCAGGACCTTGAGGGGGCTAGTTGTTGTTGGGAAAAGGTCATTTATTACTGTCTAATAAAACCTGGGTCATGAAACCCTTCAGATGTATATCAGTGGGCCATATGCTTGGGGGATGATTGCCAACAGGTATCTTGCGGCGGGGGGGGGGGGGGGGGGGGGGCGGTTAGAGATAAAGGAAGTTTCCAAAGGAATTTTTATACATTAAAGTAGACTTACAGGATCTTGGTGGAGGGGAGGGGGTCAGGCTAGGACTGCCTTTTGCCCTTAGCAAAGTATTAACATCCAGGCAGCTGAATTCCTAGAGGAATGTCACGATGCCTGTTTCAAGGACTTGTCATGGGCTGTATGTAGTAAGGACTGTTTCTTTGTCCTTTAGGGCAGCCAGGAGTGCCTGAAGAATGTTGCATACATCCCGGGGGGGGGGGGGGGGTTGCAGGGTGTCAGCTTCTGCTTTGTCTTCAGCTTGCTTTCTGCTCCCTCATCAAAAATGAATATTAACCATTTTTAAGTTGGTTTCTGTTTTGTGTGTTCACTGTTAAATTGTGATCAGTGATCTTGTTCTTTGTTTTAATCTGTTCTCTCACCTTGTTCTCCTTCAGCTTTCATTCCACATTTCCTTACCTGTCAGAAGGAGAATGGGGTATAGGTATAACACACACATGTAAATATAGTACATTATGGGAAGAAATGGTTGTTTTGTAACATTTTCCAAAAGCCCCATATATAAAATAGGTTTCTAACTAGTGTTCCACTAACTATTTCATTTTCCCCAGGGATTTTTATCATATAACATGATATTTATTCATTCATTCAGTTTTTTATTTGCTGATTCATTCGGTGGCCATTTTTGGGTGTTTACTGTAGGGTAGATATGGTGCCAAACATCAAATATATCACTGTGAACAAAGTAGAAGCCGTCTAGTTTTCTTCCATGGAATTGACCATGTTGTTTGTAGCAAGGGGGTGGGGGTTGTCACACAGAGCAATGTGGAGGAAACAGAAGTTCTGTTTAAGCCAGTGGTCCCAAACTCAAATTCATGTCCTGGAGAAACAGATGAAGCAGCACTTTGCAAGACAATAGGTATTTGGCTGTTTTTATTGTCTATTGTCATTTTCCTTGTTTCAGGACTCTGTAAAAGACTGTTCCTTGTATCACAACAAAAATATATATGTTCTTAAGTCCTATAGTTTGCTGGCCACGAGTTTGAGACCTGCAATATAAGCCAGTGCAAAAGATTTTCTTTTAACTTCTGTTATGAGCTGTGTTCCAAGTTGATTAAAGATTAGGCGGCAATTGGGCCACATTTGAAGTTTTTTTTTTTTTTTTTTTTTGCAATAAGTGTATTTGAGAAGAGCCTGCATGCCATTTTTATTCAACCATTTCTTGACTTCTACTAAACAATATGGCTTCGAAGAATTTTTCTTTTTCCTCTTATGATAGGTAAAGATTTCATTCCATAACTGTTCCTTTTGGTGACTCACATTGATATGCAAATGTGAACTTTCTTCCCAATTTCTATAGGATATCATGCAAGCAAGAGTGTGTATATCCTCTCTATATCCTAATAATGTATGCTATAATAACCATGAACATATTTTTGATCTTTGAATTTTAATTATGTCAACGATACTTACTTTGATGTAAATGTGTTTTTCTCAAAAAGATCAAGGTGTAGAATATGTAGTCAATTTAGTAAAATAGCGTTTTTATCATTTTTTATTACTTGTTGAGTTTCTACAGTATTCATGGAACTTCAGCTCCTACTTAAGACTCAGGTGGTGTGCAGTAATTAAACAGTATTTTGGAAGCAGCGTTGTACATTTGATTTTGCTCAGAATTTTCTGCTTAGACAGTCTAGGATGTTACTGAAACAGCCCTACCATGCTGATGTCTTTAACATCATTGATTCATTAGTTCATTAAACCCACATTTATTGAGAATCTGCAATGGGCAGAGTACTATGTGAGTCTTTGAGGATATACAAATGAAGACCACATGGCTTTTTTTCAAGGAAAGCAGTAGTATTTTGAGATGACCATTGTATTCCAGTGTGTTGTACATATTATTAAGTCCAGTGGGAACACAGGTTTGGAAGTATTTAACTTATTTTGGGTTAAGCTTGGAAAGAGACAATTTGCTTGGGAAGGGGTAGGTTGACTCTTCAAATATAAGTAAAATATTCTCAGGCAGTGGGCTAGGAAAAGAATTGAGGCAAAAGGCGCAGTTAATCTATGGTGATTAAGTGGACTAGAGAATACAAAGGCATCCAAACAGGACAACATATAATTGTTTACATTATGAGAATACGTGTCAGTTTGCTTATCATCAAAATCAGTACAATTAAGCATTTATTGGTGTTTATTTTTGTAGATTACTGAGTTAGTTTGTTGCGACACAAAGTTCTCTGGCACTGACTATACGCTTGGGGGGTTTATAGGATGAGTAAAGCTGGCACTTCACATTAGAAAGATAAATATGGATATCAGTATATTATAATGATCTTATAAAGACATTATAGAATAGGCTGATTATATTGCTTTTATGCAAATTTGAATATGTATTTACCTATGAAAAATACTGTTTTGTATTAAAATAGAGGGTTTGGAAATTTTCTACACTTTTTTGATTTAATTTGTTAAAAATAGTATGATATTTGCCAACATTGATATCTTTGATATATACTTTCCATCTCTGATAAATTGGCTGGCTTGGTCGTAAACATATACATTACTCAATGAGGCTCTATTCTATAGGGCCTATTATGTGTTAGGTATTGGAAATGCAAAGATTAATGAAGTGTTTATCTATATTTAGAGGCTTACAACCTAGTGATAAGAGTGAAAATCTTGACTTTTACATGTCATAGGAAGTATAGCAGAGAGAGCATGTGGTATTGTGTGGTGAGGGGCAGCAACTAATGCCCGAAAAAGCCTGGATGGGGTTCAGAAAATGGAGTCATTTGATCTGAGATTGAAGTATGAGTAGGAAGTTACCAAGAAAATTCCAGGCACAGCAATTGTAAAGATGGGGATAAGGACACTAATTTTGATATCTGCTTGTAGTTCAGTATAGGTAAAAAGTAGGCTATGGTGTATAATTATAACAGAAATGTAACATAGGGCTCAAAACACATTATGGAGACCTTTGTACGACATAAATTTTTATTAATAACATCTCCAAGATGTTATTATGGTATAGATAATATAACCTTTCAGTTCTGTGCTGCTTTGGTTTTATTTTTGTCTTTTAATTATTTAAATTTTGAAGGCCATTTCTTCTCAGAATTGACAAAGTAAATTTGAGAATAAAATAAATAAAACTGAGAAATAAATTTTCCACTTTAACAATGCTTGTTGTAAATAATGTGCTTATTTCCTTGCATTTGGGGAAACCTTTTGCACATATTTGTAATTCGTCACCTTCTTCCCTAATTTTATGCTCCTTGAAACTTATGTAGTATGGGGACCACACGTAAAGTACCATGGATTTATACTGCCTTTTAATATTTTTATTCTCCAGGAAATATTGAATGTAACACAAACAGTTGCACCCTGAGACCTCTGGGCTTGCTTAGCCATGGCTAGTGTAGCAGTGAACCTGGGAATGCATTCCAGGGAGAGACTCTTTTCATAACCCCAAACCTAGTGAATGGAACTGCTAGGTGTTATGATGACATTTGGCAAAAGCCAATAAAATGTAATCAGTAAATTCCCACATTTGAACGAAATGGTGTCTTTGTACTACTAGTTTCTTACACATATTCCTTTCTCTGAATTTTAACATGTGGAGACCGGAGAGACAACAGGCATCAAAATTATTATAAACTGCTTCCAAAATTATACGCGTATGAAGAATTGTCTGCCTGTACTCACATCATACACGCACACTCAAACACATATGCTATTTTTGCAGATGTATAAACATGCATTTTCATGATATGGTAGTTAATACAATTACGGATTTATTTTAAAGAATTGTTGATTTTAGTATGTTTTTACCATCATCCATTTTTTATTCAACATGTATTTACATTATGATTGCTTTATGTGAGATAGCCATGGCATAGTTTTGACATTGAAAAAGACTACTTAATCTCACAACTTTGAAAAATGGCAATTTTAAATTATTTTTGTTTTTATTTGTTGAAAAGATTAGTGGTACTCATTTCAGTCCTTTCCTTTGTTTAAAAATGTCATTCTGATGTTTCAGGACTGGAACAAATTTGATTTTTGTAAGAAACACTGTAAGTAAGATAACACTAAACAGTGCTTTTCTTTTCTTTTCTTTTCTTTTCTTTTTTTCTTTCTTTACAAAAAGTTGTTTCTAATATCTCTTTGAACTTAATGAAATGCTGTTGAAGAATGAAGTAAAATGTTTTTATGTGATGGAGAATAGGGTGATTTTGCTCCCCATACCTTGTCCCCCATTCTGAAATGCTTTGCAAAGCAAAATAGAAGGCCACCATGTTTACCTTTTTTACCTTTCCACCACAAACTTGGGGTCAAAATCAAAGGTTACCTTCTTTCTTGTGTCTGCATCTTCACAAAGACCATAACTGTGCAGATACTGTAAAATCTGGGTCAAAACTTGTTCCAACATTACACGATTAAGAATGTGCTGTAAATATAGGTTTCTTGTGATTTAGAAATTAAAATGACTTATTAAAGTCTTTTTTGAAAAATAGGGCCTATGGCCATACCACCCTGAACGCGTTCAATCTTGTCTGAAAAATAGGTCTTAAAAATCAACCTTGGTACAGATACCAAGTTCAAAATAAAGCTACTTGGTCCATTTTTACCTTCTAAAGCAGCATATGCTTTTTGGTCATTCAATTTCCTTCATCATCAGGATCCACTATATATAGGAAGCAAATGATATTCATAATTTTCTTTCTTTTTACAAAATGCCAACTTTCTGTATAGGAATATGATGTTATCTTTGGGATAAGCTGCCTCCAATCTTAGAGATATTGGAGACAGCTCAGCCTTAAGTAGGAATTTGCCAAGAGTAAGGATAGATACACCCAGCTGCATAAGCTGGAGCCCTTGACCTAGAAGAGCCCAGGCTTCTGTGAGTAAGTAAACAGTGATGTCAGGATGCAATCTAGTAAGTGCTGTTTCAGAGATGTGACAAATTAGGTCAAAACAATTAAAGTGGGTGTTGCACTCCCATAGCCATTCTTAGAATAATGTAGAGAGCCTTTGAATGAGCCAAATGAAAAGATGAAATTCTGCACTGGTTCCTAGTTTGTGAAAGAACTCCTCTTGCATGGCATTTCCGTTTAGTTAGAAAGCACAGAAATCCTATTCTCCATTACCTTCTGACTTCTGATTCTAATGGGCCATATGGTTCCCGATTTTTCTGTAAGTAACTTAATGCTTTGTGTAATTAAGAGGGCATATGCTTCCTGTACAAAATCACTGTTAGATCTCCTTTGCCTGGCAGAAACCAACATGGACCAGGTTGTGATATCAGCTTTTATCTGCTGCCAGTAAACTTTAAAATTGCTTAATAAAATTCAGAGAAAATGATGATACGTCTTACAGTTTTCAGGATAACCACATGCATTATTCTAGTTTATTCTGAGACTCGGTGCTCAAGAGAACTTAGCACCTTGTCACTCCCCATAACCCTCTCCCCACCAGCAGGCTTTTATGATGACAATTTGACCAGATATCAGGCAAAGTTAAAATTCTGTTTAGATTCTTTTTATTCTTTCTGAAATTTATGTACTTCATAGCATCATTCCAGCTCACTGATTTTTAAACATCTCACAGAGAACCTTTTTTTTTTTTTTCTATTAACCTCATCTCTGCAAAGCAAGAACTACAGGTGTATGGTCAAACAAATGTGAGTCATCTGTATAATTTTATACATGAAAGGGACAAAAAGGCATATCACTTTTTGTTTCACATTCTGAGGATTGACTGTCTTTGATCTTAACTCAAAATAGCTGTAGAATTAAGTCCTTTATCTCGAGTCCTTACTCTGCTTCAAGTTGCTTGAAGGATGGTCTAATTCCTTTTCTTTGTTCTGCTGAAACACTTTTTAGAACTATCAGAAACTACCGGTTTTTACTAAAGCAGTAATTGTCAGAGACCCTGGCTAGGAGTCATGCTGGTGGTGTTCTGCACATATCAGAATCCATTGGAGGCAGTAGGAATTTTGAAACTTAAAAACTAGTATGAAAACAAAATGATGTATACTCATGTGAGTTAAAATTGATCTGTTTGGTAGGGACATGTGTTAGATTTCAGTAATGACTATAATGATTCTGCACCCATGCTCATATCCATGGCTTGAAGTGTGACTTTGTAATAACCTCCCACCATGACTAGGGAGAACCTCCCCACCTTTTGACTCTGGCCTTAGCCATGTGACTTGCTTTGGTCCAGTGAAGGAGGTGTAAGTAACAGCATCCTATTCTTAGCCTAGGTTTCAAGACATCTTGCATGTTTCTTATTGAGTTTTTGTGCTTCTGCCATAGCCAGAGAAGGACATTCCTGGCAGCATATTATTCTTGGAGAATGAGAACTTTGGAGCAGAGCCAACCCACAGACAAATGAAGAACTCACCTGAGATGAGCTGAACTCTGTAGATGCATAACAAATATTAGCTTGTAGTTGTACGCTACTGAGTTTTAAGGTGACTTGTTTTGCAGCAAAAGAACTCAATCTGCATTTGATGTGTGCAGTCCTCTGCCAGAGGATGCTATTGCTTTTCAAAGATTCTTACAGAAATCTACAATAAAAACTTTCGTAATCAGTATATGGTTTTCTAGAAATAACTTTTTAATGGATGAAATGAATAATGTTTAAGATATGTCATTGGCTCTGCCACCATAATTATTTGGGTCACACCACTTAGATAATCCAGCTAGCTCAGCGTGTAAATATTTTTAGATTAGGTCTAGAGATTCATTGGTTCTGTGTTCTCCCTACTTCACGCAGGAATGTTTTCTGACCTGACTGTAGGACTGACTGAATTACCAAAAAAAAAAAAAAAAAAAAAGTGAAACAAAAATATTATCGTATGACTTATTTCGTGTCTGATTCCTAATAAATGTTTGCATATTTGGCAAAATTTTCTAAGACTTGATTTCATTGTGAAATATGGAAGCAATCACTACTGTTTTGCACTGAATGCTTCTGGCTCTTCATCTTGGATGGGGCTTTTCATCCTGATGTTCATGGTTAGTAAGTTGTGAGGGTCACTTCTTGACTGAGCATTCAGTTGCTGCTATAGACCTTCTAGGACTCTTCCCCTTTGCTCTCTGCCATGGCTTCTAGCAATGCTCCTTTCAGTTGTTGTCAGTCTAAGTCTCCAAGTGAGAAGTACAAGCACAAGGTCAGAGCCCTTAGACAACCTCCAAGGGACATAAGCCTTTGTTATTTTAACCTCTGAGATTTGGGTTTTTCTTATTCTTTTTTTTTCCTTTCTCTTTTTCTTACTCAGGTGTTAGCCTAGTCTCATGTACCATTTGATTATGAGGCTTTGGGAAGAGGAGATATAGTGCTCACCTGCCTCTAATCACCTCATGTGAATGACAGTAATGAAACTTGACGGTTATTGAATGGATAATTTGGCAAAAGTGAGGTTGATATATTTCTATACCCATGACTCAAATATACCTCCCTCTGCCCAGTTGAAAATAAGTATTGAATCTTTTCTGGCCTGAGAAGTAGCTGATAGGGCTCTAATTCTCAGTCAATATGTAGATTGCTTTAAATAGGATCCTGGTTTCTCATGACTGGGCTCTGCTTTGAAGGGGCGGTGGTGGATATCTGGTTTAGAGGACTCCTGATGGTTTAGGAATAAGTCATATATGACATGGAAAAAATACATATTTTGGAAAGTTAAGATAGTTAAATAAACTTAGGATATTTTCATTTTAAATTTCTCTCAGCAAATACTCAGGGCCAATCCTGGCAAGAGTCTTTATAGCCCAGCTGGAAACCTTCACCAGCTCCCAGGAAATGGTGAGTCTCAGGGCTGCTGAGACAGAAGATTGGAGGGTGTGCTGAACATGTGAATTATGCATTTCAATATGTGTTTCGAGTGGGTGATCTTGTTTTATCTTCCCACAGTGCTCTGCTTTGAGTATGATTCTTCCTAAGTAGGATTCTTCATAAGCAGTTGAAGGTTAGGTTAGGTCAATTGGCCAAGACCACAGGCACATTGAGAAAAAATAGCAGCACTTTGACTTCAACTCATTCCTTTTCCTCCAAGTGTCATGCCTTCTGCTATAAGCTGCCTTGTGTTTCATCCCCACCGGGGCTCCCCCTTAAAATGCACTGGGCACATATCCTTCTCTCTCATCCAGCATCCCTGGGACTTCTTCCTGGGTGACCATGCACAGGTTATCCACAGCATGCAGCGGCCCTGCAGTTAGTTATGTCTCCCTGAAGACATGTAGTGCCTTTTCTCGCCTCTCCCATTGGTCTCCTTTCCTTATTCTTCAATTTCTTTTCATGCCACCTTTCCCTTTTTTATCCTTTTCCCTTTTTTCTATACTTTCTCGATTTAGTTCGTTCTTTCTTTCTTTCTTTCTTTCTTTCAAGATTTTATTTATCTGTCAGAGAGAGAAAGAGAGAGAGCACAAGCAGGGGGAGCAGCAGGTAGAGCCACAGCTTGATGTGAGAAGCAGGCTCCCCACTGAGCAAGGAGCCCAATGTGGGGCTCGATCCCAGGACCCTGGGATCATGACCTGAGCTAAAGGCAGCACTTAACTGACTGAGCCACCCAGGTGTCCCGATTTAGTACAATTTCATTAGGGATTTGGTGAGAGGAAAATGCGTTAGGACTAGATCATTGGGTAAGTAAGTGAGGGAAGAAAGCTGAAATGTTTTAGTTTTCTTCTCCTTCTGACCAACCAAAATGAATATGATTGATGGTAGTTTTACAATATTTCTGAAAGCCAAGTGGTTAAAAATCTGATAAATGTACTTTCTTAAAATGTTATTTAAAAAGATTAAGGCTTATGTCTTATTTCTTTATATAAATCTCCCAGTTGTGAGTAAAAGAAGTGAACAAAAAGAAATGGATTAGCCTAGTCTCACATACCAAGGAACCAAGTAGAATTATACAATATTTCTAACTCTGAATATGTATGAAATATAAACATTTCAAACTATGGCTATCTGGGGGAATCTTACGTTTACGTGAGCATTATATTAAACTTGGTCTTCAACAAATATGGTCAGAAGATATGTTCAGGGGCGCCTGGGTGGCACAGCGGTTAAGCGTCTGCCTTCGGCTCAGGGCGTGATCCCGGCGTTCTGGGATCGAGCCCCACATCAGGCTCCTCCACTATGAGCCTGCTTCTTCCTCTCCTACTCCCCCCGCTTGTGTTCCCTCTCTCGCTGGCTGCCTCTATCTCTGTCGAATAAATAAATAAAATTAAAAAAAAAAAAAGAAGATATGTTCGTATCTTGTAGTATATCTTTCAAAGGAATAAAAATCACAAGATGCTTCAACTAATTTAAATATGTAAACATGAAGGTATAGTAGGAAGTTCTAGATTTGGTTTGATTGGGGCCTCAACAATGTCAGCAAGGGTCAAAGTGAGGTGGTTTTTTTTGGTTTGTTTTCTTCTTTCTGCTTCGATGTCTGTCCTATATTCAGGGGTTCCGGGCATTGCACAGGCGTGGCAACATGTTGCAACAAGAGAACGGTTTCTTGGACTTACTTTTATAGTGAGGGAAACTTTTCCAGGAGCAGTGTCTGCAGAAACCCTAAGACCTTATTGGCCTGTATCACATTTCATGTTCACAATTAAATAAAATGGATTGAATCTTGAGGTTGTGATAAGACCACACTCCCTGAGAGAGACATGTAAACTAACAGTTTCAGTAAACAGGGAAGAAGGACAAATATCCGTAGTATAAGAAAGTAGCAGTGACTACTAGAGCATTTGGATTTGTTTCCATATTACAGTTTGTTTTTTCCTGTTGTCATTCCTGCTGAAACTCATGAGTGTGTATATGTGTAGTATTTGTTTGCCTGAGAAAGAGAGAAAAAAAGAGACATGATTCTTATATTGTTAGATTCAGCAGGCTCATGGAAATTAGCTTCTTGAACATTAGGAATGAATTTGAGAAAATGCATTTTGTTTCAAGTGGTGAAGAAAATGGTGAATTACTTGTATTTCATTCCTGCTAATCCTTCTTGGTTAACCACATCTTGTTTGTTTCTTCTCTCAGTATCAGTAATGTTTCCATCTTTAATTTAGAGATTATACCTTGTTCTATTTTGCAGCCCACACATAGAAATATCAGCATCATTATATGTTTAACTTGTTCCCAGATTGATTAGTCACGGGTATGTGTTGCCAAGTGCAGTACAGTATATTATACAGAGAAAAATCACTCTGGGCACAAAGATGCTTATGCATATGTTTGTATTGTAGTGGGGGATAGTTGTTGGTGAAGACTCAATTGCCTTCAACTGAAGAACAACATTCAGAAGACGCTCAAGTTGCTGCAGGAAACAATGAAAGGAAGGAAACGTTAGTCAAGGGTGAAAGGCACCATATGTCCTCCAGTACCTAGGCACAACAGGGAGTCAGCCTAATAGCTGTCTTAATGCACCCTGTTGTGTGTAGGTATCGAGGACATATGGTATATTTCACCCTGAACTGTGAATTTCCTGAAACAGCTGTAATGTTCTTTTAATATAGTTTGTGTGGGTCATTATATATAAGCAGAGATGTTTAAAACATCCCCCTTTCTCCCACTCACAGTAATCAAAGGAACTTTATATTTGGTTAATGTACACTTCTAACTATAGAACTTTTCCCATTTTAAAATGTTACCTGCCCAACCCCCACCCTTTACCTCTCTCCCTTTTTCCACAAATCTATTTTTCTCTCTCCATTTCTCAATCCTGCCCCCCTTTCTTCTTTTCTGTAGTTAACGAAGGGCTGCTTTGAGGAAAAGGAGTGAAATATTTTCATGCTTGCATATCAAAACTGTTTATATGCATTTTTATTTTTAAAGTGTTGGATAAAATTTAGATCTCAATTTCAAGTTTGGGATTTCAAAAGTATTAGTAAAAGTAGGAAGCTGTGTTTATTATCTCCTGAAGAGTCAGTTTTTTCCTCTGGGACATTTTATGCTTGTTCTGAATTCACACAGCCAGTTCTGATTTGCAACCTGTGACTTAGAAACAGTTTAAGAGGATTCTTAGATTCAAACAGTAAAACATTAACCCGATTGTGAAAATGAGAAAAAAAAAGTCTCAATGAGGGTCAAGTGAAGAGTAAGTTATGACAATAATCATGTAAACCTATAGTCAAGGAAAAGGCTGAAAGATATCATTTCAAGGAAACATGCTTGATGTGAAATTAATTTGACAGAGGTGTAACTGTTAAAAAGAAAGTTCATCTGAAATCACTGAAGGTGATTAATAGTTCAAGTAAGACACAAATGACACTATCTTAGAGAACAATTATTTTTCAAGGTTCATTGGAGGAAAAACAATGAAAATTCACAGCACTCAATTAGGACCCAAAGAGTTGCTTACTGAAATTAATAATGACTGAAAATTTAAGAATACTGATTATAACACTTTGCCTTCATATGAGGATATTTTATTATAGCTTTGAATTATGATAAATGACAAAACTATCTCATTTTAAATGTATTTACCTAACTTAAATATATATAGTTCTGTACTCTGAAAATATATTTTCACATTTTTCTTGGTTGTGGTTGTGGGTGAGTTGAAGCCATCATTCCCCCTTAAACATTAAGGAACTGAAATGTACACAGAAAAGTGTTAGAGCCAAGTTGTTATTAACAAAGCCACCTGCTCAAAGATCTTTGCTTTTGGTAATAAATGGAGCTGGATAGGGACAGATTAGGCTAAGAATTCTTCCAGGCATTTCTTTGGTGAATAAAGGTTTTGGTAACACACTGTATGTCCTAACTACATACAAATGTTTTAACATCAGCCACATAGTTTCCCAGAAGAGTAAAATACCATTAAAGCCAGCTCTACTACCTTGGAATTTATGATACTTAATAGCTACAAAAATGTTTATCTTTGCTCAATATCTGATGAAAAAAGTTACCAAGTAAAACTAAGCAAAATAAATAGGATATAGGAGTCTATTTGAGAAAACTTGATTGGCATAAGTATTTCCAAAGGTTTGTACAAGATCTTTAAAACAAGCAAATTTCTGTATATTCTTTAGAGTAGAATCAATTTATCAGTATTAATTGCTCAGGGTCTTTTGATATATAAAGTGGTATTTATTTTTAAATATTTCATAATTCTTATTTAACAATGATACACGTTCTTCTTAATTAGTTCGTGTAGAGATTTTTTTTCCATTTGCGTCAAGGTTCCAGTCACTTACAAAATTTGTGATAAAGAACATATATGGCAAAGTGAAACCCAGCTTTCTCCTAGTTAGCTATACCAACTGTAAGCAAATTATTTTTCTATACTCCTAATTACCTTATCTCCAGAATGGAAGAGTATATCTAGAGCAGTGCTTTTTAAACTTTAATATGCATAAAAATCACTGAGGATTTGTTAAAAATGCAAATTTTAACAGAATAGGTCTTGGATGGTGCCCACTCTTCTGTGTTTCTAAAACATTCCCAGGTTATCCTGCTTACTGGTTCATGTTGAGCAAAAGGCTCATTCCAGTTTCTCATATTCCTTGGTTGCAAATGGAAGCATCTAGGGAGATTTTTAAAGTAACCAATACCTATTCCCACACAGACAATTGAATGAGACTCTTGATGTGGGGTCCAGGCATCAATATTTTTGAGGTTACCATGTGATGTGAAAATGAAGTCAGAATTGAGAACAGCTGTTTGAGATGATACCTGTTTCTGTTCAAGCTTTATGATGGCCTTAGTAGACAAGGTGTACTTTGTAAAATCATGTGTTCTACTGGAAAATGAGACAACCCATCAACTACAGGAGATTGGATAAGAAAATGGATAATTTTTTGGATAGCGAATTCACATTAGTGCTACATGTCTCTCACCAAAAGGAGCAAAACAAGAAGATTGAAAAATGTAATCGAATACCACCAAGAGTACCAAGGGGAGATTAAGAATCCATTTAAAAAAAAAATGGCTTGGCTTGTTGTTAAGATTGTAACATGAAGAAAAGAAAAGACAAAGGTCAGAGCCATATTTAATTAATTATGGGAAAAGCCACATGTAATTAACAGCTGTGTGGGATAAATATCCATGTCTGTGTACTTCTAAAGATGAAATGGATCTGCTCAAATGTGGGCCTATGACCACTGAAGAATGTTCAGTTACCCTTAGCTGGCTAACCAATCCTTTGGTCCCATGAAGCAAAGAGTGTCCTTAGACCACTAATTATAATTACAGCCAACTCACCCTTCTGCACCTCCTGTCCCAACTCTTGATTTAGTTTTCTGACACTTATCAGCTCTGACATACCACAGTATAAATTTCCTTTGTTTACATTAAAATGTAGTAACAGAAACTTTTGTCTGATTTTCCTTCTTATATCCAGGTTCCTAAACAGTGCAGGTACAAAATACGTGTTTTGGGCAAATACTTGTTGAACAAGTAAATGAAATGAAACAAAGATATTTAGAAAAGGATAACAAAATAGCAAAAGAAAAAGGAAAGATGAATATAATCTTAACACCTGAAAGTAATGTAATATTGTGTATCAACTACAATGAAAGCTAATGTTGAAATAACAGATGGTTGACATCTAAAAAAAGCGAACAAACACGTAATCTTAGAAGGTCTAAGAATCCATTCTGTCTCCTCCTACCAGCCGGAGGAATCTTTGTATTGCTTTTATATGAAAGGTTGGCCTTATAAACTATTGTCTTGAATATTTAAGATGTCTGTACCATAATGCTGTCAAGTAACAGAATGTAACTTAAAATTCCACAAAAACTCTAAAATTTCATGACTAAAATATTCCAGATATCGCATTAGATACTTAAATTATTAAAGTCCTTAATTCAATTGCAGAAAATTACTCTTGCATATTTGCAAGATGAACTGAAAACTTATAAACTATGTTTGTTTTTGTTTTTTCCCATGTTCGGAGAAATCAGTAAATTTCAGATTAAATATTCTTTTTTGGGACATGGTTGATTCAACTATAAAATAAATGTAGACTCCTCTAAATTCTGAAAGTATTTATTCTAAATTCTTAGAATTTAAGGTAACATTGACAATCCAACAATGGGACCAAAGGAGTGACACTTTCTCCATGTTCTTACTTTTGAGTAAATACAATGGGAATATTTATTTTTGCGTGATCTGGGTATGAAGGGAAACTTGTTTGTTCACGTTACATATCTAAGAAGTATACAATTTAATACTGTGGTCTTTTAATGTCATGTGTAAGTGAAAACAAAGGAGAGCAAAAGAAGATACTGGCAGCAGTGGTGTGGTTTATGTCTATTTTCTGGTTTGATGGGACCTTTGTTAGCCTCAAGTCTTGATAAACAATTTTGAGGGCCAGCTTATTGGTAATTTCTTGATATTGTTTATGGATAGTCTACTTTATTGGTTTTGTTTTTCTTTCAATTTCCTATTCTTTAAACTATTACAGGAGGGGAAATGTTTGATCACAGCACTTCTATTTAAAGACTGTAAACAATTATATTTTATGATGTCTATAATGATAATTTGGAACTTGATTTTGCCAGAGTGTATTTAGATAATTATAGCTTTCTTTCTGCTGGGTTGTACCTTCATTCTGTTTTTTTCCAGCCTATTCCATATTAACATCTTTTGGTTTTAAATCTAAATCAATAACAGTTATATTTTATTTCTCTAAATATTGCTGAAAACGGACATTTGTGTTAATTTGGGTTAACCTGAGTTAGCAGACACTTGAATCAAATTGTGAATTTTAGGGAAAATATATTCTTATTTGTGTTTAA
This sequence comes from Ursus arctos, assembly GCF_023065955.2. NCBI lineage: Eukaryota > Metazoa > Chordata > Mammalia > Carnivora > Ursidae > Ursus > Ursus arctos. The sequence continues at coordinate 17,797,109 of NW_026622930.1, forward strand.
TAACATGGTTGAATCAGTGGGGAAAGAAAGGGGACAATTGCTTATAAAGAGAGACCTATTTCCCCTCCATTAAGTTTAATTGCAAACATTTTAGGCATAATGAATCACTGCTGACCATAGGCCACATCATCATTCTGTGGTCATTGTGGGTGCTTGTGGGTACAAGTTTTGTATTTCAATTAGTAGGAAGAATTTATAAGTATATTTATAATATTATAGGAGCCTTTTGTAAGTTGCACATGAAACTGGGAGAAAAATAATTCCTTGGAACCCTTTGGCCTCCTAAAACCTTAAACTTTTACATCATGGAAGTTAAAAAATGATCTCTTTCTTTTTGGTTCTCTGTATTACTCAGGTGGAACAATCTGAAAAACTATTTATGAGAAATGTTAAAATATGCTTTGAGAAAACCACCATAACTATATTTTAAAATTGTTTTCAAAGCCTTTGGCAGTTTAAAGAGCCAAGCAAACAAAAGATGTAAAATTACTTAGTTGTTCTCAAGCCTGCAACCATCAGAATAAAACAAAACTGGCTGCTTGGGGTTGATTGTAGAAATAATGCAGATGGAGACTCCAATACACGGCAGAATTTGCTAGTTATTAGAAAAGAGAAAATCGTGGCAAGTGGAGTCATGGGGTCATGCCACATGAAGCATCATCAACATGCAAATATTTTCTGATGGGAAGTATTTTAATAGATATTTAGTATCTAGAGTCAGAAGGCAAGATGAACAGAGGGAGATCACAATGGTGATATATGCCCAAAATAAAGTTTTTCATTGGTATATATAATTAGGAATTCAATTTTAGTACCTATTTGAACCAAGTGTGGTAAATTCAGTGTTTAAACAAACAAGATAGAAAAAATAGGGGTTGAGCAGTAGGGTTTATTTTTCTTACTTGATTATGAACAGAAATGACCACTAATTCTAGGGTATACATAGCTTCAGGGATCTGACATAGATAGAATCTTAGATATTAAAAAATAAGGCACACACACACACACACACACACAGAAACTCTCCAAATATATTATTGTATGTACAAGTATGAATATAAATCTAAGGAAAAAATAATGATAGGTAACAAAGTATGGAAAATAGGTGAAGTGTTTACTTATCAAATGGGAGATGAAATGGGCCTGGAACAAAGGGGAACTTTATTACATAATTTTAATTTTTACCAGAAGTCATGTAGTGATTCATAATTATTTTTGGCAAATTATTAAAAGGAAAAGTAAGATAAAATTTAGGCCTTTGAGACAGAAATTGTAAAACTGGAAGATGATTAATGTTTCTAAGTTTCAAAGTAGTAAGGGTGGCCAGAGGCAGCAAATGGAAAAGTCCAAAGTTTGAACTTAAAAATACACGTCTCTTCAGGCCTTTGCACCTTGCTTGTTTGTTTGCCTCCTTCCACATAGTCCCATGGCTTCAGCTCTTCTCGCAAATAGTTACAAGACGGATTCCTTCACTTTGTTTTTATCTCCGATAAAATGACATTTCTTTGGGTGGTCCAGACTCCCCTTTCTAAAACATTGCCTCTTACCATTCTCTCACCTCATTACCATGAATTAGTTTCCTTCATAGCGTTTTTCACAATCTGACATATTTTAAGTATCATTATGTTAATATGTGTTTTGAGCACTGGAATAGAACTCCGAGAAGGCAGGGCCTTCAGCTTTTTCTCTTTCTCAACACTTAACAGCAGTACTTAGCACGTAGTAGTTGCTAAAAACATACATATTGAAAAGGAGAAAAACTTTTATAGGTCCTTAAAAGATGCTGTTAGGAGCAAAAGCCAAATAAGGTGGACTCTAAAATAGGATGCCAAACAGAATATAACCAACTCTTATGAAAGTTAATTCGTTCCACTTACAAATGATCTTTATATTATGTCTTGTATTTCATATCTCTTAGATATTTGAATGTCTCTTGATATTAAATGGATAATTTCAAGTTAAATTCAATGTAGAGAAAATTGTAGCTTAATATTAAGTCTGGACCATCTCTTCCTAACAGGGATTTTTTTTTTTTAACTTGTCCTATAGTCCCTAATATCTCATCACTTCTACATATGGCTACCATAGTGGGCCTGAAGGAAGAAACAATGGTCTGGGGTTGTTATCTTGGCTCAAAAGCAACCTATTGCAGAAATACGTATATTAAAAGTTATAATGTTGAGCTTATGTTTTTCTTTTCCTCATATTTTCTATTTAATTATCTATTGGCTATTCCTATAAGCATATAACAGACTCAGATGTATGGTATTTGATTAAAAAGCTTTTTAGTCATAGTGTCTATATCTTGTTGGGAGAATATTTTGTCTGAGTTTTTAGAATTATTATTTATTTGAGAGAGAGAGAGAGAGAGAGAACAAGTGGCGGGGGGGGGGGGGACAAAGGGAGAGGGAAGAGGAGACTCCCCTCTGAGTAGGGAGCCAGGGCTCCATCCCAGGACCCTGAGATCATGTCCTGAGCTGAAGGCAGACGCTTAACTGACTGAGTCACACAGGCACCTCTTGTCTGAGTTTTATACTGGATTTTATATGCCAAATAGAAATCATTACGAAATTCTGTTCAAAGTTGTTCAGAATTGTAGGCTTTACAAATCCCCTCTCCTTTAAGCATACTTGGTAGTTCAGCATTTTAGAGCAAGCAAGCCTTGCCTTGAATATAATAATGGTGAAGGCAGAACTTTCCAAAACTTCAACTAAAAAGCACATATTGGGGAGGATACTTTTTTACCTATGATGAAAGAAAACTTGCAAGATAGTGATTTTTTTATTGCTTTCTCTTGTGTATTTTATCATCAACACTCCAAAAATTAATTTGATTTTGTTGTTGCTTAATTGAGTGACTAAATTTATCTATGAAAGATGTTTAACACCACTACAAACACAAGTATAATAGTGCATTTAAATTGTAAAGTGCTTCAAATAAGCATGTGAGATATTACTATTAATATTCTAAATGCTGGACACCAAAAATAGATTTTAAAATAACCAAATATGATAAAGAAAGAGAATGCATGTTCAGGTAAATATAAATTTCTGACACTGAGGATTATCTAGGAAAAAAGTTTGTTTTAATTTGAACAGCTAAAAGGATTTCTCATCTGAATGGTGTGTATATGCATGTGTGTATTAATCACCATAAGAATTATGATAATTTAGAATTTTAGGATCACTCAAGGCATTTTATGACTCCCAATCATCACAGTGTTGGAAGTGGGTCTAAAATGAGTTATTTGTAAGAATGCAAACCCCAGGACCCTAAAGCCCACCACTCTGAATTTTAAAAGCTTATCTTTAATAGTTCTTCTGTACCCCAAATTTTAAGAACTACCTTTTGGCAATACTATGAAAGAAGTAAAAATAAAATAAGTGTAATAATTATAGCAATATTATTACTAATAATTGATATTTTGAATGTGCTGATTATTACCACCATTCTAATCATGTTACATGTATTAACTCCTTTACTAATTGCAGTGACCCTGTATGGTAGATACTATGACAAACTCCATTTTACTATTGAAGAAAGTGTGTCACAGAGAGGTTAAGTAATTTGACTAATACGGTGTGAAAGTGGGGGAGTCTGGAGCCAACAATGGAGCCTGCTTCCTGAGTTTGCCTTATCAGCCCTTTCAGAATTCCCTTGTGTCTGATCCATGCCACACACTGTGGAGAGATGAAGCACAGCCCACTCTCAAAGGCCTTAATGTCCAGAGGGGAGACAGACAAACACTGAGACAAATGCAAATTTGACTAAGGCATAAGATGATCAGGAGAGGAAAGACTATTAATCTCTACAGAGAAATCTTCACGGAGGCAACAAGTCAACCTTAAAATTAAGTGGAAATGGCAGATAAGATGATGGCAGCATTCCATACAGTTCCAGCTGTGCTGTACTGAAAAGTCACGGAACATTAAAGCATGACACATTTAGAAGAAAGTAGTTTAGTGTGGCACGGATATAGTGTGTAGGATGAGGACAAGTGGAAGGAGGTGGAGCTGGAGAGGTAAATCAGGGCAACCTATGAAAAAAATGAAGAGAATGGCTTTACTGGTCATGCCAAGTCCAAAGGCAAAGGTATCCAGATTTTTTTTTTTTTCTATGACAGCAGTGCCCTCTTGAGTTGTGCAGGGCAAAACCCTCACTGATACATGTAGTGGGGGAGTGATCATGGGACAGTGTTAAAAAGTGGAAATAGTAAGATGAGATGTGCTACAAATTTAAGCCAGTGCTTCAAAAAGCATGCATAGGGAGACCATAACCCACCTAAAATTTGATTCAATTTGGGTAGATCTAGTCTCAAAAGACCTTGAAGATAGCCCTTTGCTGTGGAGGTCAGAGTTCACCTGTATCTTCCTTCAGGATTCTTAAAAATGTAAATATTTTTATAAAGTTGTCACTATCAAGGGCTCTATCAAAGAAATGTTACAGACTCAAGAAAACTAATGATTGACTTAAGGCAGAGTGGTCACATAGTACATTGTTTGGGTTTTTCTCTATGTACTGCATTTTGCTCCATCACTCGAGAAACCGATGGGGGACTCTGACAAGCTCTATCTAGTAAAAGCACTTCTTAATAGCTTAACTTGCTGGGCAGGGTGGCTTTGTCACTGGGGCATCATGGCAGGAAGGGGCCAGCCACCTCAGCTGCTTGCTGGGGCAAGCATCTCACAGCGGAAGCCAAAGAAGCAGGTTTCAAGTGATGCAGCAAAGCAGACAGGGGTGGAGCGCAAGCTTCTTAAGAAACCTTAGAGTTCATGAAAGAGGGAATAAGTTAAACATTTCCAACAAATTAAAGAATGGAGAAAAATCTATATAAATTAAAGAATGGGGAAAATTCTCTGCACTCAAACAGGAAGGCGAACTTTAGAAATCATTGAGAGAATGATTATAGATGAATCGTTAAAAATAAAGAGAGTAGTAAAAGTAAGCAGACCAGGCTTAAAAAAAAAATCAACTTATAGGAAAAGAAAAGAAAGTTAATAAAAAAGAGGAGAAATATTTTAAGATGTGTTATATCTGATAATGTTAATGTGGCGATGAGAATGATCAAGGATGTTCCTGACTTTTGAAATAGTCATCTGATAAGTCCTTAGCCAAGATTCAATCTCATGCAGATTTGATGCCAGGGACTGCCTTCTCTCAGTCATAGCAATCTAACAAATTCTGCGAACCCTATTTTAATTATGATTTATTAACTCATTACTCAGAAGGTCACATTGTTTCCTCAAGAGAAGGCTCCACCCCAACCCACTTTGCAGGGTTGTGGGGGAGGGGTGTCTGTGCATAGATAAAGATGGATTGGGGTATACCATCTGCTTATACTTGTAAAAGTATGCTGTAATGCTTTTCCTTCAAGGTAAATTTTAAAAATTGAATATTTGTGGAATGAATGGGGCAGCTTTTGTTGATTTTTTTATGGAGACGATTTAGGTAAAGGATAGCAATAATACTGTATTTGTATAGAGAATTATAAGTTCTGAGGATAAGTATTAATAAATATCTTTTAAATTACGTTATGTGTAGGCTGAAAAACTAATGAAATCTCTGAATTTATACTTGACCTTGTCCAATTTAAATGCAGAATCAGTCTTGTAAGAATAGATTATAAGAGTATCCTAAGTATCTGGGTGAGTGAGCAGAAAAGTACCTGATGAGTTTTAGTGTCAGCTAGTGCAGTGTAAAGTGGTGAAGAATAAAACACTTAAACTATATGTGCATAAAAAAGGCCTCTGAGGTATTGATTCCTATTCTTGGCTCATAGTTCGCACTTACAACATTTGCCTCGCCTCTGCTGAGTCTTTATTATCCCCTGTGTTGTCCCGATGTGTCATTGCATAACTTGGCCCAGGACAATGGCTTGAATGGATCAAGACATGTCTTTTATTTTTTTTTTTAATTTGTTTTTCTTAGAAGAATAGTTCTTTATTTTTTTAGAAGAATAGTTCTTTCTTTCCAAATATAAGTTTATTTTTTATTACAATGTTCAGTTAGCCACTGTATAGTATATCATTAGTTTTTGATATAGTGTTCAGTGATTCATTAGTTATGTATAACACCCAGTGCACATCACAACATGTGCCCTCCTTAATACCCATCACTCTGTTACTACATATAGCAAATTTTCCCCCAGTCATTTCAGCTCTACCCATGACTTTGTAAGTATGGCAACAAAATATGGGACATTATCAGGAAGGGCACTGGAAACAGAGTGTTTTCCTGCTGTCAAGGGGTAGGTTACACAAACCCACCCGTAATGGTGTGTACAGTTATGGTTTCTGCATTTCCAGAAGATAAAAAAAAATGAAAAGACATGCAAAGCAAAGGGCAGTAGGTAAGAAGGGAGCAATTATGCTCCACAATAAAATCATAAAAAATCTGTGAAGGTGACAGTTGAAAATATAAGTTATTGAGGTTTTAATGAAAAAATAATTGTCATAATACTATTCATAGTTATTCTACATGTACTTTTAAATAAGGCATTTACTTCTTCCTTTACATCTCCCAATAAGCCTGTATTATCCCAATATAATTATTTCTCTTCATAGGTGAAGGAATTGAGCCTCAGAGTAATGATAAACCTGACCATAGATCAGGGGAAGAGTGAGTTCTTGAACCCTAGGTCCACCGAATTCACAGAGTTTTAAAAATCAAAATTTTTAGAAGAATTTAAGGTTTTTATTTGAAGTAGGAGTGTGTGACTTTAAGAGCAAATACTAGGAACTACTATTACACAGGGTGAAGAATATACACTTTTAAATTAAGAGGCAATGTGAATGGGTTTGAAAAGGGTTTGAGAACCTTATTCAACCCCCTAAATATAATTTGGTGCTGGCTTTATCTTTAAAGTTGAATGAGGAAGATGTCCTGTTTCTTCCTATGGAGTTCTTCCTGAGCTCCTCTTGGGGAGCACTGCAATGCAAAGCTTCTGGAACAACCTGCAAAACCTTTGACTTCGAGAACTGAGAATTTAAAGCTGTAGTTGAAGTTCTGTTTGTGGTTAAGATTTACCGAATGAGGGGCACCTGGGTGGCGCAGTCTTTAAGCGTCTGCCTTTGGCTCAGGGCGTGATCCCGGCGTTCTGGGATCAAGCCCCACATCAGGCTCCTCCACTATGAGCCTGCTTCTTCCTCTCCCAGTCCCCCTGCTTGTGTTCCCTCTCTTGCTGGCTGTCTCTATCTCTGTCAAATAAATAAATAAAATCTTTAAAAAAAAAAAAAAAAAGATTTACCGACTGAGCCACTATTGCCGGAAAGGAAACAAAAACAAAAAACAAAACATGAGGCAAAAGGGTAGACGTATAAGATGTTAGAAATTCCATTAGCTTCTGTAACAATTTTTCTAGGAATAGAAGATAGTAATTAAAATGGAAGTATTCTTTTTTTTTTTTTTAAAGATTTTACTTATTTATTTGACAGAGAGAGAGACAGCCAGCGAGAGAGGGAACACAAGCAGGGGGAGTGGGAGAGGAAGAAGCAGGCTTCCAGCGGAGGAGCCTGATGTGGGGCTCGATCCCATAACGCCGGGATCATGCCCTGAGCTGAAGACAGACGCTTAACGACTGAGCCATCCAGTCGCCCCCAAAATAGAAGTATTCTTGAAATACATCATATTCCAAATCAAACTGTTACGATGCTACATTTATTTGGAGACAGAATGTGTGGCTTTATAGTAAATGGAAAGAATAGAATCAAAGACCTTGAAGAATTTAAACAGATATCACACGTTATTATTATTATTATTATCATTTTTAAATTTTCTAGTCTGTATTTCTCCATTACAGAAAATATTGCTGTGTAAATCCAAATGATTGTCAGCTTGCAAAGCTATAGAAAATAATACACTGAGGAAGCTTATATTTCTTTCTTTATTTTGGTTGGGGTTTGCGGTTTGCAAAGTCTTTACTTGCTGAGAGTGATGAAGAATGAACAAACTGAGAAAACACTTTATATAACTGTAAAATATGCATTCGCAAAGCTATATTTGTGAAATTAGTAATAAATCATAATAACAGGTAATGACATACTTTAAAATTATTTTAAATATTTAACAAAATGATAGAGTCCATCTACAACCTTCAGTCTCCTTGTGAACTCCAGCAGTTCACTCAAGCTTTTCAATGTCAGAGCAAATTGAGAGCTGGAAGGTGACACATTTAGATGCATATTATGCCAAGGCACTCAGGTCAGACATTTCTGTAAAAAGAATTATAGCTTACATTTAATAAACACCTGCTATGTGAAAAACACTATGTTAAGTGCTTTATATGCAATGCATTATTCAATTTTCATAATGATCCCATAAGATGATACTCTCATTATTTCTGTTTTTAACAGACATGGAATTTAGCTTATTATTAGTTAATAAAATTAATAGTTAATATTAATTCACTTAACCAAGTAAAGCCAAGTCGGGGTACAAAGTTTTCAGTTGTCTCATTTCAGATCTATGGTCTGAAACACTAATCTATAATACAGAGATATCATAAATTAATTAAAAGAAGAAATATAGTTTATGGAGTAAACATAATCTAAATCATATTCGGTCCTCAAACTGACTAAATGTATATATATTATATGATGGGGCAGGCAACAATGAGAAGGTTTGGTTATTCATATACAGTAAGGTATTTTACTTTATGTAAGCAGGTTATTATTTTTTTTAATGAAAGGTAATGGAAAGTTTCTACCATATGAACAGGTTGGAAAAGCTTTTTAAAGCTTCAAGTACAAAGATAGACTCTCAGTGGATACAGAGAAACTTATGGTTAAAGAATAAATATTTCCAGATGATCCCATGTAACTGGTTTCTAGTGGAAAAGGAATAATTGGTGTTAGAGAGATATTTGCAACATTTCAAGAAAACAAGAAAAAAAATTCCATAGACTAAGACTACTTGGTAAAAATGAAACTTTACTTTGTGTTTGTGGGGATAATAATGAAATATATAGTTTGGTGTTGAAAATATCTATAGCATATATATGTGTGTGTATATATATATTATATATATATAAAACAATTGTGTATTTGGAGATATTTTTCAAGTGATATAAATAAAAATTAGTATGTAGTAAAGGCAGTTAGAACTTGAGCCAATTCGTGTAACACAGAGTAGCTCTCTAGTTATGCTAAACCACTTTGGAACACAATGATCTGATATGCCCAAGGAAGATTTATTAGAAACAGAAGATATGTTATTGTAACTACTGATACTTTGGTAGCTAGTGATATGATGACTATAGATAGAATAGAATTAATTCAGAAACAGTGGCTTTTCTTGGGTATCAGGTATAGCTGACTGGGCGAGTGCTAACTGCTCCACATCTGTTTTTCTAGCAGGTTTTTTAGGCCAGCATACATGTGGCTGGACCTCGACACAGGCAACCATTAGTTCAAGTGATCCAGATGCTCTTCTTTTCTAAACTAGTATTGTATAGACTTCTGATCACCATCTACAAGAGGGTTATGCAATTAATTTAGAAGGTCTTATGCATATTTTCTGTGACATAGAAATGAAAGAACTGACAATGTCCAAATGGCTGTCATGGTCTAAGGATGACAGTTTTATGAAATATTTTGTTTGAACCTTAGATGTGTGTGGAGGGTGTGGAGGTTGAACAATAGAGAGTTATAGAGACTTATGTATAGTTCATAAAGTAAAATGTGTTTCTGACTGTGAATGGAGACTAAAAAAACAAATTAACATTTCTCTGGGATGTCATCATGGAAAAAACTGATAAAAACTCCCCGTGTGGATACCCAATAATGTTGGGGTCTCGCTAGTCCAACTTAAGGGACTTTTCTTTAGGAACATGATTTGTTCTACTTTCTGTGTCTGCGGTGTCCATCCTATCCCCCTATGATGTAAACTGTATTTGGTGCTCGGGCAGGGGAACTTTCTAAATTATTTCTTTGTTGATCAATTCATCTTCTACGCTGTTTCCAAGTTTTTCCCAACCGTACCCCTGCTTAGAACTGTTTAATGGTTCTCCATATGGCCAAGGTTAATTTTAAACTCTAATCTGGCATTAAAAAATTCTTTAGCCATTGCCCCTTGCTAGTGTGTTGAGCCTTATTTCCTATCATTACTGTACTAAGACCTAAGATTCAGTGAACCAAAACACTCGCTGGACCAGGTTGAATGAGGGTATTTCAGACTTTTATGTTTAGGCTCAGTTCTGTCCTTATTTATTGTTTATTTCTCTCTTTGTAAACCAGTAAACCTTCAATTTGTTCTTTAAGTCTCTATGGTCTTTATGTTTTACCTCCTATGTGAAACCTTCACTGATGCTCCCCTCCTGAGCAACAGTAAGATGATTCATCGTTTCTGCCTTCTGTTGTTTCTCCCATTATGTCTTGTATAGCTTCTTATTCCAAGTGTATAATATAGCACTTAGAAAATAGTAAGAGATTATTAATACATATTTGTTGAATGAATAAATCTCGGTAATCATGGAGATATAAAGGTATTAATATTTGCTGGAGACATTTATTTGATTGTTGTGCTCCTTTTTCCCAAAACTAAATAAATATTAATTAATATACCAACGCTGTAAAATTGAAAATGGATTTCTACATGATGTAATGAAATCATCATCATTTAGTAGACATGATGCTTTGAGCCCTGCAAATAACTGCTTGTCTAAGCTGTTCTTGATGAGTTATTATTTTAGTCTACAGAACAGTGAAGGGAAATGATTTGTTTGTGTATTTATAAATAGTTTCTGTGTCATGTGTGTTTGTGGGTTTTTGTGGGGGAAAAGAAGCATCGCTATAGGAAACATAATAGAATGGGAGAGAAAATCTTTATGAAAAGAAAACAAGTCTTCATGTTTTTCACCAGTGATTTTGGTTCAGAGAGCATTTGATGTCTACCAGCAAGTGTAAAACAAGATTTAAGGTACAAAAATGTATTGGATCAATCATTCATCTTAAAGTAATAGGGATGTAGATACAAACTCAAATTGTTGTTTTTAATTTTTAAAAACAAGCAAAACTGAATTAAAATAATATGCTTGCATTTTTAAATATAAAAAGAATGATTACCTAAGAGAAATTAAAATTTTGACCTTTATTATTTTGTAAAATTGTACTCATCTTCCTTGTGGAGTATGAAGAACTTTCCTTTAGCCTTTGAACACAATAAATTAGATAATTTTTTTTGGCATGTGTGTAGTTTTTCAATCACACTACTGCTGTAATAGATAATCAAAGGGAGATTGAATCCATATCTTACAAATGTAATCATAAATAGATATTTCACACTAATGTTGGCAAGTGTGATCTGAAATATTGGACAGATGTGTAACATAAAGAGATTAAGCTGACATCTATGTTTCTGATAGTGAGGTGTGGATTCCAGAGACACAGAGAGTTACGGAATGATGGAGCTAGACATCCAAGTGTAATGTTAAAGAACAGGTTTGAGGAATTAAGGTAATGACTCAATTTTGTAAAACCTTCTTTTGTGATTCCTATTCAGCTTGACATTGTATAAAGTTGGTATTTTTTATATTTTTAAAGGAAGGAATATAACATGTATTAGGTCTTGCTTGGGTCTTTCTAGAATAACCTGTGAAGTACTTTTGCTTATAACCTTTTATAGCCCATGTAATATCTTTTTTATGGGTCAAGCAATATGTGCATAATCCTCAACAAGCATTTTCTATCATGTATTTAAAATACTGTCCCCTCAGCCAGACTTGAGGGAAATCCTTGTAGGCAGGGACTGCACCCTTAGACTGGTAATAAGGTTCACTTTCTTAGATTTTGTGCTATAGAAGACCTTACTCTAGTCCTGCTCTAGCTCTGCCTATTCCCATGGGGCATAAAGTCCATAGTGCCAGTTGGATGTATTCACCTATGGCCCATATCAACCCTCCTGACTATGCCTCTAATATCTGAAAATGAGCATAAATTCCTAAATCCAGAATTCAAGGCCTGGGCATGATCAAGCAACCTATCTCATTCCTGATACCCTTTACCTTGCTCATACAGTTCTGTCCAAGCACTTGTCTCATTTTATTCTTTGAAATATCAAGCTCGTCCTTGCCATAGGATCTTACATTGGATGTTTTCTCTATTTCTTATACTGGGATATCCATTTTGAAGGATAAATACTTTCCCGTGGTCAGCTTTCAGATGAAATGTCACCTCCTCAAAGATATTTTCACTGACCATCTATGTCAAATAAATTATTTTGTTTCTACTTCTTTTTAAAATATTTTCTACTATATGTATATGTATGTGTGTGTTGGTCTATTTGGAATACAAATTCCATGAGAACAGAACTTTGTCTTCTCTGTCATTGTCTTGTCTTCTGTCAAATCTCTAGTGCCCAGAATTGCCCTAGAACATAAGAAATACTAATAAACATTTGATGAATCAATGATTATTGAATGAATTGTCTGGAATAATCTACATATTCAATAAATGTATAATGTTTGAATGAATGAATGAATGAATGAATGAATGAATACATGAAAGGTCACATCATTTTTTTTACTCCAAAGCTATGGTCATTTCATTATTACACACTATTTACACCTATTCTGTGAATCCAACTGAACCCCTGTATTCTTACAAAATTTGAGACAATAGGATGGCTATACACTGTAAAAAAATGTTGTAGATTCTTTTCTTTCATACTCTTGCATTGTGACATGACAGATCCTCCCATCAATAAGTGGAGCCCATCTCTCCTCCTTGCATATGAGTTAGCCATATCAGATGCTTGCATGATGGGTCATTCTAAACATGATGGCAAGTGGAGTAGCTTTACTTCTCTTGCTGCTGTGGAAAACCCAAGGATGGCCATTTGAAAAAGCCCACACTATTTTACTAGATGATGAGAAACATGTGGCATAGTCCCCTCAGTTGTGCCAAGAGACCGGCTGTCAGCTGCCAAATGTGTAGGGGTGATACCATCCTGGATCTTTCAGCTGACCTTCCAAATAATCACAGCCACATGACTGAGTTCAGCAGATATCAACTGAGCTGGTTCAGTCCAGAAGAATTATCCAGCTAACCTAAACAATTATGAGTGGTTGTTGTTTTAACCGCTAAGTTTGAGTGCAATTTGTTACACAGTGAAGGCTAACTCATACTGAGGCTATATGGAAAAAATAAAAACAGTTCCTGTTACAACTATGTCCTTGTAAGTTCAGGTAGCTTCTGAAAATGTAAATATTAAACCGAGATACAAAGAAATCATTTTGCAGTGGCCATTACTAAAGACTGTGTCAGTGAAATGCTTCATCTGTTTGACAGAAGAAGAAAGAATAGGATTTCCCTTGATATAATTGAATTTGATACTGCGTCTTTTTTTATGTATATCATAGGTAATATTTAAGTGACAAACTGAAAACAAGTCACAATTTAAATATTAGAGAGATAGAATTAGAATAGATAAAAGCCAGAGTTTTTCCTAGATGCTGACATCACAGGATTTGCTGTGTGTTAAAGTTGGAATAACAGTAGTGAGACCACAATTTTAGAACATCCTATTTGATCCACAGCTTAAATAAATTTTGATGTTGTAAATGATACCAAAGTTATGGTTGAACATCAAGTCATTTTAATATCATTGAATGGCAAATTTTGATACACACACTGACAAACACCATATTATTTTGCTTAAAAAAGGAAGTTTTGCTGAAAAAAGTTGTGGCCTTCAAACATATTCCAATACCACACTGATCTGATACTTGAATTTGAATTGCTAATATTATAAAAATTTTCTGCTTATGTTGCCACTGTTGATACTTACTCTTGTGAAGCCAGATGTCTAATATCCATCCTGCACCTACACATTAAGCTGCTAATCTTGGGGGAGAAAAAAATGAAATAGCTTATTTTTGTTGTTGCTGTTACAGTTCATCTCTAAGATATAAGGGTAAGACAGATTTTTATCATAATATAATTAATTATGTTGGTATATATTCCTTTTCCTTCTGATGTTTTTCAGACCATTTGGTACTTTGAACTGTCCTGCCAATGGCAATATGATTCAGTCTGTACCATTATGGCTTCCTGGTCAGAAAATCATGTACGCAATTCCCATGTCTTGTATAAGTGGTCTATGTAGGCCACTCCAAAGTTCCATCTGCCAGTGTAGACACTATCATTGTGATGAAGGAATGAAATGAAGTTTCTCATCATTTACTAGAAAATAAATTCTGCACATACTAACATCAACAAAAAGGAACAGGGATTGAGAATTGAGTCTATCTCTATTTCAGTCAAGTAAAGACCTTGAAACAGACCAAAACCTTGTATACACATCCAGTATCTATTTTGCATTAAGGTATAGTATAGTGTCTTAGACAGAATCTCCAATGATGGAAGCCTGGATTCATCCAATCTTTGCCATATTTTTTTTTTTTTTCTGAGTGAGCCTTTGTCAAATACTTTACATATTCCTCCTGTAGTGTTTTAAAATATATCCAAAGGTCTTTGATACTCCTCTTCTCAAAAGGCACAGTTTAAATGTTACCCTCTAACCACTTGTGGGCTAGACTTAGTAACTATCTTCTAATTAAAGAGAATGTGGCAGAAGTGATGGCATGTGACTTGTGAGACGAGGTCCTGAAAGGCATTGTGATTTCTTTCTTGCTCTCTCCTGGAGAAGCCAGCTGCCATGTTGTGAGGATGCTGGGGCAGTCCTGTGGAGAGGTACATGTAACAAGAAAAGGAGGCCTCTTTTCAACAACCATTTTGGAGGCATCTGGACATCTTAGAAACATATCTTCTAGCCCCAGTAGTGCCTTTAGATAACTGCGGTCTTTCTCAACATCTTGACTGTGATTTCATAAAAGAACCAAAGTCACAACCACTCAGCTAAACTGAATTTCTGACCCACGGAAATAGTTCAATAATAAATATTTATTGTTTTATTTCGTTTTTAAAGTTTTTATTTAAATTCCAATTAGTTAACTTACAGTGTAATATTAGTTAGAGCTGTAAAATATAGTGATTCAATACTTCCATATAACACCCAGTGCTCATCACAACAAGTTCATTCCTTAATCCCCATCACTACTTAACCTATCCCCCCCACCCACCTCCCCTGTGGTAAACATCAGTTTGTTCTCTGTAGTTACTGTTTATTGTTTTAAATAATTATCTGTTGAGGTTATTTGTTACACAGCAATAGCTAACTAATACATCCACTAAATCAGTGAATTCAATAAAGCTGTCAAATAAAAATGTTCTTGAAAATGTGTAGTTTGTCTGAAATGCCTTCTTCCTCCTTCCATGAAATCCTGTGAGTGTGTTTTCATGAAATTGTA
This sequence comes from Ursus arctos, assembly GCF_023065955.2. Classification (NCBI taxonomy): domain Eukaryota; kingdom Metazoa; phylum Chordata; class Mammalia; order Carnivora; family Ursidae; genus Ursus; species Ursus arctos. The sequence goes on from NW_026622930.1 coordinate 17,812,413, forward strand.
AGTTTTATGATATGGACAATTAGGAAAAGGGCTTCATGTATAATTATAATATAAAAAGTATAGAGTTGAAAAAATATAAATACATGTATAATTACATATAAGAATGCATATATGGACTTACCTGATCCAAGATATTATTAATGCAAGCTTGCTGGCATGTGAGCATCTTTTCCCCTGTGTCTCTAAACATCAACTGGCATGTGAGGACATTTTTTCTTTGAAAATTTGTAAGAGGAAAGAGTTTGGGATGGGGAAATGATGCTGATAGTGAGAGACTGAGTAAGATGTGAGGAAGTGTGTTTTATGGCCAGCTCCTTGGGTTAGGTTTGATTTCCTACAGTAGAAAAGAAAGGGCCATAAGCTGACTTGACCATTCAAGAAAAAAGTATGTCACCTAGGCTGACAATCATCTGTGCTTGTAGAGACTCATAAAATCTGAAACTTAATTATGAAAGAGGTCATTTTCCTATTCTTTCATACAAACCATCAGTACCTTGTGTTTCAACATATCTTGGAATACTTTGAGATACATGGAAGATGCCTTGTACAACACGATTTAACATCCTTAGGGAAAGAAAGTTGAAAGTAACAAATGGGCAGTGGCAGGAAGGTTTTAGCATTTGGCTTGACAGGCATATCAGTGGCAAGTGCGATAAAAGCAAGAGGAGAAGAATGGGGCAGATCTTGTGTCGTGATCTGCAGTGGACAAGTTGTTTGCTCATGTGAGACACTGCTTTGGGGATGCCCAGAAAATCTGGGATATTCTAAAACGGACATATCTTTTGGTAGTTAGAAATCTTATGGGTGAGGAAAGTGCAATTACTTATAGCCACAATCTGGGAGGTCTTAGACATACATTTGAGTTGATAAATATGCTTCCAGTTTCTAAATGTTTCTTTCCTTTCTTTCTCTTTCCCCCTTTCCTCTCATTTCTTCCTCCTTTCTTTTCTCCCTCTCTTCATGCTTCTTTCCTTCCCTCCCACCACCCCCCCTTTCCTTTTTGTTTCCCTCCATTCTTCCTTTTGTTTAACTTCCCTCCTTTTTCCTCTCCTTCTTTCCTTTTTATTCTACATAGTTTGATTAGTTACCTTCTAGAATCTGGATGCATGGGCCGAGTTAGGTCTCTGATTCTAATTGGCCTTATTAATATGGGCTTTTTGATACACATGCATGTGCACACACACACACATCCTGCTTCATTTTTGACAACTCATTCTATTTGCTAACTCTACTAAGGGTGTTTTTGTCCTTACTCTATGGCCTGTCACACATCTTTGGAATTTAAAAAAAAAATTAGTAATCATCTTATGTCATTCCAGATTTCTATTAGCAGGGGCTGAGTATTACCTCGAAGACTTTCTATTACAGCAGGTTGAAACTTAACATAAATTTTGACACCCAGATGCAGTATTTCTTCCTGATAGTATGGCTCGTAGTCACTTAATAATGCATTGTTTTCCCAAATAAAACTCAGTGGAGGTACAACATCTGGTTTCTAGTGAAAAAACTAACTTAATTTACTCAAATCCCTGGTGTGATTTGCAAAGCACCAAAGAAGGTGGAACGCTTTGACACATTGTAGAATACTGACTAACTGTGTCTATATTGGCAAGGGTTTTCTCAATGGCTCATTTAAAGCAATCAGGGAATCTTTTATTTGGTACCTCCCTGACAGCCAAAATGTTTACATTTCTAAATGAAAACCTTTTTCTTTGGGTGAAAACATTTCCAAAAAAAGTAAGTGCTTTGGTCATTACAAGCAAAGACAATGTTTTCCTTTGAACAGTGGTGATTGTAAAATGTTTTCCAAATATCCCCAAACATTATGAGGCAAATGTAAGTATTTGATAAATTCTTGGCTCAGAGTAGTACCATTATTAGTAAAATTTCAAGCAAGTTCAGATTTTTAAATAGGCTATCAATTCTTGCAGTAGAATAGTTGGGTATTTGAAAAAGCATCCAAACTATAACAATGGCAAATTGAATGCTGATGTGAAGAAAATCAGGGTAATTGAGATCAGCCCTCACATATATGTATGATTTTTACTAACAAAATTGGTTTCATTCTCTTTTTTTTTTTTTTAATTTGCTTCTTTGAGATGGTGAACTCATGGTAAGTCATAAGTGAATTCACATTTATTGAGCACCCTCTGCATAATATGGCAGGTACTATCAAAGAAAAAGTCAAAATTTGGCATTGGGCAATAAAAATGTCTTTGCCATAGTCATTTTTTTTTTAACTTATGTGATAATTGTTACATGGAGGGAAACAGGTGGTTAATCACTAGGTTTTATGCTTGTTGAGTTCATCATAACACAATCAGCGAAGTCATAGTGAGTTAAGTAAATAAAACTAAATTTTCTACAACAAATATAGATGAATAAATATAATTTCCTACAAAAATAAACAGGAGCTATTGCCTTCGGTTTAAATGATTGCTGTATAATGGTAAGTCACTGTAGTAAAGGCAGACGGTCACATGAGAAATTCTTATAAAATTTACAGTTTTAAGATGGAATAAGTATAAAATTCATTTGAAGTAGCACCATTGTGACTAATTATATTCTTAGGTACCTACTAGTTAATATTTTTCAGACTTTGCCCTTATTTATGTATCAGTTCACAAAGTGAGAGTGTGTTTCATTCACATAGACTTGTGTCAACATGTATATTTAATATTTGCATCTTTGGTTGGCTTTTAAAATCAACAGTGAATTTGAAGAATTCAAACTTTATAATTTTTCAAATTCAAATTAACATCTGTTAATAAATTATGATAGGATCTCTCATATAAATTATCTCATGTAACTCTTTACAGCCTCCTCATCCCATAATATTATTGTTCCTTTGTAACAAGATGGAGCAAGGCAGAATACACTCAATTGCAGTGGAAGTTTTCATAAAAAGTGAGAATATCTGTTCCTTCTGATTATTTACATTTTCTCTATTAATAAAGTTTATCTTTTAACCTGATTTTCTTATTAAATGTAATATTCCACTGAGCCCTATGACAAAATTATGTTTTATACTGATTACCATTTTGAACCTTAGTTTTCTTTATTTTAAATACAATTACTTACCTTTTAAGATTTTTTATGTGTATTAAGTAGAATACATGTGAAAATTCCTGGCACTTATTAAATGTATAGTGAAAGACTGTGAGGTTAAATAAGAAGTTACACAAGATGATATTGTTGATTAATTTTACACTTTGCATATGGATATCTACAGACCATTTCCTACAAATACTTGTGAAAATCACGTAACAGGAACAATGGTGACTTATGAAAGGCAGTGCTATTTGTTTTTCTGTTTTGTTGTTATTTTGCTTTAATTATCCTGATTTAAGTTGGTCACAAAATAATATTTATTCATTCAGCACACATTTTGTGAGGTCCTATTATGTTGCAGGCACATCTCTAAAAGGTGATATGTAATAGTGCATCAAAGAAAAAATTACCTCACAAATTTATATCCTAACGATGCAGGGAGAAAAAATACACAAAGGAACGCATTAATAGAGTAGGTGGTAATAGGTAGTTGTATCAGTTAAGGTTCTCCAGAAAAACAGAACCAATAGAGGTGTGTGTGTGTGTGTGTGTGAGAGAGAGAGAGAGAGAGAGAGAGAGAGAGAATAAAGAGATTTTAAGGAATTGGCTGATGTGATTGTGGGGACTGATGACCAAAATTTGTAGGGCAGGAAAGTCAGACAGGAGTTGATACTGCAGGCTTCTACTGAAGGTCTGTAGGGCAGGCTGCAGGCTGAAAGTTCAGGAAAGATTTCTATATTGCAGTCTTGAAGCAGAATTTTTTCTTCTCCAAGAAACCTCAGTTTTTGCTTTCAAGGCCTTCAGTTAATTGGGTGAAGTTCACCCATATTATCAAGGATAATCTTTACTTAAAATCAGCTAAGTATAGATGTTAATCAGGTCTACAGAATGCCTTTACAGCAACATCTAGACTAGTGTTTGACCAAGCGACTGGGCATAGTATCCAAGCCAAGCTGACATATAAATCAACAATCACAGTAACATGGAAAAAAAAAAAAAAAAGTAAAGCATGATAAAGAGATGAAGTGATGGGGAAATATAAATATTATTTCAGATAGGCTGAAAGAAGACCTCTCTGATAAGTCAGTGTTCCAACAGAAGCCTGAACTAAATAAGGTGTAAGCTATGAAGGGATTGTTGAATAAAACATTTTAAACAGAGGAAACCAAGTCCAAAGGCCTTAAGGTAGGAACATGGTTAGCATAAGTTCATGAACAGCAGAGAATATCTCAGTTAAAGAGTAAAGAAAGAAGAGGGAGTGGTAGGAACATGAAGTGAGAGAAGCAGCCTAGGACAGATTGTGTAAGAACTTCTATGTCATAGTAAAATTTGGCTTCTGTTTTGAGCGAGATAAGGAGCCAATGGTGGATGTGGAGCAGAGGAGAGAGATGGCTTGCAGTAGTTAAAAGGTGTAAATTAGTGGCCTCAGCATAAATGAATATGCCTTCTACTACAATGGTAATTGGTGAATAGAATATGCACCATGAGAAAAGAAGAAGAAAGTCAAGGATGACATCAAATATTTCTTTGTCCTAAATTACTAGAAAACTAGAGTTACCATTCACTAAAATGGAAAGCAAAGACAGAGCTGGTTGGGATGGGGGCAAATAAAGAGTGAATTTGGAGATGCTTCTTGAATATCCAAATGGAGGTCTTCAGTAGGAGGTGAGGGGTAGCTGTTAGATATAGACATGAGACTTTTTAATTTATGACAATGTTTAAACCAATGGGAGTGAAATAATCACTTTTAGAGATTAGAAAAAATAATTTAAAAAACTAAGTCTTGGGACATTCCAATGTTTAGAGTTTGGGAAAGTGAAAAGATCCAACAACAATCACCAAAACAACAAAGTTGAAGCTGGATATATGTCTGAAATGTGGAAGTGTAAACAAACATGTCTGAAAGTTTTATTTAAGGCTATATTTCTTAAATTAGTGTAGAATTCTCCTCAAATAAATAGATTTTATGTTCAAATACATTTTCAGTACCCTTTGCATTATATTGCCCTCTGTGAAATTCTTGATGAATATTTCTATATTAAAAGTTCTGTAGAAACTTAGTAACAAATGAACATATTGAAAATATTCAACACAATATTAATTTTTTTTTATCATGGAAGCCTTTTGTTTTTAATAGCAGCTGATTAATTCCATGGCCCTAAAACTACTTTTGTTTCTCTGCTACATGCTAGTCCAATGCCTATTTTAGTGTGATTTGCCTATTTTTCTAAAACTAATAGTTAATAGTATTGTCTCCAATTTTTTTGGCACCTATAATGAGATGGGGAGAAGTGTCTAGATTTGGGGTATCTTTTTAATTTCAAAATGAGTAGAACTAGGTCATAGACTGAAGGATGAAGGTAAGGGAAAGAGACAATTAGGGATGACTATAAGAGTTGGGCCATAGTAGCTGGTTAAATTATTATCTGTAACTGAGAGAAGAAAGGCTTTAAAGGTAAATATGAGACCAGGATTGCTTTGTAGGGTAGGGACTAAGTTAAATTTCACCCAAATGAAGATGTCTAAAAGGCAACTGGACATTTGAGTCACACTCAGAGAAAATTTATGACTAGATAAATTTGGGAGTGATGGACATAAGATATTATTTATGTTCCAAACTGAATGAGATGACCACAGTGGAATATAGAGAATAGCAAAGGCATTGCAGGCTGCACCTCTTCCCAACACATAGAGCTGTTATAGATGCAGCAGGAAATGACAGTGATTTTCCAGTGGATGTTTTGATGTCCTTTTTATAACAGTAGAGGACCAAAGTCAGTAGTAGAGGAGAAAATATTACCAACATGTGAATCTCCTGCTGTGGTCACTTATAATCTTTTGATGGATGGTTCAAAGCAAATAATTAAAAGTTCCATCTTTTCTACCTCTTTCTACTCTAGTCCCGACAGTCCTCTATCCCCCTCCCTTCCGTCCTCTCTTTCTCTCTCTCTCTCCTAACCAGTTTATCTAATATGTCATTGAAAAAGTGTCTTACATGCAGTGTGTGGTGAGTTGAAATGCACACTCAGAACATTTTATTTGACTTTAAAATTTCTGCTAATCAAATCTTCTAAAATAATGAGATTCTGGGCAATTCATTTATTGAAGAATTATATTCAGTAGATCATTTTTTTCCCCGTGCATTTCCTTGTTAACCAATTAGAGAAGTTGGATTATTTTGTAGATACAGTGATTTTTGTCAAATCTCACTTGGAATGCTTTTGCATTTTTGTCTTTGTTTCTTTTTTCTGCACTGATTGCTGTTTAGCTTCATCAAATTAATGGTTTTGGAATCATAACACACAGTCATAGATTTGGGAAAGAGTCATAAAACATGAAGGGAAGGCTGATAATACTTGTTAAAAGATTTGAATAATTGTGTTTATTTTTAAATGCAAAATTAAGCAGAAGAAAGTCAGAAAGTCAGATTTCATTAATATTAAGCGACTGTTCTCATCTTCACAGTTGCAGGAGAAAAGCAAGAAAGTCAGCCCCATATTTCTCCGCTGCACAATAATAGTGTTGCACTTGTGGGGACTGCTTGCTTCTGCATGGGAAATGGAGATGTCCAGTGCTTGAGCATGCGTTGGTAGGTCTGAAATAGTACATGTGATATAGACAGTGTTTTCCCCACACTACACAAAGAAAGCAGACTCAAAGAGGTTAAGTGGTATTCTGGCTGAATAATTGTCAGGCTAAGGTTTAAACCCCCATATCTAAGCTGTACATCACAAGCTCTTTCTATGGCATCGCCTTTCAGTATACCTAGCTCTAACTATGACTGGCTGATTCTCCTGCTGCATGGCCATGGTCTTCCTCTTGTTACATGCTGGTTACAAGAAGTCATGCAATCAGTACAGATACATGAAAAAGTCACTGTAAGAAAACAGAGTCAAGCCATCGATGCTGATCAGGCTCTGACAAAGCTAATTGCAACCTACATTTTCTCTTTGTATGTGAAATTAAAATAATGAAAAGTCTGAAAGTCTGAAGCATAAGAAATTTTCTAAGGAATTAAAATTTTGCCAGGGCATGTAAAAGTATATGGTGTGCTTGACTTTGGTGGTGTGTCAGTGAGTTTAAATGGACCAGGCCCAGGGTGCCTGGGTAGCACAGTCCTTAAGTGTCTGACTCTTGGTTCTGGCTCAGGTCCTGATCTCACGGTCATGAGATTGGGTCCCATGTTGGGCTTTGGCTCTGGGCCCAGGCTCTTCGCTCAGCTTGGAGTAGGCTTGAGATTCTCTTTCCTTCTCCCTCTGCCCCTCCCACTCATGCTCTCTCTCTCTAAAATAAATAAATCTTAAAAAAATGAATGAATTAATGAATGAATGAATGAACGGACCAGGCCCAAGAGCACAGATAGAAGAGCCATCGATAAAAAGATAAATTTTTTTGATTTTGTAAGTATTTCATGATCCCTGAAAAAATTCTAAAAATATAGGAATATTTCAAAAGGTAACAAAATCACCTCTAATCTTTATAAAGAGACACCATTAAAGATATTTTTGGTATGCTTTCAGTGCATTTTTAATACTATTGATCCCGTATTTGTTTAGCGTGTCCTGCCACATTTTATTTATGTTTACTGCCACATTTTATTATAAGTGTATTACTAACTTATTAAAATTTATTAGTTAATACACAAAATAACGATGCAGTATTATCACATGGTACATAAATGCTCTACAATATATTTATTCGTTGCCCTTCTGTTGAGATTTAGTGTAAGTTCCACCTTTTTGTGAACAGAGTTGTGGTGAACATGTTGATAAGTGTTACAGTTAAAATACTTAAGTCTTAAATATGGAAGACATTTTTTAAATTATGTGGTATTTTCTCACATTTATAATTTAGGTTGACCCAATCAGGAATAAAGGGAATGCCATTTTTATAAGCCCATTCTTTGGATTAGTTGATGGGAAATTGCCAATACTATGAAATAATTCACTGAATTAAAATAAAAGCTGGTGGGTTTTGTATAGATAAAGTGGCAAGTATGCTTTGATTCCAGCATTTTGAAATATTCAATCCTAGGCCTGGAAAAATGGCCCAATGCTGATTACAGATACTTTAGTATAATTAAGTCTGATCTCTTAGGAAATAACCTCTGCTTTCTAGTTAAAACATGACTGAACTGAATCCCTTCATGGATCTTTTTCTGAAAGTCTTGCTTTTCCCTTTAGGCGTGATGTTAGTCATTATGTTGTAATTTTGATTATGTGTAGAATGTTCATATTTATGTAGTTGCTGACACCTCTTCCTGTCACGATTCAAAGGCACATGAGTGAGTAGATAATAATGGTGATTTATTAAAATAAAAGTAAACAAATGCTTTAAATTCATCTAAAGGAGAAGTTTTACTCTGAATACAGGTGGTATATTTAGGGCCACTTACAAGTTTTATAGTTCTTTTTTTTTCCTTCTGCATTTTCTCAAACAGAAATGTTAACCCTAATATATATGGAAAAATTAAATAGAGACTGATGAAATTTGGAAGTTTTTGGGTTCATAAGCAAATGACCAAGAAAGAATTCTTGAGATGTTTTTCACACAAAAAGGTGATTTTATTATAGCATGGGGACAGGACCTATGGGCAGAAAGGGCTGCACTGGGATTGTGAGGAGTCACTGATTATGTATTTTTTAATTAGTGGGGGTTAGGGATAGCATAAGTCTCTAAGGAATTTGGAAGCAAGGCTTTCAGGACCTTGAGAGGCTAGCTGCTGTTAAGATAAAGTTACTTTTAGTCTTTAATAAGACATAAACATTAAGACACTAAGGTGGCCATGAGTTCCTTGAGGAAGGTCACACTCTGCGTATTTCAGGTATCCATTAGAGGGCTGCAAGCTGTAAGATTTAATTTAAGCTACATTTCTCTTGCCTTTGTTTCCCTCATCAGAGACAATCTTATTAATTCATTCTCTTAAAAACTAATGGAATTAGAAAGGAACATTGGTCATTTATTGACACATAATATATTGATTAGTTGACATGTGTAACTTATCGTGACTCAAAACTGTATCAGAAATTTAAATATTTCAAGATTTAGGTATTAATAAATTACATGACACATTTATTGATCCACTACTGGAGATATGGATATCTGGATTCCTACTTATTTCTAGTGTATAGATGGTGATGGTGAATTGATGTCGCAACGAAATTATATTATTATTTTTTTTTTATTAGAATAAATCTCTACAGTATTTTGTTTTAACTAAAATATATCCTAATTTGTTTAATATTTATAGGCATTATATACTGAATTAAATAAGTTCAAATTCCCCGTATGTTAACAAATTGGTGCTTATCAGAGGGGAGGTTGGTGGGAGCATGGACTAAATGAGTGATGGGCATTAAGGAGTACGCTTGTGATGAACACTGGATGTTGTATGTAAGTGATGAGTCACTAAATTCTACACCTGAAACTAATATTACACTATGTTAACTAGCTGGAATTTAAGTAAAAACTTAAATTAGTTTCCAATATATCAGATAAAATAAAGTCATAATTTGTACTTAATGTTATAGAATAACTTTTTTTTTCCAGACTCTGCAATCTCTCTCATTCTGTGTACACTTAATTTATATCATCTCCATTCTCTTTTAGGTCACTGTGTTACATAGATTGAATTTTCTCATGTCCCTGATTTCACAGCTTCACACATTTACTGGGCACTGTAGTATCTAGTTTCTCAAGAAATATTTGCAAATATACTACAAAGAATTCTGCTGTACATTGAACAAGCAATGTGATGGTAGAGTATTTCTTATCTAAGCTCTAAATTATTAACTAAAATTTTCTTTATAGATGCATGGCTTCCAGAAAAAAAATTCCCACAGATGGAAGCCTGTTAATTATTCTTAGTGGGGTGATTCTTAAGTGAACAAGTAGGCTGTTAATTTGCCATTTGGGAAGGATTATTGATTTTTTATGGTGAGATAGTTCTGTAGTATTGACTTCATTCTATGTTTTAACCCTAGACAATGGAGTCAGAAGGCCTGGGTTCTGGTCAATGCTCTCTGGACATGTAATTTTGTATAAATCACTCAACATCTTATCTGAATTTCCCTTCATATATGAAGTGGATAAAAAATACTTTCTATCGTGACTTCAGTAGGTTTACTGGGAATAATAAGGAATTCTATGTTTTATAGGCTGCAGTACACTGGAAAATATACAGTGGTATTAATATTATAATTATCATTAACTGTATCTTAATTAACTTCTCTTAACACATAACCTTCATTAAAATAGGAAATTTCTGAAAACATGCAATATATGACTTTATCATATATATTAGTTTGTTAAGGCTACCATAACAAAGTATAATAGATTGGGTGGCTTAAACAACAGAAATTTATTTTTCAAAGCTCTGGAGAGTAAAAGTCTAAGATGAAGGTATTTTCAGGGTTGATTTCATTTTGAAGGCTCTTTCCTTTCTTTTGAGATGGCTGGCTGTCTTCTCCTTTTGCCTTCATATGGTCTTGTCTGTGTCCTAATCTCCTTTCTCTTATAAGGGCACCAGTCATATTGGATTAGGGGCCATTCTGATGACATCATTTAACCTTAATTACCACTCAAAAGACCTTATATCCAAATACTGTTATATTTTGAGATACTGGAAGTTAGAACCTCAACATATTTGGGGAAGACAATTCAGCCATAACACTGTGTAATGACATTTTCCAAATGGTGTTCTGCTGAACACTAGTATTCAGATATACCTTAATAAAAAGTTAAAATAGTGAAGTGTATTAGGAGAATGCTAAGTAATACACAAAGAAATGTGTGTTTATTTGGTTTTCAGATTTTTGTAGGTCTTTTTGCAAACTAAGAGATAGTAATTTCCTGGAGAGGGTTAAAAGAGGCAGGCTCTCCTAAATTTATTTGACCAAACAATATAACTTTATGGTTTGGAAAAGGCTATTGCATATACATTTTAATGCTTGCCATTTTTTTTTTAAGAGAAAAACAAAAATCTGCTACATCTGAAATATATATCTTAGGATAGGCTTAATTATGGTTATGGTAGGTAATCAATTTTACCATATTTGTGGAAGGGAGTTAAAAAAATCTACTTGGTTGGGGCACCTGGGTGGCACAGTCCTTAAGCGTCTGCCTTAGGCTCAGGGCGTGATCCCAGCGTTCTGGGATCAAGCCCTGCATCAGGCTCCTCCACTAGGAGCCTGCTTCTTCCTCTCCCACTCCCCCTGCTTGTGTTCCCTCTCTCGCTGGCTGTATCTATCTCTGTCGAATAAATAAATAAAATCTTTAAAATAAATAAATAAATAAATAAAATTAAAGCTCTCATCATGATTCTCATGTGTAGTCAGGAATAAAACTATGAATCAGAAGGAGAGATGGTGTGCAAGAGGTGAACTATATTTATTAGGGAAAATTCCAAAAGTAAGATTTTAAAAATGGCAGTGGCTATAAAAGGTGAAATACAAAGATTTGGTTGATCATATTTCCTGAATTAATATGTGAAAAGGAAGTGATCAGTAGGCCCTCAGAGCAGCCAGAACAGTTTTCATCTTGCAAAAATGAAACTTTATACCCATTAAACAACACCCCATTTCCCTCTATCTCCACCCTCTGACAACCACCATTCTATTTTCTGTCTCTGTGATTTTGACTACTCTAGATATTTCACGTAAGTAGAATCATACAGGGTTTGTCTTATTATGACTGACTTATTTCACTTAGCATCTTGGCATAATGTCCTCATGGTTCATCCATGTTGTAATGTTTGTAGCACACTGCCAAACCCACTCCCAGACTCCCAGGATTCTGAGATGCTCAAAGTTCACCTATTTTTTCAGAATGAGCTCATTTTTAAACAAGGGTTGTCCACTTCTTGTACAGAGAAGGCGCTGAAGAAATCTGTTGCATGGTGCTCATTTCTCTTGTTAGGGATTATCCAAGAAATGTAGTGCAACATCTAGTAGGTGATATAGCCATTTCCTGTCCCATTCTGCAAGAAAATGGGATATAAGTTGAATTTATCTCAACCTTTAATTTAAAAATGAAACGTAATAAGAAGAATATATAAAGAAAAATTTTAACGAAAGACTTGACCTCTCCTCTGTGCTTGCTAACTATTATTTTGATTCTCCAGTGTCTTACAGGAAAGTATGTGCCTTAGTTCCTTTTCTGTTTAAGTTCTGTGTGCTTAAATAACCTAAAAGAATCTGAAAATTCTAAATAAACAGATCCAGCTCAGGTGTGCACTTCAAAATGGAGATGAAAGTCTCATGACATTACTCAGTATTTCCGGCCTCACCAGCTCACTCTGGAAAGAAAAGGAGACTCATAGTAGTCTACAGAAGGGCATTTTTTGGTTCTGTGTCCATATGCCCAGGAGGAGAAACTGACTGAACTTAAAAATAACTACAAACTATATTTAGGTATTTGACATCTATCTATCTGTAGGTTACTGATGATATTAAAGTGGTCAATGTTGCATCAGTTGATATTCTTAGGTAAAGATGAAACAAAACAACTAAGGTTATAGTACAGAAACTTTCTCAAAATTACCTAATAAATGGATACACATAAATGAAAAGTTTAATTTAAATTTAATTTAATGTTTTCTTGGAGGACATGATGGTGGTTTTCTCTGGAATTTTTGTTTTGTTGTTTATGGAGATAACTGTATCTATCTCAAGGGTCAGAATTAGACCAGCTGATTTAATGTAATGACTGATTTTTAAATATATGTTACTAGTTCTTCAGCTCAAAGTAAAAATAATGACAATTCCTTTTTTTTTTTCTTTCACATTCCTGTTTAATCACCTCTTCTCAGGAGACTATAAGAGAAGCAACTAGGTTAAAAATAATGGCAAAATGTTAATAATTTTTGAAAATATGTAATCTTATCACTACTTTAGATTAATATATGTGGAGAAATTAATTTTTACTTAGGTAGCTAACTTTTATTTCAGAGGTAACTAATACTCTTTTTCATAGCACTTCTGATAATTAACTCATTTTGGTCCAGTGCTAACTGTATTATGCTTATTTCCCAGACAAGAAATCTGAAGCTAAATATTTTTGGTAGATTGTGACTCAGAGGCAGACCTTGTTGGAAGACCAAGATAATTTCTGTTGCAGCACTTTACCTCAAAAAGCAATAACCCCTAAGAAGTTACTGATATATATATGTATTTTTAGTTTGTTTCAGAAATTGAACTTCAATATCACATAAAATGCATTTCTTATATCTACCTCAGCATGATTATATTGTAAAAAAAAAAAAAAGAAAGAAAGAAAAGGAAAAGAAAAAAACATAGTCCAAATTGGATTTTCAAAAAAACTGTAAAGATGTGGCAAAATTCACACATATTCATACACTGATAATCCAGTAATCATGTTATTTCTTATTTTCCTAAGGAAAGGAAGGAAAAGAAGAATAATAGGAGAAAAAATGAAGGTTAACTGATATCCTACCATTTCTGTGCCAGGCACTTTCATGTATGTCATCCAATTTATAGTCAAAGCACAATTTTAAGGTGGAATGTCCCCATTTAGAGATGAGGAAGCTGAAGGTCAGAGAGTTTAGTTTAGTTCCAAAGCTTGGATTTAAAATCAATTCTGGTTTCAAAACCTTTGCTTTATCTACATCTTGAAATATGAGTGAATTTGCATGAATATTTAGTGTTGCAGGAAATCACAGAGAAATCTCATCCAAAGATATTTATTACATTTACACCTTTTATAAAGTTTCAAGCCAAACTATTCTCAAAAGGAGAAAATGTACTTCAGATGATGATTAAGAACTCACTTGTTAGCAAAACATGTAAGTTTTCTTCTGAATTATTCTGTTGTATCGTGCTTCAGAATATACACTTCTTAAAATGCTCCATTCACATTTTCAAAGTAGGTCTGTAAGTTCCTAATTTTTGTTCTGCACCTCAGAAAGAAGCTTTGCCATACATTATATCAAGACTGTGGATTTCTAGATTCATTTTATGATTAAATAATAAAGAAAACCTTACATCCCAATTTCCAGAGTCTTCCAAAATTATTGCTTTGATCAAGATATCCTTTCAACCTCTAGTTCAAGGGGAGGAAATCCAGGGCAGCCTTCCTTTAGTTTCTCTGCCCCCATTACAATTTAGCCTTGACCTTGGATGACCCATTTTTAGGGCGTAAGGACAGCTAAGCAGGGGTCTCATTTAATGAAAGGCAGAAGATTGTGATAAAGTCCACATGGGATAAAAATGGGAGGAGAGTTGACATTTTTACAGAATAATGATGATTAGTAAAAACAGACTCTCTCCCCTTCCCTGTGTTTCATTCTGTGCACAGATTCAAGGCTAGGACCCATGATCTTATTCTAAATTTATTGTCTATAGACAGAAATATAGCAGAAGCTTTCATCACAAATGTATCTCATTACAGGAAAATTCTTACCCTTATGAAATGCTACACTATCAAAGAAAAAAGCTGAAATAACAGATAACCTGGGATTATTTTATGGTGCATTCTCAGGCTGAGGTTGTAGGAATTAGCAAAATGTTAAGGGTTAATCTGAGAATCAACTTTCACAGATGTATCACGGACAGTGCAAGAGGCATATTTAGAGAGGTTTGGATTGTGCATACCTCAAGTCTTTAACCACACCCAGTTAAAACATCATTATAAATATGGCAGTATGTGTAGAAGATGGTGATACAGATATTTTTCTGCTTTCACTGTAGCATCTCAGACTGGTGAGAGATTCCTTGTGTTGTTAAAACAGTGCTTATCTCCATCTCTGCTATCATGGCCACGCCCTTTCTCTCTTCCCCTCTATTTTTTTAAGCCACTTTATTGAGGTATGATGGATATAAAAACAAAGCTGTTCATATTTATTGTATACCATTTGAGGAGTTTAGAAGTAAGTATACACCTATGAAACCATCACTATAATATGTCGTCTATTACCTCTGAAAGTTTTCTTCCCCTTCTTATTTATTATTATTTTTATTCTTTGTGTGTGCTTGTGTATGTGTGGTTTTCTGTGTATGTGTGTGATAAGAACACTGTACATAATACCTACCTCCTTAACAATGGCTACTCTTTGCAAAAGTTCATGTGTGGCCAATAGTTAGCCAAGTAAGGAAGTTGGCTTATTCTTTTCACTTGGTTTAGTACCATTTCTGCAGCGGATCTTCTCTGTTCGGCATTGTTGTTCAATGCAATGAAACTCATCCTTTATGCCCACAAGCATCTTTCCCAGATCTCCTTGTTGCTGACTTCTCCAGTCTTGTTCTTCCAGCCAGGTCACTGACCAATTAGCTAAGCCATTGGGACCATGCCAACAGTGTGTTACATATAACACAGGACCCTTGCTAGTGGCCATGTATCAATTAACTCTTTCTTATCGGGTGTTAGTATACTGTTCTCTCCACTTGCTTTGAAAGAGCACGCTTAGAATCCACTCCTGAGGTTCCCTCTGAATTCCTTAGCATACATGCTGGCCAATCCTACTGCTACTTGGCAAATAACATCTTCCTTCCTGTGATAGACCCAGCAAGTCTTCAATTGATTGCTGAGCTCTGACTCTGATTATGAATGTGCTGTCCAGGAGGTGAGATGGTAACAGATCCCCAGGAGGGCAAATGTTGTCCTGAAAGACATTGGCAGATTTGAGGTGTTTGTGTAATCATCAAGCAAAGGGGAGGACTATTTCTTCCAGTAAGGAGCACAGGCCACTTCAACAGGCCCAGAGGATTTGGGAGAAACTGGGGATTCAAGCTCATTGAATATAAAAAGTTTTCCTTCCCAGATATCTCTGTATCTAGCTCCAAAGTCCTCTCTTTCCCTATCAGAGCCCTATTTTGGCATAGTAGACTTGCCCTGGCTGAGACTTTATCATCTCCAGTCTTCAGCTGTGCCTGACCTTCAGCTATGTCTGGTCTCTTCCTGCAGGAGATGGATTCTCACTCAGTGAGTCTAAGGAGTCCTGACTCTCACATTGTGTTTTGGGTTGTTGATTAATAGATCTAAGCTTGTTATTTTTATTATTTTTTCTTTTCATGGAGTCAGTGATGCATAGTGATAGCCACCAGTTCCATATAAGCTTGCTATTTCTACTTCATCTCCCATTATACCCAATATATTGCACCAGCCAATGCATCCTTTTCCACTTGTTCCCATCCCAGCACACATGGGAACGTCCTAGGCTAGAAATCACACAGCTGCAACATGTAAGGGATGAAAAGACTATTGAAACTCCTCCCACAGCCAGTAAGGGGGTCATAGTTGCTATCTATTCAGTAAGAAATCAACTCCAGAATCTCATCCTTAATGTCTGCCGTCTACTCAGGTACTATCTTAGGTCAGGTTTCCCAAAAGTAGGATTAGATCAGTGAATCTTATTTAAATGATTTATTCAAGAAATGTTCTCAGGAAAGGAATGAAGGAAACAGAATAGGATGGGGGAAGCTAACGAGTAATGTGGTCTTGGCTGAAGCTCAGCTTCAGTATGATCGTATGAGAAACTAACTCTGGATCATGAATTACAACACAATCTTTCCCACGTTTTGTATGCTCTAGGGATCATCAAAATTTTTTGGTAAAAATCTAAATAATGTTTTAGGCTTTTTGGGCCATTTAGTATCTGTTGCAGCTACTCTGCCATTGTAGTGTGAAAAACAGAGCGTAAAGAAATGAGCTTGGCTGTGTTCCAGTTATTCACAGAAGCAGGTGATGGCTTGAATTTGAGCTAGAGGCTAGCTGCAGGTTGCTGTATCTTGCTGTAGGGAAAAATGGCTCTCATATGGCGGAATGAAATTTTCCAAAGGAGAATGCAACGTTGAGTTGTGATGGTCCAACATGCCAGCAGAGAACAGTTACCAGTATACTGGCAATAAAGGGTGTTTGGATTGGACACCATCGATATCCACTGTAGGTGGAATATCAAGAGAGACTTCCAGGAGGCAGTAGAAACTGACCTGATTCTTTAAGGAGAGCTAACGAAGTAACAACATGAGTAAAAATGCAAAGACAGGTTGCATTGTCATGCATTCAGAGAACTAAAATGATTTTGAAATTAAATGTGAACAGTGGAAGATGAAGCTGGAGAGAGAGATAAGAAATAGGATGTGGCAGGCATTATATAATATACTAAGAACGTTGTACTTTACTTTGTAGGAAATGAAGAGCCATTGGTGAATTTCAAGTAGAGAGGCCGGATGGTCTCTGCAGTGAACATGCAGGAGCCACAATCTTTTGTTGCTAAGCCCATCTATCTATATAGAGATTTTTAATCATATGCTATCTGTAGTACTTCATAAAACTTGCTTGCTTCAATTCCCTTTTAGACCCAGTGTGTGATGACTTAGATCCAGCTTTGATGCTGCCTGCTGATGGTGGCATATATCCTCAAAGTGACTTTCCAACAGTGAAGTAGGATTTGCATCTTTGATCAGTATGCTTTTTTTCTCCCTGGCTTCCTTTGCAATAGCAGCAGATGTTTGAAAGGTGTTTCTCTAGATGTCAGGGTAAAGTTTATGACCATGAGATGTAGGCTTTTGCTATTGGTCAATGAAGCCAACTGGACTACATTTTAAGTTACACGTTGGTCTACTTAGTCCCATGCTTTGCAAATAATCAAGTTCATTTTGTACCAAATATCAGAGAACCAACTGTTCAAATCAGAGGTTGTCATAATGTATACAGCCTCTTATGATCTTTTTGGAAAACAAAATACTAACAAAGATAACCCTTCATATTTTTTTGTGGTTTCTCTGCCTAAACCCTTCATTTTCCACTATTTAGTCCAAGACCAAAGGAGGGAACTAGTCACTAACAACCTTTTAGAAATGCTCTTTTGTGCATATGTAGGCTGTTTTAGAATGATAATATCCCCAGAAGGGAGAGCAAATAAGAGCTGTGTTGATATCTTAAGGTTAAGGTAATGATTTGAACCAGCAGAGCCTCAGTGAGAGAATGTCTAAGAAAGTCAACTTACTCTCTAGAAAATGGATCATGCAGGTAACAGGTGGGGCCTCTGAAAAGTAGATCAAAGACTTATTTTTTTCATATTTTCCAAATATCTACAAAAAATTTTATTACCATTCACAATAAGAAACAATAAACTTCATTTTAATAAAGAAATTACATTTTTTTTAAGTCTGAATCTGTCCACTGGTTAAAAAAAAAAAGTCTATATGCACAAGCATGTGGCAGGCATGTGCACTAGAAAGTTATTAACATGGCTTTAATATTTATGTAATACTTTTACTCCAAAAAGGTGACTTCAGGTGTTTATATTGTATGTTAGAAAGGGAAAATTTTTATTAGCTGTTCTTTTGGAGCCTAGAGGTCCTATAAAATTCTGACCTATAACAGCAATGTGTTGCTCAGAAATTAGTTCCCCAACCACTAAAGTGTTTGTGGGATAAACAATGAAGTTTTCTCTTTGACTAGGGCAGTGCAGTAAAATCATGTATAATGATAAAGAAGAGAGTTTTCAATGACCAGAATCAGGCATTTTCTGGAAGTTATAGATTATATTTATAAATTTGCATTGAATATCAAGGTTGTGAGGAACAAAGTAGAACATTTTTAGAAGTAAAAATTTACAAAACATGACTAAAATTATATACATCACTTTTCCTGATTGTCATGTAAAGTAATAAATGCTATTTAATGCTCTCCATAGGGGAAAATATTTTTACTTTCATGTCTCCATTCATCCATAGCTCTGTAGAGGTAAGGTAACTTGAATCCTACTTTAGATTGAAGATCGAGGCAACTTTATTAAAATGTCAAAATAGTCAAAATGAGAAAATCTGCATTCACATGAAGCAGCAACCTCAATTCTTCTCCCAGTCCTCAGGCCTATTCCAGTCTAGCACCAAACATGGCAGCTAGCTGCTAACTTACAGGGAAGCATAGTGAATTTATGGCATATAGATCACTACAAAGTTCTCTTTCATAAGCAGTGTTCCTTCCCCCAGTGTCCTGTCCAAGTCCTTGGCCTTAAATCCCTTCCATGGACATCTTATTCTCCACGCCCCCACCTCCCCCCCACCGTCAAGCAAGGGATTAACTTCCAAAACCCAGTGTGCTTGGCTTTGAATTCTTTTGTGACCTATTGCAGTGGATCAACTACACATCTCCTTTTCATCTATTTCTATTTCCATCTCCATAGAGAATCCTCTGGGTATGATTTTATGTGTGTATATAGCTAAATTAACTATTATTCTTTGCCTATTCTTTTATGGAAAAAGTACATTTTCAGTATAAGCCCAAGTGAGTGAGCTAAAATAGTTATAGAACTATGTCCAACAACATAGTGTAGTGGGTCACCTGTCATTAGAATTACTGACACCCGAAAAAGAGAAGGGTTAGTCTGAGTCATGAGTTACTTGACTGGAAGCTATGTCAAGTTTAAGAGAAAAGATGTAGGCAAGAAAGAAGGAATTAGTGCTTTATTACCTAAACACTTGATTAGTAAGATCAATTTGTCTTAGTTGTTGCTATTTCTATAACTTTGTCATTGCTCCATTTCTGCTCAAGAACTAGGTAAACCACATTTCACTCAATTAACTTTTTCAGACTTTTGCTGGCTTATATAACATTCATTTTTTCCTTTACTGTGGACATTTCTAAAGTTGAGATCTTAATCCTTAATTCCTGAAAAGCAAAACAGGATTTTATCATTGCAGTCATCATTGGAATGACTCCTAAAGAGACCATCTTGAAGCCCAAGTTTTGCCACTGGAGCTAGAAAGGAAGTAAAACTACCTCTCACCAAATATAGCAGAAAAATAGTAAGAAACAAGCTTCAAGGAGATGAAAAATGTGAAGAGACAGGTTCCCATCTGCAGTATTCTAGCTCCGGATTGAAAAGTACATCATTGCCTACCTAGTCTAATAGGACCAAGTTCAATGGAAACTGAGCATGATATTATTAGCTGGGAAGAGACTAGGCTTTAGTGTCTAAACTTTGGAAAAGCTGATAAGGTATTAACTGCCCCCCCCCCCCAGGTATCCATCTGGACAATATGATATGCATGAGAGATTGATTGATTGATTGATTGATTTTTTTTCTGATGAGAAAGTAAATCTTCTGTCTTTGTGTTTTTGGAGGGGAAAGGAAGATGATACAAGAGAATAACATAAGAACTTTTAGTCTGAAGGCTTGGTTTTATGCTCTTTGGAGACAGGGCTTTTGGAGTTGCACCACTGCAGATGACAGGGTATAAGAAATAGCTTATAAGATAACTCTCTTTAGGGGTCCCTGGGTGGCTCAGTCGATTAAGCATCTGCCTTTGGCTCAGGTCATGATCCTGGGCTCCTGGGATCAAGCCCCGAATCAAGCTCTCCGCTCAGTGGGGAGCCTACTTCTCCCTCTCCCACTGCCCTTCCTTCCTGCTCATTCTCTCTCTTTCTCTCTCTCAAATAAATAAATGAAAGCTTAAAAAAAAAAGATAACTCTTTTTAAACCTCTATCCCTGCTCTCACCACATACCAGAAAAGAGCTTAGGAATGGTACCCAGAATGTTCTAGATCTCCCATCAATATTATTTTTATAGAGGCCATTGTTGGTAGAAGCAGCGAATAATTTCCTAGGTTGGCTTAGATGTGAGGGTTGGGACAGGCCATGTCAGGGTGAAGAGCCTTCTAAAGTAAACCTTCATATGAATGTAGCCTATTTATACTTATAGGCTGGTAAAACCTGGGGAGATATGGGTTACAGACTTTATAATAGAGATATCTTTTCACTGCTGAGGGTGAGAGAGAGTGAAAGAGAGAGTAAGGGGAGGAGCAGAGGGAGAGGGAGAGAGAATCTTAAACAGGCTCCACACCCAGCATGGAGCTTTACGCCAGGCTCAATCTCATGACCCTGAAGATCATGACATGAGACAAAATCAATAGTTGGACACTTAACTGACTGAGCCACCCAGGTGCCTCAGGTTATACACACTGTAATAATAACATATTTTACAGAACAAGGGGATTTATGAAGAAATAGGTCATTCCTCAATTTAAATTCCCCTATTTGCAAACTGTTTTTACTTTCTTGATTACCAGGATATTTCTCTCTTCCTTATCATGAACTGCTTCCAGTGACTCCTTTGTTTCTGACAATTTTTCCGAAATTCAGCCCACTTCCCTTTTTAATGTTTTTTTTTCCTTGAAGAAATAAGGGAAAACCAAAAATGAGACACGGATAAAAGAAAACAAATTTCAAAATAAGAGCATCAGCTTTTGTGATTCTCACCAACTTTCGTCATTACTGTCCCTACATATTTAGCCTCCACTGTTGGATTTCCTGGTTTTGACATTTAGTTCTACTCATTGCCTTCCATTCTATTGCTACATAAGACTTAGATTGACAAGGAGAAGGAGAGACAAAATGTTCGACTTCTACTACAATCTAGTCTATAATCTCAAGGATAAGCATTTTTCAAGTGGTAAAATCCATATTTTAATTTAATTCTAACTAAGTCACTTAAACACTTTAAAAGTAGCCTTTACATGAAACTATGTATACAAAGAGAAACCACCTAAATATGAAATATATGTGACTGACATTCAAACATTAAATTAGGATGAATAATTGAAGGCGTAGCATGTTTCTTCTGAAAAGTTGCCAGTGGTAGGTCTGGTAGTCTCTCCTAATCAAAATATTGATGAAATACCATGTCTATTTATGGATTTCATGACTTAAGGCTATAATAAAAACGTGTGGCTTTCTGAATTTAGCTCACAACATTGAGTCTGATTAGTCTGAATTAGAAAGGGTGAGACATAATTTAATGGTCATTCTTAAACGTAATTTCTCTTTTTTTGTTTCTTCTAATAGAATGGACTGATATTTTTTCCTTTGTAAGCTTAATAATTTCCTTTGTAAACTTAACAAGAAAACCACTATCAACATGATGAACTTCTTCATTATGGGCACTCTTAGATTATGACTGAGGATTTTTTAGTTGCCTCAGCTGGAGGTTTTCAAGGCATATATGATTGCTTTAAATTGTCTTTTTCCAGATGAACCAAGTGGTCTTTCTCATTCCCTTCCAGTATCCATGATTGCATTATTTTGTAAATTTATATTTTATATAGTATTTATAGTGTATATATAAAATATATATCTATAGAATATATTTTTATATAGTATTTATATGTTTTTATATAATATTTATATATATTTTGTGTATGTATGTATATGTAGCACTTGAACAGTGCTCTTCAAAAGAACTTTTTGTGAAGATGGAAATATCCTATATATGTGCTATCCAGTATGGTAGCTACAGCTACATGTGGCTGTGGAGTTCTTGAAATGTAGCTAGTTTGAGTGGAGAACCAAAATTTAATTTTTATTAATTTTAATTTAAATAGCCTACACATGACTGGTGGCTACCAAATTGAAAAGTACAGTTCTATAGATTGATTTTGATTACCTTTAGTATTAGTTGATATAATTGGTTTTATGTAAATGATAATTTAAGCTTTAACACTGGAACAGAAAGAGGGTTAGCCTCTAGTGTTAGAGTCTATATTCTCCTGTGACATACATTAATTGATACATTTTTGTCAATAAGGAATATTTATGGTTTTCCTTTCTCTTTCTAAATTTGAGTAAGGAACTACCTATGGATTATGTTCAATCTCCTTCCTGAGCTAGATTCATAGTATGTCCTGAAGATAATTTAAGGGAGTAAGATTGATAGGCATTGGTTAAACAGAAAAAATAAAGTTAACATAAATCTTTGTGAGATAATTTGGAATGTGGGATGGTAATGTTTATGGAGAAACTCTCCCCTTCAGCTTTAGAGATACTATTTCACCAGCTGTTAGAAAAAAATTTCCTCTCTCCACTCGTCTTATAAGCAAAATCCACTAACTGGGCCCAATTCACTTCTCTTGGGATATAGAATGATTCTAAAGGACTTCCTTTATTATTTTTCTTGCTGTCTCTATAAAAGTTGTGCTCAGAGAACCGGAGACATTGATTTGGTATAGAAACTACTGGAGAGTAGAATTAAATGGCATTCTTCTCCATGTTCCAGTTGGGGAATATGTTCATCCCCTGACTCTCCTCTTCTGTACATAGATCTCCCATATGGTGGTAGAGAACTCAACTCAGTATTCACTTTTGAAATATTGCACCCTTTATGCCAGCAGCTTATTATCTTCTTTACTTCAGAAAGTTCTGAAATTTTACCCTGTTGTGTTCTGAAGTCAGTCACTGTTCATTGGAATGTTCTCAAGAGCTTACTGATTAGAATTTTATGTTTTTCTTTCTATCACCCTGGGCTTAGAGCAAAGTACCCTGGATAAATGTTGACTCAGCTATATCTACTTCTTAAAGTGCTTTACTTTCTGTGTCCCAACTTTTTAAAGCAAATACAGGAAACAACACAAGTGAAACAACTTTTTCATGTGCCATGGCTTCAAAATCAATAGCACTTCAATTGCCAAACAGATTTTTTAAACTTTAATGAAGAATGGATTAGTTGGTGGAATGGGTGAAATTCAAGCCTCTATCATTAGTTCTATTCTAGGATCCTTGCAATATTTCTTGAAATCTATTAAGTCACTGTTTCTGGTGCCCGGTGTTTCAATATCCCACGTGTTTAAGTGAGAGGTATCTAAATTGTTTCAAAAGAAAAGGCTGTCTTTTCATGATCGCATACTCTTACTCATTTCATCAGAAATTCAAAGACATTGCTACAGTCACTCTGTTCAACAAAGACTGTTTGCAAGAGAATTAGATTGAATTTTGAGTGAGTAGGAGGTCGGTGACACTTTATCTCTCTGATTTGATTTTCTGTTGTCCTAAAACTACTTAAACTAGTTCCGGACACACAATGAAATTTAACATTTATACAGTAAGGAAACTGGCCTTCTGCCTATGCAATCTTGAAATGAGTTTAGTTACATAAACAAAAATAGCCTAAAAGCCAGATATGAGTTCAATGTTCCATTGTTTCAATTTGAATCTAGTTGAACTTTTTCACTTTTATCTCCAAAAGACCAACAAATTACATTTTAATATATAATAGTCACATAATTTTTTCATGTGTTTGCTTAATGAAAGGATAGTAGTTGAAATCAACAGTTCTAAATTCCCCACAGCTCTTTTTTGTCACCTGTGAGTCATCTGATCCAGCCAAGAGGATTTCTGTAAGTGGGGTCCTCACAAGCAAATAAAGAAAGAGTTGTCATTTCTGGCTCTCTTTGTGTGATTTTCATTTATTCATTCATGGAACAGATATTTAAAGAAAATATTCTATAGCGTAAGACTCTACTACTGTGAAAAGAGATAAAAACATCTCTGTCTTCATGGGTATTTCATTGTAAGAGACAAGGATATAAATAAAACACATAGATAGATAGATAGATAGATAGATAGATAGATAGATAGATAATAGATTGAAACATCAGTTTGCAATAGTGCTATGAAGAAAAATAAAGCAAGGAAGAAGATAGGGTATATGTACCCTGAAGGTGGTGAGGGGTGACTGAAGTTTTAAGCATGGTGACTAGGAAATTCTTCTTTTTGAAAGTGACACTTAAAGACATGAATGAGGAGAGGATGGTAGGCCTGTAGATATCCAGAAGGAGATGGTTCTAGGCAGCAAATAGCAATTGCAAAGGTCCCAAATGGAAGCATGCCTGGCATGGATACAGCAAGGAGGCTGATGTGGCTGGAGCTTGACTGAACAAGGCGGATAGTATTAGGTGATGAGGTCAGAGAGATGAGTAGGGGAGAGGAGGTGGGAGGGTTATGAGGAGTCTTGTTAGTGCTTATAGGGACTTTGGCCTTTACTCTGAGTAAGATGGGAAGATTTGGGGGATTTTGAGCAGAATAAAGCCATCATCTGATTTCTGCTCTAATAAGCTAATTCTGTATGCTGTGTTCATAATAAACTGTCACAGAACCATAGCAGAAACTATTACAGTAAAATTTTGGCAAAAGATAATAATTGTTCACACCCAGGCTGTAGTGTTTAAATGCAATGAGATTCCAGATATATTGAGAAAATAGAGGAAAATTTAAATAGCCGATACATTTTAAGTGTGGTGTTAGCCAAGGGGCTGAGCCAAGGATTTTTTGACCTGTTATCTATGCAGTGCTTTGCAGACGGCCAACTACAGGTGCAAGTAGGACCGATATATGAATCTGTAGTCAGAGGAGAAGTCTAGGCTGGAGATTTGTAAGTCGGAATCTTCTACTTTTTTAAATTCGTGAGATTGAGTGAGAGCTTTCTGAGCTAGTGAGTATAGTAGCAAAGAGGAGAGGCCCACAAGCCCCCCCCCCCCCATGGGTCACTCCAACCTTTAAAAGTTCAGAAAATCAGGAGACATAAGCAAAAAAAAACAGGGAAGGAATGAGCAGCACAGGGTAGGAGTCTGTTGACTTGGAAGGCAAGTGAAGAGAATGAAGAGGAGGGAATGAACCAACTGTGTCGAATGCTGCTGATAGACCAAATACTGAGGATTGAGAACTGACCTTTGGGATTAGCCGCTCCTTCGAGGCTTTGACAGCAGCTCTCCTGGTGAAGTCTGGTAGTGAAAGGTTGGTTGGAATGTTAAGGGGGGCACAGAAATGGAATGGTAGCTAGGGATCAAGAGAGGTGTTTTGTTTGTTTTTAACAGAGAAAAGGAGTAGGATTGCTGGAGGGAAGTTTTTGAAAATATGAAAGGCTTATTACTAATGCATGAATGGAGGCGTTGAGCTTAGACCAAAGAAGGTATAGCTCTCCATAATCGCAGGAGGGAAAGCCAATACATGGGAGACACAAGGAAGTAGATAGAGAAATGGAAGAAACAGATGCAGTTTTTCTCCTGGGTGCTTCTCTTTTATCTGTGAAGTCAGAAGTAAATTTATCAGATAATGGAAATAATAGGAGGAGGAACCAGAAATGTGAAAGAAAATAACCATTAATGACAGTAGTCTTTAAAATATTATTTGGATTTTCTGTGTAAATGAGTTTTGAGAAATACTATTGATTCCTCTCAAACATTTTAAAACTAATCTCTACAATTTTTCACTCTAATTTTAAGTATTACAAAAGAGTTTCTGAGGTAGGTAATTATTGACATTTATAAATTAAAATTTTGCATTATTTAAAAAATGCATTCAATGGAATCTAAATAACTATTCTAAACCCACCATCATCCATTTAAAAATGTTATATGCACAGCCTTTTCTCTATTGGAAATGTTAACATTTTCTCTTT
This sequence comes from Ursus arctos, assembly GCF_023065955.2. Lineage (NCBI taxonomy): Eukaryota > Metazoa > Chordata > Mammalia > Carnivora > Ursidae > Ursus > Ursus arctos. Next base: position 17,838,656 of record NW_026622930.1, read on the forward strand.
TTCTCTTTGAAATGGAACTCCAGAATATAAACCTAAGGAGACATATCAATGCTTTCAAAAATCTTTTATTACTCACCCTCTCATACTTCTCCATAAGAAAACTAAGTATGCAAACAGACTTTTTAAAATTTTACTGTGTGAGAAGCCAAGAGTTTAAAAATTTCTTCTGGAGTGAAACAACTTTAAAAGTATTTGTACTCAATTAACAAACATAACAATATAAAATTACAAATTATAGATTATAAAACTATCAAACACTGTATTAGTTGGATCGCTCTGCAAGCACACACTGTTGAGTTAGAACTGCAAGACGTTTTGCTAGGAGTGAAGTGGGGATCAGGGAATAGAGTATACCTGAAAAAAGTAACCGACAGAGGAAGGATTGTGTGGGAGAGCCTCGGATCACCATGTATGTCTAACAAATTCTTGCCAACTCACCAGAGGCTGCCGAGAAAATCACCCATTAGAGAAATCTTGCACAGAGACACAATGGCCAAAATAACCAATCCTTACTCAATCCTTGGCTGAAGGTTGTCCGGGAAGAGCATGGCCTTGACTGGAGAGCTGAAACATCAGGTCTCAGAGGCACTAAGAGCTGAGGGCTTTCAGGTAGCTGCAAGCTCCGAAGCTCAGCAGAAGAGAGATCTGAGCAGTGTTTTTTCATCTCTGCAGCAGACATACAAACTGTTATTGAAAATGCACTTAATGAGATGGATGGGCTTGCTGTATCAAAGTTCACATATCTGTGTGGGTAAATATTGCTTTATTATTACAATGATTCAGGGTTCAGCATCGATTACATTTTGTACGCTCGTAAGCCTTAGGAAACTATATTCACATAAACAAACGTATTTTGTACTTCCTTCCAAATATATAGCAACTATCAAATAATTTTAAATCACTGAGAATTGTTTCTAATAACCTACCAGCTAGCAATTCAATTAAGACCTCTAAGTTTCATGCAATTAAAAAATCATAAAAAAAAATCTGCTTGCAAAATTTTCGCCCCAACTTATTAGAGTCATTCACTTTCTCAGTGCCTAAGAACCTTCTTTAAAAGTTTCACCAAGATTTATTAAATCACAATTTATTATGCATATTACTTTTTTATCTAGAGATCCTGTGTTGAACCTGTATAATCAGAAAGTATTATAAAATTCCAAATGTTTTTAACGTATGTATGTATATATCTTTGCTAAGTACAACTTTTGATACAATGTTTTTATTTTAACATGCATTTTAATATATTTCATCCATCTTTTTTTACCTATAGCTTTAGCTCATTCAGTTTACAAAACATCTGTCAGAGAATATAATTGGAAAAGCAAGTCCTCATTTTCTAACCATTTATCCCAACTCAGATGTATTTTTTCAGAAAATTTTTACTTTATTTTTCAATACAGATGCTACTGTTAATGCCTATCTCTGTGATATCTGTCTCACTCTAAATTCTAATTCCATGATAAATAGATACAAGGCACAGACTCTTGCCATAAGTTTGTTCTTTTGATGAACTGCCACTTTTGATTTTTTACAGTACTGTCTGCTTTGGTCTCACAAGACACTTCTTCAGGAGTGATTCTTTCTTTGACAATAGCAAGGGGAAGGAAGAGGTGAGGTAGTTAAGGAAAAATTGCCAGTATTTCTGCTGCATCACTTTACAATATATTACAGTATATCTAATTTCAGAATATATTGCCATTAGCCAGCGTACATTGTTTCTAAACCTGTATTTTGTCCTTAACAGAATGATGTAGGAAAGATAAATACATGGATCCCAACAAGGTGCCTTGATTACGGGAGGCTCCTTGTTACCAAACTTCAAATTCTGAAATCATTCTTTAGTTCGGTGTCCTACAGTTTTTGTATATGGGGCAATTCACCATAGTAAGGTTCAGGATGTCTGTGAGATGGACATTTTATGAAGTTTTTGAGGGTGACTGTGAAGAGGGAACTGGAAGGAAGAGATTGCCTGATGCCTACACTGCAGGCATATTTTTACATCAATTTAAGGAAGAGTATATATGGAACTTCTCCATCTAGATATTGATTTCCTTAGAACTATTTATGTTATGGAAAAGCTTTGTGAACTCCCTGGGACACAAATAGTCTAAAGAGAGGCCCCTGGTGAGGAAGAACAGGTGAATGAGGATTCTAGAGCAGTGGTTCTCAACTTGCAATGATATTTACTTCTCAGGATACATTTGGCAATGCCTAGAAACATTTTCGGCTGGCGCAAGCCAGGGATGTTGCTAAAATGTCCTACAATGCATGGGACAGTCCCCACAACAAACAGTTATCCAGGCAAATACCAATAGTGCCAAGTTAGAGAAACCTATTCTAAGCCTCACTACTGAATGTGATGTTCAAAGGCCAGCCCCATCAACATCACCTGTAAGTCTGTTAGAAAATGCAAAATCTGGGGGCACCTGGGTGGCTCAGTCGTTAGGTGTCTGCCTTCAGCTCAGGGCGTGATCCCAGGGTCCTGGGATCGAGCCCCGCATCTGGCTCCCTGCTCTGCTGGGAGCCTGCTTCTTCCTCTCCCACTCCCCCTGCTTGTGTTCCCTCTCTCGCTGTCTCTCTCTCTCTGTCAAATAAATAAATAAAAAATCTTAAAAAAAATGCAACATCTGGAGTCCCAGATGATTCATATTTATGTTAAATTTGAGAGGCCCTGAACTAGGGAGATGCAGTGGGATTGCTAGCAGCTCTGATGGTCCAGTCTGCATGCATTCCAGATGTACAGTGGGAAGCTGTTTTATGCACTTTGAAAAGTATTATTTCCTTCCTTCAGATTTGTAGGATATGTGATGAAAATACTTTTGGATTAACTAAATACAAGATAAACATTGTCTTTGTGCATCTTTAAACAATGACAATGAATTAGATATAAACTAAAGCCTTTGTGGAAAAAGACGATATTACATTTGAAATCAAGACATGCATTATAAGAGATAGTAACCTTTTTGTTGTCTTTTCATTTCCAAAATTTAATTTAAACTTTGAGGCTATTCAAAAAGACAAAACACATCTGCTAACACATCTGCTTCACATGCAATTTACATGTAAACATTGCTTCTGCCCCCATTTTGTTTTGGGTGATTTATATTCTCACAATTCAACACAACTCCTCAAGCCATAATACTTATTTTCCTTTGCTTTTCAATTTAGAATTGTTTTCAACTAAGACAAGTGGAGAGAGCGAAAGTATTTAACAATTATTAAGCTAAAATATTGTAGATATCACAAGATAAAATGCCAGTTATTACTAAATTCATAATCCTAACTCATATTCATCCTCTTTCAAACTATTCCCTGGTGGTAAGGTCATTAACTATTTCAGGATGATAAAATGGCAATTGAAAAATTCCAATTTCTGTTCACTAAAATGAGCTCTAAATTCTATAAAGGTACTGGTATCCGAACTTTTTCAGAAACATCTAATATTCTCAAGGGCCCTTACTCCTTAAGAAAATCTGGCATAGCAGAGAATATTACATTTGAGCGAAAGCTATAGTTTCTTGAAAAAAGTTGAGTCTGTTCATATTGCTGAAAGTTTTCTTTCTTACTAGTATAGCTATCAGCATTTAAGCTTAATTTCTTTAACAGAATTCCATGGGGACAAAGTAAATGTTCAATCCATTTACAAATCTTCTGATAAAAATCTTCTGTAGTGTAGAGATTTTAAAAATTCACTTAAAATCATCTTTATTATTTACCTCACCATATTCTTACTGGAGACCCTCATCACTTTATGCCTCAGATGCTGTAGTAAATTATTAATTGCTTTCTCTAACTTTGACCCCTTTTCCTACTGATCTTTTTGTGTGTCTTTGCATGACTTTCTACTTGCCATGACTCTTCTCAGAACTCATAGGCACTCTTCCTTAAGTTGACCTAAAAATGTGCCTGGAGTGTAGGCTTCTCTCTGGCCTTCAAGGCTCTCCACTGTGTAGCTGCAACTTCTTCACCTGTCTTCATTCACATTGACTGTTTCCACCCTTGCTTGGAACATGCCATCTTTTTCTCTGTCCCTTAATACCATATCAATTCTGCATCTATACCCTTGCTCATTGTTCGCTTTTTCCCAGTCTAGTGTACCCTGACTTCTGCCCTCTGCTGGTCTGAATCATAGCCATCAGTGAAAGGCTTGTTCATTGCCCGCTTTCTTCATGAATCCCTGCCTAACGGATCTACCTCTGGCTCATAATGCTATCCTAAAAAAAAAAAAAAAAAAAAAAAAAAAAAAATCCAGTGGTTAGTATATTACTAACTGTATTGTATGATGGGAAAAAAAGTCTTTTATTATTTCTTCTTGCTACTCAGTATGATGCAGCCGTGGTTCAATGCATGGGCTTCCAGTTATACCTAGTGTGGAATATTGTTTTAACAAATCATTCGTTAGTCTAAATTAATGCCTAAGTTACTTAATTTTTATGTGCCTCAGTTCTACATTTGTGTGACTTTACCTGATAGGCTCATCTGTGTGACTTTACCTGAAAGTGAATAACTACTTATTATATGAACCTGAGTAATTAGTCTATGAAATGTACTTGTCAGAGTGGTAAGCATTCAATTCAGATGAGATCCATATTGCCATCATCATCATTTGCATCATCTCTTTGATAGAATATAAGCTCATACAATGCAGAGGTCAACTTTGATACCCGCCCTGCAATCCTGTGCACATAATCAGTGCTGAGCATATTGCAGTGCCAATAAATAGTCAGTGATAAATTCATTTTCATCATATTTGGCTCCAGCTTGTACTCCCCAGGCTGTGCTGAAATTGTTCCTCTCTTACTGTCTCATTGCAGAGGATATTATTATGTACTGTAAAATCCCCAAATCTTTATTTTTCCCTACACTGAGCATCCTTATCAGAAAAATATGGTAAGCTGGATATTTGACATGTGTTCTCATTAGATCAGGTCTTCTGCAGATAGACATGAATAGTGAGTTTCATTGTAACCACTATAGAAAGAAACTTGCTTACAACAAGCCTCAGAGCACTGTAAAACTTCATCATGGACATATTTTCATTTTGCTTTTTGCATATGTCTGTTTTTCTTTCAGTGCCTCTGGAATTCCATATACATTGTTTATGTCCTCCTTATGGAAGGACATACAATCACCTCTATTAATTTACCACACTATCCCATCTGTCCCTCTCCACTTATAAATAATCCCAGATATTTTGTTAAAGGCAGTTTATTTGTAAAATGGAAAGAAAAAAATGTCCTCTCAAAAACGGAAGTTCTTTTAAGTGAGGGATGGGGATTAGAGAGATGGTTGGTGGTAGAGAGCCTTGTTTTCAAGAAATCCAGACTGAAAAACAGGCACACACATACAATATACACATTTATCCTTTAGAAGAATGGGTCTGCTTCTGAATCTCACAGGGTCTTAGGTCTTAGGATATGTCCATAGAAATATGGAGATTCATATCTATATTGTCTATTGTATTGATGAGATCCATGTAGAACAGTATACACAATCATTGCAAACATAGTTATTGAGACCTGTATATGAAAGGAAGAGACCTTTATCTATAAAAGGATTGTTTGAATCATATGAAAATATTAAAGCAAGAGAGAAGACTGAACACCCTGTATGATATTTACTTTCAAGTATTCTATCAACTATCTGAAAGAAGTCTCTCCTCTGGATTAGTCTGGAGAACATAAATAGGACCAAGAAGAAAGGGACATAAATTTCAGTTATGAAAAAGAGTCTAATGATTAGAGTTATCTATCCTATAAAAGCACTTGCTTGGCAAGGGAAAGACCTCCTGGGACTGAATAACCATGACAAAATAGTTGTAAATGTTGAATATTAGGAATGCTGTAGAGGGAAATCTTGAATGTGATGAAAGATTAAATTATAGTTTCTCTATAGACAACCTTTAAATTTAGGAGATAATATTTCACGAAAGCTTGGACAACCAGAAACAAGTTGATTTTCTTTTCCTGTTAGGTCCTTATGACTTTTAAAATTAACCATTATTTATATTTTGAATAGTTAATATTTTAATTTTCCAAATGTCATAAAATGTAAAACATTTATTCTTCTAAAAAATGTAATAAAAATTGAGTATTTTTGGTAAAGTTTATCTTAATGCATAATTTTCCTTAGGTTAGCTTGAGTGGTGGTTTTCAAACTTTCACAATTGCACAACAACAAGCAATAATAGAAACAACCACAAAACCAAAAACAAAACAAAGATTGGACTCCCAAAGTATGAATTGTGTTTTTTTTGTTTTACATGTACACACACACACAGTGGAACAAATATTTTATATAAATTATAAAATTCTCAAATAGAAATTTCATAATGATGTTAAAGAATATTTTAAAATATTTTAAATAAGTTTACCTTTATTAATAATATAAAATTATTTTTCTTTAATGGCACCAAATATTTTGGTTGTCACTTAAATTACATTTAATAACGTTCATTGTGATGACTTCACACCATTATTAATGACATAGAAAAATACAGACCAGTAATGTATTTTTTTTTTACGATAAAGAATATAAATCTTTTTCAAAAGTTCATCTTAATTTTTAAATTTTTTGGCCACCTTCTTTTCAGATGTATACATAAATTGCACATTGTAATTATATTGATGAAGAGCTTTTTCGAGTAGGAGAACCGATGGTGCTGCTATTTTATTATTCTTTTATCTGCGTGTGAACGTTTCTGTGTATCTATTGGAAATAATGCATAATAGTTGTCCACTTATGCAGTTAATTGTGTAAGAATTGCAACTGATGTATGTAGATCTCTTTCGCTGGTTCTTTTTCCTTTTTACAATTAACCCATTTCACAGAACCGATGTTTAAAACATATAGAGGGTGTTACAGAAAAAAAACGAATAGTATTGTTTTAGTAGTCCGTCTAGAGTTTTTTGTAGAACTGTTTAAGTTTCTTGTCTCTTTTTCAGAGTTAGCTTAAAGTTAGATATTATAATTTTGTACTAAAGAAGAATAAAAGAATGTGGAAGCTCTTTGTAAACTTATCCCTGTTATGGAACCACACCCAGTCCCTCTAACCCTTTGGTGCCACAGATGACACTTTTAACAGTTTGATAATTGGTCAAAGGCTGTGGGAGATGCCAGTGATTTGAGTGTCAGTGTGTGTGTGTGTGTGTGTGTGAGTGTGTGTGTGTATGAGAAAGAGTGAGTGGGGGGACTCTGTACAAAGATCAACTGTCTTCCCTCATCTTTGTAAGTGTTGGGATGTGTACTTAATTTTTTTTTTAAAGATTTTATTTATTTATTTGACAGAGATAGAGACAGCCAGTGAGAGAGGGAAAACAAGCAGGGTGAGTGGGAGAGGAAGAAGCAGGCTCATAGCGGAGGAGCCTGATGTGGGGATCGATCCCATAACGCCGGGATCACGCCCTGAGCCGAAGGCAGACGCTTAACCGCTGTGCCACCCAGGTGCCCATGTACTTCATTTTTTTTACACTGTAGGGCTGGACACAATTTTATATTACATTGAATGCAAATGCTAGGTTTGAGTATCTTCTATCCTATAAATATGTATATGTGTTGACTTGAAAGACAATATATATAATTTCATTTGACAGGCTTTTCTCACATTTAATCTTCTCTATTTCTAGTGGAATTCAGAAATTCTGTCTTCATGTAAGCTACTTTATGTGATAATTGTGTAAGTGAATATAATATGTGCTTTATCCTATATTTGCATAACAACAGGTAAAACATGATAATTATAAGCACTATTGGTCAATTTTCTAGTTTTTTCCCAACTAAGGATTTTATAGAAATTAATTACCAGTATTTTCCTTGATTGATGTTTAGTTCTATGAAATGTGTAGAATACCACCATGTTTTAGACTCAGGAGAATCCTCTAGAGCTTACATTGCCCTACTGTATCTCTTCAAAATGCGGAAACAAATGTAGAAGCTGATAATATCCTGAGTTTTGCTGAGCCTCCAAATCTCCCAATGGCTTTGGACTCAAGAATATATATTTTTTTCAGGTGTGTCTCTTGTTAATAGCAAATAACCACAAAAATCTAAGTTTCTTCTGATCATATATTATCTTCTGGGTTTGACCAGGTTACCAACAGTTATCCCTATTGTCATTGTCATAGCTCCTTGGAGTTAAGGCTTATATATATATATATATATATATGCCTAGGTTGGTTGATGAATTAGCTGCTATTGGAAGATATGTATGTAATGAATTTTATATGGTAGAACTATAATAGCCATCATAGAAGGTGAATTGATTAAACACTCACAGTAATTCCCCAGTTGGGAAAGAATAGCTCTGCTCCCCTATGCACAACACACATACACACACACACACACACGCACACACACACCCCAAAGAGGCGGAACAATTATTGCTATAGAAAACAGTGAAGATGAATATTCTAATTAGGTTATTTTCATAGTGGGGAAATAAGTTATATCTAAAGTAAAACAGTGGAGGAAAGTTATTGAATGTTTATGTGGAGGAATAAAGAAAACTGTAATTAGAAACAGGAATCTGATATAGCTAACCATTATGGAGGCTTGACTGTACTTTGGGGAAAGGAGTGAACCAATGTAATTCTAAGATCACCATCAAAAGAAATTGTGGATCTTTTACTTCAGGGTTCATCGACGATTCATTGACAATGTTTACTTGTTTCCTACCCCTGCTTCTTGGGCATTTTCTTTTCTTTCAATCATTTGTTGTTGTCTTGTACAACTTCTCTTTTCTCATCAGGGCCATCTTAATTAGAATTAGAGAAAAAATGTAATCTGTTAGTAAATGAATTGGATAATTTACCCTCTATTGGTGGGGTAAACTTTTAAAAGAAGTGTCCTATTGATCTAGGTCCACTTCAAGTCTAAATATTTGACCAGTGGAGATCTGACTGGATCTCAGTTCCCTGTTGCCCTTCTTCCCCAGCCCCGTACCATGACTCCACAGCCTCATCTTCTCATTTCTTCATTTATTATGATTCTTATAACTTTGGCTTACCATACAATCTCATGGGTGTGAAGCCACCTATGCCTGCTATCTTTTTAGTTTCAATTTCCTCTACTAGTTTTTTCATTATCTTTGTATTTTTAGGTCAAATTCCTGAGAGAGAATTCAGTCAAGTTTCTTCTTTTCTGAGCAAGAATATGAATTTGGTGCTTCAGTAGTCAACTGTGGTCAGAAGCTAAGAGTGGGGTAACTTGGTTTTTTTGAAGAAGATAGTTGGATTTATGATTAAACACCCCATAACAAAAATACTCTCTCTTGTGAAATGCATAAAGCTTCTTTAGGACTGCTTTAGAGAACAAAAGAAAACAAAAATCCTCATTACTTGCTTGAGGAACTTCCTTAAACCTAATCTAGAAGACTTTCTTAATAACCCAGATGCCATACTATTTAGAAAACAAGTCAAATACATACATTTTAATGGGTAATGATTGTGAGTCCTAGGTTAACTTCAGACCCTCCTTAAAGGACAACTGTTTCCTCACAGCAGTATGAAACTAAATGTGTTCTCCAGTTGAGTGGAGCAGTTCTCCAATTCCCTGCAGATAGAAAGTAGGAATCCTAGCATTTAATTCAATTATGACACTAACTACCCAGATTTAGTGGGGACCCCACAAGTTAAGGCTCGGTCCCACAAGACTGTCCCCAGTGCAGACACCAATCACAAGTACTAGGTCCCTAGGTTACTCATATATCTGTCCAGTTTGGTTACAAACCAGGGATTCCCACGACCCCCTTCTGAGGTTTGAAAAATTTGCAGTAATGGCTAACAGAACCTAGGGAATTACTTTACTAATTATTACTGGTTTATTATTAAGGACATTATAAAGGATACAAATGAACAATGAGCTACATAGGGTGAGGGGTGGAAGTGTCCTCAGTGCAAGAGCTTCAGTCTCCATGGAGTGTGGAGTGTGTCAGCCCCTAAGCATGTGGATATGTTCATACAGAAAGGTCTCTGAAGTCCTTCATTTAGGGTTTTGATGGAAGTTCCATTACATAGGCATGGCTGATTATATCATTGGTTACCAGTGATTAACTAAATCCCCATTCCTGCTCTCCTCCCCAGAGGTTGGGGGGTGGGGCTGAAAGTTCCAACCCTCTAATCACTTAGTTCATTCCTATGGTAACCAGGCCCCATCCTGAAGCTATCTAGGGGGCCATCAGGAGTAACTTCATTAGCATAAATTTAGGTATAGTTAAAAGGGGCTCACTATGAATAACAAAAAAAATACTATCAGTCAAGAAATTATAAGGGTTTTTGGTGCCCTGGGCCAGGTTTTGAGAACAAAAACCAAATATATTTCTTATTATATCTCACTTTCACACTTTTAAAAAAATATTTATTTATTTGAGAGAGCAAGAGAGAGAGAGCGCGTGCACACACATACATGCGAGAGTGTGTGTGTGCCCACTTAGCACATGAGCAGGGGGAGGAGCAGAGGGAGAGGAGAAGGAGGCTCCCAGCTGCCCAGCTGAGCAGAGAGCCCCATGCAGCACTGCAACCCAGGGCCCAGGGATCATGGCCTGAGCCTAAGGCAGATGCTTAACCCACTGAGCTACCAGGCACACTCAACCATTTTTTATAAGGAAATTTTGCTGTGAAATACAGTGATTTATGAACCAGACATTTTTATTCCATGGTAGTCCACAGACGATTGTCCTTTCAGTGGGGTTATGCTCAGGAGAATCACTAAAAGGGCTGTGAACTGGCAGGAATTGTGAATAACTTCCCTAGTGAAACAAAGAAACTGTATTCACTGAGTCATCAAGAAGAAATGGTAGTTTTAATGAATTCTGGATAGCTCAGCATGAGTTACGAGTAAGTCAGATGATACAGCTTGTTTAGGACTAAATAAAGCACTATTTCAGGGGATTTTTGATTATACAGTTACACCTTCCTTTTACTGAAGGTTTTCTTTTTGATATTATCCTTTATTTTTTACATATTATTATTTTCTCCGCTATGGTCCAGTTGGACAGTGAAGAGTAACATGACACTATCACTTCACTCTTTCTAATCCTCAGAACTACCTTGAGATATTGGACTTATTCTCCTTTTATAAAAAAAGGAATTGCCAATCTGATAATGAACTTCCCCACAACATGGCATCAACCATATTTAGGCCTCAATCTAACTCCAAACAGGTTCTTTCACTATATCATATTGTCCCCTCTTTACATGTATTTAGAAAGGAAAAAAAAAAAAGAAAAAAAAACTAAAACTTTTTTGGCCACTTGACACTAGTTGTATCAGAGAGAGAGCATCAGCAGATTAATCATATGATTTCTCCCCAACTTTTCAGTTTCCCTTGCAACTAAGGAAAGAATCTATCTTTTTACTCTCATACCGTTATCAGATAGTTCCAGCCTATAAGAGTGTGCTTAACATGCATTTGCTGAATAAAACATCTGATCGCATGTCTTCTATACAGAAAGACCATGAAGAAAGTGATTTGTTGGAAAATGCCCTAAATGAATTCAGGAATTTCAATATGAACGAAAGATGTGAATAAGGAAAGAAACGAAAAATATGCTCTTAAAGGCTTTTTTAAGACTGACTAGGCTTTTCCATTTGTGTACTATATAAGATTTTACTAGAATGTTCAAAATTAAACCACATTAAAGTAATCAAAGCACTCTTAGAAATCATTCCATAATAATGATTGGGACTTGAAGATACAGCTGTTTTTGGTTAAGAACTGGCTCTTGAAAATTATTTGAAGTAAAATGAAAAGTAAGAAAAAAATTTCCTTTTTAATTGTCCATATTTTAGAACATTAATATAAAGTGTGATCGAGTGGGAAATATGCCACTCTGATAAATTGCTGTAGTTTTTAAATTCAGTGTCTTTTTGAAACATATGTGTTGAAAGGCCTGACAATTTGGTAAAGCTGTTTATATCAAATATTGCCAGACTGTGCTCTCTACATGTCAGGAGATTTCTCCCTCATTTTACTTCTGGTGACTTAGGCAACCAAATTAGGTAATAGTGATCTTCTTCCCTAGCCCCGTTCCCACCTAGACCCCCTCATTCATTCAGAGGGTTTTGTTTACCAATATCCTGTTCTCATATGAAGGAAGTTTTGGCACATTACACCAAGATTGGGCTGGTTTTGAAGCGAAGCCCTGGACTGAATTGGCCCCTGACTCTTCTTCCTGAAGAATCTACCTATAAACTGTTCTTAGATTTGCTAGGCTGAAGATGGTAGCTGGTTATGAGGGAAATACAATGCAGTGAACCGAAAATTTTAACTTCACTTTAAATTTGCTGTTAATATCAGATTAGTTAATACATTTCATTATAGGTATAGCATGATTCAGAAAACATTTTAAAACAGTAGAAACCCAATGTAATTATATTCATGATGATGGTGATTATTAATATTAAAAATAACTTATAAATTACAATTTGAAGGTACTGTCATATTCTCATTGACAAGAAGGATTGAAGAAACAGAATATTACACCTATTCTAACTTCTCTTTTTGGATTAACTGCAGAAGGAGGTGTACTCTCCCCCGAGCATTTTATCCTTTTTTTTTTTTTTAGTATTTGCATCTTACTCCCTCTAGTTCAGCTCTTGTGTCCTCACATTCTGCATTCTTTATGTGGAAGCCTATGATTAGTTATCAGAGATCCTTCTCAAAACAGTTCCATTCTAACCTCTTTCCTGGACGGCCCTTCAAGTATTCCCAATTTCTTGGTGGAAATATTCTGTCCTTCATTCTCCCTTGCTCAAGTTTACCCTAATTTCTGTCCTTTTTCCCTTCTCCCATTTCTTCTGCAACATGAGGCTCTTGACTGAGGAACTTTCACCGTGTTGCTTGTCTGGGAAGGTCAGATTATTTGACTAACTGGTCAAATGTGTTGAGTGAAACTCTCAGCTGCAGTTACCTTCCTTTCTCTGGTATTGAGACTTTGTGGAAAGCTTGCTAAAAACAAAAATTCTGTTTTGTTCTGATCTGCAGTTTGCTACATGATCTTCAAAAGTCCCAAAAAGAGAACCGGTAACAGTTTTCATGTATTTACTCTCAAAGACAGGAATCCTTGTTCAGATTAGCATCAAAATATGTGTCCCAAGGGCACGTGAGTGGCTCAGTTGGTTAAGGTTAATGGGTTAATCACCTGCCTTCAGCTCAAGTCATGATCCCAGGTCCTGGGATGAGCCTGGAATCATCAGCAGAGAGTCTGCTCCCCACCCCCCCCCCATTGCTCATTCTCTGAAATAAATAAATAAAATCTTAAAAAAAAAAAAAATATGTGCCCTAACTTAAAGAAAACTGGCGTGATCTCAGTTGAGTTTCTTACTTACAATTCCTTTCCTGATACTCTCTCACCATGCTCAAGCATGCTACAACTAGGTAACAAGTTGTTACGCTTATTACTTCTTCAGAATTGAAGGTTAGATGGCATTCTAATATTTTAGTGCTTCAGTTTATGCTATGGAATTTGCTTAATTCTTTTTTTTTTAAAAGATTTTATTTATTTATTTGACAGAGATAGAGACAGCCAGCAAGAGAGGGAACACAAGCAGGGGGAGTGGGAGAGGAAGAAGCAGGCTCATAGCGGAGGAGCCCGATGCGGGGCTCGATCCCACAACGCCAGGATCACGCCCTGAGCCGAAGGCAGACGCTTAACCACTGTGCCACCCAGGCGCCCCGGAATTTGCTTAATTCTTAAATAATGTAGGGTATATGACCTCTTCTTCCCCCTCCTCCCCTCTCTCTCTCTCACTGTATTTATGGATTATGTGCATAATTCTGTTGAGATTTTTGTGGAATGACACCCTACTTGCAGATACATTTCTTATATTTTAAAAAAATCCCATAAGAAATGCATATTTTGGGCTAGCAAACTGTTATATACCCTAATGAAAAGTAGAAAATTAAGTCACTTCTTTAAATAATTATGAGTATCTAGCCATTACAAAGCACACAGAGACTTAGAATGTTGACCAAATTTTTCATATCATTTCCAAAGATTTTGTCATCAGGTAGAATAGATTTTCTCTCTTAAAAAAACACCCTCCATATATATTTACTCAGCTCTCTTATATTTTTGATGTTTTTCCTATGCCTTTATAGTGGTGTGAAACCAAGAAGGAGGTATGAAAAGTAGGTAGAGGAGACAAAGAGTGATATAGAATTATGCTAAGTGGAAGGATTTTTATGTTTTGGATTTTAAAGAAAAAGACATTATATTCTTAGGAGAATAGGTTAATATGTAAAATATTAAAACATCTCTTAATAGCAATGAGGAACTAGAGGCTTCTTTTTACATTTCAGTTTTAAAACCATTTTATATGTAATTTCACACCTAAAATAAAAATCATAAATTTTCTACTATCACTAACACCATAAAATAGGAATGTTAATTACATTTGTACTTTCAATTCTACAAAACAGTAATTCCTTCCACTCTGAAGATATGCCAAGACCACAAGAATTTGAATGCCACAGAACACCTGCAAACCAGGCAAAAAGGAAACGAAGAATTCCAAAGGTCAGAATTTTCTTTATTTGGCTTTTTTGCTGTGAAGTATGTAGGAGTAGTGTTTGTTATTTCCTTAAATGGCAACATTTTTAAATATACAGGCATTAAAAATGTGTAAAGCTACACATTCTAATTACAAAAAGACCAGAATTAAACTAATATTAAATGTTAGTAAATACAGAATAAAACATAGCATTATATGTGTATATTGGGGTCTCTTTAAATCCTTGAAATTAAAATAAAAGGTTTCTTTAATTCATGCATTGTGATGGAAAAGAGTTCATTGACTTTTCTGGCTAATTCTAGAAAGGCAGAATATAGTTTAAAGGTCACAGCTGTGAAGCTAATAGCAGGGGAAAAATGGGAGCTAAATCTTAATGCGTGCACGTGTGTGCATGTATGCACACATATGCGCACTAATGCAGAAAATGGGAGAGGAGAAGAGAGGATTTTTTTTTTTCTTTTTAAAAACCATCTCCATGGATACATTTTGTTCCCACTTTCACTCCCAAAGCCTTGGTGAAAGATAGCTTCAAGTTGGATAATTGAACAAACTAGGAACAGAAGAAGGTGAGGGATTCTGGCTATAAATCACAAAGAATCAGCAGCCAATTAAATCAAAGTGATCCACAGGATCTCAGAGAAAAATAATAATGATAAAATGCATTTGTAAAATTCTACAGTGTTTATAAGTAGGTTTACCAATTCAGGTCACACTATTCCTCTGTAAAATGGAAATAATGAAACCGTAATCAATATATGGGAAAATCACCTACCCAGTGTCTCATATGCAGTAGATGCTCAGTAACTGATTGCTGCAAGACCATAATAATTTTATTTAGTAGCAATAGTAATAATAATATACTATAAAATATACTCAGATTTCTGTCTCATTTATTCTTCCAGAGAAACCTTTGAAATATGTATTTTTCATTTAGTATTTAAGACAATAAAAGTGACTTTGATAAAAATCATAAGTTTATAAATTATTTTTGTAAATTATATTCATTTACTAATTAAAGATAATAAAATATAGGTCTCCTGACCCCATATCCCATCTCTTTTTACCCTTCCTCCTTCCCAGCTGGGTCAGAGAGGTTATTGCCTATATGGTAATGAACCCAAATTTGAGTCCCTTAGCTCATTGCTATTTACAGTGTCTCCTCATTCCAGCAGCTTCAGAAGCACTGGGAACAGGTCAAGAAAATAATCTCAGGCCCACCCCAGACCTACTGAATCAGAGTCTGCATTTTAACCAGCTCTGTAGGTGATCCATATGTACCTTACAGTTTAAGAACTATTGCCTTAGAACACCAGTGCTCCAACCAGGCTTTATTCAAGAAACTTCAAAAAAAAAAAAAAAAAATCTGATGTCCAGGATCTGCTTTCGGACTGACTGTATTAGAATTTATGGAGGTGGGCCAAAGGATTAGGGTTTTTTGTTTTTTGTTTGTTTGCTTTTTGTTTTTTTGTTTTTAAGCTCTCCAGCTCCCCAGTGATTCTTATGTGTACCTGTGGTCTTTGCAAGAGGGTGACTTAAAAGAAAATATAAATGTGGAAAGAAGGCAGAGTACTTACAAAACAGTTACCTGGTTAGTCAACTTCAGTAATTCAAAGGGAAAAAAATAATTCAAAGGAGACGGGAAAGAATCAAACAATTGATAATTTCAGTGCCCAAAGAACAAATATAATCACAAGGCTTTGTATATAGCTGAGTTCCACTTCCCGCTTCATTTTCTGGCATTCTCTCTAAGTTCACTGTGCTTCAGGTATCCATGTTCCTCAAACCTACGACCTTCTTGCTAAGGTTTTCGCCCCCCTCGGTCAAATAAGATGACCCTTTCTCTCTTTCCTGAATCCCCATGGGTCCCAGCCTCACACAGCTAATTTCTACTGCTCTGTCTCAGCCTAAAGGGCCATCTTTGACCCATTGCACCAGTTGAAATCAGGTTCCCCAGCTTTTTAGAATGCTTTACTTTCCTTTAGAATGTCTACCAACATTTTAATTATGAATTCATTTATGTGGCTGTTTACTTCTCATTAAACCAAAATTCCCACAAAGGCACAGGCAATGGTCTCTGTGTTTGGAGTATAAATACAAGCAAGAATTTGACTGTCTTACTGAAATATCAGCATGACTGAGCTAAGGTACAGGTACAAGAACACTCACTGACACATTAGTATAATTAAAAAAATAAAAAATACTCAAAATTTCTATCAATAAAGGAATAGTTAACATATAGTGCTAAACCTGAGGGAACCCAAGTCAATCATTAACATGGAGGACGTAGATATATATGAATGGTTGTGAACGATATCTGTGCTTATAATATTTTTAAAAAAGCAAGTTGCAGGAAAATTTGTAAAACGTGATTCTGTTTTATGTTTCTAATGTGTAATACTTTTCATAAATGCATGTGTGCATGTGCACACAGGTACATACACAGACGTTTTCCCTCGGGCACTCTGGTTTACTTTCTGTCCCTTGTATCTGCCAGTGCTCTTTGTACCTTGGGGGCCATTGTGGTTGTTACCTAAAGCGTAATACTCTTTCTTTTCCTTAGTTGGTGAGCTCCTGCTTACAGTCCAGATCTTAGTTCACTGCTAAAGTCAGTGTCTTCCTTGACACTCCTAATTAACCGAACACCCCTCATAATATGTCCCCATGAGTGCCTCTCCTTTGTTGCATTTATCCTGTCATTTTACTATCAGCCCTGAGACTCTTGAGGGGGCACGTTTATCTGCCCCACCGAGTGGAAGCTCTGGGAGGCTGCTGTGTGTGGTCAGTGTACATCCTTGTATCTAAAGAACGCAGCACAATGTCTGGCATTATATAGAATCAAAAATTATTATTTAAATGAAATGTATGAATTAATGAGTTCTCATTCTCCACCTTATATATTGGGAAACCTCATCTGTGAATCATTAGGCAACTTTCTCAGAGTATTTAGCTAATAAGTAGCAAGACAGAATTTAAAGTACCCTTGACCTAATTCTACAACTTGTACTCTCAACAAGTAATAAATTACCACATTCAAGTTTCAAAATCAGATTTTACTAAAATGAAAATACCAAACCCAGGAAACACTTGAGCAGTCACTCTCTCTGTCTTTCTTAGAGACATCTTAATGAGACTATTGCTATTATACTCTGTATGAGGAGGAAGGGGGAAAGGAGCATGAGAATCTTCTTATCCACTGATGATCAAATAACCACCATTGGAAGGTCTTTCATTGATAAGTTACATAATTTTATACTGGTTTATAAGACTTTGTGATTTGCTAAACCTATTCTTCTGATAAATTTCTGTCCATGACTAATGCTTTGTTTCAGTGAGAGACCGTATTCTCACTTACATCAGGAGTTCAAGCATGTTCATTTCCACTGATAGGCAGTAAGGACTTCAATTTTAAAAAAAGGTGGAGACTGAGTTAAAAATGCAAAATCAGGGGCGCCTGCGTGGGTCAGTCCTTAAGCATCTGCCTTCGGCTCATGTCATAATCCCAAGGTCCTGGGATTGAGCCCCTCATCGGACTCCCTGCTCAGGGGGAAGCCTGCTTCTCCCTCTCCTACTCCCCCTGCTTGTTTCCTCTCTCACTATCTCTCTGTCAAATAAATAAATAAAATCTTAAAAAAAAAAAGATTAAAAAAAAAAAAGGAAAATCACTGCGCTTAGAATTGAAGCAAGTTCCATTATGAATCTGTTAATATTAGGTCCTCTTTAACACTAACTGTAGATTTGATCTCTAAACAGGTAATGAGAGGCACCTAGTGGCTCAGTCCATTAAGCCTCTCTGACTCACATCTAGATCTCAGGGTCCTGAGATCCATGGGCCCTGCCTCTCTCCGTCTCCCTGTCTCTCCCCCTGGGCTGTTCCCCCTCACCACCGGATAGGTCTGTCTTCTATCACATGTGCTCTCTCACTAGCTCTCTAAAATAAATAAATAAAATCTTAAAAAAAAATGTGGCATAAACAGGTAATGACTCCAGGTAGGTAATAGGATGGAGAGATAGCGGCAGTCCTTCAAGACAAAAACATTCTACTGTTTTCTAAGACTGACAGAAATACCACATTTAAAAAAAATTTACAGTAATACCATTAATATTTTCACATACGCATTCACGACCTGCCAAAAAAAAAAAAAAAAACTGGCTTAGGGAAAAGCCCATTAAGATTTGAACATAATATAATTTGAGCAAGACTTCAAAGAATGCTACTTTCAAAGTTTATTTTATATTCATATATACATATGAAATTATATTAACATTATATGAATTATATGAGTATCATATGAATTATAAAAACATTATATGAATTATAGTTATATATGAAATTGCTTATAAGGCCTGCAGTGTTTTCTTTTGAATATTCTCAGTGGTAGTAAAATTGGTTCCAGAAAATCAATTCCGCTCTTAAACTATAGTCTCTGTCAATATATCTAGCTAGCTAGCTCTCTCTACACACACACACCACACCCACAAACATTACACTCACACATATGCACATGTATGTATACATGCACATATCCTTTCTCCGTACATAGGTGTGTGTGTGTGTATTTGTGTATATAGATATAGAGGTAGAGATATATAGATTTCTTTGAAAGGTCATTGTTATACAGCTGAAGAATTGGATTTTGAAACAGAAGACTCACCTCTTCTCTTAGCTCTGGTTCAAAGCCCTGAGGACACCCTATATAAAACATTTCCTCCTTTTCTTGCTTTTTTCATCTGATAATTTATGGCATGGAACTAAGGGACTCTTCCATTCTGATATTCCCTAGTTTTTCTTTCTTTTCCCCTCCACCACATAGCATACTTAAAGAACATTTTTTTTTTTCTGAGCTTTGAATCAATCTACATCTTAGGAGGAGATAGTTTTGTTTATAATTAGTCACAATTGTTATTCTATGTCTAAGAAATGAAACATGGGAAAGATACCCAGCTGTCTTTTGTACTTCAGATGTCTCTTACAGCATGACATTTTGATGAGTTAAAGTGTAAATGAATCAAAGGTAGACTTTGTAATCCTTAAAATTCACATGGGGTTGCATACTAGGAAAGATCTGTTTTAGTGTGCTATTCTTAAAACATTTGAAAAAATAATATGACATCTGTCAAATATCAAATGGAGCAGTGTGTCTTCAGGGGTGTGTGTGTAAAGACAGGACTGCGTTTACATGCATATATATTATAATAAAATCATAAAATAGACTTTTTACCAAAAGTACTGGAAACTCTATGTCCAAGGAATATTTGATCCTTCAAAGTAGTCACCATGGGAGGCTCTAAACTTATTCCAGTCAGGTTGTCATTGCACAAAACAGTTCAGGAATTTCTTTTTAGAATTGCTTACAGTGTTTTCTTTTGAATATTCTCAGTGGTGGTAAAACTTTGTTACAGAAAATCAATTCCATCCCTAAAGGTTAGTTCAAATACGATTTGAATTGGTGTGAAATTTGGCATAATGCCTGTCTGCTTAGTCCTCGCTGAAGAACTTATTCCTGGCAGCAGCAGCAGCAGAAGTATCTCATTATAAAGCTTTTTCACTTATAAGATGGCCCCATGGCATGGATCCCAAATGTCATGTTCTGATAAGCCCCATTTGTCACATTGGTAAAAAATTAAATGCACTTTATGCTTTAAATTTGAAATGGGGATGCAGTGGAATGTGAGAAATACTTCTTTTCAATTTGGAAGGCAAACTCATCAATCACCCATTAGGTGAATGATGCATTTACTTTAGGCCTGTCAATATAAAGATCAATTAACATTACCAGGTCCTCTCTTGTGAGAACACAACTGGGTATTACTTTTCCTTGACCCTATTAAGAAATCAGATTTTTTTTCCTCCAGTTGTTGAACCAAAATATCTTCATTTAAAGAAAAATATTAATTGATAATTTTAAAATAATAGAAAAAATATATACTACATATGTATTTATTAGTCTCCATCTCAGGTTCTTGGAACAGAGCTCTTAAAACCCTTGTAGTTATCAAAGTGATAATAGCAAGAAACATCTTTTGTTTTAATATTTGGTCTCTGACTCCTATTCCTGACAGAGCTCTTAAATCCCTTGGGATTTCCTGGGTGATAGGAGTGTCTTTTGTTCTAATGAGGTGACTCTTGGTGGGCTCCTGGATAGCTTCAGGAAGGGGGTTGATCGCCGGAAAGATCAAGCCATGATTAGAAGCTTGGAACTCCCAACCCCACCTCGCATTGTTACATAAGAGGAAGGGGCTGGAAGTTGAATTAATAATCAGGCATGGCTACATGATGACACCTCCATAAAAAAATCCCCAGTATGGAGTTTGACGAGCTTCCAGACTGGTGACTACATCCATGTGCTGGAAGGGTGGTGCACTCAACTTCTCAGGGACAGAAGCTCCTTTGTTTGATATTCTTCCGGACTTTGTCCTCTGTATTTTTTCATCTGACTGTTCATCTGTATCCTTTATCATATCCTTTATCCTCTAATAAAGGATGTAAGTACATATTTCCTGGAGTCTGTGAGATGTTATGGCACATTACTGAACCAACGAGGGGGTTGTGGGAGCCCAAATTTATAGTCAGTTGTATTGTAAAAAACCTGGTATTTGTGGTTGGCATCTGAAGGAACGGTCTCCTGGGACTGAACCTTTAATTTGTGGGAACTGATGCTAACTCCAGGTAGGTACTGTCAGAAGTGCATTAAACTGTCGGACACCCAGCTGGTGTGAGAATTGGCCCAAGTGGAAGTAAACCCACACATCTGGTGTCAGGAGTGTTGTGAGTGCAGTACTAGTGTGAGAGTAAAGGGAAACATGGCACTTTTTCCTGCACAGTATTTTGAATGTATTTTGTCATATTTTAAAAAATATTCTCCCTACTTTTGAGTATAAGATACTTCTCTCAGGTTTCTTAAAAATGGAATCCATCAACTTCTACTCCAACTCAGATTTCCATGGGATTCTGTAATCCTATTAAAAGCAGTAGCATGATTTCAGTCAATTCGTGGAGAAAAATCAATCATTTGTGACTCTCTGTCTCTTCCTGATGTCTCGTTAGTCCTTAAATGGGCTTGACTTGTCCTGACAGCAGGTTGCAAATCCGTCCCTGTCCATCCCTGCACTGGGGATCCCCACCAGTCATTACCTTTGGCCCAGATTATTACAGTCGCCATGCTAGCATGATTCTCCAATTCCAGGTACTTGCATTCTTTATTCTAAAACAGTGTTTAGGCAGCTTTATTTCTTTATTTTAACAAAGTTATTTGATCACTTAACTTCCTAGTCAAAAAACCAACAGAACAAAACAAAAACTCTGAAGACTCTCCATTGCCTCCTTAACTCCTTAAGTGTAAATGCCCCCTGATATACAAGGATATCCCTATCTTCACCAATGCTTCCAATTTTATCATTATTTGCCTTCAAATATTCTATACTGCATGTTGCACTGTCCTCTGATACTCCTGTTCCTGTACTTTTGTCATGTTATTCCCTCCGGCTGGAAAATACCCTGATCATTTTGTTTCTTATTTATGTTTTTCCATTTTTTAAAAAAACCCAGTTGTGACGCAGTATCTTTTAATAAAACTTCTCTGCCCTGCTTACTTGGACGTTCTATCTTCCTCTTCTGATTCATACAGCAAATGGATTTTCCTCCACTTTTTACTTACCAGATTGCTTTTATTCCCATGTTTTAAATGATCTTTTATGTCCCCTAGATGGAGAGCTCGTTGAGGGTGGAAGCAAGTCATTATCCATTGTTAGTGATCTTCGCTATGTCTTGCACAGCATAGATGCTCAGTAAATATGTTTTATTGAGTGTAACTGCATAGACATGACACACAGTGTTTATATTCCTAGAAAGTTTTCTCCAGCAGATGGTAGTTGCTGTAAGAATTTAGAAACAGTAGGAAAAGAGAACATTTCAATACCGATGCTATCATGCCTGTATCCCTTCCACTCAGAGAGAGTGCAAAGGCAGGAACCCCAAACCAGCAGCTTCTATTCAATTCCTCACACTGCACACTGTATCCACAATACCCAGACAAAAATTCAATATCTTAAGGCATCAGTTTTCTCCTCTGAAAAATGGAGATGATATTGTCTACTAAATATACTATAGTTACTATATCTTTTCACAGGGATTTGTAAAAAAAGGGGGGGGAGGGGATAACATCTAACAGCAATTTATAAACTTTAAAATATTATACAAAGGAAAATCTTTAAAGAAACTTGCAGTTCATACATATCCATCTCCTGAGATTTTTGGTTCATAAATGTCAGTCTCTTGTTAACAGATTTGTCTGGTGTGATACTCAACAAAAGGGACCAGTATCTCTTTCTTTTCCTTTTCTTCTTTCCCCATTTCATTGGAAAATTATACATCATTTGTAGTGTTTTATGTATTGTAAAACTTGAAAATCCATTAATTATCATTTTCACAACGAGACGAAGTGGGAAATTCATTTTATTTAGGGCTAGTGTGCTGACTTAATATCCATTATTTTTTCCTAATCAATGTGAGTTGGAAACACCATGTTTCTTCTCAAGATGCCACTGGGTATCAATCACCACAAGAATGAATTTTATTTGAAGCTACAGTATAAACCAGAATATAATGTGATTTCATATTTTTCTTTGATTTAGCTGTCAACAAAATGAAACCAATAGATGGGCAGACAGAAAAGATGAGTATGTTTCAAATCAGAGAGTTCAAAACAATAAAACAAAATAAATAGCCCTTTTATGGTTAGATAATGCCATTTCTTATTAGACATTTAGGAGACTCACACCCTCAAAAAGGCAAACACCAATACCTTAAATCAAATCTTGCCTGAGGGAAAGGCAGACTAGAACTTTGAAGTAAAGTCAGTCTGTGTGGGAAGGTGTAGTTGTGCAAACCTTGTCCAATTTCCTCTCTGGAAGTTTTGCCTTCTAGTTGCAGGAAGCTCTTAATTTTTTTTTTTTTTTTTCTGTGTTACTTCTATCAAGCAGTGATGCTCTATATCTCTCCCTTTCCTTTCATCTTTTAGTTTTGGAATCAAGCCAGAATTTTTCAAATTTTTGAAAGTAAAAAATAGTATATGGATTTTTGGACAAAAAAATACTCTAATGAAAAGCATACAAAGACTTTTGCTTAACCTTCGATAAGAATACCCCTGAATTTTCACTGATATTCTAACATATTCCTTGCTCTAGACTCCTGCTTTCACATTAAAATATCATTCCCCCTTCTCCTAAGGTATGATAAACATCTGGAGACCAGAGGATCAAGAGTAGGCAACTGAGAGGCAAATGGTATAGAGGATATAATGTGTTATTCGAATTCAGGTAACTGTGGGTTCGGGTGGTTGTTAAAGTGGGTACTGTTTGGGGTGGCGCCTGTAGTAAGGAGTCAATGTTGAGAGAAGGAAGACTCAGTCCTATCCACTGGCTAGTCCTTAATTTCAAAAGTCCAGTCCTCTGGGATGGGAATTAGGGGGTGATTCCTGGAATTGGTGATGCATTATTACCTGTGGAAGAAATCTAGAAGATATGGGGCGCCTGGGTGGCTCAGTTGTTAACCGTCCGCCTTCAGCTCAGGGCATGATCCCAGAGTCCCGGGATCCAGCCCCACATCAGGCTCCCTGCTCCGCTGGGAGCCTGCTTCTTCCTCTCCCACTTCCCCTGCTTGTGTTCCCTCTCTCGCTGGCTGTCTCTCTTTCTGTCAAATAAATAAATAAAATCTTTAAAAAAAAAAGAAATCTAGAAATTAGAAGAACTGGGATAACATGAACAAATTTAGGTCAAGTGGCTGGGGTGGGGAAGTTGTGGAGGGTAGTGAGGACATCTATGCATGGAGGGATCCTGGACACGAAGGTTTTACATTAATATCACCAATTCTAGAGTTTATCAGTAGCTGATGCTAAACTTACTGTTCTCCTGAAATGATGGTAAAGTTCAAGTACCAAATTCAACCAAGAATGCCTGTGAAAGAAGGGGATATTTTTAAGAAATCTCACGCCTGAATCTCTCCTGGCAGTGCAGAGTCATAGAACCATTTTTCAGGGAATTAGGGTTTGTGTGTGTTCAGTTATCTAGCCAGCTGTCTCTGTGCACATACTGACAAGACAATTACCCTTGTTTACTCTATTTGTCTGAATAGACAAAGCTTCCTGGGGAGGTACATTGGTAATCATGAGCAAACAGGCATAAACTAAAAACTAAAATTCTGATTCCATATTTTTAGCCTCATCTATCTGAAGAAAAGACTTGTGATAACAAATGGTTTTGGTTAACATTGAAATGACTCTTACATATTTGTTTTGATAATTACTTCAATACAAGGAACTTCTCAGATTGTTTCAGCCAACAAGCATGGCCTATATCAAGAATTTTGTTAGTTTCACCCAAAGTCAGTTTTATCTCAATTCCTTTCTTATAACGTGCTCATATACACACATTTATTAGTGTACAGGTGTGTGAAATTTTATGATTTTTATTTGTACATAATCTATAAAGTAGGAAACAAAACGAAGACCAAAGTTCAAGATAGGTGCGATATTATTAATTTCACATTATCGTTAGAAATGTACATTAAAGCCAGAACAAAAGTGAGTGAAACACAGAGAAAGAAAGTAGGGAAAAGGTGGGAATCAGTTTTATGTTGCTTTTTATCTTAGATATGTTTTTAAAAATTATTAGTGAAGAATGGCTTGCTTCTATGACTATTTTTGCCATACTATATAAATGATTCTCTAATTAATGACCAAAGTGAAAAAAAATAATTAAAATTGGTTATTTGGCTGAATTGATTTAGTTTATTAAAATGGGTCAGTCATTTCCATCAAAATAGTTAATCTGGGAGCCCTTAAATAAGTATTTTATGGATAGTTAGCTTTCATATTCAAGTCAGAAGGCCATCATATATTATTTGTGGTAAAAAGCTGAATTTTTCTTTAGTCTCTCAGATTGTTTCTCTGTAGCCTGGTTAAATTAGACCATTAATTACAAATATTTTAGGTAAAATCACTACTTATGTAAACAATGAATTATAACACAACTTGATAGGCAAGAAATCCTTTTTCCACAATACTTAATTAACATTCAGAAGTTGAGCCTGAGACAAAAATATAGGCAGCATTTTTTTTTATTTCTTCAAAGGAACAGTTTATTTTACCAGGAGTTCGTGAAGAATAGGAACATCATTATTTTTCTGCTTCTTCTTATGGTATACATTTACTGTTAAAATGTAGAGCATGAAAATTGTAATAACATTTTAGTCTGACTTGTTACTCATGTTTTATATTTTATGTTAACCAGAACTGAAGTTCACACTGATGACTTCAAACTATAAGTTTCAAATCACAGAGGGCTGTATTTAGTATATTCATGTGGCTTAACTGTCTACCAAGATTCAATAAAAATGTAAAAGAAATGAAGTCAATAGAGAAAATGATTTCTACCTGCCTTGCATATCAAAAAGAAAATTTTTGCAAAGTGTTATGGAGCTAAGTAGTATTTATTGATATAATGGCAATCAGGGTATAATTAGCCTATGGTTCTAACACCTCAGGACAAGGTCATGTAAGCAATTTTATATTAAAACCATCTTATTTTAATTTGGATTATTTAAGTTACTGTAAGAGAATAAATATTTTTCTTCCTCCTATTTATCTTTCTGTCTTCTTCATAGAATTACTCAGAGGCAGTAGGGGTCACATGCATGACAATGGGTTCTAACCAATTGTTCTGTTCTGCTCTATCGTTTCAACATTGTGAATACTTACTAATATTTGAACCTCATAAACTTCTTGAGTATACATAGTTTTAATCTCACAGCCGTATGTCCTATATAGGATGACCTTTTTGAATCTCCAGTAGTTTAGAATTACGTGAAGTTCAGTTCATATGGAAAACAAAACTAAATAGAAATTTAAAGTTTTGGAAATATATTTGGATTTATCTGAAATGAATTTGTGGAGCATCATCAGAAGAAAATGTATTTTGGATATAGTTTCTTACTTTCTACTCTGTCCTCCCTTATGTGTGTCTTGGTTCTGCCTCATGGTCATGTAACAGTTACTCTAAATAACGTTCTGTTCTTCGAAAGAGAAAATATTTAAAATTTCCCTCTCTTTCTAGTTATAAAAGAATATTATCTGTAATAGAAACATGAAGGACTTCTGTGCCTAGAAGAAAATCTTGCCAACATTATGAGAATCAACAGCAGGAAAACTAGATTGGTATATATGAATATATCAACTTTCAGACTTATGTGTATAGAGTTAATAGGTTTAGTTTTGGGAACAAGATGATAATATCACAAAAAAAGATAATTTATTCAAATGACAAAATATGGGTAAAAAAACTGTTCAAAGGAAAAAATAGGAAAAATTACATAAGGAAGCCTGTAACGATATGGTAAATTGTTTCTTGTAATTTAATTCCATAAATTAGTATGTATGTGACTACGTACATATATACATAATGAGACTCTGAAATCAAATACATTTTAATATTCTAACAGGTTTTCACAGGTGAAATCTGCTTTCATTCAATTCTAGGCATAAGATAAAAGCAATAACTATATTTTAGGATTGTTTTTGGATAACAAAAGCTGGGAGCAGGAGGGTAGAGGTGATATTTTTTCTTTTATTTACATAATAAATCATTTCTTTGTGGGTTTCTGTTGTTGTTGTTTTGCTAGCTGTCTTATATGATAGGTCCCTGTGAGTGGGTTAGGGCAATCGGGATAGGTTCTTTCCTATGGACTTCATTACTCTACCTCCCTGAAAGACACATAGGAGCAGAGGGTCTGTACCTATATGATAATTTCTTCTGTTACGGATGCAGGTGATGAGAGGCAGAGCTATGCAGTTCTGGAAGAGGCTTTAGAAAGTCAGTAGAACCAACATAATACTAACTGATTTTCAAGATGGAGCTCGTCTCTAAATAATGTCCCATCCTGGGTAAACACTGGAAAAACTCAATCATCTATCAGGATAATTGGAATATTAAAGACTTAAGTCAGAGTTTGGCATTTTGTGGGTACAATTAAGAGATGTATATCATGGGATCCAAGACTCTGAAATATATTCCCCCACTAACTTTTAGAGTAATGAACAAGAAAAGAATTAAGATATAGCATTTCTTGGGCAAAAGCACTTCATGTGGAAAGTAAACTTTGAAAGTACGAAAACAGTAGAATCTTCTTACATGACTACTCAGCCTTTGTGAATGCAGGCAGGTGATAAAATATCTATTCCAGAGAATTCAAAATAACTAAAGCATCATTTAACAATATAAATTAGTTAAACAAGACTAATGTTAAAAGAATGAAAGCTAATATTATTTATGCAAAAAATAGAAAAGAGTGCCTTACTTATGCTTTTAATAGTTTGAAATGTTATAGGCCTCAAACATTAAGTAAAATATTTCAACCATGTTAAAAATGACTATTTAAAAATGATAAAATGGCATCTCTACTATTATGTTAACCCTGTGTATATGTTACTGATACTTATATGTATCCTAAAGGGTCATTTCATGCCATTTAATGTGACACTAATCTATACCTTAATTATAAAAACAGTATTTTATCTGTCAGTGCTACATCTGGTTTTTCCCTCCTGGGAGCTCTCAGTTTCATAGTTAAAAAATGAACCAGACCAAATTTGTCTGCTTCGTTCCTCTAGCTTAGTGGTTCTCATAGTTTTGTCACTGGAAAAGCAACATTAGCATCACCTAGGAACTCATCAGAAATGCACATTTTCAGCTCTACCTGAGACCTGGTGAATCAGAATCCCTTGGGACAGAGTCCAAGAACAAGCCTTCCAGGCAATTCTGACACATGCTGAGGTGTGAGAATCTCTGTTGCAGGTCAGCACATTCCCAGGTCCCTAACTATCAAAACTCAAATGGTTCCTTTACTTTTAAGGGCTCGAACTGCCAACACCTCTTCATGAATGTCCAAACTACTAGGCACTCTTTCCCTTCCTTGATATTCTGTTCAATTTTTTTTCTGTTCTCAGTCTTATTGCTTCAAGGCTAATTATGAAAAACGAATCCACGATACTATATTTATGCCTATTTATATTTGTATGTTACCATTGTGAAAGTAATTGATATTTAAAACTGAGCCCCATGAAGATATAATTATATGTAGTTATTCAGCCCTAAGGGCTCTTCTCTTGAATGGTGCACTTTTTAGCATCATGACATGTTTCAGATTGTTCTCTAATTATATTTTGGGCCAAATGTGCACAACCTAGTCATTTGTGCACACTACCTATGTGAGTTCATGACACATATTAATATAACAGTATTTCTCAAATTGAATAATTCAGTAACATGTCAAGGAATATAAGATAAATGTTGTGTATGTTCTTAGAAACTATTAAACCTAAAATTTCAGAGGGGATAGAGGGGGCAGTACAGTTATAATAAAGTAGACACAAATATATCCTGGAAGAGAAGGCAAAGTTTTCGTCAATTTTTAAGGTAAACGTAAGTCTTTATAGAAATATCAGGAGGGTGCTGTGGCTTTAGAACTTTCTCCCCAGCTAGGTATAATTGAAAGAAAAAGTTTTAGAAGCCTTGTGGGGTTAGAGTACATGTTCTCCAAGGCCACCTTTCAATTCAGACCATAGAATCTCATTTTACTGAGACACTGTGTTGAATGGCTAGTAGAGGCTTAAGAGGAAAGGCATTATAAAGAATTTAGTAGCTCGAAAAGAGGAGTTGAGAGCAAAACTTCAGTGAAATATCTCTTTCAGGGAAGTATAGTAAGAACTATATTTTGTGCTTCATCACCATGGAGGAAATACTTTTGAAACATCTCAGAAGACTCCCAAGAAGAAAGGTAGAGAAATAAACTTCTAGATTTTTTCCATTAAATTTTTTTTTGTAACATGTAGCAAACCAAAGCAGAGAAATTAAAGTTAGTTTTGAAACAGAACAAAACAAAGAAAAAAAGAAAACTTATTGCCAGGATCCCCTCTGCCTTAGGCCCAGATGGTTCACTTTTTCTATAACATAGGCAATGCTGTGGCCAAATGCTTTGGTTGTCACTCTTGATGAGAGTAGCGTGGTGATAAGGCACAGTCTCTCTGAAAAGCAACAGGTGCTTACAATTTCAGTTGGTGGCTCTCTCCCTTTTAAAACAGTTATAATTTAACCTGAAAGCTAGCTGCTGATAAGTACGCATATGGGTAGCAATCAACTAATGAGCTACTAACTTGCTTTATTTGCTTTGGAATGAACTGAGTGTGAACAATTAGAGCCAACATGTGACCTGTCACACAACCTTCTAAAAAAAAGTGAGACTTATTAGAGCTTTAGAAGGATATAAGCCATGTTGAATACTTTTACACTTAAAGACTGAGAAAAGGTTCAGGAACCATTATGTATAATAGTAAAGGGCTGCCCAGAATGCATTTAATTAAAGGCATTGCATTTGTTTTCTATTGCTGCTGTAACAAGTTGCCACAAACTTAGAAGATTAAAAAACACAAATTTATTATCATACAGTTATGGAGCTTAGAAGTCTGATGCCTGACTCACTGGGCTAAACTCAAGATGTCAGCAAGCCATCTGTCTGGAGGAGTTAGGGGAGAATCTGTTTTTTTGCCTTTTTCAAAAGCCTCTAGGGGCTGCAGCAATCCTTGACTCATGGTCCTTTTCTTCATCTTAAAGCCAGCAATGTTGTATCTCTGTCTTACTGTTCTACTGAAGTCATATTTCCTTCAATATAACCTCTTCTGCCTCCAATTTTAAGGACCTTTGTGATTACATTTGACACATCTGGATCGTACAGAATAATCTTCCCCTTCTCAAAGTCCCTCCCCTTAGTCACATCTGCAGAAGTCCCTTTTGCCATCCAAAGTAGCATATTATCAGATTTGAGGAATTAGCTTATGGACCTTTTGGAGGGACCCTTATCCTACCTACCACAAACACTGATGAAATTCCCAGAATGCTTAATCTACCTTACTCCCCTGACTACCATTTGCCTGAAGTTGGCTGCTCAAATCTTACAAATATATTCTACCAAGAGTTGAAATGTTGAGAGATGATTTAAAAAATAATAAAGCATCTTCCATTATTACACAAAAATCTTACAAATACAGAAATCATTTATTTTTCCTTTTTTTATGGAAATACAAGTAGATAATGTTGTGTGTTAATGCTTGTTGCCTATAAAGTATATGTTGGGAAAGGTGAGCTTATCAATTGTTTCCAGCACAAACATTTACTGTGCATTAAGTAGGTGGTGGACATTACACTAGATGTTGGTTATACAATGATGTATAAAATATAGATTATGCCCTGATCTTACCTAGCATCGTATCAGGGGGAAACACACTTAATAATAATAGATTCTTTAGTGTTAAATATAAAGATAAGTAGCAAGGTGTTCTGATTCATAACAAGAGGTAATTTAAGTATTGTACACCTTGGGTATAAGATAGGGTCTCTAGGGAAGTAACACTTAAGCAAAGAAAAGTGCTAGTAGTGTAAGGTATCAAAGGCCCTGCATTGATAATGAGCTGTCTGTTTTGGGGTGGAAAGAAAGAAAACTCAGATTATATATAATAGCTGGAACACATAGGGAGAGATCAGTGAAAGGTAAGATTGGTAGGTGGTCTGTTTGGCAGAGTTTGAAATGTATCATAATTCAAAGAAAACACTGAAAGGCTTTAAGAATAGAGATTGGAGCTGATTTATATTAAAAACTACTCTGAAAATGGAGAAGAGATAATGGCTCAAACCATTAGGAGATCATTGAATTAATCCAGGTGAGAAGACCTTGGTGTTTTAGGTAAATAGGGTATCCATAGAGATCGAGAGATATATAAAGATGCCATGTTTTGGAAATAGAGTAGTGACTTAGGACTTAGCATCAGGATTTACTCTCAGATTTCTGATTTTAGCAACTTGATGGACATTTGATTTACTGAGTTTGGAAAACTTTATATTCCCATTTATGGGTTCTGGATGATCTTAGAGCAATATTTATAGTTTTAAGGAATCATAGACCAAGTTAAAAAAATTCGAACACAAAATTTTGCACACAATTGTTGAGGGTTAACAAATTTCCTTGACACTGTCTCACTTTCTAGATTCAAAAGCACTGCAGTAGAGATCTTCTGGAAATTGAATTCTCCTTCTTTAAAGTAAACTTCTACATATAAACGGAGCTATTACCTTTTTAAAGATACACTTGAGTTCTTTCATGACCAAAATGTTATTATACTAAAACTAAATCATCAAATTCTGTCATTCATGATCTTAGAGTTACATTGTATCCCTGGTAAACACATATTTTTATGTATTTGTGCTTTTAATGCTTTTTCATTTTACAATTAGTCTCTTCCCATGACATTTCTACCCATTCAAAGCCTACCTCCCGAAGTCCCTTATCCACGAAGCTTTTTTCTTTGTGTACCAGTGAGCACTAACCACTGCTTTCACTGGTTCATTAAGGTGTTCAAGACTCTGTATATCTCCCCAGCGAGAATAGGCTCACTGAGTACAGGAATACAGTCTGGCATCTTTGAGTCTTCATTATAACCAGCACAAAGTAAGCCTTAATAAATACTTATTGAATTTGATGATTGAACTGAATTGATTTCTCCCAATTTCCTGTAGATGATAGTACACCTTTCAAAGACATATTTGTTAAATAGAAGATAAACTTAATAGCTTGCAGAAAGATTTCCTCCATGACTAAAAATATGCCATGTAGCTTCAAATATAAACCATTGAAAAATGACCTTCAGGAGACAAATGATTCAGTCCATGGAAATGTGTGGTGTTGCATTGAACGCTAAGACCTTACATCAGGCATCTAGAATTAACCCACCTTGTTGAAGTCGTGGAAGTTTCTCAGTGTTTGCAGTGTACTTTGACTTTCTGTTAAAGTCTGATTAGCTGTAAACTTCCATACAAATTGTCTTATTAAGTAATTTATAATATCAGACTGTGAGCTATTAAAGCAAAATTTTGTTTCCCGGAGTCCATAGTCTCTTATGGTTCCGGAAAGCAAACTGAAGGTTTTAGAGGGGAAGGGGGTGGGGGGATGGGCTAGCCCAGTGAAGGGTATTAAGGAGGGCATGTATTGCCTGGAGCACTGGGTGTTATACGCAAATAATGAATCATGGAACACTGCATCAAAAGCTAATGATCTACTGTATGGTGACTAACATAATAAAAAAAATAAAAATAAGTAAATGAATATACATGAGATGTTCAGAAAAAAATATAAAAAATTAAAAATAAAACAAAATTTTGACGAATTTGTGTGACTTTTTAATTGTTTTTATTCTTGAAACAAATCAAAACAGATTATGAAGTGCACTCAAGTGATAGTAAGACTTGCCAGTTTCCTGTCGTGCATTTAGTGTCATTTCTTTGACTTGATCAGAGATGCTCTGATTCCTAAGCAAGTGTTCTGTTGCCTGCTTTACAGCAGACCTTCAGCCATGTGTCTTGCTGTCCATTTCTTACTTGGCATTTAAAAATGTGAGCTCATAAGAAAATTTAAGGTACTCTCTTACCGTGCCTCATCTGTTTTAATTTTCCTCCCCTTGCCCTTCCTGCAAGTTAACAGCAAGTTCGTAACTAGGAGTGATAGTCCCATTCTCTCTTAGTGGCTCTCTGTTCTTTATCAGTATGTACCAGTGACTGAAGACCTGACCAATTAGAAGGAAAGTCTGCATACAACCAGCATGGCCATGTCTGGGAGTTCTAGCTTCACTATGGCTGAATTAAGCACTGGGAAATTGACTGAAAAGTTAGTGTTTCAGAGGGTACTGGTCAGATGGAGAAGGAGGCTTGGAAGAAGGAACTAAGTGAGCTCTGAAGGACTAAGGAACACAGAATAGGCTGTGTGGATGTTGGTTTCCTGGGTGTTGCAAAGAACAAGCTCTGAGGAATGGAGTCACCCTGCATTCAAGACACAAAGTCTCAGATAATGTGACTGCCCAGAAGTGTGGAGGACGAAGAGCCAGTTGCTTCTTTTACCTCCCACTGGGAGAGCATGCCAACCAAGAAAGATAACCTACCAGAAGGAAATCAAGGTGCACTTTAGAGGAAGATGGGGTACTAGACAACAAAAGAAATGATACATTTTTAATACTTCTGGGTATAATGAACTACATAGTGTATCATGTTTAGTCTTTATCTGTAAAATTTGGTTTCCTTGCCCTCCCATTGTTATGGGTTTATTGTCTAGGAACAGTAGCAGTTGTTTTTAATAGCATTTATCTTGCATGTTGTTAATGTTATTTGTTTTACTTATATTAATTATATTATATTGCATTATCTATTGTACCTATTATATATATGAGAAAATATACGTTTTCTCATCCAGAGGATGAGGAAAAAACCTAGCACTGCACTTTGTGATCAATCATCATGTAAACTACATGCCCATAAATACCAGAGTTCAGAGAAGGGAGCCATCAGAACAGGTGAGAAGGCGGTATCATGTATGTAGATCATAAATGCCAGAAACACTTAGACCATATTTCCAGTGATGCCACAAACTATACACTTGACTATCTGTGTAAATGCCAAGTCAGTTTACCTTTTTAACCTCAGATCCTATATTCTTCAAGTAGGGATATTAATGTAGCCATCTCATGGGATTAAATTATGTAACATGCACAGTGCTTATCACAGTACCAGACATATAACAGGTCTCAAAAATGTGTGCTGATATTATAAATTTAATATTAATTGTGATTAATATTATTACTCTTTGGATTAGTATGGTGTAAGTAGTAAAGTTCAACTTCAGCAGAAGTTTCCCAAGGGCTGGCTTTAAAATAGCCCCAAAATAATCCACTGAGAACACCACTGCAGTGATGGTAATTGGTAGTGTGGGAAATTGCAAACAGGAAACCTAAAGCTCATTATTGTGTGTTGTTTCTCAGTGCTGAACATTACAAATGCTGAGCTCTGTAATCTGGAATAAAGACAAATTGACCTCCAAGTTTTTATTGCAATCGTTAGAGCTGCTCAAAATATCTCCTCCATAGCAGCCACACAAAGAAATGTTCTTGTGTTTGTAGTTAAGCTGGAGTAGATAGCATTACTTCTCAGCCAACAAATTTCATGTTTTGTGAGTTGTCGCCAAATACATTCAGATCCAATGGTCCAAATTAGGAATTGAAAAAGGAGTTTGGTAGAGAATAAGAATGGCATCTTCTCCTTGTTCGTTCACTGGAATGCCACAAATCAACTTCATGGGAAAAAATTTATTTTGATGGAAACCAGGAGAAATTTCATAGAAGCATTTAAATACAACTTTCATTGAATTTAGAATGGGAGTTTCAAAGAAGGATTAAAAAAATCGTTGTGAAGGAGATGATCATTTTGGAAGCAATTATACAACATTTTTTTTTTCTTAAGAAAAATTCCTTCATCTTGAAATACTTTCAACATGTCATGACCTTCATTGGCCCTTTAACTTTACCTGGAAAAGATCTACAGGTGTCAGTCTTTGCATTAGCCCAATTTCTTCTCTGCAATAGTAGGTATTTCATGAAGCACCTACTCAGTGCGGTATGCTTGAAGAGCAAGGATGGGGCTCATAAAAGATACAGAAAACTTAACTCACATTCTGTTTTTTAAATGACTTCCAAAAACTGTGATATATTCTCCAGATATTTTCAGAGATTTCAGGTTAAGAATTCATGAAATTTATAGACATCTTTCTGTTCATAGCAAAATCAATTGCATTTTACTTATTTTTTAGTTCTTTATATCAAAATAGAATAGTAATGTTTTCTGTAGTAGATCATGATAATTTAAAAAAGCATTTTGCTGTAGCTAATTGCTTGGCAAATTTCACTGAGGAAGTGTTAGTGTTTTTAGTATTATTTTCCTGGAAATTATTCTCAAGGAATTTTCTTATATCGCTTTCACTTTCCAAAAAAACACAGCTAATTGAAAATTAAATTGTATTTTTCTTGAAAATTAATAAAGGCTTTTATGGAAAAACTTAGAAGGTTAATTTTCAGTTTTCTATTATTTTATATTAAATTTCATGCTAGTATTCATCCTTAAAATTGTAAATTGCTTTCTATCTTTTATTGATTATTCAGCAAGCTAAACAAAGACTGACAGAGACTGTTTCTGATTATAGATAATGCAAAGAATAAAAGAACATGTGGACTTTGATTTCTTATACATCAGAGCTTTTTCATTAAAATGATCTAACTTCTGTGTTGTCACAATGATGGTAATAAGTTTGAGTTCTAAAAGGATAATTTGCAATACACATATTCTAAAAATATAATTTCAATAAAAAGTCTTTGAAAACATCACAGTTTCTGCAATAATAAGAACCCTTTTAAGGACACCTGTCAGCACTTCTCAAAGGGAGGATGGAAGTATATTAAAGTTTATTCAGATACCTTTGAAATAACATGACCAAAGTATTTTGTAAATTCTTTTCTTCTGGGATTTCTAACACCCCACATTCTTGTTCATTGATGACATGTCGAGATTTTAAGGTCTAAAAGTTCTTGTGTCCACATAGTGCCACCTAATCAGACTGAAAGCTAATAGTGGGCAAAAACCCGTTGCTTAGTGTCTACAGTGACACAAATGAGGGAACGCCCAGCATGCAAATCATCTGACCTTGACAT
The DNA here is from genome assembly GCF_023065955.2 of Ursus arctos. Taxonomy (NCBI): domain Eukaryota; kingdom Metazoa; phylum Chordata; class Mammalia; order Carnivora; family Ursidae; genus Ursus; species Ursus arctos. The sequence goes on from NW_026622930.1 coordinate 17,874,792, forward strand.
TATTAGGAGGCAGAAGACTGTATCATGTGAACTAATCCTATCCCCAGCGTTCTTTTGCTTTTTTGAGTAGTGCTGCTTCTTTTTTTTTTCTTTTTAAGAAAGTGTTTTTCTTACTGACCTACCAAGGTAAACTATATTATCATTATTGTTCTTTATTCTAAAGTTTTTATGTAAGTTTTAAAGACTTTAACTTAATTGAAACTTACCAAGCTTCTATGTGATTTTTTTTAAAAAATCACAAATAACTGTGATATAGCATAATATATTAAAGAGAGTGTGGAGAATAGAGTTATATACACGTATGAATATCTGCTTCACTCCTTACCAGATGTGTGGTCTTGGAAACATCTGCTAGTCTATTCTAAATCTCTGTTTTCTCCATACTAACCAATACTTAGAATTGTGGGGATTCACTAATATAAAGGCAATATAGCATCTAGCAGAGAGTATACAATAAACACTAAGGAAATGTTAGGTGATACTCCCCTTACCCCATATTATGAGAAAGCAAATCTGGGTAATGGGCTTATTGCCAGCCTTTTGCTGGATGAAATGCAGTAGTTGTGAATAAAACAGCAGTTCAGTGGATCTTGTATGAAGCCAAGAGGCAATTTGATCGGGCATAAGATGATAATAATGCAAAAATATACATACTAATTATATAAATAAAAACACAGCACCTTTTCTCTCACCAAATTCAGAGAAAAGCTGACTGAATGCTCTTCTGCCTTTAGGTAGGGAAGATAATCCTTTATTATTCCCTTCTGTTTTCCAGACTAAATTTGGTATATCTTTGAAGTGATTTTAGAGGAATAAAAATATGACTAGGTAGAAGGAGCAGGGTATAAAAAATGCAGAACATGATTTGTTTGGGCTCCCTGACCTTCTGCTTTAGGCCTACATGTGACTCTTGGTAAGAAGTTGTTCTTTCTCAAGAGATTTTTATTTAGAAAGGAAGTACTGACAGCCAATAATCAAATGCTGTTTCATTAATTCATGTATTCATGCAATAAATATTAAGCATCAATTCTTCACTATGTCCTCTGCTATAGGTAGAGATACAGTGATGAAAAATGTATATATTGATTATTCCCTCCTGACATCTACAATATGAAGAGGTAAATAAAAGATTGATGGTGGTAGAGATAAGGATGGGTTTGTGGGGACCAGTATCTGGGGGCACAAGAGGTTCATCTCACTCAGAACTAGGAGGAAAGCAGGGCATTCAAGGGGAAGTGATACCTAAGAAAATGCTAACTTATGGAGGGAAGGGTACTTTCAAGACAGGAAATGGCCTGCTGGCTGTTGATGCAGTTCCTGGGCTCCTGTAGGTTTGGAGGAGGTGAGGGAGCTGGCAGGGATTCAGGCAGCTGGCATCTGCAAACAGGAATACCTATGGGATGAAAGCTGGTGAATTCTGCAGGGGATCCATGGAGGCTGTGCTGGTCATTGGTTCCTTCTTCAGTGGCATAATCTTTTGGTTTGACTGCAGAGGCAGTCTTTGTGTACTGCATTTGCTCCCACCACATGACTGTATTAACAGCCTCTGCTTTGTTTCTTTGCAGTTTAGTCCATACAGTTTTATCATATTTGTAGGTTTATGTATCCACACCAGAGTCAAGACACTAACAATTCTAGCACAAGGATCCCTCATGTCGCCCTGTATAACCACACCCACCCATCTCAAAATAAACCCCTCCACTGTCTCTAACATATGGAAGCCACTAATCTAGCCTCCATTTCTAAAATGTTGTCATTTCAAAATAAATAAATGTTGTCTTTCAAGAATGTTATATAAATGAAATATAGATTGTTGGATATATCGGTGGTTCCTCTATTTACATTGCTAAGTAGTATTATAAAGTATGTTGGTACAAGTTGTTTAATCATTCACCTGTCGAAGGACTGCTGCAGTTTGGTGCTAATACAAATAAAGCTCTTATGAACATCTGTGTAGAGGTTTTTGTTTAAACATAGTCTTCATTTCTCTGGAGTAAACACCAATAGCCAGCCCAGGACTTAGTCATAAGACTAATATTGGCAATTTTATGCCAACAAATTGGATAACTTAGAAGAAATGGATAAATTCTTAGAAATATACAACCTATCAAGACTGAATCATGAAGAAATAGAAAATCTGAACAAATAATAATTAAGGAGGCTGAATTAGTAATCAAATAAATAACTCCCAACCCAGAAAAACCCAGGACCAGATGGTTTCACGGGTGAATTCTATAAAACATTTAAAGAACAGTTAGTGCCAATCTTTCTCAAACTCTTCCAAAAAAATTGAAGAGGAAGGAAAACCCCCAAACTCATTTTATGAGGCTAACATTACCCTGATACCAAAGCCAGATAAGGACACTAAAGGGAGAGAAAATTATAGGCCTTATGATGGATATATATCTAGTTATCTTGGATGAAACTTGAAAAGCATTATCCTAAGTAAAATAAGTGAAACAGAGAAAGACAGAGAAAGACAGATACTGTATGATATCAGCTATATGTGGAATCTAAAAAGAATCTAGAAACAGAGTAGAGTGGTGGTCACTAGGAGCTGAGGGGTGGGCAAAATGGAAAGACATTGGTCAAAGGCTACAAACTTTCAGTTACAAAATGAGTGAGTTCTGGCGATCTAATGTGCATGTTTATTACAGCTGATCATGTTTTATTATATACTTGATAGTTGCTAAGTGACTATATCTTAAATATTCTTGCACACACACAAAAAAATGGTAATTATGTGATGTGATAGAAGTGTTGACTAAAGGTATGGCAGTAATCATTTTATAGTATGTAAATGTGTTAATTCAACATGTTGTACACTTTAAATTTATAAAATGTTATGTGTCACTTATAACTCAATACTGGAACAAAAAAGGAAAATCAAAGTGGATACTTCATGTAGTAAAGATGTCTGGTTTTCTTCATTAATAACTCAATCAGGGGAGCTAAAAAAAAATAGAACCTAGTTCAAATAATAGACTAAAATATCTAGAAATATTTTTCTTCTTTTTTTACATGCTTCATACTTTTTTTTTCCAAAAAGAATGCTTAAAGTAAGAATGAGTATTTTCTTCCAACAAAACTTGCTGAAGATAATAGCATCTAAATGTAGATTGATAAAAAATTGATTCTGAATTTTTCCAAAACATACAAGACTGAAATCTAAGGAAACTATCTTGCCACAATGCTAGTGAGAATGGTTGAGAAGTCATCTGGAACATCCTAGAAGTCACTATTTATTCAGATTCGGTGAAACTTATAGTTCATTTTTTTCCTTAACCCACCAAAACTAACTCATTCCTTCTATTTTCTGGCTAATGTTAGACATAATTTGAATGTCAGTCATCATTTTGTCTTCAGATTGGCTTTGCTTGGTCTACTATTGCATAGTACTCAAAGGTCACAAAAGCCATGGACACTGAAGCATGACAAAAGGCAGAGGAAGGCTGTTATGTTTCCACTTAAAATTTCTTTTCTGGGGATTCTGAGAAGGCTCACTCCCTGGAAGATGCTTTGTCTCAAAGAATAAAAGGATCACGTTTTCCTTGACATCATGATTGTTTCATCCTTTCTGCCTTGCATAGGGATTCGTCAAGAGAATGCAAGATTGGTGATTGATTTTGGATTTTGTTAATTGGCACAAGTTACCACGTGGGTACTCAGCAGACAAAACAGATGATACATGACTCAACAAATAAACTGGAAAGGCACTGTACAAATGCCAAAACATATCATGATACTTGGCATGTTGAATTCATCTTGTGACAAAAATATTTGCTATGCAAATCTTTCATCAACATTGTGAGATAGGACTTTATGATAGATTTCTTGCTAAAAATGGGTGATATATATTTTTAAAATGGCTTTTTAATGATGAAGATTTATGAATGGAAAAAAAAGTTCTTGGCGTCTTACACTATCCTCAGTGATACTGCCTTCAGTATATATGGAGAATGTCAGTCCCACTGGGAGTTTGGGACTGAGTTTAGTTTATGTTTTCCTCAAAAAAAACTGCGAGGACTCTGAGGAGAGTCTTGTAAATTGCATTCAGTGAAAGAATGGGCTGAATTGAGGGACTGTAGCAGCTGAAGTCCTCCACAAGATGACTCCTTACCTTAAAAGATCATTTCAATACTCATAATGTGATAGCTTACATTTTATCCATAAGAACTACAGTTTTATCTTTATGTACAGTAGGATCTTTGTCATAGTATATTAAAACCCTGAGAGAAAACTTTCCATCCCTTCCGATTTATATTTAAGGAAAATAAAAGCAAACTAGTGTCAGGAACCTACTAGCACAGATTCCTTGTATTCACGTGGATCCAGGATTGAAGTTAGCACATGTTACTTGGGAAACATGATATTCTCTTGGTTTAAAACCAAAGAAAATATGCAATAAACTAGAGTTTATCATACTGAAGATAGTGTTTACATTTGTCATCTCCGTACTGAATTGAGGCTTGACTTCTTGGACTGTTTTCACTGTTTTCCCTGAACGGAAAAAGAATCTGACTGAACTACCCAAATGTAATTTGCTATATTCTCCCCTACAGCCCTGGGCATCAATTAGCCACACAACTGTAACCTTAGACAAGAATCATCAGCAAACGCAATTCTGCATGTTTTAATTAGGCCCCAGTACTCTCCCTGCCTATGGATTATATGATTTCACCAGTATTCATTTGACCTCATTCATGATAAAATAGTCACAATTTTGAGAGATGAACACCAGCATATTAGGAGTAAACTCTAAGGAATAGACTGCACTTCAGGAGTCAGGCTTAAACCAATTAGCGCATAGCATTCTCCAGGTTACAGCAAATGTTCAGGACCTGATGCAGGTGAAAGAGACATAAGAGTTTCCTGAGATTTTGTTTTCTCCTTTATGTGAGACAGCCGTGCAATGGGGTGGCGCCTTTTCCTCTGGTTTCTTCTTGGCAGAGAATGAGTCCCAGAATTATTGCAGCCATTTTGCCTGAGCAGGAAACCAACACAGGCTTAACCAGGAGCCTGGAGTATTGCAGAAATAGTTCAACCCTGAAGTCTGCCCTACCTCCGGACTTCCCATTAAATAACCCCAGGCAATCTCTTCTCATTTAAAAGACTTTGAGTTTGGTTGTCTGTTATTTGCAGGCATTCATTCCAATGTGTATAACTCTTTGCCCCTTCTTCAAAGTTCAGTTTACCTAGATTCTTCTCTATTAATAATCGGTAACATTTTTTTTATCTGATGCAATCCTTAGTACTTTGCATAAGTGTGTTAATTAACCCTCCTAACATCCTTGTGAAAGTATTCTATCATATTCTAAAATTTGTAAGATCAAAGAGAGATTAGGTAACTTGCCCAATGTCCTACAAATAGAAGGCAGAATAAGGTTTAAACCCAGGCACTATTGCTCCAGAAGTTCCATGCTCAGTCATCACATTATACTGTCCTGTTATATGCTAAAATTCACATTAGCTCCATATAAACTCTTCTTTTTAATTTTTTTTCGCATTTATTGTCTTAATTGTACCAAATAACAGATATTAAATTGTCCGGGCTATCTTCACCTTATATTTTTTACCTAATGTATTTTATAGTTATTGTTTTACATGTGGATGTCTGACTGTTCTTTTTTGCCCAGTTCCTTTGGAATGGACTCTCCTTTGGAGTATTCTTATGTTCTATAATGTTTTGTAAACACAAAGAATCCAGTATGCTTATGGTATACAATCTCAGAATCATGACGAATTTGGCTATGATAAACTTAGTCACCTTATTGTTGCATACTTGAACAATGGGCTAATATGACAACTCTCTTCTCCACTGCCTTCTCTCATTCTCTATTCCTGAACACTCCTTTGCCATCATCTAAATTCAGCCAATCTAATCATCACTGTCTCTTTTCATCCATTTTGTAATAAGGCGAATTCTTCTATCATTGCTCTGCTTCCCATCCCCTCTTGCCTGCCAGGTAACCTTGGTTCATTGACTCTTCCTTTTTTTTTTTTTTTTTTTTCCCTTAGATAACCAGCTCTTTCTTTACTGGCTCCTTGAGTTTGTAAACAATATTCAAATTCTGTCTTGGGAAAAACTACAAAAAACATGTTTCTCATTCTTGTAACTGGAGGTTTCATTTATTCCCACTTTCTTGTTTACTTCTGTTGTTAATTAGAAATGGATTGCGTTCTGAAAAGTAGACATTTTTTCCATGAATTCTGTCTCGCCTGATACCTGAAATTCCAACATGAGTGCTAGGCTGTCAAGTAAAATATTCTATAGGAACAGAATAAGCCTTTTTAATTTGTTTTTCAATAAGAATAATGGTCACAAGTAATATGGATTTCAGGGTGGTGTCTGTGAGAAAAGTGGAGACAGGAGATTGTAGAACTAAGTAGTGAGGACATGAAGGTTATCTTTCACCTAGTTAGTAATATTGTTAAGTAGTTTGACTATCCAAACAAATCATAAATGTTCCCAACATAGATGGGTCAGGCTAAGGCAAGTTTTTAATATCTACGTTTAGGCTAAAACAGCTAAGAGGAAAGTTAAAAAAAATCATTGTTTGATATAAAATATCTTATTTTTTATGTTCTAATACTAGACAAAAGGAAAAGAGCTTTACATTTTGGGTGGGAGTCTATGTTGCTGCCTTATCTTGTAATAAGTACTCTACATTTGGACTTGGGCTGTTAAAATGATTTCATTTGTGAAAGAAGAATTTTTAAAATTATGAAGAAAGAGGGAGGAGAAAGTGGGCTAAAAGAAAGGAGGAAGGAAGGAAAGGAGGAAGAGAGGAAGAAAGGGAGAGAAGAAAGAAGGAAAAAAACAAGATTATATATAGACAATATACTATAATTTTAAACTTTCTTAATGATCTTATACAGAACATAGGAGATGAAAGGAAGAGGGATTAAAGAAAACTTACTGAATCTGAATGGATTTAACGAAGGGTCTCTTAATAAATGCTTCTATAGTGTTTATGGTACAACAAGAGGAGCCCATATTACCTTTAAGTTGTGCCTTTCCCATGGCCTGCATTGTCTAACCTTGTACTACATTTAATCAAGTTTGATGGGCTGCATAACAAAGGAGGAATTCCAGATAGTATTTGCTCTCATTCTTTTATTCCCTGGGTAGATACAGGGAAGAGGCCAAAACATGAGTCTGAGGAATGAAGAAGTTTCAGCATAATGCACTGACCTCTAGAGCAAACTCGTTCCACATGAGAGTGTTCACGTTAATAAAAAGGTTAGCATCATTAATTCCATGATCTCTTGTTTTGACAGCCAAGATGAATCTGTCTGTTTTCTTAAACATTCTGTCCTCTTTCCTGGATAGAGATTACATCTATAGCAATGGCAGTCAGCAAATTAATACAATTTTTTGAGAGGATACATGTAATAATGACCATCAGAAAAATTGAAAAAATATTCAGGACATTCATAACATAAATCTTTACAGTGGTTTTATAAATGTTGCCAAAAATTTCCTTCAAATCTTTTCCTATATCTCTATCTACTTTTGAAGTCACTGGGAAATGAAATTATATAATCATTGTAAAGTATGCAAAGTTAAAAGAATTAAGTGAAAAAAAAAGAGCTTTATTCTCTTTATGGTCCAGTCTAAATACAAAAATTCCTTCTGAATTGATTGCAACCTTGAATAAGTATGTTTTCATTCTAGTGCTCTCCAGATACGGAGAACCTAATAAACTTCTACATTGTTTAGTTAACCTACTAGCTCTCTAAATCTATGCTGAGCATCAATAATAATTTTCTAAATGACTTCTTAGAGCCATAGAATTCAAAGAGTCAGCTTCCAAAGATCAGAAATAGATTGTAAAGAGAAGATAGGTTGCTAATGCCCTCTTCTTTCTTTTCATAATATGCCTATATCTAGCTCTGTTATTTAGGGGCATACAAAGGGAAAGTATGTGTAAACACATAAGCTAAGGGTTTCTTGGAAAGATAGGCCATGAATAGTCAGATACTGAAGACACAAAGAAGAGATGAGTGTGTCCCAAAAGAGACTGTGTGCACTTCCTAACATAGCATAAGATCAATTCTTAGGCACAGACATATTTTCCATCATGCCTAAAGTCTAACCACATGCCAATGTTTGCATTCTAGCTTCAGATTGTGAACCACTTGTCCAATCAAAGCAAATCTGGATTTTCTTCCACTTTCGTTGCAGTCTCTCTTAATTGACTACTCAGAAGACATTTACAACCTCCTTCTTTTTTACCACCTCCACAAAAGAGGCCGGGAAGCCAATTAATTACTTTCCTATGGATCTTTTCTGTTATAATAGCTATTTAATTCAGTTCCAGCCTGTGAGAAATAAAAACTCTGGTAACAAGAAGGGGTTTAGTTCTGGGGGGAAAAGAAAAAACCAAAAAAAAAAAAAAAAAAAAAACCAAAAACCCACCTTTCCTGATAACAAAGGGCATGGTGGATTTTCTGTTCTTGCCTATTCTTCTTGCCTTCAGAATAAGTGACATATCCAGAACCGCCACTTGCCCATATCACCACGAGGACTTACGTAAGTCCTCTTGTCTATGGGGAAGACCAACTGTCTTAGGTTGGCAAAGTAGGAAGAACCCACCTCTCTTGATGGCATGCTTGAGTGCCCAAGAAAATGCCAACAAAATCTCCTCCCAGATTATGTCTGTATGCAAAATAACTACTATTGTTTAAGCCACTGTAGTCTGGCTTTCTGAATGTTGCAGCTCGATATATATCCAAGTGATTCAAAAGCTTCAAGGAAATGCTTTTGGTATTTCGTAAACTATAGACATGTTTGGTTTTATTAACATACATCTCCACAATCTCTTGCTGAATTGTCAAACTGATGACTTTAAAAAAGTCTAGAATATCCAAAAATATCTGTAGAAATCTCATCTTCTATAAACAAAATATTTTAACCACTTGGCACGATCTCAGAAATCTTGGTGGAGTTTTGTATTTCATCTCTATTGTATCACGTATCACTTGATTTATCAACTCTTTAGCCTTGTGGTTTGAGTCTATTTGTCTTCCCAGCATTCCCTGTAGTGATAATAAAAGGACATTTCATGATTCATGAATTGTGCCACTAGAAAAGGCATGTAGAATTCTTAAAAAAGTGACTTCATTTTGTCATGCGATAAATCATTTTAATAATTATAGTTTCACGGCTCAGCATTTGATAGACTTCTATAATTATATAGTATCAGCAGCCATAGCCAACCCAACTTTTTTCCATTGCTCTTATGCCAACTCAATGAAGCACAGCCCAATGCAATAAAAATAACATAAGGGTGTTACACCTGAGTAGTTGGTATGCACTACCTGCTAACTATGTGGCTTCAGATAATTTCATCACTCTCTGCTTAGGCTCCGGTCTCCACAACATGGAGATAATTTTGCATATTGTTTCACAATTAAATAAGAATCATACAAATACTGTGTTGTAAAACTTGGCACATATTACACCCTCAGCATACATCAGTGACTTTCTGTCCTTCCCTGATACATTCGTTTGCTTTTGTCGTTGTTGCTATAAATAATTCTTATTTACTTCCATTGAATGCTTATTGAGGTAAAATCTATAGGTCAGTTTGTATTGGTAGGAGCAAAATCCCCCATCTCTCATGTAATAATCTGTAGAGCATGAAAGTTAAAATAGAAATTGTATTTCCTTGATTATATAATGATTAACATGTTGAAAGGGGACCATGTGTGTGACATCTGTTAGGGCTATGAGTGGATTATCTTTTTTAAACTTCTCAGAAACCCTGTCAGTTAGCTACCATTTTGATCATGCCTGTTTTACAAATGAAAGACCAAAGATCCAGAGAGTTTGAAGAACCTACTCAAAGTCCAGTAGCTCATTAGTAGTGGACTTTGGTGGACTTAAGACTTGAATGAGATCTCCATTATTTTAGAGCCTAGTCTTCAAGTCTCCTTTATACACCGATTTGAGGCAGTTGATAAGATATAATTGATCAAATACTATAAAGTGGAGGAACTTTTCCCTAGTCTTTAGAAACCTTTACACATTTTTTAACTGAAACTACTCATTTTCATATTCTCTTTACCCTCTATTCTTTAGAGGGATGTGATTATCTCAAATAATGATCTGATTATAATCCATATGACACATGGTTCAATTTCTTTATTAAAGAGTATTTTATAATATTGAAAACATAACAGCTGAGTAAAATGGTGGTTACCAGGGGCTGAAGGGTGGGGGGAAAGGGGAGATGTTGGTCAGAGGATACAACTTCAGTTAAAGAATTAATAAGTTTTGGGGCATCTCGGTGGATTAGTTGGTTGGGTGTCTGCCTTCCACTCAGGTCATGATCCCAGGGTCCTGGGATGGAGCCCCATGTCAGGCTCCCTGCTCAGCGGGAAATCTGCTTCTCCTTCTCCCTCTTCTTCTCCCCCTGCTGTGCTCTCTCACTCACTCTCTCAAATAAATAAAACCTTTAAAAAAAAAAAAATAAGTTCTGGAGATCTAATGTATAGCATAGTTAATAATAATGTATTATATACTTGAAATTTACTGAGTGTATATCAAATGTTCTCACCACAAAAATAAAAATATATGAGCTGGTGGATGTGTTAACTAGCTTGATTGTGGTAATCATTTCATATGCATATCAAAACATCGTGTTGGTCAACTTAAAATGCATACAATTTTTATTTGTAATCATACTTCAGTATAGCTGGAAAATAAATAAATTAATAAACAAATAGAAAACTCTCACTTCAAAAAGAAAATGAAAGAAGACATAGTTTCTCAGATTTTTAGTAAGTCTGAAATCTAAGATGTGTCCTTTAATTCAAAAGCTTTTATGCTATGTCAGCAGATAGGACCAGATCAACAGGCCTACTTAAAGCCAAAAAACCAAAAACCTGAATTATGCTCTGCTGCTTTTAATATATTTAATAAATATTTCATTCTCTACACTCAAGGATTTTCATATGTGACAAACACAAATTTTTAAATAAATTGCTTAGTTTCATTTATTCATATCCTTAGGAGATGAATGTAGGCAGATCTAAAGTCTTGCTTAACTTTTAATGCATTTTTTTAGAAAAGATGTGAATTGTGAATAGGCTGTTGGAAGCAAGCCTTATAAATCACCTGAACCGTACCACTATTGGCATGTCTTGGAGTCATTATGTATAATTGGTTAATGGTGTATTTATTCTCACATTATTGGATCAGCTCCAGGGATAATCACTGATGAGTTTCAAAACTCCAGGAGGATTTCTGTGCAGAGGTAAATGAATTAAAAAACAAAATAAAACTAATTACTTTTATTTAAATTCAATTTTGGGGGTAATCGTTCTGTCTTGGGGGTCTTGCAGCAGTTTTCAGAAGTGATAAATTTGCTTTAGTTTGCTAACTTGCATTCCCCTAGAGCTCAGAAATTAAATCATTGGTGATGAAAATAGAAAGGAAGTCATTCAAACTAAAAGTTCATGGTAGAATTTCCCACCTTAGTTCTTCATGCTTTCTTTTCTTTTGATCCCTTATCTTATTTAACTTAGCCTTTGGAAACTTGATAAATAGAACCATTTGCAGAGACGAAATCAAGTGTACATTACTTGTAGGTGTCAGGATTTCCAGAATCTGTACAAACACCACAATAGAAAAAGGCTTGTGTGTACTTCCTTGAAGGCATCTGCCCTGACTGGACATAAAACATGTTGACTGTGTAAGGCTGTAGTTTTCATGTAAAACAACTGGATAAGTTAAGTAATAAAAATTCAAGAGGTTTTACTTCCATATGCTTGGCTGGATTACTATTTTTTTTTTAAGATTTTATTTATTTCTGTTAGAGTGTGAGTGGGGGGTAGAGGGCAGAAGGAGAGGGAAAGAGAGAGAATTCTAAGCAGGTTCCATGCCCAGCGTGGAGCTTGACACCAGGCTCAATCCCATGACCCTGAGATCATCACTTCAGCTGAAATCAAGAGTCGGATATTTAACCGACCGAGCCATCCGGGCACCTCATGGATTACTTTTATTTATTTTTCAAGGTTTTATTTATTTATTTGAGAGAAAGACAGAGCAGGGGCAGGGAGAAGGTCTGAGGGGGAGGGAGAGGGACAAGCAGACTCCCCTCTGAGGGCAGAGCCCAATGCAGGGCTGGATCCCAGGACACTGAGATCATGACCTCAGCCGAAGTCAGAAGTTTAAGGGACTGAGCCACGCAGGCGCTCCAAGGATTACTATTTTTTAAAAGATGTCTGACACGATACCATTAGAGTCCATTTCCTTTAACGTGAAAGCATACATATTATTCAAGAGTGAATATACCTAGGATAGTTTCACAAATTAAGTATTACATCTAATGTATATTCCATGAGAGAAATAGAACTTTTCTTGATGTATAACTTAGGATAGAGAAGGAGGTGCAGTGAGAAATGAATTGCATAAGGCTTTAGTGAGTATGTAAATTAAAATTAGATTCAGGTACACATAAACGAAGATCTAAATAAAAGTGGCTAAAATAAGAAGTGAGTTCTACCATACATAAAAGTCTGGAGGTGGGTATTGTCAAATTGGTGCAATTGCACTATCATCATCAGGGATCGAAGATTGTTCTATTTGTTGTTGTTCTGATACCCCTCCTTTTTTACCAGTTCACTAACCTGTTGAAGCAATGAATGTCGCTGATTGAGTGGGTTGAGAGAAGAGATGACAAAGAACCAGTAATAGAAATTTTCATGGCCATTATTCAACTATTTGTGTGCAGTAGATTTAAGGAAAAGCCAAACCAACAGAAATCAGGAATATCAGCAGCAAAATAGAAAAAGGCCTATCCATTGAACTGAAAAGAGATTTTTAGAAGCTCAGCCATCTCTGGGTACTTAGGGACTTTAACATAAATGGGACTCAGCTAAACTGTGACTTTTCCTACTATTTCCCCAATACTTTTCCCTCATGCTTTAGCTCAACCAAATGATAACAGACTTGTTGCTCTTGTAATGTGTGTATATACGTGTCACATTTGAGTCATTTATAATTTCACAGAGCCCCATTTCATCATTTGTCTAATGGCATGTCATGTAGATCAAAAGATGCCATAAAAACTGAGTTGTTTGAAATATATAAAATGAAATGTCATTGGATGAAGAATTAATTATGTCCCCTCATTGCTTTCTACATAAAATGCTAAGCTGTGATATTTAAAAATTTCCCTTGAGGGAATAAAAATTTAGTGGACTAGACACACTGTTTGTGACCCGGATTAAAGATCTTTTGTCTGTTTGGCAGTTTGTTGTTATGGGTTCACAAAAAAGGCAGTGAATTTATTGCCAGTGCTCATTTTAATGCATGAAATATAAGACATTCTCTATAAATGTTTGTTGAATAACTAAATGTATGAATAAATTAAAGAATTACTTAGGAGAGTCACTATAATATAAAGGTTTAAATTTCATCATTATTAGTGTTTATGAACTAACTAGTTGCTATGTTTCTTCATGTGTACTATAAGTTGATTCTGTCACAAAAAATTACAACAAAACTGCATTCAACTTTTGGATAACTGTCCTCTTAGAGATCGTACCACAGCTGAATAAGGAAAATCATTTGATTGCTCTTCTCTTCTGTCAAAAAGAGTTAAAGCTGGTGAAATACATTTAAAAAAAATGTGTATACCATATGTGGATGACTAACCATCATGCCCTCTTTACAAAGCCCAAATATGTGAAAATCAGACATAGTACAGGGGTGCAAGTTCAAGAATGATACAGCTTTTTGAAATCCTATGTAAATTGCTTTTCCCTCTTTATAATTCCAAGTTTTTGCAAACTTGCCAGTCCTTGGATCTTTTAGTTCATCTTTTTTTTTTTTCTTTCACTTTGTCTTATTCACGGTTCTACTTGAGGGTTTGACGAGCCAAGACTATTATATATAAGCCTTATTGTCAGGGATCTTATATTGGATAGTGGCAGAGAAGTGACTCAGAAGGGACTGTTGCAGAAATGGGCAGATGCTAAAAGACCAAGACCACTCCTATTGGGGTACGTAATAAGGTTCTTATCTACTGAAATCACCGCTTCCATTCAAGTCAAGGGGATGAAAAGAGGTTGATAAGGAGCAGTATCACAGCTCCATGACAGTATTTACCTACTGATATTTAGTCTCTTAATTTTAATCTTCCTTAGAAAAGGATGACTAGAAGATATAGGAGGTTGCGTTGCATTCTGAACCTATCTTTTGTTAAAGATTTTATTAATTTATTTATTTTAGAGAGAGAGAGAGAAAACACGAGTGGGGGGAGGGGCAGAGGGGGAGGCGGAAAATCTCAAGCAGACACCACCCTGGTCCCCCTGAACCTATCTTTTTAGAAAGATTTTTAAGTTTTTTTTTTTTTTTAAGATTTTATTTATTTATCTGACAGAGATAGAGACAGCCAGGGAGAGGGGGAACACAAGCAGGGGGAGTGGGAGAGGAAGAAGCAGGCTCATAGCGGAGGAGCCTGATGTGGGGCTTGATCCCATAATGCCGGGATCACGCCCTGAGCCGAAGGCAGACGCTGAACCGCTGTGCCACCCAGGCACCCCGATTTTTAAGTTTTAATATAAATAAATATCACCCATAGACCCTGAAAAATAGATTCCCACTCAGGTATGTCTGATTCAGTAGGTCTGAGATGAAGCTCAAAGAGCTACAGTTTCAACAATATCCCAGGTAATTTTAATATAGATACTTCTCGACCACAATTTGGAAAACACTAATTTGGGGGAATGTGAGAATTTCCTCTAATCTGACTATAAAAACTCCTTGTGTTTCCATTTTTATAGAGAAACATAATAGATTTTCACTTTTTAAATAAATTATTCTGGACATTTGCTTAGATTTGTAATTTATGTACATGACAACAGGTGATTTTAGGGATATAAAACATCTTTCACCTCCTCTTGGGTGACCTGGTAAATCCTATGCAGAAGGGCTTAAGTACTAACTTGATATAATACAGCATGAGTTCATCAAAAATTCAGTCTTAAATGTGTTTGTAAGAAAGTCTCTAAGAGGAATGTACACTTACAATATGATTTCACCCCAGGCAGTATGGAAGCACTACTTTTCTGATTGCTTTCTATTATTCCTACTGAATGTTTGAATGAATTTACTGGCTACTAAAATAACTACAAAACTCATAGAAGTCTGATATAAAGAATATTATTAAGATGTAGGGCACCTAAATCCTTTGTGATTTTTACTCTCCTTCTTTTAGAATTTGTTATCCGTCTAGAATATCTTCAGAAATTGAGTTGATACTTACTCTATCCAGGGATTCAGTACATAAGAGAAAATTTCTAGAATAGTGTTCAGGTTGAAATCCCAAATCACTTTCAGGTTTTGTCAGAGAAAACTTAATTTCTAGGGTTGGGAACACTCTAGAGCAATGCTTCTTATAGGAAGATAAGGCAAGCCTTCTCAGGCTCCCAAATTCTTCACCCACTGCCACCCACCAAATCCTCCCTTTTACCTGGCCTTCTTCCTCTAAAGTAGCTTCTCTGGCTTCCTGGCTCCAGCCAACCTACCATTTCATTTATACAGCCATCTTGTTTCTAACTTTCAATTTCCATTCACACATCCATCAACTGACAGTGTTTTTCCATGTCTGAAATATATATACTTTTAAAATTACAGACAAAAAGGATGGAGAATCTAACCATATTTCAGATAAAAACTGATTCTCACTATTGAATATCCTAGGAAAAGTCTTGGGAACAAGGAATAAGATATGGGTATGAGGACACATGGCAAACATTCTGGCACATTGTAGCAAATTTTAACCCAGGCAAACAATCAGAAGGCATTCCAGTAGTTTAACAAAATTGGACTCAGAGATTTCTTATCAAGTTAACCCAAGTTTGGATCCTGGCTCTTTCACACACAACCTGGATAACGTTTGACAAATCATTTTACTTCTCTGGGTCACAGTTACCTCATTTGCTAGAATATGGCCAACAATATTTGTTTTGATGGATTATTATACCAATTAAATTAGACTTTGCATTATAGTAAAATAATTATTAAAGTGAAATTTAGCTTAATGGATATTAGTTGCATTTCACAGTTCATCTTTTAAGTTTTCAATTGATTTTTGGATAAGTTTGCTAAATACTTCATTATATTTTCTTTTTATTAAAGATTTTATTTATTTATTTGAGAGAGAAAGACTGAGATAGCGACAGAGAGCACAAGTGGGGAGAAGAGGGAGAAACAGGCTCCCTGCTTGAGCCTGATTTGGGTCTCCATCCCAGCACTCTGGGATCATGACCTGAGCCAAAGGCAGACGCTTAACCAACTGAGCCACCCATGTGCCCCCATTATATTCTCTGTTAGGTTTATGGCATTACCAGTTTTTCACATATGTTGGAAAAAATAGACATATTTATTTAAAAATGAATAAATAAAAAATTAAGTTACTAGATCTATTTTTAAGTGTCACTTTAAATAAATAAATCTAATTTGTAACTAGTAGTGCAGGATGGACTTGTATATTCCAAAATATTTTAAACTGGACTCATGGTTGGGAAACTGCTATATGGCAAGCTGCCATGTATGTATTTTTCCTCCTTAATCCTTCCCAGGTTTTTCATTCATGGATGCAGGATGTAAAATTGTGGATTATCAGTGATGGAAGGAGATTATCATTGTCCACTTCATATGGGCACAAACCAAGGTGAAGCAACCTATGTATTTATCTTTCCAAATTCCATTCTTTTGATGGAGTTCTGTCCCAGATGCTTCCATTCACCACAATGCAATGAGGCCACATCAAATTGGACAAATGGAATCATGTTAGAAACACAGATGAAATGGAAATACTCCATTTTGTCTGATGTCTCATTAGAGGCATGCGCAAAATAATTTATTTACCAGTGAGATCCAAGGCTAAGAATTGATCATTTATTAATGGCTAATGATGTGTTCCTGTGCACTATGAATTAAGTGTCCCCCTTTGACAGAAAAGTTAACAGAAGATGATATTTGTTTAATCAAAACAACACTTTCCGCTTTCTCTTTTACGTATGTTGTTTCAGAGAGGATGTGCAATGGGGTCAGAGCTTAAAAGCATCCTTATTTTAAAAATAATGATTGTAATGTGGGGAAACAAAGTTCAAGCTACAAAAAATAAGATTAAGAAGACCAATGGTTATTTTATAAATTTCCAGGCATGTCCACATGCAAAGTACAAAACAAAATGAAATGCATGCTATGATGTTACTCTGGCTTCTAACAAACTTTGCAATATATCCACCATGTCTGTCTGTTCCCCCCCACCTCTCTCTCTCTCTCTCACACCCACGCCCACATACACACCCCTTATGCAGCAGGCCTAAGAAAAGCATTTCAGAAGATGCTAGTCAAAGTTCTAGCTTGCTAGAAGGTTCCATACTAGTAGCTATTTTATGGAATCTTCAGAGCACCTGGTGGATATCCTGAGGCATTTTCTCATAAGCTCTTGAGAATCATTAACTGGGGAAAATAATTCTTATAACATGTTGTATAAAATGTTTGTAGTCTCAAAGTTAACCACTGGATTGATTTATACACCTTCGAAATCTTTGCTCGTCAGTTGCTTTAAATAAAACATATTATTGTAGGTCTGCCGCAATCTACCAAGAGGAGCTAGCATTTGTGTCATGTTTGATTCATTTTCCTTGGTTTACTATGAAAGAACACTTACGGAAGGATAGAAAATAAAACAGCTTGTGTCACGAGAACAAATTATGTCATCAAGACCAGGGCATTTTTTTTTATATTCACATATTTATATGTGGCCCTGTTATAGCATAAGCTCTAAAACTAGTTACTGCTCCCAGCAGGGAAGTTCAATTTGCAATTCACATCACTTATGTTGCAATTTTGCTGTAAAAGATGATAATTTGTTAGTTTAAATAAACCTCTAATCTCAAGTATGGATGCTGATGTATGAGGATATTAATGCCCTCAGCCACTGATAGAACATACAGAGTATAATATATTGAGGTATTAATGAAATGTTCCTGCATTAGCACTATTTTATGAAATCAGATTCTATGCCTTAAATAACAATTAATGTATAAATTTTATACTATGTCCTAAAGGGGGTGCTAAACCGTTAATACATCATTTAGTCTTCCTTCATGTAAATATTAGCTGGTGTTGAATGCTCATTTGTGATGTACCCTCTGCACCCTTTTTTTGTCAGTGTCAGGAATATATTTGTGGGAATAACTTGTCATGACTTTAAAGATTTATCTGTCTATCTATCTATCTATCTATCTATCTATCTATCTATCTATCTATCTATTTTCTTGAGAGAGAATGTGTATGCACAAGCAGGGGGAGGGGGAGATGGAGAGAAGGAGAAAAGCAGACTCCCTGCTAAGCATGGAGGCCAAGGCTGGGCTCCATCTCACAACCCTGAGATCATGACCTGAGCTGAAATCAAGAGTCAGAGGCTCAACCAATTGAGTCACCCAGGTGCCCCTGTCATGATTTTAAAGATAATCTGCCTAGATGTTTTTCAAAGTTAGAGTGTAATATAGATAGCTCAGGATTTGGAGTAGGAGCTCTGTACCCATGCTGCCATTCGTTATCCAATTTACCTTAGAGGTGGTTGTGACATTTAAATAAAATAATTTATGTACGATACCCACAATGACCTCTGGAACAAAGGACGATCCATACCTATAGATCGTATTCCATTTTTTTTTTTTTTTACAAACTGTTTATTTTCCATCAACCTTATTCCCATTTTGTTTGCCTTTGTGGAAGAGCAGCTTAAGACCACTCAGTGGTTGTTCCTACCCATTCAGTGGCCTGAGCAGTAGGAGCTGCAGACCAGTCTTCAGTGGCCGGCTGGGCGCTCCAGTCTTCAGTCGGGAACTGCTGAATTGGCACAGAGGGCACCTGCACGCCTTCAGACCAGTCTGCGACTTCAGGCTGAGTAGCAGTGAACTCAGGAGCTGGAGCAGTCCATTCACCCTGAAATTCCTCCTTGGTCACAGCCTTTTCAGCAGCAGCCTGCTCTTCCTTTTCAATCTCTTCAGGATCTCTGTAGAAGTAGAGATCAGGCATGACCTCCCATGGGTGTTCACGGGAAATGGTGCCACGCATGTGCAGAACTTCCCTGGCCAGCATCCATCACATCAGACCCACTGAGTGAGCTCCCTTGTTGTTGCAAGGGATGGCAATGTCTGCATAGCACAGAGGAGAGTCTGTGTCGTATGCCATTTTTGAAAATAATGGCTGGTGTGTGTGCTTTCCCTTTCTGCTATTAAAAATGATAAAGGCATGTTTTTCTCCTTTCTTTTTTTTTTTTTTTCTAAGAAAATGTTCCCTGCTTGTTTGTGTATGCGGATACCACAAATGAATTTAGAAGACAAACATACATGTGATATATTTTGTTTAAAATATAAACTGTCTAGGATTTTATTTCCTAATCTAATCACTGATTGGATTGGATTATCTCTAAAGTTCCTACCTGACCGTCTTTCTATATACCTGAAAAATAGGAGTCATATTGTGTACCTTAAATAAAGGTAATTAAAACAAGTATTTTAGCTAGAAGTGTAAATTGGAATGTTTTATGTGTTAACTTGACTGAACTAAGGGATACCCAGATAGCTGCTGAAACACTATTTCTGGGTGTATCTGTGAGGATGTTTCTGGAAAAGATTAGCATTTGAATTGATGTCACTGAGTCAGGAAGATTGCCATCACCCATACAGGTGGGTATTATCCAATTCACTGAGGGCCTAAATAGAATAAAAAGGTGAGGAAGGGTGAATTTGCCCTCTCTCTTTGACTTGAGCCCTTCATCTCCTTTCCTCAGATACCAGTGCTCCTGAATCTTGAGCCTTTGGACTCAAACTGGGACTTAAAACATAGGGTCCTCTGGTTCTCAGGCCTTTACATTTGAACCAGAACTACACAACTAGCATTCCTGGACCTTCAGGTGGTAGATCATGGGACTTCTCAGCCTCTGTAATTGCATGAGCCAGTTTCTTACAATACATGTGTGTGTATATATATTTGTATATGCCTATCCTTTTGGTTCTGTTTTTATGGAGAAACCCTAACACAAGCTTTAAAAGTCAATTATGGTTCTAAAAGTAAATCTCTTTGTGTAAAAATAAAAAAAAAAAAAAACAGAAAAAGAAAAATGTTTCAAGATATGGGGTGTGAAGGAGGTAGGAGGTGGAGAAGTAAGAATGGATAAAGTGTGTCAGCTAGAACCATGTCTAGCTTGTTAATTCTGCATTAATAATAGGTGGCACATATTATACACTTGAAATTTATTGAATGCAACCATTCATGCATGAGTGGATGGTTGGATGGATGGATGGATGGAAAATATGATAGAATCCAGTTTGAGAAAATGAATATCAATTGAAGCAATATTATCAGGGTAGTGACATGACCTATGAAGCAGTTATGACCTGGCTTTGAATCCCAACCTTTCTAGTTATCAGTTATGGGCTTCTGGACAAGTTGCAAACTCCTTGAGCCAAATTTCTTCCTTATAATAACTCTAGTTAGTGGGTATTACTATTTTCTCCATGTTTTAGATGAGGACAATAAGACAGGTAAAACACTGTGCCTGTCTCAAAGTAAGTGGTCAAAACTAACTATGATGGTGGTGAAGATTAAGGCTTAAGAGTGCAGAATCTGACTTAATTTATATAGTGTCCACTCCTTCAATTACTACTTTCAGTTTATTATAGAAATTCATCCAACTCTAACTTACATTTTTCTCATAAACCACTTAAATAAAAGACAGTATGACTACCTGACTCATTTTGATCTCCAGTGTGGTTATAGTAGATTGCTTGCCACCTTACATAGGTAAGTGCATTAGTTAGCTTTTTTGGCTCACTAATACCTTCAGAACTTAGTGGCTTAACACAATAGGCTTTATTGTCTCTCCTGATTCTGTGTGTCCTCTGGGCTAACTCATATGATCTTTGTAGTCAGACAACAGTTAGGCTTGGGCTGATGTTCTCTTTCACAGGCGAGAATTTGGCCTGATGTCAGCTCGGACAATAGTAATTACTTGCCTGTATGTCTCTCATTCTGCAGCAGGCTATTTTGGGCTCATTTACATGATGGTGGTTGCAGAGTTGAGAGAAAAGGCAAATCCCAGTGTAGAAGCACTTTCAAGCTTTACTCATACTATTTTCCTAATGACTCATTGGACAAAGCAAGTCACGTGGGCAAAACCAAATTCAGAGAGTGGGAAAAATACACTTTACCACTTGCTAGAAGAAGCTGCAAGATCGATCAGTTATCCATACAGATATGGGAGGAATTTTTAACTGTTGTAATCATTGTAGTATTGAAATCTACCACATTCTATTTTATAGCTCTTCACTACTAAAACTGACCATAAATCCCATTCAGAATCTACTATCCTTTGCCCTCTGTAACATCCATGACTGTTGTGACTTGCTCATAGTAGTTGTTGATTACATGTGATTGAATAAGCAATTTTGACTGAGAGGAAGAATCTAATCCTCATTGAGCCATTTTTCCTTTGTAATTTACACTTCTAGTTAAAATACTTGTTTTAATTACCTTTATTTAAGGTACACAATATGACTCCTATTTTTCAGGTATATAGAAAGACTGTCAGGTAGGAAAAAAAAAGCAATAATTTTATTTAAAAAGCCCAACATTTGCTCTCTAACAAGTCGTTTAAACTCACTGCATCTGGTTCTACAATAAAAATGGGAAACGAATTTGATTTTCTTACCTGGGAGACAAATGAGACAGCATATGTGGGGATGCAGCATCAATTACAATGTGAGCCAAAATATCTTAATAATAAATAACCAAACAATTAATGTCTTTGAATTTAATTATTTTAAAAATGAAAGCTTGTCTATCTGGTTATCTATCTCTATATGCATTTAAAAGTCTTGTAACAAAAACCAATTACCTTTTGATTAATTGCATTATAAATATGGAGCCAGGATCTATCCGAGACAGTTGAGATATATACTCAACAGTCTTAATAGCATGACTTTTCCCTGAGTCTTCTAATTTTGGTGTTCTTTAGGGACTTCAAAGAAAATATCACTATGACTGAATGTCTAGATTTTTGATTGTTCCAATTTGGAGAAACTGGGTGCTGGCATCTAGTGAGTAGAGGCCAGAGATGCTGCTAAACATTTTATAATGCACAGGGCGGTCCCTCCAACTCCACCGCAAAGAATTATTCAGCCGAATATGTCAATAGTGCTGAGGTTGAGAAACCCTGCTAAACTGAGTGAAGAATTTATTTTATAGGGAAGGTAGTTCATGATGATCATGGTGATGGCAGTAGTGCAGAGGGCAAGGTGGTAGGGGTTGTCTTTTCTGTTCTTACTCTCCAGAAATGCCCAGCTTCCCACAAAGGACAGGACAGCATGGAGCAGTCCCAGATATCTAAGCTTATTGAGTGAACCCCTGCCCATCTGGGGTCTCCCAGCACTCACTCAGCATCTCAGTGGTCTTCTTCTTACCCAGTTTATATTAGCATTTTCCTATTGTTGTTTTCTCACAGCATTATCTGAGCTACTGACTGGGTCTTTAAAATTGATGAGGTACCATCAGCCATTTCAGTTTTTATCAAGGGAGCAGAGGCAAAGGGGAGTTGAGTTCTGGCATGTGTTTGGGAGGTGTTTGTTTTGACTGTCTGATGGCTGCATACCAGCCTGAGGGAGTCACAAATGTCACTGGTGTGCAGTGGTATAATTTTCCTGCCGCTCCAAAGAGTCTTCTGTGTTAATCTCCCGGCATGTCTGGCAACTTTCAAAATAGAAGTTAAAGGCAATTCCATGGAGCAGTGAAAAAAGATTCAAAGTTCCCATTCGTCTTTGTAAGGACAGAGAAAATTGCTGGTGTGCAGTTGGTCTTTTTCATTATTGAGAACATAGAGCAGCTCGGTTTTCACCAGGGCTAATTGATTTTCACAGCTGGTGCAGCAAAGTCTAAGGATGATATGAAACTTGAAAAGTCCCTTTGTCCAGACCCTGAAGCGCATGGGTTCTGCAGGGGCTTAAAACTTGGGCTTCAATAAGAGATGCTAAAATCTTCTGAAATAACTTTGGGCACCAACTGGAAAAGAGTTACTTGTTCATGTAATACATGGCGTGAGTATGGCCTGTCTTATGGTATCCCTTTAAATTCATTATTTTTTCTTTTACATTAATTAACATTGTGTTACATAGCACAAACCTGATTTCAGCCTTAGTACCAAATAATTCCCCATCTAATGTGACATGCTAGATGATATTGAATATCTGCCTTTCCTTTGCATACAAATGACAGAGGGCACTTCCTCCTGACTAGGAACTGTTCTGGATCATAGGCGTTTAACTTAATTTCCCTACTGCAGGAGCTAATTGGTTCTTATTATGTATCTACTATTGCTTATTATGAAAAGAGGGAAAGGCAGTAGGAATCTAAAACAGGGTTTCCGTACAGAAACACAAGGTTGGGATGTAGTTACTGGAGCTGAGCTGAAAAGGGAGGATTTGACCTCCCTTGGAATAATGTCAGTGTCCTAATGGCATGGGACATTTATAAGAAGTAGCACATTGCAGTATAAAGCATGGGCATTAGGTCAGATGATTCTGGGTTCCGAGCTCTGCCAGTGTGAAGTTAGGGCATCTCAGATAAGTTCCGTCAGCCTCACAGTGGTGTCGTGAAATCTAAAATGCATGTAAAAGGGCCCAGGATATAATAGCCCTTGGCTTGCTCTCCTCTTCCTCTTTCATTTGTCTTAATGAAAGTTAAGTTTGAAGTCTGAGTCTTGCTCATCAAAGCTTACTTGATGTTGAGTCCTGAACCATGGTGCCGACCTTCCTGTATTTTCAACACCAGGAGAATTGGTCTTCTATTTTGGAGTGTAAGTGGAATGCTATTTTATTTGGAGAATGTCTGTATAACACAAAAAATAAATCACTAAATCCAATAGGACTATTATCCAAAGGAAGAGCCAGCAAACATTTGACCAGGATCCACAGAGCCAGGGAGTGCGTTATCCTTTACTCAAAATATTTCTACTTTTTTTTTAATGACTTTATTATTAAAAGGGGAAAAATTAAATTGTTTCTAGTGACACATGGGCATTCCATATTATTTACTTCATAAAAGAAAAAAAAAGTTATGTGATGTTCTGTTAGGTCACAGTGTTCATAAACTACATAGACATTGAAATTGACTACATATTAAAGTTATTTAAAAAGCACAATTTTTTAGCAAATACGCCCAATAAAGTATAAACTTATAAGCAAACTAGGGGTTGGCAGGTAGTATGTATATGTATATGTGTATGTATATGTATATATACACACACAGCTAGATATAAAAACATGTAAGAATAACAGTGGAGGATAATTACAGTGCATACTATCATAAGGTCTAGTTATTGCAAAAATATTGATCAAAAGCAGTGATGACTCAGATATTTATTAGTGCACAATTTACTGTTATCTGTGTACTCACAATAAACAAAATAAATAGTGATGAAGCTGAAGAAATATTTTTTTTTAATAAAAAGGAAAAAGATCAATAATTAGGTAGTGCATTTTACTCCACACATTGTTATTCATATATTGATAGAGAGGATCCTTATTGAAAATTGTGAACTTTTGAAACCTTATGGATATGCTTGCATAGTAAGAACTTTGTAGCATTGTGCAGACTTGATGGTAAAATATTAATTATAGTTGCCATTAAACTGCCTTGATGTGCAACTGTGCTTATTTTGCAATGTGAGGCCCAAAATGCTTCCTTAATTTGGTATTCCTTTTAAGCAACGATAACATCCTCTCCTTTTCCTTTGAAATAGCTTAATACCTCAGACAAAAGATTATACCTGCCCTGCTGTTGCTTCCTGCAGCAAACTGTCAAGAGAAAGGCTTCAAAATAGTATACAAAATTTTTTAATAATTACATTTTTTATCTAGTATGAATTTCCAGATATTTTTGATATGTTTTGCTTTAGCCACTTCTTCTTCTTTCCTTTACAATTAAACTCATAGCTTAAAACTCATTGACATGTTGCTTATATAGATACTTTTAAAACTGAAAAAAAAACTGCTTAAGTTAGTCAAAACATAAATTTGCTTTTGATGTCACATTAAACTCAAAGCATATTGCTCAGATGCCCTCTGTTTCATTTCTATTCCATTTGACTTAAAAAAAAAAAAAAAGCAAGAATCACACCTGATAAACAAGTGGTGAAAACACAAACCAGACACATTCAGCTTATTTAATTAAACTCTATAATCTAAGTAGACAATTCCTGAATTAATATATTAATATAATTTATTACTATAAATATTTGTTGAACTACATAGACATCTATCTTTGAGGTGCTGCTAATTGTACCCATTCCATCATGGAAATATATTCTGACATCTTTATTTGATTTTATAATTTAATCCACTTATTTCTCCATCCATTTTTTAAAGAGTTTTATACATTTTAAGTGGGAATGTTTGAAGATAGTATCATATTCTTAACTTTCTTTCATTAAAGAAACGCCTAGCCCCTTGTGTTCAGAATGAATCCCTGTGTTGGATATGTTCTCTGAACCTGGAGTACATTCGTGCACTGTGGTTCCTTGTCGTTTAAGAGCATGGAACAAAATGTTTTTTGAACATGAACAGGATTGTAACCTACCTAATGACTGGTTGAGACTTCTTCATCTTGAATTTCAGCTCAAATCCTTCCCATTGGGAATGGGCACTTCTGAGGTTTCTGTAAATGTTCTATTAATGAACCAGATTCTCTTAAAAATTGCAAACTCTTCTCTTTACAATTCCCTGTGTGGACTCCTCTCTCAAAGTTCCGGTAGTTTTCATTTACAGTATTTACCAACAATCGTCAAAAATGAAAGAACAAGCTAATTAACTTCTATTGTCTCTCCTTACCAACTCTTACACTCCTACCCCTGTTAATACAATTTACAATGACATGTTCTTTCTAGGCTGTCTAGATTCAGGTCCAAATCCCAGGTTTGGATTTAAAGATGCTTTCACAAGCAGAATCATGTTTGTTTGTTTGTTTTAACTTTATTCTTTCTCTCTTGATGTTTTTGACCTGAAACAGAGTTGTAAGAGGTATGAAGTAACCACAGTGGGAGAAGACACAGATTATTTTTCCCCACAGACATTCTGTCTTTTTTAGTCATTTATTTAATATATGTGTTGAGTATCTACCTTGTTCCTAGGTATTTTGGATACAACAGTGTAGAAAATAGTTTCTTTCCTTCATAGAACTTCCTTCCTAAAAGTGCGTAACAGGCAAAAAGCATCAGACATCCCATGTAAGCAAGTTAAATATTTTGTTGTAAGGTAATCATACTGTGAGGAAAAGAAGAAGTAGAACAGAGTAAAGGGCATCATTAGTGCTGGACAGGTGAAGGAGGGGCAGGTTACACTATTAAATAAGATGGTCAGAGCAGAGACTAAAATGTAATGGAATGAGGAGATTTGCTAAGCAAATACCTGGCAGAAGTGGGTCTTTAGCATAAGGAGGCATTAACTCTGAAATCCCAAAAGCTATATCTGCCTTTAACTTTCATTAACTTCCATCGATTTACTACATAAGCATTCTTTGTCCACCTAAAACATTGTAATTCTGTCAAATTGGTCTCAAGAAAAGGGGGGAGACAGTACAAATACGGGATAAAACATGTAATTCCAGATCAGAAATTAAAGTAAGGTGGAGAAGGCATCATGGCACTGGGGTAAGATAACTAAATTGACAGTGATACAGATAAAGGTAGAATATATTCTTTCTTATGGTGAATTTTTATGTGGCCTCAGTCCTCTGCAACTCAACTCCTCAGTGAAATACAGAGTTGAAGAAAATTATGTCTATAACATCACTGTTTACTACTATATCCACCAGTTCCTAAGATAGTTCTTAGTACCTACCAGTACTTAATAAATATTTGTGAAATGAAATATTAAATGATCTGTTACATAAGATCCTTCATGATCTGGCCCCAAACTCAATTTTATTTATTCTACCAAATGCCCTCGATCCCAAAATAACTTCTTTATGGTTTCTTTCTTTATGTTCTCCCTTAGGCAGTAAATTTGAACTTTTACTTTTTCTCTTCTGTAAGTTGGAAATGATATTAATAATATTATCTACCACAAAAAGTTCTCATAAAATTTAAAGAATGTTCTACATCTAAGGCACTTAAAATGTTCCTCCTACACAATTAGTGCTACATAAACTTTGACTGCCATTTCTCTTTGTTTCTCTTTGTAGCCCTTACAGACAAATAATTATGAATATGTGAGACAGTGGTGTTCCTATTATCTGTTAGTTTGCTTTTTACAAGCTGAAGGCAGATTCTAGATAAGGATTTATATTATATGCAACCCTGTGTTTAATGCAGGATCTCAAAAGTAGTAGATTCAATGCAGTAAGAAGGTTCACGGTGTACATATCTACATCAATCAGAACACCCAGTGAAAAAACAGCCCACTAGAGCCTGTTGTATAATAAAGCTCTGTTTACCCATTTATTCATCTAATAAAAGTAGAGGTGAAATAATTACCCAGACCATGATTAATGCAGAGAATGATGATGCTGAAACAGAGAAATCAGGTGCAATTCATCTTACTACATTCGTAAATATTCCTAGACTCTGTTTGCCATGTCCATTAGTAGTACTATTTTAAATGTGTTATTCTTATGTAATGTATTGTTAGTCTGTATTTGAAACTTCAAAATGTCTTATCCCATTCTCTCACTGTGATTCACTTGGTTAATATACATTCAATCCTGGTGAAGAAAGCACAAGAAATCATATGGGAGATTTGGGGTTCTGAAATACAGGGGTTCAGTTGGTCACCTGCCATCTTTGTGACCGAGCTTGACAGGGAAGATGCAGAGGCACCTTCCCATTCCTTAGTGTCATTCCTTAGATCTTGGAAAAATAGCCCAGCTGTGGAAATCTGAGGGCAAAACAATTCTTTCACAAAAGAAAGGACCATATTTGGAAAGAATTTCTTTCCTAACCATGCACAGCGAGATACCAATGGTCATAAACCCTAATACTTAGTGAAAAACATTTTTTTGTGTGTGAATATAATCAATTAGTCAACACATATTTATTGAAAACTTACTGCATGTTCGACCTTATAGGTGCTCAATGGGTAAGAAAGATTATTGATGCCACATTTCATTTTGAAATGAAATGTGAGACAGCTTATGAGAGAAACAGTTTTAAATAAATGGAGAAATGAAAAGAAAATAACATAAAGCTAAAACAGTAGGTAAGAATAATAAAATAACATGCTCTATAGTTCTGGACAGATGTTAGTAATGGACTATTAATTTGATTTTCTAACAGCCAGAATAAGGAGAAAACAGCCAGAGAAAAGAAGACTTAGAAATGTCAGGTAGCCATATTTTTGAAAATAAAACTTAAAGAAAACCCATGAAGACAAGTGTTTTATTCTCGTCTGTAGTTTCCTTACCAAACACCGCATTTAATGAGTATAAGTAGGCATTCCATAAACACATATTGAATTAACGCGTGCGTTATTTTTAAATTTGGAACACTTGACACTAAATCTCACATATTACACCTTAAAGAAATAACCTATATAGGAAGATGAAATAGTCTGAAATCAGAGCTGTCTTCAGAAATCCATGACACATTGTCAGCATTGTTGCTTCCTTCAAAAAAGCTTAGATTTACTTAAGTGAGCCAAGATTAACAATATAGCATTCGTTTAATTTTAGAGCTTTAGTTTTATTATTTATGGTAAAGAAATATCCCACTTCAAAGGCCAGGCATAGGGTCTTAACTTGTCTTATAAGCAGTAATTTTAAGTAAATAACTTTTTTTTTCTAATAGATGAACTCTGCTCCTCCATTTCTTCTAAGACATATCACAATCAATTTAAAGTTCCATGAATGCTAATGAAGAGACAGGGATAAATCTAATTAAGTTTTGTGCCAATGTAGCATTCTAATAATTGCTTTTAATTTGAAAATAAAATAATTCTCTCTCTCTCTCTCTGATGAAGCAAATCACAGCACAGTAACACATCTTCTAACTGTCAATATCAGGGAAACTGAATTTTCTAGAGCTTACCGTCCTACTCTCTTTTTATACTGGAAATCCCTGGCTAAATGTGTCCTGCTAGATAAATAATTTATATTAATACTCATAAAAGGGACCCAGGAATGGCCAAAATCACAGTACCACAACATAAGTAAGGTTACAAAAATTCAATATCCATATCCCTTGCCAAGTAGACCTCCGATAATGGGCTTTTCATTCTAAATAGGGTTAACTGGGTATTGCTATGTTCTTTAAAACTTTCTCATGTGGATGACCGTAGGGATGCTGCCACCTGGAATGCATTATAAAGGTTAACATAAAAAGCATACGAAGACAGGAAAAAAGGCCTTCTGCCTCACCTCTTTTCCTGTTCCCTGACCAAACAGCTGAGGCTGTTGATCCTCTTAAAAAAAAAAAAAAAATCTGATCAAGACCTATTCACTGAAATTGATAAAATGCTCCATTACCTCAGGATCAAAGAGAAGTCAAGAAAAAATTACACATAAGGGGACCTGGAGAGTCCATTTGAAGCCTATCAACAGACAGGCGAGTGACAGACCAGGAAGCAATTGTAGAGCCATCAACCTAACTGCCTGTGAAATCCACCCTGGACCCATGCTCTGCCACCCAGAGAATATCATCTCTCGATGAGAGCACCTGGGAACTGTCAGTCATCCAAGCCCCAAGAATTAAGAGTTATAATTGTCTCCATTTCATAGCCTTAGTTGTCAATGAACTGGAAAAGTATGAGACTCAAAAACAACTTGTTTTTTAAAGGACTCTAGGAAATAAATAAAATGATGTCATTTCTTATGGTTGTTAAGATAGAAATGCAGAACAAACTGTATTGAAACTTACTAGCAATAGTATATTTTATTTTTAATGGTCATTCCTAAAATACTATCCAGATCATTATTAATTGCTACCAAAAACACTATCATTATTGCTTGAGAAATATATAACTATATATATAACTATATATATAACTATATATATAACTATAACTATATATATATATATCTACTGTAGGGACATTTTCTATACACACAATTGGTTTTTACCAGTTTCTCTGCTTTAACAACATATTTGCTTTATTGCAAATCAAAAATTCAGTAACTTTTGAATGAGTTTGAAAGAAAAGAAATTATGAGTTTTACTGAAAAAGGCGCAATTCCATTAAAAAAAAAGAGCAAAGCAGTTTATTTGTTTTTGTTGGCATTATGTTTCTCCACTATGGTTTGTTGATTTCTTCTAAATGCTGTCCTTTTTAAGGATCTTTATTCTAATAGTGATGTAATGTTAAACCCAATGACTAATCTTGAAAAGAACACAACTTATTATTATATTAACAGGCTCACAGATCCTTTCTTGATAAAAATGAAAACCATTCCCAGAATTACCTAAACAACTAAGTTTTGAATATGCAAAGAGACTAGTTTGCAGCCACAGGTTTGAAGTTGACCTTTACAGTTGAGGTGACTGTTGGAACCACTTATGGATGTATTTGATCAGTGATGAATGATAGCTTACAGCCCATAGCATTTCATACTTCAGAAAATGTTTTTACATGTGCTGTACCCCTGGATCTTTATAATAACTCTATAAGACAGATTATCATGCTGTTATTTTCTTCATATGTGGTCCTTTTTTTACATGTTAATGGTAGCTCATGAAAGTCAGATTATTAATTTTTCTTGAGCACCGTCCCACAGTTAGTCAGTGGTAGACCTGGGGATTGTTTTGGTTCAGGCCCTTGTCTCCAAACCTCTGTTCTTTGACTCTATCCAGCAGACTTTATCAAGTAGAGCAGATTGACTGCTGTTGTCACAATGTAGAAATTTGTCCGAAGTGTTCATATAGCTTTGTTATCTAAAGCTTACCTATTGCTACAATTTACAAGTTTTACATAGCCACATAAAATATTTTAAATTGTAGTTTGGTCAACTTTGTGTTCGAAAGCTGCCTGCATCTCCCTCAGCCTCACGAGGATTTCACGTGCTGTTTCAAGATCAATGAAAGTTTTATAGTACCCACGGTGGTTTTTTATCCCCAATTTCCTCTATTTGCTTGACAGAAAAACAATCAAATATTAAATATTTGGCTTATATTTTTCCAATAACATGCATTCTAACCTTGTTAATGACAAGAACTTGGTGGTTACAGTGCACTTTTGCCACAGATGAAGTTTTTCTTCAAGGATTTGCCAGATCTTTTTCTTTGGGTCTTAGACAACATTTGGTATTAGCAGTTTGCCTTTGATTTTCTCTGTCTTCCTTTCGGTTACAACCACTTCCCTTATAATGCTTATCACGAGCCTATCATTTTGCCAAAATGATTATGTTACCATTGCACTGGTGTTCCAAAAACCACTATCCATTGAATTCCTCCCAGGTTCAGCCAGCTGACACTTCCTGACTCAGATCGCGCCCAAACAGACTTAAATATCCTGTGTTTCACTTCCTCAAATCCTGTTGTCCTCACTCTGCTACCCATTTATTCCCCACCTGGTGCAGCATCTTAAGCAGCATCTCCACAGCTGCAATTTCCATATCTATCCCATTTCCTCTCAATTCATATTTACCATGTTTTCACGATTTATGGTATGAATGGATTTGTTAGTATGTTACACTAACCAACAACTTCATATGGAAAAGTATTGGATGTTAAAATGTATCTCTTCCCACTAAAAATATTTTTAGTTTGCATTTTTTTTGCAAATAATATCTTTTTTTTTGTCTTTTGGAATTCTAAACTCTATAGAATATAGAATGACATTAGGAGAGAGAATTTTGTTTGAGACTCACATTTTGAGATTTCCCTATTTAGAAAGAGTGTAGTGGAGTTGCTTGAATGGAATCAGCATATTTGAAACTGTGGTTGAAGCCATTGACTGTTTTCACCCAAAATGGCTTCCAGTGATGTTGGTGGTTTAATCAGTGATCGAAGCCGTTGTATGTATTTCAGCAGAACCGCTTAGTCCGATGGTTTAAACTGTAAGGTTTGAAAGTGAATTTTTCTTCCAGTCTTAGAGAACTTTGGAAAGTTTGTTTTAAAGCAAAGTCCTTATTGGAGAGCTCTTTATTCATATAAATTGTAATTTGTGAGTATAAGTGGGATATTGGAAAGGATCTCTGGACACAGGGAGGATTTCTACCCAGCACAAGAGTCCTTTAAACAATATTGCTGATATTGGGTGGCATCCAGCCTCTTTTTGTTCACCACAATCAGAAACTGCCTGCTTCATTATTGGGTGACTTCCTGCTGAGCCCACTTGGACCTCCTTAAACTTCGGAAGCTGTAATCCTCCTTTTGTCAAATGGAGTAACAAATAATTAGTTGATTCCTTCCTCTACCACAAAACCTCTTTAAAGGAGTGAAAAGAAGTCTTCTTTCTCAGCCACCTAGCCCCATTCTCCTTACCTCCTAACTTTTCTTTTACACAATGCACTTTAGCTTTCTCCCCAGTAAAAATGCACTAGGTGTCCTGAAACCAGGCAAGGAATTCAAGTTAAAAATCTATTATTTAAAAGGAAGAAAGAGGGGTGCCTGGGTGGCTCAGTCCTTAAGCATCTGCCTTTGGCTCAGGGCTTGATCCGGGAGTCCTGGAATCGAGCCCACATTGGGCTCCTCCACTGGGAGCCTGCTTCTTCCTCTCCCACTCCCCCTGCTTCTGTTCCCTCTCTCTCGCTGGCTGTCTCTCTCTCTGTCAAATAAATAAATAAAATCTTTAAAAAAATAAAATAAAATAAAATAAAATAAAATAAAAATAAAAGGAAGAAAGAATTTGAGGAGGAAGTAATGTAGAACTTTCTGGTAGGTGGCATAAAAGTGTGAGGAGCTATGTTGGAGCAGGGTCTTTATTGCTCCTCAAATCACTAGAATGATAGCTGCTTTCCTAGTCTGTTCATAAAGGTAGTCTCACTCAAAATGCTAATCTTCCATGGCATCTTCCATACTGGGAATACTACTAATGCCTGATCAGCTATTTTTGAGTCAAGGGTATTTCAATCGAGAGAATAGTGATGGAACCTCAGGAAAAAAATGTTTTCTTCCTTCTTTCTCCATATGGCATTGTTGGCTTTATCCACAAAGAACATTAGAAATAGTCACTGAGTCTTGGGAAGTATGCAAATCAGGCATAAGTAATGTTCCTTGGGTGAAAGGAGGAGGGGAG
The DNA here is from genome assembly GCF_023065955.2 of Ursus arctos. Classification (NCBI taxonomy): domain Eukaryota; kingdom Metazoa; phylum Chordata; class Mammalia; order Carnivora; family Ursidae; genus Ursus; species Ursus arctos. Next base: position 17,908,050 of record NW_026622930.1, read on the forward strand.
AAAAGAAGGGAATGTTGAGAACACTGAAACTGTACCCCTCAAAATAATAAATGAAAGACTTCCTTTCTTCCACAGAACCATGCCTTTCTCTCATGCCCCATTTCCTCACAGCTAATAAACCCTAATGAGAAAGCAATGCCAGTGCACTTCTGTGTTATACAGCTATCTTTTCTCACTTTGACTCCTCCAGACTAATTTGTCCCTCTCAACTACAAATGCTCACTCCTTCCCCTTCTCCCCTTTCTCCTTTTGTCATTCATTCTCATTTCTGTGATTCCATCTCTCTTTCCCTCTCCCTCTTCCTCTCCCTCCCTCTCTCTCCCTCTCTCACATCCAGTGATAAAGAAAGCAGAACATTTGCTCTTCATTATCATTACCTCAGAGAAGACTGCCACATGAATGACAGAAAAAGAAAAGGATAAGAGGTTGTCATAATGCTTCTTGAGTTTGAAATGTCAATCCAACAAATTAATAACAGGAGCACAGCATGGAACCTATTGACTATTGAATTATAATACTAGTATTCTCGTTGTCGGATTTTCCCTCTTTCTTTTTCTTCCCCTACACAAAATTAGTTGGTGTAACTGTTTGTAACTGTAGTTGGTATGACTAATGATGTCTTCTAAGATGTGTTCACTTTGAATTTCTATACTCATATTCACCACAACTCTACCAGTCTTATAGGGACTTCTGGCAGATTTTTTTGGAAGGGGGAAAAAAAAAGAAAGAAACAGTGCAATGTGAAACCTCTCCAACCAAAAGTCAGAAGAGTGCCTTCACTGTCTTCCCAAGATGCTTACTGAGGGACAGTAAAACCTGAGAGAAATATAATAATGGCACATACCTTGCAACCACTTTTTTTTTTCCACTTTAAGGTTCAAAATAGCAGAAGTAGCATACTGCTTTGTAAGTTTTAAAACTCCTAAATATTTAATTAGAAATGTAATTTACCTGTTTGTGATTCATTGACAATCTGCTCATCAGAATGGTGTTTGCTGAGGGTGATAGTGGATTGAAGAGGATTTCAGAGGTGTTTGCATTTTTTTTTTTTTTTTGCTGGAAATTTAAGGGTTTCCAAGAATAAAAACAACCTACACTACACAAATTCTAAGTTTGCTCCCAGCTAGAACTTTAGAAGGTGTAACTCTCCTCTAAGGATGCCAGACCTGATGCATTTATTCAGGATTCTATCCCGGTGTGGTTGATGGGATTGTTTATATGAACTAGAAAACTTTCCACTCCCTTCCATAACTATGGCCCAAAAGGAGTAAAATGCTATTTCATCACTTTAACATTTTAAAGATGGAATTAGGTCTGGCCTTTCTTAGTGGCCAGAATTTATTTTGTTCTCCCTTCAAAGAAAGCATTTGGCAGGAACTAATGTACAGAAAAGACAAAAAAGACAGACATTAAACACTACAAGATGTGAATTGAATGGTTAGAGGATAATTTGCAGATCTTGCTGACAAGAGATACACATGATGGTGGGAAACAGCAGAGAGGTTTAGATTAGCTGTGTGGTGAAGGAGATGCTCTGAGGGTGAAAGCAGAGGCTTTGCAAACTTTTCCTTTTTTTCTTTTCAGGACGTGTTCAGATTGGGGTTCTTGAACAGTGGTTCTCATACTTTAGGGAACTGATGATCTCAGGATATCCTATTGTTCCCTAATGCAAGGACCACCTAATCTTAATGAAATGGAAAAATCTGGGTAGCCTGGCTGGCTCAGTCAGGGGAACATGCAACTCTTGATCCCGGGGTCATAAGCTTGAGCCCCACATTGGGTGTAGAGATTACGAAAATAAATAAACTTAAAAAAAACTGAAAAAAAAAAAACAAATGGCTTTGAATGAGCTACAAATAAGGAATAAGAGAATAAATTCATATTTTTATAAAAGACAGTATCATTATAAAAATACCAATGAGAAATAGACCAGCTTATTATGCTACCTCTGGCTTTCATAGACAATGATTTAAGGATCATCTGTACTTTGAGAATTTGCTTCCTAATATCAAATCAGCCTTGACCCAGTGGGAGTAGAAGTTTCTCTCCCATTAAAAATAACCGGCCCAGGTGGACTAGAATGTTTTAGAAATATGCAGTCGTGAAGCCACCTAAGGCAAATGCAGTGGGTTTCTTGCTCATATTTTTGTTCCCAAAAGCTATAGTGATATTTGCAGAACAGTAAAGCTGGGATTAGTTTTGTCCAAACCACCATTTTCACTTGCCTGACCTATTTCACAGGCCACCTAAAATGAAAGATCTCCTGACATCAGCCCTTGCTCTCAAAATCAAATTTTGCAATGTAACCAAGAGGATCTTATTTCTAATTATATCAACTTTATTGATATGTAATTCACATGCCATAAAACACGCTCCTTAAACGTTACATTTCAGTCGGTTTCGATGTATTAGCAGACTTGTGCAGCAATGACCACTATGCAGTTATAGAGCATTTTCATCCCTGTAATGCCTCTGTGCATGTACCCCTTTTGGACTTTTTACATAAATGGACTCATATAATATGTGGTCTTTTGTGATTGGCTTCTTTTTCTCAGCATAATATTTTCAAGATTCATCTACACTGTAGCTTGAACTAGTATATCATCCCTTTCCATTACTGAACAGTGTTCCATTGTTTGAAAATACCACATCTGCTTACCTATTCATTAGTCGATGGACAGTTGCTACTGCTTTTTGGCTGTTAGGAATAATGCTGCTATGACATTTGTATACAAGTTTTTTTTTATGGACATTTGTCTTTGATTCTGTTGAGTAGGTATTGAGGAGTAGAATTTCTAGGTAATATGGTTACTCTATGTTTCGCATTTTGAGGAGTTAGCAAACTATTTTCCAAAGAGATTGTATCACTCTATATTTCCATCAGCAACATGGGGATTTCAATGTCTCCACATCCATGCAGCACTTGTTAGTGTCCCACTTTTTGATTGTAGCCACAAGTGGATGTGAAGTGGTACCTTATTGTGGTTTTGATTTGCATTTCCCTGATGACTAATGGTGTTGAGCATCTCTTCATGTGCTTATTGACATTTGTACATACTCTTTGGAGAAGAGTATTCAAAGCCTTGTTCATTTTTTTTAAATTGGGTGTTTGTCTTTTTATTATTTTAGTTATAAGAGGTTCTTTATATTTTCTGGAAAATAGTACCTTATCAAACAGATAATTTGCAAATATTTTTTTCCATCCTGTGGTTTCTTGTCACTTTTTTGATAGTGTCCTTTGGAGCACAAAAAATTTTAAATTTGACATAGTCCAAATTGCCTGTTTTTTCCCCCTTTATTGCTATGATTTTGGTCATATCAAAGAACAATTACCTAACTCAAGGTCATGGAGATTTACTCCTGTGTTTACTTTTAAGAGTTATGTATATGCTTTTGACTCTCATATCTAGGTCTCTGAACCATTTTGAATTAATTTTTGTCTACAGTGTTAGGTAAGTGTCCAACTTCATTCTTGTTCACATGGATGTCCAGTTGTACAGTACTATTTATTGATAAGACTATGCTTTAGATACTCGTCTAAAACAATTGACTAGGGGCGCCTGGGTGGCTTACTGGGTTAAGTGCCTGGCTTCTGCTCAGGTCATGATCCCAGGGTCCCGGGCTGCAGACCTGCCTTTCTCAGTGGAATACCTGCTTCTCCCTCTCCCTCTGTCTGCTGCTTCCCTTGCTTGTGCTCTCTCTCTCTCTATCAAATGAATAAATAAAATCTTTTAAAAAATTCAAAAATAAAATCAATTGACCAAAAACGTGAAGGTTTATTTCTGTACTCTCAATCCTATTATATTGATCTATATCTCTATTTTTATAACAGTATCACCCTGTTGACTATTATAGCTTTGTAGTAAGTTTTGAAATTCCTTTTTTGTTTTCTTTTCTCAAGATTGTGTTGGCTATTCTGGGTCCCTTGCACTTCTAAATGAGTTTTAGCATCGAGTTGTTAATTTCTGCAACTAAGGCAGCATAGAATTTGAGAGGGATTCTTGTTGTATTTGTAGATAAGTTTTTTTAAAGTATTGCCATCTTAACAATATTAAATTTTCTAATTCATGAACACAGAATGTCCATTTAACTAGGTTATTTTTGGTTTCTTTCAATGATGTTTTATAGTTTTCTGTGTATGACTCTTGTACTTGCTTTGTTAAATTTGTTCCGAGGAATTTTATTATTTTTGATATTATTATAAATGGATTTTTTCTTAATTTTATTTTCACATTATCATTGTGTTAGTGTAGATAAGCATATTTTCCATATTAACCTTTTATCATGCAAACTTGCTGAACTTTTCATAGCTGTAATAGTTATTCGTGGGTTCTTTAAGATTTTCTACATCCTTTACTTGTTATTTATTTTCCATTATGGATGGCTTTTATTTCTGTTTCTTGCCTAATTCTCCTGGCTAAAAGCTCCAGCACAATTTTGAATAGAAATGGCAAGAATGGACATTTTTGTCTTATTTCTGAGAGTAAAAGGATAGCTATCAATCTTTCACCTTTATGATGTAAGCTATAAGTTTCTCATAGATTTCTTTTATCAGATTGAGAATATTCTCTTCCATTTTTAGAATTTTTTTAGTGTTTTTTAATCATGAAAAGGTATTGGAATTTGCAAAATGATTTTTATGCATCTATTGAAATGATCATGTGGTTTTGCCATTTGTTATATTAACATGGTGTTTTACATTGCTTTTTGTATGCTGAAACAAACTTGCATTCCTAGCACAATCCAAATTGGTTGTGGTATAATTTATACACACACACACACACACACACACACACACACACACTGCTAGATTCAGTTTGCTAGTATTCTGTTGAAGAATTTATGCCTGTATTCATAAGAGATATTAGTCTATTTCTTCATGTGTTGTCTTTTACTTTGATATCAAGATAATATTGGCCCCATGGAATGTAGTGGGATGTGTTCCTTCCTCTTCTACTGTTTGAAGGATTGAAGTTAATTATTTCTGAAATAGTTGGTATAATTTGCATTAGAAGCTATTTGGGCTTTGACTCCTCTTTGTGGCAAATTTATTAAATACTGATCCAGTCTTTTTAGTTGTTATATGGATAACCAGATTTTTAAATTATTTTTGAGTGAGTTCTGGTAATTTGTGTCTTTCTAAGAATGAGTCCACTTCATCTAGGTTATCTCATTTTTGGCATATGATTATTCATAATAATTCCTTATAATCTCTTTTATTTCCCTAAAGTCTGTGGTAATGAATACTGATTTATTCTGGATTTCATTAATTTGTGCCCTGTCCCTTTTTTGTTCTTCGTTAATCAATCTAAAGTTTCGATTTTGTTGATCCTTTCAAAGAAAAAAGGTTTGATTTTGTGGATTTTCTCCAGAATTTTTCTATTACAGATTTCATTTATTTCTAATTTTATTTATTTTCTTTCTACTTCCTTTGTGTTTTAGTGTAGTATTCCCAGACTTTTAAATAAATCCTGACACTCAAATGTCTCTCTATAGAGAACTTTTAAAAGATAAATGTATGAATGAAGAATAAATGTGTAGAAGTCTCATTGTCAACTCTGCACCAGTTATTTTTACAATAATGCCAGATAACATGAAAAGTTAACTATGCCATAGTTAGCAATTAAAATTGAAAGAGCTAAAGATCATTAGTTTTGGCAGATGGAATGCTATGAAGATTTGTAAAGTAGGAAAGAATTAGTTCTTATACAGTCCTTTTTTTTTTTTAACTAGAAGTACATACTCTGAAAAGACCTATTTTGAATGTCTTACTTAAGCTAATAAGCATCTTTCTTGCTGCTTCCTGATCCCCACTGCGACCCTCTCACCATCAGAAGTATTACAGATCCATATTTTCTCTTAATAGCCTTCCCTCACTTTGTTTCTAGGTTCTGTCAAAGGGAAGCCCAAGTCAGAGCAAATTCTATTACAGAAAGAAAGATAAAAAGAAGCAGATCAATCCAACATAGCAAAGAAATTCTCTAGAGATTTTAAAGCTGAGAAGAATTTGTCACTGGATCTTGATTGATGGTCAGTGCTAAGAAATGTGCAGGTGTCTTGCACATTCTATTAAAAAAACAAAAACATTGAGGATGATTTTCAATTATGCTAACCAATGTCCCTTTTTTAAAAAATCTGAGAATAAATGGTAATTCATGGTTCTATAAACAAATTGTTCTTTACTTCAACAGGGCACTTGAACAAGAAAAAAGGCAAACAATTTTAAAAAGCAGAGCCAAATAATGATTAATATGTTAGTATTTGGCTCAAAGAAAGTACTTAGAACAGAGGACTTACTGATACCTGTTTTTTTTTTAATGAATGAATGAATATTATATATATAATGAATACAATCAATACATGAATGACATGAAATATAAATGGTCAAAATGATCAAATGAATTGAATAATAAAAAAATTTTCCCTGACTCATTTATATAGCAGTGTTTACAAGCATACATAAAAGCCATTTTCATATAAATTCTCTAAAAAATCTGTATCTTACCATATGTGAAAATAAAGCAAGTGATTTTTGAAGTGCTATAAAACAAAAACTATATTTTAGTAGGCTATTGAAATACTTTTTCCCTTAACTCTAAAATGTTGTATGGTTTTATTATAAATGTTTTGAAATTCAATACCTCCTGAAACTGATGTGAGTATTAGAACAAGTCCATCGCCTCTTAAAAAATACTATTTTATGCAAAAGGTGCCAGTTTTTCTTGGGTGATCATGGTGTTTTTATATCCATTAATGTATTTGTGAACTGTCAGTATCCATGCCTGAAGTTCGTTTTAAGTCTACAGGTTGTGGAGTAAAGATTTACAGAGCTGCATCCCAGAAGGGGCAGCAAGCCCAACAACACTTATTTCATATTATTTTTTTAAAAGATTTTATTTATTTATTTGAGAGACAGAGACCACAAGCAGGCGGAGGGGCAGAGGGAGAGAGAAGCAGACTCCTGGCTGAGCAGGGAGCCTGAGGTGGGGCTGGATCCCAGAATCATGACCTGAGCTGAAGGCAGATGCTTAACTGACTGAGCCACCCAGGTGCCCCCAGCAACACTTATTTTATTCTTTTTCTTTTGTATGAAGTTTCAGCTTTCTCTTCAAAACAATGTTATAACTTTAGTGAGTGTTCTGAGATAATTGTAGTATTGTCCAATATAAGAAACCAATTGGCAGGTAGAGGATCTCGTCAAAGTTTCTTACTGAGAAATAGAACAGTATTTTCCTTTTTATAAACTAGTTGCTGGGAACAAAACTAGAACATATAATCGAATTAGATGCAACTAACCTGCCAGCTCAAATTGGACACATTTATGCAGTACTAGTTAGATTTTAAGACTCAATGATGAGGTCAGATTGAAAATTCCCAGGTTGTTTAGAATTCTGAGCCTATGTAATCATATATTACTTACATGTATATGAATGCTTGTTGAATGCAAGAATGAGCTACTTAGCTATTAATGATTTCTTCTAAAATAAACCACAACAGGGGTGCCTGGGTGGCACAGTTGTTAAGCCTCTGCCTTCGGCTCAGGGCATGATCCCAGCATTCTGGGATCGAGCCCCACATCAGGCTTCTCCGCTAGGAGCCTGCTTCTTCCTCTCCCACTCCCCCTGCTTGTGTTCCCTCTCTCGCTGGCTGTCTCTCTCTCTGTCAATGGATAAATAAAATCTTAAAAAAAATAATAAAGCACAACATACATGGACAACTTTTTCCTCCCCCTTTGGGGATTTTTTTTTTTTTTACTTATAAACTTAGCAATATATTAAAACATTATTTGTTGACATTTATCTACTAGCATCTATGTTTTTTAGTTGGGAGGGGGGTAGAAATATCTATTGAGAATTGTATAATTTTATTTATTTAATTTTTTTTTTAGATTTTATTTATTTATTTGAGATAGAGTGAGAGAGAGCAGGCGAGTAGGGTGAGGTACAGAGGGAGAAGCAAACTCATCAATGAGCAGGGACCCCAGTGCAGGGCTAGATCCTGGGACTTTGGAATCATGACCTGAGCTGCAGGCAGATGCTTAACTGACTGAGACACCCAGGCATCCCTATTTAATAGTTTTAAATGTCTCACATGCATATGTGGGCACACAGGAGCTTCATAATTAGCTAATATTTAGAATGCATCTTTCACTGAACTAACAGAATAATTCAATTTACTCAACCATCTTCTTTATAATATACAGTTTTCACATCAAGAAATACATGGATTAATGATATTATGCACTAAAATTTTTCAAGAACACGCTCCAAATAATTTTTCAAAATATGTGTTTGAACATGGTTAAGCTTGAAAGTTTTAAACTAGTGTTGACTTTGCCATAGTCATGTACGAAGGTGAAATGCACACACACAAAGTACAAATCATATGGAAAAAGATCTGTATTATCTGCATTTCACCCATAGTGACAAGCACTTAAAATTTTTTAATACTTATTATCGTATAAGAGTGGGAGGGTACACTGTTGACTGAAACTTTCCTTATTAGGGTTTCATTAAAGGATTAAGTAACAAATATTGAAGAGTACCTTGCTGCATCAATGGATTTCAGAGGTTGAATCATCCCATTTAGTGATGTAGTCTGGTAAACAGGGAACAAGACTAATTTTCACAGTTCTTTGCTTCCTTCTGATGTTTGAGATTTAGAAGGTTAGGGCTGATGGAATATCCTTTGCACATGGCCACATCAGAGAATCTAAGAATGGTGGAACTGAACTTTGATAACCGGTCCAGAATGTCTTTGAGACTGAAAAGATACACTGTAATTCAGGAATAACGTCTATAATTGGATGCCTAAACTTAACATTGTAGAATTCCAAGTATGATAAGTTTTAGGTGTAATCTAGCCCAACCTATTCATCTCCTTTTTGAAGAAACTGACAGCTAGAATGGGTTAATGATTGACCTATAGCCAACAATCAAGTTACTAGAAGTGCTGCCAATGTCTGGCTGGCTCTCTTTGCCAAAAACTATACTTTTATAATGGAAAGAGTCCTGGAGGAGAGAAGACCTGAGAGTCAGCAGGTATAGACTATGTTTATGACTTAACTAAACAGTGGAGATGTGTCTTTTCCAGGGGCTAAGCCCTAAATTCAGTGAATTAGGCTCAAGTTAAATAATACCAAAATTAGTCTTAAAAATCTTTTTCCATCATCTAAAATGTTTAGTATGCATGAATAAATCCAATTTTGCCAGTTTTTCCTCCAGTGTTGGAACAGATCATTATTTCTTTGGCAAATATAGACGAAATAATTGAATAGGGTTTAAAGTTCCACTTTACACAAAAGATGCAAGGCTTCTTGAAGTTTGCTTATTGGTTATTGATAACTAAATAAAGTTAAATGTACATATGGTGGGTTTCTTCCATAATACATTTGTGTGATCCTAAGAAAGTAAACCAGCTGTTTCATGCCACGTTTTTAATCTCTAACTTCAGTTAAAAAAATAAACTGGTCTTTAAGCTTCCTTTCAACAGAAAAAAGTTAACATGTTAAAGATATTATGATACCCAGATATTAATTAAAATGGTAGAGACTTCAGAGTGACTAAAGCTATGGTCTGTGATCCTCACCATTTCTACATACCCCATTATATCTAGCACAGAATCTATACATGGGAGTTTCTTAACAATTATTTGTATGTTATTAAGTATAGCACTGATTTAATTTAATTTTTTTCTTAATATTACTATGTTTAAATCTTTATTTAAATCCTTTTCATTGCATTTATACTTCTATTTAAATCCCTTCCCTATAGTCGGTGAAAACTAATTTTATTTAAAGGATCTTAATATACACATACATACAAATACACATGTTTATACATATATATATATATATAGATATGTACATATGAATATAACAAATCCCCACCAGGTTATTTCTTTTTACATTATAAGCAATAGATTAGGTGGTCCCAAGTCCATTGGGCCATGGATGTGATATTATAATTATAAAAAGGATAGAAGATGAAAGCTGGAAAATAAGGACAACTGCATGACCTCCAACAACCTCCATTACAATAGAGAAATGTAGTTGTTTTGTGAAGTCTTGCAATTTTACTGTTACTTTTTCCCCCAAAACAAAGCAAGCACAAAACAATGACAAAAAATAATAATAAAAGCAAAAGCCACAAGAAGCCTGGTTTTATCTTTTCAGAGTATTAAAAAAACTGTGCTTTTCTTTATATTAAAATATAAAATCGCTGCTACACAATATATCATTTTCATAGCTACCCAATATCAGTGATAAAGAACAAGCGTTAGGCAGAGTTCGGCACATAGAACACTGAGTGAGGTCACTGCCGTCATACTCAGGAAAAAGCTCCAGACCTCCATTGTCATAGTCAATTACCTACTGTTCTGTGTTGTTACAGAAAAAGACTTGATTTTCACATCCATGGCAAACCAAGAATGTTTGTGGGCTCCTTGGCCTTGACCTGGATTTAAAGGACTCTAAGGTTGTGTTGAGTATTCAGAATGTTTAAAAGCCTTGCACTCTGGCAGCCAAATCACCAAGTAGAAAAACAAGATAATGTTAGTGTTTTTCCCAACAGCTAAAGACAGAGCTGCTGACATCCAGAGAGTTGCTTTCATTAAGTTACATCCCACTCCATGAAATTCAATTTGAGAACAATTCATCCTCTTGCCTAGTGTCAAACCTTCTTCACTGAGGACTTACTAAATGGGGCCTGATAAAAACTACACCAGAGGGATTCCCTTATTGCAGACCAGTTTGTTCCTTTAATGAGGCTGAGCAAATCTTGGTGCTCGTTTAGCAAATTCACATATTGCATAGTGGTATTTTTACAGTATTATTGGCCCCAGGAGGTACTGCTTGGTCCTCCATAGATCATACTCCTTGCTTCTGTTTTCAGAATTATTCCTCTTATCCTCTCAGGTTTGCAAAGTCCATAGTGCATTCATCAGAGTTTAGCTGGTGCCATATGTTTACATGGAGAGGTGCGACACACCTGCACATATTAGAAACAAGCCCCAGATCCATGTGCCAGAATGCCACCTTCTGCTCCTGTATGGAGTCCTGGCTCCATTTGAATAGTCAGTGCCTCTTCCAGCAGGTTCTCTTTATTGTGACATCTATGTGAACTGAGTTTTCATGTATTATTGACATATTTGGTCCAGAAATTAGAAAATAAATAGCACATTAAGCACACGTACCTAAAAGAGTGAAGAGAACAGAAAGACATCAATTCAGGAGAGAAGGGAGAGGTTCCTTACATCAATATTTACTCTTGAAAGACAGATATTAATCTGAGTCAATAGATTACTAACTGCCTAAGAGATAAAAAATGGTGTCTTAGGGGAAAAATAAAGGAAAAAAAGGCACATACTCCTTGGAGAGTGTCAATTTATGGAGAATGAAAAACAAAGAACCTGGGATCTGGATGTGAACAAGAAAGAAGGAAATGGAATTATGACTGTCCATTGGATTTGAGGTATTTTTGAGAATAGATCAGCTGTGTTGAACCTGCAGGATAGATTTGGCATAGGGCTTGTTTTGGGATGGCATGGAACTGGGCAAAGCACAATTAGTGTTCTTGAAAATAAGAAGACCTTTATTTACTATTGTTTAATTCTAGCTCATTTTATAATGTATGGTGTTTCTTTTGACATTTTATGTAATATTGATATTACCAAATATCTGGGGGAAGGGTAACAAAAATCTTAGGTGAAACTAATCCCATAAGTACATATTGGACCTTCAGATTCTGTGTGTCCCCAAATCCAACAGATGCATGCAGAGTTGTGGCACCTAAATCAATAGTTAAGACAGAAATTGTGTCTATTAAAGCAATTTGGTTTGCCTTTTTCTTTTCAGTTGAGTTAACATATTTGTTTAGGCATCATACAGAGACGCATGGCTGTGATGTCAAATGTCACTCACATTAGTAGCAGCCTTTTTTATCCAATATGGTGTGGCCCTCTGAAATGCAAAATGCTCATTCTCTAGGCTTTAGGATGGTGTCATGTAGCTAGAATTTTTAGATATTTTTAGTTTTCCAAAGAGAAAATACAGATCCACGCTCATTCCTAATTTGTTGTAAACTTGTGCCATTTCCAACCAGTAGATACTTGGTATAGGCAAAATTACATCCCACTTTTCCTCTCCTACACCTCATCTCTCCTTAGTTTCTCCTTTTTCTTTGATCTTCTGCTGAACAGGTTTTGTTTTAACTCCTTGTTTTTATTTCTTTGTAACGCTTTCACTAAATTCACAACCCTCAAGACCCAAGAAGTTAATGTGTGGCATAGAGATTTTGTCATATGCTCTTCTTCCTGAGTATTTAGATTGCCAAATGGGACCTGATGCCTAACCACCTGCCTGGAAAACAAGCTGGGCAGCAGTCTCATTGCAAACAAGAAGGACCAGTACCAGGATAAAAACTGATTCAAAGACTTGCAGTTTGCAGCCAAGGAGGGAGTTAAATGGTGCCCTCATGAAGAATCAGAAAATCAAGGTTTTGTGGCAGGAGACATCCTTTGTCCAATTAAAATAGTTGCAAATGTTTATAGAGAAAATTTTCCACTACTACCACTGTGGCAACACTATTAACAATTAAAAATTGGTTGATAAAAAATAAAATTTCTTACTGGGTCGATGACTGCAATCTATATCCACCTTTTCCTTAGAAGGAAAGTATTTCATAAACTGCTTTATTGATTCTACCAAGACCAGAAGCAGATGCGCAGAGGACCCATGGCAGATAGTGTGAGCCAAGTTTCTCACCAAGAGAGAAAAAAGGGAGATAGATTGTGAACAGGAGTGATGCACAATCCCTGAAAGGCCTTTGAACATAGTCATCTAAACATGTTAGTGTACAATACAGTAAGCATTTAAGAGGGCCAAACCAGCTGACAATATTAAAGGTTCAAGAAGAAAATAAATCTGTCATTTCCTAGTAGCTAATACACCCTCAGTAAATGTTAAATTTGAATCATTTAAATAGAACATTGGCAAATGTTTCTTGAATGATAAATTATTTTATTGCATACTATTATAAAGAACTAAGCTAATTGTATTTCTAAATATTGTAACAGATTACTACAACAATTGAAAGTGATATTCTAAACTTTCTTTTCCTTTCCTCATGACTTTCTGTCAAATCAATAAATTCTACTTTAAAATAATCTTTTTAAAAAATTATTTTCTATTCATTTGAGTGTGCCAATAGTATTAAAAAATACAACTAAAGTTTAGAATATCTTTTCATATAACAAAAGGTATAAAGTCAAGAACAAGGGCAACTTACAAGTGACATTAAATAGAATAAAAAAGAAATAATGGCAAATGAAATTATATTGGCCTTGGATTAATGTTTAACAAGAGGAAATTAATTTTATTTCTCAAATACAGTTATAATTCTATTTAAATCCTGTGTGATTATCAAAAAGTGGTTCCAGTATGGCTGGAACATAGAAAGTAAAAAAACAGAATTGCATTACATTGAATTTGAAAGGCATACATTAAGTGGGGTCACGTAAATTAAGTTGTCTTTTTTAGAATGTATCTCAAGGACAGTGGGAAGATATTGGAACATTTGACATGATCAGATTTGCATTTTTAGAAGGTTTATCTTCAACAGTGTGAAGAATGGATTGGATGAAGGCAATGCTGAAGGCAATCATTTCAAAATCACATGCTGTTTGTCAACAAGTAAAATGTTCTTAGCATAGAGTAAGATGTGTTGGAAGATCTGAACAGACTTGCTAAATACTGATTGGGATGGCATTGAAAGTGTAGATTGCTCTGGGCAGCATAGACATTTTAATGTTTATTCTTCCAATCCATGAGCATGGAATGTTTTTCCATCTTTTTGTGTCTTCTTCAATTTCTTTCATAAGTGTTCTGTAGTTTCTAGAGTATAGATCCTTCACCTCTTTGGTTAGGTTTATTCCAAGATCAAATAACAATGGCGTTTTTCAAAGAGCTGGAACAAACAATCCTAAAATTTGTATGGAACCAGAAAAGACCCTGAATCTCCAAGGAAATGTCAAAAAAGAAAAACAAAGCTGGGGTCATCATGTTGCCTAATTTCAATCTATATTACAAAGCTGTGATCATCAAGACAGCCTGGTACTGGCACAAAAACAGACACATAGATCAATGGAACAAAATAGAGAGCCCACATATAGACCCTCAACTCTGTGGTCAATTAATCTTCAACAAAGCAGGAAAAAAAATCCAAAGGAAAAAAGACAGTCTCTTCAATAAATGGTGCTGGGAAAATTGGACAGCTATATACAGAAAAATGAAACTCCACCATTTTTTTATACCATACACAAAGATAAACTCTGAAGGGATGAAAGACCTCAGTGTGAGACAGGAATCCATCAAAAACCCAGAGGACAACATAGGCAGTAACTTCTTCGATAAGGCCACAGCAACTTCTTTCAAGACACATCCCCAAAAGCAAGGGAAACAAAAGCAAAAATGAACTTTTCGGACTTCATCAAGATAAAAAGCTTCTGTACAGCAAAGGAAACAGTCAACAAAACAAAGAGACTGCCTATGGAATGGGAGAAGATATTTACAAATGACATTTCAGATAAAGGACTGGTATCGAGGATCTATAAAGAACTTCTCAAACTCAACACCCAAAAAACAGATAATCAAGTCAAAAAATGTGCAGAAGACATGAACAGACACTTCTCCAAAGAAGACATACAAATGGCTAACAGACAGATGAAAAAATGTTCAACATCATTAGGCATCTAGGAAATTTAAATCAAAACCACATTGAGATGCCACCTTACACCAGTTAGAATGGCAAAAATTAATAAGGCAGAAAACAACATATGTTGGAGAGGATGTGGAGAAAGGGAAAACCTCTTACATTGTTGGTGGGAATGCAAGTTGGTACAGCCACTTTGGAAAACATGGAGGTTCCTCAAAAAGTTAAAAATAGAGCTACCTTATGACCCAGCAATCGCACTACTGGGTATTTACCACAAAGATACAGATATAGTGAAAAGAAGGGGCACATGCACCCCAATGTTCATAGCAGCAATGTCCACAATAGCCAAACTGTAGAAGGAGCAAAGATGCCCTTCAACAGACGAATGGATAAAGAAGATGTGGTCCATATATACAAGGGGATATTACTCAACCATCAGAAAGGATGCATACCTACCATTTGCATTGACATGGATGGAACTGGAGGGGATTATGCTAAGTGAAATAAGTCAAGCAGAGAAAGACAATTACCATATGGTTTCACTTATATGTGGAACATAAGGAATAGCATGGAGGACATTAGGAGAAGAAGGGAAAAATGGAGGGGGGAAATCGGAGGGAGAGACAAACCAGGGACTATGGACTCTGGGAAACAAACTGAGGGTTTCGGCGGGAGGAGGGGGGGTGTTAGCATGGTGATGGGTATTAAGGAGAGCATGTATTACAATAAGCACTGGGTGTTATATGCAAGCAATGAATCGTGGAACACTACCTCAAAAACTAATGAAGTACTGTATGGTAACTAACATAATAAAAAAATTTTTTTAAAAAGACTTGCTAAATACTGTTAAAAGAAAACTTCACCGATACATAAATTTCAGATCTAGTTGGCTTTATTTAATGACTGAAGAACTGGGAGCTCCAAAGTGTTGTATGAAGAGGGTTTTATAGACCAAAATGAGTAGGAGCAAGGAAGCTATGCTGGGTAAACACTAGTTATAATGGAGTTACTTTCCTTATATGGGGTAGAGAGAAGTTTTGGAGCTAGGTTATGAAAAACTAAAGCTAAGCAGGTACATTTTTTGGTAAAGATTTTATTTATTTGAGAGAGAGAGCATGAGCAGGGGGAAGGCAGAGAGAGAGGGAGAAGCAGACTCCTGGCTGAGCAGGGAACCCTAGGCGGGGCTGGGGGATCAGGACCTGAGTCCAAGGCAGCTGCTTAACTGAGCCACCCAGGCACCCCGAGCAGGCATATTTTGATTGGCTGATTGTAGGCTTTGATTTCCTAATCTTGAAGCATTTACAGGCTTAGGTTTTGGTTTACTTACATAGGCTGCTAGGGTATTAGAACCACCTGAGTCTATTGACTTCCTTGTTTAACTAATATAACGGTTTTTAGAAAAATTTGCTAATCGTTGGATATGTAGGTAAGTGAGAAAGTGTATCCAAAATCACTCTCAGGCCTCTGGTTTGTTGACATGGCCATACTGATAATCTGATTTCCTAAGACAGAGGACAATGGCAGATGAGGTTTTTATGCATATTAATGAAAAGCTGAGCTTTACATGTGTTTTGTTTGAAGTTGTTTAAAATAAAAGAGTTAATTAAGCAGTTGGATATAAAATTATAGAACTCAAGATAGATACAGAGTAAAGACATGGATTTGGAAGGCAGATATGAAATAATACCAAGACCATGGAGGACATCTCCTGGGAGAAAGGGCAGCTTGATAAGAGATAAACATAAGACATAATCTCGAAGATTTCTACCATTTACTATTACATAAACCATGTTTTCCCTTTGGGAAGAAATGATTATGAAGCAGTGGAAAAACCTCTAGAACAGAAAACAGCATTCCAGAATCATGATCGCATTTCTTTATTGCTGTTAACTTTCACAGAAACTTGGCTAATTGGTTAATTATTCTGGGTGTTTATTTCATTATTTGTAAAATGAAAATTAAACTACATCAGTGCTTTTGACTAGAGTCATTCTTTTGAAAAGGCAGATTATTGGGACCATTCTGATGAACTGAATTATAATCTTTGAAAGAAAGGTCCAGGAATCTGTAGTTTTGTGAAGTACCCTGAGTGGGAACATGTGTACTGTCCAGATCCTCTCAAGTTGAAAGTTCTGTGATTCTATGAGAATATGCAGAAAGTCATGGGCAGTATAACATAAAGGAAACAATAGAGATGGTAAATTCATTCCAAAGAACAGATTTTAATTTGGGGCTAATTTAAACATCTTTTCTTCTTCTTTTGTTCAAATAGAATGCTTCACCTTTAGATTTGCATCAAAACTTGAAACCATATGTCTTAAAGCTGAATGGCTTTAGTGTCTTAATGTTGTGCCCCCTGTGGGAACTAAACTTATAATTGGTGACTGACTGGCTGACTGAAATCCTTGATTATAGGAATTTTCTCTATAGCATATTTACTAGTTAAGTTTCATGAATTTTATTTTATTTTGCTTTTCTTAGAATGTTTTCTTAATAGGATATATTTATTACCAGTTTATCCAAAATAAAATTAAATTTTAGCTCCTTACCATGTTCAGCCAAATAATCCTTAAGAGCAAGCAATGAGTGGAGATTCAAAACAAGAACAAAATAAACCATTATTATGGGTTTGGAAAGTTAATTAGAGCACAAATTAGTAATGGTTCCTATAATGATGGCCAAATGTTCAATTGTTCCCAGAAGTCAAAGAAGCCAATTCTAATGTGAATTTCCCAGTTTCCTTAGGGTTAAATTGTCAGATATAGCAAAGTAATGTAGTATTAGTGTGCAGAATAGGACCAATGTACCAAGGAACACCAACTTCAGCGACCTCCAGACAGAAGCATAAAAACATGGTGATTTCATGTGGGACAACTCTGGGCCAATAAGGATTATTTTTGGCATATTGAATTAAGAGCATTTGATAAAATAGGTAAATTTAAATCTTTAATGATAACTGAGGGAATTAGAGTTACTACAAGATTTCCAGACTCAGACACATTTAGATTACATAGCTTAAAATCTCTGGGTGGCCGATATTCCTTATCAAGAGCATTTGATTTAAAATAAATACTTATTGGAATTTCTTTGTGTGTCAATGCAGAAAAAAATTATTTAACCTTTCTAAGTTGCCTGTGGGCCCAGTGCAAAAGCATATCATCTATGCCTGATTTGGGGCTATTTATATATTTGAATGCATTTCACTCATCCATGTAGACAATTCCATAAACAATAGGCAAAATATACAAGCTGGAATTGTGGAACTTTGTATTAAATGATTCTTTGAAGCAGCAGCTGCCCTTCTAATAAAGAACTTTGGCTTTTTTTTTTCTTTTAATAGTCCGTAGCTATTTTTTATTAATTCATTCAACAGATACATACTGAGGGCCAACTATATGTCAAGCAGTGAGAATAGCAAGGAAAAGACATTTTTACATCCTTTATGAAGTTTATGAAATTAAGGCCAAGGTATTCCTATTATACCACATTGAAAGTAAATGCTAAGACTTCATGTTTCAGCCATGCTAGAATCATTATTATTGAACTAACTCATATTCCATTAATAACTAAAAAACTAGACAAGATTTTCAGGCATTGGACAACAAGCAGAACAGAACTATGATACCTGGAAGGAGGAAAACAAAGATTGTGATATCTACAGTCACCTTGAGTTTCTGCCTAGAAGCACTTCTCAGACTATAATAAAGGGAAAGAAATCTCAAGTAGAATATATTAGCCATGCTTACAAAGATTGGAGGTTAGAGAAGCAGAGGTGGCTAGAATTTACAGACCTAACTACTGAAGAAGATGGAGCTTCAGAAATCTGTATAGTAGTTTCCTTGAGTGGCTATACACAGAAGAGTGCAGAGGTGGCGGGGGGGGGGGGAGCTAGATATTCCAAGAGTTCACACAGAGTTAGGAAAATTTTTGATTTACATTTAGCAAGAATAGCAAGACCTTGCTGATCCATAAGAGCTATTAGTAGAGATCTCCAAAGATCACCCTTTAAAAAAGAGCAATTCATATCTAAAGTAAGTGCTACTTAATGCCACTATAACTAGGCTTAATAATAAATCTTGAAAGGATCATGTTGATCAACAAGAAGCATAAAGACTTTATAAACAGACTTCAACTCTTTATAAAAGCAAACATAAAAATTCAAACACAACAATGTAACATTCACAATACCCTTTTTTCCAAAGAAATTATGACAAATGAAGAAGCAGCAAATTGTAACCACAACTGAAAGAAAAATCCATTGATTGAAACAGACCCAGACATGACAGAGATGATGAAATTAGCAAAAAAAATAAAAATATATTATAAATATTACAAATATTATCAAAGATTTAAAGGAAAATATGCACATAAGAAAAGAGAAATAAAAGATATGAAAAAGAATCAAATGAAACTTTCAGAGAGAAAAAAGTCAAATCTGAAAGGGATTAATGGAATGTTGAGAAATATTCTAAGTGAAGCACAGAGAGAGACATATTGAAACCTAGTGAACATCCCAGTGCATCTCTGGTACAAAATCATGGAGTGTAACCTACAGGTAATTGGAGTTGCAGAAGGAGAGAAGATTGAGGGAGGACATAAAAAAAATTATATATATATATATATATATATATATATATATATATATATATATATTTATTTATATTTATATATATTTATATAGAGAGAGAGCGAGAGGGAGAGAGAGAGAGAGAGAAAGAAATAATGGCTGAAAGTTTTCCAGTTTGATATAAAGTATAAACTTACTTGATCAAAAAAAGTTTAATAAACACCAGGCAGGATACACACACATAGAAAACACTCAAAATATCAAAATCAAATTGTTGAAAACCATTGTTAAAAACAGAATCTTCAAAGTGGTGGGGGGAAAAAAGATACATTACATAAAGAAAAGCAGAGCAACTTTTACCAGAAGCTATGTAAAACAGACAAAACTTCTTTAAGTTGCTAAAAAAAATTTTGTTGCCTATGATTTTGGTGTTAAATCCAAGAAGTGATTGCCAAGTTTTTCACATTTTCCCCCTATGTTTTCTTCTAGTATTTTTAGTGTTATGTCTTATGTACATCTTTAATTCATTTAGAGTTGATTTTTTTGTATGGTACAAGAGTCCAATTTACTGCTTTGTCATGTTTTCCCAGTATCATTTATTGAATAGACTATCCTTTCCCCATTTGTATTCTTGACACCCTTGTCAAAGATTATTTGACTCTACGTACATGGATTTATGACTTTATAATATATGTAGAAGTCAAATGAATGATAATAACACATAAAGGTCTACTGTGAAATTTCTATATTAAACACAAAGTGGTGTATAGTGTTATTTAAATATAGAATCTGGTAAGTTAAAGATGTCTATAGTAAACCCTAGATCTACTGAAATGTAAAACAAAGAGATAGATATAACAATAAATTGTGAAAATAAAATGAACATCAAAAAGTATTAATTCATTTTGGGGCACCTGGGTAGCACAGTCAGGTAAAGCATCCAAGTCTTGGTTTCTGCTCAGGTCATGATCTTGGGGTCATGGGATTGGGCCATGACGGGCTCCACACTTAGCATGGAGTCTGCTTATCCCTCTTCTTCTGCTCTTCTCCCCACTTGAGCACATGCTCTCCTCTCTCTCAAATAAATAAAATATTTTTAAAATATTAATTTATTTTAAAATGTATTATAAGAGGAAAGAAAGAACAAAGGTCAGATAAGATGAATAAGAAATACATAACAAAAAAGTAGGCATTAAATGGAAATGAAGAGAACAAAGGAATAAAAAGGCAGAGATTGTTACACTATGGAGGAAAATAAGAAAGACACAATTAAAAAGATGCAATAAACAAACTCTAAATAAAGAGACAGATCAGTAAAAAATGAAAAGATGGAAAAAGATTCAGCAGATATCCATTGATACGTGAAAGGAAATAAAATTATGGCAATAGCCATCCAATTAAAAATTACTCAGTAATTAAAGGCATAAATTAGGGATACATGTAAAAATTGGATAAACCTAAGAAATATTAATTTGAGTGAAAAAAAGCCAGATAGAAAAGAGTACCTGTATTATTTTTGAAAAATTCCACACTAGGCAAAACTATACTAGAGTGCAGAAAGGATATCAGGCTTTTCTAGGACTAGGAGGTGAGTGTGTGCTTGTCTGTGTGGTAGATTATAGAGGGGTAGATTGCAAAGGAACGTGAGAGAACTTTTCATGGTCATGGACATTTTCTATTTCTTAATTCTGGTGATTACGTAGATGTATGTATTTATGAAGTTAATGAATTTTACTTCTAAAATAGATGCATTTTGGGTGCCTGGGTGGCTCAGTCAGTTAAGCGTCTGCCTTCGGCTCAGGTCATGATCCTAAGGTCCTAGAATCAAGTTGCAGAGCAGGGAGTCTGCTTCTCCCTCTGCCTCTCCCCCAACTTGTTCTCTCAAACTCTCTCTCTAACTCTCTCAATCTCTCTCTCACTCTCTCAAATAAATAAAACCTCTAAAATAGATGCATTTTATTATATGTAAATTATACCTCAATAAATTGTTTGTATTTATTCATTTATTTCACCTTTTGACCACTTTCTTCCATGTCTCCCACACCTCACTTCTGCCTTTGGCAACCACTAATCTGTTCTGTGAGCTTCTTTTGTTTTGTTTTTGTTTTTGTTTTATAAGATTCTGTGTATAAGAGAGATCATTTGGTATTTGTCTTTCTCTGTCTTATTTCACTTATAGCACAATGCCCTTGAGGTCCAACCATGTTGTTTAAAATGGCAAGATTTTATTCTTTTTTATGGCTGAATAATATTCCATTATATATGCATGCCACATTTTCTTTATTCATTGATCAGTCAGTGGACATTTAGGTTGTTTCCATATCTTGGCTATTGTAAATAGTGATACAGTGAACATGGGGACTGCCCAAAGCAACATTAACATAACACCATTCATACCAACAACATACTCTTTCCCTCAGTCTCCCTCCAAATTTGGGCTACTTTACTGGCATTAATTTCAGATTATTATAAGTTTTCTGTTTGCACTTTTTATCCTATTTCATTAATATTTAACACTTACACAATTCCACACACTATGTTTACTTATGCATTTTTAACTGTATATGTTTTAAGGTTTATTGTTTACACTATTTTCTGTCCACTTCATTTTCATTTAAAATAGAGGTTTCTGTCATAATTTCGTTTATTACATATTTTTAGCACTTTCCTCAAATAGATGAATTGGTTGATATAGTAACTTTTAGACCATATTAAATTTTCTCATCCTGAACAGATGAATGTATTAGTTGGTAATAGAATTCTATGTTACAGTCATTTCATCTCAGTAGTATGTTGGTGTTTTTCTGCCATTTTATAACATCTAGTATTAAAGATGGATAGTGTGATGCTAGTATTATTTGCTTTCTCTTTAAGCTTTTTCTTTACCCTGGAAAACTTGTTTTAAAAAATCACTTTATCCAGGCAATTCAGAGTTTTTACCAAGAGCTTTGTCTTTTCATCTGAAAGTGGAAGAGAATTGCTTCTTAAGAATGAGTGTATAGTTTTTGAGAAGCAAAAAAAATTGCATTTTGTTCAAAATGTGGAGAGTAGGGGCACCTGGGCGGCTCAGTCGGTTTGGTGTCCAACTCTCGATTTCCACTCAGGTTGTGGTCTTGGGGATTGTGGGATTGTGCCCCACATGGGGCTCTGCACTGGGTGGGGAGTTCCCTTGAGATTCTCTCTCTGCCCCTCTCTCTGCTCTCCCTAAAATAAATAAACAAATAAATCTTTTTAAAAAAATGTGGAGAGTATTTTCACTTAAATTTGGAAAGGATTTGGTTAGATCTGGCCCCAGGCACGTATGACTGGGTCCAGTGAACCACATGATATTGTTTGTATGTAGTCCCAGCTCCCCATCTCTTCTCCATTCTGCTGATGGACTGGCCTAATTATGTCAGCCTTCTCTACGTAGTTGACATCACTACTTGAAACTCTCATTCCGGAGGAAATAAAGGAGCCTCCTTGTCATCTTTAATAAGGAAAACTCTAGGGCAGGATTCAGATTAGCCTGCTTGTGTTACATAATCATCCTTGTGTTAGTTTTTGACATTCAAATGGTGGGGTTTTACAATTGGGCTGAGTCATCTCTCCAAACCTGTTAGTAGAATATTGCGATGGGCACCTACAGGAGAATAGGAGTGTGACTGCAGAAGGGAGAAAAGTTTGGTAAAAATGTGGGATGTTATTACTAAAAGAATGAATCTGTGATGGTAAGACATAAATGACAGATGTTCACCAAGTCCTACTAGATCATGTTTATTTGATATGCTTATGCCAACACAATTTTATTGATTTATCTCAGAGAAAATTTTCCAGGTGCAAGGCATTTGATATAGTACTGTGGGAAAATTACTGTTATCAGTTGGATAATAATAGCTTAATAAAACTGAAAATAATTCAGCTAGATATTAAACTCACCATTTAGAAAGCTTAATCCTGTCCTATAAACATTTCCCAGCATATTTTGCAACAATAAAATGTGAATGGAAATAGCATAATAATGAAAGGCTTTTTATTCCTGATTCTAATCATGCCCTAGTCTTATTCCTGATTATGTTAAGAGTTGTATTGTTCAAAAATTATATATTAAAAAAATGAAAGCAGATGAAATTTTGGTTAAGTGTGGGGTGCACAAAGAGGTTTAAATAAAATGAATTTAATAAAAGTATATGATACTATGTCCTATAACATGATACAATATCAACTGGGCAAATAGCATTTTTATAATATTTTATTTTTTATTTTATATCTGTGACATATACAACAATCAAAATTCAACCAATTTCACAATTCATGGATATTGATGCCGTCACAGCTATAAATACCCTATATTTTTATAGAGGTATTTATCAGATACTTAAATATTTATCCTTAGGTATTTATCCCTCTTCAGACAAATAATTTTTTATCAAATTCTATTTTTACAGACATATTTTAACATTCATAATCTAGTCAATATTGTTATTTTTACCAATCTATATCCATATAATGGATAAAGAATTTACTTGTTAAAACTACACATGAAAGTCAATGATTAGCAAAACATAATTTGGTTAAGCTTCTTTGATTTACATTTAATCATTGTGTTTTCCTAGTAAAACTCAAGCAATGAATATTTAACATTTCTGTAAATTTACTGAAATAAAGAGATTGCAGAGATTTTCATTTTAATTTTCCTAAAAAATGGAGTACATCACCAAGCTCAGGTGTTATTAGAAAACTGTGGAATAACAACAGGGAAGACCAAACAGATAGTAGGGAACTAAGGAACTACTAACCAGTAACAATCCATGTATTCACTCATAATATATGGAAGTAGAATGCACCAGATAGAAATAAAATCATAAGAAACCATTGAAAAGAGCATACTTGAGGAAAATAAAATGAAGAAGATTTTTATTTAATTTAGAAATTAAAGTTTACTGAACAAACAAGGGAGTACATGAATGAGTGTTGCATTACTTGAATATCAGTCAAAACAATGTGAGGGTACAAAACTGAATGTCTCATCTGATTTTAAGGTACTTATTGTCAATCATAAGTAGAAAGATACAAAGAATTACGTTTAATAAAATGATAGTATTTTTGTGGTCAGGGTATAATAGAAATGAGAAATAAGAGAAGAGGACAGATTGTATCAGGATAATGAGAATCTGAAATGATTCCATCACCAAGGGTACAAGGACAGTGAAAGGAAATATACTTTAACTTTTGTAAATATTTAAAATAAAAGTCTTAATTTTGAAGAACATTCTCAGAGATGGAACAAATCCATTCCCCATAGATCTCAAGCTATGTAACCGCTTCATAGTAAATGACTCTTGAAGTGAATGGAAGAGTGAGTTCTAGTTTATCAGGCCCTTGGGGGAATAGAGGTAGGCATATGAATAAGATTGTTTACTCTTCTGTCATAAAGAGACATGAATGGAGACTAGCAATCTCCAGACCAAAAGAACAGTTAGCAATCTACCTGGAGTTTAGTAAGGCTGCGGTGGAGGGTAAGGGGAGCAGAGCAGAGCAGTGAGTCAGATAAATAACTAAGAAGGAAGACCAGAGGTTAAATCTGGTCACAGATGACTTCATTTGAATGGTTTTTTTTTTTTTGAACTTTATTTTGTAAGCAACATGAAGTTGTCAAAATGTATTTTAAGGAAGTCAGTGACATGATTTGATGTGCATTTTAGAAAAAAAAATATTCTTTCAGAAGTTTGGAGCACTATTTGCCAAGTGGGTTTTTTTTCCTTCTTTTTGGGGGACAAAAGTGATTCCATGAAATGTTATCAATGATTTTTACAAAACGATGAGAGGGTAGGAGGGAGGCACGGGGGTGGGGAGGGGGAGAGAGAGGCCTTATAATCAAATGAATTTGAGAAACTCTATTGCATAAAGTTATCTGACAATATCACAATTTCAGTTACGATTCTCCAAAGTAATTTAAAATACCCAGGCTTTCCTAGACTGTTTGATAAAGGAATTGTTCCAGAAAATTTGTCAATGTTAGTTTGGGAAATGCTGTCACAAAGTCTGAAATGGAATGCACCAGCCTGGAGGTAGGCAGTACTCTTAGGAAGCACTGAAATCTTTCAAGCAAATGTTGATGGGGGTTGGAAAGGAAAAGGTAGTATGGCTGGATAGGGTGAAACAGATCTCAGGGGGTAGAATACAAAAAATTTGATTGGATATGATTGGCCAGGGAAATGGTGGAGTCAAATTACTCTTTGATTTCTATGTTTTCTATCTGTATTATCTATTGTTGCTTACCAATTTACTCTAAAACATACTGGTTTAAAACTGCTCACATATTTCACAGTTCCCGTGGTCTAGAAATCAGGCATAATGTAGCTAGATTCATTGCTTTTCCATCTCTCGTAACTCTGCAATCAAGATGCCATCTTAGTCTGCGGTCTCACCTGCAGAGTCAACTGGGGCAGGACCTTTTTCTAAGCTGATTTACCTGTTGGCAGGGTTCTGTTCCTCTAAGGCTGTTGGATCGAGGTCCTAAGTTTCTTCTTGGCTACTCTCCAGAGGTTATTCTCAGTTCCTTGCCATTTGGACTTTTCCATATGATAGCTTGCTTCATCAGAGTGAACAAGCAGAGAGAGTACAAGCAAAAGAAAGATTGCTAGCAAAAGAAGTCACTGCTTTTGTAGCCTAATCTTGGAAGTGATATCCAATCACATTTGCCATATTCAATTTGTTGAAAGCAAGTCACTATGTACGTCCAGCTTGCACTTAAGAGGAGGGAATTAGACAAGGACATGAATAATAGAAGACATGAATCACTGTGAACCATTTAGAAGGCTGCCTGCCACATTATCTAATGGTAGATATGAAGAGAAATCTTCAGGGGCTTTTCCCTTAGAGAGAGATAACTGTTGATTAAGGCAACAACGGGGAACACACATACACACACACACACACACACACACACACACACACAACACTTCTCTACCCTATAAAGTGAATTACAATTATTTCTTTTAAAAGAAATAAAGTTTATTGGACAGCTGCCCGTTTAACTATGTGATGCACCAAAGTATTTTTGTAATTTATGAAATTCGTGAACTGCATTTGATAAGTGATCTGTGTACACAACTGTGAATAGTTTACAATGTGTCTAACACAAATACAGCCTGAAATAAACACAATTACTAATTAGTAAAATTTTTTTCAAGGATCGTTTTTATTTTTACTAAAAGCATTCTTGAAATAAAACATACATATATTTTTGCATTACAATATCAGTATCATTCTTTCTTCTTTTTTCCTTTCTTCTTATAATGTTTTACACATGGCCTGAGAAACCATATGTTCCTGGTTAAGGACTTATTGTTTGCTAAATTGTTGTGGCCTTTCAAATTCTTTACACTCCTTTATCTTCTCACCCCCACCTCTCAATTTTATAAATATACATATACATGCAGTTTTCAACTAATGGAGTACTCAGTCCCCTGGGTGATCACACTCAAAGCAGTTTAGAAGAATGTAAACATTAGTGTGAGGAATTTGGTCTGTTTCAACTTTCTAACTCTTAACTCCAGTCAGATTAGGTGGGCTTAATTATTTAACCCAAGTACTTGAGAGTTACCTAGATTAGTCTGGGAGATTGGTATCTGGAAATCACAATTACTGGTCACACCCTGAACACAGACGGAGTGCTTCTGTTATTTAAAAAGGTATAGAGATACATTGCCAAATACTTTTCTAGTAGGCAGGCTTAAATACAGTTGAAATGAAGTAAAAAATGAATTCTTTTTGTGTAGAGTGTGTGCGTGTGTGCATGATCTAATATGGGGTGTCAGTATGGCAAATTGCAATGATAATGTTTTGGGGAACAAACAGCACTGCTGCTTAAATGTTGCTGCACTTAGATGATTTACTTAATCTGAACCGTGATTTTATCATCTATGTAAAGACAATAATAATACTTATCTCAAGGAATTTTTGAAAATTTTAAATAAGATGATATGAGGTAGTAGTTAATTATTTAAAAAATTTAAAAATCAGAGAGATATGGTAGTCAGGGTGAGGGAAGAAGCTGGTTATCTGGATGGTCAGCAAAGGCCTCTGTGAAGAAACAACAGTGCCCCTCAGACTTGAATGGGAAAAGAAGCCAGGCTAGCAAAGATATGAGGAAGAATTTTCCCAGCTAAGAATATCTGGAAAACACAAAGGACCTAAGGCAGGAAGAAATTTGTTGTGTTTGGCTTAAAGAAAAAGGCCCGTGTGACTACATTGTATGAAGATGATGATTAGGAAAATTGGAGAAGGACAAAAACCAAGGCCAGGAATGCCTCACATAAAGTCCTTATAGGTAATTCAAAAGGCTTACATTTTATTCTATATGTAATTGGAAGCAACTGAGAGTTATCAGTAGGGAAACTGTGTGGCATAATTTATGTTCTAAAAAAAGAGGTTAGTCTGAATGGTCTGCATGGAATAGATTATACAGGAGTTAAAGGTGGATTCAAAAATTCTGAGATGATTTAGGTAGTCCAAGCTAGAGATGATGAGTTTTTGGAAGGTGAAAGACAAAGGAGATAGAAAGACGTGGAACAATTCAGAATACGTTTTTGAGATCAATCCAGAGAAATTCTTTGACAGACTGGATTCACACATAAAAACAAAACCAAAACACAGAGAGAAATCAAACTTGAACCCTAGTTCATTGAATTAATTAGCTGTGTATATATTGACTTTTACTGTGGTGGAGAGTCTGACCTGATTTGGGGTAGGGGGTTGGCAATGTAAATTTTGAGAAAATAATTCTTCGGTACAGATGATAAGTATACAGTAGGATATAAGATACTGAAATTCAGTGGATCATGGCTAAAAATAACATTTGGAAACCATTGGAATACAGATTGAATGAGTATTTGTAAAGAACTTGGAAATTTCTGAGACGTAGTACTCACAATCTAATTGCTGAAGTTGCTCTGCTGTTATTATTTCTTTCATTGATGCATAAAATATGGGAAGAGAGGAGGACTGAAAATCAATCATTATTATATAACAACATTCCATCCAATATATTATTATATTCCAATAGTTAATGGTGAAACAGAAAAGGAGGCACTAGCAAAGGAAGTTTAAAAAAAAAAAAAACAAAGTACATTAAGAGGAAAAATAAAAGTGCCATTGTTTCTAAATATGAGAGAATGTGGTTAAAGAAGTAGAAAATAGTTATCTAAAAGAAATAGGAAATAGGAGATGACTATAAAGCTAATTATTGCACATGGCGGCATTCAGGTTACCGAGAATCTCAAACTGGTGCAGTTTCAGTATATTTGAAATGGAAACCATGTTGGATCCTGAGTAGGAAAAACGGGAAAGACAAGAAGTCAAGTTGTGATAATACTTAATGCTTCAAAAGGTTTTACTGGGAAGGGGACTGGAGATATAATGGAGTTGAAGAATATATATACAGAGTTTTTGTCATTGTTGTATATTTTTAAATGGTAAATCTTAAAGCATGTTTATATGCCACTGGGAATGAATCAATAGAAAAGGAGAAAATCAGGAATAGGGGACCCCGTTTTCAGCCGGTCCCCTGAGTCGAGTTGGATAGGTACCAGACCAGCCTGAACATCCACGGAATCAGCTTGAGACGCAAGAAGATACATCTGGATCTCTACAAATGAACATCTCCAGCGCTGAGTATTGAGGTACAAAGCGGGGAGCCGTGAAACCGAGCACAGATATCGGAAGATAAACAGAAGGGGGAGGGAGCCGCCGTGTTCAGGCACTGGGAAGCGGTAGCCACCTGCATAGGGGAGCGGGCAGACTCACAGACCAGCACCTGCGAGAGAGCAGACTGAGACCGTGAGCCGGGGAGCGCGTGCCACCAGACTGAAACGGAGCTCCTCCGGTGTGCTCACTGGAACCAGACTGAGACTGGGAGCTCCAGGAGCGCGCGGGGGCAGCTGGTGGCTGGTGGTGTTAGAAACACAAAGGACAGAGACGCGCCAGCCCTGGAAGTGAGGGCTGGGACGCCGGGTGTGGGGTGCACATCCCAGGACGCTGCAGGGTTGAGCAACCCCAACAGAAACAGAGTTAAAGTGGCCAGAACATCAGTGGAGAACGGTCCGCGATCCCTCTGTTCTGAGACAAAGGCTGAGATTCGGCTACTGCTGCTCTGACTCACAGAAGAGGCACAGCAAACCACCAGGGAAAGCCGCCAGAGAACAAAAGCCTGGAAATACCAGCTCACAGTGTGCCCATCCCCATCCCCCCTCGCAGGGGACATGGTGACTCTACCCAAACAGGGTTGCCTGAGTATCGGCGTAGCTGGCCCCTCCCCCAGAAGGCAGGCTGAAAAATCAAGAAGCCCACATCCCTAAGATCCCTATAAAACAAGGGCGCACGGCCTAGGTCCCGGTCAATAATTTGGGCTCTGGACAACCCCGCAACCTCTCCTCATCAGAATGACAAGAAGGAGAAATCCCCCCCAGGAAAGAAAAGACAATGAGTCTGTGGCCTCTGCCACAGAATAATGGATATGGATATAACCAAATTATCAGAAATGGAATTCAGAGTAACAATGGTCAAGATGGGGGCGCCTGGGTGGCACAGTGGTTAAGCGTCTGCCTTCGGCTCAGGGCGTGATCCCGGCGTTCTGGGATCGAGCCCCACATCAGGCTCCTCTGCTAGGAGCCTGCTTCTTCCTCTCCCACTCCCCCTGCTTGTGTTCCCTCTCTCGCTGGCTGTCTCTATCTCTGTCGAATAAATAAATAAAAAATCTTTAAAAAAAAAAAAAAACAATGGTCAAGATGATGTGTAGACTTGAAAAAAGTATTAACGAAAATGTTAATGAGAATACAGAATCTGTAAGGGAGGAAATGAGAGCAAAACTGGCAGAAATTAAAAATTCTATGAGCCAAATGCAGACAAAACTAGAGGCTCTGACGGCCAGGGTGAATGAGGCAGAGGAACATATCAGCAAATTGGAGGATGGGTTAGTAGAAGACAAAGCTAAAATAGAATCTGGACTCAAAATAAATCCATGCTCAAGAATGTAGGTTACAGGAGATTACTGACTCAATGAAACCTTCCAATGTCAGAATCATCGGTATCCCCGAGGGGGTGGAGAAAAACAGAGGTCTAGAAGAGATATTTTAACAAATTGTAGCTGACAACTTCCCTAATCTAGCAAGGGAAACAAACATTCATGTCCAAAAGGCAGAGAGGACTCCTCCCAAGCTCAACCATGACAAACCTACACCACGTCACGTCATAGTGCTATTTGCAAATATTAGATCCAAGGATACAGTATTGAAATCGGCCAGGGCAAAGAAATTTCTCACGTACCAAGGCAAAGGTATCAGAATTATGTCAGACCTGTCTACACAGACCTGGAATGATAGAAAGGGTTGGGGGGGGGGGGCATTTTTAAAGCTCTTTCAGTGAAAAACATGCAGCCAAGGATCCTTTATCCAGCAAGGCTGTCATTCAGAATTGATGGAGAATAAAGACCTTCCAGAATCGCCAGTCATTGACCAATTTTGTAACCATGAAACCAGCCCTACAGGAGATATTAAGGGGTGTTCTATAAAAGTAAAAAGGCCCCAAGAGTGATACAGAACAGTAAGTCACAATCTATAGAAACAAAGACTTTGCTGGCAACATGGCATCATTAAAATCATATCTCTCAATAATCAGTCTCAATGTAAATGGCCTAAATGCTCCCATAAATGCCACAGGGTTGCAGATTGGATAAAAAGACATGACCCATCCATTTGCTGTGTACAAGAGACTCATTTTGAACCTAAAGATACTTTCAGACTGAAAGTAAAGGGATGGAATACCATCTTTCAAGCCAATGGACCTCAAAAGAAAGCTGGGGTAGCAATTCTCATATCAGACAGATTAGATTTTAAACTAAAGACTATAGTTAGAGACACAGAAGGGCACTATATTATTCTTAAAGGATGTATCCAATAAGTGGATATGACAATTATAAATATATATGCCCCCAACAAGGGAGCAGCAAGGTACACAAGCCAACTCTTAACCAGAATAAAGAGACAAATAGACAAAAATACATTAATAGTAGGGGACCTCAACACTGCACTATCAGAAATAGACAGAGCACCCATGCAGAAAATCGACAAAGAAACAAGGGCTTTGAATGCCATACTCGATGAGTTGGACCTCATAGATATATATAGAACACTACACCCCAGAACCAAAGAATACTCATTCTATTCTAATGCCCATGGAGCATTCTCAAGAATAGACCATGTTCTGGATCACAAAATAGGTCTCAACTGATACCAAAAGACTGAAATTATTCCCTGCATATTCTCAGACCACAACGCTTTGAAATTGGAACTCAACCACAAGGAAAAATTTGGAAGAAACTCAAACACGTGGAGACTAAGAACCATCCTACTCAAGAATGATTTGATAAACCAGGAAATCAAAAATCAATTTAAAAAATTTATGGAGACCAATGAGAATGAAAACACAATGGTCCAAAACCTATGGGATACTGCAAAGGCAGTCCTAAGGGGGAAATACATAGCCATCCAAGCCTCACTCAAAAGAATAGAAAAATCTAAAATGCAGTTTTTATATTCTCACCTCAAGAAGCTGAAACAGCAACAGAGGGACAGGCCTAACCACTCACGAGGAAGCAGTTGACCAAGATTAGAGCAGAAATCAATGAATTATAAACCAGAAGTACAGTAGAGCATATCAACAGGACTAGAAGCTGGTTCTTTGAGAGAATCAATAAAATTCACAAACTGCTGGCAAGACTTATCCAAAAGAATAGAGAAAGGACCCAAATTAATAAAATTATGAATGAAAAAGGAGAGGTCATGACCAACACCAATGAAATTGGAAGGATTATTAGAAACTTTTATCAACATCTATATACCAATAAATTAAGCAACCTGGAAGAGATGGAGGCCTTCCTGGAAACCTATAAACTACCTAGACTGAAACAGGAAGAAATTGATTTTTTAAACAGGCCAATTAATTATGAAGAGATTGAGACAGTGATAAACAACCTTCCAAAAAACAAAACTCCAGGCCCAGACTGTTTTCCTGGGGAATTCTACCAAACATTCAAAGAAGAAATAATACTTATTCTCCTAAAGCTATTTCAAAAAATAGAAACAGAAGGTAAGCTACCAAACTCATTCTATGAGGCCAATATTACCTTGATCCCCAAACCAGGCAAAGACCCCATCAAAAAGGAGAATTACAGACCGATTTCCCTAATGAATATGGATGCCAAAATCCTCAACAAGATCCTGGCTAATAGAATCCAACAGTACATTAAAAGGATTATCCATCATGACCAAGTGGGATGCAAGGGTGGTTCAACATTCGCAAATCGATCGGGGTCTTAGATTTTATCCAGGAAGAAAAATTCAGAAATCATATGATTCTCTCAATAGATGCAGAAAAAGCATTTGACAAAATACAGCATCCTTTCCTGATTAAAACACTTCAGAGTGTAGGGATAGAGGGTACATTACTCAATCTCATAAAAACCATCTATGAAAAGCCTACAGCAAATATCATTCTCAATGGGGAAAAGCTGGAAGCCTTTCCCTTAAGATCAGGAACACAACAAAGATGCCCACTCTCGCCACTATTATTCAACATAGTACTAGAAGTCCTTGCAACAGCAATCAGACAACAAAAAGGGATAAAAGGTATCCAGATCGGCAGAGAAGAAGTCAAAATGTCTCTCTTCGCAGATGACATGATACTCTATATGGAAAACCCAAAAGAATCCACTCCCAAACTATTAGAAGTTATAGAGCAATTCAGTAATGTGGCAGGATACAAAATCAATGCTCAGAAATCAGTTGCATTTCTATACACGAATAATGGGACTGAAGAAAGAGAAATTAGGGAATCCATCCCATTTACAATAGCACCAAAAACCATAGGCTACCTTGGAATTAACTTAACCAGAGACATAAAGGACCTATATTCTAGAAACTATAAATCACTCTTGAAAGACATTGAGGAAGACATAAAAAGATGGAAAAATATTCCATGCTCATGGATCGGAAGAATTAACATAGTTAAAATGTCCATGCCATTCTACCAAACATTCAAAGAAGAAATAATACCTATTCTCCTAAAGCTATTTCAAAAAATAGAAACAGAAGGAAAGCTACCAAACTCATTCTATGAGGCCAATATTACCTTGATCCCCAAACCAGGCAAAGACCCCCTCAAAAAGGAGAATTACAGACCGATTTCCCTAATGAATATGGACGCCAAAATCCTCAACAAGATACTTGCTAATAGAATCCAACAGTTCATTAAAAGGATTATCCACCACGATCAAGTGGGATTCATACCTGGGATGCAAGCGTGGTTCAATATTCGCAAATCAATCAGCGTGATACATCATATCAACAAGAAAAGACTCAAGAACCATATGATCCTCTCAATCGATGCCGAAAAAGCATTTGACAAAATACAGCATCCTTTCCTGATTAAAACCCTTCAGAGTGTAGGAATAGAAGGTACATTTCTCAATCTCATAAAAGCCATCTATGAAAAACCTACTGCAAATATTATTCTGAATGGGGAAAAGCTGGAAGCCTTTCCCTTAAGATCAGGAACACGACAAGGATGCCCACTCTCGCCACTATTATTCAACATAGTACTAGAAGTCCTTGCAACAGCAATCAGACAACAAAAAGGGATCAAAGGTATTCAAATCGGCAAAGAAGAAGTCAAAATGTCTCTCTTCGCAGATGACATGATACTCTATACGGAAAACCCAAAAGAAGCCACTCCCAAACTATTAGAAGTTATAGAGCAATTCAGTAACGTGGCGGGATACAAAATCAATGCTCAGAAATCAGTTGCATTTCTGTACACGAATAACGAGAACGAAGAAAGAGAAATCAGGGAATCCATCCCATTTACAATAGCACCAAAAACCATACGTTACCTTGGAATTAACTTAACCAGAGACGTAAAGGACCTTTATTCTAGAAACTATAAATCACTCTTAAAAGACATTGAGGAAGACATAAAAAGATGGAAAGATATTCCATGCTCATGGATCGGAAGAATTAACATAGTTAAAATGTCCATGCTACCCAGAGCAATCTACACTTTCAATGCTATCCCGATCAAAATACCGAGAACGTTTTTCAAAGAACTGGAACAAATAGTCCTTAAATTTGTATGGAACCAGAAAAGACCCCGAATCTCCAAGGAACTGTTGAAAAGGAAAAACAAAGCTGGGGGCATCACAATGCCGGATTTCGAGCTGTACTACAAAGCTGTGATCACAAAGACAGCATGGTACTGGCACAAAAACAGACACATAGACCAATGGAACAGAATAGAGAGCCCAGAAATGGACCCTCAGCTCTTTGGGCAACTAATATTTGATAAAGCAGGAAAAAACATCCGGTGGGAAAAAGACAGTCTCTTCAATAAATGGTGCTGGGAAAATTGGACAGCTACATGCAAAAGAATGAAACTTGACCACTATCTCACACCATACACAAAAATAAACTCCAAATGGATGAAAGACCTCGATGTGAGACAGGAATCCATCAAAATTCTAGAGGAGAACATAGGCAGCAACCTCTACGACATCGGCCAAAGCAACCTTTTTCATGACACATCCCCAAAGGCAAGAGAAACAAAAGATAAAATGAATTTATGGGACTTCATCAAGATTAAAAGTTTCTGCACATCCAAGGAAACAGTCAGAAAAACTAAGAGGCAGCCCACGGAATGGGAGAATATATTTGCAAATGACACTACAGATAAAGGACTGGTATCCAAGATCTACAAAGAACTTCTCAAACTCAATACAGGAGAAACAAATAAACAAATCAAAAAATGGGCAGAAGATATGAACAGACACTTTTCCAATGAAGACATACAAATGGCTAACAGACACATGAAAAAATGTTCAAAATCATTAGCCATCAAGGAAATTCAAATCAAAACCACACTGAGATACCACCTTACGCCAGTTAGAATGGCAAAAATAGACAAGGCAAGAAACAGCAATTGTTGGAGAGGATGTGGAGAAAGGGGATCCCTCCTACATTGTTGGTGGGAATGCAAGTTGGTACAGCCACTCTGGAAAACCGTGTGGAGGTCCCTTAAAAAGTTAAAAATTGAGCTACCCTATGATCCAGCCATTGCACTACTGGGTGTTTACCCCAAAGATACAGACGTAGTGAAGAGAAGGGCCATATGCACCCCAATGTTCATAGCAGCAATGTCCACAATAGCTAAATCGTGGAAGGAGCCGAGATGCCCTTCAACAGATGACTGGATTAAGAAGTTGTGGTCCATATATACAATGGAATATTACTCAGCAATCAGAAAGAATGAGTTCTCAACATTTGCTACAACATGGACGGCACTGGAGGAGATAATGCTTAGTGAAATAAGTCAAGCAGAGAAAGACAACTATCATATGATTTCTCTCATCTATGGAACATAAGAACTAGAATGATCAGTAGGGGAAGAAAGGGATAAAGAAAGGGGGGGTAATCAGAAGGGGGAATGAAACATGAGAGACTATGGACTATGAGAAACAAACTGGGGGCTACAGAGGGGAGGGGGGTGGGGGAATGGGATAGACCGGTGATGGGTAGTAAGGAGGGCACATATTGCATGGTGCACTGGGTGTTATACACAACTAATGAATCATCGAGCCTTACATCGAAAACCGGGGATGTACTGTATGGTGACTAACATAATATAATAAAAAATCATTATTAATAAAAAAAAAAATAAAATAAAATAAAATAAAATGTCCATGCCACCCAGAGCAGTCTACACTTTCAATGCTATCCCGATCAAAATACCGAGGACATTTTTCAAAGAACTGGAACAAATAGTCCTTAAATTTGTATGGAAACAGAAAAGGCCCCGAATCGCCAAGGAACTGTTGAAAAGGAAAAACAAAACTGGGGGCATCACAATGCCGGATTTCGAGCTGTACTACAAAGCTGTGATCACAAAGACAGCATGGTACTGGCACAAAAACAGACACATAGACCAATGGAACAGAATACAGAACCCAGAAATGGACCCTCGGCTCTTTGGGCAACTGATCTTTGATAAAGCAGGAAAAAACATCCAGTGGAAAAAAGACAGTCTCTTCAATAAATGGTGCTGGGAAAATTGGACAGCTACATGCAAAAGAATGAAACTTGACCACTATCTTACACCATACACAAAGATAAATTCCAAATGGATGAAAGACCTCGATGTGAGACAGGAATCCATCAAAATCCTAGAGGAGAACATAGGCAGCAACCTCTAGGACATCAGCCAAAGCAGCCTTTTTCATGACACATCTCCAAAGGCAAGGGAAACAAAAGAAAAAATGAACTTGTGGGACTTCATCAAGATAAAAAGCTTCTGCACAGCCAAGGAAACAGTCAAAAAAACTAAGAGGCAGCCCACGGAATGGGAGAATATATTTGCAAATGATACTACAGATAAAAGACTGGTATTCAAGATCTACAAAGAACTTCTCAAACTCAATACGTGAGAAACAAATAAACAAATCATAAAATGGGCAGAAGATATGAACAGACACTTTTCCAATGATGACATACAAATGGCTAACAGACACATGAAAAAATGTTCA
This sequence comes from Ursus arctos, assembly GCF_023065955.2. Taxonomy (NCBI): domain Eukaryota; kingdom Metazoa; phylum Chordata; class Mammalia; order Carnivora; family Ursidae; genus Ursus; species Ursus arctos. Next base: position 17,944,939 of record NW_026622930.1, read on the forward strand.
AAATCATTAGCCATCAGGGAAATTCAAATCAAAACCACACTAAGATACCACCTTACGCCAGTTAGAATGGCAAAAATTGACAAGGCAAGAAACAACAATTGCTGGAGAGGATGTGGAGAAAGGGGATCCCTCCTACATTGTTGGTGGGAATGCAAGTTGGTACAGCCACTCTGGAAAACAGTGTGGAGGTCCCTTAAAAAGTTAAAAATTGAGCTACCCTATGACCTAGCCATTGCACTACTGGGTGTTTACCCCAAGGAGACAGACGTAGTGAAGAGAAGGGCCATATGCACCCCAATGTTCATAGCAGCATTGTCCACAATAGCTAAATCATGGAAGGAACCGAGATGCCCTTCAACAGATGACTGGATTAAGAAGTTGTGGTTCATATATACAATGGAATATTACTCAGCTATCAGAAAGAACACGTTCTCAACATTTGCTGCAACATGGACGACACTAGAGGAGATAATGCTAAGTGAAATAAGTCAAGCAGAGAAAGACAATTATCATATGATTTCTCTCATCTATGGAACATAAGAACTAGGAAGATCGGTAGGGGAACAAAGGGATAAAGAAAGGGGGGGTAATCAGAAGGGGGAATGAAGCATGAGAGACTATGGACTCTGAGAAACAAACTGAGGGCTTCAGAGGGGAGGGGGTGGGGGAATGGGGTAGGCTGGTGATGGGTAGTAAGGAGGGCACGTATTGCATGGTGCACTGGGTGCTATACGCAACTAATGAATCATCGAACTTTACATCAGAAACCAGGGATGTACTGTATGGTGACTAACATAATATAATAAAAAGAAAAAAAGAAAAAAAAAAACGGAGAAAATCATGATTTAAGGGAGAAAAGAAGTAACAGTAGTAAGACCTTGAGAAGGACCACCTTGTTGAAGTGTTGTCTCTTGTAATAGAAAAAAAAAAAAAAAGCCAGAGATTGTAAGATGAGATGCATATGAAATTGTGGCATAGGAATATGGTAGAATACATTGCTTTCAACTGTTTTGAATCGTTATTGTACATATATACTACATCTTCATTCATCTATGGATGGACACTTAAGTTGTCTCCATATCTTGGCTATTGTAAGTAATGCTGCGCAAACATAAGGATGCATGTATCTTTTTTTAAATTAGAGTTTTTGTTTTGTTTGGGCGGATACCCAGTTTTGGAATTACTGGATCATATAGTAATTCTATTTTTTAAGTTTTTGAGGAACCTCCATACTATTTTTTCACATTGACGGTACCAATTTGCTTTCCCACCAATAGTACACAAGGGTTCCTTTTTCTCCACATCCTCATGAACAACTTGTTATTCTTTTTGATTCTAGCCATTCTGACAAGTGTGTGGTGATAACACATTGTGTGTCCTATTTCCATTTCCCTGATGATGAGCAATGTTTGAACATCTTTTCATGTGCCTGTTGCCATTTGTATTTCTTCTTTAGAAAAAATTCTGTTCAGATCCTATGCCCATTTTCCTAGCATTTTTGGTGTTGGGGTGCCTGGATGGCTCAGTCAGTTAAGCATCTGCCTTTGGCTCAGGTCATGATCCCAGGATCCTGGGATGAAGCCCCACATGGGGCTCCCTGCTCGGCCGGGCTTCTGCTTCTCCCCCTCTGCCACTCCCCCTGCTTGTGCTCTCTCTCTCTGTCAAATAAACAAAATCTTCTTAAAAAAAGGAATTTTTGGTGTTCAGTTGTGTAAGTTCTTTAAATATTTTTGATATTAACCCTTTTTGGATATATCATTTGCAAATACCTTTTTTCATTCAGTGGATTGCCTTGTCATTTTGTTAATGGTTTCCTTCATGATGCAAAAACTTTTTATTTTGATGTAGTCCCAATGGTTTAATTTTGCTTTTGTTTCCCTTGCCAGAGGAGACATATCTATGAAAAATGTTTCTACAGCATATGTCAAAATTATTGTGCAAGTTTTCTATGGAGTTTTATTTTTGTATGATGTAAGAGAGTCATCCAGTTTTATTCTTTTGCATATAGCTGTTCAGTTTTCCCAGCACTATTTGTTGAAACAGTCCTTGGCTCCTTTGTCATAGATTAATTGATCATCCAAGCATGGATTTATTTCTGGACTGTATTCTGTTAAATTGATTTGTGTTTTTATTCTTGTGCCAGTACCATACTGTTTTGATTACTACAGCTTTGTAGTACATCTTGAAATCTGGGATTGTGGTACCTGAGCTTTGTTTCTTTGTTTTCAAGATTGCTTTGGCTATTTGGGGTCTTTAAGGATTTTAGGATTTTAGGACTATTTTCTTTTAGTTCTGTGAAAAAGGATGTTGGTATTTGATAGGGATTGCATTGCATCTGTAGATAGCTTTGGATAGTATGGGCTTTTTAACAATATTAGTTCATGGAATATCTTCCTATTTTTTGTGTCATCTTCAACTTCTTTCATCAATGTTTTATAGTTTTCTGAGCACAAATCTTTTACCTCCTTGCTTAAGTTTGTTCCTAGGTATTTTATTGGTTTGGGTGCAATTGTAAATGGGATTGTTTCTTAATTTTTCTTTCTGCTTCTTCATTGTTAGTGTATAGAAATGCAACAGATTTCTGCATATTAATTTTGTGTCCTGTGACTTTCTGAATTCATGTATCAGTTCTAGTAGTTTTTTGGTGGAGTCTCTAGAGTTTTCTATAGGTAGTATCATGCCATCTGCAAATAGTGAAAGTTCTGCTTCTTCCTTAGCAACTGGGGTGGCTTTTAATTTCCTTTTCTTGCCTAATTTCTCTGACTAGGAATTTCAGTACTACATTGAATAAAAGCAGTGAGAGTGAACATCCTTGTCTTGTTCCTGATCTTAGAGGAAACGCTCTCAGTTTTTCACCATTGGGTATGATGTTACCCGTGGGTTTTTCCTATATGGCCTTTATATGTTGAGGTATATTCCCTCTAAACCTACTTTGTGGAGAGTTTTCATTATAAATAGATGTCATACTTTCTTTGTCAAATGTTTTTTCTTCACCTATTGAGATGATCATATGTTTTTTATTCTTTCTTTTGTTAATGTGATGTATCGTGTTGATTATTTGTGAATATTAAACCACTCTTAAGTCCCTACAATAAATCTCATTTCATCGTGGTGAATGATTTTTTTATGGATTATTGGATTTGGTTTGCTAATATTTTGTTGAAGATTTTTTCATCTATGTTCATCAGGGATATTGACCAATAGTTTTCTTTTGTGTGTGTGTGATGTTTTTATCTGGTTTGGTATCAGGGTAATGCTGGCCTCCTAGAATAAATTTGGAAGCCTTCCTTCCTCTTCTATTTTTTGGAATAGTATGAGAATATATATTAATACTTTTTAAAATGTTTGATAGAATTCACTTGTGAAGCCATCTGGTCCCGGACATTTAGTTTGTTAGGAACGTTTGACTACTGATTCAATTTCATTGCTAGTAATTGGTCTGTTCAAATTTTTCTTCCTGATTCAGTTTTGGGAGGCTATATGTTTCTGGGAATTTATCCATTTCTAGGTTTTCCAGTGTTTTGGCCTATAATTTATCATAATATTCCCTTATAATCCTTTGTATTTCTGTGGTGTCAGTTGTTATTTCTTCTTTTTCATTTATTTTATTATTTGAGTCCTCCTCTCTCTTTTTCTTGATAAGTATAATTGAAGGTTTATCAATTTTGTTTATTTTTTGTCAAGAACCAGCTCCTGGTCTTATTGATCTGTTTTATTGTTCTTTTAGTCTCTATGTCATTTATTTCTGCTCCAATTTTTATTATTTTCTTCCTTCTACTGGCTTTGGGCTTCATTTTTCTTCTTTTTAAATTTTCTTTGGGTGAAAGATTAGATTGTTTATTTGATATTTTTCTTGTTTCTTGAGGTAGGCCTGTATGCTATAAACATCCCCTTAGAACGGCTTTTGCTGCATCCCAAAGATTTTGAACCATTGTGTTTTCATTTTCATTTGTCTCCTGGTGTATTTTGATTTCCTCTTTGAATTCTCAGTTGAACTATTCATTGTTTTGTAGACTGCTATTTACCTTCCATGTATTTCTGTTCTTTCCAGATTTTTTCTTGTGATTCATTTCTAGTTTCATACTGTTGTGGTCAGAAAAGGTGCATGATATCTTTTTTTAATGATTGAGATTTTATTTGTGGCCTAATATGTGATCTATTCTGGAGAATATTCCATGTCCACTTGAAAAGAATGTGTAATTCACTGTTGGGGATGGAATGTTCAGAATGTATCTGTTAGGTCCATCTGGTCTAATGTCACTGGTTTTTATCTTTGATGGTGTAGTTCAAAATGGGGATCGGTAGAAAATTACAATATAATACAATAACCGAAGTCATCAAGGAATAAGCTAGTAGGAACATCTAACCAAGTTATCAGATGAGGGCAGGGATTCACTGAAATGCCTAGATATAATTCTCCAGTGATAATTAGTAAAATATATTTTTACTGAGCTTCTGGGATGGAAAATGCTTCTTAGAGCTTATGTTCCTTTTTTTCCATTCCCAATATTATTTATATATGCCATTTGTATTTTTTGAATGATTGTACCAAATGTTTATTTTTATTTTTTTAGTTTTTTCAAAGATTTATCTTTGTCTTTACTTTTTTTTCTCATGTATCTCTGGTTTTATATTCTATTGATTTTCTGTTCTTTATTTCTTATTTCTGCTTATTTTGGTAACACTGATTGCTTTTAATTACTTATGTTTGACATATTACTCATTAACTAACAGCTTTCTTCTTGTAGTAGGCTGAATTATATACTCCCCAAATCCATATGTTGAAACCTTATGCCCCAATACCCCAAATGTGACTCCCTTAGAAGATAAGGCCTTTAAAGTGATGATTAAATTAAAATGAGTCCAGTACGGTGGGCCTTAACCCAATCTGAATGATGTCCTTATAAGAACAGGAAATTTGGACACAGAAAAGACATTAGGGGTATGCATGCAAGAAGGAAACACCATGTAAGAACACAACAAGAAGGTGGCCATCTGGAAGCCAAGTAAAGAGGCTTCAGGAGACACTAAACATGCTGATACTTGATCTTGGATTTCTAGCCTCTAGAAGTGTGAGAACATAAATTTCTGTTGTGTAAGATACCTAGTCTCTGGTGCTTCATTATGGCAGCCCCAGCTGACAAATACACACTTTTTTCCTACTATAAGCATGCAAATGCCATACATTTTTTTCTAAGTACCATTTGAATGGTGTCACACATTTTCATAGGAAGTATTTTCATGATATTTCATTTCTAAATACTTTATTTTTTTTTAAGACTATTCATTTGAGAGAGAGAGCATGGGGGCGGTGGTCGGGAATGTGGAGGAGGGGCAGAGGGAGAGGGAGAAGCAAACTCCCCGCTGAGCAAGGAGCCCAACTTGGGGCTCTATTCCAGAACCCTGGGATAGACTGGAGCTGAAGGCAGATGCTTAACTGACTGAGCTACAGAGGTGCCCCCGTTTCTAAATATTTTCAATTTTCAGTGTTATTTGTTTTATAAATTATTCAGACTTATGTTTATAGATTATCCAAACATAAGGTTTGTTCATATATTTTTATTATTGATTTCTTTTTTTTTTTTTAAGATTTTATTTATTTATTTGACAGAGATAGAGACAGCCAGCGAGAGAGGGAACACAAGCAGGGGGAGTGGGAGAGGAAGAAGCAGGCTCATAGCGGAGGAGCCTGATGTGGGGCTCGATCTCATAATGCCAGGATCACGCCCTGAGCTGAAGGCAGGCGCTCAACCGCTGTGCCACCCAGGCGCCCCTTATTATTGATTTCTAATTCAACAGTAGTATAGTACAGCAAAGATAATCTACATGATTCTAATTCTTTTCATTGTACTAAGATTTTGTGACCTAGGATAACAGCCACTTTTGTAAATATTGCATCTATGCTCTAAAGAATATGTATACTCCCTTTTTGGGGGGAGCATGGTTGTCCATATATCTACTAAACTGAACCTCTAATTTTATTGCTCACATCTCCCATATTCTTATAAATATGCATCTTTTGTCCTATGAATTATCAATAAAAATCTGTTTATCTCACACCAATTGGGTGAATTTACTAATTTTTACATTCTAAAATTTGGTTTGTGTATTTAAATATATATTTATTAGAACTTCTCACAGACTTGAAATTTTTATCTCCAATAATGTATTTTTCTTTAAGTCTGTTTTGTTCAAAGCTAGCATAGCACATCAGCCTTCTTTTCTAGAGCATATAGCTGGTTCATCTTTTGCCATCTTCTGTTGTTGCTACTGTTTGTTCGCATTCGATTTTGCTCCTCTAATCGATGAAAATAAATTTCATATTTTGTATGCCAATCCCAAAGCTGAATGACATACTCTCGATTATGAAGGACATGCTAGTAGAAATGGAAAATGAAAGAGGAAAAAGCTATTGGATATACCCCCCAGCCCTGCACCAGCAGTTTTATTCCCTTTCCTCACCCCCATTGACAATCTGATTTCCTTTTCATGGTAACTTTAGGCTCTTACCCAGCAGGATTACTTAGGGCTCACTTGATCAAATAATTTTCTCTTTGTTTAAGAAAAAAAAAAATTAGCTTTAACATTGGCAAACAGGGAGGATATTGAAATGCTTGTTCTCTGTGCCAGTGCACTCTATTGCACATATAAACACATCTACAACATTAACAGCCATCTGCTCAGTGAATGAAACTTATGTAAAGTTATGGCATTGGATTGGTGAGCCATATGATGCCACATAGTTCTGAGTTTTTTGACTCTGGAATCATTTATTTTTAAAGTGCCATGATTCTCCTATTAAAACCAAACAGACTACCTCCTTCTTAAATTAAGGAAACATTATATTTGAGCTTTACATGTACAGAGGGGTGGCTAAACTATACAAAAATGGACAATGCCAAAGATATATTTGGAAAAGTTGAAAAAGTTATTGGCTGCTTTCCTTAAATGGTGTGGATTTCAGTAGAGACCTTCTGTGAACCAATCTCAGAATAGGAGACATCAGGCTGTTCACGGCAGGCTGCATATGGGTGCTGCATTGCAGAATGCACTAGTCACAAAATAGATATATTTTATTAGTTTGGAAATTATTTCTATTATTTTGTGATTTTGCTAAATCCAAAGACAGATAATTTACACATTTATTATAAAAATTTTCTGGAATATGAAATATTTATTCTAATAAATCAGTACACTAGGATCTTAGAAGAAAATAAAATGTCTTATTCTATTGGGATAGTACATTTCATTTTCCTTCTATTTACAAAGCAGGCATGAGTTAGGTAATACAAATGCCTTGCAAACCTACCATATTTTTAAAATATTTAAAATAAAAATAATGTAAAATGTTAAATCATTTTCTGGTTAATGTGCCTATGGGTGTATGTAAAATGTCTATTTGTATTAATATTTTGGCTCTATATGATATGTCACATTGCATCATATGGTATAATGTTTGTTTATTGTGTTTGTATTAATATTTTGGCTCTATATGATATGTCACATTGCATCATATGGTATAATGTTTGTTTATTGTGCTAGAATGGCATTGTCAGTCTCCTAATTTAAATCTACAATTACTTTTGTTGTAATATGAATTGGCAAGTAGTAACTAATTTTCATTTACAATTAACAAATCACAAATTAGAGCATAGTAATAAAGTAGAGATTAATTCATAATGATCCACTACTTACAGCAAGTATTTATTTGATGAAAAAAATTTCATGAGTACAGATTGAATTCCTATAACAATGTTTCAGTGAGGTAGATAATATTTTAAATTTTTACAAATTTGGGGCACCTGGGGGTGCTCAGTTGGTTAAGCATCTGATTTCAGCATCCGGGGATTTCAGGATCCTGGGATCTAGTCCATTGCGGACCTCCATGCTCAGCAGGGAGTCTGCTTGTCCCTGTGCCCCTCCCCCCGCTCCTACTCTCTCTCTCAAATAAATAAGTAAAATCTTTAAAAATAAAGTAATAATTTTTTACAAATTCTGTGTTACAATACTAAACTGTCATTAATCCACTGGTTAGTAAAATAAATTCTTAAAAAATTTTCAGGAAAAAATAGAAAGCCATTAGAGATGAAAGGAAATTACAGTTACTTGGATAAGTGAATAAAATTTTTGAGAAATAAGCAAAAATATCAGAAAATAGGAAATAATTTTAGGGCTTTAATTTGAACATTATATAGCAGAAGATGCTTCACTGATGAGCAGAATATAAATATAATTTCTACCTCCATGTCAGTCATAATGGATGAATGTCAGGAAAAACAGGACTACTCCAAAAGACCACATTTGACTATCTCATAGACTTTGTTTTAGTGAAAAGAAATATGCTGTTTCTGATTTAGATAAAATGATGTGAAATTTGAAATTTGATTATTAAAGTATTGATCACTTTTGTTGCAAAACATCCATTTAGATTATAATCTTTTTTAACAATCTTTTAATTATCTAAAAGATGGTATGTGTAGGAAATTTTTAGAAATATATAACCCATTTTTCTCTTATATGGTGAAAAAATTATCAGATCATAGTTACTTTGTTCTGCCTCAAATGATTTTTTGTTAAATTTTGTTAAATTTGTTTTAGGGATAGAAAATCATTGATTAAAAAACTTGAATGGGTCCAAGGATTACCAGTTTTGTCACACATTCATTGTAACATGAATAAAGAAAATGCATATCATCAATAGATTAAAGAATTCTGAATTAAAAAATTATTTTTAAAAATACAAATGTCTTTCTCTATAAAAAATTATATAAAAATGTGAAGAAATGCTGTTTTTGAATGCTTAGTCTACATAATTTTGGCAAGGCCATATCTAGCATTAAGATGATCATTCCAGAAATAATGTGAATGTGGGAATATTCTTCATTTGACAGGAATCACAACCAAATTTGATAACATTCTGGTAGAATTTTATGCAGAGTATAAACATTGATACCAGAAAATATTTCACATTGTTTTATACATTAATATACAAACTCAAATGATCAAAATAAGAACAGATGCAATGGAATAAATTATATTGAATTAAGAAATGCTCAATATTACTCAATTATTACAATCCCTGATGTAAGTCATAAAGAAGAGATCATTATTTTATGCATTCTACATATGAATATATTTGGGAGAATTTTGTCCAATACTTGATTAAGGAAAACATATACAAATTGTTAATTTGCCATTTAGACAAACTAATAAAATATGCTAATAAATTTAAATGAGGGAATGTTCCCCAACTCATTTTATGAGGCTCAAAAATCTTGTTATCCAAACCAAAGATATCATGAGAAAGAAAAAGTAGGAGGCCAAACACATTTATGAGATATGATATAGTATATTGTGAACAAGTTAGTTTTGTGGTTTTCCTCCACTGTACTTATGACTGTGTAACATACTACTTATTCAACTTAAAATATTTATTTGTAGTGTTTCCTTCTAACTACAGCATGAGTTTCATTAAAGCATATTTTTTGTTAACTGCTAAGCCCTGTACCTAGACCAGGACCTTATATGGTAAATTTTCAATAAGCACATGTTGAACGAATTAATCCCAGAAGTGAATGTAAATTAACTTTAGAAAATAATTATAAATATAATTCACCAAATGAAGTAATTAAAAGAGAAAACCGTGTAAGAGTCTCAATTGATGCAAATAAACCAGTTAAAAATTCTGCACTTGTGTTAAAAAAAGGGGGGGGGTATTATCTTAACCAGATTATGGACATCTACCAGAACCCAAACGTTATACACCAGGGTGAAATAATAGACTTTTCCCTTAAAATCAAGAAAAAGAAAAGTATGCTCACTATTTATTCCTATTGAAAGATTTTGCTCAATGTTTTAAGTATTGCAGAAAGTATAACTGCCTAACAAAAAACAGTAAGTATCTACACATAATTTTATTTAGAATTAATAACAGAGTTTATTAAATTTCTGTACACCAGCAACAGACAGGAAACCTAATTTCAGAAATTACCTTTAGCAAAACAAATAAATGAATAGAATAATATTTCATAAAAAGATCCACATGGAAGCATATACCAAAAGTATGGTTGAAAGTCCTGTGTGTGTATTTGTGTTTATGAATATGTATGTTTATAAAACATATATAAATAAATAGAAAACAATAGCATGCTATGGAAAGGAAAGATCAAAATGTGAAAGATGACCTTTGTACCAAATTAATTTGTAGATTCTGAATGTGAAATTTTCAATACATATTCAATGGGATTCTTCATAGAACTTGACACAAGTAGATTCTAACATATATGGGAAGGAACAAAAGGGGGCATAAGAGCCAATACACTCTTTAAAACAAATAAACAGAGATGACTTAGCTTTCAAAGTATCTTATGAAACCATGATAATATAGCATTTATTGGCACAGGCACAATGAGAGTTGACCAATTAAATATTAAGGGGATTCTAGAAACAGACCCTCGCATGTATGGTAATTCATAATGACTGTCAGTAGCACTGTAAAATAGTGGCGGTAAACACTTCAGTCGATACTAGTTGGTTAACTGGTGCTTAATGAGGGGAAATTGTGTTATATGCTATTCTTATAAAAAACATTACACAGTGAATGAATACTGCTAAGCTTTAGAGAGCATTTGCCGTGAATTAGGAGTTCTGCTAGACCCCTTGTCTCCTTTCATTTCTAGACTTAGTCTTTGATTGAGCTACCATTTTAGCCTGTGTTTCAAAAATTAGAACAGTACCCACTATTGGAAAGCTCACGAGTGTTGGAGCCAGGATCTACACATTACTCTCCTCTCTCAAATCTATGCACTCGACCTCCTGCCTGGTTTTATATTTCTCTTCTTGAGGAACATTAATAAAAACCAAATCAAACCAACAAACAATATTATGAGGCCGTATCAAAATAATACAAACTACAATGTCAGCATGTTCAGAATTTCAATTAAATACAAACACTAAAGAATCATAAACTGCAGTAATTTGGGAAGCCAGTGAGATAAGAGATATTTCATAAAAATACTAATTTTTAAAAGACCTTATAAACACCTAACTTGCATTAAAAGGAAATTTAATAATATCTTATGAAATGCACTCATTTTATTGATGCCTATAGGGTCTCTTTTAAATAGAGGCCTAACATCCAAAAGTACATATTCTAATAATATAAAACTTGCAAAGAGAAACTAACAATGTGAAAACAGCCAAAAAGGAATCATATTTTATTACAATGGAAAATTGGCTGAATTTTGACTATTTATCTTATAAGCAAACTTTACTTGGAGAAACTTTATAAAGCTTGTTTGTCGGGAGAGACCTTTAATAGCAAAACCTGGAAAATGTTACCTATTATTAGCTCAAACTATTGTATTTACCTGTTATCCTTATAACACTGCCAGGATAAAGAGTCTGTCAGTGTTTCCATTTCATTTAGGAATCAGTCACGACACTTTGCTCTGGGCTAAAACCTGGCATGTGAGTCCAAAGTCAGTTTTATTTTTCCTTAAATAAATTTTGAAATACTTTTTAGCTAGGCCATTTTAGTTAGAATAGAACATAAATAAATGTAACTGACTCCAGATGCTTTTGGTGCCCACTGAGAAACAACAGAAAAGATATGTGTTTTCTTAAAAAGTAAAAAATAAATCTGGAAGCAATGACCAATGCGCACCCTCACTCCATATGAATCGTGTGTCTTAATTTAAATTTGCGCCTGCTTTATTACATGAAATTCAGCTCTCCCAGGGTATGTATAGTAACTCACAAATTTTAGGTACTTTAGGTAACATTTATTTAGTTCTAGATTTTAAATAGAATGGATATATCAACAATTCTTGAATTAGAGTAACGAAGTATTATATATGCAAAAAAATTGGAAGACCCTAAAGCCATCCTTGCCTAATAAATCTGCTAAAGATCACACCCATCCTCCACACTTTCAAATATATCATATAACTATTGCTGTGTGTTGACTCAGCCTTGGAGAAAGGCGCCCAGCAGGTTGGCAGGATAAAAGCTTTCCTGTTTATTCAACATTGTGCCTCCGTAGGGTGTATAGTGGCAGTGAAGCTGGCAGGTCTTACGCAGTGCATAAATATTTCATTTTCCAAATCTACCAAACACACTTGGCAAAATGGAAAAAGTGAGATGGACCACCAGCAGACTTTAGACGTCACCTGGCACCTTCATTTGTACATTGCGCTATCACCATTGCAGCCCTCGTATTCTGCTTCCCATCTAAGCATCTGCGTGTGTCATAGCATTTAGTAGTTAGATATACACAGATGAGCTCCCCCACATTTCATCAGTTTAGGGGTACTGGGGTCTAAGCTTGCTAGGAAGAGTTATCTTTACTCTCCTGCTCAGAAATCCACAAGAGTCACTGACAGAACCAACAGGGCATTGGATCCCGGGAACATTGACCCAGCTTCTTAAACTAATTATTTTCAGGTTCAGAGAGAGAGCTTCCCTGGAGAAAGAGAGAAAAAGGAGAGGAAGTAATTTATTGCACAACTAGGTGCATAAAAGCATTAAATTTGAGGTTAGATGACGTAATAAACACGTTCTCCCCCCTCTTCGTTGAGCAGCCTCTTCACCTTCTCAACTGAACTTATGCAGCTGTAAAATATGAATGTCAAGGATTTTATTTTACTTCCATTATAAACTTGTGAACTTCCAGTAGCTGAAATATATTATATAATTGTAAGAACTACCCAAGTAAAGGTTTGGTTTTAACAGAAAATAACATTAGTTAAAAGATATTAAGGAAATCATTCATATTATTGATATAGAATATCAATATTGATATTATTGATGTTGAATACCAGTACTGATATTATTGATATTGATAATGATAAGAGGGTGTCATGGAGGAAGTAGGTGGAGACACTGTCCCTCCCATGAATTCTCTGTGTGATCCCAGGACAGACACAACCTCCATGAGTCTCACATTCCTCCTCAGGAAGAGTGGATACCATAGCTCCAATACTGTTACTGTGAGATGATAATAATTAATGCCATGACTCATAGGTTGATTGTAATAACATATTAATTGGTTAGAATTGGATTCAGCTCTCTGAAGCTAAATGAAATAGAAAGTTATAAATCCTCATATAATAAGTTCAAAGGTAGGCACACCACAGCTGTGATAGTAGCTTCATGATACCATTGGAGTAGCAGATTTCTTCCATTTTCCTATCCTGCTCTCCTGGCCTGTGGGTTTTTTTTTTTTTTTTTCTCCTTGTCACAAGATGGGTATTCCATTTTTAGGATTTGCATTCACATTTCAGGCAGGAAGATAAAAAGCAAATGGCAAAATCCTGCTGCCAACTGAATCTGTTCATTTTCATCGTTGAAACATTGACTTTCTTGGATACTCATATGGGATGCTTTTGTTTATATTTCAATGGATAGAAATGGGCCAATTGGGTATTCCTACTTTCTAGACAGTCTGAGAATGTGGCTATTTCAACAAGGCACATTACTGCACAGGTTAAAATTATGGGTCTTTTATAAAGGGATTAAGGAAAGGTTGGTTATGGAGCAGACCTCCATTAGTCAGCCACACATTCAAAAATTAGGGAAATGCCGGCATTACGTTGAATTTTTAGCTTTATGTATGCCAGCCTCCCTAAAGAAGTTGTAGACTCTCTGAATACAGGCTCCAGATTTATTATTTCTCTTGAAAGTTCCGCAGCATGCTACACAGGTTGGTGTACACTATGGAAACAAAATAAACATTTTTTAACAGTCTGTATTAAAATGATAAACTATCTATAAATACCACCCTCAGTGAGTCATCCAGCTTCAAACCTATTTATTTTTCTTTGTGTCTCCTCAATTCTATGAATATCCTCCATAGGTTGTTAATATATTCTCAGGGATATCACTCAAAGGCAAGGCAGGATACTCATATTTTATCAGAAATTTTTGTGTGGAGAGATTTTGTGACTGAATAATTCTACAAACAGGAAACGGCATTTCAGTGGCACGTCTATAACTATGGATCTTATATGCACCAAAGTGTTTCTTTATTGGTCCCCAAAGTATAATTATTGTGGATTTATTCTTGGCCTTTATGAATGTCTAAGAGAACATAGCCCTATTAAACTTATTTCCTTCCCTCAGAACTTTAGCCCAATGGACTAGAAAAATACCTGACCTAGAATATTATTTATTAGGAAAGCCCTCATTTCTAAGTTGTTCCTGTGACTTGTGACATTTATGTGAAATACAGGTAAAAGGATCATAAAGAAGATGTTTATAATAGCTTTTCAATTGTTAGGAGCCTGGGAAATAGGAAGGTATGTTTTAAAGATTTATTTATTTGAGAGAGGGAAAGAGGGCAGGCGGAGGGGCAGAGGGAGAGGAAGAGAGAGAAGCAGACTCCCCACTGAGTGGGGAGCCCAATGCGGAACTTGATCTCACACCTGGAGACCATGCCCTGAGCCAAAATCGAGAGCCAGACACTTAACCGACTCAGCCACCCAGGTGCCCTGGGAAATAGGAAGGTATTAAAGCAAGACTTACTGATCAGATTGTTTACAAATGAGGTCCTAAAATAGGCATTTGTATAGTATATGTTAGGATATAGTCATATAATTTTTATCTGATGAATGAATATTGTATGTCTAATAATTTCCCCTTCCTTTGTCAAGTGACATGCCCAAATTCAGCTTTTTAGAAAGGGACAAAGGGTTAAGTCTCTTTCTCATCTTGAAATTTGTAGAAAAGAATCTATTTTATGTCCGTATTTTCAGCATTTTGTTGTAAAAGCTTATATCTAGGGAAATTATTAGAGCTAATATTTTCAGCATGCTCTTTTTTGGATGAAACAGAGAACAGTCTCCAGCTAGTATTGTACACACACACACACACACACACACACACACACACACACACAAAGGAGAGAAACTATATTTCAGGCCCTGGTGGTTTTACTTTAGCCAAAGCCAATCTTACATCTTTAACATGATTATTTTAATTTCAGGATTAGCCACCCAATGTACCCATTACCATTTCAGGTTTCAAACTTGTTTAGCACTCATTTCCACCCTTAGTAAAATATTCACAAAGCATGTGTGACATCTTGGCTTATTATGCACCCAGACTGATTAAATAGGTTCACATAATGAGATGATTGAAGGAGGGAATATTATAATTACAGATCATCATGCTTTTAAACACAACTCTGGGGTTATTTTGAAGATTAATTCGTTTAGCCTCCTATCATCCCCCAAATATCATGTGATACTTTTTCCCAATAATTTTATAGTGTAGTACCATACAAATTTTATATAGTCACATCCAATTCATGCAGGTTTTATGTGCATTTCAGGTGACTCTAAAATTTATGACATCACATCTGAATTACATTCCTGAATGCTCTAAACCATGTTCTTAAACTCTCCAAATTGTCTCTATTTTTTGAATGCCCTGTAAAGCCTAGATTAAATCCATCCAGTTCTGCCCATGTCTCTGCTACCCTGTGAACCAGGCTTCCATCATCCTCTCTTGAACTACTGTGATAATCTCCAAATTGGGGCCTTTACTTTATTCTTAGTCCTGTCTAATCCATTCTCTACATGTATGCCAGGGTAATTGTTAAAAACAATCAAAAAGAACTCAGAAAATCTCTCTCAATTGATTTTTTTGGTCTAAAATTATAAGCTGATACCCACATTAATACAGAATATTCAAAATCGTCTTCAAAGAGGAACAGAGTTAGACAATTTACAGATGTGAGTTCAAGATTTATTATAAAGCCAGATTAATCAAGGCTAACAGGTAGATTAATGGAACATAAAAATAGCCCAGAGATAGATTCACTTTTATATAGTCATTTGATTTTCTGACATTTTCCAAAAGAATTTTACCCTCTTCTACTGTATGTAAAATCTTTACTTATTCTCATGGTTTTTATAGTTTCACGATGTATCTTGATGTAGCTTCCTTCTTATATATCTTGTTCATGATAGTGGCACTTCCTATAAATTCTGGGTTAGTTCTTTCTTAGTTTTAGAAAGTTTCCTGCCTTTTTATCTTCTAACCTTGTTTCTTTCCCTTTCTTAAAACTTTCCTCCTTTTGAAATTCCGATTGAATATATATGTATAAAGGGTTAACCTCAGTCTTTGGCTGATATAGCCCTGCATGAGGATGGCCTAGTTGTCCCACAGTATTGCTGCTTTGCAAACAGAGAGTTAACATATTGGTGAATGATCCTGCATCTGGATAATGCAAATATTGGCATACGAGTGAGGGCTTGCATTACTAGAAAAATAAATAAGATTGATGGGAAATAAAGGCTTTAGCTCTTATGTGCTCCCCACATACACACTTTGGGTACTTGGATAGTTTGGGTACCTTCGGATTAGATTAAGATGCTCTACTTGCTTTATCTCCTGCTTCCCATTCTTCTGTAAAGTTGAGTAAAGATAGTTCTAGATTGAGGCCTATGGGTTTCTCCTGGGTCTGATTGCCAATTCCAACCTGAAAAGCCACTATGTCCTTGTAGTGTATTTTAGATTCTCATTCTGTTCTCACTAACTTACAGTCTTTGTCATGTTTTTCTACTCTGAATCTCCCTGCTTTGTTCTAAATAAATTCTTTAGATATATCTTCTTATCCACAGGTTCTCTCTTTAGCTGAATCTAGTACTAACCCATTCATCCAGGTGATTTTTTTCACATTCATGATTTCCATTTCCAAAAATTTTGTTGTTCTTCTGCACACTTGGCTGGTCATTTTGTAGTTACATCTTTATTATGTTAAACGTTGCATATATAACTATATTATAGTCTGTATCTGGTCACTTTAATATTTAAAATGGACTTTCAGTTTTTCTGATCTCGCTTACAGTAATTAATATGCTTATTGGTTTGGTGATCTTCAGTTGTGAACTCATATTTGTTGGGTCTTAATCTTTGACATTCCTGAGGGCCCAAATTGCGAATGAAACATTTTCTGCATTTAACTCTAATTGCAGCCAAAATGGCATGTTTGTCTCTTCTGGTTTTCATATAACAATTTTTAACTGACTGTAGTTAACTGATTCTACTCTAAAATAGAGATGGAAAATACTAGTTAGGTTAGAAAACAATACTTTCTTAACAAATTGAATCCAAAGTCCATTTGTACGGTGTTCAGAACTTAGAATGCATTGTACCTAGCATCAACATCATAAATAATGATGAAATGTTCAGACTGTACAGCACAACCTCATTTAAAATATCATGCTATATAAGTGCAGTTTAGTTAATAGTAATATAAAAACAGTAGAATGATTTTGATGTATCCATTAACTAAATTAGGGAAGTTTAATTTAACATTTATTGAGTACCCACTCTTTGCCAGGTGGTTACTGTGTCATGAAGAGCCTAGTTTGAACAAGAATGGTTCTGCCATTATAGGCCTCATAGTATATATACTAAAAAATATTCAATTTCATATTCAGTATTGGACCTTGGTGAAATAGGTTTAATTAGTAGAATGCTAAAAATGAATAACAACTTAAAAAGAAATAATCTGGTTTTTTGAAGAGGATGGGGTGTTTTGATACTTTATTCCCACAAATTTCATTTTCAGACTTTCTGATTTCTATATTTCAGGGGCATCAGTAGCAAAACTCTTATGTTGATGAAGCTTATTTATGTTAGACACATTCAGGCAGAGTAGGAGAGTTAAATCTTGGATTTCAGTACTTTTGTCTTTATCATCCTGATTTTATCCATATTTGAAATTGGCTCCCCCAGCTCCTTTAAACTATTTAGCAGAAAATTTTACCAGTCCTGATCAATGTTAGATGTCATGGTTTACATTATTATAATAAATATAAATGTAAACACAGAGATCATAAATGTAAATATAAATATAATGTAAATGGATTACATTTAGAATTACATAAATGATTACATAAATATAAATTACATATATATTACATAAATATAAATGTAAGCACACACCAACATACTAAGCTAAAGTATTTTGATATATCTTCCTACTGCACTTCATTAATTGTCTTTAAAGGGTATATTTTTTTTTTCAAATGTTGGTATGTTCTGAATGTCTGTAAGACTTGGTAAATCTTATAATCTGCATTAGAATCCCTTAAGTTCCTGACTGAATACACGACTCCTTAAGATACTGCCCTTCAGGCACCTTTCTGAGAAGTAAAGAGTAAGGCACTGAATACATTCTAATTTTCTGCTTATGCAAAACTTTCCTAAAAAAGGCCAAACATATCTTATAAACACCAGTATCCCAATTAAATAAGTCATAAAAATATAGGAATTCTTAAATGCAATATCAAACATCAAGATTTTCAGTTGATCTATATAAAGGAACACTATAGGGGTGTCCAGGTGGCTTAGTTGGTTAAGTGTCTGACTTGGCTCAAGTCATGATCTCAGGGTCCTGGGGTCAAGCCCTGTGTTGGGCTCCCTGCTCGGGAAGGAGTCTGCTTATCCCTCTCCCTCTCTCCCTCCCCCTGCTTATGCTCTCTCTCAAATAAATAAATAAAATCTTAAAAAAAAAAAAGAACCCTTTAGTGTTGATTAGCAACCATTAGAAATGTGCCAGAAATTCAGTCTGTGTGAGGAAAAGCATATTAGAAAATACACAAATGATAGGATCCAAAATTAGACATCCAGAAAAGGGGAGGATCAAAGTCTGGCAAGGAAATAGAAATTACTTGAAGATTTAAATCAGGACTGAATGCAAGGAATTGGTTAACCAGGTGATAAAAGAGCCTATAAGTCAACAGAGGATGATGAAGTAACAGCAAGGAAGTTACTACCGTCCCTCCACTGAGGGGGAGAAGAAAGTCACCAGTATTGGAAGCTGAGGCCACACCCTGGCCTGTCCACTGGGAGCTGGAATCTTAGAGGAGACGCCACCATGCTGGAGAAGCTACCTGAGGAGACCAGGAAAGGAAGAGATACTCTGGTGTCCCATCCCCTTCACTCCCTTCCACTACATTTTCAGTGTCCTGGCTATGCCTCCCTTCAACATTTGTGGAAATAGAAACCTGCAGGGAAGGATGAGGGCAAACAGAACCTGGACAGGAAATTCTAATTCCTTCACAGTGAATTCATGTTGTGGTTGCTGGGCTCCTTTATGACCTGTCTTCACCCCTACTTCAAAAAAGGAATAGAGAACTGTTTTTGTTTGAGATAAGCTTTAGGATACAGAGGGTTTTTTTATTTTTTTTTAATTCTGTTCTAGTTCTATTTTTTATTTTCCTGAAAACAGTGGGAATTATAACAAAAAATTTAGGGAAAAAAAATGTTTAAAGATTTTATTTATTTATTTGAGAGAGAGCACCAGAGAGAGCAGGGGTGGTGCAGGGGAGAAGGAGAAGCAGACTCCCCACCAAGCAGGGAGCCTGAGGCGGGGCTCATTCCCAGACCCCAGGATTATAACCGGAGCTGAAGGCAGATGCTTAACTGACTAAGCCACCCAGGCACCCCTAGAAAAAAAATTTTAAGGGGTGGGGGAGCAGAGGGAGAGGGAGAGAGAATCTTAAGCAGGCTCCATTGTGGGACTCCATCTTGTGACCCTGAGATCATGACTTGAGCCAAAATCAAGAGTCAGTTGCTTAATCTACCAAGCCACCCAGATGTCCCTAGAAATTTCTTTAATCTCTAATTTCTATTCTGAATTGTAATCCTGTCAATTTTAGTACTAGATAGATTCCAGACCTTCCTGATTGGTGAGATTAGGTAAAACATGTTCACCCTCACTCACCAGTTTTAAGACTAACAAAATGGACTTGATCTTTCTTTGAAAAATGTAAAATCTCCTTAAAAACATTTTTGTTTGTACTCCATTTTTCCTAAGACTAAATTGACATTGGTTAAGTTGACAGTCTGGGATGATTTAGCTCTCTCTTAATTAAAAAAAAAAAAAAAGTATTTCAATTCATAAAAATATGAGGCTTTCTAAATTGGAATTTACATATGTTAATTAGGGTGTTCAAGAGCAACATTTGGTACTTATGAAATGCTTAACTCTGTGCTGACAAGAATTTGGAGCAACACTTACATACAGAAGAGACAAATTTTCAAGGCTCTCAAATCACTTTATTAACATGGAAATCATGTACTTGTCATCACATGGAAATCAATGGAAACACATAAATAAGTTAAGAGTCTGAAATTCATATTTAAATGTTGGTGTCTCTCTAAAACAGTCTAGTTTTGGATTCAAAAATCAGATATTTAGTAAAAGAATTGGAAATAGAAAAAAAAATAAAATAGAAAATTATTGGTTGCTTCTCTTTAGATTTACAGTAATCCTGACAGGTATGTATTACTAAGCCCTGAGTTTCCATGAGTCATAGAAAGGATTTTACCTATCAAAGAAAGAGGAATTTATAACTAAGAATACAAACACAATCCTTAGCCATGGCAAAAGTTTCATTTGCTGATTTATGGGACAAGTTGAAACAAATTAAAATTTTTTATACTGGAGGCTTAAAACACCTATAAAAACAACACAACTGGGCTAATTGGAAGTTTTATATTAAGGAAATCTTGCACCTTAGTGATATTTTTATTGATTAAAAAACACAAGGTTTTGGATAATAAATGAGTCAATCTAGAAAGATGTGTTAGAGATTTTGCCACCCAAAATTGCCAAATATTTTTTATTTTGAGTCCAGAGAGATAAGAAGGTATGTTAATTAATTTAATTTAATTCTGAAATGACCAGTCGGCCTTTACCATTTGTGGTTAAGTTGATCTCACATTGGTTTTTGTAATTACTTTAAAGTGCTTAGAAGTTTTTATGCAAGAGATACAATAAATCTTATTCAACCTATCTCTAGATGATCCTACATGGATTGCTTTATGATCATTTATGCAATGTAGTCTGGCTCTTGTAGAATTAGCTTTATTATTTACACTTCTGCCATATTATTTAATGAGTCCCAATTCATGAAAATATTCAAGATACATAAGGAATCCAGATTTAAAGAAAGTAGAAAAAATGAAGAAAAAGTAAACATTACTATGGAAACAGTCAAGAAAGTAAGAATTGAAACTCTGGGTGGTCTTTTAGAACCCATCAAATATTTTCAATTCAGGGGACCACACAGAGAATGAGAAAAACTGAAGTACTTTATTAAATTGTTAACAATCCTTTTCAACAAAATGTTTCCAGTTGTTAAAATTTAATTGTCTTGTGTGTGTGTGTATCTTAGAACTTCTGTGTCACGAAGTTACTGGGGATCTTTATCAGCAGAAAAAAAGAAAACCATTAAATAAAAGTACACTCTGGGAAATATCAGGTTAGAAATGATAATCTCATCTATACCAACTATTCTTCCTACTTTTCTATTTTTGTCAGGTACACTAAGTAAGGCAAAAACTCATTTTCCCTCTTTTGATCTCTTTCTACATTAAGACACTGCACTGTTGGGGCTGTCTTCTTTATAATATCTGTTCTACATACCTTTTCCGTTCTAGTTCTGTACACTCTTTCCTAAATCAGTTCATAGTCACTTGAAAGTGAATTTAATGAAGTCTGCTTTGCCAATGGTCACTAGCTTATTTATTTTTAACACAATTCAAAAACTATTAGGAATTTGTATTCAAGGTTCTCAATAATGGCGCCAACATACGTTTCTAAATGTTCTTCCATCAGTCTCTTGGTCATCTCATGTATGTGAACACAACTGGTTTCTATTTATTGCTCTGCTTTCCCACTGGAAAATTTCTTTCTCTGAAATAACCAGTAGGGTTTTGTACTTGTATTATACAACTGAACGTTTTTCAGCTTAAAATGTGATTTTTCACATAACACAGCTAATTTAGTTCCTACAGTAAGTCTCTATAAAATTATAATATGGTTGTAATTATTTTGCATCTGGAACACAAAAAATCCTACTCAATAAAAATGAGTAGGATGCTAAAGGTTTACCTACTGATAGCAAAATATATATGTGAAATTTTCCATGGAGTCCTGGAAATGTTGTGATCCAAGTCAGATGCATGTATATCCCAGTGCAAACTGTTACAACGAATCCCTTCTGCTACTGGAAGGACTCAAAGATCATGATCTTCCTTTCATTGCTGCCTCCTCCAAAATGCTTAATGTAAGCACTCATATTTTGTAGGCCACTTTATAAGTCATCACGAAATGAAAGAAACAGCAACAATAATTCTCTGACTAGAATGGTTCAATCCGTTGACACCTGAAAACAAACAAAACTCAAATCTTTTGTTACATTAACTCATTATAAAATACTATATTGTATTCTAGTTTTACCTTTTCCATAAACTACAAAAGTCAGAAAACTGTGATTGAGGGTTTTGTTTTTTGTTTTTTGTTTTGTTTTGTTTTTTGGTTCGTGTTTTTTTTTTTTCTTTCTGACCACCTGTTTCTCTCTTCATGGCATTATGTGACATACATGTTTTTCCTTAGGTATTACCCTGGGATCAGAAAGGCTGTAAATGAAGTATGGCAGAATCAGCCTAGGGCCTGCTTCTCATCTGGAGCATGCTGGATTGCAGACTCTTATTTATCCCGATGAATTGACAGTGGAACTCTAGAGGCAGTTCAATTTCCTGCTCTAGACAGGTACCGTGAATATTAACCCCCTACAGTTGTTTCCCTGAAAGTTGGTACATATCATGGTTTTAGAGATAAACATTCTCCCTCATTTTCAGGTTGTTTTTTTTTTTTTTTTTTACATTTTACAATTTTAAAAAAATGAGATTTTAATCAGTCTCTGCACTCCTGAAGAGGCTATGCTTTAGGAATGAAGTGCTAAACCAAGAAGCAGTTCTTGTCATCCAGACGTGATAGAAGTCCACACAGAATTTTAGGAGGACCTGGGTTGCAGACTGACTGTGGACATCTGTTACCGTATTCTTTGTAAATTATGAGCAGGGAAGTTCCTTGACAGAATAGCTGCAATTATAATTTCATTATCCTGCTTTAAGGTCTCCCAGTAACCCCTAAGCACTTGATGGCTCCACGCTGATAGCATATGAAGATGCTAACTCAAGCCAGGGGAGCGCCACGTTGGGCGCTCCTGGACAGTGCAGTGCAAACACCCTCTGATGAAATTTGATTCCCAGTACGTAGTTTGTACAGCAGAAGCATTATGCACTGCAGAGGAAGATTATAACAAAGCAATAAATGCAGATTGTATTTTATTTACAGGTCCCCGGGCCTTAATCCTGTTGAGTTAGTATGCCATCCTAGAAAATGCCACAGGCGTAACAAGATAAAAAGAATGAGCTGATTGCTCATGAAAAGTTATCCCAAAGCCAGGGTCTTTATCCAGCCCTTTCAGAATGCTCATGTGCTCCTTTATAGAGGAAGAAAAAATTTGAAAACTTTTTATGTCTACACATTCACAGTTTTTTAGGCTGAACTGAGACATGAAGGACACACTAAGCAAGTTAATAATTCAAAGTTCTAGGAAAGCTTAGTGTATCCATGCTTCAGAATTATATTAACTATTTGGTTAACATTTCTCTAGAGAAGCAACTGAGTGTCATGTTCAGGACGTTCACTGAAGAAACTGAAGCAAAATTTATTGTCTCAAGTTCAGTTCTGGCCCCCAAATTATCTGTTACCTAGGTCTGTCCTCTCTAGGCTTTCTCGGACATAAACTTTGGGAATTGTATTTTTCTTTCAGTGATTTGTCAGTGTTTTTTTTCTCAAATGCATGAAAATCTCCCCATAGGACTTTTCATTTTTGTTTATTATTTTTCCAGTGATCTTTTTATACAGAAATGATTGTTGCCTTATATAGCGGGACCTGAAAGTAGGCTGATACCACCACCACCACCCTCACCTCTGCCACCAAAACCAACCCTATTACCAACATTCCCACCAGGATGCCGCCATCACTGCCATCACCATCACCATGAAAATGATTGCTATTCTAGCACCATATATATATATATCTATAAAACAAGTTACACTCAAAATTTTTTAGTTTAGTGTAGTACTTCTCAACTCAAATAAACATATGATCCGTGGAGGATCTTATTAAAATACAAATTCTGATGTATTAGGTTTTGAGGGTGACCTGAGATTCTGCATTTTTTTTTTTTTACATTTTTATTTATTTGAGAGAGAGAGAACATGGACAGTGGGGAGGGGCAGAAGCAGAGGGAGAAGCAACCTCCCCGCTGAGCAGAGAACAACACCGCGCTCAATCCCAGGACCCTGAGATCATGACCTGAGCAAAAGACAGACGCTCAACCAACTGAGCCACCCAGGCACCCCGAGATTCTGCATTTCTAACAAGCTTCCAAGAAATGGCTAACGCTACTGCTTTATGAACCAGTCAGGGAGAGTCAAGGCTCGGGCTAGATGCTCTACAGAGATAAATATAAGAATTGGATTCTTACCTATGAATAACCTACAGCCACATTAGAAATCTCTTTAAAGCATACCTGGTATGTATAAATCTGAATTTACAAGCAAGATAAATTTGGGGTAACTAATCCTACTACAGAGCAACTCAATTAATGTTTTAGATACGAGCCTTATAAGAATGTGATTAACATGAAACCATTCATTAGCAAAGCGTTTCACTTAAGGTGGTATACTTAAGTAAAACAAAGATTCCAGTAGAGACAACCATGTTTAAGAAATATTGGAATAAGAATAATATGAAAATATTAAATAGATATAGGAATGTATCATAAGACAAATAGATTAAAGAAATCGGTAGAAAGTAAGCTCATATGGTTTGGATGAGTCTCAGGGAAACTAGCTTGAGATTTCCCCTGCTTTATTGGTAGCTTTGTTCCCTGTAAATTTCAAATTACTAATCAGTGTTTCTTATGTTCTCTTTGAAGCAGATAGTTTTTACCCAGAAGTTAGTATAGGAAAGAACCTTAAAAAGAATTGAGGGGTTTTTGCTTCTGTATCTGTAAATGCAGCTTTATTCCACGCTATTTTTTTTTTTTTCTCTTACCTCTGGGACATTCGGAATTCAGGAATACTCCTCATTGAATTTGGGAATTAGAAGTCAAAGGTTCTATGTATTCCATTGATAATAATTGCAGTGTGGACGAGGATGGGCAACCGTGTGTAACTCCCTCCACCCAGAGGAGGTCATCTTATTCTTACTTGTTACCTTACGTTCCTATTTATTTTCATCCATGTCGTGGCTGTCTATAATTTTCTTTTTCCTCACTCTTTCTATTTCTGCACCTCCTTTGAAAGCTCATTTATGCAAATATGGAAATATATTATCACTATTCCTGTTTATAGCTATTGTTTCCAAATGGACATCTCTCAGATTTAGTGACTAAGTGTTTAGATTTCGTATTTCACACATTCTTCTGTATCTGCAGCATGAACCTGAATTACAATTTCTGAATGGTGTGTAGCTTTCCCTTCCTAGCTGCAGACAGAACAAATTTGCCTGTTTCCCAAAGGGGTAATCAGAAGTTATCCTCCTCCTGAGACAAAAGAAAATCAAGCAAGCTTATTTAGTTCTGTTTTAAGTGCCAGCGAGCTGGTTTAGACAAGGGAAGAATGCTGCAAGGTCCCTATCTAACTCTTCTAACAGATGTGTTCAATCTGAGTGCATTTCAGCACATTGAGATGTAAAAATAGGGACTGAGGTTTTTGTTTTTTTTTTTTTTAAGTAAAGTGCCTTGTATTCCGTGAATAACCGTTCGAATACAATTGTACATTTCAAGTGTATTGTGTGTTTTTAATAAAGAAAGAACACAAAGATCGCATCTTTCAAATGGAAATGATTTTTTCATCTAATCTTATCTGATGTGATGGTAGCAATCTCACAGCAAAAGAATACTTGTCAAAGCCAATAAGGAAAGTTGCAAGAATTTTTGTATCTTCTCTGGCATCTTTGTAAATATAACAGCTGCCTCAATTATTAAATGAGAGGATACTATGCCATTGGTAATTATAGCTGTGCCTCAGGTAGAATAATAAAAAATGAACTTATCATAATTGCACAGCAATAAGAAGGTAAGCCTTTTATATTCTGTTGATTCACAGTATTCTCTTGTTATGAGGATTATGCCCCTCATATCTAAGTTATAAAGTGAAAAAATTCTATCCCTAATGTTAGAGTCTTATTTTGATTGAAATATTATGCTGTGTGTGCCTAATAGATGGCATGATATTTATAGTCAATTTCAGTAGCTTGAATGTAAGGAAAGTTTTCCATCCCCCTTGATACTTTTTATATGATATAATTTTGATATAATTTTTATGACATTATTTGTTAATTGTAAAAACTGAGTTTCATGTGCTCCTTAAGAAAGAAGAAGAAAGATTTGAACAATTAGGGTGCATTCTAAAACAAAACAAGTCAGCAATAAGACCGTCATTGTAGTTCTGTTCTGAACTGTGTGCATTGACCCACGCTCTTGCAACCACATGCTTCATGGTATTTCTGTGGTAAAGATTATGTCAGGAATCGAGAATGGAAAAATCACACATCCAAGTTATAAATATAAATAAACGAAAAACACACTTTTAATTTATTTATTTAGTTTTTTGTTGTTGTAATGAGAGTCAAGCAAGTGGCCTCTCTGGTTTGCCAGCTTTCCTCTCCCTGGTTTCATTGATAAAATGTCCAAATCCAAGTGTTAATACCTTTTTGCTACTTACTAGTCATTACTATTTTTCATACCAATGTTCTCAAGTTTATCTGGATTTTTTTTCTAGTCATTGCAGAAACTGGCAGAACTGAGTTGTCCAGGTGAAACTCAGTATCTTAGACCTTCTACTTCTACCTTTCTCTTTGGTACAATTGGAATTTATAAGAGGATCCGTCTTGTCTCTGATTGCTTTTAATCTCTGCAGGACTCACCATTTCACCCGTCCAAAGCATGCAAAGTAGATCTAAGTTCTTTAATCTATAAAGGAAGAAAATGCATATCCTTTCAAATTTAATGAAACGCTTATATGTGCTTAGCACGATGCAGAATGTAGAAGTGGACAACAGTTAGTACTCAGATTCCCTTTGGAGTACGCTTGTATGAAACCATGCATTTTATTAGTTCACTGGGGAATTGTTTAAATAACTAGTGCAGTATTCTTTGGGGCCAGATGAGTTTAACAGAAGCTGTTCGAAGGAGGGAGGGTTCTGCAGGCATCTGTGAAACCATTAGCTTGCGCTTATCAGTTGGGGGTAGTAGACATTCCCAGTAGATTGCAAAGTTTGGTAGTTAAGGTCTCTCGTTTATTAACTCTGTATAGTAGCATCCTGGTTATCCTTGAATTAATATGAAATGATTATAGAATTTCAACATTTACTTGAAAGTCTCTATCAATATCTACACTGTATGTATATCTAAAGCTATGTCTATATATCCTAAATGTTGTTTACTTCTGACCTTCCTTCTGCGTGACAAAGAGCCCCTAAGAAATAATAAAACATGACTTTTGCAACTATAATTACAGACAAAACCTGGTAATCTCAATATCTTTAATCAAAGCAAAGTCTTTGTGACAACTGAATGAGAAAATGTAAAATGCATATAGTTGAAAATAAAAAGGATTCCTTTGACGTGTACAATAATAATCTTTGTATTGCCCTGTTCTAAATTCTAAGATATGAAACTTAGAAAATATTTCTTGCTCACATATCAGCATGGCATGGATGTTCTTGGCTGAGAGGCAAGTTTTAAGTCCCCGATTATTTGCAAGCCCGGGTTCTCTTGACATTGTGGTTCCACGATCCTCTCCTACCTCATTTACTGTGCATCCAGCCAGTAGAAGCCGAGATCGGAAGAGACAGACTCACCCCCTGTATATTCCTTGAAAAAGTTCTAGAAGCACAGCTACCCCTATCAATAGGAGAAGCTGGAAAATTAGTCTAACTGTGTCCCAGATGAAGAAAGAATGTATTTTTGGTAATCAGATAACCCCTTTGAAATTAAGCCATTGCAGTAAGCACCATGACATATTTACTTACCTTTCGAACAAATACATTGCTTCTCTTGATTTGAAATTTGTCTGTTTTTTTTTTATTTTGTCTTTGCTTGTTTTCCAAAATATATACCACTTCTTCTCCAGGTGTATGTTCCATAGTTCCATTCTATATAAAGTAGAACCTACCCACCTCCCAGCCATTATTTTCCCCTTTACAGAACTTTTTCCTTCTAAGCATTTATGCACAGCTGTCATAATATTACATATTTATTTGTGAGCATGTTTTTTTTTTGTCTCTTCCCCCCTTATTGTAAGTTCCATGAGTTTAGAGACTGTTCATTTTGCTCACTACTTTGTAACCAATACACATATAGCCACATACTTATTAGAGGAATACATATCTACATGGTTTTATTCATTCTTTCAACGATACTTTCGAGCAATTGCTATCCAGCAAGTATTGCCCTAAACCTTGCAGATAAAAAAGGTAAAAAAAAAAAAAAAAGAAAGAAAGAAAGAAAAAAAAATTGCCAATGCTTATCCTCCTTTTAGTCTAATGGAGGGAATAGATGAGTACACAGGCAGTTTGGAATGCAGTGTGATAAATGGTATAATGGAGGAAGAACAGAATGCTTTTAAAATTCATAGGAGGGGCTCCTTACCTATTAAAGGGGGGTCAATGTGGAGTCTCTGGTGGAAGCTAATTCTCAAGAGACCTGAAAGATAAGAAAGAAGGAGGGTGTTGGAAATGGGGTGTTCCAGACAGAGGAAACAGTATGTACAGAAATATGGAGATGAGATTAAAACTAGTTTACTCAGGGCATAGAAATTCAGCATAGTTGGGACATAGAAAGTGAGTGGGGAATATGGAGAGATGAGTCCACGAGATAACTATGAAGTATCCCATAAGCCATTTAAGGAAGTCTGAACCTTATTTGAAGGCAAAAGGGAACTTTAGAAGGTGTGAATGAGAGAGTGGCTTGATATTGATATAAGCAAGCGCCCAGTGTGTAGAGGGCGTGGAAATGTTTCCAGAGTGACAGGTCCACTGCAAGTCTGTAAGAGTGAAGGACTTTTGCAGGGATGTTCAGTACTCTTCTTAAGAGTTCACCATATGTAGTGAAAAGCCTGCAGCATTGCCTATGCGGATGTTTTCCAGATCATGGGAACAAGATGACTTTAGATGAAATTAGAGGCCATTAAGTGTACAGCAAACAGAAAGAAAGATTGTTTCAGATCAAATTTAGCTTACCTCTTCAAATTTCTTGCATTAAAAGGTCACAGAACCAAATCTGATGCCTGGATAATTTAAAGGGCTGAGTAGTTTATTTCATTAATCACTAATAATGTTTGTATATTTGTTCTAAAATAAGGATACTCATTTATCATAGTCCAATGGAATAAACTAAATTGCTACTGAAACTAAGAAAGAACTCCCTCCCCTCAGTCCATGATGCCGTTGTTGTTAAAGGGTAGCAAATAATTGAAGCTATGATCTAGGCCATAGAAAATCTACTCATCCCAGCCTCCACTCTCAACTAAAAATAATATTCTGGTAAAGGTATGTTACTATTTTAAAATTTTATTCCCTAGAAAATGTGTCTTCTTTTCTTGTTCCAGGTGTTGTGCTACAAAAATGGGAAATTTTCTAATCTGTGCTATTTGCTTGTCTGCGTGTTTTTTCTGCCTTTCCTCCTTCCCGGAACTTAGTCATTTATTCAAATAACATTGATTGAGGACCTACTAGATGCCAAACAAAGAACGAAGCAGTGAGGTGTAGTCAAATTAATGGCATTATTCTAACCAGAAAGAAAATTAAAAAAACAAAAACAAATAAAAAACATTTACATACTCTTTTCTTTCTCCGGAGACGGATAATGCACATGATTTTATTAAGATCTGAGAAGGTTTACAGTGAAGAAATGTGTTTACCTTTGTTTAACCCAACATCCCCTCTACTTACTAAATCACAGAATTGTTTCTCACACAATACCTGCTTAACACTTGTGGAATGCTAGTATGTAGAAACATAGTTTGGGGAAAACTAATGGTGGGATAGTACACCAGTTTTAATCTATTCTAAGAGAATTTGTCAGTATGTTGAGAATGGAGATTGGAGCCCTCTCTACATTGTTTTTCCTACTTGAAAAGGAGAGACCATTTTAAAATTTTAATTCTTAACATTATTCTTGACAATATTCCCAGTTGTGTATGGTTATACTATATTATAATTTGGAAAAAAAAGTAAAAGTTATTTATTGAGTCCATTTAAAGGAAGGTAGTGTGACTAAAATGATCATTTTCTGTTTTTACAGTAACGATATTGTAATTCCTTGGAATCATGTAACCATTTACCTCTCAATGTCTGTGAAATGACCTTGTTGTGCCACTCACAGACAGATCAATTCCTGGTAAGTAAGACACAGAACAAATGATAACTCCTTAAAGAAACTTCTCTTACTCCCCCAGAAAAAGCTAGTTGCCTCAATGTTTAGTGGTCACGTGGCTCTTCGTTCATAACTTACCAAGACCATTTACATTTCAGTATTTTTATTTTTGTTTCTCTGTTACTAGAATGTAGGTCATTTTGGGGGGAGAAAAGTAAATTCAACAACATAAAACAAACAAGCTGATCAAATAAAAAATGGGCTAATGACTTGAATAGATGTTTCTCTAAAGAAACTGTGCGAATGGCCAATAAGCTTATTATCTAAGATGCTCAACATCACTAATTATTAAGAAAACCATGATGAGATACCACTTCACACTAATTAAGATTGCTATTATTTAAAAAATACAGAAATTAACAAGTGCTGGAGAGACTGTGGAGACAGTGAAATCCTTGTGCGTTGCTGGTGGGAATGTTAAATAGTGAGATAGTAAATGTTACAGAATGGAAAATGGAAAACAAGATGGTGGTCCTTCAAAAAATTTAACAGAATTACTGCATGATCTGGCAGTTCCACCCCTGGGTATACACCCCGAAAAAGCTGAAAGCAGGAACTTGAATAGATATTTATATACCTATGTTCATAGCAGCATTATTCATAACCAAAAGATGGAAGCAACCCAAGTGTCCATCATTGGATGAATAGACAAAATGCGGTATATTCGTATCGTGTGATATTATTTAGCCTTTAAAGGAAGGAAATTCTGCCATGTTACAACATGGATGAACCATGAAGATGTTATAAGTGAAATAAGCCACAAGAGGACAAAGACTATATAATTCCACCTACATCTGTTAACTAGGATAGTCAAATTCATAGAGACAGAAAATAGAATGATGGTTGCTAAGAGCTGGGAGGAAGGGAAAATGTGAAGTTACTGTCGAATGAGCATGGAGTTTCAGTTTGGGAAGATGAAAAAAGATCTGGACCTGGATGATGGTAAAGGTTGCCCAACAATATGAAGGTACTCAATGGCCCCGAATTATACACTTCAACATGGTTAGGATGATATATTTTATGTTCTGTGTTACTTCACCATAATACAAAAACTGAATGAACGTAAGAGTGAATGAATCCAGGCATGATGCTGCCCATTTAGCTTTTAAGAAACACGAAATGGAGCTCAAAAAAGAAGTGAAGAACGACTCTGCTGTAATCTTGTTACCAGGCAGCAGGAAACAGAGTGCCATAAAATGTATTCTCACAGAAGTTATTAAATGGCAGTAGATAATCTAAAAAGTAATGGAAACCATAAAATAATTTCAATAAATAAAAAGACAGTATTATTCAATCATATTTAGATATTCTTCTCTAAGAAGGCTCTGAACCTGAAATGCACTTTCTCTTTTAGAATGTCCTGCATCCAGCTGAGACATTTTGTGAGTCATAATCAAAATATTGAGGAAATCCATTATCATTTGGTGAGCGGAAATTTTTGTGTGACCCACTGCTTATTCAGGTACCCTGTCAACTCATCTCTCTTCCTCCAGTGATAAAGAGTTACATATCAAAAAACTGTCTTTGTTCAATCCCCCCCTTTTTATAAATGCTGGTGTAAATTAATGAATTGGTAAACTGAGCCCAGTAGACTTTAGTACCTCACTTAAGGTGGCCTGGCCAGGAAATGGCAAACCTTGGGTTTTTAACCTTGTTTTTCAGATTTCCTTATGGAGTTTTTCTTCGACATCAGCACACTGAGGCCCAAGGTAAGCCATTCTTTTTTTTTTTTTTTAAAGATTTTATTTATTCGACAGAGATCGAGACAGCCAGTGAGAGAGGAAACACAAGCAGGGGGAGTGGGAGAGGAAGAAGCAGGCTCATAGCGGAGGAGCCTGATGTGGGGCTCGATCCCATAACGCCGGGATCACGCCCTGAGCCGAAGGCAGACGCATAACCGCTGTGCCACCCAGGCGCCCCCCCAAGGTAAGCCATTCTTTTAGCTGTAGAAATGTCCTATTCTGTGATCACACAAATGCTTGACCTGCAGTTTCTGTGATTCAACATACACATTGGAGGAATTTAAATATATTAACTAATATTAGGAAGGTAGTATGTGTCTCGACTTGCTTTTAAAATATTTAATATTGTCGGATGACAGGTGCAATTGGAACATCTTTTAGTGTTAAAAGCAAATAAATTTTTGTAAGTTTTCATATTGTGAAACAAAGAATACTGCCAGCACATTTTCTCTTTGTTTCTATGAAGAGATTTCACAACGGGCCTGTTCCTTTTGCTACAATGAATCATTCAGTTCAGAGTAACTACATATAAAGAAACCAAAAGGCATTTAGTAGCGATTTATTAAATCTATTGAAAACATTGTCATTTTTTACAACAAAGTTGAGATCACAACATCTGAAGTACAATAGCAGTCTTCTTCCAGCTGGAAATGTCAAGGGAGTCGTGAAGGTGGCACTGACGTATCTCAGGAGGTGAGTTTGCTGGTGTCTGCTGCTAGCTCAGCGTGATGATGCTTTTGAGATGTCCTCCCTGATGGGGCCACCCTCTCTTCAGCATGGTTTCATCTGAGTCTGTCTTTCTGTTCAAGTCACGTTCAGTAATTTCAGTCTGATCAATAGATTGTGTGCTGTCTTGCCTGCCAGTTTCAAAGAAAGCATGATGCCTCGCTCACCGTAAGCGTTTGTTTCATGGGGTTTTCTTTTTCTTTTTCTTTTTCTTTTTTTAAGATAAGTGATTTCCTTCCTTTGAGAGCAATATATGGGCTAACTTCTCCCGATCAATGGGTTGTTTTCAGAGAGTAAAAGCAGTGGTATGCTGGTAAATGTTTAACAACCAGCATTCCAGGACCAAAAAAAGAAAAAAGTCATAATTTGTGGTGTTTGTCGATTTCCTTGATGTAAATAGTCCCATCTTGGCAGATTTTAAGCAACCACAGTTTTTCAACCAGCTCATAAAACTCCTGAAAATTTAATAATTGACAAGCTAATACGTACCAGCTTCCTCACAAGCTGGCTCCAATATACCACTGGCAAAAGTGCTAGAAAAAGTAAGATGGAAAAGTACTCGTTTGTGACGATGGGACTCCAAGTCATGCCCATTTATCGCCTTTAACTCTATTCAACTTTAGAGGTGAAACACCTTTAACTTTTATTTAGTTCTGTCTCCCCTGTCATTAGATGGAACAATCTCTGGGAAGTGAACCCATTTAGAAATTAGTAAACTTAGACTTTCTTCTCTCTCTCTCTCTCTCTCTCTTTTTTTTTTTTTTTTTTTTGGTTTGTTTTATGAACACTGCCTAGATGCATGCCATACATGTACACAAAATAATCACATTTTCTGAGTGCTCGTCATTTGTATGACCTTGTGATGGGAGCTGGGCACATATGCTCTTGTTCTCTTCTCATAACCTTGTAAGGTGGGTGCCTACATTCCTGCTCTCCAGGTAGGTGCCAGACTCAGTGGTGTTAAGGAGATGAAGAATCAAACTGAGTTAGACTCTCAAGGCCACACACTTTAACTCCAACATTCTACTTCCTTGTGACAGTTTATGTCATGGGATAGGGGAACTACCATCATGATTTGCAGTGTTTTCAATCCAGAGAGTGCCTCAACGTGGTGTTTTGTCACAGAAGCTCATTGAGGTGAGGCAGTGAGGATACGATGTCATTTTTGCAGATGAGTAAATTGAGCTGAGAAACTAGACCACAACACATTTAAGAATAGTTCCCCAGCTTGCAAAAAGAAACATGCACAAAATGCCTAATGATCATCACATAGGTCCCAAGAGCTGGAAAGAAGCATGGAAATCATCTGGTCCTGTGCTCTTATTTCATAGAGAATTTCTTTACAATCTTGCAAAGAGCAACTGAGATTCTATGCTTTGCCTCCATAGAACCTATTTATCTTAACTCTGTATGATTTATCTTGCTAGCACTCTCATTAAATATAAAATTATAGGGCAAGCATTTCAAAATCTGTTTTGAGGGGCACCTGGGTGGCTCAGTCATTAAGCCTCTGCCTTTGGCTCGGGGTGTGATCCCAGCGTTCTGGGATCAAGCCCCACATCAGGCTCCTCCACTGGGAGCCTGCTTCTTCCTCTCCCACTCCCCCTGCTTGTGTTCCCTCTCTCGCTGGCTGTTTCTCTCTCTGTCAAATAAATAAATAAAATCTTTAAAAAAAAATCTGTTTTGGGAATTGTGTACATAGATGAGAAAATATTGACATGGCAGAACAGAGTGATAGCGATAATTATTGATCTTTATTGACTAATTTTACATTCAGTCACATTTTGTTTTGCCTACAGATCTTTTATATTTAGCTTTAGCATTTGATAACAAAATAAATGTATTTGGGGGTTATCAAATCAAACCTTGTGAACACTTTTCATGTGACAAACTGGAAAAAGAATATGTTTGAAACTTTTATCAGTGCTAAAAAATGAAAAATAAATGACAATTTGTACAATAGGTTAATAGAATGAAGAGGAAGAAAATCTTCAAATTATTGATGGGTTTAGAGAATCAATATTTTTGGATGACAATGCCAATAGCCTCATGAGTATCATTAGCTGCTGAAATTTATAATTTCACTGGGTATTTTTTTCAAAAACTACTCAGGCTTGAGGTTGTCCGGACAGATATGATAGGATATGAAAACTCATTTTTTTGTTCAGTTGCTTTTTAAAGTCAGTTGTTGTTAGTTTGCTTGCTTTCTCCTTTACCTGCATTAGGAGTTACCTGTTTATTTTTATAAGGGGGGCAATTTTTCCCAGCTAGAAATGTGAACAGCTCCTCTCCTCTCCTGGGAAGAAACACCAGACCAAGTTCTTTCTAAAATCTCATTCTTCTTTTTTCTTGTGGAAAGCAAAACAATCATTTGCATTGCTATTGGCTCCATTTGGTTTGGTTTTTGTTATGAGTGAATAGGCTTTTCCTGATATGCTATTTACATGTACTGTGGCAGGAATCATTATCATCACAATCATAAATAGTTCAATCGAGAGAAAGAAAGGGGTTGTGAGACATACATTGAATGAGATTGGGTAAGCAAGAAGAAGAGTAGGAGTTTGAGCTGGCAGAATTATCCGGGTGTGCTAATGCCTGGGCATCTGGGATCTGATCTAAGAACCACTGTAAAGAAAAGGGGCACTATTTGAATGTCCAGAATACCTACCACCTCTCTGCCTGGTTTTCTTGAAAATGACACATTCCCTATTTGTGGCATCACCATTCAATCTTCCTGTGTGTGGGAACTCCATACCTGTTCCAGCCAGCAGTATGCCAGTGAATCACCCAATTACTCATCTAGCTTCTCTGCAAAACTCTCCCTGCAGTGTCTTTCAACCCAGGTTAAGTGTGAGACCAGAGGGGAAACCTGGACACCCAGCAATGTGATGTGTGAGTTCCAGTGGCTGGTGGTAGAGATGAGCACTCCAGAGCGCCCTCATCTGGGGCAGTGTGCAGGCGACACCTCTGTTTCATAGCTAAGCATATTGATTCTCCTCTTGAAACTAATATGAACTATTTTCGTTCTTCATCCTTGAAAAACAGAACGTATGTTTGGTCGAAAATAAAATGACCCAACTGTCAACATTACAGGTTCTTCCTCCCTTTGATGTATAGGATTCCAGGAAAACACTGGAGGACTGTAGGGAGCAGAGAGGGCAGAATAAGTCACAGTTCTACTTCAAGAATTGTGTTGCATGATGGGCAGCATGATGCCTTGAAGAATTTGTAGAAAGCCATGATGCCCTCCTAGAGAAGAAAATGCCTGGGACCCAGCTGGCAAAGGCAAAGAGCTAAGCTCTCCCTGGATGGAAGGTAGAAGAGTTAGCTTTAGCCTTTAGACACTGACTTAATGGCTGATAGCTGATTCCTAAAACAAACAGATAAAAAATTCTTTGGAAACATCCCTCATATTCTTTGAAATCAATTTAAATAGAAATTACATCCATTGTGATTTTTAAATTCATTGTACTTTGGAGATGCTGATCTTTCCTGTTGCTAATCACTAACTTCGGCTCCCTTGGATTTATTTTGTCTTCATTTTTCAAGTAAATTTGCATTTTTCATAATCCTTTAATATAGTTTTTCTAAGACCAATTTTTAGATATCTGAAAGCTGATTACCCTCCTATTTGGAGTTTGGAGATTTCAAGTATGGACCTGAAACATGTAACTTACTCAAAGGAGTATGTTATGCGAGTTTATTTACTAATCAAATGTAATCATCAATACTATTGATACTGTGTTGTTTGAGGATAACTAAGATGTTATTAAAGAAGATAATATATACGCAAGTAAGGAATCATGGAACTTTACATCAAAAACTAGGGATGTACTGTATGGCGACTAACATAATAAAAAAATATTATTAAAAAATTTTAAAAAGATTTTTAATCTTTTAAAAAAAATTTAAAAAGATTAAAAAAATATATTTCAGATTTATAATATTGACAACAGAATATACAGACCATATTCACAAATTAAAGAAAGAGAATGTGCTGGAACCACTGCTGAGCACATCTTTTATACATATCTGACTTTTGACATGATCAAAGGAAAATTGCTATCACATGCTGGATACTACTTTTTTTTTTCTTTCTCTTCCTCTTTCGTAAGCACAAACTAAATCTTGACCTGCACGTGAGACTTCGTATGCATAACTTCAAAAAGTGTATTGATCGAGTAATTAAATCTGATGTTTGACATCATGTACAAGAGCCATCTCTTGACTTTCAGAATATTCTGTTTTCAACTCATTGCCATGGAGCCCTAAGAGAAAATGAAAAAAGGGATTTTAAAACATTGAAAACTCGCTGTATTTGCAGGACTTTTGCAAAAAAATAAAAGAAAATAAAAGTGAGAATAAAAGTTAGGATTTATCTTGTTAATTGTGTTTAATAATGACACTAATGGTGATGATGATATCTTCCACTGATGGAGCAATTCTATTTGTCTTTTCTTATAGGATTCATTTACATTTAAACAAACTGGATTTAGAAGTAGACAAAATGGGAATAAAGGACAATATAACCAATACTGTTTTTGTTTAAAAAAAACTTCCTATGAAAGACTTAAATAAGTATTAGGCCAAATCTGCAAATTTCCATGTTTTCCCCCAAACTGCAGCAGAAGGAGAAAGAAGAAAAAGAAAAGTACAAGCAGACATCAGATTGGTAATTAGCTTTGATCCTTTTGTGAATAGACAAACTAGGGGGTAAGGCCCTCTTACAGTGGTTTCAAAGAGACAGGGACATATGGTGCACACTGTTGATAGGAGCCCGGAGTTCCTGGAGCAGAAGTGAATGAGAAATGGGGGAGTTATGGAGGCTATGGTGTAACAGTATCTTCAGAAAGATAAACACAGGGAAGCATGGAGGTGGGGCCACCAAGAGTTGTGAAAGTGATCAAGTGAACCAGGGAGTGGCCAAGACAGAAGAGCTATGAGAGTATCTTCAGCAGGCATCATTGGCAAGAAGCCCACAAGCCATGCGGTGAGAATTGTTAAGCATGGAGAATGGGCCAGACACATGGAAATGTCATAGGGAGGCACCAGTGTAACCTGTAGCTGGAGACATGCAGCATGGAGGGGATGGCCCTTCCTGAAATATAGAGACCCTCCCCTCCTTTCAGGTCTAGCCTTCCACATCTGGTGTAAACTGAGGCTGAGGAATACTGCCTAAGTATCTTTCTGTGTGTCTCTGTTATAATGCAGACTGATGACCTAGACATAATTTTTATATTGAGATGTGTAGATTATTCATTAATTGGGTGTCATTAATGGATGGTCTCATTTTTGCATTCTATTCTCTTAACAGATATTTACTGAGAAACCATTATATGCTAATCACTGATTTAGACCTTGGACAGAGATAAGTAAAATAAACAGGCTCTTCCTGCTCTCATGAGGCTTACATTTCAGTGAGGAAAGATGGAGAGTATACAAAGAAATGTATAAAGTATTGCACAAAGAACTATAATTGGCTGTTGTAGCAGAGAGGAACCAGTTAACTTCTTAATATTTAAGTGATGATGATAAATTACCAAGTGGAGGAAATAAGATTTCAGTCAGAAAGTGCAAAGCCCATTGTTAAGGCTCTAAGGTAAACGTGAGTTTGATTTATTACAAAATCTCAAAACCAGTGTGTTAGAACATAAAGAGTGAAGCAGAAAGTGGTGGGGGATGAAGTCAGAACTATAGGCTTCATGAGACAACGTAGAACCTGGAGTTTTATTTGAAATGGAGTTCTTATGAACTGAACGTCTGTATCCCCTCAACATTCCTGTGTTGAAATCTAAGTCCTAAGGTGATGGTGTTTGGTGGTGGGGATTTGGGGAGGTAATTAAGTTGTGAGGATGGAGCCCTCACGAATGAGGTGAACAGAATATCAGCGTGGACATGCATTCTGGGGGAGAATCCTTGCTTGCCTCTTCCAGCTTCTGAGAGCTGCCGTCATTCCTTAGCTTGTGGCTACATCATTCCAGTCATCAAGATCAGTATCTGCAAATATCTGCTCTGTCTATATGTCACCGACTCCTTTATATCTGCTTCAAATCTTTTCCAGCCTTCCTTTTATAAAATTAGGTATGATTACAGTTAGAGTTCATCTGGATAATCCTGGATAATCTTCTCAAGATCCCTAAATTCATCCTATCTGCAAAGACTTTCTTCCTTCCTCCCTCCTTCCTTCCATTCCTTCCTTTCCTTCCCTTCCTTCTTTCCTTCTCTTCCTTTCTTTTTCTTTTCTTTTCTTTTTCTTTTTCTTTCTTTCTTTCTTTCTTCCTTCCTTCCTTCCTTCCTTCCTTCCTTCCTTCCTTCCTCCCTCCCTCCCTCCCTCTCTCTCTCTCTCTCTCTCTTTCTTTCTTTCTTTCTTTCTTTCTTTCTTTCTTTCTTTCTTTTGCCTTATAAGGTAACATTCACAGGTTACAAAGATCAGGAAGTGGATAGTGGAAGGGCCTTTTTCCATCTATTACAAGTGGTATTGAATTTGATAAATGTAAGGACATGCAGTTACAGCTAAAATAGAGTACCGAATCAAATATCATAAAAGCATGAAAGTAAAACACATTCATTCTGGGAATGACCAAGGAGAACTTCTTCAGTGCCCTGGGTTTTGAAGGTGAAGTAGGCATTTGTAAGGTTGAAGGTATAGAGAAGGAACCTCAGCATAGATAACTATATGAATAAAAGCTAGTTGATGTGAGTGTATGGTGTAAGCAAAGGAAAAATAAATGAATATACCTTAATCTCAACTCCTGAGCAAGAAGTGTTTATTGAGCCCCCACCATGTTCAGCCTTTGGAGGAAACTAAATAATTGAAGATAATGATATTTGTAAAAATCTGTAAACTTAGAACATCCTTCCTTAGAACATTCAGGTGATCATATGTTAACTTTTGTAATATTTACTAGTAGTTCAGGGACAAAAAGGAATTACCAAGAAACAGCATTATTTGAGGGGATGGGATGTGCATCAAGAAAGCTGGGTAGAATTTGATTATGTGGAGAAGGTAGTTTATGCAGAAGGAAAAACAAGTTAAAGCAGGATTGAGAACCCTATGAGTGAGAGAAAATGTGGCCAACATCATGACTGGAATCCCTTGAAGGGTAACAGGTGATGAGAGCAGATAAACTGAGATGTGACCCTACTAGTGAAGAGTTTAAAGCACAGAGAAGGTGCACCCTGAAGCCTTGCTCAGGCTCAGATAGTCTGGACCACATTCATACTTACACTTCTGCCATAGAGTTTGGACTGTGCTCTTATTGTAATGTATAAACAAGCCCCAATTAAAACAGAGAACAAATTTTGGCATACCATCAAATTGTGAATTATCTGAGAGAAGAACTGGTTCATACTTTTTTATTTTTCCCCAATTTGAGACAGAAAGTGTTGTAGGAAGCCATTATTAAGATAGAGAAAGAAGAAGTGAGAGAGATTGACACAGAGATTAAAAGGGAGCGAGAAAGAGAAATTTTGTTGTTGGCTAGTGCCTGGCATGACAAAGAATGAACAGTGTGTGAGACCTGGTAAGAGAGTCATTTAAATGATCGCTCCAGATCACTGTCCCATCATCTTGTCAGTGGTGATCTTTATTTAGACTCATAATGAGCTGAGAGAGACAGACTAAAGAGCAGTTAGCCTAGCGAGAGCTGATTTTCACCCTCACCACAAAGACACACACACACACACACACACACACACACACACACATGCTCCCACATATTCTCCTTTGGCCTCTCTCATCTGGAGCATAAGTGTAATGTTTTCAGCCTGTCTACTTTAGTAGAATTGATAAGATAATATTTACAAATTGCTCAGGGAACCATGGAAGTTGTTCTACTAATATAAAATATTTTCCAAATATGACATTTGATTTGAAAGGTTTGAAAAGTACCTACATACACTTGTGGGGTTATTGTAAGCAAGTTATACAATTTCAGTACTCAGGAAACAAGAGGTAGAGCTGTCTGTCTCTCTCCATATATTCTTTTTTGTTGATTTTACAAATATTTCAGCATTGATTACAAAACAAGCAACGTGCAGGGATATGGCATTTAGTTTTGTTCTGCTTTCAATCACGGATGGAAGTAATTTATGACCCCTGTGCATTCATTCACTCATTTATTAAAATGTACACAATTTGTCCTGCCTGATGTTCTAAACACGTTTTTCCCAAGGGCACCCTGTGCTCCAGATACTGTATTAACCCTGGGTATACACAATTCAAAAGGCAGGATCTCGGCTCTTGAGATCACAATATAATGTGAAAATAGATGCGGAAACTCAGAAAGATTTATGTAAACATAAAAACACAGTAAAATAAGATAGTTAATGGAAGTCATTATTGGGAATTCCAAATTACTTAGTTCTGCTCAGGGAGTGCAGGAAGGCCTCAGCAAGGAGATAGGAGTAACTTTTGAAGGAAACAAACAAACAAACAAACAACTCTCTTCCGAGAGAATGAAATAATAAGCACATTTCAGACTCAAGAATGAGTATAAGAGGCTCAGATGCATGGAGTTATAAGGCAGATCTGGAAATCTCTAGTCTTTGGTATGGTAGGTGGGTAGGATCCAAAGTGGAAGGGGCATGAAGACAAAGGGATTGCAGCAAATTGCACCTTGTTCACACTGCCTAATAGGGAGCCACTGAAGCATGTTAAGCATTGAGGAATGATGTGGTCAGATTCGCATTCAAAAGTAATTGGCCAAACAAATGAACAAGCATCAATGAGATATGATGCTCCATAAATATTAGTTAATGACAGTGTTAAAATATTTCAAGAAAACGTCTTCTGTATATGGTAATTAGAATTCTTCAGTGCCTGCCATTGTCCTGATACTGATTAGCTCCTCATTCAAGTATCAAGAGTCAGTGGATGGGAATGAGTTTGAGATTGTTCCTTTTTTCCTACGTTCTTATTTTGGAGGTTTGGTCCCTCTGGGTCTCTAGCTATTGATACTTTGTGTGGCTGTGCTATTACCCCCAACATGGTGACTCAAGAACCAGCAGTCTTAGATGGGTAGGTCAGGACTCAGTGGGGCTCAAGAATAGTACTTAAAGGAGGAGAAACCAAGGAAAAGTAATTACTATAATATAACATGTCCAGAGAGGGAGCTTGACCTTTCAGAACCCTATGAGCTGCAGCGGATGCTCCTCTTATTGCCCGGAATAGTGAAGAGATACATCTCCCCTACCAGGCTAAATATCCTTTTTGAGAGAACCCCACTGAGGAAGAAAGTGAGATATTTACATCTCCTGTGTTAATGCAGGACACATAGCTGTTTGGAAATCCAGGGTTGGATGTCAAGAAGAAAAAAGAAAAGTATAATCCTAAAGGAATCTAGCATGTATTCACAAGTACAAGATTGGTTAACATACCAGATATTACAACTGAAATGTACTGGGCACCTCGGTGGCTCAGTCAGTTAAGCATCTGCCTTTGGCTCAGGTCATGATCCCAAGGTCCTGCAATAGAGTCCTATGTCAGGCTCCCTGCTTGGCAGGGACTCTGCTTCTCACTCTATCCCCTCCCCTCTGCTTGTGCTCTCCCTGTCTTGCTCTCTCTCTCTCTTAAATAAATTATATATATATATATGCGCAAAGGCCCACTTCATGCCACTCATTGCAAGATTCAAGTCTATTTCTTCTACTCTGTGAGCAAAGGCCAGTGTTCATATCAGTTTTTTGATATATCCACTGAGCCTACCACAGTGTCAGGGAGATATGTACTCAGTACATACATAAAGTTACCATTTATGGAGGACATATTTATTGCATGGTAAACTACTGATTGTCAGTTTTCACACACACAGTCACCTGGGAATTTTCCTATAAGGTGGGTTTTGATTTACTGATGTTGGGGTGTCCGTGTTGCAAGTCACACTTTGAGAAGCAAGAAGTTAGACACTTATGAATGAATATCAGGTCCCAAAAGCTTAGTCCCTGGTCTGTTCACCTAGCAGTCAGGAGGAGACCCTGGATTCTAACCCAGACCAGGCCAACATCTAATTCTCAAGTGTGCTATTTGCTTTTCTAAACCACAGCCCTCATGGTATTTGGCCACAGGACTCCCCTTCTCCCTTCCAAAACCATGCCTGTCTTTCTGGGTTCCTGATAATCCTGCAACAGGATATGCATTGCCTGCCCCAAATCACGAGTAACGTGGAGTATTACAAATAGGTGGTTGTTGCCTTCTTAAGAGTACGCTATGGGAAGACATCTACTTCTCCAGAAACACACTAAGTAAATGAATAGCATCCCTGGTCGTAAGTGAGGTCCTCACACTGTGATAAAAAGTGCAGTCTCTTTGCCCTTCTCAGCAGTGATTGCCTTAGCTACAGCCCCCGGAAGTGGGATTGAAGAGAAGAAGTAATAAGAGGTCAGAGATGAGGGTGAAAAAATGCACAGGGCTGATTACCTTCAAATACAGAGCTTTTAATGGATGCCAGTTATGCTCTGATCTCTGCAAGATTAGTAAACAACACTGGAAGAAAACAGGACATTTTAATCTTATCGGAACTCTCTTTTGAAGCAGTCCGTGTGACTGTATGTACGTGTGTGTGCACCTCCTCTTAGAACAGGGCTGTGATGATGTACCCTGTGGCTTCAGGCTTCAATCGGGTGGGTTTTACAAGAAAGAATAGGCAGGGTTTCATTTTTCCCAGCTGTAAAGATGCAAAAATTTTAAATTAAAAATAACCTTTCAGCTGATTCCTTGCATAATTGCTATCTTGTTTTGCTAATACTGTGGCTGAATTATAACTTGCTGAAGCCTTGGGGATTTGCATGCTGGTTTATCCCCTGAATTTGCATTGACATGGTTTTCAGTCAAGTGCGTAACTAAATCCTGTGGCCATGAGCAAGCGAGGCTGGCAGTATTTGCATTGAAAATCAGTAGGAGATTTGGGGAAGAATGACTGTGTGCAGCCTCTCTAAGAAGATTCAATGATGAAAATTTTGGGTCTCTCAAAACGCTGTTCACTTCCATTAAGTGGCAACGGCTGCTGAGACCTTCCTTGTACTTTCATCAAAAGACCAAAGCAAGAACTGGACATATGGGGAAAATGTACAGACAGCTACCACAATATGACACTTATTTGGGAAATGGCCATTTGCCAGAATTTTAAATGGACTTTGGGGGAGGAAATTTGGGGATATTCTTGCTGAAAATCATTTTTCTGATGCAAAAAAAACAAAATGAAACTCCAGAATATCATTTTTTTTCTGGTCAGGGACAAAATGTATAAGGACAGTGACAAACTTAGAATCTTTCTTGATGTCATCCAACTGGCTTATGAACTATTTTAAAGGCAGTAAGTAAGATGTTCTATAAATTAAAACTAAGTGAGTTTCTTTATAGGCTGGAATTTTTCTCTTGTATATTGAAATTTGCATCTAGTATGATTTTTAGGCATCTCATGATTATGCTTAGTGCTGAAGAAAGACAAAGAATATTGACCTCAGACCAAGTTATTTTTTAAACTCTGATTGTGATTTATAATTGCTTTTACTTGGCCACACAGCCTCTACCCATTTTAAAGCAGAAAAGCATGTGAGTGCACTCAGACCCACCCACTGAAAGACACTAAGTCCCAGAGATGTTAAGGAACATGCCCAGACTACCTGCTAGCCACTAGCAAGTGTATGCAAATCAACGTTCTGCCAAAAAGAAGGAAGGCCGATATGGAGAAGAGATGATTTTTTTTAAGATTATGTAAAAATGATACCACTGACATTGATGAGGCTCACAATTCCTTCTGCAGTCAGTCTCCACCTGGTGGGTATCTATGTTGTTGTGAGAGCCAGGCTAGAAGCCCAGGGTTCCAGAAAATTCCCCTATTGTTGTTATGGGGATTAAGTCTGGAGTC
Organism: Ursus arctos; assembly: GCF_023065955.2. Lineage (NCBI taxonomy): Eukaryota > Metazoa > Chordata > Mammalia > Carnivora > Ursidae > Ursus > Ursus arctos. The sequence goes on from NW_026622930.1 coordinate 17,989,595, forward strand.
AGTTTGAGAGCAAACACAAAGAAAGGGGTAGTTCTTGCTTTCATTTGGAGAAAAAGGCTTACATCGGTTCGTGGACCAGGCATGAAGCACATCCCTGTTATCCAAACATGACGCCTAGTTTTGATGTTCTAGGTAATGGAGCAGCAATGATGTCTAGGCCAACAGGGTAAAGCCTATTGTGGGCTGTTCCAGGTGACTCCAGCAATGAGGAGGAAGAGCCACAACCCTTAAGGCCTATATGAATTTGTAATAGAAATAGTTCAAAGACCTGGAAATATTCCAACAAGGGTAAACATATAATGTTTGCATGAGTAAAGAAAGCAGAGCTTTTGCAAAAAGTTATATCACTATCATATAAAGCTTGTTCTGTTATGGAGTGATGACACACACAAATAAAAATGATTAAGGATAAAATAAGGTAATTATAAATAATTACCATATCACCTCAAAAAGTTCTAGAAACAGAGAAGAAGGATGCCTCTTGATTTAAGGCTGAGTGAGATTTAGAAACTTCTCCAGCAAGGTCCAACTACTATAATATAAAGCAATGGCCTATTTATGTTTCCTCCAATTTTCTGGTTCCTATTTAGTTTTCTAAGCAAGAAAAAAGAAGATAAAAAGAAAATTGCCATTTCTTCAAACAGAAGGAAGAACATTCTTTCTTTATGGTTAACTTAACCCATCATTTCGCATATTCGCAGTGGGTTTACGTTCGATGATGGAATTGTTGGTACAAACCTGTGGTTCTCGAGGCAAGCCCTTGGGGGTGAGCAGTAGTGGCATCATTCCCTGCAAACTTGTAAAAGAGGCATGTGCCCGGCCCCACCCCAGACCAGCTGAATCAGACACTCTGGCAGTGGAGATCAGCAGTGTTTTATAAAAGCTCTCTAGGAGATTCTGGTGCATTCTAAAGTTTAAGAATCTTTGTTATAAACATTAAATTCCCTGAAGCTTTTATAACTTGCTCCTACTCAGCCTGCCTTAGCATGGAAGTTCTCAACAGGTTTATATTACATGCATTAAAGTAGATGGGGTGTTCATGTTCTAAAACTGATGTTATGAGTTGTTTCTTCATAGAAGAGAATAAACATAACATTTAATAGTTTAAAATAATGTCTTTAAATAACCACTTGAAGCACCAGGCTAACCTCCTAGCTATTCTTTATAAAGCTTTGAAAAATGCTTGCCCTAATTTTGAAAGAAGTAAGCATTTCTTATAAAACACTTTCATTTTATGAAGAACATATTCAATTAAAACAAATATAATAAAATGAAATTGTTTTGAAGGCTAGTCCCCAAAATTTGAATTCATTTATGGTATATCAATCCAGGCCATCTTGTTTCTCTTTATCAATACAAGTTGTCTGGCAGCAATAGTACCTTTTGGTTAACTATTTAAGAAATGCCATAAAGTATCAAAAACTACGAAGTTTCAATATGAAAATATTCAGCAAAGTCAATGCGTTTTGCTTTTTTTTTAAATTGGTAATTCTCTGAATGTTTTATTCTTTCTTTAGCAGATACTTACGTAATATGATATATACATATTTATCCATAGTTTGCAATATACTAAATACTGGACATGTATGAAATGATTTTAACTGAATTTTGATATAAACCTGATTCAAACAAAAATATATCAGATGGAATAAAAGAATATCTAGGCTAGTGTGCGGAGAATAAAATCTCTTTCAAACATCATCAGTGAGGTCCTGTGTGAGAACCAGTCCTGAAGACATTGTAAGAAAGGCAGCAATTAGTCTGATTTCAATACTTCATGCAATCAATACATTCAGATATTTTCAATAAATTATCTTTTGCTTTAACATTTCCTATGTGGGGTACCTGGTGGTTAAGCGTCAGTTGGTTAAGCATCTGCCTTAGGCTTGGGTCATGATCCCGGGGTCCTAGGATCGAACCACATGTCAGGGTCCCTGCTCAGCGTATAGTCTGCTTCTTCCTCTCCCTCTCCCCCTCCCCCCACTCGTGTTCTCTCTTTCTCTCAAATAAATAACTAAAATCTAAAATAAAATAAAATAAAATAATCCCCCATGCTATTTAGCAATGCTAACTGGTTAGAAAGGTTTGGATTTGCACTGGTTCAGTTTGCTCTGTGACCAGTCTAAACAAAACATCTACTGATGTCAAAACTGTATCAGGCGCCCATGTTGGATGCAGATATAAGAACATATCCACCCAGGTGGGAATACAGGCAGTGGAAGTTTTATCCTCGGAATAAATAAGTAAATATTTTGCTGTGTGTGTGTGTGTGTGTGTGTGTGTGTGTGTGTAAAATAGATACATATATATGATTTTTCAAAAAAATTGCCTTGCTTTACAAGAGCTCCTGAAGGACTTTTCTTTTCACAGCGAAAGCAGATGGGTTTCATTAAACTGCCCAGACCATTCTTTCCCTAATCATCTGCCTGGCCCAATCTGAGGGGAAAAGGGCAGACATATGAGGAATCTATTCTTCTCCAGCCCTCTCTGCAAGGCATCTGCTAAGACCTCATTCATCACTGGAAAAGCTGTGAACGGATCGCTACACAATACCCTAAGGTCTCATTGGGAGTGGTGGTGTAACACCTAACCTCTCCTCTGGTAAAGCAAAAGCAACATGTACTTTTGTCAAACTGTCAGCAGACACTTCCCTCTTGATACAGTTTGCTCAACCCAACCTTCTGCAGTGTCAACTAGCCACAAATGTTTCATTTTGAAGGAAACCCCCAACCACTGCCTTGATGTGGTTCTCACAAATGAATACTTTTGCCTCTGTAGTGGCTGAAAGTGTGCGGGGGGGATTTGTTTCCCTCTGGAGGGATCCAAACTATTTAGAAAACAAAATGGCTCTCAAATTTGATTGCCAAATTGTATTATCAGGCTATGTGAGCTACATAGCTATTTAATAAAATCTCCTTGATAAAATATCTCCTTTATCAACCATGTGCAAAATGATGCATCATTCAATCATTCCTGATATCACAGGACTCCTACTTTTCTGGCAGGCTTGAGGAGTAATGGGTGATTGCAATATAAGCTGCAGACTGAATGCTAATACAGTGTTAACTATATGGCCCATACTTAACCTTCAATCATGGACGCCATAACTTTTCAATCAAATGAAATTAAGGCTGGAATCATCACCCACTTGTTAATTACATTGGGAACTATATCATTTTGTTTTTAGAGGTGGTATGAGAATTATGAATGGCAGATAATGGCATTTGTTGTGCAGGTTGTGAAGTGGTCCATTAGGGCCATGGAAGTTTCTTCCATGTAACAGTATTTACCCTGACTCCCCTCATAATTCTAGTTCCTACTTGCCTGAAGGCTAAGACACCTGACAAGTCACATGATATCTATTTAAAACTCAACCTTCCCTTGGTTTTCATGGAGTGCCTTTAATCACATAGTGGCTTTTTATTTATGTTATTATTTTTTAGTACAATTATCTCTCCATTTCTGAAGTGTTACATACTTACTAATATCACAGACCATTTTCATTTATAATGAATTCTGTTTACTTATTTAATGTCAGTGTTTGTTTTGATGTCCTCAAGGATGATATTCTATTCACAAATATTTTGATTTAAATATTCAGTATTAAATTTATTAAAATTACATGCCCTAAAACTGGGGGGGGGGGGGAGTTGTTATGTTTCGTTTCTATATCTATTAGTAAGAACAGCAAATGATGAGGGTCACTTTTAAGGGGCCTTAATTTTTTTTTCATTTACATAAAATTTATTTAAATAGACTTCTCAGATATTTTAAACTATTTATGGAATGATTGTGTTGTATTTTATTTTATCTTTAAATACTTAAATTATCCAATTGATATAAACCATCCTAAGTACTTAAGTGAATCTTATGAATGAAATATATATGGTATTCTCTTTAATCATTTAATAGTGTGTATAAACTGTATTAGGCTCAATATAGAATTGCAAAAATAGATTCATTACTCAACACATTTAAAAATGGAATTGCAACATTGACACTGATTGGCTAAATTCTCAATTTAGCAAATACATAGAATATATTCTAAAATCAGAATATTGATATTACAGTTTAAATTATTTTATATGTTTCTCGACTTAATTTTAGCTTCTTAAGGTTAGTAAATGTAACTCAATTGGACATTATAATCCATCCTAAAACTCTTGGCTGTGGGTAGACAATGACCAGAAACAGATTGGGATTCCAGTGAAACACTGGAACTCTTTTTAGTCTGTACTGGAGACTTTGGAACTTAACCAAGGGACTAGTCAGGATACAGATAGCCATGCCACATCATTACCTACTTCTAACAGCATATAGAAGTCTGAAAATATGATCAGTAAGCCATATCATTTAATGAGATTTTATATTATTTTGTCGTCTTATATTTTAAGTGCATTCTCATCTAGGTTTACGGAGTAGAACTCTATAATTCTTTAAGATTATAAATCTTAAATCTCACTGAAAGTTTTATTTTTCTAACAGTTCAAGGGTCCTTCTAATGTCATTTATCCTGAAGTTATGAGAAAATGTAAAGTGTGGTGGTCATTACATCCCCTTGGGAGCAAAATTTCATGTGTGTGAAGCCTGTTTTGAGGACTCAGCTTCCTCCCTTAATACACTTGTTTTTAGCTGCCATCCTCTCATAAGATATTAGTGAGGCATGATACACATGCAAGCCTTTTAAAATCTCACACCATCTTTTTTATCATCCTCTTTCAGTTCAAATGCCCTGATTTTGTGAAATGGCTTATCTTGCTGGCCATCCCCACACATTAAAATGACTTCCCTGTGGAGAATCAATGCACTGCCACTTATGCTTTAAGACCAAAATCAAATCTGACCGTATCTGTGAGATATCCATTATTTCACTGCAGTGGGGCCACAGACGCCATTGCCCTAGAATTTATAGCAATGGTTCCTAAGCCATGCTGGTCAGAGCTCTAGATGGTCTCTCCTCCTGGATGATAAGGGGGAATGGGCATCAAGTAGCTGGAGTTCTAAATCTTGCTTACTTGCTTCACCCAGAGCAGAACTGCCCCTTTTTTTTTCCTTGTTCAAATGAAACTAACATCCATATATGAATACCACAGCGTTTAAAATATAATAAAGGAATACAAAATAAATACTTCCTGCTAGATAATAAATGCTAAGAAAGTGATCATTTATACCATTCCTTTGATTTCCCCAATACCACTTTCTCTATAATTTAGTGAATGAATAAATGAAATACTATTAGTTGGGCTGACATTATGGTAGGTATGAGGAAAAGTAAACTTTTTTTTTTTTTTCAGAGATACTATGATATAATGGGGAAAAAAAATAGGCTAAAATTTAGGAAAGCTAGTTCAAGCCTGAAATGAGCTTGCTGTGCTAGCTATAAGATAACCCTCTTGATTATTAGGTTCCATTTAAATTGAACAATATTTACTATACTGTCAAATCAAGTGCTGATGCAGGGAGGCAGGTAAAAATTATGGTTAAGAACTTAGGCTTTCAAGCCAGACTGCTCACATTCAAATCCTGGCTATGATTTACGTTTTGACCTTGGGCAAGCTGCTTAACCTTCCCTAAGCCTCAGTGCTTCCATCTGTAAGATGGAAATACCTTATGGAATTGATGTTGGATAAATTAATTCATGTGTAGCAGGCAGAACTACCAGCAGGGTTACATTAGGAAATGCTCTGAACAACATAGAGTGGTAACAGTGAAGATGCAACTTAAGTTATCTCAATGTTTATAATTTTCTAGCACCACGAAAATACAGTTAAGGAGAACTTAGTGCAGCTTTTTGAATTATTTAGCATTTCAGAATTGTCAGAAGTATGCAATAATTATCATGTGTTCTATGAGATTTTGCATTAAAGCAAGATAAAGCCAAAATCATGCTAATTATCATCAATATTGACAAAACTGCTGTAGCAGCATTTTCTGGTCACTTACTCAGAAATAATATGTACTTATTTGTATTGCCAGACCATCTTCTAAAAGTTGCTATGATGGCATATGTTCTTTATTTGTTGTCCTTGCGTCCTTGAGGTAAGCTTCCAAGAACAGGACTTTAGTTAGGGTGAAACACCTGTCCTCATTTGCCTGGGACTTTCCCAGTTGAAGCACTCTATTACCCAGGCACGCCTCAGTTTTGGGCAAACCAGAACAGTTGGTCACCCTGAGGCCTCTTTCTCTATCCCCTGTAATGTTTAGCATAGTTTCTTACATTTGAACAGTGTTCAATTAACATCTATTGAGTTAAAATATATTCAGTTGGTCGCTGTCAAAAACCTTCTATCAGTTCACTATACATCGGGCAATTCTTCGACTATAGAGCCAAGGAAAATGTCTTGGTCTTATGTGATTGAAAAGATGTAAGCTCAGGAAAAGTCAAGGGAGATTAAAAGAGAAAATAAATCCAATAACGTAATAAAAGTAAACTACCCAGAAATTTTTAATATATAGTAATTAAATTTTTTATTCATCTATTGGAAAGTACGGGAGAGGTTGATATTAACTAGCCAAAGTGGTAATACATTAAATTAAGTACCTCCAATTGGCATCAATTTTTATTTTAATAAGGTAGCAATTGTATGTTTAATAAATACTAACAGCTTATTAAAAATGTAGTGAAGGGCCATTATGGTAAGGGTTTATAAAATATATATTTTAAGGATTCAAAATATTTTAATAAATGATACTTCTGAAAATCATATACAATTAAGTGAGAACATTAAATATCTCGCTTTAAGAAAAGCACGGGTAATGCCCTCTACTAATTATCTGTGCTAATGCACACTGGAGTCTGCTTGGTTATTCATCTTTTGAAATTGTCATCAGGACTCCTGGATCTTGGCAGTCCCGTGAGAGCTAATGCAAGCCTGATACATTCATGCTTTGCGCTCCCAGTGTTAGAGATAGTGCATCAAAGCAGTAGAGGTTCATAAGTCATACTTTCTGCTCCAGTCTCTGTGAGAAATATCAACAGAACATACTTTCTGAAGAGTTTTAAGTACTTCCAACCCCTGTTGGAAACAGGAAGGGCAAAGGTAAAAACACAAAATAAAAAAAAATAAATAAATAAAAAGAAAGGAAACAATATCGAACTTCAAAAAAAGAGAAAGAGAAATGCTTGCTTTGCATTTGGACCAAGGTTAGGATATTTTTTTCCTTCTCTGCTTACTAATTCATCCACCCCATGATCCTTGCAAGGGCAGAAAGTCAAACAGCCTTGTCATTATGCCCCTCTGTACTCTGGGTGACTTTTCTAAGCTCAGAGCTCCCACTGACTTCAAAGAGGGGAAAGGCCAAGGAAGAAATCCACAGGGTGCTAGGGAGCGGGGAGGGGGCAAGGGACAAAGCTGTACTTAAGTCATCTGAAGTGCAGCATTGTTTCTCTATCATCATCTGATGGCTTCAATTAAGTTCTATCTTCGATACTATGTAACAGATTTTTTTTCTCTAGGTGAAATGGAAACATCTGTATGTTGTCATAAATCTAAGCCCCCACAAAAAATAATAATTCTGAATGGTTTTATGTGTAGAAATGTCAGACCAGACAGACATCAGGAATATGGTCCCTTTCCTGCTTTATGGGTCTGTAAGATACAGAAGTTGCCCTGGAAATCTTCATAATTTTGGTGGTGGCTAATTAAGTCTAATGAGAAGTTTATAAGGTGTTCATAACCATTTGACCAACGCTTAGTTGCACTAAGTGATGCGAGGAAGAAGCCATTGAAATGGAGAGACATGATAAAGTGAAGTAACAAAAAACCCATTTTGTAGTAATTTGATCACATGGACAGTTTTTTTTATGTGTAGATTTCATGCAACATAATCGTATTGGTCCTCTTCTCTAACCTTCAAGTATCCCATTCTTGACCTATATTTTGAGCTGGTAAAGACCAAATGCATGCATTTTTTCTAAATTACTTCATTTGAAATGAATTACCCAAAATGTATGTTATTTCTTTAACAATTTTTTAATGTTCAAATACTTTTTTTGTTAATTGTTACTCTTCTTAACTTTTTGTTTTATGTCCCAGGGCTTACGTCAACTTTTTTTTTTTTTCTGGCTACATTTTGGCCATTTTAAAGCCCTGATGTCAAACATCGTTTTACAGTCTATTTCTAATAATTCCACTAAACTTTCCACATCTCCATGTGGAATCCTTCCCTTGAACATCACATTCATGTTAGCCTTCTTCCAAAAATCTAATAATGAGCCTTGCAACTGTGTCTAATTTCTTCCAGAACTTGTCACTACCAAGTTCACACACCAAACGTTATACTGTTAGTACATTAGAAGCTCTATATTCAGCGAAGTTCCCCATGCCCTTCCTAAATAGCCAATGACTGATACCTATTTTCATTATTAGAGTAAAAAGCTAGTTTTTATGGCCTGGTCTCCACTGATAGTAACAGAGCTCCTTTGAGAAGCTTTTCTTCTTGGTAAAACATATTAATGAATAATTATTTAGAGAATGTACCAGAGTAAGATAAGCTTAAAATCATGACTTCCTTCTGTGCCTCTTCCTGTATCCTCATCACAAAACCCAGGTTTCTATAAAAGACAGCATGTTGTGTCTATCTGAGAGGTTAGCAGTGGGAGCCCCCACAGGTCAAATCTGGCCATGCCCACTCATTTACTCTTCTTGTCTGTGACTGTTTTCATCTACAGCTATGTAATCACATAGTTGCAATAGAAACCGTATCACATGCCACAAACCCCCAAATATTTACTATCTGACCTAAGAAAAAATTGCCTAGCCAAAAACAATGATAAATTCTAAGCTAGAATTTCTCTCCTGATTTCTGATGTCTATTCCCTTCCAATAAAACGTGGTGCCCCCCACGCCCGAAAAAAATGCCAAGATTTCCTTCAGCTTTCTCTTTAACTCAGAAGAGAGGTTCTTAATCTGGGGTTCATGAATGAGATTTTTTTTTTTTTGAGGTCATTTTTTTTTGTCTATGTCTCCATGTATGTATATACATTTTCTGGAGCAACATGTATGAAGTGGCTAAGAATATAGTTCAGTTGCAGATGTTTCTGGTGTTTGAATGCAAGCTCTAATAGTTTGGCTCTGGGACATTATGTAGATTACTAAAAGTTTCCTAAATCTCAATGTTCTCATCTGAAAAAATAGAACTGTTCATACCTTCCTGAGAAGACGCTGTGAAAATAAAAATATATATGGCATTGTCTGCAAGGTTTATAAAGCACATGCCAACAGCTCACCAACACCTCCTAGTCAATAGATGGGGAAACTATTGAACACCCAAAGCCAAAACAAGCTCACTTTACCACTTTGCCTTGGTAAAACCTGAATCAAACTCAAACTAAGAAAATTCAGTCATCATGAGAGCAATAAAGGCTTACTAACTTATTGAAGAATGAAATAAACTGTAGCTATGCTTTCATAGACAGTAAACAAATGAGGTGTCTGCATAGAATGAGTTTCATAACATGCAGCTTGAAAGAGCTCGAATTAACACACCTCTCTGGCTTATTTCTAAGGGTAGCTACATGTAAGACCTGTATATTTCTGTAAAAACATAAACCTATATCAGGACTTTGAACTTTTGTACTTCAGTTGCATACTGCTATTACCATTTCACTTTGATAGAAAATAGACAGAATAGTCAATTGGCCTAAAGGTAATTCAAAGAAAATTAATCAATCAAGCTAAGTTTCTGGAATCAAGAATAATTTTAAGGATAATGCAGCATTAGTATATATTTAATAGCTAAAATTTTAAAAATAATAAGTTGACCAAATAGTGATTTTTTTTTAACCCAGGGAATAAAATAGAAATGATAAATTCAGTTTTAGAAAACATACCTGCCTATTTAATATCCTTTCCAATCTGAAGTGGTACCAGCAGTGTTGAGAATGACAGTACATATGTTATGACTGTTTGAATTTCAGAAAGCCTTTGGTTAAATTCTGCATAATTGGTTCCTGCTTAAGACAGAGTTTGCAGGAATCCAGGAGGAGACATGGGAGTAGATAAAGAATGAGTGAAAGAAACAAAAAACAGACACTCCTGGTAAGAGGAACCATGTCCACTCTGGGGGGAAGTATTAAGAGGGTCCCACATGGAGCAGGGCTTAGATCTTGGCTGCCTTTTATCTGAGTAACTGATTCAGACAGTGGGATCAGATTTAAGTGGTTACATTTGCAGATGCTGATTGGAGGACAGTGAACGTGGAGATAGTTGCCAGAGAAATTCGGAAGGCACGGATGTACTTTATTATAGCACAGAAGACCAACACATGGCATTTAATAGTTATAAACACATTAGGCTCACAATGCATTTACATAAAAATGCAGGGAAAGGGGGCAAGAGATAGAGCCTTTAAATATAGACCTATATGATACAGGATAAAATAAAAATCTATAGAAGCTTGGATTTGAAGGTTTTCACACTTAATACTTCAGAGTCTTAAATGTAAGGACTAACTGGGTTGAACTATTTACATTAAAATGACACCACTTTGAGGAGAACTATAGTTCTTTGGAGAAGTAAGATGAATTTTGCCATCTTCCACAGTTTGGGTGCAAATCCAATTCCAGGTTATTAAGTAGTGAGCTAAAATGACATTACAGACTAGTAACAAATTAACAATGCAGTTCCAACTTTGTGAACATCCCTATACAAGTCAATTTGCAAGAAACAAAGATAAAAGAGATAGGGCATGCTCCGTGTAGTGACAAGATCTCTTCCATAAGCATGGTGTATTTAAATGTGTGGTATAACTTGGGCCTGAGAAATTTGAAAAGATCACCACTCACTGAATGCTGGAGTGGGACTAAAATGTTCTTTGTCTCCACTTTATCAATTTAGAAATAAACTAACAAGAATTGCTCATTTTTCAAAACCAGTTGCACATGCAAATGTCATCATTTTAACTTCAATTTAAAGAAAAACAAGTCAGTCATTACCATTTCTATTACCAGCTTTCAAAATGAATGGGAAAATTTAAGCAACAGGAAATGAATTATTTCCTTAAAATACAGTCATATTATATGAACAATCAGATGATTCACACTGACTTTAAAAAGAAAACACGCATACTGTTGTACACAAAGCTATTCATGTTCTTGTTTAATTGATTGCACGAAATACTCCAGGGTGATGACAAAATCCTTGTCATTGTGATTGATCATCTAAGAGTAAAGAAGAGAATGCAAAAAGTCAGCAAACAAACATTTTAAAATCGAAAACTTAAGCCAGGTATTTTAATTTTTACACTATTCTGCTGATACTGACAAAAATAAACCAAACCTGGTAAGAGAAAACTTGAGATCAGATGAAAGATTTGGAATTATTTTAACAAACATTAGTTTGTTTCAGAAAAGGTCCCATATATTCTGGCTGCGAGCTAAAGATCTTTCCTGCTTAATTCTAAGCAAACTAACTTACAGGAAAAAATCATATATCCAAGATTCTCTATTGAAATAAGGCCAGACATTGATAGCAAATAAGTTCTGTCCTTTGTGTGGGCTCTCAGGAATGTGCTAGAAAGATTTTGAGGCCATGTCTAGACTCCTTTAAAAAAATTACTTGGGCAATTATCACTATTTCTTGGAAGAAATGCAAATAGGGTGTTTGTCATCTTGGAGTTAAATGCACATCTTTGAAGTTTCTGAATTCTTTTGTTACAATTAGCTAAAGAGAAATCAAGACATACTGTATTTCTCTGTACAAGTATGGACTTAACGTTCACTAAAAAACTTACCTGTCCCAACACCTTGAATGGTTGAAAATATTCTCAGATGGACAAGTTTTCATAGGAAAACTAGGAAATATGTTATCAAATTTTCATGTTAAAGTTAATATTTACTTTCTTTCTTTAAATTTTCTATTTCCAGAAAAACACGTGTGGAACTGTATCTGATATTTGCTATAACACATATTTGATAGGTGACACCATATTAAAAAGGTAGGATAAAAATAGTTAATACTTTTGATGATTTACTGTTTCCCAAGTTCTATGGGAATGTTTTATGTCCTTTAACTTATTTATAAGCAGGTCCTAAAAGATGAGGTTTATTATTACTGTTTTACTGATAAAGAAATGGAATCCTGGTGAAGTTTAGTTTCCCTGAGATAATGTCAGATCTAGGAACTGAACCCAATTCAGTTTGCTTTTAGAGTCCGCATTAAGAAAGATTATAAAAATTGGGTGCATATGAATTTTAAAATATTTATTGAATGCCTTGTGTGTTCTCGGTATTCTTGTGGGTGCTAAGGGAAACATCAATGAGCAGAAGAGTTATTATGCCATGCAACATGTTTTCAACTTAAAATATAGTTTCTGCAAGTTAGAGCAAATAGACTACAGTGGATAGTCAAAATCATTTACCAAGGGGAACACAAATGGCTATCAGATGTTTTTGTTTTTGGTAGTGGTGTTCTACATACTTTCCTGAAATAAGGCCAAGGTATACCAAATAATCATGCACCAAGTATAGGTTTTTTTCCTACTTCTTTCTTAATGAGACTTCAGATATTAAAATGAATAGGTTCTATAGAATGCCTGCTATGTTACTACCCGTTATGTGTTTGGTATTATACATACAGCCTACAATAACCTCCCAGAGGGGGTTTCATGATAAACACCTTGAAGTTTGAGAAAGCTGTGCACTCTGTAGATGCCTGACTTGATAGAGCAGTTTACAGAGGTGCTGGGAATCAAATCCATCTCTGTCTGGCTCCAAATGATGCCTCCATTGTGCCATGATGAAACTAAAGCACGGGTATTTGGAGCTTCCTTCCTACAGTATTAGAACACCCTCAACTAGACTGTTGTGGTGAAGAGATCTCACAAACCTGGGGTTTAAGGTTGCTTCCATGAGCTCTCCCCTTTCTCCATATCCTGCAGAAGACATTCTACAGTACTCAGTCTGTATAAGGTAGAAACCAAGATGCTAAGCATGATTTCATACATGTTTCAGTAAAAAACCAGGGTGAGTCCCAAGCAAGAAAGCTGTTTTTATTTGAGCTTTTAAAATTTTGCTTAATTTCATAAAATAATAAAATCATTTCACATTTCACATGTGTAAAGTCTACAAACAATAGGTGAGGATGCTTTATCCTATATTGTCTTTAAAGTCCTGCTAGCTCACATTCATTCCTTTTTCACTTAGCCATTTGGCATTCAGAAATCTTCTCATGTGGCTAAAGCTCTGATGTATTAAAATAGCACTTGGTATATTACTGCAAGATCTGAGAGTGTCTGCATGTCTACCCAAGCCTTGCTTCCTTCTTTAGAATCCCTCTTGTGGTTTCTACAGTGACAAAATGAAGAACATTTGTTAAAATGTAAAAAATTCCACAGAGACCATCAATTTGCAAAAGATTCATATATGCTTTAGAAAGAAATCATTCTTTGTTGTGTGCCTGTGTGTTTTCCATGAAGGAAATTGAATTATCCATTGATTACATCGAGATTGGAAATGATCCTGGTACTTCCTTTTTCATTTAGCTCTTCCCCATCAAAAGTTCCAGTCGCCCGGCTTAGATACCACACCTTTTCGATTTGCTCAAAAGAATCTGTACTTTCCTGAAAATATAAGAAAGGAATGGAGGAAAGAAGATTGCAGGGTTTTTTTGTTTGTTTGTCTGTTGGGTTTTCTCCTATTTATTTCAACAAATTTCATCCTTATTCTACTATCTACAAAGACCATGCAGGTAAAGAAATACTATATTAGATTATTTCAGAATCCTAATAACAACCTTGTTAGCAATCTTAAGCAAAATCCCACAACCAGCGAGCTGCAGAGGAGAACACAACCCAAGGTGTCTCTGAGTCCACAGCTCCTACTCTGACTGTACCACCCCTCAGATTCCACCAGTCAATGGCACTTTGTCACCACACATCTTGATCTTTCCCCTCAGCTAAGTACAGATCCTGGGAAGGGATAGAGGCTTATAAAGGTACTCAGATTAAAGATGCTTAGTCTGTAATTTCTCTGATGCCCAAATAATGCATCAGTATTGTTTACAAGTGACAGTAGGGTAGGACAGAGAATGTGTTTCTCACAAGTACAGTTATCCAAGTCCCATGGTCTGGCTCACATTGGACACTTATTAATCCATTGATGTGTTCTCAGAAAATACTGGAGTATCAGTTGTTGTTCAAATGGTTTTAAATCATGCTTACTGTGTATCTGTGAGTTTCGGTCATAGAATTTCAGAATTGAAATCTCTACTTGATTTGCTCTATTCCAATTGATTCATATTAATGTTGGAGGTGTGACCAGGAGATGCACATAGCAAATGCATGGTAAAATATTCCTATGTGTGGGCATCCTCACTGTAAATAGAGTATGCTTCTCATTTTTTTTTAGAGTGTGCTTCTCATTTACCAGACTTTCCTTACTACACTCATACTCACACTCACAAGTGCGTACGCAGGTGCGTGCACACATCACACTTGTCTTCAGACTCACATATCAATTAAACCCTCCCTGACATCACAAGTTTGAAGTTTTAAATAAGTAATGTCCTTTTTACGTGGTTTAGAAAGATCAAGGGGATTTTATAAGTTCAGTGCAGGAAAGAAACCACAGAGCTAAAAGCTCTGAAGAGAGGCATGCTCCTGTGAGAGTTTGGGTAGACGTCCCCATCCACTGTAGGTTTTTCTTTTGACCCACCTTTGATTGGGCTTGTGCGTCTCTGTCAGCCTGGAGTTTTGTGTATTTCTGGTGCAGGTGTTCAGTGTCTACTCTGAGCTGCCTAATGACCTGCTGTTCTCATTTTGGTTACTGTTTATCAGTTGGGAGAGTGAGACGGCATTCAGCTTGGGTGAAGACAGTGAGTTTGTGGAAGAAGGGAGAGGAACATTTGATAAACACCAGGAATCAGAAAGTGTGTTTGTAGCCACTGACACACAAAATCTCCCACCTTTGTCAACATACCACTCTTTGGTTGTGCTATCTATCAGGCACTCCATGGTGTCTTACAGTAGATGTCCCTCCTTGCTTAATTCAAAATAATTGTAATCTTCAAATCATGAAGTACTAATGAATTCTTATCCATCTGGATTTTATTTATTTTATTCATAATTTTTACTTCCTGGAGAAAAATTCATGTTCTGAGAAAACAAGCACAATTTTCAAAATTTGGGCTGACCATGGGAAATTATAGGATTTTAGGAAATTTTCATATAATCATTCCTAACTCCTAGACTTACATATTAGTATCTATGTAAAGCAAGGGAAACTGCTTTTCAGATAATGATATTTTATCATTATAAAATCTCAAGTGTTTAACCTTTATTTTAAAAAATATTAAAACAGAAGTATATGTACATACATGTATATGGTTATATATACATATGTACATATATAAAAATTTTCAGCCACAAAGTTTGAAACAAAGAGATTTGAGGAAGATATTGCTTACCCAATATACTATATTTTTTGAGAAGCTTCATCAAAATTTTATTGCAGAATATTCAAACCCTATTGTGGAACTACTCTGTTTAACAGTTTTATTTTGGTATCACCCTTTGAAATAATAGCTTTAGATTTGCACTTGAGAAATTTAAGTTCAACATCCAGCTACCTACATACCTACTACCCTACTTCTCTGCCTTTGTCACTCCTCTTCATCTAACTATGGCATAAGGGTATGTCTGCAATTCTTCAGCACTTAAATAGAAAAACTCCTTTGGTCTGAATCAGGAAGCAAGGATTCCATGATGGGATTTGATTATCTTGTTTGCATTGAAAGTATCATCTTTACTCAAAATTTCCACATCATTTGAATATATGCCTTGCATATTATTATGAAAATCAAGGTTTTAATAAGGCCCCCAAAGCAGAAGAGTGAGCATCAGATCATAATTCTCCCAACTGAGAGGCTTCTCATAACATTAAAAGTCAGGTAGGAGAGGAACTTCTTTTAAAATAAAAAGGGAAATGTGGCATGTGCATGTGTGTGGGTGTGGGTGTGTGTTGTGTGTTTCTGTTTGATGAAAACCAGTACTGATTATCTCATCTACCAAATATATTGTTAGGTACTTAAAATATTTCAAAGAATTTTTATTGTGAGAGAACTGTAAGAATCTTTATGTAAAACATGAGGATATTGAGTTTCTCCTATGTCATCCAGGTTGTAAGTAGAAGAGTCAGAATTTGAATCTAAATTTGTTTGTGTCATTGTATCCACTTCCATTTATGGCATTTGTTGGAAAAAAAATACACTGATCTCTCAGGAAAACTAAGAAAAAAATTTAAAAATCACCAAATGCAATAGACCATACATAAGTGTTAACTATAAAGAAAAGGGTATAGTAATTTTCCAAATAAATTATACACACACACACACACACACACACACATAAACACACACACAAATATCAGGATTCAGATTTTTGTTTAATTTGCTTTTCTATTACATGATACTCTTTCTCTTATGAATTTGTTCCCTTAGTTCTCTAACATAACTAGTAGAACGCCTGCCTGCTGTAGATACTATGTTTCTCTCCAATCCTGAACACGTTTACACACATTAAATTCTTACCCCTGTTCATTAACTTGAGATGAAAAAGAGACGATTGTTCAAACAGGTACCAGCAAATTAAGAAAAGCACAGTTTATATTATTCACCCATTTGTGCACAGAAGTCTCTCTCTCTGGATTTAAATTAGCCAAGAAAGAAAGGAAATTGGAAGTGTTGATCAGTCCTTGTCGGAGCTGAAAAAATGGAAGGTGAGCCTGTCAGTGAGGAGGCTTGGTTTATGTTTAGTTCACAGCAGGAGTGCAGTCTCTTCTTTCTGAATTAAATAGCACGATGTAGATTGTGTATATCCCAGATTCTTTTCTGTGCCATAGACCAGAAGTACCTTAATTCCCTAGACACCTTCTAGTCAAGAGTTTCAAAAGCTCATTTTCATCACACCTTGGAGATGATGCAAACATTTATACATAATGAAGGTATATCTAGTACTCACTGAATAATTAAAGAGACTAGTAACGGTCAAGATCAAGACCACAGAGGCAACACAAGGTAAACCACTCACGGTCTCAGGAGATAATGTCATGCTGTTAATGTATCTTCCTCACTCTGTACTACTGCCTGCCAATTTACCGTTTATAAGATGATATTATAGCTAGTTTTGTCATTCTCTACCAGTGAACTATGAACTCACTGAGAGTCATGACCAATTGTTGGTTTATAGTATTTCACTTTTTTCTCTTTTTCTACACATCTGTTTACCCTAGAATCAGTTAAGTATCATATATACAATATGTTGACACATGTATGTTTTCTGCATGGATGTAGGAATCACAAATCGAGTAAGTGAATCTTTTTTTTTTTTAAGATTTTATTTATTTATTTGACAGAGAGAGACACAGTGAGAGAGGGAACACCAGCAGAGGGAGTGGGAGAGGGAGAAGCAGGCTTCCCGCTGAGCAGGGAGCCCTATGCGGGGCTCGATCCCAGGACCCTGAAATCATGACCTGAGCCGAAGGCAGACACTTAACAACTGAGCCACCCAGGCGCCCCCGAGTAAGTGAATCTGAGTATTCTGCATACAGTCTTGGTCATGTGGGATATGAGGTGATATGTTGAGAACACCACCATTAAAAACTCAAGCTACCTTCTTAGGTAGTTATTATACCTGAAAGCTGCCTTTATCTTGTAAGGGTCTTCTTAGTTTGGAGAGTCAAACATATAGATGGTGTGTTTAGAAAGTCTGATAAAGACTGCACAGAAACATATTAGAAGTTTGAGATAAGTATAGGTACCTCTTGATTTCAGTACAGTTGGACACATTCCATTCATCATTAACATGGTATGAGTATCACTTTCTTCTTCTTCTCTCTAACTTTCTGATGGCTGTGCTCCCCAAGTTGCTCTCCAGAGCACAGCATTTTACTTCTAACATACATTTTAGTTCTTATATGGAGTTAATAAAGCTAACATTATGATAAAATTTAAAACTTTGTTGATGGTTTTAAAGAGCAAAATAGACACTAGAATAATTAAAATCACAATTTGTAATCATGAGACAATTTTCTAGAATGCAGATAAAAGTAACTTCATGGGGCGCCTGGGTGGCGCAGTCGTTAATCGTCTGCCTTCGGCTCAGGGCGTGATCCCAGCGTTCTGGGATCGAGCCCCACATCAGGCTCCTCCGCTCGGAGCCTGCTTCTTTCTCTCCCATTCCCCCTGCTTGTGTTCCCTCTCTCGCTGGCTGTCTCTGTTAAATAAATAAATAAAATCTTTAAAAAAAAAAAAAAAGTAACTTCAAAATGATAGGTATGGTGTAAAGAAAGGTACTTCCAGATTAGAAATTATATGTGCAGAGGAGTGAAATTGGAACACATGGCATAGAGGTAATAGTCAAGCATGTAGCTAAAGGCAACTGAAAAATGAAATAACAGAAAAGCAGATTTGAAAACTGTACTACATTTCAGCCTAACATAATAAAAAGCAACTCAGCCATGACCCACTTTGGAAAACATATATGATTTAACAGACCAAAGAAAAATTTGCATGAGAATTCAGGTAGATGAAAATTCTAATAAGTTATGTAACATGACCAGACTGATCACAGCCTTGACTGCAGTCCTGGATACCAAAGACAACGGGGAAGGCCTAAGCTATGTAAGTGGGAAGAAAATGACCCATTATTATTGTCAAGTATCTTCCTGAACTATGAGATTCAACATAAAAGTCTCGGAAAATTAATGAAGCTGCACATTTCCCAACTTGAAGTATATCCAGAAATAAGATGGTAGTGTATTAAATTCTCCTGGACTCACAACAGCCTTTTTTCTTACTTTTCCATACCAGTCAGTTTCTGTTTCATAGTAATAATTTTTGTTTTTCAAAACCTTTGGAGTGAATGTCACTTGGCTTTGCCATAATTCTGACACTGGACCCTGCTTTTAGATGACCCTTAATGGTATCTAATCCCAGTAGCTACCCATAGACTTTATCTTGTTCAAGTCTTGGAAAATGTGATTGGTCACTGGCTAGTTGATAGCGGATAGTCCCCTGTTCTAATCATCTAAGCCAAGGTGAAGGAATTATGTGATCCCTTAGGTTCCCCCTTCGTAGAGCTGGGAAGTTGGATAGTTTTAAAAAGATATGCTTGGTGCATAAATATTGTGTTGAACTTAGTTTACATTCCATGGGACTGTAACAGAAATATTTGCATAATAATAACTGGCCTCAGGAAACATAACATCTCTAAAATCCCTTTTAAAATGTTGAATCCCTACTGTAGGTTGCTAAGTGAGGACTACACATAATAAGACAAAAGTGGTAAAATTGTGGGGGGGCGCCTGGGTGGCACAGCAGTTAAGCATCTGCCTTCGGCTCAAGGCGTGGTCCTGGCGTTATAGGATCGAGCCCCACATCAGGCTCCTCTGCTATGAGCCTGCTTCTTCCTCTCCCACTCCCCCTGCTTGTGTTCCCTCTCTCGCTGGCTGTCTCTATCTGTGTCAAATAAATAAATAAAATCTTTAAAAAAAACAAAGTGATAAAATTGTGAAATACAAAGACTGTTGTTGGATATTTTAAATCAGTTAAACACTGAGATAAGGAGTGAAAAATAGGAATACAAATTACATTGGAAATGCTCATGATAATTCTGTATAAGAAGAAATAAATACAATGATAAATAATATTAGTAAAATAATACACAGGGTTTCAAACCATAGGTTTTAATAATAAAAACAAGATTTTTTTCGTGTATTGAGAGCACAGTAATTGCTCTGAGGGGTTCATTCCCTCCAATATCTCTCCCCTTTCTCCCAGAACTTCTCTCTTGGGAAGGACAGAGCACCTAGATTAATTCAGTCTGTTATAGAATAAAAGCTCTCTTTCTTTTGGACTTGAATCTAATAGGTGGGATGCCTGGAGTTTGGTAATACCAGAAGGTAATGACACTACCTGGAAATTAAGTTAACATTTGAAGTTAGAAATGAAAAGGCACAGACTCCTGGTGATGTAATTTAAGTGCTTGGATTTAGCCATATATATTAATAAATTCTAATTTTTAACACCAGTTTGAT
The DNA here is from genome assembly GCF_023065955.2 of Ursus arctos. Taxonomy (NCBI): domain Eukaryota; kingdom Metazoa; phylum Chordata; class Mammalia; order Carnivora; family Ursidae; genus Ursus; species Ursus arctos. The sequence goes on from NW_026622930.1 coordinate 18,009,627, forward strand.
TTACACTTCTTTCCCTTACAGCCATATCAATTCTAAATATAAGAATGTTTCTCAGAATCTTAAGCAAATTCTTATGGATATAAGATTTTCTTCTTTTTCTCTCATTAGTTTTGCCTAAATAAGAGATTCTTGTTCTCATTATTTCTGTTAGTTTAATTCCCTTAAATCCCTTAAATGGATTGTGAGATTCTTTCCTGCTGGGTTTTTGTTTGATATGGTAATTTTTCCAAGGGTATTGTTTTCAGAAATCTTGCAGATCAGGTTGCTGGAATTTCCATAGTAGGGATGGGATTGTGGGCTGTGATGTAATAATGGTGCTTTAATGATAAAGGCTAACAGGAAACATGCTAGAGAACCGGACTTCCACTAAGGAAGTGTGTGAGGCTGCCTCCCTCTGTCAGAAGCCGTTTCCTGATGCAAACGAGAGACAACATGTACCCTCTCTCCGAATGCATTGAGAGTAGTTTGTGCATCAATGCCACCTTCTTCCAGGAGGGGCCCTTGGGTCAGCAAGTTGGGACACTCTCTTGGGAGACAGTTAACAGCAAATGGACAGGTAGAGCCGTCTCCTGCATTAATCTGGTAGGATGCTCAGATGCATGTCACACTTGTTCCACTCTGCCCAGGGGAAATAGCCTGTCAGCAATCCATAATGAAGACTCAATTTCTGCGGACACCTCAAAGCCTCAAGAATACATGGAATTCCCCCCGCAATCCACACCTGTAAACTTAGTTTGATGAATGGTTCACTCACACAGGGAGACAGGAGGGAAAAGGAGAGTCAGAAACTTGCTTTGGAGACTTACTTTCTCTATTCTTATTTATAAAGTTGAATTAGGATTGGATTCTTTCTGAGTCATCTGAGAATTGAACATCAAAGAGAACATAGTACATACATCAGGCTGTAGAAACCAAGAAAACAAAAGGTATACATGACACAATTCAGGAAGCAAGGTGATGGAGGGAAGAGCAACTGTATGTCATGACAGAAAAGGGTAAGGACTGGTATCCCCTATTCATATATAACCTCTGGATTGAAAACCAAAAATAAACTATATGCTTCTTACAAAAAAGTGCACCTTATAAAATGTGACAGAAAAGAGAAAAAAAGTGCACCTTATAAAATGTGACAGAAAAGAGAAAGGTAGGCCAAAGCATGCAAGGTAAGGGGGAGAGTGGTGAAAGTAATGATTTCATACGAAGTAGAAATCAAGGCAGAAAGCATTAAATGAACAAACAAAAAAAGAGAGCTCATTTTTCTGTTCTTATAATGTATAATCCACAGTGAAAATATCTCTGCTATAAGCCTTTATGAGTCAAATATAGCAGCAACATGCTATGATTTAGTTTTAAAGCAGAAAATGAAATAAAGTGAAGGATATAGAAAAATAAATAAGAGTAGGAGACATAAGTATATAACTCTTACTCATGATGCATCAGGTTGGTTAAAATTGTACATAGCAAGATGTTTTTCAAACACAAGTAATATATGTATTTATTTAAAAGAAAAATACAGATGCACAATATTTGCTCTCATTAGTTTCATTACATTATTTAAATATGTAGAGATGCAAAACCAGATATAAATTTCTTGTGTCCTGACAAACTTATGAAATGAAAATACAAATTAAATGTAAACAAAGTTTTAAAAATCAGTAAAGTTCAGGGCCCTGGGTGGCACAGTTGGTTGGGTCTCTGACTCTTGGTTTTGGCGAAGGTCATGGTCTCAGGGTCATGAGACCGAGTTCAGCATTGGGCTCTGCACTCAGTGCAGAGTCTGCCTAAGACTTTCTCTCCCTCTCCATCTGCCCCTCCCTCTGTGTGTGAGCTCTCTCTCTCTCTCAAAATAAATAAATAAATCTTTTTAAAAAAATCAATAAAATTCAAATTACAACCACATTTGGATTTAATAGTGCCAACATGTTGTTGTATATTTTCAATTCCGTTTGTTCCTTTGATTTTGAGTATAATGGCCCATCATTTCTCACATGCTTTTATGTTTTTTTTCTTTTTACGAAGATTTTTTTTATTTAAGTATAGTTGACACACAATGTTACATTAATTTCAAGTGTTCAACAGAGTGATCAGCTTCTCTATACATTATGATATGCTCATCACAGTGGTAGCTACCATCAGTCACCATACAATACTATTACAATCTCATTGACTGTATTCCCTGTGCTGTGCCTTTTATTCTCACGATTTATTCATTCCATAACTGGAAGCCTGTCTCCCACTCTCCTCACCCATTTTTCCCATTCCTCCAGCCCTTCCTTTTGGCAACCATCAGTTTGTCTCTGTATTTATAGGTCTGATTCTACTTTTTGTTTGTTTATTCATTTGTTTTGTTTTTTGATTCTACATATGAGTGAAATCATGGTATTTGTCTTTCTCAGTCTGACTTACTTCATTTAATATAATATCCTCTATGTCCATTCATGTTGCCTCAAATGACAAGATCTTATCCTTTCGTATAACTGTGTTATATTATGTATATTTATTATATTATATTATATTATATTATATTATATTATATTATCACATCTTCCTTATCTATTTGTCTATCAGCGGATACTTAGGTTGCTTCCATATCTTGGTTATTGTAAATAATGCTGCTTCCATGTCTTGGCTATTGTAAATAATGTGGCAATACACACGGGACACATATATCTATTCAAATGAACATTTTCATTTTTTCTGGGTGAATACTCAGTGGTAGAATTATTGCATCATATGGTATTTCTATTTTAATTTTTTGAAGAACCTCCATACTGCTTTCCACAGTGGCTGAACCAATTTACATTACCACAAATAGTTCATGAGGGTTTCTTTTTCTTCACATCCTCACCAACACTTGTTATCTTGTCTTATCGATTTTAGCCATTTTGACAATTGTAAGGACCCAAATAAATATAATCAGAAACAAAAGAGGAGAAGTAGCAACTGACACCACAGCGATACAAAGGATTATGAGAATATTGTGAAAAATGATATGCCAACAAATTGGACAATCTAGAAAAATGGGTACATTCCTAGAAAACATACAATTTTCTGAGACTGAATCAGGAAGAAATAGAAAATCTGAACAGGCCATCTACTATGATAACAAAAAAACTACCAAAAAACAGAAGTCCAGGAGTAGATGAATTCACAGGTGAATTTCCTCAACTATTCCAAAAAATAGAAGAGGAAAGAAAGCTTCCAAATACATTTTATAAGGCCAGCATTACCCTGATAACAAAATCAGATAAAGGCACCACAAACAAGAACTACAGGCCAATATACTGATAAGCATAGATGAAAAATCCTCAACAAATTTTAGCAAACTATTCAACAATACATTAAAAGGATCATTCACCATTGTCAAGTAGGACATTATTCTGGGGATGCAAGTATGGTTCAATGTTCACAAATCAATCAATGTGATACACCATATCAACAAAATTAAGGATAAAAATCATATGATCATCTCAATAGAAAAAGCATTTCACAAAATTCAACATTCATTCATTATAAAAACTCTCAACAAAGTGGGTTCAGAGGGAACATACCTCAAAATAATAAAGGCCATATATGAAAAACCCAGAGCTAAAATGATACTCAATGGTGTGAAAACCTGAGAGCTTTCCTCCAAAATCAGGAACCAGATAATGATGTTCACTCCCACCACTTTTATTTGTCATAGTACTGGAAGTCCCAGCCTTAGCAATCAGATAAGAAAAAGAAATGAAGCATTTATATCGGTAAGGAAGCAGTTAAAGTGTCACTATTTGCAGATTACATGATACTTCACATAGAAAACCCTAAGGACTCCACCAAAAACTGTTAGAAGTAATAAATGAGTTCAATAAAGTTGTAGGATACAAAATTGGTACACAGAAATTGGTAGCAGTTTCATATAATAATAATGAAGTGACAGAGAGAGAAATTAAGATAATCCCATTTACTATTGCACCAAAAATAATAACATACCTAGGAACAAACTTAACCAATGAGGTTAAAAAAAAAAAAAAAAACAGATCAAAGGAGGTTAAAGATCTGTACTCTGATAACTATAAAACATTGCTGAAAGAAATTGAAGATGACACAAACAAATGGAAAGATATTCCTTGCTCATAGACTGGAAGAACCAATATTGTTAAAATGTCCATACTGTCTAAAGTTATCTACAGATTCAGTGCAGTCTTTATTAAAATACCAACAACATTTTTCACAGAAGTAGAGCAAATAATCCTAAAATGTGTATGAAATCACAAAAGACCCTGAATAGGCAAAGCAATCTTGAAAAAGAAGAACAATACTGGAAGTATCACAGTCCCAAAATTCAAGATAGACTACAAAACTGTAGGAATCAAAACAGTATGGTACTGTCACAAAAATGGATACATGGATCAGTAGAACAGAATAGAAAGCTGGAAATAAACCACTCTTAATTGGTCAATTAATCTATGATGAATGTGGAAAGAACGTATAATGAGGAAAAGACAGTCTCTTTAATAAATGGTGCTGAGAAAACTGGACAGCTACATATAAACGAATGAACCACTGGACCACTTTCTTACACCATACACAAGAAGAAATTCAGAATGGATTAATAAAAACCTAAATGGAGACCTGAAACCATAAAAACTTTAGAAGAGAACATAGGCAGTATTTTTTCTGACATCGATCATAGCAACATTTTTCTAGATCTGTCTCCTAAGGCAAGGGAAAGAAAAGCAAACATAAACTTTTGGGACTACATCACAATAAAAAGATTTTGTACAGTGAAGGAAACCATACCAACAAAACAAAAAGGAAACCTACTGAATGGGAAAGATATTTGCAAATGATATATCAGGTAAGGGATTAATATCCAAAATATATAAAGAACTTACACAGTTCGACACTAAGAAACAAAAAACAAAACAAACAAACAAAACAATGTAATTGAAAAAAAATGGGCAGGTCACTTAAGAATAGACTTTTTTTTTTTCCCCAAGGAATATATTTCTGACATTATTTTTATCACTGGAGAGTAGGTAGAGCACTGTGATTAAGGTACATGAATTGTGAAACCAGTTAGTTATAAAGTGCTACTTTACAACTCTCCTGGAAATCTTGGAAGGTTACTACTTAACCTTCTTGTGCCTCAGGTTTTTTTTAAAGTTTTTACCTTTTAACAGTAGCTGGCACATAGTAAATACCAGTGATGCTCATTTTTTAAAGGAACTTTATTTATTTTCTGATATTTTTTGTGTACTAATTATCTTTAGCCAAATACAGTTCTTGTATATAAAATGAAATATTTTTCTTCAAGGCCTACACTTATTTATCAGTATACTTTTAGCTAAATAACTTAAGTGTTTCTGAGTACACTTAAACAATAAATCATAAGATTTCAAAGAAATGCTTTCCTTACTGCAGAATTTAGAGCCTGGGTGTGTATATTTTAATTTCCTTTTTTAAAAAAAGATTTATTTATTTTAGAGAGAGAGTTGCGGGGGGAAGGGCAGAGGGAGAGAGAGAAACTCAAGCAGACTCCATGCTCAGTGTGGAGCCCAACTCAGGGCTCGATCTCATGATCCTGACGTCAGACCTGAGCCAAAACCAAGAGTTGGACTCTTAACTGACTGTGCCACCCAGGCATCCCTTAATTTCCTTTTTATTAAAGCTATGTATCAGAAATGTTTGAGAAACAGAAGTTTAATAGTGATGTGGGAGTACCTATAAGAAAAATTATTTTCCAAATAATTTCACTTTTTACTAGATTAGATTTTTAATTTTTTAAATTTAAATTAATTAACATATAATGTATTATTAGTTTTAGAGGTAGAGATCAGTGATTCATCAGTCTTATATAACACCCAGTGCTCATTACATCATGTGCCCTCCTTAATGTCCATCACTCAGTTACCCCATCCCCCTCCAGCAACCCTCAGTTCATTTCCTATGATTAGATCTTAATAAAAATACACAATATTAAGGTTCATTTACTTACACAATACTCGTGCATTTGTTGCCAATTTTATTTAGGCATAATAATTGAGCATATTGAAAGAAAAGACAAATGATCTGAAAATAAGATCTCAAACTTTAAATGACCAAAGGAAGAGATACCCTTTAGAAAACAAAGCAAATAAAAATTTTTAAAAATTGGGAAAAAATGAAGGCCTGCATTTCATACTTTAAAATAGGAAAGCTTTATTGACGGTTGAATTGTAACAATTGAAAATATGGTAATATAATGTAAATCCACCAATATCTTATCTTAATTTAAAATATGTTGTTCAATTAATTTTAATATATTTAAGACTTAAAGAATACGTTATTTTATACAACCTAAAGAAGGAGGTCATCAAGTAAATAACTCTGGATGGATTTTTGAAAAGACAGAGTAGTTTTACAGTCAGTAATAGCATTGTTGTCTATGAAAGCAAAGATGATTATATGGACCATCAGATCTTATTTATGATGGCACCAGACGATGGCCTTTGAGGACTATGCCAAAGATTTCCCCTGGATAAGTATCATGATCCAATTTGAGGTGCTGTGCTTCTTTTTTTCTCTAACCTCCCTTGGAAATATCCTCTGCAGATCACTGGCAGTAGAAAGGCCACCAAGATTTCTGGTTGAGTCTCCCTGTTTTCTCATGGAAAGACAATAGTCCATGGTTTATGTAAGAAGTGGCGCAAGGCACTAGTGGTATAGTCTGTGCAAGAAGATGCAGAGAGGATGAGTGATCCAAAGGAGGAATGCTCCGCCACATACTTGTAATCCATAATTTATTCATGCTGAGCCAAAAATGGAACCACAGTGGGCTCCTTTATGGCCACATAGTGCTCAAACAATGGCACTGGGTGGGAGCAGAACTTGTTCTGTGTAATATGAATCTCTTCCTGCTGTGGTTTCTCTGCCTCCTTCTCTTGCCATTTTATCTGCAGCCACACTTTGGAACGTTTTCACATTCTTGGTTGAGGACTTTTCTTAACCATCTATGGTAGTCAAGGTAAATGATTATGCCTTTGTTTATTTTTAAATCTCAGTGGAAAGCACATCTTTTCCCAAATGTGTTCTTGAAATATTTACTTTGTGAAAATAAAACTATCATTTGGGGAAGCAGATTCAGATATTGTGCCAACAATAAACTCAGCCCCATGTGTGGCACATTTTCCCCCCTCTCTTTATTTTAGGAATGTTTCACGTGAAATGGCTATTTTAGTTAAAATGTTATTTTGATATCTTGTTTTATACACTAAATAGAAGGTGGGTAAAAGGCAAATAGAGGTATACTTATTCTTAAATACAAAATACAAATGTGAAGGTACAAATTTTGACAGAAATTCTAGGACCAAGATTAAAAATGAAAGAGCGATTTCACTACCAATAGTTTTTAAGAAGGAAGTTCTAGAATTACAATATGTGTTAATTTATGCAGAATCAAAGTAATTAAGGGGAAGCAGTTGGTTCATGCACAGTATATATTCTGTAATCACATTAAAACCTTTATTGTTACTCTTTTAATTTATATGGTGTTTTCATTTTTATTTGCCATTAAAACCAGTACCATGAAATGGTGGTTGTGCCTCTCTCATCACATTTCACAGATGAGGAAAAAGAGATGTCTAGAATTTCGTTAATTATCCTATGTTCATGCAGCTCATAAATCATAGTTCTGAGACTTGACTCCTTTATCTTGTAGTTTCTAAATCAGAATTCTTTCAACTACATTACAGTTGTTTCACTTTTATTCCTTATTTGTATATATATTATACCATATCTGTAATGAAAGGGAGGAAAATTAATATCTGTTTAGTAAGAAAAAAGAGTATACTACGCATTTACCAATAGTATCCCCTCGATTACTTAAATATTGTATCCAGCTTTACTTAGTGTGTGTGTGTGTGTGTGTGTGTGTGTGTGTGTGTGTATTTCCTTATCTGCCTTGTTAGAGATCTAAAAACCCTATTAATCTTTTATTATTTTTTTTCAAAACCCGGCTTTTACTTTGACAATTTTCTATTGTGGTTATTTTTTTACATTCTTTAAGTTCTGCTTTTTATAGTTTCTCTGTTTGGGGTTGGAGTGTGTCCCCCATAACGATATGTTTAAGTCCCAATCCCTGGTACTAGTGAATGTGGCTTTATTTAGACATAAGGTCTTTGCAGAGATGATTAAGATATAAGTGAAGATGACACAATACTCAAGTAGAGTGACCCTTTAATCCAATATGACGGGTGTCCTTATAAAAAGAGGAGAAGAGAGGCAGAGACACAGAGGGAGGACAAACTTATGACAACAGAAGCAGAGATTGGAATTATGTGGCTGAAGGCAAAGAATGCCAAGGATTGCTTGCAACCATCAGGAGATAGGAGAGAGAATGTGAAACAGATTTCTCTCTGAGCCCCAAAAAGGAAACAGTCCAGCCAAAATCAAAGTCCACTTTGATTTTGGACTTCTGGCCTCTCAAACTGTGAGAGAGTAAGTTTCTGTTGTTTTAAATCACTCAATTTGTGGTGATTGTTACGCAGCCTTAGGAAGTCTGTGCATCTGCCTTCTTTCTTTGGGTTTCATTTGTTGCTCTCTCACTTCTTGAGATGGATCCTTAGATTATTGGTTTATAGGTTTTCTTCTTTTTAAATATGCTTTTAAGGTTACACTTTTCCTGATAATCACAGAATTAGTTGCATGCCACAAGTGTTGATATGTTTCATTTTCATAATTATTCACTTTACTATTTGCTAATTTCCTTTTGCCCAAATGATTATCTAGACATGTATTATGTAATTTCAAAATATGTGGATATTTTCTATTCATCTTGTCTTACTGAAATCTAGCTTCATTCCTTTGTGGTCAGAGAAGATGCTCTAAATTATTTTTAATCCTTTGAAATTTCTTGAGACTTGCTTTATGACTCATCATTTGGTCAATATTAGTACAGTTTTAAAGACACTTGAAAGAATGTGTGATCTATCAATTTAAAGCAAAATCATCTTAGGTAAATTATGTTAATCAGATTATTCATACCTTCTTCATTTTTGCTGATTTCCTTTAGTTCCATCAATTCATACATTATGTTTCTTGAAACTATGTTATTAGATGCATGAAGATAGGTAGATTGACCCTTTAATCAATATGAAATGTCTTTCTCTAGCAACTACCTTGCTTTAAAGCCTACTTTCTCTGATACTAATATAGCCTAATGGCTTCCTTTTAGGTAATATTTGAGTGTACACATTTTCTGTCCTTTCACTTTCAACATTTCTGTATAAATAAAGTATGTTAGTATATGGTATGGTTTAGTTGGGTTTTCTTTCCTTTTTTCAAATCCAGTGTAAGGATCTTTGTTTTTCTTTTTTATTTTATGTTATCTGTGAATGATTATTCCCTATCTATGTATTTCTTATTCAAAAATTAATTAATTTAAAGCAAACCTTTTCAAAATTTATAAATCTCGGGTTGTCTTTCAGGTATTATTGGTAATTTTGTAGGCAATAAGTAACATTTGCAGAATTAGAATGAATTTTCTATTTACCTTTGCCTATATTATGCCTTAAGTAAAGCTGTAGAAGAATTGTAGACTTGTACGGCGTACTCATCCACATTTGTAAGGTAAGGGGTAAGGAGTGGTGTGTTCTATCTTGTTTGCTTTCTTCAACTGTACTGCTGTATTTTGCCTGTTTAACTCATTTGACACATTGTGCTCCCAGCAGCAGTGGTGCTGGAAGAATAAAACATTATTCTTCAACCCCTTTAACTTCAAATGAGATACAAAAATACTCTTTCAACTATCACACATTAGAAATTAAACAGGTAGTGGATATCATGTTCAAAGAGTTCTGGAGGTAAAGGGTATATTATGAGGAAGAGGAGCAGGAATAGAGAATGTGTCAACATCTATAGGTTAGTCTTAGAGATCCCAAAAGCCCCATTTGATTGAATATTCATCCTTGGCCATCTATTCAATAACTTAATTTTGAAGAGATATTATAGTACTCTGTTAAAACAAATTTATAGGTGATATACATTTACTATTCCCTTCTAGATGATGTAGTGTTAATGCTAATAAATACAATACTTTTATTAGCAATCACTGGCTATATGTGAATGAATTGGTCTGGGTACTTTTTTTTTTTTTTTTGGTCTGGATAAGTTAAATGCACTGCTCATTTAATATTCACGACAGGCTTTGTGTAATTATCCCTATTTTATAGATGTAGAGAAGGTTTATAGAGATTAAATAAATTGTCAAAGGCCCAGAATTGGGAAATAAGGAAACCATAATTTGGAAGTATTTTTATTTTCTGTGTGTGTGTGTGTGTGTGTGTGTGTGTGTGTGTGTGTGTGTTTGTCAGTTTTATTGTTTTGTGACTTTAAAGTGTCCATTTGTGTTTCATATGAAGATATGAAAAAATAGGAAAGCTCTCCTACAGATTTTATTTCAATAAAGAAAGTTCAGATATGTCAGGAAATATAAGTCTAGAAAAGAAAATACTAATACATTAGTATTTGGTTTTAAATCATATGGGTGTAAATTCTCATATTGAGCTATTATACATTATTTGACTTTTTACTTGCAAACTTTTCACTCTTAACGTTTTTGATCAAGTAGAATTATTTGCTGTTCAGTGACTAGGTAAGCATTTAATAAATGCCAACTTCATGTTAGTTACTCCTAACCGCAAGTCTTAATCATCCTTGTAATCACCCCACTGAAGAGCTTAAGGGTTTTAGTACAGTAGAAACTCTAGGAACATGTGAATGGATTTGTCGTGAAGTATCTTATATTCGTTTTCACTAAAGAGACAGATTCAGTGGAGAAGGAAAGGTCCATGAAAAGTTGTGAAAGCACCAGGAAAGGAAGAGAGGGTGTGATCTATCACGTTTCAACTTGAGCATCTCTATCTCCAGCCCATCTAGCTAGATTACTTACCAGGGAGAAAGGAAAAGATATGATGTCTCAACTGTGAAAGTTTGTGACCTAGGTCTGGAGATAAGTCAATGATATGACACGCTCCCAAAGTAGCAACAGAAGCTGCTGGATTATTTTGGAATAAATATTCAGCTAACAAAGAATTACAGCTAGTCACCACTGGTCTTAACCAACAGGGGTTGCTCCATAAGTTCTTAACATGCATGTCAGAGAAAAGAGAAGGGGGGGGGGCAGACAAGGCAAAACAAAACAAAACACCCAGACCAAACCAACCAAACACCAACAAACTGTAAGGAGATACAAAGAGAAAGCAGTGTTATAGAAAGAGATTATCTCTAATCGCCAAAAAGGATGAAAAAAGATAGCAAAACCAGACTGCCTTTAGCAATAAACATTACAAAGCAGAATCCAAACAAATAGCACCTTCTCTGGTCCATGGGAAGCTGCCAAAATTATCATCTAAAGATTGTCATCTAGGTGTAAATAAAGTGCTATGGGAGTATCAGGGAATGGGATAAACCTGAATACTGAGAGAAGTTTCCTGAAGGGGGTCCTAACAGATAGGAATCTTTGAGTATTGATAAGATGCGGCCAGGTGGAGAAGTAAGGAGCATGAGCAAAGCCATGCAGTTGTGGGACCCACGGAAGCCAGGAATATAATGCTGAAGAATAAGTGAGAGAATGGAATAATAGTAGCGGTGGCAAGGTTTTATAGAATCTTCTTCACAATATTAAGGAGTAGTAGACGTCTCCCTCCATTCCTCTCTCGTACCCATATAAACCCTGGCCTCCTCTCCCCTCCCTAGAAGACGTGTTGATTTTATATTCTAAACATTTCTTTGATTTATTTTTTCTCTGTATTCTCAGACCATTGCTTTTGGCCAAAGCATGTTAGACTACATTAGGTCATGCCACCATATAAACTCGTAGCACTTTTGTCTTCCTTGAGCCATAGCCGTCATATCTTATTAGGATCACTGGTCAGTTTCACCAAGCCCTCTAACGGCTCAGCCTGGGTCTGTCTTGCTTCCTTACCAGGGTATCCCTATTGACACTGTGGACAATGAAAAAATATTGATTGGATGAAGTAAAAACTTACTCAAACCACTGCAATGTTCTAACTGTTCCCTTGACTTCAATTTCTGTTTTCTTCCGCTCACCATTCTGCAATAGCAGTGCCTAGAAGAAATAGTCTCACCTTATAAACAGGCTCTTTTCATACAGAAATTTGAATGTTAATTCATAAACATTTACTTCAGAAATACTTCTTGGCAGATTCCCACATAAGAGGTCCTGAAATGGGGTCTAAATATTTAGGTCCTTTTCATAGACTTACATTTCTTATTTCTACATGTTTCCTTGTTAAGAAATAATTGAAATATGCCCCCAAGTTTCTGAATTGAGTCTATACATAAATGTACTTTTATTTTCTTTTTACATAACTTACAGAGATTTGAATTAAGAAAATGACATCCAGGTGTTGACTGCCCCCTTAAATATACTTAACTTTTTAAAGATTTCTAGCTATGAGAATTTTTTGCTTTTCTGTTTCAAGAGGGAAAAAAAAAATACCTGCATATTCCTTTTGTCTTTGAAAAAGACAGATGTCAACAAACAGATTCCCTGATGAAAACAAAAGGATTTATTTCTCCTCTAAAATACTTATCCAAGGATAATTCATTGGAACAAGTATGACTCAGGGGATCCTACACCAAGTACATTTTGGATTCTAATCCTGACCATGTCACCGACTTAAATGTGGGTCTTATTTCTCATGTGTCTTAATTCCCTGGCTGTGAAATGAGAATAACAATTTCTCTCTCACACATAGTGCTTTGAAAATTCAATGAAGCATCACAAAAAGACACTCACAATTGTACAAAATGTCATGGCAGAAAAACAGTCTGCGAAATGAATGAAGTGGAGGGGTCCCTGATAAGGATTTTATTGACATAATGAAAGGAGCACCAAGCCTTAGTCATCACGTGCTGCGTGTGATGATTGTGGTTGGTGGAGGGGTTGAAAAGTAAATAAGCTGTCATCTCTTCAACTCCCTTACACGGAGCTCATTGCTCAGTTGAGAAGGCATATATATATAGACAGATCATCCTTTCGTTGTATGAACATTTGTTGAGTGTTTGTTACGTGCCATACACGTTCTAGCCAGTAAGGATGTAGCAGTGAGGCAAATACAGGGAGCTTAAATTCGAATTAGACAGACAGAAATGAAGATAAACAAGAAAACACACACACACACACAGAGTTGTGTCAATTGTGTGTAGGAAGACAAAAACAAAGCATGGAAAGAAGATATGTAATGCTGAGGGTACAGAAATTTTAGGTAGTTGGGGAAAGCCTCATTTAAGTTCTTTTAAGCAAATACTTGAAGGAAATAAGGAAGCTAGTGACATGGCTCTTTGAGGGAATGGAAGTTTAAGGCAGAATGCACAGCAAGTACAAAGGCCCTGAGGTGCAAGGGTGTCTCGTCTAAAACAGAGAGGAGGCTAGTGTGTCTAGAGTCTAGGATTAAAATAGTGGCGTATGAAAAGCTTGTTACAATGACATGATGGTGGAGATAAAGAAGATTTCAGTACATACTTTGGTGAAGACATGGCACTTTAGCGGAACATCTTTATTTTCTAAATGTTCTGGCCTCACTCTCTTGTAATGATAAAATATGCTTTTATTTTGCATTTTCACCAAATTGCCAGGTATTCATCTCTTTCAGCTTGTATTTAGGTCATTTGGGGTGGTCCCCAGAAACAGATTTTACGTATCTGTAAAATTACATTACGTTAACCGTGGTCACATTTAGCATGTGTCCTGTTCTTAGCTTCCTTCCCACTTTTGCCCACTCTCCATCTGTGAAGTCATTTGATGAATGCCCATGGACCTGACCCTGGAGAACAAAAATGCCCATGCTGAGACATCTACTGTAAGAGCAAACATCCTTTTTAGCTGAAGACTTTGGTCTATTCCCTAGTTGCCCATCTCTCTGGCACAGAGAATCCAAAACTATGCTTATAACAAGTGTCTTACAAATATTCTCAGGAATTATTCAATCAAATTTAATCCTAACTTCCCTTCACTGTAGGAGTTCAGAACTAGCACCTGGAGTGGGTGGTGGGTCACTGTTCTACAGCTTCCTCTTCCTGGTCCATCCCTATTCAACCCACTTTCACCTGTTACAAAATAAAAATTCTCATGCATATTATAAATGTGATAGGATGAGGTCATGAGCAGGTGAAAGGAGAAGGGGTGGGCTTTTATTATACTAATGCTATCAGTCAACCCCAAAGACCTGCAAAACCGAGGTGGTTATGAGATGAATAGTCTACCTTCCTGTCAGAAACAGTGCATATCATGGTATTTTGTTATGAAGAGGTAGACGTTTTTAAAGAAATGTTTGGTCTGTAACCAAAATATAAGGGATGTAGAATGAATCACTAGAGAGAAAGCCATAAAGAGGGTCTGGGATCATATTATAGAAACATTTAAGGGATTTGGATTTTTCCTGTAGGTAATAAACATTTGTAAGCGAGAAAGAGAATTCAACACATTTTTTTATTTTTTAGAAAAAATACTGCTTCTGCAGAATGTTAGGTGGAAGAGACAAGGGAGAAATTTAAGTCAAGAGAGCAGATGGGAGACTATTGCAAATGTTTCAGTAAAAGTTTTATGTATTTAATTAATATTTATTTGTCATTCATTCTATGTAAGGAGCAGTGCTTGTCAGTAAGGGATACCACGATGAGCAAAATGGACTCTGTGTGAGCCCTTAGATGGCTTGATGAAACTACCTGCGGCCCCAAGAAGATGGGATGGTTGTGGATCAAGGAGGAGAAAGGTGCCGTGAGGGCGTATGGCGGCACCACACAGCAGAGTCTAAGAATAGCTTAATCAAGAGCATTGACCTGGGAATTGAGAGGAAATAATTGAGATGAAATAATTCAAGAGATGTTTCAAATGGAGAATAAACAGAAGTTCTAGAGAACAGAGAAATGGTGGAAATAACTCAACCAATTCTGCTCTATCTCTCTTCATTTAATTACATAATGCTGCTAATTTGATTTTTTAAGATACTTTAAAGTACAAAGAGATACTGCTAAAATTAGAAAGCTCTGTTTCAAGAGTTTAGATACAAAATGTGTTCAGACTTCTTTCCAACTGGAACTTTCCTCACTAAGACCAAGTTCTGCCCAAAAGTCTAAGACTTGGGATGAATTTATGTTAGCAAAAAAGTATACTTTGAGCACTTCCTATTCTAAGAATGGGCACACCGGGAACTAAATAGATATAAATCTGTGTTCTCATGGAGATTACTTTCTGGTAGGCAGAGATGGAGCATAACACTAAATTCATTTATATATATTTTTATAGCTATAAATATCATGGGGAAAGCAGAGGAGGATAATGGAAAATCAGAGACACCAGGGATTACATTTTAAACAGAGTGGTGGTTTCGTTGAGAAGTTGGCATTATAGTAAAAAAGGAAGTAGAGGAGTGATTCACGTGGATGTCTGAGGGAGAGCTGTCCAGACTGATGAAGAGTCCTTGGGGTCACACCTCCTGGGTTCAGAGAAGGCAGAGGAGGCCAGTAAGCCTGGAGCTGCATGCCTGAGGGAAGACCAGTAGGAGATAAAGTCTGGAGGGTGATGGAGGGTGACTGATCATGTAGGATCTTGTAAACCTGGAGCAGACATTGGGTCTAATTTGAAATTGGGAGTGCTTAGGGAATTTTTAGAAGAGAAATCGCATGATGAAATTCAGCTTCAGTAGCAATGCTGTGGCTGCTTTGTTGGGTGTAGACTACAGGGGCAAGAGTGGAAACAAGCAGATTATTTAGGGAGAACCATAATTATCTAAGGGCATCATTTTCTTAGACTTCCACAAGCCTGGGATTCAGAACTCTTAGCATTATGGACTTTTTAAGTAAATTGCAATTCGTTATTGATATTAAACCTATGAAGCCTGCCATAAATTCTGTAATGGTTATGGAGAAACTGATACTCTTAAGGGACTAAAGCATCCAGGGAAACAAGTCAGACGACATAAGACATAAGTCAACTAGAGATTGCAAAAGCTGTGCAAATGTAACAAATGCTATTTCCAAGTTGCCTAGATACTTCTACATCCTCTTCAGACTCTAACACTCTATACAACAATCAGAGGAAATGTAATATAGCTTGGAGTTGAGTGATCTGAATTTTTTCCAGTGTTTATTACTTAATCATTTAGAGATCACATAAACCAAATTTTTCATCGTACAGACAATGAAAGATTTTTTTTTCACCTTGAAGATTTTATGATTCTAGAACACAAGGAAAATTCTAGAGGAAAACTGTGAAAAACAATAATGGAGATTAGTTAAATTTGTTAAAATAAAAAGGCCGTTTGATTTTAGCATTAAAATTTGTTAAGCATTTTGGGAAGGGAAGTTGCATTTGCCATGCAAAGAGAAAGACTATAAAGCGTATTCTACAGATATAACACCTAGTGGGTGATCAAAAAATATTCTCTTAACTCCTATTATAGAACCTTAAATATTAATGATCATATCAAAATCTGCAATGTGATAACTAGGCATACGAAATGACAGGCTTTCACTTTCTTCTAAGCCTCTATTTTCTAAGTTCACATGTATCATCTTTAATATTTTTTTTTTCTGAAAACATCACCTGAATTGCTACATGTATTAATTAGAATTAGGTCCAAATGCAAATTACAAAAACATCGTCAAATAACCGTGCCTAAACAAAATAGGCTTTTCTTTCTGTTGATAAAATCCAGCACTTTTGTGATGTTAATACAATCGGAGGCCCAAGCTTCTTCCTTGTTGCTTTGTTATGTGTGGCTTCCATTCCCACATTCACTCCATAGTCCAAGATGGCTGCCAGAGCTCCAACCATTTCATCTGATTTCAAGAGAGGGGGAAGTATGATGGGATAAGGAACCAAAGACAAAGGGTATGCATTAGGTGTGTGGGTTTTTTTTTTCTCATTAAAAAATAAATAAATAAAAATGTTCCCACAGGACACTTATTTTTCATTCTTTGGCTAGAACTTAACATCTAGCTATAAAAGTAGCAAGGAAATGGTTTAATTTTTCTGGAGCTGTGTAACTAGCTAAAAAGCAAAAATTCTTTGAATATGCAGAAAAAAATGGATATTGAAGAACACCAAATAATCTCTGCCAAAATAAGTAATCCATGTATTAATTGGGCCTTTCTTTGTTTTTGACCACAGCCATTGATCATCTACAGAACTAAGAGCTAATATGTAACTGAAAAAGTCCCTTAAATATCTATTTGAAATCTATAGGGAAGCTTGTTGAGTTGTGTAGGCACCTTGTGAACCATCTTGCTGGGTTGTTTGTAAGGGAAGAAGACACCACATGGCAGAACCTGATGCAATGAAGCCAAGTCCACACCAGAAAGCTGAAGGGAAATTTGACTGGTCATGTTAATTGCTGAATTGCAGGGAATGTCTGGAGAAACAAGTTATATAGGACAGCAAAACTGTAACCAGTCTATTGAAAATACAAAATAGCAGGAATCTTCAAAGTTATCTATGTCTTTAATGTGTAGAGAAAACTCAGATCCATAACTTGGCCAGAATCCTACCACAGGGCTGGCTTCTAATTAAACTGGATTTTTGTTTCTATTAGAATCTCTTTGTGTAATGGCAAAGTATGACAGAGGAAGGATTTTTTTTTTTAAGATTTATTTGTTTATTTAGAGAGAGAGGGTGGGGGGAAGGCAGAGGGAGAGGGAGAGAGAGAATCCCAAGCAGACTCCCTGCTGAGCGTGGAGCCCAACCCTGGGCTCAATCTCACAGTCCTGAGCTGAAATCAGGACCTGTCCACTTAACCAACTGAGTGACCCAGGCACCCCAAGAAAGTATTTTTAAGTTCTTATTTTCATCAAAAAAAAAAAAAAAAAAAGAGAGAGAGAGACATTAGTCACCTTATTTCTATAAGCTTTGATGAAGAACAGGAATATTTTGGGAAATCTAAAAGAAATTTAGAGATATTCTGTTCTATCTTTGCTCCCAGAAAACAAAAGCCTTGGTCACAGTAATTATATGGGATTTTCACCTGGGCTAGGTGGGAGATAAAGGTGAGATATCTGACTGCCTTCTGAACTAATGCTTAGAAGGATTAGGATAGAAGCATCTGGACCCATGGACAGGAGCAGGCTAGAGAGCCAATCAAGAAGACAGAGTTAAGGAAACCTAAATATTAAAAAAATGAAGTCAGATTCACAGCTGTACAACCATTCTTAAACTATTGCAGCTAAGAATTATCTGGGAGTATTATTTATACAGATTCCTATGCACCTGTACCCACTTCTTCACCAGAGACTTGGAACCAGCATCTTTAACCAACACTCATGGGAAAAATTAATAAATGTGTTCCCTGAAAGATATCTCAGACTAAGTGATAACTGACAGTTTGGCTCCTGAGTTTTATGTCACTCAGCTATCCTACCTGCCCCCACACAGTATTCATTGACATTAGGATCATGATGGATCAACCCTGATGCTAATGTTGATATTGTTAGAGGTTATAAAAATTAATTAATTCACCAATTAATCATTTTGAACATTTACTAATGCTAGCCACTTTGCAGACATAAAGGTGAATGTCAGGCTCCTTGGTGGGGGAAAAAATGAGCAAATCAATAATTAAAATTCACTCAGTGCTCAAAACTATGAGTAAGTCTGGGTGTGGTATGTGGTGATACAGAGAAAGCATGCCCACTTCAGCCTCGGGAGATTTGGGAGCAATTTGGAGAGGATATGCCTGAGAAAGGAGTCCTATGTCAGTTCATAAAGAATGAGCAACAGCTAGCCAGGCATAGGATCGAGAAAGAAGGGGGTAATGCGTGCAAATATGGGGGAGAATGAGAAAACATGGGACATTTCTATACCCAGAATAGAGGCAAGGATAGGAGCCCATGAAGACTCTGTTCTTTGTGTGAAGGCATCCGGACTTTGCCTTTAATGTTATGGAGAGATTTTAGGTGCAGATTCAGATTGCAGAAATTTCACTCTGACGGAAGCTGGAAGTTCAGAATGAGAGTGAGTCCTGGGGGATATAGGCTGGGAGCAGTACCTGGATAAAGTCAAGGATAATAGTTGAGCGCTCTCAGCAGAAACCAAGGAAAGGATAATGACGACCTGAGGAGTGGTGGAGAGAGGGTTAAAGGGGAATAGACACAACAGGTTTCCCAAAATGTTCCAGTGAAACAGTTCCTTGATGCAGCTAACTTAAAATGGTGACGATTCTGTATTTTAATTCTATAAAGTTTCCATTAAGACCTGAAATTAAGAAGTATGTTTAATTTGCTTAATATGATGTTCTCCAAATGTAATTATCCCAGAATGCTTTTTCTTTTCTCCTCCTCCTCCTCCTCTTCTCCCCCCCTTTTAAGTAACACTTATTAATATCACACAAAACTTACATTCCATGGAATACGATTAGGTGAAAATCTAGTCATGCCGGACACATAGGAATTAAAATCCTTGGGACTTGATGACTCTCCAGGTATTGGGGAAAGTATGGTGAACAACACTGATGCTGTTTTATAGAAACTCAGAATGCAAGAAGTAAATTTGGATGTGATGGGGTGGAGGGAAGACTCCCCGTTCAGCTTAGTAAATATAAGAGGCTTCAGCAACATCTAAGCAGTTACACCTGCATCAATTATCATGTGCACATACGTACATATGTATTTATCCGAGATATATTCTGCATGTAAGAATGAGAGATTATTCAGCATGAGTATATAAAAGGCCACTTCCTTCAGTAAATTGTTTCTTCTCATGATACTGTCTATGAGAATGCACGCACACACACACACACACACACACAAGCACATTCAATCCAATAAAAATAATGCTTTAAAGATTTTAAGCTTGAATAAATTTAAACTTCATATCTTCAACAAGTTTGATTTTGGAAAATTCATGTACTAAACTTGTTTTTCCCAAACAGACCATCTAGGAAACCATTGTACAGTGGTAAAAAAAAAAATTAAAAAAAATACTATCCATCCTCATTTATGTCACTCAGAAGAAGCACGGTAGTTTGTCAGGGTGAGGTCGACCACGCGAAATTCCAATTCAGAATAGTAAACTTTTGAGAAAGATAAAAGTAATGGAAATATTGGCTCAAAATTGAAATGCCCCTAAACTCTGTAACATTAATGATATATATATAGATATATATATATAGATATATAATGGAAAAGAGGGTTTCACCTGAGTAATTCCAAGTGAACAGGACAAATTGCTTATGCAGATGAAATGTGACTGTAGAGCTTTTCTTGGAGCAAAAATTATACATATTTGTTTAGGAACCTGCCTAACTTGGTAATATAGCTCAGTCTAGAATCATGTACTTGATAAAGTAGGGAAGATAAGGAAGAATAAGAAAAACATAGTGATCATGCATTTGGACTAAACTTACTTAGTCATCAAGAAGAGAGAAACCCTTAAAGATTTTAGGCGTAGTGATTGAAGTTTCAGGTGTCTGATGCTCTTGAAAGCTCCACTGGTCCTCCTTCCTGCATCTTCTTGGCTTCCTCGGGGGCTAGTGCATGTGCTCCAGTTAAAAGGCAGTTGAATAACTACAGAAGAAAATCTTTATTAAAGACCATTATTCCAGAAATGAGGTTCCCTTACTGATATATTCAGAAGAATTGAAAGGACAAGTTTTAAATAGGGGCTCTTTGGAAAGAAAAGTAGGCAGTGAAACACTTTATATTTGGATAAAGTTCTGCAATATTTGTCTTTATTTTCCATTAATAGGAAAGTTAGACTTATTATAAAACTAAAAGCATTAAGTGCTATTATATTGATTATTAAATCAGCATTAGCTACTTTATCAAATTTTATATGTCTAAGTATAATTGAATTTGTAAAATAGTAGCTTTTACTTTTAGCATTTTAATAAAAATGCCCATTTTTTGGATAAATGCATAGACCCAATTATAGAACAGCAAAATACCAGAGAGCACACTATATTCACAGACGGGGACATGGTTTCTTCTTCTTTTTTTTAATATTTTATTTATTCATTTGAGAGAGAGAGAAAGAGCACAAGCAAGGGGAGAGGCAGAGGGAGAAGCAGACTCCCCACTGAGCTGGTAGCCTGATGCAGGACTTGATCCCAGGACCCTGAGATCATGACCTGAGTTGAAGGCAGATGCTTAACCACCTGAGCCACTCAGGGGCCCCAGGGACATATCTTGTAATTACAGTTTGTCACTTACTTATATCTGCCACAGGGCCAAACAATAAATTACCTTGGGCTTTTTTTCTTCTCGACAAAATTGGGAATGTGGGCCAGAGCAGAGGTTGTCTAGCCTGACTCTTCCATGAGAGATTTCTGGAAAGGTTTAGAAAAATGCAGATTTCCAGATACATTTTTCACTGATTCAAGTGGTCTTGAAAATCTTTTTTTTTTAGATAATCACCCCGTATGGTTTAACGAGTAAACAAATTTAAAGAATATTAGATTAGAAGAGTTGTCAAAATTCTACTTTCAGAATTCCATAGTTGATATCTCAAATAGTAACATTTGGAAAAGGGAGGGAGTAAACAAGAAATTCTTTTCTAACTTACGTTTTTGATACTTTCTACAAAATGAGTTGAACTTGTTTTAGAATACATCCCAATATTTTTATTGCTAGTTACAGAGGTTAAAACTTTTAACTGATTTGGAGATGAACTGCTCATCACCTGCTCTGGAAGCACAATGCCACCAAGGGGGGGCGCATACAAACATTTTGCACCTAATACCTTTGATCCTGACAACCGGTGTTGTAAACATATAAATTATTATAGCTTGATTAAGAATATTTTCACAATATATGCTAAAAGATTGTAAAAGTGCGTACCATGTGAACAAGTAATTCCACATTATCGAATTAAACTCAGAAAACAATCAAGCTAGAACATGATGAATGGATATAATACTGGAGAGTTATTTTTCTAATGGGAATTAAATGAAATACACAAAACCTGACTTAAATCAGTGTTTCCCATATAACCTGGAGAGTTTGCGGAAAACAGAGATATTTAAGACTCTTTCCTGGTGATTCTAATGCAGTACATCGAGGATGGGGGCATGACTATGTTTTTTTAAGCAATCCTTATTTTATGATATGGTCAATTTGGGGATCAGTAGATTTAGTAAATGACATGAAGAAATAAAATGTCCTATAACAATCGGAATAATGGTGTATATGTTTACATTTTCATGAAGAGTTATAAGGATATATACTAGGTTTTAAAAAATCGTAAATTACATATGTATAGTGAGAACCTGTTTTTGTTAAATAAGATACCCCCCAAAAGGGACTGTTGGACTGGCATCTTATATCCCTATACAGCTCAGAAGAGAGGCATTAACTTGATTTTCATTAAATGCAGGGAAATGAGATAGAGAACAGAGTTGCTGGGCACCTCCCCAATTTCCCCAGAGGCTGCTGCAGAGGCCCCCGCTCTGCCTTTCACTTAACACTTGTGTGCTCTGTAAGACCAGCTTTGGATCTCTCTGAAAATGCTTTTCCAGAAACAGAAAGAAGGATTCAACTCCATCAAAATAATAAGGCCTAGCTCAATTTCCACTAAATTATTACTTTCAGTAAAGATTTGTATTTTAAATGAATTTCATTCTTGCACAGCAGTTAAGTATCTGAAAATATATTTACTTAGGCCTTTGCCATTTAAGCCTATTTCCATTTTTTGGACCTGAGTGGAGACAGAGAACAGCTGAACCTCAGTCCTACATAAAATGACCTTTATAACACAAGTTCAACAGAATTGGGCTTATAGTCATTTTCATCTGAACATCGCTTCCCTCTAGAAAGAAGAAAAAGAAGCTAATTTGCATGAAAAAGAAAGGCTTTGATAGATTTTATTTCCTACAGTCCTCTCCCCCTTTTTTAACATAGGGAATCATGCCCAAGAAAATATAAAGATGAGTGAAACCCTTCCGAAATGCATCTGTTATAAAACAAAATATTTTGGCAAGCTGCTTTTAGGGTGCGGAGATTAACTACATACACTTTTGTGAAATGCTTTGAAGATAAAAAACATTTCTAAAAGCTTAGTATTATTATTCTAATTATTATTATTCCTTTTAAGCGTTCATTAAAAAAAATCCATGACACATATTAACCAGCTTAGTACCAAGCATTTATTTCCTTCTTTTTTAACACAAAAAAGCAGGTGACTCAATCTTGAAGCATGTCCTTGCTCTCTGCATGGAATTAGGCAATTGTGTAGAATTTTACATAATTTGTAGGATTAAATCAGGGCTTGAGAACTAAGATGAGTCCAGCTTCTGTTGTAAATTTACAGTCTGTGACTCTTCAAATCTGTTGAAGTATCTCAACCCATATTCCTTGGAAGTTTAAAACTTTAAACCTGATTGTTCAGGTAGAATGAGAGTCTAATATTCTCTTGAAAAAATTTTTCCCTTTAATCTCTTTTTAATTATGCAGACCAAGAAAGAAAAAAAAAACTTTATCCCATGACAGACTAATATGCAGAAGCATAGAAGTCAAAGGTCAAGCATAGAAATCAAGGGACACTAATTTTGATGGAAATAAGTAGAGATGATATGAATCAAATCTTTTCCTTCTCTCTTGACCTCAAGAGCTTTCTTTAAGTACATTTCTTTTACTCCAGTTTTCAATTGAAATCATCCCTAAATGATAATTTTCAAGGGGTCAGACAAGCAGAAAAATGAACACTGTCTACATCAACTAAAATTAATGTGGTCAATCTGATCATTGGTCCTAAAATCACCAAAAGGATACAATAACTGTTATAGAGATTAAGCATGGCCATAAGTCCAGGCAAGGTAGGCAAGTTAAATGCATACCAGGACTTTTCAATAGAATATCTGATTGTCACCAAGTACAGGAAATCCACCAAAGAACTGGGCTGGCACAATAATCTCACCTTCCAGGTAAGATTTAGATATAACCAATTCTTTTGCTCAGGGTCCATACCTAAAGAAAATCCACTCCAAAAAGCCCTACATATCAGGCAATTTAAGGATAGTCCAATGACCTCGTCTATCAAATTTTGATACACTGGAATATTGTTTCTCTACATTGCATTATTTCTCTACATTATTTCTCTACATGGAACATTCTCTCTACCAGTACTCTCATTTCAAGGATCTCATGAGACACCTCTGCTACAGTGAATCTCTGAGCATATCTCATGTGACTGCGACCGGTTTCATGGCATCAATACATGGACTGGTGTTACTGGCAGTAACAAAGCAAAGAATCAAAGGGAGAAAATGAGTTGTTTAGATAATGCAGCTTCTGGTACATTCAAGGTAGGAAGGGATGGTGGTGAGATAGAAAGGCCAGGAGAAAGAAACCAGGGGCCTATGTCGATCATTACTAGACATTGTAGTTTTGCATGCTTCCTACCCAGTGTTCATTCCCCACATGACTGTTGGTGCTGGCCGTGTGCTTGAGGAGTACCAAGAGCTGGAAGATTAAGCACTCTATTTCTAGTCAGGACAGTGAGTGTACATGTATGGGTACACAGACACATACACATACACACACGCATGAACGTTCTTAATAAAATATGACAAGTTTTATAATTCAGACGTAGACACATTGCTATGAGTGCATTAAAGCAGCAGTGACTACTATTCTTTGGGAGTTTGGGAATTTAACATCTTAAATGGGTTTTAAATGCTGGATAAGAATTTATTGGATTTTTTTGTTTTTCAATTTTAATTTCAAACATTTTTTTTAAAATGCACATTGTAAAGAGTATAGATCACTTGGTGAATTTAGAGAAAATGTACCCACCTATATAAATACCACAATGATCAGGATATTAAACATTACCAGAAGCCCACGACTTTCAAGAATTCTGTTGTAAAAATTTTCCTTTTCACACAAAGGATAACATTCTGACTTTAACATTCATCAGGTAGAGAATAAAAGAGTCTAGCTAGAAAAATGCATTGTTCCAATATCAGCATATAGAAATAAAAATAACACATGGGCATATAATGTCTGTGTGTGGGTGGGATAATCCAGGGACTTGACAACAGTTTGGGAAAAGTCTGAATTCAGTACTTAACATTTTTATTTTATTATTTTTAATTTATCATACAGTGATGTTAGCTTTTTTTTGGTGATTGATTCTATGAATTTTAATACATGGATAGATGTATCTAATCATTATCAGAATTAAGATTCAAAACAGTTTCATCACCTCCCCAAACGTTCCTTGTTCTATTACTTCCTAACCATTTCTTTTCCCTACCTCCAAACCATATGAACTATTGGTGAGTTTCTCAGTAGTTACACTTTGATCTTTGCAAGAATGACAGAGAAGAAGAATGACACAGTATGCAGTATTTCGGACATATTTGCGTTTGAGATTCATCCAAGCCGTGTGTATTAGCAGCTCATTCCTTTTTTTTTTTTTTTAAAGATTTTATTTATTTATTTGACAGAGATAGAGACAGCCAGCGAGAGAGAGAACACAAGCAGGAGGAGTGGGAGAGGAAGAAGCAGGCTCATAGCAGAGGAGCCTGATGTGGGGCTCGATCCCGTAACACCGGAATCATGCCCTGAGCCGAAGGCAGACGCTTAACCGCTGTGCCACCCAGGCACCCCTAGCAGCTCATTCCTTTTCATGACTGAGTGGCATTTCACTTCACGGAAGTGCCACAGTATTTTTACCCATTCACTTGCTGAAGAACATTTGAGTTACTTCCAATTTGGGGCAATTATGAGTTGAGCTGATATAACATTCTTTTATAGTTTTACACGTGAACGTAAATTTTCCTTTCTCTAAGAAATATATTCAGGAGTGAAATTGCTGAGTCATGAGGTGCTTGACTTTATAAAAAACTGTCAAACTCTTGTACACGGTGGTTTTGTCAAATTTGCTTCATGTGTTTTGAACTTCTGCTGTTAGGTGCTTACATATTTACTGCTTATTGACTGTTGTGTCTTTTTGTGAACTGACCTTTTTATCATTATGTAATAATTTCTCTTCATACTAGTAATATTCCTTGCTGTGAAGTCTATTGTATCTGACATTAACATAGCCACTCAAGATTTTCATTAGGATTTGCATAGTATATACTTTTCTACCCTTTTATTTTTATTCTACCATGTAATTACATCTGAAGTGAGTTTTCTTGAATACAACCTCTAACAGAGCCATTTTAATCCATTCTGCTACTCTTTCTGTTTCAATTGGTGTGTTTAGATTATTTACATTTAATGTAATTTTTTTATATTTTGGATTTAGGTGTACCATTTTGTTATTTGTACTCTGTACTCTATGTTTTTCATTTTCATGCCTTTTGAGTGGTTATTTGAACTTTTTTGCATTTCATTTTAATTTTCTAGTACATTTTTTTTACTGCATCTCCTTGAATAGTTACTTTTGTGGTTGCTGTAAGGTTTATAACATTAAAAAAATGTGCTTTTCACATTCTACTTAGAATCAGTATTTTATGATTCCAAGTGGAATATAAAACCCTTACCACAGTATAGGTCCTTTTACCCTCCCTTTTATGGCATGGTCATCTTATCTATTACATGAATCTACATTAAAAACTCCATGGCGAAATGTTTTAAGTTTTGCTTTCAACTGCTAAATATACTCTATGAAACTCAAAAGAAGAAGAAGAGTCTATTAGATTTACCAGATACCACTTCTGTTGATCTTCCTTCATTTCTGAGGTTTCAAGTTTCATTCTAGAATACTACCCCTCTTTTGAAGAACTTCCTTTAGCAATTCTTTGAGAGCAGGTCTGTGGCAATGAATTCTCCTAGTTTCCTTTATTTCACCTTTATTTCTGATGGGTGTTTTGGTGGAATATTGAATTCTAGGTTGGCAGTTCTTTTATCTCAGTCTTTGTAATCCTCCTGACTCATGGTTTTGGAGGAGAAATTCACAGGCATTCAAATCATTGTCCCCTTAGACAATGTCTTTTTTCTCTGGTTGTGCTTAAGGTTTTCTCCTCTCCCCTCCCCCAAGATTTTATTTATTTATTTGAGACAGAGAGGGAGAGAGAGAGAGAGAGAGAGACTGAGAAAGCATGAGAGGGGAGGAGGGGCAGAGGGAGAGAGAGAAGCAGATTCCCTGCAGAGCAGGGAACCCGAGGCGGGGCTAAATCCCAGGACCCCAAGATCATGACCTGAGCTAAAGGCAGATGCTTAACCCACTGAGCCACCCAGGTGCCCCAAGGTTTTCTCCTTCGTCTTTGTTTTCAGCAGTTTGATTGTGATGTGGTGAAGAGTTTTCTTGATAGTGCTGATAACCTGTTACACACTTTTTACTTCTTATTACTTACTTTTATTGTTTTGCAGTTGTTTCTTGAACAGAAATTTTGTCTTTTTAGCTGTATTTTAAATATCTGAGAACTAGGGAACAAGATTTCTTTTCTCCTTTATTTCCAACAGCATGCTGTAAATACTTGAAGTATCTCCATTGGAAATAGATTAACAGAATGTATCTTGATGGATGAGATACACTAACTAAATGTAGTGCATCAGAATGTATCTTGGCCAAGAGAGGAGCAAGGATATGCCTTTAACTGAAGCCAGGTTGGGCTGGAGAAAATACCTAACATTAAGTCAGGCAGCCAAGTATCGATGGCAGGGAGAGATAACAAAGCTTAAGTGTGAACTAAGCTGAAATAGATGTAGAACATTCCCTTTGGAATAGAGCTTTTCTTTGGCTATTAAAGGATAATTAGTCATTGCTGTAAAGATCAAAAGAACCCAAGACTTTGGCTACAGATACTAAACAGACAACACACTGACCACTTATGTTTCAATTTGTAAAGCATATCAGGACAAAGCCACTTCTCCTTAGTTATTCTCAGACATTACAATGTTGCCATTATTAGCAGGGTCATCTTGGAACAAGAAAGAAAAAAAGGAATATGTATGTAAACATATAGAAACTAAAGCTCTGTGGTTCGGTTTTTAAAATCTCTGCTACTTTAAATGTCATAGAAGCACAAATATGCATCAATTTTCCATGCTCACTAGTATTCTGAATTTGCCCATGTTAGTATTTACTACATTGCACTATTATCTTTTTATATGTTTGTGTCGTTATGGTCAAGAACCACATTTCGTTTTATCTTTTTAAGCTTAGCATATGGACCTGTGCCTGATGCTAATTAATTAATATATTTATTCAACAGGTATTTATTGAGCACAAAAGAATTTGCAAGAATTGTACTAAACATTGAGAATTTATTAGTTAATAAGGTATGCAATGAGATTTGGTTGAGCTGAACTTAATTTCATAATATAACTTTACATAATGAAGAAACAAATAACATGAAAGTGTAAGTTTACAAAAATATAAATCAAAGTACTTATCAAATACTATGAATTATACTGATTAGATACTAAAAACTAAAGTTATATTAAATGGCATCATCACTAATATATAAGAAAAATAAACAACTATATAGTAAACTAAGCTAAGCATTTGAAGGACAATTTTTTTTTGAAGATTTTATTTATTTACTTGACAGAGAGAGACAGCCAGTGAGAGAGGGAACACAAACAGGGGGAGTGGGAGAGGAAGAAGCAGGCTTCCAGCGGAGGAGCCTGATGTGGGGCTCGATCCCCTAACGCCAGGATCACGCCCTGAGCTGAACGCAGACGCTTAAAGACTGAGCCACCCAGGTGCCCCATTGAAAGACAATTTTTACCAATTTTTTGAGAAGCATCTATATTAAAGGTATAAAACATAGTGTTTAGAAGGACAGTCTCCAGAGTCAGACCACATGGGTTTGATTTCTGACTCTGTTACATACTAATAATGCCTTTGAATACTGCCATACCAAAAGAAAAACATTGTTTTTCTCTCTATACTGTCTCAATACTCTATTGTCAATATTTCTGACTACTAAATGTATGGGGGATTTTTCTTATGCCAGGCAATTCTTTAGTTCTCTGGACTCCAACTGAGCATCCTACAATTTATTTCAATTCTGACACCTTGTACCTAGAGTTAGTATCAGATCCCACAGTTTAAGGGCTCAGTCCTACACACGAATCCTACCCCCAGACTCAGAAGCCAATGATTAGTGTATCCTCCAGTCACTCACGGCTTCTGTCCAACTTGGATACAAATTGGAGGTTCCCACAACCCCCTCTTGGTTCCATAATTTGCCAGAATGGCTCATAGAACTCAAGATGGCTCACCAAAGTCAAGAAAACAGTTTACTTATTAGATTATCTATTTATTATCAAAGGGTGCAACTCAGGAAGTTCCAGGTGGACAAAATGCATAGGGCAAGGTATGGGGAAAAGGACGCGGGAGCTTCCATGCCTTCTCCAGACATGTCACTTCCTAGTACCTCCACGTGTTCCCCCACTCAGAACTCTCAGAACCCTGTCCTTCAGGATTTTATGGAGGCTTCATTACTTAGGCATAAGTGATTAAATCATTGGCCATTGATTAACTTGAACTCCAGACCCTCTGTCTTCTGGAGGTTGTAGGGTGGGCCTGAAAGTTCCAACCCTGTAGTCACACAGCACCCTTGGCAATCAGCACCCGTCCTGAGGCTATCCAGGAGTCCCCAGCCACCACTTACCTTTAGCATATAAAAAGACAGCTCATTTCAGAGATACCAAGGGTTTCAGGAGCTGAGTGCCAGGAAATGGGGACAGACTAAATATTTTCAAGAGCCAGGGTCAAAGATGAAATATATATGAAATATATATGTATTTCTTATTATGTAACACATATGCTCTATGTGCCTTAACTTTTCCATCTATAAAATGGGGATGGTGATTATAGTACTTATAAGCTAATAGTGTGCGGCGAGGGTTAAAATGGTAATTTATGTAGTGTATTTAAAATAATACCTGGCATAAACTCTATCTAAGAACTAGCTATTTGTAATCTTTAAATCTTCATTTCTGAGTAAGTGGAAGGAAGAGAGAAAAGATGAGGAAAAAATTACAAATCCTCTGTTTATGTTTAAAGACTCAATCTCAACAGAAAGAATTCAGTCTTCTGTGAAGTGAAACATAAATATGAGATTTTGAAAAGAATTTCCTGATTGAGGGACGAGGAATTGGCTATGTGATTCAGAGTTTTCTCCACACCAGGTGTGTATTGAATTAACTAATTCATAGAGAAGCAAGGGAGCCTCCTAGAAAGGAATTTGAAGATTGCAAATGATTTCAAGATAGGACCCTTTGAAAAGCACTCTCTTTTAGGAAAAGGATCCAGTACAACAAGCTGGAATCAACCACAGCGCTTGAGGATCAGAGTAAGACAATGCCTCTGAGTATTATATGCTCACTGTTGCTTGAACCACTCAATGTAGCCGCTGAACATAATGTATAAGATCTAGGGAGAAAAATTAGTGGAGGGAGGTTGAGCAGTGGCCCCCAATCTGCCTTCCATTAAATAGAGCCAAGGGAAATCAGCGGGGGGCAAAATAGCCCATAGCAGCAGCCAGAGGGTGCTGTAAGTGTAAAGCTGGGAGTCTCGTAATGTAGGTGGCAGCTTTAGCAGAGCTGTTAGAACATGGCTCCAAGGTCAGATGGCAGCCAGGAGGATGGTGGCCACCATAGTGTGGAGTGATAATTTAAAAGTGGTTCTGGCAAAAGGAATAAAGTGAAGGAAGCATGTCCTGGAGCAACCTAGTGACAAAATGGTGACACTGAGGGATTATGATATATCAGCACAAAAGGGAGCTAAGGTAAATTTGGAACCACTTGCAGGAAAAGGTAATGGACTTGTTCATGAATAAGTTACGGTACTCCTGGGAACATCTCCAGTTACCACAAAAGGGAAGGAACTTGGAGTTGTGTAGCGGGGAGGTACGGGGGTTCTACCTCCACAGCTATCAGAAGTTGGGTATGCTATTTTCATTATTTGTGCCCAGAGGCTGAAAAGTAAATGATGAGGGTTATTTGCATTATGGTTAGTAGATGACAAGAAAGATCAAGATAGGGAGTCAAAGGGATGATGCAATGCACATTGATGGAGTTTCCAGCTCAGTATTTGGATGTCCTCATGATTTGGGGGGGCAGTCAATGATCTGCCCCTCCCTGTAGACACTGATGAAGATGGTGGTGATAGACAGACATACTCCTTCCCTGCACTCCTGGTGACTAAGTGTCATGTCATCCAAGTACAGTCTGGAGGCTTGGTTAGAGAACTTTTCTCCTGCCGCGTGGAGTGTGGAGAGCAGCAGTGATGCTTGTCCCGGGCTGCTGTGCTGGGGCACTCGGGGACCACAGCACAGAAGCAGGGGCCAAACGGAGGAGTCCTGCAGCCAGGGCTTCAGTTCAGCTCTCCATCTTTCATCCCTTTGAGGCTTTTTTCTCCAGTCTTTCTTTGGATTCAGGAGTTCTTACCTATCAAAAAACTTTTGACTTCAAGTCCTCAAAGTTATTTTCTTTTCTTTACAACTAAAAATCCAAAGAAGGAGGAATGGATAAACCTTATTTATCAGGTATTTGAGCAATTATAACAGGAACAAAGGCTTGCATCTTATTTATTTATTTTTGGTTCTTCCTTATTATCTTAAAGGAAAAGTCTAGTCATATTTTTATTTGTTGAAAACAGCCCAAACATGAAGCAGACAGCATAGTCTAGCATAGCAGTTAGCCAATGTTCTGTGCAGGGCCAGGTAGTCAATATTTAAGGCTTTATCAGCCACACAATCTATGTTGTGACTCTCAGACTTTACCGTTGTAGTATGAAAACAATCACAGACCAAAAGTAAATGCATAAACGTGGCTGTGCTCTAATAAAACAGCGTTTACAAAACCAGCAAAGCAAATGAGACCTGAATTTGTCTGATCCCGGGTCTAGAAGGATGAATGAACATGGGCTCTGGAAGTGAATAAACCTGTAAGATCTTGGAAAAGTCGCCACCTCCTTTGAGACTCAATTTCCTTGTTCATAATCAGGAAAGAGAGCGCCTGATGGGTTTCCAATGAGTATTAAATTTAAGGAGAACACACACATTTTAAAAGCAGCTTGGAGTTTGGTTTATACACAACATATTCCACAAAATGTAAGCATATTACCTGTGAAAAGCTCAATAAGTGGTTATTATAATTACACTATTTTCGGGACAGTCAGCATTAATGTGCTCACGGCACATGCTTATACACACTCACACAAGCGTTCACATGACTCCCCAAAGAATAGTGTTCTTCCCTAGCAACCTCCAAATTATATACTTTATCCTAACTTCAACTGAGTAGGGCTCTTGTATTTTTGTTGCCACACCCATAAAATTCTTCACAGCTTGAAAACACTCCCAGAGATAGTGTTTTAAAATGTTGAAAGGACAGTTTGCTGCAAGTTCTAGATCCTCCAATACTGATTCTTTCTGATGTACATTTTTAACTTTGAGGCATGAGGGGAGTTGCTAACTATTAATTTACAACACAGTTGTGATAAAGGGGGAAGTTCTAAGCTATGTTCACAGAAAGGGCTGTGCAAAGAGATACTAATTGAAAGCCTACAACAGTTTTACCTCAGGAATTCCATAGAGTTTTGATTGGCTATGCTTGTGCCTACTTTATGCAAATTGCAGAATTGAGAAAAGCAGGCAGTGGGCCTGTGGGGCTGAATTGGTTGGGAAATTTTTCCTGGCCACTACCATCACTTGTAATATCAAATGGTCTATTCTGTCTTCCACCCACAGTCAACAATGTCTGCTAATTACACAGCACTGTGTCCAATTCAGTCCACATGGTAGGATGTATATTGGAGAATGATTTTTTTTCCTAACTGCATTAGCTGGTTACTTTACAGTTGATTAGTGAAGATACAGTTTGGTGCAGAAACTGCTACATTAACTGGGAACTTCTTCCTTTATTCTCCAATTCCATGAAATTGCACTTTAATCTTAAAAGATCTACATTGGCCTTGACCAGGAGTCTTACCGAATATGGGATCTGAGGAGGGCTGAAACAGTGAACAGCTCATAACTTAGCCTCCGCGGCAATCTCTTGCTACCGTGTTGTAATTGCTTTGAAATGATTTCAGAACTACTTGTTTTTGACAAAAAGTTGTTTTTAAGAGTAAAGCTGTCTTGATTAAAAGTGAAGTCAACTGTAATGGGATGAGGTCATCCCATCTGTTGTTATCGATAAGCACTCAATAGCTCAGCTGCTGAGGGGCCCCACTGGGGGCTTATCAATAAAGGCATAGGAAGGAGCAACTGTGGTTAGGGGATAGTGAGGCTATAAATGCTGAGAGTTTGTGAGGACTGTTAGAGATTGTTCAGTCTAGGCAAGACTACCCTTTGCTGATATAAATAGGTCTCCAAAGACTTTGGGGCATTAGTTCCTGCCATGGTCAAGGAGACTATTACTGGCAGTGATGCATACCTTGTAGCAGCCCCCCTCCCCCCAAATGAGAACGTCTTGCCCTTCACCACCTGGCACCATCTTTCCTTAGCAACGTGCTGTAGCTACAAAGAACTTTTCCTCTGCACTGGCAGCTGAACGTCAGCTCTTGGTTGACTGAGCCATCTCTCCTGAGCTCCAGCTGTTATAAAGACACACCTCAACTAAATTTAGACACTACTCCTTTCATCTCCCCTTGCCTGGACCAATAGTGTGATTCATGTGTCATTGGTTTGGGGCATGTTCTTTCTCTCTTGGCTTACTGAGAGACATTACCCCTATGCTCTAGGCTTGTGAAACTCCCACAGTGGACCTGTGTTAAATGGAGGTCTGGCAGAGACAAAATCAGTTTCTGAACATTCATTTGCCACAAAACCAAACATACGATGTAGTTGCTGCGTCCTCAAGGTTCCTGTGAGTGTCTCTGCCAGATTCTTCCTGGTAAGCAAACTCTCCACTCAGCTGTTTCCATTCCTCTTCTAAAATCTCCATTCCAGGCACTCTCTTTTGTTTTGTTTTGTTTCATTCCAACCTTGGCATCCTACATCTTATCTTTTTTTCTCTAAATCCAGCCTTAGTTTTTCTCTTGACTTTCATGGTAAAATTCTGATAGCCCTCTAACACCCTCCCCCTTTGGGCCATGGCAGAAAAGTTAACCTATTCAGAGCACAGTGACTTGAAAGAATGTCCAGTATTTATTTAGTACATGTGACAGTTAAAGTTATAGGTCAACGTGGAAGGTAGTTTTGGATGACAGTGACATTTAAAACCGGTGAACTCTGAGTAAGCAGATTGTTCTTGATAATGTGTGTGGGTCTTTTTGAATACAACAAAAAGATGGACCTCCCCAGGTAAGAGGGAATTGTCCAGCAGACTGTCTTCAAACTTCCTCTGCAACATCAGCTCTCCTGGGTTTCCAGCCTGCCAGCCCATACTCTTTGGGGGATTTTGTGTGTGTGTGTGGGGGGGGGGGGTTAAAAGTATAGTAGGCTTTGGGTTCCCACAGTCCAACAGGGGCACATGTGGGGCTCACACAGGCTCCCAGGCCCCTTCCCCCTGAAGAGGGAGGTGTTGCTGGCGGCCACACCTGCCATATGCTCCCAGTGTGGGTGGCAACGCTGTGACAGGCCTGCTGAACAGCCAGACCCACCTTGAGCTGACTTCACAGGGTCAACATTAGCACCACCTATGCCATTGATGCTGGCTGCCTTTGGGTTGCCCCATGGCAGAATTCAAAACCCAGACACCCCAGGCCTGGGAGGTGATGAAGGCTTGGGACACTTTTTATGGTTCTGAGAACTCAAAGAACAAGACAAGGGGTATTGTGAGCCTGGGACTAGGAGAGAAGCATGGGCTTCGCCACAGGATGGAGGGTGAGGCAACCAGAAGGTATTGCCAAATGGAACAGCTTCCCAGGCTCTGCAGACAAGTGTGGCTGGAGAGTCTGCTTATCAAGCCTGTTCCCAAAGGCCAGAAGATTTGCACTCACCAGCCTCCATAATCACGTAAGCCGATTCTGTATAATAAATGTCCTCTTACACATATTCACATTCTATTGGACCTCTTTCTCTGGAGAATCCTAACATAGTAGGTTCCCTTCCATGTGATCTACTCCACTTAATTTGCATAACAAGTATATACACTAAATAGTATTGTCATTCTTGTGTTGTTTTTTTTTTTATGTGTGGGGGGGGTTTGTACTTTTGTTTTTGTTTTTCTTTTGTTTGACGTTGTTGTTTGTAGACAGAGAAACTGAAATACACATTGGGTATCTGGGCAGTTCAGCTTATGAGCTTTGGAACTAGCATCTGAAGACAGTTACTCCTACTCCAAATATATCAATCCCATGAGAGAGATGTTATTTTTCCAATTTTATAAGTCAGAAAGATGAAGACAGGAGAGAAGAAAGATCATGTGAAGATCATCAAACAGTAACTAGGAAAACAATGCCTCTCTGATTTCAGATTACTGAAATAGATTGCTAATTGCAAATAAAAATGTTGAGTCTGAGCAAGTACAACAACGTTTATATGCTATTAAGTAAAAAATGTTAGGTTCGTTGCTCAGAACATTGTGTGTGTGTATATATATGTGTGTATATATATATATATACACATATATGTGTATATATACACACATACACATACATACACATATATAACTCAATTCTGATAATAATGTAAAAATACAAATAAAATTACTTCTGTTACTTAGAGGGTTTAACTAGTCTTTATTCCTCTAAGCAGGTAAACTGCAGAAGCATTAGCATCCCAATGGGAAGTCAGCTTTGTATCCATTTATAATTTCTATTGAGATGCATTGTAACCTAGGTTTACATTAGGGAAGAAGTCAGTATCTATCA
The DNA here is from genome assembly GCF_023065955.2 of Ursus arctos. Lineage (NCBI taxonomy): Eukaryota > Metazoa > Chordata > Mammalia > Carnivora > Ursidae > Ursus > Ursus arctos. The sequence continues at coordinate 18,045,328 of NW_026622930.1, forward strand.
GCAGTATCTTCTGAATGTCTCCATTGTTATACTTCTGAGATTGAGGTGGAGTGGAAGCAGATTATTCAGAAAACATTTTTCTTAGAGCTTCCTCCTATTTTTGGTAGAAACATTTTTTTTTTTTTAATTTTTGAGAGAGAGAGAGAGAAAGAGAGAGAGATCCTGCACACTGGAGCAGGGGAAGAGGCAAAGGGAGAGAGAGAAGCAGACTCCGAGCTGAGCCCAGAGCCAAATGGGGCTTGATCTCATGACTCTGAGATTATGACTTGAGCTGAAATCAGGAGCCAGACACTTAACCAACTGAGCCACCCAAGCGCCCCAGTGGAAACATTTTTCCACCTTTCGTGTTCATCTGGTTTGTATTTGGAAACTTCATTATCTAACAGAGTGAGGGACCTGCACCAGGATCATAGATTTCCAACAATCTTCAGAACTGTGTTCTTAAGCTGGTGTCCAGCGACAAGATGCCAGAGCCCTGTGTCTGTGCCCAGGACTGGATGACAAAATGTGTTAAGGAGATACTATAGTGAATTGTGTCCCCTCCAAAAGGATATGGAAGTCCTCCTACCCCTTAGTACTTCAGAATGTCAGCTGGTTGTTCATGGTTTCTTTACAGAGACAATCAATTTAAAACGAGGGTATCAGGGTGGGCTCCAATTCAGTCGGACTCTGTAAGACACGAGGAGAACGCCGTGTGCACATGGAAGATGGGTACGATGCCTCTGCAGGACAAGGAGCCCCAAAGATTGCCAGCGAGCTCCCTAGGAAGAGGCAAGGCAGGCCTGCCCTGCAGGTTTCAGAGGGAGCGGGGCCCTGCTGACACCTTGATTTCAGACCTCCAGCCTCCAGAACCACGAGACAATAAACATATGCTGTTGAAGTCACGTAGTTGGCCACTTTGTTAAGGGCAGCCCTAGGAAACCAATACTGGGGGCAGATATTTATTCCTGGGGAAAGAGGGTCATGCCGTGAGTCAGATTCTTCCAGGGATCCTTGATCCAAAGGAATGAGGAAGCGCAGTTGTATGAGCAGCCTGGAGAACTGCTCACATATTTCAATCGTGACATTTTTATGTCAGCAAGTCTTTCTGAAGCTTTGCTCCAATTATCTCAGTCTATCTGTAAGGGCTAAGTTGTTTGTGCCAATTACAAATAATTAATCTTATAATAAGTACTTTTTACAAGTTATAGAAAGCAGCAGGCCTCTGAAGAGGATTGCAGATATTTAACAATTAAGCCAGTTGTTTTATGTAGATTATACAGTTAACACGTACGTATTCATGTTAGAAAATTGGTAAAATATAGAAAAAATTAGAACATTAAAAACCATTGTCAATAGAGCTCTTAACCACTATTTTACATATTTGCATCTTGAATTATTTTCTTTGGTGTAGGGCTAGGTTCTTTTATTCAACAGAGCCATCCTGCTGGGGTTGGTTCTCTGCAGAAAAATGGTCTGAGGAGAAAAGTCTGGCTTTTCAGGGGACTCTAGGCTTGGGCGTGCCGGTCCCATAGCCTTGGGAAGGACGGAGTGAACCAGCCAGCAGGCCTCTCTAGGGATTGCGCGGATTAAGGGAAACAAAGGGAGTTTAGAAGCTCTAGCTGTGAGGAGGATGGAGGGAGAAAGAGACATGTAAGAAAACATCTATGGATTTTTTCCATGCCATGGATGGTGTGATATTTTGGGCTACTTTTTTTTCCCCCCTTAAGATTTATGTATTATTTACTTACTTATTTGAGAGAGAGAGTGAGGGAGAGAGTACAAGCCTGGGGAGGGGCAGACTCCCCGCTGAGCAGGGAGCCCCATGCGGGGCTCCATCCCAAGACCCTGGGATCATGACCGGAGCTGAAGGCAGATGGTTAACCAACTGAACCACCAGGCGCCCTATTTTGGGCCCCTTCTTAAGGAACCTATAGTAAAGACCATTTTACACACATGCTTGCCCTCATTTCTGCTTGTTTACTTGATATAAGTCCCTAAAGGGGACCCACTGAGTCAAAGAGTATACCTTTATGTACTTGATGCCTGTCTTCAAGCTGATTTCCAAAAATATTGTTCCAAATTACACACTAGCCTTGTGTAAAAGTGCTGTTCCTACAGTGCTTTAATCAGCTTTGAGAATTCTCTTTTCTTCAATGTGTTCCAATTTAAGAGGCAAAAAATAGAATTTCGTTGCTTGAATTTGCATTTTTAATTATTAGTACCTCAGAATCTTCTATTCTTGCTAGCCATTTTTATTTATTTTTATGAGGAATGTTTGTTCGTCTTCCTTTCCGATTTTGCTCTCTTGGTCTACTATGCTTTTTTCTTCCTGTGTCACATTTTCTGAAAGTACAGAAGAAGGCACTCCCGTGCGACCATCAAACCCTACGGAAATGCATGTGAACAATATCACTCCCTTCCATTCCCACTCCTTGAAGAGAATTGGCATGTCTCCTATGTGCACATTAACATAGGCAGGCTTATCAACAGGTCTCTATTTTGTTGTTATTTTGGCTGGCAAGTTGACTACACACGTTGCTCTGTAGCTTGCTTTTTAAACTTGATGTTGCAGATTGAAACACCTTAGGTCAAAGACCATGAACATGTCTTTCTTTTTAAAAGCTGCATGTTATTTCATGAAGTGAATATGTTAAATGTCCACATCACTTCTCTTCTCATGGATAGTCAAAGTATTTCTAGTTTACACGTTCATCTGTTTGTTGTCATAATGCAAAATTCTGGAGAAAAACAAATTTACATGTCCACACGCACATATAACATACACATACATGCACGTGTGGACATATCCTCATGCACCGGTGCTTTCGGTTCTGTAGATAAAGATGGGAACCCATCTCATCCCAAAGCCGAGTGAAGGTGGTAATAGAAAGCCCCAGAGGGCATATCCATTCCTGTACACAAATGGTAAGATAACTTCACACATTTGCAGAAATGTGGGCTTTTTTTATAATCACTAAAATTCACTGCTCATGTTCCACAAGAAAACTTTTAAAAGGCTAAATTATTCAGTTCAAAGGTGGTGTGGACTTTGATTTCTTGCTCGGGTGTTGGTATCTGACATAAAGGATCTCTCATCTTTTGAGATAAGAAGTTCAAACACACAAGTGGCAGGAAGTAGGACAGAAGGAATTCAAGTTTCTTTTAGCGTGGAAAGGTCTAGAGTTTTGGTCTTCCTTAGCACTCTGATTACTGCAAAGCGAAGTAAATAAACAGAGTCTGTCGAAAGGTAATTCCATCTCCATTTATTTAGCATTTAAATTGCAGTGGCAGGCTAGATTCCCAATTAGAAAAATGCACTTCTGATCAGAGGATAAAGGAAGGGCAGTATTTTAAATGTTGATTTTAAATTAAGTCAATGTAGCTATAGCCTGAGTAGTTTGAACTTGAACAACTTTAAACATTGCAAGTGGCCGTTGAGGGAAAATATTGGTGGTGTCTCATAGCAGATCTACATGGAAGGAAGGAGCCCAGCATCACCGCACAGCTGAGTCATTCACCCTCGAGGGCCTTAGATCTGCCGTTCGTTCCTACAAATGTGCTTCAGCATAACCCCAGGATCTCGTGCAAATACATGTGAACCAAAATCTGATTCAGTAAGTCTGAGGGGATACTCAGCATGCATAGTTTCAAAAGGCTTCTCAGACTGTTGTTAGGAGTAATTCTGAATTGAGAACCACAACCGAAAATATGTTTTCAGAGGGAAGTTTTCTGGATTATCTGAATCAGAATCATCCAAGGGATATGTTAAAAATATAAACTTCCAGGCTTGTGTTCAATCTGAAAGGAATGAGGCTTGAGAGTCGGCACTTTTTACAAGCCCCAAAAGTTGTTCTGTACACCGAGGTTTCTGAAACACTGAACTTCACCTGCCAAGAATAGCATTCAAGGAACTTGGGTTCATTGTTCTGGACCAACTGCAAATGCGTGAAGTTTTAGTCATAAAGGCACTACCAAGTGCAAACACTGGCTGTAAGATTTTACAACCTGATATAGTCAGTCAAAGTCAATAACAGATACATTTTCAAAGAAAATGCTGCTTGAACATTGCGGGGTGTGGGTAGCAGTTTTTCCTAACTGGTGACTTTTCCTGCTGGTGATCCAGCTGTGTTAATTTAAGTCTTATCAGCATGGCCACTGGGCATCTTGGTTAAGATTCCTTCTGTTGCAAGTGCAACCAAAGCTCGTGAAAGTTAATTTAAGGGATTAATTTAAACAGTTTCAGAGGAAGAATTTATCATGAGATATGTTTCTCTTATAAAACCAAAAGGCATGCAGGAAAGCCAAAGTTGAAGCAAGAATTTGAAGCAAAATTGGTTAAGTCCACCTGATCTCTGATTGCCTGCTCCTTTCTGCTCTCAGCTTTACTTTTTCTCTCCGCAGATTGGGCTCTTCTCCAAGCACATGGGGGAAGATGGCCATCCAGTAGTCTCCAGATTCTGGCCCCTTGCGCACTACCTCTAGTTCCCAGGGTCAACTGGGAGAGAGACTCTTTTAGGAGAAGTATGAGTAAAGATGCTACCCTTGGTCTAATCAAATGTCTATGAAGACTAGATGAGAACTACGGCTGCTGGGGCCACCCCTTGGCCACTCCCAAAGCTTGGGGGGTGGCTTGAATTTCTGAACTAGAACTTTGGAAACAATAAGGCATATATGGCTAAGACCCAAAACGGTATGGTCAAACTGAATACAAGTTTACAAACACGTACATATGCACACACAATTACTGCTTATATAACATAGATGTGGTCTTGTTCTTTCAAAAATGTCTGGCTCTAGGGATTTGCAAACCCTCTTTGGCATGTGCCTAGAAGGCTAGATAGTGATATCAGGCCCATTGTTTATAGTTCATGTTGTGATTTTAATTGTGATTGCTTCCTTGACCTAAAAAAAAAAAAAAAAAAAAAAAAAAAAAAAATTGTCCAGCAAGTACAATTAACTTAATGCCCAGCCTGTAGTATGAATTTAAAGCAATTTGTTGAATAACATGGTTAAAGAAGATCCCAAATTTTATTTAAAACACTTTATGTCTGCTTCAGGGTTTTTTTTTGGCTTTGTTTTGCTTTTTCTTTGTTTTGTTTTGTTTTTGTTTTTGTTTTTTATTTTTTATTTTTACCACAAGATATTCTCTGTAGCTGCCAACACTGGCATTACCATGACCTCTTCTTGAAGTCTGAGTGGTGGTAGGTTGAGTCTTTATGTGCTTTATTTGGTTTCTAAGTGAACCCTTGGAGCTTACCTGCCTTTCCTTCTCACTCTGAGAGCATCTGAGAGCCCACTTGGAGCATTCTGGCATGTTCTCATGGACATCCTGCCTACTCCACATAATTTCCAGAACTCATCTTCGTCTTTCTTAAGGATTTTTGTTCTCATTAACCATTGGCCCTATAATCACACTTCCTAGCCTTCCCAGTCTTCTGGGATAGTTACTTTTAAACTTTGTAAATGACCTAGGGAATATTTGGAACATAAATTCAGAAGCTCTGGAGAGGTGTGTGGCAGTCAGCATTTCTACCAGTCTCCCAGATAATGCACTTAGTGCTCCATGGTCTACATTTGAGTAGCAAAGTTTTAAAGACTCTCTTCCAAATTTAGCTGTTTTTCTTCAAATTAAAAAAAAAAATCTCATAGTCTATAAATTTTCTGTGGGGATAAGCCAACAATGCTGGCAGTGTCAATCCAAGTCAGTGAATTCCTTTGCCCATGTCGCTCTGACTCACCAGTGAATCCTACTGTTTCTTCTCTTAATGCATTGTGTTGAATTTTTTTTATACTACGCCACCCCCAGGAATTTTTCTTAATTAGTGGGAAGAAATAGCTTCTTCGTAATGTATTGCTGGGAAGTCTCTGACCTCTGAAAAAAGAACTTGATTTCTGGATTTTCCACATATCTCCCTCTTAGTTATTTGGGACTAAAAGGGTTTGAATGTGTGGTTGTGTGTAGAGCGCAGACCGCCTCTGACTGGCAAAGGAGCAGCCCAGTGATGAAATTCTTCTCACTCCCAGCACCTTATGAACTTTACAGCTGCACAAACAGGTGACACGTGGCATTAAGCACAGAGGAGGGATTCTCAGCTGCAGTGTTGAGATGCCCTGCATATCAAAGGGAAGTGTTAGGTGCGCTCTGATTAATTTGTTAGTACTAGCGGTACTTTGCGAATAGTTTATTTTTAAATCCGTGACACTGTTAAATCACTGTTAATCCACTGTTAAATCAGTGGATTCTAGTTTAGGAATCTGACTGTATGGTGATGTCACGTTAATTCCTATAGTCATTTGCTTTCTAACGGCATTTCTTTTTTTTTTTTTTTTTTGAGAATTTAGTAAAAGTAGAATCTTATCCTGGACTCTGGCATCATGCACATAAGATTATCATCATTTTGTCTCTCTGTTGCAGAAGAGTAAATATAACTGGTGTTCCACAGGTGCCAAGCAGGTTTATTTTCTCCACTAAGATTTCTAATAATTTAGGTTCTGTTTGGAAAATGTGTTAGCCTACAACTGCTTGTGTAGACCAAAAAGGAAAGTAGCTTATTTGCCTCTACAAATATACCCTTCCTACTTTGGGGGCTATTATCAGAGGGGCAATTTCTTATAATTTGAGTTTGCTCTGTCTAAATATCCTAGTTCACCATGACCATGCTGACCTTCTCTGCTCACAGGATCGGCCTATGACCTTGTGCTTTATGTCAGGCTCTGTTCCAGTCTCAGCTTATCCCCAAGACAACTCTTTCCTTCTTTTTCACTCTTTTAAACCACTTTGACCTCCGCCATTACTGAATTTATAAAGTCCTTTTAACTGATATTTCCCAGCAGATGCTCAATTGTTCTCTACTTGTCCTATGTTTGCTAATCTTAGTTTTCCAAATAGATTATAAGTACCCTGAGGATGTAATCAGGTAATGGATTTGTTCTGTAATGTGCTAGGCTCAGAATTAAAACATGCTGGAAAATCCATAGCTTATCATTTATTTTATGACTATCAAATGACTGGAATCCCATATTTGAAAATAAATAAACAGAACACATAGCTTAATTTTCAATTCAGAGATGGTGAGCTAATTAGAAATGAAATTAATATATGTGTGGCACTTCTCGGTGTCTTGTTCACAGTTACATTCAATTGAAGTTAATTCAGTTCTTCTCTAGTTTGTTCGTTGTCTTTGGTAGACAGTGAGATCATTCAAATCTAGTGATTTTAAACATATGGGAAGGGGGGAAAATTAAAAAAATAAAATAAAATGAGAGAGGGAAATAAGCCATAAAAGACTCTTAAGGATAGAGAACAAACTGAGGGTTGATGGAGGGTGGGGGATGGTCCAGATGAGTGATGGGGATTAAGGAGGGCACGTGTGATGATCACGGGGTGTTGTATGTAACTGATGAATCTACTCCAGAAACCAATATTGCACTGCATGTTAACTACCTAAAATTTAAAAAAAAATTTCTAAAATCATTTCTCAAGGCAGAACAAAGAATTCAATGATGCAAAAATATAATTGCAACTTCTACCCATTTTTTTCTTTTTCCCCATGAAGATTATAGCTAAAATAAAATGTTGTGTTTTTGTGTTTTTTTGATAGAAACTAAAGGTCCTTTATTCCTTTATCCCTCTTCAATGATTTTAAATAATGCGTAAAGAAGAAAATGGAAAATGAGCTTTCTCAATATATGGAAGAGTATGTATACTTTCAATTATAGGACTCAGATTCTCAAATGACCTCTGAGAAATGGTTTCACTGTGTTACAACCCCTGAAATCTCTTTTAAAGGAAACATGAGTGGGATAAGCCAAAAAGGAGGAGAAGTACCATTAATGAAAAATGTCACACACGTGACTTCTATTATTACACCAGATACTTTTTTTTTTTTTTTTTGGTGTGTTATATTTTGCCCTCCTTCTTTTCTCTCCCCTCCTCCTCTGTCTATGTTGGTTTATCTTTGCTCGATCAGTGAAGGCATGGCATTGGAGCTGTGATTGAATGTTGACTGTTGGCACATGGCAAAAGATAGCTTTTCACCCAGTCCCTGTAATGAAATTGAGCACAGTTTACCAGAGCAGGGTCAAAGTAACTTCGATCATGTTCTTAGCATATACTAAACTATTGTCAAAACAAAGGAGATTTGGAATGTTGTTTATGCAAACAACATTAAGCGAGTGTATCTTTTCACTTCACATTTAAATTTATGTAAGGTGTATCTTTGGAGTTACACTTGAAGGAAACCTGGACTGTCCAGCATTAAGTGCTGCTTTGGGACAATTAACTAATTGGAAATGGTCAAGCAGTCAAAACATACATTTTGAACAAAGCCCAAGTGTCTCAATTCAGAGTTTGTTTTCTAGATGACAGAATATTTCACTTAACTTGAAATTTGTGTGTCTGTATAAAGGTATTTCCACTCTTAAACTAACACTGTTTAAGTTCACAAGAATCCTCTTAGGGGATAGGAAATGGTGAGCAGTGCAGTTGAACTCCCAGGGACATTTAGGCTGTTTTCCTTTACAAAAAGATCCTTTACTTCTAATATATCTACCAAAATACACAAATGTCTTGCTCTGTGATGAAGCGCTTTGTCAGATGAATTTCTAGAGAGCTGTTAGTTTTATTGTTTGCTTTCCCTTCCACAAATTCATGTGTGTGCAGAAAGTTGAACCTTGTAGAAATGAAAGCTTCATTTTATATTAATTTTATGATACAGATAACAGATGATGCTAATTTATGCCTGTGAGTGTATGCACATGCATACATTAGTATTTAATTCAAGGTAAAGATTCCAATATTTAAATGCTACTGAATGTTATGGAATAACCTCTGCCCAAATGCTGGCTCTCCTCTTGCACACCTCTCGTATCTGGATTCCAATTTTTATATCTGGATGGAGTCAGTGTGATTTTCAGAAAATTTTAGAAAAGCAGGAAAATGGACAATAGAGAGTGCTACAAAGAGGAAGTGGAAGCAAATTTCAAGTCAGGTTTAGGGTGAAGTCTTTTCCAACCCTGGGAAGAACTTAAAGCTGAGTGTCGCCTAAAACCAAACTTTCATGTTTGTAAGGGAAAAAGATGGAAACAATTTAATAAGGTCCTGGAGATCACAGTGAATTCTAAAATACTGGAGTCAATTCCAGAGTGAGCAAATTGAAAGGACTGAACATTAGTGGGAGGTAACGGAGGAGAGTTGTGCATATCAGGCCTTCCTAAGCCAGTCTCTGTTCAAGTTGTTCCATATTCATTATCCCTTTCAATTCTTTCCTTGGTTTTATAAAGTAGGCATTATCTCTGTTTTACAGATGAAAACGCTGGGATTAATTACAATTAAGTGAAAACTAAAAATTTATTGGTATGCTTAGATATGACAGGCAAACAAAAAATAAAAGTACAAATGACATGCAAAGCTTCAGTCTTAAGAATAGAATATTAAACACACGCGCACACATACACACACACACACACACACACCACTATTGACAACGTCATTTTATTTTAGGATCAGTCTGTTTCTTGAGTTGCTGCTTACCAAGGTGAGTTGACAAGCCAATAACAACTGGTTATAATTCTCCCTTTGTTATGGTATTAAAGGGCCATGTTTGGGTCATACATTAATATCTGATAACTGAAAAAACAGTTCCTAAATAATTAACTCTTAAGATATTAACATATCTCTTAAAGATTTTCTTATAAAGAATTTTGTTTACTATATCTCCTTAACCTATAGTGAAGGGCTTAAAAAGGTAGGAAGAGGAATGTTCTCTTGGCATCTATCTTCCCTCTTATGTGCACACATAAGAAATGGGAAATGGAGAAATGGAGGTGTAAGTCAAAATGATAAATGTAATAACTAACATCTATAGCTTGTCTGAGGCCTGCACTATTCTAAGCATTTTACATGTATTTACTTAATACTCAGAAAACCTCTGTGAGGTAGGTACCATCCTACCTTATAATACCATAGTTTAGCAGATGAGACATGAAGGCACGATGAGTTTCAACATTTGCCAAAGTTCATAGAACTGGTAACTAGCAGAGTTATGGTTTAAACCCAACTAATATGACACCAGAATCTGTTTCTAACTGTTATGTTATGACATGTAGCTTCTCTAAATATATAGTATTCTTTCCCCCCACCAAACCATCAATGGCCATAGATTTTATTAACATTAAAATATGTTTTATTTTATTATTTAGATGAAAAAGAGAATGACAGAATTCTCAACAGATGGCAAATAGTAAAATACTCTATCTTGTAATCATACGCTCTGAAAAGGGAGACGGTATTTTCTACCTTTCATTGAGTTACATTATGCTACCTCTCAAAAAGACCAAGGTATTCTTCAATCTTTCCTTTTATATCACTTAGTTATGTTTAATAATTTATATGGCTTTAGCGAAGTAGTGATCAACTCATTTGTAGGCATTTCTTGAACATCTCCTATTTCAGAGTTGTAATTCTATATATGGATACAAAAAGAGATGTTAGAAAGGAAAAACAATGGTTTACCAAAAAAAAAAAAATCGAATCTCCAAAAACATTGAGAACAATTAGATGCTTTTATTCTAAAAATTCAAGGTAACGTATCTGCCCAAAGTTAAAAACAAATAAAAAAAGCAAGAGAATAAAAAAAAGTAAGACCCTCTTAGAGCCATAATAAACTATGTGGTAAATAAGTGAGGCAAATACTAGGAGCTCTCTGGGCTATGGTGAGGGGAGAGAAGGTCAGTGAGAGAATCACTCATGTCATGGTTCATTCAAAGCCTTAAAAAGAGATAGTCAAAATTAAATAAAACTTTGTTGTTGTTGTTGTTGATTGATAGAAGACAAGTCATGAGATAAAGAAGGTTGAGTAGTGCAAGGATCATAACTATCGTCAAACCAGACAATTGCAGCCATCCAGCCATGCGATCTAGTAACTCATCGTTTCTATGTCAAAGTCATACTAAGTGTCAGGTTACAGTTCTACTGTACAAGTCTTTTTAGTTTTAAAAAGTATGATTTGTCATCATTATAATCACATAGTTTTATTCTATACAAACATCCTGTTGCTTTGATTTATCAGATAGCTGCATCCCCATATCTCACTGGTTAACAGGAACTTCCGTTAGCAAAACACCTTATCTATTTAACCCTATTACGGAAGACATACGCAAGACCTATTTGAACGAGAAAGGGCCCTCACTGAAACCAGGGGACATTTCATGGAACCAGCAATCCTGGCAAAATCTGATGGCTTTATCTCCTGTACACACTAGAAGCCCAGTGAAATGCTTTTGAAATTGGGTGAATGGATCACATTCAGAACTAGAGCGAACAACCATCTCTGTTTGCCTCAGACTGAGATGTTTCCCAGGACAGGGTACTTTCAGTGCTGAAACGGAGGAAATTTCAGGCAAGTAAGGATGAGTAGTCATGTTACAGGATATACAAGTTGGTCCACTAAACCTATGTGTGGTCAAAGCACATTAGTGCTGATAATGGGTCCTCGGCATAACACGTGGATCCTTGAATAATGGAGAGTTGCAGTTCCTTTCCAATTCCCTCGGGATTGTTCAGGCATTAGGGTTTACCACAGTTTGGAATTAGGAAGGAGGGAAAGGGTTCTATGTGTTCATGGACTTGATGAGGTAGAAGTGGGGATAGAAGAAAGAGGGGGTTATAAATGGCCAATGTTTGTCTGATAAACAACATCAACTGATGTGTGATTTTACTATGGCTAGCTCCCTGTGAGGATATTTTAGAATATGAGAACTGACATTAAGATATAGGTATCAGAGCACATATAATCACAAGCCTGTATTATTGTTGTTAAAAACTCAGCTTTTAATAGAATTTTTAAACTGTCCAATGATTGAGACCTGAGACCAATTACCTGATGTGTCACATGCCGTGAACGTGGTTCTTTGACCCCACTGGGACAGCAGAATGCCCAGGCACTTCGTCTCAGCTGAGTGGCTGCATCAACTCTTGAGTGGCAATAAACGTCAAATTAAGAATCTGCTTTCTTGAACTTTATAAATTTATCTCCACTGGAAAATGGTTCTGTTACCATCATGGAGCTCAATAAATCCAGTCCCGTGATGTGCTAATTGTTGTTGATATTAGTACTGTTAGCATGATATGAGAGGCTAATATCCTTATTATGAAAGTCATCATGTTAGATTCCCCAAACAAAGAACAAGACATCACTGCAAGCAAGAGATGGGCCCATTCCCCAAAATGGCCATTGCTTATTGTGAGTGACCACATTAAAATGTCTGTATTTTTTTCAAGGTCAATGCTTATGCCTCAAAGAAGGTGAGAATAGAGCTAAATATTCGACAGTAAGCTAGGAAAAGCTGATTCTTATAAGGTTTCACAGTAGCAAAAATTACTGTATTAATTCATCTCCCTTTAACAGCCTAAAACATTTATTCCATGGGATGGTTGTAAAGTGGTAGTGTGAACATTTTTGAGGTTGGGATTCCAAGGTTCGAGGAAATTAGGTTACAGTCAAGGTGACTTATTTCTGCAGAATTACTAGAAGTCATGTCACTTGAATACATAAATGGTGTCATTTATTATATAATATATATTTACACTTTGGTCTTGTCTGTAACCAACTTATAGTAACCTCATTCCAGAGCCAGATTTATTATTAATTCACTTCTATGTAAAAGTATTGACTATAAAATTAAGTGGGTCATTACTAGGAGTATTTGACAGCCTTTTGCTAAATTCAAAAAGACCACATGGCAGTATACTTCCTGCTAGACAGCTGTCCCCATAAAAAATCTGCTCTCACAAGAAGCATCCTTGTTGACCAGCTGAATGACCCACTTGTGTCTGGGCAGAAATCCATTCATCCTGGGACTGATACATTGCTAGGAGGCAAGAGAAAAAAATGCTCTTTCTACCCATACTTTACAAATAATAAAAGAATAGGTATAAAAAATTGGCTTCATTAGTTTAAATCGGTCATTCTTAATCAATACAATAATGACACAAACAAAAAGCAAGTTACCAACATTCCCTTGAATATTTCATGTGATAGCTTCTATTTTTTTTTTTTTTTTTTTTTTTTTTTTTTTAGTTTATTTCTCCATGAAACTGATGTGGGAAGAGCTTTGCTTTTGCTGGTTTCTTTGTGAAAATAACAGAGCTATAGGAATTCCCTTCTATTTTTGTAGGTTAGCTCTCTTTCTTACAGAACCTTTCTTTGCTCTCAAGGCAAATTAACCTTAAATAGAACCGATGTCAAATAAATGGATAAAAAGAGAAAATGTCAGCCTCTTCTTTTTTTGTGAAAACAGGAAATGCGCACTTCAGAAAAAGACAGACAAGGCTAAAAGAGTTGCTGTCAGAATCCTTCACTCTCTTAGAGCAACTGTGTGGTTTGCCCTTAAAAATCGAGTGAAGTGTTCCTAATACAGAGAGTTATAGCCGTCCTGCTCAATAAAGTCTTTTAATAGTAGAGTAAAACGTAAAAAAATAACTAAATTATCTTTTCAAGATATAATCCGTCAGCCTATTGCCTTTTTTATTTTTCAAAGATTTTATTTATTTTATTTTAGAGAGAGAGAGAACATGTGTGCATGTGAGGGAGGGGCAGAGAGAGAGAGGGAGAGAGAGAATCTCAAGCAGACTCTGTGCTGTCCTGAGCACAGAGCCCAATAAGGGGCTCGATCCCACCGCCCTGAGATGATGACCTGAGCCAAAGCCAAGAGTCAGACACTCAACTGACTGAACCACCCAGGTGCCCCAGCCTATTGTCTTTTAAGAATTTTATTTCACACACCAGTTCCTTTTTCCTATGCATACAATGTTACTTCAGTTTAAAAGGCTGGGTGAGGAAAAACAAATGAGATGATAACAGTGAAGTAAAAAGCTAACGTGATATTGACCTAACTTCAAATAATGATTCCATCAGTTACCCGGAATTGACACTTTGTATGTCATTTACCCCTTTACCTAGTCTTCATGCACACGTAATTAGTTTTGCATAGCCTGTCTTCTATTGCAGTTTTGGCAGTCTCCTTCCCACGAGGTGGCCTCTGTGTTAAAGCCAAGAGCAATAGTTTATATTTTTGCATTAAAAAACCCTTATCTTTGTCTCAGTAAGATTGTCTTTGCTTGTAAATTGTTTGTTGAATGAATAGCAGAACACCATCAATGGTTGGCTCTTAGTTCTGGCCCAAGGTGTAGGGAGGAATAGATGTGGAGGTTTTCATATGTTGTTTAATACCCTCAAATAATGTAATAACTGTCTTGTGAAATATAAACCATTAAAAAATCCAAACCTCCATGTAACAAAACACTCATATACTTAAGAAATTGTAAGGGGGTCCTAGACCATTGTTTAAATCAAATTGGTGGCAAAGAAAAAATTAAATAACAACCCAAATGGAATGCCAAAGGAAAAGAGCTCAGAGAAAAAGATAAATGAATGCCTTTGGAGTGGGAGGAATGTTGTAGAATGGAGTACCCTCCCCCTTTGGGGGGAGAATATATACAGGCAGGAGCAATCATCAACATATTTTTGTCCAAGTGAGAAGGAGGCAAGATAAAGGGTTGAGGGGGAGGATGTTCAGATCTGAGTAAAGATGACTTCTTTTAATGTTCATTTTGGCCATGTCTCAGGAGGCACCTCTTTCTCATGTGGGGCTCAGTTTTCTGTGTTTTCTGAGCAAGTTTCCTAGCCAGTTGCTCTTTGTCAGGCCCTAAAAATCACTGTAATGAAGCAAACTCCTTCATCTCGTGAGGTTTCTTGAGTTCTCCATGGAAAACTCAACACATGTAAGTAAATATAGCTTAGAGTGAGAATCACAAATGTTAGCTGCTTTCCTGGGAGTGCATCCTAACTGGAGCATGTCCTTTCAAAGGTGTCAGGAGCTCAGTTCTTGGGTAGTTCTTGTCCCTTGAGCCTCTGCAGAGCATTGCTGCTTGTGATTACCAGCAAGAGTGAATGTGAAGAAAATCAGGTTGTCTCTTTAAACCACTTTCTTCTCGTGGCTCCCTAATTACTGCATTAGATTTGAAGATGAAGCCATGGAAACAAGCGGGCAAAGGGAACCAGGTACGCGCAGAGCCCACAGAGTCCAACTAAGGAGCTCCCGCTTCCCTCTCGGCGGGACATTTATAGGGTGGCCCTAAATACATTGATTAACATTCTACGTTTTTGTTGGGAGAATTTGCAAAACCATCAACAGAAACTGGAAAGTGACTACTATTCTTGTGATTTTCTTTTTCATTCTTCCTTTTCTCCCTCTCTCCCTCCCATCTTCCAAACTCCCTTTGACTTTCCGTATGCTTTGATTTGAATCAAATGACTAAAACATTTCTCCAGATTTTACAAAAGACAACATATTACTTCTTCATCCGGTGGCCTTTGCCAACTATTATAACACCATTGAATTTAAGCCTCCGCCTGAAATTGATCTTCAGATACCTTATTCTTTTCTGTCTGTACCTAGACATACATTTTTTAATATCAGTGTTATTACTCTGAAAGTGCCCCTATGTGTTAATCACATTACTCCCCCCAGACTCAGCTATCTAACCAAGTATAAGTAACAAGATTTTACCCAGGCAGCAAAAGTGTCTGTCATTCTGTTTTTCCATCTCTAACACAGTGTGAGGGGAGGACAGCTATATCTCCAGTGTTAAAACTTCTGTAGTCCTCTGGGTAATGTTAGCATCCGGGAGTTAATGTACTGACCTGTAGTTGTCTTCTTTCAACTCAATAAGATATTTGGCAGTTATTAAATGGGCCTTTTAAAAGGTTATTTTAAATCTTGATTACTTTTTTAAAGTGTGTGGGTGTGTGTGTGTGTTGTGGACTCAAAAAATTGAGTTAAAAATGAACTCTATAAATTAATAACTATAATTTGGAAAATACTTTCTTTAAAATTTGAATTCCTAATATATAAATATGAAAACAGTCCATCTTCCCCCTTTTAAAATGGATATGGGTATATGATGGGACACTTGGGTGGCTCAGTTAGTTAAGCATCCAACTCTTGATTTCGGCTCAGGTCATGATCTCAGGGTTTTGAGATTGAGCCCTGCGTTGGGCTCTGTGCTGGGCATAAAGCCTGCTTAAGATTCTCTCTCTCTCTCTCTCTGCTCCTCTCCTGCCTCATTCCCCCACTCTAAAAAAAAAAAAAAAAAAAAAAAAAGAGGGGCGCCTGGGTGGCGCAGTCATTGGGCATCTGCCTTTGGCTCAGGGCGTGATCCCGGCGTTATGGGATCGAGCCCCACATCAGGCTCCTCTGCTATGAGCCTGCTTCTTCCTCTCCCACTCCCCCTGCTTGTGTTCCCTCTCTCGCTGGCTGTCTCTATCTCTGTCGAATAAATAAATTAAAAAAAATCGATATGGGTATATGAAATTGTGTATTTGTACTATTTTTGTAGATGTTATAAAATACCATAATTTTGATATATTTTTATTATCTTTCAGTCATCAAAGATAGGTTTTAGGTTACATCAACAATAATTATATTAAAAATTACATAAGATAAATATAATTCTTTCTAAGGCTTTCTGTAGTAATTTATAACTTTATAGATACCTACTTAACATAGATTCAGATTTATTTTTTTATAGCATAGTAATTTTTCTAGATTTGTCATATATGGCCATATATGTCTTTTACAATTATAAAAAGCATCACTTCCTAAAATTAATCACTAATTTTACCTTCATAGACAATATAAGGCAATTGGTGTAGTTTATTTCTAATTATCCTTTCTCTTTGTCTAGTTACTACTGTCTAGTATTTTAGCTCCATCTTTTCTTAAATCCCACTAGAATTATTCATTGTTGTTATTTTCACATTATTTTAGTGTTAATGCTTATTTTGATTTATCTACATGTTTACCAGTTCACTTGGTCATCCCTTCCCTGTGTATAATACTCCCTTGTTCTGTATCACGTTTCTTTTTTAGAATCCCCTTTAGTGCTTGATTCAATGAGTGTCTCTGAGTGATAAATGTTGGTTTTTGTTTGCTCAATATTGTCTTTTAGTTCCATTCTTTATTAATGTTTGAGGACTTCTGGTGACAATTTAATATATTTGGAGGTAGATCTAAGATCGAAGCAAAAGTGGGGTCAGAGTTAAAAAGCAGGATGTAATTGTTACATTTTCTGACCTATAAAGATAGAAGTAACATGATTAAAACACAGTGGCCAAAGAGGAAAGGGAAAATACAAGAAGAAACTCATTGGTTGCTGTGTAGGTCATAGGTGGTGTTGGGGAGATTTTATTTAAAATGGTGAAACCAAATACTAGAAGTCTAAGGAAAGTAACAAAGACACAACACATTATAAAATGTATTATTAAAAATTTACCACTAGAAAAGCTATGCAAACTTTCCTGAATATAAAATATATCCAAAAGAAAGCAAAAGGAACAGAGATCACAAAGAAATGCAGTAAATGCAGTAAATATAAAATGCATACTATATGTTTAAAAAAAGAGAGATTTCAGATAAAATAAAATTGCATGTAAATATATTTGTAAGCTTACATGAAATCAATAACGTTCTAAGGAAAAGGTCTATGAAAGAGACAGATAAAGTTATCACAGAACTCCACCTCCAAAAAAATACACTGAGTCTAGATGGGTTCACAGAGGAATTTTAACAAACTTTTTAAGAAAATATAGCCCAGTATACTTTAAGATAGCTCCAGAGTATAGGGAAAGAAAGAAAATTCCCCATTTTTCAAATAAAGTAAGTATATCTTTGAAACCTAAATCTGCTAACACACACACACATATTAAAAAGAAAACCAGAGACCAAACTTACTTATAAATATCAATGTGACACATTAAATAATCTCTTAGAAAACAAAATCTAACAGCACATTAAAATGTATAATAACAGAGGGTTTTTTTTTCTAACATTCTAAAAATATTTCAGTATTAGGAAATTCATAATCTACCACATCGACTGGTGTGCAAAGAAAAAAAATTATTCTCTTCATAGACATTAAACAGGGCTTTGACGAAATTCATTAGCAAGTCATGAGAAAACACTCCTGAAAATAGAACAGATACTTTCTTAAGATGATTTTTGTATTCCTACATACACACGTGTGTGTGTGCACATATGGGGTCACACAATGTGTGTGTGTGTGTGTGTGTGTGTGTGTGTGTTTGTACATACACACACACGTATAAATCAGAGACCAGTGAGATGGTTGAAAATAGTTGACCATTGCAGTAGGGGTGAGATAAGAGAGAGTGTCTTCCCTGAACATATCTTTTTAAATCATTTTGAATTTTGAACTGTGAAAATGCTTTACATAGTCACAAAATAAAACTAAGTCATAAATTCTGAAAGAAGCATCTTAAAATTGAACCCATGCACAAACAATAGCTGTGGGAGCCTATCTGAGATTAAGATGCCCCTCAACTCCTACTTACTCTCGGTGCACATGTACTGCTGGGATTCCCTGTTCAGTTCTTGTACCTGAATCTATCTCCAAACATGGCTATATATTTAAGATTTTAAAAATACTGCATCTAACAAATTATTTCAGCTAATGGGGCGCCTGGCTGACTCAGCTGGTAGAGCATGTGACTCTTGATCTCAGGGTTGTGAGTTCAAGCCCCGTGTTGGGTGTAGAGCTTCCTTAAAAATATTTCATCTATGTTCTATGTGTGTTTTTTTTTTAAAGAGGGTCTTTATTAAATCATTCTACCAATTGCCTAAATTCAAAACCTTTGATACAATATTCTTAATTAAATTTCTCCCAGTAAAAATGTTAAAAAACACAAGTAGATGTGTGTTCTTTGGCCAATAGACAATTATATTTTAATTTATATTCCTGAAATAGGTATCAGGCCAGTCTCTCAAACACACATTCTTCAAGCTGTTTGGTGGGAAACTAGTGTATCTACATTCCCCCCAACATTACTAGCAACTAGTGTATAGTTCATCCTTTGGAAAGTGTTCTGTTAAAAATTATAAAATTAATAAATACTGGTCATAGTCTGATGTATTTCTATTACAAAGAACAAGACAAAATGTAACTATTCTGTGCAGCAATGGTGATTAATTGCCTGCACCTTTGCTCCTTGGGGCTTGATATAAGTTCTGACCTTCAATTACTTTGAATAGTCCAGCCCAGTGCTAACGTCCTTACAAAACCAGTGTATAAGATAACCTTTTTCTCAGTAACCCATAGATAGAACATACAATAGCCATAGTCCTTGGCTCAATACCAGGCTATCTTGGACTTTTGTGTACCCATATTGCTGTGGAGATTAGAAGGATATGTGGCAGATCATCCATATTAGGTTGGGTTGGCTCAAATCATCGATATGTTGATTTATCAGTTCTACCTAATTACATTTCCTGAAGGATTATGCTATATTTCTTGGTGCTTGTTTTAGACTTTACTGAGACTATAGAGACTGGACAGCAGAATGAAACTCATCCTCCCCAACTACACATTTCTAAACTTACAAAACCAGGTAATTCAAAATAACAATATAAACAACACAAACAACCTTCACTACGTAATTCAACATACACAACACTAAACAGAACAGCTAATGCTGACTGAGCATCTCCTATGGGCAGGCGCTATTTTAAAGATGCTACATGAAGAGATTCATTGGATATCCCCAATTACGGGATCTGGATACCATTGTTTGCATAATTCTACACTTCCTCAAATTTCATGATTCTCAAGTGGCCATGTAATTTGGAAACCAAATCAACCTGAATATTTGTTTTTAGTGAGAGAGAGAGGTAAGGAGGAGTTACTCATTTTTCCACATCTTGAATTGGCATGAATGTCCACGCTACTTTCTATTCACAAAGGCACGTTCTGCACCTTGATGCAGGTGGGGGATGGCACAAGGGGGAGTTGGACTGATGAACACATGGCCTTGCATTTGGAAGTCAGTGTTTGCTGTCGTTCCTGTGATCAAACCAGATGATCAAATGTCACTCTTAACTTCCTGAGACAAACCGCATGTTTCAGCCTGCTTGCTGTGTCCTGGACTTGTTACTGGAAAAAATCACTTTGGAATGGCTGTAGCAGTTGTTAGAGGAGCTCCTTACAAGGCATCACAGATGATTTATGCCTTCGACATTTATAACAAAGATTCCATTCCTCACTGAAAGATCTCACGACTGACGTCCTTGAGCAATTTTGAACTCAATCCTGCAGACTTGAAAGGCTGTTTAGCATCCAAAACGTGGGTTCTTCTTCTGAACACCATTGAGGGCCATCGTTGATAAACAGGGTCAGTGGTTGCCACAGGGTATAATCACATGCCGGGGAGGCATTTTTCACAGATCCCTCTGCCTTCTCTTCTAGATGTATCTGAGGCCTAATTTTTAGTTTTTTCGTTTCTGTGCCTTCTTGGAGTCGACACTGGCAGTTATGCTGGAATGTATGGGGTTTAATGATGTTCAGAATTGTTTCAGGGCCAAAAGCCAGAGAGAATAATCCTTGACCTGGATGCACTGATGATCCTGGACTCCTGAAAAGAAAAGGGAGGATGTTGATTTTTAACATACTTTCTGTTTTACACCCAAATCTTATGCATTGTCAGCTTGAAAATACCATATTTATTTTTGAATGGCTAAATGTTTGTCGAT
The DNA here is from genome assembly GCF_023065955.2 of Ursus arctos. Classification (NCBI taxonomy): domain Eukaryota; kingdom Metazoa; phylum Chordata; class Mammalia; order Carnivora; family Ursidae; genus Ursus; species Ursus arctos. The sequence goes on from NW_026622930.1 coordinate 18,065,914, forward strand.
ATTTATACCTCCCCAAATACACTGGTATATACTGACATCTGTCTGGAAGAAACTGGGAGTTTTAGGTACTTTTTACATACTTTGGAGACAAATGTGAACGTATAGCCTGAGGCTAACAGTTTTGAACAGGAGAACAATGGTATTTGAAGATTGATCCAATTACTAATAAAAAAGGATGTTCAGAGAGATTATTAGTACTTGATAAGCAGTTTGTGCACATTAAAATTAATTGTTTTTTTTTTAATTTTCAGAAGAGTATTATAACTACTTGAGATTGCCAGGCTATATTCTGGCACTTTTAAAAATATATCTGAATGTATCGATACAGAACATGTGTTATCAGTAGCAACATTTTTCCCTGGAATTTCCTGAAGACATTTAACATCATATTTTTAAAATAAAAATATTGCTACTTCGTTTCACACTTTCAGTACCATTTTAATAGAAGTATTGTTTGCCTAGAACACAAGAATACATGTGATACAGTTATACAGAAAAATTATTAATCAAATCTTATTGCCAGCAACGAACCTAGGAAGGCAGCGTTGTTTTGAGAAGCTCAAATAAAGTGTTAAGTGGAATTTTGCGATTTTATTTTTACAATATTAGTGCAAAAATCAAACCACTTTTTCATGCTTTTCATGGTGGGGTACAGGCCTTGTCTTTGCACAAAATGACCTTAATTGCTGCTTGTGTTACATGGTGAAAAATTACTACATAAATACATACACGTACAGATACATGTGTAGATCCATACATATGTTTTATACTAATTCCATAAATGTAAGTATGTTTAGAAAAAAGTGTCTGGAGAAAATCACAAACTATTGACAGTTGCTCATGGGTGGTGACACTTTTTGAAATCTGTTTCACAGATTTTTATATTATTCTGGAGTTCTATAATGATTATATATCACACTGACACTAGCTTTGCTTTTAGATTTTAAGGGGAGTTTGCATAGAAGGCGAGCCTCATTTTCATTAGTGGCATATAAAAAGAGAAGATTTTTGCTCAACTTGAATATGTAAACATTTAAGAATACAGAAGAAGTAATCACATGTGCCCTTATAATGTTTACTCAATGCTTGAGTAACGTATATAAAATCGCATCTTATTTGATGTAATTTGGATTTCTTTCTATTGTTTCAGATCACAGAATAATTTTTTCAGCTTCTTAATGTGAGTCCTGGCCACCAGTGTCTTCATCAATGCTAGGATTACTTTATGACTTCGTTTTTCCCATTGCTCCAAGCATACCCTGTTTCTTTTATTTTTTTGAGCTACAGCATTTCTAAAACTGAGGATGACATTGCTGCTGAGTGTTGTCCAAGCATCCAAATCCTCCACGGCAGGGTGTTCTGCAATCTCCCATTCACCGTGCACTTGTGTATTTGTAACCTGCTCCGTGTAAGCCGTTATTGTATTTCTTTGTATAGCTTGTAAAAGAAACATGATTAGTTGACATGTCATATGGAAGTCACCCTCACAAGAACTGCTACTAGATAGGAAAGCAGCTCCGAATCTTCAGCCGCCACACGTGTATAGGTATGTGTGTGCGTCTACACACATATGGATGGATTGTTCAAATGAACCACGTAAACCTACCACACTCATTTTCTGGCATTTTTCTCCAAATGACCTGTTGTTGTCTAAAAGAAAGCAATTAAGGAAGAATTGTGCTCTAAAACCACAGTGTAAAATGACTCCCTTATATTTTAAGAGTACTTTCAGGAAAAAAGAAGCCACTTTATCTTCTATTTCTGCATAGTGCAATACAAACATTATTTTTAATCTGTACTGTGCATATGTTGTATTGATTGAGAATATTCAAACTTGTTCTTGAAGATAAAAGAAACAGATGGGTCTGATGAAACTCGTAAGAGGGGTTAGCTGTCGACTAGTACATATGTGTGAACATAGAAAGGGATGAAAGGACAAAGTGAGTCCCGATATACGTGCAACACTAAAGAGACTTAATCCACGAGGCTCTAAACGTAAGAGACGCGGACTGTTCATCAGGCATTAACTATACACGAGGTTGTAAGCACTGAATATTTATGACACACTAAATATGCATAAGGCACGTGAGACACACAATAATCAGGGAAGTCTTAATTAAGCCTCCCCCTGGTGACAACCTTTCGGGTACCAAGTGTCCTCTCCCCAAGAAGCACATAAAATCCAGAGCTGCTCAGCCAGCTAATTGGTGCGCTACAGCTGTGCCCAGGCAGACTCACCCCTGCAAACCTCAGCTAGAATGTGTGTGGCTTTGGTCCCAAGCACCCCCAGCACTATGAGAGAAAGGACATCTGACCAGTACGTATCCCAGGATTTCTATGATCCTTCTGCTCTGCGGGTGCAGACTTAGCCCATCTCTCTTTCTCTCTCTCTCGCGCGCGCTTTTTTGAGATGCTTGCAGCATGCATTTCAAATGGATTTAATAAACCATACAACGTAAGCGTTTTCATTCACTCCGTTGAAAGTTTCTGTCCTGTATCTCTAATGGCTTGCCCAATACTTTACGTGGACACTACTGTTGAATCAAGGTCATTTCCTCTGTGACAAAATTAATTTGTGCCCCAATTCAAGCTTTGTTATCATTTAAAAAAAACCCACTTATTGTATTTGTATAAGAGAAATATCAAAGATGGGGCTTCACTGCAATGTTTTTACACATTTGAAAAGAAAAGCGGCGTTTGCTCTGCAGTTTTTTTCTTCCATCAAAAAGTAACGGTTAGAGTAAGGAAAATTCTGGCTGTGTAGGATATGTGCTATGTGTGTGTGTGTTTCTAGAGGCTGAGGGCTGGAGAGAAGATCCATAGGAAATCACCTTATAAAAATGTCCATTCAAATATAACTAACTCCAAGAGACAATTGTACAATTTGAGACAGGAACTTGAAAATTGAGAGAGATGGTGGTGATCCTAAAATAAGAAACGAGCCTCTCCTATTTGAAGGGCCTGTCAGTAGGATTTAAATTTACAATTAGAGAATTCCTCTTTGACTTTTATTAGGGCTTTCTGAGAAGACTAATTGAGATTCCCTTGAGGAAATTTTATTCAGGGAGTGTCTCCACCTCAGTGACACCGCTACATCAAAGGTACTAGAGTTCGCCCTCATGATTGGATTGAACAAGAGCCTCTGTTGTCTGAAAGCTGAGGTGGTGAACCTGGAATATTAACCTTTCAGGCAACACAGAATGGAAAATTCTACTTTCATTTCTTCTAAAAATGTAAATAGATTTCTCATCTTTACCTAAGCTTGCCTGACAACATGTCAGTGTACCGAATTAAAAAAACAAAAAACTTTATAAATTAGCATCTTATAGACTTTGGATTTCAATGAATTTCCTAAAAGTTTTAGGGAGAAACCTTCTGTCACAAGAGTTCTATATCTGCAGATTTCCAAATCGAGATTCTCCTGTACGTTTACAAAAGGATGTTTTATAAAATTCTCTCCTACTCACACCCTTACTTTCACTCCAATTGATACTGTCCTAATTCAATAAACAGGATCTCTAAGGAAAATAAGGAAAAAAATGTTAAATATTTTTATTGTTTTATTCTATCCCTATGGCTGTCCAACATTAAAATTTTTCATAATTTGAGAAATCTTATATGAATAAAATGTGCATTTGGAAAATGTAGAAGAACATAAAATGAAAACAAATCTACTGTCCTTAAGTCCGTAAGACTTTAAAAGAGTAATCTGCATCTATTTATAGACTTTTGTACTGGAAGCGTGTGTATACTTTATATATATTTGTCTTTATTTTATTTTTGAAGAATGTATATATTATCTTGTAAGCTGCTTTTTAAAACTGATATATTACTTTTTAAAAAGATTTATTTATTTATTTATTTGTTTATTTATTTATTTATTTGAGAGAGAGAGAGCATGAGCAGGGTCGGGGTGGGGGGAAAGGGCAGAGAAAGAGGGAGAAGCAGTGCTCGACATCCCAGGACCCCGAGATCATGACCAAGTCAAAAGCAGATGCTTAGGCGCTCCCAAATTTGATATATTATTAATATACTTTCATATTAAGAACATTGTCATCAACATCAATTTTAATGTATAAATGTAATTCTCTTTTGTATGTGTGTGTGCATACATATATATATATATCAATAATTTATATAAATACTATCTCGAAAAAGAGCCACCACTTTGCAAAATTCTGCAACTATCTATTTGTATCATAGTTGGTGTGAATTGCTACTCTTTGTGCTCAAGTATCTACTGTATTTGATGGTCCTATCTCAAACCCATTTTCAGTAATTCTACGTTTTCATTATGAAATAACAATATACAATATAACAAACATCTTTAAGGATAAGATCCTTGGACACAATTGTAATAATTCGCTTAAAACAAATTCCTGCAATTGGTATCTTTGGGCTAGGGGGAAATAGTGAACCATTTGATACATATTAATCAGTTTCTTTTTCTAAGGGAGAAATGTATTTCACTTCCTAATATGTGTGACATTACCTTATCTTTGAGTCTTCATTGATATATCATATTGTCATTAAAATAAATTTTTATCAGCTTAAAAGATAAAAAATATACTGTTTTAATTTATTTCCTTATTCTTTAGTTTAAATTCCTTATGTGGTTATTTGTAATTTTTATGTTTTATTTGATGAATTTTTCTTTTGTAAACATTGGCCATTTGTTTATCAGAGCATTTTTTAAAAATTCATTTTTCTGTTGATTCCTAAAAGCCGTTGACTCTGGAATGTGTCTACTATATATGTTAAAATATTTTTCAAATCTCTATTTATTTTTAATGTTTTAAATTTTTATGCAGTTCAATCTATACACTTTTTAGAAGGTTTTCACATAAATTCCAGTTAGTTAACATACAGTGTAATATTAGTTTCAAGTGTACGATATAGTGATTCAACACTTTGTACAACACCTGGTGTTCATCACAAGTGCGCTCCCTTAATTCTCTTCATCTGCCTTACCCATTCCCCAACCCACATTCAATTTATACACTTTTAATCTGTGTAGCCCTCCTTTTCTGCACATCAGTATATAAACTTATTGTCACTTTTTAAATCAAAACGTTCCTTAAGCCACTCTGTAAATTTCTATTAGCCTACTCCTTGAATGGTCTCTTGTGATCCAGCCTGAATCAACATTCCTAGCCTTGTTCTTGCCTACAAGTTTCAGTAAAATTATTAAGGAACTGTGACTCCAAGATTTATTTTTCTTCACACTTGTCTCTCTGCCTAAAATGTATTCATATCTCAAACACGGCTGTATAAATTCTACTCTTCCTTCAAGTGCCTCAGTAGTATCCCTTAGGCGATTATTCTTGCTAAGAATCTAATTCATAGTTAATTGTTCGATGACATTTACTTTTTGTTTTGTAATTTCCTCAATTATGGGGGATATCCCACGAAGTCTTCCATCATGTTTAATTGTGTCTAACTTTATTTCCGCTATTGTTATTTTTTAATTTACTAGTTATATTAAACTATTACTTTGCTGTTGTTGTTGTTAGTTATAAACTGTGAGGTCAGGAGCTTTTTCTTCATATACTTCTCTGCTTCATAGTTAAGAAAAGAATGCTTGTGGCTAAGCATCCTCACAATTTTAAGAAAAATAGAATAATACATCCATTAAGTGGGTTTAACCCAGAAAACGACTGAGAATTCAAATCGTGAACAGAGTTCCTGAATAATGGTTGAGCTTTTGATGACTTCTTCAAGACCAGGTAAAATCACTTAGTGTGTATACTATTCTTTTGCTATTTTTTATCTTCTGCTAATTATTTTTGCCACTTTAGTTTTAGGTTTCTGTGTTAATTTGGGCACACAACATACAATCATACAATCATATATCTACCAGGAACTTCGTCATCCAGATGGTCATCTAAGATAAGTATTATTACCTCTGTTTTTGAGATTAGAAAACTGAGGTTCAGAAAAATTAAGTGACTTGCTTTGCAGAGCCAGGAATCCAATCTCTGTGACCATATCTAGCCTTTTTCATGTACGAGGCTGCCTGCCTTGGTGGACCTGCATTTGAGTTGCTCAGGAGGGGCTCTTTGCATAAAATATTGTAACTATAACTTTCCATTCATTCGAATATATCTTGAGGGTCTTCCCTGAGACCCTATTCTAGAAATGATCTTAACTGACTACAGTGAGCTGGAGTTGAATAAAGAACTTATGAGTTCAGATCCATCCACAAAGATAATTTAGAGGCATCACAGAAAAAGTATCATGATAATGAACTCTCTGGCTGTGAATGGCCCTTATTTTCTTCTCTGGTGGAGTTTCAGTTCACTTTGCCCTGAATAGACACAGTCTTAGGGAGGAACTGAAGGTATAACTGTCCCTTGGACTTTAAGTCACTCTCATTGATATTTCAATGACTGGAGGATTATAAGTGAAAACATCCAACAGGCAGACCCCTGAAATGACCTGCTTTGGGCAGCTCTGAATATTGCACTTTTCCAATTCGAAATCCATTAAACTGGCAGCGAGGTAAGTGCATGCCGAGAGAAAATGATACGAAAGCTAACAAGATAATAAACAGAAGAAGAAGGGTCCCGAAGGCCTGTCGTGATGCCACTGGAGCTATTGAGTGTGGGGTTGTTTGTGTTCGATTTCATCTGCGACACTAGAAAGAATGGTATTCATTGTTGACTATCCTAGTTTTCAATTAATATATCAGTGGCAACAATCTAGAATTTCTGGATGAAATCTGTTATTGCTTCTCTATTTCCTATGGTTAAGCTAAGCAGTTCTGAAAACTGGCTGGTCAACAGAAATACTTGTGATGGTTCATCAAAATAATTCTGATTTCCAACCCAGCTTACTAAATCCTGAGACAAAATAATGAGAGCTTTAGCATCAACATTTAAATATAAATATATAAATATATATACACATATATACATACACATATATATGTAATTAATTCTATAAATGAGCTTCTGCCCTTTAGGCATAGTCAAAATTGGGGAGGGAAAAGCCTGTAAAAGGACTTTAAATTTATATGGCTTTTTAGCTTCATTCAGTAATTTCTGAGTATATACCAAAAGAAAGCTACTTCAGTTATAAAAATTTCAAGCAGCTTACAGACGAGCTAGGAAGACAAACAGATGTTCCCTTTACAAAAACACATGATGAGTTCTACAATCAAGGCATGAGTCAAATCAAAGCTGAGGCAACACGCAGGTGGTAAATGGTTCTGTATTTTATTTATTTATTTTAAACATTTTATTTATGTATTTATTTGAGAGAGAGGGCCAGAGAGAGAGAGCACAAGCAGGGGGAGCAGCAGAAGGAGAGGGAGAAGCCAATGCGGGGCTCGATCCTAGGACCCTGGGATCATGACCTGAGCCAAAGGCAAACATTTAACCGACTGAGCCACCCAGGCCCTCTACTGGTTCTGTATCTTAAACCAATGTAGCTTGAATAGTTCTCCTGTACCAGAGATATAGATTTCTGGGAAAATAGCCTCCACATGTCATAAGGAAAGTTAATTTCTCAGCACTCAACTCCCCTTACATTATGCTTCATAAACATTTAAAAGTTTTCCACAGAGGGGTTTAAAATACAGACATTTAAATATCTCAACTTTTGATTGATCTTTCAACAGTTCATCTTCCATCAGCAATGATATTTTTGGTTTCAATAAAAACAAACAAAACAAACAAAAAGTACATGACAAGATGTGCAAACGTAGGAGCTTCCTTGGACTGCATAATTTGCCAGATAGATGACGTTCAGGGCAGCTTCCCCCCATTTCCCTGGCTTCCATTCATCCTCGGAAGATGCCCACAGAGCTTTGGAGCTTCTAACGCAACAGCCAAAGAAAGAAGATGCAAGGGGAGGAAGGAAAAAGCAGAAGTTAGAGATAGTTATTCTCACATTTCTCTCGTTCTCTTCCCCCACTTCCCTGTGCTCTCATGTATACACTTGCGCTCACTCGCTTTCTCTCTCTCATAAAGGTGGAAAATCTTCCCAGGAACTTCCAGTAGGCTTTGCCCAGTCTCGTTTGTACTAGGGGATCATGTGCTCATAATCACTAGAAAGAGGAAATTGGATAACCAGAGTCATCAAAGTAAATCTCTATGGCTGCAGAGGGGGAGAGAAGGAGAGTGAGTAGCTATCTTTGAGTACATTATTGTTAGTTTAACTTGAACAGGATTAGATTGCTCTTATGAGCAGAAATGTCTTTGGATAGGCAAGCAAAAGTTTGGATTAATAAATCCCAAAGTTGGGTGGCTCAGTCGGTTCAACGTCTGCCTTCGGCTCAGGTCACGATCCCAGGGTTCTGGGATTGGGCTCCTTGCTCAGAGGGGACCTTGCTTCTCCCTCTACCTGCTGCTGCCCCTGCTTGTGCTCTCTCTCTCTCTGACAGTTAAATAAATAAAATCTTTAAAAACATAAATCTCAAAGTATTTGACTTTGGATTGATCTTTGTCAAAGGGAAAGTGACTTAGTAAATCCAAATACCAGATTTAAAAGATAAAGTCTTTATAGACCTATGTGATGTTGTAGCTGATACTATCTTTATACTTGTAATTTTAGGTTGACAAAACTTACTTCCCTTAGAATATGTCAAGAATTAGTCAAGAGACATAACTTACAATCCTGCTGCACAGAAAAATGGTCAAGAAAGTGTTGTATAGATGATTAGCATTTCTAATCCATGGCAGCTCTAAGGAAGTTGACCATCCACAAGACGGTAGGTGTTAACAGTACTTCAAAGAAGAAAAAAAAAGAAAAAAAAAGAACCTCAGAAAATATAGGATACCCTGCCTGTCAACATTAATATAAGCTAGAAATTTTAATGAGGACATCTTCAAAATAAAATAATCCTGCTTTAAAAATTTCATATATGAAGAAAATACAGGTAATAAATGACTTTTTTTTTTTTTTTTTACTTTGCTTATTGTTTAATTTCCTTCACATAACACCTACTCACATTCCACTAATTTGACAGCCTGGGCTGACCCTAATCTTTCAACTAATTCTACACAGACATGAACCTGTACACTGAAGTTAGAAGGAGTCCTCAGTGTGGATCAGGCAGGAGCGAGACCTATTAAATCCTGAACATCGTGCTAGTGAGGGTTAAAGAGGATTGCTGGAGACGCTCAAAAAAGAGAGAAGACGCCGGGAGTGGGTGGCCGAACTGTGATTTATTATTAGTAATAAACTTGGCCAAGAGGCCAGCAAGCCCTAGAATTAATCTTACCTACGAGATCACAGCGACAGTACTCTCAGAGCTGGTTCTCAGCAAAGCCAAAGACTTCCTGAAGAGTCAAAGACAGGTGTGTTCCACACATGGCTACAGAAAAGTAGGTCAGTGGATCAAATGCCAGATTTAGAAGAGTGAGACTGTGCTAGGAAGGGAGAGGCGCGTGGCTTGGGAATGAAGGACCGTGTCTGTGCATCGTGAATGATTAGCTGTGAAAACATTTTAATATTTGTGTGATAAATCTCAAAGGAGATTTAAGGATACATGTCCGTGGAATATCATCGAATGTAAAGATGGCATCGATGGGTTTTTGTAGCACACTTGCTCTCTGCCTACTGCTGCGGTGGAGATGTTAGCATCCTCTTCGTCCCACGTGCTAGTGTATTAGTCTATGTTCAACCTCACATTTAAAATCAACATGAGAAAGACAGAAGGAGAAGCTTGCTTTTACGTGAACAAACACTGATACACTTTGGAACTTAGGATGACAATTTGTTCCCTGTCAGCACTTCGCTGGCAACTTGAAAGTTCCTGCGTGTTGATCTTGGCAAGGAGTGAGCCAACCAAAGCTAAAACAATAGACTGAAATGCATAATGCATTATCATTCATTGTGTTACTGTATTTGTTTTTCCCTTGAAGTAGCCAAAGCTGGTGCAAAGGCTGGGGCAGTTTAAGCACTTGTGAAAACTGTCTGCACGGTGACAGTTGCTGAAAAGCTTAAAAAAAAATATATATATATATATATATATATTTTTTTTTTTCAACTATTCTACTAGTTTCTGCCTAAGACAAACTAAGTTTAGCTAATCTTACTATCAGGTGACTGCTAGGGTAGAATCCAATTAATTATGAAGAGCTATGAGTATCATGTATACTTCCCAAATTTATTTAAAACAAAAATTCTAACTGATTTGGAATTGCATAGATATTAGTTTAATTCTAATATATTGAGCAAAACTTCCCTAGAGAATATAAGAAACAATTTATAAATAAATTGTCTTTTCTTAGGTTGAAAAGCTCCCAATTTAATCTTTTTTATTCTGAAAATCATTAATCAGATACATCCTTACTATACAAGGTTCTTTCATGAACATAATTAAATATCTTAATCCATTTAAAAGGAAAAGTATTGAGTAAAATGAATAGAACATTTGCTATTTAAAATGCAAATACAGTCGAGCGTGATTTTTCAGTCTTTGAAAATAATTCGCATTTTTGACTTATATTTTTTCAGCATAAAATTTATGAAAATTAAATTGATGCTGTACTGGTTGTTTATGTTGTGAACGGGTTTTAAAAGAAAGCAAGATTATATAAAAATAGGGGCCCTGTCTTTTCCTTTTAATTTATTTGAAAAAATATTTTAATCACAAATCAAGTCCTTAAGTACTTAAGCATTAAAAGTCCCCATTGACTTCTATGAGGTATGAACTTACTCAAACTGTTAGCTATGTTAATAGTAAAATGCTAAAAAAAAAATAACGCTGAATCAAAGTTATGATTTAATAGGTATGTAAGTCAGGAAAATGCAATATGTTTAAATCTATAAAAGCAAGATTTCCTAGATTGAGGTTACTTACAAAAAGGACTAAGTTCAAAGTTACCTTTTTTTTCTTTTCTGGAAGTTATCATAATTAACTAAAAAGTCACAAGAAACATTTTTGGCAGCGGTTGAAGCCTATTTTTCGTATATTCATCACACATAATGAGCTAAGGGATTTTTCTCAAATGTTGCGATTAACATTCACCTTTTCGTGAACCTTATGCTTAGAAAAATATCAAAAAAGAATAATTTCAGGAAATGACAAAAACACAACAATAGGTATTTAAAGCCCCCAGTTGTGGGGATCTTAATTGTATCAACAATGTGATCATCAGTGAGCATTATTTCTCTGGGGACGCTAATGCTGCCTAATGGACCATAAGAAGGCTTTCAAGGAGCCCAACCTACTTATCAGCTTGGAGAAACTCTTGCTGGGAATCATTGCTTAATAGACATAGCTTCTCCTTTGCCAGTAACTTGATTTTTCAACACATCTTTCTAACAGTGCCTTCAAAAATATGCAGCTGGATCCCGGTGTGGAGGGTCAAGAATAGTGACTGCAATGCCATTATCAAATGCCACTGGGCCTGGAATCTACCATTCAGTAAACATTATTTACTTTTGGCTCAGCCTCATCCTTTCTAGACATGCACGGAAGAGAAATAAATATTAACTCCTCTAACATTTTCGCATAAATCTACTTGTAACCTTTTCCTTCATTAAACAAAAGGGTCTGGGAAATGCTGGTGCCACTGAGGAGCGAAGAGGAACAGGTGTTGGAAAAAGATGGTGAAAATGCGTTGAATATAGGGAAGAGTGGCTCTGCAGGTGCACTTTCCATATTTCACTGTTTTGCAAACAGCTAATTCATAATAGAAAGACAGAATAGTGCACACCTGTATCATGACCTGGTAGGAGAGGGATTGCACAGCTGTGTATTCATGGGACTGATGTTACTGAGCTTATGAAATAACAAGGTGACATAATAAAAAAAATAGCTAAATGTTGACTCTCATTGGTTCTAACTTTTTGAAATGTGGTCTGGCTGTACTTATAAGAACTAGAAATACATGGGGCCAAATAATGTTTGGACATTGCATGATATAATTGTTTTTTACATTTTTCTCTTTCTGTATTTTCTCTTTTGCTCCGGTCCTATTTAAGCAGATAATTGACTCTTTTTCCTGTCTTAAAGAAAGGTTGTATGGTTGAGTAAAAAGCACAAGTTTGTTAGAACATAGAACCATCTTGCTTTTTTGCAACCTGTTATTTTTTTTTCAAAGATTTTATTTATTTATTTGATAGAGAGCGAGCCAGCCAGCGAGAGAGGGAACAGAAGCAGGGGGAGTGGGAGAGGAAGAAGCAGGCTCCCAGCCGAAGAGCCTGACATGGGGCTCGATCCCAGAACGCTGGGATCACGCCCTGAGCCAAAGGCAGACGCTTAACGACTGAGCCACCCAGGCGCCCCTGCAACCTGTTATTTTTAATGCTTAAACCCATTGGAAAGATCATGTAAAATTTCTTAGAAATAGAAGGAAGTAGAAAGATAGAGAAAGAGACTACAAAAGATCCACCCCAGCTAGAGGATGACAACACTGGAGGTCTCAGAGGTGGTGGAGAGCCAGCCCCTCCTCCCTGGCATTTCCTCTGAACCCTGACAAGTCCCCAAGCAAAGATATTACAGGAGCAGCGGACTTGTACTCTGTGTCTAATTGCTGCCTGCTCCTCCCTCCTCAACACCCACTGAAACCTACAAAGGAGTTCCCCTAACTGTAGAGAAAATACATTGGGTCTGGCGTATAGATTGTGCAGTGTGGCATGCTGACACTAAACGCGGTGGCTCCTGAAGTATTCCAGCCCTCTTAGAGCTGTTCCTGAGAGTCAATGGGAAGACAGATTTCTCCAGAAAAAGAAGCTTACACTGTTACCTAAGGTGATTGGTTCTAAATGCTAAGGGGAAATAAGTTAAGCTGTGTTGTACAAGTACTGAATTATACAAAATGCAAAATAATAACTTCTCGAGTTCCATTTTAGTTTTATGTTTATCACTTATTTGTTCTCTTTTTAAATTTTAAAAGATTTTATTTATTTTCGCAGGAGGCCATTTTGTATGGTGGTGTGGGAGAAATTTGTGGTCTTCAAGCAGTCTAATAGAGCAGGAAAGATGAACAAGATGACTAGAGGAGGGGGATAATCCTAAAGTAATGGTATTTTTATATCATGCATAAAGTTCTCAGGATTTTCTTTTCTTTTTTTTTTTTTTAAGATTTTATTTTATTTATTTGACAGAGATAGAGACAGCCAGCGAGAGAGGGAACACAAGCAGGGGGAGTGGGAGAGGAAGAAGCAGGCTCATAGCGGAGGAGCCTGATGTGGGGCTCGATCCCAGAACGCCGGGATCACGCCCTGAGCCGAAGGCAGACGCTTAACCGCTGTGCCACCCAGGCGCCCCAAGTTCTCAGGATTTTCTATTCTATTTCAGCTTTATTGAGGTATAATCAACAAAGTCGTAAGATATTCAAAGGGTACCTCTTGGGGATTATATAGGTGTACATGGTACTCGAGCTGTTATACCCAGGACAGTATCAAGCTGTAGCATTGACAGCATTCATCTTTCCACATTCCATGCCTACTTTCCAGGGGGGAGGTTTTGCTCCATGATTTCATCAGGGCCCCCCACAGTATAGAGGAACAATAGATGGCAATTCTATTGAACACACAATAGCAGAGACATCCATCTTATTTAGCAAAAATTTTGAGGAGCCTTCATTCTGTGAAGGATATCAATGCTACCTTAGTGCAAATATCTTCAGAGGCTGTCTTTCACATTTGTTTGTGGAAAGCTTTTTCTCCTCAATTCATCAAATCTACCGATTTTTTCTTCATTTCGGCCTTGACAGGGAAGCTTTGTTTATAAAGTCTTTCCTTACCGCAAAACTGTAGATATACTGGTTTCTATACTCCTTTAGTACCTTTCTAAATCATCACATTTTGGAATATTTTTAATTACCAGGTAAGGCATAAAGCAGACATCTTCATTCCACCACCACCAGCCTGCCCTTCACTGAGAGAAACGCAAAAGAGTAAAAATGAACTTGGAGCTATTTTAAGTTTGTAAAATGACAGCATCAGTCAAAGCCACATCAGAAAGACCCTCGAAACCAAAGAACTGGGTGTCCACTTGGTTGCATCAAAATATCCCATATCCTTATAGGACAACCACAAGAAATATAAAGATTCACATTTTCTGCGCTCTGTGAGATAAAAGGTGCTTTCTACTTTGGCCAGATTGAATTGTAGGTGAAGAAATTGCTGTTGTGGGCAAAGAAGGAGCTGTAATGAAAATGGAAGCACAAGAAATAGATTGCTCTGGATATACCCAGCATGGGTGTGTGTGTGTGTGTGTGTGTGTGTGTGTGTGTGTGTGTGTGTGTGTCTCCTTCTGCCTTTCAAGCACAGTGCAGTGTTGACATTACTCAGCTTGGATGTGACAATCTCAACCAGTCCCATACTTTTTGTCCATCCTACCAGGACACCATATATCTGAACTAATGATGGGGCAACATGGTAAATTCTTTTGTTGTTCAGGTTGCCGACTTTTTCTTTTTCCTTTTTAGTACTTGAGAAACAAGAAATTTTATATTTTTAAAAGCTTGACTGAGTGTCTGACCCACAAAAGTCCCTCTAGTCTCAGTTACTAGATGTTTTTCTTCCACAAAGAAAGAAAAGTAAGTGGCTTGCTCCTACCTATAACTCCTATCAATAACACAGTAACACAAACTTCTTTACATCTTAATAATTGCCAGGCTAGATTAACAAGCTGCTAATGTTTTGATTTACAAATTGGAGGCCCATTTGGTTTGCTTGGCCTTCAAGAAGATTTAGCTGTCTCCTCTATTCCCTGAAAGTAAATGATTGTTTATTCATTCCCTTGATTAGAAGGCTGCCCTCCAGCCAGATAAAAGAGGTTCCATAATAAATGTGAGACTCCCATGTTTTGTTTTGCTTTCTGGATTTAGTACTAAACATTAAAAGGAATTGGAGATTGATTTTTGTTCAGGGACCAGTGCCAGATAAAACAAGGAGTGAGCAACCAAACTAGTTTGTAGACACGAGCTCCTTTATAATGAAGGGAGGGTTTGGGTTTTAATGTAGCAGCAACTGGGTTATTCCAGGTGTGTGTGTTGGAGTGTGTGTGTGTGTGTGTGTGTGTGTGTGTGTGTGTGTGTTCCCATCTCAGCAGGACATCTTCATTCATTCCTTCCGATATTCTGTTGGTAGCTGTTTTTGTCAAAGATCAAAACTAAATGCACCTCACCCACTCCTTTAGTCTTTGAACCAAAAATCCTCAGTTGAATTTTCTTTTATTGAGACCAGTTCTACATAAATACTGCGGGGATTGAAGCACACACGTGCACACATACAGGATGAAAGAAAAGACTTCCATATTTACATTATTTATGAGCATGCAAACACTTTTTTTTCCTTTTATTTTCTTTCCTCTCTCCCACCTTTTGGAGGGCTGTAGGGCTCCCTTTGCTCCATAACTTTGTCATTTGGCATTGTGTTACCAATCAATTTCTTCCAATTCATCTCATCTCCTCTCGCCTTGGGGACGATCTTGTGTCTCCTTTGACTTGAAATGGAGCTGCTCTGCTTTCTGAGTTACTGACAAATTGGCCAGTAATGGGAGTAATGGATGCAGCACTCTCTTGCCTCCCTCCAGGCAATTTACATGTTGGTCTAAAGTGTCTCTTCTGTAGAATTCTGGGCTCAGAGGGCACCCAGTTGCAGCTCCTAATGGAGCTGCTAGTCCAAGTGCCTCAAGTCAATGGATCAATAAATAAAATTATCTCAGCTGCTAAGTGTATGTGCTTCACTTTGATCCACGGAGACAAGAAAGGAATGGGATAGACTAGGAAGGGAAAGGGGGGGAGGGGTTAATATAACAAGAATTGGTATTTGGGTTCACATTCTCCTCTGTTTCTAACCCATAAATTGCCAACTGGATGCGTGCTTACAAGTTGTGACATTAAAAGCTGATGTGAGCTTTACAACATATTCAACATAAAAACAAGGAGTGAAGGGAGTGTTCAGTGTTGTGAGGTGTGTTTGCGGAGTTGTGTTCATTTATTTGTTAATTCAGCCAATGGCTTGTTTTTAGCACAAGGGAGGTTGATGTCTACATTTTTTTCCCTCCTGGGAATCCATCTCCAAATCTCCCAGACCTAGTGCTTTCACCGTATTTTCTCTTGACTCATACAAGAATGTGTCTTTCTGAGATTACTCACAATACACCAGGCACAATGTATTTCTGGCATAAGATGTATACAGAGAGGGGAAAATGCTCAGAGTAGAAATTCAGTTATTCTTTTACTCATTCATTTGTTCACAGCATAACAGAAAACAGTGATAAAGTGGGGGCCACGGTAGACACCAAGGGATTGGTTTCCTTTGTATTTTTTTCCATTTTCAAGAAAGGGTAGTGTCCACATTGCTGTAGAGCAACCCATAATGTATTCATCTCAAGTTCCTCAATTACTTTTATGAGCCGTCATGTTTCACATCTTATTACTTTATTGCAACGTTTATGACCCACTCCCCTGAAGGCCAGGGTTCATTCACTTCTTTACTCATTCCATAAATATTTATGGAAACTCTACTGTGTTCCTCATGCTACCAACAAGACTAAGGTTACAGTGGGTCACAAAAGGAGGTAGCTTGGAACCAGTGTGATAATACTTGGGAGCATCTCTACTTGTGTAGGACAATGGCAGGAATCAGAAATCCAAAGATGAATGAAATCCATCCCCTGCCACGATGGTTAACAGTAGTTGTTACATACAGCTATGTAAAGGAATAATGACTTAAAAATAAATGTGATGGGGAGGCTGGATGGCTCAGTCAGGTAAGCGTCAGACTCTTGATCTCAGCGAGGTCTTGATCTCAAGGTTGTTGAGTTCAAGCCCTGCTTTGGGTTGCATTTTAGGTGTGGAGCCTACTTTAAAAATGAATGAATGAGTGAATGAATGAAGCTGTAAACCATAATCACAGGGTATACTAAGAACAACATTTAACCCAGATTGCCCTATTTTTCATGTATGCCTGAATCCAACTTGTTATTTATTTTCCCTAAATTTTCTTCCCTTTTTCTTTTCTGATTTCTCTGTCTTCTGGAAACACACATATTGATGAACCCACATGATCCCATTTTACTAATTCTTTGCAAATTGTCACTTTAATCCTTTTGCATAAACTGCTGAAATTATCATTTATGTCTCCTCATTAATAAATTAGGGGGACAGGTTTATCAGTACATGATTCCTGAAAGTTTATGAGGCTCTTTGTTATATGATGAAAATACATTTTCCCTAACTTATTCCTTCCTTGTTGTTTGAATCCCCTTTTCCCATCCAGTAGTTGGTCGGTCAATGAGGGGGAGGGGGGCGTTTTACATATGATTATTTTCTAAAAATCTTGATGTTTTTTGGGCTAGAGATGTTACAGCTAGATCTCAGGAAGTCATGCTCTCTTAAAAATATTTGCCAAAATGCCTTCTGGAGAAGCTAAATATAATTCTCTTGGATCAAATTATTTGTTTTCTTCCTTCATCTATTATTATTATTATTTTGTTGTTATTAATTTGTCGGATGTGATATGTCTTTTGACATGCAGAGATGTATTAGCAAGTTTTAGGGAAATAAGATTTACATACCTCTTGTCAGACTCTTTCCCCATAAGGAAAATTGTCACTGTGATGAATCTCCTTTATGAATCGTAAGTTACAATTCTCTGGGGAAAGGCATATTGTACATGTGGGTCACGGTTAATAGGGCATGATTCACACCCATTAATGGAAATCATCCAAGGCCAGTAAAGAGCCATTGTTAACAAATGTACTATGGGAACTTTCAAAAAGGTCAATTTCTTGGTAGTCTCAAGTGATACGTGATTTCTTGTTTACCTCCTCAGAAATTTTCCTCGCCATGACATAGAAACTTAGAACATGTGTGCTGATTTGCTTGGGGTTTTTTGAAGCTGCTTACTCAGTTAAATGTAAGTATTGAATCTTGAAAGGAAAAAAATAATAAAATAGAATGAAGATAGAAAAGGAGGAAAGGAGGGAAGAGCCTGGAAGAGCAGAATGGTTCAGCTGACTTTATTTATTTATTTATTATTTATTTATTTATTTATTTATTTATTTATTTTTTAAAGATTGCTTGATTGATTTTTGTTTATTTGAGGGAGAGAAGGAGAGAGAGAGAGGGAGCACAAGCAGGGAGATCAGCAGAGGGAGAGGGAGAAGCAGGCTCCCCACTGAGCAGGGAGCCCATTGGCTCGATCCCAACACCCTGGTATCATGACCTGAGCCACAGGCAGATGCTTAACCGACTGAGCCACCCAGGCGCCCCCGGTTCAGCTGTATTTAAGTGGTGGTACAGCATTCATACAACAGTGGGGTGGGCCCTGTCTATGTGACTCTTAGACTGAGTTCTATAAGAAGAGGTTTCCATTTTGAGCTGAAGAGAAGAGGACTTGTCGGATGCACTGGCCCCTGCCCCCTACCAAGATACATTAGAGTTTTGTTCCTGTGGAACAAAGAATTAGTGACAACCCCTACTGTGGTTCTGCTGATGATGTGTCAGCACTGCTCTGTAATCACAAGGCAGCCAGGAGGAGTCTTGTCAGAGGGAGAGAGAGGGAGAGAGAACATGAGGAGATTCATATCGCATCGCTGAGGAACCTGAAGACATCCGTCCAGGCAGAGCTGGGGCATGTGGGCTGAGGTGCTTAGACCACAGGTGGCATAGTAAGAGAGTGTAAGACACTGCAATTTGACTATTGATTTGATGTGAACCATTTGTTCCCACAGACTAGAAGTATTAGGAATGAATATATGTATACATGAGAAAATAGGAAAACTGTATATTGCCAAGTGCTAAGTTCAAGGATGTAATGATGCAGTTATAATTATTGGTTTAATGAAACAAGCAGCTTGCATTTTGACACACATTATTTGGCATCTGGGTGGATGCCAGATAAACTTGGCACCCTTTCTTCCCTTTATCCCTTAGCCATCTTTACAAAGACTAGAAGTTTCCTTTTCAGATAAGAGATAAGAGCCATGGTGTGAATCCTTGCCTCTTCTACTCTTGAAATAACAGGATTACAACATTTATGTTAAAGGCAACATTGTAGAAGATAATTTGATATACTGTATATCCCAACTAATAATCCACACTTAGGATCTGTGGGTGATTACTTAACTGTTGTTGTTATGGTTGCTGTTTTCTAAAGGAACATAAACCTTCAATCATTAAGATCATGAAAGCTGCATTGTAATTTTTTTCCCAGTTAAAGATAAAGGAAAGATATATTTTTTGAAATAACCATGGACCTCCAATTCTCATTTGACATTAAATTATAAAACTCATTCCAAAAGGAGGGAACTTCATCATTCCAGCTAAAGCCCCTGGATCACTGGGTCCTTTGCTAACCCTAATTAATAATCAAGCGGGTGTGACCGTTTGCAGAGACACCATGCAATACCTCCATTTGAGAAACAAAACAGAACCCAAAGTGTTTCAGTGCCTCTACAGAAACTGTCTGCACCTTTCTCCAGCACACTTCCTCGTTCATAGCTTTGCTTTTCCAAAGGCAAACTGCATTTGGAAAGCTGGTGACCCATTCACTTTTATATATTCGTATATAAGTCCCCAAAGAACTGTTATGTTTAACTGTTATTGCAGATTGTATTTTACAGTTGCCCAAGGTTGTGTTAAAAAGGGTGTTTTTGCTCTTTGACTTGAGCACGTTATCTGTAATATGCTATTTTACTGATTCACAAATGTCTCACAAGCTGAGAGTTTTACTATCCATGTCACCAATAAACCATATTCCTTATCAAACTTCATTATACGTTCAAGTTCTGGACCAGAGATCTGGCTAAAACTGAGGCAAGAGAAATATCTATTAAGTGACTTTGTTTTTGTAACCTTGAATTATATGCTATATGGATACCTACTCCCTTTTATTTGACAAGCTCCTGTAGATTGTCCAAGCAACTAACTCAGTTTTCATTAAAGTTAAAAATATAGAGATTTAACTCTTTCTCTTGTAAGTTTGGATCAGAGAAGCCAAACTGTGAAAATAAACTATTTGCCATAGATATGTATCTATGGTAAATACATATATTAATATCTCATACCAAATTGATCTGATAAAGAAGGGATATTTATGGTATAAATATGGTATGGTATGATATACATTACTAACACATACTTCCTTTATGTTTGTAAAGTTCTTGATAATTGCACTGAGCTTTGAACTATACATAGTTGGTCAATATAAAAATTCTATGAGAGAGAAATAGAGCCTAAATCTTTACCTTCGTTTTGCACTTAATAGAAAAAAAAAGATTCAGAGAGAAATGATAACACTTTTGTAGATATAAGATTAATAAATGATGGGGCTCAAGGCCAAATACTGGCCATCTGACTTCTTAGAGATTTTTTCACATTCGTTAAGTTGTGGATTCAGGAATCTTGGCAAACATATGGTCTCCATCCTTTGTGAGGCCAAACGTTGTACACTTAAGAAGAAACTTTACACTTAACAAAGCCTCAAGGCAAACTTTGTATTTCCTGTAGCTTTATTTTATGAAATTTCATGAAGAGCTATAATCACTTTTTTGGAAGGAGAAGTACTTCCAATAACACTTAGCACATACTAAGTGTTAGTGAACTTGCATGAAATGCACAATTGTAAATAAACTTACAGGTGATCCCGCGAGTGGCCACATTAAGCTGATAGCTCCTCAGAGCTGAGTAGGCATCAAGGGCTGAGCTCGATATATTTTAGAGCCCTGAATCCACCGCCTGGGGCCTGGGATCCTCCACGCCATCACTACTCAGAATTCCCAGCCGCCAAAATACCAGAACAATTTAGGTGCACACATTTGTGTAAAATGATATGATAAGTGGAATTTAAATGTCGAAAAGGAGACATCTAGGAACGGTGCCAGGACAAAATTGTTCATGTTCATGATTGTAAGTATCATAATAGTGAGATATCTGCAATCAACCTTGAAACCTTAGAGGTTTCTTGGTCTCCCACAAATCCACTCTGTTTCTCAGCTTACGGATCCTATCCATACTCGATTTTGTTCCAAAGCTTCCCTAGTTTAGGAACTTGTCCATACATTACCACTGACAGTTTTCAGTACAACCCACGTCCTGTTCATTCAATCCAACCTGCATACAGCTGCATATTTCTCAGATAAATATTTTTATCTTATCATTCCCTAGAAATTGATTCTTTATTACGATTATCGATAAATGAATTTCTTTCCCAATATTTCTTACATCATGGTACACACAGAAAATGCTAGTTATACAGCCTGATAGGATAAACATGAAACTTAGTAAAGGAATGCATTCTTTTTTATATTACATAATTAAAGAAATACAAAATAAAAGGAATAGGGGAAATACTAAATTTTGAATTTTTACACAATTCCAGAAAGGTATTTTCAAAATTTTAAATAAGAAAATTGAATTGGCTTCTGTGAATATTATTTTTTTCAAATTTTAACCTGAAAATTGATCAAGACTGTCAATGATTCGTCCAATTTTTAAAAATGCCTTTTTCAACAGGAAATTTTATTCACACACACAGGTAGTAGCAAATGGAAAAGATAATTTATTATTTTTTATGCCTATTGAAAGAAAATCTATCTGTAGCACTAACAAAATCTCAGAATTGTCGATCTTATTACTCCAAATGTGTATTCGTTCTTTACATCTATCACTCTTCTTTTTATGTGATTAACAAAGAAAATGCTGACATTTCTTATTGTAAGGAAGATGGGTTTGAAATTCAGTCATTTCGTATCATGATTTCAAAATACTGATCAAATTTTTTGATAAAATATTTTACAGGATTCAAATTTAAAGATTAATTAAAGAATACCAGTGAGCATTTTAACCAAATCTCCCAATGTTCAGTTTTTGCTTAATTACATAAACTATATCAGTACATGGTAATATGTTTCATGTAGTCCTTGCGATTAAAAATACATTTGTTCAAGGTGTTCAAAAATTTCACTTCAATTAGCTGCTTTGACAAACCAATAATTATTCTCCAACACTCTGCAAAATATAATTATCCACAATATATTACACACAAATTAAGAAAATAAATTTCTTAGGTCGTAAACTTGACAAAAACTTTTACATGGCAAAAGCCCTTTGTATGAAACAAGAGAAAGTGATATTTTCATCCAAAGAAGTTCTCTGCACAAAGTGGAAGAAATATAGTGACCCAAACCCTATTAAAATCACCTACTTTTATTTTATTTTTTCACCTACTTTTAATATCGCTTAATATAAATCTGAATCTACAGGCATACCATATCACATAAGGTCTTTCCTAAATTAAACAATGCATTACTCAAACTCTAGACTTCTCAGAATAAATATTAGTTAATGCAATCATATAATTTGTCTTCAAAAGCAAGACACTTTTGTGAGTAAATGGGCATTATTAACAATTAAGCTATGGAAAGAAGTATAAACAAGAAATATTGTGGGCCAAGTTAATATTAATTTACTAATATGACTAATAATTACTAATAAGGCTAATACTACCAATACTAATTTACTTAATCCTCAAAACAGCCTATGATGTAAGACATACTGCCCTTCCATTTTAAAAATTAGGGTTCTAAGATGGAATGTTTAAGTGTTTGCTGTAGATCAATCGAGATAATAAATGGCAGAGCCAAGGTCTGCAGAGGTGATGCTGAGATTTGGGTGCTCAGTATGGGTCTTAGAGCTGGCACTTGACTTTGTATTCCTGCCTATGTACAAATGGCACAAAGTTCTAGGATGATTTCATACAGTCCTCTATTTAAAAACGTTTGTTTCCACTTGGATATTTGTCCTAAGTAGTTTGTTTTGATATTTTCATGAAGAAAAGATTTTGGCTGGTCTTTTCATACGGCCTTTATGTCGTTGGATACATCAGCAGTGCATTACTTAAAATGGTATCTTTTCTGTCTCTTTGCTTCACTGGTCCCAAACAAGACCTTGGGACATTAGTTTATGCAAGGTGGTACGACCAGCCACTCTGTAACGTGTGAAGCATTTTGGATTCCTCAATTACTTGTGTGATCTTGTGACTAACCACTTCTAGTAGGATCCCTACTGCTGGAACTAATCCCACGAGGGTAATTTGTGTCTCATTTTGCACTTGCAAACACTTCAAAGAATGAAAAACTCCTTTCTGCTCCATATAGATATTTCATTCAGCAGGGTGTCAATGTAGTTAACTTAGCAATATTGTTTATTTAAAAAAAATACCACTGGAAAATAAAAGGTTTAGGCCAGGGTAGAAAAATACAGGGAAATATGAAAGCAAATATAAGATAATCTTCATTATATTACCTAATTAATGATAAACTTTTTAAGACTATGCTATCTTATATATTAGATAAATTTATAGCTTTAGTTGAATAGTTGTTTGTCTTGGTACTAAAATAGGGATTTATGATAGTATTTCAAATACACACATACACACACACTTAAGGGAGTTACTGGCCTGTATGGCTTCAGAACATTGATTTTTCTGCATATGTATTTGACAGATATCTTTGGCCCCTTACGTCACATTCCTGTGGCACAGTCTGGGGTTCGGCTGCAATTGCCGGAGACAGTTCTGTGTGGAACTTGGGCATGCCTCACTCAGGCAGGGTCACTCTTTAAGTAGGACATGTTATCTTTTTGCTTCCTGTTTTAGGGCCTTCACCCAAACAAACAAAGTCATCTAATGCAAACCTAAATCCAGCTGTAAAGCCCAGGAGGATGGGACGCCTGGGTGGCTCAGTCAGTTAAGTATCTGCCTTCAGCTCAGGTTGTGACCCCGGGGTCCTGGGATCCAGCCCCCATCAGGGCTCCCTGCTCAGTGGGGAGCCTGCTTATCCCCCTGCCTGCTGCTTCCCCTGCTTGAGGGCTCCTTCTCTCTCTCTCTCTCTCTCACAAATAAATAAATAAAATCTTGAAAAAAAAAATTCACCCAGGGGTCATCTGCAACCAACGGGAATTGCGAGGTGGTGGAGAGATGCCCTGGTCACCCTTTCCAAACAGGCTGCTGTGGGCTGCCCGGAGATCCTGGGGGAGCCACATCCTTGCAGCCGCAGAGGCAGTGGGAACAATGCAATCTCGTACTGGCTAGTCTCTTTCCCTAGGTTACCTGTGCACTCCCTCACCCTGCCTCCTCCAACCACCTCCCTGACAAGCTATGTGTGCTATGGTCTTTTTTTCAAACACTGCTTTTTGAGGGTATCCAAAGAAGGCAATACAAACTATACATGCACTATAGAGAACAAACTGATGGTATGTTCCCCAGAGGGCAGTGGGATGGGTGAAATAGGTGATGGGATCAAGAGGTACCCTTGTGATGAGCATCAGATGTTGTATGTAAGTGTTGAGTCACTAAATTTCACACCTGAAACTAAAATTGCACTGTAGGTAATTTAAATAGAAACAAAAACAAAAACCAGAAGGCAATATACTGTAGATCATTTTCAGAATATTTTGAATTAATTTGCAACAACAATTTTTAAATGTTAAGCATGAGATCAACAAACTATAAACTTGAAATACTACTTCCAACTAAATTTCTGGAAAATATATAACATAAAAATATGACTCATATACATGTATGATCAAAATGTTTTAATAATCAATTTCTAAATTTTGAAATACTGTCAGTCATTATTTCTTTTTAAATATGAAATTATTTTTCCTAAAACACTAATTTATTATGAAATTTTACCAAGAATCAGCATTTAGCTGATTTTTAACATCAAATTGACAAAAATAGTTAATAGTTGATAGAAACAGATGAGAGAGAATTTGGCAGGGGGAGGGTGATGGAGAGAGACAAGGAGGGAGGGAGGGAGGAAACAAAACCATTCAGAAAATAATGACTACCTTCTAACACACCTATAATTCACTCACAGATCACAGCTGTGCTGTAGGATTTAGGACATTCTAATCAGACGTCAAGAACTCTGCCCCAGCCTCCACTCTCTCTCTACTCCCGTGAGTACATTCAAGTTACTCAAGCTCGTCCCAAACATCTTTTCTCATTATTTTATGTGTTAGACCATCCTTTTCAATCAGACTTACAATTTTGAAGTTTCATATCAATCTGTCTACCAATCTTCCTTATTCCCTTCCTTCCCTCCCTTTTTTTCATTATTTCATCTTGGGTCTCCTCATACACTTATTCTCATGTTAAAAAATTTCCTCTTCTTCCTGTCAATTCAAACCTACAATGTCTTTCAAATCCCAACTTAAAAATGATCCTCAAAACATTTTCTCTCACCAAAGTTATAAATTCATTTAAAACTATTTTGTATAATGTATCACTATAGTGTTCAAAAATTAGATAGTTGAAGGGGGTCCTGGGTGGCTCAATCTGTTGACTTCCCCTCAGGTCATGATCTCAGGGTCCTGGGATCCAGCCCCACATCAGGCTCTCAGCTCACAGGGAGTCTGCTTGTCTCTCTCCCTCAACCACTCCTCCCACTGGTGCATGCTCTCTCTCTAATAAATAAATAAAATATTTTAAAAAATTAGATTCTTGAAGCTGAGTATTATATTCAAAGCTCTATGCTATATGCATCATGTAATTATTATTTATAAAACACAAGGAAGTAATATGACTTTTATCCTTCTAAGTGTTGTGTATCCTCTTACAGTTTACACAGCTAGTAACAGACTAACATTTGTTTCCACATTTATATAACATTAATACCCATCTGTACATATGCTAACTCTGAAATTTATATAAGCATAATTCAGAGCATAGAAGAAATTGTATGTAATATATATATGTGAATTGTGATACAAAATACTAAAATTATAAAAATAAACCCTCAAATTAAATAGGCAAGTATTTCTAATTCTACAGTATGTGTGTTCATTCCTGTCCCAATTGCTCCATTTAAACTAACCCCACCATATTGTTTAGTCCTGCTTTATGAGCTTTATACAAATGAGACCAGATTGTAGTTAGTCTAATATCCTTTTTCTTTTCAACGATTTGTTTTATATAAAGCTCTAGTTTATTTATTCTCACTGCTTTAACATATTCTATTGGATGAATATACTATAATTTATTAGTCAACATTATTTTTGATGGCCATTTGTTTTTCTCCAGTTTTCTTTTTTTTTTTTTATTTTAACAATTCTTCTAAGAACATTCTTTCCCATATGTCCTAATATATATGGTTGACTTTATTTATGGCAAAGTACAGTTGCTGTGTATACACATGTTCAAATTTACTAGCTAATTCTTTTCTTCTTTTCTTTCCCTTTTTTTTTTTTTCTTCCAGTTCTACCATCAGCATCTTAGGGATGTGCAATGCACTATATTGTCAAATATAGCATTGTTCGGTATTTTCAGACTTAATTTTTGCTACCTGGAAAATTTGAACTGGGATCTCATAAAGTGATATCTAATAAACTGATAAGCTTTTTATATACCAATTGGCATTTGATACTTTTTCTGTGAAATATCTACTCTATTTTTGCCCATTTTTCTCTTGGGTTGTTCATATTTTTTTGTTATTGATACACAGAAGGTGTTCTATATTCTGAATATGAATTTTTTGTTAATTATGTATTTCATGTAACTGCTCTAATTATGTGATTGTGTTTTTTTTTTCATTTACTTGATAGAGTCTGTTTGATAAACTCAGGGTTCTAATTTTAATTAACAATTCTAATCAGTTTTTTCTAAGTTTTATTCATTGTGTGCCACAAATTCATACATGTATTTTTTTCTAAATTTTTAAACTTTGTTTTTCATGCTTATGTCTGAAATTTTTGTGTATGATATAAATTATGGATCTGGTTATATTTTATCATATACTTATTTGATTTTCTATCAATTTTTATTAAATAATTTAATCTTTATGATCTACAATGCCACTTGTTTTAGACCTCAAGTTTTGGTATGTATATGGGCTGTATTTTGAGGCTCCCTGCTCTATTTATTGATCGACTTGTTTATCTGAGCCAGGACCACACATTTTAAAATTCTGTAGCTTTATAATACATCTTGTAATATAATAAGGCAAAATCTCTTATATTTTCCTTTTATTCTATAAGTATTAACTATTCTTGGGCTTTTGCTCTTCCATATATCATTTAGAACTGGCATAATACATTTATTGGCATTTTATTTGGAATTACATTGATTCTGTAGACCAACAAACAAGGATTTCCATCTTTATCATATTTCATTTTTCATCGATAAAAGTGGCATACATACATCTCTATTAATTTAAACATTGATATATTTAAATACATTTTTTATAGTTTTATTTAGTGCTGATTGATTATTTTAGGTGTATTTCAAATACATTTTGGTGCTTTGGCAAATGGTGAGTGGATTTTTAATTACATCTTTTTAAAATTATATGATTTTTTATTATATCAATTTTTTTAAAAGATTTTATTTATTTATTCGACAGAGATAGAGACAGCCAGCAAGTGAGGGAACACAAGCAGGGGCAGTGGGAGAGGAAGAAGCAGGCTCATAGCAGAAGAGCCTGATGTGGGGCTCGATCCCATAACGGCGGGATCACGCCCTGAGCCGAAGGCAGATGATTAACCGCTGTGCCACCCAGGCACCCTTATTACATCAATTTTTGCTCGAGTAGAAGTGCAACTGAATTTTTTTGTTTTTGAGTTATAATTTCTTATCTGATTACCTTGTTAAAGTTTACCATTACTTCAAGGAATTTGTAGATTTGGAGGATTTTTCTTACTTCGAAAAATCATTTAACTTGAAAATACCATGTCTGTATGGGACAGAACACTGACCCATTTCCTCATCCATAGACAGTATACAATTACTGATATGTTTTTAGTATCAAGTATTCTTCTTATCTTCTAAGCCAGATAGTAAGCTTACTAAAGGCATATGCCATGTCTTCAATTATTTTTGTATCATTTTCTCATAGTACATAGAAAAACACAATTTATAGAGCAGAAGAAAAATATTGTAATCCTACAGCTGTAGCAGTTGCCAACAGAGTAAAATCCCGCATCTTCATCTTAGAACTCAAAGCAGTTGATTATTTGACCCCAACCTACTTTTCTATTGCAGTTAATGCATATGTTGGGTAAATTTAACTATGCACAATGACACAATTATGCCCTTAAAGTTTGTTAGCTCTATGTCCTTCTCTTCAGTTGATTGAGGTCTATCTGAAGAAAAAAAATAAATGAAACAACAGAAGGTAGGTGTTGAAACTTATGAACACATATCTAGTGATCTCTATTCGCTTTTCATGCAGACATGCCAAGTATATTCGGGTATGTTTGAAGTGTCTTTAATGCTATGTAATAATCCCCAAATTATAAAACTAGTGTGGAGGAAGGCAATGACCAGAAGTCTACAGCCTACATAGCCACATTAAAGCAAATGTTAATATCCTCAGTTACAGTTTACATTTCTTTATTTGAACAGAAAGCAGGCAAGGGAAGTGAAGGATCTACTTAGTGACCATCAGTCGCAAGATATGTTCATAGTCTTAAGAGAAGAGCTCCATGCCGAAAATCTATAAAAGAAATCTCAATGCCATGTAATAGAAGTATTCCAGAAGTAATTACTCCAGTTATTTTAATCTTATTATTTATCTAAAGGAAGAAGAAGAGAAAATAAAATAAAAACTAGTTTGAACATTGAGTTTGAATTTTTTTTTAGTTTGATCAGCTATTATTGATCCTTCTTATTATATCACATTTGATTTCAGATTAGATTGCTTTAAGGAGTTCAACACATCAACACTCTTGGTTTCAAGATTTGGTATTTTACTTTCATCTCTTCACCCCTTTATTAAATTACTTCTTGGAAATCAGATAAAAAATATATTTCTAATCATCAAAGTAATATGAGACTATTTAAAGTAACTGGCACTGATATAACAATTGGGGTTCATATTGATGATTGGTATGTAGAGCTACAACCAACATCTGAAGATTTGTTTGTTAATTAAGAGAGTTCAGTTGAAATAATTAACTAAACTGTAATAAGCTAAATGTCTTCAGCAATTTAAAAAACAATCAACAACATGACTATGCTTTAAATTCAGCGAATTTGGTAACACTTTTTTGCTTCTAGTAATTTGTAGACCTTTATTTTAATTTTTCTCAATTTATGATTGTAGCTTAATTTGCTTAAATGATACTTATCTAATATGCTAGTTGTATGATTGTTGAAAGATAGGTAAGTGTTTTATAACTTTGAAGGTAAACTAGTTTGACTATGGTATAAACCATGATTGAGACTGAGGAGCCAACTAAAGGTTAACTCTTTCATACCAATGTAACACCAAAAAAAAAAAAAAAAGTTAAAATAAAAAAGTTTTATTGTGTGTGAAACATGGTATTGTTGTTGATTTATTATAATGGAGCACCCTGAGATTACCCAATATTCCTGAGAACACATGTTATTTTCTAAAAAAAAGTTTCCTCACTGTAAAGTGTAATTATGTTTTTTTCAATTTTTAATTTGAGAGTATCAAATAGAGAATGAACTCTTGTCATTTGCAACATGGATTGATCTAGAGGGTATAATGTTAAGTGAAACAAGTTGGCAAAAGACAAATACCACTTGATGTCACTCCTGTGTGGAATTTAAGAAACAAAACAAACGAAGGAAAGAGAGACAAACAAAAAAGACTCAACTACAGGGAACAAAGTGGTGGTTGCCAGAGGGGGGAATGGGTAAAATAGGTGATGGAGATTAAGAGTGCACTTGTGATGAGCATTGAGCAGTGTATAGAATTGTGGAATTGTTATATTGTACACCTGAAAATAATACAACCCTCTCTAAGTAGAGTGATAATATAATTATATAACTAAGAATGTTTATACTTCAATTAAAAAAGGAAAGAGAAATATATGCCAAAAGGAAGCACACAAGTGTTTACTATGAAAATTATTGGAAACTTCATAAGGACAAACTACTTAGAGAGACTTTTATCACATTTATAAATGTAGTCTATATGCTGGACCCAAGCTTTTCATTACTTGCTAGTTTCCAAAATAAGCAAAACATTACAGCTATCATCCATGTCAAAAAAATAATGTTTCAAAATATTTTAGAGAAAGTTGGGGACTTAAATATCCTTAAATTAAAGAGAAATCACATGTGAAAATGAACAGTTGAAGGCTCAAATGACCATGATAAAGTATAGAAAATCAAGAACTGTCTAAATCCCACAAATTACCAAATATACAAATTTTAAATTACGAACATCCACACTCTCATCCTATTAATTTCTGAATAGGAATAATGAATTCATCCTCTTGGTGTGAGTATCATGAGGGCGGACAACGGGTCTAAAGATGGGAAGAAGAAGAAAAGGCTCGTTATAGCATTGGGTTTCCATAATGCAAGTTGGGTAAGAAGCAGGGAGATACCATCTATTAAAGGGAGAGCTATAAGAAAGGAAAGAAAGATCAGATTCATAATCTGATCAAGCAACAGTCCAGTGCATAAATGAAGATGGGACAATGGCATGTGGTCCTTTGTTGACTGTTCCATAGAATTGTACATTTAGGTGCTAGGCATGGGTACAGGCATTTCTCTCTTTGTGTAGTCATCATTCACCCTCTTGTCTGGCATGGAATGCTTAGCGGTCAATGTGCCAAGTGTAGAGTAGTAGTGATCATGCCGAAAGGCATCCTGAGAAGGGACAGATTACTAGCAAACTAACTGATAAATGAGGAGGAGAGTTAAAAAAAAAAAAAAGGATAAATCTAAACTTTCAATTTTAATGTCATATAATTTTGTTTTAGCTTGCTTTCTCAGCAGACCTTCAGACTATCCAATTCATTCCATTGGGAATGAACACACACAGATACACTCACACATCTTTTAAAAATAATCCTCAGAGGATTTAGTGTGATTAATAAATAGATTGACATCTTGGGAAAGAAGAAAAAAAAAGTGTTAGAAGGGTAAAAAGTTCAAGCTGCTAGAGAGTTCCAAGTTCCTGGTTCCTATTACATATTTTATTATTATAATTTTTTTCTTTGTATGACTGTATCGGGTCCCTTATAACCTCAACAGTTTGAAAGAAAAAGAAAAGAGATGTGAGCTGTAGTCAGACAGGAGCAAATCCCCCCACCTCACAGGTACACCCCCAAATCCAACAAAGATCTGTAAAAATTTCAGCCCTCAGATTAACAGAGGAGAACTTAAATTTTTTAAAATTCAAAAATAACTACTTCAGGATGTCTGCTATTAAAAATAATTTTACCCACTTGAAAACAAATCATGGAAACATTTCAAATCTTGTTATTACTATCTCTCTGGCCTTATTTTCTCTCTTTGATCTGGAATGGAAAGTGATTACTAAAGACATGGACACCAAGAAAAACAAAGCTGTTGTCACAAATGCTGCCTATTTGCAAAAAAAAAAAAAAAAAAAAAAAAAAAAAAGATGTATTTTCTTCACATATGCTATCATAAGATCTGTATTTGTATTTATCTTTTGTAGGGACGTTTATATTTTCACCTTTTGGCAGCTTTTAGTTTATTATTAATTTCATCTTCTGTCAACTGGGCATTGGGATTCCTGAGTATCACACCCATTGCTATATTCATTTAGAGGAGGAATCTGGATTAAAAGTATTACAACCCACTTGTCCAAGGATTTGAAATGCCTTTGGCAGTCAACAAAACAGTACTTACAAATTCATAGGATTATATTAAGTGCTTGCATTAGCATAGACAGTGAGGCACATTCTTCTGTTGTTAAAAACTGGCCCATAGAAGTGTTCCCACATTTATCACAGATGGAATGCTCTGGACTTAGTTAGAAGAAGTGAGTTGTAAAGGATGGACTTTATCACATAGATTCCAGCATTCACAGTCGGGGCTGACATTCCACAGTGAATTCTTCCATCGGATTTTTTACTTCTGCTTCCAGAAGAAAATTAAGATGAGAAACACATACATACACATACAAATGAAAAGTAATTGTGCAAAGGGGTTATTTGAGTGTCCTCTAAACATAAGGAGAAATTTTGGTAAAAATTAAGAAGTATATTATTGTATCTAAAATAGACATTTGTCACCAAATATGTGTTACAGTTTAAGGAAGCAAACTCCTTTTAGATGATGAACTATATCTCTACTAAGAAAGAACCAAATATTAAGAAAAAGGGGGAATGTACTGAATCAGGTATTAAGAGTTAAGAAATAAGCAACATTTACTTACAAGTACATGCCATGTTATAATGATTTTTGGAAGGAGTTATGAGAAAAATAATAAAAGTACAAAGATGTTTAGGTTCTGTTTATATGACTGTATAGCGTCCCAGGCAAGTTATCCATGTATCAAAAGAAAATTAAGAAAGTGTTAAAAGTAGCCATATTGAAGTTGACTATTGACTCGGGACAAAGTACTGAAGAACCAAAATACATACATTACTAAAGATCATTTGAATTTTGGGGTAAGATTAAGTGAAGCCTGTGAATTTTGGCCAAACAAGTGGGTAAAAAAGTAGGGACTAGCGACCACCTTTAACAAACTCAGATGTGGGGCTGCTTTTAAGGGATCTGAAACTCTGCCAGACAAATAGACCAAAAAGTTTACTAGGGAAGCTGTGTGTGAGAAGGCTCACTCCAACCCATGGCCGATCATTCAGTGTGACTTCTCAGAATGGGATATGGCTTTTGGTTAGGAAATTAAAGGCCAATATTATCATCAGTCCCTTTACATCAGAGACCTTGTCCTTTTCTCCTGTACCTCAAACTGTACTTGTCTTATTTAAGTAATAAATTAAAGTAATAATACATAAATTAATAATTCAATTTATTAAATAGTGTAATTAGTTAATACACCTAGGCAAAAACACCTTATAGATTATACATTGATTTTCTGGTTAATAATAATAGGTGACATAAATTGTTCTTAATACTCTCTCCAGACTTGTTTTTCTATAACGTTGATTAAACTTCTGACCAAAATGAAAATTAGGTAAAATTTTGTAACAAAATGATAACCAGTAAAAGAGGAAAAACTAATGAAATAAAACAAATACGAAATAGAGTAAGTCAATGGAACCAAAATTTGGTTCTTTGAAAAGACTAATGTTGACACACTTGTGCTGATAATTATAAAGAAAAAAAGGGAAAGGGAACAAAAGAATCACTTGAATGAGGAAGAAGATAGAGCTGTAAAAGATGCAGTCATTAAAAAGATAATGAGAGGGACACCTGGGTGGCTCAGTCGGTGAAGTGTCCACCTTCAGCTCAGGTCATGACCCAGGGGGTCCTGGGATCCAGCTCTGAGTCCTTCCTGCCCAGTGGGGAGCCTGCTTCTTCCTCTCCCTCTGCCTCTCCTACCTGCTTGTGCTGTCTCTCTCTTTCAAATAAATACATAAAATGTTAAAAAAAAAAAAAAAAGATAATGAGAGGATATTAAGGACATCTTTTCATTTGAAATTTTAAAAATCGAGTTAAGATGAACTATTTTATCTAAGTTGCCAAATTTAAGTCACTGAAATCTAAGTCAAAAGAATTGGGTAATTTGAAAAATTCTATAGTGCTTTAAAAAGTAGATAAATATTTTTCCCACCAGCAAAGCAAAAAAACAAAACAACAAAACAAAACAAAAAACCAAAACTAAAAACAACAAAGGAAAAATGGGTCTATACGTTTTTGAGGGTGTCTACACCCAAAATGATAATGTCTACCAAACATTTATAGAAGTGCTACTTTCACTTGTACAAAAACTATTCTATAAAAAAAGAAGAAGAATACTACATATATTGACTTAACTTATTTCACTGAAGTAAGGATAGCGTAGTTATATAAACTCACAAAACAGGAAATGAAAGAAAAATTAAAAGCCAAACCCTCAAGCCATTGGTAAAACAATCCTGAAAAATAGTAAAATAGCAGTGATTTTAATCATGGAAATGGTTAAAAATTATAATTTACCATGAGCAAGTTGAGTTTACCCAAGAATGAAAGATAAATTTAACAGAGGACAATTTATTAATCTAATTTACTGAAAATGATTAAAGAAAAAAAACATTATATGATCTTCTAGATGAACAGCAAAATCTAGTAAAATTCAAGTTTCCTTCATGTTAAAATATCCCAAAAAGTGTAACTATACGTGAATCTTCTTACTCTAAGAAAAGATTCTGCAGCCCCAGTGGTGATGCGTATGGCAAAGATTAATCTTTGACAACATCTTCTTTAAAATTGAGAATTAAAGAAGAATATACTTTAGAATCATTATTCTCCCATATTTTACTGGAAAGTCTGGCCAATAAAATAAAACAAGGAACATAATTGAAGGTTAGAAGGATTGCAAGTAAGATTATAGCACTGTCCCTATGTATAAATGATACAATTATTTAAGTAGAAATACAATTCAATTGTTCAGAGTTTAGCAAGTTTTCTCAAATAAAGGAGTATAGAAATAAATTCCACTTCACAAATTAACTTCTGGGAAAGGTGTTACTAAAATAGTGCAAAAATACAAAGTGTTCTTAGGAATAAACTAAAGAAGTCGTGTACAAGACTTTTGTGGTGATATGATATAACATTGTGTTGAAAGACGTTAGAGAAAACCTAAGTAAGTTGTTCATCTGTTGGAGGCTTATTATTAGAAATATTGCAAGCATCTCCAAATTGACCTATTGACAAATACAATTCCAAGCAAAATCTCAGTATTTTCATTTATTTTTAATGAAATTTGACATGTGAATTCTAAATTTGATGTGGAAATGCAACGTTCCAAGAATAACCAAGAAACTCCTGAAGTGAGACAGATGGATGAAATGTTATACTGATTATTAAGCCATAATAAGTGTATTAAAATTAAGACTATGGTAATGGAATAGAGAAAAAAAAATATTGACCAGTGGAACAAAATAGAGATCCATGAACCGATGCACAAAAATGTGGAAATCCGGCATAGGAGAGATCTGAGATTGAATATCAATTGTTTTACCTCCTCTCTATAGATGAGATAATTATAAGGGTTTGCACATCTCTTAGCACTTCCTTGGGACATCGTTTTATTATCTGAGGCTCAGAAGGAACATCTCTTTTAACTCCCACTTCAATAGCAACACTGTCACAGGGGATGTGTAATACGTGTCTGTAGATGTGCTGGGGGATACATAATATGTGGTATTTATTGAACACTTGATACATACCAGCATCATTCTAAGACCTGCCTATCTTTCTAACTTGTAAACCTCTACGCAATGGCTTCTGTGATCTATATTATTATCATCCCTTTAAACATGAAGAAACCAAAGGTCAAGGTGGTTAAATATTTTGGGTAAGGGTCTTCTCTTTTAACAAGAGTAAGAGCTAGCATTGGGATTTGAATGCAGGCATTCAGAGACCAAGGACGCCACTGCTAGAAATTAGGAGCATAGGAGCACTTCTCTAAAAGCCACATCTTTTAAAACATTAATGTATTTATTTTAATTGACAAACTATCTGTAGAAAATTCTGAGC
The DNA here is from genome assembly GCF_023065955.2 of Ursus arctos. Classification (NCBI taxonomy): domain Eukaryota; kingdom Metazoa; phylum Chordata; class Mammalia; order Carnivora; family Ursidae; genus Ursus; species Ursus arctos. The sequence goes on from NW_026622930.1 coordinate 18,101,266, forward strand.
AACTGGAATTAAATTAATACTCTAGGAACAAAGGTGTTCACTTATCCTACTCAATTCAAAAGTTTCTATATAGCAATATATAGAAAATACAGAAAAGTGACACAGGTGTTGATGTGTGTGGTTGTTATTACTAAGTCACCATGATAACAAAATTGACAAAAAGTTTTTATTATCATAGTATTTCATTTACGTTGCAGTGCCAGTGGAAGTAATCAGAACACAAAAATAAAAACACAGCGTGTGTCAGCTATGCCACAAATACACAGGTGAGAGATTGGAAAGGAAATGTTAACAGTATTTTTTGCCTTGTTGGAGGCATATGAGGATGATTATTCCTTTTATTTTCTGTATTCCCCGTATATTTGGCAAAAGTCATGTATTACTTTGTCACTGAAAAAATGAAATATGCTATTTCTAAGTATTGTTTTAACAAATCAAGAAACATTTCCAGTTTCAGTGTTTCAACAAAGGGTGCAGCAGAGGAAAGACCCATTTCTGGACCTGTGAACTTGCTCAGCAGTTGACCAGTTTCAAGCTCAGGCAAACCCCACATCCTCATTTTAGGATGGAGAAAACTGAAGCTCAGAGAAACCAACGAGCACACAGGGATGTTCTGAAGATCAAATTAGATAATGGACAAGAAAGGACTCTAAAAACCATAAAGGCTCGTAGAGATAAGGTGTTCCTGCATTCTCGTAAAGTGTGAAACCTGCAGTTGAATGAAATACTTGTGATCTAATGGCCCAGAAAAATCAATAGTATGTTATTTTAAGCTCTATCCTTGACTTGCTTCTTACTCAAAGAACATCTTCAGGAAGGAAAGTTAAACTTCCTGTCCTAGACTTTCTCCTGCTGAATAACATGCATAATGCTCTTTATTTCTTTGCAAAACGAATAGGGATCAATACATTAGAACAAATTCAGCTCAGAATATTATTACCATCACAGAATGACATATCCCCAGCCCAAAAGATTTTAGGATGTTACATATTTAAATTATATAAAAATCAAAACTCTAGCACTAAACAGGCATATGGTGTTCTCTCTTCATTTCAGCCAAATTCCTTCATGGCAGTATTTAATGATTCTCTTACAAATCCAGAGGACATTAGGTTGGGTGTTAAAAGTACAGTTGAAGACTCTTGTTTGGTTTCAGCTGGTAAGTACTGTTAGTTTGAAGGTTAAACAAGTACAGGAAAACATTCCATAAAAGAAACTTAAGTGCAGGCAAAAGCACAGACAAGAGGGTTGGTAGGAGTCCCAGTTGGCCTGCATCAGTGGGGGGGGGGGGGGCACTTTATTAACAAATATCAATGTTAATGGCCATGGTTGATTGAATCTTTCTATTCTTTCTTACCAAAGATAGTCTGTTGTGATCAGATCCCAAGGCCAGGAAGTTAGGAACATTTCTGTGAAAGAACCAATACCTATTAATTAAAGTGCCTTTAAAAAAATAAATAAGAGGCAAACACGAAGGCAAGGATGGCCTTATTTCATTTCTCACTTGTTGTGATTCTCATTTCTATATCAAAACTACAGCCACTGTTTGTATTCTCAATGGCAATTACTGCTTACATTGCTCGAGGTTTGTTTTGCTCATGGTTTTTACCCAGTTTGTCTATGTGACCATTAATATGAAATATGTATAATTTGTTATAGATGTATTAGAAATCAGTTGTCAAAACAGTATTCTGAAAGATCAAGACACATTCTACAAGAGAAAGGAATTTTAATGTCCCTTGAACGCCATAAAACTCTATTCCTTTCTTTTTAGTGAACATGTACATTTATTGCTTTTACTGGTAAGGAAAAACAGGACAGATGGCACAGAAATGGAACCTCGGAAAATCGCTTACAGTGAAACCAATTTTAATACCCTTGCTAATAAAGTTCTCTCTATACATATGGGCCTGATATTTCCAGGAAAAAGGGAATAATTCTTCATTTTGTCTGGGGAGTTTAACTCTTTCAATACCCTGGGGCACTATATGGTGCATTAAATTATACTAAATAGCCTGAAAGAATTAACACACTTTCCAAGTCAAGTCTTTTATTTCTTTTTGCTAGGTAACATCAGGCCATTGATCATATTAGAAGGTCTAACCAACTCCCACAAGGCACTTTCCCTTATGTCAGAGCTAGCCAGGTGTGATAGTTTCCTTTCTTGAACTCCAATAAACTTTATAAGACCTATCCAACATCACTCAGCTAAATCACATAATGGTAAATTTATAACCCAATGGCTAAATGATCTAGTTGATTATCTCCACTGCTTGCTAAGTAAATATTAAAAATAAAGCCATCTAACCCAACGTTTATCTAAAATTGTGTTTCTTGACACTTATCATCCCAAACAAGGGAAAAGTTGCATGCCACACCGAATTTCCCTTAATTATGACTTTCTCCAATTGGTCTTGTAAAATGGGGGAGCCAGTCAAGCTTTTTATCCCACCTCAGGGGGTCGAGAGAATAGGAAACCTGTCACTAATTCCTTTCACCTTACAGGCAAAACTCCTTCACCCAATTAACTAAGACCAGGTGCACCCTCCAGTGAGTCTGAGGAATGCGGAGAACTCACAAGCCCTGCTTCCATTTTGGCAGAAAGGGAGTCCAGCCTGCCCCTGATTAGCACGCTTTCCTAGGGCTGCAGAAAGTCGGTAAATGGATATAATTCTCCCCATGGAAGCTGGTAAAGATCGCGAAGGCTGCCTGTGAATGATGATACATGGCAGCAATTCAGACAAATCAGCAAGCACCAGCATGCTACCGTAGCATGCAGACACGAGTGCTCTTTAACAAACTCCAAGGACATAGCTAGAGTATGTGACTAATTGAGTTTTCAAGAGTAAACAGTAACATATTCAGATAAAAATGGTAGAAAAGCAGCCACGTAGGGGGAATGAACACTAATCCTAGTTTTGAAATTAGAAATGACTACCCCAAGTATCAAGTTATGACAAAGGTGGGAACAGTAGCTAATGGTTGCACAAGAGGATGCTGGAATTCCAAAGACCTCGCTTCGAAACACTGACGGAGTTATGACCCCACTAGCATATATTTGCATAAATTCCTTTTAAAAAAAGATTTTATATTTATTTATTTATAGACTTTATTTATTTATTTGAGAGAGAGAGTACAAGCCGGGGGAGCAGCAGAGGGAGAGGGAGAAACAAGCTCCCTGCTCAGCTCGATCCAAGGACGCTGGGATCAGGACCTGAGCTGGAGGCAGAAGCTTAACTGACTGAGCCACCCAGGTGCCCCCAACATTGTATTTGTTTATTTGAGAGAGAGAATGCTTGCACGTGAGTGGGAAGAGAGGCAAAGCAGACTCCCCATTGAGTGTGGAGCCCAACATGGGGCTGGATCCCAGGACCTAGAGATCATGACCTGAGCCAAAGTCAGATGCCTAACAGATTGAGCCATCCAGGCGCCCCCTTGCATAAATTCCTTAATGTCTCTCATCTTCAGTTTCCTCGGGAAAACTGGAAAATTAATAATAATAATAATAATAATACCTACTTTATAGGGTTGTAATGAAGATTAAATGAGATGTCATCAGAGTTTAGAAGACTATGGCAGGCATATAATATGCACTCAGTAATTGTGTGCTCTTATGATTATTGAAGACATTTAATTACTAAAAGTAGCAAAATAATCAAATGAAAAAATATGTTCTTTCCCAGAAGGTAAGTCTTTTAAATGAGAAGTTAAGGCCCTGCCTAATAATTTGGCACCAACTGGCTGGGATCCAGGAAATTAAAAGGGAACGGTTTAGAGCTGTGATTTTTCCAAATGCACTTAGCTGGGTCCTAAAGCAGTTTTTGGAGGTGCCTCAGGGCTCATGCTGCAAAAGAGAAAGAGGCAGAGTGGGGGTTGAGTAGGCAAAGTTTCTCACTCCCATTTTAATCAGGGAGCAGGTTTGCTTTGATCTATTTTATATATTAGATTTTGTCATACAATTTTATTTGAAAATTGTAAAGCTAAAAAATTTTGAAAGCACAAGCTTAGTGTAACCGAAGGCCATTGGTGCTGAGGATAACAATTATATGTTCTTTCCCCTAAAGTTATCTCCCCAATCCATCACAGGTAAAGACTGAAAATGCCCCCACCAGGAGTGCTAATATTAAATAGTCATAATCAGCACTCGCTTGCTGACTCCTTATGAGGTGATCACACAGGAACTGGATCCGAGTTGATCTGCCTGATGCATTAAAGCCAATCACTGAGACGTTAGGTCTGCAGCAAGGGAAGAGTTTATTTGAGAGGCAGACAAATGAGAAGAGGGGAGGATGAGTCTCAACTCTGCCTCCCTTAAGGGGGAGAGAACCAGTTTTTGTTCTCATAATGGTTGCGATTATATACATATTGATGAAAAGGGAGGGGAAACTAGTGACAATTTATGAGGAAAGAGGGAGCACGAGCCTTGAACAAACATATGTGTAACACACATCTCATGTCCACTTTGAGGTGGATGCTTAACATGGGAACGAGGCAAAATTCAGCCCCTCACATCAGAAGGTTATTTTAGGACAAGAAGAGTGGCTATGGGCTTTCTCCAAGAGCCAGTGTAAATTGGATAGGGTCTTGGGCTCCTTATCTCTGGTAGGAATGCCAGGGCCTTGCTTGTTCATGGGCTGGAACCCAGCTGAGCTTGAGTCCAGGCTTCCGCAGAAATAGCGAGTGGATTTTTTTAATGGGATCTGAAAAGACAATAGCTGATTAGAAAGAAACAGATCTCTGAAAATCAAGCTTTGAACTATCTGCTAGTTTCAACCTCATTAACCCAACGGGGCACGGTTTCAAACAATGACACTTGATCCACTGGATTTCTTTAGTGTCTATTAGGGATCACACCGTATCACGGCTTGCAAAAACCTTAATGAATCACAAGTTCTCCAAGAAGTGGTAGTGAAGAACGTCTGCTCTTTGCTGGTGATGTCTGCAAGATTTAACCAATCCTAACAAGTCAACCATTGACCATTTCTTTCCATCCAAGGAACCTATAGTTCTTTAAGAAAGCGTGTGTCTAGGAGGTTGCCTCATTTACAATTTACAGTTTCGTAAGAGGGTTTTAAGATTTCATCAGGGAGGTGAACCCACATAATACTACATAAGCCTCCTTTTGTCTCTACAAAAATCCCTCTTTCTATTTTAGTGTCATCTGCACATCGTCTCTGTTTCTCTGACGTCTCTTCCTAAGAACTCCAGCGGCCCCTGTCTGACTGCTTCCTGCTCTGTTACCTGAGTAGCCCGACAGTCCTGCAGTTGAGGTGAACACCTTGTTGGCTCAGGTGTGCAGCGAAGATTTTAAGTTGTATCTGGACACCTTAGGTTTGAGACCATGAACCACACCCTCCAAAATGTAAACTGAGCAAATATAAATTATGCCCCCTCCCCGTAGCTTTGGCTCAGTCTGAAATAGTCAAAGGACTACAATCCAAAAGATTAGTCTTTAAGAAGACTTCCTGTGTTCAGTTACAACTCTCAAAGCACTTTAAAAGAGATGTAAGTCATAACCCAGGGCAACATCATTGAAAAAAAATTTTAATTATTTTTCACCTTTAATTATCTTTCAATTACTCAATGAGCATTTCATTGGCCAGTCACGCCTCCTGCCACCCATTCCTGACAAATTCCACTCTACTCCAATCTTGAGGAATTATGCCACACTTCCTTCTCAGAGAAAGCCTGTTTTGAGCCCCTTCTCTTTCTTCACATACATAGCACATGAGAAATGGGATTCTTCCAATAGCCAAAAATACATTTCAATTACTAAGTTTAGCTAGTGCTTTCACATATAGATATTTCTTATTGATATGTTTAGACTTTTTGTATAAATAGCTGAAATTTATAATCAGATGTTTGGGGAAAAGTCAAAATATTTGGTAGGAATTTAATAAAACTTGATTGAAAGCATTTGTCATCTGTGTATTTCTTACATGTTTTGTAAAACAGCCCCGTCCTGAGTCTTTCTGTGTATTAATTTTCCATGGTAGTTACCACACTCCTATTTCCTATTCCAAAAAAACAATAATACACAATTTTATGCCATTTTACGGCCCTGGACCTATAAGCCAATAAATTCCTGAAATTTTAAAGACTATTGAATAATTTTTGCCAATTCAGGTATATAAAAAAGTATTCTTTTCCTAGACTGGATTTTTCCCCACAAGTTGTTTTAAAATGTCTTTCATTGATGAAGGAGTATTTTTAAGCCTAGCTTTTCCAATGATTTTTCCCCTAATAAATCAAGGGGAAAATGAAATTAATAAAAAAGTACTTTTTGCAATGGTCCAAGTCGTATATGTAAGTTTCCTCAATAAAATTTTAAAATGTTTTTCTTTAATGTCCACTACTGCAATAAGCACGTAGTGGAACCAAGCAAACCCTTGAGGAACGCGTGTGGATGTGGAATTCGGGATCTCTAGATATAAGAGTGAGTGAGAATGCAGAATACATGCACTTGAGTTCTAGCTTTCTTTATTACCCAATTGGACGACTGCAAAGAAATGTGGGTGGACATTTTGAGATAACTTTATTCTCTGGATTTTGGATAATTACTATATAAAACTAGGTTAAGACTTGCCATTACTACTAAATAGGATTACCGTAGGCTCAATAAAATTTTTTTAAAATAGAGGAATAAAATCTACCACTTGAGTGTTGCTATATGTCAGATATTTAGAGCATTTTTATTTATGTTTGTTCATGCACATGCATATACACTTAAAAGAGTTAATGGATATTTTAAAATCTAACATAATTCATTTGGATACAAGCTTCCATGGGGAAAGAAATCTAATTATGCTCCATTATTCCCCTGTATCTGTGCTACTAAAGTGGCAGCCCCTAGTCACATGTGACTTGCTGAACATTTGAAATGTGTTTAGTGACTGAAGATCTGAATTTTTAATTTAATATAATTAATATAAAATTTAAAAGAATACTTACTTCAGTTAGCGGAAAACTTTTAATCATGTTTGGAATGATTTGAATACATGAATCTACTTTTTCAATGGTAAATTTTATGAAATCTAAATTCAAATGGATATTTCAGATGCAAATTTAGCATCCAGATTGAGGGAAGTACTGTGAATATAAACTATTCACTGGGTTTTTAAGACTTGGTATGAAAAGTAGAATGTAAAATATCTTATTAGTAAATTTATATTTTTATAATCTGAAATAACATTTCGCACATATTGGGTTAAAGTATTTCATTAAAATAATTTCACTCTTTTACAAACTTTTTTAATGTGGCTACTAGAGAATTTACAATTACCTATGTGGTTATATTTGTTCTGGATAGAGCTGCTATGTATTTACAAATGAAATTGTGTTGAAATAAATTTAAAATTCAGGCTCTATGTCCAGAGAAACACAGCATGGAACCTAAGGGTGTGTATAAAATAAGGAAAGGTGAATTATTGGTCTTTGTATTTTTTATGAGAGAACCGATACAGACCTGCAATAATTTCTTGATATCACAAACATTGATAATACATTTTAGGTGGTATGGAATTTCATTGTATTTATCTTGTCTTCATAATTAAATTAAAAAAAATGAAATAGGTTAAATCTCCCCAAATCTCCAAAATAGCATTTAGGTGGCACATTTATGACAGTGAAAATAATTTTTAAAAAACATGGATTTATATTTTTTCCTCTGAAAAAATGCATCCTAAATATCGTCCTATATTAAAATGGAATATTTGAATGACATTCTCCAATGTAGCTATTTAATTTATTTATTCAACAAATTTTTATGTACAGGCACAGCCCACAGTTCTGGGATATAATATAGTAAACAGTGAAGATTTAGGCAACACATCTTAATGGAACTTATATAGACCAAATATAATGAAACACAAATAATTATACATCACTTAATAAATATAAATAAAACAATAAGTCCTTTTACGAAAGAAGTAATGGAATTCAGGAGTAGTTTTTATTGAATCTCAGAAGTCGGACACCTCATTTGAATTGCACCAAGGAGAGAGTAAGTGTGAGAATTAGTTGGTGAATCTGAGTTAACTCTGACGGTTTGAGTATAGCATAGTTCTGTGAAAAGATAAATTACCTGGGGAAAGATTTGGGGATCATTGTAGGGCATTTAAAGAGGAGACTTTCTGGGAAAAGTCTTTAAAGGCAATGGGAATAACCAGTAGGAAGGTAAGGGGTCAGTGATGTAGGAAATCAGTAGCTGAGTTTCTTGGAAAGTGGAAGGTATGACATCCGATCCCTTAAATCAAGGAAGAGACACTTGATGCATTATAACAGAAAGGAAAAAGGGGAAGTTGGACTCTGGTGTAAACAGCCAGAAGAGAGAGGAGTTCCAATCAGGAGAATAGGATGTACAATATAAAGCAAGATTGTCTGCCGAGGTCTTGCGGGCTTAAGCAGATATGAAATTGATACTTGAAGGTGGGACAAAATGAGCTCACAAGAGAGACACAATGGGGCTCCTGGGAATTACATAGCACAGATTTGAGGTTAATGTCCAAGAAATTAAGTTTAAAAAGTTAGTTGGTTGTGCGTTTATTTGTTTCGTGCCCAGTATGGTGGTTCTGGTTCTGGTGTGGAAAGAGTAGATAACGAATTCATCCAGAATTGGGATCTTGCCAATAGAGGAAGCGATGGCCATGGGACCACTCTCTACCATTTTTGGCTAAAAGACTTTTTCACACTATCACACAAGCCCACCTCCTTGTAGACTTTATTTTGAAAACCGCTTATTCATTTTTTTCTCTTTTATATGTTATTCAAGGTTAATGGCTTAGTTTAAGAAATGTGACTTCAAAAAGATCATATGCGAAACATCTGTATCTGGCACATTGTCCACAGAATAAATTCAAAAGGTTTAAACGTTTAAAGTCTCCAGGCAAGAAAAAAAAAAGTGCTGGGATGAATGACAGACTTAAAATGAGGAAGGTGTGCACTGTGAGACACCATGATTCTGGTGAGGTCATGAGGAAAAAATGGGTGCCATGTTTAGCCACAGTAAAGTGAATGGATCTTGTGCCAACTTGGGATGCTTATACATTCCCCTTAAAATGTTGTGGTTAACTTCTCCAAGGAATGTGAAAGTTGATTTAAATAAGTTTCCAGAAACTGAACTGTTTATTCTAGCTTTCTCCAAAAAGCTTTGATATGTAAATCAATTTGGAAACAAAGATATTTTTGTCTCTTAATGTTTCCATTCTCTATGTGTGTTCGATGGCAACCTTGGAATAATTTCCCTTGATCTAAGAAATAGGCCTAATGTAGATTTTGTGAAGGTCAGTTTGAGATGAAGAGATTTAATTCAATCCAACCAAAATGAAATGCATTTGCATTATATGGGGCATATGAAGTAGAAAGATCTGGGAACAGACTTACACTGGTTTAAATTCTTATCTGGCCCAAGTCAAGTCAATGAACCTTCTGGAACCTCAGTTTTATTATCTATGAAATAGGAATAATCACAATTAGTTTCTGAGTTTCGGAGGAATTAGAGATCATGCACATGAAGCATTTAACCCAGTTCTGATTGAAAAGTGAACACCTAACCAATGGTATTTGCTGATTTGGCTATTTTTGCATTTCTAAACATGATTATATAGGTCAGGACAGTGCTTCCTGCTGGATATACTAAGAAGAATAAAAAAAAAAAATATCCCTGAAAAAGCCACACACACACACACACATGCACGCGCACACACACACACAAACCCCAACTTAGAATGTAGTAAAGGAATAAGTGATTTTAACATAGTGTGGTTGTTCTCATGTATGCGTTTGAAGTCTGGCACCTAATAGGCCAATAATATGTTTCCCTTCCCCGTCTGCCAGTGAGAATGGCAGTCAGCCAGTATATATCAGGATGGCGCTATTGTTTTATGCGGCTGATGTACATTCTGATTGGTCAGTGCCTCTGACATACCGATTATTAGATATTTCAAACATTATCCCTACCTTCATGCCTTATGATGGGTGTATTAAGGTAAAAGACACAAGGATCCTCTGACAGAGGCTGAAATTGTGCAAATTGTTTTCTTGTTCTGAGTACATTTTTCTTGCTCTGAATACAAAGTCTCATTCACATCGCTTGATAGGCAAATGAATTGTTGCATAGTCTCAGAATTTGACTATTTATAAAATAGACATAGATAAATCACATCAGACATTTGCACACCAAAAAAATAATAATAAAGTTTTTTCCTAACCTGGAGGAATAGTCATCTTGATCAGGTTGAACTTAATCTTAGCACGTTTTCCTCATTCTGACTTGTGAAACACTTGCCATATGACCAACAGCTGTGTTATTTTTTAAACAAACAGGTTTTCAATAAAAACGTCAGTGTTGGCATTTTAAAATAAACAATTACATTAAAAGTTTGACAAACCAGGGGAGAAAAATTTTAGAGTTTTAGAAACAGCATCTTTCACCAATTCCATTAAGCCTCTAATTTTCACAGACGTCAGTAACAATTGGTTTCGTGTGCTGATTACTTATTGTTTATCAACAGAATAGAAAGTATTATGATTACTGATACTTTTCATTCCTAATGCCATACTGAAGCTGTTCTGTTGACTAATGACAATGTAAAAAAAAGGAAATTGCAGGCCCAATATGGTGTCCCTTAGACAGAGTTCCCCCACCAGGGCTTAATACCCAACTAACTGCAGTTTTAACCTTCTCCAGAGATGTAGTCTTCACTGTCAATCAGGAAGTTCTTTTTCTATCAGCATCAATGAGTATATCACCTGGGTTCTCTCCATCCCACATGATAAGACACTTTGTTTTTTCCCCTAGAAAACAGCCTCATTTGGAATAATCCTTTCCTTTTACTAATAACTTTCTTGTCCCCCATCCTCTGTCTATAAAAATCTCCCATTTTGTGTAATTCCTTGGAGTGCCTCTCTACGTTGCTAGATGGTGTGCTGCCTGGTTATTGCATCCTTTAACAGAGCCAATTAGATGTTCAAATTTACTTGATTAAATTTCTTTTTTAGGGCGCCTGGGTGGCTCAGTCATTAAGCGTCTGCCTTCGGCTCAGGGTGTGATCTGGCGTTCTGGGATCGAGCCCCACGTCAGGCTCCTCCCTGGGAGTCTGCTTCTTCCTCTCCCACTCCCCCTGCTTGTGTTCTCTTTCTCGCTGGCTGTCTCTCTCTCTGTCAAATGAATAAATACAATTTTTTAAAAATTTTTTCTTTTTTAAAGATTTTATTTATTCATTTATTTATTTTAGAGCATGAGAGAGAGAGAGAGAGTGAGTGGGAAGAGGGACACGGAGGGGGAGAGAAATCCTCAAGCAGACTCCCCGCTGAGCACAGAGCCTGATGTTCCATCCCAGGACCCCAAGATCATGACCTCAGTCGAAGTCAAGAGCCTGATGCCTAACTGACTGAGTCACCCAGGCACCCCCATTTTTTTTTTTTTAACAATAGTCAACTCCTTTGGGGAAGAAAGTTCCAAGGCCATGGAATATCATTTATTTAAGAAGTAGTATATGGCCAGTTCTGCTATAAGGCTACATGTGTATTCCTAAATCACCATGCTATGCAAAATCTCACAATAAAATCCATGAGGCTTAGGAGAAAAATGGCATCAGGGCACAGCAATCAAATATGTCATCAGAGACACATTAAAGAAAACACAGGAACTTCACAAAAATGAAAGCTAACGTGCTAAATGGTTAAGGAATAAATGGTTAGGATAATAAATATGGCGCCTTACTTTGAAAAAGACCTGAAGCTTGCTTGTGGAGGTACACGTGGTAAGGGCTGCAGTTCATGAGGTTGTCTGAAACCAGATGGAAAGTCAGAGGCAGATGGGTGTGCCTCAAGGTACAGGCAAGTGAACTGAGGTAACACACAGATGTGTGAGGGGTGTGCAGTCTGGGGGCTCCCTCGATACTGCTAGAATGAAATCTGGTTCCAGAGAAAGCATTACAGCATGACTGCCCCAGAATCATTTTGCAAATCAGATTTCGGATAAGTGAACTGTTTAAATATTTCTATGTCTAAATATTTCTACGTTGAGTAACATTTTTGACGTCCTAAGAAAAGCTCATGCGCTGGTCTGTAGAACATTCATTAAGCGCCCAGGCTTTGATTCAGATGGATTTGCATTTGATCCGTGCTTTATCTGTTTGAACAAGCATCCTTAACCTCCTTAAGCTCAGTTTCCTGAACTGTGAACAAAAGATGAAAAATTCTACCTCACGGCATGACTAGGATGATTAAAAGATACAATGTATGCAAACTCCTTAGAGAAAAAGGCACATGGAAAGCACTTGGTAAATGATAGTTGCTCTGACTGTGTTTAATCATGTAATATACCGTATTATGCTACACATGTGCTGAGCTTGTTTCTACTTGTACTATTTTTCTTTAATATTAATCCTGGTGATTTTTTCTGGTAATGAATCTTTCCAAAGCTTATATTTGTGTACATTTCTTGTTTTCTTAGAATTAAGCACACCTGATTTCAGGAGACATATTCCTGTCATACTCAGACCCACCACACAGGAATGAGTATGCATTTTGTTGTTGTTGTTGGAAATTTGCAGTTACTGATAGATGAGTGAAAATTTGTGGTTATTATATCATTAGATCCCCATCTTTCTGGCTTGAACGTTATAGAGGGAGCCACTTTTCCCCAGAAATGGCCATAAAATTAAACGTCAGTGGGCACCTTGAGGAATATCTAAGTTATTTCTGGTGTCTATCTTTATGATCTGCTGATGATCTCAGAAAAAGAGGAACATCACACCATTGGAATTTGAAATTAATGGACCCTATTAAGTGGATTAGAGAGCGTACAATATGAGATTTTGTGTTTTTCCAAGAAGCAGTCAAGTTTCCTCTGCAGATGTCTGTGGTATGACAGAAAATATGGCATCTGCTGTATGTAGATAGAGAAACCCTTTGCAAGTTTAGATAGATATTAAATCATTATCATTATATTTTTTTTATTTTTTTTCTTTTTTATCATTAAATTTATTTTTAATGATTTTGTGTTCAAAATCTTAAATAAACCACTAGGAGATGCAATGCTGATGTAAAAACTGACAGTCCTTGAATATAGGTGCTTTTGTTTCCCAGAGCAAATAAATATATGTCAAAAAGTCATTATGATTTTTACAATATGGATACAAAGTACAGTAACGGAAGTACGTCTATGGTACTGATGTGGTGCAGAAGAGAGCACACATAACTCTGATTGGAACAGCCAAAAAATTTCTAAAAAGTATGTGGTTTCTAAATCTTTTGGAAAGGTACACAAAAAAATAGGGGAAGGGAAAAATAATGGAAGGCAGAAAGATCAGCACTTTAAAGCATGGTGTGCTAGAGGAAGGATTAACCATGGAGGTTGGAAAGGGGGCAGAGCCAGCACCTGCAGGATGCGAGCCTAGTAGTTGGTGGAAGAGCACCAAGCTTTTCATGTCACAGTTTATTATTTGGTGACTAGAATCCCTCACTTTGAAAATTACATTTTATGCTGGGTAAGGTGGTGTGGGAAAGGACCCTCGGGAATGTTTCGTGTTTATTTCTTTTAAATGAAAAGAGTGAAAACTTGACAATGAGAGGAATCATGAGCCACTCAGTGGGCTAGGGTACTAAAGAAAAGCACGTCACCCCCTTAGAAAGTTACCCATATTGGTAATATGGTGAATCATGGAGGAATTTCCAGAGAATTTTAAGAGGAAGTGAAACTCAGGATTAGGGTCAAGACCCATTGCATTAGCCACCTGTCCCTAAGTGGTGATCTAGAGTTTTCTAAGCCCACATTTGGAGGTAGTTTATGCATTGGTCTTTTGTTAGACGTAGCAACTTCAGCATTGTCTGTTTTCCAAACACTTGATTCTTTCCAGCCATGACCACTATTCGATGGGACTGATCCTTTAATTCCCTTTGGGTCCCCAGCCATCTATCTCTTCTCTTTTCTTTCCTTCTAAGCCCTTCCTCTCTAAATACGTTTAAATATTCAGGGGCTTCATCAATATTCCAAAGTAGTAAAAGAAAACCTTTCTTGACCCTTCTGCCTATTTCATGTCATGTAATTTTTCTCCTCCGTTCCACTTCCATTGTGTGTGTGTGTGTGTGTGTGTGTGTGTGTGTGTGTGTGTGTGTGATAATCTATACTCACTGCTTCTACCTTCTATCCATCCCTGCCTATTTTAAACCTCAGGCACATCATTCTTCTGAAATACAACCTTGAGAGCCCTCAAATGGCTTTCTTTTTGCTAATTCCAATGACCTCTCTCCCCCTCATATTTTAAACCTCTGGAGTATTGAATATCACTTAACTATACTTCTTCCTTGACATCTCTAACACTGCTATATATTGGATTTCATTCTTCCTCTAACTATTGCCTTGGTTTTAAATGCTATCTTTTCTTGATGAACTCTGCTGTATATATCAAAATTCGTCCATTTCATAAGTCCAAGTGTTTCCAATATAATGTTAAATCCCCAAACTGGGATTATGTGATGAAATGTTGATATTGCAAGAATATCCAATATATTATTTTTTTTGGTAAAATGTGTTAGAATGACAAGGTTTTAGTGCAGTACTTATGAATTTAAGAAAACAGAAATAGCTTATGTTCTTATAAATATCAGATACTAAATATCATGTACTTTATAGAATTGTTGGAAACATTATCTGAGTTAAAGTTTGTAAAGTGTTCAAATCAGTACTTGACATGTAGTTGATGCATACATTTTCAGGTATTAATAATTGCTTTTTGTTAATAAAGTGTGTATGAAAGCTGGAATGACACAGAATGTAGTCATTCTTCATTTTTAAGTAAACATTTTTCCCCCTAACTCATACTCACTTCGTATTAGAAATTCCCACAGTTTTTCCTTTGTAATATTATGTACAATTTCTGTCTGGTTGCATTTTTTGGTGTGCATATTTTCCCATGAAAAATACAAACTGACTCCTTCCTAGTCTAAATAAAAGGAAGGGCTGGAGGAAAGCACCTAATCATGAACTTAAACATCTGTGGTCAACATTTTGGTGACAACTTAGTTTTCAAATATTTTGAATCAAATTGCTTTATCCTGAATAGTTAATAGTTGTTTGCATTTTATTACTCAAACTTTGCAAATGGCTTACATCTGGAGAATGGATTATTTATAGTAATTAAGAAAACATTGATTTGGTTTTTGTGGAATATATTTTATTTTTGTATATATCGAGCTAATCAATGTCATTATAAGACTTAAACTTATTAAATAGATAGTTGTATCATTATTCCTAGGATATTATAGTACTTGGGTCCAGGAATTTTATATACCAAGTGTAAAATTGTAGACCCAATTTTTCTTTACTTGCTTTTCATAAAAATTCTCCTCAACCTTTATTTACTTATTTATTTATTTGATTTGATTTATTCATTTGACAGCGAGAGAGAGACAGCCAGCGAGAGAGGGAACACAAGTAGGGGGAGTGGGAGAGGAAGAAGCAGGCTCCCAGCAGAAGAGCCTGATGTGGGGCTCGATCCCAGGACTCCGGGATTACGCCCTGAGCCGAAGGCAGATGCTTAACAACTGAGCCACCCAGGTGCCCCTCAACCTTTATTTTTCATCATAGCTTTATCTTTAGATCTCATCCTTTTGGGTTATTTATTCCTATGGCCATGTTTTAAACACAACATCTTCCATCTCTACCCTGATCAAATTGTCCAATAATATTGTAGTCAACTCTGAGATGACATAATTAGCCTGGTGCGGAAGACTGAAAAACTAGCTGATCTAGTAAAAGAAGGATCTGGATGGTGAGGATGATAATCAAAATATTCTTCAAATAAGAAAGGAGGAAAACAAACATTTTTTTTATTCTGGAAAAGAACAGAAGGGAACACATACTAGCTATTTCCTCATGTTTGAACAACTGCTCTTTCTTTGGGAAAAAAAGATTTAGATTTATGTTATGCTGTTCCAGAGAACAGAGATATAAATGATGGGAAGCAAGTTATCCTGAATATTCAAATTAAATGAAAGGGGTACACTTCCTGGAGGAATGGTGAGTTCAATTGGGATTAGTACAACTTCTTAGTGAGGTTATGCCAAGCATTTATGAAGAGTTTCAGCAAATACCTTCAAGGTAACTTTTGAAAGTCTAAGACACAATTACTCTTGGAGGATTACTTTAAATGGATCATATCCTTCTCATAAGACCTTAAAACTTGAGATGGTAATTGCTAAGATAGCAGGCACCTGAATGACTTATGTTCTCTGTGATATGACCCACAATAATACCTGAACCGAGCGTAACTAGCCCCCAATACATTTGAAATTTTAATATCACATCTTGCATCTACTCTCTTTCCTCTGGTCTAAACAAATCTGTATGTAAAAATTACTGTCTTTCCTTGGTTTTCTTCAAAACACCATTACACAAACAATTTCTGTGAGTCCCAGACTTGACCGAATTTTTGGAGAGTTAGAACCATTTCATACCATGGAAACTGTGGATTAGGTCCCTGTTTTAAAAAATTTCTTAAAGAACATTGTGAATCTCCAATGGCCACCTTTCTCTTCAATCACAAACCTCCTGCCATGAGGCTCACCCCTTTTTTCTCTCATAGAGCTTTTATTGAAACTGTCACAGCATTAAATTATGCAGGACAATTTCTCTCTCTGTTCACTAAACTCTCCGGTGACTACATACTAAAATCTCATTAATATATAGTACATGCCTATAGGCCATCCACTCTGGGTCTCACTTTTTCCCAAAGCAGCCTTTCAAATTTCATTCCTTCTGATCTCTTTCTCTCCCTATACTCTATATAATTGGAAAAAATAAGATATAATTATTTCGTGTGACATTACATAAAAGATGACAGTCGTCTCATTTATTTGTACTCAACAAACCACTTTGTGCATCTAAAGAGATAGGTGTATTTCCTATTTCTTAATATATTTCGTATATTTGCTTTTCTGTAATTGTGTCCCTCCTTGGCTGGAATCAATCACTATTGTACCTATCCAAAAGCTACTCAGCTTTCAAGCCTGACCAAGTTCCATGTTCTCCATGAAATCATCCATCTCCATGCAATCACTCCAATACAGACTGATCTATCATATTTTTTTTTCTGAAAATGTATAGCCTTATTCCCTTATATTTTTAAAAAGTTACTCCCTACACATTGATATTACATCTCCAACTAAACTGTAAGCTGTTTGACACTAAATACTGCGTTCATGTATGCGTATGTGAATGTTCCCCAAATAATGATGGCGTTGCTGTTGCAGAGTATTTATTTCTGTTTGGGACTGCCTGGCTTTGCTAGAGCTCAGTGTCTCCTTGTCATTTCCTTTAATTAGGCTAAATTTTTAAAAGTCATCTGCAGGAGACATTTGAAAACTTCTAATAAAAATTGAAGTCTAGCTTTAACTGTCAAAAATAGAGGCCATAGATCCTAAGAGAGAGAATACTTTGATTTCAGTTCTACCTAAAACTCGTGATCTTTGGCAATTGGAAGATCAGTCTTTCTAATATTACATTTTCCATTCCCACGTAACAGGCAAGATATATTAACAAATTTAACAACACACTTTCATCTCTGTCTTATACACAGAAGCACCAGCATGATTCATAAGAATGAATTATGGGACTAAATGCCACCATAAATGCTTTTTCTTCTTACGCCCATGCAGTTCAGAACATTTTGATTCAATTAACTCTGCATGCCCAAGATTCAAATAACTTTTTTCTCTGCCGGAATCACATCTTAATAATTTCATTGTCATTATGCCTATAAAATGTCAGCTCTATGCATCCTGCTATAGTTAGTACTAGAAAGTAACAGAAATTTGGGTGGCATTCAGGCTTTCTCCTAGATTAGATTACAAAATTTATTAAGAAAGAAGTTAAGCTATAGATGAGATAAAAACATAAATGGAGCAGGGTAAACACAGCCATTGTGAAAAACTGAATACGGAAAGTAGTCCACCTTTGAAAATGAATAGACACGTGGTCTCAGATAGATCCTTTATTTCCTGGAGCAGAATTGTCTCCTTTTAACAAAATAGGAAAACAAACAAACAAACAAACAAACAATATGCCTTCCAGACTGTGAGTTTGAAAATACCTGTAAAGGTCCTATTATACCTGGCGCAAGAACAATTCTCCCATATTTTAATTATTTTCCCATGTTTTTAATTATAATTTTATTGCTGTTGATATTTAAATTACTGCAAATTTAGAATATAGCTAGAATTGTGGAAATTGATTTTCTTTTGTTTCATTTAAGAGAGAGAGAAAGAGAGAGAACACTAGCTGGAGGGGCAGAAAGAATCTTAAGAAGAATCCACACTGAGCATAGAGCCTGATGAAGGGCTTGATCTCAAGACCCCAAGATCACGACCTGAGCCAAAACCAAGAGTCAGACCCTTAACCTGCTGTGCCACCCAGGCACTCTGGTAAGCCGGGTTTCAAAACATGCTTCATTATATTGGTAAATCAATGACTTTGTGTTCTCTATGATTCTGTTTCCACACACTTACATGAAAATATGCACAAAACTGAGTCTGGGTGATAGGATTACAACAGTAATCAAAGAGGACTTCCTAGGGAGGTTGAGCTTTTAAACAATATTCTTGGAAACTATTAAATTCAGTGTTATTTAACATCCTCTTAATGACTCTTTGTTTCTTGCTGTGTTGTAAGTCTCAGATGAATGTGACCTGTAATTATATGACCCTATAAAAGCAAGCTCTCTTCTGGGAAACCAAAACAAGTTAATTTGTTCACGCTAATTTTTTTCTGCATATATCCACTTAGACAGGGTTCAGATTTTGGCCGCAAGGTGCAGTTTTGGTGTTAACCTCGACTTATTTCAAAGAAGCATTTTTTTAATTTTAATGTTTTTTTATTATATTATGTTAGTACAGTACATCCCTGGTTTCTGATGTAAAGTTCAATGATTCATTAGTTGTGTATAACACTCAGTGCACCATGGAATACATGCCCTCCTTTCTACCCATCACCACCCTATCATTTTTTAAATTGTCATATTTTGCTCTCTTGACTGAGAAAATCAAGTTAAATATTTATGATAGCCCCATTAAGGCTGTAATATTTATGTGAGCTCTACTCTGAAACTTTTCAGGTTACTTCTCAGATTGGAGTGGGGAGAAAGAAAAGGACAAGAGAATAACTCCTCAGAACAATTAGTTATCCTCTGGATAACATCTATTGTGTTGCCTTTGGATAAAACATTTGAATTAGGGAACATTTTAGAATGATTAGCATTGATGAAATATGAAGGACTCCTAATTAGATGACCCCAAAAGCTGAAGTTCCTCCAGATACTAATGAAAATTCCCTATCTATTTTGAAGATATGTCATTCTATAATTTCTTCTGATGGTTGTCCCCTTGATCCCACCAAGTCTAAACATTCTTTACCTACAGGTAAATGTACTCAAAAGTTGCACACGTTTTTTTCTTATTTTGCAACTTCAGTGGAGATTGGCAAGCTATTTCACTTGATCCTGTAATCAATCATCCGCTATTCTAAGCAAGAGAGTATGAAAAACTGCAGAAACAAAATGAAATTTTTTTGGAATTAGTATATGGGATCAGTATATAGACAGAGTCTTGGAAAGTCTCTTTCTGATCAGATGTTGCTAACTGTTGCTAGTTCATTCTATCTTTTTTTTTCATTTATTTAGCATTTGTTGAGTACTCTAAGGTCAAAGGTCTTTCTTAGGAAATACATAGGAATAAAAGATAATGGTGACACATTGTCTGACCCTGGGAATGAAAGCATGTCACAAACCAGACTGCAATATGATATAAGGCAAACGATGACTTACCAATAAAGATCAATGAGAATGTAAGTATGGAGCCATGATACAGCCTGAAAAAGAAGCATTTGCTGATGGAGACATGATTGAGGATGCCCAGAGAGTTCCCTGGAGAGAAACTTGTGGTAATTACCATTTCAGAGACTAGAACCCTGAAACCAAGTTTTTTTCAATATGGGTTGGAATAACTGTTGCAGTGTGACCTACTGATGAAAGTTTTCGAGTTGGCTTTTCTTGGATAAACAAGAACTTTGTAGATTGGGGAATTGGAGCACATCTATCTATGTAACTGTATAGTTTAAAAAGAAGCGAGGCAATAGAAAAGTGACAAACTATGTTTGAGAAGGTATAATAAAAAAAGTCAGGTCTGCAAAGAAAAATTGAGCATTCATGGAAGTTGTGTTAAAGTACTCAGTTCTTTAAATCTAATGCTGTAGCTATACCGTAAATATCCTTAAAAGGGGGGAAAGTAATTTAATCAAAGTAATACAATAAAGAATGATTGAATAAATAGTTAAAAACAAATTTTAAAAATGATTAACTTAATTAAAATATATAATGAATACAATAGGATTTTGGTAGAAATAAAACATAAAATTGTTTCATTCCAAAACTTACAGATATATAGAAAACTTAGGCCAATAATAGTGAAGATATTTGGCCAACAAAATCATAAGAAGCAAGGACATAAATGGAAGTCTGAAAATTGTGCTGCAGGAGGAATGATGCTACTATTAATTAAACTTAAACCATGTGTGAGACACAGAGTTTGGAGCTTCAAACATGTAGGCAAAGAACTATATTGGCAATAATTTTATTAATTGCTTTAAATGACTGACAAATATTTATTTTTAAGTTTATTCTAAGTTCAAATTATTACTTTTTCCAGGTCATATATATTAATCTGAATTAAGGAATAATAGGTATGTATATACCTATAGGGTTTTAAAGAATAAATAAAGACATAACCGTGTTATGTTATTTATGTTATAACACATGCATATATATTGCAGATATTTATTGACAGTTTAAATAGAAACATATCTGTATTTATAAAATAGCTTCTATGTAGATAAGGAGATAAATATACACAAATACTGGAAATGTTTTAAAAGCATCCAAAGTGTGTGTAGATGGAAACTCATGTTTTATAATATTTATATTTTCAAATCAAAATTCTATATATATATATATATATATTCACTATATACATGCAATTCCCAATAGTTGTGGTTGTATATTTCATTGGTAGCCTTAATTACCAAAACATCAAACACTCATTGTCAGTGGAATACTTTAGAAAACTCACAGATCACATTAAGCTAGGTTAAAAGTGTGTTTTAAAAAATGTCCAGGGGCGCCTGGGTGGCACAGCGGTTAAGCATCTGCCTTTGGCTCAGGGCGTGATCCCAGCGTTATGGATCGAGCCCCACATCAGGCTCTTCTGCTATGAGCCTGCTTCTTCCTCTCCCACTCCCCCTGCTTGTGTTCCCTCTCTCGCTGGCTGTCTCTATCTCTGTCAAATAAATAAATAAAATCTTTAAAAAAATAAAAATAAAAAAATAAAAAATGTCCAGTCATTAAGACAATACATATAAGATTCATCTGATTGACAGTATGATTTTTTGTAGAACTCAATGGAACTAAATTAGAGAGGCAGCAAAACAGTAATTTAAGGTAAAAAACGGTTGACTGGTAGCCCTGGGCCCTTATGGGTTAAAATAAAAAATAGTTGAAAAATAAGCTTTTGCAATCCCAAATATTTGTATGTGGATATATTCAGATTTATAGAAAGATGTATGTAAAAGCATGTTTATTTGCTATGACATCATTTGTAAGAATAGAAAAAATAAAAACAATCCTGTGGTTCCTGGGTGGCTCAGACAGTCGAACATCCAAATCTTGGTTTCGGCTCAGGTCATGATCTCAGGGTCATGAGATCAATCCCTACTCCACGCTCAGCAGGACTCTGCTTAAGATTCTCTCTCCCTCTCCCTCTGCCCCTCTCCCAGTGCTCTCTCTCAAATAAATAAGTCTTTAAAAAGAAAAGAAAAAAGGAAAACACTATATCTAAACTTAAGGCAACAGTGGAACCCTGCATCCACTTGTCAAAATACTGTTGTTATTAAATATTTTTACTTCTAAGAACATTGAATGTCAGAGGAAATATTAATAATATAACAAGTAAAATAATATATAAACATTATATGTAAAATACTTAAAACATGAATATATTTATTTCTGATCTTTTTCAAGAGTTACATAGAAGATAAAATTGTGTTAACAGTGATCTGCATTTTCTTAAGTTTTTCTATATTTTATAATGTTTACTAATAAATATATACTACTTACCAGAGTTTAAAAAGGTTTAGGGGCACCTGGGTGGCTCAATCAGTTAAGCATCTGACACTTTTTTAAAAAATTATGATTTTATTTATTTGTCAGAGAGAGAGAGAACAGAAGCCAGGGGAGAAGCAAAGCAGAGGGAGAGGCAGGCTCCCCTCTGAGCAAGGAGCCTGGTGCTGGACTTGATTCCAGGACTCTGGGATCATGACCTGAGCCGAAGACAAATGCTTAACCTACTCAGCCAGCCAGGCATCCCTAAGTATCCGACTCTTGATTTTGGGTCAGGTCATTCATGGTCTCAGGGTGGTGAGATCGAGCCCCATGTTGGCCTCTGCAATCTGTGGGAAGTCTGTCTGAGATTCTCTCTCTCCCTTTCCCTTTGGCCCTCCCCTGCACTCTGTCTCTCTCCCAAATAAATAAATAAATCTTTTTAAAAAGTTTATTGTTTTAAATTAGTTGATTGATCTACCCCAGTGAATATTTCCGTGGAGATGTTTAATCAAAATGACCCCATAGTTAAAGGAAACAGTGCAGAAATAAGGTGGTGGTTAATATAGCAACTGGTTAAACTTATCTAAAAAAATCTAGATTAATTTAACACTGATGCTGTAATATTTAGGAGATTCTCTTAAGTATCTTTGAACAATTTGTTTCAAAATTAAACAAACACAATTCTGAATAGATTTATATTTTGTAAAGCTCCATGGATATTTTATAATGTACATTAACTTGACATCAACTCCACCTACTTCTGTTTTACAGGGAAGAGAGTCAAGAGCATTTTCAGCTAGACGTAATACGCAAAGGGCTGACGGCTCCTTGAAATGTGGTACAGGGCCATGTAGTTTTTGGTACCAATATTTTTTTTTAAGTTAAATAGAAATAAGTATGAAAATAATTGAAATTGTACCTTTCTTGGATGTGATGTTTGACCACAGCTTATATTTTTAGTGAAGAAAGCCTTGGTGGAGATGTTGAGCTTTAGATGAAATTGGGAGGAACCATGGAAAAACTGTAAAGTTAATCATTAAGGACCAATGTATATGTTTACTAACAAGGACTGGCTTGTTGTTCACCAAACTATTTCTCTTTTCTTAAGTTCAGAGTTATAATACTTTATTCACTATTTTTCCAGTTAGTTGAGATCATGTGAATGAGTTCTTACCGACTGAATGTGAGTGAATGTGGCACACATAACTTTTAGATCTGGATAATAAAAGAGTCCGTGTGATTCTCCATTTTCTTCCCTCTGTAGGCTAGTTGCAGAGAGCCCTCATGACCCAAGATCAGCAGAATCCTAAGAAAGAGGCAGTGTCTTTGAACTATCATATTTAAGAATGCCCAATGAAGAGCCATAATGAGCTATTCTTTAAATGGGAACAATGTAACTTACTGTGTCAAGTCAAAGCAAATTTGGAGTTGTTTGTTACAGCGGTTAGCCTATGCTGACTAATACAGAAATGAGTACTTCCGATTGAGATACCCCATAACAACAACCTAAAATATGTGGTAGTGGTTTAGCTGGTGTGCATGAAGAATAATGGAAAATGAAGAACATTCCAGAGGGAAGAGCCAAGGACTACTGAAGACAAGAGTGTCTCTCAGAGAGCAGAATCTAGTCTGATTGATGGATTTTCCAAACTTCCTGATTAAAGGTCTTTCCTAATGTTAATTCAGCAGGATTTCAGAAAGACATGGACCAACGTCTGCTGTTTTCTTCAGTCTTCCTTTTTCTAAATGAAGAAGCTCACTGAATTATCCCCTCCCTATTTTAATATCATATACTGGGTGTTGGCAAGTGGTGGATAATGTACCATTTTAATTCACATTTCATTACACTATGAAGAGCTCTGAGGACTATATAGTTCCTGTAGATCTTGGACTTCTAACTGGGTACAACCAGACGGGTCTTTAAGTTAGCTCCCTGGGGAAGAAGATGCATGTATTTTCTGGTGTGGGGACAATAAAATGGATATTTTATTTCCTAAGGTACAGACCATGGCAGAAAGAAGTTGGCTAATTGTTCATCAAGCATATTTTACTTTCCCACAGGGCTCAAGGTAGTCTGCATGTCCCTTCCTGCTTTCTGTTATATATGGCACGTTGACCAAGTCTCAGCTAATGGAGTGGAAATGGGAGTGATATTCTCCACCTCCAGGCCTGGCCCATAAATGCTCTTGCATGATTCTCCACATTCTCTTTTCCTCCCATTTCCAGCTGGATGCAGAGATCTAGGTTAGAATAATAAGGCCCTAGGGAATGATGAAGTCACAGATGGAAGGAGCCAGGGTCCTCAAGTCACCATCAAACACCTGCACTGATGTGTTACATGAGTGAGAAATGAGCCTCTATTGTGTTAAGCCTCTGAAATTTGGGAGTTGTTTCTAAGAACATTTAACTGAACTAACCAAATACATTGGCTTTGTGACCCTGACAATTCACACTGGCACTCAATTTCAAATTAGTCACCTATAGGACAAAGACAAATAAATAATTAACCACAATTGACTTAATTCATGTGAAAAACATATGACAAACTGTTAAAGTAAAAATAAGCACACACACAGAGAACAAGCAATAAAATAATAAAATGAGAGCGTGGGAGGATTATTCCTAATGTACATAGTGATAAATGCAAAAGTCATAGCAAATAGGGTCTCATAATCTAGTATTGGAGATTGGTCCAGATCTTGTCTGGAAACCAAGCAAATTGATTGACGACTAAGCCTAATGATTGATTTCCTTGGCTCAGTAGTGAATTATTTTTCTACAAAATTGAGTAATTTTATTTTTATTTTTCATGATATGGTGGACTGTTTGTGGTTTCCCACAACTTTCTAGCTGAATTAGGGAAGATAGGTCAAATAAAAGAGAAAGTCTTATGTTTGGTGAAGTGAAAGATTAAATGTGGAAAAAAGAGTTGCATTAATGGGAAATGAGAGAGAGAACAGTGAGAAATGTCTGTGTCTATCTCTATGACAAAGGAACAAAGCCTACACAATTCAGCACAGGAAATTTATGTACAGTTGTGGATATGTGTACAGCTCCTTTGACTGTTGAATGGGGACCCTCTCCAATTTCCTGTTTCAGTAACTGTAAGTTGATCATATATCATAGTTCCTGATGCATAGTAGGAACGTAGTAGTTACTCACTAAACTAGAAGAGCAAGAAAGTTTGTTATTCCCAATTAATGGTTTGATGAGGATATTCCAGTCTTCTTTTCTTACACTTAAAAAAAAAAAAAAAGAAAGACAACACTAATATATATCCTTATTTGGATTATAGCTTCATTTTGTTAGGTAGGATTTTTGTCTTCAGAGTTTATTTCTATCCCGCATAACACATGGCATTTCTCAATAAATGTCACTTGATCATTCTTTTTAAAAAGAAACTTCTAGGGGCACCTGAGTGGTGCAGTCAATTGAGCATCTGACTCTTGATTTTGGCTCAGGTCATAAGCTCAGGGTCCTGAGGTCAAGTCCCGCATTGGGCTCCACGCTCAGCACAGAGTCTACTTGAGTATCTCTCTCCCTCTGCCCCTCCCACTTGTGATTGTTCTGTCTCTAAAATAAATAAATAACTCAGTCTTTATAATTTTTTTTTAAAATTAAAAAGGCACCTCTAATTGATCTGAATGTGTTCAGCAGTCTACACAAATTTTAAAAATCATCACTTTAGAAGACTGTTTGGTATGATAGCCTAATTTTGAGGCAAAGTGTGAGAGGTGGTGAAGGTAATGATGGCAAGTAAGTAGATGTGCACAGAAATGAAGATGCTAGTTCTCAAGGTCCTGCAGTGAAGAATGGTTGCAGTTTAATTTGGTCTAATCCTTTCCATCCTCTTCCACTTCTCTTCCTGGGGTGTCCTTCCTTCTACCGTGTCTGGCAGTTGTTTGTAACAGTTACTCTTAATGCTTCCCATGTGCTTAAATCATTTTTTTCCCTATAGCTCACTTGCATAATTAGTGTATCTAATTTTTTCTCATTCATTCATTCTTTCATTTCTTTGCTCATTAATATGTTCTGGATCCTGTTCTGCCTGTTCAGCTAATCTGACAAAATCTGGATCTCATTAGACTAAGTATGTATTTGGCTACTTTTTTTTCCCCACCCTTATTTTCAGAAACTAAATAGTGGTTTATCTAGTCCCTCCCACTCAGTTCTGATCTATTAATGCACGGGACGGATATAACACATGACACCAGCAAGGAAAAGAATTCCTTGTATTGTGATCACTGATTTTGTTAACGAGGCAGTTTAGAAATATGAGAGAGACCCTTCCCTAACGTCTGAAGTCGTAAATGATTAAATGGAGACGAGCTTCTGCTTCTTTACACAGAGTGTCCATCAGAGGTACGAGGACTTTGTCCCCAAAGAATAATACAGTATAACTATCGTTAACTGAATACTAGTTCAATTATGACATTGTGTAATGCTTGATGTTCATTTCCTTCATGCTTCACAATAACCCAAGAGAAGAGGCTCTTAGCCCCATTTTACAGACGAGAACCACCGAAGCAAAGAGAAGTCAACAGCTAGTAAGTGGTGGAAATGCGCTTTAGACCAGGTCTGTCCGATTCCAACACCTGCTTTGCCGGTTTCCTCACCATAAAACAGCTGATATGTTATATCGCTTTCCAGTGTTCTAGGTACTTTTCTACCTATTCTTTAATTGAATCCACTTAGTAATTCTATGATGAGAGCACTGTCGTCCTTCCCGTTTATGGCTGAGGGGACTGAGGCTCTGGTGTGTGATTTTCCCCAGGTAGCATTACCCTGGACTTGAGGTTGGGATTTACTATCATGTCTTCATTTTTCTGCCTCCCCATCATAACTACACGGAGAATTTCTAATCAAATCATGTACACTCGCACATGTATATATTCCCAGTGGCCTTTATTCAAATCAAAAATCCTTCATCATTACATAAGTGGTGAATGCAAACGCCAAGCTAATGAGATTTGAACTGAGAACAAACATCGGGGCGGCTATATATTCTGACTAAATAAAAGCAACACAGGGAATTACAAGAGGTCCTGCTCAGGAACTTCAAAGGAAATAAGCTATCGTTATTAAGAGCTGTTAATGCAAACTTATCCGAAACAGAATGCCTGCTATGGGTATTTTTCTATGCCACTCTCATGCACATCATTGCCCATTGGTCAATCTGAGATGTTAAAAAAAAAAAAATAATGGAAATTTCAGGTGTTAAATTAGCCACCCTGGGGCACGTCTACATAGTCCCTTGAATGCAGTAAAGGAAATATATGGAATGTGACAAAGAAAATTAATTAAAATGGGCCATAAAGACCGCTGAGTTCAAACAAACTGTGGCCCCTAACACATACCGACTCTCTACCTGCAGGCCAGACTTCATGAAATCCAGACAAACTAAAGCGTGTTTTATGCTTTAATGAGGAAAGGAGGTTGTCCTGTTTCTTAGGTATTCAGAAATCTATACTGACCACCTTGCATTTGAGAATTCCAGGAAGGAAAGGTTATTGAATCTTATCACCCTTTCTTCAGCAAAAGGCTTGATGCTCGTTCAATTCTATTTGGGAGTTTTCAATAGGAGATTAAGTTATTAAAAACAGCATTTTGCTTACTGTCCAAAGAAAACTAACATAAGCTTTAGGGTTAGGTGTAGGAGAGTTTATTTACTGGCAAATTTCAATATGAGTCTGGGTTTCTATTTCTTCCATCTCCTTCTGTTATAACACTATCTTAATCATCTCTCCATAATATTTCTTTGTCCATCTCTCAGAAATGGCTAGAGGATCCTTCTTTGGTGAATATTCAACCCACTTTCTGTGGGATTTCTCTCTTTAGGTAAAAACTTACTATCTTTTTATCACTCCCCTATTATTTTCTCTTTGCAATATGCAGTAGCAATGTGATGGCAAAACTCCCTGGCTACCCTGCGTTTCTCAAAATCTTTTACCCTATTTTACACTCTTTACAAGTTTCCCTTACCTGTTTCGGGGACTGCCTGCCCTCTGCTTCCAAACTTACTATTGAGGCAGCCCTCCAGCTATGTTTCGTTTTTGCTTTTTAATTCTTTTGGGGGAGAAAATATCATTGAACTGTCACTTTCAAGACTGTTGCGGTATGTGAATGAAGTCAAATTTATATTGATCAAAGTGACATATTTGCAGAGCCAAAGAAACTGAGACATCCATATAATTTATGGCTTGTTATGTTTGGTGATAAACAGACATTTTAATTAAGTTTGAGGTGGAAGCTTTTAAAAACTTCTACTTGCATTTTATCACCCACAACAAATACAGCCTTGGATGAAGAGAAAGAAATAGCAGAATGAATCCTATACATACATATGGTCTAAGGATGTGGGTATTTGCACTGTTTATGTGAGACGGAGCCGTTAAATAAAATATCAAGAAGGTCCCATCAATTCATAAAAGACATCTGTAGAAACCCTGTCTGTAAAAGAAGCCATTTTTTTCTCCCCTGAGCCAAAACTCATAGACCCTTAAAGTCACAGGTATAATAATGATGGGAAATGAGGAGTGATTCCCATAAATAGAGAGCTTTACCAAAGCACTTACCCGTGGAGTAATTTGTCTCTGAACTCCTCGGAATGACCTCATTTGATGTATTGTTACAAAGGAGCATCACGGGCCGGGGTGGAAGAGAGGAATCGACTTTGAGCCTGTGGTTATCAAGGGCTCCTGTGCCTTCTGGCTGTGCCCGCTGGCTTGTTTCAGAGGCTGAGGCAGCAGAGGGCCCATAGGACTTTTTCATTAGTAACTTGTGTCTTCTTGATGGAATACACAGAAAGCCTGGAGCTAAAACCCAATTTTCAAAGTGACTTTTAAATTTTAAATATAGAAAAATCTGCTGAAATGTGAATATTCTGCTGTTTTGAGAGACAAGTATGGGCATAAAAAATTATGGTTTATAGATCCATTATAGATATTCAGTATGGATATACTGCAATACATGTGACCTTTCCATCAAATCCTGGTGTGTTAGTTTGCTAGACCTGCCATAGCAAATTACCAGGGACTGAATGGCTGAAACAGCAAAAATTTATCTTTTTATAGTTCTGGAGGTTAGAAGCCTGAGATCAAGATGTCATTAGGGTTAGCTTCTTCTGGTGTTCTGTCCTGGGTTTGTAGATGACTGCTTTCTCCCCATCTCCACAGTACTGTAGTATGTCCATATCGAATATCTATAATGAATCTATAAACTGAGGGAGAGGGAGAATCTTAAGCAGGCTCCACGCCTAGCACGGAGATCACGGGGCTAGATCTCACAACCCTGAGATATGATCTGAGCCCAAATCAAGAATCGGGTTAACTGACTGAGACATCCAGGTGGCTCTGTATGAGTACACCTCTGTGTCTCTCTGTGTGCCCAAATTTCCTTCTCTTACAATGACATCAGTCAGGGTAGATTAGGGCTTCATTTTAATTTAATCACCTCTTTAAAGGACCTATCTCCAGGGGCGCCTGGGTTGCGCAGTCCTTGAGCATCTGCCTTCGGCTGAGGGCGTGACCCTGGCGTTTCGGGATCGAGTCCCACATCGGGCTCCTCCGCTGGGAGCCTGGTTCTTCCTCTCCCACTCCCCTGCTGTGTTCCCTCTCTCGCTGGCTGTCTCTCTATCACAGAAATAAATAAAATCTTTAAAAAAAAAAAAAGGCCCTATCTCCAAATACAATCACACTCTGAATTACTGGGGTATAGGACTTCAACCTACGAATTTTAGAGGTATACAATTCAGCCTATAACACCTGCTACACTAGAAATTAAAGCTCACACAAAGATGAATTATAGACAAATAAAATAAACATCATTTTTCTATAGAAAAGTTTCATATCTTGAAAATTACTACCTAAAGGAATGTTCAAAACATGTTCAAAACATGGTTGATGAGATATTTGAACAAAAGCATATGCAAATGCAGAGATGTATAATTTTAGCTGTCTGTAAAGTTTAGAAGCACATCTAAATTTGATGTCTGAGAAAACAGTCATACCGATCCTCACTATCGTTCAATGTCATTGTAATGATGTTTCATGATTACATACTGTATGTTTTAGTTTCAAAGCATATTCTCATTCATTGTTTAATTTTAGCCTTGAAATAACCAAGGGAGTACTGGTATTGATATGCCAGATTTTTGTTTGTTTGTTTGTGTTGGGAGAACTGGAGTGTTAGAGGGGTTGAGTTGAAGGACAGCTCTCTTTAGAAGATGTCCCTTATCTTCTATTCTGGCTGGCATTCTGCTGGTTATAGTCTCTTCATTGGCATCAAGGATTCTCACTTCATATGATGATTTTTTGAAATGGGCATAAACTTTTCCCATAAATTAAAAAAAATTGTGCTGATACTTGTTATGTTTAAGAAACTTTACCATGTGTCACCGAATTAATTCTCTATGTAATTAGGCATAAGATTATAGTCCTAGTGTCTGAAAATATCCATATTATTACCTGTGGTAACATGATTTGGAATTCCATTCTATTCTTGATGTTCATCTGATACCAAGATTTCTAACTCCATTGTCACTTGGAATCTAAATCATACAAAAAGAGAGACACAGAGAAGGACTTCCCAATGGATCGATCTCCCAGGCAAGAGAAAGTCATCTTTGACTTCTCGTTTTCGAGTACCTGTGGGACCTAGTATGGAGATAAGATGTAAATTTTTATTAAGTCACGCAGCATATACCTCTGCAAAAGTGACTGGTTTACTTTTTTTAAGGAGAAGTGGCTTAAACATAAGCTGATTTATGTTGATTTCTCTGTGGTGGGGGGTGTGCTACTTCTCTGCAGTTTCATTATAATCAGTGTAGTAGACATTGATGTAGTATTTGAAACACTCTCTATGTTCATGAGAGCTTTCATTGTTATCTGGCAGTATCGTTATTTGAAAATTCCTCAACATAAAGAAGAAGGAGCACCCACGATATCTAAATCAAGATTTTTAAAAATATATTTTCAGTAGCACATCTCAATGTTTTCCATCTGTGACTCTTCCTAGTAACTTTTCAATAAGGTGTACATAAGAAATAAAATGTATCTTGAAATCAAAGGAGATTGAGAGCTTCTAAGGACTGATTACAAGCTTGATAATTCTTGGCAACATCCGAAGGTATGGTATAAAACTCTGATGAATTGTAATTAATTATGTGGTGAATTATGGCCATAATGGAAACCAACAACAATTAGAAATAACTGAATCAAAATCTTGCTATTTGAGACAACATGGATGGACCTAGAAGGCATCATTGCTAAGTGTAGTAAGTCAGACAAAGACAGAAAAATACCATATGATTTCATTTATATTTGTTCTCTAAAAACCAAAACAAAATGAACAAACAACAACAAAAAGCCCTAATAAAAATAGAAATAGATTCATAAATATAGAGAACCAAATGGTAGTTGCCAAAGGGTGGGTGAGTGGGGGAGGGGGGTAGGCAAAATAAGGGAAGAGGATTAAAACGCACAAACTTCCAGTTATAAAATAAATCATTCACAGGATGAAATGTACAGCAAGGGAATATAGTCAATAATACTGTTATAACATTTTGTAGTGACAGATGGTAACCATACTTACCATGGTGAGAGTTTCATAATTTATATAATTCAATCACTATATCGTACCCCTTAAACTAATACAATATTAGATGTCATCTATTCTTCAGTTAAGAATTAAAAAGTAAAACAAGACTATTTTTACAAAATGCTTTTTTTCTGAGGGGGTGGGAGGGACCTGAGATAGACGGTCATGTGGATCCTCGTTAATGTAAGAATTCCTACAATTGTCTGCATTGGAATTGGTTAAAGTGTATTTTTTGCTACTGCTATTTTTGTCTTCTAAGTGATTATCCCCAAAGTGATCATTGTCTTTATGAAATGATAATTACCAGTTAGATTAACAAAATGTCAGTGTTTTGAAGGCAATAAAATATAGAAATTTTATTTATTTTCAAACTAAAAGAAAGTAATGTATGCTTACCTAAAATATTCGTTATATGGCTCTGCAAAGATTAAATATATAGATCTACCTTTATCCCTCCTCAGTCTTTCACGGGAAGTAACCACTATTAAAAGTTTATAAATGTACATATCAGTATATGTAACCTGCATAATATCTTATTGTTTATTGTCCTGTCTTGACATGAGAAGGTTATAGTAAAAAATTTATCAACTTACTATGCAGTAAAAATTAAAAATAATTTAACATCTTTTCTAAGTCTTCTTTGAAAATAGCACATGCTCTTTATAAAGTGAATCAGAATGTCTTAAATATTTTTTAGCTTTTTCTTCAGGCTCACTGTCTATACAGCTGATGATCCCATGTCTCTCTCATCCAAGCCGATGTTCCTTGTAAGTTTCCCAAATCCAGACCAAGCCAGATTGTTCATATTTCTCATTTTCCCTCTTTAGCTTGGCAATTTGTTAACCGAGCAGAAGCCTCTCCGTTTTCTTTCAATTTTTCTGTTGTTTCATTACTGGAATTCTGTGTCTCAAAGGAGAGTCAAGAAACTAACCAAGCATGCATGAATCTTTCTTCCTTAGAGCAGGGGAATGGAAGTATAAATACCCCAAATTAAATGCATCCTTTCAAGTTTGCCACATTTTCTTGTGTATACACACATAGATATACATGATTTATCATGTATACCTTTAAATTATAGTTCTAGCTTTGGACATTCACTTTTACACCAAAGAATATCATGCAGATATGAGGTTCTTGGATTTCGAAGTGAGTAACAAGTAATAATTCAATTTAATGAAGAACAACTGTCTCCTTTTATATATGACAAGAATCTTTCTAAAAGGAAAAAAACACCAACACCTTAAATGTTCAGAAACCCCTGAATCAAAAAGGAAACATTTACATAAACAGACAAGATCTTCAAATGAGAGAATCTGTAAGTATATTGCTCGGCTGATAAAATAAGTTTCTTACGAATAAACAGAAAACAGAAGTTGGACTTGAGCCAAAAGTGGAATTTGTAGGGAGCAAAAGTCAAAGCAGTTTTGCTAGCAAAGGAAGGTTGGTGGGGGGGGGAGCTCTTTGTAGTGCAAGTGTTGCATTGTCTGGTTTGTTTAATTTTTGAAGTTGACACATCACACATTGTTGAACTGACTTGCTGGACGAACTTGAGTGTGGGGTAGAAACTATAACAAGCCAAGGGCTCTGCCCTCACTTATGAGTCACCAGTGGTAAAAAATACATGTGGATCAGTTTGTCTGGAAGAATTTCCCAACTTGTCTGGATGTTGTGGACATGTTGTGAACAGTGCAATGTCATCTGAAAAACTTGAAGCAATGTTATTTTAAAGCAATATGCCAAGAATTGAGATAATGCAGACATATATTCATATTTGAACAAAGTGACATCTTAATGAGGCTAAAGCAATATGTTTCAGACTTTGAAAGCCCTGAGGTCTCATCACACATAGCAGTCATTAAGAACAGTTTAGCTTCTACCCCAGAATGAGATCACATAGAGTATAAAGCCACATAACACGTCTGGTAGGGAATCATGGAAGGAAATAGGGTTGTGCCCTTTTGGGTAACATTTCAGGTCACCAGAATATAATTAAGATACACTGTAGTTTAGTTAAGCCTATGCTGATAGATGGAAGGAAGGAAAGAAGGAAAGACAAAGAAAGGAAGGAAGGATAGAAGTGAGGGAGGAGGGAAGGGCAAGGAAAGAAAAGAGAAGGGAAGGGAAGAGAAGGAAAAGGAAGGGAAGGGAAGGGAAGAGAAGGGAAAGGAAGGGAGGAATTTCAAATAGAAATAAACTGAGCCTAATGAAATAAATTGCCTGGTGTTGTAGCCAGAAACAGTAAATACCCTTCACCATAAGGTAAATGGGACCCAGCCTAATGAAAACTAACTGAGTGAATTAACATGCAATTTTCATTGTATATTTGCTGTAATTTAAGGAAGAAACTTACTTTTTTTGTCTCCTTTGCAATTGTCTTTGATTTAGAGATCCTTCTGATGATGGTGACATTGTCCAGTTTTGGTATTTAACTTTTATAAACACATGGAATGTGAGACTTATAAGGGCTCTTCAAGATCGTCAAGCCTAAGTGTTGACGACAAAGTAGCCTTTGACTTGAATCCTGATACAAACTACTGTGGGGAATGTCTAAATGGAAGTAGTCAAGCAGCCAACTCCAAGCGACTTATGGAACTACTTTTTATAGAGAATAAGAGAAAGTAAAAGGAGGTCATTTACTGAAGAATAGGATTGACTGTCTTAACCTGATTAACCGGTACTGGAGCCCAGATTTTAAGGATGCAGTTAAAATTTCAATTAACACTTTTTTTTGGTACACTGGTTTCATCTTTGGAAACTATGAAGTAAGTATATATTAGGACAGATTATGATTAGAACTTGCAGAACTATTAACAACATATGAATTATGGCTATTGCTAGCAGAATTTTATTTTTTTACACAATTTTCTGATGTTATATAAAGCTTATCCCAACTCTACTTCAATCCGGATTTGTTAGGAGAATTTCTTGTATAATTTTCTATAAAATGTAATATATCTAATCCTAGGGATCTCTGCTAGTAAAATATATGATATACCTATAGTTTACTCGCTCATTAATGATGTTAATTTTAAATGCCAAATCACTGGCCGTAAGAATTGAAGGAACTCAGTTGCAAATCACATGTGTTCTAGAACTTTTTCGTAAGGAATTTAATTTGGGGGTCATATTTTCCCCATTTAAAAAATGTTTCTGTTGGGGTACCTGGGTGGCTCAGTCAGTTAAGCATCTGCCTTTGGCTCAGGTCATGATCTCAGGATCCTGGGATCAAGCCCGGCATCAGGCTCCCTGCTCAGCAGGTAGTCTGCTTCTCCCTCTCCCTCTGCCGCTCCCCCCCGGCTTGTGCTCTCTCTCTGTGTCAAATAAATAAATAAAAAATCTTTAAAAAAAAAAAGTTTCTGTCTATGACATCAATGATAGAATGTTACCCACTGCTCCCCACCAGCTGTCTACATCCTAACAGCCTCAGATGTTCAGTTTGGAAGCAATGTGATTGTAGGGAAGTTGGCACCATCCCTGCCTTATGAGGTGGTGTAAATGATGTTAGCTAAACCAGCCAGTCTTCCTATTGAGCTGTTCACCATGTTAAGGTTAGGAACTAGCATCAGATATAAGCCAGACCAATGCTTTGAATCTCCTCCACTGGATATGAATGAGGAAGCAGTAGCTCTAAAAACCCTATACCTGTTAAAAATTTGGGCTGAGATCCAGCCTAAGGATACTGTGACACTGCAGAATACAAAAGAGACTGAAAGAACTGGGTTATTTGATGATATCATTGCTCTGATTCTCCCACTCTCCGTTGACAAAGAATGGTATGAATCAGGGTATCTCATTGACACTGACGGTTAATGTCCATCCATGATAAGCATGATACTGTTATTTGTGTTGGCAGCCTACTTCTTAACTCATGATAAAGGGTTTCTAGCATACATCAAAAAGGTTTTAATACAAAAGACAATTTATCTCTGGAAATCTAAGCAGTAAAGAAGTTGGTTTGATTAAAGCTAAGAGTTTGCCTTGAGGGAGATTAAGACCCAGTGTTGGACATAAAGAAAATGCTCTTTATATGCATGTTCATTTCTTATTCATTCATTTCAACTCCTTTTCTTTCTTTCTTCTTTCCTTCCTTCTTTCCTTCCTTCTTTCCTTCCTTCTTTCCTTCCTTCCTTCCTTCCTTCCTTCCTTCCTTCCTTCCTTCCTTCCTTTCTTTTTCTTTTTCTTTCTTTCTTTCTTTCTTTCTTTCTTTCTTTCTTTCTTTCTTTCTTTCTCTTTCTTTCTTTCTTTCTTTCTTTCTTTCTCTTTCTTTCTTTCTTTCTTTCTTTCTTTGTCTTTCTTTCTTTCTTTTTCTTTCTTTCTTTCTTTCTTTCTTTCTTTCTTTCTTTCTTTCTTTCTTCTTTTTCTTTCTTTCTCTCTTCCTTTCCTTTCCTTTCCTTTCCTTTCCTTTCCTTTCCTTTCCTTTCCTTTCCTTCCTTCTAGAGGATCAAACTTAACCAAAGGCAACAAAAGGTACATTATACTAGTGTCTGGTCTGTTCTTTCTGCTAAAGTGTTTAAGGTTCAAAAGAACATAAATGTCTAGGCATTACCCTATTGTATTTGTAGAAGCTAGTTCAGTACCTGACATTTACTAACTATCTAGTTTGACTGAATAATTAAATAAGTTTTAATTTAGTACCACATTACATAGGGAAAGAAAGAAAGAATTTTGTTTTGATGACATTTATATCATAATTATTTTTAATAATGTGATGGCTAAGGATCATTTTTCTTCCTCTCTATTCTAAGTGATGCTTACACATCATTATCATTGTCCAATGAAGTGCTCATTTTATGGGGACTGTGCACATCAATAACGAAATCATATACAAACACAAGTAGATAGATTAGATAGATAGATGATAGATAGATAGATAGATAGATAGATGATAGATAGATAGATGATAGATAGATAGATAGATGATAGATAGATAGATGATAGATAGATAGATAGATAGATAGATAGATAGATAGATAGATGATAGATAGATAGATGATAGATAGATGATAGATAGATAGATATAAATAGATAGATAGATAGATAGATGATAGATAGATAGATAGATAGATAGATAGATAGATATAAATAGATAGAGATATTATGAAGGGTAATTTATGTGTCAGCCTGACTAGGCCACTGAGTGCCCAGATATTTTTTTCTCATTTTCAAATGTGTATTTTGGACCAATTAATCGATTAAACATTATTCTGAGTATATCTGTGAGGGAGTTTCTGGATGAAATTAATATTTGACTTGGTAGACTGAGTAAAGCAGATAGCCCTCCTAATGTGAAAGGGTCTCATCTAATCCACTGAAGACCTGAATAGAACAAAAAAAGTCTGAGTAACATAGGATTCTCTATATTCTTAACCATCAACAAGCTGAAACATTGGTCTTCTGTCTTTGGACTCAGAGTCATACTTGAACTTACACCATTAGCTCTCATGATTCTCAAGGCTTTGGACCAGGACCAGAACTATAACAAAGGCTCTCTTGGGTCTCCCGCTTAATAACATCTAATCTTGGGACTTCTCAGTCTCCATAACCATGTGAGCCAATTCCTTATAATAAATTTACTTATTAAGAATAGAATCAGTAGAACCCAGATTAATATAGAGAGATATGTAATTAATGGGAATATAGATATTAAAAATGCAATAAAAGAAAATGTTCATACTGAAGGAGTGAAGGGACAAGCTCATTTAATGAGGGAAACAGGTTGTGAACACAAGTGTTCCTATTTCATTTTTAAAATCTACCTTTTCTACTATACCACTATATGTTTTATTAATTTATTAATGTATTTAGTTGTTAATTTATTCAACAATCACTCATCTTTGAAGCTCCAAAGCCCACCATGTTAAGGACAATCAATGAGACCCTCTAAAGGTCATTACCAACTGTCAGAAAAAACCCACAACCCAACAATGAAAGCCTCTATGCTAGGGTTAGGTTCAGTGTGCTCTGGGAGAAAAAAAAAGTGGGGTGGGTATGTGACTAAATCAGACTGGTGAAGCCGGCTAAACTTCTGAGAAGAGTTAAACACTTTAATGGCAATCATGAGTTTTCCGTATTTGCATACAATATTTTCCTTGGTCTGCCCAGCAGTCTGGAGGAAGAGACAGAGTCCTTAGCATCTCTTTTGAAACTATAGTGATTTTGCTTTTATTTCTAACTCTCAAGCTACTGTCAGGCTTCAGTTTGCTGCACCTATTTTGCAATAATGAGGCAAATGGGCAGAGCGCACCACCGTGTTAAAAAGTATTTCATTCCTGCATTTCAGAAGACACTACCTCTGGCTTGAAATCTGCACTGCACACTGATCTTTGCACCCCGGCTATTGGGTCCCACCTCTTTGAGGTGGAAATGTCTGCACAATTTACTGAGGCTTTAGGCAGGGTTATGTTGGTCTAGCAGTTAAATAGTTATGTTAGGAATAAAAAAGTATTTAATGGTTTATTGGAAAGTCAATGGCATAATGTGTGAGGTGCCTCTTTAACAATATACTAAAAGTGTCAAAATTCCATGCAATTTTCCACACATAAAAATGGCATAATATCCTACAGGTGTCAGCCGTTTATTTCCACTTGCTCTGCTCATTAGTGAAATATTTCAATACATAGTCTCCCGTATATTAATCTGGCATGTCCTACTGAACAGCCAGGCTAAGCAAGAAACTAGGTAGGTTCTGAAAAATATATCAAACACTAAGAACTTACTGCAATTTATCTGGAGTGTTTATATTGGTTGTGGTCACTTCCTAAACACTAAATCACTGTGCGGATTGTTGCTCTGCCCACTGATGAATGTAAATTCTTTATGGAAAATCCAAATGTCCTTGGTAGATATTTTATCTTTACCTTAAGTGCTCTACCAAAATGATAAAGATTGCCTCAGGGGAATCTACAACCCTTTGAGAAGTAGACCATTTTTTAAAAATGGTAATTGATTTTCAGTGGATATGGACTTTCGAGGAATACATGCTGGTATAATGGTGGACATAGCTCATGTCCTTCCCCAGATACACTCTGCACGTAAAACCTCACGGCAGGGAGCTCTGAAAAAAATCATAACATTCTTCCACAATTAAAAAGAAGTCCCTCCCCCAAGGAAGTTCCTATTTTATAAAGAAATGATCTTATCATTGCAAAATAATATGTATCGTTGACATTTTCTGTGTTTAAAATGCATATACTTTGCTTTAAGTAGATGTATCTATCCATGTTTTAAGAGTTACTATCGATAAAAATACATATTATATAAATGGGGTGTGTGAGTGAGTGGATAGATAAATATTGGTCTAGCCTTACGATATATATTTACTTTGTATATGGAACTGTATTTTATCTTATACATCAGTGTAAGGGTACACACACTATGTGAATTACATTCCATCATATCATCTATTCAATTCCTTTGTGTAGCAGAAATATGTGGGTTGTGTGTGTGTGTATGTGTGTGTAATTTCTACAGAGTCCACAAGAATATAGGGAAAAAAGAGAAGCAAAACTATGCATGTATATGTACTATGCATCTGACCCATTCTTTAAACTTAGCATCTCATAACTTCCCTTTAATGTTTTATAAGAATAACATAGAAATATCATCGTTACATCTACCAATTAGTAGATTATTAGCTATGCTTTTAGTGATCTGCCATTTATCTCAACTCCATGATAAAATTATTTAGAACAAGTGAATAGTAATTATAATAAAAGATCATCTTGCTCAAAGGTTTCAAGGGTATTATTCTATGTTTAAGGGCATAAAGCCATTCAATAGTAATAACTATTCTAACAAGGCTAAATTTTAACTAAATGTTTTATTTGGGTTCGTGTTATAGATTTCTCTACTTATTTTTTTAATTTATCAGATGACATAGTTGGAAGTTAAGTGTTTTCTTTCTTGTTTGCTTTCAACTGTAGTCAAAGGAGTTTTAAGAAACAAACATGTGTAAATAATTCTGCCTGTGTTTACTGACTGCCTCTTGAAAATTAGGAACCCACCAATACTATTAATTTATTTGGATTGAAAGTAACAACCTCTTCATTTAACTTTACTGATCTGTTAATATTTGATATATGAATCTATTCACATTGCAATTTTTAAAAGAACTTTCAGAGTTACTTATTTAATCTCATTAATCCTTCTTACGCTTTAACCTCGTTATCCATTTCAAGAATTTTTTGAGAGTGGTGACAATTTCTAACTACTTCTATCACACATATCCCAACACATGTTATGCTGTGATTTCTGTCTGTAAATTTCTATGACTAACACATTTCCTGTCTGTCTTTACTAAATATTTGTAAACCTTGCTTTCAATTATATTTCTAGCCATTCCAAAGTAAGGCTGCTAGACTGCTTCCCATTTTCCTGAGAAATTGAGGAGAGATCCACAGGCTTGTACCACCTCAAGCTCCCACCTCCCTGCTTCTGTGCTTCCGTGTTGCCATTGCCCAGAGTGAACTGCTGGTATTCTTGCCTGAGACCACCCCTTCCTGTGAGCACCAGATCCAATTCATTCCTGACTATGCAATGAAATCATTCCAGCAATTCTCTCTTTTCTCTCTTATTTTGTAATTAATGCTCCATTTGATACCACATCTTTTCCATCAGCACTTAAAAGTGTTCCTATTTTTGCAAAAATTAAAAAAAAATTTTTTTTAAAGCAAAGCTTAACTAAATTAAATAAAGCAAAACAAAACTCTTATGACCTCACTGACCTTCTGGGTTCAATGATTTCTTGTCTCCCTTTGCCTCACATTGTCTATTCTCACTTTAATTTCTTTCCTCCCCTCTTGTTGCACCCAAACCAATTCAGATGTTTTTCCCTTCACCACTGCACGCCACTCCTCTCTACTTTTCCTGTTTAGCTTACCAGTAACTGCCATATAGCGAAATCCAATAGTTCACTTTCAGTCTTCATATTGTTTTGACTATTGCCCTCCCAAAACTCATGTCCACCTGGAACCTCGAATATGACCAAAGGCGAGGAACTCGAACGATTGTTAGCAATTACCAGAAGCTGGTAGAGGCAAGGAAGGATTCTCCTCCAGAGCTTTCAGAGGGAGCATGGTCTTGCTCGATTTCAAACTCTAGACTTAGTGATAAATCATTGAGGCAGCCCCAGGAAGCTGACATAGTCCTTATTTTACTGAATGAGTACATTTGATTCAGTTGCTTACTCTCCTCTACTATAAACATTTAATTTACTTGGCAACCAAGACACTACAGTCATCTAATTTGCCCCCTACTTCTCTGGATACTCCTTATCAGTCTCCTGGTCCTTCTTTATCTCCCTAACTTCCAAACACCAGAGCACTTAGGGCTTGATCCTTATACTAACATCCTCCCTGGGTGATCTTATCCAGTGTCATGGCCTTAATTATGCTGATGATTCCTGAATTTATATTTCCAGTCCATACCTTCCACCTGAACATCTGTGTAGTTTTCTTCTTAATATTTCCATCTCTATTCCAATGGGCATCTCAAATAGAACATGTCCCCCCAAACTGAAAAAGTAATGAGTAGGACTGTGCTATTTTGTGTACTAATCAATAGAGAGCATTTGCCTTCTCTCTCCAACCAAGAAATAATAAAAACTAATAATCTGGCTATAATTCGGATTAAACACCTTGGTATTTTGTCTTCTTCATTGGAGTTTTGGTTTTTGAAACCTCACACTGTATATTAGGTTTCAACACACAAGTTCGGAAGAGATACAAGCATTAAGTCTATAGCAGTCCCAATCCAATCATAGGAAGTCATGTTAGCTTTATAATTTATTCAAAGTCAAATTACTACTCCCTACTTCCTGTATTGGCATGTGGCTGCAAAACACC
Source organism: Ursus arctos (assembly GCF_023065955.2). Classification (NCBI taxonomy): domain Eukaryota; kingdom Metazoa; phylum Chordata; class Mammalia; order Carnivora; family Ursidae; genus Ursus; species Ursus arctos. The sequence goes on from NW_026622930.1 coordinate 18,142,856, forward strand.
ATGATCTTTCTCCTGCAATATTGCGCTAGACCCTCAGTTGGGCTTTCTCTTTCAAACATTTTTTCTCTACAATTCATAGGAGCCAGAATGATCCTTTATAAATATAAATCATATCATGATATCTCTGCCTCATAACTTCCAATACCCTTGTGTTGCATTTATTGCAAAATACGAACTCTACCCTGGGCCTGTAAGATCCTATGGGATACAGCCTCCATGACCTCCTCCCACGTGCCATCTTTCTCATTGCTTCTTCTTCTCAAGCTCCCTTACTCTTCTTCTTTTTTGTCAAACAAGCCAAACTTCTTATATAGCTTTTGCCATGTCATTCATGTCGATCTTACTACAAATTTTTAAAGGCTATTTTTTGTAATTTAAGTTTTAGATTTAATGTAGCCTCACAGAGGTCTTCCATGACCATCTGATTTGTTATTCTAAAATTCACTCATATTAAAAGGCACTGTAGTATGATATTCATAATTTATTTCAAAAGTGTCAGGTTACACAGTTTTATAATACATGTGTGCCAATTATCTTGAGCTTTGATTAGAAGGGTGTCTACTGCCCTAATCAAGAATTCACATTCCTGGGATGGTTAATTCTGCCTTTATGGCAGGAAGCATATATTCCAGGGGGACCTACTATAAGTCATTCAGCCACCACATTGAGAAATTAGATTTAATTGGTAAAATTAGTGTCCTTTTAACTGGAATAATGAATGTTTAGGATGGGGTCTCATTAATAAATTTGAAGGTAGAAATGAAGTGCTGTTGGCTTAAATGCCTTATATACATTCAGCACTCTGGTATGAATAGAGTATCAATAACCAGAATGGTATGTAAAATGTACTCTTGGGGATGGGACACATGAACTAATCACTAACAGTCATCCAAACTCTGAAATTGGCAGCTTTCTGTTTGATTTTAATTCTAAGGGGAACCTCACTGTAATGGAATTTCATCAAATTTATAAAATTTATAAAGCGAGGTTCATGGACTGTTTTGTGTCTGCTTTGCTAATTAATGGTTAACTAATAAATGTCAGTATAGTGGCAGTAATTGGTCTAAAATGTGCTATCAATTTGTGGGTAGAACAGCTAATTGGTGCTCTCTTTAAACAGATGACTATTCTTAACTATTACAAAGAATCTGAGAGCTATGCTTTTCCTGTGCTAGTCTTTTCTCCGAGCCTTGCACCCAATGGTAATCAGTAGAACAAATTATTTAAAAGCTCAAACGAGTTTGAACTTAATCCATTCTGATCATTCAGTTGGTCCTTCAGGAAATGTTCAGCCGGCTTTGCAGGAAAAAATTAGTCCTTCGCATAGCCACTCTTTTCCCTCTTTCTATTCCTGAGATGGCATATGCACATACTGTGAGGAAAAAGCATTATGCATCCTTGCAGCAAACATGCAATTTGTTCTTGGTTAGAATATCCTCTGGCACCTGGGTGACCCAGTTGGTTGAGTGTCTGACTCTCAATTTTGGCTCAGGTCATGATCTCGGGGTCGTGAGATTAAGCCCCGCATCCGGCTCCACACTCAGTGCGGAGACTTCTTGAGATTCTCTCTCCTTCCTGCTCATGCTCGCTCTTGTTCTCTCTCTCAAATAGATAAATCTTTAAAAAAATATATATATAGCCTCTGGAATCTATGTCAGGTCCCATTTCCACCAGGGATTTCTTGCTTTCCATTTGTAGCCAAGTTTTGCTACAAGTGTGACTCATGGTCTGCACAGGACCCACTCATCCTCCCTGGCTGACTGAGTTCTTGCCAGTAGCAGATCCTTAAGTGAGGATGCCCAATTTTTCCATCCAGTTGCTGGTCTGGCATTGACCATGCCCTCCATGCTACCAACCCTTGTCTCAGAATCATCTCATTCTGACACAGCAAGCTCCATGGAAGGGCATCTGCCATTTAACTCAATATTTAAAAAAAAAAAAAAAAAAAAAAAAAAAACAGGAGAAATAAGGGTTTCTCGAGAAAGTTAAATAGTTCTGGTCACGGTCCAGGTTGGGAGGGGAGGCACAGTGGGAAAGAGGGACTCCTGCATGCTAACACAGACTCCAAGTCCAAAGGACTGATTCTTTGCCTTTATGATGTTCCCTTAATCACAAAAGCATCTTACACTTTTTTCTTTTCTTTTCATTTCATTTCATTTCTTTTCTTTTCTTTTCTTTCTTTTCTCTTCTCTTCTCTTTTTCTTTTCTTTCTTTTCTTTTCTTTTCCTTTCCCTTTCTTTTCTTTTCCTTTCTTTTCTTTTCTCTTCTCTTCTCTTTTCACTTTTGTTATTTAAATTCAATTAACCAACACATAGCACATTAGTTTCAGAGGTAGTGTTCAATAATTCATCAGTCACAAGTAACACCCAGTGCTCATCACATCAGGTGCCCTTCTTAATGCCCATCACCCACTTACCCCATCCCTCTACCCCCCTCCCCTCCAGCAACCTTCAGTTTGTTTTCTATAGTTAAGAGTCTCTCATGGTTTGTCTCCCTCTCTGGTTTCTTCCCATCCAGTTTTCTCTCCTTTCCCTTATGGTCCTCTGCACTGTGTCTTATATTCCACATATGAGTGAAACAATATGATAATTGTCTTTCTCTAATTACTTATTTCACTTACAATAATACCCTCCAATTCCATCCATGTCGACGTAAAGGGTAAGTATTCATCATTTCTAATGGCTGAGTAATATTTCATGGTGTGTGTGTGTGTGTGTGTGTGTGTGTATATATATATATATATATATATATATATATATATATATATATATATATATATATATATATCTCACATCTTCTTTATCCATTCATCTGCTGAAGGGCATCTCAGCTCCTTCCACAGTTTAGCTATTGTGAACATTGCTGCTATGAACATTGCGGTGCAGGTGTCCCTTCATTTCACTACATCTGTATCTTTGGGGTAAATACCCACTAGTGCAATTGCTGGGTCATAGGGTAGCTCTATTTTTAACTTTTTGAGGAAACTTCATACTGTTTTCAGAGTGGCTGTACCAGCTTGCCTTCCCACCAACAGTATAAGAGGCATCTTACACTCTTGAAACTGAAGTACTGGGGACATAAATGAAGAACAATTTATTTCAACTCATGGCTCCCTTCCTTTGCTCTTCCTCGTTCATGTTATTGTCTTCCACATCATAGCATTCTTAATTAGTGTGATAGACAGAATTTGGGCTTGTAAGATATTTTCCCCATGTACAATAATGTTATTTTACATGACAAAAAGGACATTGCATATGCAATAAATGTTACTAAGTAGCCGACCTCAATATAAGAAGATTATTTAGATTATCCCAGTGAACCAAATGTAATCACATGACCCCTTAAAAACTTAAAAGAAGGCAGAAGAAAAAGTCAGCAAGATAGCAGGCATGGAAGTCAGAGACATTGGGACCATAAAAAGGCCTTGAGCCACCATCTCTGGTTTTGAAGGGGTTGGCAGGAGGGAGGGGGTGCACTTAACAAGGAATCTGAGCAGTTTCTGGAAGCTGAGAAGGATCTCCAGCCAACAACCAGCAAGGAAATGGAGATCTCACTCCTCCTACAACCACCTTGATTGAATTCTGTCAGCAAACTGAATGATCCTGGAGACAGATGCAGTGTCAACGTCACAGTGGGGAGTGCAGCTCTGTCACCACCTGATTTAGGCCTTATGATACTGTTACTCAACCAAGTGTGTCCAAACGGCTGGCCTACGGAAACTATGGGATGATAAATTTATGCAATATTAAGTCCTAGATGTTGTGGTAATTGGTTACATCAGAAATACAAAATTAATAAAATTAGTTAAGTTTTGATGATGAATAGGGTTATGCTCTCTACCCTCTAAGAAAAGTATAATAGCTGAATTCTAAACTTTATTATTGTCATTCTAAAGATTAAGATGGAAGAATTTGTAATACTCTTGCTAATGACCATAGTTGAACATGCCAGGATATTTTCTTACTGTGAGTTCTAGTATCTTTTGTCTACTGTTCATGTACGATAACTAGGTTTCATGACTACCTTGCAGAGATTCTGCATTGAGAAATGATTCAGAAGGAGATATTAAAGGCATTAGATTAATAATTGCTGAAAAAAATCACACGATTGCCAGTAAAACTTCCCTTCAACTAAAATTAATTTTATCCTTTTCTAGGAGATCCAGGCTTTACAAAGTTGATAGACTGAGAAGACTCTTGAAGGTAACTTTTTTTTCCCTCTTTTTCCTTATTCTGAATATCCCCAATATGTAATTTCTTTCTGTAAAATTGTAGATTAGTTTCAACACAACCTGCCTTTCTCATTTTAGTTTAGAGATTTAATAAGCATTGACTATATATAGTCTCAACTAGGCCACCCCTCTTCCATTCATGCATATCGCACATTTATATTTATTTATTTATTTATTTTAATTATTTTTATTTTTAACAACATTTTATTTATTTATTTGAGACAGAGAAAGAAGAGAGCATGCACATGAGTGGGGCGAGGGAGGGAGAAGGAGAAGCAGACTTCTCACTGAGCACAGAACCTGACCCGGGGCTCCATCCCAGGACCCTGAGGTCATGACCTGAGCCGAAGGCAGACGCTTAACAGACAGACACCTAGGCATCTCATGGATATTCTACTTTTAAAAAATGTAAAGCAAATGTAGGTGTTTTTCATTAAAATATTTGCATTTGGCATTATCTGAGAAACTCTCTCTTTCCCTTTCTGTGTATACACATATGTATGTATATGTGTATGTATGCATGCTTTTATGTATGCATGTATCTATCATCTTTATAGTTCTCCTTGCTTTACCTCATACCTTAGCTTATTTATAGTGAAATTATTTTAATTTGATTGTTTATACATTTTTTTGTGTAAATTAGGATTTTGCAAAGTCTAAAAGAGAGAAAGGAAAGGAATGTGACTGATTCCTTTATACAGTACCACTAAAGTTCAGAATGAGTAATATGGGAATGACATAATAGAGTAGAGGAAGTAGAAGAATAAAGGAAACATAATTTAAACATCATAAATTTATTTTGTCAATATTTTTGAAATTTTAAGTATCATAGTGTTACTTTATCAATATTTGTACCTATAACTGTGATTTAGGATTCCACTATTAACAAAAAAAAGTGATATGTTTCTTTTGTGTCAAATGCTATATATAAGAATATATAAGAATTTTCCATGTATTTTAACATTTGATCCTCAAAATTGTGAATTAGCTATATTGTAGCCATTTTGTTGCAATAATGGTTCATTGAAGGAAAGTGATCAAAATTAATTTAACTAGTGTTGAAGGATCTGAAATTGTGCTCAGGTCTTTGGAAATGTGGTAATATACAAAGTATTTTTTTTCTACTATACTGCAGTAAGATGTCTCTCAAACACTTCTACTACTTTAGATTCCCATTACATTCAGTTGGTTCAAGTTCTTATTACTCAGATATCTACACTGATTCTATACTGGACCCTTGATATTGTAATTTGTTCTTTAATTATGTTAATGTTCCAGAAATACTAATTTCATTCATTCATTCTCTTGTAAAAAAAAAAAATTTCTGGCTCAGAGTAAAGTCCAGATATGAAAGATCAAAATTGTATGAATATTTTAAGACCCACTGTCTGTATAACATGAGAATAAATGTTATGACTATAAAAGCACTAAGAGACCACTTTCGTTAAATAGTGGACAATCTATTTGGACAGGTAATATACAAACCAAAGTTAAAACACTATGAAATAGTCTACTAATGCCAACATATGGGTATGAATATTTACAATGTAGATAATTAATTTTGGGAGTTTTGATTTTTTTTTAAGTTTTATACTTTATTTTTTAAGGATCTCTACAACCAGCATGGGGCTTGAACTCACGACTCCAAGATCAAGAGTTACATGCTCTACCAACTGAGCCAGACAGGCACCCCATGATTGGAAAGATTATAATCTGAAATGGTTCAAAAGACTACAATGAAAATAATTTTGCTTAAACCAGTTTCCAAAATACGTGGATAGTTGACTGGGAAGAATGAAGGATATTTGAGGGGTAACAAAACACATGCATGAAAATGAGCATGGGGTTCGGACACTACACAGTGTCCCTCTCAGGGCCCCCCTACAATTCCATGGATAATTTTGAGCTAAATTAAGGAGAATTTGGATGTTTGACATCAGAGTTTAAGATTTTGTTCAAGTCAGGGGCGCCTGGGTGGCACAGCAGTTACGCGTCTGCCTTCGGCTCAGGGCGTGATCCCGGCGTTATGGGATCGAGCCCCACATCGGGCTCCTCCGCTATGAGCCTGCTTCTTCCTCTCCCACTCCCCCTGCTTGTGTTCCTTCTCTCGCTGGCTGTCTCTATCTCTGTTGAATAAGTAAATAAAATCTTAAAAAAAAAAAAGATTTTGTTCAAGTCATAGAGAACCATTTGAACATTTGTGGGCAAGAAATCAAGAAAATTCAGTGTTTTGGAAAAATAAGGTACAGGATGAATATTGAGGGAGAGATTGAAAGTGAAAAGAATAGTTAAGTTGGAAGCTAAGGGGACACGATAAAATATGAACATTAAAAAAGATGCTTCTACTTGTGAATGATAGTTATACTTAGCAGTGCTTAGGAGTGTAACAATATCACTTCTTTCCCTGGCTCAATATTTAATTCACATAGATATTGGCATTCTGGCATAGAACTGGGGTGGGAGGGAAGGGAAGAGATAAGAGGATAGAGTGATTCCAGCATTTAATTTCAAACTACTACCAGAGATATCTGGGTAGAAGGGAATAAAGAGAGCAATTTGCTCAGCATCACTGCACTTAGTACATGAAACGATATAAAACCGACACTTTGTGAAATGCGTTGTCTATTACCAATTTACATGTCATTCTTTTTGTACTTCTGACCCTTCTTTCTGATTAGATGGTAAATATCATTTGAACCTTTTGTCTTACACATGCTGATAAAGAGAATTAAATAATGGTTATAGATGGGTTGTCAAATATTTAAAATACTGACGGAAACCTTAATTTAAAATGATTTTCTGGATGTAAATTTGGATTTACCTAAATGGTCTGTTATTCTTATGTTACATTACTACATTATTAACCAAGGTTTTTACTTCATTAATTCAGTCAATCAACATGGTTTTAGATACTGGGGGCTTAGGGGCAAATAAAACAAGATCCCTGTGTCCTTGAAAATTAAAGTCAAGATGCTGCACATGGTATTAAGATATTAAGATATTGTATGAGAAAGCTAGGCAAGCAGCAGATACTGATTTGTCAGAAGCATCTTATATAATGAGGAAGATTTGGAAGAGTTGGACTCTTGTCAGAGCACTGTACTTCCATTTTAGTTTGAAAATATTTTCCTTTCATTTCAATTTAAGAGTCATCAAGGATACCCATTGTGGGCCACTCTGCTTGGCTTCCTCATCCCATTTCTCCATATAGCAAGCTGTATGGTGACAGGGGAAAAAATAAGCAATATTTCTACTTCTCTGTCTTCTCACTAGTTTTGTGATCTTGACCTAGTCACATAAGTTTATAAACTTTCATTGTCTAATCTAGGGAAAAGATGTAACAATGACATGAGAAAATGTTTAATGGAGACCACAGGTTATGAAAAACCATCTGGCATTGTTTCAGAAGCCTAAATTTTGTTTGAGCATTTTTACAAAAATTGTGTGTAATAACTAGCTACAATACACATACAGCAGCATACAATAACTTTTTATGTGAAAAAATAGGCGGCAATGGGATAGAAATGAATGCAGAATTCACCTAAAGAGATGCTGACAGTAAAAAGTTCAAAAAAATTTCAACTTGGATCTAAGGTTTTCCAGTGACAGAGCCCCCCTGCCCCCACGCATGTGATGGGTAAGAAACAAAATTACCCTTCTCTGTCTTTGTGCTTCCTGCTCAGGTAGAAGAAACCTCTAGAAGCATTGAAAGAGTAGCTAGAGGGGCGCCTGGGTGGCACAGCGGTTAAGCGTCTGCCTTCGGCTCAGGGCGTGATCCCGGCGTTCTGGGATCGAGCCCCACATCAGGCTCCTCCGCTATGAGCCTGCTTCTTCCTCTCCCACTCCCCCTGCTTGTGTTCCGTCTCTCGCTGGCTGTCTCTATCTCTGTCAAATAAATTTTAAAAATCTTAAAAAAAAAAAGAGTAGCTAGAATAGTTCTGTGGGCTCAGTGGGTTCCCAAATCACAGCTATTATAAGTGCTGTCACTGTTCATATGATCATGGAAGTGTCGTATATTTTTCTGAATTGAAGGGAGTATATTTACCATATGTTTCTGATAGTGTAAAACATACCGGCTGGCACATTTGGGCATTCAGCGTATGTTTTTGTGATTGAATTCTACTTCATTCATTCAAGAAATGCTTATGATTTTTCTTGGATGTCTTGCCTGCGAAGATGTATTCTAAATGCTTGAAAGATATTGTTTCGTCTTTGTTTTCCAAGCCCTAAACCAAAATGGTCTAGATTTTCCTTGCTTTGAATTAACGGCCAAAATAACTTCACTCAATAAAAACCTGTGAGAAAACTCAGCCAAAAATTCCGATCTATTCACATCCATACTCACACACAGAAGAAGGAGCTTGGAAAAGCTTCCCTTTGCATATGGGCATCACTGTTATGTAACAGGAAGTACTGCTTCAGGAGGTCAAGAAACTTCTCTAATAGGTCTGTTAACTCATCAACTTGAATGGTTTTTTGGATTAAAAAAAAGAACTTACGTGTTTCTGTCACTGTGTAGAATAGGCTTAGTATTTATCTCAGGTGTTGTTTTCTTTTGAATTGCATCAAAGGGGGACAAATGAAAACTAGTTTTGCAAATAAGGGAGAAGATTTTCTTCCTAGATCTTTGTTTATATGTTTTACTTAAAAATTGTGTAGTAATCGAAACTGATTCATGTTCTCCTCCCGCAAGGGTAATGGACTCCTGAAGATAGGGAATGAGAGCCGGAGTTTCACTGCACCGGTCCTCTGGGTGGAATGTGTGCAATCTAAGAGCTTGGAATAGAAGGTGGCCGGCACTGAGATTTTGGCACCGTTATATTTACCAGAGTCTCAGTGACACTCCTTTCTTCCAGATCAGGTTACCATCATAGGTCTAGACCTTCTGATTGTGTGTCCACCAAACTTTAGAACCATTGCTTACGTATCTTTTTTTTCTTCCCCCAGAGAACTCATCGAGAGAAGCAGAGATGAGGGTAGAATTAGAATTGTTATAAAAGCATCCTAACCTGGAGGGTCTGGGTGGCTCCAGTTAAATGTTTGATTCTTGATCTCAGCTCAAGTCTTGATCTCAGAATCGTGAGTTCAAGCCCCACGTTGGACTTCAGTGGGCGTGGAGACTGCATTAAAAAAAAAAAATCCTAACCTGGTTTGGCTGAGCACTGGCACCAAGTTCCACCTGAAAATGTCCTTGTGCACTAAGCCTTTATCAGCTGGTATTCACTTCTCGAGAAGGGCTAATATTTAAACACCCATCTCTAGCGGAATCAAAACAGGGGCTATAATAAATAATTTACTTAAAATACTTGTCAAATCTAAAAGATTTCTAAAATACTAAGCACACAGGACTGTGCCATCCCTTCACAATTTGCATCCCCAGGGTCTTTTGTCATATTCTCAGGAAGGCAGTGAAATTTCATGTTATCTTTTCATATATTCTTCTCTATCTGTTCTGATCATGAACGTAATGTTTCTCTTGTTATTCTAAGACTCTATGTTCAACCTTTTTCTGGAAAGAATATATGTAAAATTGCAGGGGCCATCATTAAAAACAGTTTAAAATCAATGAGCTTTAAATAAAAACAAGTTACTCTGTCTTGTGAAGTTTTAATTCCCCAGCCATCGATCATAATCTCACTCCTTATTTTTACTGTGACTATAGCTGTGTCATTTAAATAAGTAGTCTTTGTTTTCTAAGCCCCTTGCATTAACAGGGAGCCATTTAAGACCAATGGCAGGAACATGCGTCTCATGGAATGACAGAGCAGGGGTTCGATCCCCCATCTATCTGATTAACGAGGACTTTCAAGTACCTTTTGAATATCTCCATTTGGATATCACACAAGTACTTAAAAATTAGGAAAAAAAATTTTTTTTCTTCCTCTTTTCCCCTTCATACCCCCAAACCTGTTGTGCTATCTTTACCCCCAATCCCAGGGAATAGTACGACGACTCAGCATCCATAGGAACTCTAGGGGTCCTCCTAGTTTCCTCCATCATTTCTTATACTCCTTCCACCATTGTCATTGTTATGTTTTGACCATATTTATGCTCACCAGCCACATATTGTCAGGAATACAGAAGTAGTCAAAGTTGGTTCTATTACTTACTGTATCAAAAGGCCACACACCATGGGGCCAATAGGGTGTCTCGATGAGAGAATGGGCTTGCTGCAAGATTTGGACATGGGTTGGGTGACTTGGGGAAGGATCCAAGGAAGCAGGGCTTTGTTCTGGGTCGAGGAACTTCAGAAAGCAGAGATAAGTTGGCAACATGATATCTTCACATCAGAATTGAGGAGAATAAAAGAGAGCTAAAGATGGAATTGGTTTAAAATATGTAGCACTCAGGATAGCTAGGCAAATGATGGGTGGGCATTTTTGTGGACTGTACAGTCTCTTTGTTGTTGTCTGTGCTCAGACATATGTACAGAGAGGTGTCTTGGTTTGCTCTCAGTCCATCACAGTCACAAATAGTGTGCTATGTCATGACAATGGCCTGGCTGTTGGTGCCAGGTCATACTCTTCAGTCCCTACCCGCTCTGGCTAGTAATTTATCCTGATCTTTCTCTCCTCCACAGATATTTTATACCCCCTCTAAAGTTGCCCGAGTGCCTGGTGCTTTATGTCTGCCTGTCTTTTACAAGAAGTTCCCTTCTCACAGGGTACCTGTCTGCTGTATTTTCGGTTCTCTTAAATCTTATCTTTAGAATCTGAGATTAGTGCATCCCTCTGAAAACCATCCTTTAAAGGGCCTCTTTCTAAATGATGTCCCCTCCCCTGTGTTATTTCCAAACATCAGTAAGAGCTTGAACTCTTAGGGTACGGGCTATCTTCAACACACTCGCCACGGTGTCTCCAGCACCTCGCACAAATAGTGAGCTCTTAGAACATATAGATTGAAACAATGATTTATGGTGTGCTTGTCCTGTGTGAAGACAGGGATAGATTAAGGTAAGGATAAGTATAAGAAATGGGGCAGAAATGTGTAACGATAGCCTTGTCCTGAAGTAGCTTCTATCAACTGGGAGGTATTGAATGTTACGAATTCAAAATTAGTTAGGTAAATTTAATTAAATAAATAGACGTCAGCATTGTAGAGACTTTTGTTTTGTTTTTTGTGTTTTAGTAGGGGAGGGCTGCAAGAATCAGTTAGGAAGGAGATCATGTGAAGCCATGTTGCTACAATGAAATTCCTCGTTGTGCACACGGAGACTTTGTATTGATTTTTCAAATTCTAACACTAGGAACGAAATCACTGCATGCACAGGAGGACATGTTTTGATCTACTTCTGCAAAAATGAAATTTTTACTCAAGCATTATTGTATCGACCATCACTTTCATTTTGCTCCTTAGGAGCCAAGAGAATTACCATTGTGGGGACATGCACCTGTTAAGTTCACGGCTACATGAAAAGAATCCTTTACTCTATAACTTAAGGTGTAGGGAATCTCTCTTCAGTACCTTGCACACGTAGATAGGACATAAACAGCAATAAATATGTAACCAGATTAGACAGAGGTCTCCTGACGGAAGAGCAATGTAAGAAGCTTGACCGCTCCACTTCCACGTGCTGGTGGAGGCAAGCATAGCTTGTCTTTCCCTTATGTGAGCAGTTATAAAACCTGACAAATACAAGAGCAACTTCCCGTTTCAATTAGTTAAACTCGTTAGCAGGACTTGGTTGTTCTTTTCCTCTAGATACTTGAGGTCAATTCGGTGTTCTTGGCTAATACATTTAAAAGAAAAGGAGCTTTGCAAATAGTACTACTGCACGTAAATAATTAAATGTAGTTTGCTGTTATTAGAACATTTTAGTTCATTTTCTTTTTAGAACATGAGTGAGAAGTGGGCAGAGCAAATATTGTCCCCTCCAGTTGACAGATGAGAAAAGACATGGCTAATCTGTCCAGTACCCACCGAAGACATCGCTATTGCATCATAGAACGCCTTTCTTTGGAGTTGATACATGATATATCATCTTTTTCGAGACAGTGCTCTCAGAAGCTACTCAGGTGTCATCAAGAATGGGTTATACGCTCAGAAATATTTTACATTTCATCTAACACTAGTAGTGAAAAATATCTTTAATACATGTGGCTGATTAGATAGTTTTTATCTTAAAATAGCTATACTTATTGAGATTTTTAAGAACATTTCTTAAGCAAGTACTTGAGATTACTACCAAAGCTTTTAAACTTCTTGGCCAATGGCTATCCATTGAATACTAACCATAGAGGGAAAAAAAATATGATGTAGATATTTTTGCTATCCAATAATCTATTTGTATGTTACACACATGTACATTAATTAGTTAACACACATCAATTAAATATATAAACAGATCTATATGTGTGTAAAATGTAAGTTAAAAAATACAATTACTTGATTATTTACATTTATTTATCATATATAACAAATACATGTATATTACTGTGTTCTAAGCACAGTTTTTCTGTCTATTCTGCAGAAATGTAGATGTTAGTAATTTCTACACTCAACGTGGGGCTTGAGATCAAGAGTCACATGTTCTTCTGACTGAGCCAGCTAGGCACCCCTGAAATATAAACGTTAGTAGTAACTACTCCACTCCCATAGGCTCATGATGTATGGAAATTCGTTGGCCGTGTGTCTTGTCAAATGCAGTGCTCAGGTGCACTAATGGGCACATTTTGGGCGGGGTGGGGGTATGTTGTGACTTACGTCTCCCATAGATAGGTGTTCTCTAAATATATGCTCATCCTGTTTGGTACTGTTAGCTTTTAGTCAACTTAATTATTCTCCCTATTATACAAATAATATAATATTCTAAATACAACACACGTGCAAAGGTTTATGGATTGTAATTGTAGCAGTGCTCTTTATCTCTCCAGAAAAGCAAGTAAGTTAGTAACTAAAGGTGAAGTTCAGTAAAGATGCTCCAGGGATGCTTGGGTGCCTCAGTCAGTTGGGTGTCCGACTATTGATCTCAGCTCAGGTCTTGATCTCAGGGTTGTGAGTTCAAACCCTGCATTGGGCTCCACACTGGATGTGGAGCTCACTTAAAAAAAAAAAAGAGAGAGAGAGAGAGAGAGAGAGAGAGAGAGATGCCCCCAATGGTCCTTTGGGATTTCATTATCCAGACTTGTCCTAGACATCACATAAACAAAATTTCAACTTTTAAATTGCATCACCAAGAAAGAACATTACAAATTAGTTATACCTACAGGAGACAGGAAAAGCAATGAGACCCAGAGCAATGCTTGTCAAACTGAGGCCAATAGGTCCAGGGCCCACAAACTCCCGTTTACCAGTATTGTTCCTGAGTTAGTTTTCCCATTTCAATGATAATTTTAAAATGACATAATAATTACATCTTGCCTTATCTTGACGACTACATTACAACCTAATATTGTTCTTAACTTCAGTGCTGTTTTAAGATTTTGTGGTTTTTATTTGTGGTTTTTATTATATTGGCATTTGTCTATATTGATAGCAATTTGTTTAGCTTGACTTTATATCTGGCTGCTATAATTTGCATATTCTAATGCTAACATGACAAAAAAATCCATTTCCTCCAGGGCAAGCATTTTGAATTATTTTACCAGTCATAAAATCAAAATGCATATTTTTCAGTGGAAATCTGAAATCAATTTTTTTTCATTGAATATGACTTTAAGTCATTTATTAAATCAAAACTTTGATTTGACATGTGAAAACATCTTTATATGATAGAGTCAGGGCATATTTACCCGAGAGCTGAAACTTATACTAAAGTGTCAGGGCTCCCGGATGGCATGGATCACTTCCAAGACCTTAGAAGAGTCCTGGAACTGGGTGTGCAGGGTCCTATACACTATTGTAAAACATACAAATGTAAGTTGCGTTAGCACTTTTCTTAATACCACCGTCTCTTTCTAGTGCCACATCCTTCCTGCGACACCTGATTTCATCAGGAAGAAAATAGAGTGGTGCCGGGACTGTTGAGGTCTAGGTAGCATGTATGAGTTGGCTGGGGCTGCAGTGACAAAACCACAAACTGGTGACTTAAACAACAGAACTTTATTTTGTCACAGTCTGAAGGCCGGATCCAAATTCAAGATGTTGGCAGATTTGATTTTTTACTGAAGCTTCTTTCCTTGGCCACCTTCTTGCTGTCCCCCAAAGATCCTCTGTGTGTGCATATATCTAACTTTTCTTTTTCTAAGAACACTGCTCCGGTTGGATCAGGGCCCATCTTGGGTGTGTCCAGGTACAACTGAGAAATTGTAAGATTAAGCCTATTGTATGATCTCTCTCTTCTCTCTCTTCCAGAGAGTCTTCTCTTTATCTCATCTGTAAATATTGCCTAGAGTGCTTAGTATCAGGAGGATAGTAAAACCAGGAAGAAAGAAGGTGTAAAATACCCAGAGCAAAAAGCAAATCTATGGGAAATCCTTTCAATTTTCAACTTATAAACTTGAAAATTAAAAATTCCATGCTTATTAGCATCTTCAAAAGGAGAGTGAAAATGCACATACCTATGTAATTATCAATGTAAAAAATATAAAATTTTCCTTTTTTTTTTGTAGAAATCGTGTAAAATTCATTAGAGTTTCTATTTAATTGGGCACAGCCCTGACACACTACTAAGAATTGAGACTGTTTGTGAAGTCTCACACCTTATGCATTTTAACATTTCAGATCCTATCTTTGAGTATCAACTAATCTTGTACTGTTAAAATCCGGCAGTCCCAGATGAAACAGCACGCAAACTTCCCTGCAATGCCGCACCATGACTTGAAGAAGCAGGAGTTCCAGGGACAAAAACTCTTACACATTGTCATCAGTTTGTCAATAAATGTAGTGTGAGAGTATTTCTATTATAAAATTATGTCTGCTGAAATGGAACAGCAGCAATTCAAACACATCCGAGTTGCTATTCTGGATGCTTTGATTTTAAATTAATTTTATATTTTCTTTAATCATCAAAAACTGAATGATAGGGGCGCCTGGGTGGCTCAGTCGTTAAGCGTCAGCCTTCGGCTCAGGGCGTGATCCCAGCGTTCTGAGCCCCACATCAGGCTCCTCCAATGGGAACCTGCTTCTTCCTCTCCCACTCCCCCAGCTTGTATTCCCTCTCTCTCTGGCTGTCTCTCTCTCTGTCAAATAAATAAAAAAAAATCTTAAAAAAAACCAACTGAATGATAGTACTATCTTCTCCATCTTTATATTTGAGATATTTGTCAGCATTTTTCAAATATCTAAAATCAGCATTTTTCAAATATCTAAACGGTTGGGACTTTCTTCTCATCCTAATAGCGATTACTTTTGTATGTAATGATACAATAAGATACTTGTGTATCCTGATGCTAATAAGATACTTTTGTACCTATCTGTCAATCTATCCATCTTACTTTGTTTTAAAAGTTGCTTTTTTTTTTTTTTAAAGGCTGCCTAAATTGTTCAAATTTTGCTCCACAACATTTGAACCTGCCTCAAATTTTATGGAGTAATGTGATACTTAATGATTGCAAGCAAATGGAAATGAATTCAGGGAGACTCAACACATAAGTGATACTATTCCCCACTCATTAAAGCCCACATGCACCGATGTGTGTCTTATGACTAATACTTTTAAAGCAGTTTGTATAGGGGCGCCTGGGTGGCTCAGTCAGTTAAGTGTCTGCCTTTGGCTCAGGTCATGATCTCAGGGTCCTGGGATCAAGTCCCACATTGGGGTCCCTGCTCTGCAGGAGTCTGCTTCTCCCTCTGCCTCTACCCCTCCCCTTGCTCGTGTTCTCTCTCGCAAATAAATAAATGAAATATTTTTAAAAAATAAAGCAGCTTGTATAGATGGTGGCTTAGAACTGAGTTAATCTGGTATGTGGCATTAACGATAAGCAAAACTGGCTCTGCCGTTTAAATGACAAGAGCTGATTTATTGTCAGAAAAGAAAAATCATGTTAAAACCTAAGATTCTTCCTTCAAGTTTTAGTATTGTTTATAGTTAACTCATAAATTTGGCTTTTATAATTACATTAGAGCCATAAAATAAGGATTAAAACTAATTTTATCAAGTACATGTTTAAGCTCCATGATTATGAACCTTATTATAAATGCAGTTTTAGGCCTAATTTGGGGTATTCGCTAGGAATTTCTTCTTTATTTAAATGAGTAGGAAAGTAAAAACTAACCACTCAAACTACAAGGTGTTAAACTGAAGGAGTAAGACTGCTAGTCTGCAACTCGATAGCATTCGAGCTCAATTTTGTTGTGACATAATTGTCTCGTCTGTGATGCTTAAATCAGGTGTTCTCTAAAGATCTTTTTTATTTATAAATTTCTATGTGCTTGTAATCAATGAACTGCAGACCTGGTGATCTTAACCACTCTGCCAGAAGTGGGTCTGTGGCTTGGCTTCTTCCCCTGTCTCCATGTTGACAAGTACCTGAGGGCATAGGTTCTGTGACATGCCTTAAGTCCAGAGAGGAAATACAGAAAGTGCTAGAATGTCTATTTTCAAAGTATATTGTGCTCTGATTTTTTTCTCCACAGGTCACAGAAAATTATTTAAATTAAGTCTCTTTAAAGATTTTATTTTTTAAAATTTAGCATATACTTTTGTATCAATGTGATCACTTCCAAGTTAACTCTCAAAGGATTAAACATGTATGATTTTGCCTCGATCAATCTAATCATGTAGGATTGCCCCAGTATTATTTTATTTTATTGTTTCATTTCATTTATTTTATTTTTTCCCCAGTATTTTAGATAGAAGTTTGTTCGCTTTGGGGCACCTGGGTGGCTCAGTAGTTAAGCGTCTGCCTTCAACTCAGGTCATGATCCCAGGGTCCTGGGATAGAGCACTGCATTAGGCTCCTTGCTCAGTGGGGGGCCTGCTTCTCCCTCTGCCTCTGCCTGCCTCTCCCTCTGCTTGTGCTGTCCCTCTCCTACTCCTCTCTTTCTGTCAAATAAATAAATAAAATCTTCAAAAAAAATTTTTTAGCTTTATATGGTTATTCAGATTTGCATAACGTATGATTAGAAATAATTTCTACTGTCTTATTTAATATAATAATTTATATAAATACATATCAGAATTCTCTAATTTAACCAAATACACATCACTTTAATACTTTGTTAGAGTTAATGAATACAAAAAATTAATAAGACTCCTTTGCTGTCCAGTCTGCTCAATTATGTGAATTATCCAGCTGGGTAACACTTAAAGACTCTAAAATCTACAAAACAATGAAACAGACTTTCCTGAGTATCTGTCCCTGAATGTCTTTTCTGAGGCCAAACTCCTAAACATATGGATCTCTGAAATTCATCCAGAAAAGGAAGTCCTAAAAATCTTACACTATCTTTTTAAAAAATGAGACTTATTTTTCAGGAGCTAATTCCAAATCCAACTCTAGAACGTTCTGTGATTTATTCAGTGTAATTCAATACTAAATTCAATATTAGAGAAGATAGAACATCCAGGGATTATTTCCAGCAGTTGTGGTAATTTAAAATACTGTGTGTTTTTAAAGTGGTATCACAAGATAAAAAGGCAAGGATATTTTCAAAAAGCATATTAAGGGGGACTAGGGAGTGCAACTCAAAATGATATTACTAGTTCCATTAAAATGCAACAATATTTAGCATAATATAATACTTGCACAAAATAAAAGCACTCCTTGATGGAAAGCCATAAATAGATCCAATGACATATAAATCCTCGATATATATGAAAAAGTAAGCTTTAAAACCAAGGGAGTACGGGGAGTAAGAAAAGATTACATGATAAATAATGCCAAGACAACGGAAGAGCAATTTTGATTAAAAATTAATAAAGAATGAAATTTAATCCAGTCATTGTACCATCTTTCTAAGTAAATTTCAAGTGGCTTAAAGAGCTTTAGATTAAAAACAAAGAACAAGGGAAAACAAGACTAGCCAAAACAATGGGATGTATCAAAATTGGGGAGAAATTTAACTTTGCTTTGCTTTGTAATGATGGAGATATCGCTAGAGAAAATTTGGAGGGGCGCCTGGGTGGTTGGATCGTTAAGTGTCTGCCTTCAGCTCAGGGAGTGATCCCAGGGTCCTGGGATCGAGCCCCACATCAGGCTCCTCCGCTGGAAGCCTGCTTCTTCCTCTCCCACTCCCCCTGCTTGTGTTCCCTCTCACTGGCTGTCTCTCTCTGTGTCACATAAATAAATAAAATCTTTAAAAAAAAAGAAAATTTGGAGACATTTAATATATACACATTCAAAAGTTGTGTATGCTTAAGGCTTCAAAGGTGTCAGTTTATATCAATTCTGTATCAAGAGTTAGTCAAACTATAACATCAGTCTACTAATAAATACACAGACACAGCACATGAAAGGGCAAGTCATACCTAATTTAAACTCATAAAATATAAGCAACCAAATCAACCTTCAGGTTTATCAAATAACTTACTGAAAAAATGAAAAAGCGTTATTGTACTGTGAGTTGGTGAGGCTCGTGTGCCCATTCATTGCTCTTGGCAGGGTAACTTCGAAGAAGGCTTTTAGTAAGCAACACAGTGCAAAAGAAGAGTTCTAGCCGTGGTCGGATCTTGTGATTCAGGAATTTTAGCCCTGGATCTACCCTAAGCAGACAAAATATATCATATGAAGATGTTCATTGCAGGATTATCTAATATAACCTCCACTTGGATGCAACAATTTCCACAGGATATGTAAATCAAGTCACACGGACACAATAAAAATGTATTCCGCAACTAAACTAAAACAAGATATAATAATGAAAAGAAAGCAATCTATTATATAGTAAATGCATATGTCAATGCATTGTGTAACTGTGCTTACATGTTTTTGATAATGCGCAAGAACAAAAATTGTTTTATGTTTGGGTGATTAGATTATGGGCAATTACAGATATATTTTTAAATTAATGCAACTGGTTTAGAAAGACTCTCTTGACCTAAGTTTTTTTTTTTTAATTTCCATTCACCATTTTTTTGCACATTTGATTGAAATTAATCCAGATATTGTTACCTTGTTAAGGGAGGAAGTTTATTTTCTGTCTTCTTGCAGAGGACTTTCGATCTCTTTTTCCCTGCCTCTGCTTTGCTCCCTTTGGTGCTTGTGTGATCTTTTGCATTCAGCCGGCTAATCTTCAGAGAAATATGTGCATTGTTTCTAAGGATGGCAGAGCCTCAAGGAAGCAATGTGAGCAGTGCACTTTCAACCCGCCTGCTTCCTGCGGCTCCCTGCTCACTGCGCGTGATGCAAAGTGGCATTATCTTTTTCCTATCTTGACAGATACCAGGTTGAAAGAGCACCATTTGGCCGCCAGGCAATAGATCATCCCCTTTGTTCTCTTGAACCTGAATCCCCACAGTACAACCTCGAGAGGCCCGCGTGGGCTCCGCACTGAGCCTCTGCTGGGAAAATGCCTCTGCCAGAATCCCACATGCCAAGTATTTAGTCATGATGGTTGGTGGATGTATTTTTGTTTTGTTTTGCTTTGCTTGTGTGTTTAATGACAAAGGCTATGCTTAAGCTTTTTCAAAAATAAATTATTGGAATGTATTTGAATGTCATGTTTAGACACAACACCTCCCACCCCACTCCCAGCAATATGTATGTTCCACCACAGGAAGCTGACAAGGAGGCTTCAGGGGCTCATTTGCCAAGGAGGCCTAGTTCATTTCATTTTCTTTCATTTCACTTCATTTCCCCCCTTTATTCCCAATTTGTGTTCTGCCAAACTCAGAGACAGGCTTTTGTGATATGCCAATGATCAGAGAAAAAGTCCTGCTCTCAAGTTGCTCACTGTTTAGTGGGGAAGACAAACAGATAAACAGAGGCCTACAAAGCAATGTGCTAAGTGTTCTGTCATTGGTGCAAGCAGGGCCTATGGAGCAGAGAGGAAGGAGTCCTAACATGTTGTGAGGCCTTCAGAGGATGGAGACTGTGGGTAGAAGCTTTCAAAAACAGGACTTGTCTTGAAGACCTTTAGACATTTTTGAGACATACAAAGTAAGAAAAAGAAGAAACATCAGGAATGTTGGAAGCTTAGCATGGGTGGTGTCTGCAAATCGTTTTAAAATTGTAGCCTGAGTACCAGGGAGACTAGAGGTGGGGGCTGTTGTCAGAACTTCACTATGAGATCCTTGGGTCAGGTTACTGGTATTTCCCAGCATCAGACATAATGCCTGAGATGCAGATAACAGCTTGCATGAGTTGGAGAATTGATTAATTGAGCAAATGAATGAAAGCCCCTTTCTAAACATGTGTATTTTTATATATTTATAACATCCACAAATGATAATTATGCTAAAGGACATTTAATTTCTTGAAGGAGTGATATTATTCCTAAAAGAGTCGAGTTTTGGGGCACCTGGGTGGCTCAGTCAGTTAAGTGTCTGCCTGAGGCTCAGGTCATGATCCCAGGGTCCTGGGACGGAGCCCCCGTGAGGCTCCCTGCTCAGCGGGGAGCCTGCTTCTCCCTCTTGCTCTGCCCCTCCCACCCAACTCATGCTCTCTCTTTCTCCCCCTCACTCTCTCTCTCTCAAATAAATAAATAAAACCTTAAAAAAAATTAAAAAGAGTCAAGTTTCATAACATAGGTTTTTAGTCCTAGTTTAAATCAGAAAATGATAAAATTCAATTAATTTTATTTCTGAGATCTGGAGTATATGTATGTATATGTATACATATACACTATGTATATCTGGAGATAAACATATATACATATATAATGTACGTACTATAGTATATAATATATACTGTATTATAGATGATGTATATATTATATGATATACCCTATACTATTATATAGGACGAGTGGTTTGTCTTGATAGAGGTGGTTGAAATTAAACCTATGAAATGTAACTTAAACATATCTCTTAAATATCATGTCGGCCCAATATACTTTATAATAATTTTTATAAAATCAATATACTAAAATCATAATGTACATACTCATTATGATTAATAGCACTCCTACATTTTAGTTTTGCTGATCAGAGTCTATAAATTAATAGAATTTAATAGAGTTACCTGCACTTCATGAATTATTATTTGGGCAATTACTTTGCTTTAAGGAATTCAAACAAGACTTAAATAACCTACTTTCTGCAGGCAAATTTTGTGAACCTGGTCTCAAGGAATAAAAATTGACCTAAGGTAATTTTTCTCCATTTCTATTATTAGCTTCCATTGTGCAAATTCAGCTGTGAAGGCCACAATCAAGCTTCCAGAAGTAATCTAATCATTGTACTTTTTATCTCTTTAAAACATAGCCCAGAAGAAAGATAAAACCGAGAATGGGAGAATAATTCTTTTGCCAAGTTTGAAGCCAGAGAATCTCATAGATACTAAAATCCCAAGCTTATTTAAATTTATAAATAAGAAATAAACTTTTAGCCGAGATCAATGCTAATATTTGGCAGTTTTAGGTAAATGTTTATATATTCATTAAATTTCGTCAGAGGTAACTGACTTTCAGCATCCCAATTTACTTCCAATCCAGGTACAAGTGTTTTGAAATAATATCTTTCTTGGCTTACATATATTATCTTTCTGACTCTATTAGAAATGTGTGTCTATTCCTTATTCTGATGTGTAAAGATGAACATATCGAATCTGCCTAAATATTTCTCTCTCTCTCTCTCTCTCTCTCTCTCTTTTTTAAGTAGTGATTCCAACGCAGGGGTCAAACTGAGGACCCTGAGGTCAAAACCTAAGCTGAGATCAAGAGTCATATGTTCAACTGAGTCACCCAGGCACCCCTAATCTGCCTAAATATCTGAGTAGGTGAGGAAAAAATGTCCTAAAAACCATGTGTATTTACAATTGCTAAGAACTCTAAGATTTACTCTATTTAAAGTTTGTTTCTGAATCTGTATTTATTTTAAGGACATTAAGTGCATTAACTATAAACCAGATGTAAAAACAGAATCAGCAATATACATCAGATTCTAACATGTATTCAACAATGTGGAGCGACATAAAATGATGCTACTTTTTAGTTGCACAAGCTGTTCCTGCGGGGCCCAATGGGCAGGACAGCTTTGCTAACCCACTCCTTCATTTGTGGGGAAACGGGCTCAGCAGGATGTCTGCTTTGAAAGACTCACAAATCACCATGATATCACTGATCTTGATTATTTTGCTGGAGAGAGAACTTATATTTCACACGTCAAATAAGAACTCTTCCAGTTTGGGGGCACCTGGGTGGCTCAGTTGGTTAAGTGTCTGCCTTCTGCTCAGGTTATGATCCCAGAGTCCCGGGATGGAGCCCCAAGTCCAGCTCCAGGCTTGGCTCAGCAGGGAGTCGGCTTCTCCCTCTGCTCCTCCTGCTGCTTGTGCTCTCACCCACTCTGTCTCTCACTCTCTCTCTCAAATAAATAAAATCTTAAAAAAAAAAAAAACTCTTCCAGTTTGATTAAAATGTTCTTTTCAGAAAACTGGACATCTTTCCATTTGAAAGCAAAGAAAATAAACAAGCAAAGGCCATTTTAATTGGAAATTTCACATTAAAAAACTCATGCCAAAATTATTTTAGTCTTTCTTTTCCTCCCCAGATGTCAATGGATCGTTCAGGAGGGCAGTGTCAGGGTAACCGCATTGTTGCCATAGTCCCACTGAAAGCTGACAAGCAAAAATTCACACCATAAATGATCATGTGTCATGTTCATAGCTATGGTGACCCATTGTGAAAAAGAACACATTTTCTTAGCATCAAAGGGAGCTAGAGGATGAATCAAGCTACGGGATTTCGTCCTTTTTACATTAAGTATACTATATGCCAATTTTTTTTCCCTAGCTTCATATTGCTTGAGACAACCTAATTAAGGCTGGTTAAGAGGACTCAAGATTCTGAAAGATGGGAAGATTTTACTAAAAAGGTTAAGAGAAATTGGATATGATGGGATTTACATGTTTTTGGAATCGCTGTTAGAAAAGCTATAAATTGCTGTTAGATCATCTGTCCAGGTGGAGCAAGGGCTTTCCTTTAATCATCCCAATGAGACGTCTGTTCACCTGCTGAAAGGGTCATTTCTAGGTCTTATAAGCTTTGGCGAGATGCCAACAGGAAAAAAAAAAGTCAGAAAAACAAGAAGTTGGCTTCTACTCCCTTTTCTCTATCTATAAGAAGCTGCCGCGTGCTACAATACTGTATTTATTGGTCATTTACTATCACTTAAATAGAAATTTAAACATTTTCTCTCTTCAGAGGATAATCATTGAATTTGCGTTCCAGTACACATGCACGTGCATAATTAAACACACAGAGTAGGGGCGCCTAGGTGGCTCAGTCAGGTAAGCATCCGACTCTTGATTTCAGTTCAGGTCATGATCTCTGGGTCCTGAGATCATTCCCGTGTGGTGCTCCCCGCGCAGCACAGAGTCTGCTTCAGATTCTCTCCCTCTCCCTCTGCCCTTCTCTCTGCTCATGCTCTAAATATATAAATACATACATAAAATATTTTAAAAATATATAGAGTAGAACAAAATGGAATCTTTAAAGTTATCTTAATCTTCGACTGAAAACTAAATGATTTCTAATTTCTTAGTTTCATTCAGAGAAAGTAATTGAGATAGTTCTGCCCCCACTTTTCTTCCCGAGGGAGAATATCCTACAGCCGGTGTTACATTCTCTTAGGTTATAATTTCTGATCTACAGTCTAAATGTTCTTTTCTAGGTTTCTTTGTAGTGCAGTGTTAAACTTTCTTAACAAATATATCCATTATTTCTTTCCCTGTGATGTAATTCACTGCCATGCACAATTGTAGTAGTTATGCTTGTTTTCTCATGATAGCTTCCCTTTAGGATTATTTTTTTATCCCTAAGATATGGACTCTGTAATTATGTTCATCTAAACTCATAAATCAAGTCTGTCAGGTCTTTTCATGTTTTTATTGCTCTTTTCCAAATTCCACTGAAATTTGTATCTGTGTGCCCCAAATAGGGACCCAGACAAAATTTCAAGATATTTTGATTTCATAAGCAGTGCAACACTCAGTAACCTATTGGAAGTCAAAAGAAATGAATTTAGTTTTTTTTTGTTTTCAGAACAGAATTGAGAGTGAAAAATATATTAGTACAATTGATGAAACTAAAATAATAATGATAACAATAAATAATAATAATAACAAAATGTTAGAATCAAGCACATTATGGTTTTAAACTTTATAAAGACCAAATTTTTTCACATGGATTAAATAACATTTTGTCATTTCATAAATTCGATTCAACAAATATCTATAAAGACTCTTATGAATAAGTTCTTTACTCAAGAAGGAATGTGAGTTGAAGGGATGGGGGGAGGACTGATAATTATGAATTGCATTCTGTGAACCACATAGTGCTGTCTGTTAGAAGTTATATCAACTATCTGAGCCCTGTCCCGGAAGGCAGCTAGCCTACATGTTTACAAGTGTGTACTATTCCTCAACTCAGGAATAGCACACACTTTGCTTATCTAACTGTTACTATCAGAGCTAAGATTTTGTTAAAAAGTAAAATGAGGCATATGTAAAATTTTAAGTTTATTTGAACAAAAATTGATTTGAATTGGGCAGCATCCAATCTAGCAGATGGAAAGTTGCTTCGAGGAAAGACTTTTATAGGCAGAAAAGAGCAGGAATGAGGAAGTTTTACTGGCAAAAAAACCAAAAAGTGGGTTAGTTATTTCAAGGTTGCCTTCCTTCAGGGGGATGGCAGGGGTGTATTAGGCAGATTACCTACCTAGTGCTGGTTAGGCAATTCCTGATTGACTGGTTTAGGATTCCATTTCTGGGAAAGTAAAAACTATAATTAAGTCTCCGTTTGGTGACATGGGGTTTAGCATAAGTGAACTCCATTTTGGGCCTGTTGTCTTGTTTTTAAGCTATTGAAGCACAAAGAAATTTCAATAAGAGAGAGGTAAATATTATTTAACAATTATTATCAAATAACATTTTTTTTTTAGAGAACAATATTATTTTCTACAAGGTTCATTTCTCTAATGCCTCAAGTAATAGACAATAACATGTATCATTTTCACATGACATTTATTAATTTAACTTAGTTTGGAACCAAAATAAATTGGCATAAATAGCTTAAAATTGTGACTACTACTTAACTTAATAAATGATTATTGCCCATAATCATTTATTTTAAATTTCCAGTCAATAATCATTTGATTATTTGAAAGTCATTGCAGCAACATTGACCACGATGTATTAATTGCCTATAAGCAGAAAAAATTCCACATGCTTGTCCACTGGGTCATGAATTGAACATTAGGTGCTTGTTGAAATTATTGCAGCATGATAGTATCTCAAACCCAGAGCCCTTCGATAGGATAAATCCAAGCAAAATATTTTCAAGAAAATGGGAATTGTGCAGATGGTGTTTCTGACTTAGAAATGACCTGGAATCTGAGAGAATAATATGCTTTTCACGGAAGGATTACTATTTCCCAAAAAGAAAAGTAAAGCTGTTATTTTGGTTTTGAAAATAAATTTCAGAGCAATCTGCTCCTTTATTGAAATCAATATGTATGTATTAAACCAATGAGTACTTATGTAGTGATCTCTATTTGTCAGGCAGTATGTTAATGGTGATTTGCCACATTTCTTTAGCTATATCTGTCTGTAAGGTATTTTTTTAACCTATTCCATATTTTCCTATTATTTTTGAAATATTTAAAATGCTTTGTTTCTCATTTGAGCCTGTGTTTTACTACTACTTTATATATTATTCATTTATTTCATTGTTGCCGTCATGTCGTTATGCAAAATGTGAATGAATTAGAATAAATGAATAGAGCCCCAAAGAGTTTTTTTAAAGAAGCATCCTCTTTAAATATAGGTAGTGACATTACACATGGTATCTGTCATCTTATTTTTTAAAATTTTTAAAGATTTTATTTATTTATTTGTTTATTTATTTAGAGAGAGAGCATGAGTGGGGGGGAATGGCAGAGGGGGAGGGAGAGAGAGAAACTCAAGCAGACTCCACGCTAAGTGCAGAGCCAGAGGTGGGGCTTGATCGCGGGACCCAGAGATCACAACCTGAGCGGAAATCAAGAGTCAGACACTCAACCAACTGAGCCGCCCAGGTGCTCCTCTGTTCTCTTATTTTATAGTCTCACTAAAACCTATTATACAATTTATTCATCCTCTCTCTTTACTCACCAGGCTTGCTTTGATGATTTCTAGCTTATTCCGTAGACCACTGATTTGCTCCTGTTGATGCTGTTCAAAATAATATGCCACAAATCAGAAATACCGTAGTCTTTAGAAGGGGTTACACAATACTTTGAATTGAATTTGTATTTTGAAACATCATCTGAATACCCATATGGCTCCTCATTATAACTACTTTACAGAGTTTCTGTTGAATTAAAAACAACAGTAGGTATCTTTCCTCTATGGTCATAAATGAAACAATTAATCAAATCTTATTTAAAGCAAAATAAAGTTTGAGTATTTGGATTACATGAACTATGTATTCTAAGCCTGTGAGTATATAGTTTTATTCTATTTGTGTACTTTTGGAAGATGCAGTGCTTATGGTTGTCCCTTGGTGGCTCACAACAAGTATTTTCATTTATTGATAATTTATTCATTCAAATATGTATTCATTCCACATGAAAATATTGGGCACTATGTTTCAGGCACTACTCAAGGCACTGGGGATATATTACTGAGTAAAATAGACAAAAATCTCTGTTGGTATGTGACTTGTTTTGGAGAAAGGATAAAAAGAAAAAATCTGACAATAAACACTAAACATATGAAGGAAGGTTATATGTATAAAAATAATAAAATCCAATAATGGGAGTGATCCGTATTTGGGACGGCAGTTTCAACTGAAATGAAGTTATCAAGATAGGATTCATCCAGTGGTGACATTTGAAAAATGATCTGAAGAAAATGAGGACTTTTACCATGCTGGTATCAGAAAGGCAAGAATTCCAAAAAAAAAAAAAAAAAAGGAAATAGTGAATGTTGGAGTGATGAGGGAGGGAGCAGAAGGCTAGCTGAACTCAAAGCATAAGCTGACACCCTGTAACCTCCTCCTTTCCCCTACTCCTGAATGGGACCTGTGTGACGTTCTTCCAGGGATCTCCCAACTATCTTAATGTTAATACCTTGCTAGAGGGGAAAACAATCTTAACTTTACAATGGCAAGACCTGTGGTATCCTGTAGGTATCTAGGTCGGTCCACTTTAGCATATGAAAGTTCTTTTAAAACCTCCCTTTTCCTTATGTTCCCAACTCCCCAGTATATAATCAGCCACTCCTCAAGACCCTGGTGCAGCAATTCTTTCTGCCCATGGGTTCTGTCCCTGTGCTTTCTTAAAACCACCATTTTGCACCAAAGGCGTCTCAAGAATTCATTCTTGGTCGTTAGCTCCAGACTCCATCCCACCGAACCTCACCTATATTCCAAAATCACATAGGGAGCATGACTGGTCTAATACAAAAAAGGAGGATGCTATTCGAGCTAGAGCTTGGTAGCCAGATATGAAGGGCCTTTAGACCATTGTTACTGTCTTGACTTTTATTCAAAGCACAAGGATTCTCAGCTTTGACACTGTTAACATTTTGGCCCGGGTAACTCTTTGTTTGGCTCTGTGCACTGTCGGATGTTTCACCCCCCTCTAATCTCTCGGTGGCCACAGCAACTCCAGTTGTTAACCCAAAAATGACTCCAGATATTGCCAAATATCCTATGGCCCCCATGGAGTACCAGTGATCTAAATGGAATGGAGAAACATACAGATTGAATATTGTCCCCCTGAAATTCATGTCTACCTGGAAACTGTCAATAGGGCATTATTTGGAAATAGGGTCTTTGCAGAGTAATTAAGTCAAGATGAGGTCATATTGAAGTGGGAGAGATAGGTTCTTGTCACACGGAGTCGAAGAATGAATCTTGAGGACAACGGAGAGTGAGTAAAGCAATAGAAGTTCATTAGGTGAAGACAGAAAAATCTCTCAAGAGTGAGAGGAGTCCTGAGGGGTTGCCACTGAAGTCCTTTAGGATTGGTCTTTTTTAGAAAGCTAACCAGGGAACTTAAATCCTTTTAATATTTGTATTGATATCAGCACTGAGCAAGGACTAGTATAACACCTTCAATTGCTTACTTCCTTCTTAGGATGTGGTTATTCTTTGTTAGTCATAGGTGATTATCATAAAAAGACACCCACCCCACACACCTAGGGCAGGGTGGTTAGGTTTGTCCCTGGTTTCCCCACCCCTCCACGTTTTTTGGGATTTCTGTGAGCCTGATCACATAGCCCCCTATCTATCTCTCCATACCTAACCCCACCTGTCTCTTACTCAATATTGCACTAGGGTGGGTTCTAAATTCAATGACTGAGATCTTTGTAAGATAAATGAGAGGAACGTCGATATACA
The DNA here is from genome assembly GCF_023065955.2 of Ursus arctos. NCBI lineage: Eukaryota > Metazoa > Chordata > Mammalia > Carnivora > Ursidae > Ursus > Ursus arctos. The sequence continues at coordinate 18,171,450 of NW_026622930.1, forward strand.
AAGATATAGAAGAAACAACGGGAGGAAAGCCACATGAAAATGGAGGCAAAGATTGGGGTGGTGCAGATTCAAACCAAGGAGTGCTAAGGGTTACCAACAACCACCAGAAGCAAGGAAAGAGGCGATGAAGAATTATTTCCTGGAGTATTCAAAGAGAATACACCCTCTGCTGGCAACTTATGTCTGACTTTAGCTTCCACAACTGTGAGAGAACAAATTTATATTGCCTATGTATACCTAGTTTGTGGTACTTTGTTTGGGCCCCTAGGAAATGAACACAGAATAGACTGTCACTGGAGAAATATAAATACAGAAATATCACCTGACCTCAGTTTTAACTATTTTTCCGGATGCAGTAGAGATAGTAGACACTTTGGGGGTGGGGAGGGTGAGAGTGTGGAAGCAAGAAACCAATTAGAAGCACAGGACAGCATTTAAAGGCAGAGATGACGGCAGATTGGACCAGACAGAGAGAACAATGGAGATGGTGAGAAGGAGTTGGATCGTCTATGTGTCGTTAATACAAATTAACAGGGTTTGCTGATGGATTGGATGTGGGGCATGAAAGAGAGAGCAGTTAAGAATAACTCCAACTTCAGACTGAGTAGCCAGAAGGAGGGAGAAGGCTGTGAGGGAAGACTTTGGAGTTAAAATCAGCAGTTGTGTTTGGGAAGCATTGAGTGTGAGATGTTGAGGAGACATCCAAGCACAGCTATTGAGTAGGAACTTTGAGATATGAGTCAGGAACTTAAGCAGAGATTCATGCTGGAGATAAATTTAGGAGTCACTGGCACATAAAAGGTATTTAAAGAAATAAGCCTGGGTCAGAAAATAGAGTGTGTGAAAAACTGATAAAGGGAGGTTTACCTCATAGTTAAGAGGGCAGTAGTAAGAGAAGGGATCAGCAAATAATGACGAAAAAGAGCAACCAGTGAGGCCCTAGCAAAACCAAGAAGGAATTGACTGTTGACTTCTGGAAAGTAGTCTTTTTTTGTTTATTACTATTACATTAAACTTCCATTACAGATGCATTTTATTGAGAAAAATCATAGAATATAAATTGTACACTAGGAAGATATCAATAGTTATTTTTTTAACTTCATATGAAGCAGGTCAAAGCGTATCTGATGATTACCTGGTAAAAATAATGGAAAGTACAAGGAACTTGAATATTTATTTTGTTTGACTATAAATACAAGGCTTCCTCTCCATGCAATTATTTAGATATGTGTCAGATAACCTTTCTCAGCCTAGAAAGGATATCTCAGGGGTGCCTGGGTGGCTCAGTTGGTTTAGTGACTGTCTTCAGCTCAGGTCATGACCCTGGAATCCCAGGATCACTCCTGCATCTGGCTCCCTGCTCAGCAGGGAGTCTGCTTCTCCCTCTGACCCTCCCACTTCTCATGCCCTTTCTCTCTCTCCTTCTCTCTCTCAAATAAATAAATACAAATCTTAAAAAAAAGGATATCTCCTCATGAAAAGAATAATATAGATCATGACACTAAAAAATTCCTGCAGCTAGATTTTTTTGTCTTTATACAACCAAAAGGGACAACAACAAAGAAAGAAAGAAAGAAAGAAAGAAAGAAAGAAAGAAAGAAAGAAAGAAAGAAAGAAAGAAAAGGAAAGAAAGAAAGAAGGAAAGAAAGAAAAAGAAAGAAAGAAAGAAAGAAAGAAAGAAAGAAAGAAAGAAAGAAAGAAAGAAAGAAAGAAAGAAAGGAAAAAGAAAAGGAGAAGAAAAAACAGTGACACAATTCAGGGGATATTCTGGATCTTTGTATTCTGTAGAGACTAGATCTAGATATCTGTAAATTTTCCATTCTGTGTAGAGATTACAGAGAAAAACTAGGTCTCCATATGATTCCAAATTATTCTATGGGATCACTCAGGTCTCAACAGGAAATGGATGAACTATCCAAAATAGTGGCTAATTTATAAAGGTGTAGTTATGAGGAGCCAGAAAGAAGAGTGCATTTATCCAGAGCTTATAGTAACCAATGTGTTACCACTCATAGGTCTAAAGGAGAGGGAGAGGGATTGGCCAGCAGAACCCAAAAGAACATAGTTGTGTAATCCACTCTTTTGACAGAAATAGTCACCCCTGGTCGAGGCACACAGCCAGCTTGAGGTAATCTCACAAGCAGGGAGGCAGGGAACGATAAGTATGCTGCCCTCACTTGCTTACCTTTCCCCTGTTCTCTTGCTCATTAGCAGGGGCTCTCCCAGATGTCAGAGGAGATAGGAACGTTTAATATAATCCCTGCAGGTCAGCCTCCCAGGGAAGCGAACATGGTAGAGAAGGAAGAACAGTAACTAGAAAGAGAGGCCAAGTGAAGCTGTCTTGCACACTCTGATTTGGTGCCCTTTCAGTTAGTTTCATACCTCTGCCGAAGAAATGTTTCATGATTAGGTGAAGAGGCTCTCTTCTGCCACTGAAAGTCAGTCTGCTATTAAGCAGATAAATTCTTCTTTGACCACTCAGAAATGGTCCTGATTGAAAACAATTTTAAAAATTAGCATCACACAAGAGCTAGTGTTCTCTATCCATCTATGGCTTATATAACATTACTAGTCTCTTGCATGGGAATAGGATAAACCTATCAATGTTCAATAACAAAGTGATTCTATTGATACTTATGCTAATTCCATCTTAAAAAGAAGTGCCTGCAATATTTTTCTTTTCAAAGGGCAAGTGTATCTTCTTTACAAAAACAGCAAATACAAAGATGATAGCACATTGCTGGGAAGACAAAATAATTTTAAGAAAATGGCAGCTACACATGTGATGAGTAGATGTGACATTTCTGAGAGACATTACTCATACTGAAATTTCACCGTTAGCATCTCCAGTTCAAGGTCCAATCTCCTAAAAGCAACCAGTGCTGGAGTTGCCATTAATATACAATCCTCACACTGCCATAACCTGCATGCGTTTTAGTTTCACTGTTAGAAAAATAGAAAAGTCAATGTTCAAATTTAAGGACCATCGAGTTTATTAATACTTTCCTGTAAGATGTTTGTCATCCTTGGTGTGTTCACAATCTATGGTATTTTTAAAAGCAGTGTCATAGCTTTTTAGGCTAGTCCCATTTGGGGCTTTGGATATCCAGGCTATTCCATTCAAAATGCCCTGAGTGAACGATGATGACCATATTGGTAACCCTTCTTTCTGAGGTTCATCTCCACAAGTGTGGGATCCATTATTCATGTCGATGACATTCCAATAACACGCTGCATGATTTTACACTGAGTGAGCAATCCGACAGCCTAAACTAAGAGAGAGGAAGAAATTAAAATTAAAGGTTAATGTCACTTTTTATAGTAGGTTGGCTCTTTTAAAACAGATGTACAAAAAGGTGGCCACTAAAGTCTGGTATATTTATTAGGCATGGAGACATCTGAAATGCACAATGTCAAGGTGGGGCCTTTCCTCCCAGGAAGAGGAGTTACATAGAGTCTGCGTGGCAGCTGGCCTTTCCCATTGACGTTGTCAGCCTGTGTGAGTTCTAACGACTTGCACTTTAGTTGCAATTTCTTCTTGGATGTGAAGTCAAATTTAACTGTGGTAAAAATATGATAGTAGAATAAAAATACAGTCTCATTAATGAACAATGCACATTTCTAATGAAATATAGGGTTAGTCACCTATGTGAAAAATCTCCAAACTCCAAAACTTCTAAGTGAAATGAGAATTTCTATTATTTTTTTAAGAACCAAAGAAATGAATCACTCTCAGTAATAACCTAGTGGCATAAAGCAGCAATTACTTTCCTTTCACAGGCTGCTCTTAACACGAACTAGGAAATGATGTCCATCCTGGTCCATTCAAATTGCTGGCTTTCCTCTGATACTAAAAATATTCATACTCTAGCATTAAAAAGTAGTAAAGGTGGGGTACCTGGGTGGCCCAGTTGGTTAAGTGACCAACTCTTGGTTTAGCCTCAAGTTGGATCTCAGGGTGATGAAATCAAGCCCCAGGTAGGGCTCCGTGCTCAGCTCAGAGTCTGCCTGAGATCCCTTCCCCCTCCTTTTACCTCAACTCCGCTCCTCCCCCTGCTCCCTTGCCTGCACCTGTTCTCTCTTTCTCTTAAATAAATAAATAAATAAATAATCTTAAAAAGTAGTAAAGGTGGTATTTGCGTACCTACCAAACTATTGATAAGGCCATTCAATCTTGTAACTTCCAATGTACATATTTGGTGTACATATATATACAGTGTATATATGGTGAAACCCTAAGTTGTAATGTTGATTCCCCAAATTTAATTCCATTTAGGCAAAAGTCAATATCAATATATTTAAAAGCCTGACAAAATTAGTCAGCCATACGTGTGAAATAAACAGTTGTGTGCAACAGTTTTATAGAACTATAAGTTTAATATATTGGTTGTTGTGTGCGGTCCATTGATTTGTTTGTGCTTTGGATGTTTCCTGGGATAATGAATGGTTTCCATATGAATTGAAAACTTCTAAGCAAAAGATATGGGTTTGCCAGTGAATCGATATTTAGAAAAATATACAGGTCATGGCTACACTTACACATTGGTTTAATACATTAGCTTGGAACTTCTTATGTGCATGCAATATGCTGATTTCTTTATTAACTCCATGTTTAAATAAGTGCAATCATCAGAATCTTCCTTCTCAAAGAAATGAGACTTGAAATTGAGTTGACTTAGGAGGTTAAATTGCTGTCATTATCAGAATATACACTTGTGATAAATATAAACTTGTGATAAATCTTATTATATCTAGCCACATCTGTATTATTTCAACACAGCATTTGCATAGATTTAAGAAGGCAAAAGAGAGATTTCATCTCTCTTTCAATTTGTTGAAACAAATTACAGGAAGTAAAAATTATTAACATATGAAAAAAGGGAAATACAGAGAATATATTCAGGACTTTTAGCAGCAGTGTGGGGTCATGAGATGAAGAAGACCATCTTGGATTTAGAGAGCCAAGACTTGGTTTTCAGTCCTCTCGCCAACACACTCATGGGTTCTGTCTTCCTTATTGCCACTCAAAGTAATTTCACCTCATCCTCAGTGATAAAATGGTCATTGCTACCTGGTACTCATGGAGCCGCTGAGAGCATCACTGTTTGCACAGGAGGTCTGTAAAACGTGCTGCATGTGAAGAGTAAAGGTTGGCTGGTGCTTGCAGTTCCGAAACCAGATGGCATGGGCTCATAGTCCATCTCTTTAACTTACTAAGTGTTTTATTATTTGTAATTTTGATGTAGCTTTATTGAGATATAATCGTATATCATAAAAGTCACTCTTTAAAATGTGCAATTCAGGTGTTTCTTTTAGCGTATTCACAGGATTCTGTGACCATTACCATTATATCATTTCAGAATATTTCATAACCTAAAAAGAAAACCTGTTCCCATTAGCAGCCACTCTCCATTCTTCCTTCCAATACCCTACAGTAATCAACCTGCTTTCTGACTCTCTGGATTTGCCTAGTTTGGTTATTTCATACAAACGGAACCATATGATATGTGGTCTTTCGTGACTGGCATTTATCATTAGTATAATGTTTTCAAAGTAAATTCAAAAGCGTGTTCATTACCAAATGTTTTCAACCATGGTGTAGCATGTATCAGTATTCCTTTTTTTTTTTTAATCTCCAAATGATATTCCATCGCGTGGATATACACATTCTGGTTATCCATTTCTAGCTGATGAATATTTAAATTGTTCCCACTTTTTAGTTAATTTGCTTAATGCTGCTATAAACATCCATGTACATGTTTTTGCATGGAAATACGTTTCATTTCTATTGACTATATACATAGAAGTGGAATTGCTTACTCATATGGACACTCTATCTATAAGATTTTAAGGAACTGCCAAACTGTTTTTTTTCCAAAGTTGGTTGGCCATTTTAAAATATTACCAATATATGGGGATTCAAATTGCTACACATCTTTTTAACATTTGTTATTGTCTTTCTGCTTTATTTTAGCTATTCTAGTGGGTGGGAAGGGATTTTTACTTGTATTTCCATAGTGACTGATGATATTGAACATATTTTTGTGTTCTTGTAGGCTATTTCTATATCTCCTTGGAAAAATGACTATTCAGATTCTTTATCCAGTTTTTAATGGGGTTATTTATCTTTTTATTGTTTAGTTTTAAGTGTTCTTTACATATTCTGGATGCAAATCTCTTATCAGATGTATGATTTGCAAACATTTTCTCCTCTGGATTGTATTTTTACTTTCTTGATGGTGTACTTTGAAGCAAAAATGTTTAACTTTGATGATGTGCAATTTATTTATTTTTTATTTTGCCACTTACTCTTTTTGTGAAATATTCAATAAACCATTGCCTAATCCAAAGTCATGAAAAATTATTCTATCCTTTGTAATTATTAATTTAGCTCTTACATTTAGGCCTATAATTCATTTTGAATTAATTTTTATATATTGTGTGAGGTAAGGGTACAACCTCATTTTTATGTAGATATCCAGGAGTCTCAGCCCCATTTATTGAAAAGACTATTCCTACCCCGTTGCAATGTCATGGAACCTATGTTCAAAATCAGTTAACCAAAAACACCTGCCTGCCTGTCTCCCTCCCTCTTCTTTTCTCTCTTTCTTTTCCTATTTTCTTTTCTCTTCTTCTTCTCTTTTCTTTTCCTTTCTTTCTTCCCTCCTTCTCTTCTTCCCTCCTTCTCTCTCTTTCTTCTTTCTTTCTCAGTTTTATTCCACTGATCTATATATCTGTTATGAAATTGGGAAGTGTAAATGCTGCAATTTTGCTGTTTTTTCCCCCAGATTGTTTTGGCTAATCTGAGGCCTTTCATTTATATATGTACCTTAAAATCAATTTGCTAAAAAAAAAAAAAAAAAAAGAAAGAAAGAAAGAAAGAAAAGAAAAGAAAAAAGAAAGAAAGAAAAAGAAAAACAGAAAAAGAAGATGTGGGATTTTGCATTTTTTCTTATTTTGATGTAGTCAATGCCTTTTAATGATGCTTGGATCACAGTAAACACTCTCAATTTAATAATTAAATAAATTAATGTACAAGTACATCAAGTTTTGATATAACAAGCCCAAAGGATAACCAGTCTTAAAAATAAGACAATAGTTTTTAGGAATAAAAAAATTATCTTTCTCAAGAATTCTTTCTTTGGTTTTATTTCTTAGGTTTTATTTAATTTGCCTGTTTGCTAGTATTACATAGACTTCTGTGCTCACAAAGAAAGCATGCTCGCTTCTATACATGAGAGTCCCACAAGATATAATTTACTTTAATTGCAAAAACTGTATTAAAATGACTTAAAAATCATTTATTGGGGGTGTTCGGAGATTTTTCATGAGATGAGGAACAGAGGTACAGTGGCACCTGTGCTCCTACTTTATTCATTTCTCCAAATCTATAATTTCTTTTCTCTGCTTCTCCTGGTTCAGATGTCCTTCACTTTTATTTTCTCTCTGAAGAATAGCTTTGCTTGTTTTGGTGTCAACATGATCACTTGATTTTCATGACTTTTCAGCTCAACCTCTTAACATTAATGAGAATCTCAATGTCCACATTCTAAATGTGCAGAAAATAGAAGTGGCCCACCTCTGGTTGCCTCTTCAGTCATCCACCCCTTGCCCATTCAACTGTGGCCTGAGATCTTCAGGGTTGCATAACATAAATATCATTGCAATGCTCAGTGATGGAGATATGTGTGACCTTGAATTGCACCCCAAAAGAAGTTGCAACATCTATAGCTGTGACTTTATGAAGGGAAAAGAGGTAGTCAAAAATGTAAGAGACATTAAAAGAAAAGCAATCTTAGTAAAGAAAATTTTTCAATGATTGAAGGAGTGGATTCTTAAGCAGGGAAAAGAATATAGGTTAAATTGGGGATTATGATTTATTCTCCTAAATTTATGGATAAATATAGCTACCAAACAAGTTAAAGTTGACAATTAAGTAATTTCAGAATTAAAATTAAATTTGTGTACTTATTGATTGTTCGTCATGTTTGATGTTAATTTCTGTATCTACCACAGTATCATTATTTATAAGGTTGGCATAGTATTACTATCAAGTGCTAGTTGTTAAAGACGGTGTGACACTATGTAAATTGAGTCTGTGTAAGTTTATCGCAAATGGTACTATACTATAAGGGTATAATTAAAATCATTACCATGGTTTTAGGATCAGTGCTTCTTTGCCCTCTCATGCAGGTGGATGTTTAGATAGGCAGTGATGAATGGAGCTGGTCTGACAGTTGGAGCCTCAAGATCCATGTTGCAGTTGGTACGATAAATAACTCTGTGGTTTTGGCAGGTCATACCATCTTCCCTCAAGTTGACCTAATGCGGAAGAGTTGCTTGATTTCAATTCCTTGAAACTATCTCTGGTTTTGAGTGCGTCTTATTGACATAAACATGGGAGCTCTTGGTGATGGGAATGATAACAGCAAAGCATAGTTGGTCTGACGAGGACGCCACCAAACATAAACTCGGCGTCTTTAAAGCAGATATGGAAAATTTACGAGGGAAAATCAATCTTTTTAACAGAACACATACTTTAAGTAAATGAAATCTTTCCTGCAGCACAAAGGCAGCCTTCAAGCAACTACAAACAAGAGAGTCAAGCACCGACTTTTCAAATGACATCATAGGTCCTTGGTTCTGCTTTCATTTTAAGTGATTTTCAGTGGATGCAAGCACAGTGTGCAGCTTATTTATCATAAAGCTGAAATCCATAAAGGTCCTTCAAGTGTTTCAATAAACTTATGAAAAAGTATTTTTCAAAAGAAAAGCCAACTGGCAATTTATTTTTCTCATGGTTTGAAATATGTTTAAATCCCAAATTTGATGCCACGATCCTCTTCGACTCTCCAGAATTGCAGGTTCTCCCTGACACTTTGATTACCGTAGAGAAATATATTCATTTGACCAGATAAATAACTAGAGTTGGGAAGAAGTAAGTCCAATTTAAAAAAGAATATAAATTTGGAGGTATCACCCCCTGTTCCCTGTATTCAAATGAAGTTAATTTAAGGCACATGTATTCTGTCATGTTCAGAGGATATATTATAATTAGTATAATGTGCATTATACTGGGAAGCCAATTACTGTACTCTAAGGACATGCCATTGGATTTATCTAAAGTAACAGAAATGCTCAGAGTTAATTAAGTTTGTCTTATGCTAACAAGAAACTGTGTCATATTATAGAAAGATTTTAGAATACTAAAAGGTCAATCTTTACTGTAAAAAAATCTGCACATAAATGTTTTATAAGGGATTGGCATAGAATAACATATGAACAAAACCGTAATCTGTGCTTAGTCCTTTAATTGGATTTTTTTAAGTTCTGTATTTTAATTAGGATGGTTTCAGCTGTAGGTAGCAGAACGGATATAAGCTTTACATGTACAAGATGATTTAGTGATACATATATTGGAAGTTCAGAAGTGGCTCAAGCTTGGCATTTGGCTTAATCTACTGTCATTTGATCTTCTATGTGACTGCAAAATGAAGGCAGAAGACTCAGGCTTATCAACTGCATATTTGGTCATTCAGGGGAAGAGAGAGCTTCTTCTTCTTCTTCTTCTTCTTTTTTTCATATAGGCAGGGAGATGTCTTTCCCAATATTTCATAACAAAAATTTTCTCTCTACCCTTGCTTGAATTATGTTACATTACTGTTTTGTTTTTTAATTAATCCCTGTGATCAGGTAAAAAAATCAAAAAGTGGCTACCTTAGACTTTAATTCTTGAAAAAAAAAATCATTATGGCATAGAGTTGGGGGATGAAGTACCTTCAAAGCATTCTGGACTCTGCAGAGGTTGAGGCCAATATCCCCCAAAGCACGTGGTGTGTGTGTGTGTGTGTGTGTGTGTGTGTGTGTGTGCCATAGAGGGAGGAGAACAGACTATATGTTCGAATAAGATGAGGAAAAGTTTAGGAAGGGGAAAGGTAGGAATTTACTGAGAAGGAGGCCAACAATGTCTACCATACTCTGTAAACAAGTGTTATGGGGATATTTGATAAGGTGAAGGCACACTCACCTCTCAGGGTTTGTTTTGTCCTGTATAACAAGAATGATAAAAATCCATCTTATAAGAAAGTCCCAAACGTCAAATTCTGTATCTTCTGAATGTCACTTAACCACTATATGTAAAGAAGGGTCCCTCTGACTGCATCAGAACAATGAATATTTTCAAAGTCAAACCATATCTTCTTCCTATCTCATAAGACCCTATATTGCCCTATATAGGTATAAACTACCAGCTAAATTACTCTTCTTGCCTCACTTCTTCTCACACATATCATATTTACTATACCCCTACATATTTGCTCCTGTCATGCAATGTCGTCCATGTGCTGCTCTGCCTATTCAGATTCTAGTTATGTGTCAAACTCATCTTTTCTCTGAAGACTTTCCTATCTACATTCGTGCATGTTGACTGGTCTTTCCTGATCTCCAAAGGCAATTCTAGTCTTTCGTATTACTTTCATTATTCATGCATTAAAGAATATATGTTGGCAATGTATTAACTGGAAAGACCTTCTTCTAGGTATTCAGGATAGAAACAGAAATATTTTCAAATGGAGGTTCTGGCATATGTGTTTATTTGTATGCTTATATCCCCCTCATATTTCTCCAAGTAACTTTCAATTTTCTTTTTTTTTTTTAAGATTTTATTTATTTATTCGACAGAGATAGAACCAGCGAGAGAGGGAACACAAGCAGGGGGAGTGGGAGAGGAAGAAGCAGGCTCATAGCAGAGGAGCCTGATGTGGGGCTCGATCCCATAACGCCGGGATCATGCCCTGAGCCGAAGGCAGATGCTTAACCCCTGTGCCACCCAGGCGCCCCAACTTTCAATTTTCTTAAGTGTTACAGCTACCTAATAGATTTGTTTCCTTCCACAATCTACTGTCAATTTTGCCATAAGAGAAAAGAGATTACGCAGGAAGGTAGGAAACACTAAAAATTGTGTGGCTTGATTTTCATGTTTCCATGGCACTGGCTGGCAAAAAAGGATGTTATTGAATTACCGTAGCCAAGGTAGGACAGTTTCAAGCAATTCTGAAAGTTTAGTACGTATTTTAGGAAACTAACAGCCCTTGTCTTTGGGAAATGTTGACTTTTTAGCCAAGTTGTAGCTGAAATTATAGAATTTCGTTTCTTGGGAACTCTTCTGCCAATACCATGGATTTGGGTCTAATTTCATGGTTTCTTGTTGAAGTTGATTTTTGCTCCCTTGACCTAACATTGCTAATTAACTTCTTTCTCACCCTAATACACTGATGTTACCTGTACCAGAAAGCTTTAAATGTTACATACAAATAATGACAACATGCCTGCCACCCAAATGTACACACACACATACACAAACACACACACACACACACACACACAGAATCTCTGGCCAAAATGCAGGTTATCTATCAACCTGCATGGAAAGTTCCAATTCTTTAGAGTCTCAAAAGGTGAAAATTATGACCTGGTTCCTTGGTGCTAGACATATATGTTTACTGATCTTAGTGTGGACCCCATAATTAATCGACATACCAATTCAAAGGTAACCTATAGAGTCACAAATTTTCCATATAGAAGAGACATTTTGTCTTCTTTCATCTAGTCTTGCTAACTTCATAAATTGTTTTTCCACTACTTAATTACTATCAACGAAGAAATGAACATTTCATCTCGTATATATTCCCTAGGAGACAGATTTCCTAAATACACACAAGATTTACATTCCTGCATAACCTATTTCAAACCTATTCTTACCTTTGTCATCTACATTTTATTCCATACAATCCCAGATAGGAGTAAAGGAGTGAGGTTAGAACCCCCCCCCCTTTTTCATGCTGAGTGGGATACATGGTTTCTACCATTTGGGCCTGAGTGATGAATTTGCCATTAATTAATTTGATTGACTGAGTAATGTGGCATCTTTCCCTCAATTTTGGCAACTATAAAATGGCAAATCTGGATGAGAGGAAAATTAGATTCTTTTCATCACTTTTAGTCTGTGATGGTACACTTACATATTGAGAGTTGAACCATGAACAATCAGGATTTTGTAGGACGTATGTGGAGCAGGGAAAAGTGCGAGATAAGAAGGAGTGGAGAAGGTAATTCAGCATTTTCATCTCAGTGATTGACTAGTATGCTAGAGATGGCCAACTCTTATTTGAACATATTTGTTTTTAAATGAATAAAATATGCCTCCTTCGCGCTTAGTGCTTGAGTATTACATAATCCATCAAGTACAGAAAATTAGTAGTAACACCTTGATGGAGACAAAGGCTTATGCCATTTTGCATTGTTCATATTTCTTTGACTTTTATCACCTTAGTGTGCAAGTATGCTTCAGTATGTTTTATAGTCGAATCCATGAGCTGTGAGAAACTGAAATGTCATTTGGGGTACCTCCGTGATATAATATTTATATTGAGACTTAATACATACTCTGTGCCTTTTATTGAACTATAATTTGTAGTATTACAACTGAAACTTTTCAGCTGCAGCTTAAAGCTGAGATATTTAGAAAAAGTGTGATCACTCTAAGGGAAATTCAGAAATTTTTAATCATTTCTGAAACATGTGGAAGCTGGTGTTCTGTTGGAAATGAATTTAATCTAAACATGCTATGGTTTATGAACGCTGTCAAAGCCAAACACAACATAATGAAACTTCATTTTAGTGTGCTCCCATTTAATATTTTCTAACATTTACCATTTGTTTATTAGATTTATATAGCACCTATTATCCAAATAGTGTTCAAAACATTGTTCAAAGAATATTAAACCAAGGCCCTTGTATCAAACTCTCTTGAAAGGATTGGGACAAAGGGAGAGAAACCTTGATAAACCACATGCACAGAAGAGAAATGTCAGCCAGAGCCTACGAGGCGATTTGTGTCCATAAAATGATTCCGGGTACTACATCCGTGGACATTGATACTTCACTCTAACTGGATTATGAACTCAAAATTTAAGTAGTTCTGATCAAGCCTGGGTTGGTAGATAAATTCCATTGATTTCATGTGCATTTCCAAAAAAAAATCAAATTTGTGACATTAAAAAGAAAATGTGACATTTAAAATCTGCAGTTTCCTACTGTTTTTTAAAAATATTATATTTAAAATTACTTTGTGTTTTTCAATTATAGATAAGTTTTGGTAATACTCAGAATCAGTACTTAAGCTGCAATATTGCTTACTGTCTTAAATTCACATGGGAAATGTTTTCATTCTTTGAGGATAGGCATGAAACTTTCAAACAGTAGCTAGGTATTCCATCTAACGGCATTGAGCACATAGTTTCCGCTATCTTATATTCTACCCCCATATCGACATTCGTCTATAGATATAAGACCAAATAATTTTAGAATTGGGCGAATCTCTAGAGTCCATCAACTATGACTCCTTCCTTTTGAAAATGAAGATACTTGAGACCCAGAGATTTCGATAATTTGCCTAAGCCCACCCTCTCAGTTTCTCACAGAGCTGGAGCCAGATTGATTTCCAGCTTAATCATCTTTCCTCTTTAACACAGTGCTTTTTATAAATTGCTCTGATATTTAAAAATCACATTTCCAAGAACTGGGGGTATGAGTATTTGTTGGGCTCACATTGAACCTTGAGTGTTTCATATTTCTGGATCTCTCTCACTGTGAGAAACTTTGCCATCCAGTGTGGGGTATAATGTGGCCAACCTTATTTGTCATACTTTGCTGACGCTGCTGTTCAGGGGGCCCAGATTAGGGGGTTAGCATTTCATATGGTGTGAGTTCTTGTCATTGAACAGTAAATTCACTTAAGACATCTTCGAGCCAAAACGGCATAAGTCAATGCCTATATCTCACTGATAGAGATGTTTTTCACACCTCTGTGCTCTGTCATGGACCCTGCCAATTAACCATACAGTCCCATCATTTTATTTTACAGTGGAGGACCAGAGATGTTAAGTGTCCTGCACAAGGTGACAGTCCTTGTCAGCAAGCACTTTTGACTCTCTTGTGTTTACCGTATTTTATATCTGGGCAATGATTTTGAGGTTAGATAAGAAAATGGTCTTGAAATCTCATCTTTCCACACTACAGCTTAACTCTATGACTTGATACCTGATTGATCTTGTTCTGGTTAATTAAGCACATAAGGTTCTGTTAACACATTTATAAAATTGAGATTATAATTGTGCTAATCTCATAGAAAGTGGTGAATATTTATTGATATTATTTTTATTATGCTAACTTTCATGATTCTGCAGCAGTTGCATCAATTAAAACACAGACACACACACACACACACACAAACACACACACACACACACACACACACACACACACACACACACAAGGCTTTTCAATACTATTATATCATTCTCCACTATCCTAGCCACAGGAATATTTCCAGAGAATTATTGCAAAAATTATGAGTAAATCATTTGAGAGAAAAAATCCTAATGTTATACTAATTCACAGGTCCTGCCCAAATTCTTCAAATCCACTACCTTTAATTCTTGCTTGGATTTGTATTTTCAAGTTCTCTTCATTTAGCCATGTTATAGCCTTAAGGGCAAATCTGATCTAGGTAGGAAATTGAGTAAGATATCTAGTGCATCTTTTTTTGAATTTGTACAATACAATACAATTTGTAAAGTGACATGTTCAAATTCTCTACTTTTCATGCAATCGCACCATAATTTTACCAATTAACAAGTGACAGAGCAGAAAATGGGCAATGCTTCTCCCTGGCTGTGGGGATATTGAGCTGTTGCTTTTTCTTTCTTCTTCATCCTTTCCTTGCTCAAACAGCACCCACTCAGTGTCTCTGCTCAGCACATTGAAGTAGTGTGATGCCATTTTTAAATATCCCCTTAAAGGCTGAGTGGTTAAGCATAGGCATTTAAGCAAATACAAAAGTAGGGTAATCGATCCACAAACTATCAGTTTATGCCAATCAGATTAAACACCAAAGCATGGTGTGCCCATGACTTTAATAATAAAGTATAGGCATTTATGAGCATAACTTGAATTTATACATACAAGTTTGAACAGAAGCAGACTGCCCATATCAAATTGTGGAAATGAACCAATAGTCTATTTCTTACCTTTTTTGTATTAACCCTTTGAAAGGACCCCTTTCTTCCTATCTCCCCCACTTTAGTCTCGTTTCCTCAGTACTTTACCATCAAATTATGGATAACTCCAATATTAGTCATCTGTGATAGTAGTTGCAGATAGTAATCATTATTTGGTTAACTGATTATAACTTTAGTATTAATTATATTCAGTTTTGTATCCCCTATTCCAATTGGAATGATGGCTGGTATCGAAGCTGCTTGGGAGATTTTGTTGTTTGTTTTGTTGTTTGTTCTTTTCCTTTTAAAAATTGCTAGGGAGAAGAGCAAGTGCCAGTTTACCACCAATTCTGGAAGAAGCTTTTGGAAGCGCTTCAACCTCTTCTCTACATCTCTGCAAATCCCTTTATTGGATCACTGAAACTGAAAATCTAGTCACATCCTCTTTAGAGGCAAGAACAAGGACCATTATAATTATGCAGGTGAAGTATGGGAGTTGGAAAATTATTAGCATTATTTGCAAAGTAAGTATAAAGTTAATTATCATAAATGCCAGCTACATACAACTAATCTTTAGTTATTAATGTAAATGGATAACTGTGAAATTGAAAACATTACTTTTAAATATGTGTGAGTATGTGTGTGTGTGTGCTCATGGAGAGAGAAAGAGAGAGAGAAGAGAGGGAAAGTTTGCTTATATACCATAAAACTCTGGTTTTATAGACAGGGCTTTTGTATCTTTGTTAATTTTAAGTCTTATAGAATTATTAGGAACTCACAATTAAAACATAAAGCATAGAGGAAACAGTTGGATTATTCTCCTAATAATGACAATGTGCAATGACTAAAAGTTTACTAATGAGTACTTGATAAAAGCTCTCATATGATAAGAACAAAAGTTCAAAAATATATGTATATTTCTTGATTTATGGTATTTCATATTAAATAGAAAAACTCTGATTTGAATGGTGGTGGTGTGTGTGTTTTTAAATGATACATGAAGAAGAAATTTAAAATAACTTTGTCCTGATGGAGAATCAACAAAAATGTGCTTTGTAGTATGTACCTGGAAAGTAATTCACTCAGTAAATTCAGAGAGAAAATAGCTGTCTGATTTCTAATGTCTATAATGGATTTCTCAATGTGTCTCTTTCCCTAGAAACTTAATATTATATTTGTCTATATTAAGTAAGTCTCTTAACATAAATGTTTAAAAACTTTGTAAAAGAATAATTCACACTATTTGCTGTAAATGCAATACTTTCATTATACTATTAAGTACTAAACATGTTATGACAGATTATAATATGCAATTAATTCAGAGGTTAAGAAGATTTTAAGGATTCAAACTCTACAACTTCAATTATTATTTATTTTGTGTACTCTGATCTTTTGTAAGTTTCCAAATCCTCTAAGGTTATGGCAAATAATGACTTCTAGGGGAGTGGCACCTAATATCAGCTCAAACCCTACACATGATTCCCTCCAATGTCAGTCACATTACTAAAGAGGCAACGAAATTCATCATTTTTATGCTGGCATAAATTCTCCACGTTGCTGACTCAAACGCAGTCCCACAGTGTCCCTCGACATTAATTTCAACCTGCACACTTCAGATGGATACAAAGCTCGTCTTGGTGATGGTGCTGTATAAAACAAAAAGAAGAACCTATACTTCCAGATTGGCTGCTATTGCCCGAATGTATTGCCCACCTCTTTGGGGGCCTGCAGCATCTTTGTCAATTTCTGAAGTAATCGCATTTTTAGGATAACGCTCTGAATCGTTATTAAAGGGGCATATGCTTTTGATTGTTTCTTCATTGAAACAGTCCAGGTAGACAATTTTTGGATGTATCCTCCTTCTATTAAACCACGGGCCATGAACCCACAGTGATGGCCTTCTCTGCATATGCAATTCAAGGAGCTTTATGTACAGTGTGGAATAGTTAATATCACATTTAGTTCAAAATCCCGTGGTTCTCTGATGGGGTCTGTGCAAGACACAGAAACCCAAAAGAGTGAGATTTTTGCAAATGCCATCCTCTACAGCAGCATCTCAAGGTGGTTCAGTAAACGTCGTCCATCTGCAGGACGAGCAATTAGCCCATCAACATGAGTTCAGTTTCGATTGCCCTGGGGGAGATCATCTTGATATTCCCTTTTGGCTCTGACATTCCAAAGAAAGCTTTCCTGTTCTCGCTTTCTTGGTATGTGCCACTCATCAGTGTTTAAAAGGTTATCTTCTAGAGAAAATGGCCAATTACGATGAGAACAAATTAGTTCTGTTTATGTCTGGGAAAGGAAGAAAATTCATGACGAATTATGTCAGTGTGGGATAATAAACCTGTGGCTATAAAATTAAGGGTGCTAAGACACAAGACGAAGCAGAAGGATGAGAGTCGAGAGAAGGCAGAGCCACAGATGCGGCAGGCAAGATTAAGGTATCTGGGCCACAGTAAAATGGCATCGAGTGCCTGTAAATCAGAAACTGGGAAGGGTGGTTTCTCCTGGAAGACACTTATACTGCAGGGATTAAGAGATCAGAAATCAGGAAAAATCTCAAAGAACCATGAACTAAAGGGGAGTGTTGGGTGAGCAGGAAACAGCTGTCTTATAGCAAACCCGGGAACCCTTGAAACTTCCCAAAAGAGGAAATTATCTCTCTCCATCAAGATGCTTCATGCTGCTTAGTGCAGAATTACTTTTCAGTTGGGACTAGCCTTGAACTTGGAAGAGGAAACAAGTAAATTGTAACTTCTTACTGAGTATAAAACTAAAAGAAAATCAGCAGAGACATGAATTAATGCCTGAAATATTTGTGGTTAAAACTTCAATGAAGTTATATTGATGCTTTTTAACTACATTTTTACTGTTCACCATATTTATTATGAACTATTTAGTTATTCATTCATTCCTCCATGTAAACCTTTACTGATTACAAACTGGCTCAAGGTTTTACTGTATATGTGGAGATCTGTGTTATCTTAGTAATGTACTTTTTATAACAGAGGTCATTCAGGTAGCCTGAATGTTGGTCCCACTCTTCTCAGTTGTATCTTTCTCAACTTCATTTTCCTCATGTGTGAAATGGGAATAATAATATTGATGTCAGGGTTATGTGGGAATTATTTAAGATAATATATGTAAAGAGCTCAAGTACCTTTCACTTTCCAGGCACTGCGCTGTGTCATGAAGACACATGACGATCCCACCTTAGTGGTTTAAATTCCACATCTCTGAAATGGTTTCCTGTTTGATTTCCAAATCAGTGACGTTTCCCAGAGCATTGTCTTTGTTTTATATTTCTCCTCCCCCAGGAACTAGCTCAACATAGAGGGAATAGCAAGTATTCAACAAAATGAATTTGAGTTGTTTTATATCCTTGTGAGGTAAATAGGGTAGCTGTATGCCTTCTATTGTAACCGAATACCAGAAATCCAAAACTGTTGTTTATAAAGCCCGAGAGTCACCCAGCTAGGTGATGGTGAAGGCTGGTCAGCACCTTAGTCTTGTGATTCCTACCAGAATGCATTCTCCCCCACCTATGCCCAATCCACTCCTTGTTGATTTTACAGGAAGATAATTAAGCAGAAAGACAAGATTGAGAAATCTGGGCTTTGAAAAAGATAAGCATATAATTTTCGTTTCAGTGATGAATTGTAGAGAATTCCTCAAGATAAGCATCCCCCATGAGGAGGTATATGACTGATGAACAAAAGTACAGAAAGTATATGAACTCCAGACTCCTTTCTTTTTCTCTGTGCAATGTGCTCTAGATTTCCAGTTAGACAGTTTGCAGATTCTTTTCCTGCTAATGTGTTAAATTAGTCATGCTTTATCTAAGGCTCAAAAGCAAAATTAGTGATTCACCATTGGGTCCTACCTGCTAAATACAACCTTGTAAAGTCTATTTTTAGGCATCTAATATTTAGGCTATATATACTATCTTGATATATTACTTTAAAATTATTTATCCCTTGAAAACAAAATGCAGACTGGTCTGTCCATAGTCCACGTGTCACATACTATATGAAAAATCGTTTGGGGATTCGAAGGGTTGTAACTTATTTTAAATTGAATTATTCTTTTATTTTGCTAGTGCAGAATAAAACCACAAAGAAGAGTGATTATCTTTTTCCTTTCTTTTTTTTCATTAAAATGCAGACATAAAATTTGATCTGAGAAATTGGAGACACTTTAGAGTTCATTGGTTCAATCTCTCACTCTGTGCAGAAATGACCAGTGTAATAGTTTTGATAGGTATTCATTCAGCTTCGGCTTCAACTCTTAAAATCAGTATCTTCTCAGAGGCTCATACCATTTGAAGAGGTCTGAATGGACTCTTCTTCAACACATTGAAAGTAAATTCAATTTACTGCAATTTCTAGCTGGTGGGTGCAGTTCCACAAAGAATGTCATGGAATGTCTAATTCCTCTTTTTCCATGTGACTTTCTGATATTTGGAGAAAATTGTTGTGTCTCATCAAAACTCTTTTACAATCAAGTTGTTCAAATTCTTTCAACTATCTCTCTTGTGATATGCTTTTCAGACATGTTTATATCCTAGTCTCTCTAGCCAAGTATTAAATTCTTAAAATACATCATCTCAAACTGACCGCAATATTTCAGATGTTCTTTAATCATGTCCAGAATACCATGCCAAGTTGTCTTTTTATTTCAGGAAACAATTTTTTTTTTCAAATTAATTCAGCCAAATATGTTCACCCCTCTTGACAGCTGTACCATATTGCTTCCTCTTTTTGATCACATAACAAATACAAGTTTTGGGTAGAGAATTAGTTGCCCTCATTCTCTAATGGGGGATTGAGTCTCTTAAATTGATTTGTGGAACTTTTCATATATATATGAAAAACTTTGCATTTCTTTTTCTTTTATTTGGGCTGATTTTTCCAGTAACTTCAGATCCAGTACACACATAAGTGTCATTTCAGAACATGTGCTCTACTACTTTCTGTTGCCTGAGTTCTAATCTTGGTTTCGACACTGATGAGCTGTGTATTTGCGGGCAAGGCAATTAGCATCACTAAATTTATTCATCTGCAAAACAGGAGTAATAACAGCATCTACTGATAAATTAGATGAAGTTTGTAAACCAATTATATCAGTGCTTGACACAAGAAAATTCCGAAAAAAATATTCCCTATTATCATTGTCATTATTAAAGTGACCAGCTGTCCCATGGGGCGCCTGGGTGGCTCAGTCAGTTAAGCAGCCAATTCTATTTTTGCTCAGGTCATGATCTCAGGGTCGTGAGATTGAGCCCTATATCAAGCCCTATGTCAGCCCCACATGGAGCCCTGCAGGATCTGGCTTCTTGCTCACTGGGCAGTCTGCCTGAAATTCTCTCTCTCTCTCCCTCTGCCCCTCCCCTCACTCATGAGTTCTATTTCTCTAAAATAAATAAACGAATCTTAAAAAAAATAAAGTTACCAGCTGTCCCAACAAGTGTGGTACTGCATGCAAATATATAGCTGTTACACATTTATTAAGCTGTAGTAAGAGTCATGCACAAAGAACAGCTAAGCACAGATTAGAGCCTGCCTCTAGTATCATTACTGAACTTGTAGGGCCTTTTCCCCATTTGAAAGCTCACTGCTTTGACATTCAGGCAAACTCCCCTTATGAAACTGATGTTGACTGCAGTTGACCATAATATTCTTTTGGAATTGTTTACATAAAATATATTTTTTGAATGTATATTAAGTTCCTAAAATTTAGCCTTAGAAATCAGTTTTTCCCAAGTTAGAAAATATCAGAAATGCATTTACTTGTTCCTAGTTTTGTTATACTGCTCTCATTATTTCTTATTTTATAAAGGTCATGATCACATCTTTAAAAATTTCATGCATTCATTCAACACACATTTTTTAATTCCTACTGTGATAATGTAAGTTTCTGCAGTCTCAATGAGTTAATGGTCCATGGGACAAACTAAACATGATCTTGCATTTTAATGCTCAATTTATGTACAAATTTTAATAAAAGCAAGAACAAGAAGATAATAACTTATCTCAGTAAGATTTTTCCATTCCTTGATATCTAATTTTCATTAGAAATACTGAGGTGTTTCCTACAAATCTCTGGACCTATTATGAATTCAGCTCTTTTTTAGCACGTTTTCTCTTAGCCGCTCTGGGAAGCTCTTTTTAATTAATAAAGAAATTAGAAGCAAAATAATTTTCCAAAGTTTTAAGCTTTCCTTGTCATCTCTTAACTATATCTGCCTAAAGACTGGATCCATGGATGCTTTCTTTGAATTATAACAGTCTATAAAGGTCTACTTTACTCTTGGCATGGTTAAAATCCTTTCAGGTTTTTGTTTATAATTTTATTGGGGAATATATATAATTTTACATGTGCTATTTTAAATAAGAATGTAAAAAAATCCATGTGTATACCAAATAACTTAAGACATAGAATATTACAAAAGCTTTCAAGCCTTCAGTGTGTCCCTCTTTAATCACATTATGCTTTCAACTCAGTGGTAAGCATCCTGGCTTGTGCATTAATAAGTCTCTTGCTCTCCTTTATAATTTCACTTCATATGTGAAAATCTCTAAATAATATGCATATATGTACAAATATATTAGGTATACTCTGCAATTTCTTGTAATTTTGACTTGCTATAGTTTATACTTTTTGAAATGGATTTTGTTCAATATTTTATTTTTGCAAATTAATTAATGTTCAGTTTCAATATTGAAAATTCAAATTAAATTTTGAAATTCCATCTTTTTTTTTTTTTTTTTTTTTTAGATTTTACTTTAGGGGTGTCTGGGTGACCAAGTCAGTTAAGCACCTGCCTGCCACTCAGGTCATGATCCCAGAGTCCTGGGATCAAGCCCTGAGTCAGGCTGTCAGTTCAGTGGGGAGCCTGCTTCTCCCTCTCCCTCTCCCATTCCCCCTGCTTGTGCTTGCTCTCTCTCTCTTCAAATGAATAAAATAAAATCTTTTTTAAAGAAATAACTTTCTTTTTTTTTTAAGATTTTATTTATTTATTTGACAGAGATAGAGACAGCCAGCGAGAGAGGGAACACAAGCAGGGGGAGTGGGAGAGGAAGAAGCAGGCTCACAGCAGAGAAGCCTGATGTGGGGCTAGATCCCATAATGCCGGGATCACGCCCTGAGCCGAAGGCAGACACCTAATTGCTGTGTCCCCCAGGTGCCCCCCAAAAAAGATCTTTCTTCTTGAAGTGATGGGAGATAACAAAATGTCTACCTGAAGAGATGAAGTGAGGGGAATGATGTAGGCACTGTGATGTAATATTGGGCTATTACTGACCTTCTGATAATATGTCAGAAGGAGGATGGTCTCTTCCGGGACCATGAATGACTGCAGGTAGCTGAAACCCCAGAAAGTGAAACCTAGAAAGGGAATACCATATACACAAGCCTCAGATGTATTACACATGATGATATTTTTATGTCTCCCTGGAGGCTAGAGATAAACCTATCTTTAGTGATCTATACCTAGGGGATGAATTGCTGGAGCTTAGTATTTGCATCCTTACATTACTCGCTAATGCCACATTATTCTCCCTAGTGGTTGAATCAATGTATATTCCCATCAGCAATATGTGATACCTTGCCTAGCTTTACAGTCTCACCAACACTTAGTATTCCTGGATTCTATAATATTTGTAAATTTCATGAACATGAATTTACCTTTATTTGTGACTTTATCTCAATGGGTGCCCCTATGGGAAGATTATAGAAACTTCTAAGGAAGGCAATCATCATTATCAAGGAAAGAACTACCTATCTTTGATATAGATTGGCAAGAGACACTCTGGGGCTAGACAGCAGACTTGAAATTTGGCAAAAGAATAACATTAGAGATAACTCGGGGGCAAGAGGGAGCATGGGGCAGCTCAGGAGCTGGAAGAATTTCGGAAGGCTGAGGAGGAAGAGCATCAGGGGCCAAGATTAGAGAGCACTGGGTGGTGTTTAAAAGAACTTAATAACCATTTAAGGAGTTTGAACTTTATTCAATAAATAAGTCTCATGAACAAAGAAGTCTTAAGTGTTGTCGGTGGCGGAGCTCATTACAACACCTGAGTGTAGAAAGATTACTCAGGTCGCAGCACGGGAAGTGGGTGGGCTGGAGGTGGAGTGAACACTAGTGACAAAGATAAAGCTGGCACCAAATGACGGCACAGTGTGGGAACCAGGAGAAATGGTCAGGCTCGAGAGCTGATCTGGAGATGAGTTGGTGAATAAGAAGGAAGAAGAGATCAAGGATGACAGGCTTTTACGATAAAATTGATGATGAAGGGGAGACTTTGACAGGAGGATATGCAATCTCAGGCCTGTTGAAATTTGCCCGGTGGACAGTGGAGGAAGTGAGTCTCCTGTTAATGAAAGAGAAACATTTAGAAGTTACTGGTACAAACCATCCAGAATCACTGGTTCTACAAAATTTTAGGTATTAATGCACAGTTTCCAATGGGGGAAATATCTTATTTACTTTGGGATCTTTAGGAATTTAAGGTATCAAAAATAATAACAATAACGATATATTTTAAAACATATGCATACATACACCTGCCTGCAAACTTACTAGCTTCTTATGCTGAAGAACCATTTTTACATTCACCAGTATCCTTGGGCTTGTCCAAAACTAGATCTGTGAAGGACGATTTGAAGAAGTAGCTGTCTAAGCCCAAGCCTTTCGGGTTACAAAGGTTCTTTTATATTTTAGAATTCCACCATCTCTGCTCTGGTCATTCTATAAAATGGTCTTTCAGAATAAAAACAGTGACATTAATTTGTGAAGGTAGGATTTATCAAGATCGAATTTCACAGGTATGACAACTTTTTCTTGTTGCTAATGCTTTCCAGTTATTGGTATGTGGGTAGAGGACTCCTTAGGGAGACACTTCCAGGGGTATGATGAAGCCTATAGATCAGAATTTCTTAATAGCAATACTATGGACATCCTGGACCAGGGAATTACTTCTTGTGGTGCTGTCATGTGCAATGTGGTTGTGTGGTGGTATCCGTGGCCTCTACCTACTACACGCCAGTGACACAGCCGCTTTGAGTCATGACAATCAAAAGTGTCTCCAAACATTGCTGAAGATCCCTAGTGAAGTAGATTACAATCCCCCACAGTTGCTTTTAGAACCACATCTGTGGATATGTGAGAAAGAAAAAGTTAATGTTTCAAGAAATATCCGTTACCTACGGCAATGAAGAGCGTCCTTTTTATATCTTACAAATTCTCATTCCCGTAGCCAAAAAAACAGGTTAATAAGTAGAGATTTGTTCATGTGTTAGCTGCAAGCTGTTCTTTCCACAGGTGGGCGTGTCTCCGCTAAGAAATGCTCGCCAGTGGCAGCAGCTCAGAGTATTACTCACCCTGTCGGAAATATGCTACAACGGAAGTGAGTTGGTCTCATCCATGTGGTTGAATTACATGAAGGATGAAGCCACCTTGGTAACATGACTGGCAGCCAGACACCTGATTCTTAAGCTTTAACAGGGATGTTCCCAGTTAGAAGGATGGGGAGGAAGTTGATTGTCAACTGTTGCTTTTAACAGTAGGTGTTGGCCTAGGGGACAACGTGTTTCTGCTAAATTGGAGCTATTATTGCTGTTTGTTTCTCATTTCCTCGGTTTAGTGCTGTCTAGCATTTTGCAAATTCCTGCTTTCCAGATATACAGAAAGACTTCTGAATGTACCTATATTGCTGATCAACTAGAAAAACGTGTGCCAATCTCTTCTTTTTTTAACCTGTTTTACCTGGAAGGGTGTATATGATTGTATTGGGGGGTTGAGTAGTGTATTCTCCGTATAGGATTTAAAAGCATGATTTTGAAAATTGCAGAAAACTAAATCACTGTTATAAATTAAATTTGCTGACACACAGTCAGGCATGAGATAGGCCTTCCAAATGCTGATTTCTCCTCGGATTCTTTTTAAACAGGGATAGATATTTGTTTAAACCTGAGAAACGTAGAATCGAGTACCAGAAGAAAAAAGTTTCATTTGAATTATTATGTACAATGGGATTGTGACAGATGCTGAATAAATAAAAATGAATAACAAGAATATGATTTTCCTGACAACTGTGCACAAAGGGCTGTAACAGATTATTTTAAACTTTGAGGTTTTGAATGAACCTCTTCAATGTCTTACAATTTCTTTCCCATAGATTTGAAAATTCAACCTGTCATTAAAGATATTGCTCTCCTTTACTTTCTTCTCATTCCCAGCTCTTGCAAGAAAAACCCCTGAGCAAACGAACATAAAGTGCACACAGCAACTGTTCCACATTTAGGAAAAATGTTCAGCACACCGTTACCTATAATTTTTGTTGACATTGTACAAATGAAAGAATTACAATATTTTCTAAGTTTTGAACTGATATATTTTTTAAAGATTTTATTTATTTATTCGACAGAGATAGAGACAGCCAGCGAGAGAGGGAACACAAGCAGGGGGAGTGGGAGAGGAAGAAACAGGCTCATAGCGGAAGAGCCTGATGTGGGGCTCGATCCCATAACGCCGGGATCACGCCCTGAGCCGAAGGCAGACGCTTAACCGCTGTGCCACCCAGGCGCCCCTGAACTGATATTTTTTGACATTTAAAAGTTTAATTATTAAATATTTGGTACATGTGGAATGCGTACCACATATATGTAAGTGATGAAGCATTGTAATAAAATGAACGATGAACCCACCATTCCTTTTAAGAAATAGAACATCGCCAATGTCATTACATGTAAATAGGTGCTTCTTTTTTGTCCCACTCCCTTGCCTTCCCCAAGAGGTAGCCGTTACCCTGAATAACAGGGTTTATCTAATTTGGTTTTAAAATGTCATTCAGTGAAGTGGTAAGAGAGGGTTTCAGATAATCTCTGAAGCCAGCCTGAATTCTTCTTGAATATTTTCTGAGGTACTTCTTGTTTTAGACTCCTTTTGTCCTTTTAGATTTGAATTCTAGCCCCATCTTCCATTTGTGACCCTAATCCACTCTCCAGATCTGATGTTTTGAAATGGATTAAACAGGGGCGCCAGGGGGGCACAGTTGGTTAAGCATCAGACTCTTGGTTTCACTCCGGTCATGATCTCAGGATCTTGAGATTGAGCCCCGTATTAGGCTCTGTGCTGGGTGTAGAGCTTGTTTAAGATTCTCTCTCTTCTTCTCTCTCTGTGCCTCTCCCCACCCCTCAAAAAAATTAAAAAAAAAATAGAATGACATGTCTAATTTTTTGCATATATGGCTTCCAGAATCTGTCTTATTGCCTATTCCTTATTTGTTGACTCAATATTACTATAATTCCCCATCAGCATTTGCTCTCCATTTTCATTTCACTTGATAAAATGTATATGTGCATGAGCGTATACATACATACATATATACACATATATATGTGCATTTATATATAACATATATAATATATAAGATGTATAAACACATTACTAAATAACCTGTAAGTGCCAACTCACCTCAAACTAACCTACAATCCATCCAAAGACCATGAGCTTGCTATCCAAAAGCAGTTTCTGGAAAATTAGCTTATTCATACTTCAGTACATCTAATTATCCAGAAATGAAAAGCCTTACAATATAGAAATTCTGGATAAGCCCTGGCAGAGACGTTTCTGCAGAGCATGTGTGAAATCTACTAATCAAAAGGGTAAATGCATGAAGATAGCGGCAATTTTACTAAGAATAACTGTAATTAAATAGAGTGTATTTTCTCAATTTTTACAAAAATAAACTCATTCTAAGTTATGTGATTAGAATTAACTCCCACCAGGTCCCCTGTCCTAGTTTATGCAGACCTCCCCTTCAATACTTAGACTGCTTTTCCAGTCCTCACTTACCATAATAAGCGATAGAGTTTGAACCTGTTCAGTGGGGGATTGTGCTGTGATGATTCTCATGTCAGGAACTTTCCCAGCCTACTCTTTCTCTTCCTCAATTTTATGCTCCTTATCGAACTTCACACTTTTGTAATTCCAGCCTCCTAAGCTACTTGTACTTTCCCAGTGATTCCCCTTACGTACATATGTTTGCCCATGATATATTTTCTCCATTCTCTTAGTCTTTTTCTGTTTGAAACCTTAAGCCATTCAGTTCCTTTTATTCCCCTAGAAATGAATAACTTACGACAAATGTGGGCTGCATAGGAGTAGCTCATAAAAATAGAGGGGACTAGTCCAACATGTGATGCCCTTCCTTACCAATTATCTTGCTTATGGAGCACGTTGGCCAATTGCTATCACATCGTCCTCCCCCACTAAAAATATTGCTTTGCTATCTTTCACTATTTATATCCTATAGCATCATATTTTTCCTCTATTTTATTTTTTTGTTTTGTTCACTGGCTAAATTTTTATTTTTTTCCAAACACTGACATTCTCCATAATAAATGACATCTAGTTAGTTTAGTTTCATTTATATACCTGCTTTACCTCTGCTTATTTCTGAAATTTGTATTTAAGAGGTTCAGAACATTTCTAGTTAATTTAATTGCATGTTTCAATAATTAATTCATTACCTATAGCAGTTTTCCAAAGTTTGTAAGTTGACATCGTTTGGTTATGGTTATAACCCAAGCCTGCAGTTAATCCATTCCCTAACAATGGCAGTGCTACTGCCTACCATTCACGAAGAAATGTAGAAACTTCAAGAGGGTATTTTCATAGAAGTACACTTAGCCAGAGCTTGCAAATATACTTACTCACAGATCTTAATTAAATAAATGATGTCATACCAGTAAATGGCTTGTTTCTAAAATGGAAACTTTGATATCTTATTATTGGAAATTGAAAAAGAAGATGTCTCATTGGTCTTCAAACTTCGAGGAAGTGCTTGCTCATGCACTATGTTTTATTACAGTAGTTTGCAACCCTCACTTACTTCCATCACTGAAATGCTTTAAAAAAAAAATGCTGACGTTTGGACTCAACGTCTTAATACTCTGCTTTCATTTAGGTGAGTTGGGGCCCAGGCTTCAGTATCTTAAAAGTTTCTCCAAAGATTCAAAAGTGCAGCCAGGGTTAAGAAAACTGCTCTATTACAATACCTATTTAAGTACATTTGCATGTTAATCTAGCAAGTAGTTTAAGACTATACTGCCAATAGATAATCTAGCCTATGGAGACAGTATTGCCTTGTGTGCAGGTTATAGACTTTGAAAGTCAGACAGCATGCCTTTAGAATTCTGAATGTGTTGGATCGGCAACTTAAGATTTTACCTTCACTATCATGCTCCTTAAGGATACCTCAGTTTTCTCATATTTAATACTGGCCTCACAGAATTATCCAAAAGATTAAATGAAATAATCTACACAAAACATATAAATTATTTGGTCAAATTCTTGACCTACAATAGACTTTCAATGATTGATAATTATATTTTAGATTACCAAAAAGAGGAAAAACTCACTTAGATAAATATTTGACTATAATAATATGACTTCCAGTATGTATTCTAATATATATGTGCATATCTATATACACCATATATATATCTTTTCTAGTATATGTGTATATATACCATATCTAAATGAGAGAAATAAAAACAATATAAAGTATACTCAAAGTAGTCTAGAAAAATATTCCAAAATTAAATGGGCATGTATTAAACATTTATCATGCCAGGTATTATGCTATTTTTATAACAAATACTGTAAGGTATAAAGAATAAATTTGGTGATTTAATTTAAAATAAGATGGCAAGCAGTGAAACAAAAAGTGGTTTCTAACTGCAATATTCTCTTTTGAATGAACTGAACTGACATTCAGCAGAGGTGGTTTCCTTACTCTCTATGTACTATATAATTCCAGGGCACTTGGCTACTAAAACAACAGAGAACAAAGCACAGATAGTGGAGAAAAATAACCCCATGGAGAGATATAAATACACTCACAAAATTTCTCAGAATTGATTTTTTTCCACAGGGGCAATGCCTAAAACTTAGAAGAAAAATTAATTATTAGGAAACTTACTCAATCCAAGCTCTAGACAGTCTTACACAAAGAAATGAATAAGAGTAAATGTCTACACTGGGAGAGAAAGAATGAGTAAATTACAGTATGGCTTGGAAGCAGTAGACCATAGTGGTTAAGAGTATGACTTTGCCATTTTCTGGCTGTGTGGACTTGGGCATATTACCTAATGTCTTTGCCTCATTTTCCATATCTATAAAATGGGCACCTGCAAATATTTTTTAAGATTTTATTTATTTACTTGAGAGAGAGAGAGCAGGAGCTGGGGAGACGGAGCAGAGGGAGAGGGAGAAGCAGACTCCCCACTGAGTAGGGAGTCCAATTTAGGGCTTGATCCCAGGACCCTGAGTCAGATACTTAACCTGCTGAGCCACCCAGGTGTCTCTGCATGTATTTTTTGAGACTCAAATGCAATGATTTAGTTCTGTGCTTGAAAATTGTATATATCAGGGTACCTGGGTGGCTCAGTCATTAAGCGTCTGCCTTCGGCTCAGGGAGTGATCCCAGGTCCCTCGGATCGAGCTCCGCATCGGGCTCCCTGTTCTGCTGGGAGCCTGCTTCTTCCTCTCCTACTCCCTCTGCTTGTGTTCCCTCTCTCGCAGGCTGTCTCTCTCTCCGTCAAATAAATAAATAAAATCTTTTTAAAGAATTAAAAAAATATATTTTTTTAAAAAGAAAATTGTATATATCATCTTATTAATAAGTGCTATGTGAGTGATACATATTATGACCATTACATCTAATAGCATTGAATATTATGAGAGTATTTCACTTTTTATGATCACAAGAAAGAATATTATATTATTGAGTGATATAAAAATAGTATATAGGGCTTATGATTTTGCCATGTGAGTATCATGCATAAAGGAAAATTCTAAAAATTAAAAATAAAAATAATGATTAAATTGATACAGCTGCAGAGAAAACAGGATAAGGTTTCCTCAAAACACTAAAAATAAAATACAGTAGGATCCAGTCCTTCCACTCCTGGGTATTTACCCAAAGAAAATGAAAACACTAATTCAAAAAGATATGTGCACCACTGTCTATTGTGGCGTTATTTACAATAGCCAAGATTTGGAGAAGCCCAAGTTTGTGCATGGATAGATGGATGGAAAAAGGAGATGTGGTGTGTGTGTGTGTGTGTGTGTGTGCGTGTGTGTGTGTGTGTGTGTACACAGCCATAAAAAATGAGATTTTGCTCTTTGTAACAACGTGGATGGACTTAGAGGATATTATGCTAAGTGAAGTAAGTCATATAGAGAAGGACAAATACCCTATGATTTCACTTATATGTGGAATCTAAAAAACAAAATAAGTAAACAAAAATGCAGAAACACACTCACCAATACAGAGAACAAACTGGTGGTTTCCAGAGGAGAGGGACATGGAGTGATGGGCAAAATAGGTCAAGGAGACTAAGAAGTACAGAGTTCCAGTTATAAAATACAAAAGTCATGGGATTGAAAAGTACCACATAAAGAATACCAGTCGATAATATTGTAATAACATTGGATGGTGACAGATGGTGACTATGCTTATCTTGGTGAGCATTGAGTAATATATAGAATTATTGACTCACTATGTTGCACACCTGAGCCTAATTACATATTCATGTCAACTATATTTCAATTATTTAAAAAGTAATAAATATTTTTTTTTTACAAATTAGTGATTTCATCCCAGATAACACTGTCAATTACTAACAGAATAATGCCTGTTTTTGCTGAATTAAAGCATGCCATGTTTTTTTGTTGCTGTATAATTAAAGGGTATAAGTAAGTTTAAAAGTAATAATAAAAAATAAAATAAAATCAACTGTGTTAACATAGGGAATGTGTAGGAAATGAAAAGGTAAATGATTTTTATTTTCATCTTACACTTATCTTTATTTTTTTTTAAAGATTTTATTTATTTATTTGACACAGAGACAGAGAGCACAAGCAGGAGGTGCAGCAGGCAGAGGCAGAGGGAGAAGCAGGCTCCCCGCTGAGCAGGGAGCCTGATGCGGGGCTCGATCCCAGGACCCTGGGACCACGACCTGAGCCGAAGGCAGATGCCCAACTGACTGAGCCCCCCAGGTGCCCCTATTCTTATCTGTATATTCTAATTTTCTACAGTTTTAGACTCATTTTATAACTAAAATAATGTGTGTGTGTGTGTGTGTGTACGCTTGCTTCTCATTCTCTGCTGAAAGGGTTAGTATAACATTGATAGTATTTCTTCCTCAGATGTTTGGCAGAATTCATAAGTGAAGCCAATTAAGTAAACTTTTCTCATGAGATGATTTCTAATTACAAATTCAATTTCTTCAACAGCTATGCCACTGTTCGGATTTCTCATTTCTTTTTGTGTCAGTTTTATAACATTTATTTTTTAAGGAATCTGTTCATTTTGCCTAAGGTTTATATAATGTGTTCATAATATCTTATTATCTTATTAATGTCTATACGATTTGTAGTAATATCTACTACAGATATATATTTTCTTCCCTCTTTCTTCAGTGCTGTAAGTGTTTATCAATTTTATTGACCTTTTCAATAGACCCACTTTGGGGTTTGTTGATTGTTCTCTGTTTAATCTCTAGTTTCAATTTTATTGATTCATGGTTTTATCTTTATTACTTGCTTCTTTATCCTTACTTATTTTTAATTTGCTTTTTTCCTAGTTTCTTGAGATAGAACCTTATCTCATTGATTTTTTTAATAAAAATTATTATGAATAATGTCCAGTTCACACTAAAGTAAAAGGAATCTTATTATGAATCCCCATTAATTATCATCCACCTTCAATAATTATCAATATATTACCCCGCTGGCTCCATCTATACGGCCGAACCACTGTCCTTGCTAGTGAATTGTTCATTGTTCTGTTGAGGTATAATGTTCATATTGATCACATGTTAGAAATGCAAAAAGGTGATTTTAGTAAATGTATGGAGGTGTGAAATCATCACCACAATCCAGATCTAGAACATTTCCATCACCCCAACCTACAATCCACTTGGCAGTCAATCCCTACTCCCACACCCAACCCCAAGCAACCACTGATTGTCCCAATGATTTAGCTCCTCTGGAAATTTCGTGTAAATCAAATCACACAATACAAAGTATTTTGAATCTAACTATCTAACTCCGTTCACTTACCTTAATGGTATTGAGATGTATCCACGTTGTAGCAAGTTCCATTGTATTGCTTAATATATTCTGTTACATATATAAACCACATACTGTTTATCCATTCACCAATTTGGACATTTAAATTGTTTAAGGTTCCTGGCTGTTTCATGTAAAGTTGCTATAAATATTCACACATAAGCCTTTGTGTGGACATGTTTTGATTTTTCTTTTGTCAATGTCTAGGAGAGGATTTATTAAAGTGCATAGCAAAATTATGTTTAATTTTTCATTTAAGTGCCAAAATTCCACCTTTTTATATTCCCTAGAGTAATGAATCTAGTTTCCAATTTCTCCACATTCTAGGCAGTGTTTGTTAGAGCATATCAATTTTATTATAGCCAATCAAAAATGTGTGAAG
Source organism: Ursus arctos (assembly GCF_023065955.2). Taxonomy (NCBI): domain Eukaryota; kingdom Metazoa; phylum Chordata; class Mammalia; order Carnivora; family Ursidae; genus Ursus; species Ursus arctos. The sequence goes on from NW_026622930.1 coordinate 18,204,034, forward strand.
TGACATCTTCCTATAGTTTTAATTTGCATTACCCCAATGACTATTGATATTGAATATCTTTTTTTGTGTTTATTGACAATTTGCGTATATATATATATATTTTTTTTTTTATGAAATGTCTGTATACATCCATTATGAGTTTGTGTTTTTGCAAAAGTTATTTTAAAGTCCTAACCCCTGGTACCTGTGAATGTGACCTTGTTTGGAAATAGGAATTTCCATGATGCAGTCAAGTTAACATGAAGTCATATTGGAGTAGGGTAGGACTTTAATCCAACATGACTAGTACCTTTAGAAGAAAAGGAAAGACAGAGAGAGGAGCACCACGTGAAGACACAGACACAGGAGGGAAAAACACAGCGTGACGTTGGGCAGAGATTAGACTGATGTAGCCACAAGCCCAGGAATGCCGAAAATGGCCAACAAACCTCAGAAGCTAGAAGAGACAAGAAAGGAGTCTACTCAGAGCTTCAGGAAGAGCATGACTCCGCTCGATTTTAGGCTTATAACCTCTAAAATAGTGAGACAATAAACTTATGCTGTTTTAAAGTCACTTAGTTTGTGGTAGTTTTTTACAGCAGCCCTAGGAAACCGATACAACATTTTTGCCAATTTTTAATGGAATTGCTATGTTCTTACTACGAATTGTAGGTGCTCTTTACATGGTCTGGATATGAGTGCTGTATCAGATATATAATTTGCAAATGTTTTCTTCCAGTCTGTGTCATTTCTGTTTTCTTCTCTTTATTTTTATAGAACTGTTTTAGGTTCACATCAAAATTAAAAGGAAGGTACAGAGTTTTCTCATATAGCTCCTGTCCCCACATGTGCATAGCCTCTGACATTATCAACATTCCCCACCAGAGTGGGACATTTGCAACAATTGGTGAACTATATTAACACATCTATGGTTCATAATTTACCTTAGCATTCATTCTTGGTGTTGTACACTCTATGGGTTGGGAACGAATGTACCATGAAATGTATTCATCATGATAGTATCATACACCGTACCTTCACTGTCCTAAATATCTCTGTGCTTTGTCTATTCATCACTCCTCCCACTTTTATCCTTTCATTCTATAATGATGTCTTTTGAAGAGCACAGTTTTCATTTGATGAAGCCCAATATAATATACACTTTTTTTTTTTTTTTACTTTTACGGCTCTTCTTTTGATGTCAGATTTTAAAAATCTGCACAACCCAAAATCATAAAGATTTCTCCTATATTTTCTTCTATAAGTTGTAGAATTTTAGCTTGTAAATTTAGGTTTATGGCCAATTTTTATGTATAGAATGAGGTTAAGGAACTAAATTAATCCTTTTATATAAAGGATTTCTACTGTTCCTGCATCACTTGTTGAAAAATTTCCCATTGAATTCCTTTGACATCTTTGTTGAAAATTAGTTGACCATGAATATGAGAGTTTATTTCTGGATATTAATTCTGTTTCATTCATCTGTATGTTTATCTCCATAGCAGTTACCTCATTGTCTTGGTTTCAGTAGCTTTATAGTAAGTTTTGAAATCAGGTAGTAGAAGTCCTTCACTTTCTTCTTCCTTTTAAAATTGTTTTACTTATTCAGGGTTCTTCTTATTTCCATGTGAATTTTAGGATCAGCTTGTAAATTTCTATTAAAAAATTGCTGGGATTTTAATAGAGATTCAATTCAGTCTGTAGAAAAATTTAGGAAGAACAGTCATTGTAGCAATTTAGTCTTTCAATTCACAAACATGGAAAGGCTCTCTATTTAGATCTTTAATTTCTCTCAGTAGTATTTTATAATATTTATTGTATAGGTCTTGCATTTTTTGTAAATTTTATTCTTAAGTATTTTCTATTTTGATGTTATAAATGAAATTTAAAAATTTATTTAAAGATTGTTTATTGTTATTACATGGAAACTATTGACTTTTTTATGTTGATCTTATATATTATGCCATTGCTGAACTCATTGATCAGCTCTAGCAAGAATTTTGTGAATTCCTTAGAATTTTAACATTCAGGATCACATCATCTAAAAATTCAGTCAATTTTCTTTTCTTCTTTCCAAACTGTACATATTTTATTTCTTCTTCTTGCACGATTTCATTGTCTAGAAAGAACCTTCAGTACGATGTTGACTAGAAGTGTCAAAAGGCAGACATTTTTGTTTTGTTCCTGATATTAGGGAAGAAACCGTCTTTCGCCATTAAGTCTGATGTGCTGTTACCGAGGTGAGAAAGTTTCCTTTAATTCCTAGTTAATAGAGCACTTTTTTTTTTTTATCAGAAATGGGTGTGAGATTTTTCAAACGGTTCTTATATATTTGTTGAAATGGTTGTGATTTTTATTTATATTGTTAATATGGTGTAGTACATTAAGTGATTTTTGAATTTTAAACCAATCTCCCAATCTTGGTGTAAGTCCCATTTGGTCATGATATGTAATACTTTTCGTATGTTGTAAGATTCTTTTTGCAAAAATTAATGTAAGGATTTTGCATCTATGCTCCTGCAGGTTGCTGGCCTGTAGTTTGCTTCCCTTGCAATGTTTTTGTCTAGCTTTGGAACTACCAGACCAAGACTGGGCTTCTAGAGGGAGTTGTGAAAGAAATAGTTCCACCTTCTCTATTTTCTGAAAGATTCTGTAGGACTATTATTTCTTCTTTGAACATTTGATAGAAACATCCAATTAAGCCATCTCAAACTAGCCTTTGTGGGAAGAATTTTAATTACTAATTCAATTGTATCACTTGTTATAACTCTACTCAGATATTCCGTATCTTCTCTTGTTATTTTTAGTAATTTGTATCTTTCGAAAATTATTTATTTGACTCTATTGTATCAGAAATACATGGTTTCAAAAGAACAAGTCTGGGAATTAGGACACCAGGGTCAGGTCTTCCTTTTCCTTGGATATCATTGGTAAAACATTTCATAACTCAGGCCAGCTAACTTCTCATTTGTCTTAGAAGGAAATGGCTAGATAACCTTTGAGGGACCAAAAATAAAGTGATCCTTTCACATTATGAACAAAAGACCATCCCATTAAACAATAACACAGTTAGTTGTTCCTTCTGAATGTTTTACTTTGAAAGTTCTTATTTTGTTTATGTGTGTTATTTTTCACAGATGTTTTGTTTTTGTTCTGTTTGTTGATGCTATGTAGTGGAGCTTTGAAAATATTTATTATAATGTGTTTCCTTGCCCTATTGTTCCTAGGGCAGGAGGCCTGGAATACTAAGGAAACTCATTTGAAAAGAAAATATAAAATTTCATAATATTTAAGATATTTGGCAAGTCTGTGATTGGAGAAAAAGCAATTTGGCAATTATGAAACTTTTTCTCACCACAAATTCGCAAATTTCCATTATTTGCAAAAATAAATGTCTTGGGAATTGTGGGATCTTGACCAATGTCTTCTGTAAAATAAAAAATTTAATTTATTTAACCTGATTTATTCTAGATTTCTTAGTATAGTTAGGTAATTGTCACTTATGAGACAGAACCTAATCCCTAGACCTTCAAATATTTTTCTAAGTGACCCATAATAAGAAATGCATTTTATAACACAACTTAGAATGTGCATGCGCACGCATACACACACACACACACACACACACACACCCTTCCACACAGTCATAGACATATAAATGTTTCTAAAACAATGTACAAGTGTACAAGTGTACTTCACACTTGCTATTCTTGTCATCCTACTTGGTTTCATTTTTGCATGGGAGGGAGGTTATCCATTGAATTGATTTTATCACCCACTAATGGGTCACAACCCACAATTTAAAAAATATTGGTCCAATAAATGCAATTGGCATTTAAATCATGTAACTTATAGAACTCAGGGGTAAGTCAACTTTTTAGAGGTGATATGCTAAATATAAGCTAGAAGCTGCTCAGAGCAAACTAGTGGAGGTCCTCAGCCCTTCAATGTGTACAGAGAGTTGGGAGATGACACATCTGCTTGAAAAATTTTATGTGCCAACATCACCGCTATGTGCCTACCTACCTTACCCCTACATTGTCCCTAATGCAGCTTAGAAGATAAAAGGATGTATAGACAGATCATTTTTTCAGTCAGAGAAACCTAAGGTTGAAGCTGGGCCCCATTTATTAAATATATGATATTAGGTAGATTGGTTTTCTAACAAAATACAACAAAATACCGCATACTGGGGGGCATAAAAAAACAGAAATGTATTGTATTATACTTCTGGAGACTAGAAGTCCAAAATCAAGGGCCATGCTCCTTCTGATATCAATGGGAATCCTCCCTTGCCTCTTCTTAGCTTCTAGTGATTTGCTGGCAATCTTTGGCTTCTCTTGGCTTGCAGCTGAGTGACTTCAATCTCTACTTTCTTTGTCACATAGATTCTTCCTATTTTTTCATGTAGTTGTCTTCCTATAAGGACACCAGTCATTGGATTAGCAATCCCCCTTCCTCCAATATGATCTCATCTTAAATTATTATATCTGTAAAGAGACTATTTTGAAATAAGTTCACATTCTGAGGTACTGGAGGCTAGGACTTCAACATATATTTTGTGGGACAGACAGATTTCAACCCATAACACTAGAAAACTCATTTTTCCACACTCTGTTGTGTCTCAGATTTTATCTATCCAATATCACCATGTCGTAATTTATAACTGAACTGTCAGGAGGCTTGGGGAGAGGATAATTGATGGAATGAGGGATACCAGATGAAAGGAAAAACAAGCAAACTTTGATTGCAAGCCACGAAACTGCAAAAGAAAGCTTGTATTTTAATTTGCAATATCACACAAGACTGTTCTGGGTATCCAATTTTGCTTTCAACTCATAACTTCGACATAGAATCTCATGTTTTCCTCTCTCCTCTTTTTGGCCAGCAAATAATTCTGAATTCCTAAAGTCATCAATTCCAGTCTAACAACTCCAGCTCGGATCGTTCTTGTTTCATTATATTTGCAAGAATGCTGAGCTTTGGATTAAAAAGGAAAAAAAAAAATCCATCAGCTGCATGGCTTTCCCCTGCTGAACTAGAGACCGGAAAATAAATGTTTGCACCTTTAATGACCTCTATTGTCCTGACTTCACAAAATCCCCAGTGGGCAGCTAATCCTTTGGAACAATACAGTACAGATGTTTCACATGATAAGAAGGCTAATTCCAGACCAATCAGAGCCACTCCAAATGTCAGCACACCAAAATAAAGTTAAAATATGGGGCAAACAGATGCAACTTCCACGGTCTGATCTCTTTGTTGGTGGGTCATTCTACAGTAATGGCTGATATGTCTGCTTTGTTTAAGGCAATGGCAACTTCGTCTTTAGTAAAAATTGAGCTACTCTGTTCTCTTGTATTTGCTGTGTTTACTACTTTCAGGAAAACCTAGGAAAGGCTATAAATGCACCCCTCTCTCTCTCTCAATCTGTCTCCCTCCATCCTTTTTTCCTCCCTCTCATTTTTTGTGTTTCTTTTCTGATCTTCCTGATATTTCATAGTAAATTTAGAGATGAAAGTAGATGAACAGAAAGTTAAAATTTTATAGTAAGTCTGCTCAATTATGTGATACATTCACCATTGTAGTGTATCATCCTTTCCCCAAATTTTCATTTTTAAAGAAGGCTTTCATTTTGTTTCCTTGCTTACTATTTGTTTCCATCCCATTTCTCAAGAAATACCAATATTCAGATGCTATTGAACTTGGCAAATCTGAACCACAGTTCAGCTTTCCGACAGAACTATGACCTACCTATAACATGTCTGTTTGTTTGATTATTTGTTGGTTATTTTCTTACAGCTACTTACACTCAGGAGTTGACCATTAGTCAACCAAAACATTTACAAGGTAGTTGTTCAGTGCCCAGGTTTGCTTGAAGAAATAATCCTGGCGGTATGTTTCTTTCAGGAAAAAGTAAAGGCTTCCTAGCTCTTAGCTTATGATCTATTTATGTCCTGGCAGTTGGGAATAGAGTAATTTAATTCCACAGGCTTGATTTTTAAAATGCTCATTTAAACAGCTCACACATTAAATGATGATGTGGTCTTTGCACTTGAAAAGACCCTTATGCAACATGAATAATCTTAAAGTCTCCGTTTGGCTGCTGACATACTTGATTGCAGTGTTCTTATAAAAACTTTAGTTCCACTCTGAGAAAAAAAATATAAATGATTATCCAAGCCAAATTTACACTAACTAAAAGAGAACAGCCAGAAAGTCATAAGTTTGGGATCTTTGGAAAGGAAGAAAACATTTTTTATAAATAAATAAACATTTGGGGATAAAAATGGGAAGAAAATTCAGTGTTTGGCAATAACTGGTCCTATAAAAAGGACAGATAATTGCGAAGTATTTCTTAGAAGCAAAACCCATTAATTGAAATACAACATTAAAAAGTAGATTATTACTTTAAATGAAATTAAAGTTTTGAGAATTACATTGAGACATTTTTGCTTTTCTATGTGATCATATCCTTTCTTCCAAAAATGTGTCTTATTTAATCTGTTCTGTAAGGAGTTATCATGAATTTCTTGGACTATTTCATAATTTGGGGCTTCTAAGTGTTAAGCTAATAAGAAAACTATGCATGAAGATAACTATCAGAACATCTGTAGGCTCATCCATCATAGTGAAGAAATATTTAAATATTCTGGGAAATTCTGCTTAGAGCCATAGTGAGAGAGAAAACTTATTTAAAACAATACGATTTTTCTGGTCACGTGCCATATTTCCTGCTCCATTGTGTTTGGCAACAGGAAACAACTTGGCATGAGCTGCTGAAAAATCCATCAGCAACTGTGTCAACTTTATCACTTCCTGAGCTCATGCTTGCAGGAAATGGATACAAAAACCGTGGTTTAATAGGGGAAAAATTACTCTTTGCCATTTGAAAAATTAAAAAATATATACATTTAACACTCACTTGCTCTCACTCTGTAGCAAATAAACTGGATATTTGTCTGAAGACGGGACAATGAATATATTAATACATCAGATGAGCCTTCATCTCTGAAATGAAATTAAAAATGCAGTCCCTATTGTTTTCACTTGGTTGTTGAGAGTCCTTTTTAAAAACTGAAACAAATTATGCAAATTTAAGTGTGAGTTAAAGGGATAGGAAGAGAAGATGGTTATACAGGATTTCAAACTCTAACACTGTAAAGATGCTACTTCCAGGGAGAAGTGATTATTCTACTTCTTTTATGGAGAGGGAATAGGGGATCAGAGTAGACGACCGAATAAGAAAGAAGATTCACAGGGCAGAATGCGATAATGGCAAAACAACTCTTCATTGGAGATTTTAAAAGAGATGGATAGATACACACTGTTTTCTTATACTACATTTGGAGGAGAAAACATAATAGGTAAAAGGACAGAGAGTCCGTTAAATATTGGTGGCACGAGTCTGCTCTTTTGGCCGTGGCCTATAAAACAATCCCATTCCCTCAATGCCCAGCTTGGCTACAGCTACTCACCTGATTATGTACAATACTTACAGCTGAGCTATTAATAAATGATCATTGTTAAATGTGTATTCCCTAGAAAACAGCTTTGGCTTTCTATCAGAATTTTTTTTTCCCTTATTCTACCGCACAAAATTTCTTCCAAAAACCTCTTTCTTCAAATCTGGCTAACTGCTGCACGATAAGTTAAATCCAAATATTCCTTGAATGAATTGGCTATCAGAATGGCCTAAATATTCAGGCAGACAGATACCTCTCTCTCTTGAAATATGTAGTTAGGCCATATTTTTATTAGACTGATAACTTTGGAAACAAAGAATTCTAGATTATGCCTAAACTCATACACCTAACAATGTTTCAAGAATATTTCCAGTTTCTATAGTACCAAAAAACTCCTTCACAGATATTATGTTTTCAGATGTTGGAATTCTTATTTCATAATTAATAATACTGAATTCAGTGATGAAAATGACTTCTCTGTGTCACAGAACGGGTAACTAGCAAAGTCTAGACTAAAAACCGTATCTGTTGATGCCAACATGCTTTTCAATACCTGTCTCCATGTGTTTCAAACTGTGGCCTCCAACTCCTAAGGGCATTGAACTGAAAGCTCAGGTGTCAACACAGGGACCAGATGGAGTGGCCCCACCGGGATGCTCCCTGAGCGCCCCTGCCACTATGGAACCCAAGCAACGGCACTGAATCGATTTTACATAATAAGCTTTCTCATAGGTTTTTATTTGGAAAAGGGGCTTGAAAACAACACCATGCACTCTACCCTTATTCCCCACAGATTAGTACTGTAGTTACTGAACCACTAAATCTAACTTTGGCAAATGTAAAGTGTGAGAAAGACTGACTAGTGAAAGATGAAACTATATGAGATTAACCTACAGAATTAAGCTATATGTCCTTCAAACAAACCTCTAAATTGATTTCATAGAATCCTACAGCTAAAAAGAGTTTTAAGGGTCAAATAGCACAATTTTTTTTTTGCATTTTATTAATAAGAGAGCAATCAGAGACAAATAGGTAAAGATAAGTAACAAAAGATAAATTTGGTACTCTTTTTCCAGCATTTTCAAACATAAATATACAAATTACTGTATTTACACTAAGAGTTATACAATAGAGTACAGAAAGTATCAGACAATTATATTGACCTGGTATTCTCTGTTAAAAAAGAATATTGAAAGATAAATGCTTTCCAACTGTCAACTGAAATTAAAATTGCTATAAAAAGATCTATGTTTGCACTAAATTAAGTAAATGAAGTTTTACTAAAATAAAGAAAGTAAATGAATCTCATAATCAACAGAAGAAGTAGTGGGAGAGATTTCAGTAAATATGAGAAATATTTTAGTATAGAGGTGCCTGGGTGGCTAAGTCAGTTAAGCATCTGCCCTTGGCTCAGGTCATGATCTCAGGCTCCTGGGATCGAACCTCATGTCAGGCTCCCTGCTCGGTGGGAGTCTGTTTCTTCCTCTCCCTCTGCTCCTCCGCTCTGCTCATTCTTTCTCTCTCTCTCATAAATAAATAAAAATCTTTTAAGAAAAGAATATTTTAATATAAAAAAAATATTTTACTATAAAATCCAAAGTGACACTAGCCTGCTTATAGCGATAGTGAATTCTTTCTCCCTATGGTACAAATGTCTGATAAAAATTGTATTAATTCATTAAAATATATACGTTCTTCTCATTATTCTTGGTAGTTGCATTCTACAACGTCTTCATGAATGATGAGCTGGTGAAATTGAACCGTTTGCTCCTAGGAGAAATACCAGATTAGGTTCCTATAAGCCTCTGGTTACAATATTTTCATCAATAGGTCAGTAAGTAACCTGTTTTAACATATGTTTCCGTTTAAAGACACCTTATTCCATATCACTGCTGGGTCTTTAACGTTGAACTCACAACCAAAAAGTACTATAAATTATTGGTGAATGAAATTTATCTAACACACATGTTTTCTTCATAAGGCACATCCCAGCCTTCTGGAGCTTGGTAAATAACACCAGACAACACTTTGGTACTATGCTTGCAGGATATTTTAAACAGTAAAATCACCACCGCCACCACCAACAAAACATAAAATGAGAAAGACATGGCACTAAATAAACTGTGAAAGGGACACATTTAAGATATGAGAACTAAAGCAAAAAAGGCAGAATGTTACTCTGTTCAGCCTTAGCTGGGAACATGCGTGATAGGATAGGCCATTTTTTTGCAGCTCAGTGCATATCCACAAATGACAGTAAAAATGCTGCAAATATTGATTTGGGCGATTGGAAATAAATTGCAGTGAATAAGTGAATTCACAAGCATGAGATCCATGGATAATGAGAATTTGCTTACTTATGGAGACACCCGAATGAAATGTGTTTTTTTCCATATTTATTTTACCGGAAATCTTAGCAACTATAAACAGTTCCCTTGCTCCTGCTTTTTGGAAAGTTTCTCTTCCTTTCATTACCAGGACATTGCACTCTCCTTCCAAATGTTCATTTTCCCCCTCTGGCTTTCTTTCTCAGTGTCCTTTGTGGACTCCATCTCCTCTACCACGTTTTAAAATACTAAAACTCTTTCAGGAACAGTCCCAAAGCCTCTTCTCCTTTCACTCTATACTCTCCATGCACAAACTCTTCCATACTCGAAAGACGAACCAAAATTTTATCTCTAGTTCAAAGCCTTCCTCTGAGGTTCAGACATATATGAATGGACTACTAGATACTTCAAGGTCTCAAAGGCATCTAGAAATCAATGTGCATAACATCGAATTTATGATCTCACTCTGCAAAATGTGAACCTACAATCTGAAGAATTTATGAGCAAAAGAAACTTTTATAGTATGGGTCCTGGGGAATATCTTGAAGATGATTTTAGGTAGCACACGGGTGTAGGGACAGTCTTCTTCTCAATATTAAACAACTTGGGTTCTTTAGCAAAGGAGAATGCAGACAACCTTTCAGAAGGCCTCCCGTTCCCCGGGGCAGGACTATCATCTTGCCAAGCCGTATCATCTCCATCTCTGGTAGCACACTACACTAAGTCCAAGATTCAAGGCAGAGTGATATACATGTCAGATAATCTCATTAGATTTCTTCCTAGTCACCAGATTAAAATTTCTGTTGGCCGTTATGATATAGCAGCAAAAATCTATAAAACGTACAATTACCCACAATCTTTTGGTGGTGATTTTTACATTGAACTAAGTAAGCTAAATTTTATAAGGTGATATTTTTCTGATTACACTTTTATATCTTCCAAATCTATGCAGAGTATGTATTACTTTTTACTGATAAAATAACTAACATCATCCATAATTATATAAACATAGACGATAATTTTTGTCAGCCTTTGATAACCCTGTTTCTTTATTTTATCAAAAATTCAGCTTCTGATTGCATAGATCAAGGTAAGTATTTATAGAGGGTAAGTGATGGCACTAGTGAGGTTTTAAAATTCAGCATTTGCTCATTAGAGGAATAGCTATTTAGTGTTCTGGTTAATATAAATTTTGAAATTTCAAGTTACATATCTTGGAATCTTGTTGGTACTTAATAAACAGTTTTGAATGAACTATTGAGGCAGATGATGAGAGGAGGAGGAAAGACACATTTTTATACAGTTTCGGATACTTTTCCTCTTTCCAGATACAGAATAAACTTTTCCAAATGGCCAACATTTCTTGTCCTTTGATTTATTTTTTTAAAGTCCAGTGTATAACTTTGTAGCTTGTGGAAATTCTTTACAGATTCTGATCATAAGTTGACTGGCAGTTTTATGATATTCCTTTAAATGTAATTTAATTTAAATTTAAACCCCAAGTTTCACAATTAAGAATACTGAATTTAGTGATGAAAATGACTCTTGTATGTCACAGAACAGGTAATTAGCAAAGCCTAGACAAAAACCATATCTGTTGACTCTAACATGCTTTGTAATATAAGTGTCCCCATGTGTTTCAAACTGTGGCCTCCAACTCCTAAGGGTATTGAACTGAAAGCTCAGGTGTCAACACAGGGACCAGATGGAGTGGCCCCACCGGGATGCTCCCTGAGCGCCCCTGCCACTATGGAACCCAAGCAACGGCACTGAATCGATTTTACATAATAAGCTTTCTCATAGGTTTTTATTTGGAAAAGGGGGCTTGAAAACAACACCATGCACTCTACCCTTATTCCCCACAGATTAGTACTGTAGTTACTGAACCACTAAATCTAACTTTGGCAAATGTAAAGTGTGAGAAAGACTGACTAGTGAAAGATGAAACTATATGAAATTAACCTATAGAACTAAGCCATATGTCCTTTAAACAGCCTCTAAATGGATCTCATAGAAGTGTAATTGTTCCTCATATAGCAGTTCCGTCGATTCTCCTTGCCAAGGGGATCTTCCACATAATTCAGGACCCAACCTCCTTTTATCATATGGCTCTGATTAATGCTAAAGTTTTGAAGATCTATACTTGGAAAAAAAGTGTAGAGAAGGGCCAACTGCTTCTTAACCAACCAGAAAGACAACACTTTACTCTTAAAACAAATGTCCTTAAAGTCATCTACTTGAGGACGGTTTCTCATCATCAAATATAAAATCACCACTTGGTGTGAACAAATGTAAATATACTGTAAATAACTGTAAATATACTGTAAATAACTGTAAATATACTAATCCATTATGGGAGATCCTTGAGGTCAAGGATGTTTTTGTTTACCTCTGTATTCATATCCATCTTCTCATCTTCTCGTGGCTATTTTTTTCTCTCCTTATGTTAATTCATCCAGTCAGTCCCTCTAGTCATCCTGTCTCATAAAAGGGGGTCAGGAGACCTAAAAAACACTTTTAAGGCCACAGCCCAGAGACCCGGGCCTAATGAAAGACTGAGATTTATCGTAAAATTAAAGAATGTTTTCCCTTCTTTCACATCTAAAGAGCTCTAATGTAGTAATAGTTGTTTTCGGCTGAAATACCTGCAAGATTCCTAGGAGGAATATTTAGAAAAGTCCAAAATCAACAGAGGAGAGAAAATAGAGATACTCAGAAGCATTTGAAACCTCTGGCACTAAAGCTACAGCAAATATCAAAGACAACCCAACTCCTCATCAGATTATCATAAATCCTCTCACTAAAAGCTTATTTTTCCAAGTTCTAATTACTTGATAAACATGCTGAACTTTCAAAAAATAAATAGCAAGACATGCTAAAGGGAAGTAGAAAAATACAGCCAGAAGAGGCAAGACAGTAGCAGAATCTGACGCAAATACGACAAAAGTTGTCCGAGTTATGAGATGGGGAATGTAAAATAACTATGATTAGTATGTAAAATACTGTGACAGAAATGAAGAAGGCCTTTGATTGACACAAGGATAGACTCAATATGGCCAAGGAAAGAACCAGGAGGCTTGAAGGAAGATTGATAGAAACACACCAAACTGATATGCAAAGAGGCAAAAAAATGGAAGGAAAAAGAAAAAAAACTAGAACATCAAAGAACTGTGAGTGTGGGGGACAATTTCTAAAGGTGGAACACATACATTATTGAACTATCAGAAACAGAAGTTAGAAAAACATCAAAGAAATGTTTGAAGAAATGATATTTGCGAAATTTCCAAATTAATGACACATACGAAACCAAAGATCAAGAAAGCTCAGGCAACACCAGGCAAGCTACGCACCAAAAATGACACCCAGGCATTTCATATACAAACTGGAGGACACCAAAGGCAGAGAGAAAGTTTTGAAAGAATCTAGAGGGAAAGCAGTATACGTTACTTCTAGAGCAACAAGGTTAAAAATTAAAGTGAACTTTTTGTCAGAAAGTATTCAAGCAAGAAGAGAACAGATTGAAATATTTAAATTATTGATAGGAAAAGAAAATAATCTAGAATGCCATATGCAGTAAAATTATACTTCAAAAGCGAAGGAGAAATAACAGCTTTCTCAGACAACTATAAAGTAATGGGAATTCATAGCCAGCATATTTGCACTGTGAAAATGTTTACTAGAAGTGATTCTGGGAGGGGCGCCCAGGTAGCTCCATTGGTTAAGCGTCTGCTTAAGTGTTCGGCTCAGGTCATGATTCCAGGGTCCTGGGATGGAACCCTGCATCAGATACCCTGCTCAGCAGGGAGGCTGCTTCTCCCTCTCCTCATCCTCCCCCCTGTTCGTGCTCTCTCTCTCTCTCAAATGAATACATAAAAAAAAAAATCTTTAAAAAAAATAAGTGACCCAGAGAGAAAGAAAATTACTTAGGTTAGAAGCTCAGATCTACATAAAGAAAGGAGAGTGTTAAAAAAAGGATAAGTTATGACAAAATAAAGTCTTTAAGTTCTTATTATCAAATTAACTAAACATAACCATGTATTTAAAGTAATGATAGTAACCATATACTGGATATTATAACAGGTTGATAAGAGCAATGAATGACAGAAATGTCATAGGGGTAGGAGGGAAAAATTGGAATTACTCTAAGTTAACTTGCACTACACATGGAACAGTATAGTGTTATGTGAAGATTCATTTAAATTTGTTAAAAATATATATTGTAAATTCTGATGATAACCAACAATTTTTAAAAGAATTTCATAGATAGTTAAGAAACTTAGATAAATGCATAAGTAACATCAGGAAAAAAGAGAAAAAATAAAAACAAATGCAATGAATAGAAAATGTTAAAGATTGTATTAAACCAAATATATCTATAATTACTTTATATATGAATTGTCTAAATATACCAATTCAAACACAGAAAATGTCAAAGGGATTAAAAGAAAAGCAATCATACATTGTTAACAAGAAGCCTCTTTTAATATAAAAACTCTGTTGGGAGAAAAAGTAAAGGAATGAAGGAAGATATGACATGCTGACTCCAATCAAAAGTGGAGTCGCTAATACTAATTTTAGATAAAGTAGACCTCAAAATAAGATAAAGTGTCAGCCTTAAAGTTAGTTCTTTGAAGAACAAGTGGTCCTCAGAAAAGATCAATAAAATTTATAAGCCTCTAACCAAGCCAACCAAGAGAAAAAGAGAAAAGACAATACTAACAATGTCAGAAATGAAAGAAGAGCCATCACTCCTGATTCCTGAACATAAAAGGATAGCAAAGGAATATTATGAACAACACTATTCCCATTCTTACAATGACTTAGATAAGATGTACCAATTCCTAGAAAGACAAAAACTACCAAAATTCACACACAAAGAAATATATAATTGAAATAACTTTGTATCTACTAAGGAGATTATATCAGTTAATAGCCCACAAAGAAAGCACCAGTCCCAGATGTTTTTACTAGTAAATTGTAGCAGATGGAACCAGAGGTAATACTTCTTAATGCATTCTATGAGGGAAGAGTTACCCTAATACCCAAACCAAAGACATTACAAGAAAGCAAAATTAGAGATCAATGTCATTTATAAATCTAGATTTAAAATTATTTAACAGAATATTAGAAAATTGAATTTGACAATGCATACAAAGTATCATACTCTATAAACAAGTGAGATATTCCAAGGATGCAAGGTTGGTTCAACATTAAAAAATCAATCATTGTAACTCACCACACCAAAGGCTAAAGAAGAAAAATCTTATGATTATATCAACTAATGCAGAAAAAGCTTTTAACAAAATCCAATACCTGTTAATAATAATTTTTAAAAATCTCTGAAAACTATGCACACAAGGGAACTTCCTCAGCTTCATAAAAGAATACTAAATCCTGTACATTACAGTATAGGTAACAGAGTCTCTCTCTAAGACTGGGAACAAGACATTCTTATTTCTATTCAAAGTTATACTAGAAGTTCTAGATAGTACAATGGGACGATAAAAGAAAATAAAGAATATATTGCTTAGAAAGGAAATAAAATGGTTTAAGTAGAAAAATCCCAAAGAATCACCAAAACCCTCCTTTACCTAATAAATGGATATAGCAACATTGCAGTATAAAAGATTAATATACAAAAGCCAATTGCTTTCTTATATATCATCAGTGAACAATTGGAATTGGGGTTAACATTTATAATAAGTACCTAAAAAAATACTTAGATATATATCTAACAAACTATGCATAAAATCTATATGTGGAAAATTATAATACTCTAACGAAAGACATCAAAGAAGATCTAAGTAATGGTTATATTCTGTGTTCATAAATTGGAAGACTCAATATTTTAAGATGTCAATTCTTCCCAATTTATTCTATAGGTTTAATGTAAGTTCAGTTGAAATCCCAGAAAGCTATTTTCTAGGCACTGACAAATTGATTCTACAAATTTATGAGAAAGTAAAGACTAAGAATGGCCAACACAGTCTTGAAGAAGAAAATTGGAGGCCACTCACTGCCTGACTTTAAGACCTACTGTATAGTGACATAAACCAGGTGGTTTGGTAGTGGCAAAAAAGTAGACACATAGATGAATACAACAGGATAGAGAGCCCAGAAATAGAGCCATATAAATATAGTCAATTGATCTTGGATGAAGAAGCAAAGGCTTTCCATGGAGAAATGATAGCCTTTCAGCAAGCGATTTTAAAACAATTTGATGCCCAAATTGGGAAAAACAAAAACAAAAAACAATGAGACACAGACCTTACAAATAAAACAAAAAACAAACAAAAAAGCCCCAAAACTCAAAGTTGATCACAGAGCTGAATAGAAATCACAAAATTTTAAATTCTAGCAAGAAATCCTGTAAGAAAATCTGTGACCTTGTATATGGCGATCCATTTTTAGATAAAACAGCAAAATTATAATCCATGAAAAATAATTGATCAGTTGGAACTTATTAAAATTTTTTAGAAATGGAAAGAGAATCCAGACATTGTGAGAAAACATTTACAAAACACCTATCTAATAAAAGATTTGTTTCCAAAATATGCAAAGCACTCTTAAAAATCAATAATAATCAGCAACCAATTAAAACACGGGCAAAATACCTGACAGATGCCTCAACAAAGAAGATATACACATGGCACATTTAATCATAACTAAAGATGTTCAAATAATTTTTTATTAACAAATTGCAAATTAAAATGAGATAGTAATACACTCTTATTAGCTAAAAAGCCCAAAATCTGACAGTACTTACTCATAGCTGGCAAGAATGTGGAACAACAGGTTCTCTCATTCATTGCTGATAGGAATGTAAATTGTCACTTTGGAAGACAGTTTGATAGTTTCTCACAGAGCTAAACCTATTTTTACCATAAAACGCAGCAATTATTGCACTTGATATTTACCCAATATATTTGAACACCTGTGTTTACATGATAACCTGTAGGTGTATGTTTACAGCAGCTTCATTCATAATCCCCCCAAACTGGAAGCAACCAATATGTCTTTCAATAGGTGAATGCAGAACTTGTGGTACATCCATAAATTGCAATAGTATTTACTGATAAAAAGAAATGAGCTATTAAACCAAGAAAAGCTATTAAATTCATATTGTTGAGTGAAATAAACTACTCTGAAAAATTACATACTATATGTTTCTAATTATATGGCCTCTGAAAAGGCAAGACTATAAAGAGGTTGAAAAGATCAGTGGTTAACAGGCGCTTGTAGTGATGGAAGGTTAATTGGAAAGACAACACAGAGCAGATATTTATGATGGTGAGACTATTCGTATAATACTGTAATGTGGATATGTTTCAAGACCCATAGAACCTTAAAATACAAAGAGTTATTACATATTTGAAAATGTGTGCCAAATTTTAAAAAATCAAGAGATCAGGGAATACCAGGATGCACTGCAAAATGTTACAAAAGACTCTAATTTATTACAAATATATAAAACAACCTCACCAAAGGAAGTGCGGGAAGAGGTGTTGACCTAAGTAATTTGGGAAATGAATTGTGTCTGTAAGACTAAAGGCTAAAGAAACTGTACATGAGGACTGTAGTCTAGTTGATAATTTTCCCCCATGGGGGTATGGGTTAACAGCTCAGATACTGATATACATGTGCACATGTATACTGGAGCTGAACAATTTAGTAAATGGATGGCAGATGGTAGAAGCCAGTGTCTCACTGCTGGAGTGAGAGTTTACAGGCAAGTAAGGGGAGAGGGCTAAAATGTTTCATGTGCTGATGGATTCGACTTGGAAATATAAGTAAAGACTCAATATTGATATTTCTACTGATATTTAACTTAATAAGGATAGAGAGATATATAGAAATACATAGCTCTATATATGTTGATGTACCCACGTGTTTTTCCTTGTTGTGTCAGCTGAGAAAGCATAGAAACAAAGGCACTCCAGTAGTGTTTAGCACTCCAAGGCTCCCAGATCTTGCTTTGTAATACTACTTTTCAAAAATGGCTGATTTTTTTTCAAGATTAGGGACAGGAAAAACAAGATGAGCTTGGCATCTTGCAGTGCCTGAAAGTAGGGAAGTGCTCAAACAAAAACCCCTAATATGGAATAGGAGCCAATTAAAAGAGCTCCCAATGGTAAAGCTGGAATGCTCTGAGCAAGAAAATAGACAAAATAGTATCAGATTATAACCCACAGTATAAAAAAAATCCAGGAGTTCATATTGATACAAGTAAATGATTCAATATTTAAATGAAGGGTGAGTTAGGGACAAATCTCCTTACAGTAGAATTCCAAATAATTTCTGTAGGCACTCTATTCTCAGGGGTAGCATAATTTTCCACTCCTGAAGTATGAATTTCACGTAGTGACTTCCTTCCAGAGCGCAATGTGGAAAGGGGAGGTGGGAAGGGAATAACCTGACGGCACAAAAACCTGGCAGAAACTACTTCAGCCCAGTAATTAAGGTCAACATAAGTCATGTTGATTGTATGTGCCCTTGATATGAGATGAAAATGGACTTTACCTCTGTGCTCTCCTTTGCCAAAACACATAATCCTGGTCTAATCATAGAAACCATCAGACAAATCTCAATGAGAAATGTTTGACAAAATAACGGGGCAGATCTCTTCAAAACTCTCAAGGGCATCAAAAACAAGGACAGTCTGAGTAATTGTCACAGCCAAGATGATGCTTAAGGGGGAAAGACAATCAAATGTAGTGAGGTATCTGGATGGTATCCTGGAAGACAAAAGAGATATTCAATAAAACTAAGGAGATCTGAATAAAACCTGGACTGTAGTTAATAACGTTTCAATATTGGTTCATTAATTGTGACATATGTACCATGTTAGATGGTAATAAAAAGGGAAGCTAAGTGGGGAGTATATGAGAACTTTCTGTACTATCTTCACAATTTTTCTGTAAATCTAAACTGTTCTAAAATAAAAATTTAATTTAAAAACAGTTGGGCACTCCTCTCTTTTTCTCCATTGCCCCACACGTCAATTTTATTAGCAAGCATAGTCATGTCTGTCTCCCAAGGGGTCATGCCTGTTTCCATACATACATGTCTCAGTCTACATTCACTAGATATAAGAGCTTCAAAGAAGCATTGAAGGATTGACACTCTATGTGTGATATACCAGCCCACGGATGGGAGGGTGACGAAATATCAAAGCATACAAATGATGCCAAAAAACAAATCATGTAAATGATGCATTATGTTCTGTTACAATATGGAACACTGAGAGTCAAAGCAATTGTTTCCATCAGTGAAACCATATCTAGCTTCAGATCATGAAAGGGAGGAAAGGGTGCTTGGGTGGCTCAGCCAGTTGAGTGTCTGACTATTGACTTCAGCTCAGGTCATAGTCTCAGGGACCTGAGATCGAGCCCCAGGTCGGGCTCCACGCTGAGTGGGGAGTCTGCTTGAGATTCTTTCCCTCTCTCACTGTCCCTCCCCCTGCTTGTGCTCTTTCTCTCGCAAATAAACAAATAAATCTTAAAAAGGGCGGGGGGAGAGAGAAGGGGAGTTTTAACTTATTAGCTTTATCTTGCCTCATATTTCCCATTTTTAAGGTTTTCTGTGGGAATTATCATTTGACCACTATGACACTACTCGAAAACACAGATCTCTTGCCATATGGACTGACATTTCATTCCAGTTGAGGTAGAACAGTGATATAATGGGAGTGGGATACCAACCAAGAGAGAAGATGGCAGCTGAGGGAAGTACAGAAGGCATGTGAGCCGTGGTGTGCTAGAGCCAGTATCAGAATGGCTTTCAAGAGCTACTTCTATATATCTCTTCCCAGCTATATCTTCAGTGATATCACACTGGTAGCCTGAATATATTCATTTACAGCACAAAAATCGATACCATCACACATTAAGGTTTGTTTGATTGATTACAGAGCCAGATTATTGGCACACCACAGCCAGAAAGGCTTGCATCCAAGGAAGAACCCACCCCTGATAACTCTAGTGTCTCCACTACTCCCACTTCGGTTGAAGACGTGTGTGCCTCTTGCCTAGACTCTAGTAAGAGCTTCCTGTATGTTCTGCTTTCTTTCTCTCTTGCTTCCTACATTTGATTCTCCAAACAACAGCCAATGATATTGTTAAAACATCTACCAGAACATGCAAATCTCCTGTTTACCATCACTCAGTGGCCCATCACTCATTTAGAATCAAATGTAAATACCTTGAAAATTTTCAAAGTGATCTGGTACCTGCTTACCTGTCTGGGAGCATCTTCTACCTCATGTCCTATCACTCTCACTGGCTTTCCATTGTTCTTCAAATGTCCCAAGATACTTCCAACTTTGGGACAGTGAGCCTGCTGTTCATGGTATATGAAAGACTCTTTAGATGGCTGGCTTATTTCTGCCACTGGGATCGTATCTTACATGTCTCCAGATTTGTAAGGGATTTCTTAACCACACAATCTCAAACAAAGCCCCTCCCTCTTTCTCTGTCTTACTACCTGATTTATTTTCTTCCAGTATTTCTCCACTCTAAAATTAACGTTGTAGTTGTTCTTACTGTTTTCATGTTTGTTTTTTGACCCACACAGGACACACCCCCAACTGGAATGTCAGATCCTTTCCAGTAATGATCCTTTTATACCTCCATTGCTTAGAATAATGCCTGGGACAGTAGGCATTTAATAAACTTTTTTTCCCCCAGTGAATATAGAATGAACACGTGTGGGGTGGGGGGATGGTATATGTCAGACCTACCTGCTGGTTTCACAAACTACTGAGAATTGCTTATATCAGCCAGGAGTACCTTGGCACCCAGTTCAAATAGGCACCTCTCTTGGTGAGTACTTAGGCCATATTTGGTCCAGCGCTTATGTGAATTATGTGCTCAGCTTTATATCAACACATAGCAATACAAGTAAAGAATATGAGGCACTGCCAGGTCCTTAGATGGAAGTCACAAATTACAGAAGTCAAAAGTTATTTAATAGGGGCGCCTGGGTGGCACAGCGGTTAAGCGTCTGCCTTCGGCTCAGGGCGTGATCCCGGTGTTATGGGATCGAGCCCCACATCAGGCTCCTCCCCTATGAGCCTGCTTCTTCCTCTCCCACTCCCCTGCTGTGTTCCCTCTCTCACTGGCTGTCTCTATCTCTGTCGAATAAATAAATAAAATCTTTAAAAAAAAAAAAAAAAAAGTTATTTAATAAAGAATGAAAAGCATGAAATTAGAAAATGGACTTGCTATACTCGTAAAATTTTAAAGCGAAAGAATTAAAATACACCAAAGGCCTCTTAAGATCACTTCTAATTATCCATATGTTCTTCATTAGAACCACAGTGCTTATGACACAAAGGATTTATTATTTCCTAGTGATGGTATGATAAAGCCAATCTCTTCCTATGTTGTTGATAGAATCGTATAATTCTTTTGAATGAGTATGCAGCTAATAATTTTTCAGCTCTTTATGAATTCATAGAAACATTACTTAAGTAAACACTTTTCTGGAACTTCTTTTAAAAAAGATCAAATGTACGAGGGCTATGTTGGAGAGAGAGGCTTATGCATGGATATATTTCTAACAGCATTATTGATAACAGAAAAAAATTGAAAAAATTATAGTGCAGGCTAAGCACCTTATGGTTCATAAATATGACAGAATATTGGTCTGTTCTAGTTCTATAAAAATTAAAACACATTATTAAATTTTATAGCATAATGATAAAAGCAATTGTATGGAGAAGGATGAAAGGATTATGGGTAATTATATTCCTTTTTATCTCTTTTCTAATTCATTTAACTTGGTGAGTACTATTCTAACTTGAAATCTATATTTATAATAAAGCATTAGTTGCTTTTTAGAGTCTTTGTAAGTATTATCATTCTGCAGTTTGTAGAATTTAAGAGTTAACAGTTTAACTCATTAAATTCATTAAGAAAATTATTACATAGATATTAAAAATTTGGTTAGATCTTTAGTTGGTAGGAAATTTTATTCAGGACAGTATTATCCTCTGGAAATAAGAAAAATGTATGTGTGTGTGTTTAACCTTACCACAATAGCTGTGTGATCTTGGTGTAATCACTATACCTTCAATATATACACTTAGCTGGGGAGCCCTATTAACTCTAAAATTTTACAAAACAGAAGCTAATGTTTCCAGGTAGATGTGAAATATTAAGCAGATCTATGTCTGAGATTGTAGTTAGAATTTCCTCTAAGCAGAGAGGTGAAGAATTGAGAGCAGTGAATACTTCGGTGAATATTACGATTCACCAGGACTCCATTTTAGCCATGAAAAATACATGTCCTTATTTTTCTTCCTCCTTAACATAAAATATCATGATACATCTACTTTTTCATATTCTATCACTCCCATCCCTTATGTTTTCCAACCACCCAATGGTATACAATACAATGGTGTACAATAGTATGCCACTGTAAAGAGTATGGACTTTAAGTTAAGAAGGTCTGAGTTGAAGTGTTGGTTCCATCAATGACTAGTTATGCAGACTTAGACAAAGAATTTACATTTGCTATGCCTGAATTTCTGCGTCTTAAAATCCAGAGTTGATGTCTATTGGGCAAGACTGAGAAAGAACCCTAAAGTGGCTGGCATGCAGAAATGTTCAAAATGTCAGTTGCCCCTTTCCCAATATCACCTACTGCTTAAATACGTACAAACTGTATTATATTCTCCTAAGTTCAGGGACCACAGCATGTAGAGTAACACAGAGCACAATGATTTGTATTCCTTGCAGCACCTAGAACACTGCCTTGAACATCATAGGTACTGTCTAAACATTTGTGGATGGATTTACTGAGCACAAGATTCCTTTTATGGTCACAAAGAGGGCTATATAAATCAAAAATATTATATCTGCCTTTTTCCCTTTCTGAGTGTTATTTTTTTTTCGTGAACCTTATACTAATTAAAATTCTATTAATCAACATATTCTATTTAACTGGCTGCTGGTAGATTCTTCTGTTTAATCAGGCTAATCAAACAAAGGACACAGTTGCTGTTGCTGTTCTATTCAATGCAAATATCTTACAAAGCATGCCCATAAATACTACCATATGCATTTCTTAAAGAAATAGAAACAGGTAGATGTGTTGGCTTTAAGTAAAGCCACCATCATATTATTGCCTGTCAAAATTATACAAAATCACACTAGGGACATTATTACTTTGAGAATTGGTATCATTTTCAAAAGGTATGTATTTTTTTTAAAAAAGATTTTATTTATTTACTTGAGAAAGCAAGAATGACCAGGGGGAGGGACAGAAGGAGAGGAAAAGCAGACTCCCCACTGAGCAGGGAGCCCTACAGGGGCTCAATCCTGGAACCTGGAGATCCATGACCAGAGCTAAAGGCAGACGCTTAACCCCCAGAGCCACCCAGGAACTCTTCAAAAGGTATGTATTTAAATGTGTCTCATATCACCAAGAGATTTTACCTCTATAGTGACTGAGCAAAGGGTCATAATTGCATTAATCTGAGGGAAAATATTTATGTGTCACTCTTTGGATGCAAATTCTCTATGATAGCAGCTCATTGAGGTGATTGATAGTCACCATCTTCAGCCCACTGTGAATGAAGAGCATTTGGTAAAGAAGTAATTTCTGCAATAAGACTGGTATGTCCCTGAAGTCATTTTCTGACTGCTCTCAACACGCATTGGCTCTGCAACCCAACATGTACACAGACTTTGGCTGTGGTTGGAATTCTGGCTCATTGGCTGCCATTATTGTGATAGCCATTTATCATAGAAGCGAAACCATGTGTGAGGTTATCTTCTGCCCCAATGGATGGGGATGTTATTAAAATCAACCTGAACATTAGCTCCCACTCATTGTCTGCACCCTCAACATCCCTAACATCCAATCAAGAGAACTATTACATTGCTTTGAAGAAAAATAAAAGTTAATAAAAAGCAATTACTCTAACCATAACTGATACGAATTTTATATGAATTTTATATTTATTTTGGAGTTTAACTTACTGATGTTGTTGATCCTGAATTCAATTGCATTCCGGTTATATTGCTAATGATCTATTATAAATTATTGTATAGCAGTCCACGGGTTAAATGTATCCAAGATATCATGACTTTATACTATTTAAGATTTTTATTTCACTCAAGCATTTTTCCAGATTTATGCACATAAAAATTCATACAGTAACATTATGACTGTCATTTTCCAATCAAAATTGAATTTAATAATCTGTCAGTAAGACCACAAATATCCGTTGAACACCAACTACATGGAAACATTATGTTGAATATTCAGGAGAAGTAATTATGAATAAGTTAAGATTCCTGGCCTCAAAAAACCTATACTATGGATAGTGTTGTGGTGATTTTACTGAATTTCTTCTGTGATTATGCTATCTATATTATCTTAAAGGAAATGGTAAAAATCACATTTATTGAGCATTTTATATGTGCCAAGTACAGATTTCTGAAGACAGAATGGTATGATGTGGTGCATGGGTGATGGGACCAAGTATTTTACTTTAAATACTAATTCTGGCATTTGGTACCACGGTGGCTTAGAACACATCAGTTAGCCTTCTGGAGTTTCATTTGAAAAGAAAACAACAACAACAAACAAAAAATAAAAAAACACAAACTTGTAGTGGTGAAAAGTGGCTCTCATTGTTGTGAGGACTAGAGATAATATATGTAAAGCAACTGGAATATAATATATAATATAAATGGTTGCTATTTTCATATCATTATACATATGCTGGAATCATTTAATTCTCAATGAAAAGAAAAGATCCTAAAATATGGGTATTATCCTTATTAACAGACAAAGAAACTAAGGCAGAATTAATTTGAATAATCTGCCCAATTTATCAATATAATAAGGAGAAACTGGTTCTCAATTTACATCATTCTCACTTAAACCCAGTTGTGTCTGTTACACCATGCTGGTCTGAAAGTAATGAGTGCTAGAATTTGCTTGCCTGGGTAATACAGTCAATCCAAGATTGTTGAGGCTTAGCAAGCACAGCAGGGAAGACCATGGCCCCCATCAAAACAATACCAATGACCAACGGTGTACAGACTGGTGTTTAAATCAACAAGACTAGGGGAGCTGCTGAAAGCAAAACTGAGGGGCTTGGTGCACAGGATGGATGCATCATGGCAGAAAAGCTTTTAAAGATCTTGGTACAGTTGTGCCTGGAATCACAGTTCTGAGTTAATGCAAGAAATGCTGGAACAGAATCTAGCTTGAAATGAAAGTGCAGTGCATATGTGTGGGCACTGGGTGCATGAAGATAGATGTCCTGGTTGGCCACTGTCTTGGAAGGAAATATGTAAAAAGCAGGAATTTGGACAGGATGCTTCAGCAGAAGTTTAAAAATATGCAGATGACTTAGAACAGAACAGTTAAATAAATATGTGAAGAAACCTGGCATAAGATAAGGGGAAAGATTATGCCCCACCTAAACTCACTCAGATTTTAAAATTAAAGAGATAAAAGCCTAAATATAGTAGAGAGACATTAAAAACTAAATATAGAAGCATGCCAATTTCTGCCAGCTGGCTCACAGGGCACTAACCCTGGTGCCATGGTGAAATTCTAGGTAGAAAGGCATGACAAGAAACTCATATGGCAGGGGCACCTGGGTAACTTAGTTGGTTAAGCATCCGACTCTTTGGTTTTGGCTCAGGTCCTGATCTCAGGGTCATGAGATCGAGCCCCGAGTTGGGCTCTGCACTCAGCATGGAGTCTGCCTGAGATTCTCTCTTCCTCTCCTTCTGAGCCTCCTGTTCATGTTCAGTAGCTTGATCCCTCTTTCTCTCCCTCTAAAACTAAATAAATCTTTAAAAAGGAAAAGAAACACATAGCACTAGATCTCAGACGACACAGACTGGAGGCAGCAGACTACTTCCAGTATATAAGGTATTCCCAAAGTATAAATAGGTTTTATTTTTAATGGCTCAAGGCATAGTGCACAGGGTAATGTGTGAAGGGCCAAGGACGTAAACCCAAAATTCACTGATTCTTACCACCTGCAACTGAGTCAAGCAAGAAAAGTCAGGACAAACACAGATATAAGAGCTGGAATAGTGACTCCTATGGATCCTCTCAACTGTCATTATGGAATTACTATAATGAAAAAATATGTCATGCACATGTACATTTTATATATTATATATGTTTTATACAAATGCACATATATGTGTGGATATATGTAGGCATATGCACATATACATTTACCAAATGAAATGGAAATGTGGGGGATGTTGATGGGGAATTACGGTAATATCGAGTCAACAAATAAGGACTAGGCAATAATGGGTTCTGGAAGCCATATGCGCAAAAAATTAGACTTGTCATTTTAGAAATTATTCCATAAAATTTATCGCCCGCATGTGATGTTCTTCAAATATATGAATAATAGCAATTTAGAAATTTATTATATTATCCCTTAAAGAAATACATTATAAGATAAATTTATAAACTGGGTGTATAAGAATTCAATAGAATGTAGACAGATCATGTGTATTTCTCCAAGTACCAAATTTTGGAAGACAATTCGATGAAAGCCAACAGACTTGTAGAGTATTTTATTTTTTATAATTTGAATCAAATAAGATATTCTTGAGGCAATAAATATTCACATTTCTTCTTTATGACTTGTATAGTCACCTGTGTAATTCCAAGGACATAGAATATTGTACAAATTACTCTTTATATAATTCTAGCATTCATAAAAGCACTAGTATATGATTTATTTATATGCCTATCTTGACTACAAGTTTCATGAGGGTGGTAGTGAGACTTGGCAGAACTTCTTGGCTCACTAGGAATTTTCCTGGGGCATGAGCAGATGAATGATACTGAAAGAATTCAGGATATGCATCCCAAAATATGCCACTTTGTCATATTGATTATTTTGAGTCAAAGGCACTTGAAACACTGCAGATACTACAAAGGAGATAAAATTCCCACGTGAAAAGTGTCTTTCTTGCATCTGGAGGAAGAAACATTCTTAGCACCAGAGATGGCTAGTGGAAGCCGAGAACATTTGCGCAAACAGAACTTGTTAAAATAACTCTTAGCTTCCTTCAGTGTCCCCTATGTTTTAGTACTTTTCCATATTTTCTCCTCTTCGTTCAAGCTAGTATGTAATCACTTAGGCCTAGTCACTTCTTTGAGTTTTCTTTGTGTGTGTGTGTGTGTGAGAGAGAGAGAGAGAGAGCTCTCATGTACCAGTAAATAATACTCGTATGCTCTTCTCCTATTAATTTGTCCTGTCAATACCAGGTGAGACACTAGGAGGGTGAAGGAACATTTTATCATCTCTGCAATATCAAACAGAAAGTCCTGAAATAGATTCCAGGATATATGACAACTTAATATACACTAAAGATAGAATCTCAAGTTATTGGTGTACAGGGATTTTGTATTTTAAAGATATTGTGTATGAGTGTATATAGGTATGTATGTATGTATGTATTTGAGAGAGAAAGTGAGAGCACACAAGCGGGGGGGGGTGGGCAGAGAGAGAGGGAGAAGCAGACTCCTCACTGGGCAGGAAGCCCAATATGGGGCCCAATCCCAGGACCCCAAAATCATGACCTGAGCTGAAAGCAGATGCTCAACTGACTGAGCCACCCAAGTGCTCCTGGGTAGGGGGATTTTAAAAAAATAAAGGAGATTGTAACAATGTGATTGGCTTGGAAGATAATAAAACTGGTTTTACATTTCACATAATATATCAGAATAAATCCAATTGTATTGAATATCTAAAGTGAAACCAAACTAGAGGTGCCTGGGTGGCTCAGTTGGTTAAGCGGCTGGCTCGTGATTTTGGGTCAGGTCATGGTCTCAGGGTCCTGAGATCCAGCCCCACGGGGGCTCCATACTTAATGGGGAGTCTGCTTGAGATTCTCTCTTTCCCTCCTCTCCTTCCTCTTTTCTCTCTCTCCTCTTTTCTCTCTCTCTCAGTCTCTCAAATAAATAAACAAATAAATCTTTAAAAACAATAAAAAATAAAGTTAAACCAAAACAAGCAACAAAACAAAACAAATGCTGGTAGAAAACATGAGTGTGTCCATTTATAACCTAGGAGTGTGGAACTCCTTGATTGTGACTCAAAGAGGCAACTAAAAATCTTGATACAAAGAGAATCAAATGTTACTTTTGCATGGGGAAATTTACCATCAGCAAACTGAAAAAATCAACTGCACTCAAAAAATTTCACTCTATAGGGGTCTTGGGTGGCTCAGTTGGTTGAGCATCTGACTCCATTTCACCTCAGGTCATGATCTCAGAGTCCTGAGGTCGAGCCCCATGTCAGGCTCCATGCTGAGTGTAGAGCCTGCTTAAGATGCTCTCTCTGCCCCTCCCCACCTGCTTGCTCTCTCTCTGAATTAATAATAACAATAATAATAACAATAATAATTTTAAAAGCTTTAGAAAAAGTTCTTTCTCTCCCTCTGCCCTCCCCCACCCCCTCATGCTTGCTCCCTGTCTCTCTCTCTCTCTCTCTCTCAAAAAGAAAAAAAAAAAATCACTATACAAGGTATTATCTCATAGCAAAAAAATACAGAGGAAAATTTGAATTCAGAGAACAATTGCTTCTTTTGTCTTTAAAATGTGACTCCTCTTCCTTGGTTGTTTCAACGTTCAGGAAAGTTGGGGAAAAGATTGGATAGCACCATTTTTAATTTTTCTCATCAGACAATTTAAAAACTAGTTTTCTGGAACAAAGATTGCCCTTCCATTAGGCCAAATTTTATAATTGTAATCTTCAAATAATTACAATATAAATATGCTTACTTAAACTTACTAAATTGCCAGCAACAGAAAAGATTTGAGAAGAAACCTCATGTAAAAATACAGTAGTTTACATAGTACCAATGCTATATTCTACCCATTATTTAAAATGGCCCTTTAATTTTTAATGCTCTTTCCAACATTTAGATATAAAATATAACCATTGAGATAGGATGATATTGTTTTAAAGCAAGTCAACATTCTTGGTAGAGGGAATAAGTAATGCAATATATGCAATTTGCCTTGCAAAATCATCTGAAAAGGAGTTATAAAAATATTTACAGAAATGTTTAAGGCTCAGAAAAGTTATTGGACAGAGTTATGCACAGAGGCATAGATTCTCTATATACACAAATGTCTTCTCCCAACATAAAAAAATCATAGCGGCTCTTAACGCGCAATGTAAATAAAATAGTAAAAAATTTGAATTTGGTTTTGAAGGACCCCCTCAGATAAACTCAGTACATAGATAAGGACAGGGTACACTTGGCCTTTAATGAAAGAGATTCAATGTGCCAGTTTTCTTGAGACTGTGCCGGAGGGATCAGCTATGTCAACCTCATACTCAAAATGGTCTGCATGTTTATCAAGACTATTTTTTTTCTTCCTCCTCAGCAGCTAGACTGGGAGCTGGAGCCATATGGTCAGTGACTCACAAGGAAGGCAAAGAAAGGGAGATTTGGGATACAAGAGTAGCATTGATCAAGCTAGACAAAAACACAACTGTGCAAAATTACAAAAAAACAAACAATTCTTTCACCATATTTGCAGTGCAGCTACACTAATGGACATCCTCACGTCATACTAGACACTCTGTATTTATTTTTCTGATGGATTTCCCTATAATCTGTTTCAGATTATCTTGGCTTACAAAAATACTTTTTTTTCCAAGATTGGGGACCACCAAGGAACTGCATATGCACACATATAAAATATCATTCCTTTGGTCCTGAATTTAGAATATTCTTTAACTCGGTTCTTTCTACCTAAAGACAAACACACACCTACCTCCCTTCCCCTCCTCCTCCTCCCAAAAAACTTTTCTAAGTAGCTTTGGGTCAAAATGATGAAATTTCACTGAGGTACAAAGCTAATCCAGCATTGCTGCAACAGGTTCGCATTTTGGCAATTCCTGTTATGATTTCTGCAGGTCTGTACTACCCACAATGCCAAAGGACCTGCTGCCCCCATATTAATATTGAAAAGGTTTTGTCAGTGTTACAGTGACCCAGAGCAAGAGAGAGTCTGCCTGTTTTTCATGGATGATGATGTTTGCAAATGTTTCCCGTATCTCTAGTAACTGATACACTTGACAACTTTCTGAGAATATTTGTTAGGGCTAGTTCTGCCTCTCTTGGTCCTAACTTAGAAAGGAGCAGGGAAAAATGACCATTTTGAGTACATAGTTTTTGCTAGAAACTGGGCTCTCACAGATACACTTCTTCTTACCGCAATTTTATGAATATCTCCACGGCAAGTAACTTGCCAACAGCTACCCAGAGAGTACCTGGCATATCAGCTTGAATTAGAGCCTCAACTATATGCCAACAAGTCTGTATATGAACTTTCTGCTTTCTTAGAACAAGTATGGGGGTTACAGATTTTTTCTTCTACCACCTGAGTCAATCTGTACAGGGTTTCAAGACATCTATAATTGGTTATTTTCTTCAAGTAACTTAAGACTTTTGAACAACAGAATGCTGGTATTTGATTTGAATCAGTGGTTATGTCATGATTCCTATCTCTACAACACCCTTCTCTGTTCCTCAGTACACTTGATCATAATTCTGTGTGTGTTATTTAATATGTTGGTGTACAATAATGGTGACATGATATTAGCATCATGTTATCAAAGTGCTGATAACTAAAAAGGGAAAGAGAGTAGCTGTCCAAGAATATTCTCTCAGCACAGACAGTTCAATATTTTACACCTGACTGAAGTAGCCATGTAGCTAGTTGGTGTAATTGCTCTCCAACACTCGACAAAATGGACACTGTAACCGATGCTGTGGAAACATACTGGCATGGCCTTAGAAAGGCAATAACTTTAAAATTGCATGAGATTTTCATTTTTCAAAATCACCTATTTTCCTGTTATCAATGAAAGTGAAAAGTCATATAAAACCACACTTAAAAATTCTATTACTGGATTGGACTGGATGGCATTAGTACCCCAGGGAAACTTTGCACGTGTAAAAGGTTTCATCAATATTCAAACAACTCAGAAAGAAAAGTGGAACGCAGACAGACGACAGGGATGAAAATGAGCAGCTCCAGGACCTACTCAGTGCTTTCCCTTGACTGTAGTCACTTCATCAGTTTGCATCAAGTGGACCTGAATCGAGAAAAAGAAGAAGAAACGGGGCTTACCACTGAAGGCAACAACATCTTTCATTTACTTCAATACAGATAGGTTTACGATGAAACAGATTTTTGTGAGGTTTGCCAAATTTGGAAACAATTCACTGCAATATGTGCATAATCAGAAAAAAAATATCTACTAATAAAAATAGTATTACTGACGCTCTCAAGCCAGCTGTGTTTTCAGTGAATTTCACTCAGTTTCCACATGGAATTGCTTTAATGGTAAGGATAATGAAGGTATTTTCCTCCTGAAAGATACCCAAAGGATACTACCCATAGGAATCATTTCGTTCAACACCGAATTCTGCAGTGGGAAGCAGCAGCTGTGAAAGTGTTGTCCAGCTGCTCTGTGAAACCCGGTGTGGTAGAAGAAGATGATTTATCAAGACGTGACAGATTTTCTTATTAAGAATTTGGCCGACAGTGTAGAGCAAAGCAGCTAGACATAATCGCCCTCCAACGTCGCCAATGTGGTAAGTGTGAAAAAAAAAATGCATGTAACAGACTCCAGAAAATAGGAAGTAACATTGAAGATGTTGAGATGTAGATGGACGAAGACTGTCGATTTCCACTTGTGTGTTTCTGTCATAATGGTGATAGGGAAGCATCTAACCGGATGATCTTAGTCCCAAGTATGCAGATTTGACGGTGTCCCAGTAAACTAGGAATTCTGGGACACACTGTATCTTCAAATTCTAACATTAATACAGGCCTCAAACAAATTTGTTGGAGAAACAACACAGCCCATGACTTGCAAATCCATAATGACATACTTCGTGAGGATTTGGAAACACTTGACTTTCAGCCCATACACTGTGAAATGAAACACAGAGATACTCCTGCCACAGAAGCTTAATCACATACTCCAACTGTAAGATGGCTCGGGAATTTAGAATCCTGACTTTCAAATTAGCTTAAGACAAAAATGTTGTGGGTTATAAGAAATGTGGGATGAGCAAAAAATGACAAGGTGCCCATCATGGGTGGAGACAAGGCAAGATCCTCTGAGGTCAGTCCTAGAAGACAGAGCTCCCAATCGGCCCAGTCCTTTGGCTGACTTACACACCTTATTGACCACCGCCTAGACTCATAACATTCAGGAAGACAAAAATGCTTTCCAATTAGAAATAGAACTAGTCAGCATGCGGAGTAACTCAGAGTTTTGCGAGTTAAGGTTTTCTTTTGGCATCCATATATCCCAGAGTTGGTTCTGAAAGGGCCAACATCTCAAAACACAGCAAGTGCAAACAAAGAAATGCCCATCATGATATTTCTTTTAAGGCAGTGTCTACTCTTTCTAGCCAAAAGACTAGGAAAGGGGCAGCCTAGCGAGGCAGGCAATTGTAGACAAAATCTTCTCTACTCCAGCCAAAAACCACAAGGAAAAACAAAACAAAACAACCCTGCAGCCCAGGCTCCCACCCAGGCCCTTACCAGCAGAAGCCAGCGGGGAGCCCAGCCTTCCACCCTGCCCGCAGGACACAGCGTCTGTCTTGCTCATCATTGTGCCCTCACCACAAGAATAGTGCCAGGCATATAATGAGCACTCGATAAATACTAAATGAATTAACACGTGGAAAAGAAATACACTTTATTCAATAATAATGACAATAAAATTGCTAGCAAAAAACCACACAATGATTTGTAGATCACGTGTTTTACTATGAATCAAGAAATGCTTTTTTTCCCCAGGATGAATGTACGTATTTCATAAATTAAACAAGACAATATATAAAAGCTTTTAGCATAATTGGTATCATTTCTAGATGAGGATGCTGATGTGCAAAATTTAAATATCTGTCATGAGATCACACCTCTAGAATGCTGCGTAGAACTTCAGCTTGGGTGACTGGGGAGTTGTAATTGTGTTTCTACTCTGTCTCCCCAACGGTAATTCACAGACCACTGCTGATCGTCTCCATAAAATCACATGAAGATCTCTTTAAAAATGCAGCTCCCTGGACCCTTCACTCACAAATTAAAATTTGGAGGTAAATTTTGAAGCAATTGTTTAGTTTTTTAGGTGATTCTGATGCCAAGTTAGGTCACTGTATTAGTCAGAATTTGGCAGAGAAACAAAACCAGTAGGATGTCTATATATACATTTGTGTGTGTGTGTGTGTATAAAGAGATTAATAAGAAGGAGTTGGCTCACATGATTATAGAGGCTAAGCAGTCCAAAGTTTTGCAGTTGGCATGCCAGAGAACCAGGAGACCTGATGTGTGGTTCAAAGGCCTGTGAGCCAATGGCATAGTTCCAGCCAAGTCTGAGGGCCTGAGAAGCAAGAGAGCCAATGGTATAAATTCCAGTCTGAAAGCCAGCAAGCTTGAGACCAAAAAGAGCTGACTTTTTAGTTAAAGTTAAAAGACAGGAAAAGACCAATGTCTGATTCAGCAGTCAGGCCAGAGGCGTTCCTTCTTACTCAGACTTGTTGTTTTATTCAGGTTTTCAACTGATTGGGTGAGGCCCACCCACATTAAGGAGGGCAATCTACTTTACTCAATAGACTTTGATATCTTTTCATCTCATGCAGAAACACCTTTGTAGACACACCCAGAATAGTGTTTGGAAAACTCTGTGGCCCGGTCAAAGTTGACATATAAAATTAACCACCAAAGTCAGGAAAATATAAAAACTATGTTTTACCATTGTTATACAATTAGTATTTGCCAGACATTTTGATAAATGTTTTATATAGATCATCTTTCAGAATAATCCTGCTAGCTAAATATTATTACCGTCCACACGTTAACAGGTGAGAAACTGAAGTCAGATAAGAAAACATACTTAATTTTAATGGCCAGTGAAAGACACAACAAAGATTTGAAGGTACACTGTTAACCTTTATGCTGTATTACGTTATGATACCACCAAGCTGCTTCCAAAATTCATATTCTCTTTTGGGGCAGACATGTAGGGATTATCATTTTATTTTTGGTTATTAGTAAATATATAATCATAATTCTAGTAGGACACAATTGGTACACTGAAATTGAGTAAGAGGATAATTTAATGTTTATTATAAGGGAAACAACCAGATACAGTGTAATACCACTGTTAGTAATAGAAATAGTTTCTATTCCCTGGGCCAGAGGGATTAAGTAGTTGAGGGGTTATTGGAAATGAAGAAAGCTGTGTGGAGGGAGTGGTCTGATCATAACTTTATCCTCTGGTGGAGGAAAGCACCAAGAATAGTAACTTGCAGGGAGGGGTGAGGGAAGGACATATCAAGCTCTTAGCTTCTTCTCTCCCTCTAATCTACCATTGGTGGTAGATCTGAACCCAACAGGAAAGCAGAAGGCAGAGGACCCCTAGTGAAGTCCACACGGAACAGCCTCCTGGGACACAAAGCAGATTGGAAGGGCAGAGATGGAATCAAGAAGGGGCATAGGGAGGCTCAGAAAAAGAAGGTAACTCTTCTCTCAAAAGCTAGCCTGGCATCAGTGAGATGGAGAAGAAATAAGATGGAATCAGAGAGGCCCTAAGAATGTAATTACAAACACCAAAGGGTGAGGGAACTGCACCCTTACCCAGGGAAAAGGGAGGCTTGGCTGCACACAGATTCAGTTAGCTGGATCCTCATGGCAGCCAAGCTGAATGTCAATGCTACGTGTTTTTGCATGGCTTCCATATGATGGGGTGTAAATATCCTGCTCCCTAATCTTGACCCATTCCTCTAGGGGCAACAGATGGAAAGATTTGGCCATGATGCATTCTTTTTTTTTTTTTTTAAAGATTTTATTTATTTATTTGTCGGAGTGAGAGAGACAGAGAACTTGAGCAAGAGCAGGGGGAAGTGGCAGGCAGAGGGAGAAACAGGCTCCCTGCTGAGCAAAGAGCCTGATGTGGGACTTGATCCCTGGATCCTGGGATCATGACCTGAGCCGAAGGCAGACTCCTAACCCACTAAGCCACCCAGGCATCCCTGGCCATGATGGATTCTTACCTGGACTATCCCCTTATTACATGGCAGCTGCCAGTTCTCAGAAGAACTCTTTGGATTAAATATAGAACTGCATTCAAACAAAATCTAATTTCTTGAGATATTATCTAATTTTATATAAACAAAATACAGTATGTAAAGGTATAGATTCATCCTACATATTTTCCCACCCATTTATAGTCTACTTAAAGAGTCTTTTAATAATAATAGGCAAATTTAAAAACATAATGAAACATTTTTTTTTTCAGCTGGAGGTAACAAGGTAACTGCTTATGCTAGTTAGGCGGCTTTTAAATCAAAGGATACTTTTAATGACAGTAACTCCCATTAGGTTAGCCTCTTCAGTTTCAATATTTTTCATTAGCAACAATGTTATTTCAGCATTTATCCAGTGTCAGCTGAATATCTGTAGTCGCTAAGCACTATTGTCCTCACTGGGAAAATAGCTGTTTACATCCCAGAGAGAGAGAGACAGAAAAAAACAGAGGTGGGAAGAAATGCATTCAAGAGATAGCAGGACAGACAGCGTGGCCATGGCCCAGTTAATCAGGATGAGAGTCTTAGGGATGCGGTTGAGACCAGCAAAAGCCAGATCCTGCCAGGGTCCCAGGACTCAGCAGGTAAGTGGAGTGCTCAGGGTCACATTTTCAAAGCAATGCTCCAGCTGCCGTGTGGAGGATAGTTCCTGCAGGGGCAAAGAGGAATCAGGAAACACTAAAGCAATGTTCCCTAATTAATTAAAACCAGAGCCAGGGTTAGAACTCAACTATACCTACTTCGAAGGATGCCTGCCATCATTATTCAAAATTCCTTCCCACACTACAGAGTTTGAGCCATTCTTTGGTTTCCTGAACAAACCAAATATTTGCCTGCCATCAGACCAAGTGTAAACACAAACCTCTTCATTAGAAGCATCTGTGCTGTAAACACTTCTGAAAAAAAAAAAATGATGATTTTCTTTCCTTCTTAAAAGGACAAATGTAGCTGTCCACACCTCCACGGGGTTACAGAAACAAAGACAGCTGTTGAGGATTGCTGAGTGTCCACACAGAGGCTGAGATTACAGAGGTAGTTTTGTCTATCAATCACCATGTGGCTGCAGACACGTCATGAAATTATTTACAACTGTGCTCACCACCTTTGGGAGAATGAATGAGCTGCGTGTGTCTAGTGCACGTATCTAGTACAGAACACAAAGCCGGGGTAGAGTAGATGAAGTAGATAGCTCCTAAATTAACTAGCTGTGCATTCTATTCTTGATTGCTGTATTGGGCTGAATGCTTGTATCCCCCCAAAATTTGTATCGAAGCCGTAACCCCCTAGTGTGGCTATTTTGGAGATAAGCCTTCTAAAGAAGTAATTAAGGTTATATGAGACGGTAAGTGGTGTGTGTGGAGAGGCTCCGATCCAAGAGGATGAGTGTCCTTCTAAGAAGACACGCGGAAGATCTTGCTTGTCAGTGCTCTTTCCAAGTCTGCACAAAGAGGTCATGTGAGCACACAGCAAGAAGGGAGCCACCCACAGACCAAGGAAAGAAACTTCGCCAGCCTCCAACTGCGCTAAGCATTGATCTTGCCCTTCCGGTCTCCATAACTGTGAGAAAATAAATTTCTGTTGTAAGCCACCTAGTCTATGATATCTTGTTATGACAGCTGAAGCAGACTAATACAGCTGTCGAGAAGCAGAGGTTGCTTGTTTTTGTTTGCTTGTTTGTTTGTTATTTTGTCCTGGGTATGGAGACCAGAGCCAATAGGCAAGGTCACTTCGTTACTAGGAACCAAGTCTAACTCTTGCATCAGAAAGTACAGAATTTCATGCATCCAGCTTTTTAAAAAATCTTATTTTAACTTAATACTGAAATTCCACAGCATATCACAATATTACATTTGGGAGGACACAGAAGCCCTTAAGTTTTGGGAAATAAGAAAAGTAGTTAATTTTTACAAATGAGTACTTAGCATCTACTTTCCATTTTTGGTACTAAGGTGATTACATTCTCATTTTGTTCTCATTTTATACCAGAATGGGTCTAAATGTCTTGATGACTCATTTCAAACCTCGAATTATCATTTGTGATTAATCCCACCTACACCGGAAACTTTTTGCTTGATCTCCCTCCTGAGGGATGGGTTCCGTGTTTGAGTATCCCATTGCTGTAAAGTGTGAGTTGTCAACTGTTCTATTTGGGGGTGGAAGCAGGCAATATAGGGATGGAAAATGAGCTGTCAAATTTCCTTTTCCTGAAGGATGAAGCATTGGAGAAATTGCAGTGAAAAGAAAAAAAAAAAAATCTCACCAAGGAAATAATAATCCACAAGCCGTGTTCTACTGCCTCAAAACAAAGGGAAGCCGTTTATCTCAAGGCACATATTGATGTTGAAATGATTTAACTTTATCGCATCACAGGGAGCCATCTGAAGCATATCCCTGGGAGAACCAAAACCTATTGGGAGAAAGTTCAAGGTCAGAGTT
Organism: Ursus arctos; assembly: GCF_023065955.2. Taxonomy (NCBI): domain Eukaryota; kingdom Metazoa; phylum Chordata; class Mammalia; order Carnivora; family Ursidae; genus Ursus; species Ursus arctos. The sequence goes on from NW_026622930.1 coordinate 18,241,369, forward strand.
TTCAAATATTAGACATAGGAGACTCAGCCTAATCTAATCCCCCCACACCCTTTCTTTATACATACTAAAATCAATAAAAGGATACAAAACAGGAATTTTTAAAACTCTCATATTAAATATTGGTTATATTTTATAATATACGTCTGCATCTTTAAAAGGGACTAAGGTCTGATTTGTAAAATCAGTTGGCAGTTGAAAAATATAACAATATAGCAGATCAACCTCCCCCCAAAGAGAGTTTTAAATATCGTTCCCAGAGCTCTTCTTGTTTTAAACATGTTGGCATTGGCAGAAACGTTAAAGAAAGAGCACTAAGAGAGGAGTTATTTATTATACCATGATTCAGATGATGCAAAAGTCAATTAACCTCTTTAAGCCTTAGGTTCCCCATTTGGAAAATGTACAAAATAACACAAATGTCATGGGGAGGTGCTGAGACTTGAATGAGGCATTGGGTATAGAGTACCGGGCAGACTAGAGGTGCCAAAGAAACAGTAGTTACTCAAGGGTGTCTTCCTAATGGTTACCAAAATCTTCATCCTTAACATGAATTGCTACTAAAATAACCGTCTCTCAAGAATAGACTATGTGACTATGGACTGAATAATATAGGAGGTAAGTATTATAGCATTATTAGAAAAGAAATTTTAAATTTAATAAAGGGCTCTGGGGCACTTCGGTGGCTCAATCAGTTAAGCATCCGACTGTTGATTTTGGCTCAGGTTGGGATCTCAGGGTTGTGAGATCGACCCCCGGGGGTCAGGCTCTGCGCTGCGCATGGAGCCTGCTTGAGATTCTGTCTCCCTCTCACTCTGCCCCTCCCCCACCCCTTGCACACGCAGTCTCTCTCTCTAAAAAAAAAAAGAAAAGAAAAAAAGAATGTACGATGGATTGAACTGTGCCTCCGCCCCTGTCAAATTTATACGTTGAAGCACTGACCCTCAAGGTGTTTGACACTGCAGACAGGGCCTAGAAGCAGGTGATAGAGACTTGATGAGATCATACAGGTGAGGCCCTAACCTGATAGGCGTGGTGCCCTTCAAAGGAGCAAGAGACACCGGAGCTCATTCTCTTTGCCATAGGAGGACACAGCAGGAAGGTGGCCAGGAAGAGAGACCTCACTAGGGATCAAATTAGCTGACATCTTAATCTTGGGCTTCTAAGCCCTTAGAGCTCTGAGAAAATAAATTTCTGTTGTTTAAATAACCCAGTCTATAGTGTTCAGTTTGACAGCTCAAGCAGACTAAGACAGGAAGCATTAAGGACTAATTGCTTGTTTGTTTGCTTGTTTTAGCTTAAGCAGATATAGAAAGAAACAAATATACACACAAATCACAGTACCCAAAAATAGTAAGAAAAATAATTGTACCTTTAGATTCTTGAAACAGAGGAGACCAGAATTGGCATATGTAATAGAAGCTGCATTTCAACAGGCGAGCATTCCCAGGTCAGAAATCATGAAATTGTTCAATTTAATGTGTGTCATACTTCCATTATTAAGACATAATGTCATGGAAGTTTTTTCTGATCAAGATTATTTTATATGCATAAAAATGCCATCAAAAAAGTGTGGAGTGATAGCAGTAACACCATATTATTTGTACAAAGTAACATAGCGAGAACAAATGGCCGTATTTGAAAGCAGTTGGCTGTCAAATCCATACTAAAGAAAACACAAACGGAATTAATTTATTCAATATTCTTATGCTTCATTAGGCTTTTGATTTAGTCTTTATGTTGCCAGAAGGCAGAATAGTTCCATTTTTTTTGAAATGATGTATAAAAGATCATATTACCTAAAAGAGCATTTTTGCCCTTAGTGTCTATTACTCGTTGGAAATATGGTCTTACACATATGTATTCATGTGTATATGTATATATGCACATATATACACACGTGTGTATATGTATGTGTGTGTGTCTTCATTTATTTGTATCTTGGCTAAACCAACACGAGTGTGGTAGAAAATATTTTTTTTGGTAAAGAAGCAACATTTTGGACTCATTTTTACTGAAAGAATTTGTAATATTAAAAAGAATGACACACATTTGTCTGAATACAAACATCAGAAAAAAATTTCAAGGCAAAAATTAAACCAGTTTTGGGTGTTTTTTTTTTCCAAGTTTAGCTAATTTTATGTGGAAAATATGGATTAAGAATGAATTTAAAAGCTCACAGGGTCATTTCTCTTAATCTAATTTAACTTGAATTGCACTCAGGAGTGGTTTTCCACCTCTAGCCGTCTATGACATGCCTAGGCTTATTACGCCATTAGATGGAGGGAGCAGTTCCACTCTGTCACTACTTCAGGGCCACAAATAGGAATTCCAACCTAGGTTAGCCATGGAAAGTCCTATTCTCTCTCCCTTCAGTAACATACTTGGGTTGTTGTTATTGTTGAAAGTTTGAAATTAAGACATCCAGTTTTTTTTTTTTTAAAGATTTTATTTATTCATTTGACAGAGAGAGACAGCGAGTGAGAGAGGGAACACAAGCAGGGGGAGTGGGAGAGGAAGAAGCAGGCTCATAGCGGAAGAGCCTGATGTGGGGCTCGATCCCATAACGCCAGGATCACGCCCTGAGCCAAAGGCAGATGCTTAACCACTGTGCCACCCAGGCGCCCCAAGACATCCAGTTTTTGAATGCCAATTGTGTATCTGAAATATGCTCTTTATATGTAGAAAACATGTTAATATGTGTCAACCGTAGAAGTCTATTCGATTTGGGAATTAGGTTCCCGGCTTCCCAAAAGACGCTGGGACCCTCTAGTGTTTGCGGCCTGATCATGTTTGAATTCCCAGAGTGCAGCAGAATACAGAAAAGAGGGATTTGACAAAATATGTTGAATCAAGTTAAAAGAATCAGCTACTTAGAAAGAAAAATTCTATCCCTTTTTTGAGAGCCTATGTTGACAAAACATCGGCAAAGCAATCGGTGTATAGATATCTTTAGGACTATAGTTAAACTCCTAGAACGACTGTCTAAAACATCCATGAGTGAGGTATGCTAAGAATGTTTCTCAATAGGGGGTCCATATGTTTTCTAATGATAATTTTTTAAATGTCTACTGATTATTTTAATTATATAAAGATGTATACATTAGCTAAGATGTTAGAGAATGAATGGGAAACCCTCTTGTGCATGGCTTCGAGACTTCTTGGCCTCATATCTTATTCCAGCTACTGCTGCTGTGGACAGTTTCACACAGGTTTCGAGCAGCTTGGCACAAGTGTAACCTGACAGAGCCGTCAGAGTGCACAGCGGGTCCTCTGACTTTCTGCCCAGAGATTCTCTGACAGTGAGTATGCGTGCCCCACGAAGGGTTTGGCAATCACATATGCTCAATGCTTACGTGGTGGAAGGTGAACCAACAGAAAAATGACATCCCTTTTTACTCCTGTGCGGAATGTCTGAAATACACCAGAAGGCTTCTTAGAACTTCTTTGGATCAAGCAAACAATATTCCCTTGAGGTTGCCAATTCAATAACATATTTTTGGATTAGGTTTTACTCTTATTCTATTGGCTCCCTTAAATCACACTTCTGAGTAAACCATTCATAGATTAGCCTTTGTCTCAGAGTGGGCTTTGGAGAAGCCCAGACCAAGACACTGAGTCTCCTTATTATTTAAAATCTTCTTGGTTGCCAAATAGTTCTGTCAAATTACAGAGGGCTAAAAATAATAATAGTAAGATAATTTTAAGAACAGGCTTATTGTAAGAATGATAAAATCCTGGAAAGTCATTGAAAATATGACTTTACAGCATATTTGAGTTAAAATTGCCCAAGAATTTGAATAGGAAAAAAGTGATGGGATATTGCATTATCCCCAGTTGCTGTGTGGTAAATACAAATCAAATTCAAGAGTCCTTCTATGGGGAGTCTGGGTTGCTTAGTGGGTTGAGTGTCTGACTCTTGATTTCAGCTCAGGTAATGATATCAGGGTTGTGAGATTGAGCCCCAAGTTGGCTCTATGCCCAGCACGGAGTCCACTTGAGTTTGTCTCCCTCTGCCCCTCCCCCCACTCTTTCTCTAAATAAATAAATAAATAAATAAATATTTAAATATTTAAAAAAGAGAAAAAATCCCTCTAACTACAGCAGTTAGTGCCATACTCATATAGACAGCAATTTAAATTCCTTAGTTTCCTTCCTTGAATTAAATTAATGTTAATAATTTGAAGTGCATTGACTTTATTGTTCAGCTTGTAGTTAATGTTTGTATGTGTCTTTGTTTTTTGGTTATATGAGAACTATAAGCATAAGGAATTTAAAACTGGATCCATGTCTGTATTTGTTTATAAAACAGCATCTTAAAATACTTTAAGTCAACACTAGAGGTTTATGAGTAGATTTTCCCAAAATGAATCCATACATTACTCAGCTTTTGGAAACTGTTCAAAGGTAAAGACCTTAACTGACTTCCCTTGGGATTATTTACCACTATTAACAGAAATTCAGGAACCAGGTTTACCAGAGAATGTAATCAAGGACTGTCACTTTATATTAGTACATTATGGCATTTATTTTTATTAAAAATATAATAAATTATTCCCCAGAGCTTTCTCCAAGATATTTTCAAAGAGTCAGATGACAATGCACATGAAATCTACAGTCCATCCACCCGAAAGAACTATCTGTGTTCACTCAAATCAGTGTAACCCAACAGATGTTTCTACTTTAAAGGTCATAGAGAATTTATAAACAGTTTCTTCTTTCCTGTTTTCCTTAAGTTTAAATAGTCCTATAGTCAAAAAAATGTAAGTCTCGTGATCAAATCGAGACTTACATTTTTTTGACTATAGGACTATAAGATAATAAATATCTGGAGAATACGGTCCTCTACAGAAGGCCCTTTGCAAAAACTGGAAAGAACAGCGGTAGATTTTGTAGTCACACAGACCTGGGTTCAAATCCTCATTTTGCCACTTCCTATTTATATAATATATGTGGGTTTAGAAAAACTATATACCACTTTTGAATCTCACTTTACTGATCTGGAGAGTAAGGTAAAGTACCATCAATTTAAGTAATGTGTGCAAGCATATTTTTTATGTAGCATCTAGAATGTATTAGAAGCACTGAAATAAATAAATATATATGCCTATTTTTATATCATATGAATGATTTGCAACATATGTGCCTTTAACTCTTTTGTTAGTGCTCCACAACTTTTCTGTCTCTTTCCCTAAAAAAAAAATGAACATACATAAATTAAGAAAAGGATTTTAAAACCAAACTATATACCCTTACAGGTTTTATGAAAACCAAAGGAAATCACGTATGAAAATGACTAATCACAGTGCGTGGCAGAGTAAATACTCACGTTTAATCTTTATTTCTGAAATATAAAGAGAAATTAGGATATTGTTACCTAAAAAAATAATAAAAATAAAATGAGAAAGGATTTTTTGAAAGATTTTATTTATTTTTATTTGACAGAGAGAGTGAGAGAGCACAAGAAGGAGGAGCAGTAGAAGGAGAGGGAGAAGCAGGCTCTCCACCCCCGAGCAGGGAACCCGATGCAGAACTCGATTCCAGGATCCTTGCATCATGACCTGAGCCAAAGGCAGACGCCTAACCATCTGAGCCACCCAGGCACCCGAGAAATGATTTTAAAACCAAGTAACTAAATAAAAGGAGACATCAAGTGATGTATCGGAAAAAGAAAAGATTAGGAGTAAACGTTTTCACGCAACAGAAATTGCCCTGATGACCTACTGAATGTGTAGGTGAACTTGCAAAATTAAAGAAACCAGTATCGGGTGAATAAGCCCCTTATTTAGTGGAGCCTGGTGAGGAATATCGAGTCAGGATACCACCCAGGCTCTTCCAGGATGATTAGCATCTCCTATTTTTACTTTTATTCTTAGATTATCCGCATCTCAGCTCCGGTCTCCACCTTCCAGTGTTTTCCCCGCAGAATCTCATCTGTCTTGTGTAAGTCACAAACTTGACTAGGGGAGGGAGGCAGATGGATTCTTTTTTTTTTCGATTGCCAACTCCATCAGGACTGCACACAAAGGATATATAGGAAAATCCCCCGAAGGAAAACTGAGTTCCTCTTCCCAGATGAAGGGGGAATGACCAGCAAGACCGAAATTGTAAATGTTTTCTATGGCTCCAGTAATTGCCACAAATGTCATGAATTTAAAGCCAGAAAATAAGTCAAAGATCTATCTGAAGAAATACAATGAATTAATGAGGTGACATTGTGTCATGATGGTGACTACTCTTGGGATGTTAATAATTAGCTGTGTGACCCCTGTATCTATCCACTGTAGTATTTTTCTGATGAAGCACATTGGGGTCCCCCTTAACTCCCAATAAAGCATAAAACCATTTTTCATGCACCGGCCCCCCTCATTTACCCAGTAACCGATATCAGGTATAGCGGTTACCTCTGGGTTCATTTTCACCATTGTTACACTTCAATATTTTTTTCAGGTTTAATTGCTACTGTTGAAACCTCTTTGGTAAGTATATTTGAAAGTGTGACTTTTCTTTCTTTCTTTTTTCTTCATTTCCTATATGCAGAAGCTGAAAGGAGCCAGGAAACTCAATTATTCTGATTCATCACAGCCCATCTACATGAAACAGGCCACACAGCTAAAACATAGAAACATCATCATATCCTCAATTGTGTGCCATCAAACAATACTTTGCCGAGTTAGTCTTGGGAGGATCAGACATCTCAGTCTCACTGACTCTTGTTATGTGTGCCAGGACAAAATGCTTGGGGGAAAGCTCACTGCTATGGTCCAAGGTGTGTCTAAAATTTTCTTTTCTTTTCTTTTCTTTTCTTTTCTTTTCTTTTCTTTTCTTTTCTTTTCTTTTCTTTTCTTTTCTTTTTTATTTTAATGTTTTTTTATTATATTATGTTAGTCACCATACAGTACATCCCTGGTTTCTGATGTAAAGTTCGATGATTCATTAGTTGCATATAACATCCAGTGCACCATGCAATACGTGCCCTCCTTACTACCCATCAGCAGCCTATCCCATTCCCCCACACCCCTCCCCTTTGAAGCCCTCTAGCACTGCTATCTGAAATCACTAAGGTCAGATACAGAGACCATCAGAGTTAACTCTTGCACTGGATTCCATTAGTTCAAGCCACATGGTTAAGTGGCCAAATCAAGATGGATGTTGAAAGGGTTTTTTGTTTGCCGATAACAGATGTCTAAGTAGTAACAGATAATGATGACTTTAAAACCCAGTTTCATTAGATGAAGACCTAGGTATTCTGTAATACTTAGTTTTGACAGGAGTAAATTCTTAGGCAATTAGAAAGTTTTCAGAGTGTATCAATATAATATAAAGACATCTAGAATTTATTTTTATTTATTTTTAAGATTTTATTTATTTATTGAACAGGGATAGAGACAGACAGACAGCGAGAGAGGGAACACAAGCAGGGGCAGTGGGAGAGGAAGAAGCAGGCTCATAGCAGAGGAGCCTGGTGTGGGGCTCGATCCCATAACGCCAGGATCACACCCTGAGCCGAAGGCAGATGCTTAACTGCTGTGCCACCCAGGCGCCCCTATAATTTATTTTTAAAATATGCTCTATTTTTTATTACCTTTCTGAGGGTGGGAAACTTTTTAGTTTGAATTCTCTCAAAGCAGGAAATTCTAGAAGTCTAAGGAATCACCAGTGGAGGATTGCGGAAATGATGGGATGTGGCCAATTAAGGAAGTGTTATCAAACACATTACCTCTACAAACTGGGGATGAATCCCAATGGAGAGAAAGAGTCAAGTGTGTGGCAGCCTTATTCCACCTGAGAGATTGGGAGCTAGACTATTTTCCACCAACTCTCTGTCACTAGGTAATGACTTATCCTGGGGGCTCTAATTCCCAGCCCTTTCCAGTCAGCTCTGCCCTGAGCAGAGCTGCCTGTGGTGGCCAAAGGAGGACCTCACGCATAAAATGCATGGATTTGGGCAGTTGGAAGTCAGATCACTATGGCAGGGGAATAGAAGAATAGAAACATTATCCCGATAATGCTAAGTGAAATAAGTCAAGCAGAGAAAGACAATTTTCATATGATTTCTCTCATCTATGGAACATAAGAACTAGGAAGATCGGAAGGGGAAGAAAGGGATAAAGAAAGGGGGGGTAATGAAGCATGAGAGACTATGGACTCTGGGAAACAGACTGAGGGCTTCAGAGGGGAGGGAGTGGGGGAATGGGATAAACTGGTGATGGGTAGTAAGAGGGCACGTATTGCATGGTGCACTGGGTGTTATACGCAACTAATGAATCATCGAACTTTGCATCAGAAACCAGGGATGTACTGTATGGTGACTAACATAATATAATAAAAAAATTAAAAAAAAAAAAGAAGAATAGAAGCAGGACACTGTATCTGCTACAGACGTATACCAACATTTTTTGTTTGTTTGTTTACGTGTAGAAACTAGGACAAAGATTTTATGCAGGTTTTTTATTTCAAGAATACAAAGAAATCTACTGGGCTAACCGGTCTGGAAAATACACTAATGCATATTAAAGTTAAAACTACAAATTAAACTAATCTATTTGGATATGTGTCCCTAATCCCCAAGGTGACAAAAGCTACCAAGGTCTACTTCACTCCATTTCCAACAGTGATGAGTCACACCTTGAACCAGTGATGTTATGAGAACCTATCAGAAAATGATAAATAAGTGGCATTTCATAATTTCAATTTAGTGTTTGGTAGCTGGAAGAATCATATCTACATCATGCTTCTGATGGTAACTGCACTAACTTTACAGATGAGCTCACCTCAACTCAGAGCAAACATACAATTTAATTCCACTTGGTGTGTATATTTGATTGCACTATATCCTGTTAGTACTTAGTGCTAACGATCTGAAATGTGAATGTGACTTTATCAATAAGGGAAGTTAACTTGAGAAGGAAAGGCTGATCTCTATAATAAAATAGCAACCTATATAGAAATCTATTTCTAAAACAATTTTTTATCCCAATTATTGTTGATCAATCCAGTTTTTAAGAGTGGTTTTCCATAATGTGCTAACAGTTTTTCTTGATTTTTATGGTATAATCCCATGTTTATTTATTTTTATAGACATTTTAATAAAAATTTTCAAATACACAGATAAATTGGAAGTATACAGTGCAGATCCATAAAGCCATGATCTGCATCCTACAGTTAACATTTGGTTATATTTTCCTTATTACATAAATCTATTAGTTTCTTATTAGTGCTGTAATAAATTACCACAAATTCAGCGGCTTAAGACAACACAAATTTATTATCTTACAAACCTGGAGGTCAGAAAGCTAAAACAGGGGCGCCTGGGTGGCACAGCGGTTGAGCGCCTGCCTTTGGCTCAGGGCGTGATCCCAGCATTGTGGGATCAAGCCCCACATCAGGCTCCTCTGCTATGGGCCTGCTTCTTCCTCTCCCACTAACCCTGCTTGTGTTCCCTCTCTCTCTGGCTGTCTCTATCTCTGTCAAATAAATAAATAAAATCTTAAAAAAAAAAAAAAGAAAGAAAGCTAAAACAGGTTTCATGAAGCTTAGAATGAAGATGTTGGCAGGGCTATGTTCTCATCATATGACTTTCTGGAGACTCCAAAGAAAAATCCATTCCCTTGACTGTTCCAGCTGCTAGCGGCCACCTGCATTCTTTAGCTCCCGGGCCCCCTCCTCCACCTGCAAGGTCAGAAGCAAAGTATCTTCAAATCTTTTTCTGACTGTGACCCCTGTTTCCCTTGCCACATCTCCTTCTCTGACCCTTCTGCTTCATTCTTTCATTTTTTTAAGGACCCTTGTAATAAATATTGGATCCAGGATAACCCAGGATCATCTTCCTATTTTAAGATCCTTAAATTAATAATATCTGCAAAAAACCCATTGCCATGTAATGTAACATTCACAGTTTCACATTATTCTCTCAACTGCACCATCTAACCACTGTCCATCCCCCTTTCTACCCACTGATCCATTTTTTTTTTTTTTTTTTTGGTGCATTTCAAAGTAAATCACAGGATACTTATTCTTACCGGTCACTCTTTTTTGCTCTGTCAATAAAGACAAATTATTCTGTATCTTTACACTTAATTTAAAGCATTATATATTTTACAAATTCTTCATATTTTTTCAGGAATTTTTCTATGTAATGTTTACACAGTTTTGCTACTCTATGCCTGTATTTTTACTGATCTACTTATTGTGTTAACACAGGGTGCCAATTTATGGATATTTTTAGTGTTTGTTTTGACATTTATTTTCTTTTTGCTGCTTTATGTAAATATTTTGCTCTCAAGCAGTTCATATTGAACCCTTCCCACAATATTGGTTGATGACTAGAAAAAGAAAATTCATGTTTGAGTAGAGTATTTTATCTTTGTGGGCTGAGTTTAGCAGCAGTGTGGAATATATATAGATATATATATATATATATATATATATATATATATATATCTCCAAAATTATGTGTATCATCCTTTAATTAAGCAAAGATTTTGTCCCCCAAGGTGAGCATGTTTCTATAGAAATATGAAATGCTTCTTCTGAACTAGAATTCACCATCCTCTCGTGCAAAAGAAAGTAATAAAGTTACAGTGGTAATGATATTAATAGATATATATTGAGTATTGAATATGTGTCAGATACTGTGAATTATTTAATATTATCACTCCTATTTTAGATAAAGGGGGAAAAGTATAGACAGATTGAGTAAAATGTTCATATAGGTAATGCGTGTGAAATTAAAATGGAAGTAATCCTTCTGAGCATTGTGCTTGGCACTCAGAAGCAGGAACCAAGGAAGACATCTTATTCAGTATGAAGGGAATAAAGAGAAGCTTTCCAAGAGAAGTAACTTATTCCCTTGTTTGATTTTTAATTATATAATATATTATCATCAACTATAGTAGCCATGCTTTACATTAGATCTTCAGATTTAGTCATGTTCCAGTTAAAAGTTTATACTTTTGTACTACTCTCTCTATTCCTACCACTCCCTTCCCCCAGCCCTTGGAAACCATTTTTCTAGTCTCCATTTCTGTGTGTTTGACCTCTTCCTTTTTTCCTTCCTTTGCTGTTTTTTTCATTCTTTCATTCCTTGCTTCCTTCTTTCTCTCCTCTCTCCCTTCTTCCCTCCCTTCCTTCTTTCCTTTGTTTATTTTATTTCTCATATAAGTGATACTATACAGTCTTTCTCTGTCTGACTTATTTCACTTAGTGTATTGCCTTCAAGTTCTATCCATGTTGTCACAAATGGCACGATTTACTTCTTTCACATAGTTGAATAATATTCCTCTGTGAATATATACCACATTTCCTTTATCCATTCATCTGTTGATGGATACTTATATTATTTTGGCTATTGTGAATAATTTGCTATCTTCTCTTCATTTCCTTTGGATATAAACCCAAAAGTGGTTTTGCTGGATTTTATGGTACTTCCATTTTAAATTTTCTGATGAACCTCCATACTGTTTTCCATAGTAACTGCACCCAATGAAGGCAACTTCTGGTGAACATGTTGGAGTCATTCAATTGTAGAAATCAGATTGGCATTTTCTGGACCAGGAAAACAGAATGAAAAAATATCTAGAGCAGTGTTTCTCAGGGCGGGGGGATAATTTTGTCCCCCAAGGGGCATATGGTAATGTCTGGAGACATTGTTACCTATCACACCATGTGTGGTTGCTGCTGGCCTCTAGTGGGTAGAGGACAGGAATGCTGCTTTCCATCCTGCAATGCACAGCAAATCCACAACAAAACTTATCTGGTCAAAAATATTAGTAGTGCCAAGGTTGAGAAACTCTAACCTAGAGCATACACACAGATGCATGAAAAGTGGCGGGTGCAGGATATAAGCAGTTCCAGTGTCTAGAACAGAGGAATGAGATGTACAGCAGGAAAGAAGAGAGTGGTAAGGTAGTCATGGTCCACTCGTGAATGGTTTCATACATTAGGCTAAGGACTCTGGACTTTATCCTCCAGAGAATGGGGAGCATAGGAAGAATTTTTAATAGAGGGATGACTTGACAAATCTGTGTATCTTGGGAGGACGGGGTGCTTTATGAAAACAAAATAAAGTAATGCATATGAAAGCAGTTTAAAAATTGTATATAAATTTTAAGCATTATTATTTCATACAAGTCAGGCCTCATCATTAAAATAGGTTGAGATCAAGTGAGATTTATTAGAGCAATAAAAAAAATCATACCACAATTTGACAAGCTCATCTGCCAATGCTCCCATAATCTAATGCATTGTTACTGTACCCTAAAGAAGCTCAGTCATATGCCTTTTGATTTCTGTAAAAGTGGCATTTCTTGTTCTCTTCACAGCTATTTATATTTCCAACTCTTATTATGCATTCACATTACAAATCTGTCAGTCTACTAAGCCAGCTCTGTTCCAGCACCTTCTCAGGGGTATATACTGCTTTGACAAGTGCAGTAGTACCCATCACGTTGCTGATTCTGATAGACAATTGCACGGTAGAAAGTGAAATACATAGAAATCAATGTGGGTTTTTTTAAGCTTTCCCCCCCCCCGCAAATTCTCTTTTCTCTTCCTACTTTTTCTCTTCATATTCTTTTTCTTCCTTGTTCTTCTCCCTGTCTTTTCTCCAGAACCTGGCTAATGGCAATAGGAAAAGCTAACAAGAAAGAAACCCTCACCAAAGTCTTCCTGTGACATCTGATTGTGTTACTGGTGAGGTATAATCATAAATGACTTTAAAAATGACCTCTGGCAGGAATCATCTAAGATAGCTCCCAATGATCTTGCCTCTTGGTATTTACAGCTTTGTGTAATTCTCTCCCCTTGAGTAATTTGCTACCAATCAATACAATATGGCAGTACTGAGGAAATGTCACTTCCCGTAATTAGGTTACTAGAGACAGTGACTTCTGTTTTGCTGATAGTCTCTGTCTGTCTCTCTCTCTCTCTGTTGCTGGTTTTGATAGAGCAAGCTGCCACATGGGAGAGGTCCATGTGCCAAGGACTTGGGGGAAGACTCGAGTCATTAGCCAGCAAAGAATGAAGGCCCTTCTTCTGACAACCCTGCAGAATCTGAGGAACTGCCAATAGCCACATGAGTTACCTTGGAAGTGGATCCTTCTATAATTGAGCCTTTGGAAGAGACACCCATCTCAGCAGACACTTTGATTGTTGGCTTCTGAGAGATCGTGGTAGAGGACCGGCTAAGCTATGTGAAACTTCTGGACTCACGGAAACTGTGAGATAATAAACCTGTGTTGTTTCAAGCTATCGATGTAGTAATCTGTTACGCAGGAACTAGTAAGTAATAAGACTCTTAGTCTAGATTCTTTCTGAAAAGAAGTTATCTTCCTGATAGGTGCTGAGGACACAAAGATGAAAAATGTGTGGACTTCAAATGATAAAATCCCAAGGTAGCTTTGTTTCATTGTGACATAAATGAACTTAATGAAGGTAAGATACTTTATACAAATGTACAGTTATTTCTGGCATTCTGAAAAATAAGTGAAAAGAAAATGAATTTTTTCTTCCCTTCTGTGGACATTCACCTTTGGATCTGTAACCTTAGCATAGAATGATAAAATGTTGGACCTAAGTGTTGACATAATCTGTATTAGTTGGGGTAATCGTAATGACTGTAATAAATAAAGCCAAAACCACAGAGTACACAGTAGCCATTTATCTCATTCACATAAAGTTCAAAATGCAAGTTTCTGATCTACATGAATTTCTCTTACGAGTGTACGTTAGAAATCCTGAGCTTTTCAATCTTAAGGCTCCGCCATTTTCAATTCATTCCTGCGCTTTCCACAAAAGGGGGAGTTGTTCATAAGAAGATTTTATGAGCCATGTCAGGAATTGGGTTACATAATTTCTGCCAACTTGTCTTTGACTGTTAACTAGTGTTGTCATGCCTACTGCCAGGGAGATGGGGGAACACAGTCTAGCTGTGCCCTGTTGGAAGTATAAATGGATATGGTGACCAGAACACCAGGCTCTACCGCATGTTCTGACTCTTTCACTTTCTAAAGGAGAAAATGGAGATTTAAAGAGAGTCAATACACTTGATGATACTGACACCACAAAAGCAATTGCAGACATAGGACTAAAACAAGTTCCTCTAACTTCTTGTTTGCCACATTTTCTGTGAGTTATTCTATTTTTTAAAAAAAGGAGAATACGTGGAGCTTTCAAAGACTGAAGTTATTACAAATTTTGGTAAACTATTATTAAAGGCCATTTGCAAAGATTCAAATATGTAATTAATCAACATGTAATTACTTAGTACGCCAGTTTAAGAGAAGTAGACCATGGGTCTCTGTTTGTGTTGAAAGGGCAAATAAAATATAGCATTTCTCAAACCTTACATTAATGAAAATTAATTAATGAAAGTGTAATTCATTTGCAAGAAAACATTTGGGGCATATGTAGGTTTATCAGGTGCATCACTTTAATTAGAAATATGTAATTCCATTATCATTTGTTTTAACTAAATTTAAATTTCATGCCATTAGATCAACAACACCTGAAAGAAAAACAAATGACATTGCATCCCAAATGAGCTGTATAGATTCTAACATTCATTAACCTTTTACCTAAATGAGCTATTTCAGAGAGGTCTATGTGACCATGGGGTTAGGTAATTTAGTTAGCTGGAACTTTCCAAAAGGAATCACGCTGCTTCTAAGTCTTAGACACTCCCTTCTGCTTTCATGCTAGACTAGTCAGTTCCCAAAGCCTTCGTTTAACTAGTTCACAAAACAAATATATTTTTCTTTTTATACTCACCTGAACACTGATGTATTTTTAATCATGACATTAAAATATCTTGTACACTAGTTTTCTAACGAGAATGAGGTTTCTATCTCTTTTAACTAAAAAAAAAAGCTCATCATAAATAATTTTGAATTAGAAATCACCTGGAAATCCTTTTGATTTTTTAACAACTGCTTTTAATCACAGAAATGAAAATACACTATACTTACCATTCATCATTTTACAGGATGCAAAAGTGGCAGCACATTGTGATAAATTGAAGATGCTACATTCGGACATCCAGTTACTTTGCCCCTGCTCTGCTAGTACTCTGTAACTATGTGAAAATAAGAATCGGTAGGTTGGGTGGGTGCCGTTATGTATCTTAGTTTTGTAAAGCTGAGAATGTATGATAGACCCAGATTTTAAGGACTTCCATCTAGAATGGCAAAGTCCCACAGGCACGTAGCTGTTTGTTGGTAAGGTCTCTGCATCGAGGTATCCTGGTGGAATGTTTACTGAAGGACAGGATTGGTCTCAGAGAGAGTCATGAAAGTATAACGGAGCTCATTCCGGTTTAGGAAATGGACAGGATAAATGATATGTTATAAGTGGTTCTTCTTATAAATTGATGGTCTATAGGTGAAATCATATGTTCATCTTAAAGTTGATCACCTAAGGATCAGGACTGTAACTGGAGGCCAAAAATTTGTCATACACACACACACACACACACACACACACACACACACACACAAATAAAAAAGTATTGGCTGAACAATGTTGTTTTAACTTCCATAGGGCACTTCATCTTTAATGGCTATTTATAAGGTCCTCTGATGAACTGACTCATATATATAAAACGTCTTTATCTCCTTGGTGAGAGCCACTATTTCAAGTCACATGATTATAATTAGTGGGAGTGAGCACTGAACAAATAGAAGACAATTTTTGTCAGTTTATGAGGGAAAAACTTCAGAAAACTTTTTCCAAGATGGAATTCACCTAATTGAGGTTTTTTTTTCTCTTATCTTTCAAAGATAATAGGAGAGATAGTTCAAGAAAGCTGAAACATCAAGTATCTGGTCCTGTAAATTTGGGTAAAATAATCAGTGTTGTGTAATTATTGTTTAGGAAAATTACAAGTAACCTTATTCCCACCTCATGGCTATTCTTTCTGTTTCAGGCCTGGACATTCCAAGTTTGAATTTAGTTATTGTATGTAAGTGGCGATATACCAGAAACATTTGTCTCTTCTTCCATACTTAGTACCTAAGTTCGACCTTCGTTGGAGACCAATATTTTGTCACCACAATCCTGTCCGGTTCTTTGAACCCTTGAATCAAGTACCTGCATTTTCTAGCTTGATATACTTGCAATTGTTACAGTAGGTTCCTTCCTTACTTCCTATTTATTTATTTATTTATTTATTTATTTATTTATTGGTGAGTTTAATTCTGGTTACTCGCTGGCTCTTTTGGCCCTCAAACTTGGCCTCACCATTGTAAAAGGCTTATATCACATGATTGGTGAGATAAGAGACAATAGTTATCAACTCAAATTCAGTTAAAGGAAAAATTCCAGAAATTTAGTGAAATTCAACTGATTCCTAATTATTAAAGTTCTTGGTTGTGTTCTTTTCTTTCCCCCCCATTTTTTGTCTAACTGCAGGTAGCTTCTTGCTAACTTGTTGTCATCAGAGTTTACTCCCTCTTTTTAAAATTCTTTTTAAAGATTTTATTTATTTATTTATGAGAGAAAGAGAGAGAATGCAAGAGAAGGGGAGGGCCAGAGAGAGAGGGAATGAATCTCAAGCAGACCCCCTGCTGCACAAGGAGGCCCATGACTTGGGCTCCATCTCAGGACTCTGAGATCATGCTCTGAGTGGAAACCAAGAGTCAGATGCTTAACTGACTGAGCTACCCAGGCGACCCTTAAAACATTTTTTTTTAATTTAAAAATTTTAAAAGTAATCTCTATGCCCAACATGGGGCTCAAATTCACAATCCTGAGTTCAAAAGTCTCGTACTCTGCTGGCTGAGCCAGCCAGGTGCCCCAGGTTTATTCCTTCTTAAAATCAGTGTTTACAATTGTCTATCATTATAAACCTTTCAGATGATTTTATAAAATTAGATAATCCTTTATATTTCATTATAATTAAAAGCAGAATGAAGAGGCAGGTAGAGTGAATTATAACAGCTTTAAGGAAATGTTAATAAAGTAAATGCATATTAAAGGCAAAACATTTGAAGAGTCAAAATGACAAAATAAAAAAGTGAGACACGTTAAAAAGATACCAGTTAAGGGAAATAATAACAACAATAAGCCAGGCAAGAATTCTAAGGCCTCTATCATTTTACAAATAGTCAAGCTCTACAGAGTAAATGTGAGACTTGTTGATGGTAACATGGGAGCTTCCTGGAGCTAACAATTCTAAACTTCCATTGTGTATACGGCTTAGAAGTTTGAGTGAGTCCTTGTCAGTGTTCAAAAGAAGAAAATATGTCAGAAGTAGAGACTAGAAAAAGGTATGAAATACTGTAAAATCTCCTTGGGGTGAATCATCTAGTAATTTTTGCTGGGAATATGAGGAAAATGTTGTTTACCCCAGGTTCACCACCAAATCTAGTGGGCTTTTTTCTTAATACTATGATTTGTTGGGTTCCCAATTAACTCAACCATGTGAGTGTCAACCTGTATTAACGTTAAATGGTAGACATGAGAAAATGAAATGAGAGATTAACCTGTTGCCCTTTAGAGATGAATATAAAGCTCAAAGTGGACCATAAGGTAATATTTGTAGAAGTCAGTGGAATAAAATCAATGTATTTTAAACCAGGTTGGTTAGTTTTTTGCATGTATTGATCATTGGTCTTTGGATGGTTTAAGGTATGCTACAGAAACAAAGCCAAAATTTCCACAGCTTAAAGTTAAAATGTTGAAAATTCTCAAGGAAAAAAAAATTGAAAATTTTCAATCTTCCTACATGTTCACCTTGGGTTGACAAGGGACTCTAATCCATATCTTATTCAAAGACTCGCTAATAAAGACTAGCATGTCACTGGTTGAAATGTCATTGGTGGCTGTGGTGGGCAAAAGGCATATGGAGAATCACATACTTGTTCAATCATTTCTGTTCTTAAATAATACACATTTTTACTTCTCATTTTACCAACCAAAACAAGCATATGACCATTTGAAAAGAGCAAAAAAGCCTAATTGTACCCTGTGTCCAGAAGGAGGAAAAACAGAAATATTAGTGATGACCATGAATAACTACCCATTGGATCTGATGGCTTGCACCAATAAACATATGGCAGATGTTTTTGAAAGAAATGTTATCAACATTCTTAAAAATGTATATTTGTGTGTAGTATATATGCATGTGTATATATATGTATGTATGTGTCTAAACCATACATTATAATTACCAATTATGCAAATGCTAATCAATGATATCTTTTATATATATACAAGATAACAAGGTAGAGGGATTACTACAAAATACAAATTTTAATTTCTTTGTCCACAAGGTCCTTGTAGTTTATTAAAGGAGGATGTTTTAAAAAATTAAAATAATTAATTTCTAATAGATAAAGCATTTTAATATTCCTTGCCTCATCTGCAAGATCAGAATATTTCTTGAAAAAGATTAAAGTCATTTTTTAAAAATGGAATTGAACAGAACTTAGAAGAGAAAACCAGAACGTATTTATATTGTTTATAAATGGTGTCACTTAGCTGTTATAAAGGAATTCCCAGCTCTCTCTGAGCTGTGTAACATAATCCTAAATTGCTATACGCCGGTTTTCTTTAGGAGAACATATGGATCCAAAGATAAAAGCACCGAACTATCTTGCATGATTTATGATGTTCTCTGCTTACCCAAGGCTCATTCTTGTTCTTTCATTCCCCTTTAGTAATATAAGTTGGTCATTTCCCAAGTATGTTAAGATGATATCCACTTTATGCTGGTCTCAGAAAATTTACAAAAATTCTTCATGTTTGCTTTCAAAGAATCTGTTCAAATCACAGATTTATTGCTCCTACGTGGCTAAATGCCAAGCTGAACCATGTCAGTGATGAGAATGGCAGTAAGTATGGGGCGGGATAAGAAAAATAAAACAAGAAATAAAATAATTCTTCATTTCTACCTTTGAGGTTTTCCTAAAACACCTTTAAGGATACAATTAAGTCAAACAAATTCACAATAAAACGGTGAAATGCTGCCAGTAAACTTTTAAAAGTTGGAAAATGACTATCCTCCCCACTTTCGATGACTTTAGCTTGTGGAATCACATGGGAAAATTAGAGTTCTCAATTCAGTATAAAAAACAATCATCAGGCAAGGTCAGGGGATGGTCATTGCCCTGCCAACTGCTTCAAAGAGGAATAGCACTTTCAGAAATTCTAAAGTTTATGTTAATACAACTGTATTGTGAGTTGGTTAAACCAAAAATTAATGCTTTCAAATGTAATTCTTATAAATTTTAAATGTATAATGTACATATTATTTATGCTGTTAGTTTTATTCTCTTATACTGAAAAAGTCAATTAGCCCTTGGAAAAACTATTCTGAATTTACCTTACATTTGTTGAGATAAATGTTTCAGTATCTTCAAGTGTCTTTGTTTCTGCTGAATGACATTGTGGAAATGACCATTAATAGGGATGGGAATTAATTATCATTTTGACTTTATTTTCTATTGAGAATACATATCATTGTATTAAGCAATAAATGCTTTCCATATAATTGTAAAATACAGGTCTTCTGGTAGCAAATGCAAGACCATGAAAAAAAACACCTGCTATCTTTATGACTATTATACCATTTGGATACCAAACTCCAGAGGTGGCTGTACTAGAAAAATCTGTTTCCACTATTGTGGTGCCTGGGTGGCTCAGTCGGCTGAGTGTCGGTCTTCAGCTCAGGTCATGATCCTAGAGTCCTGGGATCAAGCCCTGCATTGGGCTCCCGGCTTAGTGGGTGGTCTGCTTCTCCCTCTGCTCCTAACCCTGCTAGTGCTCTCTCTCTCTCTCAAATAAATAAATAAAATCTTAAAATAAAAAATACTTTGCTACATAAAGTATTGCTACATAAACTAATACCAGAGGGTATGATCATCTGCATAAGAATGTTAGAACTAATTTTTTATTGTTGAAATCATGTTCCAGTTATGTTGACTACTGAAAAATATTTTACATGATCCTCTGACCTTGCCAGAAGTATTTAAGAGGCTGGTGAGCAGAGCAGTACAGTGGAGTTCTATTCTTAGAATCCCATTGATTTCAGATCCTACCTCTACATAAAGGTTCGTGTTGCCTGATCTACTGAAAAGTTTAGCTTCATTCCACCCCTATGAGCCTATTGAATCCACCCCTGTGAAACTAAAAACAAACAAACAAACAAACAAACCAAATAAAAAACCCAGTTGAGTACTTAGGAAAGAATGTTGGGATATTTCCCAGTCCATGAGAACAGACAGAGCAAGAGCAAAGTTAGCATTTGCTCATTTTGTTTGCATTTTACTAAATAATCAGCTGGACCATTCTTCATGTCCTCATCATTTGAAGACTTTCCAGGTACCTTGCCTTTTTGATCTCATTGTCCCCGTTAGGGATTCTAGCAAAGATTACATTTACCTCCTTGTACTTAAGTCGTAGTTTCTGTTCACATTGCATTCACTCCCCACAATTAGACTCATTTGTTGCATAAATAAATGACTGTATTGCCTGCTAATCATATTCTTCTGTGACCTAGAATTTTGTCTAGAGATAATGAGAAGGAACTCTCCTTACATATCATCATCTACCACATAAAGACAAGGAAATCAGCAAAATCATGGCACCTGGAAACTTCTGTGTTTCCCTCTTGCACTCTTGCTCATGCCTAATGTTGTCTTACTGGTTCTGTCTGTTGAAAACAGTTCATCAAATTCACCAGTCATTATCAAGATGTAAAAGAATACCAGTAGCTTAAGATGTTACTCTTTCTTAAGGTAGTCCTCTTAAGATGACAAAAATCATGTTAGAGAAAATCAAAGCCTTTATTAAGTGAATTAATTTATCAAAGTTAGATCTTCAGAATCTACGTACAGGACATTTTGAAAAACACCTGAATGTTCTTGTCTTCACAAAATCCTTCCTTCCCAGTGTATGCCTCCCCAACACATCAAGGCAGACTCACAGAAAGTATGATTCCAGTACAAACTTAGCCAAAATATGCAAGTAACATTTGTGTTGCTAACAATGCATTTTTCAAATTATAGAAATTATACAAAATCTTCAATAAGAAGCATGAGCCATGGTGTTGGGGTTTTATGTTTTCTGTTATGTCTAGTTTTCCTCCTTGTGAATATTAGACTTGAAAGGGGCCCCATGATTCCACTTCCTGGCGTCCTGTGTAACCCTCTCTCCTTGTGGGTGAGTGGACCTGGTGACTTACTCCCAACCAACAGAACATGTCAAAGGTGATGGGATGTCACTCCATTGATTATACTAATCTCTGTCTTGGGAGAAGCTCGCCATAGTCTTTCTTTCTTTCCCTCATCGGCTTTGAAGAAACAAGCTGCTGTGAATCCTAGCACTACAAGAAAATAAATTCTGCAAACAGGCTGCAGGAGATTAGTAGCAGCACCACACTGAATTGAACCTTACTGAAAACCCCCGACCCTGCCCACCCCCTTGATTGCAGCCTCTGACAGCCTAACCAGAGGACACACCTAGCCTGTGTCTGGGCTCCCGACTCGCAGAAACAGTGAGGTGACAAATGTGCATTTTTTTTAAACTTCTAAGTGTATGGTCATCTGCTATGCTGCATAGACAACTAATAATAGTTCCAGACTATTCTCAAGAAATGCAACTTCTTATAATTTTCTTGCAACTAGCAAACACTAAGTAGTTAATGTTGCTTTTATGTCACAGACTCAAACTAGCTGATTTTATGAAACATTGGACACTACTAAGGGAAGACACTTTACTACTGTACACACAATAACATGTGAAATGTTGCAAAAATGTCCCTTTTGTTGCTTATGTTTACTATATGTGTGTCAGCCTAATAGCCAGACAGAGTAAACAGACTCATCTTGTAATATTGTTTCAGGGACAAAATTAAAAGTGTAATATAAGCATTATGCAGAAATTCCCTTATAGGGGCCACACTACTCTCATTTATGTCTATGTGTTTGTCATGGTTTAAAATTAGCACATTAATAGCAATACTTTCTACAGAAGACCATATAACTTGAAAGCACAGGAAAGTTTGCATAAAATGCTAAAGGGGCACAACTTGGCATGCACAATTTGCCTCCTTGCTGAATTTTATTTAAACTTAATTTTTTTTCTAGCACATTTTCTCCCTTTCTCATCACACTTTTACAGATAAATAGCTTCATAGCACCCTAAAGTCCATTGCAATATGGCATCTTCACCATGAAATTCTTGTTTTCCACGTCTCTTTGCAGTTCTTTGCGTTCAGTGACTTTACCTAGAGTTCCTTCTTAGAGTCAGAATCCTTTTCCTCCATGCCGTGCTCCTTCCCCAAATGGATTATTTATATTCCCATAAAGGGTTTTCCAGGTTTTAGAAAGTACAGGCAGTACTATATTTAGAGTCACTAATATTTTATTTTCTTATGAGAAATTCAGTTTCATTGGACACGTGTTTTACACCTTAACAAGGTCTTACCCACACGTAATCAAATAATGTTGCTAGCACCTCTTAGTTTGCATTGACTATAGCTCAGTACTGAAAAGAAAACTTATTGGGCTACCTGGATGGTGCAGTTGGTTAAGCATCCAGCTCTTGGTTTCAACTCAGGTCTTGATCTCAGAGTCATGAGTTGAGCCCCACATGAGCCTCCTTGCTCAGCATGAGTCTGCTTGAGACTCTCTTTCTTCCTCTACCCCTTTCCCCAGCCTCCCC
This sequence comes from Ursus arctos, assembly GCF_023065955.2. Taxonomy (NCBI): domain Eukaryota; kingdom Metazoa; phylum Chordata; class Mammalia; order Carnivora; family Ursidae; genus Ursus; species Ursus arctos. The sequence continues at coordinate 18,264,028 of NW_026622930.1, forward strand.
CGTACACCATGCTCTCTCTCATTCTCTCTAAAATAAATCTTTCCAAAAAAAGAAAAGAAGATTTATTAATATGGTTACCTAACTTTGCGTGGTAAAGGGGATTTTGCAGTTGTGTATTAGTTAAAGATCCTGAGAGGGAGAGATGATCCTGGATTATGTGGGTGGGTGGACCCGATGTAATCACAAGAGTCCTTAGAAGAAGGAAACAGATGAGTCAGAGTCTTAGAGAAGCTGGACAGAGGTCAGTGAGGAGAAAAGATGCCAGACTGCTGGGTTGGAAGGTGGAGAAGGGATGCTATGAGGTAAACAAGGGAGTCGTCCTCCAGAAGCTAGAAAAGGCGAGGAATAGGATTCTCCTCTGGAACCTCTAAAAGGGAGGCAACCCTTTGGGGTCATTTTAGACTTTTGACCTCCAGCACTCTATGAGAATAAATGCGTTGTTCTAAGCTACTAAACTCGGGGTGATTTGTTACAGCAGCAATAGGAAACAAACGCAGTTTAGAAACCAAAGAATCTTAAGGACTTCCACAGTCTGAGAAACCCAAGGTGGCCAGGTATTTCTCTCGTGAAGGGGGTTTGTCCTTTTGTCGTTATGCTTAGGTAATAGCCATTTTCTTTCTTAGAGGAAAGGCACATTGTTTATGAGTCAGCACAGCCCAGACTGGGAAGGCACACTAGCTCATCACCAAAATTTAAGGTCTGCAGGCAGACCTCAGCCTGGGACAAATTTCTTTGACTTTGAGTAGCTATGGAACTGAAGGATGATTTGGATCTAGACAGGTGGGCATTGAAGATTTTGCCAGAAGCCTAAACCAAAACCCCATGGGAACTGTCATTTTGGATTTGTGCGGAGACCTCCCGACTACAGATTTTGTTCCATAGAGAAGAATTTGTACAACCAGAGTTGTAGTCAGTCAAAACTCTCTTACCTGATTCGGCTCCCTGGCGACATCACTCCCCACTGTTGAACAGCAAGAGCAAAGCCACAACAAAAGTCAAGTTTGAGTTCTAACCAAAGAAGGCCAATTCATAGAAAGTTTGTAGATAGTTCATTAGTAGATACTCTTCTAACCTCCGTAGGTGCATGAAGATTATGTGCTTTGTTTAAGTGTAGCAGACAACAGTTTTGTAATCCCATCTGTTTCTCCTGGGGAAGGAAAATAAATTGCAGTAGGAAGTCAAAAGGTCTCAGAATTTCCTTTAATTCTGGCAAATATGTGATTTTTCCAGCCCGTGCTTGAACATCTCCATGTATGGAGATATATCCACAGACAACCTTGCCTTTGATGAAATGCTAGAAAGTTCCCAGTGAGAGCTGAAGTCTTCCTTCCTTCCTGTAACCCACAATCTGCGCTTACCTTATTAAAAGATGCCGCCCTTGGCAACATGACCACAATAATTCACAAATGTAAAAATCCCTGTGCTTACTGAAAATATCAGAGCAGAGCTCCCCCTAACAGCCTTCTCATCCCAGTTTTGCACTGGTTTTTCTATCATAATCAAAGTTGAACTCAATGTTAAAAACTCAGTTATATGTTGCCTTTCCAATGTTTACTGGGGGAAGGGAATCTAAGAGTAGAATAAATGGATTGAGTGACAGAATCCTATTTCGAGCATAAATAAATTTTATGAAAACATGACTCCATGTCTGTGATAGTCCAAAATTGTTTTCTCCAAGTCACTGTGAAAAACTGCTTAGCGTGGAGTAATTTTTATTTCCTATTAAAATATATTTTGAAAGATCTTCATGTAAGTTTTGACTAAAAAGCATGTTTATCTTTTCAATAGAAAGCAAAAAAAATCATAACCTACAAATATTAAGAAAGAACAGGTTTATGGTGTGGATGCTTAACATAGAGAAAATAGCAAGGTTGTTATCTCAAGGCCACAATCCCTGAAATATTTTAGCTGTTGAATCATAAATGAAAGAGGCTAGGTGCCACTCTTTTCTGATCCTGGCTCTGTCAGAATTGTCATTATGTGAATTTAATAAAATATTGTAATGCACGTAACTCTCTCTACCTTTTAATAAAAGGGAACACGAAGATGTGGCCTCTGAAAGTACTCCAGCATTAGAGACCTCTTATTCTATTGCAAAAAGAAAATGCTTCCTGTCTCATTCCTGATGCGCTTGTGTCTTTATTGTTGTTTCTACATCTGGAGCATACACAAATTCACTTGGCACTTCTGGTCTGGGTAGTTTTAGTATTTAGTAACTGTTCCTAGATTTTACCCATCCCACCCCTCCACCCTCACTGCAAAATCAAATCAAAGTTGGAATTTAGTAAAGTCAGGGCATCATATGCCCTACTTCTAGACTCATTTTGAAAATTTCATCGTGTTTAGGTGTTTGAAAAGAATAAATATACAATAATACTTTGGGTGCCATTCAGTAAATAAAATGAATTCTGAATTGTCCCAAGGGTGTTAGCAATGGACAACTGTCTGTGCTTGTGGACAGTAATCAAACAACCTGTTTAATTCAGGCTGAATTTTTGTTCACCCAAGACTGGGGCGTGTATTTAATGAATTGTATGGTTATACTTTAGGCAGAAATTTTGCTTTGCAAATTCTAGTAGACTAACTTACCTGACACACTTTAAGTTTAGTTTGGTGTCAAACCATATGTCAACATAATTTTAATATCTTTTAAATGATTATGAGTATTATTAAAGAAAACCATAAACTCACACCAGTATGCTCACTTGGTTTTTGACAAATGGGCAAAAGCAACTGAGTGGAGAAATTACGGTCTTTCCACCAACTGTTGCTGGACCAAAGGAGTATCTGTAGGGAGGAAAAATCAATTAACTTCCAGACCTTTAGTTTCCAATTCTGCTTGTAAGGAAAGTCACAGCTCCCTCCTAACTAACTGACTGACTCAATAAAATAAAAACACAATAGACATTATCTGTACATACTAGCTAGTCAGCCTACTAACTAGTTCATTTCCAAAAACAATTTATATACAAAGAGAAGACAAATGATAGAAAAATAATTTGAGGCTTGAACATCTCACTAATGTTTATTTTGTTTCCAAGCTAACAAAGTGCTCTTGATGTCAGTGTTTCCGTATTTTGATGTTAAGCAGAGAGTGAATAAATGTATGAATTTATTGTGAAAGTGGGAGGATATTAATAAAATACAATGAAAATTAGAATGAGTCACGATCCTTGTTCATAACATACTCTCATAATAGGTCCAGGGTGGCTTTCTGTCTCTTCCATAAGTACCTGTGAGTTCATCACTGATAATGAGAGGTTCAACCTTTGCAAATTGCTTACATCTACCTCTGTGTTCCCATCCGATCTCTCTGCCCTTCCCAAATGATACATTTTTTTTATTACGTTCAGAGTGCTCCTGCTTTGTTTAATATAGTTTTTGCATGAATATATTACTCACACCTACACATGTATTATTTAGTTTTTGATGTTTTAAAATGTATCAAAAAAGATGAACATATTATAAATAACCTTTGGGTCTACAGTTCTGCCATTCCATATTACATTGTCATGATTCATCCATATCATGGTATGTAGGTATAGTTCATTGTAGTTCGTTTATTGTCTTGACTGTATATTTCATTGCTTTAATGCAGGGCTTCTCAACATTGGCAGAACAATTGATATTTTGGACTGGATAATTCTTGGCTATGGGGAGCTGTCCTGTAGCAAAGTAGAATGTTGAACAGCATCCTTGGCTTCTGCTCACTAGATGTTAGTAGCATCCCCTCCGGTTGTGACAAACGAAAATGTCTCCAGATGTTGCCAAACATTCCTTGGGCACAAAATCACTAGAGGTTGAAAACCATTGATTTAATATTATCACAGTTTGTTATTCATTATATTACCAATGGCAGGTGTGTTATTTTCATATTTTGTATTATTCTTGTAACTTTCTTGAACAAGTATCCTGAAAAGCACCTTGCAAAAGTTTCTTTCAGGAGTAGAGATGCGAGTTTGTAAAGCATGTGATTATAGAACTTTACATGATGTCAAATACTTATCCAAAACACGTTGTACTAATTTACGCTTCTACATGCTATCTTAAGAGAGTCTGTTGATTTGCATTTTCTCCAACCTTCATATTCAGATTTAATATTTGCTAGCGCCAGTTGAGTAATAATAAAATAATATCTTACTATGATCTTGATTTTCATTTTCCTGATTACTATCAAGATTGAACATCTCATCATTGTTCTATTGGTCATTTGTGTTTTCTCCTTGTGAAATGTGGATTTATACTTTTGCCCATAACTTTTCTGTAATAGTTTGCTGAATATTGCTCCTTGATATTAACCTTTTCTTAGTTATATATGTTATATAAATATGTTCTCTCAATTTATAGCGTATATTTTTAGTTATTTTAAGGGTCTTTTGATGGATATAAGGTTTATGCCTTAATACTGTCAAGTTTATCTTTCCGCTTGTATTTTAGTCCTTTGTGTTAAGATTGTTTTCCTTACCCCAAAAATAGAAGGTATATTTATCTGTATTTTCCTAAATTTTTTTTTAAAGATTTTATTTATTTATTCGACAGAGAGAGACAGCCAGCGAGAGAAGGAACACAAGCAGGGGGAGTGGGAGAGGAAGAAGCAGGCTCCTAGCAAAGGGGCCTGATGTGGGGCTCGATCCCAGAACACCGGGATCACGCCCTGAGCTGAAGGCAGAGGCTTAATGACTGCGCCACCCAGGCGCCCCTGTATTTTCCTAAATGTTAAAACATTTTGCTTTTGACATTTAACTGGTAATATGCTTACAGTTGATACCTGTGTCTGTTTTAAGATAGAAATCATTTTTGTTTGGATTTTCATATGAAAATGATGTTTTGTTAGCTCAAATTGTAGAATAGACTTCCTTTTCCCCACTGATCTGACATTGTCTCTTCCCGCATAAATCAACGTTCCATAAATGTGTTACGTTTGTTTCTGGGCTTTTAATTCTATCCTAATATTCATCACTTTGTGTATCCCTATGTCAATAATTGCTTAGTAATAAATAGCACTAGAAATAGGACAAATATCTCTTTTTATGCTTTATAATTATTTCCCCCATAGAGGTAACTGGACTATACTGAGGCCTTGGGACTTCCACATAAATTCTAAATTAATTTTGAAAAATTCCACAAATTTGAGATTTTTATTGAAATTATGATGACATTTAAGATCAGTATGAACACACTTGATGAATTTATTCGGTGTTTTCTTTATTAAATTAATTCTATTAACTCTTTCCATACATGAGCATTGTATGTCTTTTTAGCTTTTTGAAACTTGTTAGCACTGTCCTGTAAAAACCTCTGGATGGGTGTTGTCTTTGTGGGGAGATTTTTAATTATACCTTTAATTTCTTATATCTACTACTATTGATGCATCTTATTTTTTAATCACTTTTGGTCAGTTACATTTTCTAAAATTTCTTATCCTTTCATGTAGGTTTTCAAGATTGTTGGCATAAACTTATATAGAGAATACCTATTACATTTTAATCTTGGCTATCTGCAATTATGTCCATCTTTAACCTTTGCGTCATCTAAAGTTATATGCATGAGGCTTTTATATTATATCATCACACTTGTATAAAATTTTGGCTAAATATAAGCATCTAGGCCCAATTTATCACCGTGTCCAATTTTTTGTCTGTGATTATTTTTATTTGGACTTATTTGTATTTCTGTGATCAATTCTTTTGGAGGTTATCTATTTCGTTACTCTTTTCAAGTAACCTTGTGCAGTTTTTATTTCCCCTTTAATCTTATTTACCATATCTTTATTTCCTATTTTATAGATTAATATGTCCCCAGGTTGTCTCTTATTTATTTTTAGAATGAGATTGTTCTTTACTTTTATAGATATAAATACTAAGAATAGTTATTGATGGAAATCAATGAATCCAAATTGAATGAGTTTTGTTATAGCAATGCCAATCAATTTTTAAATTTTTTCCAAGTTATAAGCCAAAATGAGTATGATTTATGATCACAACTCTTTGTAATGATCTTTTGAGAGACAATTGGTGAGAGTCTCCTTTAATAATTTGGAGAGAAAATTGAAAGCCTTATTATTTGCAAAATCATTTGTTACCAAGTTAGTAATGGCATTCCTTTTCTAAGATTCTGCAAATTCTATCAAAAATGCTTAACAAGATCTTATCAAATGGCTATTTAACCACATCTGTGACTTTTTTACTCTGGGCACCTCATTTAATCTTATATAATCAGAAAGGGTTTAGAAAATCTAAACATTAATCTCAATAGACTTTTATCATCATGATATATTTTAACAAAATACTTTTATCTTATCACATGTTTCAAATACATCTGTCAATACTTTGAAGTTCCAGATTTAAGTTGTTTCATGTATGAGAATAATTGTTTTATTAACTATAGGTCTAAGGAAATCTCTCTTGTTAAATTGATCAGATGAATCCGACTCACTTTCTATTAGAGAACAACTTATTCTGTATTTTAATTGAAATGAACATGTTAATAAGCATTTTTTAAAAATATATAGAGCATATTTTTAAAGATAGATTATTGAAAGTATCAAATTCAAGTTATACAGTTATTAAAATTAACTTCATATTGTCTAACAAATTATTAAACATATGTTTTTTTTTGGTTATCTGACTCGTAATAAATCAGTGCAAATGTGACTTGAAGTATAAGTTATGTATAAAATGAAGACTGTGGTGGAAAGCTTAATATGATTTCAGTGAATCTGTAGCTTGTGTATGCTGGGCATTTTGGAGTTAATTGCACACGGTTGCATAAATGTGCATACATGTGTATGTATATGCAAGCACACACACATATCTCCAAGGTCTCATAATCAACCTTTTCTGTGTAAAAGATAAGAGCATGTAGTGCTAAAAATGAGTGTCCTGACATCTAACATATTTAGCTTAATGGTAATTTTTGTAAAGAGAAGGTTGAAAGCATAAAATATTTTATGAGATGAAAGATGAAAGTTGAATGTTTTTGAAATATATCATGGCATATTTAGAAAAGATAGGCTATAATAGCCTTCTTTACTCTCCCCCCCAACATGTATAAGAGATCATATAATTTTTTTGTCTATGAGTTTTATCCCATAAATTAAAATACTTGGTAGTCCAAAAAATATTCAAGATCTATTTAAAGGATAAAATTTGATTATTATAGTCTGCTTTTTAGAAGCACTTTTTCATGATGATTTTTAGCAATAAGCATTTGGAAAACATTTTAAAAAGCACTTAAATATTTGGGACAAGAAGTTATTTTTAACACTCATAGATAAATTTAGGATTTAGTATTTAAGTAAGTAACTAAATTAAGTAAATTTACTATTAAGTAAATAGTTTATATATATATTTTTAAAGATTTTATTTATTTATTCGACAGAGAGAGAGACAGCCAGCGAGAGAGGGAACACAAGCAGGGGGAGTGGGAGAGGAAGAAGCAGGCTCATAGCAGAGGAGCCTGATGTGGGGCTCGATCCCATAACGCCGGGATCACGCCCTGAGCCGAAGGCAGACGCTTAACCGCTGTGCCACCCAGGTGCCCCAATAGTTTATATTTCTTAAAAGATAAAACCACAATACGCATCTTACAGAAATATTTCTGACAAATTTAGGACAGATCTTAGTATAAACTAGAGCGATGTGTGTTTTTTTTTTTTTAATCTACTCTGTTTAACAGTAATGATAGTCAATATTAACACATATTGGTAGGATCAAGATGCTTGGATTAGGTCTGGGGAATCCTGCTCTCCTATTTCCCTTTTATGTTCACTCTTTCAGTGTAGGCAAAACTAGATTGCTAAGAATAGCACTAAGCCAAGTGATTGGCTTATATGCAGGGACCTCATTTTTCTAGAAGATCCTCGTACAAATGAAATGACTTTGCATCATCCTGAGGGAGAGGGTGAAATCGATACACCTACTGTACGTTTCTTTTATTTTCAGCTCATATTAGTAATAATAACTTTCATGCGGGATCTTTCGTATAAATTAATGACTGGTTGGAGTTAATGGACCAGAGAGCAACCCCTCCCAGGCAGTCATTAATCTCCAGAAATGCCTTATGCTGCAATTGTAATTGCTTAAATAAAAGCTTCCAAGAGAATTCAGAGAGAAATGCTAGACTTGTACTTGTCACTATAGGACAAATGGCAGTTTCGATGTCCAATAAATCTCCAGAGGAACAAATAATTTGTGTTTCAACTGTGCTGTTTCCTAAAATGCTGTGCAGCATTTACAACTTCTCAAGGTGTCGATGCAGATCGAATTTCTTCAGGATTCAATGCTGGAAGGAATTGTCCTACAGTGAAATTTCACCATAAGTAGAAGAAAATAGACAGTACTTGTAGGAACTAATTTGCAATATTAGGTTTTTGAACTTATAAACAACTTCAGAAGGTCCTTCGAACTGTAAGACAAGCAACGTCTGCACTAATGAAGTCTACCTAAAATGTCTTTATTGATAAAACAATGGATTCTGCATTTCTTATCTTGCTTATATCTCAGTCATAGTAAACAATTGTGGCATTCGCTCCTCAAAAGACTATCATCTATTGGTTTCATATTGTAAGATTTCTTTCTCCTTCTGGCTGGCCCTTTTCACCCCCTTTCCTGACTTTCTGTTCCCTTCACTCATCTCAATGCCAATGTTAGTCTGGGGACATGTTCAACCTTATTCTCTTCTTACTTTGAATCCCAAGCCTTCACTTACCCTTCTATGGGGTGATGTCTTGCCCCATTGGGAACTAACCCAAACCCCTTTTAGTGATTTCAATCTCAGTAAATGAGCATCATCAACTTCCATTCTAGGTAAGTCATTTTCAAAATTCTTTTTACTTTACTAAGCTCTGTCAATTCTATTTTCAGAACAGCATCTCACCTCCACCCGCTGTTTGTCAGTTATGTAACCACTCCCTAATCCGATGTGACACTGCCTTTTATATGGTTTGATGGGCATCATAACTGATTTTTCTATTGCCAGTCTTGTCCTCCTCCAACTTCTTCTTCAGGTAGTAATCAGCAATCCCCCTAAGATGCAGGCCATGTTGATATCTTGCTACTTAACACCTTGAATGGCATGTCATTGTCTTTTTAATATAGTTCATGCTATTTCATGCAATTTACAAGAGTATCAATAATCTGGCCTTCACTGATCGATGAAAAATAAATATGGTGAATAACCTTTAACTGTTGAGATGTCCTACTTTTATTCACTGTGGTGGACAGACTCTAGCTTCCTGGTATTCTTTTATAATACCTTCCCCTTGAGTGTGGGCAAGATCTGTGACTTGCTTCTTACCAATAGAATATGGTCAAGGTAACTGGATGTGTGAGATTAGGCTGACAGGATTATGTTACATAAGACTAACCTCTGTCTTGCTAGGAGATGGTCTCCATTCCTGGTCTTAAAGAAGCAAGTTGTCACATTGTGAGCAACCCTGTAGATAGGACCAGGTGGTAAGGCGCTGAGGGTGGCTTCTGGCCCACCACCAGAAAGAAACTTAGGCTCTCAATCCAGCGGCCTACAAAAAACTGAATTCTGCCAGTGACCACATGAACTTGGAAGCAGATTATTCTCACATGATCTAGGAAAACTTCAGATGAGAATCCGGTCTTGGCAGACACCTTGATTGCAGCCTTGTAGGGAACCCAGCCAAACTATGCCTGGATTTCTGACTCATAGAGGTAGTAAGATAATATATATATATCTGTTGTTTTATGCTACTAAATTTTTGGTAATTTGTCATGCATCGATAGAAAACTAATACACTCACCATACTTTGTAAAGAATCTACCACTGCTTTAAGAGATCAAAAGAAATATTTTGAGTAGATTTGTATATTTGGGCATCAACAATATAAAGCAAAAGGACATTTCTTAGAGTCAAACACACATATACACAAATATGCTTACAGAGAGCAAGAATTTGAACTCCTTTAGATAATAATAGAGGAAAGCGTTAACTAAAAAAAAGGAGCCTTAATGTGGGGGTAGAATAGCATTCCAAGGAGAACAAAAAGGTAATTAGAATAAGAAAGAAAAGAAAAGAAAATTTGTCAAGCAGAGGGTAGATGAGGAACCCAAGGGACGTTTGAAGAAGAAGGAACACTCACCCCAAGTGAGGGTGAAGTCACACAGACTGAGATTTCAAAGCTCTGGCTTTGACAACCTCAGATGTCAAACTACTCACAGTTGAGGGCATGGAAAACCTGCTCTGTTGCAGCCTGGGAATTTAGAGCTGAAATCTAATAGTTAATGGTGTTATTCATTTTTACAGATGAGCAAACTGAGGCCCAAAAGGTTAAGCTAACTTTTCCCCAACCACAGGGCTTACAGTCGGCAGGGCCAGCGATCAGACTCAGATTGGACTTACGTCATAGGTTATGGGTCTACTGCCCTGATTTGTTTTGAATTTTAGAACAATGGCTTACATGATTTGATAGATGTATCAAAACAACTACTCACTATAGGCAAAATGCTTCTGTGTAAATAAACCGGTTTCTGTTTTAAAAAATAAATTCAAATATCTGCGTTTGAAGTGACTTTGGTTCAGTGCTTTGAATCCTTCTGCCTTTTCAAGGTAACTTCTTGAAGATCTACAAAGTGTTAAACCTCAAACTGATAAGAACATTAATTTTCAGTTTCCTCTACATCCTATAGCAAGCTTCTGTCTAAAAGTTGGCAGCATTTTACCTAAGACACCAGGTTAACACATAATTATCTCCTCATTGTGAAGAATGAGAAGGTTATCATGACAATCGATGGAAGAAGTCAACTCAAAGAATACATCCTGTGAAATGCAACAATTAGAGGAGACACTCAACACTTTCTAGGGATGGAGACAGTCCAAAGGCTAATTTAGATCATCATCTAAACTATTTAAATCCTAAGTGTCAGCAGAGAGTTAGGTAATCCACTTCAGTGGCATTGGAAGACCCAGCCATAAACAGCAGCAAAGGAGAAAGGAAAGTGAAAATGAGAAAATAAAAATAATGCATTGGATTTCTATGCATCTGTTGATTATTAACACACTCCTGAGGTATGTTTTATCAACAACATCCTGATCCAGCTAAGGATGCTGAGACTCTCCAGATAACACCACACAAGATAATTGATCTGTTTAAGGTCAAATATAGAGTTTATCATTAGAATCCTGCTTTTGTTTTCACTCACATTATCTTGTGGGTGAAGGGAAAAGAAAGAGGCATATTGAATAAAAAGGAAGGACATAGAAAGATACAAAGGTGTCTATTATGGTGGCTGATTGTCTGGTAGATACACAATCCACCCTGCCCGGAGATTGCCGCTGATTTATTTAACCTTAATCCAAACATAGCTGGGAGGGAACAGAAATCAGAGGTGTTACTACTTCTGACACTGGCACTCAACAACTGCATGACCCCTTAAAGACTATTTTAACTTTTCATCTATTTTCACCTCTTGAAACTTGTACTTCCAGGGAAAGAAACAGAATCAAGTGAGATAATGAATATGACAATGTCTAGTATATAAGCATCACATAACAAATAAGTTTAATAAATGTTAACCTGATTATGATGCAAATTCATGGAAACAAACTCTTTATTTTGCCATATTAATGATTAAGGAAACCATATTTGTTTAACCATGACTATCATTTCCTTTAGAGTCCATTAATTAGGACGCACACCCCCTAAATGAACAAATATTACTGAAGAATGAAAATAATATTACATGTACTTCTGTGCCTTCTAGGAGCTTATGGTCTAACTAGGACAAGCACAACGGTACCGTTAGATGTACTGTTCTAAAGGCAACAAGTCTTCAGACGAATGAAAGATTAATATCCACCAAGGTGGCTTCCATGGTGCTTCCAGAATTTGATTGAAAGATTCTGGATAAGCAGAGAGGAGAAGGTAGGGCGTTTCAAGGGCCCTGAAATTGTCACAGTGAAAGCTTCAAGGTAGAAAATGGAGATGCCAGCGAGAACATTCGCATTCACTGAGGGCCTCGTGTGTACCAAACAAACCACCTACAAAAAATAAAGGAGCTGCTTTCCATGCAACCCCTTCAAAACTATAAAAAGCATGCGTGCTTTTATCACTCAAATAACTTTTGTGATACGTATGGATCATAACATTTTATGTCTAATCCAAATGTAAACTGACACCTCTCTGATCCTTTGGATATCAGCAGGATTACCTCACAGCTCTGATTCCACAATGCCCTTCGTAAACCTTACACTTCCTCCAGATTTTGGCAGTCCTTCCCTCAAAGTTCTCTCTGTTCCTCTGTCTCTGAGCTCTCCCATACTGACCCTCTCCCACAACACCACAACTAGGGAATCTTCTTTTACCAGTTCTTTCTACAAATCCAATCACATGAAGCATCGCCATTACTTCGTGTGTTGAAACTCAGACATCAGAAAAGTTGGTGAGGGGGTGCCCATTGAGCTTACGACCTTCCCCCATTTACACTCCCCCCCTTCTTTCTACCTCATACACTCTGTTTCAGATGCCAGACATAGTCTTTCTCCTGTCTCATGCAAAGTACCCTCATTGCCTTCTTTACAGCCTTAATAACAGCTGACACCCCATGTCCCACAGAGACTCAACTAATAGTTTACCAAAAAAAAAAAAACTTTCCCAAGATATGTTGTTCAAGTACCAGGGCATATTGTAAAAGATTTTGAAATGGGCAAAAACATCATGGACTGTCCTATCCTGTCAAGCTTGCCATATGGCGTATTTTATCTTTTGTTGTCTTTGAGCTATTTACAACTCTGCAAGTCATAGGAATCTGATAATAATGCAGATAATTCCAATGCAAAGAAATGCAAGAATTCTGTCTGATGGAATTTGTCGATTATTGTCCTATAGATATTGACGTAATTGTGGATATAATCATAAATTCACTCTCACAATTTCTGTCTGCCTATATAATTGTGCTCTTTGGGTTCCCCTCTGAAGCAGCTATGACATCTTAGTATTTCCCTCATTAATTAATGATTTAATAAAACATTTGGGCCAGGTTTTAAAAATATTTTTATGAATGTCCTGATGTTAGCTTCCTAAAAATCTGCTCAATAATTAGCTTCCCATGAAATACTTTATATATACTCATCTATAAGGAGTCTTCAAATATTTTTAAGTTCTAGGAAAATATCTGGAAAGGCCCAAAACGAAGTTCAAGAATTTTCAAAGAATTTTTTTCTTAAACCACTTTCAAAAATAATCTTAACTGCCTTCAGTAGTCCGTAGCATATAAGCATAATAGATTCTTAAATATGCCTTCTATAGTCCATAGAATATAAACATAATAGGTTCTTAAATTCTCACTGGAAATGACACAAGGTAAGTAACATATCACTTAATTTTTGGTAGCATCATCTAACGTATTTGCTCTTGGGTACAATCATTTTATGCTCCCTATTAACTTGGAATTCGAATAGCACATAGGCCTTCAGATTTTATGTCCCGAATTTACTATGTTTGAAAAGATGTTTATGCAATGAGTCTTAATTATGGAAGATTTTATGGTTTTCTTTGAGAAGTTGGACTGACATAACGTTAAACTTGTGACGGTTTTTCTGCACAGGGTTGCAAAACAGGTACACGTACACACACAAAGCCACTCTATTATAAGTGATTAAGATGCACGTTAATCAATTCATCCAACTAATTACCTGCCAAAGGTTTCAGGTGAGCTTTTATGGCTTTTATAAATGTTAATTATCTGTAACTAAATGTATATATGTTTGAAAGAGAAATAAAAGAACGGTGTTGGATTTCTCTCTGACAGTTGTATTTCACAGAATGTATTATTTCAGTTGACTTTTTCCATCAAATGTCATGATAACCTTTCCATTTTTTCACAATAAGAAGATAATTATGTGTTAACCTGGTGTCAAAGGTAAAAAAAAACTACGAACCCCTAGAGGAAACCTTGAAATAAGATGGATAGGGGAACTGGAAATAAACGTTCTTATCTGTTTGAGGTTTAGCACTTTGTAAATCTCTATAAATTTACTGTGAAAGACTTGAAATCAGGTAAAAAAAAAAAGCTTTATTCATTCATTCATTCGATCACTCAAGATTCATCAAGTAATTATTATGTGCCATGGGCTGCACTTGGAGTTGTGGATAAACAGATAAATAGAACAGTTTATTTAGTGCTGACAGAGCTCTAAGTGGATGAATAAATATAAACAGCTAGCTAGTAAGCTGTTTAAATCTTGTGTTTGCATATTACAAACTGCCAGGCCCTGGGTTCTTTACATAATTTAACACTCAGTTCTTAATCTATAAAAGGATGCTCTTTCTCTCAACTTCTTAAGACTTTTCTGAGGTTTCACTGTTGAGCAAGTGCGGGACACAGCGGTGCCTAGCATGTCCCATCTTTCCCAATGAGATCCTGCAATTGAGCAAACAGAATACTGTCAGGGAGTAAGTAAGATGAGATTTAGTAGCAAGTACAGTCATTGGTGTCCCTATCGCGGTCATGACACTTGATACAGTGTTTCAGCAACAAGGAGGCATTTTCTAAGCAATGAGATAGTAGGTGCTAAGACTGAAGTGTGAGATTTCAACATTTCAGGTCAGTCTGGTTAGACTTTAAAAATAAAGCAACAAACAAACAAAAAACAAACCCAAAAACCTGTATTCTAAATTTGGGGTGATTAAAAAATTAAAATTCTGGAAAGTTAAAATCTAGTATTGAATGTGTTAAACTTAGAGTAAATTATGACTATAATTTCCAGAACTAACATGTATTTCCTAATATGCACCTTCCCCCCTCCCCAGCCCAAAATGTCAATATAGTGAAATAAACATTGATTTTTGTATGGTTATATCTACATACATTTTTAAACCAAAGAACAGTAACGATTTCTGAATTTAGAAGAGACATTTGAGGTTTTTTTTATAAGAAAGAAACTGGTGAGCTCTAGTAAACCAATCATTACTAGAAAGTTTACTTGAGAAAATGTTCTTTAACATTCTTTAAATGTTTAATAGGCTCCCATTGAATAGATGGAACAATTTCTCCATAATTTCTAGATTGCATGCTATTCCCATAGAGTTCATGGTTGTAAATTCTGAAGGAAGCAGTGGGGGTGGAGGGACAGTTGGGGTAGTGTCAGGAAGCGATGGGAAGGGGATACCAGGGAAGGCAAGAACTCTACAGGTGACAATAATCTCTACATGCATGAGCCCGTGCAAACATCAAAAATACTTTAGCACCGCTTTCCTTTTAAAGCATATCTTAATATAAGCATAGGCTGAGGTAATATTCTTCATAACTTACAGAGAAAAAGCCCAGCATTTTAGACTTCTATTGTGGTCTCAGATGACAAATGTCAATTTCTCCTTAAGTCTGAAGAATCAACTTTTAGTTGCCTTTCTGATAGAAAAAAGAAATGCTTAGATAATACTTCATCCCCCGAAGATCATCTAAAAATGAATGATGAAAATTTTATACTTTATAAAGTATTTTTACATGCCAAAATATTTAGATAGCCCCACTGTCCCTATCAAGACCCCTTATATGAATGGAAGCTTTAGAATGGTAATTAACCAAGCCCTTATCTTCACTCGGATTGGTGCAAATTAGTAAAGAGAGGAAACACATTGATGGAGAGTACAACACCAGCTAAGGCCACACTGGGAAACTTTGTTTAACTCACGCAATTTTCAACTTGGTGCTTTCTTTTCTTCTTTTTTTTTTTTTTTTTTTTAATTTTTTATTATGTTATGTTAGTCACCATACAGTACATCCTTAGTTTTTGATGTAGCGTCAACTTGGTGCTTTCTAAGTACAGTAGCCCCCACTTACCTGTGGTTTCACTTTCTTCATGGGCCATCTGGAAGCAGATGTTCCTCCTTCTGACAATACATCAGAAAGACAATAGTAGCCTAACACTATGTCACAATGCATATATGTCTCACTTCATCTCATCGCGTAGGCATTTTATCATCTCACATCATCACAAGAAGGATGAGTACGGTACACTAAGATATTTTGAGAGAGAGAGAGAGACCACATTCACATAACTTTTATTACACTATGTTGTTATAATTACTCTATTTTATTATTAATTATTGTTGCTAATTTCTTATAATGTATAATTTATCAATTAAACTTTATCATAGGTACGTATGTATAGGAAAAACAGTGTATATGGAGTTTGGTACTATCTGTGGATTTAAACATCCACTGGGATTCTTGGATGTATCCTCTGTGGGTAAGGGGAGACTACTTTAGACCTGATTTTCTGGTCTTGTAGATAATTGAATGAAACATGTGTTTAGGAATCACAAATAAACCAACAGGTGATGGTTAATATTATGTGCACACTTGGCTAGGCTGTCATGCCCAGGTGTTGGGTCAAGTAATAGTCTAGATGTTGCTGTGAAAGTAAATGCAGATGTGACTAGATTTATAATCAGTAAACTTACGGTGAAGCAGAATGCCCTCTATAATGTGGGTGGAACTCATCCAGTCAATTGAAGGTCTTAAGGGCAAAAATTGAGGTTTCCGGATACAGAAGCAATTCTGCTTCAAGACTGCAAATTATAAACCTGGCCTGAGTTTCCAGGCTGCTGGCTTGCACTACAGGTTTCAGAGTCAAGACTGCAATATCAAGTCTTCTCTCAATTTCCAATCTTCAGGTCTGCCCTAAAGATTTTGGACTTGCCAGCCACTACAATCATGTGGGCTAATTCCTTAAAACAAACCCCTCCATATAGACATCTATATCTATACCTCTGTATCTATATATCCTGTTGGATCTGTTCCTCTGGGAAATAGAACCATAATACACAATGCAATATACAAAACAATAGATCCATTTTCAATTTGCAGACTTTAAAATAATGCTAATCTGGACGGGCATCTTCTAGAAGAACTGAATTCCTTAAGAAGGTGTATTGAGTAAGAGAAAGTGTACCATGCAGAGAAGCACAATTCAACACTGCTGTATCATCTGTCACTAACAGGCCACGTGACTTCCTCTCATCTCCACCTAAATGTATTCATCTGTAAAATGACAAAATTAGATTAGCTCATCTCTACAGACTCTTCCTTCTCTAACTTTACATAATCTCCATGATCCATCATTTGGGGTTACTATCTCCAGAAGCACCAAGTTCTACGAAGACCTCCTTCCAGTAACATATGGCTGGCACAGGTAGGAAACATTTGCTAGAGAAATTTTCTAAAAGTAAAGTAAGAATGGACTGGCCAGGCATTTCACATCTATATGTATGAGGAGTGCATACATATCTGAAACAGATTTGATTGATTGATTAAAGTGATAAAAGTCATAGAACCCCACGGGGCACCTGGGTGGCTCAGTTGGTTAAGTGTCTGCCTTCAGCTCAGATCATGATCCTGGAGTCCCAGGATCCAGTCCCGCATCGGGTTCCCTGCTCAGCAGAGAGTCTGCTTGTCCCTCTGACCCTTCCCCCCCCATGCTCTCTCTCTCTCTATCTCTCTCAAATAAATAAATAAAATCTTTTTTTAAAAAAGTCATAGAAACCCGGGTATCCATCTGCCCCAGATGAAGGGTTGTGTCGTCATTTTGCTTGGGTGTTTAATGTATCAGCTCTAACTTCCTCAATGATCCTGTTGCTGTCAGGGGCATAAGGATTTATGGCTCTGCATTCCTGGTCTGGACTCCTATTAAGCAAGCCCTGGCCTTTCGGATCATTTGTACCTCTGGGTCTGCAAAAACTTCGTTCAGGAATCTGGGATTTCTTTCAAAACGCGGTTTTAAGAACTATGATAAAAGTTTGTTATGCCCAACATTGGGGTTACCAATACCACCTTTGGGGTTAGAGGATGAGTCTCATTTGATCCAGTGACCCTGAGATTTAGACATTTAGGAACAGATGCATGGTCACTAACACTAAGCTTACCTTCTAGACCCTAATAAAAAACGTTACCTTGGTTATTCCTCATGACGGTGCAGCTATAATATTAGTAATAATAATAATAAAGGAAAAGTGGGAGCATAAAGTATATGATTACCATCAAGGTCAATGAAATTTAGACAGAAGGATGGAAATTGGGTACTAGCGTAGAATACATTCTCTTGTGCAGCCTGGTTCCTGGGGAAGTTACAAAATCTGATGTGGTGGATGAGGGAAGCCGTAAACATGCTTCTTTTTCATGTGGAGTCATATTTTTAGAGTGAATCCAATGAGACTTTATTTAGGTCCTGACTAAATTGGCCATGTCTTTGTGTGTTATACTCTGCACTGTTTGATTAGTGCTAATAGATCCGTGGTGCAAAGTATGGTCCCTGGCCCAGCAGCGTCAACATCACCTAGGAATTTGTTAGAAATATAAATTCTTGGGTACTCCCCGAAGAATACTGAATGAGAAATGGTGGGAATGAAGAGCAGTATTCCTTGTCTTGACAGGCTCTCCAGGAGATTCTGATCATGCGAGTATGAGAATCAGTGCTGTGGGCTGATACTCTGGTTCACACCTAAATCTATCTGCCCGACAAAAATTCTATTACACGTCTACAAGAAAACACACTTGACTCTTCTCTATATGCCTCTAAAAATAGAACCTAATAAAACAGAACAAAGCCAACAAACAAACAAACAAACACAAATAAGTAAGGAGAGGGATTCCAACAGGTGAATTTAGAAAGCAGTTGTTCTTTTACTTCTGTTAGTTGGAAATTGTGTTTATAGTAAGGGGTCCACAGCAAAACTGAGGCTCTTTCTCCTAGGATCTTAGACTCTGATTTAAGTTGTTTGCTATTTATTCATCTCTACTTCCACAGGCAGCTAGAATGAAATCAAAGCACTGCAGACATCTTAGACACTGCAGACCTAATATATGTGATTCCAATGTTCCTCTTCCCTCTTTCTCTTTATATATCTTCATTACCAACCCACTAGTTCAAAAGCTTAGCTGTAGGGGTTGAGGAGAAGGCATTTATTAAATCCAAATTCAAACAAATGTTAGGTAGTTAGAATCAGTTTTGGGGAAAAAAATAGAGATAAAAGGCCATTTGGCATATTGATTAAAATTAACCAGAATTAATGGAACGTCTAGAGGAAGAAATAATACAAACACATAATGCTAATCTCCCAAATCCAAGTTACATAACAATTTGACTCCATTTATCATTGATTTGCTATTTTAGGTACAGCAGACAATTTTGGTGTGATCAGAACTATTACCACATACCAAAGATAATGTTTCAAGCCTTTGATTCAAAATCTTTAATGTTTTCAAACAATACATAATTAAAAGTCCACCTACCTTCAATTCTAGAATTCATTTCATAATGCAAACTTAATTGGCTATTATTAGCAGAACCAGATTAAGTAGCTTGTTGTGGCCAGGATGAGTTTATCTATTATGCTCATAATTAGGACTCCCACAGCCAACAAACCCAGAGGAGCTCAAAGCTCACGGCCAATCCCTGTCGCCAGCAGCCACTCACACATTCTTAAATCATCAGGCTGCTATTCCTGCCACCACCAAAAGTCACCACCCCTTACTTTTCTTTTTCTATTTCTAATCTACTATGTGGACTGATTTGCTTTCTGGGAACCTCAACGGACTAAAGGCTTAATGCATGGGTATGTTTGCTTTTCTCAGGAGAATGCCGATTGCTAGGAGAATTTGGCGCTAGGGAACTGGGGCTGGGGACAGGAATTACTGCAGAATTATCCCCAGACACTGAGAAGCAAAGCAGTCTTCTGAAATGTTGGTCTTTGAGGATATATATTCCACTTTACTCATTATTATTGTTACTGTTGTTCTTATTGAAATTTTAAGAAACTTTCTTGTATCTCCATATATGTTACAACTTCCGTCTTTCTCACCCTCTTCTGGGAACACATAAAACTTACTTTTCTAGTTCTGCATTCCAGTGAGAAGCTGGGATAGATGTCTGTTTAAAGTAATGTATTTTTAGGAGTCGTTCATATATACTAGCTAGAAAAGCTGCCAGGATCAATTTGAATGGTGTTCAGACACAAAGACTGCCGGGAGCAGCTGCATTAAGGCTTACCCTACAAATGCTGCACATAGTGACAGTGGGTTTTTTGTTTGTTTTTTGATCCCCCCCCCCCAGCAACTAGGGAGCTTTAAAACATTCTGGGGCACCTGGGTGGCTCAGTTGTTAAATGTCTGCCTTCGGCTCAGGTCATGATTCCAGGGTCCTGGGATCAAGCCCCGCATTGAGCCCCACATCGAGCCCCGCATCGGGCTCCCTGCTCAGGAGCGAGCCTGCTTCTCCCTCTGCCTGCTACTCCCCAGGTTATGCTTTCTCTCTCTCAAATAAATAAATAAAACCTTTATAAATAAATAAATAAATAAATAAATAAATACCCTGATACTCAGGCTGTAACCCAGGTTGTTCAGTCGTGGTCTCCAGCAAGGGACTCAGGCATCAATATTTTTTAAAGCTTTCCAGGAGTTCCCAAAGGCAGCTGAGGTGAGAATCACTATAGAGGGAGCTCACATTAGTTCTTTAAAGACAAAGCTGCTTGCATGTGTTTACCTTTTACAACTTATATTTTTCCAAAGGGCAATTTCTTAAATCATGATTTTAAAAAATATAATTATTTTTATGTACTTATTGGGATTGGGGCTAATCAATCGAAAAATGGAAAGAGGTATGTCAGCTTAATTCAGGGTCCTCTGTAGATTTTGTCACTCTTGTCCCATTTTATAGGGGTTCAGAATGTTTTTTCCACCTAGGACTGTATCTTGTACAAGTTCTGCCACTTATTATCTGTTATGACTTTAGACAATATCCTAATCAATAAGATGAGGATAATATTACCACCTGTTTCACAGGGTTGGGGGGTTTAAGGAGATAACTCTTATTAAGGAATTAGCACAGAAAAGCTGGCATAAAAAGGGAACTCAGTTAATATTAGCTATTATTATCAGTATGACCCAAAGCTGGGCATTTGTAAGACAAATACAAATATGACCCTAGCTACTGAATTACCACCATTTTCAATGTAACTTGTTGGAAAAATGCATTAGAACATTGTATCATTAGATAGAATATAAAGTAAGTTTCTCTTTGTCACATAACAAGGGCTCTGGAAACATAGTCAGTTACCTTTTGTTCCAAATACTGATAATTCAATTACATGTTTTTGGGTGGATTCCCTCCTTAAATAATCTTGCAAAGAATAGATCTGGTGTTTTGTGTGTGTGTTTGTGTGTGTGTGTGTGTGTGTGTGTGTGTGTGTGTGTAGCTATAAATTCTTTTTTTCAAATTTAATTTAATTTAATTTTGGGGGGGTAAAGTTTGATGATTCATTAGTTGTGTATAACACCTAGTGCACCATGCAGTACGTGCCCTCCTTACTACCCATCACCGGAGATCTGGTGTTCTCTAAACAGAATTCGTGTGAGGGACAAGATGGAGACTTGTCACTTGCCTTTGATTTATCTCATCTTAATAGGATTTGAGGAAGGAAGGCTGATATCTCTACATATACCCTTTAAAAAGTAAAGTAAAACAGCACAACAGTGCTTCATCTAAGGCAAGTCTAAAAATTTCTCATCCTAGATTTAATTATTCATCAGAGTACTTCTCTTTTGTAAACATGAAATAAAAATGTTCCAGTGTTACCACATTAAATATGATAATCCAGGAGGAAAAAAAATAAAGGGTAAAATTATTTTTAAAAAAAACATGAAAAAGGAGCTCATCAGGAAGCATTTGAGCAGCTAATGAAGCTGCAATGTGGAAAGGATTGGTCCAGAGTAAAAATGTGTATACATTGTATTTTTATTTTCACCAGAGTCAGATGCCCATCCCCCTGAGCCACCCAGGCACCCCTTGCCTCAGTTTCTTTATCAGTTATAAGGGACACTAAAAATACCTAAATCATGAGGGGTTTTTCAGAATTAAGTACTACTGGGGCGCCTGGGTGGCATAGTCGTTAAGCGTCTGCCTTCGGCTCAGGGCATGATCCCGGCATTCTGGAATCGAGCCCCACATCAGGCTCTTCCGCTATGAGCCTGCTTCTTCCTCTCCCACTCCCCCTGCTTGTGTTCCCTCTCTCTCTGGCTGTTTCCCTCTGTCAAATAAATAAATAAAATCTTAAAAAAAAAAAAAAGAATTAAGTACTACTAGTTCATAGGAAGCATAAAGTTTGGCACAAGTTCATTTCAGAAAATATTAGGTGCTCTCTCAACTAGTAACATTAATTTCTGAAACATACCCTGAGAGAGTAGTTAGGGTATAGTTCTCAGCATCAGGAAGCCCAAGTCCTGATATTAGGACTATTTCTAAGCCACAGAATTGGAGGTCTATGAACAAAAGAGCATGTTAATTGTGGTCAATAGTTGAAAGTCTCCATGAAGAGCATAATATGTAGTAAGTAATAAGCTTAAGAGAGTATTGTCTAAGGATCCCTTCTAGTGTATTCTACCTTCTCTAGTCAGCTCACCCTTGTCTCTAATTTTCCAGAAAGAATTACCCTACCAGATATACACCTATGGCATTGTTTGGAAGGTTTCTTTGATGCAATAGTTCACATAACTAAAAATTGGTTTTAAAAAAATGGAGGAATCCACATCAAGGAAAGAGCACCCCAGAGTTATTTTGTAATTATTACACAGTGTCATAGCCATACTTCTACATAAAACCCGGGTATGTAAAACTATTCTGACAATAATTCCAAATTTTATTTCTCATGAAATAATAGACTTTTAAAATCTGCTGGTTTGAGTCTAGTTTTCTCCTCTGTTCAATCTCTGATACCCTTTTCTTTTTCCTACTCTGTCTCCCACACTACTGTTCTGGAATGTCACGTCTTTGTGTCAGAGCCCTGATTACTTTTCTTCAGAAAAAAAAAATGTTTTAAGCCTTTGCTTACATACTTAATTAAAAGTTCCCTTAAGTACCTTGTTTTTATCAATAGTATTGTTAGGAAGAGATTGCTTCTCTCTTGCTAACTCTGGAAACTCAGCATTATTTACTCTTCAGGCCAGAATTTTTCTTATTTTCTTCCCTACATTCTTTTTCTTTCTTTCTTTCTTTCTTTCTTTCTTTCTTTCTTTCTTTCTTTCTTTCTTTCTTTCTTTCTTTCTTTCTTTCTTTTCTTTCTCTTTCTTTCCTGCCCTCCCTCCCTTCTTCCCTTCCCTTTTGTGACTAAGTGCTCAGTCCAAAAGCCCTATCTTTCATATGCTCTGGGGTACACTGGAGGATATGCATTTTGTGATATGCATTTTCTCTTTAATCTGAACACTCTATATTCTCTGATTGTGACTTTCATCTCCTGACTCCTTTTTCTTAGCCAAGACATAATAAATAATTTTCATGTGCGTGTGTGTAGAGGAGAAGATTTTTGGTGTCTGGGAATAAACTTCATTTTTGTTGAAAGTCATGGGTTTCAGCATTGCTGGAGTCTTAACTCCTAAAATATTTAGTGCTCATTGTCATATGGGCAACAGGGTCTGACCAAGCTGTCTCCTTTCCTTAAAAGTCTCTCCTTTTTTTCTGGTCAACCATTGAAACATTAGGTAAAAGAGAAACAAGCAGTGTTTGTCCTCTCTCTCAGACAAGTGTATCATTCTAAAATTACTTAGTAACATATAGTGTTTAATAATTACAGTGTTAATAATAACGGGTTAATAACAAAGTGAGCTCTTACAAAGTATTACATCAAATTATGGATATCCATTTGCTTAACTGATCTACAAATCACTTCCATGGGATGGGGACATTTTTCCCCCTTTACAGACTTACTGAGGTTAAAATATCTGTCTACCAAATGGCACAGTCAGGATTTAAACACAAGTGGTGTGGCACCAAAGCCTGAGCTCTTTACAACAATGATATGCCACCTTCCCATTTGAACATTTAATCTGTTTGTGTGCCAATAGTTCTTCTCAAAGTTCCCTTTTTCTCCAAACAATCAACTGGGAAAATAATAGTGGTTGCCTTACTTGAATAACTGGGATCAAAGCTCCTTCCTCTGTATTGCATTTTGTATTTGAAAAAGCTCAATTGCACAAGCTGTCATTTGTTACTTCATTGGTTCATTTACTCATTTATTCCCGTATTCAATAAGGATTTAGTGTGGGCTTTCTGTGGCAGTAATGCTTTGATACTCTAGCCACCTTCAAGATTTCAGAGGTTATTCCTTTTTTTCCTGCTAGAGTTCAACTCTTGAACCGCTGATGGAGTAAACTGTTTCTATAAGAACGTGATAAGAAGTGTTGGGTAGCATGACTGCGGGCCTTCTCCTTGGTTTCAGCTGTGCTGAATGGCCTTCCTGGCCATCAGATCCCCTTTCCTGGGTAGTGCCATTCCTTTGCCTTATGGAGGTCATCATCTTTTTATTTTGCTCCTGGTATGTTTTCCTGTTGATTCCCTTCTCTCTCCATTGCTTTGTTTTATATGGCCACAGGTACAGTAAAGCTGATATTGTAAGTGCCAAGGGAAAGTCTTGTTTGAATCATGAGTTCTCTTTGTGTGATAGCAAAGTGATTCTTGCTATCATCATAGGGTCTTTTCTTTGCAGGGGCCTGTGTCAGGGCTAGAAGATTGGCAGTGTTATAGTCTGTACTGTGATTGTGGGTGTCATAAAGAAAATGGGCTTTTGTGCATTTGGAGACCAGACACCGGAGCAAGTTCATGGCAGCAGCACCAGCCTCCAGAGTGCCACAGAGGGAAAAGTGCACCGTGAGCATGCAAGCAGGTATTGTTTGCCAAGGCTTTTTTATTAGCAAGGCTTTCCACCTTTGTTGGTTCTGGAATCAGAGTGAGACTGCACTCTAGTGACACCACTATTTTTACAAGACAAAGAAAAAGAATTCCTCATCATGGACAACCACCACCATTCACTGCTGTCTAGATGGAGCCAAAATGTGTTCTACCACAACCAGAAATGCATTCTCACTTTGTCCAAGGGTTGCTTCTATACCCAGAGAGAAACCCTATCTTCTTCCAGAACTTCCTGTTGTTCCCTGCAGCCTACCTGTTTGTGCGGTCTACTTATTTCCAACTGTTGCTAAAATGTCTCAGAGCAGTGCTTCTTACCTTGAGTTTTCATAAGAATCACCAGGAGAGCTTGTCAAAACCAACCTCCCACCCCCAGAGACTCTGCTTCTGTAAATCTGAAATGGAGTCTAAGAATTTGCATTTCAACTGATGCTGATGTTACTGGTTCTGGAACCACATATCAACTAGCATTGTCTGAGACTTGTTGTAGGTTTTGAATTGGAAGGGATCTTGATGATCATAGACCAGTTATAGGAAGTGACTTGTCAAAGGTCACATAGATACTCTTTCTAAGTGTTGCAATGTTTTCTATTATGTGACTCAAACTTTTTAAGTAGATTTAGCGTTATTCCTCCATAATCAGCAGAGTGTATTTCTCTAAATGGCTTCATTGGCACACATAAACCATTGCCAGTATAGACAGGGTCAGGATGAAATAGACCTTTATCCAATTCACACTACTCTATGTTATTTTGGTCTTTTTAAGTTTAAAACTATCTTTACAACCAGAAAAAAGAAATGGATTGGGGGGGGGGGGTATGTGCATTCTTCCCCTGCCCAACATTAGGTCTTCAGTGTACATGTGACTTACAGCATCTTGACTAGGTTTTAAATAAACCCTATTTCTCTTGACTATCTGGTATCTTTCCATCGTCTTGCATAAAGCTACCTAATTATGTTTGTCTTTTGTGGAACAGGACAGGTTTCCACCAGGAAAGCTTTGTGAACCCTAGACCAGTTGAAAGTTGGCTACACTTCCCATTTGCACAAAGTAAGCACAGGAGAATAAAAAATCATGTATAGTTTTTGTCTAGTATATGGTTCTGCACTAAAACAGGGATTTTGATTGCTCCTTGGCTGGAATAAGTCCGGTGCTATCTTTTGTCATGTCTTTTCTGGCAAAGTCTCCAAGGTATGGCAGGTACTTTAAGTCTTCTGTGTCTTTCTCTTGAAACTCATAGTTTTTGTCCTGAATGATATGTTAAGTCTTCGTGACAATCTACACTTTGTTTTTCCTTTCTAAGATTAATAAATGCAAGTTTTTGACTATTAGGAAGACCACGGAAGGGGAAGCCTTCCTACTAATAAAATCATGATAATGAGAAATACCAGACAATGTCCATGCCTTCTACAGATCTACATGTCAGACTACTCCGATGGTGAATAAAGTAATCGAAGAACTTCTACTCAGCTTCAGGAAAGCGAATAGGAAAGGATGGGAAGAGAAGGAGGGGGCTAATTTCAATGTCTCTTTGATACATAAGCTAAAATATTGTTCAAACTTCAGAAAAATCTAATTAAAGGACCAATATGGATATGATGGCAGATGAAAGGGATTTTAAAGCAGGAGACACTGAAATTCTGAAAGACAAATTACTGTCAAGGAAGGATAATTCTGTCTGGCAGGTAATACTAAAACACCGTGATATGACATTATCTTAGGAAAAGCCTGTCAACACAGATGTGGTAAGTCACAAAGCTCCTGAGGGAGGGATAACCTGCCTACCACAGGGCATACACCAGTTTGCCAGGCAATTAGTACTACTGAATAGAGAAGGGATGGCATTATCATTTTCTGGATAAGAGCACGTGAGTGTGTCCGTACTAGGTACAGTTTGAGTTTACATTTCTTGCTACATTACGAAACTATAAACCAAGTATAAAAATCTGTAATAAATAACACAAACCCCATAATTTTATGTATTATTTAAGAACTCTAAGAGACATAAAAGAAAGGCAAAATTAAACTTATAAAATCTAAGTTCAGTGAATACACATTTAAGAGGAGATTTCAGAAGTTTAATCCTAAATTCAAATGTCTTCAGATTAAAACAAAATGTCTTATTTTTGGACCCGCAAGTCATATAGTACCCACTTGGGGGTATCAGTGCAAAGTGCCTTATTGACTCGCGACAGTCAAACACATTAATAGACATAAGGGAAGCCAAAAAAAAAAAAAAAGAGAGAAAATTATCAAAGTGCTACCTACTCAGCTCTTGAGATGGTTGCCCAGATGAATTTTTTCAAACTTTTCACAACTGGATATTTCCAATGATTTGATTTGTTTTACAATTTCCGTGCATTGTGAAAGAATTGCTATCACATTGATAAAAACCTAAAAAAAACCCACAAAAATAAAATAAAAGGAAAATATTATAAAATAAACATCCATGAGTCTGTAGTGATGTAAATTATCGAATAAATAAATGGGAGAGAAAGAATAAATCATTCTTACAAAAGAACTCCATATGTTATATGTAATCTCCCTTCAAAGAGGTGAGCTTAATTTCCCTGCTCTTGACTGAGGGCTGACTTAATGATTTGTTTCCAAAGAATGGAGAGAAAAAAATCATAACTTTACAATGGAGAAACTTGTCATATTGATATCGTATACCCCTGAAGTGAAGGAATGAAAAGGGAACTTTATCTCTGTGATATTCTCCCCCAAAACACAAATCCCAGTCTAATCATGAGAAAGCATAGGCTAGACTCAAGGTGAGGGGTATTCTACAAAATACCTGACCAGTGATCTGAAATGCTGAGGTCGAGAAAAACAAGAAACAATTGAAAAAAAAAAAAAAAATCGGAGGAAGGGATATTAAGGAAACTTGATGAATGCATACTACATGGTATCCTTAACTGAATCCCGGAATAGAAAATGGTCAAAATAGACATATAATGACAGTGAAACATAAAACCTTGTTGTTTTAAGTCTTAGTGGTTTGCAACTGTGGTTACTCAGCCTACGTTAGCCTAACTTGCCAGTTGTACTGGGGAAAAGAGCAATTGTTCATTAAGTGGTGTAAGAGTAACAGCCATCCTTTTTAACAAAACTAACGGGTCATTTGGGAAAAAAATATTATTGGATTCTTCCCTCAGTGCTCATACTAAAATAAATAATAGATCGAAGGTTTAATCACTTTAAAAAAAAGAAAGAAAACTCTACAGGTTTTAGAATCAAATATATGGTGATTCTATATATATATACACATACATATAGAATTCTATATACATAGATTCTATAGATTCTATATTCTATATATAATATATATATATATATATATTCTACTTCATGTCTATTCCATAGGAAAACATTTTTCATAGTTTTTTGATAAATCAAATTTTTAGAGAATGATAACCCCAAGGTTATACAGACTTTTAAGTAAAGTAGGAAAGGTAGAAGACACTAATTCAATTTGGTGAACACTGATTCTAAAACTGGACAAGCTCAGTATGAAAATGGAAATTTAAAACAAAATTTCACCTAAGAATATAGCTGCCAAAAAATTATGTCATAATTTACACCCAGCAATATTTGAAAATAATTACACATTATGACAAATTAGAATTATCCCAGGAATGTAATATATGAAGATGGCTTAAAATAGGAAATCTATTTAACTCAATTATTTATATTATCCATACAAAGGATAAAAATATATGATTATAAATAGGAAAATAACTGTTAAAACGTAATTCACATTATCATAACGAAACATTCATACCAAACTAATGGAAAAGGTTTCATTGACTTAACACATGATATAAAAAAAGTTACGTATCACTTTTAATGATTTGAAAGTTAGAATTATTTCCTTTAAGGTAGAAGAAGAAAAGAATCCCTATCATAGCCATTTTGTTTTAGATTTCGTTGGATGTCCCAGTCCATGCAAAAAAGAGAGAGAGAAAGAGAGAGGGAAGGAGAAACCATAGATCGAAAAGAGAAAAAAAAATTATAATGGATATAAAGAAACAAAGTAATAGGACCTATACAAGGATTTAGTGGATAAGGAAACAAGTTCTGTCTTTCTCTCAAGTCTCCTGTCAGATACATCTACATATCGCCCACTTTCTCCACAGCATAATCAATGCCATACTTATAATTTAATAATAACCAATTAAGAGAATAAAAATAAATCACTTAAGAAAAACTGTAAAAGAAAAAATACAAGGTCTTTTTGTGTTTGTATTGAAAACCTCGAAAGAAGACCAAAATAAATATTTTACTTAAGTGTGGAAATATGCTGTTTTGATTCAAAAAAAATTAAGAAATTCAATGTAATTTTAATGAAAATAACATATTTTCATGAAAGCTTTGACAAGCTTATCTTAAAATGTGTATGACAACGAAAAGGGAAAGAAAAAAAGTAACTAACGAAATTGCAAAAAGATGAGGCTTTTCCTTCCAGCTGTCAAGACTTATTATACATGCATAAGGATTAAAAGGAGTATACATTATGTATATATACGAATTAAAAAACATTAATATCAATTAAAATACACAAATATATTAGTTGAACAAGATTGAGTAATTGGGGAAAGAAATAGAAAGCTCAGGATATTTAACAACTTGATAACATGAATTACTGAAGAAGAATGGATGTTTTAAAATAAATGATGTTGAGGAAATTGACTCTCCATGTGGGAAAAAAATAATATCCGATTACTTGCACAGTACACAAAATAAATTTTAGCTGTACTAATTACATAAATGTAGAAAGTAAAACTTGAAATGCGTTAGAAGAAAATACAGAATAACGTCTTCATAATATGGGTGCAAGGAAGAAAAATTTAGGATACAGAAATGCAAAAATAATAAGTGTGATAAATTTAAATTAAAAAATAATATAAATTTGCCATTAGGTGCTTAAATATATATCTCTACAGATTTATATCCAGAATATATAAAGAGCTACTAAAATATATGAACAAGAAAATAAGCAGCATGGAAAAAAGATATGAGTAGGCAATTCCCTGATTATAAAATCAAGTGACCAACAAAACAAGAAAAGATCCCGAACTTTACCTATAATCAAGAAGGTAAAAGAATTAAAGTGAGATAAAATTCATAAACTTCAGATTGGAAAACAGGAGATCGAGATGCTGTTCCTACTTGCTGCTCTTGCCCCCACACTGTGGTCATTTCACCATGAAGCTGATGGTTAGACCTAGAATGTTGTCTTTTTTTTTTTTTTTTTTTTTTAAGAATGCTGAGTCTTGTTGCAGTAGCTGTCTTCACGCACTTGGGTCTCAAAACCTTGCTTTGTAATGTGAAATTATAGCAAGAAGAGGACTTCCAAACTGACTCTGTCTTTGGATTTCTTATGCAAGCATCTAATTGCTGAAACCCAATTTGCATGCTAAAACTTAAGTACAAGGGATTGTGCAAAATGTAGACTTCAGCTTTTCAATCTCTCTAATTAGGAAAATGGAAGGGAAGTTAGAAAAGTTCATCCAAAATATTTATCAGAGTGTATATTGTATGTTCTGTATTTTCCAATTTTCATTCAAAAACAGGAGAAATATTTCCTGCACAGGCAAAGGCACATCCCTACATAAACCAAGGGCAGTCGATAAGGAAAAGGAGAAAAATAATCATTTTGACCTTGAGTGGCCTTGGAACCAGGGTGTACCTCAAAGAACATTGCCATTCCAATTCTCCTTCTGTAATGTTCGACTTACCATTTCTAACCCTCTTTCTTCTCCTGCAAAATGGAAATAATCTCTAAATGACATTACGGTAATGGAGAACAAGTCGGTTGTTGCCAGGCATTAGAGATGGGGAGACTGTGATTGTAAAAGAGTAACGTGAAAGAATTTCTTTCAAATATCGGAGTAGTTCTGCATCCTGATTGCAAGGCTGTTATATAACACTACACATATAATAAAAATGTATATATATGCAAAGATTGAGTGTATGGTAAAATTCAAATGAGGTAAATAATTTAGTTAATAGTATTACACCAGTGTTACCAATGTTTTGGTCGTTGTACTATGGTTATATAAGATGCTATCCCTGAGGGTCTGAGTAAAGGTACTAGGGAACTCTCTGTACCCCTTTTGTAACCTAATGTTAATGTAAAATTGCTTCAGGAGGAAAAGTTAAAAAAGAATGTTGTAAGTTTTTTCAATTGCAAAGATCACTTTGCGCTAACTGTACTGAAAAATGGTATTTATCTTTGGATCTAGGCACTCCTCAGAGAATAAACGTGCTGACCACATTGTTATGGGCTCTAAATGTATGCCAGTCTGCCACAAGATGACAAGGAAACCATCAGAATTCTCTGCAAATCATCTTTTTGTCAGTAGTACACAATGTTATCATTCATGCTTCCAGTAAAAAAATTATAAAATAAGCACAGAATTGAAACTCTGTTATATTTTTCCTGATTTATTTTCCTCACACATTATAATCATTTAAACTAAATGGTCTAAATAACCGTCTGTGGAGATGTCCCCACTGCTACCTTCTCAGTGTAGCTTCTCATCGACCTCTTCTCTGGATACATTTAAGAGCTTTTTAATTCCTCTGTCTGCCTTCAGTCTCCTTTCCTTCTAAACCAGCTTGTTGGCTGCTCCAAGTTTTCTTTTTTCCCTTCCTTCCCTCCTCCCTCCCTTCCTTCCTTCCTTCCCTCCTCCCTCCCCTCCTCCCTCCCTTCCTTCCTCCCTCCTTTCCCTCCTTCCTTCCTTTCTTCCATCTTCCCTGCCTCTGTTCCTCCCATCCTTTCTTTCTTCCCTCCTATGTATTACAAACCCAATATAAATATATGTATACTACACATATGTAAACATTACAGTTATAGGCACCATACATATAGTACACATACGTATAGTATACATTCATATGTACATATATGTTACATACTTGTGCACATAGGCTTTTTTTCAACATTCTCTCCTTGTTCAAAAATGTGGACGAATTCTTCACTACCAAGAATTATAGACTGATTACTAAGTCTGGCTTTCAAGATCCTACAAAACAGAAAACCCAGCTGTTCAAGTTCACCCTTCACTTCTCTGAACTAGCTGTTCCTTCACGTACCTTGCTCCTTCCGCCCCTTTGCCACTGCGCTCACACGTCCTTGAAACACCACTGAACCTGCTCACTCTTGTGCCAGTCAAACTGGATTTATCCTTTCAAGTCCCTCTTGAGGCCCCACTGGTATCTTAAGATTGTCCTTCACAGCTGAATTTGTAAAAACTCCTCTTTCTCTCACGGTTTGCTGCACTTGTGATATGCACTGCACAATATAATATTTCATTTTTTTCTCAGTTATTTATTACTATAGCCTTTGTGATGTCTCCTTACAAAGATGGTAAGGTCTTAGTGACAGGGAATAGGTTTACACCTCTTTCAAGGTTTCGTTGTACCTGACACAATAGCTCTAAATATATATATTATTTTCAAATTCTATGTCAGTTCTCCATTGAAATAGAGGCATCTATAATTGCTGAGGTCCTCTTAGGCTCCTGAGTTATGATAATACCAGTTTCTATCCAATTAACATTTCCCCAAACACTCGATGAATAGCAGACTCGAGAAGGTTGTATTTTAGCACAGGTTTCCCGTCACTGACAGGACAATAAACCATATTTACCTCCCACTAAGATATGATACTTTAGAAATCTCCTAGGCAAATAAGTACCCAATTCCAAGAACAAATATCTCTAGTACAAACAATTCAAGCTTCTATTGATTTAAATCTGAGTTTACGTAACCACTCAAGGGTGGCCTGTGTGGGGAACAAGACCCGCCTGAACTAAGCTAATCCATCATAACACGGACTAAAGCTCTTAATCATGTTCTACAGAAACAGGAAAGACGTTTCAGAAAGATTTTAGGCAAAGGTGTCTTCATATTTTATTTGAAATTATTTTGTTTCACTTTTCCCAGAGAGAACGTAATTCTCTAGCATTTATCTTCACGCTGTAGATGGTTACACAACAACAACAAAAAGGATCAAAGTAGGGCTTTGGAGCTTTGCAGGTTGCTAAGATCTGTTATTTAGAATTTGATGTTCAAGTGCTCCCAAATCCAGTGTCAGACCTTGGAAATTGTCCGAGGTGGAATTATCCACATTCGACATAGTTTTCCTTTTATTCTCTATGGTCCACTGAGTTCACTTTACAATTAATAGAGATTTGGAACGTGCATCCATTCTGTGGCTGTCGAGGCTAATCCGGATATGAGTCGCAGAGAGTCTCAGGTCATCATTGTGTTTCTTGGATATTGGATTTTTGGTTACCAGATGTTTCAGGAGAATTAAGGGATTCTTTGCTTTGAATTTGTTTCGAATTCAGTAAGTGAATTTAGTTTAATCATAAAATTATCAAGCCTAAAAGTGAAATTGGACTTATTTTTATTCCCAGGAAAATCTACTATTTTCATCACCATTTGTTATTTAGCAGAGTACCAATTTCTCTGGTGAAGTCTTTCAACAAAGTGCCTTGGGGGATAGAGGAACAGATCAACACAAAAGGAAAAGAAAACAAATGTGTATCAAATAACCAAGGTAAAAAGTTTCAGGGCAACATTAGCCAAGATACTATGTGTTTTTGTTTTGTTTTGTTTTTTTCCTCATGTAGATGGCAGCTGTTCTTTCAAAACAATTTTTTCTCAATAGTACAAGCATCAGGATTCATTATTATCAGCACACAAGTGCACAAATCAGATCAAGCCGTGTGTATTGGACCTAAGGCTTTGGACCAATTAGAATACGACTGGACCATTTGTTTTCTACCCCACAGTCTGATGCAAGTTGTAAAGAAATGAGAACATTTAGAAATATGGCTTCTGTGGATGGTCTTCTTTTCCTTCACCACAGCTCTGGCACGGAGAGACAAAAATAATGGTAAGGAAGTAGAAAAATGCTATAACTCAGAGGTGGAGGTGGCAATATTTCTATTCAAGTTACCTGATTTTTCTGCTGTTTTCTCTCACCCACCCGAGTGCACTAACCAATCCTTCTGTGAAGGATTTCCTGGTCCAGCAGGGAACACTTGACCTGCACTCAGACATTAGCCTCCTGTACTGTCTTTGGCATGCAGTCATTTATTATCAGTTACCTCTGCATAAGTTGTTCGATATCTTGAACTGCACTTCCATCATCTGGATTGGGATAATAATATTACCTTGACCCACCTCAAATGTGCGTTGAAGTCTTTGTACCCAGTTGTTATAGTTAGCATATTATAATGGGTCAAAATAATATGTCGGAATTTATCTCTCACACTTTAAGTTCTGTGAGGACAAATATCATAACTTACTCTTAAAAGAAAATCTATAGTGCCTAACCTAGCACGAAGCTTGAGACACAGTGATCACTTAATATAGTTCAAATCCATTTGGCCAATTATAAATATTGAATTATTCAACTAATACTGAACTATTAATAAAATAGATAATGTGTGTGAAAATGATTTTTGCACAGCAAGAGTAGATTATCTCTCTTGTCATCTTTCATTAGGTCTTTGTTAGAAATCAGGTGTTTATTGTAACATTCTATCAAGTCAATATATTTGAGGGAGTGAAATTATTTTATTTTAAGAACACGAAGATTTATAATATAAATCATAATGTCAGCAAATGTAGAGATGAAACAATGCTTAACCTAACTATGCAGCATTTAAAGATATTTTGGAGATTTCACAATTTTAGATCTGATTGACACAGAATTTTCACATGGCATTTGCTCAGTTGATGTCTACTGAGTGAAGGGCGCCTGGGTGGCTCAGTCATTAAGCGTCTGCCTTCGGCTCAGGGCATGATCCCCGAGTTCTGGGATCGAGCCCCATGTCAGGCTCTTCTGCTGGGAGCCTGCTTCTTCCTCTCCCACTCCCCTTGCTTGTGTTCCCTCTCTCGCTGGCTGTCTCTCTCTGTCAAATAAATAAATACATTTTTTTTTAAATGTCTACTGAGTGAATAAGTGAATTAAGAAATTAAAGAATATCCCAGCTTAATCCATCGAGGAATATCCATTCTCAATTCATGATCTCTTTACCTCAATGATAAAAAAAAAAAAAAGGTGTCTCTTTTTCTTTTCTTTTTGGTTTTTTTTTTTTTTTAATCTTTTTGCTTTTGTTTTTCTTTTTAATTGCCTCTTATTTTGGCACACAATTTAATTTTTTTCCTTCTTTATTTGCTTTCTGAGTCAGGAGTCTCTTTTTGTCTCTTTTACTTATTGTTATCCTGGATTTGAGTAGAGTAAGCTCCCACCCATATTCCAATTTATAAAATCTAACTACAGTTTTCATATGTATAAAGGTGATGCCAGGCTTACTCCCTACTGTCAAACCCAATTTCTTCCATCTCTTGAATTTGGGGTCATGACCTTATCCCTACTTCCCAGTCTAAGAATCTCCCACCCATTTTCTGAATACCCCAAGGATTCTATTCACTGTTTAGCATTTCCCCATTTCACTTACTCTTAATTAGGCACATCTTAGAATTTATGAGACACTGAACAATACAGATTCCCAATAGCCTCTTAAGAACTCAAATATATTTGATTATTATAATTAAAATAAAATATATGCATGCAAATTATATTAATTTTGCAGATCGCTTATAAAGATCAGAACCTTTCAAAAGTCCAGTCTAAGGGAGTTTTCATAACAAGAGCTGTTTCTGTTATGCAGACAGGGAGGACTCTAGGCAAGGAGGTTTCTTATTGTTGCCTGTCATTGTAGTCCCCCTAACTCTATTCTCCCAGACAGCTTCATCATAAACCCTTCAATTATCCTAAATTGTCTTTGAATGCTTCAGATACCCAGGGCAAGAAATGTTCCATTTCTTTCCAGCACTGTCACCATTATCTCTTTCCTCATCCGTGCCTGCTTCCAGCTTATCCATTTTTAAATCTTTTTTCCATTTGCTTGGTTCTTACTGGGGACCAGAACAATTCCTTTAGTAGAAAGATGTGTCACAAAACTTGATTAAATATCCTTGTAGTTTTAGGTCTAAAGCATATTCTACAATTACAATGAGATATGCTCTCTATGGGATAGGTCCACTTGATTATCAAATGCATTTCAAAGCTACTTGCAGAATGTCCTCATCTGGCAATAAATAGACACCTGTAGGTATGGACCAGTGTCAAAGATGCTTTTTTCAATGGCCAAGATTTCTCCAAGACTTTTCCTGCTAGCCTGAACCTGTGAATTTCTTGCAATTTAACTATTTTATCCTTTACTATGATAATTTAACAACAATGCCTATCAGTTTGGATTAGTTGAAAAGAAACATAAGGTAGTCTGTGAAATTTCTCATTTTGTCCAAAGATGCAAGATTGGTTTAGCACCAGAAATAATTTTTTTCTTTCCACTCAGGACTGTGGGCAGTTAGATATATACTAGTCAAACTTAAATAGCTGATAAGATAACCAAAAATAAAAATAAAAAGCATGGAAGACTGAAATTCTTCTGTACTTTTATGTGTCTGAGATTTCCGTGGAAACCACCCATCTTTCTCCTATAATTGAATATGGATGATTGGAAGCACACAGACAACTGAACTTGGAGTCAGAAAACCTCGCTGAATGGCTATGGCTGCACCACAGCTGCTGTTGGGACTCCGCCTTGTATCTCTCAGTCCACCTCCACGTTCACCGGCAGATGGAGTGAGAAGTTTGCAGAAATCTAAGCTTTCTCTTATTGTTATTTTAACTACCTGTGCCTTTTCGTCTCTCTGCATGGACGTGTTCTTTACTATCTCCGAAGCTTGCTAAACACATAGGAGAGGCAGCCCTATAAAGCCTGGCATTTAATATTCCTAGGTTCAGTACTGATCTAATGAGGAATGGGAATGGTGTTAAGGTCAGCATGTCAACCGCCCTGTCCCTGTTCCTCACTGGGACAATGTTGAGGTATATGCTGTGTAGAATCTCCAGTGACCCTGAATCCACAGCAAAAGATCACACATTACTGAACACTTTATTGGGATACTTGGCTTTGCTGTTACATGCTCCCTTCACTTGTACTTTCCAAAATGACTCCTATATAACCCAAACCCTTATTTTAGTATTTGTTTTGGAAGAATACTGAATTCAGGCATTCTCCTTGGATACGAGATTTTTACCTATTTTTTTTTTAAGATTTTATTTATTTATTCGACAGAGATAGAGACAGCCAGCGAGAGAGGGAACACAAGCAGGGGGAGGGGGAGAGGAAGAAGCAGACTCATAGCGGAGGAGCCTGATGTGGGGCTCGATCCCATAACGCCGGGATCACGCCCTGAGCCGAAGGCAGATGCTTAACCGCTGTGCCACCCAGGCGCCCCAGATTTTTACCTATTTTAATCTTCACTTTGCACACTTAAAACATTTATTTAACAGGATAAAGTGGAACATGCCCTCTTGCCTTGCATTCCCAAGATAGGGACAAATGGTTCTGACAAACAGAACCAAATACACATTTGTGAAAATGAATTTATCACCTGGGAGTATATTTGTATTCCTATGACTTAATGTCCACCAACCACAACCACTACTACCACTCCCCCACTCCATGACCAGCCTGCACACTCTTACCTGAGCCCATACGAGAGGTAACTCAGCAAAGGAAGAAGTAGAAATTTAATATCAAACACCATGTTGTATACCTTAAATACATTCAGTTTTATTTAAAAAACAAACAAATGTGACTCTCTAAGAAACTTGCTTGCTGAGATGGTGTTGACTATAAAGAATGGGAAGCTAATCGTTCATTCATCCATTGAATGTCTTCTTAAAGAGTGGACTTACTGCTCTTTCCCTGTGCCTACCTTTGCGGGATTTCTTTTCCATTAGTGCCTGAGGTTCTTGGTCACGCTGCTTTGAAGAATGAAGAGGTAGACCAGACGAAGAGGGGTGGGCAGCAAAGCAAAGTTAATTGAGTGATAGTACAAAGCTCCCAAAGAGGGAGGGGAACCAAAAGAGTTGCCACCACGGTGTTTAAGGGGTTTTATGAGCTCTTTTGCGGAACTGTCTTAAGCAATCAGGGCTTGCTGAGTTGTGTCAATCAGGGCTTTGGTCACGTATCTATCTATTAGGTTAATTGTCTATGTGCTGATGGTCTTTTTTGACTGACCTCCAGAGGCTTAGGTCTTAACTGCTTCTTGCCCCTGATGGTGACAGATGCTTTGTGATTGTTTTATTTTAGGACACTTAGGATTACAAAACAGAATGCTAGTGTGGTCCTGTCTAACTTGCAAAACAGGATGTTAGTGCTATTTTATCTTCACTGTCCTGACTCCATATTTTCTTGTTGGGGACCCTGGCCCTGACTACCTAGCTGTCCAACTCACTCCTAACAGTCCCAAACAAGGTAAAAGAGAATGCATAGAGATGGCAAGGAGTGACAGGAGAATGTCACCTGAGCAACCTGCAGACTCATCAGATGAATTTTCCGATGTGTGAACTCCTGTGTGTGAGGTTTCCTGTGAACTCCGCAGGGTGGCTTTGTTTGAGCCACTCTGCAGGGGCGACAATCAAGTATTTACCTTTCCTGTAGCTGGAAGACAAGAAATAAAAATAATGAGAAATAACGAAGGATCAGTTAAAAAGTTACAAAAATATAACATGTAGTTGAGAATGGGACTTTTATGTATCTGTTGAGAAAGAAAAATCTGGACAGGCAGGCAATTCTAGGGAACGGTTGAGAACTGAAGAAAGATCTACACCTATACTCACACATGCCCCCAGAGACAAACAACTCATGAGAAAGTGGGAGAAGAAAATAAACAAGAAATCTCCTGGAGAAAACATGCCAGTAAACATTGGAAAAGATGTCCAGGCTCAGTAATGATGGGACAAATATAAATTAAGTCAATATTTTGCTGCTATTTTTACATCTATCGAATGGGCTGAAATTTTAAAAAAAATGGGTACTATCTGTTGTTCTTGTGGTATGTGGAGAAGAACCCAGTCATGTGCTTCTTTCTCTGGGTTCCTACTTTGAAGATTTGTATGTTCGTTTGCATTTATAGCTTAAAACCGTGTAAAGATGTTTACTTTTAAAGATCTTCCTTCTGGGCATTTTATTAAGGCCTTGAATAAAATTTGCAAGTAGTTTAAAAAGCCAATTCATATTAAACATGTTATAACAACACAGTGGAACCTATCTGTGTCTTCTTCATCCCCCACTTGCGTTCCCTGGAGGCGTCTACTTTCATCTTTCTTAATGTTTTTTCTGTTATTTAATTCTGAATTGCTAATCTGAGTCTTTCTCTCTTCCAAAATTTCTTTTTATCTCTTCATTATGTATTTATATCACAAAGATTTATTCAATCAGTAACCCATATCTACAACCTAATAGAGTATAAATATATCTTTCCATGAACTTATCAGGATCCCAAATAGCCCAACAAATCCATCATCAATCTGTTAGTACTCTTGTCCAAAAGCTCAAAGTATCTAGTTATCTACTAGTTCTTTTTCCTTTTCTACAGATCTTATTCCTGATGCCCTTCATTTCCTGATTTGATTTGTGATTTGCGTTGATAATGCTCCAGGCCTGTATAGTGTTTTCATGTTAAGACTATTTTCATATGGTATCCTGGGTGTTTTCCCCCTTTCCTGAAACCCTTATTTACTTCTTTCATTCATAACAGCCATGTTTGTGAAGTAAATATTGTAAGGTTTTGTATATCTCGAGCAGATTTTGTATTTTTTGTTTGTTTTTAAACTTTTGCATTTGTTAATAGTTTAAGCAATATGGAATTCTAGGATAAAAATAATTTTCCCTTAGAGTTTTGAAGGTGTTATTCCATTATCATTTTGATTCTAGAGTTGTCTTTGATAAATCTTCTATTCTGTTTTCCAACAGTCCCAATACTTTTCTAAATGTGTGTTTGCTTCTTTGTTTTCTTATTTCTTTCCTTCTTTTCTCCTCAAATATTTAGTATTCTAGCATTCTATGCATACATTGCTACAATAAGCAATCATCCTGTGTATTGTGATTTATAATAAAAATATACGTTTGGTCTTCATCTCCATTTCTGGCACAGAGCTCCTAAAATCCTTGGAATTTCCTAAGTGATGATTTTAGTAAAGGGATCTTTTGTTATGCTAAGGAAGTGACTTTTGGAATGCCCCTCATCACCTAAGGATGGAGGGTTGGTTGCCAGAGAAACCAACCACATGATTAAAGAGTAGGAACTTTTAGTCCCAGGACCTGACCTCCAGGGAAGGGAAAGGGACAGGAGGTTGATTCTGTTTTGTTCCGTTGCCAATGATTTAATCAAGCATGCCTATGTAATGAAGCCTCCATAAATCCCCCAAAACACTGGTTTTAGAGAACTTCTGGGATGGTGAAACACACAGAGATTTGTAAAGAATGGCACTGGGAGTGGGCATGGAAGCTCCTGGTCCTTCCCCTGTACTTTGCCCTACACATCTCTTCCATCTGACTGTTCCTGAATTATATCCTGTTATGATAAACTGGTGATTTAGTAAATAAAATGCTTCTCTGCTGTAGCAAATTGATCAAACCTGAGGAAGATGTTGCAGAAACCTCTAATTTATAGCCAGTTGGTCAGAAGCACAGGTAATGATTTGGACCTGCAACTGGTGGTCTGAAGTGGGTTGGGGCCGGTCCTGTAGAACTGAGCCTTCATCCTGTGGAATCTGATGCTAATCTGATGCTATCTCTGGTAGATAGCATCAGAACTGAGTTCAATTCTTGGACACCCTGCTGGTATCTGAGAATTGCTTGGTGTTGCATGGGAAGCCCCCTCCCACCAAACACATTGGAATTGACACAGGAACCCAAAATATATCCCCAAATTCAGTGCTTTAAACAAAATGTGTTGGTATCCTTCATGGTTCTGTGGGTTGACTGAACTTGCTTGGGTCCTTCATGAGGTTGCAGTAAGATGGTGGTTAGGGATAAGGCCACTGATCATTTGATTGGGTAAGATGTTCAAGATAGCTCACTTGTGTGGGTTGCATGGGATGCTAGATATTAGTTGTAGAATCAGTTGGGACTGTCTATTAGAGTGCCTACATATAGCCTTTGCAAGTGTTATGAACCTTTCATTACATGGCAACTGATTTCAGAAGAAGTATCCTAGACAGAGTCTAGATGGTTTCTTGTGACCTAGCCTTGTAAGTTCCTCCACATCATTTTTGCCACATATATTTGTTATAGGACTAGTCTTGATTGAAGGGTAAGTTGTCCACTCCTAGTGTGAGCACTGGTAGGTATGGTTCATTGGAAAACCATATGAGACTAGCTACCACATCTGATTTTCTGAGATTCGTCAATGACTTTCATTTCTGAGTCTTTGCATATGTGTTTTAGTCATTGTACTGGACACTATGATGACTCTTATAACCAGAAACCCGTGTCTTTAGCCTTAAGAAATGTTTATGTATTATATTTTGATATTTCTTTCATTTTATTTTCCTTACTACCTTAAAGAAAACCTCGTATTGGTTACATATGTTGACTGCTGACTGTTCTTTAATTGTCTTCTCCCTTTCCTCCCCCCTTTTATTTTTCCTTCTACCCGCCTGGAGATTTTCTAAATTATCTTCCAACACTTCTATAGAATTTTAATTTATTTTTACTACACAAGAACATTCACATTTTATTTTTTTCTCTGCTTCATTTATATAATATTCTCTAATATTTAAAAACAGGCACAATATATTTGTTAGTCTTTGAAAATATTAATAGTAGTTGTGTTGGATGTCTGCATGTTTTCTTCTGTATACTTCTTCCAAATTCCCTTTCTCTGTTACTTTATCTTTTTCATAATGAAGGATCTCCTCAAATGTTGCGATACTTAATGTTCATAATTTGGAAAAAAGCAGTATCAATGGATTGGAAATCAGTGGGCATAAGCAAAGTATTCACTAGATGACTCATGAAATTCTAGGCAATGAATCATATTTTTCATTGAGAACCAAACAAAATGACAATACTTATAAATGGATTTTTTCTCCCTTCATTTTCTTTCTTTTTCTTTTTTCTTTTTTTTTTTTTTTTTTTTAGATTCTCAAATAAATAAGCTGCAATCTGGACACAGGATGGGGCAAGAGCTGTTGGTTCCACTTTTAGATTGGTGACTTTTTTCTAAATCCAACATTTTCAACTTTACCCCTTAGGTTTCCTTCAGCTGTGCCAGGATCCTGAGCATTAAGTGCTGTTAGTCTGTAGCTGTAACTGTCCCTTTGTCCCTCCGTTGTGAGTAGAAAGAAGTTTATGATTCCTCATGCCAAATCATCATGATTGTTCCTGTTAGCAAAGAATAAAGAGATTTTCATTTTCATTCTTTATACTTGAAGTTTCTTGCAGTGTTACTTTATTTTTTGAATATTTGGCAGCAATCCTATCTATGCTGAATGTAGAGATAATTTGGAAGTAGAAAAACAACTTGGTTCTCTGGGAAGTAGAGAGAGAAGCTCCTGGGATTGAATTTTTATCTATACTGCACACCTGCCATTTGCTCACCTGCTTCGTTAGTAACTTAGAATTCCTTGAGCTGTGGTTAATGGCTGGCTGCATGGAACCCTGCAGTTGGCTTATTTCAGAGGGGAGTTAAGAGACAGAACATTATTTTCCTAGAAGTAAGAAGAGGACACATAAGACCGTAAACATTTCGGATAAATACAAAAAAAAAAAAAAATTCAATGGTGAATCAGAGAGAGTCCCTCTTTGAGGCAAGAAATTTCTTCTTTTTTTCTCAATAAGACGGACAATATAAATGAGTTGCTTTCCATTGTGGAGGCTCCAGACAGCACTGGCGAGAGTTTCCCTAAAAGGAAGAGCACAAGGAAATGGTGTTTTAAATTTTGACCCATGTTCTCAAACTCCATCAA
This sequence comes from Ursus arctos, assembly GCF_023065955.2. Classification (NCBI taxonomy): domain Eukaryota; kingdom Metazoa; phylum Chordata; class Mammalia; order Carnivora; family Ursidae; genus Ursus; species Ursus arctos. Next base: position 18,306,591 of record NW_026622930.1, read on the forward strand.
AGACATAAGGGTTCAGCAAAGTAATCCTGAGGGGGAAAGAAGAGAAATTTTCTTACGCTTTTAAACTTCAGTCATCACAAATTTTGATGAGTGATGAAATAAAAACTAAAACAAAGGACAAGCACTGTGTGTGTGTGTGTGTGTGTGTGTGTGTGTGTGTGTGTGAAATCAGGATTCTCTGAGGAATGACCTCATCCAAAGTAATAAATTACCTGCTTTTAATAACATGTTTAAAGAGACACCCTGTGAGTTTTCTTCCTTTGAAGTTGAAGGTAACAAGAAAATAAATGTAAAAAATATCCATTAAAATATCCCCTAAAAAAATTCTAGTTTAGCATTAAGCAAGGCTAAATTATTAGAAAAAAATATGTTTTTAAAGAATTATATGAATCTGGGTGAGAGGATTAATTTTTGAAATTCTTTCAATCATAGAGATAGTCATGAATATTAAGTGTTGTATATTCCAAAAATTTGTCTTTAGTTTGGTAATTTAATAATAACTTCCCATAAAACAATGATCTATATGACATTTTAATTTCTAGGCCAACTAATAGAAGGTTACTTACACATAACATGGCTTTAAAATTGTCTTACATCAATATGCCCTTCATATGCTGGGACAGCATGTGTGCATTTATGTTGTGTATGCATTTGAATCTCCGCACAGTCAAAAGTCCATGTAAAACTTTTAACTGTCCCCCCTCCAAACTTAATTACTGGTGGCCCACTGTCAACCAAAAGCCTTACCTATAACATAAATGGTCCATTGACACATATTTTGTACGTTACATGTATTATCTATTGTATTCTTATAATAAAGTGTTAAAAAGAAAACCACAGGCTCAAAATGGCAGCACTTGGGCCAAGCCTCCAAACCAGGGCTTAATGCCTAATCTAATTGCAGCTTCAACTTCCCCCAAAAATGTAGTCTTAACAGATCAGTCAGGAATTCTCTGATCATCTTCAGGGAGTCTACCCCATGAACCCTCTCCATTCCTCAAAAGAAGGTGAGGTAACTGGCATAATAAGACCCTTTATTTTTCTCCCTAAGGGAAAGCGACCTTGCCTGGACCAATCCTTTTTTTTTTTTTTTTTTTTTTTTTGATCATAACTTCCTTGACCCATCGTCTTCCCTATAAAAACCTCCTCAGAGCTCCCCTCTACTTGCTAGGTGGGATGCTGCCAAATTCTTGAATCACTTAATAAAGCCAATTAGTTCTTCAAATTTACTGCGTTGAATCTTGTTTTCTTAACAAAAATAAGCTCGAGAAAAGAAAATGTTATTAAGAAAATCATAAAGGAGGGAAAGTACATTTAGAATGCTGTACTGTATTTATTGAAAAAAAAGCATGAGGACACGTGCAGTTCAACCTTGTGTTGTTCAAGCATCAACTGTACACAAATAAACTCATTATCTTACATACACTATTGTGCAGGCTTTTTCATCTTTTAGTAAAAAAAAAAAAAATAGCAGCAATGTAAAATAATTTGAATGATGTAGAAGGACTTATAGTCCAAGAGCTAACCTTGACCTTTGCCCCTTAATGCTACCGCAAACATATACATCTATCAGGGTTTACCAACATCCACCATTTGGGTTTATACTTAATTTTTTCCCCTCTTTTGGTGTATGTACATGTGTTCTTGTATATGTGCGTGCATTCAACTATGAATGTTTTGAAAGAAGAATCAAATATATAAATTGTTCTAAAGCCTGCTTTAAAAAGCAATCTTGTGGATACTCCCTCGTGAAGCAAACTAAAGATCCACTTCATTATTTACAATGGATGTACTATGACCCATTTTACAAATGAACAAGGAAAATAAAATCATGCATCCATTAATAAACTTTGGGGCAACTTTCATTTGTTATACTGTAACTAAATCTCTAGAAAGGCAATGTCTGGAACAAAGAATGGACAAGTTTTAAATTGTGATAGAATCCACCAAATTGTCTTGCACAGACTTTACAACAGTCGCAATCCTAACAAAACTCGTGGGAGTGCCATTTTGCCACTTCTACCATTAACAAGTATAGATTTATTTGCCTCTATTTTTTCCGATTGTTGAAATTGTTTGAACTTGCATTTCTCTCATTATGAGTGACAGCAAAGATGTTTTGATATGCTTAGTCACATTTATATTCCCTCTTCTGATTTGGTTGTTCATGTCCAATGCCAATCTACTTTTTGAGATTTACAATTTTCTTACTGACATATTTTTCCACTTACAAGTCTTTCTCTATATCATTTTTCTTGTTGTGTCTCTCTTGCATTCATTTTCTGATTCTTAGTAGACGATTCCATCTTCTTTTTTTCCTTTGTCATTCTTCTGTTAAATTGGGACTCTGAGAATTTTATGTTACCCATGTATTATCTACATAAGGCCAGCCTTGTAATTTTAAGAAACACACTTCCAAACTGTCAAAAATAAGTCACCTCATGTGGATACACTACTCAATTTTTTTTTTGTCTTTGTCCTACTATATCATCCTTCAACTCTAGTTAAATTACCTGACATTTTTTCATATTGTTATTGGTACTTTTATATTACATTGATTTTCTTTTATGCTTTTACTGAACTATTATTATATATTTTACATGTATTATCAATAATGAGTTAGAATGAACTGTTGTTTCTCTAATTCTTTCATCACCTTATTGTTTACATTTATAGATGTTCTTGAATCAAGTTTTTGATTTACTGAAACATCTCTTTAAGATTTCTTTTATTAGTGTCAGGCGTACATGAATTATTTTTAAAGTCTTTATGTGGTTGATGATGCTCTTATTTGATTCTCACAATCAAATATGTTATTATAGCTGGATCTAAGTCTAGATTCAGAGTCCTTTACCTTCAACATTTCATCATCATTTTTCTGAAATGTACTTACATTCTGTAAAAGAAGAAGTGAACCAGACCAATTAAATAGGCAAAGAAGATTCTATTTAAGACTACTGAAAAAGGGAAGAGAGACTGAACTCAAGCCTACAGAAACAAAAGGCTGGAAAATTTTTAAGTGCTGGGTGAGCTCCAAAAAAGCACTGGAAGACATGAGGGGAATCTAAGTTGCTCCCACCCTCCTGTAGAGACTGGAAGGTAGAAGCCATATCTTTCCTGATGGTTACATCTTAAAGGGATGGCACCCAAGTTCTTGAGAAGATATTTATGAGTAGTAGATGATTCACATCTGAAAAAAGCAGAGAAAGAATTTACAATTGCAAGTTTTCTAAAGAAAATGCTCTAAGAAAACGGCAGGAAGAAACCTATCTAAGCTGAAGGGTAGAGTGAGGCTGTCTCAGTCAGTTCCCTTAAATTGCTTTGATGTTGTTTTCTGTAAATACATAATTTATTCTCTGTATTCTTAGAAATCATAAATTTCACCCAGATATGTGAAGTTAGGAACCATTTGGTGTTAACAATTTTTTATTACACTGGGTATCATTCTATTTAATACAATAGTCTCTTATTTTTGTTGCCGTTGTTGTGTTTTTGTAATTCCTACAGTTCATCTTTGAAATCCTCTCATGCACTCTTAGAAACAGATGAGGGATCTCCTAGGTTTAGTTTTTTAAATAATAATGCTTTTGCCTTTGGCATCCTGAACCAGGTCCTGTGACAATCACTTTATTGTCACCCTTGATAAGTAAGCTGATTTTCAACCAACTCAATTCAGTTATTCAAACCATTTTCTTGGGTTTTCAAAAGAGAATTCATTCACTTTTTAGCATAATTTTAGATGGACACCAAAAATTGTGAAGATAGTTCAGAGAATTTCCATATACTTGGAACTCTGTTTTCACTATTATTAACATCTTACATGAATATGATACATTCATTACAATGAACCAACCAATACTGAAGTCCCTATCTTATTCAGATTCCCTGGATTTTATTCAGTATCTGTTTTCTGTTCTTGAATCACAACCAGGATACCACATTACATTAGGTATTCCTTATGATCCTCATGACTATGGAAATTTCTTTGACTTCCCTTGTTTCTGATGTTTTTTAAAATGTTGAGGACTACTGGCCAGATATTTTGGGGGATGTCCTCTATTAGAACTGGACTGATGTGTTTCTCATGATAATCTTGGGGTGGCGAGTTATTGAAAGGAAGATCAGAGTTATAGTGTGCCCTTTCCATCACATCCTATCAAAAGTACATACCATCAACATGATTTATTACCGTTTATATTGACCTTAGTCATCTGGATGAGGCAGTGTTTGTCAGCTTTCCCGATTGGAAAGCTAGCATTTTCCCTCCTTCTCTATGCTTTATGGAAGGAGGTCATTATGTGCAACCCACACTTCAAGAGAGGGGAGTTATTCACTCCACGCTTAACTACTTAATGTATTAATCAATTTGGACTCTGAGAATATAAGCGTTGGCTCTGAAGTACAATGCATAGTGTGGTCTCTCTGCACTTTAAAATAAATTTCTCCAACTATGGCCTCATGGTCCACTCCTGTTCTTATTTCCGATGATGATTTTATTTCTGTTGTGCTAGGAAAATGAACTCTCTTTCACTGATCCTATATGTCACCAGTATTTTTTGGTGGGTTCTCCATTCTTTCAAAATGCCAGAAGGCTGCTCTTTTCATCTTATCTCTGGAGAAAAATCAAGAACAACCAGCCTTTTTTCACTGACATTTTCAAACAAATATCTAAAAACTGTCTTTCATTCTAAGTTTCCTGTACTACATGTGTCATCTTTCAGCCTGTGTTATGGTCCCTGGTTTTAATGCAGGTGCATTACTGACCACCGAGAATACTTCTTCTGTATCCAAGATTCCCTTTGGCCTGAGAGCAATGCAAGAAATAGGGGCTGGTATATTGGCATCTTAAAACTTCGAAAAGTTTGAGCAAGTTTTAAGTGAAAGCTGCCTTAAAAGGCAACACTGATTTAGACAACTAGAAGAATCTCTTGAGCCATCTATTTTCCTCTGACTCTGAGCACTTCTCCCCATCTCTGCTCTCCCCACTGCATACACACTCACACCCACACCCACACACACACTACATGTTTGCACACAAGTTCTCATCTTACTGCTTCCTTTACAGAGTTTCTTACTAAACAACTCTTTCCTACTGTCACAGGTTACATTATGTTCCTCTACCATGTAGGTAGAAATAACCCTCAGCACATACTTATAACCCCATTCCCTATTAGGGCAAATGGGGACCCCCAATCACTAGATAAATCAGTAGTTCTGATCTCAGTTTTCTCTCATCTCCCACAAACTATTATTCACAAATAGGCTTTGTTTAGTAATTTATTGGATTGTCTGGCTTTTACCATTTATTCCAATTGTGTGTTTCAGACATGGCTGTGAAACTGTTTACTGGGTCCATGATATAGTATCCCCATGTGCCTTCTCTATCTCTATATCTCAGTACTAATGCCTTGGCTCACATATCTTACCAAGGACAGTTCTTTTTGGTTCATGACTTGTTACTATGCTTAATGTGAAATATAATCTTGATAATTTTCTGTTTTATATGAATAACGAAACTGCTCAAAGAAAAAAATTCAAATATGAAACTTTATTATTTAAGTGTTATATCCTCATTCACAGTAGAATGGATATAAATATAATACATATTCCAAACTGTGCTATTCTGGGATTGAAAATAATAATATATGTAAAAGCATGTTATATAAATGAAAGTCATGATTATTTGTATGGATTTTACATATAATATGGTTCTAGATTTTTAATAATCCTCAGTGAGATGGGATTGTGGGTGACTCAGTCAGTTAAGTGTCTGAATCTTCATTTTGGCTCAAGTCATGATCTTATGGGTGGTGAAATTGAGCCCTGCATTGGGTTCCACGTTCAGCGGGGAGTCTGCTTAAAGATTCTCTCCCTCTCTCTCTCCTAATGCCCCTCCCTTAATGCACATGCATACTCTTTCTCTCTCTCTAAAATAAATAAATAAATATTTAAATAATTAATCCTCAATGAGAATATAAAAGGAAGAAATTGATAATGGAGGCTTTTAGGACATTAGGTAATAGTTATAAGATTTTTCTGGACATCCGTGGTAAAAGAATTATTAGATATCACTTCAACATTATTTTTGATTCCATTAATTTTATGATTCCATTAAATAGATGCACATATTTATATCAGAGAAGAAGTTCGTGCTTCTTATAAATTGTTGTAAAGAACCTATGGAGAAGAGGGAAATAAATGCTTTGAGTTATTTAATGAAATTTGTGAATAAAGGCTAGTGTACTTACAAGAAGAATGAATGAAAGAAGTTATGTTCAAAGACTATTTTACCAATTCATTTGAAATATAATCAAGCATGAGAAAAAAAGAGAAAACTTATAAAGTTACAATGGCCATCATTAATGTCAGTTCTTATTTTTTCCTTTACCTGACACACCAAGAAAAATCCAGAAGTTGTAAACCAGTAAGCACATGAAGCCAACCTCTTCATTCACTGAACAATGACTCAGAGTCAATGTGACTATTTCACTTCAACCTCTGAACTCCTGGACAGAAAGAACCTGGCAGATATCATTTGTTGGCCATACTCTGATGACAACGTTATATAAAAACTTCTGCCCATGAGGAACTGGATGGGAACAGTTATGCTCCTTTCCAGTTATATTATCAAATATGCATGGAATGATAATAGTTTATAATTCCCATAAGTCTGAGAAGAACTCGACCAGACCATCCTTGCTAGCCAATCAATCTTGATTGAACTAAAAAAGAAATCTCAAATACAAGAATATTTTAAAATAAATATTTCCAAGCCAAGCAGATTTACTTGACTCAATTAGAAGAGAACTTCAGAGTAAGAGGTTGAAAACACAAATCCCTTAGTACTAACTGTTTTGATTTTAAAATGTGGCCTACAAAAGGTAACAGGACAAATAAATTATATATTACCTCAATCAGAAATAGCTTTATAGTATTTAATTTCTTATTTCTTTATATTTTTATTAATTTTGATGATATTAATGTTAGAAGGATAATTCAAAATAAAACATTGCTCAAGAACTCTTTCCCCCTGCTTTCAGAAGCAAACAAAATGTTAAATTATCTGTATGTCATTATTGATTCTTACACATTTAATCCATGACTTGGTTTTATAGTAATGGTATGGAAGCCATTAGCTTGATCTTTCCTTTGGTTAATTGATTTTTTTTTCTATTTCTAAATATATATAAACTAGATATTTAGAGCTATACAGAAACTATATATCTCTATTACTAAATATATAGAAACTCTATTTATATATTTAAACCATCCTTGAAACTTTCTAGCAACATAGAAAAAATATTAATATTGTACAAAGCTAATAGGATTGAGGCTCTAGAAATATTACCTACTTCTTTTTGAATCTCCTTTGCATAGAAAATAATATTCTTTCTGACATTTCCCCCTTTCAATATTTCAAGTTTCATATCTAATCATACCTTCAGAAGAAGGTGGTGAAGGAAAATTCAAGGAGAAAGAAAGAGAAGTACTAATATTTATTGATCATCTAGTGTCAAGTGTATAAATTAAATCATCTCATAATGAGAAAGAGGCCATAATCATCACCAATTGTGAAGTGAGCTAACTGTGAATTAGAGATATTAAGTAACTTTTCTTTAGTCATTCAACTCTTAAGTGAAACTTTAAAGTGTCTAATTCTGAAGAGTGTACTCACAATGCCTCAATTTATTTGGAATTCTTAAAACTCACCATGTTCTTTCACACACCTTTGTCTTCAGCTCTTCCTCCGGTGTCCCTTTGTAACCTGTCCCCTCGTCAGTTCACCAGGTTCAGGTCCCATGCTACTTTGTCTCTAATAACTAACTGATTCCTTCAGGCAGAATAAACCATATTCCTCTCCTGATGTACCCCCTTTCATGTATATAAGTGCTATATATTGCAACTATTCTCCTGCCAACCATCTTTAAAAGCTAAAAGGCAGGGCAATATGGTATCCCTCTTGGTTTCCAGAGAACCTGGGGTGTGTGTGAAGTCTTTAGTGCATGTTTGAAATGAAGGATGAACAAAAGTGAATGAGCAAAGATCTACCAAACTGAATGGTCAGGGGAAAAAAAGTGTAGCATTCACAATCTTTCTCCATCCACCAAATGTTTGCTAATAGTTTCCTACACTTTTGAACATTTTTATCAAATGTGCCACAGTTAGAAATACTGAAGCTTGGTTTCTAAAGAGTGATTTGTATTGTAGACTTTTGCCTACACTGGTTTGGCATTCATCACACTTCTTGGTCACTATTTATTGAGAGCCTACAAAGCAAAGGAAGACATTTTGCTTATTTATTTAGTTTTGTTTTGTTTTGTTTATTTTGTTGTAGTAGCCGCTTTTCCTTTTATCAAGGATTTTACTATTTTTTGGTATGATGCCAATATTGTATCCTTGGTATGATTATAAACGTTACATTTAATAAGAGGAGTTCAATAATTTGACCCTTGGGAGCAAACTTTGGTCACCAAATTTCTTTCTAAGATGCATGGAGTCAAATAAAAAATGACCAGGGTAATGCTTTAGTATATGGAATTTTAAAACTTAAGGCGCCAGTCAAATTGTGGGAGATAATAGATGGAATTTTAAATGGGGTATAAGGAAGGAAGGGAAAAACAGAATGAAGTTTCTCATACTTGGGGAATGATTTGGGGGGAAATCAGAGGTAGTAGTAATGAATTGTTAAATTTCGCTTAGTGTTCTATAACATAAATCCTATTTCCCGCCCCTTCACAAAATTTTCAGTAAAATCTGTATTACTAACATTTGCCTTTTAGAACTGGATTCTTTTGCTGGGATACAACTGTATGCTTGTTTTGCGTTGGGGTGGGTACAGGGTGACGATAGAAACAGCCCATGGAACACAGAGCATCTGGCTCAGTTATCACTGTTATCATTCATTCTTCCTCATTTAAGAATGATGGCATAAGAAACGGTGATAGTAAATCTATCACGGGGAAATTTAAGGTGCTTGCTTATCTAGCTGGACCTTTTTCAACCAACATCTAAACTGTCTGCAAGAGTTCTGAGTGTTCCATGTGATAGGTCCCCAGGAGAAGAAATATTTTCCACTCAGATGACTTCCTTGTAATAAGCTGACATGCTCTTGACTTTTACTTCACTGTATTACCAGTGATTTTTTTTAAAATCAATTCAGTTTTTTTTTTTTTCTAAAGTCCATTCACTCAGGTTTGTTTGTTTGTTTGTTTGTTTTTTGTCTTTACAAGAGATATTTAACTTTATTATGTCTTCTGCTACTATAGTGATAAAAACATGTGATACTAAGCATTATGCTATGTCACAAGTTATTTTTTTAATAATATTTTTTTATTATGGGGCTCCTGGGTGGCGCAGTCGTTTATCGTCTGCCTTCGGCTCAGGGCGTGATCCCAGCATTCTGGGATCGAGCCCCACATCAGGCTCCTCCGCTAGGAGCCTGCTTCTTCCTCTCCCACTCCCCCTGATTGTGTTCCCTCTCTCACTGGCTGTCTCTCTCTCTGTCAAATAAATAAATAAAATCTTTAAAAAAATAAAATAATATTTTGTATTATGTTATGTTAGTCACCATACAGTACATCCCTAGTTTTTGATGTAAAGTTCCATGATTCATTACTTGCGTATAACACCCAGTGTACCATGCAATACGTGCCCTCCTTAATACCCATCACCGGCCTATCCCATTCCCCACCCCCTCCCCTCTGAAGCCCTCAGTTTATTTTAACCGATAGAATGAAGAGTTTTCTTTTCCTTATGCATAATATAGGGGAAGACATCTGGAATTACAAATCCTCACATTTTCACACTCATCAGTCTATGAGAAAGACTAGACGGAATCCAACAGTCTAGTCCACTAGCAGACCCAAATCTCGGGATGTAGGCCACTCTCCACCATTTCAAAGCATCAGCTCATTTGTCATATCAAGAAGTATAAGACCAGGATAGTGTCATTGTTTTCATTAATTTTTAAGACTTTTGGTTGAAAAACTGCCTTAAGAATTGCACAATCTATTATGCAATAATAGATTAACTACCTTATTAGGTAAGAATTGCATAATCTAAACAAGTATTTAAGCAGAGCTATTTAGTTTGCTAATAAATAACACATCTTTGTTTTAAAATTACACATTTGGCTTTGAAGATTTCCATCAAGAATCACCAAAATAACTTTTTGGTTTGTTTCAGATAATAGAGATAATAGCCTTGGATTGGGGGGGAAAAAGGAACAGCTTTTCTCATTAACAACTTGTAAGGAAAAGTTAAAATACAAAAAAAGAAAAAAAGTGAAAGCAAAAGTGTCAATATATGTATGATTTTATTACATTTTCCAGGATGTACAAACTCTGTTTCAGTGAGGAAAGAGTCTTTTATGAAGACAGAAAATGAATCCTTCAGTTGAGGTATGTGAGCACAGATGGATTGACTCGCTGGCTGAGTGGGGAGGGTATAAGCCCGTGCTTAGTGGATGCGAACGCGGCGGGCGCACGCGTATCTGTTTCTGTGTACGAAAGCTCATAACCCTGCTGGTGTGTAGAGCACCAGTAAAGGCTGAAAATTGCTACAAGCTGTAAAAGGGTTTGGTCCTAAAGTGGAAGGGGCAATTTCCTTTCTACTCACAGCACAGCACCTTCCTTTTGATTCCATAGCTCCATCTCTCTCCAGCCCTCCCTCTTACTCACTTCCTCGCTCCTTCTCCACTGCACACGCTCTAATGAGGCACAGCTTGAGATTTCTTTCAAAGAAGGAAGAAAAGGACATCTCTGAGTGGTGCAAATGGGCTGAAAATGTGTTCCTTCTACTCAGGAAAGGCTCTGACGGTGCATACTGAGAAAGATCTCGGTTTTTTCCCCCCCTTTTTCTCTGAATTCGTGACATGCACACACACACAGCCTTTATCCTGTGGTTGGTAAGAGTCAAAGCCCTAAATGGCAAATGCTATGGCTCTTGAAGCGCCTTTTCGTCTAAAATAGAGAAAGTTTCAAAATTCATTGAAAGGGATTTCTGCCTTGATAGAGTACGCTCAGTTTGGGTTGAGTAAAAGATTTTAAAGGAACAGATTGCATATGAAAGAAAGAAGCAAGCAAAACAGAGAAGGAAGCATAAGACTTTTCTTTCAAATTCAAATTTCATATGAAAATATATTCATTTTCCTGCATGCATTTTCAGTCCCAGAATGCAGTATGTAGAAAGAAAAGTAATAGGTGTTATTCTTTCTTAAATATGTTGTCTTTTCAGTGATTATGGAGGAAACGTTTCATGTAACTAGGGACTGGAAGTTAAGAGACAGGCGAAATGAAACAAACACATGTATTCAGGCAAAATAAAATATAGTCTCTCTCTCTCTCTTTTTTAAGGCTTCATTATAAGGTCTCAGGAATGAGTGTCACATTTACAATAACCCCTGCAAAGCAGAGAAAGCCATGTTTCCTGAAGTGGTAACGTCAAATTAAATAACTACAAATAGTCTTGTGTTTTTTTTTCTCTGATAGTGAAAAGAAATCAGGTTTCCAAATTATGTTCCATCTTCCAAATTTCTGGAAATGAGTATGTGATAGTGATGACTGAATGTTGGCTGGACTTTAAAACAAAAAAAAAAAGGTAGAATTCCTGAAATAGCACCTTATCTTTGCCAAATATTAATGCCTCCAACTCCCCACCATATTTTTCCTTCTCATTTCTGAAGATAACACAGTCAGGGTGTGTTTCTTCTCATACTTCGTAAAAACTAGACAGTGCATATCCTCCTAGACTCCAAGTTGGGCAATTCCTTTCTTCATGCTTCTGTGACTGCCGTTTAGCCCTGTGTGATCACTTGAAATCACAGGCAATTCTTCAGATACTATCAGGTCTCAATCTGACATCAGAAAAAAAAAAAAAATGAAATTAGTAAAACAGAGTGGCAAACTAAAGCTGCCTGTGCCGAAGGACTACCAATAAAATCCTGAGAAGAAATGAAAATATCTGAAACCAACCAACAAAAAATGATAATGTGTAACCAGTGCTGTACATTGTCAATTCTAGCAAAAATCCTATTTCTAAACTCTGTTTGATTCAACTGGTAAAGTGAAGAGGGGACCTCTAGAACGTATTGAATCCTGCTCAATTTGCTTAAAATGGAGCACAATCGATGTGGACTAAGCAACAAAACTCATCACAGGTGATGAATACAATTTCCCTAACACGTTAAATTTATAATAAGTGGAAGAGTATTTCGAGTGCCAAAGAATATGACGTGAGAAACAAGGTGAGGAAGAAATGAGCAAGCCATCGTTGTGAAATAGTCTTGGGCAGAGATCTTTCCCGAGGATCACAGTTATGTGCACACAGGTGCCATGAATGATTGTATAAGACTTAGCCGTAGGTTGAAAAGTTTGCAATGGCTGGATCATAGGGTAGCTCAATTTTTAACTTTTTAAGGGACCTCCACACTGTTTTCCAGAGTGGCTGTACCAACTTGCATTCCCACCAACAATGTAGGAGGGATCCCCTTTCTCCACATCCTCTCCAACAATTGTTGTTTCTTGCCTTGTCTATTTTTGCCATTCTAACTGGCATAAGGTGGTATCTCAGTGTGGTTTTGATTTGAATTTCCTTGATGGCTAATGATTTTGAACATTTTTTCATGTGTCTGTTAGCCATTTGTATGTCTTCATTGGAAAAGTGTCTGTTCATATCTTCTGCCCATTTTTTGATTTATTTGTTTCTCGTGTATTGAGTTTGAGAAGTTCTTTGTAGATCTTGGATACCAGTCCTTTATCTGTAGTGTCATTTGCAAATATATTCTCCCATTCCGTGGGCTGCCTCTTAGTTTTTCTGAATGTTTCCTTGGCTGTGCAGAAACTTTTAATCTTGATGAAGTCCCATAAATTCATTTTATCTTTTGTTTCTCTTGCCTTTGGGGATGTGTCATGAAAAAGGTTGCTTTGGCCGATGTCGTAGAGGTTGTTGCCTATGTTCTCCTCTAGAATTTTGATGGAACCCCAAAGATACAGACGTAGTGAAGAGAAGGGCCATATGCGCCCCAATGTTCATAGCAGCAATGTCCACAATAGCTAAATCGTGGAAGGAGCCGAGATGCCCTTCAACAGATGACTGGATTAAGAAGTTGTGGTCCATATATACGATGGAATATTACTCAGCTATCAGAAAGAACGAGTTCTCAACATTTGCTACAACATGGACAGCACTGGAGGAGATAATGCTAAGTGAAATAAGTCAAGCAGAGAAAGACAACTATCATATGATTTCTCTCATCTATGGAACATAAGAACTAGGATGATCAGTAGGGGAAGAAAGGGATAAAGAAAGGGGGGGTAATCAGAAGGGGGAATGAAACATGAGAGACTATGGACTATGAGAAACAAACTGAGGACTTCAGAGGGGAGGGGGGTGGGGGAATGGGATAGACCGGTGATGGGTAGTAAAGAGGGCACGTATTGCATGGTGCACTGGGTGTTATACAGAACTAATGAATCATTGAGCCTTACATCGGAAACCGGGGATGTACTGTATGGTGACTAACATAATATAATAAAAAATCATTAAAAAAAAATAAAATAAAAAAAAAAAAAAAAAAGAAAAGTTTGGACAATGAGATCCTAGGACACCTTTCTACCCTTGAGGCTAGTGCAGGGTGTGACACATAATAAATGCTCTATAAACAGTTTTTATCTCATGGAAATCCTAACTTTTTAAAAAAATGCTTAAAGACATTTATCTATGTATGCTCTTAATTTTAAAGATACTAAATAATTAAACTTAGCCTAGCATATCTTAAGCAATTGTAATATCACAGACAAGGTCATACTAAAACACAAGTCAATTACTGCAAGTTTCCTCAAAACACAACATAAACGAAGTGTTTAATATTTAGAACTGTCCAAAAATTGAACATAGCACCTACACGGCACTCTAGTACTGAGTTCTCTATCACTTGAGGTATTCAAGCCAAAGTGAGATGATTGTCTTTGAGGATGGAATGGAGTATGTAAGCTTTGGATGGGAATAATTAGTTGGTTGGCTTTTAAATTCCTGTAGGTGTGCTGACAACGTTGAATCCATCTTTGGCCCTTCGTTTTATTCATCTCCTGCCCAATGACCTTTCTCGGGGCTGCATGTTCCTGGCCTCTTAGAGGTTAGTGTATGCCCTCACTGGAATGTGAGAATGCTTCTTCTGAATGCTAAAGTGGCACACAGAGGGCTGCCCTTGACATAACTACCCTTTGACCTCGCCACAATGCTCCTCAATCTATGGAAGCTGTGGACCAAGGTGTGGACTTCCGGGATTATGTTTGCATAAGACCTGGGTCATCTGCCCAATGTCCCCTGCAGGAAGTTACCCAAAATAAAATTCTTTATAAATGGTATGGAGTGGCTTGCTTTGTTTTCCCCTCTCCAAGTACCTTCTCAGTCCGGAGGATACTTTACTGTCCCTCTTCCATCTTCTAACAACTCCTTTTGACACATGTATTTTATCATTTGTCGATTTCTGTTGTATTTCTTCCCACAGCCAGATCAGGGAGACAGCTTGGGTTGAGGGCTGATTATGTAGCTTTCTTCTTTTACAACTTGGAAACTTTTTGCATTTTAGAAGTAACTAGTGGTATCCTGTAGCAGGACTAACCTGCTAACTGTGTTTATAAATAAAGTTGAAACACAATTACTCATTTATTTGTGTATTGTCTGTGCTGTTTCACTACAGTGACATAATTGACCTGTTGCAATTGAGACCATGAGGTCTTGCAAAGCCAAAAAGATTTACTATCTGGCTCTTTGCAAAGAATGCTTTCTGACCTCTGGTCTAGAAACCTATTTGAACTATCCATATGATTTCAGCAAAATATCCAAGTATCATCCCCAAAACATAATGATTGTTTCATGAAAACAAAAATTTTAAAGAATTTTAAAAATTAAAAAAAAATTATGGTTGATTTGCATTATTTGCCGATAAGTAACAGAGGTTTGCATCAGCATCCGTATGTTGAAATGGTTTTTAAAGTGTACTAGCATATAAACTCTTATAATTGACAAACATATTTGTTTATGGATATTTTCATTAACACTAAACAAATTGTATTTTCCCAGTGGTTGGCTATGAGCTCACATAGCACAAAATTCTCTGTGATCTGTTTGAGAATAGGTATCTATGTACCAGTCAAGATGGCTTTAAGAATGCATAATACAAGGCATTTCTAATATGGAATTTTCTAATGAAAGAATAAATCTTAAGGAATTGCTCTGATGTTTCATTTAAAAATAATGATACACTATAACTTTTTCATTTAGATGTTTTTTATTGTTACTTTTGTAAAAGAGATAGTAAATATTATATTTCAACCTGTGTTTCAAATGAAATAAAAATTCTACAATGGAGTCATTCAGCTGAATGAAAGTTTTCTAAATTATATGTGCCCTCTTTTCTACTCTTATGCAGGGTTTAGATATTCATAAATATTTAAAAAGTCAGGTTTTCAAATCCAATATGACTGCAATCCATTTTAACAGTGAGGACTGAATTGTTTTTGCCCCTGTAGGTGAATAAGATAGACAAGCTAATTGCCTTTTTAACTTACAGATTTTCAGCACAAGATCTCATTATCATTTGCTTTCAAGAATGAATTTCTCTTGAGTTCTGATAGAGAGTATAGCTTCTTTTATTATAAAATCATGAACCCTTTACCTTCCCTCTCTTCCTTTAAATTCCCATACAGAGTACTTGATAGAAGACTGATTTTGCTCATCACTGTTTCAAGTGATTCTTAGAATAACTTGAGAGAACAAGGAACATATCACATTAGCATAACAGAGTACTTGAAAAATCAATGACTATGCCTAGGTAGAAATGATTGTACCCATAACCAATATACCACACATTTAGAAAGGTCATAGAGAACTTATTTAAAACTCTATTCACAAGAATAATTATAAATGGCAAGTTCCTATTTATTGTGTTGAGAGCCATTCTATCATTTTAAATGCCTTAAACTGGTATAAAAAAAATATTCCCCTGGTAAAGCAGCCTCATTGAAAAACTTAGCTGTTGAGTGTGGAGTAAATGAAACACAAAATCACACACACACACACACACACACACACACACACACACACACGTTTAAATCTGTACTGGAGTAGGTGGTCTGGAATGATCCCAGGCTAGGGTAGATGATCAAAGAGAATTTGAGAGAAGAAATATCCGAGGCCTAAGCTGCATAATGGAAAAGCATTATAAGTATATGTGCAGGGGAAGTCAAGTTACAGAAAGTTGATAGAAAGAGTTACGAAAATTGATAATTTTTATTCAGATCCAGTTCTGAGTATATTTTAGTTTTTAGTTAGAAAAAGTGAGTTGACTTTTTAAAATTATTATTTAAATTATATTATTATTAATTAAATTATATTATTTATATCTCTGAAGAATCTTTAATAATTGCATAGATATATGTTACTAATATAAGTGTTCTGTTGCAACTGCATTTACTCTATTGATGATGTGGACATTGCTCTACAATTATTTTTTAGTTTCGGTGAGTACTTCAAAGATCTAAGAGACAGAAAGCCTTAGTATGCTTATGCAGGTAATTTATAAACTTGAGCTTATTTTTAATCTTTAATATGAGAAAAATAAAATGTTTATCACATTGAGGTTATTAATGAAGATTTAATAAGGTAATTTGTGTAAACGAGCAATGTAAATGCATAATTTCATGGATTTAAGTTTTTATTTTATATGGCTACTACATAGATTTTTTGTTACAGTGACTATTTTCATAAATAAGCATTGAGATTTATAATCTCATGAGCATGTATTTGGGGGAAAATGGGACAATATTAGAATCCATATTATTGTTAAAGGTTAGGCTTTGTCTTCAGAAATAATATTCCAACAATGTGATATCAAATAGACACAAGTGGAAACAGGAAGTTCAGTCTAGGTTAGCTATTACAGTGCTATTACAGTGTAGATGCAATGATGAATGGAATTGGATGGATAGGATTTTTTTTTTAAGATTCATTTATTTATTTGAGAGACAGAGATAGCACATGCAAGTCAGGGGAAGGACAAGGGAGAGGGGGAGAAAGAATCTCAGCAGACTCCCCACTGAGCTTAGAGCCCTATGCAGGGCTTGATCTCATGACCCTGAGATCATGACCTGAGCTGAAATCAAGAGTCAGATTCTTAACTGACTGCACTACCCAGGTGTCCCTGAAATCTTTCTTGAGGTGAACAGAAAGGAGCTTGAAAAAAGAGAAACATTCTAAATAACTTATTTGTTTAAATACAAAATAAAATCACTACAATCACTTTTATTTATTTAAATACAAATAACATTTTATTTTAATTTAATTAATTTTTTTTTTTTGTATTTAGTAACTGGAAGGTGCCATTTTTTTTCTCGAGGTGGAAGAATGAGAGAGGGCAAGACAATTGTCCTTACAGTTGTTTCTATTGTTGGGGGTGTATATGTAAGAGATACAGCAAGGGTGTCAATTTTGACATGATGGTTTTGAGACATCCAGGAGCCAGACAGGTCTAGACGTCAAATAGCTTGAGAGACACAAGTGTGAATCTAAGCTATAACATCAGGACTGGCGCTGGGGCGAGTAAAGTGAGAATTAAAGAGATCATCTAGAAGAAAGTTAGGAGGGACAGGATGAGAAAATCTAGGACTGAGCCCAGAGACACTCCCAAAGTTGGCAGTTGGGTATAGAGGAAGAAGGCAACAAAAGTTAATAAAGTTGACTAAACTTAGGGATATTTGATGTCATGAGAACCCCAAAAAAGAGACTGTTTCAAGAACTGGTAATCTGAAGGTGGAGGAGGAAGGATAGTCTTTATTGCCAAATGTTTTTAAGATATGAAGTGAATATGACAATAGGTGGTCAAAAATCTTTCCATTGAGTTTAGCAAGAGTGAAGTCCTTGTTGAACTGGTCTAGAGAAGGTTCAGTAAAGGTGTCTAATGCATGTTAGAGAAATACTAAGTGGAAGTGGACATAGAGGATACACGCATTTCCCTGAAGAAATATAAATGTAATGTTAACCTTAAGAATAACATAGCCAATAATTTTACTAACAAAATGAGTTTATTCAGGAATTGCACAAGAACTGTAATTCGGGACCAGCAAATTATGGCAAACCACGGGCAAATCTGAAGAGACAAAGGGAAGGTCATCTTTTGTTAGATTTTAGAAGGAAATTGGGGAGAAATGTTAGAACAAAAGTTCATTGGAGAAGAACAAGAGTTTGAGATTGTGGTCATTTCTCATTAGCTGTAGCAGTGGTTAGGGCATGGATGCTAGGGCAGGGAAGGATCTTCTTTCTTTTTCTTAAAACAAGAGATAAAATTCCTATGTGAAAAATGTCCTCTCTTGTTAAGATAATTACTTCTTTCTGCTGGTTATGCCCTCTGCAATGAGTGATATGTGCCTGGGAGGTCCCTCTTCAGGGCTTTCCTGCTCCATTTAAAATTAGATTTTTGTTTTGTTTGTTTTATTTTTTAATTTTAACAATACATCATATAATGTATTTAGTATATATTAGATAACATATTATATGTGTTAATATGTATACAGGCACAAACATCTGTTATAGATAGATAAACTCCAGGAGTAGAACATTTCAAGAGGGAAATAGATGTCTTCAAATACAGGTGGAATTACCAACTTGTGGTAAAAAGTGATGATAGTTTATCTCTGTTAACGTCCTTTTTTTCCTCATTGTACTCATTGAACTGGGAGATGACGGAAGTAAGGGTGAGAAAGGACTGTATATGTATGAGGACAGAAGAGACAATTCAAATAGTATTTCTGCTAATAAAGCTAATTATAGAAGCATTGACAGTTCTGTTAGCTTTTTCTGTTGCATAGTATATTATACATATGTGTGCACTTAAAACAATATATATTTAGGTATATGGGGCTAAGTGAAATAAGTCAGTCAGAGAAAGACATGCCAGATGTCCCTCATATGTGCAATTTTAGAAACAAAACAAATGAACAATCAAAGAAAAAAAAAGACAAATAACAAAAATAAAAGACTCTTAACTACAGAGAACAAACTGGTGGTTGCCAGAGGGAAGGTGGGTGGGGGATGGGTGGAGTAGATAAAGGGGATTAAGAGTACGTTTACCTTGATGAGGGCTGAGAAGTGTATTCAAATGTTGAACCATTATATTGTACACCTGAAACCAATATAACACTGTATGTAATTATACTGGAATAAAAAAAATACATTTATCATCTCATAGTTCCAGTGGATCAGGACTTTCACCACAGGTTGGCTGGTTCCTCTCAGGGTTTCACAAGGCTGCAGTCAAGATGCTAGCTGGAGATGCGATCTCATCTGAAACTCCAGGTGCTCTTCGGAGCTCATGTGGCTGCTGGCAGAATTCATTCACTTCTTTGCAGCTGTGGGACTCCTGGTGGCTTGCTTCTACAAGGCTAGCAGGAAAGGTCTAAGCCCTCTTTTCAAGGCTCCCAACTGACTATGAAAATATAACATTCTATTTTTGGTTCTGAAAATAAAGTCTCTGTAACTATAAAACCCACTCAAGTTTATTGACTCAGTCACTGGCTTTTGTGTATCTTAGATCCCATGATCCATGACTACAATCGCTTTCTTTGTTTTCAGCCAACATTCTCAACTCCTATGACCTGGCCTCCTATCATTTTCTGCCTATGGTCATCCATAGTTAAACCCAACTAACTTTGAATACCTACATGGGAGACATGGGCCACTGATTTAGATAAAACATACATTCAGGGTGACTGGGTGTCAGGCTAAATGTTGTGAACACCAATTTCAAATCAAACAACCATATGCATTTATTACGTGTGTTTAATAAATATATGTATGCCTTTAGGCTGCAACGGCGAAGTTGAGTAGCTGTGTTAGTCACTATGGCTTGCAAAGACTGAAATATTTTCTCTATGCCCTGTTAAATAAAATATCTACCTCCAGTCTAGACATTGTGGAGGCCTTACAGCAAAGAGGGCACTACAGTTGTTGAATTAAAAAGAAAGGAGATGTAGGTGAAGACTAGGAGGCTAAGTGTTATCTTGGAAGTTGGTATAGTTTATGGAGTATAAGGGATAAAAAATACTGGAGAATTTGCGAGAGCAAGACATTGGTTACTGACATTTCTGAGAATGAAGATAGGAGATAGCGTGGCATAATGCACTGTGAAACAAGCATGCTAGTCTTTAGTGAAGGTCAGGAGGATGGGCAGGACTACCAGGAGCACAGAGTAGATGATAGAGCTCATGGTGGGAGTATGGTGGAAGATTCGAGATATATATCACAATATATAGCGATATATAGAACTGGCAGTTTTGTTTACCCTTCTTCTGCAAGCGAGGAGGAAAGTAACCTGCTAGAACCATGATATGCAAGTAAAGAACATGTCCCCAGTTGTCTGGCCCTGAGTTAAGAAAAGTCTGACCAAACAAAAAAATTAAAACAAACAAAAAAGCAAAACTATGGCCAGACTGAAAAGATCAGTGGTTTCCAAGAGTTAAGTGGGGAGGTAAGAATGATTAGATGGGGCAAGAGGAGTTTTAGGGTAGTGAGAGTATTCTTAGGATACTATGATGGTGAATACATGTCATTTATATATTTGTCCAAACTCATAGAATGCACAACACCAAGAGTGAACCAAAACGTAAACTATGGACTTGGGGTGACAATAATGGGTCATTGTAGGTTTGTAAATTGTGACCATTTGTACCGTTTGGTAGGGATGTTGATAATGGGGGAGGCTATGCATGAGTAGTGAAAGGGGATAAATGAGACATCTCTATACCTTCCATTCAATTTTGCTGTGAATCTAAAACTTCTCTAAAAAATGAAGCCTATTTAGAACTCACAACAATAACAACAAAAACAAAAACAATAGGCCCTCCCCCCAAAGCCTACAAGGGAAGTACGCTCAAGCAGACAACCAGCTTTCAGTTAGAGTCATATAAATGGTTGGAAAGCCCTGAGATGAAATTGTCATGGAATAGCACCCATTCATTGTATAGTTAGAATTATTAACCATACAGTGGACTATAGATTGGGTCAGATTTATATAATGGCCATTGTAGGGAGGAGAAACCAGATGAAAACTGGTGACCGCTAAGGTTTGGACTCCTGAGAGCCACAGGCATTAAAAAGAAGTGTAAGAAATGATGGGACCAGTTCAGAAGGCCTGATCAGATGTGTTTGGGGGTCCATGTGCTCTTATTCTTTTCACAGGAATCTTACAAGTATCTTTCAATATTGTAAGTCACTCTGAAATATGTAATACTTGTTCACAAATCTTATGTTATCTCATGTAATTAAAATCTTCATTGTTCAGCTATTTTATTCCTGAGTTTTCTGATAGAGATTGAAATCCAGAGGGTCCAAAGGAAAAGAACTAGTCCATACTTAAGATTAACGTGGGTACATTCTTGTAAATATAAGTTTACTTGTACCTCTACAGAGGTGTGATGAGTGATTCTGCAGAAGCACAGTAGGGTATCACCTAGATTTACTAACATACTGGAGAGAAAAAAATCTAAACCAAATAACTTCAAATTGCCCCACTCATACTTAGTGACTAAAATTTAAAAAGCCTTAATTTTTCCCATCTTTAAAGTAGGAATAATAAAACCACCTCAATATGATGTTGTATCAGTGAAGTGATGTGTTGGAAGTAGCTTTGTAACCAAAATGCATGATAAAAATATTAAGTGACAGTATTTTTAGATCTCATTCAGTACTCTGTTGGGTGATATTTGGCTGGCAAATTCTTTTTTATTTAGTTAATTAATTAACTGAGAGAGAGAGGGAGGAGAAGGGCAGAGGGAAAGGGAGAGAATCTTAAGCAGGCTTCACACCCAGTGCGGAGCCCCACATGGGGTTGGATCTCACAACTCTGAGATCATGACCTGATCTCATCTGAGATGTTTAACCAACTGAGCCACCCAGGCGTTCCTCTGCTGGCAAATTCTGCTTCATTTCACCCATGAAACCTGCAGGTCCAAATCTTCTAAGGTTAAGTTTCTGGATCAAATGCCTTTAAAGTTTCAACAATTTACTTCTTAACTTTTCCTTGACTCTGATGCATGCTGTGGTGCACTCATCACAAACCAGCAAAATGTGCATGTGTTTATAGATATGGAATCTAGCTTAAAAATCATATACTCGGGGCGCCTGGGTAGCGCAGTCGTTAAAGCGTCTGCCTTCGGCTCAGGGCGTGATCCCGGCGTGCCGGGATCGAGTCCCACATCGGGCTCCTCCGCTATGAGCCTGCTTCTTCCTCTCCCACTCCCCCTGCTGTGTTCCCTCTCTCGCTGGCTGTCTCTCTGTCACATAAATAAATAAAATCTTTAAAAAAAAAAAAATCATATACTCATAGCAGGTTTCCACTTTTCAAAGGATCATTTTCCAAGATTGTTCAGTGAAGATTTAACTTAAATCTTCCCACTTAGATAAAAAAAAGTCAACAATTCATTATTGCCCTCATCACGCCCACCTTACCCTCATCAGCCTTCCTGCCCCTGTTATCCTCATCACTCATGGAGCTGCTGATGCCCTGGTAGTAGTCTATGCAAAGTACATCATGGAGACAGACTTCTTGCCCTATAGAAAGAAAAAAAAAAATCATGAGGGCACTTAGATTATTCCAAATCTTATTAAATATGAACTCTCTAGATCTTTGAGGAAAAGTGAGGAATGATTTTTCTTTGTCAAATGTTTAGATAATTTCTTCAAAAATCATTTTCGTACACACATGTGAGTAACTTGTTTAGATATGGATTCATTCATTCATTCTTGCTCACCCACTTTGTGGTCTCAAGGGAGGAAAAAAATCAGATAAAAACAACCTCAGGAATAAAATTTTATACCCCAGAATTACAGTAGCCTGTGACTGAAATACTATAATGGCTTAACAATTCTCTTTTACTCTATGCTCAATGGGAAAATCTTCTAGGAAAGAAATTTTTCATACTAAAGAGATTTTCTCAGCATATTTTACACTAAGGGGGCAAAGTAACAGTGAATTAATAGATGGATAATTATTGATAGAGAAGATCCAGGGAATCAATGATCACTTCTGATTTCAAATTTCCTTCTCTGATACTTACTCCAGCCCCATATTTTCCCACATTTAGAATATTCATCTCCAACCTTAGAAATATAATTAACCATTACCATGTCAGATAATCAGCAGGGATACGCTGATTTAATAACTTTTCCTTTGATGTATGATAAACTGATTTTGTTGTTGACTAGACTCTTTTAACTTACCTGTTTAATGTGTTATTGGCCAGATGTCAGTGCTTCTCTTTCTTAAATGAACTTAATTATTGCCACAAAGAACATTAAATTTGACTTCCTTAAGGACAGATCAATATGACTGACAGTGAAATAAATATTGCCCATTATTTTAAATTGCTGTGCAATATACAGGCTGACAAATTAATGGGAAATGACCGTGATTATCAGCCATTACGCAGGCTTGAGTGTTGCTTTCCCAGATCCCTGCATCTGCCTCTTTGTAAGAAGTCTTTTCTTAGGACTGAAAGACAATGAAGCACGTAGGTATGCAGGACCAAGTACAGAAATCCATCAGAGCTGTTTATTGTGGGCAGAGAGGAGAATTTTTGTTTTTCATGGCAGCAGGGATTTTTTTAGGAACAAGTAAAAACATTTTACTTACAAGGGTGAATGAGTTGCATTAACTAGCCATGGTATTATCTGGGCCAATTTCATGTCACTTGAAATTCATGAGTTCAGAGATTCAAACCAAAACACAAAGGTTTTAGTGGTTTTCATTCATATTCTTATTGTTCAAAAGTGCTTAAATAAGATATAAAAAGTTTCATAAGGCTTTCTGGACATTACATGGTTCTTTCAAAAGCACTATTTTGATGATTTAGATTGTCTGTTAGGAAATAATGCAGAAAAATACAGGTAGCAATTTATTTGCAACAGTGAGAATATTGTACATGAAGGGAAAAGTGTTTTGTGAAAAGCTTGCCTGTGTTTTTATCATTTAAGGGGCATCTAAACAGAGTTCAGCAATTCCAAAGGCACTGAAATATATAGACACTATATTTTAATCCTAACATCACACTTTCTACTGAACCAGGTTCACTCAATCTTATGATAACTACTTAACTTACTAAAACTTTTATATTGGTACAGGATGAAATTTCATTCTGTAGCTCTATAAAAAACACTCTAAAAACATCATAATTACTGAAGAATTATAACACTACCACACCGTATTCCCATATTTAAAGAAAATATTAGTAAATCTATAATAATAATACTTACATGGTATCAGAGTACAGTAAACATTTCTAGATAGTAACTTAAGCTATTTAGAATATAAATGAATAAAAGAAAAGACAAATTGATATACTCAGTATTCACAGAACCTTAGATTCTCAACATCATTCTATAGGTGTCAAAGGTGAATTCCAAATTAGTCACACATCTTTAAATTCTATTTTAAGTCTGTGTTCAACTATATCATATTTAAATTTGAGGTGCCATCACTAATATTTCACAAATTATAAAGTGTCTGTTTCATACCCACTCTCTTTGAGTTTTCATAATTCTGTAACTTATTTCCCATGAAGTATTTGCTATGTGAGCAAACACTCAATGAAAAGAAAAGGCACAACTAAGAAAAATAACAGTGTTCATATATTCATACATTCAACAAATTTGGTTGTTTAGGAAGGGATGGGCATTGGGCCAGAGACTGGGAACACAACCACCTGCGGACGATCTAGTCCCCGCAGTTTGAGAGAATAGGTGTATGAGTAGATGGTATTCTGTTGTCAAACATACCTGTCTTCATAAAGTTTTGTTTTGTTAGGGCATCTTCTGAGCAAGCCTATACATTGGCATGTGGATGTTTGTCTTTAATGATTTTTAGTATTTGTTTATTTGCTGTATAGTTTCGCACCCCACCAGAATGTAAGCTGTTTGCAGGCAGGAAATTTATAACCTTTCCAAGATCACCTTTGTATCCTAAGGGTAGAGTATAAACTATAACAAACATATGCTGAGTGAGTGAATAAAGGGAAAAGAATCAACTAGTTTCTAGATGTGTCGGGGCAGTAAGTGTAGGTTTGTGTTCTTCAATTTGTGTAATGATGTTTTTGAAATATGACTTAAATATATTTTAAATTTTTAAAATTTGGTATTTCATGAAAAGGAAAGCATCACTTTAAAATAATACTATTTAGATGTTTCTAATACTTATTCTCCTAAACGGCTCTGAAATAATCTGGATATTTCAGTCTAAGAAAAACAACCTCTGAAGGTAAAGGAAAAAAATTGTAATCACATAGTAAAATTAGCTAATTTTTTTCCCTATATGCAACACACACTGTACTGTTTTCATGTATAATTTTATTTAACACTCAATAAATGTTGTGGTTACTCCCATTTTAATGATAAGGACACTGAGGCTCAGAATGCTTAAATGACATGATCCTGATCCTTCAATTAGTAGACGTTGAAGTCGGCTCAAGCTTACCTCTGTTTGCTTGCAATGTCTTAAAATAAATATCTGCAAATGAAAAACATCAAATTTTTCAGTGAAAGAGCAATGAGTTATGAAGCAAGAATACTAACATAAGTTATCATTTATGAAATAAACTTAGAGTTTACTGATTGTTTCTGGAGAGTGGGCCTTCAGATCTATTATGCTGTATCCATTTTTAACAGGGGGTTGATAGGAAAAGATGTAAATTCTCTTAACATCTAAAATTGTTTGGTCCTTTGGGGAAATGAGAGCTCCATAAAATGTGACCCCTTTATCACTCGTAAAACTTCTTTGTCTTAAAGTCAATTGTTTTTTCAGATACTGATAGAGCTAGGTCCTCATTTTTATTTGTGTATGTTCAGTATCTGAATGTGTGTGCACACCTCTGTGAACGTTGTGTATTTGCACATACACGTGTGTGTGGGTGTACATATATATATTTCTATCATTTTATTTTCAGTCTTTTGGTTCATGTATTTCCTTTTTAAATAGCATATACCTGGATTTGTTTTATTTACTTTGACACCCTTTTTTAAAAAAGATTTTAGTCCATTTGCATTTATTTTGAATACCATTGTGTCCCTCTTGTCTATTGTTTCATAACTGCCCTGATATTCCTATTTTTTCTCTCTTTTTTCATCTTATTTTGTATAGATTGAAATGACTGGAGATTTTTACTTCAATTCATGCTGCTATTTCTCTTTTAGCAGGAAGCTATATGCTCCATTTCTCTTATTTTTAATGGTTGCCCTAGAAAAACAGCTTACAACAGAATGTCAGCGTCATTCAGGTAAACACTTTCCTTGTGTTTTTAAATGTTACATCCTTATACCTAAAAGAGTGTCTATAACATAGTAACTTTTCATTGGTATTTGTTAAAAGAAACAGTATTGATTGTGTTGTCATCGCAATTTCAAAAATAACAAAATACACTAGTTCTTATTCTTCTATCTTATTCAATGGTTTTCCAGT
Organism: Ursus arctos; assembly: GCF_023065955.2. Lineage (NCBI taxonomy): Eukaryota > Metazoa > Chordata > Mammalia > Carnivora > Ursidae > Ursus > Ursus arctos. The sequence continues at coordinate 18,333,094 of NW_026622930.1, forward strand.
ATTTTAATTATTTTTTCTAAGTAGTCATTTTAAACATTATTTATATTGTTTTATGTAGCCATAACTTTTTATTGTTTTTTTGAAAGATATTCACTTGGTTACATAAATCTAAATGTGAATATATTTTATGAAAATCTAACAAAATTTACCTAACTGTCCAAAGTGTGTGTCCCTTATTGACAGGTAGATTTCTAAATGTGTATTCAGCAACTGAGGTCCATTCCATCCCTTGGCTGTTCAAACCATGGGGCCCTGATGATATCTGTAAAGAGCTTGGGGCGGGGGGAGGGAAAAAAGAATGGAGAAGTTAAACTTTTAAAAGACATAGTCTAGAGGGGTACATTCCATCTTGTCCCACATTCCACTGACCAGAACTACTCAGACCTTATCACCTAACAATGATGGGGATAAGGCAATAGAGTCCAGCTGGGTTCTAAGTTAAAGAAAGAAGGATCTGGTTTGGGGGAAGAGGTCTTTTCCACATAGATTGATGCTTGCTTGTTTCTCATATTTTAAAGATACTGATCCACTGTTCTCTGGTTTCACCTTTTCCTTCCATAAAAACAGGTTGTCTGCTTGTCTTACTTTTTCAGATAATCTTTTGGTTCTACTTTTATTTAAGGTCTGCTCTTTTTCTTTGGGGTTCTGCCAATTCACTAATATGAGTTTGGTGAGGATTCACTTGTATCTACGCAGGTTAGGTTTAGCTGAATTACTGAATATATGAATGTATGATTTTAACCAGTTCAGCCGTTATCTTTTAAAGTATTCTTTCTCATTCTTTATTTTCTCCTCTGCAACTCTCTATGTGTATGTATACTCGCTTATAAATGCAAGTGTGTAAGTACTGTTATATACTCATTTTTTTATTTGTCAACTTGTTCGCATATTTTCTATATGTTTCTTTGCTGCATTCCAAAATATATATATTGGGGGGGGGAGGGGCAGAGGGAGAGAGAGAATATTAAGAGGGCTCCACACATAGCACAGCCCTGAGATCATGACCTGAGCCAAAATCAAGAGTCGGATGCTTAATCAACTGAGCCACCCACACACCCACAAAATATTTTTAAGTCAGCCTTTCCTAGTGCTCTTTTCAGGAAAGTCTAATATAGTTATTATTCCATTATTTGTTTCTGTAGTAATTACTAAAATTTCTAAATTTAATTATTAAACTAAATAATTATTTAAATTTTCTAAATTATTAAATTAAATATTTACATTTCTGCCTGGTGAATCAAACTAGCGTTTTGTTATTTGGTAGTATTTTGATACTCCTTTTTATTTATTGAATAATATTAATGGTACTTTTTTATTTGGGACACTGGAACTATTCTATAGTACCTGCACCTGAGGAGAAGTGAAGTGGGAATGCGCACCCACACGCACCTTTATGAAGCTGTGAGCTTAGGGTTGTACACATTATTGTAGGGGTGCCCATTTTCTACTGCTGTTGTAACAAATTACCACACATTTAGGAGCTTAAAACAGTATAGATTCATTTTACATTCTGAAGGTCTGACCTTTGAAATGCTTTCTGTGGAGCTAAAATCAAAGACTACTCCTTCTGGAAGCTTTAGGGTAGATTGTGTTCCCTGACTTTTTCAGCTTCTAGAGGCTACACACACACTTTGGCTCATGGCTATATCTCTGGGACCTCTACTTCCAGTTTACCTTCTCTCTCTCTGATCTTCCTGCCTCTCTCTTATAAGGACCTTATATTATCTGCACCGGGATAATCGAGGAAATTTCCCCATCCTTATTTTAATCACAGCTTTGAATTCCCTTTTTCCATGTTAAGGTAACATATTCCCGGATTCCAGAGATTAGAATGTGAGCATTTTTGGGAGGACCGTGTTCTGCCTACAGCACTGGAAGTTACACTTCAATATGAATAAATAAATAACAAATACGGCCTTTGTTTAAAAAAATTCCCCGAAAATCCAGAATCACAAATAGTAGCTAAGATATTTTCAAAAATCAAGCTGTATTCCTTAGCATGAAATAATCAGACTTAAATTTCCTCACTATATGTAGTACAAATAAAAGAAAGAACTATTTTTTTCATGATCATTTACTAATCCTAGTGTTTTTTCTTTAAAGAAAACTGTACCTCCGACTACAGAAACCAGTCATTCTTCATATCATATAATCATAATGCCCATAGTTTTCTTCTATTCTTCCTGATATCAAGGCTAGTTCTAAAAATTATGACTCATGGGGAAAAAAAAAAGAAAGTCTTGAATCTTAAGGAGTTTAAAGTTTCAAGTCAACAATAGTTTTATTTGACGTGAGCTCATCAAGTCATTGGATTCTTATAACATCCTGGAAAAAATATAAGGACGAGAAGGTTTTGTATTTCTCATATCCATTTATTCTTGTTCCTGGATGAGCTCCTGCAAAGAAATTTGATTAAAATTTCCAGGGTTGGATTTGGAAATGTAGAATACATTTAGAATCGTTGAATTGTTAAATAAAACACAATAAACAGTCGTCAGCAGTAAACTTCGTACTCCCTGGACAAGAGAAGAGGGACAAACATAGAAGAGAATGCTTCTCTGACAATCACAGTCTTGCTTTGACATCTTTTGCTCTAATGAAACTCTTAAAATGTTTTATGAGGAAAAAGCTATTTTCCTCCATGTTATCAGTTGAAATATATTTTCATGAGTTCCAAAGGACAACTGCCAGGATGAATGCCTATAAACTTTAGGACTGAAGTTTTGTTTTGTCTGCTCTGGGGATGTCAGTGCCTTATTTTCTTCATAGTATTAGGAAAATTATATGATGCATCCACTTTATTTATCTTTCATTAGACCAATGCATATATATTCTAACTCTCAATACCACAAAACTTGCCAGTTTAGTTCTGTGTCTTTGTGTCTTAGTGATACAGAGATCTGGGAAGCTTTATATGATGTTCTCAAAATTTTACAGCTTTGCAGCTAGAACTGTATGAATTTTCTATAAATATTGGTGAAAGAAAGCAGTAACCTTCATACTTGAGAACTAGTACATAAAACAAAAAGTAGACAGAAACATTTGTTCATGTTCAGGACATTTTTTTTTCTTTTTCTTCCTTCCTCATTTTTCTATTCACACACACACACACACACACACACACACACACACACACTTTGAACTACATTGGGTGACAATTCTAATATTCCTGGCACTAACTCTAATCTCTTTCTTTGATAATAGGCATTACTCATGCTCTTTCACTTTGCTTCTTTAATAAAGAACTGTAACCAAGAGAATTATTCTTTCAGTCTTTCTGTTTCCATCATTATTCTGTCCTGTGGTACCTGTGGGCGTGTGTGTGTGTGGGCACCTGTGTGTGGTGTGATGTACACTAGCCTAAGTAGAAAGATGCATTTATTAAAGAAAAGTCATCTTAGGAGACAGATTTATTTATTCTTATTTTTAGATGATCTTCTTTCTCTTATATTTTTACCATTATAATTGTTTCAATGCTAAAAGATATTTAACTTATGATGAGTATATTGTTTTCTATGTCAGGTGAAGACTCAGTTATGCTGCAGTAACAGACAACCCTAAAGTATCAGTGGCCAAAAATGGCAAGAAAGTGTTTTCTTTCTTCTTCCTTTTCCACTGCAGGTTGGCTCCTGTTCTTCTTCATGTGGTCACTATTCAGGGAGTCAGATGGAAGGGCCACATCCCAAACAGTGGTGGTTACTATGAAAGAAAAAGAAAGAGGGGGGGGGGGGTAGAAAGGATGGGGAGAAGGAGGGAGGAAGGGAGAGGGGGAGGAATGGCAAATCTTGTGATTTCTTAAAAGCCACACTAAAAGTTCTTAAAGAAACACGACATACCACTTCTGCTTGATTTCATTAGTCAAATCAAGTCACAGTTGCGCCTACCGCTAGAAGATAATTTCATGTCTGCTAGTAATTTAAAAAATCTCACATTACTGACACAATTCAAATTGCTTCACTCTTTTTATATTCATGTGCACCTTTCCCAAACCTGTTGAGACTAGTCATGTATAAAATGTCTTTATTATCCATTCCCTATCTTCATCACAGGTAATACTCCTACACAGTATTTGCCTCTTGCAGTTGATTTGTTCATTTAGTTGGTTTTATCTGACAAAGAATAGATATTACTTTATAAGGCATCACATCATTTTTTCCTACCTCTCTGTTTTGAAAATTTTATGGTTGATTCCCATATGAAGTTTTTCAATTTCCCACTGTCTCCATTAACAATGGCTCATCTGAAAAGACTATGTCAAGAAAGTTATAAATATTGGAGAGTTTGCCAAGTTCAAAGGTATTGAAGTTCTACAGATGCTTCTTTCATTTTCCTTCCTGTCAAATCAATGCCTCTGCTTTTGATTCTATTAAGATACTGAGCGATCTCAGGAAATACATTCATTTCATATAATGTCTACACTTACAAAGATCTGAAAAATGTGGGGGTACGTCTGTGTATTTTTCCTCCAAACACTACCATTAATATCTGTAAAGAAATTGATAGAAATAGCACATGCTACTTCATGCCAGTAGAACATACTTCACAAGCAAACTTTTGAGGAGCTCCATCATTACCTTTTTTCCAGTTTAAGCCTGTAGAATTTTGCTCTTTCTGACCTGACCGCAATTCTTGATATACCTAAATGCTTGCCCTTGCTTTGAAGAACTAAAACCACCCTTGAAATAATGAACTGAACCTAACTCTGACTTCCCTTTGTCCTGGCCGAGTGACCCCCATATTGCGGTTGGCACACCATAATGTTTCTGAGCTGAACTGATATCCTAATATCACTTTTGTTTCTTGTGGCCAGTTCCCTTGCTTTTTTCCTCAGAGTCTGATTTACAACTATTTGAATCCAGTCAAATGATCTTACTTTGACCACTAATGCCTTCATTGTTTAATAATTTGGTTTATGGAGTGGACTTTATCTGAATTAGTCCTATGCCATTAGGCCTTCTGCTACCTGCCTAATCTCATTTCTTCCTATTTTTCTTCCCCTCCCTCCACTTCAGCAACTCTGGGCTCTTTACTAATAATCTCTGAGCAGCCAAGGCAACACATCACTTGAAATCCATGTTTTTTCTTCTCCCTTCTTTTTTTTTTTTTTTTTTTTAAGGAAGAAGGGGTGTTGAAGCAGAGGGGAAAGAAGAGAGAATCTTAAGCAGGCTCCACACCCAGCCCAGAGCCCAATGTGGGGCTTAATCTCACAACCCTGAGAAAATGACCTGAGGTGAAATCAAAAGTCGGATGCTTAACTGACTCAGCTAGCCAGGAACCCCATTTGCTTCTCCTTCTCCCTGAAATAGTCTTCCCCAGGTATTCTCAAGGCCAACTTTTATTTCTTTTCCCATAAATCCATCTTTTCTGTGAGGCTGGCATGGCCACTCTCTAAAATTGCATAATGTTACTACTACTCAGAATAATATAAGAAATAAAAGAAAATAAGAAAAATAAAAAAATAAACACATTTGTCTTAGTTGTTTCATTTTGCTATAACAAAAATAACATAGACTGCGTAGCTTCAACAACAGAAATTTATTTCTTACAGTTCTGGAGACTGGAAAGTCAAAACTCAAGGTGCCAATAGATTTGGTGTCCAGGTGAGAAACTGCTTTTTGGTTTATAAATGGCCTCTCTTCTTGCTGTGTTCCTACATGGCAGAAGGGGCAAAGGATTTCTCTGGGGTCTTTTTTGTAAGGACACTAATCCCATTCATGAGGGCTCTACCCTTCACAACCTAATCACCTCCAATACCATCACACTGTGGGTTAGGATTTCAGCATATAGTATTTTGGGAAGACACAACCAGTCCACAACATTTATAAAGAAGAGAATTAATCAAAGGCCAATTAATCAAAGGCTAAACATCTAAGTTTCATGATTCATTGTTTCTATGAGTTTGATTATAATAATGAATCACTATGTATTATCAGAATAGTATTGGTTGTTTATAACAGGAAACTAAGAAAGAAGAAAGAAAGAAAGAAAGAAAGAAAGAAAGAAAGAAAGAAAGAAAGAAAGAAAGAAAGAAAGAAAGAAAGGATTAATTCATGCAAATGATCATTCCAGAGGTACTCCTAGCTTGGGGTGAGGCTTTTTTTATTTTTTAAGATTTTATTTATTTATTTGAGAGAGAGAGCAGGAGAGGGGAGCAGGGTGAGGGGCGGAGGGAGAGACCTACTCCTGGCTGAGCAGGGAAAATGATTTTAGGGAACCTGATGCAGGGCTTGATCCTGGGACTCAGGGATCATGACCTGAGCCAAAGGCAGACGCTTAACCAACTGAGCCACCCAGGCCCCCCTGGGGTGAACCTTAATAGAGGGCTTAAATGGTATGAACTGGGTCTAGTTTCTTTCTTTGTTTTTTTCTTGGCCTCCTCAGTGCTGGTTCCTTGTTCAAGCAGTCTCCCCTCCTTATATCCCAACAGAACCCAGAACTGTATCCTTTTTCATTCATAGTCATCAGAAGAGAAAAGTGCCTCCTTCAGTAGCTTAAGAAAAGTTCCAGAACTGAGTTTCATTTATCCTGATTAGTCTGCCATAGAGAAAATTTAGAATATTGTTTAGAAAGGTGGGAAAGAGAAAAAAAATCCCAAAAAACATTAAACAATTCACCATGTACATCTTTTTTCCCTTGAAATTATACTAATTATTGAATAACTTGAAATTAACATTAATATCTTTAAATTATTGTCTTAATCTCCTAAAAAATACATTAGAGCACATTCATTCATTGCAAACTGTGCAAATGATTTTTGTTTGTTTCTTGCTAATTTTTACTGATAAGTGCTGCCTGATAATAGCCACTGGAACTAATTTATTTTCAAGTTAATGTGTTTGGGGTCTCATTTCAATATGTTCTTAAAGCAAGAAATAGCATTTCCTTTACCATTCTCTTCATACTTGCATATGTTTGAATAGATTTCTTATATTATACTGTTATATTGTGTCCTTTTCAACTACTACACTCTTTTAGGGACTACAAACAAATATACACTGATTTTTTTTAAGTACTCTAAATATGTCTCATCTCTGAATAATTGGAGAATGGCAAGTAATGTTTCAAGTGGCCCACATTTTCACTTCCCTTAGTAATTTTTATATTTTATTAGAGCAAGAAGAGATTTCATGCTTATTTACAGTATATAATTGTACACATATCTCATGTATATTACCACCTTGATGCTTAAACGTACCTTTTCACTTATTAATAGAAATAGAGATATTAATTAAATATAATTTCTAGTAATGGCCTTCAAACAAAAGCATTTGAGGCAATTACGTTTATACAAGGTTTAGAAAGAATACAAATTAATTCTGGTTTATTGACTTGAGGATAATAATGAATTATCGTGATTGAATTTATCAGTCAAAACTCAATCAGTCAGGTTAATCTTGCGTTTTGTGCTGTTTTTAGACCATTATTAGCTTTGTTGATTGGCAGTTTTCACACTAAGGATGATACAGACAGTTTGGGGGAGAATATATTATGTATTTGAATCTAAGTGATGTGGGCTGGTTGGTGTTTCTGCTTTTCACGAATAACTTAGCCTTGGTTAGGTGCACTTTCTCTGCTTTTGTTTTTGTTTAACCCATAAATTTTAGTGTGATGTGAGGTAAGGGTTGTGTTAATACACATTATCTAGAAAAACATAGACATTACTATTCCACTTCTCTTTACCTCTCCACGTTGTACTTTAAAATTCCCCATGAAAAGGGCGCCTGGGTGGCTCAGATGGTTAAGCGCCTGCCTTTGGCTCAGGTCATGATCTCAGGGTTCTGGGATCAAGTCCCGTATCTGGCTCCCTCCTCAGTGGGGAGTCTGCTTCTCCCTCTCCCCCTTCCACTTGTGCTCTCTCTCTCTCTCTGTCTCTCAAATGAATAAATAAGAATCTTTAAAATAAATAAATAAATAAATAAATAAATAAATAAATAAATAAATAAAATTCTCCATGGAAAAAATTTTTTTTCCATAATATCCAAATGCCCATCCTACCTACTAGATATCAATGATTCATATTCAATTTCCCTCAATCCTGAAATTTTCTTCCTTTATTTCCTTTCGTGTGTAGTCCTTGATCACTTACTAACCATGACTCTTAAAATATGGTCTGAATTGTCTAGATGACCTCAACAAATTAAAAAAAAAAAAAAGCCCACCTGTCCTCTGATAACCATCAATTTGTTAAGAGTCTGTTTCTTGGTTTGCTTCTCTCTTTTTACCCCATGGTCATTTGTTTTGTTTCTTAAATTCCACAGATGGGTGAAATCACATGCTATTTGTTTTTCTCTGACTGACTTATTTCACTTAGCATAATACTCTCTCTCTCTCCCCAAGTTGTTGCAAATGGCAAGATTTCATTCCTTTCTATGGCTAATATTCTATTATATATATGTAATATAATATAATATAATATAATATAATATAATATATATTCCATTTATATATATATGTAATATAATACATACCTCACATCTCCTTTACCCATCCATCATTCAACAGACACTTGGGCTATTTCTTCTTGGCTATTATAGATAATGCTGTTATAAAGATCGGGGAGCAGGTATCCCTGTGAATTTGTATTTTGTATCCTTTGGGTAAATACCTAGTAGTGCAATTGCTCAATTATAGGATAGTTCTATTTTTAACTTTTTGAGGAAACTCCATACTGTTTTCCAGAGTGGCTGGACTAGTTTGCATTCCCACCAGCAGTGCAAAAGTGTTCCCCTTTCTCCAACATCCTCACCAACACCTGTTGTTTCTTGTGTTGTTGATTTTAGCCATTCTGACAGGTGCGAGGTGATATCTCATTGTAGTTTTGATTTGCATTTCCTTGTTGCTGAGTGATGTTGAGCATCTTCTCATGTGTCCGTTAGCCATCTGGATGTCTTCTTTGGAAAAATGTCTATTCATGTCTTCTGACCATTTTTTGATTGGATTAATCATTTTTTGGGGTGTTGAGTTTTATAAGTTATTTATAAATTTTGAATACTAACCTTTTATTAGATACGTTATTTGCAAATATCTTCTCCCATTCTGTAGGTTACCTTCTAGTTTGGTTGATTGCTTCTTTTGATGGGTTAAAAAGGTGATGGGGATTAAGGAGTGCACTTGTGATGAGCATGAGTATTGTATGTAAGTGTTGAATCACTAGAGTCATCTGAAACTAATATTACACTGTATGTTAACTAATTGGAATTTAAATAAGAACTTAAAAAATTAGTTGTCTTATTGGGGGTTTGTAATATAATTATACCTTTAAAAATTCAATTTAACTTAATAACCTAGGTTGTTAATAATTGTAGAAATACTGGCAGGCCTTGTTATCATAGAATTTTTTAAATCCTCCTATTTAAAGTTGATGAAGTTTTTCAGACTTAGCATGTTCAAGTTTGTATAAATATAAATTAATCTTCCACAGGTCCCTGTCATGGTGAGACTCTATGCACAATTTCACTGTGAAATGACAAGGGGGAACTTTGAGGCAGTCAAAACCTGAAATTTTGGGAAAACCTTGGTTCATCATTCCTATTTCTCAAAGATTGAACCTAAATCACCTTGAGTGATTTTTTACTGAGTTTCTATTCTCTCAATCACTGAGCTGTGTGTTTGGGTATCAGAGGATGTATCTCAAGATTTTGACTTCAGAGCATGAGGAAAGATACTTTTTAGATCTTATGAGAAAATGAAATAAAAAATAAAGACATTTGATATGTGTTTAAAAGTAATTTATTAGTAGCTCCCTGAATTATGAAATTAAAACTTACAAGTTACCTAGAGTAATAAAGTCTCTAATCATTCACTATTTTTGAAATCCAGCCACCTCAAAATTTTTATAAGCAGATAGAATCCCCCCACTTTTTGGAAGGACCATTTGGTATCAGTAAATAATTCATATTGTTTTGGATTGGTCCTCATAGTCAATTGCTAATATTCACTTTATTTTTATAAAGTGTACATGATAAGGAGTTGTGATATCACACACACCTGGTCTCCTTACCCCGACCATCACTATGGATGAGTTACAAAAAAACAAGAGAATCAGACTCTGGGGTCTTTCACTCAAACCAAGTACTCCTGAGGAAAAAAATGGTTGACAGCCAGTCTGCCAGAGTAATGAAATTGATTTTGTTTGGTATTGCTGACAATGCCTTGATTTATTATCGCTTTTTAACATGATTAGCAATTTATCAATTGTACTAAATGTGTAGATTTTAAGAATAACTAATAGTTAAAATTTGAAACTTACTGGCAGAGAAACTGTGGGAGTATATTTGCATCAAATGAATCATAACAGAGTTTAATATTTTTAAGCTAATTTACATATATCCTTCGCTGTTATTGTATGAATACAAGGAGCCCTTAAATATTTTTTTCTCAAAGCCATGTCTCATTTACCGTTTGAGTCTGGTGTTATTTTTAGTGTCTGAATGGACATGTCGTTTGGAGTCAAGGATCCTAGATATAATTCTAGTTCTGGAGCTTTCAAGCTCCTGACTATGGAAGCATTATTTAACTATTCTGAAAGTCAGATCTTTCATTTTTTTAAAATGAGGATTCTAATAGTACTTGTCCCATTATTCTTTGTAAAGATTAAATAGTATGCTGGGAGAGTGCCCTTTAAGAAAATAGTTAAAAGTCAACAAATATATATTGTTATTATCAAATTGTTTCTTGTTTTTATTTGTTTGCTTTTTTTTTTTTTTTTTTTGGTTCTCTACTTTTTCTTGGGAGTCTAGGTATAATCTTTAAGATGTTTCAAATGTGAAAATAGTTAGAGTCTTTGTGAGATATTAAGTTGTGAGCCAAGACTACATACAGTCCCATAACTCAGCTACCAGGCTAAGAACCAAGGCTATGCTATGGACTGAAATTTGTATTCCCCCAAATTCATGTGTTGAAACTCTAGCTCCCAACGTGATGGTTTTTGGAGGTGGACCTTTGGGAGGTAATTAAGTGGGTGAAGCTTTCATGAATGGATTAATGTTCTTATAAAAAGGGACTGGTGAAGTGTAAAGATGAAGCACAGACCAAGCAAGAAGGTGTCTGTCAACAAACCAGGGAAAGGACTCATTAGGAAGCAAATCACCTAACACTTTGATTTTGGAATTCCCAGGCTTCAGAACCATGAGAAAAAAAAAATTCTATTATTTATACCACCCAATCTATGTTATTTTTCTTGTAGTAGGCCAGATTGACTAAGACAAGCTGCTCATAGCAACTTGACCCTGCCCTTTGCTCCTGAAAATTTGCCAAAAAATTAAGACTTTTGCAAAATCTTTCTCAGAACAATTTCATTGGTTGCTTTAAGAACTTCGGAAAATGAATTTACCTGAATAATATAATACTCAACTAACCTCCTTTTCAAGACAATATATTATTCATCCAGGTAAATAGTCCCTTTCCAAGACCAAAAATGGCTCAAGTAGGTAAATGCTTATTTATGAGATCACTTTTCAACATTCACTTCACTGTGTCCATTAGTTTTAAACTCATGTCAAGATGTTGACCAATCCCTACCAGACCTCTACATTGGAAAACCCACCTTAAACCACTAGAACACAGACTCTAAAAGCCTATAAATATTTATCCCTTGTCTCTTCCGTTATGAGACACTTCTAAGTCGCCCTCAATTGGTGCTTTTCTTTACTTTATTGAGTAATAATTTCAGCCCTTCTCGATTCAGACCTGCTTGATCAATTGGTTATAATAGTGGCCTTTACAGGAGTTGATGGTGGACATAGGTCAATCAGTTGCAACTCTGATGTACAAATGAAGGAAACCCTGTTTGTAACCTGGATTCCATCTCTGAAGTAGGTTTGCTTTCATCTGTTCTTTTTGCACTATCTTCTAATGGGAACTATTGTTTTGTATATGTGTTGATGGATGGAGATAATTTCACTCTTTATAGCTGCTAAGTGCTTATAATATCAGATGCTCTCTAATGGATCTTAACGTTTTCACAGAAAGGAATGGAAAAGTTCCAAACTAAGATGGAAATTGTGAAGAGAAAAAGACTGAGAACCTTTCTGCCATTTCTTGGGCATTGTGCCCTATTTAAGAGAGTAATGTGGACACCCCTAACCCCATTCCCCCAGGAAAATTGTGGTTCAGAAACTATTCTTTTGACCTTTTATGCTTCTAAGCAATGTTGGTTTCATATAAGTGGTTCCTTTGAAAATATCTTTTAAAAATAGATTATTTTCTCTGTATCTTGAAACTTTTTATATTTATATGGGGGAAGAGGCAGTTTCCCACTCTATGTTTCATCATGGTTTTGGCAGAAAACAATGAGATGACTATAAGTCTTTCATATTTGAGTCAGATAGTCTTAAAATAATTTGAAATATTTTGCTTAATGATATTGTCTTATCATAAAAAGTGATAGTGTTATATTTTTTAATATGGAATATATTCAGTGATTCTCTGGGGGAATTCACTGAAACATTCCCAAGTTAAATCCATTTATTTTCCTTTAATAGCTATTTTAGCCTTTTAAATGGATTCAGTGTCAGTAAGGACAATATTTTTCAAAATTAGTTCATATTTTCCTCTCTTTCTTATATCATTTTTTTAGGTTGACTGATGTTGAATCTATATGATCTCAGATATTGCAAAGCAAGTACATTTGTGATTCAATTATATGATGTAATATTTAAGGTTAAACCTTCTGAAACCAAACCAATTCACATTTGAATTCTAATTCTACCTTTCTCTTGTTGGGAAACTTTGGGATAATTTCCTAAACTTTGTAAATGTAAGTGTCCTCCTCTAGAAAATGAGAAGGATAGCATCTAATTTATAGGGTTGTTGGGTGCATTCAAATGAAACTAGATTGCTATACCACAGTTAGTACAGTGGCTGGCACAAGACAAGTGATCAATAAATGTCAACTATTATTATCATTATCTTTTCTCTAAACCTATAAAACCTTTTATACATCTATAAATACCATTGGTTTTTTCAAGGAAAATATTAAACTACAGTTGAGGATAAACTAGAATGGCCTCTTCCACATTTCTAGATAAGCTAGATAGTAGAGAGAGCCAGAATTGAGATATATGTCCCTGTTGACGACCCTGACACATATGAGAACATTTGATCAAGATAGCAAAGCATTCCTGGGAAGACTATGACTGGGGTCACATTTTATGGTGAGGGAGTTGGAAGTCCCAGGGCTTGGAGCAGAGCCTTCACTCATGAGCAGAGATAGTGTTTATTCTCCTTAAGTGAGGAAGCCTGATCTCAACTGAAGGAAAAATGCCAGGAGTTGTAGGAGTTGGCCTAAATATTTTTCCAAGTGGTTTATAGTTGCAAAGCCCCTAATTAGAAACTGTTCTTCTCTAGAGAAGAAAAATCTGATATGCTGCTACTTTGTCTTCAATGAGAGATATAAATCTAAAACTTTTGGAACTTCACCAAGGGTGGAAGGAATGAAAGCCAAATCTTCATGAAGTCTGAGTTTTCAGGAAGTCGAGTAAGAAATGTCTGGCTTTGCTGCTTAACGTGTTCGTTTAGGCTCAGACAATGTCCAGCTCTAGGTGATTTAAAACAAAACACAACAAAACAACAACAACAACAACAAAACCAAAAGCATGAGAAGGTCCTGCAGCTTGAAACATCTTTCATAATGGTTTAATGAAAGTAAAAGTGTTTGAATTTGCTCCTAAGAGGAAGTTTGTGAGATTAAATGTTACCCGTTTGTGTGTGTGTGTGTGTGTGTGTGTGTGTGTGTGTGTGTGTGTGTGTTGTTATGCTGTGAGAATAACATCCAAGCTATGTTCTTTTATGGAGCTGCTAAATTTCATTTATTTCCTTCAGATTCTTAATCCTCTTCCAGAAAGACTAGAGGATAAATGGGTACTTTGGAATTTTTTTGAGAGGTTTTTAAAATGGGAATTAATTTGGAAAAAAAAAAAAAATCTCCAGCTATAGTCCAAGAGAGATTATATGAGTTTTTGGCTCTTTGAAAAAGGTTTAATCCCTTTACATAAAATACATTCCAAGCCCACTTTGGACATTCCCATTTACTCTATTACAAAGGTTGTATGAAGGATCAGCACTTGAACTCAAGAAATTCAGTAATAATTGAAAAGGGAAAAAAATTTAAATGATACAAAGTGCATAACATACTTTAATAAAACGACTCGGGACTGGGCATCACTCTATGCTTGAATCTATTTTAATTTAATCTTTGTGTTTCTGTTGCCTTGATGAACATGCATATATGCACACACATACAAGCGCATAATCTTTCAGGGAAAGAGAGAGGAAAAAGTAAAAAAGAACAAGAGAGGGGGAGAGAGAAAGAAAGGCAAAGAGAGAAATAAAGGAAGGAAAGAAGAAATAAGAAAAAAATTTACACTGCCGTTCAGTATCATACATTTTGATGAAAATGGAAACAGTACATAAATATGACCTGTTGACATTTTAAAACCACAAAAAAGATGCAAGTATCATTATCACTTCTCAGTCACATGTTATAGAAAATCCTAATTATCATTTAGTTGGAGGATAAAAATGCTCAGTTCACTCCAGCGACAAAGGCAAACACTAAATTTTGAAACTGAAAAGCTAATTATGAAGGTAGGAATATGGAGTAGAGGTCACTGACTGGACAAGTATGGGAATAGGGAGAGCCAAGGGCACAACTGCCCTTTATGTGTTGGTGTCGCCAAGAAGGTGTCAACTAAGAAAGCAGCTTCGTTGGGTTTAACTCTTAGTGTTTTAGAAAAAGAAGAGAATGGCAGCCTATTCTTCTCTAAGCACTGCACTTGATGATGGACTAAAAGATGATCTTTGAGAGTGTATAGCAGGGTACTCATTCCAAGTGCAAAAGAAACGTCACAGAGTGGTGTCGAATTCTGAACTGAAATTTTTAACAATAGGAAATCATACTAGGTCAAATTAATTGCCAAGTGTTTTGTTACAAAAATAAATGGCAAGGTAGAACAAAGCCAAGCTTTACAGATGTGTAAGATATGTGTAGTGAGACTCTTAATATAAGAAGAAAATTTAATTATTGTTCTCATGGATACAGAATGTGGGAAAAACAATCTTTCTGAAGGATTTGCAGACAAGAGCGATAACCACCAAAAAATTTGACCAAGGAAGGATACCTTAGAGATACTTAGGTAAGTTTTAATTCATGTGGATTAATGATCTAGAAAGGGGACAAACGTATATAAAATACTAAATAGCTAAAAATAAGGAATATTTACATGTATCAAAGTTGGTTAAAAAATAAACAAGTTATGGAACAGTCAAGGAGCAACCATATAAATAAGTATAGCCACAAGAAGAAGAATCAGAAAGAAATTAACACACGTGGACACAGAAATACAAAGAGAAAGTCTTTCATTTCTTCACTGATCTTATCCTTTAAAAGAACTAAAAAATGGGTAAATTTTAAGGCTCAATGCCAGTTGTTTTTGAATTATGTTATTTTATTTAATTTCTACACTACAGACCAAAGACATTGTTGTTCCCATGTACCTAGGTGGAAAAAGAAACACAAAATAATGAGCTCACTTGTCCATCATCATGCATTCACACAGAACCCAGAATTAAATGAGCAGAGCCTTATGAAGTCGGCTAACGTATGATGAACATTCTGGAAAGCATCTGGATTTTTCTCCATTTGGATTCCACGCCCCCACCCCCCGCTTATTAAAAGAACCAAATGGGAGATTATCCAATAAGAAAGAATCAAATGGACTGATTATACTAATACAGGGAATAAAGATAAGAAATATAATAGGATTTCTATTCCACTGACAAGAGCACTGAGGCCTTGAAAAGTTGTATGACCCATCCAAGGCCTCACTAGATATTAGCAGTGCTGCTATGACAAGAACTTATTTTTCCTATATCTATTCCTTTTTAAACAGTAATAAATATTGTGTAAATTATCAAAAATACTTGCATTTCATAAGTTACATAAAAAATACCTATTACATTTATTATATGCCTACTGTATACCCACTGTGGGAGCTGGAGTGGGTTGGGATATGTAAAGGACATTTAATAAAGGGCTCCTCATGCTAAAGACAATCACTCCTTACTTGAAACAACAAGGCACAACAAAACAGTTTTGGGATGTGATAGATGTCTAGACTGTTTAGCACAGGCTTCATGAGCTCTTAGAGATGAGAACATTTAAAGATTAAGTCATCTGAGGAGGAGTGCCTGGGTGGCTCAGTAGGTTAAGCATCTGCCTTCGGCCCAGGTCCTGATCCTGGGGTCCTGGGATAGAGCCCTGCATCGGGCTCCCCACTGAGCAGGGAGCCTGCTTGTCCCTCTCCTCCCTGCTTGTACCCTCTCTCCCTCTCTTTCTCTCTTTCTCAAATAAATAAATAAAACCTTAAAAAAAAGATTAAGTGAACTATAATTCGAACTTGAATTAAGATCTAAAGAGGTGAATGGACGAAGGAACAGGGATTGATGTATTTATGTTTTAGCGATGAGCCCTTGAGAATCCCATCCCCATGCCAGTAGACATGCCTTCAGTTAATCTTTTCTAAAGCAGAAGGAATGGATTCTGAGTCCTGCTCTTGCCTGGTGCTTCAGTATCATTAAGGGTTACCTGGTGTCTTGGGAAGGGCATGGATCCCAGTGTCAGATAAATTGAGTTTAGTCCATTCTTGGTTTTTTGTTTTTGTTTTTATTTTTAGATTTTTAAAAAAGATTTATTTTATTAAGTTTTTGAGAGAGAGAGAGAGAGAGAAAGAGAGAGCACATGAATGGGAGGAGCAGAGGGAGAGGGAGAGAGAATCCCAAGCAGACCCTGCACTGAGCATGGACCCTAAGTGTGGCTTGATCCCAGGACCCTGAAATCAAGACCTGAACCAAAAACCAAGTCACACAGTTAACCAACTGTGCCACCCAGGCGCCCGTAGTCCATTCTTGACTCATGAGCTCCGGGAGCAGCTAGGTTACAATGTCTCACTGTTTTTCCATTTGCAAAATTGTGACATTGCCTTGCTAGTAATCTGCAGGATCACTATGCGTGTCACATAGTAGGTTGCTCTTCCATGGGAGACAGAATGACAATGTGCAATGTGCTGCGAAATTTGGGAATGACCCTCAGAATATCTAGCAGACTCTGATTTTGTGCCAAACATAAAATCGAATCTTCAGTCTAGGACTTCCTTTGACTTTCTAATTTTACTAACTTTACCACCCCCCCAAGACTCACTTTGAGGAGTTAAAACACACCATATTATCATTACCTGTTAAGAGAAGGAACTTAGAGACCTAAAAAAATTCATGAAAATTGTGTTACATGAAATACGACTGTGGATCACTTCTATGAGATATTTAAAGCAACTTGGACTTTCTCTAGAACAAATTCTTTAAGTGGTGACTCTGTTAGAATTTATCAGTAGTCTTCACATAGTCAAAACACAGGAAAGACCATGGAGGAGAATGGTTGGGATGTAAGGATACAAAGAAATGGTCTAGAGTCTTTTCACTTCGTCCAGTCTTTCTCTTCTCTGAGATGGCTTGTTGATTACTTTTGTCCAAGCCTGTTTATTTCTTAAGGGCCAAGAGCTCAATGGAACTGAAGTAAGCTTGTAAGTGTAAACCTAATCTTTTGCAGGAACCACAACAAAAGGATATGTCTTTAGAAATTTAGAGATCTATGTGTCTGGCTCTTTCCGGACGTCATTTATTTTGTTGAGGGAAGTGTTGGTGGGGAAAATGTCAGTTTACACCAAACTGGCCTAAGAAGGCAGTCAAATGACATGTTACATGTTAAGAGGCATCCTACGCTTGAATATTCATATAATCCAGATGGTGATGACATGAACTGAGGGACCATTAAGCAGCAAGAAGTTCTCTGACTGTAACTGTTCTTTATGATTCTGTGTGTGCAGAACTATTTAAATAAATCCCAATATCAAAACTGAAACCAATAACATAGCCTCTTTTAAAAATTTTAAACTGTGTCTGATTACTAATTTGTCCAAATTTTCAAAAGGTTATTATTTTTTGTTTTCTCTCCTATGCAGATATAATCTCGAGACCATATTATTCTGAAATACATGCACAGCTGTACCCTTGCAATATGTACTGATATATCACATACCTACAGATAGTGGCTGTTTGTCTATACATATGAGCATGTGCACACACACACACACACACACACACACACTCATGGCATCAAGTTATCATTATCACGCCATTTAGACCAATATCTGAAATGGAAATAATATCACGTCATTGCCTTATTCTGAATTTCTTTAGAGATTGCTATTAGGCCTTCCAGTAAATGTGTATGCCAGACCAAAACAGAGACATGCAAAGCCAGCTATGACTTATTTCCAGTAAAAGAAATCTTACCTTTTAATTTCTCCAAATCACTAAGTACAACGCTCAGTGATACCGGACTAAGAATTTAGTGGAGTTGCCCAACAAGCAGTGACCCACACATGTTTTGAATTTCACAGATAAACAATTCAAAGTTTATCAGTGTACTTTCAACGTTTAACTTACAACCTCTGCCATATTCTTGTTTTCCTAACACGGCAGGACTTTCCCAAGGAAGGGCATATTTCTCTTCCTGTTCTATTGTGAGGCTAGTCAAACGATCAACACGAAATTCAGAATGAGGTTTTAGTAACTTAAACAATTTGTGCCATTATTTAAGATACACAGTAGGACTATGTGGATTTAACATTCTAAGAAAAAACACATATACTAAAATAATATTTAAGATCTCTCTGTACAACTGGCTGCTCTGTTCTCCTAAAATACCAGATACATTTGGTTATGCCCCGTAATATCACTGTGTAGAGAAAGATGCATCACACATCACATTGTAGGAAGTTGACAATATTGAATATCATTTTTGATGATACAAACAAGAGCCCCTGATCTCTGAGAGTTAAAAATTGTGATTTCAAAACCACTGTACTAATGGTTTTCTTATTGATTCTGGCCGAGTTAAACAATGATTTTTTTTCACATATACCTTTCAAAAACCAAAATGCTTAAACCGTGGAAAACTCCTCTATTTCTATCATTAGTGTTTGTTTTCAGCTATGTGTGCGTGACTCTCAAATAGTTAAATTTGGTCACCCTACTCCAAGCTCACACAGAGCTCGGCTTCAGAGAGGAAAATCTAGCCTAACTGTTAGCATAAGTATTCGCTTTTCATCAGTATGTATGCTTCCAGGGGGACGGTAGCATGCCAGCAAGAATACTGTCTTTGGCACTGGAAAAGACTGCATTTAAATTCTTAGACGATTCAGTAATGATGCAAACAATTTGTGACTCAGTTTCCTTATTCTCAAGATGAGGGTAATAACATACATTTCCTTGTTAAAAATATTAAATGTGATAAAACATGTGGACCATCTAGCGGCAACAGAGAGCTTCGAGACTTAGTAATTGGTACCAATCATAACCTGTCTTCCTCACTACCTGAAAAATCAACGTGCTAACAAATTACAACTTCAGAAATTTTCCTTCAGCACTTCAAGCTTTTAGCCTGCTGTGTAGTAAGTACACATCCTACCTGTCACTTCAGGAAACTGAGGTTTGCATGAGCAAAGAGACTAGAATATTTGATCTCCTGGGTCTTACCTGCTTAACAGTCTTTCATCGTCATTCCTCCACAAAGAGGCAGAGCACAAATTGACGGACTGTTGACAACGCCATAGATGTGTTGTTTCCTTAGCTCTGATAACCTATATACCCAGAGAAATTATATCATCTTGAAAACTTTGTTTGTATAATTGGCAGATGGAGCACTTAAGTAATTTGCCACCAACCTTTCTAGAATTTGATAGACATTCAGGGTCCTGAGGTTATCTTACAGAAGCAAGCAACATCATTTGACTTTTAAAAAATTCATAGTAGTCTCGGAGAGCCTCATTGCATGATTATTCTTTTAATATTGTTGACACAATTTTTATTATCAACAGCAAAGCCCATTCTGAAATAAAATTGCTTCCCATGGGCCAGGCACTCTAATGGATGGTGCCTAATTATTTTAATAAAGTATGAATATAAGTTTGAACTCTCTTCTTTTTCTCTTTGTTTTTCCTGTACATTTTTGCAGAGGAAAAATAATTTAAAAGTTCTACCCTGTAGATATAATATCTACCATGGTACTATAAACCTATTTGTTCGTAATGTTTTCTCTGCAAAAATACCAAAGGGTTTTATTTATATTTCTCTAGCTCTTCTTCTCCTTTTTTTTTTTTTTTTTTAATATTCTGAACTTAATTAGAATCACTCTGGTGTGCATGCGTCCCTGGGGCCTTGCTGCCCAAAAGAGACTGTGTACTCTTTCCTTTTCCCAGAAGGTCAATGCCATTTTGTCTCTTCTCAACACGCTAGCCAGTGATCTAGAGAATAAATCCACCATATTCAAGCGAGTCCTGGAGACTTAAAACCATGAGTCTTGATGAAGAAAGCAAAAATGATTCTAAATACCGAGGAATCTATGCCAGCTCAGCAGCTTTTAAGGAAATCCAGAAATATTTGTGTAGTGCACAGAGCTGAAAGGACATGCGGATCTAGTTTTGCTATTGCAAACAAACCCAGCCCGCAGAAAAGTGCTAGCTTAGTCTTATTTCTTGACCTGGAAGATAAAGTATTATGATAACTTTTCTCCACATGTTTAGATTTATGGGAATTTAACATTTTTTTCTTTAATAACTAAACACAGGATTGGGAGAATACATTAAAAAAGAAAGAGAAACATTAATTCAAATATATATAGGTTTAGATTTTATATAGATGACGTATTTTGATAAACCATTTATGTTTTTGCTTTTTGTTTCTCTTTTTTATACTCATTTATAGACATACTCTCATATATATATATACACAAATATGTTATAGATACACATATATTTGTATATGTATATATGTTTACTATGTTTATATGGGTATACGTATGTATGTGTGTGTGTGCACGTAAAACAGAGAGACAAATACAAAGTAAGCGGACATACGTGCATGCTTACACATGCACACGCACAGAGTAGTTGGTCAGTATACCTCTACATAAAACTGGCAGAGACTGAAGTCGAAAATAATTTATTACTGATTAAGTTCCTCAGAATGTGGAATCTTGCAATCTCTGAGATACGAAGTCACTAGTAGTCAGGTCAGGTTTTTTTTCTCTGCCATGGGCTTTCAAAAATAATAGCTCTATTGCATGCATCATAAAGGACTGACATACTAGAACTCTAACCTGTAAATGAGATGGTTGTTACTATATAACTTAACATGTCTTTCACAGCTTTAGAATTTTATTGTTGTTCTTGGACATGGTGCTTCAGGAAGCAAGAGACTGTTGTTTTTTGGTGATACAGATAAATATATAGATATAGATGTACACGCAGATACAGATATACATACAGATAGTAATTTTCACTAGCAAAAGAATAAAGTATCTTATAAAATTATTTCAAATTCTACCATTATTTTTTTAAATATTCTAGCCCAAGGGAGTAAAGACTAAAGATGAATTTGGTTTTCATCCTTCTTAATATAGCTGGAATATATTAAATTTTAAGCAGAATGGTATACAACAGCTTCCTTATGAAAATTGAAGAGATTGGTTAAAAGACACTTCTGATAGGTCCACAGTGAGAATCTCCCTGAGAATCTGGCCTTTACATGCTTCCAGGACCTACTCAGGATGAAATTCCCCCGCATCTCCCACCACATTACTATGAAACAATGCACTCCAGAGCGCTTGATAAGTCATTTAAGTGCTCTAATATCTGCAGTATCAGCCCTATTGTTATAGACTTCTATCTAATCTTTACAGTAATTAAAACCCCTTCCTCCTTTTCGGGGGGGGGGGAGTTCATTCAATCCTAGGTAAACATTCATCGATTACTCTCGCCTGCTGTGATATTTTCATTTTCTGAATTTCAATCGTACTCGCCGCCTATCATCCTTAGAGCCTTATTAATAGACTTTTTGTGTTGTTCCATATGGGAAATACCTTAATCTGCTGAGGAACCCCTTCCTCCAAATGTGGCACTTAGTGTACGGTAGACCTCTAATATATATTCCTTGAAGAAATGAGCCTTTCATGGTCAAGCTCAAATATTCAATCTTTCCCGATTCCCCCAGGCAGTCAGTTGCTCACATCTGTCTTTACATAATGTGTTGTAAATCAGTCATTTGACACAATTTTTTGAACAGCTTCTCTGTGCCAGGCATAGTTGGAATATTGGCAGTAGGGAAGTAAACATGATAAATCTGCCCTTGCAGAACTTAAATTATTTCTACTAGGGAAATGTAGATAACAACAACAACAACAAAAACCTTCAAAAAGTAAGCTAATTAATTTTAGGCAGTAATGATGTTAAGAAAATGATGAAATAGGTTATGGGATAGAGCTTGACTGCATTGGACTATGAATTACTTTAGTTGTATATTTATCCCTTTCTGAGGAGCCCATATATGAGTCAAATCAGGATGGATGAATGAGAAATAGTCATGTGTAAACCTATGAAAAGTTATATGCAGGAAAAGCAAAGTACACTGATCTTCCCTGAAACAAGAAAAGGCTTGATTAGATAGAGAGGGCAATTGTGGCTGGACCATGAACTTTGTATAAGGAGAGAAATAAAGGTGGAGACCTAGTAATCGAGTCTTGCGGAACCTGTGGTACAACGTAAGGATTTGGAATCTTACACTGATCACAATGGAAAGTCAGTGGAATGTGTTAAAAAGGGAGTTACCTAGTATCTTTTACTTTTTGAAATACCATTATTGTTTTTGTTGTAGTAGCAATAAGATTAAGCAAGACAGACCAGTTGGATGGCTGTTGTAGTAATCTTGGCAGGGGAACAATGGAGACATGGAATGGGGTGGTCACCAGGGTGAGATGAGAAGTGATCATATTTATAATATATTTTAAAGGTAAGGCCAAAGGCTTTGCCTTGAACTGGAATCAGAGGTAGAGGGAAAGAAAAGGACTCTTTTCACCTAGTTTCTGGTGGTGACGTTAAATGAGGCAGAGGAAATCGGAAATAAGCAGGTTTCGGAGGGTGAATAGAGGGACATTTCACAAGAGTTTGGAACCACATTACTTTGGAATCATCAACACAATAAAGTGAGCTCCTTATGGGCAAAGGCCAGACTAATTTTACCTTGATAAAGAAGGTATGTGTTTTAAAGTCTAAGCTTTGAATTGTCTTTCAATTCTGTTTCCTACACCATGTAGTTTCTAAAAAATACAGATAATGTTAGCTCCTGAAAGCTGTTGGCCTTAGGAACTTAAAAAGCAAATGTTTGGAAAGCACCAAGATCAGTGCCTGTCACGTAGTAGGGATTTAAAAATAACACTGATCTTCTCTTCGTATTTTAGCAGCTAGCATAGTGTCTTTCGTGTAATAGATGCCTTTTCCATCATATAATTATAGAAATATAGATACTGACACATTTATTAAATTATGAAGATTATCATGTGATTGAATCACCTGTTTTTTTTCCTCCTTGTAGGTTTAACACTCATCACCTTTATGTGTATTTGTTGTGCTAATTCCTGGAAAGGCACCACAATGTACTGGGTTAGAAAGATTATATATCCAAAGTAACCCTTATATGTAGTCCATGAGCCTTAAAAGTCTGTTTTTCCTGCCTCACAAATGCCTAAATGCCTTAAACCTATGGTTTTCCTTTTATTATTTCCCCACTGATAAGACATAGAAAAAGGAGCAACAAAAGGAGAGTGTCATGAATACTGTCCAGACTATCTTCTTAGTATGCGTCATGTTTGGAAAGACCATGCAGGGCTTCAGGGAGACAGTTGGCTGATGAGTTCAGGAAGGACGTAATTTCACTATCAGTTGAGCTTCCCGAGTTGTTATACATAATACATACCAAAAGAAATGACATTCCCAAGCTGTTACACATGCTGTCTATGGTTAAACCTGAATTAAAGGTGATTTGGATGAATTTTAAGGACTGTGGGGTCACCAGACTGAGATGAGAGAGTGAGGAGTTAACAACAGGGTAGCAGAGATTCCTTGAAGTCTAAAGGCCATTTGCTGCGATTGGGGCAATACCGGAAACAGCACTGAAGCCAAGTCACACAGTTCTGTTGGATGGTGGTCCCAAAAGATGCATTCAAGCCCTAACTGGTGGTACCTGTGAATGCAATTGTATTTGGAAATAGGATTTTTACAGAGGTAATCAAGTTGAGATGAGGTCACACTGGATTAGGGTAGGCCCTAATCCAATGACCACTGACTTTATAAAAAGAGGGACACTTAGAAACAGAGATAGAAGACACACAGAAGAAGGCCACATGACGGCAAAGACAGAATGATGCATCTTCAAGCCAAGGAACACCAATGATTGTTGGCCACCACCCAAAGTGGGAAGAGCAAAGAAAGATTCTCCCACAAACTGTCATAGTAACTGTGATCCTGGTGAGACCTTAATTTCAGAGCATACCCTCCAGGACTGTGAGAAACTACATTTCTGTTGTTTTAAACCATGGAGTTTATGGTCTTTTGTTACGGGAGCCCAAGAAACTAATACACATAGCTTTGAAGAATTGCTGCACATGATAAGTCAGGCATTGTCAAGATATTTACGGTTTCATTATGGATACATTTAAACAACTAGATAGGTGAATGGATGGATGGATAGATAGATAGATAGATAGATAGATAGATAGATGATAGATGATAGATATATAGATAGATGATAGATAGATGATATAGATAGATGATAGATAGATAGATGATAGATGATGATAGATAGATGATATAGATAGATAGATAGATGATAGATAGATAGATAGATAGATAGATAACAGATAGATAGATAGACAATAGATAGGTAGATAGATGATAGATGATATAGATAGATAGATGTTAGATGTTAGATAGATAGATAGATAGATAGATAGATAGATAGATAGATAGATAGAACAGAGACTTAATGCATGCTGTAGCCCCCCACCCTCCATTCTCACTTTCCACAGTTTTAGCTACCCATGGTCAAATGGGGGCTGAAAACAGATGATCCTCCTTCCGATGTACAGTCAGAAGGCCCAAAACGGCCTCACGCTACATCACAATGCCTACGTCAGTCATCTCACTTCATCTTACCATGTAGGCATTTTACCATCTCACATCATCACAAGGAGAAGAAGGGTGAGTGTAGTACAATAATATATTTGAGAAAGAAAGACCTCATTTGCATAACTTTTATTACAATATATTGTTATGGTTGTTCTATTTCATTATGTTATTGCTATTAATCTTTTATTGTGCCTAATCTATAGATTAAACTTTATCATAGGTGTATATGTATAGGAAAAAAAACACCATAGCATAGATAAGGTTCGTTGCTATCTGTGGTTTCAGGCTTCCACCTCGGTGGTCTTGGAATATATCCCTCATAGATAAAAGGGGATCGTTGTATATAAAATATAGTATAAGGCATTATGACACCCATCCATGCTGTGTTTTATTATTTTGTTGTTCAAGTTCTTTGGGGAAGCAGATGCCTGATGGGGTTAAATGTGCAAGAATGGTATTAGGAGAAATGCCTGTGAAAGAAAATGGAGAGAGAGCCAGAAAAGCTGGGAGAGCCATCAGACCATGCTGCAGGTCTGACCCTGAGTGAAAAAGAGAGGAAAGGAAGGAGGGTGTGTTAGAACTTTCTTAAGCTACTGTACAGTTTAAGGAAAGTCCAGAAGTCAGGGAGTCTTCAAGTTGAAGTGCCCTGGAAGAATTTTTCATCTTCCAGGCATGTTTCTGTCTCTACCACATTTGGTCATTGGCTGGGAATAGTCCACAAGAAGCATAATTTCAATGCAAACACAGTGATAAACTTTATGTCATAGCCACGGGGACTGTCAATTACTCACTGAAGTTGAGATCTGAGAGTTGTATACTCATGGTTCCTTAGGGAGTGTAACGATAGGGATGGGGTGGAGGGCTCTTAGTCTTACTTTTCCATACCTGGCTGCTCTTCTGCGCTTGTCATTTGCATGAAATTATTTTTCAGATTTCTAAACCATCTTTAATTTGTCCAGATAGAAGGGCTAGGGATGGCGGAAAGAGAGTGAGAGGGAAGTGAAAGTTTCAGGCTATTAATTGGAGTCTATTTACGCGTGAAAGCTGCTTAATACATAAGGTAGGGCTATTCTTCATTTTGGAAAAGAGAGACCCCTTGATCTCCTATCCAGTGTTGTAGAGGTGTAGGCACAATTCCAACCCTCTCTTAGTCCTGTCTACTGAAGGAAACGCAGTCTGTGTGTTGGGAGTGCACTTTTCCAGACCTTAACAATGTCAGTCTTCCCATTTTTCCTTTCTGTTCAAATTTTGCTTTTCTCTGGGCAGGTTAACATTATTCAAACATCAGTATTCATACTATCTTCCATGACATCCTTCAGGTGGTCTTATTTCAGGTCAGTGAACATTTCCTGCAGACCTGACATGTGCTAGGCACTGGACTAACATGGACTGATTTCATGGATAAAATATGTGGTCCCTGCTTTGAAGAAGTTTGCAGAGAAGAGGGAGACACTGAAGCCCAGCAATGTCAGTGCAATGTGACAAGCATTGTGTTAAAAGTAGTTCCAGGTGTGTTTGAACCCAAAGATGAGCAATCAAATCAGCCAAGGTGGAGGGCTTGGTTATCATAGAACGTTCCCTAGTACACTGAAGCTGGCAAATCATATAGTTTCGTCAATCATGATTTACCTGATGAGATTCTTCAGTTCAAATCCCACAGCCACCCAGCAAGTGATTCGAGTGTCTAAGCTATTGTTAATTATTTAGTGCTACAAACTTTTAAATAAAAAGTAACCCTTGTTTAATATGATGCCCCAAAGAGCCCAGCACATTTAAAGGTTAACAAATATCATATCCATATTCAAGCAATGTATAGAAGGAGCTCAAGATGAAAAAATATTAAATTGTAGAGCAGGAGCACAATTAAAACATGGATTATGCTCCAAAGTTTGCTCCTAATATAAATAGTTTGGAGTGCATAATACAATTTCCCATAGAATACAAAGCTATATATTACCAGGCTAGTCCATGAAAGTCTAATTAGCTTATAATGTGGCTAGTATATTATATATTTATCATGAAAATCATTAAAATCATATTATTCACCAAAAAGTGGAAAGATTAAATATCCAATAATGGTGGCTTAATAAAATAAATTTTGTTTTAGCTAATTAGCTGTATAATGGAATGTTATAAAGCCATTGATGATTACCCTGCAGAAGAATATTTTCAAACCTTATGAGTTTTCTGATTTAAAGCATTCAGTAACGCAGAAATGTAAAAAGGCAAAATACGGAAGTTTCTTACCATTCCACTTTCAAGAGCCATCCTGTGTTAATAGTTGAGGATGCGTTCCAGACTTTTAAAAGAAAATTATTAATATAAATAGAAAAAACCCTATAATGGTATATTATTATTAAAATACGATTTATTAATTTTTTAAAAACACTTAGAACTAATACAAAAATCTTTTAATAGTATTTAAAGAATAGAAAATTTTTATTTTTTACTTTTCTGAATTTAATTTCTGTATTTATTTGTGACTTCCCGAAATTTCATTATTTCCAACTTCCTTTTCTTCAAGAGTTGGGTTAAATGTCACTTTTCAGAGAAACCCTACTTGAACAATCCTTATCAAAAATAACTATGCTATTCCTTCCACCATGTTCTACCATGGAGACTCATTATCCCCTTATCATGCTATATTTTTCCTCATAGCACTTATCATTACCTGGCATATTGCATATCTATTTAATGACTCTTATTGTTCTAGAAAGTTCATTCCATGAAGACAGAGGCTAGTTTGGTTACTGCTTTATTTCTAGCAACCTAGACAAAGTGCCTGGAATGTAGAAGGCATGCAATAAATATTGTTGAAAGAATTCTTCAATGTAAACAAATTACTACGTAATCAGAAAATACTGTATTTTCAAGTCTGTATTTAAAATAAGCATGCTACTTTAACTTTATTGAAACAGAAAAAAATACATACACTTGGGGAAAATATACCTTATGGATATTAGAAGCTGGTAGTTGAAGAAAAAAGTTTTTAATTAGGGACAGAAATCAAGATAGAGATGTTTCTTCAGATTCTGATGTGGTCTTTTGAATTAGTTCAATACTTCCTGGATGGTGGATACTAAATCTGTTTACTGACCTTCAAAAATGCCCCCCACAGGCCATCAGTCTGTTATTAGGACAATTCCTATGCATAATAGTTATGATGATATATTTTTGGCTCAAAAATGAAACAAATCACAACAGTAATTGAAGAGAAGACGAGAAAAGGAGAGGGAACGAGAGGCTTTCAAGAAGTTTCTGGGCAAGCTTCCGATGACCTGTAGTAACCAAAAGAATCATTCAGGATATGCTACGTTAGATAGAGATAACAAGCAATACTAATACGCCAAGAAAGGTTTATTTTTCACTCATGCCACGTGCATCAAAGTCAGTGGCACATTTTCTTTGTCCATGCTGCAGGACCCAGGCGGAAAAGTCTGTTTTGTCCCTGCAGAAGGAGAAGAAAAGGAAGCCTTTGTAGATAGCAAAGTCTGCACTGATCTTTAAAGCTCTTTTCCGTAGGTGACATGAGACAGCTTCCACGTATATTGCCTTTGCCAATGCCAGACGCATGGTCAAGAACAAATCTCATCCAGGAGGAAAGGGCAATCTCATCAGATGCCCAGAAAGCGAGTGAGAATCAACTATTTGTAGATTGTTTTCATGACTGCACAGCAAGAAAGGGGGAATGGAGCTTCCACGTGAGAAAGCACATACGTTAGAGGAAAAGAAGAGTACATCATTTCCCAGTCAAGTTTGGAGCCCATACAACTTACATATGCCTCCTCAAATCAGGCAATGCATGAAGAATAGTAAATATTGTCTTGGTGGTGTTTAATTTTATATTTGTGTATTTCCCGTTTCAGACCAATCCTATTCACACCTGTATACAAGATGATGATGCATGAATAAATATAATTAGAGTTCAAATAATAATAGTATCCGTGTCTCCAGTCATAGATTAGAAGCAGAATGAGACCAATGTGTCCTCTTGATTTTAAGCACTTTGCATCTTTAATAACTGAAAAGACTACAAGGCATCAAAATGTACAACGTGCTACACTTAATGGTGAGTCGAGCTTAAAAAGGTTATTTAGATTAATTTGATTTCAAAATTCATTTATTACTATTTTCAAGTAATTTGCCTATTGTTATCTAAATCTAGCACCCATTAGTCTAGAAACCCACGTAGAACTTCTCTGATTTCTGTGATTCTTAGTTGCCAACATTAGCCCTCTCTTTCCATTTTCCCTTTTATTGTAATTTGCTAATACATCAGTTTGGTCCCTCTGGATATGAATACAATGCAGCTTTTAACTCTGTTTATGGGATACAGGAACACACATCCTGCCAAGTGATTTCACATTGAGCTACAAATTACTATCACGAGTCATTATTTCCATTTTGTTCTCCTTGTGTGCATGGAATTAGTGTGAAGATCCCATTAGCGACAGTGCCATTATAGGCAGCATATTTTTTTAAAGACAAAATCAAACCAAACAATTTTCATAATGCCCAGGCATAAACGAATATGAAAGACAAAACCTTTAGAGGTCATTTTTATCATGAAAAATAAATAATATCTAGAAACACAGTGGGGTTTTTTTGATATGGGTGTTTTTCTAAACTTCCGTAGCTGGAGAAATACAGAATCATAGAATCAAAAATTGATAGTAAATTTTTAAAAGGACTAAAAAGAATTTTTAATGTGTGGTCTATTTGCCTCTGGTGAACTTAACTGTCACTTCCTTTCTC
The DNA here is from genome assembly GCF_023065955.2 of Ursus arctos. Classification (NCBI taxonomy): domain Eukaryota; kingdom Metazoa; phylum Chordata; class Mammalia; order Carnivora; family Ursidae; genus Ursus; species Ursus arctos. Next base: position 18,362,925 of record NW_026622930.1, read on the forward strand.
TCTCCTAAGCTAAGGGAGTTATTTTTAGTTGGATGGCCATATGACTTTAGTTCTTTTGAATTAAGTTAAATTATTATTATTATTGGTATTCAGGAAAAGAACAAGATCATCAAACAGTATAGATTTCCAATGCTCTCTTCCTGTTTATTTGAAATGTGTGAAGTAATGCACTGAACTGAGCTGAATCTAGGTCTAAAAGGTGGTTACCGTACAGCTTTCTGGTCCCAGAAGAACTTCCCTTAATGAGTCAGCTCATTTAGCAGATAGAGTCCACAAGTGGTTACTGAGCACCTAACACATACCCAGGCTTTTCCAAGAGGGACCTAACCCCCCACCTCGGTTGGTAGGAGCTGATATGCCAGTGGGGCAGACAGACCACCCACAAAATAGACAGTAAGAGCAGGAACCCCGTAAGAAAGGAAGATGTGCTGTCCAGTGATAAGGGAAGGTGATGCAGTGACAATTTTAAAGCGAGGACATCATAGTGCACGGCAATTGAAAAACGAGCTGAAAATGGAAAGTCTGAGTCATAGGTGTTTCTGAGGCACAGGCCGGGCAGGAAGGAAGAACAGTTCTTACAAGGCCCTGAAATGACAATGTATTGTGTGGGTTCTATTTAGAGCCGGGAGGCCCACTGGGGCTGGGGCAGAGAAAGTGTGGGGGAGGCTAATGGGAGATGAACTACGTGCCCCCCTGTAAGTTTATTTCCTCCAGCATCCTGACAACTTATTTTGAAAATTGGGCAGAAAAAAATAACAACAAAATAAACAACAACAAAATAATGCTGCTTTCAGACCGCGAAACTTGTTTTCACAAGTGAGACACGCTGTACCTTTTGCAAGAGTTTCCACCGAGAGCCTTCAATACTTAGGCGCCGTGCTTGTAGTGAAACACACAGGAATTCATGTGTTAGAGGTGTCCGGGACGAGGTGAGGATGAGAAGGATAGCAATCTATTGTGCACTATTGTGTACATAAGGTAGATTTTTTTAAAAAAATGAGTTTTGCCACTGAGAAAACACAAACTCAGAGATTTAGTGACTTTTCTAAATGTATACTGACAACTAGCACATCTGAGCTGGAACAGTCACCCAAATCTATCTGTCTCTAAACCTTGTCTGACACTTTCCAGTTCATGGTGAAGTCTCTTAACTGCCAGATTTGCATAGGAGACAGTCTGGTGTATTCTGTGAGCACAAATTAATTCACAAGTAGGAAGGATCAGAAAATACTCTGTCTCGTTTTAGGCAAGGTGGGGATGAAGAGAAGATATAAACACAAAATACGAAGCAGAAGGGAATAGTTAGTAAAAAGGATTTATGAAGTTTGAGCTGCTTATTGGTAAAATGGGCAGAGAACAAAAATGTAATTATCACTCTGCTGCAGAAGCTGAAAATGAGTTCTGTGGGTTTTGCAGAGTGTGATGAAGAACAAGTGACATTAGCATTTGTTTGCAAGAATGATGACAGTGGAGTAGTGCCAGAGATCACAAAGAACGAATCTCAGCGGTCCAGTAGAGCAGTCAGCGAACCTGACCTTGAACTCTTGTTACTCACTCCGCTTCACAATTCCAGCCTTTACCTGAACAGGCTATAGACATTGGCTACGTATCGATGAAGATAACGCGGGGATCTCTGTTGTTACTAAGATATGCCCCACTTAACCGCCTTACAGACGGTAAAAGAGGATGGGATATACAGAAAATGCTAAATACCAGTAGATTTCTTCCCTTTCCAGGAAAGAAAATTTTAAAAATCCAAAGCAATGTTGAATTGTTATGGTTCAATTGCCTTTCAGTTCAGGTTTTTGTTTTGTTTTGGATTAGCTTTCCAAACCAGTTTTTTCTTCTTTTTTTTTTCCTCACAAATTTCAATTGACCTTCCCAGTGCAATTTGTCTTTAAGAAAATGGTGTCACCCGGTGGCGGTCATACATGCAGATTGGACAAATGTGCTCAGAAAGGTCTTTTTTGTAGTTGTTGTTAACTTTTCCAGGCAGGAAAGCAAAGAAAGGAGAAGGAAGATTTTGAGGGAACGCATTCTGATGTACTGTTAAATAATGGTCTTCTAATTCATTGGGCAACAGAAAATGGCCAGGCAATTCAGGAATGAAAATGTTTTTAAAATGGATAAGCCAGCAACTCTAGAAATGATGAGAATCGGGGTTTAATGCACATTCTCACTAGATGGCTTACTCAGAGACGAGACTGTAAGTGTCTGCAATTTACTAGCTTTTTTGTGATTCTTTGATGGACTGTAGATTGTCTCAAAGTGGTACTCCATTACCCCTATCTATCACTAGTAATGGACTAAATAAAAGTGATCTAATTGCTGGTCATGGAAATACAAAAATACTCCTTTCTCCTCTCAGAGGAAAAGAAAGATGGGACTAGAAAGTATACAAACTATTAACTGTAGCTGTTCCTATTCTGTTTAAGTAAAGAATTAGGACTTTGAGAATATCAGTGTGGACTTCCTTTTGCTTTAAAATAATAGTAGTGGTGGTCACTTCTTAATGCAAACCCTAATGGCAACTATGATGCTATTTCTACTGCTTTGACGGCTGGATGGTGAAAGCTATAAACATTGATTTTTTGTTTTTTTTTAAGCAAGATATGCAGAAGTCTTTTCAAATGACGGTGTGATTCCTTGGTCAGTTACATCTCCATTCTCTTAAATATTTTATTTAATTTGTTAGGTCATATGTTTGCAGTGAGACGAAAAATAATATCATACTGGAGAGGACATTTGGTGTCACATTTCAAATATGGATCCTGGTCCAGTCTATTATTTGTTTATATACATGTACTATCTTCAAGTATTTTCGGCTGCTCTTCTTAAGCTCAATCCCAGGACCATATCTGGAAGGGAAATGTGTTCTATTCTAAATTGAAGGTAACTCCACCTTCCATACCTGATATCTCCAAGTCTACAAACCCTTTGTATCCTGTGGATACAGCAACTGAACCCTTATTGGTTATCATAAGTATGGAGGATTATTACCAGTGCTTATAAATGACTGAGAAGGTTTCTGAAAGCTTGCTTATGTTGAAATTCAAGAAACAGAAATCTGATCCACAAAGACTTATAGCCTCAAGGATGATTTTTAATGGCAAGCTGAAATCTAGATTTCTTTTTTCTTAATGATATTTGGCTATTAACAAGTCAAGAAAACTCAGCAAATACACGCTGTCTTGCTCTGTGGGGTGGTGTTTCACATTTGTTTTGGTTTATATGTGTGTGTTCTTGCATTTATAATAATTGCAACATTAATACCAATGAAAATAAACAATACAAAGTTAAGGGGTCTGATGATCAAAAGTAATATAGAGAACACATTCATATTGACTCAAAGATGATACATTTTTGCAAAACTTTTCTGTGTGGGAGATTTGACCGGGTTTTTAAATGTTGCCATGTTGGAGATTAGAGAGGTAGGGCAGATAGACAGCTAAATGACTTTTGCCCCGTTAGATTATAAAAAATCACTTCCATTACTCAGAAACTCATTTCTTGCTGCAGGAGACCCACATCATTTTAATAATAGTAATTATAATAATTATCATAGCACTTACACTCACAATTATACCGTGCTGCCTATCCAGTGAATCCTCCAACTCTCTAGAAGGGGAATACAAACCATAGACAGGAATCACTCTGCCCCTGAAATGCAGACCTCACCAGAGTGAAAAAAGTGGCATCTCTTTTCCCTCCAGTTTCCAGTTTTTCCTAACAGTTGTTATTCGGAAGAATGAATTTAATTAAAGGTTGAAAAATAAAAAAATAATTTGTAAGAATTGAGTGGAAACAGAAAGAAGCCTCAGATATCCTAAGGTAACCCAAGTTGTTAAAAACAGAGATAATGGCCAGGGAAACCTATAGATTTTTTAGCCTTTAGGCAAAAGGAAATTCGTTCTTTTAGGGCCTGTTCTGCAGCAAACATTCTCAATGTATATACAATAAAGAGTACCTATTGACTGGCTGTAGTGTGTCAGCTCTCACATGCTTGGCTGCACGTATATATACACTCTCCATAGACTTTTGGATGAATCCCTACAAATCAGGACTGTATTCTTTAGAATATAGTAGGCAAACAATACTATTCTACTCTTACAGCCCCTTTTGCTCCAACACTTTCAAACCGCACCGTATTTTCAGGCTTATTTTGGCTACATTGTGAATATACGTGGATTGTATATGGATAGCTTTACAGCGGTAATTACTGGCTGGCAATCTCTCAGAACATTCTGGATTTGTTTGACTTAAATTATTTTTCTCTTTCTCTTAGTTTCAATGGGTCTATAAATATAATAATAAGAGCTCTGTGGTATGAATACTTCTGTCTGTGATCCCGGTTGGAATTAGTAGTTTGAAATAGTTTAAGACTAAGAAATACAAATGCCAAACTTTTGACAGAAGTTCCCCATCCTCACAAGTTCTCCTTAACAACAGCCTCTTTCTAGACCTCAGGATGAAAGTAATTTAGATGTATTACTTTTCTTTCTCATGTCTGCATTTCCAAACCCACATCTTTCTTCAAATGCTACCTCATCCACAAAGAATCAAATAATCTTGCTCTGTTCTGAAATTCATAACATGGAAGCTGGCTTATTCCTTTCTTAGAGCACTTAATCACTGTCTGGTCTGTGAAAGCAAGGATCTTGTCAACTGGCACCGTGAACATTCCGAGTGCTAGTTACAAGTAGGTGCTCAATAAAATTATTTGACCTGCCCTAGGGTCTACTTTGTACAAATACTATTGTGTGTCAAATGGATGTCTTATATTTACAACCCACAATGTCAAACACTTAGTAAACATTTAGTAAATAACAGTGATTATTGTTATCTGCCCTAAAGTTCTATAAACTCAGAGAAAAGGACCCCATCTTATTTACCATCATCTCTCCCACAGTACCTTGTATATGGATTGCAAACGGATTCATCCTAAGAATTCTGTTCACAGTATGCTGCTTAAATCCAAGAATAAAGTTTTATATCCTTTATAGAATACTTGTATTCTATACAATTTATATTTAATTAGGAGTTAGATTTCCAGAAGCACTTTGGAAACAAGTGGCAACTATTCCAAATGGCCTATCCAAACACAATAAATTTGAAATACATTTGAAGAAAAAAGAAAGAACATTCACCTTTCCTCCCCCAAAAAGCTGGTCTATACTGAGGGATTTAATGTTTTTAGCAGATAACTAAAAAATGTGCTGAATCCAAGAAAAGAATTTATGTGTGGCCATCTGAACTTCAAGAAATAATTGCCCTGCTAAGATTTATCTTCCCTACAATTGGGTTAATGGAAGCCTGTATTTTGGTATGCAAAGAATCCTTTCTTAAAATAAAAATTTGTAAATCTCTCCGGCGTGTTACCCTCTTATTTGACAAGAAAGTTGCCTTCACATATAATCTGTCATAGCCAGGACTGCAAAAATGCACTACTGGTGAGTCTTTAAATGAAAACACTATTTCTTAGAGATGGACAATATTGGTTACATTCTTCCAGTTATGCGTTGTTGAAAGAACAAATGATTCTCATTTTGAAGGGAAAAAAAAAACTTGAACAATTGCAAAAACAATATATTAATAGTTTTTCATTGTAAGAAAAGACAGCAATTGAGAAATGAAGATGCTTGCCTGTTTGCTTCTCTGAAGGATGTGTTTTGGAAACAGAAAGCATGTCCTTGGTGAGGGGAATGAGTGTCATTTAGGTTTTAGATCAGCTGCGGCCCTAAAATCTATCTACATGGGCTTGTGTTAAATGGCAAGGTTGTGAAATGAAATACAAATTAGGCTTAAATAGGATAGATTGCATTAAAAATGTGCTCGACTGAGCAGGAAAGTTCAACCAAAGTTCAGTGAGTTCATGCTGATGTGAACTGGGGAGAGGAGCCGGGCACAATGTCATGTCTGCTGTGGGTGGGACCTCCCGGGGACATCTTCTGGCTTCCAAAGGCGACATTATATACACAAACAAGGGCATTCCAGCAGTGACTGACATCCTGCCGGATGAAGTTAATTTGATCCACCTGAGGATAAATCCAGCAACTGCCTTATGACCAGCATGCTCGCTGTCGGTTCACACTAAATGTATATGCTGACCGATTCTCCAAACACAGCATTGATCTGCATCGTGAAGTGATACTTCTGATTGTAAGTTATCATTCATTTGATTCTGTGTAAGAAACTAAATCGAATGGCATAAAGAGAGATATTCTTATCTTTTCAATTACTATCTACTTTGAGCGTGATTTACATAATTCAAAAGAACTTTGAATTATTTCATGGATCCTACTGAGAAAATTCATCCTTTTTTGCATTAAAAAATTCACAAATTTGAAAGAGAGGACTTTCTTCTTTCCAGCTTTATCTGTTATAGCTGAAATTTGATAGCACAACTATTTTCTCTTGATAGACCAGAATCTAAAACTATTTGCATTGATGAAAATGACTAGCTTATATACTAGGAACTATTCAAATACTTTCTATTTCTTATTTAATTTTTCCAGTAGTGCTATGATGAAGTTACTGTTATTACCTTCATTCCCATTCTACAGATGAGAAAGCTGAGGCACTAAGAGATTTATGGAGAGGGCAGACTTGTAAAAAATGGAACCAGGATTTAGACACAGGTCTTTGGGCACCTGGGTGGCTCAGTCGAATAAGCGTCTGCCTTTGGCTTAGGTCATGATCCCAGGGTCCTGGGATGGAGTCCCACATCTGGCTCCCTGCTTGGCGGGGAATCTGCTTCTCCCTCTACCCCTCCCCCCTGTTTGTGCTCTCACTCTCATGCTCTCTCTCTCTCAAATAATAAAATATTGTAAAAAATAAAATAAACGCAGGCCATTTGGAGGCACCAGAGTGGCTCAGTCTGCTACGCATCAGACTCAGGATTTTGGCTCAGGTAGTGATCTCATGGGTTATAAGAACAAGTCAAGTGTTGGGTTGTGTGCCCAGTGAGGAGTCTGCTGGAAGATTCTCTCCCTCTGCCTCAGCCCCCACTCCCCCCACTTGTTCTCTATTTCTCTCTTTCTCTCAAATAAATAAAGAAATCTTTAAAAAATAAAATAAACACAGGCCACTTGGCTGCAGAGATGGAAAATCAAACCATTGATTATGACATCCCACCCTCTCAGTCTCAAAAAAAGAAGGCATTACAAGGTATACACAGAATACCTGAATGGTCCAAAATGAGAGATCAAAAGTGGGAATACACATAAATGGTTTAGCTAAGGGGAAATTAGCAGATTCTTTTAGAAGTGATGAGAATGTTTGAACATTGATTAGGGGGATGGTTACACAATTATGTAAATATAGTAAAAACCGTTGAACATGTCATTATGCATGCTTATGTATATATTCATATATATGAATACATATAGTCATATACACAAATTCATATACATGAATTTAAATACATGAATTCATATACACGAAGAAAGCTTTTTTTAATATATGTGTTTTATTTTAATTAATCTCTCAAATTCTTATTGAAAGGTTACCAGAGCAGGGAAGGATAATTGATGGTATTTAAACTTGTGTGACCATACTTAAAAGCAGTCTAAAATCATGGCACGTAATCACCTGAACCAAATTATGTTTCCAAGCCACAAATTCTTTTGTGACTTGATTGCGAGGCACGTAGACGTGTGTACGTATCCTATTTATTTAGGAATCTTTTAATTACTCAGAAAAAAATCCTAATTACATTCTCTCCCTTTTAAAATTTTCTTATTATCATTGAAAATAGGTTCAAATATAATTATTTTTATTTATCATTTTCCTTCAACCTTCTTTAAACATTTTTTTTTTCCAGTTTGAACTATGGGAAAGCAGAGAGAAGTCACTTTGGAGTGGTTCACTTCCTGAAAACATTTATCTTCAAAATAAATTGGATTTCGGCTGCTTCGGTCAGTGACTGGAAGTTGACAAGGCATCAGCCTTATCAAACCACAGCACTCTGTTCTCGATTTGGGATATTAGCATTCATAGTCTAATTGTCCTAAGGTTACATCCTCCTCTATTTAAATTTCTAATGCCCTAGGGAAAAGTGTATAGTCTAACCCCACAATTTATTAGATACCTAGGCTACATTCATTTTTGCTTTGTTTTATCTGAAAATGTATTTTGTGGTATTGTGGGAAAAGATAAAACAAATGTACTACCCTTCATTTATATTTACAGTGTGCTCTATTCTCTCATACATATAATGAAAGGATCTTGTTGACCCTTATGTTCTAAGCCACATGAAAAATATGTATTTTAAATTTTAATCATAAATAGATTTAGTCTCCATTATGGTTTTCTTATTTTAGGCTGTATCAACACAGTCTTTTAAATAAAACGTTTATTTGTCAAGGCATGTACTTTACTTGACACAGCCGATCATAATGCTGTTTGGGGTTTTTATGATACCTCTTTTAAAGAGAATTTTTTTTTAGGCAAAAATGCAAACATTTCACCTTTTAAAATGCTTTGTGTTTGATTTGGTGTGCTTGACTTAAACATACCCAGCGTATTTGAATCTCTCCTTATTTAAGGGAACCTTTCTGAAAAACAGGCATGGCAGTTAACTTCCTCTCTGTGGCTTTCCAAGAATGAATTAAAATGTGCAAAATGACTTGAGATTCATGGTGAAAGGATGCTTTAGAGTGTTAATCCCCCATGAATTCTGCCTCCAGGATCCTGCTTAAATGAGCAGGAAACTTCTGGAATTAAAGATGTGAGTTCGCTCACATAAATGCCATTATTTGTAGGTGCATGTGCGTGAGTGTAAATAGAGGCCCGCACAGACAGGCCGAGAGAGACTGCAAAATAGAATCTCCTGTGTGTCGGAGGAAACGCTCTGGGGAGGGAATGGATACTTTCAGGAATTTGTTTTGTATCTCTTAACATACTTCATCAGTTTACCACGCCATTGACTTGGACTCTGATCAGAGTTTTGGAGACTTGCAGATAAATTAAAGGGTAGCATTATATTTTGGTTTACTGATGAAATTTTAGAGTTTAAATTGTTTTTCCACTTCTATTTCCATGTTCTGGGGTGGGGAAGAAATGCAATGTACATTTTCTTACTGTGTATTACAATGGGGAAAAATTACCACATCGTATGGTCACATGGTTCAAACAGTATTGCCTTTAAGAGCAGATTTAAAAGTCCTGTCTCTGGGGGCACCTGGGTGGCTCAGTCGTTAAGCGTCTGCCTTCGGCTCAGGGTGTGATCCTGGCATTCTGGGATCGAGCCCCACGTCGAGCCCCACGTCAAGCCCCACGTTGGGCTCCTCCGCTATGAGCCTGCTTCTTCCTCTCCCACTCCCGCTGCTTGTGTTCCCTCTCTCGCTGGCTGTCTCTCTTTGTCAAGTAAATAAATAAAATCTTTAACAAACAAACAAAAAGTCCTGTGTCTGATTTTTATTGCAGTTTAATCTATGAATTATTTTTTAGGCTTCCCCATTCATCCACAACTATATTACATTATCTCTAGGTTGGTGTATACTGGGCAAAGTGGCTTTTTAATGTTTTTTTAACCGTCTCTCTAACTCTGTCTTTCTCTTTCTCTCTCTCACACACACACACACACACATACACACACACATGCACACACACATTTATAATTAGACTTATACTATTAAGGTTATGATTTGTGTGTTTTTTTAAAGGTAGGATGGAATACTTCGATTTCCAAAAATCAGTTACTTAAACATTTCCAGTTTACAAATATGGTGAATATGATCGTTGAGGTCATCTAATTTCCTGCCTAATATTAGCTACATTTATGAAGTTGAGCAAGCAGGTGGGGGAGTGGGATAGGTAGAAAATGCTGTGAAAACATGAAAAATCAGAGTTTTAAATGGAATGCAATTTATGGTAAGACTAAAATAGAACGGTGACTTTACCTTTTGCTTTTTAGTACAACTGTCATTTGCATCGCGAGCTTTGTTTTTTTAAAGTGCTTTCAGATTTGGTGCCCTGGTATCTTTTCAAAGCCTTGTAGAACAATCGGAATTAGGCACTTAATCCTTCAACTTGTCAACGTCAAGGAAAAGGAAAATGGATTAAGCAGCAGAAGAAGCCTGAAGGTTTGGCTGATAGACTCTTACTTGTCTTTAAGGGCACATTTTATTCACTGGGCTCTGTTATTTTTTCACAACTTCTCCTGCTGCTCTAAGGGCAGAGCTGTTTTCCCGTCACCATGCTAGAGAATTCCCTGGTCCTATAGCCGATGTCCCCACTGATGCAGTAGTGAAGACTCCACTCGACCAACCTCCCCAGAGGGAGTCTGTCTATAAATGAAAAGTACAGTGTATTAATTTCTCTCTCGTTGTCTCTTCTGCTTTGGACATGCTTAGTATACTATGGACTCTTTCTGCCCTTTCACAATAAACAACAGTGACTTTTTTTATACCAACTTTACACCAAGAATTCCCTGTGAAGTTCAGGCAACTTAATGATTCGGGGACTCCAAATTGTAAGGTCCTCTTCCAAGTCCTGGGATAAGCCCTACCAAGGTGTTCGTATCATCATGCTTTTGTATAAAGTCACGAAGAAAGATAGTTTCATCACAATTAATCAAGCCCTCAGTGTTTATCGCTTTGGGTTCCCCTAGCTCACATCTCCCCTCATGCCAGGTGTCCTTAGAGTGAGCAGAGCCAATTTTAGGATTTGGCAGACAAGAAGGAGAGTTTGAGTGTACATTTAGTTTAGGGCTTGGGGATGATGTTTATTTGGTTCACAGTAGGTTTCACGTATGGTTATGGTTGGCCATCCCTGGGCCGACTTGTGCTTATCACAATACAGAAGAATGTGTCCCTCAATGCCTGGCACTGCAAGTATGGGCTTAATGGGGTAGATAGGTGTTCAAAATACATGCAACCAGAAGCTAGATTGTGACAAATTTTTCAAGGATCTAACGTGTAAAAAAAAAGGGGGGGCTATATTAAAAGAATATATTAAAAATTTTGGCACATATAAAGTGTGTACAATGAATTTGACTTTTCTTGTTTAATGGGAATGGCATATTTGCAAAAGTTTAATATACCTTCTTAAGTGGAAAGATGTCTTGGAATATTTTAGTAAAACGAGAAATTACAGACCCTTTATTTGGTCATATATATTGTGTACTTTCATTTATCACTTTCAATTTTTTACATAGAGAACATTTTAAGGTAAAGGGAATGAAACATGAAATACAAGTTATAAATATGAGTGGTGAACTTGACAGACATTATTTTGATATTGAGAAGGAAATTGTAACTAGAACTTTTCACATCATACCAAAAGCAGTAACTTATTATGAGAAGGAGATGAGTTTCAAATAGAAATAGTAAATGTTTTTTTATTGTTACTAATCTATTCAATATAAAGGAAACTATTATGTGAATATATGGTAAAAGATTTAATTATTTTGCTGATTTTATTAAAAAGTACTAATGCCAACAAAAAATAAGATAGAATTCATAATAAATGAGTACAATGCAGATTTTGATCCCAAACTGGTGATATGTGTCAGAAAATGAAAGAGAACTTAGGTTTTGTCAATACACGCACACACACACATGTACACACACACTTTAAATGCCCTGAATTCAGCTAAATCCCCAAATTGACAATACTAAAACTTACACAATTACCAAATCGGCGTGAAGCTGAAAGAAACTTGTCTACATGTTCAATTATAATAATAAAAATTCAATCAACCATGACTAATGAAAAACTGAATTATCTTTCTATTCTTACTGTAGATAGGCGAGATATGGTATTAAAATTCTTATCGTAAGAACAAACCATCTAATAAATAAAACAGCCAAAAATGTATATAAAAAGAAATATTACAGAGGCATATCAGGAAAAAATTGGTAATTAAAAAAAACTGATTTATTTGGATTTTTTATTTTTGTGGTATTTGTCAGCTTTAAAAAATTTGTGAGTTTTAAATTTGCATATGCATACACTGCATGTGTATATATGCACACTATAAATACACACTATATATAGACACATATACGTAGTGTTTGTGTATACACTTTCTCTGTAGATACAGTTTTCTACTTAATTTTTTACTTACAACCTACAGTATTTTTCTTAAAACGAGGTTCTAAAATAAAACAATGTCAGGCTCCTGAAAACCTGGGTCTGTCCCTACCTATGAAATCAAATACATTTCTTTGAGTACAAGCAGCAGAAACCTGGTGCGTGTTTAATTTCAGAAAAAGGGCAGGTTTATTATAAGAACATTCGTTCCCCACAGAATCAAAGGAAGATCTCAGTGACTAAGATTGAGGAGGTGGGAGCCAGGATGGGAGACAGACTCCGGGTTTTAAGAGTGTCTCCACTGGTTGGAACATCCTGCTGTCTTCCTAACTGCCTCTTTACTTGAAATTCAAAAGATGAGGAGGAAGAGTCTGCCCTAGAAAGGATCCCGTGGGTGGGATCCCTGGAGTGACAGCGTCCCAGAATTGCATGGACGGAGGGCCAAGCAGTTTCACCAGGGAAGACAGGCAAGGAATCTGCTACAACAAGATAAGGTGCTTAACATTGGGGATAGGTGCGGGAGAGAGGGGTAAGCCAGCCTTGTGGTTTTCAAAAACTTGCACTTGAGTGTAAAAGATAACAACATAAATTGATAGTTTGAAAATTACATTAAAAGCTAGGGAGGTTTGGAAACACAGGGTAAGAAGACAAACCCCAAACTGGACTTTCTTGGAGAGAAAATACCTGAGCTGAAACTTGATTTTAATTCTCGGCTTCCTTTCTTGAAAATTAAAATAAATAAATACATAAGATCATATTTTAGTATATGTCCTTTACGGAAAAAAAGGGGGGGGGAATCTGATCATTCTAACTTATCCAGTACAATAGCTTCTTCCGACATAAGGAAATTGAATCCCAGAGAAGTGAAATAATTGGTAAAAGAAAATACAACTAGTTGGTGGCAAAATTTTGCTGAAACCCAGGTCTTCTGAATCTTACTATAGTACTCTGTTGATCATTTTACACAACAGATGAAAGGAATTCAGAGCACTCACCAAACTTCAAAGTGAATAAATGGAAATTTATAGGAGGTTCAAGGAAAGCAAGTAAAAAATCTGGTATTTATCATTTTAATTCAGGAAACATGACTAAAGATATGTATATAAAAACTTTTAAATCAAAACATAGTATGTACAGGTTAAAGAGAGCAATCTGTTGGGGAAATAAATGGGCATTTCATAATAGGAAGCCATAAGCAGGAGTCCATGGGATTTTTCAGCTAATTGACAGCATGTTCAACAGTGAAAGCAATGACATATGTCAAACATCATTTAACAGACTTTAAATCTGCACTTAATAACAAATGCATAACCCATTTAGACCCAGATTCCCGGCTTTGATTTCTTAAGAACATATAGACAAATATACTTTATAGCATATATTAAGATTCATGATTTACAATCTACACAAGGATGATATTACCCAAAACTCTGGATAATGGATAATAGAAATTCCAGATCTGTAAGCACAGGAGTAATGCTGAGCTCAAGGAAAACGATCAAGGCAGAAAGAAAGGAGCAAGCACAGAGAAAATACCCCACACTAAAATGCATCCCCAGTGCATTTGTTAAACTATTTATAAACTTGTCTCTTACTTTCTTTCCTCTCCTCTTTTTTTTTCTTCTTCTCATGAATCCATGCAGACATGTCCCTTGTTCCCCGGGAATTTTCCCTCACTGTCACTGCATTGACTATCTTTTTCACTGTTATGTCATGCATGGAAACATCTTCCTCTTAAGATTTCATTACTTGAATTTAATACATTTAGGTAAGGTCCTAGGGAGATTTTAGGTGTGAATGTGTGATTAACGAGGCAGTAGAGAATAGTGATAAGAATACGGACTTCTGTGTTAGAATTGTGTTTGAATCTTCACTTTATCACTTGACAAACTTAATACCTTGAGCAAATAAATAAGAATGTAAAATCTCAGTTTTCTCTTTGGTCCTACAAGGGTAATAACCATATCATCTCATTGTGGTGTTGAAAGGATTAAAATAGGGGTGCCTGGGTGGCTCAGTTGGTTGGGCGGCTGCCTTCAGCTCAGGTCATGATCTCAGGGATCCAGCCCAACGTTGGGCTCCCTGCTCAGGGGGAGTCTGCTTCTCCTTCTGCCTCTCCGTACCCCACCCCGCTCACTTACTCTCTCTCTCTCTTTCTCTCTCTCAAATAAATAAAATCTTCAAAAAAAAAAAAAAAAAGGAAGGATTCAAATAATTAAAAGGCAGAGCTCTCAGTAAATCCTACTTACACGATTGTCCTTGGCATCATCGTCACTGATGAAAGCAATATTTGGACAAATGTTTGTCCTCTCTGAAGCAAACATACATCTCTTAAACCACTTCTGCACTTTTTCCCCCAGTGATTCATTGGATTTGGCTTCATGCTAATTTTCAAAGAATTTCCTGTAGTAACTTTCTTTATATTTGAGGGTTCTCTTTTAGAATTTCTAATATAGGGGCGCCTGGGTGGCACAGCGGTTAAGCGTCTGCCTTTGGCTCAGGGCGTGACCCCGGTGTTCTGGGATCGAGCCCCACATCAGGCTCCTCTGCTATGAGCCTGCTTCTTCCTCTCCCACTCCCCTGCTTGTGTTCCCTCTCTCACTGGCTGTCTCTATCTCTGTCAAATAAATAAATAAAATCTTTAAAAAAAAATTTCTAATATAAATCAAAAAGAGAGAGAGAAGTAGAAAAAGTTGAAAGGTTATCAGTGAGAAAATAGAAATGAGAGGCGGATATAGGAGATATGGGTTTAATATATGAACCATTGTATTTGCACTTATTACTCTTATTTTTATTTGCTCCCAGGGCATCTCTCTGTTCCCCTCAAGTACTCTTTCTGGAGGGTTAGGAAGTTCAAACCTGCCAGGCTTAATCTGAGTGAGACAGATGACAGAGTCACCTGATGAGAACGAGGGAGGCAGGGTGAATTCGGGGGCTTGAGTAAATTGAGTATGCTTCGGAATAGCTCCTCTGGGAAATTGTATAGGGATTCAGCCGTGAGTGAATAAAAGGGTTACCAAGAAGCGCTGAGTGGAGAGAAAAGGCATTTTCAGAGGACCCATTTAGGCTAGTTACATGACTCTCTACATAGCTCAGCAATTCTTGGATGGAAGTAAAGAACGGAATATTTTCTGTTTAAAGGGTTGCTAACAGGTGGAGATTTGAGAGTACCCAGGGCAAAATTCGTCTCATTTATACTGTTGGAGTGATGAATTCCTGAGCTGTACACCGAGTTGTTTGTTTCCATTATATATAACATTTTGTGTGTTTCCTGTAACATAGGGAGGGGACTATTTCACCATTTAATTCTCTTTCTTATCATGAAGGAAATATTTAGTTGTTGGAAAGAGTTTAAAACTAAATGTGGAAAAATCACATGACTCTTAATTTATTTTACCCAAAAGAAGAAAAGAGCAATTGGAAGGTATTTTAAATTAAAAATCTTATATTTAAAAATTTTAGTACACCATAACTTTTCTACACCCTTAATTACTGTTCTTTAATTCAAAATTTCTACATCGTATTATATTTCAGTTATTGGTGTGGTTTATTTAACTAATTTTACAAAGTTTATTTGATTATTTTATTTTAGCTTTTACCATTACAAAATTCCATAGAATACACAGTAGTTAATGCTTGTAATCATTCATGATTATTTGTTTAATACATATTCTTAGAAGAGTTACTTTATTGAATACATGACCTTTTGTATACCATTGTCATACAATGTCAAATTCTCTTCCAGAATGACTGTTAAAAATATATGTCCTTTGAGTATGCATGGTAATGATTCTAGAAACTTGATTAACATAAAAATACTGTGTTTTACTTGCTTATGTATCTTAAAATTGTAAGCAAAGAAGAAAGTATAGTTTTCTTTTGTCAAAAATTATTAAACTTCACAACATTCTAACTATGAAGTATCTTCAACATGTAAGAAATCACAGAAAATAATAAAAAGACACCAATGTACCCATCATTGCAATGATATGAATAAAATATTTCCGTATTTGTTTTCAACATCTCTAATTTTTTTCAAAGTAATTAAACTTTGCAGACATACATTGTTTTCATATTCACTTTATTGAACGAAACTGAGAATGATCAGAGCTGTTCTATTGCATTAATTTCTTCTTTTACTGTGATTCACACATCTTTTCTATTTCATTTCCTTCTTCTTTTTCTAATTCTTAAGATGAAATCATAGCTCCTCTAAGATATTTTTCACATTATTTAAAAAACTCTATTGGCAATAGTATTTGTTTTATTTATGTATTTATGCAAATGAATAATAGTCTCTCCTTTTCCAAACTAGCACTTCCAACTTTAGGTAAGCACTCAATATTTTTCTATCATCCCACTTTCCATATACTCATAAAATTTATTATATCCATCTTTCTTTTTCTCTGCCTCCTTGTTCCCCTCCTTCCCCTCCTCCTCCTCCTTTTTCCTATTCTTCTTCCTCCTCTCTCTCTCTCTCTTCTCTTTTGTTCTTAGCCAGAGAAAGCTATCATTTCAAAAAATCACCCTACAACTTATTTTACAGCATATCAGGAAAACCTTTCCACATGCTAAATGTAGGACTAGCTTATTTTACCCTTGCCACATAATATCACTAGATCTGAATGAGCCACAACTAAGTTCAATATTAGAAGACACCTAGTTTGTTTATGATCTTTTCGTTATTGAGATTCTGAAATATGTACTTCTGTTTACAAATTATTATGTAATAATAAGATTTTATGTACTATATATCCTTCAGGTAAAATTCTATGGCCAAAACACACAAATTTTTTTTAAAAAAAATAGACATATTATTACATGCATTTGCAATATTATGGCAACTTATAACCAGTTTATATTATATTATAATATTGTATATTATAACAATATATGGAAGTGGACATTTGCACATATTCTCATCCACATTGCATCTTACCACTTATTTTCATGCAATTGGCTGTTTTATTATTCCATGAAATCACTTCTAAGGCTATAAACCCACTTCTGAATATAACTTCAGCCATCTTCCAGAAGTTTTGATATGGTAACACTTAAATTTTCCCATTTCTTTTTTAGTTTCATATACTTTTCTATGTTCAGTATTTCCCTGATTTTATCCTTTTTAGTTTAGAATTTATGCATCTTCTGACTATTTTTTAAGACTTTCCAAGGAATGTCTTAGTTATTTAATAAGCTTTTATGTTAGAATAGATTTAGATTTACAGAAATATTGGGAAAATAGTACAGGGGGTTCCCATTTCACCCACACTCAGTTTCCTCTTTACTAACATCTTACTTTAGTATAGTTAGTTGGTAATAATTCATGAACCAGGGGCGCCTGGGTGGCACAGCGGTTAAGCGTCTGCCTTCGGCTCAGGGCGTGATCCCGGCGTTATGGGATCGAGCCCCACATCAGGCTCCTCCGCTAGGAGCCTGCTTCTTCCTCTCCCACTCCCCTTGCTTGTGTTCCCTCTCTCGCCGGCTGTCTCTATCTCTGTCGAATAAATAAATAAAATCTTTAAAAAAAAATTCATGAACCAATATTGACACATAGTCATTCACTCAATTCCTTACCTTATGCAGACATCCGTAGTTTTTACCTAACGTGTTTCTCTATCCCAGAATCTAATCCAGATCACCACATCACATTTGATCATTAGATCTCTTGAGCTCCTCATGACTGCGACAGCCTCTTGGAATCTCTTTGCTTTTAATGAGCTTGACGGTTTTAAGGAAGACTAATTAGGTATCTTGTAAATTTGGTCCCGCATTTGGGATTTGCCTGATGTTTTTCTCATTATTAGATTGAGATTAGAGGTTTTGGGGAGAAAGACCAGCAGGGCAAAATGTTTTTGTCAGCACATCACAGCGATGGCATATCTATGGTATATACTCGCAACATAACTTTCACTGTTGATGTGAGTCTTGGTCACCTGGCTGAGGCGGAGTTAGGTTTCCCCACAGTAAGTGACTCTCTTTTCCTCTTTTTCATTGTAAGGAAGTCACTATGCACAGCGCAGACTTAAAAAGTAGGGAGTTACGGTCTGCTTCCTTGAAGGAGGATTATCTACATAAATTACTTCAGTTCTACGTGTAAGATTTGTCTTTTTTCCCCATTTTATCTATTTATTTATTCAAATGTTTATTTATAGCAATCCATAGGTACTCATTTTATATTTTAATGTATAGCCCAATATGACTTTATTTTGTTTGCCAAATTTTTCCAGTTTTGGTCATTGGAAACTTGCGTCAGTTGGAGCTTGTTTTCCTTTGACATCCCCCATCATTGTGTTTTTCTTTTGATCATAATACTTCTTATGAGGTT
This sequence comes from Ursus arctos, assembly GCF_023065955.2. NCBI lineage: Eukaryota > Metazoa > Chordata > Mammalia > Carnivora > Ursidae > Ursus > Ursus arctos. The sequence continues at coordinate 18,381,289 of NW_026622930.1, forward strand.
CTCAGTCTCAGATCCATAGTTCTCTTGGCCTTCAGTCTTACAGACTCAATGCATTTCCAGTTACGAAGGTAAGAAACTTTCTCCTACACAGCCTTTAGTTAGGTTGCTTTGTACTTTTGTAAAACAATTTCATTATTTTGTCACAGTTTGCATTCTATCCTGTGATACCCTGATCTCCCAAGTGATTTCTTTATTATTTATTTACTTATTTTAGAGAGAAAGAGGGAAAGATTGGGAAGACGGGTAGAGGGAGAAGGACAGAGAGTCCCAAGCAGACTCCCTGCTAAGCACAGAGCTGGACCCAGGGCTCCATCTCACAACCCTGAGATCATGACCTGAACCAAAACCGAAAGACTGATGTTTAACCAACTGTACCACCCAGACGCCTCTTAAATGACTTTTTAACTATACATCCATTAATGTTAACTCTTTGTGGTTTAACATGTTTTTATGCTCCTCTTTATCCCCCCAAATATTTCTTATTCTAAAGTCAGTTTTCTTTGGAATTAATATAGCTACATCTATTTTATTTGACTGTATTAAAATGATTCTTTCACCACCCCTTTACTTTCAACCTATTTGGATTTATATTTAAAGTAATCTTCTTCAGAACTACGTACAGTTGAGAATTTTTTAATCCACTCCAACATTTTCCATCTTTTCATTCATACATTTACACCCTTCATATTTAAAATGATTTTTTTAAAAGATTTTATTTATTTATTTGACAGAGAGAGAGAGACAGGTAGTGAGAGAGGGAACACAAGCAGGGGGAGTGGGAGAGGAAGAAGCGGACTCCCAGCGGAGGAGCCTGATGTGGGGCTCGATCCCAGAACGCTGGGATCATGCCCTGGACCAAAGGCAGACGCTTAATGACTGAGCCGCCCAGGCGCCCCTAAAATGATTATTGATGTAGTATTATCATCTGCCATATTTATAATGGTATTCTATTCATTGCAGTTCTTCATTACTTTTTTTCTCTTCTTTTTCTGCTTCTCTATTTTTAATTTTAAATGAGCATTTATATGATTCCATTCTGTCTCCCATCTTTAGTGTACCAACTATACCTTATTTTTAGTGATTCTAGTGGTTGCCCTAGAATTACAATATACATTTTTAGCTGATCTGTGTCTGCCTTCTATTTATTTATTTGTTTATTTATTTATTTTTAAGAGTTTACTTATTTATTTATTTGAGAGAGAGTGAGAGAGAGAGAGAGAGCATGAGAAGGGAGAGGCAGAGGGAGAAGGAGAAGCAGATTCTCCATAGGGCAGGGAGCCCAATGCAGGGCTCAATCCCGGGAGTCCGTGATCATTACCAGAGCTGAAGGCAGATGCTCAACTGACTGAGCCACCCAGGTGCCCCTATTTATTTATTTTTGCCTGCCTTCTAATAATACTATTTTGCTTTATGTTTGGTGAAGGTGCCTTAGAATATTCTCCATCCCTTTTTCCTCTCCCTTGTGATACTGCTGACATTTGTTTCACTTATGCATATGTTACTACAACCCAATACATTGTTACTATCATTGCTTTAAACAAATAGTTATTTTTTTAATAAATTAAGAACAGAAAAACTATATTTCCTATTCATTTATTCCTTCTCTGATATTTTACCTTTCTTTATTCAGATCCATGTTTCTGAGCTGTATCATTTTTCTTCTTCCTAAAGAACTTTTTTTCAACCATTCCTGCAGGACAGGTCTACTGATGATGAAATTCTTTAGGCTTTGTTTGTCTGAGAAAGTTTCTACTGTTCCTTCACTTCTGAGAAACAATTTCACCAGGTATAGAGGTCTTTGTTTTTTTCTTTCGATTCTTTAAATATTTTATTTCATTATCTTTTTCCCTGCATAATTTCCAATGAGAAGGTTGCTGTAATTATTCTTGTTTCTCTGTAAACTCCTTGTTTTATTCCTATCATGTTTTTCAGGATATTGTTTATCTTTGATTTTCTGCAGTTTGAATATCCTATGTTAGGTTATAATTGTTTTTGGTCTTGATCCTGGTGGTGTTCTCTGAATTCCCTGGGTCAGTCGTTTGGTGTCTGTCATTTATTTGGGAAAACATGGGTCATCCTTACATTAATATTTCTTCAGGTCTGTTCTCTCTTTTTCCTCCTTCTGGTATTCCCACTATGTGTATATTAACGCTTTTAAAAATTGTTCCATAGTTCCTCAATATTCTCCTCTGGGTTTTTTTTTTTTTCCATTTTTTTTTTTCTCTTTGCACTTAACTTTTGAAAGTTTCGACTGAGCTCCTCAAAGCTGTGCTGACTCTTAAGTTCAGCCTGCTCGACTTCTATTAATTTCTGAAAGTTCCTTTTTATTCTTTCTTAGAATTTCCATCAATCTGTTACACCACCTTTCCCCCAGCTCTGGCAGTCTTTCCTCTGGAGAGTAGGATTTTATTATAAAGAAGGTTCTAGGTGTATTTCACAGTGATAGCTCTAACCATCTCTTCCTCCCCCTGCTGAAACCATGTGGAGAACTTTCTTAGATTTTCATCATGAGAACCCAGGGCGTTCACAAAGTAAAACGCAGAAAATAGACCCCCTCCCAATGAAGACTGCAGTTCCTGGGAGCGTCTCTATCACACATTAGTCTTCATTCTGACTCCAGCAATTAATCCAAACCATCATCTCAGTTTCCTGCTAGCTGGTGGTTTCATTGGCTTTTGTTCTAGGGAAACAGATGCTGACCATTTCTCCTTGGATAGGTTTGTCTTTCCAGATTTTGGGGTAGCGGCCTGCCTTGAAACCTCAGTTCTCCAACAGGTCCATGAAATGTCACGATTTTCAGTTTTTCCAGATTTTTCTTCTTCTAAATACAGGAGTGACAGTTCCCAAACTCTTTAAAATTCAGAGCTGAAAGCAGAAGTCTTACACTTAAATTTTTAACACACTTCAGAATATTTTTCTGTCACTTTCTATAGTTAATTAGAAAGTATATCTTTTCTTTGAAACAAGAAGGACCATAGCATCTGTGCTAGTTATAAAATTAATGTTTCTCAGTGCAAATCCACCTTTCTTAGCCCCGCTTTGTGATAGTGGAGCAGGATTCTGTAAACATTTCTCCTATGCCAAGTGACATAATGCTAGGTCTTCCCAGTAGAGGACATTGGAGGAAGATGACAAGAGACAGGAGCTTCTCTTCTTGGTTTGGGGGTGTTTCTTCTCACTTCTATGGCTTGGAGGCCAATGGGCACTTTTTGCCAATGGTGTGCACGAGACCTAATGTTATGTGCACTCCAGCAAGTACTGTCAGCACCCAGTGAGCACATTTCTAGTAAGTATCCTGACACCCAAATGATTAACTTCTAAGTCAATCTCACTAGCATCTCAGAAGTCAGCCTCCCACCTCAGCAAATAGCTTCAAAGTCAGAAGTCACACCTTTCTTTTCTGAAGATTACCAAAACTGTTATAAACCTATTTCCCCCCTAAAACAATATTTTCTACTGTATCCCTGGAATTTAGAATAGTAGGAAATATTCACTTGTGAGCTTATATGACTTAGTCTCCCCCGTAGTTATGTGGGTCTAGTTATACTGTTTATAAAAATATACCACACTTATTTTTGCAAACACCTAAAAATGAATGAGATCTGCTCTGTTTCAAGACACATCATGATAAATAATTATCTAATCCAGAAAGGACATAGTATAATAATCTATACTCTACTACGGTTTTTCATCTGACATTTGAATCTCTCTTTGAAATTAGACAAGTAGCACAATTGTGTTCTGTATGAGGAATTCTGTTTATTAATCCACATGTGGTCCCTGATTTTACCAACTCCTCTGACCATTGTGCGTGTGTCCTTCATCTTTCTTCCTGTCTATTCGTCCTACAGTATTTGGGGGTGAAAAATTAGATTTCTGGGGCGCCTGGGTGGCACAGCGGTTAAAGCGTCTGCCTTCGGCTCAGGGCGTGGTCCCGGCGTTCCGGGATCGAGCCCCACGTCAGGCTCCTCCTCTATGAGCCTGCTTCTTCCTCTCCCACTCCCCCTGCTTGTGTTCCCTCTCTCGCTGGCTGTCTCTGTCTCTGTCAAATGAATAAATAAAATCTTTAAAAAAAAAAATTAGATTTCTGTCTGTCTGACTAATCTGCATTGTTTCCTTGACTTTTTTGTTGCCCTCTACGTGGCCTCAAGGAAATCCCAATATTGATTTCTCCCAGAGATAAAATAAAAATGTAAAAAAGAATCCCTCTGTCCTGAAGAATTCCCTCAACTTACCCAATAACCTCCTCCATGATGCTTTAGGAAGTTAGACCTCCTGGTTGGGGATGCAAGGATGACTACTTCTTCCATCTCTTTTCTTTTCTTTACCATCTCTCAGGTGTGATGAAGATAAGGTCTTTTTTACTCAGTCTCCTAACTAGCAAAGTAATTGCAGTATTTCCTTAAAGGACACCCTTTGTCTTTGAAAATTTTAATGTAAGTTAAAGGCATGTAGTAAATTCTTTTGGTTCCCTTGATAAAGCCTGGTTTTTGAGCCCATTGCCTTGCGGCCATTTTTATTAATCCAAATTGATATTCTTTCTTTTATCACCTCATTTCTAAGAATCCTAATTACTATCTCTCCAAAACAATGTTTACATTTTGAAGCATATATTTCCATTATGCATGGATAAGAGGGTGACTCTATAGACATCTTAGATGCCAGAATTTCATATTTGACCTGGCTACCAAGCCACATAAGTTATTTTGTCAGAAAGCAATGCCTTAATAGTAGATTCAAAGCATTTTCACTGTAGATGGGAAAATTTTAGTTAACATGTGTCTGAAACTTTCCAATATCATATATTCTTTTATTCCCAGACTGGCTTCTCTGGTATCCCATAGCAATCACTTTCCAAAAAAGCAAAGACACACTTGTTTTCTTGAGATTTCAGGATCCCAACAATATTGAGAGCTAATAGCTACAAAGACTTCCATGTTAGAGAATAACCTCTTAAGTGCTGATGAATTTTTTGTTCTGTTTTGAAATTATGTTTCCTCTTCCATTAATTACCAAGATGAGTCTTCAGTGTTCTGTAAAATATGACCTTAGGTTTGGTGTTGTCTCTGGGTGTAAATCAAATTATTTGTACAAGTGACTAATGTATGTAATTGCAGAATTGCCTTAGAACCTAGCAGCTTTATAGAAAAAGATGACTTGAAGTGATTTCAGCAAGCGAAGTCCAAAAAATTCTTTACGAAAAATTCTAAGGTAACTTGATTTGAATACCCAATATCTGTGTCTTGCTGCATGGAAAGAAAGAAAAGATTTGGGATAATTTTCTAAACAATTATAACTACAGGAATACATTTTCATTAGGCATAATGTGACGATAGAGTTTGGAGAGCCTAGGACCAATCACAAAATCACTTTAAAGAAATGTCGTTACTACACAGCTTATCTGTAACATATTTGGAGCTTAGCACATCTACCACCAAGCACCAGAAACCACAGAATAGGCATACATCTTTCCAGAAATTTTATTTTATTTAAAGACTTGGAAAGCAGAAAGCATTTAAAATTTTAAACATTTAAGGATATGCTATGAAATAGAATGAAAAGTTAAGATAAATTTAAACTTCAAAGGAAGCTTTCAAGCCCCTAAGGCTTTATGATCTTGCCTATATCCCACAAATGCTTCATTGCTAAAATTTTTGCTTTCTTTCTCCGAGTCCTTCATTAGAAAAGTTTCAAATGCAGAGCTTTAGGATTAGAATTAAAAATATGATTATCTAGAAAAGAAAAATGAAGCCCTTTCACCACAGCAAGAGAAAGATAAAATATTTAGGAATTAATATAAAAAGATGCACTGAATTTATGTATTAGTGAGGGTTTCATTAAAAAAAAAAAAGCCCTTATAAGTGATGTAGAAATAGGATTTATTATAGGGATTGTAGTTTTTGCAACAGTGGGAGCTAGTAGAGATCTCTACGGAAGACAACTGTCTTGCGTAAGGTTGGATGTGACATTACTCTAGGTCTGCCAGATTGGCAGTCAATTAACAAAATTGGACCTGAGTGAAGATGGCCTGAGGTCCGCAATAAAAACTGGAACCATGAAGACAAACTAGCCTGTGCTTACCTCACTACCTCCAACCTCCATGAACAATATCCAGGAAAGGGTAATGATTTTCACCACTGGGTGGCATAAGGTCCATGTAGGTATTCTAATTCCCAAAGAATAGATTGACAGGAGCAAGAAAGGGGTCAGTCTTAGAGAAACAAGTGTTCTTCTAAAGATTCTCAAATCAAGGAAAGACAGGCTTATAGCGAAGGTAGGAATGTACTCACTACACTTGGGATCTTAGGTGGGAGTTTTGTCAGTGGAACAACGCAGGTCCTGGGGACTGCAATCAGACCACAGTGTCTTAATGGATTCAGAAAAAGAGAGAATTCTGTGGTCTGGGTAATTTGAATTGTATACAATCCCTTCTGACTAGAGGCAGATTGATTCTTGTTGCTTCAGAATGTGTTTAGTAGGTAGGTATTTGCTGAAGGTACTCAAATGTAGGTAATACAGGGACAAAAGAGCCAGAGGAAAGGGAGAGAGAACTAGCAATTCTTGAAAAATAATGGGAAAACCAAAAAGGAAGGAAGGAAGGAAGGAAGGAAGGAAGGAAGGAAGGAAGGAAGGAAGGAAGGAAGGAAAAGAAAAGAGAAGAAAAAGGAAAGAAAAGAAAGGAAAAGAAAGAAAAGAAAAGAAAAGAAAAGAAAAGAAAAGAAAAGAAAAGAAAAGAAAAGAAAAAAGAAAGGAAAATAAGAGAAAAGGAAAGAAAAGAAAAAAGAAAAAGAAAGAAGGAAGGAAGGGGGGAGGGAAAAAGTTGCATCAAACTATCACCAGAGAGACACTTATTTTATAAGCTATTTCATTTCATCTTTTCAACAATTTTATGGATATTTATTATTTTTCATTTGAAAATGGCTAATGAGAAATGTAGAGAATTAAGTCATAGGACCACAAACATACCATAAATGCTAGTGCAGAAACTTAAATTCAGATTTGTCTCATTTCATTGTTAATTTCCACTCTATTATCCTTTCTCATGAATCTAAGCAAATAATTCCAAGATGATCCCTCCTGACAGTGTCTGATTGTGGCAGTTTGTCTAAACAATTTTGATTGGCTTCAAAACACTGCTTAGGTTTGAAGTTGAAGATCCAGAAAGCTAAGTGACATTTGTGAACTTGTATCATTTTAGAAATGCTGATTGGTAAAAAAAATATATATAAAGATACAGATATTCAAACTTATTTTTAAACCACACAAATTATTTTCACTATGACTTGTTAAGGGAACAAGCTTATTGAATGGGTACTTGTTCTTACAACTCTGATTGCAAGCAAGTTTTGGATTTCTTAATGCTTGATAGCATGTAAGGCGGATCCCAGTACTTTCTTGCCACTTTTGGATATTAGATTTGTATTAATTTGTCATCTTAATGTGTGAAGGGTTGTGTCTCAGGGTCTTTTTTTTTTTCTCTTCTTGCCGGTCACCCCCACCACAGTAAGCTGTATCTGGTCACACTCTTTCATACCACAATTGTGAGGAGAGATTAAGAGTTTCAATAAATAAATAAATGAAAAGCTCCTTCCGCGGGTACAGCAATGTATTGATTATATGTAATGTTTCAAGGCAGGATAAAAAATAATAGGTATTTTCATATGAGGATAAGGGTAAGAGACATTTTCTATGTCCCTCAGATTCCAGGGAGCATTTGTTAAATGAATAACTGCACGCATCCACATTAAGCAAGCATATAACTGGAGAGCGCATTTCCAGTTGCCTCCCCTGGCAAGCAGCCTCACTCTCTTGCAGTGGGGTCGTTGAAGCCCTCCCCCACTTCATTTGGGAAGTAAGGAAAAGCCACCCCACTCCATGTCTTATAAACTCAAAATTCTTCAAAATGAGCTGCATTTACCCTGTTGAATCTCTAACCTGTAAATACAGGTTGCAAGTGGGTGTTGGATAAGAGTATCAGAGAAATTCTTGTTCTTTCTCAATAGGTTCTAAAGCTGTGTCGAGCTACTCTCTTTAAAATGTGCTTTCAAACAATTGGTTTTAGCTTCAGGTATTAGCTAAAATTGGAAGACAACAGAAAATCTCACTTAATATCCTGTTACCTAAGTACTCCCCGTTTGAGAATACTTGGAGAGAATGTGCAGTAAGAATCTATTGCTTTATAGAGATATAAATAATTTCCCATTAGTTAATTACATGTAGATAAGAAAGATATCTTACTTGACATTAAAAAAAAAACCTGGCTCTTTTTTAAATAGAACAAATAAAAAGGATTATAATCAGTTATCCCAAGAACCACAAATGAGACCAAAAGTATTTTTGTGTGTGTGTTTGTGCCTTAGAAAGTAATCTTAAGTACTAGACTCTAAATTGTTCACAAACCATTTCCAGATTGTTTTTGGAAATCTCCAGTTTGTTATGAAAATACTGACAGAATCTTAATTATAATAGTGCTACGGGGCACCATTAACCTCTTTCAGATACATTTATGCTGAAGAAATGGTAACTGCAAGGCATTAGGATGTTGAATAAACACAGGTGTTGTCGAGTCCCTGCTGGCTGCCATCTACAGAAGACTCATTTTTTCAAACCAGTCAAGAAGAAAGGGAGAAGAGAGAAAGATCACTGGGGTCAATTGTATACCTGCTGAATGTTGTTCTTAAACAAAAGTGGTTTGTCACGAGGCTGAAAGTGCAGAGACACCACTGACAGCGCACGGGGAGAGTAGCGCTGACTCTTGGTCCCTTAAAGGAGATTTGCATGTGATTCATGCGTTTAGAAAGAAGTGGGCAGAATGACATGTCTGATTTTAAGAGGTACACATACATACACCTACCGGTATATATGCTCTCCCTCCTCCTCCCCCAAAGATGTTGGATGCTGTTCTTGCTAAGTTTAAGATGACATCAGATGAGTTTAAGATGAACTCAGATGTTGTGGTTTATTTATTTTTTAAAAGATTTTATTTATTTTCTTATTTGAGAGAGAGAGAGAGCATAAGACAGGGGCAGAGGCAGAGGGAGTAGCAAACTCCCCATTGAGCAAGGAGCCAGATGCAGGGCTCCATCCCAGGACCCCAAGATCATGACCTGAGCCAAAGGCAGATGCTTAACTGACTGAGCCACCCAGGTGCCCCATGATGCTGTGGTTCGAAATAGTGGACTTGCCCATTAAAAAAAAAAAAAAAAAAAGAACTGAGATTTTCATTTCTTCCCTTTTGAAATCTCTAAGTTTAAGTGTCAGTTAAAAACAAAGAAAGTTTGTCTGTCTTCTGGATGCAATGACTACCTGGATTAAATAATATTAACTCGTAAGATTAGCCCTCAATTTACCCTGAGCCAAATGTTGCTCATATTTCTGCCTTGACATCCGTTTACAGAAGAGAGATGAAGCATTTACAAGGACAAGAAATTTCCACTAAATGAAAGTGCTGCTGTCACTTTTGCTTCCACTGAGTCACTTGTGAGAGTGAATGTCAGCACCCCAAAGAGCAGGGTGTGGCTAAGTGCTAAGACCTGCTTCAAGCTAATTGTTCTCCGTGAACTCCTTTGACACGAAGCCTTTCTCCTCCCCTAATGCCAAATCTAATGAGATTGCCAGGCAAGATGGTCAGTTCTAGCCACTAGCGAGTCACCCCCACAACACTCACCCACATTGTACCCTAGAAAAGAGGTGACATGCTTGCTCTCCTGTCCTTTCCTTCCTTTACCCACTCCACTCTGGGCATCCAGTTATCCAGCCTGGCCTTTTAGTGAGGGTCCCTGCAAACATGCCGTGGCCATGTGTGGAGTCACAGTGTGTGTCTAGAGCACTCACAAGAGACCCTGCCTGTTGTGAACATTTTCTGACCTTTTACTTCCTGATCGACTGGGAGAAGGGAGGTGAGAGGCAAGGAGTGTTTTGAACAGAATAAAATAACATTGCGTCCTAGACATTTAAGGTCAGCACGCTTTTAAAGAGTCAACTTGAGCAAAGTTTTTAGTTTAGTAGCTAATTATAGCAAACTGTGATCCTGAATTAGTACAATCAGGACAAAAAACGTACCAGCCGCATTCAATCTGGGATACATTGTTCAGTGGGGGATCATCAGATAGTGGAAATGCGTGCGCGCCAAATCAAAGCACCCAAGGGGAACAACTGCTGATAACGGTAGAGACAGCCAAATGCACTCTGTCCTTCTTGATACAGGAAGTCGGCCCAGATTAAACATAGAACTTCGAAGCCAATCCTCCCTGATTGCACCACCAGCAGCCGGCCTTCCTCTGGGCTGACGTACCTAAGACTGGAGGCTGGTGCCTCATGTGTGTCTGTATTTATGGAAGAAACTGGCGATGAACCAGGGAGTTTCTCCTGCTTCAAATACTCTCCTTTCAAACACAATCAAACTGTCAGCTGGTTGGCATCGGCTTGATACATCTCTCAGACGTTCTCTTTTCAGGATACTGAGGGAATCACAGACCACAAACATGAGCTTCCAGACCTGAGTCATTAGGCCTCTTTTGATCAGCAGCTTGGGGACCTGATCCCTGTTTCGAGTTAATGTCTCTGTGTTGATATAAATTGCAAATGAACAATCAGATGGTATGAGATTTTCTTTTGTACCATTAGTTGGATGAAGAAGAGAGAACTGATCACTCTTTTTACCTTAAGATAGTCTTAATTAAATCAAAAAACATACTCAAGTCTGTTTTATTTTTCTTTCTGCTATATTCATTTAAAAGACCAGGATTTGGTTAAGTAGTTAAAGTGTGTTTTCCCTATAGAGATGATAATAAAATAACTATCTCCTAATTTTACATGCTGCTGAATACAGTCCAGGAAATGTGTGTGTGTGTGTATGTGTGTGTGTGTGTGTGTGCGTGTGTTCATGTGTGCGTGTGTTCATGTGTGCGTGCATACATGCATGTGCGTGTGTATGTTTCTGTGTGTCCCAATGTTCCCCACAGTCCCTTGAATGTTGAGTATCCCTCAAATCTCTCCCCTTCTCCAACCTTATTCCTATTAACTTGCCTGGGGCTACCCGAAGGCAGAAAATCAGGATTCTTTGTTTGTCCATCTCAGGGAAGTCCGAGGCTAGGTATCTTGTCTTCTGATTGAAGCTATGAAATTCCTAAGAAATAAATAAAGGAAGGAATAGAGGAAAGCAAAAGTAGAAAGGAAAATAGAGAAGAACAAAAATGGAAACTCTGTTTTGGTGAGGCACCGTATTGACCACTATTTTCAGAAACCTATTTTCAAGGTAATATTACTTGTGAATGTGCCATTTGCATGCACAGTGTTCTTCAGAGAAGAGGGAGCTCTGTGAGGGAAGAGGAGGGATGGAATCACCTTTTGATTAGTCCTTCTGTGTGGTGCAGTGCTAATCCTTGCACGAGCTTCCTCTCTTTGCTATGGACTGGGCTTGCAAGTGTGTGCTGTAATCCCCGTGTGACCCTACACTCTGAGATGAGGGGTAGCAATGGCCAGGAGGCAGTATTTTGGGCTGTATTTTCCAGTTCAGTTAGGAATAATCAAATATCACTTGCTATTGAACATACAATTGAAATGTACAAGTTATGGTTGTTTGTTTGTTTGTTGCATTTTTGTGTTGGTTGTGTTTTGTGTTGTTTTTTTTTTTTTTGCTGTGACAGTCCATGGGAACACAGCAAATTGTCTCTATGATGACCACACCCCGGAAATGCCACTGTCTCATTCTAAAGATCATTCTTATATGCTCTCCACATGTAGTACCAGTTTAATAAGTGTGGATAATTGAGTTACCTTAACTTAAGAGGTTTAAGAAACTTAGCTAAAATGGCACAGGCAGTAAGAAGTAGACGTTCAAAACCAAGATCTGCCAGATTCGAGCCCACATTGTAAATCTTTGTCTCAAGAGAGATGATTAACCCTGCTAAATATTTGAGAAATTATTTCTAGGAGGAAAGAGAGCAAATATAATCCCAAATCCCAGGAATCTTTGCACACTTGGTAGAAGATCGTCTTTCTCATAGCCACCATATTGGTGGGACCATCTGCCCTTGTCAGGACCCTGGTACAATGCCAGTGTACGGCGGAGCAGTGCCCTGCTTCTCATTGAGGCATGCATTTACGGAACAGGGCCCAAATAGAAAGAATGAGGCCAGAACTTCTGAAAATGTTTTACTGAACAGACTTAACAGCTCTCTGAGTTCGCCATAGAATTTACAAATCCAGAAGCTTTCTCCTGCCCACCTACTATTAATGTGTGCTTTTCAGCAGCCTATTGACTCATCTATTACTGTGAGAAAATGGAGAAATTCTTCATCTAAAAGAATTCTATGTTTGATATGAATTTTGAGAGATGATTTCCTTCCCATGTATGGTTGGTATTGTGCCATCAGTGTTGTAGGGTACTGAGGATAATTGAAATAATCTGAATTTACACAACAGCATTGAACTGGAACAACTAAAGTTGGGGAAATGAGACAGGCCAAAATAATTCTGTACTTAGTGATGCGGTCTCTTACCATGAATGTTCGATTTGCCGGAAAATAAAATGCTTTTTTGTGTAAAAATTGTATAAAAATTCACCTCTTTTATTAGTGGTGGCAATCTGCATGTGTGTTTATGCTTCCATAGGTAATTGTCCCTAATTAACATCAACAGGAAACTTCCAAAATGTTCTCTGTTTCGAATTTACCCTCCCAAGAAGTAGAGGCAGGACTCCTCAGAAGGATAGGGTGTGTGTGTTTTCTCTTTTATCTAACTGGCTTCCTTGATTTCATCTTAACATGGCAGGCTGTGGTGATCCAGCCTGGTTCCCATGCCCTGCGGGTCATGTATTGAATGGTACTGGGAAGGGGCAGGTCTGTTTCATTGCAACTGACATAACCACATCCTCAAAGTTTGAAATTAGTGCAGCTGAAAATATAGTGAGAAAAGAATCACATCCAGATGACATTTTGTAAGTCCTTTCCAATCTGGTACAATCTTGTGGTTGTTTCCTTTCTGTTTCCTCTTGAGCATGCTACGCTTTAGGATCTGGAATTGAATCTCCTAGCAGTTCTCCAGGCTAAGGATGCAGCACACAACTTCTGTAGGGGTGTGGAGATTTACTGATTAATTTTTACATTGCCCAGTCAATCTCTTCACCATTTCCTTGTGTCTATGATCATATTGCAATTAATCAGCCCGGGGTTACAATTTTGTATTAAATCTGACACCCATTCGTTGCTATTTTCGTTATTTCTTTAGAAACTGTAATTTCAGGGCACCTGGGTGTCTCAGTCGTTTAAGCATCTGACTCTTGATTTTGGCTCAGGTCATGATCTCAGGGTCCTGGGATCGAGTCCCACATCAGGCTCTGCACACAGCATGTAGTCTTCTTGTCCTTCTCCTTCCCTCCCTCTTCTTGCATGCTCTCTGTTTCTCAAATAAATAAATAAATAAATAAATAAAATATCTAAGAAAAAAACAACTGTAATTTCTTCTATTCAACCACACATTCATCATCATCATTATCGTCCTCACCATCTTTTAAATATCTTTACAACTGCAACACTTATTTTAGAATATTATATCATTTAGCAATGGCTGATAGCAGTTCTTAGATCTTGAAATCCCCAGTCTGCTCTGGTGAGCACTGGCGTTACAGAGAGTGTCATTTACACAGCATCTTTCAGGATGAATAGCTTCATTTTTAAACTGCTTGTGGAACAACAACGGCTATCATTTGTCTTGCACTTCTTTTTCACTGAGTGTCCATGCACAATTATGAGTTAAAAAAAACTCCTTGGGGCACCTGGGTGGCTCAGTTGGTTAAGTGTCAGACTCTTGATTTCAGTTTAGGTCTTGATCTCAGGGTCCTGAGGTTAAACCCCCATGCTGGGCATGGAGCCTACTTAACACCAACAAAAACCCTCCTTATTTTCCCCTCTCTTATTTAAGTCCGTTTGTGTTATTTTTATGTATAGTTCGAAACTTCTGCATTGCTACAATAGTTGTAGCTCATGTCTTTAACATATAGAACAAAATAAACACTTTGGTCTGATTGTATTTGGGGCTTCTACAAAAGAATTTTTATTCATAGGACTTGGGACTTTTAGAGAAAACTATGAATCTGTTATGTATCACATAAGGCTATAATGAACTGTGGATAATAATAATAATGATTATTATATATAATATACTATAAAAACATTTATAATAACTTTTATTATTGTTTCGTAGCTGGAACCATCAGTTGGTGCCTACCTAGTAGGGTTACCCTTTGAACCCAGTGTCTGCAGCTGTAGGTAACTAACTGTTCATAAGTAACCAGTGTTTACCTCTCAATGTACATTCTTTTCTTTGGTCTACTCATTTCTGTATTTGAACTCTTATAATCTAAAAAAAAGAAGCTGATTTTTCCCTTTTATTCTTTAACTCCTCAAACACTGGAATGTAGTTATTTTAAGACAATGTGTTTAAATGTAAATCTAAATTCTCTGGCCTCGGAAATTTAATATTCTGTTGATAGCAACAGAACAGTAAATACTTTGATGTCTGGAGATAGAGATTTACTAGGCAAAAATTGTGTAGTTACCAGATCAGTTTGCAATTAAATGCAAATCTCAAAAGAAAGCAATGATGTTAATTTCAGTTACACATGAAACCTACAATTTTGGGTTTTCAGAGTTTGTGCATTTGGGGAACATTTATGTAGTTTAGATTTTTGAGAAGCCTTTAGAAAAAACAGTTTAGTTAGACTGCATCTAGATTCCAGAGATGAAGTGTAAGTTATTGTTAGTAATTAAACATTTTTTGCTGGTATCGAACATCAAATATTATTTCCATTAGCTCTACTTTAAATGTCCCTTTAACTCTGGTGACTACCATAAGTAGTCACAGAATCTTAGGAATAGAAAAGATCATCCGAAACCATATTTTTACAGATATTCAACGGGAGCTTTAAGATATGTGTTTCTTTATACATAAGACCTCAAAGGTTCTTCCATCAACATAAAGGAGAACTACTCAAAATGTGGTTGGGTTTGGAGATCGCTGTCTGTTTACAGATGTGTATTCTGTGTGTCCTATGATACAAATGCAGAAGTAAAGAGTGTTTTTAAAAACTTACAGCAATTTTACATCTCCGTGACATTCAAGGGCATGATCAGTGGACTTGTATTTTGTATATATATTTTTACATTTTATTTTTCTAACAGTTCATTTCGCTGTATTTTACAAAAATATCCATAATGAATTAGAATTTCTTTAAAGTGGCTCTTCACCAGATATAGTGAAGAAGCATTTACTCTAGAGGTTTCATCTACTTCTAATTGTCACAACTTTTCTGTTATTTTTTCCTACTGTATAAACTTCAATGGGCTCCAGAACAACTCTATGCCGTGTGTTAAGTACCATTGTTCAAAATCAAATTTTACACAAGTACAGACCGAAAAGCACTTCAGCTATTTTCTTAAACTTTGGGGTATATTTAAACTTCGAAGAACTATGAATAACCTTTTTGATTTTTAGGGGAGGAAATCACATGGTACTCTCAGGACTATTACACTTTGGGATTCCAGAGAGCCATTGATGATGTAACTGCGTATTCTGGTCCACACTTTGGGTATACTTGGTGCTCGGCAAATACTTAACAGCTAAAATAAAACAACTCAAAACGTCTGACTTTCTAAAAAGCCAGCCGCTCTCCTCGAAATTAAAAGCCTTCATAGAAAGTCCGTCCTTGGATTTGGACTAAGCAAGGTGCTAGAATTACGCATCCACATCATGGGGTCCCAAGGAACAGGTGCGCCAGGGACCATTTGTTTCAGCAGAGAGAACACAGCTGTGCTTCATGATTTGTTCAGTTTCTCCAAGAAACACACCTCATTTTTCCTGTCCAATCAATTTGGATACACGGCTTCCTAGCAGAGATTGATAGTTTTCTCAGCAGGAAAATGAGAATGCAGGGCCTTAGTAAACATCGGGTGTCTTGAATGTTAGACAGCAAGGACTTATCTTGTGGAAATGCATTTAGTGATATTTTTGAGTACACAACGCACCTAACAAATCTGGGATTTTCCTGTTTTTGCATTACACTTTGGGTGTGTTTGTTTAGATTTGCTCTTCTTTGCAAGGAAATGCAAGTTACTGGCCACATTATTTTATCTGTTTCAACGATTCAGTTTTCTATATAATTATCTATACAGCTCATGCTTCCTATATCCTGACATATTCTCACAAATACATTCTTACTGGTGTGATGGACATTGTTGTCTCTGTCATTATGGGGGCAGTTATAATTTCCAAGCCATGACTAGTGTTTTGGTGTTGGAATGCTGCCCCGGATTTAGAAATAAATCTTACATTTGTTTTTTCTTCAATCATTTTGAGTGCTGGGGTTGTACTACTTTCTTCAGCCTCTATACTGTGGCTGGATGAAGGGGAAGGGTGGCAGGTATTACTGGCAGTACACAATTATTTAATCTGTTGCACTAAAACCCTGAACCAACATAAGTCCTTGAGTCCAAGGTGGGTTTTTTTTTTTTTTTAACATTTCAAATGCAACCGAAATAGGGGCTATGAACACACAAATTATATTGAATATATCTATAATAAAGTGTGCTTTTAAACTCATAGTAGCTATTAATTCTATGATAATTAACATTACTAATTCCTAGTATCAGTAAAATATAATAATAAATTGGATTTCAAATGCACATTTCATACATATGTGCAATTAATTTTTATTTGGCCACTGCTACACTTCTCAGTGTAAAGTATGTTAAGAAGAATGCAATTATGAATTTTCATTGTCTTAAATTGCAAAGGCGAAGGATGACACTAAGCTAGTCTTCATAATGCTTGCACAATTCATTGCTTTGTTGAATCATTCATTCAACAAATATTTACTGAAAAATCTAGTAGTTGCCAGGCAGTGTCCTCAGCAGTAAAGAAATGGCAGTGACTAAATTGAACAAAAATGTCAACTTTCATGCTGCTTATATGCAGTGATTAAAATAACTAATTCTTCCACTAAGAAATTTTTATAATACACATGGCTTAAGTTTTAATACTTCTTTCCTTTTTCTGGTCTGTGGTTAATCACTAAGTTTCATCTCCTAAAGTGCAGTGCTATGCTCTTTGTGACTATGAATTTTAATCATTACTCTCTGCAATATGTGGAAAGTCTAACAAAACAAGTTCAGAATCTAAGCAGAACTACAATGCTTGACTCCTAATATCAAGTTGAATTCCATTCAGTTTTCATTGCCACTCAAAATGCTTATATATAAAAGTACTTCATAATACTGATGAACTTTGAATTTTTTCAAATGCTGTCACGTAAGTAATTTGTACTGGCCTGGTTTTAAAAAAGAAAAGGGAAAATAAACTCATGCTCATGTATAAAATGCAAAAGTAATACAGAAAATAACATTTTTTAAAAAACAATACTTCCTTCCTTCCTTTTCAAAGCTGATCATTGTTAGTAGGTTCTTTTGACCAGTTCCTCACTAGGAAAAACTAAGCTAATAAATAAGTAAATCATATGCCAGCACGTAAACACTCAGGTTTGTACCAATCATTCTCCAAGTTTCTTTGCACAAAACCATATTATAGAGATCATCCCATGCTTTGTTTTGTGTCATTCGTAGTACATTTTATCTTTGCATCATTGTGTGGAAACACTTAAATCCTTCTGTTTATTGTTTTCCATTATGTGAAGGTGGCATCATTTATATCTCCTATATCCTACTGAGGACACTTGGATGGTTTCTACACACAAATATTTCTTAATGAAGCAGATAGCTAATGAAACCATTTGCAGGAATTCCAAGTGAAATGCCCAACTTGTTTTTCATTTCAAATTCCCCCCAGAATTTGCCAATATGTGCTTACCTTTGCCTCCAAGAAGCTTTAGAATATGTCTACCTTATTCTGGAAGCTGTCTTGGCATTTCTACACAAGAAGGATGCATCCAAGGGCTGTAGGAACTCCCTGTCTTCCTCTGTGATGTTCGGGTTGGCTTCACAAGCTAAAAACATGTTAATCTGGTGGAACTAATCCTTCCTGGGGTCTGGCCAGCACTAATCCATGAAGAATCAACTCTCCGTTGTCTGGGACAATGCATGATGCTACTATGAAGGGTAAGGACCTTGAAAAATATATATTTATAAATAATATAAATCAGATTCTCATCATGTTCCTCATCCTATCAAAGAATTACTTTGTTTCATTTATATTTGTTTCTCTAAGGGCTAACAGTGAAATTCCAAATAAAAACTGAAAAGTTAAAAAAAAAAGCAGTACTACAAACATGGCAGAAAAGACAGGGAGAAGGCATTAAATGAATGATTTACTATTATCAATGGACGTTTATAGTCACATAAAGAAACTCGAGGGACAGGGTCATTTCACTATGATTTATCACCGCTCATTACTGTTAAACATGAACGCTCACATTATGAACATACAGGAAAGCAATAAGAACACGTTGAAGATGATAGCTTTTCCCTAAGGACAGGTTGGCAGCCGCAGAGAACTGTTGGGTTCTAAGAAAAGGAATGGCATTCTATCAACATACAGAACTGCCCTGTTATTATAAATTCTGAGATAGACTATGTCACTGGACTTGAAAGAAATTTGCGATAAGAGATTTGGTGGAAGGGGTTGCTTTGGGTTTTTTTCTGTGTTGATGACAACTGCTTCTGGGAGCCGAGTCTAGTTCCTATCTCACTGACCTCAGTAACCATCCCTGATGAACTTGCAGGGCTGGTGAGTCCCATCGGCAATCTTTCATGATCACCGCCGCCAGACCCTGCTCTGTAACTATCAGGACGTCAGTACGCTGAGTTAGGGATTAAGCACTTACTTTCTGGTTCTTACTGCCAAAGACTGAAGTACCTCCATCTCCTCAAAGGCTAGTTCGAAATGAAGAGGTCAGCAATGGGCAAGACATGAAGCTATGTTTTAATAATACAATAACAATTGTCATTAGTTCTCTAGCTTTTAAGATTTTTTGCTTTGGTTTATTTCTAAAGTTGTCCTCCATTTTATTCCAATGTCATGGAAAGCCAGTTAATTCTTATTTTTATTTATTTATTTGTTAATGCAGAAAAATGAAAAGTTCAAACGTGAAAGCTTTATTAGGGAAAATAAAAGGCTGAAATACACAGCTGTCGTCATGCTATTTTATGGACCTATTATCTACTGTTAATTGAATCCATGCATAGCAGTGATAATAAAATATGGAAGGACAGAGAGCTCAGTGAGGGAACCCTTAAGAGAAACCTTATTAGCCTTACAAAATAAAAGACGTGAAAGGTACAGTATTCTTCTATGATGCCAGAGGTCTATATGTGAATTCACATGATAATAGAAGTAAGTAACTTCTTGGAAAGAATAAGCCAATATTTCAAATGGTGAGATTTATAACAGAATGACTGCTCATGCTCCATGAATGTCTTCTTTTTTGCCTTTCTATTCAGAATAAAAGGTAGGTTTCAAGTTTCTGATAACAATATAACTGAATACCAATACTTTTATTTGCTTATTTAGTTAGGAACTCATAGATATTCTGTGAGTTTTATTACCTTTCGAGAAATATTTTTAGGTGGTCTGTCAAGTTACCTTATAGTGGTTTAACCAGTAAAATATTACTTACTCCTTTGGTATAGAATTTTCACTGTGTTTTTGAGCAAGACTGTCTTTGGAGACAAGATTGCGACCAGTTGACAATTACATGGAAAGCAGTATCACCTATATGCATATTCTTTGGTTTACCTGATGTCTTTTTGCGTACATTATATCATGTGTGCATTCATGTATGTGTACGTGTGTGTGTTGTGAGTAGGGAGATTGGAAGGTGTATCTTATTTGGAAGATACCATGCAATCATGAGAGGCATTGCTCCTTTACATCAGCAGGGATGTTTAAGGAGAAATAAAACAAAAATAATCCTTGTTCTCAAAGAATAGCGGAACACAGATGAATAGAAAAGATATTAGTTAGGTAATTGCAATAAATATTCATATACCTATAACAGGGAACTTGTAATATGCCAGGGAGATATTTAGGATGTGTCTCTAAACTATTCTAGGAAGGATCAAAGAGTACTTCCTGGGGCCCTCGATGGTTCAGTCAGTTAAGTGTCTGACTTCAGCTCAGAACGTGTTCTTGGGGTTCTGGGATAAAGATCCCTATTTCTGGCTCCCTGTTTAGTGGGGAGTCTGCTTCTCCCTCTCCCTCCCACTTTGCCCCTCCCCACCCAGTTCCTGCTCTCTCTCTCTCTTAAAATAAATAAAGTCTTAAAAAAAAAGAGTGCTTCCTGAAGAAAGTGATTTTAAGTCACTATGCGTTATACTCAAGATCAGTCCCCAAATCCCTGGCTTTTCTATCCCATTCCCTGTGGTCTCCGTGTTCCCAAGAACAGTTACTGTATTAAATTGCTGGGGCTAAGTACCACAGATTGAATGATTTAAGACAACAGAAATTTATGATGTCACAGATCTGCAGGGTAAAAGTCCAAAATCGAGGTATTGGCAGGCCCTGCACCCTCCGAGCCTCCAGGGAAAGTTGCTTCCTTGCTCCTTCTAGCTTCTGGAAGCCTCAAGCATTCCCTGGTTTGTGGCAGTGGGACTGCGGTTCATACGGCTTCTTGTCTTGTCTTCCCTCTTATCTGTATCTCTGTCTTCACATGATGGTTTCCCTGTGTGTCTATGTCTGTGTCCAGATTTCCCCATTTCCATAAGAATATTGGTCATATTGGATTAGAGTACACCTTAATGTTCTCATTTTAACGTTTTTTAAATATGCAAAGATTTTTTTTCCAAACAAGGTCACAAACACAAGGACTGAGAATTAGGACTTCAATATATCTTTATTTGGTGGGGGGGGGGGAGCACAATTCAACCAATAACGGTTACTAACATTTCCTTGCCTACAAAACACAAGACTAACACTGCATCACTCTTTTGACCCACAGAAAGTATATTACGAAATCATAATATAGACGTGGTACCATATGCATATCTTGTTGTACTGAGTTTTTTCATACACGTTGTGTTTACCCCAGTATGAAGCTTACTTGATAAATATGGAACCTGTGGATTAATAGAAGAAAAACATTTTATTTTCTAAAATAATTTTTCGGTTGATTTCCAAGTTCTTATAGAAATAAAAAAAGAGAAAAATTCCCTGTAGGTTGTGCCACTGTCTCATGTTAACTGCTAATTTGTCAGAAAAATACCAAAAGAATAGCAAAACTCCCAAGGTGATAATATGAAATAGCTCATATATTATCCTGACAACATCCCCACAGGCTGCCAAGGAATATGAAATTCAACGAGGGAAGATACACTGCTGCAAAACTTTTCTGTAAGAATGAGAATGATCACCTTCTAAAACTATACTCAAGACCACTCCAGCTGTATGGGAATTTTATGCAGGAAGGTATTATCTCTCAGGCACAAAGCACAATCCTGGGTTAAAAAAAAAAATTATATTCCAATTGAAGCATTTGAACAATTTTCAAGAATAATGAAAACTTAAAAGGACCTGAGATCTCTACTTAATAAGAATGGGGAAAAAAATTATAAAGATGGGCCTGGGGGGGCGGGGAACAAACCTCTAGGCTTTGCATTTTCTCTCACTTTGAATTTATAGAATTAAATACATTCCACATTATCTTTACATTATCAAACTTCACTTTTATTATTTGATTCCAGTGGCGTTAATGTTAAAGTAAGAAGAAAGACCAAGGATGCCAGTCCTATAAGTAAATATAATGTAATCAAGTCCCTATTCATCAGGACCTGGTCTTAAGTCTACAGGAACCAAACCCCCCACCCCCATGGTAGCATTTCATCAGACTGCCAGTGACAAATTCATGCCAATCATCATACAAGAGGCAGACACAGGTATCACAATACTGATATATTAGCTTTTATATTACATTATAATTGTGATGAAATTTTGTCAAACTCACCAATAACAAAAATGCAAGTTAATAAAAGAAAAAGATTCTGTCTGAAGATATCTTAACAAAAACCATGAATAATTTTTTTAAAGAATGTGAGGAAATATACCTTCAGATATGTCAAAGGTGATGCAAAAGTACTTTAATCTTTTTCCCAAAGATTTTATTTATTTACTTGAGAAAGAGAGCACGAGTAGGTGGGAGGAGCAGAGGGAGAAGGAGAAGCAGACCCCCATTGAGCAGGGAGCCCAACTTGGGGCTCCATCCCAGGACCCTGAAGGCAGATACATAACAGACTGAGCTACCCAGGTGCCCCAGTACCATAATTTTTCTGAATCCCAATTTGATAATATGCACCAACAAATGTTGAAAAGGTGTGTGCCTTCTGGTTCTACTTCTAGAACAGAACAGAATAGAATAGAACTTCTAAAACTGGAATAGAACTTCTAACAATGTATCTTAAGTAATCAGACAAATGTGCAAAGATATATGCAGAAGGGATTCATTACAGTACTGTTTCTATTAACAGAAAACTGTAAAATATTAAAATATCTATCAGTATAAATGTAGGTAAAGCCTTTATACAGTGAAATACTGTGCAAATGAATCTGTATCAGATGCTTCTCTAGATTTGAATTCTAATTTATTGGAAACACGAGGCCAGAGGAACACACTGAATGACACCACAGTGATGTAATCAGCAAATGAGTTTGCAAAGCAAGAAAATGGAATGAGATAGTAGGAACCAACAGATTAAAAATAATTTAACAGATATATTATCCAATATGAAACTTACTCAGATTATTATGCAACTAAAGAACAAAAACATTGATACAGTAAGTAGAAGGGTTCAAACACCGGATGATATTTGATTAGACTATGGAATTTATTTTTGGGGGGTTTGGTGGTGGGAGGGATGGGGGGACTGGGGGAGAGAGAATCTTAAGCAGGCTCCACGCCCAGCGTGATGCTGACACAGGGCTTGATCTCAGGACCCTGAGATCATGACCTGAGCCAAAGCCAAGAGTTGGACGCTTAACTGACTGAGCCACCGTAAATGCCCCTGATTATACTATGGAATTTTAATTAACTGGCTTAATGCGATGATAGTATTAGTATGTCTTTAAAAAGAAATCCATATCTTTAGAAATATTCGCAGATAAATTAATACACAGTTGACCCTTGAAGAACATGTGTTTGAAATGTGCAGGTCCATTTTATGTGTGGATTTTTAAAATAAATATGGTACACTATTGTAAATGTATTTTCCCTTCCCTATAATTTTAATAGCATTTTCTTTTCTCTAACTTACTTTAGTGTAAAATATAGTATATAAAATACATATAACATATAAAATACGTGTGAACTGACTGCTTATGTTATTGGTAAGGCTTCCAATCAACAGTAGGCTATTAGTAGTTAAACTTGGGGGTGACATCAAAGTTATACATGGATTTTCCATATTGTGGGGATAGGGAAGGGATGCCGCTGTCATAACTCCTGCATTGTTCAAGGGTCAACTATAATATCTGGAATTTATTTACAATGATTCAATCGTGGAGATGTTGGTGAGCAGGTGAGGAGTGGATAAAACATGATTATTGTTGAAGTTTTGGAATCCGAAAATGGGAGCTCATGATACTTTATTTTGGTAACATTTTAGGAAAAAACATTAAACATTTTAAGAACTTTTTAGAGCTAAGTAAAAAAAAGCATGGCATATAACTAGATATAACATTGCTTTCTTAGTTAAAATATAAATGATGGTAAGCACACATACATAATACAAACAGCTGAAAAGATAAAGTAGATGTTAACAGTAATTATCTCTGGATGGTGGCATACAGAAATGGCATTAATTTTGTTACACTTTTTAGTAATTTCTGGCTTATTTTGCCAATATTAAATATAGAAGAAGGAACATAGAACTATTTTGCCTTAAATTATGTCCTTTTATATTAACTCAATCTTTCCAATAAGCTGTCATCTAAAGCACTGTCCTCCTTGTGGCAAAAAGAAAAAAACAAATCCTTTGGAGTGGCTTCCAGAATAGTTCACACAGTCCCCAGCCTACCAAATGTCCTTCTCACGGCTGGAAATATCTCCCTGGAAAAGTGGCAATAAAAGCTGCCAAATCTTTTCTCAATGGCTCAATTTTTTTTCCCCAAAACTACACACATCCACCCCCTTTCGTTGACACACTCTCTCTTCAAAATGTTAGCCAATTAACTTGGCCAGAGTTTACTGTCCTCATTGCATAGTTTGGTTGGGGAAACATTCAGCCCCCTAAGGATTTCTGCATATGTTTAAGAGAATCCAGTTCATGAGGACTTAATAACTCTTGGGGGTCAATTTGCTTCCATATTTAGGGACCCCATTCTACAGACCGCTAATTTTGCTGTTTCTCTGAAATCACACTTGAGGTTTATTATCTGTGCTATCTTACATTGCACACTGCCATATTTCTTATACTGACTTGCATATGTTGTTCCTACATAACATTTTAAACTTATATTCCTTGTCAATTTTCTACTCAGTGCCAGGTTGAAATTAATTTCCCAAATCTTGCAAATCTCTTTACTACCTACGTCCTAAAGGTCTCTTTTCCTTCCTCTCTCCCCAGTCCCCCACCCCACACTTACTCCCATCATGATCAATCCATCTTTAAAAATTCAGTTAATAGGAGTTGCTGGAAATGACAACACAGGTGTTTTAGATTAGGAGGAAATTACTGATTAGGTGTCTTCCGCTGACTAGTGGGCTTTTTGATAACACTGCTCTGAATGATTGATACACTGGGAGGCCTCCACAATCCCAAATATGAGTAACATATGATTCATCCAAGTTCATCCCCGTTTCCTTAATGGTAGAGTGGCTTTTAATTAGTATGTTCCTACCATTTCAGTTACCTATTGTCTATGTTTTTTGACACAGTGCAATCCACCCAAATTTGTACAGCATGAAGTCACAAATCATGATCCCAGGTATACCATCCCTTTGTGAAAATACATGTATTTGCTCTAAGGAGAATGCAAACAGCAAGTGGGTGAGCTTGGTGGCACTAGGTAAGAGCCAGTAGCTCAGCATTTAGGGTCAGGTCAGACATATAAGAAGCAAGCAAACATGCTTTCAGATGGACATGATTCAAAAGCAAATTTCATAAGAATGATATGTTTACCATACTCGCAGCCTATCCTGACTATTGTTGAGGCTGAAAAACCTCACAAAAGATTTCTCTAGCAATACTTTATAGTTTCTCTCTGACTATGACTGCTTGAGGAGCTGAATTTCAACTCACATATTTCATCGTCAAAGCACAGAAGTTACATCTAGCTAAAATCCACTACATTCTCTTAAGAGAGAACTCCACTAGTCTGTGCATCTTACAGGCAAACTATTTTACCAATTCCTAAAAAGCATTCCAGTACAAGAGATTTCTGTTATTTGTTCATTTTTTTAACATGTATGTTTGGTGGGCTCATGGTACCTATGAAGCAGGCATTATGGTCTCCATTTTACATTTTTAGGCACAGAGAGGTTAAACTCTTAGTTCAAAGTCACACAGCTGCTGAATGGTCAAGGTGACATTGAAGCCCCAAGTCCGTCATCTTCAGATCCCACTAAGTCATATTGCTTTCCTGCAAACAAAATTTGAATGAACTACTCTTAGGTTTGGACATATTAGTTCAAAGATGTCACTACGGGGTTGTTTTAAGAAATAAAGCAGTAGAGATGAAGTAACTGTCCTAATTGCCTATAACCCTCAGACACATTCTCCTCCCCCACTTCCTGAAAGGCACCCATCTCATGAGTTTGGTTTTTACTTACAGTCCACTTTTTATTGTCTATATAAGTAAAATAGTTACATTTTCATAAAAATATGTAATCTTGCTTTAGTGATTTTAATAGAATAAAATAGTATATTTGGGGGCCTTTTAAATATTTTTATTCAACATTATGTTTATGTTGAAAGTGTTTTCCATTGACCCTCTAGGCTTAGGAGTGGGGACTCTTTGTAAAACGGTTTAAGCAGGATTTTGAAACTCTCTGGGGGAGGATGTGACCTGCTTTAAGTCATAGGTAACAAAATATAGCACAGAATTGGAGAGCAGCCTCTTTCCCGATGTTTGCATGGAATTGAAAATGTTTTGCCAGAGTCAAGACAGAATTTGGTGGAAGTACCTGTGTTGGTACCTTAACATGAACATTCTTTTTATTTTATTTTTAAAAATTTGTTTATTATTGTTATTATTATTATTATTATTAGCATGGACAATCTTGAGCAGTGGGTGGACCAAGTGAGAATCAATTAAGAAAAATAGATTGGATGCCAAGGATGGATTTCAGCTGATAGACCAGTCTGTGAGAGTAAGTGAGGAACATCCTAAAAATAATTGCGAAGACCTTCTGGAAAATCCTAATTTCCAGTCTTTTAAAAAGTGAAGCCCTAATGACAAAAATGTGGTCATTCGGAAGATGTAAAAGTGACATTATATGTAAGCACAGACTATGAAGCCTGTTTTATATGAATTACTCAGTGTTCACTCCATTGGTGGATTTTCACTCCCTCCACCCTTGGAGGACTTTCATGACATTCAGAGTGATGTATTCTTATGCACACATCTTACGGGTCAGCAAGCATGTTTGCAAAAACTGGCTTACTCCTCACTTAGGATTCAAAGCCATGTAAGAACAAGGACATTTCTGTAGAACTTGGGGTCAGGTAGTGAGGGTTCCAAGAAGAAGAACTGTGGATGTTGGAAGATACTTCAATACTGAAGAACTGAACATCAGTGCTAAAAGTTCTCTTCCTAATTTTATAGTCACCTCTGCTGATATGCAAAATGATCAGAGGGAAAGAAATTATTTTCACATACCACGTATGCTTCATTATGTTTCTGAAAGAAAAATAATGACATTTCATAGAACTTTCACTCACAGAAGTCAATCCTCCTGATTCTTGGACCAGCCCTACATTGTTACGTTCCTGGCATCTTCAGCCACCTGTGCAATGTCCTAAGTTTTCATTTCACAAAACCCAAGCAGTCTTTTTATATGCTTAATAAAGTCAGACGTGGTGAACTTCGGGCTTTAGGGATAGAAGAATAGGGGAAAATTAGAGAGGAAAATGCATATGGAAAAAATAACACCAGGCTGTTATTCTAGCAAACGGTCACATTTGTTTTCAATATGGTTTTGAATTCGGTGTGCAAGATTGAAATTTGACTTTTCTTCGAAGTCAGTCTCAACCCAGCTCTGAATGGAAGAAGTTATTAAGGCTGCAGAGGAATATCCGGAGCAAAGCAGCACTCAGATAGGAGTAATTTCCAAGACATTACTTAGGTTAATTTGGTTACATTTTCTCAAGGGTAAAATAAACATAGTAATAATTGCCATGGCCTGCTACAGAATATTTTCAGTGAAAAAACATTTTTTTTATTTCAATATTACAGGTAATGCCGCTGTTATTTTAGTCAAAGCCTGGTTTTAGTTGAAGCTGGAGGCTGTGTGATCAGGAATGCCAGAAAATGAAAGGAAAGGGCAAAATCGTTGACTCCAGAAGAACAGTACCGCTGTGATGAAGAGACTCCAGATAAATTTCTCCCTAGTGATATTTGCTAATTTGTTACTCTTTGATGTGCATTTATTTTTAGTCACCAGAGAACAACAGTCAGCAATACCATATGAAAATTTCCCTTGACATAGGGAATTCCAAGGGGGAACTCTCTTCTGGTTTTTATTTTCTGTGTCACTTTAAAGACCATCTATGGATATTTTTCGATAGTAAATCACATCAGCCTGAAAATACATTGGGAAAACAAGAAGGCTCAGCTGAAAATACATTGAGTGCATTTCATGATCCCCTCCCCAGACCAGGATGCAAAGCCAAACTGAGCTTGGGATTGGCTGAATGTCCTGGCATAAGAGCCTTGGCATTTGGCAGTTGAATTTCCAGACCCAAAGCTAAACTGGTATTTTTCTCTACAGTTTACTATGGTAGTTTGCGGAAAGTGTATGTCAAGAAATAAACTGCCAACTTGAGTGTGCCTAATTGTGCAATTAGGTGAACTATTGCAAACTTCATAGCATTACTGGAAGAAAGCAATTACTACTTGCTGCCACACAAATGTTATAAAATAGAACCAAAAGCAAAAAAATGTCCCCACAGCCAAAATTGAGGAGCCTATCTTGCAGTCTGAGGCATGCAGAAACATGGCACCCATTAGAATGCCAGGGCAGTGAGCTAGTGGAGAGTAGGGTATTTTTAGTATAAAAATGATATCAGAATGAAGATCACACCTCTGTCTTTAGCCCAGGACAACTGTGTGACCATTACCTGTTAAATATGAATTATAG
Organism: Ursus arctos; assembly: GCF_023065955.2. NCBI lineage: Eukaryota > Metazoa > Chordata > Mammalia > Carnivora > Ursidae > Ursus > Ursus arctos. The sequence goes on from NW_026622930.1 coordinate 18,409,586, forward strand.
GTTCGGAAAACTTCTCTAGGACACTTGGCGGTGGTAACTAATTCGGTTGTAAAGGTTGTCCATAGGATTAAAGAAGGCTGCTCAATTTTCCAGGTTTTTTCTTATGCGTTGAAGAAGAGTACCAGAAGGGGGAAAAGTGAGTGTACTTTAAACGTATCCTTATGTTTGCAACTCTGAATTCTACCAATTCTTGATCTCTTTTATGGAGAAGCGTAGCTCTTTGCTGCACTCCTACCACCTCCTTCACACACGCACATACACATTCTTGCACAGACACCGATTTTACCATGATTACTGGTAAAAGTAGTAAAATTACATAGTACAGTAGAAGGAGAACTCCAATTGCTATCAGAAGATCTGGTTTAAATCGGGGCTTAGCAGGTGTATAGATGCGTGCGTGGTAAACGTGGATATCTGTAACTGCCTCATAGAGCAACGAGAATCAATCATCCTGATCTTACCTAGGAATTCCCAATATACTTCTGCCTTTCTTCTCCATCTCCTCACACCCTAACAACTTCACTCCACACTGATCCTTTACTCCCTTGACTAACCCACATTACGTTTTATTTACATTATGCTATATCTCATTTAGTACTTAATCCTATCCATCCACACATTGTGCTGCAGAGCAGCTCTGAATAAAAGAGTGATAGGCAGAAGCCCAATCCACTTTGCTCTGAATGTCATCAGTTCTCTTGCTTCGGGACTTTAAGACACTGACAGAACTCTAAGCATGGTCTGGAGACCAGAGTCATGAGAAGATATCACTTAGCAATAAAGATGCAAACCTCTATGTAAAATACTGCAAATTCAAACTCAGGATTTTTTTTAATTTTTAATTTTTTTACGTTTTTATTTAAATTCTAGTTAGTTAACATAGAGTGTCAAACCCAGAAAATTTTAAAATAAATATATATATGTGGCAAAAGAGTTTAATCTAAGATTGAGAGGATATTTCTTTTTTTAAATGTATTTATTTTAGAGAGAGAAAGAAAGAGCATGTGTGCAGGAACAGGTGTAGGGAGGGGTAGAGGGAGGGAGAGGGAGAGAATCTCAAGCGGACTCCCTGCTGAGCCAGGAGCCAACCCAGGGTTCAATCTCAGGACCCTGAGATCATGACCTGAGCTGAAGTCAAGAGTAGGATGCTTAACCAACTGAGCTACCCGGGATCCCCAGGAAGATATTTCTATATTTAAAACTCTCCTATTACAAATTACTAGTTTTGTAAGATTGAAAGAAGGAAAACTAAATTATCATATTAGTTACCAACAAAAGTTTCTTGACACCAAACATTCTTTTTTCAGAATAACCTAGATGCTAGTATGAATATGTATGCATACTGTATTTTTAAAGTTTTTGTAACTCAGATGATTACAATATACCATTTATAATAATTTTCGGGGTATATTAAAGATTTAAATGTAAAGTCAAAAATAGCAAATACAGTAGAAAAATATTTTTATATAATTGAAATGGGGTAACTTTCCTAGAATAATACTTAGGTCAGGAATTGTGAAATTGTTATTTTACAATAACAATTTCTTTAATTACATTTCTTTAATTAAAATTTAAATATTTTAAAAAGTTACTTAGTTAATATGTCTCTCATATTTTTTATAGAATTTTTAAATCATTTTCAAAACAAATATAATTTGGGGAAAAACATTTACAATGCATGTGGCAAAGATTAAATATGTATATTTCAATAATTATAAGAAACTCATTATTACAAATCTATAAGAAAAGGCCAATATACTAATAATGCTTAATGGAAAAAAGCATAGTTAGCTCACATAAGTAAAAGAAAATATCTTATAAAATTTTTAAAAATGTTTAATATTCATGACCAAAGGTTTGAAAATAAAAACTGATATTTTTCTCCTATAAGGTAATATTAAAATAAATAAAGTACTCACTGGAGGCAGAGACAGGAAGTGGGCAGGCTTGGTGTAAGAATTTATTCAACCTATCTGGTTAATAATTTGGCAATGTCTATGTACAATTAAATGGGCATATACTTAGAGTTAGAAAGTCTTCTAGCAATTTGTCCTAATAATGGTGCAATAAACACATAATTGCACAAAGATGGGTCTCACTTCCCTATAGGTATGTTTAAAATAGCAAAATTTTGGAAATAAATTAAATTGCTACCAATTTGAGACTAATTATACAAATATGGCAAATCCACATAGCACAGTATTATTCAGTTATTAGAAATGCAGAATGGGGAGTTCAGGTACCCAGTAAGATGGAGTAAGCACATTCTACCTTATCTTTCCCTTTGACACAACTATAAAATTTGTACAGAATGCATGGAAGAGTGATTCAAGAAATATGCGAATGGTAGCAGGCTATTGCTGAAGACCAGAATTAATTCAAGTGCCACCTAAATGATGTGGGGTTCACCTTTTTCCCTCACCTCTCATATCCTCCAGCCTGGTCACAGGCAGCCTGAAACCCAGGTGCAGAAAGAGCTTCAGGGAAAACCCTCTGGTTCTCTCTCTGGTTGCAGGGAAAGGAGCTTCTAATGATCCAAGAGAATATGGAAATCCCTTGTTTGTTTTTATTTGTTTTGTTTTACTTCCTTCCATTCTGTGTATCTCAGCTCCTAAGCAATCCTTTAGTGATTTGAAATAGACCCATTGGGAGGATCAAAACCTCTCAGTGGGGGAAACCTTCCACCCTGATCCCAGAGAGTTTTAATTCCTGAAGAGTCAGGGGAATCCCTGTGGCTTGCTTTCTCTCTCTGTCCTCTTGCTAGTTGGTCCTAGAAGTGAGATCTTTTGCAGAAGTGAGCAGCAAAGTGGTATAACTGAAGGACTGAAAGGAGAATCCCTAGGGAACTGGTATCAAGGAGATCCCAGAAAGGGAGAGCTCAGAAAAGCACCCTTGTATCGTACTACATGAACAGGTGGGATAGTGGAGCATAAGACTCTTGATCTCTGGTTTGTGAGTTCCAGCCCCACGTTTTTTTATTTAAAAATAAACACCTGGGATAACCCACAGCTGTGCAGGAATAAATCTAATTCTAATTAGCATACACAGAGTTAGAGGATTTAATAAGCAGATAGACAACCATCCAGATATCAGACTGAGTACTGAATGGCCAACGACCTAAATGCATGGAGGGAGATACTCTGCTAATGATTCGGAACACTCAACATAGTGAAAGAATTCAATTCTCCATAGATTGATCTATAGATTTAACACAATTATAATTAAAACACCAGAAGGAAATGCATATATATAGATATAGATACAGACCTTTTTTTTTTCTTTGATAAAAATAAACCCATTCTAGGGGCACCTGGGTGGCTCAGTCGTTAAGCGTCTGCCTTTGGCTCAGGTCATGGAGCCCCTTGTCCAGCTCCCTGCTCAGCAGGAGGCCTGCTTCTCCCTCTGCCTCTCCCTCTGCTTGTGCTCACTCGTGTACTCTCTAATACATAAATAAAATCTTTAAAAAACAAACTGAAACAAAACAAAAAACCAATTCTAAACTTTACGTGGACTTTCAAAAGAACTAGAATAGCTAAAATGGATTTGAAAAAGAGGAATAAATTTAGATAAACTATACTACCTGATTTTAAGACTTAATTTGAAGCTGCTGTAGTCAAGATACTATGGTATTTTTGAGGAAATAGCCATATAGACGAATGGAACAGAATAGAGAGTCTAGATGTAAACAGACATAAATATAGGCAATTGAACTTTGACAGATTTGTGAAAGCAATTCAAGAGAAAGAATCATTTCAATGAATGATGATAGAAAAATCGAATATACATATGCAAAAAAAAAAACTTTGCCCTGAATCCCATTCTTCTTACAACTTAAATCCAAATAGAGCATGTATCTATATATAAAAGATAAAACTATAAAACTTCTGGAAGAAAACATAAAAACAAACCCTGCCCTGGACTAGACAGAGATACTAGACATAAAACCAAAAAAAAAAAATTCATAAAAGAAAATATTAGTAAATTGAACTTAAAACATACAAAAACTTTTTTTTTCCACTGTGAAAAAGAGTATTGAGGAACTAAAATGACAAGCCACCAACTGGGAGAAAGTATTTACAAATCACATCTCTGAAAAACAACTTGTATTCCAAATATATAAAGAACTTCCAAATTCAACAGGAAAAAAAAAACAACCAAACAACCCAGTTAAATAACAGACAAAAGACTGAACATACACTTTACCAAAGAGGATATAAAGATAGCAAATAAATATATTAAAAGATGTTCAACATCTTAAGCCACTAGGTAAATTCCAAATTAAAAGCATGATAAATACCTCTACATATTTGAATAGCTAAATTTTAAAAATAGCAATAATAAAATTTAAAAATGGGTAGTACTAAGTGCTAAGAAGAATGGAGAGCAACTGGAACTCTGGTACATTGCTGATGGGAAGGCAAAATATTGCAGCCACTCTGGAAAGCAGTTCGTCAGTTTCTTATGAAATTAAACATACATTTACCATATGACACAGTAGTGGCATGTCTGGATATTTATCCTAGGGAAATTAAATATTCTGGTTACTGAAAAATATATAAATGAATGCCTATGGTGTCTCTATTCATAATCACCCAAAACGGGAACCAACCTACACACCCTTCAACAGAGGAAGGCAAATGAAGAAACTGTCACATCCATACAATGGAATGCTATGTAACACAAGTGAACAAACAACTGATACATACAATAACTTGGATGAATCTCAAAGGCGTTATGCCATGTGAAATAAGCCAGTCTCAAAATTCTGCAGGTCTTCATGTGAATTATGTTCTTGATAATACAAAATAGGGAACATATCAGTGTTTGCCAGGAGTTAGGCATGAGGATAGGATGTGACTAAAGTCAGTGGTATGAGCGAGCCTTGTAGATGATGACACTGTTCTGTATCCTGATTATTGCGGCATTATGTAAATCCATGTTTGTGTTAAAATTTATAGAATTGTACACCAAAAAGTCGATTTTACTGTACGATAATTTAAAAATAAGCTTGATTTTAAAAATGGTTGACATAGATATTTTTGTCAATCATGCATAATATTTGCAATATATCATGTTATTAATTAAAAGCGCTCTACACAGCAATATATAGATTATACATAGTCCCACTAGTATAAAATATGTATGCACATTAACATAAATACAGAAAAATGCACACACATTTACTCACATATAATGTCTGGAAAATATATACCAAATAGTTAATATAGGTTGTATCTTTTTATTTCTTCACATTTTTGTATAATTTGCAATTAAGATGTATCACTAAAATCTGAGCAGAAACATTTCCTTAAAGGATCTTTCTCATGACAACTCTTATTTATGTAACACAATTTCCCAAAGTGTCTTTGTCATGTGTAAAATCAAATTATAAACTGTGTCGTGTTTGGATAGTAACTACCAAGTTAAATACATTAAAACCAGGAAAAAGCAGGTGACCTTATACAATTGGTTTATACAGTAAAGTTATAAACATCGTCTTAGAAGCAGTCAAGCACTTAGGAGGGGAGCTAGATGAAGAAGGAATATGAAGGATGTAGAAAGAGGATTACCTGTTTTGGAGGAGGGTAAAACCTTATCATGTAATGCCTGGAGATAAAAATTACCGGGCTAGAAATCTAAGTTTTTTACAGACCAATGAATCTGTGTAAGTAGTTTGATGAGAGGAGAAAGAGAAGAGAGGAGGGGAAATAAAGATATGAAGGGAAATATAAAGAATTAGAAGATCATATAGAGAAGCAGCACTACTTATCTCTGATTTTTCCATCCTCTTTCCCTTTAAAGAAAATGGTCCTCATAATGAGAAAGGTAAATCAAATACTTAGAGGAAGTAAATCCCAGGATTAGAGAGATGTTTGTAAGAGAGCAACAGGTACCTTTACTGAGTTCAAATTTCAAGGGCCAAGTACATACTAACATAATTTGTGGCTAGGATTACTGATACACTGTCAATATTTCAAGGCATTATCAAATACCAGAGATAAGTAAATACGCCAAATTTTAATAAAGTAGTAAGAGATTAATTTTGAACCTCATAAACCAGTAATCTTGTTGTCAGTATTTCAAGGATTCTTGAAAGACTCATTAAGTAGATGTTTGGGGAGTAGTTGGCAAAGAAAATAGAGATGTGGATAGGATAACAGAGATTCATGCTTCAGTTCAAACAACCGTTATAAAACATTCGTTTAAAGGCATTGTTTTAGGTGCAGTGCAAATGAAAGAGATATAAAAATGAAAATGATTAATCATTATGTTCCTTAAACCTCAGTGCATTTTTATAATAGTTCATTTTAACCCACTGAGCCACCCAAGTACCTCGTGATTTATTAAACTTAAAAATAAACTCGTCAGTTGTTTAACCAATAAATGGGTTTATTTGGATATAGCAGAGAACTGCAATTTAGGAAAAGCAAGCTACGGCAAAACCATAGGCACATCTGGAGAACAAAAAACAGGAACGTTCTCTTACAGAGGTAAGGGGGAATGGGAATGCTGTTATAAACAAAAACTACATTGGAATAAACAGAGACCTCGAATTGGAGTGGCTTTTCATTGATTGAGTTGTAAGTCTCTCATTGGCTGGGCTGTTGCTGGGAGAGAAGAAAAACATTTCTCCCTTTTGTTGGGGTAGTAAAGTAGCTAAAATAGTATCATTAGCAATGGATGTCTCTTCTAAGATATGAGGTCTGCAATTGCAGCATGGTAGAACGCCGGAGACCTCCCTCTACTGGCTTCCCGACTCCCTTTTAAAAAAGGTTTCCTTTTATTAATTTTCAGATTAAATCACAGTATCTGTAAGTAGAGTTTTATGAAATAAAACATAAAAGGGCAGAAGGGGTTGTTTTGTGCATCTCAACTTATAAATAGTAATGGTATCAGCTAGAAATGCCCGTGGGCACTCCGTGAGCTCCCTAGAGATAGTCCCTCTTTTTTTTTTTTAATTTTTTTTGTTATTATGTTCAGTTAGCCAACATATAGTACATCAGTAGATTTTGATGTAGTGTTCAACGACCCTCTCTCTGTACCAATGACTTGGATGGACCCTTGCTCGTGGTTCTTATTATAACCGAAAGACGCCCTTCAGCAACAGTCATCAGGAAGCTTTGAAAAAATAAATGTTTATTACTTGTAAGACTTGGAAACTACATAGCTCACCAGGGGCCACACAGTGAGGTTGTGAGAATTAAAAGAGAGAGAGAGGGAAAGAGAGAGAGGTGCAAAGGGGTCTGGGGTTCTGCTTTTATTGAGGTTGAGGATGGAGGCCTAGGGTTTCATGGGCTCACTCTTTATTGGTGAATTTAAAACAAAAGAGATAATTTAAAGCCCAAGGAAGAGAAAAAAACAAGTGGCCCAGAGGGTCAGTTGTCTAAATCAACCTTGATTTCTTAAACAAAGCAGCCTCAGTGGGGGGAAGGTGGGTGGCTCCCAGAAGTGTTTATTGAGATGTGTTTTTGAAATGTGCTTGGCAATCAAAACTTAAGTCAGGCACTTGCATTACAAAAAGGAAAAACAAAAATGAAAACCTGTTCAGGGATTACACTATGGGAGTGGATTGAGAGGCCTTTCATTATAGACTGAGTAAGGGAAAATATTTTGAGGACACGTGGTTTGGAATAGGGAAATAGAGGACTGAAGTAATAACCAACTGGAGCTAATTACCATCTGCATGGGATGATGGAAGAGGTAAGGGGAAACAAGGGGCATCACTGAGATAGTTTGCAGAAAAGCCAGAACATGCTAAATCATTGAAATGTTCAAGTAAAAAATATATTTCAGTAGATCCTTTTTGGACATGGTCATTTTTGATGATTATTGACATGGAAACTTCTAGCATATTGATGAAACAAAGGTAACAAACTGTAAAGTGGTTTACTTAAAATAGGCCCGTTTATGCCATATGCTAACAGGAAAGGAAAAAAGAAAGAGAGAGAGAGAAAGGAAAGAAGGAAGGAAGGAAGAAAAAAAGAAAAGAAAAAGACAAGACAAGACAAGAAAAAAGAAAGAAAGAAAGAAAAAGAAAGGAAGACAAAAATAGCCCACAAATTTCAGGGGCTTAACATAATAAATATTTAGTTCTCACTCACATTGCATACCCAATGTAGATCAGTGAGAGAACCTTCTCTTGTCTGTGCCTCAAGGTCTTGGGCTGATAAAACTCCAATATACAACGTCAGCATTTAGAAAACAAATAAGTCCTCCAATATTCATGTGTCAGGGGAAGAGAGAACTTGAAGAATCCTAATTTCTTGCTTATGCTTTCCTGCGGAGGTGAAATGTGTCACTTAAACGTCCAGCCCAATGTCCAAAAGTACTTATATGGCCTGCCTAATGGAAAGGAGGCTGGGAAATGTCAGGAAAGCCCATGGATTCTCAGGGAACAAAACAGCTCTACCACAAGAAATCAGGGTTAGAGAAATGAATTTATGAATAGCTAACACAAAGCTGTTGCTGGGGTTGTGGAAATAAATGAGATAACTTGTGATGAGACTGAAGGTCAAGGAAAGAAAGTCACATTTGCTACAGGAAGGAAAACCAAAGAAGAGAGTAGAAACAAATATGAAGTGGTGCACTCAGGGAGAAACTTCAGTCAAGGACGTCAAAAAAAGAAAGTTTCTAACAGTGGGAGGGTTTCAGCAATGTCAAAAGCAGTTAAGGAATCAAATTGTAAAAAGACAGAGAGGAAGCCTTTGGATCTCTCACCTGCAAGTTGAGGGTAAATATTTTAAAAGAAAAATTTGAGAAGAGTCTTGAAGATGACGTTTGTATTTCAGACCATAGAGAAATACATGGTGGCAAGGAAGTGAAGACAGTGAATATAATTTTCATTTTTTCTTGGTAAACACCCACAATAAATCCCAACAATCTTAGTCCTTAGATAAATGTCTTCGCTTCTTTGAATTCAATTGTGTCTTCTATAAAATGAACAAGAGCTTAATTTTGTGCTTGCATCCAACTCCAGAAGTAATAACACTAATAATAGCAGCAGCAATGACAAAATAACTACTATTTATTGTCAACCGCATATGAGGCATCATGCTAGATGCTTTCCATGGGCTACCTGATACATAATTACATTCATGTTTTATTTTATTTTATTTTTTAAGATTTTATTTATTTGAGAGAGAGACAGAGCTCCAGCAGGGGAGGAGCAGAGGGAGAGGGAGAAACAGACACCCCGTTGAGCACAGAGCCTGACATGGGACATGGGCCTATGTGGTCTGATCTCAGGACCCCAAGATCATGACCTGCCCTGAAGTCAGACACCCAACTGACTGAGCCACCCAGACACCCCACATTCTTATTTTAAAGAAGAGACTCATGAGATTTAGATTAAATGACTTGTCCAAAGTCACACATTTATTATGTGGATAAGTTTGGATTACAGCCCAAGTTGGTCTACTTCAAAGTCATACATTTCTTTATCCATAATTGATGGCAGATTAAATGTATGGCATAGATAAATTCTACCTCTATCTTGATCATATATTTGAATTATGATGTCCTTGTTTATAAGTTGTCAAAATATGGATGATTGTATTAATAGATAATTGAACAACTACTCATAAAACATGTTGATTAGCAGAGCAATGATAAATTCTAACATTTGACTCTGTGCCCTCCGAAATTTCAATTAATGACTTCGATGAGCACAGGTTAACATTGATAAGTGGCTATTAAATTTAGTTACTCTGTCTGTGAAGGGAACAATTTTGTTAAGTCTAGGACTTCTTGAGGCTGCATAAGTAGAAAGCAGAGTTGACCGACTTAAGGTTCCTACTGAGAAAGACTCAGGGATTTAGTTGACTGTAAACTCAGGGCAGCCAACACAATCATGCATTGCTATTTATACTGATGTGACCAAATAATGCATGGATAAAACCTAGTTAAAGGGTATTGACAATCCCATTGAATGTAGTCTGAACTGAATAGAAAATACTTGGGCTTAAAATACTGGCAACACATTTTAAGAGTAACACTCAAAACCTGTGGATTGTTCCAAAGAGAATTATCAGGATTATCTAGGCATTGAAAGCCACATCACATGGAAAAAGACTAAAGACACCGAGGATATTTCGTTTGGCAAAGATAAAACTCAAAGAGTTGCAAACATTAGAAGAACTACCATAAGAAGATTTGCAAAAATTAGAAAATGTTTTCTTTTATTGAACTTAAGAGGGCATTTTGTAACTTTCAACGTAAGTCTTCTGTCTGTCCTCTGGAGTTAGATAAAATAAATCAGATATGTAAATTATAGCTACCCAATGGAAATGAGCTGCCATTAAAATAAGCAAAGTTTTTAGAGTGCTATATATATAAGATGACTATTTTATTTCTTTTCCAAACTAGGTCACTTTGGAGAGCAAAAAATGTGTTATTAATAATTGTCCTGAAAATACACTGGGACTTTCTCAGGAAAACTAGAATTCTCTACCTTAATAAAATTTCCCAGCCACTTTATATGGTATGTATGATTATAATTATTAGCTTCTCTTTTTAAAGATGAGAAATCTGAGGTAAGAATTTACCCAAAATCACACTGTTAAATCTGTCCATCAGAATTCAAATCTGACTCCAATGTCTAGGCTGCTCTATGCGGCAGCTCAAAAGTTATAGCCTTCTTGGTAATACATTCGTATTCTAGGGAATTATTTTCCTCAAGTCTGGAAATCACCCATTTTAGGAAAAAAGTGGTAGAAATGTTCACATTCTACAGAGGATTAGGTTTGAAAAATGCCACATTTTATGAGTTATGTCTAAGATGGGATTGTGTCAGCTTTAAGTATCAACTTGGCTGCACTATAGTCCCCAGATAGTCAATCATATAGTAATCTAGGTATTTCTGTAAAGGTATTCTATAGATGTGATTAAAGCCCATAATCGGTTGCCTTTAAGTAAGAGAGATTACTGTAGATAAACTGGGGGTTGGGGGCTGATTCAAACAGTTGGAAGATCTTAGTACAGAACTGAGAATTTCCAGAAGAAATTCTACTTGTAGGCTGAAATTTCAGCTCATTCCAAGACTTCCAGACTGTACGTCCTGTCTTACAGATGTCAAACTTACCTAGTCAACCCCCACTGTCACATAGTCACTTCCTGGCAATAAATCTCTTAATATATATTTTCTATGGGTTCTCTTTCTCTGGTTGATACAGAGGCCAGATACCCAAACTAGTGGAAGTGGTGAGGGGGTAGAAACAAAAATTAACATTAGTGAAGTTTGCTCCAGGTAGGTAAGTGATCAAAGGCAAGGCAGTGTGTGGTCTAGATTCAGGCACCAGTTAGGTGTAGGGACAGTCTCTAGTCTCCAGAGACAGAACTAATAAGAATAAGATTTAATGGCAGCCCTCATGTTAGGGACTGAGGAAGATGCTCTCTATCTCCACCTAAAGTTCCTTGCCCTCATCACATAGCCTACACTTTCACCTGCTTGCCCGCCATTCCTTCCTTCCTTCCTTCCTTCCTTCCTTCCTTCCTTCCTTCCTTCCTTCCTTCCTTCCTTCCTTCCTTCCTGTGGGCTCTTTAAAGCTTCTAGATCTTACTTTGCTGCTTTGAGAGCAGGCTAGAAGTACATGGGATTCAACATCCTTACGGAGAAGCACTCAACCAACTAGCAACAGGTGCTGGCTCATTTGTCCCTCACTTCTTGGGAATGATAACTCAGAGACTTGTGTTTTACATGAACTCCCAGAAATTACCAGAAATTAGCTAATAGTAAGCACAATCTACACAGGTACTCTCCTGTTGAATCTTTCATTTCATTTTTCAGAAGCCTTTGATGAGGTTTCAAGGTCATGTCCTCTATGATATAAAATCCTAGAGCTGGAAAGCATCTCAAAGGCCAGTTCTTCTCTGTCTCTTTAGCTTCTAGTTTCTCCCCCTGCCCATAGTGGTGACTTTGAATGCTTTATTGGTCAGTCACTTTCCCAGCTCATTTCCCAATGCCTCTGCCAGTGCTTCCTTATTTTTCAAACAATGTTCACATTCTACAGAGAATGTGTACAAACAAAATTATCTGTACTTGCATTCATATTTCCAAATGTGCTTCTCATAAAACTCAAAACTGAGAAAAGATGGGTTAGTAAAACAGAAAATTGGAATGAGAAGAGAAATATTCTGGTACAAGGAAGTCATGGAGAAGAATTCAAGTCCATTAAGCAGGGTGGGCTGTGTGACATGTGGAGCAATGTGGGAAAGCAGCAATGAATGCTGGGCCCTGTGGTCTAAGCTAAGCCCAGGTGTGTAGTAGATACGAGATGTGAGTTCTGCAAGTCAAGAGATTTAGATTCCCAGCACAGTACCTGGAACATGGGAAGATATTGAATTGGATTGAACTGTCAATGTATTTTCTGCTTTGGGGTTCAATGGTGTTGCTTAGCCTACAAATTAGGCCGGTATGAAAAAGAGAGAAAAAGAGCAGGGGCTAAATGATCTTTAAGGTTTCTTCCAACTCTAAGATCCTATATTATCCTAGAGAACACAACTTTGAAACCTTGGAAAAGCTTCATGAAAGTGAAGTAAAAGTTCCATGAGGCAAGATTCATGTGTATTTTGTTCACTATTGACTATCCGTGCTGGGCAATAGGATGTGTTCAACGAACATGCTTTGAATGAGTAAAAAAAAAACACATAGAAACATAGGATTCATTTCTTGAACACTTCATCCCACGTGAAAACCCCCTTTCCAGGCAAAGAAATTTTGTCCCATTTATATTAATCTTTTGTGGCCCACTTTTAATATCTTTATCACTCATATCTAAATACTTTCATGGCTTTCTTCTATGGCTTGGTTACACAGGCAACAGAGTCTAACATCCTAAGTTTAAAACCATTGTCTGCTCCTTAGAGTATATCTCACCATAGTCAATTTAATTTGTCTGCCTGGATTTCAGGTTGCTCCTTTTATGTCTATAAAAGAGAACATAGTAATAGTACCTACTTTTCAGAGGTGTTGGGAGAAATAAATTGTTTAGCATAACATCTAACATAAAGTTAGCACTCAATAAATGCAACGACTCATTTATACTTATCCGCATCTCCATTCTAAATTTTGTTGACATACTTTTCTAATTTTTGTCAACATGCTTAAGTAAAATAGGTTCTAATCTTTAAGAATCATGAGACATACAACCCTGGGCAGATACAGAGATTACTATGATTTTCGTTTTGCCAACAAGATGTAAAAGAGCAATATGGCATCTCCAATTAAGAGCAAAGCAGGTTGGAAGATATTGAATTTCAGATGGGTTCTGAGTTGCCATCAAGTTGATCTTGAAAGTTGAGACAGGCTTTGACTACTGATGACTTTTGAGTTAGATGATGCTAGTTTTCAAAAATGATGTTGGGGCTGAAGAAAATGTTCACAGCCCGAGAAGAGAATAAAGATGACACTGCTCTAAGGAGTGGACATTGGACATTTCCCATCATATATTTCCTTACTCAGGGTAGAAGGTACATATTCCTTCCATTTATTGATAGTACTTAGTACTAATACTATTTTCAGTTCTGCAATGGGAAATCTGAAAGTCTTGTAACACGATCCCATGACTCAGCCCTGAGAGCATTGCTCTTTACTAAGAGTGTGTAACCTGTAGGGTTTTTCCTTTTGTCAGGGTTTGGAAACAAAGGAATAAGTTGACCAAGAGTGACCTATCGTGGGAGCAACACTAGGAATGCACTCTAAAGGTACGAAGCTTGGTCCTCAAGTAGTTTACTTCTTTTTGAGAGAGAATATTGAAATATGTCTATCAACATTGATCTTTATGGTACTTAAATAAATGCTACACTCTTCAGAAGTAAAATAGATTCACCACCAGGTATAATTAAGGAAATCTCATTGGGGGAATCAGAAATTGAGGAAGTCCTTGAAGGTGGACAGAATTTGGATTGACAGAGAAGCTGGAGCATTCCAGTTTCCTGTAAATTCAGAAACTTGGAAGACTGGCAGTCAAAAGAGCCAGTGATTTTCCTCCCCTCCTCCTTCCTCAATATCCAGCCAGATCTGTTCTTAATCCCACCGTCAACCTCCAGAATGGAGCTGCTCGTACCCCAGAAGAGCATCTATATAGTCATATTGTATTTTAAGTGTTTACTCTGTTTTAAGCATAAGCATGGATATAGAAACCAAGTTCCATAATTGTTATCTCAAAAAGGAATAAGATGAAATGTCAATGGGGTATTTTCCTATTTTGGTTTTCAATTTAATTTGACTAAAGACCCATGGTTGCTCTTTATTTAGGGACCAGATTTGGAAATGAGAGATTTCTCTTCCAGCATCAGCTGACTGCTAATCCAGGAGGAATTTCGCTGAGTTTTAACCTCTTACATAATAGTTAACAAATACAACTTGAGCATTTATTTTGCAGAATTAATTGTTGATACTTTTTCATTCCTGTCTTTTAGCTCCAAGATCTGCACCTATGCAATTGTATATTGTTTTATCTTAATCAACTATCTGCAAACTCTTTCTAGCTTAAATAATCAGAAAAAAGGGAGGTTTTCTTTCCTGGGTAGCCCGAGTTATTTTTCCATCTGTACCCACAAAACTCAATTAATTGGTTTATTATTATTAAACTACACTGAGCTATAATAGAATAAAAATGAATATAAAAGTATTCATAGTTTCCTTGATTTTTTTCTAAGAAGTCTTCAAAAGTTCATAGAATTTATGAATAATACTCTTTAATAGGGAAGCAAGTCATTTCTACATTACATATTTTTTTAAAAATATGAGCTGCTCTTATTAGGTTGTACCTATCCATTAATATTTTCACTTTATTTTCCTTTAAGAGAAATCTTGGTAGAAATTAATCCCTGATGACAGGTCCCTGAAATTCAGTTAATGATTAATAATGATGAGAATCACTCTGGAGACCTTATATTGCTCATTCCATGAGGGGCTAAAATGAACTCAGGTCTTAGCTGTCTGGCTAATAATTTCATTCATAGATGGTTCTACAAACTAGAGCTCATAGGTCAAATCCCACTTGCTGCCTATTTTGTTAGGATAAATGAACTAAGAATTTTTTTTTTACACATTTAATGGATTAAAAATTAAAGGAAGATGGTGCTTCATGACATATGAGAATTATAAGACACCCTGACTTCAGCGACCATAAACACAATTTTCTTAGAACACAGCAATATCCATTTATTTATGTATGGTCTATGACTGTTTGGGTTCTCCAACAGCAAAGTTGAGTATTTGTGACACAGAACATATTACTTGAAAAGCCTAAAATATTTACTCTCTGGCCCTTTACTGAAAAAGCCTGAAGACCTTGTTGCAGCATAAGGGGCACTGAATTTGAACTAAAAGCATGAGATCTTAGGCCTAGTCCTTGATCTTTTTTTTTTTTTTTAATGATTTTTTATTATATTATGTTAGTCACCATACAGTATGTCCCCGGTTTCTGATGTAAAGTTCGATGATTCATTAGTTGCGTATAACACCCAGTGCACCATAGTCCTTGATCTGTTACATACTAGACATGTAACTTTTGGGAAAGTCTTTAATCCTAGCAAAACTTAGAATTCTTATTCATAAAGTGAGATGAATAGGAATGTGGAATTGAGAGAGAGTATAGTGAAAGTGCATGTGGAATTGAGAGAGAGTATAGTGAAAGTGCATGTTAGACTGTAAAACAATGTAAAATGGAAGATAATATTCAAATAGGCACAGGCATCCATTTGTGCCAAGCAATTCAAGCAATGATCATTTGCCCAAGACTTCCCAAAAGACATATTTAATTTTAGAAAAGCAATTTGGGTGCAAGGGAAAAAAAATGTAGAAGAGAAAATTTTACAGATTTCAAATTCAATTCATTAATTCATCTTGCAGAAGCAAACTCACTACTTTCTTGTTCTTTTCAAGAAATTTGCCATCAACTTGTAGAGTGAAATGTGTATAAAGATGAGTTTCACCGTTTCACTTCAGGTAGGACAGATATATATGTGCATATAAACTACGAGAATACGCCTGCTTTAATATATGCAGATAAATGTACAAGAGGAGTGGTACCAAGGGGACCCACTGTCCTTGACGCCTCACCTGGCCTTGTGAAATAATGAAATTTCCCCAATTAATAAAACTGTCAGTTCAAAAGCAACCAGGTTGGAAATAAATCACAGGAAGATTTCTTTTTCAGCAGAAGGCTGAGGGCAGGTCTGTATGTCTTTAAGTGGGTACTAAATTCTGTGTGTAAAGACAATTGAAGGAAGCTCCAGGAAGCCTGGCTGCTGGACCCTCAGGCAGCCTGCTGGCAAGAGGCAGACAGACAGTCCAGGCATTCCTCACACAATCATGGCCTTTCCGGTGACATTCCACTTTGCAGAATGATGCCACTTTTGTCAATGAGCCAAGTTCCCAGCTCAAGAACACCAATCTACTCTGAACAAAGGGAATCATCTGGAGCAGACCTGTTTTGATAGCCTGCCTGGCTCCTGGTGTGGCTTTGGTCCAAGGGAGGATGTGGACCACAATGCCTTTGAGTTGGATCCTTGGGGGGTCATAAAGGTAAAAAAAGATAGAGACAGGAGAATAAGTGTCTCTTCGGTTGGCTATAAACCCAAGGCAAAATTGCAGGCTCAAGGACTCATCAGTGGGTCAGAGGTGACCCCTAGTGGGGTCTGAGCTTTCTTCTGCTCAGTTAAAATAGTCTTTTCGGTAATATATCTCAGGTGCAGTTTGGTGAAGGCAAAAACAAGTTGGGGGGTTGAAATAAATTTAGAAATCAATAAAGTAAGAGGGGGAAAAGAAAGAAAAAAAACTGAAGAGAAATAATACAAAAGAGAAAGAAGGAACCCAAAGGAACAAAAAGAAAAAGTCTATAACTGTCCCTTTGAGAAATTTTTTGCCTTGGTGAAGGAGGCATTGATTACTACCACTGAAATAAATAAAATCATATCACTCTTCAATTTAAAATCCCCTAAGATCCTGACGTTGAACTTCGAAGCAGAACACACCCATGTGCAAAGCTTGCATGGCCTTGTGTGGCCAGCCATTTCGCTCTCCACCTCTATCTTAATCTGTGTCCTCCTTGGTTACCAACCACACCAACTGCTTTTAAGCTCCTCTGACAGGTAAGCACTTTCCTGCCTTTGGGTCTTGGTATTCACTGTTCCCTCTGTCTGGAATCATCCCATACTAGCTCCACCTTGTCATTCTGTCCTGGTTTCAATGTCACCCACTCAGCAAGGGCTTCGCTGTCCACCCAAGACGAAGCAGTGGTCCTTCCCCATGTCCGTCCCTACATGTTATGTTATGTTACATTATATTATATATTAAATTAATTGTAAGATGTTATTTCAATTGTAATATATTACATCAATTGTGATTTATTATACCAAGTATAATATGTTGTATCAATTATAAAACATGATGGCTATGAATATAAATATGCAATTTATATTTATCTAATACTCTCATATAGATGGACTAAATTTTACGTTTACTATTTGTCTTTTCCACTGGAATGCAAACTCTCTGAGGGCAGGGCCCTACAGCATGCCCTTCAGACAGCAGGTGCTCAGTATTCTTTTGTTGGATGGATGATTGAATGAGTTGCTCATGTACACATTTTTAAAAGTTGGAGGTAGAAATGGTTTAGAGGCATTTTCTTCCAACTCTTTCTACATATATTTTCCTGCTGAAGAAATTAAAACCCTTAGAACTTAAATGGCTTATTCAAGGTCATGCAGTTTATTTGTGGCAAAGATAAGCAGAACCACAATACCTTACAATATTCGTTTGATTAAGTACTGAGTTTTCAACTCCAGAAGTGACACTAGATGAGTCATTCTTACAAAGAGAAGCATGCTGCAGTGTAAGGATAAAGCTCAAGAAAGCTATGATGCCGCTTTGTATCCTCTCTCTAGATAGAAAAGAAAAGAAAGGATGTTTAGCCAAAAGGAATTGAGATTTATATTTCTTCGTTATTTTAGACAAGATTTGCTAAATGAAGATGCCAGAAAATGATTGACGGCATGACTCTCAAATAAGTGGGTTCCCAGGAGACTGGATTCTTCTTGTAAAGTCAGGAAGGACTACCCTTACATCAGCACATCTAAGCAGATTGAAATACAGTAGCTTGCTCTGAAAATTTTGTCATTTGAGTAGGCTAACCTGTGTATATAATGAATAGATCCTCCATTTATCAAGTTGGCAAAATACTAGGAAATTGAAGCATTGAATGACTGGGCTTCCCATTGACATCAAGGCTACCCTTACACAAGTAACTTACTTGTCTCAAGATGTATTGAGAAATGCCAATTGAATAATTATTTTAAATACATAAACTGCATTAGCAAGTATATTAGTTTTCCAAGATTGCTGTAACAAAGTGCCACAAATGAAATGATTTAGAACAACAGAAATATATTGTCTCACAGTCCTGGAAACCAGAAGTCCAAGATCAAGACACAGGTAGAGTTGGTTCCTTGTGAGAGCTGTAGAAAATCAAGAACAACAAAACACCTGTTCCATATTTCTCCTCTAGCTTCTGGTGGTCTGCTGCAAATTGTTGGCATTCCTCGGCTTATCGAAGCATAACCCTTATCTCTGCCTTCAACTTCACGTACCAATCTTCCTGTGTGCATAACTGTCTCCAAATTTCCCTTTTTCGTGAGATCACCAGTCATATTAATTTCAGACACATCTTAATGGTCTCAAGTTAACTAGTCATATCTTAAATAACCCTATTTCCAAAGAAGGTCACCTTCTGAGGTACTGGGGGCTAAGATTTCAATATATAAATTTTTGGGAGACACAATTCTACTCATAAAACAAGGTTGTTTTTAACCACTCTCAGACCTACTAACACAGACAGACACCTCACTAGGAAGTTGCACTTACTTGTGAAGGTGGTAGGCTCAAAGACTCCCCTTAACAAATCATTGATTTTAATCCCAGATAATTTTCTACTACACCAAATTGCCTTTATATTAGAGACAACAGTTCCAATAACTTCACTGAGACCCTGTCTTTGGCCAGATACTGTGTGTAGGCATGAGAAATCCAGCCAATGACCAAAAATAATTTCTAATTTAGTAGGATGCAGGATGTCATCCAATTCCTTGCCTCTGACTAAATATATAAATACAATCCATATTTTGAGGGATCATGGGGGTGTCTGGCTGGCTCAGTTGGTTAAGCATCTGATTCTTGATTTCAGCTCAGGTCATGATCTCAGGGTTGTAGGATCAGGTCATGATCTCAGGTTCGTGGGATTGAGCCCCCTGTCAGGCTCTGCGCTCAGTGAGGAGTCTGCTTGTCCTTCTCACTCTGCTCCTCCCCATGCTCCCTCCCTCTCTCAGTCTCTCTCTCTCTCTGTCTCTAAAATAAATAAATAAAATCTTTAAAAAAATATTTGGTGGGACTATGATTACAGCAAGGTTTTCAAAGTGGAAGTGTGTGTGAGAAAGTGTTCAGAGAAGAGGTAATACATGAGCTGAATATTTGAGCAATAGAATAAACTGTGTCATTTCTTTTGGAATTTTTAAATCTATTGAGAAATACAAAACAAACACAATACAAACAAATTGAGTGAGAATTTTTAGTTTTCACCAAAAATATGAAGTCAGGTGATCTTTAGAGTTTCAGCTCATTGTAGAGTAACTGTCAGAGTGACCTTGTATTTGAAAATCATGCATTACATTTGTACAGTTTTCTGAGTCTGAAGTATCCAGTGTGCATGTCTCTGAAGCTGCTGCTAGCTAGGTTTTGTTATATTTCTAAACCTGTTCTGCTCCTGCTCACTGAAACTCTTTTCAACTCTTAATGTACATTTATATCTAAAATCTCCTCTTTCCCTTTAGTGGAAACAGTGGAATGTAATCCTGCAGGGAGACTGCTAAGGTTTAACCTGTATCACAAACAAGTTTTATCTGGTCTAGCACACACCATAGAGCCTGAAAAGCTCTGAGCCATTTGTCTCTGTAGGCTTTTCAGAGTATTGAAGTAATAAGCCATCACTGGGTCACAAAGCAACAAAGAACAGACCTCATAGGGATTTGTAGATGTGTTTCAAAACCCTCAAGGTGCAAGCAAGTATGGCCTAGTTATATGAGATAACCCCAGAAGGCTTCTGGAATGTTTTATAAGTATGTCAGGATTGAGTATGTA
Source organism: Ursus arctos (assembly GCF_023065955.2). NCBI lineage: Eukaryota > Metazoa > Chordata > Mammalia > Carnivora > Ursidae > Ursus > Ursus arctos. Next base: position 18,429,723 of record NW_026622930.1, read on the forward strand.
TGAGAAGTAGCTCACATTGCGTTTCTTGAATCATATAGAGACAGATGTGTGAATGAGGGAGAGTGTCGTCCTGGAGGAGGAAGTCCTAGGGCTGCTCTTTGCTGCTTTGGTGCACAAGGCCAGTCATTTAATAATTCCAGAGTTCCCTGGTCTCATCAATGGATTGAAGAGTGTGAACTAGATCTGTTTTCCAAAAGTTTCCTCCATCAACAACCACATATACTATTCCCACCTTCTGCACAATAGGTATCAAAATTGGAACTTGATAATGCGTTGTACGTTATATATTTAAGTTTTATTTTATTTTTTTAATATTTTATTTATTTATTTATTTGAGAAAGAGAGAGAGAGGAGGAGGAGCAGAGGGAGAGGGACAAGCTGACTGTGCACTGAGCAGGGAGCCCAATGTGGGGCTCAATCCCACACCCCTGAGATCATAACCTGAGCAGAAATCAAGAGTCTGATGCTTAACCGACTGAGCCATTCAGTTTTATTTTGAATAAAAAACCGTATGGCTATCAATCAGAACTATTTGCTGAGCTCAGAATTGCTAATACAAGGAATATTACCCTAATGAGTTCTATGATTTCAGGCAAAAGTAAAAACATCTTGTTAGCTTATATCATTGTTGGGGTTTTTGAAATACTGCGAAGTTTTATGGGCCTCACGGATTTTAAGAACCAGGTAGTGATCCCTAGAATTAAATGATCTCTATGATCCTTTACTTTGTACCCAAAGATTTTGGAGTTATTTACATGTTCCTGGAAAACAAAATGAGAGGAAAAATAAATGTCAACTCTTGACTTGAGAAATGGATCATGTGTAGCACTCTCCCTAGGTACCTTGGCCAGTGATACTATTTCTGGGCTTCTTACTACTGGAACCAGCTTTATGTTAGAACAGTAGGAGGCCACCTTCATGGTATGATTGGAGAAATTATAGTCAAATCACTCCACATTCAAAAAATCTTTATCCTTCAGAATGGTACAGGGAACTCAAGATCCCCCCCCCCCACACTCCCCCACACCCCCCAAAGACGAATGCTTTAGAGTGAATCCATTAGCATGTTCCTCCTGGATCATTTCTTAAATACCAAAATACCTCAATTTTCATGACTATAGTTTTTCATAACTATAGAGTAGTTATGAAGCATCTATTAGGAGCCAGACTGCATTCGCACCAGAAACAAAAGTGTCTTCATCTGTGCCTCAGGGAGTTTACAATCTACAGATATTTGGAGATCAGCCAAGTGATGAGACATTAAGGAACAGAAAGGAGGAAGATGGGGAGGGAAGTGATTGAGTTCCTAATGAAGAAGTGCTGTGATGGGAAGTCAACTAGGAATGGGCTGGAGTTAAAGGGGCATGGAAGTTATGACCAAGGAAATAAAAGAGTAAAAAGTGGAGACAACAGAGGCCAAGGGCTGGAAACCAAACCAGGTGGACCCAGTAGGTCCAGAAGTGCTCATGATCAGTGCCTCTATATTACTTCTGAAGAACTCTGAATATGACTTATTCTCTTGTGCTAGGTTGTGACTGTCCTCTGGGATGCAGTGGAAGTCTCACAGCTCTGCTGCTGTTCGGAGCACACCCTGCCAAGACAGTGGTTCAATTAAGGAGATAACTTCAGGTGTTTAATGAAACAAGCGTTCTTTCTCTGTAAGTCATTCAATGCACGCTCATGGAATTGTGTCCCCTGGAAGTTTTATCCACCCTACAGATTCAACCACGCCGTCTAGATGTTTATGCTATAAATCTGGAGAAGGCAAGCGACAAATTGCCTCATTTTCTCCTCCACTGGATATGTTCAGAATTAACTAGGACTCTAGAAAATGAAGAGGCAGCGTGGTTTAGTGAGGGGAACAGGGTTTTGGATGAAAGTGAAGCCGTTTCTGCCTTCCCCTTTACTCTGCCGGCAGGTTTTTGCCAAAGTTTTCAAAAAGCAAGTTAACATCTATGGCCCTTATTTTCTCTTCTGAAAACTGAAAGCGCTGAAGTCAGATATCTAAGGACAAATAGAGCTCTACCACTTTATAACACTAGTTATCTGCGCTCAGAAATATTCCCAAGCATTTGTGAAGGACCTCTCTGCCCATGCAAGGATGCTAGGAATTACATCAAAACAGATAAAAGTTTCAAAAATCTCTGCTTCCCGGCATTCTAGGAATTTATTCCACATTGTCAGTGTCTATCAAAGTATATATATCGTAAAGTGCAACAGTTGCAGAGTCTACACTGATTAAATTCAGCTGACTATGAATCATTACGATGCACATAATATAGTTTCAAAAATGTGTGAGTTAAGAAAGTGGAAATGTTCCCTGGAATGGTGTGCTGGGACAAGGTGGCAATTGAGAAAGTCATTCTCTTTAACCCCGTCACTCGGAGAGTAATGGTATGGAGGGATGAACATCCAAGGGCTGCTTTCACGAAGGTGAGACTTGTCGATATGAGAGGAGCTTTAATTAGGAGAGTGTATGGTCCTTGGAAGTGAACATAGAACACCCAGTCAAATGACAGCAAGAAAGTTTTCCCAACAGGAATCAATGAGGCTAGCATGAAGTATAATAGAAACCATCATGGTTACTTCCCATGTTGGCATTGCATTAGGAACTAGAACTGAGATAATTCTTGTTTTCCAAGATGACCCCCACACGGTCCTTAATGTCTGATTTCAAAGTGACTTGGATAAATTGCAAGAGAAACCATTTACCAGAGAAAATTTTCAACATCATACCTGATCTGTAATATAACAAATTAATAAAAAATTAAATAATTAAAGGAAAATAATACAGAATAGTACAAAGTAGAAAGCAAAAATTTCCAAGCAATTCTCTTTCTGAGACCACAAAAACTTCTCTATCTGAAATCAGCAAATAGAAAATAGAAAATCTAAAAATGTAATTCTGCGATACATAGCCTATAGTAACAGTGAGGTCTGATTCTCTACTTGCTTGTTACCTAGAAGATATGGCTCTCTCTATATTTGTGTGTGTGTATAAATAGGTATGCATATGCATCTAAGTATAGGCGTACATGCATACACACACCTACTGTCACTACGCATAATCTATGTCATGGCCCTACAGATTTAATGGGAAACTGAATAATCTAGGAAAAAGGTATTCCCCCCAAAAAAAGTAGAGAGAATCATATTATAAGGACAATTTCATGGATTAAGAAAAGTCCTAAAGAAAAAGAAAATACAGTTAGTCCTTGAATAACACAGTTTGAACAGTGCTGGTTTACTTATATGCAGATTTTTTCCCAATAAATGCAATACAGTGTTATAAATGTATTTTCCTTATGCTTTTCTTTTCTTTTTTTTTTTAAGATTTTACTTATTTTTTTGACAAAGAGAGAGACAGCCAGCAAGAGAGGGAACACAAGCAGGGGGAGTGGGAGAGGAAGAAACAGGCTCCCAGTGGAGCAGGGAGCCCAATGCGGGGCTCGATCCCAGGACTCTGGGATCACGCCCTGAGCTGAAGGCAGATGCTTAACGACTGAGCCACCCAGGTGCCCCTCCTTATGCTTTCCTTAATAACATTTTCTTTTCTCTAATTGCCTTTGTTGAAAGAATATAGTATATAATACATACAACATACAGAATATGTGTTAATTGACTGTTCATGTTATAGGTAAGTCTTCTGGTCAATAGCAGGCTAGTAGTAATTAAGTTTCTGGGGACTCAAAAGTTATACATGGATTTTTGACTGCACAGGGGTAGTGCTCCTAACTCCCACCTTGTTCAAGGGTCAACGGTATATGGTTTCCTTGAGATGTCTTTTTTTTTCTAATTTAATAATTCAACTTGTTTCAATAAACAATATCTCATGAATACAAGCAAAATGGCTTGAAAGAAAGGACTTGAAAAAAGACCAGAGGAAAGTGTTCATTGAACTAAAATAAAAGATTTTGAACAGAAGAGTGTTGCACAGTGAGCTCACTTCTTTATAAAAGCTGTAGTCTTCTCTTTCAGGCCACGGGGCCAGGGCACTTAGAGGTTCATCTGCTCAGAACTCTTCCTTCCTTGGGGATTGGCAGTGTCTTCACTTTGAGGAAGTTCTCCCAGTTCTAAACATGTGAGAGTCAGGGGTGCTCATCCATACATGATGCACCATGCACTCAAGTGGTCTTTTGAATGAAAGTGGGCCAATCAGAATCCGTTTCAGGGATTTTTCTTAGTTGGGGCTAAAGGAAGAGGCCAACATCTTCTCTTTTGGTGACCATCAGAATGCTTCCGGGTGTTTCATGTGTTTATGAAGCCAGTGTTTTGGACCATCAGTCCAGGTGTTGGTCACCATGATGGAATGTGCACCACAAGGGGTCTCATTTATTTATTGTTTTATTACGCTTTCAATGATTCTCTGCCTAATATTCATTGTCCTCCCCTTGACAACACTGCAGACAGAGCATAGCTCCACGACTTTCTGCCTATTTTAATGAGTCTCCCTGAATCCTATTTGGAAGTTATTCTGCGTAAATATTCTCTCTAGCTCCTCTTTTTGCTCTCACATCACATTTGACCCACAGCCTTTTTTCTTCCATCCCCCCCCCCCCCCCCAGTTTTAGGACAGATGATAAAGGATTGGAGAAAGACACTAACACCTTTTTCTTTAATTAGTGTTATTGTTATTTGCTTTTGGCTGGTAACATTCTCTTGGGGCACAAGTGTGTGGGTTGTGTTCAGGCCTCGACACAGGACGGGTCAAGCACTCCTCTAGGGTAAGATACCAGAAGCTTTGCTCCAGCCCTATTACATCAGAGACAGGGCAATCATGTACCTCTCCCCTGATATACTGTGGGAGTGAAGGATACACTATCCTCACTTTCTTCGTTTCCAGAACAAGCCATTCTTTGGTTCATACGCAAAAGCTGTGACTTTGGTTCATATACCAAACTCCATATGTCATATTCTCCTAAAAACTCTGCCTCTGAGCTCATGGCAGTAGCTCTAGGTTGGTCTCCAGGCTTCAGAATTCAGCAGGCACACAACTTCAGAGTAATGCCAATACACAACCACGATAATTCTCCCGCCGCTTGGTAATATCAGTTTCATGAGAATGTGTGTGGTGACGTCAGCCTTGCGGCTTCTGCATAGAATCTGTGAAAATGGAAGAAGCCCATCTACAGAGGAAGAAAATGAAGCCAAACCACAGAGAAAATCAGGGGTGAGAGAAAGAGTGAAATCTGGCTTGAATTTTTATGTCTCTTGTTCTGATTGTTTAGGACCAGCCTTACCTAGAACTTCCCAGATGAGGTTGTATGACGCAGGAAGTTTTCCTTTCTGCTTCAGTAAATCTTTGTCTTTTAAGATAATTTTTTTGTTTCTTTCTGGGATATTGTTTAAGTGTGATTCTATCTGGCATAGAACTAACACCAGATTCAAGAGAATGAGAGAAGGGGGGAAGAAGGAGAACACCAGTATATCAGGAAATACAAATAGATTGTGACATAAGGATTTCAAGTTGGGACTAGGGCTTAGTATCCCTTCTTTTTAAAACTTCTTGGTTTTTCTGAAGTACAGAAATACTCACGTATACCCTATCTTAGTAAATTTATATTTCACAATGGGTGTGTTCACAATATTTTATGGATAAAAAATTATAACTACCTTGGGGAGCCTGGCTGGTTTAGTTGGTGGAGCGTGAAACTCTTGATCTTGGGTCATGAGTTCGAGTGAACCCCAGGTTGGGTGTAGAGATTACTGAAAACATTTTTTTTAATGATTTTTTATTATATTATGTTAGTCACCATACAGTACATCCCCGGTTTCCGATGTAAGGCTCGATGATTCATTAGTTGTGTATAACACCCAGTGCACCATGCAATACGTGCCCTCCTTAGTACCCATCACCAGCCTATCCCATTCCCCCACCCCCCTCCCCTCTGAGGCCCTCAGTTTGTTTCTCATAGTCCATAGTCTCTCATGCTTCATTCCCCCTTCTGATTACCCCCCCTTTCTTTATCCCTTTCTTCCCCTACCGATCATCCTGGTTCTTATGTTCCATAGATGAGAGAAATCATATGATAGTTGTCTTTCTCTGCTTGACTTATTTCACTTAGCATTATCTCCTCCAGTGCCGTCCATGTTGTAGCAAATGTTGAGAACTTGTTCTTTCTGATAGCTGAGTAATATTCCATTGTATATATGGACCACAACTTCTTAATCCAGTCATCTGTTGAAGGGCATCTCGGCTCCTTCCACCATTTAGCTATTGTGGACATTGCTGCTATGAACATTGGGGTGCATATGGCCCTTCTCTTCACTACGTCTGTATCTTTGGGGTAAACACCCAGTAGTGAAATTGCTGGATCATAGGGTAGCTCAATTTTTAACTTTTTAAGGGACCTCCACACTGTTTTCCAGAGTGGCTGTACCAACTTGCATTCCCACCAACAACGTAGGAGGGATCCCCTTTCTCCACATCCTCTCCAACAATTGTTGTCTCTTCTGGAACGCGCGCGGGGCGGCTGGCAGTGTTAGAAACACAAAGGACAGAGACGCGCCGGCCCTGGAAGTGAGGGCTGGGACGCCGGGTGTGGGGCGCACATCCCGGGACGCTGCAGGGTTGAGCAGCACCAACGGCAAGAGACAACTAAAAACATTTTTAAAAATTAAAAATTAAAAAAAATATGTAGGGGCGCCTGGGTGACTCAGTTGTTTAAGCATCTGCCCTCGGCTCAGGTCATGATCCTGGGGTCCTGGGGTTGAGCCCCATGTCAGGCTCCCTGCTCAGCGGGGACCCTGCTTCTCCCTCTCCCTCTGCTACTCCCCCTGCTTGTGCTCTCTCTCAAATAAATAAATAAAATCTTAAAAATATGTAAATATATTTTATATTAATAGCTGAAGCTAATAAAATATAAGGTTTCCATTTGTTTTAATACGCACACACACATACACACAGAAATCAAATACATGACTTAAAGGTCAGAAAGGATATTCTGGGTCATCAAAACCATCACTGGATAAAATATACTTCAACGTTCTTAAAGCATTCAGGGCAGTTAATTATCTAGGCTGGCGTAGGGGGTCTCCAGAGATCAGGCTCCTGCTGCCTTTTGTTCCATGAAATATATCAGAGAGTTTGCATTCATTCACATTGGCTATAGAAGAGTTAGAGCAGGAAAGAAGGAGGAAAAACATTTTTTCTCCTTATAATGTGAAACCTCACTTTGTTCTAATAAATACAGACCGTATTTTGAAAGCCTGACCCCATTACATTGTGTTTAGTTTCACACATTTCCCAGATTCCAAGCTGCAGTGCAGAGGACTCCACAGTCCCGATGGTTAGTTGTGAATGCTCAAGTGCTAGAAGATTCCGTGGCACTCACATGGTGAAGGTGCCCACAGATTTTAATCCCTTAAATATTTATTCAAATTTAAATCAAGTGATCTAATGGACTGAAAATAACGCTTTGAAAACAAAACAAAATGTAGGTCTACGTTGGAAGGACTGTAAGTCTGAGGCCTAAAGCTGTCTAAGACCATGGGGAAATCCAGCAACAGCTTCGAACTTCCTCTGGTGTTGTGCAGGCCATTGGACTATCTCCCCGTTGCATTGTGTTTGACTCGGTAAGGGACCCCGCTCAACTATGACTGGCAAATTCTCGTTTCTTTCTTTCTATCCCTTCATCCTTGTCCACACACACAGACACCAGTTGATTACTTTGAAAATCCCAATCTAAAGCAAAGTAGATACTTCTTACCCTGAAGAGGACTGTATTTTCTGCTACCAAACTCTGTGCCACAAATGTTTTTCCTCTCAAAGACAATTTGATTTTCTTTTGCTTCTGAGTTCCATTATGCTGACAAAAAATCAAGCCTCTTTGAGGCTAACTCTTAAAAGTCATTGGTGATCTCCTCACTATGAATAATGTGACTAGATTTGCAATTTGGAGAAATACACTTATCAGGACACAAAGAAACCCAATCTGTAAAACAATCCCAGGATTTTTTTTTTTTAAGCAAAAAACTTTTCCCTTACATTAAAAAGTTAAATCTAACCACATAAAAGTGTTTTCATGGGTGATGGAGAAGTTAGGATACAGAGGGCATGTCTGGTTTCATGAGAGATGGGAAGTTTAAGTAAATAATACACGTAGAAATTTAGTGCTTAAAAGCTTTCTCATGGAAATATAAGGTGGCCTGTGCTCTGGGTCACAACGTTTTCTTTAATGAATCTATTAGTTAGTAAGACAAGGGCTGTATTGTTACTGCGTAATGTACCTATTCGCCAAAAAAAAAAAAAAAAAAAAAAAAAAGTCTAGGGGAGGAAAATAAATTGCTTTTTATTTGATCCTCAAATCAAAGTAATGTTAATGATGGAAAAGCTCTTTGAGATCACCAAGTCTAACACCTTCCCTCTACAAATATTCAAAGTTAGCCCCAGAGAAGGGAGCTATCCCTCTGTAAGGCCGTAGAACTAGTTAGGTTCATCTGACTAGTAGTATCACTTTTCCTTAAGACTCCTACGAAGTGTGGATATATATATATAGACCATTTCTTCTTTATCCATTCATCTATTGATGAACACTTGGGTGGCTTCTGTGTCTTGGCTATTGTAAATAATTATAAATAATTCTGCAATAAGCATAGTGGGAGGCATATATCTTTTTGAATTAGTGTTTTTGTTTTCTTTGGGTAAATACTCAGTAGTGGAATTACGGGATCATATGGTAATTCTATTTTTAATTTTTTGAGGACCCTTCATACTGCTTTCCACAGTGGCTGTACCAAATCTGCATTCCCACCAATAGTGCATAAGGGTTCCTTTTTCTCCACATCCTCACCAACACTTGTTACTTCTTGTGGTTTTAATTTTAGCCATACTGACAGATGTCAAGTGATATCTCATTGTGGTTTTAATTTGCATTTCCCTGATGATTAGTGATTTGAGCATGTTTTCATGTGTCTGTTGGCTATCTGTACGTCTTTTTTGGAAAAATGTCTATTTAGGTCTTCTGTCCATTTTTTAAATGGATTATTTGTTTTTTTTATTGTGGAGTTGCATAAGTCCTTTATATATTTTGGATATTAACCTAATAATTGGAAATATCCTTTGCAAATATCTTCTCCCATTCAGTAGGTTGTCATTTTGTTTGGTTGATGGTTTCCTTCACTATGCAGAAATTTTTATTTCGGTGTAGTCCGAATAGTTTAATTTTGCTTTTGTTCCCTTGCCAGAGAAGACATATCTAGAAAAATGTTTCTACAGTAGGTGTCAAGGAAATTACTGCCTATGGTTTCTTCTAGGAATTTTATGGTTTCACATCTCACATCCAGATCTTTAATTCATTTTGAGTTTATTTTTGTGTATGGTGTGAGAAAGTAGTTTCATTTTTTTGTATATAGCTGTCTGGTCTTTCCAAAACCACTTGTTGAAGTGACTGTGTTTTCCATTGTATATTCTTGCTTCCTTTGTTGTAGATTAATTGACAATAAAAGCATGGGTTTATTTCTGGACTCTCTATTCTGTTCCCTTGATCTCTGTAAGACTTTAATTTTGAAAGAACCATTTAAGATGATTAAAAATAATTGGTCGGGGAGCGCCTGGGTGGCTCAGTGGTTAAGTGCCTGCCTTCAGCTCAGTTCATAATCTTGAGGTCCTGGGATTGAGCCCCACATCAGGCTCCCTGCTCAGCAGGGAGTCTGTTTCTCCTTCTCCCTCTGTTCTTCTTCCTGCCTGTTCTCTCTCTCTCTCTCTCTTTCTCCCTTTCTCTCTCTCTCAAATAAATAAATAATCTTTAAAAAATAATCAGTTGGGCTCTTTCTCTCTAGCTATTCCTTTTCATTTTCTTCCCTTTTCCTTTATCTTTTTTTCTTGAACAATTCCCATCCATAGCCATGAGGTCTGGTCAGGCAAGGAAGACTTGGAGGAGTATAGTGGCACTATGATGGCCCAATGTGAACAGAAAACCCAATGAGGGTGAGAATAGTCTCCAGTTGGGAATGATGGCAGCCTAGAACATAGTGTTAGATTGCAGGCATCCGCATCAGAGGGCAACCTGGTAAGGGTAGTAATAGTAAGAACCTGAGCAGGGTGAGGAGAATGTCCACGTGTGTATAGGGGATAGCAGCAGCAGTGGCTTGGCCCACAGTGTTAAACTTTAAGTGGAGTAAGGAGTATGTACTCACAGAGGGGTGTTCTGAGAGAGTCTTGGTGCCCGACTGGGCGAGAAAAGTGTCCCCACAGAGGGGTTATCTAGCACGAGGAAAATTAAGACTAGTTGATTTTTTTGGTGTTGGATTGGAATTGGAGGTATAAGTGTGAACACCTAATTTTGATATGTATAGGGAGATACAGAAATAAATATTGGTATAAAGCTACATCTCTCTCTTTCTACTTATTTACATCTATATATCTATTGACAGAGGGAAAAAAAGAGGAGAAACAGGGACACACGGGTGTAGGCACACGAGCAACACACACATATTTCATGTATTTCATACATATATTCTCTACCTCTGACCACTAGAAAGACTGTCAGCCATTGTACCCCAAAGACAGTGAGCTCACCTAACACCAAGACTTAGATTTTAAATATAACTGTTACCTACAAGGGTCTAGGACTTCTCAGAAAAATGGATTCCATGGCTGAGACACAGAAAATACAAATTAGTCTTAAACATCTTGTCGGAATATAAGGAAGTACTTGATAAAAGATAACTAGTACCAAAAAGCCAAAGAAGAGAGCTTGAAGGGCTCCTACTGGTCAACTTTGAACAATTTAAGTACCAAAATAAAGACAGTAACAGATTATAATCCACTGAATAAATGGGAATCCATGAACACACACTGATATAGATGGATGGATGGATAGATGAATGGATGGATAGATAGACAGACAGACTTAGATTCACAGATGGAGGCATAGATACATAGGTGATAGACGGAAATTTTGGTGAGAGCTAGGATATTTACATAGTCCCAAATTATCTGTCAATAATTGCTTATTAATTACAAAGAGAAAATGAGTATTTTTTCAATGAAGATGACTGGCAGATGATTCTTTAATCAAGTGAAGCAGGTAACATTATAAAGAACAGAACATATCAATATTGTTTGCCATGATTAGATGCCATGAGAAAAACAAAGAACCACTTCAGAGATAATCCTGTTAAAGATCATAACTTAAACCAGCTCCTGTTGAAATAATAGGCCAAATTAAGGTATATTCACCAAAGTCACTGGCCTGTCATCTTCAAAACTATGCAGGTCAGGAAAGACAAAGTAGCTTGAGATGCAGTTTCTAATTAAGGCAGATTAAGAGCCTTGACAATAAGCTCAACATATGACCAAACTAGATCCTTTTGCTGTGAAGGATATATATATATATGTACACACACACACACACACACACACACACACACACACACAGCTTTATACATTTATATTTTCTATTTTATATTAGAGAGAGGGATTTACTGATTTTAAGGAATTTGCAGATAATTTGGGGGTCCTGCACTCTGAAATATATAGAAAAGCCTGGTAGGCTGGCAACTCAAGCAGGGTTTCTATGAAATGTTCCTAGGGTTCTGAGGCCAAATTCCCTCTTCTTCTTGAAAACTTCTATTTTGCTCTTAAGGCCTTTCAGTTGATTGAACGAGGTCCGTCCACATTACTCAAACTAATGTCCATAACTTAAAGTCAACTGAGAGTAAGTATTAATTACATGCAAAAACACCTTCATAGCAATATCTAGGCTGGTGTTTGACCCAACAGCTGAGCACCACAGATTAGCCAAGATGACATGTGGAATTAACCATCCCATGCACTGATGCTGATTTCCTGATTTTGATAGAAATGTTCTGGTTTTTGGAGGACAATGTCTTTTTTTGCTTGGAAATACACACCCAAATATTTGAGAGTGGGGGGTATTACGTCAGCATCTTACTCACACCTGGTTCAGGAAGAAGCACATGTTCTGTAGGCTTGATATTGTTTCAAAATTTAAAAATAAGATGAATAAAACAGTCATTCAATATGTGCATGTGGGTGTTCAATTACAAGTATAATTTGCACACTGAGAAATATTATATAGTTTTTCAAGGTAATTCTCAGAGGGTCAGTTTATGGGCAGACCCACTCTGAGAAACAAGGTTATAAGGTCTATGAAGTGTTGGGATCCATATAGTCAGGATAGTTAGGTCTGTTATTTAATATAATGATAACCAAAGGATTATCAAGAAAAACAAACATACTAAAGCATGAGCATTCTCTAAAGTTGGTACTTCATAGGTTATCTGTTCATACTCAGGATAAATGTTTCCCAGTTACTTTAGTCACCAACAACCTCAATTTTATGATTAGTACGTCATGTTTATGGCCATAAAACAGTTCTGAACCCCACTCAGAATTAACACTCCATCTCAAGGCTCCTCCCTTCTCAGGCATCTCCCTCCACAGCTCAGGCCTGATACAGGTAGGGAGCCCTGCAGCAGAAAAGGTGGGCATGCCTTTGTTTTTCATTTGGGTACCCCACCCTCATCACATGCACACTTCACTCCTAATCTCTACTCCTCCATGGTAGGACACGAAGAGAGGAAAACAGGCTAGGTAGAGTTCAAAGCTGACCTTTTTTTGTGGGGTGCTTTTTGGTTTCTACAGAACTCCTCCCATGTCAGGGGAGCTCTTTTCATAAGGGACACACACTCTTACTGGCTGCTTAGGGCTTCCCATGGTGATCTTGGTTCTCAGCCTTGCTTTCATGGGGTCCTATGTTGTCCCCCCAGGCAGCTCTCTCTGACAAAAGCACTTGAAGGAGGCTCTAGAATGAGTCACTTGCTCCTACACCCCCCATTTCTCTGTCTCTCTCTGTTTCATTTTGTCTCTTTCTCAATCTTCTGTCTTGCCCTGTGTCTGTCTCTCTTTCTCTCTGTCTCTCAATCTCTCTCACCCTTCTTTCTATTCCACAGGAAACTTTAATTGTGACTCATAATTGAAGCAAATATCATCTATTCTGCAGAATGGAGCTGCAGTTAGCCTTTCACGTGATTGCTCAGCTGTGACTCAGACATCAGTTCAGTGGGTCCCCAAATTCCAGAGACAAACTAACCTCTGCAAGTAGTCCCTTAGATTTGAAGTGAGGAAGGTAAGCATCTCTTTCCTTTCTCCGTGGAAGATGGTAAAGAAAATGCCAGGACACTCCAACAACTTCTTCTAAGGATATTCTCTCACCAGTTTCAATGTTCCTGACCATTATACTTGGATTCTTTTAAATCGTTGAGTAGGTGAGAGGTCAAGTATTTGAAAAGGAGTTTTAAGCTACCCTGTTAGTGGCAGTAAGAACTGCTATTTACAAAATATTCTGTTCTCCTACTCTTTCACTTGGTTCCCTCTCTCCATACCCTTCCACACACATGGTAGTGTTGTCCCTCTAGTTTCTCTGTTGGTTAGAAAGGCTGTGTAACTAACTCTGGCCGATAAGTAGTAAGTAGAAGTGACAATCATTACATGTAGGCACGTAAAACACAGACACAAAATCTACCAGGGCTTCTTTCTCTCTGACATGATAACTGACAGTGTTCTGGATAAAGGCCTTGCCCCCAGCCTGGGTCTCAGAGTAGAACTGCTGACAGAGAAGACCCAGTCAACATTTGATACCCTATAGCTTGAGCAAGAAACATTCTTCTGTGGTTGAGCCACTGGGAGGAGGGTCACTCTTTATGGTAGCATAACCTAATCAAACCTGATTGATTTAGAATTTTTGCAAGGGGCCCCTCTTCGGAATGTGAGGGCACTTGCACTAATTTCTTTTTTTCTTCTCTTACAGTTGAGGCCTTTGCTGAAACTGAGGCAAAGAGTCCCACTGAAGTTTCTGCAGATACTCATCACTGTGGTTGACAACACAGCCCTACCTGGAGGTATAGTGCCTGGCTCCCAACCGCCATGTACTGTCTCTGTGTCCTTAGGCAAGTTGCTTGACCACTCTGTACTTCAGTGTTCTCATCTGCAAAAGATGGGTGAATGCTCCTATCTCATAGGTTGATATGAGGACAATTCTAGTTAATATTTTTAATGAGCTTGGATTAGTGCCTGCCACATAGCAAATTCTACGTGTGTTCTTATTAATAAATGGGATAGTCCACTGAACTCCACATCTCTTCGTTACTGGCCAGGTATGATGAAATATCTCATCTTGATGCTCTTCTTTGCTCTGGTCACTGCTTTGCTGAGGTGCTACTGTTTGTCCCTGTCTGTCTGTCCGTGCTGAAAGACCACATCCTTGAGTCAGAGCATTCACCACTACTTGCAGAACGTTCTTCATTTCTTTATGCAACAATTGCTCACATTTCCAACATCAAATACTTCTCAGTTCTCATCAAATCAATTTCTATAATTCTGGCCATTCCGATTTCTATTTAGACAGATCTGCATGATGCAGGAGTATAGGGAGCTTTCTTGCAGTATGCTCTGAAAATTACCAGAGGCAGCTACTTTATTATGAGAATTGAACACACTCTTAAATTTGTGTTACTGTATCTATGATCCACTCTAGCTTTGACCACAGGAGAGGATAAGTTGCTCTAGAATTTGGGGGGTGGAGGTGGTGTTAAAGCAGCTTTCTCAATTGTTATGACAATCTGAATAAAGTTTTCATATTTTAATTTATCGAAATTATTGGTGTTATTGAAAGATCGACTCTCTGTGCATTGCTATCAAACATAAGCTCTTGTTGCATCTAACTAGTGTCGTTCCCATCTAACCATTTGATGGCTAATCACGTGTAGGTGAGGTAGGTGTGGCTCTAGGATTCTGAGATTTATTAAATGTCATGGGAGCTGGCAGGAAATGAACTAGTAGAAAAATGGCCAGTCTCTTCTTGAGTATGGAGCTTCTGCTTTGGATAGAGTACGTTATTTGCTGTTTTTTATGCATTTCACAATTCCATTTGTATTACAATGACTCTCAGAGTCTCATACTTAGAATATATTATAATTGACAAAAGCTATAGGTAGTTTTACAGTATTTTAAGACAAATAATTTTTCCGTGAATAGTTAAAATATTCTCTTTCTCCACTTTAAGTAGGAACTTATAGAAATGTTTCTATGAAATCTAAGATAACCTTGGAACGAATCTACTGTTTTAGAGTATATATTCTCCTTGAACATTTATTAGGACTCTAACATTTCATTCTGCTGTAAATTTTAGTTGCTATCCTATTCTTTACAACGAACTTTTCAAGGTTTAATGTCAATTCCTAATTTGGCTTTAAACTTGGCAAGTTTTTGCGTGCATGTGGTCTAATATGAGCTTCAACTGCCCTCATTAATCTCTCCTGCTTTTGTTGAATTCCTTTGGAAGCAGCAAAGACAGCATGAGGTGTGTCAACATCAATTGTGATCATTGTTTGTGGGAAGGAGATTTGATCAGATTCTTGCTAAAAGTAAGCTCTATACAGCCTTTAGGTAAGAAACAGCACAGAAAAATCCATGTGTGGGGCGCCTGGGTGGCACAGCGGTTAAGCATCTGCCTTCGGCTCAGGGCGTGATCCCAGCATTATGGGATCAAGCCCCACATCAGGCTCCTCCTCTGGGAGCCTGCTTCTTCCTCTCCCACTCCCCCTGCTTGTGTTCCCTCTCTCGCTGGCTGTCTCGCTCTCTGTCAAATAAATTAATAAAATCTTAAAAAAAAAAGAAAAATCCATGTGTAGTAGGTAAATGTCAAACAGGAATTAAAGTCATTGCTTTGTTTGTTTTCTGAATACAATAGTTTATCTTATCTAGTATTATTGTGCACAATACAATCAAAGAAAAGTTAAATGATAGAGCTGTGTTTTATGAAAATGTTTCAGCAGAGTTTTGATTTTCAAAACTAAAATTCAGGCTTCTAGAAGAGGTAAGATCCCTTGTCGGCTTTTGGTTATATACGTGAAGTTCACAATAGGTCAGAATCATATAAATTGTACCTGGGATTTCCTTTAGAAATAATTTTACATTTTAACTGTAACTAGAATAAAGACCTGGTGTTCCGTATAGAAATTACCACTAATGTCATATTTATCTTACATAAAATCAAATTTTTATACTGTATAGCAAATATTAATCTATTAAACAAGGACCAACAATAACCAACCACAAACCTTATTCTAAAGTGAGATTGCATAATAGTTTATGATACGAAATTCTTACCTTACCCTTCCATAACCCTTGCCTTAATTTTAATACAGTAAAGAAAGGGATTTTTTAAAAATCAGAGTTAAAGAATTCAGAACTCAATTTTTGGGCGGTAGATTTTGATAAATATCTTTGGGGGAAATTGGGCAGAATGAAGAGCATTCCAACCTTTATAAGAAATGGTCTGATGTGATTCCTTTTCTGAATTACTATAAATTTATCTTTCGAAACCAATGTCTACACTGGGTGTTATAAGCAAGTAATGAATCATGGAACTTTACATCAAAAACTAGGGATGTACTGTATGGTGAATAACATAATATAATAAAAACATTATTAAAAAAAAAGAAACCAATGTCTATATTTCCAGGAGACCTTCAATTTCATCTGTCACCCTCTGCCATGCTCCTTGACTTCATTTCCTACTTGTCTCAATATTATGCCTAAAATTTATGGAGATTTAGTTCCATGCAGATAATCTGATAAGTGACTGGTTGCTGAGCCTCAGACAACTATCATTATCATTCTTTTACCAAGGAGGACAGTGATTTTTGAATAAGCAGGTTCCATAGGTCTCAAAATTAACAGTGAACCTGATACTCAAGAGCAGATACACCTGTTGCCTAAGTCTAGGCTTTCGCTGCTCTACAATTCAACCTGCTAAAGTTTCAGTCTTATTTCAATGCATTATTTGCATAAAATCTGAGAACTAACTGTCCAAATAAAACAACTTGTACACCTTCGCATACTTATAACTATATGTTATGTTTTCTAAATTTATGAAATTAATGAAATCTGTTGTCTTTCACCAGTTTATTTTACACAGGCTACCCTCCTAAAATGATTATGTTCTCCTTACGTCTTACAAGACTGTATCATGTAAACCTCATAAACTAATTTCCTTTGTTACCCACAGGTTTTGGTGAAACCATTTGTCAGTTCCAGCCCAGTCACCCAGCTCTGCTGCAGACAGTTGAGGTCCAGGAACTTTGGGTCCAGGGCAAATCGATCACAGACAGAGAAGGCACAACCTCTCAGACAAGTATAAGGGTAGCTTACCGTTACCTGGTAGCTGAATCTCGGAGATGTCCTGCTAGTGAGACCCATTACCCCACTGTTTGAGTGAAGATTCTTTACACTCACCTATGAGGTGACTGTTATTTCTATCCCCCATTTTTTAGGTGAAGATATTCAGGCCTAGAAAAGTCACGCAGCTAATGTTACAAGGTCACTAGGTGGTACATGGCAGAGCCGAGAGTCTAGATCAGTTATTTCTGAACTCGAATAAATTACAAAGAGCCCCATATGCCACAGAAGACATGTTAAAACAAGGAGCCATTGTAGATCCAGAGAACATATGAGGAGGCCTGAGGCAGTAACCTTGCTCTCCCAGGGCAGACCACCAACTCTATGAAGAGGGGATGGATAATCAAAACTAAACCTCCGCCCACATCTGAGAAATTGCATGCTTACATTGACTACATGCATGGATCATATAGTGCTTATATTTACCTTAATGCAGGGACTCATTACAGCCCTCTTATGGTTAAATTGCAACAGACGACTGTAGGATAATAGCGATATTATTAATTATTCATGTGGAAAATGAAAAGGCTGAGTCGAATCCAATTATATATGGAAACAAATGATTTCGAAAAAGTGTGGAACTGTCTTTTTAAAACTTAAAATCCAAGCAGTGTTTGCCTTTGCCAATGCATATATGAGTTTCTATTTGTTTATTTATAAAATAGCTATTCATGTGAAATCTACATCCTGTGGAGTGACTGCAGGTGCTTAATTGCGAGCCCGTAAGCAAACCATTACTGCAACTATAACTCTATTACAGTATGCAGAGAAAATGCTATGAGTAGAAATAGCTTTTAAGTAAAGTTTTACACCCTAGTTTGGAACCAATTCCCCCTCCATTTTAAATTAATTTATTTCTTTTAATGATGCTTTTTTCTCAGAGGGCCAGGAGATATTGGAAAGTCCAGTTATTGTACTTTACTTATCATGCCTGGTTAAAAGTCAAAAGAAAGGAAACCTGCTTTGTGTCTCCCACTTTTCACATGCAAGAAAACAGAATGAGCTTATTAATACACAAGCATATTGTGAGCACGAATCAACCATATGTTAATTAATTATTCGGTGATGCTTGGGGTGGTAATATAGTATTTTTTGAAATATCTATACCCTGTGCTCATTTCAGCAGCACATATACTAAAATCAGAATGATACAGAGAAGATTAGCATGGCCCCTGGGCAAGGATGACATGCAAATTCGTGAACTATCTATGTCCTTCTGGTGCTTAACTCTTCACATCCTTTTTCTGTTCAAAATAGTAAACTGCTATCATTTCCTTGGGTTCATTTGTAAAGTATTCAGGTTTTATTCTCTTTCTCTATTTTGGCACAGATAACAGAAGTCAACCACTTTCTGATAATCATCGGAAATAGATTATATATATATGTGTGTGTGTGTGTGTGTGTGTGTGTTTATTTCTTATCTTGAGTCTTTAAATTGATGGCAGTAAAAATAAAGAGGGAGAAAAGAGGGAGAGGCACTAGGAGGAAGTGAGTATTTCAAATCGTCTGTGTTTTTATTTCCTAAGGAATCAACAGCCACAACTTCCCGCCAAAGGATTCATAAAATGTTTCTTTATTGTCTGCTTATCTATTTTTTCTATGTATTTGTTTATTTGTTGATTTTCCATTTTGAGGCAAAGGGGATTGTGAACATTTTCAGGCTAAAAATAGTGTCCAACTACATCAAATTCAGGTTTCTTACTTTCCTTTCTTTCTACCAAAGATCTTTTAACGAAGCATAGTCTGAAAAAATCTTACTCAAAGAGAAGTTTGATATAGTGATTTAGTTTTCGTAAAGGATCTAATGAAAAAAAAATCATGGGCAACAAGAAATGAGTGGCTAATGTATCTAAAGAGACAAGTATTTAGAGTGGGAATCGTTACTTGACTGTCACACTCTCTGCACTCTTGCGCCCCATCTACTATTTCTGACAAAGTCTCCGGCAGCCACTGCCATCACTGGAGACACCACCAACTTCCACGGTACCCTGTGAGGTCCCTAAGCCCCTTCCATCATAGCTCTCAGTCCTGTCAACCCTCTTCCTAATCCATCGAACTGTATCATTTCTCTATCCCCAGCAAAAGCCCTTGGTAGTCTACAACTTCAACTTAAAAAGGGGGGGGGGGGGTAAAAAAAAAAAAAAGGATGAAAACAGATAACAGACATAGGTAGTAAGTACTAAAAACTAAATAGCACATAGAATTTTAGAAAACGTCTGGCTTTCATGATAAGACATGAAGGAAAGGCATTTAATAAAAATAAACAATATTTTACAGTTTTTTTTTAAATATCAGTTTTTAGGTTAAGAAGAAACTACCCTGATAATTTGATAATGCTTTAAGTGCAGCATGGAAATGGGAACTGGTATAATCTTTTGATAGCCCAGTGTTCGGGTCTTCTAATATAGGAATCCCAGTCCCAAAAATTCATAGGAAGAGAAAAGGCTAACATTTGTTCATCATTATCTGTAATAAAAAGGAGAGAAAAGAAAAGGAAAAGAAATCTACAATGACAATGTCTTACATGAGTTTTGAGGCACCATCTTAATTAGATATTATACACTATACAATATACAAAAAAAGAAAATTTAGAGTCACAGTTTCAAAGATCAATTTAAGTACCTATTTGATAGGCAATATGCTGAATACATTCACATTTATAATGCCATGTAATTCTTAAAATAACCATAAAAAGTAAAAGTTTTCCAAAACTAAAACATGCACTAAATTTTATTGTAATATGTATATGTACTTACTGTTTGAAAAAAAAAAAGGAATGAAAAGCAATCTAGGTAAATAAAAATAGCTTTGCTATGTGATGTTAGGAATGTGATTTTTTTCTCTCAAAATTCCCTTTAATATTCTTGTAATCTTATTTTTACAGTATGAGGAAGAAATAAGCCTAGAGAAATACAAACCTGGTAAAAATACTGTTCTTATAAGAAGCCTACAGTGGTTATCAGACAAGTGTGGGTAACAACAGCAGATACAGATGCTTACACAATAAATAATTTAAAAATAGGAAAAAAAACCCTTTTGTTTTAAAGAAAACAACATAGCTCAGCTAGAGAATCATCTTATACAATGTAGATAAGTATAAATGGTTCATTTAATTTTTCTTCCTGCAACCTGGTTGGGTGTGGGAACTGGATACTCTCTTTGTATTAGTCGAAACCATCAGTGTAAAAAAAAACAAATAGATCTGAAAGTATCGCAGGGAAGTTTTTTGGAGGTAGTCAATTAATTGCCTGAAAAAAATCTGAAACAATCCACCAATCACAAACATAGCTCCTACTCAAGTTATTTACTAAGATTTTTTTCAGTAAAATGTTTCCCAAAGTCAAGTTCTAGTCTAAGCTGCTGGATTGAGTGGAAACAGGAACACTTAGCTTTTGAAATTCAGGAGAACATCCCTTTTTAGCATAGGATATAACAGTTTTTGAAGGCAGCATCTTCTTTCTCATTTGGACCCCAAACAAGGCCAAACACCATGTTATATGTGGAAACCTGGCATAGCAATTGCCAAAGTAGAAATCAACTATGAAAGTCATTTGAGGAGAATGCCAGATATTAGGAAATCAGAACCACCCTCTATTCAACGAAGAATAAATAAAAATGAAAGAACATTTTTACAAGTTGCTCAGTTGTAGCTGATGTCAGTAGAAAAGGCAAATATTAACTAGTAAGTTGATATTAATACGTTTCTTTATCTCATTCTTGACAACTCTCTTAAAAACAGAATCCTTCTTTGATAAAGAAATTTGGGAACAGTCTTTTTATGTGCAGCAAGTGGAATCAGAAAGCACTAGAATCAGAAAAGGTTATAAAGATTGTTGAGTGGGCAGTATTGTTCAGAGGGAAATCTGTATTTTTGGAAAAGGTGAACATATTGGTTAGCAGAAATAGCAAAAACCCAGAACATTACCAGCGTGAACAGAGGTCACTCAGACCTGGAGAGGCAGATAAAATAAAAGGAAGCCAAAAAATGTTTACATTCCTACGATGACACATGTAAGGACAACTGGGAGCAGAGGTGAATTTTGACGTAATGGGACAAAGTCTTCATTAGAGATTAAACCACACATTCTCTACTTCCAGTTGCTCTGGTAATGAGGTTGCTTCCAATGTGCCGATGCCTTTAAAATGAGAAATACTACGGTGAAATGAAGTAAACAGTAATTGGAAGCAGAGCCATGTGAGCTCCATGGAGATTCTTTCTGAAGGAAATTTGGGGGAAGTTTAGAGGGGGTTGCCTTGTAAGAGTGTGAGATTATGGATAAAGGCTTCACTGTTATTATAAGGCTGTTTCTGGGTTCAGCCATTTCCCACCTGACCCTAAGTCTATGCAATTAATAAATCTTGTGGGTAAGACTTTCCCATATTGTCTCACGTAGTCTATTTATGGATATTACCACCTGGAAGCAATGGTGGAAAAGTGATAGGCCTGACAGATTAAGAAAAACAAAGCACACAAACAGAAAATAGGACAAATATGTTCCACACAATATTTGGATAAACAATGAATATATATATATATCTCCTAAATACAGTGTGGAACATATTTATACTAAAAGAATTCATTGTTTATCTGAAATTGAAACATAACTGGGTGTACTCTATTTTTGTCTGCCAACCCTGTAAAGGAGAAATGTATAGATGGTCTTGGGGCCTGGGTAACCTAGGCATCCAGCTTGCCCTCACAATAGCTGGGGGTTCGGAGATTCTGGTGTTTACCCACCTGGAACAAAGTCAACAGAGGTCATCTGATGGATAACACTCAAATTTTAATGGAACCTGAAAAATCTCCAAGGTCCCTCTTATGAAAGACCTCTCTTTCATAGATTCGGACTTGGTGAGTCTGGGGCAAGTCTTGATACCTATATTTTAACAAGTACTCAAGTAGACAGACCTATCATAGATCATTTCAGGATACATTTTGAGAAAAAAAATCTAGTCCAACCTTCCTTTTTAAAAAAATACAAGATAAATGCCCAAAGATATAAAATAATACTCTAATCTGTCAATATTGATTTACTATAAATCAAAACAGAGAAAAATAATTCACTTGAAATAACAATAACACCATTGATGTAAGAATAAAAACATATACTTATAAAAATAATTACATTTTCCAAATAAAAAATGATTCAGTGAGAAGAATTGCTATATAGTTTTTCTTTACATTAGTGTAGATTTCTTCAATATATGTTTTAATAAGACAACTGGATTGTCATATCTTCTGCATTTGCTGTTTTAATATTTTGTTTTGGTTGAGGTATATGAAGAAAATTTGGCATCCCACGGATAGGTAGCTAAAA
The DNA here is from genome assembly GCF_023065955.2 of Ursus arctos. Lineage (NCBI taxonomy): Eukaryota > Metazoa > Chordata > Mammalia > Carnivora > Ursidae > Ursus > Ursus arctos. The sequence goes on from NW_026622930.1 coordinate 18,452,247, forward strand.
AAAGAGGAAACTCATTTTAAAAGCCTTTTCACCTAATAGTGAATATTCTTTTTAAGAAAACTAAGGAGGCAGCAACATTCATATTAACTCTACAATGACTCTCTTTTACAATGTTTTCCAAGCACTCGAGCTCTCCATGTAAAATGTGGAAAATCTTAAACAACACAATATTGTTTTACAAGCCTTTGCCTCGAACTTAAAAAGAATCAAATGTGTAAATGTTTAAGGGGAGCATTTTAACAAAATAGCATCATTAGATTTTATGAGACAAATATAACTTACCTGTGAATGAAATACGAATATATATGTGTGTATACATGTGTACATGCAGGTGTATATATGTGTGTATGTATACTTATTTGTTGTGTGTGGATGTGTGTATACAGAAGATAAAACAGGTTCTTTTTCTGTTTTGTTCCAGCAACCAAAAAATAGGGTCTCCTTTCTCAAACTAGATTCTTTCAAAATACGTGATGATGCACTTGGTGAATTTATAAGAAAAGAGTAAGTTTTAAAATATTTTATCTTATATCACAATACTTAAAGTGCCTCAAATATGCTCTATATAGGATGGTTCTGTTCTCACTCATTTTTTAAGAAAAAAAAAAAAGAATCCAGATGTTGAAAGTGTACGGAAAATAATACCTTCGGAAGAGCTGATTTTTTCAGATCTATTACCCCATGGCTCCCAAAACCACTGCTGTGAAATATGATGAACCAGTACATAAGTCTACTCCTTTCTGTCTTGGGAGAAATAAGGTGGAGAAGGAAAAAGAAGTAGGAGAAGGTGGAAGTTGAAAAGGAGGAGGGAGATGAAGAGGAGGAGAAGGCAGTTGGTTGTTGGAGGGGGAGAATGAGAAGAAGACTTCATAAAAATCACCCAGAATTAGCTCTGGTAGATAATTATGCCCTTGTCTCTGTCTCCTAGAGGTGGGGTGAGGAACCACAGGTAAAAGCAGATTTGTTACAAATAGCTACAAGCACTTTGCAGAGCATAATTCCCCTTCCTGTGTTTATTCCTTTTCTCTATTCATCTGCTATGCTTTGTTCCTTACCTCAGTCCTCTTTTATCTTCTATCTTCTTCCCCCGATCTCCTTATTCTATCTATCGATCTATATCTATCTCTCTCTCTATCCATTTTCCCTCAGCTCTCCTCTGTCTTGGTCTGATTGTGTTTGAGGCATGCAGTTGTGATGGGGTTTTCTGTCCCTCACACCTGGAGGAGCCCTACTTGCTCAGTAAGGAATCATAGACAGAAGGTGAGGGGCATAAGACTCCTAGCCATACACACACTGACCTGTCTTTTGTGCAACTTTGCGTACTATCCCAGCATATAAGTGAGTCCTCAAAACAATAAGCACACGAATTGTTTTAATGTTCCAGCGTTAAACTATGTATATTTTTAAACAATCACCACTATTACATAATCAGAGAGAAACCAGAACATTTTGTAACTATAGAAACACATTTTGAGGATCATTCATATCATAAATGGATAAGGTATGCACGTGAATATGCTATTTTGTGTAACATAATCATATCCCTTTTATCAGCCCTAAACAAAGAACAGCAACTTATCTTACAGACTTGATCGAGGTTTCCATAGAAAGAAGATGCCAGAAAAAAGTGTGTCCAAGGAGTTCAAGGTGATGATATGGGAACCTTGACTCATAACCTTGAAAATTGCTGTTCAGGGTAACCACATCTATCCCTAGGACAGTGTTAATTTGTACAAACATTCTGGAAAGCATTTGGGAAACATATATTAAGAGTCCTAAAGATTTAGGACCCCTAAAGATTTTTTGACCCAATTAAAAACATTTTAAAAAACTTACCCTAAAGCAATATCAAAGTAAGACAGTTTCTATATGAGGATATTCAACGTGGCATTTTTTTGTAATAGCAAAAAACGGAATAATTGTAAGCAACTTAAATAATCAACAAAAAAGGATTTTTTCGGTAATCATGAAATAGCCAAGTGATTGAATATTATGCTCCCATTAAACACCAGGTTTTCAAAGATAATGAAGAATATGAAATAGATATATAAATGTGTGTGTATGTGTGTGTGTGTGTATGTATATAAGTTTAGTTTAAAAACACATTACTTAACAATGTAATTTTTCATAGATGATTTGTGAGTGTGGGCATTATTTTGCACAGAACAGAAGACTAATAAGAAATATACTCCAATGCTAATAATTGATATCTCTGCATGGTAAGATTCTGGGTGACTAAAAGCTCCCTATTATTTCCACATTCTCAAATTATTTACATGAATCCCACATTGCATTATATGCACACGATTCTCATGTGTACAGCATTTATATTTCCAAAGTCCATTGCCAGCTTTCATCAGTGATTTCTGGTCTCGGTGTGGCTCAGTAAATGAGCAAGGATGTTAAAACCACTTTCAAAGTCACCCTCTTCAGCTGCATCCCTCGGGGCTTATTAAGGTGATAAACACCTTTGGCCAAAGCTTATGGTCAGCGACATTCTCAGCAAAACCAAATGCTCCTGTTACTTTTGGTTTTTTATGTGTATGAAACAGGGGCTGTTTGAGAGCTCCGAGCGGCACCTCAGGCTGTCCCCACATTGTTCATCCTCATACTCGGTTTGGGCTTTTAAATGAGCCCAGGTATGTTTTAATAACCTTGGAAGTGGGAACTCTTTTGCACCATTCCCATACCCAGCCAGTTGCTGTGTATCTTGGCAGAGGCAAGCTTCTTTCCGAGGAAAGAGAAATATTTCCATTCTTTTATAAGTCATTCCAAGTTTCCTGTGATGTTATAAATAATCGGGCAAACAGCCGGCTTTATTCTGCTTAATTTGATATGGCAGATTTGAAATGTCAAAAAGTTCACTCTCAACATAAGCCATACAACTGGACTCTGCCCAATGCTCTCCTTCCTGATGGGATCAACTTTATCAAGGAGCTCACTCAGGAAGGCAGCTGAGACCCTGCTGCCTGGTCTTTGCAGGCGCTGACTGAGAGAGAAGTCTGAGCTGGCCGTGCCTGCGGCGAGCCTGAGGTCAGCCCTTCCTGGGTTTTCTCTGGGGGGCAGGCAACTAGCCTGACAAACTTAGCTAATATACCTGTCATTCAAGGGAGGGGAGCAGGAGACTAGAAAAACAAAGTTGAAATTAATGTGTGAGTAATTGGAAGAAGAAGAATTCAGTATCAACTCAGGGTAAACATTTCCACAAAAGAGACATATTTTAGTCTCTCTGTGTCAAACGTCCTTTCACGACCAAGTTCAAGGGCTGATTTACACTTTGGAAGTCTGCAGAGAACTAAATTTTGGGTGAACAGATCAAGGTCACCTGACAACAGTGATGAAAGATAAAACCACCATAAATTCAGATGCTTGGCTGAGATTTTTAAATCTGTTGAAAGAGCTAAAAGGGCATTTTGCCAATTAGTCTGATTTTTAATAGGATGTTTGTGTTGTTTTTATTCTTTTGCCCTGTGTTTACAAATCAAACGCACTCTGATGGAACAGCTCAGTGCGGTTTGCCTTGATTCCGAAAAGAGTTAAGGAGAAAAAATAATTATTGAACTTGACTTAACGAGTTTGAATATTAAGTGATTTCCTTTAATAATACACTTGTTTAAAGTAAACTGTTCATAGCTCATCTGGTCTTATTTTTTAGGTTTGTACTCTATCCAAATCTTTTTCTTCCCGGTTTCTTGTTATTCTTAAGGCTGTTCATATTCCAATTAAGATCGTTTTAGGAAATGTTTTCTGGAAATTAATGTATTGAGCTGATTAGAACCGGCTGAAACCAAATGTGGGAGCAGAGATCAGGTTTTCTAATTTAGACTATGTTTAGAATGTATGTGTTTGCAATTTTCCTAAAAGCCAAAACACAAAATAAATAAACAAATAAATAAATAAGTAAAAAGCAAAAAAGAATCCACTGTGTGTAAAAATACAAAAACCCTTGTACTTCTAAGTTCTGACTTGCATATTTACATTGCCTAATGAATGTTGCATCTGCTTTGAGTAACAGGCTGCAAATACTATGTGATAATTCTGTGCGTGGTGGAGGCAGACACGTAGGGAGAATGTGCATAACTACCGAGAGGCAGGCCAACCCTTTAGGATTAAGGGCTTCCTCCTCTTTGTCACATGGCCCTTTTTTTTTTTTAAAGATTTTATTTATTTATTTGACAGAGAGACAGCCAGCGAGAGAGGGAACACAAGCAGGGGGAGCAGGAGAGGAAGAAGCAGGCTCCCAGTGGAGGAACCCGATGTGGGGGTTGAGCCAAAGTCAGACGCTTAATGACTGAGCCACCCAGGCGCCCCATCACATGGCCCTTTTAACCATGCTTTCCTTTATATACAGAGTGACTCGGAATTTAAACTTCTCGAATACCTTATCAGGAAGAAACATCACCACCGCCATTCCAGACTAACACATTTCTCTCCTCTCTCTCTCTTTCTTTTTACCTGTACTCTGAAAACTTTATTTTATTTATTTATTTATTTATTTATTTATTTATTTATTTATTTATTTTTGGGCAAGGAATGGGAGTTTTATTTTTTTAATTTAAATTCAATTAATTAACATATAATGTATTATTTGTTTCGGGGTACAGGTCTATGACTCATCAGTCTTATATACTACCCAGTACTCATTACATCACATGCCCTCCTTAATGTTTATCACCCAGTTACATCATCCCCCTACCCCCCTCCCCTCCACAACCCTCAGTTTTTTTCCTATGATTAAGCGTCTCTTATGGTTTGTCTCCCTCTGACTTCATCTTGTTTCTTTTTTTCCTCTTTTCTCCTATGATCCTCTGCCTTGTTTCTTAAATTCCACATATCAGTGAGATCAAATGATAGTTGTCTTTCTCCAATTGACTTATTTCGCTTAGCGTAATACCCTCTAGTTCCATCCACGTCATTGCAAATGGCAAGATTTTATTTTTTTGATGGCTGTGTCATATTCTACCGTATCTATATACCACTTCTTCTTTATCCATCCATCTGTTGATGGACATCTGGGCTCTTTCTATAGTTGGCTATTGTGGATATTGCTGCTATAAATATTGAGGTGCAGGTGCCCCTTCGGATCACTACATTTTCATCTTTGGGGTAAATACCCAGTAGAGCAATTGCGGGGTCATAGGGTAGCTCTATTTTCAAATTTTTGAGGAACCTCCAGACTGTTTTCCAGAGTGACTGCACCAACTTGCATTCCCACCAACAGTGTAAGAGGGTTCCCCTTTCTCCACATCCTCGCCAACATCTGCTGTTTCCTGACTTGTTAATTTTAGCCATTCTGACTGGTGTGAGGTGGTATCTCATTGTGGTTTTGATTGTCTTTCCCTGATGCTGAGTGATGTTGAGCATTTTTCATGTGTCTGTTAGCAATTTGTATGTCTTCTTTGCAGAAATGTCTGTACAAGTCTTTCGCCCATTTCTTGACTGAATTATTTGTTCTTTGGGTGTTGAGTTTGTCAAGTTCTTTATAGATTTTTGGATACTAGCCCTTTATCTGATATGTCATTTGCAAATAACTTCTCTCATTCTATCCATTCGCTTTTGGTTTTGTTGACTGTTTCCTTTGCTGTGCAAAAGCTTTTACCTTGATGAAGTCCCAATAGTTCATTTTTGCCTTTGTCCCCATTGCCTTTGGAGACGTGTCAAACAAGAAGTTGCTGTGGCCGAGGTTGAAGAGGTTGCTGCCTGTGTTCTCCTCAAGGATTTTATAGATTATTCTTTCACATTTAGGTCTTTCATGCATTTTGAGTCTATTTTTGTATACGGTGCAAGGAAATGGTCCAATTTCACTCTTCTGCATGTGGTTGTCCAATTTTCCCAACATGATTTGTTGAAGAGACAGTCTTTTTTCCATTAGATAGTCTTTCCTGCTTTATTGAAGATTGGTTGACTATAGAGTTGAGGGTTGGACTAACACCTTTCAAACTGCCATGTGTTAGGTAGCTGCCATATCTTTTTTTTTTTTTTAAGATTTTATTTATTTATTTGACAACAAGAGAGTGAGTGCAGGCAGGGGAAGCAGGAGAAAGAGAAGCAGGCTCCTAGCTGAGCAGGGAGCCTGATGTGGGGCTCCATCCCAGCACCCTGGGATCATGACTTGAGCTGAAGGCAGATGCTTAACTGACTGAGCTACCCAGGGGCCCGTAGGTCATATCTTTATCTTGCGTTCCTCTCCTGCCTGGTTCTCACTCTTGCCATCCCACCGTGGGCACTTTAGATGGTTAGGGAGTGTAACAAATCCTTAGCACTGCTGTATCAAGGTATCATAAACTAGATGGCTTAAAACAGAGATTAATCATCTTATATTTCCGGAGGCTCCTGGTCTGAAGTCATACTGTTGCAGGGCCATGTTCCATTGGAAACTGCAGGGAATTATTCCTTGCCTCTTCCCAGCTTCTGGAGGTTTACTGGCAATCTTTGGGATTCCTTGGTTTATAGCTACATAGCTTCAATCTTTGCTTTTGTCATCACATGTCATTCTCCCTGCATGCCTATCTTTACATGGCAGCCTATTTATAAGGATGCAAACCATATCAGAAAAGGTCCATATTATTCCAGCATGACTTCATTAACTAATTTCATCTGCAATGACCCATTTCCTACTAAGGTCACATTCTAACATACTGGGGGTTAGAACTTCCACATATCTTTTTTGGGGAGGAAAGCAATCAGCCCATGACAGGTAATGTACAGGCAGTAGGCATAGCTGCACATAATGTTACTTTACAAAGAGTTGTTCGACAGCAACACGTTGATAGATGGTCTTTTTTATAAATCTTAATTAAAATTACTTCCTTTTATACCTCCAACGGGGCAGTCACAGCATTAGTGAACACATTTTAAAAATTTATCCTTGACATTTCTTTCTGTGCAAGGATTCTCTAATTTTTAAACTTTCCCAAACCATAGGCAAATAGGAAAAAAAGTCACCTCGTATAATGCTCTTGGGTTTGGAATTAGTTGAGATGCCTTGTTTAAGAAGGTCAGTATAAAGTTTAATTGGATATGCTTAACTGAAGTATTAAATAGAGACATTGTTGGCCTGAACAGATCAAATGCCAGATAAAGGCAAATATAATAAAGATGTCAGGGTGCTTCTCTGGAACAAGAGAGATCATTATGCATTTATGTTACTTAGGAAGGCAAAGGGCAGAATACAATTTACACTATGAAATGTTACATTTCTGAATTTCTGGAACTCATTTGTTCTTTTCATTTCGTTGTAGGTAATCCACTGGGCTACCAGTAGGTTATCATTAAATGTTGTCATAATTTTCTGTTAGTCTAATGGGAAAATTTACTTAAAATGTCCAGCCCTTTGGTCAACTCTGTGAAACTGTCAGCATTTTTTTCACAATAGAAAAATTAGTATGAGTAAATTTTTGATTCTATATAGGGTCAGATAGAAATCCCAAGGAAGTCCTAGAAATTTTGGACTGTCCAGTTAATTAATTTTAACCATAATTTACTATTATATTCAGGGCACTGTTTGATACTGGGATTACAAAGAAAAATGGAGTAAAACACTTCTTTATTTTCCATAAATTATTATTTCATAGGTACATGTATAGAACTTTTCAAAATAGCCTATAATAAATGTTATACTCCTAATACAAATGCAGTGATACTGAAGAAAGGCAAAGAGAGCTTAATTTGCACTGGATGAATCAGAGAATCAGAAGGTGCAAAAGTTAGGATAGATTAGGCTAGACTACCAAACCATTCCAAAATCTCAGTAGCTTAATACACACACACACACACACACACACACACACACACACACACATTCCTCATTCATGATACATGTTCAGTGTGGATTAGGCTGTACTCATTGTTGCGTTAGTGCTCTCATAAGCAACAAGACACAAGAAAAGAAAGAGAAACAAGGGGAATCATTCAATGGCTCTTAAGCTTCCATCCAGAAGGACACATATCACTTCTGCTCAAATTTCTCTGACCAAATTAATTCTTGAGACCATGACAAAATATAAAGTGTGTGAGAGATGAGGGTGGAGGTATGGGAAGTACAATTGTATAGTGTGCAGAGGTTGGAAAATGCAGAAATAATTTACATACCTCCGAATGGCTCTCACTGTTGTCATTTGCAAGATAAGAGCTAGAATTTTAGAAAGTGGAATTTGTGCCAAGGGCAGAACACTCAAAAAATTGGGGGGAAAAAAAAAAAACCTTGGAAACCAGTTGATAGCAATTTTGTTTGGCAAGTGGCAAATATTTGTGTATGATCAAAAAAGTATGAGGATAAATGTAGTGGGAGAAAAATATCACAAGAGTACATTTTCACCAAGGTTCTTCCAACGCTGACCTTAGGACTGAAAATGGGTGAAAAGTAGTTTATTTGGGAAGTTGTTGTGATGGCTTTTTTGATGTGTCAACTTGGCTAGGATAGATTCCCCCAGTTTTTCAATCAAAGACTAATCTAGGTATTGCTGAAAGGAGTATTTGCAGATAGAATGAAAATTCCTAATCAGTTGACTTTATATGGGAAAGATCATCCTGAATTCGTTCTCTTATTCCAGCCTTTCATGCTGCAGGTGGTCAAATCGGTTTGATGCCAATAAGCACTTACCTAGAACCAGCAGGAGGGATGAACCAGAGCCCAGAAATCACCATAAAATCCAGCTTCCCTGTGAGTCCAAAGGTGCAACATTCCTGTGCAAAACCCAGGCACGTGGCAGCCGCATGGTGGATGGAGGCACATGCTTAGTGCCCACTTCCATAAAAAATTAAGAAATATAAATTTTGAAAAACACAGTGTTTCATTTTCTCAGCAGCCTGACCTGATTATTACCAGCAGGTACAGTTGGCCAGCAACATTGCATCCACCCAACCCCCTCCTTGGTTTCTAAGTAAAAGACATCAGTCTCTCATTTGTTTTCCTTATTTTTATTTGAATACTACTGAAATACTCCACACCAGCTCCTCCTCATACCTTCTTTCTCATTTTATAAGCTTTGATTCACCTGTAAAACACATTTTTATAAAAGCTAGAGAAATAACAGTGGCCGTAAAAGCCCACACGCCTAACTAAGCATGGTCTGTGTTGTTAGTGATCCAGAAAAAGGCTCTTGCTCACAGCAAGCATTGCTTGGCAGCTCCAGGCTCTGCTTCTTTTCTTCTCCAACCATTGAGCTCACAAGCCTGGCAAGGTCAGAATGGCTGAATGCATTTTTTTCATAATCATTTGACAGTGTTTTCTTAAAACTTCCAGGTTTCTATAAACAAGGTGATGGCCGCAAAGGATTCATCTTGGCAACTCACAAATCGGTGCATGTTGTGTCTCGGGGGTCAGAGAAAGCAGGACAAATAAAGGAAACTCATCATGCAAATGAACACACATCTTCACACACATCCATGTGCCTTTTGCATCTGCATAGGCCACATTGATTTGTATTTTATTTCTCTGTTGGCCATTGATGTGATACCCAGGGAAATATCCAGAGAATTACAAGTTTTAAAATTCAATGCCAACATATATTGCCCTACTAGTTTTTTGCTGAAAAAAAACTCTTAAGGAATATGCGGGTGACTTTAGCATTTATCTCTGCAGATAAAATGTCAAACCCTTCAACAAAGAAAGAAAACTTTTTTTTAAAAGGTTAATATCTTTTTTTTTTTTTTAGATTTTATTTATTTTTTCGACAGAGATAGAGACAGCCAGCGAGAGAGGGAACACAAGCAGGGGGAGTGGGAGAGGAAGAAGCAGGCTCACAGCGGAGGAGCCTGATGTGGGGCTCGATCCCAGAACGCTGGGATCACGCCCTGAGCCGAAGGCAGACGCTTAACCGCTGTGCCACCCAGGCGCCCCTAAAGAAAGAAAACTTTTGTAAAAGTCTAGTAATCACACTTTTATTATGCTCATATTTGCCTTCTGTCCATGCTTTAATGGTAAGAGATATGACCATTCATGAAAATGTTGGGATTACTGACATTTCAGGGAAGTTTTTTGAATAATGACATATGACATAATTCAGAGTCTTCTAATTCTGTTTCCTATAAAACAAGTTCTGTGGGATATTGTCAGGTTTTCAGTGAGACGAGGACTCATAATAAATAATTTAGCATATGTTGTGTTAACCAGTTGCTTTTCTGCAACATTTCTCGGTGATTTAAGATAGAATACATAGTAAGGTCTCAAAGAGCTAGAGTTTCCAGAACACAGTTGGAAAACATTCTGAAAAGTAAGAAGCATTTGTCAGCTTCAAAGACTCTCACATTTTTAATTCTAGCTCTGACCTCTGAGCAAAACTCCAGATGAATATAATCTACTGCTCATTAGACATCTGTTAACAGAGGACCTTTGGATCTTGTTCAGCACCTACCTCCAGTGCATAATACAGTGCCTGATACACAGTAGATGGATATATTTTTGAAAGTTCTTAAATCTCTGGAAACATAAAAATAAGTGTTGGTCTCTTTCATTTCTTCTTTAAAAGCTGAGTCTGAAAAACCAGAACTTAGTAGACACAAGTAAATATTTCATATAAGAAAAATTAATGAACACATAAATCGACTATTTTATTAAAAGAGAAAGCTGAACATTCTAATGGACTTGTTCTTTTTGATCAGATAGGGCCAGTTGTTTTGGTCCATTGGACCACTGATATGTGTTAAAGCCATATTCACAACAATAGTTTCTAAACATGCTTTAAGTGATCATTGAAGATCTCCCTTGTTCTAAGATACCATGAACTTGTTCATTCTACTGGGGAATTAAGTTAACCAGCATGGTTGGAAAAGCTTTTCTAGATGCCATTTTGACTCTTTTGTTTGGCAGATGACGATACATCTTAACATATCAGGATATAATTCATGGGATATTAAGATTCAGAGTCATGGCTTACTCCAGAAATACAGATTTGGGTGGCTGGGGGAATGTGTAGGCTATATTTCGACTTCTATATACATGCTTGTCACCAGTCTCCATGGGGACTGTAAAATAAGTTTAAACAAGATGAACAAAATAAGTGGAGTGTGTTTCTTAATTCATACTGAATGAGAAAGGTAAGGGAATATTTGAAGGACTACCTGATTTGGAATCAGGTCTTTTTTCCCCCCCAACCCAGGGAACATGAATAACACCAGTGGATAAAATTTTCAAGAATATAGATTTTAAGTCAAAACAAAAAGTTTAGAGCAACCAAAGCCATTCTCAAATGCAATAGTATTTCAATAAACAATGACAATAACATTTCAATAAGGCAATAGGATTTCTGTTGTTAAATTTCATGTGGAAGCTGACTATCCATCTATGTGAGATTTTTGCAGATGAAAGAATGGAGAAGGTGATGCCTAAGTTATCTCCACAGGTTTTCCTGGCTGTAAGATGCTTGTGATGCTTAAATTGGTCTAGTTGATTTCAATAGTATGACCCAAAGTTGCTTGTAACTCTTAAAGCAGCCAGTATGGTGGCCCGCTGAGGAAGTCTTTGGTATTCATACTCTGTTTTAATATCAGGTTTAACAAAAGCATTTCAAACAAAGGGAAAAGAAAGAAAGATGGGAGTGGGGAGAAGGAAGGAAGGAAGGAAGGAAGGAAGGAAGGAAGGAAGGAAGGAAGGAAGGAAGGGGAGAAAGAATTCTAAACATGAGAGGAATAAAACAGGGCTTAAAAAGTGTTATAAAAAATAAATTTAAAAAATTTTAAAAAGTGTTATAAAAGATCATTGAAATGTCATTCATAACCTTTATATTTACTAAATTGTAAGCAAAGAACTTAGTTGTATGCACTTTAGAGAAGAATAGAAGTAGCCTGAGATATGAATGTACACAGAATTCTAGGCAATAGAATAAAGCTTGACTTGGCTTAGGGCTCTGGAAGGAACAGCATTGGCAGATCCGAGGTAAGGAAGCTTTGGGGAAGAGGGATGTGGATGAATATATGGAAGTGATAAAGGAGTCACAGATCTTAGAGTTTCATAGTAATAACCTTCAAAGCACAGTGCAGCAGAAGCACTCTCAAAAGCCAGGGAGGTAGAATGACTCCAGGGGAAGTCAACCAAACTCTCTCCTTGGTATCACAGTCTAGCTACTGGGGCCAGAAATGAAAAGGCTATGATGGAAAGGATGGATACACATCAGCCGAATGCATGGGTTCTCCCTCAGTAATTCTTGCCAAGCTACCACCACTGCTGAATTCCTACCCAAGCCTTCCAGCAGCAGAGGCCAAGGCTGTGCCCTTGATAAGGCAGCACTGCAGAAATAGTTCAACTAGCCACTTAACAGCAGGTTGATTATCCTGCATACTTTCTATCCCAAAGGAGACAGTGATTTGTCTCCTTACCAGAATTGATACTTCTGTGGGTATGTGTCAGTACCACTTATAAATTTCCTGATTTTCTAACATTGGGTTCCGCACATCATTTTCCCAGACCACATGACCCTTTTCATGGCAAAAGAGACATGGTGAAATGTACTTTGCCATTGGATCCACTGCTCCAGAATATACCATATCATCCAGAAGCTGCAAGCCTAGTAGAATCATGAAACGAAGATCAGATAAATTTCCAGTTCCATAACAATTCCTTGTGTAATTGGAGGAATACCAGTGGTAGGCTGGCAAAAGTTTGCCAACTGGCAAAAACACAACACAACGAAAGTTTTAACAACCGGCTTTCAAATAAATAAATAAATAAATAAATAAATAAATAAAACCTTGATTTGTACACTTGGCAAATTTTTGCAGTGTTAATGCTCCCACCGTGGCTGATTTTGAGCCACCAACCCTGTATCACTGAAAGTTATCAGTTGGGCAAAGCTTTGGGGAGTTGAGAGGAGATGTATGAGTTTACCTTTCCTAATGCAGTATAATCTGGCTCCAGCACAACCCTGGGCACTGTCCTCTGGGGTGCAGCACTTATATTGAACCAGTGTGCAATGGATGATGCTGTGTCCTTAACTTCTAGAATACACAGGTCCTCAAACCAAGAGTTTGAAGTAGGATTGGGCGTTCTCACCAGCACTTTCAGAGTTTTGTTTTCAGAATTTGTACTGTTGATCCTTGTGACCATTGGCTGAATTTGAGATCCTGGTTCCTGTAGAGGAAATATTCCCATAGATAAAAATCACTCCCTGATCATTTTGGTCTCCTCGTGTCAGCACAGTGGCAGGAAAACAGAAGTGGGTAATGATCCCTGGGTTAATCTGAAACTCATGAGATCCACTGTTCATCTATTATTGCTTCAATGCCCAGTAATAACTAAACCATCAGTTGTAATAATCACAATCTGACAAGAGCAACGCAACCAAAGACTTGTAATGCTCGATGATGGAAGTCTGGGATGACTCCAATGAGCAAGTGGTCACTGATGGAGGAGTGAGAGGATGAATATCAACTATGGCTTCAAGCCAGTCTGTAACTGGGGTGGGGGCTTCTTCCATTAACGCTTCCATATGTTAATTCTTTGTGGTGAATACAGCCAGTGCTTACCTTCAAGGCTCCGTGCAACACTGGACTTAATGGAAGGCAAAAATAGAATCAACAGGGATAAGGGATAGACTCTTGGACACGTCTCCCTTGCATTCTCCCAGGTCACCTTGTACTCGTTTAACTGCTGCTGCAACCAGCCAACGGCACACCTTCTAAATGATACTCTTTCGGTTGAAGTAATCTCATTTACTTACTAAATATCTGTGCGTTTTTATTAGTGAAAAACAACAACACAAGGAGTTGGGAAAAAAGTAAATAAATCCTCCTTTGGGTCGTCTCATCTGCATCATCTTCCTTAGTAACTCTTTCCATCTTGCCCTCTGTCCAAAGTACCCTTGATAAGCAAATTTTAAAATATCAAAACTGATTTTTGAAAAGCTGTTTCCAGAAAGATTTTGTGTTACTGATGATCGCTTTATAATAAACCTAAATTTTATTTCTCAATTCTTACCATCATCATCAATTATCATGTACCCTCTTCTCTATTTTCCTAAATGCAAGATGTCTACTGCAATGTGTTTTAGAAATGAGAAATTACAGTATGTGAGTCATACCTTCAGAGCACTTACTTCATTTGTGAAGCACACCTAATTCCGATAACAATAACAAATCATGTCACTACTAAATTGTAGAGCGATTGGTGTTTGATGGTAAAAAGGGGCAGAGAAATTAAGATGGCATACCAGCTAAAAATGGAAAATCAGATTACCAGAGATCAGGACAAATAAGTGAGTACAGGGAGTAGATGGACTAAAAGGAGACAAAACAAGAGGATATCATTTTGAGGTTATGGAAAATTAGAATGGTCAGGTAAGGGGGTCTGTATTGTGATGCATAGTAACATGTAGTCAGAAGATTTTAGAATTAATGCCCTAGGTAATTGGCATCTGTCATAGATTTTTTGTGACTAGGGAGCAATATGAGGGACACCGTGTTCAGTAATAATAGTCTGATAGTCTGAGGGAGTAAGAGGTTAAATCAATGTAGGTCAGCAAGAAAGCTGTTGGAGATAAGCTCAGGCTGAAAAAATGCAGAAACAAACCAAAATTCAAATACATTTTTCATCCAGTTATTTAAACCAGCTTGAGAGTCTTCAAACAGAGCAGATAGTTTCTTATTGACATTCTACTAGTTATCTTGTTAAGGTATCTATTATTGGTACCTTATTTTAATCTTATGGTGACATTTTTCTCTGAGAAATACTAAAATTGTATTCTGTATATCCAGACTCTTTATTCCCTACTTAGGATTTGTTGTCCTGGGTAGCTTAAAAATTTGAGATAAAGCACATGTTCCCCCTTTTTCACGAAAACAAAAAGATGAAGAACTTTAAAAGGAGAGTTCCTTCATTGCAGCGACAAGCTTAAAATGTACAGAAGTAAGAAGGTTTCAATGTGTGGAAGATTTCTAGGTAGATATTGACAATACTGTGCATGGCAGGAGGACTTTCATAAGCTGCAAAGTATTTATACTGATTCTCATGCTGTTCTCTGAAGACTGGTTTCTTAGCACGCAGAGGTGTTTATAATAAATGCCAAGTGCAAGTTGACATACACGTTCAAAAGGAGACTACAGTGTTCCTTTGGCTTTTGAGCCCGGGCAGCATGTCTCAAAGACTACTCTCAAGTACTTTTTTCATCTTGTCTTTGGTGTTCCAAAGGAAGGGCTCAGTAGGAGAGAAGGATTAAGTGGATTAACTTGTTTATTTCAAACAACAAACTCAGAATTTTGATGGGCTGTTCCATGCACTAGGCAGATGAGTTGGAATGATTCTTGTCCACACTTGGTAGCCAGACTCAAAGGATGTGGCCAATGTCAATTCCTGTCTTGCCTGCCAGGGACGCTTTAATGTCTGCGGTAGTACACTGGTGTCATATTCCGAGGACCACCCAGGCAAAAAGCCTTCAGTTAACTGCTGAAGACTTAGCCTCCTCATTAAAATGCAAAGGATGGCCTCAGAATTTGCCATACAGCTAAATAACAAATAAAATGTTCCAACAAAATAAAAAAACAATTAAAACATCTCCATGAAAACAATAAACTAAACTAAAATATTTTACCTGGTTGTTTTAAAGTTGATGTTAGCTACCAACCGAACTCTTCAGGAAAGAGAGGGCTTGGTAGCCATCTTTTACCAATCATAGTGTCTTTATTTAATTAACAGAGACATATCTTCAAAAGGAGTAATATATGTGACAGGACCCACGGGTATTAGTTCCATTTGCCTTTGGCATGTGAAACAAAGGAAACATTTTAATTACAGAGCAGGTTTCTTCAACGACAGTGTAATGCACCTTACATGAAAAAATAAAATCCAGATGTATTAGAGAGTTGAGTATAATAAATCATTCAACTATAAAAATATGGGCATATATGCATTAGTTAATGGGACAGAGAGAAATTTCCTACATATAATGCAAATTTAAAAAAATCAGAAAGTGTTTTTCTATTCATCAAAGAATAACCTATAAAAACAACACAAGAAAATCGAGAAACAACTGTAAAAAAATGATGGGATACAGAGTAACTGCTATCCACACACATACACGGACACCACGTAGGTATGAATACGAATATATACTGAACCACTGCTCATAGGAGTACAAGATTAGCTTCTCGCAAGCCTCCAGTCACATCATTTTCAACAACCAGTCAATTCATAACTGTGTGTTTCTTTTTAAAGACGCCTTATTGGGGCGCCTGAGTGGCTCAGTTGTTAAGCATCTGCCTTTGGCTCAGGTCATGATCCCAGGGTTCTGGGATTGAGCCCCGCATCAGGCTCCCTGCTCCCCTGTTCGGCTGAAGCCTGCTTCTCCCTCACCCACTCCCCCTGTTTGTGTTCCCTCTCTCGCTGTCTCTCTCTGTCAAATAAATAAAATCTTAAAAAAAAAATGCCTTATTTAATACATATTGTTGATTCATTAAGATTGAATTAATGACCAAAAAACTAACTCATGACTAAATGAAGTTTATGTAAACACGTGTACTTTCTCCAAGGCATCATAGCCTTCTTGAGCTGATCAACACCAGACCGCGCTTCAACACTGTGCTTGGGGGCCATTTTAAACAGCACAAAGCACAAAAAGGCCAAAAGCTTTGCACTAAATAAACTGGAAAAAGGCACTTGCTTACAGTAGGAGAACTGAAACAAGGAAGTAGAGTGTAGCCATGTTTAGCTTCAGCTGGAATGTACAAGTGGGACAACTCAAATTTTTCAATCATGAATGACTGCAAATGCTCTGTAAGTGCTGATTTTGGAATTACAAAGACATTTTAGCAAATAGGCAGATTTGCAAACATGGAATCTTCTATGATTGGGGACTGATTATATGTAAATATATATATATATATATATATATATATATATATGAATAAGTAGGGAGAGGGGAGGTTAAGGAGAGGAGAGGGGGAAAAAAGGAACAGAATTTTAGTACTTAAAAAAATTAATATTCAGTATTGGTAAAGGTAAATCAAAGCTAACTTTCAAAATTAACCTAATTGTTTGTACCAAAAACCTTTAAAATAGCCATATTTTTGAAAGTAAACTAATTACTTATTTGAAAAAGTATAATGTATTATATTGCTATCATATCTCTCATAATATTATTATGTGTCATTATGTCATATTTTTACTCAATGTGGTTATTTAGAAACTGTTATCAGGTAAAGGGATGCATTAATTGCTACTGTATTCATAGTAGCAAAAATATTATAATAAATCTTATTATGTAAGAATGGCCAAATTATAGCATTGAATAAAGTGGAAAACTATGCTACCAATAAAAGTATATCAAGTAAAGAATCAAAATAAAACATTCTAGGGATATATGTGTATGATTTTTGTTTTTAAGATTCTATTTATTTGTTTTAGAGAGAAAGACAGTGAGACCCAGCAAGAGAGGGTATGGGGGCGGGGGGTGGCAGGAGCAGCAGACAGAGGGAGAGAGGGAGAGAGAGGCACATGTGAGGGTGGAGCAGAGGGAGAGGAGAGAAAGTCTTAAGCGGACTCACACTGAGTGAGGAGCCCCATGTGGGCCTTGATCTCTGGGCCCTGAGATCACAACCTGAGCCAAAACCAAGAGCCAGGTGCTTAACCTACTGCGAAGCCCAAGTGCCCCAATGGCATCATTTTAATGCTAATGATACTTGTCTTTTTCACCTTATTATTTTTTCTATAAAAATAATTGTCTCTTCTCCATTTATATATTTAGTCAATAATTTATTTATATCAGTATGGACAAATATATGTTTATTAAATTAAATACTTTGGGTTTTATTTTACTGTTATGCTATTTATTTTGTTTCTGCAATTGCTCCAATGTTGGTCATTGGGAGTTCTGTTCGTTTGGTTCCTGTGTCCCTTTGACATACCCTCATACTTTACTTTTTAGTACTGCAAGATGTTCCAGGCTTGTCTTACATTTTAAGTGTCCCTAATAATCAGGTGTATCTTCAAGGTGTCCTATTTCCTCCTTCTATTGGAGAACTGCTTTTAGAATTAAAATTTCAGCAGAGACATGTAATATACTTATGCTACCAACCTACATTAACAAAAGTATCAATAAGTGCGTATGTGCCTATCCATATACACAGGTAGATGTATAGATAGATAGATATGATATATATGCTGTGAATAAGATTATATTATTTTCAGTTTACCTTAAATTCTTAGGAGGTTAAGACTGGTAATATGATTAACAGTGCATCAGTATGGTTTTAGTCTTTTTAAAGTTTTACGTCAGTAAGATTTACAAATCCTTAGGCTACCAAAAGGGAGATAATTGCAGAAGGCATATTCTTCATAACTTAATCTACACAATATGTTACGTTTCAAAAAATATGTCTACTTAACTTCTTTAATCATTCAGTACATTGGTTGTAAGGGCTTATTCTGTACTTATTAATTTAGACGCAAAGATCAATAAGATAGTTTTCATAACTTCACGTGTCCTATGGAAAGAGTCATTGTTTATCCTTTTTTGACAAGAAATATTATAGGTTATATCTAGTAATGAAAATAATAGTATGACATATTGTATTATATTTATTATATGTGGATATTAATTATGTAATTAATAGGTTGTGAATAGGAGATACTGGCTGGCTCAGTTAGCTCAGATCATGTGACTCTTGATCTTGGGGTTGTGAGTTCAAGCCCCATGTTGGGTGTAGAGATTACTTTAAAAAGTCTTTAAAAAATATGTTGTGTATAAAATAAATTTATTATTAATATTACTATTAAGCAGTATCTGAAGTGTTCATCATGTATTTCTCAAAGGAGCAGGCCTTTTAACACTAGCTTAAGAAATAAAATTGGGAGAAACCTGTAGTTGATAGCCACAAGATTACAAGTCCATACTTGCCTAGGAAAATGAGGATCTGCTCATGAAAATTAGATAATTAAGTAACTGATAGCATGGGTTTGATGCCACTTTTTGTATATAGCTATAAATGCATATTTTCAATAGTTGTGTGGATACACTGTAAGCTCAACTTGAGCATAATAGCTAATATAACACTTTTAAAGAAGTATTTTCAGTACAAATACTAGGGGAAAACATGAAGAATAATTAAACAGATAGAAAAAAAGTATAGTGATTTATTTCTTCTTCCTAACTTCATCAAAATTTATTTACATACAGTAATGCAAGCATATTTTTATTAGAAATTTATGCATTCATGTAAATGTAACCATAATCAAGGTATAAAGCATTTCCATTATCCACAAAATATCTCTTCTGCCTCATTTTGAGGCAATGCTCTACCTACCCGCCCACACTCCAGTCATTGATGTTCTCTGCCACGAAAAAGCAGATTTGCCTTTTTTAGAATTTCATATAAATGGAATCATACAGTATATGTATTGTATTTTGACATTTCCACTGAAATGTTTGACTCTTACACTCATTTTATCTTTCACTTTTATCGCCTAAGTACATCTGGCTTTATCTTCAATAGTAACCTTCTTCTGAAAACACTCGGATCATAACTTATCATTATAACCTGAAATATTTGTAATACACAATGATAAATTTGCAAGGTAGTCTTGTTTTTCTAGGCATTTAAAACACAATTATTTGTGATCTCCTTAATCTTGTTTTTATATTCAATGCAATGTTTCTTCCTAGCTTTCATTCTTAGTTCAGATCCCTAGTTAGGCTAATCTGAATCTGTTCCCCAAACACATTTTTTGCATTTAAGGCTGAAGAGGGTACTTTGGAGATGATATTAGATTTCTCTGTCTCCAGAATTAAGAGTCACTGTATACCACAAAGTCCAAATATGCTTCCTGGTGGTGTTAGTTTCACATTAAGAGATGACCTTACTTAGGAGGCAGTCTCCTTAGGTCCAAGCAATTTCAGAGAAAAAAGCCATGGGAACTACCATCGCAACAAAACTGAAAATGCCTACTTACAAAAAAGCAGTGATATTATGTCACTAGATAGCACACACACATAATATTAGGAAACCAGAAATGTAGATAAAAAGAGAAAACACAAATTAAGATTTTATGTATAGATGAGTCTTACTCTCAGACAAATTAAAAACTGTGGGCCAAATTAACCTCTTATGGGGAGGTTTTTCCCAGTTAAATTAAAATATAATAATTGTATTCAGGATAATCAGCACAGACTGACGTGTATCCTGTAAGACTAAAACCAAGATTTTCATCTATACTTCTCTTGCAACTTAGCATGCTCATAGGGAGCTGGCATTCCCCTCTGCTTCTCCAAGTTCTCAAGTCTTTGTTTGGCAAATCTTCAAGTACGGCTCTTCTGTCCAACGTGACTTTGATTAGGTTGTAATACAGTCTAATTTGGGATTAAGTTAGCATACTCATTTGTCTCTTGCATTAAGCTATGTCTTCCTACTTAGCCTTTATTGGTAATAATGGGCATATTTTGGTTCATCTGCTCTTCATTTCTCAATTCATTCAGAAATTGGCCAGGATCTTTTGGCATTTCAACATCTCTAAGGCCAAAGAAGTGTCTCCAAGGGATAATTTTCAAAGCAAAGAGAAGAGATTTCTCTGGTGAGAATAGAAATGATTTCTCCAAGTTGGAGGGAAAGAAAAGAAGATATTTAATGAAAGATATCACCATGGTTGAGACTCAGTCAGGCTAGATGTTCCCAGGAACGTTCAAGGCATCCCAGAGCAAAAACGGAGAGGGGATTAATGTTTTACTTACTTCTAGTATTGGAGAACAGGGAGGTAACAAGATTATAGAAATGGAATAAATGCCTGGTGTGACTAGAAAGATAGGATCATTCCCAGCCTTGCAGAAACCTTTGTGCCCCAGCCCAGCACAGATGCATTAGAGAGACCCAACTGCCCTTTTTAAAAATGTTAAGGATTCAGTAGAAAGAGTTATCAGAGCTGAGGGGGCCAAACAGCTAGAAAGAAGCCGTGGTTCACTTGGGGGTCATTATGCATTCAGATCAAAGACCACATGGGACAAGACAAGTTCTGGGGACTACCTGGATGGACAGGTTACCAAGAATCACACTGAAAAACACTCTGCCTCCTGCAGCATCCCAAATCCATGAAAGCTCCTGGAATTTAAACAGCGTTCTTGACAAATGTGGGATATACTGTAGTTTTTTGAAATGGATGAAAATAAATGTATGATTTATGATTAAGGGCTTAATATGGAAATTAAATTAAGGGAAATAAAGGGTTTTTTTTCCCTATACACCTGAATTTTGTGGAAATAAATTCAAACCATTCTAGAAATATAAAATGAGCTTATTTCTATTCTTTAAAGCCTTACAGTACAATTTACTTTTCCATATAACTTCACAGAAATGGCCACTATGACCTTCTCCCTTTCCTTCCTACCAAAGTCTTCTCTTTTGGAGACAATCATATTTCTCTCAATTGTTCCTTATGAGGCATGGTTTTGCAATCTCTCCATTACTTTTTTCTAAATGTATTCGTTTATATTCATTTTAAGAAAACCCTGAATCTCATAATAATCCAATCTGTTCTAATAAATAAGGGTAACATGGGACCAGAATTTATTTTGTTTTAAGCACTATACTTAGAGCATGTGTAAAATCTAAGATTAATTACCTTGGTTGCCACACTCCACTATGGATTCCCATTGATTTTATCATCAGCTAATACCCTTAGGTCTTCTCCCCCATAGGCTGTTAATAAATAATCCTGTACTCATGAAGATCTTCATTTTAAAAATAGCAGACAGGAGTTTATATTTATCACTATTAACATCTATTCTCTTAGACATTAATCCATGTATATATATAGTTCCTTTGAACTGGCTAAATTAATAATTTGGTAATAATATGCTTCATCAGTGCCTCAGTAAGTGTATAACCATTTATTCCAAAAGGCAGCTAGTTGGAAAGAACTTGAAAGGAGGATGGGATTGAATATGAAATTAAACAAAGGATTGACTTTTTGTTGCTCTTGCTGCCTTTGCCATGGTTTTCAGTTCTGTTGTTAGTACGAGGTAGGAGTACGTGGAACAGATGACTTACAAAACCTTTGCTTCACTAAAGTACTATACCAACCAAGTAAGGACATAATGGTATACTTTTTCATCATTGCCTAATGTAAACCCTTACAGGAAGAGAGCGTTGTAGAGCTGCACATGCCTTTGGTACAGCAAAGTGGGTGGTGGGGGGGGGGGGGACAGAAGTTTGGATTTATTAAAACTTCTGCACAGAACGAAGAGCTATTTAGTAAAAGATACACCTCTAAAAATGTTTTGACTTGTAATAGAGTATGTTTTCAATAACTTTGTTGAGCTTTCTGGTTCTATAAAGACTAAATCAAATGGCTTTTTTACCCTATAGTATCTAAGGACAATTTTAATGTTCACCACTAGCTTTATCTTCTTCAGGATAAATATTTGCTATTTCTTAAATTTTACTCTTTGAGAGATCATTTCTACATCATTCAGTCTTCCGATTGCCTTTTCTGGATGTCCTCCAGTTGGTGATTACTCAACTCCAAAATATGGAGAAGTGAAATACTTAATATATTTTGAAAGCAGAAGATTAAGTACTCAACGTGTAAATTTTTGAAAAATAAAAGCAGGCTAGTACAGCACATATCAGTAATAGATTTAACTCTTGTTGTGTAAAATGTAGACTTTTATTGCATATTTTGTATTCAAATTGCCCGAATTAGAGTTTCAAATCATAATGTTACACATTCACCTCAACATTCTCCTCCTAAAGATGGAAGACAAGGCTTGAATGAAACACACTAAAGTAAAATTAAAAACCTGGAACAAATAACTATGCTGGGAAATAGATGCCCAATCTGTGGCAGACTTTGCCCATCCAAGTTTGGCCTTATTTGCAACCTCCATGTCTGTAAAATGGCATTTTCATGAATGACATCAATGGAATATATTGAGAGATTTTTCTAATGAAAGACAAACAAATATGACAACAGTGGTTAAATATCTCTAAGACAGCTTTCAGATCTCTAAGAACATAGTAGAACTTTTCTAAAACTCAGTCTGCCATATGGCCAAGTTTGCTTGCTTTATTTCTAGGAAAACAAAACAAAACCCTATGATCATATATGGTTATAAATTATTAGAGATATGCTATGGTTATAAGAGCACTAAGTCACATATTTATTAATAACAGGGAACATGCATGGTTCACAAGAGCATAAGATCAAAATGGGAGCCATGAAAGTTCTAAACTATGAAAATGTTTAGAATTTCAATACAGCTATTTACTGGCCACAACCTTTTCTCCATTCCTTCAGCCTACTAATCCAAGATTAATTACCTATTTAATACTTGTATTCATTCTCAAAATGCTTCCCCAGATGCTTTATGAATGATCTTTTCTAATATAGCTTCAAGTAGTAACTCCCTACAGTTCCTTTCCCACATCTCAGAGATGGATCCATTTTCAACACAAAACAAACAATTCCTCCTCCCTCAGGAAACTTCTCCACTCTTAATATTAATCTACATTGCTTCAACTTTTTGGAGGTTAATCTAGCTATATCTATTAAAATTTAAACTCATTATTTTTTGTGCAGAAATTTTATTTCTATGTTATATTTACATAAATTATAATTATATGTACGCTTGGAATGACAGTGTGAGGAGATCCATAGACACATTCCATAGTGAAACAACCACAAGTGAAAATTATTCAAAAAACAATGTTCAAATGTCTCTGAAAATTGTCCTAAAGGCATACAGCAAATGAAGAAGCATTTGTTTAAGAACACTGTTTAAATCTCAGTAGAAATAGCAAATCTGTGGCACTGGAGCCATGTCCCACTCTCTCCCGACCACCCAACTCAGACTGATAGAAGTTCTAATCTGGCCAGGTATAGCGAGAAGACTGGCCTCATTCTCCTCTCAGCTCCAATCATGGGATATGGATTCTCACTGAGAGGGGCACAGTCAGGATTTCAGTATCATTCGATAAGTATATTAAGGATCATTTACTTAAACTCTGAGTTGAAGAAGATACATCCTGATGAAAGCAGCTGAGAAGTGAGACGCTCCCTTCCACCACTCAGGGTTAGCGGTCCTACCTCAGGCATAAGAGTTTGAGAATACCGTGACCCAGCTTCCCTCATGCTAGTTTGCTCACAGGGCAGATGTGTTATGCAGGGAGAAATAAGATGAGAAAACCAGAGGAAACCAAGAACAGAGAACTCCAAAGCTTTCCCCCAAAAAGATTTTTAGAATTCAATAATAAAATGACAACGCAATTTTAAAAGATGGTCAAAGGATCTCAATAGACATATATCCAAATAAGACATATAAATGGCCAATAAGGATATGAAAAAAATGTTTACGATCATTAGCCATCAGGAAGATGTAAACTAAAACCACAATATATACATATACATATTTGCCTACACAAAACATGATTGTGTATAGCAACATTATTCAAAGCCACAAAGTAGACAAAACTCAAATGTCCGTCAACTACTGAATACATTAATAAAAATTGGCATATCCATTCAATGGAATATTATCCAGCCACAAAAGTAAATTAGGTACTGATACATGTACCTCATAGATGAATCTTTTAAAATGTTATGCAAAATAGAAGAGGGTAATTATAAAAGACCACATAATGCATGATTACATTTATATAGCATGTCCAGTTTAGACAATACTATAGTAATAGAAAATAGATTAGTATTGGCCCAGGACTAGGGAAGTTGGACAGGGAATGGGAAGTGACTGCTAATAGATGTAGAGTATCTTTTTGAAGAGACATAAATATTCTAAAATTGATTGCAGTGATGGTTGAACAAGTCTGTGAATATCCTAAGCATAATGAATTGTACTTTAAAAAGGTAAATTTTATGATATCTGAATTATATATCAACAAAGCTGTTATAAAATTATACACACAGAGATGTATACATTTGGTATCCATAATAAATAAGTGCCTGGGTTGGTTAAAATGTTATAATTTTTTTTTAAGATTTTATTTATTTATTTGACAGTAAGAGAGACAGCCAGTGAGAGAGGGAACACAAGCAGGAGGAGTGGGAGAGGAAGAAGCAGGCTCCCAGCGGAGGAGCCCGATTCGGGGCTTGATCCCATAACGCCGGGATCACGCCCTGAGCCGAAGGCAGACACTTAATGACTGAGCCACCCAGGCGCCCCAAAATGCTATAAAATTTTTAATATAAACAAGTACTGTGCATCTGTTTTGAAAAGGAATGCATCTGAATGTATTGACATGAATAGAAACCCAAAATACCTTGCTTAGGATTTTCTTTAGGCATGTTTCAAATGATTATAGTGTAACAGTATTTCTGTCAAGAAATTGTGTGTCCACTGTATCCATTGCTGAATGCTATATGAATTGAAAAAATATCCAGAAAAATATATTCTAAAATATTAACAGAGTTAAGTTCAAGGAAGTGAGGTATAGGGAAATATCTAAATATTCATAGAGTTACTAGGACAATAACTGATCAATAAATATTTTTGAGCAAATAAGTAATCAAAGTCTGAAAGAATAATAGCTTGGATTATTAGATCTGACTCATGGAAATAGATACAATTTGTGTGCTGGAAGTAGAGGAAAAAGCTATGACACCCATTCCCTTTTACGATGTGTCTGATACCGTGCTAGGTACTTTTCCTAAGTGATTTGTTGAATTATTTCAGTTAACTCTATAGGACTACTCATATTTTACACATTAGAAAACTGAGGCTCACAGTCAGGGATGTTGAATAATTTCTCAACATAATGAACTACTTAGTTATTAGCTTACACCTGATTCTAAGGTTTATAAAATGAGATAATAATGAGTATTTTTTGACCATTTTTTTAATGATATGTTAGTCACCATACGGTACATCCTTAGCTTTTGATGTAGTGTTCCATGATCCATTGTTTGCATATAACACCCAGTGCTCATTAAAATTAGATATCAACTAACATGTTTGTGAGTCTTGAATATGGAAGTCATATAAAGGAACAGCATTAATTGAAGGTTGTTTAATAATGGTATGAGGAATGATTGGAAAGCAGATAATGGAAGCAGGAAAACCACTTAAGAGTATGGACTTTGCTCTAAGTCAGGTGTCAAGGCTCAGGAATATTATTGAGATGCAGATGAGCAGGTAAACAAATGTAAGAATTTAGGCTTTGCAACTGCATATATCCAGATAGGAATCCCATCTCTGACCGGTGTCATTGAGCAACATGCTTTTTTAAACCTGTTTCATCGTTTGTAAAATAAAAACAGTATCCATCTCGTCAAATTGTTTTGTTGGTTGTATTAAATGAATTTGACATTCTTAGCCCAACTTTTGGCAAAACAAACACAATAAATCGAACCATTGAACTATGTGCCAATGTTCTAAGGACTTGATGTGAATTAACATTTAATTTCCAAACAACCTGTAAAGGGGGTTGCAGTTATCTTTATTTTACAGATGAAAAAATAGAAGGACAGAAAATTTAAGCAATTTACCGTAGGTTGTACAAATTCCACACAAGTTTCCTGATTCTACTTCATTACTTCTAAAGTACTAGAAAGTTCTTAACTCATAGCTGCTGTTATAATGACAGTGATTACGAAGTTCACGGCGATGCCAAGTCAGCTGGAGAAAAAAGGCAAATTACAAGATATTTAAATAAAGAGTAGCAAGCTTTGTTTTAAAACTGTATAGAGGTAACCCTAAAAAAAAGAGTCAACTCCAAGTTTTCCTTGTAAAAGTGGAAAAATATTGGTTATCCAAGCAGAAATAAGAATTAAAATGAGCAGTGAAATAATTTTGTGTAGGGTCGCCTGGGTGGCTCAGTCCATTAAGCATCTGACTGTTGATATGGCTCAGGTCATGATCTCAAGGTCATCAGATGGAGCTCTGTGCTGAGCATGGAGGCTGCTTAGTATTCTCTCTCCTTCTCCCTCAGCCCCTGCTCGTGCACTTGCTCTTTCACTCTTAAAAAAAAATAATAATAATTAATTAAAAAATAATGTAGTGTATAAAAAAATTTGATAATGGTAATGTGCTATGCAATGAAAAAAAAAACTACTATACAAGACAATGGTATTTATAAAAACTGCTAAACATCACCTATGAGAGATTAGTTAATGGTTAGGATCATCATAGTAACAGGGTAGGGAGTTGAGAAAATTAAGGGACTAATCTATT
The DNA here is from genome assembly GCF_023065955.2 of Ursus arctos. Lineage (NCBI taxonomy): Eukaryota > Metazoa > Chordata > Mammalia > Carnivora > Ursidae > Ursus > Ursus arctos. The sequence continues at coordinate 18,479,348 of NW_026622930.1, forward strand.
GTTAGAACATCAAAGGATGAGTGAATTCAACAGGGATAAAAGATTCAGCAATTATTTCCAAAAATTTCCCATGAATCTGTTGAATTGTCAGTGCTTAGATTTCTTTATAAATTTTTGTGGTTTCATAATGGCATAGGCAGGAGTCCATCCATTCTTTAAAAAGTTGGTTTGGCAAGTGTGCATTATGTTGAGTTTCTTAAAAGTTAGTCATTTTTAATCTCATTACTTTTTTCCTTTTATGGCGTTCCATGAACTCACAAATTACTCCATTGTTCAAAATGACAATTTCTAGATTGCATAATGTGAATTTGTACCTTTGGGGTATGATAGAGAAACAATAATCAACTAAGTTATTTACTTAAAATTCAGCTTCCAATATATGTGTACATTTCATGCTTTTTTTAATTGAAATAACCTGAGGGTTTTAACATGAACAGTTATTCCTTTCGTGGATCATAATAATTATTTCAGATTAACTTTTGAATTCCTTTATGTCTAGTTAAAAAATATATCCAGAAACTCCAAAATAGCATTACAGTCAATTAGATAAATAATACATTTTTAAAGGATTGTTAAAATATGTTAAAAACATGGTTATTTCTTCATATTTAATTGCAAAACACCTTGGAATATTTTATTTTATTTTAGTCTATAAATTGATAAGATTTTACCTGGTTTGTTCATGTAATTCCAAAAATTATTACATGATAAGAAATCTAAGGTTATCTAAACAATATATTACTATGGTCCATGGTTTAATAATTTTGGGGGAGGGGAAAGAGGAAATCTCTAATGGAAAAGGCAAGAAATCATTTAGTGCAATTATTTTAGTTGGGATTTTTCTAGATCATATCTCATTCCTGAAGAAATGTATCTTGAGTTCATAAGTTAACTTCAAATGGCTCAGAGAGTGTTGAAGCTGAATGGCATCTGAAAGAAAGATTAGTATGATGACCTATAATTGTTTGAAAGCATGGTTATGGTCTTCTGGTTAGATAATGTACATATATATTCATTAAGCTTTTTAAGTCCCAGGTATGGTTATGCTATTATGACAATATTGAAAGATGTTAAATAAAATTCTGGGAAAGATAGTTTTTAATGATATTCCCAAGATATTACAAATATTATACTGGTAAACTTGAGAAAGAACAGAAACTTCAATTCCAGACTTGTGATCATGGAAATAATATTTCTTCCATGAGTCTCATACCAGAATTCCACTTTGGCACACACAGGCATTCTAATCTTAGATCTCTCTTGGTGGTTGCTTTATTTCCAGACAGCAGGTAATGCCAATGTCATGCTGTGGTCTGTTTATAGGGTAATACCAGATCTGGCATTAAAATGTAACATGTGACATGTTCATAAGGAAATGTTTTTATTCATGTTGTTTTTTCTTCCAAAGTACAAATGTGGTTCTATACAAATTAGTCCTTTCTAAAATCATTTCCTTTCTACTGTGCTATATGAATGTATGTATGTGTATTTGTATGTGTTATATAAAGTTCATATTGTATACCAATTGAAAACTGAGATTAATTGAAAAGATGAATCAGATCAATTTTAATCATAGCTGGTAAGGAATAATTATAATTGTCATAGTCATGAGAGTTACATAGTGTTAATTGCATTCTCATTTTATGTTGACTATCTTTGAGGAGTTTCGAGGAATAAGCATGCTGTGAACTGTTGAAATGATTAAGCAATCACAATTATATTTTTACATTAGAATTTCAAACTTTTCTTCCACAAAATATTTTCCCAGAATTAATTTCCATGGGCATAACTTTTTTTTTCCTTAAGTTTGAAGACTTTCTTGTTAAACATCAACAATATTGATGTGCCTTCAAGAAGACACGTTTATATAGTAGCTAAAGACCCTTAAGTTGCTCAAGAACTGTACCTTTTGTTACTCACCTAGTCAATATTTTGTATTAAAAGGACTGAGCTCAAACAACATTCATAATGCTGCTGATATGAAAGTGAATAAGCTATTCTGCCTCACTGGTGCATACACTTCTAAATGGAAAATTAGAAAATGAAAACTTTGCTTTTGGCTACTTATTATTTATCATGTCTATATTAATTATAACTGATTGTTTCATGATATGTGCTTAATATATGTATTGTAAATGATCTTGAAAGATGGCCCCCAATAAACTATGCTTCCTTATTTCACACTTCTGCATCGATTTTCTGACGGCTTTGGGCCTCCATTGTCCAGTAAAATTGGTAGAAATGATGCAATGACAGTCCAAGATCTAAGTCTTAGGAAGGTCTGGAGCCACCATGTAGGAATTCTGGCCCTTCTGCTGAGAGGTTACACTGGTAAACTGCATGAAGACAGGGAATACCTAAGCCTACATAGTGAGTTTGAGGGGACCAGCTATCCCAGCTACCTGCTGAGTCCAGCCTACCAGCTGTCCCACTGTGGCAGCAGAGAGGCAAGTGTGACATCTTGGGCATGACAGTTAAGTCACCAGAAAACTGCAACACTATCCCATAGTATATGAAACAGGAGAACCACCTAGCTGATCTTCATCAACCCACAAAATAGTGTGAGAAAAGAAGCTTGTAATCTGACCAAGACAGCCATAACATTTTCCTCAGCCTGACTAAACTGTAGATAGGTTTATTCCAGATCATGAGCCTTTGACTTCCCTTTTCTTAGAATATTTATATTAGAAGCTTTGTAATAGCAAATTCTTTCTCTACCCATCTGAAATGTATATATCTCTCCTTAAAAGCCTCTTATCAGTTTAAGACCCAGGGAATATCTTTCTCAAGGATCTGCATCCTTTAATTAATGTAATCAGCAAGGAAGATAATGCCCCTATATCCCAGCCTACAGAAGGATAGGCTCCTAACTTCAGTCGTGCCTTGATCCAAATTGTAGAACTACCTCTTGTCATGAAGATAAGAGAAAGATTAGTTTTCCTTTGGCCAGGGCAAATTAGAAAACACAGGCAACCTACAATCCAACCCCCCTCCATCCTCTTCCCCATTCTTAAAAACTCTGTTGGGGCATCTGGGTGGCTCAGTTGGTTAGCATCTGACTCTTGATTTTGGCTCAGGTCATGATCTCAGGGTCCTGGGATCCAGCCTGTGTCAGGCTCCAAGCTCAGCAGGGAGTGTGCTTGAAGATTCTTTCTCCCTCTCCTTCTGCACCTCCTCACACTCACACACTCTCTCTCTCAAATAAATAATCTTTAAAAAAACAAAACAAAAACTCTCCTGACCTTTGTTTCAAGGCAGTTGAGTTTAGTCTGTGTCCCATACTGCAGCACTCTTGAATAAAATCTTCCTTTCTGCTTAAATTTGCTCAACACATTTTTTTTATTTTTACAAATCCATTGAAGTTTAATGCTTTTTTTTTTTCTACAGCAAAAGATAACTAAAATAGAAAATAAATACCAGGAAGTAATGTCATTAAAAAAAAACAACTAAGAAACTAAAATATGTGCTATTGGCTTTGGGCCTGGGCATTGGGAGGATATGGAAGATCTCGAGAAGTCTTAGTGATGGTTTGGGAAAGAAAGAATATTTTTATTGGAGGCCATTAAAAAAGGCTGCTTGTCTTATGGGATGGTGGATGTTGTCAGTGATAGGTGAAAAAGGGCAAACATGGTAAAATTGGAGATGTGGCTAAAGACACCAGGAAGAATGTTTAAAGCAACAACTGGTTTATATTAGTGGCATGTGATAAGGTATGAATATTGAGAGATGAAGTAAAGAAGGGTTGTTCTGTTTTCAAGCAGAATCTAGAGGAAATATCATAAAACAATGATTTACTGAGTTGAAAGACTAAAACTAATTCTCATTCTCAGCTTTTCAGGCAGAAGAAATGGCTTCAGGCAAAGATCAAATCCAGGGTATGACTAGGAAAAACTTGGTTTCAGGGTCAAGATTTCAAGGGTGGAGTTACAAAGCCCTTTGTTAAAAATCCCAGAAAGAGTAAAATCAGGATCACATAGACTCTCTCAGCTGAATAGAAAATTTTCCCAAAATCCTAAGATCTTTTTTTTTTTAAAGATTATTTATTTATTTATTTGACAGAGACAGAGTCAGCCAGCGAGAGAGGGAACACAAGCAGGGGGAGTGGGAGAGGAAGAAGCAGGCTCACAGCGGAGGAGCCTGATGTGGGGCTCGATCCCAGAACGCCAGGATCACGCCCTGAGCCGAAGGCAGACGCTTAACCGCTGTGCCACCCAGGCGGCCCCCAAAATCCTAAGATCTTAACACTTGACTAGTTAATAAATATTCTAAGATTCTTTAAGGAATTTTTCCAAAAGACCCTGACTTTCCACCCAAGGCAGGGAGAAATCTGTTTTGAAAAGATTTGAAGGTATACATTTTGTTTGCAAGACAAAGGAATTATACCCACATGTTTAATAGGATAAAATACAAGATACAGGTAAATACTGTCTTTAAGAAGCACACTTTAAGTGCAAATAATGTGATTGAGTGAAAGTAAAAAGAAAGAAAAATGATACGTAATGCCAACAGGTTAAGAAAGATGGAGGGCGATACTGACTAATGGCATAGCAGCTTTCAAGATAAGGAATGTTGCCAAAGATGAAGAACATTTTAAAGTGAGAAAAGGTCCGGGCGCCTGGGTGGCTCAGTCCTTAAGCATCTGCCTTCGGCTTAGGGCGTGATCCCTGGGTTCTGGGATTGAGCCCCAAATCGGGTTCCATGCTCCGCTGGGAGCCTGCTGCTTCCACTCCCATTTCCCCTGCTTGTGTTCCCGCTCTCACTGGCTGTGTCTCTCTCTGTCAAATAAATAAATAAAATCTTTAAAAAAATTAGAAAAATAAAGTGAGGAAAGGTCAATTCATCAGGAATATATAACAGTCTTAAATGTATACGTACCAAAAACAGAGCCTCAATATTTAAGAAGCAAAAAAAGCAGAATTAAAAAGGAGTGATAGACATATTGAGAATTATTTTTGAAATCTTTTCTCAGTACTTTATAGAAAAAATAAAATCAGTAAAACTATTGAAAAACATGAATACCACTCCCGTACACTTTAATCTTACCAACACTTCTAGGGCAACACATCCCACATCGCTAGAATACACATTTTTTCAAATGCACATGGAATATCTACCAAGGTATACCATATGCGGGGTCATAAAATTCTTGATGAATTTCAAGAGAATTAAATAATAAAAAGTATTTATTTTGACTATAACAGAATTAAAATTGGAAAAGAAAATTAGACAATGAGTGTCTGGGACATCTCCCAAAATATTTGAAAAATACACTTCAAAAACAATCTACAAGTCAAAGGAGAAATTACAAGAAAAATTAGAACATTTTGAATTAAATTATAATTAAAACACATCAAACATTTTAGAGCAATTATAAAGCAATTATTAGAGGAACATTTAGATATTTACCTGCTTACACCAGGAAAAAATTAGCTTGATATTATTGTTATTTCTTTCTTAAGATATTTGGTAAGATTCTGCACTGAATCTACCTAGGCCTGAAACTTTCAGTTGTGGAAAGTTATGTGACATAGAATTGAATTTCTGACAGATGAAGAGATTTTTAGATTTCTTATTTATTTTTGTGACACTTCTGATAATATGAATTCTTTCAAAAATTCTTAAATCTCTAGAGTGAAAGTTATTGGCATACAATCATTGATAGTATTTCTTTTTCATCTTTTAATGTCTATAGAATTTATAGTAATGTCTATAAGCTTCTCAAATTACTGTCAGCTCCAGAGCACCTAGGGCTAAGTCACTATGAACTTACAGTCAGAAAGGGTAATTCTTACTCTTCACCCCTCTTGTTCCTCATGTGCTATAAAAAGGATAGCACATAAGTGCTGGAGGAAGAGTCTACAGTTGTTCCGTGAGGACAGCTGATACAAACAACTCTAATGCAACACTTCAGATACTTTTAGCCTCACCATCTTAGTCTGGTTCTATGTGGTATCTGGTTGGTTTCAATCAAGACTAAATTGGAAGAAACTTGCTTCCTGCCTGCACAGGAGGCTCTGTCCTCTAGCATATCAGCTTTGTATTGACATTACTACAGGTCTATGCTCCCTCATGGCCATACTCACCATGGATAACAAGGAAATATAAGACTGTTAACTCCTTGGCTAGAGAGCCTTGACCAATGTAAGCCCCTTAACTATACTCTCCCCTCTAAAGATGTTGAGATGTGGTTTCTAGGGCCTAGTCAAGAAATTATTGAACAATCATACTAGAAGAGATTTGAATCTTGTTATCTTCTATTAAGGGTGGCTGAGTAGTGGCTGTTTCCAACCACTACTTCCAGTCATCTTTCTCCCACCATCAGTCAGATATTTGTCAGCATATTACCACTGAGGTTAACATGGTGGTTACATGATTGTGACAAACACCTTCATATGAAATACAGAGGGTGGAGGAATTCTTTTTTCTCACAGTAGGGTTGGGAAGAAGATGGAAGTATAGAAAAAAGATAAAGTTTTGACCAAGATGTACATATTCAAGTAAAGACGTGCAGTAGGTAGGTGGATATAGGATCTGGAGTAAATATATAGTGTTTGGCAAAAGACAGTTGAAGGGAGGAAGGACATTCATGTGTCAATGAATAGACAAGAGAACCTTGTTCAGAACCCCAAAACCAATCTCACTGAGTCAGTGAATAGAGACAGAAAATCTCACAAATATATTTAAAAAAGTAATAGTGATTAATATAGAAGTAAATTTAAAAAAACCCTCTGTTGAAGATCAATAAGAATTTTGAGGAGAAATGAAATGTCAATTGTGTCTAAGGTTATAAAAGTGACATGTGGATATCTTTCAGTTCAGGAAACTGTAAAATATTTAGTAGTGTATCATCATTTTCCTTGGAAGAGTAGGAATAATAAAAATCAGAGTCCAGCAAACCTTGGGAGGGGATAAAATCACAGAAATACTGAAACCAAGATTGACTGAAACTATTCAGAACCTTGATTTTATTTTATTTTATTTTATTTAAAGATTTTATTTATTTATTTGGTAGAGAGAGAGACAGCCAGCGAGAGAGGGAACACAAGCAGGGGGAGTGGGAGAGGAAGAAGCAGGCTCCTAGCAGAGGAGCCTGATGTGGGACTCGATCCCAGAGCACCGGGATCACGCCCTGAGCTGAAGGCAGACGCTTAACAACTGCGCCACCCAGGTGCCCCCCAGAACCTTGATTTTAAAGTATCAGTACAAGTAGGGACACATGGTTTTAAAAGGAGACTGCTTATCTTTTATTCAAGGGCTGTGAACCTACTTTTATATTCAGAAAGGATAAGTAAACAGACAGAAGATAATAGTAGAGAAAAGAGACAAGATACTGGTTCTATCAAGAACTTGAAGAAGGAAGATGTTATGATAAGTGCAGATAAAAATGAATGTATAGGTGAGGACACGATAAATGTGTAATATCCTGATGGCTTCATCAACCTTTGCAGATACATCTATTACATATTACATATTTATGCACTAAGTGTTAGCATGGGTGCTTTGAAGATTGTGACAAAAATCTATCTTCTGAGAAGAATGGGAATATTGAAGAGGGATATGTAAGAATATCGTCAGATGGGCAATGAAGACCCACCCAGGACTAGAGAAGAAACATTTTCTGTGATGCCAATCAGTGCAAAAATTGTGCTTTTTCTCTGACTATTTCTCAGAGAGGAGAGAGAGAGAGAAGAATTAAATGTTAAGATCGACTGAAGATCAGAAATTTTAGGACAAAGAATCAATGGAACTCTGAATTTGATGGAGTTAGTAAGACATTCAAATGATTAACCATTGAGTCAGGCTCTCTAAGGGTAAAATATTGACAGAATGATACTAACCCCCTGAGAAAAAGAATGGATACAGATAAGAGTGGTGTAAGATAAAAATCCTAGAGAGATCAATATTAAAAAAAATAATAATGTGAGTGATGGAGTGGAATAATAAATGATTATAATAACAAGTGAATGATAAGTAAAAAGTATTCAAAGAATGGGGTTTAGGGTTTTAGAGATGGAGCAGCCAATAGTCACTATGGGGAAGAATGTTGCAAAAGATTAGAGGTCAAGGCCTTGGGGGGCAGGGGGTGGGTGTGATTCCTAAGGAAGAGATGAGGCTAGAAAACTGTATGTGCTATTGGCGTGGATGGGGACATCTGTCAGAATAATGGCAGGAATGGCTTAGAAAGAAACACTGTCATCCTAGAGACAAAGTCAGCTGATGACAAAGGGGGGATAACCTGCATCTCAGGAGGTAACCAGTGAGCAGATGACAAAAGTTGGTTGGCTGAAGTTGAATCCAAAGTAATAAGAACTTTTTCTGTAAGAGAGGTGACAGAGTCCACCACACAGTGGTGTTTCAGCTATTATCATATTGTTTATTTTGTAGGGAGGAAAAATAGAGTCATATCCAAGCAGTTGGAAGCTGGATGTAGCTGACGGACTTCCTGTTCTGAGTTTTGTCTGGCTGTGTCTGCACTGAGCAGTGCACATCAATTATATAAGAAGTAGATAAGAGATGATATGTGATCAGCAATTTAAGAAGTGTTCAATGAAAAAGTCCCTTGAATAGATAGTCAAAGTTATTTTCAACTCAAAGAGAGAGCAATGGCATTGTAAACACTTATAGAACAAATGCACTTGTATTCTTCTCATTCCAAAGTCACTGAGCTATAAATGGCACAATTAACAAAACACACAGTTTAGTCATCATTGCAATTGCAAAAGAAGTATTTATCAAGTGTCATTAATTTACATGATTAAGTGTCAAGTGGGTGATTCACAAATTTAGGCTCATTTTAAAAGGCAAACACGTCTCCCAGTAGGGGTCAAGGAGCTGAGTTGGAAAAACTAAATTAAATTCCATCTAATCTTTCTAAGAACTTTTAGCTTACTATCAATAATTTAGCCCACAATTATGGTCAATGATACCTCTGGATACATCTTGAAACCAAGTAAAAACAGAATAACGCACCTGCATTTTCAGGGAAATGTTGCATCCTTAGCCACTTAATACACGTCATTTAGAAAATTCTCATGTTGGGATGCCTGGGTGGCAAGTCTGTCAAGGGTCTGCTTTCGGTTCAGGTCATGATCCCAGGGTCCTGGGATCAGTCCTGCATCAGGCTCCTTGCTCAGCAGAGAGCCTGCTTCTCCATCTGGCTGTTGCTCCCCCTGTTCATGCTCTCTCTCTCTGCCAAATAAATAAATCTTAAAAAAATAAAAGAAAGAAATAAAAGAAAATTGTCATTAAAATTGTTTTTTTGTTTGCAGGATTGCATGATAGAGTGAGAGTGGGAACAGGGAAAAGAATGCATATAGTAAGAGATCTTCAAACGAACTGGGAAGTTTTCAAAATCTCTTTTATATCCATAGTTATTCACCTATTTCCAAATGTATCCATTCTCCCCAAATCTCCTACCTAACCGCCTCCTCAATCACTCTCAAGGATTTCATTATTTCCTCCCTCAAGTAGAAAAGGGAAGTTGTTAGGTGGGATCTTGCTTGATTTTATGCCAAGCAACCTGCAAATGTTTTGATTCCATGCGCATACTCCCTTCCCGTTATTCTTCTTCCTTCTTCATGTGTATGGTAGACTGGCTGGCTCCCTGTTTTCATTTCCTCCAAAACTGAATTTACTATATTCCCCATTACCCATACCCTTGCCTTCACCAATGAACAAACAACAAACAAACGCTTCCTTGAGCGTACCTTTGATCAATAATGGGAAAAATAATTGCCTAGTACTTAAATCTCACTTATATCTGATTTAGATGATCTTCATTTTTTTAAAAGATGTATTTATTTATTGGAGAGAGAGTGAGGGAGGCAAGGGGAAGGGGGAGAGAGAAACTTGAGCAGATTCCTCACTGAGCACAGAACTGGGTGTGGGGTGCAGTGCCAGGCACAGGGCTCAATCTCACGACCGTGAGATCATGACCTGAGCCAAAACCAAGAGTTGGACCCTTAACCAACTGTACCACTCAGGTGCCCCCAATTTAGATGATCTTTAGATGCGATTTTAGACATGAACTTTAGAGTTAATGCTAAAACGAATTAAGACTCTGGGGACTGTTGGGATAGAATGAATATATTTTGCTTGTGAGAACATGAATTTACGAGTGAGCAGGGGCAGAATTTTATGGAGTAATTGTGTTTCCCCAAAATTCATATGTTGGAATCTTAGCTCCAAAGTGATGTAATTTGGAGGTGGGGACTTTGGGAAGTGATTAGGTCATGAGAATGGAGCCTCATGAGTTAGAGTAGTGCCCTTAGAATAGAGACCCCAGAAAGTTCTCTAGTTCTTTCTGTTCCACCATGTGAGGACACAATAAGAAAATGGTCATTTATGAAACAAGAAATAGGTCTCACCAGACAGTCAATCTACTGCCACCTTAACCTTGGACTTCTCAGCCTTGAGAATTGTAAGAAATAAGTGTTTATTGGTTAAGCCACCCAGATTATGGTATTCTGTGATAGCAGTGCAAACAGATGAAAACATTGCTCATGCTAGTGTGTTATATATCTCCTCTTCATTTCACTGATGAAGGAGAACTCTCTACCCTGGGATTATGGAAGTAGCTAAAAACATAAAACCCAACATTGGCAGAGGAGATCGACAGCGGTTCCTTAGTCACATATATTCCCCGCTGGGGGATGAGGACACCATGCCATGTAGGGCTTCCCAGTGCTTGTTCTTGGGGTATAACTGAATCAGCAGAGGCTGTGAGAGGTAAGCATGCAGTAAAAAGATGTTGGAGTGACCCCTAATTGTTGTGGGGAAGTGTGATTGACTTATTTGAATAATTCTGTGGGCTGGTAAGAAACTAAAATCTTCCGCTCAGCAACAAGCAGACAGCGCCCTTAAGTTTTCATGATAAGGAAGTTCGTTTGGATATAGAGCCTTATCAACAGGAGCGCAATGATGAGACGAACTTGTGGTTAGGACATTCAAGGCCCTTGGTTTTCTCCAGATGTCAAGGCATACATAACACAGAGACTTAATTTTAGACCTCTTTTACAGCTAGGTCATTACTAGATTCTCCTTTTTTTTTTTTTTTCTTTTTTCCCTTTAATATCCAATCATTTCATATACTCGGTTAACTCCATCATCATAATAACTCTTAAATCATTATCTCGGTCGCCTCACTTCTTCTCACCACTATCTGGTTTATCCCTGATAAATTGGAACTTGTCTTAGTAGTAACCTCCACGGAGTCTTCTCTTTGAGCTTTTTTGAGATTCTGTGAAGTGTTCCTCCTGTCACTCTCAGAACATTCTTTGCTTGCCCTTTCATCAAATACACTATCTGGTAACTATTTTTTTTTACCTTTTTTTTCCTCCAAAATAGACTTCAAGCTTTAGATATCAGAAACTGTGCTTTGAGTACTATACTCCTAATGTATGGTACATAGCAGGTACACAGGGAATAGATGTTAGGTTTAAAAAATGAAATTGAACTGAATGCACATCTCTCTTAATCTAGTTAAATCAGCATGGTTAAAATTGTTAGTCTCAGTATTCATGACCTTTCTGGTTCCTTGCTAACAGTTTTCTTCCTCATCCCTTCTCCTCTTGCTCTAGGCTAAGTTTTGTTTTCATACTGAACACGGGTTTGTACCATCAGCGATGTATTGGCTTTCCCAGGTTCCTAGGAAGCACTTCGATCTTCATGGAACAGCATTAATTCTTGCTATTGGTCTGAGAACCCAATAGAGCAAGGTGATATATTTGTGCTTTCATCCCTCTGGCAGTCCCAGGCAGCACCTGCCAGGGTATGGCTGCTGTATCAGCAAACCAAATGGGAAGCAAGTGAATGCATATCTTGGTCCCCAAAGAGAAACCCATTTCCACTGTAGCTAAGCTTGACAGTTCAGGACTCCCATTGGACTCCAAAGGACATGAAATGCTCCACTACTTTTTGAAATCATTTGCTTATATGTGGCTGAAGTTCACACATCCCACTGTGTCCTTTTCCTTCATACCCCAAAGGGAAGAGAAATATGAGCCTCTTCTATTCAGAGATCACTGAATAATGTTTGCTAGTCTCAGATTTCACTGGCTTCAACACTGTTATTTGTGGAAAATATGTGGTTGAATCTCAAAGCCAGCAACATTCCCTCAGGGTACCCATTAGGCAGAAGGGGAGCACAGTTGTAAACAATCTGTTTTGTAAAATAGAGGTCTCTAGAAGAGAGGGAATCAAAATTGTGTTTGCTGAATATTTCATATCCTAAAATGTACAATTTACAGACAGGGAGGGAATTGTAAAAGATAGTCACTCAAAACACTATTTCTAGGAAAGACATTTTCTCCTGTCTTTCAATGATTTTGTAGGGGAAGTTAGAATGTGAATGAGCAGCAGAGAGAAAACACACGACATGAGTAAAATGTGGGGTAAAATGTTTCCAAAAAAACTGTTTCTTTTTACTGATTACCCGTGAAATGGTTTTATAAGTGTGTGCTTTGCCATAGGCTTGTTTCACATTCTCTAGTAAACAACACAGATGGACAGAAATCATAATTAAGAAGGAACCATCTGTGTAGGATTGCAAGGTACATCTTTTATTTTGTGGAGGTAGGAAGATGGCTTGAACTTGGGTATACTAGATTTACAGGGTTTATTCTGGTGTCCTATGCGTCTCCAGGTTTAAAAAGAAAATCTTTAAAGTTACACATCAAAATATGAGCGTACATATAGATATAATTTTTATAGAAAGAAAGTGCATAACTTTAATCAGATTCTCATGTCTCCTTATTGCCAGCTTCTCCAAGTTTTTATAATTACATGGAAAGATGGACCTCGTCAAATGACTGAAAACTCACATGCCTATACAGCTGTTGATTGTTTTGTTTCCACTTTCAGCAAGTCTATGACTTCCAGCTATTACATTTAAATGATTGATTGATTGGTTGGTTGGCGGGTTGATTGATTGATTTTAAGTAGGCTCCATGCCCAGGGTAGAGCCCAGTGCAGGGCTTGAACTCAGGACCCTGAGATCAAGACCTGAGCAGAGATCAAGAGTCAGTCACCCAACCCACTGAGCCACCAGGCGCCCCTCCATTTAAATGCTTTAAATGTTTGTCTGTTTCAAACTGTAGAACATATGTAATTGTTTATTATGAGTACTGGGTTTTGCAATGTTGATTACCCTGTTTTTAATATATTTATTTTTATTTTATATGTATTGCTTTATTTTAGAAAAATGCTAATTTTTCCAAAGGCCTAATACAATAAAGAGGATGAACAAGTAACCTACAGTGTGAGACATTTATAACACATATATGTGGTGAAAGATTCGTATGTAGAATATAAAAAAACCCTACAGATCAGCAAGAAAAATGAGACAGCCTAACATAAAATAGGCAAAATACTGTGCCACTTTACAAAAGAGTATAGAAATGGACATTAAAGATAAAATAGGTGATCAATTTTATTGGAAATGAGAATTTAAAACCATAATGGGATACTATCACACTTCCACCAGAAAGCTAATAAATAAATAAATAAATGAAAAAATGTAATAGGAAGTATTCATGAGAGTGAGAAACAACTGGAATTCTCTACTGTAGGTGGTGATATAAATAGGTACAATCTCTTGAGAAAATTGGCATACGCCCATGGCTCAGGAATTCTGCTTGAAGGCATATGCCAAATAGGATAGTGTATAGGTTCACTAAAAGACATAGACAAAAATATTTATATCCTAAAAGTGGAAATTATCTAAATGCCTATCGATAGTAAAATAATTAAATTTTGTAGCACACAATAGAATATTATGTAACAATGGCAGAAAATAGCAAAGGCCCTACTCGATTGCATGACTAAATCACATTATCATCACATTGCATAAAAGAAGACACGAATGAGCATATATTGTAAGATTTATGTATTTTATTTTAAAAACAGGTAAAATTAATTTGTGCTTTAAGAGATCAGTATAGTGGTTTAGAAGTCAGTATAGTAGCTTCCTTTACAGATAGTTCTTGCAAAGGGAATGAGGATCTTCTGGAAGCTGATAATGTCCTATTTCTTGATTTGAGGGCTGATTACAGGGAGAATGTAACTTTGGAAAATTAGTCGAAGTGGCACACTTTGATTTATGTACTTTTTATATGTATATGATATACTTAATAAACAATTTATTTAAAAAGAAAGCTCCTGGGGCGCCTGGGTGGCTCAGTCGTTCAGCATCTGCCTTCAGCTCAGGACGTGATCCCAGGGTCCTGGGATTGAACCCCACATCGGGCTTCCTGCTCTGCTGGGAGCCTTTCTTCCTCTCCCACTCCCCCAGCTTGTGTTCCCTCTCTCGCTGGCTGTCTCTTTCTGTGTCAAATAAATAAATAAAATCTTAAAAAAAAAAAAAAAAAGCTCCTTGGTGGCTCTCTGTTCTCTTTCTTTTGCCTAGAAAAAAGATATGATGGCTGAAGCTGTAGGGACCATCTGATGACCATGAGCTGATCTTGAACACGGGAGCCACACATGAAGACTGATGAAATGAAAAGATAGAAGGAACCAGTAGCCCTGAAGACATTGTAGATTTTCTGATCCAGACTTGGCTAGCCCAAAATTTTGCATCAGCTGATCTCCCACCAAATAAATAAGGGAATAAAAATAAATTGAAAATAAAATAAACAGAAGGAAGTATGAACATTCAGTACTGCCCAAATTACCTACCTCATGGAAAGGATGAGGTGTTAGACATGTAGAGAGGGGTTCTGCTAGTTTATACCAAAAGAAGGATTTATTAGTAGGGTATTCTTTGGCATTGTCACATTCATATTTTAAATTGATCTGAAGTCTTTCTTCACCCCCATTGACCCATTTAGGAGATCTGCATTCAGGGTAAATGTTTTATTACCGTATAAACTCTGTCACGTTGTAATTTATGTGTGTACGTTGTAGTCTTCCCTACTGTATCGTGAGCTCATGCAGGGAAAGGACTCTCTCATATTTACCATTATAAGCATACCCTATTTCATCGAGTTTCATTTTACTGTTCTTCATAGAGAGTGTGTTTCTTACAAATTATAGATTTGTGGCTACCTTGCATCAATTAAGTCTTTGGGAACCATGTTTCCAACATTTGCTCACTTAGTATGTCACATTTAGTAATTCTCACAATATTTCAACTTTTTTCATTATTATTTTATTTGTTATGGTGATTACAATTTTTTTTGGCTTTTGGTGGAATTTTATTACTTATTTATTTATTATTTTTATATGAGTATAATTTTTATTATGTTATGTTAGTTACCATACAGTATGTTTTTGATGTAGTGTTCAATGATTCATTATTTGCATGTAACACCCAGTACTCATTACAACACGTGATTTCCTTAATACCCATCACCAGGCTACCCCCTCCCCCATCTCCCTCCCCTCTGAAACCCTTAGATTGTTTCCTAGAGTCCATAGTCTCTCATGGTTCATCTCTCCCTCTGCTATCCCTCCCTTCAGTTTTCCCTTCCTTTCCCTAATGTCTTCCATGTTATTCTTTATGTTCCACATATGAGTGAAACCATATGATAATTGTCTTTCACTGCTTGACTCATTTCACTTAGCATAATCCCCTCCAGTTCCACCCATGTCACTGCAAATGATGGGTATTATCTTTCTGATGGCTGAGTAATATTCCATCGTATATATGAACCATATCTTATTTATCCATTCATTTGTCGAAGGGCATCTCGGCTCCTTCCACAGTTTGGCTATTGTGGACATTGTTGCTATGAACATTGGGGTGCCTGTGCCCCTTCTTTTCACTACACCTGTATCTTTGTGGTAAATACCCAGTAGGGCAATTGCTGGGTCATAGAGTAGCTCTAGTTTTAACTTTTTGAGGAACTTCCATACTGTTTTCCAAAGAGGCTGTACCAACTTGCATTCCTACCAACAGTGTAAGAGGGTTTCCCTTTCTCCACAAAATGGGCAGAAGACATGAACAGACACTTCTCCAAAGAAGACATACAAATGGCCAACAGACACATGAAAAATGTTCAACGTCATTAGCGATGAGGGAAATTCAAATCAAAACCACATTGAGATACCATCTTACACCAGTTAGAATGGCAGAAATTAACAAGGCAGGAAACAACAAATGTTGGTGAGGATGTGTAGTGATTACAGTTTGCTGAAAGTTCATATAACAGTTAGCAATTTTTAGCAGCAAAGTATTTTTAAATTAATGTATGTATGTTGTTTTTCTAGACAAAATGTCATTGCACACTTAATTGACTACAGTATAGTGTAAACTTAACTATTATATGTACTGAGAAGCCAAGAAATTAATTTGACTTGCTTTATTGAGATTTTCACTTTATTGCAGTGGTCTGGGTAAACCTCGTGGGATGCCACTTCATTTAAAGCAACTAGGCACATAACAATTTAAGGTGAGTAAAAGTGTTAAGGGTTAGTGTTTTGTCTTGACAAAGATGCTCCTCCCAGTGACTTGTATTTACTTCAAATATTTTTTTATTTTTAAAAATAAATACAGATATTTGCTTTAAAAACAGTACATATCAACACCCCTAGAGCCCCAGTACCTTCTGTAGTATTGCTCCCACCTCAATCATAGAAATTTATGATTCTGAGGTTGGTGTAGATCATTCCCAAGGAGAATTTTGTAATTTAGTACATATGTCCCTTATCGATAAAGAATATACAATTTGCTTTGGGCATATTAAAATTTAGAGGACACTTTAGATGGCATCCAAGTTTAGTTTTCAACAGTTTTTTTTTTTTTTAAGACTTTATTTATTTATTTGACAGAGAGAGAGACAGCCAGCGAGAGAGGGAACACAAGCAGGGAGAGTGGGAGAGGAAGAAGCAGGCTCCCAGGGGACAATGGAGCTCGATGTGGGGCTCCATCCCAGAACGCTGGGATCATGCCCTGAGCCAAAGTCAGATGCTTAACGACTGAGAAACTCAGGCTCCCCTCACCTTTTTCTTAATACAACATTATATTTTTGAAATTTATCCATGTTGACATACATAGATAAGGTATTATGAGTATTTTCCCATGACAGTCCTCAAAAATTTATTCCATAGAAGCATATACATGTATTTTGAAATATCTGAATCATGCAGCATTTTCTTGTTTCAGAGAATTTTTCCTACTAACACACTGGGTGTAGTATATCTTTCAGTGAGGTGTCCACATTTATATTCCACTGTAGACTAGATTTCTGTATTACCTTCTTGAAATGATCTTGGCACTAGGTAGCTTTAGTTCAAGCCTTGATTTCTGATTTCATTTTACTTAAAGCTTTATAGAGAACTAGATGAATATTTAAGTAAAGAAATAATATTTTTGACCTCACGGCTAACACTTTTGATCCTACTTTCTTATTGGTTATGTATTTACGTCTCATAACTCTCACATTTCCCAGGAAGTTTCAATGTGCATAAATGGATTAAAGTAATCAGCATCTCTAGGACATTTAGCAGGTAAATTTTATGTCCACTTAAGAAAAAAGAACCTAAGATATGGTAGTTAATATATTCAACTAAATGATACATTCAAAAAATCACAAAGCAACTAAGAAAAAAATTCTATTAGTGGATTAAAGCATATTCAGGTTGAATTAAACATGGAGTAATTTGAGTTAATATATGAAGACACCAACAAAATTCCCTCCCATGCCTTTTCCAAATTACACACTGTTAACAGATTATGCCAGAGGCAATGGAGAATCATGGAGTGTCGTTTTCAGAGCTGTAACGATTAAGGTCTAGATTCCCTAGCCTTGCATTTATGAGCCTCCACGATGCAAATGGGATTTGCCTTTTTAAATTCTACCTTATTCATGTTCATATACACTAGGCCCTAGCCAAATTGACTTGTTTGCCATTTCAGTACATATTCCTTGCCCCACGTGTGTGCTTTAGCTCTTGATTTTCCATCTGCCTGGAATTTTGTTCTCCCACCATATTTTCCTTGTCTATACCCTCCCTTATGCAAAGCTCTGCATGAATACTGCGTTCTTCGTGATTATTTGCCTATACCTCACCTTCCCTCTTTTACAATAATTAATTCACTCTTTTATTTTTATTGCACCTGATTCATGCTGGGCACTATGCTAGGTTCTGAACATACGTAGAAGAACACATGTTTCTTGTAAGAATTCACATATTAGAGAATGTGGCAGAGAGACAGGTTCTTTATGAATTAGTTGTAATCTAGAATGATTAAATGCAGTAACTAAAGTAAGCACAGCTCTATGCAATGTAAACAAGTGGGACTAATTCTGTTTGGGGGTACCTAGGAACATTTTTCTCTGTCCCAATATTTCAATAGTTATTAAACAAGGGAAATACACAAAAACAATTCAAGGAGAGAGTACTAGGCTCAGCTCTGTGCCTTGCCCTCTCCTCCCACATGCCTAAGTATGAGCCTTGCACAAAACCTGACATACATGAAGCTGTATATAAAGATGTGGTGAATGAATGTATTAATCCAAAAAAGGATGACTTGTTAAAGGATCTAAACATGGGGGAAATGTAATTTAGAAAAGCTTTCTCAGGAACACAGGCAAGATTGGGAAAGTCAGGATCATGATCAGGCACAGATAAGAGGCAACTGTACAATCCAGATGTGGGATTCATCCTCAAGTGTAGTTATCTTGTAGCAGGAAGTATTTCTTTGCATTAGAATTGTGTGTATCCATGTGTTATCTCTCTAACTAGACCACAGTATCTCTCATCACCAGGATGGCTAAATGATACATCTTTTGTCCTTGAGACCTTGCAGAATGGTGTGTAGCTCACATATATTATTCAATGGAGAAAGCTTTGCAGGAGTTGTGGTTGAAGTTGATAGTATGGCACAAAGTACTGGTAAGGTCTATCTCATGGAAATTGATATACCTGCACGTCTTAACTTTGGAAACACAGCAGATCTCTAGTCATGTTTCACAATGGTGAAAATTCCAACAGTAATCTATATTGATAAATTTTCACCCTGATGGTCACTAAAATTGATAGAGTGCTAACTAGAGGCCATGCACTTGTAAGTGGCACTTTGTATATTTCCCACTCTGGTGAGTTAGGAACACCATCATTTCTGTGCTACTAATGATGAAACTGAGGCACATGGAAGTTGAACACGTCGTCCAGCATGTTAAAACTAGAGGATAGAAGTGCTGGATACTAAAGACCAAACTCTTGTTGCTTGGGTTCTACTTCTAAAATGTCATACGGTCTGAACAGCATCATTAACTGGCAATTAAGGGATGGTTTTAAAACATTTTGATTGAAAATGACCACTTGGCATTAAGTATAAATCTTAATTAGTTTTCTAGAGCTTCCATAACCAAGTACTACCACTGGAGGACTCAAACAACAGAAAATTATTGTCTCACAGCTCTGGAGCCTAGAAGCCCAAGATCAAGGTGTTGGTATGGTTGGTTCCTTCTGAGGGCTGTGAGGGAAGGGTCTGTTCCAGGCATTTTTCTATGGTTTGCAGATGGCTGTCCTCTCCCTGTGTCTTTACATGGATCTTTCCTCTATGTGTATCTTTCTATATCTTAATTTCACCTTTTTATAATGACACCAGTACTATTGGATTAGGGTACATTCTAATGACCTTACATCACATTGATTACCTCTATAGAGACCCTATCTTCAAATGATGCCATATTCTGAAGGTTGGGACCTCAACATATGAATTTTGAGGGAAACAATTTAATTCATAATACTTGCCGTGAGTAAAGAATAACAGTATGTTAGTGAAGTTTAGATTGAAATTTGTGTTTCTTTTAAAGGGAATGTTCATTATTTAAGAAGTATAGTCTAAATGAAAAATCTATTTGGAATTTTAAACAAACAGTATATAAAACTTCTAGATTTTAAGAGAGTTTATGATAGCAAATCTTTCAAAAATAATATTTTGCTACTAAAACTACTCTGTAAACTCTATTTTCAAATGAAAATGTAATTCTTTGTATGTTAATGTTATATACTATCTGTATATCTTGAATGGATTTAGGCTAAATTTGACTCTTGTTTAACGAACATATTGTAGTTCATTTAAGACCAAGTTTAATCTAATACTAATTTTATATGAACACATTTTTAGCCTGTTTTGAGAGGTCAAAAAAATAGCAGTGTTTTGTTTTGTTTTGCTTTTCCTAGAAGTCACTTATCATTAAAATAATAGAAATGAAGAATGCACAGAAAAGAGAAGAGGGAGAAAAATCATCAACAAAGCTACTAATATTCCACTTATGCAGATCACTCTCATTTCTATTTCAATGTCAAAAAACAAGCATGACTACAAGCCTGTTCCGTAAGCAATAGATAACACAGCTGTTCCTCAGAAGGCCATTGTAAAATTCATTTTTATTAATTAGGAAGCTTATTCAAGAAAGAAAAAAAGAAAAACCTCTTTAACCTCCATTGATCACCTAGGAACACCCTCCTGTAATTGGTGATGAACTGCCTTAATCATGGCAGAATAATGGATTTCACACTAAGAATTCCAGCGCTTCTGAGTTCAAACATTCTTCGTCGATTCCCTCTATAGCATTTGGGTTTCAATTTCTTTCAGATTTGATTTGTTTAAAAAGGGCTTTACTGCTAAAGCAACTGGTTCCATTTCCCAAGTGCTCAGAAGACCAAAAACAAAAGACTTTATGCTTGGTTAGCCTTGCATTCAGCATTCTGGAAGCTGTTACTCCTCAGGAGAATAACTATTTTTCTGGAACAATCTAGACTACTGCTATACCTCAAAGTAATTAGTGTAAGGTTTAGCTTTTCTTCCAAATGCATCTCATTCAAACCAGAATTATAGGATTATTCAAAAGTAGTCTTTGTTTTGCAAACACACAATATTGAATACTGTGAAATGGTATGATATGGTACAAAGACAGAGATTGCACAATAAAATGAAATTCAAGGCTGTATTTCATATTTTTAAAATGTGTGTTTTCAATGTTAGGCCCTTAAATACTGTATATTTATAATATCCTCAAAACACACTATAACAGTTCGCATTGATGTTTAACATTTAATGAGATGAAACTAGCAGAGACTAGTGACTGCCTAAAGATAATTAAAGATACTACCCTTTGAGTTTTTCTCAGAATAACTAATGGTCATGAAAACAAGGTGAACGCCTAAATTAATATCCCCACTCAATACATCACTAAAAGGGTTAAACCCCACACCATTGTAGTGGAAATATTGTCAGATGAAATTTACGATGAGGGAATAAAATGAAAAGGGTGGGAGAACCTTCTCCATTGATTTCAGTCAAGACTAACTTTTTTAGGATGGGGGGATAAAAGAGCAAATAGTTCGTATGCTTGGGCCAGCCAGTTGTTTTCCAGTGTTTTTTTTTTTAATAGAAACCTTCAAATTTGATTTTATTACTAAATCATGATGACCCATAAATCAAACATGAATTCTGCTTCTAAAATAACTGGTTGGTGAAAATGGGGCTAAGTGCAAGCTGTGCATTATTCTCAGATAGCTTAAATCTATGGATTATTCATACTCTCACATTAGTGAAAGCTTTTTCTTGTTAAAGCTGTACTTAACATTTTTTTTTAAAACAGGTGGTTTGAATTACAGAAAGCCCTGCGATAATTTAATCTTCCCTTAAAGTAAATAAATTAAATTAGATTTCTTATAGGTAGACACAGGATTTTTAAAAATGTAGAGACAATTTCCCATATCTCCTAAGACAGTATGCTTACTTGATCTTTCATATTAAATTTTGGGTACAAAAAAAAAGATTTAAAAATAAGCAAAAACGATTAAATTTCTGAAAACCTGCAGGCGTGGGTGGGGAGAGAGAGTCCCGATCTGTGTCATCCTGATATTTCAGTTCGTATTGCCGCTTTGTTTTTCTCCTCATAAAATATTTACAGGTTTAGAAGAATTCAGGAACTTCCTGAGGCCTGGAAATTTGTTAATTCACCAAAACAAACAAACAAACAAACAAACACATAACACAATTTACACATGACTCTGCCAATTTCACATGTTTTTACTGTGTCCCAAGCATTACAGGTGCCTCCCGGTAGTCTGTCTTCTCATGGATTATTAAGGATAAGTTTATGCGCTTCAATACTGCAGCTCACATTTTTAACTCAGATCGAACAGCTCCTTCCCCTTGGGTACAGCAGCTCCTGACTTTACATTCAGCCCTCCCTCCCAAACATCTGCATTCCTTTCTTCTTATCTATAGAGCCCTTCCCTTAAACCTGCACAGAGCTGTTGTAGGGGGTCTCCCAAAAGCATAAAAATAAAACTTCATCTTGGATTATTCTCAGTGTGTGCTAAGTTTAAATGGAGATGGTGAATTTTTGTTTTCCTACGTAGGTTGCCAATACATTATACCTCATATGGTTTTTAAGAAAAAAATCAAAGTTAACAAGATCAGCTAAGAACAGGTTGTAAACCTAGAAATGCACAGACTGTATAAAAATTTATAGAACATTTTGTATTGCTATATTACTTTTGCTCAAGGAAAGCACATGATTTGTACCAAATACTGATTGAGTCTCGAAGTTGTTTGTGAGAATAGAATGCTTTGCATGATTTACAAGCCAAATTCCAAAGTAAACTTTACTTTGCTTCGAGAGCATGTGATCTTCTTGTGTAGTGGACTTGAAAGGTTAAGCAATGGTCTTTTAATTGTTCAGAAAATTTTTATTGAATGATTGCTATATGTCAGACACTGAGATTGGTGGTGTGGGTACAACAGTGGTTGAATCAGGAAGTTTATTCCTGATGGAGTTTTTTGTCTGTTTGTTTGGTCTGGTCAAGAAGATGCATGTCAAATAAGTAATGACTAATGTAATGAATGCAGTGTTAAGGATGGTATGGGAACTAGGGGTATTGATACCAGGGTACCAACCTAGTCAAGTAGAACATTGATATACAAGAGAAGGCTTTCCTGAATGGCAGTCATTTATTCTGAAACTTGAAGAATGATTAGTAAGTGGCTAAAGAGAAGATGAGAGAATAATAAAAGAAGAAGTGAAAAGGGTGTTCCATGGTAGGGGCCCTGAGGTGGGACTGAACAAGACAGTCTGCAACTTCATAAGGTTCTTCTTTCACCAAACTTGAGCATAGATGTATTTTACAATGAAGCAAGAAACATAGGATGTTCTTCTCCAGTTGACATCCCAAAGATTGTCTGGCATGCCAAAGAATTGAACACGCAGAACAATGCAAAAGACTGAACAGTTCATGATCTGAAAGGCAATGATGCATGAAAGCCAGGAATGCAAGTAATTGTAAATGAAATATTTTCACCTTCATTACATAAGTTTAATTTGGAATGGCTCCAAAAGTTGTTGCATATGCTGTGCTGAGCAGATGAACTAGGGTATATCATTTGCTAATTCACTGATGTTCTTATTAAATCTTTCTCAAAAGTGCATATTCAATAAAATGATAGCATTTGAAAATGTATATAAAGCTGGATTTAAAGCTTCAAACGACAGCAACAGAGCACACATAAGTAGATTAATTTGAGATATGAAAATGGAAAGTGTTACTCCATTCAAAGACGATATGTTGTCATTGCTTTCCAATATAAAAGAATAATAATTCTAAGTCATTTAACCAATTTGTCCTTAGCATGAAATTTGTAGCTTTGCTACGCAATCTTTCTTTATTTCTTATTATTTATTGAACACCAAGTATGCAGCACTATATAAATCATCATAGACACAGTCCCTACCCTTAAGGCATACAATCTAAGTCAGACAGAGAAAACAATTCAGACATAAAATATGTCAAATGTGTTGATTAAACTCTGAAGATTGAGACTCTTAATTATAAATATGTCTTCATAGCTTAGGAAGTGAAAACTGTAAATAAGACAAAGGGCAAAATGACAGGGAAATCACGTTCTAGGTGTGTTTTGTATCTACAGTTTGTTATTACTTAAGATTAATGGTTATAATTTTAGATTGAGTATACTCTTACTGAATAAATAATAAACAGGAACATACTATAAAGTTTTAGGGAAGGTGGGGCCAGGATTACCTACTATTTCCTGTTAACTTTCATCATTTCTCATTTCCTCACAAAACAGAAATCTGGTTCATAATAACCTTTCATTATATTCTTAATAACATAATGATTTTACCTTAGGAATCCATTTTGTTTTTCAAAGGAAAATGAAGAGAAGCAAAAACAAAACAAAACAAAAAACAAATAAACCCGCAGGATTCCATTAAAATCTTCTCACTTTGCTTTCAACTTGCCCAATATTTCTTCGTTCTGTGCTTCACATTTTCACAAGAATAAAGACAGTATTTAAAGAACATTCTTCGCATAACGAGTACCTCCTGGTACAGTGGGAAGATCATCACATTTGCCTAATGCTCAATGTCAAATGGGTGGATATAGATGGATGGACAGACAGATATATCTATCTACATCATTTCTGAAGCATATCTATATCTGTATCTATACAGATATCTACTCATCTATCTATAACTTTAATACCTGACACATGGTAGTTCCTCGATGTGTATGTGTTTATTTCAATTCAATCTTATCTTTCTGGTTGCATTTTAAACATAAGTCCCACTTTAAGAA
This sequence comes from Ursus arctos, assembly GCF_023065955.2. Classification (NCBI taxonomy): domain Eukaryota; kingdom Metazoa; phylum Chordata; class Mammalia; order Carnivora; family Ursidae; genus Ursus; species Ursus arctos. The sequence goes on from NW_026622930.1 coordinate 18,503,906, forward strand.
AACTTGAATTCAAATATATGAAATTATAAAAATTAAGTTAGGGTACACTATTCAAAGAGTATAAAGGTTCAGAATTGGTAAGCCTTTCTGTAAATGTAATATATGACTAGACTTTAAAAAACCAATTTAAAGAACAATTTTGGAGTACGTCAAGTACATCTGAGAACTTACAAAAAGCTCAGTGTCATCTCAGAATTTAGTTCAAAGCAAATGACACCAGAACCTTAGGATGTGAATTCATTTTATATAGTTAGTCGTTGATATCTTTGGAATGTATGGGAATATACATTTAAGAATTGTCTACAGAAGATGTCTTTATTTTTAATTCATCTTACTCTGTGTTTCAAACGTACGAAAGTGACCATGTGCTGATCCCTGGTTTCATAGCCATATCTGGCTGTGACTTGAGACTGTTTCATCTTAAGAGAATCTAGGATTGGAAATTAAGGTGAAACAATCTCATCATTAAAGTTGTCCAATTGTTGATCTGAGCCTCATCACATTGTAATGAAAGGCAGTGTTAGGGATCTGACGCCCTTCTTTATCTGTGTAAGAGAACAGAGTTGTCACTGAGCTCAGGCACTGGAGTCATACTGATTTGGATTCAGATTTTATCCCAACTGTTTACTTCGTGACATTGGGCAATATGAACCTTCTCCAAAGCCTTTTGTCCCTTAAGTTTTACTGATAATGTGAATACTTCCCTGAAAGATCTGTTCTAAATATTAAATCCAATGGTACATAGGGAATACTTAGATCCCATCTGCACTGTTACGACCCTGACGAAGAGGAGCCCAGACCCAGGTTCAGCCGGCTTTCCGTCAGGAGCAGACGGTCAGTGGTGGCTGACTTTAAACGAAGGGCTCAGAGAGCAGAAGCAGGTAGACGTGAGCATGCTCCTAATGCGAAAATGTGGAAAAGAACGTATTAGGTTGAGTCGACACCTACTTCATGTTTCTGATGTACTTGGTTATCAGAGCAAGGACCTGGTGGGCACACCGTGCAGTGTCCCAGCACTATTCCCTTTCGGGGACTGGTTCCCTTACTTTGTATCGGGGTTGTTCTGTGAGACTGCCTTTGAGAGATGCAAGTGAAATGTCCAAATGACTGCCTCGTGAGTCTGGCACCTAATTACAGAGATAGAAAACAGTTGAAATTGAAACGTCTTTTATGATTACTTGTGGCGTCTGCACAACGTGAACCATTGCCCACTTTGACAGGATTATCCTCGTATTCTAAAGGTGAGCGTGTGTCTCAATATCTTCCAAACTTGCTCTGTGTTGTTTGCTGGGGTTGCAAGGATTCATAGTCAAAGCACATGGACTACTTCCCGTACTTAGAAGGCAGTTTATTTCTTCAATAATATTTATAATAAATATTTGTAAGTGTAACATTTGCAAAGTGGCTGAGCACATACCATGATAGATGTCATTTTCTCCATTTTACAGATGAGGAAATACAGGTCACAGGACTAGAAGTGACAACACTAGGATGGCAATCCAGGTCGTAAGCTACCAGAACGAATGAATATAACCACTAAGTTATGTGCCTCAGCAGTCCTGCTCCGCTGGTTGGAGCGTAACCAGTGCACCTTCTAGTAGCGGAAAAACAGGGGAAGAAAGGCAGCATAAAAGAAAATGGATCGTATCATGTGCCCTTGCTAAATTCATACGTTGAAAGTCATAACCCACAGTACCTCAGAGTCTAACCTGATTTGGAAATAGGATCATTGCAGATGAAATTAGTTAAATTAAAGTGAGGTCATTAGGGTGGGCCATAATGCAATATTGTGAACTTCTAAAAAAGCATGCCATGTGAAAGGAAAGAGACACATGTAGAGAAAAGATGTTGTGAAGGCAGAGAGAAGAGATGGCCATTGTCATGCCAGCAAGAGAGCCTGGAGCAGATGTTCCCCTCCCTCACAGCCCCCAGAAGAAATCAGCAGAGTGGACACCTCGATCTTAGACTTCTAGCTTCCAGAACAGTAAGAAAATATATTCCTGTTGTTGAAGCCACCCAGTGTGTAAGACAGCCTTAGCAAACGAATACAGACAACCAGACTAACATACCATTTTCATTCTATAGCCAAGAGGGAAAAAAAAAAAAAAGAAATCGTTCAATTAAGAATGAAATGTTCCACACATGGGATCTCAGCATTGGCTTTGAAACCAAGTATAGCAGAGGATCCTGGTGTTAAGGACAAGACAAAAAAGTACTTTCTCTTAGTAAAAGTATGTTTCATTGAGTGCATTCCATGGATGCGCATGAATTAGACCTTGAAGGGTCTAATTTCCCTCAGTGGCTCCCATGGTGCACTGCAAGATCCCCCCCGGGAACTGCGTGTCTGCTTCCATTCTCACTCTCTTCTGCCTCCCGTTCCACTCCGAAATCATAACACCTTCACCTGCTGCCACTGTTTCTCTCTCTTTTGTTAAGACCAGTAATGTAAGTACAATTTATAGATCAGTTATAGAGAAAACGATGAGCATACAGACTCTGAAAAACTTGCATTAATATTTTTTTAATTGATAAGTGAATTGAAATGTTCTCAAACAAATGTCCAAAACTGTTAAAAAGATGGAAAATATCATCTCAGTCCAATGTGTGGACAACTTTTGATTTGTAGACAATAAGATTTTTAAGCCTGTATACATTTCTTGGGAAGCAAGTTCGAATTTTTGAGAGTATTGTCTTATGAACTAAAGACTAGTATAATTGAGAATGGTTAGAACAGGGGAAAAGCAAGCTTTTCTGTAAACTCAGCAGAAGGGAAGTGAGGCCAACTTTTCACTTCATAGAGGAGTTGTTCTTCAAGTAGGGGAAGAGTAGATAGATCAGTTAAATAGCTGGGATACACTCCTGTCCCTTCCTCCAAAGCCTGGAGATCTTCATGTGCAAAACACTTCTATTTCATGGAGTTGAGCTTCACCTTATCTCCCAGATGGGTAAGGGTAACCAGAATGCAAGAAAAAGCATTTGTTGTTTCCATTTACTCAACTAGTGTTTACCAGCTACCAGGTTCACAGTGCTCCAGATTCAGTGAGGAACAAAACTGATAGATCTTACACATAAACAATTGTGATGCCGTATCATGCGAGATCATGAACACTTCTCAATGTATTTCCCAAAGGTTTCCTTTAGGCTGAGGTTCAGCAGAGGGCATTGAAGGTAGGGATTGTCAAGAGAAAAAGCTGCAAGTTTATTTCATAGGTGCAACTTGAATTAAAAACATTGTATAAACTATTGCTTTCTTGCATTTGGTAATAAGCAAAGTTGCGAGTTTTGTTAATAAATCATTTAATTGATGAAGACAAGGTGAAATGCTTCTCTGTTTTCTTGTTAATAAGGTCTCTTGAAATCTTGTTCGTGAATCAAAAGCAATCTGTACTGGCTACCAGCTCCTTAATGATCTACCCGCTCAGGGAGAAGAAACTTAACCGCCATCCAGTGGTTGGATAGAACAAATGCTCTTGAATTGAGAGAAGAAAAAAGTCACATGTTAGGAGGAAGGGTCCACACACATGTACACACGCATATGCACATGTATACAAAAAACTAAAACAAAATAAAGCAAATAAAACTGATTCCTACAGATGACGATGTAAGGTCTAGCTTGAGACATACAGAAATATTATGGGGAGTAAAGAGTGAAATTTCCCATGAACGGAACCAGACATGAGATCGAATTGTAAATCACATGCACACTACTTCACTACAACCAAGCTGGAATAATTCCTAAACAATACCTCACAGCTGAAATTCGAAAGCTTAGGGTCTCAGCAAAGGAAGACAATCCATCACAATGCTAAGCTAGCTGATTCTCCACGTGACACTGGTTCTCCAGTCACCCACAACTGAGGACGTTTCAGGTGAAATAGAACATATTACCTCTACGAGGGTCATCTTGGACATTATTGCAAACTATAGTTTGATGCTATACCATCTTTTTTTTTTTTTTTTTTTTTGGTCATGATTTATGAGATCCCACCTACTAATAATGGAGGTGGGGCAGAAGAACTCATTCTGGAACAAAGGATTCAAGTGAACGATGAAACAATGTTACAGAAAACCAGTATCCTGAAACTAACTACGCTTTTCCCCACCAGCAATGGTCATCATAATTCCCCCAAAGCTGAATAAGCAGAAGGTGCAATTTTATTGGTGTTTACCAATAAAATATTTACCAATAAATCTCAGTGGCTATCTGTGAATGGTCCTATATATTGGAATGTCTCTGTAAGAACTTCATCAATAGGCAAAGAAGCTCTTATCTATTCAATCCTTTCTAATTACTGTATTTCAAATGTGTTCTGTTCTCATATACTCTGAAGAGTAATCTTCTGAGGCATTCTTTCTTAGAGTTCTGAGCTTAATTCTGAGTCATGGTGTCAACTTGACTACAGAGCTATAGAGAATGAGGTTTTATGATCCTAATATAATAAGCAGAAGCAAACAGACTCTGCTCCCTTCCCCCTCCCCCATAAAAGGATATGTACATGACTAGAAGATATATGATCATCTAAATTCATCAATCAGTATCTCAAATATTTTATTGGGAATTATTTGCCTCCTTCTAATCCTCAACTATAAAAGAAGACATAAACAAACAAAAGTCTTTTTTTATTAGTTTCAGAGGTAGAATTCAGTGATTCATCAGTTGCATAGAATACCTAGTGCTCATTCCATCACTCACCCTCCTTAATACCCATCACCCAGTTAGCCTCTCCCCGCACTCACCTCCCAAACAAACAAAACTCTTACAACACAGACTCCAAAAACCAAATTATTCTTAAGGAAAGATAAAAGAATTAAAAGCACTTAGATCTTGTATTTGTGTCAGTCTGGGTTGCAGTCAACTCATGGATTTACATGAAAAAAATGGGATCAAAGCTTTGAAATTTAATAATGACTATTAAAGAGAAAGTGTACTAAGTAAAAAACCAGCTTTGTGCAGTGAATCATATTCAGTGAACCACACAACTACCCATTCTTTTAAAAAGCATTTGTTCAGCACCAATAGATGCAGGACGATAGGCAATTGAATAAGGAAAAACCTTCCCTCTTGAGGTGCTCAGGACCTAGTCAGTAGTTATGAAACTATATGGTAATTATCTGTTCTCCAGTTACACGCAACACGGGTATAGACAAAACACGAAGTGAGTGCAACAGAAAATGCAATTAACTGTGCAGGAGTCTGAGATATTATTTGAGTCAAATCTTGAAAGATTTCTCTTTTTTTAACACAAGAATATTTAGTGACAAATACTTAACTTGGCTTTAGGTAAGAGTTACAGTAGACTATATATATTATGTTTCAAAAACAAAAGAGGTTTTGTTTTTTGTTTTTTCCCTCATGCAAATAATAGTCCACCACAGCAATTCAGGTCAGTCACTTATTTTCTCAGCAGTAATTCAGGAACCAGTTTCCTTTTATCTTGTTCTGTCATCTTGCATGGACTTGCCATGGCTAGGGAAAAAAAAAAAAAAAAAGGACCTGGCGGTCAGAATCCTGAGTCAGGTTTGGTGTTCTGTGTTGTCATGATTAAGTCTGCAAGCTTTAAGTTTCTGTATTTTAATTCTGTCAATTGTGAAATAAATTTTCTTATTGCTAAAGCCTATGTTTTAACCTCCAGGGGATTAAGGCCATAAAATATGTTAGATCCCATTATATTTTTAAAAAGTCTTTATCAGGTTAAAAAGCTTGATTTATTTAAGCTAGGGTCACATCCTTATAAATAAATTTTCAAGTACTACAACCATGAGAAAAATATGAAAGTACACTAGGTTTCTTTTCAGTGCTTTTTCTAAGTGTATTTACATCATTCTTTGTCTCCAGGTCTCACGCTGTCCAGTGCTTGCTCAGTGTCCTTGTGGAATTTACTAGCTAAGCAGGCCAGTTTGGAAAGTGCTTCACAATTCCTCAGACTCTACATCTTGATCTTCTCTAATTAGTGTATCCTCCCTAATATCCATAATATCATTGCCTTTCTGAACTGTCCTAAGAAAAACACAAGGTAACAAAATGATTCCAAATAGATGCTGTTAATAGCAGTATCTTATCCTTCTCAACTTGTAGCTGCATTTAATCTATAACCTCCGATGCCTTAAACTGTAGAATACTAAAAAGTTCCAAGGAAGTTTTGAGCGATCGATCATCTGGCACTCAGGAAATCACACAGTGAAGAAAAAGTTACTAATTTAACTCTGTGCAGGGCTGGCTTATTCTTATTGGCCAATTTTTATGGTATGGTAGACATTTGAGTGAGTATTACAATGTATATTAGAAAAAAGCATATTGATTTTTTGGGGGTAATATTATTTATATAATTCAATTTAAATCAGCTTAACGGTCTTTGAAAGTTTTGGTGCATCTCTTGATTTGGTTCCAGAACGCTTAACTTTATTTTCATTTTTATACGAAAATATAGGAGAATTTGGAAACTTTTCTCACAGCTAGAGCACAATATTCTATAACTAATAGAAACCTAAGAAGAGAAGAGTTACTTGTATAAGTTTTGTGTGTTCATGTATGTGTATGTATGTGTCTGTATACACATATATATAAAATAGTTCTCAAAGATTTAATAAATCTACTCAGCTAAAATTTGCTCTAAATAGAAAATCTGCAGATTTGTCCCAAGATCCCTTCAGGAGTCTCTGAAGTTGTGTAGATAGGTTAGAATTTGTTTCAATCCATGGAAATGCCCCTGTGTTTTTAGAAAAGATAATATATTCTTATAATTTGAACTTAAATGTGAAAAAGATGAGGTTGACCCTTGATTTAAGTTGTTCTTCCATTGGTAATAAGGAATTTTCAATTACTTACATTTCTTAAAAATGTGGACTCCATTTTCAGATCCCACATTATGTTCCTCGAACCTTCAGGCTCGTATTATTACAAAACCAAGTGCAGTAAAAGCAACTTAATTGCCACTGTGTGACTCAAAGAAAGGTCCCAGAATCAAGTTTGGTTGACCTTGTTTGCTTGACTTAGGTAATACTTCTGTCCTTGAACCAGTCCCTGTGGCCAGGAGAATGGATCACTCTGACTTAAATCATACTCTCCAGCCTTGGATAAGGACATAATGATAGTCTCACCAGAACAAGAGTGAGAGCAGAGTATGGGACTGTGGGCAGATGTTGGACAGAGTGTGATCCACTGTTTAAGAAGAAAAGAGAATGTAAATTAGAGAGAAAATTAACAAGGAAATTAGCAAACATCCAATACAGCTTGTTAGCTTGATTATGGCATATAATATGTGATCTTACTCTTTTTATCATTATGGCCTAAATAACAGAGCTACAAAGTAATGAAACATGCTAATAATGGAAAGGATTATGACTTAGACTCCTCCTCCAGTAAATTGCAGCTGTAGGTTTAAAAAGGAAAAACATTAACAACCAAAACAATAAAATCCCCATCTTATGCCACTTCCAAATAATGAAATTTCCTCTATAAAATACTGAGGCATCAAATCTGTGTGTTCTGTAACTTTTCCTAATTAAAGAGAATAATTCTATTCAACATCATAGGTGTAATGACAACCAGGCGTGTGCTTAAAAAAGTGGGGAGACTGTTTTTGTTTTCTTAATATTGTGAGTAAGCCATTGACCATATTCATTTATCTCTGTTGACACATTCTCATTTCCCTAATCCAAATGACTTTGGGTCAGAAAGCAAACATTTTTGCCAGAAAAAAGTAAAAACAAAACATTCTTTACTCATAAAGTTACAACTGATGAAAAACCAGGGACAATAATAAATATTCTTTTGCAATTTTTCAATAACATTTATAGCTGGAAGTGCTACATTGTTGACTACAAGACAATTTGGAAATGAAAAAAAATTTCAAATGTGCAGTGATATTTTAATAAGAAGAAGCAGGAATTTCAAAAGAGAATTGTGATTATAAATATGTCTCTGATGTTGTATTTTTTTTTAAGATTTTATTTATTTATTTGACAGAGATAGAGACAGCCAGCAAGAGAGGGAACACAAGCAGGGGGAATGGGAGAGGAAGAAGCAGGCTCTCAGCAGAAGAGCCTGACGCGGGGCTCGATCCCAGAACTTCGGGATCACGCCCTGAGCCGAAGGCAGACGCTTAACGACTGAGCCACCCAGGCGCCCCTCTGATGTTGTATTTTTAATTCCCATGTTCTAAGTGCATAAAAATCCCTTACGTGGATATGACCAGCGCCTCCTTATTTGAGGGGAATAAATGGATGAAATGGAGCAGCAAATAGAACCTGGAATAAGGGCTGTATTTTATATGTTGGGAATTTTGTGGTCAGGTTAAAAAAAAAAAAAAAAAGGAAACAAATGTGAGCAAAGGATGAGTTAGATTAACCACTTTGCCAATTGAAACAGACTTCCCAAGCCAGCACATGAAATGTGTGGCCAAGGAGAGCACAATGGAGAGAATCTTTGAGCTATCTTGTGGACAGATGTGACTATTATCCTGGCTGACCTTCAGAGACTCGTAGATGGGTCTCACATCTGGTACACGAGTGCATCACTGAGCCAATTTCCTTCAGAAAGTCAGATAGATCGTGGAAATGGCTCGAGGCCGAGGCTCTGTGTGTGGTGCGGGCAGGAACGGGGTGCTGTGGAGGTTGGCACCTGGGACATGGAACAATGGCATGATTCAGCCCAGAGGCCTGGAACAGTAATGCCTCTTTGCAAATGAACAGCATTTCCCAGCTCATGGTTTTCCGCCTGATTTTCCTGTAAATGTAAATCAGAATTAAGAAGGGAGCGAGAACATGACCTTGGATGCTTACACTTATCTGTAGTATGAGATGCATTTTTCAAGAGAGAAGGGCAAACCTCAAATGATCTGAGGGTTACATTAGCGTGCCAAAGCAACTTCTTCTGCAAACTCAGACCCGTTTCAGATGCAAAGCCTCTCTGAAAATCTCCGGAGTGCAGGCTTTCTAGCCTCCCCTCTGGGAGTTCCCATTTGGGGTCTTGCCTGGAAATGGCCCAGAACAGATTCCTCTTGCTGTTCCAATACTTGTATTTCTCCACTTCCTGTCTGTAAAACCAGAATCCATAGAAACTAATGTGTGAAAAGAGACAAATCAGAATTATAGGTATTATTCGATGTAAAAACTGCTCTCACGCTTATACTTTACCCAAGGGTTTCTCTTTTTACGAGTTTACACTGGGGTATGTTCACAGAGCAGTGTGCGCCTAATCCCGGCTGTCATGTTTAGTCTGGTACGCTTGCTCAGGCGTTTCTCTGTGCGAGAGAAAACACTTCATACCCCTGTCCTCCGCAGTCAGGCTGGGGCAGAGCACCCCTCCAGCTGCTCCGCGGAGGAAGCGCCGCCGCCTCTCAACGTGGCCTGCGCAGCCTGGGTGCAGACACCACTCATAACAGGCCAGCGCTCCTGTTGCCCAGGTTATGAAATGGGCGGATTAGAATTCTTTCCAGCACCTGTTTGCCTATGGCTTTGCTATGGAAATTAAGCTTGGAATTTATTCTAGAAGTCTGGAAACTGAAGTTTAAATTTACTCAATTTTGAAAATGTGCAGAGAATATGAAGGTGTTTTTTTTTTTTTCTTCTATTTCCCTTTCACTAAAAGGTTTTATTACTTCAGACTAATGGCATTGTTGCCCTCAGGGGAAATGCTATTATGAACCTCTTTGAGACCTGTCAGGAAGCACACTGGAAAAATTTACTGATGGATTACCCAGTGTGCACTGCGGTTCATGCCTTCCCATTCCCTTGAAGATGGTAGGATGCAGGGTGGAAGGTGGAGATGGTGGGTAGGGGGCAGGGATGGGAGACATGTTAGAAATGACTTTTAGTAAATGGACAGCAACATATTGAACGATTATCAATTATAATTTCCTTAATAATTCTATGCAACAAAGATTTTGGTATTAAATGAAAATTATATATGTGTGCATGTGTGTGTGTGTGTGTGTGTGTGTGTGTGTGTGTGTAGCCACTGTATCAATCATAGTGTCTCTAAGCTCAGGACCCCCCTAGGAAACAGAGCCTGAAACAGATTTTTGCAAAAAGTAGTTTATTTTGGGATGCTTTCAATGTACAGGTTTAAGAACCTGGAGGAATGAACAAGGGTGGAGGGAAGCCAGTACAAAGAGGCATTAATAAGCTGGCTCACTGCCATGGGCAACTAGGGTTTAGTCCTGCGAAGATACTACATGATCTAAGTAAAATATGTGCCTTAGAATTGTTCATGCAAAAGAAGGGAGAAGGAAGTAGTGGTTGTTTTCTTTTCTTTCTTTCTTTCTTTCTTTCTTTCTTTCTTTCTTTCTCTCTCTCTCTCTCTCTCTCTCTCTCTCTCTTTCTTTCTTTCTTTCTTTCTTTCTTCTTTTTTTTCTAACTCCTATGCCTTGTCAGTCAGAAGTTACCTTATGGTTTGCTAATGTCATCTCAATTCCACGTTTGTTCACTCATCAGAATATTTGAATAGATTTCTGAAGACATTCCAGGCAGGGAAGTCCAGAGCCCAGGGGCTGAAAGAGGAAAGCATATGATACAATTGCTGGATGTGAAGTGGTAAGAGGTTGCCCTAGTTTATCCTTGTGCTTCAGCAATGCCTGGAGTAAAAGGATGAGCTGAGGGAAGGTAAGGCTGGGCAACAGAGCAGTCTCATTCAGTGTCCCCATAGGAAGCAAATAGCATAGATGGAATACAATAATTTGAAAATGTGCCATTTACCTAGAGTGGATATAGGAGGACTACAGGATGGTAATGAGAACTTAGCAACAATTGAGCTCTTGCTTTCAGAAAATGACTAGAAAATGAGCGTCTCGTGGAACCGAGACAGAGATGAGTAGGTTCAGCTTCCTCTGGAGAAGCAGTGACCTCCCAACAGAGGTGGCCAGGAATAAGCTACTGGATCGGGAGGGAGCCCCAGAAATGGGTAGCTACCCTGTGACCCTCAAGTCCTACTGGGATTCCTCATTCACTGAAGCAAAGAAAAAGACGGCAGGGAGACTGGTTGGTATGCTCTCTACATATCAGCCTTCTGAGGCAGAACAAGGCAGAGAAGCGAGAAGAACAGACCTAGGAAAGCAAAATGGATATATATCTGGAAAAATGATTCAACGGAGATATTTGCCTGCATGACTATTTTTGCATCGATCTTGGTTAATCTTAACCAGCTCTGCAAATGGCAAGCTGGCCATGGCTAAACTTGGTTTTGAACCCGTGACTGAAAATTTTTAAAAATTTATTTAACATAAAAATATAATAGAAATTTTTGAAGATAAAATTTATGCAAAAGACTCAAAGTCATTCATAATATTATAGCTCAGAAGTAATCACTGTAGTATTGGCACAAGATGCTTGCTAAATTGAGTCAACTGCTATAAACATATGACATCATGATATAGAATTGCTTATTTAGATTGGTAAATATTCTTGAAAATATAATTTGTAATATTCCATTTAATTTGACTATTTTTATTGTTGCTTATTTAGGTTAATTCTATTATTCCCTATGAACTAATTTATTTATTTACTTTATTCAATATATTTTTTAAAAGATCTTATTTATTTATTTAACAGAGAGAGAGACAGCCAGCGAGAGAGGGAACACAGGCACGGGGAGTGGGTGAGGAAGAACCAGGCTCCCAGAAGAGGAGCCTGATGTGGGGCTTGATCCCAGGACTCTGGGATCATGCCCTGAGCCAAAGGCAGACGCTTAACGACTGAGCCACCCAGGTGCTCCAGCTTTATTCAATATTTTTATGTAAGTAGAAAAAGAAAATTACCTGCCTTCATTGATCTTAGATATTAGTAAGATAGATGATAAAAACATAAACAAGCACATATTATAATGTAAGATTATGATGAGTGTTAAGGAAAATATTAAAGCAGAGAAAGGGGAAAGACAGGACAAATGTGCTCTTCTGAGGAGGGTATTTTAAATCTGAGATATGCATATGTTGAAAGAGTGAGGTACAGGTAACATATAGACTTGGGATTCCATCAGAAATCAAATGATCTGGCCAGAATAATTATTAAAGAATTGCTCTGTTGTTGGTTGGAAATAGACAATAGAAGAGCCCAGTAGGAAAAGGGAACCAGTTCAACAGTTAGCATAGGTGCCCAGGTGATGGTGTTAGGATGGGTTTTACCGGGAGTAGGATGGTAGTTGGGAAAAGAGATGTTTCTTATGACAGATATGAGATACAGGGTTTGCCTCTGGATTGGATGACATGAAAAACTAGAAGTTTTACACTGACATTTATTGATATAAGGAACTTTTAAACAGGTGCATGCATAATTGGGGAAGAGGAAGTCAATTTTAGGTATTAGATATTTGAAATTCCTATGAGACACCCAAGAAAGGGTGAGGACAAGTTAATGAATTTATTAACACTCTCGATGGGGACTGGTGAATTACAGTACAGAAAATCCAAACCGTTTTCTCACCCACCCATACGAAAGTGCAAACTTTATAAAATTTTGCCACTTTAGTAAGAAACTGCTTGTATTTTGTCATTTCAATGCCCTTGTCTTTGATCCCTGATGAACCTGCAATTTTCACTTTTTTGAGCCACATTTTTTATTCTGTGAATTATCCAATCATTCCCTTATCTATTATCCACCAAGATTTTAGTACAGGTTATTAATGCTGAGCCTGCATCTCATATTTGTGAGAATATCTTTTATGTAGATATTATTTACTTTTTAATTTTGTGATGTTTTGAGGAATGCTTACTCTTCAATATGCATGAAACCAATTTTATAATGGTGATTCGTTTCTGTCGCTTTGAAGTATAGAAAGTTCTCTCACTTCCACACTACCTTGTATTGTTGCAGTTTTGTTTATTACACATAATTATTTTGCCTATTGAATTAAATATAGCAAACAGTATAATATATTAATTATTTAATTAATTTACAAATAGTTACTCAGTGATTCATGATCTTCGTAAAGACATGATCATGAAATCCTTACAAAATAATGAAGTTTCTTTCCCTTCCTCAGTGTAAGCACCAATGAAAAATTCTCAGCTTGAGGATCCTGCTATACAGGCAGGTGAATATATCAGGAGGCTTACAGCTACCAGTCAGTAGATTTGGAGATTTTGGCAATGAGCCCAGTATAATTTGTGCCTAACATATAGCTATGAGTCATGTATTAGATGGGCTTGTGGAGGTTGGCCCACTGTATGACTCTACTTGAGATTCTGTGAATTAGGGTCGCTACCACATTATTCTGCAAGGACAAGTACAATGCTTTGCAGCTCAGACTGTTGAGCTGGAACCTGACATGTTGCCTGACTCTGGCTAGTGTCCTCTGCTCATTCTGAGGGGCTGCTGCATTCCCATAATTATTCCCCTAACTGCTGATGAAAACCCAGCCTCCAAGCAGCTGACACATGGCTTTTACCTTCAGTTTCTTTCCCCTTTTTGTTGCCCTAATTTCCATTTTACACAAAGCTATTTTCTCCACTTTGTCTTACTTTGTTAGATTCATGTTCCCATCATCAATAGAAATAGATCAATTCTTCAAAATACACTAAACAATTGATCTTACCAATTGACAAAGAAGGTCACTGGTGATAATCCAAAAAGCCATGTAACTCAAGTATCAGCAATGTTTCGCAAGGCGGTGGTATACGTGTGTGTGTGCACGTGAAGGTGTGTGAGTATAATAAAAGTGTTCTCTACTAGCATAAATCCACATTTCAAAAATTCTACTAAGAATTATCGCTTTATATAAAAGTGTGACACGGGTAAAATGAAAATCCTGCAGCACAGGCCAGCTGGGAGTGACATGTAGCAGGTCCTGGTTTTATATTGAAGAAAAAAGCAGCATCACTCTTTAGATTTGTACAAAAACTCTCTAAGGGGAGCTGGGAAAGCACATTGGCTCTTTCTGAGCTAATGACTGTTTGCTTTATAGCATGTCTCAAGTGAAAAACAGAAGTATCTTGGGGTCAAGAGTCACTGAACTCTGAGAAATGAAAGATGACACATTGTCAAATGTATAATAATGTTGGAGTTTGGCTCCTAAATTAGACTACTATACGCTGTCCAATTTCTGAATTAAATAGAACTAGACAAGGAGTAAGACATACAGATGTCAAAATAGCAACTTCATGTCTGATAAAAATGGAATTCCTGAACTTGAACCTCAGATTATCCACACGATACTACATATCCCTTGACAGCCACAAGCTGTCTCCACAGCATCTAAAACAGTTCCAGGTACACAGTAGGTGCTGAATAAGTACTGAATGAATAGCAATAAGTGGAGCAGGATACAAATTCTCTGTGGGCACCGGGACTCAAGAGCAAGAAGAATCTAAGTATATCAGATTCCCACATTTAAGTATTATCAATAATAAGCAGGAAAAAAATTATCCCAACTACATAAATATTAAACTATTTATAGTGTAAAAAACGTACGCTACATTTTATTTGTTTGGTCACATGAACTCTTCTTAGATAAATTATCTTTCTACAAAAAATTCTAAGAAAATTCCTGATTAAGAACTTGGAACTCAAACCAAAAACCTAAAGATCCTGCCTATGATTAAAATTGTATTGCCTGAGACAAGAAAAAGGATTTTCGGTCTGATATTGTAAACAAAGTATGGCTGTAGACACAAGAGTTGTCACGATGCTATAAAATATGTAATCCGTTATTAAAATTATTGAGACTTTGTGAGTGGAATTGTCTCTATACAAGTCAATAAGTGTGGTACCCATCTGACCAAGAACAAATTTGGGAAAGCATATTGGGATAAAGCAGCTGAGAAAGCAAAAACAGGAAGAAGTAAGTTATCAGAAATGTTCTGGAATTATGTAATGGTATCTGCATTCTCTAGTTAATGAAATTGTGAGCTTGAACCATGTTCACTGAAATTTCAAGAGTAAAGGCAGTTTCCAGATGATATCTGTGTTATCAATGCTTGATATCTTTTAACTCATTTGACTCCATTAGCGACCCTGTAATTTAAGCAGTATTTCTTTTTACAAATGAGAAGGCTAAAATTAATGACTGAGAACCTTATCAGGACATAGGGGTACTGATTATGAGAGAAAATTGTGAAATGTGTAACATGTGTAACTGATTTCAAAGCTTGTCCGCTTTACTACTGTACTTCATAGCTTCAAATAACTAAATGAAAGTTTAAAAAAGAAAAGTTGAAATCAAGCATATAAAACAGCAACAAACCTTCATGACATGATCCAGTGGACAATGTTAGGTGAAAAAAACCCCTTGCATTCATGCCACTTTCTTATAATTCCAGTGAAATGTACCCCATGTTCCATTGCATGCCTTATGTGTAACTCATGAGTGATCTGACGCCTCGAGCACATCATTGTTCTACATTACATCTGTAGCAGAGCCAACATGGACATAATGAAGGCTTACAGCACTGTTTCTTTGCTAACTCAGGTAATAGAATTATGAATGTGTGTGTGTGAGTGTGCTTATTTTAATTCTACTTTTATTAAATGGCCACGCAAAGCAAAGGTGTGTATGCTATTTTTGTTCATTGATCTTAAAAAGAACAACTACATAAAGAGGACGAGGACAGGATTTATAAAGGAAACCAAGTTTACAGAGTTCAAATACCACCTGAGTAAGAATTTTTAAAAGCAAACAGTAACCCCCATAACTGTGACAACCTCATTCTCACTTTTTGAAGTCATGAAACTGAATCTCTGCTTTTTATTTTTTCTTTATCTTCTCCTCCAGTCTGGTCCTTTTGGAGCACATTTCTACATCTTGAGAAGAATCATTTACCACATTTTCTAAGAAATCATTTAAAAAACGGTTCCTAGAATAGCAAGGCACATTCTATTTCAAAGATGGTGACTGTCTAACCAAAACAAAGAACATTCCTGTTTCTGTAGCCCAAACCTAACACTTTTGTAGAAGCTTATCATTCAAGAGGGAAACTCTAACAGAATGTCTCAGAGAATATAAACATCCTTCTTGATTTATGAGATGTATAAGATATTTGTCTCAATCGCTTGGAATACTGGAGTGTTTTGTTGTATCTTCTTGAAAAAAACAAATCTCTGCTGTAGTTAAAATATTAACACTTCAGCCAAATCAAAGTACTTCTTATTTCTCTGTATAATCATGAAATCCCCTGCTCCCTCACCCACCAGCCCCTAGTTTATACATCATGCATTTCTCCCTGATTGACTTGTAATGCTTTGCAATTTCACAAACTCAAATGGTAATCTCTCATTCTCTTTTCAGCTTATGTAACTTTATATTTTTACTGAAAATAAAGGCAGTTTAAAAATGAGGACTTTGATGTAGAGTTTAAAAGAAAATAAAAAGATTCTCAGTACCCTAATCATTTTTTCATGCTCCTTAAAGAAAACAGATAATACTGTCTTTCCCACTGTGAGAAAAATATCTGGGAGAAAGAAGAAGAAGAAGAAGAAGAAGGAGAAGGAGAAGGAGAAGGAGAAGGAGAAGGAGAAGGAGGAGAAGGAGGAGAAGGAGGAGAAGGAGGAGAAGGAGGAGAAGGAGGAGAAGGAGGAGAAGGAGGAGAAGGAGGAGAAGGAGAAGAAGGAGAAGAAGAAGAAGAAGAAGAAGAAGAAGAAGAAGAAGAAGAAGAAGAAGAAGAAGAAGGAGAAGGAGAAGAGGAAGAGGAAGAGGAAGAAGAAGAAGAAGTAGAAGGAGGAGGAGGAGAAGAGGAGAAGGAGGAGAAGGAGAAGGAGAAGGAGAAGAAATAGAAGAAGAATATAATGAGGGAAAATGAAAGGAGAGGGAAGAGAAGAAAAGAGAAAGGAAAAGAAGCAGCGCATAAATCCCTGCCATGTCTCAAATTTGGCATAGGAGCAGACTTTAAAATACATGTAAAAATTAATTGTTTGATTCTGAGTGTAGGCATATCAAGGCATACACTAATGAGTCAGATTGCTGCAGTTCTACTGATATTTATCAACTAATTGACATGGGACAAATAACCTAAGTTTCTGAACCTTAATCCATAATATGAGTAAAATAATAGTATTTTTCTAACTTTGTAGTTATTTATGGCTGTTTTCAGCATGTTGAAAATATATGACACATGGTAGTTCCGTGGTAACTGTGGAATTAATAAAATAATGACATGTAGCTCAAAAACTGGCACAAAGTAGACATTCTCTAAATTATAGGTATTTTTGGCATTACTTTGATTCTGTGTTTCTACCAATGGATGAGTCCTGAGGCTACCTATACTTCATCGTATGGTTTATTGCACTTCCTGGTATAATAATCACTGGTTTAGAGAACATTTTAAAGGTAAAGGAAAGATCCATATTGCCTTAATGGCCATCTCAAATTCTTCAATTTCCTGGTATTTCAACTTTACTTGGGGTATAAAAAGTTGGTGATCAAAACCAATTACTGAAAAGCTGCATGATTCATTTACTTAGCCTTAGTTTACTATAAGTGTTAACTGAAGCTATTGGACAAACCCTGAATAACAATGTCGGGTAGAAATACTTTCCTGAGGCAAAATGTGTTTATGCTTAAAATCATGCCTTTGGCTCTCCCTTGGCCGAAGTTGTAGAAGAGTTGAAATCAGGGCTGGGTTGAGTAGTTGAAAAGGAAAGATGGAGATCAATGGGGAGTCTGCAGCAAGGAGACATATTCTGGAAGTGAGAGCTGCTATATGGAATGGCTTGAATGAATTTGTTCTATCTATCCAAAGCTGTGGATTCAGTGGGAAGAGGTGTAGTGATGAGCTAGGTCAGAAATTATATTTATTTTTCAGTCTTCTTTTGTCCAGCTTGAGGTTGGAGACATGTCTATAACTTACAAGTAGAAGACACTGGGAAACATCAGCAGAACTTGTAGCTGAATCTGTTTGAGGAGCAAAACCATCAGCTCGAATCCTGGAAGCATACCTTGCACACCTAGAAATATGTAAATGATGATAGAATAACAGCATTCATGGAAACAGTAATAGCTCATATAAGCCCCTTCCTTCCTATTACAAATATTTATCATCCAGGATGTAAGTGACATTAGCAATTGTTCCTAATGGAATACTGTGGTATTCCAAATTATCCTGTATAAATAGCCTGCCACTAAATATAGCTCATTCTCCCTTCCCTCCCTTCCTTCCTTCCTTCCTTCCTTCCTTCCTTCCTTCCTTCCTTCCTTCCTTCCTTCCTTCTTTCCTTCCTTCCTTCCTTCCTTCCTTCCTTCCTTCCTTCCTTCCTTCCTTCCTTCCTTCTTTCCATCCTGTACTTCTTTCTTTTCCTTTCTTCATTTCTTCTTCCCTTCCTCCCTCCTCTCTTTCTCTAACCCCCCTTCTTGCTATTTCTTCTCGCTTCCTCCTCCTTCTTCTTTTTCACTAAAATAACTTTCTTCTGACATTGTGGTTAGCTTGCTTACATTTTGGGGAACTGATGCCAGACTGCACAGACGCTCAGAAGAGAATTATTTTCCCCCTACATTTCTGAGTGGAACTGATGCAGCAGGAAATATGAAAACCCCCTAAAATCACTCAAGTTTTCCTGGCAGACACTGAGCTCATAACCCTCTAAGAACTATGAGAATCATAGCACAATGTTCCTGATAGGGGAAATCAGAAATTAAATAAAGTCAGATTCATACACAGCTCTATTGCATTCTTTTAGGGATCTTTGCTTTTAAACCTAGAGACAGACAGGATATTGTTGATTTAGATATTATGGGAAGGTCACATGTTAAAAGTCTTTCTCCCACACATTAAAAAACCCACAAGAAAATATCTTGTTGAAGTTCAATTCCCAATACCTCAGAAAGTCCTATCTTCTTACTGCTTCAATCCCTTGGAACATTCTTACTATCCCAATAGCCACCAAAACCAACAGCTGCTTAGGATGGAATTGACTAAATTCTCAGACAGCTGTTGGGGATAGTATTCAACCACAAAGAACTGTAAGTTGAAAAGTTCACAGCAAAGTTTTCCCATTCTCAAAGAGGGAGACTATTATACTTATGATAACCATATAAAGGAGAGATCACTCAGTAAGAGAAAAATCATGATTGAAAGTGGTAAAATCTAATTGTCACAAGCAAATTAGCAAATTTTTGTTTTAATTTATTTATTTTTGCTTTATTATTTTTTAGCAATTTTTTAAGGATGAGATTCTGAATTGCAAGGAAGCTCTCAGTGCTTTTATTAACTGCTAGTTGAAACACAAATAACATTCCTTAAGTCCATGAACATTTATATAAGTAGAAAATAAGAAAAAAAAAAGTCATGTAATACTGCTTAAAGTTCTGTATATAAGGCAGGTTAAATTGTCTGCAGTTATAAAAGCAATATTAAAAAAATATTTGAAGATTCTAAAGGAAGTTCAGGTTTCATTTTGTAAACAAATATACATGTATATATCTGTTTATATATATAACTGTGAATATATATGTAAATGATGGTTATTTCTAGTTAGAATTTAGGGGTAGATGGCTATTTTCTTTCTTCTTGACTTTATTTAAATATACACTCCAATAAACTTGTATTATTTCTAATATATTGTAATACCAAAGTGCTTTAAAAAGACAGTAGCATAGCAAGTCACAGGTGAAGGTATATTTGGAGTAGAAGCCATGGGTCGAGCTGCATTTTCCTAATTGTTGTGGGATCACTGGATTCAAGTTCAGTTAATTGATGTAGTATGTGGGAAATACTCAAGTTAACAGCGTAAGTTTAAGTTGATTTAGGTTTAAGGAGTGTATCTGGAAGTGAGGAAGAGGGGAATTGAGACCATGAAAGACAGCCAACTAACGGGTGCAGTAACAAGTGAGCCAATAGTGTGGACAGCTGAGGCTCAGTCCATTGTGGATCTTTTGAGAACCTGCATTGAATGCGCATGAAATTGTACCACTGAGAGGTGAAGGAGCTGTGGAATCTGTCCCCGGTTTCTTTCCCTCACTGGTTGAGGATCACTCCCAGGGAATTAACTTTTACTTCCAGTGTGAGCACCACAAAATGTCCAGATGACATATATGGAACACCAACAGAATCCTCTCTGTTAGCCTCGAAGGAAGCCTGCATTCATAAATGAATATGCTCTTACTATCCCTGCATTAAGAGGATGAGATGGGAGAGTAGAAAGCAGATCTTGAGTTCCAATTCTCCTCCTTGCTAGCCCAATGGGCTTTGACAAGCACTGAACATCTCTGGGTCGTTATGGTCCTCATCTGTAGAACCTCAACATCACTGCCTACCATCTTTCCCTAAATGAACACCAAACAGAATTGTTCTGGAAAGATAAAAAGGAATGAAGATGTGCTTCACATTTTCACCTCCATTTATCAACTAGGATTGGAAAATACAGGCCACAGAATTAAAAATAAATTTGAAACTTGTACCTGGGACAAAGCCAGGGTTAACAGAATGTCACAGATTATCTTAGAAATTTGGAATTTCATATTCTCTGTGATAAGACAGTATTATCACCACAGGTCCTAGCCATTGGTAGTTTGGTCTCAGGCACTTCCCTAACCTTTAAGTTTTCTGGTCTACCTGGAACCAAAATAAATGAAATTCTCATTAGTATTTTATCTGGTTATTACTAGATTTCCTCTTTATTTTTTTACCCTCTAAGAGGGTGATATTCCTGCTGTGGTTGTGTTTAGTGGACATCATTGTAAGTTCTATTTACTCCCTGCAGGGGGAGAATGTGACCTTCACGTCTGCGAGGAAGCATCCAGCTCTCTTCCTTCCAGGGCCCTCAAAGTTGTCAGCCTTTCCCACCTCACCCCCAGGCTTCCTTTTGCACGTGCAGCCACACTCACCACATTGGGGCTCAGCTCATCTTTCATGGCTGGCATGCTGCCAACACCGCTTTGAACTGTGGAAAATCTGAGAAGTGCTTGATAGCTTTTTATATAGCTTGGTTTGATACCAATAACTCTTGAGTGTGGATGTCAAGGCAACAAGGCTGCAGCTCCCAAAGAAAGAAAAATAATAATAAAATAAATCCCCAAAGATTATAAGTGAATAATCTGTGAAATGCTCCAAAGAATTTTCCTATTGTTTCCCAGTGTGTTTCTCAGAGGGCCTTGTTAATTAAGGTTCAGGACCAAGAAGTGAATCTGTCATCAAGTCACCATTCCTCCTACATGCATAACAAATTGCTCACATAAACTATCCCCAAATCTCATCATCTCTCACCTCCCTCCTCCAGGAACTTCAAAGCCCTGTGCTGCTATACTCGCCTGCTGTTCCATCACGTGAGAAGCACAAGTGGGCTTTGCTGTAATTTTCAAATATTTATGAGAGCAAGATTAGCAGCAGAACCAAATGGATCTGGGAACGTATCTTTTGAATTAATAGTTTCAGCATTTGATGGGGTTGGAGGAACAGGGGGGTAGGTGGAGAAAATTGGGGGATGATGACCCCTCCCAGGTTTATACAGTAAACTGGTATCCATTGCTGTTAGGGCAATTTCTCCACAGAAGGTGCTAACCAGAAGAGCCCAACCTCAGGCTCGGATCACTTCTCTTCTGAAATCACAGCGTCCACAACAGGCTCAGCGTTTGGTCTGCGTGTATTTTCTTCCCCCAAAGGCCCCCAGAGGGAGAAAGAAAGGCATAGATGAACTTTAAATAAATGGAGCCATGCCAAAGAATCCAGCAGAGTCATTTGTCTTTGGTACTTAAACAGAGCAGAGAAGGAAGTTCTTGGAGTCAACTTTAGGCTGAGCAGAGCAATGTCAATTCGAAATAATTGGAATTTATTACCGTAAGCTAAATAGAATAGGCAAATGCTTTCTTACTCCATTCTAAACTTTTCTTTTGTTGTAGTTAATCCTATCAAAGTGTAGAAGGAAACCTATGTACTATCAAATTTAGAGCCATCTTGGGGGAATTCTGTGAACTGTATTCAAGCTGTGATACTTGACTTTTTTTAAGTTTCTCCATGATTGCCTATCTTGCCCTTAATTCCCCATCATTTAGCTCTCTTTGAATTTATCCCTGTTAACACTTTCCCATTCTTCCTTAGCAGCCTGGCATGGCAGCAAAGACACTGAGTACTAAAATCGAGAGATGTGGGTGTTTATAATGTTGGGTTGAGTTACCTGCCCAAAATTCGTATGTTCAAGTCCTAAGCTTCAGTACCTTAGAATGTGACTTTATTTGGAGATAAGGTCTCTATAGAGATAATCAACTTAAAATGAGGTTCTTAGGGAGGACCCTAATCCAAGATGACCGGTGTTTTCATAAGAAGGGGAAATTTGGACATAAGTATGCACACAGGGAGAACACCACATAAACATGAAGACAGCCATCTACAAACCAATGAAGGAGGCCTGGAACAGATTCCTCCCTCATTGTTCTCGGAACCAATCCTGCCAATACCTTGGTTTCATACTTCCATCTGCCCGAACTGTGAGATAATACATCTCTGTTGTCTAAGCCATCTAATTTGTCATATTGTGTTACAGCAGCCCTAGAAAACTACCATATCTAACTATAAGGTATTTTATAGGTAACCTGAGGCATGCCAGTTTTTGTCTCTGGACCTCTGTTTACTTAAGTACGACAGAGAGTAATTCTGCCTTCTTCATCTAAGTTAAAGGTAGTAGCAAAGCTTGGGTAAGATAATTGGGTAGAAATAGCTGCAAGCATATGCTACCGTATATGCCACTTGCAGCAAGTGTCACAATAGGTGTCTTTGTGAGTAAAATTGGAAGGTGTCCAAGATTATCACTTTATGCCCAAGTATCTGAAATTTTGTATCATTTGTTTCCATGGTCCAGAGACCATATTAAACTGCAAATAATCTTCCTAATAACACGAGGAATAGTTTGGAGGCCAGGGCAGTTGTTGAGATAGAGAATGGGGAACCGAAATAAAATAACAGACACAGCTATTTCAGAATAGTAGTGACAGAACATGCAACAATTAATGGACAAGAGAAAGTTAATTATCATGAGGTAACTTGAACGACGTTATGTTTAAAAGCCTGGCTCTGGATTCTAATCTGTACCTGCATCTAGCTCACGTATATCTGCACAGTGTCCAGAGTCCCATATCTCAAGAATGACGTTAATCACAAGAATTGCATTAGTTATCTTTATACTCATTGAAATGCACAAATTATTTTAAAGTTGGTATGAGTTACCTATCCGATGATTGGAGTCAAGCTCCACAGGGAGTGGAACATTGCTCTTTTTTTACCTCAAGGGAGGAGAATTCATGCCTAATGAGAGGACAGTACATGCCCATCAAAAAAATGAAGAGAAAGGAAAGGAAAGGGAGGAGAAGGAAGGGGAGGGAAATAAACAGTGGGAATTATTTAAACCCAGTTTGAAGATGGATTTCCTTGAGCCCACGTTTCCACTGAAAGGGTATTGCTTTCCTCCTCAATCTTTAAGAACAACTCAAAATCCCCCTAAAAGTTAGGTATGCATTCTTCTTGACAAAAAGTTTCAAATGGATAAACTCCATTTCCTTGATCAGATTGAGAAATATAAATGGTATTTTTGCATATGTGTATATTCTGTGTTACTTGATATGTCATATGAGATTTCAAAAAGAGCTAATATTTTATTGCCTTAAGCTTTTTATCAAAAGACACCATCAATATATTTATGATAAGGGGTGAAGCGTCTGCCTTCGGCTCAGGGCGTAATCCCAAGGTCCTGGGATCGAGCCCCGCATTGGGCTCCCTGCTCTGCTGGGAGCCTGCGTCTTCCTCTCCCACTCCCCCTTCTTGTGTTCCCTCTCTCGCTGGCTGTCTCTCTCTCTCTCTCTGTCAAATAAATAAATAAAATCTTTAAAAAAAAAAGAAAATATATTCATGATAAATGTTTATGAATTAAAAATAAATATGATTATATGTATTCATTAGCAACATAGTTTGGCTGAACAACCCAATATTGCAGAACAAGATCATCCTGTAGCATTTCCTTAAGGAACAGCAAGCAGACGTATTACAGACCTGCAGGGCAGAACTCACCGCTGGAGGGTATTCGTAGAGCACTTTTATGAGCAGGAGCTGGGCAGAGCAGTAACTGGACAACATGAAGAAGGTAACCCTCGTAGCTTTTCTTCAAAACCTGTAAGAGAAGAATTAGTGAGGAGGAGGATGTTATGGACTCTTTCTGCACAATGGGTCAAGTTCTGGAACTCATTACTCTTCCTCCTCCACTTTGGTTTATTTTTTTTCCTACACCAATAAGTGCTGACTTTGGTTCTAAACCCACTTGCCAATATTGAAGCAGCTTAGATGCTCTCAACTGTCATGTCAACTCAGCCAAACTGTCATTTGCAGGAACCTTTGCAAATTTACTTTATATTGAGCTGGTAGCATCTGACTAATTTCTACTAATACTGCATAGCAGCTATAACCACTTTTGCAGAGCACATTAGCCTTGTTTAACTGGCATCATAAATAATAAATTCAAACTGCTGGGAATTGGCTTATATTCCATATTACTTTTTGACGTATTTTTGGAATCAGGTACAATATTTCATACTAATGATTCTGCTAAACCCAGAGGCTTTTGTCTGTTATTCTTACATCCTAACCAAATATTTTAAAGAAATAATATATCGGTCACTCTTTTCTTATATCCCCAATGTTCCAAACTTGTCTCCAGAAAATAAAAATGCACACTTATCTAACAGTTCTTTGGCAGGTGGTTTGAATTGAGCCCTGGGCTGACTTTTCAAATCCTCTTCAACCCATCCCCACCACTATCTCCCTTTATCTAGATTAACATTGCGGGCTTGGCATCAAGATCTAAGGAATTCTCAAACTTCTATCAAAGAAACAAAATAAATGCAGCACATAGGAGAGACCAGGAAATAAATTGCTTCCAACAAATTGAGAGGCAACTCTGAGCACATCCACTTTGCTAAAGTGTAGAGAAGAAGCTTTCTGACTTAATTTTGCTCTAGTGATGGTGAGCTGGGAGTAATATGTGCCCAGGAGAGGCCCTTTAAAGAGATAAAGAGTAAATAAGGATGGTGTTTTTTGAAGAGGCAACTTCATAAAGAGAATCAATTAACACCGTAACATGGGCTATAGCAATATGAAGGATTGAAATCAATAGTGTAGGAGTTTTAAAATGGTCACTCATGAATACCAGTTATTAGGTTAAGGAAAATATTTATTTAAGATTATTAAATCAAAGAGCTGAAGAAAAGGTTAAGGAAAGCCAATGGTGCCAGTCCTTCACCCCAACTCTGTGTCCCGCGCTCTCTGGGGATGAGATCAGGATGGAGGGTGCTGCCTGCGGATCCGGATTATATGGCACAATCCAGCAGCATGAATTGTTGGCTACATTTTATGGCACATCCAGCAGCTCTTGTAGGGCCCCTGTTGTGTTGTTTGGATTTGTCTTCCAGGGGGCTTTCTTAGCGTGGAATTGACCACAAGGCCTCACAACCTCCCCCTCCGATCTGCAGACCTGCTAGCCTCCTTAACTTACAATGCTCCACACGCTCGCTCCCACTCTCAGCTCCTGATCTTACTCCATGTATCTTAAGATTCAATCCGAAGAAATAAGAATCGAAGTATCACTTGTCCAGATACGCAACCTCACTTAGGAAGAAAAGACTTAGTCATGTCAATAAAAACTATTTCTTTTGTGTGCATTTCTGTGTAACTTCACACTGAGTTTCGTACAGAGGGAGGACTCTGTATGAAAACTTGCTCTGACTATGCAGATGTTGAGGAACTAAATTAGAGAACCCGGAGCTTGAAAACTGCATCCCCCGTTCTCTGTTGCCTGTTGGCTTATTAGGTTCTATCAGCAAGAAGCACTGGGGGCACAGCCAGCTCATCTAGCAAGATTGCCTCAGCCCCCACACAAGCTGCCTGAGAAAGGACATGCTCATTTCCATGTGAGAATGCTATTTCCTTTTGTATGAGTTATCTAGCATACAAAACATTTTAAACACACACACACACACACACACACGCTAATACACATACAAAAAAAAACAAAAACAAAAAACAAAAAACCTACTGTCAAACAGTCAAACCAATAACAGAACCAGACTCAGAGGTGATCCCAGCATTGGAACTATCAGAGAAGGGATTTTATGTAACTGTGATGAGCATGTTAAAAGATCTAATGGAAAAGTGGACCCTGTGAAATGATGGCAGATTTCAAAAAAGAGAAAAAAAACTGCCAAAGACAAAGCTGGGAACTAGTTAAAGCAATAAGTACACATTTTAATTAGTAATACACTAGTGCAAGAGAGAAGAGGACCCAGCATGAACTGAACTCAACTTTGCTTTGAACAGAAGTGACTAGCGTTTTATAGGAACAAGAAGAACATAGGGAAGAGGGTAAGGGAAGGCTCAGCAGTCAGGAAAGTGAGAAATTACAGAAAGTTGGTCAGTATAAATGCTGACCTCTGTCTGTTACTGGGTATTATTGACATTAGAATTCTATCCTTGCACAGATAGGAAACAGGGCTTCTATCCTTCTTGATGAGTACATTTAATTTTGTAAGGATTATTTTATTTTATTGTTTATTTATTTGTTCATTTTTAAGGAGGCTCCATGCCCAGCATGAGGCTTGAACTCACAACCTAAAATCAAGAGTCACATGCCCTGCTGACTGAGCCAGGTGCCCCTGATGAATACATTTTAAAAGAATGGTTTTCAGATCCTTGAGAAGGAGACTCCTGCTGTTTTAGGAGATACATATACAACTCAAAAGGAGAGAGGAAGATTTCACCAAAAAAGTAGAAGGGGCACAGAGTAACCCCACTAGAGTTTGGTCAAGGATAGGATCTTTGTCAAACTATTTTTTTTAAGTCAAATGGAAATGACAAGAATTTATTTTTTTGTGTTCTATTTTTTAATTTAAATTCAATTAATTAACCTATAGTGTATTATTAGTTTCAGAGGTAGAGGTCAATGATTCATCAGCCTAATATAATACCAAGTGTTCATTACATGACATGCCCTCCTTAATGGGAAATGACAAAAATTTAAAAATATGGTATCAGAGGTGGAGAAAACTTTTGAGAGATCATCAACAGAGAAGACATTGTTAAGAAATAACCAATAAGCATTACCAAAATATTTTACGTGATGAAAGACCAGAAATCAAAGAAGCTCAGAGAGCCCTAAAAAGGGTTATACTTGCATATGTAAAATTGAAACTTCTGAAGACAATAGCACAAAGAATGGAAGGGAAGCACTGATAATATACAACTAGGAGTTTCTTGTACTCTACTTCAAGGGGTATGCAACTACTTGAAGGCAAATGGTGATAAGTTAAGATGTCTGTTGTAAAACCAAGGGCAATCACTAAAATAAAGTAGTGGAAGAGGCATAACAGTTAAGTAAAAAATGAAGATAAAGTGGAATTTTAAAACACTGCTCAACTCAAATTAATCAAAAAGCAGGCAGATAAATAGGAAAAACAATGAAAGAAAAAAAAGTAACAAATAGAGAACTATCACCAAGGTAATAGATTTAAATCTAATAATAAGAATTATGTTAAATGTAAATGGTCTAAGTACCCCAAATGAAAGACATATTTCCAGTATGCATGAAAAGCAAGGGCCAACTACATGCTATCTAAAAGAAATCCATCTTATAAATAAACATACATCTGGGTTAAGAGGAAGGGAATCGGTTCCACATTCCCTATGCTGTAGAAAGCTAGAAAGGCTGTAACCTTAATGACAAGAATAAAAACCAAACAAACCACCAGAACTACCTTCTTAAAACTCATACAGCTGAGGTTGCAGGGCAAACAAGTTGCCTGAGAGCCAAGGAAAGACAAATCTCCAAAGGACGGGATAGGAGTTGTGCCTGAGCCCTGGCAAAGCACAAGAGGAGGAGATGCTGCTGGACATAGAGAGGGTATAAAGATTCACTAAAATATTTAATGCTGATGCTTAGTATAGGTTTCCTGGGTAATGAAGAACTTCCAGGATCCCCAGAATCAGGGACTTTGCAAACACTTATGGTTTCTTCTTCCTGAAATCTACTGAGTGTTCATAAGAAAAACTTAGAATAGATTGGAGACCAGAGGAAACTTCCCTCCGCAGAGTAGACATCAAAAAGTGAATTGACTGACACTGCAGGAAAGGTACAAATCCCACTGAACCTTATTCCTCAGCAGGAAAAAAAAAAAAAAAAAAAAAAAAAAAAAACCTTATGCTTCTAATGAAGGGTAGTAAGTCCTGTAACCTCCCATACTCAAGCGAAGAATCCTTTGCAACTAGAAGAGTGAAAACAAAAAAGACCTCTCTCTACCCTAACAAAAAGCAGGCAAAAATCCTGGGATTAGAATTCTTTTTTTTTTTTTTTTTTTAAGATTTTATTTATTTGACAGAGATAGAGAGAGACATCCAGCGAGAGAGGGAACACAAGCAGGGGGAGTGGGAGAGGAAGAAGCAGGCTCCCAGCAGAGCAGGGAGCCAGATGCAGGGCTCCATCCCATGACGCTGGGATCATGACCCGAGCCGAAGGCAGGCGCTTAATGACTGAGCCACCCAGGTGCCCCTGGGATTAGAATTCTATACCAAAGACATTAGATCCTCCTGCCACTGGGAGAGAGTTAGGAAATTGTTTCTGGACAGGATCTGCTAAATCTACAAGCCAGCAGATGGGCAGGGCCACTGAGAAAGCTTTGTCCCTGATACATAGCCAAACAGAAGTTCTTTGTGACTCAGTGGCACTGGTAAACCCAAAGTTTAGGATGGAGAAGGGTTGTTTAGGGATCCTCAGGCACACCAGCCTACACCTAAGTAAAAGGCAAAGCTAGGAACATTTTATGCTGGTGATGCATGAAGATGACCAAAATAACTACCAAATCCAAACCCAAGTATAAGGAGTATAAACACACCAAATGAAACAGATTGCCAGATTCTATTTTTTTTAATCTATAGGATGTATACAAGAGACTCACTTTACACATAAAGACAGATCTAGGATAAAATAAAGGATGGGAAGGGATATGCTATGTAACCCTACTCAAAAGAATGCTAGAATGGTTATATTAATGTCAGAAAAATAGATTTCAAAACAAGAAATATTACCTATAATAAAGAGGGAGAATACACAATGAAAAAGGAGTCATTTTCCCAGAAGGTATAATAATCCAATGAATGTATCTTATTTTTTTTTAAAGATTTTATTTATTTATTTGACAGAGAAAGACAGCCAGCGAGAGAGGGAACACAAGCAGGGAGAGTGGGAGAGGAAGAAGCAGGCTCGTAGCAGAGGAGCCTGATGTGGGGCTCGATCCCATAACGCCGGGATCACACCCTGAGCCGAAGGCAGATGCTTAACGACTGCGCCACCCAGGCACCCCCCTGAATGTATCTTAAAACAAAGTTTTAAAATACATGAAACAGAAACTATTAGAATATAAAGGAAAAGAAATAGACAAATCCACAATTATGCTTGGAGACTTCAAAGCTTCTCTCTGAGTAACTGATGGAAGGAAGGAAGGAAGGAAGGAAGGAAGGAAGGAAGGAAGGAGAAGAAAGAAAGAAAGAAAGAAAGAAAGAAAGAAAGAAAGAAAGAAAGAAAGAAAGAAAGAAAGAAAGAAAGAAAGAAAGAAAGAAAGAAAGAAAGAGAAAGAAAGGAACCAGAACAATATGTAAAGGATATCTAGGGTCTGAATAATATTATCAACCAACTTGAAATATTTGGTACTAAATGGAACACTCCACATATAACATTAGAATACAAACATTTTCAAGCATGCATGGAAATGTCCATGAATTTAAAAGAATTGAAATCATACAAGTATTTTTCACCCCACAACAGAATTTAACTAGAAAGTAATAACATTAAGGATATCTGGAAAATCTCCAAATATATATAAATTAAGCAGGGCAAAAGATAGTCAAAAAGGTAGTCAGAAGCTAAATAGGAGATATTTTGGGGGCACCTGGGTGACTCAGTCAGTTAAGCATCTGCCTTTGGCTCAGGTCATGATTCTGGGTTCCTGGGATCGAGCCCCACATCGGGCTCCCTGCTCCACAGGCAACCTGCTTCTCCCTCTCCCTCTGCCTGCCACTCCCCCTGTTTGTGGTCATGTACTCTCTCTCTCTCTCTCTCTCTCTCTCTCTCTGTCAAATAAATAAGTAAAATCTTTAAAAAAATATTTTGAACTGAATACAGACCAAATCACAACATATAATTGGTGGACTACAACTAAAGCAGTGTTTAGAGGAAAATATGCATCATTAAATGCATATACTAGAAAAAAGAGAATGAAATCAAGGTTCTAATATTCTAATTGAGGAAATTAAAATAAAAAAGAGGGATATAAACCAAAATCAATGAGAAGAAAGAAAATAATCACAGTAAGAGTAGAAATAAAAGTATCTGAAAACAGAAAATAATAGAATGCATGACTTCTGAGAATTATCATCTTAAGACAAGTTCTCCAGAAGCCAACTCTGAAGCATAATTCAAGTGATGAATTAAAGAAATGCAAAAGCTTAATGAAGAGAAACCCACAGAGTGGAGAGCAGGACAGGAAAGGGCAAGAAGCCAAACAAAGATGTAATTTCAGGCAAGATTCTAACCTCAACCTGACCCTGCAGGGAGTTCCGGAGCATAAATCACCCTCAGAGGTTCCTCCCTCTTAAGGCCAGGGAGCTAGGGCTTTCATGTCTCAGAGTCAGTCATGGACTGCACTGGGGTGGGGTGCAGAACTGATAAGATGAATCTCAAAGGCAATATGGGCAGTGTCAGCCACACTTACTGTGGTTATTCTCCTTTTCAAGATGAAAAGATAGCTTAATATTTGGAGAGGATGATCTCTCATACACTGTGGGACACATGTTTTATTGTTCCTCATTACAAAAAAAAATTACAGGCTCTAAACGTTGGCTGAATTAACTCCTTCACGTTGTATCCTGGGCTTACCAGGTGGTTACCTAGTGGTGGCTTTGCCATCAAGTTCCTCTTTTATTCCTTGTATGTGCTGTACCCCTCATAGTTTAATGTCAGCAACATCGTTGTTTTTTTCTTAATTTTAATGACACGTCTCCAAGCATGATCTTAGCTCCTCCTGGTCTTGTTGCCTTTGATTTTGTTTCCTTTATGTGTGGTCTCCAGCTATTTTCCAGAGCTCTCTGTACCTAGGAACTTGCCATGTCCTTCATGCGCATGTCAGGTGACAAGTCAATGTCACACATCAAGCTTCTTTCGAAAAGCTGACCACTCGTACGAGTGGAGGTGACTGTTTTCTCCAAGTGAAGTCCTTCCTCAAGCTACACACGTCTGCAAAGTTCCTATTTGAAACTTGGCCCTGCTTACCCGAGAGCACGATTCTCAACCTTGACACTACTGTCCTTTTGAACTAGATAATTCTTTGCTGTGAAAGGATTTTGTGCTTTAAAGGGTATGTAGTAACATCCTTGGCCTCCACCATTCCAGTGGAGACACCAATTTTTTTTGTTTTTTTGAGAGAGAGAGTGGACTTAAGTGCAAGGCAGGAAGGGGCAGAGAGAGAGAGGGAGAGAGAGAATCTCAAGCAAATTCCAAGCCCAGAGCAAGCCCAATGGGGAACTCGATCTCACGACCCTGAGATTATAACCTGAACAGAAATCAAGAGTCAGGCACTCAACCAGCTGAGCCACCCAGGTGCTCCAATAACACCAAAATTTCTTACGAACATTGTCAGATATCCCCTGGAAAGCAAAATTGGCCCCAGTTGAGAACTACAGATCTAGAGCGGGACTTATAGGAAAAAACTTTCTGTGATGATGGAAATGATCTGTATCTGCATGGTCTAGTATGGTAGCCATTAGCCATATAGGACTATGAAGTACTTGAAATGTGGCTAGAGTGACATAAAAAAAACAGAATTATTACTTATATTTAATTGTATTAATTTAAATGTTAATTTAAATGGCCACATGAGACTGATGATTGCTGTTGGACAGTGCTATGCAAGAGTATTGGCTAAAGATAGCTGGAGTTTCGATGTGCCTGATTTCTCTTTCCCCATGGAATTCCTATAGCTTGCCAATTTCTTATGACAGGGGGGCCATAAGAAGTCCTCATCCTGGGATCTTGGCTATGATGGCAATTATTCTTAATATTCTTCAGTGAATTATCAGTTTATAAGTGTTTTCGGCATGTTATTAAAATCGGGCTTCACTATGTCTTGAAGTGTGTAAGTCTCTCCTTCCTGGTATACAAATGAGACTAGATGATTTTCCGAAATTCAGTTAGTACGTGGCAGAATCTGCATCAGAAACAATATTCTCTGACTCAGAATCTATAAGCCTTTAAAAATTTCTCTTTCTTGATAAATGAGCATCTCAATTTTGCCAATTTTTCTCTCATAAAAATTTCTCAATTACCTTTATCCCTTTCTGACCATGGCTCATTTTGTCTCCATAGCCCTGCCTCTGTGAAGTGTTCTCACATCCTTATTTACATGTTGTTCTGCCCTTATTTTGATCACTTTTTACATGCATATTCCACCTCCAACTGGATTGGATATTTGTTGCATGGAGATAACTAAACACATGAAGTTGGAAAATCTTAGCAATCAGATTTGTAAACATGTGAGAAATAAATCCTGTTATTGTTTCTCTTTCGGGAAGTAAGCCAGTACTCCTGATCTAATAGAAAAATCTTGATGAGGAAACAACAAAGAATTATTTAGTCAAATTTAGTTTGTATTTTTAATTCAAGAGCTTATAAAACAAACTTAGGAACATTTCTAATAGAAGCCTTGCAAATGTTAATTACAATTTGAAGGCAAGTAAGAAAGAGAATTTCAAAAAAATAATTTAAAGAATCAGTATCAATGAATTAATGGAACTCAATTATTCAGAGAACAATTCAAACTATTTGTTATTTTCTTCTTAAAAGATATGCTCTGAATTGTAAGCCAGGAAGTTTGGGAATCTAGTTCTACATCCAAAGTGTCAGAAAATGTTCAGAAAAATAGAATTTATGATGTTAGATGTAGCATAGAATCAGTCTGTAATACAGGTTTTTGTTTTGTTTTTGTTTTTTTCCTTTAGTGCAGTAACTACCCTCCCTCCCTTCTTTCCTGCCTTCTTCCCTCCCTCCCTCCCTCCCTCCCTCC
Source organism: Ursus arctos (assembly GCF_023065955.2). Lineage (NCBI taxonomy): Eukaryota > Metazoa > Chordata > Mammalia > Carnivora > Ursidae > Ursus > Ursus arctos. The sequence goes on from NW_026622930.1 coordinate 18,536,907, forward strand.
CTCCCTCTCTCCTTCCTTCCTTCCTTCCTTCCTTCCTTCCTTCCTTCCTTCCTTCCTTCCTTCCTTCCTTCCTTCTTTCCTTTCTCTTTTCTTTCTTCCTTCTTTTCTTTCTTTCTTTCTTTTCTTTTCTCTTTCTTTCTTTCTTTCTTTCTCTTCCTTTCTCTTTTTCTTTCTTCTTTCTTTCTTTCTTTCTTTCTTTCTTTCTTTCTTTCTTTTCTTTTTTCTTTTCTTCTCTTTTCTTTTCTTTTCTTTCTTTTCTTTTCTTTTCTCTCTAAAATATAATCCACAATATGTTTTCCACCTGACAATTGGCTGTTACCAAAAACTTAATAGTGGATGCTAATTAAATTGTAATTGAATATGAAAGCATTTTTCTTCTAAAATATCAAATGGTTTTCTCAACCCCCTTTGTTCAACTATGGATTAGAATATCCATGTAAATTCTGTGAAAAATATTAAGTTAATATTAAATCTTATTATGTGTCTATTATCATGCATTTCCAAAGTCCATCTCCATATTCCTTAAAGACAATTAAGGTATCCTCTGATGTACTCACTTGAGCTTGTAATGATTTGTTAACTTGTATTAATATATACTCTTTCTTGAATGAATATTTTGCTCACCATCAACACGTATAATATACAGATGGCTACAGTTGTTGTCAACTAAATTTCTTTCGTGATCTAGCAAAGTGTTATAGACTTTATAGTCACTTGGTAAAATATTTGAAGAATGACATAGGATAAACGAATAATAAATTGTTAGGTTTAAAGGCTTTATGATTAAAACTTTCTTATGAATGATAAATGAGGCATTAATTCAGAAATATTTACTAAAATGATCAGAATTGGTATAATGTTTGGCATGTGGTAATTATAGGAATACCCATAGGAACACAGAGAATATGACAATACTTTGGAGTTTTAAAGTTACTCACTTCCATTTTCCCCATGTTTTTGAACTTGACAATATCTGGAATACATTGATATTCAACTCTTGGTCAAAAAACTACAATCTCCAGCTGGTATATTTTGCTTTCATTTATACTTAATTCATCAAAATATGCTTTCATAGTATCTCTTTGAGATGAATAATGGCTTTTTGGTAATTGTGGAAAGTTCTTCCTTTGAATGGGAACATGACACTGTGCCAACAGTTCATAGAATATGGTTCACTTTTTCAGAATCTTTAGGAAGGCTACAAATTAAAGACCCCTCCACCATCACTCCAGTGTGATCAGAGACTTTTCACCAGTCATGAATGCCAGAGTCAGGCTCCACTCAGGGCGACTCTGATTCAGAATGCAGAGTGTAGGCGTTTTTAATTGAACTGATGGAAATGGTTGGCAGGGTAATGGTTGTAATTGTTCACCATTTCACAGAGAAAAGAATTTGCTCAGTAAATAGGAGGCTTTGTTTCCAACCTAATTTAATGGAAACACAGAAGGTACAAGAAAGTAATGTGCCAACTGACACTGGGTGTAAAATAAGGCATTTCAGAGACTTTTGTGCAAATGTCCATCAGCTGACATCTGTCAAAGCAAACTCCAGGGATGGCTTCAGAGCATGTCCATTTGTCAGCAGCAAACATTTCATGAGCTCCGTTCTCTGAGGAACAGTGTCAGTTTGTTTTGCAGTGCGAGCATTTGAAATAACCCACTTTTTCCAAAAACCCCAAACTAGTACCTAAACACCACAGCCTGGTTATACAGTAAAAGGAACAGACTTTTATGCATATGGATACCAATCTTTAGACTAATTGAGGGCTATAGGAGCACGTGAGAGAAGACTCATGCGACACAGTATGTTTTATTGTAGCCTGGATAAAGGCATTAAGGCCTAAAGAACATTACTTCCATCAAATACATAAACTTAAATGGGCTCCAAGCTGCCTGCCATGCACTCCATCAAGGCATCTTTTGTGTTTATACTTCTGTTGGCTGGCCTGATTTCCATTTCAATTTCTCTAAGTGTCGTAAAGTCTTCTGGAATGTGAAACTACAAAATTTCACTGTATCCTATAATTTTGAGTTTACGCTTCAGAACAGTCAGGAGGAAGAAGTTTCGATACTGTGTCTTTAGGGCATGACGTAACTATAGTTTTCTATATCTTTGTTTACAGTAATTGCCCTGTGGAGTATCTATCTTGTGGATAATCTTTGGCAAATTGAAATTCCCGATGTTCTACAGAGTATAAACCTCCACTTTTCTCCTTTCACCTTCTCCTCCCAGAACTCAGGGCAGAGATTTAGAGGCAAATATACAGAGAGTGCCATGGTGAGGACTACCTCAAATAGAACATCACAGTGGTAACACTAAATGTCACACTATATAACGGGTTCTAAAATTTAACATTAAGAAAGATATCTGAATCTATGCAATCTTTGAAAAAAGTGTTGATTTATGACTCAGGGTTTTTTTTCAATGTGAGTATAATTAACATTTAGTGTTATTTTCATTTCAGATATACAATATAATAATTCGACATTTCTACACATGACTCAGTGCTCATCATGATAAATGTGCTCTTAACCCCCTTCATCTATTCCACCCACCCTCCCCCACCTCCCTTTTGGCAACCACCAATTTGTTCTCTGTTTTTAAAGGTCTGTTTTTTAGCTTGTCTTTTTTTTCTTTATTTATCTGTTTTGTTTTTTTAAATTCCACGTATATGAGAAATCGTATATTTGTCTTTCTCTGACTGACCTGTTTCACTTAGCATTATGCCTTCTAGATCCATCCATGTCATTGCAAATGGCAATATTCCATTCTTTATTATGGCTGAGTAATATTCCATTACATAGGTGTATATATAAGTCTTGTTTATCCATTCACTTATTTAATCTATCTATGGATATATGATGTTTTCAGATCTTGACTATTATAATAATGCTGCAGTAAACATAAGGTACATTTATCTTTTCAAATTAGTGTTTCATTTTCTTTGGGCAAAATTACTATTATTTGGGGAAATATTTTTAATTCATTTTTTAGTTCGCAAAACTATTGAATTTTCTGTAACCTGTCAATTTTATACTTGGCGTATACCAAGCATTTTATCCAAACTCTTCGTTTAGTGTATGAAGAAATTAAGACCAATGTCAGCTAAGTGAATGTCTTTATGCAAGGTCATATATCAGAATATGCAAAGTTACTAAGTATATTATAAGAAGGTTGTAGTGATATTGAGGTATTGATGGCTTTATTGTTATTATGCCCCGATATCAGAGATAAAAATCCAATTCCCTACATTTCTTTATTCACTGCCATTTTCTTTTTGAATTCAGGTTCATAAGTGCAGACTAGATCAAGATCAGCCCTCTACAGCTTTTCCAAATACAAATGACTTCTGGTTTAGCTGCTGTCTACATTATGGACACTTCAACTCCTGCAATAACGGTGGTGCCTAAGAGGTAACTTGATGAACATGTAAATGAATGGTTTCAACTCAAAGAACCATTCCGAGTTCATTCATTGAAAAAAAGTTGAGTGATTATACTGAATTTCGCCATTGATTCAAGATCTCTTTTTTTTTCTAGATACTGTGCTAAACACTTTGCAAACAAGACTTTAATTACTACAGCTCTTCTTATTTGGTGTTTTATGTAAACAATAAATAAATAAGTAAATAAATAAGTAAATAGATGGCAGGTAGATTGACATTTTTGCTTTACAGATGATGAAGCTGAAGATATCACGTAGTGAGAACTCATCTCTCTCTCTTGCTCTCTCTCTTTTTTTTTTTTTTAGAAAGGGAGAAAGAGACGGGAGGGGCAAGGGGGAAGGAGATTGTGACCTGAGCCAAAATCAGGAGTGGGACATGTTAGCCACTGAGCGACCCAGGTTCCCCAAGGACTCACCTCTCTTGATTCCTAAATCCATATCCATTCTACTCTGACTTACTGCACACAAGCTGCATTATTCTAGCTTCAGTAACTTCACTGTTGTGATCTAATTCTTCTGTCCTTCTTTCTTTCTTTTTGTACACGTGCGACCCAGGCGATATTTTAGTTAGTGTGTAGGGGGTCATGGTTTCAATTTTATGGTTAATTAGCAATATTTGGATCCTCACCTCTGTCAGCTGGGAACTACACGAGGGGCACAGTGAGGGAGTTCAGCCTAGTGCCAGTCTTTCACTCTCCCTGGGCTCCTGAAAAAATATCCCAGGGAATGCTCTTTTGATGCTGACCTACACATCTGCTTTCTTCTAGAAGTCCATGTGCAGTAATGATTTTACACAACAAAATATTGAAAGGCCAAGATCTCAGTTCTCAACTTTCCTTTTTGGGAATTGAAATGAGTCAAGGGACAAATCTTTTTCTGACCTCTGTGTGAACATTCTGGGTTACATTCTCCATGGTGGCCTGGCTTAAATCTAGTAACTCAGGCATTTACCCACTGGGTATTCTTTTTATGATTTTTTTAAAAAGGCTATGAAAAACCTGTGGACAATGCTGCCAATCAGCAAAGAACAAACCTGTGGTAAGCCAGGGGATGATAAAAGGGAGTCCCGGTAGCAACAAATACCTTTTGTTCATGCTGACCTGAACTCACTTTCGACCTCTGTAATGATGGGCTCATAATAACTGAAAAAAAAAGAACCACAATATATTTGTCTCAAAGCTGTCATTCATACCCCATGAACAAGTTTGCAGGTTGTTTTTGTGATAAAATCCTGTTCTCAACATGATACTGTCGGCTTCAGGAATCCCAATGTCAAAAGTCAAGATTACTACGCAGCACTTAGCACATCGATACTTGGAGGCGTGACCGCCAAAGATAGTAATCATCGATTAAGAAACATGGCTCAGATAACGAAACTAACAGATCAAAATGGTACTAAGGGTCTTTTTTACTGACTGTGCCATGATGGGTCCAGAGAACGAAAACCTAACACTCAAAATACACATGTCGAAGTCAAGCTTGGCTTTTTCATAACTGGTGAGGCAGGGGATCAGTCTTCTCTTAGATCCTGATAACATGCCACGTCCTCTGTGCCAGAGTCACCTATGTGACCTACCCCCAAGCTGAAGATCGTAGCACGGGGATTTCACACGAAAACTGCTGTAGCTGTGGATCTCATCTGACAATGAGATAAAGGACAGATTGTAGACTGGGAATAAGGAGGAGAGGGTGAGTGATGTGAGTGCTGTCTTTCAGACCTGTGCTAAAACCAAGTGAACTCGACAGAGTAGGTCAAAGCTATAAAATACATCTGGTCAAAATTCATTTCACTGATCTATCAAAATCACAGGGTTGAGACATGATCTACATTCCTCACGAAGTGAACAGTTTACAACACACTTAAATAGGTATGATCCCATTTATTTTAAACCTCACAACCACCTAATGTGGTAGGTCTTATTATACAAATGTAAGCTGAATGACAGATACTCCTCTCATAGATCTCATTTGAACTTGCTGAGAAGCCACTAACTCCATGTCTTGTGTAAATGCAAGGCCTGTTTTCTAATTTTCTGAAAATTCCAAGCAACTTATTTTCCGATGGTGGTCTGAATCCCAGACCTTTGGAGTATATATATTCTTTCGTGGTTCACCTTATGCACTCATTTCTCAGTTTAGGTTTTCCCAGAAGCAGATGATGAGGCAAGAATTTAAGGGCCAGTAATTTTGGTGGGAGTTCATCCAGGAGAATACTGATAGGGGAATGAAAAAGTGAGGCAGGGGGGAAAAAGCCAATACGGTTTATGTAATAGAACCAGTTACCCCTGTGGACAACCGGAGCTCAATTCTGTGGAGGGAATCCTTGGAGACAGTGCAGAATATTCCCGAAGAGTTGCCAGCCAACGATCAGAACACTAAGGTACTTTTCAAGACCCTGGGCTACTTCCAAGGGCATTAACCCTCTAGCATTTCCAGTCTGCCGTGTATATTGGTTGACAGTGTTCCTGAAGCCAGTAAAAGTAAATCCCAGAGATTTTAAGTGCTTGCAATGTTAGTCGTAGAAGTAAATGCAAAGAGGATATCGGTGAGAATCTAGGTACTTTTGCCTTGCGTCCCAGGTTCTGATGAGCTATGTTCAGAGCGAACCATTTTTGCTTTAACTGATTGAAAGAATGAAATTGACATCTTACCATAACATATTCCTCAGAGGAGTTAAAAATAACATTCACACTGAACAATTTATAAGCTGAAAACATTTCAATGAAAATTGGCAGGTCGTAAACAGGGCCATGTCACAGAAATGCAGCATCATCTGAGCTACCCTCTCAAGCTCTTCTTTTCATTGATTTGATCGCTCTCTCTCTCTGATGAGGAATAAATCCTTCTTACTCTTGCTCACAGATGTAACAGTCCTCTCTCTTTCTTTATTTATTGTGTATCCCCCTAGAGTTTTTTTCTTACCAAAAAAAATTACTTCAAGCAAATTTAGTGCTCTCCCCTAAGAGAAATGCTATCAAATAGTATTTTGTTGGAATTCTTCATGGTAGTTTGGCAGGTAAGGAAACTGAGACAGAGGTGTCCCTATTAATTTGCTTGCTCTTACAAAGCTGAGAAACATCAGAGGTCTTCTGCTTCTAGAGCCTGACTCCTCCCGACATGAGGCTGCTTTTCATCATGGGTTAAGCAATGTCGATAAATGTTGAACTGGACTCAGATGTGAATCAGAGCTACTTTACCTTCTCCTGCCCCACCTTGCCAAAGAGGTATCTGGAGGAGCAGAATGATGGAAAGTACCTCGTAATCAGATGGATAAAAGCCTAGAACTTAGCCCTACTTGACTCCCAATGACGATTGTATGGCCTGTGTATCCTTATGTTTGGATGTTTTAGGTCAACCTTACTTGAAGCTTTGGTGGTTTTATTCCCCCCCTAGCGTCTTCTAGTTAGATTTCAAGATGAGGGTCGGGAAGCATGGTTTTATAAGGAAATGGTAAGGTTTTTCAGGGACAAAACAAAAGCTAGCTTACTGCATTTTTAAAATGTTACAGAAAGTTCCTTTCAATTATCTAAGAAATTTTAAGCTTTCACCCCTAGCCTATGATTGTCGAATTATGGATTAGACACTTTTTATGAAAATTCTGTTTTGTAGCCTTTATCATGCATGATATTACCTACATTTGGTATTTTGGGTGGAGAATGCAAAACAATGCATTACCTTTGCTGCGAACGAGCAACAGAGGTGTGATGGTAGGAGAGTATCTCCGTAATTGTGCCCCTGTGACCTTGTTACTTATTCCCAGAGACCATCCAGGTAAGGGTTCTCAGGGTAGCTTATCTGAGTCTTGGAGGAACCTCGGTGATCCCTTCAGAACAGGAGAGCACAGGAAGCCTGAGAGGAGCTGCCAGGAGGCCATCTCTCCCTCTCCTGCCCTTCTCCGCTGGGAGGCTGCCCTGAGACGCTTTCTCATCGCCTCCAAGGTTCTATTGAATATGGGCTTTCTTCCCCGCGGAGTAAAGCAACAGGACATGTAGCCACTTGGCTGCAGTCTAGATTTCCCCCCTCAGGAGCAGGACATGTCCCACAGCTTGCACTGCAGTCATCCTGTGCAATGGGACGGTATGTGGGACAGGGACTGGGTCGCTGGCGCTTTTGTCTATTCTTCCTTTCGCTGTAAGGTAGCAAGGACCTGAATCTAAAAGTGCCTCACCAGCCAATCAGGCACGCCTTCGTATCAACCTTGTCTTCTGTTGTGTGCTTGGTAGTGACAAGCTTTTCTCAGAGAACGAAGGCCTCCCATCATCTTCCAAGACCCTTGCTGAGAAGCAGGACTTCATTTTCAGAGTTACTGACGTTTCATGGTATTCTGGAAACAAATAAAATTTTTAACATATTCTTGTATTGGCAGGGGAGAACTTTAATTTTATTGAAATTCTTGAATTTAGCAAAGACGTGCATGGTTCTTTTGCCTTCACCAGGAATTCCTCTTAAAACAGAATGATATAGTATTTACTCTGGGGAACTCTCATATGAAGAGGTTGTTGAATGGAGGCAAAATACCGCAGGGGCAAGGGCCTGAACCTTCGCGAATGAGAACATTGTGACATCTGTGTGCTCGCTAACTTGCAGGTATCAAATCAAAGTCCACCTTCCCTAAATAGCTATCCTGCTTTAAAGTTCCTTTTTATATAGATGCCCAGCTATTTTATGTGGCATTAATATTCTATATATTCAATATATAGACTTGGATACTAATGCACATGGAATTTCATTTTAGCTCATTTTTAAGATCATTTAAAATCCCCTAAATAGTCCATCCTTCCAAATAGTCCTGCATTAGAACCTGAGACCCATTCCTACTAACCTCCCTGTGAATGCATGTTTATTTGAGCACCTACTGTGTACTAAGGACTTTACTATGTACTCGCTTATTTTGCATCATGTAATCATTACAACAATACCAGGATGTATAGATTTTTTTTCTATATTTTCATACAAGGAAACAGAAGCCAAAATGTGTTAGGTGTCCTAGATGAAGCCTTAAGCTAATCAAGGGTACAGGTAATTCCTGACACCAAACCTGTTTTCTTTCAACTTGGTTTCACTCCTATTCATGAAACACCCATGCTCAAAAGTGATACAATTGAATGTTTTTATAGCTTCCCTTATAAAAGTGAGGGTGAAGTTGACTTTATCTTGAACTAGCTACTTAGAAATAATGTTGAAAGGGAATCTCATAATTAAAAACTTTCAAGTAATGAAATATAGTTGGTTTTCCTAAAATGTAAAAAGAAAAAAAAAATCAGGGGGCACCTGGGTGGTTCAGTCAATGAAGTGTCCGATTTCAGCTCAGGTCCATCTTGGGGCCTTAGGATCCAGCCCTGCGTCTTTGGGCTCTGTGCTTAGTGGAGAGTCTGTTAGTCCCTCTGCCCCTCCCCCTGCTTGTGCACCCATGATCTCTCTCTAAGAAATACATAAAATCTTAAAAAATGTATTATTAAAAAATCTGAAGATCTGGATTATATATAAGAACAGCCAAACAATCAGTGAAGTCTGGCATTCTATCACTGATGTGACAATAGTGAATGCTTATTAAAATTTTGGCCCTATTCTTGATGCATCTAAATCTCAGATAATTGAGGTTAGACCCTAAGCACCTCTTAGTTGCAATGTATTCCTGCCAGAAACTTTGGAAACAGACTATGCAGTAAACTTTGTACAAAATGTCATGCTTCAAAAGAATCCTGGGGAATCCATGATTTCAAAGCAATGACAAAAAAAAAAAAAGAAAAGAAAAGAAAAGAAAGAAAGAAAGAAAGAAAGAAAGAAAGAAAGAAAGAAATCCAAATTAATTCACTTAAGTATATATTTACTCACTGCAATGCTCCCTGCAATGGGCCAGGCATGTACTAGGAGATTGTAATTCAAAAATGAGTAAATCAGATAAAAATTGTCTGCTCAAAGCATATGGGAGGCTAAGCATCTCCCCGGGAATAGCTGTTGTCACTGCATGAAATATTTCTGGGATTCTGTTCTTGATATTTTCCTCAGGTTCTTGGGGAGGACACTTCTATGGGTACCTGTCATCATGTCTGATCTCTGTCCTCTAAAGTTAAATTTCATTTTCTCCTATAAATAGCCTTTCATAAGCGTTTGGAGACTCTGGCAGAGGTCAGCCACTTGCTGCAAACTACGGACGGATGTGTATCACATCCTCTTTCTGAACAGATCCCCAAGATCGTCATCTTTGCTCCTGCATCTTTAGGAGGGAGCCTGTTGGGTTGTGATGTAAGAAAGCAGCATCCACGTAGTGGACGGATCACTTGAGTCAAGCCTGGCGGTGAATGGGGTGACAGATTTCACAACCTGCCTGCCTGTGATTTGGGCCTGAGATTTGAATTTGGGAAGTGGTCAAAAATCATTAGGAGTAAAAGCGTATGTGGAATAAAGTGAGCCGTGTCTTCTAAGAATATTTGCCTGTGTTAAGAAGGACATGGGAAAGACGTGCTGAAATTTTTAATGGACTTGTTGAGAAATTGAAGAGTAAATTTCTATTTTCACACATGTAACCTGACTACAGACGAAGAAGATTATTATTTAGCAAATAAGTTCTGTAAGTCATTCACTCACTCACCGTACTGTTGTCCTTTATTGGACAAAGACCTAGATGATGGAAATTTTTAAAAGAGGTTAAAGCAATAACACCTCATTGGATTAAATAGATAAACTATGAATTATTTGATGTGTATCCATTATGTACCACTAGCTGCTGCTTTTCAGGATTTTTATTTAATCCTCTCAGTAACATTGTAGGTCTATCTTATACTTATTTGATAATACACTGGGGTTTATAAAAGAGAAATGGCTTGTTGAAGGTTATACAGTCAGCACACGACAGCTAGCATTAGAATTCAGGACTGTCAGACTCCAAATCCTGAACTCTTTCTTTTTTCTTTTTTCTTACATCACAATTACTGTTTAAGATGTAACCAGAGCTCATTTTACCTATACAGATATTCTGGGGCATTGACTTTTTGCAAGTTCATTACTTCGTGCATATACCATATATAAAGATAAGTTGAGAACTCAGGTCCGGAAGATTCTCTCCACTTCTTGCCCCTGTGCTTTTGTAAGTTTTCTCTACTATTTCTAAATGAGACAAATGCTACATGTTAGAAATTAAAACATATATTTAACATACAAATCTCTTCAACCTTGGAAGTAGAGACTAGTTTCACTTTTGAAGTGATGTTAAGAATTACGTGAACCATTTTAAAGACTGAATGCCCTTCTTTTTAAAGGAAACACTCCCTCCAGCCCTCAGGTTGTCGTCTCGTCTCTGACACAAACAGCCTGATTCCCACATGACACACTCAGAGCCTGCCCTGTACAGACTCATTTACAGCGACTCCATTTAAGTCACACTTGGTAAATTGTTCCCCAGGGGCCCAGCTCAAGTAGTGCGGAGCCGTCCGCATTAGCCACCACGCACAGCCCAGCTGAGTGACAGGCATGTGTAATCTGTTCGTTTCAAATCTCTGCGGCGCTTTGTCTCTTAATGATGGCACTGCCTATAAAACCAGGACTGTGAAGCCCCTGGACTTGGCTCGGTCCTGTGCTGAGACATCATCTAAAGCTAGGCAAAACAACACTGGATTACTATGCTTGCCTGCTGAGCTCACATCATTGGGAAGAGAATCATTTTGGCCAAGGCCATGGCCCTGGATAATGAGACTAGGGTTCAAACCACTTTGTCCGGAACTGAAAGCCCTTCCCAATCTGTTCAACTTCACTTTGTGCTACTTGCACCGAGAATCCTCCACTCCATGTGACCTTAGCCTTCCTTATGTCCCATGACACCTTCTCATTCTTGTCTCTACATTCACGCTGTTGCTATTCAGCAGTTTTGCAGTCAGTATGGGTTGAGTTAAATGGCCTTGACGATTATTTCTAACATGATGCCCTGGTGTTCCCTGGCCTTTCTTCCACTGATATATATCCATGGGCCCCCCATCAGAATGCCAACCTGGCTGTGCTTCTGGGAAGGCTAAAGGAAAGGACGTGTGTGAAATCATGAAAAGCTGGCAATTTCAATGCAGTTATCTCCTCCAAACTCTAGAATTTTGCTCCAGTCTTTGTATATTTAATTTCATAATGTTCTCTACTACTGATAGGACTGTCGGTTTTATACCCATGCTCTGCTTGGTGTCTGCAACAAGATGAATCTCTTTGAAGAGCAGCGAATGCCTTATCTGACTTGTGTAGCCCCACACTGCTCTTTACACTCCTGGGAACTCAGCAAACCTTCTGCCAATTTTATCAAGCGTTTTTCTGTTTGTGTGTTTGTTTTGCTTTGTTTTCTGTTTCCTAATATTCCTCCATGTGTGTATCTCACTTCTCCAGAGCATGTAGTAACTTCGAATTCCATATTATTAAAAACAAAATTTAACCAGGGGGACATTTAAGGACAAAGACACATACAACAACACATTTTGAAATGTATTAGTTTTATTTATCATCCTTCCATCTCATCTTTCTTTAGGATTTATGTCCTAAGAAAATACTTCTTTAGGATTTATGTCCTAAAGAAAATACTTCCACATACTTAAGGATCGACTCTCAAACCTACTAGATAAGAGGTTCTTGGGTGAGAGTCATAACTCTACCTTAAGACCCCACAGACCCCACTCAGATATTTTCTTCCCAGGGGAAAAAAAATAATTGCCACAAAAAAGTTAATCAACTACAGAAATTTCAACGATTATCTTATGTTGCTTTGTAGATTAAAATAAAACAAAAACAACTGGAGTATACTGGTATGCTCAGCTTTCACAGCAGGTAACCCTGGGTCCATTTCTGACAGCTCCCCTTCTCCATGTGTGCTCTTGGGCATATTATTTCACATCTCTTTGCCTCAGTTTTATCATTGGTAAGACAGGCATAGCAGTGACGTTCACCTCCTAGAATAGGTTTAAGAATTAAAATTAGTATGGTAGGTAACGTGTTTAGAGCAGTGACTGGAAAAGAAGACAAAACGAGAATGGAACTGGTATTAACTATCACTTACATTTGTTTTTCAGGAGTCTTATGCTTTTGAATAGTTTTGATTTCTCCATTTTACAGATGAGAATCAAAAGGAGCCTCGATAAACTATGAATGATGTCTATCTGAAGACCTTAGGTCTTTTGACTCCAAATCACGTGTTTTTCCTTTACTGGGTGACATTTTGTCAAATGACACTTCCATTTTTTTAAAGCAATCATCCCTCTCTAAAATAACCTTTTATGTAATAGGTCTGTTGCCCCCATGTCTCCACTAAGATATAATTTGTGTGATGGCACCATATGTGTTTGTCTTGTTCATGGAAACATCTCTGGGACCTGAGACAGTGCCTGCCACATAAGTATCTGTAAAATGAATGAATGAATGAATGAATGAATGAATGAATAGACTATAGAGTGTATCTGTGTTGGGGGTTGTTGTATTTCAGTCTTTTCTCCCTTCACAAAGAAGTTTATACCACCTCTGCTAAATACTTCTTCACATGTCCTGGGTCACAAATAATAAAGGAATTTTTGATACTGTGATTGGCCAGAACTTCACCTGTTGGATAAGACAATTATCATCAGGGAGGAAGGCTTTCTCTTTCTCACTTCCCCTTGCACTCCATGCAGCAACAGGACAGATAAATCAGAACCCTCTTTTTTTTTTTTTTCCTCCTGTTGCTTCCATATGATTATGAAGATGGACTTAAGTGGTAACCTTAGGGAGTGGTACTTAGTCTAAGACTTCACAATATATTGATCAAGGCTGAAGGAAAAGCTAAGCGCTGGACCAGGGGTAAAAGCGAAGTATGAGACCCCACTCGCCTAAGTCTTAGTCTTAGTGTTAACAAAGCTTTCTATCTGAGCTCTACAGCTAGTAACTAAGAAGATCTTGGCTTCTCATTGTGTCATTTTTCTCTGCATTTAGATTCCTTAAAACATTAGAAGCCATGAAGGGATGATTGGCTGGACAGGGAAGAATTTGAACAATCTTGGGCCTTTGACCATGATGTCATTAAGTATCTAGCTTTGTCCTCTAGTAGGCCTCCCTCCTGTCTTGCGTTGCTATGACCTAGCTTAGAGTGGCAACAAACTTTGGAGAAAACAGTTAGAGAACATTGTTCCTTTTGATTACTCTAATGTCAGTTTGTTGAAGTTATCTACCTAAGACCATGTGTTCCTGAACCCCCGAAGGTTTCAGGTTTGCAAAACACCTGTGTGTATCTACACCGAGGTGCTCTACGTATATGGGGAGGTGTATAGCTTAGCAATCAAAAGCTCTGGCCATTGATATCAGAAAGACATTGTGATTCTTCCACTTAACAGGTTGTGATATTGAGAATGAAACTAAGACTTGATTTACTCATCAGTAAAACGTCAAGAATGCCTAAGAAAACTAAGTTGGATAATGTTTGCAAAAATGCTTAGTTTGCAAAAATGCTCTAGTCCCTGGTTCCTTCTAAAGGGACTCAGACTGGGCAGTAACAGTGAAGTGTGTACTTGCGTGTATGTGTATAGGCTGTGGTGGGGGTGGGGGGCTTGTAATTTGTCGGTATGTGGCAGCAGCACATAACAGAATCACAAGGAAAATGGGCAGATTATAACAGGCAAAGAATTGGTATGGCATAAATCACTTTATATAAATAAAAGAAAATCAGAACACTGTTATTTTAAATGACCTCGCTTTTGCCTTCCCAGCTAGAAAAGAAACAGAGGAGGGGACAGTTCCAGCATATTTTTCGGAGGCTGAAGAATGAAAGGGTGTAGAAAACAACCACTGACTGAGCCCAAGATGCTTGATGTGGATTTAAGCAGGTGTACCTCCTGAATTTTGACAACGACTAGATGAAAAAGAAGCAACTGGTAATTGTGAGGCCATCAAAATGCTATTGTAGGAAACTGGGTCATGGCTTAGCTCCAGATCATGGAACGTCAGCTGGGGGTGGGCACCATAATCGCAGACACATTTCTTCCCCAGCTCTATTCTACAAGTGCAACCTTTAGGTTCTGTTCCCAAATGTTTTCATTATGCAACCAAAGAATTGTGTGCTTTCGGTGTAGGTAGGATTTGAAATTGACTAAATGAATCTACTGGGTTTCTTAAATTTCCAAGGGCCCTGGCTTTATTTGTTTACACTTTTGCACCTTTTGTTTCAGTGACACAATGTGTCAGCACCTCAGAGAGAAGTTCCTTGAGGGAACTTAAAGGTGGCTCTTCTGGAGAATTGTTGACAGTTATGACCCAAGCCCTGCAATCTGCATTACGTGGGCTCGATGAATATTTATGAAAACAGTCAATGTGCCAGTCACAGTGAGAATTTCATTTCAGGACAATTTCGTCACTCATTTCTTATAATAACCTTGTGTGAGAGCTGTCATTGCTGTTTTCTGAACTAACAATACGGAAACAGACCTTGTCCAAGGTCGCACAGCAAACTTGTGGTTGGGCTAAATCTACTATCAAAATGTTATGTTTCTAGGTTTATTCTTCTAATTATTTCCTCATCAGACTGAGAATTTGTCGTTAAGTAATGGGATCATAGTATTTCTTAAAAATATAACCGTTGTTTTTCCTATTTATTTCTCTTTAAAACCCTCTATGGATTAGTGTTTTAATTTGTGGAAGGAAAGCCCTAGAGTAGTGCATCTTAATTTGTGGTTCTGGACTCTTCCATGGATGGACCTCAGGATGCCTGAACTTCTTTGCATTTCATGTCGTCTGTATGCATATGCACGCAGTGTGAAGACAGTGCTGAGTTTTCTCCAAGTCCTCTGAGAATGTCTAACTCCACCAAAGAGAGAGCAATTGTTAATTCTTGTCAAAATAGAAAAGAATTCTATAAACATTTCTTTCCTAATCAAACATTTCTGCTTATTTGACCCAAAGAGAAATAATACATAGCAAATTAAGAGATATCATTCTCATTATTTTCGTTCCATCCTAGAAGAAATGTGCTCCCCGAGGTCCCTAGAGAATGAGCTTCCTTCTGAACTATCACTTACAGAAGATCATTTAAATATGAATTGCCTTCATTTATAGTCAACCTGAACATTGATTTAAACCCTTGGAGATCAACCTAAATTCTAGACAGAGAAACAAAAAGGATGATTATGACTTCAACTGGAAAATAAGAGGCCCATTATGTTTCAGAATCGTGTCTGGTTAAAATTAATAGCATTTCCCATCTCTCTTGGATTTTGAAATTTGGGAAGTTCTAACTGATTTTTATCATGCCATTTTAGTGTAGAAGGGTGAAGTGTTGGGTAAGCAAGGAAATAAAAGAAACATATTCAAAGAGGTACCATCAGGAGAAATGATTGTGTCAGTACAGATTAATTCCATGCTAATCCATTACGATTTGAAAGGCTGCTAATTAGTTATTGAGGTTCACAGTTACTTAGATACAGAGCAAGGCCTTGATGGACCTTCATCAAAAGAAGACAGATCACTTTTTCAACATTATTTTAAAGGAACAGAAACTTATTGTAGTCTAATTTTTTTTTAAAGGATTGTGCATCCAGGTTTATGGTCTGTATTTGTAAGTCTTTGTCAGGTTTTGGTATAGTGGTTAAGTTAGCTAAAGAAATGAATTGTGAAGTGTCCCTTTCTCTGTTTTTTTATAGATATTATCTTGCCCTTAAATGTGTGACAGAATTCACAAGGAAAACCATCTGAACCTGGAGTGTTTTTTAGCAGAAGGTCACTGACTATAAATCATTTCTTAAATATATAGTCTATTCGGATTATTTATTTTGTCTTGAGTTAGTTTTGGTAATTTATGCTTTAAAAATGCCCTTTTTTGTCAGAATTATTGAATTAATTAGAATAAATTGGCTCATAATATTCATTTATTCTTCTTTCTAATTTCATTAGAAGCCATAACGATGTTTCTTCTTCACTCCTGTTATTGGTAACATTTTCTTTCTTTCTTTCTCTTTCTTTTTTTCTTTCCTTCTTTTCTCTAATCAGTCTGCTAGGGTTTATTTATTTATTTATTTTTAATATTTAATTTTTATTTATTTGAGAGAGAGCAAGAGTGAAAGTATGAGAGAGAGAGAGAGAGAGAGCAAGTGAGCATGAGCCTTGTGCAGGGGGTTGGGAGAGGGCAGAGAGAGAGGGGGAAGCAGACTCCGCACTGAGCAGGGAGCCCAAACCAGGGCTCCACATGGGGCTCTACCCCAGGGTCCTGGGATCATGACATGAGCCAAAGGCAGATGCTTAACAGACTGAGCCACCCAGGTACCCTTAGGGTTTATTAATTTAAAAAAGGGTTTGTTTGTTAATTTCCTTTATTGTTTTACTATCAATTCCATTGATTCCTGCTAATATTTGAAAGCAATTTTTAGAAGATTTTGAAATGTGCCCTCTTGTATGTGAATTTCTAACTATTACTACTTCATATGTTTTGTGACATTAATAAATCATATTTCTGCTCCCCCAAATGGTTATCTAATTTTGGGCATATTATGTACAAACCAGCAAAAATACCTGAAGTTTATTTTCAGAGGAATCATGTGCAACGTACTTTTAGGCTTTAACTGTTTTATTTATTAGGGAATGCTAGATCAGTTGTTACTGTTGTTTTATCTCAACATACTGATAAAATCAATAACTATTCCTATCCTAGAAAAATGAATTTTGTGTACTTTGAAAAATAATAATTAAATTATAAAATAACAGTTAATGGACACAAGCTGGAAATTCCATCAGTTAAGGGACAGCAGGCTAAAAATTCCATTACTTTTAAGATTTATTCAGCACAGAGAAGCTTCCAAGAAAATAAGAAAAAAATTGGTTTATGAGCTCTTTCTGCATTAGTATCTATTATTTTCAAGATTTACTCAACTGTTCCAAAAGGACACATTAGTCAAAGTGAGTACTCAGGTATAAATCAAAATTGTCTCCTTTAGGCCATCTAATATCCTATTGCAATACTAATATGCTTCATAAAAACATTTTATACTGAAAATGAATGAATATTGCTGGAAATGGAAAGTGCAAGAGCTTTTTCTTTTCTTTGTCGATCATCCAGCCTTATAAATATCAGATTCACTATCTAACATATTTGTTAGATAGTATTAGTTTCTTTGGTTTTAAAATAATTTCTGGAATTCCAACATTTTCTGTACTCCCTATAGATTATATAAACCACTGATTATTTATGATAATGGGAAACTCAAAAATGTGTAATTGAAATCCATAGATAACATTAAAAAGTCATCAATAGCAAAATTGATCGATTACAATTTTATCAGTCAATTCCTTATTTATAAGAAGGAACTGACAGTACGGTCAAGGTCAATTTTGGATAATGTCTTCCTTATCCAAAAGGTAGAACGTGGATGAAAAAAGAAAGAAAACACTTTGGATAATTTGCAAAATTATTTATAGCTACTGAACTTATCATTCAAATTTTTGAGCTGAAAGAGATTTTATTAATCATACAATTCAAATTTCTTCTTAAAAAACAAACAAAAAAACAATCAAAATTGGTAACAACAGCCGCAGATCCTGTGCATGAAATTTTGGTTTTCCTACTCTCAAATTTTTCCAAGCATTTTGCTGCCTTATATATTTTCTAATGATAGTCTTCCATCTCTGGAAGCCTGATGGCTTGAGGGGTGTTTTGGGATGAGACAAAAATTTAAATCAGTGAATTTGGACAGAACAGATAGCCCTCATAATGTGGATGGACAATGTCTAATCAGTTGAAGTCCCGAATGAAACAAGATACCGGCCTTCTAGAGCAAGAGGACATTCTTCATTCTGCCAGCCTTTGGACTGAAATTGGAACTTTGGCTTTACTTGGTGTTTAGCTACCATCTCATACTTCAAGTTGAGACTTGCCAACCTTCATAATCACATGAACCAATTTATTATAACATATTTCTTTCTAAATATGTACACATCTGTATTATTTAAGATTCTCTGAAGGAGATCCTTTTGAGAATCCAACTTTTCCTATGAAGGAAAAGAAAGAAAGAGAAAATGGACACTAAATCTGAAAATCCTCTGTTAGAACCTGTACTCATCCCTTCTTTGCTCAGTGGAAACAGAAGGTTTTAACAGACTGTGATTATCTCTCGTTCTTGTTCAATTACACAATACAATATTTTGTGGGTTTTTCCTGAGAAGAGACTTTGTATATCCATAGTAACATGATTGAAAAGGTATCCTATTGAAAGTTTCTCTTTGGTTAAAAAATTGTATAGCTTATTTCCTATGTTTCAGTTACATAGTTTAAGAAGTTGTCTCTCAAGTCCAAAATGAAGTAACACTTAGGTGGATGTTGCCACTTGACCTGGTGGAGACTGGTTGCAGATAGACAGAAATGAGAACCATTGTGCACACTGCCTTCCAAACCCCCCCAAACTTAATCAGCACTGGGATCAAGGATCAGTCTTCACAGAGCCAATTAAGACATCCACTTCAGGCAGAGTCTAGACTCCATAAGCACATTTACCTTGCATTTTCAAAGATAATAGGGCAGCAAAACACTTTGGGCTATTTTTTTTTTTTCTTCCTCTTGGATGTCTTGGGATTTTCTTCTCAAAAGCAAATCCTTAAGACCTAGCACAGAAGAGAAGCAAATTGACAAGCTCTGAAACAGTACTGTTGAAATCTATCTGTGGATTTCACCCAGAAAGAAGCACCAATGGGAGACAGCTCCATTGACTTTGTACTTTTCCCTGACAATGAATTTGATCATCAATCAAATCAGAGCAAAGGGTTCTTAGAGATGATGAAAAGTGATGTATGCAAAATTCACAGAACCTGTTTGTTGATCATGGACAATGTTAAAAGGGCTATCAATACACAATTCAATTTTTTCTCTCACTATTTCTTTGGAATTTTATCTGAGTAGGGGGATTCTTTCTATTTCTTGGATGAAAACTCCAAAGGCTCACTTGTTCTGCTCATTCTCCGGTTAAGTCTTAAGTGTATTTTCAGTTGCAGTTAAAGTCTCTGTTAGAATACCTAGTCCCATGCAATAATTAAAATACCCTATATCTCAGGTGCAGGAGTCATATGTTAAATTTTCTAGTACTGATACTGAAGGTTCCCCTCACTTGGCTTAAGTCAGGATAGTAGATACCTCCATACTCTCCTTCTTTTAGAGGGAGAGAGACTCCAAAACAGTTTTCTTCAAGAAAATACTATTCACAAAATTATTTCTGAGACATGTTTTACATATTTCTCAGGTGATTGAGTGGCATTAATAAATCTGAAGCCATCAATATGACATTCCTTTTGAAAATTTGTATTTTGTTCTGGCACCTAAATTTGCTATCTACATCTTCAGATCTCAGCTGCAATTTAAATGCAATCACTCTATTCCACAATGAGAAATTATCTGGAACAGAGAAAACATTATCAAAATAGGGCACTTCTGGGAAGTGAGCATTAGGAGAACTATTCACCTGGTGAACTCTCCAGGTTAGGAGAATTCTGGGGATGAACACATTGCTTAAAAAGCTGGAGCAAATTGCAATTCCCCAGAAGAAAGAAATCCTTGGAAACATGAGATCAATTTCAGAGTCAGATCAATTCCTATTACAAAGCATACAGTTGCTACAAGAAAGAA
Source organism: Ursus arctos (assembly GCF_023065955.2). Lineage (NCBI taxonomy): Eukaryota > Metazoa > Chordata > Mammalia > Carnivora > Ursidae > Ursus > Ursus arctos. The sequence goes on from NW_026622930.1 coordinate 18,556,939, forward strand.
ATCCCACATATGTGAGACACATGGGGAAAAAAGCGCATTAAACACACCTCATGTCAAATCAAACATCAGAGCATCTATGCAGGCAAAGTTCCATGGAAATAATGAATGTGGGAAATCCCTCACCAAGAATTCCTCCCTTGCAACATCAGAGGATCCATATTGGAGATAAATGCTATGAATGTAGTGAAAATGGGTAAGCCTTCAATCAAAAGAAGCAACTTTTCTAAAATGAGAGAATCCATAATAAGACAAACTAAATCCATACTAAAGACATACCAAAGACAAACTCAGTGATTGCAATGGACCTAGAAAAGTCTTCACTGTGAAATAATTTTCTCATTAAACGCTGTGCGATCTGCAATATATTGGTTTTCTTCTCACAATACTATTCCACCTTCTTTAAAAAGTGGACCTAGACAAATAATCTCACTATGTATGCTAGGAAGGTAAGGATTACTGATTTGCAAAACATTTTGATTATCTAAGAATTAAACTTTATTCCAGAGAGATGCCAGTGGGACCACTGTTGCATCTGGAAGAGTTTTGGTGTGTGGAGACACCAAGCAACCTTCCTTATTTTTTAGTGTCATTAACATTAATGTGGCAGAAATGAATAATTGTTGCAATCATTCATTCGATGCTTTGATATCTAGTGGTTGTCCATGTGTCAGGCGTTGTGTGAGCAAGGAAGACATCGCCACCACACCTTCCATGAACTCCAACTCATTAGGGGGATCTTTTTAACATTTTCCTATTTCTAGATGACGTCTCAAGTCATTTCTAACTCAGCAATGAAAACACACTTGCATTCTGGTAAATCAGCTCTAGAGCACAAAGACGGGGGGGGCTTGGTTAAAAAGGTAGCCTCCCCCTCATTTTGATCTTTAGTGGGCTCCTAAGCTGCATACTGGATTCACGGAATCAGAATCCCTGGAGACACAGCTCCAAGGTTGCTTTCTACTAAGCAACTCTGGTGAGGCTGAGGCATGAGGCTGAGATGACTCTCTTAGACCTTTGCACATTCTTTTCTGAAGTTTCCCAAACTAATTAAGGGCACCAGTGATCCTAAACCCCAAAAGAAACCATTGAACTCCTTTATAAAATGCTGCATCAGTAATTCGATTTCCTAAATAATTAGGAAGGCAGACCAGGAAAGAACCGGGAATAAAAGGGGGCTAATCAGTAGTGTAAAGAGGGAGGTAAATATTAAAAGGACATACTTTTGGAGTTTTCAAGTCAAGACTACAGCTATCGTCGTGTGCTAAGGTATTTTTACTTTTTTGTTTTGTTTTTTGAACTTTCAAATTAAAGAATATAATGGTTCTGAATGTAAAGTGTTTTTGAATCTTATTTTTATGTCTGATAGTGATGTAACATTAAAGTTTTATAATCTGACTGGAGAGTATAGAACTCACAGTCTTGTCACCGAATTCTCTCTTCCAGTCTCCTCGTGACATCCAAGGGCAAGCCTCTTCATTCTCTTGCTTATAAATCCCACCAATTGCGGGTTGTTTTCCCTTTTCTCTCTGCCTGACCAAATGCTATGGTCCTTCACAGAGATTGTCAGAGAAGACTTCCCTGCATGACTGCACCCTGCTCTCTTAACTTCTCTGCAGTGTGGTGCCCATGATATTTCCCCTTGTGATTTTATGCTATATATATATATATATATATATATATATATATATATATATATATAGTTATACATATAATCATTTTGATTCCTAGAGGGCAGAAAAGACCCTGCCTTTTGGTTCCTTGAGATTCTCATAGTTCATAGGTCATAGCACATACTTGACATGTTTGCTTAATGAAATCAGGTACGTATTCCTGGTTTTACTTATTTTCATAATTGTGCTTTACACTGTATTGTCGTATTATTGAACTTTCTTGGACTCCTGAATCATAAAAGTAGGAGTTTATTGAAATATCCCATTAATTAAATTAAGCATTAATAATGTTAAATAATCAAAACACCTGTTTCAATATACTGTATACTGTTATTCTTAACTAATCAGAATAGAAAGGATTATGTCTTTGGCAACAGACAATTGCTTTGTTTTTTATATTCACAGCTAACTATACTTAAAAAAAGAAAAGGGCTGATTGGTACAATTCAGACATAAGTGAGTCTCAGAAAACAGACTCTTCTTATTAGGTCTCAATTAGTTAGCGGTGTTATTCCTAATCTAGTTTTAGAAGATTATTTTGATAGATTTAGAAAATGCATTTAAGCAAGATTCAATGTGTTATTTAATAGCAGAATTGATCTCTTGACATAATATATGAATGTTCTGGTTGATGAATTGTAAACAACTTGATACTGGCCTCCAAAGCACTTAATATTTATTTCATCTGCTATATAAACAGGATCTTGTTTTCCCTTCTCTGGTAGTAATTATGGAGAATCAGATGTTTATGAACAGTCTATAGAGGTCTTTATTTCAAAGCAACATATCATCAAAGCCCTAGGAAGGTTATCCTCCAGAAACACAATTTCCTGAATTTCTTTAAAACCAAAGTGGAAGAATGAAATAAGGAGAGCATCTGATACAAGAAATGTACATTTCACTGATGAGGAATGCACACATCTATTTGTACAGCCCCAAAACTTAAGATCTGGCTCACAGATTTGACTCTCTAATCGAAGGAAGCAAGGGAGCTCCACTGATGGTTTCCTGAAATGCGATACGAATAATGTATGCCAGTGAGTAGACATTGAAGCAAGACTCTGAGCCTGCACATTGCCACTGATGTTAAGCACAGGAGGAAATTCAATAAAAATGCATTCTGACAAGAAATTACTTTTTATGGTATTTTAAGTTAGGAATAACACTGGAAGGAATGCAGAACTAATTAAGTATCATATTTTGGGGTTTTTTCTCTCCCCACCCCGGCAAGAGGAGTATAGCTGAATGGGTGGATGAAATACATACAGACAAGTGTTTAGAAGGGGTAATAGAGGAAAAATCTTTCATAACACAACTTCTGAAAGGAGAAGACAGTGGAATGTAAACCCTCAACTTCAGACAGTCTGAACACAGTAGGGAAACACCAATGGTAAGAGAACCACAGTTTTATCAAAATGGAAAATGAAGCGACATGCTGGAACGCATGAAACACTTGGGCTCGACAATGTCTGCGTCATCCTAAGTAGGCAGACCAGCCTTCCATACTTAACAATTCCCCAGCAGTTCCCACCATGGCCTACACATTGGGTAGCTAGTAGCATCGCAGAAGCATTCTGCAAGATTCTGTATTGACCGTGGTAAAATGCTTTTTGTATGGTCTTGCTTTTAGCTTTTATTTTGGGGCTGATGGAGGATAATAGAATCTGGTGTTAAGGCAAATCATAGTGAAATCCTTTAAGTGTTAGGTAATGAATCAATTTAATAGGAGACTACTATTTGCATAACAAAATTTCTCATTAAACTTTGTAAATATCATCCTTGATCAGTAAATGATTTATAAATCTGGATTTTAATTGAAAGGAATAAAAAAACAAACTTTTAGCTTTGCTTAGATATGGTATTTAAAACAGTGTGGGCTTCAGTACTGAACATTAAATGATCCACAGCTGATCCAGGCAGGAAATAGGACTTCCGTAATGTAGGGAAAGAGCCTTTTTTTTTTTTTAATTTAAAGTTTTTTCTAAATTTGAGAACAAACAATCAAGTCTGGGATCCTAGAAAATTCATTTATTCTATTCACCTGCTGCTTGCCTTCCAGTCCCCGGAGCTATACAGAAGGCAGTCACCTTGTAAATCTGCAGCATTTCTTCCGCATGTTAGGGGCTGTAGAGTTGTCAGGACAGGTGTTTCAGAAAGGGTAAGCCATAATAAAGGGAGCCAACTCGAAATGAGCTATCAAGTTCAGAGGAGTTCTCTCTCTTTACCTTCCCTTCACACAGAGGGAGGCCGTTAAACTCTGACAAACAAAATAGTTTATAGGCACCCGGCATTTTAGATTCTGGAAATCCCATTTTGAAGCCTTGGAACACATTCAAAAATGCACACGAGAAATCCCCATGGTGCCAGCTGCGTAGGCAGATTTCCTAGAGAATGGCAGGTTGATTCTCCCTTCCCTTCTTTGTCAAACTTTGTTTCTATGGTGTTCAAGCGACCTACATACTTCCAGTTAAATGCATCTAGGTGCTACAGTGAAATGCAACTATGAACCCCAAGGATGTCCTCCCATTTGCCTTGAAAGTAATCATCCCTTGGCTCTGCAAGAATTATTGTTAGGTGACTCCCCTGAACCCCATTGAGGGTCATTCAGTCAAAAGTGCTGCCAAGTTGATTTTGGCAGCCTCCACGCAGAGGCCAGGTCGTTGGAAGTTTGTTGCAGTTGTGTGTTTTACCAGAGAACTCTGTGTCCTCCATGTATCTCCAATCTCCAACATGGGCCCAAAACACAGCTCCATTCTGCTTTTCTGAGAAAGCTCCAAATGTTGAGGGAGTTCAACATAAAATTTGAACACATCAGTTACAGAATAGCTTTTCTTAAAAGGATGAAGAGAGAGATGAGTCATGGGTCACCTATTGGGTCAGAGCACACGGAATTGGGGATCGTGTGTTAGACAGTGACTCCATTGGGAACGTTGACAGAGCACTGACTAGTGAGCTCAGGAGGCATGTGTATCTATAGTCCAAGAGATGAGTCAGGGATGGGGATTTATAATTTAGGGTCATTGATAACACAGGTGATGACAGAAGGCATACACTTGAGTAACAGCATCTAAAGAAAATATATAGAATGATAAAAGAGCTGAGAAAAGAAGCCTGAGCAACCCTGACATTTAAGAGGTATAAGTTGAGGAACAGAATCACAGGAAGAAATTAGAAGGGAAATCAGCAAAAATACAGGAGCACTGAAATAAAAAATAATAAATACATACATACATATATGCACACACACACACACACACACACACACACACACCAGTCAACAATTTATAAGGCTATAGAATTTCAGTAAGAAAATGAAAAACTGAATATCGGATTTGACAATAAGGCATCACTGATCTTGAAAGCAATTTTCCTGGAATAACATATTTGGAAAATCTAGACTCCGGGAATACATTTTCATACTTAGCTAAAAATATAACCTAGAAAGGCAATCACCCATCAAAGTGATAGAACACCCAACTATTAACACGAGGATATAAGTAACTATAAAGTTTTCTCCAGTATATTCTAATGGAGAGGAAGACATTTAGTCTTGGCAGAGAGAAGAAAGGAGTTGATGTTTTCCTGGATCCAATAGAAAAAGTACATATTGGCCTTTCATTCTCTAAACATAAGGAAGATTTGAAGGGCCTTCAATCTCTAAATGAACATAGTTCATTGTCTTGTACTTCTTTTTAGAAAATGCACTATAAAATAAACAAGAGAGAGGAACAGATACTTTAATCAGGTGCTTTATTTTTACTGTATTCAGGTTTATGGTTAGTGCATAAATCCTTTCCACCTTCCCTATATTTCTCTAACTAGATTCTGCTTTGTATTATCGCATGGGGGTTTTATGCCCTCTAAATTTACATTTTACAGATGCTTGGATTTATGGTAGCTCTTCCTTTTGACAGGTCACTATGAGATGTGATATGTCAGCTATTGATTTTATGAGAACATATGTTTATCTAGTTAATTTTCTCCAAAAACAATGCACACTCTCAGAGTGAGGTCAAGGTCACCAAAATTTTCAGCATCTTTGAAGACCAAGCCATTTGTATCTGAAGAGATTAAATACAGAGATTGTATTAAGAGATGTAAGAAGAAAACACTCAAAAGTTTGCTACGTACTTATGAGAATATCCACAACGGAGCTATAAATGTAAGTTAACACTCTATGGGGAGGGATAAATGGAGTCAGTTGGGAGAAGTCAGAGAAAATCTGAACCCATGGGAGAAACTCAGACTCAAGCCCGAACTCTCATACTTCACCTGGGCCTCCAGGCTGTAGTGTTGCTTTGACCCTTTGAATATTGACTGTATTTATATGTAGCATGCCAATAACAGCCCAGGCTTTTACAGTTATATACTGCAGTTTATCATTTTCTATGGAATAGTGATTAAGAGTGTTGTCTAGAACCATTTGACTGCCTGAGGTCAAACTACTCTAAAACACATGGTTGGGGAGCCTGGGTGGCTCAGTCCATTAAGCGTCTGCCTTCAGCTCATGTCATGATCCCAGAGCCCTGGGATAGAGCCCCACATTAGGCTCCCTGTTCAGTGGGGAGTCTGCTTCTCCCCCTACCTCTGCCCCTCCCCACTCCCCCTCCCCCCCGCCATGTGCATGTGCGTGTGTGCGTGTGTGCATGTTCTGTCTCTCTCTCTTTGGCATGTGCACTCTCTCAAATAAATAAAATCTTTAAAAAATAAAAGTAAAACACATGGTTATGTCCCTGAAACCATCTGAGCTTTAATTTCCTAGGTTTCATGTAAGAGAAATATTTCATGGTGATTTGGAAAATTATATGAAATAAGATACGCAAAGTGCCTAGCATTTAGATCATATATAATTATAGGTTGTTGCTATTATTATATACCTCAAATAGACAATTTTCACTAAACTACGTGGACGAGGCATTTCTTAAAATCATTTGAAGAGCCTGGTGATACAGTAGACACCACAGACATAAAGATAAACCAAGCACATGCCCTCTTCTAAAAGAGCTCATCGTCTGGTGAGGCAGACACAGCATGGACAACTAGGCATTGTTTTGTGAAGAGCAAGATTAGAAGCATGAATGACATAAATTTTCCAAAAGTACAGGCTCAGAAAATGCAGAGAAAAGCATAAGAGGCTGCAAATAATTAACTATTGCAATTAACAATTGAAAATATGTAATCTGCAAGCCTGGACATGCTACAGATTCATTTCCACGTGTAAGCAGGACTATTGGATTCCATATTAGGGAGTCTGGACTTGATGTGATGTACGATGGGCAGTCACTGGAGTGATTTAGAAGGGGTGGCCACACAGACAGGCTGGTGTTACAAAAATTTCTCCTGAAGACTGTGCAGAGAGCAAACATTGGATCTAAGGGAGGTTGGTCAGAAAACAAGAATAGCAGTCCAAGTGGATATGGAATATCAAAAGTAGGGAAAGACCGTAGCTTTAGAGAACTCTGTTCTGAAAGCTTTTCTTCACTTGTGCCTGGAACAAGGATCTGTAGGAGGTAGAATTAGAAATTAGTGCTCATTTCTTGGAGGTAGGCAACTGAAGAAGAATGGCAGGTAATTCTCAGGTCTCACACTTAGGTTGTCTTTTTTGTTCTTAGTGTCACCTTGCACTTTGTAGGTGCTCAATAAATGTTGAAGATGAAAAAGAGGAGGGTGGGCAGAAGAATCCTTTTCATCTCCTGGAGATGTTGAATCTAGACGGCTCTGCCAATTCTCCACGGAGCTCTAAGGTTGTATTGAACAGGAATATTTCTAGAATTGACACAACCTTCAGGAAAGATAATATTTAATAAGTGATACACCCAAGTGTAATATAGCTATAGAGGAGACGAATACCATGAGGAAAACTACTAATGATAAGAAATTACTCATGTCGGTAAGGTCTTTGAAATTATAATAAACAAGCATTTTACCACTAAATTACTTTCTCTTATTTGACATGCTTAGGGCTATGGTGCTAATTAACTTTGGGCCTTCCCTGGTATGGAGGCAGCTTAGTTTAATTAAATCAATAGTGCTGTATATTAATTATGGTACAGACTTAAATAATTTAGGGAGCACTTACCTTTTTTTCCAAAATGTTGTTTGTATTTTGGTTCAAGGTGACAGCATTGGTTTGTTTCAAATTTAACAAATGCTGCTAATGATTCATTCTCTCTCTTTCCTCCCATCAACAATAGCCTGGCAAAGATTAGGTTTAATTCCATGATAGCAAAATAACTGACAGACAAAGTATATTCTTTTGCTATAGATGATTCTCTAACTTTACAAATGTATCTAATATTAATACTCTTGATTTTATAAATACATTTGGCTTCAATCTTAGAATGAATGAATTTGGTCTACAGGTTACTTGAAGAAAGTCCACCCACCCAGTCATAAAGCAACTATAGTTTGGAATAAACAATTACCGTCTGGAAATCCTAATTTAAAGTATCCCACAGACGTTATTTAATCCGAAGAGTCTATCACGTCCACGGAAACATATTCTTTTTTGAAATAACCCACCTGTACTGTACCTTGAAATTAATAAATAGAATCATATATTTCAAAGGAATAAGAAAGCCGTCTGGTATAGAACTCTTCCTCAAAGCATCTAATTTATTAATTGTTGATTAGCAATTGAAAAATCTATTGGAGCACCTGGGTGGCTCAGTTGAGTGACTGCCTTTGGCTCAGGTCATGATCTCAGGGTCCTGGGATCAAGCCCCATGTCCCTCTCCCTCTGCCCCTCCCCCCTGCATTTGTGCTCGCTCTCTCGATCTCTCTCTCAAATAAATAAAATCTTTTTTAAAAAACCTACTAAACTCTAACCTGTGGCCTGTGCAACATGGAGTGGTGGCAATCTGATATTTCAATCTTATATGTCAAATACTTTTATTCTTTTTTTAAAAAATATTTTATTTATTTGACACAGAGAGAGAGAGAACAAGCAGGGGGAGCGGGAGAAGGAGAAGCAGGCTCCCCACTGAGCAAGGAGCCTGATGTGGGGATTGATTCCAGGACCCAGGGATCATGACCTGAGCCAAAGGCAGATGCTTAACTGACTGAGCCACCCAGTGCCCCAAATACTTTTATTCTTAAAGGGAGATAAAACTAAAATCAATAACGCACATGACAATGCATAAAGAAGTAAGAAACTTATGTAATGCTATAAGCATTTAGAAGGAGAGACATTTATTTGGATTGGACTATTTAAGGCAGAAAAATGTTGTAGCTCATCTCGAGGAAATGCAGTGTAGGAACTTGCTAACATCCTTCCATGATAAATTTCTGAAGTCTCTAACCCTGATGACCAATATTAGACCATGATTAGTTAAAATGTGAGAATAGAGCTCATAATCAGCCCAGTCACCACAAGCCTTATAAAAAGAAGACTGGAAATAACCTCACATTTTGGGATGATCTTGATGCGTTGATTATACTACCCTCCTACGCATTTTTGTTTGGATGACGATATAAGGGTATTTAGATAGGTGACTGAGCTCTTTAAAGGTAATTGGCTCCTACCCCAGTGATGATAAGCACATAGAAAAGGGAGAAATGATTTTTGCAAGGGCTGAGAACTTGGGATGAAAGTCGTAATCTAAATGCCAGTTTTTATTATCATTCTATTCGATCAGCAGAATTTCTGAATGTGAGCTGAAGGGGGGGATGTTTTGATATCCTTCTTTGTCTTCTTGTGCAGTCAGACCTCGGTGGATTGCCTGCCCTATTATCACCTTCTACTAACCGAGGAAGTGAATATCAAGACCTCATAAAGGAAGCATGCTGCCTACATTATTTTAGATGAAATGTGTCCTTTCCTACCTAGGGCACTCTGGGCTGCTGCTGCTTCTCTGTTGAACATTAATTCAGCAAGTAAATAGTCAGGCTTTACTGATAGGCTCTCCTGTTTATAATATTTCATTTAATTGCTCAGCAGATAGAAGCCAGTTCTATTCTATACATCTTCAAACTACAATGGTACAAAGAGAGAATTATAATAATATCCGACATAATAGTTATCCAACTACAGATACTGCCATGTAAAAAATATTTAGTAACTGCATTATGATTATGTTAGTGAAGTAAGGCATTATATTGCTAAAAGCAATTACAGCTTGTAATACATAAGAGCAATGACTTTAAATGAACAGAATAAGCTGGAGACCTGCAGTGTATGTCTGGGTGAAGAGGCAGTATTTGTTTCCCAGGGAAAGGGAAAGCGGGAGGTTAACTTACCACATAAAACAAAGGGCAGCACTTTTCTACAGGGAGTATTTTGACTTTTCAATGATAAAAAAAAATTATTAAAAAGCAGGAGTAAATAAAAATTGGTTTCAAATGGAGAAGGAGTTTTCTTTCAGAAAAAAAATGCTCTAATAAATTTAAATTAATCATTACATTTTTTAAAACAATGGTAATATCAGTAATGAAGTTCCTCTCTCAAAAACTGTGTTTCATACTCCAGGAGTGTTAAGAGAGTAATATTTAATAAAAAGGAATTTCAGGCATCACGCTCTGCCTTTCTGTAGCTGTTTGAATGAGTAAAGGAAATTGAGGATATCCGTGCAAGAACTGAAAGCTTAGGTCTCCCTTCCCCTCTCCAATAAGGAAAGAGATCCCAAAACAAGAGGACAACCTGCTGTGAAAACTATCTGCGAAAACAACTGATGTTCAAAATGTCTGATAACATCTGCAGATAGAAATGCTTACTTATTATTATTTTATCCATTCCCCAGAAAGCCAGTAACAACTCACACTTCTGGTAGAATTCACCGTTTGCTTGCCCTGTACTCCACCTTTGTAGTCTCCCCACCATTCATGAAACATGCAAGCCCTCGTTAGCTTTTGGTGCCGCCAGACCTGTGCCCACTCTGAGCCATGTGCGCCTGGGCCTCCTCCACTCAGCCAAGTGCAAATGTCCACTGGGGGCTCTGATCCTCACACAGAAGTACATTTATAACAGGGTACTTCTTCCTGCCCTTTTAATTTTACCCAAGGATGTGGATAATTTTATACCCCAAATAAAACACATACAAATTATGGATAACAGTAAAGCTGCATTAAGTTTAAAAGGAGACAAGCAATTGCAAGGAAAATTTCCTCTTAAAAGCTAAGCACCCAGAGTCATCAGTTCCAGGTGTCCCACCCCAACCCTCCAGGATGGTACTGGTGAAAACTCTCATGCCGAAGTCTTTCTTGATTTCCTTGGGCTAAATTTTTAATTTATTCTTGTGGGCTCATAAAGGGCTTCATATTTACATTATTAAAGTTGTCCTGTACATTGTAACTATTTTCAGTTCCCTTTTCTCTATGACTGTGAATTCTTTTCCATAGGGTCAGTGTTTTTGCCCTGGGTTTTGAGGATAAAATGATAAATATTAAATTGCACATATTGCCATTCAAGGGAAGACATGAGTTAGAAGATCTGAGGCCTTATATTGGCAATGCCACTAACTGGGTGTTGTTTTGTCATAATTCTGTATTCTCACACAGTGTTTTAAATAACCATGGTCTGTGGTAAGAGAAAATATAAACGGAGTTGAGGAGAAAGAGAACAGAAATGTTTTATGTATAAAATGGAAGGATATCCTTGGAGGAAAGAAGGCAACATGCAAGCTTTTTTTCTAAAATTCATTGTAAATGGTCGAAAGTATGCAAGGTCTACAGTTGTATCTGCACATTACTTTTGGTAAAGCCCTAATCCTTTGCACCTGAGTAAAGAGCAATGCATAGAAATCACAGGGTCTCTGCCCATGACCACGACTCCTTGGAGGTTGTCCTATGATATCATCTCTATGTTAATCTTTTAGTTATTTTATTTGTATCCCCATGTTATTGTCATACTAGAAAGCATTTATGATAGAACTTGGTTTTTTTCTTTCAAAGCATAATAATGCCATTTTTTTGTGTTCTCTAAATTAGAATAAATGAATCCGGAACTTAATTTTTACAATTAACTACACAATTTCATGATTTAGGGCAAAGGTCTTCATCTATCTGATTTATGTTTTTGACATTTATACAGTAAACAAAATTCTAGTGAAGTTCAAATGAGGTAACATTAATACAAATTACTGAATTCTGAGCCCAGAACATAGTGAAAAATACATATTAGTATAGTAGAAACATGGAAACATTATAACACAGTAACTAAGAACAAGGATTCCAGACTCCTCATGTTTTAAAATCCTGACTTCATCTCTTGTCAGCTGCGTGTCCTTGGGCAATATATATAAAATCCCTTGCCTCAAATTCTTCATCTATCAGGTGCGCATCTATTGGAACCCTAATGGCATTTTTGAAAATTAAATGATATAGTATATGCCGATACCTGCCATACTGTAAACCTCTAATAATTGCAACCTATTAGTATTGTTATAGTCAAGACAATTTTACAAATCATCAGGGAGAGTGGAATAGATAATGAGCATAGATAATTGGAACAGAGAATGAGAATTTTGCAATTTCAAGCTCCAAATTAGGCAAAAAACATACGTACTTCTACTTCATCCCGGATGTAAACTCTGTCTCAAAACTGTTAGCAAGAACTACTACATTTCACCTCAGGCTCTCCTTTCCGGAAAATTCTCTTATTAGGCACCCAGTGAGAATAAATGAGCTGTGTCTGATGAAGATTCAAGACAGTGGAGGAGGTAATCATCACTGCAAGTTCGGGATTATTTAAATTTAGCATCTTTCAATAACCTTGAATAATGACTTTAAACTCATAAATAAAATCTAATGCTCTCATTTTTCCATTTCACAAATGTTTATGGAAAGCTTTCATTGTGTTAGGCATTGTGAGGTGTTGGGATGTATTATCTCTGATGAGATGGTCATTCTCGGTAAAGCAAAGACTGTATTTAAAGAGGTGGAAGTGTGACAAGGCAGTTAATGTGGGGACTTCACGGGGGCCACTGCAGTGGAAATGTACCAAGTGAGGGGGATAGAGAGCATAGAGGCTGGAAAGATAATCAGGATCCAGATGATGAAGATATTTGTATGTCATCATGAATAGTTTGTAACGTAGACAAGTAAATGCATTTATGAGGGAGATAGCAAATTTGCAGTATGATACAATTTAAGATTAATTAAAACATGGTCATTGGAGGTACTTTTCTAATCATTCAGCTTAACGTCTAGTCCATTGGACTCTCAATGAGACTTTTACCTTCAATGATCATTCTTTAGGGAGTTGATTTAAACATGTGTATTCAGCTATTGAAGTCCTGAGAGGATACAAGGTATTTTTGAAATATTTTCTTCCAGAAAAGGTTTTCTATTTCATTTGTTTGCTTGCTTTTAACTTTTTTCTCCCCTTCACCACAAGTATTCACATGTTTTCTCCATGTTTTGCCTAGAAAAGAAGCAACATTTTTTGAGGCCATTTCTGAAACCCACTAATGAGTCACTCTGATCGTACTTTGGCCAATAGTCAAGGTTGAGAAGCTAATATTCTTAGCTTCAAGAGCTATGCTTTAGGATTCCTGTTATCTCAATTACTTCAAGTGCCTTATCTTGTTTTACTTATATATATGGATGGTCAATCAAGATACCTATATACTGGTGATGGTGTTGATCCAAATGTTAGAAACTTCCTGATTGGACTATAAAGAAGAGGAAGAATATCTCTTTGAAGAGCAGCTCCCCCGTTGCTCCCCTAACCACTTCTTTGATACTCCTTCCACATGTGCCACACTAGGTTTCCATTATAGTAGGAATTAATTCCTTTTATTGTTTTTGTTTCAATTTTTTATTTAAATTCAAGTTAGTTAACATATTATATAATATTAGCTTCAGGAGTAGAATTTAGTGATTCATCATTTATATATAACACCCAGTACTCATCACAAGTACCCTCCTTAATGCCCATCACCCTTTTAACCCATCCTCCCCAGCTCCCCTCCAGGAACCCTCAGTTTATTCTCTATGGAATTAATTGCTTTTAAAATACCTTCCTTGGGGCTATTTCTTTTACCCTCTTCTGTCACTCATGTCCTTCTTCTGGGCACCATCTGTTGGGACACTGAGAAAATACACACCTTTTCTTTTTCTGGCCTTTAGAAAAGCTCATTAGTGTCCCATCTGGAGTCTAATTGACAAAATGTTGAGATTAAGGCATCTGGGGGATTGTATTTATGTATCTACCATCTGATACATATAGGATACCTGTAGGAGGTCTAGAGCACTCTTTGTCTGTGGCTAACTCAGACTTATTCCAGCAATTGACAACCCAATATCAGCCCTCTTTGAAATGTCTGTGGGGGCTCTGAGGCTTATTTGTATGCATTTCCATGCGTTCCTCCTTAGAACTCTAATTTCACCTTGTGCCATATACTTTTATTAAAGTGATTATCATATTAAAAGTATTAATTTCTCTTGGTGCTTGTTCTTCTTCTCACTGGACTGCAAGCTCCTTGCAGGCAGGACTCCCTTTTAATACTCCTGTGTCTCCAAAATCTGGCGGGATTTATTAGCAAGCGCAGGAAAATATTTGAAGAATAATTAGGAATTTTTAGTAGTTTTCACGCTAAATCATAGTTTCCTCCCTTATTTCTTATTGAAGTCTTTTCATAAGATGCAATTTTCTGTACCTTTCAAAATAGGTAAAATAAAACACGTCTGTTCCTCCATGAGTAAGAGTTGTAAATTTGATTCTCTAGATGAAATATTTTTATGACATTTTATTAAATTGAAATACACATAAAGGACCATGTCATAATAGTATAACTTAATAAATTTTCACGGTGACCACACCCATATCCAAGGACCCATAACTCGAAATACCCTCATACTCTCGTCCTGTCATCAGTACCCTGCCAAGGCTAACTACTAGCATGATCCCCAATCCCATAGACTGGTACTAAATTGAAATCATATCTAATGTCCTCTTGGGCCTGACACCTTTGGTTCAATACTATGCCTATAAGTTTCATCCATTATGATGCATACAGATTTGACTTTATAAGCATGTGGCCTGATCATAGCACTGACCTCCTGCCTTAATGTTGGAGACAATAAAAACTTACATAAGATCAAGAGTTCATATACCTGTCCAAGCAAAATATATATATACAAACAGATATTATATATGTATGCTATATACTATACAAATTCTATATGTGTTTATATATACAAAATTATATATATCCAATATATACATATATAAAAACATATATTAAGGGTGTGTGTGTGTGTGTGTGTGTGTATATATATATATATATATATATATATATATATAGCCTGACTGTTTGATTCTTATCAATTTCCCTTTCCTTCATTCATAAAATAATTTGAGTCCTCATTTTTCTTGCTCTATTTCATTTTCCCCAGGGTAAAATAACTTCTGGGAACGGCAAAGGGGCATGGTAGAATGAATGGTCCAGAAGGTCAGGATTTCTGTCCTGAGGCAAATAAAGCAGACAAACACAACACGCTTTAAGTATGAGATTTCAGGACTGAGAAGTGAAAAGGCACGCAGTTTGACTTTCAGGAATGTTTCAGTGCACTGAAGATCAAGGTCAAAAGGCATTCATGCCGGATATCCCTTACCATTCCTGTGTAGCAGGATTAGACAAGAACAGATAATGCGTTCATTAAGGCAAAAGCTAGGACAAGAATAAATAAACTTGGAGAACAGTCATATAGGGAGCAAATTAATACTGGCTTTTTTACCCTGAAAATGAAACAACTTGTGGTTATAATTAAATAATAAAATAGACTGGTATTTCAGGGAAAATGACACCAGAAAGACATTGCTTCTTCCTGAAATTCCTAATCATTATAAATTGATTCCAATGCATATTTTAATAGTTTTGTGTTTAGACACTGTAACTTTATGTAACAGAATATGCATTCTTGCATTTACAATTAGAAGAGAAAAGGGATCTTTCTTCTTAGCTTTCATAAGCAATGACCAAATTATGGATTTGAAATACTGGTTTCCCAGACCTTTCAGAAACAAAACTGAGAAATATTATTGTTCTCTCTCTTACTGTTTACTTATATCATATTTAAAAAGTTTCTTGGTAATAGCCTGGTTTGGCAACTTTACTTAGTCTGCTATTTACATCTTAAAAGAAAACTGAAGGAATTTTCAAAATGACTGTTTACTACTTAGGGAGATTTTGTACTAGGCCCCTGATTATTAGTGGCCAGTGTTAAAACATTATTGGAATAAGTAATCCAGGTGATATGTCACTAAAACTATGCATACATAATTTTAAAAATTATAAACCAACTGGTATTTTAAATTACCTACTTCAAATAGTCAAAAAGACATAGAAGTATCTGTATGGGAATAATAATAACAAGAACTATTATCATTTATTATCAGATTTATTAGCGGTTGCTGTTGTTACCAATTACTAAAAAATAATTTAAAAGTATGTATATTTTGATTGATTGATTAATTGATATCATCTGTATCAGGCACTATGCCAAGCAGTTCTTAAGTAATACGCCCTCTATTTTTCACAACCACGCTATGAAGTAGGTATTTACGGTCCCTGTTTTAAAGTCTTAGAGAGGTTGACTCATACACCTTCAAGGTTATACAACTCATCACTCAGGGCTAGCTGATTCCCATAGCTGTGCGGGTAAACAACATGCTACATTCTCTCTATTATGCTGAGTGCCAGATGCATGGCTAGTCTCTCAAATATGTTACTTCTAATCCTTACCATGTTATATTCATAGATGCAGAAGCTGAAATTCACAATAAGTCTATGGATACTTATTCAAGATTACATAGGCAGGATGTGACTAATTCATGGTTTCAAAGCATGGATTTTTCCCCCCTTTTTCCTATATCACAATTAAAATGCAACAAAGATGATCTCTCCCTTTTTACAGTTCTCAAAATTAATAGTTCTCAAAATAACTTCAATTATTTTACTTTTTCTAAAATTGACCATACCAAGCCCTGAAGTCAAGAATATGATAACATTACTAAAATGTACATTTCCTGCTGGTAGTAAGGATGTTAGAGCTTCATATATAAGGCAAGGTTTTCAAGACTATTAAGTTCAAAGATCCTGATATTCTGAATAAAAAACTGAGGTTCGGTGTTGTGGCTAACCAAGGGTTGTGCGCCCAAGTCTGGTTCTGCTAGGGACCTGTAAGTACACTGGCTATTCAATTCTGGTTATCAATGCCAATTTTATGAATCTGTTGTTAAAGACACTGTGTGTATGTCTCTCTGAAATAGACTGTAAATTTTTAAAGTGAGGAATAACTCCCCAGAGCATCTAAATTTTTTTAAAGATTTTTATTTATTTATTTGACAGAGAGGGAGAGAGAGAGAGAAAACACAAGCAGAGGGAGCTGCAGCAGGGGGAGAGGGAGAAGCAGGCTCCCCACTGAGCAGGGAGCCCGACGTGGGGCTCCATCCCAGAACCCTGGGATCAGGACCTGACCTGAAGGAAGATGCTTAACTGACTGAGCCACCCAGGCGTCCCTGAATTTTTTTTAAAGGCTTTTTTTTTTCTTTTACCCTATTTAATGTAAATCAAGCATAGCTTGAATCATAACAGACAGGGGTATGAATCATAATTCTGTGACATTAGACAGTTGCCATGTTTCTGATTGCCAATTTTCAGTCATAAAATAAGGATAAAAGTCCATCTAATACTGTACTTTTCCTTTTCAGTTTGAATGATGCATAATGTTTGGAGCAGCAATGTTTTAAGCATGTGTGTATCACATTCATATACATATGTATGCAATACTATATGTAAGTCATGTAATATAGCATTAATAAAAAGACCAATAGTATATATATATGTATATGTATGTATATATATGTGTATATATGTATGTATATACACATATATATATACACACATACTATCATAATAGTAGTAATAATTAGGAAGATACCCATTTTATAATGATAATTCATTATAGTTTATACTAAGTGGATACACACACACACACACACACACACACACACACACACGTAACAGTTACATGATCGGGAAAGAAAAATAATTACAGGGTCCCTTAGTGCAGAATTCCAAATCCCATATGCTGGCATTTAAACTATTGCATAATCTACTACCCGACTCCACTTGTAGCCTTCTTCTTTCTGAGCAAATTTACTGTGCCCTGTACTCTGAGCCATATGCAGCTCCCTGCCCCTGCCCAGCCCTCTTCTGTCAGTATCTTTGTTCTTGTCACTCCTGCCATCCAAAATCTTCAGGAACATCTCTCTCCAGCCCGTCACAATATCCATAAGATTAAGTGTTGAAGGCCCGGAAAATAACTTTACCTTCTTCGTGAATGCTTTCCCCATCCCCTTGCTCAGAAGTATGTTTCCTTCTTCTGAATTCCCTTGTACCTTTATCTACCCTCTCTTTGTTTCTTGCAAATGGTAATTTGGGTCCCCGATATCATATAAGCTCTTTGAAAATGGAAACAGGGGGCACTTAGGTGGCTCAGTAGGTTAAGCGTCGACTCTTGATTTCAGCTCAAGTCATGATCTCAGGGTCCTGAGATGGAGCCCCACGTCGGGCTCCTCACTCAGCAGGGAGTCTATTTGTCCCTCTCCTTCTCTCTTTCCCTCTCCCTCTGACCTTCCTCCTACTCATGCTTTCTTTCTAAAATAAATAAATAAATCTTTAAAAATTTTTAAAAAGAAAATGGATACCAAGTCACTTTCTCATAGGCTTTCCTGAGGTAAGAACGTCCTCCCTTACACATCAGGGGCTGGGCACCCTGTTGTTGAATGAATTTAAATGTTTTCCACAGTTTCACAACAGGAGAATACAGGTGAGTGCAAACTCAACAGGGATTAAGGGAGAATTCTATCTCGCTGTCAATTTTAATTTTGGAGTCAGTATATTTCAAAACATGCTATACAGCATTGAAGATTTTTTTAATGATAAAATATAGAAATAGTCTGATTTAATATTTAAGTGGTTATCTTACTGTGAAATAAGTATTAGCACCTGCATATTTTAGTTAAAATGTGTTGATATGATGAAAATTACCAAATAATACTACAAGTGGTGAGACATGTGGCTAATCCGTGGACAACTGAAGCCTGGGAAGTAGTCTCAGGATAATCTGGCTAGAGAGAGGTACTATGAGGGAGAGAACTGATAAGCTGACCCCTTCTACAGATAAATGGCTCATGGTCTGGGGCGGATACTGTAAGTGAATAAATGCACTATTTCTCGGGCTCTGGGGCCACAGGTGTTTGGTGACAGGTTGACAGAGGATTCCAACATTCATTACTCAGTACACAAAACAGACAGGATTGGGACTCATGCCGAGGATGCGTACCCCTGTCCACTTGTATGAGATCTGTAGTAAGGGACTTCTTCTGAATCAATGATTAGCTTAAATCATTTTGCTCATTTAGTTCATTTCAAAGGTGCTAGTGTGAAAGTGCATTTTAGAAAGTGCATTTTAAAAAGGCTTCTACAGGTTATTCCACCTGTAAGTCTCTACCTACAGTCCTTGAAAATATGATTTCATGCTGCAAAAGTCACCCTTTTAAGATGCATGTACATCAATACACAAGCATGGTATATTATACATAATTGCAAATGCAAACTAATTTGAGATTACATTTCTCTTTTTAATATATTTACAAAGTGTGTCGTATTTCTTTAATATTGTTCTTCAAGAGATAACACAATACTGTGGAAATGCAGCCCTGAGCGTCCCCATCTTCTCTTGATTTGCCTATCAAGGCTTAGAGAATAAACATATGCATAATCAGAGGTTTTGTGATCAGGGCAAAAAAAAAACCCCAAACCAAACCAAACCAAAAACACAGGCATTTGACTCA
Organism: Ursus arctos; assembly: GCF_023065955.2. Taxonomy (NCBI): domain Eukaryota; kingdom Metazoa; phylum Chordata; class Mammalia; order Carnivora; family Ursidae; genus Ursus; species Ursus arctos. Next base: position 18,576,409 of record NW_026622930.1, read on the forward strand.
ACCAATCCCATGGGTAAGGCTGTATCTCCTGAGAAGATACTACGTTAAAGACTCTCTTTGGGGCAACTTCCATGAAGTTCCTGAATGGTCGAAAGCAAACAATAAATAAATCGTTCTTTAGACACATTGTTCAGTTACTGTACGGTCGCTAATATCTCTCTGTGTGACACCTGACCATTTGCCTGTTATAGAAATCAGAAACAACAGTATCACTCTCAGTTGAATGCAATAAAGCATAGTTGATGGATTAAGGGCTTGATGAGAGTTGCGTTTTTGAAAATACTGATCAAACTGGTCAGGTCCTTGTAGAGCTCACTTTGCATCACACTTGCAAATCACAGGTACCTACAGTTTGGCTTCTGAAGGAACAAAACACACCATGATGGACCCAAACCAAGCACTGAATATCTTAGCAGAGGTACTGAGTTTTGTATTGTCACTTAAAATGAAAATACATTCAAATTAGGTTAAACAATATCATTATGTTCCCCCATTACCTCCAGATGCTTTTAAAAACATCATATCTATTATTATCTCATTCTTATTATCTAATATTATTATTTTATCTTACTTAACTCATTCAATTTGATCTAACCTCTAAAATTCTCCCCAATTTAATTCCTAATTTCTATTTTTTTTTAGCTCCCCACATTCTTGGTTCAGACCTCATTTACCAGGTTTACACAAATGTATGTGTCTGATTTCTCTTGCTGGTGGCATTTACCCCACTGGAAATATGTCCATCTAATCTTTTCTATCTAAATCTTATCCGTCCCCACAGGCTCAGTTTTAAATCTGCTTCATCTATAAGGTTTCCGTTCTTTTCTGAGTGACTTTAACAATGGAGAATATATTACTATGGTTGTATCAAATTACCACCATTCCAGAAACCCATGATATTATTTTAAGAGTTTCTGTCTAAGACTGTTTTGGTTCAAAAATCTTGAAGGTTATCTCTCTCATTTTCTCAAACATCACATCCAATCTACCATAAAATGTTGTTGGCTCTTCCCTCAAAATACATCCTGCATTTCTTACTACCTCTGCTGAGACTAGCTTTCCACCATTGCCACCCCAGTCCAAACCTCCATCATCACTAACCTGGACTATGGATGTGTTCTCCAACTGACTTTTTGGCAAACGTCTTTGACCCCACAGTGTTAGATAATGTAATTCTACCAATGCCTTCCTATTGCTTTCAGAACAAAAGCCAGAGAACTTATAGTGACCTAACAGACCCTATAAAAATCGTGCACTTTTTTTTTTTTAACTTATTTCCTATTAGTCACATGTTGCATACTTGGCTGCAGTGTACTGATCTAATCCTTGTTTCTTGAATACAAATATTCCAGGTGCTCCCACCTCAAAGTCTTGGCCCTCTCTGCTCCATCGGTCAGGAACACTCATCAGCAGTATCCACATGGGTCACGTGATGCTTTTTTATTACATCCTATCTTGGTCACACATCTAAAATTGTAATCGCATATAATCTCAAATCCTTTCCATCCACCTTAGCCTGTATATTTAACTTCTTATGTATGTTACTAATTATCATATTTATTTTTTATTATTTGTGTTCCCAATTAAAATATAAGCTACATAAGAGTGAGGATTTTTGTCTTTTTTGTATAATGGTGTAACTTCAGTGTCCAGTCCATCGCTTATAATGCAGGACATACTTCACATTCTGTTAAATTAATGTTATTTTTATATGCATATGCAAGTCTCCCCAGATGAACTGAGTACTTTCTAAAGTTAGTTATTGGTTCTTACTTCCATTGTGTCCAATTGCAAAGAGGACTGCCATGTCTTAGGCAAAGAGGACGCTCATGAAATATGTTAATTAATGGATGTTGTGGGTGTTTTAAGCTTTGGGAGTTATCCCCAGAAACGCAGGGCTGCCTCTTTGGAAATCTATCCATCACACACCATGACTTGATTGGTTGGACAAATCAAAGAAATTGCTTTGCCGAAATACATAGCTTATGCTGATAATAAATCACAGTTGAAAGGGAATGGAGGTAAAAAGTGTTAACGAGAGGAAGACATCTTGTTTGGTGGTGAGTAATGAGGATGAGGTAAAAGGCCAATTGGAAAAGAAAGATAAAAGTTATTCCAGATGACAGTAATCACCAAGAATACACTCAAGCTAGGCCCCAGTTTCAAAGGCTAAAGATGAATAAAAGAATGGAAGTCGTTATCTTCTTAAAAAGAATTAAATAAGAAAAAGTCTCACTTTGCCTTTTTACTTTGGATGTTAGCATTGGAGTTAGAAAAATATTCTTGGGTTCTAGACAGAGAAGTTAAGAGGAAGATAATAATTCTAGACATTGCAAGATTTTTATATACTTTTCTGTATGGTTTCAACTGAGAATTTTTTTCACAATTTCTTGATTTTTTAATGTATATACATTATCTGTGAGATCAAATATATTAAACACTATTATGAACACAGACCTGTGTTTTAATTCTGCTCTGCATTAATAGTTAAATTCCATTGGGAAATAGAGTTAACTACCAAAAATTTGTATCACCACTTGTATGATAGGAAGAGAAACACATCTCCCTGCCAGGGTTGTTTTAAATGTTAACATTTGTTGTATATACAAAACAATTATCCCAAGAAGGTAATTCTCAATTATTGTACAAAATCTTAATGTGGTTACTGAAATGTTATGTAACATCCTCCTATTCTTGTATCTGACTCATCCTGCCATAAGTAGGAAAAAAAATCTACAAAAAAATGCTGAAACAAAATAGATTCTATGCAAATCAAAGGAAGAATGTGTTATAATAAATTGAATGCGTTTTAAATATGCTCTATGTAGGCGTATTTTAGTACATTGCCTCAATATCTATTTGATACATTATTTCCTTTTTAGGTCTTAAACCTCTGGCTAATCATCTCTTTTCTTTTAACTTTCCTTCCCTTCTTTCTTTCTTTCTTTCTTTCTTTCTTTCTTTCTTTCTTTCTTTCTTTCTTTCTTTCTTTCTTCTCATCTCTTTTCCACTCTGTGGAAAGTGAATTTTGTGTATTAGACTTTCCTAAGAACTGTACTTTAAAAAAAAAAAAAAAAGGATTTTATTTATTTATTTGACAAAGAGAGAGAGAGCACAAGCAGGGGGAGCAGTAGGCAGAGAGAGAGGAAGAAGCAGATTCCCCTTGGAGCAGGGAGCCTGATGGGGGGCTCAATCCCAGGACTCTGGGACTCTCACCTGAGCCGAAGGCAGACACTTAACTGACTGAGCCACCCAGGCGCCCCAAGAACTGTACTTTTGCATCTTTCCTCATAGTTAAATTTAAAGTGAAACTAGTTAAGTGTAGATGGGAATAAGTACAGATAAGGCATTTATTCATCCAGTCAGGAATTCATTGAACATTTCCAAATGCTAACCCTGTTCTTGATCTGATGAAAGGTGCTAACGATACAAGGGAAAGACTCACAGTATGATTTAAGAAAATTTCCACTGCAATGATGGGATAAGTGGAGGTAAAGCCAGTGGTGATATAGATGATAAAGTGTGTCATTATAGATCAAAGCATTGGATGAGAGGAATACACTTAGAATGAGCCTCCATCTCCTATTGGGTCTCGGGCAGAGGGGAGATATTTTATCAAAACAAAAAAGTGGCTGGAGCATATTCAAAAGAAATTGTAATACTAAGTAGTCAAATTCAGATAGGAAGGTCATTTCTGATGGAATAGATTGGATCATCATTCCCAATTATTCGCTAGTCTATTATAGGTGTTACAGCCATACCTTTTATTATGTAACTTTGTAGTTACATAGTCCTACATCCCAGTAAGCTAGGCAAACTATATATAGACTTTGCTCTAGTGATTTTTGAGTTTGACCATGTGACTTACTCTGCCCAAAGAAATATGAGCAAAATAACACTTCACCATTTCTAAATTGAGACATTAGCATGCAACACGTGTCACCACTCACTCTCTTATGCGTCTTTCTTCTGCTTCTAAGAACTTGCTTAATTAGCTGTTGATTCCAGACCAAGGAGAAATTTAAAGTCAGTTTTAATCCAAGCCCAAACTTGGATCCATAGTAAGGTCAGTAATGCCCCAGCTGATCCACAAAACTACTGTTAAGAAATATTTTATCATTAGTTTAAGACACTGAGTTTGGAGATTGTTTGTTATATAATATTATTTTATCAAAGCTGATTAATATACCTGAAAATCTGTAGAACCAAGATGTGAAATGACCAGAGCATTTGAATAGACATATTTCCAAAGAAAACATACAAATAGCCAGCAAATACATTAAAAAGTGTTCAACATCACTAATCATCACAAAAATACAAATCAAAATTCCATCTTTTAGAATGGCTGTTGTCAAAAAAGCATGACATAACAAATGCTACCTAGGATGTGAAGAAAGATAATTCCTGTGCACTATTGGTGGGAATGTAAATTGGTGCAGCCACTATGAAGTTTTCTTGAAAAGTTAGAAACAGAAATAACATAATCCAGCAAGCCACACCTGAGTATAAATCCAATGGCATTGCAATCACTATTTTGAAGAGTTTTCTGCACTTCCACTCTTCATGTTCATTGTAGCATTATTACAATATCCAAGACATGGAAACAACCCAAATGTCCATGTGTCCATTGACAGATGAATGGATAAAGAAAATGCTATATTATATACACAAAATATCACAGAGAAAATTTAAACAAAGCCTTAATAGATTGCTAAATGTAGAATGTTTATTGATTAAAAGACTCAATGCTATTAATATCAATCCTCTCCCAAATGGTCTATAGATTCAATTATATTCTAATCAAAACATTAGCATGATATTTTTTTAAGTATTGACAAGATGTCAATTTAAATGGAAATGTAAAATGCTACAATAGCCAAATTAACCTTGAAACAAAAGAAAATTTTACGAGATATACTAATTCACATCAACACATAAATTTTTGTGATCAGGGCAGTGGGATATTGGTGTGATCATAGATCAGTGTAACAGAATAGACAGCCTTGAAATACACATACGTGCGCATATTTGTCAATTAATTTTCAACAACAGTGCAAAAGTAATTCAATGGGAAAAGAATGGTTTTTAACAACTGATGCTGGAACAACTAGATATCCTTATGAAACAAGAAAAGTGAGTTTGAGCACTACATCATCTCAAACACGAAAATTAATTCAAGGTGAATCATAGACCTAAATATAAAACTAACCTTAGGAAGCTTCAGTTTAGAAAGGACAAAAGAGTCTCTGTGTATTTTAGTTTATGTAAATTATACCCCAATAAAAATGATTAAATTAGATTCATTCTCCTTAGACATAATTTGTGGTGGACACAAAATTTTGTGCTGTGTTCCAAGTGCCGTTTAAAGATCCTGTTTTTAAATGTGTTAGGCATTTTCTCAGTGTGTATATGTAAATCTGAGTAGTATTTTGCCACATTGTCTGTTTTGCCTTGTCTGTTTCCTTAAGAGCATTTAAAGAAAATCTTCACTAACATTTCAAGTGCTAATGGTATTAAGGCAAATAGTAGTTGAGAGATAAGAGACTAGATTGAAAAAAGGAGAAGGATGACAAGCAGGAGTCATGTATCTGAGATATACTTGTTTAAATGACAAGTCTACACTGGTTCATAAAATGAAAACCATGTATCTACCTTAAGAACAATGTGTTTTTAAAAAATTCTTTTAGGGATTTCTTTTTTATTCATGAATATTCCTGTTTTTCTTTGCAGATTGTTTTTAATTTAAATTGTGGAATTTTTACTTCTCTTGAAGTGTATTCAGTACCACAGTTTTAGGAGTCTTATTTTTAAATATTTTTTTGAAACAAACAAAAATTTGATTCATTCTCTCTTCCTGCCTCACATTCTCTCTCCCTCTCTCTCTCTCTTTTTGCTATCATTTGGCTGATTTAAGATTTGTGACAGAGGGAAAATACCAATAGTGAGAGGGAGTATCACATTTCCCTTTCAGGAAACCTACATGTCAAAGCCATAATGAGATGCTGATCAACAATACGTCAACCTATGTAGCTAGCTCTCCATGTCATCCAGAGTTTGAATTGACATAAAAATACATTTACACCAATTTTAACTGTTCAATCAATAATCAGTTCATGAGCATAATAAAAATGCATGACCCCCCAAATCTTCTAACACTTAAAAATACTTTTGTGTAGATAATATTACTTTATTATCAAAAATACAATAAAATGAATAAGCAAAAGTAAACTAGCTACCCAAAAAGGGAGATATTATTAATTTCCAATTTAAAAACAATGAAACAATACTCAAAGAAAATAACGAAGACACTCAAAATCATGTAATTAGTATGTCGTAGAGCTGAAACCGAATTCAAATATTTTAAGATTTAATTCTATGCTTTTCAACTAGTCCATTTTATTTGAACTACTAGTAGATGAATAACCACCCCAAAGATCCATCTGCCCTATTCATGTTTCCTCTAAAAGGAAATGATCTGAGAGAGAAGGAAGCAGCTTTCTTTCTAGGTTTAAGGAAAAGAAAGTTGGTCAAAAAGACTTTAAAAAGTTGTGACATTTTTGACAATTAGAACAGGTACATTCCAGAGATAAAATTAACTACAAGGTTTAAAAAGTTAAGTGTTCCTAGGAGCTTGGGGACGGGGTGTCTTAATTTCAGAAAATATGGAGAGACCATACATTCTCAGATATGCACAGCTTCTCAGATTTTTAGTTTTTGATTTTCATGAAAAATGTGTAATATTGCCAAACTTAACCTTTCTAAGTCTGAGAACAGATTTTATGTCCTGTGTCTCCACTTACGATCATTGTTCACTTACAATTTGGCAGTTGACTGTCACATGTTGACAAGCTGTTTCTGTCTTCTACTTTCTGCCATGCATTTATATTTAGATTTGAAGAAATGTCATCATTTGACTAGGCAAACCTCAAAATGCATAATATAAAATTGTCTTTTAACTATAAAAATAGAAATCACATTATTTAAATTATCTTTCTGCATCTCTCAGTCCTTGAAAAGGTATTTTGCTCTCTTCTTGAATATTTCCTCAAAGCTATGTTTTTTCCCCCAATGCATTTATTTAAAGGTCTAAGTTTCATAAGATGGAGTCAAAAATGGGTCTTAAATTTCTTCTTTTAGCTTATTGATGATTTACCATTTTTTCCCAAAAAGGACCCTGCCTCATTCTTAGTGTTTTATCTTAAAGACAGTTTAGGTATATATGCAACATTTCTGATTAGTCTGTCATTGATAAACCAATTTGAATATCTATTATTTCTTTCTTCCCAAACTTACCACTTCCATTGCTCATAGAGCCATTTTTATTAAATGTGCTGAAGAAGACTTCATTGATTTCCTACTAGTTAATGTCACAGATAAAATAATACTTGTTACCCCTTACTGAGATCTCACTGCAAGCCAAATTCTGTCTTATATATTTTGGTATATAATAACTGATTTAAATAGTGTTAATCTAGCAAAGCAAGATTTATTATCCCTGATATTTAGAAAAATAAAAATTCAGAGAAGTTAAGTGAGTTGGCTAATACCACACGGATGGTAAATAATTGAACAGGGATGAAGTCATAGGCCTCTCTGTTTTCAGAATTGTCAGAGCTTGGCAATGCCTTTCTTGGCTGCACATTCCTAGGGATGCTGTGTTCTACTAACCAGTTCCATCACTCTATCTGCATCAAGCCTCCTGGCTGCTACTCTAACCTTGTCATTCATCATAAACATTGCAGTGTCCTGCCTTCTGGTTGTTTAACACCACTGCTGTTTCTAATCATATCATCACAATTGCTGTCCTGAGGCCAATTCTGCAATGGTCTCTCCTACAGTCTGCCCTGGTCTACCATGAAGAGTGACCACCAATATTCCCCAAGGTGCCAGACTCTATCTATATCAGTCTTAGCAAGCCCCACCGTGACTCTGGAACAATGTATGTCCTACCAAAGTTGTCCTTCATTAGAATTAAGGGCAAGGGTTTGATAATTCCAAATGCATCAACTGTTACATGTGGGCTGTCCCAGGGAGGGATATGAGCTTGAGTGGAGCAGTTCTCTGCAAATGAGACAACCCTGAAAGATCCAACAACTAAATGGGCCCACCCATAATAATTGTATAATTAATATTTATAAAGTAATAAATGAGAGATAACATAAAAGCATGATAGGGAATTTTCAGTAAATAAAATAGGTGAAAATAAAATAAAATTTGCAAAGATGAAGAAGCCATTTCCACCAGTACTTACTTCTGAACTGCTCACTTAAAGTATCAAAAACACTTCCAAACTGACTTGACCATTGCCAGTGTAATGACAAAACAAAGATTAAAATGAAATATTTAGTGAGTCATCTGAAATCTTATCAAAAACTTCACATCTGGCTACCTGGGAGTCTCTGTAAATGTTGGGCTGAATGTAACTCTTCATCGTGGGGTTTTGGCTCGGTATAGACACAGCTGTGGAATCCTGCTGGAAAGTCCCAACTGTGAACACAAGATAGTGAAATCCTTATTTTCAAATAAAATACCAAGCTTCATTCCAGTGCTTCTTAAAGTTTCTAGGTGACATTTTAATTATTGAGACTTTTTACAGTTATATTTATCCTCTTTCAGTTTCCTTTCATTGAGAAATAATTAAAGGGAGGGAAAAAACACTATGAATTGAAAATGATCTCCATTTAAACCTGTGTATTCACAGGATTTTGTTACTGAAAACAAATAACTTTATTTCCCCAAACTCAGGGTCACCTTTTAAAGTTCAATGAATCATCTTCAGCTTTGGAACTGTACCTGTGGGTGTTTGTGGAAATGTGTCTCTGTCATTGACCCTTGGTAGATCCACTGAGAATGTGAAAGGAAATGAATGATAGCAGGATTCTCTGATTTAGAAGGGCTCTTGGAACAATATAGATATCAGATATCAGATATCAGATATCATCACAGTTTCCAAAAGCACTATTGGCAAGAGCCAAGTATTAGTGGGTGTATAAGTTTTCTAGGACTGCCATAACAAAACTCCACAAAGTGGGTGTCCTAAAATAACCAAAATCTGTGGTCTCACAGTTTTGGATCCCATGAGTCCAATCAAGGTGTTCGCCAGGCTGTGCTTTCTCTGGAGTCTCTAAGGGAAGACACTTCCTTGCCTCTTTCTCTTTTCCGGTGTTTGCCAGCAATTCTTGATGTTCCTTGGCTCATAGATGCATCATTCCAATATCTGCCTTCATCATTACATGGTGTTTTTTCTTGTGTGTCTGTGTATAAAGATCTTGTAAGGACGTCAGTCATTGGATTAGGGCTCACCCTAGTTCAGCATCTTCTTACTAGTATCATCATAACTTGACTAAATGTGCAGAAAGCCTATTTCCAAATAAGGTCACATTTACAGGTACAGGGAGGACGACTTTAAAAATTTTGGATTGGTGGTAGAGGATTAAACCTACAATAGTGGGCTATTCATATTTGAACCAGAATCATATTTAGCTCGCTGACTAGTCATTTGAATTCTGCCATGTTTCCCATACATCTTTATTTTCAGTCATGTTGTAGAGTTACATGTGGCTTTTAAATATTGTCCCATCCTGTTCCATATCCTTTCTAAAATCAAAATGAGTCTTCAAAATTGCTGTGTTTGTACATAAAAGGTAGATTGCATGAGCTTACTCATTTTTCATTCACTTATTCAATGATTATTTTTTAACAAACTGAAAACAACAGAGAATTCTTCTCTTACACTTACAGCTTGTTGAGAAAAACAATAATGATTTTTTAACTGAAAAACACATGTAAAATTATAAATTGTAATTAAATAGGGGGAGAGCAGCATAGACAGAGGGAATACATGTGCCACAGCCCCGTGGTGAGAAGGTACATGGCATGCTGGAGGAACTCAGAGAAAGCTGTTGGAGACAGAGAACGTTGGGTAAGCCTAAGAAGGATAGAGAGGCAGGGTGACAGAGAACATCTGGGGCCTAAAAAGACTGAAGTTTTGGTTATTCAAGTCATTACCTAGAAGCTAAAGAAAAATACAAGACTAATCTTATGAAAATGATTCATTATTATGAGGCCATACAGACCTCTTTAAGTGTAACACTTTTGTTTACCATAATAAAATCATATATTACTAATAAATTTTCATTATGCTAACCCAGGAGTGTCCCATGTTAAAAACAAATATGAAATAATAGGATATATATATATATATACACACACACACACACACACACACACACACACACATATCTGCTTCCAGTTCCTGACACAGAACTCCTAAATCCCTTGGAATCTCCTGGGTGATAGGAGTGTCTTTTTTTCTAATGACATGACTTTTCATGCCTAGTTTCAGGATGGGGACTGGTCACCAGAAAGATAAAACCAGGATTAGAAGATTGGAACTGTCAGTCCCATCCCCATCATCCAGAAAGGGGAGAGGGACTAGAAAGTGAGTTAATGATTATCTGTGCCTATATGATAAGCCTCCATAAAACACTCCAAAGTAAAAGGTTAAAGAGCTTTGGTTTCCAAACACATGGATGTACTAGGTGGTTGGGTTCCCCAGAGAGGGCATGGACACTCCACAACCCTTCCCAGACCTCATCCCACGTATCTCTTCGTCTGGCTATCTGTGAACTTCAATATGTCTTTTATAATCAACTGGTGAGCCATTCTTGAATTCAAGGAAGGGGTCTGGGAACCCAGTTTAGGTCTGATAGGTCAGAGGTACTAAAGGCCACCTGGGGGGTTGTAATTGGTATCTGAAGAGGGGGCACTCTTGAGTGACTGAGCCCTTAACTTATGGGATCTGATGCTAACTCCAGACAGCCAGTGTCAGAGTTGCTTTGTGTGGAAAACCCATACGTCTGGCGTCAGAAGTGTGTGTGAGAAAGAAAAGGAGAAACAAATGAAGTAGAAATGTTTGGAAAATATATAACAGAGTAAATGAGGTTCACATATGTTTTGGATTTAGCTTCTAGAATCACGTACATCACTTTATTTTTAAGTCATTTATTTTCAGATTAGTGTAGAAATATACAAATGAAAGTTGCCATGATGAAATGAATCTACTTACTTTTACACATTCCTCGGTTTAGCTGCAAAGTCTTAGAGCTATAATGGACTTGTTTTCATATTTGTTGAAACCAAATTCCATTGTTTACAGATGCGAATTTAAAGCCCCTCTGAATTAATTTAGTTTCACAAGGTTATAAAAATACGCGTTAGCTGAAAGGGCTTACAATTGTGAATTCACCCTTTGTCCTTTTGAGATGTATATGTATGTCCTACAACTGAGAAGTGTCTCTCTCAAGGACCTGAAAACAATTTTTTGAAATGTAATCATCAGGAGGGATAGGGCTTCTGTCTCCTAATCTCTGTGGGAGGACAGAATCCTCACTTAGATAATTACCAGCTAGCAGACATGGCAGGCCTAATCAGCATTTATACCGACCAACTCTTTGTAATTTTTCACTTCCCTGACTCTAATTAAGCCCCCACTTGCTCCCTCTCTCCACACCATTCTCCCTTTAAAATGCTTAGTCACCACTACACAGATCAGAATGGAGCTCTGCTCTTCCCATAATGTCAGTAATTACTGAATAAAATCTGTTTCACAGCTTTAACAAATGTCCAGCTTTGGTTTTCTTTGACACACCCCCATGAATTTCTGAGGAAGCAAGCATACTTTGAAACATGTGGACGCACCATTGTGGCTACAGGTGATGGAACCAGAGGTAAGGGACCTGGTCCCACAATGATGAACCGCAGGTTTGCTGGGAGGCCTATAATTAGAAGTGAGCGTTGCTCATCGGGGATGATGCCAAAGAGAGGAATGCTTCATTTTTGAATGAGGTTGGATGAATGATCCTATGCTCAATTTTTAGAATGCTGAACATAAATACAAAAAAAAGAGGGATCCTACGTACCAAGCTAGCAAAAAGAAGATAGTAAGTCAAAATAGCGGTTGGTAAGTAAAGAAGTAATGAAGCCAAGAAAAAGAAGAAACCACGAGAGTGAGAGGAAAGGAAAATGAAAAGGATAGAAATGATAGTTAATTTTGAGTAGGAAGTAAACAAAGGCAGAGAAAGAAGCAGGAAGGAGTAGGGAGCTGAGTTGAGTGTGTATGAGGGTCTATCAGAACCACTATATATACTGAGATGGAGCCTGAGGAAGTTTTCCGTGAGTTCAGAGCACATAGTACTTAAGTACCTGATCCTTTTACTTCCTTGCCTATTATCATAAAAGCTTTTCCACTGGGTACCTGGGTGGCTCAGTCGGTTAAGCACCTGCCTTCAGCTCAGGTCATGATCCTGGGGTCCTGGGATCGAGTCCCACATCAGGCTCCCTGCTCCACGAAGAGTCTGCTTCTCCCTCCACCTCTCTCTCTCTCTCTCTCTCATGAATAAATATATAAAATCTTTTAAAAAAAAAAAGAGTTCTTCCATTAAACAGAGAAAACTGGATGATTTTAAAACTTGCAACCTGACAGAGGCTAATTAATACCCTTAGAATTTAAATACAAATAAGACATATCTCCTGCCCCCAAGAAGTTCTCAGGTTAATAAGCAAGAAATTATCCTAATTATTATCAATAGGTGAGTCCATATCAGAATCTTTGCTCACTTTAGTCCTCAGTTCTAATACATTTGTCAGGATGACCGTAGAGCGATAGATGATTTGCAGTTGGGTACAAATGAGGCCTACTTGATTATGCAAAGTAGCTCATAGCTCAGATAAAAGGTCAGTCTATCTCAAAACAATTACAAAGCCTTTTCTCTATGGCCTTCATGGTTTATTGCTGACTTTAAAGTATGACAAGAGCATGTGAAGATGTCAGAAATACACAGATGTCATAATTTGATCACGAGCTTGCCTATTTAATTTGGATACATTTTTGGAAGACAAAAAATTTAAAAGTCCATCTTCTCATAACAGAAAATACCACTTCTAAATAAAATTGTGAATTCCTTGATGTAAGTCTTCAATATTGTTTTCAAAATTCTTCAATTTCTTTTCTGTCTCAAGATAATGACAACAACTTGGCTCAAAGCGATGGCCCCAATTGGATCTGACCTCCCAGCTTCTTTCAGTCAAAACTCACCAGGCATATTTCTTATTCTTTTAAAGGGTAAATCACTGGCAAATTTCAGCATTGAATAATTCTTAAATTTTTTGTGGAGATAATCTCTTTAGGTAGATATTTTGCTTTATCAGTGACTGTCAAAGTCCTAAATCAAAGGAATAATAGTGGAGACTTTAAAGCCATTAAAAGATGCTGTTGACCAGGATGTGAAAACATCAGGTAAGCTAATATTTGCAAAATCTTTAAAATTATATCCGGAAATGAAGCCTCATTTGCCTATTGACTATGGCAAGCAAATTTATCTTTTGATTTCTACATGTACTCTGTTATTATCACTATGGTCAACAGTGGTGAAAGGACCTATTTCTATTGCTCATCATTTTCATTACTATTTCATTTATGAATCTTAATATGATAATTTTTTTAAATTCTCATTTTTGGAAAGAGTCAAATTGAGGTACAAACAAGGTCTAAAGTTTTTTGGAGGTCATAAAATTCAAGAGTTAGATCCATGAATCCAAGTTCTATTTTTCTGGTATTTATGACAGTAGAAGGTTTTATCAGGGCACAATAACTTCTCTCAGGCTTAAAATTAATGATCTAATAAAATAGGAACTCTATGCTCCTTTTGTAAGAGCAAACAATATATTCTGTAGGAGAGAGATAGGCAAAACAAAAGATTGTATTTTAGTTGCTTTTATGCTTTTCAGATGCAATGTATTAGAAAAACAATGAATAAGAAAGCAATGTGCATTGCTACAAATAACGAAATATTTTTTCAAACATCAATGGAATGTTAAAAAAAAGATTAATACCCCAGGTATTGACGACTGAAAATCTACCAATTGAACGTAAACAAAGCAGTAGAGTACATATTTGAAGGAAGGTCTCACTGTGAGCTGTTAATCAGTTCAAACTACATTATACCAGAGAGTTGCACAAAAATATTAATGTAACCTTGTTCAGGTTATAAAGCATTTCTTTGTAATTATTTTATATAATCTTGATAGAGGCTAAATGAAGCAGATAGTTGAACACTCTATTGTAGAGATGAAGAAATTGACAAAGGAGGCTGATAAACTGATAAATCAGGTCATGACAGAGAGAGAGGACAACTCTGGTGTCCAGACTCCAAGTTCAGTGCTGTTTCTGTAGCTCATCTATAGTAAAGTGGGTCTCAGTAAATGGTGACCCAATGGCCTGCGATAGTGATCTTCACACCCTCTGAAAGCTTCTTCCAAGTATAGGAGTGCTCAGTGCACATCTATACATTCTCTTCTCTGGTCATCAGAACGATTTTTAAATGGTTCTTCTGTTATAGCTGATTTGGAGTCTTTGGATGGAACTCTCTGCCCCCGTGACTATTTCATTCTCTCTGAGTTATAAAATAAAAGAAGAATAGCTATGTTATGGAAGCCATGATGTGTCATGCAGGTACATACCCCTTCGGAATGAAATACTTATTACCCTGGAAACTGGAATTGCTATGGGAAGGCAGCCTTCATCTGCTAGACCTATTCAGGGATACCTCAGCTGAATAGTACCCCTTGCTCAAGGCCATTCCACCTTTATAGGACAATGGTATGCAAGGGTTGATCCATGCAGGAGTATAAAAGTCTGGCTTTCTCACTTGGGACAACTATGAATGATTATTTCATCTTCAGAATCCCCTCTAAGTCTTGCTGAAGCTTCCATTGAGACCATCGCAACTCACCTTCTCCTTCTACCTACTCTTGCTTCCTCCCTTCCCCTTTGCTCCCCTCCCCTCCTTTCCCTCCCCTCCTTTCCCATTTGTTGTTCTCAAGAGTTCCTCCTAAAAAACTCCTTATACATTCCGTCTAAGTCTGCCTTGCTCAGGACTCAACCATGGCAGAATAGAGGAAACCAATGAGTGAAGTTTCCTCATCCACACTTTATGAATTGCTGCAAGTCACTTGGTCTCCCTGAGTCTACATTTTTTTATTCATTGATTATACATGTTAAATTAAATAATGTCTAATTTTCAGTGGTTCAGAAAAGCTAAAAAAAAAAAAAAAGAGGTTATTTTCTGTACTATTAGGAGGACCAGCTATTAGCATAACTGAGAAATACACAAATCTTGTGCTTTTTTTGGGTCAGGGAGTGGGGAGAAGAGAGAAAGAACCCTTCTATTGTTTGTCCTCCTTTCTCTTCCTTTCCTTAGCTTTCCCTAGGTCTGCTTAATCCAAACAACTGCCAATTCCTTCTTATCCCCATTTACATTGTGCCCTCACCTGGGTTTCAGCCAGGCAGTATTCACTTTTTTCAATTTTACTCAATCACCAGCCTGGGTGATCAGTGGCGGACTCAGTTTCAGCCAAATCCCATCCCCATCAGTGGCAGACTCAGTTCCAGCCAACTCTCACCCAATTCTGAACAAATCTGCTGTTATACTGGACATTCCAGTCTTGATTTGAGGGTCAGGCTAGGTAGGAGGGGTAGAACTAAAGTAAGTCTGAGTCACCTAAGCCTGGCATGTGGGTTGCCTATGTGGGACCCTAAACTCTACACATCTTTCATACCTTCCTTCTTCCTACCCCTCCTCCTGCACCCATGTTCCTGGGTGGTAGTATGTCTAAATTGTGATTTACACAGCTGACTTCTCCCCTCTTTTAGGAAATTCTTATAATTTTATTAGCTTTCATGAATTTTCTTCTCTTTGGTTCCATGATTATAGTTAATTTCATAACATTAAGGGAGTAATATTTCTATCTATTCATTTATTTTTATTCTTATTTCAGTGTAGTTAACATACAGTGCTGTATTAGTTTCAGGTGTACAATAATGATTCAACAGTTCCATATATTACTCAGTGCTCATCAAGACAAATGTACTCCTTAATTCCCATCACCTATTTTGCCCATCCCCCCCCCAACCACCCCTCTGGTAACCATCATTTTCTCTATAGTTAAGAGTTCCATTTTTTGGTTTGTTTCTCTCTTGTTGTTTTCTTTTGTTTCTTAAATTCCACATGTGAGTGAAATCATGTGGTATTTTACTTTCTCTGACTGGCTTATTTTGCTTAGCATTATACTCTCTAGATCCATCCACATCATTGTAAATGGCAAGAGTTCATTCTTTCTTTCTTATGGCTGAGTAATATTCCATTATTGGGGAAAAATATACATATATATATCTCACATCTTGCTATTAACTGTTCCATGTATTTGGGTGCTCCCATGTTGGATGCTTAAATCTTTACAATTGTTTTATCTAGTTGTTAAATTGTTGAGGGAGTAATATTTCATAAAAATTATAAATGCTTGCTATGAGCTTCATCATTCTCTGCTTCTAGGCAGGCATCCATTTAATAAGCTTGATTAGGCACTGCTACTTGAAACAAAAGGCTTTCATCTCTGTTGGTAGAATTTCAGGAAATTCAGAAAGAAAAAAAGAAAAGAAAAGAAAACAATCTAGACATACAGCTTTCACCTTTCACAAAAATCAGCTTAAAACGAATACTGTACCTAATGTAAAAATAAAACTATAAAATTTCTTAAATATAACATAGAAGAAATATATGTGACCCTGGGCTTGATTATGAATATTTAGATATATCACTAAATGCATGATCAAGGTTAGAAAAAAATAATATGTTGGATTTTATTAAAATTAAAGACTTCTGTTCCATGAAAGATACTGTTAAGAGAATGAAAAAATGAGTCACAAGCAGGTAGAATATTTTTGCAAACTTCATATCTGATAAAGGTCTTGTATCTGAAACATACAAATTATTATTAAAATCCAAAAATAAGAAAAAAGAAAACTCAATTAGAAGATGGACAAAAGATTTAAATAGATGCCTCGTGAAGATGACATCTATACCTATGTAATTATATCTGTATCTATATCTCTATATGTAGCATATGTCATTATATGGTATATAGGTGTGAAAATATTCACATCATTTCTCATGAGAAAATTTTAAATAAAAAAATAAAAACCCAAAGATATACCACTACAGCCCTCTTAAATTGCTTAAAATCCAAAATACTAGCAATATCAAATGCTAGTAAGGGTGTGAAACAGTAGGAACTCTCGTTTACTTTTGGTGGAATGCAAAATGGTATAGTACAAACTTTGGCTTCTTACAAAGATTTTAAAAAGTGTTTTGTCACTCAACCCAATAATCATGCTCTCAGGTATTTGAACAGTTGAGCTAAAAATTGATGTCCATACAAAGACCTGCACATGCATGTTTATAGCAACTTTTCCACAGGGAAAAAGAAAAAAAGAAAAAAGAAAGAAAGAAAAGAGAAAAGGAAGCAATCAAGTTGTTCTGCAAAAACTGAATGGATAAAAATAATTTGATACAATCATATAATGGAATATTATACTATTTCTCAATAAAAAGAAGGGACTATCAAGCCAGAAAAGGAGATAGAGGAATCTTCAGTGCATATTGATAAGTGAAAGAAGTCAGTCTGAAAATGTGACATGATGAGAAAAACAAGTTTTTTGAGTTGCTGCCTAGGAATTTTACAGTATGATAACTCTGCCCAGAATCTGGACATTTAGATAAGGAACTGAGCTTAAGATTCCCACCATAAGTTCCCCTTTGCATTTCCCAGGGTACCTTTAAAAATAACCACTTAGAGTTGAGCCTGCAAAAAGTGAGTGACCTTCGCCCCAACCACCTTGTAAGTAATATGTATTTGCTACCCTGATCTCAATCCTGCTTTCTGTGATTTGGGAGTCAGAACTGCCCTCCCCTCAGCTTCTTGCACTACAACCCACTCCTCACCCCTTTCTGGGATCAGCAAGTAATAAATCTTGTGACTTCTTTTGTATGGACGTATTGAAACAGCACATTCAATTAAAAGACCCCATGGTTTTCACTTCCCCAAAGTGGGAGCTCAGATGCTAAAGGAGTCTCTTGTTGACCCCCTGGGGGTGGTTTATACCTCCTGGGGGTGGTTTATACCTCCTCGTGCAGCAGGTCATAATCTACATATTGTTAATTTAATACACCAGCTCTGGCCTCCCAACACAACATAATGTATAATTCCAGTTATAGAATATTCTAGAAAAGTCAAACTATACAGCCAGTAAAATATGAGTGGTAGGGTTTAATGGGTTGAGGGAGAGTGATGACTAAGTGAATCACAGGGGATTTCTAGGATGTTGGAAATATTCTCTATGTTACCGTGATGGTGCACACATGACATTATGCATTTGCCAAAACTTACTGAACTTTGTAACACAGTGAACCTGAATGTATGCAAATCCAAAAAAAAAAAAATATTTAGGCAGTCAGGGGCTCTACAGAAAGAAGGCAGACCGTGATAAATGAATCTAAAGGGATTAAAAATGTGCAAAATAGCCTCACTGAAGAGTGTGGGAGGAAAGCTGCTGATATAAGTAACCAGAAATTAATTCAGTCTGTTGTGAGTCTAGAGGCAAAAGGAACTGCACAAAAATACTGTAGTCAGGTCAATAAAGTTGTTTCCCATGAGGTTACAGGTTAACAATTCTGTTATTACTATACATGGATACTGGAATTTAGCAATTAAGTAAAGGAATGGTGGATGGTGAAAGCCAGGTTTCTGGCCTTTGGAGATGAAATTTACAGATCAAGGGGAAGAAGCTAGAATAATCCATGTGATAATGGATTCGAGTTGGAAACATCAGTAACAATTTATATTTAACTTACTATAGACACAAATGACTAGAAATATTTGTAGACGTGTGTATATACACAGGCTAGTATACATACCTGTATTTCTTTGTTCTGTCAACTAAGAGGGCCTAGTAACAACAATCATGACCAGCACCCAGTTCTTCATTTTTAATACCATTTTCCAATAAAAGAAACCACATATCCAGAGTTTTGAGGAACAGTTAAACTATTTAAGTACTACATATTTATAGTTGTTATCTATTGAAGAAATGGTTGATTATAAGACTCTATAGAAAATATATAAAATGAACCTGGAGAATTGTACAGGGCCGGAAAGCAAAGAAGTGCCCCAAACACACACACACACACACACACACACACACACACAAGAATGAGCACAGGAGCCAATTAAGAGAGCTGCCAATGGGCCAAAACTGCAACAATTTGAGCAAAATAATACATAAAATTAGTATTGGATTATAACCATGAGTATAAAATATATATCATGAGTTCACATCACATAAATAAGTGATTGAATAAATTCACACATGAAGGAAAAGAGACAAGTCTACCGTGCAGAATCCCAAATAGATTAAAGGAGGGCAAATAGAATTTCCCACTTTTTAACTCTGGGCTATTCATAAAGGCAGGCTTTCAATAAGTACAACATGAAAGTGGGGGGAAGAGTACTTTACTCCTGAAAAATCCGACAAACATTATAGGAAATCAAGGTCAACATCAACAGTCATGTTGATACTATGTACTTTGATAAAATGTAATGAAGACTGTACACTACTTCTGTGATCTTCCTTCTCCAATTTCACGGCACTCGTCTAAGCATAGGTAAAACATCAGACAAATTCCAATAGAGAGTATAACTAATATAACTGCAACATAACCAATCAGCACTTTTCAAAACTATCAAGATCATCAAAAACAAGACAAATCTGAGACACGTGCACAGCCAAGAGAAGCCTAAGGAGACATGACAACTAATTTGATGTGCTATCCTGGGTGGACTCCTGGAACAAAAAATGACATTTTGTACAAACTGAGGAAATCGGAATGCACTATTGACATTAGCTAATAATCATGTATTAATGTTGGTTTATAATTTGGAACAAATTAATAAGACCATACTAAGGTAAGGTATTCATAATAAGGGAAACAGGGTGTATGATATATGGGAAATCTCTATACTGTTATGTTAATATTTCTGCAAATCTAAAACTCTTATAAAAATAGTCTATTAAAAATATCAAATGCTATTTACTGTTTACATATTAGTAATAAAAATCAATGCAGATATTATGATAAAGAACACCTTAAAAAATACTAGAATGGATAATCAGTGGTAAAATACCATACATTTCTGTCTGATGTCATGAACAAAACAGTAATATTCCCTTCCCTGACGTCGTAACAGTGATAACCTAGACAATATAGTATGGGAAGAAAAAGAAGTAAAGCTTATTAATAGTTTTTAAAAAAGTAAAAGTTTCTTCATTCGAACATGACAGAGAACATCCAAAACAACCTAAAATAAATTATTAGAAATAAGTGTATTTACTTAGGCAACTGGGTACAAAGTCAATATTCTAATAATTTTCAAAATACCATCCATAAAGCATCAAAAACATAAACTGATATCCAATGCATAGAGATAAATCTAACAAGAAGTATGCATGATATCTTCCCTACAAATTAGAAAATTGCTAAGAAAAATAAATGAAGAGGTATTGTAAGTTCATCAGTAGAAAGTTTTACTGTTTTTAAGTTTATTTTTAAATCATGTCAATTCTCACCAAACTGACCTCTGGCATTTAAATGTAAACTCTCCAGACATGTAAAAAAGAAATTCTTAATAAAAAGGAATAATCTGTGACATTTATATTGAAATGCAAATGACTCAAAAGAAACAAAAGAATCTTAAATAGAAGAACACAGTTATAATAGCAAATTTCAAGAATTTTAAGAATTACTGGAAAGTTATAGTAATTAAGGCTGTGTGCGTATACGCACACAGAGCAGTGGAAAAGTATAGAATTAAGACATATTATAGCATAAAAAAAGTGTCTTGGTTTATGACAGACACCACTCCAACTTAATAAGGGAATGATGTTTTTGCTTTTTAGTTTGTTAGTTTTTTAATAAATGGTGGGGGGCAATGGACTGTATGTGAAAAGCATGAGGACACTGACTCTTCTGAAATCAGAAGTAAAAATTAATTTGAGTTGGACCATAGCTTTAAAAAGTGAAGACAAAACAGTTAAAATACAAGAAGAAAGCATAAAAGTATCTTAATGATATTTCACTAGTCATAGCACACTAGCATTCATATGGCGTTAATCTTAAAAGAAAAAATAATACACTTAATTTCATTAAAATTAAGAACATATGTTTAGAAAAAATCAACAATGTGAATTAGCAAGCCAGAAGTTAGAATAAAATGTGTGCCGTATACACATTAATTTATATATAAATTTCAAAAAAAGTAATAAGAAATTAAAAAGCCAAAATAAAATGGTGAAATTTCTTGAATAGCCAATAAGCCGATAAAAAATGAAGTCAATATTATTACTCATGCAGTTCGAATGCAATTTAAAACAATGAGATACTACTACACAATCAACAGAACAACTCAAATCCAATCCAAGAATCGGTGAGATGTGGAACAACTGGCACCCTCAGTCTTTGCTGATGGGCATGTTGAGTGGTTCAAGGACTTTGAAAAATTGTCTGACATAACTGCTAAGCCTAACCATACATCTACTCTATGACAAAAGGACCTACTCCTAGGTATTTACCTAAGAGAAATGGGTCCCTATAGTGACCAAAATCCAGTCCCAAGAATGCGTATAGCATTTTCATTCAGTACTGCCAAAATATGTAAGTAGCCCAGATATCTATGAGTAGAAAATGGGAAAACAATTAGTGATTTATTCATTGAATGGAATACTCCATGATGGTAAAAAAGCATATGATGTTACATAGATGGATTTCAGATACATACATAGAGATAGGTATATGTATTTAAATATATACATACTCAAATATATATTCAAATATATATATTCAAATATATATATATATATATATATATATAGTGAAATGGGTCTCCAGTGAAATGGATCAGATACAAAAATGTATACACTGCATGATTTTTTATATGAAATTTAAGAGCAGGCAAAACTCGTCTAGTGTAGAAGTAAGAACAGTGGTTACTTCTTGGGTAGGGATATTGACTTGTAAGGGGCAAGAAAGAAACTTCCTGGATGCTGGAAATTTTCTAAACCTTGGTCTGAGTGAGACAGTACATGCTTGTGTATATTTTCAGTGTTCATGGAATTACATGTGTGCTTCACCAATGAAAGAGACAGAAACAATGAGGATGGGAAATTCTGAGCAAGAGCATTACTGTGGTCAAGCATAAGTCATGCTGGCTCTAGGGTGGAAAGAAGGGCACTATGAGCTCCTCATCTTTTGAAGTGGAAGTACAATCGCTTTTCCTCAAAGATAGAGGGGAAAATTTTATTCATCAAAAGGAATTTTTATGGTTATTAGAAACAGGACATAATTCTGAGAAGTTGAAAGTTATCAGGTCTCTGGAGCTATCATGGTAAATGCCTCCAAAATGCCCCCCAAATTCTTTTGATTTAAAGAGTAAATGATTTTCTGCACATCAGTCTATTTTCATAAGTACTCAAATATGAGAAATCTTCTGATAACGATTTACTGAGAAATTATGCTTTGACCTTGCATGGAGATCATTAAGCTGGCTATTCCTTCAATTTGAAAAGTCTTCAAAATGGTTCAACTACCATTAAAAATAAAATATATCATTAGAAATCTAATAACTGTGCTGGACAGAACCAAACAGCATTAAAATACACTCCCAGTTCACGCATACTCTCACATTGTCTTATTTATCTTCCTTGAACTTGTATTTGTCCTACTCTGCAAAAAAAAGCTGAGCAAGACCAGGGACAGTTACTCCAGGTATCTATAGCATCTGTAGAAAATCAAATGTATGACATGAGCATTTGTTAGGAGTACTAATTTCTAATCTCAGCTCTTACTTACTAGAGTTCTATTTCTTTCCTTATACATAAAAGGAAGACAGAATTCTCATTGATTATCCTTGCTTTCTATTCATGCACAGAAAATAGAAGGATGTCTATTCCTTCCCTGCATCACATGCTACCACTATGTGGGTGTGCCAGAACCCCAGGTTCTGGGGTTATGTAAATTATACACTCTTCCAGATAATATGTCCCACCGGGATAGCCCATCTAAATGTGTACCCTGAAGAGCTGTTACATAACACAGCTCCCTGAACTTGATTTTTGATATGCTTTCAGAGGCCATAGATTCAATGCCTAATGAAATGTTAATTGCACTGCTCCCTAAATTAAAAACGCCATATTGATTTAAAACAAATTAACTATAATATCCAGCATAATATATATTTAGAAATAGACATGTGAATTTGAAGGTCCTCACACCTTAACTTCCAAAATGTTTGACACTTTTTTTTCCTAAAGTATCTTTCATCTTTTTAGTGAACTCCTCAGTAAATAGTTTTGACCATGTATATTGGTTCAACATTCCCTATTTTATCTTGCTTGCTTACTCAGCTTTCTATGTTAGTAGATAATGCCCCTGGAGTGAGAACACTTGTTTCCTTCTATTTGGACCCAAATCCACGGCTAGATTTACTACCTGAATTTCTCATACATTTCTTGATTGTTCACACACACTGTTTCTCTTTCACAGTTCCTGATGGAAATACTGTTTTACTTTCTTTTACTAGCAGCAGAGAATTATTTCAGTGACACACTACAAGGTCTACATTTCTACTGCCATTGCCATCATTATGCTTAAAATCCTTTGGCGGCTTAACAAACATCTTAGAAATAGGTAAATGCCCCCTAATGTGATTGTACTGGGCAGAATTTTTTAAAATTTCCCCTCAAGATTTCCATCTTCTGTTCTTCGGTTAAACACTAACTAGGCACTTCTGCAAAAGGGCTTTGCAGATATAATTAATGCTGCTCATCAGCTAACTTTAAGGTAGGGATAATAGCATGGATTATTGGATGGGCCCAATGGAATCACATGAGCCCTTAAGAGAAAGAAAGGGATAAAGAAAGGGGGGGTAATCAGAAGAGGGAATGAAGCATGAGAGCCTATGGACCCTGAGAAACAAACTGAGGGCTTCAGAGGGGAGGGGTGTGGGGGAATGGGATAGGCTGGTGATGGGTAGTAAGGACGGCACGTATTGCATGGTGCACTGGGTGTTATACGCAACTAATGAATCATCGAACTTTACATCAAAAACCAGGGATGTACTGTATGGTGACTAATATAATATAATAAAAAAACATTAAAAAAAAAGAGTTGAATAGGCAAGCAGAAGGATCGGACAGAAAGTTGCAAAGCATGACAGAGGCCTGACTCATGGTTCCTGCAAGGCAATATGTGATAAAAATGAGAAGCGGTGCAGGTGGCCTCTAGGAGCAAAGACCAGCATCCAGCTGAAACCAACAAAAAAACAGAGTCTCCATCCCATCCCGGCAAGGAACCAAATTCTAATAACCTGGATGATCCTGGGAGCAGATTCTCTTCCAGGGCTCCCAGTATGAATGCAAGTTGTCGGACACTGATTTTTGCTGAGTGAGACTAAGCAGAGTATCCAGCTGAAACCATCAGACTCTGACCTACAAAACTATGAGCTCATAAATAGTTGTTGTTTAAAGTTGCTGAATTTGTGCTGGTTTGTTAGGTAGCTAGCAAGAACTAATACAACGACCTAAAATTAGAAGAAAGAGCAGCCCTCCAGTCCCTCCTCATCCTTATTCCCTCTGCAAGAGCCACTCCAATATTCTTTCTGACAGTCTCCTCTTAGCCACAGACACATTTGTTTATTCTGGTTGGAATAGTCTCCTGACTTCTTCATATGCCTAGCCTCTGTCCATTCTTCAGATCACAGCTCAGGGTTAGAACTCCAGGAAGCGGATTCTGTTCAATTGAATCCTAAAATTTTGAGTTCCCCTATCATGCCGCTATGTCACCATGTGCTTTTCTTCCCAGCCCTTAGAGAAGTTGTTGATGTATATTTATCAGGCAATTATCTTATGGATCAATCCTCTTAACTAGACTGCCGGTCTCAGGAAATGAAGATCATCTGCTTTCAATCACCATTCCATCCTCGGCATCTAGTAGGGACTAAAGAAATCTGAGGTAAATGAATGAGGCAATGAGTTAAAGTACTATATATAAAATTTGCAAAACCAGATCCATCCAACACTGATTTAAATTGAGTTCCTACCATGAGTAGTCATCATGTTAGGGAAGATGAATATTCTATTGTCTTCGATCTGATAAGCTTTACTTAGATCTTTACCATCCAGGCATAAATTTAAATAAACTGTATCAGACATTTCTATTCTTCCTGGTAAGATGACAACACAATCAGAGGAAGAAAATGAATTAAGCACAAGCTGATTTTACATGGTACCCGATTAATATTTATCTCTCTCATATATTCCCTGATGAGATAGCACAAAAGATCTCCATTGTGAACATGCAGTGTCCTTGGCATTAGAGGGGGTAATGGCGGTGGAGAGATACAGTGGAGACAGGTACAGAGAGAGAGGGAGAGAGAGAACAAAGCCAAACAAACAAAAATATTGGCTGATAATGTCTGTGAGGATCCAAAGAGGCAAAGAGCAGTACTTATGTGTATGCATAGCAGGAAAGAAAAAGTAGCACGGACCGTGAGCAACCTAGGAATCAGCAACGACTTGCTGGAAGAACAAAGAAAAGAGGCGAGGCTGATAGAGTTTAGGGCCTTGGGTCATCTGGCAGGACCACTGGCCATTAAAGTGTTGCGATGTTCCTAGAAACCCTTGGAAGAAGGAAAGAAATACCAGATTTCCTACTTTCTCTCAAATTCCAACCTCCACCTGTACCTCTCAGTGTCCAAACCCAGACATTAAAAGCTGACACAGGAGCAGAAGGAGAGCAAGGCAGGCCTGCAGAACTGTTTTCCTACAATACAAAGCCCATAGGGAGAGAAAGAGAGATGGATCCAGCACAGGTGGGCTCAAGCTTGGACCAGCTGACTTGTGACCTCAAACAGCAAGACCCTGGCCTCTCGTTTTATATGTCCAAGTACAATAAAGTCCGTTCTCTTACAGTTTAAATGCAAGAGATAGGATTAACTTGAAAATTAAGATTTTTTTTCTCTGTCTCCTGGAAAAGATTAACTGCAATCTAGCTACTGTTAATGAGGACATATTGCCATTATTCAGCTTGGACTTGATCAATAATAACCTGACTCACCAAAGTACACTATGAACTCTCATGAAAAGAAATAGGTAGTAATAACTCCCTGGAAAACAGGTAGTTATTACACTGGAATAGATGCTATCTGTACTACCAAGAATGAATCTTATACATAAAAAGATTCATTTAATTTTGATATTTATGGTAACTAATGTATTTTCTTGGATGAAGAGGAGAAAGTTCTCTAGCATTAGGAATAAATTCAAGTAAGAGGAGAATAAGTGAGAGAAGAATCTTTTTTATGCAGTCTAAATACTGCTCTTTAAATCAGGTTCCTTCTCTTAATGCTCGTATGTGTTATATAATAGGAAATGTATGACATTCTGTTTATTTATTTAGATCAGTTTTAGGGTCACACCAAAATTAAGAAGATAGAGATTTCCCATATATCTCCTGAACCCACACATCCATAGCCTCCCTTACCAACACCCCCCCACCACAGTGGTACATTTGTCATATTTGATGAAACTGTACCTATGCACTGTGATCAAAGTCCATAGTTTACCTAATGGTTCACTTTTGATGTATATTTCATGACTTTGGACAAATGTATAATGACATGTATCCATCATTACGGTATCATACAGAGGATTTTCACTGCCCTAAAAATTCTCTGTGCTCTCCCTATTCATCCCTCCTTCATGCCTAACCCCTGGAGACCACAGACCTTTTTACTTTCTCTGTATTTTTGCCTTTTTCAGAATGTCATAAGTTGGAATCATACGGTTTATCATTTTCAGATTGGCTGCTTTCATTTAATAGTATGAATTTTAGGGTCCTCCTTGTCTTTTCATTTTTTGATAACTCATTTCTTTTTAGTGCTGAATAATATTCTATTGTCTGAATGTATACCACAGTTTATTTATCAACCAAAGGACATCTTGGTTGCTTTCAGGTTTAGATAATTATGAATACAGTTGCTATAAACATTTGTATGCAGGTTTTTTGTGAGAACATAAGGTGTTTTTTAAAATTTATTTTATTTATTTAAATTCAATTAATTAACATATAGTGTATTACTTTCAGAAGTAGAGTTCAGTGATTCATCAGTTGTATATAACACCCAGTGCTCATTACATCACATGCCCTCCTTAATGCCCATCACCTAGTTACCCCATTCCCTCACCCCCCACTCCCCTTCTTAGGTTTTAATGCCTTCAGTTAAATACTAAGGAACTCAGTTTTGGGGTCATACAGTAAGAATATGATTAGCTTTATAAGAGACCACCAAACTGTCTTTGAAAGTGGCTCTACCACTTTCTGCATTCCCACCACTTCTTATGGCTCCATGTCCTCTCTAGCATTTGGTATTGTCTGTGTTCTGGATTTTGGCAATTCTAATAGTTATGTAGTTGTATCTCATTACCATCTTAATTTTCATTTCCCTAGTAATATAGGATGTGGAATATCTTTTCATAAGCTTATTTGCCATCTGTATATCTTCTTTGGTGAGGTGTCTGTTGAGGTCTTTGGTCCGATTTTTAACCAGGTTGTTTGTTTCCTTATTATTGAGATTTAAAAGTTCTTTGTGTATTCAGGTAACAGTCCTTTATCAGATGTATCTTTTCCAAATACTTTCTTCCAGTCTGTGGATTTTCTTCTCAGTCTCTTGAGATTGTATTTTGCAGAATAAAAATTTCAAATTTTAATCAAGTCCAGCCTATCAATTCTTTGTTTCATGGGCTGTGCCTTTGGTGTTGCATCTAATAACTTATGACCAAACCTAAGGTCATCTAGATTTTCTGTCATGTTATCTTCTAGGAGGTTTATAGTTTTGCATTTTACATATAATCCTCTGATCCATTCGAGCTAATTTTTGTGAAAAGTATAAAATCTGTGTCTAGATTTTCTTTCATCTCTTCTCTTCCCTTCTCTCTTCTCTCTTTTTTCTTTTTTCTTTTCTTTTTTCTCTTCTTTTTTCTCTTTTCTCTTTTTTTTTTTTGTGCATGTAGATGTCCTGTTTCTCCAGTACCACTTCTTAAAAAAACTGTCTTGCTCCATTGTATTGCCTTTAGTCCTTTATCAAAAATTGGGTTACTGTATTTACTTGGGTCTATTTTTAGGCTGTCTATTTTGTTCCATTGGTTTTGTCCTTTTTTTTTTTTTTTTTTGGTCAATACCACACTGTCTTGATTAGTGTAACTTTATATCAAGTCTTGAAGTCACGGAATATCAGTCTCCAGCTATATCCTTTTGCTGAATCCATAGATCAAGTTGAAAAGATGACATCTTGACAACACTGAGTGTTCCTATATATGATGAAGAATGTCTCTCCAAATATTAAGTTCTTCTTTGATTTCACTTATTATAGTTTTATGATTTTCTTCTGTTGATTCATAGTCCTCTCAAGAGTTTCCCTGTTGTGATCTGAAGGTGTGACCCCCAAGTGTGGAGGGCAGGGAAAGACAGAAGGAAGAAGAAATTTATATCCAAGGCTTGTTTTGGGTGGCTATACAATGAGTAGATCCCAGCACCATCCTGCCAAATCTTAAAAGTTCACATAGAGGGCTTAACTAGCTTCAGTCACACACACTGTGCAGATGTTTTCAACACCACATCACTATATAAAGACTGTGTTCTTGGAGCAGCCTTTGGGAGTAACAGAGGCAAGCAGAATCTTCAATTTTTGTTTGTCTGAGAGTGTCTTTATTTCATCTTAACTTTTGAAGAATAATTTCACAGGGTACAGAATTATAAATTGGTGGGATTTTTTTCTCTCAATACTTAAAATATTTCACATCGTGATGTTCTTCTTGCTTGTATGGTTCTGAGAAGTTGGACATAATTCTTATCTTTGCTCTTCTTACAGGTAAGGTTTTTCTTTCCTTTAACTTCTTTCAAGATTTTTTTTTTAATCTTTAAATTTCCATAGCTTGAAAATGGTATGCCTAGGTATAGTGTTCTTGGCATTCATCCATGTGGTGTTCTCTGAGCTTCCTGGATTGTGCTTTGGTCTGATAATAATTTGGGGGAAGTTCTTAGTCATTATTGTTTCAAATATTTCTTTTGTTCCTTTTTCCTCCTGCTGGTATTCCCATTATGTATGAGTTACACACTTTGCAATTGTTCCACAGTCCTTGGATATTCCATTCTGGTTTTTCTCAGTCTTTGTTCTCCCTGTTTTTCAGTTTTGGAGGTTTCTATTGAGATACCCTCAAGCTCAGAATCTCTCCTCAGCCATGTCCAGCCTACCACTAATAAGCCCATCAAAGGCATTCTTCATTTCTGTTACAGTGTTTAGCATTCCTTTTTAATTCTTTCTTAGGATTTCCATCTTTCTTCATACATTTCCCATCTGTTCTTACATGCTGTCTATTTTATTAATCATAATTGCTTTAAATCCCCAGTCTGATTATTCCAACAATACTAACGTGTCTGGTTCTAATGCTTGCTCCTGTTTCTTCAAACTGTGTTTTTTGCATTTTGGCGTGCCATGCAATTTTTTGTGATAGCCAGATATGATCAACCAAGTAAAAGAAAGTTCTGTAAATAAGACTTTAATAATGTGATGGTGAGGTATTGGGGGAAGGGAAACATTCCAGAGTTCTATGATTAGGTGCCAGTCTTTTAGTGAGCCTGTGCCTCTGGACTATGAACTTCACAAGTGTTTTTAATTTTTCTTCTCCCCTTAGGTGGGATAGGATGGCTAGAGTGGGCTGTAGTTGGGTAATTCCCTTCCCTCAAGTCAGTTAGCTCTGATAAAATCCCAGCAGTTTAGGATCTGTTTAAGCAGTTTCTCTGAGGGCCGACTCTTTAAGAACAGAGTTCTCTGGTATATTTCAAAACGGTTTCTTTTCCCCTCCCCATGCTAGAAGCCCCACGGGATTTTACTCCTTCATTTGCTTGGAGACCCTTGACTTCTGAGAGGTAAATCTCACGAGAGCATAGGGGCCCCTCTACGACTGGGTATTCCTTGGGGCTGTTTAACTCCCCACAGTGAGCATCCAGAAATTCTTCAGTTACAGTTCAGGTTCTCCTAACCAGGCACTGCTTCCTGCGGAGGTCTCTGCTCTGCTAAGATGTGATCCTCCGTATGCGCCAGTCTATCTCTTCAATTTCAGTCGCAGTGGTTTGCCCTGTGACCTCACTTCTTTTGAGATCTAAGAAAAGTTGTTGATTTTTCAGCCTGTTCAGATTTTTACTTGTTAGGACTGAGTGGTGACTTCCAAGCTCCTTATATGTGGCGCTGGAACTGACAGCTCTAAAATACTTTAAAAACAATTTTCGTGATAAGAATATTCTATTTAAATATAAATAATATAATATGGATTATGTTCCTATTTTGTTTGTAATAACCAGTCTTATGTCGTTTGTTTGCCACTTTTAAATCCTAGAATGGATCACTTAAAAGTTTCAGGGTTT
The DNA here is from genome assembly GCF_023065955.2 of Ursus arctos. Taxonomy (NCBI): domain Eukaryota; kingdom Metazoa; phylum Chordata; class Mammalia; order Carnivora; family Ursidae; genus Ursus; species Ursus arctos. The sequence goes on from NW_026622930.1 coordinate 18,606,837, forward strand.
TTTGTTTTTTGTTTTGAAACTAAAAAAATGTTATCACCAACCCAATCCTCATCTTATCTTTCCTGCGTGACTTACCTGTCTCTTGACTTCGGACTCCCACCTTTGACCCTTTCCTGGCTCTGTTTCCCATAGAGCATGCTGCTGAGTAATCTTCTCAACGTGTACATTACAGCGTACCACTTCCTGGTCAAAGCGCTTATGTCTCCCTCTTTGCACAAGCACTGAATCTATTATCCTTACCTGACATTTAGGCTCACGGGACTGCCCCTGCCTACCACTCTAGGCTCTATTCACTACATCCCAGCCATTCCTTAAACTGGATGGTGCAAAGTACTATCTCGGGGGCATCCTATTACCTATTCCCTCTGCCTGCAATGCTTTTCCCTCAGGTCTTCTGTTTTTTCTGCGTTTAAATGCCATTTCTCATAGTCCTTAACTACATAGTTTCAGTCAACCCAAATTGTATGTCTATGTTCTATTTTTATCCTACTACCTTTGACTACCTGATAATATCTTATTACATACATACTCGTGTGTGTACCTTAGCCAATGACAGGAAGGACCTAATTCTATATGTAAGCTCCCGAAACAGTACCTGGCATACAATAGGCTCCCAATGAGTTTTTGTTAAGTGAAGAAATATATTAAAAATTCAGTATGCAAATTGCAATATCTCATCCAGAGATTTCAGTAAACAGTTAAACTATAAATTTGAATTCCCATATATTAACCTTTTTATTTCCCCCTAATGAATTTTACTTTGAGAAAGAAGGAAAATAAATTCATCATTATTATTTAATTTTGGAAAGCCACTAAAATTTACAATAACCTTTTTTTGTTGTTGTTGTTGTTAGGGTATAGCTATTTTTTCTATGTCACCATTATTATTTCCATTTATTAGGTTCAATGCAACAATAACCTTTTACTGTATAATTGTATAATTATTGTATAGTTGTATAATCCCAATAAAATTAGTAGGTTCAAACTGGCCCATTATCCCTGGACACCCTTGCAAAGCCAAACCCTCTCTGGGAAGGTTACCTAGAGAATCAAGTAACATATTCTTCTCCTTTCCTCTCCACCCCCACAAATCCATGGCACTTTTGATGACACATTTGAAAGTATATGAAGGAACACATTGCATTACACTAAGACAAAACACAGATATTGTTTTGGTTCTCTGCGAACATGCACATATAAGCCACTCTCTCATCCTAACGTTTGCCTGTAAGACTTTCTAGAAGTTGATATATATTTGGTCTGCCACTTTCCAACTTATTAAAGTGCTCAATAATTTATTTTACCCACAAACCAGAATTTATTTGTTTCGGAAGCCCTGCCTACTTCCAAGAGGACTTGAAAGAGCTTGTGATTTAAAAGAGGATTCAAAAGCAGACAATTAGGAATAAAATAGAGTTCCTTTATTTAAAAAAAAAAAGATTTAGGAATTCCCAGGTTTCTGAGATGAAAAGATGACTGTACAACACAGGGTTGTGGGTTCTGCATGTACACTCCATTTTCTGTCAATTAAGAAAAAGCGTTTTGTCTTAACCAGGGAAGCATGTTGGCTTACAGGGTTTCTCTTTTCTGACAAGAGATAGCCTACAAATCCATGTGTGCAGCAGAGCCAGTATTTCCTTTCAGCAAGACAATTCAAGCAGGAAGTGAGCTCTGCAGTGGATTGAATTATTGGTCTCAATTTTTTTCACTCTCTGTTACAGAATGAAACATCCATACTATGTGCATGGCCTTGTGGCAAGAAAATTATTCTTCCGTGTATCGTTCGGTCCCTGGATACTTTGCATACTCAATTTTGGCTGCAGCCTTGTGACATGGTCTGTTCAGGGGGGTGTTAGGACAGTGGGTAAGTCGCTGGGATCTCCCTCTTATGCTTGCATGACTGTGATGAGGAACTATATAGGAACTATATACTATTCCATACTTCTGCTCTGTAGGAACCACGGCACCAGACCAGGTCCACAGACCCATGAAGCAGAGCAACCCACCAGCCTGCAGCTCTGCAGCTCATGGCAGGAGGGCTGCGGCTAAGGCACAAGGCGTAAGCACAGGATGACTGTGGCAGTAGATAACCAACACAAGTTGATTTCTCAAGGCACAAATGGAAAACATACAAAGGAAATTGAGTAATAAAAAGCCATCTTTCTGTGTTTTGAAACTTCAAGCAAATATCTTTAGATCAGCACAGGAAAGGTAAATATGAAATTTCTGCATAACCACTAGTTCAGGGCATATTCTTGTTATAAGATCATGTTTCCACCATTGAAACACTTACGATCTCTTGGGGTCAAGTTGGGTTTAGTGTAGGTTGACTTAAAGAGTGGGGGAGAGATTTGCCTTCAGTCCATAACTTTCTATACACACATCTGACATGTCAGTAGTAAACACATAAGGGCCCAGCAGCCGGAAATTGGGATTATGCAGAGCTGTTCTTGGCCTGCAAGAAAAATCCTGTTTCTGGAGGAGGAGAACCTTGAATTTTGGTTTAACAAATGAAATGGGAATACTGTGGGAAACAAAGTTTGTAAGATTTTATACATTTGTCTGATCTAAGCAACGGCTTAGAAGAGGCAATAGCAAGCAAGCATTAACTAACTATTTACAGAAAGAGGACAAATCAAACACAGGCATTTTTCAGTGTGAAGTTTTGAGGAAAAAAGTGAACATAACCAAGAGAAACAATTTGGTAAACATCACACCGATGATGAACATTGTCTTCTAATTTAAAACCACCAAGAGAGCCATACATAGTACTATATTTACCTATATATTGTTCTGTTTTCTTATCACCACAACACCGTCAAGATTATGTTTTCAGAGTTTCTTCGTGTTGATTCATATATAGTTCGTTCATTAACACTATAGAATAGTTTATTGTATACGTAAAACATAGTTTTTTCTTCCTATGTTTTTCTTTTCTTCCTAGTTTCTAAATTGGTTTTGTGATTACGTACCGTGGTGAAATAAAGTCCCCTATGTAATTTCCTTGTGCAGAGTGCTGCATGTAATAGAAAAGACTTCAGGTATGTTTTAAAACATAACACTCAAAACATTGTATTTTACATTGTTTATGGATTATTAAATATTTACTAGAAATAAAACAATAGGCAGAAATGAAGCTTGCAAAGTATAGAATAGTGGTTGTTGCTTCTGGGGAGAGGTGAGGAGATATAACTGCCTAAGGGAACAAGACAGTGTTCATCAGTTTTTACCATTTACTTTAAAACATCTGAAGAAATAGGGCTAACTGCAAACGATAGCTAATTCAAGGTAAATGAGTACGTGTGTACTTGTCACTTTATTCTCAGAAGTTTGGGAGGTTGTTAAAGCTGCAAAATATATTAAAAAGAAAAGCACGGCTATCTTGGGACTTAAACATTTACTTCTAGTGCATAGTCTGAGAAATTCTTGCTCATGTATACAAACACCTGTGCAAAAGATGTCCATCATTTTTAATGCTTATAAAATGGAAAATAAAGGAAGTCCAACAGGGAAGAAATGAATTATAGGTAAGAAATATAAATAATAGGGGCGCCTGGGTGGCTCAGTCGTTAAGTGTCTGCCTTCGGCTCAGGGCGTGATCCCAGCGTTATGGGATCGAGCCCCGCATCAGGCTTTTCTGCTGGGAGCCTGCTTCTTCCTCTCCTACTCCCCCTGCTTGTGTTCCCTCTCTCTCTGGCTGTCTCTCTCTGTCAAATAAATAAATAAAATCTTAAAAAAAAAAAAAAGAAATATAAATAATAAAACCTATAAAAATCTAATTCCTACTCCTTGAACAAAATATGAAAAATTCAAAAATACATAAGGAAAAAGATTTGTCTATATTTCTACATCCCAAGGTCGGTCAGTGTCAATATCCTGTTATATTTCCTTTCTGGCTTTCTTGGGGGCGTTTAGAGAGTTAAATACAGTAGATATAATTTGGCAACTTGCTATCTCACTTAAAACTCAGAATTTATTTTTAGTCCACAGTTTTCAAATAGTATTGGCAGTTGGCAGGGTCTACCAATATGTTTCTCTAGTCAGCTTGACCTCTTACTCTACAATGGCTATTTCGAATTTTCCTTGTTCTTCTCAAATGTCTGGTTGTCCCATATATTCTTTCATTTTCCCATTTTCTGCAGATGCTTACCTCAGATTAGAATGCTTCTTTACCTTATTACCAAATATAGATGGGTACCCTCCTTACCATTCTCCTCTTTTGATAGGGTAGAAAGTTGCTTTTGGTAAATCTGATGTTAATCCCTGCTGACTTCACTAGCATTGGGTAGTAATTATGGTTATCTTTTCTTTCCTGTGAATCCAACCTCACTCTGGTAACAGATCTTCCCAATGACTATTTAAAATACTCCATTGTCTTTTTTTTTTTTTGTAATAATTCTCTATTATATTGTTAGTCACCATACAGTACATCCCTGGTTTTTGGTGTAAAGTTCCATGATTCATTACTTGCATATAACACCCAGTGCACCATGCAATACATGCCGTCCTTAATACCCATCACCAGCCTACCCCATTCCCCCACCTCCCTCCCCTCTGAAGCCCTCAGTTTGTTTCCCAGAGTCCATAGTCTCTCATGGTTCATTCCCCCTTCTGTTTACCCCGCCTTTCTTCTTCCCTTTCTTCTCCTACCGATCTTCCTAGTTCTTATGTTCCATAAATGAGTGAAACCATATGATAATTGTCTTTCCCTGCTTGACTTATTTCACTTAGCATAATCTCCTCCAGTGCCATCCATGTTGCAGCAAATGTTGAGAAATCGTTCTTTTTGATGGCTGAGTAATATTCCATTGTATATATGGACCACACCTTCTTAATCCCGTCATCTGTTGAAGGGCATCTCGACTCCTTCCACGATTTAGCTATTTGTGGACAATGCTGCTATGAGCATTGGGGTGCATATGGCCCTTCTCTTCACTACGTCTGTATCTTTGGGGTAAATACCTAGTAGTGAAATTGCTGGATCATAGGGTAGCTCAATTTTTAACTTTCTAAGGGACCTCCACACTGTTTTCCAAAGTGGCTGTACCAACAAAAAAAATAAAAAATAAATAAAATACCCCATTGTCTCACATTAAAACAAAAACCAACCAACCAAACAAAAAAAACCTCTTTATAAATCCCCCATCTATTTTCCTATTGCTTCCCCTTCCTCTATACCTTTTGCTGCCAAACCACTTTAGAAACTCAATATACCTATGCTATTCCTTTTCATCAAACCACTTCAATCTAGTTCCTGGCCGTCTCACTCCACTGTAGGGAGTGTCCAACCAGTCTGAATAGGTGAATCAAATATATTGCATATGTAACCAAATAAGTAAATCAACATACAGCACCAACTGTTCAAAAATACCCTATGACTGAGCAATCCTTGGAACTGTTCAGTCAATTTATGCAATGTAATAACCTGGCATCTCTAATTTTTTTAACAATCTTTCATATAGTTCAGAAATTTTCTTATGATGGTAAAAGGAAATTATGTATTTCAGAGTATTGACTTGCTTGAATCCCTCAACTCTGGTTCATTCCATCATTCCATTCTTAGTTGAGAACTTCCCTCCTACCCCTAGGAGAGAAAAAAGAAAAAATTCTTCACCATGGAATATGGGGGCCCTCCATAACCTTGCATGTCACGGTCTTCCATAATCTTTTTGGGCTTATCTCTTTCTAAATCCTGGCCTTATTTATTTATTTATTTATTTATTTTGGAACAAACAACTTCCTAGGATTCCCCACATATACTATATTGCATAAATATCATCAACCTCATCAAGTCCTATTTTGTCTTTTTATGTGTCTATTTTCTCATGTTTATCATTAGAACTTGAGAATATTGCTTATCCTAAAGGGATGCTTAATAAATATTTACTATATAAAAAAATACATGAATACTACATTAAACTGGTTGGACACAGTTATATAATTTGCTTAGATTCATATGATCTGAGCGAACCTCTATGAAATTAAAAAGGCTAAGTGAGAATACCATCTGAGTCTATGGTTGCCTGGATATTCTCACAATCCTTTGCTATCACTATTTCCTGTCACTGCCCTTTCCCCTGCCCTGCCACTTTTTACAGTGTTCACAGCATTTGTTACTCATTTTAAGAATTTCTGGGAGCTGACTTGTTAATATTTTATATGGTAGCCTTAACCCTCCTTGTTGTAAAGCATAAAGACAAGCAATAAGAAGAAATGGAAATCTTTTGTGTTCATGAAATATGGATTACTTAATGGGAAAAGTATAGCTTAGTAATTAAACATAACATTTGGAATTAAGCCACCTATATTTAAATACCAGCCTTTTCACTCTCCAGCTGTATAATTTTCTGGAATTACTTCTCCCTTCTCTGCCCTAGTTACCTCACTTGTAAAAAGGGAGATGTTGAAGTGCTTACTGCTCAGGTGCAGTGCAGAAACCAACAATAGCAAAAGAAAAAAAAGGGGGGGTTAAAATCAGCTAATATTATTTGCATTCCCATCTTTTGTGAACCATTTATTACGCTATAATGAACCATCACCGGCAATAAAAAAGGCTTTTGGTTTAGGGGTCTAATTTAATTTGAAGATTACACTAATTTATAAGTACTATTTAAGTATGACCTTTAAAGACTAACCCCGGATTCTATTGAGTATCCAAAATCCTTATATATTGAAGAATTAATGTTATAGAAAGTTATAAGTGGGAAAATCGGAAAATTAATTAAAATAGAAAGTCATTGTTTACCCTGAGGGAAAGGGAGACAAGAGAGGACCCCTCGAGAGCAAGGTTTATTTCCAAGTCATCCTCACTGATTACGTTTCACAAAGTACCTTTGGTTAGCCTTACCTTTTCTCCAATGTGAGTAACTCATTGGCTTTACACAGCGACCGCTTTTCTTGTTAATTCATGCTATAAGTTGGCCTGCTTTTGCTTTAAATCATCCAGCTGTAGCTTTTGTGGAAAGATAAAATCTTTTAATATATCATAAGAATCTCTTCAATTCAGACAAAAGTCAAAAGTGGAGAAATGGCCTGGGCCTTTATGCTGGAGGAAACAATTAATTTGGAGCGCCATGAGTCTTAATAAGCAGATTCTTCTTTTATGCTATTAAAGCAAAAAGAACTGAGTTAGGAACTGAAACCCTTGCCCCAGAACGAGACTCAAAAACTTACACATGTTGCAAAAATTTAACGTGTTATCTAAACCATGATAGGAAACAACTTTGTTATGTGAAATTGTTTTAATGCTGCCAAAGAGATTTACCATGCATTACCAATAAAAGTGTATCCGTCAAATAAATAAACGCACCTCAAAAGCTCAGACGCCTGCATTTATTTTGTTGAATGTGTTATAGCTCCTTACTCAGCTTAGCTTTCTCTCCATAGACATTAACATCAAGTAGGTGACAAAGGATGTATATCTTCTCCAGATGATTGATGCATTATATCCACTCAGCACAATGCTCTTGATTATTTTCTTTTTACTTTTTATTATAACAAAATAATAATTAATTAGTTAATATAATTAATTTGTGCAAAATTAATTTTCTATCAGCTGAGGGCATAAGGAAGGGCCAAATAAGAAAATGATTGTTTTATTTCTATATTTATTAATCATACATGATGCCTCAACTCTTGTAAAAAAATAAAATAAAATGTTGCTGACTAACCGGAGTGGAGGTTAACATTGTCGTCAAAAGCATGGGCATAGAACCCACTAGCTTAGTTTTAAAGCCTACAGGAGCTCTATGATTTGGGGCAAATAATTCCATTTCCTTGTGGGTAAAGTAAAACCTCATTTTATAGTCTTTTCATTATGAACCTTAAAAAATACGTTTATAATGTTTGGAATTTTTCCAGGAATACGTTTTTGCTACTACAAAACTTAGGAGAGAGAAGACATGCTAGAAACTATTCTGTCTCTGGTATCACAGCCCAGGGCTAGATATTAATGATAACAGCAATGCAAAAAACACACCCAATGTTCATTGAATGTTCGCAATTTACCGGGTACTTTGTTAAGCACTATACAAACAATTCTTTAACCCCCACAAAACATGGCTTTGGATGTGCTATTTCTATTTCCATTTTGTCAATGAAAAATATCAACACTTGGAAAATTTAGCTAAGTTGATGACTGTCCTACACTAAATATTAATGGTAGAAATAGTACTGGTATCCTGTTCTAAGTGCTCTAACCCACGCTCAGTGTTTGTAATAAATTCATTCCCTTAAGTCCCCGGATACAGCCAATAGTTGACTTTAATTAGGCTGTTCATCAGTTTTGTTCTCACATCTGGGACTTCTTGCAGAAGAAACAGAAAAGGCCAACACAATTCTCTTGATACAGTGGGAGAGAGGATAAACTTGCCATCTTTCTATTCTAGACTACCCACACTTTCTTTGCTCACTAAGCTGGAGTGTGCAGTATAAAAATGAAACAGTAGGCAGCTGTCTCTCTACCTTGAATGTTGATACCACAACTTTGACTCAATTATTGTTATTTTTTTTTCATTTTGTTCAGTTAGCCAACATACAGTACATCATAAGTTTTTGTTGTAGCGTTCAACAATTCATGAGTTGTATATAACACCCAGTGCTCATCCCAACACATGCTCTCCTTAATACCCATCACCTGGCCACCCCATTGTTATAATAAATATTTTCTAAGCATATTCTTTGTGTTTTAACCTGTGCGTGGCAGGAATGTGAATTGTAACAAGCTGACTCACAGGACTTAAAATGACACCCAGTGTGTTAAGGGCAATGATAAGACCTGAACACCATGTGGCTGAAGCCAAGAAAAACCATCTAACTGTCAATATAATGATTAGACGAAAGGGTGATATTCAAGGTTAATCCTGTCAAATAAAGAATTTATTAATAATATAAGGTGAAAAAAGCAGCAATGAGAGAAGTACACCCAGAGCTCTGGGACACTGAATGCAACAGAAGTAATTTAGGAAACCTACAGCATCGCTGGGGAGAAGGAGGTGGACAAGACTCACCTCCAACAGAGAGATGGGCTAGAAAAGCAGGCAAGTAAAAATGATGGATAGCCATAATAACACACAAAATACTTTCTTCTTTGATCTTGTTGCTTATGGGAAGTGAATAGCATGAACTAGAGAAATAAGTGTTCAGTTTCAATTTTAGAAATATAATTCTGGTGGTAGGGTTTAGAGGTGAACACCTGGAGATAGTGAAGTGTAGGGAACATTTTATTTTATTTATTTTTCTCTTTACACACTATGTAATCAATAGGGAGTGTCCATTGCCCTTCTAGATGACTTCTGTTATTCCTCATTACAGCCTTTCTTCCGATTCCCCACTTCCAACCAGGTATTAAATATTTAGACACTGAGTCTAAACTGTTCTATCCTTGCTGCTATCAGGATGGCTATTCTACAGTTGTGTGATCAATTAGGGGACCTTTTAAAATAGCCTTTTTAAAATATTTTACTCAGGGGCATCTGGTGGCTCAGTTGGTTAAGCATCTGCCTTCTCCTGAGGTCATGATCCCAGGGTCCTGGGATTGAGCCCCGCATCGGGCTTTCCGCTCAGCGGCTAGTCTGCTTCTCCCTCTCCCTCTGTGATCTCTCTCACTTTGGCTCTCTCTCAAATAAATAAATAAAATATTTTTAAAAATAAAATAGTCTATTCAAACTATGGTAACACATAAGGTAACCAAATATATTGGCTGGGAACGGAAACTCTCTACAGATTACTCTGGTTTGTCTATGTGACCCATCAGGGCGCCTCGGATCTAGAATTTCTTCAGTGAATCATGAAGTGCAGCAAAGCAGTTTTCCAGTTTTGTTGACAGGTAAGTGGCAATGCAACTTATTAAGAATGATTTCAAACATGTGACATAATAATTATTAAATACTTTTAATAATTTAAAAATAATTATTAAACACTTTTAAAAACAAATAGGTACAAATACAAGTAAGGTCCCATGTATCTCCTGCTGACATGTGTAACCCTCCTTCACTGGCGTGGACCCTGGGGGGGTGCTCATCCCCGTGAATGCACTTATACCTTCAGCGTATATGTATGATCCATAGAAAATAATACTTTTTATTCAGTATTCTGTTTATGATATTTATACATATTGTTAAACATGGTTCCGACTTATTCATTTGTACTTCTACGTAAGTATTTTCCATTTTATAAATAGACATAGTTTATTTTCTATTCTCCTGTGTGTGGTCATCCAGATGGTTTATAAGTTCTCACTTTTACAAACAGTGTTGCTGGGTACATATTCACTGGTGCGATGCCCTAAAATGTTTTAAACGTTATGTGCCAGTGGGTGAAATTTCTAAATGATAGGGCATGCCTATCTTGCATTTTATGAGGTATAACCAAACAGTTTTCCAAAATTAGTTATACAAATTTATTTTTTTTGGGGCAATGTATAAATTTATGATGCTGTGCATTTTTGACAGAACGTGGTGTCATTGTGCTTTTAAGCGTTGGTCAACCTCTTATGTGTAGAAGGAGTATGACTTTACATTAGAGATCACTTAAAAACTTTAACTTTACTCAGCTGCTATTAGAATGAACATATCCATTAAAATCTGGTGAAAATTTACCAGTGCATCAATTCATCCAACAAAACACCTTTCACATTTCTTACGAAAAGTCCACAGATGGCTCAATGTAGAATTCTTTCAGGCTGTTATTCCGCAATTCATATAACAGCAAATTAGATTCATGTTTGTTTGGTTTTTTTTAAGAAAAAAAAATAAAGTATTTGCCTGTGGGCTCTGGGATATTTATTTCTCAAATATCTATTTTAACCATTAGAAAAAAACTCAACTATTTCTCCTGTGAAAAGTGGTATATGTTTTTATGGTGGGGTTAGATGAACATTTTGTGGCAGAGGTATCAATGTTAAGCAATCTGATTAAACCCTGAGTGAAAAAATCATGATGCAGACATGGCTAATTTCGCCATACAGATGGTACATTAGCTTGAATCTTGCATAATGGTGATGATCATGTTTATTTTTATGTAAGATTTCCCACTATGCTTATGAATGTCGATATTTGTCTACTTTGTATTATACTCTAAAGTTCTTTTTTTAATGATGCAATGACTGCTTAGAACACATTGTTTTATACTTTCATTTCCATACAAATTTAGAACAAAATTGAATACTAATAATTGATTTCTGAATCATCCAAATAACCCCTATATATGCTATATAATCATGTTAGGTGCATGCACATTTTTGGTTCCGCTTGTGTTGGATATAAATAGTACTCATTTCATTGGCATAGGTTAATAATAGAGCAGATAGGTATATCCATGATGAGGGGTGGTTAAGTGCTTCATGAAGTTTGAGCAAACAATGGTGGTACTCAAAAATTGAGTTTCACATATCATAAGCCAAAATGGGCATACTGAACACAAGCAATCCTGCCTTATCTCAGCCATTGCCGTGATCACGTTTGCGTATCAACTTACATTCAACAAAACTGAACCATCTCGTTAAAAACACCTTACTGCAAAAGCCACTCTGAAGGAGATCACCATGTTCAATTTGGGAAAATTTGAGCACCAAAGTAACTGAAGACCACATGAATTATAAATCTATAGAAAATCTGTCATTTGTATTACAATTGAACTATTGCCATTATCATAGTAAAAACTGGGTAACAGAAGAATCTTAATGGCTGCTTAATCTAGGGGAAAATTCGGGTGAAGGGCAGCATATTTGCATGGCTCAAATCTCTTTGGATTTGAATTTTGATAGCATGGTGGGAGTTGAAGTTTTAAACAGTATAAATGAAAATTGTGTCAGATAAACCCAGATTAATTAATTCATTTTTATTCACCCATTCACTCATTTGAAAGTATTTTGGTACTCGGATGTACTGTGCTCTATTCTAACCATTGGATATCAAGATTTTATTTTCTTAGCACTTTATTTTGTAGCCAAGTCCTGACGCATGATTGATCAACAAAGATCCACCCTTTACCTCTTTCACCAAATGCCTATACTTTATTCTTTGGAAGAGGCAATGTGTTGTTAAGTTTGCCTGTTTGCTTTAAGTGTGAATTCCATAATTCTTCCACTGGGGAGGCAAGACAGAAATCAGAGGCAGTATTGATATGTGCCAATGAATCATAGAAACAAAACGAAAGACTGATAATGTTCATAAAATAAGGTGATCCTTGTGGACGCTGGTAGTGCCAGCCCTGACTATTTAGAAGCATGGGTATGTCTGGGCAGAATTGACAAAGCCTTTGGGCTGCGTGCAGTGATGAGCAGAGCGAATGGGTTTTGTTCATATGAAGTGGCCATTATCGAAGGGGTCCTTGAGTAACTTGCAGCTCCTTCCTGCCTCCACACAGAGCCATCAGCCCCTGAGGTGGCAGAAATCATTAGTCATTCTGGTTGCAAGCTAATGTATTGGAATGAAGCAAAAATTACCATAATGCAAAGTTCTAAAAAGCAATATTCTTCCAATCAGTCTTCATGTAAATATGAGTGCTGCTGATTAAACACTCGGTATAAGAGATGCTACTGCGACCAGACAACAAAATTCTCAGAGAGGTTGGTGAGACTGTCAGCAGCTAACTCAAGTAATTAAGCAGTACAAAAAATGCAAAAGAAGACACACTGCGAAAGCCATCACTGCATTTCACTTTTAATTTAGTTAATAAAAGCCAGCATATAGTTTCCTGATTTGCCAGGAAAGAAAGCAGCTGAGTTTTCTGCTATGTTTAATTTGTGTTCTGCCCATGACCTTTTAATTTACATGCTAAGTTCATCACCTCCATGTTCTGTTCCCTTCGTTTTTCTTCACTAATAACCCACTAGAATACATCTGTTATCTTACAAATTACACAAAATTATAGTTTGATGTCTTTGACATTTTTGTGGTGATATTAAGTACTAAGAACGTATTTGATTCTTTCTGGATGGTGTGTAATGAGTGATGGAATATTCTAATCCCCTTTTATGCATACAGGTTTAGTAGGCCAAATTTACTGACTGATTTTTTTTAAGACTTTATTTATTTTAGAGAGAGATTTTGTTTGAGAGAGAGAAAGCGTGAGAGAGCAGGAGTGGGGTGGGGGGGAGAAGCAGGCTCCTCACTGAGTAAGGAGCCCAAAGCAGGGTTCAGTCTCAGGACCCTGGGATCATGACCTGAGGCAAAGGCAGATGCTTAACCAACTGAGCCACTCAGGCATCCCACTGACTGATTTTTAATAAGACTAATAAAGTATCAACACAACTTATGACTCTATCGTAACCAAAATGATGCAATCCTATATAAGTACATATACATATTTATGCATACCCATATCCATAGATATCATACATACGCATATAACTTAAAGCTACTGCAAACATTTAAAGAGTTATTCAGTTATGCGTATTTCTTTCTAGTCCTCCTCTATCCCCTAATCTACTCCAGCGTTCTGCCCCAACCCCCAAATCAAAAGAAAAGCTTTCCTATGTGCATTCCTATACACATTCCAGCTGCCTTTTATCAAATCCAGTTCTATATTCTTCCTTGTTCATGTCCAGCAGGACAGAGGAAGCACATTCTATCTCTACATTTTCTTCCCCATGATGGGCAGGTCCAGAGTGGGCTTGTCTTGTGTGTTATCAAAATTTTGTCCCAAGTCCCTTCCTCTCTACTAGAATTGGTAACTAAGGATTTTCTTCCTTGGTATCACCTGAGTCCTGAAATGGAAATTGGAACTGCTAAGAAGGAGAAGGGGAACGTGACTGCAACGAAATATTTCAACAGTAGGCACTATTTAACATGCTTTGTGGCCATATTCACTTGTAGGTATCAAGTCACCTTTCATTTATAAAAAGGACTCTCAATTCACCAAGTCTTTGTGCATTACACAGTACAACACTGTCCAGGTTACAGGGCTGAACAAGATCTCAGAGATCATCTGAGCATGTCACATGATGGATGAGAAAAGGAATCAGGGATCCAGAGAGATAAAATCAATTTGTCTATAGCCAGACATCTAGATGATGGCAGACTGGGACCTCGGGAAATTCATTCCCAGTACGACCCTCCTTATATTAATAATTAAATCTCTCTTGGGGCGCCTGGGTGGCACAGCGGTTAAGCGTCTGCCTTCGGCTCAGGGCATGATCCCAGCGTTATGGGATCAAGCCCCACATCAGGCTCCTCCGCTATGAGCCTGCTTCTTCCTCTCCCACTCCCACTGTTTGTGTTCCCTCTCTCGCTGGCTGTCTCTATCTCTGTCGAATAAATAAAATCTTTAAAAAAAATAAATAAATAAAAATAATTAAATCTCTCTTAAGAATTACGTGGAAGCAGTGAATCCAAGATAGAAAATTTCTTCTGCTGTCACTGGTAACAACAAAAACACATCTTCCCATTGCTAGTGAGAACTGGAGTTTCAAAAGATGAACCCCTCACATAATGGTCTCCTAGCCAGAAAATAGCTCTAAGTATAACTTTCCAAGTTAGGAGCATCCATTTAAAATAATGAAGCCAGATGTACTTTTTAACAAAACCCAAGCAATCATTATGAGAACACATTGTTCTGTATTTAGGAATTAACTTGTGTTAGTAGGAGATCCATTATAAAAACACACCATTCTTTACTTGGGGATCAACTAGCGTAAGAAGAAGAAAGAATTTTCCATTAAACTGTTTCTCTTTGGTAACTGAAAAAGAGCATCACTTTGAGAAAGACATGTACTATTTCAAAGCACAAAGAACAGTTGGTTAATAAATGATTCTCTCGAGCAGTGATCCCCAACCTTTATGGAGTTGCCTGGAGATAATTTATCATAATTTGTGTGATCTTGTTATTTCCTCCAGTCTTCCTCTCAGGTCCAGCTGAAATTCTACTTCCTTATGAAGTTTTTTGTTTGTTTTTTGGGTTTTTTTTAAGTAACACTTTCCAACATCTCTGATCGTTCCCCCTAGCTAAATTTCGACGACACTAGGATTCTGTTCCACAGCTTGGCATTTCATTTTTCCCTACTGACCTCATGGGACAAAATCTTGGTTCTAAAATAAATCATAACCTACTCCATTTTAGAGAAACTGAGCTGTATCTCTTTCCAGCTCAACAGTTCTTTGATTTGCACAATATTCAGAAGTCAATGTACAATGATTAATTGAACACAGGGAAAGGGAAGGTTTTTGCCAAAAAAGTAATAATTATTACATGCTTACTATTATTTTAAGATTTCTGTGACCTGAGAGAAATAAATACATTCAATGAGTTGCTGCAAATGTGGATGAGGCTCTTTGAACAAAACAAAACAAAAACTTGAAATCATCTTATGGATATGTTTGCAGGCATATATTTTAAATATTTTTCAAAACGGGGAAATACAACGCACATGTAGAAATGTGCGTAAAATAGAAATGTAGACTTCAATCATTTAAAAACTGAACACTTCAATAACAGCCTCCCTCAAGAGAAAGTTGAATATTGTCAGCATCCCCGAAGCCTTGCAAGTCCCTTCACACCACCACCCCTCTCTCTCAACTAAATTGTAAATTCTGCTTCCCCCCTTACTTTTCTCATTATTTTTTCACATGCATATACATGACCGAACACAAACAGCATGCATTGTTTTCTGCCTCTCTTCTTTTGATCAACATTATGTTTGTGAGATAAAATCATGAGTTGTATGTAGTCGTGGTTAGTCCATTTTTCTGGTTGTACAGAGTATCGTAAGTGTAAACACACCACAATGTATTTACCTACTCCACGGACATTAGACATTTGGACTATTTCCAAATATGTTGACATTATAGACCTTCGACATTCTTCTAGGGAGCTTATGTACACGCAATTTTGTAGGTATTTTTACTTAAGATAAGTTCTTAACAGAGGCACAGTTGGATGTTTTGTGCCAGATAATTCCTTTTTTTTTTTTTTGGTGAGTTATCCTTTTTTTAATTTTTTTTTAATAAAGATTTTATTTATTTATTTGACAGAGATAGAGACAACCAGCGAGAGAGGGAACACAAGCAGGGGGAGTGGGAGAGGAAGAAGCAGGCTCATAGCGGAGGAGCCTGATGTGGGGCTCGATCCCACAACGCCGGGATCACGCCGTGAGCCAAAGGCAGACGCTTAACCGCTGTGCCACCCAGGCGCCCCTGGTGAGTTATCCTGAGAATTATAGAACAGTTAGCTACATCCTTGGTCTCTCCTTCCTGGATGCCAATATTGCTACCACCCCTACTACCACCCCCAGGTGGGAATAAGCAATGCTCCAGA
Source organism: Ursus arctos (assembly GCF_023065955.2). NCBI lineage: Eukaryota > Metazoa > Chordata > Mammalia > Carnivora > Ursidae > Ursus > Ursus arctos. The sequence goes on from NW_026622930.1 coordinate 18,623,091, forward strand.
GATTGGCAGATGTCCTGAGCAAGGAAGAGTAATTGCCCTGGGTTGAGAAACACTGACCTAGGAGGGTATCTGATTTCTGTAAGTAATAGCCAACCCTTTTTCAAAATGGAGTTTCCAATTTTCCCCTCAACCTGATACGTCCCATTCTTCACATTCTCACCGATACTTGGTGTGATCCTTTCCCAAGGCTGCCATAACGAAACCACAGAGTGTGTGGTGTAAACAACAGAAGTTTATTTTCTCAGGTTCTGGGGGCTGGAAGTCTAAGGTCAAGGCGTTGGCGGGTTTGGTTCTGAGGCCTCTCTGCTCAGCTTGCATGTGTCTCCTTTCTCTTGGTGTCCTCACATGTCCTTTTTCTGTGGACAAGTACCCCTGGTGTCTCTTCCTCTCTGATAAGGACACTAGTCCTATTGGATTAGTCTCCTACCCTTATGATTTCATTTAACCTTAATTCCCTCTGTAAGGGCCCTGTCTCCAAATACAGTCATATGGGAAGTTAGGGCTTCCAACATACGAATTCTGAGGGGAACACAATTCGGTCCATAGCACTTGGTATTATCACCTTTTCAGTTTTTGCAGTTCTATCTTGTATCGGCGGGAGCGTCAATTTTCATTTCCTTGATAATTAATGAGTTTGACACTTTTTCAAATGTCAGTTGGCTATGCAAATCCTCAAATTGGTGAAGTTTTTTTCAAGCTTTTTAGCCAAATTTTGTGTTTGTTTTAACCGTGTTTTCCTATTGATTTGTTAAAGTTCTTTAAATATTCCTTCTGCCAGTTATCATCATCACAGGGGTCTTCTTCCACTTCAAGGCTTTGCTTTCTCTTGATGGTTTATTGATAAAGGAAAATGTTTAGTTTTAACGTAACTGAAGTCATCAATCTGTTTCCTTCCGACCTTGATTTGTATATGAGGCACACAGTGTCAATTCAGGGGATAGTTTTAATTTTTTTCTTTATGGATGTCAAATTAACCAACATTATTTAGTGAAAGACCATCTTTGTCGCAAATCAAATTGAAATCATTGAAATTACTCTCTTTCCTAGTTTTGAAACATACTATATATTCAATTATACTCTCTTGGGTTGTGAAACCTCCCTTTAACTTGCTTCGAACAACATTCGGCATACCCTGCTATGCAGGAGTATTTAGAGGGCACAGTTAGGTGGAGAAATTTGATAAATTAATAAGAGATTATCTTTCCTTCTACATGCTTCGTCTCTGAGCTCAGTGTTCTGTTTTATTTTAACAGCATTGGACAAAAGTTAAATTCCTAGCAATTGGAAGCTGTCAGGAAATTTCATCCCCGGAGATTGGACCAAATTACTTAATAGCCCATCTTACTTCTATGTCTCAAAATGGCTTACTTTTTTGAGGGGAATATCTGGAGTTCATAGCACATTGGATATTAACAAAGCAAGGATGATTTAAAGTAATTGTAATATTTACTAAGCACCTACTGTATGTCAGGTTAGTTCTTAATATACACATTTTTTTAATATTCAAAGAAGCCCAGCAAATTAGGTCATGCTATTAACCCTACTTATCTGGTAAGAAACTTGTGTACCCCAAGTTTCCTAGCTGGGAGGGCTAAAGTCAGGATTTGAATTATTTTCCATCTGAATCCAGAGTCTGCACACTTCCACAGTAACCTACAATATATCCAGACTGATAGAGAAAAGACCAGGGAAAGCCACATTGTTTTCAAATAAGAGCAATTTTACCAGTAGGAAGCAGGTGACAATACTGCAGTTCTCCAAGAGTTGAGGACCAACTGTAAAGAGTTTTGATGTGCCAGATTTTGTCTTCATGTCAGGAAAAAATTTACACTTAATTGAACAACGATTCTTCCGAAAAATGAAACCGTTTCCTTGAGACTGAAGAGTTTTCTAGTACTGACGGCATTTAAATGAAAAAGCTAGAAAAAATTTCTGATGGAATGTTGGTCTGGAAGTCTCCTGAATAATTCCTCCAGATAAAAAATACTGCAATTTATGTTATTAAATCCTGTATATGTAATGTTTAACTAAGCTCTTTTTTTTTTTTAGCTTGGGATGAAACGTACATAAAAGAAAAATAAGATATCTTCCTTCCATTAGCTTATGATAAACAATGAACAAAGATAAATATAAGCAGTAGATTATAAATTTAAACTGAAAATATTTTCATTTGACTTATCTTACAAAAATAATTTTTAAAAATCCTATTTTTATGTGAATGAGAGATAAGGAATTCTCCTTTCTTCCATTTGATTGCACAGTTTACAAAATATTTACTCTGTTTAAAATGTAAGACAAAACTCCATGTCATTATTACTATACTCTTAAAGCTACAAAGTTCATTCTAATCAAGGCGGTGATCCACTGCAGATATATATAAAGTAGAATTCTGATTCAAAGGGAGTACAGAACCAGCCCCAAACAAGCAGGTTCTCTCTAAGTCCTAAATCCATAATAATGAAAAACGTGACACTAATAAATGTTTAAATGCACAAATATTTCTGAAAATTGGTAATACAGTGTCATTTTTCTAACAATTACAATCTATATATTTATCCCATATTAGTTACTCCATTAGATGCTGCAACTGTACAGAAGGACATTGATAATATTAGGATAGGTTATACTGTTGTAACAAATAACTCCTGAATCTAACTATCTTTGTAAGAATGTATCACTTATCCAGTGTCTGCTGGGACTTCTCTATGGGATAGCACTCTCCTTTTCAGTGATAATTGAGTCAGTCTAATATTTTTGGTTCCATTATTTCAAAGTATGGCCATGGCAGGTAAAGTGATAGATTTCCATCAATTACAATTGCATATGCAATTCAATTATTAATGCCACAGCACAATAATAAAGAAAATTTTATAAAGCAGGATGCATCTTTTCCATATTAAGTTGTTAAAAATGTGGTCAAAATCAGAGATTTTCCCTATTTTATGTAAGACCATAAAAATCTCTTTGTATCCTGTGTATTGTGCTTGAACATTAAAGGAAGACACAAAAGTCTTTAGTAATTAAATTCTGTGCATTAAGAAAATGTCTACATTAGCAGCTATGGGCACTATGCATGAAATATACTCATAAAATTCTTAGGAAAGGCATACGTTTAGGGTTATGTTCATGGAATTGTACTTATCCTAAATAGTAATGACATCTATTAGGTCAGAATTATTAGACTAAATCTCTATACACTGGTTACACAACAAATACAATTATTTTGTTAGGCAAAGTTCAGTTAAACTGTCATCTGGTATTTTCTCCTTCAAATATCCTCATAGAGTGCTAGTAGGTAATAAGATGTAAATGCAGTTTAGGTGCACTTTATTTTTATTCCAGAAGAGACAACTTATTCAGATTTAAGGGAGACATAAAAGTGGAATGTGCCACCATTTGAGGCAATGATTTGAGAAATGATTTTGATAAGGAAATACCATTTCAGTAGAGGAAAATCTAACAGAAGGGAGAATCATCAAACATTAGCCCACAATCCCACTCTGGATATCAGACCTGGTGTGTTTCAGGATTTACTGACTTCTTTTTTTTCTGACTTGCAAAAGGTGATGTAGTGTAAAACTTCACAACCACGTGCTTGAAAATTTCTTCAGCAAAAATAAGAAATCTAAGTGTCATACATAAAGAAAATATGCTGATGTGGCTCCTATCTGTGTGGAATAGGTTTTTTCATCATAAGTTCAGATCAGTCAGGTTTGCCAACAAATGAGTTAAAAAAAAAAACAAAACAAACCTGGATTTTCTGAGATTTTTGGATTTTAGAATGATGAATTATAGATATGTACTAATTAATTTGTAACTGCTCTCTACTATATACACAAGTAAATGCATATATATTCTTTTGGGCTTTACAATTAATTCATGTACTTGGTCAGTGTGCTGGCATGACCTCCACTTCATAAATCTAAGGCTTTCGCTCTTCCTCCCGCGGAGAATCTGGAGCTACATTTCCCAAAACCCCCTTTTTCTAACACTGAGAAGCAGTCATGCAACATTTGGAGGTTGAAAAAGAAGGAAGGGTGATTCTTCTGAGACAACTGTAAGTGGCTGAGCAGGCAAAGGAACGACAGAGGTAAGGTTCAAGGTGGTTTGTTGAGGAACACCTGAGATTCATGCACGCCAGTGCTGCGAGCTGAGATGGTCTAAGACTCTTTCTAGAGCTTTTAGGGATCAGAGGAGTTTCTGTATGAGCTTTGGAGAACAACGCCCACCACCTTTGGTGGCTGTAGTTTGAGATCATTGGTGATCGTCTCCAAATCTGGTTGAAATCCATAAATCCAAAGGACTTGGAGCAACTACCATTTTCCTTAGTGAATCCAAAGACAGTCAAGTTCATTCAATGAAGAAGAACCAGTTTTGAATATTCCAAAAGTGCTGCAATTTGTTTTGCTTTTGAAATTTATTAAAGAGCAAAAAGAATGTGTGATGTAATGAAATAAATAAATTTCGAACTTTCTGTCTCATTTTGTCTTATTTATTTATTTATTTATTTATTTTTAAAGATTTTATTTATTTGAGAGACAGAGCACAAGCAGGGTGAAGGGAGGAAGGAGAAGCAGACTCCCCCTCCCCCCAGAGCAGGGAGCCCAATGTGGGACTCCATCCTGGGACTCTGGGATCATGACCTGAGCCAAAGGCAGACTCTTAACTGACTGAACCACCCAGGAGCCCTGTCTCACCTATTTAAACAAGGCTATTTTCATGGTCCATTCTTTCACATGGTACAGTGATCTTTACTGGAGACCCATGCTTGCCTTCTAAAAATAAGTGTAATATATTGTGGCATTTAAAACAAATGAATAAGAAGTTATTAGGATTCTAAGTATTCTGCTTTCCCAAGGCGTGTTTTATTACTGTTATTATTATTATTGATTACTATTATTATTTAGTAACCTATCCACCCTTTTGTCATTGATCTTTGCTGACTACCCCTTGATGAATCCCAAATCAAAGATCTTCTGTATTATTTTTAGGTTCTTTTAAGTTAACTTAGTCATTCACAAAGAGTGTTGCTGAATGTTATGATATTATTCAATATCTGAAAGTTTGAACACATAAATTCTCTGAATTCCTCCTGTAATCTTTTGAGTCTAGGCATTTATACAGATCTGAACCTGCATTCCCCACCTACTTTTATCATTTGGAAAGACATTTTTGAAAGTGTACTGCTCTATTTCCAAAATGAGAGTTTGTAAAATAGAGTGTTATCCTTCCGAGTTAAATGCTTCCAAAGGCCTCCATGTGATTTGCTACTAATTTCAAGATTTATGTTACTAAATATACACTGGCTAATAAGCCATTCTTGAATGATAACTCAACAGACTATTTGGCATGGGGACAATTATTCCACAGCTGCTTGCAAGATGCCACTAAATGTGAAATGGCATAACTGTTTTCCTTGGCATACTGTTAACCACTTCCCCTCAAAAAAAAAGAAAAGAAAAAAAAAGAAAGAAACAAAACAAATGTACTGATTCCTCTTTGTTCAATTTATGTAGGAGAGGACAAAAATAGAATAGAATGAATCATGGCTGAAGAAAGAAAAGCAATAGATAAGCTGTACAGATATATTGGAGAGACTGAAACATCTGGGTGTCCGTAGAATTCATAGGCACTGCTGGATTCACATCACAGGATTGGCTCTGTAACCCTAGACTGGGGATGAACAAACATGTGTGAACAAGGCTACGCTAGGGTAAATATGTCATTTGCCTCAAGTAAATGAACCCATTGGTTATCTCATCCAATCTTCACACCTTGAAGACGTATAGTATACGTCTTGTAGAGTGTGTTATTATACTCAATGTATCCGATCTTAATTTATTCCTAGAGATTATTTTTTATTTTCATTTTTTTGCCAGATTTCTTTTCTCACATCATTTTTGTATTATTTTATTCATCTGTAGATTTGTAATCTTTTAAAAAATATGAAAGGGTTTCCACTGAGAAAATGTTTGGACTATGTTATTATTGTTTGGTTTGGTTTTTATTTGAGGTTAGGAAATAAGCTACAAATTATATTCCATAATCTTTTATTAGAGTTTAAAACCTAGTTAAAACCAGGTAGTACCTTTTGAAATAAACAAAACAAGCAACCAAGAGCCAAATGTCTGTCAATTTCAAACAATGACTGTGTTTAAGCATCAGGATGATCTTTAGAACTTAGGTCTTTTAAACATCTTACAGCCTATTGTGTGACTATTAACTATTCTAGGACAAATCAGTAGCTTTTCAAACATCGTATTACCCTGAAGGTTTCAACAAAATGGTATAGTTATCAATTTAAATAATACTTAACAATTCTATCTTATAATTGTTAGAGTTGTAACCTAAGTTTTCTTCTGCTGAGCTGATCTTGTATTTGGGGAAAAGAAAGGAAGAAAGAAGCAAAAAAAGAAAAGCGTATCTTGATATTTTGGGTTGGAATGTAGAAAACAAAATAGTGCCTAGGAAAATAAATATATTTCGAATGCATTAAATTTGCAGAACAGGTGCAGTGAGAGCTGGCATTCAACAGGTTGCTACAGTTTTACTGAGCACCAGACTTTGTGTTACCTCTTTTCTGAGATGAACTGGATGGGAACCATAGCTTCAAAAACTCAAGAGTAGTTAAACAGAAATAATTCTATGTCCAAATTAGGTTTTGTATTTTTAAGTGGTGGTATCAAATACAAATAACAAAAAAGTAAAAATAAAAAGGTAAAAGTGAATGTTTTTCCCAATAGCAAATGATTTTTGTTGAGAAGGACATTTTCAAGGGGACTGCCTTGTACAGAATATAACCTTTTATAAGATTTGGCTTAGATAAGCTTATCCAAGCATGGGGAAAACTGGAAGAGAAAAATGGGTAATTGACAAAATACGAATTTTATAAGAAGTGGTTTGAGCTGAAAATAACATCTTTTTCAGTTCAAAATAAATAAATTTATCATTGAGTATGTGATGAAAGTAATTTGTGGATATAAATTTTCATTGCAGGTTGGGCATTGTGACTGCTAGGAAATGACCTTTGATGGTAGCACTTTGCTCTCAAGAAAATGTCCCTTTTTTCATTCCACAAAAACTCAGTATAAATCTTTTTTTTTTTTTTTTTCCTATGTCAAAGATGGATTTCTAGCTAGCTGCTTTACAAACACTGACTTGACATCTGTTGATTCCTTTAGGGACATTTTTACAAAGTCGTGAAAGTGTCAACAAGAAAACTACACACAGGTGATACCACCCATTTTACAGTCCTAAATATTACTGATTTTTTTCTTTTTAACTTTAAATGATAAATCGGTAAAAGGTAAGAAAATTGTTTAAAAACTACTGTCTTGAACATAAATCTTGGTTGGCTCTAATGTTATATATAATATGTTTTTATATAACCATGAATAATAAAACTGAACTTGGAGTTCATGATCTGCCATCAATAGGACAGACATTATTCTTTCCACTTTTTGCAACACCTTAGGACTCTGTCCCTAGGAAGGATCAGCATTTGATAAATGGCTAGTTTGAGTGAAGATAAATTCATTAGAAAAGTTTCCTATGCCTTCTGAATATTAAGTTGTCCTATTTCCAATATATTCTAATCAACAGAACTATTTAGGCATAGTTTCAATGGAACATAGTTTAAGTGGAACATAGGCTCATTTATTTCTTTCTAATAAACATTTATGGAGTCCCTTATTCTTGGGGAAACCTTACTATATGAGGAATGCAATGCTTTTCATATCAATCGATGCTTATGTGTCATTTATACCAACACCTGAATAAATTACTGAGGAAAGTGGTGTCTAGTGACTAGTAGGAGACAATAGGTGATCAATTAAAAAATTAAAAGAGAAAAAAATAAAATAAAGTAAAATAAAATAAAATAAAATAAGACAGGTTTTTTAAAGGTAAATACATATTTACCACCTCATTCATTCCACTCCCAGGCATTTACATGGCAAAATGACACCATATTTCCATAGCATATATTCATTCAAAGACTTGTACATTGCAGCTTAATTTATAATAGCCCCAAACTGGAAATAATCATTAAAAAGTGGATGGATAAACAAATTATGGCAGTACTATGTTATGATAATTATACTAAGTGAAGGAAACCGTACAAAACAAGGGTACATAACGTATAATTCCACTTATTTGAAACTCTGAAAAATGTAAATGAACCTATAGTGACAGAAAGAAGATCAGTGGCTGCCTGGGGCTGGGGGGAGGGGTGGTAGGAGCAGTTGGAAGGGAGAGATTACACTGGGGCCCACGAAAACATCTGAGTGGTGGTGACACTTGTTATCTTATTTTGGTGATGGTTTTATGGGTAATACATATGTCAAAACATATCCAACTGCAGAATTAAACATGTATAATTTATTATATTCAATTATGTCTCAAAAGTGTTTTATTTTTTTTAAGATCTCTTCACTCAGTTTCTGCCTGCATCAACCATAGTTTTATTCCATTTCTACTTTATGAAGTATGGTTATTTGTTATATTTCGTATTATATAAAGAGTAAAAAAATATATACTCATCACGCCATTCTCATAGTCTGCTACTTCTTTTACCCATCCTTACGTTACATCACTACCCAATCGCTCCGATTTCATGTATCATGTACTCCTAAATCTTACGTTAGCTGCGGTGTCGCTTCTGTCAGTAGTGCTCATGCACCCCAAGCCTTCATGTAGTAGCTAATGCATTTTTTTCTTCAAAATTCAACCCTACTCTTTCACCTGGGAGTGTTCAAGTGATCCTTGTCCATGCTTGAATAATACCCTGTGCAAATATCTAGCAAAGTTCTTAAAGGCCACAAGTGCCTTCTTCACGTCACTCTCGGCTTCTCCAAATAAGGACCCTGGATTCCATAATCCCTAGCAGAGGGAAAAATGCAAAGGAGGCATCAGCTGAGTGTTTGTTCAGCTGAACTGGACCCCACTCTATGTATTGCCCTGTTCCTCAGGAGAGCCACTAAAATTGATGTGAATCATTTTTAATGTATGTGCATCAGTAAATATGCAATTATTATATACATCTGCAGGCTCTTGTTTCAAAAAACAACAACTAAGAAATGGCTTTTACATAAAAATAACATATGATATTCAAAGCAAATCCAAGCCATGTGAAGGAAGCAGAAAGGCAAGAATTTTGGTCATTTCAGTTAAACCACACACAAATCAGGAAACACATTTTACTCTCAAATAGAGTGATAAGAGAAACACGTTATGTTGAATAGTACTTTGATGATGGCAAGTATCAGATACTAATGTGAAAATATTTCATGTTATTACTATAAATTATTGCTTATTAATGTTTATATTTCTTAGTATTATCTGTATATTACTTATATAAATAATACAAGTTTTAAATAATACTTACATATGAATACTTATAAGTACTACTAAGTAACATAAGTAATGCTATAAATAAAATTAAATTTCAATTATAAATATTTCATAATTTACGGAAAATAATTCGACCTGTATTTATTACATTTGTCCTTGGAAAATGAGTAATATATTGGAAAATGCAGATGAATCAAGACATATCTTTATTGGATTAGTTTTATATTAACTATGCCAATAGAAAAATAGATATTGAATTATAACTCTGGGAAGCCATTTCTTTAAGGTCCTACGGTCACAGCTACAGCAATTTTGTTACTGATAATATGATAGTACAAAGGAGAAAAAGAACTGGGGAGACTTACCAAAGTCACATGCTTTTACTTAACATTTTAATACCTTGAATCATAGAAATGTGTGTTTGCCTTAGACTCCCCATGTTATATATTTGTTAATCCCAGTGTCATAGGATAAAACCAAAATTCAAAGGTCTCTGTAGCATGTGATTTATGTGACAGAAAAGAATGATAAAGAAAACCTATATGCTGACATTTCTGAGGACTTCCATCGGAGCTGATTCTCCAAGGTTCCAGCAGGAACTTTTCACAAATTTCAGGGACACCCCTGAAAGGCCCTTCTGTGTGTTGTTAACTGGCAAGTACAAGTGCACTAATAAGAATACTGTGTTGTTATAGTCATTATTTAACAACTAGTTACCATGGGCAGGTGCTTTGGGGTTTTTATTACATTTTTACTATTGTGATTTGCTCTCTCCCAAGGATAAGAAGTCTGTGTCATAGCTAGATTTTAGAACAGATCATCGAGTCTTCGCGGGCAGTGTTTGGGCTGGAAATAAAAAATCTGCTACTATTGATGATGTGTCATGCAGTCACTTACCCGAGCAGAAAAATATGGCTGTTGCTTTTGTATGCTCTTCAATAGTAGATGGAGTTTTTGGATTCTCTCATGGAGATACACTGCTAAAACCGAGATGCCTTGCTAATAAAAACAAAACAAAAACATGGAAAATTGAGAATAATAAAAGGCTTTTTTGACAGTTTTACATGCTGTGCAAAGACAATCCATTTTGGATGATACTTGATTTGCAGAGTATATATATATATATTTCAAAACTTCGTTTTAACGAATTTTTCTACTCAGTAGAAGGTCAAAAGTAAATTCCTTTCTCCATACTGTGCAGTTAGTAAGCTTAAACTTTCACATTTGCTAGCAAGGTCATTCAAAATCCACCCACCGGGCAAACCTCTTGGAATGAAGGTTGGCTATAACGCAGGCATCCTTTATCCTAGCTCAAACCAAACTGACTGAAAGCAAGTAACATTAGAACATACTTATCAGAGATTATAATTTGGTCACTTTATCTAATAAGACTAAGTGTTAGTTGAATTTATTCCCAACTGTGTAGAATTTTGTCTGGACTCATAACCTACATCGTATTAAAAGATGAGCTGAACAAGAGGAACTAGAGTTGGAGTCAACTGGGAATGAGCAAGCCATAGAAGTAGTTTGTTTTTCCTCCACAAGTAATGACTCTTTTAAGTTTTAAATAAAATCCAAAATTTGTTTGCGTAATCTATCCATTTGAAATACTCCCAAATTTGTTTGGAAAAGAAAGCCTTTGATACAATACTATAGAAAACTTCAACTATCTTTATTAGAGTAATAAATATAATCTTTGTTTCTGTGTCAAATACTTTCTCATCATTTAAAATACACCACATTAATCTGCCACTCTTATTGTCTGAGGTCATCAGTGATTTGCTAAAATACTACGTGCAGAGAATAATAGGGAAGGACATCTCTAATGGCGGTAGCTTCACCTTTTGGTACTTCAATCTCTAAGTCCCCCCAGGAAAAAAAAGCCAGACTTGTTTTTGGTTACTGGTCCAATCCTGTCTCCCATGGAGCAAAGGAGATTACAATAAATGTGAATGGGATACATCTCTTTTGGATAGGCTTATTTCCTCATTGTTGATCCATATTAATATTCCTGGATATGGATCCACCTGAGAATTCAAAGTCAATGTAAAAAGCTTATTTGCCTGGCAAGAAACAGGCAAATTTAACAAACATCTGGACCAGAAATCAGTTAGAAATTAACAGGATGTAAGATGATGTTATTTAAATACTCTGCAATGAATACTAAGGAAATAATACACGTATTTTTCCAAGGGCATGAGTGGGTTTTCGCTTGGGACTGAAGAGGGTAAAAAAATAATCAAAGCTTATAGCAGAAGATTAGACTGAATCTAAAACATAAAATTCACTTCTTTTTTTAGTAGAAATGATTATATCTTTCTCAATATCTTCATGTCTTTATAACTTTCTAAATAGGAAGGAAGTTTAAAGTTAGCAAGAATAAATATAATTCACATTGAAACCCATGTGCCACTTTCACAGAAGTTCCTGAATATATATATATTCTTTTATGATTGATCAATTTATCCTACTGAAGAGGAATATTAGCTGCTACATAAGTTATTTCTTTTTGATTTCATAATCAGTCATTTGCAATGGATTATTTCAACCAGAGAAATGGGGACCACCCTGGAGGTAGGAAATTGCCATTGCTTCTACCTCCCCAGAGCAATTTTAGCAGCTAAGTTGCTACCCAGGGAATGACATTTTTATGTTCCATTAGTGATAAACATTATTTTTACGCTGCTCATGACCATTTCTCACCCTGCTTATATATGTGCATTTATCTGCCCTCTCTCCCCACCATTCCAATTATTTCCAACGGCAAGAACTAAGTAATACATCTCAGAAGTTTAAAGGTGGTTGTGAAGTAAACAAAGGACAACGTAAGGGTCGTGAATTCACAAAAGTGAACTAATAAATGATCATTGTCACTATTATCCCATGCCTTTTGTGCATGAAGCCTTAGTAATGAAGACAGTTCATTTTCAAGATGTGAGGCTCTCATTATTAGCCTGAAAATCAGTTGCAAATATAGAATTATCCAGGAGTGTAAGTAATGGATTTGTCTCTTCAAGTGAATCTGAAAATATGATGCATATGGGTAGAATAAGATAAATAGTGCTTTAAGTGGGATTTAAGTGAAATTAAAATAACCAATTTTTAAACATCTACATTAGTCCAGGCTCTGTGTTAGGATTTCCACATGAGACTCCCAACCCATGAGGAAGAATTTCTCCATTCCACAAATGAGAAGAGCTTCAAAGGGCTCTTCACAGGCATACAATCTCAAGTGTATTTATACATTACGCATTGTAAAAAAGAGAAGATTCAGGAAGGGGATGGCAACGGGGAACTTTCTTCATGTTACCACTTTGCTTAAAGCCAGAGGTTTGATCTCAAGAAGAGAGGCTCATTTCTTCACTCAAACTCAAAAAAAATTTTTTTGCCAAATTTACTTAAAAAGATGCATTTTCACTTTATTTGCCTGGCAAGAAATGGCAAAATTTAACAATTTTAACAAAATTTGTTATGTGTTCAATTTCATTATCCAATACCAGTAATATCTCTAGTTACTTCTTGTTCAGTGACTATTAATGTGAGCAATTTAATAATCTCTTTTTCAGTTGTCTCTTTTTCAACTCTGGACATACATAATTCTTAAAATAAACAAGTAAACAAGTCAACATGGTCCTGAGAATGCTTGGCTGCTAAATCTAAGGGAGTATAAAAAGATCTTTCCAGTGAAAACCGGGTATGTAACCATAAGAATCTCATGATAGGTGTTAACAAATGAATTAAAAATGAAGTTTAAGCTTCTATTTTCAGTGATATAATCTTTGTAAATGACCATTATTTACTAGACGGTTTTTTTTATATTTCATAAAAACTTTTATATACAATTAAAAATTTATTTTTAAAATTCCTAAACAGAGGAAAATCTGTCTATTTTGAAAGTTATTTATTCATTCTGTGACATGTAACTAGATTTGGAAATAAAAGAGGAAAACAAATTAGCATTTGTTGAGTATTATCTAAGTTCTAACTACGCTGGGAGGAATTCATATACATCTCATCAAATTTAATTTAAGTATCATAACAACATTTTGAGATAGGTATTTCTAATCATTTTTCTCATCAGAGAACCTAACAAATCTTGATGCTTAAAACATAGCCAGTATTATCACTGATTAACAGAAGAGTCTCTGGAGTTAGCCTGTCTGGGTCAAATCTGGCTTTTTTTTTTTTTTTTTTTTTTACATTTTAGCTATATTAACTTGAAGTCATTTAACTTTTTAAGTGTAGTTGTCTCCATTTGTAAATTGGAAATTATATTTGCACATGACATATTTAGGACTACTATTTCCATGCCTAAGTGTTGACATATGAACCATCATCATCACCACCATCATCATCTTCATTGTTTAAAGAACATTTGTTGAACTGAGATTCAAACACAGTGATTTGACCCTCAATCCCGTATTGTTTAATCAATAAACATTTAATGGTAAATACCCATTAGACTATTGAAATGTGGATAGTTGTGAATTTAGGACTGACCCTGAGCATCAATACGGTCACCCCAGTTGTTTGAAGTGCTATACTGTTGTTCTGTACTTTGAACTTCATTTTTATTACCACTCTACCTACTACTTAGTCTCTCTCATGGCTTAATGTTTTTCAGTGTGTCTTTTACATAGAGAAAGTCCCTGGATTCATTATTAACTCTTCAATCTCCTTGATATGTGTGTCTCCTAGGTGACCAAATGTACTCCTAAGCCTTCAATTACTAGCTATATATTAACAGGAAAAAATACAAAAATCTCCATCATCAGACAGCATTCCTGAACATTAACTGACTTTACATAGCCTTGTATATATAGTATAGAAAAAATAATCATAGTAAAATAAATTTTTCCACAAAACATCATATTAAGTAAATTGGACTAATTTTAAGGACCATCTGATCAATTATGTAGAAATAAATATAGTTGGGGGGAGAACAATAAAAAATTAGCTGTTTTAATAGCAAAACCTGATGAATTACCTGGAGAAAATATCAGATGTCCCAATCTGTAGTCATTTGGAGATTTTGCTGGAAAATTTTCCTTCCAATATCTCATCTTACTTGACTGATTAAATCTAATTAAATATTAAAGGTGAAAAATATTTAAATTAAAACATATCTTTCTTTTAATTTAATGGCCAGGATTGACTTATCACCATCCAGCTTAATAAATTCTACATCATCAGAACCCTGTCAGTATATTTTCAATTTCTCTGACATAATCACTTTTAAAAATAACAGTACAACTAATTTCATAATATAGCACAGTGCCTAAATTAGGACCACGTGCTTTATGTTTAATTTTTAAAGTCACCTAAAGAGACCAGAATCATTGCACAGTTTCATTTGCATAAAACATCCTACTGTATAGCTCTACGTATTCTTCATGCTGACACTCTCCTCCCTGAGAAATCTTCCTTGCAAACAAAATCAGAAAAACCTTGGATCTATACACAATAGTTAATCTGAACGTCCCTGAGGAGTTCCCATGCTCTCTATTTCGTTCACTAAGATTATAGAAATGCTATTAAGAGCCACTTAAATGGAGACATTTGGCTTCTATTCAATACCTGAGTCAAGACAGATTATCGCAGCAGCTAGTCAAATAAGTAATTATCTGCCACTAGCCTCTAGAGAATGGGTGGTACTATTTGGTACCAGGTATCTAGGAACTGTCCATACCCAGTAGTTCTCTGTGAAAATTCAGAATTGATGTCAAGTAAAGGCAAATGCAAATAAAAAACATGAATTCTTGGACCTTAGTAATTTGCTTGATATTGCTAAAGAAACATATTCAAAAGACTTAAATTTTACAGGGGCGTGCATTTAGGTATGTGTCTGCTCATAAAATGTGCAAATAGGAAGCTTTATATTTATTTCCTGTGGGCAGAAACAAGAAAAATATTTGAAATTCAACTTCACACAGAAGATCGATTGTGAGCTTCTGGTTGTATCGTGTGCTTCCAAAAGTTGTTTTGAGTTTAAACAAACAGAAAAAGAAGCAAATACCAAGGATAAACCTAGATATTAAAGGAAAACTCAGTAATTATAAGTGGTTCAGAACCCAGAGCAAAAGTAGCCTTAAATTGAGTCACAAGATTGTTATCATATTTTCTAAATTCTATGACACAACAATTTTGAGATACACCAATGACTTAGCAACAGCTTTTAGAAAAATTAAATGAACCAGAATATAATATTAAATAAGCACGTGGATGTTAAAATGTGTCTTTGGTTACAAGTCTTGAAATATGGTAGAATCCCTTCCCCAATATGGGTGGATACCATCCAATCCAATGAGGGCTGAATAGAACCAAAAGCAGAAGAAGGAGGATTTGCCCCTTTTTTCTCCCTGAGTTCTTGGGCTAAGACATCTCACCTTATCTTCTGCCCTTGAACTGGAATTTGCACAGTCAGCTTTCCTGGATTACAGGCCTACGGACTTAGATTTTCCTAGGTCTCAGCTTGTAGACAGCAGATTGTGAGACTTCTCAGCCTCCATAATCACATGAGCCAATTCTCCATAATAAATCTCCTTTTATATCGGTCCTGTTTCCTTTAAAAACCCTAATACACTTCTCCAACCTAAAAGGTGCATTGGATGCTTTGCTAAAATCACAGTTCCCTACCAGGAGACACATTATTTATAGTCATCCTCGTGGCTTTTCCTAGGCATTAGACTGTCACCAATTTCCTGTAGAGTTTCGCGATCTTTGGAAAGGTCGTAAATATCTCCCTTATATTGCCCTACATAACAGGGGTCCTAAGTCTGTGTTCTTTGTCCATCAGTACTGGCTAGAGTTTCCAATGAGACATACTTTTTCCATTTTTTGACTATCCCTTGATCTCTAGTCTGATGTGTATACTGAGAACTAGGCAAATGATTTAAGTAACAGTAATTTCCCCAAATCTAAGTGCCTCTTTATACTATTAATATCTCACTGATGCTCTTAATTTAGCCTTATCTCAGAGCGACTATTACTTAAGCTCTTTTGGGAATGTTGCTCTCATTCCTAGCCTTATTTGTTTAATATTCTGAATATTTTGAATATGTTCATATCTTTCATATCTTTCCATCAAAAAACCAAAGTTGTATACAACTTTAGAGATTAGTGGGAGCAAGTGATGGGGGGAGCTTGCTTTGTTTCGATTTCATGCCACTCATTTTAAATTTCAGTTCCAACATGCACATTTGAACTTTTTGAGGAGTGGAGAAGGTAATGAGCAGTTCCTTAAAACTATTAGTGACAGTTTTGATTATAGAGCTTACATTTGATAGAGGAATGTTCCATATCATTGATATGTTTAAAAAATTTGGCAGTACACCTAGGATTGTTCTCATTTTTCCTAGGAGAACATACTACAGCTATTCAATATGGTGGTATGAAATATAAATGAAGTTATTTATTAGAAACTGTAAGTCAAACTTTTCCTCAGGTCACTAACATAAATGAGATCTATGCTTTGCAGACCTTATATCAGCAAAATAAAAATAATTGGATCATACTTCATCTGCAAATGATGCTAAATTCCTTTTGTCAAACCATAAAGTTATCATTTTGCTTATAGAATAATATATTCTAATGCTTATTTATCTACATGATATGGTAGAAAAAGTTTAAAGGCTAAAGAAATAAAACATTTTCATTTAATGGGAAATATATTTTACAAAGTTCTTATGATGAAATTTGATTTTTAATTGATCTTTGAAAGCATTTTTTGTGTCTATTTCACAACTTATTTTCTTACATTTGGGATAAATAAGATTCATGTAAACAGTCCAGATAGTGTCTTCATCAAGTTCTTGGAGGAACTGAGATGAGTTTAGAAATGAAACATCAAAGTGGGTACATACCACCTTCAATCCAAATCTGATATCTATTGGAAGACAATTCATCTCAATGTATTTATATTCTAATTTAATCTGAACTAGTTCCAAATAAGAATTGCCTATTTACTTGATGAAAACCAAAACAAAAGAATAAGATCATACTTGCTAATACTTGTTTCTTTTTCAGTGCTTGCAGATTCATTTGTATAAATAGTTGCAAAATGATAAACCACTTTAATTTTTTTTAAGATTTTACTTATTTATTTGAGAGACAGAGACAGAGATAGCAAGAGAGAGCATGAGCAGGGAAGAGGGGGAGAAACAAGATCCCCAATGAGCAGGGATCCCAACATGGGGCTCTATCCCGGGACCGTAGGATCATGACCTGAGCTGAAGGCCGACACCTAACCGACTGAGCTGCCCAGGCACCCCAAACCACTTTAATTTTATGAGTATTTGCTATATACTTTAATATGTATGTTTAAAACAATGTATCTCTATTTACATTTACCAACCTGGATACATTATATCTGAAAATATTTCCATTGAAAATCTGAGTCAAATTAAAGCATATGAAAACAAAGGTAGACTTTTCTTGCACTCAGTTACTATCATAAGCACAACATGCTCCCAGTGTGCCAACCACACTGCTAGATGCAGTAGATTCCAATCTACCCCAGGGAACTTCATAATTTATTGGAATGTAAGACCCCTGAAGATAGGGACATAATATGTCAGAGGTACTATCATAGCCATAGTGCTTTGCAGATTATCTGACCCATATTTGTAACATTTGTAAACTAAATGAATGAATCCATGGTATATTTTTTTCTAGAATGATCTTCTCAATGACCTTTCAAGGTCATCACTTAAGTACAGACTTGAAGGATGAGGAGGAGTCCACCATAAGCAAAATGGGAGAAATTGTTTTCAGGAAAAAAAAGAGAGAGTAGGTAAAATGATCAAAGGTAGGGAACGCTATTTGTAAAACTGAAAGGCTATAAGGCTTGAGCAGAATTATCAATGGGGGATACGGCAAAAATTAAGGTGGACTGTTAGCAGAGGTTACTTAAGTATGGTATTACAGTGCATGGAAAATTTAGACTTTTGGTGTGCCTGGTGACTCATTTGGTTAAGCGTCTGCCTTTGGCTCAGGTCAGGATGTTGGAGTCCTAGGAATGAGCCCTGCAGTGCGCTCCCTGCTCAGTAAGGAGTCTGCTTCTGCCCTTTCCCCCGTTCCTGTTCTCTCTCTCTCAAATAAATAAATAAATGCCATCTTCTTTAAAAAAAAATTTTTTTTTAATTAGATTTTTTTTTTCAAAGTCATTAGATGGGAGAGAACTAATATGAAAATGTTTCTGACAACTATCAAACTCATTAGATTGTCCTAATGGGTTATAAAAGATAGTCATTGCGTGCCTTGAGCTGCAATCCACTGTAGGTCTTTCTTGCTACCAACAACTATTGACTTTCTTTATTTGCACAGCACAAGTTTACATAGTGAGTTTGGATTAGAAAATATAAGACCTTTTTCTTAATGTTCTTGAATTTGAGATGGTAAGTAGTAAGATTTCAGAAAGTTTTCATGTAAAAATATATCAAAGTCTATTGATTCTTTAATTCAAATTGTGAAAGTTTAAATAACAAAACCTGGGATGACAAGGATTATCTAAATATATATTAGACCAAAAAATAAATAAAAATTTAAAAAAATAAATATAACTATAAAAATATAAATATAAGTTAGACATAAGGCATATCATGTAAAAAGAGGCTATGTCTTTCAAGAGTGGGATTTTCATTAAATCAGACACTGTATGAATATATTTCATAATTTAAGATGACAGTCTAGAGGGGGAAACAACTACATCCTAAGGGAATGAAAAAAAGTCTACATTTTGAAAGCATTAAGAAGGGAACAATGAATTTTATACACCACAGTAATGGAAGTCCCCTGGAGAAGGCAATAATTGGACTGGAGCCTGAAAGGATGAGATTTTCATGAGACAGTCCACCATGTAGACATACCAACAGAGGGAGATTCAAACTGCCATACAGAGCAGAAATTGCAAACGGGTGGTTCTTAGGCTAAATCTTTCTGTTTTGTTTTGTTTTGTTAAGAATTAGAGCACATATGCTTGGTTAATCACAAGGCTCACCATACTTTATTATATTGAACCATTTTAGCTTTATATGTTAAGTTACCTCGCGGCCACTGTAAGCACCTGAGTTTGTACCTCCAAAAGAAAAACTAAAAGAAACAAAGAATAAAAAAGCTTTCAAATGCCCTGTGTAGTAAACTAAATAAAAGGCATGGTTCCTGAACAACTTTTTTATTTTATTCTTATAATAACCCAGATCAGCCTGCAACAAATTATAGTCCAAGGGTCAAATTGCATCTTCTATGTATTTTTTAAATAAAATTTTCTTTTTTTTTTTTTTAAAGATTTTATTTATTTATTTGACAGAGATAGAGATAGCCAGCGAGAGAGGGAACACAAGCAGGGGGAGTGGGAGAGGAAGAAGCAGGCTCATAGCGGAAGAGCCTGACGTGGGGCTCGATCCCATAACGCCGGGATCACGCCCTGAGCCGAAGGCAGACGCTTAACCGCTGTGCCGCCCAGGCGCCCCTAAATAAAATTTTCTTAAGACACAGCCATGCACTTTCACTTGCCTGTTATCAATGGTCGCTTTCATACGATAAAGCAGAGACCATATAGTCTGTAAAGCCCAAAATAGTTATTATCTAGCCTTTTAAAAAAAAAAGGTTTGCCAATCCCTGGTCTAAATAAAAGAATAATTTAGAGTAAAGTTGTTCAATTATGGATAGATCCTATTGCATCAGTATACATAACATACAAAGAATTTCCTATGTACTTTGTCTTATTTACACCTGCACAGATTCTTTAGGCTATAATATACCTAAAGATGTCTTGCAAGAATCCAGAGGCAGAAATGGAATCCATTTGCTGATTTACCAACAATACTCCTTTAGCATAATTCCCCAATCCACTTACATGTTGTTTAGTCTGAAGGGATCATTACACAGATAATCAAGCTATCCACCTGTCACCTTAAAATAACAGCACTTGACCAGACAGAAAAATGAACTAAAACCCAAAGCTCAGTATAAATAAAGAATGTTGAATTTTAAATTAAGTAAAAAGTAATAGTAAAAAAAAAAAAAAAAAGTGGCATGAAAATAAAATAGATTTTAAAAATAAAGCTAAACGCACATCCTGACCTTGATTGTGTCTCCTGCAAATACTGGCAAGTGGAAGGAAAGACGAATAAATCATATCATCATCGTTCCAACTTTATTTTCAGTGTCTGTCTGTCTATCCATTTGGCTCTTAAAGTAAAGTGCAGGCACATATTTTAAAGCACCCCACCACATGATTAATAAGGGCAGCACTGTAAAGAAACATAAAACTGCCCTGTCTCCTTCATCTGTTCTTCTGGTGCAGTGATTAACCTTTGAGTTTATGAGTATTTTTGCACTTGCTTCAGATAAAGTATTTTATGAGTTC
This sequence comes from Ursus arctos, assembly GCF_023065955.2. Lineage (NCBI taxonomy): Eukaryota > Metazoa > Chordata > Mammalia > Carnivora > Ursidae > Ursus > Ursus arctos. Next base: position 18,643,810 of record NW_026622930.1, read on the forward strand.
TTCCCTCCCAGGCAACTTGGATTAAACTTATCAGGCCCGGGAAGATAGTGACCCATAATGGCTGTTCCCTTTGAAAGCATAATCTTCCCCTTGCTGCATTATCGAAACATTCCTTGCACAAACCAGATGGAAACATCAAGGCAGAGACAAGGCAACTTGTTATAAGGTCATATTCCACAGCATATACATCATTCATGCTTAATTGATTTGCAGCCCCACCTAAAGACAGAGTGCCATACATTATGAAGGCTGAGAATATGAAAAGATCATTTTTGCTCCCCATTAATTCCCATTTGGAATGGCTCCTGACTTTACAAAACTTTTTGGCAGCACACTCAGTGATGACTGATCACTCCTTTTCAGTGTAGAAAGAGGGCAGGAGCAGGAAGATTTATCTTTTAGTAAATTCCTAATGAAATAACAAAGTGTTGTTGGGGTAATTCTAACTCTCAGTGTCTTACCACCCTCCCAAAATAGCAATTCAAAAATGACTGACTTCACCAGCCGTGTGAGGTTGTACAGTCATCTCCTGTAAAGGGGCACTTGACTCGCTTCAGAGCGGGCACTCTGTCTAGGAGAAGGGAATCGGGTTAACTTCTGTTTCCACATTCTGACAGTTTACATCTTTCCGTGTGTCAGGAAAATCCATCATCCTGTTACCTCTCCCAAACCTGAGCTTTCACACCAGCATCTGTGCAAATCTGATCTGAGGTAACTCAGGAAATCCTCCTCATTGGAGGGTACCCCAGTTTTAACTGGTAACTGTCCTTGTTTCTCTTCAATTGGGATAAAGACCACCACCGGCAGAAAAAAAAAAGGATGAGAAGGGAATGTTTTCTGCCCATGGACCTCTATTCTAATCTGTGGTTCCAAATGAAGGAGTGTTCCAGAACAAAGGAGAGAGTGGTAGAGAGATGGGATTAGTCAAGTATAGATGAGACTTAAAAATAGTCTTTCAGGAAATGTGGTAGCATCAGGAAACAAAAACAAAGAATTCCCTGGTACACAAATTGTGTCTTCAGAAAAAGCTTCAGTTGGGAAAACAAAACAATATACACACCAACAAAAGAAATTTCTTATGAGCAATTTATCATATTAAGGGAAGATATAGGAATAAGCCAAGAGATGCTTCCAAGCCAGAGACTCAGAAACTGGGTACTCAACAGAGGACAGCATGAGTAACGTCACATGCTGGTTTACAAGATACTGACTTGTCGCACTTCCAGTAGGACAGTAAGTGATAGTCGTTATGGTGCTTGCATTAGGCATATGGTGTCATGTAGTTCATTTGGTTTGGTAATATTTTCTGATAGTTCAGCCTTGACTAAAACATTGTTTTTAAGAAATTTTATAAATAAAATATTTAATAAATTTAAGAAATTTCCTTATTTATAAAATTCTGATCTCTAACCAGAAGATGTCCAATCGTAGGTTTTTGATAGAAGTTCTAGTTAAGAATTGTCAGCCTCTCCATGAATCTGGACTCTGTAATCTGAATCATGACTCACAGAAGGAAACCATGAACATTTTTTTCTGGGGCTAATTTTAAATGGATGGGAACAGATATGTACACATTTCTCAATATTGCAGCATTTGTTTTCCTGAGAAAGGTATCAAAACAGTGGTTCAGGAAAGGAGCATATGGTGCCAAAATCTATTCTGCTAGCGCGACCACCACATACACCCACCTGTTTCCACAAAGCTTTGGTTTATTATTTGAGTGGAAATCACACTGGCGGGGATGATAGGGGAAATAAGGATGAAAAAGAAACTCTGGTTTGAAGTCTGACCTCCCTTCTGCTGGCCTGTGAGTCTACACTGGTGGAAAACAAGAAGGGCTTTGTGGTCTCTGACAGACTCTGCCCCTCTCTAGCTCCTACACCTTTATCTGCTGAGTCAGGTGGGACCATAGAGTTCTTTACGCCCCTGAAGAGATGGCTTCCATAATCCAAATTTGAATCATCAGGATAGTTATGTTTTTCTTTGATCCGTGTTTATACCAGTCACCATAAACAAACCAGGTCATGCAGATAATGATGTCACCCATCAGACCTTATAACTCATCTTAAATCTCTCCCTAATGCTGGGATTCCTTCCTCTGTGCTCTCTGATAATCATTTCCATTTGTTACCAAGATTTTTTGCATGTGAGAAAATTTATCTGAAAGGTTTTTTTTATCTTATTCTGAGATCGATTCTCTGAGGTGCGCCATCCCCTGGAGTCCTCCATATAAAGGTGGCTCGTCTTTACTCCTGCTACTTTACCTGAAAGAAAAGTAGCAACTTCTCTTACTTCTCACAGTCATTCATGTCCTCTCCCATAAAAATACCAGTCTTTGAATTTCATGGCATTAAGCTATAAAACACACCATTCCTGCTTATAAGAATTATCCATTAGCTCCCAGGGCACTTTTCTCTGCCTTTTTTGAATATTTTCCTTCCTGGCTCACTGTCCCTTTCTTCCACACAATTTCTTCCAGAACACTTGGTGATTGCAACATCCACATCAATGAAACTTCCGGCAAATTGGCCTCTCAGTTTAGTGATTTTCTTGTCTCTCATCTCATCAAAACTACTCAATCTCTTGGTGGCACTTCTGTAGAACTTGTCCCTACTCATAACTTCAGCCTTTCTTAAACTCAGTTTCAGAACTTCTACTCGCCAGTGATTTCCATCTGGCTAGCTTACTCCATCTACTTCCTTGTGTCCGACAATCTTTGCAGCAAGTGACATGTATAAAACTTCAGTTCATTTAACCTACTAATATTTAGTTCTCTCTGGTTCCAATCATCTTCCTCTCTTTCCTCCTTACTCGGCATAAACTCAACAGCCAATTACACTAAACACTTTTTCCCCCTTACATCTTCACATTCCTTACACTGTTCTCATTTTTCACTTGGGCAAAACCATAACCCTGACTTCACCCAATTTTTATCTTATCTTGTTCTTGCGTTGGTGGCAAGCAAATGAGAGTGACGGGAGACACAACTATGCTGACATCTCTCACTTTAAATTGACACTCACTCATTGCAAAGAAGTCATATTGGTGCCTCTAAATACTATACTTCTCTCATCTATTTAATTTCTAAGTCTTCCAAATGATTATTTCATAAATCTGTCCTCTTATGTCAAACTCCTTCTCCATATTCACACTTTTGTTTCCTATTTCACTGAACAAATTGAACATAATTTTTATGTGTCCATCCCACATTGAGTCATTCACATGCATCCATGTCCATGTGCTGTGCCTTTTCTACTGTTCTTGTAGAAAACTTGTCTGTGCTCCTAGTAAAAGTAGACCCTGCTACTTGTGCACTAAAATCCATCCCCTATTATACACTCAATGACATCACACCAGCAACTTTTTCTTTCTCACCTGTTTCATCAAATTGTTCCCTTTTAACTGGATCATTCTATCAGTAAAATGAGCTTGGGTTTATCTTATTTTAAAAACTCTTCAAAAGGAAAAAAAAGACTCTTCAACTTATCTCTCTCTCCAGCTTTTGCTCAATTTTCCCCTTCCTTTTATGGCAATATTTCTGAAAAATAAATCCTTTACTTATTTCCTCCTCAACTTCCTAAACTTTTATAATTGCTCTCCTAGGGTTCATTCCTCATGCTCCTATGTTTGCTTATGCTCCTAAGCTCCCCTGGCAATTCATCTAACTTTTTTGTTTTAGACGCCATATATATGCTCATACCCAACAAATACATAGCCAAGATCACTTTCTCCTTGAACTCCAGACTACTAAACCCAACTCCTACTTGATGCTAATCTCCACTCAATTGTCTAGTCCTCCTGACTTTTCCAAGTTCAGATCTGCTCCCCTCTCCTCTTAATCTATTCCTTCTCCTCTTTATTTTCTCAGTTTGTGGCTACTCCTTTCTTCCAGTTGCCCAGGTCAAAGACTGAAGAAAAATCCTTCTTCTCATCCTTGTCCTTCATACTCCCCATTCAATGGATTAGCACGTCCTGTGGAATTTTTATTCATACCACATTTTTGCTACCTCTAAGACTATTGCCCTATTCCCATGAGCTATGATCTTTTGCTCCATGTTTTGATACAGCTTCCAAATTGATATCTGTGCTTCTACCCTTGAGCACCATTAAATCTGGTCTTCATATTGCAGCTAGAATGATTCTGTGAAGACTAGGTCAGATCCTGTTGCCTCTCTGCTCAATGCTTTCTAATTGCTCTTCAGCTTACCTAGAGAAAAAGCCAATGCACATAAACCCCTCCATAATGGCACATAAACCCTCCCAGGTCTTGACTTCTGTTCCTGTCTGACTCATGTCCTACTTCCAGGTGCGGTCTTCTCTCTTCTTTGAACATGACAAGCATGTTTCAGTCTCGAGACCATTGCACCCACTGTTCCTTCTGCCTAGAGTGCAATTGCCCTAGATAGCCACTTCACTCACTTCCTCACCAGCTCCAAGTCTTTATTTCAATAACACTTGCTCATAAAGACTCATAAAGACTCCCATCATCCCCTACATAAAACTAGAGCACAGCCAGTCCCCTATAGCCCCTGAAGCCCCCTCCCCACTTCTCTCTAGACCCAGCAATTTATCTGACAATCTAAAGACGAACATTATTTTGAAATGACGTTTTTGATGAACAGTGACCATAATGAGTTTTGCTATGTTATATTTCAGAGCTGAGACTATGAGTCTGAGGTTAAAAAAAAATTAGGAAACAGTGGGGGTGGGGGGACGGATCTGTAAACCACTATCTGTGTCTTAGCACATATAGAACTCTAATTTGGAAGTCTCAGAAACTACTTAACCACTGACAACTTTCTGAGGTGTAGCTAGTCTCCAACAATATATAACCTGTGGGAGCTCCTTCAAGAGTTTGGGAATAAGCACTATGTGTGCTTTTTTGTAGACGTGGGAAGATAGGGTCTGTGATCATTGTTGTACACATTACGTAAACTCACTGAAATCTCATTCATCTGTAAGTAAGGTTAAGACCTTAGTTGAGACACCGTGATTTCACTACCAGGCTATTCACAGGAACTTCTCCCAGAGGCAGGAAGCTGCACGTAAACTAACTCCATTCTTTACGGGGCTGTTGGTCCCTACAATGTCTAGTAGAGTTTCAAGATGCCTGAATTGAACATCTCCCTCAACAGCACATATTTAGTTCATTATGGAAGAAATTGAGAATTTGGGGGCACCTGGGTGGCTCAGTCAGTTAAGCATCTGCCTTCAGCTCAAGTCATGATCTCAGGTTCCTGGGATCAAGCCCCACATCAGGTTCCCTGCTCAGTGGAATCTGCTTCTTCCTTTCCCTCTGCCCCTCCCTCCCACTCGTGCTCTCTCTCTCTCTTAAAAAAAAAAAGAAATAGAGAATTTTATAGAAATGAATCTTACAATTAGAGCCCACAACTACAGGACATTTATTGTGCAAAGATTTTTTTTTTTTTAAATAAAGGCTTTTTTTTTTTTCCTGTGAATGGTTTCTTCCTTAACAAAAAGTAGTAAAACAAATATTAAATCATGACCCATCTTATGAGGATATCTCCAGTTACGATATTTTTTACTTTTGCGGAATGTTCTGATCCTTTGTGTAGAATGTTGTGCTTGCAGGTGTCATTAATATCATCGTGTGTACCTAGCTGTGTTCACTTACATCCTTCCCTCTCCCTCTAGGAGGGATGACAAAAACTTCAGGGGAAGAGAACCACTCCTATATTTGCATACCAACTATATTTTATAGTGGTTGGCACTTAGTGGATTTTTGTTTGATAGTTATAGCCTGTTTGGAAGAAAAAAAAAAGAAGAAGAAATAATTGACTTGCCCCTATTGCAAAAGCTCTTTGCATGTCGTGTGGTAACACGAGGAGAACTCGGGTTCTGGAGTACTGAGAGATAGATTTTGTTCATTTGGAACAGCACCTGCAATGAAAATAAGGGGCATTACTACTTCAAGTGGTAAATGCCATCTTAATAACAATTTTACATCTATTTGTTGTTGATTAAAATAATAATTCTGTGTACAAAGGGAGCACTTTTTGAAATAATCTAAGGTTGCATTTAGTAAGAAAAAGCATCAGGAAGACAGGAAGACCCAGCTGCCCTCCTTCAAAGAAAACACTTATTAATACAGGGTTACGACCATTTAGGAAACAAAGACATTTTTAAAACTAAGTTTACTTTTTTTAAAGTATATTTTTTAAAAATACATATTTTGATAGATAATGAGCCTCATGAGACCAGGGACTCTGTTACTCATCAGGGTTCACCCCAGTGACCAAGAGAGACTTCCACCAAGAGTATGCATCAGGAAAGAACTTCTATCGCAGAATTCTATCTGAAAATGGAATGACACAGTCCACACAATCAGACGAGGAGAGAGAGGGGTCCAAGTTAACATGTCTATGTCACTGGGGCAACCTCTTCTATTACATTCATCCCTTTCTGAGAATGTGAACCAGATGGTCTCTGACCATGTCTGACCAGGATGCTGCATCCAGAAGAAAACCTTGCCTTTGTATCTGCCGTTAGCAGGGGCCTCATTACCTTTAACTCCCCCAAGAGCATTCTAAGTGGCATTCAGAGAAAAAAGAAAAAAAAAAAAAACTGACTAGAAATGTGGAAGCAGGGAATCTGCCAATCTTCTGCATTTCTGATAACTACAGAGATCAGATGCTCAATACTACCAAGTCGAGGCAATCGTGTCAAGGATAGAACTTGTAATACAAAATAGTTTATGTATTGAGCTCCAACATTTAGATATAAGCTGTCACTGCTTCATGGCAAGATGTCTTCCCTTCCTCCCCACCTTGCTCCAAGGAGCTGTCAGGTTAGGAAAGGGGAAAAATAAAACAAATGCTTTTTCTCTTTCGATTTCCCAGCGGGGAAGCCCTGTTGAAATGCCAGGCATGCCCTGCTGCTTTCTGCATCAACAGACGGCAGAAGGCTGCATTCTTTGTGTTTGTTTCCCATTCAGCAAATTGCAGGTCACATCTGGTCTAGCCTTTGCTTGGTCTGAGCAGATGGGGAGTTCACATTCTTTAAAGGTGGCTGGCTGAAAAAAATATAAGGGGAAAAAAAAGTGAAAGAGAATAGAAATAAAAGAGAAAGACAGAAAAGCCTTTAAAATTGGTGACAAGGAAATCTGAACAGCTGGTATGATTTCAGTATCAGCAAACCATTTAGCCAGACCCCAGCCAACAACGAGTGGGACAGAATCACACTTAGAGGCAGCTAAGCAATCCAGGACAGTAAAGCGTAAGCTTCCAGATGTAGCAAAGAAGATACACACACAATTCAATTTACCCTTCAGAGATTCTATGGTTTGCACATTTTCCTACCCTGATTTTTACAAGTGAGCTTTAGGAAAACCATTTATGCTTTATAGTTTTAAAATCCACTTCTACTATTTGTTATAAATCATGCTAGTTCTTATTGGAAGGTGGTTAAAATTGACCAACATTCTGCTAAATGACCATCAGGCAAAACAGTTGACCAGAGGAATCATGGTTGTGTGCTTCAGGGCAGGAAGAATGTTGCTCAGCTACATTTGCAATATTAAGAAACAGTTCTCAAATTTGGACGTTCATGGTAACCATCAGTTGTGGTTATTATATGTATATATATGGGGGGAGGGATCAGAACTTCAGCCTCAGCTATTCTCATTCAGTGGGTCTAAAACAATGCTTCTAAAATTTATTTTGCCTAAAAATCACCTTGTTTGTTTGCTCAGCATATAGGTTCAGGACCTCACCTACATCTATGATTGAAATGCAGTAGTTCTGGAGAAACGTTTGATAATGCACATTTTTAATAAATATTCCAAAGGGCTCTTATGCCAACAAAGTTTGAAGAACAGTGGTGTAGAGTAAGGCTTGGAGATCTTTCTATTTAAAAAGCTAACACAGGTAGTTCAGGTGTTAGGAGAGACTTGTAAATATCTCACGTGGACGTTAATGTTTGACAATAGCGTCTAGACTGCACAGCATCAAACCTACTATAAATATTATGCCACTGAAATCTCAGTTTCTAACCCTGGTCATCCTAAGACACCTTGAACACTCCCAAAGAAATAAAGAGCAGATTACCTTTAGTAAATAAGCTACTTCTGTGTACAAAGGGGGTAAGAAAAATGTCTATTTGTATTCATATTTGCTTGTACAGTCACTTGTGCTACAACACTTGTTTTCAAAATGTGAATTTGTTCCAATATGTTTGATATATTAGAGAACAATTTGAGCATAACGTGAATTTCATGTTTGCTTATGCATGAATTTCTCTGCAAGAAACACTAGGAAAACGCAGAAAACTGTATCCAGCTGAAGGGAGGTAAGTGGAAATAAACAAAATGGACAGGCTCACGTGCACACATGAGCACACACACGCACACACACACACACACACCCCAAACCACTACCAGCTCCAGTGGTTCACTTCTCATGTCATGAACCACACCCATTCACATCTGGTGTTACAGCCTGCAATCTGATTTGGGGTTCCCCACCTTCCACTTCCCCAAATTCATACAACCCTTCAGACAAACCCCCACACCCTCCCACCCTCTCACTTTTCTCTCCGAGTATCTTTTTTCTCTTCTCACTGATATTTTTCTCTCTCTTTTCTCTCTATCTCTGTCGCTCTTTTGTCCTTTCCTCTGGCACAGAGGGTAGTAGGCACAGGAATCGAGCGGGTGGGCCAGAAGAGGGTGGGTGTTCATTCCCATTGGGAACTGTGAGCTCTTCTCTGAGATACAGAGAAACTTGCCGTAGCAGGTAGGCATTTCTTAGCCATTTAACAGATGTCAGATTGTGCTGCATTTTTCCTTGCTTTCTTTTTTATCTATTGCTGTCAAACCTTTTGAATGTTGTGCACTTAATCCCATAGTTAACTTAAGCCCCATATACTTTATTTTTTAGTTTTTAAAATTTTTTTAGTATAGTTTACACACAGCCATGTATTTTTTTTAATAAGCTTTATTTTGGGGGCGCCTGGGTGGCTAAGTGGGTTAAGAGTCCAACTCTTGGTTTCAGTTCAGGTCAGACAAAACTCCACCTGTTTGAAAGCAAACTATTTACATAAATTGTCACTCTGCACTAGAGATTTTTCTCTTCTCTTCCATTTATTTCTTTATTAAATCACTTATTTATATGAGTGTGGGGGGGGGCGGGTTTCTAGCACTTGCTTGTGACAAGATATGCCAAGATCATCTTGTATATTTCCTCCCAGTCCTACAATTAGTCATTTCTCTAAGGTCCTGGGTTCCTTCTATTGGAGAATGGTATTAAAAACCAAGATCTGGGTCCTGGATATGCTTGTTGCTACTGGGCTCTTCTTGACTGCAGCCGCTCTCAGCTGAGAGCAAGAAGAAAAATTATGTGTGTGTATTAACCTGCATATGTGCACATATCTGTAAATATGTCTATGTGTAAACATCTGAGTCTATCTTAAGTGAATCATGAGTTCATACTGATATCACCGACCATAATACATCATCACAGGGATCATTCTAGCCTCGCTCACTTGCTTATCTGTAACCTCCCCGTACATCAGTGAGAACTCTGGTTCCCATAATCTGCCATTCATTTACTTAATTGTTTGTTTCCAGTATACATGAACAACAGTATCAGAATTGTTTACTCATATACACATGGGAAATATTTTTTTATTGACCAAGGTACAGTCCTTATAGACCGTCTATTTTACCTTGACTCTTAGAAACTTGACTTATTTCCAGTTACTTAGGTCAGCAATTTCAGTGAAAGTGTTTCATACATTTGTAACGCGGTTAGATTGTTTGGTCATGATCCACATTCTATTTTGGTACCCCACACCTCCGAAATGATTTTTTTTTATTTATAGACATAAATGTTCACTCTGTGTGCCATCATGTTCTATGGGTTTTGGCAAATGCACATTGTCATGATGTATGTAACTATGCTATCATACTTAGTCTCACTGCTCTAGCAAATCCCCTGTGCTTCACCATTCAACACCCCTGCTCCCTGGAACTCTGGCAAACACTGATTTTTTTTTTTTATTATGGCTATAGTTTTTCCCTTTCCAGAATGCCATAAAATTGGAACTGTAGATTATGTAAACTTCCAGATGGAATTTTTATATGTACCAATATTCATTGAAGATTCATCTATGTATTTCTGTGGCGTGATGGTTCACACTTGAAATTGCCAAAAAACATCATCTTGTCGGAATGTACCAGTTGCGTATGTATTCACTTGCTGAAGGACAACTTGGTTGCTTCCATATTTTGATTATCAAGATTCACAAACAGGTTCTTGTATGGATACACATTTCCAAGTCGGGAGCGCAATTTCTGAATCGTATGGTAAGGTTATATTTACCTTTGTGACAAACTAGGACATGGTCTTCCCAAGTGAGCGTACATCTACACATTTTTATAGGCAGTGAATGAGAGTTCCTGTTGTGCTTCATCTTTGCCAGGAATGGGTATTGTCAGTATTTTAGATTCTAGTCAGTTTAATAGATGTGTGATGGTATCTCATTGCTGCTTAAATTTGCTATTCTATAACGAAAAATCATGTTGAGTGTCTTTTCACATGCTTATTTGTCATGTGAATACCTTCTTTGGTGAAGTGTCTGTTCAGATCATTTGCTCATTTTCAAATGGAGTTGTTTAGTTTCTTCCTGATGACTTTTAGAATTTGTTTGTATATTTTGGATACAAGAACCTTACCAGGTAGGTGTTTTGCAGCATTTTTCCTGCCTGCGACTTTTTCCCACATTTTTTAAACAGCCTTTCACGTAAATATTTTTTTTAATTTAATAAAGTTCAATTTGGCAGCATTTATTTCATGGAGTGTGCATTTGATGTTGTATCCAAAAATTCACTGCTAATCAATCAATCAATCAATCAAGCTCATTGCCAAACTCAAGGTTACCAAATTCTCTCTTACATTATCTAGAAGTGTTAAGAGTTTTGCATTTTACAATTACGTCTATAATCAATTTGAGTTATTTCTTGTGAAAAAGGTGAAAGCTCCGTGTTAAGATTCATTTTTTTTGCATTCAACATCCAATTGTTCCAACATTGTGTGTTAAAAAAAAAAAAAAAAAAAAAAAAAACCTATTCTTTCTGTATAGAATTGACTTGCTGCTTTAAAATACAGTAGCTCACTGTGTTTGTGTAGATCTATTTCTGTTTTGTTCCACGGCGCTATCTCTGGGCTCGTTCACCTATCCCACACTGTCTTGATCACTGTAGCTTTTTAATAGGTCTTGAAATTGGGTGATACCAGTGCAACTCTGTTCTCCTTTTTCATTTTTCTTATTCTGATTCTTTGCTTATTCGTACACACCTTACAATCAGTTTGTCTATATCCACAAAAGAGCTTTCTGGGATTTTGATAGGGATTAAATTGAATCTATAGATCAAGTTGGAAAGAGTAAACATCTTAACCATATTGACTTTGGATACAGAATATTTCTTTAAGAAGACAGAGCAGGGGCACCTGGGTGGCTCAGTCACTTAAGCCTCTGCCTTTGGCTCAGATCATTATCTTGGGGTCCTAGGATCAGCCCCACATGAGGCTTCCTGCTCAGTGGTCTGTTTCTCCCTCGCCCTTCTACCCCTCCCCCTTGCTTGTGTTCTCTCTCTCAAATAATAAATAAAACCTTGAAAAAAGAAAACAATATAAACTAAGAATACAGTTTATCTCTCCATTTATCAGATATTCTTTAATTTCTTTCATCAGTCTTATAGCTTTCCCCATATAAACTCTAAATAGTCCATTAGATTTATAACGTACGAATCATCTTTTTTGATTCAATTATTTTTTTCAAATTTTAAAGTCCAATTGTTTATTGTTGGTGTATAGTAAGGCAATTAACTTTAATGTATTAAATTTGTATCCTGCCACCTTGATATATTTGCTTATAAGTTCCAGAAGTATTCCTATTGATTCTTTGGGATTTTCCATGTACTATAATGTACTCAGGGAACAAAGAAAGTTTTATGTCTTCCTTCCCAATCTGTATACCTTTTATTTTATTTTATTTTATTTTATTTTATTTTATTATTTTATTTCATTTTACTCCATTTTATTTTATTTGTTTTATTTCCCCAGCTAGAACTTCCAGGGTGATGTTGAATAGGAGTGTAAAGAGAGAATACTTTTGCTTCCTCTCAACTTCAGTAGTAATGCATCCAGTCTGTTATCAGCAGGTATGATGTTAGCTGTAGGAATTTTTTGCAGACTTTCATGATCCAGTTTAAGAAGTCCTCTTCTATTCCTTTTTTGCTGGGACTGTTTGTCATGAAGGGGTGTTGGAGTTTTTCAAGTGCTTTTGCTGCATCAGTTGATACGATTTATGATTTTTCTTTAGACTATTAATGTGGTAGGTTAGATTGATTTCCAAATGTTGAACCAAACATGGAATAAATCCACTTGGCCATAATGTATAATTCTTTCTATACATTATTAGATTTGATTTTTGTGTCTATGTTAATGGCCTGTGTGGTTTTTTTTCTTTCTTATTATGCCTTTATTTCACTTTAATATTGGAGTAATGTTAGTCTCATTGGATGCGTTAGGAAGTGCTCTCTCTGCTTTTATTTTCTGGAAGAGATTGTGGAGAATTACTATCATTTAGTAAATATCTACCTCCTTTGTAAATTTAGGTAGTTTTTGTCTTAAAACAATTTGGACTACTTCAACTTGGTAGACATAAAATTATTCATAGTATTCCTTTGTCAACTTTCTAATGTCCAAGTTATTAATAGTGATGAGGTCTATTTCCTTTCTGATACTGATAATTTATGTCTGTTCTTTTTATCTTGGTCAGCCTGGTTTGAAATTTATAAATTTTATTGATCTTTTCAAGATACCAAATTTTGTTTTTGCCGATTTTCTCTATTGTATTCCATTTTTAATTTCTTGGGTTCTGCTCTATTTTTTTTAATTAATTCTTCCCTTCTCCTTTTTTTAGGCTTAAATCTCTCTCCTCTCCTAGTTTCTTATAGTGAAAGCTTAGGTTATTGATATTAAATCTTTCTGCCTTTAGATTTTTTAAGGTTTATTTTCTGGGCCAAAATGTAGTGTATTTTGGTGAATGTTCCATGTGAACAAGAGAAAAATACATATTCTGCTCTTGCTGGCAGAGTAGTATGTAAATTTCAATTAGATCAAGTTGATTGATAGTGATGCTTAGGTCAACCATATTTTATTTGATCTATCAAAAACACTGAAGTCTTCAACTGTAATCCTGAAACTTGTCTATTTTTCTCTGTAGTTCTACCAGATTTTTTTCCTCCTATATTCAGCACTCTGACATTAGTTGAATCCCCATTTAAAGTAGTTATGTCTTTTTGTAGATCAGACACATTTATCATTATGTAACGATCCTCTTTTCCCCTAATAATTTCCCTTATTCTGAAGTTAGTTTTATCTGAAATTAATATAGCCACTTCAGCTTAATTTTGATTGGTGTTATTATGGTATATCTTTCTCTAAGCTTTTATTTTTACTAATTAGTTTTGTTGATTATTATATGAATCACTAATTTATTATTAATAGTATTTTATTCACTCTGAAAAATCTCTGTTGCTTTTGTATTCTGACAATTTATTTTTAAAGTGATTATTTGTGGAGGTGGATTAATATCTACAATGAAAGTGTCTTCTATTTGTTGCATTTATTCCCCTCCTCCCTTTTTCTTTTTCTCTAGTTTTAAAGATGTGTGCTCTATGATTCTATATTATCTCTTCTCTTGTCATATTAATTGAACTTTTAAAAAGTGGTACTTTCCTTAGAACATCCAATATACATTTTTTTGAAAGATTTTACTTATTCATTTGAGAGAGAGAACATAAGCAGGGGGAGAGGCTGAGGGAGAGGGAGAAGCAGGCTCCCTACTGATGCAGGGCTCAATCCCAGGACCCTGAGATCATGACCTGAGCTGAAGGCAGATGCTTAACTGACTGAGCCACCCAGGCGCCCCCGACATACATTTTTTACTAATCTAAGTTCCTCATGCAGTAACACCACAGCACTTCACATGTAACACAAAGCCTTATAACAGAGCATTCTGAACTCTTCTCTCCCCTCTGTTATGAGATTGCTGTAAATCATTTTATTTATCCTTATGCTAAAAGTGTAACTTAAGTGGATGGTTCTACTACTACATTATAAGATGCTTTTCTTTCTTTTTTCAAATCAACTTTATTACCTATGATAGAATTTTGAGAAGAGGAATGTAAATACGGCAGCCAGGTAGATAATAAATGATAGATGATAGTATAAACCCCAGGGCTCTAAAGTTTCTTTCTTCCTTGCAGGTCCTACTTGTTCTCTTTTAAAATCAGTAGCCTTCAGTTTCCTCTTCAGTATAATGGGAGTAATAATAGTACTTAGTATTTTGAAAATATAAAATAGTCTTGCAGTATAGTGCCTGATGGTATAGTGCCAAACACAAAATAAACATTAGGATTATTACTATTTTTTAAAAATATTTTATTCACTTATTTGAGATAGCGAGAGAGCACCAGCTGCAGGGAAGAGCAGAGTGGGGTGAAGAAGCAGGCTCCTCACTGAGCAGGGAGCTTGAAGTAGAGCTTCATCTGATGACCCTGAGATCGGATTTTTCTTGCCCCTCACTTCCGGTGGGGTGGTCACATGACTCGCGGGGGGGGGGGGAGGCACGTGACCCGCTGTGCCCCCCCCCCACCTCGGACCGGATCTCTCTCTAAGATAGAGAGATAGATAGATGATAGAAAGAGGATAGATAGATGATTGATTGATAGGTAGATAGATAGATGATAGATTAGATAGATAGATAGATAGATAGATAGATAGATCTTAAATTGCATGAGATTTTTAGTATTATTTTACCCATACTCTTCATTCCAATCATATGAGGCTATTAAAAGTTTATATTATTTTAGGCTGGCTTTTACCAAAAGCAAACCGAGACAATGATTTAAGAGCAAGTAATTTATTTGGGAGTTGATCTCAAAAAGCACTTCTAGAGGATGGATATGTGAGATAAGGAAGGAAAGGAAGCCAATACAGGTTGCATAAAAGATCAAGCTACCATGACAGACTATCCTCTTGTGGAACTCTGGGAGACAACATGCAACACACCTTGGAGATGTCTCATCATGAATGCAAGGAAATTATGGTATTCATTACTGGCCGAGGGCTGTTCCCCAGAACACTAATTCCACATGCTGCACATATCAAGAAAGTGCCCTCAAAAACAAAGCCAAAAAAGCCACAGATACTAGCCCTAAGATGCAATCTGCACGTACTAGAGTGGAGATTTGACTGGCTATGAGAGAGGCACCATTGCATGTGTTACAGTCACAGTCTTTGATGCTGTGCATCAAAGTGCATAGTATTTTTTCCAACTAGAATATCCTGCTTATTTATTATTTAATTGTTAAATATAAAATCACTCTTCTTAAGAGATACCTTTTGTGGAAGACTTCATGATATAAGATCTTCATGATAATACATAATGTGGGTATTCTAATTTGCTGTGCTTTCTTCTAGAACACTACTTAAATTACTGGATTTTAATAATCAGTTGACTTTTCCATTACCAAAATTGACTCTAAGCTCCTTAAAAGCAGAGATTCCATTGTTGTAGGCCCAGAGTTTTTCATGGTACTTGGCACACAGTTTCTTCTCAACAACTATTAGTTAAAGAGATGTTTATTTTTAACTGCCAAATCTTAAAAACGTTTGAGCACAATCAGGGCTGATGAAAATTATATTCACTGAATGCCTATTAAAAATATGTATCTGAGGTCTCAGTGTTTACCTTTCTTCACAAATCAGCATATACGCACTGCAATAAAATGCAGTTCTGTTTTGTGATCATTTTCAACATTCATGAAATGACTCTTTTAATGAAAAAAGGTAACTTTCTAAGCAATAAAGCAGGAATAATTTTGTTTTTCTTTTTTCCTATGCCATTCTCTGTCATTCTCTATTCCAAGAGCATACTCCCCTTTGTGTCACTTTATTCTATGTTATACCATTAATATCACTTGCAAAGGTTGAGATTAGTTCATACTAAGTAGATTAAAGTTATTCAAGCAGAGTCTTTGTTATGCACAGAAGTGAAAAGCAGCATGGGAGCTCCAACCCAGCCATCATCTTAGCTTCTATGCTGAGTATAGGAGTTCTTTACATCCCATCAATGGAAATAATGTATCAAAGGATGCAATTCCTAGAACCTAGCATTTACTACTTTTCCACATAAACCACTGCAAAATAAAATAACACAATCTTCTATAAGGAAGAAAAGAGGAAGACGTAGCTATAGATAATGCACTTTTTTTTTTTTTTTTTTTTTGCCTGTTTAATGATAAACCTCTTCAGAGAATTACCAAACTACCATAGGGAACCAGGTGAAAACAATAAACTTAGATAGATAGATGATAGATAGATAGATAGATAGATAGATATTAGTTTAGCTTATTGAGTTGGAACCCTATACTCCCTTTGCCCTTTCCATTAACTGTATCAAAGAGAAAACAGTGCTTTCTGGAGCCCTGAGTGGCTGTTAAATAAACATGTCACATTTATGAAAAGAAAAATTGCAGTAACTATGCCCATCAATAGGCATAATTAAATCACATTTTTATTTTCATGATTTCTTTTTAAAGCACAGTCAGAATTATCTTGGGAAGAATTGTGGGGATGGAATTTCAAAGATATTGAGGAGGGACTGCAAAATATTGATGTGAAATGAATTTAGATATTTCTTCATATTTTGAGGTTATATTTTACCCATACTCAGGATTGTTCATCCCGTTGGTTTTGTTTTCTCGCTAGATATTTTTAAATGTCTAACAGAGCTTAAATTTAATACCATACATTGACATCAGTTGTCACATACATTGTTACATAGTCCTTTAAAAATAGTGAATAAATCAAGTAGAACATTAATTACATGCTTAATTTATACATTCTGCTTCAAAATTAAAAATGATACATTGCTTTTCTTTAAAGAAAAAGCAAAGAGATTCTCTTGTAAATCTTTAGCTCCCATTTCTTACCTCCTATATTCTCTAAAATTCAGGCTTCTGAAAGTATAGCTATGAATTCTGCTAAAAATTAAGTGTTACACAAGTATATGTTAAATTCTGTCCAATATTTTTGTCAAGGGGAGATTAGTGAATCTACTTATAATGATCAACTTGCTAATATATAAAAATGCATTGTATGAATTCATTCAAGATTGGGTAGATTGTCAACAAAGATGGCCACGAAAATTCTTTCCATCTTTGTGTCTTTATACCTCTTCTTTGATCAAAAGGTGGGGACTACTTCTGCTCCAGTTGAACCTGGGCTGGACTCACGATTTGATTTGACCATCAGAATATGGTAAAAATGATGAAGTGCGAGTTCCAGAATCTAGTTCCTAAGATACCTGGTAATTTCTTTGCTTTCTGGAACCCAAATAGTGCCCTGTACTGAAGCTTGTCTGGATCTCTGGAGGCTGAGAAGCCACATGGAAGAAAATCAAGAGGCCCCCGCCAAAAGCCACCATCAATGCCAGGCATGTAAATAAGGCCATCTTGAGATTGCCAGGACCAGCTGCTCCCATCTGCAACTTCACAAGTGAACGCAAGAGAGACCATCTGAAGAATTGCCCAGCTGAGACCAGTTAACCAGCAGTCACGAAAAACCATAAATTGTTTTTACTTTAAGCCGCTTTATTTTGTGATAACTTGTTTTGAAACAACACATAACTAATAAAAAGATGAAGGGAAAAACAAACTACTTATAATCTAAAACTAACTCATCCCACTGGATAGGAAGCATCACAGATTTTAGAAAATTATTTTCTGTCACTTTGTTTTCTATTTACAACTTTCCATAATTAAGCTTCAAATACTTTTTTTCTTTTGCAAAGTAAGGCATAGCTGTGAAAGTAAATGCTAAGATCAATATATATCAAAGATTTTGAAAATATACAGCAATATATGATATATACAAAACCAAAAATATGTCAGTAAAACCTACAACAAATTTTCTTCTCTGTGCTATTTAGAACAAAAATCTGTTTAACACTGACTACAGGGCTAAACACTGGATTGAACACCCCCTAGTTATGAGGTCACTTCTGGAAATACATTTCTATTTGAGAAATTAATATTAGGGAGAGGAGATGTGCCATATAATAAAATCTTGTAGAGAGTTATTACATCGCTGAAGTAGTACTTTTATCAAATACCAAAATAAAGTGAATTTTACAGTAAATTTTTTTCTGTGCTGATGTGTCACAGTAATACATGACTCATGCTATTATATTTGTCAAGATGAACACTTAGACCAAAAGTGTCCTATTATACCTTCATTCCATCACACTTTTTCCATATATTAGTAATAAATGAAGACTCACATTGATTTCTAATATAAAATGTAAACAGAAGCTTTCAGACTTGTTCTGGTCCTTAGACAAATATCACCTGTCCTTCTCAAGTCTGGGTGTTCATCAGAGCCTTCTGTAGAAGAATAAATCCCACAAGGTATTCTGATATGCTCTTAGGGCTGTGAACTACTGCTCTACATAACTGTTTCACTGCTAAAATCATTGCTGGTGGATTCTAAGTTAAACCATAAAGTCTCTTCTTATAGTTTGGTAGTCACGTGCTACCCCAAGGCTTTCACATCATGAAATGTCTCCTTCAGAGTGGATACATGTGGAGTCAATGTGTCAGATGCACCTGGGATGTTCGTAAACATTTAAATTCTCAAGCCACTTCCACAACCTACTAAATCAAAATGTTTAGAGAGAGCCTGGCTATCTGTATTTTTAAACAAGTCCAGCTGCTTGCCATTCTCTCTCTCTACCTCTCTCTCTCTTTAACGAAACCCTCAGCAATGCTTTCTGTCTGAGCCATGCATTTTATCAGAGCTAATCTGCAGATCACATTCAATCTCGAGTCTTACTGAAGGATGGATTTTTTTTTTTAAGATTTTAAATTTATTTGAGAGAAAGAGAGAGAAGGAGTGGGAGGGAGTAGCAGAGGGAGAGAGAGAGGGGGAGAGAGAGAATCTATAAATAGACTCAACAAACAGGGCTCCATGTCATGACCCTGAGATCATGACCTGAGTGGAAACCGAGAGTCTAGTTTAACCAACTCTGCTACCCAGGTGTCCCCGAGGAATCAATGCGTAATATGAAAAGTCTCCCAAATACATTTTACCTTTCAGTGTTACTCTTTGTTGACTTACCCTTCTCGTGTGGCACTGGCATACCCCTGATGAGAGAGATTTGAGTTTGGGGGCTGCTTCTAGCTTTCCCTTCTACTTTCATGTTGTAGCGTGCAGACCACTGCTACAGAACCCAGACACATGTCAGTGAGGAAGAAATCCTCCACTGATGATTCCTAATTGTGCAGAGGGACAATAACTCGTATTAGAGATAAACACTTACAATGTGTAAAACTGCACTTGATGTGTTCTGAAATATGCCATGTTGCATATCCACTCCTTTTGTGGACTACTGCCTATTACGGAGACAATGGTGCAGCTGGTCTGATGAAGCTGACAGCACTGAGATATGCGAGAATATACGACGTGATGATTTTTTCTAGACTTCATCAGCCAAACATGAGGATAAATTATACTGCATGAGCAGCTTTCCAACTGAAGAGTGTTGAAGTTGTTAGTGTGAAGTTGAAACTTAATAATGCCAACATAGGAGCCAGGTTGTATTATTTGGTGATAGAGTTTGGGAGGATACATTCTAATCATTGTATTTAAACTTTCCAACTTCATACTATGCATGAAATAGAATGAAATGGAAAAAAATATAGCAATAAGAGGATGTAAAAATACAAGAGATTTTTAAAACCAAAGCAGTACAACGGTCAGCTTTTCTATGAGAAGACAAATATATCTGCTTTTTAAATGTAATCATGGGGTTGGAAAATAATCCGTATACCATCTTGTTCTACCCCAACTTCTGGGAGGGAGAAGAGAAATTGAGAAGACTTTGCCATTATTTTTCTGTGGGATCTTAGGCAAATCATGTATCTCTCTGGCCTGCAGTTTCCCTTTATGTAAAGTTAGATCATTAAATGAGAGGAGTTGGGAGCCCTCAATTTTGGAGAATTTTGTTGATAACCTGCAGATATTTAGTGTGCATAGATGTGTGTATAAATAAGCTACTTAGGGGCAGTTGGATGGCTCAGTGGGTTAAGTGTCTGCCTTTGGCTTAGTCGTGATCCTGGGTCCTGAGATCGAGCCCCACATCTGGCTTCCTGCTCAGTGGGGAGCCTGCTTCTCCCTCTCCTTCTGCCACTCCCCCTGCTTGTGCTCTTTCTCTCTCTATCTCTCTATCTCTGTGTCAAATGGATAAATAAAATCTTGAAAATAAATAAAAATAAATAAATAAGATACTTATAAAAACAACTAAATTCTATCGTTACAGCATTTAAGAGAGAAAAATATTCCATACCAGCTCAATAAACTATTATTTTTATCGAGAGCTTTTTATTTGCCAGTCACCATGCTAAACTATTGATATGCATTTTCTATTTTTAACATTCAGTACAACATTAAGCTGTAGTTTTATTATTTTTCCCTTTTAACATAATGAAGCTAAGGCTTAAAGAGTATAATTTATCCAAGATCTCACAATTAATTGGTAATAGTTGGAGCTTAGATACCCTAGGGATTGTGACTATGCATTCTGTGGTTTTAATGATTGTGCCATGATTAAAAAAAAAAAAAATTGCACCTTACTTTGTGTGTGGTGAATTCCAGTGTCAGAAAAATAAAGTTGTCTGTATATTCTCTAATATATGCTTGTTGGAATAGATTCCAAATCACAGTAATTTCCCCCTCTTTGCTACGTGCTCTTATTCAAAGGTTAGTGTCTGGCAGGCATGTCCTGAAAAAGAAAGTAATGAGAGGGGATTAACTCTACCAGATATGTAAACATTTTGCAAAGCCTCTAAAATTAAAATAGTGTAGAACCATGTGAATAGATAGAGCAATGCAATGGAGTAAAGAGCTCAGAAAGAGACACAAGAACACTTGAAAATTTCAGCTAGGATAAGATTGGCCTTTCAAATGCTGCAAAATAGATGAACTTTTCAAAAAATGGTATTGGGACAACCATATAGACATTCAGGCAAAGAAAAATTGGATCCACAACACGCACCAGACAATAGAATAAACCTCAATAATTTCAGTAATCTAAATGTAAAAGTAAAATCATACAAGCATGCAAAGTAAGCAAAAAAAAATTTGTTATCTGCTATTATAGTTAACTTTTCTAAATTGGGCTGAGAAATCCAGAAAAAAAAAAAAAAAAAAGGATTGATAAATTAGCTCCACCAAAGGGGAAGGGAAATGTTTTGAATAAAATACTAGAAGGAAAAGCAAAAGATACTTACAAACTGGGAGAAAATATCTGTAACTTGTATCTCAGAGGTAAAACTCAAAAAATCAAGAAGATAAAGATTAGAAGTCCCTTTAAAAATTGTGCAAAATACTACACAGCTCCCAGAGATTAAAATATTCAAATAACCCATAAGCATCTGGAAAGATGTTCCGATACAAATTAAATTTCTACAGAGATGTAGTTATTTATATTTCAGATTGGCAAAATCCAAAATCTTGTCAACACACTCTCTTTAGGCAGATGAGGGAAAAACTAGCTCTCTTAAAATGCTCCTGAGAATGGAAAAGAAGCAGATCTTATAGGAATGAATTTGGAAATACTTAACAAATATTCGTGGCCTTTTATTATTTTATCCCAGCATCCCACTTTTAGAATTTCACCTTGAAAATATTATGCCAAAATTACCAACAACTTATATGCCAAGCTATTTGTAAAAGCAATATATTGAAAACAACACAAACATCCATCTACAAGAGATTGGTTGAATATACTCCTGTCCATACACACAATTAAATACTAACAAATCATTTTTAAAAAATGAATGAGGAAGGTTTATTATTTTTCAAATTTGTGATGAATTGTTCTCTCCTTCACTCTCCAATAAAACGTATTTTAATTGTTATCCCAGAAGAAAAAAAGTAAACCTTATAATTTTCCAAATATATGCTTCCATCTTAGCTGTAGATATATATTTTTTTGCATTGGACAAGAAAATCCAGGGGGGAAATAAGTGAAATGACAAAGAAATCTACTTCTTAGATATTTACAAGTGATGTGGAAAAACCAACTATATTACAATAAATCTTAAGATAAAATCAAATTTAAATTTAAATCACAATGGCTTTTGACACATATAGATAACGTGCAAGCAAATTTAAATTGTGATTTTGTAGCTTTTCCCATTAACTGAATCAGTTCTGCCTATGTTCATGGATTCAGAATACTTCCAAAAATTATCTTCTATCTGTATTTAGTCTCTATTATTTTACCTTGTGTAAACAAGCATGCAATAAGAGATATAATAATTATTTCAAATATGTAAATATAATTAAAATAGAGTCAAATTTAAGGTTATGTTAGAAATACTTAAAAACTATTCATAGTAAGAAATTAAAAGAATTTTTATCGATAAAAATAGCTTTTGCTTGTTTTAAAGTTCACAGAAAGAGGATAAAGTCCAGTTTTATTAAACTACTGTAGAATGATATCAACAAAATGGTTAAGTGAGGAACTCCAAAATTCACCCTTCCATTAAAGCAACTGAGAGACTGGCAAAACCATCAGAATCACTTTTTTGGAACTCTGGAAATTACCAAAAGCAGCATAGGAAGCACTTATTCAACAAAATGACTGAAGCACAGTAAAAACAGCAAGCTTTTTGTTGTTTTAATTTGACCTTATTTCCATCCTCCATACTTCAGCTCAGTGGTAGCCTTGAAAACAACAGTGATAGCTGTGAAAATACCACAGTATGGGGACCAGTACAGAATAATGTCCTAGAAACACATACGGAACCTAAACAGACAAAAAGAGAAACAGAAAATCAGAATAGATCTATATTTAGTAAAAAGGTTGAGTCCGTAATCAAAAAACTTCTGATAACAAGAAAGTCCAGGACCAGAAGTTTTCACTGGTGATATCTACTACATGTTAAAGAAAAATTATCTTAAGTCCTTCACAAACTCTTCAAAATAGAAGAGGAATGCTTGCTAACTCAATCTACAAGGCTAGCATTTCCCTGATACCAACCAACAACGCAAGAAAATAAAATTACAGATCAATATCCCTTATAGATATAGATACAATAATCCTCAACAGAATACCAGCAAACATATTAGAATGATTATACACCAAGACCAAGTGAGATTTATACCAGAAATTCAAAGTTGGTTCAACATACAAAATTAATCAATGTAATATACCGTGCTACTATAATAAAGAAAAAAAAGTGATCATCTCGAAGGATGCAGAAAAAGATTTTGAAAAAAATCCAACACCCTTTCATGATAAATACACTCAACAAATTAGAAGTAGAAGAAAATTCTTACCCTGATAAAGGGCATCTATAAAAAACCCACATTTCCCATCATACTTAATTGTGAAAGACTTAAAGCTTTCGCCTAAGGTCAGGAATAGTACAAGAATCCGTGTTCTAACTACTTCTATTTAACATTGTGCTGGAAGTTCTAGCCAGAAAATGAGGTAAGGAAAAACAAAACAAAAGACATCCAAATTGAAAAGGAAGAAGTAAAAATATACCTATTTGCAAATTGCATGAACTTATATATGGAAAATCCTAATAAATTCATACATTTAAAAAATTTATTAAATCTAATAAATTCAGCAAAGTTGTAGGATTCAAAATAAACATACAAGAATCAGTTGTATTTTGATATGTTAAATGAAAAACTCAAAAATGAAATTAAGAAAATTAAAAAGAATTAAATATTTAGGAAGAAATTAAGCCAGGGAAGTGCAAGAGTTGTACACCAAAAATAACCAAACAGTCCGAACAGAAATTAAAGAAGTGATACATAAATGAAAAGACATTTGTGCTCATGAATTGGAAAACTTAGTGTTGTTAAATGAAAATACTCCCCCTATTTATTAATGAATCCAATCCCTACAAAATTCCAACTACCTTTTTGCAGAAATCAGTAATATGATTCTAAAAAATCCTGAAAAAGAAGAGCAACGCTGGAGGACTCAGTTCACAAATTGAAAACTTACAAAACAGTGTGGTATGAGCATAAAGAAAGAAAGATCAATGGAATAGTTTGGAGTCCATTAATAAACCCATAAATCTATTTCCAGCTGATTTTTGGCCTGATATTTCAAGGCCATTCAATAGAGTGAGAATAAAAAAATAAAAAAAAATAAAAGAATTAAAAAAAAAAAAATAGGGTGAGAATGGTCATTTCAACATATGGTGCTAGGATGATGGGATATTCAAATGCCAGAGCATGAAGTTGAATTCTTTTCTCACATCATATACAAAAAATTAACTTAAAATTGATCGACACCGAAATGCAAATTCTAAAACAATAAAACTCTTAGAAATAGAGATAATTCTTTCTGACCTTGGATTAAGTAATAGTTTCTTAAATATGACCCCAAAAGCACGAGTAAAAGAAAAAAATAGATTAATTGGATTTATCAAAATTAAAGAGTTTGTGCATCAAGAGGCATTACCAAGAAAGTAAAGAACCACCCACAAAATGAGATGAAATTTTTGCAAACAATATATCTCATAAAATCCAGACTATGTAAAGGATTCTTAAATGCATATTAAAAAGACAACTCAGTTTTTTTTTCTTTTTAAGTGGGTAGAGGACATGAATAGATAACGTTTCCAAAGGAGATATACAAATTGAATCATGAAAAGAATCTTAATATCATTAGTCATTAGGGAATGGAAATCAAAACCCTCATGAAATATTTCACGCACACTAGGGTGGCGATAACATATAAATGGAAAATAACAATTGTTGGTGAGGCTAGGGAGAATTGGGGCCTTCATACTTGGCTGGTGGAAAAGTGAAATGGTACAGCCACTGTGGAAAATAGTTAAAGGAAGGTACAGTTACCATATAACCTAGGAATTCCATTTCTAGATATCCAGAAAAATCCAGGAGAATCACAAACAAAACTTGTACAGGAATGTTCATAGCAGCAGTAGCCTCAATAATCCACAAATGGAAACAACCCAAATGTCCATCATCTTATGAGTAGATAAATACATGTGGTATATCCATACAACGTTTTATTTATTATTTAACCATAAAAGGGAATGAAGCACTACCTGAAACTAATGGAACATTGTGTGTCAACTATACTTCGATAAAAAAAGAAAAAATAATTCTGAACTCAAGGAAAAAAAAAAATGTGGGGGGATGAAGTACTGAAATTTGCGACAACGTCCATGCACCTTGAAAACATTATGCTAAGTGAAAAAAGCCAGGCACAGAAGGCCACATATTGTATGATTCCATTTACATGAAATGTTCAGGATTGGCAATACTCTAGAAACAAGAGATAGATTAATAGATACCAGGGGAAAGGAGGAGGAGGAAATTAGATGGTGTCAGTTTTCTATTTACCAATATTTATATGAATATTCAGTGATGCAAATACTCTGGAAATAGATAGTAACGATAGCTGTGCTACATTGTAAATATTTTTAAAACCACTGAATTATGCACCTTAAAATTATTTAAATGGTGGACTTTATGATATATAAATTTTGTGTCCATTAGAATGATATTATTTTATATGTGACATAAATTATATTTTTGTCACATTTAAACTACACAAATTTATGTATTTCTTTATTTAAATTAAAAAGATGAAATAGAATGAACAAAATATGTTTGAGATCCAAGTTACCTTTGAAGAAAATAAATTTTTAAGTATTGGTGGACTATTCTATAAACTTTTTAAATTTAATTTCTAAACCCCTTTGCTTTCCTAAAGTTGAATACTTTCGTGCTTGAATCATGCTTTCACATAGTGCATTCATCAGGCTGAGAAAGACCTAATTCCCATTGCTAATTCACTTAAAACTAAATTTCTGAATGAGGATAGATCATCTGAGATAATGAGATATAACAATGCAGAAAAATAACGACATAATTCTCTCTCTCTCTTTTTCCATTTATACTTTTCACAGATCATCTCTTTTGGAAGGTGTCTGTGGTCACTGCTGCTTATCTGATCTTTCTTCCAAAGCCAACATCCATTCTTCAGTTCATGAGCTTCTGCCAAAACTGAATTCACCTAGCTCTAGAGTTGGGCAGGTAACTAAGGGCTGGGCAATCAGAGCAATACAGTATACTGGCCCTGTGATTAAGTCATGAGCGAATGTGTTTCAAGCTGAGGCATTAATAGCAATTAGCATTTTGTTTGGAATGTGACTCTAAACCTGTACTGTCAAATACTGTAGGCAGTATCCCAACGTGACTAGTTTAAATTGTAATTAATTAAATTTAAATAAGATTAGCGATTTAGTTTCTCAGTCACACTAGCTATACTAGTCAAGTGCTCAATAGCCACATTTGCTTGGCTCTTATGTTGGACAGAAAATACACAAAAACATTTCCATCATTGCAGAAATTTCTATTGGACAGTACTACCATGGTTCATCTAAACCAGCATTGTTCAATATAAATATTGGTAGTCTAAAATTATAGCACAATAAAAAAATAAAAAGAAACAGCTGAAGTTATTTTTAATAAAACATTTGACCTAATAAATCCGAAATAGTATCATTTTAACAGGTTATCAGTATAAAAAATTTTAATGAAATATTTTGCATTATTTTTTTATAATAAGGCTTCAAAATCTGCTATGTATTTTACTTAGAGCATACCTCAATTTGGATCGGCTGCATTTCAATTGTCCAATAGCCACATGTGATTAGTGGCTACCATATTGGATGTTAGATCTAGAGCTGAAGCAGGATTTTTCAATTTGAGCATTATTGATATTTTAGGATGGTGGTAAGCCATATCCCTGGCCTTTACTCACTAGATGCCAATAGTTTTGAACCCAGTTGTGACTAACAAAATATGTACAGACATTGCCAAATGTCCCCTGGGAAGCAAAATTGTTCCCACTCAAGAACCACTGCTCTAGAGAAAGGACTGTTCTTCTTTCTGGAATTATTATCCATAAGAACAATGTAAACCCTGAGCCATTTGGGTTACCAAGTGGAAACTGAGAAAAAAGACAATAGAACAGGAGACAGAGCACAGAAGTGGGTAATAAGATTTCAGTCCGGGGCACCTGGGGTGGTCAGTCGGCTAAGGAACCGACTCTTGATTTCAGCTCAGGTCATGATCTCAGGGTCCTGGGATCGAGCCCCACTTGGGGCTCCATGCCCAGCGGGGAGTCTGCTTCAAGATTCTCTATCTCTCTCTCTCTCCACCCCCCTCTCGCTCTCTGCCCCTCCCCCACCTCTTTCTCAAATAAATAAATAAAAATTTTAAAAAATTTTTGAATATGATTTCAGTTACTTAATGAATGCCCTTATGCCTCTGGACGTTGCAGTGACATAAACCAATATATTTCTTTCCTTAACTTAAGCCAGTTTGGGGGTGCCTGGGTGGCTCAGGGGCGCCTGGGTGGCTCAGTTGGTTAAGTGACTGCCTTCGGCTCAGGTCATGATTCTGGAGTCCCAGGACCAAGTCCCAAACCTGGCTCCTGATTCTCCCTACCCCCCCTCATGCTCTCTGTCTCTCTCTCATTCTCTTTCTCAAATAAATAAATAAAATCTTTTAAAAAACCCAAAAACCTAAGCCAATCTGATTGGCTTTTCTCTAATTTGCAACTGTTATAATCCTAAAAGATCTGTCATTACAATCTAAATACATAAAATATACTCATTAGTATTTCTACCTCAAAAAGCAAAGAAGATTAATTCTTCCTCCCATATGATTTATGATAGCTTTCAATTTCCTTCCCAGAGTCACCCCATATAGAATGAAAGCTATTTTTTGCACACTTTATGTTTCAGATAAATATATGCAATTGGAAGTCTTGATAGAACTTTTTGCTAAGGTATCGGCATTAACTTTGTCTATTGTTAATAAAATTCATTCGTCAAAACTCTATGATAAGATGGGCTGCTTGTATAACCTTCATCGGCTACTGCTTTATTTTGATTCTCATATTTTCAAAAGATGAAAATTATGCAGCCAATGTGGCAATTCCCACTGGGAGTAAAATTGTAGTATTCTTTATGTGATTCTGTTCCTTTTTATCTGAGCTTTACTCAACAATACTGTCACCCTTGGATGAAGCTAAAAAATCAAGATACAATCTAAATAAGGCTTTCATCATGGTGTGAACATGAGTCACCTCCCCTGTATGGTGTTTTGGGAAAGATGCTGTGGATTTTTCTGAAAAGGATCTGCTTAATTGCCATTAAAAAGTGAAAACACTTCTTTGAAACAAATCTAGATAAAATAAAAATTCTTCAAAGAGGTGAAGAAGGATGAAAGTCAGTTTGACTTGTACAAGGAAATTTTAGCTTAATTACACCACCTCTTACATCAGTTTTGGGTATTTTAACTAAGTCACATGATTCTCTCTTCACACAAATAAACTCAGCCAACACTTTCATGTACACGTACTGCTCAACATATAAATTTTCAGACCATTTTTCAAAAGATGCATTAGAAAAAAGTAGTTGAGGAGCTCCTGGGTGGCTCAGTCAGTTAAGCGCCTGTTTCAACTCAGGTCATGATCCCAGGGTCCTGGGATTGGATCTCAGGATCAGGTCCTGGGATCAAGTCCCACGTTTGGCTTCCTGATCAGTGGGGAGTCCACTTCTCTCTCTCTCGCTCTCTCTCTCTCGCTCTCTCTCCCCCTCTGCCCTTCCCCAGCGCTCATTCTATCTCTCTTTCTCTCAAATAAATACACAAAATTTTAAAAAAGAAAAAAAGGAAAAAAGTAGTTGAGAATGTTCTGAATAAGATACAATGAGTGTCATTTTCTCTTCTTAAACTTGATGTATCTGTATCTGCCCAGAGGCCAGCACACTTCCAGGCATTGCATTTCTTCACTCATATACTCAGGCCTTTTACAGAAGAAAGTGAATATACAAAGACTCTGCATAGAGGTATGACCAGAGATAGCCTTTTAGGTCAGTTCATGGTCCCAAAAGAACTGACGATAGACAAAGCAAATTAGTAGAACCTTTCTTCGCCAAGGAAAACTCACAAGCATTTTGCAATGAAATAAAATCATGTCATTCCAGTGACTTCTATAATGGTTAAAAATTTGGTTATTTCATTCCGACAACTGACCTCCTTTTTGGAACGGCTTAGTGAAAAAGAAATAGGATAACATCTAAAAAAAAATTTGAAATATTTAGTGACAATTGCAATAAAGGCGGTACCATATTATAAGTCTGAAGAGTCTCATGTTTTAATAATACTTTTTTTAATGTGGTAAAGCATAAATAACATAAAATTTGCTAACTTAAATATTTTAAGTGCACAATTCAGTGGTATCAAATACATTCATACCGCTGTGCAATTATTACCGCCATCCATCTATAGAAGTCTTTTCATTTGCAAAGCTCAAACTATACACATTAAACAATTACTTCCTATCCCTTCCTCCCTCCAATCCCTGTTAATACCTTTCTACTTTCTGTCTCTATGAGTTTGACTATTCTACGCACCTCATGTAAGTGGAATTGTATAATATTTGTCTTCTCGTGCTTGGATTACTTCACTTAACATAATAACCCCAAGGTTCATCCATCTTGTAGTACATGTCAGAATTCCTTTTATTTTTAAGGCTGACTAATATTCCATTGTATGTATATACCACATTTTGTTCATCCATTCATCCATCAGTGAATAGATGCATTGCCTCCATGCTTCAGATAATGTAAATAATGCTGCTATGAACATGAGTGTGCAAATACATTTTTGAGACTCTGCTTTCAAATATTTTTGGTAGATACTAAAGAGTAGAATTGCTGGATCATATGATGATTCTATTTGGAATTTTTTGAGGACTCACCGTACTTTCTTCGTAGCAGCTGTACCATTTTACATTCTCACCAACACCGCGCAAGAGTTCCAAAATCTCTGCATTCTTGCTGACACTTGTTATTTTCTGTGTTTTGTTTTTTTATGTAGTAACCATCCTGATAAGTGTGAGTGGTATCTCATTGTAGTTTTGATTTCAGTTTGTTCAATGATTAGTGATGTTGAGCATCTTTTTATGTGTGTATTGGTCGTTTGTACATCTTCTTTTTTAAAAATGTCTATTCTAGTTCTTTGCTCATTTCTGAATTTTTTTTGATGCAATTGTTGTTGACTTTTGGAAGTTCTCTACATAGTCTGAATATCAATTGCTTATCAGATTCATGACTTATAAATATTTGCTCCCATTCTGTGGGTTGTTATTTTTCTCTGTTAGTACATTTGACATTTGAAGCCCAAAAGTTTTTTTTTTTAATTTTCATAAAGTCCAATTTATCTATTCCTTTTGTTGCCTGTGCCTTTGGTGTCATAGCCAAAAAATGCCAAATCCAGTGCTGTCAAGCTTTTGCCCTATGCTTTTTACTAAGAGTTTTATAGTTTTAACTCTCACGTTTAGGTCTTTGATGTATTTTGAATTGTATTTTGTACACAGTATATGGTAATGGTCCAATTTTAATCTTTTTTATGTGGATGTCCAGTATTCCTAGCACCATTTTTTGAAAAGACTGTCCTTTCCTTATTAAATTGTCTTGACAATTTGATGAAAATCATTTAACTATCTATGTAAAAGTTTATTTGTGGACTCTCTATTCCATTGCTCTGTATAACTGTCTGTCATTACAAACAGGTCTACATGCCACTGCCACACTGTTTCGACTGCTACAGCTTTGTAGTTAGTCTTAAAATTAGGAAGTGTGAGAATGGGTTTTGAGATTTCTTGAGAAGAGAAAACTAAGAAACAAACAAACAAAAACACTTGACATTTTATTATCCATAACAATCTCACTAAGACAGGTAAAATGCTGGGTTAAATGTAATGAGTGTGTGTGTGAGGATATATCTTTAATTACCAACATCATAGTTAAAATGGTAATAATTCATAGTAGGTATGTAAATGAGGTAGGTGAAAGTGAGAATCAAAACATTGAAAAACACTTTATTTTAAAAAATTTAAATGATTTTTTAAAACAAAATAAAAAATTCTGCGATTCTCATTCTTAGTGGGTGTGTGTGTGCTGAAGGCTCAAGTCAATTTTCTTCTACATTTTCGCAAAGTATAATGTAATAAATATTTATTAGGTAAAATTTTTTCAGGTCCACATAAAGAAAAAGTGACCATGTCAAATTCAGTCTCTCTTCGCTGATTACTGAGAGGCTAAAATGAGCTAGGGCAGACAGGGAAGGATGACCCAGGTGTATGAAACTGGCTTTCCTTTGAAAGGAGTAACAACCGTTTTTGTTGTTCCTAGAAAAGTGAATGTTAACTTTTGCTTGCAAAAGGAAAATATTTTTACCTTCTTATAAATAAGCTTTCTAAATTAATCTATTTTTTATTTTTTTATTATTTCATTGAATTTATGGATCATTTTAGTGAATCTTTGAAATTAAGCTCCAAATAGTGATGAGTTTGGAACCAATAGCATATTTTAAATATTATTTATAAAACATGTTTAAACTTATGGAATAGTTTTTTAATACATTGGAAATGTTTCAGAGTTGATCCAATTTTATGTTCCTTTAATGTAAAATTTATTTCACTTTCTAGGTTTTCATGCATGCTACTAGTTGAGGAAACAAATGGTTTTCACACATGTAGAGTTACATTTATTATATGTCATCCATCATATTCACAATATGGAAACTCAAATACACCAATTCACCAAAAGTTGTATGATGGAGAGTTTTATATGCATTCAACCAGTTTTAGGTAACTTTATAATTAAAAATAACAAACATAAATTGACCTGACTATATCTAGGAGCCTAATAGATTTAATGTATTATCTATAGGTGGTTATTAATGATAGGCATCATTGTTTTTATAACAAACAGAAAGGAATGATTGGCATTACATCACTTCAACATTTAAGTCAGTACAGGAAAAAATGGGCCACTTATTACAGTCAATCAACTGTGGTTGTTGGCTGTTAAGAGCATGCCTTTTATCAGATGAGACAGTAATATGAATTGATAATTAGATTCTATTATGTGCTATATAGAGAGTGTACACTCAAAAGCTTTCCAAATTCAAAGAAGGGAATGAATGAGGGGTATTGAGTTTATGGAAAGCTTTGTCAAGGAGGTGATTTTTGAAATAGGCTTGGAAGAAATGACATTTTCTACATCCCTTTTTTCTCTAAAACTTTATCATTCTACTCCTTCCAGCCTACATCCTATGTTTTAGTTGCTTCCCTTTACGTGGTTTCTTAGATCCTCCAGAATGACCACAGATCATACTTGATGCTTTTATAACACATTTGCATATATTACATTATATTGTAATTTGAGTTTTAATGTCAATCTGCCTCATCACACTGACTTCCCTGAAGACCACAGGAGGAGGTTTTGTTAATTTATGTAGCAACAGCATGTGAAACAATGTCTGTGCCAGCACTAAAAAGAATGGATGAATCAATTAATATATCATATATTCCCAGATGGGGAATTGGGGGAAAGCATATTCCTGAAAGCTGTAATAGCACCAACAAAATGCAAGAGAGAACATAGCAAGAATAATATTGTGAAACTAGAGTTTAGCATGCATGGAAGTGTCTTACATTGTTCTACTTCTTGATTTTTCCAGATTCTATCAGGTTATATACTACTTATATATTAATTCCATTTATTTATTTTCTCTCATCTAATTAGATCATCAAAGTAAGGATATAGTTCTCTCTCCCTTTCTTTCTCTCTCTCTCCTTGATTTTTTGCCAGAGCCGAGAATAATGTCAAAGGTGATCTCATTTGGGCAATATTAGAGTTGAAATTCAAACTCAGGTCTCAGTTATTCATAAAGTAATTTTCCAAAATCAACATTCAAAAATGGACATAATAACTAACGATACTCTTTAAAGTTCATTTCAACTACAATTGTGTATTGAGGATTTAACATTTGCAAAATAACATAAATAATAATAAAATGTAGAAAAGTGAACAGAGTAGAATCTATTCTCTTGAGTTACTCATAGTCTACTATGTAATTCAGGCAATTACAGATCTCATTATAAGGTAGAGAGGTATTAGCTATGACAGAGATAAGAAAGTATTTTCTTGACGCATGGGATTCAATCCTGTTTGGGAAGACTGAAGAAGGATTTGTGGATGAAAATTTAAATAACTTCCTTCTTTGAAAAATAAAATAATAATAAAAAATAAAATCCACATTCTCTAAGCTTAGCACTAAAAGATTAATTTACACATAGGGAGAGATAGTTAGGTGTAGATACATATGCAGCTTACAGTTTTATCACCTGAGGTTCAACATTCAGTTGTTACCTGACAACATTTATTATTTTCTCTGGAGTGAAAAATAAGAAGTACCCTGTGGAAAAACAAATCATGAGGGACAGTCTTCCCTAAAATTTTTAACTTACCATGGTTGTGTGAATTTTCTCCCTTCATGGGAAAGTTTTCAAAGGCATTGATTTTACTGTTTCTTTTTAAGGGAGATGATTCCTGTGTCATTAATTTTAGCCATTCTGACAGGTAACAGATGTTGGTAAGGATGCAGAGAAAGGGAAATACTCTTACACTGGTAACGGAAATGCAAACTAGTGCAGCCACTCTGGAAAATAGTATGGAGTTTCCACAAAAAGTTAAAAATAGAACAACCCTACAACCTAGCAATTGCACTACTATATATTTACCCAAAGGATAAAAAATACTGATTTGAAGGGGCTCATGCACTCTGATGTTTATAGCAGCATTATCAACAATAACCAAATTATGGAAACAGTCCAAATGTCCATCAATTGATGAATGGATAAAGAAGATGTGGAATACACACACACACACACACACACACACACACACACACTGGAATATTACTAAACCATCAAAAACAGTCAAATCTTTCTATTTGCAAGGACAGGGATGGAGCTAGAGTGTATTATGCTAAGCAAAATAAATCAGTCAGAGAAAGACAGATACCATATGATCTCACTCATATGTGGAATTTAAGAAATGGAACAGATGAACATATGGGAAAGGAAGAAAGAGAGAGAGAGAGGCAAACTGTAGAGACTCTTAACTACAGAGAACAGACGGAGGGTTGCTGGAGGGGAGGTGGGGGAGGATGAGCTAAATGGGTGATGGTATTAAGGAAGGCACTTGTAATGAGCAGTGGGTGTTATATGTAAGTAATGAATCACTAAATGAATTAGTGAAACCATTATTATACTATATGTTAACTAACTAGAATTTAAATCAAAACTTGATACAAAAAAATTTTAAAAATGATAGTTCCTTTATAGAGAGTAAAATTCCAAAAACAAAAACATGGGGTAGACATTTCAATCTCAAGAACACCAGACACAAATGCACAATTGTGCAAAGGAAATATTGTCAAATGGAGGATGGTTCTGAGTTTGCAGTGTGGAATAAGTATTAGAGTGTGTAATGTGGAAGATGGAGAACAGACTAAGACAAGGGTCTTTAGTGTCTTATTGATATGTTGGATTTGGTTAAACAAGCCATGGGGAGTTAGAAAAATATGCCAATCTGTCTTCAGTGTGAAGGATGGATTGGAAAGATCAGAAAATAGAAGCACAGATCCTCAAGATAATAGGCAAGAAATTACTACCCAAACCTAGGGCAACAGAAAAGAAGTCATGAGTGTAAGAGTTCTGAGTTGTAAAAACAATAAAATCACAGAAGCACTGAAGAGTGGAAAGAGATGTAGCTGGGCTTCTTCTGCATTATACCTAGTAAGCTCCAGAGAGACAACATTAACCTAGAAAAGAGGTCAGGGCTAAATTATATAATGAAAACATCTCAAAGATTTATATAATGATCAAAGGGAGCTCTGTAGATCCAATTAAAATAACCAAATCTCAATGTAACGTGGAAAATCAAAAGCACAAACACTATGAATCTGACAAAGAATCTTCTTTCTAAAATCCACCACAAAGATTTACAGTTAAAAATAGCAAAACTAATTTTAAAAGAAATATGTAAATCTATACTCTATCTTAATGGAAATCTTAATAGTAGAAAAGGAATAAATAAAATAAGATGACTGGTCAGATACATATCTATGTATCACATATGTTTGCTTGGTATTTAACTTAGCTTCATTTTTTGACACACAAATATTTTGTGGGAAATTAATTGTTGTTCTTCTGTTGTTTGTAAATTTTTATGTACACAGAAGCATCTGTATTTCTTCTTTTATTTTATAAATAGAAAAGCAATCATCAACCTGAGGTAAAAATAATTATTCACAGATTTTTTTCTAGTTATTTTATTTTAGATTTATGTATTTACCCTTCCTAACTCAAAAGCAAAATATTTTGCAATATATTGCTAGATAGGAATCTAGCAATATATTTTCAGACTTTTTAGCTTTAGCCTCGATGTCATTTATTCAATACTTCCCTCACTAAATCCAGGTGCATTTTTGTTATGTAATAGCTAACTATATAGACACTACTCAAATAATGTTATTAACTAATAAATTTAAAAGACCGTTCAAATAAATATTCCGAGAATATTGGCAAGACTGTACAAGAAAAGAAATATGAAATGTTATCAATCTTTTAAAAATGTTCCACTTCATTATGCTAATGGAGAGTCTATTTACTCTCCCAGAATATGCTTTTAATCATTGAAATACTTTGGATGTTTGCACCTTTGGGGGTCGGAAGTTGTTTGTTTTTAATTGGAGAAAGAGATGGTAATTTGGCTTTGGAAGAAGACAAGTAGATAAGCTGAAGGGAATGGAGTTTAAGGAATGAATGGTATCTCATAATTTTTTGATCCTAGAGAATTCTTTGGTCTGCAATGGATAGAAGAGAACGCGCTCCAAACAGATGGAATTGTTCATGATAGACTTCGAGACTATTGATACTGCAAATTCCCTGTGCGGTGCAGGTGACTGAGCCGGGAAGGGGCTGTTCTGACCTGTCTCTAGGAAACTCTAAGGATGGAAAGAATTGAATAAATCCTCTAAGGAGGGAGAGATTTGAATAAATCCAAAGACCGCCCCTGGCAAGCAGGCACATTGCAGCTCCTATGTTGGCCAGTGGTCAACGCAGAGACTCTATAGCAGTGCCTTAGTAGGAATAGGAGTAGAGAAGGAAGAATAAAAGCTTACTTGGTAGGCATGTGTGGGACAAGCCCTTGAGAAATTGAGCAAATTACTTTCTCAGAAGCCGATCTTCTTTTTCGGTAGAATTCCACGATTTTGTCTATGAATTCAAATGTCATTTTATTCTGTAGAAACAGGCTATTAGTTCTTAGATGTTAAGGTTACACTTGCAATCAAAGAAACAAAAATGAAATAATAGGTAATCATAATAACCAACACGGTTTGAGGTTCTATTATTTTGCTGGATGTGTTCTATACGCTATTAACTATAGTCAGTCTTGTCATATCCTTATATAGGAAGGGCCATCAAATTATGTGACCAGAGTCCACTCTAAGTTTGCAGTGAAGAAATTCCAGTTATCCTTTAAATGTCTATAATAGTAGTAACCCTAATACACAGAAAAATTGGGAACATAATTCAGAATCCCATGAAGCTGTAAATAGGCTAGTGGAATCCATCAAATGGTAGAGCTCCCTAGATTGATGATACTGATTCTAATTTCCCCTGGAGATTGGGTAGTGAGATGACTTAATCTCAAGGATGTAGGTTTCTACTTTCTTAAATTTTAGAATCAAAAAACATGGTAACTGTATAAAAGGGCTTATCTTGATAGGTTCTAAGCAAAATTTTTCCTTAAAATGCAATAGTTTTACAAAAAACTGAAAGTTTCTAAAAATGTGAAACCTGAACATCCCCTGTGCTGGAGCAGTCCCAGTCCTGGGTACATACCTTAGATAAATAAACACTTATGCTCACTCAAAATCCATACACAAATGTTTTGAGTGGCTGTATTAATAATCATTCCAAACTGAAAACACCCCAGGGTCCTTCTGTAGATGAATGGATAGATTTGCTTTATCCATATAATGGAATATTAACAATAAAACACAACTGTGTAGATGAATCCCAAAGACATTATGCTAGGGAAATAAACCAGTGTCAAAAATTGTATACTGTATGATTTCTTTTATATAACTTTCTATAAAAGCTTAACTATAGTGACAAAGAATAGTTTGGTAGTTTCCAAGGGTTAAAATTAGAGGGAATTTGTGATGAAAAGGGCAGCAGATGAGAATTTGGGGGGGGAATGGTAATGAAAGTATGCTCTATCCTGATTGTGGTTACATGATTCTATACAAGTGTTAAAAATCACAGAATTATAGATCACAAGAGTCCCTTTTAATTTACATTAACTTTAAATGAAGATTTTTAAAAAATAACTTAAAAAATTGCACTGATAAGATATGCCCTCAAACATTATTTACCTCTGGATGAACAAAGTTAAAACCCGAAAAAAAAACAGAATTAAGTGAAGAGATATTTTAGAGGGGAGGGGGGTGGGGGATTGGGATAAGCCGGTGATGGGTATTAAGGAGGGCACGTATTGCATGGAGCACTGGGTTTTATCAGCAAACAATGGATCATGGAACACTACATCAAAAACTAATGATGTACTGTATGGTGACTAACATATCATAATTTAAAAAAAAAGTGAGGAGATACTTTTAAAAACTACATATTTGTTATTTTTCTGGAGAACAGAAATCTAAACCTGTGAAATAAGTTAAGAGCAAACAGTTACTTTAAGAAAATTTAGCTTGTAAATTTAGTGTAATAGCTTCCTAATTACAGTTTAAAACAAGTTGTTTAGCAATCTATTTAGACTTTTATTTTAATTTGAAATCTTACTATTTTATACAGTCTTATGTTTCTAATAACTTATATTTTACCATACTTAGAAATTTATTATACTTTTAATAATTACCGAGGAAACTATAAATATTGTGTCTAAGTCAATTAAATGACTTAAAGTGAAAACAAATGGTATAATTTTGATTTAGAGTGTTTGGCCTTAACTTCACTATGTATATTAATGGTGCCAAGCATTATTCAAAAGCCACTTTAAAATGTTTTTCAAATTTCTTAGACTTGTAAATAGAATCATCAAAATCATAGGTTGAACAAAAGCTTAAGGAAGAGGTAGGCAACTGGAAAACTTGTATATAAATTCTAAGATCAAAATAACATCTAAATAACCTTTTCTTCACACAAACTTATCTTCAAGAACATCAAAGACCTGACACAAACAGGTGCTATTATTTCCCCCATTTTGCAGATGGAGAACAAGACACAAAGAGGTTAATTTATATCTCACGTACAGAAATATCCAGTATTGCTGCAAAAGTGAAGTATTAAGAACCCTTGTATGGTTCCGTTTTAATTGCAAATTATAAAACCCAGAGGGCAATTAAGCAGCATTGAATTTCTAAAATATGTCATTATATCTGACAATTCCTTTAGTGGTCATATTTTTCTATTAAAAATTTAACCTTTAAAAAAATTTAACCTATATTATACTGAAAAGTTGGGAAAAAACAATGTCTTATATTAAGGTATTGGTTAAAAAATTGGTTAAATCTATACAACATAAATGGCTCAAGAGCTATTTGATATAACACAATACAGCTCTGAAAACTTCTTCTAGAGGGAAGAATATAAAATTTGTTAAGTATAAAAATAAATTTGTTAAGTATAAAATTTTGTTAAGTGAAAAAAGTTTAAAGTAGTAAGGACATATGATTTTAAGTACCCTGGTCATATACTCACATCATGAAATGACAGTTCTCAAAAAGAATTGAATCATATATATTAAAATGATGGCAATGTATCTTCCTAAGTCGTAAGTTGATTTTTGCTTTACTCTTTTTCCAGCTTTCCTGACTGAATGAAAATATATCTGAAAGAGAAAAATATATCCCATTAAAAATAGTCAGGTAGTGCTTACGTGCAATATTGTGTACTGATTCAGTCATTCACTGAGAGAAGAAAACATAAGCCTGTCATCGGCTTCATGCGTGCTTTTTCCTATGTAATTGTCTTAACTAATGCTGTTCTCATGGTCAGCATCTTCTCTCATAGGACTTCATGGATCATAATTGCACATACGGGTACTTCTTGGTAGTTTGGGAAATTAAACATATAAAGAAAATACCTTTTTTAGGTCAGTATCTTATTTCTTATTTTACTTGTAGTTTTTTCTTCTAAGATAATAAACTCTGTGTCTTTAGAAATACATTTTCATAAACATTCTCCAAACTCCAAAGAGCAAACGTACGCATGGATATTTAACCTCTAAAACTCAGAGTAAAACCAAAGACCAAGAAAGACACAATAACGTAGCCAAATTCCTGGTTCATGCTCTACACTTTTCTTCCTGGCTAAGATATCATAACCTGAGTTGGATTTCCTTCAGGCCTGACTGCCACAGATTTCCTCCAAAGGGGCTGGAGGCACCCTTCTCTTCCTTTGCTGTTTTCATTCAGTCATCCAGATTTTTTAACAGGGTCATGTGCAGTGTACAAGATTAATCTTCTCCTGAAAATAGCATTTCCCTTACAGTGGTTAATCCATGAAAGCCTAAAAATTAAAGAAAATCTTTTGACTTCAAGTAACATCAAGCAGGGATTTGGGATAGTGTGTCAGTCTCTTGTTTTGCCTTTGATATTTAGATCCCTTTCTGAGCCCACTTAGACATTTGTAGACCTCCAGGTATGAGGGATATATGGCTTTGTTTTGACATCAAAGTTCAGGCGGAGCCGGTAGAATACTAACGAGCCCTGTGAGCTCCAAAGGACATGATTAAGCTGTAATTTGTAAGCAGGTGCAGCTCAGTGAATAATTGGTTGGAGAGAACACTCAACCTGAAAAAATAAAAATAATCTCATCTGATTTGTTTTTCCTTTTCTCTTTCTTTCTTTCTGTTGGGAGGGGGTTGTTTTAGATAATAGTGCACAGTTAATAACAGGAGATACTGAGTCATTGATTTTTCTGCAGAAATTGATGATTAAGGTGATAACCAATGGCAAACAGCATATTAAATGCTTGTCACAAAAACTGGACTGAAAGATCCCAGACCCTAAAAAAAAAAAATATATATATATATATATATTTCCAGTTCGGTTGCTGTGAAGGAGGGTATGTTGCGACCCATCCTCTATGTCATACTGCTCATGAAATTCTTGCCCCTCCTGCTGATACTGTGATGAGCAGTCCACTGGAGTCTGTGGCTTCCCCTTCAATGTCAAGCAAAGCAAATCCTGGAATCCATCTGCTGGAGTGTGGCTGCTGCGAGGAGTGAAGCCATTTGTCTGGGCAGCAGCGCTACAGGAGCTTAATGGGGAGAGAATCTGATTGCCAGCACCAAATTTGTTTCACAACTAGCCAGCATCTACTCGTAAGGAACTGAGAAAAGACTGGCACCCAGGTAATGGGATGGAATTAAGCATGGTGCTGAAGGGCTGTGTCATGGAGGGATCTACCGAACCGTTATCCGAGCATAGTGTTGAGAGTTACACTCAATTTTAGCCACGAAAATTATCCGTTTTCATAAAAGCACCTGATTTTTCACTGCCAGAACAAGTGCCTTCACCATTAAAACAATAATAAATAAAAAATACAACAAAATATTCTCGTATAACTCTGCCTCCCACTTTAAGTGGGAGAGTAACATATGTAAGTCTTGTTATTTTTTAAAAATTGTATTTCACATAATGATTTGAGATTTTCTTCTGAACCAATGCGTGTGTAGTTGTGTGTGTGTGTGTGTGTGTGTTTGAGAGAGAGAGAAAGAGGGAGAGAGAAAGAGGGAGGTTTCTTTGTTGTTGTAGTGTTGTTATTTTATGGCTCAAATCCGCCACTTACAAAATGAGTTTATTGAATTAAGTGGTGTGAAAGGTACTTTCCACCACATTGATGACATCAATTTCCCCAATGCTTTAGTTCAAAATACGTAACAGTTTACATCAGCTGAAAGTTCTTATTTTTTATAATACTCCTGAAAATGAAATAAATAATTTTTCCCCCCAAAATTAGGGAAATATCTGAAAATCTCTTTATTAGGGTTGTTTGGAAGAGATGTTGTCAATCATATCAAGCTGTCTTAAGTCTTGTTATATATACGTTCCCACAGAGCTGTAGACAATTGTAGCAATTTGCTTTCACCAGCAGTGACTCTGTTCCATTTCACCAAGTCCTCATCAATTTGAACTCATCAATCCTCTTCTTTTTATTACTTGATTGTTTTTTTAAATCTCATTTTAATTCTTTTGATTAGTACCAAGCCCAATTTAATACTTGCTAATTTGTATTTCTTCAGAGTATTTTTTGCTTTATCATTTATCTACCACTATCACTGGCATGTTTATATATTATTTATTCATGAGTTTACCTATCGGTATATAGCTCTATATATCAATTGTTGATATTCACATAGATTTCTTAGACCAGTTCACGGAGGTGTGACAGACATACAAGTAGCTGTACATATTCAATGTATACAACTGGATCTCCGCGGTCTACGTCATAAACATACCCATCACCTCCAAAAGTTTCCTCCCATCCTCCTTATTTATTATTATTGTTATTTTTTGTGCTAAAAGCACACCATAAGATCTTCCCTCTTAGCAAATTCTTTTTTTTCCCTAAGATTTTTTTTATTTATTTGACAGAGAGAGAGAGACAGCCAGCGAGAGAGGGAACACAAGCAGGGGGAGTGGGAGAGGAAGATCCCAGGGTCCTGGGATCAGGCCCTGAGCTGAAGGCAGACCCTTAATGACTGAGCCACCCAGGCGCCCCTACCCTCTTAGCGAGTTCTTAAGTATACAACCCAGTACTGCTAACAACAGGCACTATGTTGTAGGGTAGATCTCTAAAGCTTATTAATCTTGCATAACCAAAACTTTGTACCCTTTGAATAATACCTCCCCATTCCCCCCTCCCTCAGCCACTGGCAACCACCATTCTCTGCTCATCCAAACCTTTCATCTTTTAATATGTTTTGCTTTTTTTTTTTACTTTATAAAAACTGTTATTTCAAGATAGTTTCTTTTAGTATGTTTATGAATTACTTTTTATCATTTATTTTTTCATGGATTCTTATATTTAACTTTTTATAGTATTATTTTTTCTGATTAGAAAAAAAACATACATGATCTGAAAGTAGGAAAACATAAAGAAGAAAATAAAAATTACCCATAATATTTCATTTATATTTTTTTGCTTTACAATGCACATTAAATGCACATCACAACATTCAAACAACTGCTTTCTAATTTGAAAGTTCTTTATCAAGTGATTTGATTCAAATCAATGTGGCCAGCTACTCTGTTTGATTTAGAACTACCATACGATCCCGTAATTCCACTACTATTTACCCAAAGAAAACAAAACCAGTATCTATCATATTTCTTTTTTTTTTTTTAAGATTTTATTTATTTATTTAACAGAGAGAGAGAGACAGCCAGTGAGAGAGGGAACACAAGAAGGAGAAGTGGGAGAGGAAGAAGCAGGCTCCCAGCAGAGGAGCCTGATGTGGGGCTCGATCCCAAGTCTCTGGGATCACGCCCTGAACCGAAGGCAGATTCTTAACGACTGAGCCACCCAGGCGCCCCTCTATCAGTATTTCTGATAGAAATAATTATTAGTATTTTGGTTACTAATATTTCTTTTAGGGATATGGTAAATACAGGGGTGCCTGGATGACCTAGTCAGGTAAGCACCCCCCTTTCAGCTCAGGTCACGATCTCAGGGTCTTGGGATCCAGCCCCAGGTTGGGCTTCACATTCAGCAGGGAGTCTGTTTCTCCCTCTACCTCTGTGATTTCTCTTGCTCTCACTCTTTCTCAAATAAATAAATAAAATCTTAAAAAAAAAAAAAAAGAATATGGTAAATACATTCTGTAGAAAAGTGGTAAGTGGTATGTGTATGTGCATATATGGGCATGTGTGCACTTTTTAATAGTATGTAATAATCATGCTGTATTTATCTTTTCTACTATGGCCCTTTTGGTTACTTTTTACTTTAATTATTATACAAATTCTGACAAGAATTATATGCATAGGTAAATTTCTGCAGTACCCTTGAATATTTCTTCAGGTTAATTTCCAGAACTGAAATAATCAGAGCAAAAAATTTTCCCTTTCCTTGAAACTCAAAAATTTCACAGAACTGCTATATAAGAGTTTATGTCTTCAAATTTCTTTGGATCTGGTGAGCCTATTGATTTGCAGATATAAGTCTTAAGCTCTGGATAATTTTCTCCTATTATATTACACTTGGTGCATCTTTTTTTATTCTTTTCTAATGCTCAAAAATTCTATTTATGTATGTATATGTAAACATGTATAACATGTAACATGTAAACTTTGTACACACACAGACACATCATATGGATAAATCCTCCTTAGATGACATTTTTGCTGTTATTAATCTAATCTCTTTGGCTTTTTCCTTAGGAATTCTCCCCACCATCATGTAGATGCTTTACTGCCAATTTCCTTCTTATCCGTACCACTTCTTATTACTGATTCACATCTCAAATTGCAATCACTATTTGGTCTATTTCTGCCCCAGGATATGTTGCACTATCAGAGGTATAGCCTCTAAGTTCATTTTGATGCATGATATGGACCCAAGGACAATAAGGTGAATAGGGATCTGAAATGCTCATGGACATCTTAGAAACCAGTTGTTTGAGTGTTGTGATGTGCACTTAATATGCATTATAAAGCAAAATAAGTAATA
Organism: Ursus arctos; assembly: GCF_023065955.2. NCBI lineage: Eukaryota > Metazoa > Chordata > Mammalia > Carnivora > Ursidae > Ursus > Ursus arctos. The sequence goes on from NW_026622930.1 coordinate 18,687,583, forward strand.
AGTAAGTAAGTAAGTAAGTAAGTAAGTAAATAAATAAATAAATAAAAGAGTAGCTGACCACATTATTTTGAAAGTTCTTTATCAAGTGATCTGATCCTCTCAAATATCCAATAAGTAGGAAGAATTGGAGCCCTATTTCTATGTATTAATGATGAAATAGAAGCCCAAAGACTTTAGTAATGTTTCTCATTTATGATCTTATGAATATAAGGTCAAAGATTTGATTATTTCTGCTAGACTCATTGTAGCCTGTACTAATATGGGAGAAAATGGAATCAGCATAATCCTCATATTTTTCATGGGCTTTATTTCCCATGGGAAAATCATCTCATACCAGGCTATACACCATGGTGCCACATATTTATTTTTAATACAAAAGCAAAACCAAATTGCTGACATAGTTGCCAAAGTATTCATTTGCTTATGAACGTAGCTACAGCTTTTGAAGATCTTTAAGGGTAGTAAAATGGAATACTTGGTTTTCAATTTGTCACTAAGAATATCATGCCAGCCCCTAAAGTCTAGATGTCTATAGCTGATTGAGGGAGGAAACCTGATTCCTTTATGAAATAAGTAACATTTATGATCACATTTGCACTTCCAACTCTGCACAGTGGTCCCATAACTCCAAGCACAGAAATGTATTTTTTAAATGCAGAGAGCAAAAAAAGGGTCTGGCTGCTGATTGAAAGCCAGCTCTTGGTATTCGTGGTTCACCTACAGTTATTTTTGGTGCTGGTTTGTTATATATACTTACATAAAGAGCCACTTATTATACAAGCTTAATTATATCACTTTTGTCCAAGACTATGCTCATAGTACCTTTAAAGAAATTAATTTTAACGTATTTGCTCTCTTGGAGGTATGCCAGATTTTTCTCTCTGATATTGTAGTATTTTTGATGTTTGTTTTCTCTAAATCCAGTTATACTGTTGCAAAGGATTTTAATTTCAATCAAACTTTGTACTTCACTGGAACGTATAATTACATTTTAAATGTTATTTCAGTAAAAATGCATTATTTATTCATTTCTTTATTAAATTGATATGAATGTAGATATTCATATAAATATAGATATGTACATATATAAAGATTATATATAGATCATGCCCACAATATGCCAGCCACTGTTAGGAAATTCCAGATAAATGTGATTGTACAAAGTGTCTTCTCAGTATATCAATCTTCTTTTCATATTACAAGTCAAACTTATTTCTGGCTAAATAGTGATTTTTAGGCAAACCTACACTCTATCAACCCAAACTGAAGATGTAGAAGGACCTTCCGATACTCATACAAAGAGCTAAGCAAACATATACATGTGACTCTCCCTGTGTTGCAAATACAAAAATCTATAAATATGGTATCTGCTTGAGGGTCATTGAGCTGAATGGAGTGAAAAGTTTCAAGCAAATTGAGAAGAAATGTGTTCTAATAGCTGATATTGCTTAGATGAATTCAGAACTAATTTCATTAGAGTTGCCCAAATAAAGCTCATAAAACTAAAAACTTGCTATGGCAAATCATGTACAACACTGGAATGTAATTACTCGGCCAACACTGACTTATAATTAATGAGTAGTCCATTTACAAAATGCTTTATGAAAAATCTGCTAGTTTCGTTTAATAGATCTCCTTATTTCATCATACAAGGTGTTAACTGGAAGTAGGAGGGTTTTTTCCCTTCAAATATGTGACTAAAATAGGAAGTTATTATGGCCAGACAGATGTTTGACAACAAAATAGCAGTTCAATTATCATCAGAAATGAAGAATAGATTTACATAGTCTTTGCAATTCTATTTATTTGGGCAATTAAAAAGGAAGAATTAAAACAAATAACGTCCACAATATTTTTTTAACTCATTAAACCATTAATTAATATTACAGTGATTATTTGTATCACTGTGCCACTCTACCATTAAAATACCTGATCAGTAAATAGCAGTTGTTCAAAATTTGTCAAAGTCTAGCTGGTTTTGTGTTGAACTGAATGATGTCAAAATATTCTGATTTTTTCCCCTTGCTTCTATTGTTTGACTCGTGCTATTAATTTAGTTTGGAAAACTATCCTTTCAATTTTGTATTGAGTACCCCTTCTCATAGTTGGAATTGATTTCTCTTCTTTTGTATATCTGTCTTATTCTTATATTCATTTTAGTTTGATTTGCATGATTATTTTGGACATATATGTCTTCTTCCACATTTGTATGTTCCTTTAGGAAAAATGATTCATTCTTTCTAGCTACCCAGATTCAAATATGCTGCCTTATGTATAGAAGATATCCTAACCTTGTTAAAATTCCTTGAATTCCTTGAGTTTTTTGCTTTATTAAAGCAAATGCGTAACTACATCACATGTCACCAATTAAATACTTGTTAAACATGGTGAATAAGGTTAAACATTTAGGCAGAGAGAAACTGAATTCCTGACACCTATGTTAATCATGTCAGTTCATAACTGACAAAGATTTCCAAGAACGAAGACTCATTTTACTAAAATTCAAGCTATTAATAACTGCTTAAAATGCTGCTTGTTGATATTTAGGTTTGAATTCCTATTTGCCTACAATGCTATTTAGGCTTTTATAAACTTAGAGCAATATCGACAAGGAAAGAACTTGATAGAAATGTGGCCAACCTCCTTAACCTTACTAATCAAGGTAATGCTGTATTAAAAACAGTCATAGAGAAGGTGCTATACAAAATAGATCAGAAATTGGGTATATATTTTCTGTGACCTATATTACTGAAAATATTATTCATTCATTCTTTTATTTATTTATTCAAGAAGTATTAATTAAATGACTGTAATGTGTAAGACAATATGCACTCTGTCTAAACACCACTATGTGTTGTTTCATCAAAATATTTTAAATAAGTCAGAAGTTTTATTTGTCTAATTGGTTTATGTCTCCACATAGTTGAAGTAGAAATGGCCCCATTAAACTCAGTATGTTTATTAGTGATCAGAGTAAATGTACTTGAATTTAAAAAAAAAACACATAAAATATTTGGTTGTGATTATAAATAGGTAAGAGTGATCTCTTAAAGATTCACATAACCCCCAAAAAAGATGTGAGACATTTTTATAGGACTTTTTTATTTTACTTATAAGTTTTGTTAATTCATTGAAAAGTGTGTATTAAGCATCATTTATATGCCAGCACTGCATTATATACGAGAGCTTCAATAGCAAGCAAGATGAAGACAGCCAATGATTTCATGGTGAATCCAGCCTACTGAAGGAGTTTTCCATCATCATGGAAATATACAATTAGTTGTATAATCTTTTAAGTTTTATATAAGATAGGTATTGAGGGTCTTAGAAATGTATCATACAGGGGCAGAACTCAATGACTAACTGGACATGAGGGAGAAAAGGTCATGGTCTAAACTTTGGATCTGGGCTGCATACCAGCTGGGGACATTCACAGATAGATGAATTTTAAAAGATTATTACATTGCATAACTTCATAAGAAATCATTCACAGGCTTGCAGTGAAGATCATTAACTTTGGTTTCGGACATGCTAGCTTGATTTTCATTTAAAACATCTAAGAAAGTTTGACAAGGAGGCGAATGGATATACACATTGTAAACTAACAGAAACAGACAATCCATACTGTGCCTTCTCACATCAATAAAAGTAACACAGAATACTTGAATAAAACAATTTGACAAGTTTAATTATTTCACTTAAATTGATTGTCTAAACTATCCTATTTGATTCATAGTTAATTAATGTATTTGTTGGGTTAGTGGGGTGGGTTAGGGCAAATGCTATAATTCCAGGCCAAATCAATTACTATATTGCTTTTATGAAAGGGAGAAATAGTTCAAGGAACATTCTATCCTCACCATTTTTCATGTCACAATTTTTATACAGACAGCTCTGACAGTAAAGTGCTGATACACTATTTCCAGTTCATTCAAAAGCAGGAAACAACAAAAAAATATTGCAAGGTGGGGTTACACACATTTATGAGGTCCTGGTTTACTTTTGCTGACTCCAAATTTTAGGTGTTTCAGATTGGAAGTAATATACGTTTTTATCGAAGTAATCTACAACTGAAGTATAAACTTCAATACCTGGATCCCTGAGAAATGAAACAAATTTAAAATATCAAATAGACAGTCTCCAGTGAATGGGGTCATGCCCTCCAAGTTCCTTCCCTCCGTGCGAGGCACTCTTGTCCTAAGCTGCCAGAAGTGTCGATTTCTGAGGGTTTAAAATTGAATCCATCACCAGAACTTTCAGAGGAATTTGGGAGAAAATCTTTTCACCCAATATTACTCTCTTCCCAGAGTAGACCTACATTAAATTACTGGTTGGCGTGGGGGTAAAAGGGCCTGACCCTTCTGTCTTGAATGGAAACAGCTCTGAGGAGCTGTGCTGCTGGAGTTCCTGTAGAACTGGCGGGGTCCTATGTCCCATAGTGCAGCTTCATTAGAGCTCTACATTCTTGCTCCACCCAGTCCTGTCCCTCTCATCCCTTTGAAGTTGTCACTCATAAAGTACCTTCCATGAATATTCCTTGATTCAAATCTCTGCCTTAGGGTTTGGTTCCTGGGGAACCCAGCCTACACAATGTGCGTTCCAAAATGTATTTTTGCCTGTATCCATGCCAAAAACATGAATGTTCTCAAAATTTTCCAAATCTCATTAAAAATAGGGCAATATTCATTTAAATATTCATTGTTATTAGGGAGGAAATCACTTATAGTGGTTCCTCTTCACAGTCACTCTCTTAGAACAGTGCTTCGGTGACCAACATTGTCAGTATCGTCTAGAGACATGTTAAAATGCAAAGACTCAGGCCCCACCCCAGCTTCACTGAATCAGAATCTCTAGAAAGGGGGCCCAGGAACCTGTGTGGAGATCACCTCTTCAGATGACTTTTACACATGTGTAAGTTTAAAAAGCATTGCAAATTTCAAATACTGATGGAGAAAGGATGGATAATATGATTGTATAATTATATTCAAAAATAAATTATCTTTTCATTAAATAAATTAATTAAACTGATATGAGCTTTTAGTCCCAGACGACTTGTCACTCTACCTGCTCTTTCTTTGCATTCCCGACTCCTTCATCTTCAATTACTAAATAATTTTTCTCCCCAGTTCTCTTGGATATCTCCACCTAAATGTCCTGTATGTGCTTTGAACTCAATATATCCCCAACTGAACATATTTTCCTTCTTTTTTCTTTTTTTTAAAAGATTTTATTTGTTTATTTGACAGAGAGAGACAGGCAGCAAGAGAGGGAACACAAGCAGGGGGAGTGGGAGAGGAAGAAACAGGCTCCCAGGGGAGCAGGGAGCCCGATGTGGGGCTCGATGTGGGGCTCGATGTGGGGCTCTATCTCAGGATGCCAGGACCACGCCCTGAGCTGAAGGCAGATGCTTAACAACTGAGCCACCTAGGCGCCCCACATATTTTCCTTCTTAAACCTACCTCTTGTATCCCTCAGAGTGTGTAGAACCAGCATCCATTTGACCAAACGAGAGACCTGAGATTTCTATCTTCTCCCATAATTTTATCTTTTCCCCCACTTTTACTCACTATCTGCAGTTTATCACTGAGTAGTATCAGTTAGGGTTTCTCTGGTTCCCAGCACAGAAACCAACTCGTGTAAGTACAATATTTGAAGAGAGTACTGGAGTAAGGATTACTTAAAAATAAAAGCTTAAAAAATAAGTAAATAAAAGGACATGAGCAACATCAATATTAGAGACAAGTGTTAGTTATTACTGTCCCCATGTTTTACAAATAAAATATACAGTCATAGAGCAATAGATGTAGCTAGATTCCAAAGAAGAAAAAAAAAAGAAGTAGCTAGATTCCCACTCTGATTTGTAGCTTCATACATTAGATTCTTTTAGTTCCTTCCTTCAGCCAAAACCTAATAGCTTAACTTTTCTATTTTTCTATCAAACCACTTTCATCTTTCTGACAAAGGTCATCAAGAGTATTTTCTTTTAGCAAGCCTATGATTTAAGAGTACAAAACTGGTCACTATTGGGCTACTACTTTCCATTTTACAAATTGCTCTCACATGTCATTAGTTATCTGATGCTAACGGAAATCATGTGCTAGATTTTATTTTAATTAACAGATGAGAACACATGTATGAGAATGTACATACTAATTGAGGCCAGGTGGTTTGCTCAAGATCAAACTTCTAACTGATAGAATAAGAGTAAGATTCAGGTCATCTGAGTTCACATCCTGTCCATTGTTAAAAGGAGTTCAGACGTTAACTTCAGAAAGACCTATCATTTATCTATGGTGATTTCTTCTTGATGTTACTAGAATCACTTCAATGTGTAATCTCCTTAAATTAAGAGAACACAACACAAATTCAGATCTCAGTACTCCATGAAGGCTACTTCCTCGTTGCCTTGTTTTCTACTCCATGAATCAATGTGTAAATATGTATGATGATGTGGTCTTATGCTCAAGGAAGAACTAAAGGGGGAATTGAAGTATCTGGACATCTGGAATTACTTCCCTATTGATGTCCAGTTTAGTGTATCTGATATTTGGAACACTTTTAGAAAATCTAAATGATCTTTATTAATTTTTAACATATTCTACACTATTTAATGAATGTCTACTCTATTCAGTCATTTTGCTGTAGTGTGGAAGAGGAGATGAGAGCAATAAAATACCCACTCTCCTGGAGAATATTACCTAATAAAGTGGAAAGCTGATGACAAGTAAACAAATCCATAATAAAGTAATTACGAAATGCAAAGTGTATGCAGGAAATAACCATGAAAACTGGGGTGCTAAAATTCAGAATAATGGAAGGCAGAGGAACTGCCTAACTTGAACATCATTGCTATTAATACTACCTTTAGTATTAATAATACTACTAGTACTACATATTCAAGCTGCAAGCTTCTATTTTCCTAAGGTATTAAAATAATTACAGCTATGAACCCATTCGATAAAAAAGGATTACGTGTGCAGTACAGTGTTGCAAAGATGCCTTCAGGTTTCTAAAGTTAAAAATTTACGTGTATTCTCATTTTTATGATTATTTAGATTGATACATCTCTCAATTAAAACATAAAATATTTCCAATAGCACTTCTATCCAATAGCACATTAACAAAGTGATTGCCCTGACCTTCATTTATTCCCCTTAGGTGAATGTTGAAAGGTTTCGCCACGAGGAAGGTTTCTGGTCACCTTTTAATTTTCCTGTAAATTGGAATGGGGATTGCTACTGATGTTGAGTGCAGTGGGTGATTTTACACCTTTCAAGAGCAGGCAGACGGTAGCAGCAGATGGGACATATTTATAATCCCAAACATCCCCACTGAGCAGTCATTTAAACATCTGGGTTTGAGAAAGGGTCACTACTGCTGGAATGAGTTCAAATGTGTTATAACCTGCTTCACCTACCCCATCATGTACACAATGATGGTTAGCAATTCTCAAAACCAGCAGGCTGTTCAAATCCTCTCTTCTGTTTCTTCTCCATTCTGATCTTTTTCTGAAGCAGATTCACTGGGAAAAAAAGGAAAAACAGGATTGTACATTTAGTGTATCCATAAAAGCACTGGCTAGCCTTATGGACACTTACTATATGCCAGACATTGTGATAATCACTTACTTCCATTATAACATTTAATCTACTAAACTTCCCTTTGAGGTAAACACTACCATTATCTCCTTCCCCAAATTCTTTAGAGTAGAAAAGGGATGAAAGAGGATCCAATAACCTTTCAATAAGGTGAATCCAAGTTTTCTCTGGGCTCTGCTTCTCCTCCACTGGGATATTGCAACAATTTTCAAGTAACTTCATCAGTATTACCACTGGGGCAGTGGAAGCACCATGGAAGGAAATTTCCTACCTGAAAATTATCCCTCTCTATCATGATGAAAATAGTTTGCTGAGATATTGAGAGAAAGATACTTACAAAGATTATCATTCTAGACTCTAATAATAATTATCACTTTAGTTTTCTGCCATTTCTGTCCCAATGCCATCAAAAGTCCAGAAGCATATATAAAAGGGAGCATAAATAGCTCGCCTTTCAGAGTTTTAAGGAGACTGAGTATTTGTCTCATGCCATTAAACAAAACCAAAGCAAAGTAAAATTCTCAGGAATGTATAAACCCCATAAAATATCAGGTACTATATTAGAACTAGCTGTATCTCTTCACTCATGCTGCAGGCCATATTCTCTCTCTCTCTCTATATATATATATTATATATAATATATAATATATAATTGATCTAGGGTGAAAGTTACTCTATCAGAGGAATAAAGAGACAAGTAAATGCATATATTATTGCAGCTATGACAAAAACTAATTTGAATCCCTATCTACTTCATAAAATATCACAGCTTAACCCAGAAACTAGGTGGTTATATGAGATGATGGCTAAGCGATCAGGGGACGGAAACATCCCCTCACACACCTCGGTCCTAACCACTCTTTCCTACAATTAATTTTTCATGCTGCAGGTGTCAGCTGAGAGGCATCCTTCCCTCACCCACTTGTGCCTGGTTTAGCTGCTTGTCACATGACCTTCCTTAACTCCCCATGCTAACTTCTATTACAGGAACTCAACCCAGGGCATTGTACAAATACAATATTGCCAAGAGTTGAATTGGATGTCTCTTCTATTATCAAAGGGCTTTTTGCTTTCTATAATATATTTTCTTACAACCATTCATCTGATTTTTCTCAGTTGAGTTCTGGTTTCATTCACATGGACTACAGAGACCCTAACAATTTTCTCGAAATTGGTCTAATATAACAATTGAACAGTGAATTTAAGCAACCATTGTTTGCACCTCTGAGCAGTCTGCTATGTTATGTGCTGCCATGGTACAATGATGAAAATTGAACACAGTCTACTGAGAAATATAGACACACAGAGATATTGTAAAGTATAACATAAGGTATTTTTAAAATACAGGCTATCATAACACCTTCTGCACTGTAGAACTTCTGAGGTGAAATTAATTCCAAGGGTTTGCAAGAGAGATAGGGGGATCAAAAGACATTTTAGAGAATAGGGATAAATCTTTAAATGGTATCTAATGGAAAAGAAAACTTTCCCAATATGTGATTGACAAGAAGAGCTTTGCAGGAGAGAAAACAGGGTGAGTAAAAAAATGGTGGAGGGAAAAGATGGGAATCTGTGAGACCTATGCAAGAATAAACAGCTCCTCAAAATACTTTAATACTATAAAACCCCTTGGACATTAACCAAAATTAGTTTAGACTACATCAGTAAAGAGTGGAAAATTATAACTGTAAATATTTCAAATACAATAATCATTCATTTTATTTTTTATGGACTCTCAGTTGTAACTAAAGGATATTTATAGGTTATCAATGTCTTATACTTGAATGCTTTCTCCAATATGTGATTTTATATTAAAATCAAATTCAAGAGATTTGGGGGGAGACCAACTTCCTTTGTGAAATATTTGAGGATTAAGTTTGACTTTCAGTTTTATTATTCTATTATATAAATCTATAAAATGGATTCTGTCATCACATAGACTACTTTATGCCGAAAAGTCTTATAATACAAAGCAAATGATGCATTTCTCGATGTACACCATACTTATTTTTCAAGGCCATATTTTTGTCACTCTCAAAAATTAATTTTGATTTCACCATCCCCTCACTTTAAGATGTAACAATAACCAGGAATTAGTGCTCAATCATATGTCTCTACCCTCTGCTTATGACCAACATAGAATGATTATTCCTTCCCAAGGAAAGAATCATATACCATGATGATTTTTGAACATGGCTGGTAACATTGCTTGTTACAATTCCCTCTGAGCGACATGAAAGGGAAGGAGTGAGAGAGTTACTCAAATCAAGCTTGAACAAAAATTCAGCAAGCTAATTAAGCTCATTCAGGTAAATTTTGTTGTCTTGTCTAGATAATTGCCCAAGCAATGTGGACTGTCTTATAATACTCTAAATTTTCTCTCAAACAATTTAATTACCCCATCAGGAATCTTAAAACAATGAAATACACACAACTTTAACTATAAATTAATTGCACATGGATTGGCTCATTTGGGGATAGTCAAAGTTTTTCTCTTACCAGGGCTTGGCTCTTCTTGCTCCATGCTCTCCCCATAGGACTCATGTCTATAATCTCTTATCTGAAATTTGGAAATCCACTAACTTTTGAAAGCCACAATTAACATAATTTGGAACACATTGGGGCCCTCTACTCTTGGAGCAAACACAGGAGTATATTTCTTCTTCAACTGAAGCCTTATTATTTATAACTTGAGAGCCCTCTTTATCCCAATGTCTTGAGTTGATGAATCCATATTCTCTTGGATAGCAATAGTTGTCTATTTTTGAACTTACTATGAGATAGGAATTGTTATTATCCTTTTTCTGGATGAGGAAACAGAGCCTTGAGAGATCAAATAACAGGACCACAGTAACACAACTAGAGGTTGAGGGAGGCGAAATTCAAACCTGAGCAGCGAGACTCCAGAGTGATCTGTCCTCACCTGCTTTCAAACCTTCATTCTATCCTTTCCAATTCTAGAAGGCAACTTAGAGAGGAAAGATTATCTCGGTTTTTATTCTAGGAAAGGTTTTTAAGCCTATTTTATTGACAATTCCTTAAAATATATCGATTTGATTATGAAAAGATGTTGAGACTATCCTGGGTAAGACCCACTGTGAGCATTTCAACGACGTATTTAGCAAAGACTTACATGGACAATATTCCCTAGCATGTGTTTCCCTCCCCTCAGTTATTAACACTCTCCTCTTTACTTCTTTACAACTCTGAAGTATTTTCAGACATAAATCATTCTCATTGGGGACTAACTAACTAAACATTATTTTAATCATGTTTCTTTGGTTATTTAGGTCGGATAAATGTCATACCTGGCATATCAACATCTTTCATATCAATAGTTATTAACTGACTTTTACAGGTTGCATTCTAATTTATTTAGCTTCATGCAATTATCACGCCTGTGTTCTCAAAAGACAACCCTAATTTCTCTTAAGAGCTGTTTTTTTTTTTTTTATAACAAACTCATAGAATGGCTCTTTGATTAAAGTACATACCTACAACTTCCATGTAAAAATATAATTTCAATTGTCCCTTTGTTTTGTAAATGTCTAAGCAATATAAAGAAGGACCAACTTTTAGTATTTGAAAGAAAAAAGTTTATGAGCATAAAATATTGTAGCCTAGACATATTGCCACTTGACAGATGGGACTCAGAGTTAAAAATGATTTTGTCATGATTTCATCAGATACTGATTTATAGATATTTATAGACATGTACAGAGTCAGAATTTTTTTTAATGCTGACTTTTCTGGTTGAATATAATTTAATCTGGGAGCTAAGGGTTCAACAGAAAAACATCCTGGGATGCATCACCTCTACACTTTAGCATCAAAGTGAGTGCTACGGCCATAGTTTTGGTGACATTTGGGCCTTGAGCAATAATTTGGGTCCACCTGGACCTGATTAGCTCAAAGTAAACTAATGTCAGAATAATCTTTAATGTATCATTTGCCTCCAGCCCCCAATCACCTGGTTCTCCCCCTCTACCTTTAGGGAAAATAGCTGTTAACATTCAGTCAAGTTAAACAGCATTCTAAGTTTGTTCCTCTGGGAGTTCTATATAACATTGGCTAAAACACTTCTGTTAATATTGTGACCTGAAGGAAAAGAGAAACTGAGTCACCTTGTTGTTGTTGTTGTTGTTGTTGTTTAAATTCACAATTGAAACTGGTATGTGTCAGAAAAAAATAAAATAAAATCCTAAATCAAAAGCAGGACCACAAGGAGTTAATGCATCAACCTCTCACTTTGGTAGACTTATAAGAAATTCTGGAACATGTTAAAATATGACACAGGATTGTTGAACTTCACCTCTTGTTTTAAACCTCTGTCTTGAAAACAATGGATTCAAGATCTCTCTGCTTCTAGTCAGCTTCAAAAAAAGAACCCTGGGTGATTTAAGGCCTCTTTGGAATGAAGTAGAACTGACAAGGAATCAACATGAATCAGGCCTAGACACACAGTTTGTTACCAAGCAAAAGCCATGAAAACTGAAGGCATCTGCTATAATTATTAGGCACCTAGGAGACCAGTAGATGAAATTTTATGGTGCTCAAGGGTCAAAGATCAACATTAGACTGATCATCAACTTTCATCACTGTCATTCACCAGTTGAGATCAAATTAATTCTGATGTAGGTTCTAATGCTGATAGTTTTTTTGTATCTCTGTGAATGAAAGATCGTGACATGGAATGGCTTCTTTTTACATTAGTATTGGATGAATTCATTAGATAATTGGAGGAAATTCATGTCTGTGATCTCCAGTTTGTTGTTTGAAATCTATTCCATGGCAACACATAAATAACATATAATCATACTTATTTCTGAAGAAAGCTTTGCTCTTAAAAATGGTATTTATAGTTTTAAATGTTAATAAAAAGATTTTAGATGTTATAAGTAAGTGAGAAAAAATGCTGAAGTGAAGACCCTTGGATGGTAAGAGGGCAGTAAAACTACTGCTGCTTTTTGATTTGCATATTGATACAATTTTAGAAAGTAATTTTATTCCTTGTCAATAACAATCAACAACAGTCTTAATCTTTTGATTCAGTAATCATGTATGTTACTACTTATCCTAGGTAAATAATGTTAAATGCATAAAATTATGCATTATATACCATTTGTGATTGTAAATTTTAGAAATGTGATGTATTGTGATGTATATGATATATTTTGTAATACAGGAAATAGGCAAATTATTTGTACATCTGTTTGATTGATTATACTACCACTGTAAAAACAATGAACATATATACTATATAGAAACATAATAGGGAACATTACAAAATTTTCATGATAATTTTGATCAAATTTGTATAGAAAATTATATAAAGCAAAACATACAGAATGGAAATAAAATTAACATATCCATAATATTATATAAAATCTAATACACAGAAATAGTTATAAAGACCAAAACTAATGCAACATTTAAAGTAAAGAGGTCCTGGTCTTTTCCTGCAGTGATTTATAAAAATATAAATAAAATTTACTTATGATAGTGGTATAGTTTTTTTTAGTGTGTTTGTATTTTTGCTAGTATGATGAAGCATTTTATGCCCAATACCTTATGCTTTCCCTTTTGTTGAATACATATACAGTATTAAATACAAAAGAATACACCTCTACATCAAGAAAATATTCAGTATAGTGAAGTATAATCCATGGACACTCAATAAATGTTAATTGGCAACAGTAATAAAGATTATTAATCATTAGATATCCAAGTGTTTGAGAGAAAAATGTTGCCCCTAAATATTATATTTTATGGCTTTACAAAAAAAAAGTCTTTTGAAAATGAGAAACATATACAGTAGTTCTATAAAACCAAAACTCAAAGAACAGAAAGACTTAATTGAGATTTTTAAACTATATTTCAGTTTCTATGCAGTGTACAAAATGATAAGAAAACAAATGTTATCAATATTTCAATCTAAAAAGAACTTAGAGATAATACTTATGAATTAATAAGCATTCTTAAACTTCTGTTCCAACAACAAAATAACACATAATTTTGACTCATATTCAAGATAAATGCCAAAGATTTGCAAAAATCTGAACATAGCTTATTTTAGACAGTAATCTAAAAACACAGTTTAGAAAATTTTTCAACATAAATAAAAGCATAAAATTAAATTTTACATTAGTTTATTCAAAAGACATTGTTACAGACCACTATTCTTTTAGTTTATTCTACAGTGGTTAAGATTTTGATTTCTAGTAGAAGAGTTCCAGGTTCAAATTTTGATTTTGCCACTTGCTTGTTATGCAATTGTAAGCAAGTTATTTAAACTTTCTACACCTCGGTTTCCATGTAGGTAGAATAGGGATAATAGTAATTATTCACAATTGTTGTGCTAGAAATAAATTAGAACACTGCTTAGGATATATTAACCATGTGGTAAATGTGACTATTTTAATTGTTCTAGAAATAGGAGATTTAATAGTGAGGAAAACAAACAAACAAACAAAAATGATTCCTGCTTCTAGAGAATAAGATATTTTAACAAGACATAGAGATATCATGGAGCTAATAAGCCAAAGATGAATTATGGCCATGATTAATTGTTAGATCTAGGAAAAGAAAAAATAAAAAGTTGAGGCCAACATTGGAGATTGATCGTATCCCAGTGCAGCTGTCATTTGTAGAAGAGATATCTGAGAGGCTGAGAAACTACACATTGCTTTTGACAACCCTGTGGCATTACTTGTATAAAGATTAGAATGTAGGCCCCTGGATTTGGAGGCTCTGGTAAACCTCCCTTATATTGGATTAGGATTCCAAAGAATTACACTTAGGAGTTAGGATTCCAGTAGATTATACTCTGAGAGTAAGAGTAAACCAAAAATAGATACAATTGCAGCAACTGAAGACTAGCTTTAATTTTTTTTCAAAAAAAACCTACTAATAATTGTTAGACTTAAAATAATTTTTCTTTATAAGATAAAAACAGAATAACAAAGAAGAGAAGAAGAAAATATCATGTAACAGAAAAGAAGGTGGGATGGGACATCACAGAACATTACATCAAAAGCTAATTATGCACTATATGGTGACTAATATATCATATTTGAAAAAAAAAGAAAAGGAAAGAAAAAAAGAAGAAGAAGATGGAATGGGGCATCTGTGTGGTGCAGTCCCTTGAGCATCAGACTCTTGGTTTCCACTTGGGTCATGATCTCAGAATCCTGGAATGGAGCCCTGCACAGGGCTCCATGCTCAGTGGGGAGTCTGCTTCTCTCCCTCTGCTCCTAACTCCCCCTCCCCCACTCTTTCTCTCAAAGAAAGAAAGAAAGAAAGAGGTGGGAATAAATTACCCACATTAGAAAAAGAAATTAAATAGATACCTTTATTAAGGACATAAAAGAAAAAAATAGTTAAGAATTTTTCCAAGAACTGAAATCTATAAAAAAGAACCAAATAGAATCCCTAGACCTGAAATGTAAGGTAAATAAAAGGAAGAAATAAATAGATGGATTATTTTAAAATCCTATATGACACAGCTGAAGATAAACTTACTGATTGAGAAGGAAGGTCATGTGACAATATCCAAAATGAAGTATGAAGAGACAAAACTTCGGAAAATATAGAGAATAAGTGAGACACATAACTGATTCAGAGAAAAAAATCTAATATCTAACACATACATAATTGCCCTTGTGGATATTAACTATCTAATATCTTAAATGTGTATCAACACAAATTTGATGCTTTGATTTTAATGTGGAATGTGAAATCTGGAGAGAATGTGATCACTGCTGGGAGACATACTTTAGGACTTCAAAGGTTTTTCTTTGGTATATAAAATGTGTTCTCAGATGAATTTTTCATAATTAATCTAGTTCATTTACGTCTCAATCTGCTACTAATAATTTTTAACAAAGTAGCATATATATATATATATATATATATATATACACACACACACACATTTAACTTATGAATTCTTGTATTAAAAGCTAGATATGACTTATACCCACAAAAATATGTGCTTTCACTTGTCAATACAATAGATTTTCCAAGCATCTTATTTTTTGTAACCATGCAATAACAGCAGTAACTGATTCAGGAATTCCCCCAAAAATTAGTTATATAAGATTAGAGACTGTGACTGTCATAGTCTTTTGGGTACATGTTAATTTATTAATATTTATCTCATAAAGCATTGGCAAAAATCCTTCTAATTTTTGAGATATAATGAGCATAAAATACAGTATCATAGTTTCCTTTGATTTGAACTCATATGTCTATCAATATAATTTAAGATTTATTTATCTCAATTCCAAATGTATAGTCAAATAAATATTGAAACGATTACTGCATATTTCTTATGGCTTGAAGATAAATTTTTAGACTGGCCTTTGGGATGTTTCATAATAGAGATCTCAGGTTTTAGGATAGAGAAGAATACCTGGGTCGGTGTTAACAGTGCAGGTCACCGGACTTAACTGCTAGGAAATGCATCAGTACTCTGGAGTAGGGCTCAGGAATCTTCACCATTTAACACCCGGCACATGGCAAGGATGTTGGTGGTATTCTGAAACATTTGCAAGAGATACAGTACTTTCTTGTGGTTCCCTCTTTAATATATTCACACTACGGTTTTCATTACACCTCACTCATATAGTGTCTCTAATTAAGCAACTAAGAACAGTTTCTAGCTCTTCCAAAAGTAGGCCATGGCCATTTCTTCCTCTAACATGATTGTGTGTGTGTGTGTGTGTAAACAATAATTTACTGTTCCTCATACATCTGGAGATCAAGAGATCCAGGCTAGCCTTGGCTGGGCTCAATTTAAGATACAGGTTGAGTCTGGGTCTATTCTGTGTTTTCTCTTGTTCTTGTTTTATTTGTTTGTTTAATTCCAATATAGTTACCATACAGTGTAATATCAGTTTTGTATGTGCAATATAGTGATTCAGCAATTCCGTACCTTACTGTACATTACAAAATGCTCATCAAGGTAAGTATAGTCTTAATCCCCTAACATGATTTTTTTTAAAACTTTGTTCTCATCCTCCTTGCCTAAACCACTTTCTTACTCTTTCTTCCATTCAAATACTGATAGAACTTTCCCAACTCAATTGTTTCCTTTTTCTGTAGCTTTCTTTTATTAATCCTATCTTTTGTAATGTTGCTTTATCCAGATCCTCTCCAGTGCATACAATCCATGTGCTTAACTTCACTGTCATCATTACTCTTTACTAGGGAAGCTTATGCTTGCATACATGTAATCTGTTCCATCCAGACAGTAAATATCTAAATGGTAGGAGCCATATCTTATCTCTTAACTTCATATTTTGTTGACATATAAAAGGTAACCAATACATTCTAATTTATATCTGATGATAGGAACTGGTAAGAAAGGTAAATAAAACTGAAAAGCTTTTTTAGTATCTTTTGCCACAATATTATAACATAGATTTTTATTTTTTTTAATTTTAAAATTTTATTTTTTAAATTTATTTATTAGAAATTTTAAAATAACTTTATGTAATAAAATTGCTAATGTTCTTCCAGTTATTAATTATAATGTAATGTACAATTTTGATCAATTTGTTTGTATTATATTACACATCTACATATTATATATTGTATGTATTATATATAACATTATATATTATTTGTTTTATATTTCTCTGTGTATGTATACATACATCTATGCATAAATATATATACATATACATATATACAGATATATACACATACATATATAACTGCATTTAAAAACATATAAATTATACAGATACAATTTTAAAATAATTTGATTAGTAAATCAAAATCAATGAGATAGAAACTTTGAATGTCAGGGTATTTCATTTAATATAATATTTTCTGCTCCATACAGATTTCCCTTTATCAGATATTTGTTAGGAAAAATAGAATATAATATCTGAAGAATGTCCAAGGGTCCATTTTCCTAGGTTACCTTTAATTCAGCCTCTATCACTCTTCAAAATCTTGTGTAATATTTAGAACTGACATACTCTATCAAATAATTAGATTCATCCAGGGGCGCCTGGGTGGCTCAGTCGTTGAGCATTTGCCTTTGGCTCAGGGCGTGATCCTGGAGTCCTGGGATCCAGCCCTACATCAGGCTCCTCTGCTGAGAGCTGGCTTCTTCCTCTCCCACTCCCCTTGCTTGTGTTCCCTCTCTTGCTGGCTTCTCTCTCTCTGTCATATAAATAAATAAAATCTTAAAAAAAAATAATTAGATTCATCCAATTAATACAATAGGTGGAAGTATCAGAAATAATATAATCACAGAGGGAAGCATAGTTTTATAGCTAAACTTGAATTTAAGAACCATGATGTTCTACAATTAAACTAAAACACCAGAAGCAGAGAATTTCCATTAATCATGTTTTACATTATTTTGCTTCTGCTCTGGCTATTATACTAGTTAACAAAAAGAAGAACCTGGTTTGGTTTTGTTTTTGTCTTCAAATTTTCTTGGGTATCAAATGATACAATAAAATGCACTCAAATCGTTCATCAAATGAGATGAATTCAACATAGTGCCTTATTATTTTGCATTCACAAAACAATTTATGCTTTGCAAACATTTAAAATAACATCATTATCTATCTGAAACTAATTAACTCTAGTTGTTCTTAAAATTTTTCTTCACCTGCAAGTTTCTTTAATTTATTTGCTACCCTAATGCAAGATCCAAGATACCACAAATCTATGATTCTCTTCTTAGTTCTTTCCAAGTGAGACAATTCCTCTAAACTTCGTTTCTTATCTGTTCATGGCTTACAATATTACTAACTCTTGTATTGGTATTTTCTTGCAATAGGTAACTACTGTTAATTTACTGCATGGTAAGGGTCTGACCGGCACTGTGCTAAGCTTTTTTGCTTAGATTTCTTCATTCATTCTTAACATTCTCATCCTCGACTTATTGATGAAGGAACTACAGTAAAGAGGACAATTTGTCCAAAGACATCAAGCCACAAAGGCCATCTTACTTGAAAGCCCAGGTTAGGTTCTTAGTCACTATACTTCTACTTCACATTGTGCTTCATTAAAGATAAATCCAGGGAGCAATAGGAGAGAGCTTAGCCTCAAAAAATACAATTATGTCGCTGATGGTGTGAGCTACTATTTCTGGGAAATAAGCAGAACTGCTCACTCAAAATTAGTGGAAAGCCTCAAATTGTCTGAGCTATTGAGACAAATCCAGTGGACGGTAATACAAAAGATATTTCTTCCATGAAAATTGTATTGATATGCTAATATTGACAAGATAATCAAAGTAAATTCTCGCTCAACTTTATTGAGTCACACTGGGCAAATAACAGGAGGCAAAGATCAAAACAAGACGATGAAAGGGGAAAATGAAATTTAAAAATTAACAAAACTTTCCCTTTTTTGGCAGAGGTTGATTTTTACTCTTTCTTTCTTTCTTTCTTTTTTTTTTTTTTCTGGAGGGAAACTGGACATCTCATTGCACTATGGCCTCAAAGAGTTTATAAGGGGAAATGCCTGTAATATTAACTCAAACATTTCAACTAACAGGCTAAACGAGGGGAGGGAATTTGTGGAGAGAGGAATAAATCCCTCAGTCACAAAGTTATGTGATGCCAATTAAAACGCACTCCCAGGTTGCAAAGCAGCTGCCAAACTGCACAGAGTTTTCAGAAAATCATTCTGGAGAGGGTCTAGGTGTCACAAAGGCTTTTAACATTCATCCTCAGAATATTTCATCCACAAATATAACTTCATGCAAAAGCAAAGAGAGTTTGCCAAGCACAGAATTTCATTTAGCACCCTGGTAGTTCACTTAATTAGAATAAACCCAGACTTCCTTAAGACTCTTTTGTAAGCCTAAACCTCATCACCACAAACTGACTTTTTAATTATGTGGTTCTTAAGAGCCTTTGGGCATGTAATAGGACAGACTGTAAATATAGCCGTTAACACACACACACACACACACACACACACACGCTTTTAGAGAGTCTAGCAAAGGCTACAAATGATATTCATATTACTTTCCTGTGATGTGAATCCAGGAAGGGCAAATATTAACCTTTATAAGCCTCAATTTTCTATCTGAAAAATAAGATGAAAATAGTTGCTGCTTTACAGCTACTATTTTGTTTTCAGGATTAAATAAGATGATTATTTTTCAGTATAGTACAGCACTTACGTGATAAATTTAAGCAAACAAAATTGAAGCTAGCATTAGTGAAAAGAATGGCAAAAAGAAGTCAAAAGTCCTGAATTAGGGTCCTTTCACGGTCATTAGCTAGATGCATGAACTTAGAAAAATCTCATTGTAATAGCTGTCCTCAGTGTCCCTATATGCCTCACCAGAACACATTCAGGATATGATTCCTTAATTTTATTACAATCTAGCTATGATTGAATCTCTTAAGAATTCTTAGCAGCTAATATGACTATAGTTAAGTTATATAAACCTTTCCATTAGGCTGTCCTCTTAAATCTGTTTTTGAGACAATTTGTACGTAATAAGAACTTTTTCTTAATTTACTTGTGAAAAGATGTCAAGAATGAGTAAATTGTAATCTTATCATAAATTACTCGCAAGGCTAGCCTTACTCAGTTGTTCAGTCCTTGTTTTCTAAAGAAAACATAAAATTGCAATAACTATGAACAACCATCCCAGTAAAAACAATTGAGATCCAGACAAAACATGGGGAGAGGGGCAGGAAGATACCATTCGAATTGAATCAATGACCAGGAACGATGACAAGGAATTCACAGAGGATGACCTTAAAGTAAAAGCAGAAAACCTGGGCACTTCGCACCAAAGTAAAGTTGAGCCATAAAGGTTGGTAATAAAACCTAGGGCATTTGAACTTTTTCTTACCTATCTGCACTAGGCAAGTGAGCACGGTATTACGTCCCAGGTAGCTTCAGGTAAGAACCACATTGCACAGTTCCCAACTTTGTAAAGACAAAATTTAAATAATCTCCAGGACAAAAGAAAACAAGAAAGAGACAAAGCTTTGGAAAGAAGGAAAACGGTCTTGCAAATTGGTAACGGAAAGCTGACACTCATATGCTCATGGGTCGAAACATAAAACGGAGGAATTGACTCATTATAACTGAATGAGAGCTAAAACACGCTGTGCATTAAAAATTGTGAACTGCAACTATTGTGTTGCACATTTCATGTGGAATTGCTCAACTTACATTTTCACCATGGAAATATGGGGTATTAAAAAAAACAGGACTTGAAAGGTTTTCTACCGTGTGGTGGTGTTACAAAAACACCGAAGCCTAAGTTTGGCAGGCTTCCAAGGGATTTAAAAATTCCCTAATTCACCCAAAAATAGGACAATTTCTCAGCTGGACAACTATGGTAACTTCAGATTCCACCATACATCTATTTGCAGTTTATCTTGGTTTTTTTTTTTTTTTTTTTTGGAAAAGAAATGGTCACAAATATATGTGTGTGTGTGTGTATATACATATATATATATATATATATATATATATAATTTAAGAGAACACGAAAACCAAATCCCTGACCAAGCTGTTTTCCCTTTCATTTGGGAGGAGCCAATTGTAGAGATTGTAAATGACACCATCAGTCACTGAAATTGATGAAGCTGCAAAGATAACATTTTTCACCCCAGTGTAAACACTGATGGATCCTTCGAGGGATGCCTTACATTGCAAGTCTGGGATTTAGTTTATGGGTCTGACAAGTGTGACCTTTAAAATAACGTATTTGCTATAAAAGAGGAAAGAAAACTCTTTATAACTAAAATATATTGGCTACAAAATCACTTTCCAGCAAGTAGTCTGATTACAATCAAAATAACACACCAAAATGAAACAGTTTACCTGTGATCAATTTAATGTGGCTGTAAAATGCTAATTATGAGAGAAAACACATTCAAAGTTTGTGGTACCGTCTATAAAATTTGCAGAGAATCTAACATTCAGTGATGTGTAGCACATATGGGTAAGCAGATGGCCGAAGTATTATTTTTAAAAACAGGACTTTTGCTGACAAAATACAGAATTGTAATGGTGTGATTGGAAAGCTAAGAGGATGTTCTTTATGAGGCAGTAAGCTCATGCTCAGTAATTGGATTCTTGCTAAATGGCAGATAAAAAGGACTTGGGGGGGGGAAATGAGTGTTTGCAGCTATAGAAATGAATGAGAAATTCTTCTGACAATAACCTACCTGTAATTTTTATCCCAGCTCATCACCTTTCACTTCTTTGCCTTTGGGGGAGCTGCAAGAGGAGGGCTACCTTACCACTTCAGGCTTGGTTCATGCAAGATGTTACCTCTTTTCTTTTTGGTAAAATTCTTGGGGCCTGGGGGTCGGGGGTGTTGGGGTTAACCTAGAGCATGAAATCGGCCATAACACCTGGCTTGCTAAAATGTAACACCGAGGCCCCTGAGGGCAGGGAAGGTTTCAGAGAGGGAATAGGCCTTTGGAATGCGGAGGCCTAAGTGACCTCTCTGCCCTTGGAAAGCCGCCTTCCGGAAACTTTCCGAGCCCAAACAGTCACCCTGTGATCTAAGAGTAGGCATTGACCCTTAGGCTAGGTTTGGCAGAGCTTGTAGAAGGTGCCGAAATTAGCATATTGTATCTTTCCGGTAAACAGATCTCCCAGTTTTCAGTAACACCCCTTGTCAATATCGTGTGCTTGAGAAACAGTGATAAGGATTTGTGATTATCCTGAAGGCCCAATAAAAGCCGGAGTGAGGAGGAGCAAAGGGTCTTTGCCTTTGAACCCTGACCTCCTTGCCCTTCTCCTCTCTTTCACGGAAAAGTTTGGAGTAATCTTTCCTCCGTAGGTGCAGGGATTGCTGGCCATTCCCCGCAGGGGGGCGCGGGTGGGATGTAACAAAATCATTCTGAATGTGCCCAACTACAAATTAGATACAAAATATATTTTAAATCTCCATACAAAAAAGAATATATAACAAAGAGTAAACTGGCCACTTAAAATAACTTGGTCAAAGGGTTCAGACTTCCAGTTCCTACTGTTGAGAGTACATCTTAAATGTGCCCCACACGCACCAAAGCTGGCTGTGTGAAGTGAAGGACGTGTTAATTAGTTTGACTGTGGTAATTATTTCACAACATATATATACATCAAACATCACAATGTGACCTTAAATTAATACAATCATACCCCAATAAAACTGGGACAAAATAACTTGCTGATTCTGATGCCTCTTCTTCGAACTATTTTAATATCTTGTTTATAACCCTAATACTCATCATATTTGATTGAAATTTTTTGGAAACCCATATGCCTTCTTGTATTTGCTATTACCTTTCTGAAAACAGGGATTATCTCTTGTATATTTTTTATTCTCCTAACCAAGCATTAGGCTTGGCCCGTAGTAACTGCTCGGTGAAATTTTACTGAATAACTTAATGAAGCCCTATTAGTCCATTAATAAATTTTAAACCATCACACTTAAAATTACACTTTTTGGGAGAATGAAAGTTTAATGTCCCTTTAAAAATGACCATTTTTAATAAAGGACATTTTAATAATTCCATGATAAGAAATAGCTTATATCACAAATCCCCTGCTTATAGGTGAATTAGACCTGTGTCAGCATGGATAAATTGCATTTTTCAAGACATTTAAACACTACGTGCAAAATTCACTTAGTAATCTTTCCAAATATTTATGATAAACTTAAGTTTTCCTCGTATTTTATTTTGAAATATTTCAATTCACATACCCAAATTTTATGTGTTGTTATATATCATAGGCATCTCTTGTTATATGTAAAATACGTCTTCAAATATACATTTCCATAGATGACACTTGACTAATAGAAAAAAACACGTAAATGGAATGTCATATGTAATTTTGTTTTTGAAATCAGCGTTTTGGTATGCTCTCCCCGCCCTTCCGACTCACCCTATGACCCACCCGGGACAGCCTGGCTCCCTTCCAGGGCCAGGCCACCACAGAGTCGGCTGGGGCCCGGAGGAGAACAGTCCCAGCCAGGCCTTGGCACGGGCCAGGTAAACCAGTAAGGACTCCAGAGCTGTAATGAACTCAATTGTGTTATCCCTCCCTGGGGCTGGTTGATGGTAGGTGGGGGGCAGCCCTGCCCCGGGCTAACCCTCCTCCCCCAGCCCCCCCTCCCCCATCACTGAAGGAGGTGGAGCCCCCAGCTGAGCTGCAGCGCCACCTAGAGCGTCTGCTGGCATCAGCGGTCGGAGGCAGCTCTGCGCCTGCCAGAGCCAGGCCTGGTCGCACGCCGTGCGGAAGAGCCCGGCCTACCCCGCATGGGCTACACACCCTGGGGCGTGTGCTGGCAAGGTAAGCATTACTGCCTCGTGTATCACACTAGCACGCTCAGCTCTGACGAGGAGGTGCAGGAGGAGGTGCAGTTCGAGGAGCTCCTGCAGCTGGTGGAGACCACGCCTCTGCTCTCGCCTCCTGAAGCCAGAGGTCACGGAGCGCACAGGGGTGGCCCCGGAGCTTCCACCGCAGCTGGGCGCTGAACAGCGACCAGAAGCTGCTGCGGACCCCTGGGCAAGGGGGTTGGAGACCAGTGTCGGGTGGTTGGTTACCAAAGGAACAAAGCCACTGTTCAGTGCGTGAAGAACGGCTCCACTGCCCAGGCCTTCCTGGCTGAATCCTCGGTCGTGACACGGTTTGGCCACAGAAAGCAGGCCCAGTTTCTGAGGGGGATCCTGGAGGAGAATGGCGGGCACCACATCGGCACTGAGCACATGGCCGAGGGAGCCTGGTGGGTTATCGGCGTCGCAGACCTCTCCTCAGGTTCTCTCACTAGAAGTCTGAAAGGCCGTGAAATACCTGGAGGACAACTACTTTGTGCACTGGGACCTGGCTGAACGTGTTCGAGGACAGCGTGGCCAAGGTCACGGACTTCACCTCACCGAAAAGGTCGCTCCTTCTCAGGACACAGGCAAGCTTCAGGTCAAGTGAACAGCCCCTGAGGCCCTGAAAGAGAAGAAATTCTCCATCCAGTCTGGGGCTTGGAGTTCTGGAATCTTTCTCTGCGGAAATATAACGCCTTTGAGTGAGACAGCCCTGGTCCAAGAATTCTCCTGAAGGACCTTGTCCCTCAAGGGAAGGGTTACAAGATGGATGCCCCCAGGGCTGCCCACCTGCAGTGCACAAGGTCAGGAAGAACTGCAGACACCTAGACTCAGCCCTGAGGCCCTCCCTCCTGCGACTACCTGAGAAGCTCCAGCACATCACAACCGGTAAGCTACACCTGTGACTGCTGACTTCTGCCCAGGTCGCAGGCCAGTGGGGACTGAACCTAGATAGACTGTGGGCCTGGTGCCCCTACTCACTGGTCCCAAACCTGAACTGAGCCCAGAGGAACAATGGGTCTCTTTCCTCTGTTCCAGCCTGTGCACCCTCTGTCCCCCACCTCAGACCCCACCTAGGCCTAGCACCTTCTCTCATGGACCAGACTGTGGGGCTTGACCGACTCTAAGAGTCAAGAAGGGAGGAGGCAGACTCCCCCTACCATGGTCAGGCCTCCTCTAGCCTCCCATCTTGCCTTCTTAGAGTTTTATTCCTTTCCTTTATTGAGATTTTTATTTTCGGTGTGTGTTTTTATCATAATTATTATTATTAATTTTCAAGACGAGAAAGAAAATACCCAGCAAATGGGCATTTTACAAGAAGTACAAATCTTATTTTTCCTATCCTTCCCACAAAGGTTAGGGAGAGGACGCCTCTCTTTGGGGACCCATCACTGGAGCCTCGTTCCCAATTCTGTGATCCCCATTGGGTGATGCCTCAGCCTCTGCGTTTCGCTTTTGACCATGTTGCACCATTTGCATGTACTCAAGGCAGACATCTGTCAGGCACTTATGGCTCATGCGCCACTGTGGCCCACCCACCTTCCTTGTGAGGTGGAATCATAATATACCACTCTGCAAGGGAAAAATATGCATGAATACATAATGTTAGGATAAACTCTGGCATCCACCAACTAGCATGCAAAATATTATTTGTTGACATTATTAGAATAAACAAATAGATAAACATTAATAATCAGAATTGTACTATCTGGAGACTTTTGAGATCTATTAGACAAACCATTTATATTTACGAGGACCTATTTTCTGTCACTTTCCTCTTGACCATAGAGGCATCAGTACCTGTATCAGACGGTGAAAGAGCAGTGAAATTCTTCACTGGGGCTGTGGTCTAAGAACCCTGAATCAGTGTCGATATGAAGGAATTTGGAGTCAGAAAACCTGGGTTTGGATGCTATTTAAATCCCTGACTAGGTTAGGACCTCAGCTATTAGCTCAATTTGTCTAAAATCCAATTTCCTCACATGCAAAAAAGGTAATCAATATTACCAACCTCGGAGGACTCTTCTTAGCACTATGTGAGAAAATAGGTTCTACTCTTCAACTAGTTAGTGCCTAACACAAAGCGACTTCACCCATAATTGCAGTTATTCTTAAGTCTCTGATACAATCTATGAAATGATGATACCCAATGAAGGCTTAGCTGGACTGGTCATGGTGTGAGAATCATCCATCTATTAAATCAGAGATGGTCAGACCTAGAAGGAAAGGCAAGCTTGCAATCCATAGATTATTTGGGATTTGAAGTAGGAACTCTGCTCACTAAAATTCTCTATGGTTGCAAGATCTGAATTTGGAATCAGAAAGATGGAGTTTCGAATCCCTTAGATGAGTTACTTAAGCATCCACATCTTAGTTTCCTACTCCAAACATAGGGATTCATTTTTTTTAATGAGTATGTATCAAATGCTTATCATGCACTAGATAGTTTGCTGGTGATTAAATATTCAAAGGATCTGATAGATGATGTATATTTCATTCTTAGTGTAGTTCCTATGAAATACTTAGCTGCTTCCCACATTTGGGGGTTGTTTTTGTTATTCACTAATCACCATATTTATATTTAAGACCTCATTATACTAAAATTATGCATTTTTTTGCATAGCATATGTCCAATTCCGGCAGGGGCAATACCCATAGATGACAATGTGAATAGTGTCCCCAGATTTGAAGTATACATGATCTGAAATATACATCATATTTAAAGTAAATCTTAGCTCACACCATTCTGATGTTAATTCACCATTTAAGATAATATATAATTAAATGGTAAATATTTTAGTGGCACGCAGTATTATTCCTTAATACCACTTGGGAGAAATTATCAGACCTAGAATGCTCTTAAGTCTGATATTACACAGGGCAGCTTTCTTGTGGCTACTTGAAGATCTAATCATTCTTGGAGATCATTTTAATTTTTAAATATCTAAATGTACTTAAAAATTTCCACATACATAAATCATTTCAAAAGCCCTTGGAAAGAAAATAAAATCCAAGTATTTTTGATAAGTAGACTAGTTTCAGTCCCAACAGACCATCGATTAGGAGAAATTTGAACATTACTTTCTCTTGACTATTAAAAATATTTGATGATGTGCCCTAAACAAAGCATCTTAATCAAAATGTATAAAAAATGTTAAAAGAATCATATTTTCAGATTTTATTATTTTCATTTTGATTCTCTTACAATGACCTGGTTGGAAATAGGGAACATAATTTCTTTTTCTATGAAATGATATCCTTATAGTCTTAGGAAAGACCATGTTTCAACCTTTGTGAATATTGCTTTGAATTTATACTCTGCTTACATCTCTCTTTTACTGTCTCTCAAGAACATACAGACAACCACCCCTAGAAATAAAGGATCTCCTTTTAGATTTCACAACCTGCTTTATTCTAATTTTAGGTTTCCTGTTTTATTTTGTTTTTTGTTTGACTAGGCAAAATCCTAAATTCAAAATCAAAGAACAAGTGTTTTATATGAAATTCCCACCCACTGATTTTCTGATTTTAATACATGAGAGTTTGTTTTGCATAGTGTGTGTGTGTGTGTGTGTGTGTGTGTGTGTAATTTATACATTGACATTGGGAACATTCTTAGAACATATTCCCTGTCATAATTTCCACAGAAAATTCTATATACTGTTGAAAATATTCAAGAACTTGCCATTTGCCAGTTCTAGAATTATTATTGTTCTCAGCTTTTGACTCACGTTGCACAATTAGATGTAAAAGTCTATGTGAGAAAGCTATGAGACCTTTAATTCTGCATGCTCTTAAAACCCAGCGTTATAAGACTATAGACTGAAAAATATTGAATAGAAATGTAAAGTGATGATCTTTTCTCCAAAATTCTCATATAAGCTTTTATTTTCTTTTTATTTCCTAACCTTGTAAACACTTAGGTCATACCTGCATCATTGTGGTAGAATTATAAGTAAATAATCAACCCATTCACTTTGAAACATAAGAACTATTACTTCTGGGATTTCATCACTATTGTGGCCTAATATTAGTTACTTAAGACTCAAATGGAAGAGACATTGCCTTTTTGGTGATCTACAAAGCCAGGCATTTTAAGACTGTTTAAATACAGTCTATTATTTTATCTTAGTTGTGACCCTCTGAAGTATATGAAGCCAGATATTATCCGAAGTTACCCTCTTTTTTTTTTTTTTTTAATTGCTCATATTCTGTTTACTGGCTAACAGAATTCCATTACTTTCCCTGATGTTTCTGGGACTATTCAGGGCTTTATATTCTTATGATCAACTTTGTTATGATTTCCTATTCATACTAAATCCTTGATCAAATTTTATTCGGCCTTTCTGCCTCTTCCTTTCTTACTTCCTTGTGAAATCTAAAGCTATAGTTTTCTGATCTTTCTTAATTTTTTCTCCTCAAAATACTGCTCACACCAACGGTAGTGTTAAATTTACCTGAAGACTTAGCCCTAAAAGCAACAGACAAAACAGCACAGAGATTCTGCATAAAAGAGAGACAGTAAGACAATTTCAAGTGGGCAAGATGTCTGATCAGACATTCTTTAGACATCCGTTTTCATAGGAGACCCTTATGACCAATATTGCGAATTTCTCACCAGTAGCTTGTAAGGAACATTATGTCTTGTTCACTTCTGCTTTCTCAGTGCTGATAATTGTGCCTAGCACATGATACAGACTCAATACCTGATGAAAAATGGGCAAATTTTCCACCTAAACTCTATTCACCTCCCTCTATGATGTCCCTCTTTTACTCAAAAGTTGTCCTAAAGCCTTCCCTTCCATGTTCACATTTCTTTTCATTAAAATCTCTAATCGTTTCCCACTTTATTTTATAGAGCAATTTAGGTCT
Source organism: Ursus arctos (assembly GCF_023065955.2). Taxonomy (NCBI): domain Eukaryota; kingdom Metazoa; phylum Chordata; class Mammalia; order Carnivora; family Ursidae; genus Ursus; species Ursus arctos. Next base: position 18,716,372 of record NW_026622930.1, read on the forward strand.
TGATTTGTCTGCTCTATTTCCTTACAGTTGTGCATTAAGAGCCAACCATCCACAACCAGAATGACCCATCAGAAGATTTTCTGTTAAGCAAATATAATTCTCCTCCTTCTGTACTTGCTCCGTGTGTGTGTGTGTGTGTGTGTGTGTGTGTGTATACTTACTTAGTAACCTCTACTAGGCCCATTCCAAAGAAAAAGTAGACCAAACTATTCATTCAATAACAGCAGCTTGATAAGCTACGTTGTTTTGATTTGCATATTTTAATATTTAAAAATTGTATACGTGTATTTAAACATTGGATAAGAATAGGCATTCAATAAATACTTTTTGAAGAATAGATTAGATTAATTTCAATTGGATGATTTGCTTAAGTAATCTGAAGAGTAATTTTCTTCCTCAAGGTATTTGTAATCCATAGTTTCTTTCTTTGGTCTGTGATATATAATGTCCTTTACGTAGAAACCATATTATTTTTTTAAATTTTATGAAGTATCCATATCTATTGCTATCACTCCCTGGTCAGTCTACCGCTGCTGCCTTGTTATACCACTGTTGGATCTTGTTGGGGCTCAGACCCATACATTCAGTGAGATAGCTATCTGTCAGATGTTAATTTTCCTCCTCCATGAAAACAACTATCACTGAAGGCCTTGCCTACCTCATCATCCCAAGGACCAGATACAGTAATAACTCAAAGTATGTTTAAAAATGATAATATATTGCTGTTTTAAAAAAATTATTTTTCATACTTAAATGCAAAAAAACCAATCAGATAATACCAAAACAAAGATATTAAGCATTTGTTTGATACACTTTTTTAAAAAGATTTTATTTATTTATTTGATAGAGAGAGAGGGAGAGAGAGCAAGCACAAGCAGGGGGAGTGACAGAAGGAGAGGGAGAAGCAGGCTGCCCACTAAGCAGGCTCCCCACTAAGCAGGAAGCCTGACGTGGGGCTCCATCCCTGGACCCTGGGGTCATGACCTAAGCCAAAGGCAGACACTTAACTGACTAAGCCACCCCCAGGCACCCCAGTTTGATACACTTTTAATAAAATAGTGAGACTCCTTTTAAGAAACTCTGGTCACTTCTTGTGTCCTTTAGACATGTTTTTCAAGGAAGGTCTAATACTACTCTCCAGAATACTTCTGAAAAGTATAATCACGGTTTTATAAAATGTATTCCATTACCAATATCATAAATATCTGATTAGATATTGTTAATGGGATACCATTTAAATATCAAAGCTGGTCTACATCTACTAATATTATTACTAATGGTGATCTCATATCAGTAAAATATACACCAATTACACAAACAACATTTTTAAACACAGGAGTGGTTTTCTAACTAATTCGGTTTTATAGTTCCCGTAAAGTTAAATGGGGAAAGAAAACAAACACATAAATGTCAGAAAAGTAAATTACATTTATGCCATTTTATTTCCACTAAAATAAGGTTTATTTTACTAGAAGCAAAACTAGTAACATCATTTAAAAAAAAAAAAAGAGGTGCAAAATTTTTAAGTTCTACTTTATACTTCAGCAGTAAACATATTTCTTCACCTTCTGCAGTTTTTTCAATAATGACTGCAGGTTGTGGACCAATTTTAAGAAGCTTTTCTTCGAGAATAACAATTGTAAATTACTTCATTAGTGTGCATTTATTTTTATTTATTTCTTTATTTTGAATAGAGGTTCCTGTTGACTCTGACATTCCTGGTTTAGCCTTCTCCTTTCAGGGCTCACTGACCATAAAACCCTAGAGTCTGTGCCAATCATTTTGGTGACATAGTCTGGCTTCAAACAACGGATGACTAATTTTAATTTACACAAAGAATTTGTCTTATAAATCTTCAGTTCACCACGCTTAACATTTATTTATCTCATTCAATTTAACACTGTGATGTTCTAACTAGAACTCACTAACATTTGAAATACAGGGGAACAAGACTAAAAACAGTCAATATTATTTTAATATCATTTTTTATATTTAAAAGTACTAGAATTCATTCCATAAACGGCAAATTGATTGGGAGAATTTAACACAGACACAATCTCCCCACCCTAGCACGTTCTGAAAAGAAAAGCTACAAAGGATTCCACAAAAAGCTGAGTCAGGATGCTACCCCATCATTGCCTTTAAATTAAATCTCTTTGGCACACGGAAAGAGAGAGATTAGGTACAAAACACAGACTGAGGCAGAATAGTCAAAATGCTTCTATTTTTGAGAAATGCCTGCAAAATTTGCAATCTGTCCTGAAAATCAAACTCTTCTTTCTCTTTTAATCCATATGGCTTTCCGCTCTTCTTTCAGCTAGTCTAGTAAACAGGCCCGGTGGCAGTGAGAAAGGACCCTCCCTCAAGACCAGCCTTGATTGTACACTTCACAATGGCTCCTGACAGAAGCTTCCCAGATTTGGCTGAGAAAACCCATGTGAAGTGTCTGCTGGCTGTTATCACATTCCAACCTGCTGGCCACTTGCAAATATGATTCTGTTTAAAAGCCAGTTGCTCCTCCGCGGCTGCTCTCAGAGAGAGAGAGCGTGTTCCCAGAGGCTCAAGCTGCCACCACACGAGGCCGTATGCTGCTAACGCCAAGGAACAAAACTAATTCCATTTTTAAGCTCCACATTAGACCAAGAAAGTAACAAAAGGGGTGGTGTAAAGAAAATAGAGTAGAAAGGGCTACTTTCTATTTTCTATATTCTGCCGAGGAGAAAATATTTTAAGAGATTTTGTAGAGAGGAATAATTAGATGCTTCTTATTCAAATGAGTTAGCTCCCTCAACTCCGTCCATATGTGGCTTTATGATCCTCCCATGATTTATTATCTGTCCCATCAGACTAAACTCTCCAGGTCCTTGCACGGACTTGGCATCTAGTTAGCATCCAATAAATATTGATAGACTACATGAATGAATGCATTAATAATGTTAACTTCATGGCCACCTAAACTGCTCTCTCTTGCTTCAAATCCTCTATATTTTGCATTAAAAATGTATTTCATTTATTCGAGGATATAGACTGTCCTTATGAATCTTTTGAGTTCAATACTTTGTGTTTCTTCTCTTAAAAACACTTAAGCAGCTGTTGGGGGTGAGAATGATTTTGAGCCCCTGGATACTTTTGACAGTCTGTACCAGTTTATGCTTATCAAGACTGGGGGTAGAGGAGAGCTGTTACTGCTATTTAATAAGCAGAGGCCAGGGATGCTCTAAACATTTTACTATGCACAGGAAAGTCCCCACAGCAAAGAATTTTCCGGCTCAAAATACCCAATAATGTTTGTAGCTGGGGCGCAGGGGACCAAGAGCACCTGGCTCTGGGGGCCCCAAACAGACTGGGTTCAGCCACTCACCCCCTGACAAAATCCAAAGGCAGGGAAACTGCTAGAGTAGGCAGTTAGATCGACAAGAGCAGGAGAGGAAAAAGGAGGATGGCAGATGGTCCCAGGCCAGGGACCACCCAGTCTCCTTTAGTCCAACCCCTTTTCTGGTTTAGCACAGTCTGATGAGCAGAGGATAAAGGCCACAGAGATGTTCCCAAATTTGGAGTATGCACACTTAAGGAAAGCCTTTTCCTTTAGTAACCCCAAGTCTGTTATAGTATCATTATAATATCATTTGCGTTGTGGTTCTCCCCCACCTCCAGCCTGGGGGTTTCTCTTGGGAAGATGGCACACAAGAACACGGGCATCAAGTTAGAGGGGAAGGAAACCAGGGCAGATCCAGAGAATGGTGTGATAATGACAAGATGGGAAGGAAGAGAACGAATAGGCCCCCACAAAAAAACACAATTCAGAACTCAGTGGGCTGCTACCCACCCTCGGGTCAGCCCACTCCTGTCTCTGGAGTGTACTTTTGCTTTGCTAAATATAAAACTTTTGCTGCTTTAACTCTCCATCAAGTCTCTTGACTGAATTCTTTCCTTCAAGAATCCAAGAACGGACGAATTTTACAATCCACTACCAGCAACAAAATAAGTGGTGGTGAAACAAGAAAGGAATTTATTTCAGTGAGGCCAACACCAGGAAGACAGTGGACTAGCATCTCAATGACTGTCTATTGGTGCTGAAAATACTTCCAGGTTTATATAAGGAAAATGTGGGGCAAGGGTGAGTGGGTATTTGCAGGTAGGCAGTGAAAGTCAAATTAATCATTGTCTTGGAGTCAATCCGGGTGGATTCCTGTTGGCTCTGGGTAGTTCTTATTGCTTGAGGGGGTGGTTTCAGTTCCCAGCAGGGGATGCTTTGCCCTCAGGGTCTTCTTCCTGGACCCAGAGACAAGCTGGAAAGAAGGATATAACTAGAAAGTTTGAGGTCAAAATGGAGACAGCCAAAGTCCTCTGTCATGTTGAGGTTGACAAAATATGCCTTAAAAAATTTTTTTGTTCTTTTCCACCAAAGAGTTGTTTGGGGCTCTCCTGGTTTGTTTCCCCCCACCCCCCCCCCCCTAAGTTGAAGCTGTTATGTCTGAGACTGTGGGCCCCATGATGAACATTGTTCTTTCATGTCACCCTTTGTGCCTGTTGCTGCTTTTTCAGGTAATTGCCTGCAGCCAAAGATCAATAAAGTTACAACCTGGAGCAAATCAGCACATAGCCCAAGGTTGTCCCCATTTATTTTCTAGACTTTATCTCAAGGAGAAATGTGCCTTGAGAAAAGTGCTGCTGATGCCCCACCGCTTTGTCTCTTTATCAGGGGCAAAACTGCCTCTTTTCATTGCTCTGAAAATAAGCTTTTAAAATGCAAAGGTATTTGGGCAAAGTTCTGGATTTCCACCTGTATATGTGCACGTGAGCGTGTACACCCTACACGTATGTTTTGCTTTGCTCTTGCTCTGGAAAATTTAAAGGCAAATTCTAGAATGCAAGAAGCATTTGAGATTTTCCTTCCAGCCTTTTTTGGATGGCCAGTTCAATGACAAATTAGAAACATAATGTAAATAAAGTAAAAACATCAGGTCTTTCCTCTGCCTGATTGTTCGCTCTGCATTTAAAAGACCTAAAGTAGAGAAAATGAATCAGTTTTTGGTATCAGAATGAGGTATACATTAGTAACTTTCTGCTGTATTCAATGTGTGATTACTCAGTAAAAGCTAAATAAATTTAAAAAATAAAATCATTTAAAAAACAGAAATAAGTGACCTTCTGTTTCCTTCTTCCTCCTGAACAACCCTCTTGTAAACCAGAAGAGTTAGTTTCCAAAGTTACGGAGATGAGCTGCTCTAGATTATTTTCTGTATTATTTTCTTGCTGCATCTGCCATCGATTCTCTAGTCCGGAAGTTAATCACAGGTTTGGCCTAGTTCCTGTTCTTCTGTCTTGAGCCCACAAAGCCAGTTGTTAAATTTTGGCCTTTCTCTAACTTGCTGTCACTTAATCCAAATCTTAAACCAGCACTTCTTACTATAAAAGACAACGGAGAAACCAGCCACCAGTATAAGTAATGAAGGATAGCTGAAAGAAAGGCAGTCAGTGGCAAGGGGCCCCCTGTCCTAAGAGGAAACCACCCTGAAAAGGAAAAAGACCCTGTTATTCCACACCAGCCTGAAAGGAGCCCTCCACTCTTTCCCAAGTGAACAACTACCTGATAGGTAGATGAGTGTGTGTACCTGATTGGGTGACAGGCACACGGAGGGTTAATCAGATTAAAACAGCCCGCCCACAAGCCCATAAAGACCCCTCCCTAGACTTAGACATTCTGGTGGCAACCCTCCTTAGGAGTTTTGTACTCTTGTTGCCCACCACTCTTCTGCTGGTCTATCTCTTCGCCCTTTGAAGTGGCATAACCAAGAACCACAGGCACTAAAGGAAAAGAAATCCTGAAACATAAGCTGTTTCTCAAACATCTACCTTGTTTGAAGTAATAACTCTTAGTCACATCCATATGTTTTGTAACCTTACCTACATATTCTGATTCTAGTAATAGAAACAATAACTCAACTCTTGATTGCAATTAGTGTTTAAAAGTCTAAAAACATTCATAAAAACATTTATTCATTAATTTCTCTATCAGTGAATATCTGCTAAATGTCCTTGATGTCTCAGAACCAGGGTTGGGTAAAATGGAGAGCAATAACCGTATAGAGCAAAGTTTACTTCTTAATAAATAAAACGGGACAATAACGATAGAAGAAATGTAAAGCTGGATCAGGCTGAATTATGAACTTATAAAGCGGAGATTCTGCATTTAATGTTGTAGCTCCAGGAGTTGGAAAGGTCTCTAACAGTTTGGCTGTTTGGTGAAGCATGGCCCCAAAGGTGGCCCCTAAAGAGTGAGTTGGAAATGCCAGTCATGTATTGGTTTAATGTAGTATAAGGGAGTCAGAGGCTTAGAGAGACTGGAATGTCAGAGAGGATTTGTCACTTGACCTATTGAAATGTTCATGGTTCCCACTTCTGCTACACTGCCTTCTTTCTCCGGGCCAGCATCTAACTATGGTTCTTAGGGTGTTACCTATGATCACTTGACAGAGGGAGAGAAGACTCAGGACTGTTTTTATAGATCATTCTGCCTGATATGCAGGTATCATCCTGAAGTGAACAGCTGTAGCACTGTAGTAGTCCCTTCCTGGGACATCCCTGGAAGACAGTGGTGAAGGAAACTCCTCCTAGTGAGCAAAATTTTAAGGGGTGCACATGGTTGTTCAATTTGCTTGGAAAGAGAAATGGCCAAATGTATGATTATTTATTAATTCATGGGCAGTGGACAATGCTTTGGCTGGATGGTCAGGGACTTAGAAGGAAGATGATTAAAAAATTAGTAAACAAGGAAAGTTGGGAAGAAGTATGTGGATAAACCTCTCTGAATGGGGAGAAAAACATCAAGATACTTATGTCCCATTTAAATGCTCACTAAAGGGTGACCTCAGCAGAAGAGGATTTTAATAATCAAGTGGATTAGATGAACCATTCAGTGGACACCATTCAGCCTCTTTCCCCAGTCCCTTCTATCATCATCAGTAGGTTCATGAACAAAGTAGCCGTGGTGGTAAGAATGGAGGTTATTCATGAACTCAGCAACAGACTTCCACTCTCCAAGGCAGACCTGGCTATGTCCACTGATGAATGCCCAGGCTTGCAGTAGCAGAGACCAATGTTGAGTACCCAGCATGACATCATTCTCTGGTTTGCTCAACAACCTATGTAGTGGTAGGTTGATTACTTGACACCTTCCATCATGGAAGAGTCAGCATTTGTCCCTGCTGAAATAGAGATGATACAGATCTATCTTCCCCACATGCAATGCTTTCACCAGGAGATACAATGATTTCATTGAGCTTGAAGTTAAAACTGTCACCTGATCACTTTAGTTTTCTCATGCCTCTAAATCAATAGGCAAAAAGGGAGTTAATGTACTCACTGGGATGTTTGAGCCTGAGTACCAAGGGTAAATTGGATTACTTCTCCACAATGGAGGTAAGAAAGAGCATGACTGGAATACAGGATTCCTTAGACTGTCTCTTAGGATTTCCATGCCCCATAATTCAGGTCAGTGCAAAACTACAACCCAATCCAGGCAGGACTACTAATGTCCTAGACTCTTCAGAAATTAAGATTTGAGACATGCCACAAGGTAAAGAACCACAACCATGTGAGATGCTTGTTGAAGCCAAAGGGAATACCAAATGGGTATTAGAAGGAAACTATAGGGTGCCTGGGTGGCTCAGTCAGTTAAGTGTATGCCTTCCACTCAGGTCAAGATCTCAAGGTCCTCCGCTAAGCAGGAAGCCTACTTCTCTCTCTTACTCCGCCCCTCCCCCATGTTTGTGTGCAAGCGCGCACTCTCTCTCAAATAAATAAATAAAATCTTAAAAAAAAAAAAAAGAAGGAAACTATAAATACCAGCTGTGGGTATGTGCTTAGTTACAAAAAGGAGGACTGTAATTGTCATCCGTATTTCCACATTATTTTGTTATGAATATGTTTGTATGTGCGTGTTCATGTGTATGTATGTATGCAATGCCAATATCTTTTTTCTCTTTTCTTTTGTTCCCTGATCATGTAACATAAAATATATTGACTTTATAATATTTAAGATATAAGATATCAAAGAGAAGAGTAAACATAATCCAAGAACTTTACCTCATCTTCTGGGGAAGAGTTTTAGTGCATTCCCAGCCATATGCAGGATAGTTGTATCATGGTGGGTGGAATTGTGACCTTGTTATTGCACTTATTTGGAGATTAAAAGTGTAGTTTAAGGAGATACATATGGGTGGCAAGTTAACAAGGGATGTACTTGTGATTATCAACTTTATGAGTCAACTTAACTGAGTGATGGAGTGCCCAGATATTTGGTAAAACATCATTTGGAGCGTTTCTGTGAAGATATTTTCAGAAGAGATTAATATTGTTGTAAAGCAGATGGGCCTCCTTAATTTGGATGGTCCTCATCCAATCAGTTGAAGGCTTGGATAGAACAAAAAGCCTGACCCTCCTGAGACAAAGAGGGAACATCCCTTGCCTGACTGTTTGAGCTGAGACATTGTGGGGTTTTTTGGGTTTTTTCTTTGTTTGTTTTCTTGCCCTCAAACTCAAACTAAAGCTTTGGGACTCCTTGGTTCTAGAGCCTGCTGGCTTTTAGACCAGAACTAAACCATTGATACTCTTGGGTCTCTAGCTTGCCAACTGCATATTTTAAGATTTCTCAACATCCTTAATCTGTTATCTTCTAAGAATTTTGGGAAACATACTGAGAAAGACAGACGTGGTTCCTATCCTCTTGGTACTCAACAATCTAAGAATATAGTTGTTCAGTCTTGCACATGACATGAATTATGCCTGATATTAGTTTTAACCAACCCCTTACATCAGAATTTTATAGCCCAGTTTTCATCCTTCATTTTGTGTTTATACTTTCTTCTTCTTTCTTTTCTGTTTCTTTCTTTCTTTCTATCTGCTGCAGTATGTACTTATTGAAAATCTGTGATAGGAGCAATACAGAGCGCTAAGGACCTTGCTGGATACAAGATAGAAGTGATTCTGCCTCTCCCTCAGTGAGTTCGAAGGGATCTGCTAAGTGACAGTGTTAATGTATGAAGAAAGAAATAATTTTAGTAAAGGAGGATGTATGAAAGAAGGCTTCAGGGAGGAAGTGATTTTTTAGATAATCCTTTAAAGGAAGCAAGTCTCCCACAGGCAAATAGTTATAAGGTCATACTAAGCTGATGGTTCAAATTGAGCAATAATTTCAGAATACCCAATGAATTTATTGAAGGTGACATTTTTTAGCCCTGTGTGGTTAGGCTAAGATCTCTACTTGGGGGAAAAATTCTAAATGCAGGTCCAGGAAGAGCCTTGAATGGTGTAAGGAGAAATTTAGAGACTATATTTCTTTTACCACCAGGATATAACATAAATAAGTGTAGATATGTAAACATTGGAGCTATAAATTATTTACAGAAATAATATTGCAGAATGGAAATGCTAAACCAGTTTTCAGTTCCTGTTTCATTCCCTGATAGATTTGGGTTTCTATAGAGCTATAAAAACAAAGCATTGTCATGTTGTGTTTATTATGGAAAATCTCTCTATCCTGCTTAAATGATTTTAGTTTTCAACGACTTCAGATGACAGACTGTAATTTTGCCTTTCAAGCCAACTTGCATTGTCTTTTCTTAAGGAATATCACTAATTTGTCATGCCTGTTGCAAATTAATTCTGACTGTGCCTTATATCTTAGTGTGTAATTCATGACTGATACTTTATTTCTTTAGCCTTTTTTTTTTTTAACCAAAAGGTTTTCAGGGTATATTAAGAAAAGTGGATCAATATATCACCAGAGTCCTTGGAAAATACACTCCTTTAGGAACATTTTTGGTAGGTGTTCATAAACTTTTTAAATTTCTTTCGAGGACACATACTAAAAACTACTTTCAAAGTTAGAAATATTTTAGGAAATCTAAGTTCATAGGTAAATTTGGGAAAAGTTACATTTTTAATGAAAACTTCAGTACTCTGAATTAGTCTATAGAAGGCATCATTTTAATGCCTTTTCATGACTTTGCAACTAAACCGACTATAAAATTAGGTTATTTGATTCGAACTACTTCTACATTCTCTTCCATCTCAAAGTATCGATGACTCAAAATTTCCAAAATGATAGCTTCTTTACAAAAATTCTTGGTAAACATTAGCATAAATGAGCATGGGGGATAATGTAGGTTTCTTCCTACAATTCTGAGCCCACTTTTTGAATTAAGTTTCAGAATAGCTTTGTCCCACGAAAGGCCAGGGACATGCATTAGTAAAGCTAATTTTCTGATACTTCAGTAATCATATCAGAAAAAAAAAATCTTGAGGATATCTTTACTTAAAAGTCATCCTTCAAAACAATTAAAGGTGGTAAAATGTGGTAGTTAAAACAGTGCATTTCAGAGTCTGATGACATGGGGATATAGTATGGTTGTTTCTGTTACCAAATTACGTGGTCTTTGATGTGTTACCTAACCTTTTCATATGTCAGTTTTCTAAACTGTGACACAGAGATAAAATCTAGTATCCTTATTGCATTGTTTCATGAATTAAATGTGATAATAAATTCAGAGCATTTAATACAGTGCCTGGCATAGAGCCCAGGATCTATAAATTGTGGCTATTGCACTTAATAAAAATATTAAAAACTTATGAAGCATCTCTGATATTTTAAACAAGATGGTATTTTGCTTCTCTGTAGTTTGTTGTTTCCATACCTATATTTTCTACATGATAAAGATATAACACATTTTTTCATAACAGGTAATTTATCCTATTTTCAGTTTTGGCATTCAGTCGATAAATTCTTCACTTATTCATTCAAATTTTTCCTATTGTATTTCCCATCTTTCTTTCTTAGGCTCTCATGCCAATTTTTAGACATGGCTACAAATTCTTTTAACACTACTCCCGTCCTCTTCAATCTGGGAAGGCTTATAATTACTGCAACCAAAGAATTACGGGAGTGATGGTAAGTGACTTTCAAAACTGACCAAAAGTATAGGCAGCTCCTTCTTTGTTCTCTGGAACAGTCCATCTGGCCTTTGTGAACCCCCAGGATAAGAATGCCAACTGCCCTGGTGCCACTGTGCTGGCACTTTGGTCTCTGGTTCCAGTTCCGTGCCTTTATTTGGCCATCTTCACTAAGGTGCCAGGTATGCAAGTAAGGTATGGTCAGCTAACCCACAATATAAAATAACCACTGTCAGTGCCATGTGGAGTAACAGAATTGGACAACTGGTTCCTGGCAAATTCCTGAACCATGCGATCATAATATTTAGTAAATGGTTATCGCTCAGGCTCGAAGTTTGGATAGTTTGTAATGTAGCAGCAAAAGATCACCAGAGTGAGTACATTATTAGTGTTGGCCCTTTACACATTCCCGATTTTGATGCCAAAATCTTTTGCCCTTGCTGAAAATAATGGACTTCATAATGAGGTACTTGCACATATGATTGGAAAGAAGTCCCTTCATTTTAGGGAACAGGTAGCAAGGTTATTACTCAAAAAACCCATTACAAGTACAATTATTTGCAGGCTAGTTTCTGCCCCTATGGCTAATTATATGCAGACGATTTGAATGAAAATCAAATTCCTATTAGAAACTCCTCAGAAATGCATTTTTTTTTGTTACTTCATTCAGGTTTTGGGTGACCTGTGTCCATTTATATCACAAGACATTATTCAGAGTGGAACTGGTGCTACTGGTACTCCAAGCTAAAATTGTGCCATTAATTTATCTTTGCATTAAATTGTTTATGTTTTTGTATTTTATTTTTTATCCTTAACCTTGTACTATTAGCATGCCTTTTGGCTTCTTAAATGTGTCTAATTGTGACAACTCCATTATATTGCGAAATGGAAGAACATTGGCCTATTCATAGGATTCTCAAGGGAAAAATGGTAAATTACATTCTTTTTAATATACCCTGATATTTATTACAGATAAGTGGAAGGTTAGTATAGCCTGAAGGAAAATACAGTAATTTGAATGACTATAAACCCAAAATAAGAAAAAATAAATGTGTGCCTCTATGCCTTTATAAAAATATGTATATTATATATGTGTAATATATTAGAAAAATGGTTTACTTCTGCATATTGCCTGTAAACTTCTTTATTTATGTAACAATGCATTTGAACAGTAATGCATGCTAAACAAAGATGCTAATCATTTTTAATCTCCACAGATTTCTTTCCTTAAATCACTTCACCTATTATTGTTATACATTTTCATGGTTCTTAATTTTTTACTAATATGAACAGTGTATCCAAGAAAATCATATATGTCTTTGTGCACTTGTCTAGTTATATTTTTAAGGATGTGTTTCTAAAGGTGGAATTTATAGATCAAAATTCATAAGTGTGTTGAGTAGGAGATGCCTCCTGCCATATGAATACAGGATAGTTTAAGTGGTCAGTATTACAGGTAAAGGAAAAATATTGTGCTTGAATTTAAGAGATTAAAACACTCCATACCACTTATAAAAAAGTAATTTCTCCACTTAATACAACTTTGTTTAAAGGAAAGTTGAATATGTATTCAGGTTCATCATGATAATTGTTTAACTTCTAAATGAAGATATATCTACAATAAATAGTACCAAAAGGCAGGGAGCAAAGAGATGTTGGGACTTGCACCACTTGTCTCTGGATTCCTGGGGGTAATTATCAGGATTTCACTTTGCAAAATAGTAGATTTTGTTACCATTTGTAGAAATCAAACAAATAAATGATTGTTTGCAAATTCTTGAGCTTGGGAGGATAGTGAGCTGGGTAGGTGGGGGGACAGTTTCTGTGCATGGAGCTGTATCGCACATAATTTCATCTCACAACCTTACATTTTTTCCCAAGAATTCATATGCACCTAGTGATTTGATCAAAACACAAAAAACTCTACCGTAGTCAGTTCTGATATGAGTTAAGCTTACTATCTATATAGAATAATTTGGAAGAGTTTGAACACACATATATGCACACATACAATTGGACACTAAAACTGCTAAAATTTATCTCAATTTAGCTTCTCTTCATAGTTAGAAAACAAAGTTATAGTTTGAAAATTTTTCAACAAAATTAACATCTAAAAATTAAAAATGTAAACATTTGTAAAAACTAGTGGAAACTAGAATATGCAAGATACATAAAGAATCATATCTTTCTCATTTGAGAAGTAATAATGATTATGACAAAGAAAAGAAATTTAATACTGTCCTTAAAATAAAGTCCTTTAATATAAAAAACACATAAAAAGGAAAATTATGTGCTAAGAAAATATTTATAAATCCATAAAAAATAGATAGCTAATATCTATGTTATTGTTGCCTTAAAAGAGGAATCATCCTATGAGGAAGGAATATGTTTATAGAGTTGGATAGACTCACTACTTTGTGATTTTCCATATTTTCAAAATGTTGGGATAGTTGCTATTAATCTTGTAAAGTTAACAATAAAGGACTCAAGGGGCACCTGGGTGGCTCAGTCAGTTAAACGTCTGCCTTCGGCTCAGGTCTTGATCAGGGTCCTGGGATCAAGCCCCTCATCAGGCTCCCTGCTCAGCCAGGGGTCGGCTTGTCCCTCTTCCTCTTCCCCTCTGCCCCTCTCCCCCTCGTGCTCTCTTTTTCTCAAAAAAATAAATAAAATCTTAAAAAAAAAAACAGTTAAAGACTTAAAATTCTTAACTATTAAAATAATTTTGCTATGTTATATTAAAACATTCAAAATGTTTAAAAAACTCTGATCCAACTGAAGGGAAGGATGAAGATTGTTAATAAGCATACACTTGAAATTGAAGTGTACATAAAGACATTGAACATAAATAAAAGTCATTTTAAACAGTGTTGAAATATTAATTTATTGACCCTGAATTTTGAAATCATATAAAAGCTTGATAGCCGTTGGAACCCATTTTTTATAAATGGGATTTTTGTAGATGAAAAGGACAATTAAGAATCAGAAAAGGTTCAGTACCCTCTGACCCATTAATTATTTTATGAAAATATCCATTAAACAAAAATTAAGCAGAAAAATTACATGAACAAAAATATTAATTTCAGCATTGTGTAACAGTAATTTAAAAGCTTATTGTTCCTTATTGTCACTAATGAGTAGAGTTAAATAAATTAATATATAGATTAATATAAATTTTAAAACATTATGGTTATAATGAACATGATCTCTGAAAGCAGATAGAAAAATAAATGCAAAGGATCAGGAAAATATTTTAGTCTTCTTACCTTATCATGTGGCATTATTTCCTCATTGGCAAATTCCTCAGATCAGCCAGATGCTTTTCATAATGGCTTTTTTATTAATTTTTTTTTCTATTTATGTCAACTAATTGATTTAGAATATTAACAAGATTTCCTGCATCCCTTTGACAGGAACCAGTCATGCTAATATGTGATGATTTTTAACTTAGAATTTTCAAAACCAAGACAAATCCATGGGTGACTTTGGATCAAAAAAAAAAAGAAATCTTTCTAGTTGTAATTATCATTACTTGCCTTAGCATAGTGATGGGAGAGAATGTTTCCTGGGAGATGGGATTTTATAAAATCTTCATTGAAATTTCCTTCAAGAAAATCCTGAGATAGGATATTGCCTTAAAATTATGAATGAAATATAGTGATATGTTAGATTACTTTAGTTAAATATGTCTCTATCTTGCTCTGCATAATCCTAAGGCCCTAACTTCCATAACCCTGAATGAATGAGTCTTAAAAAATCATAATATGATGTTGTACTTCAAAAGCATAAAATGAATATTATATAGAAACATGAAGAAATATGTTTCTAAATGAGACAAAACTATAATAAAATATATCCCCAGCCATAATTAGAAGTACTTAAGTAATTTTATGAAGAAAGGCTAAAAAGAAATTTAACTATAAAAACACTGTATTATGATTTGGAAGTTCATGAAATCACCCATTCATTTATCTTTTCAAAAATAGTTATTGAACACTTACTACATTTCAAGTGTTTTTGCACTTATAATTGTGGGCAATTGCCCTTTAAATTTTCCTGTGAATTTTCCTTAAATTGGGAAGGCTACATATTAAAAATATAATCATATTTTTTCCTATTTTCATATGATGCTAAACAAAACATTATTTGCTTAAGTAAGAAGAAAAGCTGGAGGGAAAAAGGTTGTGATTCAGCTAAATGATAGGCATAAAAACTGGATTATGGGTATAAAACTATAGAAGACAATGGGAAATAACAAAGAAGTTCAAGGAATTGAAAAAGGAAGATATAAAAATGAATGAGAGATTGAAAAACTCCAAAACCTGGTGAGAAAAATTAAAGAAGACCTAAAGAAATGGAAAGGTATCATACATTCATGGAAGACTTATTGTTTTTAAGATGGCAATACTACCCAAAGAATTCTATAGATAGGTACCATTTCTATCAACATGTCAAAGGCCTTTTTTTTTTTTTTCAAAAAGTGGAAAAGCTGATTCTCAAATTCATATGAAACTTAAAGGGGCCCTGAATAATCAAAACAATATTGAAAGAAAAGAAAGTTAGATGATTCACACTTTCAAGTTTCAAAACTTACTACAAAGTTACATTAATATGGCACCTGGGTGTCTCAGTAGGCTAAGCATCTGCCTTGAGCTCAGGTCTTTATACCAGACTCCTGGGATCAAGTCCTGCATCAGGCTCCCTGCTTCTCCCTCTCCCTTTGCCCCTCCCCACAGCATGTGTTCTCTCTCCTCTCTCTCTCTCAAATAAATAAATATATACAATGGAATATTACTCAGCTATCAGAAAGAACGAGTTCTCAACATTTGCTGCAACATGGATGGCACTGGAGGAGATAATGCTGAGTGAAATAAGTCAAGCCAGAGAAAGACAATTATCATATGGTTTCTCTCATCTATGGAACATAAGAACTAGGATGATCGGTAGGGGAAGAAAGGGATAAAGAAAGGGGGGGTAATCAGAAGGGGGAATGAAGCATGAGAGACTATGGACTATGAGAAACAAACTGAGGGCTTCAGAGGGAAGGGGGGTGGGGGAATGGGATAGGCTGGTGATGGGTAGTAAGGAGGGCACGTATTGCATGGTGCACTGGGTGTTACACACAACTAATGAATCATCGAACTTTACATCAAAAACCAGGGATGTACTGTATGGTGACTAACACAATATAATAAAAAAAAACCATTAAAAAAAATAAAACAAAATCTTACAACAGCAACAACCAAAAAAACACAAAGGTACAGTAATAAAAACTGTGTGGTACTGGTGTAAGGACAGACATACAGACCAAAGAAATAGAACTGACTCCATAAATAAGCACATACATTTATAGTTAATGGATTTCAACAAGGGTGTTGTGACCATTTGATGGGGGAAAAATAGTCCCTTCAACAAATGGTGGTAGGACAACTGAATATCCACATACAAAAAAATGGAGCTGAAACTTTATTTTACTCCTAAAAAAACCTCAAAAAACAAAAAAAACAAAACAAAAAACCTCAGAATGGATAAACAACTTAAATAGTTAAGTACATAAAAGAAGAAAACATAGAAGAAAGAAAACATCTTAGAAGAAAACATAGGTAGAAATATTCATGACCTCGTATTTGGCAATGGATTTTTAGATATAACACTAAAAACATAATCAACAAAGAAAAAAAATAGATAAATTAGACTTCATTAAATTAAAAACTTTTGTGCCATCAAAGGGCATTATCAAGAAAGAGAAAAGACAATCCACAGAATGGGAAAGAATATTGCACAGCACATATCTGATGAGGGTTTTGTATTAGTCACAGGTCTCCAGAGGAACATAACCAATAGGAGAGAGAGAATATGTAGATGATAGATAGATGATCAATAGATGGATAGAGATATGATAATAGATAGATGATAGATAGATGAATAGATAATAGATGATGATAGATAGATAGATAGATAGATAGATAGATAATAGAAGATAGATAATGTAAATGAGCATTTAGTATTGGCATTGCCTTACATTGTTATGGAAGTGGAGAAATCCCAAAGTCTGTCATCTGCAAGCTGGAGAACCAGGGAAGCCCACAGTATAATTCAGTCAGAGTCTGAAGTCCTGAGAAACAGGAATGCTGATGGTGTAGTCCCAGAGTCTGAAAGTCTGAAAACCAGGAGCTTTGATGTCTGAGTTAAAAGATGGGTGTCCCAGTTCAGGAAAAGTGAGAAAATTCATTCTTCATTTGTCTTTTCATTTCACGCAGGCCCTGAAGGTTTGAATGATGCTGAACTATTTTGGTGAGAGTGATTTCTCTTTACTCAGTCTACTGAATCAAATGTTAATCCACACCCAGAAATAATATTTTACCAGCTATCTGAGCATTCCCTAGCCCAGTCAAGTTGACACATAAAATTAACCAGCACAGGTTTAATATTCAGAATATATAAAGAACTCCTAAAACTCAATAATAAAAGACAAACAACCTACTTAAAAGGGTAAAAGACTTGAATAGATAGTTCTCTAAAGAAGATATACGAACGCACAAAATGCACATGAAAAGATACACGATGTCATTAGTCATTAGGGAAATGCAAGTCAAAATCCTGAGATACTGCTTGACACCTACTAGGATAGCTGAGGATTTTTAGAGTAGTAAAACTATTCTATATGATACCATAATAATAGATACATATCCTTTTTTTTCTTTCCAAACTAAATTTATTTATTTTTAAAATTTAAATTCAATTAATTAACATATATTATTGGTTTCAGAGGTAGAGGTCAGTGATTCATCAGTCTTATATAATACCCAGTGCTCATTACATCACATGCCCTTCTTAATGTCCATCACCCAGTCACCCCATCTCCCCACCCCCCTCCTCTCCAGCTTCCTCTTAGTTTGTTTCCTATGATTAAGAGTGTCTTATGGTTTGTCTCCCTCTCTGATTCTATCTTATTTTATTTTTTCCCTCTCTCCCCCTATAGGTACATATCCTTACACACTTTTCAAAACTCATGGGTATACAACTCTAAGAGTAAACCCTAATGTAAGCTATAGATTCTTGTTAATTATGATATATAATATTATACTAGTTCATCAATTATAACAAATGTACCACATTCATGGAAGATGTTAATAGGGAAAACAAGACAAGAGTAAATGAGAAGACTGTACTCTACTGAATTTTTCTGTAAATCTAAAATTTTTCTAAAAAATACAGTCTATCAATTTAAAACACGTCAATCTGTGTTAATGTTAACCCTCTTGTTAATGAATTCCATTTCATTAAAAACATGACCTCTGGATTTGTATGGTATGTAAATACCACCTCAATAAAAAATAACAAAAAAGAATAACATAAAATTATGCAAGTAGTCTACTCTTGAGGGGTCAAATATATCACTGGCTTTCTAACACTTGCTTTTGCAGACCAAAACTAATAATAAAAAAACCTCTGCACTTCCTTGCACATATGTAAGTTGATACCTAAAAATTGTCATTAATTTTCACAACAGGTTTGCCTCCAGAACACAGGTGTCATGAAAACCACTGCTAAACCTAAACCAAAATGAAAAAGGAAAAGACGCATATCAACACCGTCATCCTTGGACATGTAGACTTGGGCAAGTCTAACACTACTGGTCATCTGATCTACAAATGTGGTGGGATCCACAAAAGAACTATCAAAAAATTTGAGAAGGAGGCTCCTGAGGTGGGAAAGGGCTCCTTCAGGTATGCCTGGGTCTCAACTAAACTGAAAGCTGAATGTGAACGTGGTATCACCATTGGTACCTCCCTGTGAAATTTGAGACCAGCAAGTATTATGTGACCATCATTGATGCCCCAGGATACAGAGACTTTATCAAAAACATGATTGCAAGCACATCTCAGGCTGACGGTGCTGTCCTGATTGTTGCTCCTGGTGTTGATGAATTTGAAGCAGGAATCTTCAAGGATGGGCAGACCCATGAGCATGCCCTTCTGGCTTACACATTGGGTAGAAAACAATAAATTGTTGGTGTTAACAAAATGGATTGCACTGAGCGATCCTACAGCCAGAAGAGATATGAGGAAATTGTTAAGGAAGTCAGCACCTACATTAAAAAATTGGCTACAACCCCGACATAGTAGCATTTGTGCCAATTTCTGGTTGACAACATGCTGGAGCCAAGTGCTAACATGCCTTGGTTCGAGGGGTGGAAAGTCACCCGTAAAGATGGGAATGCCAGTGGAACCACACTGCCTGAAGCTCTGGATTGCATTCTGCCACCAACTCATCCAACTGACAAGCCCTTGAGTCTGCCTCTCGGGATGTCTACAAAATTGGTGGTATTGGTGCTGTCCCTGTGGGCTGAGTGGAGACTGGTGTTCTTAAACCTGGCATGGCGGTCACCTTTGCTCCAGTCAGTGTTACAGCTGAAGTCAAGTGTGTTGAAATGCACCATGAAGCTTTGAGTGAGACTCTTCCTGGGGACAATGTGGGCTTAAATATCAAGAGCGTACCTGTCAAAGATGTTCCTTGTGGAACATGTGAGCTGGTGACCTCAAAAATGACCTACCAATGGAAGCAGTTGGCTTCATAGCTCAGGTGATTATCCTGAACCATCCAGGCCAAATCAGTGCTGGATATGCACCTGTGCTGGATTGTCACACAGCTTACATTGCTTGCAAGTTTGCTGAGCTGAAGGAGAAGATAGTTCTTTGTTCTGGAAAAAACCTGGAAGATGGTCCACGTTCTAGAAATCTGGTAGTGCTGCCATTGTTGATATGGTTCCTGGCAAGCCTATGTGTGTTGAAAGCTTCTCTGGCTATCTTCCTCTAGGCCATTTTTCTGTTCATGACATGAGACAGATGGTTGCTGTGGGTGTCATCAAAGCAGTGGACAAGAAGGCAGCTGGAGCTGGCAAGGCCACCAAGTCTGCCCAGAAAGCTCAGAAGGCTAATTTAATATTATCCCCAATACCTGCCACCCCAGTCTTAATCAGTGGTGGAAGAACACTCTCAGAACTGTTCATGGAACTTGGCCATTTAGGTTTGATAGTATAACAGTGCATTGCAAAACCTTCGGAAGGAAAGCAGAATATTTTGTGGACCGTTTGTTCTGTGTGTGACATTTTTAAGTTACTAGTTTTTCAAATCTGTACTTTTTAATGGAAACAACTTGACCAATAGTCTGTCGCAGAATTTTGAGACCCATTAAAACAAAAGTTTAATGAAAAAAAAAATAAAAATTGTCATCATAAAATTAAATAACCGAAAAGAACTACTTTCCAACATATTTTAAATAACAAAAACTACATAAATTAAAGTGCTATATAATACTCCTAAATATACTAATGGAATCTAAAAATGCAGCATCATTCATTCAAAAACACATAAACATTAACTTCACTAATATTCATATATTTGATATTTTTCCTATTCTTGAATGAGCATGTAGTTCTCTAAGTTCTACACAGGATTTTTTTCTTTATATTTTTAGATGTAAAATGTTTTCTTTCTCACTCTATTATAATTTTATTACACAAAATATGAAATTTTTTAAATTTTTTCTGTGACCATAAGACAAGCATAAAATGAAAATTTTTCAGACATTATATAATTGTTATTAGTACACATTTGATCAAAAACAAATAAGTGAAAAACTTAGCATTTATTAAACATAAAAATTAATTGGAAATATATTTCTTAATGAGATAAATGATCTTTTTTCCCATCAGCCTTTGCATCCATTGATTAAAATAACAATGCTAAAAAGTATCATTTCTTTTTAAAGATTTGATTTATTTGTCAGAGAGAGATAAGAGTGCACAAGCAGGGGGAGTAGCAGGCAGAGGGAGAAACAGGTTCTCTGCTTAGCAAGGAGCCCGATGCAGGACTCTATCCCAAGACCCTGAGATCATGACCTGAGCCGAAGGAAACTGCTTAACTGACTGAGCCACCCAGGTATCCCAAGTATCTTATTTCTGCATAAATTTATTTCTATTAATTGTTTTATAAATGCTGTCAGCTAAGAATTAGTATTCATAGAAATAAAAAGAAGTGATAGAAGTTTTTTTCTATCAAATTCATTTTTAAAAATCTTTCTGAGGTATATGCTGAAAATTAAAACATGATTGATTATTAAAAGTTATCTGCACTGATTCATTAGTTTACAACTCAATTAGGTCTTCTTGCAATCAGTTAAAGCAAAGATTATAAACCACCTCCCTTGAAAATAGTATTTGTTACCAAGGGATTGGCATTTTATGTATGGGTTCTAAGAATTATGCCAATTTTTACCTGAATACTAAACAAATGGCCATTAATGTTCCACTTAGAGGCACCAAGTTTTATCTAATACACCTGGAAAGGATTGAAAAAAGTTAAAATAATGTTATTAAAATTTTCAACATAAATATTTTTAAATTATCACATGCTTTAAATACAGAACTATAAATAGTATAGAAATATAGAACTATAAATAGAAATACAGATAAAGAAATATAAGTAAATATAAGTATAAGCATATTTTCTCCAAGACAAGAAATGCCCTGTGGGAATTAAAATATGCATGGAATGTTAAAATATATGTAGAATTTAATACTTGACGAAAATCCTCAAAAACAATGGAAGTGTTTTAAGAGTTTGGTGATCCCAAACATTGTATTTCAAAGTTGTTACTTTCCTCAGTGTATAAAGGAGAGACTGAGGACCAAACAGTTAAAGTAATTTCTTCAAAGACAGTCAAGAATCAATATCAAGGCTTTCTGTCATTAAAAGTCATGATCTAGCCTTGACTTTTTGTTTGTATCATTAGCATCTACCCTCCTTCCCATCATCCCTTCCTTCTCTGATTATTTTATTATTATGAGTCCTGTTTCTGCTCATCAGCATTACTTCCATGATATAACTAAACTTGTCATTCTAGATTTTTCAAATTAAATTAAAATATTGACACATATGTAAGAAAAATGAGGAAATTGGTCCACTTAAACTACTTCCCACATCTCTGCTGTCTTTATGTTTGCTTGGCAGATGTTCTCTGGTAAAACATGGAAAACAAATACAAATATATCAAATATAGTTGTAGATATGTCTCCATTTCTGGTGCAGATTTACTAACATACTTTTGAAAAACATTAATTGTTCATTCTGCCACTCTTGTTTCAATGGCATTATTATTCATTTCCAAATTGCTAGAGAAATGATCTGTTCACTGCCATTTCTACTACATGACTGCAAAACATAACTGAGAAGTAATAAATAGCCACATACCAAGTAATAAATGGCTTGTTTTCAAAACAAGATTCTGATTACTTGGATTAAAAAAAGTGAAATGTAATATTAAAGCAGAAAACTGTTGAAATCTATTTGAGAGATGTGGTAGTATCATGTGGCTTGGTGAAATTGAATGCAGATTTTCTTAGTTTCAATTAAAATGGCATAATTCTTGGAAACATCTACTTAGTTGTATTGCACACTATAATTTTTCAATTCTTAATTCCCCTCAAAACAAAAAAGTAATCTTAAAATGATTTAAACTATTTGTTTTTATCACTCTACACTCTAGGAAATATGACTCTGCAATTACTAATTACAGACACAAAATAAAATATTTGCTTGTCACTTATTAGTAATTACTTATAGTTGATGAACACGTCTTGGAATTTACAGTACTTCAAAATTGCTGTCACAGAGTAGAACAGGGAAATTAATTTTAGTTACTAATGCACACCTCAACTGAACCTCAGACCAGGAGCTGTGGGACACATAAATATGGTAAATACATCTGCAGTCTATTCCAAAGGCATCAAATAAAACCAATCATAGTTATGATCCTTGGAAGTGCTTTGTTCTTCTTTCAGTAGCAGTCAGAGTTGTTGAACTTGAAAATATTTGGTACCAAGATTGAGAGGTAGCCTGAGGCCAGATCGGGCTTTGCAGAAAAAACAGTGTTGAAGTGGTCGTCTTAATGTCATTGCTGGTATTTGAGAAAAGGAATTTTGAAGGCAAAATGAGCTCTGGAGTTCAGGCTTCTCCCATTTCAGTAAAGTGCTTCTTTCTCTGTAATCTGCTGCCCCTTCTCCATCTCCTTACTGACTCTGTGGCCTTGTATAGGTCACTGTACACTTTCAACCTATGTTTCTTCCTTTGCCTTCAAATGTCAAATGCCATTTCAGATCTGAACGACATGAAGCTCTAAGAATTCCTCTTTCAATACAAGTTCTTGAGTGCTCTTTTGTTGATACAGGGACAAGTAACAATGTTCAAAATGACTCTTTACCAATTACTTGCTGACAGTAATTATTTCTGAAACTTTCTAATAGGCTAAAAACCAAGAATGAACAAACAAAACCAAACCAAACCCCAAAACATCTCCTAAATCAGTTATTCGTGGACCAACTTTTCTTCACTTAGATGTGTCTGTACTCTCCCCAGTCATGACTGAAACTGGACCCAGCACTCTAACAAATGCTGGAGGAAGTCCAACTAAAGCAGAAAGGCTTTCTGATAAAAATATTCTCTTGTGGTTAAGCTTCCACTTAATCCAGCTAAGCTCCGTTTGATGGATGAAATTGAAGACATGGAGGTCTCTAAGCAGAACTGTGAGCCCCTCATGAGCATCTTGATCCCCTTCCCAACCATCTTCTTCATTGTTCTTCAGAGATAGACTCTCTCATACTACTTCTGGGAGACATTCCTCAGGAAGGTCAGAGTCCAAAGGGCCAGTCCCACCAATTCTTGATAATGTCCTTTTCCCTCTTTATTTATGCCCCTTTTGAAGGCACACAACTTACTTGTACTTAACTTACTTATACCATTACCTGCCACTTGAAGGTTTAGGAGAATGGCTTCAAAACAAAAAGTTACCAAGGAGTTTCTTTTAAGTAGAAGAAAACAGATTAAATTAGAAAAATCTGAAAACCCTAAGAGGAAATTTAGAAGAAGTTTAGAGTCGATGGAGCTATTTCAGGACAATGTTAGGATGCTTGGTTCTTTGCAAATATAAAGCTACAAAGAAGGTTAGTATATCTTAAGCCCAATGGATTCTTTTGATATAAGTGTCTCTTACTCTCTCTTACCTGCTTTTATTCATTAGAGATAGGAACTACCTTACTTCACACACGATTACTGTTTTCCTTAATAAAAATATAATTTCATGCTATAATTATCATTCAAAATTTAAATTCAAACTATTCCTAATAAAAATAAGAGTAATAAAGGTATCATTTTCAAAGTGTTTGTAACATACTTCCCATTATAAAGTGAATTTATGTCAAAGATTAAACTCCTTAATGAAGGAAACTGATAAAGAAGAAGAACTGAGAAGTGAGTAGGCACTTTAAACAATGATGAAATAAGATTACTAAATTAGATATAAAATAAGTTATGGTCCTGAAGGGCAAGAAAATTATAACCTCTTGGGTGGCTTTACTACTGATCAAAAGTAATTTTCATCTTCATGTTAACATGTTAACTTCACAGAATGTGGGGTTCCTGATGAATAAGAAATAGAAGGTCAAACATATATATGTATGTATGTATATATATATATATATATATATATATATATATATATATATAGTTCCTAGGAACAATATATAGGCCTTTTGAACAATGCACCAAGAGGAGGCTGAAAATCATACAGGTTTCCTTTGGTCTTATTTTCAAGTTTTTGATGATTTTTCTTAGTACCCGCACTACTGTTATTACATAATTTCCTCCTCATAAAAAGTAAATGAAAAGAAGGAAGGAAGGAAGGAAGGAAGGAAGGAAGGAAGGGGAAAGAAAACATTTATTACATTACTAGTTTCCATTGCTTTCTTTTAAAGATATATCAATGTCTTTGTACTCAGTAGAATTTTAGTTATACACTCAAATGTTCTGCGATACACAGTTGAAATAATGTTCTATAAATATCTTATTCAATTTATGGGCTTCTGTCTTGTTTTATGAATTTACCAGCCATTGTTCTCACGAATGAGAATAGTCTGTAATTGGAAATGTCATAAGACCATAAAAAAGTAAAATTTTTTATTCCAAAATACTTTAGTGGGAGTGAAGAAAGGTAGAAACAATCTAATATGGCAAAATACACTAGTGTAAAATGAAAGAAAATAATTACAAATATATTAGTAAGTAACTGATTATTAGTCATTTAAAGTATTCTGTTGAATTTTCGCAGTGAGAATGAGTCAAGAAATGTTCTGCATCTGATGGATTGGGTAATAATTTGCCTGAGAGTTTTGAAAGGGCTGATTTCCATATCATTCTGTGTTGATTTAGTTGAAGATTAGAGCAAGCACAGCCTCCTTTGCAATATACAATTGCATGTGTCCTCTCATAAATTAAATTGTTAACCTGGTGACATTATCCTCTCTCCCAACAGTATTATGTCCCATTTAAGGATGGCAAAGATCAGTGATTTTTTAAAAGGAGGTTTATACACATTAATTCTTTCTTTTTGATATTTACCACTTGTGTTTTCAAAAAGAAAACGATCACAAAGCATTGTTGGAATAAAGGCACGGAGAGAGATTTTGAAGTCAATGCCAAAATCCTTTTCAATTGTCATGTTTTGACTTCATGAAAGACTTTGGGTTCAGTAAAAAATTAGGAATTTCACAAGAGTCATTGAAGTGCATCACAGAAAGAAGATATCCTGTAGCTATAAATCCAAGTACCTAGTTTCAGGGAAATTAGCAGGGTTTAAGTTGATTTGCTTCCTGCCAGAAAGCTATGACTTTTCCTTTCCTAAGTCTCAAGAACATTCTCAGTATCACTGAGTCTGTCTTCGGTGGTCAGTGAGGAAGGTGACTGGGTGAGTGGGTGCAGTTAACAGGGCTTAGAGAGAAAAGTCAGCATAATGCTAGGAAAACGTGGCAGACCAGCCTTTGCTCAGTATGTGTTAGACCCTGTGCCAAACATTTTGTGTGTTTTTCTCCTTCAATTCTGAGTTGTCCTATGGGGGGAACGCATCATCCTCATTTTTATAGGTTTGAAAATCGAGATGTAGATGTTAATTTAATTGTCCCAATATCACACAGCTAGTGAGTTGTAAAGCTGGAATTTGAACATATTTAAACCAACAATTATTCTATACTGCCTTTACTGGATTGAATGACCCAGGTAGTAAGTAGCTCAGTTAAGCAAGAACTAAGTCTTTGACTCTGAAAAACAATAAAAGTCTTTTGGCTTTTTTTTTCCTTCATGTTCAAAATAAGGATTTTAAAATCAGTAATACAGAAGATACCTTTTTCTTCTAGGATTCTAGGTCATGTCCTGTGCTATTTTTCAAAAGGAAAAAAAAAACACATATTTTCCAGGCTTACTTAAAATCGAAGATGACATCCTTATATAGATTCTGTATGCTCAATATGACTAGTTTTTTTAAAGATGTTATTTATTCATTTTAGACAGGGAAAGAGCAAGAGTGGGAGGAGTGGAGGGGGAGGGAGAGGGAGGAAGAATCTGAAGCAGTCTGAGTTCAGAGCCTAATGCAGGGCTCAATCCCACAACCGCCAGATCGGTACCTCAGCTGAAACCAAGAGCCTGATGCTCAGCCAACTGGGCCACCCAGGTGCCCCTGACTATTTTTTTATAACATGAAAAACATATGGACTCCTACATGACTTTTCTCTTAGAATTCCTGATTAATGACCCAGCACTACAATGCACTCAGAAATACTTATAAATGATTTTGTATCTTGAATTCAGAATGTCATCTACATTTATTTGAAAGTTTAAAATATTGATTACATAAGTTTTATTCACTCAAAAATTATTGTTTGATATAGAAATGAATTCATAAATTCATTGTATTCAATCTTCAGTCACCTGGGCAGTGGCCTATAGGTTAGGAATCACTGATCTAGAAATTGGGTTATAAAAAAAACTCCAGAGCAGATGTATCTTTTTTTTTTTTTCCTAAAATCCTAAGAAATTGGAGCACCTGGGTGGCACAGTCATTAAGCATCTGCCTTCGGCTCAGGGCGTGATCCCAGCGTTCTGGGCTTGAGCCCCACATCAGGCTTCTCCATTGGGAGCCTGCTTCTTCCTCTCCCACTCCCCCTGCTTGTGTTCCCTCTCTCACTGGCTGTCTCTCTCTGTCAAATAAATAAATAAAATCTTTAAATAAATAAATAAATAAAATGTTAAGAAAGAAATTGTTTTTCAGTATTTAATATGTAATATCAGAATGATAATTGCACCCTCACTGAGTGGGTATAACAGATAATCACATATCATTTGCACTTTATTCTAAAGGTCCATCAGTAGTTTAATAGTCTGGAGGGTGTATTAGTTTCCTAGGGCCACCAACAAAGTAGCAGACTGAATGGCTGAACAACAACAAAACTTTTTTTTTTTTTTTTTCACAATTCTGGAGGCTAGAAGTTCAAGATCAAAGTGTGGGCAGAGTCAGGGTTTTTTTTGAGTTCTCTCTTTTTGACTCATAAATGGCTGTCTTGTCATGCTATCTTCACACGGTCTTTCCTCTGACTGTCCCAATCTCCTCTTATAAGGACCCAAATCAGACTGGATTAGGCCTACTCTAATGACCTCATGCAACTTTAATTACTTCTTTAAAGACCCTTTTTCCAAATGCAGTCACATTCTGAGGTACTGAGGGTTCGGACATCAAAATGTGAATTTTTTGCGGGGGGACAAAATTTAGCCACAAATAACCCATACTTTCAGGGATTGAGACTGAAGCCTTCATTCAACTATGTACATCCTGCCTGTTAAGATATCTTTACCTATGCTTTCTAAAGAACATTTACAGACTATATTATCTTACTTTAATTTATCTTCGCAAAAAGGAAACTAGGCTAAAACAATTATTGCAAAGAAACCATGGAATACAAATAAGAATATAATGCAAACTTAAGTTAAAGAACCAAAAACGTCAGTTGACTAATCCCTTCCTTGTAAGAGCTCTTTCTCAGTTACATAATAAGGTAAAACCAATGAAAGCTATTAAGAGAGGTGCAGGGATAACTCACAGGTTTTCTTTCTCCTATTAAGGAATAACCCTCTGCTCAATCATTTTCTCTTTGTTCTAACCACATTCAGTTCAGTACTTTGTTGGAGAAATGAGCAAGAATGAAGTTGTAGCATCATCCATGGGAGTGTGTGAGAAAAGCTTTGCTGATGTAGATCTGGGGAAAAGGTGTAGTAGGAGTTCCTACAACTGCCTTCAATCTTGATGGTTCACTACAAGCATGCACAGAACTCGAACATTTTTACATTCATAGTTACAGTTTATTACAATGAAAGAATACAGAGAAAACGAGCAAAGGGAAAGGTTCATGGGGCAAAGTCCAGAGAAAACCAGGCGGAAGCTTCTAGGTGTCCCTCCCAGGGGAGTAGCACAGAATGAGCTTAATTCCTCCAGCAATGATGTATGGCAACAAGCACAAAGTGTCACCAACCGGGGAAGTTCAACTGAGCCTGGTTTTCCAGAAATTACTGGGGTCAGTCCCAATCATATAGTCTTACAGTGCTTGTGTGACTGACTCTAGTTACTGAAGCCCCAGACCCCCAGATTGAAAGCAGGTGTTCACCATAAATAACATTATTAGTATAAACTGTTTGGATAAACTGGTACAGTATGTCACAAGGCCTCAGGCATACACAAACAACCTTATGAAACAGAACATTCAAAGAGCTCAGTTATAGTCATTAAAGTAAGCCTTTCTGGGAAACTTAGGTAGAGCAACATGGTCCTGCCGAGTTAACCCTTTCCTGCACCAGAGTGGCCTGAGTCCATATTTCAGAGAATAAATCCAAGTGGCAGTCCTAGCTATTATTCAGTGTGAATCGGGAAAAGTGAATGAGGTGAATCATTTAGAAGACTGAGTCAAGTCTATACATAAAAACAAATAAAAGTCGGAGACTGAAAAACTAGGAGCATAGCAAAAATTCAGCGAAGAAAGTCTTAATGAAGGAATAAAAAAAATGAGAATATTATAAAGACCCTTATTACCTGATACCAGTTGTAGGACTTTAGGAATGTGTGAAATGGCTTATAGGAATCACCTAACAATGCAAATAATTTTTAGAACAAACCTCTAATGGTTTACAACAATATCTCTAAGCTAAAATGAACAGGCTCAAGTCTAGATCTCTGAGCATACATAGATATTCAGACATACCAAATTTATGATATATAAGTATATACCATCTCAAAATATTTCTCACATTGATTTCATTCTTGTTCAGTGATTCAAATAATTAGCAAATTTCACCTTAAAACTTTCTCACGGAGAAGTTACAATGTCAAATGTGGCCTGTATCTACTTGTGGTTTATTTAAATTTATTTGGATTCTTCGTTTGTTTTTTAAGATTTTATTTATTTGAGAGAGAGAGAGCAAGAGTGGTGGAGAGAGGCATAGGAGAGGGAGAAGGAGACTTCCTGCTGAGCAGGGAGACTGACATGGGGCTCAATCCTGGCCAGGGCTCAGTCCCAGGACCCTGAGCTCATGACCTGAGCTGAAGGCAGATGCTTAACAGTCTAAGCCACCCAGGTGCCCCTGGATATTTCATTGTAATATCATTGTCACCGGTGGGAGAAGTATCCTGTGACCAAGTTTACCTGGACTCATATGGAAGATGTAATCAAGACTAAGACTACTAATTCTATAAAGTTAAAATCTCACCATTTGGGGCACCTGGGTGGCTCAGCCATTAAGCGTCTGCCTTCGGCTCAGGTCATGATCCTAGGGTCCTGGCATCGAGGCCCGCATCGGGCTCCCTGCTTGGTGGAAAGCCTGCTTCTCCCTCTCACACTCCCCTTGCTTGTGTTCCCTCTCTCACTGTCTCTCTCTGTCAAGTAAATAAATAAAATCTTTAAAAAAAAACACCTCACCATCTGTCTGGATCCCATCTCTGTTTAAGTTAGTAGAGTGCAGAGGATCTACCATTATTTCTGTTTGAGGTGTTTTTTTTTTCCCCTTCTTTTCCTCTCTGTTTACAGGTACGTTTATTCCTCATGACTGTTAGTATTTAACTCCTTGAGGCCTTTCAATAACTGTTATTCAAAAAACACATCATGCTTCATCTTTATATTTCCTTGGTGCTTAGTAAACTGCTAGGTGCAGAGCCTGGGATTCAGTTATTAGGTGTCCAACCAGCTCAGTTTTATTGATGATAACACATGAACGTACCTGAGTTTTTAAAGTACCTAGTACTTTCAGGCAATGCATCTTTTGAAACCGAGGGCAATTTTCTACAGCTGGCATTACAGAAGGCATTTAATGAGGTTTGGGATAACCACATTAGGCAATACTACACAATAATTTCTTACTTTAGAATTTTTGATAAATGATACAGGAATGTCTTAGATGAAAAGGTAAACAGTGTTATTCCTTTGGAAGAATATGTACTCTCAACAGAGAAGTTTGGGCTTCTCTGTTGTGACAATAAAATTGAATTCTATGATAAATGCTTTTCTCATTTCTGGAAGCAGTTTTGTAAATAAACATTTAGCTAAGGAATAAAATATAATTGGAAATGTACAAAAAAATGTAAGTGTTGGGCTTACTGAATTTTTCCAAAAGTGAACAAATCCATGTAACAAAAACCCTGGTCAAGAAATGGAAGGTTACCATGGATCAGGAACCTTACCATGAATCAGTAAGGGCTCCCTTAAGGAAGTAGACTTACTATCAGAAATAAGTAAATAAAGAACTTATTGTGAGATTATACTTTACAAATGTGGGAGGAGTTGGGAGAATGAAGGTTTGGAATGAAAAGTCGGAGGATAATAGAAAAAGTTATTAGTCAACCTAAGACACTAGTAAGATTAAAAAAAAAAAATCAATGTCTGCTGCTGCCAAAATGTGACTATGAGTGGGAATCACATTAAGGGGCTTCTGAGATACTGTTGCTCTGATGCAGCGACTGCCAGATGCTCTACAGCCAGGTATCTGGTGGTGGGCGCAGGGTCTCCGTTGGTCATTAGGGCTAGCAGTCAGAAAGATGAACTGAATGTAGAGTAGATGAGAGAAAAGATAGTTTAGGACCTGTAGGCACCACTGTGTCTGTCCATCCCCAAATCTAACTGTGACAACTTTCCAAGAACAATGTGGTTGCTGGTGTTCAACTTCCTCTTTTGTTTCATATTAACTTGGAACCATACAGAAAGGGGATGGAATTATAATTACATAGTTTAATCAAGTTAACCTGATACAACAAATGAGTATCTCGGATGATCCCCCTACCCACTTGGCCCATAGCCCCATCCGGTCACGACACCTCCTGTGGGTAACCACTATGCTAACCTCTAACAGAGATTGTGTTTGCCTGTATGTACTTTATGTGAATGGACTCATAACATGTACATTTGTGTCTGGTTCCTTTTGCCCAATGTCAACTTTCATGAGAGTCATCCCTGTTCTTGTGTATGGTTGCAATTAATTTATTCTCATGGAAGTACTCTATTCCATTGCATGAATAGATCAGAAGATATTTTCCTATTTTGACAATAGTGAACATAAGTTTATTTCCATTTTGGGACTATTGCTATCAGTAATAACATGAATATTCATATATAGAGAGAAACAGTTGTACATAATTATTTGGCATATACTTAAGAATGGAATTTTTTGGAACAAGAGATACTTATATGTTTAGTTTAACTAAGTGAGTAATTTTACACAGTGAGTAGTTAATTAGCCTCTCGAAACAACCTTTCTAGTTTACAGATGAAGATAATAATATTTCAACTTTAGTAGGATTATTGTGAAGTTGAGGTTATATAGTCTATGTCAAAACACCCGTGTACCTGGTACACAATGAGTCCTCAATATATGACGATTGATTATTACTTACTATATCTTCATAGTTTGATGATCATAAAGCAGTCAGGGTTCATATTTTCAGGCACAATTTCATAATCACATTCAACATGCCCCAAACCACACTATGTACCCCAGTAAATGATGACTAATATAGGCTTGATTCTCAGTTGTCTCTTGGCAATCACAAGGAACAGTAATAGAACTGGATGAGACTCATTACCCAATCCACAGTAAGTATGCCTCAAATAGTAAATTCTCCGTACAGTATCTGAACGAACTCATTTGTAACAGGGAATGGTAAGGGTAGGGGTAGGGGAAATTTTAGTCCAAAAATCTGGATGTTGAATTCCTATTTCAAAGGTGTGAATTTTGACTATAAGCCCAAATTCACTTTTCAATCCTGATGTTCTAAAAACTAACCTTAGATCACAATTACCATAATAATGACTCAAACTGACTTAATGAAGATTAGTGAAGGCATTTGGGGTTCTTAAATATTCATTCAACAAGTATTTAATGAACAGCTAGAAGCTGGTAAAAAAGAGACCAAACGTTTATCCCTCAAAGATTTCGCATTCTAGTTTGAAGACTAATAGTAAATAAACAATAAACCAATGAATTCATTATATATAATGTCAAACAAGGAAAAGTTCTCTGAAGAGTAAAAGAGGCAGAGACAGAAGATGGAGAGAAAGACCTTGCCAAGAAGTACTGTTTTAGGTAATTTGGTTAAGAAAACATTTGAGAGGGATACCTGGGTTAGTGTCTGCCTTCAGCTCAGGTCATGACCCCAGGGTTCCTTGCTTGTGCTCACACTCCCTCACTCTCTCTCAAATAATAAAATAAAAATATTTTTTAAAAACGAAAAAGAAAACATTTGAGAATACATTCTAGATCATGTACATGTATGTCACCGAAAGGATAGCAGACACTATTTCAGGCACGGATTTATGCACAAGCACACGTTGTTAGATAATAAGATTAAACTTTTGCCCATAGTTGACAATTAAAAAAATACCTACAAATTTAGAGAGAAGATACAGTATTTGCCAAACCTTGACTTATTTCAGAGAATAATGGCTGATACACAAAAGTTGACCAAGGAAAATTTAGCTATGACAGTTGACTCTCACATTATTTTCTCACATTATTACAATTATGAGTTGTCAAAGAGAGAAGACAAACTTAAGTCATTAGGAATATTAGAGAGAGAGAATGCCAGTATAACTTTGTATTTTTACTCTTGCTGACTTATTTCCAGATCATAATTTCTTGACTTTAAGAACAAAAATTCTTTATAATGCCAGCTCCCCCTGTTTTCAGAGGATTTAGCTGGGAACCTGTCTATAGCATGGTGACTAATTGCTAGATTAATAAAGACATTGCTGCTCCCACAATATAAGTGCTTACATTTCCTTGCCCTCAATATATGTGATGTATCATTTTCTCTGGCTGCTCAGATGATCTAAATCTTTTCACATTATATTCCTCCACTGTAATTCATATCCTTTTAAAAACCGTTATTTTCCAAGAATTTTCATCATGGCATTGGTATTTAAGTGTAACACAAAGGGAAAGAATGTGAGGTAGCAATCTGGCCTCGCTGCTTGCTGGGTATAAAATCTTAGCCAATTTATTTAGTTCATTCAGAAAATACTTACGAAATTCCTATTATATGCCAAACTATCAGGATATTTTAGTTAAAAAAAAGAGACAAAAATATCATCCTGTTCAGATTCTCCCTGGATGACTAAATTTCTAATCTGGGAGAATAATAATATTAAATATCACATGGGTCTTGAAGGGATTAAGTGAGGAGCAGAGAAAGACTTTGGTGTTAAACACATCTAGTTATGCCGCTTATCTGCATGAATTTTAAGCAATTTTTTAAACTCGGTTTTTTTCAGATGTAAATGTAGAGTTTTTATGATAGAAAGAAGTTATATAAATATATAAATATTTGAAGCTATATCAAGTCCAGTAAGGGAATAAGTATTCAATACATCCTGGCAATTACTACCTGCAAAATCATCTCTTGAAAACTAGCAATGTACAGGTGTAGTTTCTAGCTCAAATGCCTTGGTTGACTTCCGGATTCTAATATATGACAGTTCCTCTTAGGGTCTCATAATTATCTCAGACTTAGTATACCCAATATTGGCTATTCTGTGCTAGATATGCTACTCATGCACCAGACCCACTCTCTACTCTTCAGTGAGTGTCAGTAGGCTCTTCTTGCTGTTAGAGTTCAGCCTATGAGGGAACCACTAGAAAAATAAATAATAAAGGAAGTAGGAAGGTAAGGTTGAGAGATCCCTTCCCTCCACCTCTTGAAACCCTTGCTTCAGTTGATTGGTTCTTCCACCAAAGGTCAATGTTCTTGGCAAGTGGCCGTATACACACACTTCCCTCTTTTTTCCATTTCTCTTAAACTTTTCCTTCTTGTGTTTGCTCGCCTCAAGTTATAACATTGTTTTTAGTAGTTTTCCTACTCACTGTTCCTATCTTTAAGACACTACCTAATGAGTTCGTGCATTCTCTCTCTGTTTAGCTTTGGCCCGCCAGCCCTAGAATAGATAGAGTACACAATAAATATATAACACTCAAATAAATATGGCACTTGATAAATACTTGTTTTCTAATTATCTAGTCATCAAATATGGTAAATTGCAGAAGTTTCCGTCCAATCGCTTACCTTCATCTTCTTATCACTCACCATATCTAGTCAGAAACTAAGTCCCATAGATTCCATTTACTTCCTCAATATCTTCAGCATTATTCCCCTTATCCTTTCCTCTATTACAACCTCCTCTGCTTATGTCTTGATCACTTGTTAGTTGACGTTTTGCATTACAGTCTTACCTGGCTTCCTTGCCTCCAGGCTATCCCCTTGGTAATTCATATTCACAGTGAGGCCAGAATGGTATGTCTAAAATACACATATAATTATTTCTTTATCCTGCTGAAATCCCTCCAGTGCATACCCACACCAAGATTAGGATATTATTTCTAATTATCTCCTGTCTGTATTATTACATTGTTTTCCATTTTCTAATGAGACATGTTCTAATAATAATTATCCCAGCTGACTTAAGTGTTCAAGACTTCCTACTTCATTCTTTACAACTCTATTCATGCATGTTCATTTTTCTTATTTTTAATAAAAATAAACAAGTGCATACATACTTATATATGAATGTATGTACATACATATATAGCCTTGCTTCTAGATACCATAATGCCATTTCCAACTTTTTATGAGCAAATTAAAGTATATCATTTATATTTATTCTTTTTGCTTTTTCAACTTCCTCTCATTCCTAAATTCACTACAATTTCGATTTTGACATCATCCATTCACTAAACTTCTCTTAGCACTGCTGTTATCACTTGCACCGTGGACAGCGTTATCCTTACATTGTCTTGCTGTGGCTACATTTGACACTTGGATGCCTCCCTTGAAGTCTTCTTTCTTTAAATTTCATAACAACACCCTACTTATGTTCTCATTCTCACTTTACACATCTCATTCTCTCTTACTTGTAATTAAGTTATAACCTCAGCCTTCTGTCCTAAATCCTCTTTCTTCTTATTTTATATCTTCCATCTGGTCAATTTAATTCACTTCCCTAGGTTCAGTTACCGATGTTAGAGGTGGTTGTCTCCAACATCACTCTCTTGCTCAAAAGTGTTTTTTTTTTTTAAATGCACAGCAATATATCCATTTGTTTCTTGCTCACTTCAAATGACTATCATACAGATATCTCAAACTCAGTACCTATCATACTCAACTTACTGCCCATTCATCTCACCTGCTTACATTTTCAATAAATAATACAACCATCTTTTCAGTTATCCAACTCAGTAATGTGAGTAGAATCCTTAACTCCTCCTTTATCATCAGCATTCAGTGAATAACCATGTCCTGTCATTCCTGCATTTAATTATATCTCAAATCTCCCCCTCCCACTCTATCTATTTGGCTTTCATTCTTATTTCCTTCACATCCCACTGCAATAACCTTCTCATTTGTCTTCTCACCTTTATTCTGGTCCTCATCGAATTCATTCATCACAATTTTAGGAAAGAGACCTTTCTGACATGAATATGAACATCTTACTGTCTAGTTAACACCCTACTGTGATATAAGATAAAGTGCTAATACACAAATATGACCCTTAAGATTTGTTAACAGTCTGGTCTTGAATTAATTTCTATCCCCTCTTGCTAGTGTATTCTAAACATTCATGGTACCAGTGAAAGAAAAAAAAATGTATCTCTTAGTTTCTGTACAATTCCCCTTATGATTTTCTATCTCTAGAATACATGTCCCTCTTCGTTTTTCGTGGATTTATCTTACATGTTCTTCAACCTTGAGAGTCAGAGTCTTCTGACCATGGAGGCCTTTCCTGACCTTATGTCTGTGCTAAGAGCCCCCAGTTTAGCCCCATGCTCCCATGAGACACTTTTATCAAGACAATCTTTACATTTCACTATAGTGACCTGTATAATCATCTGGGCTTTCTGCTAGTCTGTCAGGTTTGTAAGCAACTTGATGTTTTCCCGGCAGCAAGCACTGTCTACTTACTATGTTGTACTTAGTACATATTTTTTAATGAATTTATAAATGAGTAATGCCTGACATATTGTGTATATTCAGTTCTTTCACTGATTGGGGAGACTGAATGTTAGTTGTTACTATCCATTGTCCTATCAAATCACCTTTCTAATGTACTTTTCAGATTGGTCCTAGTAGATTTATAATTACTGAACAATTATCATAACTCTGTTCCCCTCTCTGCAATCATAAAACTTTTTTTTTAGTTCCTTATCAGTAAAAAAAAAAAAAAAATCCTGAGGACTTTGTCAATGGACTTTTCTTTATCCCTTCAAATTAAATAACAGCTTTAGATATAAATCATTATAATATTTAAACCAAATCTAAAATAGAGACCCAATAAAACTGTTTTGAGTAAATTTCTTAATCAATGGAGGTCTCAAAGGATTTATTCTCTATGGATATGATTTCACAACTATGATTGGCTGTCTATATGATAAACATGATTTAAGAAAGCTAGTTATATATTTGCAGTTGGAACTGAGCGATATTTAAAGTGAGGTGGGAAGGGAAACAAGGAAGGCTGAGTGACATGTGAACAGGGTGGCAGGTTGCTACAGTGTGTTGTTGGATACCCTCTAAGCTGCCCTACTAAGTTTTAACCTGCCCAACTAAGTTTTAACCTGATAGAAATAAAGATGAGCATCTGTGCTATATTGCAGTGACAGACTTAAGAGATGGTATTACCAACTCTTTGAAAGGGACATTGAGAAATCAACTAGTTTAGCCATTTGCCTTCAGGGATGTTAATGGCTAAATCACATCAAAAACATGGTTACCTTTTCTTAAAAATAATTATCACAAATAAAGATAACTCTCAATAAACTTCGAATGTGACTGCAAGTCACACATTTAGTTACAGAAGATAAAATATGGAGATTAACCAGAAATAATGGTATCTGCCTGAGTACTAGAATCCTCTAGTTTAAAATATACACTTAATCATAAGTGTTTTCTTTCCTAAGATGGAAATAAATGTACTTTGTGAAAAGTAATTCAAGGTGGCATTGTGTTTTATAGAGAAAATGAGCTGTTATGTTTTATCAATGTAAATGTGTTACTACAAGATTATTTTATCTTCTTGAAAGTCGCAAAAATTACTTGATATTAAATTTATGTGCAGACTTTTTTTAAACAACATGAGACACCAAACAGAGAACCTGAGACAGAAGAAATGGAGCACGGTTTAATTAGTTAACCCTTCCTTGTTAGTTTTATGTCTGGAGAAATGCTCAAGCACTTGATAGTTTTGCTTCTAGTATGATTATCCTCTATAGTTTTTCACATGGTATAATATTGCCTTGAGATGTTACATTCATTTTTCTGACTACCAAAGAATAATTCCCTGTGCTGAAGTAAAGAATTCAAATAACTGTGCTTACTGTTTCCTGAGTGGGAGCAGAACCTGTCTCTATTGCCAAAACTCTTCTCCAGATGCTCAGGTTGCTTTAGGTTATAGGACCATTTATAATTAATGAATGTAATCTCTTAAAAAGAGGAATAAATTAACAAGGAATATTGGTACTAATTCTTCCTGTATGATTATGTACATTTTATCTCTCCTTTTAATCCCAACTAGAACCTGAAATTAAGCAGATAATCACGATCGAAATGACTTGAAGCTGCTCTTCTCTTCATCCTTGGCATTCGGTGGGCATGCTACTGCATTTCTCACAGCCCCACCCTGGGAAAATTGCATGTCTGGGAAAAGATAGTCTCAATTTCCGGATCCCAGACTGCCATTATCAAGAATGATAGATAAAAGGAAGTAGGGAGGTAGGTATTGGATCTGAAGAGATCTTCCAACTTCTTTTGAGTTTGTTTTTTTTATTTAAGGGAAGTAAATTAAAACAAGACCTTAAAGTGTTTATGCATTTTTTTCCCTCCTAAAGCAGCATATGGGATTCCTTTGGTCAAAAATAATTTGTCATTATCAGATATTAACTAAATGAGATATTTTGGTGCATGTATAAATATTTTACCCATTTCCTATCCCATAGTTTCATTAGGTCCTGTTTCTGTGTTACTATTAAGAGTTCAGTGGCCGGGGCGCCTGGGTGGCTCAGTCATTAAATTTCTGCCTTTGGCTCAGGGCGTGATCCCAGGGTCCTGAGATTTAGCCCCACATCGGGCTCCGTGCTGTGCTGGGAGCCTGCTTCTTCCTTTTCCACTCCCCCTGCTTGTGTTCCCTTTCTCGCTGGCTTTCTCTCTCTCTGTCAAATGAATAAATAAAATCTTAAAAAAAAAAACAAAAAAGAATTCAGCAGCCTAACAAATAGCTTCTAATCATCCTTACTAGCTATTTCGCCAAAATTATATTTTCCTTACTCAATTTTCATGATCTCTACCCTCCCTGAGCAAAGAAATATATTTTTTTCTGTCTTGGGATTTAGAACATTTTCTATTGCTATCCATAGTACTGGACAAAAGAACCTAAGAAACCTGAAAATCTGCATGTAGTTCAACACTGAGCCATAGCACTGGTAAAGTACAATTTTCAAAAAGTCTGACTGATGACTTTTTTTTTTGATGACTTTCTTATAAATAATAGAACATATGTTAAATATTTTATTCAGCTCATTAGTTAGTGAGTGAAGAAATAAAATGTTAAGGCTGATTCAAAGAGCATTTGAAGACCTATATATTTATAGGCAATTCATGTGTTAATATTAGAATAAAATTGTTGGGTGAGATACAAATTTGTTACTGGTTGTCCTACAAGGCAATAAAATGTAACCTTTGTAGTTATCTTTTCTACTGGAGCGAAGGTACCAACCTTAATATAGATTAAAATTTACAAGTTAAAACGTAATTTTACCAAGTTTCACACCTTGAATCAATGGTAAAGAGTAATTAGAGCAAAGTATGTCTTCCTAGCCAATCCTCCTGTGAGTTTGGCCCCATAGGACTCTAGGGGCCAAGGGCAGGCTGCCCCAAGATGGGCCACATTGTGCTGAAGATTCTTTTTGTGTTAAAAGCAATCAAAACCTAGCAGATTCAGGAAAAGCTCTTTACCTTCCCTACAACTACCTAAAAGAATTTAGATAAAGGACCTGCTCCAGGAAGACAGCTATCATTACAGATAATGACATTATGAAATGAACTAGGTATGGTAGACAGGGTGGAATGTGGCAAGGTCTGCTTGATCAAAGTCCTCTATGTCCCATTGTTTCTGAGTGGCCCTCAAATATTTGGTTACCAAATATTTACTTTTTTTTTCAGCTTCCTGTGAATTTCATTCCTTCCCTTTGAAGTCCTAGACCCCTACTTCCCTTTTCTTTAGTTCAGAATGGCATATATATGCCTGATTATCTTTGGAATTTCAATGTCTGTGTGAATTCCCCTTACATACAAAATTACATTTGATTTTCTCCTGTTAATCTATCTCATGTTGACTTGATTCTTAGGCTGGAGGACCTTGAAGGGTAGAGGAAATTCTTCCTCCCCATAGGATCTTCTAAAGCTACACTAACTTTTAGCCTTATTTTCAAGTTCTCTATACTTTTTAATAGCACTTAATAAAAATTTTTCAATAATCTGCTGCATGTACATTATGAATATAGAAATACCAGAATTCCTTCACAAAATCAATAGAACAAGCTAATGAGCCTTATGTGTCATAGATGATAAATAAAAGACAAAAATTGAGCTCTCAACAACATAAGATTTATCAAGCAATTTGCACATATAGAGTAATATGAGAATAAAATTATATCACATGTAATTCTATCAGAGTTCTTAGAGGAAAATATTGGGAAATAAATGTTGGAATGACGTGCTATTTAAAAAATCCTTTAAACACATTATGGCATTTAATTCCCATTATTTAATAGGAATTGGCATTTAATAACCAACTAAATGATCCTCTGGGTTAAGCATTAATACTGATTTTAGAAATGAGAGTACACATACTTTTGAAGGTTAGATAATAGAAAAAGCCAAACCATGATAGGGGTATTCAAAGGTGTAGATTTGTTTTGTAAGGAGTAGATAGGGAGGAAAGAGAAAGAGTCTCTCGGTTTAAAAAAGACAACATAGAAACACAATATACTATTTACTTCAGTACAGGTAATACTTGAATTTCTTCATGTCTTCCTTCTTTTACTTTCTGAGCACAATCATTTTCTACTGAAGTGAAAAGTCTTAAAACAATGTAAATAATCACTTATTTGTTAGGAAATACAATACTCCTTTCCCCTCTCAAGTTTATATTAAGTTTTCTTAAGGAAGTCATGCCAATATTCTGACTGACAGCTAATAAATCCCAATAGCAGCCTTACAGACTAGCAATTATTCTCACATATAACTACTCTAAATTTGGAATGGGATGACTGTGTGATCGTTGTCTAGTATATGTTAACAAATGTTTCATTTCTTGTATCTCCTTAATTAGTTGTGTATTACCCAGTCAATTCTTCTTATTACGTGGTATGGAATTAAAGATTCTTTTCCCCCTGATATTCACTTCTTTTTCTTCCTCTTTTAACCCATGCTTTTCAAAATAGCTTCCTGTATGTCTAAAAGAAATCTTCCCCCATACAAATCTATTTTGAAACTAATGATGCATTTCATCACAATTGTCTTGTATCACCAATACTCTGCCTCCCAAATATTTTTAATTCATTCATTCCGTTTCCTTTTCAAAATATTATGAATAAAGACTGCCAATAGGACACAGTGGAGTTGTATTTAATGATCAACATCCCACAAAAGATTTAAATGTCAATATCATTTTTGATCCTTGTTCTAGGGCATTTACCCAAACCCAAACAGGGCCCCATGTCCTGTGTATTCTACTCAGTGTCTTTGCTTGAGGATTTGGAACTGATCTTAAAGATTGGGTTTTTTTTTTAAGATAAGTTTCCCACAACCACAGCTGTCATATATGGTTGAGATGGTTGGGTACTGCACATTTCTCGGGGAGCCATTTGCAGAGTAGCAGGCTTTCTTGAATATTTTTAGTTCCATAGATATCTAATATTTTCTCCTAATTGCAATCTTTATCTCACATTTTATTTTTATACAGGAGAACTGAAAAATTTCAGGCTTTCTTTTCCATTGTCATTTTTATTCCTCGTGGTTCTAACAGTCTTAAAATATAGATTGCTTGAATTGTAGCTCTCCTTTCTGCATGATAATCAGAAAAGGTCTTGTCAATTCTGAAGAAAAGCTTGGGGGTGTGGGGAAGATTGAGGGATTGACAGATTATATCTATACAAAAGCCCTAGATCAGGCTTAACTTTTAAAAAATGCATCATCAAGGATAGAAGTTTTATTATAAATTTTAAAAATACCAAATTCTGTCCTTAGCAACCATCCTTTTCTCTCTTCAACTTTTCCAATAATAATTATGGAATTATGTCACATTGTTAATAACCAACTAAATTTTATTTTTATGTTATCATCATAACTTCTTAATAAAATAAAAAAAATTATAGAAATTATAGATATACCAATGTATGCAAGCAGGCCTTTTTAAATTGAAAGCTATATTTACAAGAATATAGGTATTTTATTTCTAATCACTCCATATTTATATTAAATTCTCTTCTGTATACCCATAACCTAAACTGTGCTTAGAGTTGACACTTTTCAATTAGTAGAAATTATTCAAAAACACAATATCTTGTGATTCAAGTTTCTAACTCTGACATTTATTTGGCCTGCTATACATTTCTCAAATATGTATGTGAGGAGAAATAACTTTTCAGGTCTTTCCCTAAACTCTAAGAGGTTAGATTGAGACATGAAAAAGAATAGGAAAATAATAGTGTTCTTGAATCATTGTGGGTAGAGAATGTTGTGGAGTTTCTGACAACTTAAAATTTCCTTTTCTACTACACTTAAAATCATGATTTTCCATGGCACCCAATGGAAGGCTGATCTCCACAAGAGGAAAGCAGCAGAATTCTGAAACTATGACCTTTATCTCTTGTAATCTTCCTGAGAGCCCTCAAAAATTTCCATTGCCCCTACACCATAAACATCCCAGTATGATAAATAATGTCACCTTCATTATTATCCTCTTTAAAATATGTAGTACATCTGAGATAAGATTGACTATAGTGAAAGATGTAATAAAATCATGAAAAAAAAGTCAGAAATATATTGTCAAATAATAATTGTAAAGTAGGTAATTCAGAACAGTTGTCCTGCTGAAGATGGCTAAAACATCTGAACAAAATACATTTACAATTATCTTCAAAGTGCAAAAATATTAACAAGATACTAGGCATAGCTAGGAAAAATTCAGTATATTAGACTAGAACTCAGAAAAATAACACTAACACTCAGAACTCTCTTTGCCCTGAAGTCACTTGCTGATGAGAAGAAGGAGGGGAAGAAGAAGAAGAAGATGAAGGAAAGAGTTCATGGCTAAACTGACTTGGAAAGCAGCACAGAAAAGGAGACAAATCAAAGTCAAGTACCCATTAAACAACTTTCAATAAAACTAGGATATCAAGGGTAAAATCCAAATGATGAGTCAAAGGGAGATAAAATAGCCCTTGAGTGAACTTGAGGCTTCACTTCCAATAATTTTGCCTGTATAGAGTACTGAAAGCTTTGAATTTAGATTAAGATGGTCTTCCACTGATTGTACTTAAATTACTCAGGAGAAGAAACCAAAAATTTTCTCATAGGATAATATCATTATCTCAGGATTTGTATTATATTTATAATTATAATTTTTTAAAGAGTTTATTTATTTGTCAGAGAGAGAGAGAGAACAAGCAGGGGGAGCAGCAGGCAGAGGGAGAAGCAGACTTCCCACTGAGTAGGCAGTCTGATGCAGGACTCAATCCCAGGACCCTGGAATCATGACCTGAGCCTCAGGCAGATGCTTAAC
Organism: Ursus arctos; assembly: GCF_023065955.2. Lineage (NCBI taxonomy): Eukaryota > Metazoa > Chordata > Mammalia > Carnivora > Ursidae > Ursus > Ursus arctos. Next base: position 18,759,570 of record NW_026622930.1, read on the forward strand.
TGACTGAGCCACTCAGGCATCCCTATAATTATTTTTTATTAAAAAGTATGAAAGAAAGAGATAGTAGACTATATGACACAATAAATGAGGGTCAGTGGATGAAACATAAATAGAAACAGTTCATACATCCAGATATATTGGGATTATTAGACCAAGAAGGCAGAACTATGAGTATTAATTCAAAGAAGTTAAAGCTGAGCAAAAAACTTATTAGGTAATTAGAAACTATAAAGGTAATATAGTAAATATAATAAAATAAAATTATACATAAAAAATAACAATACTTAATCAATAGATGGGCTTTAACTGGATATTTGATGTATTTTTTAAGTAACTAGATAAGTGGAAAATATGGTCAAAATAATTGTATAGAATGTGGCATAAAAATGAAAAATTATGGAAGAAAAGGAAAAGAATATGAGAGACATATAGGATACAAGGAGAAGTTCAAATATAAGTGTAATTGGAGTCCCAGAGGGAACGGAAGGGGAAAATTGGATGAAATAGTATTCAAGACAGACAACAATCCACAGACTGAAGAAATCAGCCCACAGATTGAATAAATCAAATAATTCCAAGGACAGAAAGTAAAACAAAATCAGTACAGACACATCGTAGTAAACTCTAGAAATCAAAGACAAAAGGAAATTCTTTAAAAAAAAAAAAGTAGAGGAAAATACAGATTATCCTTAGAGAAAGTGTTCCAACTTCTTAAAATAATGGGAGGCCAGAATATATTAAAGGAACATATTGATTCAGCTGAAGGAAAACTATTGCCAATTTGAGAAAAATATCTTTCAGAATGAAGTCATTTTCACAACACGCATACACACACACACACACACACACACCAGAAAAGTCACTACAGCCGACACATGGTAAAGCAAATTTCCAAGGGTGTTCTTAAGGCAGAAGAAAAATGATTCCATGTAGGAAGCCAAAGAAATAAGAAAAATTAACAGGTGAAAAAAAGCAAAAATTTATACATTCAAAATGAACAGTGACTCAATAAAATAATAACAAGAATGTCCCATGGTTCTGTGTGTGTGTGTGTGTGTGTGTGTGTGTATGTTTGTGTGTTTATGACATGATAAACAACAGCATATAAATTTGTGAAAGGACACAATAGAGGTTATGTTTTTTAATGTTCTTGTGCTATCTGGAAGTAGATAGAATTATACAAAACATTATCCTTTGATAATTTGATGATTCAGCTTTTAAATACTTAGGCCAATGACAAAGATTTTGAAGGAATGAATAAATTCCAAAATAATAGAGGAGAAAATAGATTGCTTTATATATATATGTGTATGTACACCCATACATACACATATATATACATGTATTTATACATTTATATTTATCAATATATATAATTAAAGAAGTCAAGAGAGTAAAGAACCAAAGAACAAATGAGAAAAGTAAAAGGCATAACATGAGATAATGATAAACATTTTAATTTATCCATAATGACATCAAATATTAATGACTAGTTAATACGGTGTCACCCTGTTTTTTTATCTTATCTTTATGATCTTTACTAGAGATACATCAAAAATGTTAGAATATATGAAGTTTGTAAAAAAAAATGTAGCTATATTGGGGTGCCTGGGTGATACAGTCAGTTAAACAACTGACTCGGTTTTTGGCAGTCGTGATCTCTGGGTCGTGAGACCCAGCCGCACATTGGAATCCACACTGAGCTCAGAGTCTGCTTGAGATTCTCTCTTCTTCTCCCCCTGGCCCTCCCACTTGTGCTTTCTCTCTCTCTCTCTCTCTCTCTCTCTCTCTCTGTCTAAAATAAATAAATAAATCTTTAAAATAATGTAGCTATATTAACCTAGTAAAAAAAAGGTAAAATATAAAACAAGAGAGGCTAGATTATTTGCTATTCCAAAAATTCAGTGGCATTCAAGACAAAGAAAAATTTCTCTTTCCTGCTGTATGTCTTATCAGTTCAACAGAGAGCTCAGCACCTCACGGTTACTAAGAAAACCAGGTTGAGGGAGGACTCCTCTCAACACTTGTTTCCACTATTGCTGCAGTAGTGAAAAGAACATGGCAAATGAAGCACAGTGCACTGTATCTTAGAACTTCTGACCTGAAGGGACACATACCAATTACACTTACATTTTTTGACCCAAAAAAATCACATAGCCACACTTATATTCAATAGAGTTGAGTAAAATCAACACTTCCATGTGCAATCCTAAATTGTCATATATTAACTAGTTTGGTCTCTAAATTAATAAGTACATATCTTATATAATACACATTTATGAATAAATTAACAGAATTAAAATATGAAATATACAAAAGAACTCTCAATATTGGCTATCTAAAATTAAAATACAGCTTATTTATCCAACCCAGTGCTTACTTGCATAATACCTTCTGACTGAGCTCCCAGCATGTCCCTTTGTGGAAGAGACATCATTTTAAACCATCAAGTGGAATAATCTCCAGAGAGAGCTCCTTTTCTGCTTAGCAGTGAACACATTTGCCAAGAGATTGATATTTGAGTGAAGGCTGATTTAATAGATTTGGATATTTCGAAATGACTGCTCTGCCAGATTTCAACAAAATAAATTCAACATTTATTCTAAGAAATCCACACATACAACGACCAAGGAATCCTAGTGTGGTTAAAAGTGAGAGATAAGGGTATTAGAAATATCAGCTGCCTAAGTAATCAAATATATAAGGCTGTAGAGTCTATAATTGGATCTAAATACACCACTCGCGGATTCTTAGTTTAAGGTTGTGGAAAAAGTCTTACTAATTCCTGGTTCAAAGCTTTTATTTATCTTAAAAATAGCTCTAAGGTTTAAAGTTTTATTGGAAAAATGGACTATGCAAACAACCAAGATGACATATAACAGTGCCAGCTCAATAGGAAACCATGACATGGTAATTTTAGCTCCAATAACTGAGGAGGATGTGGGTTTAAAACAAAACAAAACCAAAAAACAGAAGCACAGTTATATTTATCCTAAACATCACTGGCAGGAACCTAGACATATTTTGTGTTTTTAACAGAAACTTTGGTGAATTTGTTCCAGATTAAGCTTATTTACCAGTTGGTTACTTGAAATGGAATGACTATCTGTGCTTTCCTTAACGAGTATTGTTATTTTTATTTTTATTTTTTCAAATGAAGTCAATGGCTGAAATTTGGAATGTCAGATAAGAATGGGTGCAGATAACTGATTTAAAGATATCCTTGATTTTTGGACTGTTCTGATCATATCATTGATGTAGTACTTTAATTTGATCCACACTTGACTTCAAGTACTTAGCTTACTTAAAATTATGTGTTCTTAAATAGGCTTGAAAGTAGAAATTCCATTTCCAACAAAAGTATTAACTTAAAAGTTTTAATTTAACCTTGAAAAGTTTTTAGGGATGATGGTTGGTTTGTAATTATAGTGATTTATGCTTTTAAAAAGTGAATCAAAAGTTAGTGGAAAAAAAGGAAGAAGGAAATTAACAAGGTAACAGCTAAAAATTAGGCCTTTATTTTCAATGAAAAGTAAGTAACCTTGATAATTACCGTGTCATTTTTTTTTTTTTTTTACCATTTCAGAATGTTAGAACCAGTAATGCTTACTAACCAGTTAACATGTGTTCAGTAAGAAAGAGTTCAAGAGCTAAACAAGAATGGTTTATACCATCACATCCCATTTGGTAATTCACGATATTCACTAATTGTTTGGCTACATCCTTCAATAAAGGAATGTATTTAACTGGAGTTTCCCAAAAATGTTTGATAACAAAATGATTTGTTGCACAAGAAAATCTATTGACATTTTGCAGAACACTGGATTTTCAAAAACCCCAATCAACAGCAGATCCCTTGATATATATAACTAGGGTAATACTTTCCATTTTCAAACATGTTTTTCCCATATTTGCTCAAATGCTGGTCTATAAAGAATATCCTGTAACTTTCTAAGTATTTGCATTATTTTATTATTTCACATTTTTGTATATGTATTTCTCTGCTGTCAGAGCCTTAGCTACAATGATTCTCTTTCTGAGGAAGGGTGAATTAGAAAATTCATGCACATTCTTCAAAACTCTATATACCTTTGTATGACTTCTTCTTTGGACTAGGTACTATGCTAGGCATTGAGAACAAAACTGACAGAGTTCTGATTTCATGGAGTCTACAATTAAGTTGAAAAGAAAAACACTAGATAGATATGGACACATATGTTATAAAATATCATAAATGAATATGACAAATAATAATAGCTCAGGTTTAGATTGGAAGTAGAGGACAACTTCTAAGGAAGTAACATTGAAGCTGAAATGAAGAAATGTCTGAAATAAGGTGGAGGAAATCTGGCATCACTGAAGGGTAATAAAGGATAAAGTTGTTTGGGAGCCTAGGTGGCTCAGTCAGTTAAGTGTCTGCCTTAGGCTTGGGTCATGATCCTAGGGTCCTGAGATCAAGTCCCACATAGGACTCTCTGCTCAGTGAGGAGTCTGCTTCTTCCATTTCACTCTCCCTCTGTGTTCTCCCTCTCTCTTGCTCAAATAAATAAATAAAATATTTTTTTAAAAAAGGATAAAGCTGTTGTTTGAAATATCAAAATTACTTTGCACACCTGTGCTCTAATTTTTAAAGACCACAATTTACATCATCTCTTACATACTCAAACTGAACATAAATCTCCTTTGACATCATCTTTCTCTTAATTTCTGAACAGAAGACTGGGCCTCATACTTCATGAGAAAAATACTAGTAGATATACAATGACAAGAAAACGTTTTATCTTCTCACCACAAAGTCTATTAGCTCAGCAAACATTGAGATAAAGAAATATGAAAACCACACCAAGACACATTATAAGCTATTGCTCAAAACAAATAAAAAGAAAATCTAAAAAGCAGGTAGAGAAGGACACATGTATACAGAGAAACAAAGATAAGAATGGCAACAGATTTTTCAACAGAGAGACTATAAGAGAGGTTAGTAAAACAACATTCTATATACAGAGAAAATATCTCTCAAAAATAAATAGAAAAAAGAAAATCAACAAAAATAATATAAAATGCATTAAAATAGACAAACAGATGGTAGATTGAAAGATATATAGATAGATGATAGCTAGATGATAGATGATGATAGATAGACAGGTGATAGATATATGATAGATGATAGATAGATAGATAGATAGATAGATAGATAGATAGATAGATAGATAGATGATAGATAGATAGATAGATGATAGAAAGATAGATAGATGATAGATGATAGACAGATAGCTCTGGAAGAATTTATCACTAGCAGACCTGCAGGATGAGAAAGATTTAAAGAAAATCCTCAACCAATAAAGGGATCAATATCTGATTGAATAAAAAACACGATCTATATACTGTTGTGTTAGTTTCCTAGGACTGCTGTAACAAAGTATCACAAACTAGAGAGTTTAAAACAACAGAAAATTTATTATCTCACGGACCTGGAGGCTAGAAGTCCTAAATCAAGGTGTCCACAGAGCCATAGAAACTTCCATGTCTCTTCCTAACTTCTGCTGGTCCTTGTTCCTTAGCTTGCAGATGCATTATTTCAATCTCTGCCTCCATCTTCACATTGTGTTCCCGCTCTACATGTGTATCTCGGTGTTCAAATTTTCTCTTCTTAAATGACACTTGTTACTGGATTAAGGTCCATCCTAATCTAATAGGATTTCATCTTAAATTGGTTACATCTGCAAATCCTATTTTCAAATAAGGTATACTCATAGGTACCAGTGGTTCAGACTTCAACATATAATTTTGGGTACAGAATTCAATCCAAAACACAAGCCTACAAGAAATACATTTAAATACAAATAGATAAATAAATAAATTGAAAGTTAAAATATGGAAAATTATATACCATTAGTTAAAAGAAAGCTGGAGTGGCTATTCTTAAATGCAAAACAAAGTAGAATTCAGAGAAACATATTATAATAATAAAGGGTTAATTCACCAAGACACTAACAATTCTGAACATTTATGCACCTAACAACATAGCTATTAAAAAAAAACAACAAAAAAAAACTCAGAAGCCAAAGAACTTAGAAAAATGCAGAGTTATAGTCAGAAATTTCAATGTTCCTTGCTCAGAAATCGATATAATGAGTAGACAAAAACATCAGCAAGGACTTAGAAAACCTAAGCAGCACCATCAATCAACTTGACTTAATACACATTTATAAAACATTCCACTCAAAAGCAGCAGAATATTTATTCAAGTACACATGGAACCATATTACCTTCTGGCCATAAAACATTTCTTGTTAAATTCAAAAGGACTCAAGTCATGACCATAATTCAATTAAATTTGTCAAAACTATAAACTTCTCTTCAAAATGTACAGTGAAAAGAATTAGAAGACCAGCTACAGACAAGAAAATATTTTCAGATTATATATCTTATAAATGACTTCTGTCCAAATGTATTTAAAAACTCTCAGAACTCAAAACTAACAAAAAATATCTCCAATATATATATAAAAGGAGAAATTATTTGAGCAGGTACTTCAACGGGGAAGAAATATAGATGGAAAATAAGCACATGAATAGATGCTTATCTGGGAAATCATTAGGGAAATGTAAATTAAAATCCCAATAAGATGCTATACCACACATTTAAAAAATGGATACAATGAAAAACAGTAACAATCTGATTGTACCAAGTGCCACCTGTTTGCAATGTAAAATGCTACAACCGCTTTGGAAAATAGTGTGGCATTTTCCTAAAACTTCAAATATATACATTCCATATGATTGATTCCTTTTTAGGCATGGTTGTTTACCCAAGAGAATAGAAAGCAGGTATTCATACAAAGGCTTAAGAGTGAATGTTTGTGGCAGATTCATTTGCAATAGACCAAACCTACAAAATATCCTAATGCTCATCAACTGTTTAATGAATAAACAAAATGCAGTATATTCATACAATGGAATACCATTCAGCAGTTCCCATGTTTGTGTGTTTATTTACATATACTTAAAAATTTTACTGGGGCATGATTCACATACCATAAAAGTCACCCATTGAAAAATGTAGGATGCAATGGGTTTTTATTTGTTTGTTTGTTTAGTAAACTTTTGTTTGTTTTAGTACATACAACCATTAGCGCAATTCTAGAACAATTCCGTAGCAAAGGTTTCTCCTGCTTGTCTGCAGTGGATTCCTGTCCCACTCTCAGGCTCAGGCAAACACATTTTGTCTCTATAGTTTGCCTTTCTACAAATGTGGCCTCACTAAAAAATTTAACTTTTGTAGATATTCTTTATAAATGTAGCCATATAATATATAGTTTCTTATGTCTAGTCTTTTACTTAGAATGTGTTGAGGTTTAACTATGTTATTCTGTAAATCAGTAATCTATCTTTTTACTGTTGTTATGGCCAGCAATGACCTCTCTGTTGCCCTCATAATGGCTGCTTTCCTGTGTTATTTCTTATCCACAATGTACCATTTTTATAGTTGATCATTGCTTATGGTTTCTTGAATTTTCTTGGATTCTGTTTTTCATCCTATTTTATGATTGGTTCTCTTCAGTCTCTTTTTCCAAATCTTTTTCTTTGTTAGTTTGGTTGTCTCAATATCTCAACTTGGATGTCTCAACTGCTTCTCCACAGTTTTTTTGACTTGCTAAAATTACTAGACTTAAGCATTATCTATAAATATATTTGAAAAATGTAAACCTTTGTTTATGGTTAGAGATATAACTTCTATGTTTAAATTTCTACTAATGTCTGAGAAATATTATAAATCTAATATTACTAAAACATAAATCTTGATTCCCATCCCCCCAAAATGTTTTTTTATTCAGGCTTCAACATCTCAGCAAACCCCATATCCAAGAATGATATACAATTTCCAATGATAAAATCATGTTTCTCAAAAATATTCTAAATCTATTGCTTTCTACGTAATGCTATCTCCAATTTCTCCATATTCCAAGCCACTTATATATACATAAATATTCCCACTCTCTAATTATGTCACCTGCTATGAATCTTTCTCTAATATAATCCATTCTGGACACAGAAACCTGGGTATTTTTTTAAATTTAAATATAAATGTTATACTTAAAATCTTTGAATATCTTTTTATCACATTGCAATAAAATTTAGACTGCTTAATCTTCTGTGTGAGGTTATAACTTGGCCGCTGAATACATCTCTACTTTTATCTCATACACACTTCACACTTGTATACTTCATGCATACTAGGTCACTTCCTATTTCACAACCATGAAAAAATAATCTCCATGTGAATGCCTTCTCACTAAATATCCCCCATGGTGGAGAATGTGTTTTCTCTAGAACTTAGCATGGCCCATCATTCAACACATTCGTGTCTCTTCATAAGTAACTTCTTAACATCAGTAAATCTAAATGAAGTCTCTGTTATTATCTAAAGTTACCTTATGATTTATTTATTTGTATGGCTCCTTTTGTAAGTTTCTTGAGAATCCAAAAATACTTCTTACATTGAGAAGTCTGGTATAGATGCTCAATATATAATTGAATGAATTATGATTAATATAGACAAATTTAGGAATGTTTAGAGCCTTATAGGGCCATGCTTATGTATTTGGAGTTTATCCTCAGTGTAATGGGAAAGCTAATGAAGAAACTATTTTAAGTACAGACAGTCATCAATATGTTTGCATTTAAAACATTTCACTCTGAATCCAGTTTAGAGAAAAAATTCAAAGGTATGTAATAAGGAATTTGGTTTTGCCTAAGGAGGTATCTGGCCATTGCGCTTAGCTTCTCAGAAGTAATCTATGTCATACATGATAAGATTATCTTTGTTTAGGGCAGGGGCTGGCCATACTGAATTTTAGGGTGAATTCAGTTTTACTCAATGGTTTTAGTCTGGGACTGGCCAAACCAGAAAGACCAACCACGTGATTTCAGGTAGGGGCTTTGGGTCACAAAATATCAGTTTACCTGGAGATTGAGGTCAACCATATGGGAAATCAATCAGTGGATCATGCCTACATAATGGAACCCCAATAGAAAAATTGGACAATAGAACAACAGCAAGCTGAATTTTGTTGGCGATATTCTATGGGAATGTTGCACATCGATTTCAAGAGGGTAATATATTCTGAGAAAAAAACCAACAACAGAAGTTTTGCATTTGAAATTTTTTGGGTCTTTGTCCTATATTCATAGGATTCTTTGATTTTAATTTGTATCAATACCCTGTGATAAACCATAACCATGAGTATAACAGCTTTTCACTGATTTTTATGCATCTTTCTAGCAGATTATGGAGTCTGAGGATGATTTTTGGGTACTCCTCAAGCTTGTAGTTTATGTCAAAGTGAAGATGATCTTCTGGAGAACTATGTGCAATCTGAACTTGATAGTTGACTCAAAACTTTGCAGTTGACTGGTCAATTCTGAGTGATAAGAAAACAAAATCAAATTCCTATATTCCAGACAGATTATTTTGTCTGACCAAGCAAGAGATACTAGTGAATTAGATTTTAATGGTTTACATTCGTGTTGAAGAATATGAATGAATTTAAGATGTATATGGAATTTAAATCAACAACAGTTTATTGATGGGTTGGATGTGAGGAATGAATAATAAAGAAATTTGTAACAATTTCAGTAAGATGGTGAATTAAGGCTGTTATAAATATACAGAAATGCTACATAAAACATACCACAAATAAAAAGAACATTAAAGTCTGAAAGAAAGTAATTGTCCAAGTGCCAGAAATGAAGAGATACTAAAGTGAAGATAGTAAATACAAGCTAATGGTGTTTGTAAAAATTTGCATTCTGTTTGGAGACCCTAAGGATTGAGACTCTATTTAAACCACCAACATTATAAGAACAAAAACAAATAAACAAACAAAAACATGATTGTGGGTCTCTTGGAATACAGGCAATATTGGATGGAGATCTCCTCATAAATTCAGATGTGTCAATTGATTTTATTTTTTAAGAGAAATAAAAGACATGCCCTTTCCTGGAAAATGGAGTAAAAAAGAACTTTTTAGGAAGTCAACTATGAGAAGGTGAAAAACACTTTCATACGCTAAACTTGAGCATTGTAATCAGAGAAATATAGGTGAATGCATAAAATAAAATATAAATATAAAATAAAGACAATTAGAAACCATAATGCCAGGTAAGTAGGAAGTCCTTAATTTCTCTTTTAGAAAAGTCATGTTCATCTCCACTATAAAAAAATAATAATAATTATAATTATACTGAGCACTCACTATTTATGAAAAGTATACTTATTAGCACTTTTATATTAATTTTTAATTCTACTTTCACTAATCTCCCCACAAATACTGGGAATGAACCTCATTAGAAAAGCTACTGTAGCTGGTACATCATTCCCTTGGTGAAAAGGAAGAGATCAACCTAAGATAAAGAGACACGGGCCAAAAGTTTAATTCTTCTAAACTCTCATCACGAGAGTTGGCATGATGGAACGATACTGAAAAAAATCTAACTTCCTAGCTACCTCAAATTCTCATCTTTCACGTCCTCAAGGCTAATTGAAATGAAGAAAGTAAGAGAGCCAGAAAACTCAGATGTAATAACCATACATGGTTAATTGCTTTTATTTAAAATCTGTAATATTTTTAATTTCAGCTTTTTAAAAAGTTTCTGAACATATTTTTTTTTCTTATAAAATTTCTAACATGCTCTTCTGTCACTTTCCACCAGCAGTGCAACCACTATCTCTTATGAATATATTGGAAACAAATCTTAATTAAAAAGAATTTCCCTTAGAAGTGAAAGAAAGTTTCAACATTTAAAAAATGTCTTAAGTTAACTCTTTGGATTAAAAAAATAAAGGAGGAAGAAAGAACATATTATCATCTCAATAGTTTTAGAAAAAGAATTTGATAAAATATCCATTAATTTTATAGTAACTCATAGAAAGGTAGTAGTAGAACTCTTTCACCATATAAAGAATCTTTATCAAAAATATACTATAAAATATTTTTTTTCTTTAACTTCAAGGAAAAGGCAATATATCTAAAACTACTGTGACTATTTAGTATTTCACTGTAGATCCCAGCATTGCATAATAAAAAATGAGAGAGAGGAAGAAAGAGAGAGAGAGATTGAGAGAGAAGAGAGAAAAGGAAATGGAGAGAGAAAGGTATGTAAGTATGAGAGTTAGAAAGACACACACAAAAATAACTATTTATATTGATGAGATTCTTAAAACTAGTAACAATAAAGAAATGTTATCAAAGACAAAAAGTTTTCACATAGCTTTCCTAAACACAAAAATCAACAGTTAGAAAATTAAAATCTAAATGGATCTAATTGTTTTACAATTAAAACAGCAAGAAAGAAATAGAAACTGAAATACCTACCAACTAATCTAGTAACTGACATGGAGGTATGTGAAGAAAATTATAAAGCTGTGAAAGAGCATGAAATTCATCCTAACAATACTAGACAAAACATTTTCATGGAAGAAGTCATTTTTCCCCAAATTTGTTCCCTTGGTAAAGTCTGGATTAAAATAACAGAAGAATTGACACATGACTTGATATTTTATGGTGAAATTCAGTATGACAATGAACTAATGATAATAATTAACATTTTCAAAAAGGATAATAAATAAACCTAAGAGACTGTAGTTTGAACACCTTGGTACTTTGCAATCATCTATGTTTAGCATATGTCGTTCCCTAAAATGGTCCTTCTGCACGACTTTCTTTGCCTGACATAGAACTATTCTTCAACATATTATGATCTGAAAGTCTTCCAATTCTTCTCCTGGTCTATCCTTTATCAGGCATTCTTAACCTTGTCTGTGCCATGGACCTTTCTCAAAATAAGGTGAAGAACATGGACTGCTTTTCAAAATAATGAATTTGAATATGTAAAATATTATATACAGAATAAAAATAAATCGGTTATATTAAAATTGAAAAGTATTGCTTGTACTATATGTGATGTTAAGATAGGGAAAATAGGTACATTTATTCTTTTATCCACCTTAGCATTATTTGCTGTATTTTTTTTCTATGTCTTATACAAAACTAATCTCTAAAGGATTTATTTTAAACTTACCTAATATTCTATTGATGAAAGTAAAGACAATAAGGAAAAATTCTGAGAAGCAATTTTTCTTAAACCAAAAATTGTTAAACAAGTAAAATTGTTTATTTACAAAATAATTAAATTTTCATAGAAGCAACTTAAATATTTTATTTATAATTTACTTCACTTTTATCATGAAAGTGATACTCATAAATCTACAGGTGGTAAAGGAAGGCTTAGGCTATTTAAATCACATATATTTAAAAAACAATGTAAATATCAACTTCACCAACATGCCCAATAAACAATAAACCCTTTGGGGAAAGAAGTGATTTTTTTCATCTCTAAGCCACATAGCGCATAATACCTGGTTCACTGTTGGTGCTACTGTTTGTTGAGTCTATGAATCAATTAACCAATAAACCAATAAATAAATTGCTTCACAAAATATCATTATTTGAAAATATCTTTTAAATATAACCACTCCTGGAAGTCATGTGTACATATAGTTCTAATTTAAAATTAAATATTTTGAGTATAAAATACATATAATTTATTAGAGTCAACATGTTTCACATTAAATCACTAGAACTTATTAATTGTATAACCAGAAGTTTGTATCTTCCGACCACTATCTCCACATTTTCCCTGTCCTTCAGCTCCTGGCATCTACCATTCTACTCCCTGCTTCTGTGAGTTCTATCTTTTTAGATTCTACATGTAAGTGAAATCATACAGTACTTGTCTTGCTCTGTCTGGCTTATTTCATTCAGCATAATGTCCTCTAGGTTCATCCATGTTGTTACGAATGGCAGAATTTCCTTCCTTCTTATGGTGGAATAATATTTGATATTGTTATATGATATATAGGTATAGATATAGCTATCTCACATTTTTAATACATTCATCTATCGGCAGACTCAGATTGTTTCCATACCTTGGATATTGTGAATGACGCTGCAATGAATATGGGAGTGCAGATACTTATTTGATATCCAGTTTTCATTTTCCTTAGGATATATATCCAGATGTGGAATTGCTGGATCATAAGGTGGCTCCGGTTTTATTTTTCTGAAAACATTTTTTTTTCATAATGGCTATACTAATTTAAATGCAAGGGTCCCCTTTATCCACATCCTCACCAGTATTTTTATTTTATGTTATTTTATTTATTTATTTTAACATTTTATTTATTCATTTGACAGAGAGAGTACAAGCTGGGGGAGTGGCAGGCAGAGGGAGAGGGAGAAGCAGGCTCCCATTGAACAGGGAACCAGATGTGGGGCTCAATCCCAGAATTCTGAGATCATGACCTGAGCTGAAGGCAGATGCTTAACTGACTGAGCCACCCAGGCGCTCCTTACCGGTATTGTTAATGTCTTGTCTCTGGTAACAGCCGTTCTCATAGGTATGAGGCGGTATGTCAGTGGGTTTTAGTTTACGTTTCCTTGATGATGATGTTGAACATCTCACTCTCACTCTCTCAAAAAAATAAATAAAATCTTCAATAAAATAAACTAAAAGTAATCTTGGGGCACCTGAGTGGCTCAGTGGGTTAAGTCGTCAATTCTTGATTTGGGCTCAGATCATGATCTCAGGGTCCTGGGATCGAGCCCTACATTGGGCTCTGTGCTCAGCAGGGAGTCTGCTTGAGATTCTCTCTCTTCTTCTCCTTCTGCCCCTGTCCCCCCACTGTCTCTCTCTAACATTAATAAATGAATCTTTTTTTAAAAAAAGTAACGAAGTATAATATAAAATTTTAAGTCTATGCTTTTATTTCAGTCTCATAATCACTGTAAAATTAAGTATAATTCAATTTGTGACACCCATGACCAGCTATAAATATATATCTTGAGTGTCTCTTACTTTGTACATTAGATTATATAGAACTGCTGCACTCTGCTTGGTCAATTTTACTAACATTTGAAGAGATTTCTTTATTTAAGATTTTATTTATTTATTTGAGAGAGAGGGAAAAAGAGACCATGAGTGGAGGGAGGAGCAGAGTGAGAGGGAAAGCAGACTCCCCTCTGAGCACAGAATATGACACAGGGCTCCATCCCAGTACCTTGGGATCAGGACCTGAGCCAAAGTCAGACACAACTGACTAAGCCACCCAGGTGCCGCTTGAAGAAAATGTTTTAAAAACACACGCATTTAATGTCCTATATCCCGAATTTTTCCATAATATGGCCAAAATAGTCAAGACCTAATTGGAATTCCATTTCCTTTTTCAATCTGGCATAGCTTTACTAAATCTACTCTGACACCTAGAAACTTCCTTCAGCCATTTCAGGTATGATTTATACAATAGATTCAAGCCAATGTTGCAGACCATTTTTATCTCAGATGCATACCTGAGAGTGAATTCTAGTAGACAATTAAAAAAGACCCAACTATCTGTATTAAGTTTCACAATAATAATACCTGGTCCAGTCCGGTGGGTTGATAGTTATATTACGATCCCTGTTAATAATAAAATTAACAAATTCTAAAAGAATGTTATAATTGAGTCACTAAAACAATCAAAAATTCCTCTTTCTCCCCAGTAAATCCATTGAAAGCAAATTGAATAAAGTCCAGATACAACTAAAACCCAACAATTTTTATTCACTAAGGACAAGGACTCAATGTTTCTCTGCATAATTTACTTGCTCAAGATCTAAGGCTATGTCCCATAGTCTATTAAAGACTTTGCTTGATAGAAATTGGGAGTTTAAAACATTAAATATGTATTCTGCTTTATTTTTCCTCATAGTAACATGATATTGATGGTAAGTGCCATCAATGAAAAAAGACAGGTGTATAAACAGAAAAGCATAGTTCTTATTTTATATATATATATTTGCCCGCCCCCCCCACGGATAAGCCTAGGAAAGCAGAAAGAAAAAGCACCATGCAAAAACAGAAAATATCATCAACGGGAAAACAGTTTGATGCAAACTGAAGCAAGATTTCAGATAGGAAAAAAATTAGTGATAAATTATTAAGGGATAAGAAGCAAAAATCAAGATTTGGGTATGATCTGAGTAGAATGTGAGTGAGAAGTGAAGAAAACATGAGAAAAATAAGACAAAACTCAAATCAAATAAAACCTTTACATATACCAAAATAAAACTTGATTAGTAATGTGGCCTCTGGAGTGTGTTTGGTTTTAAATTTTGGTTGCATCTGTGCTCGTTTCTTTACATATAAAATGACTACGATAATGATAGTGCGAAGATGAAATGCAATAATTCCATTGAAGTGCTGACAATAGAATGTAACTTAGAGTAATCACTAAGTAAGTGATATTTATCATAAGTAGTGTTATCTTTACAGAGTGCTTAACACAATACAAAATCTTTTTTAAAACTTTAGTGCATTTGGTCTTCAAAATAACTCTGACAAAAGTCAGGGCAGCTGACAATACCCTCATTTTCTCATGAACAGAATAAAGCTCAGGAAGCTTATAATGATCTGAGACAATAGCTTATAATAAATCATATATATATATGGAGAGAGAGAGAGAGAGAACCTAATCATAGTTTACCTTTAGGTGGAAAATCATTCTAGGTGGGCCTGACTTCAAGTGAACCCTTAAAAGAAGAGAGATTTTTCTGGATGATGGCAGAAAATGAAGTTTGAGAGATGTGCTTTGGCTGGCCTGGAAGAAAGCAAATATTAATGCTGTGAATTGCTTAGGGGGCAGGGGATTACATGGTAAGGAATTGTGGGAGGTCTCTAGGTAAGAGTGGTTCCCCAGCCAACAGCCTGCATATAAACAAGGACCCTGGTCCTCTCACCTCAAGAAAATAAACTCTACAGACAACCAGCAACCTTGAAGAAGGGTCCTGATCTTCAGATAAGAATGCAACCAAGCCAATATGTCGATTTCAGCCTTGTGAGACCCTGAGCAGAAAATCCAAAGATGCAGTGTATGCAGACCTACAGAACCGTGCACTCATAAATGCATACTCTTCCAAGGAACTACATTTGTGAGAATTTGATAGGCAGCAATAGAAAACTAATACAATGCATAAGGATGCTCGTTTCTTCACTATTTGGTGAGAGTGAAAATATGGGAAAAAATCCTCACTGACTAATGAATGAAGAAGATTATGGAATAAGAGGGGATTTCCATGTTTTATCATATAACAATAACAACATGAAACAAGTTAATAAAACAATGACACAAATTATTTTCCTGTTTAGTCCGCATCCTTTTCATGCATTGGTGAGGCATTAAGTCCCACCATAGGGTTCTGGAGATGGCTGAACATAAGACACCAGGCACTGAGCAGAGTCTGACGGCAGTTCATTAGTCACATAAGCTCATACTCTGGGGGAGAAGAGCACGCCACACCACGCAGGGTCACAAGATGCTGCACTTGGGAACAGAACAAATGTGCAGAGGCTGTGGGAGGCAGGCTCTTGTGCAGTAACAAGGGGTGGAGTGACTCCGGGTTCCCATTAGAGGATGTGATTGGCCTGTTTGGATAATTCTTCAAAGCTGGAAGGGAAGTTAGGCTCAGTTCCCAACTGAAGGGAACAAGCAGAGGGGAGTGTTTCCCCCAGAGTGAGGGTCATACCTGGTGAGAGCTGACAATTGTGATTTGGCCTTGGGGCTCAAAGTTGTCAGGAAAGCACTTAATGTTGCATCTTAATTTCAGACTTTCCACCATACTTCCCAAATTTCTTTCCTGAATGAAGTAACAGTGCTAAAAGTTTTTTGGTTTTTATTTATTTTTTTGTGTGTGTGCTTTTGAACTTCACGGACAAGTATAATTTTTCATTTCACTAAAAATCATTGAAAATTTATCGTATGTCAGGGCTTGTTAAGTTTTAACTTCAACTGTGACTTTAAATAGACAGTTACTTCACAAATTCAAAAATGTAAAATTTTCATGTTTCTTAGAATTAGCATTTGCAGTAATATTTCAAATTTGCTTCTTCTAAGTCAATTTTCTTAGGGTTGGGAGAGACAACTAATCCCAAGCATGTTCACTATTTTCTCTTTAAGGCAGCTAAAAACATCTTTTGTTTTTAAATGTGAAATTCACCTTATGATGTGAAATATATTGATTTCTTCTGAGGTAACAGGCTTCTGTTATGCAAGCTCGTTAATTTTGCCATTTTCCATAATATCAATGCCTCTAGGATAAAATTTGTATTTTTATTTTTTTGTGAGCCAATCTGGGACTATAGATAACCTGTCTCCTCAGTGAGAGCCTGAAACACACCTATAATTAGAAACATTTAGCCATCACATTCTACTTATAAGACACAGTTTTATGCATTGCAGGTATTTTTAACTCACTTTTTACTTACAAAACACCTCTTTTATAGATGAGAACTAAGGCCATCAGCAAATGACTAAGTTGTCCAAGGTAGAGATGAGATATGAATCCAGGCAATACTACAACATACTGCCTTTAGAAATAACCACCTCCCGCAAATATTGCCTACTGGGAAGAATAAGATGTCCACATGGATAGAACTAGAAAAAACACTCCATCATCCATTCATCTGTCCATTCATTAAAACTTTCTTGCAACATTTTATTTATTTTCTTTCTTTTTAAATATTTTTATTTCAATTTCAGTATACTTAACATAGTGTTATATTAGTTTCAGGTATACAATATACTGACTCAACAATTCTAAACATTACTCAGTGCTCATCGTGCTAAGTGAACTCTTTAATCCCCTATTTCACCCATCTCCCCACCCATCTCCCCTCTCGTAACCATCAGTTTGTTCTCTACAGTTAAGAGTCTGTTTCTTGGTTTCTCTTTTTTTTTTTCATTTGTTTTGTTTCTTAAATTCCACATGAGTGAAATCATATGGTATTTGTCTTTCTCTAACTGATTTACTTCACTTAGCACTGATTTACTTCACTTAGCATTATACCCTCTAAATTCAACCATGTTGTTGCAAATGGCAAGATTTCATTCCTTTTATTGGCTGAATATAATATAATATTCCTATTATACATACGTATATACACACACACACACACACACATATACATACATACATACATACATACATTGATCTTCTTTATCTATTCATCTATGGATGGACACTTGGGCTGCTTCCATATTTGACTATTGTAAATATAGGGTGCATGTATCCCTTTGAATTAGTGTTTTTGTATTTGAGGGATAAGTAGCCCATGGTGCAATTACTGGATCATAGGGTAGTTCTACTTTTTGAGGAACCTCCATACTATTTTCCAGAGCGACTGCACCAGTTCGTATTCCCACCAACAGTGCACAAGGGTTTCTTTTTCTCAGCATACTCGCCAACACTTATTTCTTGTCCTTTGTGTTTTAGCCATTCTGACAAGTGTCAGGTGATATTTCATTGTGGTTTTGATTTTCATTTTCCTGATTATGAGTGATGTTGAGCAACCTTTGATGTGTCTGTTGGCCATCTGCATGTCTTCTTTAGAGAAATGTCTATTCATGCCTTCTGCCCATTCTTAATTGGATTATTTATTTTGGGGGAGTTGAGTTGAATAAGTTCTTTATATATTTTGGATACTAACCCTTTATCTGATACATCATTTGCAAATATCTCCTCACATTTAGTAGGTTGCCTTTTAGTTTTTCTGATTGCTTCTTTCACTGTGTAGAAGCCTTTTATCAACAACATTCTAATCATCAAATATTTTCAAGGAGAATGCTTAGTACTGGAAATGTACAAATAAGCTGATTTGAAATGTCCCTCTCCTCATGAATGTTATAGTCCAGTAAGAAAAACAAAAGTAAAAACACTTTTGAAATTTTTTCTTAACATGTAATACACATGATTGTAAGTCAAGAACAGGGTTCTATAGGATCCTACAGGAAGGTTCTCTGCCCTGATTTTTGATTGGTAAGCAGACTCATGACTGTAGTCAAAAATACAGTTACCCAGGTATAATTTGAATACAGGAACACCTGGTGCATAAATTCTTTACATCTCAAAGGATGTATGTATTGCCAGCAATAGGAATTGCACTGGAATAAGAGTGTGTGCTGTGGGGGCGGGGTGGGGCATGAATTTATGCTGGCAGATTCAGCTCTCCTTTCTGCAAGACCTAAAGCTTTGAAATTGTACAAAAGGAAACATTGCAGAAAATGGTTGCTGTGTTCCTTTGTGTGCAAAATGGGGAAAAAAAAGGCAAAAAGTCTTAAATAATTTAAAATAGAAAAATACTTCTAAAGTTAGTTATTTTGGGGAGCCTAAGGTAGAACAGTACTTTTTCCCCCCTTGGTAGTGTGAATGGGAAGAAAAGAATAGTCTCAGAGAAGCTCTCAACATTATCCGAGGATTTTGTAACATAAATCTCTCACATAAGGATGTCTTGATACCTGCTCCCATCCATCATATGCTGCATGAATACACAATGCCTTCCAACGACCTTGTCCTAAATCTAAAAATCATTTGCCTGCTGACCCTGAAAATTTCAGTCATTACAGCCACTGAGCTATCTGGCACTCAGAATCTATTGTGAATATTTCTTTTATTTCAGTGATACATATATTTACTCAATGAAATTAGACTTTTGTAAAAATACTATACATGACATTCTAACAGCTATTACAAATTTACATATTTATTTATTTCACTGTAGCTCATTAAAATATTTTAATAATCAGTGCCTGATTAATGAAAGTATTTGGAAAGAAAACCTCCAATACATACTCATAACTTTGAATAAAATATATGCAGATCAAGAAAATATTATTTCTTTTCACATATTTGAAGAAAGCTAAAACTGCTTTAGGGGAAAAAGAGACTCACCTATTTCAACAAACATTTCTGAAAGAAAAAAATCCTGTTTCAGATTCTGAACCAAAATGTTATATATAGATACTGATATTGAAACAAAAGTAGAAAAATCCCTGTAGGTGGTATAAGACTTATGATTTAATGGAGACCATCTATCTATCTATCTATCTATCTATCTATCTATCTATCTATCATCTATCTATCTATCATCTATCTATCTATCTATTTATCTATCATCTATCTACAAAATACAATATGAAAAAGTAAATAAGCATTTATGGAATATCTGTTATATGCCAAGCACTCTGATATACTCTTTCACATAGAATAGCTCATAAACACAAAAATCAAGCAAGTTAGAAAAACATGTTGGAATCATAGCCAATTCCAAGTGATATAGCTTTGTGACTTTGGGCAATTCAACGTCACCCCTCAGTGTTCACACAAGGATAATAATAACTTTTTATGTGATAGGGATTAAATAAATATCTTTAATATTTATGAGTGCTAGACATCAAGTAAATTATTAAAGAATATAACTAATATTAGAAATAATTTTAATAATTATATTTTATCTTGGGAAAATAAGATCTATCTATCTAGTTATTAAAAATAACGAGAGTTTTCCATTGAATGCTCCATGTGACATTTGAAAAAGAAACACAACATATTGAAAACATGGTTCCTAAGGATATAAAAAGATTTATTGTGGCTTAAATATACAGTTATTTGGTGGGAATGGCAAAATCTGAAATTAGAAATTCAGATTTGCTTTGAATCTGGATTACCTTGGGCAAATTGTAATCCTCAATAAATATCAGTTTCTGTAAAACTGGAATAATATTAGCCTAATTTGGAATGAGGATTATATGACATGTAGTTCATCCTTTAAATGCTTGGTATAAGACTTATGGTGTTATCATTGTTATGGTGCTGGTGATATGATTATTATTTCTTTACAATTCCATGTGTTTAGGCCTTCATCTTCTTTGTGATACTTCTAAAAATAGAAGGGTCATATTTGTGTCTTAAGAAGATCACTGTCACATTAGTGACACATAGTTTGTGGAATGCAATGAGAAGAAAAAGACTATGACAGGAGACAAGAAGAATGCAGATGAATATCCAGATACACAATGAAGACACACTTATTTTGATAATTGAAGGAAGAATAAGAAGTGTTGAAAAATTTAAGCAATATTTAGGATGGATATTTAGTCTACCAGATAGATGGTGGACTCCTTCACCTATGAAGAAAATGCTGGAGAAGTCAAGTCCAGCAATGTTGGGCATCAAGTTATAATTTCTCATTTGGAATATCTTAAATGTGAGTATCCATGCTTCAGTTATTCGAAAAAAAATCAAATTTAGAAATCTAGGATTTAAATATTCACAGAAATTGCAATGATAATATATTTTACTCTAACGCAAATTCAGTTGTACAGTTGACTGTACCATATGATTTCCATAAGATGATGCATAAAATCTGACTGTAAAATAATCATGGATTATTACTGTCTGTAGAATTATTTAATTCCTCACTGAATCTTACTTTACATATTTTTATTTAATACCATGTTTTAGCTAATATTTTATACTTCTGATACATCAGGAACATATTTTATTCTAGGTGTTTATATAGATGACATTGCCATTGCAGTGAGCCATAACAATGTAAAGAAATAGTTTCCTGAGAGTAAAGAGACTTTATTTAAGCTTCAGTTTTTCTATTTCCATGTGAACTTCACTTAATCACTTATATAATCAAAGCTTCACTTTGCTCATTTAAAAATGAGAATGATAATATCTATCTTACTTAGCAGATGATAGTTACCAAAAAATGGCTGTAACGGTTCCCATCCCACAAATTCTTCCAGAGCCTTGCCATTTTCCCAAGAGGTAGACTTGTTATTCTCTCCTCTTGAGCCAGGGTGGGTTTTTGAGACTATGTGGACAGAATAAAGTGGAGGAGATGGCGAGTGACTTATGAGGCCAGGACATCAAAAACAATAGAGCTTCCACCTACATGTCTCCATTGGGATCCTTCCTCTTGGATCCTCACCACCATTCTGTGAGAAAGCCAAGCATCCACATGGCAGAACTTATGTAGATATTCCAACTGACAGGCCCATTCCGCTAAGGTGTTGGCCATCATCCAGCATCAACTGTGATACATTGGAAGAGTAGTTTTTCCCATGATTCCAGCTACTGAACTCTTTACAACTACTCCAGCTGGTGGCTCATGAAGTTGCGTTGACTGTTCCCACTGAGCACTCCCTAGGTTCTAGACTTGTGAGCTCAGTAAATGACTGTTTTTGCTTTAAGACACTTAAGTTTTGGCGAGGATAGTTACATAATGGAAAATTAGAATACTCACTATTTTTAGGAAGGTTTAAATGAAATATATGAAAAGGTTCTTAGAACTCTGAAGTCCTTTACAAATGCAAAGGATGAGTATTCTCATTCCTGAAAGCCTTCACTTTATTATTTTTTTCATCATGATAAGTGTACTCCTCAAAGCCTTCACTTTAAACACCTTCCTCAGCCAATGCTTATTGTTGATGGTATCTTGTGAGATAATGAAATGCATACCTTATTCCTAAGCTAAATCTGTAACTTAGATAGTTTCCAGCTTGAGAGTAATTGATGGGTAGAATATTTCCAAACCCACTCTTGATCACTCTGTAGAAGTCAAATGGCAAATGGCTATTGATTATATATCTGTTTAGTATAAAATCTAGTAAGTTACAGCTAGAAGCCTATATATTAGTTGTCCTTCTTGACCCTAAATTTCCTAAGCTTCCAGGAAAATTCATTTGATCAGATTTTTATTTTTCCTCTTTGACTCTTCTTTTGTCCTCTCCACCAGTCCTAAATCTAGCATTTGTCTAAGTCTATACTGTATGTTTAAATTCTCACCTTGAATGATTTACATAGTCTTTCAAATGGCAATAAATGACAAAGTGTGTTGCTGCATTATGTAGTTTAAGGCAATGCTAATTGATGAGCAGAAAAAACACTTAAAATATCAGTGACTTAAAACAAAACCATTTTCTTTCCATTTATAAATCAGATTTATTACAAGAAGTGATCAGGAACCCAAATTATTTTCATTTTTTGGCCTTGCCATCTTCATTCCATGGCCTCCAAGCCACCACAAAAGTGGAAGATCTTCAAGGATCCTGTGTGGAGTGTTGTGTTATAGATTTATCTTGGTAACACTGAACATCGCTTCTACTTACATACCCTCAATTGAAACCCAGCCAATTGCCTTCATTGCATCTAACTAATAAATTCTGTCTCTAAGCTCAAAAAGAAAAGAAAGGAGTTTGATGATTATCCAACAGTTACTACCATCTTAGAAATTCTTCCATGAACATTAAAGTTGTTTGTCTTCATCTTTAAATTTCCCAGGGTTTGATAAATGTTAAATTGACATGAGTTCTAGCGTTAGCCATCTGAAAATACTCATCTTCCTCATCATCTAACAGAACTCATCCCAGGTAAACCATGTTCTGCTGGTAATAATTATGTTTCTCTTAGATGTCCTATATTTTCTTGTCCCAGATTTCCATTTACCATATTTTTTTCTGCCTTCAACGATCTTCCTGTAGGTATTCTATCCATTATTAAAGGTCCAAAGAAAATTTATTCTCCATGAACACTAAAACCGTGTCTCTTCATCTTTGATTTCCCAAGAGTCCAATAAATATTTGTTTAATTTGTATTAATTCTGCATTATCCATGCCATGGAAGTGTTTGAAAAGTAACCCTCCATTTAAGAAAGATATTTTGCGCTATTGGACCGATAGTACATTGTTCTTCAAATTCTTATCTGGGGATTATTTCATCTAATTAGCTTAATGTCATTTAGAGACACAGGATGCTAAAGGTATAATAGATCTAGAGAAGAAATTCAAACACCTCACAGCATTGGACAGCTTGGTGACAACTTAAGAGCACAAGGATGTGTCAGTAGATGAGCTATCAACGGATTCTCAAAAAGTATTAAGGAGTGTGGGTGAGATGATAAGAAAGAAAGATTTTTACCTACTTTCAGATTTAACCTAGTCATTCTCTGTACTGAATAAGATAACACAGACACAATTTCTTAATACTAAGTTTATCTTTAATATATATTAGTAACTTTATATTTCTTCTTTTAGTTTATCTCTCCTCCCTACACATTTTAACGTCTAGGCACAACATTGGGCTAAATGTAAATTTAGTTCTTCCACATTATGATTTCCTATATACTTACATGCTATATTTTCTTATTTTAACTTTAGAAGTCTTGAGATCAGGGTTTTTTTTAATTTAAAAAGAGTATTCATATTACTTAAAAATTACTTGCTCTATAATCATTTTGAAAAATACCATCTGGCTTCAACATTTTTTCAATGTATAATCACAGGAATAAAAACACCTGCATTTATCATATCCTCACTTTGTTTCTCCTCGATGATCAAGACTAGGAGCTGCATTTTTTCTGATTGCCTGTTTTTCTTTTTCTTCTGACTTTGTGATTTCACTCAAACATTTCATGTTGGCATATTAGCATCTGTTTATTTTAAAGCATATAATTATGACAAATAAATAAAAACAACTTAGACTCTGTATTGAATTCATTCCAAAAAAAAAAAAACTTGAAAAAAAAGAGGCAAAGTCAATATAGCCAGTGTTCTTTTGGAGGAAAAAAAAGAAATTGAAACCCCCCCCCAAATCAAGAGAAAACTGCTCAATGATTGTGAAATAAACATTTTCTGATGTTATACACACAAACAGATAGCCAGAGACCTAAAACTGCTGAGATTATGAGGAGTTTTCTTACTGACTCACCAGGCGTTGGCATGTTTGATGTACATCGTGTGACCATGGAAGCCACTTGCCAAGGGCTATTAATGGTCTATTCTTTAAACAAAAGATACCAGTTTTATCATTTGGTATATTCTTATCATTTAGCTATTCACTAAAGCAGAACATAGCTTAAATCTAGCTTCTTCTGTTCCATCATTTTAAAAAGATATGAAATTTTAGAGGTCCTGGCATGTTTCTAAGTCCTATATGTGTGCCAAAATGCAAACTTTTGTGCTGTAGGACCTCTTAAATTTAATGCATTGTGTTTGTGTGTCTGTGTGTGTTTACCACTTTACATTTACTATTACACAAGTAAATCCCTTCTCCTAAAATGTCTACATTGTATTCCCATCACCAGTTATAGTCATAGTCTAGTCTTATTCAAAGGAGAAAGATTATACTTAAAAAAACTTCCCTCATATTCCAGGTATATTTCAACTCTTCTTTCTTGAACATAACTTTTATCTATATTTTATAACTTTCATCTATATTTTATAACTTTTATCTATATTTTCAGTTTTATCTTAACAATCTAAAATACTTTATAAGGGTAAATAATTAGTAGAAACTACAAAATATATAAAAAATCTTGACTATTTCCCCTTAACATTTTTCTAGTAGTTTTATATTATAAACATTAAAGCTAGTCCTCCTTTCGACTATTTTCAGTTTGATTTCCACTATATACAACAAACCCATGATAGCCTAAAGGTAGTGCCAGTATGATATAAGCATATTATCATATAATCATATCATGAGAAAAAATTATCATAATTAAAAGAGTAAGAAGAACATTTTGAGTGTCTTTTCCTCAAAGTTTGGATGTTAAAGTTATTTATGGAATTACATTACTGAGTCTGTGTATAAAACTGAGCTTCGACCAAATTAATCACATCTTAATTGAACCAAAATACCAAAGAACTTAATCTTAATAATTTAGAAGTAAAAAAATACTTCTTTTATTATCTCACGTATTCATTGAGATTGTCAAGAATTAATGGGGCGCCTGGGTGGCACAGCGGTTAGGCGTCTGCCTTCGGCTCAGGGCGTGATCCTGGCGTTCCGGGATCGAGCCCCACATCAGGCTCCTCCGCTATGAGCCTGCTTCTTCCTCTCCCACTCCCCCTGCTTGTGCTCCCTCTCTCGCTGGCTGTTTCTATCTCTGTCGAATAAATAAATAAAATCTTAAAAAAAAAAAAAAAAGAATTACTTATAAGCACATAGTGCTAGGCATTGGTGATAAATGAAAGGACCACAGTTCCTGTCTTCATGTATCTAAGAGTCTAAGAGTTACATAAGGCAAGCAATTTTAAGTGTACCAACTTCGAAAATTATGATAAAGTGATGTATTTTCATATAGGGATATTCAGAGAACATTTTTTAAAAAGATTCTATATATCTATTTTAGGGAGAGAGAGAAAGAGCAAGAGCAAGGAGAGGAGCAGAAGTATAGGGAGAGAGAGAAATTAAGCAGACTTCTGACTGAGCAAGGAGCCCAATGCAGGGCTAGGTCTCATGACCTGGAGATCATGACCTGAGCTGAAATCAAGAGTCTGATGCTCAACAACTGAGCCACCCAGGTGCCCCTATCCAGCAAATATTTTTAGGGAACATTAATATTAAAACTGAGAATAATAAATGTATGACACTGGTAGCCAAGATTTCTTGAGCATCTAACATGAACTAGGTGCAGTTTAAGTGTTCTTCCTTTATGAACAGACTTCTTCATAACCTTCTGAGATAGATACTGTAACTTTTTTTTTCCCCACAGATGTGGAAATTGGAGCATAGTTAGGTATTAAGAGTTAGTTTTGTGAGTAATGCAATCCACTCAAAGGCAATCACTTGTCCCTGACATGACAAAGAGCACTATATTTTCAAGAACTGTTAACCTTGGAAAATAAAATTGCCTGTTATTTTACCAGCAAAAATGGGTTTATTCAGGAATAGCAGAGAATTGCAATCTGAGACAGGCAAGCTAAGGCTGAACCGTAGGCAAGTCCACAGGGGGAAAGAGAGAGAGAGAGAGAGAGGGAGAGAGGAATGGTCTTTTATAGAAGAAAGGGGAGCATTGGAATGACTGTTATAAACAAAAAGTCCATTGGAATAAACCGTAAGTTCAAAGTATAGCGGCTTTTCATTGGCTGAGTTGGGACAGTCTCTCACTGGCTGGGCTGTTAGGAGTAAAGGGGATTAGTGGGGAGCCTTTTCTCCCCCTTCCAGGATAGTAAAGTAGTGTCCATGTGGCAAGTTGGGTGTGCAATTGAAAATGAGTGGTAGGACATGAGAGCTCTCCCTGCCAGCCTCCTGACACTATTCTAAAAGAGATTTCCTTTCATTAATTTTCACAGAACCAAAAATATTGTGGGAATTCAGAATGCAAAAGACACTTATTGCAGAAGCCAGAATTTATAGGACCTCATGGCCAATATTAATAATCTCTTCTTTTTCTCTTTCTTTATGCCTATAACACAAAGTCTATGGAGGCTTCTAAGTAAGAGTGGCCTGCTAACATCTGTGTTTTATAAGTACAATTCTTCATTAGTATTTCAGCTGATGACTGAATTGAATGAATCAGAGCAAATACCACAAATCTCACTTTGATGTTTTAAGCATGGAAGATAAAAAAATTCCCATGAAAAGTTTAAAACTTTTATTTTCTTGTGTCTTAACTACGACTCTGTTCTTTGACATTACGCATGAAGAAGGAAAACGGAACATTTAGTAAAACTTACATAGCCAATTTTATAAACATTTCCCTCTCTCTCCTTCCTTGAGGGCATTCCACTGTTTAATGCTATTTGTGACAAAAAATTACTTTTAAAATTAAGAGTCCCAATGTATTATGTCTGAAATCAGTTAATTCATTATTTCTACAAAAAAACCATGCTAAATGGTAAAATAAGAAAAGACATCAAGGTTATAAAAAAATTAAGATTCATAGGTAAAGAACTGGCAAAGTTATTTTTATCCATTTTCTTTAACTTGAGCTTACTCATTCTTGAAAATAACTTACAAATTATTCCTTTCATGCAGCCTTCCTAAGTTACAATATACAGAGTGAATTCCTATCTTTTTTCACCCACAGAACATTACTAGCTATTATTGCATAGGGTAAATTATTATATTTATGTATTCATTTTGTGATCCAATTTTTATTTAACATACCCAGAAGAGTTCCCAAACAGGATTTTGATATGACTCACAGAGAGTTGTAAATTACAAGATAAAAATACCGCCTGAGGAAAAAAAAAATCCTAAAATTAAAAGGAAAGAAAATATCACTGTTAAAAGCAGATGAAATCAAAGTAGATAAATGTATGAAATGTGTGCCCCAAAATAATATTTAATATGTGGTTTATAGTTAATTACTTTTGCATCTGTGTATTCTAGATATGAATATTGTTGAAGATGGGGATTGTATCTCATAGATCTTCATGTCTGGCTCCGAGGAGGTCCCAATAAATGTTTGTTGAATGCATGTACATATGAATGAAAAATGAGTAATGATCCCCTCGTCCTAAGACACTTTAGCTGAAAAGGGTGAACTACCATAATTAGGTATTGTGAAATTAGATTAGAATAAGGACATTTAACAGCTCTGTCTATAACTCAAAGCTTTGCAATGGGAAATATAAAAGCAGCCATGTAACATCTAAATGAATATTATCCATCAGATTTGACATTTATTAAGCAATAGCAGCACGCCGGGCACTGTCGTAAACACAAACTCTTTCCCAGTGAACTTAGATTTATCTGTGCTGGCTTTTTTCCTGAAAAAGACTGATGCCATTTCATAGCAGATGGTAAAAGAATACAGAAAGATGACTTTAGTTTTCAACTTTTGTAGGCACTAGCTTAAATCAACTCCTTATACTGGGAATCCATCATGTTACCTGGACTAAACATTCCAATTACATTCCCCTGCTTCTTATGAACAGGAAATAGATTTCTTTGATTAAGAATTATTCACCTGTATTGTTATTGTCGGGGTTTCTATTCTATTATTGTTATTGAGACCATTGTTTCTTCCCCTTTTTAAGTAGCATGTAACAGTAGTTCTCAACTTTTTTTTTCTTTTTAACACCACAATCTTAGTTTACTTTCACAGTAGTCTAATGGGCTAAAATGAAACTCCTATTCTCTAAATATTGTATGGAAGTGGAGAAAATCTTGGTGAAGCCTTTCTTCTGGGGCATAGTGTTCATAAAAGAATCTTCTATGATGGGAATAATAACAATAGTGGTATAAATGTTTTTAATATATTAATTTTATGAACTATCACATGAAAAATATTTCCACATTCTCTATCCTACAGATAATTTTGATACTGCATGTGTATATTACTGTAGACTAAACTATAATAAAGTTTCATTGGATTGGTAAAATTACTATTATAAAATTTGTAATTTTAACATGCTATGATTTAAAATACAGATATAAATATATCTGAATTTTCTGTTAAAATTCTGATTTGTAACATTTACAGTGATTTTTTAATGTTTAAATTTTAATAATTAAAGCTCTGTGGTTCAAGTAAATGAATCAGGTTCTGGCTTATTTAGGAAAAAAAAAAGGAAAATTGTTGGCGTAATTCTTGACTACCTCGTGGGAAACAAGATAATGAACTGTCTCTGGAAATGGAACCAAAATGATGTGGGAGACCTAAACAGTGCTGTATCTTTATTCTTGCTTGTTTCCAGCTACATTCTTCTCTATTTTAAGAGAGAAATTTTAAGTTTAATTACCTAGAAGACT
The DNA here is from genome assembly GCF_023065955.2 of Ursus arctos. Lineage (NCBI taxonomy): Eukaryota > Metazoa > Chordata > Mammalia > Carnivora > Ursidae > Ursus > Ursus arctos. Next base: position 18,788,998 of record NW_026622930.1, read on the forward strand.
TAATTTTTTTTTCTATATCCATATGGTATAATACGACTGCCAGAAGCTCTGAGAGAAGTCTTTATTTTAACTACTGTCAAAAGTAAACAAAGCCAGTCCCTAGTTAAAGTGTCAAGGATTGTACTGTTGTACTAGGGAACAGAGTCCAGTGTGAACTGAACTCAGATTTGTACAGAAGTAACTGGGTGGCTAAAAGGAAAAATAAAGAAGTAGAGAAGGGAAGGAGAAGGAGCTCAGTAGTAACAGAAAAGTGAAAATTTACAAAAAGTGGGAAGGGAGGGCTTTCCATGTGAAATCCATCTGGGTTTACTAACAAAGTTAGCCTCCTACCCTTCTTCCCACCAGCCAGAGACTGGCAGAGAGGAGCCTCTCTTCAGGTGTTGGCTGGACAAACACTAAATTCTTTTAGCAGACTTGAGTTTCTCAGGCAGGCACTTCAGAGGAGCTAGGGTCATTTTAGGGATGTGGCCTTAAGCTGTTAGAAATCGTTAGTGTTTGCTCATGTCTTTATGGGCCAGATTTGAGACCTACTTTGGAAGGCAGCTCAGACAAACCTGGCTAGTTTGGTCAAGGAGAGAACTTTTGTCATTCATTTTCTAGAGGGGCTTAATTGTGTGGGTCCCCCCCCCCCCCGTTAAGCTATATGGCAGAAAATCGTTGCCAGCATCTCCAAAGTTAACATAACCTCCATTTTTTTGAGAAAGAAATAGATTTCTCTTTTTCTTTTATTTGTAAAATCACAGATGGTCCTTCTAAGGCCAGGTGCCCACTTCTGTACAAATGAACCAAGGAAGTAGGGTCACAAGTGTATTAACTTGGTGGCTTTTATAGTAGCTTTATAATGTGTAAAATAATAATTTTTTCCCAAAATAGAAGAGGAAAACAGTATGTGGTCAGACCCAGGGTTCACAGAGTAGAAATAGTCAACAATCCTTACATTTGTTGATCAGCTGAGGGGGGTACTCCCTGAACTGTGTTCAGTGGGCTAATAAAGACAGCTCTCAGTAATACCTCATTCTTTTTAGCTTAATGGCCATGGGGAGGGCAGAGATATACATGATGAGTAAGGAAGGGTATCTTTTTTACATAGACTTTAATTCTCCCACAGGTAGGATTTGAGAACAAATTTTGGTTGCCCATTATGGTCCCATTTTTAAGTGCTCAAAAATATGTTGTGTTCCATTGGTTCTTCTATGCCTAATTCATTCCTTGTCAGTACTCTTTCACACTGTAGAGGCCTTGGGCACTCTGTCAATTTCTTACTTTAAAAATCTCCTTGGAATAGTTATTGTCTTTGTTTTAGGTTGAGTTGAATATATGGTATTTTTTAATTTTTATTTATTTATTTATTTTTACTGGCACACTATGTAGTATTTGATAGGCATATTGCATGAAAACCTGTAGTGGTTTCAAATGATACTGTTTATCTACAGATACTACTCTAACTGGGTTAGAGTAAGGCCATATCTCTTGTAGCATCAGTACCTTTCCAGTTAACACTTGCTGAAATTATAAGAATCTCAGCTGAAAACCTGGGTCTAAACCAGGGTCACTGAGTCTGGACCAGGCCTGAATTTCAATTTTTTAATATCCAGCACCATGAGACTGCTTTAATTTTCTGCCTAGTTCTTTAGCAATTAGCAGCTTCTTTCTGCTTAATTTCTCTGCTTCTTACCTCTGGGAATTTTAGGATTAACAAACATTCCAAGAACAAAATCCTGTGGAATTATATGTTCACATTCCTGTTCCCTTTTCCTGAGGGTCTTGGCACCTGAGTTCCAATTTTGGTCTCTCCAGTCCCATGACACTAATAAATACTGTAGGTTGCTACTTTCTGCTGAGACTAAACATCAATCTCTGTGAATCATCAGGTGTCTTTAAGAAAAAAGCTATAGAGAAGGTCAGGTTCACCTCACTGAGCCTCCCTCCATTCTTCAAGGAACTTATTAGCTCCTCAAATTCAGGCACCCTCAGGAGTTCTTTGATGCCTTCAAAATCTGGGTTTTGTTTGTTTGTTGTGTATTTTTTGGTGGTTCCCAGAGGAGATTGAGGGCCAGAAGCAGAAGTACTCAGTAGTATGAACCGTAGAATATCTAGAGATTTCACGCCTGTAAGAAATATCCCCACACAAAAGGATGTACATACACTTCATAATAGAATGAATCCATTCTATTAAATGTATATGGATTATCTTTACTGTCAGTGGAAATAGTAGGGAATTGGTGGCCTATTTTACTGCTGATTAGAGCTGTCACTGAGCCGTCAGCATTGGAAAGAAGTAGTAGAGGCTGAAGGAAAGATGTTTGGGATGGTAAAATATAATAAAAAATAAAATTATATGTGGCAAAACAGATATACAAGTAAAGAAAAGGGGGCGCCTGGGTGGCGCAGTCACAGGAGGGACCTCTTGGTTTCCGCTGGGGTAGTGATCTCAGGTTCCTGAGATGAGCCCCTCCTTGGCCTCCATGCTTAGTGTAGAGTCGCTTGGGATTCTCTCTCCCTCTCCTTTTGTCCCTGCCACTTGTGCTCTCTCTCTCTGTCTAAAAATAAACAAATAAATCTTAAAAAAAAAAGTCAACAAAAGTTTATAATCCTATTAACAGATGATGACATTGTTTTGAAACAGTCTCATAAAATATTGAAAAGTTGCAATAGGGGATTCCTCTCTCCGTATTATTATTCATAGAGCTCAGAGAAAATAGACAAATATAAAGCTATACCATACTACATACAGTCTAATAAATATTATTTTAAATGCAAAGTTATGTGAAAACAAAGAAAATTTCATCTCTGTAATGATCTCCTAATGTTAACTTATTAATTTAACTTTCCAATTAAATACATCTTGAAAGTGGAATAGTGACTTCATGTCACTAGACATTTCACATTAGAGTGACAAGTTAGCCTAAAATGTGTTATAGTGGAAAGAGATCTTTTACTTTTTAGCCAGGCTCTTGGGCACAGAGCAGCATAATAAACTAGGAAGGTGGAGGACTATTTAAAAGCAAATGGGCAAATCATGTAGTTGGTACCCAAGCCAACAGGTTCACCTTGGGAATTTTTCTGTTAAAACTTGAGGAAATTTTGTTATCTATTGTTCCCTTTCATTGCCATCCCTACAGGCAGATTCTTCATAGGAAGAGCTAAGTTTTTTGTTTTTTGTTTGTTTTTCGTTTGTTTGTTTGTTTGAGAGCAATGACTTTACAAGAACTCACACTCTCTCCCAGATGACTGAAAAGGAGTTTTTAAGATCCATGGATACAGTGAGGTGATGGAGAAGTGTAAATTGAAAACAAACATGAAGGAAATACCCTCTTTTTGCTTTAAATAACGAGCATTGAAAAGATTGTGTCCTCTGGTAGGGGAAGGGAAATAAATGGTGAAATGTTACAATGTGGATTTGAAAGGGAGTTGTTTGGATGACATAAATGTGAAGAGGTCTCAAATTTCAATTTGGCGATTCATATAGGATTCGGAGAAAAAGCTCTTGAGGAGAAATGAGGCTGGATGTCAGAACTTCATAGGTGCTGTTGATATTATACTGAGTTCTTCAAAGCACAGACATAATGATTACCATTCTGTGCTAATATTTGTCTGATAGCTATTCTCTGGTTTCACCAGCATCTTTTCATTTCTAGTAACAGTTATTAGTGATTTTATATTAATAAAATACCTATATAGCATGTGTATTTTATTTAATAAACTCTGTTTATTAGAGTATTAATAGACACTGGTAGAGGAATTTATCTGTCTTTTTTTTTTTCCCTGTCTCCATGTTTTCACTTCCCTTTGCCCCAGGAGGATATGGTCTTACTAGATTAACAGCTAACAAAGAAAGACTACAGTAGGGGTTAAAGTATTGTGTATGCAATTGATTATATTCTCAGTTACATTGGACATTACCAATAAACTTAGCCTAATGGGTTTTACTCCTCTTGAACCACTGTGTTTCTTTTTCACTAAAATGACATTGATTACATGCAAGTGATGACCGAAGTAGGAATATAATTTGCAGCTTCTCCAAGTCATGATATTGATAAAGCATTGTCGTAATACTATGTCTTCAGTAAATTATTTCAAATCTTCCTCAAATTTAAATCTTGAACATTGATTAATATTATTTGGGTGACTATTTAACATAACAAGTATTATTATTATCATGATATTATTGACATTAGAATTATTAACATCTAACATAATTTTTATTTAGGTATAAAATACTAGAGAAAACTATACAAAACATTAGCACATGGCCAATGAAATTTGGGCATAACCATCACTTCATCAAGAAATAGAACACTAATAAGACCCGAAGGCACTGTTTGCCACAGGTCCTTGTCACTATCCTGCTCACTTAAGGTAATCACTATTCTGATACACATTTTTTAGCGTATAGTTCTATGATTTTAGACAAATGCATAGAGTCATGTAATAACTGCCACAATCAGAACCAGGTCCACCCACCCCCAAATTCTCTAATGGATGTCTGCTCTCAAGTCTTTCCAGCCTGTCCCAGAGAGAAGGGGTTTTGTTTCTTCCCCTTTCCCCAGCAGCTTTCCCTAGTGCCCCCCCCCCCCAGAGGCTTAATGCTTTTGTTCCATTCCAGGAAGTACTTTCTGCCTTTCCCACAGCTGTGTGCCCCCCACACACACTGCAGACCTGTACCACCTAGGGGAAATTCTTTTGGTCTTCAGACCCCTGCCTCCTCTTTCAACATTCTCATGAGCACCCGTACAAGTTCACGGAGTAAAGCCTGCTAGGAGGCATGAATGATCCTTGTATCTGCAGTTCCAGCATGTCTCTACTTTCATCCTCCCTACACTTGGCCCTTAGCCATTCATTTAAAACAGTGGAATTCAAGGGCGCCTGGGTGGCTTAGTGGTTTAAGTGAATGCCTTCAGTTGAGGTCATGATACCCGGGTCCTGGGATCAAGCCTGGTGTTCAGTTCCCTGCTCAGCAGAGAATCTACTTCTCCCTCTCCTTCTGCTGCTCCCCCCACTTGTGCTCTTTCTGTCTCTGTCAAATAAATAAATAAAATCTTAAAAAAGAGAGAGAGAGAGAAACATTTGGGTTGTTCCTGAGGTTTTGAATAATCTTTCTATGACCATTTTTACAAGGACTTTGGTGTCTATAAGTATGTATTTCTACTAAACTCCTAAATCTAGAAGTGAAATTGTTAAATAATAGAGTACTCATAACTTCATCTATACTAGATACTGTCACTTTTCCAAGGTAGTTGGTAATTCGTACCTTGAGTCCACTCCAAAGTATAAACTGACTCTACGGTTCTCCAGTGCTTTTAAGGAGCCACTTGACAATTTCACCCAAGTTTATTTAATTGTTCCTGGTGGGATAGTTGGTCTGACACAAGCTACTCCTTTTTAGGGAGATGCAGTATTTCATAATGTTGCTTTTAAATTTACAAATATAATGCCAATTATAATTTTAAACAGACTTGACAATTATAGAAATAATGCAAACTTTAAAGTTTGCAACCATTCACGATCTGTATCAGTAAAAATTAACTTAATATTTTATATTGAAATGCATTACTACCATTACTTTTATTTTAAAACTATAATTTATACAGTTCTATAACCTAACAAATCATCTCAATCTCTGTTTCTCACTGTCTTGTTTCTCTCTGTCTTTCTGTATCACTTCTACTCCTGTCTGCCTCTCTCTTCCTGTTGCTTGAAATATTTCCATGGTAACCCATTTCAGTTATGTACCAGATCCTGTCCACCCAATATTCTACCACTGGTCAACTAGATGATTTCAAATGTTTCCCTGTTATAAATTATGTTCTAATCAACATTATTGTGTGTGTGCATGTGTGTATATATGATTTGTAATGTTAGTGCAAGTGTTTCTTTGAGTAAAAATTATTTGCTATGAAATTACTAAGTTGAAGTATATAAATATTCATTTTTTAAAATTTTGAAACAATCTCAAACTTTCAGAGAACTTCCAAGAACATGTCCAAAAATTGTCTCCTTAAACCATTTGAGAGTAAGTAACTTCCCTGTTGTCCACCACTCCCCCATACTTTAGTGTATCTTTCCTACAAACAAGGATGTTCTCCAACATAACCATAGTAAAACCATAAAAACAGGGATAGTAGCATTGATACATGACTACCATCTAATTGTGAGACATTCGATAAGTTTGGCCAATTATTCGTTTAAAGTCCTTTATACAACAAAAGCATCCAGGTCAGAATTATGTTTTACGTTTATTTTGTATTTCTCTTTCATCTCTTCAAGCCTAAAATAGTTCCTTTGTCTTCCCTTGATTTTCATGACCTTGACACTTTTGAAAATAGCCAGCTGGTATGTTGTAGAAGGTCCTTTAACTTGGTTTTTCTCATGATTAGATTCAGGTCCTATTCCTGTTATAGGCGTCATGCTGTTTTTTCTGTTTTGTTTTGTTTTTTTACTGCATTCCCTCAGTTGGTAAACATTTTAACTTGTCCAATTATTGATGATATTCACTTTAATTATTTGACAAGTGTTCTTTCAGGTTTCTCCACCAGTGATTTCTTTTTCTTTTGTACTTTGCATTCTGTAAAGAGTTTCTTTGAAACTATTAAAATATTCTTTTCCTTATGAAATTTGTCTCTTTATTATTTTAGTTTGGGTTCAGGGTTTCTTATTATGCTCAGTAAATTCTCATCTGTAACTATTATTTTAATATCCCATATTTGGCTGGTGGGAGCCTTTCAAGCTTCCTTATCTGAACATATGACTAGCCTCATCATTTTTTTGGCCTTTTTCCACTTCTTGGTACAAGAAGTCCTAAGCTCTTGTATTTTCCCTTTACATCCCTGATTTTAGCCATTTCTCCAGAGAAATCCTAATTTTGTTTAGTGAAAATTAAAGCCAAAACTGGGGGCTCAGCAACATCAGCACTGTTAAGGTATCACTACTTCCCAGCCCTCTCAAAGGCATAGCTAGGTTATACATGCTTGTTCATATTTATTTATCTTGATATATATATAGGTGGATAAATATAGAAATAAATGTAGTATAAAAGACTTAGATAGAAAGAGATAAATAACTTTCCTCCATGCAGATGCTTTCCTCATCCCCATTTGGGCTTTAATGCCAAGTAAATGTCTGCTATCACTGGCCCTTCTGTAAAGATGTCCTCTCCACCCTACGTGGGTTGTAACCTGTCTCTGGGCCAAAGCAACCTCTCATTTCATATTTTGACATGTGTCTGTTTCATCCAAAAACTTTAAGACTAAATATTTCATAAAGGGTTGGGGTTGTGGGAAGGAACAGGAGAAGGAGAAAAAGAGATGAATGGACATTTTCAAATTTAATGCAATACAAAATTCTTCTTTTTCTCATGATTGGGTAATATCAATCTTTTTAACACTTGCTAAATGATAGTAAATAAATAACAATTATTTTTGAAATATTTTGTATTCTTTAATTATGACTGAGGTTAATAGCTTTTTCATTTCGGTCATGTGTGCTTTTTTCTATAAGGAGTTATTTTTTATCATTTTTTTCTCCTTTGCTCTTTGTTTTTTCTTATTAAGTGGATATTTCATTATTCATTCAACAAATATTTACTGCACATGTATTATTGACCCTTAATATTGCTCTCTAGCTAGATATTTTCATTTGTATGAAATTTTATGTGGAATTTTAGTAATGAGCTCCTCAAAGGCAGGAATAAAAATTCGTGTTTGTCTTGGAATCATTTCACCACATGGCACAATGCCAAATATTTATTCATTAGCAACCTACTTTCAATTGTTTATTTGAAGATAATTATTTAACGTGAGGTCCATGGATAAGTTTCAAACACTTATGAACCTGAAAATATATAGGTAGGTACGTGTCTGTGTGTATATTTTTCTTGAGAGTGGCTAAGATTCCACAGGAACATTGAAACAGTTTATTTGGCCCCATTATTTTAGTATAAAATTAGAGATATGCTAAACATTAAGTGATGATTTATTTATATTAGAGACTATGACTACCCTGGCAAGCTTATTTTACATAAACAGTCCTGTGATCAGGACAATGACCTATGACCTCAAATCCTCATTGCATATAGTCTAAAACAACTTTCAACACTGTCTGATAGGAAATGCATCACCCAAAAGGAAATCATCCTTTTTTTTAAAGATATGATTGTTTGGGTTCTACAAGAATATTTTATTTAAAGTAACTTAACGACAAACAAAAAGGTTTTTTTTTCCAGTGCTTGATATAAACACTCCTCAAATTGGACATATTTTTATCAAAACAAACTTCTCTAAAGAGTTTAAGTTGCAAATACGAATTAAAATACCTACTCCATGGTTTAAACCACAAATTTGTTTTTTTGTGACTAGTATCTTATAACAAAACTAGCAGGGTTTAAACACTTCTGAATTACTCTGATAAAGGATATAATTTATTTAAGTTTGTTAAACATGAAACGAGTATCTCTAAAAGATAGTGAGGTAATATTCTTGGGAGATTCTGGAAGCATGCCGATTGGTAATTGACTTTGTGAACTGTGATTTACATGGAGTATATCATCCTATAATGCAATTAGTAGCTATTAAGTGTATGTTCAATATATAAATGTCAAATATAATAGAAATTTACATAAATATTTGGTGATTTTTGTTCTGTGGTGGGAAGCACAGAGATACATAACAACATGCTGTTAATAATTATAGTGCCAATACCATCTCAATGAATGTTAGACTCCTAAAGCTCTACAACGATTTAAAATTATCATAATCAAAAGTCTTATATTCAATCCCCTCTTCATATATTGATTTAGTGAATGTTTATACAGCGTCTATAATGCTAGAAGTTAGGTGTGTGAGATTCAATAGAATAGCACCGTATTTAGGCCACATTACACCGTGTGCAAGGGAAATATGTACATTAAAACAGTAGGGAAAAGGATGCTTAAAGAAGGTGGGGGGGCAGAATTCAGAATCCAAACCTCATACCCACGCCAACACTTCTTTTGGCTTTGTTGATACAGCAGGAAATTCTTCCTGTTAATATCTTTGTGGTATTCTTGGAACATTTAAGTCATATTCAAACATCACTAATCTTTCCTTGTGAAGAAGTAAAAAAGTCAAGAAAATAGCATAGGTTTGGGTGAATGGTAGGGCGCACAAGAAGAACATGAGCATAATGTATTATTTTGTTTGGCTTTATCCCCAGCCCCAGTTGATTCCTATCAAAACTCCAGTTCCAATTCCAGCCATGACACCTACTAGCTGTGAAACAGAGAGTTATTCTATCTCTTAAACCTGAGAGTTGTCATGTATAAAATGGGTATGATAATATCTTCCCTGAGTTGTCAAGATAATTAAAGTATAATGTACACAAAGCACCTTGCATGGTGTCTGGCTTATAATAAGCATCCATGGACATTTTAATATCCACAATATACTTTCAACTTTCCAAGGTCAAAATGTTTGGATGTTGTGTTTCCTGAGCTTCAGGCTTATCTTATATATATTCACAATAAATTCCCATCACCAAATGCAACATACGCCTTCCATGTAGCTCACTGAAATCTGAAACAGGTTAGGTATCCCACGTTCTTACAGTATATTCCATAGTGTCCTGAGCTTTCCAATGAGCATATAATAGTATTGTAATTGAACTTGTAGCAAGACCAGAAAAATCAATATATACTTAGTAAAATTTCTGTTGATTTTGGCCAAATATAGCAGTTTGTACGAGATCATTCTTGTACTAATTGCTGCAATCACTAGTTATTCTATCTGGGAATAGGGGAGTTTCACTTGTCTCTTATTGATCCGGCTTGACTGCATAGACATGGCTTAAGACTTTTTAATAAATAGCAAATTTATGCAACAACAAACCCAAAAATATTTCAAAAAGAAGTAACTCAAGAATAAGGCTATAATTACAGCATTGTTTAAAAAAAAAAAAAAAGTCAGGGCATTGACTTGAACTGGGTATCTAGATAACATCATAATTGAAAACAGATGCACTAAGCAGAAAGCAGCTTTTGGGTTTCTGGTTCCTGAACATTAATGCAATTGCCCAGTTGTGAAGTCATGCTAATGACTCAACATGAAGTTTTAGTACCTCTCTCAGACATTTAGCTAATGATAGATTGTAAATCACTTTGCTACCTGAAATGTAAGACCCGATCTATATTATGTTAATGAATCTGATGCCGTACTGCAGATGATTAGAAAGAATCATCAGGGGCCATTAAAACTGTACTTGGTAATGAGCTGCAGTTTGTTTCAGTGGAGAAACCCAGATTTAGAACTTGGCTTACTAGCATTTTCTAGCTAGAAGAAGATAGCTTTACTTCTTTGAAATTCAGGTGGTTTTCCTATTAAATTGGGAGCTATTACTTGTCAGAGAACAAATTATGATCATGTATATGAAAGCATTTTGTATATGGCAAAATGAGGTATTTTTATGATTATGGTACTCTTCTTTTTAAAAAAATCATTAGATTTTAAAAATACATTTATCATTTAATCATAGAAAATATTTGAAAATAAATCTATTGAGATATTTAATAGGAAAGAGAAAAGTTGGTTAAGGAAACATGATTCTTCTTTTTATTTAATTCAAATCCTCTGTGATAATTTATTCAGTGATGTTATATTACTTTCTGTTACAACATTGTTTTAGTTCAAATTTAATAATGCTTAAGATATTGAAATTAATCACTGATTTTATCTAATCACTAATTTTTAAATGAACAAACAGGATAGATTAATTCACAAAAAATGTTTAGGGACTAATATTCTAGAATTCAAAAATCAAGATGCTTCCTAATTTCATATTCAGTGAACAGTTGGTAAGAACATTATATATGCCAAGTTATGCCAACCTTTAATATAGGCTCTCTGTAGGTCATTATTATACGCCATAGAAACAAGTGGTGTCATGCCATCTTTAGACAAAAAGCCTGAGGTTCAGAGAAGTTTTGTGTAGCCTAAAGTCACAGGACTAACGCATTAGGAGGGCTGGCATTTTGTCCATTGTTTTTATTCCAAAGGCAGTGCTTTTCTCCTTTAAACTATATTTTGCCAACTAGCTTTTACAATTCTTTGTAAAAACTTCAAAATTATAACAGTACCTTTTCCAAAAACTAAATCCTTCAGTTCTGGACTAAGGTTAGGAAAATAGGCAAGACAATATATGTTTAATTTTAAGTCACTTTACCTATTCAAATATCAAAGGACAAAATATGTGGACATAAGATAGGAATATAACAATATATAATCAATTATTCTTTGCTTCATTTTTTTTAAAAGATTTTATTTATGTATTTCAGAGAGCAAGAAAGAGTAGGAGCAGGCAAGGAGCAGAGGGAGACAAACAAGCACACTCCACACTGAGCCCAGAGCCAAGGTAGGTCTTGATCCCAGGACCCTGCGATCATGACCTGAACTGAAATCAGGAGTCCAATGTTTAACTGAATGAGGCACCCAGAGACCCGGAGAACAAGGAAGTTTTTGGATGAAAAAAATTACAATTGGCACGTCATAAGTTATTTATAATACACACCCTATTTTAAATTTGATAATTAATCTGTTATTCTAAGAATTTTATCATTTTCACATGATTCATTATCTAACATAGTTATATTTTTCTGCAGTGAAGTCTTAAGAAAAAAAATCTCAACCACTTGTCTTCGCTTGCAGAGGGAGAGAACAAGGCAGACTATTACACCTCTCTGAAGGATGGCATATACAGCTTGAAAGAGAATAAATAAATTGTCAATTTGACTATAACAACAAAATCATAATCATCATATTTGTTAATTACTTAGAAGGAAATATCCTTTCCAAAAATATTGAAGTAATGGCAGTTACAATTTGTTTTTAACAGATCATTATGCAGCAGATTCTATGCAAGGTTGTTATATGCACCCTTTCTACTCTTCACATGAGCCTTGCATGAGGAAATGGGTGTTCTCATTTTATGGGCACGGAGACAAACGCAGAGATTGTATGTGATTTGGAAGGATGCAGACCACAGGGGATGTGAAGCACATACTTATAATTGAACAGAACTGGGTTTAAATTCTATTTTATTTTTTCATCACTATCTAATATATAACCTTTCTCCATCTTATGTTTATGATCTGTGAAATGTCTCATTATGTTGCTATGAGGATTATGTGTGATAATTCCATAAGATGTTTAATGTATTACTGGACACATGGCAAGCATTCCTATGTAGTTACTCATATTATGATTAAGCTAATGCATCAATATTATGTGATCCTTTGCTAAATTTGCCCAACTCCAAAGATCACCATCGCTTACAACCATGTTTATCAACACTTAAAAAAGATATTGACATTAGATATTTTGAAAACCATTTCTTAATTAAGATCTAATTCTCTAGCTATGACAGTCATATGTGTGTGTATACATTTTATCATCAGGCTCCACGGAGAACTCTATTAAACAAATACTCATACTCCTTTACTGCATCCCATTGCAAAGTATGAGCTTAAATATGAGCCAATGTGATGGCCTTGACCTGTTCTCACATGGAGAACAGGTGCCCACAGACCACTTTAGTCTTATGTTTTTTTTCTTTTTGGAGAAAGAGCTTTGACTGCAATTTTTGATGTACTGTGAAGCACTCTTTTATGCAGTGGGCAGACGATTACCCACAGGAGATTAATACGTTATAACACCAAATCAAGAATGACATATTCATTTTCTCACCAAAAGCATACCAGCAATATTTATCATAAAGAAATGATTGATTTACACCAAGCAGAAGCAATTTACATTTTTATACACACATGCACATTCACATACAAACTTTCAAAGCTTCAATGTAATTATCTTCTAATACATATTTTTGATGAAAAATATTCTTAAAAAGCAAAAACAGCAACCTTAACTCTAAATTGCTTTATTTTGTTCTCTTAATTAAGGAGTTATGAAAATATTCTGCAAGTGAATTTAAGTCAAAAATGATGTTTCGAAGAAGTCATTCCACATCATCTGGAGCACTGCAGCCTGCTATGACTCGTGCTAAAACCACTCAGCATGTGACATGCTGATACCGTTTTATTTATAGTGGCATGGGTCCATGATTCCTCCCCTCAGTGACTTGAATTCAAAATACTCAAAGAAGGATTTACGACTCAGTAGTTTAGTGTTGGAGAATCTGTACATCATAAACAATAACGCATTTCTGTAAAAAATTAATGTTTCAGTCACAGATGTAGCGTCCTGTTCAATAACATCTTACCTCTTGGGGCGCCTGGGTGGCGCAGTCGTTAAGCATCTGCCTTTGGCTCAGAGTCCTGGGATCGAGCCCCACATCAGGCTCCTCTGCTATAAGTCTGCTTCTTCCTCTCCCACTCCCCCTGCTTGTGTTCCCTCTCTCGCTGGCTGTCTCCTTTCTGTCAAATAAATAAATAAAACCTTTAAAAAAGAATAACATCTTACCTCTTGAGCAAGTCAAAGAGTCTCCTTCCGCTCATCCTTTGCTACATTCCATACTTCCATGGGTAAATATTGAACATTGAAATGCTACATGGGAATGAGTCATACTGGGTATCTTTTCCTATTTTTTAGCACTTTTCATTTTTTTACATGTGACGGGACAGAGTTATAATCAGGAATATTTTTTTTAATTTAATGAAGGCTTCTATATTCTAAGAGCCATGTTATGTGCTAAAAATTTTAAATAAATAATCTAATTAAAATAATCTATGGTTTCTACCCTAACTTTTCTATTTAAATCAGTTATGACATCAAAAAGAACAGAAAAATCAATAAATTCAAAATGTACATTAATTTTTAGAATAAAAATTTACACCAAAATTAAATCTGTGAATGCATGGTGCTCCCAGTTAAGTTAATCATATTATTCAATGGAATGAGAGAGAGGCACAAAGAGTAGGAGGACTGACAGAATGCTCTAATTCCTTTGCATTCCTGCACGTGATCTCAAGATGCCAAATGAAGCTCTAGCTGCAAAAGATAAGAGTACCCGTCATGGACCAAACAGACCAACTATCTTCCACAAATCATAATGTCAAGGTAGATAATGCAATCAAATTTGCAAAATATTTTGAAATAATATGACATACTGACTTACAAATTTTCTCAAATCGTTGCGCTTAATTGTGCAGCTTCCTTGACTCCCTTCCTTCATTTCTTTAATGTTGTAATTTGCATGTTTCTCTTCTGATATTGAAAGGCTCAAACTACACTGAAAAGCATAGTGGGTATGCACATCCCTCCTTTAAGAACATTAAGAATGTGAGAATGGCCTCAAAGTAAACATGGGAAAGGAAAATAAGACAACATACACTTGAGATTTTGAGGATCAGATCACTAGGAAATACCTAAGGGACTCCACAGCCTTACCCAGGAAATTAAGTCACGATATGTATTCCTAGGTAACTCGTTTGCAGTTAAAATGTCAAGATTTTTCTATTAAAAGACACAATGTTAAGAGAAAAAAATACAACAAAGGCAAAAAAACTGCCTAATCCTAGCCCAAGACTGAAAGGATCTAGTTTTTGAAAAAGATAACTTTTTAACTTCGAAGTTTTTATAAATATTATTTTAAATCAAATTGGAGAATGGTGTGCATATACATAGTTTTTGATAGAAATTAAATTTTTCCAGTGAACCAATGTGATTTTGTTAGGGAGGAGATGTCTTCCATGATGAATGAATGACACAAACTAAGAAAAAATTAAGTATTTTAAATAAGACAGCTGTGGCGGACGAATCTTTCAAGACAGTCAACACTCTGAATCAGTATGAAAAAAATAATGCAAAGATTTATTCAAGTGAATTTTTTCCCCCTGAATTGGCCAACACCATAGCAACAGCTTCACAAGCTCCAAAGTATCCTTCCATCTTAAACTCTAAAAGGAAGTTTAATATTCAGCTACATTTAAGAACATTGCATGTTCTGGGCCCACTTGGAGAAGTACGTTGTATATTAGCATATTAAAGATCCGAGTGGCTCAGCTGTATGGACATATTTTTAACTGCATTTGATGTATCATACTTGACTACTTGAATATTCCTCAAATGAAATGATTAGCATGCTATAGAACCAGCATTCTATGAAACATTTCTAAGACAGGGTGCTCCAAACACAATCATCGACTGATAAACAGAGGTGTGCTGTGCTCCATTTTCTCCATTCTCCCTTTCAGATTGGTTCCACATTTTTCACACTGCTCCACTACCAAGTGGCTGACCAGCTCTTCACAAAAGAGCTTTTTGCCCTCTGACTTCACATTACTCAAGGGTTGGCACCAACAGGAATTCAGAGAATGGACAAGAGGTCTAGGACATATTTTTTTTTAAGAGAGAGTGCACACATGTGAGCACAGGGGGAGCGGCAGAGGGAAAGGGAGAAAAGGAATCTTAAGCAGGCTCCATGCCCAGCACAGAACTCTACACAGGGCTGGTTCTCATGACCCTGAGATCACAATCAGAGCCAGAGTCAGATGCTTAACCGACTGAGACACCCATGCACCCCTAGAGGTCTAGTACATATTACCCTGACTGTGTCCCTCCAAGATCACTACAAATTGGCTGTGTCCCTATGCCAAAGACCAAAACTTTTATCAGGTGGCATTTCCCTACAGGTGCTCTTCCTGTGTTCTAATCACATCTTTCCTTCCCCTTTTAGAACTGTCAGTGGCATTTTTTTTTTCTTAAGAGAGGGAGGAAGATTGCATGTGTGAGGGGGACAGAGTGCAGAGGAAGAGGGAGAGAGAGAATCCCAAGCAGGCTCCATGTTTAGCACAGAGCCCAATGGGGGGTTCAATCTCATGACCCTGAGATCATGACCTGAGCCAAAGTCAAAAGTCAGACACTCAACTGACTGAGACACCCAGGCCCCCAGTGAATGGGAACTTCTGTCCGCTGTTGTTAGACCTACAACACTTCATTACTATTTCTGTCAAGCCTGTCCATGACTGTGTAAGTGATTTCCTCTGATTGAGCCATCTCTTTCTTGCTTGAGTAGACCCAGGAAATGGATAGTCAAAATAAGATTCTAGGATTAAGTTGCTCACATACTTAAAGAGTTCACAGATAATCCTTTGCAGACAAGAAATAGGTCACTAGGGTAATCTGCCAGGTAGTGGCATCACAAGTATTTGAAATCATCACTAATTTCACAATACATTAAATCTAATCTACTGGACAGTCCATTAAATGCATCAGATGACGTGCAGACAGACGCTGGGAGTTAGTTGGCTGTGATCCTCAGGCGCTGTGGAATGTAAATCTGATTATCTACACTCTGCTTGAACTTTCTGTTTTTTCCAATCCCTCACACTCTGGCCCAGGAGTAAATACAAGATCCTCAATTAATGTACAAAGACTCTGATCTATGTGTGCTGTCTCATTCCTTATCACTTCCCTGAAAGTATACTTTCTTAGTTCACTCTGAGATGGGCAACTTGCTCTTGAAAAAGTTGCAGGCACCATCTTTTTCTAGTTCGTGCTTCACACATTCTCTTCTCTGTCTAGACTGCCCTTCCATTTTGCATTCCAGTGAGCTATAGTGTCTATCCCATGATGCACAGCAACCTAGCTGATGCCACTGCCTCTTCCTTGCGTTCCCAATCAGCTGTGTGTCCTCCTCCTCTGTGCTCCCTAAGCACTTACGAATACCTTTCATAATGAGGTTCTGACATGCCTGTCAGTTGAATTTTCCTCATCAATGTTTCCTACTAGACTGAAAGATCACTGATTAAGACTGTCCTGTGCTCTTTATTTAACAATATATCCTTGGTACCAGTCACATTCCCAAGCATGTAGGAGGAATCTAGAAAAAAAGTTGATTTAAATAATTAATTAGAATTCCTTTTTCTAATATGTTAAAATCAATATAGGTCCCCTTTGATTTTGCAATGCCTCTATATGAATAAGGTCAAAGTTTTAAAATTAAAAAAATTCAAAGATATGTTATTTATTTATTTTATTTTTTAAAAGATTTTATTTATTTTATTTGACAGAGAGAGAGCACAAGCAGGGGCAGCAGCAGGCAGAAGGAAAGAGAGAAGCAGGCTCCCCACTGAGTGGAAAGCCCGAGGTGGGGCTCTATCCCAGCACCCTGGGATCATGACCTGAGCCCAAGGCAGATGCTTAACCTGCTGAGCCACCCAGGTACCCCAAAGATATGCTATTTAACAGTTCAAAAATATACAAAGAAATGTATGAAAATCATCCTTTGCCTCTCTATTCTTTTAATCTTCTCGTCAAAGTTAACTTACATTAACAGTAGAGTTATGTTGTCTAATATGCTTTTCAAGAAATTTTTTTACCAAACAAAATAGAATGCACTATTAAAAAGAAGATATTTTCAGTATTTTTTACTTGTCTGCAGAAAAGCATGGGCGTATTAACACTAATTGTACTTTGGAGTTTAACATTACCACAGAGCAGTTTTCTTTACCGCAACAGACCGAAAATATGCATGAGATAAATGACTCTCATTAAGCTTTTGCTACCTGGTTGGAAGCTTTATTTGTCTTGTTGATAATTCTAAAAACATTGTGGTTCTTCGTAGTACACCACTGCATTCGGTGGATGTCTAGCTGCCTACGAATGTAACTGAAAACATTAACAGACTGTTCTAGAAGCCGGTGTTCCACATTTACCCTGGTTTTCCAAAAATCACCATTAAATTTAGAAACTACTGCATGTAAACATGTTTTCATGTATTTTGAGTAGTTAAATGTGTTGCAAAAGTCATACAAGTTTTTAAAGCCCTTGATAATACAATGAATAAAAACATACACAACACAAGTCACGGTTTTTGCTTTGCTCACCACACCACATAGCAACAGGAAAGGAATAAAGGAAGAAGCAAGATAGGAAAGAGATTTTGAATTTATTTTTAGTGGGGCACTTTTGCTGCAGAATATCTAACTGCTGAAAATCATACCTTTACCCAATACAAAATAAAGGAGAACACTTTTGAGAACTATTTCCCAAGAACAAGGAGGATTTGGCATATTTATGGTTGAATATTGTGATTGGCACTGTTAGTCTAATAGAAAGCAAGGGGACAGCTCTATTAACCACTGTGGCTTGAAATCCTGATTTATGTTTCATCCTCTAATTAAAATCCAGGAACCCTAAAGCCGAGATATATTATGTATAAATTTACTTTAGCAATGAGATGTCTATTAGATGATGTAAATGTCACGAAGAAATTGGAGGACCTTTTCTTCAACATGAAAAACGGAAATAATCTTTAGCGGAGAGAGATCCAAACAATTTCCAAAGAACAGACAGAAAGGTCTACGAAGCCAGAGTACCTCAGAAAGCAGATCGTGACTGGATTTCAAGTCTTGTTACTGTGCAGGGAGCCAGCAAAAAAATATATAATTTTTTTCTCTCAGGCTCTAATTAGGAAAATCCGTCAAGCTGATGCTCTGGTGGTACCTCATGGGCTACACTAACATCCTCAGAATAGAACCCACTTTAATTCAACATATTCACCAAGTCCACTGTTGTGTTTAATAATGTATTAGTACTATATAGTTCTTGATTTGTTTAAACAAAGGTATTCAACTAAATCTTTAAATGGGAAAAGAAAGGCGTGTGAGTCACAGAGAAGGTAATTTTAGAACCAAATTCTAAATTCTAATCTCTAACTTATTTATTTCTGACTCGGGATCAGGACAATAGAACTTATTACTTTAAAATAGGAATTGAGTTTTCTTTACTTAAGGATTCCCAAAAGGAGCTTAGCTGCGATTATATATGGAAACACAAAGGGAGAAGGAAGTTCAAAGGGGAGCTCAAGATCAGAGAGAAATGCCTCAAATCCAAAATAGGAGGTTTGTCTCCATACCTGCACCTCCTTTGTACAAACTGCATGCCACTCTCCATATTCCGCTTTCTTCGCTGACTGTGAGACTGATGAGCGCCTGAGAGATTACTGGTATGTTCTCTAATTAGATGGATTGTTTTTCTACTATCTTAAAAATAATATTTATTAATATATAAATAATGAATAATAAATGAGTTAATATATCAGTGACAAATATAATATGTAAATAGATGTAATGATAGTTTGTTTATTCCATTTCCTTGAAAGAAGCATAAAAGGAAAGTGTAGGGCTCTGAAGAGCGAAAAAAAAAAAAAAGACATCACAAATGTTATATTCTGAAGTTTGTAGATATCATCTCACAGGAGAATTGCTTAGATCCTCAGTCAGAGACCATTTATTGTGGACACAAGAATCTAACATACACTAGAAGTTTAATAAATATTTATAGATTCCCAAGTTCATTCAAGTCTTGATGACAACTCCTTTGTTGAAATGAACTTTATCTTGACTATTTTATGTTTACTACACTGCATAGCATACTGTGTCATATAGACACACCATGACTAGCATTTGTTAGCAATTTACTATTTCAAAAATAGTTTTATCTATATCATCTTACATGACTTTCCCTATTTTGTGAGTTAGCCAACATTATTGCCATTTTGTAGAATAAGTCGCTTAGAGTCAAAAAGATTGACTTACCTGGCTGTAGTTATTAAATTCCAAAGCCTTGCATCAAATAGAGTGTTTCAGACTATGAATGTCATGCTCTTCCCCATACAATATTCATCAAGAAATGATTATTGAATGAACAAAAATTGTTTTTCATTTGATATTATTTTCTGAAAATGTACCAAATGCACAGTGTATACAAGTCATGGAGCCAGAAGCCAGAGATATAAAAATAGTGAAGCTGAAGTGAGAAGATGTGATCAGAGGTTCACAGGATCCCCACTATTGATCTACTACCCCTCCCCCACCCCCAACAGCTACCAGATGATCATATTGAGGCCATATATCACCGCATGATTTTCTCACAAGATAAATCTTATGTCATGAATATAAATAACGGATATAATAAAGGGTTGAACTTTGAGTAAGGTAAACAGAAATAAATGCACAGGACTAACAGGAGCTGGGTTTTTTTCCATAAATATTTCTAAGTATGTGAAAGATGATTAGGTAATTGTATCATGGTCTCAGGGAAAAGGCCTCACTACTTTTTATGTATTTTAATAGTTGTATTTTGATAAGACATTCAGAAATAAGAAGTTAATTTCACAATAGAAAATAGAGTTTTATTTGATCTGAGGTAGCATCTGAAAGTCCTCACACCTAATTTAATAGCAACTGGTGTTTCTAATAGGTTTTATGTCTGTATCTCCCATTCAAGTTTTGTTTTTCTTGTTACCAAACCTTGTAACAATATACAAACTAGATATCTGGGTTCTACTTCTGTTATATTTGAATGCACACCTGTAGACTCTAAACCAAGAAACAAACAAAAATCAAACACAAAACAAACCAAAAAACCACCTATGGGTTCTGAGGTAAAAACAGAAACAGGAAAGTTTTCTTCTCTTTTTCTTTCTTTCTTCTTTCTTTCTTTCTTTCTTTCTTTCTTTCTTTCTTTCTTTCTTTCTTTCTTCTTTTTTTTTCAGGGAAGTTTTCTGACGAAGAGTTGAACCACAGAATCAAAATATAGCTCAATTCTAAGTTTTTCATTCTTATGGCTTTAGGCTGGAAGACAGAACACAATCAGCTCCCCAGAGGGAGGATAAAATTCAGAAAGAAAACACAGTCTTCTGGCCTAAAGTAGAGAAGTCAGAGTTCAAGGCAACCACAATCACTGGAAAGTGAAGGGCTAATCCTGAAGGGTCCAAGGCCAGAGAAGGAGAACTCCAAATTTTACGTATACACTTTTCTCAGATCTCTGACTGAAGCCAGAAGGACACAAACATGGGGCACACTGCCAGCAACCCCACTAAAGACAAAAGAATTAAATGGAGAAGCTACTGCCCAAGAGATGGGGTTTGTGAATTGGGTCAAACGTTGCTCATTGCCTGCTATAAGAAAATACCAAAGCTCTGGAGGAGTAATACCAAATTTGGAATCCCCACAATATCAAATTTACAATTCCAGAATGCAATTCAAAACTATTAAGTGCATGAAGAACTTGGAAAATGTGACCTATTCTCAATGGGGAAAAAAAAATCAACAGAAACTAACACTGAGATGACCCAGATGTTAGAATGTTTAGTCTAGAATGTTAAAGTAAATATTATAACTATGCTTGATTAGAAGAGAGGAAAATACACTTCCAATGAATGCAAAGAGGGAAGACGTTGAAAGCGAAATAAAAACAACAAAAAGATCCAAATGGAAATTTTGTAACTGAAAAAGATATAATAATTGACATCCCAAATACCCAGGATGTACTTAGTAGTGGACTCTTTAAAAAGAGTCACTAAAAAGAAAGATAGTTTAATAGAAGATATCAAATCTGAAGAAAAGAGGAAAAAAATGGGAAAAAAGTGAACAGAGCTTCTGGGATGAGTGGGATAACAAAAATGAAAAACTGTCACATATGTGTGATTAGAACCCCAGAGAGGTGATAGATAACTGAGCAGGAAAAACATTTGAAGAAATATTGGCCTGAAAACTTCCCAAATTTAGTGGAAGATACACCTTTACAGATTCACTGGGCTCAGTCAAATTCAAGCAAGGTAAGTGTGAGGAAAACCATAACTAGGTATTTCATAGTTAACTGCTGAAAATCAGAGGTAAAGAGAAAATTCTGAAAGCAGCCACAGAAAAATGGCAATTTACATACAAGGAGAAAACAATTAGAATGGCGGAAGACTTCTAATCAGAAATTATAAAACTCAGAAGACAGCAAAACATCTCTAAAGTGCTGAAAGGAAAACACTGCCCACCCAGAATTTTACATCTATATAAATATCTTTTTAGCATGATAGTGTGATGTTTTCAGAGAAAAGAAAAAGTGAGTTATCTATAGACCCCCACCATAAGGAATGTTTGAAACTATTCTTCGGACTGAAGGGATATGACGTGGTCCAGCAAAGTATCCTCAGGAATAAATGAAGAATATCAGAAATAGTAAATACTGGAATAAATATAAAATGCTATTTTTCTCCCTCAGTTTTAAAAAACATATGATTATTTAACAAAAAAAATTGTAACATTGAATCTCAGTTTTATAACGTATGTATATGTGAAATATAGGACAAAATGGCAAAAAGGTAAGGGATATAAACAATTATGAGATTTCTGTATTTTAAATGAGCTGATAAGATATTAACTCTAAGTAGACTGAAAAGTTTAGGATGTGTTACCCCTCAAGGAACCACTTAAAAAATGCAAAAATTAACAATCCAATACATAAATTAAAATGTAACACTAAAAAAATATTTAAATAACACAAAAGAAGGCAGGAAATGAGAAACAGAAGAACAAAATTAACAGGCACAAACAGAAAACAGATGTTAGACATAAATCCAATTACATTAATAATTAAGTAAAATTTTAAGAAACTAAACATTCCAACTAAAAGATCAAAAATGTCACAATTGATTAAAAATTAACTGTGCTATATACGAGATGCATTTTGTATATAAAAACACAGGTTGAAACTAACTGGATAAAAATATATGTATCATGCAAATAGTATGTATTAGAAAGCAAATCAATTATGTTGATATCAGTTATGTCAATATCAAATGAAATAGACTCAGTGCAAAAGAATGATCAGATATAACATGGACACTGATTACTGATAAGAGTCAGGAACACAAAACATTCAGGAATCTATAGTCACCTGATAACAGGGCTTTAAAATCAGGCAGCAAAGATTTCAGAAGAGAATTTCACAAACATTTTAAAAAATTTGAACATATCTCTTTCAGCAATTAGTAGAATTAGACACACACACACACATCAGTAACGACAAATATGATCTAAGCAATATTATCCCATCACCATGACCTAATTGGTATTTATAGAACAATACATGCAATGATTAAAGATTACATATTTTTTCTTTTTTTTTTTTTTAAGATTATTTATTTATTTGGGGAAGAGAAAGAGAGAAAGAGCATAAGCAGGCGAGCAGCAGAGGGAGAATGAGAATTAGGCTCTCCACTGAGCAGGGAGCCCTATGCCAGCTGGATCCCAGGACCTTGGGATCATGACCTGAGCCAAGGCAGACATTTAACCCACTGAGCCCCCCAGGCACCCTGAAGATTACATACTTTTTGCAAATGCACATAGCATACTTACCAGATAAGCTATACAATGGTCCATAAATATATTTTCTTTTTTTTTCTTTAAGATTTTATTTATTTTAGAGAGAGAGTGTGCGCGCTCTAGCAAGCACAGGGAGGAGTGGGATGGGGCGGAGAGAGAATCTGAAGCAGCCTCACACTCAGTGCGGGGCCTCATGCACGGCTTGATCCCTCAACCCCGAGATCATGACCGGAGCTGAAACCAAGAGTCGGAAGCTTAACCAACTGAGCCACTCAGGTGCCCATATTTTCTCTTTTAAAAAATTTAATTCCAATACAGTTGTAATAGGTTCATGTGCGCAGTATAGTGATTCAACAATTCTATATCAAGAGAAGTGTACTAAAAATATTTTCAATCAGTTTCAGAGAATTGAAATCATATAGAGTATGTTTATTATATGAACAGAATTAATTTAGAAAACCACAATGATAAAATATCTACAAAAACACAAATATTTGGAAATTATGCAAAGTAGTTATAGATAATCTATAGAAATCACAAGAAAATTAAAAACTACTTTATCCAGTTTTGTGGAATGTAGTAAAATTGGTGCTTGAAAGGAAATGCATACCTTTACATGCTTATATTAAAAAAGAAGAAAGGTCTAAAATCAATAACCCAAGTTTCCAGAGAGCAGGCTTTAGGTAAAGACGGGAAGGATATGAGGTCAGCAAGCAAGCAAGCTCCAAATTAGAAAGGGTATCATATACACAGGTAAGGAGTTTGAATTTTTCACTGACTGCCCTGGGGAGCTATTGCAGTGTTCTAAGTAGGGAAGAAGTAGGATCAGATTTTTCATTTTAAAAAGATTATTCTGAGAGCAATATGAATTATGGATTTATTTTAGATCCACTTGGAACGAGGGGAATAGATAGGAAGTGACTGTAATAATCTGTGTATGAAAGGGACCAGATTCCACAAAAATATTGTCTATGGAAACTGAGAGAAGCCACTGGCATCAGAATTACTAGGAGGTAGTAGCAATAGGATTTTGTGACTGGTTGCTGTTGATGTTGAGCCAAAGGCTGGACTTTGGTTGGCTTTGGTGAAACAGAATGTGGGAATAGCAACAACAATCATGGAAATAAAAAATGAAGGTGAAACAGGAGGTTCAAAGGAAAATAGACATTCATTTTGAGAGGCATTCTTCTACCCAGGTACGTAGATATTCAGCTTGTTAATTTTCTCAATTTCAATTTTCTATTTCATTAATTTCTACTATTTATATTTTCTGCTTCCTTAATTGTGTTGGGCTTACTTTGTTTTATTTCAAAGCAATTCTGACTCATTTTTTTAACATTGGGATGAGATTTATAGGAGAATATTATTTGCTTTGAGTAGACAATGCACAGGGAAAGATGGCAGAGCTGTCAGAGGTTCAGGGCTAGTTTTAAATGGTGGCATTAGAAGTCATTTTACTACTGGGAATACCTTTGTCTTGTAGAGATGGTCAAATAAATGAAATCTCAGTGTACAATGCAATATTGCACATTCCAGTAGACAATATCAGCATCTTATTGGGGCGCTATTGGGTTATGCTGTTTGGAAGTTACAAATATTCACAGCCTTAGTTTATCCTTCCTCATTCCCCAAGCAGAAAATTTCTATAACTGAGAGATTCTACTTCAGAATAATTAAATGCTTATCCTAAGTTATCATGTCTGTTACGGGAAATGAAAAAGCATAGACGCATTTCTCCCCCCAAGTGTCTGGGAAAACAGTATTCTATAAAATGCCTAACATTAATTGTTCGTAATGAATTATTGAGTCTATAGCCACTGGAAATAACATAATTGCATCTTCTAATATTTTTTTACTCTTCATCACACTTGACTTTTAGTACATTTGATAATGTTGATCAAGTCCTCTTTCCTGAAACTATACTCATGTAGTTTTCCTTAATAGCTCTCTTAACTTTCCTTTTCTATTTCCTTTGAGAATTCTTCTTTGTCCCTTATACTTCCATGATTTCAACCAATTACTCCCAAATATAGATCTTCTCATAAGGCAGTTTTCCTGAACTTCAAACCATTGTATCCAATGGTCTGTTAGCCATCAGTAGTAGATGTTCTGTAGGACTTCACCTGAACTTGTCAAAGACTAAACTCATTCATGCCTTCTTCCTATCAACCACCTGAATCCATTTAATCAATTTAAGCACCGCCATTCATCCAGTCATTCAAAACCTAAGAGCCACCTGTAAAGCCTCCTTTACCCCCTCAGTCAACCAATTAACAATCCTGTTAGCTTTACCTGTAAAGTATATCTGGGATCTGTACACTTCTCTACATTGATCATCTGTCAATGAAAGTACCACAATGATTGGACTTTACTCTTTCCAATTCATCTTCTTTCAGAAATTAGGATTATCTACTAAGAAAAAACACACATGCATATACATATGCGTACATGTGTGTATATACACATTCATAACTATTTCATTTCTTTATTTGAATTTTTCTGTGGGTCTCATGGCATAGAGAATATAATCCTGTTAGTGGCACTAAGTTAGTTTTAGGTAAACAGTTTTACAATGAATGACTACTAAATAAACAGAACAAGATGAATTATTAATGTTAACCGTGTCAAAAATCTGTCCAATATGTAATCATAGATTCATGGATCTAAATACAACCATTATTCATTATCGAACATTTGCTGAGTCTCTAATATCAGTCTGCCATACTTTCAGATACTAGAAATACACTAGCAAGCAAGGCAAGGTTTATTTTGTTAGGGCGCTTGGGTGACTCAGTCGGTAAAGCTGCCTTCAGCTCAGGTAGTGATCCCTGGGTCCTGGGTTTGAGTCCTGCATTGGGCTCCCACTTCTTCCTCTCCCTCTGCCCCTCTCTTTCTGTCTTTCATGAATAAATAAATAAAATCTTTAAAAAAAATTGTATGTTGTTAAATTAATTAAACAAAGAGGCCACTGGACTGTGTTAGCTTTAATGCCCTCATAGTCTTTGTACGTAAAATCAAAACCTAACCCTAAAATGCCTCAGTTTAAGAAATCAAGACCTAAGGACAGGGGCGCCTGGGTGGCGCAGTCGTTAAGCGTCTGCCTTCGGCTCAGGGCGTGATCCCGGCGTTATGGGATCGAGTCCCACATCAGGCTCCTCCGCTGTGAGCCTGCTTCTTCCTCTCCCACTCCCCCTGCTTGTGTTCCCTCTCTCGCTGGCTGTCTCTATCTCTGTCAAATAAATAAATAAAAGCTTTAAAAAAAAAAAAAAGACCTAAGGACAACCAATTACAAACAACTGACTAGACTTTCCCAAATAAAACAACCACTTAAGCTACAGCTGCTCAAATAACACCACTGTTTTTGCTTCCTTCCACCTCTTCTCTATGAAAGTCTTTCCCCAGGTTCCTGTAGATGGAACACTCCCAACCACTTCCCATTTGGTACTGCCCCATTTGTGTCCATTTTTATTCAAATGAACTCATCAATTCAATATGCCTCTCTTTATCTTTTAACAATTCTCTCATTATGCTTACATTCTTTCTATAAACAAGTAACTCATCTCAAAGCAATGGTAGAAATTCTAAAAAGAAAAAGTCAATTGGACATAGGAAATCAAGATCGTTTTTTTAACTAGAGTAGTCCAAAAGAGATGTCTCCCCAAAGACTGCACTGATTTGATACATAAACGCAAATAAGTGGTGGGATTAATGCCTTAAGGATAGAGTTATAGTTTTTTATGCAGACAGCCAAGCAACTGCAAAGGCCCGTAAATGAGAATGATTCTTGAGCATTTGAAGGACAGAAAGAGGGAAAGTGGAAATGGAAAATAGATGAGGAAAGAGTGTTGGGAGATGGACTTTGTGAAGAAAGGAAACATCCAGGGTCTTACAGGACAGGACAAGTGGATAATAAAATATTATGTTTCTAGCTCCTCATCTTTAGGAAAGTAACATATTATTATGCTTCCCTTTTCAAAGAGGTGTCCTTTTAAATTTGTTTTCACTATTATACATCTATTATTTTTTTTTTAAGATTTATTTATTTTTGAGAGAGAGAGAAAGCAGGGGGAGGAGCAGAGGGAGAGGGAGAGAGACAATCTCAAGCAGACTCCCCAGTGAACGCAGAGCCCAATCCCAGGACCCTGAGATCATGACCTGGGCCAAAATCAGGAGTTGGACACTTAACCAACTGAACCACGCAGGCACACCCTTTTTTTAAAGATTTTTTTTTTTTTTGAGAGAGAGAGAGAGACTACACCTATTATTTTAAATTAAATAGGAATAAAAGCAAACACAATAGATTTATAAGTACTTACTTGTATGTAGTTTCCATAAGGAACAATTATGATTTAGAACATTTTCTAATCCTTTTTATATCATTTCCTTGGCCTTTTTCTTTTCATTAAATTTTCTTTCATTAAATTTTGTCTCTCATTAAGACCTCTCCATGCTTTTCCAATATAAACATTTATTTTTAGAAAAAGATTGGACGTTCACTTAAACTGTAGTATAAACAAATGATCAATTGCTGCTTAAAGTACTTCCAGTTTTAGTATATACGTCAAAACCCCAAAACTAAAGAAAACATTATTCGTACTGGTAGGAAATCATACATGTTTCTGAAGCGATGGTGGCTTCTCAGAGTTTTTCGAAGTGACCCTCTGGGGCTGGAGAACTGAGCTAGATACGAGTGTTAATGGAGGTCCTGGCTGATATAAGCATGAAGGTAAATGCAATGTTCGTGTATACCATTTTACATCAAGCTTCATTTGCATTCTACTATAAAACCAATAAATCCAAAACCATAATTTTTATACTTTTTTTTAAAACACATTCTAGAGCTGCATTAAAAAGGCACCAGAGCTGTCTCAAGGCATTAAGATTTTAGTTTTTCAGACAACTGTGGAAATGTAGGAGATTTGGTTGAGTACCTAAATTTGACCACAATCTCTGAATCTTTTTACACAGCAAACTTAACACTTTGGCCCCTGGAGTATCCTATTTGATACAACCTGGCATCTAACCAAAAGTCACCTTATACTGAGAGAGTTGAGTAAATTACTGGGGGACCTTGAGGTATGTGAGTAAGAAACTGTGTGTGTGCTTAATTCAAGCCGCAGTCATTAAGATTATATATCACACAATCCAATGTTATTGAGACATGTACGCTGCTGAGTCTAGATGTCCTTAGTGATTTGCTGAAATGTCTCTAACTCAGCAGTTTGGAAATTTCTTGCTAAGAATACCGTTCTCCTTCATATAACAGCTCTTCTCTCATGTCTACCTTTTATTTGAAGTCTTATGAATAAAGTACATGAAGAGAGGAAGACATTTACCAACCTCCATATAGGACAATTAGGACTTAATTGATTCACACATCTCTCATTCAGTGTATAGCTTCTAAAACACAACTGTGACCACACCCAAAGGTCCGCCTGGAATGTAACATGATAAGAAAATCTACTGTAAAATGCCCAATAAATTGAAAAGAATGCAAAATAAATACTACCTAAAATAGTTATATTTCACAAAGACATTTGTATGGAACCCATTCAAAAGTAAAGCAGTCCCTTTTTAGACTTGATTACTCCTTCTGGGTGGGGGATAGTAATCATCTGAATAGAAGCTATTGCTTCTTAGTAATGACCGCTGCAGGTCTCCTGTTCAGTTCTTCTATTCTCAAACACAATGTTCAGAATGTCAAGTTTGACTGCTCTATGAATAATTCAAAATGATCAGTTCCTGAATTGCCATTTGTGGTCCGGGGGTGGGTTACTATTCAAACCAGTTCACTGAGTAGCTCACCAGAATATGTCTGAAAATGAGCCAAGATTTTGGGTTTGTTGCCTTTTTTTTTTCTTTTTTTATTCTTTCTCTAACAGTGACATTGTAAAAAAGAAAAAAAGATACTGGTCTCAGAATGGATGGATTTTCTTACAGAGAAAAGCTTTTAACCACTGACAGCATAAAGCAGTGTGTGTGAATTTTTATAGAAACAGTCCCACTGCTTGATACCCGTGCTTTCCTCCCCAGGTTCACTCCTATGAAAAATGCCCTGGCAGTGTCTCTGTACGACAATTTTCTCAACCAAAGGTCTGTAGCTGCAGGTCCAGGCTCAGCAACTGAAAAATGCACTTACTGAAAAAGAAACCATTTCCAATAAAAGCAACAGAATTTGAGTGGACCGGCCAAGCCAATTTCTGCTTTGTATAACTGCTCAGGTTCCAACAGTTCTTTTTTTTTTTTAATATTTATTTTTTTCCTAATAGATTGAAAGCCTCCTTTTTACCATTGAGCTATAGCAATGCAATCCAGTAAAAATAGCTGAGCGTCTTTCTGTACAAGCTTGTAATTTCCTTCTCTGTTAAGGTTATTTTGGAAATGAAAGAAAGTTATAAGTCAAAGAAAACTACCATGTCTTCTCCTTCCTCAGCCCCTTTGACTCCAGTTAGTCTCCTAATCTTAAATCCAATCAGTTTTATAAAATTCAACTTAACAAACTTTTATTAAGCTTTTGATATCTGGGTTTGAATACCATAAAATATAGTCCTTTATTTAAGCATATAAAAAATCAAGACTATTTCAAGCAATAATAAACCAATTTAATTAGACTAAAACAAAAATAAAGTTAAATACAAGAAGAAAAGAATGCTATAGAATTGGGATACTGGGAAATATCAGAGAATATGAGGTAAACCTCTCATAGGGAAAGCCCATAAGGGACAAGATGTCCCTTCAACCCAGATGAATAGTGCCCTGAAGAACCTAATTGCCTACAGAATTCTCTCTCTCCTCTTTGCTTCCCTGCACTTTTTTCTGCACCCCAACCTCTTTTGAATGGGAGGAAACATTGCTCTGACACCTGTCAGGATTTACCTCCAAAGCCTCAGTGTCCCCAGGGAAGGAACTGATCGGTTTTGGCTTATCTATGATCAGGTGTCCATAAAATTTAAGTCAAGGGAATCCAGGAAAACAACACCGATTTCATGAAGAAGTTACAGTTGGCAGTAGAAAGGGATGGCTCCTCTCCGAAAGAGGCGTTATTACCAAGATAACTGCAGAGCAAACAAAGTGATAGGTGTGCATAATGAGTTAAAAGATTAGCAGTTAAAAATGAAATTCAAAATATGATCTAAACTTAGGTGCAATTTAAAAAATTGCAAAATCAATCAAATCAACAATCAGGTATGGTTTTCTCTTAAAGAGCCTCATTTTACTATCACAATATGCTTCACAGCCCAGATGGTAATGATCAATATTATGAAATTTCAAGGTATTGGATCTCACTCTTTGCGTCATATCCACACCTGTGGCCAATGTGTTCATGAGATATGCAAACAGAGTGAGTTTGTCCTCTTAAAGTGATGCCTCTGGGAATTTCAAAAATTAGAATTTTAATAACAATAAACATAATAATCAAAATAGCTACCATTTGCATCTGTTTTTTTAGTTTAAATCCACATGTAACACTTAGTGTCTGTGTGAACCTGAGCAAAAAGCTGAATTTCTTCCATTTTTATATTCCTTATTATAAAATAAGTATGGTCGTATTGTCAGCCTTGCAGGCAAAAGAGGAAATCACGTAAGATGGTATATGAGTAAGGCAATGAAGACTCCGGCATATAGCAAGCCCGCAATAGACGCTAGTTTTGATGATTATTGGTATGATGATAATGAAGATGATGATGATGATGCAATCATGTCTCTACTCAAAAGTTTGATTTTCCATTTACTGCACATGGAAAAAAAAAACACACCTAAAAACACCTACAAACATCTTTTGGGTTTCTTTCCTCTTAATTTGTGAATGTATATGTATGTGTGTCTGTGAATCAATGGATGTATGTTTGTAAAGGTTTCATTAGCTGAATCTATTAAAAAGGAAACCTACGGGGGGAAAATTAGTTGTATGAGAAAAATTACAAGGCTCAGGGGAATTTGGAATGATAAAAATGTATTTTTGAACAGAAATTTCTGTTCAGTGTTCTCTATTAATCTGGCTGAACTAGTAACTGCACTTCTACATTTATTTCTTTCCTTCTTCGTAGAGATTTTAGTTTTAGTAAACATCAGTGCTACTCTTTTCCCATTTCCAGTCAATTGCAAATAATAATAGAGATTGATTCTTTGATGGGGATATTGTGAATTCTGCTAATTGTCACTCATTAGAAAGTACTTCATGAGTATCTAGGAGAAAAGAAGACAGACAAAAAATTGTAAGGCAAGGTTCATGTCTTCAAGAATTTTTCCTAACAAATTGAGAAATACTAAGTGTCAACCATCTGGTTCTGAATATAATGGCACAGAAGGAAGAATTGAACTGATTTAGATAGAGAAATTATTTAAATGAAGAGTGGAAGTGGAATAGGCTATTATTGGCTAAGTGAGAGTTCGATATGTGAGAAGGAGAAAAGAGAATATTTAAAATGAGGAAATAAATAGGATAAGTCAAGGCTTGAGGGCAGATTCAAGCAAGATACTATAGTTAGGCTAATAGAAATGTAAGCAAATGGTGTGCACTCGTGAATTGTGAGAAACCAGCTCGGCTTTACAGAAAAGCAGGAGGTACAAAAGGTGTTAAAAATCAGCAGAGGAGTTTTGAAGCAATCTTTTAAAACATGAGAGAAACGGAGATTTCTTAGGAGCTAAATGCTGATATTGGTCAAATATTGATACTGAGCATCAATTTGGGGAGAATTCTGGAGTCAGACAAGGGAAGAGTACTATTTAGGTCTGAGAGTATGATGAAATAGACCAAGGTATTATTTTGCCATTCTGTATCTTCGCTCAACAATGTAGTAATAATAGTAATTTAAATATGAGATTGACTTGATCCCCATGTTACGTTTTGTTTCCAAAGAATGTAAGACAAAGTTTTCTCCAGCCAAATGAAATCTTTATTTCTAGAAAGATTTCTCCCTGAAATTACTGTATTCTTTTTAAACCTGTCAACCCTGATGAACAATAGAGGAAAAACCTGAAAAATTTGTTATGAATCTTTCCATTAAAACACTAGAAATTCTAATTTGCCTAAGACTTTCCTCAAAGAGCCTACCCAAGGACAAGCTCTTCCAATTGTGAATATCCAGATACCATCTTTCTTAAGTACGTGAAATCATACAAGGAATCTCAGAATGCAAGGGCATTAGAAATACAAATAAATAAAATGGAGAAACATCTAATTTAAAGTTAGAAAATTCATAAAGTTATGAGACTTGATTAAAAAAATCTTACTCTAGATACATTAAGCTAAAGTTTGCTAATTTAACTACCTTTTCAATAGATGCTAAAACTGAGACACAACTACTTTATTTGCTACTTTATTTCCAAATGAGAAGAACAGATGCTTCGTTTGATGATTCATTTAACGAACATTTATTTTGTACCTGCTAAAACTCCAAGGATGCAATTTAAATCACTGAAAGTATATATGTAAATAAGACATGGTTCTTGTACTTACACGTTAGCAGGTACTATAAACAAGTAATGAGTTGGTCATAATGATCATTGCTAATACATGGCTAAATCAAGATACCAGGAGAGCACAAACAGGGGCACATAGTAGCCTGAGCTGATAGGGAACTCTTTCAATTGTACTAATGGTTCTCTTTCAATTATGCAGTTTGTTGCATCTTGTAATCATCCTGTATAGCCTTTCAAGAATTTAACTACTGTAGTAATATCGCCTTTAAAACATAGCACCTCATTTCATGATAAAGTTAAAGGCCACAAGGGAGAGTAGACAGTAACAGGTCTACTTATCATTTATTGGGGCAATATAAACCAAAGTGAAATCATGATCAAATTTTGCCTTCCAAATAATTATGTTCAAAGATCAACTTTGCTAATTTTTTTACCACTTAAGTTTGCAGATGAACTTTAAAGATGGGTAAATACTCAAAGACTAAATTTCTGGATCGCATGTTTCCATTTAGCAACTCTTTTAAGAGCTAATGTTGTGAATAAGCTTAGTTCTTGTATTTAATTCAAACGTGGCAATCACAAGTGAATGTGTCCTATTTTATGATGAATTGAATGAGAAAAATCTGAATATATAAATAACTGCTGGGAAGTTGAACACAGCAATTTTTGTTTCTTATTTTTATTAGTTCGACCTTATAATATAGCCTTACTAAACTGATTATTGTTAATTAGGCACAAGTGAATTATTATAGATCTATTTATTTAAGAGGTGAATAGCTTGTTTTATAATTGCTTAGTCTTAAAACATATGTTTTAAATAATGAGTATCTAACATAGCGTGTCTTATGATAGTGTCTTATTTAACTACAGTCATTAACTAAATAGCAATTATGAGTAACATATTTAATGAATTAGAATCATTTTCCAATGACTATCTACAATGGTGGTTTAAGCTCATGCAACATTTTTCTTTTTTGGGAAACAGTAGGGTATATTCATACTAGCTTGCTTATTCTATTACATCTCTAATAAATCTCATTTCAGACAATCTCTTCCACCACAAATCAAAATTAAATAAATGGCCACATATAAGAAGACGTCTTTTGGAGACAGACATACCCATTGCCTGAAACTAGACCGTGGTTCTGTTTACAGCAGAGATGTTGATTCTATTTCATAACTTCTCTAATTGCTTTCCTTATGACTAGAGTCCAACCTCGTAAAGGGCACAGTTTAACATTTGTGTTATCTTTGTGATTTTCACAGGGCTTAGAACAGTGCTTCAGAAAATAATCATTTACTCTACATTTACTGAAAGAATATCTGCTTTTCCCAATATCATGCCTACTATTTAGACAGCTCATTCTAGACAGCCATTTGGACAAATACCGAGAGGATAAAGAGTCATTGTCAGACAGGTCTCAGGTAGATAAGCAAAGTTGGGAAGAAGATAAGGTGATTGGGGTACACATAACTTTTTTTTTTTAATTTTTAAAGATTTATTTATTTATTTATTTATTTTTATTTGAGAGAGAGAGAAAATGCATGTGCATGTGGGGGCAGGGGGAGAGGGAGAGACTCTCAAGCAGACTATATGCTAACTGCAGAGACTGACTCAGGGCTCGATCCTACGACATGTGAGATCATGGCCTGAGCTGATACCAAGAGTCAGACTCTTAACTGACTGAGCCACCCAGGTGCCCCAGAAATACATAACTTTTAATGAATGGGTGCAATAAGTCAGGCTTTTTGCTAATTGCTGTATATGTGTTACACATCATCTCTTGTCTGTCCCTAAATAACCATATGGCATAAAGCTGTATTGATGACCAAAGCTAAATTCAGAAAGTTTGTCCTCTGTCAAGGTACACAAAGCATATAAGCTACAAACCTATGTTTATCTGAGTAGGATTTTATTCACTAGAGAGAAAAAAAAAAGGAGGCTGGTTTTAGAGCTCAGAGACATAAGTTGAAAAAGGACCCAAGGGTTTAAAGTAGGAGAATGATGCACATGTTTCATGCTCTAAACTTATGATTTTGGCTGCTCTGTAAATAATAAATAGTTTAGTTGAGAGGCGAGAGTAAGAGAAGTATGGTAAGCAAAATTCTAGAGAACCCCATAACCTTTACCCCTGGCCATTGTTATTGGGATTACCCTGGTACACAGCAAAAGACACTTTCCACTTGTAACTGAAGTTACTCATAAATTATTTTTAAAATAAGGACATTATATAGGTGAGCCCAATCTATTCACATGAGTCCTTTAAAAACAGAGTTTTCTCTGGTTTGCCACAAAGGAGAGTCACAGATATATAAAACATGTGAAGGATTCAGCTTGTCTTTGTTGGATTAAGGATGAAGGGGACCATGTATAAAGTAATGCAAATAGATCCTAGAAGCTGAGAGCAGTTCATGGCTGCCAGCCAGCAAGAAAAAAGGGACTTCATTCCTACAACCACAAGGAACTGAATTCTGCCAATAATTTGAATGAGTTTGGAAGTGGATTCTTCCCTGGAGCCTTCAACTAAGAGCCCAGTTTGACCAACACCTTAGTTTCCACCTTTGGTGACTGTACGTAGAAAAACCTGTTAGCCCTGCCTGTCCATCTGACCTATAAAACTGTGAGCTAATAAGTGGGTGTTGTTTTAAACCGTAAGTTTATAGCTATTTGTTACAGCAACAATAGAAAACAAAGCAGAAAACAGAAAAACCAGTTATTGTCAATTACTGTAATCACGGTAGTCTGAACAAGAAATATGGCAGTAGCATTGAAGATGATGTGGAAATGGTTGGGACATGTTCTGGAAATACAAATTAAAAATATTTGTTGATGAATTGGATATATAGGATAAGAGAGGGGAGGAATCAAGTAAGACTTTTGAGTTTGGAGTTTGCACAACTGGAGAGATGGCTATATATTTCATTTTTATAGAAACCACTGGGCAGAGATAGATTTTGTGATTTCTTTGTGGTATCTATTTCATTATGTGGTATCTATTATATTTAAGTAACAATATTAAGCAATCTTGGTATTCAGACTGGATCCCAAACATGATGTCTGACTGGAGGTGTAAATTTGTAGTGATCAGTTTATAAAGAGTCTAGAACTGGATGCATTCATGTCCAGTGATAAGTGGAGAAAGAGTAGCCACATCCAAGGCTTGAATCATCCAAGTTTGGTGGGTTTGGTGGAGAAAGCAGAATCATTAGTTTATTCATGAGAATAAAAAGAGCTGCGAAAGGTTAGTAAAAGAAAATGAGGTGTCATATAATTGGACAGCAGAAAATATTTCAAGACGTAAGACGTTACAAATGATGACTGAGAAATATCCATCATATTTGAACACAAAAAGACATTCGAGAGCAGTTTCAATACAGTGATTAAGTACTGAAGGCAATTACAAGTAGGTTGAAGCGTGAATAAAAGATAACTAAGTATTAAACAAGGTAAGTATAGATCACTTGGTAGCTGAATACTTAAAGTAATTTTAGGGAGGATACATATATATGGCAGTAAAAAAGACTCAAAGCAGAATATTTTGGAATGCTATTTTTTGTTTGCCAGATCTGCCGGTATTTTTTGAGCCATCATCAAAAAGAAGATTTAGCACAAAGGGACAAGCTCTGGAATAACAAGTTTGAATGTCTGTACTGCCATTGATCCTGTACTGTTTAGGAAATCACTGGAATTATCTGTTTCAATTTTCTCAAGTATAGAATAAAAATAATAATACCTATCTCAAAATGTTGTTGTGGGATAAAAGGAGATTGATTAGTAGAGAGCACAGTACATATTAGATACTCCATGAAATGCCAATTTCATTTAGGTATACAGCACATCATGTTTCATTAAAGAAAAATAAAATAAAAAGCCAAATCATTTGAGTTCTTACTGTGACTTAGACACTTTTTCCTGCATAAAATGTTGGGGGAAAACTAACCTCAATTTTAAACAATTGTTTCTAACATTGAAATTATATGCTCTCTTTGGACCCACGCATACACATTCAAGAGGAAACTAAAGCCACATAATTTCTTTCAGTCATTTCAAAACTCTGAGAAAGCACCTTGAATTATATAAAAAATATTATAAAGATAATTTAGGAAGGACAAATCCTGTAGAGATGATCAAAAAGAAATTTTCTTTAGCAATTGAAAAGTTGTTTTGGCCTCATACTTCCCTCTGGGTCTATTGCTTCTGACAAATTGACAAATGAAAATGTTCCAAAGTCCTTAAAATGACTAGGAAATAGGTAATGGAATATGGCAGAAGTAAATCCTCTGTGAGAGCAGAAATCATGGTAAGGTAGATAAATATGCATCATTAAAACTCAAAAAGAAAAAGCTCCTAATATCCTAGAAATTGTTTTTCAAGATCCTTGGATTAAAGCACTTATGGGGAGTATGAAAATGTCAGTTTATCATCTACGTAGGACCTCTCAATATCCCTTTATTCTAGAAATAAGTTGGTGCCACAAGTTGTGGTATCAAGAAAGAGGAAAATTGATGACATCAACTTTGAGTTAATAGAGGGACGGACACGTGATTTTCTCTCTTTTCTCTAGATTCTACCATTACATTTATCTGCATTTGTTTAGCTAACACTAATTTGCAGCTGAACAAATCCTAGGTGAAATGGCCCTAATTTCGTAATCCTGGGCAGGAGCTTATATTGAATGGGACCACTGTGTTGACTGCCTGAATAAGAAAGCTTTACATGTGTAAAGTGAGATTTGAAACTGGATATAATATTTATCTCCAAGGTAAGAGAAAACTCAAAAACACTCCTTGAAAAAAAATTGTCTTAATATGCTTATTTATAAACATAGAACGTTTGCCCTTAAACACTGGATAATATGCCATGCTTCGTGGATAATATAAATAAACATTTAAAATTTCACAGATTCCTCAGAGCTCTAGATTCCAATATCAAGTCGGTGGCTACAAGCAACTTTCAGACCTAGAGCCAGACAACTTGAGGTTTCTATCAAGACCCGCCCCCCTCATGGTGTAACATTGATTAAACAACTTGACATCTACAGGTGAAAAGAATTAAAAGTTTCTAAAATCAAAATATCTATGTGACATTACACTGGTGTAAATAGAACTACCACTGTAGGGTTTTTTTCCCCATTTTAGTTTATTGCCATATTCTCCTTGTATTTCCAAGCTGCTGACAGAGAAGGAAGACTAGAAATCATTCTTTTTGATAGCTGAGTAATAGTCCATTGTATATATGGACCACATCTTCTTAATCCAGTCATCTGTTGAAGGGCATCTCGGCTCCTTCCACGATTTAGCTATTGTGGACAGAGCTGCTATGAACATTGGGGTTCATATGGTCCTTCTCTTCACTACGTCTGTATCTTTGGGGTAGATACCCAGTAGTGCAATGGCTAGATCATAGGGTAGCTCAATTTTTAACTTTTTAAGGGACCTCCACACTGTTTTCCAGAGTGGCTGTACCAACTTGCATTCCCACCAACAGTGTAGGAGGGATCCCATTTCTCCACATCCTCTCCAACAATTGTTGTTTCTTGCCTTGTCAATTTTTGCCATTCTAACTGGCGTAAGGTGGTATCTCCATGTGGTGTGACTCCGAGAAACAAACTGAGGGCGTCAGAGGGGAGGGGGGTGGGGGAATGGGATAGGCTGGTGATGGGTAGTAAGGAGGGCACGTATTGCATGGTGCACTGGGTGTTATACGCAACTAATGAATCATCGAACTTTACATCAAAAACCAGGGATGTACTGTATGGTGACTAACATAATATAATAAAAACTATTATTATAAAAAAAAAGGAGGTAGTGAGTGGTAGGTCAAAATCTTTGACAGATCAAAATCTACCTCTAGGTAATATTTTGGGAAATCTGTAAAAAGGAAAGAAAAACTGCATGAACATCCCAGGGCTTGAACTTTGCTGTAACATTTATGAAGTTGGGAATTTTTTGATCATCAAACCCTCACGTTACAGACTGCGCAAATCTCTGAAGGTCCACCTGCTCACACTCCTAGCACCTAATTGTCCATCAGAGCCGTACCATCCCAAGCTCCACCAACAGATCATCACTCTCAAGCCAGGTTGGGCTTGCCTGAAAACGAGTGGGGATCTAGAAGTAAACTCAGGTACTAAACTCCAGAAGAGCAATGCAGAGAACTGTTTATTTGGTGTCTGTCATGAGAGACAATAACTTTACTAATGTATCAGTTTAAATCTCATTATCCTGTGAAAATATCCAAGGATCCAAAGGGAAGGATTAGATCTGTTAATTCAAACAGCATCAAATATTTATCATTTCCAAATTCTGAGCTCCTTGTTGAGAGACACAGATGAGGAAAGGGGCCCTCGTAGCAATCATCTATCCTATCAGCTTTTAAGTACATTGATTTCAGGGACTCTGTCTCGCTAGCCCTTGGCATGTGGAGTGGTAGTTGTTGAAAGACCTTTACTTGTTCTTCCTTTCCGTACAGATGGCTTTCTCCAACTTCCCACCCTCAAAATTAACCAATCCCTCCTATGTCTCACCTTGCCATCATGTCCATATTTGTCATTGCTCACATAGTGTTATACTACTTTTACATGATATTTTTTATTAATGTAAGTTATCTTTTAAAGCTTCTACATTTTAGGGCACCTGGGTGGCTCAGTTGGTCTGCCTTCAGCTCAGGTCATGTTCCTGGGGTCCTGGGATTGAGTCCCACATCAGGCTCCCTGCTCAGCGGGGAGTCTGCTTTTCTCTGCCCCCTGCCCCTCATCCCACTCGTGTGCTTGCTCTCTCTCGCTTTCTCTCTCTCGAATAAATAAATAAAATATTTAAAAACAAATAAAGTATCTACATTTTAGAGGCCTGGTCTCTATTGACTGTACACATTATAGCCCTAGATGGTCAATTATTGTCTATTGAGTAAATACATGAGCCACAAGCCACATCTTCTCAGGTCATTTTCCCCATGAAGTTAGTCTCAGTTCCATTATACACACTACTGAAAAAATATAAAACAATATATAGAAGATTATTTCCTCATAATTTGTAAGTTCATAGGATATTGAAAGACCAAGAAGCATTTGTATATGGAAACCTGTTATAAATTTAGAATTGTTTTCTCATTTTGTGTTTAAATATTTAACATAATGCAGAAAAAGTGAGAACTCGCAACTGCCTTCGTCACATATGAATGGATAGAATTATTTTTATTACAATATTAAAGTAAAAGCTTCTATCACTTGTCAAATCTGATAGTAGTACTTACTATATTACCTCTTTGAGACTATGGACTACTAAAAAAATTACAGCTTCTAAAAATACAATTTCTTTCACATCTTAGGAGAACTTGTATAAACAATTCACTTAGAAATCATACCTAAAGGATACTCATTGCTATTTTTTTAAATGAATTTTAAGTAAATGGAAACTCAAAGCTATTGACTCTGTATGTTTATTAACAATCCTATCAACTGTTCTCTGCGTATAGTGTACCTAACACCAGGCTCACACTTTGTGGATTAAAA
This sequence comes from Ursus arctos, assembly GCF_023065955.2. Taxonomy (NCBI): domain Eukaryota; kingdom Metazoa; phylum Chordata; class Mammalia; order Carnivora; family Ursidae; genus Ursus; species Ursus arctos. Next base: position 18,829,021 of record NW_026622930.1, read on the forward strand.
CAAGTCATGAGAGGGGCACCTCGGTGGCTCTGTCAGTTAAATATCTGACTTTTGATTTAGGCTCAAGTCATGATCTCATGGTGGTGAGGTCGAGCTCCCCCAGTATTGGGCTCGCAGGCTGGGTATGGAGCCTGCTTAAGATTCTTTCTCTCCCTCTCCCTCTGCCCCTTCCCATCCCCTCTCTCTGTCTCTGTCTTTCAAAACAAACAAACGAACAAACAACAACAAAAAAAAACAAGAAATTTGTTTTTTTTTAATAAAATTTTCAAAATAATCCAGCTTAACATTTACTACCTGCTTAAACCTTACTATGTGGATACTTTTTGTAAACACTATCTTATCTATATTCTATTCTCAAAAGAATGTGCTTTAGGGGTTTAAATTGGGAGAAGTTGGACAGGGTGTTTTGAAGAGATTTCTCTCCTTTTTTTTTTTACCACCACATGGTTTATTTAATTGAGGTATAATTTACATACAACAAAAAGCAGATTTTAAGTGTTACGGATCATAGAGTAGTTTATGTTTAACTGTATAAGAAACTGCCAAACATTTTTCCAAAGTCATCATGCGATTTTACGATCTTACCATGAAAGCATGAGAACTGAAATTGCTCTATGCCCTTGCCAACATCTGGCATTTCCAAACTTTTAATTTTATTCTTTCTAGTCAGTGTATGGTGGGAACAAATGAACATGTTTGTCCCTGGAAAAAATGATGCTGAGATATTTTAATAATTTTACTGGCCAGTCACATGCTTTCTTTTGTGAAGCATGTATTCAATTTCTCCACTTTTCAAATTTTACTTTTCATTTTATTATTACACTGCATGAATTTTGCCATATATTCTGAAACAAAAGTTGTTTCTCAGATGAATAAAATGTGAATATTTTTACGATAATAGTTTATAGACTTTTCATTAATCTTCTTTGCTTTCTAATGCTCATACTAGAGAATACATTGTACAACTATTGCCTACTTGGGGAATCCTAATAATGACCAAAAAAGTAATTCAAAATAATGTAAATATTTTTTTCCCCGGATAGCTAGGAGATTCAAGCAGAACACCACCTGTACTCGTTGGTCCCTTATCTACTATCAGTCTAGATGATAGGAAATTGGAGGCTGAGTGAGCCCAATGGGTAACTTGGAATGATATGTTTCTTCCAGCTCCACAAGTGTGCTATGCTTTTATTTGGAAGTCTCCCCAAAGTTTTCCAATTCAGGAACATAGACTATCTCTCCCTTTATTGAGATAGTCTTTGATTTCTTTCTTTAGGGTTTTATAGTTTTCTGCAAACAGATCTGTTTATATCTGCCTGCCTACTCCTTACCGTGTCAGATTTATAGCTAGTAGTGCTTTCTTTTTTTTTTTATTGTTCTTATAAGTGGTATTCTAAAATTTAAAACTCCGAGTAAAAATGTTTGTTTACTATTGATAATGTAATACTCTTGGTATGTGTACCGATAGTATTGGTATAGCAATACTGTGTATTAATCACACATAGTGTTGTAATTGTTTATTAGCACCTGGGATTATTTTGTAATCTGGTGCAGGAGGTCATTTTTGTTTGTTTTTCATAGATAAGTCATGGTGAGTAAGAGGGACGGTTTTCTCTCTTTCCAATATGAATATTTTTAATTTATTTTTCTTGTTTTATGGCCCCAACAAAGACTTTCATTGATTAAGCAATGTTGAATCATAGTAGTGAGAGAGAGTACATAGTAGTGAGAGAGTGTACAGAGCAGTGAGAGGGAGTATTTGTTGCAGACATGAGGTCCCTGGACGATTTTGTAGCACTATGGTGAGGAAGGAAGTACGAAGTCATGCACACACACGCATGTTGATGATGGGGGTATATCACGAGGACACAAGAGCCAAGTGAAAGAGCTCCTGATGACCAAAGCTGGAGCCATTTGAGAAAATAAGCAAAATATTATAACCCAAGGTAGAAAATAAGTATTCATGAGTACATACTGATACATACATAGGGGATTGAGTAAATGAATAAATGGGGAACATAGACAAAACTGCTCTGCAGAAGAATTGCGAAGAATTGCTGTAGATACTCTACTCCCAGGGAAGTGGAGGATAACTCCATACTTTTTAGGTGTGGGCTGCTCATAGTAACTTCCAAAGGGAATGGGTGAAAAAGAATAAGTTTACAGTGTTGAAACTTGACAAACACTAGCTCAGCTAGGTGATCAGGTTAGCATGAATAGTGATGTCATTTTAGTAACATGTACACTTGCAATGATGTGATAAGAATAGTGTTTTACCTCCATGATTTTCCTCCCCAAAACCTATAACCTATTCTCATGATAAGAAAACTTGGCCAGTATAGGTTAGTTGTACCATAATTCCCTGTCGGTACCTCTCACAACTGTCATGGTCAACAGAAATGAGGAAAGTCTGAGAAATCATCACACCAAGAAGAGCCTCAGGAGACGTAACAACTGGAAATAATGTGGTATCCTAGATGGGATTTGGGAAAATTCATAAAAACCTAGAAAAGCTGAATAAAATTGACTTTAAATATAATGAATCAATATTGGTTAATTAATTGTGAAAAATTTACCATTCTATTGTAAGTTTTTAGTAATAAAGGGAACAGGGTATGAGATATTCAGGAATTCTCTGTACTAACTTTGTGGGTTTTTTTTCCTAAATCTTAAATCTATTCTAAAATAAAGACAAAATATATAGTTAAAATATAGATTAAAAATATATAATCCATATTGCCATATACAATTCCACCAAGTTTTAATATTTTGCTAAAATCAGTTCATATTTTTAATGACATAGAATAGTACAGATGCTAGGTAAGTCTATTGAATACTGCTCTCTAATACCTACAGGTTTCACTTACGTAAGTTTGAAGTTTATCAAGCTTCTGCATGTTCATATATTATCACACCATATATATGTATACATTAAAAACATAATGCTAGGGGCACCTGGGTGGTTTAGTCGGTTAAGCATCTGACTCTTGATTTTGGCTCAGTTAATGATCTCAGGATCCTGAGATCGAGCCCTGAGTCCAGCTATATGCTGAGCATGGAGCCTGCTTAAGATTCTTTCCATCTCTTTCTTCCCCTCCTGCTTGCTCTCTTTCTCTCTCTTCAAAAAAAATTAAAAAAAATTAGAATGATATTATTTTCTATTTGTAAAACTTTGTAGGAATGTTACTATATTGTACAAATCATAATGTGGCTTGCTTTTTATGTAAAATGTGTGCTCAGTTTGAGTTATTTGTCATGTCACATATAACTAGTTCAATAATTTCATTGTTGGACAGTGTTTCTTTGTATGGCTATACTATAATATATAGTTACTACTTCTCCAGTTAATGGGTATTTTGAGGATTTTCCAGCTTCTAAACATTACAAAAAGTTGTAGGAACATATTTATCCTCCTCCTGCATGTTTATGTGACATCTCTACTTGAAAGTATAATTTTGATGTAAAGGATATTCATTTTAAAATGCATTAGATATTTCCAAATTGTGCTCCAGATGGTGAAAAGAGTAGGAAATTTACTTTTTCCACATTTTCATTAATATTTGGAGGTACACAGGTTTTACTCCAGTAGATATAGAGTATTATTTTATGTGTTTTCTAATTATTTTCTAATTATTTATTCTCTAGTTATTTCTAATTACTTAAGCATTTGTTAATATGTTTTGCTTCTTTTTAATTTTCTATTTAATTATTAGCAAATTCATATAATTTTGTTTACTTTCAAATATATCCATCTCTTTGACTTTTGAATGTGAATTGTAAAATCTGAATATTAATCCTTTTTTGGTTAAAGGAGAGCAAGTATGTTCTCATAGTGTGTTCTACTATATTTTTAGATGCTGTTTGTGCTATCTTTGGAGGTATGGTTGTTTCTGCTTTATTTTATTTATTTATTTATTTATTTTGGTAGTGAATGATTTATTTATTTTTTTGACTTTAAAATTTTTTTCTGCATACCTGCATTTTTTATTTAAATTCAACTAATTAACATATAATGTATTATTAGTTTCAGAGGTAGAGGTCAGTGATTCATCAATCTTATGTAATACCCAGTTCCCATTATATCATGTGCCCTCCTTAATGTCCATCACCCAGTTACCCCATCCCCCACCCCCACCCCTCTAGCAACCCTCAGTTGGTTTCCTATGATTAAGAGTCTCTTATGGTTTGTCTCCTTCTCTGATTTCACCTTGTTTTATTTTTTCACCTTTTCCCCTATAATCCCCTGTTTCGTTTCTTAAATTCCACATTTGAGTGAGATCATATGATAGTTGTCTTTCTCTGGTCAACTTATTCTGCTTAGCATAATGCCCTCTAGTTCCATCCACATCATTGCAAATGGCAAGATTTCACTTTCTTTGATGGTTGAATAGTATTCCATTGTATATATACCACATCTTCTTTATCCATTTATCTGTGAATGGACATCGGCTCTTTCCATGGTTTGACTATTGTGGACATGCTGCTATAAACATTGGGGTGCAGGTGCCCCTTCATATCCTTTCATTTGTATCTTTGGGGTAAATCCCTAGTAGTGCAATTGCTGGGTCGTAGGGTAGGTCTATTTCAACTTTTTTATGAACCACCATACTGTTTTCCTGAGTAGCTGCACCAGCTTGCATTCCCATGTTTCTATTTTAATGTAGTCAAATTTATCTACTTTATGATTTATATTTCTTGAGTCTTGTTTAAAGAATTTCCAAACTCAACGTTACAAAATATTTTTCTATGTATTTTTATTTAAAGTTTCAAAATTTTATTTTTTTAAATTTATATCACATTGAGTCAATAATTTTTCAACTCAATTTTTTAAAATAATTCTGATAGTTTAATTTTTGATCCTCCTGGATATTTTGCTAAGATATTTATATCATAAATAGGGACAATTTATATTTTTACACTATTTCTGTCTTTTGTCTCTATAATGCAATGTCTGAGACTTCCCGTTAGAAGGGTGAATAAAAATCTAGTTTCTGACTTGGGCCATCAAATATGTCGTTCACTATAGCTCTATGCACCAAGACATAGCAATAGTTTTATCTGAAATTGACATTGCTTTACATTCCTGGGACTAAGCACTGATTTGTCAGAATGTAGCTTACCTGTGTGCATATGTGTACACCTGCCCATGTTCTATAATTTTGAACTTGATTTGTTAATATTTTATTTTGGATTTATGCATGAGTTCTTCAGGGAAACTGGTGTCAAATTTTCTTTGCTGTTCTTGTCTGGTTTTGTTATTGAGCTTTTACTAGCCTCATAAACTGAATACTTTCCTTTTTTTTTTTAAATTTATTGTCTGAAATTGTATAAAATTAGGAACATCTGTTCCTTGACAGTAAAGTCATCTGTGCCGAGTGTGTCTTTTGTAAGAAAAAGGCTTATGATTACAGATTCAATTTTTGTTCAAGTTCTTTTTGGAATATTCAAGTTGTTGTTTTCAGTCCATTTTTATAGTTTCTATATTTTCTCAATATTCCATTAATCAATTTTATTTGCACTGTTAAACTCATCGACAGAAAAATTTTCAAATTAATATATTATGACTTTCAGAATTCTGTATTTAAACTCATAACCCCCTTTGCTCTAAATCTTTTTGTGGCTTTTCTTTCTTGATTAGTAATGTTAATATTTTACTCTTGCTACCGTAATTTCTAGGTTTCTACCATAAGTGTAGTCTTTTTTTCTTTTACCTCTCTCAGCTTTTTTTTTTTCAAATAAATGCATTGTAAGTTATAAATTTGCCACTAATTACTAGGTTAGCTGTTTTTCACAAATTCCGATGTACTACACTTCAGTTTTGTTCTACTTTGTATATATTCTACAATTGCCAAAGCAGTTCCCTTCAGCACCCTTGAGGTATTTAATATGCATTTATGTCTTCAAACATATTTTTGCTATTGTTGCTTATTTCTAATGTCACTGCATTGAAATATAACTATATGAATTATATTGACTCTTCTTTCATAAGTGAAAATAAACTAATACAATATTTTTTGCAAAGTGTTCTGCACTTTGGAGGGAGAAGTCCTATGTAAATAGTTATTAATTTCAAATATACTATAGCTTTCTGTTTAATTTTCTTCATATCTACTGACTACTTTTCCTGGCTGATATATCAATTTCAATTTTGAATGGATACATGTTTAAAAAAATATCTTTCCTGTGATTGCTGATTTATTCATTGCTTCTTGAAATTTTTTATCTCATACTTCATATATTTGAAGGCTGTGATATTAAATGATTATATATTCATGATTTTTATATCTCCTTGAAGGATTTGTATTTTTTTTCTTTTACTATTATATAGTGCCAAGTGTAACACTCGCGAAGACTTCCACCATGAAGTGCATTTTATCTGACAGTAATATTGTTCCACCTTGCATTTTTTGGCCAACGTTTATATGGCATATCTGCTTTCATACCTCTATTTTCACATATATATTCTGTGCTTGTTTTATTTGTGTCTCATAAGTAGAATAGAGCAGATTTTGTATTACTGGAGTTGTTTTTAATGCAATCTGATGTTTTAATATGCAAATTAAATATTGCATGTGTATATACAAATATAACATATGATGTATAACAACTATCACCATATTATAAATATAAAATATGTTAGGAACGTTATATACCATCTTATTTAGCGTATGTTTTCCATTTATTTGCTTTCTCTCTACACCTCCCTACGTTTTTAAAAATTTTGATTAGACTGATAAAATTCTTGATATGCCTCCTCTTCCCTCTTCTGATCTGAAGGATGCAGAGTGTGTTTCCATTATTTTCATGGTGTGATTTACGTTTTTAGCACATAGTTAATAGTAAGTATATTTAACAAAGTTAAGGGAACTTCATGCAGTTTCTTGAATATTGACATAATGAATTTTCTTTCTTATTTATTTTAATTTTAGTTTTATATAATTATAGTTTTATATAATTTTAAACCCAAAATAATTATTATTAATTATCAGTCAATCTTAATAAAGTCAGCTAGTGGACACTTTCTGTGCTCTACAGTGTCTCACTTGTTTTTCTTTTTTCTTTTCAGAGAGGGAGTGTGGCAGATGGAAAGGGAGAGAGAGAATCTTAAGAATCCATGCTGAGCATGGAGCCCGATGTGGGACTTGATATCAGGACCTTGAGATCATGACCTAAGCTGAAAGCAAGAGTCAGTTTTTTAACCCACTGAGCCACCCAGGTGCCCCTCCATAGTGTTTCTTATACCATTTTTTCTCTTGCTCTCTCTTTTCAATCTTCTCATTTATCAATTCTTTTAGTTTGGGTCAGAGGGTATTAACTCTCTTATTTTCGTGTCTCTTAATATTTTGCTCAGTGCCAAGTGGCAGTTTGGATGGTATGTAATTGTGGAGCTATGTTCTCTTTGCTTTTTCAGGACATTTATCCTTTATCATCTGTCAAGTGGGAAGTCTGTGGTCAGCCTGATTTAATTCTTTGCACATAATCTCTCCTTTCTTTCAGATGGTTTTAATAGCTTCTCTTTATCAGTCATGACATGCAAATTTACTATAAAATGTGTGGTTGTAAGTTTATATTTACCCTGCTTGTTTCTCAGACTATTCAATCTATGGATTGCTGTATTTCTTAAATTTTGCATATATTCTTTCTATACAAATATTGTTCTATTTCATTTGCTCTACAAATTATATTGTCAACACGAATATTGCTGTTTTATATACAAATATTGTCTGTGACTTTCTTTTTAATTGTAAATAGAATATGAAGCCAGTCCCTTGTTTTCTTTAAAAATATCTTTATCAGAACGTTCACCTGGGTGGTTCGGTCAGTAAGTGTCTGCCTTCGGCTCAGATTATGATCCCAGTTTCCTGGGATCAAGTCCCTTGTTGGACTCCTTGCTCAGCAGAGAGTCTGCTTCCCCCTCTCTCCCTGCTTGTGCTCTCTCTCTCTCTCTCTCTCTCCCTCTGACAAATAAATAAAATCTTTTAAAAAATATATATCTTTATCACTCTTGATTTTTTTTGGGGGGGAAGAGGTACATCAAGTACTTAGGATAAATTCACCACTTCTTTCACTGGGTTCAAGCTAGTTTATTGCACCTACAACGTGTTTTCTGCACTCTGAGTTTATTAGACTAGGTTTAATTTTAAGTTCTATGTAGGTTTTTTTAGAGTAAATTTATGTTCTAGTCCTTGATTCTATAGGGTCTTTTTTATTATCATTGGATCCACTTACAAAATGTGAAATTTGGGTTTCAAGTTCCTTTTGAGTGGGATTTTTTTTCGTTTGTTTATGTGGGGTTCTTTGTTTTTCTCTCATTTCTTTGTCCAAATTTTGCAGTTTCCTAGGCTGGATACTGATATCCCAGTCCAGAAATAAGTCACATAGTAGCATTTGAAGTTTATCCTCTACGGAAACCTTGGATTCTTGCTTGAGTCCCCTTCACTCCAAATAATTCCAATCTTCCAGGGATAATGGTAAATACAGGACAGCAAAGGATGTGATGGGATTTCAGTGGTTTTCTTCTAAACAATGATGCCAGAATAGACTGGATATCACATGATTCAGCTCCTACCATTGATTCCAACCATTTAGTGAGAGAATAAATGGAGCAGCAGTGTGAAATAATTCCATATGTCTAACACGGAGATTCAAATTAGCCCTTTGTGACTACTTTTTTTCTTCTTCTTCGTTAAAAACACAAACTCTTCTTATATTCTCCTTAGATTTTCCCCCAAGATAGAACTGGATGGAGAAGTGTTAATTGCTGTTCATTTAAATGAATGGCTTTTTTTTTCTTCTTACAATTTTATTAACAAAAGTTAGGGTCATCAAGTCAGGACAAAATATAGTACTGACTTGGGTAGTTTTTGATTAAAATTCAAAGTCTACTCTTCAGGCTGTCATTACACTTTTGATTTCCTCAATGCTTAGATTAAAAGAATGTAAGCTATTTCATAATTTTGCCTGTTGTCTCTTTCAAAGGTAGTGGTTGGTTATGTTGTTGTTGTTTGTTTTTGCTTTCTCTTTCTTGTGAGGAGGAATTGTTGAACAGAAGAGTCTCTCCTGAATATACTATCTTAAATTCTTTCACTGGGAATGATTAAATACTACCCCTTACCTCCTGTTTAGTGTAAATACCAAATATGACCAATATGTCCTACTCAAAAGGTGAGATTGGGGATATCCCAGGTCTAGTTACATAACCAGTGGAATATTTGGATCAAATTTCACTGTCAGGATGTGTATTTGTTCCCTCTTCTCTCTATGCTCTCAGTTGTCAGTTTACTGAAAACTAAAACCCAACTAAAAGCCAATTTTTTTTCAGCCTCAGTCTACATGGTCAGGAGTCGCACCCAAGCTCTTGGTTTCAAGCTTTGTGTCTTGTGGTAACTCCTCATCTCTCTACAGAATTACTAATTCTCTAATACCCACACTCTCTTTACCCCACAGACATGGCACTTCTAGGCACCTCCTCCAGAGATCCTCGGCTTTATTCCAGTACCATAGATTGAGTTTCTAATCCACAGAGCTAGGAATCTAATTGCTGAGATTTTCCCTTTTGATCTTTGTCAATGTGTTTGAAGCTGAATGACTGTACTGAAGTTTTAGCCAGCTTCTGGAAACTGCCCAGTAAAGTGGACTACCCTAGCCTGTTATTTTGCTTTTCTGTATTGATTTTTGTTCAGTCCTCTATCCAGTTTGCTATAAGGATATTTCTTTTATTCCATCTTTACAACAGGGCATTTTTTCTCTGACTGTAGATAATATATAAAAGATCTCCCTTATATTTCCTACTTTAGCCTATAGTTCTTTTTTTTAAATTTTTTTTATTATATTATGTTAGTCACCATACAGTACATCCCTGGTTTTTGATGTAAAGTTCGATGATTCATTAGTTGCGTATAACACCCAGTGCACCATGCAATACGTGCCCTCCTTACTACCCATCACCAGCCTATCCCATTCCCCCACCCCCCCCACCGAAGCCTTCAGTTTGTTTCTCAGAGTCCATAGTCTCTCATGCTTCATTCCCCCTTCTGATTATCCCCCCTTTCTTTATCCCTTTCTCCTCCTACCGATCTTCCTAGTTCTTATGTTCCATAGATGAGAGAAACCATATAATTGTCTTTCTCTGCTTGACTTATTTCACTTAGCATTATCTCCTCCAGTGCTGTCCATGTTAGTGGCTGTACCAACTTGCATTCCCACCAACAATGTAGGAGGGATCCCCTTTCTCCACATCCTCTCCAACAATTGTTGTTTCTTGCCCTGTCAATTTTTGCCATTCTAACTGGCATAAGGTGGTATCTTAGTGTGGTTTTGATTTGAATTTCCCTGATTAGCCTATAATTCTGACTTTCCTTCTTCCTCAGCTCTTTTATGATTGGATGTTTCATTTTGTCACAACAATAAATTTGCACACTTACATAAATTATATCACATAATATATATTTACTATCCAAGGTCTTATGTAATTTAACTGTATGAAACACTCTTAGAAGGCAGTTGCATGAAATATGTTGCATACAATGAAGTTATCTTGTTTTGTGAAAAGCCCAGGCTTTATTTTTCTTTGAATAATGGTTCTCACTATGAACTTTAGCTCATCTAGGCTCATAAATACTTGCACTCATAAAAATTATTTCTCTTTAAAAAACAAAACAAAACACCTTGTTTCTCTTTATCTTCCAAAATAAACCTGCATTTGTCTATAAAACTTTTAGCCCAGTGAGAATCGTATATGTCTTCCAAGGTACTTGTCTTTCTGCTATTGATTTGGAAGAGCAATCTTTTCTTTTTTAAGATTATTTTTACTTTTTTTTCATAGGAGAGGAAGACTTCAGAAAGTGAACAACATCTTTATTGAACAATGTGGGTAAAGTTTGGAATACTCATTAACATTTAAAAATTGTGAAAAACCTAATTTTATGCTCGGGACTTTTACCATTATCTTCTAAAACCTTTTATAAATGCCACCTCCCACTCTCACTAGCTCTTTATTAATGATCTTTAAAAAAACATCCAGATGTGTATAAGTTCATAACCAAATACACTGACTATCTAAATGAGCAAACGCAGGTTTTACTCCTGGAGAATTTGCATTATTAATATGTGTTATATCTTTCTGCTTTTCAGAGATGCACCTGTATGCTACTGCCATCTGGTATAATTTTACGTTTTCTACAGCATAAGATTTTCCATTTCATTTAAAATTTAAAGACCAAAATATAAAGGACAAGCTTATATAGCTTATCCTTTGTCCATCTATATTTCAAAATAGTTACTTGAAAAATAAACATCCAGGGTAATGAATCACTATATATATATATATATATAGTGACTATATATATATATATATATAGTGACTATATATATATATGACTTATATTCAACCAATGAAACTTAATTTTAATAGGCATTTTCTAAACTGATGATGCTACTTCATTAAAAAAAATACCAATGACTGTTACATATGTTATAAATGCATGTGTTTTACTAGTCCTCTAAGACACTCATTATTCGTCCATTTCCCAATGAATAAAGTGGATTCCAGAACACTGCACGACATACAACAGGCAGCCAAGAGTTGAATGTAGAGCTGATTTTAAAGACCATACTTTTCCTTGATAAAAGATAGTTTTAAATTAGTTTTGATTTTATAAAATAATATGAAAATTGGGGTGCCTGGGTGGCTCAGTCAGTTAAGTGTCGAACTCTTGATTTTGGCTCAGGTCATGATCTCAAGGTCATGAGATCAAGCCCCAGGCTTAAGATTCTCTCTCCCTCTCCCTCTGCCCTACTCCTGCTCCACTCACACTCTTTCTCTCTCAAAAACAAAACAAAACAGAAAATCCTCCCTGGTAAAACAACACAGTGACTTCCAAACACATCTGATAATAAAACCCAAGCACCTTACCTGAATCACCTGTCTGCTGACTTTCTGCCCTCCTCTTTTCTACTCTCCACAACCTCAGTAGTCTAAAGAAACATTGTCCAGTATACCTCAGATGCTTTCTTCCCCAGGTATGAATGCTGTTCTCTTTGCCTAAAATGTTGTTCCTGCAGATTGTCCAATTGCTTATTCATTCCCATCATTTAGGTTTTTATGTTATTATAACTCTATCAGACAGTCTGTCCCTGATTATTCTAGCACCTCTGCTACTGTGTATTCACCCCATTACTATATTTTAATTTTTATGACATTTATTATTACAGGAAATTTTAGTACGTATTCTATTATTAATGTGTTTACTGTCTACCTTCCTCATTAGAATTAAAACTATAAAAGAATAAACAGCCTGTTAAGTCATTGCAGTATCCCTAAAATAATGTTTGACCCATAACAGAATTCAGAAAATATTTGACGGGAATAGTGGTTATTCCCAAGGTGATTGTGATTTTCTACTAGTTAGTCTTCTTGCTAACCTTGTGACTTTGGTTAAGTCTTGCAGATTCTTTATTTCCAAAGTTACACTTCTGTAAAAAGAAAGAAGATTAAAAAATAATGCCTGTACTACTTAATTCTTAGAGTTATCATGAGGATATGATGAGATAATTTGGGGAAAGTGCTTTGAGAATTGTAAAAATTATAGGCGTATAAAATGCCATTGTTGTCCAGATTTGCCATCAACTTAGTACATGTCCTGCAATCATTCCCAGGATCCACATTTATATAATTTGGGAAATGTGAATGCCATAGAGCTTCTTGGCTCTTGAAGGGCTTATAAATCCAACCATTATTATTAAATCTTACTTGGCTGTATCTGGCTGGTTTTATATTAAAAGCTAATGTGCAAACAATTAGACTTAGCAATGACAGGAAAAATATGAGAAAACTGGGGGCTATGGAGGAGCAGCTGTGAATTTTTACATTTGATCAGTAGAACATTTATTCACCACGGAGGTATTGGTAATATATCTAACATGCAAGTTTATAAAACCAAGTGTACGATATATTTAACAAGCACTCTCTCCTAGGAGGTAGGTAAAGAGTCAAGAAATAATCATCATTTGGATGTAATATATCTATTATCTATCATTATTTAACAGAGGAAAACAAGAGAAGATTACACAAATATGCTAAGCTTTATTAAGCAGTTATTTATAATATACAATAACTCTCTTAAATTTAATTTAATAGGACCTGATCAACTATATTCTACACAGATCTAAGTACCCATTCTTTTGTAAACCTCACATGATATCATTACTAAACTGATATATTTTTTTCAAAATAACTGTTGGTCACAATAGCAGGGGACATACCATATGCAGTGCTTATTATTTCAATTTGACTAGTTTATTAGACCAGTTCAATCTTCAGATCATCTAAAAGTACACATTTTTAAAGGATAATATCATCAATGACAGATTAGCAAAGGAAAGGTTAACTGGTTGTTCTTTTCCTCAAACAAGAACTGACCGTCTTGAACTCAGCATCTTTTATTTAATTTGACTCTTTAACTGTATATAATTTTTTAACTTATTTTTACCTCACATAGTACCAAGAATTCCAACCAAAACAGTCTGTAGTATAAACTACCAATAACTAAAAAAAAGTTAGAGATATTTGCTTATACTCAGTTTGGATAAGGTAAGGCTGGGCTTTCCCCGCTTCAGGAAAATACAGTCACGTGATCTTTTCCTCCATCCCAATGTCTCCATTATGCCAACCAGGTCAACATTATGTAATTGTTTTTCTAACTGTATGTGCTATTTCCTGTAACCACCTATCCCAACTAAAATGCCAGTAGCATTTTTATTCACTAATGTTATGAACTCCTGTCTCACAAACTATCCCTATCATATGGAAAGTCCTTATCTTCAGTATTGAATATCATTGTTTGTTTTTGTTTTGTTTCACCTACAAAAGGCATTGTGAAGCAAATTTCAAACTTTCTGATTGTGATGGTTAATTTTATGTGCTGACTTGACTAGGTTCAGGGATGTCCAGCTAGACAGTGAAAACTTATTTCTGGGTGTATCTGTGAGTGAGTTTCTGTAAGAGATTAGCATTTGAATTGGTAGACTGAGTAAAGAAGATCACCCCCACCAGTGCCATTGGGCATCATCCAATTGGTAGAAGGCCTGAATAGATGATCCAATCTGTAGAGAGCCTGAGCAGATGATCCAATCTGTAGAGAGCCTGAACAGATCATCCAATCTATAGAGAGCCTGAATAGATGATCCAATCTGTAGAGAGCCTGAACAGATCATCCAATCTGTAGAGAGCCTGAACAGATGATCCAATCTGTAGAGAGCCTGAACAGATCATCCAATCTGTAGAGAGCCTGAACAGATGATCCAATCTGTAGAGAGCCTGAACAGATCATCCAATCTGTAGAGAGCCTGAACAGATGATCCAATCTGTAGAGAGCCTGAGCAGATGATCCAATCTGTAGAGAGCCTGAGCAGATGATCCAATCTGTAGAGAGCCTGAGCAGATCAAAAAGACAAAGGAAGAAAGGATTTGCTCTGTGCTTGAGCTGGGACATCCATCTTCTTGGGCCTCCAGTGGCAAAGAGCAGATCATGGAACTTCTCAGCCGCCATAATTGCATAAGCCAAACCTTCAAAATAAATCTCTTTCTATATATCTATATGTATATACTTTTGGCTTTGTTTCTCCGAAAGCACTCACTAATATACTGCCTTTTGTGAACCTCATTTATTTTTTAAAGCAACATCTGACTTTGTTTTACAAATGGAAGATATTGGTAGTTTTCTATTTATCAAATTAAATGGCCTTAGTTCCTTCTTCTTAACAAGGTTCAAATAAAAGTGCAAATTTCAAACAGAGTAGCATCGCCAAGATGATGTTTATAATGAACACAATGGAAATTTAAACTCTTAACAAGTTCTAACTTTTCACAGAAGTAAGGTTTTCTGTGGAATGAGTGGTGTTTCAGCAATTATGCAATCAAAACTTCTAAGACAAATCTCCTTTTAATAATACTGGCTTAGGTCTAGAAGAGCCTGTGGAAAGTTTAGTCCTTCAAGCATTAGGTCAGAACTAGTGGGATCTAAAATAAGAGTTGAGATTTCATTGCTATATCCAACCATAGGCACAACTATGGGTGGGGGAGGGGGGATAGCACATAACCTGATCGCTGTGATGTGCTCTAAGCACTAATCTGGCTGCATTCTGACTTAGCTCCTAACTTACATTTACTTAGAAGCTGCCTACTAAGTTGTAGCTAAATTATTATTTTTAAATTTTTTTTAAGATTTTATTTATTTATTTGACAGAAAGAGTACAAGCAGGAGATGCAGCAGGCAGAGGGAGAGGGAGAAGCAGGCTCTCCACTGAACAGGGAGCCTGATGCAGGGCTCAATCCCAGGACCCTGGAGTCATGACCTGAGCTGAAGATAGACGCTTAACCACTAGGCCACCCAGGAGTGCCAGTTATAGTTAGTTAATGACTACTGGAGGGAGGCAAGATGGAAAATAGAAGAGGCAAACAGGACATTTCCAAGGACTAAAGACATTAAAGGTTTTAAGTTTCTTGGGACAAGAGAAGTGTTTGAGAAGCAAAGATGAAATAAACATCCCACCAAGATGCAACTAGGAACAATTCCACAAAGATGAAATGTACTGTATCTCTCACGCATTGTGCCTTCCTCCAGCATTGCCATTTTGACAGTGATATATTTTTGGAATATTTCTTTTTTCATACTAATTCTCATACTATGTTTATGTTTACTCTCATTTATTTATGTTTTATAACTTGAATCATTAAGGCTGAGTTTCAAATTAAGCTGACTCTAAGAAAAGAATGGCAGATGAACAGGGAAATATTCGCTCTATTCCATATTTTGAACACATAATCTCTAATTATATTCAAGTCTTGATAAATACTATCCACCATTACTTTTTCTTTTACGTTGTCATTTTTAAGCATATCTTTACAAAGTAATTGATAAGATTACTTTTCTTTTCAGTTAAAGTGCATAAAGGGGAAAAAAGCAATTGAGCACTAACAAGAATTCCACACATCGTTTTGAACTCAGAAGTTTGAAAAGCCACCCATTTATAGGAACAAGCCATCATAGCTGACCAAGAAAACAGTGTTGCACTATTTAATGACAGCCCCATGACTGTGGTTTAGCTTTCCTAAGAAAACTAAAGAGTATGTTGGTTTTCAAAGTCATAGAAACAAAGGTCTATCATCTGCTAAAATATAGAAAGTATTTTTTAAGGTCTGTGAAAAATGTTCTAATTCATTGCAAGCCTGAACTCAGATAGAAGTAGAGTATACTAGGGGCGCTTGGGTGGCTCAGTTGTTAAGCGTCTGCCTTCGGCTCAGGGTGTGATCCCGGCGTTCTGGGATCGAGCCCCACATCAGGCTCCTCCGCTGGGAGCCTGCTTCTTCCTCTCCCACTCCCCCTGCTTGTGTTCCCTCTCTCGCTGGCTGTCTCTATCTCTGTCAAATAAATAAATAAAATCTTAAAAAAAAAAAAAAAACGGTAGAGTATACTAAAGAACTAGCATCCACCATTTAAATAATAGATTTTAAATCTACATTTCAGAGGATCTTCTAGCTTCCATTGTTTCTGTTGAAGGCTGAGCTATCAGTTTTGTTGTTGCTCCTTTAAAAAGAATATAACTCTGGTCATTTTTTTTTCATGTTGCTTAACTTTATTTTATAGATAATGAAATGAGTCCTAGAAAGATTAAGTGAAAGAGGGGTAAATTGAAATGTTCTCTAGGAACTTAGAAAAAAGGATAATCAGATTTCTTGCTGAATATTAAAATTCAAAATTACTACGTAAGTGATCTGAACAGATAATACAAACATACCTTAAATAAAATGACTATTAGGTCATCCCAGCATTAGGATGATCCTTGGTTTTTCAGTAGCTCGAGTTTATTACAATTACAATATGTAATGTATGTTGAACCTGTGGTTGAGGTAACTCGTCAATAAAAAATAAAAGGCGACTGTTATTAAAATATGAGTTTCATTTAATTTTCTCTCTTGGGTCCTTCTAGAACACTCAACTTAAATATCTCACATATTTCTATATATCTCACACATTTCCAGTATGCCTCGTGCATCTTTTATTCTTGTACGTGTGCATATGTATGTACGCGTGTTTGTGTTTTTTGGCATATTTTTTATTATTTTTGATTCAGCGGAATATTGTCTACTCTTCTACACTACCATGCACTACTCCACTCTTCTGCACTGTTAATCTATCTACTTACCGAACTACTTTGTCATTAAACCCATCTACTTAGTTCTTAATTTCATTTACTACACTTTACAATTCTCAATTTTTTAATTACTGGTTTTCTATAATTTCCAAGCCTCTGCATATTTGAAATAAATGTATTTGTTGGAATTAATTCAGCCTACTATAGTTAAATTTAGGAACCAAGGTAAAAAGATTACATGGAAGCTCTTTTTAGACTACTTTGTTTGGAATTCTTCATCTTGCAATCTATATTTTGCATGAATCACATAAATGAAAAGAATGTGTTTTATAATTGAAAATTGAAAATCTGTGTAAAAAATAAGTTGCATTTATCTTTTTTTTTCCTACTCTTGGTCCCCCCCCCCTTTTTTTAAAACGCCTGGTTATTTTTGATGGGATTCCAGATTCTATGTATAAAAAAGTGTAGAATCTCTGAAAGATGGTAACTCTATGTTTCTTTGTAAGTTTGCTTCTCCAAAATTGGAATAGGAAAAATTACCTTAATTCAGACAAGTACTGAATGTATTTGAGTCTGGGAACATTCCTCATAATGCTTGGTCTGCCTGTGTATCACTGCTCAGGTGTAGCCCGCCAAGACCCTTTACTTCTTGGAAGTTCTTAATTCTAAATTGGTCTAGTCTGTGCCATGAGGCCCCAGAAAAATTGACTGTCATTTTTTGTGGCTTTTTGGTTGACATTTTTAGCCTCTTTCCTTGTGAAGCTTAAGATTCACCAAGTGCCTCAGGAGAAGAGAGTTGAATACTTCCACGCTTCCTTATAGCCCTCTCCTCCCCAGAAAAATGGATGCTCATGTCATGTATACCCTGGCTTTTCAAAAATCTACATTTCATTGGGGCGCCTGGGTGGCACAGCGGTTAAGCGTCTGCCTTTGGCTCAGGGCGTGATCCCGGCGTTATGGGATCGAGCCCCACATCAGGCTCCTCTGCTATGAGCCTGCTTCTTCCTCTTCCACTCCCCCTGCTTGTGTTCCCTCTCTCGCTGGCTGTCTCTATCTCTGTCGAATAAATAAATAAAATCTTAAAAAAAAAAATTTACATTTCATGAAACCAGACCCATGACATAGAAGAAAATTCTGTTGGATTCTCATACACTTCCTGGATTGTCAAATGTTGGTCCTACATCAAGAATTGACAAACGTGGGTGCCTGGGTGGCACAGCGGTTAAGCGTCTGCCTTCGGCTCAGGGCGTGATCCTGGCGTTATGGGATCGAGCCCCACATCAGGCTCCTCTGCTATGAGCCTGCTTCTTCCTTTCCCACTCCCCCTGCTTGTGTTCCCTCTCTCGCTAGCTGTCTCTATCTCTGTCAAATAAATAAATAAAATCTTTAAAAAAAAAAAAAGAATTGACAAATGCCCAATGAGAAAAAAGTTAAAAAAAAAATGTACTCATGTTTTTATTGTTCTTCTCTCCAGCTCGTCCTTTAAAGCTCTGGCTGCCTTAGCAGCCTTCACATACTTTCAAACAGACTTTTTCTGACATATCAAGCTTTCCTAGCTGTTCCTAGAAAGAGTTTTGGTCTTCGTATTCTATCATAGATAGAAACCGAAGTTTCCAAATCAATTTAAACTGTTATATTTTTACATCTCAGGAGATACCTGAGAAGGATAAGGAGAGATTTTATGGTTCGTGAGAATCTAAAATAGGCCATGTTGCATATCTCATTTAATTTAATATCTTTAATCAAGCCCTTTTCAGGAATTACTGATTTTACAGTTAAAACGAGTGGCACGTATTCAATACTTGTCTTTCAAGATACATTCAGGTAGTATAGTAGGAGCTATATTGCAACCGAATCTGAGTTACTCCTACATGCCATCCACTACGTCATTGTTTTAAATTAGCTACACTGAGCAACGCTGATTTCAACAAATATGCTTCATACATCCATGCAATAGACAGGGACCTTAGACTGACTTTTATTATTATGGAGGGCAAAAGGACATTCAATATGTATTTGTGACCCAGGGACCTTTGTTATATTAATCCTGTTTAAAAATGATTTATTTTAGTTTAAAATTTGTTCTCTCTCGGCCACTTGTGAATGAAGAAACAGTATAAAATATACTCCTCCTAATGTTTCCTATTATTTTTCCAATCATCTTTTTATTCTATAAAATGAGATTCTCTAAATACTGCTTTTCTCACTGAGTTAATTTTCTACCCATTACCATTATTATTGCTTTGCTTCTCCATCAATATATTTTTTTAATTAAACTACAGAAAGGACATGAGCCACACTTAATATATTGGAAAGATTAATATCAGCTCCTATATAAGGCATTCCAACTTATACATTAAGATCAGATTTTGAAAATAAAGAGCGTATTTGTACCCTATTCATTATGGACCCTAGATTTTGTTTAAAAATACCATTAAAATTTATCAAAATGGCAGAGCCAAAATTATAGTAATCCTTAATTTCTTGAATTTCTGAATATTTATACTTATGTCCCTATGCCCAAGATATAAGATGGACACAAGAATATTTGTCAGATTGTTTTGCAATCACACCAAAGAAATGTGATTTAAGCAAAATTATAGGTCATTTTACAGAAGCCACATGATATTATTTTTTATATTAAATTTTTAAAAACTCATTCCACTTGATAATTTTCCTCATTCCCTTCTGTTAAGGACCAGTTGATTGAGAATAGTAATTTTTAACAAATAAATACATCTTTAATTGACCTAAAATAATTTGGAGATCAGTAAGTGCTTCATAAATTATCTTTCAACTACATATCACAAAATTTCCCCTTCAATTAAGTTGAAATTACAAGTTCCAAATATCAGCTGAAATTGCTTGATTGTTTGTTTTCTCTACTTACTCATTATCATAGGATGAATGCCTTCTATCCAGGTAAGGGGAGTTGCTCATTCAACCCGGGTCAGGGTATGACAGAGCCAGGCTGCTGGGAACAAAGCAACACAAATCTGTCCTTTAAACATTCTTTTCCCAAAAGGGAACTCTCATTTTTCCTGCCAAAATAGTTATGTGATCTCCTAATCCTTTACATTACCCATCTTCCCTCCCAACTAGATATAATCATAGGAAAAAAATTCAAAAAAGTTATCAAATAGGAAACTGACTTGCATATTATTTGTACTATTACTTGAAATCACATGTAAAGTCCTTTTGGAATATGTGAAGGCTATGCCCCAAACTTCAAATGCTCCATTTCCACTGCTCCACTACACACAAAATGGCATTTAAAAGCAATCATCTTACATTGCTGCATTTTTATTACAGAGACATAAATAAGTAGTGGTTTGTAAAGGAAATATCTGTGACACTTGAAATAGAGGACTAGCAAGCAATGACTTGCTGCAAGATTCCACTGGTCTAAAAGAAAAAAAAAAAAAAAGAGAGAGAGAGAGGACTAAGAGACTATCTGATCCAATGGGTACCCATGGATGGAGGACATGGCTGAGAACTCATTTAAATTAACAAAATCTCATCAGAAATCATCCTTATTATACAATCTCTGGTAGCTCATGAAAGCTAGAAAGACAATAGAAATAAGTGTAGTATCCTGGTTATATCAACCCTGCTTTTGAATATCAGGTTATTGGAAAAACAAAATCCATCAAAATTATTTTTCTGGACACTCTCATATTTCAAAAGATAAAGAATCAAGACCCCATCTGGAGGTGTAGAGAGCAAACTTGAAGAAGCAAGAAAATAAAGACACTTCATAGCTAATATAAAATCTTAGTCATTGCTCTCATATTTTCACCTGGTATTTATAATCTTATGAAAGGGTGGAGAGTGACATGCAAGTTATTACTAGCAAAATTTAGGACACGAATCTCACCAGTGATGACCTCTTCATTGTCTCTTTGTCTATGAAATGCTCAACACATTTTTGATTAATCAGAGTGAGAACTCTCTCAATCCATTATAATAGAGCTCTCAGATTCCATTTTAGAGGTACATCATGTATACAAACAGAAAGCTATTAAATGGATGTTAATGAGCTTATACACAATCATGGTGTTCCACTGTGACTACTGTCATAAATGTTTAGCCATGTCTTGAAAACATCAATTTCAGGTCATTTTTAGAAAGAAAGGCAATAAGCTGAAACATTTCCAAATAAAAAAAAGTGTGTATTTTATAGCAGGTTAGCAGATTTCACAGCATGCTAGGTGATTAACAGCATGTGACATAATGATGTAAGTGTCATGAATGTGTTTACATTCTGTAATGTCAATATTCTATATTGCTGGTGCCTGAACAAAGAAACCAAGTTTAGAGAGGACTTTTGGACTGTGTCCATCTTAATGTTCAATCAGTTTAGCTATTTGTTATGTTTTTCAATAAAATCATATTTTTCAATCCAATCCACTTAAGCAGTTTCATTTTAAACACACATACATGCATATAGATAAGTATTTGTATAATTAATATATCTGTTGATATAGAAATTTGTGATGTAGTATTCATGGAAAGAGGTGTGAGCTCCACAGTATTTCCAACTTAGGAAAATGAGGAGAACTGACATTATCTTAGTGTCTCCCTTTTCTTTTACTTGATGACTTCTGAGAAATTTCAAGCTCACCACTCTTTCTCTTTTTTCTTTTATTATTTAAAAAATATATTCTTCTTTGTTATCTTTGACTCTACAATTTGGGTCTTAAAATCTTCAGTGATAGACTACCAGAGGAACGTGCTCAGAAACTAAGGTTTTGTTGGATGTAGGGAGCTCTGAAAAGGTTAGAGGTCAACTAAATTTATTTCATTGATCATAACTCTCCATAAGGGCCATTGTCTTTAGTGTGCCTATTATTTCTTGCTGTGTGCAATCACTGAGAAAATGATCATACAACTTTACTATGTTTAGCAGACTACAGATAGTGATGACAATTTGCTTGTACTTTCTCCTAATATTTCATTTTTCTGAATCTCTTGGGAAGGAGATCTATCAGAATAAGTGTAGTCTGGCTAGTAACTCTTCCAAGTTATTATCATCATTTTTTTCCAAATGGGGACTAGAAAAGCTCTCTGTGCCAAGAGTTTCATCTTTGTGCTTGAATAATCTTTGTATTCCAGAAAGAGGCATCCCCCAAAGATCCAGCCAGTAATAACAGTAGGAATTGTGTTGCTGATGTCAAGTTAACCTAGAATGTGACCTGATTTTTATTATGTTCAGTCTAGGAATGATTCAAACTAGTAGCATAACTATGAAAACTTCATCTCTTCTTAATCTTCTCAACAGCTTAGTTTCTGGGGAAGAAATCAGTCTGACCATGGCAATCTAGGTCTAAGGCATTTCTTGTATGGTTTGGGGAGGAAAGGTCTCACATATTCCAATAAACACAAAAATATATCAGGAACTCAGAAAGTAGAAAATAAATTGAAGTCAGCAAGTGCTATCAATTGGGTAGCAAAAAATCTTTGCCAACATTACTTTGGAATTATTTTCACATGGAGTACTGCAAGAAACTATAAAATGTGAACTCTGGAAGCACCAGAATCCTTCAGATATTATTTTAAAAGTTGTACAATATGTGTCATTCACAATAAAATGAAACTAAGGTGATATATTCATATACATACGTATCAGTAATTTTATAAATGTATATTTCCTGTGTTTGCAATTTCTTATGAAATTGTCCATCTATAGAATATTAGCCTGCATTTTCCATATGGAAAACAATTCACTTTCCACCTATAATAAACTGAACTCATTTGGTTTTAAGAAGTAAGTAAATTATAACCTCTCAGAGAACATTATATATTTAAAATATTGTGATAAGACTAGATATTTTACAGTAACATGGGTTTTTCCTCCCATAATAATTCATACTCGAGGCTGACAGAATTATTGAGTAATTTTCCTTTATATAAGTTTTCTTTTATACAAAACTTATTTTGTTTTTATTTTTATGCCTTAAATATTTGCTAAAATGCATTACATAGTTCACAGATTTCACACAGCCTCTGCCGAGGGATAATTCGCTCACATTTGTATCATTAACTGCTGTGGAAAGTCTCGCTCTTTGGCTGCCTTTAGGAGAGTTTATGAGTGTTTTATGATGTTTCCTGGTTAAACTGTATTTTTACAACTGTTGCAAATAGACACAAATGTCATAAATTACTAAAAAAAGTTATCCTCGATCCCTCTGAGTTTAATGAGGAACAGTTACAGAAAAGGGAAGTTTACAAGTGCCACTAAAGTCCGCTTGATGGATTCCACATGCAGAATAAGTTTAGATCTCTGAGTCAGATTCGTTAAACTTCTAATGCACTTTTTATTTGTTTCTTCTCTCTGACACTTTTCTAATGTAGCCTTAATTCTGCTTAAATTGACTATTTGCTAATGAATACAGCTATTTTTTTCACATCAATAGTAAAAAGTAGCTGTCTTTCCAGATCCAACAAACAGGTACATACGCCTCCCTCCAAATCAAATCATTTACATTATGCATGTCTAGAAATTCCCCATAACTAAAATCTCTAAAGTTTATTAGCGTTTTGAGTGGTGAAGTTGAGACATTGTGTAAACTTAATGCTCCATCTAAAAAATAATTTAGAATTATCATCATACCATCTATTCTATAATCACATATCTATCATTGGTAACAAACATTTATTTAATGTCAAATATGTGCCTGGAATGGTGTTAAGTAATATGGATTCAAAAAATTAAAAGGTGGAAATTAAAATATAGCAGAAGATACATTTATAACTAGCAATAAAAGATAAATCTAATCCTTAATTTATGCTTCTGATAATGAAGGTAACAGTGTAATGGAGAAAAGCAGCCTCACAAGGAAAATACCCTTGAGGAAAAAAGGAATTGAACTTTAAATTTTATAAAAATTGGAGTTAAATAATTGAAAATGTGTTCAATGAACTATCTCCAGGAAGAATACCATTAGGTGTCTGCAGGTTTAGCAAATAAGGCTTCATGGGATATTGAAGAATAATTCATAGAATTATACCCTATACTAGAATATACAAAACAATGGATATTCTAGAGATAATATGAGAAACTCAAAGGAACAAGAAATCACCAAACTTTCCAGGATTCAGAGGTTCATTCTATTTAACATTACTTAATTCCTTACTAAATCTGGTACTAAGTAGGGAAACCAATTGGTTATAATTACATTTCTTTTCTTTCTTTCTTTTCAAAATGCTTCTGAACAAGCCCGAATTAGAAAAATAATTTAAAATGAAGGCTGGGGGGGGAGGAGGGGGTGGAGCGAGGTAGACCAGCTAGCACAAAAGGCAGAGCTATTTGCTTTTAAGTAATTGAGCATTAACTGACAGAGACATGAAAGCAAATACTCGGTGGAATGCCTTAGACGAATTCTCTTATCAACCTCATGCAACTCAATAAGACAGATCGTACTATTAGCCCAGGGTTTTTTTAATTAAAAAAGTGAGCCTTGGTAATATAAACACTTGAGGAAGGTCAAGGAGTTAGTAAAGTGATGGAGAACAACCTTGAGCTAGTGAAGTCTGACCCCGGACCCAGGTTTTTAACAAATATTCCGTAATAGGATATAAGTATAGGGCATTTTGAATTCAAGTTTACCAACTTTGAGTCTTTCTGTATACTGCACGTACTCAAAAAAGGATACTTGTATATATTTAAGGACTTGTTTTTGAGCTCTTTTTGGTTACTATATTTCATTCAAAAGGAACCTAATCCTATGTTGTTTATGATGCGAATTCTTAGTCAACAACCACACATTATCGTTAGTTTGGGATGAAGAGAACTATTAATAATAAAATCGAATATCAAGAGCATCACATAGAACAACTTTCAAAAGGGGATTTTCTTTTTTCATACAGTAAATACTTCCAATATTTTAATAAAGATATCTCTGCTGAACTTTTGGGCTAATTTTGTTGATCTGCTTGTCTAACACTATATATAACTAGAGATAAAAGATTTTATATACGCTAGATTTAGGGGGATAACCACTGAAAACAAATTCTTCAGGTTTTGGATGGCATGGAGCTTAGAAGAGTTAATTCATCTGAAAAATAATGTATGAAACCTAATTTACAATATTTCTACTATTTTACTAGAAATTTAAAAAGATATTCTCCTGAACCGCGTCTCTTTCTACTCACAGAGGATTTTTAGTTTCAAATACATACCCTTGTCTTCCCCCACAATTAAAAAGTAAGTGGATATAGCTTATATATAAACTTTTCTTTTTCCAAGCTTGGTACAATAAATAAAAATAATATCTGATTTTGGAAAAGTTAGAACTTTTTAAAGAATGTAAATGAGACCAACACACATCACTGAAATTAGTCTGCATTTTAATTCGTTCAAGGGAAACCAAAAAGATGCCTAAAGGTAAATGCAATTTATGTCTTCTTTGCTCCTATCATAATTGTGTTTTTGTTCTATTGCTCGATGTATTACCATTATCAAACTACTGTATATTTGATTCTTGCCTATGGCAATGCAGTGGCCCCAACTAATAGAAGACAGAGCAGCATCAGGACTACATTAGGAAAGGAATGTTTTATTTAAGGACTGGGCTGGTAACTCACTACCATATTTCCCTTTACAATTTGCTCACTCTAATTGTTAAAACATTTCCTGCTATTTCAGAAGAGCGGAGACCACAAAAGCCTACAGATGAAGTACTACCAGGTTTACACTGAAGGAACAAATTTGTTTTGTGACCTACATTTGAAAGAATTTTTAAGATGTCTTAGATGACTCCTTTCTTTCCTGTCCCTATTAGTTGTTTAGAATTGAATCGAACCTCTTCAAGCTCTGAAATGAGTAATTAATGAAGCATCAGTGTTTGGAAACTTTCTGAATGAAAATCAGTGAAACAGAAAACAGACAAACGAACCTAGAGGCACACATGCACAAAGAAATGCGGTCTGGAAAATTTCGGATCCAAAAATGGATTTGAGGTGATGGAGCTGTTTTCTCCCAATTTAATAGTTTTAGTCTAAAAAAGCAAATGCTATATCACTATTAGATAGTGAGATTAGCTGTGAGATATATCACTGTTAAATAGTAGGAGAATTCCTTTTTTTTTAATTAGATGGTTTTAAAGACGACTTAGGGAAAATTGAAAATGTACTGATCATACATATAAAAATCAATAACAATTTCCCACTAGATTGTGAAAAGTCTTAAATAACTAAATCATATTCCTAATAATAACAGGTTTCTGGTGGATATGTCTAGAGACATATTTCTGGCAATTAGTACAGGTGTCATGTCAAGACGTGGCTAAATTCTCCAGCTACTCCATGAGCTCTCTTTGTTCAGACATTTTGTGCTTTTCTCAACTCCCAGCATGATAGGCAATAAATGCAAATAAATCAATACACAGACAAACCAAATATATTTTAATCAATAAGTTACAAGTCTTAACTTCTAAACTCCTGATAATTATTTTCCATGTATTCAATATTAGCAAAGCATCAAAAATTTCTTAAAGCTTACAGTTTCGTGTGGGCCATAATTTCAACTATAGTAAAGATTTAAATCAATATCTTTTCAATAACGTAATCGCTGGGATCCTGGGAGAAATGTGGCTTCTTTAGTGATCCTCATGCTTACTAAGGAAGGATCATAGAGGTGGAAACTAGAAATATACCTTTTTAACATTTTTCCAGATAATGGAAGGATTACTGGTTTTAGAACTTTCTGTCTCAGTAAATGAACTTGACCAAAGAGCCCCACAATTAGTAATTGTGTTATTTGCTTTGTTTTCTTGTTTCTGTGCTGCCAAGTCACCAGCTTAACCAAGGTATTCTCTCCATAACTGGGATTTTCAAATCTGATCATGCATTAAAATCTCCTGGGGACCCAGTCACAAAATTATTATTTATTTTTTTTGTATACAGGAAATGCCCATCATCCCAGAACTTTCCTTAACCCCCCTTTCCAATCAACCCTTCTCTACAAGGGGCATCCACTATTAGTTTGGCTGTTCCTGACCTTTGTGCAAATGGATTCCATTCCATGTATTGGAACATTACAATGCATAGAACATTACTCAAAGAAAATAGTTCTTTAGACCCCATCTAGATTTTGTAGTGTTTCAAAATTAGGTCAATATTTATCAGGGGGCCTTTTACAATAAAAGTTGTCTAACATAGTCTCAATTAATTGGCATCATTTCCTGTGTATTCAAGGATTAATATCCCTTTTGATAAGTTGACCATAAACCTGAAACCTCCCTACTTAGAAACATTTTGTAGAAGAGGAAAAGAACCGTTGTGAAAAATATTCACCAATTCAAAACTCTACACAAATGTCAAGTACTATTAGAATGATCTTCTGCCCAAAATACATTCCTAAAGAAACAGTTATTCTGTGACTACACAGGAGAAAATTATTCAGACTTCAAAGTCTTCAGAATCTCTTGGTAACATGCAAAATTCAATGGATCCTTTGTTTCTTGCATCCTCAATGTTACAAATTCTAACTACTACTGATAAAGAATAGAAAATCTATTCTCTGCCTAGCTGTCCAGGCTCACTTC
This sequence comes from Ursus arctos, assembly GCF_023065955.2. Taxonomy (NCBI): domain Eukaryota; kingdom Metazoa; phylum Chordata; class Mammalia; order Carnivora; family Ursidae; genus Ursus; species Ursus arctos. The sequence continues at coordinate 18,856,722 of NW_026622930.1, forward strand.
CTGCCACTTTCTCTTGTTCTCACTAAGTTTTAGGTCCAATATTTTTCCATTACTCAAACCAACACTGGCCTTTCTTGCCCCAGGGCCTTCACACATGCTGATGTGCCTTGAGATTTCCTGTCTCTGCTTTTTGAAAAACAAGCATTTCTTTCTTCCATTATCTGTATAAGTCTCACCTCTTCAGAGAGGTCTTTCCTGACCATTCTCACCTCTGTTTTTACTCTCTCAGATCACCACAGTAATTTAACTCGTTAAACACATCCTGATATTTGCTCACTGGTACCTTCACTAGATTGTAAACTAAATGAGATTGACGACACCAGACATCATGTTTATTTTTATATATCTGGAGCCTAACATTCCGACTGAAATATTAGAAATCCTCAAAGAAATGTAAATTTTGCCTTTGCAAATTAAAAAAAAAATAACAGTGACCTTTATTTATGTGGATTGCTCTGGATTCAGGGTTCCCGGGCTCTTCTGTCATGTGTTATTTCCTCTTGATTCAGTCTTTGGATGTCCGTGGAAGAAGAAGACTGCAATCCAAGCACGCAGGGGCCTCTCTTTACTTGATTTTGTTCTGAAGATGTCAGCTATTTTCATATTCCTCAGGTGCCTTATCTCATCCAACCTAATTGATCCGAACAATAGAGAAAATGGGTCTTTATTTAAGAAAACTGATGCAGGAAACTATGCAGCCTTAAATACTGCCTTAAAGTCAATTTCATGATACACTGACTGCCTTCATCATAGTGAAGCAAAAAATCCGTAGTCTGGCCATCTAGCAGTTTTGCTGGCTTGCCCATGTGTTGTGAGACTACATCATGGATGGAGACACAGCAAGGCAGGAAGAATCAGGGACCAGCTAAAGGAGGAGGCCCTTGTAAGTATTGCTCATTTCTCTTTGCCTGCATGACAGGAGACAATCAAGCACTATGATGTACTAAATTAGAAACAGAAGGTGAAGCCGATATCCATAAATGGCAGTTTTGCATAATTCCTCATAAATTAGAGGAGAAATATACTTGAGCCTTTTTAATCAATGAGGAGACTGTTCTTTCAATGTCTATGTTGTCGTTCTTAGCCTTAGGAATACTATAGCCAATGGTGGTGTGACTTCTGCTATTTTAGTCATAAAATACCTATGTGAACTCCAGATGTTGCCTATGAGGCCAGTTGTTAATGGGGCAAAAGAGGATTCATTCCATGCCCATTTTCTACTTTGGTGCTGAAATGTGAGCTCGTCCATGGTCTAGATCCCACCCACATGCCAACATGCACCTGCAAAAGTCTTCAATTTGGGGACTTTTAAATCACAAACACACACTCTGATTCAGGCTTACATATTAAAAATTCCATCGCAAGGAAAAAATACTCCAAAACTCAGAGCTCTAATTCCTTAATGAATTATGTACGTGGTGTGAGATATACAGACAGACATAACTTGATTTCCTGTTCCAAGTCATATTGCAATGTGAACGAAGTCCATTTCAGGGTAGTGTTTCAGTCTTACCTGTGAGTAAAGCAAAATGTTATCAAGATTTGCTTTAATTGAGGAAACTGGGAATTCCAAACTATTCATAAAATATTGTTGACAACATCTAAGCTCAAGATGAAAATGCAGTCTACTTTCTACAAGTTAGCTGTATGGTCTTTGGAGACATAGTCTATGTGAATAGACAGCCACAGAATGTAGTTTATTTTACACAGATTCTGGAAGGACTTTCTTCTCATTTAAGGAAGCATGCCCCCTGCAATCGCCAAGTTTCATTTTAGACTCCCAGTGAACCAGAAACCTGAAGCTAAAGTCATCTACAGTCACCAGCTTTCTTATGCTTTTCACCTGGAGTCATAAATCTTCTCTTTATATCCTTTGGGAAGGAGTGAGTTCTCCTGAAAACTTGGGCCAAGTTCACCTGACACTACTCATGAGCCCCATTTAGGGTTTACATAGAAAAAAAAGTCAAATCAAAATAATTTTTACCAGTTTTAGATTTCATTTAAAAAACACACAGACACATGTGCAATGTCCCAAGTCACTTATTTTAATAGTAATCTGGAAGACAGAAATGGCATCAGTTTAGACTGACAGGACTAACCAGGAAACACAAGACTCAAATCAATATTCCTGGCCCTCAGTTATCTCTGAAAATGAGGCCAAAGGAAGTTTTATGCTGGAAGTTAAAAGCACGTTTGAGCATTTAATAGTCAGTTATATCATTATTATTCACACTGATGTAAATGCTCTTAAACCTGATATTTTCAGCCCATGTAAGCACAAAAACAGTTAACATTATGCTTATTGGCTCCTGTTATTAAAGTTTGGTTCCAGGGTCCTAGGTTTTGTAGACAAGTAAAAGCACATAGGTGTAAAGGCTGGGACTTGATCATGAACCTCCCAGTAGAGGGCCTTAAAGACAAGCATTGTCTAAGAAATGTTCATTTGGACCTACTTCCTCAAGAGGTATCATCATTGTTCTCACTTTAAGATCTCTCCCACCTCTGCTACAAATTCATAGCATTGATAGATAAAATATAAAAAGACAGAATTGAAAAGTCACAGCCCTTTATCACCTAAATTGGAGGAAGTCAGGAGAGCTTTGGGGCAGTAGGTGTGGTTAGTAACTAGGCAGGGAAACGAGGGGAGCCTCTAGAATGTTAGTAACATCCTATTTCTTGATCTGATGAGCAGTCATGTGGATGTATTCTCTTTGGGATGATTTATTAATATGTAAATTGGTTATCTGTGCTCTTATGTTTGTCATTCTTAAAAAAAAAAAAGTTCACTAAAAAAATCATATTGCTGTGCTATGTTCCAGGAAAATCTACTTGGAAAAGTAACTCAAAACCAGGAACAGGGTTGAGTTTGTGGACCTATTAGAGCCTTGGTGTAGAATCCTGGAGCGTGGGATGTGAATTGGACTGGATGGAGTCAGAAATGAAAAATACTCTGCAAAAAGAAAGAAATTGAACAGAGCTATGGTAATAAAATGTAGGAATGGGAAAAGGCTAAAAAGGCTGTTACTTCTTTCTGGATTGAGAGCCTGCTTTAAATTCCATACCCAGAGAGCCAAGGAAAGGGAGTTAGAGCCAGGTAGCCAGTTTCTGCACCAAATCTGCCATATTCCAAACAACACCCCTGTACTGGAGCCCTAACCCCCCAGGATAAGACCTGGATATGATTTAGAACTCCACCCAGAAGCAACAAGAAGTTTTAGGGCAGTATGGTAACAGACCAGGGAAAACGAAATCAACCTTTCCAACAAGCAAACGACCAACAACACACTTACAGCAGATATGGATTAAAAGTAAATAAACAAATAAATGTATACCTATTCTTCTCTTAATGAAACATTAGAGAAAGGGAAAAGATGGATTGCCTCAAATTGAGTGATAATTAGACAAACCTCTCCTCAGAAATAACACATGGCAGAAGATAAAAAACATTCTTTCAAAGTGTTTACAGACAGTTACTGCCACAAAAGAGTATACTACGAAAGTGTAGGTAAACTTTTAAAAAAATTGTATATGCATATTATTAGATTATTATATTCTTTTTTTGTACCTGGACAAATGTTGCTGACAAGCGAATATAGGACTATGTAAGTAAGAACTGAATCTTAAATGAAACGGAGGGCAGAAAACTAAATGGGTGTTCAGGAATTGGTAAAATGTATTATGTCTTTTAGCTAAATATCAAATAGAAACTAGAAACTAGAATCATAAGTTTATAATAAGTCTCCAAAAGCCATTAATAAGAACAGTGATAGACACAATTTTCATAAATAGTTAAATTTGATAACAATCTTATTCTGTCTTCGAGGACAGATAGACTGATTAAGTTTCACTTTGTTAGAACAAACAACTGTGTTCCTTCACTCCACAAATTTTTCCCAGGCATTATTCTAGGTGCCCGGAGAGTGCTTGGTTTGTTGGAGAAACAGGAAGTCACTGTGACGGAAGCAGAGTCGTGATGGAGAAGAGTGGTGACATAGTTCAGGGGTGTAGCAGGGAGCCAGCCCCTGTAGTGTATGTGAGTCCATGGTAAAGATGGTGTAAGGAAGAGTCTGACTCCATTTTTTTTTTCTTTTCAATATTTGACTGCTGAGAGCTCTTTAGCCTTCCTCCCTTTCTTCCCCTTCTGCCTCACATCTGGGCATCCTCTTTTGGTGCCAGCAGGAGGTTCAAACTACATTAACCGCTATCTGCAAGCAGAAATCCTCACCCTGGCCCTATTGCTTAACTGCAATAAAAACTCCAAGCCACTCTCCTTTTCCTGTTCTTTCAAGACATTTTCAGACTCCCTTGGGAGTGGCCCTACTCTTCCCAGAAAGCCACCTTATGTGACTAATAAACCTTTTTCAACTCTCTTGGTGTGTGTGGGCACCATCAGTGTTTACATCTGAGCCGAATTTTGAGAAGCCATAACAGATGGTAAGTCTTTGGAGAGTTTGAGCAGGTGTAGACATTTTGAATTTTGTTTTTTTAAAAACCGTTTATTTTTCTCTGTGCAAAATACACTGAAGTAAGGCAGTGGATACAACAGGAAAACTGTTACAAGTTATTTTAATAGACTAAGCCCAGTTGTCCCCAGTCTTTTCCATTCTAGGAAGCCTACATAGAAATTACGAATGTTTGTGTGTCACATGGGAAAACAAGAGGCTGTTCAAGGCCAGAGACTATCCTGTTACTCTAATTCCTTCAGGCCTCATTGAACATGAGAGGAGTTGTTATCTTGGTGAACTTGGAATATATTAGGTACTGATGTAGGGAGACTTGTGTGAGATGATGGTTCGGACTCAAGTGGCAGAAGAAGTGATGAGAAGAGATGGTTTTCAAGGTAGAACTAGCTACTGGATGCATTTTGTTGTTGTTGAAATGAGAGAAAAGGAGATATCAAGGTAGTTCCAAGATTTTGGCATGACGAAATCGAACATTTTAGAAATGGAATTGCCATTCACCGAGATGAAAAGAATGTGGGAAGAGCTGGTTTAATGGACGGAAAGGAAATGTGTCTTTAGCATAAGAACTATACTGCCCAAAATGTATTAACAACCACTAACAGCAAGGATTTAAAACCATTGTCTTCATTTTGCCAGAACTATTCCTTAAAAAGTTAAAAACAAACAGTGAAATGTACTATAATCTTGTGTGTGTGTGGTGGAAAAATAACCTCAACACAGTACTTGTGAAATGACTATTTAAAAAAAAGAGTACATATAAATCATTGTCTTTTGAAGATTATGGAAATAACATGATATATTTTATGCTTGGAAGAAGCACTGATACATTTTCTTGAGAAAATAACAATAATATTGCCATGAAAAACTCGATTTCTCTTGATCAGTGTATCACAAGTATAATGCCTAGTACATAACAATCACTAATTTATTCAAGTAACCATTGAAGAAATTTTAGTTACTATTAAGATTTTAACATTCTGTATTTTAAGAGATAGTTTTTCATTTCTTAATTCAACCTACTTGTATTATTTATCAAATTTTCATTTTGAGATAATTATAGCTTCACATGCAATTTTGAGTAATAATATAGACAGAGCCTTCACCCAGTTTTACCAAATCTTAATATCTTGCATTTCTAGGGTACGATATCACAAGCAGGAAATTAACATTGATATAATCTGTTGAGCTTGTTCAATTTTTACCAGATTTAATGCCCTCATTTACATGTGTGTAGGGGGAGGGAGGTCCTGAGTCCTATTTTATCACATCTGTAGATTTGTGGAACCATTACCACAGTCCCACACCGAAGAGCTCCATCATAAGGATCCTTTGTGCTACCTGTTGATAGACACAGCGTTCACCACCGCCACCTGCACATACAACTACCTGCAACCAGTCTCTTCTTCATGCCTGTAATTTTATCACTTCAAGAATATTAGAAAAGAGCACCTGGGTGGCTCAGTCAGTTAAGTGTCTGCCTTTGGCTCAGGTCATGATCTCAGGGTCCTGGGATCCAGCCCCACACTGGGCTCCCTGCTCAGTGGGGAGTCTGCTTTTCCCTCTGCCTCTCCCCCTGCTCATGCTCTCTCTCTGTCAAATAAATAAATTAAATCTTTAAAAAAACGTATTAAATAAATGGAATCATATTTTAGGTAACAGTTAAATATTAGCTTTTTCATTTATATATGTATATTTCTGAGTAGTATTCCATAGTATAGTGTATTACAATTCATTTAATTATTCAGTAAAACTTGTGGGCAGTTTTTTGCTACTACAAAAAGCTGCTATGAACCTTCCTATACCGTGTGTGTGTGTGTGTGTGTGTGTGTGTGTGTGTGTGTGTGAACATAAGTTCTTATGTCTTCGGAATAATTTTGTTTGTTTGTTTGTTTCTGTTTCTCTCCTTTTTTAAATCTTCCAGTGGGCTACTTGAACACATTTTAAGATTCCATTTTGATTTAATTATTATATTTAGGAGTATATTGCTTTGTAGTTTTCCTAATAGTGGCTGTAGGCATTACCATGTATATTTCTATACCTACTTTTGAGATTCTTTTCTGCGTTCAGTTTCAGAAGTTTAGTTTGATATTTCTCAGCATCGATTTCTTTGGCTTTACTGTATTTGAAGTTTGCTCAATTAACCTATTATGGTGTACTTGTAATGACTTTTTGCCACTTGGTATGAAATGTAGAAAATATTTTCATTTAGGTCCTTTTGTCATTCCTGCTTTGTAAATATAATTGTCTTAAGTATTTTCTTTATATATAATTGAGCAAAATATATTTCATATAATTTTGGGTTCAACCATCAAGTATGATTTTCAAAATTCAGTAGAAGTAGGATAGTCTATTATATTTACTCCTAATTTTTTCCCATTTGATGTTCTTCTTTCCTTTCTGAAATTTCGAGACTTGTTCTTTTTTTCTTTTTTTTTTTTCTTTTCAGAGAGCTGCTTTTATCCATTCTCTAAAGGTAGGTCTGCTAGCTACGAATTATCTGTTTTTTCTTCATCTGAAAATGTCTTTATTTCCCTTTCATTCCTGAAGGACGTGGTCTCCAGATATAGAAATTAGAGTTCACCATTCTTTTCTTTCAGTGCTTCAAAATGTTGTGCCATTTCTTTCTGGCCTCCAGGGTGTTAGATGCAAAATCTGCCATCCTTTGGACTAGTGTTTCTTCATTCTCACCTATTAGTGATGTGTTGGCTATCTATAGCTCTATAGCTGCTTTTTAAGGTGGTTTTGTTTTTGTTTTTGTTTTTGCTTTTTGTCTTTAGTTTCAGATGTTTAATTATATTTCTTGGCTTGGGTTTCTGTGGCTTTATGCTCTTTGGCATTCATTCAGCTTCATGAATCAGCAGATTTTGTGTTTTGCCAATTTGGGGAAGTTTTCAACCATTATTTCTTTGAATACCTTTTCAGTTCCACTCTCTCCATCCTCTCCTTCTGAGACTCTGATGATAAAAACGTCACTTCTTCTGTTATTGTCTCCCTGGTTCCTGAGACTTGTTGATTTTATTCAGGCTATTTTCCTCTCAAATATTCAGATTGAACAAATTCTATTGATCTTTCATCATGTTCATTAATTTTATCCTCTATCGTCTGAAACTCACCAGTGACATTTATTTGTTCATTTGTCTGTTTGTGATTTATTTTTAATTATATATATAATATATATTATATATGATTTATTTTTAGTTATGTATATATAAACATGTATTTATATATAAATATATATGTGTGTATATATATATATGTTTGGTTCTTTTAAATTTTTTTTTTTTAATATTTTATTTTTGGGAGGGCGAGAGAGAGACTGAGGGAGATGGTGAGCATGAGTGGGACAGAGGGTCAGAAGGAGTAGCAGACTCCCTGCCAAGCAGGAAACCTGATGCAGGACTGGATCCCAGGACCCTGGGATCATGACCTGAGCCAAAGGCAGACGCTTAACTGACTGATCCACCCAGACACCCTGGTTCTTTTTTTTAAACTTTTACGTCTTGGCTGAGATTTTCTATTTTTTATTTGTTCCAAGAGTATTTAAATTGCTCAGTGAAGCGTTTTATGGTGGCTGTTTTAAAAGACATGTCAGATAATTCTGATATCTGATTTGTCTTGCTATTGGTATCTGTTGATCTTTTCTCATTCATGTTGTGATTTTCCTGGCTCTTGGTACAATGAATGTTTTTTCCAATTATATTCTAAACATTTTGGACATTATATTATGAGACTCTGGGTCAGATTTAACTTTTTTTTTTTTTTTTTTTTAAGCAGGATGTTTCCCTGTGGAAGTGAGGTGCAAAGACCAGATGGGTTCATATGTTTAACTTGCTACTGTGCCCACACACACCTCGACAAAATTAGAGCTGCTGACTCACATTGTCTCATTGCAGACAGATGTGGTGATATTTCACCTCCCCCTCAGCCCTACTGATACCTGCCCAAAGAGAGTGGAAACCCAATTTGCAACTCTTCAGCACGCCAGGCCCTCCAGCACCAGGCAGAGAGTGAGTGAAGAGCAAATTCTCATTGTTCTGTTGTTGTTAGATTGACATGGAAACTCAACATTTTCCTGGGTCCCGCTGGCACCGGATGTAGAGTAAGGCAAAGTGGAATGGAAGGAAAACGTAGAATGCTAACTGTATTCACCCTCATTCCACCTCGTTGACACTGGCTTGAGTGAAAGAGCAGCTCCCCACGGGGCTAGGCTAACATCAAGAAAGGGGACAGTAGTCTACCTTGTACCACCTTGTACCACCTTGACTCGTCCACCTTGTACCACCTAATACTCCCTCATCGATGCTGGGTGGCTTTGGAGGCTTAGCTCCCTGCTGGACCAACTTATTTATTTTTACACCAGTTTTACAAACAACAACTAGAACATGATTTAACAATTAAAATACATAAGACCTAAAAACTGATATTTCAGCCTTTGTATTGCATTTGTGTTTTATGTTATTTCCCAGAACTTCTCTATATACATTCATATTTTATAGATTTGCAATAAAAATACATGCAACTTTGTATTCTTTTTATGCTTGTATTTAGTTTCCATGTTACTAAAATCTTCCTGATTTTCATTCTACTGCATACACAATATTTTATAATGAGACTTATATTATAATTTTTTTAAAAAAATATTATGACACTAGAAAAACATTTAAAAATCACTAATAATTAAGTGTACAGCCTATCGTCTACCAAAGTAACTGCTCAGCAATGACTGTATTAGTTTCCTGTTAATAGCTATTAGCTTCCAATGGCTGCTCTAACAAATTGTAACAAACTTATTGGCCTACAACAGCACAAATTTACTGGCATCTTATCATTTTGGAGGTCAAAAGTCTAAGAATCTCACTAGTCTAACATTGAGTTGTCAGGGTTATGGTTTGACCTGGAGGCTCTAGAGGATTATCCTTTTTTTTTTTTTTTTCTTTTTTTCTTTTTCTAGTTCCTAGAGGCTGCCCACCTTCCTTGGCCATGGTTCCCTTTGATCTTCAAAACCAGCAATTGCTTTCAAATCTCTCTCACATCATATCACTTTTAGACTGACTCTTCTGCCTCTTACTTGCACACTTAAGAACCTTTGTGTCCACATAATGCACACCCAAATAACTCAGGATAATCTCCCTATTTTAGTATCATCTGATTAGCAACCTCAATTCCGTCTGCCACCTTAGTTCCTTTTGCCATGTAATATAATATTCACAGGTTCTGGAAATTCTTTGCGGACATCTTTGGGAGGTTATTAATATGCCTACATCCATGACAATTTGATTTGGGTTTTCATTTCATTTAACTGAGTCATGATATTCACTATTCACAAGAAGTTACTTGACGTTTATAAGTCTATTACATATAGTTTATCCCTTTAACACCAATTATGAACAGAGGTTATGAAATTCAATCATTCCTAAAGCTTGCACAGAGTGAGAATATTCATTTCTTAAGTCTTTGATCCTTTAGTGTATTCCTAAAATAAAGCGTGTTAGAAATGGAGCAAACAGAATTGCCCCATTTTCTAACACAAAGAAATGGAGGAGAGAATTTAAATTTTAAGAGCAGAAAGATCAGTACCAGGACTCTAGAACAACTTCATCTACTTGAGGTGATGAAACTAATGAAAAAGATCATGAAACTGAACCCCAGAGTCCTAAAGAACTTGTCTGTAGTCCCACATCCAATAAGTAGCAATGGGAGAATAAGAAATTATCAGTTTTTTCTGAACTCCAGTCCATGTCCATTTCATTAAAACACCTGTTAGAGAAAAAAACGTACATGGTGATTTTTTTTAATTAAAATTTATTCACAGTGGAAGACATATGATCAAAGTACCATCACATCACCAGGGAAATTTGTTGAAATAAGAAACTGTATTAAAACAAAGGAACAACTAAAGTTAATAGCAATATATTGATGGGGAATAATTCTAGGTATTTTTATATAAGATGAAATTACCTTCTATTATCCTCCATTTTACACTCTCTGATAGGAATGACTACATTATGAGTGAGTCTACATAGAAAACATTTCTTTCAATTAAAAAATTCCAATATGTATTATACCAAGTTACAATTGCACAGATATACATTCGGGGAGTAGTATATGTAAATATATAATCAATCTGCTTGATAGGGGTTCTTTTTAACTAAATGTTTTACATACATTTATCACCGAGCATGTAAGAAAACTACTCTTAACTTCATCATCCAAGTAAAAATGTTGGCAATTTTTGTACCATAGGAATTTAAATACCCATAAAATGTGTTAATTTTCTAGTAAGGTCTCTTCTTCAATTTAATTCAGGTCAAAATGACCAACTAATACAATATAATAACCAGGACTTCTTGATTGAAGTCTTGTATTATCCAGCTGTGATAGTACATGTCTTTGGAATCAATAGTTGTAAACTAGATTTACGAGACATAATCCATTTATAGGTGACAAGGAAGAAAAAGAAAACTCTGTTAATAGTTTTCCTCCTATGAGGACAGTCATCAAAATGATTCAAAAATCCCAAAATGATCCTTGGGGTTTGGCTACGCAAATTAGCCACTACTAAAACGTTGGTTTTTGAACGTGTTGTGCAAACCTTTGAGTTCTTCCCAAGGTCGCAGGGAACCCTGAGTTCAAATACAGGATCATCGCAGTGTTACTGAACTCTTTAGTGTATAGTTAAAAGATTTTTCTTAACAAGTCTATATCAGAAATGTTTAGCTTTGAAAAAACCTTTGAGTTATAATTACTGAATGTTTGCACAAACGTATAAAGAAATGTTGGAGAAATACAAGAAATATATGCAAGTACTAGAAATATGAGCTAGATCAATGTTTTGGTTTGGGTTTTGTCTGTCTTAGTTTTTGTTGTTGTTTCAGCACCAAACCTGGGCTGGCTATTTTAGGATATTGATTCCATCAATTACTGGATGCCAAGCATTTTTGTGGCATGATGCTTGCACAAGTGAGCTTAAGAAGCCAAGTAGCTGCTCACTTGCAGCCTAGTGTTTAAGATTTAGAGGATAGGACGGTTATTATTTTAAAACACACAGGCACAGATTGAAAAATATGAAGCATTTGACCTACTTGTAAACTTTAAATAAAGAGAAGACAAAAAAGTTTGAACAATAGGATAATCAAATACTTACCATGAAAATTAGGATTGAAAAGAAAGAAAGGAAATTAAGATAATTTAAGGAGTGGAAGGGTCTATTAGTAATTAGACAGCCATAAACTGGGTTTATCCAAGACAATTCAAGAGATATTATGAAACTGGAATAAAGAGCTTAGAAGACTTCTCATTCAAACCTGGAGCCAAGCTCTGGCTGTGCCACTTACTGACTTTAACTAGAACATAATTTAAGACTTAAAGACTAGTGGTTATTATAAGTAAAGTGGAACCATAATAATACCTATTTCTCAGGCTCATTGTGAGGAGTACATAGAATAAGATCTTTAAAGCAGCCGCTACTGGCAGCAGGTGAGTGCTCAGAGAAGGGGAGTTATATGTCTGCACTGATACTCAGAAGTCACTAAAAACCAAAAGAACAAGTAGCAGATCTCATCAGAATATTAGAAATTCCAACTTTAAGCATTAATTCATTTCAGTTATACTTTTCTCCTTTTAAATGCAAACAATTCTGGGAGGAATATATATTTTAAGCATTCAGGAGGCCTTTCTCCTCATTCTGTATTCTGAACTAGCTATTGCATCAAAACAGCAGATTATATTTTGTTTGGGGCCCTATTGTTTTCAGAACAGTTTTGCACATCGCACGGTGGAATTTCTGCACATTAGCAAGTACTATCATTACCCTTGCTTTCCAGATGACGACACAGAATAATAGATTGAAACCTACAGAGTGAGAGATAAACCTTGACTGGAAATCAGGTTAACAGAGCCTGGTATCTAGAACTCTAATTCAGCAGGATTGCCTAAGAACTTGTTTTCTCACTGCAAAAGCTAGAAGAGACAGGCCCATTGTTAGAAAAAGAAAGATTTAAGAGACCGTATCTGATAATCAGCTGGCTGTTGTTGGCAGATGGCACTGGGCAATGAGTAGAAGAAAGAATGGGGGGGGAGGAACACACACAGGCAGGCGGGATCAGAAAGATAGATGGAAAATATACCGGACAACTCTTCTGTGCCATTTCAAGTAATTTGGCTTCAAGTCTTGTGTGAGCCAGTACTGCAGTGCCTAGTTTTGTGCCAGCTTTGTGCAACGTGACAGCTCCTTACCTCTTATCCCAAGGCTTCTCTGAAGCCATAGCATGGAATACCCACTGAAACCCGTTTAGCCTTTATACATGTGCACCTCAGAAGTTCAGGGCAGTTCAAACAAATTGAGCCGTCACGCACGTACTTAAAAAGAAATTACTTATTTCTTTGAGTGTAAAGGTCTGAGAAGCATTTCATAAAGTTCCTCCAACGATCACAGTGGATTGAGCACTGGTAGGCTTTTCTCTTTCTCTGTTTGACTCTCTTTGTCCTTCATTCCTATTTCAAGGGATCCAGGCTTAGCTCAGGAAAATATAGTCTCTGCTCTGCCAGGAAATTGTTTACATACTGAAGAAATTACAGGACCACCAGTAGGTACCAGAAAGAAATCAAGGAAAAATGTGAAATGCGTTTTGTGGGTATTGGTCCAGGGGATCCAAGTATAAGAGATTTATTGTCCTAGAAGCACTTGGAACCTATCTTAGATGAGATGGCTTTTTGCAGCATGGATGTAATAGCTGCCCACTTATAGCATTGTTATTCAATGGTCATCTATAGACCAGTAGCATGCGTTTAGTTAGGGACAAATTAGAAATACAAAATTTGGGTGCCTAGGTGGCTCAGTCGGTTGAGCGTCCAACTTCTGATTTCAGCTCAGGTCATGATCTCAGGATCCTGAGATCAAACCCGCATCAGGCTCCCCACCCAGCAGGGAGTCTGCTTGTCTCCCTCTTCTTCTGCCCATCCCCCTGCACTCTCTCTCTCAAATAAATAAATAAATCGCAAAAAAAAAAAAAGAAATACAAAATTTTAAGTCCCAACAGATGTACTCAATCAGAATCTGTATTTTATGAATATTCCAGATAATTCGTATCATATTTAAGTTTAAGAAACACTAGCTTACAACAAATGAAGTGGAGATGGCTTACTACAGTATTGAGGAAGGAGTCAGAAGGCTCAAGAAAATAAAAATGACTTGCTTGGAAGGAAATAGAGAGTGGTCTCTTTGCTAAAGCAGTGAGAAATGTATAGGTAAAGGGGTACTGGCATCTTAAAAATCTTGGTGAAAGCACTCTTCTCCAGGGCAAGGTTAAATGTAGGGGATATACCTATTGACTGGGATGTCTATTTTGAATGGGAGGTGGTAGACTCTGGAATGGCAGAGGCCAGGTGGCAACACTCCATGAGCGAAGACAAGGTGGATTAATGACCATAATGGATCACCAGAGCCAAATGGTAATGAGATTGCTATAACTTGCAGGGATCTATGAAGATGATTAATGAATCCTGGTGTTTTGAGGATTGAGAAAGATAGACAGTTAGTAGGTGTTACTTGAGTTGAATAACTAGGAAAAAAGAAATGAGAGCTAGTGAGTAGAAAGTTGACATCAGTTATCATGATGAAAAATATCAATGCTTCAACCAGTTTTTAAATGTCAGTTTCCCTGCCTCAAAGCCATCGGCCACCTATGGGGAAGCTGAGCTGCTGGAGGAAAATCCTTGCAATGTATGAGGTGAAAGCAAAATATCCAAACTTTTTGAACACAGTTGGACATAGTGTCTGAATTGGCACTAATACCACAGGACTGAAACTGCCATCATGGTTTTCTAGATAGAATGATGATTTAAGGAGTAGAGGTGATAAATGAAGGAGTCTGACTCAAGTCAATCATACAGTGGGTCTAATACATTCATGAACTAACCCCTTGGCTATTTTCTAGTACCTAAGGATATAACTGAGATAAGCATACATAGTAGTTTGAAAAAATATCACATTGTTTTTCTGAGTCGTGAAGTGAGATATTTTTGGCAGAAGGGGTTAAGTAGAGGATCCTAAAATTGATTCCTCCAGGTCCTCAGAAACAATGTGTCTCCCAGGGGGAATTATGAGATTAAAACCACCATCTAAGTTTTATAAAATGTAGAGGTATAGGCCCTCATCATATTTCCATTCAAACCCCGGAAGTGTGGAGGAGTGGAGAAGCTGGTGGTGAGGTGAATTCACAACCCTTTCCAATGTGTAACTGGGAAATGTGAAGAAGTCAACATCCACAAGGCCAGCCTTAACCAATGGAAGATGAAACTGATCAATAAATGCTCCCCTTGCCTTTATCTCACTGGAGGAGAGTTTTCAGAAGAATAGCATATGACTTTTCAGAAGGTCTCATGAGACAGAACATAAGCATCCCGTACACATGATGTAAATAGCTTTCTGAGAACCAGCTGGAATGAACCGGATGTCAGGGAGTAGGCTGAACCAGTGGTACGATCAAAGAGTTTATCAGATAGTGTTTTCCCTTGAGGTCAGCCAGTTTTCAGTAGCCTATTAACAAGAGGTTGTTTCTACTGGTAAGCCAAAGTTTGGGGGCCTGAAGGGGGGGGAGGGGTGAGAAACTTAACTACAGTTGGATCAAGTCCATGTGCCTTTTGTTCAGATTAGTGTGTGGAGACAAACAGCTCACCTAATTATCTATGAGATAAAGAATGGGAATTTGGAGGATCTGTGTCTGGCCTTGTCATACGTAAACACAGGAACCATCTGGGAGTCTTATGTAAGTTGTGTGGGGAAGGATTGTTCTTTGTAGTAAGTCCTTTCCCAAACATAAGTTGGAGGAGATGTCTTGATCATTGCTGTTTGCCAGGAGCACAGGACTCGGAAAGTTCAACACTGGTCTTCCAATTGCCTTTCCATCTTCCTCTCTTTCATGACTTTGTTTCTCACTCCTGCTCTGTGGAATCACTTCCCAAGTACACTGCCTACAAGCAAGCCATTTTCAGGATCTACTTTTGGGAAAACCAGACTAAGATAAAGGAGCAAAGGCAACCCTTATTTTTAACCTAAATTAAGGGTCCGTGGTACAACAGGACTGGTAACACTAGATTAGTCTTCAAGAGAATCGGCTTGCTCTAAAACCCTGCTTGGTATTGAGGAAGCCTTATCAATTTAGGAATATCAGTGCCCTGGGGATCTGAAGCTCTGTAATTAAACTACTTATCAGGGACGCCTCAGTGGCTCAGTCGTTGGGCATCTGCCTTCAGCTGAGGTCATGATCCCGCGTTCCTGGGATCAAGTCCCACATCAGATCCCTGCTAAGCAGGGAGCCTGTTTCTCCCTCTGCCTGCTGCTCCCCCTACTTGTGCTCTCTCTCTCTCTTTCTCACTGTCAAATGAATAAATAAAATCTTCAAAAAAACAATAAAATAAACTATCAGTTGTCTGAGTTTAGAAAAAGAATACTTAAACTCTCAGTGTATGGGGGTTCAGTTAGTGAAAGAGGCAGTAATAGCTCAACTCACAGATTATCATGAGGATCAAATGGTGGAAAGTACAGAAAAGTTCCTTGAATTCCTTTTGTATAAGTCATTACTAATTCATGAACAGGTTTCTCTCTTTCAGTTGTTTAATATGGGTCTTTGGCATCCGAAGAGGTGGTAAAATAAGTGAAGACTGAGAAGGAAAGGAGGGAGGGAGGGAAGGAAGATGGCTGCCATGGATCTCTTGGAAACACATTTCCACCAAAATTACTCAATGACTTCACTGCTCTCAGTCATCAAGGCCATGACAATAATCTTTACCTTCTCTCTCTCTCTCTTTTTTTTTTTTTAAGATTTACCTATTTATTTGAGAGAGAAAAAGAGTGGTGGGGAGAGGCAGAGTGAGAGAATCCTCAAGCCAACTCCCTGCTGAGCACAGAGCGGGACACAGGACTTGATCTCAGGACCCTGAGCTCATGGCCTGAACTGAAACCAAGGGCTGGATGTTCAATCAACTGAGCCATCCAGGTGCCGCAATGCCTTCTTTTTATGTACACATTTACTCTAACTTAAGCTCAGCAATTGCTTTTTCTGTACAAGGCCAGATAGTAAATATTCGATGCTTTGAGGACCATATGCTCTTTGTCTCAACTACCTTATGCTGCATTTCTAACAAGAAAGTAGCCATAAGCAATAGTAAATTAATGGGAATGGCTGCATTCCAGAAAATATCAAAACTGCTGGCAGCCTGGATTTGGCCAATGCAGAACAGTTATCTGACCCCTAATCTGACAGAAGTTAAAAAAAAAAAATTCCTTTAAGATGCTATCCCACTTCATGCTTCTGTTTTTCCTCATATATCTTTTCCTCTAATAAAATATCTTTTTGGTTTGTTTGGCTGGTGACCTTCCAGCCATCCTTTAAAACATCAGAGACCCCGTTAAAGTATTACCTCTGAAGTGAAACACTGTTAGTCTCCATCCCAGGGCGGTCGTCATCAATATGCCCTTTATTCTTCTCCTTTACCTAGTAATCAGTTTTCTTTTGATGTGTACGATGATTTATTGGCCATCTGTACATCACTTTTCTCTATAGGAATTCCTTTATGAAAGGAAGAGTTCATCTTTTAAATTCAGCTCTTATCATGTGTTTTTTGAAACTTTGGTTTGTTTGTTGAAAAATTGAATATGTGATGTATGAATGAAATACTTGTCATTCTTTTCTGGTAGCTTGGTCTTCTTGGTTTGCAATTTTGGAAGACAAGTTGCTTCCACTTAAGATTCAGACAACAAAACATAAATAAAAATTAAAATATTTGCCTCTGGTTACTTTTTTTTTTTTTTTTTTTTTTTTGCTGGAAAGCCTTACTAAAATTTGAAGTTGCAAGTTGCCTCATAAAGAGAGACAACTAGATTTACAGCTGAGATTTTGAGACAAGAAATAATGGGAAAAAATCCGAAACCATTTCCTTATTTTATACAGACTTGCTCTTTCAAAATATATAGCTGATTTCTTTTTTTTTTAAAGGACTCTTGGGACACCTGGGGGCTCATCAGTTAAGCGTCTGCTTCTTTTCAGGTCATGATCTCAAGGTCCTGGGATCCAGTCCAGCATCGGACTCCCTGCTCAGCACTGAGCCTGCTTCTCCCTCTGCCTGTTGCTCCCCCTGCTTGTGCTCTCTCTAACAATAAATAAATAAAATCTTAAAAAAAAAAAAAAATAAGGACTCTTAAAATTCAGACCATATGGTAACATATTATTTCAACACATTAAGATCCCAACTTTAAGGCAATCTTCTTTAAAAGAAAATGCTGCTAATAGGATTTTTACCATTTTTTAGAACTTCTTCTGCCTCCATCTTTAATACACTTGACATAAAATTCTCTACTTCATACCCATTTTACAAAAAGGCTCTGTGATTAAGTTTACTCATTGACTTTGGGACAGTGAATAGTGTCATCACTAATAAATTACAAAAATTAAACTAAACTAAAACTGAAACTAAAACCACCTTGTACCATTAACACAGTTCATAAGTCCAGATCTTGCATTTTCTTCAGTAGTGAAACATCTCATATTTTCTTTTGGCTTTTCTCTACCAGTTGTATTCGCTTCAAAAATCATGCTGGTGCTTTTCTCTGCAATTAGGTCATAGTTGTCATTACCTAAGAAATCCTGAGGAAACAGTAAAACTTATCAAGGGACAACTAAGAAAGTAACCAAAAACTCTGTCAAAATATTCGGGTTTGTAGCAGGTAGTAGTTATTATGAAAACAGATTGCAGGATTGAAAAAAACAAAAGTCAAACACTGAATGACTAGACTGAACATTGCATAGTGAACCAAAAAGCCACAGATGTTTCCAGGTTTATGTCTGAAAATCTGGAAAGATGAATGATTTATATATTTTCATTTTTATGATGGGGGTGAGTGAAGTGAATTGTTCTGTAAGTAACAAGTCATGAGATGTTGGAACATATGCTGAAAAGCTCAGTAACTTGGATCCTGATATTGGCTACTCTGCTCCGTCTTCACAGCAGACCATATTTTATTTCTCGTTCATAGATTTCTTCTAACACAATTTTTATTATTTTATGGAGAAAATGGAGAGGTGACAACTTTGACTACTTTAAATATTGCAAAGAAATTTAGGAATTGTTCTCAGGTGAAGAGATTGGTTACAAGGAGAAAATTAAGTTAGTAATATATGATTTTGAAAATATGCTTTCGGGAAAATCCATAGAAAGTTTTCTAAGGAAAGGTAAATACAATAGAGTGAAAAGTCTTTGTATTTTACCGTTTTCTACATCTATAGTCCATAGTCTTGAAAATATATATATACTTAAGCTCACACTCAGGGACATCTGTTATATCAGGATATTGTTTTTAACATATCCATTGTGGATTACATTATTGACCAATAAATAGTCTAGCAATTTATAATAATTAAAATACTTATAATATGCCTTTCAATATGATTCGAAAGGTATTTATGTTAATGAATACATTGACTTAAATGCTGAAATTGCTTTTTTCTACTTTCTTTCTGTATAAGTTTTCCTTCTTGTCTCTTTCATACCCACAATGCCAAAAAATGGGCCAGACACTTGTATCAGCACTGTACAGTTCTTTCAAATACACCTGAACATTCATCCCTTCTAAAATGGCCTTTGATATGAGTGATAATCCTAACATTCACCTAAATATTTACAGGAGAACATTTATGAAAAATATGCATGAATTACTTGTTGTGACAAATTCTACAGAAGTCTAATGTTCTCAGTAAAGGGCATGCACAACTACAGAAATCCACCAGCATTCTATCTTCAATCTCCTCGACGATATACTATTCCTAATTTTAAAAACAACATATTATTCCCACTGTGTTAATAAGAGTCTAGTTAGGAGATACAAATCATAGCAGTTATTTGAACAGGAAGAAATTAATATAAATAATTTGCTAACTAGATACATAGCTGTTAACTAGTTAACTCAAAGGGTAATGTGAAAGAAAGCATACAAGTATCATGGAAGCAGCAATTTCAGGACCAGTTTCTTACCTGTGCCTAAAATCTCAAATACCTGATAAGTGGGAAAATTGTCCGTGATCTGCAGCTCACCTTGCAATGGCCTTATCATTTCTGGAAGGTAACTCATCCAGAGATCTCTGACATCTTTAAATAAATAAACAAACAAATAAATATTCAGCTTTTTTTAGGTAGATGCAGCAGAACCATTAGCCTACAATGATCTATTACATTCTAGAAACGGAAGCCTCTTACAATATTTTTTACTAAATATACAATGTTACTTAATATACTTATAGCAAATCAGTTGCAATTATTTCACATTACTGGTAGTACTTACCAAGCGAAAGCGCACTTTTTGGCGGTTTGAATACTCAAACCCAGCTCTCTTTATATGGAACTAAGTTTCTTTTTTTTTTTTTTAAGGCATATTTTCCAAAGCTAGCATTTACTAGAATGGCTATGTCCCTGGATGAAATCCTAGATATAGATACATGATGGATGATCTATAGGTTGCCAGGTACATAGATACAAAGATAAATCTCTATTATATATTTAAGTGTTAACAATTTTATTATGGTAAAATTAACATATGTATTTTAAACTATTCCCACATAGACTAGTGTGCTGTGAACTCGGTTCTAAACATCACTTTTTAATACCAAACAGCACTTTTTATAACTATAAAATGATGACATATTAGAAATACGTATAAAGCCCATTATATTCTCTGATCTTTGCTGAAGAATAATCAAACCTCAACAATCATGTGAAATTGTTGATTCGTCTGTCATGTGATAGGGTTATACTGTAAAAGCATTTTTGGCTTTGAAATTCTTCCAGTTATGTCTCTCAGCACACAGCAGGTACACTCCCAAAACAATTTGATATCTGTGTATTAAATACATGTCTAGTCAGCTATATTTATACTAAGTCCTGTGTGACTGTTTCATTCCACACTTCTTTTCCGATCTCCAGAACAACATATCTAACCGACAAATCTAGCTGGCATCTATTTGGATATCTCAAAGGCATCTAAATTGTAGCAATTTCAAAATCAAACTCTCTCTTCCAGCATGATCCACTTAAAGTACTTGACTTTTCATAGGATAAAAACAAAAATCCTTAGTATGTCTTATAATGCAGTCATGAGTCAGACATTGCTACAGAACCCCCATCCTTTGTGACAACCATGACCCATTCCTTTGTGACATACACATGGACGCTCAGTTTTTCAAGTGTGCCTTGCTATGGCTGCTTCAAGAGATCTGCATTTTCTAGCTCTTCTGCCCAGATTGTCACCATGCACACCCACGCAATTCCCAAGTTCACCATGTTTCTATAGAGATGTTTTTTATGTCTTTAAAGGATACGGCACACCTTTTTGTTATATGCTTATTTGATAGAGCCAGGTACACACTGCACTTTGTAATGATGGATTTTTTTTTAATTTGAGAAAGATGGGGGGAGGGGCATAGAGAGAGGGTGAGAATCTCAAGCAGACTCCCCACTGATCATAGAGCCCAACAGGGGTCTCGATCTCATGACCCTGAGATCCTGACCTGAACCAAAATCTAGAGCTGGGTGCTTAACCAACTGAGCCATCCAGTATCCCTGGTAGTGATGATTTTTTTTTTTTTTTAATTTTAAAATCACCATCTGTTTCTTCCATTAGCTTGAATTTTTTTGTGAAAGCAGGTTTGGATTCATGAATTATCAAGGAATTTTTTTATATGAAAATGTCCCAAATCTGGTATCTGATTACAATAATTTCAAACTCTGCCTCCAACATGAAAAAAACTGTAACTTGAAATTTTGTATCATATTCCATTGGCTATAATGAGTAAGAGCTATATTCTAATGAACATTCAGTGAAATATCCTATGTAAATCATGGATGTCAAGCTATATTCTAAGTAGACATTCTAAAAGAAGTAAATTCCCTTCCTCCCTAAATGAAATAACTAAATTTGTGGTGGTTTTCTGAATGTTTCACTATATCCAAATGTAAAAACTTTGACATATAATCATAGCTTTACCATCAGATTTCCTAACGTGTTGGTAAATCCTTAAAAATTTTAGATAAATGACTGTTTTCCACAAGTTTAAATATCATTTTTAAAACCCCAACAAAGCAATGAATCGTTTCAAGGTAAATTACATTAATCTAACTTACTTGAAACTTCTTAAAATATGTGCCATTAAAGAGCAATAATATAGCCCTTAATACTTACAACATATTTATATATTGCTATAGAATGAATATTTGTGTCTTCCCAAAGTTCATATGTTGAAACCTAATCCCCAATGCGATGGCTTTGGAGGTGGGGCTTTGAGGGATGTTAGGTCATGAGAGTAGAGTCCTCATAAATGGGGTTAGCACCCCCTTGAAAGAGATCCTAGAGAGTGCCCTTGCCCCTTCATCATAGGAGTACACAGCAGGAGGATGGCTTTCTATAAAGAAAGAAGCCAGTCCTCACCAGGCACTGAATCTGCCAGAATGTTGATCTTGGACTTCTCAGTCTCTAGAACTGTGAAAAAATAAATTTCTGTTGTTCATAAGCCATTCAGCCTATAGTATTCAGTTATGGTAGCCCAAACACACTAAGACATATATTTCTCCACGGTATAGAAGTACATTTTAGCTATTCACTTCCACATGCTGTTTTGTTTGGGGGGACAAAATTATGCAGACTGAGTTTGTCTTTGCCAGCAGTTCATTTAACACAGGTTCACTGTGGGAATTTCACAAGCTTAGAGCATGCAGGGTAATGTCTCTCAGTAAGCCAATAAATAAAGAGCATCCTCCAAACCAATGATAGATTAATCACACTATTGTTCCAGGCAAGGAGAGAGGAAAGGAATAGTGTCCAAATTTAGTTGAGGTGTACCT
The DNA here is from genome assembly GCF_023065955.2 of Ursus arctos. NCBI lineage: Eukaryota > Metazoa > Chordata > Mammalia > Carnivora > Ursidae > Ursus > Ursus arctos. The sequence goes on from NW_026622930.1 coordinate 18,879,071, forward strand.
TTATAAAAGCTGGAGCTCAGGAGAGATGGCTTAGTCAACCAAGAGCAGACACCCAGCTACCAGTGCAGAAGAAAAAGTCCCCTGTAGCTAGAGCACATCGCTAGAGAACATGAACAAGAACAAAACCACTGGTGTTGATGGGCAAGGTGATCTTCAAGGGGCCACTGCAAGGCTATTGCCATTGCCAGTAAAAGAGTTGCCATCACTCGACAGGAGCTAACTGTCCAAGGGCTTCAGAGAGATTTTTCGATCAGCAAAATGTCTCCTTGGCCAGACCAAACACTCTACAACAGTCATCACAAATTCTTGGTATTTATAACCTACATGCCCCTTGTCATAGTTGTTTCTTCATATGTTTTTATTGGTAAGCCCCCAGAAGCCCCCCTTAGAGGCTGACACTGAGTTCTTTTTGGTGAGAACAGATGAAATGACAACATCCTGACACAACCTGTTTAATACTCAGATACAATTTTTTTTTGTCTTTGTCATAAACAAGTGGCTTACAACAACTTCACTTAACAGGTGGATTTGAAATCATATCAGATCAATACAGAAAATAGACACATACATACCTCTGCTTCTACAGAGGTCATACAACTACCTTTTCCACATACAAACCTCACATCAGTATGATCATAGATCTCATTTGTCTGATGAGTAAAATGTTGCCTTCTTCTTATATATACGTTTTAAAAATATTTACCAATGAAATGTTTTTAAGGAGATAAGTATTTCATTGTGTAGTGTGTGTGTGTATATATATATATATATATATATATATATATATATATATATATATACACCTGTGTGTATGTGTGTATATTTGTATATCCTCTTCTAGGGTAGTCCCACTTATCTCAAAAGGTGCTTAGAATATAGCAATTTCTCTTCCTAAAGTAGAATATCTATACTGTCATTAAAACCATGGTCCATCATGCTGTAAAAATCCTTTTTGGCTGTTATCACAGAAATTTTACAATTTTTTTTAGAAATTTGATATTGCAAGTTATATATATAAGAATAGCAATTATAAAATCAGTCCTCAAAAAGTTCAAATATGCTTCACAAAAGTACCAATTCCACTTTCGCATTTAATCTGATTAGTATGATTAGATTTTTGTCTGTTCTTCAATGCAATGTCCTAGACCAGTAAAATGTTATCTCCTAAAATAATCATGGTCAGTCAACAAGATAGCTCTGCTCTCAGTGAATGGCAAATGGGACTGTCAAGAATCTCATTTAGACATTTTTTTCCCTTTTCCCTCAAAGACCTGTGATAACTGATCAAATAATTGGAGTACCAGATCAAATTATGTGAAGGTGTGTGTATATTCGGGTGCTAAGAGACCCATCAATAGCCACTGTTCTGTTATCGTAATTGAAGCTCTAACAGTATATGTAGACTGATTGGAGTATTGTGTAGCTGGTGTAGCATATTTCCTCACTTGGACCCCCGAAATCTGTTCAACAACATCTGCAGAAAAGTTTGCACCATCTCACCCAGGTCTGCATTTTTTTTTTCTATAGCTATATTAAAAAATATTTTAGAAATTTTTAAAAATCTTAATTTTTTAGATAAGTAAAATAATACTTCTCCCTCCTTTTTTTTGTTTCTGCCTCCTATTCGTCCTTATGTAAGTATGCTTTATATTTTTTTGTATTTATATAGTAGTAGATATATTTCTTAGGATTAGAGTCACTTGTATAGAAGATGCTTCGTCCATTATCCCATGGATCCCTTTGCCATTTTTATGCATCCTGCTTCCTCTACGCTTTCAGTATCAATAGAAACGTCTGTGTCTCTCTTTGTTAAAGGAGTACTTCCAACTTTCCATGCATTCTTCCTGAATTTGTGTAAATGTACAAAACCTTGTATGTTACATCCCTTACGCAAGCATCCCTTAACAAAATCGGATTGAGGTAGAGATGTAAATACCCCAGTTCCTTTGCCCCTATTCAGGATTGGAGATATGACGTACACTTTCTTCAGAGTTCGCCTCCAGGGTGTGTCAATATTGTCCACTACGGAATTTAGTATGCTATCACATACCTTCTTGACCTCCTTCTCTTCTTCACTCTATTTTCCTACTTTCTTATCAGGTTTTCCTGTGAACACTTTTTTTTTTTTAAGATTTTACTTATTTATTTGAGAGAGAGACAGAGAGATCGCTAGCAGGAGGAGGAGCAGAGGGAGAGGGATAAGCAGACTCCGCACTGAGTGTGGAGACTGATGCAGGGCTTGATCCCACAATCCTGAAATCATGGCCTGAGCTGAAATCAAGAGTCAGATACTTAACCCACGGAGACACCCAGGTGCTCCTCCTGTAAACACTTCTTAGCAAATCACTCTCAAATCTCGGTCCTAGAAACTACTTCTGGGAAACCCAATCTAAAATATGAATAATAATAATAATAATAATAAACTATTAACTTGCTTAATGAAGATAACTTTTTATCTCACATGTAAACTAATTCTTAGTGAAGGTGGTTCATAGATAGTTCTTGGTAAGAATTAGGCAACAGTGGACTGTAAGGTAGACTTGGCAGGCAAAGTGAAGTGGCTACCATTACTCTCAACACCATATCTATTCAGATAGTGTGATGAACAAATATAAAGATGCCTGTCAAGTTTCTGGCTTTCATCATTCTCCTCTGCCCCACTTCTAGCTCTTCTTTCTAACTGCCAGCCCAGTTGACCACAGCAAAACTAGGACCACCACCAAGAGCTTGACTGTAGGCTCACAGAAGTGGCAGCTACAGAAGGTCAATAGCTTCCCGTAGACTTCCCAATGAGTTTCTCTCTTCCACTCTGGTAGCTGAAAGAGCCTGGATTCTCCGATTGACTTGAAAAAGATCCATCAGTTATTTTTCCAGATCTTCATTTCCACAGATCTTTCACAATTGTGCAGAGGCTAGTTTGTACACTAAGTTTCTTATCAATAACATGCATTGTGACTTATAGATACAGTGACTCACACATCACAGACATTACATAAATATTTGATGAATAAGTAGGTGGTGATTTCACTGGGAGAGGTAATTTACTATCCCCCAAATATTAAGTACTTTCCTTTTCACTTACAGAAGTAAGTTCAGACGTAAGCAATGAAGATATTCGGCTAAACTTATACATCCTTATGATGTTTAGAAATCATAGAAATTCTTTTTTGGTTTTTGTTTTTTTTTACTTTAGAAAAGAAGCAAAAGAAAGACATAGGAGTAGAACATTCACATCCCCAGTTGATAATTCAAATTGATCAAGTGCTCAAAGTACAAATCATTGCTTGTCTAATTGGAGCCTAGATAAATGTGTCCAAAGAAAATATGACTCAGTGTCTCTGAAAATAAATTGGACAATATTGAACTTTCTTTATCCTGCTAAACAAAAGAAGGATATTTATTGATAAGCATCCAGGAAGCATTAAGTAATCTGTAGTTAAATATATGAAATTTTATAAACAGCAACTCAAAATTAAGCCTTGAAAAATGGCAGTGTTTAGATGCTACATTTGTGCAAAAGGACTGTAAGTATCACTTGCTTTATTCAACCTTACAATGAAGAAATCCAATAGGAGTCACTATGAATTATGCCTTGCCTCATGTAACCATGATGTTTACCCATGGAAAACGGTAAATAAAGAATGAGAGATGGATCCCAAGATTTATGGTATATGTGAGAAACCATTCAATACAATAAAAACTCATGAAAATTAATATTTTTCCAAGATAAATTATTACAGAAATTATTTGTATGTAAATTATTATTATGTCCTCATTATTTATTTTCAAGGTGCTTAATAAATTCTAGTGGAAGCAGGGTGCCTGGGTGGCTCAGTTGGTTAGGCATCTGCCTTTGGCTCAGGTCATGATCCCAGGGTCCCGGGATCCAGCCCTACATTGGGCTCCCTCCTCAGCAAGGAGTCTGCTTCTTGCTCTCCCTCTGCCTCTCCCCTTGCTCATGCTCTCTCTCATTCTCACAAATAAATAAATGAAATCTATAAAAAACAAGTAAATAAATAAACTCCAGTGGAAGCATTAATGTGCTATTTTCAATTCAAGATAGGAATTATTCTGCTGTTTCAACTGGATTGCTAATTTTTCTTCTTACTCCACTACCCCCCCCAACAATGTTATTTCTAATTAATTTTTTTCAAAAAGGAAAATTAATTATGAGGTGGACATATAGTAAAATGTTGCCTTTAACTCTTATTGAGTTAAACAACTTAAAACTCCAGACTATACATGGGAAAGTTTTCAATGTGTTTATATGTTAAAGATCTACAGGTGATTTTGAAGTTAGCATTTCAAACCTCTCTTCCTTTACCATAGAGAACTCTAAAGATAGAGATAGATAACTATTTGCCTCACAAGTACCCTATAGGACATGGGCATTATTTAAGAGTTAAGTAACATTTAAAAACCTTTTTTGTGCTAATTGTGGAAAATGCCAGCCCTAGTGTCTATTAGCTATGTGACCTAACCTCATTTCTCCTTTCCGAGATGTGTTTCCATATTTATAAAAGGGAGAGAAGCTATCTACCAAGCCTACCTTAGAGAGTACTCCTGAAATTCAACGGAATGAATGAATGTACAAATATGCTTTGTAAACCCTAAGACAGTGCATGGCTGAAAAGAACAAACAAACGAAAAATCCCAAATACTGTGAATTACTTCAAGTATGTATTTTAATTAACCTTCTTTCAATCACATCTTAAAAATACTTTCACAGCAACATCAACACTGGTGTTTGACCAAATAATTGGTTACCATAGCCTAGTTAACATGTAAGATGAGCCATCAGAGTAGGCCTTCAGTAAATAGAAGGTACTTGCCACAAGCATGAAAACATATGGACATCATTAACATAAAAAGTTCATTTTACATATAAAAGCATTCACACACAGAAAGAGAAAAATTAAAATGGGCTTCATCAGGGGGGTGGCTCAGTAGGTTAAGCATCTGCCTTCAGCTCAGGTCATGACCCCAGGGTCCTGGGATTGAGCCCCTAGTCAGGCTCCCAGCTTAGCAGGGGAGTCTGCTTCTCCCTCTCTCTGCCTGCCACTCCTCCTGCTTGTGTGCTCTCTCTGTCAAATAAATAAATAAAATCTTTAAAAAATAAAATAAAATACATAAAAATTAAAATGGACTTTGCCATTAGGAAACATTGTTCATGTTGCTAATGTTGCAGGGGAATAAAAACAAGAGCGTAAAATCTTCATTTAATAATAGATATATTTGGAAGACAATCTGGTGATTTCTTATAAAACTAAACATACTCTTGCCACATGATCCAGAAATTGTGCTCCTTAACGTTCATTCAAAGGAGTTGAAAACTTATGTCCACACAAAAAGCTGAACATTGATGTTTACAGCAAATTTATGTTAAATGCCCAAATTTGGAAGTAATCAAGATGTCTTTTAGTAGGTGAATGGATAAACGGGAACATCCAGATAATGCAATATTCAGCACTAAAAAGCACAGAACTGTCAAGGCATGAAAAGGTATGGTAGAATCTTAAAGGTGCAATGCTAAGTGAAAAAAGCCAATCTGAAAATGCAACATACTGTAGGATTCCAACTACATGACATTCCAGAGAAGCGAAAACTGTGCAGACAGTGGTTGCCAGGGGTTTGTGTAGGGAAGAAATGAATGGCAGAGCACCAAGGATTTTTAAGGCAATGCAAATACCCTGTATGATACTATAATGATACATACATGTCATTACTTATTTGCCTAAACTCATAGAATGTACAACACTGAAAGGAACTCTGACATAAACTCTGGACTGTGGGTGAGTGTGATGTGTTCATGTGGGTTCATCAATGGTAATAAATGTTTCACTCTGGTTGGGGAGGTTGATAGCGGGGGGAGGGGAGAATGCCTGTGTAGGGGCAGGGGATACATGGGAAAACTCTACCTCCCCTCAATTTTGTTGTGAACCTAAATGTCTTCTTAAAAAGATCTTTTAAAAAGTGATAGATATTGGGGTGCCTATGTGGCTTAGCCAGTTAAAGCATCTGACTCTTGATTTTGGCTCAGGTCATGATCTGAGGGTCAGAGGACAAGCCCTGTGATGGGCTCCATCATGCTCAGCGTGAAGCTTGCTTAAAATTCTCTCTCTCTCTCTCCCTCTCTCTCTCTCTTTCTCTCCCTCCCTCTGCTTTGCCCCCCACCCACTCAATGCTCTCTTTTTCTTTCTTTCTTAAGTAAGTAAGTAAATAAATAAATAAATAAATAAATAAATAAATAAATAAGTGATAGGTATTCTCAAGTAAAAACTGTACTGCAGGAATTAAGATGGGTGACATTGTCAGCCAGGGGTTAGGGAACATTGTACCAGTCTATTTCTATCTCAAAATTAGAGAATTTTTGTAATACATGGTATTGTCTAGGATCTCTTCCATGAATGACCTTGTCATCAACAGGGGGAGACAACTTAAGAGAACACAGTTGGGGAAAGAAAGTCTCTGGACACTCATCAGGGGAAAAGTTAAAAATTGTAGCATCAACTAAACTTAAAAAACTATTTAAAACTTTAAAATGGAAATTTAGGGGGCACCTGGGTGGCTCAGTCAGTTAGGCATCTGACTTTGGCTCAGGTCATGATCTCAGAGTCCTGGGATCGAGCCACACATCAGGCTTCCTGCTCAGTGGGGAGTCAGTCTGCTTATTCCTCTCCCTCTGCCCCTCTCCCCGCTTGTGCTCACATTCTCTCTCAAAAAAATAAAGAAAATATTTTTAAAAAATAAAAATAAAATGGCAATTTGAAAATATTACTAACACATAATTGAAAAAGTTTACAGTAACTGTTAAGTGAAACACATAATATATAAATGGCTCAGGCCAAATGTTCAGAATAGAAAAAGAGTTGGAATCTATTTGTTAATTGAAACGTAAACTTTCAGGACTTGGAACATGTAACATTGTCTCCTATAGAGAGGCATCCATATTTTCTGACCACTAGTATCCAAGTAAATATAAATGTAAATTATCTTTTCCTAGGAAATTAGAAAAGAACAATTTTCTAAACTACATTATTTATATTAATCCTCACATTTTGCATTTTAAACTCAAAAAGCTAGGATATGAGAGGGAGTCTCTTGCAGTGTTTCTGGGACTCTCTTAAGGAAGAAAGAGAAGAAAAGAGAAAGGGAAGTTGAGGTCAACCTTGAGATCTTTCTTATTTTTCAAAGTAAAGAATATACTTGTGAAATTTGTACAATTATTCCCAAGCTCTTCTAGCTCTCAGAATTATATTTTTAATTAATATACACACACACTAGTTTCATTTCTTCATCAGCATATTTGGAACATATTATTTCTACTCTTTAAGATAGAGTATTAAATGAAGATTGATGTTTTAAAGCTGCGGCTACTGTTTTGTGTGTCTTTGTGCCAATATTAGAAAGGCTAAAATGAGTGGAAAATGTCAGTTTCTAGCCAGGAAACTAAAACAAAGGGAGAAGAAGGAAAGTACCAGGCACCTAGACCCTTAAATCAGCACTGTCGGGAATGTGGCAGACCACTCTTTCTCTGCTCATGGCTTTGGTTTGCACAGGAACTGAGTTGCATTTGTGTCATAAGGTTTCACTTATATAAGGAAATAAATGAAGTTGGAGCACAAATCAAAACATGGGCTTTGGTTAAACAACTGGAGCATGAATGAATGAGAAGGGTTCTGGCCTATGTTTCATTAGATTCATCATTTAGTTATAATTTCTCTTTATCTGAGAATTCATGTTTAACCCTCTGAAAGTTTTCAAACTATATTCTTTAAAACATAACTAAAAAATCCTGTTCCAGTCAAGATGAAAAAAAAAATGGGTTTCTCCAGAATCTGTTTAATAATATTGAATACAATCTCTTGATAGAAGTTCCAAAATCAGTGGAATTGACACATTCTAGTGATATCTTCCAAATTAGCTGTCCTTATCCTATCAGAAATACATACAAACTGTGTGTGTGTGTGTGTGTGTGTGTGTGTGTGTGTGTGTGTGTGTGTGTGTGTGTTTGAGGGAGATTCAAAATTCCTAGAACTAAGGCAGTCCCAAGATTTTGCCAGAAACTCAAAATAACTCCTCCATCTTATGACAACTGTGAAAAACACCAGCGTTCACATAAAATGGAAGGAATTCCCAGTCTTACCACAGAGGGAACAGAATTGGATACACACAAAACCACACCCAAATTATCTCATATTTAATAACAAGAAGTCCGTTTTGAAATGTTTCTCATGTGGCAGTTTTGATCTCTTGACCACAGGTTTCTCCACTCATTTATTCCTGACTGACTTTTCCTTCCCTATTTCCAAGTCCATTTTCCTTTTTGTTCACTTGCTATATACCATGACATTTTTCCCTACACTCCTGAGATAATGTCTTGTTTTGAAGGTCCTAATTTGGTTTCTTATTTATTTTCTCCTGGGCTATACATTTTGTATTTGAAAAAAATCAAAATGCAGTGAAAGAGGCAGCAAATGCTATTTTCCTAATCCTGTTTATACAGGCATCTTTTAATTTTCCTATTTTGTCATATTTTTTATTTTACTAGGTCACACATTAAAGTGACATAAAGTGAAACGAAGATACTTGTTGGTTAGGTTTACATAAAAATTATTTATTTTTTGTTTGTTTGTTTATTTCCATGAACCCCTTGAGAGGGAAGAGAACTTGACAGGGGAAATTTAAGCTCATGTAGTAAATCTCTCTCTTTGAAAGAGTCTCCCACCTAATTGTAAAAAATTATCTACTTCTGGGTTAGACTTTCATAAATCCCATGCTGAAATAATCTTTTAGAAATGCAAAGTTTCATATGTTTCAAAACTACCAGCAGTTTTTGCCTATGAAAATAATAAAAGATTCTATCTTCTTAGTTAGAGAGGTACTTACTCAACACACCCCCATTTGAGAAGACCTCTGGGAAAGCTTTGTGAAAAATACAGAAGAAATATCTACACATGTGGTGAGTGTTTCACAAATCACAGTCTTTGCCTAGTGGGAAATTGTGCATTCAGGCTGCTGTAATAAAACACTGTAGACTGAGTGACTAATAAACAGTAGAAATCCATTGCTCATAGTTCTGGAGGCTGGAAGTCCAAGACCAAGGCACTGGTGTGGCCAACTTCTGGTGAATGCCCTCCTCCCAGTTGCCAACATCCCTGTGACTTCTTGCTGTGTCCTCCATGGAGGAAGGGCTATGCGGCCCTGTGAGGTTTCTTTTATCAGAGCAGTAATCCCATTCATGAAGGCTCCACCCTCACAACCTGGCAAAGCACCTGGCAAAGTCCCCATCTTCTGGGCATTAGGATTTTAACACAAATTTGAGGGGGACATTCAGACCATAGCATTCTGCCTCTCGTTCCCCAAAGCTCATGTCCTTCTCACATGTCATTCGAAAGTCTACATCCCAAATCTCATCTGAATATCATCTGAACCAGATATGGGTGAGAATCTCTCTGTGATTCTGTGAAATCAAATATCTAATGTGCTTCTAAAATACACCTGTAGGACAGGCGTAGGACAGACATCCCATTCCAAAGGGAGGAATAATAGGCCCTGAACAATACCAAACCTTAAGGCCAACTAAGATGGGGAGTCCTGTCTTCTGGACAAACCAGAGCTGTAATTTTACTTTCTGGATATACTGAGGTGGGAATCCTTCCTCAGAACACCAGGGTAGCTCCTGGCCTCAAGGCTTTTCTGAACACAGACTGTTTGTGGCTCTCATTGTTTGGAGTCCCATGCCTGTGGCTCTCCTGAGCTGGAATCTAACACTGGTGGCTCCGAAGGATTGTACTTTGGGGGCAAGCCTGCTCTTATGGTTCCACTGGGCATTGCCCTAGTGAGGCCTCTCTGTGATTCCCCACCTGGATCCAGCACCGTAGAGCTCCAGTCAGCACCATCCTTGAAATTCAACGTACAGATAAAGAAGAAATATCTACACTTGTCATGAGTATCTGTTTGAGCAAGTCACAGTCTTCACCTAGTAGGAAATATACAAAGAATAGTCCCTCACTTCGAGGCCTTTAAAATACAGTTTGAGAAACAAGATGTCAGAGTAAAAAATTTAAATTGTAACTTATATGTAACATCACTGTAATAGTGGAGTAATTGTTTTAATGTCACACATAATTAATTCAAAAGAACTGCCCAGAAAATTATCATTGTAGAAATTCAAAAGAGAGCAAGCACCTTCGTCTGAGAACATTAGAAAAGTTTTGGAGAGTAGGTAGGATCTGAGCTGAGTGACAAAGATTAGGTCAGATTGGAACAGGGGTAAATGTTCAGAGAGAACAAAGATTAGCCATAAAGCTTTTCACCAGCAATTTGATTGCCTAAGATAGAATTAATAGATTTGATTTGAGGACAGAGAAGATTATCATTTTAAAAATAAATACAACCTAAGTTAAATATTGCTTGCAGCATACTCATAGCATGGAAATTTTTTGGCGTTTTTTCTGTGACTTACGTACATCCATTTTGGTATGATTAATTGATGGTTAATGTCTTTCTTTTATTAAAGACTTAATGAAGAAAGGTTGAAAAATTTTTTTAAAAAACATGTGGATAGAAGAGAATAACTTTACTTAGTGGCAGATATTATGACCATATAAAAATACTAGACAGTCTAATGTCAAGTTTTAATAATTGAAATAAAAATATTTCAAACATTCTTATCTCATGATTCACATAGAAATAGTGGGCTCCCGGGGCGCCTGGGTGGCACAGCAGTTGAGCGTCTGCCTTCGGCTCAGGGCGTGATCCTGGAGTTATGGGATCGAGCCCCACATCAGGCTCCTCCGCTAGGAGCCTGCTTCTTCCTCTCCCACTCCCCCTGCTTGTGTTCCCTCTCTCGCTGGCTGTCTCTATCTCTGTCAAACAAATAAATAAAAAAATCTTTAAAAAAAAAAAAGAAAAGAAATAGTGGGCTCCCATATATCATTAATTACCAACTAGAAGAAGTAGATCTTAAAAAATCTTATTTCCAGTAGGGCATGATGTTACTAGAAAAACACATAACAAAACTGTGCAAATTCTTCACAAACAATTTTATAAAACATTATTGAAGGACACAAAAAGAGCTGTGAAAAAATGAAAATATGTACCATGCTGATGAGTTATAAAACTACCATTTCTATCCAAATTAACCTATAAATTCCATACAATTACAATAAAAATAACACATTATTTTTCTTAGAACTCGAAAAGACATTCCTCAAATTCATATGAAGGAACAAAGTGCCAAAAATAGTCAAGATAATGCTGAGAAAGAATAAGCAAAGATATGGGGCGCGTACTCATAGATATCAAGGCAGACTATATCAAGAATCTAATGAAGGCAGTGTAGTTTGGCATTTAGGAGACAAATGGAGTAATGGAGTCTGGATTAGGGTTGGAACCATATTCTTACAGACATGCAAACTGATAAATGATAGAGGTACCATTGCAAATGCGTGTGAAGTTAATAAATTATTCAATACATGGATGTTTCCCTTTCATAACAAAAATAAGTTTCAGAGTAAGACTTTTCCAGGTGGAAGATTCCAGTGTGAAACAGTTATTTTCTTCAATGTTCTAGAAAAGCATTCCATACAAGGAGAAAAAGAAGAGAAACACATGCACATACACACATACACTGCATTTTTGAGAAATTTAAAGCATAAAAAAAATGTAGAAAGAGTGCCAGAAGCAAGGGCTATCAGGCAGGATCATGGAATGAAGTTAATAGAGAAGACATAACTACAGAATTTAGAAAGGGCTAGCAAAGCCTACTTCTCTAAGGGTCCAGAAGAAGGGGTACAGCCTGATGGACAAAAGCAAAAGCCCTGCCTTTGACCCTTGTAATAAAAGCATGATGCATGGGCTGGCATCTGGAGTTTTCCGTTGACTGTGGTTTTCAGAAGCAACTAGAACAGTGGGTTGTAGAGAGTTGCCCCAAGATCTCATGCTCTGTCTCAGCAATTCTTGTCCAGGCGTCACATCCCACTGATGTGTCAGATAATGGGGAAGTAAGTGACATGTCATTTGTTACTAAGAATAAAAACATAAAAAATTGCAAACTATTTATCTTTTCTTAAACAAGGATGGATTTGAGGTTATTATTTCTCGTCCTATTAACCTCTCACTGGATATCGAGCATGACTTCCGCTGCCATACTGCCTATGAGTTTTGACAGTCTCGTGTATCCGAGCAGAACCAGTGGATTGAAAACCACTGTCCAGGGTTAGTGCTCCTTTTACACTAAACTTCTTAAGGTCGGATGCCTTTCTAGTCAGAGACATGGATTTTGACAAAATTCTACATCCACGTATACCAGAATATATAAGTGAACTTGAGTCATTTTTCCTGTAGGACCCCACTGTGGAGGCGGGAACTTCTGAGAAGCTTCCCTCGCAGCAGTGCCTTTTTGCTCGGTTGTCTGCTAAGCAGAGGCTCAGCTGGGAAGCCAGGCCTCTCTGTCCCTAGTTACATTTCAAGAACACCCACAAACCAAAACTTAAAATTACTAAGGAAAGATTTTTTTCCCCTCTTCTATTTCCACATTCGTGCCCTCAAAGCATTTCTCCTTGGGAGGTGAGGGACAGCTGAAGAAAATCTACCAGCCAAAGAATCAGTTCTACAAAATATCTCTCTGTCATCACCTTAATTCCAGCAGAGACTGTTCCTGCCCCTCAAACCAGGACCAGAGTTTGTAAGACAAACTGAATAGTGGGACACCCAGGGCTACACACCTGAAAGGAAACCTTTGTCTTCCCCTAAAAAAAAAAAAAAAAAAAAAAAAAAAAAAAAAAAAAAGAGGAATTCAGGAATGTGTTTATTACATCTCACACAGTCCCTTTGACTGGCTTACTGCTCACTCTTTTTCCTTTGTTTTGTAAAGGATGGAAGAGAATACTGAATGGTGAAGGCGGGTAGAAGCATCAATTTTCCATATCCATTCTAAGTGGTTACTTTATCTGACCAAAATGTTTCATTCTGGGGAAGAGGATATTTGCATTATTCTCAGTCTCCTCTTTGTCCTTAATCAGGAAGGTACTACTGGATTGCAGGACACTCTTTACCCACATATAACTGTTTGCTTTTTTTCTTTTTCAGCATTTGTTCTTGTTTTATGATTTGATACTGGATGGAGAGCTTTTGATTTTGTGACATGGTACCATTTGGATTCAACAGTGGTGCCATGTTCTTTTTAAAAAATAGACTATGTACATCTCTTTAAAAAGAAGTCTTCCATTAAGATTATAGATCGAGCATACTTTTTTCTAGTCTTTCCCATTTATTTATTCATCCTATTCATTATATGGATCCCTTACTATGCAATAGGTCATAAACTGCAATATGTGAAAAGATGTTGTCGCTGCTTAAAGTGATTAATATCTGGGAATTGAGAAAATTGTAAAAATGTATATCCTTGTAAAGTCAAGATGGTATGCAGAGAGTAGCTGGCAAAAATAATCAGCCCAAACAGTGGTGGAGATTTAGATTTCAGAGACGTAGATTTACATCTCACCCGGGTGGACGTTATCAGCGGATATCATCGGGATGAGGATATAAACAGACATAGGAATGATTTTTCGTAAAAGAAAGGGATAAAAATCAAAATCAAGTTGACAAGAATTGGGAAACCAGTTTCAAATACAATCATAATAGAGTAAGAACATTGTAAATTAAAAATATATTGTATTCATATCTCATCTCATGGCTTATCAAGGCACAACTGCGCTGTGCCACACTTTCTCTTTTTCTCTCAGATGTGACACGATGCCTGATGCCAAGGTAGTCATCTTAATGAGTGAGAGAAAACGCCGGAGAATCTCAGAGCCTGACAGAGGGCAGCTGCTGGACCAACGTGAACAGCAGTTTCTTCTTAGGTGAGCAAAATAAATCCTATTGGTTTCAATGACTGTATGTTATGTTTTACTTACGTGAGAACAGTGATTCTCAACTGGGGTGTGTGTGTGTGTGTGTGTGTGTGTGTGTGTGTGTGTGTTTAGAGAGGATTTTGCCTGCAAAAGGGCATTTGGCAATGTCTGGAGCCATTTTGGATGTCCTGATGGACAGCCGGCGTCAGGTGAGTAGAGCCCAGCAGTGCAGCTAAACAGCCTACAGCAGTGAGCTGGTCGACCCCCCAAAACAAGGATTGTCTGACCGCAAATTTCAATAGTGTCAAGGTTGAGAAACTTTGACTTAAAGAGTTATCTGAAACCAGTGAAGTGGTCTGTATGTTCGTGTCCCAGGCAAAATTCACGTGGTAAAATCCTAATCTCCAAACATGATGGCATTAGGAGATGAGGCCTTTGGGAAGTTCTGAAGCCCTCTGGAATTGGGTTAGAGCCTTATAAAAGAGGCCTCACAGAGATCCCTTGCCTCTGCCACTATATGAGAAAAAAAGCAAGAAGGCCCTATCTACTAAAGAGGCAGAAGACCCTCACCCGCCATCGCATGGAATCTTCCAGTGCCTTCATCTTGAATGTACCAGCCTTCAGAACTGTGAGAAATAGGTTATTATTTTTTATAAGCTGCCCAGTCTGTGGTATTTTGTGTTAGCAAACATCCCTAATTGATAATCATACCAATTCTCCATTTTACCCACAGAAAATGACCAGTGTGTTTTCATGTTGTGCTGTACTTACCACACCGTGATACAATCAGTCCTTTCTATTACACTTGTTCATAGCTGTACCATTTCTAACACCTGCTGTTTGTACCACTTAAGTGTTATAAGGTTTGTAATTCTGTGTTTGTGTTGGCTCACTTGAAGGCATGAGCACCAGCAAGTTGCCCTGGGCTGTGAGCATCCCGTGCGGTGTCCAACCTGCCCTAAGCAGTGCTCGGAAGAAACTTACTGAATGAAGCCTTGATTGTGAATTCTTAGGAAATGAAAAGTATACATATTCTGAACGTGCCTTAATCATAAACATATATTTATTAGACTTTGATAAGAGAAATAATTGCCCTCTGTTGCATAGTTCATGGAGTGATGAGTGAATTTTTTATTCCTTCCAAGCTTACACAAAACTGAACTTTTCCCATGGGGCGCCTCAGTGACTCAGTTGGTTAAGCGTCTGCCTTCAGCTCAGGTCATGATCCCGGGGTCCTGGAATAGAGTCCCACATCGGGCTCTCTGCTCAGTGGGGACCCTGTTTCTCCCTCGGCCTGCTGCTCCCCCTGCTCGTGGTTTCTCTTCCTCTCTCTTAAATAAAATCTTAAAAAAAAAAAAAAAAAAAGAAGAAGAAGAAAGAAAGAAAGAAACTAAACGTCTCCATGTATAGTTATGGCTGAGTCAAAATACTGGAACATTTTCCCTTATTCTTCTATTGTTGAAAGTAAATAAATTGAATAAAAGAACTAGTTCTGGCCAGACTTGATGCTGTTATAAAGTGGCATAATAACTCTAAAAAAATTAATATTTTATATATGTACCACCTTCAATATGCTAGGTATTTTCTTAGAATATTTTTACAAAACTGAGCAGTCAGGAAATGGGTGAAGGTAGGAATTTTACATTTCAATTAATCAGGATGAAAATTAGTTGAAATATGAAGATTGATATTTCACCATTTTATAATAAAAGTATAAATATATTATTTAAATATAATTCTATAAATTTAGTGATTATTTTGCTAGAGTGTAATGTAATAGTAAACAATAAGCAATAATAATATATATTACAATTATAAAAATTAGTTGTTTTTTGGAGCACTTTGTGGCAGGCACTTTCTAAACATTCTGCATGTGTTATATTAATTATATTATTTAATCCTCACAATGCCCTTAAGATCAGTATCATTAATATCATGATAATGCCCAATTTTCAGATGAGGAAATATACATGCAACTCACCTGACATAATACAAATAGTTAGTGATAGAGCCAGTATGCATACTCTTTTTTAGAACTGAAGTATTATATGACATCAAATAAATGAAACAGATAAAGCAGTAATAACCTGCTGGTGATCAGATGAAAAAAGTGGCCCCCAGAGGCATGTGGCTTCTCGCTCACTGCCGCAAGCCAAAACCACCCACAATCTGGGTGCGATGTTTCCCGATAATAATAACCCAATAATGTCATTATTATGTTTCTATGTACACCAATAGACAACTGTTTTAGTTTATTTAAGAGTCTTACTGAGTATGTAATAAATACAAGCACTTTTGCATTTACTCATTTTAGTAGTTCGATGTTTTATCTTTCAGTCTGAAAAAAATATCAAAATGCTAAGAATTTTGAATTTGGATTTGCTATGTCTGCATGTCAATTTTGACTCTGTCTTTCACTGGCTAGGTGAGGCTATGACAATACTTCACCTTCCTGAGACTGCTAATCTGTAAAATATGAAATTGACCCCTTCCTCAATTATTTGTATTATTTGTAGGCGAAGGTTCTAGTTCATTGCCAGGGATATATTTGCTGATCAATGAATGGCAACTACTTTTTATTGTGCTTTCAGTAAGTTAACAAAAATTAATAAATCTTAATGCTACCATTACTATATTCTACTTATTTCAAATTTTGCTATGTAATTGCTCCCACTCATCAGAGTATGTGTTTAATTACACGACCCATCATTGAACCCAGCACACGGGTCAGAAGTATCAGTGCACTTACAAAAGTATTTACCAAATTCATAGTTCATCTGCAGGTGAGCATATTGACTTTGAAAGAGAAAACGTAACCTTCTAGGGATGTTTATATTAATATTTGCTATTATGGATCTTAAGTTCATTAAGATTTTTCTTTTTCAAAAGAAATTTAGATCTTTCAAGCTGTATTCCATGTAATGCAGGTTTTTCTGTATGTTTTGGATGAGAAAATTGCATAAAAACAAAATGCATAGTAACCTTAAAAATTAATTATTTTGAGGTAGTAATATATTGCATGAAATAATCTTAATTATTTTGAGGTAGGAATATATTGCGTGAAATAATCTTATAAAGTTGATTGCACCTTATTTACTCTAAAACGTAGACTACAGGCTAATTATGTTAGATAAATATACTAGCTTATCTAGTTTAAATATGTGACTAATGAGGCAAACTCATAGATTTAATTGCATCAAAGGTCAATGAGCTTTGCTCTGCTCCATGGAAACAGGCTGCGCTCCAACCACTAGCTAACCTCCTCACAAATGAATGAAAATAACCATAAGGAATTGTAAGACACTGAAGCATTTAGTCAAAGTTCATTACCACAATTAGATAGTCCTCTGAACTGTAAGCCGATATCATCAAAATAATACACAAAACTTATATTTTTAAGTAGATAAAAATAAATAGAATATGTTTCAATTGGTTTTTACTAGAGTGCCCATAAAAGATTTACTTCTGAAACTAATGATGTTGACCAATTGATTTTAAATAAAAGAAAAAAAATTACTTTTGTGTATGATTCCATTATAGATAGAGTTTCTTATTACACGTTATGAAATGTGAACAACTCTACCTAGCATTCAAAGTCCACTCTGAACTGTTCTGCATTTCAAAGTCTTCTCTCTCATTATTCCTATTGTGTTTCATTCACGACCATTCCTGAACATGTCATCTTGTTTGTGCTTTTATTCTTTGACCATCTTGCCTTGTCATTCTCCTTACCCATTGTAGTTCATGGAGTTTAGTTTTTTTAATGCATAGACAATAAAAACCATTGTCAGTAAAAAATACATCAATGCAATGGCAGTAAAAAATACATAAATGCAATGGCGCTATACTTTAAAAAATACTGTTATGTAAATTAATGTAACTCGCTCCTCAGAATAACCCAAAGCATTAAGTAGCATGATTAGAGTAAACCAATTTTAAGGATGAAGAAATTTAAATGCAATGATACTAATTGATTTTATCACACTCAAAGTTATTAATAGGATGCCCAAGGTCACCATGATTCTATTTCTGTGCTTTTAAAACGTCACACTTGACTACTAAATGGTTTTCACATTTAGGCTGGGGCTTGTTAAGTCTTTTGCATGGAATAAGAACTCTGCATCGTATCTGTCAAGTTATCTATGACCTATGTGTGATTTTCCTTGGAAGTAGGAGTGAAGAGAATCCTCTTGAGGACCTTCTATTAGAAGCATCCAGCCAGGACGCCTGACTTATCACTAGCTGGTGTTCTCTACTTTCAGAAATTTCCTTCTATGCCAACTGGTCGTTCTGTCACCTAATGGCCAACTCTTCTCATACAGTTGAATCTTTTTAAATTCAGTAAGATTTTATCCTGCTATAGACACTTAACTGAATTCTGAACTTTCTCAATCAGATTACTCATGTTACAGAAGACAGCACATTGTACTTACAGGGTTTTTTCACTGATCCTTTTCTATGAACCCTTTATTATATGTTTCAAGATAGCCTTAGAAAGAGAAAATAAATTAGATATATCTGGAAAATAGCAAGTCTTCATAAGATGATAAAAATATGAAGAACAAAAATCTAAAAATTAAAGTTATAACAAAATTTAAGAATGTGACATGTTTTATACTTGTTCTAAATTTAGCATGTAAGCAAAACGTTGTAAAATTAAAGATGAGAAACTGAAGTTCACAAACATCAATTTTAGGGAAGAGAACCCTCTCCAATTTCAGGGAAAAATATAAATACTTTTTCTGAATAGAGGATGTGTGTGTGTATGTGTGTATAGAGAAAGAGACAGAGAGAGACATAATGACTGAATTGCCATTTTACAAAACAAATAGGCATAATGTATTTTTGGGAAATAAACATTTAGAGAAAACTAGGGGAAGTTTTTCTGAGTATGGTATTCAATTACTTTCATATTTTAAAAAATTACTTCTATTAGTAGTCACAGTGCTTTTCCTTGAAAAAAAAAATCAAAGATGTTAAGTTCTCAAGTGGGGAGTGGAGAATAAGCACAAGTATCACCTTTTCCATCAGAAATTGAAGGAAATGCCGAAGACAGATAAGAGCAAAAAAATTTTCAAGTTTAAAATCAGTTCTACTTATCAAAAGTATACTTTTTTAAAAAATTATACATCAATTCTAATAAATGTAAATCTTTCTATTTAATTGTAAATCATTTGAAAACTCATCAGGCTTTGATCAATCAATAGGTATGAACAAACAAGGCAGAGTTTCCCAGATTACAAAGAGATGTGCTACAGGGTAAATTAGAGCACGTGTATGTGCTATGATTTTGCCTATTAGTCAACAGCACAAAAATAGCATAGATGTGAAAACTCAATACCTCTAAATTGTTGACTCTTTCAATAAATAAACTAATTGCACATATTATTGATTTTTTTTACTATGTTATCTTTTATCTTTTCTTTTTACTATTTTAATATAAAGTTTTAGACTTTAAGTGAAAACTAATGAGATACTTTGGTATGTATTTCTCTGTATTACCTACCAGTAAGGCTATCTGTAATTCATTTTAAGTTCATAATTTGAAAAATCTTTTTTTGGTGTTGACATTTTACTTCGCTTACAATTCAGTGACCTACTAACCCAAATCCTGCCTTCTAGAAAACTTCATTCTAAGGAAATATGATCTATTAACCAGAAATAGATAGCCACTCACAAATAAGCAAGTGGCATCTAAAAGAACCGGCTCTGTGCTATTTTTTTCTTATTTCCTCATTATTTTTATTTAAGAAATGGAGAAGAAATAACAGCATATTTTGTTTATTTGGCTAAATTTTCTGAAGCTGTTCACAAAAGAATTCATGAAAACTAATTCAAATAGATCTATACAAATATATTCTAAAGATAAAACTCTCCTGAGGACTTTACAAACGAAATAATAAATTGACTATAGCAATAAGAATGTAGAGATAAAATAAATAAATAAGAAATTTATCAAGTGGAAGTATATGTAGTATGCAAAATTTTGTCCAAATATTCATTGCAAAGAGTGTCTCTCTGAATAATTGTCTGTCTTTTTGGAGTGGAAGTTCAACTTAATTCAAAAAATATTTGAGTACCTATTATTTACCAAGCAGAGGTTCAATATGAGAGGAGATACAAAGAGTATAAGACTTTATTCCTGTCATTCTGAATTTAAAAATAAATATTTGGTATTTAAAATATATTTATTAAAAATACATATTTATTCATGTATATATGAATACAACATTTACCAACATGCAATAATTAGGTAAACACATAATTAAGTCATTATTAAAGTTTTTTATTGAAAATAACTAGAAGTTCATGCAGATAACAGCAAAATGGTATGTTATCAGGATGGAATGAATCAGATTGGTTGGCTGGTTAAGAAGTTTCATGGAAAGGTTGGAGGTAGAGTTTCAACAACAGTATAAAGAACTCAATATATAAATATTTTGAAGTGTTAGAATTAGAAATATTATACTAGAAGTATACCAGAATATAGTAGGATTTTTGCCAAAAGAAAGAAAGAAAGAAAGAAAGAAAGAAAGAAAGAAAGAAAAGAAAGAAAGAAAGAAAGAAAGAAAGAAAAGAAAGAAAGAAAGAAGGAAAAGAAAGAAAAGAAAAAGTGTCCAATTCTTTATGATCACTTAACAAGTTCCTTGGATTGGAAATTGTTGCAGACCAGGAAGTTAGGCTTAATGAACATAAATTTCTAAAGCAGTTTGAGAAATGCCAGGGTGGGAGGGAAAACCAAAGCAGGTCTACCTCAATATCACGGTAGTGAAGAGGATCTTCATTCATTGAAACTGTCAAGGACAGACCCTTTCATATCCATGTTTAAGAAACATCTCACACTTATTTATTCAAAACATACCTCTTAATCCCAGTCCTGGCCAGAATCTATTCTTTCAGAAGATTTTCTGATTCTAGTACTTGAGCCAAATACCAATCCAGTTGACCAAGGCTAAGACCAATCATCATTAATTCTTCCTTTTTTCCTCACCTCGAATCCATCACAAGCCCTATTGTTTATGACTTCAAAATATTTTTGAAATGTCACCTCTTTTCTAGTAATTCCCTTCAGCAATCGTAGTGTAACTGTTATCTTGTGAATTTCCTACTGCAATACCAATTAAATGCTCTAAAAACGTTTAAAAATTCTAAAATGTAATCTCACAGAAGCCAGGGTTAGGTCTTTAAATTCTAAATCATTTCAGTCTACTCTCACTTTAATTAAACTTTCAAATAGCTTCTTTGAAAGGAAAGTCCAGAAAGAAGTTGCTATGGCCAATGTCAGAGAGGTTAGTTACTGCTTGTTCTCCTCTAGGATTTTGGTTGATTCCTGTCTCACATTAAGGTCTTTCAACCATTTTGAGTTTATCTTGTATGTGTAAGAGAATGGTCTAGTTTCATTCTTATGCATGTGGTTGTCCAGTTTTCCCAGCACCATTTTTTGAAGAGACAGTCTTTTTTCCATTGGATGTTCTTTCCTGCTCTGTTGAAGATTAGTTGATCATAGAATTGAGGGTCCATTTCTGGGGTCTTTATTTTGTTTCATTAATCTATGTGTCTGTTTTTGTGCCAATACCATACTGTCTTGATGACTATGGCTTTGTAATATAGCTTGAAGTCAGGCATTGTGATGTCCCCAGCTTTGGATTTCTTTTTCAACATTCCCCTGGCAATTCAAGGTCTTTTCTGGTTCCATACAAATTTTAGGATTGTTAGTTCCAGCTCTGTGAAAAATGTCAATGGTATTTTGATAGGGATTGCATTGAAAGTGTAAATTGCTCTGGGCAGCATAGACATTTTAATGATGTTTATTCTTCTGATCCATGAGCATAGAATGTTTTCCATCTCTTTCCTTACATGGCCAATAGGATCCATCTCAACTCTTCATAATAATTTTTCTGACTTCATCTTCTATTACATACCTTCTGCTTCACTATTACTCCCCAGACACACAAATACAAGATTCTTTTTTATTATTATTATTTCAATGCACCAAGTCCTTTCCCATTTATAGACTTCACACATCTTTATTCACACATGTGCGGTTCTCTTATTCCAGCTCCTCAAAATGCTAGTTCAATTATACAAGACTGTTACATTATGCTAGGTGAGCTCATTTTGGAAATTATATGAATGGAAAGAAAATTGTGTTTGATTGGGCAGCCAAAATCTGTGCTGTAGGCATTTATAAAATTGTTCCCATAATTAAACATTGGGTAGTCAATTATGCAAATAGAAATATGCCCCTGTGGTTAAGGAGTTTTCAATTAGAGGGATATTAAAGTCAGTTAAGTGATGGTCTATATCATAAACTTCTCATGAGCATAGAGAACCAACATTCATATATAGATCCCAATGTTAAGTACACATATATATTAGATACCACTGGAGTGGTGTTAAACTCCAGTCTGGTTTATATGTTTCTACAAAGTGCCAGAGTGTTTGGTAGTACTTACTTGTTTGACATGCTAACCATGGTAAAATTATCTGATCAAATTTTCTGAGAAAGTAATCAATGTCTTCCCACATCAATCTCTGTGCTGAAGGGTATTTTTTCATTATCATGGCTCATGAAATTAACTTTACCTTAAGATGACACTAAATGGTTTGCGATATATATAGATATATCTTTTCTAAATGTGCCTGATAACTTTTGTTTATTTGACTTTTACCATAAGACAACTGCTACATGCCCTTGTAATTTAAATCTTGACAACAAGTATAGAATTACTTTAAATATCATTCACTGCATAGAATGGATAAATAAAACAGTAATTTACATGATTATCTAAAACATAGCATAGTTGATTTGCAAAATAACTCTGTTGATGAACCTCTTAGTTCAGGTTAGATAATATTAAACAACACAATTTTCCTCACTGAACTCATTACAATAGATTGAATTTATAAACTACCCAGTGATGCCTATTGAGAAATCAGAAAATCTGACTGATCATGTGCAAGCAGAAGAGTGTGTTTGCTTCCTAACTGGTGAAACATAATGAGATTGCATGAGCTTAGAAGGGAACTAGAAATAAATAGTGGTTCTTTAAATGGAAGGCAGTGTTTTCCCATTCATGAAAACCAAAAGAGGGAAACAATGTTATGTTTAACTCTTTGAAAATAGATTCCAAAAAGTTAAAGTATTTACTATCATTCTTACTTTATTTTCTATGTAACTCTATGCATCTTATATCATATTTTAAAAATCAAAATTTTTAGACAGGCTAAGGGCATAGACTTTGTAGGAACACTACAGGGCTTAAAACCATGGCACTGCTATATGACTTCACGAATCCTCTGGACCTGAGATTTCTTGACTGTGTTATGTAGAAAACAATAATACAAATATTGAGTTGGCATTAAGTAATATATGCAAGAGTTTAGAGCAATATCAGATCCAAAAAACATTCAACAATATTAACTGTTATTTTTTACTACCCTATTCCTAGCTAATATAATCTCATGCTGCCATTAAGATTTTGGTAGAATTTTTTACTTCATTTTATAGATGAATTAACTAAACCATAAACAGTTTAACTAACTTGCCCATAGTCATTTGACTAGTAATTTTTACATTCAGTGATTTAAACATAAAAATTTCAATTGTAGAATGTCATCTTCCAATTTAGTGGGATAGTGAATAGTCTACTCTGTAGTGTAGCAGTTCAAACAAATAATAGAACAAAATTTTAAAAAGGTTAAAAAGAGTGACACTTAAGTGACTTAAGGTGACACTTAAGTTTGAACTCAAAAGATAGTTAAGAATTTTCCAGGAAGACCAGGTAACAACAGTTTCCTAGAAGAAAGAACTTATGGCCCTTAGAAGATACCTATCATTCATTGAGGTAACACTAAATAATTTACAAGGACAGTGACATAGAAAAGTCAGTGAAGTCTATGCACTGAGGATGTTGGTCTAGATAGAGGCCAAGTTACAGAGAGTCTTATAAGCAATATATATTTAAATGTGAGGACTTCCCACACACACTGTAATTCATAATTATAAATTTTGGTTTGTAGATTTATTTCAAATTTCTTAGAACTCGTGGCTCAACTAGAATGGAAGTTCTTTGAAGGTTAGACCATACTCTTTTCTATATCTTTCATAGCACTTAGCTCTGTGTCAAACAGTGTGATAATATAATTTTTTTTCACTTACTGATTTTTGATCCTTGACTCTGTCAAAAAACAAGCCAACAGGCTCAAAATGTAGTCACTTACCCTAAGCCCTATGTCACCAAATTGAGACTTAGTTATAGTTTCAAATGTCCCAGAAATGGAATCTTAAATCGATCAAGAATCAGCTGATCAACACTAGCTAGGTAATCTGCCTGGTAGACACCCACCATCCCCTAAATGAGAGTAACCTTGCAATAACCAACCTGTTTTTTGTCTAGTATAACTTCCTTGTTTCTGCTCTCTTCTGTCTATAAAAGCCTTTCATTTCATATAGCTCTTTGGAGCTCCTTTCTATCTCCTAGATTGGGCGCTACCCAATTTGAATCAATTCTTGTTCAAACTCTTAAAATTTTTAATATCCCTCAGTTTATCTTTAAACAGTTCTGGTGTCAGAAAAGGAGACCAAAGGAGACCCTAATGGCCGCCAGCCAGGAGCAACAAGCAATCAGCCCCTTGAGCTCGTTGCTTTCTCCCTGCCTCTTGAGGTAGTAGTAAGTATCCTCTCAGATCCTAGCTCCATAATTTTTGCATTATGAGCTTTCAGACTTTATTTGAGCTTTTTTTTTTTTCCAGACTGGGTTTAGACACACTGGAGTTAGACTGGGTCCTACTCTAAAACCGGACTTGGTCTAGGTCAGGCTTGCACCAACTTGGAAACCAGACTGATCCAAACATAACTGGACTGAGTCTAGTGGAAAGCATCAGGTTAATAAAATTTTGTTTTGAGCCTAAACAAGCAAGTTAACCTCATTAGAGACAATCTTGAATTACAGAGGCCACAGTGGAGAATTAACCTAGATAAGTTTATTCATTTACAAGATGCCCTAGGAAAAAAGGGATCTCAGCCAAGCCCTCACAAAAAACCATAAAGGGAAAATTCTTTTTCCTCCTCTACAATTTCTGAAATGAGATCCAATAGCACACCCCACTCACTCCAGAGCCTACAGATGGAATCCTAGGAAAGTGACACAAGCTGGCAATGGGTGAGAATTCTTATCAAAATCAGTGCCCCTAGTTCTCTGTCTGTGGTGTCTGGTAAGGAAGAAAGGTAAAATATTACATTGTCCCTTCCTTTCCTTTCCTGTCCCTGTCGGAAATTCAGATTGGCAGAGAAAAAACATTTTAACAATTTGATCTTTGAATTGTCTCATGAATTTGTGTTTTGGTGCCCAATGGTTATTGAGACTTCTCTCAGGGACAGCAATTGACTTCATGCTTGTCTCATTTTGTGCCCTGAAAACTTGGCTTGGCAACTGTCAGATTGGAATCCCCCAAATATGGCTGGACAGAAATGTGGGTTCCACTCCATCTGCAGCTAGGGTCCTACTGACTGTTCTTGCAGGGAACTTGTCTAAGGCATTTCTTTCTTTTGGTTATCTTTGGGAATGGCTCTGGATCTTGGGAGAGTAGTATCTTTTAGCACCCTCTTTGGGGATGCCGCTTACATCCATGGAGTTATTCGATACTGCCAGGAATATTCTACTGTTTGTCTCAGTTGAAACCTGACAAGATGTTAAAAAAAAAAAAATTAAGTAGCTGTATGGTCAGAAGTTAGCCAAATTGGAAGCTGATATTCAAAGCCTTATAGGAAGTTTTTATAAGGCCTTCTCCTTAAGTCAAAATGAAACTATGTACCCAAACGCAAAGAAAAATATCCTGAAGACTTTATGGAAGAATTTACTAAAACATTCCAAAGATACACAGCTTTAACTCTAGAACATAGAAACTTCTGGTTTCTATCGTAGTTGAGTATCTTCTTCCCAATATAAAGTAAATTTAAGTTAATGTAGTTAGATGGGTGGGTCAGTCTCCAATGATCTGTAACCAAAATCTTTGAGGAATTAAAAACAGCCTTACTTGTCTTATGAATTGAATTTTTACAAGAACAGAAATGCAGGTCTAGAAATAGTTCAAAGTCTACCTATCCTTTTTACCAATCCCAAAAACTCCCCTGTCCATGTCAAAGGCTTACAGATACTATGAAAGATCTGGACTTACAGGGGGAAAAAAGTCCTTCTTGGTAGAATGTGCATTCTTCTTCTGTACCTTTTGAGATGTCAGTATTTTCCCTGGTCTTCTGTAGGAACCAATGTAATTCTTATCAGGAGACGGGAAAATAGGAAAGATTAGTTTGAAAATAGGCCCATGAAAAATCTTAAAAGTTTCTTTCACAATGATTAGTAAAAAGTTATCTGAGCAGGTAATCTTAACTCACTCCATCTGCCAGAAATTTGGCATCTAACTTGGATCTAACTATTCTTTTATAAACTAGTGAGTGTTGCATTTTCATATCTGCCTCATGGCTAATTTTTTTTAAAAACAAAAGCCATTAAATCTCTTTATATCTGTCTATATGTTTATGTTATATCTATGTAGATATGTCATAGATGTGTGATTTTTTTTCACTTCTGAATGGTATTGCCAAAATTAATTAGTTAAGAGCTCTGTTTAATTAGCTTAAAGACAAGTCTACTACGAAAAATACAGAAAAAAAAGGTTTTTCAATTTTACATGATCTATGAGAATCTTCAGTAAATAAAGGTAACTAAAGTTTGTTGGCTTAATTAAATCAAGCATGTCTTCAGAGTTTCAGCATTAAATATAAGACTTATATTCTCCCTTGGTTTACTAAAAGTCAAATATCTCTGTTACAGAATTTGTCAGCAAGAAAAAGAAACTTACGATGATGCTTAACTATTTGATGGCTCATGAAATTGTCATAATTACTAAGAACAAGTAAATTAAATAGATGTAGGTAACATAATTTATTTAAAATAAACTTTCCAACAATAATTGTGCTCTATGGTATGTCTACTTAAAAATAGCTTCCAAGATCTTTTTGGTAACTTAAAACCTTCAAGTAACACTGAGATAAATTAAATGATCTGGATATTCATTGAATATCCAAATAAAATACTGAAACATTAACTACCAAACACAGGTTTTTTCACCTCAGGCTTCCTTTTATGGAAGAACTAAAGATACTTGGGTCTATTAAGAAACATGTTTTGCTTTTGGAGAATTTACTTTGAGGAATTGTATGCTTCTAAAAATTATGGGACATATTTATAAATTTGCCAATCCACAGAAGACTGGTGTAACAGAGTCCACAGTTGCTTCCTTCTTAGTTTTCATGAGGAATTAGGATTCTAAGAGTTAAGGATTCCAAGAAATATCTGTAATTAAGACTACTTAGAAATGATAAGGGTGAAAGGGAACAACGTGCATGAAAAACAGGTAAGGAAAGTAAAATAAATGGTTTCAGGATGAGAAAGAGGAGAAACATAAAAGTAGTTCATTTGATATAGCTCCTTCAAGCTCCTTTCTCTCTGCAAGATTGGGTGCTCCCCAATTCAAAGTCATTCTTGCTCAAATAAACTTAAAATGTTTAATCTGCTTCAGTGTATCTTTTAACAACTCTCTCCCTTTGGTTCTGTTTCTCTTTCAAGCACTGTTTGAAGACTTTTATGTGTCTTACCTGTGTTAGTTTTTAGTACTTTCCTCCGGAACAGGGATTATGATATTAACTCTACACATGGGGAAACCAGAGTTAACAGAAGTTTGTGTAACTTGCAAGATCTCATATGACTGGGAAGTCAATGAACAGGTATTTGAATGCAGACATTTGCCTTTCTAGTTACATACTGCCTTGTGATTAAAGGGTAAAAGGCAAAGAGCTAGTTGGTAAATATGTAATAACTTTCTGGTTATTTTTCTCTAGCTTAAAAAAGCATAGTACAATAAAGTCAATGATTCTTTTCTAATTAGTAAATTCAAAAATTAGGATACTTTAGATTAACTAACTCAGAAATCCTAACTGAAAAAAAGTTAAGTTAGATAGCAGTTGATGAAAAAAATGCATTTATTTGGGCATATTTGTGTGTTCTACATTTATAAGAAGCAGTATAGTACAATAGCTAGGAACATATTTTGAGCTAGACTACCTTGGTTCAAATTAAGTTAGTTTTATTAGCTCTGTTACCAGGGAAAGCTAACATTTCCTGCCTAAGTGTCTTCATGTATAAATGGGGTTTATTATAGTACCCACCTAATGGACCTGTTCTAAGGATTAATGGAGCATTCAGAACAGAGTTTGGTTTATAAACAGGACTAGATGATGACGATGATGATGGTGGTGGTGGTGGTGGCGATGGAGCTCACATGTATCCTGAATCATCTAACTTGTCATGTGTATATTTTAGCCAATATTGTTCCAATTTTCATCCTAGGAAAATGGATATTATGAGTTTCTAGGAAACCATACCGAGGATTATTAATCATGAAGTGATGTGGCACACATTGTTGTAAGCATAGGGAAAGATACTGCTTAGAGGAGAGGGTGGAATGGGAGAAAAAAGATAAAATAGACAACCAGAGTTCCAGATTACTCATGACTTGACAGGTATTGGCCAATACAACAAATCAGGAGCAGAATTAAAGGCACCACAACTACAGAACCGTTGACCCTCTTCCAGGTGAACACAAATATTTTTGCTTCATGAGGGACCAGTGTTCTCCCAGCATCTCTGAGCTTGAGATCATGCCATAGAAAAACACATTTTCTCATACTCTGGTTTTGCAGTTCAAAAACAATCCTTTGGGGGCGCCTGGGTGGCACAGCGGTTAAGCGTCTGCCTTCGGCTCAGGGCGTGATCCCGGCGGTCCAGGATCGAGCCCCACGTCAGGCTCTTCCGCTATGAGCCTGCTTCTTCCTCTCCCACTCCCCCTTCTTGTGTTCCCTCTCTCGCTGGCTGTCCCTATCTCTGTTGATAAATAAATAAAATCTTTAAAAAAAAAAAAAAAAAAACAATCCTTTGGTCCTGTTTCTCTTCAACCTACTTCCATCCCCATCCTGATTGGGATCCCATTGGCTGGACCGCTCCACATTTTGGGTTTCTTCCTTGCCTTTACATAGCAGCATGTAAAAAACTGTTTCTCGTGATGGCCCCTTTTTTATTGACCTTTTGTGATTGTGAATAAGAGGCACCCTGGCACAGTGCCAGTCTTGACCCACTCCAGATCCCACGTCACCACAGTTGAGATCTGCTTTTCTTTTAGATATCATCAATATGGGATGGGAAGAAGATTGAAGACTTATTGAGGGAAAAACATCAAAATGGCAAAGTTTGGATTACTTCATATAATGTAGCATACTATCAGAAAAGTACATAAATCCAAAGAACATAGATAAGTGAATTATTAGAAAATAAAATGAATATACATTTAAAAACAAGCAAGGTCAAGAAATGAACAACACTGAGACTCCATCATGCTATCCATATGCTTGCTCCTCCTGATAAACATACCTTCTCTGTTTATTTCCTTGATTCCATTATTTTTAATTTAAATCATTGTTCTTTTCCAATGAACAATGATAAAAATAGTGATATAATTATTCTTTCTTTACTCTCTCTCTATATATATGACTTAATATACATTGTTAACTTATATAAAAACATTATATATATACGGCTGCAAAATGTTCCTCTAAATGCAGCAAAGTTTTCATAACAAGTGTATAAATGACATTTTTTAAGTTTTGCTGAATACAAAACATTCCATAATTTTCATTTTGTGTGTGTTTAAGCCCTTGGCTATACAGAAATATTCCACTTGATTTCCAAATATTTGGTATCTTCTAGTTATCTTTTATTTTAATGTCTATCTTAACTTCAGACTGGTAAAGTAATATATTTTTGCTTCATTTCCAGCATATTTCTATTTTGGTAAATACTTCATGGGCCCTATGTAGTGGAAGTGCTGACAACACTGACTCCATCTTTGGTCCTCCATCTTGCTCATGCCCACACAATGACCTCCCTTAGGGCCATGTGGTCCAGGACCCATGGAGGTTAATGGAGGCCTTGACTGGAATGCAGGAAAGCTTGTTCTGATCTTCCCTAAAGTGACACACAGAAGGCTCCACTTTAGATAACTAGTAAAGGAGACCCATGCACAGAAGGGTCCACTTTAGGTAACTAGTAGAGATGGCCAGCACACAGAAGTTACTACCTCAAGCAAAGAAAGTTGCATGCAATGCACTTTAACCCTAAATACTTAAGAACTTACATATATTTTATCTGAAGTTTAATAAGTTTTAATGCCTTCGTATCTTTTCTTATTTATTAATTTGTAAAAAAATTTCTAAGATTACTTCTTCTTGTTATATGAATTGTATGTGTATAGGTATAAATAGAGATGTAGATATAAGAAAAAAGATCTTATTTCTTTTGAGTTATTATTTTCTTTTAATTGACCCCCCACATATTTTAAACATAGATAAAATTTGAAATAACTGCACAGTAAATAGACATAGTCCAGCAACTTAAATTCCATAATTATTAACATTTTTTCATATTTGTTTTATTGCACACAAACTCTTCTATGTAGCCACTATTAATATGCCTTAAAGTTTCAGACAACTGATGCCTCACTCCAAAATGCCTCAGCATTCGTATTGTTAACTAGAATTTAATATTTGTTTACATTTTTTTAGGTAACATACAGTGAAATGCATAAAATTAAAATATACAAAATTAAATTTTATACTAATAAATACCACAATTAACTTATCCTTTTTTGTGTTGATGGATACCTGGGCTTTTTCTGGGTTAGAGTTATTATAAGTAAACTATTATAAAGATTACCATATGTATCATTCTGTGGACATCTTTATTAATTTCTCTTGGATAAGTTCCTGGGATTGGAATCACTGGTTTAGAATATATGAATATTAAACTTTATTTTTAAAAATTAGGAGAGTTATATAAATATTTAGATACACATATTTAGATCTTTCTATCTCTCTCTCCTGCAGAAGCCCACGCATAAACGTACCCTACACATGCACAAACACACACAGATACAGATTTTAAAATGAATGGCTTTTAGCAGGACTCTAAAATGGAATGCTGTCATCTATCACAATTTTCCTCCTTTCCTGGAACTCGGCACTGTTTCCACTCTCTGCAAAGCACTAAATTTTAGTTTAGGTCCCTTATTGCCATGTTCTATACCCCGATCCTATGTTTTCCTCCAGAGTAGAATAACACTGCTTTTTGAAAATGAAACTTCTCTATTTGATATTTGTACATTTCTTAGAAATATGATGCTTTGATCTTTCATCACTTAAACATATTGATTTTTCTAATGATTTCCTGTCATCTCCCATCTTAGTTTCTAAACTACTCCTTCCTCCCCTATGACTTTCATTCTTATAGTGATTAATCTATCCATTTTCAAAGATATGGAGAAAAGAGCTCTTCTCAGTGGGTTTATTTTCCTTCAACATTGAATGTATTATTACCACACATTGATCGTTTCAGGGAGTGTACCACACATGCATACGTATATATTAAAAAAAAAAAAAACTACACCCAAAAGGATTTGAGATAGCTTAGACAAACAAATATAATGTGAAACAAAGTAATTAAAGTTAAAAACTGAACTTAAACAATCAAAAAAGTAAATAAGTAAGAAGTGTTACCAGCAGTCTGGCTCTTATTTTGCTAAAAAGTGTCTGCTGGAAATTAAAGCAGAACTGGGAAATAAACAGAGAAACATAACTAGCTAACAACAACAAAGAAACTTTCTATTCATTTATCTACAAAGAGAGCCGTGTGTGGTACAAATGTTTACTGTGAAGATATTTATTATTGTTGAATGAAGTGCCAGAGGTCCCGCTTGAGATCCTGAAGGTAAGAGGATGATATCAGTATTCAGTGATCAATGGCTTTCAGTCAGACTTGACTTTGCTCAAAGGAGAATTAGCTCATGTGTGGGCAACACAGAGGTTTACATGTAGAGTTGATAGTTTTCCTATAAAATACATCAGACTCTTGTCAATTACCTGGGGAAGCCCTAGATTCTCTGATAGTCACCAAAGAAGAAGAAATTTAACATGAAAATATCCATGAAACATAAGCAACTGAAACCCTCCTTACCTTACAGATGTCGGTATAGGTCCTCTTTAGTCTTAGGGCACCTTGATGGACCTGCTGGGAAGTGTTAGCAGTCACAATGACTCCCACACGAGTGACTGTTTTGACATTGGGAAGGGGTATGTGAGAATGTTAAAGTATGTACTAAATAATATTTCTTCAAGATAGAGTTTTACATGCCATGAATGTGCTGATGCTGAGAAAAACAACTGATCGATTCATGTGTGTCCTAAGATTATTCCTGGTCATAGGCAGTACATATGTTCATAAAAATAGAAAACATTTCAAATATTTCAAAATTTGAAAACTTCCACAGCCAAGAATATTGCAAATAAAATATACTAAATGCTCTTTCATTTACGGAACATAAGAAATAGCAGGAAGATCAGTAGGGGAAGGAAGGGAAGAATGAAGCGGTGGGTAAACAGAAGGGGGAATGAACCACAAGAGACTATGGACTCTGGGAAACAAACTCAGGGCTTCAGAGGGGAGGGGGTTGGGGGGATGGGCTAGCCTGGTGATGGGTATTAAGGAGGGCACATACTGCATGGAGCACTGGGTGTTATACATAAATAATGAATCATGGAACTTTACATCAAAAACTAAGGATGCACTGTATGGCGACTAACATAACATAATAAAAAATTATTTTATACACACACACACACACACACACACACACACACACACACTAAATGCTCTCTAAATTTCAGGCACAACTCTCGCCAGTAGAACAAGCAAAACTTTTAGCTACTTTTGCTAACAGAACTTCTATGGGGGGAAAGGCATTACTGTAATCCTTTAGTAATGCAGTAATGTAGCTAAAGAATTTTAAATAAATCAATATTTGGAAGAAAAATGCCACAATTCTAATGAGAGCCCACCAAAGAAAAAGGGACACAATGTAGCACCTTCTTTTTCCCATTATTGGGCTCATGGGAGAATCTAATATTAGCTCCTTCTCTTCCCCCATTTATTTTAAATTCATCATAGGGAGTTTGGGTACAGACTGTTTTTTTCCCAAAATGTTGCAAATATAAAATTCCTCTACATATTCTCTATATGTAGTATCTCTAATAGACCTATTCTAAATCCTATATTGTTAAATGAGGCCTACTCTTCACTGCCCATTTCCTGCATTCCCTTAGGTAATGGATTCGGTAAATGTCTAAACAGAGACAGCATCCAGTGTACATTCAGCATTCTGCCTTAAGGTGATCTGATTTAAAACTCAGTTTGTAGGAAATCCTATCACCTCTAAAAGGGAACACATACAGAATAAAGAAAACAATTCTTCTATTCATGTCTAGTTTCCTATAAAGAAAGTTTACATTAATGGGATACTTCAACAGAAAAATAAGAGAAACAGGGGTAATTTAGATGAGAAACAGAGCTTCTAAATAGTCCAAACTGATTTCCTGATGGCAATGTAATATGAATTTCTACAATCAAGACATTTCAAAATTATGCTACTAAAAGTTGAATCCAAGTTCTGGTAAAATTCTAAAATAACCTAATTATTCCTTGAGAAAGTTCCAAATTGTAAGTGTCAGTTTTGTAGAAATGGGTGGAAAAATGCACATCTATGGTTTACATGCTTGAATATTATCTTTTAAAGTATTCTCAAATTAATAGTATGTCTCAGCAGAGTTTATTTAAAGCTGATCTTCTTAAAAGTATTCACTCATAATTGTATAAATATCAACTTAAAAATTCATTATAATAAAATCAGAAGTAAGAAATAACAGGAGATTAATAACTAAAATGATTGCTGTTATGTATCTTTTAACAAGATAGTTTAAAATTAGAGATAGCACTGTAATTGCAGGAATAAAATGTCAGCTTTCTCAGCCTATCTTTGTACATAAACTTCATTGCCTATGGCTGCTAATTATTGAGTCATGAAAAAAAAATCAAACTGGGAAGTCAGTGATTCTGAACACATCAATTTTCCTATGTCTCTCTCTTCCTTAATTAGCTAAGAACTTCTCATGTTGTTGCTTGAATTATCTAAGTATTTTCTTAAGGTTCCACTTTACTTTGTCAGAGAATATCCTACTGACAACTCAACTATATGGCAGTTTAGGAGAGGAAAAAAAATGCAAGAAAAATTACAGTACCTACAAGATATAAATAGAGCTAGGTGATAGATAAATAGATACAGTGCTAGATATCATTAAGTATATCTTTGAAAAATACAGTTTATTTACATCAGAGCAAAATAAATTATATATTGAAGGAATCATAATTTACTATATTCTTTCATTTGCTATTGTCATTTCTATCTAATCAACCAAAACTGATTTTACCATAGCTGTAATCACTCTGAGAGCTGAAAAATAATTTTCAGAAACTCAATGGACCTTGGATATACATCTTCATTATTTGACTAAAAAGCATATTGATATTCCCACATCTTCTATTGATTTGCTCTTGTTAGCAATTGTTGCAGACACCTTGTAATCAATGCAAATAAAACCATCATTATTTCAAATAAAACTTCAGTTTTATAATTGTGAATCTGTGTTATTTCTACAATGTCTCACACACACACATACAAGTATACATGTATTTACATACAAATGTGAATAAAGGAACAATTATATATACATACACATATATTAACTTACATATTTAATTTACATGTGTACTGAAAAAATAACTGATTAAACATAGGGATGCATGTATCTTTTCAAATAAGCATTTTCTTCTTCTTTGGTCCTACAAAATTCCAATTTTTACTCTTTTTAAGGAACCTCCACACTGTTTTCCATTGTGCCATTAAAAAGAACAGCATCTTGCCATTGTGATGACATGGATGGACCCAGAAGATATCATGTTATGTGAACTGTCAGACAAAGACAAATACCATTAGCATGTGAAACCTAAAAAATAAAACAAATGAACAAACGAAAAACAGAAACAGACTCATAAATACAGAGAACAAATTGGTGGTTGCCAGAGGGAAGGTGTTTGGGAGAATAGATGAAATAGATGAAGGGAATTAAGAGGTACTAACTTCCAGTTATAACATAAATGTCACGGGGATGAAAAGTAGAGAATAGGGAATTCAGTCAATAATATTGGAGTTACATTTGTGGTGACAAATGGTTACTATACTTAGGGTGAGCACTGCATAATGTATAGAATTGTTGATTCATTATGTCATACACCTGAAACTAACGTAACACAGTATGTCAACTACAAATCATCAAAAAAATAAAAAATAAAAATAGGCAATCACTGACTATATAAGCACTTATATGACCTTATATACAAGAGTTAAACTTTTTAAACAAATCAAATGTGGTGGCAAAAAAAAAAGTGACAACTGTTATATATAGCAATAATGCAATTTCAACTAATGATAATTTATCAAGAAAATATTTAATCAATAAATAGTATCAACACAGTATATAATGTATTTTCAATGACCTCATTATGTGGTTAAGCATGCCTTCCAACATTTTTCCAAGAATCAATCCTTTAGATATTAAAAATTTATCTATTTAGCTGAAAAATAATTGGCCATACTGAGACATATTTAATACACTCAAAAAATTCTCCTTGCATAAGGAATAAACAAACAGATTAGTAGACAAAGAACTGCCTTCCATACAGAAGACATACTTCTTGAAGCAAAAATTAATTAATTTTTAAAAATTCAGGAAACTTAGTATATTAATATATTAAATATATTATATATTATATTATTATATTATATATATTATTTTTATTAACATATATTTCCAGTATTATTTACTAACATCAACATAAAGCTGATTTGTTATTAACCTTGATGTGGTATAAGATTTTATTTGTTTATTTGAGAGAATGAGAGACAGAGAAAGAGTGGAGTGGAGGGGCAGAGGCAGAGGGAGAAGCAGACTCCCCACAGAGCAGAGAACCCTCTACGGGACTCCATCCCAGGAATCCAAGATCACGACCTGAGCAGAAGGCAGCCGCTTAACTAACTGAGCCACCCAGGTGCCCCTAATATGTATTTTCCATATCACTTTTCCCAGTGAAGTGACAATCAGATTTTTAAAAAATATTTTATTTTTAAGTAATCTCTGCACCCAACGTGGGGCTCAAACTTACAACCCTGAGATCAAGAGTTGCATGCTCTACCAATCAAGCCAACCAGGCCCCCTGACAATCAAATTTTCATGGTAAATGCAGCAAAACATACAGATTGCACACTGCTTTCTACCTTCTGTTCATATAAACAGATGAGCAACAACCTGATACTGTCTTCCCTAGTTATTGTTCCCATACCTGTTGTTGGAAGTACCCTTTAATTGTGCATTAAATGCCATAAATGCACTCCAGAAAATAAATATCTTCAAGAATAATGAAAAAGATTTTAGTAACATATAAAAACATGTATATAACCATTTATATGTCACCACAATTGCACAGTTCCTATTTCAAATGTGAGGATTTTAATGAGTGCCCATATTGAGAATATTTTAAAGCAATTTAAGACATATCAGCATTAAAAGTCCTTCTTCTTCAATTAATAACAAACATTTGTTAAATGAATAAATGAATACATGTTTAGAAATTCACAAGAATATTCCCTATTAGATTTTAAGTTCAATGGAACAAGAAACACTTCTCTTGTTCACTCACTGAATAACACAATGTCATCACTTGGTAGGATTTGGGGAATAAATAAATGAATGAATGAATTAGGTGTAGCATTTTTAATCTATTATTGAATATGTCTGCAAATTAATGAGACTATTTAAAAAACAGGTAAGTTGTTATGCACCTAAATACACAAGTAGCAAAATCTCCAAAATGTATACAATTTCCTAAAAGAAATACTGACATATAATGGATACTCAATAAATGTTGACTCTAATCTTTCCCATCACAGGTTATGCATTTGTCCCACTCGTAAAGCTATTTTTTTTTCAAAATATTCTGTCTCTTCTCTTTGGAATTATTTTTAGATTTGGCTTCTTTAATCATGTGACTATTTACAGAATACAAGAATAGTTTACTACCACTAGACATCTATCTATTTATCCATCTGTATCTGTCTATCTATCTATTATCTATCTATCTATCTATCTATCTATCTATCTATCTATCATCTATCTATCTATCTCTATACTGTCATCATAAATGCTTACCTGGAAAATACTTTATTGCATTTTCATGGCATATATTACAATCTGGCAAAATCATCAAACTGAGTAGACTAGATTCAATATAATTCATTAAAATTTGCTGTAAATTTTAAAAAAATATTTAGTCACATGAAATATTAGAATTCTAATGTCCATATCGTTCAAAAAGTAGAATTGCCCACATTTCACATTGGAATAATAGCATCAATTGAAATGAAATTTTAGGACAGAATAAAAAAGAGAAAAAAAGAGTAATATGAATGGCAACCTTTTAAAAATATGTACACATACATGTACACACATTGTGCCCATTACTCTGTATTTCAGAAAATTTTTTTGAGGTCTTACATAGATAATTAAGCCATTTATATAGGCCATATTTTATATATAGGCAGATTTAACATTTAAAATGAAAATCTCATTATACAAATTTAAAAAATAAATGTGATGTTATTACATTTGAAAGGATAGTGTATATAATTATTGGGAAGTACTGGCTATTCAAGGGAAAAAACCACTGGGACTCTAAATACTAATGACTAGTTGACTAAACATCTGAGCAATATGTATACTCTATTTATCTTTCCAAATTAGAGGGGAGTGACAAAGAAAAATAGAGTGATATTTACAAATCCTTAAAAAAGGTCATGCTTACTGAGATTTGTTAGTTATATTTTGATGATTTATTACCACAGTATAAAGTAAACTTTAAAAATTTCAAAATCTGAAGCTTCTTTAAAATTAGGGTAAATGCCCCCTTCCTGCTCATCATCTTTCTTCCTTGGTAATGTCAAATGGATTGAAGTTTGTCTTATTTTTCACCAGAAGCATGTGTGCTTCTGAAATTGATCTTTTTTAAACTGTTTAATCTTCACAGTAGAACACTAAGGCTATCTCCTCACTCAAAAGAAAAAGAAAATTTGACTCAGAGGATTCTGATTTTTCAATCATTTTGTCTACTGAATATAATCATTTAACAGGTAATTAAATCAAATGTAGTCATTGAAAAAGTGACTAATCATAATATCTACTTAAATCAAGGACCCTTTGCCAAATTCATAGCCTCATTTTGGGTGCAAGGACCTTGAGTAAAATGTCATGCCTGAAAGAGAAATCTAAGGAAAATTAAGCATGGGCTAATCCATTGAACAACATGATTTCAAGGGTAAATTGCATTAGTTAACTCAGAATCCAATAAAATATATTTGCCAGGATCAGATTATATATTGGATAGATTTATTTACAGACTATTTATTCAAAGTGTATGTAAAAACTAGAAATACAACATGTCAGTAAATTTAGATTGTACCATTGATATGACACCATAAAGAAATTGATAGTAATTCTCCAGCCAGGAACAGGTGAGATGGTCTCTTATCCTACTTTGTGACATATGTTCCTAGATGAGCTAGTCTTTGCCATTCTTCCCTTAGTGCACTTTATGACTTTAGTTTTAAAGAACCCCCTTTAAAGTTTATTATTGGCATAATTACTCCTTCCCTAATCTTTCTCGGTCCTGTTTGCATATCCTTATTAAATAAAGTTCCATTCTTTTACAGCCTTTTTTTTTTTTTTACCAAAACTTTTACCATTGGAACTTTGTTTTACCTACAGGTAATGAATTTTCTCTTAAAGTGAAGTTCTGTATGGTATCTCTTTCTCTGACTTCTGCAATCTGCTGCAAATTATATTATGAATCTGTGACAATTTTCAGTGTTCTTTTTCCTCTTTCACTGAATTTGCTTTCTTTCAATGGTGGACATCTACAAATTTTCATTATTCCATAGAATGTTCTATTCCTGACATTAATTCTAGGTATAATGGGTACAGCTATTTATTTCCCTTTAGAAAATTAATTATTTTGGCAGAAATAAGACACTTTACAGGACAATCGTACTGGAAATACTAAAATCTTTATTTCAGTACTTTAACAAATACAAAGGACATGATTTTTACTCATTCAATGTTCATAGTGAGCCTGTGACATATATACAATTATTATCCAGTTTTCAGATGAGACAACGGAGGCTCAGAAAGCGTGCATGGATTGTTCAGTGTAACACATCTAGAAAGAACCTGAGGTGGGATTTTTTTTTTTAAAGATTTTATTTACTTATATTTGAGAGAGAGAGACAGAGCACAACTGGGGGGGGGGGGCAGAGAGAAAGGGCAAAACAAGCTTCCCACTGAGAAGGGAGCCCAATGCTGGACTCTATCCCAGGACCTCTGGATCATGACCTGGGCTGAAGGCTGATGCTTAACAGACTGAGTCACCCAGGTGCCCAAGAGGTGATATTTGATCCCAGGAAGGTGGAGCTCATGTTCTTAAGCACTGTGCAATGCCTGCCCTCTCAGTTAAAAAAATAACTCATTTCGAAAGGAACTTTCATAAAGCAAATTTACCATTCATAAATACTTGCTTATAACGTTGCAACATTATTTTATAAGAAATATTTGGCATCGGACACTGAGATACCACCTTACGCCAGTTAGAATGGCAAAAATAGACAAGGCAAGAAACAACAATTGTTGGAGAGGATGTGGAGAAAGGGGATCCCTCCTACATTGTTGGTGGGAATGCAAGTTGGTACAGCCACTCTGGAAAACAGTGTGGAGGTCCCTTAAAAAGTTAAAAATTGAGCTACCCTATGATCCAGCCATTGCACTACTGCGTGTTTACCCCAAAGATACAGATGTAGTGAAGAGAAGGGCCATATGCACCCCAATGTTCATAGCAGCAATGTCCACAATAGCTAAATCGTGGAAGGAGCGAGATGCCCTTCAACAGATGACTGGATTAAGAAGTTGTGGTCCATATATACAATGGAATATTACTCAGCTATCAGAAAGAACGAGTTCTCAACATTTGCTACAACATGGACGGCACCGGAGGAGATAATGCTAAGTGAAATAAGACAAGCAGAGAAAGACAACTATCAAATGATTTCTCTCATCTATGGAACATAAGAACTAGGAAGATCGGTAGGGGAAGAAAGGGATAAAGAAAGGGGGGATAATCAGAAGGGGGAATGAAACATGAGAGACTATGGACTATGAGAAACAAACTGAGGGCCTCAGAGGGGAGGGGGGTGGGGGAATGCGATAGACCGGTGATGGATAGTAAGGAGGGCACGTATTGCATGGTGCACTGGGTGTTATATGCAACTAATGAATCATTGAGCTTTACATTGGAAACCGGGGATATACTGTATGGTGACTAACATAATATAATAAAAAATCATTAATTTAAAAAAACAAAATAAAATAAAATAAAAAGCAAAAAAAAAAAAAAAAGAAATATTTGGCATCGGGGTGCCTGGGTGGTTCAGTCATTATGCATCTGCCTTTGGCTCAGGGCGCGATCCTGGCCTTCTGGGATTGAGCCCCACATCAGGCTCCTCTGCTGAGAGCCTGCTTCTTCCTCTCCCACTCCCCCTGCTTGTGTTCCGTCTCTCGCTGGCTGTCTCTCTCTCTGTCAAATAAATAAATAAAATCTTTAGAAAGAAAGAAAGAAAGAAAGAAAGAAAGAAAGAAAGAAAGAAAGAAAGAAAGAGAAAGAAAGAAAGAAAGAAAGAAAGAAAGAAAGAAAGAAAGAAAGAAAGAAAGAAAGAAAAGAAAGAAAGTATTTGCCATCAACCATATATGTGGGAATTATTCCTTTAAATCATATGCATATTCAAGGTCATGTAAAAAAAAATTACCACAAGCTTAGAGGCTTAAACCAACACACAGTTATTTTTCACATTTTCCATAGGTCAGGAGTTCAGGCACAATTTACCTGAAAATCCTGTACTCGGGGTCTCACAAAGCTGCCGTCAAGGTGTTAACTGGGCTACATACTCATCTAAATGTTCAAATTGGGAAGTCCTGTTCCCTCAAGTGGTTAGCAAAATTTGTCCTCTTGCAATTATAGGACTGGGGTCTCCACATTTTTGCTAGCTGCCAGCTCTTCTATGCTGCCTCTGTTCCTTGCTACGTGGCCCTCTCTATAGGCAATTCACAACATGGATGCTTGGTCTCTTGAGACCAGCAGAAGAGAGTATGCTAACAGAGTCTTATAGAATACAAAATAATCATGAAGGGGACATTCCATCACCTTGGCCATATTCTGTTGGTTAGAAGCAACTCACCGGTCATGTCCCCAATTAAAGAGATTACATAAGTTCCTGGATACCAGGAAGCGGAGAGTCATTGTGGGAGTCCTCTCAGGGTCGGTACACCACATCATTATGGTCATTTTAAATATTAATACCAAATAATTCTACACGTTGGTTTAAGTTAAGGTGAAGAATTTTAGGGATAGTAACCCCATGCCATGATACCTTTTGAATTTGAGTGACTAGCTGCAAATTTTGTGGCCTTCCTCAGAGAGGTTAACAGTAACACTTTTGAATATTAGTGTCTATCAAGTACAGAACTGATCAGATTTCCTAAACCTTGCTCCTCTAAGTCTCAAACACCCGTCCCCTAATTCATCCAATGAGGCTGACAGTCTTCAAAGTGGTAGAGCTGAAGGAAATAACAATTACAGTTACTTCTTAGAGCGTTGGACACAAAAAGCTGTAAGTGGACTATATTTCAGCGTTGATTACTTTATTGATGGTTGCTCAGGGATCGACCTACATGTAATTGATCTGGAGATCCCCACAGTACTCAGCCTTTGCATCTAATTGAGATTTT
This sequence comes from Ursus arctos, assembly GCF_023065955.2. NCBI lineage: Eukaryota > Metazoa > Chordata > Mammalia > Carnivora > Ursidae > Ursus > Ursus arctos. The sequence continues at coordinate 18,920,876 of NW_026622930.1, forward strand.
AGTGAACAACACCTAGTGTATTGAGCATGACCTGAAGGAAGAAAGAAAAGGTCCTTCTTGAAATTGTCCCCTATTAAATTCGAACCGGTTCACTATGCTACTTAACTTACTTTTCACGCCATCCACTTTTACCTACGCCACTATCCACAGGGCTACGACTGCCTCAGATATAATTTCCAGTTATATATATTGTTCTATTTATAAAAGTTTAAGAAGCTCCTACAAGTGGAGGATGAAGAGAATATAAAAATATTAGCTGTTGAGATACTACCAATTAAAAATAAGGTAACAAAACATATTCCGTGTGGAAGTGTACCCACAACAAAGAGAATAAGAAATTCTGCATTTAAATAAATTATATTTCTTTGACAAGGAAATGACAAGTGCAGGTACATAAGAATATGGAATTCCTGGCAGTTAAAAAATACTAACGTGCTTGTGCTGTACTCATACATTTAAGGCTTAATTTATTATTAAAGACAGCTCCAGGCAAAAGTTCTGCTCCAAAGATTGGAAAGGCTATTTGTGGACCAAAATATCCAGCGAATAAACTGGCCTTGTGCACTCATATGCTCAATCACAAGTTGGCATGACATTTTTAAAAATACGATACTGCTTCAGGTGTGTATAATAAAGACTATTTGATAATATTTCATGTAGAGATACATTTTACTTTACAGTATGCTTAGGACCTAAAATTGGCCTTCAATGTGGTTGGTCTTCAGTCTGTGATCTCAGTGGTATTCTTGATGGTAAAGAAGAAAAAAAAGATCTGTACTTTCTGTTTCACAAAGGGTTGACTTACCTCATTAGATCTGCAAAATAAGTCTAGAGAGCCATTTATCCACTTTCTATTTCAAAAATGGGGGGGAAATTGGAGGCACTCAAAATTTGAGAATATAACACAATATATATTTTTTGAGAAAATACAAATTACAATACTTATCACCCAATAGATATCATCTCTCAGTAGTATGTTAGAACACATGGCACCATAAGGTTACTTGACATTTTGGAAACCTACACGGTTGAGTTAAAATCATAGTTTCACAATTTATTAGATTTGGCAACTTAGCATTGCTACTTGACATCTCTGTATCTCAAATGCCTCCTCTACCAAATGAACAATAGAATCTCTATAACACAGCATTGATGCATTTAGTGAGATAGACTGTATTTATATACTTCATATGGTTGGCCCAATCGTAATTGAAAGATACATTTCTATAAATTATGCTTGTGTTATAGCATCATTAAAGTCAGATTTATATCATTTCAATATCTAGAAGGTTTCCTATGCAAACTGTATAACCCTTATCTGGGGAGCAGTATTTATACTCTTTGATTGATTTATTCCCAGTAAGGTCTAGTATGATGTTCCACTCATGGTGGTTTAGAGAATGACACCTGTTTATGTGGTGCATGTCTTCTTCATTCTGAAAACAGCAGCCCTTTATTTGACGAGCAAGTGGCTAAAGGTGTAGTAAACGGAGTCCTTTATTTAGGTGGAGCTAAAGAAAGAACATCTTTTCTATGGTATCAAGAAAAGGAATTTGTGAGATTGGTACTCTTGATATCTAGTGGTTCAGCCTCTTGGAAAAAAAAAGGCTAAGTCTATAAATGGGTAGTGCAGAAGGGAATAATAGCTCCTCACGATGTCAATATTGTAATCTCCTACATTTGTGAATATATTACCTCGTACAGCAAAGAATTGTTGTAAATATCATTAAAAGGCAAGAAATAGATATTCCTTTAAAGCCCTCATAAAGTTCTCTTGTCCTCTTGCAATTTAGTAATGTGGGACCTCAGATAGGCTCTATTCAAGAAAGTAGTTCTGTAACCTCAATCAAAAAAGTAAACATTCAGTAAATATTTGTGAAAATTAACAGTAGATATTGTAAATTATAGTTTAAACCCTGAGTGTTCTTAGAAGTATCAAGAAACAATTATCATCACTAATTCTGAGGCTGATGATAAATCTACCAACAATTACCGCTGTCCACAGTTACTGCCCTGGACTTGAGAGGTAAGAGAAATTATCAAAAGAAGCAAAAGATTAAAAAAAGATCCTGTTCTTGTCTCTCAGGACCACATTGCATATTGATTGGATGGTACCAAAGAAAATTCACTCTTTTATCCTACTTCCAGATCTAAAGTATGTAATCTAACTTGAATCACATAAAACAAAGAGCATATAGGTAAATATATAAACTCAAAAGAGCACAATGCACGCATGTGCACCTGTGTGTGCATATGTATATATTTTTTACAGATATACACAAACATATATATTCTGATATTTTATTAAAATAGCAACCTACTATTATTCTGAGTAGTGTTTAATCTTGTACATTATATAAATGTTAGAAAAACAATTGAAATGTAATAAACACTATATTTTACTATAGTACTCAAATATAGAAGATTTGACTCAATCTCAATTTTACATACTAGCCTTGTGACTTTGGACAAAAAATAAACTCTCATCAAATATTATTCTTAAAAATGTATTTCAGAGCGCCTGGGTGGCTCCATCAGTTAAGCATCTGCCTTTGGCTCAGGTCATGATCCCAGGATGTTGGGATCAAGCCCGGCATTCTCCCTCTCCCTCCGCTGCTCTCCCTGTTTGTGCTCTCTCTTCTCTCTCTGCCAAAAATCTTTTTAAAAAATAAAAATTAAAAAATAATAAAAAATAAAAATGTATTCAATAAATTTTATAGACATCTACTTTGAGTCAAGAACTATTATATATTGATGAGATATAATGAATGTACCATAAATGTTAAAAAAATAAAGGAAAAAAGAGGAAGGAGGAAAAGGAAGAAAGGAAAGAATAGATCCCTACACTTAAGAAATCACTGGATAAAAAAGTTGTGCACCTCTGTAATAATAACATCATGTATTAAATATTTTTTAAATATCCGTGAATCCAGTGTTGTGAAAGCTAGATTAAAGACCAAATGGATCTATGAAAGTAAACACATATTCAAGAGAAGAATGACATACTAGTTCATTTTTAAGATAAGGAGCAATTCATCTGACACAGAGTAGAGGAAGCAGCAATTAAGAGATAAAAAATATGTAGGGGGCACCTGGGTGGCACAGTCAGTGAGGTGTCCAACTCTTGGTTTACGCTCAGATTGTGATCTCAGGGTCCTGAGATTGAACCCCACATGGGGCTGGCACTCAGCAGGGAGTCTGTTTAAGACTTTCTTTTTTTTTTTTTTTTTTAAGATTTTATTTATTTGACAGAGATAGAGACAGCCAGCGAGAGAGGGAACACAAGCAGGGGGAGTGGGAGAGGAAGAAGCAGGCTCATAGTGGAGGAGCCTGATGTGGGGCTCGATCCCATAACGCCGGGATCTCGCCCTGAGCCGAAGGCAGACGCTTAACCGCTGTGCCACCCAGGCGCCCCTGTTTAAGACTTTCTGTCCCTCTCCCTCTGCTCTCCCCCCTGAGCACTTTCTCTCTAAAATAAATAAACAAATCTTTTTAAAAAATGTAAATATTTGTTAAATATCATCATATATTTGTGGGCATAGGGAGAGGACACAAGAAAAAGAGTGACAGAAAAAAAAGACTGTTTCCTTACTAGCAGAATTAAAGTAAAAATAATACCAGCATTCCAGGTTTGATAAAGAGTAAATTTAAATACTGAAGATGTTCTATGTCCAGTTTACCCTTATATTTTAAACTTCACTACCTAAACCTTACTCTGCTGTACCTAGATCTTTTATTAGATTAGCATGTTTCAGTACTTCATTCCTTTTATGGCTAAATAATATTCCATTTATTCATAGATATACCACAATTTTTATCCATTCATCAGTTGATAGATACTGGCTGTTTTCACTCATTGACTATTATGAACAATGCTGCTGTGAAAATTCCTATATAAGCTTTTGTATGAACATATGTTTTTCATTATTTTGGGTATATAAATAAGAGAGTAATTTCTGGGTGATGTGGTAACTATGTTTAACTGGGGAACTACCAAACTGTTTCCAACAGAGATTGAACCATTTTAGATTCTTAGCAGCAATGTATAAGGATTCCAATTCTCCACACCCTCACCAACACTTGTTATCATTGATGATAGCCATCCTAGCAGATGTGAAGTAGTATCTCATTGTGACTTTGGTTTACATTTCACTAACAATTAATGATTTTAAGCATCTTTTCATGCATTTATTGATCATTCATATATTTCTTTGGAGAAACGGCTCTTCAAATAATTTGTTAAATCCATTTTAAGATTGGATTTCTATGGTTGAATTCTAAGGGTTCTTTCTATATCCCAAATCCTAGATGCTTATCAGATATATAATTTTATTTTTATTTTTTTAAAGATTTTATTGATTGATTGATTGATTGATTGATTTATGAGAGAGAGAGAGAGAACACGAGCACAAGTAGGTGGAGTGGTAGGCAGAGGGAGAGGGAGAAGCAGACACCCTGCTGAGCAGGGAGCCCAACATGGGTCTCAATCCCAGGACCTGGGATCATGACCTGAGCCACCCAGGCACCCCAAGATATGTGATTTTTAGATTTTTTTTATTCTGTAGTTTTCTCTTCACTTTTCTGATAGTATCTTTTGATGCATAAAATTTTGGACTATGATAAAGTCCAATCTATCAATTTCTTTCTATTTTGCTTATACTTTTGGTGTCATATCTAAAAATCCATTCCCTATCCTAAAGTCACAAATGACTTACCCTATATTTTCTTCCATGAGTTTTATAGTTTTAACTGCTTCATTTAGCCCTCATCCATTTTGAGTTAATTTGTACATACTGTGTGAAATAAGGGTCCAAAGTTATTCTTTTCATGTAGATTTCTATAATCCTTTGTAGTAATTCAATCTTGAAAAGACTTTTCTTTCCCTGTTGAATGTTCTTGGCACACTTTTCTAAAATCAAGTGTCCACAGATACATGTGTCTATTTCCAGGTATTGTTCTCTATGTGCATATTATGACAATACCACATGTCTTAATTACCATGGCTTTGTGGTAAACTTTGAAATACGGTATTCTGAGTTCTCTCTATTTTTTTTTTAAAGATTTTATTTATTCATTCGACAGAGGGACAGCCAGCGAGAGAGGGAATACAGGCAGGGGGAGTGGGAGAGGAAAAGGCAGGCTCCCAGGGGAGGAACCTGATGTGGAGCTCGATCCCAGAATGCTGGGATCACGCCCTGAGCCAAAGGCAGACGCTTAATGACTGAGCCACCCAGGCGCCCCCTGAGTTCTCTCTATTTATTTTTTTTCAAGATTGTTTCAGTTATTTTGGGAAACTTAATAATTGACATGAATTTTAGGATCAGCTTATATATATTTTTCCATAAAAGTCATTGGAATTTTGATAGAAATTATGTTGAATATACGTATCAATTTGGACAATATTTCCATATATTCTATATTAAATCTTCCAAACCAAAAACAAGGATGTCTTTCTATTTATTTTGGTGTTCTTTATTTCAACAATTTTCTGTATATTTTACTGTACACATTTTACACTTAGTATAAATTCATTCCTAAGTTTTTTTATTATCTTTGATAATATTCTGAATGAAGTTATTTTCTTAATTCCATTTTCAGTTGTTGATTATGGGTGTATAGATATATTACAGAATTTGTGTATATTGATCTTGTAGCCTGAAATCTAGCTGAACTCATTTATCAGCTCTAATTTGTGTGTTTGTGTGTGTGTGTGTGTGTGTCTGCGTTCCTTTGTACTTTCTTCATAGGTTATGCCATCTATCAGTAGAGATAATCTACTTCTTCCTTTCTCATCTGGATGTCTTAATTAATTTTCCTCCCTAATTGTCTTGATAAAACAACCAATACAATGTTGAATAGAAATGACAAGAGCAGACATTCCGATCTTAGGAGGAAAGTTTTCAGTCTTTCATCATTAAATATGATGTTAGCTGTGGGTTTACCATTGGTGCGCTTTATCACAAAGCAGAATTAACTTCTATTTTGAGTCTGCTGAGTATTTTTATCATGAAAGGATACTGTTTTATTTTGTTTTTTTCAAATGAGTTTTATGCATCTATTGAGATGGCCAAGTGTCTTTAGTTGTTTTCATTCTTTATTTTATTAATATAATTTATTACAGACTTTCTATTAATTTTTGTACATAGTCCCAATCTTATATTTCTGGAATAAATCCCATTTGGGCATGGTCTATAATCTTTTTCATGTGCAGCTTGATTTAATTTGCTAGTATTTGGTCAAAAAGTTTTGCATTATATTCATAAGTAATATTGTTCTGCAGCTTCTTTTCTTGTAATATCTTTTTTAAGTTTTGGTATCACGATTATATTGGCCTCATAAGATGAGTTAGGAATTGTTCTCTTCCATTTTTTAAAAAAGTTTGCGAAGGATTGTACAATTTCTTCTTTAAATGTGTGATAGAATTCACAAGGGAAGCCATCTCTCCTGAGCTTTGGGGGAGATGGAGCAGATTTTGTTTTCTGATTTTTGTAAATCACTAATGAGGTTTCTTTACTTTTTATGAATCTATTCAGATATTCTATTTCTCCTTGAGTCAGTTTTTGTAGTCAGTGTCTTTCTAGCAATATGCTCATTTTAACAAGGTTATCTCATTTGTTGGCATATAAGTGTTCATGGTACACACCTAAAGTCCTTTTGTTGTTGTTTTAACTTTTGGATGGTAGGTATTGATGCCTTCTCATGCATTTTAAATTTTCATTATTTGAAAGTTCTCTATTTTTTTTCTTTTTTGGTCAGTCTAGATAAAGTTGGCCAATTTTGTGGATCTTTACGAAGAACTAACTTTAAACCAACTTACTGATATCCTTTACCATCAGTTGACCTGTCTTCTAGTTTGTTGCTTCTTTCTTCTGCACACTCAAGTCTGTTATTGATTGCTATAGTGAATTTTTTGTTTTAATTATTATATCTTATACTTTTTTTAGTTCTTTAGACATGGTTGCTCTTAGCTCCTTGAACATATTTTAAATAGCTAAGTAAGTCTTTGCCTAGCTATTCCACCATGACTTCCTCTGGGAAAGTTTTTATTTATTCCACCCTATCCTCTTAGGGTTTGTTTTTGTGACTGTTTAATGTAGTTGTTCTTTTTAGTAATGTTTTAGGACTAATTCTAGAAACTACATATTCCTTGTCCTGTGTGCCCACTGAGGTTTCTGCATGTTTAGCTTAGGGGTCAGCTAATAATTAAACAGAGATTTCCTTAAATATCTGAAGTCAGTAAGTCTGTGTGCATGCCATGGCACACTTTCAATTCTCGGTAAGGCCATTTAACACTCTGCCTTGGCTTTTAATTCCTGCCTGTGCAGTTTCAAGATCATTTGGAAGTGAATGGTTAGGGCTTTCTCAGCTCCTCATTAAGCATTGACACAGCTCCACAAATATGCATGGCATTTTAAACTCCCACATACAGGCCAGAGCTTCTCACAGGTTCTATGATGTCTCTTATGGACTGAATTGTGTTCCAAAAACCACATATGTTAAAGCCCTAACTGCTTGTGTGATTGTATCTAGAGATAGGGTCTTTGGGAAATAATTAAGATCAAATGAGGTCATAAAGTTTGGACCCTAATTTGATAAGACTGTGGCTTTATAAGAAGAGGAAGACAGAGTGGGGCACCCGGGTGGCTCAGTCTGTTAAGTGTTTGCCTTTGGGTCAGATCATGATCCCCAGGCCCTGTGATCAAGTCCCATGTCCAGCTCTCAGCAAGGAGCCTGCTTCTCTCTGTATCTCTGCCCTCTGCCCTGCTTGTGGTTGCTCTCTCTCTCTCTCTCATGTTCTCTCTCTCTCTCAAATAAATAAATAAAATCTTTTAAAAAAAAAAGAGGAAGAGAGAGAAAGATTTCTATCTCCCTCTGCTTTGTGAGGACACAATAAGAACGTAGCCTTCTGTAAGCCAGGAAGAGAGCTCTCACCAGAAACCAACCATGCCAGCCCCCAGATCTCAGCCTTCAAGTCTCTAGGACTGTAAGAAAGAAATTTCTGTGGTTTAAGACATCCAGTCTACGGTATTTTGTTAGGGCAACATTTTATTTTTCAGCTTTTCCTTTTACACTTTTGAGCAGTTGGGCCAACTTTTATCCTTCATCTACAGCATTTGCAACATTAAAGCACTTAACCTATAAATATTTTCAACAAATGCAGCCCAGAAGAAGATGTTGGTACTGCATGAGTTGGAGCCAAGTCTAATAAAAACAACCCTTTCAAGTGGGGTATTTCCAGGGAATCACTACACAGGTCAAATAATATCATTTTTATTCCAGAACTGGAATTTTTGAAAAAGCAGGAGCTCCATTCTCTTCCCTTTAGTACCAGGAATATTGATTACTACTTTGCAAGTCCATTCCTGGACTGGTGAGCAGGGAACAGAACTAGAGCAAGTTAAAAATACCATAAAACTCACTGTTTGGTTAATTAACCTTTGGTTAATTTTCATAGTTCTGAAAAAGTTAATTCTGAGAATTTTGGACAACTTTTTAAATTATTTTTATATGGGGTCAAATTCTTAGTGGTCCTTACACCATCAATTTTGCTTTTAAAATTTTATTATTTAATCTTTAATGTGCTCTCAATATTTTAAAATCTAGAATTCTAGCTTCTTCATAATATTTGGAAATCTAACAATACTATGCCTATAAAATCAAAAGTTCAAGGAAAACATGACAATAGCCAGGTCGTGACTTTCCCGACTATTTTATTGCTTCTATTTTCTGTTAACCATGTCTCCCCAGCCCTCCTTTTTATTCAGATGGTCCCTGTAGGTTTTGAACACTCACCTATGGTAAATTATACTGAAATGTATTATGTGATGTTATAATAAACTCAATTTTCTAGAAAAAATTAAATTTCTCAATGCATGACTGTTGAGGGGCCCGTAGCTGGTGTTGTAAATTAAAAACATGCAGATTATGGCCTACTAAATAAGCCACCTAAGTGGACTCAGCAGGTAGCTCCTTCATCATACAAGAGCCTAGTTTGGGGAAATGAAAACCCTAGGGTCATTTTGATTGAAAGTTCGGTCTCAATACACTCACATAAACAAAGTAAAGCCACAAGATGTATTACTTACAGATCCTAGAAACAGGCTGGTTATGGAGAGGGGGTGCAGTGAAGTGGAGGAAGGGCAGTCCTCTGTCCCAGATCACAGGAAGCAAGAGAGAGACCAGGATAGCAAGTACCTATTACTTACAAGGTGCTTGGGGAGGAGGTCACTAACTTTTTGCAGGCTCAACACTAAGTAGTTATTTTAAAAGTTGCCCTAGGAAAAGCAAAGGGGGAATTTATGGCAGGAATCCTAAACTCAGGGCCTTATCTAAAAGTCCAGACTCTGGATCTGAGCAGGATTCTCATGCTGTAAATTGCCTAGGCAGCAACTCAGACTAGTGGTTTTCTCATCAGGATGGAATTCTCCCTTTCCAATATTATTAGGGAATGTGAAAACATATTTAGTTGTGTATGTAAATTTGCCTAAAGGTAAGGGATTGTCTCCTAAAGTTCTTTTTCTCTTTTCTAACAATCTGGCTTTCAGGCAGGTTATAACCTAAATTTGAACAATCCATGTCATTTGAAAAATTTTAACCAAATAATTTAATTTAAAATGATTCTAGATTTGTAGTGCCTCCAAATAGTCAAATGATAGCAAAAAATCTTGTCCAGAGTAACTCAGCTTTAACATATGTGCACCATATTTCCATTCTGTAAAAAATATGACCTCATAGTCAAAAAATCACAATTCAGCTAAGGAAATAAGGCAACGTGATTTACAGCTAACAAAACAAAATTGATATCAGAATAGGTTTAAAATTTTTATGATACTTTAATTATGAGAAATAGATATAAAGTAATAAGGTGGATATATTTACAAAAATGTGAAAGGTGTGAATATCTGAGAAATAAAAATACATAGATTTTAAAATAAAAGATAGAAAATTTGATTCTAAATTCTTAAATAAAATAGAAATATAAAAAAATCTACACACACACACATACTCTCACGTACATATACATGTATGTGTAATCATTGAAATTATTAAAAAATGAATACACAGCAGATAGAAAACAGAAAAAGTGTTGATTACATTAAAAGGATTAATAAAATGGGATTTAAATTTTAAAAATGTAACAGATTTCAGTAAGAAAGAAAACAAGGTGGAAAATATAAGAGCTTAAAAAACATGGAAGTTCAAGAGCATTAAGATAAATGTACATTAAGTCAGAGTTGCAAAAAACACAAGCAATGAAAAAACAATATTTAAAGAACTATGAACCCAAGGTATTTCCAGAATTGTTGAGAAACACTAATTCCCAGACCTAACAACCTAGCAAATCAATAAAAGTAATATTCCTAATTGTAACCCCAGGAAGAATAAATAAAATAAATCCACATCTAGGCATAACATAATTAAACTACAGAATACTAATGACAAAGAAATTATCTATGAATCATCTAGAAAACGCTCTCTCACACATACACACATACACACATGGTATACAAATCTGACTGGCAGCTGTCTTCTTAATAGCAACGATCCAGCCAAAAGTCAATAGAGAGAAATTACTTGTCTAGTTACTCCTATGAATTTGCTTATGTAAAGAACAAAAGCAGAAACAAATAAAAGGTGATGATATAAAATTCTGCAAGATTATGGGATAATATTTTTATATCCATATCCAGTTGGTGACAGTGTTTAGGATGATGAATTTTGGGGAACATTTTATATATATATATATATATATATATATATATATATATATATATATAATCAATTACTTTGGACAAAAGACTACAGCCCATGGGAATTTATTTTAAAGGAAGCTAGGACATTTATTATTTTCTTTTTTTTTTTTAAAGATTTTATTTATTTATTTGACAGAGATAGAGACAGCCAGCGAGAGAGGGAACACAAGCGGGGGGAGTGGGAGAGGAAGAAGCAGGCTCCCAGAGGAGGAGCCTGATGTGGGGCCTGATCCCACAACGCTGGGATCATGCCCTGAGCCGAAGGCAGACGCTTAACTGCTGTGCAGCCCAGGCGCCCCAGGACATTTATTATTTTCTAAAAAGTGAAAGCAGTGTAAACCCTAATAATACATAAATTAGAGCAAATCATAATGGAATATTACTGCCAGTAAAAATAAAGGCAATGAAGATAATACACTAACATACAAAATGCTTAAGTAAAAAATGAAAACAGAAACTGTATAACGGCTACATTAGGATTATTTAATAGTAGGCATACATCTTAATAAGGCCACAGAGGAAATTGATTACAACTAATTTTACATTATTCCATTTTTATTTCTAGTAAAATATCCATAAGACATGTCCCTTGTGAATTATCTTTTTTGTAAATTTGTTTTAATGAATTCAGTTAATCATGATCAGCATACATCCACTGGATAACAAAGAATTCATAAGATTGTATCAGTTTCTATTTACATATGGAATAGATCAAGATGTCTTCTGTGAAGTACGTAGGTATAATCTAATAAGGATAAAAGATGACCAAAATACATGGATAAACCTCTTAAATTATGTTTGTTTACAAAACATCAGAAATGGACTCTGCATAAATTTAACAAATAAAGAATGTATTAAAATATGTTAGGAGGAATTATGCAATGTAAAAGAAAGTGGAAGAACCATTTAGGAATGGACAGACAGGTGTTAATTTCAGAGATCAAGGTAGAAGCTTGTTGTATTCGTTTTCTATAGCTAGCTGCCCGCTAGGACAAATTACTGCAAACATAGTGGCTGAAAACAACACGAATGCATCATTTTACAGCTCGGTAGTTTTAGAAATCTGAAATGGGGGGCGCCTGGGTGGCACAGCCGTTAAGTGTCTGCCTTCGGCTCAGGGCATGATCCCAGCATTCTGGGATCGAGCCCCACATCAGGCTCCTCTGCTAGGAGCCTGCTTCTTCCTCTGCCATTCCCCCTGTTGTGTTCCCTCTCTCGCTGGTTGTCTCTTTCTGTCAAATAAATAAATAAAATCTTTTTTTTAAAAAAAGCCTATAAAAAAAGAAAGAAATCTGAAATGGGTCCTATAAAGCTAAAAGCAAGATGCAACAGGCTACCTTGCTTTCCAGAGGCTCTGGGGGAGATGTCATTCCCTTACCTTTTCCAATTGCAAGAGGAGGCACAGTTTCCTTAGCTTAGACCCCTTCCTCCAGATACAAAGCCTTTTCACATTCTCTTCTCTAATTTTCCCTCCTTAACCCCTTTTCCATTTTTTAAGTTCCTTGTGATTACACTGGTTTTGGGGATTAGGACATGGATCTCTTTTCGGGGGGAGAGGAGCGGGAATGAGGCACTTACCTACCACACTTAACAACAGTAGTGTCAGGGTACTGCCACTGGAATGAATTACCTCTTTCTTTTTCTGTCTTTCCACTCAAGATTCAAAATTCCAAAAGAGAAAGCACAAAGAGCCCAGGTTGGGTCATTATATCCACTACGTGGGTATGGGATGAAATTGTCATTTCCATCAACTCGGTGCTAAATGAACCAATTACTTCAGAGTCAATTGAGGTTTTGCTACTATAGGAACAGGAGGAATGAATGCAAAAAGCCATGGAATAACAAATGGCCAATATAATTAGTAAAAAGTAAACAAACTGGCAAACATAGCACATGGAAATATAATATTATCAGTAGTATCCATATGTATTGTCCGAAGTGTGTTCTTCAGTATTTTAGTAGATTGATATGACTGCATACAAAGAAGAAAAATATAATTGTTTCACTGTCACATAATTTTGAAAACTATCTTTTCCTTTGATATTGATTAAATAAATCCACAAAAGTGCTGTGAAATTTTATAGTGAAGTAATCTGAATAGTTTTTTTTTTCAAACCTATTTGAGTAGGAAACTTTTCTTTCTATATTTTCTTCTTAATTCCAATGCAACACCCAAGAGGATATAAGATTTGGAAAAGAATTAATTAGAATGGCTTTCCTGAGCGCCACTGGATGAGAAAACATCAGCTTGTTGGCAGTACAAGAAAAATATGAAAATTCACATTGAGCATTTAAAGGAAAACATCCACTTCAAGATATTTCAATTGATGTAAGTAGAGTGTCATGGAGGAATAGAATAGCTTCAGTGAAAATAGAGCCTATAAACAAAAAGCATTATGTTATTTTATTGAGTATTGTTTTTAAAGGTTTTTGTTTGGTTTGGTTTGGTTTTTCCATAACTACATAAGAATAACTATTACTCTATTTCACTGATGCTGAACATATCTTTTAAAAGCATTTCCTTAGTTTTAAGTCCTCAAGTGGTATATGTGTAAGGGTCATCAAATTTCCCTTATCTTCATCCTAGACATAAAACATATACATTTTAACTGTGAAATATAGTTGTACTGTGTTCTTTTGAAATAACACTTTCCTTAACATTGATTCAATTTGCATTTGTTCAATGTATGATTTATTATTTAGCCTCTGGAAATACATGCACAATGAGAGGGAGTCGGAGAGCAGATCCAAGTGGCATGGAATGGTAATTTCAGTTCGTTTCATTAATCTATATTGCTTCCTAATGTTTAGTAAGAGGAAGACAATATGAGGTTTTCAGTTCTTCCTTTGACATTAGTTGAGCAAGTATGCATGATGTACAGGTTATATATGACATTATGTATGTTACGGATACAGAATTAATAAGATACAGTCTCAACAATGAAGTAATCTAGAACCTTGAGAGACAGAGGAGTGAACAGACAATTTTAAAACAAAACGTAAAAGAGATAGAAAGTGTTACAAAGTTTCAATAGCAAAAGGATTTTTTGTTGGATTGGGTGGTTTTAAATAACAGTTTTTTGAATAAAGCAAATGTTGAGTGAGTTGGATTTTGACCAGTAAAGAAGCTGAGGGTGTAAGAAAATTTTAAAAAAGAAAAGTTTGGATTATTGGTGGATAAAGAAAAATAATATTGATATTTTTGAGGGAAAGGGTTGTAGTCCAGATAACAAGAATACGTGATGTATGAGAGGAAAGTTTGAAAGAAAAGGCTCCAAATGCTGACAGAGTCCATGGAATCTTGGCCCTTAAATGCTCAACTGACAAGTTTTTAAAGAATAGGAAATATTGAAGATCATTGAGGAAAGAGGTGAAGATAATCACTAGTAATCTTTTGGAAGACTACTCCAGGACTTTGGTGGGAGGGCAGTTGAATAAGGGGTAAGATCTAGTAGGAGAAAGTCAAGCTAGACTAATCAAGAGATCACGTGACCTAGAACGTTATGATGATGGGGAAACAAAAAGTAATGGGAGTTGAGAGAGGTACAGTTGAAAATATTTTAATAAATAGAATAAACAAGAGACCATATCTGATAAGACATGAGAGGAGAGATAATGGGGATGCCTAGGAGTGACCTCAAAGTTTTGAGACAAAAAACTGGGAAATTGCCATTTATTTCACTAAAAATAAGGAAGTTTGAAAATTTTGACGGTTTGTTTATTGAGGAAGCAGATGACTTTGTTTTTGATATGTTTTAGTATTGATAGACGGGCATTTATCAAGAGAATATTGTTCATGTCCACCATGTTTCAAATACTATACTATCTAATAGATGTTTAGTAAATGAATGCTATACTCAGTTTGTGCCCTCATAGAAGTTAGATTCTAGTGGGTAAGAGACATAAATGTATGTGGTTGATTTCAAAAATGGTCACAAATTTATCCCTTCCCACCTGAAGGTAGGTTATAGTTTGACATCCTTTGGGTTGGCTGTGTGACACATCTTGGCCAATGGATCATTAGCAAACATAACACAAGTAGAGATGTAAAATGTCTGTGCATCGTGCACTCTTATTTTTGAAACCTTAATACTGACGTGTGAAAAAGTCTGGACTAGTCTGCTCAAGGATGAGAGACATATGGCCGAGTCACTCCTAATGCATCAGCTGACAGCTTGCTAATTGCCAGAACTGTAAGTGAGGTCATCCTAGATCACCTATTTGCTAGCTGATGCTTCAGCTGTCCAGAGACAAATAAGAAAGCCCAGAAAGGTTCAGCCAAGTAAGCCCACAGCAGAAGATTCATCCAGTCAACCCACAGAATCAGAAGCTAAGCAAATTTTTGTTTTTTAATCTACTAAGTTTTGAGGTACTTACACAGTAAAAGTTATATGATACAATGAATACATACATATATACATACTTATGTACAAATATTATTGATACTGTTCTTCAATGATCAGGTCTTATACTCTTCAAATTACTTACCCCCTTGATGCTGTAATCTCAGTCTCTTGCAAACCACTCTCTGACAAACCACTTCTTATTTTTCTATCTCAAGCCCTCTAATGTCCTGTCTCCAAAAGTCCTATAACTGACCATGATCTATTATACAATGATATAATCTTCTTACTGTACCTCACCACCTTATTGCTCTCTTTTGCATTGTCATCTAACTTAAATTCCATGACCGCTCATTAACATCTGTCTTATATTCTTGTCTCCTTTGTCCCTTCATGTTTTGCCACTTCCATTAACAAAATTGCAGCTAGTGAAATCTTGTTGCCCAACCCTTGTATCTACCGATATAACTGAGCATGGTTGAAAAACTGCACAAGCATTGTTGCTGGACTCTATATTCATGACCATTGACCTCAACCTCCAGTGCTTTCAAAACACCCCCAGTTACTCAAAATATACCCTCAGAGGCATTTTGCTTTCCTAACTCTCCTAGAAAAGTTTTTTCTCAAACTTCAGTAAGCACACAAATCACCTGGGCAGCTGAGTACTCATTTCAGATTTTGATCTGGTAAGCTTGGGAAGGACTTGAAATTCCACATTTCTAACAAACTCCCAAAGACGTTGACACTGTTTTTTCTTATATCATACCCTTAGGAAAAGGTTCTAGGTGATGATTCCATGTTCTTCTCTCTCCTTAACCCCATATCTCCTCCCCATCCTTGCTTCCAGTTAGTGATCCTGCTCCTGACTTCATTGAAGCTGTCAAAAGAGAAAGCTAACAGTCTTAGCATCATAGTTTCCTATGTAACAACCTCTGTATTTTTACAATCATCTGATTCACCATCAATCAGCTCTGTGTGATCCTAATGAAAGCCAATGCCTTCTTCTGTAGAGATCCCATCTCCTCTTATCTAGTTAGGCACATTTTCCCCAAAACTTTCCTCCTCTTTGTCTTATATTGTGTTTTCACATTCTTCTGCTTTGCTAAGTGTGGGTACAGATAAGAAGTATGCAATTCTCATTTAAACTCACTCCAAGCTTTTACTACCATTACACCCCTGAAACCTCTCCTGTCAAATCACCAATAAACTTTATGTAGTGAAATCCAATGATCAATTATTAGTCAATACATTACTTGAACTGCTTTGCATTTGACACATTTTATCAGTCTCTTCACAGTTCCCAGCATATCTCTGGGGTTTTTTCTTGTCTTATAGGGCACTCGATCTCTTTTCCAAGTCCCTCAACCATGTAATATTACCTCATAAAGACTCAATCCTTACTTCTCCCCTATTCCCCTCCCCTACTTTTCCCTACTCTTCTCTTTCTTCTCCTGTCCCTTCACCTTTCTTTTGCTTCTATTTTATGTTCACAACCATTTCATCTTGTCTTGTATCATGACTTCAAATTCCATCTTGATTTCTAATTGTGTATGGCCGCCCCACAATTTGCTCCTATTATGCAGATCCTTATGTGTACCACTGGTTGTCTCCAAACAAAGGACTGATAGATATCTCAACCCAACATTTCCAATAGAAAACTCCTAAATGCCCCCTCCTGCCAAACTTTCTTGGTCCTCAGTTATATCCATCTTAGTCTATGGCAATTCCATCTCGTCTTCTGGTCATTCTTAGTTGCTCACAGTTGAATCAAAAAGATGAGGGATCAGAAGCATAGCTGAACACAAAGCATAAGCTGACGCCTTGCAACCTCCCCCCAACTCCCACTCTGGGTGGGACATGTCTGACATTCTTCCAGGAAGCTCCCCAACCATCTTAATGCTAACGCCTTGCTAGAGGGAAAAACAACCTTAACTTGACAAAGGCAAGGTCTCCTGTATCCTGTGAGTCTTCTTTAACATATGAAAGTATTTTCTCAACCTCCCTGTTTCCTTACCTCGCCCATCCTCATAGTATATAATCAGCCACCCCTCACAACCCTGGGCCACAGCTCTATCTGCCCATGGATTCTGTCCCCATGCTTTAATAACCCACCATTTTGTACCAAAGACGCCTCAAGAACTCTCTTGGTCCTCAGTTCCGGACTCCAGCCCTTCGAACCTCACCGATATTCTAAAACCACATCACAATCAGTCAAGAACTCTGTCATATTGACTTCCAAGATTCGTCCAGCAGCTGAGCACTTTTTACCACCTCTACTGCTACCCTTTGGTCTTTTCTCAAATAAACTACTGAAAAAGGCTCCCACTCGGTCTATCTCCGCCTCCAACAGCAGCTAGAATCACCTTTTAAACATCCAAGTCAGATTCCCTGCTCCAGCCCTGTAATAGCTTTCGACTTCATCCAGAGTGAAAGCCAGACATTTTACAATCTACAAGATTTTGCACAACCTCTCTATCTCTATGTATCACTTCTCTGATCTCATCTTCTACAATTCCCTTAGCTACCCTTATCCCTCCACTGCCACCACCACCCCCGCCCCCCGCCCCCGCCAGCGACTCAGCAACACTTCCTTGCTGTTGCTCCAAACACGTCAGACGGGTTCCTGGGTGCATTCAGATGAATACATTTGTATTCATTGTCTTTACCCGGTAAACTCTTCCTCAGATTAAACCATTGTTTAATCCCATCACATTCTTTAAATCTTTTCAGAGAAGCCTGATCTCTTTATTTAATAATGAACACATGTCCTCCCATCCCTCCACCCATCACTCCCTTTATCCTCGTATTGCTGGGTTTCTTTGGGCCATACCAATTATCATCTTCTATACTTCTGTATTGTAAAATACATTTCTTTATTATGGTTAGTATTTATTGTCAACCTTAAACTTAATTTCAATAGTTCTAAAAGCCTTTGTATGTTTCCACTGATATAGCCCAAGTGCCTAAAACTGTGTCTAGAAGATAGCAGAATGCAACAAATTGATGGAATGGGAATAAGACAGTATGTTAGATACTAACAGGGAGAGAGTTACCAGACACTTGATCTGTCGATGCGCATTGCATTACCTGAAGCGTCAGGGTATTTTTTCCTGAGCTACACATGGAAAACATTTTGAAAATTGGCATCTGTATTGCTTGCATAAGAACTGCAGTTCAGCATTCCACAAATCGTTCTGAATCCTGTTTTAGAGCTCCAACTGGCATAGCTGTTAATTTCTCAGTATTTACTTGTTCATTTACAAATCAAAGTATTAATTTAACTTGAAACCTTGGAGAGTAACCTCTTTAGGCACTTTATAATGCCAATGGCAGGTTACTGTCTTTCTAATACCATCCTCACAGACACTGTGAATGGAATTACCGGAGCTCACTTACCATTCAATTACCAGTGCACCTATTGCTTGGTTTTCGAAGCCTCACTGTGCATTTTAAAAAGGTCTATTTAGTGAAGCAACATAATTTATTTAAGAAGGCTTTAAAAATACACATGACATCCATCTTTTCAGTCAGTAGCACATTGCATGTAAGAGCAATTATAAACAAAACAAAAAATTAAATTCCTGCAACTGAAACACAAGTGTCTCGCTTGTAAGAGTTCATCGGCAGGTCTATTTGCATAGGCTTCACCGAAGAGAGAGAAGCATCCTATACAAAAGAAAGTGCACTGTCTGCTTTCAAGCCTGGAACACACGAGTACGTCCAGCAAATGTACAAATCTGTGTTCCGGGTTTCAAGCAGACATTCAAGCAGTTCACCGTTGAGGGTGTCCAGGCAGATAGGTGTTTGAGACTGTTTCTGAGGCAGCATTTCAAGTTTGGGAAGATCACGTTGACCTTTGTAGCACACTGTGTGAGCAAATGGGTTTCTTGTTCAAGCTTCTGCAACAAACGGTGGCAAAGCTGTTTGCAAAGTTGTCTCTAATAAGACAGCTTAAATGTGTTGCCACATGGGTATTTCTGATCAAGATTTACGAGCTCTCTGAAGGAGACTGCATAAAGAATCAAAGAATCTGCCAGCAGTTGAGATGCAACCACAGGAAACGTCAAAGGCAGATTTCAGCCGAATGTTCTGGTGAAATGGAAATAACCAGAGAAGTGAAATCCATGTGTGTTCTTTCAAAGGACCCTCTGATACACAGGTTATGTGCTTAGGGGAGAGACAAGTCGCCAGGATCCCCAGGGCGTCCCTGGAGTGTGAGCGGCTGCCTCTGCAGTGTTCTCCCAGGCCTGCCGACTGCCTGCATGGTAAAATTCGCCCAGGGTTCGTGGCCACAGGAAATCCCCTGAGGAAAACAGAGCCAGAGGCAAATACTCATCTAGTTCCTCCCTATCTAACAACACTCATTTTTTTCCCAGGGGATACTAACTTCAAACAACATTAAGTAGGGGGGAAAAAGTGACAGAATTGCCTGCCCCTCAGACAGTGTTCCTAAATAGGGCAGGACAGAACCATTTGGTGTTTTTTAGCAATAGTGGAAAATTGGAGATTAGGGGTGGGTGAGAAGCTGTGGGCTGATGATATATTGGCTGTCTTCTGATCCTTTTCCCACGTCATCATGCAAGCTATTCACGCACATGATTGGGAAGCCAGCAAATACACTCCAGTAAGTCACTGACGATAAGATCTAGCGTGGTGCTCAATTCAACAAGTCCGTCCAAAGAAATGCCTGTAGCAGCTGGTCCTAGCGATTGCCTGATACTCACAGCAATAAGAGTAAGGAGGAAGGCTTGGTGTAACCTGCATGATGTTATTTTCGTAAACTTAATTAAAAAATGTAAAATGAAGTTACGCTTAACTGACAGAAGTGACACATATATTCCTACCTTCAATAAGCAGCTATTAAGTGCAAAATGAAGGAGAGGAATTTCATAAGGAAAAAAGCAATTTTCTAATAACTTAAAGGAAAACATATCACCTTCGAAACAACTTTCAAACATGAATTTTTGTGAGAAATTACATCTCTGTTTTACTACTGTAATGGCCTACTTGGAAATGCTAAACACCCTCATTTCAGGGATGATCATTCTTCTCTGGCCTGAGACTTGTTCTGGTCTTTCTGCCAAGCTCATCGTGACATTATCTGACTTTGGACTATGTGTTTATAATTATATATAATATGATATGATATATACACATAATAGATATAATACGTAGATACCTAGTATCTATATATTATCAATTTTTTTTCCCTAAACACTGACCAGAGCTTCCCAGGGGTGTAGACAGCCTTGGTTTCATCCCAGATAAGGTGTTTGCCAGTTCAGTCGTTTTAGGAAAGTCATTTAAATTTCCAGAACATCAGACTTTGTCCGTATAATAAAGGGGCTGCGAAAAAGAGCTCTCACAGTGGTTCTTAACAGACTATCTTATTATTTTGTAATCATGTCTAGTCTAAAGTCCCTTATGAGCATAAGGTGGGTACCTGAAGATGAGCCTTTGAAGATTTACACATATCTGAGTCATCACATCATTGCTTTACACTTAGATAGCAGTAAACTTTTTAAACTCTCTCCACATATGCTTTCTTATAACAACCCTGAATGGGACATAGGAGAGACATTACTGTTATGTTTTTTTGGATGAGGAAAAGGAAATGCAGAGTTAAGATTTTCCATCTCCCATCTAGTGTTCTGTGAATACCTGCTTTACGCTTTCAGATATGAAAGCAACAACTCTTTGTCCTTAGAAATAAATACAAATAGCCTCTAAGATTCCTCATTTATCATTTTTTAAGGATGTACAGGATATTTCAGTATCCTGGATAAACTACGAGTGCAATTCACTGACTATATGAAGGCAATGTAGTTGTTGTTGTGGTTAATGGACAACAAAACCTCTGTGAGCCCTAACGGAGGATATACGGCGTGGTCATAAGATAAATGCCAGGAATTTGTTTAACATATGTATGTATTATGTCAGGCTACTATATCAGTGTGAATAAGTTATGTAATGCTGCAGTAACAAACCTCAAAATCTCAGCGGCTTAGTCTATGAGTCCATCAATGGGAAGCTCTGGATTGTTCTCTAACATCTTTACTCAGAGATCCCCCATGTTGGTGTAGCTTCTATACAGATTATACCTAGAATCATGGCAGAGGGGGTAACATGGGGGTCTGGAAAAGTATACAATGGCCCTT
This sequence comes from Ursus arctos, assembly GCF_023065955.2. Taxonomy (NCBI): domain Eukaryota; kingdom Metazoa; phylum Chordata; class Mammalia; order Carnivora; family Ursidae; genus Ursus; species Ursus arctos. Next base: position 18,942,131 of record NW_026622930.1, read on the forward strand.
AATGTATCTTCCCACATGTGATAAGCATTTCTCAGCTCATATCTCATTCATCTAAACAAGCCATATGACCATGCTTGAATTCAAACTGCAGGGAAGGATAAAAAGAAAATGTTGTAAAGATTAAAAGACTACCGTACCTAATTCCAAAATAAGTTGATATACTTAAAAAGATGGTACAGATTACTAAGGTAACTAATTTTATATACTTAAACAGTAGAAGTGTCAAAATACAATGACCAGATGTCAAAAAATAGGTTAAAGACCTCCAAAAATCTGTTCCTCCATAAAAGTATTAAGTATCAAGTATTCATGCTTGATGGTTCAAAATCAACCTTTTTTAAACTCAAGAAATCAACCAAAGCAAAAATACAATTATTCAAGAAAAATGGCTATATCTCAGTGAAAAGAAAGTTTTAATTTGCCACGATTCTTTCCATCCCCCCCCCCCCCGCCCCCAATATATTTTTGGTCTCCTTACAAACCAACAGCCTTACAATTCTAGTAGCTATAAAACCCAGCAGCCTGGCAGTTTAGCAGCCACTGCAGGGGACAGATCAGGATTGGAGCTTCTCAAAAGTCCCCATGCCCAGGACAGAATCATTATTTGACACATGTGGAAGGTCCCTGAAAAATCTCTATTCTTAGGGCTTGTCTGTACTGATATGACTCAGTGTGTGCTCTCAGCAAAAAGATCCATACTAAAGGCATTTGTCAAAAATAATCACTGGTAATTGTTTAACATCACAGAAGCTTGAAGCAGCAACACCAGTTACCAACAATCATAAAAAGACAAAGTGCAGAAAGAAGTATCCATAGTGGACTTGGAAAAACTCTAATGTATTTATGGAAAGTTAGAAGGCTCTGCAAATATAAAGGACTATGTACATGCCCAGGAAATAGCTGTGAAGACCCTAGTCTCTCATCTCTAGCTGACCTTGAAGGTCTGCATGAACAGAAAGTGAAGGCTGCGGCAGAGTTGCCTGGTCTGTTCTCAGCAAGGTTCAAAGCATCTAAGGAAATCTCTGTCCAATCAAGAGCTAACCACTAAGCAAACTGGGAAAAGATTTCAGTGGTTCCACCAGACAAATAATACAGACTTTATAAAAAATAGTCCAAACAAAAACACAATACAGACCCACCAAAATAATCCATGAGGTTGTTCACTTTTTTGAAATACTAATATCAGAAATAATGAATGTCATATAAATAAGTTAAGTACAATTCACTTCGGGTGGGGAAAAAAGTTCTTTCTTCTTTATGATTTATTTTCCTGATACAAAAATATTCATTGAGCAGCCATGATGAACCAGATACTTGTTCAGGCGAGGCTACATTACTGAAACAGAATGCACAGTGTCCTGGGGCAGATTGCTGAATCTCCCAGGTACTCATGATCCCCACATTCCTTCAGAGACTCCTGTGTTCTCTCCACATCCCTGCCATTTTGGTTTCTCTTGGGCTCATGGTAACCTAATTTAGAGAATGCATCCTTGGCCTCTGTTGAAACTGTGTGTGGCAGCATGACAGTGGGGTCCAAGTATTGAAAGGTGAGCAGAAGGGTGTCTATTCCAGGTCAAATCTTTCCAAAGGAAGTTGTTTTTTTGACTGTAGGGATTTGAAGGAACTGACTCCATTTCCTTTCTCACTAACTGTGAAGGAGACAGCATGGAGGCAAGATGGCATTGATCCTTTGTTCCCTGCAACACCTTAGCAAAGGCAAGTTCCAGACGGAAGGACACAGGTGGCTATGTAGTTGGATCAGCTGATTGCTCTACATCTCACCCACCTACCTCTGGCTCCCTGTGAGAGAAAATGATCAGATTAAGACGGAAGGACACAGGTGGCTATGTAGTTGGATCAGCTGATTGCTCTACATCTCACCCACCTACCTCTGGCTCCCTGTGAGAGAAAATGATCAGATTGAGTTGATCTACTTTATTTTTTACTTGTCTTTATTATCTATACCCTTAAGTAGTAAAATTATTCCTTCTTATCCTCTAATGAATAGTTTGAGCAGTTTGTTCAAAATGAAATCAATAAGAAAGTTAGCTTATTTCCTCATCAAGGAATCTCATGCTTTATTTCCCCAGAGATCTCCTTTTTAATTCTCAAAATCTTTTAAAAATTAAGTATCTAATTTTACTGTGAAATAGCATCTCTGAACATAACCTATTTCCTGCAAAAGTACCTTGATAACTATTGTTTTGTATTTTCAAGTTAAGTTAGCTTTGTTTGAGAAATTCTGATGAGCATTTCTTTCTAGTGGGTTCTCTCTCATTAAATTTGGAAGATTTAAATACATTTTCAAGTCATCGTGGTATTAATTCTTCAGGGAAGAATTCTTCAGGGAAATCCAATGAACTTTCCCTACTGGCATTTCTGGCCTACTTTCAAAAGTTAATTTTCTCTGCTACAAGATCTAGCTTAACTAAAAAAGATATAGATATTTTCAGAAAGATCAGAGAATAATTTATACCATGTATAATTCCTACAATGCAGGAAATATCACTTTAGCTCAATCTCAAATCCCTTTATTATATCCAGATTCATACAAATATGCTATGTATAGCATATACAAGTGTTTATATACTATTGTATTATATAATACGATATGTGAATATTGTAAGTATAAATATGTTACATATATAATGTATTTTTTATTTTACTATTCAACAAGCTAATTTTATTTTAATAGCATTTTTAGCCAATTGAAGGGGCAGATAAAACTGCAGGTTACAGGAGATGGCCTGACAGAAGTTAAACATAGCCACTGAAGGACCATAGAATAAATAATCAATCCTATCGCAAATACAAAAGCGTTGGCAAAATTTCACCTATGTGCATTTTATTCACGTTTCTTTTCATTTTTCTAATCCAAGTAATCTTGCAATATTTTCATAGCATCGATTTTATAAACACTAACTTGGATCTATGCACAGAAACTACCTAAATTGCTTCAAAATGTTGACGGTTTTTATACCTCTGTCCACAGTACCACTTCTGAGTTCTCATTCACACTTGATTGGGGTTATTATATAAGAAAGACTTTTTTAAGACTTTGCAGTCTTCACACGACTTGCTGTTTAGGTAATATATTAGGAAATCTTGTCAGCGCTAAATGTCTTTCTAGACTGTGAAATATAAGTTGTCTACTGTTACAATAAAAATATGAAGTTCAAATTAAAAGTTCACTTTATAAACAAAAGTGTACTGTTTCACTCAAAACCAATTTCATGAGTAATTTTGTCTCAAACCACATCTCTATCTTCGATTAAAGTGGTCCGCGATGTGATTAGAAGTTGGTCATTAGCATGGACGTTTAATGATGGCTTTATGATTGACTGCAGCATGATCCTGCCAACTCTTCCCCTGAGCAAAGTCATAGGAGTAACATGAATCAAGGGCAAAGAAAGAATTCCACTCTGCAGTTACCTTACGGAACTTTTTAAAAATGCTGATTCATTAAAAATAACCGTTAGTGATCCATTTGTTTGCATTAAATGATCCATTCTTTATTTTCTAGGCATCCAAAATTGTCAGAAGATGATTATTGTGGGAAGTCATGTTAAAAAGGAGAATTTATATGATCTGAAGAGGGAAATAAGAAATGTAGGTGAAAAATTACACCAGATTTTTCAGCCCATGGATACACATTCCCTCCTTTGTTCTTGGAGATGTTACCCAGGGAGAAAAAAAATAGTGAGGATTATACAGACAGATAATTTAACAGATTTCTTCATGCTATTTTTTATTTTCCTTCTTATCGAATCAAAATAAATAATGGAATATTATATTCTCTCAGCATTTTGGGATTAAATGTTGCTTAAACATTGTTTAACACTGCATTTCACAAACACAATTGAGTGTGGAATCCCCATCCTCTTTTACCATTAAGATCATTATTAATATTCTCAAAACAGTGTTCTCATCTGTGATTTAGAAAAACATTTGCTCCTAGCTAGGTGGATTTATAGAATACTGAAAGTCCAGTAGATTCCATTTTATGTTACCCCTTGTCTGTGTATACGGAGAACACACTTCTTACCTAGACTTATTGTGGTGATCATTTCACAATATATACAAATACCGAATCATGATGATGCACACCTGAAACTAATATATGTCAATCATACCTCAATAAAAAAATTAGCTTCAAGACAGAAAAAATATATATATATCAAAATGGTCAAAATACTTACTTCACTGTTGAGCACTAAGCAGAAGTATACTTTAAAAAAAAAAAAATTATTTGAGAGAGAGATCGATCAGAGAGCCAGACTCAGATCTCGATCCCAGGACCTGGGATCATGACCCAGGCCAAAGGCAGATGCCCAACTCACTGAGCCACGCAGGTGCTCCCACAATTATATGTTTATCAGCTTGGTTACATTAGGAACCATTTTCCCAGGATGCCCTGTCCTGTGTGGTTCCAGGTAAGAGTTTGTCAAAGTACAACTGAACTGGATTTGGAAGGCAAAAGTGAAGGAGTTGCCATGAGCCTCTGCAAGGTAATCGTTGTTTAGAGGTGATGAGAAATACCACCACCTGGAATCTGGCCGGTTGCAGTTTCTCCTCATTCATCCCAGCTTTTATCCTCCTTCTTTCCCATCTGCTAATCGATGGGAAAGTAGCAAACTGATAATCAGTAGCAACGCCAGGGCCGCCACAGAGCACAGAAGTTTTGCTCAAAACTCAGAGAGACCATGCCGGAAAAGAACGGATATCCGTCCACAGATCCTTCCAGTCACCCACAATCTACAATACAGTGACAGCGGTTGGACGTCCTGAGATTCCAGGTGTCCTGGCAAGTTTCCTTTCACTTGTGCCAGGTATGATTATTGATTTTTCTTAGCTTATTTAACTCCCTCCTCTGGGACCTTTTCTTCCCCAGCCACTCACACAGTTTTTTTTAAAGATCTAATTCTTGTAACAAATGTCTTACTCCAAAACAGTCCGCATAGTTTTGCTTCACTCGTTAAACCCTGACTGATGGAAGCATTTTTGTGTCCTCATCACGTGGTCTTTTGAATCAGATTTACACTCTGGTGTTCGTTTTCCCCTAAAAACATTTACCCAATGGGAGATAGAGGAGAGGAGACTTGTCATAATGTGTGTTGCCTTGAACATGGGCAAGGATTCTCATGCAAAGATACCTAATTATATACTAACCAATGCAATCTTGAACTTTCCAAATTTTAGAATTTTATCTTGACAAATTATATCCTTTGCCCTTATTAGCTTGCATTTTTTCAGTTCAGAAGAGTAGAGTAAATGAACTTAAAGTCCCCTACGACTGCAATACAATATATTTTAAATATGTCTTTTAAAGTAAGCATATAACTTTTTTCTTTTTCCATAGAAATTTTATATCTCATTATATTACAGATGACTTTTTTGTTCAGAACAAAAAAAGTCCCACCGTATCAGGTGCTCTGATAGAAGGAATCCAGACTTACTCACTGTTAAAATGAATTTTCACATTAAAAATGGGGATTTTTACATTCTTTGTTGACTTTATGAAACTAGCAAGATATTTTCAACTAAGTTTTTCTATAGCAGTATGCATAAAGTTGCAGAAAACACAATCTCAAATGAAATTGAAAATTTCAAAGTAATGTTTGGAGCAAAATTGTCTCACCCTGTGACAGACTAGAGTTTGATTATGCATCAGTTTAATTTGTTTAAGCACCAAGTTCCATTGTAATAATTTCTTATATAGTACCTCCAAAATAGATTTTTCTTACCTAATTTATATAGAAAAATATCTATAAGTAAATGAAAAAATATCTAAATATGGAAGACAATAAGAATAATTGGGTCCAGTTTTCTTGATTAAAAAAAGCTAAAAATTATTTACCTTTTTTTAGAAGGTGGGGAGAGGCAGAGGGAGAGAAAGAGAGAAAATCTTAAGCAGGCTCCATGCCCAGTGCCAGCCCTATGCAGAGCTTGATCTCACAACCCTGAGATCATGACCTGAGCCAAAATCAAGGGTCAGATGCTTAACTGACTGAGCCACCTAGGTGCCCCCAAAATTATTTTACTTTTTAAGAAATTATTTTACTCTGTTGGATATAAAATTAGGAGTGGATTCAGTGAAAAGAGATTAATTCACAGTTAGATTGAATGTCCTCATAAAGAACTTGCATGTTTGTCTTCACAGTGTTTGTCTTTATAAATAATAATGTCTTGGGTCAAATATAACTTAACAAATTCTTCATTTATCAAAGGATGAATATTCAGCAAGTGGGGAAGCCATGGCATATTAGAATGTATAATATTCTTTGGTCAGAAGACAGACTTTTGTCCCAGACTGCCACTCATTAATTAGCTGGGGATCCGAAAAAAATCATTTGACCTCTCCAGGGACTTTGTTTCCATCTGTAAAAATCAGAGGATTGGAATTTCTTGGAGTTAAAGGAACATCAATGTTTAAAGACACATAGGAGCTCTAAAATCCAATATTTTATAAAAATTTGAAGCTTACTCCTTTGATCAAGAAAATCTTATATACCAACTAAGATTCTTTTTTTTTTTAAAAGATTTTATTTATTTATTCGACAGAGATAGAGACAGCCAGCGAGAGAGGGAACACAAGCAGGGGGAGTGGGAGAGGAAGAAGCAGGCTCATAGTGGAGGAGCCTGATGTGGGGCTCGATCCCGGAACGCAGGGATCACGCCCTGAGCCGAAGGCAGACGCCTAACCGCTGTGCCACCCAGGCGCCCCCCAACTAAGATTCTTGATAGAAAAAATTTAACTTGATTATGCATTTTCTGTCTCATTAGAAGATCATAATGAATATAATATAAAGTCCTCTTCATGAACAAGAGACACTGTTTCTGACCTTGATCGCGTATCAGGTTATACACAGTAACCAACTTAAGGAAGACTGATATGTTAAAGAAATATTTGCTTCTTTAATTAATGATCCAGAGCAGATGCAATTTTTCTGTCTTCTTTCTCAGTCTTTGTTGCCTCTCTTTTCTATTCTTTGTGCAACTGTCTGTGGCAGCATCTTTCCTACCTCATTTTAATAGATTCCACTCTCAAACTATATGAGCTAAGATGGAAAGAAAGTGATTTCTTTTTTTTTTTAAAAGATTTTATTTATTTATTTGACAGAGATAGAGACAGCCAGCGAGAGAGGGAACACAAGCAGGGGGAGTGGGAGAGGAAGAAGCAGGCTCATAGCGGAGGAGTCTGATGTGGGGCTCGATCCCATAACGCCGGGATCACGCCCTGAGCTGAAGGCAGACGCTTAACGACTGTGCCACCGAGGCGCCCCAAAGAAAGTGATTTCTAAAAGGAAAATCAATGAACCATTACTGAAGGAGAGAAAGGGTACGCTGTGAAGAAAAACAAATAAAATTACAGCAAAAACAACAAAATCAAAGATCCACTACACTCTATAATGAACTGCATCTTATTAAAAAATAAGTCACCTTTTATTTAATTCTATCAATGTAGTAGAAATATCAAAATGATAATGTTTTCCTGGGACTTGTTTATCCTTGTACAAAAAATCTTTTCTTAGGATATGGTACTTGGGCTCTTATTATAATTTCTTTTTCCTCTGTGCATTCGTGGAATACTATAGAACATAAGGAGGAGTGAGTTTATTGTAAGGATAATCATACTGGATCTAAATTAATGTTCTGGACTTGCCTTTAAATAGTTTTGTGACATCAGTCATGAACATATGTAAGTACTAGTCTCTGTCAGCTGAAAATGGCATTAATGAAGCCTCATTCTCCTCAATTTTTGCTAGCAATAAATAACCTAAATTATATTTCTAAATTGCTAGTAGCGTGATTTTAAATGCCTAAGTGCATTCTAATTACATGAGATAAAGGTAATTTCCCTAATCATAATTTGTTCCTAAGAAAAGAATAGAATGTGAAAGGCCAACAACACTAATCTGCACCTTCTATGATTATATGCTTATTTCTGGGGGAAAAAAAAACAACAAACAGCAAGTCTCATTTCTAAGTTATCCAGATCCAAGTGGAACCTCTAAACAGATAGATTAAGCTCAGCATTAAATTATTTCAATCTTCATTTGTTCAGTTTCCAATTTTCAACACCAACCATGTTTGATTTTCTTTTTCCTGTTGATAAAAATTCAAAGATTATATTTTAATATATATTAATGTGTGGTATGTTTATATACAAATATAATCATATTAATATATAGTTTGTATAATATATAACCACATAAAATTCAAATAATTTTTAAAATAAATTATTGGTTTTATATTCTCTTTATGTGGTCTAGAAAATTCACCAGAATTGTTTTAGTTCATGGGCAATAGCCTATTCTGGTATAGATGGTTGATTACATATGTCACTTTTTATTAAGTTTAGGATTAGATTAAATCAGGCAATTCCTGATTGTTTCATGAAAAGATTTTAGACAGCAAAATGGAGTCTATTAGCTTTGATATCATTTGTTTAATGTAAGATTCTGGAAAATATGAAAAAGAAGAGGAACACATCTATATCATTTACCTCCTAATGATGTAAAGGACTATTTCTATCGATAATTAATAAAGTCATCATGATGGGTCTTTTTTCAGTTGGAATAGAAATAATCTTCTAGAATAACAAACTTTCTGATAGAAATCCAAGAATCACATTCCTTTATTCAGAAGTATTTTAACCAGTTAAAATGTTTAAACACTATAAACACAGATAATTTATATCCTCCTAATTTTGTCTAATGAGAATATTAGGTATTTTTTAGGGACACTTTTGGTTTCAAGTATTATAAATCTACTCAAGACATTAAGAATGAAGGATTTGGAGTTGTTAAAAAGCAAAAACAAACAAACACACATACAGGGATGTCTCCTAAAACAGAAGACCATGAATTAAATCTGACCTTCATAAGGAAACAAAACCAGAATTTATAAAATCTTCACAGACCAAAACCATTATACTCAATCTCCCTCTTCAAGACATTTTAAGAATAACAAATGCCATAAGCAGCAAAGTCATATTTTAGAAATGGAGGAAGAAATAAAAAATAATTTCTTGAATGGAAGGAGCGAGGGTAAATGAAAGTCAATGAGGGGGCGCCTGGGTGGCACAGCGGTTAAGCGTCTGCCTTCAGCTCAGGGCGTGATCCCAGCGTTATGGGATCGAGCCCCACATCAGGCTCCTCCGCTAGGAGCCTGCTTCTTCCTCTCCCACTCCCCCTGCTTGTGTTCCCTCTCTCGCTGGCTGTCTCTATCTCTGTCGAATAAATAAATAAAATATTAAAAAAAAAAAAAAAAAGAAAGTCAATGAGGAGAGGACAATCTAAAGAACTTTGATATTTTCATCTCAGGATCTGATGTTCTATCTCCATCCAAGACTGGACATGGTGTCCTTAGTTTGTATGACTTGATTGTAGTACTTAAAATATTTATATGTGCTTTTTCTGATTAATTATTATTCTGATTAAAATGTAATTATTCTGACTAAAAAATGAGAGGACATACTTTGAAGAGAGAAAAACTTAACTATTGTTGGAGGAGAGGAAATATTCTGACCTAAGAGAGATTTCAACTGAGTCTTACTGCTTTAACCTGAGTTACTCATCTTCTAGTCAAAGATATATTCTAACATATAAAAAGATCTGTGCAAATTTTTAAAACTGCATCTAAATCTATTTCAAAATATGTGTTAGAGGAGTATACTCCTTAACTCGATTATAATTAGAGCATCCACATGAAATTTTATTTATCCTTTCAAAATCCATGTTTGAGAATTTGATGGAACTCTTCACACTTTAAATTTTTTATCACTACTAATAGAGGTTTATAACATAATATGATCCTGTACCACATTTAAAAAAAGACCCTTAATCAAACCTAGAGCACTTCCATTCAAATAAGTAAAAATTAGTAGGGCTTCATCTGTCTCTGGGAAATACTGACACCACAAGTTTTATAGGCCAATTCATTCTTACCCTCAGACTTTTTTAAAGAGCTCATATCATTGGGCCTTTAAAATCAAATCACTTGTTATATATGATTTTTTTCCACCCATTTACAAATGTCATTTTTAATTCATTTCTAGATTGCACTTAATTGAGAATGAAATCCAGACCATGACTATCACAAGGGGCACATTAATTTTAAAGTTCCCTTGTAGAAGATTTGTTTTTAATCACAGTGATTTTTCTTTTTTATCTCCATTTGCATTAGGGCTGGGCAAAAGGGCAAGAAGAAATATTGAGTCCATCTAACGTTTATTGATTAAGATGATGTGAACAACTAACTGACTTTCATTAATTATCTAAATGGCCTACTCAGTACCCAGAAATATAGGCATTTAAGTATGGTATTTCATTGCATGAAACATCATAATCATCTCTGGTGCTTACATTATTACAGATACATAATGGGGTGATATCCTAAAATAATCATGATCCCTGCCATGTATTTCTTGTAGATGCTTTTAATGTTGGGGTGAAGAAAATCATTGAAATAAGTATTTGAATGGATGCGGTTGGGGAAATGCCATAAAATGGAATCGTTTAATTGAAACACAAGTCCAAGCTGTCCCAACCCGGGGCAGTAAAACCCATTGAGGGCTTCCAAATGTTCCTAAATTAAAGGCAACAATTCTTGGTTGCCCAGATGAATTTTGAAGATTCCAGCCATGTAAGAGTTCTTTCGTTCTCAACTTCTCTAAGCTCTTAAATAAAATAATTGTTCACAAATACTTTTTCCTTTGCCAGAAGTACTTTCCTGCTGCTCATTCCTCCACAACATCCATTTGGTATGGGTAACTGTAATGTCTTCTGCCATATCAATTATCTTAACTCTCAGTCATACTGCCTCAGGTTACACTAGAAGGCTTCCTTAAATGCTTCTCTGTCACCAGCAAATGATACCACGGCAGACTTACTGTTTTACAGTTCTGGAAGTCATAGTGTGAAATGAGTCTTACGGAGCTAAAGTCAAGGTGTCAGTAGAACACTTTCCTATTGGAGACTCTAAGGGAGAATCTATTCCTTGTCTTTTCCAGCATCCAGAGGCTGCCTGCATGGCTTGGCTTGTGGCTGTAGGACTCCAACCTCTGCTTCTGTAGTTACATCCCCTTCCCTGACTCTGGCTCTCTCTGCTAAGGATCTTTGTGATTACATCGGAATCACCTAGATGATATAAGATAATCTTCCAATCTCAAGATCCTTAACTTCACCACATCTGCAAAAATGATTTTGCCATGTAAGAAGACATATTCACATGTCACCGGGATTAGAACCTAATGGACATCTTTGGAGGGGATGTTGCATTATCCTACCTAATACAATGGGAGTATTTTAAAAGTAATGATCATTTTTGTGTTTTGCAGAAATTAGCAAAATTTATTTCATTGACTCAACACTTTTTACTGAAGGCTACATGCAAGGAATTCATAGTAAAAGCAAAGATGTATCAACAACGAAGCAACAATAAGATCTCAAGATAACTACGTAGTAACTTGGTAGCTTTCTAATGGGTACAGTATTTCCTGAAAATTATATGTGCAAATAATATGCAGCTTAATTTTCACATCAGTGCAATCTAATTGTATATCTCAGCCTTCTCTAACTAATGGGAGAAGTAATAAACACAGTTAGTTATGAATCTACTAATAATTCCATATTATTCTTTACTTCACTCTGTGGAGGATTGAATCTCAGGGAGCCTACCCAACATCATAGGTTTGTATCTTTCCACATTACCTTGCTGGTTTCTAAAACGCCATCATCTGTTTATGGTGATTACTGAAATTACTGAAATTTCCTCATCTTTTCCTAGTTCCTGGGTTTTGTGGCCCAGGATCCTTTGTGTCTACAGACTTTGTGTTACATCCATACCTACTTGGGAAACACATATGGAAACATAATAAGTAAACAAACAACTGAAACTACTAAAAACTGGAAAGCTATGGCCAAGGCAAAAGTAAGAAAGAGGACAGCTTCTCTACAGCTGTGTATTCTTTTAAATATTTTTATGTGTTATAGTAAAGGCTTTCTCATTTATTTTAGTGGATATTTTCTTGAGACCCAATTCTACATGAAAGACAAAGGCATGAAATGGATAGAAATGGAACTATTTTGCTATTACCTCCCTAGAATTTCTGGGGCTCAAGAGGAGCACAAGTACCCATCAAACCCCACTGCTTCCCCACAATACACACACACTAGATAAACTAATTTCAGGATGAAACAAGCACCTATTTGGACTCTAGCTTTATAATATGATGGCCATTGACCCTGAGCAATACTACTTGATGCCACTCAGCTTCAAGTTTATCATCTAAAAATGGTAGGATCCATCTAACTTTACAGAACTATTTTTTGAATTGAGATGATGTAGGTAGCACACTAAGCATGTGCCTGGCATGCAAGAGTTCAAAAGAACAAGATAGAAAGAAAGGAAGAAAGGAAGAAGAAAGGAAGAAAGGAAGGAAGGAAGGAAGGAAGGAAGGAAGGAAGGAAGGAAGGAAGAAAGAAAGAAAGAAAGAAAAGAGGGAAGGAAGGAGGGAGGGAGGAAGGAAGGAAAAAAGAAAAATATATTTTCTCACCAAATTCCTCTGAATAGTTTTTTGTCTTTTGATAATTTTGACAATTTTTGGAATGATAAAGAACAAACTAAATCGTATTTTGGTATCCCATGTCTCATAGAGAAGCAAAGTAAAGATGAGGATTCCTGATGAACATGATATTTACAAATGTGAGCACCAAACCAGAAGTACATTTATATGGCTCAATATAGCATATTTTAGAAAATAGAAATGTTCCACAACGAATATTCTCTAAATAGCTTTCAGTAGGATTTGCTTATACGTTAAGATGTGCAAGAAGTTAAATTGCCACTGAAGCACAGAGAACCCATCTCTGTCTGCAGCTTGGTTCCCAAGTTTCAACAAAAGCCTCTCCAAAAGAAGAAGAAAAAAAAAAAAAAAGCATGGCTATCCATTGTGGGTGGTGGCACAGAACAGGGACTTCTGTTTTGCGGACAGGAATAAAGAACAAATTCCTTCTCTAATTGAATGAGCAACCCACTTTGATTCAAGATCCTCTTATCAATGAACGAAACAATTATATTATACTTCACTCTCAAAGACTGAAAAAGTGGAAAATAAATAAATAAGCCCAAGACACAAGGCGAAGCAAATATGTTTTCCATTTGAAAGATCTGACAGTATCCAAATAAAATTCTTTATTTCAAGTTATAGAGGATTAAGGGATCTCTTTAAAATTGAGTCTGTAAACAGGCAGTGTGGTTTAGCTGTCAATAACTTGCTCATTTACATAACATAGCATGATACCTTGTCTAGGTTTTAAAACCCCCAGTTTTATTTCCTCTGTACCCAATTCCTTGCAATTAAAAAAAAAAAAGCAGAATTAGGTATTTTTTTTCATTATCTCTACCTTTTGTTCCTAAGTTACACACTAATAAGCATATCTGAAATGTAACATTAAGTTGCCTTTGACCACAAAAAGCAGTCCAGTAAGGACCAGTCCTACAGGGTTTAGCCAAGTTACTCTAAGTACCTTTTGCTTATGCGATTAAAAATGCCTAAATTTATAAAATAAACATTTGAAATAGTTCCCAATCACTTTATTTTTATTTCATTGTAGTTGTTATAGAGTAAACTGAGGTCAACCCTCTACACCTCCTTTCTCCCGCCATAGACATGATTGTAAAGCAATAGATAGTAGCTTACCTTTGGCAGGATGGGACAAGAGTGGCATGGCATTGTCATTAAAGGTGATTTTGAGAGGCTGTGACTCTGAAGAAAATGAGGGATGAATGAGCGGGGAAGAGAGAACTTTGAGTTGTTGAATGAAGAATTCGATGAGATTTCAATGGAAATCCTAAGTAGTAAAATGTTTGCCTCGTCTACTTCCTAAAATGCCCATGACTTACTGATGCATTGGGAAACCTGATCAATTGTTGTGATGTGTAGAACAGTGGGATTCTGCTTTAAAATGAACGGATATTACAACAGCAATCCTGAGAAGTCTTGCTACTCTTCATTCTGCTGCTCAAGTAACAAAAACAAAAAAATCTTTCAAAATCTAACCACACTGTCTGAAAGTTTTCTAATTTTCATTAGTTTGTTCTTTGTTTTTCACTCCTGTAAAATCAGTCAATAGAGTGATTAGGAGAAGATTAAAATATATTGAGAATAATTTATGTTAACAGAATCTCTAGACCCTTTACACATAAAAAGGAGTATTTCCCACAAGCAAAAAAACACAAAAAACAAACAACAACAAAAAAAACACTAAAAACTAACAGTGTCTTAAACAAGCAAATGCTTTATTCTGCCGTACAAAGATTCTTGAGGCAATAACCTGGGGTTAGTTTAAATGTTGGAAGATGTTAATTAGGAAAGTTTTTTTGTTATTGTTTTTTAAATCCTCAAGCCCTGCCATTCCTAGAACAGGGCTTTCATCCTCCTGACTGCAAGATGATTCATTTACCCCCCAGCATTGTTTGTATATCCTGGGCAGGAAGAAGGGCAAAAGGCCCAAGGGATACCAGAGCTGAGACTTTTTCAAAAATAAAACATTCCCAGAATGCTTCCCCGGAAACTGCAGCTCACACCTTACTAGCCAGAACTTGTAACGTGTCCACATCTAGATGCAAAAGAATCTGGAAGGGTGAGCTATTTGACTCGTTAACCTCTATAAAGGAGGAAAGCAGAAAGTAAAAAAAAAGTAAAAAAGCAGAAAAGAGAGAACAAAGTGATGGTTACCAGAGGGGAGGTGGGGGGGGGGGATGAGTGAAGTAGGTGATGGGGATTAAGGAGTGCACTTGTGATGAGCACCTCCTGGGTGATGAATGGAATTGCTGAATCACTATATTGTACACCTGAAACTCACATTACACTGTGTGTTAACTATACTAGCATTTAAAATAAAATAAAATGAAATATAAATTACTAAAAAAAAAGCATAATAGTTTATATGTAACTAATCCTTAGGGTATGCCACATATATTATTAATTAATTAATTAATCCTAATAATAGACCCATGTAGTAATAATAGTATACTAATTTAAGGATGGTAAACTGAATCTCAGAAAAGAGTGTAAGGAAATTCCTCAAATTCATGAACTTGAATACCAGAACTGAGAATCAAACCTAAGTCTGTCCTATATCAAAATGGAAGCCTGTGAATACTTAGATAATGTATGAATAATATTTTATTAGAATATAAATAAGGACAGGTGGGTTCAATCAAAGCTGTGCTGCAAACACTCTATTAAAGGGGTATACTAAAATTGTTCTTGCATTTCTTATATACACATGCAGAGAAAGAGATAGAAGAAAATCTATATATTAGTTTTGTATCAAAGGAGGGGCAACTTTTTGAACACATATTCCAGAATATATATGGTGATACTGAAACAAGGGAGTAATGTTTTATTTTCAATTTCACCAGGTGGTCAGTCTCTCATATTTGCCTTCCATTAAGTCTAGAATACAGCTTACTGCAGAAAAAAACTCATGTCTGAATACTAAAATAGAAAATTTCTTATTAAATTTTGTCAACTGGACAAAGTGACATTTCTGCATTATTATCTTTCTCTGTGAAGCTTATCAAACCACTTGACTCACTTCACCAATTGAAAACTTTCCCCTCTTCAGTTTCAAAGATGGTGATGAACTTGAAAGCCAGAAATGTAAGGTATCCAAAATGGTCTATAATTTATCTATAGCATGTATTTGAGAAAAGCAAATTTTTTTGAAGATTTTATTTATTTGAGATAGAGCAAGAGAGTACAAGCAGGGGGAGCAGGAGGCAGAGAGAGAGGAAGAAGCAGACTCCCGCTAAGCAGGGAGCCCAACGTGGGACTGGATCCCAGGAGCCTGGGATCAGGACCTGAGCTGAAGGCAAATGCTTAACTGACTGAGCCACCCAGGCACCCAAGAAAAGCAAATTTTTTAAAATGGCATAATAAGTTAAAAAGTTATAATTGTTTTACTTCCTCATAATTTTAGAAAAATAATGTATCAAAAAATCATTACTATATACATAATATATATAATATATATACTATAAATTCATCTCCGAAGCCTATGTAGATAGTATTTCCTCGCAAAATATTCAACAGATATATGCAAAAATCATTGAATAAGAAATCTATTTCGGGGTTGCCTGGGTGGCACAGCGGTTAAGCGTCTGCCTTCGGCTCAGGGCGTGATCCCAGCGTTGTGGGATCGAGCCCCACATCAGGCTCCTCCGCTATGAGCCTGCTTCTTCCTCTCCCACTCCCCCTTCTTGTGTTCCCTCTCTCGCTGGCTGTCTCTATATCTGTCAAATAAATAAATAAAATCTTTAAAAAAAAAAAAAGAAATCTATTTCGTATGGCCATATAAAATACTTTCCAAATATATTGTTTATAGCAATGGTAAGGAAATTATTACCAAGAATTAAGCAAGATGTTTTTCATTCTATTTTCCACATTGCTTCCAGAATGATATTCTGGAGATATAAGCGTGGTAATATCAAAGTTTAAAATGACTCATAAAGTTTAAAAATCACTAGGACACGAGTTTAAAGTTTTCTCTTGGGATATACATAGCTTCTGATCTTACTTTTATCAAATTCACTTGTTTCTCAATTTTGTTTTATGTAATTTCATAGATGAATAGATTCTCACATTCATATTTTTATGTATTTCCATGTCCTCAACCAATTTTACCACATTTATCATGATTTAGCCCTGAAGGGGTATCCGGTGTTTCACTGTCAGGTCAAGAGTTTATGGACACTCCCTTTCATGAGAGTCACATACATGTTCCAGGAGAGATAAGTGGGGGAAATCCCTAATCACACTCCTTGGCAGTAATGAAAACTCTGTATTGAAATCATTAGCTCTTTTATAACAGAATCATATAATGTCTACTAGGATATTTGTCGATACACACATACACACACATGAACACACATGCATACTGTTCAAAAAGGACAGTCTTCATCATCTTTTCTTTACTCTAAAGTAGGATTCCAGGGGTGCCTGGGTGGCTCAGTTGGTTAAGCCACCCGTCTCTTGATTTAGGCTCAGGTCATGACCTTGCAGTCATGGGATCAAGCCCTGCATCGGGCTCTGAGCTCAGCATGGAGTCTGCTTGAGATTCTCTCTCCCTTTCCTTCCTGCTCTCTCTCCTTCTCTCAAATAAGTAAATAAAATCTTAAAAAAATAAAATAAACTAGGACTCCAAGGACACATGTACTATTTTTAATCCCATCTTACTTCTTTCTTTTGAAAGATCATCTACTATTGATTTTCTTTCTAATTATTAACACCTCTTTTTCTTTGTTAGATATTTTTTATGTGTCTTTTTCTTACCCAGCCAAATTTCTCTTTAAAAAAAAAAATCCCTATTAGGTCATTGATTTTCTTTCTAAATACATTTGTATTATTTTACTTGTTCTCCTGAAAAGCTATAAATCATAAACATCTTTCCTGTTCCTTATTAACACCTAGTTATCTTTTGTTTAACTTTTCTCTGCTCCAAAATCTAATCAGATGAAAGAATATCATGAGCACGTGTTCTTTGAAAGTTCCTAGAACATTTCCACATATATATTTCAGATTTCCTCAGGACTAGCAATCTAGTATTCCCTAGTAAGTGAAATAAGCCTGCTGGTTGTATGGCTTTTAGTAAAACCTTCATAGTATTCCAAATATGTAATCTAAGAGAGCAATTTTCTCAGTTATATAGGTCATGCTTTCAATAAATTTTGTACATATTTGCATTGTGTCACCTAATACCACTATGTGTAAATCCTCTTAAATATACTGTGTTTTGGTACTTTTAAAAAGTTGAATAAATGGAAGACACAATGCTGAATTTGAAAATCTTTTCATACTTTAATATGCAGAGTTTTTCACATAGTATTTTCTCAAAATTTTTACATTAGAATAACTAGCCTATAGCAAAGTTTGTTCTATTGAAGACTAATAAAGTAATAACTAGAAATCCAGAGATCCCAGTCACAAAGTTTCTTAAAATCTGAGGGAAAACTACACTGAGTATCAAAGGAATGAATAAAGAGTTATCATTTAAAATATCCTTAAAAGAAGAAATAAAATGTAGCTTCTGCCTGCAACCTCAGAATCTATTACTCCCAAGAGGTACTTCCCTCCACATCACAGAACCATGTCCATCCGATGCCCACCCAAGTTAACTTTTTTTAATTGGATTTGTCATTCCATTCAGATAGATCCCATCATGGTCACATGCACAATTAAGAAGAATACTTGAGAGAGAACGGAGTTGACCACCACTTAAAAACATTACTACTGGGGTGTCTGGGTAGCTCAGTCAGTTAAGTCTGCCTTTGGCTCAGGTCATGATCTCAGGGTCCTGGGTTCAACCCTGAATCAGGCTCCCCTGCTCAGTGGGGAGTCTTCTTCTCCCTCTCCCTCTGCCCCTCCCTCCCCTTACCCATGCTTGCTCTCTCTCTCTCTCTCTCTCCCTCTCTTGTGCACTCTCTTTTTCAAATAACTAAAATCTTTAAAAAAACCAAAAAGCTACTACTGACTTGGCCTAAAGAAAAGAGAAAATGCTTTTTATTGTGCATAAACAACCTGTTAATTGTGTCCATTTTCGCTGCCAAAATAAAAGTAAAGTTCATTCTTAGCACCACTGAGTTTTAATTCATTATCATATTTTTCTCAAATTACTTATTTCCCAGTGACCTGGAAATCAAATTTCAGATAAGCCTACCATTAAAAAAAAATTGGCCAATGTTTGTGTTAATCTATATAATACAAATGTTGATTAATTTTTTAAAAATTAAAAAATTAGGGATTTCTATTCACTATTGAGACCATTCCTCTATTTATTGCCTGGATGGTAAGGAATTAATCAATGGCCTGGAACTATATCCTCTTTTACTGATTGATATCTTTGTGAGTTTGCTTAATGTAAAAGTAATATCTCAACTTATTCAAAAGGATATACAGTACTTCATCAATTCAAAAACACAATTTGCCCTACATCTCAGCATCTCTGTAATTGGTGTATGTCTTACAATGGATGGCATGGTCATAATTTCATTGGCTATAGTTTTGGGTTTCACTTGCTTCTTTTTCTTTTTCTTTATCTTTTTCTTTCATTCTTAGTGATTTATAGAATAATGGTACATCCTATGATTGATAGTAACTTAGATTTGAGGAAACATAGTGTTGTCTTTAATCCAAACAATATAATGTTGGAATAAGAATATTTTATGTACCAGAGAAAGAACATTTTATATGGGCTGGCAAGATGGTCAAGATCTTTCTGATCACTCACTCTTTCTACCACTGTTATACAGCCAGAATATACTGGATCCAGTTTTTAGCTGCCAAAACAGCCAAATAGAGAAAATAAGATACTGCCCCATAAGTGATTTACAGAAGTCCCCAGCCCACTACCATGCAGAAATGGCTGTTTCCAAGGTTAACCGTGACAAACATCTTGCCAGATCCAATAGTTGATTCTATTGGCCTGTGACTCACTCAGCTTCACAGCAGAATTGATCAGACCTGACAACAACACACTCCTTGAAGTATTTTCTACACATGAAAAATTGAAATATTTTCTACATATGGCTTATATGATACAACATCCTCCTGGTTTTCTTCCTATGTTACTACTCTCTCTTTCTTAGTCTCTCTCTCTCTCTTTAATTAGTTTCAGGGGTAGAACTTAGTGATTCATCAGTTGCATATAACACCCAGTGCTCATTCCATAAAGTGTCCTCCTTAATGCCCATCACCCAGTTATCCCCACCCACCTCCCTCCAGCAACCCTCAGTTTGTTTCCTAGAGTTCAGGGTCTCTTATGGTTTGCCTCCCTCTCAATTTTCATCTTATTTTATTTTTCCTTGCCTTCCCGTATTTTCATTTGTTTTGTTTCTTAAATTCCACATATGAGTGAAATCATGTGGTATTTGTGTTTCTCTGACCAACTTATTCCACTTAGCATAATACCCTCAAGTTCCATCCACATCGTTACAAGTGGCAAGATTTCATTCTTTTTGATGGCTGAGTAATATTCCATTGTATGTGTGTGAGTGTGTGCATGTGTGTGTGTGTACCACATCTTCTTTATCCATTCATCTGTCTATGGACATCTGGGCTCTTTCCATTGTTTGGCTAGTGTGGACATTGCTGCTGTAAATATTGGGGTGCATGTGGCCCTCAAATCACTATGTTTTGGTCTCTTTTAGAGGATAGAGTTGAGTTTTGTAATCCCTAATTAATTGCTCATTTTTTTAAAGATTTTATTTATTTATTTGACAGAGAGAGAGAGAGACAGCCAGCGAGAGAGGGAACACAAGCAGAGGAAGTGGGAGAGGAAGAAACAGGCTTCCCAGCAGAGCAGGGAGCCTGATGTGGGGCTGGATCCCAGGACTCTGGGATCACGCCCTGAGTCAAAGGCAGATGCTTAACAACCAAGCCACCCAGGTGCCCCTAATTGCTCACTATTAACTTTCTTCTCCACCCTTTCTATACTCCCTATGATTCTTACAAACAATTGCATGTATATAAGTATAAATATAGCAAAGGATACAGATGTAGTTTTAGATTATATATCAGGGTTATGCTGGAAGCAAGTAATGAGTTAGGAATCGCTTGTATAAAAAGATTTGTACAGTTGTTACAAATTCCTTATAAAAAGGTATAGGAAAATATTGTAGGATTGTTAAGCTACAAAGAAAACATTAGTACATTTTTAAAAATATTAACATGTTTACACAAAAATATCCCTATTAACTGAACATTTAAGAAAACTAGTATTTGGTTTTGGATGTATAGAGAGTAGAAGCATCATCTTTTCCTTCATTTTCCTTCTCCATTTACATGACAGAAGATGTTAAAAGAAGAATAAAACATTAACAGTATAGGAAAATAAGAAAACAAGGAAGCAACGGGTCAGAAAAATTGAGGGCAACCCAGAAAATGGACAGCTGGTAAAAGAACCAGTGAATCCACTGCAAAAATCTCCAGGGAAGAGAACTACTCTTTCCAAGGTGGTTCAGGAAAAGATGTTAAGTTTAACACGAAAATATATATATATATAAACTGAAGTAGGCAGTAGGTCTCAGGTAATTAATTATTGTGCTACAATTAGATCAGTGAGAGTGGTTGGCTCCTTACATAAATGGTGACGCCAATTGTTGGCAAGGATGTGGAGGAACAGGATCTCATTCATTGCTGTTGGAAATGCAAAATAGTACAGCCACTTTGGCAGATAGTTTGGCAGTTTCTTTAAAAAGTAAATACAGGGACTCCTGGATGGCTCAGTCAGTTAAGTGATTGCCTTTGGCTCAGGTCATGATCCCAGGGTCCTGGGATCGAGTGCTGCATCAGGCTCCCTGCTCAGTGGGGACCTTGCTTCTCCCTCTGCCTGCCGTTCCCCCTGCTTGTGCTCTCTCTCTCTGATGAATAAATAAAATCTTAAAAGATAATACAGTTTTGCCGTACAATCCAGCAACCACACTCCTCTCTACTTATCCAACTGACTTTAAAACCTATGTCCATACAAAACCCCACATCAAATGTTTATAGCAGTTGTATTTACAATCTTCAAGAGCAAGAAGAAATCAAAATGTCCCTCAAATACTATTTGGTATTAAAAAGAGGAGCTATCAATTTATGAAGGGACATGAAGAAACCTTAAATACATGTTACGAAGTGAAAAAAGTCAGTTTGAAAAAGTTATACAGGGGCGCCTGGGTGGCTCAGTCAGTTAAGCATCTGCCTTTGGCTCAGGTCATGATCCCGGGGTCCTGGGATGAAGCCCCATGTCAGGCTCCCTGCTCAGAGAGGGGTCTGCTTTCCTTCTCCCTCTGCCTCTCCGCCCCCCCTGGCTTGTGCTCTCTCTCTCTCTTTCACTCACGGTCTCTCAGATAAATAAATAAAATCTTAAAGAAAAAAAAAGCCATTCATTGTATGCTTTCCATTATACGACATCCCGGAAAAGACAAAACTGTAGAGATAATAAATTGATCAGTAATTGACAGAGTGGGGAGGGTTGAAAAGATTAAGCACAGGAGAAAACAGTGTGATACTGTAACTGCAGATACATGAAATGATGCATGTGTCAAAGCCCATTGATCTTTATAGCACAATCGGGGAGCTATAATGTATGCAATTTTTTTTTTATAAATCACTTAGGAGGTTGAGGAAAACCCTAGATGGGATGCAGAATATGGCAAAACAATCTAACCCTATTGTACAAGTATAAAAGAACCTCAGTAAACTGAGTGAGAGAAAATGTTGCTAACTTTGGAAGTGAGCGGGTTCTGTAAAACAATCTGTATTAAGAATTGTACTCTAGCTGATAAGATTGTTTCCCATAGGGGTCCAGGGTACCAATTCTTTTCCAGCTACAAATATACACAAGAATTGAACAATCAAATCAATGAATGCTAGAAGGTGAGAATCTGCAGTCTAGCATATCTGGGTATGGTAAACTAATAACTTTGCTCCTAATTATCAAGATCTATTGGTGGTTTCAGATGTCCTACCTTGGTCAGCTCAAATGATTCACACACAGCTTGTATTGCAGGATACAGGATTCCAAATCTTCTTCCTCATTTGGAAGCTTTATCACTAAACAAATGAGAGAGGGCAAGGACTGAATGAAAACACACAAAGAATTGAAAATACAGAATCAAAATTGTAAATCACCAACTCAATATATTAGTTTGATATGAGGTATTTTCGTACGGTATTAAATTTTCAGCCTTAAATTTTCTCAGCCTCTTCCTTCCTTCCATTCTTGCATATGTGCATACAAATCTTTACCCTTTGTTCTCCTATCTGAGAGGAAAAAATGTATCTCGTTGTCAAGAATATGTTTAACCTACCAGTGCTTTGATTTTATCTGCCACTACTTACTTTGAAAAAAAATTTTTATACTTACTCCCCTTTATGAGATCCTTCTGCTCCTTTCCACTTCATCTTAAACCATGATCAAACAATGCTAAAACATTTTTTTAAGAAAAATAGAAAACAACATTTCCACTCTGCCTTCTTCTGAATCTAGTGTTTGTATCTTCCTTATTATTATTATTTTGTGTTTTGTTGAGAGCCATCCTAATGGATGTGATGTATTTTATTGTGGTTTTGATTTTCATTTGCCTAATGATTAGTAAATTAGAGCATATGTCCTTTGAAGAAATGTCTAGTCCTCTACCCATTTTTTGATCGGGTTGTTTATTTTTTGATGTTGTTGAATTGTAGAAGTCCTTTACATATTCTGGATATTTGCTTCTTTTCAAATATATGCTTTGCAAATATTTTCTTTCATTCCATGCATTGCCTTTTCACTCTTTTGATTCTTTCTATCCAAGAACATGGTGTGTTTCTCAAAGCTTTATTGTTTTGCAGGCACCTGGGTGGCTCAGTTGGTTAAGCATCAACTCTTGGTTTTGGCTCTGGTCATGATCTCATGGTTCATGATCTAGGGTTCTTAGATCTAGCCCCCCACTTTCCCTTGGGCTCTGTGTTTAGCAGGGAGCCTGCTTGAGAGTCTCTTCCTCTGCCCCTACCTTTCTCTTGCTAAATAAGTCTTAAATGGATAAATAAATCTTAAAAAAAAAATTGTTTTGTTTTAGTTTTACTGACACAGGTTTTTAGGGTATTTTTGTTTAATTTATAGATTTGTAGATTCATATTTTAGTTATTTTTTAGTTGTTAATTTGCTATTATAAAAGTGATGCTCTTTGCTAGTATACATTCTTTCTAGTTTGGGTTAATACATGTAAATGCTTTTGATTTTTGTATATTGATTTTATTACCTGCTACAAATGGTATGCTGATTTGTAGATTTTGGTAATTTCTTAGAATAAATAATTCTGCTGTGATCAATTTCAAACTTTCAATGTTTCATCCACTGGCTTGCAAAATTCCTGAACTTTTAACAATCTGCACTAAAAGCCTGTCCAAGCTGGCTCCAGCATTACACTGCCTGATACTTTAATAAATTATTTGTTTGTTTATAATAGTTTTTTCATTGATTCTTTTGGAATTTCTAAATGTATAATTACATCATCTGCACATAGAGACAGTTTTAGCCTTTCTACCTCATACAATTTTAATAGTTTCCTATTGTCTAATTGTATTAGCTAATATTTCCTATAAACCATTAAATGTTCCTGGAGATGGTGGCTATCTCTACCTTGTTGATGATTTTGGTAGAGAAGTTTCTAGTATGTTCCATTAAATAAACTTTTCCTCTTTAGTTTATGTAGATGCTTTGGGGGTTTTGTGTATGTCTGTGTGTGTGCCAAAGAGATCTAACAATTACTGTTTTACTGAGTGTTTTTAACATAAATTAATGTTCATATTGTTTTTTGTATAATGCTTTTTCTGCTCCTATATAGAAATAATCATATGATTTTTTCCTAATTTCTATTAATAGGCTAGATGCATTAATAAATCTCTTAGTAATGAAATACCATTATATTCCTGGAAAAAATTGTTGGTCAGGACTTTCTCCTTGATACTCTATTTTATAATGCTGTCAAACTTTCTTACCTACTATATGATTTTAAATATTTACAAAATATTCATAAATGTAATTGGTCTATATTTTTCCTACCCACCCACTCTCTATCTCTGACGTATTTTTACCAGTGTTTGAAGCATTACAAAATTTTGAAAGAGTTATCAGCATAGATCTTAAAACTGTTCAGCAAGATGCTCACTCTAACCTAACTTCATTATTCTCTTAAAAGAAAATTGATTGTTGAAATACATATTTAACTAGTAAAAATCCTTTACATAGAAATAGTGTATTACAAGGGATATAAACTATATGTGATTATATTCTACATTTTCCTCTTGATTTTAGTTGCAGGGGTCATCTTATTTCTATCTTACGCTTGGGAAAAGTGGATGAATGACTTGAAGGATTCAGTTAAATAATTAGCAGCAATAAATTCTAACCTAATTCTTTTGACGTTAAGATAAAAATTCCCCTAAATTTTTGTTGCCACCCCCTCTAGTAAAGATGAGGGTACACTAAGCCATCCACTTTCATGCTTTAGTGCTTCTCTTAGCCAATGGTTTAGGAATAATACCTATAATCATGGGATAAAATTGCTCTATCTGAATAACTAACTGAACATTAATGTCACAAAAATCTTTGCGCCATGATCTTGATGCCATGTAATCGATAACTCTTAATGAATGAACTGGTGATTTTTGTCCTTCAAGAGTTATTTTGCAGTCTTTTTCTACCATTCTAGTTTATAACCTGGCTTTATTACTTTAAAATTGGAGAAAAGAAAACTGTGAAGAACAATAATATCTTGGATAATATAGAAACAAGTATTTCTCATTTGATGCAAGTAAGCCCTTTAAAGGGAAAGGGGACCATTAAATTCATTAATTACAATGTATCCTTTTTTATCCTCATAATGCAATAAAAGCCAGGTAATTTTAAATTCCTATAGATTAGCATGACCTAAAGAAAATGGCAATAAGCTGTAAATAATAAGTTTTTAATTATAACTGCTAATCATGACAATTAATACTACACCCTCTCAAGTTTTGTTTTTAAAATAATAGCCTTAAATTGCCTTAACAAGATTTAATATAATTTGAAAACTCCTGTGAATACACTAAATAGCTATAAAAAGCTCCATCATTAATTTAATAAAAGAAACATTTTAAAAGGTGAATTGGAAAGAAAAAGAAAAAAAGCAATATCTGTAGACAAAAACAAAAGCTGCTGCTTCTCTCTCCCCATGCATTTATCACTTGAGGGCAAAATGGGAACCCAGAATAGTGATTACTTCTGCTTTAGATTTTGTGTAAGGAAGAGAAAGAAAAATTTACTCCTCCCACTCTAATTGGAAGGCAGAACGTATTCCAAGCATCCAAACAGTAAAGGATGTCATCATAGAAAGTGGCAAAGGTTAATTCGGAGAGTGCCGGTAATCCCACCTCTTTGGGGATTATTTAGTAACCTCCATGCTCTGTTTTCCTTCTCAATTGTCTCCTGATTTACTGCTTCTATTTACTTTCCGTGACACACTTTCTTTCTCACAAGTGGAGGCTGATTAGTTTTTGTTATGATTATATGACTTGATCTCTGTGGAGAATTTCGGGGGAGCGCTGAAAGGTGCATAATGAAAAGATATGTTGCTTCTACTGAGATTACAGAATTAAATGTAATGCAAAGTTTATGCAAAAAGAAATGCAATCACTTGAACGAGTTGAAGGAAAGATGAGGAATAACAGCACTGTGGATGGTTATGAAGTTAATCTAAATTAAAATATAGACTGGAATTAATTTTGTCTTCTTGGATAGCAGAACACTCCTCCGATTTCCTCTCTTGTGTTGACTTAGAGAGATAAATAACGTCCTCACTTTCAAATGCATGTGTCACCAACCAAAACAATCTAACGAGGAAATCTGTTAGGCAAATGAGTTTTCCCAAATTGTCATGGTTGCCTATTGAGACAAATGAGTTAGTAAATTTCAGAGGATTCACCACTCATGAGTATTAAAGTGCATGTTTGGTAAGAATTATAAAGTGCATTCAATCTTCACTCCATGTACATGAAGTAATATGACTGAGTTCTAGAAGAAGTTCAGGTCAAATGGAGTATTACAGGCAAGCTATGAAAATTAGTATTAAAAATATTCATTGTTAGCGGGGCGCCTGGGTGGCACAATGGTTAAGCGTCTGCCTTCGGCTCAGGGCATGATCCCAGCATTCCCGGATCGAGCCCCACGTCAGGCTCCTCCGCTGGGAGCCTGCTTCTTCCTCTCCCACTCCCCCTGCTTGTGCTCCCTCTCTCGCTGGCTGTCTCTATCTCTGTCGAATGAATAAATAAATAAAATCTTTAAAAAAAAAATTCATTGTTAGCTTTCACATAGCACTGCTTTAAGTAAAGAATACAAAAACACCACTGAAATCTTGACCCTGTTTTTGAAGCCTTGCTTAACCAAGGCAATCTGGAAGATACCTTATTTCATTTTAACCCTTATAAAATAATTAATATCATTGCACCCAACTTGAAAAGTTATGCCCTTCTATTATTTATTCTATGTAGTTTTATATATTATTTAATTTTTTAAAAAGTTTATATTTATATGCCTCATCTTACCAATTATATAATAACTTCCTAGAGGGCTGAGGGCTTCCCTTACTTTTTGTAAACATCATAATATCTATCAAGCCTCCTTGAACATACTAGGCATTTATATATATTTTATACAAAATCAATTGAACTGATGAGTTTTCCACATGATAGCTAACCTAAACTTCAGCGTGCCTAAAAATAACCTGCATAAATTATCAAATATTTTCATTGTCAGGAACCAATTCTACCCCCAATCTAAATTTCTATTTTACTAGATTTGGGTTCAAATTTGTGGTTTTGACATTGATGTTTGTAGGTAGCCTAGGAAATACACATGGAGAAACGCTGCATAAAGAAACTCATTTATTCTTCACAAAAACATGAGATAGGTACTATCATCCCATTCACAAAACTTGTGTTAATAATAAATTATGAAACAGATATGTGAACTTGGCACCAAGTACACAAAAATAAATAAAGCATTCTTGAGAAGTTCAGATCCTGGTGCATTTGTTCCAACTAGTCCAGGAAGAATAAGGAAAATATGATTGCCTTGCTGAAATTTCTCCCCTTTAACCATTCTCTCCCCCGGGGCAGATTTGCTCCTCTCTGAATTTCCTATTTTCATCTTTACACCATTTGTATGATCTTCTATAGAGAAGGGAGCTAGTCCTGCACTGTAATTTGGATAAATTGTGAGTTGGTTTCCTTAGGATATATTCTGTTTCTAGCTCTTCTGCTCTTTATTTTTTGTGATCCTTCAAGTAATAGTTATAAAGGTTGGAAAAGCTTAAAAAAAACACCTTACAAACCAAATATATGCCAATATATCTATAATCCTTGTTTCCTTCTCTCCATGCTTAATAATTCCATCAGTAGCAGCTATTTTGTTGGAAATGCCTTCCACAGCAATCCTCATAGGGGAGTTTAGAGTGCCTTGTCAAAAGACATACTAAATAACATATTCCCATAACTATTACAGATCAATCTTTTGGTAGGAAATAAAAAACAGGAACAAAAATAGGATTATAATTTCAAATTCACTTCTGGGGATCCCAGCTGTCTTTTTAAATCACTTCTCTTTTGCTGCCTGGTTCCTCACTTGCTAGCCCTGTCCAGCCGCAATGCAAGAGACCAAAACCCAAAAACAAAGGTGTCAATGGTTAACAACATACACACTATCCTAAAGAATAAGAGCCAGTTCAAACACTTCAGAAGCTTGTTGATTCACACCGGAGCACACAGCAATAAGACTAATTGTTCATTATACAGACACATCTATTGACATGATTCTGACTGTGTTTCAGGGTGAAGAACGTTTCATTTTTTTAAAGCATGAAATAATGGTCTCCCACATTCTAATTCTCTAATTTGAATCAATATACTCTTTTATCTAGAATGGGATGATTTTTTTTTTTCCTGAAATTCTTTTAATGTCTGTCTTTGTGCATTCAGGCAGCTATAACAGAATACCAGAGACCAGGTGGGTTATAAAGAACGGAAATTTATTTCTCACAGTTCTGGAGGTTGGGAAATCCAAGGTCAAGGTGTCAGCAGATACTGTGTCTCATGAGAATCTACTTCCTGATTAATCTTCTTGTGTTCTTACCTGGGAGAAGGGGACAAAGGAAATCTCCGGGGTCTCTTTTATAAGGGTAGTAATTTCATTCATGAAGACTACACCCTCTTCCAAAGGCCCACCTCCAAATATCATCACGTTGGGAGTTAGAATTTCAACATACGAATCTGGATACAAACATTTAGTCTATAGCTATGTCTAATACCTTGTATTCAATTATTCTATTCTGAGACAAAGTCAAATTATGTTTTAAGTCGAATTATTTTAAACTGTTAAACTTTCTAAATGAAAATAAATATTTGAAACACAATTGTCCCTTAATAATAAGTCTTCAAATCCCACAATCAAAACACTGCAAACAAAACAAATTGGCTCTATTAAACCTTTTTCGTTTCTGCCATTCACCATTCACAAAAGCTCTGTTGAAAATACCACAATCATCATTCTTGAAAATATAAATATAAAAATAGTTAATTTTTTCAGCATAATTGAATTATATGAAGTAATACCAAGTTTGCCATCCTCACTGAAGCATATGATCCATTTCCCAGGCTTACTGACGAAAATCTCATAAATCCTATACTGTCTTATCTGATAGATGCTGTTTTTAGCCCAACTGCAACAGATTCGACAGTGGTTAAACAATGGTTAGCCTAATTTAATGCTGCATTTTAATGTCTTGTGTTAAAATTAAATACAAAATGGAGACCAGATTTGAAAGTTTCCTGGGCAGACAAAACCATTTAAGCCACATAAACAAAACAAAATCTATCTTATTTCATGGACATAAGCAAAACTTAAGTGATTTCTTCTAAATGCCTCTGAATATCATAAAAGGAAATTAAGTTATCTTCCTAAAATGGTGTGAGATAATCACTTGTAATCAATTCCTTGCCATCTGGAAATCCCCATTGTAAAGGTTAAATGACTTCGTCAATTTTCACCTTATGAGCCGCCCAGTAATGTCCTGCCCTCGAGCTTCATATCAGTTTTGAATTGAAAGCTCTCAGTTCATGAACTGTTCTTATATGCACAATAAACTTTTGCTAAATACTATTTTATTGATTTGGCAGTTTTAATCTTACTACTTCTGGATTTTTTATATTTGTAAGTCATGGCTGCAGGAATTCAGTGTATATGACAAAGTCTTGACAAATCATAGCATTGCATATAGATCTAATATAACCATCATTACCTACTTTGCCCTCTTTCTTTCTTATAAAGTTAAAAGAAAACAGGACTTAGAGTCAATTTGGTTTTGAATAATATTCTCCCAATTAAAACAACCAGATATCTTTTATTTTCCCTTTGAAATATGAAAAAGATTAAATCATTAATATTAGAAGTCTATTTGAGCACAAAGATAGTTAAGAAAATCTAGTTCTCTGTGACACAGGATAAAGGTTAGTTTGGGCCACAGAAAAGACCAAAACTTCCTACAAATTAGGAGTAGGAGAGTGTAAGAAATTCGTGGATCATAAAATGCACGAAGTGGCAAAAATCATCCCCCAGGAAGCTCAAACCAGAGAAACAGATCAAGGTCTCTTTGTTATTGAAACATGGGAACTTAACCCCCCAAATACAATAAATTGATGGGTTTATCAATTTAAAATCCAAATTATGGAAATAAAAACAAATGAACCCTCGCTTCTGACTTCTGGTAAATGGCAGAGTAGCTTGGTGGGGCTAATGTTCCATGGATAACAATCTCAAAACCAGGGCAAAATATTTTCCTTTAAATAAGGTGTTTAAAGGCATTGAAGAATAATCAAAAGGAAAGCAGGCAGAATCTGAAAGAAAGTTGACAGTTAAAAGATAAGAACTGCCCTGGGGAAACTGAGGCATTTTGCAGCCAGCACTCTTAAACCCAACTAGCCAGAGCAGCAGAAAGTTGCAGTTCCCTCCCTAATGGAGGAAAAAAAATGGGACTAAAGAAACTGGAAAATTAGGAGAGAAACCTAGAAGGAAGGGAGACACAGAAAGGAGGATCCACAAAATATTTGCATAAACTCTGTGGAAATCCTTGACTTACCGTTAAACTGTGAACATATGGGGATACCCTTATGATGCATGGCATAAAAGGCAGAGCTAGAAGCTGAAAGTACTGAGAAAGCTTAGTGCTGCCCCCAAGATTTCTCTTTTGATACATGGATTATTTGCAAATATATTTCTTTTGGTAATTTACTCATTATCTCCTATATTATTGATTGCTTTGTTAATTGCACTGTCGTTAAAGAACATACTGTTGACTGTTGATAAATTCATTTCCTTAAAAGTTGTAGAGACTGGCTGAGTAATATTCCATTGTATACATATATCTTTTATTTTTCTTCATCCATTCATCTTCTTCATCCATTCATCAGTTGATGGACATTTGGGCTCTTTCCATACAATGGAATATTACTCAGCCATCAAGAGGAATGAAATCTTGCCATTTGCAATGACATAGATGCACCTAGAGTGTATTATGCTAGGCAAAATAAGTCAGTCAGAGAAAGACAAATACCATATGATTTCACTCATATGTGGAATTTAAGAAACAGAACAGATGAACATAGGAGAAGGGGGGAAAAAAGAGATGGAAACAAACCATAAGACTTAACTCTGGAGAACAAACTGAGAGTTGATGGAGGGGAGGTGGTGGGGATGGGCTAGATAGGTGATGGGCATTAAGGAGGGCACTGTGATGAGCACTGGGTGTTGTATGTAACTGATGAATCACTACATTCAATACCTGAAACCAATTTTTGGTTTAATTGAGGTAAATTAACCATATATGTTAATTAACTAGAATTTAAACAAAAACTTGAAAAAAAAGAAAGTTGCAGAGACTGTTCTATGGCCTAACATATGACTAATTTTTGATAAATATTTCATAATTACTTAAAAATAATGTATATTTTTATGGGTTTTTTGGGTATATTACTCAGTATAAATTAGGCCACGCTTGTTTATCTTGTTCTTTTAATCTTCTATTTCACTATTAACCATTTTTGTTGGTTTTGTTTACTGAAGGATGATCTAGCTGTGATGAAAGATGCGTATAGCTCTTTAATTTCTGTCAAAATTTGCTTTATATATTTTAAGCTATATTAATAGGTATGTATATTTGGGGTAGTTTTATCGTACTGTTCAATTAAAGATTTAACCATTTTGAACTTTCCTTTATTTCCGGTAATACTACTTGCATTAAAAGATACATTTTTAATGTTAAGGTAGCCATATTTTGATCTTTTTTAAATTTAGTGTTTACATGTTACATGTTTTTAAATCCTCTCCTTTCAATTTTCCCCTAACCTTCTATTTTAGATGTATTTTTAGGAAAGACAGATATTTTAGTTTGTTCCTTAGTTCCACCATATTGTTTTTTAATTTTATTGCTTAGTTTCTGATATTGATTAAATTGCTGTTACATAAACATGAATCTTCCTTCTTGTTATTTGCTTTCTATTTCTTCTATGTTTCTTTCTTTAGGTATGTATTTTCATTGGTTATTTTTTAGCTGTAGATTGTTCTCCTATAGTAATTCACGGTCATTACTGTACTCTCCCTTCAGGTTCATTCTTGAGATGCAAGATGAATTCTTGACCTGTCAATTCTAACATAATTTAAACATTTGTCTCTTCTGGAAAATATGAAACTATAGAACATTTTAAATCTGTTTGTTTCCTCCTGATATTTACTACTGAGTTGTGGTTGTATATGCACCACTGGGATCTGGGAATTTGCCAGGAGCCTTGTCTGACATGGCAAGCCCTGGACTCCACTTTTTTTTTTTTTTTTTTTTTAACTATGCCATCCCCACAATAATCTGCACAAATGTTCAAAAGTTCTCCTTCATTACTCTCTTCCAGCCACATCTCCAAGTACCACCAGGTACCTCTAGGAGAAAGCAGCACCCAATAGTAGGACCACCTCCCAGGGCTTCCTGCTTTCTTAGACATCCGCGCTGCAGTTCTTCACTGTCTAGCAGCTCTTTCCCGTCTACGTTGGGAGCTCTTCCCTGACGTCCATATACCCACAGAAATTCCATGGATGGGCTTTAGAGATTGGATCACCTGGTGTAAAGAGGTTTAACAATCTTATCTTTGATGCTTAGATTCTTCATGCCAAACTGGCTTGATCAGAAATAGATAAGGAAGCCCACTATTTTTTGTTTCAATTTTATCACCAAATACATTTTCATGAGCTGAAACAGACACCGTGATTTCCGAGTTGCAGGGATCTTGACAGCAGAAGCACGAAGTTTACAGAGCTGAAGAAGAAACGGCTTCCTTCTTTTTGCCATGACACTGTGCCCTGGAGGGACAGCTCGCTTTCTTTCTCCTTTTTTTTTTTTTAAAGATTTTATTTATTTATTTGACAGAGAGAGAGACAGCCAGCGAGAGAGGGAACACAAGCAGGGGGAGTGGGAGAGGAAGAAGCAGGCTCATAGCAGAGGAGCCCGATGTGGGGCTCGATCCCACAACGCCGGGATCACGCCCTGAGCCGAAGGCAGACGCTTTAACCGCTGTGCCACCCAGGCGCCCCTCCTTTTTTTTTTTTTTTTTTTTTTAATAGAATAGCTACATTGAGGTAAATTGATCCTCCTCAGGCATTGCCCTTGCATGGCTAAGAAGCATTTTTTCTCTTTATTAAAAAAACCTGCCAGACCTAAGGCCACTGCTGTGCTTGAGCAAGGTGGACAGTGCAATAGTCCCTTTTAACTCATTTGTTAGGTGGCATTTGCATTTTGATTCCTGTGCACCGAAATGCGTGAGGGAAGCGTGTTTATGCATGAATAAGATAAAAAAGGAACTCCTCATGGAATAAGAGTCATAGAAACAATGTTTCTCCTCTCTCGCTCTGAAAAGCCACGGCAGAAATATGCTCTGCCAAAGATAATCAGGAAGAATATTCCTTGCTAAGTAATAAGGCTTATAAATAGTTGAAACATTTAATATAATAAATTTCATACAATTGAAAATCATAGGCTCTTTTCATTAAGCAAAACATACTGACTCTTAGTATAAAGCACATTGCAGGGAAAGAGATTATCTAGAGCACTCAACCACATGTATTGGGGGAAAAAGGGGGGGGGGAAGGGAAAAGCAAATTGTATCTGCCAGCCTCTGTTCCTCTAAGCATAACCCACAGGTTTCAGAATTTAAGACTCTACTTGTCAACTTTCTCCCAAGGAGAGCAAAGGAAAGCATGATATGATACAGTCAGAATTTTGTCCCTTCTGTTGCATTCTATCCTCCTGGAATAGAATCTATGTCTCTATCCCAGGAATAATACACAAGGTAAGTGTCACTCTCTTTTCACCAAAATAAATATTCTGCACCTACTGTTTTGAATATAATATGCACCAATTTTCTTTTTGGTATCACAACCACGCTCTGTCTGTCCCTGCTGAGATCCGGATATCCCTCAAAAAAATTAAAACTATTAAAAAAACAGTTGCCCCAGGTTGTACTTCCCTTTGCTTGAAGAGTGGATTTTAAGAGCTGAGATATCTCTTTTACAGGCATGGAAATTTACCTGAAATTCTTTCACTCACTTAGCCAAGTACACTTGTTGATGGTTGCTGAAAGGAAAAATAGCTCAGTGCCTGGAGACAAAGTCTGAGGTGGGAAAGTCTGAGCCCTAGACTCATAGTTCAATAGTATTAGCAATAATAGAAAAATATAAATTATATTCTTCATGCTCTATATGCTATTAAAAAAGATTCCAATATACTGAGATGATGAACATGGCATGCGTTAAAGGACAAAAAATGTAGGAAGAGGAAGAAGAGAAGGAAGGAAAGGAAGAGAAAAATGAGGAAGAACAATGACAAGAAACCCTATTTAACATGTGCTTTGTATAAGGTACTTAACTAAGTTCCCTGTGCTAAGATATGCATAATTACACTGGAAACTCATAGCTTGATTCAGATACACTTAGAATTGTAAGGATTATTGTGAGGACTAATTTTATCACCATTTCCAGATGAGAAGCCTACGGTTTAGACAGGCTCTATGACTTGTCCAATGTTGTAGTTATAAGAGGATTCAAAACCAGATCTGACCGCAGAGTGTACAGCAGTATTACTACTATTATGTCCTCTCTCTCCTTCTAGAATTGCTAAACCAAGAGCTTGATCTGATTTGGGTTCCAGTGAAAATCTACACTTATTTTATAAAATTCATTTTGTAGTTGATATAGTAAGAAACTCAATTCTAATCCCTCCAGGTCAGAAATCAGGGGGGACATATCACAGGCGGAGCCAAAAATAAATTTATCTGGAAAACAAGCTACTTATTTCCACCATGTGGAAGCCTCTTAGGTGGCCTCTCTATCTCAGGTCTGCAGAGCAACCCAGAGCGAATCAGGAAGCAGATTAACTAGGCACACAGTTAAATTAATAATTTTCTTCCAAATATATTGCAGTCACTTTGACAAGTAGAGCTAAACGAATGCTTCGGTAAAAAGAAAGAATAAAGAGAACTGATACGTATGGCGCAATCATCAATTTTAAACAAAAACCAGCCTCGAAACCAGAGAAGTCAGCTGCTTCCTTTCTTCGCAAAGAGCCCCACCCAGAGGGTGGAACGAGCATTACCTTCAAAGGCTATTCTGATCCACAAAACACAATTAGAAAAAAGACATTTCTACTTTTTTTTTTTTTTTCCAGGTCTTAAGCAGGTCTTAGAGACGTTATTACATATGGCTTCTTTTCCACTCTTCTGTCATAACATCTGGATTTGGGAATCAGTCAAGATACTAAGTTTAAGTAGGGAATGGGAAATTAGAAGACCAACTTTCTCTCTAAGAATTGTGCTTGTCAGATGAGAATAAAGAACCTTCAACCAGCAAAGAAATAACGCTCCAAACCTCCAAAAAAATTATTTTTTTCTTTCTCTTTAGAAACGATATTCTTTTCACCTTCTTTTGCCAAACCCTGTCTTTCCCAAGAGTCTCTTTTGTCTGGATTTTTCTCTCTCGGGGCACCCTTTATCAGTTCCAGCTGTCCAAGGTAAGCTTTTTTCTTTACTTCACAAAGAGTTTTCAGAAGAAAGAAACTTTAATTACAACCCTTTAGAGAGTCAACTGAGTTATTTAGAATGGTTGCCTGGATCCTCTAATTTTATCCAACCTTGCCTTTGGGGCTAGTGAACGGTAGGGGAAAGCACAGGTGCTTTTAAGCAAATCAGTCTTTACAAAAATCTCTCCTGTACCAGCGAAAAGCTGGTGGTCATGAGCAAGTCACATCACCGACCCTCACTTAAAAAAATCGAGAACATAATTCCTGTGATAGAAGGCTGTTAGGAGAGATGACATATAAGATACACAGAGTACGGGACAGCTGGGTGGCTCCGTTGGTTAAGCTTCTGCCTTCAGCTCAGGTCATGATCTCAAGGTCCTGGGACGGAGCCCTGCATCAGGCTCCCTGCTCAGAGGGAAGCCTGCTTCTCCCTCTGCCTGCTGCTCCCCCTGCTTGTGCTTTCTTTCTCTCTCTCTAATAAATAAACAAAATCTTAAAAAAAAAAAAAAAAAAAAGATGCCTAGAGTATCGTCTTGGCATATTTGGGAAGAAAATTTTGAAACCTTTGGAAAGAAAGACTTTGAAACTTTGGGTATTAGATAGGAGTTTAGGTGCTGTGGAAAAGAAAAGAAGTGAGGGGTAAGGAAGATACATTGTGCCTTCACAAGAAGAAAATACAGCAAGAGTTATGAGCATGGGATCAATTGAGGGGTCAGAGAATGCTGATGACAGGGAGGAGCTTTTAGGCACTCTCCCCTCCCACAAAAAAGCCCCATTATCAAATTCTTCAAACTACATATCAGCCTTTACTACCTCTCGTTACTTCAGCCCCTCAAAAAAATCTTGAAGCAGAGGATAAGCAGAAAGTCCTGAGGGACAGTTAAGGCACCACATTCACTTCAGTTCCCAGGACTCTGCCTTTCCCCCAACAGCTTCAAGTAAACCCCATCATATTTCATTTTATAATACTCCTGGCGCAGTATCCAGTGAAGGAGGACCTTAGCATGTGTTTCCTGAAGTTTACTTGGAAATGAAGGGTGGAGTTAGTAGGATTGAGCGTCCTAATATCACTTCTAGACCAGTTCAATGACAGGTGGGCCTCCTCTGATAGGTAAGCTGCAATCCTTGACTAAAGTATCCTTTTTGTGAAAGGAAGATACATCATTCTGTTATCTTTTATTCACATATATGGATATATTGATATGTATCTTTTTTTTTTTTTTTAAGTAATCTCCACATGCAGCATGGAGCCCTGCAGAGAGTTCGAACTCATGACCCTGAGATCAAGACAGAGCTGAGGGGCTCCTGGGTGGTGTAGTTGCTTAAGTGCCAGACTCTTGGTTTCCACTCAGGTCCTGATCTCAGGGTTGTGAGATCAAGCCCATGAGAGACTCAGCACTCAGTGTGGAGTTTGCTTAAGATTCTCTCTCCCTCTCTTTCTGACCCTCCCTTGCACCTGTGCGCGCACGCTCTCTCTCTCTTTCTAAAAATAAATAAATAAATCTTTAAAAAAAAAAAAAAAAGACCCAAGCTGACATCAAGGGTTGGACACTTAACGGACTGAACCACCCAGGGCCCCCTATTCATATCTTTTTCAGAATGGTATGCACTTAAGATATAACATCCATCACAAATTGGTGATAATGAAAGTGGTGGTAGTAGCAAAAACGATAATATCAATAATTTTAATAAAAACAAAACAAATTAATCATTGCTAAGTAACAACTAAGTGACATCCTTTGGGATGATGATGTTAAAAGCATTTTTTTAATTTAATTTTTATAAAAAAGTATGTAAGTTTAGTTATTCTTATTTTACAGATGAGATGATCAAGGCTTATATGGATGAAGTGTAATGCCTGGAGTCATGCAATTATTTAAACTATTTAGTGGCATAGCTGAGATTCCAGAAGAGGGACAGCTCCTTCAGTTCGGTACCAACAGGTCGGACAGAGACAGGATTTATGGAACTAACGCCCTACATACTGCAGCAGCGCAAAGGGTTAGGACTATGCTATGAGAGAGGTGGGGACTTAATGGATTCAGGCATTTTCTTTGATGTGTGTGTATTTCCTATAATTTGGACACCATGCAACCACAATAGTCTTAAAATGCAGGTATCATCAGTTCCAAGGTCCCTGATGAACTACCTGAAGCTCAGAGAAATGAAATAATCTCTTCAAGATCACTTCCATTATAAGCATAAGAAATGAAATTCAAATTAAGGGCAGGTCTCCTGGAGTTTCTCCATATTTCATTCTTCCTATGGTCGATGGTAAGTTTATTTTGTAAAAGAGGAATTTAAAAAATTCTTTTTTTAAAGTTTTCATTTATTTATTTAAGTAATCTGTACACCCAATGGGAGGCATGACCCTGAGATCAAGAGTTGCATGCTCTTCCGACTGAGCTAGCCAGGCGCCCCAAAGATGAATTAATTTAAAAATACTTTGAATTACCTGAGAACATGTATATATCAATTACTCTTCTTGCTGTATTTTATTCAAGGTGGTCGTTAGTTGGTAATAGGCAACTAAAGCTGTGAACGTGAAAGCGCCTGTTTATTAGATGAACACAGTATTAGATAGACAAAGTTATCATCGACATTTTGGTGCAAAATCGAGAGGCATCTGCAGCTCACCCTTGTGAAGGCGGCAGTGTAGTGATGTGCTGAGAAATGCTCCACAAGTGGATCTCTGGAAGGGTGGAAGCCCTGATTGGCAGGTGTATCAATTTTCAGCCTGTAAATACTCTCACCATGGCCAATTTCAAGCTATTAACATAACGGCACTCAACATGGAGTCAGGAAGAAACGTATGCAATGCACTGATGAGCTATGGCAAGCTAGTCCAGCAGGCCACTGACGCCACACTTTAATCTGAACACAGCAGAAGTAATGAAGTGAAATGTTACCACCACCAAACACCAAGCAAATATTGCTACCAAAGGAAAAAGCCAAAATTTATCCCATGGGTGTCTGGACATTGGACAGTATTGACTTTATGTGATATCCAATGTAGATCAGATTTTGCACCTTCAACCTCTGTTTGTTCCTTCCATGGCCAGGTTTCTAAGATGTTTTCCAATTTCCTTCTCTATAAAATTCAAGAAATGGTACCAGTGCTAAATTGGACTTCTTACAGAAAGGTGAGTCACATTCATCAAAAATGACGGGCTATATTGAGCAGGCTAACTTATTCCTTTCTCTCATTGCCCCAGTAAATCATTCATTTATGGAAAAGGACTTTAAGGACACCCTCATAATTTCACTTCCACAACTCCACTAATATCCAATCCTCAACATCGCAGGCGTTAAGAGGAAACTCTGTGATAAATAACACCTGCAAAGCAAGGAATGGTTCCTAAACCACCCACAAGAACACTTGATCAAGGCAGGTATTGCTGCGCTACGGACAAATTGTTCTGACTCCACTGAAGAGCCTAATAATTTTGGATTGTTGAACCATCATGGGAGAAAAATGTAATTGGTCTGGAAATTAGTTTTAGCGACATCATTTTGAGTTTATGTTCAACATATTTTTTAGGCTCAGTTTTATGCAAGGCCCTGTAGGTGACATAAGAGAAATAAAAAGAAAATAACATTGACTTTGATTTGACAAAATTTACACACCAAAAATAATAACAGAACATACCTATTAGAATGTGACCGTGAGTTATACCAGGAAAAAGATATCATAGGAGCTGGAAGAGTACACAGAAATGCAGGATTTTATGATCTCATGTAATCTCAGGAAGATTCATAAAGATGCCAGGATGTAAGTCTGAGTTTGAAATTGTACCAGACATAGAGATGAAAAATCGTCCTGAAGAAATGTGGGAAAGGGAGAGAGGTTTGATGACTGCATCAGGAGAATAAATAAATAGAGAGTATTGGTTGAATTCATTCACGTACTATAAATTTACCCTTGATTATTCCAATTATGGTTTGGATTTCATATAGTATGAAGACTCTAGAAGGTGATAGGCAAGGAAAGCTGTCTACTCAGATCTACTCAAGAAAATGATCCACCCCCTCACTGACAAAGAGTATTTTTACTCTATTTATAGCCTGTGTAGTCATACGTAATAGTAGTTTTAATTTGAAATTCCTGGATGACTAATAAGGTTGAATATATTTTCAAGTATTTATGTCCATTTGAATATCCTCTTTTGTGAAGTTCCTGTTTAATTCTTTTAGTTATTTTT
This sequence comes from Ursus arctos, assembly GCF_023065955.2. NCBI lineage: Eukaryota > Metazoa > Chordata > Mammalia > Carnivora > Ursidae > Ursus > Ursus arctos. Next base: position 18,982,015 of record NW_026622930.1, read on the forward strand.
TCTAATCAGGTTTTCTCTTCTTTACTAATAGATAAGAACTTGTTTTTACATATTCTGGAGATGAATTTTTTATCAGTCACAGGCACTGCAAATCTCCCCCTCTATGGCTGGCCATTTCACTTCCCTTGAAGTGTATATTGTATATCGATTAACATAATCTCTTAATTTCCAAATAATGTTTGTCAGTATATTTCTTTATAATTGTGTAATCGTTGTCATCTTTGTATATCTCACTGGAATGTACATTATCTCCATATTGCCATCTGGAAGATTTACTTTTTAACTTTTACATGAAAATCTAAAATCCACCTGAAATTAGTTTAATACTGTGAATCTCTCTTTTTTATACCCAATTGATAAAGTATGATTTATTGAAATTACTGTCTTTTTTATCCTTCTGTTGTGTTAACTTCACTGTAAATCAATTATCTATCTATCTATCTATCTATCTATCTATCTATATCTGAGTCTGTTTCTAAACCCTCTTCTACTCTCTAGAATAGTTTGACTAATCTTGCACCAATAACACACCTTCTTAATTACAGTAGCTTTGAAATGAGTCTTGATATCTGAGACTTGTCATCCTCTTATTCCAGTCCTCTTATTTTCAAGATTGCATTTGCTGTTCTTGGCCCTTTGAATGCTTGTATGAATTTTACTGTCAGCTTATAAATTTCAACAAAAGAATTCCATGAGAATTAGGATTTTTCTTTTCCTTGGTATTTCAGAAAACTTACAGATGAATTTGAGAATCATTGGTATCTTTGCATCCTAAGTCGTCCATTCCATAAATATTTCTTCATTTTTTTAGATCATATCAGTGCTCCCTCAATAATGTCTTATGATTCACTCAGTATAGGGTTATCTCTTCTTTTGTTACAATTTTTTCTAGTTATTTGGATCATTTGATCAGTTCAGATATATTGAGGATTTAAATATTAAGGGCATTTAAAATCCTTGAAGGAGATTTAGGCAAATATCTTTATGACTACAGGTCTAGAATGATTTCTTGTATGTGACAAAAATCACAACGATAAATTAAACATAGAAAAACATTTCAATATTAAAAGAAATACTATTTATAAAAAAACACCAGAACTTGAGAAAAAAAAATTGAACCTCAGACACTCGGAAGACATTGACAGCATACATAAGCAAAACTGGAAAAAAAGTCATACATCAAAAATCAAATATCTAAATTTTAAGTGGCCTAAATTCATGCAACAAACCCTTAACAGAATAAGAAACATATGACCTACACATATATGACAAAGCTTAGTAATGATTAATCATTATTATTATTTCTCATTAATAATAATTCAAATGCAAATTAATGTCAAAGTAGATAGAATCTAATCACCTGTTTATCAAAAAATAAAATGTCTGGCAAAACTGAGTGGTGGTGAATATCCATAGCAGGGGAACATTCACGCCCTGAAGAAGGGAGTGAGTGGTAAAGAAGTCAGATTACTTTACAAAACAATTCTCATCATATTTGAAGGCTAAATATAATCCAGCAAGTATACTCTCAGACATGTGACTTAACAGAATGATTTATGTTTGTCTGTTTATTTTTAAAATTGATGGTTGTTGCATACTAGGTTGTGCAGTTATTTTGGTGGGTCTTACAGAGCATTTTTGAAAATGAGATGGAATAGAAAAGAAAAGGTCAATATTCACCTTACACGTTGAGGGAAGGCCTTCAGTCACACACGTATTTGTTGGAAGAGGCAACGCACCGTGGGCCTTGCTGGCCCAGCACATGGCTGCGAGGTGGCCGAGAATGTAAAGCGCCGCCCACTCTTTGTCCAGGCCGCTACCCCGGGTGGTATTTGCAATGAACAGCCCGGAGGGATGAGGTAACGTCTCCCCCCAGACAAAGTGCAGGCTTGCTACGTAAGCGGAAGATCACCCAGGCTCAGTGTTTCTCTCTCATAACACAGCCCACTGCATGTTCAGGCATCCATCACGAGCCGTTTATGTCCCACCTGTGGGACTTGGAGGTATGGGAAATTGATGCCAGAAAGCATGAGGCTCTGGCTACTGCTTTTGCCATGAGTAATGAGGTCCTTTGTCTCTGACTTGAGAGTTCTGTGTCTCCGGCCAGCATTCATGAAATAGTAACAGGCTAGTTTATTAGCTTGCAAGTAAGATGATATCCCGCACTCTGTACAATTCTCCCCCCTGTTTTCCTGGCCACAATGTGAAACTCTTCTGGCTGTGGATCACTATCAGAAAGGTTGGAAGGCCATTTCATGTATCAAGAAACATGCAAAATAAGATTTATAGTAGTAGAAGTTGTAATAGCCAAAATAAAACAAAACAAAAGCTGAAAGCAACACAAATGTTAATCATCAGGACGATGGATAAATAAATTCTAGGACAGCCGTTCAGAGAAATAGATAGAGCAGCGAAAATAAGCAACCTGCAGCAACATGCTACAAAATGGATCATAGAAACAATGTGGGGCAAATCAAGTCAATCATGGATGACTAGCTGCGATATGACAGCATTTGTATCAATTTTTTAAAATAAAGATAATTACGCAATATATTAAGACGACATACGTGTGTGGTAAAAATCATTATTTATAAAATAAAATGAAACCATAAACATAATATTCAGGATAGTGCTTAGTCCTGGAAAAGAGTCTGGCTCATGTGATTAGAATAAACACATGAGTAGCTTAAATGAAGAATGTATACACAGGAGCTCATTAATGGTTCATAATGCAAAAATATAAAACATATATTAATTTCACGTGCAAAGTATTACTTGGTAACTTTTTAAACGACCCGAATTCCAAAATTGGAAGAGGAGAGTGAGCAAACTATGCACACTAACGATACCAAAATCTATTTGTTTCGATCTTTAATATAATTGCCACCAATGGAGAGTAAAATAATTTAATTTCAAACTGCATTAGTTTTTACTACTTGGAGCACAGACTATGGAGTTTTAAAAGATGTTCTTTAAGTAACCAGTTTTATGTTAAATTCCATTTTATTTTATAGAAATGGAGAATTGAAAATAGCAGTAAATTCAGATTTAGAGCTGAATATTTTGTTTGTAATTTGGGGATTTGTATGGAACACCCCCACCGCCACTTTTCTGCGTTGAAAAGAAGCTCAAATAATATTATACCCAGAGCTTAAGAAATCCAAACACAAGAATATAGAGAAAATGTTTGAGAAGCTGGAAGTTAAATGGATCCCTCTCTATACGCACCATGCTGAGTGAAACATAAAATTAAATTAAATTCACAAACAGAAGCATTCCAGCTTTCAAATGTTGCTAGTTCTCCACTGCTCCAATGCTACAAATGGAGATTTTAAAAGTTACATTGAGCTCTGAAGGCATGAGTTCTCCTAATGATAAAGCAAAATTTTCAAATATAGACTCATATGACCAGTGAAGTATTTAAAAGGGGGAGGGGGAAAGGAAAAAAAATCTTAAAAATAATTTCTCAAGCATTGCACTCATTTTTACGGCACGCCTTGGTTTATAAGTTAAGTGTGTAGAGTACCATTTATTCTTCCTTTTGTAAAAATGAACAAATAAATAAAAGTAATATAAGGTAAATGTGCTTGTGCTGGTTTGCCCAATGCAACGTAGAGGGTTTATTTCTAATCCTGTTTGTATGTATGGTGCAAATGGAGTCTTATTAAATCTGTGGCTTCTAGTCTCATGATTACTTCTTCACAATTTATTCCATATGCCATCCGGCGTATGTAACTCTTACTCCATTAAAAGCCTTTATTTTTCTGGCTTCTCAATGATCCCATTACTTCCCAGGCAACCCGAGCCCATTTGGTTTGCAGGAATGTCATCTCAGCAAAAACTTCTCTGAACAAAGATGTTTGCCTGGTCCAGAAAGCCGTAGGGTTGTGGCTGGTTTCCTGCATCTTTGAGGTCAGCAGCAACCCACCTTCTCACTGCCCAAGCCCTCCCTTAGCCCTCTACATTATACATTTGACCATTCTCTCTTGCTGCGGAGGGAGAAGCAAACCATAGTTACTTCATATCCAGCAATTAGACTCAGGGCTTCAGGAATTTACTTCCCCCTTAAAAAATAAAAGCAATAGTACCCTCAGAAAGGTATGGAAAAAGATTGTTTTAAAGGAAAGAACAAGGATCAGTGTGAATGTACTACAGTCCTAACTGGATGCTGGGTTTGGCTCCAATCTGCTGAGGAAATTTAAGACTTCTCAAGGCCTGGACATACTGTGGCAGAAATATAACAAAAGCCACGAGAATGGAATTACAGACGGTCATGTTGACATGGCTCTGCATAGAAAAGTCCAGCATTTCTGAACTTGTTCAACTCCTCTTACTCATAGGAGCATCCCTCAAATGATTAAGCACGTGATTCCTGTGCAAGGAAGCCATGTATGGCACTGAGTGTTACCGCAGCAGATACAAACACATTTTCCTGCCTACCCTCTGTTAATAACGTATATAACACAAAATGCTTTCAGGTTAGCTACAGGGTTTGGGGACGAGACGGTAGGGTCAAGACAGCCTGTGTTCTTCAAATTCTGCCTCACCCTCCTGCCAATGAGGAGTACCCCTTGGATTTCTCTAGCTAATTTTTTTTTAATTCCCTCCAGGAGGTTATATCTGAGGTAAGTCACACTAGACACTGTTTTAAACCACGGTGATATTCTGTGTGGCCTCACCTTTCTGTCATCTGAGCATGCCTCTGAAGGATGGGAAAATATGCCACCCCAAAATATTCAACATATTATTTTGAGATGCAGGCTCTTGAGAAACAGCCAATGTAAGGAGAAGCTTTTTCTGAATTCCCCTTCTCGGCCTAAAGACAAACCCTCCAACAGAAGCTTGATTGTCTAAACCTTCCCCCCAGGAGCGTCATCTGCCAGAGAAGACCAACTCATCACAGGAGAAAAGACTGGAAGTTGACACCACACCAGACACACTTTGTCACAAACCGTCATACCTCCCAATCTGTTCTCCTAAGGGCATCAAAGACCACCTGTTCTTCCTCTTTCCAAAAATCACTTCATCCCCCTTAAAAAGTCTCCCCTCCCACTTCTCTTCCCCTATTATGATGGTATTTAACCCTGAATTCTATACCAACTCCAGGAGTTATTCATTTTCCCTGAGTATCTTCCACATATATATGCACTATTTATGTTAATAACTCTCTATTTGTTTTTCTCTTATTAATCTGTCTTTTATTACAGAGGTCTCAGCTAAGAACTCAGAAGAGTAGAAGAAAATTATTTTCCTCTCCTCCATCCCTATCACCACTTTCCCAAACCAGAACGCCTACCAGCCTCTGTGACGTCTTCCTGTGCCACCTCCTCACTGCCCCTCAATGTTGATTTTCTCTCTGTCCTCTTCATTGAAAAAGGAGATGTTGAGAAAGAGAGTTTTGGACTAAACTAGGCTGAAACCCCAATACAACCATTTATCAGCTATAATAAGACCCACGGTCGGAGAGTGAATGTCTCTGAGACTTAATTTCCTCTTCAGTAAAATACTCTCCTCGTCCTCTGGTTGGTAAAGAACGACTGAGCTGACACAGGGAAAGCATCAGCCAGCGACCAGCACAGAGTACTAACTTAATTCATGGTACCGATGATGGTGAAAATGAGGAGGAGGCAACGGATGGTAAGATCAACAGTTAAAAGCATTATTGTATAATCCAATGAATTTAAAGATCTCTCAATATCAGACTGCTTTCTATCCAGAATATGATCTAGGAAAATGATAAGATATACAAGCACAAGATTGGAAGATAGCAGGTATAAAACTTACAATCAGGAGATAAATTCAAAGGACTTCTTCTAACCACAATGGTTCTTTTGAAGAAAACAATATTTTTTAAAGATTTTATGTATTTATTTGAGAGAGAGAGTGAGAGAGAGTATGAGCAGGGGGAGAGGCAGAAGGATGAGCAGACTCCCTGCTGAGCCCAACACAGGGCTCGATGCCAGGACCCTGCGATCATGACCTGAGCTGAAGTCAGGCGCTTAACTGACTGAGCCACCCAGGTGCCCCATCAAGGACTTTTTCTAACCATAATGGTTCTTTTAAAGAAAACAATGCCAAGAGATGAAAACTACACATGTACTCATGTGAAGCTGTAGCAACACTGGCTTTATAATTTGTATTTGATACATTTTAATTACCATTACACATGCTTTTGGTGAAATGTGTCAGTACAGGGGCGCCTGGGTGGCAAAGCGGTTAAGCGTCTGCCTTAGGCTCAGGGCATGATCCCGGCGTTACGGGATCGAGTCCCACATCAGGCTCTTCCGCTATGTGGGGCTCTCCCACTCCCCCTGCTTGTGTTCCCTCTCTCGCTGGCTGTCTCTCTCTGTCGAATAAAAAAAAAAAAAAAAAAAATCTAAAAAAAAAAAAAAGAAAGAAATGTGTCAGTACATTCGAGAGAGTAGTTCATTCATGTTTTCATATTGCCTGTATTTTAGTAGAAGTCAAAGCATGCTCATTATTTTATTTTATCACCTCTCTGGATTGCAAAATGTTTTCTTTCTTAGATTTTGAAGCATTAGTATTCAAATCTTCTTATCTTTACGTAGAACATTTCAAGGATTTAAGTGTTTGTTTTATCCCTTTTCTGACAAAAATGTGTGTTTTGGGAATTTGGAGGATACAGAATGGAACTTTCCTTTTAGTTTTAAATTGTCCTTAAGCAAAACCCAGGAGATCATGAAAAATAAGTAAAATTGAAAAGTGTGGAAGTGAGTAGAGGAGCATTTTATGGAAGAAATTGGTCAAGCAAAAGTACATAGGCCAAAAGCTTAGAGTACTGCGTTAGCAAAAGGACATTTGACTGCAGCGGAAGCCAACTGAGTGGCTTATACAAAAGGGAAAAACTTAGTGGAAGAATAGCTGGTACCACATTAAAGCCACTGCCAACAGTGTGTCTGGATTTCACCAGAACCTGGGACAACATGAACATCGATGGGAAGACAAGCACTTACTCTTTCCTCTGCCTCCGTTTCAGGGGAAACGAGGGTTCGTCTCTGTTTCTCCCTGTGTCGTCTTTCAATTTTCTCCTCTGCATATTCAAATTCATTTCCTCTGCTCTTCTTCTAGTTGGTCCATTATGACTGTCTCAAAATGGCGCCTCCGGTCATCTTTCAACTTGAGTTCCTGTCATTAACCAACGAGCCTCTGTCCCAGTTTAGGAGAAAGAATAGAATGAATTCAGTTTCAATCATGATTTATTCAATCATCTCTGACTTCAGGGAGGGATCGTGTGGTGTATAGGTCTACAAAGCCCCATTTCTGTGAAATGTGCAATGCACAGTACAGGATATGTCTTTTACACATGGAAAGATACAGAGGTATAAATTCACCCTGACTAAAGGGAAATACTTGTAAAGGAGAATATTCATGTAAGTCAGGTCACATTCATTAAACAATACCAGATGATATAACCAGTAAGCCTTAAAATCTTAATGACTTAACCAAATAGAAATATACTCTGACTCCTGTAAAGAAATATACTTCTGACTTATCTAAAGATAGATGTGTCGGAATTGTAGACAGTTTGTCTGCTACAACACGTTCAACCACATTGTCTGATGGAGGTTCTGCCATCTTTAACATAAGGCTTCCAAGATTGTCCTGGGTTTTGACATCCAGCCAACAGAAAGAGGATCATGGAGAATCATGTGTTGGACTTTGTCATGGACCAGTCCTGAGTGGGAGGCACATTACTATGGTTCAATGTCCATTTACTAGTACTCAGTTATATGTATACATATGACTTTAAAGATGGCTGGAAAATGCAGCTTAAAAAAAAATCCAGGAAAAAAATATTTGGGGCTTTGATTACCATTCTCAAGAGGTTGGATATCATTCTTTTGTCAATGTGGAATTAGTGAACATTTTTGAATTAATAGGGTGAATTTGAGCAGTGGTTCAAGTGATGTAATTTGACTTCTCTGTATCAAATAAATTAGAAGTAGAGGATGAGTGATTTAAATTTCTAAAAATCAGGACAAAATGGTGAAATGCAAGGTTTTTTGAAAGTAACTTCAACAGATCAAAGAAAATAATAAGACATAGAGACCAATGTCTTCTTTTTCCACTCAAGAACTTTTTGGCGGGCACCTGGTTTGCTCAGTCGGTAGAGCAGGTGATGCTTGACTTCAGGGTCGTGAGTTCAAGCCCCACATTGGGCAAAGAGCTTACTTAAAAAACAAAACAAAACAAAACAACAAAAAACCCCACAATAAAACCTATTTATTGAATATTTACCCTGTGCCAGAGACTAGGTGATGTACTAGTGGTACAATGATCTACTTTTTATGCATCTAAAAACAGCTGCAGTCTAGTGGGATTGGGGGGATGATTAAGTGTAAATTATTAAATTACTAATGCAGTACTTAATTAAATTGTGAAAAGGATAGAAACCTATGAATGAGTATAACAGACTAAGCAAGGGCTCTCAGAGTAAGTGAATTTTAAACTATGTACATGTGCATGTGTGCGTCTGCATGTAAGTTTATGTGACTCAGAAGAAGCATGTGATGTTACAGATTAGGAATTGAGAAAACAAAGGAAAGAGTTTACCCAAGAAGAGCATGTCTGGTGGATACAATGATGAGGTCTGATATGGAGCTACCAATTTGGGGGATGTCAGCTAACATCCAAGAACATATATCTATTAGTTACTTAAAAATGAGGGGCAGGAAATGATGGTAGGAATTCAAAGAAAGATTTATACATGCAGACAACTTTGATGTGATGTCAGTTATCTTGGTGCCACTTTTGACAGGATCCAGACCTCGCTGGATCCTGCACAAGGATATTTCTTACAAAGTATTAGAATGCATATTTGCTTTTTGCTTTCAAAAATGTATGTTTCTTTTTCTTAATTTAGGTCTGATGCTGCATTGTAATTAAATGTGTATGTAGTTGAAGTTCCCTCTGGATGATTAGTTCCTTGAGATTGTGCATATTTATTTATTCCTTTCCTCCCATGCTTTGCACAGAACCCCAAACAGAGCAGGTGCTCAATAAATATTTGATGAATGGGAGAGAATAAAGAAATGAATGATGAATGGGTACTGTGTATGCATAGACGCACAAGGTTTGTGGAGCAGAGAAAACAGAAGAAGGTGCAAAATCTTGGAGGCATGAGAAAGCCTCCGTGATGTGTGGCAAGACCAAAGTGTGGGTGCAGAAAGGGGGTGGGGACAAATCAGGACAGATGAATTACAGTCACACAAGGCAAAGTCCCTAATGCTTAATAAAGCAATTTCAGCTTTATTCTGAAGGAAGTAAAAGTCATTATAATGCTCCAAAGATGTGTATAGCTAAAGAAAATGATGGAATGTAAGAGTGGAAGATAATTAGTGATTGAGGGAACAAAGAGCTATTTTCACATTTCAGTTTAAGCATAGTGATGATGAGGCGTCTGGGTGGCTCAGTAGGTTATGTGTCCAGTTCTTGATTTCGGCTCAGGTCATGATCTCAGGATCTTGAGATTGAGCCCCATGTCAGGCTCTGCACTCAGCAGGAGTGTGCTTGAGATTCTCTCTCCTTCTCCCTCTCCCTCTGCCCCTCCTCTTACTCACATGTCCTCTCTCTCTCTCTCAAATAAATAAATGTTTATTTAAAAAAAGAACAGTGATGATGAGCTAGAGCATGTTCTGTACCTCTGTGTGAAAACAAAATTTCAGTTTCTAGAAGATTCCTTAAAAATCAGCATCTAATAAAGCTGACAAATTATTCCAAAAGGCAAAAAATGACTAATCTTGTGCCTGTCTTTCTTCGAATACCTGTGAATTTTCAGATAAGTTTAGAAAGTGTAATTTTAAAAATATACATATGGTTATGAAAGGCAGGAAGAAGCGTCATGAAGTTTTGAAAGGAAATCCTACAGAAAATTTTCCAGAGAACTGTGAGCAGACTCCCCCATCAGCTGTGGTGCTACAGAATACGGGGTCCCACTGTGGGGACTTTATCTGGGAGCTCTGGTGATGACAGATCAGCATCACAAGAGCAGCCAAAGACCATACAAAAAAGAATGGGTGTGCTATGTGCCAATAAAACATTTTCAACAGACACTGGTGGGCCCAATTTGGCATCCAGATCATAGTTGGCCAACCCTTGATCTTGTATCTGAATATTGTAAGAAACAGCGTGAACAAGGAAGGTCAAGATCACAAAGAATAATAAAATCTCCACTAAAGCTATCTCAGAATCCTACTGCATAGCATGCCATGCTATTACTGATGGATCATTATCCGGGAATGAGGGGGGGGGGGGAATGTCAAAGTGCCACAACAGTTTTCTTGCAAATGAGGCACATGTTGAAAATTATTTTTTGATATTCAGAAGGTCAGTAGCCCTAGGGACCTGACGGTAGGACTCTTAGGGACCCGATACTAGGAAAATGAGGCCCTCAGATTACACTAATCTGAAACATCTGCTTCAAAGATCGGTCACTTATTTTATTAGAGTAGCAGTCTGTCTTCATCAGATCAGGCTGCTATAACAAAATGGTTTCAACAACAGAAATTAATCTCTCACAGTTCTGGAGATTGGGAAGTCCTAGACCAAGGTGCTGGCTGACACTGCTCCTATGAAGACCTTGTTCCTGGTCTGCAGACGTTCCTCTTCTCCTGTAGCTTCACATGGTGAAGAGAAAGCGAGCGGAAGCAAGCCTTCTCTTGTGTCCTCTTATAAAGACACCAATCTTACCGTTAAGGCCCCACCCTCACAGCCTAATTACTTCCCAAAGTCCCCATCTCTAAATACCATCACACTGGTGATTAGGGGTTCAACATACGAATTTTGGGGCTACACAAACTCAACAGCATAGGTCAAAGCCAACTTCGCAACTGAAGTCATGTCATTGCAAAGTCTTCATAGTTATTTCTCAGTCACCATGTCACTCTTAACAGCTCCCTCCCCATCCCAAACTAGGATGGTATATTGACCATTGAACCTGTTGATGAATAAGGAAATGTTTTCAGCCTTCACCTCCCGGCTTTATTTTCCTCTCATTGCTCCATTTCACCAGTATGCCACCCCTGTACCAAGACCCTTGATGCTGAAACTTCACATGGGATTCAAGTTTCATCCCATAATGAAAATTTTCCAATAAACTTCTTTCTATTCTGTCATTTGAAGTCCTGTCCTTGCTCATCATGGAGCCCAATCCAAGGTCCTGGAGTTTCAGCCTAAGCCAGACACCCTTGTGTTCAAAGGGAGTTCAGATGTTTATGTATATATTTATAGCATTCATACAAAGAATAGTTTATAATCATAAATGAATTATTGCAATAAAATTATAACAAGAGTGATTAAATATTTCCTTTGTGTTTAATAAGTGTACATGAACCTTGTTGCCATTTCTTTAAAAATAGTCTTGGTTTGTTTTTCTCATTTTATCCCTTATATTATGTATTTATGTGTATGCTCATGTACACAAACACATATTTATACATATTAGGGTTCCCAAGCACTCTCTGCTTAACGAGGAAAGTTTACTTTATTCATAGATATTTTTAAGAGGTATCTCCTAAACTACTAAATACAACATTTGGGCTTCTTTCTTATGAAATCTGAAGTTTTCTGAGAGTTCAGTCAAGGTCATGCAACATTTAATTTTTAATCAGTTATTTAGATCCAAGATTGATAGTTTTCAAAGTCATGCCTAACACTTCTGGAAGGTGTACCTGTGTTTTCTGAATCTCTTCCCCATCACTCTCTTTTATTATCCTGAAGAGAAAGTATTATTTTTGATTTTATGACAGCTCAGCTGCTTCTATCAAAGAACAATCTTTGCCATTCCTCACTACCTATCTTCTTCGTTGCTGATCTCTTGCTCCCTCTGAACCAGAAACATTCCTTAGATTTATGGACATTTCTTGTACAATGTTCTTTTCATTTTGTTGCTTAGATCTTTACTCATTTTGGTTCTAGTTTCTTTAGCTCCATTTTTGGATTTTTTCCAATCTCCCAGTCTTTGAAGTTTCAATCTATTAGTCTTTTTTTCTGTATGTGCTTTTTATTCACTCATAGACTAGTCTAACCATTCATTTCTCTTCCTGAGCAGAGAGAATTCTCCCTTTTAATAAATGATGTTTTTCTTCAGTGTATTTTTTCCCATATAGTTTTCCAGTACTAAGTGATTAATTTGTTTTATTTACTGAGGGCCTACTGTGTGTCAGACAGTATATATACAAGATTAATGAATTGTCACAACAACTATAAAATTGATATAATTCTACAGATGAGTGAAGAGAAGCTCAGATGAATTAAAGGGTCGACATTTATACAAGTCCTGAATCTAGTCTCCAAATATTTACTGGGCTATTTCCAAACACCAGGCACTGGATCAGATGTTGGGAGTTTGGCAAAGTAGAAGACTACCAATAACCATGTCTTCATGGAGCATTATACAGGACATTGTCAGTATATAAGTAAATGTGTAGCCAGATATAAAATAATACAAAATTTTAAACATATAATGGGCATATAAATTGTGACACATGCAATGAAGGAAATGAATATGTGTTTTGATAAAAATAACTGGGTGCGAAGTGGTTGGAATCGGCCTCACTGAAGAGACAACAGGGTAGCAGAAATCTGAAAGGGCAGAAGGACTTAGTTATTAAAAGTGAGATGAGAAGAGTATTCCAAGCCCAAGAATGTGAATAGGGAAAGGATACATGCCAGGAAAAGTTGTAGGTGTGTTCAATGAACAACATACATCCAATAACGTTAGGGGTTAAGCAGCATGAGGAGATTGGGAGGTGGGACTGTCATGCTCCAAAGTGTATATCTCCCACCTCTCTCTGAGGAGTTGCTGTTATTTTCTTGACACAGCAATAAAATAGCACTGACTCCATGGCATTTATTGGCATTGTTGTTATATCAACATTAAAAGTTCTCAGGTCTCAGTCCTGGTTACTCTTATCTAACTATATTCACTCTCTTGGTAGACTCATCAAGTCTCAAGGCTTTAAATACACATCTATCCCAATGACTTCCCAATGTTACCTATAGCCTGGACCTCTCCTTTGAACCCCAAAACTGTATATCCCCATATGTACTAGACACCTGCACTTGGATGTTTGGTAAATGTATCAAACACAACTTGTCCAGAAGTGAATTTCATCAACAGATTTCTTATAGGATTTGATTTTATCCCCATTTACAAGCTAAGAAGTCAACTTGTACCATTTAATAGATGCTGTCAGAAGACACAAAACACCTGGTTTGTGTTTCTTTTGCCCCTAAGTCCCATGATGTGGAGGGTGGCAGAGAGGTGCTATGCATGCAGTGGATTTTCATTGTTGCCAAGGGACTCTGACTTAGCATAAACCACTGCTTTTATAACAAGCAGTAGGCAAGCTTGCTCTCAGTCCCTGAAGCAGACATTACCTCATCTCTTGAGATTGGTCTCTACAAACAATCCTCTGAGAAATGGCCCAAGTTAAGAGCATTCAAGCCCTGGCATTCTTGTCATACCTAGAGAGACAAGTAAGAAACACATGGAGGACTGTCTCACCCAATACTTCCATAAAATGGATATGAGGTGGTTGGTGTCATGGAGGCATGTGGAAAAGGGCATAGGTCTACAAGCTGCTACTGTATCCCTTGGCATAAGGGTAGTTTAGTGCCACTGGTACTCAGGTCAAAAATGTCAACAGTGAACTTGGTTTCACTTACTTCCTCATCTTCAACCCTGGAGGGCTGATGGGTGCTTGGGAAAGGCCTACGTACCTGGATCAAAGTCTGGGTAGCTCCCATGTTCCTTTCACTATGAACATCCTATAGATTATCTCTAATGAACTTGCTTCTTTGATGTCCACTTTCACCTGACTTAAGAGAGAAGGAGAAGGATGGATACCATCACCTGGGCCACCATTCCAAAACCTCCCACCATAATTTGTTTGCTCTTCAGGTAGTCTCTCGTCACGGCTTGTCACTCATCGGAGGACAGAATATTGCCCCAAACCGCTCAGTTGTAATATCAGCTTCTGCACTCTCTTCTTCTGAGAAAAGAAACTCTGTAGGCCTCCTCATTTTTGCCGTCTTAAGATCATCTTGTGAATAAGGCATCCTTTTGGTTATCACTCCAGTTGAGGATTTGATAACCCACTTCTACTGTCAAATCATGTAAAGATGCTCAAGATATGGGTGCCAGCATGGCCTCCTCCCATCTGGCTATGGGCTGAGTCGTGGAGATCCCTAGCTCTGCTGCTGCACATGAGTCCCCTGGCCATAGCCTGGCTCACTTCTAGCTTTTCGTAGCTCCCCCACACTCAGACACTCCACCACCATTATTGTCCCTGACCTCACCTTGTGAAATGGGCCCGCTGGGTTCCTCTTGCCCCAGGATTCCCACCACACTACAGATGGCTTCCTAATATATTTACTTATTTAATCTGTTTATACTTCCTTTCCCCTACTAGAATCTAAGGTCTCTGAAGGAAATAGTTCTGTGTCTTATGTTCACTCATATCTCTAGCACTTAGGACCGTGCCTTAAACATAATCAATCTTCTTATTATCATTAATAGAATGAATGGATATATGTCACTATCCATTTGTTCATCCGCTGCCTTCACCACTAGAATGTGTTCTCTGGTAGATCAGGGAACAGGATGATCTTTTTTCAGTGCTGTATTCACTCTGTCTAAAATAGGAGCCAATCATAGACTTTACATAAATGTCCCCTGAATAAATGAATTGAATGGTCAAATGAAGTGAGTCTTAACTAAATAATCTCTCTGTATAATGAAATGTAATGGTCAACTTCCACTTAGGCATTTCACTAATCACTTAAAAAATTAAGTTTATTTTAGACGATGTGACTCATTTATTGATTCAGCAAGGATTTATTATTTGCAAGCCTGTATTAAGGGTTCATTCCTCATAAAGCTTAGTGGAATTTGTTAAGAAATGAATTCAAAGAATGTCCATTGAGTGTGACAGAGACTGCTGGCTATTTGCCCAAATCTGTTTTCTCCTCTTCTCAGGCTAACACGTGCCATTCACCAGCACTCCAGCAGGCAATGTGGCACGAGGAGGGTTTTCTCACCAGGGGAAGCAAGCTGGGTTTTCTCACCAGGGGGAGCAAGCTGAAGGGACATGTGACACTTTCAGGCCTGGCCTCTCAAATCCTCCCGTGTGCCACCCCATTCCCTTTGTTCCCTCCGGCTATCAGATTTGGGCCATGACCGCTTTGCCTGGCCAATCTACTCCGCTCCTCTCAGAACTGCTCCTAGCATTTAATTTTGGTTCAGGCCGTTAGATATTTCAAGGATCATTTTTAAAAACTATTTAGCATACTCATTAACTCACAGAAGGAATAGTTTTGTTTGCTTTTAAAAAGCAAATACTTTCAGGAAATTTTTTTTCTTTCTAAATACAACGGTAGCAACTCAATATTCAGTATCTCTTGTTTTCTGAGGTCACGGTGAGGGTGACTGCATTAAGGATAATAAAACTTATTCTGTTGGATTTTTCCCCCACAAGTTATTAGAAAGATTCTCACAGAAATTCTTCATACAATTTCACTCACTTCATACAAATTCACTTCATACAATTTCACTTTTTTCAGAAGAATCCCCGAAGGTTGCGTGTCCCGTGAGTGGGAAGTTGCATTACCTCCCTCACCTGTTGACCCCCCCCTTCCTCTTCGTCTGATAACCCCAGTAGTTCTTGGAGGGCCTCTGCGGTCCCCAGTCTGGTGAGGATTCGACCCAGCAGCCTCTGGCACTGGCCTTGAAAACCTTCCACCAGGCACAGCCAGGTCTTCCAAAACTCTGGAGACAAAAGATGTCAACATGAGGCCCACTGAGCCTCAGCGGAACGAGAGATCGCAGGGACGACTCACTCCCTTTTCTGTTACTTTGCACTTACAGAGCGAAAACAACTTATTAATCTTTTCCTAACATTGTTTCCTACCTTTATTCCTTCCAGACCTGGTCCCAAATGTGATTCCTCTTCCTCTGGGGGTGCTGCTAGGGAAAATTAAACCCAATACTCTACTCTGAATCCCCTTTCACTCTGATAATTGAGGCTGTGATGCTAGTCTAAGCTTTTCTCTCTGCTCCTCCTTGCCCTTCAGAGAAGTCTGTCCTTAGTTCTTCATGCAAACAAATTCCTGGCTGAACAGGCACACAAGGGCACCAGAAAAAAAGCAAAAGTTTGACTCTCTACACTGAATAGAGCTCGAGGCTCAGGTTTAGTCTCGTTACATGAATTAGCCATTGATTACAGCCAGCTTGTACGCTGCTTGTCACTGGAACATACAGCAAATAATAGATGGAAAGAAATGTACAAAGAAATGAGGAGTAGAAGTTTGGGGTTTTCTACCTTTGTTTAGTTGTCTTAGGTCAGTCGTGTGTATGTGAGTGTGTGTGCGTGTGTGTGTGCGTGTGTATGCATATGTTTCTCCAGCCTTATTGGAATAATACTATTTACTTCCATTTACTTTACAGAACTAAAAAAAAACCATATTATTCATTTAATCATGACTACACAGACATCTCTTGTTTATGTTTTCATTTTAATAAAAATGACCTGGCAAAGTAAAATTTCTCTTAACCCCTTTCAGATGTAGATTCAAGGTGATAAATGAGGGGAGAATGTAGATTTTTAATCAGCCATGTGTTCTCAGATGGAGGTAGTAGTGAAGCTTGTGTAAAACAGATACGCTCATGTAAGCTCCCCAGTATTCGCATGTAGCCTCTCTGCGTTTAGTTTCCTCATTCTTAAATAAGGACATTAGCTTTTGCAGCGGCATTATGAGGCTTAGACATAAGGTATGCAAAGTGACAATCTTAGGTGCTCAGGAAGTAAAGATTTCTTTTCTTGAATAGAGAACAGATTTGGACTCTGGTTTGGGCAAATGACTTAACCCTCTAGTTGCTGATTCGCCCCTCCTAAAATGAGGACAACATTACCACCTATCTTATAAAGTTGAGATAAGGCATGTGTCCCACTACACTGGTCTCATAATTAACTAAAGTAGATAATCATTATTATTTTCAAAAATTAGATTACTTTTCCAAACATATGTAAAAATATCTGTCACAACCTGAAGATTGTTCCTAAATGTTTTTCCCTTTTTAAAATTTTTAAACTCTAAATATTGAAGTGCCTGTATCCTCAGAATATTTTTTTTACTTTCTATTTTAAAATAATTTTAGATTTATAGAAAAGTTACAAAATAATAGAATTTCAATATTTTATTTTCTTAGCTTCCCCTGAAGTCAACATCTTACATAACCATGGTACATTATCAAAAATGGAAAATTAACATTAATATACTCCCTTTAACTAATCTGCAGACCTGCTTTGAATTTCATGAGTTGTCATAGGAATGTTTTCTTTTTTTTTTCCTCTGTCTAATCCAGGACCACACATTGCATTTAATTGACATGCCTCCTTAATCTTTTCCAATCTGCAAGAGTCTCTCTCTCTCTTTCTATCCCTCTTTCTCTCTCTGTCTTTGACAACCTTAACACTTATGTAGACTTCCTTCTTTAGGAAGTTACATTGCAGCCATGCAAATATCCTATTCATCATAATTTTGTTCACTAATTTTAGTGAATTGACCATTGAAGATCTTTGCCTTTGGTTATTATGTAGTGGTGTTTGCCCAAAGACGATTTTCTGTTTCAATCATTTCCTGTATATTACTTTATTATAATTCTACTGTAAAGAACATAAGACCCGACACCACAAAACTAGAAGAAAACACAGGGCAGAAGCTTCTTGACATCGGTCTTGGCAAGGATTTTTTAGATGCAACAACAAAGCACAAGCACCAGACGTCAAAACCAACAAGTGGGACCGGACGACATTAGGCTAAAGGTTCTGTGCAGTAAAAGAAACAATTAACAAAATGAAAAGGAAACTTACAGTTCTAAAATTTTTGTCTGTATCTGGGGTATGTGAAACATTACCTTGAACCTTATTTTTACAACTTTTTTTTTTTTTTAAGATTTTATTTGTTTGTTAGAGAGAAGGAGAGAGAAAGCACAAGTAGGGGGAGCAGCAGAGGGAGAGGGAGAAGCAGGTTCTCCGTGGAGCAGGGAGCCTGATGTGGGGCTCGATCCCAGAACCCTGGGATCATGACCTGAGCCAAAAGCAGATGCTTAGCCAACGGAGCCACCCAGGCATCCCTGTTTTTCAAACTTTCTTGAAAGTACATCCCACATCTATACGACTCCATTTCTCTTCCCTCATATCTCCATTCTGCCTTCACTCTCTCCCTGTTGGTGAACAATATTAACAGTTTCTGGTTATCATTTCCATATTTCTTATCTACAAATAAGAATATCCATATATAACATATTATATTTATACCTTTTTACATAATGTTTATTGTAGATAATCTGTTGCGCTTTGCTTTATTTGCTTAACAATATATTCCTGAAGTTACTCCATATTTGATCATGGAAATCTGCCCCCTTTTTACAGTTCCATCGTACTCAATTACATGTACACCGATATTTCACTTATGTACTGTCCTATGTATAGGTATCTAGGTTGTATCCAATATTTTACAATTATTAACAATGCAGAAATGAATAACCTTGTGCGTACGTATTTTCATACGGTGGTAAATGGAATAAAGGACAATTAGACCATTTTTCTTTATTTCTATTTTTTATACCATTTTTTCTGAACCATCAATATAAACAATTTAAATATGATTCAAAGTCATTGTGACTAAATATGAAGACTCACAACTTACTTTTTAAAATTTTAATCAAAATTTTGTTTAAGAAACATAACAACCCCTATTCAGACAATTCTCTGTTAAAGCATTCAATATACTGATTGTTTTAGTCCCTTCAGGCTGCTGTAACAAAGTGCCACAGACTGAGGGGCTTATAAATGACAGGAATTTTTTCTCACAGTTCTGGAAGTTAAAGTCTGAGATTAGGGTGCCAGCATGGTTGGATAAAAGCCTTTTTCCAGGTTACAGACTTTTCACTGTGTTCTCACGTGGTGAAAGAGGAAAGGATTTCTCTGGGGTCTCTTTTATAAAACCATTAATCCCATTCGTGAGGGCTGCACCTTCATGCCCTAAGCACCACCCCCCCAAAGCCCCACCTCCTAATACTCTCACTGCGGCATTAGGATTTCAACATATGAATTTGGGGGACACACACATTCAACTCTAGCACTCACCTTTTATCACAATGGCATTGTGTCTACCATTAGTTCAAGAAGACAGCGAGATTATCTCCCTGTGGGCACATGGAACATTATTCATCTAATGTAAATTTATTTATATCACTATTTTTTTCATCCCTTATGAGTCCATAGAATATCATATTCCTTCGTTCTTACAACATATGAACTAGTAAATAGATTTGTGTGCTTTTCATGAGCAGAGTACCTTCCCAAAGGTTGTAATAAATACACTAGTATACGTTAGGAAAAAAAAAAAAAGGCCAACAGTGGTAGAGAGTTTACTCAATGCCAAAGTTACACAGCTAATAAGTGCAGTCGAATTTGAAACCTGACAGTCTGTTTTCTAAATCGACAATATATTGAGCAAAAGTCATGAATACTGATGGATTTTAAATGACAGCGACAAGCATTTTTTGTGTCTGTACATTTCGTGAAAGTTTACTGCACACCAACTACTGGGCCAAAACGAAACCCACCCACTCCCATAACCCTCACATCTCTCTGAGAAGGGCACGTGATGGTTACCACTGTTTCAAATTACCCAGTTTACAAGTGTGAGAAAAATGGCAGCCCCAGGGACATCACATTCCCTGGGCTCTATTCTGAGCCCCTAGCTGGCCATGGTGATTTCTAAGGCATTACATACATTGATTAAAATCTATAGTCATCTTCCTTTACTTTTTCTTTTCAGCAATTGGTAGTAGACACAGCATTTTACATGTTTTTTGTTAAGTTTGAGAGAAAGGCTATCCTGTCCAGGTAACTGGCTTTTACTCAAAGGAACACTGAATTTCAGAAAGGTGTAGTGAAATCCTCAGGGTCACTGGGCAACATGTTGTGATACGAGGGTTGAAACCCTGGGGGGAGGATTCCAGAAATTTCAGAATTGGGGGTTCGAATTCTAAAATTCAAATTTATTGCATTATATAGATATTTAAGGAGCCTTCTACCATCTTTTTAAAAGAATTCTATTCTTACTTGTGGTTTTGTTATTTGAAATGAAGACACCTGCAGGACATTAGCCGTTATTTAAACACCTCAAGTAAGAATCAAGAGATCCATTCCTGGTCCTGGTTTCACTAATTACCAGCTATATGACATTTGGAAATCCATTTACACTCTAGTAACTGTTAATTGGAGGCTTGCCTAGCACACACACTTTTTCAGAGATCTACAGTGAACTGACAGGCCTATAAAGACCAGTTGTTCAGACTGCAGCCAATTACCTTTCAAGAAACTCCTGGGGAGAAAAAAAATCCATATAAGGATTAACCCTCTCATCCAAAAGATACCTAAGGATATGGATCTCAAAAGCATTTTGATTTGCATCTTTTTCTCATAGCATTTGGCCTTATCTTGGGCTGATTCTGAATCTCTACTTGGAGAAAAAAAAAATAGTGCTAAAATTCGGCTCTTAATTTATTCTGCTAGTCACACATGCTGTCTTTCATCTTGCTAACTTGTAATAAGTGGATGTCCTAATCTCATCGTTCATACCCTTTCCTTGTTGGCAGGATTAAAAAAAGAAGAAGAAAAGCAGGATGAGCAATTTGTAGAGAAGAATATGATAAAGTCCTCTGGTCCCCCTAGAAGGAACTTTTTTTGTTAACAAGACCTTACATCGGCCCACTGAATAATGCAAAATTTGTTTGGTTGTACCCTGCAGGGCTCCCAGGCCCGGAAGCCAGGGGCAGCAGCCGTACTGGGTTGGCACAAAGTAGCAGAAATGTCATTTTTTAATTATGTGGTTCTGAGGGGAATCTATTATCCACTGCTGAGATGCTGAAATCAGACAATTTATCTCCAAGGCAGCTCTGTCTACAATCTAGAATATATATCTCTTGTCACTGCAGGAAATAGAACGAGGGGATGTTTTTATTTCTGGTGCCTTATGTTTATATATTTATTCTTTTAAGTTTCGCCAGTGAAAGGGAATAACGTCCTAAAGCATTGCTCTGCCCGCTTCTCCTTCCTGAAGGGTGTTCAAGTCACCCCAGCTCTTTCCCCGCCCAAAGCTGGTATCAAGCCTTGTGGGCCTCACATTCAGTAAGTCTTCGCCTGGCCTCCAACTCATGTTCCCAAATGTCCATGGCCAAGGTTAATAGAAACAAATCTTTAAGAAGGACCCAGCGAATCAAAGGCTCCCACCTAAATTAGTATAAATACAAATTGCTCTTTTGCATTTCAAAGGAGATGCTGGAAACTATTTGAAACATATCCTTTCTTCTCTCCTGAGCTATTTTCATTTAAATGTAAACTAATACTTATACCTACCAGCTTGTTCATAACGACTCTTCATTATTTCTGATTTTTTCCCCTTAAGGTATCAAAGCAAATGAAAGAATTCAGTTCATATTTGTCTACCCCTCACCCTTTCTTTAGAAAATCCGCCAAATTCATTACGTTCACTGCTCTGTGTGCATCAGGGCTCCGAGCAGTTCTCATCTATTAACCATCAGGTACAAGCTAAGTGCTTTTAAAACAAAGGCGTGCAGTTTATTTTAAACGAATGTATGCTTTCTATATCCTATTAACAGCATCAGGAACTGCGATCCAAACCCTGCTTGGCAGAATGATAATAGCTGCACTGCCCTCTAGTGTACGACTGTTGGTATAGCAGTACAGGTCTAGGAAGACAAATGCAGAGGATTTGTTTGTTTTGTGGCAAGAGGGCACCTGTGTGCATGTGTGTGCGTGTGTGCGTGTGTGTGTGTGTAAACTTTCAGAATCAAAAGAAAGTGCAATGTCACCTTCTAGGCTACAGAAGGGGTTCTATTCTGAAATACAAAGTTTTCAGACTGTCGGTTCGTCTCCTAATGCCAGAAGCATACATCACTAAGGTATTTTCGGCTACCCTCCTTTGGCAGCATGAGCAAGGGGAAAATGGGATGATCTTTACTATAGACTTCCTCACTGTAAATATAGAATATAAACACGTCCAATCAAAATGCTCATCCACCCTGGTTATTCTTTTATAAACATACGCAACTAAGTTGAAAGAAGAAATATGCTTCAACAATATCATTCATATTCATGTGTTTAACAAAATAAGTCAAACGGAAAGGAAATCATCCTTAAAAGGATTTGCCCACAGATATAACATAGTTACTCATCATTTACAAATAACCATTACTACTAAGCAATATTAGATTCATTTGGGGATTTTATTCTGAATCTGTCAAAGCAAGCAGTCTTTGAAAGCTCTTATAGACTGTGACCAGGAATACTCGTGAATTTTAATATACAGGATAAACACCCACACGCCCCCCCCACACACACAGAGGAATCTTTGGGGTAACTGGAATTTATTTTTTCCAGCTTCTGTGGGACTTGAAACATAATATAAATATATGAACATCACGGAATCTCACCCCAGACCTGCCTTCAGTTTATAGAAATCACCCTAATTTTGTGGCTTCTTACACATACCACACCCCTCAGCTGGGTCTGTGATATTTCCATCTTATCAATTCCCAGTTCCTGGACCCCAAGACACATTACTAAACAATGTATATTTTTCTTAACTGACTGGGCAGCATATTAGCCAATTCCAGAGCCAGGCTTCACGCGTTTAAATCCTGTATCTGACAAGAGCTCTGCTCCTTCGGGTTAAGTTACATAACGTTCTGAGCTTCGGTTTCCCATCTCGGAAATGCAGAACGTAAGAGCACCCACCTCGCACTGTCGCATGAAGAGTCAGTGAGCTAGGGCATATATGTCAAGCAGCATATAATACCTATCAGATGTGAATACATCCATTCAGAAAGCTGTTAGCCATGTAAATGCTATGTACACTTCAAAGATGAAGCCAGATGACCAGTTATCATTTCCAGTTGAGATCGAGCCCCCAGAGCTGACAGCAAGAGAGAGAGCTTGTAGAAATTGGAGTCACCTGTGTGAAGAGGCACAGTGCTAACATTCCCTGAAATGCTCACCATTGCAGTTACTAAAGACAGCAAATCAGGACGGCTGCTGAATGCTTCCTTGAAGGCAATGGAGTGGCTGGAAGTCCTCTGGGAAAACCCTCTGTAATTTATTAATGGATAGGAAAAAAAAAAGCCCTCAGGGGTGCTTGGGTGGCTCAGTGGTTTAAGCGTCTGCCTTCCGCTCAGGCCATGATCCCTGAGTCCCTGGATAGAGCACCCCGCCCCCTAAGCCCCAGTCTGGCTCCCTGCTCAAGGGGGAGTCTTCTCCCTCTCCCTCTTCCCCTCCCCCTGCTTGTGCGTGCTCTCTGGCTCTCTCTCAAATAAATAGATAAAATCTTAAAAAAAAAAAAAAAAGATGTCCTCAAATAAAGCAGTTGACTGGCTCTGTCTGAATTCCCACAATGGTTCTCTCCTTGGACTCAGACCTGTCATGTGGAGAAGAAAGGGTCTTCTCTGTTTCTTCCACTATATCCAAAGGGACTCAAACACCCCAACATATTAGGGTGTTCATGTTAAAAGACCATTTTATAGTCTAGGAAAAGAAAGAGGTATTATTGCTCATATCATTGTCAGCTACTTTCATTTTATGTAGTTAGCTAATAAATCCTAGGAGAAAACCTCAATTCTCAGGCTATTGGGGTCCTGATTTGAGAATAAAGGATTTAAATCTCTCCCATTTAGAGATTTCACATTTGCTGCTATTACTTGATCGTGTCTTAACTGGTAACATATAACCTGATTCAGAAACCTGACTCCATCTACTAATCCAAATACATATAGTAGATTTTATATAGATGTATTTTTATATATTTTATATATATATATATAAAAATTCATATATATGAAAATACATATATAAAATAGATATATATTTTATAGATATACTTACATAAAAATACATATATAGTATATATTTATATAAATATATATATAAAATCTATTATATAGAGCATAACCTTCAGAAGAAAAATAAAGGAACTTATTTCAGAAATTAATTGAAAATATGATACAAAAATATTCATGGCATTAATAAATTTAATAAAAAGATAAAATAATAAAATTTTGAGAGATAGTTTTGATGATGAAATCACTACCCTGAAATAAGTTGTATGTAAGAGATTCTATCAAATTCAATACTAATAACAAAACTATTTTTCCTCACCAAAATTCACAGCAAGGCATTTTCTTAGCTTTCAGAATATGAAAAATAGTATATCATTATTTTAGAGGTACTCAACTATTTACAACTATTTATTAGTACTTTCACAATTAGATTATTTCTTTCAAATTCTGATTTAAATTTCTCCACCTATTTCATAGTTGAATACTTACACGCGCGCGCACACTCACACACGCGCGCGCACGTGCGTTCGAGCGGCTGAATGATTGTCTGGCTTGATTTTTAGGCTAGAGTGCAGTGTACTTAATCTTGCCAAATATTTTGTTCTATTTTTGCTCTTTGTGACCAGCAGGTATTTTTACCATCTTCATAAATATTCTCACAGAGAGTCTGGTTTTCTATCTTCCATCTTATTAAAAGACATTTTAACAAAGGATCAAAGAAAGTGTAACCTTTCTTAAAGACTCTTTGGTATTTTGTCTTTTTTTTATACCTTAAGGCAAAATTGTGACTTTCTTCAAATCTGTTTCTAGCATAAAATTTTCATATTGGATAGAAAAATAAAAGAGTCATCCTTATAACACTTTACTATTAAGTGATGGGGTTTTTTTCACCATGAAGTACCTTTTGTTTTCTTATTAAAAAAAAAAAAGACTAAAATGAAAATATTCTCCTTCTTTTGTTTTTCAGCCAAAGCATTTCCCACGTCTTTTCCGCAACACCATGCAACTGAGTTTTGTTCATTCATTTACTTTTAATTTATTAAGAAAAAAATATCTTTTTCAGTATGATGATATCATTATTTAACAGTAGCAAAATTTTGCCTAAAATATTCCAGGTTTTCACAAGCCTGAACAGATTCATCCAAGATTAGGATGAGAATAGCAAGGTAGCAGGTAGTAGATCTTGGTTTTAGAAAATAGAATTATGAAATAAAATTAAATCTGTCCATTAATGGTATATATATCTAGGAAGGGAAATTTGAAGAACAACTTTTTAAATGCCATACGAAAATCAAAACACAACAAAAATCCAGCTATGTTTTTTTATTTATGTCTTTTGGTTAATATTTTGTCTCCTAAACAGGAGACAGGTCCCAAATGGAGTCACTTGTGCTAAACCCCACATCAGCAAACCAAGACTTAATACCTTACCTAATTGTAGTTTCAACCTTCTCCAGGAATGCAAACTTAATCTGGTCAGTCTGGAATTTTCTAATCAGCACTAGTGATGTCATCTGAGAGCCCCCTGTAACTCCCAAAGGAAGGTGACTTTTCTCTAAATGATCCTTTTTCTTATTATTGGTTTCCTTGTCCTACCACTTCTCTACCTTTAAAAACCTTTCCTTTTCTGTAGCTGTTTGGAGTTCCTTTCTATTGCTAGATGGGAGGCTGCCTGATTTACAAATCACTGGATAAAGCCAATTTGATCTTTAAATTTACTCAGTTGAATTTTGTTGTTTAACAAGTCTGAAATATATAAGGACTTTAAATAAATGATTGTGGAAACTGGTAAGCTGGTGTGGGGATACAGGCATATTATTAAACCTTCTATTCCCCAAGATGGTTACCTCCTCCACTTTTATTAAAAATTATATATATAGAGAGAAGTTTATTGAAAACAGGAATATTGCCTATCTACACTGTTATTTTAAAAGAACTAGCAAAACAAGATTTCAAATTTTCTGCTGCCATTATTATTTCAAACAAGTATATAATTTTATAGCATTACCATAAAACAAAATGCTTATGTTTAATTAAAAGCTTAATTAAATTATGTGTATCAACACCATTCCATCTACCTTTATTTAGAAATATATTTATTTAATCATGAGCTCTATAGTTTTTGAACTATGATTTTTTCAATCCTAAATTGTATTTTCCCTTTGTACGTTTTGAATGGAAACTCCACATATTTTTCCCATTAAAATTTAGTCGTTTCAGGCTATCTACAATATATATGCATAAAGAACAATGAGAAGAGAACACTTACTACGATGAACACTGAGTAATGTATAGAATTGTTAGGTCAATATATTGTATGTCTGAAACTAATATAATATTATATGTTAACTATACTAGAATTAAAATTAAAAAACTTAATTTAAAAAAAAGAGCAATGAGAGGAAAGCAGGAAAAGATAAATAGTCAGTTGCAGGCAATCCATACATTTTCTTTGAAAAAAATATCACTTTGGCTTCTTCAGGACAATTCTTCTGAGGGTGAGTGGTTTGTTAAGCTGAAGATAAAAAGAAGGAAAAGTAAAATTGTGGGCCATGGCAACATGAAAACTGTAGAGGAGCAAAATGAAACTGAATCTAAGGTCTGCCAGCTCCCCTGTGTCACCTGCCACCCAGCCACACGTTCAGCCATTTAGTAATGAACAGAGAGGCAATGAGAAAAAAAATCTATTCTGAAGGTTTTATTGCAATGACTGATTCTAGCTTTCCTAACCCAAATCCAAACAGTTTGGTAAGGGGTAGACCTGAGACAAGGATTTCCTTTTTATCCTCCTGAATAAATACTAATTTTGGAATGCACTGAAGATTTTTGAAATGTTCAGCTCAAAATACGTAGCAAAATACATTTCACATGAGATCATTCGTGACAAATCTGGTGCACGTCCAGAAGAGGGTAGGATGTGAAATACAGAATATTGTATTTTGAATCTCCAAAACCATATTGGGTCATGTGTGGAAAACTGCCCTCTTTCTCATTTCTGTTAAAGAACTGTTCATTCTCTAAGTAAAAAAGAAAAAAAAAAAGTAAGTTAGAAATTTCCCCATGCTGGGGTGCCTGGGTGGCACAGCGGTTAAGCGTCTGCCTTTGGCTCAGGGCGTGATCCCGGCGATCTGGGATTGAGCCCCACATCAGGCTCTTCTGCTATGAGCCTGCTTCTTCCTCTCCCACTCCCCCTGCTTGTGTTCCCTCTCTCGCTGGCTGTCTCTATCTCAGTCGAATAAATAAATAAAATCTTTAAAAAAAAAAAAAAAGAAATTACCCCATGCTGTATTATAATGTAATAGTATGTTATTTTAGAAAAATGAAAGTCAATTAAAATGTGAACCTATGTATGTCAGGCAACAAAAGGATGCTGATTAAAAGGCAGACAAGCCTCCCACATCAATGAACACTACTGAAGACTAAAGTAGATGCACATCAGACATGATTCGGGAGTCAACTTTTTAAATCTTCTGGCACTTCGAATAAGTGGATTCATCACATTCATCCAATCGTTTACTCAACAAGTGATCACTGAAGATCCACTATGTGTCAGCACTCTCCCAGGTGCAACAGGTACAGCAATTTTTTAAAAAGACATAGTGTTTGCCTTCATAGATTTATGTTCTATTGGGAAAGTTAAAATATGCATAAATAAATAAATTTTAGTTCTAATATCAACTACAAAGAAATAAAACACAATAATGAAATAGTGACTAATGCTATGTGTGTAGAGAACTAGAGAAAATTTTCCTAAAGGGGAAAACTTGGACAGAGATCTAACTGATGAAAAGAATGTATTCTTACCAAGATCCAAGGGAAGTGGCTTTTTGAAGGTGGGAAAAGGACCAGAAAGTTCAAAAACCCTTACATGACAATACGAAAAGGACCAGAAAGTTCAAAAGCCCTTACATGACAATACATCAGTCATGTTCAAGGGATGGGGGGAAGAAAAGATCAGAATGTCAGGAACTGGAAGAGGTGACTGGATTGTATGGGATCAGGTCAGAGAGGTAGGGAGGGGCCAGATCACATAGGCTTTATGGGTCATTGCAAGGGTTTGGGGTCTTGCTCAAAGTATAATTTGGAAGCCATTAGAAATCTCACTTGCATGTTATTTGAAGAATGAATAGAATATGCATGGTGAATAGGGTAAGAGAGAGGAAAAGCTACAATCTGGGAGGTTGTGAAATGATGTTGCCAAGATACAGTGATGTGGTCCAGGGTCTTATCTTTGAAGATGATGAGCAGATCTCTGATATGGGATTTATATTGGAGGTAGAAATGGCACAGTTTTCTAATTGGTTGTATGTGAGATGTAATAGAAAATGAAAAAAAAAAAATCCATCCTTTCTAGTGTCCTGACTTGAGCAATGGATAAGTGGTGTCATTTACCAAGATGGGAAAGATGGGTGGAGATAATGTTAAAGGGAGAGAAATAGGAGTTTTGCTTTATGTATATCAATTTTGATGTGCCTTTTGGTCATTGAAGGCTGATGTTGAATAGACAGATAAATGAGTAGGTCTGGAGGTAAGGAGAGTTTGGGACAGAGACCAATATATAGGAACATTTTGTAGGGAGAGGACATTTAAAGCCATTTGACTTGATAAGATCAGCTGAGGAAAGCTTGTAGTTAGAGATAAGAAAAGACCTAGGCTATGGAGTGCTCTCCTGTACAGATTTGGGCAAAAGACAAGAAGTCAGCAAAAAGACTAGAAAAGAGTAGTCCACGAAGAAGGAGAAATAGCGTGAGAATGTACTATCAATACACCGAGAGGATAAAGTATTTCAAAGAGGATGATGCTTCCTTCTTCCAAATTCTCTGGGAAGTAAGACAAGGAAAGAAAGTCAACCACTGAATATGGCAAGATAAACCTTCATTTCAACTCTTTCAGTGAAGTTTAGTGGAAAAAAATCCAAATTGGAGTAAGTTGAGAATGGAACAAGGGAGACTTATAAAGATATTGACAATAGCTCAGAAGAGTTTTGCTGTGAAGGAGAACAGAGAAATGGAGCAGCACTTGGAGGGTGGCAGTGTCAAAAAGTTTTGTTTTCTCCCTATACTTTTCTTTGATACATTTTTAACAAACTATAACAAATATGCAACCTCACTATTATAGCACTCTTTACATTTATGCTATCATATTTACACAAGTATGTTTACCTATGTAAGGCCTTCTCTTTCCTACATTCTCTGGGTACCCAGGCTTATTTGATAGATAGTGATAGATAGATGATAGATAGATAGATGATAGATAGATGATAGATAGATAGATAGATAGATAGATAGATAGATAGATACAGAGATATAGAAATATATGGCTCCCAGTCTAATGATTTGTTCAATTCGGTCAGGCTTTTCCATCTAATATTGGCTCTCTAACCTCTTTTTCATTCTTATGTCAACATATTAAGCAAGGGTCTTATTCTCACTCAAGTGGTAGGTGATCTCAATAATAGCCAAAGTCAATGGATTTCTAAGTCACTTATGTCTCTCTAGAGGCAGTTTTCTCCACAAACTACCTTTTGTTATTTCCAGCTACCTAGTTAATAAAGTTCAAAACCCTTGGTTTGTCATTTAAAGTCCATCGAGATCCAGTTTTAGTCTTTATCATTTGAAAAATCAATATTTATTCAAATGAGGAAGAAAACATTGGAGATTTTCTTCCCAAGACTTCCCCTACCCTTCTATTCAATGGAGCTCATAAATAAAAATAATTTAATGGAATCCCAGGCACTGTTTTCTGGGGTGTAGTAGTAGTGTTATGAGAATTATGTTTCAGGATCCTTCATATGCACAACCTTCTAAGACTGAAAGAGAAGGAGTTTTGTATTTATCACTTGTATTCTTTTGTATTTAAAAGGACTTGCCAAATCATACAAGCTTTGGGCTTATTTACTTGGATCAGCCTTAATGTTTGGCTTGATACCCAAACCAAATATATTTTTGTCCTACAAAGTCTCATGGCCTTCCTTACAGTATATACTAAATTCAATCTTATGTCACAGCTAAATGTTTATCTCTATTTTATCTTCCAAAGATAATACTCCTTGAAGTAATATTCCATGCCTATTTCCTAATATGTTGACTCACACAGAGGTCTAACTCAAAGTCTGTCTGTTCAAATGAATGAAAGATTAACATCGGAGCTCTGTTCCTAAAACTTTATTTCTTTAGGATATAATGCAAATACTTCCAAGAGAAATAACCACGTTGACACCTTTTATATAAGGATAGAAATGCATTTAAATGCAAAAGTCTAGGTTGAATAAAATCTAATTTACTTTTTAAAACGTCCCTGAATTGTGTTATGAAAATTAATATCCCGTGAAAATTAAAAGTTCCAAGCATCTGAATGTTTGTCACTTGTTTGTATTAATCTCTATTTTAATGGGAGGATCGGTTTGCAGTTTTACTTCTTCTTAGTATCAATACTCATTTTTCATGGACTGTGTAATGTAAGATATTAAAACATGTCACTGAGATTCATATTGAATCTGGGATCACAACAAGGATCATAGCTTTCCCCTATAATGTCCAGTCATCACTGATATTTCATCATATCTCATCCTCTTTCGAGTGTAATGAATCATCCTTCAGATTTTTATCTTATTAGAAAACCTGCTGCGAGGCATAGTGCATGCTCTAGCTAGCACTTGAGATCGTTATTTCAGCACTTGATGTAAAACAAAAAACACTATGTAAATCCAAATTGCTTCGCCTGTCTTATTTTGCCAAGAGCCTCACCTATCTCAACCATCAATCTGAAAAGGCAGATGCTCTTTATTGACATTGCACTGAAAAAATAAATTTGTATAAAATATAATTTCTAGTATTTAAACTAAAAGCTAATTTTTAACTCCTTTTAAAATGTCGATGATTTCTATATTTGCAGTCTACTTTTGATTGCTATACTATTTTTATCTATATTCTGAGTTCATTTTGCAAGGACATAATTCTAGAATATCCAATTGATTAAAAACTAGATAAAGAAAATTCCTGGGGCTCACTAAGGATGATTGGGAAAAATTGTAATTTGAAAAATTCCTAGCTTTCACCTCTATCCATTAAGAAGTGTCTTATTCCTCCAGGACACCCAGCTTTGTTTAACTCTAAAGTGATTGCCAGAATGAAATTAGATTCATTTTATTTGACAAAGTAAGAACATAAAGTGACAACTAAATTTAAAGATGGCGCAATTTCACTCATATAAAAAAATGCTTGGTATTAGCATTACTATAAGGAATATCTCATTGGGACTTTAGAGAGGAAGAGATGTTAGAATCTATGCAAACATGTTAGAGACAAATGTGCATTTTGTAAATTTTCACTCAGACATCTGTAGGAAGGTTTCTAATTTTTCAACCTCATTATATATGGCAATGGATTATCGATGGTGGACATCCTCAACTATATTTAAGCAGTTCCACTGAAACAATTTAACTTTGTAAATTAAGTTTGTTATTCATATCCCATGCCCATCATTTTCGAGTTCACACTTGGCAATGTAGATATTTAAAAAGAATGACTCTCAAGAATTCTTTCCTTCTGAGGTTCCTGGGCAGAGCTCTTCTTTGAACACTTACCTCACATATTGTTAGCCATTTATGACTTACCCAAGGTTGTCTACACCTTCCTATCCATCTGCCCCTTAATGCATTGTCTTTCTCTGTCTCCACCTCTGCTTCTGCTTCTCTGTCTCCTTCTCAACTTTTCCCCTCATCTCTCTCTCTCTCTCTTACACACACGCACACGCACACGTGAGCACACAGATGATAAAGAAGCTTCAAGTAAATAAGAAAGTTCCTCACCATGGACTCTTCTTGACTCTATCAGTGACAGGATTATATATACAAATGGCTTGACATTACAATAATATAATAAGGACATTTAAAAAAGCAAAATTGGGCAAACTCGGAACCAGTCTTTCTGAGGAATGAAACAAATACATCCTGTTACTTTGATTTCTATTTTCCTTATTCCTTCTCAACCTCCCATTGGCAAAGCGTACACTTCACACCACTCAAAATACACTTTGGTAGTTCTATTGTATAACGAAATTGGTCAACATTAGTTACTGGCTTGTTCATCCTAAATATTTAAGTGATTAAAAAGCTAATCTTTTAGTAGTCGTCACCAGTTTGTGTGTTAATTCCTGGGAGACTGGCTCCATTTGAAAGTTTTCCCTGCTACCTGCAAAAAGCCTTTCGTATTATCCTCAGAGTCACCACCACCAGCTGCATCATCCTCTACATATGGACAAGAATTTGCATTCTGTAGTCCTTTTTAGCAGTCAATAAAATAATTCGTTTCTCAACAAACATAGAGGTAGTATCACTTTCGGTCACTGATGTCTATTTTTGGAAAACTAGTAACTAAATCTTTAACAAATTAGCATGTAAAGTCCCACTCTGAAATTATTAAAGACTTTACCCAATTGACTAAGTAGCTATTATCTCCTGTTACTGTGGTAACCAACGGTCCCTTTTGAACCAGAGGAAATAGATTATAATAGCAATTAATGCTTGAAACTCGTTATTCCTAGAATGGCTAATCCTTGGCTATTGCAACCTGGTGGGTCCCTGCGACTGTTAATTAATAGCTAGTCATTTACGGCACTGCATTTCTCCAGCACAAAGTTTCTTGCTTCTTTTCCTGAATTTGCTTTATTTGTGAATATTATTTGCCTTGTAACAAACACTACTTGAAAACAGTGTTGCATGGCATTTATTTCTTCGTGTAAGAAGTCAGAAAATCTAATGCAAAACCTTATGAATTTAAACCCCAGGCATAAATGGAAGAAAACACAAATTTCCAAAATCAAGATAAAAGAACCCCCTGAAGTGATCCAGTTGTTTTGCTAATGCGTATCATGATGCTGATGCTACCATGCCACACTGACCTTTCTTGCTCTGATCTGCGGTTGTTTTTATGAAAAGGTCAAACCTTGCCCCTGCTGTAGACCAATTATACATTGTGAGAAACACAGGATAGGCATTGACAACTGTGATGGTTAATTTTATGTGTCGACTTGACTGGCCTAAAGGATGCCCAGATAGCTGGCAAAGTATTATTTTGGGGTATGTCTGTGAGGGTGTTTCTGGAAGAGATTAGCATTTGATTCAGTGGACTGAATAAAGAGATTCACCCTAACCGATGTGGGTGGGCATCATCTAATCCATTAAGGGCCTAAAGGCAACAAAAAACCAAAGGAAAGATGAATTTACGCTTTCTCTTCTTGAGTTGAGATGTCCATCGTTTCCTACTCATGGAGAGCTCCCAGTACTCATACTTTCAGACTCTGGACTAACACCAGCAGCCTCCTTGTTCTCAGGACTTTGACCTTGCACCGTGACTTACACCATCTCTTGTGTCTTCGGCCTTCAGGCTTCTACGGGAACTATGCCACTGGGTTTCCTGGTTCCCCAGAGTTTAGACAGCAGAGCATGGGACCTCACAGCCTCCCAAAATCTGTGAACAAATTCCTATAATAAATATCATATCTATATCTATATCTATATCTATATCTATATCTATATCTATATCTATATCTATATCTATATCATCTCTCTATATACCCATAGCTATATCGTTATTGGTTCTGTTTCTCTAGAGAACAGTGACTAATAAAACCATTTAAGAAGAACAGAGGTATTTCCAAAGTGGTTTAGATCAATGAGGGTAGAAGTTCCCCACTATTTACTAAAGTTGAAACCTTCTTCCTCTGAATATTGTTCTTTCTGGGAAATAGAGCATTGATTGGAAGAAGTGTAATTTTACTGCAGTATACCTAATATTGGGGATTAAATAGATAGACAACCTCCCTGGCCATTTATAGAAGACTGGGCTGTGTGCTCACTGATGTTTCACAATTTCCTGTTGACTTCTCTAAAAAAAAGTTTGGCCATCTATTTTTTCAGGTTGAATTCCAAGCAAGAGATTGCTCTAAACAAAAATGGGGGGGGGGGCGGAAAGAAGGAAAAGCAAGGGGGCAGGGAGTGTTCAGCTATTTATTTTGTCGTATTCAGGAGAGAACACAGATGAACAACAAAAATACAAAACAGTTCTCAGCACTGACTATACATATAAATTTTCCAGGGAGAATTTTATTAAAAAATACGTATTGCTAGGCATCAATTCTGAAGTTTCAATTTTATGGGTCTGAGGCGAGGGCCTGAAACACTATGATTTTTTGCAGTTTTATAAATGATTCTAAAATACACCCATGGGTAACAACCACTGGATTAGAAAGTGCGAGGTGAGGAGTTGAAGCCCTGTATTGATAAGTACAATTGCCATGACTTTATGGAATTTATTGCAGGATCCCATATAACTGTCATAATAAGAGTTTTTAACAAGTTAACAACTTAACAAGAAGCTGACAAAAAAGTTCCCAGTAAAATAAAGTTATAATTCCAAAACTGCAGCATTGAATACTAGGGCATCAGAAGGAAAAACAGAGGCAGGAAGAAAGAAAGAGAAAGAGGGAGTCTGAAAAATCAGTCTATACTTATGATAGTTTCACCTTTTCCCTTGGTTAGACCACAGTCAGCAGGAAATCAACCATACACTAATGTAGGTGTTGCTGTGAAAGTATTTGCTAGCTGTGCTTAATGTTCATAATCAGCTGACTTTAAGTAAAGGTGATTATTCTAGATCATCTAGGTGGGCATGACTCCATCAGTTGAAAGCTTTAAGAGCAGAAATGAGAATTTCCAAGAGAAGAAGAAATTCTACTTGTGGCTGCAGCTTCAACCTGACCTTCTGTGTAGTCTGCCCTGAAGTTCTCAGACTTGCCTACCCAGACCCCACAATCACACAGCCAATACCTTACAGTGTGTCTCTTACTACACATCTCCTACTAGCTCTGTGGACGAACCTTCACTGAGACACTACTACTATAAGGCCCTTCACTCAGACCTACCCACAAAGAGCTCTTTGTCGCTCCTTCTGAACGAACCTGTTTCCATCAGGACCTCACTCGGGAGGAGGTCCTCCGAGGATCCCGTTCACACTGTATATGAGGTTATTCTCCAAGGGGTGACATTTTTCATGGAATACCATGTGAATGAAGATACCTGAAGTTGTGCAAATCTATGGTATTGATCAGTCCTCCTCGCAGCTTGTCTTATATAACTGCCTATAGACAATAGAGTAAAAATATTCTTCTTCTGGAAGGGGGGATATATTCATTTTCAACTGATCACTTACTTGTCGTAATGATGTTACAAATAAAAGATTTCTGTATCTTGTCACATCCTCCGTGTCAAACCTACAGCCCTGTGTATTGGTTTTAAAGAAATATTTGTTACTGAAATGGTATTTACACTAGCAGATTTGATGACATCAATAAACATCACATAGAACATACAAAATAATCTCTTTAAATTGATCAGAGAATATCTAAGCACACAGAAGGGTCTTCATAATTATTTATAGCACGTAATAACTCAGGCTTTTATAATTCTTTTTCCCCTTCATTTCCAGCACTAGAGGTTTGGGCAGGTCTTTTTCTTCCTAGCCAAACTGTTTTAATTAAACGTTTCTTTTCAGGAAAGTTTTTTCTTAAACCCAAAAGCAATCCTCTAATTTGAAAGAAAAAAGGACTGTAAATCAGATATGTCCCTAATGGCATGATGAACTTAATACGAACATTTCAATTCACTCATTTCTTTAAGAAATAGTATCGAGCACCTATGATTGACGAGATATTGTTCTGGGTATTATACACAGACCAAAATCCCTGCCCTCATTCAGGTAACATTGCAGTGAGTTAATAAAACAACTGAGTCAGTCTTATAGTTAATGGAAGGCCCTGAGTGTTGGGGAGAAAAATTTAGTAGGGAAGGAGTATAAGAAGGGCAAGGGCAAGAGTAGGGTAGGAATAGAGAGGTAGTATACAATTTTGCTTAAGATGTATTTATTTATTTGAAAGAGAGAGAGAAAGCCCTAGCAGGGGGAAGGGTGGAGGGAGAGAGAGAATCTCAAGCAGATGCCACGCTGAGCAGGGAGCCAGACACGGAGCTGGATGCCAGGACCCTGAGATCACAACCTGAGCCAAATCAAGAGTCAGACGTTTACCCAGCTGAGACATCCAGGTGCCCCAGTAGTGTACAATTTTAAAGGAAATAGATGGAAGAAGTGACTTAGCGGGTGACTTGAACCAAGACAAAGGAAATGAAGATATGCACCATGTGGAAAGGTGCAAGGAAAGAGCTGTGAAAGAGGAAATCGCTTAAGGCAGAGAGTGTTAGGGGCACTAGAGAGAAGAGTGGCTGGGGAGGGGATTGCGGGAGCAAACTTTAGTAGATGAAGGTGGATGGCAGACGGTGTACCTGCCGGGCAGTGCATTATTGCAGGTCACCGTTAGGACTGTCTTCAACCATGAGTGTGATGCAGAACCATCGGAGCGATTTGGGCTAAGCGGTATCAAGATCAGGTGTAGACGTTAGAAGCAGCATGTCAGTGACTTTCCTCAGAAGAGAGAACAGGAGGCGAGAGTGCAAGAATGGTGGTAGGTGGGAGGCCTAGTGCAATACCCCAGGAGGTGGCTTGTGTCAGGGTGAAGGCAGAAGTGACCGTGCTGAGACATGGTGAGATGGGTGTTGGGGTAAAGTCATTAGGATTTCCTAAAGGACAGAAAATGAGCTGTAAAGGAAGGCAGGTCAAGGAAGCCTTCCAAAAGGAATGTTTTTTTTTTTTATAAAAGTATCAGTGTGGGAAGAGATGTGTTTTGAAGACTGAAGTCACCTGTATTGTTGATGTACTAAACTCAACTTGTTATCAGCAAATTTCCCTCTTGTAAGTAACACAAACCTGCTAATGAGTTTCAATTCTATTAATGAGTGCCAGGGAACTAAACTTACTTTAACACCTGACAAAGAAATTTGCTATTAACAAAAAAAGCTGTGAAAGAAAATAAACTTAACAAATATCAACCCACCCTATTTATTAAATAGGCTAAAAACAAGGGTGCATTGGAGCTGGCTTGCACCATCTGGAGAGAACGATCGTGTGCGTTTCTTCCCAGTTCAGTGTTTGTGTAATACCTTGAAATTGGCCATGTTGGGGATATTCACACTACGGAAGCTATCAAGTGCTACAAACTCAGATTTTTCCTTTTCCCTTCCTACCAAACTGGTTGTTAAACATTTACCAGCACGACTCTGCTAGCAATAACCGATTTTAACACTGAGTTAAAATAAATAAATGGAGGGCAGTGTTTGCCCTTTGCTTTCTAAAGCTGAAGTTATGTATCTTCCATCTGTGTTGCACTGGGCCTTTAACTAATGTAACTAAATAAGGTTTTTAAAGCCTTTTTCATTAATTCTTCCACGAACTGTTCAGGTGAGCACCAGGCCGAATTCGGGTAAGATGCAATGAAGAGTGTTACCTCTCAAATCTGAGCGACCCAAATATGTACTCTTCTGTCAGACCTTATAACACTTTTTATTGAACAGTTTTCTATCTCTAAGATGGGGAGAGCACCGATGCCACAGCGGGATTGTGGAAATCGAGGAAATTGGTAAAATTCCGATCTGATAACCGGCACTCCATACCTGATGGTTCCATTCATTCCTCTCTTCGCCTGAACACCTTCCACGTGAACAACACGAGTTTCACTAGGAGTGACCTGACTCTAGAGTAAACTAACCAGTCTTCTCATGATGAATGGTTTCATCTTTTTATTTTGTCTTCCATTTATTTTTTAAACAAACTGTAACGAGGTCTAAGCGTGCAATAAACTGCACGATTTAAAGGGTAGAATTCAGTGAGTTTGTCGGACACACACATCTACAAACACTGTGTGTTTTAAACCATATTTTCCTGATTTATCGACACTTCTGTCACTATTAGGTGTTTCTGATTGTTTTTAGTAACTCTTCTTGTCTTGCGATCTAATTTTTCCTGAGATAAAGATGACCCCTCCGACTTCCTTCGGTTTACTGCCTACATAGCATATCTTTTCTCGTGCTGTTACTTTCAATTTTTTTGGATTTTATATTTAAAGTATGTCTCTTTTATAGAGCATACAGTTTGTGAATAGTCTAAGAATCACTGCGTTCTGACTGGGTGTTGTCAAGAGTTTGGCTCAGCTACTCCATGGTACTGTTGGCTCTGGTCCATTTTCTTTGTCCAGGCGGCCTTCAGGACCTCGGCCTGACACCGGCCCCTGAGGCAAGTGCGCCCCCTAGAGAGCAGCCACGGAGTCACAAGCCTACAATTGTAGGTTCTTCATATGGTTTCTTCCACGGCTCCTGAGTTCAACAATCTCTCCTGCCTCCCGGTGCCTCTATGCCTTATGTGTCCCTTAAATAAGACCTGTGGGGCTGACCAAAACTCCTCTCTTTTGGATTAAATTGGCCAGTGCAGCCCTAGCCTGGGAACCCCAAGCCTCCCACCCACGGGCTCTAATAAAGGCATGTGCCCCGCGTCCTGCCTCTCTGCATTGGGCCTTCACCTCCCTTGTGGCTCCTGGAGGCACCGCAGGTAACTTTCTCCAGGACACCTCAACAACAACTTCTTAACTTCAGTCTCTCTTGTGGTCCGTTGTGGCTCACTGGTACCCAGTGCTCCACTTAACAAATACTAATTTAACAAAGTCATAACGGGTGTTTGTCTATTTATATTTAATAGAAAAGTTGTTTGGTAGGTGATTTTGCTCTTTGTTTCCTATTTTCTCTTTCTTCTTTTGTTTCTCTCTCTTCTTACCTGCTTTATTTTCAGTTAATCAGGTATTTCTTTCATACTCCACATATTTCCTATTTTTTTTTGCATTCTAGCAATATTTCTTTACATCATAGCTGAGGATTACAATTAAAGCGTATATATTTTAAAGGTCAAGGATTTAAAGTATGTATCTCTAACTTATTCCAGTCTATGTAGGTTAATAATTTCAGAGAAATTTCAGAGCAGCATATTTCTATCCACTGCCCTACCTTGTAACTTTGTGTCCTTATTGCCACATATATGTTATTAATTCTCAATAGTATCTTACATTTTGCTTTCAACAGATAATGCTCTTTAAGGGAAATTAAGAAAAGACACGGTAAACATTTGGTTAACAAAACATTATGTTATCCACATATTTACCCTTTGCTCATCATTGCTTTCTGAAATTCAAGGTCCTGCCTGGTGTCACACTCCACTGTTAACATTTCCTGAAGGGCCTATCTGCCAGTTCCAGACTTTCTCCGTTTTTGTTAATCTGAAATTTACCAGTTACAGAATTCTCAGTTCACAGGTGTTTTGTTTTGTTTTAATTTCACGATTTGAATATATTGTTTTAATATAGTTTTCCTTCTATTTGTAACTCTACAAGAGTAAACTCTCTTTTGGCTTCTATCATCTTTTGGATACTTTCCAGTTCCTTTGAAACTTGGCTTTCAAAATTAATCCCGTTCTTATTATTTGTGGGAGGGTTCAAACAACCACTTCACTCTGCCACATTACCAAATATCAGATAGGCTCATCTTGAAGAATTTCATATTTTGTGCTAACTTGCAGATGATACTTTAGATGTAAGAAAACGTATAAAACCTGAGAAAATCCAGTTCTATGAACTTGGTTCGCATTTTAGATGTAAAAATAATCTGCTTCACAGCACATATTTTTAAGCCTAGACAGAGCCTTAAGACTATGATACCATGCTCTGCTGCTTTTAATTTCTTTTTAAAGCCAAAAGGTATTTATTTTATATATGCTTTTCAAGCTAAGTATGTATTTTATTGCAGAAGGAAAGGAAGCAGGGAAGGCAGATGAAGCTCTGGCAGAGGGAAAAGTCTCTATTTGAGGATATTTGCTGAAAATATTTTAAACCACTCCTTCCTATAGAAGAAGAACATTCTTCTTGTTATGTTTAAAGTTCAAAGGTCAACACTGGATTGGTACCTCGGTAAACCTTGCATTTGGAAATTGAAGTGCACACCTATTGGTAAAATGGCACTTTATGAGTTTGGGGAGGGATGAGTAAAATAACGTTTGAATGAAGGTGACAGCGGAAACGAGCAAAGGTGATCTGTTCCAGAAAGGCTCTGAAATGCTCAGATAAAAAGCCTTCCCCTAAGTACATCAAAACAAAACCTGATAGTGATAAGAGGTAGTACCTTGAAGTTACTGTAATTTTGGTTGGGAAATGACAGTGTTATCTCAGAAAACCAAATGGCAAGGGAAAGCAAAGTTTAAAGATGAAGAATTAATGACCAAAAAAAAAAAAAAAAAGGACAAGCATCTTTACTCTTGACAAAATGAGTCCAGTTACATTCATATCCTTGACTTCTTTATAAACATCTTAATCCCTCTCTTATTTTTAACCAGTTTCTCTTTTTTTGCATTCTTTGATTGTTTTCATCATTTTCTTTAATATTCGTTCTCTCCCCAAATGTCTAGTGAGTGTCACTCTTTATTCATATTTCAAAGCAAAGCATTTAAAAGCTTTTTGTGAGCTCAGATTGCTGTGGGCTGGGTTTGGGGTCTGATGAATTTCCTGCAATAAGAAAAGGCAATGAGCCAGCCTTTTGGTGGCCCAACAATGTGTGCTGAGGAGCTCATCTTGTTAATAAATACCATGGCTGATCCTCTTCAGTGTGTTGTAATACCATACTGATGACCCCGGGCCTCTCTCCACCAGCCCCATATTCCCAGGTGCAGACCAAATTTCTCTGGAAGAAAAGCTCAGGTGTCCTATGGTATTGGAGAATGGATTGGTATAAACTGGTACTGGGTCCTCGAGGAGACCAGAAGTAAAACTGTTCCAGAGGGTTTAAAGATTTTATTTATTTGACAGAGAGAGAGAGCACAAGCAGGGGGAGCAGCAGAGGAAGAGGGAGAAGCAGGCTCCCCGCTGAGCAGGAAGCCTGATGTGGGGCTCTATCCCAGGACCCCGAATCATGACCTGAGCTGAAGGCAGACACCTAACTGACCCACGCAGGTGCCCCTGTTCCATAAGGTTTAAACCAAGTTGCATAGTCTTAAGATTATCTCTGACTTCAATGGGTTGTCCAACCTGAGTCTCCTATGCCCCATGAGGCGATTCGGCTTGTTTTTTGTTTTTTTTAAGTTATCCCTGTTAAAAAACATTTATGTTCCAGCTCTCACTGTTCTACCGAATCTGTTACTTTTTGACTTTCAAGATGTTGTGAAGATACTCTTTGCTGTCGTCTTTTCACTTTTTCTATGTCCTTGCTCATTTATTTGGCATAATCTCTTAAACTCACTTTGGTGGGTATCAACTTAATGTATGTATTTTGTCTGATGAATTGGAAGTATCAAATAATAAAAGTACAAGCTCCAAGATTGTGTTCATTATTCTTTTACAGATCGTGATGCTTCAAGTGAAAATAATATGCAGAAGTTTTGTGTTATTGTTTAACTTACTTAATTGCTTGTATACTCATTTTGGAAAAAGATTCTTTCTTACTATAGTGAAATGCCATCACGAATGCTTTGCAGGGCACATCTGTAGTTACTATCATCAACCTTTCCTGTTCTAATCTAAACTTGAAGGAAAATTTCAAATGATCACCTTTTTCTCATAGGTGAAAAGGAGTTTAGGATCTGGCTTCATTCACTCAGTCTTCTTCCCCATTCCTTCGATGATTGTTGAGTAATCCCATCAATAATTATTGAATCCATATCATGATATAGTATTATGGCAGGCACTAAAGAGATGTAAAAATGTCTACCAATGAGCTCCTAACTCTCCAGAAACTTACCAGACATTATGTAGAAATACACACATGTATACCTACATAAAACTAAAACTATATATGTCATAATACAGTCTATAATTTGTTACATTAATAGAACCAAACATAAACATTGTTATTCCATAAAATGTATCATTTTGTGATAAAATTGCCAAAAATTCTAAAAAAGAAGTGAGAATTTCAATAGGAATCTTGCATCATTTATACAAGATTCAAAGAGGATGGTTTAA
This sequence comes from Ursus arctos, assembly GCF_023065955.2. Classification (NCBI taxonomy): domain Eukaryota; kingdom Metazoa; phylum Chordata; class Mammalia; order Carnivora; family Ursidae; genus Ursus; species Ursus arctos. The sequence continues at coordinate 19,023,899 of NW_026622930.1, forward strand.
AAGGTGAAAATAAGAACAAAGATGTAACTCTGGAATAGGGAGACCCTTTTTTAGGTTCCTTTCCATTTGCTGACTTCTTACCATTTGCTAGTCACTATTTTAGTTGGGGAGACACACCATCCGAATATGAGGCAAGTGATCTGATTTAATCAGAGGCTTTAAGGAGATTATAGGGAACAGAGGCTGGCAAGGCAGACCCAGGCTCCCCAGCAAGGGAAGTGTGATTCCTCATGCTTCAGAATTTCTTTTCTTGTTTATTCTACAAACATACTGTATATGAAAGACCCATATCTGTACCTTCACTACGCTTTTTTTAAATTTATTTTTTTATTTAAATTCAAGTTAGTTAACGTATAGTGTAGTATTGGTTTCAGGAGTGTACCTCCAGTACTTTTTTTTTTTTTTTGAGAGAGAGAGAGAAAGACAGCGTGCATGCATGTGCAAGGGCAGTGGGGGGGAGGGACAGAGGGAGAGAGAATCTCAAGCAGACTCCTTGCTCAGTGTGGAACCCAATGTGGGGCTGGATCTCACAACCCTGAGATCATAACCTGAGCCAAAAGCAAAAGTCCGACGCTTAACCAACTGAGCCACCCAGGAGCCCCCCCCTTCACAACTCTTAATGAATGCCCCTTTGTACCTCCCGTACTCCATCCTTTTGTACTTGTTCAATTCTGATTTTTCCACCCCACAGGCCTCCTCTCTTATTTAATTCAAATAAAGGCGCTACATATCTAGCTGTAGAAAGTAAGGGTAGTTTTTCCAATGCTAAACATCACTATAAGCTATGCCTTCATAACATTGTATTCTTAGTCTCGGTGCAGCTTCCTCGAATATGGATAGTAATTTAGGTTGTGGCTGTTAGGTTGTGAATAACTGAGATGGTCATTTCCCTTTCGCTTCTAAAATGCCTGGCCTCGGGTAGATATTCACCGGCTGCTGCAACTACACGTTAGACGTCTGAGGACATTTCTCTGCCTGGAGTGTGATTTGTACTAGTCACGGCAATGTTACTGAGCGGTGATGCTGGCTGCGCTGGAAGACTCTTTACTCCACTGGAGGGGACGCAGAAGTTCGCAGTTAAATCCACATTCATGCTTTCAGGCACACTATTACATATGACATACGGTGTTACACACCGCTTTTGCATTCTTTGAAATAGGGATCTTTTGTTAACAGGTAAACTGGTCGAAGCACTACAGCAAGAGTTCTACAACTCACAGATTACCAGTTCCTGCTTCGGCACTCATCCATGAGCAATTCCTGCCGGCCTCATCAACAAGCAAGCAAACACAGATGCTCCAAGGGGACGGGCACAGGCACCGCGTATAAGCAGACAGAAGAAATAAAGAATGAACACCGAGCATTTTGGCTGTTCTTGTTCACTCTGTTCTTCACTCAGTAAAGTTATTTTCAGATAAACTTCCACCTCTCCTACTCTATGGGATTTCCTTTGGAAGAGACCACTTGCTTTGACTTTTTGTTCAATTACTGGGGTGGACATGTTGAAGTGTCTGCTATTTTGTCTTGCTTGCCCCTGGCATGGGCTAAAAGCGAAAATGGTGGATTGTGAGGCATCAGAGAACTCCGTCCCCCCACCCAGGCTCTGCTCTTCTCCAGGATGACACTTGTGTCTGTCAATTTCCACCACGTGTGTCTGCCTATCTCCTCAGCTGTGCCCTTGTCAGCACTTCCTCCCACTTTTCATCTGAATCACATTTAACATCTGCCCTTTGATGATCGGATGTGGCTATTAGCCTCTCGTGGGTGCTTCCTTCACCAGACTCCCGGGCACTGAGCTCACACTGTGACCAGCATTAATATTGATGGTATTCGTGCTTCCGTCCTCTGCTCTCCTCACACAGCAGTCTGTCCCCCTTCCGATCCTCTGCCCTCGAGGCAGTGATCGCCACCATGGCTGCTCGTCAGCCTCCTTGGCCGTTAAGCCGCAAATGTGCAGGCGTGGCACCTGCAGCTACGTCTGTATCTATGACCTAAAACCTTTACACAAGCCAGAGTCAAATCGCTCGGTGGATGGCAGCCGTACCTGCTGTTCGTGCTTTTAGCTTCGGGATGGAATTCACCGTAGCAGTGTGCAGAGAATTCCAAATACAGGAATTAGGAGAAGGAGCATATTTCATAGAGATTAAGACCATAGTCCTTGAAGTCAGATGTAGTTTTCATTCCACGATGTGCTATGGAACCTTGGAAAGTCACACACCTCTATATATCTCAGTTTCTTCATCATTATAAGAGGAATAAGAGCCCCTACTCACAGACTTTGGACTCAGAGTTAAAGAAGGCAAAGTCTACAGAATTAATCACACAGTTGCTTGGTGGTTGTGGACCAATGAATGCTAGCTTTGTTTTTTCATAGGAATAGGTTTTGGCAAAAGTGATATTCCATCCTCGAACTGAAAAGAATGTATTCTTATAAATGCATGTATTTTTATCTGAATCTTCTGCACTGTATCTATTTAATATTCACTTTATTATCTGTAAATTATTCAATATGTTAAAATTATTAAGCATGGTTGGGAAGCTGAATTATAGCAGATAGACAAATTCTACCATTATTGACATTTTATACTTCTTTTCAGTTGGGGTGCTTATTTGTTGCCACAAGTAATGTAACATCTATCACACCCCACCAGTACATTCTTGATGCTGTTGCCAGAGTGGGTCACATCACAAGTGCGAACATGTCCTTTTCCTACATTAAAGCCTTTCTTTGTTAGCTCCCTGTAGCTTTTAGGATAAATCTGATCTCTTTAATACAGTCCGTGATGTGTTCCATGACAGGCCTTCAGTGGTCTTCTCTCCCCCATGTCCACATTCAAACCAGGCAGAAGTATTTGAAGCTCCCAGAGTCCACCAGGTTCTCTCTCAGCCCGGAGCCTTTGTAGTTATGACTCTCTGTAACACCATAGGAATGACTTCTATTCAGACAGTTTAGACATTGACTGCCCTGGGAAGTCTTCTCTGACCCCGTTCCGCCCCATGCTCCATAGCCTCCTGAGTACTCCCACCTTACCTGGAGCTCTTCTTATAGGAAAGGTACTGTCTGATTCCTTTGAAGACTGCCTTTGAGATCTACAATGTTGAATGATTTCTCTTTATAGTTCTAGAAATTAGCTTAATAGCTAGTACTTGGTATTCTTTATTAATAGTTTTTTAATTAATGAAATGTAACTTTCTACAATGAAATTTTAAAATAAAATGTTATTTCATCTTCTAGAATTACTTTTCATGTAGAAGTCTTAGGCCTTAAGCCTACTGCAAAGCAACCTATGTGGGGAAAAAAAAAAAATCTCCCTCTCTTTTTTGACTTTGATTTAAAGAGAGTTGATTTATGTTATGGTGAAGTTGGAAAAATCCTTCAAGCTTTGAGTTGCTGATTTTGCTGTTGTATAAAGATGTTTTCAGCTTGGATCTTTTAGTGAGTTTTGCAAATATGCCTCACTCATTAAACTAATATTGATGTCTGAAAAATTAAGATATTAGCATTTTAGTTCCCCAAGAAGAAACAACAGGGATAACATTACTCAAATCACAATAGAGGGCATAAAATTCAATGTATTCTGCCCAAAGCAGGTGTTGAAATATCTGCTTCTTGCAGCCAAGAATCTGCTTTTATCTATTGCTAAAAATGTGTTTTATGCTAGTAGCAATTTATATAACATTGTCTTAGGAAAGTCGTTAAGAAAAAAAAAGGCAGCAAGAAATAATGTGTCATAACAGTCTACAATAACTTTTTTATGTGTCAATAAAGGTAAACTTCAATGCTTGCCACAGTGAATGCAGGAAAAATATCTTTAATGGGAAGTGTGTTTAGTTTTTCTCGTGTATTGTAATGCTTATAATCCCCAATGAGGCATTATCTTGTTTTTACCCACTTGACTACTGACTTTCCTTCTGACTTACTTATCCTCCTCTAATCGTTAATTCTGATACCCATATATCATGAAAATCAAGATGTTGATATCCTATCTATTTTTGCTTCCTCATCATTTGTTTAGAAAGTGGTTGAGGGGGCGCCTGGGTGGCACAGCGGTTGGGCGTCTGCCTTCCGCTCGGGGTGTGATCCCGGAGTTACGGGATCGAGCCCCACATCAGGCTCCTCCACTAAGAGCCTGCTTCTTCCTCTCCCACTCCCCCTGCTTGTGTTCCCTCTCTCGCTGGCTGTCTCTATCTCTGTCAAATAAATAAATAAAATATTAAAAAAAAAAAGTGGTTGAGCTCTACATTAAATTTAAAGCTCCTTTTAGCAAGTTATATGTGGAATACGGAAGAAAGCATAGGAAGAGTATGGGGTCACTCCCACCAGCTGGCCTAGGTCTCAGACTAATGGTGGTTTGCATGCAAAACAGGGAGGTGACCCAGGTGAAGTTAGGGTGGTGCTCAGGGGTGCAGCCACTCTGAGTCAGCCCTCCGGACCACCAGACTTAAAGTAACTCTTGATATGGGTGAATCACAGAGATGAAGGTTCTTTATTTGGAGCACCCAGTGTTTCCATTTAGATGTTGCAAATTCCTTTCCTAATACAGCATGTGCTTCAGGGAGGTTTAAATTATAGTCATTTTAATGTTACTTTATAACTATAATTTGGAGCATATCTATGACAGGTAACAGAAGCTCACTTGAGCGCATTTAAGAAAATGAAGTAAAATAGGACAAGATCCGTTGTCCTCAGAATCCGAAGGTCTAGATTGCTCTAAGGAACTCAGGCACACCCCTCCGTCTCTGTTGCTTTGGTATCTCCTAAGTTATTCTCTCTAACATAAAAGGATTAATAAAGAATAAGTCTCAATTAACAGCCACAGAAGTAGCTGAGATGTACTGATTACTTAAAATGTGTCATTTAATATGCCAAGTAACTTACATACACCATCTTGTTAATTTATTTTAAAGCATTATGAAGTTGATTGTCACACTGGTTATATAGCTGAGTAAACTGAAGTTTAGATTAGTTAGTAACACACTTGAGACAAGAGTTGTTTAGTTTACAAGGTAGGTAATGCCTATCACCACATTCCAAATGTACCTTTCCATGCTGTAGGAAACATGAGATCAACACTGGAATCCGTTTCCAAGTCCAAATATCTGGGGGGTACTTGATGCATTCCGCTCTGGTCAGAGACCATCTCTGAGTCCAATCGCCAGCTTCTCATGACCCTCTCCATCTGTATTATCTCTTTCTGGTACCCTAAATATTAGTGTTTTTAACTTTGACTCTATCTGCCGGTGGTTTGAGATCTTGACCAAATTTCCCTTCTCTTTGTGTCTTTATATTATATCTGAGAGGTATTTTGTTATGCCAATTCTAATCCACTCCTTCTTTCTTCAGCTGTTTTCAAATTAGTTATGAAATCTCTCCATTGAATTCTTAATTTTAATTACTACAATTTCTAAATGTTCTACTTTTACAGCCACGTCTAAGGTGGATCTTTTTCTAGTCTGCCTATCCATTTTACACAATATTTGATTTCTTAGCAATTTTTTTCATGAGCTTAGTTATTTTGATCCCCTTTTTATAATATACTAAACATAGTTAATTTATATTCTATATTTGATCATTCCAATGTATCAGACTGGGCAGAGGTATAATTGTTCATTATTAATATTCTTTCTATAGTGCCTTATTTTCTCTGATGTAATATTATTTAATTTCAAGCTTATGACCTAGGAAAATTTTTTTCGAGCATTCCTTGAGCCTTGCCATGTGATACTGCCTGCAGAGAGATCGTGATCTTCCACCCCATTGCGTTCCTTGGAGCACTGACAATCCTAAACCAATTTTCAGTATCAACTTGGCTATTTGGGCCACACAAGCAATGTGAATGGTGCCTTAAAAACCCTTATGAGGGTCAGCTTCTAGTTAGGAATTCTCAGCAAGGACACTCTCCTGTCTGAATAACACAGAAGCATGAAAATTGTGTACAGACTTTTTAACAGAGTGAGGCAAGAGGGTATCACTCTGTGGTCTGATGTTTTATTAGAGACGTTTGTCACAACTTCCTGCCTTATAAGGGGCCTCAACTTTTCTTCTTATTCTATGTTCACAGTCCATAAAACCTATTCCATTGGCCACCGGGGATTGGCAATCACTAAAATAAGTTCCCATTAATCTCCCTGGTTTCATGATTCAGGGGCAATTTAGCTTCTGGAAATTCTTACTTTCCAATTTGGTTATTGTATGTATTTTGTATTGGGTGTAGGTGGGCAATTTAGTATCTTCCATAATCGTCCATTTTATAGTAGACATTAAAGTATTTTGTTGTGTTTTGGGGGGCCAGTTGAGCCAATCATCTACTTCAATTGAGAGGACTGAACAACAGTTAAAGTGCAAAGATGTTCACCACAGTACTGTTTATAAGAGAGAAAAAAAACGAGGAAACAACCGATAATAAAAATGTGGGCAAATAAATGATGGCTCAGACCACCAGGGAATTTCAATCTGCTTTTAAAAATAAAGTCTATGAAGATATTTATTTATAGAGGTAAGCAGTATATTATATGTAAATGTATATATTTTATATATTTATTTGTTTTTGAGAAAGAGCGAGGGTGAGGAGGTGGTCGGGGGTGGGGGGCAGAGGGAGAGGGAGAAAGAGAATCTGAAGCAGGCTTCATGCCCAGCATGGAGCCCAACATGGGGCTTGATCTCACAACCCTGAGATCATGACTTGAGCCGAAATCAAGAGTCAGACACTTCACTGACTGAGGCATCCAGATACCCCTATATATTCTTATCTCAATTTAGAACACACACACACAGAGAAGGAAACACATTAAGATGTAAACAACAATTTTGTTTGGCTGATGAGAAGATGATTGATTTGACCCTGGCTGTGACCTCTTCAACATGCGTGAAATTATGAAAGTTATTAAACTTCTCTGAGGCTCAGGATTTTGCTTGCAAATTCAGGATCATTATACCAACATCTGAGGTCTTATTTATAAGCAGAAATCAAGATCACACATGTAAATACCTTAGCAAACAGTAAAATTACGATGACAATTTTATACATTTCTGTCTTTTAAAACTTCTAAAAATGTAAAGATATGTTAATTATAATTACAATAATAAAAAGTAATATTACAATTATTTAGAAAAAGACATAAAAAATATTTGCCTATGAATATACTAACATGGCTTGAAAATATAAAATTAATTTTGGCATCAAAAAGCTTTTCGATTTCCGTCCCATTATCTGTGGCCATGAGGAGAAAATTGTTTGTGTGTGATCTTAAAAAAAAGTTCATGAATATGAGATAAGAACATATCTGTTTTGAGATTTCACTGTGAATGTGAACTCTAGCCCTGTATTTTAAATGCTGCTTACATCTGAAAGTGTGTTTTGCACACACTTGTAATCTCTGGGAACTAATGATCACAGAGGAAACAACCAAAGAGCAAATTGCTATGGATTATTTTTGATTTGTATGGACTTAAGGAACAGAGGTCATCAGATTCTTTTGTTTCTTCAATTATTGTCTCCCTCATTTTTATCAGCTATGCTAAGGCTTCATTGACAATTTCAACTTTATTATAGAGGAAATAAATTAAAAAATAATATAAAGAGTTAACTAATTTACTTTCAATGCATTCTTTTTATGAGATAATATTGCTGATGCTCTGCTTTCTTCTCGCCCCTTCTGTGTAATGCATTTCGGTCTATTTTTCATTTTGATTTGTACGTCTGAAAAGATCAGCAGAACGATGTGAGTTAGAAGTTAGCCTTCCATACTGATTCTTCCAAACACAGAAACACAAACACTGCCAACATAAAACCTAAAGGGTACAGTTCAGCATTGCTCCTAATATAATTAACTACAGCAATTTCGTCTGCTTCTAAGACCCAACACTGTGTATTGCATACTTTTAGCTTTGTCCAACAACTCCACTGCAATCAAAAACACACGTGCTTAGTATGTGCAAAAAATAACTAGTCCCTTATTGGAATTTCTGAACTTGAGAATAAGATAAAGGAATCAGCAGGCAGAAAAAATAATGCTTGTATTAGTGGAAAGTTGGTAGGAGATGTGGCTAATTTGAAAGCAAAAATGGGCTTCCCAGTTCCCCACATCTTTCACTTCTTTTTAGATTTTGTAAAAGGCCACTTGTGAGAGTTTGACTTCACAGAGCAAACACAGTTCGTATTTACTGTGGTTGCTGCCTCTCATGATATAGGCAAAGAGAGAAAAGAGAGAGAATTGCTCATGCTCAGGAACTTTATTAGATGGATCCAACCAATTCTATCAATACCTGCCACCCACAACCAGGTCAGCCTCTCCCCCTTGACTCAGGAAGGGCACCAGAAGTATTAGGAAAAACTCCTCCCCGTGGACAGCAGAGGAATAAGGAATGTGCATCCGAACACAGAAAAAGCACCTGGGAAGGAGTTGCGTTTACCAATGACAACTGTTTGTTCTCGTTTGCCTAATTCAAGGAGATCTCCAGTAAGCATTCTAGAAGAAATTACAAAATGGAAACGAACGATCAACGACTTTCTTTACTAAGGGGAAAGATAAACATTCTCACTACAATCTATTCTCAAAGATTTGTTCATAAATTTAGCCAAATTCTTAAGATAGCATCTAGCCAAAAATAACAATAATAATAATAATAGTAATGAAAGATTAATAGATACTTGTTGGATAAATTAATGAATGTCTAAGAAAGCTTAACTCCTTTCCTGAGTACATTTATACTGAAGTTTTGTGGCATATCATTGAGAAAAAAGATCACAGAATTTTCTTTCATATGTTTTTAGAAAAGTGGATTTCTAAACAGCAGGTAAATTAAAATGAAAATAACTGAGTTTGATTGTTAGGGCCATGAGATTTATGAGCCGAACAAATCAGCTTGTCGTTACCACTAAGAAACCCAGCTCAGGCACCTTTAAGAAGTGTGATCAGGTGTGTGCAAGAATGCCCAGAAGAAAGAATTCAGAACAGAGATTGGGTTTGAAGCCCATGTCTTTTGTCATCTAGTTTTGTAACTTTTGACAAATGTCTTCAAATATTTGTAACTTAATCCTGGTCTGCAAAATTATTCCCAGAGAGGACATCTGTTGGTTTTGTCAGCTTAAAACAGTTTACACAAATAAGCTACTAAGTTTTCTTTGAAGAACTTCCTGCCTACTCTTGCTCCCAGAGCTGCTCGGAGCTCTGGAGGGATTGCTCGGGTTGTATTTCTATATGTGCACCAGACTGTGGCAGAGATGTGGAGACACACTTCCTTCCATTTTAGTCCATCCCAACACCACCACTATGTTTGCGGTGACAAGCAACAGACTGACTCTAGGCAATGTAAGGGAAGGAAAAAAATGGGGAATTTTTTTAGCAGTATTGGAAATTTACAGGGTACTTCACAGCTTGAAACAAAATAAAATTGAACAACCAGAGATTGCAAGAATTACTAAATTCGGGATTCCAGAGACACTAAGTATTAAAATTTAAAGAAAGTCTTACCAAGGGAAGTTTGGGGTGGGGGGCGGGAAGCCAGTCCTTTTTGTCATGTGGAACTCCACTCGAGATTCAAAACCCAGGAAGAAAAATAATTTACAAATCATCAAATTCTGCATCTGTGTTCCCTTGCATGTCATCATTTCTTGAAAAATAATGTCCAATAAAGCCAACATTGGATTGACTGTAGTATTCTAATAGGAAAGTTAGATGTCTCTGTGTCACGGATTTGGAGACAGTACTTCAGCTATTCAAGTGAATTACATTTGACGGGAGCAAAGAGGTGATCAGAAAGCATAGTGCATTCATTCTTCCGTGGAAGGGAAAATAATTGCAATTGTAATTGCACTCAAACAGTTAAGTGCCTAATATGTGCCCTGCACCCACCGGGCAATTTATATACATCATCTCATTTTGGTTTCATATATGTGTGTGTGCGTGTCCGTGTATTCAGATGTACATATAATCTCCTAATAAATGAGAGCAAGAGACTCCATGGTCTTCCATGCAAAAACATTTTAAAAAGTGCACTCAGGGCTGGGGTTCCAGAACCATGTTAAGGGACCTCGGCCAAAGTCACGTACCTACTAATTTGTACTATGAAACACATTGAGCAAAATAGTCTCTTGGGACCTTGATGATATTTTGCTTTTCTCTGATTTCCTTTTGAATAATGACAGCGTGTAATATATTAGGTCTAGTGTGCCACAACAAAAACAGTCTGGGCCTGAGATTCAGGAAATCTGTATTGGAGTTCCAGATCTGTCACAACTCATCGTGTGAAGATCTTGACTAATTTAGTTACACTGTTTTTCCATCTGCAAAATGGTAATCATTAAAATCTCCACAATTCCAGAGCATATTTGTGAAGATAAAAATAGGTAATGATTCTGAAACGCTTCTGTACATATGTGTTTTCTCTACATATGGACAGTATTATTAATTTAGATCAGAAGAAGAAAACAATAAAAACACAGGTATTTTTAAGCTACCTATGTGCTTCAGCTCAGCCTTGAAGTCTAAATTCAATTTACTCTTTCTTTTATCATAAAATATATTCCAAATAATTCTCCTTACTTCCTGTTGTTAAACGGTGACTTTTCATTCCTTTTTTTTAACCATTCTATATTCTCTTTATCCCCTAAAGTCCTGCAAAACTGAGAATTTGCAGCAAAGCTATATTGAAGTATTTTTCGTGCATCTCACATTTTCTAAATTCCTTCGACTGACTTATTACTGATAGCATCACCCTGACCTGAATTCTCCTATTTCCATTTTATGTATTATTTCCCCAAACCAATGATAAAGGGAGAAGATCCTAAGGCAGAAGCTCTCTCTTCACCCACTCGCGCTGGCTGTTCAGCCTACTTCTGTCTGCTTAGATCGGGGAGGCCTGTGACCTAATTATACACTTATTTTTCTTGGACTACGAATTCCCTGAGCCCTCCTGAGCTAGGGGAAGAACAGAATAATACTATAATGGCATCCAGACGAAGAGTTTGTGCTAGAAAAAGGTCCTAGTTTTATATCAACAAAGTAAGCAAAGAAGTAAAACTCTGAACAAGGAAATCAAAGCTACAGTGAATTCAAATGTTAGCTACTTTGTTTCCATTTCGATGTTCATGGTATGAATGTAATCGATAGAGAGATAGAGAGATAGATAGGTTTCTCTGAAATTCTAAATGGCAGAGTTATCTGTTGCATCTTGTGTTTTAGTAAGCAAGTAACATTATTTAGAAGTAGCTTACAAGGAGATTGTCAAACCAAATCCTTTTCACCCAATTCAGAGTTCAAAATTTGGGGTATTTAAAGTTAGCTTTTTCTAATTGTAGGTGTTTCCTTTTTTTATTACTTTACTTTTGTGTACTCCAACTGTATCGCTAAGAATCACTGAAGCATGCAGAAATTTCTTCCAGCATTTTAAATTGATCCAACAGATTCTGAGAATAAAAAATGAATTAGGCAGGGAGCATTTTATAAGAATGTATTGAAACATTTACACTTGTCTACTGTCTTCCTTTAGCAAAATGATGGATAGATGACTAGAAAAAGAAATCACTGAGATATATAGACTGTGAGGGATTGTAAACATATATTTAAGTAAAACGTAATTTTTTCAAACACCTTTAAATACCCAGTTAATAAAATATTTCATATTTTACTATTGCCATTTTTTAACTTCCAAACACCTAATACTAACCTAATAAGTTTAGTTTTTTAATTGCTTGATGATAAATTATATTTCAGATTATTTAATAGTTATTTGCAACTTAATTTTCTAATTTTTAAAAAAAATTATGACTTGCTATTTCCAGTTTTAATCTAATGATTCGATTTGTCAATATTTCCAACTGTTTTCATGAAATAGTTTTTAGAAAACATCATGTAAGTGGAAGCATTTTTTTTAAATATTTCAAAAAGGAAATAAACGGTATATACTTCTACTCAAATCTCATATTTTAGGAGTTACACAGAAGAAATATTGTGCATATCCATAGATTTATATTTTGTCGGGATTACTTCTAGTTTGCTGTAGATTTTGTTTGTGTCACATATGTAATCTGGAGTTATTCTGTGTAATAAAAATTAAAAATACATTTGGCAAAGTTTCAAAGTTTAAGACTATTACATATCAGGTCCTAGTGGATAGTTCCTCACTGCCTTCAGAGAGAGTATGTGGAAGTTGCAATGTATTCCGGCCCACTATATAATTTTTTTTGAAATTTTATTTTTTTATTTAAATTCAATTAATTAACATATAGTGTATTATTAGCTTCAGAGGTAGAGTTCAGTGATTCATCAGTCTTATATGGTACCCAGTGCTCATCACATCACGTGCCCTCCTTAATGTCCATCACCCAGTTACCCCAACCACCCCCCCCCCAGCAACCCTCAATTTGTTTCCTATGATTAAGAGTCTCTTACGGTTTGTCTTCTTCTCTGATTCCATCTGTTTCATTTTTCCCTTCCTTCCCCTATGATCCTCTGTTTTAAATTCTCCTTCTTTTCTGTAGTATACTAAAAAAAAAAAAAAAAAAAAAAAAAAAAAAAATTTGGTCTTTATCCCCATCCCTGGCACAGAGCTCCTAAAACTCATGGAATTTACTGTGCTTTGCATGTTAATGAGATAACTGTGGAGACAACAGGAGTAGTGGGGAGAGATACCTTCAGGCTGGGGACGGGTCACTAGAAAAACCAAGTCTTGATTAGAGAACTGGGACTTTCCAACCCACCTTCTCACCTTCCCTTCTCACCTCCAGGGAGGGAAATGGGGCTGGAGATTGAGTTCAGTTACCAGTGGCCAGTTAGGTAATCACCCACGCCTATGAAATGAAACTTCTATAAAAGCCCTACTTGTAGGGGCTTGAGGAGCTTCAAGGCTGGTGAACACACTGACGTGCTGGGAGGGTGGCATGCCCAGAACAGGACACGGAAGCTCTGGGCAATTCCCACCCCATACCTTGTCCTATGCACCTCTTCCATTTGGCTGTTTCTGAGTTGTATCCTTTAAAATTAACTCGTTAACTCGAGTAAAGTGATTTCGTGAGTAGAATGATTTTCTATGAGCCATTCTAGCAAATTATTAAAACTGAGGAGGAGATATGGGAACTCCAAAAGTTATAACTGATCCATGAAAAGTAGGTGGCCTCTGGGACTTGCAACTCATGTCTCAAGTAGGGGCAGTCTTGTGGGACTTTAATCCGTGAGGTCTGGGATGATTCCAGATAGTGTCAGAATTGAATTCTTTGAGTCGTTAGATACCTTGTTGGTGTTGGAAAATTGGAGAATTGGTTGTTGGTGTGGGAAAAACCACAGACACCCTCCAACGTTACCTTTAGAGGAGAGTCTATACATCTTATATTCCACCTCCTGGTTTTTACAGCTTGAAGATGCAACCAAGGCAGAAAACTGTGTACACTGTGAGCATTTTGTATCTTTCAGAGCTTCCAGAACAACGGGAATGGGAACAACATTGGTTCACCACATCTTGACATGCTGAGCATTTTGTCAAGAACATCACAGATTAAGTGCTACTTTTATCCTAATGTTCATATTTATCATGTACCAGAAGACAAAACTACAAGTCCTAACCATGTGCCTACATGACACAAACATCAGCTTGATCCAATACATGCTACATCTGAACCAACCTTTTTCTTGAGAGTGTACGAAGAGGGTCTTCACTGGACTACAGCGTAACATCCGTGAGTAACATGATACTGTCTCTTGAAGGATATGAAGAGGAAAGACCTGTAGTTATTTGACAACCCAAATGTCACTAGTCCAGGTGTAAAAATAAGGACTCATTAAGGCGAGAGTCATCATTTTGCTGGCTTGCAATGATCATCTGCTGACCAGGGAGTGATTCCAGCCCCAGAAAATTTCTTCTTTCTTCCAAGCATTTCTTTGAATTCCCAAGATGTGTCTTTGAGGGGCTTTGTGTTTTTTGGCCTACTATTCCTCAGTGCTCTTTTCCTGGATGCCAGGGTTTCTCTTGATGTTCCATGTATCCAGCAGTTTCTCAATAGTCACAGCAGTGACAGTATTGGCTACCCCGTGTAGTATCTTCTCCAGCTTTTCCTCTGGACCCACTGAGCCTCCAAGTCATCAAAGGTTTATGATATTCCAAAGAAGAGACAGGAAGAGTCTATCTTTCCTTTCATGTTGTAATATGACCTCATGAGTCACAGAAGTGGAAAGCTTGGATTGCAGTGTATTTCCCAACTTAATCAAACAGTCTTCAGCGTGCTGCTTTACAATCATTTCTTCTCAAGGACCTGTCTATACAGCCTCAAGGATAGAAAAAGAACGCATTTCAATCATAGACGATGAACTATGCTCAGAAAAACTCTGTGTACCGTGTGAGCATCAAGACTTGGTATCTACATTAAAGTCATGACAGCTGGCTACTACTTACCTTAGGATTAATTCTCTTACAAAGATAAGTCAGGCCTCTTGTAAACAGACACTCAGTGGCTCACCACAGTGGTCTCTAAACACACTAAGGTGAAGATAAACCTCTAATATTAGACAGAACTGGAACTCTGTTACAAGATTGCTTTAGCTTTCAAAAAATGGAAATCTATGGGATCATAGCTCCTGTCTACTCTAAACTCAACCTAGACTTAAGCTAAGGTAGGAGGCTAAAAGTACATACAGGGCACTTTTGTATATAATAAAGTTTGTATTAAGTCATTTTAGTTATTATCCTTCAAAAAAGCAAATAAACAAACAAAAAAAAACCCAGAAAACTTTTTTCCTGATAGTGTATCATTTAAAGGACATCCCAAATTGCATTTATTAATCATAAATAAGGAATTACATATATTCCAGGTCTTTTGCCAAGACAGCTAGTTAGAGCTCCTTCACCATATTGGTCTCCCAGCTCACCATTCCTTCAGTCCTCAGGTTTTAGGGAACAAACGTTCCAAGGTCAGTGTGATCATTATTCTCTCCTATGTACAACCAATGCTTATTTTTAATTTGAGACTGGTAAATAAAGCCTTAATGGGATTTTAATGGCATGTTGGACACACTTCAGTGTCCAGAGATGTGGCATCATATTCAGGAAAGTCATTATCTAGATTAATTATCAATAGCGGACAGATATCATTAGAGCAATGTGAAAATGAGAGAGGTTGTAAATGAAATCTGCTAGGCAGAAAGGCAGAGGGAAACAACCTCTGATTAGTGACTATTTACTATATCTATAATCTTTTTTTGTAATTTGTGTATTCTTGTTGTTGCTGAGAATCTGCCTAAATAGTACCAGAGAGGAATTGTAACTAGTTATTTAATTTTTAACGTCAAATTGTTTTTAAAAAGCTGGACATGTCTCTGGGTAGACCCTGCTCACAAGAAGGAGAAAGAATGCACTCTGCTCAGTATATATCATCTTTTTTCTGAATTTTGTTATGCTCACACAAAAAAATAGGTGAAGTATATTATGTCCTAGTCTTTGCATACTGCCAAAATTCACTAACTGGTTGATTCAGTTTCAATATATTTAAAAAAATAATCAAAATGGTCAAGGAGAAAAACCATCTTAAAGAAGAAAATATTTTATTCACCTATCAGGGGTCTCCATACTCAATAACTTCAAATAATTTATGCAGTATTTTTGTGTTTAATTATGCATCTTTGTTTTAAATAATACAGCCACATGTATACTTCTATGGCATGTACACAGTTGTATATAATAATATAGCTTGAGGGAAAAAATCCTAGAATAACATAAGTATGTTTATGTTAGAGGTCCAAGTACAAACTCACCTATCCACTTTTGTCAAATCTAAGTGCTTCAACTGTAAACTACATCATTTTTTATGTACCACATTGAAAAAAAAATGCCTAAACCACAACTCTTCGTTTCAGGGTGCACTGTAGAATAATGCAATGTCTTTGAAGACATTTTAGATGGCAATTACTCTCAACACCTGTAGTTTTTACAACGTACATAACACTGTTGAAGAGATGACATTGAGAATAGCTATGACCAAGTTTAATCACCGACAGGCAATGACAAGTATGTCCCCCTTTATGCCTGACAAAAAGTCAGATTCATAAAATGAATCCTGATTTCGGAGATATAAAAAAAGCAAAAACAAACGAACAAACAAAACCCTGCATCTTAGAATTGGTGAAATGTGGTATTTCAAATCTCAGATTCATCCCTTTGTGTGAGCAAACTACTTTAGTGTTTCTAAATCTTAGATTTCATATTCTTGAAATGGACATAACAAGGGTACCCACTACCACACATTGTTATGAAGATGGGTTAAAATAATCTTTAAAAGCAGATGGTAAAGTTTTAATTTTGTTTTTAACCATGATGGTGATATAGGAGGCTCCTGAATTTCCCCCTTCCCATGCATACACCAAATACACAGCTACATATGGAGCAATTCTCTTTGAGAAAAATCCAGAAACCAGTTGCACAATTCCAACACACTGAATGACAGAGAACATACCCACATCAAAATGGGTAGGAAAGACAGACAAACACTTGCCATAAGCCTCACCTCTAGCATTGCATTGTACAATCAGGAGAGAACCTCCAATTCCCAGCTTCTCACTGAGAAGCAAAGGGCTTAGAGAGCACATCCACGGTCCAACTTTACTCCATCCAAAGGATGGGTCCCCAAAACACTTAACTCTGAAAATGCACGGGTCTTGCAGTGCGTCCCACAGTACTATAGAAAATATGGGCAGTTCTTAACAAGGGCACAAGACTTGCTGTGGCTATTGCCCCAGGGTTCAGTACACAAGAAACAGGAAAAGACCCCATCTCCTACTTTTTCCCTGGAAGAAGTTTGCATCCCTTATTAGTGTCTGCTGAGGGTCCAGCTTCTAATTAGCATATATCTAGATGCTGACTGCTCGTCTCCCTGGAGCCTGGAACTGGTGGATACTTACACAACCTTCTCCCACTGGCTCACTCCAAAAATAAAACCAAATTGCCACTATCTCCCTGGAGGAGCTTGTAGACACATCCAGCGCCCCAATTTTACAGCTGCCAGTTGAGGTATGGGTCCCCAAATCACCTCGCTCTGATAGCCAATGAGTCTTACATTTATGAGTTGTACTAAGCAGTTTTTAAATAAGCACCGAAGCACCTCCATGGCCATATTGCAGAAGAAGCAGGCTCACTGCGGAGGGAGCAGGCAAAAATGCCTATATCCCAGTTTCTCCCTGGAGTGGGTTTGAATGCATACTTTCCCAGCTGCCACCTGACAGTCCTGCTTCTGATCAGCCTGCATCTAGCTACTGACTGCAATCCTCCTCTTTGGGATACCAGTCTTCATACACCCTGAACTAACAGGAGCTATTAAGGATAAAGATGGCAAGTAGGACAGTCACAAAGGTTTGAGAAGCAACAAGACGCCTATGAAGAGGAAACCTCCTGGGAATCCCTTGAAAGTGACTGAAACTACATTAACATTACATTAAAAGGAATGTACACCATGATCAAGTGGGATTTATTCCTAGGATGCAAGGATGGTTCAACATATGCAAATCAATGGGATACACTACAATAACAGAATGAAGGATAAAAATCATATGATTATCCCGATAGATGCAGAAAAAGCATTCAACAAAATTTTACATCCTTTCATGATAAAAACTCTCAACAAACTGTATATAAAAGGAACATATTTCAATATAATAAGTCAAATATGATAAACCCACAGCTAACATCATACTCAATGGTGAAAACCTAAAATCTTTTCCCCTGAGATCAGAAACAAGATAAAGATGCCCACTCTCACCACTTATATTCAACATAATACTGGAAGTCCTATCAGAGCAATTAGTCAAGAGGGAGAAATAAAAATCATCCAAATTGAAAAGAAAGAAGTAAAATTGTCTCTTTGCAAGTGTCATGATATTATATATAGAAAACCCTGAAGACTCTACCCAAAAACTTTGGAACTAATAAATGAGTTCAGTGAAGTTACAGGATACAAAATCAATATAAAAAAATCCATTGCGGGGCGCCTGGGTGGCACAGCGGTTAAGCGTCTGCCTTCGGCTCAGGGCGTGATCCCGGCGTTATGGGCTCGAGCCCCACATCAGGCTCTTCCGCTGTGAGCCTGCTTCTTTCTCTCCCACTCCCACTGCTTATGTTCCCTCTCTCGCTGGCTGTCTCTATCTCTGTCGAATAAATAAATAAAATCTTAAAAAAAAAATCCATTGCATTTTTATGCAATATTAACAAACTACTGGAAAGAGAAATTAAGAGAACAATCCTATTTAAAACAGCACCAAAAATAAAATACTTGAAAATATATCTAACCAAGGGGTGAAAGATCTACACACAGAAAGCTGTAAGACATGAAAAGCTATGAAAGAAATTGAAGAGGACACAAATAAATGGAAAGACATTCCATGTTCATGTATTAGAAGAATTAATATTAAAATGTCCACACAGGGGCGCCTGGGTGGCACAGCGGTTAAGCGTCTGCCTTCGGCTCAGGGAGTGATCCCGGCGTTGTGGGATCGAGCCCCACGTCAGGCTTCTCCGCTAGGAGCTTGCTTCTTCCTCTCCCACTCCCCCTGCTTGTGTTCCCTCTCTCGCTGGCTGTCTCTATCTCTGTTGAATAAATAAATAAAATCTTTAAAAAAAAAAAATGTCCACACAATCCAAAGCGATCTACAGATCAATGAAATCCCAATAAAAATTCCAATGGCATTTTCACAAAAAACAATCCTAAGTTGTGTATGAATAGCCAAAGCAATACTAAAAATTAATAATCAAGCTGGAAACATCACACTGCCTGATTTTGAAGTACATTACAAAGCTATAGTAATTAAAATAGATGGTATAAAGACAAACGCATAGACTCATGGAATGAAATAGACTGAAGCCGCGATAACCTATGCATATATAGTCAATTAATTCTTGACAATGGAGCCAAGAATATACAATGGGGAAAGGACAGCCTCTTCAATAAACAGTGCAGGGAGAACTGGACAGCTACATGCAAAAGAATGAAACTTGACCACTATTTTACACCATACACAAAAATCAACTCCATGGATGAAACACTTGAATATAGGTCCTGAAACTATTAAACTCCTAAGAGGGAATTTTCTTGACATTGATCTTGGCAATAATTTTTTTTTATTTGACACCAAAAGCAAAGGCACAAAAGCAACAACAAAAAATTGGGACTACTTCAAACTAAAAAACTTTCTGCACAGAAAAAAACCAAAAACCAAAAACAAAGAAACAAACAAAAAACACCACTGAAATGAAAAGTCAGCCTATACTATGGGAGAACATATTTGCAATCATATATTCCATACGGGTTAAAAGCCAAAATACACAAGGTACTCATACAACTCAATGTCAAAAAACAAATAACCCAATTAAAAAATGGACAAAGGACCTCTATAGAAAATTTTCCAAAGAAGACATACAAATGCCGAACAGGTACATGAAAAGGTGATGAACTTCACTAATCATCAGGGAAATGCAAATCAAATCCATAGTGAGATATCGCCTCGCATCTGTTAGGATGTCTGTTATCAAAAAGACAAGCCATAATGAGTCATGGCCAGGATGCAAAGAAAAGGGAACCCTTGTACACTGTTGATGAGGATGGAAAGTGCTATAGCCATAGTGGAAAACAGTACAGTGGTTTCAAAAAATTAAAAATAGATCTACCATATGATCCAGCAATCTCACTTCTGGGTATTGATATCAAAAAGAAACAAAATCAATATCTGGAAGAAACATTGGTACATCCATGTTCATTCCAGCATTTTTCACAATAGCCAAGGTATGGAAACAACTTAAATGTCCCTTAGTGGCTGAATGGAAGAAGACTATGTGTGTGTGAGTGTGTGAGTGTGTGTGTGTATTCAGCCATAATAAAGAAGGAAAATATGCCACTAGTGACAACACAGATGAAACCGGAGGGCATTCTCCTAAGTAAAATATCCAGACAGAAAAAGATAAATACTGCACGGTATCAATTATATATGAAATTTTTTCAAAAAATAGAACTCACAGAAACAGAGTAAAATGTTGTTGCCATGGGCTGGGGGCTGGTGAAAGAATACAATATTTCATTATTAAGATGAATAACGTCTGAGGAGCTAATGTATAACATGGTGACTATAGTTGACAACACTATATTATATACTTGAAATTGGTGAGAACTTAAGTATTCTCCCCCCCCAAAAAAGGGGGGGGGAACTATGTGAAGAAGTGATCTGTTAATAATTTAATGGTCGGAATCCTTTCACAATGGATACATTGTGAATATCAACTCATCACATTGTGCACTTTAAATATATTTTAACTTTGTCCATTATACCTCAATAGCTGAAAAAAAAAAAAAAAGCAGATGGCAAACTGCTAGCTCAGTTTGAATATGTGCTCAGTAAAATACCAGCTTTGAGCAGCAGCAGCAGCAGCAGCAGCAAGTACTCTGCTCCCAGACCTTGTCTGCCTGTGTTCCAATTCTGCTCAGCAACTTACCCGCTTGTGACCTCAGACAAATTGCTTAACCTCACTGTGCTCAATAATGTTATCTCATAATAGTATCTGAGGATGAAAGCCCTCTCCTGTAATTTAAGTAAAACCTGTGCCTGGATAAAGCAGTTGTATTCCTCAGCTGTTTTATTGCTAACTGGAGAAAGTTTCTCTTATGTAGGGTATCTATCTGGAAGGCCCTCCATCATGTAAAATATTGCTAGACTTGACAATCCTTACAGAATAGATCTAGCCTTTGGTTAATGACTCTGACTATCTTAAGGACAAAGACTGTATTTTAATTTGTGCAAGTTAGTGGGAAATTCAAGTATGTAGCATTGGTTGCAAATACACGTACAATTTATATTTGCTTCTCTACCCTTCATTTTATTTTATACCCAGTGGTAGTGGTAGGATGGATAGAATGATAAAATATGAATTGTTTTTAATTTAGAGAATAAATTACAATTATTTGATAAAGCAGAGTATACTTGGATAATATAAATTATAAAGTCATACTGGATTGTGTAATTAAATTCTAAGAGCACTTTCTGAAGAGTTTCCCTTTTGTAGTTTGTGTTCTGCTGTGTAAAGCACATGATGAAGTGCCCTGAAAAATTCACTATTTAAGTTCAAGGCTACAGATCATTGAATATAGTGCTAAGAAAATTAAATGTGTGCCCAACTAGCAAAATGCTGTAAGTGAATCTGAAGCCCTCTAGAGAACACATCAGTCAGCAATATGCCACCAACTCGGCTCAAGTTTACCACCTCAGCCCTTTACAAGAAAGAATTATTGAAGATCCCAAGGTTAAGAAATGATAGCTCTACTTTGGTAAAAGAGCAGATCTACTGGGTTTATGAAGCTACCTCATTTAACAAAGTATCTTTTGAGTATCAAGGGTTCTAAAATGTACGTAAAATTGATCCCAGGTTCATTCCATCTTCGTGGAACTTGGACTTCAGAGAGTCCATGACCTTATGAAATTGTTTAGAAAATGATTTGTGAATATATAATTTTCTTTTGAGAGCTCTTAAGATTTCATCAGACCCTCTGAAGGGACCTGGAACACACACACACAAAATAAAATAAAATAAGTACTTGCTTATAATTTCTATTTCTGTGAAATAATAATTACTGCCATCTTAAGTACTTTGTCTTGCATAACTTTATAATGTTATTTTAAGTCCCATTGCATGGATGAGAAAATTGAAGAACAGAAAAGTGAATCGTCCAAAATCCAACAGCAAGTAAGTGGTAGACCCAAGAGCGGAGCCAGGCAGTTTCTTCCCCAGGGCTAATGCAGTGAACCTCTATAAACGGTCATGAAAACCAGGTCTGATATGGAGAAAAGATCTCTGGGCAGAGAATTAGAAAACTCTAATTCCAGCTCTAGATCTTCTATTAGTGGCAAGAAGAGTTAGGTTTTGAGTCTGTCAAGTGCCTCCTCTATAGGGCTGTTGGATTTAGCAAGTAAAAATATACAAAATCCAGTTAAATTTGAATTTCAAATGAACAATGAAGTATGTTTTAGTAAAAAAAAGTCCCAAATATTTTGTGGAACACACTTATACTAAAAATATATTTTCACTATTTTTCTGAAATTTAAATTTAACTGGGAGTCCTCTATTTTATCTGGCAACCCTACTATTATGTAGAATAAGGGGACACAGAGCATCACAGAACAGATTTTCTGTTTCTTCCAAGAATTTATAATAATAGTTTTAAAAAGATAAGAAATACAAACACACGAAACATTTTAAGGAATACTGACCATTGAAGTAGGTTGGTGTGTCTTGAAATCTTTCTCCCATACTTACCATCTTCTTCTCATTATAGATGCATTTTACAAATCTGGTACATATGTTTTCTTAGTGAAAAGTAGGACAATGCCTATCTTCCATTGTCTAATTTGTTGATTGAAAAAATATGAAGAGACTCAAAAGCCTGTTTAAAGTGGATCTGTCAGAATTCCTCTGTGGTTTAAAAAGATCAAAGATAACTCTGAAAAAAAAAATGGTCATAAAATTCAGAAAGGCACAGAGGGATGATCTCCAAAGCAGATTCAGTGGCTCTCAGGCCACATGTGCTTTGCACTGAGGAATTTAAGGTCCAATATACATTTATCTAAAACAATTTAAAGGTTGTCTGGAGAAGAATAGTGTGTTAATCAGAACTCGAATTCTACAGTACAAAAAAAAAAATACATGGTTTTGCTATCATGTCTCATAGGAATCCCCTTGTTCATCTTTTAAAATTAGTGGCTGATAGAGGTGCCTGTGTGGCATAGTTAGTTAAGTGACTGACTCTTGGTTTTGGCTCAGGTCATGATATCAGAGTTGTGAGATTGAGCCCCACATCGAGCTCCGTGCTCAACACGGTGTCTGCTTAAATTTCTCTCTCCCTCTGCTTCTGCCCCTTGCCTCCATGTGTGTTGTCTCTTCTCTCTCCCTCTCTCGAATAAATAAATCTTTTAAAAATAAATTAGTGGCGGGTACACTGGTGTTTATCTGCATGAATTTGATGAAATTATATGTCTCTATAGATTTATATGAGCATTTGTTGGTAGATTTGCAGTTAGCTGAAAGAGAAGTTGCATCATCCTCAAAGCAGAGACGTAGCTCTAACTCCAGTAATAGAGGCTGACACTCAGTGAGGGACAAACATATTTCAGGTGGAGGAAATCTGAAACAGTTTTGAAAGGGTCTTAGTTTTAACAAGCATATACTTGTCTTGTGAAAGGTATGTAAACAGACAGTTGTAAATGGGTCGAGGAAAAAGCGGGATTTGAGGCAGGATTTCAAATGGCCATTACGAAAGCACAGATAATAAAAACTGGCATTCTGCACAGTGGATGGAAGTTTCAAATCACTCTTTTTAAAACTTTAACACTTCAGTAAACTATCTGCATCGGTTAGGATATGTGAAGATATGCTGCTGTAATAATCTCCAAAACTCAGTGACTTAATACAGCAAAGGATTATTTCTCACTTGTATGTATTGCTGGTCTGTTAGGTTCTGTTCTGATTATAGTATTCAGGATTTTAGACTGATGATGCAGCCAACCATCTTGATAGTGACCAGTGGCCATGCAAGAAGGAAAAAGATAATTCTGCACCGAGAATTATAGGCTTTGTTGTGAAATTACAACTATCATTTCTTTCAAAATTCATTGGCCAGAACTAGTATGAAAGCTTCACGAAATCACAAGGGAGCCAGATAGGAGTATAATCCCATCATGAGCCTAGAAGTTGGAAAGTGGAAAATATTTCGCTAACAGTATTAAGAACACCATGGTATCCATTATTACTCCCACTTTTTGGATATTGTCACAGATACTAAACAGTTCAGAATTGAAACCTACCATGGGTGGAGCTAGTTCATGAATCAAGAGCATCTGCATTTGCTTTAAGATTACAGGTATGTTTTAGGTGAGATGTGTAGGAAAGAATATTAAGGTGACTTAAAGTTGACAAAACTGGATTTTGACTGCCCAAAACACATATCACAATCTATTTTGTTCCAGAAACCATTCTAAGCTCTAGGGATACAGCACGAACACAAAGGCACAATCACTGTCTCATGGGATTTAGTCCAGCAATGCTAAAATACTGCTTCTCAGTCACAGAATCTAGATATTTTAAATAAAATATACGTATGAGAAACCTCCAACGTGGAAAGAAAGGTACATGAAATATGTCAAATTTTGGTGACATCTGAGGAATAAAGGAAACTGAATCTAAAAATAGAAAATAATAGAAAATAGAAATAATAGAAAAATAGAAAATAATCCCTTGAGTATTTTTTCATCCAAACATTAGCATTAGACAATGATATTCATTTAAATATGTTCAAGGGATTTACTGTATCTCAGTTAAAAAAAAAAAAAAAGCAATGCTTACTGAGTCAGCGAAATCCAACACCAAACATCCCTCCTGAACAGTGGTTTGTTTTGTGTAAATTGCATACACTCCCAGTCAAAACCAGTTGTTAAAAAATGCAACATGATTATGTGGAAGTGAATAAATTTTGGATACATGTTTGAATTCTACCTTATTTCTACTACCTAGCATCTAATTACCATAGGATGTCCTAGATCCTCACCTTCATTGGTAAAATCACTATGATTAACAGCTCTTACTCCTGGAAATCAGTTTTGGTTCAGCAGTAGAAATGGTCCCATATATGATCCTATCTGGTAGATGCCAAAATATTTCCCAGCTAAAGAGTTTCCCTACATGGATAATAACAACATTTTTGTTGTTAATCACTGTTACATCTTCATAGTAATTATCTTGTAAATTGTAAACAATTATGAAAAAAAGTACTGAACAGAGTAACAGACTAATCTTATCTCCTTTTTGTGACTTTTTCAGAATTGTTGAATAAAAAGAGACCAGTGAATACCAAATAGGAGTCTTAAAAATACGGGGAAAATGGGGGTCTGAATAAAAAGGCCCTTTAATGTACAGTTTTGCTCACTGCCCTGGCCTGATTCTAAGTATAGCTAATGCATTCAGGTAACAATACCATAGTCAAAAAGAGTCCAGCTTAAAAAGGGGGAAGCAGTTTTTGGGGAGAGGAGTCCTTGGAGATGCTCCAAGAATGACAGTAATCTACTTGTCTATACTGCCTAAATCAGATTGCTGATAGCAAAGATCATGACTCACTCTCCAGGCAGGTTAAAGTTACCACAAAATGAAAATCTTACATTGATCAAATTATAAAGAGGAGAAGAAAATCTTGTTGGAGGTTTCTGGCCATTAAAGTAAATAAAAAAAAAAGTAAAGCTCTAAAGAAGTAAGTAGTCAACTTTTCCTGGGGAGGGGAGAAAGCCGTCCGTATCAGAAACCAGCTTTATACAATGAAGGCATTCATCATTTGCAGAAACAGAGACAAAAAGAGAAACATTAGTAGGGAAAAAAAATAAAGAGAGGAGTCCTGTGGAGGAAAGAAGTTACACAGGAAGGAAGAGGAAGCATGAGAACAGAGTAAAAAGTCTGAAGGTTGGGCACTGGGGTCACGGATATATTTTACACCCAGCTCAAGAATGGTTGGTCTTCAAAAATTTGATGTGGGAGCTATATGGTATGTTTAGGAGAGTAAGAGAATCCCTTGTAAGGCTGTGCACTGTCATTTTATTCAATCAAGCTTAATGCTTGTAAGTCAAATACAATCTGTGAGATGTCAAAATGCAGGGTCAGGTCATTAAGAACTCTAGGTGCATGGCAGGACAATTTATTGAGATATAAATTCATGTTTCATGTTCCGTGTTATAAAAGAATCAGAAAGAGTGACACCTTAATGCTATCCATATGTTTTAGGAGGAAAAAAAGTTGTCACCCTTTCTACTCAAAACACCCTAATTTTTTGCCTCCTCACAGATATCCATTACATGGGGCCAGGGCCAATAGATTTCTACGGTCCAAACAAATTTCCAGAACTCATGCAGGATTAGACAATGAGCATCTCAACAGTAACTATGTGGACTGAAGATCAGAGGACGCTCCCCCCCACCAATGTCTCCTTCTGGATCAATTGCCTAGCACATTTGCAGAGTCCATGAAGGGAAGGGAAACCCAATAATGCCTAAGATTAAAAAGTATTGCCATCCAGTCAGAATAGAGACAAAGAATCAAATTTAATTTTAATTAAATGAAAGAATATGGCATTTTCCCTACCTACCTGAGCTTCTGAAATTATTCATAGCTACTACTGTCAAAGGATTCCACAAAAGCTCTCATTCCTTTTTTAATAGGTAAAGTTGAAAGGCTACCTCTGCTCTCTCAAGATCTAGGCTTCAGTCTGGGAGGAAGGGGGTCCCTTTGTTTATCAAAAGACTTTATAGTCTATGATGATGATGATAATGATGATGATGATGATACTAGAAAATGCCTATTGAGCATTTCAAAGGCTTGAGATGACAAAGGTAATGCAAATGGCCTATAATTCACTCCTCTCCCAATTCCTAGAGGAATGCTTCCAAGTAACCTAGTATCATCTCTTTGTGAACATGATAATTAGAACTCCAGGAAATATACACTAATGGCATTTTCTAGAAGGAAAGCAGAGGAATGGCTACATAAATGTTGGTATATTTACACAATGGCATCACATTTAATAGTAAAAGTTAATATTCTACAACTACAGAAATGTTAAATAAAGCAAGTTTCAGAAGAATATATAAATGCACACACTATATACTATATGGCTATGTATATGATATATATGTAAGTGGGTATATTTTTCTGGTATCATTTTCAAGGAAGACTGAAAATGTTTAGGACATATGCATGTGTGATTAAATCATTTAAAAAATAAAGCAAAAAATACAAAACAAAATTTAAGTTAGTGACTATCTCCAGGAAAATGTGACAGGTAAAACGCATAACTAAATGCAAGATTTTGATAATATTTTTTGTTTCTTGGCTTGGGTGGCTCTTTTAAAAAATATGTTTATAAACTATATATCTACTCCTTTGTAAGCCTCAATTATTAAATTGAAGAATGCCATAAAAATCATTCGCAACAGATTGAACTAAGATTTATGAGAGAGGAAAACTCAAAGTACTATGGTAACAA
Source organism: Ursus arctos (assembly GCF_023065955.2). Lineage (NCBI taxonomy): Eukaryota > Metazoa > Chordata > Mammalia > Carnivora > Ursidae > Ursus > Ursus arctos. The sequence continues at coordinate 19,050,934 of NW_026622930.1, forward strand.
CTCCAAGCAGAGACCCATCGGAATCATAAAATGTTTATTAGAAGGGTAGATACTTGAGCTGATTCTCCACCACTGGGAGAGTGGTTGTTTGACGGAAGAAGGGGATGAGCTCTGCTGATATTCCAGGAAGAAGCAGCAACATTTGCACAGAAGTGGCGGGAAAGGAAACAAAGACTGTGCCAGGAAGTGTGAACAGATCATGTGTGGTAGAGAGTGCGAGGTGAGCGTTGGGAGAACGGAGGGAGGAGAGGTAGCAGGGGCCATATCATAAAGGGATTCCCTTATCACACTTTTACTTCCCATTGAGAGAGATTCATTTAACAAATATAAGCAAGGGAATGGCAGCAATAAATTCACACATGAATCCAGACAAAGTTCAAGACTGAAATATATAATCCCGAAATAAAGCTCTTTCAACATCAAGAAGGGAAGAAAGCAGCAGACTGAAAGGTCCCATAACTGAAGTGATATGACTAAAAATGGTGCATGAATGTGAAACAATAGCATTCTGATCATATAAAATTCCTGTTTGCGAGCTGAACAAGCTGCTGCTGACCTCGGCTTAGTATGAAGGATCTAATGAGAGAGTAGCTTCTAGGTCAATGGGTGGCAACCCAATTACTTAAGTACAGCAGCCATGGGATCAGTTAGGCTATCACTGCCTCTCAAAAAGTAAGCTCAGCATTTTGGAAGGAAAGGGTCCCCCCATGTGACCCAGTACATGAAAGATTAATGGGAAAGGGGGCAGCAAGGCATTGACTCAAACAGAGCTCCAAGTTCTTACAGTTTTAAAGTACATATAAGGACTCAGACTTCAATGAACAATTGAAATGAGAACCTAGTTCACCAGCCAGAATACTTTGTGTTGGTACTCCTTAAAAATAAAAAGTAATGAAACAAACCAAATGCAAATGTGGGTATACAGAACATATGCTCTCACACAAACAAAAGAGTATCTTCTAGCCATAAAATAATCTATTCAATCAGCCTTGAAATTCTTCCTAAATGTAAGAAGTTTTTCACAACTGATTGCAGAGAAACCTTTCATTTAGTATTTTTAATCAAAATTATTCATTTCTTATCTTTTCTAATTTATGATTCAAAAACTAATACTAAATATTGGAACTGTCAAATGTTTACCAACCATTTACCAATTAGATTTCTGTCTAGTAAACATGCGTTCAATTCCTAGGTACCATTCCCCCATTTCATATCAGGATTTGGACAAAGTACTCCATGCTAAAGAAACAACTTATTAACAACATCAGTTAGAACACTAGGGAGGCATCAGGCAGTGGAACAGCAAACACGCTGGTTATTTCAACAGACAGAACACCATATAGCACATTGATTTAACAGACATTGAAAAGCCAAGAGAACTTGGGAGAGACAGTAATGATAGCAAACTCTCTGGCACTGAGGGTAAAAGAGGAGCGTTTGGAGCTCTTAGACCTTGAAAGGTAGGAAGGATTCCATGAAGCTGGGCTTAGCTCTCTGAGGAAGGGGGGGCACAACTGGTGCCAGTTCCTCTGAGGGGGCTCCATGCAACTGTTTCTGGGTTGGGTGGAAAAAACTGGAAACTGGACCAATTTCTACTGCTAGGTAGAAAACCCTTGCTTCGGTGACCCTTAGAGCATCAGCAAATAAACCAGGAGGGTCCACATTACTTCATCTTACCGCTTTCCAGTCCCACCGAGTGGCCCTACTGGTAAAAGCTAAGAAGGAGCCAGTCTATAAGAAAGAAATGTAACTGGAAGAATCCCAGCCCCAGCACCACAGAGCTGAGTATAGAAGTAGGGTTTGTAGCTGAAAACAGTTTCATAAACACCAAGAAGGAGTGAGTCGATGCATTATTAGGGCTTCCCTCGTTGGAACTCATAGAATAAGTAACTGATGGGTACTGAACTAGGTGGTTTCCCCTTCTTCTGCTTGTTGAGACGCGGGGCTTCCTTCCTTGTTTGAGTGAAAACAGGAATATTAAGTATGTAGAGTCTGGTAATATAAGGAGGAGAAATTAAATTCTAAAGCCCCCCAGCATTTTGTATTTGGAACCATTCATGTAAAGAATGGTAAATGAATAGACAAAGTCTGGCTTTAAAATTATGAATCATTAAATGTAGTAATGCCGAGGAGATCTAAAATTCTAATATAATCAAAGTGTCTATTACAAATTAGCTGCCGGTGGGCTTCCTCTTTGTCAATCAATCAACAACTAATATTTAACTGAGTTGGCAAATGATCCCTCAAAGTTTGCTAGAGGGACCATGTATTAAGATAAATTATGAAATTGCTGTTTTTACGGGTCAGAAATGATCACGTATCAGCAATTTCACTTGGTTCAACCTAATACCTCAGTTTAACTATGGGCCATCAGTGTTGCATCAAATGTAAACCTATACATAGAAAGTGAGGTGGTTTCCCTGGCATCTGATGAAGATTGAATTGTTATTAATGCTATAAAATATTCTCCCTAACCACTTTACCTTCTCCCATAGCCACATGTTGCATTACTTTACCAATATTAACAAGGAACAACCTTGGAAAGTCACAGGTATAGTGGTGAAGAACTCTGACGATGGCGTCGAAGAGATCTTGTGCACACACCTTCTTTTTTTATTATCTAGCCATTGTACTTGAGCAAGTTTTTTAAGTTTTTCAAGTCTCAATTTCCTCATCTGTAAAGTAGAAAAAGCATTATCGACCAAACAGGATTGGTGTCAAGATTGAAAAAAAAAATGGAATATTTAAAATGTTGTAACAAGGCCTATCATATTGTAAATTACAATAAGTGGTATTCTGTCTACATTTATGTGTGATTCTTTCTGAAAAGGTTATAACTAAATGTCAATGCCCATCACATAGATTTATCACGAGTATCAAAATGCGTTTACAAATGTTAAGTGTATAGAATAGTGCCCAGCACATAGTAAATGCTATGTGAGGAGTTTTTCTTATAAGAATAATATAATTATTAATACCTTAGTGGCAATGCTATTACTGTGATTCACAATAATTACTATTATTGCCATTATTGTTATTTGGGAGATTTCCCTCAGCCTCAACTCATAGTTTGTATCTGGATGACAAGATATGTTACAGAGCTACTTGGTATCTGTATCCAAACTAGATGTGTGTGTGTGTGTGTGTGTGTGTGTGTGTGTGTGTGTCTGTGTGTCTGTGTGGTACAGAAGAGTTATTTCTCGGTAGTAGTTATTACATCTCACCCTATCTTTGACTTCAGAAAACTCTGACTGCACATACCATACCTGAGAAGGAAAATCTATACCATATACCATACAATACTGCTCTCAGTTTGAATCCACAGTACTTACCGTCAGTCTTATACTGATTAGGCAACAACTCTTTATTTATTTGGAGAAATAAAGGCAACAACGAATGACAAATAGCATCACAATCACATAACGCTGAAGCTGGAAAGGGTCCTAGAGGTCCTGTGAGGATTGGATTCAATTTTTACAAATCAGGAAACTGAACCTCACAGAGATTAAAAACAAGGACTAGGATCGGCTCTGTTTCGGAAAGAACCCTAGAGATAAAACGCTTTACGTCCAAATTTCTCAGACACTACAAAATCTCCAATGAAAGGCCATTTTGCTTGTTTGGGATTGCTTTGGGGGGAACTTCACTTTAAAAATGAAATTTCATTTTTATATAATGGCATTAAAAGAAATTCCCTTACACAATCCTGAATGTCCTTTTAACATTCTTTAAATGTCTTCTTGCTGATCTTTATTACATTCTAGAACCAAGTTTCATTCTTTTTTATTCACAAGAACTCCTCTAGGCTTATCTACATTTGGAGAAGTAATTAGTAAGAGACACTCTCCTAAAAACTGCTTTCCTTAATGAATCATCGAGCCTTACATCGAAAACCGGGGATGTACTGTATGGTGACTAACATAATATAATAAAAAATCATTATTAAAAAAAAAATGAGATAAACCAGCACCAGAAAAAAAAAAAAATAAAAAAAATAAAAACTGTTTTCCTGAGCAACGGTCTAGAGGACGCCCTATTACACGACGCTCCCTCAGACAAAGATGTTGCTGCAAGTCGGTGTTCTCCAGTGAGTCAGAGCCACTGCGTTTCCGCTCGACCTCCAGTAGTGCCATTAACAGCAGGATTTTATAGTTTTCATGGATTGTCAAAATCTGTGGGTAATTCATTACCAGCTTCACTCCACTCATTAGAGACCCCCAAATCCACCTAATTATCTTATTTTCCACATTTTTTTTAAGTCAAAGTAATTTCAGTTAAATCTTCTTTCTCTTATTCCCTCCCCATCCTAACACCCTTGACTGGATTTATGTATCCTCTCATACATATAGTTATATTAATGTCATCAAGTTTAATATAAAAACTATTTTCAAGGCTATAAACTTAATTTATTATGGTATAATTATCAGTGCTTTTAATATTTTCCATGCTTAATGTCACTGAATTTACTGTTACAAACTTACTTTGCAGGGCTCCTGGGTGGCTCAGTCGGTTAAGCGTCTGCCTTCGGCTCAGGTCATGATCTCCGGGTCCTGGATGGAGCCCTGTGTTGGGCTCCCTGATCAGTGAGGAGCCTGCTTCTCCCTCTCTCTCTGCTGCTCTGCCTACTTGTGCTCACTCTTTCTCTCTCTGTCAAATAAATAAAATCTAAAAACAAAAAACTTAGTTTGCAATGAAAAGAATAATGCTGACAGAGATCTGAGTATGTGCCTGTCCGTGTGTGTGTGTGTGTGTGTGTAATATTTTGCCATCTGTATCAATATATCACCATATGTGGCAAGTTCTGCTGAAATGAAGATAAGAGATATAGAAGGATTTCTACACTACCTCAGTAAAATTTGTCTTCGTCAGTGAATACAATGTTGATGAACGTGTACAATGAAAACCCTAGAAAATGTTCTATGCATTTTCCAGTACAGAGAAAAGCCTGTAAGTTGCAAAATGGACATTTAACTACATCGATGTTCCAAGGATTCACTCTTGTTTCTTTTGGTTGTGGAATGTAAGTTATAAAGTATGGACTAATTTAGAACTTTCTTAGTTTTTTTGTTAAAAAATTTAAAGTTCCCTTAAAGAGTGAGATGCACAAATGTTCTTTTGTGTCTCAAGTTTAGACCCACATCATTAAAGGCAATGGGAGTTCATAATAGAGAAACAGCTATGGAAAATGACCCCCTTTTAACTGGAAATTTACTACTTGATCCCTAAGTACCCTAATGGAAAGGAAAATAGTTCTACGGAGTGAAGAGAAATTGGAAAATTTCCTATTGGGCAGAAATAGATCTAGTTAAAAGAGTTTGTCAGTAAAGCAATAAAAAGTTTAAAAATAGATTTGAAAAAAAATGTTAAGGAATATGCAATTGAATCTACTCTATTTTTTTTTTTTATTCGACAGAGACAGAGACAGCCAGAGAGAGAGGGAACACAAGCAGGGGGAGTGGGAGAGGAAGAAGCAGGCTCATAGCGGAGGAGCCTGATGTGGGGCTCGATCCCAGAACGCCGGGATCACGCCCTGAGCCGAAGGCAGGTGCTTAACCGCTGTGCCACCCAGGCGCCCCTACTCTATTTTTTTTTTTTTTTTTAACAGAATAAAGAGGCACATTTCGTTATGGGTCTTATGTGAGCTTCCTTTCTCCTGGTTCTGATGTGCAAGATCAGAGGGTTATTTATAGACAATGATGGAGGCTTGGAAGAACAGCAGAGACTAAAACTATGGAGACATTTCTAGAAGCAAAGTCCCTGGGGGTTAAAGACAAAAAACAGATTCACTGATCTTGAAGTAGGAAGGACTTTTGTAGATAATGTTCCAATCATTTGTAAACTTTTTTTTAGCTTTGAAGTACACTTTCCCCTCTAAAGGAACCCATATGGGAAAATGCAATGTTTCAAGTGAAAGATGGAATTGTTCTTGTTGAAATGGAAATGAAGAGCCAGTATTCTACCTGTTCAGCTTCCCCATCCACCTCCAAGGTGACCTTAGACTCTTTCCTGGGGAACTTAGCAAGAAAGCTTGAAAACTACAAATCTAGACCAACTTCCTTGTTTTACAGTTGGAGAAACTTAGGTCCAATAAAGATTAGTGACTTGGTCAAGGTCGCGTGTATAGAGGCTGAACCAGGAACAGAACACTTACCTTCTAAGGAGACAACCAGAGGCATATAATCATGTCCCAATAGCTTTGTGCAAACTATTTATCCAGTATAATTAATTCACATTTCTTAAGGGCCAGGTGGAAACTCTGAACCTTCTTTACATCACCAAAACTTCCTAAAGCATTTTAGCTCTTTCAGTCTTATATACTGATTTAATAGCAATTTCTAATCATTGTAAAATCCCAACATATGGATAATGAAAGCAGCCTGGCTACTAGACATAGTGGAAGATAAAAATCCCTTTCCCTTAAGAACTTAACACTATTTATAGGAGACAAAAATGATATCGAGAAAGAAAGAGAGAGAAATAAATTCTGTTGTTAAACTGAATTTTACTCAGTGCTAGTATGATAGGATTTCATTGAAGAGAATGTTGAATAAGACAGGGAAGGTTACATGTTAAATGCAATTCTTGAAATAGGCCTTGAAGATAGAGTGGATCTACAATAGAAAAGAAAATCACATGCATTATTTTGAGCTTGAAGAACAGCATCTTAAACTATGAGATGGTAAATGCAGAAATGTTCCATATCATCAGATACAGAGCATTGCCTTGGCTCTTTTCAACAAGTAGGAACACCATGGACTGGAGACTGTACGTGCCTGAAAATCTTCTATATTTCCTTACCACCAACACCAGTGTTTTCAGGCTGAAAAACATATTTTACCAACTTTAGAACTGACTTAAAAATTACTTTTAGTAATTCTTCCAACTAAATGTGGAATTCTTTATGTTCAAGTTTACTTGTGTTTACCAAAAACACAATACCGTGCTCTTAGAAAAGTGACTTAAAAAACAACAAAAGATTCTTCATAGAATCTCAAAATAGAATCCTTAAAAGGATTCCTAAAATTCAAATAGATCTTAGAAAATAACATCTTCATGATTTCAGTGTAAATAAATGAGAAATTAGAGGATTAAATTTCCTTCAAAAATAAGCTTTTGTAAATTAAAAGCAAAAGTGCTCAAGGGATAAATATGTTTTGGGTTTTAAAAGACACAATGTGTTTTGTTTTTTGTTTGTTTGGTGGTTTTTGTTTTATTTTGTTTTTTAATAACTCCAACAATTCTGAACCTCGATTCAGCAAGATTTGACCAATTTTAATCTATTTGGAATTGGATTTGAAAATATCATCATTCTACCTTCTTTGAACCTCAACTAACATATGGAGACACGGAGAACCAAACACACAACCTCCTTTTTTTTATTTTCTATTTTTAAGGTAATGTAATCAACATGGACTGGCAAAATGGATAATTTAGGGCCACTTATCCTATAACAGCATGTATTATTTTTATTGCTTATTCTAAATTATTTAGCTAGTGTGTATGTATATATGTATATACATATAATATACAATTTTTCTTTATTTTGTAACTATATATATATATATATATATATATTTTAAGTGCAGCAACTCTTGAGTTTTTCTTCTTTTTCTAGAATGACTTATTTAACAAAAATGCATTTGTCCTATTAGTGTTTCCACAACAGAAAGTTTATCTGGAAACCTATATCCAAAAATCATAAAGTCAAGTCATCCTAATATGTTTTCTCCATATAGCATTCCAATGTATGTGTCGTTTGCTCAGCACCACAGAGGAGCCTTGTTGCCATGCTCCTTTTCTACAAAGAATTTGGAGGTACTGGTGGTATTACGTGTTCAATAACCAGAAGTTTTTCACTCCACAGAAAGATGAATTCCCCATTTTTGAAGGGAAAAATAAACACTGTATAAGGGAAGGCTTTTGTACTAATTGTTTATCCACATTTATTTAGGCGTATATAAATTTCCAAAAAGCCTTTTTATTTTTTATTTTTTTAAAGATTTTATTTATTTATTTGAGAGAGAGAGTGCAAGAGCAGAGGCAGAAGGAGAAGCAGAGCAAGAGGAAGAATCAGGGAGCCTGATACAGGGCTCGATCCCAGGACCCTGGGATCATGACCTGAGCTGAAGGCAGTCGCTTAACCATCTGAAACACCCACGTCCCCCCCAAACAGCCTTCTTAAAATTCACTTTTGTAGATATTTATTAATGAGCCAGAATATAATTATTTTAGGTTTGCCTTATAAAGAACATAATGTCTTTTATAGTCTTGTAGAGTTAAATTTACTAACTAGAATCTCCACGTTTCTGCTTGTCTCAATATATCTCCTTGCAACATGAAGTACAGTAATTATATTTTTTGAATATTAATTAGTTTTCCAGAAGGTGAAGATAAACAAATTTGAGTTCTTTTCACTGGGGCTAATATATTAATGTGAAAATTTCACCAGGCCAAATACTCAAAATCATATAATAAATACAAAAATAGGGTGTGGCAATTAGGTGAAAGAAACTGGGATGACTGGATGGCTCAGGAAGTTAAGCGTCTGCCTTAGGCTCAGGTCATGATTCCAGGGTCCTGGAATCGAGTCCTGCATCAGGCTTCTTGCTCAGCCGGGAGCCTGCTTCTCCCTCTGCCTGCCTCTTCCCCTGCTTGTGCTCCCTCTCTCTTTCTCTCTCCCTCTCTCTGACAAATAAATAAAGTCTTAAAAAAAAAAGAAATCAATAAACTTATTAATGGGTAATTATTATGATAAAAAATTTTTAAATATCCAATTCAGCACACTTCAGTTAGAACACACAAGAAAACCTCTTTATGTCAATCAAAAGCTCACCTTTGAAGGGTTCATCGTACATCTGGCACTTTTGATTAAGAGCCATTATTCAGCAATAGAAAACAATTATTATCATTTTTAAAACAACCACTTGTAAGACGTTAGCGCTTATCATGTGGATTTGCATATATTTTCAAGACTGGGACAGGTTTTGGCCGCTCACATTTTCATTCCATGCCAGTTACCCTTGATTTGTAGCAAGGCTACCACCATGAATGACAAAGCAGCTGCTACCACCTATTCTCATTCCTGGGAGAGCGCCTGTCTTTGAAGCTGCAAAGATCACATTATATATAAGTTTCTGCAGTTGAAAAGGCCAGTGAGAAGCCGTAAACTGAAAGGTCATACCTGATGTGACTCAAAGAATGAAAATAGTTTGGTTGTTGCTAATTATCACCCATCCTGTCAAACCGAGATGCACTTTGAAAATTATTTGGGAGGTACATTTCACAAAATAAAAAGGCCCTATTTGCTCTGAGCTTCTCTTTATTTAGCTGAGCACCTAACTCGAGTGTAAGCTCTGCTCACCCTAGGATAGAGACACACGTGGACATCTGGGAAACTAGAGGTGCGGACCCTTCGCGGTTGTTTAGGTCTGAGAGTCGGATTCTTCTGGTGCCGTAGAAGAGGATTCTGAGAATGGGTTTGTCACTCAGGATGTCTTCTGATCACCTTCACAAAGATTTACTGAATCCCATGAAGAAGAAACTTATATCTGAAAAATATTAAAAGAAATTAGCAAAGTGAGAAATGCTAAAATAACTGCTTCGCAAAAATCTCCACAGACCATTGGGAGTAGTGAGCTCAGGAGACCCAAAAGTGGGAGCTCAGTCAACTATCAGAAATGTCACCAGTATCTTTTAGGTCAAACACACAATGGCCCTAGTACCTCAACATGGACATCTATAATTCCAAGAGACAGAACAGGCAAGGGGGAAGACCGCGGACTGCAAAGAAGTGACCTTCAACGACTTCTGAAAATATCTAAGGGAGAATAGTCCTTGTGGGTATGATTGGGATGAGCAACCTGTCCTGTCTACTTAAAGGGACACCTCCAGACACATAACACTGTTTAGACATGTAGAGCGCAGACTCTTGGATCCCTACAGTGGTTAAAAAAAATCTCAAAGACTTTAAAGAAGGTCAGCTTCTTCATATTGGAGGCAAGAAAATGATGGTGCAGACTAACTTTTTTCAAGTCCCCCATCCATTTAGAACTGCAATTGAAATCCAACTCTCTTCTCCTAACCCTGAGTATTGCCTTCAGTAGAATATTCAACTCCACAAGTATTTGTTAAGCACCTCTTGAATGAACAGCATTAAGCCTTATACCTTAGCTATTTTTCTGCATTTAATGGTGCAATTTTGGAAGAAACATAAATTCGAGAACCTCAAATGTCCTGCTGTACAGAATAGCTTTCCTGTAGTACTCTATAATCCTAAAATTATGAAATAAGCTTCTATGGTATTGAATCTTTTCCAAGAAGTAATTAAAGCAGAGTGAAAATCTGGAGATGAAGTGCACCACGGGAAGGGGAAAGCAATAAAATGTGCTCGTACTTCAGCACGGGGGGGTACAAGTAACCGCAGGAAATGTCCGTGTAAAACGCATCGCAGGACAGCAGCAGACATTGCACTGGGATGTGATTTTGCTTTCCTCCTAAAATGTGCCCTTTCATTTCATGCGCTTCCTAAGTAAAAAATGACCATAATGCCGCGATGTAAATTGTTCATTCTGTCTTGGAAAGCAGATACCATTTAAATATTTATAGTAACACTAGTCTCCAATTTGCATTGACTGGTTCATAGTTAAAGGTTCAGTCCGGATAAACACATCTCCATCAAGATGGCATCTAAAAACTACTTCAACTAGCCATTTGCATTTTTTCAGGGTTACATGTCATCTTTCTCTTCTTAAATGGATATATTTCAAAAGTTTTAGCTATTGACGTTTCTATAATTTTTAAAAGCAGTAATTTTAAACCGATTTCTTGGACTAGGTTATTTACCCCTGTTAATCCTTTATTTATTTTTCCTGAACTTCTGCTTAAGTACCCTCATTCAGCCTTGTACATTTGTTCTCCTGAATGATCAGCCAGACTTCTATTTCTGGTTCATGAGCTCTTTTTGGCAATGTCATCATAGCTTTCAAGACATTTAGCATCCACATTTCCTTGGCTAACCTAACCCTCATTCCTGGTCCACTTTTTGCTCCATTGCCTTCCCCACAGGAAAAAAAAAAATGTCACATAGTTTTTGAAAGTAAGACATAAAATCAACTTGAGGTTTTGGGGGTAAATAATACAGCTAATATTCTTAGGGCCTGAGAGTTTCATAACTATTAAGTAAATCTCAGTCACTTCATTTAGAAAAAAGTGATTGAAACTACAATCAAAGATGATTTAGAAATTGACCCACATATACACAATTGATGGGTTTTTCAGAAGTATATTATGTCCAAATGTAAAAGTTATTGATGAAGTCATAGGAGAAAATATTTGTTTTCTTAAAAAAATAAAATTATAAGCCACAAACTTTTAAAAAAGATAGACTGAAATTCACGAAAATCAAAACTTTAATGTTAGGAAAACAAACAGGCAAGTCAGATGATAGAAAATATTTACAAAATATGGCTGATAAAGGACTTTTTCTAGATAAAAAAATTTCTAATTCTTTTTTTTAAGATCTATTTATTTATTTTAGAGAAACAGAGAGAGTGTGTGACAGCAGGGGGGTGGGGGGCAGGCAGGAAGGAAAGCAGACCCCCGCTGAGCGCAGAGCCCTACGTGGGGCTTGATCTCTGGACCCTGAGATCATGATCTGAGGTGAAATCAGAGTTGAATGCTTAACCAACTGAGCCACAGGTGCCCCTAAATGTTTTCTAGCTCTTAAAAAATGAACAAAAAATGTTGATTCCAGGAACAAGATACATAAATTTCAAATGATCACATGAGAAGAAGCTTATTTCTCATTTGGGAAATGAAAATTAATTTCACACTGAGATATTCTTACACATTCATTAGAACTTATAAAACTGAAAAGACTGACGACAGCATATGTAGACAATGGTGGGGAGCCACTAGAACTCTCATACGTTGTTGTTGGAAGGTACAACGGTACAGAAACATAGGAAAATTATTTGACTATTTCTTAATCTTTGAAAGTATGACTTATCTGCTTCATTCCTACGTATTCATTCAAACTAAATGAAGATATATAGCCACACAGACTTTTACTCAAATGTCCATAGCAGCTTTGTTCACCATGGCCCAAAGTCAAAGATCTTAACTTGTGAATGGATAAACAGATGGAGATGTGTCCATACTACTAAGTACTACTAAGCAATAAAAATGAATACTAGCAAGGAGTACTAGTCAGTATTAAAAAAGAATGAATTACTGATACAGCAATATGAATCTATCATCCAAGCATTCTACAAAGTAAAAGAGTCAAACACAGACTACATAACATGCTTATAAGGACCACATCTACACAGAGCTGCTTACATATACTTACAAGACTACATACATACACACCTGCTTACATAAAATTGCAGAAAACTCAAAACTAGAAACAGACATAGAGTTGTGGTTGTCAGGGAGTGAGAATGGGGTGGAGGGTTCAATGAAAGGGGAGGTGAGGAAATTTTTTATGTTGATTAAAATGTTCTGTACCTATCCTATATTATGGAAATAAAATACAAGCCACGTATGTAATTTTTAAAATTCCAGGAGCCATATTTAAAAAGTTAGTAAGAAAAAAGTGTAATTAAACTTGATTACAACATATATTCTATATAACCTGATTGATCCAGAATGTTATTCTCTATGTTGCTCTCTGGTTTCCAGTGCTCAAACACCACATGTGTCTGGTTGCTATTGTATTGAATAGCGTAGCTCTATAACATGGTAACTCAGATTACAAGAGATGACAAAACTCATAGAAATGTACACTGAAATTCATATATTGTATGTAAATGACATCAAAAAAGCTAACTAAAAATGAACAAAATAAAACAGCACAAACGAAGCACAATGAAAATGCAGAATGACTTTGTATACTGTTAGAATATAAGCAATATATTTGGATGTCTATCTCTATCATCTATTAATCTATTTATCTATTTATATGTCGCATTTTTCAGCATTCAGAAACAAATTGTATCAGAAACTATATTTTTTATAGTCAGAAAGCCAGAATCAGGGCAAAAAAACTATAGAATACATAGAGTTCTTTTTCCAAAAATGAGAACACTCTGTATCATTGTTTTTTACTCTGCTTTCTTGACTTTCTCCATATAAAACACAGAGTTTCTAAAACACTTGATTGACTCTCCAGCATTGAGAAATGCAAGACATTAACATGATCCTAACATACTCTGGAGAGAAGATAGTCAAAGAGTAGCAGTGTTCCCTTAAGGTATACATATCCCATTAATCAATAACAATGGCAGCAAAGAAACAACTCCAAGGGAAAAGAAGTAAATCCCTTTATTATGGATTCATTCTTCAACAGAATCTTTTCAGCGGACTGTTAATTTGAAATTCAAGGCAGAAATAAAAAATAGCATCTTGTCATGTAGCTTCAGATAAATGGATTTGAGCCTGGGCCTCATCGCCCTGGGACCTTACTCTCCTTTATTTCAGTGACCTTCTGGGATAATTATGCTCACCATTTACAGAGTTTATTGATTAAGCAATTAATAAATGATGATAAACCCAGGAATTTCTAAGGGTAAGCATTGCAGCAGCAGAAGAGCAAGTGTTGAATACTAACGTCCACCTGGGTAATGGCAGAGCCGGAAGAAAATGCAGGAAGTACTAGCTTTCCAAGGGTCGACGCTCTGCAAGATGGGAATACTAAAGAATTTCAGCCACTTACTTCCATCTGCCCTCCGTTCACAACACTCTAAAGCACTGTCCAAACACACGTTTCAAGCAGTTACTTATAATGAGGAGACTGAAAATGCTTACCGTCCCACACATTTTCACACAGAACATGTGCATCTGTCTCCACTATCTTTATTGTCCTCCGTACCCAACTGTACATTGTTGGAAATCATTTTTTCCAGACAGTCCACAAAGTGAAACCGTCTTAAAAGAAGGCTCTTTATTTAAATTCAAAGTGCAAGTGTTAAGATTTTCTACAAAAATACTTTTTTAAAACTAAACTCAAGTTTTCTGCCGTTTATTTGCATTTATGAGCATATTATCATGAGAGACAGTATATATGTTCAATATTTCTTATGATTTCACTTAAATATTACTTTTATTATGGAAATAGATAAAACAAACTGAGTTTCCAGTTGAAAGATGTAGGCTAAAACTAAAATATATATATTTCAAAACACTTTTGATGCTAAGAAATATTTTCACGTATTCAAATACACATTTTTAACATGGTCAGAGAATCCCATTAAATTATTATTCTTTATAATGAATACATAAATGAGTTACAGAACTTAAGGTGAAGATATAATCTTAGCAAACAGCATGATACATTATATCTTTGCACAGTGTTTAAGTTCTTATCTGACATGTTTATTGATAGTTTCTGGTATGTTTAATTGATAGCTTACTGGTAATTCTTATCTGGTATGTTTACTGATAGTTTCTGGTATAGCATATATATATATATATATATATATATATATATATATATATATATATATATATACACACACACACACACACACATTCTGTTAGAATAAGAGATTATCATGAAAAGATAGGTTTTTATTTAAGATGATTATTACAACAATGGCCAGGCAATAGACACTTCTCTTGCTTAAAAACAATAAATAATCAACAGAATTACAATCTATACATATTTATTAGTTGTGGTAATCACACACTTTCTCTATACCCATAGATATTAAATCTACACATTCTACTGCATTATTCTGTTCTTGGTGTGATTTTTGGAAACACAAACTACCAAGTAAGATGCCAGTCTCCTCTGGTCAAGCCCGTCTAGGCCTTAATAATCAGAATCCACAGAGGAGTCACTGGAATGGAGGTATATTACGCTTGTCCAAGGTATCTTCCCTATAGCTACCTCCAAACACAGCAAAGATCACCATTTATTTAGGATTTTTTTTTCTTGTTAGCTGGCAGGATGGTAAAGATTACCCATTTATTCCACCAAGTCATTACCTAGTGAAACAAATGAGCATTTTCTGTCCAGATATTTAACTGTATGTGTTCTTTATACTCAAATGTGTCCTTATCTGAGGAACTGCTGAAATAGTCAATTCTCTTACTTAACGCTTACGAAGAGTCATGAAGTCATAAAAAGACAAGCAAATTAAAACTTGCTTTTAATTAACATCTAATCAGATTCTTGAATTTATACGTTCAAACCCTACAAGGGTTCCTCCTTCTGGAAGAGGAGCCATTCCTATACTTAGTGGCAGGGAGTGCAGTCAGAACTTTCGTGTTTGCTGAGTTATCAGTCCACAGATAATTTCTCCCCCCTCGCAGGCCACAGAGGAAGGAAGTGCCAGGCAACCTTGAACACCATTATGGCTGCACGGTCTAGCAGGTGATCCAGAATCAGCTGCTTTAGATTTCTTTTCACCTTAATCATAAAACATTTCATTCCTATAGAAAATCCAAGAGACTAAGATGACAACTATATACCCTCCATCCAGGTTAATAAATCTTTTTTTTTTCAGGTTAATAAATCTTAATGTTGCTATATTTGCTTCAATATTTTCGTTTTATGTTTGGTCTTTGTTTGTTTGTGTTGTTGTTGTTGTTGTTTTGAGAAATAAGGTCTAAGAAATACAGTTCCAAACCTCTGAGTATAATTCCCTAAGCACATTCCCCAGCCTAGTCCTGAAAAATGTAACAGCTATTCTTATTTGTTGTGTTGTAATCCACGAATGCTTATGTACAATCAACAAGACTGCTTGCATGTTTTAAACATCTTTTATAAATGTATCCATACTGTAGTGGTTATCATTCCACAACTTGCTTATTTTCATTGCACATTGTTTCATAGTTTCTACAGTTGATTCATGCAGCTCTAGTTCATTAATTTCAACTACTGATTAGAGTTGCATTTCATGAGCATTTTACAGTACCTATGAATTCCTTAGGAGACATCTTGGCTTTTGCGTTTTTTTTTTTTTTTTTTTTTTTTTTTTTTTTTTTACTATTTTAAATACTAAAAAGAACATTCTTTAAGACATGTCCTGGGCACTTGTGTAGAGACCTTCTGAGGGCTATCTATCCAGATCTCCCGGTGTGTACACCTTCAGCTTTACTGGGGATGGTTCCATTTGTTCTCCACAGTGGTGGTACTGCATTACAGTCCCATTATCTGTGTATGAGGGCTCCCTTTTCCAACGGGTAATGACTCTCTAACATTTGGTTCTGTAGGCTCTTTGGCAAACTAATACATGTGAAAAGAGATCTCGTTTTTGAAAACTTTGTCCTTTTTTATAAATTTTCTCTTTAGATATCTGGCCCTAAAGGATAACTTTACTCACCTTTCTCCTTCTGCTATGTAATTATTTTACTTACACCAAATTCTAAATATATATAATTTATCTACTTATTTATCTATATAGATAGATTTACAATCTTTTAACATTTATTTCTCTAAATTTAATTGCATTGAGGTCAGACCATAATATATAGTTATAATATTCTTTGAAATTTATTTGAATTTACTCTTTGATTTAGTTTGAGGGTGGTGTCTGCAAATGTAATGTATCCTTTAATTGAACATATAATCTAATTGGTTAGGTGGAGGATTACATAAACCTTGTTAGAACCGTCTATCTCTCTCATCATGTATCTATCTTTGTGTGTGTAGGAAAACTTTTTAAATTTTACTCTTAAATTTACTACTTTTACCAAATTTTGTTGCAGTCTTCAGCTTCCTAGAGAGATAAATTGAAATCTCCTATGTTTGCAGATTTTGTTGGTTCCTACTTATTGCTTTTTTTTAATTTATATTTTTGAAGCTGTCTCCCAGATGCAAAAAGTTGGTGAATAGTTTCTTTTGTGACCCTATTTCTACTAAAGCTTTATTGACTTCAATTTTTTTATCTATCATTATTCTACCAGAGCAGCTTTCATTTGGTAATTTCTTGGCATATATTTTTCGATTAACTTATTTTTAGACTTTCTATCTGCTTTTGTCTTAGGAATGTTTAAAGCAGCCTATTATTTCACTAGTTTAACAAAAGTTTTAAACCCTGTCTTTCAATAGATTATTTTCATCTGTTTGGTTTCATTGTGCTTATCAATATATTTTATCTCATTTACAATGTCCTATTGTTCGCTTTTGCTTGACCAGTATAATCATTTTTAAATCACTGCTGCCTTTTCCTGCATGCCCTTCACCAAGGCACCCCTCCCTGCAAGATTATACTTTCTAGTTCTACTAATGTCACTTTTACCAAATGACTTGATTTGCCCAGTGAAATGTGAGTGAAAGTAATTCCTGTCAACTCTGAGCAAAAGCACCGTGGGCCAGATTGTGATTTGTTCTGAGCTCATCCTTCCCTATCTTTCCCTATTCTTTCCCATCCTTCCCTATTCCTTCCCATCCTTCCCTCATCTTTCCCTATCCTTCCCCAAGACTAGAGATGCCCAGATGGAAGCTCGTCCATCAGCCTGACTCACAGAGTGAAGTCTGTGTGCAGCCAAGCTAAGGGGACCTACAGTACACATTTAGTGGGAGCAAAAAAGCACACCTTTAATGTATAAGCTACTGAGATCTGAGGGTCATAGTCTAGCACTGCATAACCTCTTAGACACTGATTGAAATTGATTGAAATATGATCCTATCATTCACTATCCTCCCATCCTTTCCATCCTTCACTTCGTCAATGCTTAAACAGACAAGGTCTTCTATTTTCCTTTTCTTTTCCTCTGCTAGTTGGGAAGCTTCAGATTACAACTTTTCCAATGGTTGTCCTTAAGTTTTCGGCCCACAGGAAACTTAGCAAGCATTAAGTAACTACTGCACTCCTCCCCAATTGTGGTATTCCTGGCTCGATTTCTAACTTTACCTTTATTTTAAACCACACACAATAGTCTTTATGTATATATATATTTTTACTGTCAATAATTTATTAAGTTTACCAATATAGTTTATTAATTTGTATAGAAGATCTATTGTTTTCACTTTTGATTACTTTCTCCCTTTGGTTTACTGCTCCTTGTCTAGGATTTTGCGGCTGTTTGGATGTTGCCTCTGGGTCTCCCATGTGAAACTAAGTCTGATAATAACAGGTTGTGGTTCCTGCCTCCATGCTGATATTAGGAATATTGAAATACTGGTCCAGAGGCAGCAGGCAGCTTTGCTCAGGTCCTGATAAACATGCTGTGTCTTTGTCCTCTCACTCATTAAGCCTGTGTTCCCACATGAACCTCCACCCCAAGACGGGTGCTGTGTGCATTTCCCAGCCGGGGCCCCTGCGAACATGCTACGTGATCCCGTATTTTGCATTTGGAACAAACACCACAAGCTTTGTAACTACTCAGGACTCATCACTTTTTTTCACTTGTAAAATATCCTACCAACCCCCCACCCCCAACCCTAACCAAACTTACATCTAAGGAGAGAAACTTTTTCTAATTTGCACAGAGTACCTGTATAGTTTAGTGGAAACTAGTTTCCATCACCATTTAGCAATTTTCATTCCTGTTACTCAAGAGCTTGACTCCCAGCTGCCACTCTCTGCAGCTCCATTCATCTCTTTGGGTTTCTTGTCCTTGGAAATATAAATCTTTTTAAGCCTGGCTTTGGTTGTTAAGTTTTCTCTTTGTGAATGCTACCTGCCACTCAGATGTGTTTGGAGCAGAGTAGCTCTTCAAAGCACATACTCGCTACAATCATCATGAACGACATTTGAATTATCTCATAATTCCTCCTGAAGGTAATACTCCCACCTTCTCTGATTCCCTGTCCTCACCCTCCTCCTTTGTGAAACATCAGTTCACCCCACATGAGAGAGGAGTCTGGACATTCTTGTACTTTTTATTTTGTACATTTAGCTGTCTTTGCTTTAGCCAGATTTTAATAGGGCTTTTTCTAAACCAAGATGACTACTAGTTCTGCCTGGGAAAGGGCTGGATTCTGGTCTTGTGAAATAGGGAATGACGGCTCAAAATCCAGGTAATTTTATCCAGTTATTTTTATCCACCAAGCATAACCAGGACTCCTTTCTTCCTAAGTTCACTAGACCAACACCTCTACGCAGTATAAGTACGCATTTTCTTCCAAAGAAAACACACACTTCTTTTTTTATTATGTATGTATGTATTTTTGAAAACACTAATTTCTTACATGAGGAAAGTCACTGACTCTAATTAGCATTCCTAGTTTCTCTCTCTCTCTTCCCTTATGCCACTCTGCAGAGCGTGTGTTGTGTGTGTGTGTGTAAAAATAATATCGGCATTATTGTGGCTGAGGGAGTGTTTCCCTACTTCAGGGTTTGCTTTCATGCCCGGGCCCTATATCATCTAAGAGTGTCTTGGGCTGACCTCTCTGAGGCAGATGGCATGCTCCCCAACAACCTTTCTAGTACTTAAGATACTTGATGGCTCAATGCCTACTGCCCCCTGTGCATGGTGGGCCATATCTCTTCAAAACAGATAAGAAAACTGTGCACAATGTGACTATCCATCTCTCCCATTGTTCTGCCCTGTAATAAGTCCCATCTTTAAAATTCCTGTTTTCTTCTTCTCTATTCATTTAGTTAGACACTGCTGTGATTCCTATATTCCCAAACTCTTAACAGATATTATTTCAATTGCCTGTTCTAACTAGGCTTAATGCAAACATTGAGCTTAATACAATTGCCTTTTGGGGATATCTGGGAAAGACAGATCAAAGCATTTTCTTAAAAACCTTACTTTTGGTGACCCACATCTGATCTGACTTCCGATGCGTGCTACGGAAGACCCTCTGTCCTGACTTGTTCCTCTAGCTTGGCACGTGTCAGTACTGATAATTCCATTCCCTGTTAGGAAAGAAGTGTCTCCTATTTCAGAAGGACAGAAATAGTCCAGCGTGAACCAGGATAAAAATGCTCTCTGCTAATACCACACTTGGAGCAAGAATATAACTAATTTGACATTTGGCACTTTCCACAAATTAGAAATTAATTCCTACAGTCATGGAAAAGCCAGCTCTTCATAGGCTAGATTAATAGCTGTCCTGTTTATTTATATCAAATTTATTAGTAGTAGGCTCATAATACATTACTTATGACATTGTTACAAAAATAAAAGGAAAAGGTGATTGTGTATATTAATTTTCTATTGCTGTATAACAAATTACCACAAACATAGCAGCTTTAAAAAAATACCCAGTCACTCTCTCAGAGTTTGACAGCTCAGAAAGCTGCATGAGATTGGCTGGCTTCTCTGCTGAGGTTCTTACATGGCTGAAATTGAGATGTCTTCCAAGTTGGGCTCTGATACTAGGCTCTGGAGAATAATTCATGTCCAAGCTCATTCAGGTTTTTGACAGACATCCTCATAGTATACATAGTATACATCTGAGGTCCCCATTGCCTTGCTGGCTGCCAACTGTGGACCTCTCTCTTCTCCTAGAGACCATTTATATTCCTTCTTATGTGCTTTCCTTCATCTTCAAACCAGAAACAGAGCATCCCAGTCCTTTTCACTCTTGGAATCTTCCTGACTTCCTCTCCTGCCACCAGCAGGAGGACGTTCTGCCTCTAAATGGACCAGGTGATTAGATTAGCACGACCAAGATAATCCCCTTTGGAGTAAAAAAAATAAATCTTCATGGGAGTAACACTAGGGAGCAAAGGTCATAAAAGCCATCTTAAAATTCTACCTGACACAGTATGCATTCTTTCTGAAAGCGTAAATTCATTGAATATACTCTCTATGTATTATATTCTGGTTCTCATGTTAAAGACTCAGGACTGGAAGATGAATGAGATGATGAAAGTGTGTCACAAACCAAGGATTATGATTAACCAACTTCTGTGCATCTAAAGATTGAATTAAAAAATTAAAAATTGGGGCACCTAGGTGGCTCAGTCAGCTGGGCATCTGACTCTTGATTTCAGTTTAGGTCATGATCTCAGGGTCGTGAGATCAAGCCCCACATGGGGCTTCATGCTGGGCGTGGAGCACGCTTTAGATTCTCTCTCTCCCTGTTCCCCTCCCCCCCAAAAAAGGATTAAAAATATAATAGTAGATCCTGTTTTCATTTTCTTTGGATATATAACCCAAACTGGGATTGGTGGATCATAGGGTAGATTTGTTTTTAAGTTTTTGAGGAAACTCCGTACTGTTTTCCGTGGTGGCTACACCAACTTATACTCCCTCCAACAATGCAAAAGGGTCCCTTTTCTCCACATTGATACTAACACTCATTAATTATCTCTTGCTTTTTTGATGATAGTCATCCTAACAGGTGTAAGGTCTGAGATGATAGCTGTGCCCTTATACTCATTATATTCATTGCAGCATTATTCACAATAGCCAAGATATGGAACAACCTAAGTGTCCATCAATGGATGAATGGGCATAGAAGATTTGATATGTGTATAAAAGGGAATATTATTTAGCCATATGAAAGGACACTCTGTCATTTGCAACAATGTGGATGGACCTTGAGAGCCTTATGCTAAGTAAAATCGACAGACAGAAAGACAAGTATTGCATGATATCACTTATAGGTAGAATATAAAAAAAGTCAAACTCATAGAAACAGAGACTAGAATGGTGGTTACCAGGAGCTGGGGTGCTGGGGAAATAGGGAGATGTTAATCAAAGAGTACAAACTTCCAGTTATAAGATAAATAAGTTCTAAGGTTCTAATGTACAGCATAGTAATATGTATTATATACTTGAAGGTTGTTAAGAGGGTAGATTTTAAATGTTCTCAACACAAAAAAGAAATGATGATTATGTAACATGATACAGCTGTTAGCTAATGCTATGGTGGTGATTATTTTGCAATATAGATCAAATCAACTCAGTTGCATAACTTAAACTTATATAACATTATATGTCAATTACATCTCAATAAAGCTGGAAAGAATTAAAAAAAATAATAGTAGATTAGTAAAATATGGATGTATCACCAAAGGTCTGTAGCCTAAACAGAGAACGAGAGTGTAAACAGTGGCATGTAATAGCACTTGCAGGTGCCATGAGAGTACTAAGTGCTGGATTCTAGGAAGCTTAAAAGAGGAGTTGTCCATTCTACCAAGGAACTGGTAAAGCATCAAGAGATCCCCAAAGAAGACCACACACAACTGTTTTTGAATGACAAGTAAGTCATTGTGAATTTTGCAAAGTAGCAAGGACATTCTATGACAGGGAATCGACATAAGCAAGTCGGAGGTAAGACATATATTGACCTGTTTGCAGAAACTAACGAGCCATACAAAGGAAGTGAGGATGATAAAATAATTTACTCACATTGTTGTTGGAGCCTCCATGAATCATAACCCACACTTTGATAAAGAACAATGATGAAAATGCGACGCCATTTATTGGCATGAAGTTTCTTGTCTCAAAATCCATTAGTGGCCTAATGTTTCTTTTAATAGCAATTCTAAACTCTTTTTTGTTAAAAAAAACCCCAAGATATTTAATAATAACCCCATTGTATTTACTCAAATCAGAACATTTAGAATTTTTTATCTGTTTAAAACAATACCCCATTTTCTAATTGGTATAATTTTCTGTTCCATGAAGACCTGTTTCCCCACATCATCTTACAGCCTCTCCAGCTTCCTCTGTCTTAAAGTACCTAGTCTGCTCACCTCTTCTTACTCAACTTCTGCTCCTTATGGCAGAATTCAAATTTCTACACTCTGAAGCCTTTCCAGCCTTCACTGGTTTTGCCATTTTTCAAAATTTCTCTCCATGAAATTTCTATTGGACATAATTAGCACTTAAATAGATTCTGATCTTTTTCTAAAAGATTTTATTTTTAGAGCACTTTTAGATTCTCAGCAAAACTGAACAGCAGGTACAGATAGAGCCCACATATCACCTCCCCCACACATGCACAGACTCCCTCACCATCAGCCGGAAGGGTAGGTACATTCACAACTGATATATCTACACAGACATGTCATTATTACCCAAAGTTAGAGTTTACATTAGGATTCACTTTAGTGCTGTACATTGTGTAGGGTCTGGACAAACGTATAATGCCATCTATCTACCATGTATCATACAGAATAATTTCACTGCCCTGAAAATCTTCTGTGCTCTCCTTATCCATCCCATCCTCCCCCCAACTCCTCCCAATCACTGATCTTTCTACTGACTCTGCCCTTTTCTTTTCTTTCTTTGTTATTTTATTTGTGTAATATATGCCTCTCTGGGGCATCTGGGTGGCTCAGTAGGGCTCCCCGCTCAGAGGGGGGCCTGCTTCTCCCTCTCCTCCGCAACTGTGCTCTCTGTCTCTCTCTCTCTCAAATAATTAAAATCTTTAAAAAAAATTTTATATATATATATATATAACTTGATACGAGAATTTATGCCTTACCCTTGTTGATCTTTGCTCATATTAATAACTATGTGTGTTACTCGACTGTCAGATTAAGGGTTCCAGAAGCCTTCAGGCTTCACAAAGCCATCTTGCCCTTAAAATGTACATAAAAGGGTCAGAACTCCCAATCCACAACTGATGGTATAATTTAGGTGTTTGTATTTACCCTTATGGCATTTAGCTCCAATATCCAGTTTCAACCGAATTACTAATCCTGTCTCTATCTTTAGTATGGACTGTCTGCTTTCCATAAATGTCACCCTCAAACTGGATACCACACTAATCTATTTATTTTCTAGACTACGACAGCAAGTTTTTGCTGTTGTTGTTATGGGTTGTGTGTGTGTGCGTGTGTTTTTTTTTTTAAGATTTGTATTTATTTGACAGAGAGCAAGAGAGCACAAGCAGGGGGAGAAGCAGAGGGAGAGGGAGAAGCAGCCTCCCCACTGAGCAGGGAGCCTGATGCAGGCCTCGATCCCAGGACCCTGGGATCATGACCCAAACCAAAGGCAGATGCCTAACTGACTGAGGCACCCAGGTGCCCTCGTGTTGTTTTGTTTTTAATTCTGGATAAATGGGGAAGATATTACTTTTATAAATTATCATCCCCAATTTAGATACTAGTAACACAAATTTTTCAGGTCATTGCTACTAAAGATTATCCCACTTGGAGTTCCACATTCCCACCGTCTTATTAAATCCCTTTTTGGCTCTCTCCACCCACAGGCCTTTTGAAATAGCATCTGGCAGCACAGCCTTGTAAGCCTTGTACCTTATTCTTCAGAGTACATCGGTTCTTGCTGGCGTCACACCCTCCTCATCTTGCGGGCAGCCCAGCAACATAACAAGCTCTGTCACCTGTATTTATTTCAGCCAGCAGAGCCCTCTGCCCCCTACTAGCTCACCAAATCCTCCCAACATGAAAATTACTGCTTTGCTGCACCTTAGGTCAGGTCACATTCTTAGACAGGGCCTCTCCAATTTATCCTGTGCGAGCAAAAGGGAGGTAATGTCAGGATTTATGATCCTCTAGGCGAAAGAATAATGGAGGGACTGCTCTTCCAATTACATTTATTAATTAAATTAAAGGTGAGCTTTGCCCCTGCAGAAACGTGAGATTCTAAAACTCATGATGAGGATAGTTCCTTCAGTGTGGGATGAAATCTTTTCTCTTGAATTCTTCATTTACTGGAGCTCCCACTCTCACTGTTGCCAATAGGAATTTTTGCCATACAAAGGTAGGAATGTGGTCCTGGGAATTTAATTATTCCTACAACAGAATTCCTGTTTTATTGAATATAAATAGGTATGCCTAGTTATGCTAGAGATTTTATAGTACTTAAATACCAATAATTATTCAAACAGATTTATTGAAGTTTAATGGCAATGTAATAATAATGTCGGTATGTTTTATATGCAATAGTTGTTACACCTCATTAAACAGGTTGGTAAATGATCCATTGCTGTTTAATTAACATGCAATGACTGTGTTATTAAATCTTAAACTGTAAATTAAATCCTGATTTGAGACACTTAAATTTAAAGTGTGATTGAAAACTTCTTTGGGCATGAGCCTCCAGAGTTCCTTTTATTTTCCATGGTTCCTTCCTGCCCTACTCCTATCGCACATCATACTTTGGAACTGGAAAGTGGACTGCACTTAATTTGTGTGGCTGAATTTTTCTGAATGGAGAAAGGCATGCCTTTCTAGTAGCTGAGCAAATTGTGAATGGAGAATTTTATTTCGATCCAATTTCTTACATATGGAAGATTACTTCTTAAAAAATATATTTAGGGAAAGAAATAGCCCAAAGTTTTACAACTATTCCCTCATACTTTCATAGCAGGTTATTTTGCAAGCTTGGCAAGCTTTATTTGGCTAATTCCGAACTGTTTACTAATGGCAAGATCCATGGTGCACGTAGGACTCTTCAATCTTTGCTGAACAAACTGGCTATAAAAAGAGCAGGTTTAGGTTAAGTGGGCAAGTGTAGTTTCTCTATTTTTAATAGTGAGAATCAAGTCCTGCTAAAGTTTATATGTATTTCAGAAATATACAGAGCTGAGATTTTCTGGAGTGTGTGTTGGAGTTTGCTTGATGGTGACCCAGAGAATATCAATAAAATATTCTCCAGATGTTGTATAACTTTTTATATCTTCTTTTGTGTTCTTCCAGCTAGTGGAACACAAGGCAGATCTCTTGTGTTAGAATTTATATTCTGTGCATCTTTCCTCCAATGCTAAGCTAGAATAGCTTTCAATAATATTTTAGCATTGCATAATACAAAACATCCTGAGATTAGGGAAAATTGCAATTTCAAATAACTTCCAATAGCTTGGCTAGATAGGGTTGAATTATTTTCCCATAATTCTTTGGATAATAGGAATAGTGCTAAAAGGTGCATACATTTTCACTTTGAGTTTTTAAAGCATTTTTAAAAGATATTCAGTAAAGCTTATTTGACATACCTGGATATAAGATTATAGTCCTCTCTTCTATATCTGTAGATTGAGAAAAAAAGTCCGGTATTATAGAATAATAATGGCAACATTTTATAGAGCATCATAAAACATATTCTCATGGAGCTTCATAAACATAAAAGTAAAAGTGTTTCCCAAATTTTACCTTCATGAAAGTATTTGTGCACATACGCTCAAAGTGTTAATCCTGGAATTAATAGTTTGTCTGGAAAACTTTCTGCACCCCCCTACCACCGTCACCACCCCCCATCTCATCATATCACTCAGATGAACATCTCTTCTCTTAAAAGTCAGCTCAACATTGAATATTTTTTTAAGTAGGCCCTACGCCCAACGTGGGGCTTGAACTCACGACCCTGAGATCAAGTCTCATGTTCTACCAACTGAGTCAGCCAGGTGCCCCAACATTGAATATTTTTTACAGCCTTTACTATACTCCTGTAAGGAATTAGCTTCTTCTTTGGGATTGCTCCCTCTCAAGATACTACACTGCTCTACTGTTGAGCGGTAGAGCAGTAAGAAATACTTATGTATTTCCATGGCTGCCTCTCCCTAACTGACCGTAGGCAACTTGCAGGCACAACCCATGCCCAACTGGTCTCCAATCATGAGCCCAAGTAGAATGATGGACACATAGTTGAGAGCTCAACATTTTTAGTAAATAAATAAATATTTACGCTTAGGATACTAATATAAGCATCCAAAGAGATTACCCATTGCTGCGTTTCGCCTCCTTAATTGTATTTGTCTTGTGGTTCTGCATGTAAATGTGCACCATCTTTGAGATGCCCTCCATCTGCTATCAAAAGCTTCTTACGGGGTTGCCACCGGTCATTTTCCTTGAGTAGAATTCCATCAGAGTCTCTGCTCCGAGAGGTGCTTAACGTCTGATCAGTCATTGTGGGGCAGGGCTTCCTCCAGGCAAGCTCTGAAGTCACTTCGCTCATGCCACACAGGGTCTTAGCACTGCTGTCACTTAATATTTGTGGATTATAGATAGACTGGAAGTATGTACGAAAAAACACATTATTTCATCAGAAAAACATAAATAAAAGTGGCCCAATTAAACTGTGAACCTCAAGAATAGTGTACTATTCACTATACATTTCTAAGATAGCACCCCTTTCTCTGTGCATTTCTCCAAGATGAAGAAATCATCACTACAGAACTTTGTTAATTTGAATTTTCACTCTCATTTTAACTTAAAACTTAAGATAGAATTAAAATGTATATTTTCTATGTAAATGTATAATTGTATGGCATTTATATATTTACTTGTGTCTTTGCCTCCACCAATGGAAGATAAAGTCCTCAAGACTGACTTTTCACGGCTGAAACTAGTCTGCCTAGAATAGTGGCTGCTTAGTAAATACATATGGAATCCATGAAGATTCAATTTCTCTTTTTATGAATTCTATTTAAATACAAGGCCTGTTTGACAGTTTGCATTTAAATGGTATGTTTACATTATTGCTTTTAGTCCTATAATGGCTCTGTATGGTACGTAATTCAGATGTAATTCATGTAATTTTACACATAATGTAGTAGATAAATATTAAGAGACCTGTCCAAAGTAACAGGGCCAGATAGAGCTGGCAATAAAGCTAATCTGCTCTTATTTTCAATTCAGGGAAATCTCTATCTTACCAAGATAAATAACTGAAAATTCACTTCCATTTGTGAAAATATGATTTGCTCATTTCTAGTGTCCAAATACACAGCTTGGTAAAGAGAACCGAAATTTGACAGACATCTTAAGACATTCTTCTACTCTCTTTTTTGACCTCTCTCTGTCTCTCTCTCTCTCTGCCCCCATCTCTCTCTCTCTATTTTTTCAATTAATTCACATAGATTATATACACAAATGCACAAATATACTTTCTTACATTTGGGTATGTTCAGTAGCACTTTTTCTTTATAACTATCTTTCTGTTGAAGGGATTTAAAATATTTGAGAAAAGATGAAATAATGATTATATACTCTCAAAGAGGCATATTCTTATTTGCCAGTGTCTGCAGAGAATTCCACTGGGCTTTCTGAGTGATTACTGTATTTCATGCTAAAAACTCTAAGAGCAACCACTTCATATAAAATTGAAAGCATCCAACAGCCAAGGGTCCTGTATGCAAAGAAGAGAAGCACAAGAGGAGACTGATTAGCAAGACAGTATGAGAAGTCTTGCTGACCTGGTCCTGCATAAAACTGGTGAAAATTACTTAAAAAGTAACAGCAACAAAAATTAAAGCCTCTGGAAATGATTCTAAGGGAAAACAATACATGAATAAATATCTACTCATGAAAATCTATGAAAATTTGGTAAGAAAAAATAAGTCAGATGGGAAGGTAACATATTCAAAGTGATAAAAAATGATCTGCCAAGAATCCTAGAGCTAGCAATGTTGGCTTTCAAAAAGGAAGGCAAACTTAAGAAAAATATGATAAAGCCTAGTCATCCGCTAAATAATATTTTCAAAATATATAGTGAAGGGGCACCTGCGTGGCTCAGTCAGTTAAGCAACCTGACTCTCAGATCATGATCTCAGGGTCATGAGATTGATTGAGTCCCACTTTGGGCTCTGCACTGGGTGTGGAGCCTACTAAAGAGTCTCTCTCTCTCCTTCTCCCTCTGCTGCTCCCCTGGCCACCAGCACACATGCGCTCTCTCACCCTAAAAAAAGAAAAAAGTGAAAAAAATAATTAAAATGGATCACAGACCCAAATGTAAAAATGCAAAGTTATAAAATTTCTAAAAAATAACACAGGAGAATTTCTAGATGACCTCGGGTCTGGCACTGACTTTTTAAATACAACATCAATGTCTTGTTCCCTGAAAGAAATAAGTGATAAGCCAAACTACATTAGAATTAAAGATTTTTGCTTTGTGCAAGACAATCTTAAGAGAACTAGAAGATATGTGATCACAGGGAAAAACATTTGCAAAAGAATATCTCATAAAGGATTGTTATCCAAAATATACAAAGAATACTTAAAACTCAACAATAAGAAAATTAACAACTTGATTTTAAAATGGGCCTGGGATGTCTGGATAGCTCAGTTGGTTCAGGGTCCCACTCTTGGTTTAGGCTCAGGTCATAATCTCAGGGTTGTGGGATCAAACCCTGTGTTAGGGCCTGCGCTGGGTGTGGAGTCTGCTTAGGATTCTCTCTCTCTCCCTCTCTCTGTCTCTCTTCCCCCTTGGCCCCTCTTCCCTTCTCTAAAATAAAATAAAATAGGCCAAAATTCTGAACAGACACCTCACCAAAGATATACAGATGGCAAATAAGCACATGAAAAAATGTTCAACATCATATCTCACCAGGGAATTGCAAATTAAAACAACAATGAATTACCACTATATATCTATTAGAAGGGCTGAAACCCAAAACAATGGCAATACCAAATGCTGGTGATGATGTGGGGCAACAAGAACTGTCATTCATTGCTGGTGGGAATGCAACATGGTACAGCCACTTTGGAAGACAGTATGGCAGTTCTTAAAAAAGCTAAACATTCTGTTACCATACGACTCAGCAATCACACTCCTTAATGTTTACACAAATGAGTTGAAAACATGTCTACACAAAAACCTTCACATGGAATTTTATGCAGCCTTTTTCATAATTGCCAAAACCTGTAAGCAACTAAGATGTCCTCTAGTATCTGAGTGGATGCATAAACTGTAGTACGTCCAGACAATGGGATATTATTCAGTGCTAAAATGAAATGGGCTATCAAGCCATGAAAAGACATGGAGGAACCTTAAATGAATACTGCCAGATGAAGGAAATGAATTTGAAAAGGCTAAAAAATTACATGACATTCTGGAAAAGAGCTATGGAGACAGTAAAAAAGATCAGTAGTTGCCACAGGTGTCCATGAACCTTCTTCAATTGTAACAAACGTATCAGTCTAGTAGGAGATATTGATAATGGGAGGGGGGGAGGCTGTGTAGGTGTGAAGGCAGGGGATATCTTGGGGTATGTCTGTAACTTATGTTCAATTTTATAGTGAACCCAAAACTGCTCTAAAAGAAACCGAATCTATTGAAAATCATTAAAGAAATTAAAATGTTAAGAAGAGAGAGAAACTTTATACAAATAAATAGAAATTTCCTTCTACAGATTTTTAATACAACATTAAGTGTTCGGGCGTCTGGGTAGCTCAGTCAGTTAAGCATCTGACTTCAGCTCAGATTGTGACCTCAGGGTCCTGGGATCAAGCCTCACTTCGGGCTCCCCACTCAGCAGGGAGTCGGCTTCTCCTGCTCCTCTCCCTGCTTGTGCTCTTTCCCAAATAAATAAATAAAATCTTAACAACAACATATTTAGTATTAAATATACTCATGGCATCCTGCTTTTTGTGTTAGGGACTCAAAGTTGAAACACAGGTGAGTTTTATCTACAAGATGCTCACAGTGTCTTTCGCCAAATGAAATATGTACACACAGAACAATTTTGGCAGGGCATGTAATGGTGACCACCATAAGGAAGATTTAAATGAAGTTTTATGGAAAGTTCTTGGACGCAGGTGGCATTATACTAATCTTTGAAAGAAGGACAGATTGAGGAATATATATAAATGCTGAAGGTCTCTCCTGGTGGAAGGAACTGCAAAAGTAAAGGCATGTGGTTTAGATAGCAGAGGTTTAAGAACACATGCAAACCAAAATCAAGGATTTAATTCCCAAGAGAAAGCCTGAACATGCAAAATTGAGGGGGGAAGACCGGAGTAGCCAGTCATCCGTGTAGGTGAGGCAGTGATGAATGGCTAATCCCAGACGGGAGAAGGAAGACTTCTTTGTCTGAGACAAGAAGAGGATGGGTAAATATTTGAAGTAAACGGAGGTTGAAGAAAGAATTCAGATGCCTTTAAACAATTTATTTCACTAAACTATGAAGCAGCATCTTTGGCAAAGGATCAGAGTGGGCTGGATACAGTTTAAGGCTTGAGATCAAGAGGAGCGTCAAAGAATGTACAGGAAACCATGTGACAAATAGCCTATTAGAGATCATTTGAAGACGCAAGGCTATCACGTACAGTTGAGCAGGTTGTGGCTGCAAAATGGTGCCCAGATGAGAAGGCAAAGTGGGAGCTTGAGGCGCTGCCTCAGCCTGTGTCCACTCCAAGGAGCACTTTTCTTTAACCCGCACAGAGGTTCCAAATGGGCAAGTGGTGACCCTGAAGAAGATCTAAAATGAAGCTGATGTTCAGGTTTTATTAAACACCCATACTCTTAAGTGAACCTAGAGTACTTGATGTAAGAGAAATAAGTGCCTTTGTGTTAAAAAGTAACCAAGGATTTAAAGAAGGCATCCCTTAAGTTCCATCAGCCCTGGGGGGGGGGGGCACCTGAGGGGCACGGTTGGTTAAGGTACAGACTCTTGGTTTTGGCTCAGGTCCTGATCTCAGGATCATGAGATTGAGCCCTGGGTCTGGCTCCGTGCTCAGGGCGGAGTCTGCTTGAGATTCTCTCTCTCTCTCTCTCCCCCTCTGCCCTTCCTGCTTGCAGTCTCTGTCTCTCTCTAAAATAAATAAAAATCTTAAACAAAAGAAGAAGAAGTTCCATTAGCC
This sequence comes from Ursus arctos, assembly GCF_023065955.2. Classification (NCBI taxonomy): domain Eukaryota; kingdom Metazoa; phylum Chordata; class Mammalia; order Carnivora; family Ursidae; genus Ursus; species Ursus arctos. The sequence goes on from NW_026622930.1 coordinate 19,082,334, forward strand.
CTGGAACTAGAGCACAATAAGGCATTTCAGAATCATGATGTCTAAATTCTGTAGTGGAAGCAGCAGTCACTTTTAAAAAGCAGGATTTCCTTCTACCTTAGTTATGTTGGCAACATTCCCAAAGCTATTGAGCGGTCTAAATAATTTGCCAATATATTTATAGCGTGGATTTAATTAGATAAATTTTCACTTTAGCCAAATGGCTCTTCTCAATCACAGCTTGGTTTGGACTTCCTATCTTGAAAACATACCTGGTGTTTTCTGGAAATTCTTAATGACTAGTCTGGTAGGCAAATTCTAAATAAAAGACATTCTTCAGATGCTATTTTTGGTAAATTGTCTCCGGAGTAATTCAAATAGTTGAAAGTTAAAGGCAATATCGTATTTAGATGGACGTAATTTCAATACTGAGGGCAACACTCAACCGTCCAGTTTATAATACCTATGCATCAATCAGAGACGAGCACAATCAATCTTACCCCACTGCTCTGGGGATATAGAGAGATTATGCAAATATGAGGAAAGAAAGAGAATATTTTGCCCTTTTTACAACCCTCTTTGTTACTATTAAATGTCAAACTATACACACTGTACTATTTCACTTCTGAATTTCAGAATTCCCAGACTAATAAAGAAGCTTAAGTAGTTTAAAATGATTATAGCCTCAAAGGCATTTAGGTAGGCTGCAGAAATCATGCCTTCCCACCTCTTCCTGGCCTGCCTTGGTGGGGTGCTGCAGGGGATAAACCTAACAGAGATAATACAGAACAGCACGGAGCACCAAATGATCCCATCAGACTGATTTTCAGCTGGTGCCAATCAACCAAAATGAATGCACTTTTTAGACTGGAATAGTTCATCTCTTGCATATTGAGACAATTGATTTGATGCAATTGGTGATTTTTCTCTCTGTGTCTGCTATCCAGTATAAATAGACTTACCATTTCTATTTGGTGATGAACAGAACAAATAGCCTTGGCTTGTGTGCGTAACCTAAGTATTACCTATGACAGTTTCTGGGCTGTTACAGGTACGGAGGTGGGGGCTTTGTCTATTTAAAGAAATCCTCAAAGTAAGTGCTCAATATAAATCCCAAGTATTATTATCTTTAGAAAGAAGTGTTTCTTTAAAAAAGGTTGTCTTACAGAAGTTGGCTTCCCTAATTCCCCTAACAGTTCTAAGAATATAGTTCCTTTCTATTCAGCTACAGTGGCTTCAGAACTTCTTTTCTAATTATTCAATAAAGATGCTTTTCCTTTATTTTTTCAATTTTTATATCTCTAGGTCTTTCCATAATGACAGGCACAGATATCCGATTTGTTCCACCATTTACTACTAAATTAATTAGTTATCTTTTCATAAAAGTAACGTCCCCTCAACTCTGTGGCTTTTTTTTCCATCAAAAATCTCTGACAATAATCTCTGTTGTATCACAAAATATTTCCTTTAAAAAGTCAATGAAGTTGTAAAGAAAAAATTAAATGCTGTTTTGCTGCCCCATTCTCTCTTCCATTGTCCCAAATCACTCTTCTGGCTGCAAAACTGTCAGGCACAGCATGACACCAGCTAAAAATGAGTTCGACACCAGCTAAAAATGAGTTCGACCCAGCGTCTTGTCAGATGTAGCCCATGTTTTGTGCTCTCTGATCTTCTAAAAAGAACAAACAAACCCGGAGCGTAGGAAGGTACTTAGATGGTTCTAGGGAAGCTGTCATTTCCACGGTAGCTTTGTTCTTCGCTGCAGAGAGAGGCTGAGACTAAAAACCCCTGGAAGAAAAGAGAAAAATGAAATAGCATCACCAGCATGTGGATGAGTATCAAGTAGAGGAAGATACTGGTCCACAAAGCAAAGATGACTGTAGGTGCAGATGCAAAATGGGAAGAGAATGTTTGAGTGTTTTAGTGAATATTCAGAGCGAAGATGATGCAGGTGGCGTAATGTACAGAAATGTTTCATTAGTGAAAATCATACTTAATGCTGTTTAGCCCTCTGGTTATAAAATGTTCAAATATTTGCCTAAACTATCCTCTCTGGTCTACAGAAATTGTGGAGATGCAAGCAAAGTATTTGCGTAAATGTGTGTGTGTGTGTGTGTGTGTGTGTGTGTGTGTATCAATGACTCTAACATTCATTATACTGAAGGGAACAAAATGGTTGAAGTGTTGAAGAATACACAGGAATCTATTTTCTACAAAATACTAGAGCACATAGATACAAATATTACAAGTACGCTCAGAGCAACATTGCTAGTGGTAGAGGAAAAGAAAAGTAATTGAGAGAGAAGAATTATACAATATCCACAAATGGAAAACTGTGCAGCCATTACAATAACTGAATTAGATTCTGACTTAGAAAAATATCCACTGCATATTGTTAAATGAAAGAGCAAGCCTCAGAACAAAATGAAGAATTGGATCCCAATTTGTTTAAAGACCCAAGCAAAATTGTAGTCGAACATAAAAGATGCATATTTATATGTGCAGAAAAATTCTCAAAGGATAATAAATACAGAACTATTAAGGGAAAGAAGGCAGAGGAGGGCATACCCTTTTTACTATATACACTTACATATTATTCGAATTTGTTAAAGCCAGCATGTTTTTCTTAACTAAAACAAAAAGATTAAAAGAAAAGCGTACATTGTGTTCTCGGAATAAGTGTGTTTTTAGATAGTTCAGAGGGGAAGGAAAAGTGTCAGACTTCCAAATAGACCCTTCCATTTATATTTCAGTACCTCTGGCTGTTTTTTAAAGGTCATAAATATATGTAGTTGATGACTACAGAGTGACTTATTTATCCTTTCCCTTGGCTTTGAAGTCAAGAAATATGTGTGCACCCCTCTCCACAATGCCTCCTTTCTGTACCCCTGTTTTCCATGTGGTCTGTTGTTACGACATCCTAGAATTGGCGTAATAAAACCTCAACTGTTGTCTCTTGACTTCCAGTTCTGTGATTAAAAGGGAATTCAATTATAGTGCAGAGGGTACCAAAGGTGCATGTGTATGGAGCATGAGTTTAGATGGAGCATGAGTTTAGATGTGGCACAGAGAGTTCTGGCAAAGAGTGGCTCCAAAGCAGACAAGAGAAGCAATGTTAAGGGAGTGAGTTTAATGCAAAGAGATATGGGAAAGACACTTATTCATTTCATCTCTATTGAAGAAGCAGTCACATGTTAGGAGAGAAAAGGAAGGTTTGAAGCGTAACTGTAGAAAATTAGTTTCTGGACACCTTCAGAGAGACATAAATATTTGAGCTCTCCCTACCCACCCCCTGACCACCCCCAAATTGCCTAAATCACAAACAGTGCAGGCATCACCAGTGACCAGAAAGCAGGGCAGTAATGGATGCTAGTTGTTATGTAGATACACAGAAAAGAAACCGTGAGGCACGGCTTGCTCTTCATGAAAAAGCATGTTACATGAAAGGAAGTCCATAGTAAGGTGACCAACCTTTTAAACACAGGTTGGTTTGACTTACCTATCAGAGCAGCTCTGTCTTTGTAATCAACGTAGTATACAGAGTTGCAAAAGCATGCACAAGGCACGTTCAAATGTGCTTTGCAACCTTTTCCATGTGGTTGGCAGGTTCTGGCAAAGCATAAATTAGCCACCCATGTGTTTGTCAGCTCATTACATATTGCAGCTGTGTGATTACAGGAAACAAGTGAGTACTTTCCTTGCTATTTTCAGGATGATTATATGCAACCTTTGGATACAGAAAAATATTAAATTGCACATAGTGATAGCACAGAGATAGCTATACTGTGGTATTAAAATTATGTCTCAGGTGAGCTAATCCCCGTATAGCAAATATGTGTCCGCTTCTTTCTATCTTCATGGCCAGTACTGCATTTGGGTATTTCCGCTACTACCACTTCAAATGTTGGAATAACTATTCGATTCATCCCTCTTATATCCAGTTTCTCCTTGATCCAAAACATCTATGTCTACCACCGCCAGACTAATCTTCCTTATGCCTCGTTTTTACAGAGTTCTAAAGTCTTCCATGTCTTTTTCATGCCTAATGAATTTAAGAATAAACCCCACAGCCTATCACTGGAAGCTTTTCATCACAAAGATTCAACTTAACCATTTCTGTCTTTGTTGTTTTATACCTTCTACCTGAAATCCAGATAGCCTTTCCCCACACTTGCCTTCGGAAGTACAACCAATTCTTTTTTCCTTTTTAAATTTTAATCTTTAATTGAAGTCTAGTTGACATACAATATTAGTTTCAGATGTAAAACATAGTTATTCAACAATTCTATGCCACGACTGTAATGACCATCTGTCACCATACAAAGTTTTTATTATATTATATTCTCTATGCTGTATTTTTCATTCTCATGACTTACTTATTTTATAACTGGAAGTTTGTACCTTTTAATCCCCTTCACCTATTTTGCCCATCCCCTCACCCTTGTCCCCTCTGGCAACCACCAGTTTGTTCCCTGTATTTACGAGTCTGTTTCTGTTTTTTTCTATTTGCTCGTTTGTTTTGCTTTTAGATTCACATGTAGGTGAATCATATCTATTTTTCTTTCTCTGTCTGACTTATTTCACTTAGCATAATACCCTCTAGGTCTGTCCATCTTGTCACAAATGGCAAGACTGCATTCTTTTTTATGGCCGATTTGCAGAAAGCCTGGGATTTCATAGATACTGAACTGAGTCTTACTCTTCTACTTTTAGCTGTCTGAAATGGAAATAAATATCTACATTTTGGGAAAGAGCACCAGGAACATAGTGGTTGATAAATAATTGACAACTGTCTCATTTTTCTACCAACGACTATTAAGTGACAGATTCTACCTTTACGTTTTAATTTTTATTTTCTTACTTTCCAGATCTCCCACTTGCTCTCCAACATAGATTAAATGCTTTTGAGGAATAAGGAAATAGGAACAGCTTCTGTCTGTTTAGTGTGTCTGTTGTAGTTAAACAGTGCTAGGATCTGGAAGCATCGTTCGGATTTCAATCTTATCTCCTATGACACTTACGAATCCTACTCAAAATCTCTGCCTTCAGTTTCCTCAGGCATAATATAGACAGTACCAGACGTAGCTTGCAGGACTCTTAGTAACTCCACAGATGTAATATATGTAAAACGCCTGGCATAGGGTGAGTGGTCGATGGGTATTTGTTGAAAATAACTAACTGGCAGGTACAGATGATTATCTGTGTTACTTACTCTGCATTTTTGTGTAAACTGCAATCAACACAGATCATAGTGAACAAAATGAGAGTAATTTAATGAAAAAGTAACTAAACTTATACCCAAAGTGTTCTTGCTCTTGAAGATCCTTCTGGCATTGCTGCCAATGTTTCTTCCTGCAAAACCCTTAATTCCTATTTCTTAATTTGGTCATCTCTTAATTAAGGGGGTTCCATTAAATTGTCTCTAAGGTCTCATATGGCACTAATATTCTTTAGTTATACTTTTAAAAAATGTATACCCTAAAAACAAAACAAAACAACAACAACAAAATGTTTACCATGCCTAACTCCAGAAAGGAAAAGCATCCATCCCAATTTCTTGGTCATTCCTATTTGAACCAGTCAGAATATGCCAAGTCATGCTATGGAAATAACCCCAAATTACAGTGGTCTATAACTGCAAAGGTGAGTGTCCCCCACAGGACCTGACCAATAAGAGTATGCAGCAGTAGTCATTGTGGTAGCTGGGGGGGACGCGGGTGGGGTGGGGAGGGTGAATACATTGCTACATATCAATTAAAAAAATAACCTCAGCATCTCTCTCCCGTTCCTTCTCACTCTTTAAACAATTTCCTAGGTTTATTAATTGCATTTCAAAATACCCAAAGAATAATGAAAGTTCAGCAGTGTTCTATCATTTTCCATCTCTAAGCTGCAGCAGGTAAATTTCCATTGGAAAAATTTAGGGTCATGTAAGGTACCAAGGGGATTTTTTCCTGTTTTGATTATTCTTGGAAGGAAGATTAGTGTGGGAGAAGCATAAAGCCAAACCTGTTCAAATTAATCCAGAAATATACAAAATGCCAAACATAAAAGGTCAAGAGATTTCTATTTCTAGAGTATATGTAGCTGGTTAATTTATAAATTAGCTTTCCCTTAAAGCCTTGGTGATTTTATTAGGCTATATCCACTGAGGAAATTAGACATTTCAACTTTGCTTTGTGCATTCAACAATTAGGGCCCATTCAGTTGCATTTTTCTTTTTATTTAGGTCATTTTATTGTTGCTAGTCAATAGTCTCAAATATTTAGATCTCTATCCAAAGATAATGAAAAAACCCCCATATAATTGTAATCTCCTATTTAAGAACGCTTTATCTATGATTGAGACACCATTCAAGCATAAGTCACTTTTTGAATTGTGGCTAAGCTCTAGAATCTCCTTTTAGTCCAGTCAAGAATGCCAATTTATGAGCTTATTAAGGAAAATCAATGCCTAGAACATACCTGAAATTTACAAAGGGTCAATCCTCATTAATGTAATTTGCAATAAGAGCTAAACAGAATAAATAACACACATTTTAATTGGGAATCTCTATTAATAAAACAGTCTGTGCACAGCAGCTCCTAATTGGCACAGTTTTCTTTATGTGTTCAATGTCTAAAAGGCCTATAGCAGAAAGAACAGGTGGTAACAGGAATTATTTTAACAGCAGTACAAAGAACTAAGGAAAAATCAGACCCATCTAAAGAGTGAACTATTCATATAAAATTAGGGCTTCCTTAATTTTATGATAGTAATATCCCTTCCTAAAGTTTCACTACCCCTCAGGAATGATTAGAGGGCTTTTAACTTATTTTTAAAGCCTACACATACTATGATACCACATATTTTCTTAAGTCCCTATCCCTTCTTCATCAGCTAATAAGCACGCCACAGAAAGGATACTTTTCTTGGCTTTATATTTGAAGGAAGTATGTTGGTAAAGAACAAAGGGAGTTGTTCTTTTTTAAGTTTTGTTAGTTGAAGTAAATTTTACTTTATAAGTTAACAAAAATGGAAATAAAAGTGCATTAGACTGTCTACAACAAAATGATCAGGACGTACTCCCCTAGATGAAATCAAAGTAAATGTAAATAATAGTATTTCACTTATTAAGCAGTTCAAGTGTCCTACAGTTATTCTCATAAGGATGTAATGAATATATTTATCACTGAAAGTCAGAGAGAGAGAAAAAAAAGAGAATCCCGTAATGCAGAGAGCTGTGATTTAGATATCAAATATTCCTCTGGCTCCACTCAAGGACCAAAACCGAACTGTCGTAGTTTATTGAAAGATATATTTTTTTTGTCTTCCTTTTATTGGCTACCCGAGAGACATTCTAGACAAGTCAGAAAGTCTTGATGGACCAACTTATCAACAGACAGAATAGAGCCATCTTAGTGTCAGTCACCTTGGCAACAGGAACTTGGAATCAGAAAATGTACTGACAATTGTAATGTAGTTTCCAGTGTGTGCTCCCCAGAACTTTCACCGATGTCAAAATAACTTATTTTCTTAATGGGAAGAGAGCCAGGATATAAGAGAGGGATACAGACCAGAAGAGAGAAGAAGCGACAAAGAGAAACCACAGAGAGGCAAAGAAATGTGTATAGACTATGGATCGGCTCCACACCTGTGTAAATACATAAGGGTTCCATGAACTCAAAATGCTCTTCAGCCTTGACCCAAAGCAAAGGAATATTACTTTAGTGACTATCACCCAAGTGCACAATCCTTTTAAAAATAGATCCTTTGTGAATTGTATTAATCACCATGTATGAAACCTTTCAGTCTGAAAGGTAAATTTCAAGGTGTTGAAGCAACGTCAGTATGGAGGGTGTTGCTTTTGGAGGAAAGCCGTCAGGTCTTTCATGGGTGCTGTCAAGTATAAGTTGTCAATATGAATAAGAGACTTTAGGGGCACTTATAAGAGGGAGTGTGAGGGTAAATGTTTGACGAGGGAATGTGGGGTTAAATTGCCGGGAGCCCTTTATATTTTTTTTAATTAGAAATTCCATCTAGCAGTTTCGAGTCCACAGGGATTCTGAGGCCAAATCTAGAGGAATGTGTTAACAGAACGACTGAAATCTGTAGGGTCAGGACCATAGCAACATCAATAATTAAAAACCAGTTTGACTTAAAATTAGTGTCATTAATTGTGTTTTAAAAGTTAACATCTTCTGAGACTTTCTTACCCTCAGAGCTTCGCTCCGCCCTCCTACTCTGCTAGTTAAACAGTGGCTAACACATAACTGAAAAAGCCAACTGTGTTGGGAACTCGAATGATGGTACTTGTTAGAGGGGATAAAGCGTTTGGCCTGCATGTGGAGCAGGCACCGGTCAGACCCGCTCACACCACCCACGTGAAGCCTGCAGAGCCACCTCAGTTCCTAACTTTCACACCACTCTGTGTTTTGCTCTGGGTTCCCTTAATTCAAAGCCTGTGATCTTTGGAAATGGTTTTGTTTTCCCATGGTCTTAGATGGGCTTCCTAGAGAGCAGTGCCTGGCAACAGCTCTCCTCCCCAGCCTCACTTGAACTCTAACAACAGACCTCTTGTAATGACTCCAGCGCGGGGGTAGAATTAGGATATTTGTCCAAGAGACCTGGCTTTTCTCAGTCTCACACCTTCTGATTTGGAAAAGAAGCAAATTTGTTCATGAGTTTTAGAGAAGACATTTTTATTCTCCTGTTGACTCTTAGGCCCTGACTCCAGAGATAGCAGGGTCATTTTTAAGATATTCAAATATTCATGTGCTACCAAGATTCCAGCACAGAGAGCTAGTTTCATCTTTCCACTCACATCTATTCAAATGGGTCAAGATAACAGTCTTGGTTCTTTGGGGCTGCTCTAGCAAAACAGCACAGACTGGGTAGATTATAAACAACAGAAGTCTACTTCCCACAGTTCTGGAGGCTGGAAGCCCAAGATCAAGGTGCCAGCATGGTTGGGTGAGGGCCCTCTTCCAGATCACAGACTTCTGGTTGTTCTGGTCTTCACAGGGTGGAAGGGGCAGGGATTTCTCTGGGGTCCCTTTTATAAAGGTACTAATCCCATTCATGACGGTTCTCCCCTCACGACTTAAACACCTTCAAAGGACCCAACTCCTAATACCATCACTTTTGGGGGTTGGAATTCAGCATATGAATTTTACAGGGATACATTCAGACCACAGCCAACAACATTCCAAATTCGAAGCTGTGTATCTGATAAGGGAACTCAGACAGTAAAGATTCAGCAACCAAATGACCAACCTGGAAACTCTATCAAGCAAGTCATCTTAATATCAAGTAGTATTTTCTAAACAACAGGATATATGTGATAGAAGAATTATTAGTTTCTATAGTGACCAGATTTCCTTGATCAGATCAGGAATATACTATGACAAGCCACACAAGAGGAGATCAAATATCTCAGCACCGTGTAATCTCTCCAGATAGGTTTGTGGACATCATGAAAGCACCCACACAGAGTGCACCTGCCACAATTTCATGGTACCAGACACTCAAGAAATCTATGAGCTTGACCTGAAGAATAAATGATAGTTAGTGCCAATAAATACTTTTTGTTATAGTGGAGGTAAGAAAGGATTTGGTTGGTCCTTTTTCTTTTTTTTTTTTTAATTTTTATTTTGTTATATTAGTCATCATACAGTACATCCCCAGTTTTTGATGCAATGTTCCATGATTCATTATTTGCGTATAACACCCAGTGCACCATGCAATATGTGCCCTCCTTAATACCCATCACCAGCCTATCCCAATCCCCCACCCCCCTCTCCTCTGAAGCCCTCAGTTTGTTTCCCAGGGTCCACAGTCTCTCATGGTTCATTCCCCCTTCTATTTACCCCTCCTTCATGCTAAGTGAAATAAGTCAAGTAGAGAAAGACAATTACCATATGGTTTCACTCATTTATGGAACATAAGAAATAGGAAGATCAGTAGGAGAAGGAATGGTTGGCCCTTTTTCATTGGGAACATTCTATTTTTCACTACTGCAGTGCTCATCAGTGAAATGACAAATGTTAATGCCTATGGCTCATGCTTATAATTCTGTATAATCAGTAAAATATCTTCAATTCAGTGTAATTTTAGAGAAAAAAGTATTTCATTTGTCCTTAAAGTGTTTGCTTCGAAATTTGAAAAATTATGATTGAAATTTTAGCTCATCCATGAGTAGAATATGAAAATATTTAAATAACAATGCATATAACATATAAAGGACAGTCAAGAATTAGTTCACTCTACCCTTTTTGATAGTAAATACATACTCTAAACCATCTGTGTATGTGTTCTCTTTTATTTTTTATTTTTTTATGTGTTCTCTCTTAATCAGTGTATCTATTCTATGAATTTACCAATGACACGCAAATGAATGTATACTGATTAATTCTTTGGGAAAATGACCCATGCACATGAACTAAATTTGAAACAATCTCCATGAACATCTTCATACGTATATGATATGCATACTAATTCTCTGCTCCAGGAAATTTTTCTATATCACAATATTTGATGTATATACCTTTATTTCCAGACTTTATCAAATAGAGAAGAATCTCATGCATTTCTCTGAATATTTACACAGAAACTAATGTCACTAAGATACAGCATGACCATAGCAAGTAGTTGTTTTCCTTTTCCTTTTACAATTCACGAGAGAGATTTGGCTTATGTGTTAGTTATATAACATATGTATGTTAAGTAATTGAAGTAAGTACTCTAATATGTGTATGTTATCCAAATTTAAAATATGTTTCCACTTTCAAAGATTCCTTTCGTTAAAATCACATGTTTGCACAAGTGTGTGTGGAGAAGATTGTATGTGTGTGTAGACACATAATGTGTTGCATATTGGTATGAGATATCATTACAGTCTCCCAATGTTATTTCTAATCGCTTTTATAATATATAGTAGACCTTATGAAAAGCAGTGCTTCCAGATGCCTGATTCAGGATACTGACCTATAAAAATGAATACTAATTTTTAAGAGCAAAACTTAATAATTAAAAATAAACCTTTTATACAAACTACTCTATTTTTTTTTTTTACTACTGTTTGGAGTTTGCTTGCCTCAAAAGTATCATTAGCATAAAATACTAAGTCACACTTAAGACAAATATGAAATGTCTATAAAATTAGGCAATGTGAAGGATTAGTGTGCCATTAAATTAGGACTAAATAGTTATTAAAACTGAATGCTAGTATCTGTTTTAAACTTCGTGGCAGCCAAGTTAAAAATTAAAAAAAAACCCACATAGGATAAAATGATAGTTACACCATTTAAAAAATATTAAAGGCACATATCCACATAAATGCTTTTAAATGGCAAAATATTCCCCATAAACATTATTTATTTCCTAAATTAAAATTAAACATACCTATTTTTCTGACCGTCAGTCTATTTCAGCACTAAATTCAAAGAGGAATTTGTTTTGTACCATGTTACAGGAGTACTACTGAATAAATTCTACTATGACCCCAAAAATTTGCACAAGATATGGAAATCACTCTTCATCCGATTATCTTTAAATTATTATGGCATAAACTTAAGCATAAAAAAACCTTTATGGATAGACTTCTATGAAAATTTGTACTTCTGTACATGCCTAGCATTCAAGCCTAACTGATAAACTTTCAATACAAAAGGCATGATGACAAAGAAAGACTTAGCTTCAGAGTGAAGACTTGTTACAATCCTAGTTCTGCACTTTACTGCCCATGTGATTTTTCATTTCATTTACACTCTATTCGTTTGTTTGTTAAAAATGGTATAACAAACATTTGAAGTAAACGTGATAATGTATGTAAATTACATGACACATTATGCACTCAATTATGTGAATGATATATTCTTCCTAAGGAGTCGATACTTTGATTATATGATAATAGCACCTTGAATTTGTAAAATAATTTGCAACTTAAGCACTTGTACGTGCATTAATTTGTAAATTTTAGTATTGTAAGACATGATTATTTTTATCCACCTTTATTGAGATAGCATTCACATATAATATTTACCCATTTTAAGTGTAGAATCGGATGTAATTGGGTAGTTTTATGCAGTTGAGTAATACCACCATTATCAAAATATAGAATATTTTCATCATCCTAAAAACTTTCCTTGAGTCCCTTTGTAGTCAGTCTTCTCCTATGACTCCTAGTCTCAGGCAACTACTGACATACGTTAGTAATTATACTTCTGCAGTGTGGAATTATGCATGGTGTTAGGTAAAGGGTACAGTTTCTTTGCCTTATTCTTTTATCTTATTCTTAGAGATTGTCAATTGCTCTAGCACCATGTGTTGAAAAGACTGTCGTCTCACTGAATTACTCTGGCATTGAATTGAAAATCCATTGTCTTTCTATGAGAAGACATAAAACTATATACTCCAATGGGACTGTATGTTTGTCTTTATACTAATACCCCACTATCTTAATTACTGTGGATTCATAGTAAACCTTGAAATCAGGTAGTGTGTTTTTCAATCTTTCCTTTTCTTAAATTGTTTTAAAATTGTTTATGCCTTTAGATAGAAATTTTAGAGTCAACTTATGAATTTCTTGGGGGAAAAAGCCTGCTATGATTTTGATTTAGATTACAGTACAGTCACCTACTAAATTTTATCTGTTGAATTTTTCATTGTCATATAATTCAAAGTTTCTTAGTGATTTCCTCTTTGACATATGGAATACCTAGAAGTTTGTTATTTATTTTCCAAATACTTAGGTCTTTCTAGTATCATTTTATTATTGATTTCTAATTAAATTAATTCGGGTTGGAAAACATTCTTTCCATGATTTCAATATTTTTAAATTTTTAAGAATTTGTTATATAATAATGTATGGCTAATCCTTAAAAACATCACATGCACTTGAAAAAAACATGTAGGTTGCCATTTTCGCAGTGGTTATATGTATTTCTAATGAGAAGTCAATTACTCATCAAATCATTGATTTCATTTACATACTTTATGTAATGACTCATTTTTCTCTTGCTGATTTCAAGATTTGGCCTTTTTTTGTGGGGCAGTAGAAAGTTTCAACAATTTGTTGTATGGATGTGCTGAGGCATAGCATTTTTTGTGTTTTTCTGCCTTGGTTTTGAGAATATATGTGGAATTTCTGTCTTTAATTGAGGAAACCCTCAACCATTATTTGTTTATTTTTCCTTTGGTTCATTCTATCTCTCCTTTCCTTCTAGGACACTAAAGACATACATGTTCGACTATTTGATGTTATCTAAAAGGTCTGGAGGCTTTGTTAGTCTTTTTATAATCTTTATTCTTCTGTGTTCTTCATATTAGACAAATTCTCTTATTTTATCTTCAAGTTCACTGAATCTTTCATTTATCATTTCCATTCAGCTGTTAAATCCATCCAGTAAAATCTTAATTTTAGTTCTGGAATTTCCCCTTAGTTCTTTATATCATATGGTCAATATTTCTCTGCAGTCATTTCCTATATTTTCATTCATGTGAGAATATTTTGCTTTTCTTCTTTGAGGAAAACTGTGATAGCCATTTCAAAACTGTGGTTGGCTAGTTCCAACAGTTAGGCCATTCCAGAGTCTGTTTTCCTTTCTCCTGAAAATGTGCTCCATTTTCCCGACTCCTTTCATATATGGGGTAATTTTTAATTGTACTCTGCGGAACCTGTCATTTTCTCTGATTAGTGTTGCTTCCTCTACTTCAGCAGGCAATTGTCTTAAGATAGACTGGAAATGTAAACTCTGTTCCTTAGGTGGAAGTCCATCTCAAGTCTTTTGTCTCTGGCTCAGCTGTTTTGAGTCTATGCCATGTATGCATAGTCCAGGGCTCCATGATAGAATATGGGATCATCTCTCTGGTTCTGTCCCTTCTAGGGACTCCCTGCTCTCTTCAGTAGCCATAGATCCCTGGTAGCTTCATTTTTCTGATTTCCTAGGTCAAAATATTACAGCTGTTCTACCACCAGCAGCATGCATTCTGCTAATACCATGATAATTATCCTTAGCCCCAGGTTAAAATCACAGGATTGAGAATCCTGTTTATATATTTTCCCTTCCATCAGAGTCTGTCTGCAGCTGATCACTGTCCAGTATAGCTGTTTTTGGTATTATGTCCAGATTTTATTGTTTCCTTTAGTGGGAAAGGGGTGGTCAGATAACAACTACTTATGTAATTACAAAAACGTTATTCCTATTTTGTATGTGAGGACACTGGTATCAAGTCAATTAAGTAAATTTGTATAGTTAGTAAGAAATAGCAATGGAGCTGATTCTGGCTCTTAATATCATGGTAATATATTCTTACAGCGTTGCTCATTTTCATCTGAGAATACACAATTTAAATTAAATGTATACTTATCGATATCCCAAAAATAAGCAGTTACGCTAAGAGCCTGTAATAAATTCTATAGTTACTGATTATATTTAGTTTAGAAATACAAGTGTTCACATAGTAAGAACTTAACGTTTCCAGATCATCAATATGTTCATTTCAACAAACATATAAATATCAAGAGAAAATAGAATTTAACTGTTGTGCTCAGCAACAATTACTACATTCATATAATAGTTGTAATAACACTGAAGCATATGAATAGCTACCAATCAATAAAGGCTAATTTCAAAATAATACCTGCTATATCATAGATGGACCTTGTAATTATTAGAACTGTTACATATTTCCAGAGATAGTTGAGTCAGCACAACACACTAAACTTTATGTTTATAAGAAACTAAGTTGATGTAAATATGGCTTATATATTCAGAAATTTCCATCTGAAGACTAATCCCTAGCCTCACAGTCAGAAATTCTCTTAGGGCCAGTATTAATCCTTTAAATTATTGCCTACCCTAATTTTTTCTTCACTTCCTTCTGTAATCATTGTTGTTGTTTTTAGTATTATTAGAATACTAATGGGTGGCCATACTAATGGGAGGTATTAAATACATATACTTTATTTTAAGAAACAAGGAAATGTTCCTGAATGAACAAGATGGGGGGATAGCATTCCCTATACTTTGTTGTTTTCTGGAAGGACTCAAAGCTACTCAATCATTTTAACTGCAGTCACTGACTGTGATGGAAAGCAATTTGAATGAAATGAATATTCAAAACTATTTACTTAACCCAGAAGGTAGCAGACAGGGTATTTAAAATAAAGCTTCTGGCATAACATGTGATAACTTTAATGATCATTGTGCTGGAAAACAGGTGTCAGCTTGCTTCCCTTCCATTTCTTTTTACCCCCTCCTCCTCCCTTTCCACCTGTTTTTTTTTTTTTTTCTTTTCTCCAGCCTCTCCTGTGTGTTTTGATCTGTGAAGAACAATTTGCCATCTTCAGTTTATGAGGAGGAGATGCCCACAAACATTGGGAATCAAGAATGAAGAAACATCTCCTGTTCCTACCGCCACTCTTTCCTACCCGCTACAATAGGACGCTCTGCTGTTTTATAGGTGGATGGATGTGCTTTTATGAGGAATGCTAAGGTGGTATTTCCCATGTTGCTCCACCAATGCTAGACTTGAATTCTTTCGGTATCATTGGATACCCTTTGGTCATTCAATTTTAATATGGGATTTGCCTACACAAGGTCAAATATTTGGATAAAAAACAAACAAAAGAATAAAAAACACCCTAGAAAATCATCCATGAAAGTTTCAGGATTAATATGCCAAACACTGTAATACTTTTTCTATTATCTTAGTGCAGACAATTTCCACATTACTCCTAAATAATTGGTCTTCTTGACTCTAGTCTTACCCCAAACATGCCATCTTCCATAAATGTTTCAATAACCACCTTCCATAAACAAAGATCTCATGATGTTACTTAACCAGTCACAAATCTTTAAGAACTTTTTATTATACTTAGGACCAAAACAATAATTGAGGACTGATATTTTTGTCTCTAAACTTTGAGCTGCAAGAATGCAGGAAGCATAAATTATTCACTCAATCATTTATTCATTTATGAATGCATAAAACATTTATCGAGGGCCAACTATGTGCCAGGCATTGTTTATATATTGGAAAAGAAAACAGTAAGTGAATATACCAGATAAAAATCCCTGCCTTTATGGAGCAATGAAGGGAGAAAAGCAATGAACAAACAAGCAAGCTGACATTATAGTATCTTAGAACATGATAAAGTATAGAAAAACAAAGCAGAGAAGAAGATGTCCCTGTCGGGGGTGAGGAGTCAGTTCTAAACAGGATGATGAGGGAGTTCTCACTGCTGTTTACAAGCAGTCTAAGGAGGTCAGGAGAAAGGCTGTATGCATATCTTAGGGTAAGCATCCTCCAGGAAAAAGATCTCATGGAACCTGCCTGTCACACTCCCAGAGCAGGGAAGAGAGCAATCTGACTGGAGCTGAGTAAGAGACAGAGATAGAGCTGATAAGGTCAAAGAGTTAAAGTGGGCTAGGGGTTAGGCCAGTGTAAGGACTTTGGCCCTGACTCCGAGTGAGGCAGGAACGGATTGGCAGGTTTCAAGCAGAAGGAGAGCATGGTCTGGATTAAGTTTAAAATGATCACTCTGATTGCTCTTTTGTGAATTAAGTGGAAAGGGGCCAGGGCAAATCAGGGAGGCCTGGAGGTTCCTGAGTTAATCCACGTTACAGATCGGTGGACACCTGGAATAAGGTGAAAGCAATGCACAGGAATAGATATGGGTTTTGTGGGGCCCTCTAAAAAAAATACAAAATTATTGCTATAAAGTCTGGTATGGAAGTAAATATTTATTTAGAAAAGGTAAATATATTACCAGGGTTAAAAAGCTGACAACACAGGTATCATAGAAGTCTTAGAATATATAAATAATAATAATAATTATTAGCTGCATGATATACTTCTATGTTACTTTTTCCCTACATTGTAAAAGCATTTTTTGAACATCTCTTCATATAATACTTTTATAGTAGAGAGAATAGAAAGGTAATTCTCTCCTTGAAAAAATCAAAACTTGTTCTTTTGTGGAAGCCAGCTTACATAAAATCTGTCTTTTATTTTTGACAGTGTAGAAAAATAACTTTTAGTTTCATAGTTTCCTCTGCGGTTCTTGCCCAGGCTGTGCCTGATGATGGATGGAAGCCCTCCAAAGCTCTAGTCCTTGAATTTCCCTTCTCTGACCCCTGGAGAGAGCCACTGCCTCAAACACTGGTCCAGCTTGGCCGAAACTCTATCTCCTGGGGTTCTTCCTCCCTACTCACCATTGCCCACTGGGCCAGTCCAGAGGAAGGGGGGACTGGATAAGCCTTGGTTATAATGTTTATCCAGCAGACAGAAGAACCATGATGCCGTCAGATCCTTTCCCTTGGTGTGAATGGTAGGGCCCAGATACTGGTCAAGGTCAGCCAGAAGCAAGTATCACTCTGGACTTGGTGGTAATAGACAGGAGTGTTGCTAGCATGGTGCCCCCTACTGCCGGCCTCCACCGCTGGCATGTATGATAGGCTCACTGCACTTTGTGCCTCTACCACACAGCTAGATTCCTTTCTCCTGAGTCCCCAGAAAGCTAGAAAGGCCCGATGCAAGTGAGGTGCCATAATGCTTAAGTTTCATTACTTTTAAGTTAAATCTACTTTTGGAAGTGGGGATGGGAGAAGTCTGATTCTTTATAAATGTTGGCGATAGAACCAAGAGGACTTGATGATGGATTGAATGTGTGTGTAAAGAAAGAGAAGAAGGCGAGGAAAGCACTGTGGTTTTAGCCCAAGTTCCTAGAAGGACAGAGTCATCATTTTTTCAGATGGAGAAGAAAATGGAAGGATATTGGAGAATAAGAGTAGAAATTCAGTTTTAGATATGTTCAATTTCTAACAGTCACTAATGTACAAATAGAGATGTTAAGAAAGGCAGCTGGATATGAGTAGGGAGATCAAGAGAAAGGACCAAATAATTTTACCATGTGTATGTAACATTGAATCATGTTATACTTTAAATATATGCAATATTCTTTGTAAATTTTACCTCAGGAAAGCTGGGGGAACAACAGGCAGGATGGGGAAGGACCAAAAGGAAGATATAAATCTGGGAGTCTTCAGCATGTAGATGGGATTTAAAGTAATGAGACTCTGTGAAACTAAAAGGAAACAGGAGAGATTTCTAAGAACTATGCTCTATGTTGCACTCTCATTTTATTTAAAAAAATTTTTTTTAAGATTTTATTTATTTATCTATTTATTTGAGAAAGAGAGAAAGTGTGCATGAGTGGGGGGAGGGGCAGAGAGAGAGGGAGAAGCAGACTCTGAGCTGATCATGGAGCCCAAACCGGCCACGATCCCAGGACCCAGAGATCATGACCTGAGCCGAAATCAAGAGTCAGACACTTAACTGACTGAGCCACCCAGGGGCCCTGCACTCCCATTTTAAAGGATCTGAAAGATAAGAAGAAACCATAAGGGAAGAGAAAAAATGAGTGGCCAATAAGGTAGGAAAAAGAAGAGAGATACAGAGAAAGAGAAATACTGCCTGCAAGCCGGCCGAGGAAAATACGTACGTAATCAGCTTGCCAAGTGCTGCTGATAGATCAAATAGGAAGAGGACCTAGAACTGATCACCAAATTAAAAAACATATAGGTTTCAGGGTGCCTGGGTGGCTCAGTCAGTTAAGCATCTACCTTTGGCTCAGGTCATGATTCCCGGGGTCCTGGGATTGAGCGTTGCATCAGGGTCCTGGGATGGAGCCCCATGCTGGGCTCCCTGCTCATTAGGTAGCTGGAAACTACCCAAATACCCATTCTCCCTCTGCCCCTCCCCACCCCCTTCCTGCACATGCTATCTCTCCCCCCAAATAAATAAATAAATAAAATCTTTTAAAAAAATGTAGGTTTCATTGATGGTCTTGACAAATAGATGTGATAAACACTTCCTTGCAGTATGGAAAGACAGGGATTAAGCAGCTGGCTTATGGTCTATTTGTCTACCTTTACCTGGGTGATGTTTCCAGGAAAGAATGAACACAAACGACTCCAGTTTGCACCTCACAGTAAATAAACTAATGGTATTGGAGAAGAGTTCTTATTCATGAAATTATTTTAGCAGAATATCACTGATTTATAGATTTATGAAGCCTAGGTTCCTGGAAAATATCACATAAACTATGTAACTATCTGAGTACCGAATGGAGAAATTTCATTACCTAAATCATCCCTGCTGTGTAAGAAACTGTCCCTTTCGATTAGAAATCAGTTCTTTTGACCTAGGCAAGAGAGTGTGTCTGACACTGCTGGGAAGGACATCAGGAGACACTCTGCTATACCTGTGCCTCGAGATTACTCGTATCCTTGAAATTATTAGTGAAAAGCTCTGTGAGCCCAATGTGGCAATCTGAGCCTTTGCTTTAGTTGGAAGAGGATTTAAGAAAAAAAATGAAAGTGTTTAACTCCCTAGGATATTTGCTCTTAATGGGACTAGAAGAATGAGGCAAGTATAGAGGAGATATGTAGTGAAGATAGATTTTATTTTTAATGTTTTGAAATTCCTTTGAATTATCTAGAAGAATTAAAATCAGGGAAACCCAACCTGCCTTCAGAAATGTTTATATATGTTCCCCCAAATAATGGACTAAAATGTTTATAGCAACATTATTTGTAGTAACTCCAAGCTGGAAACTACCCAAATACCCATCAACAGAATGGATCAATAAATGATGATATACTCGCACCAGGAAATATCATACAGCAATGGGAATGAGCAATCTACAAATACATGCAACAGTATGAATGGCCCTTATAAACTTAGTAGTTGAACAAAAGAATAAAGGCACTAAAGATCTGTAAACTATTAATGTAAAGTACAATACATGTGTATAATGTAGTGTGTTTGTAATGCGTATATAAAGTACAAAAATGGGCAAAATAAATCTATTTTGTCAGAAGTCAGGATACTAGTTATTTGGCGGGGTAGTAATTGGAAGGGGTCAGAAGAGAAATTTCAAAATACTCGCAATGTTCTATTTCTTGATGTAGTTATCACAGACGAATTCAGTTTTTGGAAATTTGTTGAGTTGTACATTTATGATTCAGGCACTTTCCTGTATGTCAATAAAATTTTCTAAAAAATACTGGGCACAAAATGACCTCACATTCTCCTTATTCCACTTATATGGCCTAATTAAATTGGGCCCTCATAATAGCAAGCTTGATAAAGAAAGGAGAAAAGAAAGATGTAATGATCTTTATAGTCTCTATCTCTTTATCTCCACGCTTGGTCCCAAGACAGGAAATTCTCAGGCTGAGCATTCTTGCTTCAAAAGGATATCATGGCTGATGACATGATGTCAATCACATTATTTAGATCATATCTTGACTGAAATAGATCCCTATCAAAGGAGATTCTTCTATAAATAGCCATACAATATGCATGGTTCTCAATTTATGACTGGTAAAATGAGGAGGCATAAGATAGAGTAGCCCCACCCTTTGGACTAAACCTCATTTCTCTCCCACTCCCAACCCATTTAAAATCAATAACATGGCCTTCTTTCTATACTATCTTGCTCCACATATTACCTGTGAAGCCCAAGTTACTTTTTACCAATTTATTTGTTTTGAACATTAACTAGTTAACGTAGAAGCCTTTATCTTTTTAGGAGTCTGTAAATTAAATGTTTAAGCTTGCATAGAGAGATTCAATGAATATGTGAAATTACAACATTCTTAAAGCCACGTCAATAAGAAACAACATTCCCAGCATTAATTTAGGATATCACTCAGAGTTCACAAACTAGTTTGATGACTACTTTCAAAAGTGTTCTCATCTTCAATGGTGAGATAAATACAACCCTGATAGCTCTGAAAAGGATTATGAGGCTGTGTTCAGACCCACCTGGAAAGAGCTGGAATCTCATAGAGTGGTAGCAAGGATACTTCCCCCAGGGAATGTACGATCAAGTGCATATATAAGACATGGACATGTCAGGTTAAGTCACACAAGGGGTTATGGATGCTAAATGACACAAGAATGGGTTAGACTATAAAGATAAGGGAGATTACACTGGGGGAGATATGGTGGTAGGCTGGATAAAGAAGGTGAAACACACAGAAATACGTGATTTTGGCGGGGATGGGCAGGAAGATGAGCAGGCTGGGGCAGATGGTCTGATGGGTCTATCCATTGAGTTTTGTGTATGAGTCTCAAGTCCAGGGGAGTTGTAGGAGCTCACTGAGGAAATCTGGGTGAAGATTTTATAATGGCTTACCAAAGATTAGAACATTTTTTTTCCTCCCCAGCATGCAGATAGAGAAAAGTATTGATGACATTTAGAAACTTTTCATATGGCATGCCCAGCATTGGGTGGATGCGACACTGTCACTGAGGTGAGTTGAAAACTATGGCATTGAGTCTATGGAAGAACACTTGCTAAAACCTTAATCCTCAAGAGGAGACTGAGGCATTCAGCAAGTTTCAAACACAGGACTTGGTAGCAAGGACAGAAGTTAGAACTGGACTCCACGGCCAGTCACAAGAGGGACTTTTCGTAACAGAAATAAAAATAGTATGGGGTACAAGTATGGGGATTAGGGTGTCTCCTCCAGGTCAGGTCAGTGGAAATGATGGGGTTCTTTCAAATGGGTGTAAACCAGTCTCACTAGAGCCTAGCATATTGAGAGGGATATTAAGGTCCCAATGCTGATGCGAAGACTACTAGAGGTAAGGTGAAAGAAAAGAAGTTTAGAATTAGGCTGGCCCTGACTCTTTTAAGATCAAAATCCTGTGGCATTTTTGATAGTTACTTTCATGTGTCAACTGAAGGGGTTTTTTGGATGAGGTTAACATTTAAGTCAGTGAACTTTGAGTAAGGAGACTGCCCTCCATAATGTGAGTAGGCCTCATCCAATCAGTTCAAAGACCATACTAGAACAAAAAGATCTACCTCTGAGCAAGGTGAATTTTCCAGCAAACTGACTTCAGACCTCGTCTGCACCCCTGGCTAGCCTGGGTCTTCAGCTTACCTGCCTACAAGGTAGATATGGACTTGCCGGTCTTTACAGTCATGTGAACCAATTCCTTACACTAAATCTCTCTCTCTCTATATATATATATACATACACATCCTATTCGTTCTATTTCTCTGGAGAATCCTGACTAATACACACTTGACCCGGTACCTCAAAAATAAAAGACAATTTTGAGAGTCGAAGAGTCAGATCAACACTTTGGAGAGTAATTCATATTATTTATTACTTTGGGATCTACATAGCTGCCTGGTACTATAAATTCAGTAATATATACTCAAAAATAAGATGAAGTTTGTTGAATAAAAACAATATGCAAAAGTCTTTTTTTTTTTCCAGAGGTGTTTGAGAAAAAAAAAATCAATCCAACAAACAACATCATTTAAATTAATGTGAAGGACGCTAAGTCTAGGAAAGAAATAATTGATCATGGCTAGTCTGGTTTCCTATTTTAGTTTCTGCTACCTTAATTTACATTATGTATGTTCTTTTCCTAGTTGCTAAGGATATGCAATAACCACTGAGAGAAAGCCACTGCTTTCGTCAATAGTAATCACAAGTGAGTCTACCAATGATTTTCCCAGTGTTAACGCCATATGCAGAAATTTTAAGAAGTAATAAATAAAAAACCAAAATATAAAATACTTCCAACAACCTCCTAAAAAATATTTTAACTTTGCAACCTTGTTAAGCAATGTTCTTTTCAAAGCTCTGTCCCTAATTCCACAAAGCAAAAACTCTGAGGAACTAATATTTTCCTCAAGTGAAATGTACACTTAATTTTTCCATAATGTCTGTGATTTGGGATGATTTACTGATCTCTCTAGGATATCAAGTATCCTACCACTCTAAGTGCACAAGGGAACAAGGACCATTGCCATGGTGATATCATTCTTGTTATCCTCAGAAGGACAGAGGAGTTCAGTGAGACCAATCTTTATTTGTAGCCTCTTTCCCTAGGATATCAGAGAATGCCTATCACATTAGGTCCACTGTCTACCTGAGATGCCCTTCAGAGAGCTTAGTCTTACATTGGGGCTGGAAAAGATAGAAGGTAGCTTGTTCTGTTAGCAATTAACTGTTTCCTAATTGCCTTGAGATATTATATATATATTATATATCATATATCACATCAATTTCATATATATATAGATATAGATATATGTATGTGATACTTCTGTTTCTCAGTATTTAAAACAGTTTGGTTTGTTATTGGTATTATTGGTAAGGCTTTCAGTCAATAGTAGGCTATTAGTAGTTAAGTCTTTGAGGAGTCAAATTATACAGGGATGTTTAACTGCATGGGGAGCCAGCGCCCCAACCACCATGTTCTTCAAGGGTCAGCTGTAGATATTAGTCTATCTACAAAGGGAATGCTTCATTTGCTTCTGTTTACCATTAAGCATACTCACGTCCCTCCAGGAATTCCTTAGCTTTCCCTAAATCTAATCCTGCCTCAAAGTCTTGCTATGTCAGTTAAATGACATAACATAAGAAAGTGCTGTGTTTAGAGTAGGCCAACTGCTTGTACAAATCAACCAAACCTCTCAGTAGCTTAACACAACACAGGTTTATTTTTCATTCACATTACCGAACAATGCACATTGGGGAGTGGGGTGGATCTGCTCTAAACATTCAAGGACCGCAGTCAGTGGCTTTGCCATCTGGTGGCTCTGCCATCCTTCAGGTCTTCAAGGTCCACCCTCTATTTTCTGCATCTCAGTGACAAAAAAGAGAAGAGAGAATATATGGAGAAATGTACTGGAGACTCCTGAGGGCAGTGTTTGCAAGTGCATACATCATGTTCAACAACAGTCCAATTGTTACAATTTAGTCACATAATAACAAAGTCAGGTGGGAACTGTAGAGGTAAAAGGAACAGGAAAATGGTAAACAGTTTCTACAAGTGCTCAGAAAAACACTTGGCATAAGAGCTCAATAATGGAATTTATTACGTAGGATCCATTATTGAAACAAGACTGGTAAATTTGTAAAGTCATCATGACCCAACAAAGCAAAGAAGAAGGATTTAACTATCCAAGATACATTGATGGGGCTCCATGCTCAGTGGTGAGCTGGCTTCAAGAGTCTCTCCCTCGGCCCCTCAACCCTCCAAAAGAGATAAATACATCTTTTTTAGAAAGAATATATTTAAGCTCAAAATCAAATCAGGCACAACTGATGTAACTCAGGTTGGACTCAGGCTGGACACAGTTGGGAATCTGTAGCACAGGTCAGTGGTGAGGGACTAAAAAATAAGATAAATGTGAGCAGGGCCAAGTGGGCATAATGGAATGAATTAAAAAGAGAGCCAAATAAAGACAAAATGCAGTTTCAATAAGAAAGGGTACCTAAGTGTAATATGATTGAGACTGGAGAAGGAAAAGGGAATTAGCATAAAAGACAGGCATGCCCTTTAAAAATGGAGACTAAGAATATACTAAAGATCTAGCAGTGGACAGGTAGGAGGGACTGAGCAGGTTATTATGTTCTGAAAATTAGGAAAAGGCTAGTTCTGAGGATGTCAGGGTGTTCCCAGCTAAATGGAATTCTATGAAGTATAGTGGTTACTCCTGGCTAAAGAGCTGAATTTGCACTGAGAAAAGTGAGCTATTTGAGGCTAAAATAAATTGGCAGATATGGGAGAGCACAGTGCAAATAGAGGTGAACCACCATGACCATGGTGTCCAAGTTATGATATCTGTAGTAAAGGAAAGGAAATTGGGTGCAAAAAAGACACCAGAATGTCCATGTTAAGTAGAACCTTCTGCAGACCCTTTCTTAATTTGTCTTGACATTTAATTTGCTGGATCAGATTCTGAGGGTTGGGTCCCCCACCCCCACCCCCACCCCAGATTTGTTGTTGGTGTTGTTTTGAATTAGGAAGGGTTTCCTACACTATCTATTTTTGGAAAGAGGTGGCTAAAAGGAGAGAAAGGTCTGGGAGGTTGTGGCTATCACCAAATGGGGTGCCAGAGGAAGACCCCCTGCTTTGTACAGAGTCACTACAGAGCCTTGCCCCCTGTATCTTCCTTTGCAAAGCACCTGGTTTAGGACTGGATGTTTTCTTAGATCCAGTAGAACTGTTTTTCAAATAAGCAGAATGAAATCTTAGTGACTCATTTAGAGAAATTTTCACATGTCCTATACGTTTTTAGAGCCTCAATTTTCTTTGCACTTCAGAATAGCTGTGGACAGTACTGAGAGTAAGTAGAGATTACATCTTTATTTTTTATAAGAAAAACAAGACCCAAAGAAATAAAATTACTGTCTCAAAGTTACAGATCTTCTGATTGGTGGTTCTGAATATAAACACTGATTCATCACCCAAAGCTCATTTCATAGTCATATGGCTGACATTAAAAGTCAAATTAATCTCCTGATTACAGCACATGTAGGATTGCCCGGCAGCAAAAAGCTTTGCCAAGTCAAAAGACATCCTGTCATGGAAACCATGCACACATGCATGCATGCACGCATGTATATGAGTGCACACATACACGTGCACACTCACACGTGTGCAAACACATCACTTCCGGTTATAACTTAAAGAGAATCAGCACAGCAGACAACATAGAGAGATGACTGATTTTAAAATATTTAGGATACAAATTCAAATCTTCATTTTAATCCATCCAAGCCCCATAATTTGCTGACAAACCTATCTAGTTTAAAGAAAAATAAGTTGGGTGGCATTAGGTTGGTAACTAATACCGCATGGGTATTTACACTGAGTCTGGAATGGGAAATAGAATCAATATACTATAATGACTTATTTTACCCTTTTATTTAGTCATTGACTCAACAAATATTCATGGAGTCCTTCTGAATTTCCAAACATTTTAGTAGATGTCAGGTCAGCGTGAAAACGTAAATTTAAAAAAAAAAGCACACCTATTTTCATTAAAAGTGTAAATATTATCACAGGTCTCCAGCTGGTTAATAAGCATTATCACTTCTAACTTTGCTTACTTTTACACTATTCTCTGCTAGATTTAATTAACAGCATCTGTGAATTATCAAAACAACTGAAATAATATAGAGGAAAAGTGGCATACATCATGAATCTAGCATCTTCTCTGCCTCAGTTTATTTGTTCATTTTTTTTTCCTATTATAAATCCTCAGGCTTCCTAATCTCATCTGTCAAGCTTGACTTTATTACAAGGCAGGCTCTTATAACAATGAATGCGGTGAGTTGGTGTCTCCCTCGAAAAAAGGGTTCAATCAAAGAAGGTCATTTTATTCTGATTTGAGAAAATTTAATTATCTCTGCTGTCTGATAATTTGCATATTTTACCCACAATGCACCATAACACATTTTCCTTCAAAATTATCATGACCTATAGATGAATCATTTTTATCCTTGTGGCTACTGTTGAGGAAAGTGATGGACAGATTGAGAAACTTCTGCAATTACTGTTTCAGTCATATCTAACTGAATATATGTTAGGGCAGAATGGAGGCAGGAGATTTCAACTGTCCTGATCTGATTCTTTCTTTTTTTCTTTCTCCAAATCTGTCAGCGACTGTAATAGCATTGATACAATCTCTTGAGCTGCTTGTCTACCATGACTTACACAATTTTAAATTTAAACTAACTTCCCTTTTTGTATGTATCTCATATTTCCTAAAGCGGTGGGCTAGTAAGCAGAAAGGTACCCACCATGAAATGGTTAGGTAATTCTCTTCTCATAAACATCTTGAAAGATAAAGCAGAGATACACAAAGCCAAAACCAACCAAATAAAATGAAACAAAGAAGAAACAAACACAAACCTACTGCTATGACATTGTTAAAGTGAACAGTGGGGATTTATAAACATGGAGTATTTCACATCACATGGTGCTTAGAATAAGGAAATCACCTTAAGCAGGTTCTGATTAATGAGACGCTCAAGAGGTTAATTGGACTAAATTTTGACCTGGATTTTCTTCTAAAGGCTAATTATAAAGTTTGTGTAACTCAATCTATAGCCCTAGAAAACATCACAGTTCCAGAGCTGTCATTCCTCTCCCACTCTATTTTTACTTGTTATTATGTTTTGGTTTTGGTTTGCTTTTTAGGATGGGAGAACTGAGTTTAGGGTCAACAACCCAGCCTTGAATTATGAGGAGATTCAAAAAAGTCCCCATCATCATGAGCAGATCTCTGACAGCACTAAATTTCATTATTAATAACTATACAATTCATCAGCATGTGAGACAAACTTACCTGACACCTTTGCAAATGAAATAGCTCATCTTTTTTCTAGCATACCAATAAGTGCCACCTGCTCCTCACATTCCCTGCAGGAACTGAGTCAGTTACAGAAGGGGCGACCCTTTCGTATCTTCACTTTTATGAACTTACGTTTTTTTTTCTGAGGACGAGAAGCCTTGTTTCAGAGCCTGTTGCTCCTCTTAAACATGCTTAAGGAGCTTTTTGTTTTGTTACCTTCTCCCTTTGAAGCAAGTTAACATTTCTTTTTATTCTTTTGATAGGAAACCTTCAAAATAAGCCTTCAGCTACAAGCTTTAAATCTGTTAAGAATGTCTCTCTTCTCTGATTTACCAAGATTTCCATGAAGCCAGGTGATTTATTTCCTTTGTCTCCTTCCTCTGGTCCTTACCTCTCGAGTAGGTGATCATAAATATTTGTCAGATGATTTTTTTAAATTGGAGAATATTACCGAGTTCTTACTATATAACAGATCTTGTGCTAAACACTTTTATGTGTATCATTCCATTAAAGATCACAAAAACTCTGTGAAGTACATAAAATTGTTATCTCCATTTCTAGAAGATGAAACAGAGAGATTATGAAATTTACCCAGGTAAGTAAACAACAGAGCCCAAGATCAATAGAACTAAATTTGTCAGGCTCTAAAGCCTATGCTTTTAGCCATTAGTCAGTCGCCAATGGAAACAACTCTACTGGGTGCCAAATAGGTCATGTGTTTCCCTCTATCCTTCAGTCCTTCTTGCTGTTAGTTGTGGCCGCATGAATCATATGGTAATGGGATGTGAGCAGAACTGCTGCATGCTATTTTTAGTCTGAGGTAATTGAGGGTGGGGTGGGCGTGTATTTTTCTCATTTTCTTTCCTCCTGCTGCAGCCAATCTGGAAGGCACACCTTGGCAGTATGCTAATGTAGCAGAACCTCCCAACTGCTCAATGTTCTGAGTGTCTAACATGGAACAAAGCCACCCTCCACTTCCAAAGTGCACTTTAGATTTGTGGTAAGACTATAATGAGATTTGGAGAGGGTAATTTGTTACTTTGGCAAAATCCAACCTTTCCTGACTAATACAGTGTCTCGTGAGAAAAAAAAAAAAAAAACCCAAATGACTTAGTGACTGAATGGGTATGTGATTGATTTCATTGGTTCTGAGTACATATTATATTAAGAAGGATACATAATTCTCATAATTGTCAATAGGTGATATCACACATCTCACATAAAGATTTATTGAAAGTTCTGAAATTTCTTAGTGGAAGAACAGAATAAAGTGTACAGATGCCATTAAATACTGACAGTATTAACTTTTCGAGAATATTTGCTCAAGCATTTCTTTTCTTCTTTTTAATCTAAGAGGATAAATACTATTGAACTTTTAACTTTAGGGGGGGAAAGGGTGACATGATATTCTGGAACTTTTTATTCTTCAGTTAATGACATTAACTATTCCACTTGATTACAAGCCACTTCTAAGTCAGGCCTATCTGAGACCTACAAAAATTGGGGACAAAAAGGTTCAAGTGCTGGAAGACTTATCAGGGTGAAATGGGGAGAAGAGCCTGCTTGATATAAGCTGTATATAAGGTCTTACTCCTCTACATAAAGATTTCAAGATGAACAGGAGTCAGAGTTTCAAATAGTGCTAGTTTCTGCAAAATATGATTCACTCACATAATGAGGTTCAATTTGTTCAAATTGGAAAAAAAAGATTGTTAGTCACAGAATTATCTTTTCTAAAATATGCACAGAAAATACCATTAGAAACTTTACTTTGGGAGCAGAGAGGGTATATGTGTCTCAGTACAGTAACCCAAACCATGGACTGTCACAACATGTGAATAGGGAAATGAGTGAAATCAGCTAAAGCTGTTACTTTGGGCTAGCAGCCAGGAGGCATAGCTGTTATTGTTTGTTTTGCTTTGTTTTGTTAAAGATTTAGAGAGAGTGAGAGAAAGAGAGAGCAGGAGCATGAGCAGGGGCAGGGACAGAGGAAAAGAGAGAAGCAGACTCTTCCACTGAGCAAGGAGCCCCATGTGGGGCTCAATCCCAGGACCCTGGGATCATGACCTGAGCCAAAGGCAGATACTTAACCGACTGAGCCATCCAGGTGCCTGGCATAGCTATTTATACGATCACAGGCAAGTCATTAACATGCCAGGTTCAGCTTTGTGTAATTTGTAGAAATTTGTATAATATGGTAAATTAATATCTGAAATATCTCCTAGGCTTAATATTCTGAAAGTCTCTAACTCTTACAGCATAGTGGTTAAAAACATATGTTCTGAACAGCTTCATAACCGGATACATTACCTAACCTTTTTGTAATTAAGTTTGTTGATCTGTAAAAATTAAAATAATAATAGATCTGTCTCACAGGTTATTGTATAAATAAAATTAAGATAACAGAAATAAATGATAAGAATTGTTTAATAAATATGAATGATTTTTGTAGGTAAAAGAATACATATTTTCAAAATTGTTCATGCCCTACCAGATGCTGGGGAGGCAAAATTTTTCTCCGACCCTTTAAGGTTCTTTTGGCTGGTTTAAGAATTAAATTGACATGAGACAGATTAACAGAAGAAAATCAAATTTTATTATGTATGTATTGGGGTTCCATAAAAAAAAAAATATGAGGCCTAGTCAGTCAACTAATTGAGACTCATATGCCTTCCAGAGCTAAAAAGAAGGGGTTAAATGTCTGGGACTTAAGGGAGAAGGCAGACAATTCACAGGAAAAGGAAAAAGAATAAATGTTTGGTAAACAAACGTTTGGTGAGCCATCCAGAAACAATGGGACACAGAAAGAAATTTTCATAGACTTTGTTAATCTCCTCCCTATTACATATAGCTCAGATTATACCATGCTGTTCTATGGTGATAGCTCCCTTCCTGGAGCAGATCCTCTATCTAAATTCTTTTGGGCAGTTAGAGGGAAGGTCAAAGGTTCTTCCTGAGCCTTCTGTGTCTTAAGAATAATCAGCCTGAAATAAGTCACATGTCAGAGACACATTTTAGGGTGGCAAATTATTTCCCCCTACACAGACAATTCAGCTAAGTCTTCCCCTAAGGAATGACCTAATTTGAGGTTGGCTAAGATAGGGTTTACTTAGTGTAGTCATAAATTGTGTGAATCACTCAAGTTCTTATATGTTAATTCTAAATGTTTTTGCTCATGTTTATTTCCCCTCAGAGTCTGATCTCATGTTCTCTTCGAAGTGAATTGGATCTGGTTGAATGTTGCATGCATGATACTATTTTGGCACATTTACATAATTCCTTTATGATTATTTTTTGGTTGAAGTAGTACATGAATCAAAGGGTTCTTTAATAAAGTTACTTTCCTTTTTTTTAGGGGCCAGTCATCTCAGCTTAAGAGATTTACTCATTTTCTCTATTCTTAATAAGATGTAGATGAGCCGTAATCCTCAGCTGGAAACTGATGTAGAACTGGGGGAACAGATGCACACCAAAACTGGAAGAGGTTTCCTTGCACTGTTTGTCACTGCGACTAGAATGGTCAGTGGTCTGTTCCCAGGAAGCAAAAGCATAATAAATAGGAAGCCTGGAGGATGGGAAACCTCGTTAAGTGACAATAAATGAGGATTTTGCTAAAATTTTGACCTTTCTCAGATTTTAAAGGAACTCAGTAAAGATCATTGGGTTGGTATTTAAGCAGAAGTAAGGAGAGGCAAGCATTGTGGTAGGGATAAGAATTCTTATGAGAAGGTATCAGAGTGACACTCCCTTCTTACTCTCTTGGTAGAAAGACCTTATCTAACTATACATTTTACTTTAAAACAAACAACCTTTCTTTTATGAAACCAGAGGAAACATATATATATATATTATTTTCTTTAACACGAAAGGCTTTTCTTTTATGTATTTAGGTGTACCCTCTATTTCTGGCCCCTAAACTTTAGATTAAGCAAGAGAACTATGGTTATATTCTACCATTATTTTTCCTTCCTTTAATACTATGGAAGGAAAAAACATTCCAGTGCAAAAGTCAGAAAGATGTGTATTGGCAAATTAACAACAAGCACACATAATGTGCAATCTACAGATGTTCTATGGCTTAAAAGTTCCTATTTCTCAAGCCAATCTGATTTTCACTTGCTCAGCTCAACAGAATCTCAACCTACTCCCATGGGATCTTTCTGCCTTTACCTTCCAGAAGGGATTAATTAGTACCTGGAATAGCCATGCTGGGGTGTTGGTAATTGCTCAGCCACTTGCTGAGACTACTGTCATTTCCAGAAGAAGAAAGGGTGATCTGCTGCCGATATAACAGGTGAGCGTTGTTTATACACTCCAACATTAACTGAAAGACAAAGGAGAAATAACTTCAGTAAGGTATTTTGCAATTAAGAGTCAACATACGATGTCACTTCTTTACTAGAACCTTGCCATTGCCAAGTATAGTTTGTTCAAGCTGAGGCCTGTCTGTCTCTTTCACAGTGACACCAGCATCTGACACATTCAGGGAGGCGAGGCTATAATTTGAGCCAAGACACTAATTATAAAGAACATAAAAGGATGCTAAATTTGGCTGGAGAACAAAAGCAAATGACTGTTCTTTTAAAAATCAGTTCTAACATTTGATCTTCTTAATCATCTATGGTGATTGTAGTAACACTGGAAAATAACACTGCATAAAGGATTAGTAAACATTGCTAAGAAAGAACTGGCCCAAAGATAATAAAATTATATTTGATTAAGAAACCTGGTTCCCTATTAGGGCCTTCCTCCTCATATATTCAACCTTTTTGTGCTTTTTGCAATAGAAGACAGCTCTGGCTTGCCAAATCATTGCCTGGTTTAATTCATAACAATCATCTTTAATAATATGGATAAAAATTTTTATTTTTATTTTTTGCTTGGTGGGGGGGAAGAGTTCTTTTGCTCTTAGTGAAACCTACATGATTGAATGTATTGTACAGAAGACTGTCACAAGCAGAGAGGGCTTGTTCTTAGCCACATGTTCTCTGCACTGCTCTTTGCTCCCCAATTATGCCTTCCTAGGGACGCTGTCCCCTATTTCCTCATCGCTTCATCCCTTACAACTTCACGAACCCAATTCCACTTGAACCGGTTGTGCACCATCCTCCGAATGAGGACAAACTGATTTAGCTTCAGCATTCCATTTCACTGATACCTTTCCAACCACGACAGTTCACATTGAAGTCTGGGAAACCCTCTTCGGCAATAGAAGCAAAGCGTGTACTGGCTGTGTTGGTTGTCAAAGAAAACCCAAATCCTGTCAAACCGTCTCAATGCCTACAATGTTTATAACGTGGTTACAGGAATTGGTATCAAAGGCACTTTGAGTACATTTTCCCCTAAAAGCTTAGGTAAAGTTTAACTCATATAACCAACATGGAACCCTGATCCTCCAAGGTGGAGTGCGAGACTTGTAAAGAAAAGACTCAGGAGAGACTATCGATTTCGAAGCTTGCCAGATGAATCTAACACATAACACACTCTAAAATGCTCCAGGGAAAGAGAGTCCCCTTTGCTTCCATTCTCTGAACTTTCTTCCCGGATAAATTCAGGCAGTTTTCCAATTCATGAATACTTCCCTCCAGCAAGGGCTGATCATTGTAAATGTGCTGCCGGGATGGCAGACTCTTCTTTGGCAGACACCCCAGAGTAAACAGATAATGTGCCCAGGGAAACCAAGTTCCCAATCCTGGGAAGGTCAATTGAGATGGACTAGAAAGTGTGCAAGAAAGTCATTTTTCAATCCTGCTGATTCTTCTACGGTAAGCAGTGCTGGGAAGCACAGACACCGGCAATACTGCTATTAAGGTAAGTTTCACTCATTTAGCAGCAGTAGTTAACCAAGGAGGCTGACTGCAATGAGCGAACGCCAGTAATGCTGGTAAACAAGTGTTCACACCTGTTAACAGCTGTGTGGGTTTGCTGTAGCAGGTGTGCTATGCAAACTCAACTCAACGCCACATTTATCACTTATTAAGAGTTATCAAACTGCATCATGCAGACGATCCCTCTGGCTATTGTCACAAATAAAGCTGGGTGTCATCTGTCAGGGGCCTCAATTAAGTGGATGTACAAGCACAATGTAAATCAGAGATCATATCAAATAGGCTCCAATTAAAATCTGTACTATAAAAAAATACTCCAAAGCCATAGTCCTGGATGACTGCCACAAACCACTTACTTCTAAAATTTTTAAGAAGCCAATGGAAAACGTTGATGATTTTTTTTGAGGGGGGAGCAATCACAAAGGTAGGGGCATTTACAATCGTGTGAACAATTGTGATGAAGAGATGTAGATTGCGGATTAAATTGCTGCAAAGCCAATCAAAACCAGACCTGCCAATTTGCAGATTATATTATAAATTCTGTGGTAATGATGGGAGAGAGACTGCGTGGCAGAGTTTCTACGTACTACTTAGGCAATTAATTTGATTGTAAATTTCTTCTACTGCTACATCACATACTTAATAAGCTGAATACTCCTACCACAGATAGTGAGCCCCCTGAATGCTGAATCGCAGAATTTATGAGTTGGAACGTACCTTAGGAGTTGTCAAATATGTCCTCCTTCTGATATAGTAAGCTTTTCCACAGAATGCCTTTAAAGTCACTGATGAGCTTCTACTCAAATATTTCTACCAATCAAGAACTCAATACTTTACAACAAATATATTTCATCTCTGAAGATCACATTCCTCAATTAAGCTAAATCATTCTTCCCCATAATTTTACACACTAGCTCTATTTCAAACCATTTGCTCCTACTGCTTCCCACAAGAACGTAGGTTTCATGTGGGCAGAGGCTGTGTCTGTCTCGTGCCTTTTTTAACTACATCACCTAGTACATGGCCTGGCGGTGGGCAGAACCAATACACGTTTATTGAATGAGTGAAACAACAGAAAGTAACCCTCCTTGTAGCATCTCAATAATCCTGAAAATGTTTAACAGTTAAAAATCCTTTAATTCACATCTTATCTTTCAATTTTTACTCCTATATTTTACCATCCTGATTGCTCATCTATGGGCTTAAGTCTCTATATGAGTACGTGTGTGTGTGTGTGTGTGTGTGTGTGTGTCGAGAAAGAGAAAATATGCCTATGCCTTACCATATTACTGCTAGTATTTCTTGGCCATTAACAACTTTAAAATGGTGTAATCACTTTCATCTAGTCAGGAGTGCTTTGTCCTAGTGTATCAAAATCATGGTCTATAACTCCTAGATGAGGACACCATTCACACTGTGACTCTGCAAATCTTGTCTCTCTCAAAGTCATAGATTTAAATAAGAACAATATTAAAAACACTATGTATTCCTTCATTTCTATCGGTTTCTTATGCAGGCTTTTAAATACACCTATAAAATAGTCCCCATCAAAATGAAGACAACAGATTTCCAACTGATACCACAGAAGTCCGTAGGGACCCTCAAAATTTAAATTATAGTGAACTATATGCACTTTGCCTTTTTTTATATATAAAATTGGAGACTTCAGAAAGTTAGAAAATTCAACTTTTCATTTCTCCCCTCTAACTTATGCTGTACTTAATTCTCAGAATCGTTAGCAGCCAGAATTGACATTTTTGTCAATCATGAACGAAGATTATGAAAACTTCCTCGGGTCAGCTCTTTCTAAGAAAAACTAGTTCACATAATGAGTATTTATTTAGTACCTACTGTGTGCAAGAAGCAATTCTAAATACCATCTCTTATAAAGATTATAGTTGGTATGAGAGGAATCAGAGAATAAATACAAAATAATGAGTAAAAAAATATATATATATATTAGGTAATACAAGTGGAAAAATAGACCAGTTTATGTGTTCTGGTCAGTGGGTGGGAGTGACGGTTTGCTGCTCAAAGACTGTAAAAGTGACATCTGAGTAAAGAAGTAAAGGAAAGGGGTCAGAGTTATGTAGATAGTTGGGGGAAGCAGACAGAACAGACTTTTTCAATGCTACTCAAACCTTAGCATGCATATAAACGAAGGCCATAACATGAGGGTCTAACAGATAACCCCAACAGGGCAACGTAATTTGTTGGTATAGTCTGATGATAAGAGATATGAAGGGAAGAGGAGAGGAAAATGATTTTAGTTTAAAAAAATCATAATCTTTTCTACAAAATAGACAAGCATTTCCCCCAACCCTTAATCTCAAGATAATTCTCAGCTTTTGTGATTTTCATTTATGTGGTCATTATTTGAACCTATTTTACTGTACGTTCTCATTTTCATCTGCTATCTCATTTTTGGATGCCATTAGGTGCTAACTGTGTAAGTGCCAAGAAAACCACTTGGGAGCCTGCTTCGCATGAAAATTCCAGAGCCAATTTGCATTCAGAAATGGATGGGAAAGGTTTCAGGAAAGCTACTGAGTTTTCATATGCGTGCTCAAATGAAACCTTGAAGCCATTTATTTGAATTTATTTTTGATGCTACGCACATCATGTAAATTTGTGTTACCTTTTATAGAACATATTTACTTATTTTTCTCAGCCCTATGCTAAACCAGGAAGGCAACTAGATTTCATAGAAATTCTAATTATCCAAATTAAAAAGATCTTAAGTAATTTTAGGGCATGTTATTCATGCAGCCTAAGTGTGTGAGCTTTCCCTCTCCCTCACACACACCCTCTGGTTGATCTGGAAAACATAAACCAACTGTGGTGGAAAGGAAACGCCTAGCAGAGATAGCATCAAATCTTCCACACATTATCTTCTCTTCCTTCTCTTGCCTACGTAACATAATTCAATTCTGCCTTGGCCATTCACCTTTGACAGAAAACTTTAAGGCAGTGATTCTGTGAGGAAAATCTTTGATAAAATAATTCCATCCTCTGGATATCTTGGCCTCGTGTATTTATCATCATTCAGAAAAGTGGCTAAAATGTTACCTTTAGGAAGGGAACTTAAAGAGACTGAATAAATGCTAAATGTCTTTAGTTGGCTTTGCCTAATACTTTAGGTTGAGTATAAAATGGATCGCAGGAAATCTATTTTTTTTTTATTTCTGTGCAAAGCCATTCAACATTTATCCATTATCATAGAAACAACTCAATTAGCAGCTCTTGGGGACCAGAATATAGCCCAACTATCTACACCTTAATAGCATCTATTTATCATTGCAATCTAACTTCCAGGTTGAATTGAATGTAAATGACAGTTGCCCATAGATTTAAAAAGAAAAAAAAAAGTTTAAATTGTACTATTTTAGTTCCATTCCCATAATGCTCTCTTGGTATACATATTAAATGTTTTCCTCTAATTCACACTCTGAGTTCTGTAAATTAATACTGCTATTTTGATTTCAGTTAGACTCTTTAATTTTCAGATAAATCATTTGGATGAAAGGGAATTGTTTGCCAGTTGGAGCCTGTTTGCATTATCAGTGAATTATTCAGCAGTATTCTCCCCCATGGTGCTCAGAATATCAGCCCTGCTTTTCCCCTCCACCCCCTGGTGTTTTTCTCCTTCTCAGTACTGCAGAGCAGAGAAAGCTGAGGCCACGCGGGAGGAGGACTCCATTTTTCTGGGGCACAGTGTCAGGACAGGAGGGCCTGTGTTCAATGCCTTGAGTAGCAGCTCTCTCATGGAGCAGAGGAACAGGAGGAAGAACTCCCACCGCCGAAGGACATGAACACGAAAATGTTCACCATCTCCTGCGGAACTACTACAGGTTGAACACGCTGCTTCTCTTGGTCTCTTCTATTTCATTCTCCAAGAACGTGAGAGGGGATGGAAATCTTTGCTGGAAAGAGGAACTGCAAATAGGGTGGTGCTTATCTGCAGAATGATTGCAGACTGTGTTGGAGATCCATCCTGGCCTGGCACTCATGGAACTGGAGGGAATTACTTGGGTTAGTGGAGGAGGTGAAGAGAAGGAACTCACAGCGCATCCGTCAGGGTATTCGGGATGGCCCCTGGTCCCATCATTCCTGCCACGGCCCACATCAGAGCCCTTACCACTTCAGCTTTGAACTGATGACTTGATCCGAGCCACCGGCCTATTCCCACTTTGCTGTCCAAACCCTCATACTCTGCCAGACTAATCTTCCTGCAAGAGAGCTTTGCATGAGTCCTCCCTCTGTTTTAATGCCTGCAATTACCCCTGCGTTGCTTCCTGCAAGATAAAGCTCATACTCCTTAATCATAACATTTGACACATT
The DNA here is from genome assembly GCF_023065955.2 of Ursus arctos. Taxonomy (NCBI): domain Eukaryota; kingdom Metazoa; phylum Chordata; class Mammalia; order Carnivora; family Ursidae; genus Ursus; species Ursus arctos. The sequence continues at coordinate 19,119,648 of NW_026622930.1, forward strand.
CTGATCTTTTCTTTCCCTGCTGTCTTAAGAAAGGCCTTTGTTCAAATCCAGCCTGAGGTTTTTCTTTTTCTAAACAGATATAAATCTCTTGTTCTGATACAGTTGTGGAAAGCCTTCTTGCCTCTTCTCCATGTCAAAAATCAGCCTATGCTCTGCAGGGCCCTTTAGGACATGCCCCCTTGGAAAAGTGTCCTGACCAATCTTACTTCTCACCATGTCTCCTCATATGCCCTGGTATGGTGAATGCAGGCTTCTTCCATGACTGTGCTAGGCTACACTCGCCTGTGCTTTAGGCTGTGCTGTTAGGACCAGTACTCAGCTTTCAGCATCCCTCCTTCCCCATTAGCCTCTTTGTCTCTTGTGGGTCTGGTGAACTTTTACACATCCTCCAAGGCCCAATGCATTTATTTACTTTTTTTGGCTCCAGATTTTCTCAACACAAGCCCCAGGAAGAGTTAGATTCCCCCTCAACTGCATTCCCATTCATCTTTACCTATACATTTTTAATTGCATGCACTCTTTTTTTAGAGTTAGTATTCACATGTTTTCCTCTTGTACTTCTTAGCCCAAGCTGCAACTCATTGAGGATAGAAGATGAGTTATGTTTACTTGTCCTCCAACCTTAGCATAGTAAATGGCTCATATCTGGCGTTCAGTAAGGGTTTATCACTAATAACAGTGTGCTTTAGCTTTCTTCTTCATAGTAAATTCACCCCTTCAAGTAATCATGATCTTTTCATCTATTTCATCAAAACCAATAGTCTCAATAAATATGGCTCTTATCACCAGTGAGTATCTCTCCTTCTTAAGGTCTCTGAGCACTGGGTAGTTGAAGCGTAAAGAGGTTATCCTACCAGGATGAGCTGAAAAATATGCAGAGCTCTCTTAAAGCAATTCGACAGGCAGGAAAGAAAAGTCTTTCTGATTTTTCATAAAGAACAGGCTGGGGTTGCTGCACAGTGACAGACTGTGATACTGACCTCTCAACTATCCTCCCAGGGAATAAAGCCTTTACCGTACCAAGACTGGCATTTAAAAAAATTGATAACAATAGCTGTAACTATGGGAACCCTTCTCTCCCCCGGTTTTGAATTAAAAAAAAAAAAATCAAATCTCAGAGGGATTTGTTTTATCATCCCTAACAAAAGGTGCTGCTCAGAAAAAAAAAAAAGAAATGACAGCTTGTAAATTATGAGCCATGCATCTGATGCAGGCCTGTCAGTCACACAGTCCCTCCATCAAGAAGAAAGACAAGTAATAACAATTCTGGGATCAGGAAGCAAACTCGAGAAATGGAAATTCAGACAGCCATTCCTGTGGTTCTGTTTTGCACTGGTCCTCTCAAAATCTGCTTCATCCCAAACACTGGAAAAAGGTAACAAATATCAGTGACAGGGTTTCCTATTCTCTGCATTTCAGCAGGCGGAAGTGAAGAAATTACAGTATTGTGTAAGAGGCTGCTCTGGAATCATTTGCATTCCAAATGGGAACGGAAAGTTATGGGGAAAAATTATATCCCTTTCAGCATGTTTTCAAGCTAAATTTGGGAGACCGGAAAAATCTGAATAAATTATAAAGCCTACACCAAACACCTTAGTGATTTAAACTGAACCCAATTTCTTTTAATGTTCCCAAATGACTATTTGACATCTTGACTTTTGTGTGTTAACAACATTCAGCACTGTTCTTTTTAATTACTGAATTTCGCTACATTAAAATTAGATCATAAATACTTTTTCAAAAAGAAAAGAAATAGACCAAAAGATTGAGCCCACACAGGAAATCTCAAAATGGGTAATTTACACATAAGAATTATAATCTTTTGAACTATTTTGACTTCAGGATAACTTCTCTCTCCCTCTCTCTCTCCCCCATCCTACATGTACATACACACACACACACACACATACACACATATACATACATATCTATATACACACACACATAAAAACACATATATATCTGAGACTTCATATATATATATATATAGACACACACACATAGATATATGTATATGTATATATATAATCTATTACTGAAAATAGGGACTTGAAAGAATTTACATTCTTAATAGTCCAAAAATATAGACCAAACCTTTACTCCCAATTTCCTGAATGTCTTTTTTTTTAAGATTTTATTTATTTATTTAAGAGAGAGAGAGCACATCTGCAGAAAGGAGAGGGAGAAGTAAACTCCCCGCTGAGCAGGGAGCCCAATGGGACTTGATCCCGGGACTGCGGGATCACAACCCGAGCTGAAGGCAGACGCTTAACTGTCTGAGCCACCCAGGCGCCCCTCGAATATCTTTTGATATATACTATTGTAACAGTCAAAGAAGAAAAAAGAGAAAAAGAAGAAATAAAGAATGAGGAGGAGGAGGAAGAGAAATAATGCGAGCCTAACATGACAGGAGAATCTAGAGTCGTGACAGTGAGCAAGACAAACATATCCTGTGCTGTCATGGAGCAAACAGACTAGCAGGTATTAAACTGTGTTCAAAACGATCTGCTTATTCAGTAAAAGTATGACTCAAGGGCCACTGGCCTTGTTTATCCTATGGTTTCCAGCACCTCCAGGCAACTCCTGCCTGCCCCACCCCCCAATGGATTTGGGCACTCAGTGAGAAAAGCAATTTCCCATAGAAGATTTACAGACTGGGTCATGGATCCTTGTCACCCCTTCTCCGCTTCCCTTCTCCTCTGCTTGCCTCCATGATGCTCAACTGCTCTGTGCCTTAATTTTAGAGCAGGAATTATAGGTGTGAACTGTGAACTCCCATGTGACAAAAAGGACTTGCCAGATGTATTAGTCAGGGATCTACAGAGAAACAGAATCAAGAGGACATACACAGATATATATATATAAGAGGAGACGTGTTATAGGACTGGGCTCACACCATCATGGAGGTCGAGAAGTCCCACAACCTGCTGTTTGCGCACTGGAGAACAGGAAAGCTAGTGGTTGCAGTTCTAGTCTGAGTCAAAGAGCCCAAGAGTCGGAGGTCTGACAGTGTAAATCCTGATCTGAGTCTCAAAGCCCAAGAACCCGGAGTGCCAATGTCTGAAGGCAGAAGATGAATGTTCCCAGCTCAAGCAGAGAGAGTGAATTCGCTCTTCTTTTTGTTACATTTGTTGTTATATTTGGTCCCTTAACAAATTAGATGATACTCCCCCACACTGGGGAAGGCCATCTGCTTTACTGGGTTCACCAATTCAAATGCTCGTCTCTACCTGAAACACCCTATAGACACACCCAGGAATAATGTTTTGCTAGCCACGTGGGCATCCCTTCACTCAGTCAAGTGATGCATAAAACTAACCATCACACCAGAAAACTGTACTAAAACACTTGGCCAACCTTTACCCTAGCTTTTGCCTGCACTAGGCTTGACCCTAAAGGTGTCTGAAGTCCCTTCAGCACTGCGAAAGGTGGCTGAGTCTTTGCAAAACAAACAGTACTGACAAACCATGAAACACAGCTCGTCCTAACTCACAGTGCCTAACCATTTTCCACACGCTCCCCTTCTGTGACTTTCCATTTTCCCCACAGCCTCACAAGCCCCTTTTTGTTCCAGCGTTTTCACTTCCCTCTGGCCCTTTTTTGCTCCCTCTCTGTTCTCCCTTTAAAAACCTCAGTCACCTCTGCCTTAGTTGCCACTGGCTCAGTTTATACTGGAGTCTCTCTCTCCTCCTGCCACAGTCTGAATAAAATCTGTCTCGCTACGTTTAACAATTTTCAGTGCTATTTCTCTTTGCTATTTCAATAGGGCATGTTGACTTCATAGGGAGCAGTGAGTGAGGACAGCTTGTCAAGAAGTGGATGTTATTCCATTCCTAGTGTAAACGGAGAACGGGAGAGAAGATGTTCACCTGAAGAGACAGGCTGCCTGTTATCCTGTGTGCACATTCGCTCTGTGTTCTCAGATCTTCTAATTTTTTCAAGCAAAATCAGAAATCAGAATTTAAGTACGTTTGCCATACTTTTAAAATGATAAATTACCAAACACTATACCTGCTCAATTAGTAAACACTGTACACACACACACACACACACACACACACACACACCAAGTTTCCTCACCTGCTGTGGCAGGTCGTGAATGAGAATGTGTATGTATATGTGTATATCTCTAAGCCCTCTTGGATATAAAGAACCAGAATAAGAAAAGTATTTTCTGTCAGTTAATGTAAATTGCTAAGCTCGCTGTTGCATCAACTGCTTGAGACAATATTGTAAGCAGAATAACACATAGGAGATACCTGTTCTGTGAACTAATGGAGGGATTCTATCTCTGGAGCTATCAATTACCTTTCAGTCCTGCTACACTCATTCGAAAAACAGTTTCCAAGGCATGGATTATTTGTCTGAATAAACAGGAACGTTATGCTCCATGGACGCCATTCTGATGGTGGGTACCACCTCAGTCATAGTGTCACTGTTAATGCTAGGTGGCTACAGATTTTTAGTTTGGTTACATTTGACAAAAACTAGAATGCTCTGTTTCCTTTGTGTTAAACATTTTACATTGTGTTTCATCACCAAATAAAGGATAAAATCACCCTAAGACAGGCATCTACATAAAACTACCAAAGTAAGATTTGTCGTGAATATTTTTATATCCCCTGCTGAGGCTGGTTTCTCCTTCCTGTCGCCCCTCCTCTAAAGAGCTAATACTCCTCTTCCCTTTCTTCTTTCTCTACTTGTTTTCCCTTTTATGTGCTTTGCTGTCTCCTTTCCTCCATTTCCGTGGGGGATTATTAAATAATATAGCAATTTTTATGAAAGATGGCTCTTCCATTTTATATCACACTGTCATGATACATGGGGATTCCAAGTAAGATTTTAAAATGAAACAGAAGATTTGGGGACAAACTATACTCAGTATTGGACATTGTGGTTGCCTACACCATATGCATCCCACATGCCACCACTGGGTAGTTTGAATGAATAAACCCATCTTCCATAAACTCACTGACAAGTGAGTCTCATTTTTTTCAGTCAATCAGAATATTGGTTCTCAAGCATTTGAATCAGAGGGAAAACCTGAAATTAAGTAGAGTAATAAAAGGGAAAAAATCTGTGAAGAAGAAACAAAGCTAAGGATTTGGTGGTGCCCATTTTTTGACCCTAAGAAAAAGCAGACACCCAGAATAAGACAGAGCTAAAGGAACTGTAGAGAAGTATAGCTATAGTCCTGAAGACAGCATAAACCTCAGGAATAAACCCTTATCTGGAGTTTTATCATACTTTTTAATTATGTGGGACAATATGTAGCTTTTTTATTTAAGCCAGTTGGAGTTGAGTTTGCTGAAATTTGCACGTAAAAACATTTAATTGATATACTCTCGATGCTAAGTCATTTGATAAATTTTAAATGTCCTCAGGCCTATAAAGCCTCACTATGGTTTGACTGAATATATCAATTCTGTCACTTACCAGCCAAGTGGCTTTAAGTAAGTTACTTATAATCTCATTGTCTGAGCTTTTTCTTCTGTAAAATGGGTATTATATAATATCCATTTTCCAGAACTGATGGGATTATTTGATAAAATGTAAATGATTAGAAACTATATAAATACTTGGTAAGTGATGGTAGCAATAAGGAAACAATTTGGGCTTGGTTGTCCATAAAAGAAAATAATGGCTAACGGTGGCAATGTTCCTTCAGATATTGGCCAACAGAGAGGATTGCTTGCCAAGTGACTACTAGTAATCCTGTCCCTTAACAAAGGCATCTGGAATTTTATTCATTCAGTAAATATTTACTGTGTATTTACTATGTGTTACCTACAATTCAAGATGTTAGAGATACAGCAATGAACACACTGGGCAACATTTTCTGTTTTCATGATATTTTTCTTCTGATGGAGGTAGTCAAACAATAAAGTGCACATAACATGTATGTAACATGTCAGATGGTGATGAGTACTATGGAGAAAAATCAAGCAGGGAAAAGGAATGGGTAATTTGCAGGAAGAATCAGTTTTATCCTAATCAGGGAGGTGTTCATGGAGAATGGGAAATTTGAGCAAGGTCTGAAGAAGGTGAGTGAGCCCTGCAAATATCTGGAGGAATAACATCCAGACTGAGGGTACACCGTGTAGAAAGGATCTGGGGTGAGACTAGGCCAATTGAGCTCAAGGAACTCAAGAAGGCAGGTGAGCAGGCATGAGTGAAGGAAGGGATGAATAACAGGCCATGTGACCCTAAAGGTAATAATCATCCCAGTCGTGACAGAGAGACAGACATAGTGCTGACGCCATTAAACATATGACTTGACTAACTTCCTTTGTTTGATTCCACTACCTAACATCTTTTTCTTGTTATTAAAATGTTTTAATATTTTTCTACTATTTTGAAAAGTATCAAATAGGACATTGCTACTGACATCACTACTAATCCCCAATCCCACTGGGATATCCTTGACTCATTCTTCACATGGTTGCCACCATATCACTAAGATATTCTTAAACCATTACTGCATAATTTAACAATTTTAGAATATTAACCCTTGACTTATTGCTACATTAGATCAAGTTTAGTGTACTTTTTCTGTTCCCACTTCCTTTCTCCTCAGTTAGATACCTTTCTTTTATTCCTTTCATAATCATATTTTTAAATGAAAGTTTAAAAATACATCTTTATTTCTTCCTCGAATAACTAAAGACAATAGTTCTATGAGCGGCTTTTATCCTTGTCTCCAAGCTCCCCTCTCCTCCCTAACACCTTCCATCTTCAAAATTGTGTCATCTGTGTTTTTTTCTTTTATATTTTCAAAGCTGGTAACATTTACAGGCTCTTGTGTGACTATAATTAATTTTGAAATCAATAAACCTAACTTACTATGTACACTTGATCTTAGCCAAAAGGCCGAAAAGCGATAACTTAACTATGTAAATATTCTTCACTGATGATTACATCTTCTTTCATCTATGAATTTCTTCCATGGCTCCACTTCTCAATTCCTAATTGTCTTGCTTTATTCTTAAGTAGCATATCTTTAGCTCCTTAATTTTTATTCCTTCCACTTTCATTCCTGCCAGTGCTCGTAGCCCTATCCTAAACAGATATTTGAGGCATTCCCTTATTTCCTGTCCTAGGTTGGATCCATTGTTTTCCTAACCCAATCTTTCTCTGTCCCAACTAAACCTTCTTTTGCCTAGAGTGTATAATTAAGTAGCTTCCTTTAAAGATTTACATGAGAAGTAATTACCCTGAGTACTTACGATTCTGAAGATGGCTTTATTGTGTCACACTGGGGTTTACAACTTTGCTTGATGCCATAATCCAAATGGAAAATACGTTTTCCTCAAATTTTAGGTGCTTAAAGCAATGGGGAGCAACTCTCAATTGCTAAATCTGATGCTATGTGGACTCCTGTGCTTTTAGACATATTTCTTTTCTCAAAAACTTGTCTCATCTTGTCATTTGATTCATTAGGTTCTGAAATAGTTCAGTGATATGTTTAAGTATGGAATCTTTACATTCGTTTTGTTGGAAATTCAAAAATCTCTGTCTCCCTGAAGTTAAAGCTCCTTCCGCTCTTTTTTTCCCTAAAGGTTTTATTTATTTATTTGACAGAGAGAGAGAGAGAGAAAGCACAAGTAGGCAGAGCAGCAGGCAGAGGGAGAGAGAGAAGCAGGCTCCCCGCTGAGCAGAGAGCCTGATGCGGGGCTGGATCCTAGGACCCTGGGAGCACAACCTGAGCTGAAGGCAGACACTTAACTGACTGAACCACCCAGACACCCCAAAGGTCCTTCTGCTCTCAAGAATTTATTCCATGATATCTTTCCTTCATATTCTTTGTTATGATTTTTGATGTTATTTTGAAGATTTTATTCATTAATCCATTTTAGAAAGAGAGAGAGCGGGTTGGAGAGGGGCGGAGGGGGAGAAACTTAACCAAACTCTGGGCTGAGCATGGACCCTGACATGGGACTTGATCTGACAACCCTAAGATTATAACCTGAGCCGAAAATAAGAGTCGGACGCTCAACCAACTGAGCCACCCAGATGCCCCTTCATGTTTTTTCAAAAAACGTTATAGTTGGTTATCAGACCCCAGATTTATCTTTTATATCTTGATTTTGGCTCGTATTTTATGTCGCTTAATTTTGTTTTTCTTTCTGAATTTTTTTTTCATAACTTGTCCTTTAAACCTGTTAATTAAAAAAGAATTGTCAACTAAAATTTTTATTTAACTAAAAAGATGTCATGAGGTTGAGAATGCATGCCCTGGCATCAGACTGCGAGGTCTAAATTCTGCTCTGCCACTTACTAGCGACATGACAAGTTATTGAACCTCTCTGTATCTTGGTTTCTTAATTGGTTAACTAAAGATAATACGAGTTTCCACTTCCAAAGAGTTACAACAATAACTGAAAAGTGAATTTATTAAAAGTTCTTGAGACAGTGATATGAGCTTCTCCTCAAAAAATATAATCGATTGTTATTACTATTTAGTTGTTAACCAAATAGTAGGGCTTATTATATAAATCAGACATATTCTAAATATTTTGAATACATTAAGGAAAAAAACATCAAATTTCCTGATTTTAAGAAATTGACATTCGATTTTGGAAAGCTAGGCAAACAAAAAATATAATAAATAAGTAAATTATGGATGTTGGGAGGACATACTACTATTAAACTAGAATGGAACAGAGGCATGAGCAGTTGCAGGTGTGTAGTGTATAGGGACAGGAGCACAATTTTTACATGAGGCAATCAGGGCAGGCCTTACATTCAAAGTACTGTTTAAGTACTGACTTCAAGAAGGTTATAAAATGAAAAGTCAGAAAGCATGATAGGACAAGGGGAACAGATTTGTTTTGTTCCAAGCAAATGTTGTCTTAATGTTCCCCCTTATTTAGCATGTCTCTCAAATATTTCATTTTGTAATGATATGTTACTATTAATGATGGCATTAAAATGCACTGGAATGGGTTGGGTAGATCTCCGCTTTGTGATTCCAGCATTTCCCCTGGCCTCATCTTGGAAAGTATGAGACTCATGAGCAGTGAATGGAGTTCTTAATTTGTCATGAGGTTAAATTTTAACAATGGGGATAATAATTACCCATCTCTCTCTTTCTAAACCTTCCAGATTCAAAGTGACTAACAGTGACCTTTCAAGGCCAGCATGCAGATGGTTTGCTGATGAAAGAAGGGCTCTTGGACAAGGACTTAGGAATTGCTGGCTGGAAGGCATGAGGGAAGGGCTTGATAATGCCCCCTCCCCGCCCCACTTGCTTACTATGTGAGCAAGCTGGGAGACCTATTATTTGAGACACACATGACTAAGAAACTGACCTGACATCAGGACTACAAACCAAGAATATCTACCCTTATATGTTATATTTTACTGGTCAACCAATCAAAATAAAGAGGGAATTTATTTGTTATTTACTCTGTTAACTTTCCATTTGTTATGGAAATAATTTTATAATAGAAAATAAGGGGTACTTTTCAGTAGAACAATTCTGTAAGACTATCATTACAATTAGCAGTTTGTAATAACTATATAAACAGTAACAAAACAGTATTACTATAATAAAAATAGCATTTCTGTAGAACAGTAATTAATAACATATTTCAAAATGTATATAATTTTAATTATCGTAAGAGCATCTTTTTATTCTGGTGTGCAGATTTAAACAGTATATTCCATGGTCTCCTCACCTACAGGTGAATTGGTTGATCTTTATATTAGAAAAAGGGTGAGTGAACTAAGGACAGCCTAATTTTTTTGTGCAGTCTATGAGCTAAGAATTATTTTTACTTTTTTAAATGGTTGGAAAACAAGAACAAAAGAATTCTATTTTGTACCATATGGAAATTACATAGAATTTAAATTTGTGTCCATAAATAAAGTTTTATTGAAACACAGCCCTAATCATTGATTTATGTATTATTCATTTCCTACTACAAAAGCAGAGTTGACCACATCTTCTTTATCCATTCATCTGTGGTCCATATATACAATGGAATATTACTCAGCCATCACAAAGAATGATTACCCAACATTTGCATCAACATGGATGGAACTGGAGGAGATTATGCTAAGTGAAATAAGTCAAGCAGAGAAAGACAATTATCATATGGTTTCACTTATTTGTGGAGCATAAGGATAGCAGGGAGATCATTAGGAGAAGGAAGGGGAAAATAAAGGGGGGGGGACAGAGGGGGAGATGAACCATGAGAGACTATGGACTCCGGGAAACAAACTCAGGGTTTTAGAGGGGAGGGGTGGAGGGATGGGCTAGCCCGGTGATAGGTATTAAGGAGGGCACGTATTGCATGGAGCACTGGGTGTTATATGTAAACAATGAATCATGGAACACTACATCAAAAGCTAATGATATACTATAAGGTGACTAACACACACACACAAAAAAAAAAAAAAAAACAAAAAAACCAGAGTTGAGTAGTTCCAACAGAAATCATGCAGCCTGCAAAGTCCAAAATATTTATTATCTATCTGAGCCTTTACAGAGAAGTTTGCCAGCCCCCACACTAGTTACCTGGCTTCCTCTAAGAATGATCTTTCACTATAAATTAATAAATAACCATATCATCCCCATGATACTGGTTAATTTAATTCCTCCCTATAACATAAACATGGGTGCTAAAATATAAAATTACTGAGATTGCCAATATGAGGGCCAGAACCTGGTTCTTGGTAGATTCCCGAACTTAATGAGTTCCATACAGTAAGGCTTCTTGGGATATTATATGTTAGACATTTTCTGCATCATCTAATGATACCTTTTACAGCATTTTTTAATTTACCATTTTTCAATTACATTATTTACAGAAATATTCCAAGGCACATTATCTATTTGAAAACTCACAGCTCTGAATTTACTTCGGATGATAAGGCTGTTATCTTGCCAAGCTAGTGAACAGGTGTTACATACACTACTGCAAGCTTGCTTAAGTACCATTATTCACGCACTATTTAAAAGAAGAGTAGATCAACAATGTCTGGTACGCATTTCATAGAGAAATGTTTTTAGTTTCAAGAGTAGAGGTTAAAAAACAGAACAAACTTCTTTGTGTGATGGTCTTCAACATTGGGGCCAGTGTGGGTTCAATACCATAAATATTCCATCTGTTTGATTGCGATCCCAGCTAATTTATGCTTAGCTAATTAAAATTAAGTGTGAAGTTGTGCTGTTACTGTATAGAATTGGTACCACTCAAACAACTGATTTAGCTAATTAAGGAAAGCAAGTTTAGTTTAGGAACTAATGCCGAGGCCCAATGCACAGAGAAAAGCTGGACTAAGACTCACTTCAGGCATTCATTCTAACATAAATTTAGCTGTGTTATATTGCATAGTTAATAATAATTGCAGAGGATGAGGACCTGAAGCTAGAATTTTCTAGTACATTCAGCCATAATGTGCAAGAAAAAAGAGATTAAGTTGCCTTCAGTATTTCAGGCAGTTAGGGTTACACTGAATAATCTTCCCACTCTAAATCTGAACGTATGACTTACAGATGTATGCAGCTTTTTTTCCCAATAATTGTAAGCTGCTCTTTATTTAGTGTCTGTTCTATATGCAGTACTTGTAGACATGGGCTCTGACCCACATTGCTTGGATTTGTTTCTAACCCTACCTCTTAATAGCTATGTAGACGAGAGGCAAATTACTTAATCTCTCGGTAATTTCATTTCTTGTACACATTAATAGTTTGTGAGGACTAAATAAGAAAGGGTGGGTAAAAAACCCAGAAAATCTGTAGCATGATCATTATCATTGCTTTACTTTTAATCTATACAACAACCCTTCAGGGTAAGAATATCATCCATTTGAGGGAGGTACCTCAGGATGAGCGAAGTGGGGGGAGCTGTGGTAATGTGGTTGGTAAGAGACACATTAAAGATTCAAAGACAAGATTGTCTGATGATAAAACTCCCTTTCGTTCTTCCTATTTCAGCTCATTGACTCTTTTATACATTCATCCATTTATGTAAGTAATGTCTGCGGCCCACACATCAAAGATTTACAGTACCTAGCCAGTTTTCCAACAACTCTCAACGTTGGATTCATTCATATCCTGATTTTAATAGTTTACCTGATACATTATAAATGTTATCAGGGAGTTTTTGGAGTTTAACCCCCCCCCTTTTTTTTTTAATTTGCAAAGGAATGAGGCATGGAATTGTACATAGAGTTATTTTTGGTGAGAGTAGCTTTTAACACCACTCAAATTACATGTACTGCAAGCCAAAAAAAAAAAAAAAACATCCATATATCTCTCTGTTCAAGAAAGGAACAAAAAGAACATTAGGATAAGTTCTTAAGAACATCTTAACTGAGGGCTTACTTGGAATTCAAGAAGCAAGTAAAAAGCATTTGAATGCGTTTTAAGAGATAATTGCTACCAAATAATTTATGGGTGTAGAGCAATACCCAAGGAGAAAATACCACTAGTTATAACCTAGTAAATTAAAACCAAACAGTCTACATGCCCGGTATCGTGTTTAAGATTAATTGGATCATAGCAGAAAGTGCACATTATGAAGATCAAATACTAGGGGAAAAGTCATAAAGTTTGAAAACATATCAGGGTATCTTTATCTCTGTGGATGCCTTTTATTTATTGTCAGTGTAAACAGATGTTCACGACATTGTAAGATCCGGAGAGAACTAGAGAGAGAGAGAGAGAGAGAGAGTTTCCCTGAAGATAAAGGAGAAAAACAAGTAACAGAAAATCTTATAACTTAGATTCACAAAGAGCACACTTTTCTAAAACTAAAATTTGTTTATTTTCTTTGCATTAAGACTAAAAATCTATTCCAAACTTGAAGGACAAAGGCATGGGATGGGGGGGGGGCGGGGAAGATGAACAGGGAAGGGCAGTGGTTTGGATTATTGCATCTATTTATTAGCTAACAATGTTACATTTAGTTCTCTAAGGAGTATAATTTTCTTTGAATCATGCTATTTAGAATAAAACAACATTGCCTTAATGAGGTTTTGCTATAAAATAATGATTCAAAGAATGAATGAAAAAGTACTACTTAACTCTTGTTTAGGACTCTTGAATATTTTCTCCTTTATTTTTCCAGTGAATACTGTATCCTACTGCTTGGAGCTCCCATTACTTAAATCACACTGAATTACTGAGAAGTCTGTCTTATTCCAGATAATAAGCTCTGTCAGAGTAAGAACCATACACACATCTTAGGATGTCCTTAATATTCAATATATATTTGAGGAATACAAACTCTAAGGATGTGTAAGAAATGTCCACAGTCCACTTTATAGGGTTGTTCAACCATGGTGCTATGGGCATTTTCAACTGGGTAATTTTCTGAACTGAGGGCTATCCTGTGTTTCATAGGATATTTAGCAGTAACCCAAAGCTCTACCTACTCGATGCCAGTATCACCGTCTTCCAGTCACAAATTAAAAAATGTCTCTAGATATTGCTAAGTGTCCTGGGGGGTGATGAGGAGCAGTGAAGCAAGGGGCGGGTAAAATCATCCCCAGTTGAGAGCTTCTGACTGAAAGAATTAACATTGTAGTATATATGTATTTAACATGTTAAATATATATATATATATACACACACACACACACACACATATGTATACACACACACACACACACACACACTAGAGTGAGTTGTGTGTTCCACTATTTCTATTGCTGCCATGTATTTCCTCCATCTCTCTCTCTCCCTCCCCCCTCTCTCTATAGATATATACCAGATAGATACCAGATCTCTCTCTCCCTTGCGCACACACACACCCCCCTCACTGAAATCCATCCTACCTGGGTAGAATATGAATTCAATATGCCTGGCAGTTTGAGTTAGATAACTTTCTTTTTCCTCATCCTGGAAGCATCCATTGATATACAAAAATTATATAGACAAGCAGAACCTCTGGAAAGAACTCGTACTTTATATATACACTTAGTATTAGTACAAGCCTGTTTGATAAACTTATGTGGATGGAGTTGGGTGACAGAAGAAATCACAATCAGGTAGGGAGGAGGAAGCAATCCACAAATTAGACTAAACAGTAGCCCCGATGCTCTGAGGAAACTACTTGAACCCACCCGTGACTCAGAGACCCTGGAGACTTTTATGTATCTCTAAGGAGCGGGAAGTGTATAAGCACTAAAAGACCTTTAATTCCTGGGAACCCAAGGTATTTCTTGGATGGAATTCCATCCAAGACCTCAATACAGAGAAAGGAAAGCTATTTGCCAACAAAAAACAGTTAAGACCTTGTTTGGGAGGATCAGGAAGCACCATCTGGTGGCTGTGGGTACTCTGACTCGCTCACAAGGGGCAAAGAGGAAGGAAAAGGCCTGATGGTGCAGTGAAGTGACAGTGGTGAACGAAAAGTGGAAAAAGTCATCAAGGGTCTGGGATCAAGGAAGAGGGAGAGGAGGCCATGAGTGTGAAGGCAGAAGGCACAACAGGAAGCTGAGATAGTACAGACAGTCCACAGGGGCTGAAATGGATCGGAAATCTCACAAAAGATTTCAGTATTGGGATCTGCATCCTGAAGGAGAACAATGATGCAGGCGCAGGTAAAGGCCCCAGGTGTTAAAGAGCACATCTTTGATACCCTCCCCCAAAGTTTTTCCAGGGGCACTACAAGGAGAAAGAAAATTTGAATAGAAGGTCAAAGGAGATTAATTCACACAACTGAGGTTACCAAAGATCAGAATTTGCTCACATTCCACTTATAATTAATCCCAATGATGCAAAGTTTGTTAAATATTGGGTAATATGTCAATGTACTTAATGGTAGCAATAAATTAAAAGAGAAAATTATGTCATTTCAATAACTACAGAGACTTATTCTATGATTTAACACTCATTTATGATTAAAACAACAAAATTCTTATAAATAATTTATTGAAGGTAAATGACTTACTCCAATAAAAGATATCTAACAAAACCCTATAGCAAATATCCTACTTAGAGATGGAATTTTAGAAGCGTTACCTTAAGAGTAATCCACAAAACAAGGACTCACTCTTCAAACCTTAGTGTTATTCAAAATTTTACTGAAGTTCAAAATACGTGATAAGAAAAGAAAGACCAGTGAGAATAATAAATGCAAGACTTGGAAAGGAAAAAAATCCATTGATTTTTTGATATTTTCCAGTTTTTTTTTTAGATTAATATAGGATGGGCACTGAAACTTTTCAAAGGTATGAAAAGTCTGGGTTCTTTTAATGTGGTTCAGCCAAATAAGAGTTTACTGAGCTTTTCTTTATGTAAATATGCCAAGCTCTAAACTAGATGCTGAATGGATAAAGTAAAAAAATGTAAACAAGTACTGCGCTCTAAGATTCCATAGGGTGTGGGGGTTAAGGGTTTCAGGGATTAAGATCCAGAGTCAGAAGGAGTTCCCAATCTCAGTTTTGTCACCTTAATAACTGTGATCATGGATCAAGTTAAATAATTTCTTCAAGTCTTAGTTTCCTCAGGTTAAAATGGGGATGAGGGTGAACATTGATCATTTAAATTACCAGCATTAATTCAAATCTCCGACCCCTGCTGTATTTATATGATTTTCTTTTGTTATTATTATACTATTTCCATTACAAATTTTAGAGCCAGTGTACAATTTCATTTTCATTTCATTAGGGAAATGTAAGTTAAAATGGCAATGAAATACCACTACACATCTATTAGAAATCCAAAATCCAGAACGCTGACAACACCAATTATGGTAAGGATACAAGTAACCAGAATGCTCATACGTTGTTGGGGGATGGGGGAGCAGGGTGGATGCAAAATGGTAAAGCCAATTTGGAAGACAGTTTGATAGTTTCTTTTAGAACTAAACATACTCTTACCATACACTCCAGCAATCACGCTCCTTGGCATTTATCCAAAGGAGTGAAAACTTATGTCCACACAAAACCTCCACATGAATATTTATAGCAGGCTTTTTCATAACTCTCAAAACCTGGAAACAACCATTTCCTTCAGTTGGTGAAATTCTGGTACATCCAGAAAATGAAATAGTATTCAGTGCTAAAAATAAGTGAGCTATCAAGCCAGGGAAAGACATGGAGGAAACTTAAGTACAGATTACCAAGTGAAAGAAGCCAATCTGACAATGATTCCAACTCTATGACATTCTGGAAAAGGCAAAATTGTGGAGATAAAAAAAACCCAGTGGTTGTCAGTGATTGAGGAAGATAAGGGATAAACAGGTGGAGCACAGAGGATATTCAAGTCAGTGAAATTACCTTGTATGATATCATAATAATGGACATGTGTCATTATACATTTGTGCAAAGCCACAGAATGTACAACACCAAGAGCGAATCCTAACGTGAACTACGGCATTTGGGCGATAATGATGTGTTGATGTGGGTTCATCAGTTATAACAAATGTATCACTCTGGGGATGTATACTGAGAAAGGGGGAGGCTGTTTGTGTGGGGGCAGGAAGTAAATGGGAAATTGCCATACCTTCCTATCAATTTTGCTTTGAATCTAAAACTACTCTTAAAAAAAATAAAGTCTTAGAAAAAAATCTGTGGGAGAGAGCAAACCATAACCAACCCTGAATACCTTGAAATGGCCATGTCAGCAAGCAATGGGGTGTCCAGGACCCAGACACAGGCCACTTTCACTAAAATACTAATTGCAATAGAACGCTCAGTGTGAATCTAGTTGCTGATTATTCAGTGGCACTAATAAATCAAATTATCCAATGACAGCTGTGAAAAATTATATTTTTCTTTTATAAAAAAGTTCACAGAAAAAATGTGAACAGTTGGCAAATTAAAAAAAAATAGTTGCAAATCAAATTGTAGCAGATTTTGTGATTTTGACCTTTCCTTCCCTACTCCCCTGCCACCTTAAACTGGTAAAACATGCATAACAGTTATAGAAAATCCTGACAAAACCACATTAAGGAAAGTGATTTCCTTCCCTCCTAGTCCCTTCAAAAAAACCACTTGTTTTGATAGCACAATCAATGAAATACCAGTTTTTCCAGCTAGTCAATTTCCCTTATACATGTTTCATTCCAAAACCAAATGTTTGGTATGATCTTGCTTTAGAGGGTATTTTCACCATCTTTTATTTCTAAGCACCATTGCTATGAAAAGAAAATAGATCATAAATTACTACTTCTGAGTCTATGAGTTAATGTACTTCTGTGTTATAAAGGGTGTTGTCAAGTGTTTCTTTTGTCATTGTTCCATTCTATAGGGAACTTGAGTAAGTGAATCACTTATGAGAAAGACAAACACAATTTGGCTATTTGGCATTAAATTTAATTTTAGAGAATTAAACAGTTATTCATTTAAAAACTTTTTTAGAGAGAGAAAGAGGGCATGCGCTCATGAGTTAGGGGGGGCAGGGATAGAGGGAGAGAGAGAATCTTAAGCTGGCTCCATGACCAGTGTGGGACCCTATGCAGGGCTCAATCTCAAGACCCTGAGATCATGACCTGAGCTGAAACCAAGAGTTGGAAGCTTAATAGACTGAGCCACCCAGAATATCCTCATTTAAAAACTTCAAATGAGAGCGTACAGTGCTCCAGAGACATTACCAAAAGCACAAAGAAAAATTTAAAAAACAAAACAAAACAAAAGGATCCTACCCTTTAGGAACACACAACAGAATAATAGATTAATATAACTCATTCCAGCCCTGTGGCAATATGCAATGTGCTTATTAATGCAATGTGTACAAGGACAGGTAGAACACATACAAATTTAGCTATCAGAGGTGAATGGGGAATTAAAAGGGTAAACACTGGTCAAGATAAAGTGGAGATGGGATAAACTGTACAGAGAAGAATGAGCCAGGCAGTAACTTGGAAACCTGAGATAGCTCAACGCTACAAGCTTTTTGGCCTTGCTGGAGAGCAATTTATAAAACCATTGTGCTATGATCTGAATGTCTGTGTTTCCCCAAAATCCCTATGTTGAATCCTAACTCCCAAAGGTGATGGTATTGGTTGATGGACCCTTGGGAGATGCCACCTAGAGGTTAGAAGGCTCATGAATGGAATTAGTACCTTAGAAAAGAGGCTATGGAGAAATCAGTAGGCCCTTCCATCATGCGAGGACACAGTGAGCAGGTGCTGGCTACGAACCAGAAAGAGGGCCATCACCCAGTCATGCTGGCACACTGATCTTGGATTTCCAGCTTCCAGCACTGTGAAAAATAAATTCCTTTTGTATATAAACCATACAATCTGATGCATTTTGTTATAACTCCCTGAGCGGACTAAGACAGGTATCAGCAGATCAAGCCATCTCACTTCTACTGATCCTCCAAGTCTCAAAATGAACAGATTTTCCTCAGGAACTCTGAACTCTTAAGTTCCCCATATATCGCCTTCCCAGATCATCTTTAATCATAACAGAATTATTATAGTTTCTTTAATTTTCCTGAATAGAGTGTAAGACCCATGAGGGCAGGGCTATGCTGTCTTGCTCACCAATGATTCCCAGTATGTCCACAGTGCCACAGTGTCTGATAGGAGTTCAATAATATTTCTCAAATGCATCAATGGAAAACAGAATGAACAGATCTTATAGTAATGAGACCAGAAAGAGTCATACATAGAAATTTACTGAAGGTGATAGAGGAGTGGCTAAGGATCTGATTAAAATATATGCTCAGGTTTGCTTTCCAAACAGATCATTATTCAGGGGCTTCATAATGGGAAGGAGGTGATAGTGAGCAAGGCTAAACAAGAGTTAGGGAATTAGTTCATACACTAGAACAAGTTCAAATAGTATAAGGTAATAACAGGTCAACACTGATACATACAAGCAAAATAATGGGTCTTTGTGTAGTGATTCTGAGCTCCAAGTGGGAGGAAATGTGTCTGTAGTGTATTCCCAGGGGCTACAGAAGTGCCTGAAACATAGAGGACACTTGCTAAAAACATTGTCAGGTGAACGAATGAAAATAGCTGACATGTATCAAGGGTTTACTCTGTTCTATTTCTTATCTGTTTTTATCCTCATCATTTTCTATTTCTACCCACAACCCCAAGGAAACTCAAGCAAAAAAAAAGGAAGAATAACATGCACTAATTTCCCCACGAGGTAAGATTGGAGTTAGGATTTAAAACCAGAGATGTCAGACTCCCAAACTTGAGCTCTATCCTACTGATTCAAGTACAGATGCCCGCCATATTTTTATTTTCGTATCTTTACTTAAACTTTATCATTACTTATGCCTGGGTAGACTTAAGCATTACTCGGTGTATTAGGGTCTTCCAGAGAAACCCAACTAAGAGGATACCCAGAGAGATATGTAAGAGGAGATTTGTTATAGGAATTGGATGACACGGTTACGGAGGCTGTGACGTCCTAAGATCTCCTGTCTGCACTCCGGAGAAACAAGAAAGCCAGCAGGGTAGTTCCAGTCCAAGCGTGAAGGCCAGAGAACTGGGGGAACCAATGATGCAAGTCCAATCCGAAGGAGCAAGAACCGAGAGCACTGATGTTCAAGGGCAGAAGATGGATGTCCCACCTCAAACCCAGAGAGCAAACGTGCTCTTCCTCTGCCTTTTCATTCTATTCAGGACGGTATCGTGTCCACCTGCGCTGCTGAGGTAAATCTTCCTGATTCTGTCTACTGATTTAATGCTCATCTCTTCCAGAAACACTGTCACAGACACACCCAGAAATAGTATTTTACCAGCTATCTGGGTATCCTTGAGCCTAGTCAAATTTTACAACACACGAAATTAACATCATGCCCCCTTATATTTTTGCAGGCACTTTCTAATTTACCATACATCTGCATTGCCTACAATGCTGCTGTATAACACATTATCACAAAATGTGTGGCTTAAAACAATAACATTTATTTTATTCATTAATCTGCAATTTGGGCAGGCTTTGGCAAGGAAAGCTCCTCTCAGCTCCACTTGGCATCAGCTGTAAAGCTGAGTTTATCAGAAGCCTTGCTCACTCACATGTCTGGCTGGCAGTGAGTCCCTGGCTGGAAGAGTCAGCTGGAACAACTACATATGGTCTCTTTGGGTGGCCTGGCCTTCCTCACGGCATGGGGGCTGGGTTCCCAGGGTAAACATCTGGAGACATAGAAATAGGGAGGGAAAGAGGGACAGAAACTATATCACCTTCTATGACCAGCCTCAGAGGTCATACAGTGTCTCTCTTGCCACATACTATATTCTATTCATTAGAACGACTCATTAAAACCAGCCAATACTCAAGGCAGGTATTAGACTCCATCTCTTGATTAAGAAGTTGCAAAGTTTTAGAAAGGCATGCAGGATATTACTGTGGATACTTTTGAAAAATACGAGCTGCCCCACCAATGGCAGTACAATTGGGAAGTTCCTTTAGAAAGTGGCTTATGGATTCTTTATATTTATGGAAAAGAGTAATTCTTTGTAAGTACTGAGAATATTGGCAATGTATGTTTATTCTCACTTACTTAATGCTAGTATTCACTTAATCCTTATCCCAAACCTATAAAGTAGATCCAGTCATCATCCATTTCTCAGTTACAAAGATGAAGGCACAGAGAACTGCAGTAACTTGCCCATCGTTACACAGGCTTGTCCAACAAGATGGAGTCGGCAGTCAAGCCCAGATGATCCACTTCCGCTCTTAGATACTACACTTCACTGACTTTCTAAGGTGAGTAATGGAGAAAACTGTCTCGCCAGTTTGATCTTCTTTCCTCACAGACACATTCTTGCCACTCACACATTCTAGATTTTAGAAGCTCGTTGGGAGTTTACTGACAATGTGCTCATTTAAAACATGTACAAAGAGAAACCCCATTAAGCAGCTGAATTTCATTTATTTTGGCAGATACAACCATTCCTCAGGAAGGCTTAGCAGCAAAAATACTTACAGTTCATCAACACTCAAAATAAGAACAAATAAAGGTGTAAGACGTGCAGGAAGAGTACAAGATGCAGTTGAAATGTTTTCCTAGAACAAAACCTATTCTATCGCTATTGATTTACACTATTTTCTTTGTAATCTGACCACCACCTATATGAAATATGCTAAGGGAACAGTCGGAGGATATTTGATTGAGATAAAATTGAAATGGCATCAGAATCTCTTCTTGAAGTACCGCTCACGACGGCAGCAAATATTTAGTCAAATACTCGGAGTTAATGTTGGGTAGCCTCAGTGCAACATCTGACAAACGCAAACACTTTAAAAAAATTCTAGCCCTACTGGATTGTCTCTTATCAAAGCATCAAAGAGACACATTATTAATATTATTAAAATCTGGATAATTGACATCATCAAGAAATAATGCTAAGTTCCTAGTTTTTCAGCACTGTGATCATCATCATCATTATCATCATAAAACTCATTCAATGACTGGCTTTTTGCATCTGACACTTGTATAAAATACAGATGAATAGCCCTTGACTTCTAAATTCTAATCCACAAATTACACAACAGATATTGTTATTTGTAGAAAATTTTGAAAAGATTCGTGACATTTATGTGCAACGGACTTTTTTTCACTGACTCTGTGTACATGAACTGACAAGGAAAAAAACAACTAAGTTTTTATCATATTGTTAGTACACAACCTGATTACTTTATTTGCAGTATATAATATGTCCAGTGTGAAGAATTCATCATCTGTGATTTTAATACTGATGTTAAATATATTGTTTTAATTTGACACAAAATTGTTATGTTAAATGGGTTACCATAGCTTAACATATGTTGGTTGTATTTCAAAATGATTTGGCCCCCCCTTTAAAATGTCAGGCTGTTGAGTCATTTTTAGAATATTCCAGTAATTCATGCAGACAACCTGGGTTGTAGGTGAGTTGGATAATCAAGAACAGCTGGATCAGCTATTCTTCCATCAGGAGATATCATCATAAAAAAGAGAGGTTTATAGATGCAAGTTCATAAAATTTTAGCATAATAAAGTACCACGAAGACTGTATAACCAAACTGATACATTTTATAAATGAGGAAAATGTAGTGAAGAAAATTACTTAACCAAAGTCACACAGCTAGCTAGTGTGTATTCAGTCTAGAATCCAAGTCCCTGTTTTCCCATCCAAACCATCTTCCACTCCGCCTTGCCATCTGGATGAATATACATATATACATAGATAGTGGGAAAAACCAAAACATATGATCCTTTAATATTACTTTACTTGCTCTGAGGAGAAAGAAACAACAAAACACACATCCTGTTTCTATGAGATATTAACTCTATGCAATCAATCAATCAATCAAACAAAAAAGAATCTGACAAAGTTAACTCCAAAACTGTAGTTAGTCCCAGCAAGAGTCGGGCCTTTATAAACCCTGGCTTGTTTTTTGTTTTGTTTTGTTTTGTTTTTACAGTATAGGCTTTTGATCCTTAAAAGGTGCAGTGTGTTGAATGGTGGCCACCCAAAGATAACCAGTCTTAGTACCAGGAATTTTTAAACATTGCCTTATTTAGAACAAGAATCTTTGCAGGTGTAATTGAATAAAAAATTTTGAGATGAAGGGACTACTCCGGAATATCAGGGCTGACCCTAAAGGCCATCACAAATATTATAAGAGAGAGACTGAGGGAAATCAGACACAGAGGAGAAAGTAATATGAAGATGGAGGCAGAGATTGGCTTATGGCCACAAGCCCAGTATATTAGTCAGAATTCTCCAGAGAAACAAAACCAAAAGATGTGTATATATAGAGAAGAAGATTTATTTTAAGGAATTGGCTCATGTGATTGCAGAGAGCTGATGAATCTAAAATCTTACAGGGGAGGCTGGCAGGCTGGAGACTCAGGAAAGAGTTGCAGTTTGAGTCCAAAGTGAGTCAGGATGGAGGACCAGGAAGAACCTTTATTGCAGATAAAATCTGAAGTCAGAATTTCCTCTTCCTCAGAAGACATTCTATTTAGGTCTTCAATTTAATTGGATGAGGCCCATTCACATTATGGACAGCAATCTGCTTTACTCAAAGTCCATCGATTTAAATGTAAATCTCATCCCAAAACACCCTCACTGAAACATCCAGAATAACATTTGATCAAATCTGGGCACCATGGCTCAGCCAAGCTGACATACAAAATTAATTCCGTACACTCAGTAGCCCCTAGAAGCTAAAAGAAGCAAGGGACAGATTCTCTCCTAGAGCACCTCGTAGGAGCAGGATCCTGCTCTATTCTGGATTTGACCTCCAGACTGTGCAAAAGTCAAGTCTTTTGTTTTTAAACCACCAAATTTGTGGCAATTTGCTATGGCAGCCTCAGGAAACAAATGTAAATCTGTTCTATTTTCTATGAGTTTGATTGTGTGTGTGTGTGTGTGTGTGTGTGTGTGTTTTCTTCTTCCTAAGCCAGGCATATTTTATTTTTATTTTATTTTTTTTAAGACTTTATCTGAGAGCGAGAAAAAGAGGGAGAGAGCACAAGCCAGAGGGAGGAGCAGTGGGAGAGTGAGAAGCAGACTCCCCTCCCCAGTGAACAGGGAGCCAGAAGCAGGGCTTGATCCCAGGACCCTGGGATCATGACCTGAACCAAAGGCAGACATTTAACGGACTGAGCCACCAGGTGCCTGAACCAGGCATATTTTAAAAATCAAAACCCATTATATAAATCTCTAAGTATGTGATGTAAAATACCCTGGGGTACTTAGGATTCCAGTCCCCATAAATTTCTGCCCCATTACATTAACCACTGCTATTTTATAAGGACTTTTAATTGTAGTAAGTAGGAGTCAAAGTGCCTTTGGGTAAAAATAAGTGAAAATACACTTCCTAAAGAAAATGTTCTTAACTATCAAAACTTACGTAAAGCAAAGCATATAAGGAAGTTTATTTTAGCTTAGAATTAACCAAATGTCTAACATCCCAAGTACAAATACGACTACTTTAGACTGAAATAACAAGAGTGAACTCTTCAGTTTGACCCATTTGGGTCAGAGTCTCATCTCTCCCACTTGCTTGCTTTGTTCAAGTATTTTCCCCCTTCTGAGCCACAGTTTTCTCAATACATATTTTAAAGTCATTATAAGGATTAAATGTGGAAAATAGTACTATTGAATAAATTGAAGTCGATTCCAATTAAAATCCATAGGTGGAAAGTTATCTCTCTCTCTCTCTCTCTCTCTCTCTCTCACACACACACACACACACACACACACACACACACACACGAAACATTCATATATTGGTTTACTACTTAGAATAGTTCCTGGCAGTAGTGCTATTTGTACATTTGTCAAATATATAAACAACTTCTTTTAAAATATAACACTCAAAGAAAAAATACAATAAAATGCATTAGGAATAAATTCTACAAGACGCAAAGTAACCGTTTAAATAGTTGTAAAACTTTATTATAGTAACCACAGAATAACTAAATACATTGAGAGATAGATATCCTTAAGAATTAGAAAATATAATATGATAATGGTGTTCCCTCCTACCAAAATAATTTATAATCCAATTCTAGTCTAAATTCCTATGGGAATTCCTCCAGGACCTATAAAGCTAATTCTAAAATTAGCTTGAACAGCAAAATTTCAAGAATAGCAAAGGTAACCCTAGAGAAGAACAAGCTGGGAGAACTTTCCTGCCAGATAACAAAGCATGTGATAAATCTACAGTAAGTGGAGAAATCAGGACCATCACGCATTGCTGGTGGGTATGTAAAATGGTAGAGTCACTCTGGAAACACAGTTTGGTAGTTCCTCAAAAAGTTAAACAGAATTACCATCTGACTCATGAATTCGATTCCTATGTACATAGCCAAGAGAAATGCACAGACAAAAACCTGTAAAGGAATGCTCATCACAGCATTATTCATAACAGGCAAAAAGTAGAACAACCCAAATGCTGACCAGCTGATGAATGGATAAATAAAAGGCGGCATATCCAAGTAATTATTATGCAAAAATAAAACAAATGAGGTACTGCTGCATGCTAAACCATGGGTCAACTTTGAATACATTATACTAAGTGAAAGAAGCCTACCATAAAAGACCACATATTTTATGATTCCATTTATATGAAATGCACGGAACAGGGAAATTTATAGAGAAAGAAAGTACATTAGAGATTTCTTAAGCCAGGGGGAAGAGATGGTCATGGGTAGGAAGAGCTGGGGAATGAGTCCTAAAGCTTAGGGCATTTCGTTTAGGATAAATATGTTCTAAATTAGATCACGGTGATGACTGCACAATCCTGTGAATAAACTAAAAATCATTGGATTTTATATTTTAAATAAATGAATTGTACAGTATGAAAATTATATCTCAACAACTAATCAATAGTATCTGCACAGAGATAAACTAAAAACAGAAAACACAACCAAGCACTTAGAAACAAAAGCACTCATGTAACTGAACATGATACACTGTAGCACTGAATTTTCAAATCAGTGGCAAGAGTAGAGAATTACCAGAAAATAATTTGGGCGTAATATGTTATTCACATGGAAAACATATGAAATTGAATTTTTACCTTATACTCAACAAAATAACTCATTTCAGAAGGGATTCGACAGTAAATGTTATAGACAAAACTGAAAACATTTTATGTGTGTAAACTGTTACACACACTTTAAAAGAGAATTTGGAATTGTCTAGCACATTTGAAGATATGCATTACCTATGCCCCAGCAATTCTACCTCCAGATGTATTCCCTAGAGAAACTCCTCTACACGAATACACATTGACAAAAATGTGTACCCTACTATTATCTGCAATATTGTGAAACAGAGAAAATCCACACCTTGGCACTGGAGCACTGCATGGTGACATGTGAGTAGCTCAAAAGTACTACTGAAATAAAAGAGACGGTCTTAGAATAACATATCAAGTGTAATTCTAACCTGTAAAGGCGAAAAATATACAAACTAAATAATATATTATTTAAGATATGCAAAAATGTGCAATGGCAGTAGTCATGAGATTAAGGTCAGGTGTACTTGACACCTGAAAAGTTTCTGGGAAAGCTATATTGTAAGTATGTGGATTTTTGCTTTATTGTTTTTTTTAATTATTTTAAAAAGAATGGTAGTTTATAATCTGTTTCAATATATAATTATTACGAAAAAATGAAATTGTTTTGGTATAGATTTCAGCTGGATGGTAAGGAGGTGAGGTAATTTTTTTAGAAATTATTTTTGGAGGGGCATCTGGGTAGCTCAGTCTGTTAAGCGTCTGCCTTTGGCTCAGGTCATGGTCCTGGGGTCCTGGGATGGAGCCCAGCATTGGGCTCCCTGCTGAGCAGGGAGTCTGCTTGTCCCTCTCCTTCTGCCCCTCCTCTCTGCTCAGGCTCTCTCACGCAAATAAATAAATAAAATCTAAAAAAAAAAAGTTATTTTTTGAAACTCAGGAATTCTAATTAACCTATTTAGTCATCTTTGTAAATTAGTAAAGCTATTATATGAAATATTAAATGGATATGAGATCTTATCTAAATATAATGTACAGGTTGTATTAAAATTTCAATGTTTACCAGTAAAGAGTAACTTAGAATGCAAAATTTTGATAGTTTACAAACTGAGGGAGAATCCTTTCAGTCCTTAAAACAGATCACAGAGCTACCCTTTATCTGTTCTTAAGCCACAGGGTTTGTTTGTTTTGCTTCTAAATAGCAACTAACTGAAGGTGGAGAGGTGAAAACCTTTCTTTTGTTGCTCTCCTGATGAATCAAAATGGACAACAGCCTCTGGGATGGGTGTCTTAAAGACATGACCTTCTTAATTTATAAATTCTTATAGGTGACATTTACCATATTTATCAGGATAAATATTTCAATTAAAAAAAATCCCATCAGAAAAAAAGTGATTCTAACATAAATTAACTGAAGTCCATCTCTTTAATAGTCACTCTTTATAATTCTCAGTGGAATGTTTCCTTAAAATCAGCTTTACTAGAAAGTGTGAGGAGAAAGTAAATTTTAGTTTTGATTGCTTTAGGATATGGAGGCAGTTCAACACTTCATTCAGGAATTTAATTACACCATTTGTAAGGAGTTTATGGTGGACTGGCCCAGAGCCAGGCCCCTGTGCCCTGACGCTGCACTTAGGTGATGATGACATCCTCCCCTCCATATGGCACATGAAGGAAAAGAAACTACTCATCTGATCTATTTTGTTAGAACCATCTCGAGTTTATTATTAGACTTTATCTCTTCTTAAATCTTTCATTCTATTCTACGGAGTGTAAAATTAAAATTCTCATGTCAGTCCATTTTTATAGGCGTACCACGAGGGTCTACAGAGTGAGGCTCTGACAGTTCAGCAGTCAACACAGATTCACATAGGAGCTCCAGATCTGAAGGGAGCTACTGAAAAACATAGAGAAGAATGTAAGCCAGAGGGAGAGAGGGGGAGAATGGCTTTACTTTTGCTCTCTCATGGAAGCTCTTTCTTTTTCATAATTACCTAAAACTGAACTCTTTCATCCATCCATCCATCCATCCATCCATCCATCCATCCATCCATGCATCTGTCCATTCATTCACTGAATCAGTAAAAATGTTTTGAAAAGTACCGTTGTGTCCCAGAACTGTGTTAGGTACTACCGTAAAATTCCTAAAGGGTCTCCCTCTGTGATATCACCTGCACTAAAGGTTTAAAGGCTATATAGGGATTGAAGAAGATTAAACAAGTTTGTTTACTATAGAACTTGGCACAAGCAGTGGGAAGGACATATCACCTGAGCAAAGGAGCTGCAGAATGTGAAACAAGTTTGTTTATTGTAGAATTTCTCATGACCATTAATATAAATATGCATTATAAACCTTCAAAAGAAGTATATTTATTCAGGCTTTTCTAAGCTTATTTCATTGAATAATCATTTTCTATCCTTTTTTTTCCATTACAGATAATATTTTGGAATCAATTTTTAAAGTGAATATAACTTGGAATTATTAATTTCATAAAATGTTCTGACTGAATATCTGGTTTACTACCAATTTTTGTGTTAGTAGAGACAAGACCAGGATTGGGATACGGATAGATCTAAGGGCAGTTGTTTCTATGGCTATGTTATATAACTAAGTCATTAAAATATACATATGCATATATATTATATACATATTCTATGTATCTATCTGTAGTATTTTGTATACATACCCACACACATATATATAGATTATATAATAATATACCATAGAGAGTTATTTCAAGGATGACATATAAGAACATGTTAAATTAATTAAGCTCAGCGCCCTTTTATAGTAGTTTAATAAATTGTAGCTCCTAGGACAATGACAATGAAGATGATGAGGACAAAGAAAAAGAAGAAATATTCTGACAACAAAACACAGTGTCCCTGTGCCAGGAAAGAATCCTGGGACCCTATTTGCTCTTCACGAAACAGCTAATTTTAGCCCCAGAGGTATCAGCCATCATCATTCCTCTGCTTTCCTGATTATATTGTATATTTAACTTTTGATGTCCTCTTTAACTGGTAAAACCTTTAATCAAGGCCAATCTCCCAGAATCTTCTTTCCCTGCCTACCTCCTTCCAGCCTCTTTCTTGGGTATCACCTTTTTTCCCCCTTCTGTTATCTTTATCTCTAGTATCTGGAAATTTTTTAAAAATAGACAGATATTCTGGAAAAGTCAGAGAGAGACTGCCTCTTTCATGTTATGAGTACCATTCACTACTCTATCCTTTCTCCAGGTGTAGTGTCTTATAGCCCCACTCCACCAAGTATTCAAAGGAATCAGAGCTAGGAATTTGGAGGGATGGCGACTGAATCACTTATGATTATATTTTCAATGAAGTAGAGCAAGTAATACTAGTAATCTGTCTTAAAACTTAACACCCTCCCACTTTGCATGCATAGAAAGAAATCACCATCAAATGGGTACAGGTTTATTTTAAGCAGACACATGGGAATATGCATACAAAAGACAGAGAGCTGCTTTATGCATTCACTGTCTGAGTTTCATTGGTATTTAATATTAATATCTTTAGCTTTTGTATTCAATGATTCTTCCATGTATACTCATTCATAAAACAATTGTTTATTGGATACTATTATATACCAGACCCTGAAAACAGGGAATAAATTTTTGAAATAATTTTGAATATTTTAAACTTAAGTCATATTTTTAATCTACAGAGTGTTTTGATTTCTTTAGGAGCTTAAATGACTTTCATGATATCAGCTGGAAAACTGAATTATTTCTGTAACACTCACGTATCATAGCAATTCAAGTGAAAGTTGGGTGTGACTGAAAAATCTCACATCAAGAAATTCATGTTTTCAAAATTCTTTATCAAGAAACTGTTTTAAAGGCAACTGGTTACAAACTCTATAACTACTCCCCAAATGTGGAAAACAACACATCTAAATATACTCATTATGTTCCTACCAAAGAGAGAGAGAGAGAGAACGGGTGGGGGAAACAAGTAATATGATTTTATCTATGATCAAGTTGAATTTAAGGTAAAAGAGCTTTGATGGGGAAGAAACGGTCTCATAATTTAGGAAAAAAAACTATTGAAGTCATATGATCTCATTAATCACCTTCTGCCAAAATCTCAGTAAAATCTCAAGCCATTTCCAAAATAGTCTCTTTGTGTCAAGGCTTAAAAATGACTATAATGGTCAAACTTTTAACTTTCTGCAAAATTCCCTAGAAGTAGTCAAGAACCCAGGAGTTAAAAGGCTGTACAAGTGAACCTATTAAAAATAATAAACTAGGATCTATTTAATTACATGGTGTGCTAGTAACTGACATTGAAAAACAAAACTGAGAAGGATAATATCTGAATAAGTGTTAGATTAAGAAAGGGGAGCTATGCTAATGAAAAATTAGCTCATTAGTAATGAGTAATAACAAAATTTGAAAGCATTTATACATGACCCAAGAAAAACAAATGTGGAAGTTTGGCTTTCTAAACTGGTAAAAGTCTCGCAAAACTTTATTTAGACTGGGCCAAAACTTGGTTTCTTTCCAGGCTTTGAAGCTGAATCAACACAGACAGAATGAAGTGTAGATATTTTTGGACAATTATCCATAATTTGGATTATTACATATTCTTTTCCAAAGTCCACTGTATGATCTGTGCTTAACTTTTTTTTAACTCCCTCTGTATTAGTATCTGGAACTAAAGATGGTGTTAATGGCACTACAGGGACCATGGGAGTATTCAAAAGTCAATCACATTGGTTTGAAAAAAAATAAAATCTAAAGAAATTTTATGCTGGGAAATGAAACTGACATTTAGGTGTACTGATTTTATTTCCCAAAAATAGTGGTATTTATTTTAAGGTTAAATGGTGAAATTATTTTTTTTGAACAAAAATTGGGACATATGATAGATTGGACAGTTTCTCTCATGTGGGATCAATATAAGAAGAGGTTTACAATGCTTATAAAATTACAAGCATACAGGCTTGTAATTGTTAATTACACAATTAGCAAATCACCTTTACTAAAGCTTTTATTCTCCCAACCCGAATATAAACTTATCATGTGTAGGGACAATGCTACACTCAACTTGGTACCACCAGATATTAGGGCCTAACATGTAAATCTCACAGCATTAATCTTTTCAATTGTTGAATACAATCTTGCAGGAAATTAGAAATTTCCTAGAAGCCCCTTAGTGGTTAGTCAGTTTACAATTAGGTCGTCAACTCTGACTTTACAAAAATCTCTTCTTTGTTGCTGAAGTGTTTCTTCAGAGGAGCTTTCCTCCTGAGTTGTGTGAAGAATTGCAGCAGTTACCCATCTCACACAGTTCATGTCTAAATATAGCAAGACAATGGACTAAGTAAGTCGCAGCTAAACTGGGCGATACACAATGTTGCAATGGTTGTTACACATGGGCGGAGCGTGGGGCGGGGGGGCATTGCTTGGTTTATACAGCTATAGCAATCTGTACTGTTTTAAAACATAGAGAAGCCATGGAGCTTAACTCTACCAGTATGTAAGGATTGTAGGACCACTCACCATCCCCAAAGCTCTCCCTGACCTTCTGATGGACTGCACAGACCAGTGACTCTTGAACTTGACAACTGTGTGAACCTCTTTAATAAGAAAAACTTCCCTTAAAGATAACTTCAGTAATGACTTTAATTATCTGTATTTTGATATTCCTTACTTTGACATAAAACTATGACTTTTTTTTTTGATAAAATAGCTTTTTCATTCTGCATTCTGTTCCTCCTTTGGTTTTTAATGCCTCAAAAATAATTCAAACTGAATGACTCTTTTCTAGGCAAAAGGCATTCTACTACCAGATTTTCCCGTTGGATGGGGTTCAAGGACATTTGACCTTCTTGTCATCCTACAACGGTGTTCTCAGGTAGGGAGAGATCTCTACTGTTAACATGTGCTTAAAACATGTAACATGAACTTTAGGACGTTTTACATCATTGCAATGAGCCAGTACAGAACAGAGTCTGTGTCTAATCCTGATCTTGTGTCATCCTCTCACTTTCTCATTTTCTTTCCCTCTATCTCCTATCTTCTCGCTCATGATTCATATTCCTACCTAATTCTTACAAACTTGTCAGTATGAGGCACTTACTTCTGGGCGAGAAGGATGTGTGGGACAAGATTTCATCTTATTTCTGAAGACATTCTTCTCCCAGTGTCTTCTGTTGGGCTTTAGACATGTATGCAGTCTGGAACAAATCCCCACAGAGCATACTCCTGAGTATATTATTTCCTACCAAGAAAAAAAAAAAAAAGCTCTATATGTAATCAACAGATGTTCTCTGTGTTAAGATATGTGCTTTAAACAACCACAAAAAAAATTAGTACAACCATCTATACTTGTCATATGTATAAAGGTGAATACAGTCAACGAAGAACAAAGAAAACAGTGAAAGGCGAACTGTACTAAGGCTTCTGTAGGAATGAAATTGGCACATAAATAAAATCAGGGCATTCCAAGGTTTTTGATAATGGAATTTAATGCCTGTCCTGAGGATTTTCATTAAGGTTAATTATCACTATCATTTACTTATTTGCTACCTCTCTTTCTTACCATAAATTTTTGTATGGATTTGGGAAATGTAGAGGAGTTAAGCTACTGAAAAGATCAACTTCTAATGAGAGAATGCACACAGGCTCCTAGGTCTCAGTTCATGGGCATATTTTGATTGTTAACAATAAACTGAGATAATACATTGGTTTACAGGATTAATGCTGACCTTTTACAAAAGGATTCCTGTCACAACAAATCCTATCACTCATTCACAGCAGTGTTGTAGTTAGATGGGCCAACAGGGGCTACAGCTGGAAAATGAACAAGCTTTCAACATCAATACTTGTGAAATCCATGAAGCACAGCTAAAATCAGATTAAGTATCAAGTTCACAGCAGATCATGGTAGGCTAGATAATGCTTCCCTCCCCAGGCCCTGCCAAAGAAACACATCCTAATCCCCAGAACCTATGAATATATTGCCTTCTATGATAAAGGGGCTTGGCAGTAATTAAGTTAAGGATCTTGACCTGGAGAGATTATCCTGATGGACCCAATGGGTAGGCTCAATGTAACTGCAAGGTCTCTTGTAAGAGAGAGGCGGAGGGATCAGAGTAGTTGTAGGAGATGTAATGAAAGGAAGGAAGCAAGAGGTTGGATATGGGGGGATAGGGGCAAAACTAAGAAATATGGGCAACTAGAAAGGATAAGGAGTGGATTCTCCCCTGGAGTCTCCAGATGGAACTAGAACTGTCTCTGTCCTTAAGACTGATTTTAGACTTCTGGCCTCCAGAGCTATAAAAGAATAAATTTTTATTGTTTCATGCCACTACACTTGGGGTAAGTTGTTATAGCATCAATAGCACTAATAGTAAACTAATACATAAATGTAGATCTTTGGAGGGGTAGAAGAGAAAAACCCAAAAGAACCCCGGATGACCTGACTTATATTCTTTCTCTTTTTGAGAAAGTTTTTGAAAAAAAGAGGATAATATATATTTACATATTTCCACAAATTCTGACACTTAGGCTGTGCTGGGGAAAAAAATGTAATGCCATTTGTCATTCTTCCAAAATCTTTTCCCCAATCCTATTTAATTCTAAAAAATCAATCTAACCTATTTGTAGTCCAGAAAGCCTAAAAATTTGTTGAAGTTATGTCTTCTGTTTAAGATAAAAGGTCATCATAAAATTAGTGTCCTTTAATATTTAGATACAGATAAAAAATTCCTAAGATAATTCTGAGCTTTGGTTATCAAGTTCAGAAAGAAAGACTTTGGAAACAGAATTTGATTTCTGCCTGGAAGTCAGTAATGTGAGTTCTAGCTTCAATTGTCAAATCTCATCCTCCAGTATCCTGATTTGTTAAGTAAAATAACAAGAGTAGACCGCAACCAAGGCATCTCTCATCTCTAAAGTATATTATGGCATAAAGGGAAAGTGAACATTTTTGTTTTTTTTAATTCCAGGAACAGTCATAAAATAGGGCTCAAAAGACAAGGCAAGTAGGCCCTCTGAGAATCCCAGAAGACTCTGTACCAAAGAACTGATCCCCAGGATATGGCTTCACTAGGGCTGCTTGTACAGTTACCATGTCCCAATAGTTGTACAAGCTTTGCTATGAAAAAGAAACTGCCATTATAAAGCTATGAGAGGTGGGGTGGTGGATAGCCCATGAAAGCATAGGATGATGTTTATTTTTACTAAATTAAGCATTGAATAAAGCAAGTCTAGATCAAGCCCAGCTCACCAGCATAACATATACAAATGTTTTTCAAAAAGCAAAGTTAATTATTATATCACATATGACCTACTTAAGTAGGTTTATCTTATTCTTCCTGTGGAGTTATGTAAGTCCTTTAGGCTGAAGTTCTTTTTTTTTTTTGTAAAGATTTTATTTATTTGACAGAGATAGAGACAGCAAGCGAGAGAGGGAACACAAGCAGGGGGAGTGGGAGAGGAAGAAGCAGGCTCATAGCGGAGGAGCCTGATGTGGGGCTCGATCCCATGACGCCGGGATCACGCCCTGAGCTGAAGGCAGACGCTTAACCGCTGTGCCACCCAGGCGCCCCTAGGCTGAAGTTCTAAGATTTCCCTTTTTAGATAAAGTACCTTGTTCTACCTTGTAGCTAGCTATCTTGTAGTAAATTTTTCAAAACTTCAAACATTTCTGGTATGTTTTTAAAAAGTAAAAAAGAACAAAAACATTGAAATTTTAACAAGACAAGACATTTTCACTCAAAATGGCAAAACAAAACAAAACAAAACCACCCTACAATAAATTTGAAATCCATGGATTATGTCTTTTTTGAGACAATGGGAATGTTTTAACTAAATTTCATATTGTCTTTGTGAGTAGGTAGAAGGACAAGACCCAGTCTAGTGATCAATCCTGACCTCCCTCCCGCCGCAGGGAAAACTTGAGATTTTCCATAATATTGCATAATGAAATAGAAGGCAATGAGGAACTTTACATTGGTAGGATATGTATCTCATTTTAAAGTATAGTAAACAGTTAAAAATAAAAGCCTTCTGAGTCAGCCTAGGTTTGTGTCTCAATATGACTTCTTATCTGTAACCATAAACAAATTTACTGAGTCTCTCCAGGGATTAATAAAGCCAACCTTCCAGATAGGCTGTTGTGGGGTTTACATATGGTAATTCATATGAGGCACTTCTCATCACATTGTTTCAACAAATCCTCCAAAGATAGTTATTGTCATTTCACCAACATGATAATAGGCCAACCCTTCCTAACTCACAGTAATTGTTTAGTGATAAAAATAGAATAGGCAAAGATATAACAACAGAAAAGGAGCGCCTGGATGGCTCAGTCGGTTAAGTGTCCGACTCTCAGTTTCAGCTCACATTGTGATCCTGGGTCATGCAATGGAGCCCCAGCCTGGGGCTCCCTGCTCAGAGTGGAGTCTGCTTGGGATTCTCTGCCTCTCCCTCTCCCTTTTACTCCTCCCCTGCTTGCACTCTAAATAAATAAATAAATAAATAAATAAATAAATAAATAAATAAAATCTTTTTAAAAAATTGGGGTTTAGGGGCAAAGACAAAAACCTGACATGCAAAAACTGGTAATAGAAACAATCTTTTTATTTTGGATTTTACAATGTGAAATTTCTAAGTAGGTTTTTTTAATTCAAACATCCAAACATTTATCATTTAGGAATAAAAATTGAAACAATGTTAGTAAATTTCAGATATATTATTGACAAACAGCTTGCATCTGCAGATTATTGAATGTCAAAATAAGACAATGAGTTCATTTATCATCAAGATGTTTAATGGCATAACTGCCTTTCTCTGATGTCTATTCCACTAAAGCTAAATCATTCAGTCCCCTTCTAGTCTCCACCTGTGGATGAACTTCCCTCTGCTCAATTCTGTAACAAGTCAACCAAAGACAGTATACGGACAGCTGGGAGTCAAGTCAATTTCTCTGACTCTGCTCTCAATTATTCCTTATTTATCTCTTCAAATAATTTCTATTTATAAAAAATTTCCTCTGTAGACTAAGGCTTTACAATGAAGCAGTTCTTGACTTGGTTTCCTGCTCACACCTGTCTTGTTTTACTAATCTTCTTGGGCCACTGGAATAATGTTCTGGAATCAATATTTATCCCACTCAGTCCTTCAGTGCGTCTCCATGAGCATCCTTGATGATTTTCCTTCGTCCAATTTTGAAAATCTGCAGAAATTCCCCCTCATGATGTTCATTGTACCTTCCCATCTGAATCCTCTCTTGCCTACTGAAAATCATATCCCTGATAACAAGTCGTTCTCTCAAGACCCTTCTCATTCTGAAGCCCCTGCTCTCTGAGGTCTATTCATTCTTAACAACAGCTGAGACCTATTCCTATGCTGATGATTTACTCAGATATCATTCAAACAAACATTACACTCCATCCCAGCATTGAATAAGCAACATGTCGTCTCAGTCAAAGCGGTGGAAGGGCAAGAAATCCCAGTGTCTGACTGACCACTAGCTGCGCTAGGTCCATCAGCGACTCTGCCAGCTTGCTAACCATGTGTACTCCGGGGGCGGGGGGGCAGGCACCAGGGAAAGAAAGTCAAAGTAGATGACCCTGAAAATGATTCAGAAAGGCAAGCTGTGCCATCAGGAGAGGGTGGTACACCTGCAGCATTGTCTTTAGTCCAGGACTACCCTGGGTTTACGTAAAGTCACTGCTACTCACCTGCTGTGATCTCTGTGCTCCCCTCAGTGTTCTGAGTGTCACTGCTCAGAGTGACAAATTTCTCATCTATAAGAATGAAGGTAGAAACTTATTCTACCGAGAGTGAGGATTAAAAATGACAAACTTGATGTTAAGGACCTGCCATAATCTAAGTACATAAAATTTCAGTGATGATAGCAAAAATAACTATTTCTACTAGCATAATCCTCGTATTGTTATCAGCCTAAAATTCCTTTCTCACCAGACCGTCTTCCTCCTTCCATATTTCCCCCTCAGGACATAGATTGCCTATAAATGAATTTTTAATCTCTAAGGTTATCGTCTTTGAACTTTAGTTCAACCAAATTCCTTCTATACACAAATGTTAAGGAATACTATTTTCCCAGGACCCTTATTTTCTGGTAAGGTCCTTTCCATTCCTCAACTTCTTCCAGCAATTTCTCCAAGCAGGGCAAATGACCAGTTGCTATAGAAGCTTTAAGTTTCAAATTGTTCCCTGGAGAAATGAAGGTTGGTGCTTGAAACAAAGAAAATAGGCCATATGGGGTAAATGCCAAACGTGAATATGTGCTAGATATAAAAATTTTAAAGCAAACAGTGTTGCTAAAGTTGTAATAATGGTCCATAGAAGAAATATGTATAAACATGCATTATTTAGTTTGACATTTAGTCCTTTGCAAATTGATTCGATGTTTCAGAGCCTAAAAATATTGTGTAATTTATTTAATATTTATATAGCAATTTACATTTGTTAAAATCTTCTAGGACATTTATTACTTTGTGATTCATACTTGCCCGGTGTACAACCTCCTTCTTACATATTGAGGGAGAACTTTGAAATGGATCACTTTTTCAGCCTCAATATGTTGTCATGTAATAAACTACAGTCATATTAAATACTCGATAGTTCTGTAACTTGTTAAACTCCAATATAAGCTAGTAGCAGCCTGAAGGAAACAGACCAGCATTCACAGGAATGACAACTATCTTTATGCTTTATTTGGCCAATGCCCCTTTCAATGATAGCATCTGATTCTGTAACTAGGACTTCCAAACTGGATGCATAAGGGTTTAAGAAAATTTAATTACTTAAATATTCAATAAATTCAACTTTTCAGGTAAATGTGCCATCTTCAAAGCAGAACACATGATTTTGCATTATCAAACATGCATCTAAGCTTTAAGAGTATCTCTTGAGTTGAACAGTTTCATTTAAGGCTATTTAACTAACATATTTAATACTTGGTCGAGAGAAGTATAGTGAATATTTATAGGGGTAACTGTATATAAAGGTAACCTGCTTATATCTCTTTTTCTATTTATGGCACAATGAAGATACCAGATGAATCTGGGGGTTTTGAAGAAAGAAGACAGGTCTATACTATCCAAAAACACAATGGATCTGACACTTGCTTGCGGTGTGTCACTAGAACTAAGCTGTGTATCACAACCCTCAATACTGCTTCAGCCTTGGATAAGAAATTATAAAGCAAGGCAAGACACGGGGTTAGATAACTGTAGTGCAGTATATTTTTTGGTTGCTTACCCTAACTCAAAGTTTTTTTTTTTTTTTTTAAAGATTTTATTTATTCATTTAACAAAGAGAGAGACAGCCAGCGAAAGAGGGAACACAGACAGGGGGAGTGGGAGAGGAAGAAGCAAGGCTCCCAGCGGAGGAGCCTGATGTGGGGCTCGATCCCAGAATGCCGGGATCAGGCCCTGAGCCGAAGGCAGATGCTTAACGACTGAGCCACCCAGGCGCCCCCTAACTCAAAGTTTTAAGTTAAAGAACACCTTTAGAAACTGCCAATTTTAAAAAATCTGTGGATTAATATAAGCACATATTTATTGTTTCTCAACAGAAATAACTTGTACTTATGAGACTTTGTTTTTTGTATGATGCTAACTTCATTAAAAATAAAATACTGAACAGTTTCATACATGCTTCATCTTTGGGTAATTTATAAAATTTTCTCTCTTCCCCAGAAAGTACAGGAGAAAGCAAAGAAGTTTTGAGATTAATCGACAAAACTTGCCTTGTAATACTGACTCTGCCACTTTCTAGTTGCAATGATGCTGAGCTTCAATTTCGTCTTCTATAAAATGGGGTTAATATTACACACCTCACAGAGTTATTGTGAGAATTCATTTAAGTAAATGAAGCAACTGACATGCCCAGTGATTATGTAACTTGCCTAAGGTCTCCCAACTAAGAAAGATGCTGCACATATTTAAACTTCTGCCTTTGACAGTAAGTTAAGTGCCTTTTGAACTACGTCTTCTTGGTGCTTGAGACAGTACACAATAAACTGTTGTGTACTCACCCTTATTTCTGTACAGAATCTTGTGCACTGCTTCTACTAGTTTCATACATTTCTAAGTCATGCATTTACATTTTCTGTCATGGTGTGTAAATGCTCTATTTTGAATACTCAGGGAGGGAAGGAACTCTTTCAGGCTACGAGAATGTTACACAAACCAGTTCTAAGGGAGAGCCAGTTCTTTCTATCATTTAGTGGTTTTAAGTAAGTCCACAAATTATTTAACACTCCTCCCTTCTAAAGGTGGAGCCTGATTCCCCTCACCTTGAACAAGAACTATGCTTAATAACTTGCTTCTAATGAACAGAAAATGGTGGAGGTAATTGTGTGAGACTTTTGAGACTAGATCATAAAAGACACTGCCTTTTCCTTTTCTCTTAGATCACTCACTCTGGGGGAACCCAGCTGCCATGCCATAAGGGTCCTCAAGCAGCCTTAAGGAGAGGTCCACCTGGCAAAGAACTGAGCCCCCCTGCCAACAGCCCTGGGAGAGGGCCTTTTGGACTGTGTAATGTAGTCTCAGTCAGGCTTTCAGATGATGGCAGACCAAGCTAAGGACTGACTGCAACATGACGGCAGAACCTGAACCAGAATCACCCAACAGATCTACCCTGGAATTTCTGACCCACAGAAAATGCGAGACAATAAATATTTATTATTTTTAAACTACTGTTAGGGTAATTTGTTTTCTGTCAATAGATAACTCTAAAAGATGAACACAGAAAGATATCACCTCCACCCTCTGCCTCTTCAAGAAGGAATCCTAAAATCCTAAAATCCTTTTCAGATACATGTTAGAAAACAAAACACTTTACATGAATGCAGTAGGGGTTTTCAAATAGAATTCAAAGATATAATTTATCCAAGAAAAGAAGGGGGGGAATGTACCATGGGATACTCCTTTGAGTATCAGATGGTAGTTTTGGGGGAAGCATTGTAGCGCTTTTCTGAGACAGAATGGGAGAACACGGGCAATGGTAAATTTTAATTTAAATATTCATCTGCTCTCCCAAGGGAATTATGTCCCCCAGGCAACAGGAGAACTAAAGTAAGATTCATCATCATGATTTGAAAATTGATGCTGATCATGAAAGCACAAGAAGGAAATTTCCATTAGAACTCAAAAATGGTGGGATGCTTAAGCCAACTCCAAGGGTCTGGGGGTGAAATTCAGCTTTGTAGATTGTGCTTACAGTCCCTACAAGCAAACACAGTCAGAATCTTCCTACAGAGGGGAAATGGCCATGCACTGCAGGAAGCATCCTGCCGCCATCCTCTGTAGACAACCTCAAGTCACCCAGAGCAGCTCTGTTCCTTTTCTAAACTGGAATCTAAACTTCTTTTTTTTTTTTTTTAAAGATTTTTTATTTATTTATTCGATAGAGATAGAGACAGCCAGCGAGAGAGGGAGCACAAGCAGGGGGAGTGGGAGAGGAAGAAGCAGGCTCCCATTGGAGGAGCCTGATGTGGGGCTTGATCCCACAACGCTGGGATCACGCCCTGAGCTGAAGGCAGACGCTTAACCGCTGTGCCACCCAGGCGCCCCTGGAATCTAAACTTCTAAACTGACATTTCCAGCCTCATTTATGGAAGAAACAGAATAGCTCCCTCTATAATTTGCTTAACCATTTTAACATTTTACCTTAGTCTATGATATATTTTCAAGGGGAAGAAATTATGCAATAAAATAG
This sequence comes from Ursus arctos, assembly GCF_023065955.2. Classification (NCBI taxonomy): domain Eukaryota; kingdom Metazoa; phylum Chordata; class Mammalia; order Carnivora; family Ursidae; genus Ursus; species Ursus arctos. Next base: position 19,159,757 of record NW_026622930.1, read on the forward strand.
CTGTTTAATAATAGTTATTAGTATTAGTATTATTAATGATACAAAGAATTTTTATGGTAATGATAGAACTTTAACACCTTTTGTTCTCAGCACATTGTACCTTTCTTAGGTCTATTTTCCTGTCACTGGAAACACGCCCACTTAGTCCTATCCCATATTCTGGGCACACGGTAGGCACTGATAGGACTTACTGAAGGAAGAAAAATATATACCTCTTCACAGATGAAATGCTAATTGATATACAGTACTTCTTTGGCGGAAGGCATTGTCCTCTTTGATCTACAGTATAATGAGATTTATCTGGAACATCAGAGCATTCCATAAAAACGGAATAAGTGATTTGAACATCAACATAAGCATCATGTTATTGTACCTTCTGAGGAAAGGGGGTGGGGGGCAATGAAGCAGCATGACACTTTTTGAATAAGGAGATGATCTTTCTAAATAAAAGGACAGTACTTTGAGGATAACATATTTATAAGTGGGTAATTTCAATTATTGATTTCTGATGGATTATAAAGATCTGGCCTCTTTTCTTATCAAGAGATTTTTTTTTAAATCTAAGTTCCCATTAGCCTACACACTGCTCTAACACTGATATTAATGGAATAATATAACTTCAATAATTCCTATTATTTCTTTTCTTCTGAAACAGAGAGAGAGAGAGACCCAGAATGTCTCTAATGGTTCCTGCTTTCATGATGATATCAGTTACAGCAGTACAGGAGAACTGGAGCAATTTCTTTGGTATGGACAGGCAACTAGAGTTAAAGGTCCAAGATCAGAGTACAGGCTTAAGAGAAAACTATCAAGACTATTTTACGTATAGTAGATAGATCTACCTACAGCCACAGAAGCAGCCCCTTTATATACCAAATAACCAACTTAGCCAACAGATTAAACTCAGTTTTGTAAACAAAGTACACTACACTAATAAAGAATGTATGTATTTTCTGGATCTTGCTTCTTGCATTTCTTCCTTGGGACCTGATATAATGGGCAGTAGTTACTGGGGGGACAAAGGCCACTAGATAAGAAAACTGGACAAAATTAAACAAGCCCATTTTAATGGATTTTCCCTGAGAATGTTTAACAGTAAATTCTCATCCACCCATCCTCTAACTCTTCATCTCCAAATGATACAGTGAACTGCAAATAGCAAGTACAGCTGAAAAAGTTCACGTGATATATGTACATATACTTATGTTACATAAATGCACATGTGCACATACATACACACACGCAGTGTTAAGTGTATCTTTTTCTGAGGGAGCCTAACAGATGTTCCAAATTCTTATCTTTCTAAATGAGTGACAACATTTCAAATTGGGGACGGAGTACAGAAGAGGGATTGAGTGGCACTGCTCCATCAGCTCGGCCAAATCTGAATTATAACCAATAGGTCTTCAACAGGTGTTCACGGTACCAGAAGAGGATTTAGGCAGGTTTCGATGTTGTTTTACACCATACAGTAAAACAATAAAAGTTTTTCTTTATTTTTTGCCTGGAGGCAGTAGATGATTCTTAAAAACACATGCCTGGTGCCTCTGGTCTTTTTTTTTTTTTTTTTTAATGAGCCTGGCATATGAAGACTATTAGGAGCAGTTAGCAAGATGAAGTGTTCATTTTCCTTTGGGTTTTTTTTCTTTTTTTTTTAATTCAAAGAAAATTTCTTACCAATGAGTGATGTATCTTTTGAGTTCTTGGGAGTAACCAGGCTGATTTCTGTTAACTTTCGCATTTTCTCTTTCACACATCAATTCAAGTTTATCACCAGATCCACCTCAATTTATCTGCAAAGTACAATCCTGATCCATCCACTTTCCTTATCTCTCCACACCCTAGTTCAAGTCACCATTCCCTCTCACACAAATACTGTGATGGCTTCAATCTGGGCTGTTCTTTTCTTACCTGAAAATACCCACTGCCCACACGACAGCCAGAGTGAGATTTATAAAATGCAAATTATGATCCTGTGTGTTCCTTGTTTAAATCCTGTTAATGACTTTTACATGACTGACAATGCCCTCCATGTTCTATGTTAAAGTTAGAACAAAAGGAGTGAGTTTACTAACCAAGTTCACTCCCACTGGCTTTTCTACTCATTGAACAAGAGAAATCTGTCTCTCTCATAAGATCTGGTTCTTGCTCTTCTCTCTCTCCCTCTCTGGGACTTTCTGTCTCCTTCCCATTATTCACATCTCACTCAGAAAGGCCCTCCATGGCTTTCCCAACTAAATTTCCTATTCTTACCCTTTTTGAAACATACTTTATTCCGCTGGTTTGTTTAATTGCCTTCATAGGCTTTTTGGTTACCTGGAACAATGATAAGCACATTTTAATTTATAGTTTATGGTTTATCTCCAATACTAGAATGTAAGAGCATTTGTAAGAGCATTTGTAAGAGCATTTGTAAGAGCAAGAAACTCATCTAAATTGCTAGTGTTACATCTGCAGCTCCGTGCACAGTGGTCAGCACATTATTATGTGCTCAATTAATGACAGATGTTGGCTGGTACTTCCAGTAGTTTTTAATTTTGGCGTATTCCTTTTGGGGGGAAAAACACAAAGAGCCCCAAAGGTGATATTTATACTAATAATCCTAAGAAGAAAAATGTAATAGAAGAAAAATATTTTTTCTGTATATTTATTATGCCAGTGCCTGAACCAGTAAAACAAATTATGCGCTGTTAAACATCTAAAAACGAGGGAATCTTTCTTTTACAATTATTTTTTCATTGCTACAGATTATTGTATCATATATAGAATAACATGCAATAATATGTGATAAAATAAGATGTGGCAACATCTTATTCTAAATTTTCTAAAATTTCTTTTTAATATAGTTGGTATACCATCCTTCTAAGATGGTACTATAGAAGAAAAAAAAAATACCAAGAAGAAGGGGAAACTACCATGAGCTGAGGGTTTAGAAGATCAGCTTACAACAAGCCAGCTTTCCACAGAATATGGCTCTTGGCGTGGACCCATGCCCTTGCTTCCATGCTTTGGATCTCTGCCACACTAAGACTCAACAGAAGTTACCAGTTTTGAAACCAGCCAATTGCTTGGCTTCCCCTTAACCTTGCTTAACCTAAAGACAAACCACATCCTATAAGGCATATATTTTTGCTAAATTCTTCACTTAGGGTGTTGGTCAATCTAAATTAACAACTTCGGAGTTTTGTTTTTAAGTACTTCATTTTGTTTAAAGACTTTTACTATGTTCCCATAACCTGCTTTAACATCAGAGTTTCTACATTTCTCTAACTTTGGGAAGACTGACAAAATTCAAGTCCAGTCTTTAGAGTTAACAAATTCACTGACTGTGTGTTCTGGGACTTTTGTTTTCTCTATGAATTCGTACTTTGAGAGAACGTTCAATATAACTATAGCATTCAGAGGTAGTTCACGAGGGTTTAGTCCGTTGCTCAGATCTCAGGGGATCTTTGAAGAAGTAAATTAGTCCCAGCTGCAAACCCTTCAGAAACATTGTTCTTATACATGTACTCCGATTTATAATTGAATATTTTAAAAATAAATAATGTTTTATTAACCCAATACCTTTGATAGTTTCTAATTGCTAATTCGAAGGAGAGAAAACTCAGGTTTTGTCAGATCTTCAAATGAACCCAATGAGAAATTTCAGTGCTATGAGAAATAATGTCTTCAATTACTAGGTAGTCAGATTAATAGTGATTTAACACTGTATTAATGATTTAAGCATGTTTTTTAGTATGAATGTCACCTGACATTTTACATTATATTTGATACTGTTTTCTACTAAGGTGCTTAGATTTTTAAAAATTTTCTGTTTGATTTATTAAAAATCTCAGTATAAAGCTTTTTTTTTTAAACCTTTTTTCTCTTAATCTGAACTTTTTTTTTGGATAGGGGTAGTAGCAATTCAATAATCATTGGATATAATGATTAAATATACACTGAATTCAGGGCGCCTGGGTGGCACAGCGGTTAAGCGTCTGCCTTCGGCTCAGGGCGTGATCCCGGCGTTATGGGATCGAGCCCCACATCAGGCTCCTCCGCTGGGAGCCTGCTTCTTCCTCTCCCACTCCCCCTGCTTGTGTTCCCTCTCTCGCTGGCTGTCTCTCTCTCTGTCAAATAAATAAGTAAAATCTTAAAAAAAATAGAATAATAAACAAAAAAATAATATCTCGGATGCTGATCACTATTACGGAAAAGGGGTGCCTGGGTGGCACAGCGGTTAAGCGTCTGCCTTCAGCTCAGGGAGTGATCCCAGCGATCCGGGATGGAGCCCCACATCAGGCTCCTCTGCTATGAGCCTGCTTCTTCCTCTCCCACTCTCCCTGCTTGTGTTCCCTCTCTCGCTGGCTGTCTCTATCTCTGTCGAATAAATAAATAAAATCTTTAAAAAAAATATACACTGAATTCAAGTAAAATAAATATACTGATTACTTGTTGAATAACAGTGTCCAGTGTGAGCCGATGGATATTCACCAAGGGTGAGGCGTACTGTGGGGACCATGAGCTCTGGTTTTGCACCTCTACTCTTCCATAACTTGATGCAGTCACTTGAACTGATGGATATTCACCAAGGGTGAGGCGTACTGTGGGGACCGTGAGCTCTGGTTTTGCACCTCTACTCTTCTATAACTTGATGCAATCACTTGGACTGATGGATATTCACCAAGGGTGAGGCGTACTGTGGGGACCATGAGCTCTGGTTTTGCACCTCTACTCTTCCATAACTTGATGCAGTCACTTGGACTGATGGATATTCACCAAGGGTGAGGCGTACTGTGGGGACCATGAGCTCTGGTTTTGCACCTCTACTCTTCCATAACTTGATGCAGTCACTTGGACTGATGGATATTCACCAAGGGTGAGGTGTACTGTGGGGACCGTGAGCTCTGGTTTTGCACCTCTACTCTTCCATAACTTGATGCAGTCACTTGGACTGATGGATATTCACCAAGGGTGAGGCGTACTGTGGGGACCATGAGCTCTGGTTTTGCACCTCTACTCTTCCATAACTTGATGCAGTCACTTGGACTGATAGATATTCACCAAGGGTGAGGCGTACTGTGGGGACCGTGAGCTCTGGTTTTGCACCTCTACTCTTCCATAACTTGATGCAGTCACTTGGACTGATGGATATTCACCAAGGGTGAGGCATACTGTGGGGACCATGGGCTCTGGTTTTGTACCTCTACTCTTCCATAACTTGATGCAGTCACTTGGACTGATGGATATTCACCAAGGGTGAGGTGTACTGTGGGGACCATGAGCTCTGGTTTTGCACCTCTACTCTTCCATAACTTGATGCAATCACTTGGACTGATGGATACTCACCAAGGGTGAGGCGTACTGTGGGGACCATGGGCTCTGGTTTTGCACCTCTACTCTTCCATAACTTGATGCAATCACTTGGACTGATGGATATTCACCAAGGGTGAGGTGTACTGTGGGGACCGTGAGCTCTGGTTTTGCACCTCTACTCTTCCATAACTTGATGCAATCACTTGGATGATTGCATTGAACAATACAATTAATGACTATCATAGATGGCGAAATCATAAAACACTATATTTGCTGGGGAAAGTGGAGAGATGAATATAATAAATTCAATTTGGTAAAAACAAATGTAATATAAAATGTGAGAGCTAGCATTCATTTAGTACTGTTCTCTTACCTCATTCATTTCACACCACAACCCTGTGGAGTGGTATTATTATTCATGTTTTATAGACTTGGAAGTCAAAGTTATGAAAGATCCAGCACGTCTCTCAAACCCGCAAATCTAGGCTTTGAATGCAGTTAAGACTTCAGACTTTGCCTTTCACATCTTATTTTTTGTACAATAGCGCCCTCCTACGAGTGTGCCCTTTGGCGTAAGTGAGTAGCCCGAATATTAAGATAAGATGGAGATCATGATTAGGTAATAAAATGATTGAGGACTTCAGAGAATCATAAATAAAATGTGAGTCATTAATGAGAACTGTATCATCAGAAATTAAAGTTCTCTCGGATAGCAAGTACCTCCCACTGAAGTTCAATCAAGGCCACTGCTAGCACATTAGGACCTCGTGTGAGGATGCAAATAAATACACAATAAAAAAGTGCAGCTCCAGGAAAGTATAATTGCAAAAGACATCCCCCACAGGACAGACCAATTAGAGTACAGCACCCCTTGCAGCAGACCAATTAGAAAAAGATACCGTTCCTCTGTGTTGATATCCAAGACATGAGGCTTGGGTACATGATCATGTGCTTCATTTCAATCCTCCATATGTAATGCTGAATTGTCTTCACAGTATTTATACCAACTGAATTTGGAATTTCGTGTGAAGAGACATCTAATTTAATTTATTCTTTAGGTTGGATCTTTTTGCTACTAACATTCATTAACTAGTTGATCCTTTCCTCAAAGATCCAAAATGTGGAGATCAGGTGATATAATTTATGATTCAAACTGATAGTTTAGAGAGTACTAATTACCAAGCTAAGTGAGACATCAAGACAACTGGTGTAAGCTGAGCTGCCCCAAGAAAACTGGGATAACTGGTAGCCCCACTTCTGGGTCATACACTATGTACAGCACTACTCTAGTCTATTTGTCTATGCTTGCAGCCACGCCACATTGTCTGAGTTAGTAAGGCTGGTGGATAAATCTTGGTATCTTATTGGGCAAATTTTTGCTCCTTATTCTTCCTCTTCAAGAGTGTCCTGGCTAGGGACACTCGGATGGCTCAGTTGATTGAATGCCTGCCTTCAGCTTGGGTCATGATCTTAGGGTCCTAGGATAAAGCTCCATAGCGGGCTCCCTTCTCAGTGGGGAGCCTGCTTCTCCCTCTCCCTCTGCTCCTCCCCCCAACCCTGTGCTCTCTCTCTCTCTCAAATAAATGAATAAAATCTTTAAAAAAAAAAAAAAAGAATATCCTGGCTAATTCAAGTGCTAATGTTAATTAATTATCTGATTTCAAGGAATTTGTTTTTCATATGGAAGTTTATTTTTTAATGCTTGCTTATTTTTATACTGCATTATTTTGCCAGGGCTGCCATAAGAAAATTCCACAAACAGGATGAATTAAAAACAGAAAATTTCTGTTCTTATAGTTCTGAAGGCTGGAAGTCCAAATTCAAGGTGTGGGAAGATATGGCTCCTTCTGATGTCTCTGTTCCTGGCTTGCAGAGGGTTGCTTTCTTGCTGTGTCCTCAGGAGGTATTTTCTCTGTGGCTATGCATCTCATTATAAGAACCTCATTTTTACCTAATTACCCTTTTCTAGGCCCTATCTTCAAACAGAGTCACATTCTGAGGTACTGGGGGTTAGGGCTTCAAACTATGAATTTTAGAAGAGCACAATTTAGCTCGTAACAATTTGGTATTCACTGTACATTTAATATTACTTTTTGAAATCTTCTTTAAGCATATTAAATTCATTTAGTATGCTGTATTTGACTATTCAAAAGTCTGCAGTTTATGTAGGTCTAGTTCTCTTGCTTGTTTCTGCTTACTCTGGCTTCATGTGGCTTGTTTCTTTGCATGTTTTCTGATTTGTCTTTGTGAGCTCCTATTTCTTAGAAATTTACAGGGATTTTTAAATATCCCATGGGAAATAAAGAGTATCTGTGATTTTTCTGCTCAGTACCTTCTGGTACTAACACATAGGATCACCTTAAAGAAGACATTTTGCTTGGATGTTTTTTAGCCTTAAAAGTGGTATGAATATAGGTTCCAAAGCCCCACAACAGACTTGTTGGTAGTGATTCTCAGCTGATACAATTTTTGGAGCATGTTTTTTTTCCTACAATACCCACTGCAAAAAGAAGTTTTTGGAGTTCTTTGTCTCCTATTTGCACTGTTAACTCATTAAAAAACAAGAACTATTCTGCCAGAGATTGGTAGATAATATGAGAAAGCCTCATCTGTGTTCCATGGGCAGTTGTTCTTTATGACCTCTAATATTTATTTCTTTTGCTTCCCAGGAGGTCAAACATGCATTTGTAAAGTTTTCTGCTGTTTTCTTTTCTTTTTTTTTTTTTTTGTAATTTCATTTATACCTTTGGTTTTCTATATCAGAAGTGGTTTTTTTGCTGGATAACTAGCATACTATATTACCAAAAAGAGAAGTCAGAGTTTACTTTTCATTGTGTCATCCTTTCCTAATTATTCATAAACAGTTACACATGTGCTGTAACTATACTTCATATCTTTCACTTCCTATCTTTCTAATCTTGGTAGATAAAAGAATATCCGAGCTTTATAAATGAAAGCATTGAAGAGTTAGGAAATCATAGCCCATTTGCCTTATTTATCCTCATCTAATAGAGCCACTTCTCATCTAAGCAATTTTTTCATGCTATTTCGAACAATAACATTCATTTCGTGAGCACTCACTGCAGGTGAGACATCCTACTCACTGTTATCTATATATTATTTCGCTTAATCCTGAAGGAACTGCAGGGTCATTGTTACTATCTCTACAGATATGACCTTGAGGCTTACTGGGATCCAGTAACTTGCCAGAGATCACACAGTTAGCTGATATCTCACATTCTCTTCTAAAATCTGTCATCTTTAACAATTGCCTAAATAATAAGAAATCCTTAAAAATTTGTGCTTGTATTTATAAAATTCTGCTGAACTTTGTTTTCTACCACTGAAAGAGCAGTGGTGGTGGTGATGTATGCTTATAATTATATAAATAAATAATATAATACTTATACTTATGAAGTACTATTTCTTGTAAAATCTCATCCTGTATTAAAGTTTATGAATCCAATTTATTGGTAACACAATAACTACAAGTGAAAGATAATTTAAACATTTTTCAATTCAGCTGGTTCAAGTCATTTACATAGGAAATTCACTTATCTCTTACCTCGACCCTTTTTATTGTTAAATGGAGCAGTTCTCATTTTAATAAAACTCATTTTAATAAATCAGTTGAGATATTACAATTACTGTTCTAGTTCAAGGTTAAAAATGCATGCAAAAAAGGGATGGCAAATTATTCTTTATCCACAATAGCCCCAACAAGTTTGAATGAAGAATGTCAGTGACAGAAGCCACCACAACCCACAACCACTGAAGCCAGTTATCGACCATGTATTTTCATGTTATATATATTCATAACAGAACTGTAAGTTGGAAAACAGTCAGGCGGTCCATGGTATCTGTTGGTTTTTTTCATACTTACTCATTTGTATTGAATAATCAGCACACTTTAACTTCTTTTAAAAAATTCTGTGAAAGAGATTCATTTTCAGTTGTGTTTACACAGGTTTGAATTGGAACACTGTTTTTTTAAAAATGACAGATGTCATTAAAATGTCATTTTCCTTTTTTTTTGTTTACAATTTAAAATATATTTTCTAGCTAAGCAGCTAGATCTATCTTTGAGAATCAAGGATTAAACATGACCACAGTTATTAAAAATTAACAATTTCTTCATTGATTGAACTTTCTGATAATAGCACCGAACATGTGCTCTTTTGACATGTCACTTACAGCATAAATTAAGATAAGTCAATATTCACTTGAATGCCTACAAAGATTACAGTTGCATCAGAGAAGGTAAAAGCACGCAAAACAACAAAAACAACAAACAAACAAAAACGGATAAATTGGAATTGGTTCAATGTGCATTCAAGTTCCATTTGCTTCAACTTAAAGCCAGAAGCCAATAACTGTTAACATCTATGTCAACCATTTCGTTGCGATTTCATTCTTAAGTAGCTAAGCACCATAGAATTTATTATGTTACCTTTAATTGATCCAGAAAGTCGACTGAAATAAAAAATCACTGCACAAAATGTTCTCCATCCCATGTAGCATAGATAATATTTTTTTCTTTGTCTATGGAAGCTAGCTCACTTATTTTAAGCGAAGCCCTAATTTGTAAGGAGGTTAGTAACAGTAATTCTGCTTTGCCCAGTGGGCCATAGCTGTCTTCTTTGACCATGACAAGCAACATGTTATTTACAATAGAAATTGTAAAATGGAATTCCTCTTTTATCATTTTTATAATAGTTGTATTTAAATTAGTTATGTTTAGCCTTTGTCTCACCTACAATAGAAATGGAAGGTATAGGGTCATACATGCTTTATCCATTTTCATATATCCAGTAACAAGCATGGTGTGTTTTACACGACAAAACTCTTTTTTTGTTAAAAAAGAGTACACTGGGGCAAGAATTTAAATGAGTCAGTATAAAACCAATCTAAAACACTAGCAAGCAATTAAAATGAAGACCCTAATAATCAGGAAAGTGTGTCAGTCTATGAGGGTACAGGTATTAAAAATCTCCCATAACAGCTTCCATTGACGTACATCACATATAACAGTCATGGACAAAATGATGAATGTAGAGTTAACAACCAGCAGAAAATTTCTAAAAGGGATTTAAAATCCACTTCTAGGGAATCCCTTTCATCCAAAGCAGAACATTTTATATCAGAAATTCACAAAAGTTTCCCCTTTGGCACCAGTCAGTGTGGTTCTATAATATCCAAGATTTCCAAGGTTAGCTAGGAAAAAGGAATTCGTGTAATCAGCCAGGGAACGCTACCTGGTTGTGCAAAGTGAACTGCATTATACAAGGGAAGGAATAGCCCCTCGACGAGCTTCCACAAATAAAAGGCACATCAGCTTGCTCAGAAATGAATTCTTCATTAAATGAAAATGAAAATGTCTTACATCTGAATACATTTATAATTGCATATTACATTTAGAATAAATATTTTATTTTTAAAAACCTGGAAACATTTAAAACTAAATACAGGCATATAGTTTATCAGCTAATACTGATAAAAGGCAGATGTTATATAAGACATACTCTTGTATAGCACTCTATGGTTTCAGCCTAAAGTAACACCCTAAGGTCCTTGGTAACATCTAGATGCTAGGATATCTGTATTTATATCACTTAGCAGAAGGTGGTTGGGTGATTCCATTATTAGCTCTGTGCAACTCTATAGTTCTACAAGATAGTTGTATATTTTAGAAATTCAGTCTTTCATAACTGAGCATCTGAGAATTATGCCTACTTTACTCCATAATATAATTCAATTAGATTAAAGGATAGACTTCATTTTGTTTTGGCTCATCTACGAAAAATAAAACACGTGAAAAAAAATAAGAAAAATATTCAGACTTACTCAGGAAAATCACTGTGGCCACAATATGGTTTCTGGCATGTCAAAAAACTATTTTCATGAGCTAATTTACTTAAAGCTTAAAATTTTTAAGACTACAATAAGCTTGTAATTGGTTAGAAAAAAAGATGAGTGGGTGATTACACATAGCCTCACGTGCACATACAAGCTTTGAAATATGCTCATCTTTTTTTGCATTTTATTATACGAAGTCAAGGGATCAAGTTGCACAGTAACTTTTTCAGGAGCTTTACATGATAAAAGCTGTGACCCTATGCTCTGGCAGCAAACGAAAGAAATGTGAAATCCAGAGTTTCAAATAGTGTTATTTATAAAGAATCAATAGTGCTAACTTTTACAGAATGGATGAAATCTGCAGATATTCTTCTTAGGAAATTACAGTAAAAGAAACCTGATTATTATTGGATATTTAAGTACGACTGCACAAGAAATCTTTGTGTTTGTTTCTGCTTCCTAGAACTTTAAAACACAAGAGATTTCATTTAATTTGCCTTATTCCTCATTCTTGCTGGTAATAATGTCTAGAAACTCTCTTGTTAATCTCTCTAATGTCAATTTCACAGACAGTGCTAACCAAATATTATTGTATTTCACCAGGTAAATTCTATTACGAGAGACTTAGCATCCACTTTAATTTTCAGTAATTCTTCCCAGGTAATATCGAAGGTTCCTATACTAAAAACACGATGAGCAAATTCTATAGCAGTTCATTTATGCCAAAGGCATAAAAGTTCCTGAAAGCTAGCTGGATCCAGAAACTGTTTTCTTCAGATACTTGTATTTACCATTTTTTAGTTGACATTTAGAAAGTACTCCTCAATGCTCTGGGAAAATAATTTAATTTTTTAAAAAAATCTTAAAAACCTCCAAGTTCTCTCAGCCCACCTTATCTCATTAAAGTTTTCCCTTACAAAATGACCACACTATCTTGGGGCAATACATTTTCTAGCAATATTTCTTATTAAAGTGGACAATATTTAAAAGTCATTTTAAACATATGGTAGCCAGATTGTTGTTCGTATACAAATCACAAAAAACTAAAGGTACTATAAATGGTTGTGCCCATCTCTCTTTTAAGTTGCTTGACTCTCAAGGTACAAAGTTAAACTCATTAAGACTTGGCTCAAGATGAGCTGTGTAAAGGAATTTAGTTAGAGAAAATATTTAAGAGAGAAAAGCATTATGCATTCATTCAATCAGTCTGTCATTCCGTCATTATTCTTCTAAGAGTATGTGGTATAGTCTTTTTCCTTCTTGCACTTTATATTTTAGGAAGGCCGAGGATAAAAAAAAAATAAAAAACAAATACATAAATAAGATAATGTCAAGTAATGATAAGTAGTAGTATGCTTATGCGAAGACAGGATAAATAGGAGTGACTCTTGTGGACCAGGTGGATAAGTGAAGAAGTCGCTATTTGAGCAGAGACATGCTTGAGGTAAGGGGGTGAGGCTTGCATTTTTCTAGAGAAAGAGATTTTCAGGGAGAGTTGGAAACATACTCTGCATACGTGAAGAACAGAAAAGAGGCTAAGTGGTTGAAATACAGTGAGCAAAATGGGGAAAAAGTGAGGGATGGAGTCTGAGTGGAGACTGGACCATGTAGAGAAGATTGGTTGCCTGAAAGGAACTGGAGTAACTTAAGACATGTAGAAACAAAACTCTTACATTAAAACAGTCACACTGACTACACCGTAGGAAAGAAAAGACTATAGGAAGAAACAAAATGCCAAAAGTGAGACAAATTAGTAGACATCTGAATAATCAAGACAAGAGATGGTTGGCAGGTTGGTTGGGGTAGCAGCAGTAAAAGTGATAAAAATATATTTGGAGTATATTTCAGTGCAGTGTCATTTTCTAAAATTGAAAATACTTGGAAAAGAACAGGTATGAGTCTAAATATCACACATTAGCCTAATGCCATATTCAGACTAAGATGTTCCCTAGATCTAAATAGGAATGTCAAGCAGGTAGATAGGTGAATATAGAAGTCCAAGCAGGACTTTAAAATTGAGAAGTCTTTTCTTTTTAAAGCTACACGTCCCAGGGAAAATGAGTATAAAGAGAAAAAAAGAGATCTAAGTTCTAAGCCCTGAAGCACTATAATATTTAAAGACCGGAAAAGGAAGGAGGATTCCTGCAAAGACTAATGCAGAGTGGTCACTGAGACAGGAAGAATGTTACAAGTCTGTGGTGACCTAAAATCCAAATTAAAAAAAAAAAAGTATTTAAAGAAAGATAGCTAATCAACTGCTGTAGAATCATCAAGTATGACGACTGAGAATTGGTCACTGGGTCACTGGGCTTGGCAACATGTAGACACCAAAATATTAATAAAGGAGAGTTTTTGGAGTTTATTGGGAAGACAATCAGACTGGTGTGGACATCAAAAACAGCTGAAGGCTGAAACATTTGTAGACTACTCAAGGTATAACTGACAAACAACTGCATATAGCATGGTCTCATTAAAAATGCTGGCCTTACTACTGGACAGAATAGTTTGTATTTTTAAGTTTTCATCTTCAACCAGAAAATTAATCATGAAAGTAAATAGATTATAACGTATTTTGACCAACAAAACTAAACATATGAAATTGTAATTGATTTGAGGAATGTCAAATTCAATTTATCAGTCATACAAAAAGAGAACACAAAGATGAAAGTTTAATTTAAGAATGTTTTGAAAACTGTATTACACATCATGAGTGACTGGATCTTTAAAGGATGAACTATATGAAAAGTCACATTCCTTTTTTAATAATGTCTCTACTGTCTTCAAAAGTGCTGTCTGCAAGAGTTCAACTGAATGTTTCTTAGAGTTAGAATGTAGAGATTTAATTTTTGGACTTAAAATTACTTAGGATTGTAACTGGCTTCTTTCATGGCTAAATCCAAGAGAAGTTTTAAAATATTCTTCTTGAAATTCATCTACTCTTTCTTCAAACTAGATCTTCTCCTTGGGGTGTCTTTCCTACTATAATATTCATGAGAAACGTATTTTTCCAGTTTTCTTGAGGTATGATTGATAAATAAAATTGTAGTATGTTTAAAGTATATGACATAATGACTTGATATATGTACACATTGTGAAAAGATTCCCACAACTGAATTAGCAAATCCATCACTTCACATATTTACTTTTTTTTTTTTTTTTGGTGAGAACACTTGGGTTCTACTCTCAGCAAATTTCAATTACACAACACAGTATTATCAATGACAGTCACCATGTTACACATTAGATCTTCAAAATTTATTCATCTTTTAACTAAGAGTTTGTTATCTTTAACCAGACCACCCCATCCTCCAGCCACTGGTAACCACCAATCTACTTTGGTCTCTAGGAGTTTGATTTTTTTTTTTTTTTAATTCCACATATAAGTGATACCATGCTGCAATTCTTTAACTGTCTTTCCCTTTCTGGCTTATTTCACTTAGCATAAAGTCCTCCAGGTTCATCCATGTTGTTGGAAATGGCAGATTTGCTTCTTTTTTAAGGATAAATAATATATAACATACATATAAAAAATACATAAAGTCTCTTCATTTAAAAAATATGTATATTTTCACCAGATTTTTCCTTACTCAGTTTCAGTTTATCATGGTAAGTAATGTAATTGTGTGTAATTATTAAGACTGAAATAAGGCAGAGGAACAGGAGACCCTATGTAATATGATTATATTAAGTTAAATATTCTAATGTTCTTTCTTTTTTATTTTTGAGAGAGAGAGTGCACATATGTGTGAGTGAGCAGCGGAGGGGTGGGGTACAGACAGCGATACAGAGAATCTTATACAGGCTCCACACCCAGCATGGAGCCTGACGTGGGGCTCAATCTTACCACCCTGAGATCATGACCTGAGCTGAAATCACGAGAGAACACTTAACCAGCTGAGCCCCCCAGGCACCCATCTAATGTTCTTTTCTAACTGGGAAGTGTAACATTATATAATGAAGTATATTCTAGTAAATACAGAAGAGCATACACACACACACACACACACACACACACACACACACACACACACACGTGTCATATTTTCTTTATCCATTGACCCATTGATGAACACTTAGGTTGTTTCCCTATCTTGCCTATTGTGAATAATGCTGCAATGAACAGGAGTACTGATATCTCCTCCAGATTCTGATTTCATTTCCTTTGGATACATCCAGAATAGATTACTGGATCATATAGTAGTTTTATTTTTAACATCTGAGGAACTGAGGAACTTTAAAACTGTGTTGATAGTCGCTGTACCAGTTTATATTCCCACCGATGGTGGGGGAAAAAAGTCTATTCAGGTTCTTTCTCCATTTTTTAAATTAGGGTATTTGTTTGATTTTTTTGTTTTTCTATTGAGTTGTATGAGTCCCCTGTGTATTTTGAATATTAACCTCTTTTTGGATATGAGGTTTACAAATATTTTCTCACATTCCATAGGTTGCCTTTTCATTCTATTGATGGTTTCCTTTGCTGTGCAGAAGATTTTTAGTTTGATGTTGTCTTTATTTTTGCTTTGGTTGCCTTTGTTTTTGGTGTCAAATCCAAAAAATCACTGACAAGACCAATGTCCAGGGGCTCACCCCATGTTTTTTGTAGGAGTTTCATGGTTTAAGGTCTTACATTCAAGTTTTTAATCCATTTGGAGTTGATTTTTATGTGATTTAACACAGGGGTCCAGTATCATTCTTTTCCATGTGGCTATCCATTTTTTCCTGTACTATTTATTGAAGAGAATACCCTTTCTCCATTGTATATTCTTGATGCCTTTGTCAAAAATTAACAATGTATGTGTGAGCTTATTTCTGGACTCCTGTTCTTGTTTTATGTCCATACCATACTGTTTTGATTACTATAGCTTTGTAATACAGTTTGAAATCAGGAAATGTTATGCTTTGCTCTTCTTTCTCAAGATTGCTTTCATATTTGGGGTTTTGTGTGGTTCCATATGAATTTTAAGATTTTTTTTCTATTTCTGTGAAAAATGCCATTAGAATTTTGATACGGATTGCACTGAAGCTGTAGATTGTTTTGGGGTAGTATGAACATTTTAACAATATGAAATCTTCCAGGAAATGAAATTAAGAAAACAATCCCATTTACAATTGCACTCTCACAATTGCACTGCTCTACAGAGCTCTACAGAGACAGCGCCAGGGAAAGTGAGAGCCAGATGGACCCCGGAGAGCTCTTTGCCTTGCTGAGGAAATTAAAAAAGGAAAAGAAGAGAAGAGAGAGAAGAGAAGAGAAGAGAAGAGAAGAGAAGAGAAGAGAAGAGAAGAGAAGAGAAGAGAAGAGAAGAGAAGAGAAGAGAAGAGAAGAGAAGAGAAGAGAAGAGAAGAGAAGAGAAGAAGAGAAGAGGAGAGAAGAGGAGAGAAGAGAAAAAAAAAAGAAAAGAGAAAAGAAAAGAAAAGAAAAGAAAAGAAAAGAAAAGAAAAGAAAGAAAAGAAAAGAAAAGAAAAGTTGGTTATATGTTTCTGGGAATTTATTAATTTCTTCTGGGTTATCAAATTTGTTTGCACATAATTGTTCCTAATAGTCACTTAAGATCTTTAATACTTTTGTTGTCTGTTGTAAATGTCTCCTCTTTTATTTCTTCTTTTTTTCCCCTTTTTTTCAGAGAGAGAGAGAGCATGAGGGCACACCAGTGGTGGGGACAGGCAGAGGGAGAGGAAGAGAGAGAGAATCCAGGCAGTCCCCACAACCAACGTGGAGCCTGATGCAGGGTTCAATCTCATGACCCTGAGATCATGACCTGAGCCAAAATCAAGAGTCAGATGCTTAACTGACTGATCTACCCAGGTGCCCCTCCTCTTTCATTTCTGATATTATTTGAGTCCTCTCTTTTTTTCTTAGTCTAGCTAAAGGTTCGTGAATTTTGTTTATCTTTTCAAAAAGCCAGCTCTTAATTTCACTGATCTTTTCTATTGCCTTTCTAGTCTCTATTTCACTTACTTCTGCTCTGATCTTTGTTATTTTCTTCCTTTTACTAACTTGGGGCTTAGTCTGTTCTTTTTTCTGATTGTTTTAGGTGGAATATAAAATTGTTTATTTGAATTCCTTCTTTTTTCTTAATACGTGTGTTTATCATTATAACCTTCCCTCTTCCAACTGCTTTTAGTGCATCTCACAAGTTTTGATATATTCTGTTTTCATTTTCACTTATCTCAAGACATTTTTTTTAATTTTTCTTGTGATTTCTTCTTTGACCCACTGGCTATTCAGGAGAATGTTGTTTAATCTGTAGGTATTTGTAAACTTTCCAGTTTTCTTACTATAATTGATTTCTAGTTTCATACCATTGTGCTCATAAAAGATTTCTGGTAAAATTTCAATCTTCCTAAGACTTGTTTTGTGGCCTAGTATGTGCTCTATCCTGGAGAATGTTCCATGTGTATGTGAGAAGAATTTGTATTCTGCTGCTGTTTTATGGAATGTACTGTATATGTCTGTTAGGTCCATCAGATCTAATGACTACTTTATGTTCAGTGTTTCCATATTGATTTTCTGTCTGCATAATCTACTGTTGAAAATGAGGCATGTAAGTCCTTTACTATTATTGTATTATTGTCTATTCCTCCTTTCAGATCTGTTAGTATTTGCTTTATACATTCAGGTATTTTGATATTGGGTGTATGAGGGACTTGATTTGCCTTCAAAATTCTACCTCCCATTTTATGACTGAGTGGTATTTCTGTGTGTGTGTGTGTGTGTGTGTGTGCGCGTGTATTTCACATTTTCTTTACTCATTTATCAATGGACGCTCTTAGGTGTTCCATTACTTGGCTCTTGTCAAAAAATGCAATGAACACGGAGATTCATATTATCTTTTTTGAGTCAGTGTTTTCATTTTCTTTGGGTAAATACCCAGAAGTAGAATTACTAGATCATATGATAGTCTATTTTTAATTTTTTGAGACACCTCCATGCTGTTTTCCACAGTGGCTGCACCAATTTACATTCCCACAAATAGTGCAAAAGGGTTCCCTTTTTTCTACATTCTCACCAACACTTGTTATTTCTTGTCCTTGTGCCACTAGCCATTCTAACAGGTGTGAAGTGATATCTCACAGTTGGTTTTGATTTGCATTTCCCTGATGATTAGTAATGTTGAAAACCTTTTCATGTATCTACACATACATTCCTTTTAAGTTTGAGCCCAAAGAAGTGAAATCTAGACAAACATACCTCATGGTTGCTAACTTAACCTGTATCACCTTTCCTTCCCATAGCCCACTGGCACTGAAGGGCAGGCTTTATATAATTTCTTCTATCTGAAAAGAAATTTCCATACATTGTAATCATTCACCTCCTCTTAGTAGGCTTTCATTTTATTCTCTATGTAGGGATAATGTGGTAAGACGGTAGGATGCTAGTAGAAACACAAGCTCACCAATAGAAGAAAACACAAAAAATAGTTAACCTGAACAAGACTATGATTAGAGAATGAATTGAAGTATGTGAGTATGACTATCTTCTATCTTGAATGTAGGGCTTCAAATTGGACTTTATTTTTAAAATTATTATTTATTTCGTTTATTTATTTACGTCTGCTACTTCTGATGTGTGGACCTAGTTGGTCTTTGTTGTTGTTGTTTTTGTCACCAATGGCTGGGATATTTTTCTGAAAAAAATAGAGTGAAACTAGAAGATTTTTGGGTTCCCCCTTTTACCTATTAGTCTAAGGCCATACTGAGAATAATGTAAAGTCCTTTAGATTATTCTCATCTTCTTCCAAGGTTTTGGTCTAAGGCCCCACCCATTATAAAGTATTTAATTTGATACTTATTATGGTCATCTGTGACAAAGTCATAATGTTTAAGTTTTACACTAATAAATGACCAAGATAATTACTGAGTTTGATATACATAAAGTAAAAAATATTGGTATTTTTGCCTATTTCATAAATTAGCCCACTTAGAGAATAGAGGCAACAAAATTGTGAAATAGAATATTGACAGATTAATGTTTGTATTTTGTTATTAACTACATATTCTATGTATTATTAAAAAATTCTGAGTAGAACTGTTGAACTATGTATCATCCAGAAAAGGGAAATCCGTTATTTTTTTCCTCTAAATTCAACATAATTACATTTACTGATCATTCAGCTAAAAGGCTAAATGTCAACTTTCCAAAAGTGAAAAATAGCTAATTCATTTTGCACTTGAAGTTTTAGATTACTCTGAGGTATGTAAAAAAGGCCTATTAATTATTAGAATTACTACCAAAGGTGAGAGATTTGGATCCTTTCCAGTTTTATGATTTTATGAGACCATAAAAATCATTTGATTGTAGTTTCTTTAAAAATTCCTACTACTCAGAGTGATTCACATTCATAGAGCATCTTCTGATTAGGGGGGCATTATTTTTCATATCATTATTACTATCCACAATACTAAATTACCATTTTTTAGTACTGTGTTAGGCAATGTATTAAGTTTTTCTATAGAATCCTATCAATTGCCCTACATTTCAAAATTTTTATCCAAATTTTATAGATGAGAAGTTGAATCTCAGAGAAGTTAATCACTTACTGTCCAGTTACTAAAAAACAATTCGTTAAGACTTCAACCCACCGTATATACCTAACTCCAAAGTCCATGCTATTCTAGCTACATCTTGCCACATTAATATAATAATCCATGAGAACATTTTTAAAAAGGATATTATAAAATTTTAGAATTTCTATGTTAGATAGGGTAATAAGTGTATTAAGACTTTCTCTTAAGGATGAACTTTTCTGTTGAAAACTTTGGGCAAGCTGTATGATGCAGGGACATCATAAACAAGGGGAATCGACCTAGGGTAGAAGTCATAGGATCAGTAGATATCTATGAGCATTTACTCTTGCTCAAGGAAGCCTTCTCTGAGCACTACCTTCCTCCTATGCCCACATGAATGTTGATCTTTCTCATGTGCCATTCTTGTGCTAACCATTTTGTTTTTCAGCTCTTACATCACTTGACTGTAATTCACCATGTTGGAATAATATGACAAAAATAACTAGCCAATTGCCACTTACTTCACCTCTTACTTAGTTGACTTTGTGGCCCTGCGCCTTGACCTTTATCCCCAATTATCATCTATTCTCTTTCTGGTTTTTAAGTTATCACAAACCAAACCCTGACTGCCCCCAAGAGGGACATACAATGAACAAAGAAAGCTGCTTTATCAAATGGGCCCTTGAGAACAGCAACAAGGGAACATTTAACAAAACCTGTGTGGACAAACTGTGATACTAGAATGGAGCTGATGTTTCAACCGCCTGTGGGGAAAGATGAAATACGTAGTAACTGATTGACCTGACCCCTTCTCAACATCTTGACAGTGTGTAAGTTACCAAAGCAAGATAGAAGCCCAGGTAAAGACTAGGGTAAAGACTGTTTTTGAGGTAAGACAAATGAGCACTATGAAGTCACCACCCCACAAGAGAACAAACATTTGAAATGAAAATTAAAGTAAGTTTGACTTAAAATCAGAAAGATACATTTCATCATGCCTGAATGATTGGCCAGACAATGTCACAGCTGCATTTACTTACATTTATCTTTCCCCACAGCTGAGATCCACTAGAAAACAGACATGGAGCCAATTCTAGCATAGTATGGGGCCTAGATCAGAGTAAGGGTCCATTAAATATTTTGGAATGAATGAACAGCCAATCTTCTGTTTTATCCATGAATTTACTATTGAATCATAGTTAACCTTCCTTTTAGATAAGAAATAATTTTCTAACCAAGTCTCACTCAGAATAATAAAGGATAAAGAAGAGTAAGCAAATTATCTTGATAATTTATTAAGCACACAATTTATTTCAAATTTCATTTAATCTATAAAGGTCAAATGAATTTACTTTTTTTTTCAAAGTCCATACATCTCTCTCATAATAGAATAGTTTTAAAACTTATTTAGTAGATGACTTTTTTTTTTATTTTACAATGAGATCTTAAAAATTATTCCTAATTATATAGAAGTGATAAAAGTATTTCAGAAACTCCTCAGAGAATTTAATTCTTTGGAGGAAAATACATTATTTACAAAAGGCTTAGAATAAATCTTTAAGAGTACAAGGGTCCAGGGAACATAGTTTAAAAATTGTTTTCATATAAAAAGTTCATCTTATAATGGTTATTGATAGAAAACTGATGCTCTAGGAAAATATTATTTTTCTTTTTTTTTTTAAGGTTTTATTTATTTCTTTGTCAGAGAGAGAGAGCAAGTGAGCGAGCACAAGCAGGGGGAGCTGCAGGCAGAGGGAGAAGCAGGCTCCCCGCTGAGAAAGGAGCCAGATGTGGGAATCCATCCCAGGACCCCGGGATCATGACCTGAGCTGAAGGCAGACACTTAACTGACTGAGCCACCCAGGCATCCTGGGAAATTTCACTTTTCTGTTATGGCTTCAGTTCTTCCTTTGGCCCACTTTTCCACAGGGACAGAAGTTGGACGATATTTTACCAATATCTTAGTTTGGAGAGCAGGAAACAGTTCTGGTCTGTCTAAATCATCAGAACCATACATCTGTGTGTCTGCTTTTCCATAACTGTATTTATTAGGGAAATTAATAAACCAATTATTCAGTAATAATAAACATATTCATAGACTTTTCATTACAAAAACTATCATATTTTCTAATAGTAAGTCTCCTATTAGATGGGTGTTAGAAGTTCTTCTCAAGACTTATTATTTGCCCAGGATATCAATGAACATATAAATGAACTATTGCCCACTTTTTTATCACTAGAGAGAAAACAATATAGGAACTCTGTATGAGACCCAATAAGAGAAAGTGACTGCTTTCTGAAACTATTGTGTAGCTCTGTCTAAATTAAACACCCAACCTTCTCCCATTAAATCTTTTCAAAGCTACTTGCTATCCTGTTTCCTCAGGTTAAGTGTGATGAGAAACAGATCCAGGGGTTGTGAACTTTTCTGGGATGAAAGATGCCATGTGACTAAAATATTCTGTGATTAATGTACATTCATTTTGCTTTTGATAGCATTCGGTGTTGATTCAAGTTTTTGAGGTAATTAAAAACCTGACTTGCTGAGTTATTGCTATGTGTAGTCTGAACTGCTATGATCTCTGGAATATTTTGTGCCCACATGATTTAAGGAGTTGGCTTGAAGTACATGACTTTAGCTCTTTTGCTGTCTCTTATTCCAAAGTTCAGCTAATAAAGAACACCCAGCTTGGCTTAAGCATTAGACTTTTCTACTCAGTGACTCTTTAGAAATCCATAAGGTAGAACAAATGGAGATTGACAGCTGCCCAGGAGAGAAGGTAGCAGCTGTAAGAGTTACCACAAGGGTCCAAAGACTTACTTGAGGCTTTATTGTATGTGTACATCAGAGCCCATCCTGTGCATGTAAATTCTCTCACATCTGTCTGTGAAACCTCCCCTGTCCTCATTCCCCATTCTTGGCTTCATTTCAGAATTCATGGGTCCTATATCCGCACTGCTTTATTAGCACATTTTGAAAATGGAAAAGTACATCCATTAGTAGGTGTTTCATTCTGCATTGTGCTATGGTTAGTTTATATGTCTTTCTTGCCACTACTGTGTAAATCCTATGAAGTTAGGAGCTATCACTTATCATTTGGTTTACAGTTTTTTACATTGCCCAAATGACAACCCCTAACCCCAGAAAACAGAGGATGGTACCTATTTGGCCCACAGTGAAAGTTATTAAACAGATATTGAATAGTCTGTGATCATAAGGAGTTCATGAAACTTGAAGGAGACAAGGCCAAGCATTTAGTTTTCTCCCATATATTATTGACTTTAAGTGCAAAAGGAGATAAGGCAATTACACCATTTCTTTTAAAATACCATTTAAAAAATATTAATACCAAAAGTATTGATTTTGTCTATACACAGTCTATATTCCTCTTTATTAGTTCCATTAAAATGTCATAATTTAAAAAATTCTTACTACTCCAGTGTATACCTAGAATGATAACTCTTTGGAATCTCCTTATTTATTAATTCAGGTTAATAGAACTATATTTTTTACAGCTTTATTGATAGATTATTGGCATATAATAAACTGCACATATTTAAAACATTTAATTTGATAAGTTTTGATATATGTACCCTTGCAACCATCACCACAATTAAGTTAATGAATGTGTTCATCATATGCAAAAAGTCCCTCATATTCTTTTGTAATACCTCCTTCTCACTTCTCACTCAGCCCTTAAACCTACGCAAATGATGTCCTGCATCCCACCACTCTAAATTAATTTGCATTTTGAAGAACTGTCATATTTCTGAAAACTAATGTTTCTAATTTTATATTTTTCTAAGTTGTTTCAGGCAGGGAGCCAAATCAGTACTGTTATCCCATCCTAGTTGAATATATAAGTATAATTTAGTTTTTGAGATCAGAAATGTATTTTTGAGTAATAATTCAATAATAAATACATATCAAAGTTTTATTCTTCATCAATGTGTTATAATATTAGATGTTCATTCCAATAAATAATAAAATATAAATTTTGTAAATCCTTACTTTTCATCTAGCACAATGTAGAGTGTCATGGAAACAAACTGAAAACTTTAAACATGATTACTACCCCCAATCACCTTGCAGTGTCTGTTTGGACACACAAGAAATTATTAGTTACTGTAAGTCTTCACAAATGAGTCATTAATTTATAAAACCTAATCGGTGTGTGGGTCAATAGTACAACTTGATGTTATTTTCTGCTTCCAAACTATATATCTGTGAAAGGTTAATGAGAGAATTATAGAAATTACAAATATCGAAAGCCATGATGATATAATTGTAAAGTCTACTGCTGACTTTCAAATGGAGACTAATAGCTTATGATTAGAATAGTACATCAATCATTCGACCAATCAATCGTCTTTGTAAAACTCAAGTTTGGATTTTAATTAAATCTACTTTTTTTTTTTTTCTGGGGAGACTGGGTGGCTCAGTTGGTTAAGCATCTGACTCTTGATTTCGGCTCCTGAGATCAAGCCTCACATAGTACTCTGCATTCGGCATGGAGACTGCTTAAGATTCTCTCTCACTCCCTCTCCCTCTGCCCCTCCCACCCTCCACTCTGTGCTCGCATGCACTCTCTCTCTCAAGCACAAAACAAAATAAAAACTATTTTTTTCCCTGAAATTTGATACACCTATTCTACTGTTGGATACAACAGGTATTGAGTGACACAGCACTCCCTTTCTCCTTTGTTGTAAACTTCAAGTAACTGCTCACTTATTAATCTCAATTTTCTTTAGAATTTACCATTATCAGGATGTTGTGAAAAAAATAATAAAAATTGGGAATATAGTTTGCCCTGATGCCATGGACTTTAGAGTTTGTATTCTCTCTGGGGTTCCAAATTTCCTAAGGCTCAATGATTACCGAACCTCTCCTCTTCCTGCTTTGATCTGATCTGCCTGTTCAACCCCTTCCTTTCTTATCATGCCCAGCAAAGAGTCACCTTCTACTGTCATTAGTTCTCTTTCACAGAATATCAAAACGTAGTGATGTCAATAAAGACTCAGTGTCTAATAATGAAATTTTTAAAGAAAAAAGTCAGTGTTTTTTATTTTGCTTTTTACTTAGTTCAGGTGTTTCATATGCTAAATTTCACAGAACCAAAGCCTGCCAGGTTTTATTCTCTGTATTCTCTCCCTCTCTCTGTCTTTCTCATATATGTATGATATATGTATATACATATTATCATCATCATATTTCTTAATTTAAGCTAACAAAATGAATTATCTTTCTTTAACCTACTGTCTATATTATGCATATGTTGCACATCTTTACACTACCAAAGAGATCCTTTGCAAAGGGACTAACGGAAGCTCTTTTTTTTTCCCCCACACAGACTCTGGTTCCAGGTTACCAGTAGAAATAAAACAATTAAGATGCTGGATTATTGCATGCCATATGGAGAAAAATGTGCTTCATTGGTCAGAGGGAGACTACCTAGTGCATATGCCTGGTGTGAACCAGTATTATTTACAAGTGCAGAAAAATCTGAAAATATCATTATGGAAGGAATGTACCCCATGCCTGCTATAAGGGAGGCAGAGCCTTGAATTTCTTCTTCACCTTGAAGTCAATCAGTCCAACATCTGCTATTCCCCATCTACAGGAAGGGATTACAACTGTGATTAAAAAATGATTTTTTCTGGATGTCTGACAGAGCAGTTCCTACTGAGAAGGCTAGGGACAGTAGAAAGAAATGTAGTTTAAGACATATCATATTAGTGGGAAATAAATGTACAAAGAAGACTCTTGAATTATTTTCAGAATCATGAACAAACATGAAATCTGAGTTACTGTGAACTGAAAACACTCTGGAAAACTTTGTGGTGATGACAATTTGGGCTAACAGCTAAGAAGGCCACATGGTAATCAGATTCTCATGATTTTTCTCACCACTACTGAGTTCGTAAATGCTAGTAATCTCTCAAGAGACACTGTTCTTGGGACATTTCCAAAATAAAGAAGTTCGAATGAGTATCTAAGATCGTGCATGCTTATTTACACACCAAGCTTCAGAACCCTTTGAGGTTCATCCATTCTAAGTTATTATTACTAAATTTTGTTCATGCTGAGAAGCTCCCTAGCACTGAGTCTCACACTTTATTTTAAACCCCAGAGTCTTAAATCAAATCCAGGATTTAGTGTACTTCTGGCCCCTCCATAAAAGAAGCTCTGCTATCCAAGCCCTAGCCAACTCCTGGGAAAGGTATAAGTGAAAAAATGCCAGAATTTCTGTTCACATCAATGAATAACAAACAAAGCTGTCAAAAGATCCTGGATTAAAGTCAGTATTTTTTAATATACAAAATAAAAACAAAAAATAATCCCACAGCATCACATCGTATCAACTGTAATATCCTAACACCCAGGTTGCACTTTTGCATTCAGGCACTATCCGTATTTCATGCTATCTTATATTTGAATCACATAATAGTGAAGAAATTAATCCAAATATTTCACAAGTCCATCTAACCATTTAACCTGGACATCAACAAAATGTTAACTATTCCTAAAAGATTTCAACTCTTTCCTTCCTAAGACATTTAGGTTTTGGTACTAGCAAACTAGCAAAATAACTAGTTTTAGGCAGAAACAGACGAGCACCCCTTGTAAAGGAGAAGCATTACTTTTGTTCTTTAATTATTGTTTTTGTTTTTTTAATCTCTTCTTTTTTTATCTGTTCATCTTTTCCTTGAAATATGTGAATGTGGTAAGAACAGCTGTTTTAACATCTTCTCTATTTATTCTATCACTTTATCTCTTCTGGAACCAATTTTACCAATTGACTTTCCCCCTGGTTTTATTTGATGCGGAACATTGTGAATTTTATGCTGTTAGAGGTTGAATTTTGTCTTTCTTTGGAAAAAAAATTTTCTGGTATTATGTTAAGTTACTTTTGGTCTTAGCTCAGGCTATTGTAACAAAATATCATAAACTGGTGATTTATCAAAAACAGAATTTTATTTCTTACAGTTCTAGAAGTTGAGAAGTCCAAGGGCAAGGTGCCAGGTGATTTGGTGTCTACTGAGAGCTCTCTTCCTGATTGTAGACAGTCATCTTCTTGTTGTGTCAATTTACTTTTTATTTTTTATTTTTTTAAGGTTTTCTATGGAGCATTTTATTTTTGTTTTCCTTTTTTCTTTTTAAGTTTTTAATTCTAGCAAACACACAGTGTTATATTAGTTTCTGGTGTATAATACAGTAATTCAACAATTCCATATATCACCTTGCGCTCATCAGGACAAGTACATTCTTTAATCCCCATCACCTGTCTAACCCATCTCCCCAGCCCCTCCCCCTATGGTAATGCTCAGTCTGTTCTCTATAATTAAGAGTCTGTTTCTTGATTTGTCTCTTTGTTCCCCTTTGTTTCTTAAATTCCTTGTTTCTTAAATTCCACATATGAGTGAAATCATATAGTCTTTATCTTTTTCTGACTGACTTATTTCACTTAGCATTATACCGTCTAGCTCCATCTATATGATTGCAATGGCAAGATTTCATTCTTTTTTATGGCTGAATAATATTCCATTGTATATATGCACCACATCTTTATCCATTCATTAACCGATGGACACCTCAGCTGCTTTCATATCTTGGCTATTGTAAATAATGCTACTATAAACATAGGGGTGGGTGTGTGTACCCCTCTCAATTAGTGTTTTTGTATTCTTAAGATAAACACCCACTAGTACAATTGTTGGATGATAGGGTAGTTCTATTTTTAACTTTTTGAGGACTCGCCATACGGTTTTCCAGAGTGGCTATGCCAGTTTGCTTTCCCACCAACAGTGCGTGAGTGTGTCTTTTTCGCCACATCCTGATCCATACTACCTGCTGTTTCTTGTGTTGTTGATTTTAGCCATTCAGACAGGTCTGAGGTGGTATCTCATTGTGGTTTTGATCTGCATTTTCCTGATGGTAATAATTAGAGTTTTAAAAACATACCATATATAAAGTAGATTATCTCCTAGTGTTCTCTGGTATACACCTTCCACTAATTTCTTATTGTGCCATAACTAGCTTCTATCTGTATACCACTTATATTTCACTCTGTATGTGTGAGTTTTCTTCCAGTTCTGATTAAACACTGTGATAATTTCCATACTAGGTGTGAACTAAAAATAATTTCCTATTGGATGAACATGGGTATCTCTCTGCATAACTTTATTAAGTATTCCCTCCAGCTGTAGATCTTGAATTCTAAGGCTTAAACATTTTGTGTCAT
Source organism: Ursus arctos (assembly GCF_023065955.2). Taxonomy (NCBI): domain Eukaryota; kingdom Metazoa; phylum Chordata; class Mammalia; order Carnivora; family Ursidae; genus Ursus; species Ursus arctos. The sequence continues at coordinate 19,187,662 of NW_026622930.1, forward strand.
TTTTAGTGCAGGCTGTACTTCTAATGCTTTTGCATCACTTAAAGTTACTTTCCTATTGATTGGTGTGGTTTATATTTTCCAGAATGTGAAAGATTTATAAAATATTAAAAAGTTGATCAGTGATTAAGAAGCTAAGCATTTCAATTTATGAAACCAAGAGATTGTACTATCTCTTCCTTAAACTGGCTTACAACGCAAATTATTTTGACCAAGTAAAATTTTTACCTTGTATGCTCAAAAATACTTTGTATTCCTTAAAGTTAAGTGGTTTAGATTAAAATAAAGTATAATATAGAAGCATGACATCATTTTTTCCTTCTATAGTTGTTATTTTATTCTGCTATTTATGTCACCAGAAATAAATAGCAGTTCTTTCTTTCCAAAGAAAGAACTTTTGCTTTTGAATCACAAAGGAAGAAATCATATATTTGGTAAGTGAAATATATGGTCAAATAATTGTGCATTAAAGTTTTTGTCTTGTCCCAGAACAGCCAAAATAAATTATTTATTGCTAATAACATGTATATCTATCTATCTATATACATACATACACGCATACACACACACACATACATACAGAAAACAGGTATGATCATAAAACATAAAAAAACTAAAGGATCAATTTGGTCTTAATCCAAACATGTAAATACAGATGATATTAAATAAAACTTTTTAAAATTGACTACTAGAGAAAGGAATCACTATCATTGAAATCTATGACACCAATTTTCCCATCTCTAAACAATGACACAAAATTTATTGTGTGAGTTACATAAAGTATGCTTGGACAAAATCTTAAAGAATAACTCACTATGAAAAACCAAGTTTAAGGAAATACACTAAATCCAACTGAACATGTTTCTTTCATCTGGAACCTTTATTTCCTGTAGATAAACCTTCATTTCCTGTAAGTCTAGTATGCAAATGACTGTAAAGCCATAACTACAAGAATTGATTATCCCCTTGATGAACGTTTACACAGTTAGTAACGATTACTGTCCATTTACAATTGCCATGAATAGATCACTTCTAGGGGAAATCTTATGGATTTGGCTGCAGGCTGCACTGCTAACACACTGTATTATTCTTCTGACATAGTGTCAACTTTCACTGATGATTAACATAATAATTCCAAATATACCTATCATGTTCTGTCCTTCATAAGGTAAATATTTCTTATTGTGACCATTCATCGATTTTAATTTCACATTTACTTGTGAAGGAGTCACCTAAAATTCAGTTGATTACTTACCATAAATGATTATTAAATGATTCATTCATTAATATTGTTTCAAAAAGCAACACAGTTCCCTCTATGCCTAAAGAAATGGATTCAATGAAAATAAAAACCCCAATAAGAAATATCTTGTCCTTTATAAAATAAAATTTAATAAAAATAAAATAATTCAATAGCTATATAAATTGCTACAGATAATATCACTGGCTTAATATATTTTATTAAAGTTATTGCTCTGTTAACAGTGATCCAAGTGTTACTTCTCAACATGTTCTATTCATTTTCACAATTTCAGCATTATTGACTATATCTTAGATCAGTTTCTCTTTGCTTAAATAAATTATGTTCCCTTTTCTCTTATCATTGATTAGACTAGGGTCGAATGCTTTATACTTAAAATCAGTTTTATTCTAGCACATGTACTATTTAAACTTCTCATTAAAATACAAGTTTTAATGTCCATTAATATTATTAACATTAAGTTGTTTTGTGGTTCTTGAGAAATGATGGCTTATAATTGCTAGTGGGTAATTCTCATCCTTCACTTTGAGTACAGTCCAAATACATTACTGTTAATCATGATTTTCTAAAATGCCTACAAATTCTAATATTATTATGTAACTGGGGCTCTAGCTAAGTGCCTCAATATAATTGCTCCTTGAAATATTCTTAATAAGGCTACATTGACATCAGACACATGCATTCAGAAGCCACTTCCTTCTTGGTGTTTTAAAGGAAACCATTGCCACTTTCCACGATTATTCCTATAGATTTTTCTGCCTATACCTGATTATTTGAAAGGCATTGTTCAACTTTGGCAATAGGATCTTATTTTTTTCTTCTTAAAAATAAGTCATCAAATTTATTCAGTAGCTAAGATTTCTTACTGAATCTGGGCTGTGATATTATCCTTTATTTCATTAAAACATGTTTTCAGAATCCATTAGCGGAGGCTCAGAGGCATATATTCAAAATCATAAGCACACATCTATAGTTCATATTTTCACAGTGAGTACTCAACGCTCAGATATACTCTATATAATACTCCCTAGGCAAGGCAAATAGCTTTATGGCAGCTACAATGTGAATATTTCCTCTGATTACATACTAGTTTAATTTTGAATCTAAGAAAGCACATCTGAATTACCTAAGTATGAAGGTTACTTAAATTTATGAAGCCTATTATATGCTAAAACCTCTGAGATCTGGAAAAAAGTACTTCAGAAACCAGAAACTTCAGTACTGGTGCGAGGGACGGGAGGATGAAGGTTTCGGCGGCAACAGATACACTCTGACCATCCACCAATAAGTGAACTCAATTGAGATTATGTGCTAACCACAAATTTAAATATACAGCTTTTAAGTTAACTCATTTTATTCATTTATGGACAGATCTTAGTCTGTTCAGGCTGCCATAATAAAATAGACTGGATGGCTTAAAAAACAGAAATTCATTTTATCAAATTTCTAGAGGTTGGACATTTGAGATCAGGTGCCAGCATGGTTGGGTTCTGGGGAGAGAGCTCTCTGCCTGGCTTACAGATGGCCACCTTCTCCCTGTGCTCACATGGTCTTTCCTTTGTGCATGCTCATGGAGAGGAGACACGCTCTCTGGTTTCTCTTCTTATAAGGGCACTAATTCTTTCTTGATATCTTCCTCCTTACGCTCCTCACCTCATGTAACCCTAATTACCTCCTAGAGACTACTTCCAAATACCATATTGGAAGTTAGGGCTTCAACATATGAATTTCAGGGGACACAAACACTGTCCACAACACAACATTAATGTGCTTGGAAAACGAACCATCAGGCAAAAATAGGACTATATATATATAATTGCTAAACAATTATAAAGTTTACACCAAAACATTATTTTTATTTAGGCACAGTTTTCTTCCCATATTTTTATCATTTTATTGTCCTTTATGGCTATCTTATTGAGCCAATTTATGGACACAGATATTAGTTCAAGATCAGGACAGTATCAAAAAATACATTTTATAAGAAGGTTAACTGACTATACAGATATCTCTAACCAGAAAACATGTTTCCACATAGTGGCAGCCAATAAAATAGATATAATTAAACCAAAAACTGAGTCACTCTCCCACGCAAGCAGTAAAAATTAATGCTTACAAATCATAAGAAGAGCAATGGTTTCTGTTTTCCCAAATCAAATAAAGTACTCCCTTCACAACATTTACAACACTCTGGGGCCTAAACTTTAGGCACAGATAAAGTATTCCAAAGAAAATGGGCCACAGAAGATTAAAAAGCATAATCAATAGTAAATCCCTAGGCTGTAGAGTCATACATTTCGAGTATTCCTATGTAACCCCAGAAGATTACAGTTATTAAAGACAATATTTTTGTACTTGACACATTTGCCTTCCACTTAAAAGCATCTTGGGTGAACATTATTATTATTATTATTATCATTATTACTAATACCATGACCACTCTGACTGCTACTACTGTTACAAAGAATAGATCATACGTCTGCTTTAGGGTATAAAGAACTGTACACTACTCGCTCTTTTTAAAGAGATTCATTGCCTTCAGCTATGACAGAGTTACAATGACTGACATCTGAAATCCACTTAGGAGTGGTTTGCTATTGGGAGCTCAAAGTATTGATCTTATTTTTGCAGTCACAGAACAAAACTGTTTTCTTTCTCCAGGTTCCCATAAATGAAATATCTGGGCATAGTGATAATGTTTCTTGCTGGAGAAGTTTGTTCCTTGGGTATTCTAAGTAGTTTGTGTATAAAGTATGAATCTAAATACAGCTGCTAAGACCTTCTGTCATGCTTTTCTCTAGCTCTTCTGCCTTCTCATCAGTCTTCTCAACACAGACTCTACATGCCAGGATCTGAAGAGCATAGCTTATGTCACATCTTAAACAGTTGCATGAAGAAATTAAGCTCTAAGAAAATCTGGCAATAGTTTGACAGGGAAGCTAAGCACATGTATCATCACATTTCTTTCAGTGATACCTGACTATGCCTGCATTGTCTAATTATAGTCATTGGAAAGAAAGAATCACTTAATGGACCACCAATCCATATTCACAGAGACACTGGAAAAGAAAAATCCATTGTCTCTAAGTTTTATTACTGTTTGTAATCATCTAAGAGAACAGGCTCTTAACTATGGGAAACTGTCTTCATGGCTGCTGCTCTTTAATTTTGGGGATATTACCATTTTCTTATCAGGAATTCAGTCAGAACTGTACTGCTTTTGGCCAATGATTACAGAATAGGGCATACTTATGAAACAACATCAAAATCAATTGTGAAGAAGAAAGTACAGCCAGGGAGAACATTTTCATTAAAGATAATGTACTAATCTCATTTTCCTTAAGTTATCACACAATTTCAGCAAAACTTTCTAGCAGTATCTGTAACTTCACATCTGATTGCTGCAATGGTCAGTGAAAATAGTTTCTAGAAACAGCAGAAATTAATTATTTAAATAGACTTTGGATAGTTATCCTTTATTCTTTTGCTTCAGAGAATAAAGAGGAGAGTAGAAGAGCATCAAGTTTGCACTCAGCCTCAGGAAGACATGGGTTCAAATCCCAGCTCTGATTCTTACTAGCTGTGCCATCTTGACAGTGTGCTCATATCTTTTTGCCTTCTCTGTGAACTGGAACAATTGTATGTTTCTGGCAAGTTTATAAGAATTGAGTAATATAGGGTGCCTGGGTGGTTCAGTTGGTTAAGTGGCTGCCTTCAGCTCAGGTCATGATTTCAGGGCCCTGGGACTGAGTCCCACATTGGGCTCCCTGCTCAGCAGGGAGTCTGCTTCTCCCTCTCCCTCTACCCCTCCCCCTGCTTATGCTCTCTTTCTCTCTCTCAAAGAAATAGATAAAATCTTAAAAAAAAAAAAAAAGAATTGAGTAAGATAATGTAGACAATGCATTTAGCATAGCATTCAATAAATTATACTAGTAACATGTTACCATTATCCTTAATTTGTGATTATTCCAGTATAGGAGACAGGTTATGAAATAATGTGGATTATCTTGGCCAGTGGCTTTTTAGGACTATTAATTTTCATTATTATCTGCTATGAGTACTTTGAGAACAGATTTTCCTAAAGATTCAATTGAGCTTAGGTAGGGAAGTAAGGAGTTTGATCAAATAACTTGATCAAAACCCATCAATCAGTTAAATCAAAAGTCTACTTTTAATAATCATAATACTCACAGACTATTAACCATATGATCTAGCTTAGCATCTGTACATGTATTGTTTTATGTTCAAACTGTAGTCATGAAAAAGTGTTACATATGTGACATTTATAGAGGTTCTTTCAGTTTTTACTTAAACTGAATTTTATCTGGTGTGTCTACCTTTTAGAATAGGAGACATAAGGACAAAGATACTGAGGGTCACACTGAATGGTCCTGTAACAGATCCTGCCGTCTGTGACTGTGTCTGTTAATGGTCTAAAAACACTATCCTTTAATTCTGATATTCAAGATTACGTTAGAAAAAGCAACAGTCTTAATCCAATGTGTATTTTGGTTTTTTGTTTTGCTTTGCTTTGCTTTTCACTCATTTTCTCAGGTAGTTTTTGCTGCCAAATGTGTTTTGTGAATATCTCTGTCTCAAGTGATTACAACAGCTGAATTCACAGAAAACATTATAATCACTTACATGCCACCTACCCCATAACCTCACTCTCTCCTCTGATCATCTGATCTACATCTTTACATACCTGAAACAGCCATCCCTGAAAATGCCATTTATTCATGGAACAGACTATAATTCTTCTCATATTCTGTGTTTTATAATATACATATATAGTAAATGTATATTTATAAATGTATATATATAAATGCATATATATTTATAAATGTATATATATATACATACATATGATAGAATATAAAATATACATATACATAACAGTATAATGAATATACGTAATAAAATGACACAAAGATACATATAGACAACTCACGTACCCAACTACCTAGTTTTTTTAATAGATCTTAACATTATTTCATTTTTTTCTGTCTTTCTTTTCCTGTCTTTCCTTGTCTTTCCCCAACTCCTTCCTTCCATTTTTAGAAATGAAACATTTCAGATACAATGAAATCTCTTTTTCCCCTATGTTTCCCTCTCAGATCTTGTCTTTCTTCCCTCCTGTAAGAACCATCCTGAGATGGATATTACCACATTTATGCCTACTTTTACCCTGTTACTATGCATACATTTCTTTTGTATAATTTTAAAACTCTATATAAATGATATAATCCCATAATTTACCTTTTTTGCTAAATAACATATTTGAGATGTATTTTTATTACCATTATATACTAATAATATATACATTGTATACTAATAATCAATAAATACCTTTGTATGTTTCCCTGTGACTTCTAGGGTTCATATTCTAAAGTCAAATATTTGGATTTGAAAGGTGTGCATAGCTTGAACTATATTAGATAGTCTGAACCTACTGTACCAATTTATACTCCTAAAATCAGGGTAGGGGAATTCTAGTGTCTCTACATCTTCTTCAATATTTGGTTTTGTCTTACTTTTTTTTTTTTTTTAAGATTTTATTTATTTATTTGACAGAGAGAGAGCCAGCGAGAGAGGGAACACAAGCAGGGGGAGTGGGAGAAGAAGAAGCAGGCTCCCAGCACTCCCAGTGGAGCAGGGAGCCTGATGCAGGGCTCGATCCCCAGGACCCGGGGATCACGCCCTGAGCCGAAGGCATACACCCAACAACCGAGCCACCCAGGCGCCCCAAGGTTTTGTCTTACTTTTGCACTTTTATCAATCTGACGGATGTATAATGATATCTCATTTTTACTCAAAACAGGTTTTATTCCAACATGGTTCCTGTCTTCAACATGGTTCCTTTCTTCAAACACATACAAGATTTTGTATCTTGTAGGGATCACAATAAGTCCCTAACCCATCGTATCCAATGGATACTTTTCAATCTTCCATTCTCATTAGCATTTGAGACAGCTGACCACTTCTATCCTCAATATTGAGTCACTGATGTTTATTAAATGAATAACTTACTAAATGAATACACATTGCTTAGTATTTGATGAAAAATCAAAAAGGCAAAATAACTGTTTTTCCTTTCTTGCAAACTCAAGTACAAATGTATTTTGTAAGATATTAGTTGAATGCCTACAAAGTTCTACTACATATGCCAGACATAAAAGATTTAGCCTTTCAGTATGGAACAGAGCCTACAATAATGTATACTTAATAGATATGTGCTTAATAATAAAATAAACTAGATTTATTTTCCTTGTAGTACCTGTTTATATTGCAAAAGTTACATATACTTAAATACTTCTTTACTGTCTAACTCCTCCTGTAGAAACTGTGTGCCAAAGAGCATGGACCTTATCTTCTTTATTTTATATCCCAAAGGCACAGAGTACCACCTGACACCTGACCCATATTACAAAGTCAATGAATGTTTGTCAAACATATGAACAAATTGGAAAGTAAGAAAATAACTTTTATAAAACCTTTGTTCTAATAAAGGTTCAAATGAAATTTAAGATTTGTTCTTCTTTATCCAATACCTTTCAGTGATGACTAAAAAGATGGTCTAGAGCTTAAACCATGTGGAGGAGAATGGGTAATTGTCAGTATCACCAAAATACGGGCATTTTTCTGAGAATGAGTGGGCACAAAAAGAATGTGGGTAAAACCCTATACCTCTTCATTTGGTTGGACAAACACAGAGATATCGATATGTGTGCTGAGTCTTCCCTGGGCTGACCTCACAGGAGTGGATCCTAATGGGGCCTACGGGCATTTGTAGACTGGTTTCCAAACTCCTCCACCCCACAGGTGGCATGATTTCTGAATCATCAGCAAAAAGTCTCCTTGTCACACAAAACATTCTTCTACATGCCTAAAACGTAGCAATTTAAACATCGCTGCTTTGACTGAAACTAAATTAGGCCTCTGGTTCCATTAAAATGTAAAATGTTATAGAAAATATAACCTTTTACGTCTTACCCTTTCAAATACAAGACATATTCCCTCCTTACATACACAAAGCTCTCACAGGTGCTCAATAAACGTCTATGGCCTTAGTAACGTATGACATCTTAGGATGCTGTTCAAAAAGGATTTTTGGGTAAGAGGGAAAGTGTAAAATCTTTAGGCTTCCAAAACTGGCAAAGATGTAAGAACTGGTGGAGGTGGCAACAAAAAGAAGTTCAGTGTACCAGATACTTTGATAATCAGCCTTGCCTACTTTGGAACGATCCAGAATGCTTTTATAGTAATAAATCTCAAGTTACTGGTTTAATATTTAACATACCAGTTTCACCAGGTGGAAAAAATGCTTCAAGAGAAATAACTGTAACACTAAGAAACACATTGAACCTAGGATTTTGTTTGTTTGTTTATTTTGTGAAAAATCAAAGCTACTTCCCAGAATCAGGGCTCTGGTCACTTTCACTCCACAAAGTCCTCCTTCATTCAAAAGCCCCAGGGACATCCACTTTAGAACTTTCAGAACATTTAAAAGGAATCCAGATAAGCTGGTCTTTCATAATAACAGACCACCTAAAATCCACAGACATGACAGTAATTCATTTTCAGGACAAACCACCTTTATTCCCGACATGGAGAACCAACCTCCACAAAGTCTCAGGGACAGGACTAGAACCTTGTGCACACTAAGTGGCCATTTATTATTGGACAGTCCATGCCAATAGATGAGTTATTATTATGCTGCCAAGTCCACTTCCAGTCTTGAGTCACCAATAAACCCCAGAAAATGTAAAAGCCTTCAAACAAACTTTACATAACGGAGTTGAGATTTGAGGGGAAAAATGTTTTTTTTTAAGTTTATGGGGAAAAGTCTACAGGAAACAAGTTCGCTAACTCTCTGCCACTGTCACACATTCTCTAGACACATCTATTCACCTAAAAATGTATCATCATGTAAACATTTACTGAATGAGTATTTTTCTTGAAAATTTGAAATTCTTTCCATAAGAGAGGTATTGATCTTTAATACCTGATCCTGGCTGGCTCCTAGAGATATTTAGCTTGTTAAGATGGAAACCTGAATATCACTACGAGCACATCAAAAGAAAGGCGTTAGACAAGTGTGAGGCATGAAAGCCACTATCTTTAAGTGAAATGTTATCCCCTGCATTGCATTGTGTGAGAGATTGCAAACATCATTTCTGAAAACTTTCATTAATATCTCACAGAGCACTCATCAGTATAAAGGATGAATGTGCAGGATCTATCTCTCAGCTAAAAATGTGACATGCAGACAGTCATAGAATAAGAACCCGAACAACAACAAAAAAAAGAAATATCTGATGGATCATAAAGTTTTTGTTTGTTTCTGATTGCTTATTTGTTTGTGTTTTTTTTTAGCCAGCTGCAGAGAAGGATTTGATTTAAGAGTCAGCATGATAGGTGAATAAATAATTCCCCCATGTGTGAGATATCAGAAGGAGAAGGCCAGCAAATTCCACTTCCAGAAAAAGCAAAGATAATAAAAGTTCTTGACTGCTCCATCGTCAATACAAACTAGCCTAAAAGAAAATGTTCAGATTTCCAGACCAGTTAATAATAGCAGACGCATTCCTCAGGTTTGGGGAAAAGTCATTCATATTTTAAGATATGGATCTTTTTGGAGAAATTTCAGGCATAGGAATGGAAATGATAAGATCCCATTTTGATTTAAAAGAGTTAAAAACATTTTATCTCCAGGAACAGTTTTTGATATAAGCAAATAAGAAGTTGGAAAAGCACTGGACACACTGGCTGAATGGAAGTGTGAAAGCATCTATTGTATGTTGGGGGGATGGGGAGAGCTGGGGACACAGGGGCGTGCAGAAGAGGGTGAGGAGTCCCGGTGAGGTGGGAAACTAGATGCAAGCTTCATGTACTTCCCCTATTCACAAGAGGCTTTTTTTTTAACCTGAAAACAAAGGGAAATAAAACATTTAACATGCCTGTAACATAGTAATTTCATTTCTGTAATAAAATGAGAGATTTTATATTTATTTTACACTAGGAAAACAGGAAAATTACCATTTGGAAAAATATTTTGATAAGGGAGACCCCTGGGGGAGGAAGGGAATGGATGGAAGCAACAAATGGCTCTAGAACTAGTTTCCTTATTAAGGAAATAAAAATACAGGGCATTAAATTAATTTCAAAATTCAAATAAATGTGTTATTAACATGATTATGTCCCATGCAATACTTTGGGCTTACTTTAGCCAAAAAATTACTTGTTGTTTATTCAAAATTCAAACTTGACTTGGCATCCTATATTTATCTGGCAAACTACCTGGATTAGAATTTGGGTAGGAGAAAGCAGAGATGAGTGCTGGTGAGGAAAAAAAGAGAGAGAACAGACGAAATGGTAGTCAGCCATATCAACCAAGGCGAGGGTGAAGGGGGACAGTGAAATCTACTCTACAGTTTTAAACTAAATGCTATATGGTGTCACAATGTATCCCTTCTCAATTAGAGCCCATACTCCATTGAATAGCCACTACATAAAGCTATGTAAGAGTTGGATGGGCTGAATGGTTAACATAAAGGAAATTATAGGGGGGAAAGAGAGAAAAGAGCAAAGACTAGTTTAAGGTGATAATTTAAAAAAATCATGTGTGATCTTGATCTCAGCATGGCTAAAATTGGAGGTGCAAAAGTCACCAGGACCTTATTTCTCTAGTTCTTCAGAACTTGCTCCATTCTCAAGGTGGCAAAATGGCTGGGGCAACTCCTATGTTCCATTTTTCATGTTTAAATTGAGTAGAAAAGCTTATCTATTCTCCTTCAATAGTTCTAGAGAAGTTTCAATGAATTGCTTTGGTTTTATTTGCATTGCACTCTTATCCCTAAATTAGACAATACGTACAGGGACAAAATGTTCTGACCCGCCAGCTCTGAGCTGAAGACCCATAGCTGGAGCCCGAGATAGAGTCATCTCACACCGAAACAACTGAGAAAGACAATGAATTCTGAGATGAAACTGGGCTCTTATTCCAAAAGAAGGGTTATCAATGCTTCATGGCCAAAAAAACAAGCAAGCAAGCAATCAAACAAACAGCAATTATCCACTATAAGTTTTAAACTGTCCATTTGATTTAGATTTTAAGAGCAGGGCAGTAGTGATTGACATCTGGGTTATGCACATTTTTCTCCATTTTCTTCACTGTAAGAGTCTGAACTTGAACAACTTACCTTATAATCCCTTTTATCTTGCTATAAAACCTGTCCCACATAAGTGCTTTAATAAAAGCAGAATGAATAAATGAATGAATAAATAAAAGCAAATGCTATGTTCTAGACATGCAGATTTTGTAAGTTTCTATACAAAGTATTAAAAGAACCGAGCCAACAGAACAAACGTTAGGCCTTAAACAGATCTTTTGTTTAAGTTAATCATATATGTGAGATGGCATATATATCCGCAGGGAAAAATGTGAACCTCAAAACTCGTATCTCTAGAAAAATTTGAGTTGGGAGACCACTGTGCCACTTAATTGTCGAAGTGACTTTAAACTAGTTACTCATCCCTGGAATAGGAAGAAAGTTACCTGACAGGATTGTCATGATGAATAAATAAGCTATGTATATGCAAATGTTGACCAGTTTATAAACTCTTTGTGTATTGGTTTACACCAGGGCAGATCTGGGAACTAGCCCAATATCGAACACAGTAGAGACACTTATTAAATGTTTCTTTAACAGAAATCTGAGTACAGAACATTAAAGAAACTTATTCTGGAAAGAGAGAGAGAGAGAGAGAGAGAGTGTGTGTGTGTATAAGAGAGTCAGTGGAGTGGGGAGAGAGAGTTATATAGGGGCATTATATAAAGTAGTAAAAATGTACTGTCCTTTCATATTCAAACATTTTTTAAAACTCCATTCTGATTCTATAAATAAGCATATGTCAGATATGTCAGGAATATATCAAATTTTACTGTGTATTTAAGATTTCTATTTTTTTCACCATTTGCTCCTTCTCATTAGATCGAGCAATTGAAATACATTTTGCTTGTGCTGCAGTTTTCTATTATGGATATGTAATAAGACTGACAAAGAAATGAGAAACTAAAATTGTAGTTTTCTCTTCCCACCCCCATTCTTTTCTCTCATCCTTTAAGGAAGATCTACAAGAACTCTGTGTCTCTGTTATACGATTCCACAGAGAAAAAAGTTACCTATCTTTACAGTATTTGTTAACATAAACGAGAATTTTTTTAATGGCCAGAAAACTTTGTTAAGTCTAATTTAATATGACTATATTTCTACAGGCTTTATTTAATTGTTAAACTTTCTGTGTCAAGTAATACTCATACCATCCATACTAAGTCCCACATGATTATATAAAACCATGGTATAAAGCCCACTGAAATTCCAAGTATACCAACTTATTTATATGTATAAAAAGTTCTCAGATCTGTGAATTGGGCTTATTGATGATCAATATGAATTATGATAATAAATCATGAGAACAGAAGTTTAAAATCAAAGGCATGTTCTTGTAGTTAGGACTACAAGAAAAAAACTTCTAATATTAGTATGACTGGCATTTGGATGGTTTACCATTAACCTATTAGTTTTTACTATATGCATATCATTGAACTTGCCACAAGCCAGATAATATAAATAGTAATATTAAAATCAGATCATGTATCTAGTTGCTGACTCCTAAATGTTGATAATCTCTTTGAGGTATTTGGTATACGTGTGGTTTTTGTTGAATACTTTAAAATAAAATCTGCGTTTGATTAGAAAAAGTAATTTACACTTATGAAACAGATCAGAAATGTAGAAAGCTTTTCAAACAACTGAAAATTACCAACAAATCTACCACACAGACAACCCTTAATAGTTTAGAGTATATGCTTCTAAACCATTTTCTACATACAAACAAATACATATCCCCAAACATGTCGTCTGTGTGCGGGGAGGGTGGCTATAAGGTGGGGGTTTGAAGGATAGAGAGGTATCAGAAAAGGCTGTCTTACAGAGTTGATATTTGAGAAGCTGAAAGCCAGGATACATGCGGCCAGCACACGCAGGACAATGGGGAACGTGATGTGAGAGGAGGCAAGAGAATTCAAGAAAATGAATTTTGCCAGTAACAAGAGTGAGCTTGGAAGGTTCTGCAGAACCTCCAGATAAGATACCAGCTTGATTTTGGCCTTGGGAGACACTGAAGAGAGGACCCGGTTGAGTCTACAGAACTGTGAGATAACAAACAAATATTTGTCACCAAGCATCTGGTAATTACTTATGAAGGAATAGAAAATTAAACAAATAGGAAGTTATTAGGCAAAGAAGTGTCAGAATTGGTCTGCATTTTATTTTTTTTTATAATAATTTTTTATTATGTTTTGCTAGTCACCATTGGTCTGCATTTTAAAACGTTCCCTCTTTGGGAAAAAGAAGAGAAGAGGGGAGGGAAAGGGAGAAGAAGGGAGAAAGAAAAAAGGGAGAGAAAGAAAGAAATCCTGAGTTTATGCAGAAAAAAACAGAAAGACTAATTGGGAAGACTTTGCAGTAATCTAGGACAAAGAAGAGAGGAGATCAAACAAAGGATAAAGAATGTAGTGATGGAAATTAAAATAAAAATGTCCATGAGGAAGGAATATGCTACTTCATTTACTCACTCAAACAAGGACATTTCAGCAAGTGTACTAGCAAGCAGGGATATAAAGGATTGTGCTGAAAATCTTCCATCCTCCTTTCAGAGCCAATCTCTACCCTCTCTCCCCCTGCCCTGGGTTTCTGGAGGCCGATCTGTGTGGACTCCAGGTAGGGATTTTTCTGGCCTCTGGTTCTAACTTGGATTTAACCAAAGGGGAGCACTCATAAGAGACAGGAAGGAAAAAAGAAAGTGAACTCAGAGTACTTATTTTCATTTCCTCCCAGTGGAACACTGTGAACTGGCCACAACAGTTAACTAAAAGTTTTAACTCCTATTGGGTGGCCCAACCCCTTCCCTCTTCTGGGTCTGGCACCTGCTTCTTCCTATTTCCCCCTTCAGACCTAACGGTGGGTATTAGGTCTGGAAAACTGCATTATCCTAGTTTATGACCACTTCATTTTAAACAGTGCCATTGCAAAAATTAAGTCAACTGACACGAGCTTTTACAACAAATAAAAGTGTATAAAGAGACAAAGACCTACTCTTGGAAAATGTCAACATTTTCTATATTAAAAAAATATAATGCAATTTGTATTTCTTGAGACAGGCCTATATACACTGTTACAGATTTTCTCAATGGAGAAACTGAGGCTACGGAGGGGAAAGAGTGTTTGCCCCAATGTCACACCTCTAGAAAGTAGTAAAAAACAAACAAACAAACAAACAAAAAAAACCACCAACAAAAAGAATGGAAATGGCAACAGTGTCATCACTTCTGAACTTCTGAGTAATCAAATATGAGCCCATGTGATATTCTTTGGATTTAGTAACATGGAGATTATTTTGTTTCCTTTTTTTTTTTGCCATTATAAACAATTCTGCAACAAATTTCTTACACATACACAGGACATGCTCGTCTTTTTCTAGAAGTGAAAGAGCTAGATGAGTACGCCTATTTTAAAATTAATAAATAATTCCAGTTTGCTCTCCATAAAAGATAGACATTTATACTCCTATCAATAACATAGGACAAGCGTCTATGTTCCATTAAACCCTTTCAACAAGGCTATCAGTCTGTCTGATGTTTCGTCAGTCTAAGAAAATTAATATTATTTTATTTGTACTTATGTGCATTTGATTACTAGGAAGGGAGAAATTCTATGCACATAACCAATGAACATGAATCTGATTAAAAAAAAAATCACAAGAGAAACTCCGTAAGAGATGGCTTCTTAATAGCTTTTGTGAGGTATGGCTTCATACAGAGGTTCACACAGTATCTTTAAAACACTATCTCTTTATGTTTCACTACATCCTCCACCCAAGATTGGCTTCACATTGACCAAGTTCTGTCATGGAACAAATTCAAGCAGTAAGTCTATTATTTTTATCTATCAATTGAGCAACTCCAAAAAACATTTATTTTGAAATAGTTCCCAGAAAAACCCCAGAGCTGGCTTTCATTGGTTTGGCTTCCACCACATGTAATATCCCCAAATTCTGCAGTGTGATTGGGAGGGTCTGGTGCTCTGATTGGGCAGTTGGGGTTCTATGCCCGAATAGGTGATCCCATCCTAATCGAATGCACTTGGACTAGAATAGAAGAGAGCTACTAAAAAGGTTGCATCCTGAAATATCTCAAGAATGAGTACATTTGAGCCATTTCTATCTGATCCATAAATAAGGAATGCTGAAAGTGCTGAACATTCTTTCACAAAACCAGTAGTATTTTCATTTTCTTCTCTTGAGGCACAAGTGGCTCATTAGCTTCAGAAAAACACATTAGTATTTAGTTGTAATTTAATATGAACCTTTCATGGTCAACCATTATTAAAGCCAAAGTGATTATAGTGAAACCCTAATTGTCTCCAAATGTCCTCCATCTCAGGGGTAGATACAAGTAAGAGAGGGAGGTGCTTGCAATTAGCTAAAGAAAGATAGCGTGTGTGGCAGGTAAGGTGGCACCTGCTCTGAGTTAGGATGCTTATTTGGAAAAGCAGTGAGTAAGACTGGGTATTATTATAATATACAGAGCCAATGGAGACAACTTAATGAATATGTGGTAAAGTAAAACTACAAAAGCACAGGCTGGCAAAAAGCTAATAAAAAGGTAACCCATAGATTCACAAAAATGACCAGAGACCAGAGCATGTATTAATCAATGTGAATGGGCACATTAGAATGCATGTCCCTAATTGTATTCCTTAGAATCACAGTTTCCACAGGGCGTGGAGAGTCCCTCGATGAAAAAGGCAAAAAAAAAAAAAAGGATTCATTGGCGAAATAAGGTGTAAAAATAATCTTAGTGAACTGAAATTAAAAAGGTTTCTTTATTCCACAGCATCTCTAACTAGGTCCTAAGCATTTGTTCCTAACTTCTTGGCGGCCGGCCCAAAGACCCAAGAAGCAGACTGCTGTTGACACTGGTTGGGCTGAGATCGGAAAGAAGCAGGAATTGGGATTACCTGAGGTCAGCTCATACTAAAGCTAAGCTAGATGTTACATATTAGGTTCATTTTACTTCTGAAAGATCAGACCACGGGCAGTCAGACAGTGGATTAGATACAGACATAAACCAAGCTTTGACTCAGTAAGCCAGGGAGAGGTTTGGGCAAGGCATGGAAAGATTTTGAATACTCTCTGAGGACATTCTTCCACGTCATTCTGAATGACTTCCTTGATCTGCCTTTTCTCTAGTCCTTCTCGTGGCCTGATGCATTGTAAGAAGGTGTAATCCTTTTTACCAAGGTAATAACAGAGTTAATAACTTACACTCATAGAGTATTGACTACAGGCGCCATTCTAACTTTCAATGTATTAATTTATTTGATTGTCAAACCACTCTATAAAAGAGGTAGTTTTATTAGTGTAATGGAGGAAAATGAATAGCAGGGAAATTAACTAAATTGCATGAGAGACAGAAGTGGACATTAAACCTGGCAGGCTAGCTCCAAAGTGTATATACAACCACGTTGCCTTCTTGTTTTGGTAACATCGGAGTTTCCAATATCTGCTTTACATTAAAAATCAACAATAAAGACTTCAGACAAGTCTTAGGAAGAGGCTTGTCTTTCTTAAAATCCACTGCCCTGAAGGCAGGAAGAGGCTTGTGTCCAAGGACAGAGATTAAGACATTATTCAAACATATGAAATTCACAATTTCCTCAGGACAACATATGGCCTCTTCAGCCACAGATTTCTGCTCCTGCTCCAAATTTTATAAGTTATATATATTTTGTTCTCTGTATTCCCCCCTTTTCCATTCTAAAGCATTAAAAATGTCCCTTATAATATTTTGCTTCTAAAACTTAAGCACTTTGCAAGCAGAAAACACTTTCAACAGCCCTTACCCCTTATTTCTAAATGTATACCTATTGCCAAGATTAGGCAACCAAATTGTTCAGGAGGAAGGAGGCAGGGAGGTCATCTCTTAAAGATCTAGAGTAGGAGAAAGGGACATGCTTACACATAAGGGGTTGGCACTTTGCTCAACTCATCTCTTCTCTGTGCTGTGGTGTGGGGTTCAGAGGGTAACAGCTATGGAGCAGAAGTGGGGAGGACGAAGCGAGGTATGGGGCTTTCAGCTTCTGCAGGGTGTTCTGTTCCCAGCATGGCCTAAAAGCAGTCACCGAACTTCACGGGAGTTCATGGGAATGTCTTAGTGATAACCACCCAAGACTGTGGCTATCTTCCCGAACGGTTTACTCTTATAAGTTTTGGGGATATTTCCACAAACCTATGGGAGTTAGAAAGGAGGTCAAATAAGTAATGGAAAACTGGTTATTTCTACCAGCCTACCACATTAGTTCTCAACTGTGATTTTCCTTCCCAGGGCACACTTGGCAATACCTACAGACATTTTTGATTGTAGCAATTGGGGGTGCGCTGTTGCTACTGGCATCCAGTGGGTAGTGACTGTCCACCTTATGAATTAAATAGTTGTTTTGCTAGCAAAATGAGTTTATTTGGGAATAGTGGAGGAACTGTAATTAGAGACAAGCAAACTAAAGTAAACCACAGGCAAGTCAGATGAGACAACGGCAAGGTCAGCTTCTAGTAGGTTTTAGGAGGATGGCTGGGGATGGCTGTTTTGAATAAAAGTTCAATGGAGAAGAACCAGTTTGAAGTTGTGACAACTTCTCACTGGCTGCAAGCTATTGTGGCATGTTGTTGTTGGGGCAGGGAGAGATCTTCCTTTTCTTAAAAGCAGGAGATAAAATTTCTAGGAAAAAACATCCTCCTTTTTCAAGACAATTCTTATCTTCCTACTGGATATGCAGGCTGCAAGGAGAGGTACACGCACAAGAGCTTCCCATTTCAGGCCTTCCAACCCGATTTCAAGTGAGGTTTTCTCTACTCACTTTGACTAGACCAAGGATGCTGTGAAATACCCTACAATACAGAGGGCAGCCACTGTAACAACAACAAAAGCAAATGACTGGCTCAAAATGTCAACAGTGTTGAGGCTGAGAAATTCTAATGTCCAAGCAGCAAGGGGTTCTAAGGTTGACTTAGTTTAATTTCAAAGGAGGGGAGAAAGTAAGAGAAACATCTCATTTTTTTCCACGCTCAAGACTATGGATGGTATAGAGAAAAAGTACCTTACACTCTCTTTATTTGCTTATAAAATGAAGCCATGATATGGGGTGTTAGGAGCAACAAGGAAAATTATATGGTCAGTATCAAAGAAATAGACCAACCTCGACCTGGCCATCTCGACTGCTGTCAGCAACGCAGAACGGACTGGGCATCATAGCCTTGATTTAGGCAGCCTGACGCCATAATCCCCAGGGAGCTTACCATAATGCAGCCAACTACCTCCAGGTAGCTCAAGCGCTTACCTGTGGATAAGCCCAGATTCTGCCAGTCCATCAGCAACATCCAGTGAGACTTTGTTCAAAGAATAGGGACAGTTCAAAGTCTTTCTTCCCCTCCACCTCATTCTCTAGAGCCTTTTAACTCTCTTCTAGTTTAGGTGAGGGGCACAGTGGTAAAATTTCCCATTCATCATTCCATGGTGAGCCTCTTGGGTTTTTCTTTTCTATAACAAAAGCGTATCAGTATTTTCTGGAAATCCAAAAATGTGTGATAGAATTAATAGAGGTGTCAAGGAGAGAAAGAGTTGACAGGAAAGATTTTAAGATAAAATATTGAATCCGTTTTGAAGGACATTTACATTCTACCCTTTATCCTGTTAAAAAGGTAGAACAAGGGAAGGGATTTTAGGAAACACAGAACTAAGCTAAGCAACAGGAATCTGAGGTAGCACTGAGCTAAAACATTACACTGATGATAATTATATGAATAAATATAAAATTATGGCTTATTGCTCTGTAGAGACCCTTGGGTAAGAAATTAAGTAAGATTTGATAGCAATACTTAAAATTAACATCCTGAGATGATTTTTGAGGGTTTGATAAAATTACTTTTTAAAATACTAAATCTATGGCAATTTATACTGTTAAAGTATATCTTAAAATTAATGTTTCATGTTTGATATATGAATAGAAGCATTGTGAATAAGGGCTGATATTGTGGGTCCTCAGAGCCACAACTTGTTCTTCCGATATAAACTATAATATTGTCAAAATGCATATGATTCAGGGAAATATTAAGCTGTATGTACAACAAATGGCCACAGGCAAGGTAAAGGGAAGCTTAATCTATGCAATTTAAACATGAAACCATTTTGACACACTCAGATGAACTGAACTCATTTTATACTTAGATATTTGTAATCATACAATGCAATTTTCATGACTGTAAAACATTAACTATAGATCAACAACTCAGTTTGGAAATCCTGACCCTACATTTTCAGAATAAAAAGACCCAGTGTTGAGGTATATGGAAGACAAGTATTTGGGCAATTATCAATCAATCATTCTGCAGGGAGTAGCTAATTGTTCCCTGCCATCTATGAAAACTATTCAAATCCCAAGAAGTTAGGTGCAATTCCATCAACCGTATCATGGTGAAGCACTGCCTCTCTCCTCATAACGTTACAATCAGTAGTATGCATTCTTCTCTCTCGACGACACTAACTGGTTAATGTCTTTTGGATTTAGGTTCCCAAACTACCTAGGCAGTATAAAATCTTTATCCACTTCTCACCACTTACCTATATAAAAGCAAACGATAAACAAACAGACACAAAATGAAACCAGACAAACACATCAATCTCTGGGCACCATTGTATTTGGTTGCTCAAAACCTGGCATGGAAAGTGAGCATTTCTTTTACAGTATAGTTATTACAATTTTGTTCCATGTCTCTTCTCTCTGGAATGTAAGCTTGCCTCGGGTGCACTGCTGCTTCAATTCAGCCCTATATCCCTATGGCCTGGTACCTATCAGGAGCTCAGAAAATGCTGGCTGAATGAAAGAATTTTATATATATATATAGAGAGAGAGAGAGAGAGATTGTAGTTTTAGCTTATATGCAAAAGGCCTTTCTCAGTCCACCCAGGAGGCCATAACAAGGAAAGAATGATGAAGCAATCTGCCTCATCCCCTGCCCTTGGAAATTTCCCTGACAAAAACCACCATTTCTGGGAAATAATACAATGATGATAGAAGAGAAACAGGCAATCTGAACCTTATACCAAAGGGAAGGGCAAGGTCTTTAATAAATTACCTCTCATGTGAAAGATGGTTAGAGGTAGAATTAAGTGTGTTTCCTATAGCCTGGCAGCGGATGTTTAAGCCAACACAGAGTTATATATTTTATATACTGAGAGCCAGTCTTGGCCCCTGGGAACCATCAACTACTGAATTAAATTTAATCACCTATGTTCATTTATTATGGATCCCCAAAAGGCTTTTCTCCGTGGTTCTGGGCAGCTGTGTTGGTTTCCCTTCAGCTTTTTCCTAACTTTTTAACCTTGTGGCTATTTTTCTTTCTCTCCAGTTTTATTCATTTCTGCTTAAATGTAACTTTTTTTTTTCCTAAGAAAGCAATCACAAGCATTTTCAAAACTGAAAAATACAGGTACTAGGGAGACAGATTCTAATTCAATGTCTTCCTTTTTAAAGTAAATTTGCATTTTTTAAAAAAATACCTGGTATCACCATAAAATCTCTGGGCTCAAATGAGCACTATTCATTGTTAAAAATGCAATTTGCTAAAAAAAGAGTAATAAAGCCTGGAGAATTTGGGAGTGTTTAGATACATTCAGACAGTAGCTGAACCAGAGCCACTTAACTATAGGTCATGATTTTTCATTAACCTCTTAATATCCAGCACATTCACCATTGCCCTGCTCCTTCCCCTTATACAAGAAAGTCACTGTTTATTGCTCTCTTAAAGACTTCAGTAAATGAGCTAAATTGTTTTCAAATTATTCAAATAATTGTCCTTTATTTTCTTTGCGCTTAGTCCAGTTTGATGTTTTTCATCAACTTATCCTTCCAGAGCAATTCTCCTGCCACACACAGAGGTAAAAGACTTTTGTTCTGTGTCTTAATTACGAACATTGATCACAGTAATTTATTCTTTCATTCAGTGAAAGCCCTAAGTCCTATTGCAATGCCTGACACATAGTAAAACGGCCCAGTTCTTGACCTCCGAAAGTGGAAGTTAGGCTGTGGCAAAACCTGTGGTGATCATGTCATGTAATAACCACATGACCAAAGATGAGAGTTACCCTAATTGCTGGGGCAGCTGGGCAAGATAGCCAATTCTGACAAAGCTATATAGTCTGGGCTCTGAAGAATGGTTGATTACATTCCACTAAAAGGAAAAAATGAGTTTGTATGTCATTGTTGTGTATCTGTGAGTGGAAAGGTTATAGAAACTTTGGGGAGAACGCAGGATCATGTTTCATTTTGTTTTGTTTTCTGTGTGTATGATGACACAGTTTGAATTTGACAAAAATACGGCAAATGTGAAAATACACTGTATTTTTAGGAAATCTCAAGCAGTCTCAAAGCTATTGGACGGTAAGGGACATTTTCCTTTTTTCTTTAAGAAATACCCAGGAGGTACCATACCACTTTAATTACCACTGCTTTGTAATATAACTTGATATCTAGAATTGTGATACTACCAGTTTGTTTTTCTTTTTCAAGATTGCTTTGGCTATTCAAGGTCTTTTGTGGCTCCAAACAAATTTTAGGATTGTTTGTTCTAAATTCTGTGAAAAATGTTGGTATTTTGATAGGGATTGCATTAAATCTGTAGACCTCTTTGGGTAATATAGAAACAGGTGATGGGGATTAACAAGTACACTTATCAAGATGAAAAAGTAAAATAAAATAATAAAAAAAAATCCAAAAGGCAATTTAAACTATGAAAAATGTATATCTGGTACTGTATAGAAGATGGAGAGAGAGAAAGCACTTGGAATTGTGCCTTAATAAATACAGTGCCAGTAGGAGGAACAGATATATTCCACGTGAATCACTGTAAAATTTATTTTTAATTTAATAGCAGCTCAAGATTATCAATATTACAAGTGAGTTAAATCTACATTTATGGAACAATGTACCCCATTAAATGTATATATTTATGAAAGTAGCATGGTTTTATGAACCTCACCTTTGACTCAAAACAAGGCAAAATACTTTAAGTATCACTTGGAACATCAGTAAATCAAGATTCCAAAGTTCAGAACTGACAAAGTAACACAACTTCTAGAAATTACTTGCAAGTATATAATCCAAAATGCCTATTTAGTAAAAGAAATG
Source organism: Ursus arctos (assembly GCF_023065955.2). Taxonomy (NCBI): domain Eukaryota; kingdom Metazoa; phylum Chordata; class Mammalia; order Carnivora; family Ursidae; genus Ursus; species Ursus arctos. Next base: position 19,210,225 of record NW_026622930.1, read on the forward strand.
TGACAAAACTTGCATATAATATGATCTATCACATATTTCTTTACTCAACAAGCTTTTGATAAATACACAAAATCTGTTAAGTTGCTATGTAAAAATATTACATAAGTTATTGTCTTTGGAAGGTGAGGTTATGGGTACTCATTAAATTCTTCTAGGTTTCAATAGGTATGCAATTACAAAAATCATGGAAGGGAAGGAAGGAAGAAGGGAGGAAGGGGGAGGGAGGCAGGCAATGAGGGAGTAAGAGAAGGAAGGAGTAAGGTGGATGGAAGGAAGGAAGGAAGGAAGGAAGGAAGGAAGGAAGGAAGGAAGGAAGGAAGGGAGGAAGGAAGGGAGGAATGGAGGGAGGCAGGCCACTGACTTTGTGAATTAGAGGATAAAAATCTTTTCAGTATGTCTATATTCAGTAACTTCTATTATATTTTTTGACATTGAAATAAACTTAAGTTTTATTAGTTTTAAGTTTTTTTGTTTTGTTTTGTTTTAAGCAGAAGGCAATTAAAAGGGTGAATTATTACGTGATTTCCCTAATTGGAAAGGGAGGTGATTTGGGGAGGAAAAATAAACTACACAAGAAAGCTACACAAGTAGGAGCTCAATAACTGCTCGTTGAATGTAGAAACTTAAACTTTTGTGAATATTTGGACCACTTTACAAGACCTTGGACTGTGAGTATGAATTATTGGTCTGCTCTTGTTGTGTGCTACAGTTTATCTTTTTGTCACTCGTGCCAATTAATTGCTCCTATTTCTATGGAAAGGAGCTTTAGTGATAAAAAAAAATGAATTTTTTCAGCAGGTCACCCCTAAGATCCACACACTTGCGTGCACGTAGATCATACACACTGCCCTACATATCCTGTTGCTGTGATCCGCCATCTTTGACCTTTCCTGTTTATGGCATTCTGAAATATAAAGGTCCCAGTGTATGCAAACCGAAAACAAGAAAACTGAAATATTTATCCCAGGAAAGACATAATTCTGTTTAAAAAGTTCCGCTCATGGGGGCGCCTGGGTGGCTCAGTCGTTAGGCGTCTGCCTTCGGCCCAGGGCGTGGGATCGAGTCCCCCATCACGCTCCGCCACCGGGAGCCTGCTTCTTCCTCTCCCACTCCCCCTGCTGTGTTCCTTCTCTTGCTGGCTGCCTCTCTCGCTGTCAAATAAATAAACAAAATCTTTTAAAATAAATAAATAAATAAATAAATAAATAAATAAATAATAAATAATAAATAAATAAAAGTTCCGCTCACTAATTCTCAATGTTAAATCCTAGTAGAGAGAAGGGGCGTTCATATGATACTATTGAATTCAACAACAAAATAAGAAAGGGTTTATTCATCCAACCGCTCCCACTAATTATTCCAATGCATTTTTTATTGTTTCTATCCCCCAATGGATGAAATTCAATATGTAAACTATGTGATTTTTTAAGAGATGAATCAGCCGCTAATGCCAAATTCAACGAACTCTGCTGCTGAATTCACATCCCATTATTATAAGAGGGGAAAAATAAATTATGCCCCAAATCTCAACTATTTTTCTCAGAAGCTTCAAGCTGGAAATTAAGGGTAAGTTATTGGAGTGCTTAGGAACCAAATTGATATTTGGAAAATAGAACTCACATAATGATTTTTCCATCCAGTTTATTTATTCTGAATCCAATAGCCATTAATACACTTTAAACTCCAGGGAACTGAAGGAACCAATGTGGAGTTACTTTATTATCTCATTTATAGGGACTATATGACTTTAAAAAAAGCTGTGATTACAGAAAAAAGTGGCTTTACCCCTTCATTGCCTACTACATAATGTATTTGTTTTGGAGAACCTCTCTACCTCCTAATATAAAAATACCACAAACAACACAGAGCTCAGGAAATATGACATATTCTCTTTCAATGCCTTTGACTTTTCTCCAGAAAGAATATCATCATCCAAGTTGTCACTAACAAAACCTTCTGAAAATGAGAGGTCTTCATAAAAGGAGATGATGGGGCTATATAAGTGATTAACAACACTAATATTTATGTGTTGTAGTCTAATTCATGGTCTAAAGCAAGAGTGAAATACAATGAATTTGGCCTGCAAATTTCTACAGAACACAGCTTGCTAAAAACAGAACTCTGTAAGTCAGTCTACTTGAAAGAAAAGAACCTACTGATGAATCCCTTCCATTTGATACTTTGAACATTTATCTTATTATTGCTTTCTCAAAAAGGGTATACAAGAGCAGCATGAAGCAATGAAAGGAGCAAGGAACAGTAGTTAGGACACATGAGTTCCAGTTCTGTCTCTGTCCTATGCTGAGTGACCCAAAGCAAGATCTTACCACCTCTGGACCTGAGTTACCTCCTCAGTGACTTGAGGGATGACTGTTAGATTATAATTTCTACTGTCCTTGCAGTCCTAAAAACGCATCTTCTATGAACACAAAATGCAAATGTGAAGTCCTAGAACCAAACCATTTGACAAAATACAACTGTACCAGGTGCTAGAGATGAATTATCTTTCTCTCAGGAGCTACTACCTTGCTTTGGTCTTAAAGAGGGCACTAATGTAGCCAAAAGGTAGACCAAAATAGACCCAGGCTTACAGAGTATACATTTGAACTGGTCATCATGACATGAAAAACACTCCAAATAGGTAACAGTACTACAATAGGTGGGTTATTCTAAATAATTGTTTGGGCCTAGTCAAAGGATGCTTACATTAATACAAAAATATAACTGTTTTGCTGATAAGAAATGTGTATGTGTGTATTTTTACAAAGAAATGTTTATAAGACATTTTGTTTCATTTTATTTATGCTTTGCAAAACACGAAACAATTTTAAAGATTTTATTTGTTTATTTGAGAGAGAGAGGCAGCAAGAGCACAAGCGGTGGGGAGGGGCAGAGGAGGAAAGAATCTCAAGCAGACTCCACACTGAGTGTGGAGCCTGACCTAGGGCTTGATCCCATGACCCCGATATTGTGACCTGAGACAAAATCAAGAGATGGACGCTCGACCCACAGAGACACCCAGGAGCCTTCTCCAAAGACATTTAAATGAAAATATGTAATAAATAGGGGAGAAGCCAAGAAAATAGTACCATTTAAAAAAAAAAAAAGATCTGGAAAATATATATTGGGCAAAATCAGCTGGGGCCTATAATAATGAAAGTAAAAATAACGGTAATGTTAACAATAATAATATCTAACATACGTGAGTGCTATGTGCCATGCATCGTGATGAACACTTTGACTGAATTATTTCATTACATTCCCCAAATAATTCTATAAGATAGATATTACTACACAATGTTACAGGTCAGGAAAATTGATAATAGTCAATAAGTAAGTAAATGACAGAATGAGCCAGGATGAATATATTGTTTTTCTCACAGTGGTATCTATAAGCTATAACCAGAAGAGTTTCTTTGGTCCTATTTAATCTGGCTTTGTCCACGGGGCAATTACAAAACAAAGGAAGGTGCTCTTCCCTTGGGTACTTTTCTATCCTCCTTGTTAGAGATGATCACTATGTGTCTAGTTTTTGGTATTTTTTCACTTTATTTTATTAAGGCATAATATAAAAAGTACATACTTGCACAACTTGATTAATTTTTACAAAATGTACCCATGCAGATAAACTCAAATAACTTCCACCCAGGTTAAGATGTAGAACATTACCAGCAGCCCAACAACCTGCCTCATGTCCCTTCATAGTCATTACCGACCCACAGGAAAGTAATCGCTATTGTGACCTTTATCACTGTAGACTAATTTTCCTGTTTTATAGCAATATATATTGACATCCTCAGTATGTATTCTTTTGTAAGTGACTTCCTTCACTCACAATCATATGTGCATGATTCATCTAGGTTTTTGCAAATACCAGTAGTCTGATGTTTTCATCCATGTATAGTGTTCCACTGCATGACTACACCACAGGTTATTTATCCCTTCTATCGATGATGAACAGTCAAAGCTCTTAGCCCAATTCAGGCTGTTACGAACAATGTTACCATCTGCATTCTTTTCCATTTCTTTTGATGCACAAATGTGGACATGTCTTTTGATACACACACACACACACACACACACACACACTATAATATAGCATCTCTATTCACGTGTGCATACACAATGTTAGGATACATGCTATTTTAGTAGATTCTGCAAACATTTTGTGGGGTGTTTGAACAATATTCCAATTGATAGTATAATTTGCATTTGTTCAACATGCTAGTCAGCATGTGGTATTGTCATTTTTTAAAAAATTTCAGCCATTATGGTGAGTATAGGTGATATCTCACTGATCTCATTGGGATTTTAATTTAATAAAGAATGATTTTGTCAAACTTTACCCATATGTTTATTCATTATTTGGATATAATCTTTTGTGAACTGCCCATTTTTTGCTATGTTTTTCCTCTAAAGTATTTGTCCTCTTCTTATTGCTTTACCAGTATTTCTTTATATATTCTAGATATAAGTCCTTTGTCAGATGTATCTATTGCAAACATCTTTTCTTGCTTTGCACTTTTTTTTCTCTTCATGGTGTATTTTGATCAAATGGAATTCTGAACTCTAATGACATTCTTTTTTTACATAGTGCTCTGTTTAAGAAATATTTACCTATGCCAAGTCATGAGGATATTCTCCTAGACTACCTTCTGAAAGCTTTATGGTTTTCACTATTAAATGTTACGTGCTACCTATTTATAACATACCTAAATATCTGCATAAAAGGTCATTTTGTCCTATTTTGGTTCATAACCCCCCTTAAGACTCTGGTGAAAACTATAAAACTTCAGCCTAATCTATAGGAAAAGTGTGGGAGGAGGTTTTACCAGTCACCTTCACTCTGATGATAAATTTATCCCCTGGACTTAATCCTCTGACTTTATGTTATATGTCTATAAATGTAGGAAGACTGGAATCCAAAAATGTGCCAAACTAGCAAACTAAGGACAGAAGTGACTGAATCATTCACAGGGGGCAGGAAATAACTTTTAGAAAAAAAAAGGTGGTAGCCTAAAACCAAAAAAAGTAAATTCCTTTAAGCCATCCCACAGGATCAGCAACGGTTTCTTGCAGTAGACAAAAGCTTCAATAAGAGAGAAAGCAAGCATTTGTTTATGACTTTGGCAAGATACACAAGAACTTTAGTAGGCTGCAGCAGTACAAGAAACCCTAGATACTGGCCTACAGTAGCACAGACTCTCAAACCATTGTTGGGAAATGTGGAACATGCCACTAAATACTACATAATGAAAACTTTTAAGAACTATTTAAGGGGTTTACAAATGGAAGTGCTATATAAGGAATCAAAAATAATGAAAAATAAGAGAGAAGACTAGAATATGTGAAGCTTTTAGCAACTTCAAGGGAACACTGTTAATTAAAAAAAAAGACAGTGTTCAGGGATGTTTGAATGAAATAAAACAGACTGAAGTAGCATATTTATTTAAAACTTCTGGCCGGTACAATCACCATTGTTATAATTATTTCTCAATATCTCATGAGTTTAGGGGACCAGATACTTATATCTCTCTATGCTCTCTTTGGGGGGGGGGGGGGAATGCAAGTGTAAAAAAAAAAAAAAAGGGACTGCACAATGCATGAGAGTTTCAACTCATGAGACATTTTATAACACAAGAGGGAAACTTAAAAGTATTTGAGGCAATGAATGTTTACCTTGCCACTCCACACCATGCATGCACTGCCAGACATAGCAGATTAGGTAAATCACTGTGGCATTCATGTGTTCATTCCACATTAATTCCAGTAGAATTAAGTTACCAGGCAAGAATCCTTCAAAACCGGATAATTAGAGGACATACAGACTCTAAAAGCAACAATATATTCCTGACAACACGGGAGGTACTTTTGAGTGACTTAACTAACACAGACTCTAGAAGAAGGTATTAACGTAATTATGCAAGATAATTGTGGAGATTTGGGGATATACGTTCATAGGAATGAGATCTGTAATGATGTGGAAAAGATGAACTCATAGGTTAGTCAATTGACTCAACAGTAGAATGGTGCAGCTCAAGGAATACGAGCTCAAGAGACAAATAGGTCTGTTTGGATAACAGTTCACTCAGTGATTAGTCTCTCAGGTATAGTTTTCTCATATGTAAAATCACCGTAAAAAATGCCTACATTGCAGAGCTGTTTTGTGAACAATGCGTATGTAGAATGCCTGAAGAGTAGTCAATGGATGAAAGCTATCATTAGGACTAATCATTTCTTTCTTTTTTCATGGATGTCTTTTGCAGTTAGTTATGAAATGGGGAGAGATCCTTGAAATTCCCACCTAAATTAAGAACTCTGGAAAGAAATAAAATAGGACAGTGGGCTACCAACTACTAGAAAAGAAAATGTGGCAGCTTTCAAGTCAGGCTTGTGGCTGCTACTTACTGGTCATGTGGGCTATGGGCGCTATAAGAACTTTTAGCCAAATGCTGGTTTTCTGACAAGTAGCAGGAGCTTTATTTTTGCTGCTTAGTTGACTGTAAAGAGTCACCATCTGTATAAATTGTAATTTTGATATTCCAGAGCCACATTGGAATTGTTCAACTAATTTCCATAAATTTCCTGTAGTGGTCACAATTGTTCATCCTTATCAGTCAGACCCAGAGCTCAATGAAACTACTGTGAAGCTACAGGTGAAATCCTTTCTCAGCCTTCTACATCAATTCCCCGTGATCCTCAATCTCAAACCACCATAGAGAATGTTCTGTTTGAGGTACGTCTAGGCACATGGACCTCATGAATAATCACCAACAAGAAAGACATTTATTTCAGTGTGAATTCCATCATTAACAATGCTATAAATAATGGCAAGCCAGAGGAAACATTTTTAATTGGAAGCACATGGGCAAGTATTTTAGGTTTCCTTCTATTTCATTAGGGTGATTTTTGTTTCCACAGTCATTTATTATTGTACCTGACATTTGATGGCTTTATAGGTGACTTTATTGGAGGTTTTATAGAAGACTTAAACAGGCACAGATTAACAAAGAAACAAGTGACAATGCCAAGGAGGGAAGTGATCATCACTGCTTAAGCAAGGAAAGAAGAGGAAAAGGAAGCAGTCTGGCTTCCATGTAGTCTTTCTTTTCTTTTTTTTTTTTTTTTTTTAAGATTTTATTTATTTATTTGACAGAGAGAGAGACAGCCAGCGAGAGAGGGAACACAAGCAGGGGGAGTGGGAGAGGAAGAAGCAGGCTCACAGCAGAAGAGCCTGATGTGGGGCTCGATCCCATAACGCCGGGATCACGCCCTGAGCCGAAGGCAGACGTTAAACCGCTGTGCCACCCAGGCGCCCCCCATGTAGTCTTTCTACACAGAGGTAATGTGAGGACTGAGAAGATGGAAGAAAACGGCGCTGGGTAGAGTTAATGAAAATAGCCCATAGAAAATGTTACACCTTTCCACTTGAAACATTCATCTGAGTATCACACAGCAATGTAGTGATGAATGGGCCACATTTGCTGAGCACTAAGCTGTGATACTAAAGCAGAAAACCAAAGGGTATCACAACCAAAATACCTGCATGCCTCCACGGAATCGCTGCCTGTCAGCATGGAGTCAGGATTGATTTTCTAGCATCCCTGCTCTCAATAATTTCGATTTAGATTTATCAATGCACTGACTCTTGAACCATAAGTAAATATATGTTTAAGAAGTTCTTTTCGTATAAATATAGGGTTAACCATTAAACATTTAAGTTTTATTTTAATGAGATAAATGAAACAAGGCAATACTCCTGTATATACCCAAATTTGAATAACGAAATTGTTTTTCATTTGTATGCATTTTTTTTTTACTTCCCTCATTCAAGACTAAGAGATGCCCCGAGATCCATCCCATTCATAAAACATATATAAAATTATTTGGCAGTACTTTCATGGTATATACAAATCAATGAAATTGTTTAAAAATCAAAAACTACAGAATAGGAATAAAAGCTAGTTTTTACTGAGTATAGAATTCCATGCATACTATTCACAGTATTATGATTTTGTGCATATATGCATTTAATTAGATATACTATTTAGCATGAACACATACAGGAGTTGTTACCATCCACATTTTACTAATGAGCGAATAGGCTAAATACCATAAATGGCACTGATTTCTATGACCGAAGATACAGAAACTGAGAGAAACCGAACCCCAAATTATCTGACCTCAAAGCCCAAGATCTTTTCAACTACTTCAAACTTGGTAAATGCCTGTTACCATGCTGGATATTAAAGGGACGGGTGAAGCAAAATAAACCCTGCCTCACCAAAATGATCTAAAATATTCATATTCAAATAAAACTCCTTCTTATCCTGTTTGATTAAGAAACCTTTCAGTTGCCAGAAAATTTGTCTATGAAGATATTAACCAAAATTATAATAGAAAAGAAAACAATTTGAAGACCTAATAATGCTATGAAGTTGCTTCATATTTTATTTCAAATAAAGAATTAAGATCACTATCCAGTTACCACAAACCATGTACAATCAGCATTTTACTTCAAAACAAAGATTTATACAAAGCTAGGAAATTAGTGATGTTTGGGAGACCTACCTTCAGAGTTTATCAAGATATCAATTTTATTTTTTTGAAGAACAGAGGGTAAGTCTTGATAATTATGCAAAAGATAAATCACCTAGCTATATAATTAACTCAAAATTACGATGGCAATAAAGGTACAGTTAAATTCATATTGATATATGAAATTGTAAAGAATGTTAATACACTTAATTGGCATTTAATAAGATAGCTGCAGCAAGTTAATTGGATATTAATTTACGTAGTTCATAAATGTCACTTCTTTTAATAATTGAGCTCATTTCCTCAAGATAATGCTCATACAGTTTATTATGGATTATTAACATATATACATTTTTCTATATAAAATGTGTTTGAGTCTTCCACATATATTTTATCAAATAAACATACCTTTGTTATTTACTCATGCTTCTGTCATGGGCAGAAATGTAATGCACCAGCATTCACCATCCCAACTGTAATCCACCTAGCTGGTCATTTACTATTGTTTTCTAGAGTCTGCAGAATACATCCAGATAAAAGGCAAACTCTGTTCTTCATACCAAGTTCTTTAAAAAGACCTTGAATTTATTCCTTTCTCTTAAGCATCATTAACTTACCTCCAAATATAAGATTTTTCTTCTTGCTCTCTCTTCTCTTGGAGTCTTTTCAGAAAATTTCATCCCTGAAGTAACTGCTCTTTAGTTCCACGGCCTTGGAGATGCTGGGTAAAGAGATAAATAAATAAATAAATAAATAAATAAATAAAGCTGACTCACTCACAAATGGGTTCTCCTTCAATTCATAATTAAGTAAAGAAAAAAAAGTTAAAATATCTTAAAAGCCATAATTTCATCAGCAACAATCTAATACAGAAAGGGAAATGATATTATGTTACAAACTCGGAAAAGCTGGGACCATATCTATTGGTCCAGCCAGATTAGCTAGGTGAGGAGTCAAAAACAATGGCTCAAACTATGTCAGAATACATAGTTAATCTCAACTTAACAGCCCTCACTACGAACAAGATGAAAAATAAATGAGCTGGCATCTCCTTAAATTTTGCCTGAAACAAACCTAACCAAAGGAGTAGAAACAAATCCTACAAAAGAGCTCCCTACAATAGGGGAATTTGATTAGAACTCAGCGACAATTTGAATGTAATAAAATATGTATAAAAAGAAAAATTACACATGAAAAAGTATAATGATTAAAAAGAGAAAGCAGAGCTAAGGGAATGTATCAAGCATAACATAATCTGATAAACACATTGGAAAAAATAAGAACAAAACAGACATGGAGAAAAATCAAATTAATGGCATAGAAGAAAAGGCTGATGAGACAATCTCTGTGAAGGGATACAGAAAAACAGAACAAAGTAATTAGGGAGAAGATGATAAATACAAATGCCATACCAAAACAATGTAATCTATATTTCACTTATACCCTGAAATTGAGAGCTCAATGTATTTGTTACGTACTAAATGTTTGTGTTCCCCCAAAATTCATATGTTCAAGCCCTAAGCCTCAATGTGGTGGTATTTGGAGATAGGATCTTTGAGAGGTAATTTAAGTTTAGATGAGGTAGAGGAGCCCCGATAATGGGATTAGTGCCCTTATAAAAAGTGACATCAGGGAGCTTGCCTGCTCTCTCACTCTCTGCAAGCCAGAGAGAAAACCGTCAGTAGAGACTGAAGCCTGCTGGACCTTGGTCTTGGACTTTTTAGTCACCAGATCCTTGAGAAAATAAATTTCTGTTATTTAAGCCACCTGATCTGTGGTATTTTATTATGGCAGATCTAGTCAACTAAAACAGTATTAACAGATAAGTTATTCAGAAATAAAATACAGGAAAAATGTTATGAAATTAGGAATTGAGTCTATATAGTGAAAACATGTGTGTATACATAATATCAAAAAATGATTCAAAACGCTCAACATCAAAACATCCCACAGCTGTTGAACTTCAGAAATAAATATGAGGAGCAATACTGAAGAATCAAGGAAGAGAAAACAGACAATGTATTTAAAAAAGCAGTGCAATACTCTAGGAGTTTACTTCCACTTTGAGGCAAACCGTGGTAACTACTGAAATTCACAGAGGATGAATGCATTATTCAGCCTTCCAGGTAGGAAAAGCGAGTCACCCATAAGGGAAAAAATTAGACTAAACTCAGACTTCTCTTCTGTAATATCAAAAGTCAGAACACAGTGGGTCAATGTCTACAAAGACTAGGGAGGGGAAAATGGGGTTACCCACAAATAGACCCAGCCATGAACCCCTTTCAAGAGAAAGACAAGAGCCAGACATTTCAAATAATAAAAGTGAGGATTTACTCCACTGGGGTCATATAATCTTCTAAAAAAGGAAAAGAAAAGGAATTTGAAGATGAAATCAAGTTAAAAAGAGATGAACTGAAATAAATAATTGAAAATAATGCATAGTAATGGTGCAAACATCAAGTTGATTCAATACAAAACTAAGATTAAACAGCTATGAAAATGTGGTTAAAGAAGAAATATAAATATTAAAATCTCTGACAAAGTAAAAAAATAATATCTGTATTAAAAATTGGGAGGAAGGGGCGCCTGGGTGGCTCAGTCAGTTAAGCGTCTGCCTTCGGCTCAGGGCGTGATCCGGCATTCTGGGATGAGCCCCACATCAGGCTCCTCTGCTGGGAGCCTACTTCTCCCTCTCCCACTCCCCCTGCTTGTGTTCCCTCTCTCGCTGTCTCTCTCTCTATCAAATAAATACATATTTAAAAATAAGTAAATAAATAAATAAAAATTGGGAGATAGAAAGGAAATGAGGTGGGAGGAAGTTGAAAAGAGCAAATTAAATGATCTTTATGTCCGAACATGTATTAATACTGTATTACCTGAATTATTCAATTAAAGGATAACATTTTTAAGTTTTTCATAATCTTTTAAATCTTTGAATCTTTTTTTAGAAGGATCTTTCAGCAACTGTATTCATTGTGTCATGAAACCTTTATCTTATAGTTTGGTAACTTCTTCCCTTTTGATCTAGCTTCTTTTTTCTTTGATTAAATTCAAATTAACTGAGTAAAATATACAGTCCTGCCACAATAGGTAAAACCTGGCCCCATTCTTATGATTATTTTTGTATCTAGGCATCCTTCCTGCCATCCATCCTCCTTTTTGTATTTTGGCATCACTGCATGTCTAAAATTATGAACTTTAAATTTTAAAACTGGTTATTTTAGAGTAGCAGGATTCTAAATAATCTCTTGTTTCTTTCCTTGCACCTTGCACCTTTTTGCATTTTTCGGAGCTTGGTAATAAGTATATATTGCATACTATATATATATATATATATGTAATTTTTATTTTGTTTATTTATTTTATATATTTATATAAATATATTTATATATGTATTATTCTAAAATAAACATATAAATCAAGAAATCCATTTATCCTGGTGCTACGACTAACTTTAGTGACATTTAAATAGATGTCATTTAACTATATGCAGATAGTATAAAATGTATATGAGAAATTTAAATAGAAAATTCTGAATATTAGGAACTTTATCTGCACCCGTTTTATTTCTCAGAATCTACTCAACATTATAAATCTCATTAGTTGGCCGAGTACATGCTTCGTGATGTGCATCTAGAAACACTTTCTGTGTTTGGCACAACACTGATTTTAGTAGCTAAATGCCACAATGGTGAGGAAGGAAGGACACTATTATAATCTTCACAGTACACAAATGTGTGCACATCTGACTATCGAGAAACTTTTCACTCTATCCATGGGGCCCGGTTTTGTGGCCCTGAGCTTCTGGTATAGACAGGACTTTGTTCGTGATTCTAATGAGACAATTTCTTATGATTTTTGTGCACCTGAAAATAAACAAGTCCTTTTTTTTAGATTTTAGTGACTATATGCTATTCAAAATCTTAAGACAGTCCTATACCCAGGATTTCCCGGAAAGCATCACCTTAGTTTCATATTCAGGAAATTTTTCTGTTAATATCTGTGATGTACACTCAATTATGGCAGCATCTTTGGAAATATACATATATACATACACTAAATGCCTATGATCTGGCAGGTGTCATAGATGACAGTATAATTTTATGCTAAAAATTTGGAATTTATTTTATAACAGCAGGCTATCTTGAAACCACATAAAATTTCAGTTTCTTCTCTGATTGCACCTTCCCTCCTTCACCAAACACATTATCTGTCTAGGATCCAAAGCTTTGTCTATATTTTCCAAACTCAGTACCACTATTTGTGTTTACAACCCATCTCATTGGTTAAAATCCCCTCTGCTTTTATTAAAGCTCAAATGCTACCGCTTCCTAAGAAAGCCTCGTCTCATCTCTCTTTGGAATTAGTTCCTCCACCTTTGGGGTCCCTAAAGCATTTTTTCCCTCAACTTCTGTCCTAATACGGCACATACCTGTTTCTTCTATAAAATACGAGTTTCTTGAGAGAAAGGACCAAATCTTATTGTTGCATAATCTCATCCAATTATTTTTCACAGTAAATGCTCAATCAACATTTTTTTTAGGTTATCAAATTATAAACATTTTTAAGATTGCTGGTCAGATATACAGTAGTTTAGGATTAATTGTATCCAATTAAAAGTACATATTTAAAGCATAATCAAGTATAGTATATTTTCAAAATTTTAAGTATCATCTATTATAATTATACAAGTTATAACGCATGACTTTCTATAAATCATGTTTACCTATTCACAACAGCTAACAGGCTAAGAATCTCACTTAAACACTGCTTTGCTTTACTCCTTGCAATACCTTTATGTGATTGAAAGTAAAATTTCACTTCTTTAAAAGCAGTGTGCAGTTTGGGTTTTTTATTAATCCTCTTACTAGTTCTGTGGCCAGAAAAATAGTTAGTTGGCCATACTACAGCACTACCGCTTAACTGATTATAAGATGGACATCAAGGGATTTAAAGGCCACCATTCATTCTGGAAATGTCTCCTTAGTCTACAGTATACCCACTATTTGACTAACGCAGCTGCAACATATCTTTTTTAATGGTATAATTTGTAACTCCTGTGACAGAGGAAGAGCATTTCCTGTACTTGGGAAAAGAGTTCACTGCCACTAAATTAGAATTTTTGAGCAACCCAAAAAGAAAAGATCCCAGACAGCATCCCTGGATGACTGCTTCAAAGGTGATCAACTTAGAGCGAACTGGCCTGTGTAAGACACAATACTGACACATGATATACCAATTTACTGAGTTTTCATTTGTTGAGAGTACCAAACAAAATGAAAAATGTCACAGCCATTTGTTAATTTTTGCCATTATATCAAGCAATAAATTTTTGATAATCAAAGGTAGAAGTTATCTGCTTTGGGTCTAAATCTAGCTCCAAAACAATGTTCAAAAATTTTTTTTAACAAATTTATTTCCAACATTTCAAAATCAGGACAGCATATAGAGAAATCCATTTTTTTCTTGCTGTTTCTGAGAAATCAGAATTATTTAGAGACACTAATGTCATTTTCCTATTGTCAAAAATTTCCAAATTGAGTGGCAAGAACCCTCTTTAGAACAGTTTGCCACATATTCACCATGCCTTCTTGTTGAAGCCAAAATCCAGTCACATTTGAGATGCTACTTTTCATTTAAAATAACGTTTTTAGAACAGTTTTAAGATTTACAGAGAAACCGAGGAGATAGTACAGATAATACAGGTCCTAAATACCTCTCCCTGTGTAAATAATTTCTCCAATTACTAACATCTTGCATTGGTGTGGTGCATTCTTAGAATTAATGAATCAATATTAAGACATTATTATTAACTAAAATCTATAGCTTAAGTTAAGTTTCATTCTTTGTGTTGTACAGTTCTACCTTTGGGTTTTGAAAATGCATAATGTCATGTATCCATCTTTATAGTAACATACAGGAAAATTTCACTACCCTAAGGATCCCTTCTGCTCCACCTATTTATCTTTCCTCCCCTCCTCTACACCTGTGGCAGCCATTGATTTTCTTCTTTTTTTTTTTTTTTTTACTATCTCTGGACTATGGCCTTTTCCAAAATCTCATATATTTGGAATCATATGTAGTTTATTGCCTTTTCAGATTGGCTTCTTTCATTTTGAATATGCATTTAAGGTTTCTTATCTTTTCACGGCTTGATAGCTAACTTCTTCCTATTGTCGAAAACCAGTCCATCATATGAATGCACCAGTTTGTACATCCATTCATTTATGGAAGGGCATCTTGGCTGCTTCTACCACTTTTTAACAATTATGACTAAATATACTAAGGATATTTGCATACAAATTTTTGTGTGGATATAAATTTTCAAATTAATTGAGTAAGTACCAAGGAGCACAACTGCTGGATTGTATGGTAAGACTATGTTCAGGGGCACCTGGGTGGTTGAGTTGGTTAAGCACCTGCCTTCAGCTCAGGTCATGATCCCAGGGTCCTAGGATGGATCCCCGCATCAGGCTCCCTGCTCAGTGGGGAGCCTGCTTCTCCCTCTCCATCTACCTGCCACTCTACCTACTTGTGCTCTCTCTCTCTGTCAAATAAATATAAAATAAAATAAATAAAATAAAATTAAATTAAATTAAATTAAATTAAATTTAAAAAGACTATGTTCAGCTTTTTAAGATACTGCTAAACTTTCTTCCAAAATGGTGGCACCATTTTGAAGCTTTAAAAAACACCGATTTATTATCTCATAGACTCTGTAGGTGAGGAGTCTGGCATGTATTAACTAGGTTCTTGCTCAGGAGCTCACAGGGTTGAAGTCAATGTATTGGTCTGGCTGGCAATGTTCTCATGAAGCTCATTCAGGTTGGTAAAAGAATTTAATTCCTTGCAATTGTAGGACCCGAGGTTCCATTTTGTTTGTTTGCTGTTAGTTGGGGATCACTCTCTCCTGCCAGATACTGCCTACAACTTTGCCATATGACCTCCTCTATGGACCCTCTCACCACTCAGCTATTATTTCAAAGCCACCAGGAGAACTCTCATGCTTCAAATCTTTCTGACTCAGGAAAGAGCTCAGTCTTTTCGAAGGATTCATCTGTTTAGTTCTGGCCCACTTAAAATATCTCAGTTTTGATTGACTCAAAATCAAATGAATTGGGACCATAATTACATCTGCAAAATCCCTTTATTTTACAAAGAATGCGATCTAATTATGGGCGTGAAATTCATCATATTCACGGCCCTGTCCAAATCAAGGGGAAGGGATTATATAGAGCTAAGGGAGGAATTCTGTGTACCATCTCAGAATTCTGGCTGCCCCCAAAGAACAATGAGTAGTATGAAAGCGATTAACATTCATATAGATATCTTCATACATGAATAGCCTTCACATATTTGGCCTGTTTAACTGGCTAATGTCACCTAAATGACCCTGCAGACATTTAAATCAAGCCAGTTCCTGACCTCCTAATTCTGTCAGATTGGCCTAAACTGCATGTGTACTTTACACATAAAGGAAACATATTGCTGTTACCTGAAGTATCAGTTATATTTTTCTTATAAACCCTCGTCATTTATTGCATAAACAGTAACACAAATTGCTCACTCTGATCTGACCCCTCAATCTTCTCTTCTCACTTAAAGATAATAGCACTATATTTTTTGATGATTGACAGAATAATTTCTGTGTATGTCCTTTTACCAGTATGTGTTAGAACTTTATTAAACCGAGCAGATTTTTTACATAATCCTAGATTTGAATGCCCTGTTGGATGTACACACCTTTGCCTGAGGGACCAATTCTCCTCCCCAATATGAGGCAGGTTCTCTTCCACTCTGATATATTTCCTACCCTCTGACTTAACATTTTCCTCATGTGTACTTCGTCTTGCATATTGAACCACAAAATTTTAATTACATGCGCCAAAATTAATGAGACTCTATTGAAAACTTAACAAGTAATTTCAATACTAATTCTACGTAAGTATATTTATTTTCCAGATGATGCTCCTTCACCTTTTTCCCAAGGAAAAAAAAATTTACTTCTCTCAGTACCCCTTACTTTATTCCAGATTGTGATAGTTTGCATTTTTTGAGCCTGCCCCCTGCCTCTTTCACTGAGATTTAGGGGTGGGGGCAGTGAAAGCTTACATACAGAGTCAGCCTTTTAATCAGCAGGAAAGGCATGCTGTCCCCACAGCTCACTGAGATTTAGGGGTGGGGGCAGTGAAAGCTTACATACAGAGTCAGCCTTTTAATCAGCAGGAAAGGCATGCTGTCCCCACAGCTTCTCCAACTCTTGGTTGGAAGGGGGGGGGTAAGGTGAACTCATTCATTAGGGAAGCTGCCCCATGACTTCCTGTTGTTTATAATCAACTTGTCTAAGAGTAACATTTTTAGTGATTTGCAATGATTATCAATTTTGAAGTGATTACCAATCCCCAGAGAAAAACTAACTCTAATGAAGTTTTGATTTTTAGTTTACTTTTTTCTTTTCAGTGTCTCTGCTATCCTAATATTTGTTTTCTTTTTTTTTTCTTTTTGCTATCCTAATCTTTTATAGCAAGATGAAATCAAAGAGGAGAATCTGTTCATAAATAGCCTGGTGATATCTGGGAGTAGAAAAACTGTAGACAAGTACCCAAGCCAGCAAGATGGCAGAAAAGGGATGGGAGTAAAAAGTGAAAGCCAAGACTGATTGGATTCAGACTATTATTAAAATGTTCCCCAAAAAAAACAGAAGAAAAAAAAAAGACTGTCCCAGCAATGACAGAGAAAGTCATGCTCAACCAAAACACCCATCTTAACATAAGAAACTCATGTGACAAACATTAAATGGTATACATTTCCAACATTTTTAAAGCTTTTTAATTTGAAATATGAAAAAAAAAAAACCTCTATTTTTTTCTGGTTTCTTAGTAACTTAGACTAGATTGATCTATTTTTGGAACAAAAATCATTTCTTTAAACTTGGCTTATTTAAAATCCCTTCCAACATTTACAGGTCTAAGTCAGATTCCTCATGCCTTTTTGGCAAAGAAAATTCCTCTGCATTTGACGGGCATTCAACCTGTTCGAAGAATGCTTAATTATAAAACAATGGGTTAGTTGTTTGGGGAGTAAAAAAAAATAAGTATGAGATACAATGAATGAACAAAGTGCATTTTCAAACTTGGAAAGATCACAAGTAAACATACAAATATCAAATAAAAGTATATGGAAGAATAATTTATTCGTAATTATTGCCTTTTTCACTTCATTAAAACAGTCATTCGACTGTGGCATAAAAGAGAAATTTCTACAAAATATGATCATTAATTCATATATTCTAAAAGTGACTTGTTGAGGTATTTTGTGTAAGAATTTTGAAGACATTCTTTAGCTCTTTTTACTCAGTCTGGTTCATCAACCAGCAGCAGCATTGGCATCGCCTGGGAGCTTGTTGGAAATGCTGAATCTCAGACCCTTCATTTCAACAAATCCCCAGATAATCAGTATGCACATTAAAGTCAATGTATAGGAGGCACAAATTAAACAATCTCAACTTTTAACTAAACTATAAATACCTTAACCCTTGTATTGTTTACTTTTTATCAATGGTATATAGCAACTTGTCCAAGAATAAACGTGTCAACAACACAATGAATGAATAATTGCAGACTGCTTACTGATATAGCTGTTAGGATGACCTGTTTACTTTATCCATTGATTTACACTGATCCCATGTGCATCTTATGCTTACATTATATCTTAGCTTACTGACATGGTTCCTCTTTAGAGAATAGTGCTTAAAGAATTTTTGAGGAATATAAATATATATACAAATATTATTTTCTTCTCATTATGACCACTTTTGGAGTCTGATATAGGAAACCTTAATTTTTTCCACTCTTGGGCATTTAGAACAAATATGACTTTCATGTATTACATCATGTTACAGGCCAGAGATCAATACTAGGGCAAATTCTGCATCAAGCACCAGTATTTAAGAGTGACTACAAATACCAAAGATAACCTTTTTGCAGTTTCCTCAAATGAATAATTGAATTGAATTTCCTTTATAATAAATCATTCAATTTGAATAGTTTTACACTTCTTAAAATAGAGCAAGCATTTGACCTTTTAGCCATCACATAATTTTTATATTTAGTTACTTTAATTAAAGAAATTAAATTCATTTAAGGAAAATTTTGAAGGAAAATTGTTCAACTTAATGATGTTCGAGCTTCACAATATCCAGCCTGGGGAGCTCTGAGTTTCAATATCCAAAAGACACATTAGCCTATCTCTTGCCAGTCCAATGTCATTATACCTAACACATAATCCCAGTGCTTTTTCACACCCTTCTCACCTCTTTTAAAATATCCTGACTAAAAAGATTTTTGGCAAGTACAACTTTTCTCGTGATTCATGTCTAAAGCTAGTGATGTATAACCAACATATATTTCAAATTAAGCACTGATTACAATATTAAAGTTCCCACACAGCAGTAGGAATTCAACCCCTGCCTCTGCCTACCTAGATTAGGAACAAGTCACACATCAACCATGTTTATTTCAGTCTTCCCAGGTATTTGTTGTGAAAACCGACATCCTTGCTATCTTCTCATGGGGCTACAGAATTTCTGAAACAAAAAAAGCTTTAGGAAAAAAAGCCTTTTAAAAAATCTAGGCAAATAACTCTATTTTATATAAAGAAATGTTTATATTTATCTTATAAAAGGAAATTGAGATTTGAAGGTAAAAAGTGAATGGCCTATGCCCACACACATGGTTTGGAGATGAGCTGAAACTAAAAAACAACCATCTACAGATTAGTATAATGCCTCTCAAGCTGTATACACAAACACTTTCTTACAAATAATTCAGTGGTTAGGTTTCTCCTAATGAAGGGCTTCTTGAGTTTTCTAATCAATATTTTATTATAATGCTGACTAAAAATGGCAGCCAGAGAGGTTCAGTGTGACCGTTTCAGCCAAATAGTCTGGAACCAGAGCACAGGGACTCTGACAAAAAGACTTACAGAATGGCAGAGAGAGAAACACACATAAAAAAATCTCTCTTCACAAATCAATTATAAAACTGGATGAGATTGTCAAAAACAGGTCTAGAAACTGAGGCAAACAACAAATTGAGAGGCATTTATTTAAGACCAATCACTGAAATGCAGTTTTAACCCATGGCTGCTCCATACTATCCCTTTCTCCCTCATTGACCTCCACATTGGCAAAGTAGTGCTGTGACAACCAACAACATCGGAGTGGGGCAGAAAAACTCCACGCTTCTGGGTATTGGAAACAATAGCAACACCAATCAATGGAAAATGAATGGAGAAGGCCAATGATGCAGCAATCCTTACTGGGAAAAGCAAGAAACTGACACACTAGCCTGAAATTGATCAAGGAAGTCTGGGGAATGAGACAGACATAGTGTGCTTTGATATGAACTGCAGAGGTCTAGAAGGCTGTGGACATGAGCAAGGATGCACGTGCCCTTGGGAGGACTGAAGAGTGTTATCCACACGTCCCTGGCTGAATGTAAGACTATGTGCAAGAGCAGAGAAGACACAAGAGAGCTCAACAGCAAGATAAAGCTGGGGAGCATTTGTGTACCACTGGAACACAGAATGCGTTCAGCAACCCTCAAACAGATCCATCAGCAATACTCTGCCTTATAAACTCTAGCCATCTTAATTGCCTTAGGCTCTCAGCTGCACATCCTTAACTCTAGGAGTCTTATGAGCTCTGTAGGTTCCCCATCCCTCAATGATGACCTGGAAACTACCTGACGTGTAAGTTGGGGCAATCATACCTCCTCATTTGTTTCCCATCCCTCAGGGGTCACTGTTTTTATTTCCTCACGTCCAGTGACTTGAAACCATTATTTCATATATTCTGTTTTGTTGTTATTGTTTCAGGTAGGATGTTAAATCCAGTTGCTTATTACTTCAATTTGGCAGGAAGAAGAAAACATTCCTTACATCTTTTTGACACTTTCCCATCACTTTTTGATCATTTCCTTATTTTATGGGACCACAGGATCTTCCAGACTCGTTTTATATTATCTTTTCCTAACAAAGAGTCAGCCATTTCTCTAGGAGCCCTGGTTTCTTTCATTGGATAGTGGATATTTAGAAGACAAAATCTTGGAGTTAGGTGTACTCACTGGTTATGTGATGACATTCCCAGTCTATATTACATTTTGGGGTTGATCATTTTTGGTTAATTTTTCACAATTATTTAGATGTCCTTTAAGTATGTTCACTCAAGGCTTCTATTACCTGGGGAATGGTCTTGGTTTATCGATTTAAATATCTTTGTTTTTTTCTTCTTTAGGGTCTCCAATTATACATGTTATCTTAATTAGTTAATTAACTAATTAGTTAATTAACCTGCTATTTTCACCACTTTATCTCTGACTTGTTTCATTTCTCACTTTAATTTTCATGGTTGTATGTTTAACTTTCTTCAATGTCTCTTACTATATTTTTATTGTAATCTGTTCTATTTAGTTAGTCTATTACTGGGTGTCTTATAATTTACCTTTCATATTGGAGATGATTATGTTTTTTTCTTTCAACCTACCCTCTTTCAATTAATCTGTTTGTTTTTTTTTTTAATTTTGAATTTGTAATTAAATTCTGAGGCACCTGGGTGGCTCAGCAGGTTAAACATCTGCCTTCAGCTCAGGTCATGATCCTGGGGCCCAGGGATCAAGCCCATGCCAGGCTCCCCATTTAGCAGGGAGTCTGCTTCTTCTTCTCCTTCTGACCCTACCCCTGCTCATGTTCTCACTCTCTAATGACTAAAAAAAAATCTTTTAAAAACTGATTTATAATTTCCCTAAATATTTTTGGGTATATAAAATCAGTTTGAGTATATTTAATTCAGTTTAGGTGAATGAATTTTATCAGCTAAGGTGTACCATTCCTTATTTTCTGAATTCTTAAATTTTTATACTATTATTATTTAGTTTCTGTCTATTAATTTTGTGGATTTGAGGTGCTTTAGAGAATTCCTAATTCACTAAAATTCCCTTCTGTAAGTACAGGAAAGCCCAGTTTGTTTAGTTTACATTATCTTGTTTAGTACTAGAAGGAGAACTGAATTAAAACTCCCTTTCTTTGTTCTGTGTATTTTTTCAGCGCCCTAAAATTGCCACATTTGCTTCTTTTACTTTTAACTATTCAATAGCCAAGTTATACCTATTCATAACTTTTGACCCCCTAAGTTAAAAATTTCAAAGATGACCACATCAAATTGCATGTATTTTTAGTTGTATAAGCAGTGCTCTGACCTACCAGGTAATTTTTTTTGGTATTTTCACACATAGGGTGGAGGTACTCTTTATGGAGAAGAAATTTGAGATATGCTAGTAGGTCCCCTCTTCTTTTCCCTGCAGTTTTTCTTAAACCACCCTTGTTCATGACAAAAATTGTATGTAACAAGAGTATGAAAGATTGATTGGTGTTTGTTTTCATGTGCAGGCAATTTAACGTTTGGGCATTCTTTGTCTTCCAGTTATTTTGAAAGCATATTTTTTGGTAGTTTTATGGGCTCTTCTCAATGTTATGGGCTTGAAGGATATTGGGGCGGGGGGCATGGATTTAGGCTGCTGCCACTGTGTCAGACTCCTTGGGAGTTACCCCATTTATAATATTAATTACCAAAAATTCAGGTTTAATTTCTAAATATTAATTCCAGTACTGTTATTATGACTTCCTTCATTGTTATATTACTTTTGTATACATCCTTAATATTAGTATTTTAAATACATTTTCTCGTAAGTTCTAAATGTGTTAAATAACTACTCAAGAGCTTATGATCCACAATTTGTCTACATCTTGCTTGAAATTACACATATTTTAGCTGCTGTCATCTCGGTTACATGCTTATTTGTCATAACAAATTTTTTCTTATTATTTGTCCTAAAAATAAATATTCTAACTTTGATATTTGGCCTTTTTTACTAAAATATAATACATACTAAAACCTGTCACATTCCATTTCTCATGTTAATGCTTTTATTTAAAAAATATTTCAGGTTTTTCCCTTCTACATTTATCTTTAGAAAGTGAGAAGTTCTAATTTCTCTTACGTTTTTATTTAAATGAAGTTAAACAATCCATTTTAGTTTTAGTATCCATTTTATAGTACAAGATTTAAAAACCTTTTGGGGTTTTTTAGACATTCTTTTAAAAATAGCACATGTCACACTATTCACATAGAATCCTGAGTAATAATTAATAAGTGAGAATCCATCATTCAGTACAATTTAACTTTGATAAAACACCTCATTTTTGAAGGCACTGTGGTTACTTGTCTTAAATGTAAGATGAATAAAATCTTTTCCTATCTTCAAGGATAAATAGTAGTCATATAAATAATATCCTAGGCCAATAAGACAGAAACAAATCACATGCTCAATGAAGAGATACAGAAAGTTCTGAGGAAACCCAAACACCTAATTTTGACTAAGTAGGTATCTTTGAGCTTCCAACGGTAATAGACCTTGAAGATAAAAAAGTGTTAGCAGACCAGAGAGTAGAACAAATGCCAAAGTAAAGGAATAAGAGGAGCAAAGCACAAGGACACCAAAGGAATGTATTAATTCAGACAAACAAAACAATCCTCAATGGTTTTCATATCATGTAGTTATTGTCTAATTGTGGAGGACACTGAATACCATGCAAACGAATTTAAATTTTACTTTTTTGTCAGTGAATGATTCTAATGAAGAGGTTTAAGATTGTTTTTACATTTTAAGAAAGTCAATTTGTCACCAGTGCAAAGAGAAAGTTAGAAGAAGTAGAGGCAAGGGAGTCAGTTACGAAGTATTATAATAGCACAGGGAAGAGGACATGAACATTATCTTATGAACATAGGTTATATTATTGCTCCTGAAATGGATTATGTTGCTCTTACCATTTAAGTTGAAAGATAAATTACAATTCAAACATTTTTAAATATCATAAAATATGCATGCTTCAGAAATGCAATTCTATATATTAAATGAAGACCATACTGTATATATATTTTCACACACTTCAGTAATATTAATTATAAGCCTCTCAAACTTTAATCATAACTATGGCTTATTTTTTTAATCTACCATGTCTAGTAATATAAACATAAAGGCAATTAAAATCATAACACCAGGGAGGGTAACCTTGGAAATGAGGACAGGGTGACAAAAATAATCTTGCTATATTCATTCTAGTCATTTTTATTAGACAATCTATCCTTGTTTTTAAAAATAACTAAGCATTTTATAGTCATACTATAATCAAGAGTTTTAAATATATATTATATATTATTTTCATCTTAAGCCATTCAAATTTGACATATAAGAACAAAAACAATGTTAAATGGCATTAATATATGTAGATATTTAGAGTTTTCAAACAAAAGATGCGCATATATTTTACATAAAATTATTATATAAGAAATTAGCATGCACAATTGATAATGGTGAGAGCTATTAAATTATGTTTAAATTCATAATATAAGAAGAGTAAATCATCCCTTACCCATCTGGTTAATGTTTTAAATGTGGTCACAATCAATGTGCCCAATGCAACTTTAAGACAGACCAGTACTTCATATATTTCAAGAAGGCAGTGCAACAGAGGGCTGTGACATCACCTAGATTTTATTCCTTGCCATGTCAATTACTAACCTTGTGCCTAAAGACGAGTTAACTTAACCTCTCTGTAACTTAGTTTTCCTGGTCATAAAATGAGGAAAAAAATAAAAACCTCAAAGGTTTGTTGTAACAACAGAATAAAATTACGTATTTAAGACACTTAGATTCATGCCTGGTACATAATTTACTAATTATCAAAGTTAAATATTACAGAGGAAAAAATACTCAGGTACTTATGGAATCTTGTAATTGCAGACTCAGAACTAAAGAATTCATTTTTAAAACCAGAATCTGCAGTTACTTATGGGTTTTATGATTTCCTTATCACTGTTCTTTCTCTTTCCTTCATATTACCTTCTATGATCTTTAGAACTTCTACTGTTTAAACTATTTGGTTACGATGCCATCTGAGATCAAATGAGGTTGAAGGGGACACAGCATTAGAAAGCAACCTCATTTAGAAGGTACTGACAACTGACTCCCCCCAAAAGCTAAGTTTATTAGGTCTACTATAATAATGGAGAACACCAATTTAGCAGAGTTCTACTAGTATCTCAAAAGTGAAGAAAGTAGGGAAGGATGTTTATAAGGCTTTTGAGCCTAAGCTGAGCTAATTTAACATGTGTCTTGGAAAATGGGGAAATTGTTGGAATTGAGTAAAATTTATTGCTGGAAAAAGTAGGATGAGAGTCTTGAAAAACAGTGTTTGATGAAAAAGTTGTTAGTCATAGTCTTGAATGATAAACTCATTAGTAGATTTAGTCTAATCTTCTAGAAGCAGGTATTTACTGATTTAAGCAGGTAAGTTAGTTTTGCTTGGTCTTGGTATGGTTTAAGACATGACCAGAAAAGTATGCCTGATCCCAGAACTGTTTAACACAGGGCCAGTGAATTATTACATTCTCAAAAGGAAGTATGTAATTTAGAGAAAGAGGCAGAAAAAAGCATCCACCTGAGATAAATCCACAATGTTCATGTAGAATGGGCATTGCACAAAGCACATCCAGCCTAAGTATCACTGGTGGTCCCAATGCTGAGGAGGTAGAGAAGGTCCAAGGTGTCACATGGGAGCAGGCAGACAAGAATAGGAGAGACAAAAGGAGATTAGAAGAGTTCAAGTGAAGCAGGTTTGATACAGAAATAGCATGTGAGATTACCAGCAACCGATAGAAAAAAGTGGCCAGAGCCAAAGACAGGGCAAAAAACGCCGATCTTCTCCATAAAACTCCTTGCTAAAACAGTCTCTCCTTTTCTGAATACCTACTGAAGTTGTTACAGACACCATTTATTAGGAAATTCATCATGCTAAATGCTATAGCCTTATATTAAAAATCATAATACTTATTAAGTCTTTATATATTTTACTCACTTTAGCTTCTTTAGTGTAAGCTTATATTCCAAGAACTATGCTATAAATTTGTATCTCCAACAGCATTTTGGTAGTGTTTGATATAGAGCATGTATTGATAAATATTTATTGATTAGTTGATTGGAAAGTAGCTACTTAAGGAGAACTTCACATACACACACACACACACACACACACACATGTGTGCACACACACACACACAGTTCGCTGTGGTTCTTTGCCAGTGTAGATGATCTAGGCATCTAGCTCTCTCCAAAATAGACTCCAATTCTGACAGTTCTCTATAAGAAAGGACAGTATCAAGCAACTGATAGAACCCAAATCTGAAATCGAGATGGTTAGGTGAAAGGCTCTCTTACTCTATTTTCATTGCTACAGCTT
Organism: Ursus arctos; assembly: GCF_023065955.2. Classification (NCBI taxonomy): domain Eukaryota; kingdom Metazoa; phylum Chordata; class Mammalia; order Carnivora; family Ursidae; genus Ursus; species Ursus arctos. The sequence goes on from NW_026622930.1 coordinate 19,236,118, forward strand.
CATATGGTCAGCTTCAAGGTAGAAAGAAAATGACAACATAAGAAATTAACCAAGCTCACTGTCAGAATTACTATACTTGAACAAGAACAAGTATTCAAGTATTGGTTGATGCACGGGTTCTTTTTCCATTTCCAGAAGTTTCAGTTACAAAGTTACTGGAAAAGTGAAGAAATTATAAAGGCAGAGAGACATTTTATTTAAAAATTGCTTCATTAGAAAGTCTTGGGGTAAAGTAACATTCTTTATAATTATTTTGGGTTATTTCCTCATTTAGTCAAGTTGGAATTGTTACCTCATTCAGTTAGTCTAGATACTGAAGTCTGAAAGGTAATACTAAATGTAAATTCTAACCTGAATTACAGTGTAGCAAAATATGGCCTATCCTGTATTACTTTGTTATTTATTTAACAGCTGTAATAATGCACCTCTGTGTTAGTTCTGTCCTAGGTGAAATGGCAATGTAAATATTTTATGACCCATTTTTTTTCTTTAGGGAAATCAGTGAAGTATCTGGAGGAGAAGGACAAACATGTAGAAAACTCCAGAGAACAATATTATAAAGCAGTTTTAAATAATTTGTAACAATGGCTTCACAGAAAGCAATTAAGTCTTTAAAATGAGAGATGCAGGATAGAATAGTAGCAAGGTCATGAGGAAAAGTATAGAAATGGTAGTACTAAGACCTGAAGGTCAGAAAGCTATGGGTTCAATTCAAGGACCTACCACTTCTGGGTAAACTTGGGCAAATCATGTAAATTCTCTGGGTCTCAGGTTCCCTATCTTAAAAAAAAAGATTAATTGTTTTTTTAGCAAGCCAAAGATGTAAAAGTTAAATGACATAAGTCATCTAAGATATTACATATGATACCAAGTACGCAATAGAAACTCAGTAAACGGTAGCAATTATTTAATTACTTACCTCATACTATGTATCAGGCACTGAACTAAATGCACTTTAAATGTTTTATCTTTTTTGTTTAACCACAGGAAGGTGAGTCCCTAAGAGGTACACATCCTCAACTTACAGACAAGAAAACTGAAATAAATATAGGAATAGTCATGTTCATTACATGCCAAACAGCCAGAAAGGGAAGAAACAGCTTTAAATACTTTTTCTCATTCAAGATCTTACATTCTTAACTACTAGTCAGCAGCACCTCTTATTGCGAAAGGAATGGTTGACTCAACTTATAGATGAATATCTACTTATTGCATCCTAATATAACTAAGAAGATGGCAGCTTTCCCCAACCAATCTTCAAAGCAAAAGTAGGTAGCTACAAAATACATCACATTTTTCATCTTTCATTTTGATGGAACTCATTTCTCAGATTTTGTCTTGCCACATGCCAGCTATCACATGTTCATCCTACTCTTTTCCTGTTATCTGTCCATTACAGATTTGTGACTTATCTTTCTAATTTCTTTGGAGCCTGAGGTCTCATTTTCACTCTGTTTGGCTCTTTGGGTTATAACAATTGTGAAGATCTGAGGACATCTGTGGTGTTGAATAATTCAAATCATTATATTTTCTAAATCCAACTTTAGTACAAAAGCAAAACAGGAGTTTGCAGACTCGAGCCTACTTTACAACCAAATTATAAATTATTTCCACCAAAAAAGTTGTATCTGACTAGCCAACAAAATATGCAAACATTGTTCTTTTTAAAGAAGACTAACAGCTAACAATATACTTACTGGGTCCATGAACATTCTTTTATCCTTGACTTTCATCCACTTACATATCTTCATAAGACTAGATTACTTTAAAATTTTTTTTAATTTAAATTCAGTTTAGTTAACAGACACTGTATTACTGGTTTCAGGGGTAGAATTTAGCAATTCATCAGTTGCATACAACATCAGTTTTATCAATTGCTCATTACATCAAGTGCCCTCCTTAATGCCCATCACCCAATTACCCCATCCTCCCATCCACCTCCCCACCCACAACCCTCAGTTTGTTTTCTATGGTTAAGAGTCTCTTATGGTTTGCCTCCCTCTCTGTTTTCATCTTATTTTGTTTTTCCTTCCCTTCCCCTATGTTCATCTGTTTTGTTTCTTACACACATACAAGTGAAATCAATTTGAATGTGGAAAGGCAATCCTCAGTAAAAGATTTAAAATTTCAGGAATATTATCAAGAGGACCATTTTAATATGGCTGGATTATTATAGTAGATTATCTATTTCCTTTTTTTTTTTTTTTAATTTTAAGACTGGGGGGGGAAAATATCTGCAAGCGCCTCAATGAGCCAGAAGGAATTTTAGGTGTTTTATAAATGTTTCACTTAATCCTCAAAAATACCCTCCAGAGTAGACCCCATTCTCCACTTCACAGGTGAGAAAATGGAGGCTCAAAGGAATTAAGAAACAATTTTTAGCTTGTAAGAATTGTGACCTATGAGGCTTTACACAGGTTTTTTGGTTTGGGGTTTTTGTTTTTGTTTTTGTTTTTTGTTTTGTTTTGGGTCTTTTTGTTTTGTTTTGTTTTGTTTTGTTTTTGCATCCCCGCTAGTTATCATTTCAGGGAGCATTAAATTGTCCTCTTTATTGGCTAGTTGTCTTCTAATGAGAGGCAGAGAATTCACCTAGAAAGCTCTCAAAACTGGATGAGGTTGATTCTAGGGCCCAATGTTGAGCACAGTAGTTTGCTTCTGTTTAGAATGAAACTTGGCCCTTAATGATTCTGACCTCTACTACAAACATCTCTATACACTAGAGCCCCAACCAGCACTTTAGGAGAAGGGTTCACTTCAAGACCTGCCATCTAGAATCCTCAAATGTGCATGTAACAGAGGTAAAAATTAAAATCGTTTCTATAGGTTGGTGTTTGGCCTTCTTTCTCTTCTGTCATCTTTTTCACTTCCTCTCCTCACCAGTTAACACACTGACAGTAATTATGTGTTAGAAGGCTGAGAAAAAGGCACCTTCAGGAGAAGTCAACAGTATGATATTATCTAGATAATTTTTCTCACTACCCACATTAGGCATCAGCCAATGTTCTGGGAGAAAACTTACCCAGCTATTTCCTCATAATTTTAGTTAGCAGGCTTTCCAAAATATTAACACAACTGAACTGTAATATATACTCAAAACCGAATGACCTAGGGCAGTGCTAAGAAAAGCAGGGTGGGGGGATCCACTGCAAATTGCTCCTTAAGGACAGGAAGTCCCTGTCTCATCATGGGTCTCTTACTTACTTCATGAGGAGGGGTCCTATCTGGATGGAAGCACACAGACAGGTCCCTTGGGAACCAAGAGCACTTAACCTTAAGTCAGGCTAGTAACTGAAAACTAGGTGTTATTAAACCAATTACATTTTCCTTCCTTCCTTCCTTCCTTCCTTCCTTCCTTCCTTCCTTCCTTCCTTCCTTCCTTTCCTCCCTCCCTCCCTCCTTCCCTTCTTTCTTTCTTGCAATTTCTGCAGCAGAGAAAATTCACTGGACCTCATTTTCAAAGTTAGGTAACAATGACTTCTGAAGCATCACCAGCTTGCAGAAAATAAAGTCAGTATCTGTTCATTAGGAAATTAATGGGATTTTGATTTCACTGTAAATAGAATGGCTATAATTGGGCCATACAGAATGATCATGCTAGAAATGGCAGATAAAGATATGGCAAAAAAATATTAAAACCACTAATGAAGCCCAATTCCAGTCAAATGTTTATGATTATTATCAGGATCCAAAATGACAACAGAAACAGATAAAATTTGCTTGGAAGGTCTTCAGTACAATATTTCTGAGCAATTAGTTGTCTTGATAAGAAATACACATATATTTCTTAACAAAAATAATTATGTAATATTCTTCAAGAGGATTCATTCAATAAAATAGAACTGAAGCAAATCCTATAACAGAATTAAAAAAAAAAAAAAGACCTTGAGTTCAGAGCAGTTTCCTCTAGAGGAGATGTCTAAATCAGATATGATTTACTTATAAATCACCTCTTTTAAATGTCAAGCTAAGTTTCCATCAGTTTAAATTTAGCTTTCGTTGTTTAATGATAGAGCTTGGAACACTTCTAGCTGTGTGAACTGGAGGATATTATTTAATCTTTGCATTGTAAAGAAACCAATTCTGGCTAAATTAATCTAAGTGGGATTTTATCTGAAGGATATAAGAAGTTCACAAAATAAAAAGGAAGGAAGACAAATGGGTTTAGAAGAGGTGGGAAAGAGAAAGTTACATGTCTCAGTGCTAAAAACAGAGCCATAGTTCCTGTCCAGGGGCCAACTCTAGAAAGGATGATTCCAACTTTCCATCCCTCTAGTCCACTCCCTCTGCCCCTGGTTCTATTTGGCAATTTTGGCAAGCTGAAAAAATCTGTTTGACCTTTTTATGTGGCATGCCTCCTCTTTGGTGTGCCAGTCAAAACAAAATCCGCTGAAAAGGGTCACCAGAGACCCCTCAGACTTTTGGTGGCAGAGGTGCTGCTAAAAGGATTCCCAAAAAGGAAACTGGATACTGCTAAAAAAAGGGGGGGGGTCTGGGTGCCACCATCACTAACCCCTAGATCCTTCAATATTTAGTATCTCAGCCACTCTGCTAGTCCCATTTACTTTTACCAACAAGTCTGTGAAGACAGAACATTACTTAAGAGGAAACAGAGACTCTGAAAGACTAAATTACTTCTTCCCAGTCACAAAGGTAAGAAAACTGAAGCCCTGGAACTAAACCTGTGTAATCTGATTCTTGATCCTATTATTCTTTTTTTTTTTTTTTTAAGATTTTATTTATTTATTTGACAGAGATAGAGACAGCCAGTGAGAGAGGGAACACAAGCAGGGGGAGTGGGAGAGGAAGAAACAGGCTCATAGTGGAGGAGCCTGATGTGGGGCTCGATCCCGTAACGCCGGGATCACGCCCTGAGCCGAAGGCAGACGCTTTAACCGCTGTGCCACCCAGGCGCCCCTGATCCTATTATTCTAAACACTGGGAAGAACCACTAACTTCCACATCTGTAAGACCAATAAGTTACCACCAAAGAATACCCTGGAAATACGTGTTTATTAAAAGGTGTCACCAATGCCTACAAAGCTTAGACCATCTTATGGTTCAGTAGAAGTTTATCAGAAAGGCTGTTCACGTTAATGAGTTTTGTACATGTATATATAATTATAAAAAGGAGACACACTAAATAAAGATAATAGCGTACAAATAAGTTACAAAAAATTGTTAAACAATTTTGTTTAAATATAAATTAATAAGCAAAACAGCATGAAAACTAAGATAGAATTTTACAAAATATAGGGATATCAGCACTACCAGAAGCCATTTAAATGTACCACAAACTTCAGTAAGTAGAAAATGTAGTACTGGCCCATGAGAGAAACAAATGCTTCACAAAAAATAAGAAAGCATAAAAATGTCCAAAGTAAACCCAAACACATATGGAAATTCACTTTATGGCAAATGTTGCATTTTAAGCCAGCTGACAGAAATAACTTTTCCCTAATTGATGTTGGAAAGATGAAGTTGCCATCTGGGGGGAAGAAAAGAAGCTGAAGCTCTATATGGTATGTCAGAAAAAATTCTGTAATAATTTAAATATCATGAAAAATATAAAAATGTATAGGTAAAAAAGAATATAATATCAGTAAACAACAAAACACCATAGTAATATTGCTTTATATATTTTTATTTTTTTATTTTTCATCATAAGTGCACTCTTTAATCCTCATCACCTATTGACCCATCCCCCCCACCCACCTCCCCTCTGGCATCCACCACTTTGTTCTCTATAGTTAAGAGTCTGTTTCTTGGTGTGTGTATATCTTTTTTTTTTCTTTGCTTATTTGTTTCTTAAATTCTACACAGGAGTGAGAACATGTTATTTGTCTTTCTCTGACTTTGCTTAGCATTATACTCTCTAGCTCCATCAACGTCATTGCAAATGGCAAGGTTTCATGCTTTTTTCTTTATGGCTGAATAACATTACACTGTGTGTGTGTGTGTGTGTGTGTGTGTAGTGAAATTCCACTATATATATATATAAACAAACCATCTCTTCTTTATCCATTCATCTATCAGTGGAGACTTGGGCTGCTTCCATAGTTCGGCTATTACAAATAATGCTGCAATAAATGTAGAGGTTCATGAATTTCTCTCTGAATTAGTGTTTTTGTATTTGGGGGGTAAATACCCAGTAGCGTAATTCCTAGATCATAGGGTAGTTCTATTTTTAATTTTCTGAGGAACTTCCATACTGTTTCCCAGAGTTCTGCACCGGTTTACATTCCCACCAACAGGGCACGAGGGTTCCTTTTTCTCCACATCTTCAGTAACACTTCGAGTTCTTCTGTCTATTATATTAAGGTGATATCTCATTGTAGTTCTGATTTGTATTTTTCTGATGATGAGTAACATTGGGCACCTTTTCATGTATTTGTTGGCCATTGGTACATCTTCTTTGGAAAAATGTCAGTTTTTGTCTTCTGCTCGTTTCTAATCAGATTTTTTTGGGGGGTGTTGGGCTGTATTAGTTCTTTATATATTTTATATATTAACCTTTTATTCGATATGTCATTTGCAAATGTATTCTCCCATTCAGTAAGCTGCCTTTTAGTTTTGTTGATGGATTCCTTTGCTGTGCAGAAACTTTTTATTTTGATGAAGTCCCAATAGTTTGTTTTTGCTTTTATTTCTCTTGCCTCAGGAGACATATCTAGAAAAATGTTCCTGTGGCCAATATCAGAGAGATTACTTCCTGTGCTCTCTTCTAGGATTTTTATGGTTTCAGGTCTCACACTTAGGTCTTTAATCCATTTTGAGTTTATTTCTATGTATGGTGAAAGAAGGTAGTCCAGTTTCATTCTTTTGCATGTAGCCGTCCAGTTTTCCCAAGACTATTTGTTGAAGAGACTGACTTTTTTGTTTTGGATATTCATTCCTCCTTTGTTGAAGATGAACTGACCATATAATTATGGGTTTATTTCTGGGTTTTCTGTTCTATTCACTGATCTATGTGTCTATTTTTATGGCAGTACCATGTTGTTTTAATTAGTACCACTTTGTAATATACCTTGAAGACTTGAATTGTGATACCTCAGTTTTGTTTTTCTTTTTCAAGACTGCTTTGGGTATTCCAGATCTTTTGTGGTTCCATACAAATTTTAGGATTGTTTGTTCTAGCTCTGTGAAAAATGCTGGTGGTATTTTGATAGGGACTGCATTAACTCTGTAGATTGCTTTGGGTAGTACAGACACTTTAACAATATTTGTTCTTTCAGTCCATGAGCATGGAATGTCTTTCCATTGCAGTGCATCATCTTCAAGTTCCTTCATCAATGTTTTATAATAGTCAGAGTACAGGTCTTTCACCTCTTTGGTAAAGTTTATTCCTAGATATTTTATTGTTCTGGGTGCAATTGTAAATGGGATTGTTTTCTTAATTTCACTTTCTGCTGCTTCATTATTAGTGAATAAGAATGCAACAGATTTTTGGACATTGATTTTGTATCCTGAGACTTTATTGAATTCACTTATCAGTTCCAGTAGTTTTTTGGTGGAGTCTTCAGAGTTTTCTATATATAGTATCATGTTTTCTGCAAATAGTGAGTTTTACTTCTTCCTTACCAATTTGGATGCCTTTTATTTATGTTGTCTAATTGCTGTGGCTAGGACTTCCAGTACTATGTTGAATAAAAGTGATGAGAGTGGACATTCTTGTCTTGTTCCTGACCTTAGGGGAAAAGCTTTCAGTTTTTCACCATTGAGTATGATGTTGGCTGTGGGTTGTCCATATAAGGCTTTTATTATGTTGAGGTATGTTCACTCTAAGCCTAATCTGCAGAGGATTTCTATCATAAATGAATGTTTATTCCTCTAGATTTATATGAGAACACTTCTGTTAGTATACTTTGATGTTGAAAAAAATAAACATGGATACATGTAATTATATAAATAATAACATGAAAAATCTATAGGACATAAAAAAACTTTAAACAAAATCAAAATAAAAAGTTAAATTTTGAAAAAAAAAATATCTGAAACTCATTTCACAGTAGGAAAATATCCCTAATACATAAAGTAATCCTAGAAACATATAAGAAAAAGACAAAAAAAACCCAAAGAAAAATGACAACCTCATACTGAACACATAGTTCACAGAAGGGAAAATTCAAATGGCTCTTTATGAAAGGATGCTTAACCTCTCTCACTATGAGAAAAATGCAAATCAAAACTACATTAAGATATCTGTTTAACCTAGGAGATTGGCAAAGATCCAAGTTTGAAAATGTACTTTTTTCAACCATATGTGCTAGGGAAAACCAGCATCCTATATATTTCAGATGGTAGTTCAAATCCATGCAACATGCGTGGAGGGCAATTAGGTATTACCTTGACATGTTTACCCTACAAATATTTCTCCACATGCAAGAAATTACATATGTGCAAAACTATATATTATTTTGTATGTAGCAAATATGCATAAATTTGTAATAGAAAAGTTTGAAAACCACCATGATCACCAATATGAGTTATCTGGATGTTTTATTTTATATATACATATTAAATATGTATATATACTATTGAATAACATTCACATTAAAAGGTGAATGGGAAATCCCTCCATGAACCAGGATAACTAGATCTTATATGGAATCTAAAAACAAAATGAACAAACAACAGCAAAGAGAGAAATGGTCTCATACATATGGGGACCTGGGCTGCCAAAGGGGAAGGGATAAAAGGATGGAAGAAATAGGCGAAGGGAATTAAGAGGCACAACCTTTCAGTTATAAAATAAATAAGTCCCAGGGATGCAAAGTATAGCATAGAGAATATAGTCAATAATACTGTAACACATTTATCATGGCTATTCATAATGTATATAATTGTTGAGTCATTATGTTGTATGCCTGAAACTAACTTCACATTACATGTCAACTACACTTTAAATAAAATTATTTTTTAAAAAAGAAGACTAAGAGACAAACACTGTTAATAAAAATATTAAATTAAATTAAAAGATCTCAAAAGTGTATTACTGGTGAAAAAAGCAAGATAGAGGAACAAAGTCAATGTATTTTTTGTATATGAAATAAGTGCATGTGTGCTATTTGTTTATATTGTCATAAACAATCTGAATCAATATACTAAGACCAATGAATGGGTGCGTAAGGAGTATCTGAGTGTGTGTGTGTAAGCTGGGGTGGGAATAGCATATGGAGTACGGTTGCAGGATCAGAAGCAAGACCTATCTGTTCTATGCCTTTCTCTTTTTTCTACTTTTGAACCAAATATTACCTAATCAATAATTTTAAAGGGTAAGAAAATCTATTAAGCATATCCAATAATTGTATTTGTATTACTCTTCTATTCTGCCAGGCCAATGAAATTAAGTGTGGGTCTCATATTTAATAGAAGTCTTATAACATTAAAGTCTGCCATATTAACAACTGTAAGTAAATGCTAGGGGCCATGAAATTTACCCTAAGGAGCTAGGCAACTCAGATGATGTCCAGGTATTAACTGTCTCCCTAACTAATAAAGACAAAAATTTACTTTTCATAATGGAAAGATAATTTAAATTTTACTAAATTATTATCCTCTCTTGAATATTAGCATCACCAATGCTCAACTAGGAGATCATGTCAGGAAGCATACATTACTCAATGTTATTATTCCCAAAGCCTAGCATTGTATATGAAATAATTAAACATTTCAAACAAAACTATCATTTATTCTTTTATTTTAAATGTACTGAATGATTTGACTTGTAGAAGTGGTCTTCATTAGGCATATCAAAGTTGTATACAGAGAATCTAGAAATATGGAAAATCATGCAAGTTTTTTTTTTTTCATTCTGGGATCTATTTAATAAACTCTTAAATATACTTTTGACATATTGCAGCATCATTAGTTAACTCAGTAAGCCCAACACTAGGTTAGAAACTCTATGTTAGCTTAGACATTCTGCTAATTATGATTGTCCACGTGTGGATTTCCATTTTTATCTAAGCTTATTTCCCTTGCTTCCACAATAGTCTAAAATCAAGTATGAGTGGTTTTTACATTATTCCATTGGGATTATCTATCTCATGCACTACTACAATTATAATAATGAATAAGAATGATAATGATGAGTTGTAAACTTGATGTTCAAGCACAGCAGGGAATAACAAGTGCAAATTCATATATAAGATCTTGCTTACACTTTGATTACAAAGTGCTCTTCTTTGTTTTAAAACATACGCATTAAAGCATTCGTGTTCTAATGTGTATGAACTCCTAACAATTCAGAGTATGGATAGGAGTTAATATTTAGAGCAATTTCAGTGTACTTCATAACCTATTTTATGTAATACGAAGCTGAAGCAGTAAGGTGAAATACTTTGATATTTAATAGTTAAGCTCACTGACACTGAAGCAAGCGTCCCTAGGTTAGAATCACTATTATAAGGCCCTTTTACTTAGTTCACTGGATCTCAAATGCCAGTCTGTTAGAATAGTTTAATAAATGAAGGCAACATAAAATAAGAAACTTTTGGCGATCATTTCCTAAAGTAAATTTAATTAATTCATTCTATCTTTCGTTCTGCAGCATTTTCTATCCTTAGTTTTAAAAGCTTTGTTGAGGTATAACTGACATACAATAAATAACATATATTTTAAGTGTAAAATTTATTAAGTTATGACATATCTACACTCATAACAAAGATCACCAAAAGCAAATCAGTTGACATTTCCATAACCCCAAAATGTTTCCTCATGCCTGTCATAGTCCTTCATTACTAATTTTTATGATCAACACTGCTATTTTATAGGAATAGATGCTAGTTTATGGACTCTCTAATTTTTTTTAACTTGGCAAACCAGAAAATACACTGCTTTGCTTAACATACTTACTATGAAGGCACTATTCCAAGCTCAGGGAACACAGTAGGAAGAAAAACAAAAATGATGGCTGCCTTCCTTCACCTTACAGTTTTAGTGAGAAGAGCCAACCATTAAACATGAGGTGGTGCTAAGTACAATAAAGCAAAAATACAACAGTACAAAGGGATCTAGAACTGCTTTAGAAGGCAGAAAGCTTATTTACGTATTATTTAGCTGGAGGCCCTTATGACAGAGTGACGTTAAATAATGACATGAAGACAATGTGATACCCACTCCCTTACCGCCTCCCCCAATTTTTTCTTCTTGTTGACTTGATATCTCACAGAAACTAAAGACAATCTCTCTAAACTTTTCTAATCTTTAAAATGGGTCTAGGCCCAAATGCATAGACTTGTAGTGAGCATTAAATAATATAATATAATTACACTAATTAGAATAGTGGCCCGGACATGGTGAATATTTAATATAAAAACCAGCTTCTGTATCATGACCCAAGATCCAAGAGCAGGGTAATGGCAAGATTCCAAGGCAGCTCGCACTTTCTCCTGCTACCTCCAAGTGTTAAAACTGCTAATCAAAACTAAATTTTTTACTGACCTAAGAGAAGCAGGAACAAAAATTGGTTGACTCGTACATGCTTAAGCACTGAAATTACCAGATGATCTCATAACATACTGTGTTTTCTTATCTTTCATTGCATAAAATTTCCTCTTGGTGGCTTAGCTTGCTCGTATCATTGTTACTATTTGCTCATTGTGAGATGACAGGGATTTAAAAATCACCAAGGACTAGCAAAGATGTTCACTTTCTAAAACTGCCAGCACATTACATGCCTTTTTCCTACAATTAATATACTCCATTCAACAAAGCCTAACTCCCTTTATAATATGTGAGCAATTTGCACAGTTTCCTCAAAGAGATGGCTCTTTTCACACCTCCCAAAGCTAATGTCTGCAAACTTCACTGAGGCATGGCAGCTGATAGAACGTTATAATGTCATTTCCACCAATCATCTAAAGGAAGTTACAAAATAATGCAGCATTTTTTATAGTCAAAAGAGTATACTCAACCAGTTCATTCTTTTTCATTTTTCTCTTTTTATTTACTTCCACTTCTCTCCTTCCTTATCCTGATTTTTTATTGAGAGTCTATTGACTGAAAATATTTTGTGCTATTTTTTGACATTGTAACAATGGTTTACCTTGGGTGGTTACTGCACTTCACTCAGCTTCAGCTGAGTTATGCATTAAATATAAGGCTTAATTGTGCTTGTCTTAGCAACTCAAAGTTTTTCATTCTCAGAAAACAATTGTACACTCATTTCTATGCCATAAGTACTAGGGATTTTATTTTCTCAAGAACTCAACAGTGAAGTTTCATTGGATTGGACCATTTAAACAATGCAAAGTGTTTCTAGAGAGACCTATGTAAACAGGTCCAAGTATTACAAACTGAAAAACAATTACAAATTTTTTAAAAAGTATCCTGTGGCTTAGAGAACAAGGTGTTCTGGTTAATTTAATTTTCCGTGTTGAAGTCTAACATAATTTAATCTTTTTATGAAAGAGAAGGTTCAATAACTTTATTCAGTCCTCAAAATTTTCTACTATAAGGCAGAAGAGAAAGAGCTCATATACTCAATGACCGTAAGTGTGTGTACAGGGTGAGGGCATATAAATATGTATAATCAGCTTTAAATATTGTTCTTAACCTTGATCAACACTTTACATTTCCACAGTACATGTGAATGCCATGAAAGCTTAACAATTCCCTCCAATTAAGGCTGGAGTACGGTAGTAAACTACACAATTATCTAGGAATACTTAAGAAAAGAAAATATCCCTTCTAAACAGCAAGATGACATTTACTGATATTATATAAATGGAAAAGGGGGGTTGATATTTTATATATTTGCTATATACACAGATAAAAAACATTCTCTGTTGCTTATATATTGAAGCAATTTAGAGAGAACTTGATCAACTTCTCTCATGTTATAGGTGAGGATAAAAGCCTAGGAACATTAGTAACAACTAAAGAATGACAGAATTGGATCAATATCTGAGATTTTTAAATGAGAAAGAAAAAGAAAGCACTGAACTTGTTAAAGTTAGAAAACTCAGGGATGATTTTACAAGGTCTCCAGGAAGATAAAGCTTAATATGAAGAATCCTTCTATAGCCTATTCTCATTTTTCTGGTGATTACTACTGGGAAATGCTGTGCAGGATAATTAAAATCTAGAACAGGACCTAACATGCGATTTGGACTCTACTGGAGTAGTTATTCTATCCAAAGAGATTACACCAAACTTAATATTAAAGAGTTTAGAAGCTGAACTGATGGTTAGAAATGCGTTATTTCTAGTTTATTTCCTGGGGCTAAATAAATGAGTTTTAAATCTATAACCCTGTTTACCTTTCCATGGGCATAGGGATATATCCCTGTCCTTGCAAACTGTTTAAGAGAAGTCCACTGGCAACTTCTGAAAAAGGTTTGCTATCTAATTAAATAGAATATTAGTTAAACACCAGCTACTTTAATCAATAAACTTTGTGGGATAAATTCCAAACTTACTGTGTTGACACAATAGAATATATTACTCACCCACATGCTATAATACATTGTTTCTATTTCTGGGTGGCAACTGGTCTTCCACATGGAGATTCAGGGATCCAGGTTCCTTCTATCTCTGTCTCTGAATATGGTGATATGGAGCAGAACACCTGCTAACACTTCAGCCTGGAAGTAACACAAATGAGGGAGTGAGGAGGGAGGTCAGATAGGGAGAGGCAAAGTAGTGAAAGTAGGGAGGACAATGCACACCTGAGCTGAGCAGCCATTCCCTAGCAAAAAATCTGTTAACAAATGCAATGTGAACACATGCTCTCTTTGGAGAGCATCTACCCAACTCTGACACATCACATATGTGAGATATACTCCCTCTTCCTGGGTTAGAACTTATCCTGCCACCATATATGATAGCTGGAGTAATTAGCACGAGGACCAAGATAATCTGCTTATTGTATATTTCTATTTGCAACAGAAAGCAACCTGTTACAACTGCAGAAGTTTTACTTAAGGATTAAAAGAGGTAACACATGCAATAATAATAGCAAAGATTTTTCAAAAACTGGTAGGAAAATGGCAAAGTCCAATCAGAATGGATACTGATCATCAGCCCTGAGCATACATTAAAAATGTTTTTAAAATGTAAAATTCTATTCTTAGTATAATTGTTATAATTTGGCAAATATGTGGTATTTTATAAATAAAGGACCAGTTATGGTTCTAGATTTGTTTTCCTCTCCATTAATAGCACCAAATGACTCCTCTTGCATTCATGTACCCATACCTTTTCTTATTTATGAACCCCCAACGTGATGTCTACCTACCAGTTGGGATTTTTTTCTCCTGTCAATTCATCAGCTTCTAATAGTACTCCCACCCACTGTGCTGTAGTATCCTGTATTTTGTGTAACGAGGACCCTAAGCAACAGTGCTTTTTAAATTGTGTGAACAGACTTGTAATGATTGTATTAAAGGGTAACTTATCACTGTGAAAACTTGTGACTTCCAGTTTAGCTGCTCAGAGTCCACTTTTGCTTTCATCCAGGTGCTTGGTTCTTTGTATATGGGTGATATGTATGTACCCTCTATATAAGTAAAGTGTAACTAAAAACCATAAGACCCTTAAAACACTTGTTCTTTTGCAGTATAAATATAGTCTATTAAATTGCATCTATACCCTGTTTATATTTTCTCACCACATTGGTTCCTTACAAATAATGCCAAAATAAAGATCAGATTAGCTCACAAATAATTATTTTAAAGGTCTGAGTATGTGAAATCACAGCTAATGATATTTACTATAATTAGGGAAGCAAATTAGAAGAATATTAAAGGCTTCACATTTCAGTACCCATAGATAGATTTCTAGGTAATTACAAAATAACATTGTTACTAATGAGATTTTTTTTTCATAAAACTGAGACAATTAGCAATATTTTCCCTGTAAGAAATAATTTGGCAAATTTTAGTTAAAAAAAATAGCTTTTCATCTATGGCTATTTTGTCTCCGTGAAATAGAAGTTTTGGAAACTTAAAACAAATGTTCATGCTGAAGTCACTCTATCTTTGTTAACAACAAAAATAAAAGATTCTTAGTTATTCTAAAAATCCAGCTAATTTGACATTTATATTTATGAAAGAAAATTAAAGATATTCCATTACATCTGGCCAATTACCAAATACAAAACTTTCTACGGATTCAACACGGTACTATTCACATGAGGGAAGAAAGTGGAGTATTAATTCCTGAACTTGGTCATAAAACGATTACCATCTATTTTGAAGAACAAGGCACATCGAGTAAACGACAGCTTATAACTAAGAGTTCAATGATATAGTTGAGAAAACAAGAATAGAAAATCATGCCAACATTTTAATAGTAAACGACTAATATTCAGAAAGTTTAGCTAGAGAATATACCACATAATATCATCCTTTTAGAAATTTAGAGCTAATACTACCAGAAAGCACCCTCTGCCGAATTCATAGTATCTATAGGGAACATATAAGAACATAAAAATGGGACTCTCACAGAGAGTCTATCTCAAGAATGCATGCTTAGTGCCAGGTACTCTATTAGGTGATAGAAACAGATGTGACACACACATCATAGTCTAATGGAGACATGGTAAACAAATGTATAACACATTCACAATGAGGCTTTGGAGTTTATGATGTTTTTAGAGCATAGGGAAGGGGCATCAAACCCATCTTTAAAGAGGTCACAACTGGACAGAGGTTTTTTGTTTTGTTTTTTTTTAAAGATTTTATTTATTTATTTATTTGACAGAGAGAGACAGCCAGCGAGAGAGGGAACACAAGCAGGGGGAGTGGGAGAGGAAGAAGCAGGCTCTTAGCGGAGGAGCCTAATGTGGGGTTCGAACCCAGAACGCTGGGATCATGCCCTGAGCCGAAGGCAGACACTTAATGACTGCGCTACCCAGGCGCACCATGGACAGAGTTTTAAAGGCAGATAGGCATTAGTCTAGCAAAGAAGAAGCTGAAAATGGAGGATGTTCCATACAGAAGGAACAGAATGTGCAAAGCTGCAGAAAAAATATGGATGTTGTAAATAGTACCCTTTACTAGAATGCTATGTGTGTGGGGGGATGGTGTGATTGTATGCCCTATATGCTAAAGGCATTAAGATGTCCCATCATTGCTCTGTGACATCCAAAAAAACTCTGTTCTCTCCGTTTTCAGCTACTTTTTCTCATGACATCTACTAAAAAAATATATGTGCACTGAAAAATAACTAGTAAATGACTCTTAGGTCTTGTACCCAAATTTCAATATAGGCACCTTCTCATGTAGGTTGACCAATTTGGAAAAGTCTTTTTGACTGATAGATGGCTTGTTTTGTAGAACCAAAGACAGCCTATTGTCTGATTTTTTTCTCCTGTGCCTTTATGGCATTTTTGGTTCTCCAGGAAACAGATTCTGAGAAAGATATTGGATAGAGCACTAAAATCTGGGATGGCCCTGTATAGTTGTCCTAATCAGTATGAGGATGCTAGACCTTTATCCCTATATCAACCAGTCACTGCATGGGGCCTGACTCCAGGAAGGGGCATGACCTTGGGCCAAATAGCTTTCTCAAACTCAGATATATTTCCAGAAAGAGACCACCTGGTCCCAAGTGCAAGCCTGTAGTCACCAACCCTGTCAGCAGCTATGGAAATGAGTGCTTTAGTCCCAAAAAGAGATTCTGAGTGTTGGGCCAAAATGGGTCTTAACTTTCCAATATGAGTTCAGTCAGGTCTAGATCTTGTTAGTCTCTGCAAAGAGACAAACACAATTCCCAGCAACAGAAGCTTTACCTAGTTGCTTAGAGGGACTGGTATGTGTCAACCACCTGAAGACTTTCCAGAAGGGGAGGTGGAGGTAGTCTCCCCCCATTCCTAGGCCATTTACAAAATAATGAAGTCCTCCAGAGAGGGGTAACTTCAGACCTGGAACTTCCTTTACCAGGCCTTCTTAGCCCAGTAGACATACTAAAGACAAACCACCGAGATCTATGAACTGACATCGAACTTTGTTACATTCACTCCACCAGCTTTGATGTAGTATGTGGAAACCAAATGCAGGCAACTTGTCCAAATAATTTCTTTTAATAGGATCATTCAACATAAACTTTATTCAATATAAAATTATCTAATAAATTTTAACTAACCTTTCTATTAATACCTCCCCCATACACACATACACCGTTTTGGACTAAAGGTAAGGATGAAAGGTCACAGAAGTTTTATCTCAAGGTCTGTGCTTGCAATGGCCCACTGGCTGCCTGGCTAGGTCTGCTGGTTACCTTGCATATATGGATAATTTTTCTTTACCAAGAAACCTCCTATGCCAATACTATTAACTAGATCTTGTGACAAAGGCCTCTGTCAGAGAAAAATCCAGAGGATACACTGGAATGAACTTTGAAACATTAAGAGAGTCCAGGGGCAACCTAAAGCCCTGTAGGGACAACTAACACCAGACAGTGAAAGCTCGTGGTTCTCACGCTGCATAGTGGGAAACTTCCCATCTTTGACTAGTTTCTCTAGAGATGTTGATGTTCATCCTCTAGCCTATATGAAAATAAACCAACCCAAATTTGTTGATTCAAGACATGATTCATGCACTTGCTATTTCTTCTAATTCCAATCATTTGGCTGTAGGTTTTATGGTTATATAAATCTGGCAACCCTGATATGTTAATGCTAAATGAGAAAATGTAGAGGCCTTCATGTGTGGGATTGTATAAGCAGATCTCATGTGTGATCAGAACTGGAGCTGGTCTTAAATTATATATTCTTATGCTCTAATGAAAGAAGTTTTAAGATTATATAGGGAGAAAGAAAAAATTGCAACAAAGACAAAGAATTACAACATTTCATTTCTGCTAAATCTTTAGCCTTGCAGACGCAAGAACATTATCTCCCAAAGGATGTAAATCCAATAACGTGTAATGGTACCATTACAGCACATCTTGAAAAGGAGGGAGCTGGGGGACCAGAAGTTCAGGTGCAGAAAGAGGAAGGACAATGTTTTACTATGCATGATAGTGTAAGAAATGCTTTCAGTGTTCCCTGGGATAAAAATTTATCTAACTTCATTTAATTAGTTGTTTATAAAAATTATTTGCACATAGAAACACGTTGTGAGCAGTATCAATTTAGAGCTTTTGAGGACTTTGAATCCAGTCTCGGAATAGGTATGCTAATACAACTGCAAACTACTAGTACGGTATAGTGGTTTAGAACATGGACTCTGAAATAGGTAACTGTATGCTACATCATGAATCTGTCACTTAGGGCCTCCATAAATTTGAACAAGTTAGTTAACTTGCTTATGTTTCTTCATCATCTATAAAATGAATTATAATACATCACTAACTTGTGTTATACACAGTATTTAAAACAGAAAAATAGAAGGTCTGACTACATGTGATTTTACTATTGAAACACTTATTGTCATCTTTTATTATCTCAGAAAACTTAATCTATATTTTTTTCACTTAATCAATAATAAGTATTGAGCCCTTGCAATGTGCCACATACTGTGAGGTATGCCTCTGATATGAAGGTAAACTGAAAAAAAAACAGTCCTCACCTCACCCACTAGAAGCTTATAGTCTAGTGCAGGAGCTGGCAAATAATCAATTACTACATGTAACTAGAAGAAGCAAATCAATGAACAAATTAATAATGAAATTATTCTTGGGGCATCCTGCTGAAATTTAATGTCACTGAGCTCTGCTTGACTTGCTATAAGATTCAAATCTAAAATTTATAAAAAGGATTTCAGTATAGAGAAAGGAAGGATGCTTAATATGGTTTATCTTATGGAGAACTCTGAAAATGTCTAAAGGTACAACAACAGAGAACTGTTTGAATATATGTGTGTGTACTAAGCATCCATTAAAAGTCATGTAATGAACTGATACGTATTAACTTGGTCTTTCTCAGTAAATAAAAGAAACAGAATATATATATATATATATATATGTATCAGTCTAGTTTTCTTTTTTCTTTTTTTTAAATTTTTTATTATGTTATGTTAGTCACCATACAGTACATCATTAGTTTTTGATGTAGTTTCAGTCTGGTTTTCTTATATTCAAGCCATTACACAACGAAGCTCATCTACATGGAGGTACAATAAGAAAAAAACTACAGACAAGCTAGGAAATGTTATAAATATTTGCATCTAGGTGATGAGACAATGAACATATTTTTTTTCATTTAGGTCTTTTCAGTGTTTTCAAAGATCATTCATTATTTTAGAAATTAGGAAAGTATACATGAGAAGTAACTCATATTTTATAGAAATGGCAAAAAAATCATCAGTATTATCCTCATTTCTAAAGGCATGAACTTATTTTGGGTCTGTGAACACTTCAATAATTACACCTGAAGATTTTTAAAGTTTTCTGTATTCTCCAAATTCAGAAAATTTCTATCATACAATTAACCTCGGGTAGATCACACTACTTTGTTGCTTCATCCCGAAGTGTGCAATGCATTACCTTCCCTGTGCTTTCCTTTACTTTGTATTAAAGAGAGGCCTGGGCATTACTGAAACTGCTGAAGCATCAAATATTTCCCGAGTCACAAAAAAAGGAAAGGAATTTTAAAAGGAAACCTTACTAATAGGTGACCTAAAAGGGCAGCCCTAGAGCAATGCCAAGTTGTCCAGCTACTAGAGTTTTCCAAAGGGCAAGTGGGGATCTCTCTCTCTCTCCTTTTCAGGAAATTACCTTAAGATTCCTATTTCTTTTTGATCTATACTGATTATCTATGCATACATTCCACCTGAAGGCATTGTACGGTACTTCTTTTTTCCTTTAGAACCCCATAATACTCCAATTTCAAGCACAGAAGAAACAGGCAAGTTAATTTTAGTGCTATCTTTTGTAAAGGTTGTTGAGCTCTTAAAATTATGTTGTGGTTACTTGGGCTGCAGCTGGCAATGACTGCAGTATTCACTCCCTTTCCACCTAGGCACAGATTTCACAATTACCTCTTATAGAAAATAACCTGAATTATACCAAATTCTTCCATATTCACAGGGAATTCCCAACACTTTGGTAATGACTTTCCACTAAGAGCCTATAAATAGTCTCTTCAATCAAATATATTCCATGGATGTTTAAATAAAAAACAGCATGTATTACATTTCTAGCTTGACAAACTAAAATTGCAGACATATTACTGCTTTATTCTTTGAATGGGAGAAATGTTTTCTTGTGAGCGTTTCCTCATTGTCTGGCAAATGTAAGATACTGTTACTCTCTAGATATAGAATTTTTAATGAAAAAGTTAAAATATTTCCTCAAATGTTCTGGAAATCACTGATGATACCTTTAACAAACTAGTTAAGTGTCAATAAAACTGAAACATAAAATCCTTAAAAAATTACAATTTGTCTATTCCAAGCCAGACAACCAGATATGGAATGACGAGATTAGATCATCTTAGGGTGACAAGCACTTATCCAAAATATTCAACAATTAGAATACTTTTTTGAAGGAGGAAGAACCAATCAGGCATGATAAAACTTGCCTTGATGGATGAGCACACATTTATCCAACCTGTAAATAATTTCCATTTCCTTATTTTATGAGTTAAGTCTATTTTTAACCAGAATACACACACACAACACACATACACACTCTCAATGATTTAGGAAAAAAGAAAATTATTAATTCAACTAAATAAAAACTGAAGAGTCCTAGTGAAGAGCTCCAACAAAGCTATAATGACTTAGGTTCTCCCATGAGTCTGCGTTCTCTGTGTTGGCTTCATTCTTAGGCTTAATTTGGTGGTCCCCCAGGGCCATAGACTGTTGCAGCCCTAGCCTCATATCCTTGGCATGTTTAATATCACCAGCAAAAGTTCTTCCTATTTTCAAGTGTAGCCCACAAAATTCCTAGTCATTCTGACAAAATCAGGGTGTGTCCTTACCATGCCTAAGGAAAATACAATTTGGCCCACTGTGGCCAGGAAAATACAATGCACTACCCAACTTGGCTTAGGTCATGTTATGGATAAAGCTCCACTTAGACAACATGAATTGCGAGTTGAAGAGGGTGGGGTGCCTGGGTGGCTCAGATGGTTGAGCGTTTGCCTTTGGTTCAGGTCATGATCTCCAGGTCCTAGGATCAACCCTCACGTTGGCTCCCGGCTCAGCGGGGAGTCTGCGTCTCCCTCTCCCTCTGCTTGTGCTCTCTCTGTCTCTCTCTTTCTCTCAGATGAATAAAAAAAAAGTTGAAGAGGGTAGAATTCTCAAGTGAAAGTTGAAACTCTTGCTAGAAGTGGCAAACTGATAAATATCTACAACAAAACAAAACGAAACAAATAGATTGCTGCGAACCTTCATTTTACCTCCTATTTACTCCAATAAAAAGACTTTTACTGACCCTATCAAACACTGGGAGATCATCACAGTTAATGCTCTGATTCTCAATTAAATGAACCTTACAACATTCTCCAGGGAAACGTCAACCTTGCATTTATGACTTTACAAACACACAAAAAAGTGAACAAGCAATGTATGAATAAGCATGCTAACTTTTCTCTGTATAGAAAGAATTAGATGACGACACCGCAATTCTTGGACTTTGAGTTATAGAATAAGAGGGGTGCTGCAGGTCAGTAAGTTTTCGGGGGTTTGAGTACACTGATGCACTCAATGAAATGTTTTAATGGGATACAGAAAGAACTTCCTTAAATATATTTCTTCTCCCTGGGAAGGCATAGATTGACTCCTTGAGAGTTGGTGTCCAGGAAGATAGAAAAGGCAATGATGAGACCTTAAGAGAGACTGCCAACTCTGCCCCTAGCTGGCTGTGTTAGCTTGCGCCAAATTCTTCATATTTCAGACTTGGCTTCTTCAGTTGTATATTAATTAAAAAAAAGAAAAAGTATTTCTGGCCCAGGCTCAGCATCATATAAATTTTATATCTTTTTAAATATATGGAATTCCTATATTTTGGGGAAGTTAATGATTCGCCTAGTGAATTCCTATATTATTATATTTTGGAGAAGTTAATGATCCATAGTTCCTAGAGATTCAATCTCAGAGGAGATGGCACTGAACAAGGTCCTGAAAATCAGAGGTGCCTTGATGAACCAGAGAATAGTCCCACCACATTGGTCATGAAGCATGGTGGAAAAAAGGAGTGACTGGCAAGAGTCTCAGGTTTGAGCTAAACTGCAAATATAATTCTTCACCTCCTTCTATTTAAATCGATTGCTTGGGTAGACCTTGAGAACATATGTTTTACTTACCTGCATGAAAACCACCACTACAATCCCTTTCAGGGAGAATGAAGGGCTTTATTTAATGCAAAAGAAGGGAACAGAACTGAATCAAGAGAATCCTAGAATTTGAAGATACAGATTTGTCTTTCAATCAGATAAAACTTTTAAGTAAAGATCCAGTATATGCAGTGAAAACATTTGGGATCTTCAATTAAAGGACTGGGTTTCAGATCTAGCCCTACTGCCTGCTGGTGGAAGAGAATGGGCAATTTATTGATCTCTTTGAGATCTAACCCATTGTACTGACATAGGAATGATAATGCATTCATCATAGGACTGTAAAGATTGAAAAAAATCAGGTTTTTACCAGATACTTGTGGCAAACTAATGTCTATCACCCTCAGGAATCTGTGGAGGTCTTTACGTCAAATACCACAAAGCTCTCAAATATCCATGAAAATGAAGCCTCACCAGGTAATTTTGAGAAGCCCCGGCTTATCTTACACATGCTGTAGCCAGCTACCTTGGCCCATGTTCTTTCTCCTGCTGGCACAGCACATTGCTGCTGCTGCCCTGCATGGGAACACTATCTGTCTTCCTGTCTAGAGGGCCAATTCCCAGTGCCACCAAAGCTGCATACGAAAGTTGCTAAATGCTACAGAGTTGTTTCCCATTTTCTCTGTGATGCTGAATCTCATGCATAAATGAGCAGAATCACTCTCTCCAGCAAGTAATGTGTTGCATCATTCACCTCTGTCTCAAAGCGATATTGCTTATTCTCTCGGTCTTAAATGGATTCTAGAGAATGGAGACCCCTTAAATTTATTCCAGAAGCTTCTTTCTTTAAGAAATCAGATCTATTTCTTGTAGTTGGGCAAGAGAACAACATCCATATGGCACTCCACTTCAGTATGTCTCCACTGCCCTTTCTCCCCAGGCAGCCACATAAAATTTCCACTCCACAGACCACAGGCAAATCTCTCAGTACACTGAGATTAAAAATTCCCAGCAAAATCCACTTAGGCTCTTTCTACAATCTCTGCTCTACTAATAACCTATGAAATACAGCAAAAATATATGTTGTTATTTGATTGAGACATTGTATTATTTCAACCCAGGTAATCCACAGGCTAACATTTTTTCTCACTCTGATAACGAATTGCTAATTCTTGGTTATGGAACATTGTTTATAAATTGATGCCCTCTGTAATTTTAGTTCGTGAATTTATTTAAATATTCTGGAACACCGGCTACAATAACCTAAAGCCGTTATTATGAAATAGGATTTTCTTAGCAGGAAATTAATTTATTTCTAAGTCTCAGACACTGAAACCTTCAGAGATAAATTTATAATGATTTAAAAATTATAAATAGATGGATTTCTAAAAGAAAGGCTAGAAGAGAAGAAAAAGGCAGAGACTTGCCTATATACATTTGGCAAGTGAGGCTGGGCTTAGAGACCAATGTAGCCTGTCAATGAGCCTTTGATTATATGTTGGACAGGCAAGCTTGCATTGATCATATTTGGTAGCCAAGTTTAATTTTGCTATTTGACCAAAATCAGTGGAACATGCATCTCCGCAACTATAGTTGTCAATTACTTATTGAGGAAGAGACAGAATTTATTAGATTCAGGAGCCGGATTTCAAAATGAGAAGCCTCCTTCCACAGTGGGTATAATTAATGGCTAGTTCAAATGTCTCTGAATTAGGATTTTTATAGAAAAGAAAAGGTTAAGTTAAGCATGCTGATTATAAAATATTGTGGACGTCAGCAAAAGCGATTTGTTTAGAAATATTAATGAGATCTGCAGGAATCAAGAAAACCTCTAATGACGAAAAAAGAAATATCAAGTCCTATAGAAAAACAGCTTATTAGCTGAAAGAAGAGTTTCGAGGAACCTGAAAAGAAGCTCCTTCCTCTCCCAAATTAGGCATGGACTAAGAGAATGAGGACTTTTAGAATAATATATCCACTGTGCTTGTCCTAAAGATAGCTGAGGAGCAAACGGCAGGAAGAGAGCTGGCAGAAAGGTGAATATTTCAGTGAAAGACTTCCTAAGAACTTATCATCAGGAAAATTCCTTCTTCTGGAGAGCACCAGCAAATAGACTGCCTTTAGGATGTCTCTTTAATCAAATTATTCATTCTTTAATATAAAAATAATACACCCTCATTTTGGAATTTTTGGAAAATATCTTCAAGTACAAAGAAGATAACACCAGCCAGGCAAAATCCCACTGCTGAGTGAAAACCATGTTAATAATTGAAACTTGTTTCCACCAGGTTTTTCTTTATACATGTATTTGACATCATAACATATTTATAATTCAGTATCTTGCTTTATTACTTAGAATTACAGTCTATGTATTTTTCCTCTCACTAAAAATGTGAGTATACATCATTTTAAAGGATAAAACGTTATGTATGCCCAAATTAGCCATTCAGTTATGGCTGTACATTCCCTTTGTATATGATGCTTGCTGTTAGAAACAATGCCACTATATGTGTGCTTCATTTTGAAAGTTTTTTTCTAAGGTGTTTTTGAATTCGTAGTAGAAAAGTGAAGTGATGAAGGAAAGAAATCCAATTTTCTTGAGCCTGTACTATATGCCATCAACTATTCTAGATTTTTTATGAATGTCATGCAGCTCCCAATTTATACCCAATTTCTGTCCATCACTGAGATTCAGAAGTATGTGCCTATCAGTCTTCCAGCTACCAAGCCTTACCTCTTAGTCAATTTGCAAAGAGGACTAAGGAAGTTAGAACAGGAGAACTCATTCTTAGTGTCTACTGGAAAACAGGGATGATTCTGAATAAAACTCAATATTTATTGCTCTAATGTATATCCTGGCCCAGTCCTACAACCAACTGAAAGAGGAAAAGGGTAAATAAAAGCAAAGTACTATTTCTCTAAAATTATACAAGTAGCTAGAAACAGTTTTAATAGTGCTAACGTAAAGGGGAAAGAGAAAGTTACCCCAGTTTCTGAGCAAACTCCCAGCACTGGCACTTAAGATATTCAGTGCAAAAGTGTCAAGCAAGAGGTAGCAGATCCCAGCAGGATCAGAGAACCCAGTGGAAACCAAGGTGTTGCCTGCCTGAACAGGGCAACACTGATGCTCAACATTTCCTGGGCTGCCATTTCCAGAGCAGAGATGGCAGCCATGTGCAGCAAATGGGTAGATGTCTAGCAGAAATGACAGCAGCGCCCCAAGTCCAAATGACACTGAGAATTGAGGGGCCAGATGATAAGCACAACTGAAAGACAATTTGAAGACCCGTAAGAGTTCTTGGAGAAGAGAGATAGGACTTCGAGAGGCTGGGGTTTTGCATCAGAAGGAGGAAGGGAAACATATGTCCTTTATTAACTTATTTAGGCCTACTGGGTACAGCCACCAGCTAAACTGACAAAGTTAAAGAACTGTGTAAGTTAACAAAAAGGGAACACAAGTGGGAGTTCACAGGTAAAGTGAGCTGCATGTACTTCAAGAAATCTATATTGAATAGTTCCATTAAACAGCATGATGAAATCAGAACAGGAGGAGCGGCTGCTGGGTTTGATATATGGGCAGATTCCTCTGGCACACACTAAGATGTATAGAGACATTCACTGTCAAACCACAATTTCAGAGATGACGCCACAGATGGTGAAAATTGCTCACCCTAACTGATGACTTTGACAGCTTCTCCAAGTTATCACAGCCCCTTTGGGTTGGCTTACTATCTATGCATGGAGGCAGAAAAAGACCAAGGAAGTTCTCAGGGCAGTAGTATGCCTGAATCAATATCACCTAAGCCTACTCCTAACGGCGTTCATTCAGAAAAATGAATTCTGATGTTTTCTTCCTTGCAGATGGAACTAACTAGGATAAGCTAAATTGACTGATAAGCATTTCATTAATTTTTATTGCCCCATCCACACAGGTCAGCAATACCCCAGACATTCTCCAGCCAGCTCAAAGCTCAAAAAAATCTTTTATTTTTTAGCATAAGTCCACTTCATTTAGATATATTTACACATTTTATTAATACCGCAAAATTCCCGAATTCTATCAGTCCCATAAGGTAGACTGGAGGTTCTTCAAACATTTTTTTTTTTGTAGAACTATGTATTCCTTAGTACTTATTTAGATAGGTATTTTAACGATTTTCACAAGATTAATATAAATAAAATATACAATTTCTCAGGAAATATATATATTATATATAATATAAAAATAAGTATATTGTATTATAAACATATAATACAAATTTATACAAATATATATTATAAAATAAAATATATATATATTTTATTATATATTATATATTATTATATATATATATAATTTAAATATCTCCTCAAAATTTGAAGGGGCTTATTTCAGTTATGGAGAATGTCTGCTGCCAACAGATCTATATAACATACATGACATATAAAATACATATATATATATATAATAATATATATATATAATTATATATATATTATATATATTATATATATTATATATTATATATAATTATATATATTATATTATTATATATATATATAATTTAAATATCTCCTCAAAATTTGAAGGGGCTTATTTCAGTTATGGAGAATGTCTGCTGCCAACAGATCTATATAACATACATGACATATAAAATACATATATATATATATAATAATATATATATATAATTATATATATATTATATATATTATATATATTATATATTATATATAATTATATATATTATATTATTATATATATATATAATTTAAATATCTCCTCAAAATTTGAAGGGGCTTATTTCAGTTATGGAGAATGTCTGCTGCCAACAGATCTATATAACATACATGACATATAAAATACATATAAGACATACATAAGTCTGACAGTAAGTCAGACCTCACTGTCATCAGTCAAATCACACTTTCTGTAGAAAATACAACCTATGAGTTTTTTTTTCCCAATTCAAATAAGTTAGTTAATGTAACAGCACTCAACCAGTCTTAAGGGTTAACTTGTAAGCTTATGCTCTCCTTACTTGCTGATCTAAGATCCGAGGTCAGTAGCAGAACTAACCTGCTTTCCTTGAGACTTGAAGACCACTGGCCTTGAGGAATGAAGGACCAAACTTTCCCAGGTAAGTCCTGACTATATTTGAAAACAGCTGCTGCTGATGCCAGCAAGTCTGTTGAGGTTCATGTTGACTTATAACTAACTGCTTGGGCACCTGCTTCTCCTGCTCATAGCCCCCTCCCTTTTCCCACACCTGTCCCTTTAAAGCCCTCCAGTTTCACCCAAACGGAGAGTATGGCCTCTGAGGCATTAGTTCACCATCTTCCAAGGTTGCTGGCTTCCTGACTAAAGGAACATTTTCTTTCCCACCATCACTTGTCTCTCCAATATTTTTTTTTTTGAAGCGGCAAGCAACTGAACCTGAGTTCGGAATGGGGTCTCTGACAGGTAACATTAAAACAATTATATATGACAATTATCCTCACCTCCAAGATACTAATCTACGGGACAGATGGATGGATAGATATATAGACAGACAGACAAGAAAGAATTAGACACAATCTTGCCATGAGTGTGTTTCTTGTGTAAAACCAGTTACTAATTCTTGGGGCCCCTGGGTGGCTCAGTCAGTTGAGCATCCAACTCTTGATTTCCACTCAGGTCATGATCCCAGGGTCATGAGATCAAGAGCCACACAGGGCTCTGCTTGGAGCCTGATTAAGATTCTCTCTCTCCCTCTCTCTCTCCCTCTCTCTCTGCCACCCCCTCACCCCCCCCACCTGCTGATGTACTTTCTCTTAAAAACAAAAACAAAAAAAACAAAACAGTTACTATTTCTTTAAAAATTTCTCCTACTCTTGTTTTCAGAGTCTCACTCAGGAGCTCTGCATTCCTGAATAGCACTTTTTTTTTTTTTTTTTGATATTCAGTATTTTACATACCAGACCAATGCATTGTAAAAGCAAGATTCAGTATATGTGAGAGATTGACTGCTTTTTGTAAAAGGAGAGAAGAGGTGAGAAAGGATAAGGAGCAGAATGCCAATGCCATTCTCTGGAAGACACATTTTAGGAAAGAGTTTACATGGAAGCTGAGGATCTGGAAAATTATTTTCTAACGACTGTCTGCTTGGAAAATCGCCATGTGCTTTCAGAAGTCTGTGTGTCCCAGTGTGAAGACCACAGAGCTAGATATGTTGATCTGCATCTCATTTTTGTGTATTTTTGTAGTTTTATGTTGAGGTTTATTTACAATGAGTCCTTGTATTTGGATAACCCTGAGAAAGGGTTCTCCCAACTCAGGCATCTGAGCCCCAACTCTGTTCCTGACTTATCTCACAATTATGGCTGCCAAAAGATTCCTTGTCTTTTTCTCCTAATATCTTCCTGGATTTGCCAAGTTAATATATTTTATTAAATGTTACAGATATCTTTGATAAAAGTATTATAATGTGATTTTTCAATTAT
Source organism: Ursus arctos (assembly GCF_023065955.2). Classification (NCBI taxonomy): domain Eukaryota; kingdom Metazoa; phylum Chordata; class Mammalia; order Carnivora; family Ursidae; genus Ursus; species Ursus arctos. Next base: position 19,264,745 of record NW_026622930.1, read on the forward strand.
AGCCCCACTTATATCAGAATCGTGGTTTTTTTTCCCCCAATGCTTATAAACCCTGTCTTCACATTAGAAGCCTTGGAAAACTTTTAAAAAATAGAGGGCAGCTGCCTTCAGCTCAGGTCAAGATCCCAGGGTCCTGGTCCTAGGATCCAGCCCTGCATCATGCTTCCTTCTCAGCGGGGGGCCTGCTTCTCCCTCTCCCTCTGCCTGCAGGTCCCCCTGCTTGTGCTCGCTCACTCTCTCTCAAAAGAATAAATAAAATCTTTAAAAATAAGTAAATAAAAAAAATTAAAAATACTATGATGTGAAGACTAGGTATCAACATTGCTTAAAAAATAATTAAGTGATTTGGTGTGCAGTTAGTATTGCTTTAGTCATGAAAAATTCCAGAAAAGACTTAGCACAACAAGCTGTATTATTAGTAAGAGGTCTCTGAGTTACCAATATGCCTCAAACTTAGCTTTCTCTGTTTGCCAAAGCAGTTTGAAAATACAGATTAAGTAATCATTTCAAGAATCACTTGGAAATGGGATTAATCCCATATATGAATTATTGAGATAACTGAAGATTACTCCTTCAAGCTTCTAAGCTTATTTAAAAATCTATTCTAAACCAGATTTACTAAGGTTCCAAGGAAAGGCCCAAGAAATAAAGTAATTTTATATGATTTTCAAGGGACTTTGATGTACTCATTTGTCATGTAGTGTTGAGTTTACTGGAAGCAATTTTCAAATAAGTTAAGGTGGATAAGAAGAAGAGGCATCTAGATCTCTAAATAGCCACAATTCTAAAACTTACTGCAGGCAGCATTATAGTTGTCCCTCTTTAAAATCTTTCTGATAAAGAGCCTAAAGCAAAAGTCATGGTATAACCTATATCCTTCTAGTAAATTAATTTTTACTCAAGTGGTTTCTTCTAGATGCAAATTAGTATGAATGAACTCCTAATGCATATTCTTCAGTGGAAATGCTAATTATTCTCAGTAGGCAAAGTTTAAGAAGGCCAAAATGGAGGTGCTTCAAAAAAAATCAGTGTCCCCCCCTTTAGAAAGAAAATCAGTTTGAAGGTAAAGGTCTTGAGGGATAACGAAGGTTAATTGCCAATTATGCAGAAAAATTATGCAAAAGCATGAATAAAAAAACACTTTCCTGCACTATTGCCCTTTCTTTTATTTGTGTTACAGTGCTATTGTTTTTTTTTTTTTAACATTGTTCCAAATTAGTTTGGTCTATGTCACTAGTATTTAGATTTAGCATGTTCCTCAAAATAGAAAACAATAATAGTGACCCTGAACTTTGAATTCTATCAAAAGAAATATCTCAAGGAGAATGGGGGCAAACTGAAAGGGGAGTTGGCATTTTCCTGAACTCTCCTGAAGCTGATTAGAACAACTGGGAAGTTAAAATATTCTGTTCTCCTTATGTGTAAATGCTATGCTGTTTTGAAATGAAAAATTTTAAACAGCTGTTTTGAATTAAGGAAACATTAAAACTAACAGGTTTGATTCTAGCCACTGTCGTGTATACCTTGGTATAGGATGTAGGAGAAGTTCATTATCATACATATGGTCCTACTGGTCCTTCCTTTTTTTGAATTATCAACAAAGTTCATTCAGTGGTGTTCTGTTTGGACATTTCTTAGGAAATAGGTCAAATAAATAAATATTTATTTCTGCAAGCCAATCTATCAAAATCCATAGGTGTCTAATTTTCATACTCTAATGGGAAACCAGTAAGACACCAGCCACCTCTTGGAGCATCCCGGAACCCTACTAAGTCACAGGGGTGTGAGTCCAAATTGATATGGGTTTTCAGACAGCAATAACAGTCTGAGGATGGGCTTGAAAGATTACTCTAATTTTAGTAAATCTTTATTTAGAGAAGCCATAAAATTCTAACTAGCTTTGACTTATAGGGAAAAACAGAACCCTAACAAGCTGCTCAAAATCAATGAGGGAAGAAAAAACTCAAAATGACCAGTTTTACCAGCACTTCAAAGTCCAAAATCTCAGCAAAATGAGTAGTTTCGATTTATGTTGGCAACATGTAACTTAGGTTCTTGCTCCTTGTTATGTTCAGCATTGGCAAGTTACCATAATAATAACATTCACTCATTCAATTGTTCTTTTTTTTCTTTGTTCAACAAATATTCATTGAACACTGTATTACATGATGGGAATAGAGAGAAATGGGATGTGATACCTCCACTTCATTAGTTCACATGGTACTGACTATAGTAAACAAAATTTTAAGATCTCCAAGATTATATACACATATTGTATAATCTCCTTTCGAACACAGACTGGATCTGTGAATACAGGATATATCAATCCCATTACTGTATTAATTAGCAAATGTAATTAACGCCCTTAATCAGTTGGCTTTAAGTTAATCAAAAGAGAGATAATACAGGAATGCAGGGCAGACCTGACCTCATTAGTTAAAGGAGACAAAAAACAGCAAAGGGCACTTTTATGCTAACCTTAAGTGAACAAGCTGACATGCTGTAGGAGGAGGGGACCATGTGACTATTGTACATAATACTACAATGAATATAGTAGTGCACATATCTTACCAAATTAAAAAATTCTCATTTCCTTTAGATAAATACCCAGAAGTGGAACTACTGAGTATTACAGCAGATCTGTTTTGTTTTTTTTTTAAACCTCCAGACTGTTTTCCATAGTGGCTGCACCAATTTACATTCCAACCAACAGTGCACAAGGCTTCAATTTTCTCCGTATCATCACCAATACTTGCTATTGCTAGTCTTTTTGAAAACAGCCTTTCTCACAGGTGTGAGGTGGTACCATTTTGGTTTTGATTTGCATTTCCCTTATGATTAATGATGCAGAGCATCGTTTTATGTATCTGGTTGCCATCTGTATGTCTTTGAAAAATGTCTATTCAAATCTTTTTGCCTATTTTTAAACCAGATTGTTATTCTGCTATTGAATTGTAAGTTCTTTATATTTTGAAGCTTAGCCCCTTATCAGATACATAATTTGCAAATATTTTCTCCCATTCTGCAGGATGCCTTTTCATTTGTTGATGGTTCCCCTTGCTGTGCAAAAGCTTTTTAGTTTGATGTAGTCCCACTGGTTTACTTTTGCTTTTGGTATTTTTGCTTCCAACGTTAGATTCAAAAAATCACTGCCAAGACCTATGACAAGGAGCTTGAAACCTATGTTTTCTTCTAGGAATTTTATAGTTTCAGATCTTCCATTCAAATATTTACTCCATTTTGAGTGAATTTTGTGTATGGTGTAAGACTGTGGTCTAGTTTCATTCTTTTGCGTACGGCTGTTCAATTTTCCAAATACCATTTATTCAAGAGACTGTTCTTTGCCTTTGTATATTCTGGGCTATGCTGTTGTAAATTAATTGATCATATATATATATACATATATATATATGTATATATATATATGGGTTTATTTGTGGCTCTCTATTCTGTTCCATTGATCTATATATCTGTTTTTATGCCAATATCACAGTGTTTTAATTACTACAGCTTTGTAATATAGTTTGAAATCAGGGAGTATGCTGCCTCCAGCTCTGCTCTTTTTCAAGATTACTTTGGCTCTTTAGGGTCTTTATGGTTCCATACAAATTTTAGGATTTTTTCTTCTATTTCTGTGAAAAATGCCATTGGAATAGCTTTCCATTTGTTAGTGTCTTCTTCAATTTTTTTCATTAATATTTTAGAATTTTCAATATAGAAGTCTCTGACATTCTTGGTTAAATTTATTCCTAGGTATTTTATTATTTTTGATGCAATTGTAAATGTAATTACTTTCTTAATTTCTCTAGTAATTCATTATTAGTGTATAGACATACAACAGATTTTTGCATATTCAGTTTTTACCCTACAACTTTACTGAATTTATTAGTTCTAACCGTTTCTTGGTTGAGTCTTTAGGTTTTCTATATATAATATCATGTCATCTGCAAATAGTGACAGTTTTCCTGTCACTCCACCTTTCCTATTTAGACGTCCTTATTTCTTTTTCTTGCCTAATTACTCTGACTGGGACTTCCAATACTATGTTAAATAAAAGTAGTGAGAGTGGGTATCCTTGTCTTGCTCATGATCTTAGAGGAAAAGATATCAGCCTTTCATCCTTTTGTATGATGTTCATAGTTGGCTTCTCATATCTGGCCTTTATTATGTTCAGGTACATTATATACACTTTGTCAAAAGTTTGTATCATAAATGGATGTTGAATTTTGTCAAATGCTTTTTGGCATCTATTGAGATGATATGATTTTTATCCTTCATTTGTTAGTGTGGCATACAGCACTGACTGATTTGCAGATGTTGAACCATTTTTGTATCCCTGGAATAAATCCCACTTGATCATGGTATATGATCCTTATTTTAATGTATTGCTGAATTCAGTTTGCTAACATTTCGCTGAGAATTTTTGCATATATATTCATCCAACATATTGGCTTAGAATTTTCTTTTCTTGTGGCATCCTTGTCTGGTTTTGGAATCAGGGTAATGCTGGCCTTGTAAATGAGTCTGGAAGAGTTCCAACCTGTTGTCTTTTCTGGAAGAGTTTGACTGATTCTTCTTTGAATGGTAGAATTCATCAGTGAAGCCATCTGGTCCTGGACTTTTGTTTGTTGGGAGATTCTGATTACTGATACAATCTCCTTAGTGGTAACTGGTCTGTTCACATTTTCCATTTCATCATGATTCAGTCTTGGTAGATTGGATGTTCCTATCAAGGTCAGGGAGATCATATAAAATGCTGAACAGTATTCTCTCTGGAAAATTGTGAAAAAGAATTTCTTAATTTCCTCCTTAAATGACTGATTGAATTTACTAGTGAAATGATCTAGGTATTGAAGCTTTACCTGTGAAAATGATTTTATTTCAGATACACTTTTTTTTACTATATATATTCAGAATTTCTATTTATTTTTATTTACTACATGTAACTTGTGTTTGCTAAGAATTTGTCTATTTCATCTAAATTTTTAAACTTAAAAGTAGTTTATTTATTGCCTTGTAAATTTTTATTGTTAAATATATTTGTAGAAAATCCCACTAAACAAATGTATAGCTTAATGAATTAGCTGTGCACCCACCTCATATTTCAATTTCACTTTACATTAAATCTTCACTCTTATTTCTGAGATTAGGTTCCTGAGATTCACTGGAAGAATAATAAGGTTATAATATAGCTATTCTCTATTTTCTAGTCTGTAACCACACGGAGAACCTGACACAGTGTTTCTTTGACAAATTCCTGGAAAATTGATATGACTGCCCAAGCCTGAGTCAGCTGTTCATACCTCAGGTCAATAAGGCATGGGTCAGTATCACAGAGAAAATACAGTTGCCCACAGTCCATCTCTATGGTTCTCAGAAAGGGATCAAAGCAATACGAGTTCCAAGAAAAAGTGGGATATCTGAGCTGTGGACACAGCCCAAAATATGTCTACTCCATGTTACCAGGATTATACACTTAAAAAAAAGAGCAATATTTCACTTCTGGCATTTTCCAGAATTATTTTTCTTTTTTCTGAAGTCTTCGAACTTCACTGTCTAATAAGTACAATAATTCAATAATTGGTTTATTAGACCAACTTAAGCCAAAATTTATAAAAATAATCCAATTTTCTTAGTGTTTCTGAAAGAATAAGAGCTGAATAACAGATTTACCAAACTACTTTTTACCACTTCATAATCTTCAGAATACTTTAATATTATACCATTTCCTCAGAACTCTGTTACATAAAGCTATTTTAAATCATTAAAAAATTCTCAAATGGAAATTTTATGAACCATAAATAAAATGTGTAGTTGGTTGAGAAAAAGATTAGGGAATATTAGGAAGGCAAAGATGATTATCACAATTTCCCTAGTGAGAACTCTTAAAGGCTAAATTTCGGGAAAAATCCTTGAAATGTTTTTAATGATAGAAAGTGCAGAGAAGTGTTTCAAGTCCTACAGAAATCCTATCTGGTAAGTAAAATGAATAGGAAAAATGCAAGAAAGCCCTTGATGGCTCTGCTTCCATTGGAAATTGAGCCTATCATTCTTAGTATCTTCACAGTATTTAAATTATTGCTGGGACATTTGATTATACTTTCTTAACCACTATAATAGAAAATAGCATTCATTCTATCACTAAAAAGGAAAAAAAAGGCTTTCACTTGCAAACAATCCAAGGACATAACTACTTTATTCAAACATTTTTTTTTTTTTTTTTAGGTATCTACTTTGTCTAGGGTGCTCTAGAGAATAAGGGAAAATCTGAGGGCAAACCTTATTGACGTGTAGAACACAACGGTTAGATACAAAGACATAAAAACAATTGTATAAAATGACAAATTTCACAGGAATTTTTAAAATGGCAGAATTCTAAAAAAAATAAAATTTAAAAATTAAAAATGGTACAATTCTAATAAAGAGCAGAAAAACTTCAGTGAGGATATCAAGTTGTAATCTTGCAAATTAAGTAGCCTACACAAATAGTGAATGTATCAAAATGTAAATATGAATTTATCAAATAAGCTTGTATAAATATTAATATTCTATAAAAACAGAGCTGCTCATATGTACATTGCACAATTTAACAAATTTTCCATATCTAGTGACTTTTGGAACTTTAGATATGTATGTTTTGTGCACTACTGCTCCAATCTGATTGATCAAGTCTTCAAAGTCAATCACCATACATAAAAAAAAAAGTTTCTTTGTCCATTCCACTATTGATTTTTGTCAGTGTTTTGTTATCATAAGCAATACTGAAAAGAACATTCTTATATGTGTTTCCTGATATATATGGGTTGAATTTCTGAGTCCTCTGGGGTGAAAATGATATTACTGTGCTGTTTTAACTTGCATTGTTCTAAGTATTATAATATTGAGATGTGTATGTATGTTTGTTTTCATTTGATTTCCTTTCACATATAATATGTTTTTGTTACTCTGTATTTTTCTAGTTGTTTGTCTTTTCTCTGTGATTTGTAAGAGTCAAGAATTTGTCATTGTAAAAATAATGCATTTTTATTTATAGAATTTGACAATTTTTTTCCTGTCAACATCTTTCTTCCCTTTGTTTATGTTAACATTTTTCAAACTGATGTTTTAAATGCTGATACAGTAATATTTATTAACTTGTGTTCATTTATTCTTTGCTCTTCTTGTGTAAGAATTCCATACCTACCATAAGGCCATGAAGATAATTTCTTGCTTTCCACTAAAAGTATAAAATTTTCTTTTCAGATTTATGCCTTTAATTCATCTGAAAGTGATTTTTATTTATGAGAACACAAGAATCTTTCTTGGCTGTTTCTTTGTTTATTTGTCATATAGATAAACAGCTGTCTCATCACCATGTTGAATAGGCTTTTCTTTCCTTACTGACTTAAAATGTCCTATTTGTCACATTTCAAGTTTTCATATATGTGTGGTCTGTTCTTGGGCTTTCTGTTGTGTTTCATTTTTTCAGTTGTGTAACATTATTCCAAACAGGAATGCATTAAATGATAGAACTTTAAAAATGTATCTTGGTATCCTCAAAGTAAAATGATTTTTAAATATCCACATATCATGGTTTCCCTTATTAATTTAATATTAATTTTATTATTAATATCATACAGACCTGACTTAGGTGCAGAGAACAAATAATATCAGTTCCTTGGTATTTGTTGGGAATTCCTATCTGATGTGATACTTGGGCAATTTTTGCAGTTTCCAAGAGGTAGTTCATTAAAATATATATTCTGTAATTGCTTGATAATGTAGTCTATATACATTTAAAGTTAAGCTTCTTAATTTTCTTGTTCAAATATTCTCCAGCTTTACTAATCTGTTCTCTATTTTCTTTTACTGACTCCTGATAGGTGATAAAATACCCCGCTATCTATGTTCTACGTAATTTTGAGAAATGTTTTGGCTTTTTATTTGGTATTATTTAAATAGGTAATATAAGTTTAGGATTTTTTTATCTGCCTGATGGATTGAACTTTTCACTGTAACACAGAAATCATCTTTTGGCAAAAAATAAAATTTTGTATTAAAGTTGATTTCTTTCTCAGGTGCCTGGGTGGCTTAGTCCATTGAGCATTTGAGTCTTGATTTTGGCTCAGGTAATGATCTCAGGAGTGTGAGATCAAGCCCCATATCGGGCTCCACCATGGGAGTGGAGCCTGCTTAAGATTCTCTCTCTTTCTCTCCCCATGCCTCTCTCAACCCTCTAAAATAAATAAATACATAAATACATAAATACACAAATAAATAAAGTTGACTTCTTTCTGATATCACTATCAATTGTCCAGCTTTCTATAGTTTAATGTATAAATGTTATATAGTCTATAGTTAATGTATAGTTGTGACAAATTATATCTAAAGATTGTGCATTAATGCCCTTCTTTAATCTTTAAGTTTTTGTGCATTGTGATAAGTATATATTAATATTCGTTTCTTCCATCTTACTTTGTTTTCTATTTATAGTATTTACATATATATATATATATATATATATATATATATTTTTTTTTTTTTATGCTGCCCACCCTTGCAAATGTTAAGTAGATTACTCCCTTTTCTTTCTATAGGACTTGCAATGTGTATATTGTTTGGACTACTTCCTTAACACCAAAAATAATAAAAATCATTAGCCATCATCCAAATAACATCAGGATCTTAGAAGGCCTTAACTTTGAGCACCCACTTTTTTCTTTGGTCTTATTTTTTTTATTTAATGTTCCTTTGGTTTGACTCATATAGCAAGTTAATAACCACCATGATTAGTTTTGAACACTCTGTGAGTTTCCAGACATAACTATATATTTACTTTTTTTTTTTTTTAATTCACCATCCTTTCAATTCAATTTTCTTCTTCCCAAAGTACTTCTTTAGTACCTTCAGGAAAGGCCTTGTGATGGTAAGCTATTTCAGCTTATTTTCTCTTTGAATCTTCTGTATTAATTACTAATTTTTGAATCCTATTTTGTCTAGTTTTAGGATTTTACAATGGCAGTTGTATTTTTTAACTCTCTGAAGATATTACTTAATTGCCTTCCAACTTGTATTATCTCTTTTGAGGACAGCTATTATTTCTTTATACATGCTTCCAAATATTTTATGACCTTTTCTTGTTATTTGGTTCTTTGGTCCACTTTGGTGATTTTAAAGTATTATTTCAACTCCGTATCTAGATTTTTCTGAAGATTTATTTATTTTAGAGAGAGAGTGAGAGCACACATGCAAACAGAGGGAAGAACAGAGGGAGAGGGAGAAACAGAGGGAGGAACAGAGGGAGAGGGAGAAAAAAAACAGAGAGAGAGAGAGCATATTATCCCACTAAACATGGAGTCCAATGCAGGGCTTGATTCCAGGGCCCTGAGATCATGACCTGCACCAAAATCAAGAGTCGGCCACTTAGCCAACTGAGTCACCCAGGTGCCCCTAGATGTTGGGGGTTTTAAAATATGTCGCTAATTTTTTTATACTCCTTCTCTGATGGTCGAATAGACTTTCTGACTGAATTCTAACTACTAGAATGTGGTAGAACTGACACTCTGTGACTTCTGAGGTTAGATGATAACAAGTATACAGATCCCATCTCTCTTCTCTCTATTGGATCATGTGTTCTCGGATAAGTCAATCCTCGTGTCATGAGAATTTACAAGTATTCTTGGGAGAGGTCTTGTGGAGCAGAACTTGACAGCCATGTGAATAACCCACCTTGGAAGTGGACCCAGCCCTACATAAGCCGTAAGATGTCTGTGGTTTCAACGGACATCCTGGCTGCAATCTTTTGAAAGACCTTAAGCCAGAACCAGCCCACTAATTCCAGACCTACACACAAACTGTATGAAAATAAATTGTTACTACTTCAAGCCACTAAGTTTTGAGATTATCTGGAATAACATTACACAGCAGTAGATAACTAAGTCACTAAATATACATTAGGCATGCATTTATCTTGCTGGAAATCATTATAGTCTTGAAAACTAAGGATTATATTCTTCATCAAGTCTAGAAATTTCTCATGAATTATCACTTCAATTCTACCTTCCCTGCATTCTTTCTGACCATTCCTTTTGTAATTCATAATAAATGAATCTGAATGATCAAGATTTGATCATCTAGAGTCAAGATATCGTCATCTTTTTTTTTTAATAGTTTTCATCTCTTTATCTCCTATGCTTCAATCTCTAAAATTTCCCCAATATGCTCTTCCAGGACACTAATCTCTTCTTCAGTTTAATTATTTCAAAAATATTTAAAATTACTTAAATATATTAAACATTAGAAAACTTTATTTTTCTTTATAGGAATTCTACTAAATTATTTTAAAATACCACTGGTTTTAGAAAATGACAAAGAAGGAGGATCCTGAGCTTACCTCATCCTACATATACACTGAAGCAATATCTATCGCAACTAACTCTGAACACAACCTCAAGACTGGCAGAGAAGATCTTCCACAGCCAGTCATAGAGAGAAAGACTCTGACAGAGTTGGAGGGATGACACTCACTGGAAAACTAAGCCCCCAGTACAACTAACCACAAACAAGAGAGACATCCCAAGCACAAAAAAGCAAGTGATCAGACCCCACACTGGGCACCCCCAGCCCTGGGAACCTGGACTGGAAAGATGAGTTCCCATAATATCTGGCTCTGAAAATGAGTGACCTGCCCCTCCCAAATGGCCTCTGTAGATGGTCTGCTGAAATGGCTCCTGCCCTGCCACACAGGCAGGCAGCCCTAACCAGTACTGGCGCCACTCTGAAGTGATTCTTGTCCAGGGGAACAAGGGAGACAACCCCACACACCAGCGCAAACCACAGTTCCTGCAACTCGGCCTTTTAGCTGACTCTGCAGGGGGCAAGCACTGACTTTCAGTGTGCCTTAGCTGTTGCAGAGGCTAGCTGCAGACAGCTACACTGAGTGCTGGCCCCCCCACCAGTCAAGCCACAGCAGCTGCAGCTGCGACTGTCAACAGGGCAGGGAGAAAACACTGCCTAGTGTGCCTGCAGCAGGCAAAGAAGGGCACTGCACCAGCTAGACTGAGGGCCAACCCCACCCACCAATGTGCCCTCAGTAATCACAGCTAAGACACAACAGCAGGGTACGTGCAGCCCCCACAAAGTGGACACCCCTAAAGCACCCCTTTCTGGTGACCAGAGGGATTATGCTACAGGGTACCACAGGACCACTACTTTCCAGACCAGGAGACGTAGCTGACCCACCTAACACAGACACAAATACAGAGAGTTATACAAAATGAGACAGAGGAATATGAATATATTCCAAACAAAGGAATGAGACAAAACCTCAGAAAAAGAACTAAACAAAATGGAAGAAAGCAAACTACCTGATGAAGAGTTCAAAGTAATAGTCATAAAGATGCTCAATGAACTTGAGAAATAAGTGGATGAACTCAGTGAAACCGTCACCAAAAAAAAAACCCAAAAAAACAGAACAAAACAAATCATTCAGAGCTAAAGAATACAATAAGTGAAATGAAAAATACATTAGAAGGAATCAACATCAGATCAGAGGAGACAGAAGAACAGATCAGTGATTTGGAAGACAGGGTCATGGAAAGCAACCCAGGCGAACAGCAAAAAGGAAAATAATTATAAAAAAATGAGAACAGATTAAGGGACCTTCATGACATCATCAAATATGATAACACTTACATTATAGGGATACTAGAAGGAGAAGAGAGAGGAGACAGAAAACTTACTGAAGAAATAATAGCGGAAAACTTCCCAAGAGTTATACAGGCCCAGGAATCACAGAGAGCCCCACCCAAATAAGATAAACCCAAAGAGGTCCACACCAAGACACCATAATTAAGATGGCAGAAATTAACAATAAAGAGAAAAATCTCAAAAGCAGCAAGAGAAAAGGAAACAGTTATACACAAGGGAAACCATGTAAGGCTACCAGCTGATTTTTTAGTAGAAACTGCAGATCAGAAGGCAGTGGTATATTCTAGGAAAAAACCTACAGCCAATAATACTCTACCAGGAAAGTTATCAATCAAAATTGAAGAAGATATAGTTTCCCAAACAAAAATTAAAGGACATGATCACCACTAAATGAGCCTTGCAAGAAACTTTAAAGGAAATTCTTCAAGTGGAAAGAAAAGGTCATAATTAGAAATAAAATTATGAAAGAAAAAATAGGGTAAATATAAACATACTAAAGATAGTAAGTAGATTAATCACTTACAAAGGCAATATGCAAATTAAAACACAAAAATAGTAAAATCAATGATATCTACAGATATTACTCAAGGGATACATACAATAAAAAGATGTAAAATCATATACCCATAAATTTATATACATAAAACGTCATATACATAAGCATTATATACAGTATATTCATGTACATAAAGTGTGGAGGGAGGTGGTCAAAATTTGGAGCTTTTAGAATTGAACAAACTTAAGTAATCATTAACTTAATATAAACTGCTATACACAGAGGATGTTACACATAAACCCCATGGAAATGACAAATAAAAAGCCTATAATAGATACACAAAAAATAGAAAGAAAGGAATCCAAGCATAACATTAAAGGAAGCCATCGAACCACAAGAGAAGACAGCAAGGGAAGAAAAAAGGAACAGAGAACTATAAAAACAACCAAAAAATAATTAACAAAATGGTAACACATAAATATCTACCAATAATTAATTTAAATGTAAATGGACTATATGTTGCAATCAAAAGATACAGGGTGATTCAATGGATTAAAAACAACAACAATAAGAATTATCTATATGCTGCCTACAAGAGACTCCCCTCAGACCTAAAAACATATACAGACTGAAAGTGAAGGAATGAAAAAGATATTCCATGCATAGGGAAGCACAAAAAAAGAAAAAAAAGAAGAAGAAGAAAAGAAAAGAAAATGCCAGAGAAGCAATACTTACATCAGATAAAATAGACACTAAACAAAGACTGTAGCAAGAGACAAAGAAGAACATTATATAATGATCCATCCAAAAAAAGGATATGACAACTGTAAATACCTAGGACCTAAAAACATATAGCAAATATTAACATACATAAGGTGAGAAACTGACAGTAATACAATAATAGTAGGGGACTTTAGTATCCACTTACATCAATGCATAGGTGATCCAGACAGAAAACCAACAAAGAAACTGGCTGTGAATGACATGAGACCAGATAAATTTAACAGATATACACAGAACATTTCATCCAAAAACAGCAGAATATACATTCTTTCAAGTGCACATGGAAGACTCTCAAGGACGTATCACGTGTTAAGCCACCAAACAAATTTCAATCTATTTAAGACTGAAATTATATCAAGCATCTTTCCCAACCACAACAGTAAAAAACTAGAAATCAATCAAGAAAAAATACAAACACACGGAGGCTAAGCAACATGCTACTAGGCAGCCAATGTGTCAACAGAGAAATCAAAGAGGAAATCAAAATATACAGAGACAAATGAAAATGGAGACACAACAGTCCCAAATCTTTGGAACATAGCAAAAGTGAGTCTCAGAAGGAGGTTTATAGTGATACAGACCTACCTCAAGAAACAAGAAAAATCTCAAGTAAACAATCTAACCTCATACCTAAAGACCTACAAAAAGAACAAGAAAAGCCCAAAGTTAATAGAAGGAAGGAAATAATAAAGATTAGAGAGGAAATAAATGAAACAGAGACTTAAGAAAACAATAAAAAAGATCAATGAAACCAAAGAGCTGGCTCTTTGAAAAGATAAACGAAACTCCATGTTCAGTGGGGAGTATGCTTAAGGATTCTCTTTCTCCCTCTCCCTCTGTTCCTCCCTCTATTCACACGCATGCTCTCTCTCTCCCTCTAAAATAAATAAATCTTCAAAAAAATCTAGATATGGTGTTGAAATACTACTTTAAAATCACCAAAGTTGACCAAAGAACCAAATAACAAGAAAAGCTCATAAAATATTTGGAAGCATGTATAATGAAATAATACTCAGCTATCCTTAAATAATACAAGTTGGAAGGCAATTAAATAATATCTTCAGAGAGTTAAAAAAAATAACTGCCATTGTTTAGATTAATATCCAAAATATATAAAGAATTTATACAATTCAACAACAACAACAAAAAAAACCACAAATAATTTGATTAAAAATGGAGAGAGGACCTAAATAAACATTTTTCCAAAAAAGACATACAGATAGCCAACAGACATTTGAGAAAACAGTATTAAAATTTAAAAACTTAGTTAAAAAACTAAATAAATTAAAAAACAGAAATAGAAGAAGCATATGGAGAAAAGGGAACTCTTATGCACTATTTGTAGGAATGTAAATTGGAGTAACCACTGTGAAAAACAGTATGGAGTTTTCTCAAAAAATTAAATTAGAAATACCATGTGATCTAGGAATTCCACTACTAGGTATAAATACCAAACCAAAACAAACAAACAAATAGAAGCACTAACTTGGAAAAACAGAAGCATCCTTATGTTTATTCCAGCATTATTTACAATAGCCAAGATATGGAAGCAACCCAAGTGTCCATCAATAGATGAATGGATAAAGAAGACGTAGTGTAGGGGCACCCGGGTGGCTCAGTCATTAAGCATCTGCCTTCTGCTCGGGGCGTGATCCCAGGGTCCTGAGATGGAGCCCCGCATCCGGCTCCCTGCTCCACTGGGAGCCTGCTTCTTCCTCTCCCACTCCCCCTGCTTGTGTTCCCTCTCTTGCTGTCTGTCTGTCTCTCTCTCTGTCAAACAAATAAATAAAATCTTTAAAAAAAAAAAAAAAAAGAAAAAGAAGATGTGGTGTAGATGTATATGTGTGTATGTATATGTACGTTTATATAACAGAATATGACTCAGCCATTAAAAAGAATGAGATTTTGCTATGTGCAACAACCCAGATGGACCCAGAGGGCATCATGCTAAGTGAAAAAAGTCAGACAGAGAAAGATAAATACCATAAAATTTCACTTATATGTATAATCTACAAAAACAAAATAAATGAAAAAGAAAGAAAAGGAGAAACAGACTCATAAAGAGAACAAAATTATACTTGCCAGAGGGGAGGTGGGGGGGAGATGGGTGAAATAGGTGAAGGGAATTAAGAGATACAAACAAATAAGTCACCAAGATGAAAAGTATAGCATAGAGAATATTATCAGTAATATCACAATAACATTGTATGGTGGTGACAGATGGTAACGACACTTAATCATGGTGAGACTGAGTAATGCACAGAATTATCAAACTATGCTGTATGTACATCTGAAACTAATGGAACACTGTATGTCAACTATATTTTGATAATAAAGTTAAAAATTAAAAATCATTCCATTGGTCTTATTTTCATGTTTTGTTCTTTGCTAAAGTTTTCAATTATCTCTTTTCATAACTTCAATCACTGTAACATAGGCTCCCTATTATAGTTCAATCATTTGAGGTTTTTCCCACTGTTTACTGTAGCTCTTTACTCCCACTTATGTTGCATCACTCCCTTGCTTGTCAAGTTAATTTAGACTCATCTTCCGCAGGACTTCATCTGTGTGTCAATAACTGAACATATAAAGCTCCCTACTGATTTTATTTCTATTTCTCATGAGCACTCCAGGCTTATCCTTGGCCAGAGACCATTTAAATTTATTTTAAGATTTAAGGTTTTTGGTTTGGGGATTCCCATGAATGGTGAAAATTCATACCTCAATCCCAGGAGAAGCAGAATGATAAATTCTCAGGATTGTTTTATTTTCTACCCAGACTCTAGCATGAATAAGATAAATATCCTGTACTGGGAGGCATTTTGAGTGTCCTGGTTTAATACATGCTCGGTTTTGATAGTCTTCTCCAGCTCAATTAGATATTGTGCCCTCTCTTATTCCCTCTATACAAATATTGAAATGCAAATCCTCATTTAGGCCATTATCTATCCCTCTTCTCTCCAAAAGATCTCAACGTAATACCGCATACTTCAAATGTAATGCCTACTTTATTATTATTTTTATGGGAGATTCTGTCCTACCAGCTCAGATGAGTCAGGACGGGAGTAAAGACAGGTGAACTGATCATGGTAAAAAAGACAAGAATACGGAGTTATTTAACTTGAATGACAGAACCAGAGGAGAATCTGGGAAATGTAAATATTTCCTCAAACACTGAAAGGGTAAAATATAGATATTCATTACAAGAATTCTGCAGACCAAAGGAAAAGTCAAATTTACACAGATTTTATCTTAATAAACATAAAAGTTTTCTAAAAGCCACTACTCTCCTAAGATAAAATGAAACACTCCAGCAGCTACTTATTACAGAGTTATGAGTAGAATATATTCAAGAATAAGACGTAAAGTTAATGGATGACTTTTAATTCTGTGTTACACCTCACTCCCCTTATCTTCTTATTTCCATTTCTCCTGTTAAGATGTGTCCTGAAGGTTTCAACTTCATTCAAATTAGTCAAGGCCATCACAAAGAGAACTCTAAAAAGTTCATGCTTAGGCAATCACATCTACACAGTAATCTATTAAGAGATTTTAGTTTGTATAATATTTTTGGTGATCGGGGGGAACAATATGGTTATTAAACTTAAAATATTTGTATTTTTTTATTCAACAAATATTTATTGATCAAGACCCTGTCTATATGCTGAAGCAACAGACTAGCTCCCTGCCTCATAGAGTTTATAGTCTAATTAATCTTTAAGAATAATTTTATGGGGGCGCCTGGGTGGCGCAGTGGTTAAGCGTCTGCCTCCAGCTCAGGGCGTGATCCCGGCGTTGTGGGATCGAGCCCCACATCAGGCTCCTCTGCTGGGAGCCTGCTTCTTCCTCTCCCACTCCCCCTGCTTGTGATCCCTCTCTCGCTGGCTGTCTCTATCTCTGTCAAATACATAAATAAAATCTTTAAAAAAAAAAAAAAAAGAATAATTTTATGTATTGTCTACCACAAAAAAGAGACTGTTAGGGAAATTTATTGCAAAATGCAAACACATTATGATGATTACTCTTACCATCACTTATATTTTAGTAACTGAAGATATGTCCAATTTATCCCTTGAATAAATTCTATGCTTTCTATAAAACCAAACTGTGATGTGAACTTCAGAGAGTATTAATGAATTCAACAGCATGAAACATGCTTTTAAAAATGTCAGGTGACACTTTGTTAATGGGATTTTAAATTGATGCAACCTCTTTGGAGGGCATTTGGCAACAACTTTTAAAATGCAAAATGCATTTGTCTATTGACCCAGGAATTCCATTTCTAGGGATTTAACTAGAATAATATATTTATATATATGGGAAAAGATGAGTGTATAAGACTTCTTTATAGCATTGTTGATATTAGAAAAAATGGAAATAACTAAATGCCTTTTAATAGAAAAAGTATTAAAAACATAAAATATGGTATACCCAAATAATACAATACTAATCAACTACCTTAAAACAGTATAACTAAGAAAAGTTCTCCTACATAAAGTTGTGACACACATTTTTTTGTTATATTTACCCATGCAACACCCCTCTTCCTACCCCAAATTTCCTACTTCCCCTACCATCCTGAGACTTAGGTTGTAAGGCATCCTGTTTTTATGGTTCCAGCGAAGGGAGAACACAAGAAACCAAGAAATCAATTGAAATGCCAAGATCTATGGCCTCCTTCCCAAGAGCAATGACAATAACAAGAGATGCAAATTATCTAGAGTTAGAAAGATTTTTATTCTTCTAATCGAATCCACTAGCCATCCATTATGAAACAAAAGAACCCCAAGATAAGTGGAGTTAACCGAGAAGAGACAAGATCTAAGTCTCAATTCCCAAGTAATGCTGGAAAACATCAAAATCTTGACCTCTCCATCCCACCACCACATGTGCTCACCTGGAGTGACCAAGGAGCTGCAGAAGGAATGGCTGCATAATATATCTGGGCAGATGTTCCAAAGGCAAACCCCTGCAAGCCCCAGCACAGACCAAGGAGTCAGTGGAATAATTTCTGGTGAGTTCAAGTAAGCACACAAGGGAAGTAAGATAGCATCAGTGATCACTGGCACATCAAAGTAGCATGGTGAATCACAAAAATGTTACCTGTGCCCTCAGGAGACCCACAGAGCCAGCTTCAAAGAGGCCCGGCAAAAAGCAATGAGAGATGGCTTATCAGTAATCTGTGGAGATATTACCTCAGAGGTAGGTAATACTGTAGTACACAGAGAATGAAGAAATTCCAGCACCTACTCTCTCCCCACATTTTCTGCTGAGCACTTCCTACATCCCGAGATGCTACTTCAGGGGAAACAACAAGCAGTCACTAAATTTACCAAGATTTTGTTTCTGCAATGGATAGAATGGATGTTCAAAATAACATATAAGTGGAAAGGTTAACAAGTAAACCTACATTTCATGAAAATCTGAGTTTGTGGGCTGAGATTTATAGGAACTATGTTTCGATAACAGGGAAAAACAGAAGTAAAAATGAGTGTGTACTATTTGCTCCCATATATATGTCTATATATTCAGAGACCATTTCCAGAAAGAAACATAAGAAAATGTTAATAGTAACTGACATGAGTTATTTAAAAATATGAAAAATTTTAAAATAGTGACTAGACATTGAAGGCATTAAGAATGCGGGTCATTGCCAAAACTTACTCAATAGCAAGTCCTTCTCTTCAAACTAGCCACAGCCAAGTTCTAGCAATCAACTAAGTGAAAAAACACAACTCATTCTCTCATTTGAAATGTGACATTTCTCCTGATTTCTTCTCTGCAGGGTAGTTGCCATTTTTTCTATCTTCAGAGAATATCCTGAATTTAGGTCAATAGGTCTTGACCTGCCAGAGCTATGTTCAAACAGCTCCAGAAATCAGAAATGGATTGCTTTTAATTTTTTTTTTCCTAAGAGCATCCTCTGTAATTGGCAATTAACCTTAGAACGTTCTGTAGTATTTAACTTTCCTTCCAAACACCGTCCTTTAAAAAGTTTGGGGTTAATTGTAATGGAAGAGACATACTGGGCCCTTAAAATGTTGCTATGGTGAACAATTAAGAAATGTTATTTGAAGATAATAAGACAGTGCGTAAAAGAGACATCCCCAGGACTCTATTCCTTTTCTACATACTGGCCCTTTCTTCACTAAAGGGTTAATATAAAGTCATAGATACTTAGAGAAAGGAAATCAAAGTTCCTAATGTGGTGGTATCTATGTATTTCTACTCTACCTCTCTTCTCCCCGACCCACATTCACCCTCCCACCCACCACCACCCCACCCCTAACAATCCACTCATTCTCTTTCCTTTTTTTAGAGATTTATTTATTATTTGAGAGGGGGGAGGGGCACAAGGAGAGAGAGAGAGAGAGAGAGAGAATTTTAAGCAGACTCTGTGCTGAGTGCTGAGCCCAATGTGGAACTCCATCCCACAACTCTGAGATAATGACCTGAGCTGAAACCAAGAGTCAGACGCTTAACTGGCTGTGCCACCTAGGTGCCCCTCTCTTTCAATTGTCCACATTCATTCTGTACTTAGGCCCATTTGTTGCACTCATGGACAACTAAGAAAAAATGCCTTACCCTTGGATAATGCCTGAGAGCTCATAAAAAACTTAAAGATCCAACACTTCTTTCAATGTTCATAACAAAGTCTGAGACAATCAAGGCAAGACTTTTCCTATATATAGATGAGGAAATACATACACTTTCCCAAGATTAAATAAACTCTCAGTATCAGGTTAAGCCAGAAATCTAGTTTCTAATTTAGTTTTACATCTTTCAATAGCATTAAACTATCTCATTTATGGCATCTGAAATTAAATAGCCTGGTGGACCCCACTTCTGAGTCAGAGGAACCAGTCTATTCACAGTGAGCTAGGCAGAGGTACCAATTTGTTCACAGTGAGCTAGGTATGGTAGGCCCCATTAGTTGGGCTTGGAGAAATAACGTCCTAAAGATCCACACTGCCTGAGTCTTATTCCAAGGACACTAGCCTTACCATCAGTGTACTTTATAATAATTTCACGTACCTCTGAGAATGGTGGCAAGAATAACTGTAACCAGGGTGAACTTCTGTTCTCCCCAGCCCTTCCAATTGCCCAACTCTCCTCAAGAAAGCATGCTGTACATTTATTCTAAAAATCAAGGCAAAATCATCTAGGTCCTTCCTGTAGGTCACTAAGTATTTTTCACAGATTTAATGCCAGAGACATAGTATACAAAATATACTATACTATAAAAATTACACTGAAAACCATCAAAGGTATACATGTAAGTTATGACCTCCTTTAATTAAATAACTGTTCTAGTCAATAAATGGTAGCCCATCACCATAAAAACTTCACACAGCTTACAAAATTACCAGTCTTTTGTTCAAGGTTTTGGGTGAAGGTAACTATGTATCAAATAGTAACATTAACCCAGTTAAAACTGTTAACAGTAACTGTGAAAGAAGTAATTTGGGGCACCTGGGTGGCACGGTCAGTTAGCATCCGACTCTTGGTTTCAGCTCAGGTCATGATCTCAGGGTTGTGAGACAGAGCCCCACATCTCACAATGGATGTTATAGGCAACTAATGAATTGTTGAACACTACATCAACAATTAATGATGTACTATATGTTGGCTAATTGAACATAATAAATAAAAATAAATAAATTCATTTATTTATTACCCCCCCCCCCAAAAAGAAACTGCCAAACTGTCTTTCCAAATTGGCTTTACCATTTTGGATTCCTACCAGCAATGAATGAGACCTCCTATTGCTCCATATCCTCACCAATATTTGTTACTGTCAGTTTTCCAGATTTTGGCCATTCTAGTAAGTGTATAGTGGTATTTCATGGCTTTTTAATTTGCACTTCCCTAGTAACATAGGATATGAAGAATTTTCTTTTCTTTTCTTTTCTTAAGGCTCCACACCCAGCCTGGAGCCCAGTGCAAGGCTTCAACTCACAACCCTGAAATCAAGACCTGAGCTGAGATCAAGAGTCAGACACTTAACAGACTGAGCCATCCTGGTGCCCCTGGAGAATCTTCTTATATGCTTATTTACCATCTTCATATCTTTTTTGGTAAGGTGTCTGTTAAAGTGTTTGACCCATTTTTTAATTGGGTTGTTTTCTTATAGTTGGATCTTATGAGTTCTTTGTATATTTTGGTTAATAGTCCTTTATCAGGTGTGCTTTTGTAAATATTTTCTCCCAATCTGTGGCTTGTCCTCTCATTCTTTTGACACTGTCTTTCACAGAGCAGAAATTTCTAATTTTAGTTAAGTCCAGTTTATCAATTATTTGGTGTTGTATGTAAAAAGTCATTGTCATACTCAAGGCCATCTAGGTTTTCACTTAAGTTATCTTCTAGGAGTTTTAGTTTTGTGTTTTGCATTTAGGTCTATGATTCATTTTAAGTTACTTTTTGTAAAGGATATAACATCTGTGTTTACATTCATTTCTTCACATGTGGATGTCCAATTGCTCCAGCACAACTTGAAGAAACTATTTTTGCTCTATTGTATTGCCTCTGCTCCTTTGTCAAAGATCACTTGACTACATTTGGGTGGGTCTGCTTGTGAGCTCTCTATTCTTTTCCACTGAGTATTCTTTTTTATTTTTAAAGAAATATTTCTTTTTTTATAAAGATTTTATTTATGTATTTGAGAGAGAGAGAGTACAAGCAGAGCGAGCAGCAGGCAGAGGGAGAAGCAGATTCCCCACTGAGCAGGGAGAGCCTGATGTGGGGCTCGATCCCAGAACCCTGGGATCGTGACCTGAGCTGAAGGCAGACACTTAACTGACTGAGCCACCCAAGTGCCCCTAGTATTTATTCTTTTACCAAAAACACACTGGCTTGATTTTTGTTGCTTTATAATAAGGCTTGAAGTCAGATAGTGCCAGTGTTTCAACTTTGTTCTTCTCCTTTAATATTGTGTTGGGTATTCTGGGCCTTTTGCTTCTCCATATAAACTTTAGAATCAGTTCACCAATATACACCAAATTACTTGCTGGGATTTTGATGAGATTGCATTGAGTCATTATCAATGTTTTTTTTTTTTAATTTTTTTAAATAAATTCTACCACCAACATGGGGCTCGAACTCATCACCCCGAGATCAAAAGTTGCATGCTCTACTGACTGAGCCAACCAGGTGTCCCTTCAATGTCTTTTTAATAGACAGTTACCAAATATCAACAAAATTACTATTAGCTGTTTCCTTTCTTGTGTAAGTTTAAACAAGGTTAGTCGCAAGTTTTGAACAGCAAGCCTTCATGGGACACAGTGAAACACTGAACAGCTGTCCTAAATATAGTAATCCACAGTTCTTAAATTATTTAACTCTTTGAGAGTCTTATTACTGTCACACAAAATAGCAATGATCCAAAACCTTAATAAAGTCTCTCTCTTTCTTTGAACCTGTTTTCTAATAAGCCTCCAATAATGAACTGCTAGTTATTGACTACATAATAGTGTCATGCAGCTTTCCTCACATTATCTTCAACCCTCGTAAAGGCTCTGCAAGAAAGACACTATTACCCCTATATTACCTGCTGCTGATTTATACTAGTAATTTGCCCAATGGTTAAATGCCCAACTGCCAATGGCAGAGGCAGGACACCCATCTGGGACTTTATATCACACTATATCTCTGCCAAATAAAGCAAAGAGTCAAAAGTAAACCTTGATACAGAGAAAATAAACCACCCCCCAAAAAGTCAGCAATAATTGTAAAATCCTCAGGATAATCTGAGAATACATCATTCAGGATTATTATTTTTAAAGTAGAACTTTTCACACTTGATAGCAACATGATGTAGGGAGGTGAAAAATAGATCTGACAACCTTTCACTGTTGTATTTTTCATTTAGTAATCATTACATATTATTTGCAAAAGCTTTTGGAAAGTTTTAGCCCTCTGTTTCTATCTTTCTTGAATCAAAGATGTCTTTGCTTGAAATATTAAGAATTCCATCAACTAATCTCTTACAAATATTTACTGAGTTAGGTCAGTACTCCTTAATAAGCACTGGCCTCATCTATGTTCAGAGGTATAAAGATAATATAATATCATGATTATACCTTCTATAGATATAAATGATTTATACTTATGAAAAACTATAATTATAGTGAGTCACTGCAAATTTGAGAACTCATGGAGGGCTGCTCTGAGGTTTGCTGGAAAAGCACCCCCTGCACTACCACTGTTTGCTAATTGGGCTTGTGGAAAGTTCAGAGCAATGATTAGGCATGCCAGGATTCATCTGCCAAGTAACAATTATGAATCCCAGCAGGGAGCAGAAGGGCATGCACTGCCCAAAATAGCAAACAGATCCTAAGATTGGAGAGAATTACTATGAGTCAGAAAAAGAAACTAATTTTTAAAAAAGAAAATAATAGACAACAAATTATGTTAAGAATGAAGTAATAAGTTAAAGAAAATTATCATAGTTACAGTAACAAAGTTAAATTCAGGGAGAGAAATGGTAACACAAAATGGTTTAGTTACAAAGTCAGCTCTTACCCTAGGACTTGTTCAAAAGAGAACGGTAGCAAAGAGCAAAGAACAGCTGTTTAATGGCATACAAAATGAGGGACTAATTTAAGAGAGACTTTAAAACTTTGGCTATCACAGATTCAAAGATATCAAACAAACAGAAAAAAGAAGCAAAGGAGAGGGAGAGAGGAGAAAGAAGAAAAAGAGAGAGACAAACCACTTCCATGCATATTGGAAACCTGTCAGAGAATTTTTGATTTATTTGGTGTTAGCTCTAAATGGAACCAGGATGTTAAGAACAGCCATAATTTGAGGCAAGGTCTTTGGTATTGATATTTTCGTCAGTAGAGAATTTGAGGGCTTGTTTTCTCTTTTACCCATTACCATTTCCTGCTGATGTTTTTGTGTGTGTCTTCTACCTCCAGAACATTGATTCATTTAACTGGGACCTTGTCTGCCTTATTAACTACTCTATCTTCGGTGCCTATAAGGATCCCAGGTCCAGCTCAAAAAATATTTATTAATTCCAAGACTATGTCTTTGCATATCCAAAGACATGTGCTTTGTCATCATCCTTGAGTGTTTTTCTAGCTTAGCATAGACTCTAGATTCAAAATTGTATGTCTCAGAATTTTGAGGGCATTTCCTTTTTTTTTTAGTAATATTTATTTTGTTATATTAGTCACCATACAGTACATCCCCAGTTTTTGATGCAATGTTCCATGATTCATTACTTGCATATAACACCCAGTGCACCATGCAATACGTGCCCTCCTTAATACCCATCACCGGCCTATCCCAATCCCCCACCCCCCTCCCCTCTGAAGCCCTCAGTTTGTTTCCCAGAGTCCACAGTCTCTCATGGTTCATTCCCCCTTCTGTTTACCCCCCCTTCATTCTTCCCTTTCTTCTCCTACTGATCTTCCTATTTCTTATGTTCCATAAATGAATGAAACCATATGATAATTGTCTTTCTCTGCTTGACTTATTTCACTCAGCATAATCTCCTCCAGTCCCGTCCATGTTGCTGCAAACGTCGTGTAATCGTTCTTTCTGATGGCTGAGTAATAGTCCATTGTATATATGGACCACATCTTCTTAATCCAGTCATCTGTTGAAGAGCATCTCAGCTCCTTCCTTGATTTAGCTATTGTGGACAATGCTGCTATGAACATTGGGGTGCATATGGCCCTTCTCTTCACTACGCCTAACCCACGCATGAGAAGGCAGGTGATCAAGATCAGAGCAGAGATCAATGAATTAGAAACCAGGAGCACAGTAGAGCAGATCAACAGAACTAGAAGCTGGTTTTTTAGAATAATAAGATCGATAAGCCACTGGCCAGACTTATTCAAAAGAACAGAGAAAGGACCCAAATTAATAAAATTATGAATGAAAGGGGAGAGATCACAACCAACACCAATGAAATAGGAAGGATCATTAGAAACTTTTATCAACAGCTTTATGCCAACAAATTAAACAACCTGGAAGAAACGGATGCCTTCCTGGAAACCTATAAACTACCAAGACTGAAACAGGAAGAAATTGATGACTTAAACAGACTGATTAACTATGAAGAGATTAAAGCAATGATCAAAAACCTCCCCAAAAACAAGAGTCCAGGGCCTGATGGATTCCCTGGGGAATTCTACCAAACATTCAAAGAAGAAATAATACCCATTCTCCTGAAGCTCTTTCAAAAAATAGAAACAGAAGGAAAACTACCAAACTCATTCTATGAGGCCAGTATTACTTGATCCCCAAACCAGGCAAAGACCCCATCAAAAAGGAGAATTACAGACCGATTTCCCTGATGATTATGGACGCCAAGATTCTCAACAAGATCCCAGCTAATAGGATCCAAAAGTACATTAAAAGGATCATTCATCAAGATCAAGTGGGATTCATCCCTGGGATGCAAGGGTGGCTCAACATTCGCAAATCGATCAGTGTGATAGATCATATCAACAAAAGAGTCAAGAACCATATGATCCTCTCAACTGATGCAGAAAAAGCATTTGACAAAATACAACATCCTTTCCTGATTAAAACCCTTCAGAGTGTAGGGATAGAGGGTACATTCCTCAATTTCATAAAAACCATCTATGAAAAGCCTACAGCAAATATCATTCTCAACGGGGAAAAGGTGAAAGCCTTTCCCTTAAGATCAGGAACACGACAAGGATGCCCACTCTCGCCATTATTATTCAACATAGTACTAGAAGTCCTTGCAACAGCAATCAGACAACAAAAAGGGATAAAAGGTATCCAAATCGGCAAAGAAGAAGTCAAACTGTCTCTCTTTGCAGATGACATGATACTCTATATAGAAAACCCAAAAGACTCCACCCCCAAACTACTAGAACTTATAGAACAATTCAGTAATGTGGCGGGATACAAAATCAATGCTCAGAAATCAGTGGCATTTCCTTTTTTTTCCAGCATCCAATCTTGCTGATGAACAAACAAAAACACTAACACTTCTGATTTTTATTCCTTCATATGATATTGTTTTTCTCTCTGGAAATTTAGGATCTTTCCTTCATTTTTAGCTTATAGTCTGAAGTTTCCTTAAGTATTTTCCCATTCACCTGATTTGGGATTTTTAGGTAACTTCAGTATATAATTTATGTCATCATTATCTCTGGAAATGCCCTGTAATCATCATTTTGGTTATTATTTCACTTCCTTTTGTGTCTCTGTAAAACTCCTATAGTCAAATATCCTTGATTAATCATCTGTGTTTGTATTTTCTCTCATTTTCCTTAACCTCTCTATTTTTTCATTTATTTACACTAGAGACCTCAGCACTTCACTCTGGGACACCAATTCCCATACTTGCAGACCTAGATCTCTCCAAAATGTTTGGTCAACATTTTGGAAGGGAAACCTTTGGTTTTGCCTCGTAATATACACTGACTATTGGTCCTACAGCAAATGTGTCTGGGATAATAAAGATGAAGTGAATTGCTCCATATACCCCACATATAGGCTTACAATCACTTCCTATTTGCAACTCTTTTCTCCCTTTAGCCCTCTCTATCCCTCAAATCTCATCCTGGGACTTCATGTCATACCATAAGGCAAAATCTACACATGTATCTGCTTTAGTCTCCTTCAAGTTTTCTAGGCCCCAGCTTTTAGCTTTACTTCTTGATCCATTCAACAAAATATACTGTATCTCCTCTGTTCTAGGAACTGTTTTAGATTCTGAGGTATAGCCAATAACAAACCAGGCTTTAGTAAATATTCTCTCATCTAAGCTGTATCTTCCAGGAGTGCACTGCATTCTTATATCTGATGAGGATCTCCTCTCCTGTTCTCTTAGCTCTTCATATGCATTTAGGACTATTTAAATGGTATCTTAAGCAGCAAAAAAAAAAAGGCTTTATATTCTTAGTCTCCTACTTTGAACTACCATCTACAACTAACATGTTGGTTCTGAATTTTATTTTATTTATTGAAGAGATGTAAAAATAATTTGATTTAATTGTATGCTAGAAAATTACCTTATTTTCAGGTTGTTTTATTTAATGATGATTCCTTGGACATCATTTTGGTGTTCAGCAACCAACATGGAATATTTGTCATTAAATCCATGTCAGTCTTTTTCCATGTCAAAAATAATAATAATAATAATAATAATAATAAATAAATAAAGACACAAGACCAAAAAAACCAAACCAACAGTTTTTGAAAGACAGTGCAGTCCAATATAAGGACTATAGGCTTTGTTAAAAAAAAAAAAAAACAAAATAAAAAAAACCCTTGAATTAGATTTCTTGTTCTGCCACCTATTAGCTAAAAGAGATGGAGTATTTCACTTCAGAGATTCATTTTCTTACATGAAAACTTAGATTAAATTATGCTTGATGAAAAAATGCAATAAAGGTTAATAATAATGCACATAAGTCGTACTCAGTACGTAGGATAAAGTACATGCCCAATAACTATAGTAGGCATGAATAGGCACGAATGCTGTGAGAATAGATGGCATTTTAAGAATCTATAAAAGAGAATGAACTTTACTGGTCTAAGCTAAAGTCAAAGCCAATATCTTAATCTGGACCTCACTGCCATGTGCTCTATGAGCTAATATTTAGATTAAATGGTTTAAATGTACTATGAGTACATGAAGAAAAAAATTGTGTATATATATGTATACACATGTACACATCACATACAAATATATACATATGTGCACACACACATAATCTGAAAGAGATAAACAGCTGGGGTAATTGAGTTTTGACAACTAATAGTTAAATCTTACATGATTTTCTTAAATGAAGTCAAATCATTACTTTGCAAGGTATTGTTTGGCTTAAAGAACTGGTAATAATTGCATTTCACATGTAAAGGGGAAAAAAGTACAATTAAAAAAACAAGGCTTTTTGTAAATTACCACTGGCCTTCTTATCAGAATTTGTAAATAAACCACAGAACTGAATTCTTCCTCCTTATTAAAATAGATCCTCTGGGTGAGGTAAGAATTTGTACTGATATATATGGGGCACTGACGGGGAATAATTTCCCATTAGATTTCTTTATAGATATTTTATTGTATATCTACTTAAGCAAAGTTCCACCTTGTTTACTTTGAAATGTTGCCCTCAATTCTGTCAAGATTTTATAAACCTGCAGAGTAAAACATTCAGAGTAATGCATTATGCTTTTGCATTTTGCATTGTATAATGACAGCTCTTTAATTATGTTCTGAAATGTAGATTTGTCAAAACAGCATTTTATTTGAGCCATCACCTTAATTTTCAAATCCATATGGTTTAATTATCCCATTAAGAAGAGCTGGAAAACACCTAGCCGCGGATGACTTACAGCATGTCTTTCTGCAATCCCTCAAATGCAGTTCTTAGAAATTTTCTTTTTTCACGGAGATTAGGGTAACTCATCTCAGTTTTCTCACCTTGGCAATCAAAATATCTAATACATAACCTAGTTTTCTTTTCTCTGCTTCTACCCTCTTTAAATTGCCATGGCAATGAGAATGCTGCTCCTTCTATTTAGGAAAGATGACATTTAGCGATGCTTTGCTGTATTATTTCATATATATGTGCCCTACAGTCACTTGAACTGTTGGTCATAGATTCATGAATTCTCGAATATATGGATTCCACCATCTGTTTATTACATCTTGAATCAAAATGTCTAATCAGAATCCTTTTTGACTAAGGGCATGTTTGTATGTGTTCTCTGCCCCTGTCTTGACAGTTTCCATTTTTTTTCCTTCTCTCTAAACATTTGCAGAAAAATGAATAAAATGAACCAAAGTCCCATTTCAGATAATTAAGACAATATATCTGAGGATATTATCAAAGGTCTCTTGCCTATGGTAAGACAAGTCCCATGGTAAAGCTGACCTATCTTCTGCTCATTTTTTATCGAGATCCATATATGTCATATTAACAGTGCTCTAGTGCTGCTGCCTTCAATGAGGCAACTCCAGAACTCTGAGCTTTTACCCCCAAAGGAATGTCAATAGTGACACCCATCTGCACAGGGAACATTTGTAATCCCCTCCATTCACTGTTACTGTTTTAACAAACCATAAAGGGCTATAGCTGCTCTGAGGATAAGTGCCCCGTAATGCCTATGGTTATTTCTCAAAATGGCCAATGGGTCTCTCTTTACCTGATACAAATGATAAACAAAAGGACAGCTTATCATGTCTGACTAGATCTTTCTTCTGAAACAATTCTGGCCCAACAACACATAAGAACTTGAAACAAATTGTTTTTTAAAGATATCCGAGGGGTGGCCTAGGTGGCTCAGTCGGTTAAGCAGCTGGCTCTTGATTTCGTCTCAGGCCATGACTTCAGGGTCCTGAGATGGAGCCCGAAGAAGAGCTCTGCACTCAGCAGGGAGTTTGCTTAAGGATTCTTTCTCTCTCCCCCTCTGTCGCTCCCCCCAAATACTCCCTTCCTACTAATGCTCTCTCTCTCTAATAAATAAGTAAATCTTAAAATATACACATATAGATATAGATATATATCTGAAAATTATTTGCTGGAATTATTGCTTGGGAGAGAAAGAAATGATATGCCATCATATCAGTGGTATTTACCTTTCACTACT
The DNA here is from genome assembly GCF_023065955.2 of Ursus arctos. Lineage (NCBI taxonomy): Eukaryota > Metazoa > Chordata > Mammalia > Carnivora > Ursidae > Ursus > Ursus arctos. The sequence goes on from NW_026622930.1 coordinate 19,294,299, forward strand.
ATTACAAACAAAAATCAGATTGGTCCTGAGAAAATAGAAAGAAGAAAATAATGGGAAAGGGGAGGCAGAGAAAGTAATAAAGATATAATTTAAAATATTGTCACAACTCCACAAATCATTGTGGATACTTCCTATTCTTCGTACCTTTCTTAAACCTTGATCATTATCATCACTCCCAGCCCTACACATGTGCACACATAAACACCAACTCACACTCAAACATACTCACAGAATCAAACCAGAAAAAAGAGAGAGAAAACAACAAACAGGGAAGAAAAGATTAAAATAAAAGTATCACCGTGTGATATGAATAAGGGGGAACAAAGCTGTCAGAATAGTCCTTGCTGGTTCCCTTTCCCATTACTGATCCCTGTATTTAATGCCTCCTCCATCTTCTTTCCACCACAGGTAGCTCAGGGTTTCATTATCTGCCTCTTCTGACATTTTCAACCTCTAATCCCTACCAAAGAGCTTTATGGCTAAATGGGAATCTCTTAATTTTCTCTGTCACAGCCATTCGTTTGATATTATTGTTCACTCCAGGCACCACAGGGTAGACTCTGTGTCCAGATATGACAAAGCTACATATATTTCAACTCAGAAGGGCTTCACAAACAATCATCATTAATACAAATCATAAAGTATAGCTGAAGATATGTTTGATTCATAATTACTAAAAACTGTAACATATCAAAATACTTTCATATTGAAAATTCAGTACGCTTATGTCCTTTTTAAAAAAAATTAATACATTTCTGTCAGTAGAATACGATAACTTAGCATCCTTCATGCAAACTAGCTTGCAGTTTTGGGGGCCATTCTCCAGGGATATATAACTACCTGGCATATGGTTTCTACCTTCATGTGGGAGGCAAGCATTAGCTTTTAATATATAAGAAAATTAAGTGCACTCAGCCATGGAGCAATGCATTTTTTATCAGAATTCTGAAAAGTCAGCTCCATGTTTCTATTTCTCTCAAGAGATGCCAATGCAATTGTGGACAGCAGCTTCAATTATAGGAGGGATAGGCTGCTTCAGTAAGGACCAAAAATTAATGTAGCAGGTACAAGTGATAATGGTCTGATCATGGGTCTACGTGTGCATAATGCTGTGCTAGGCACTAAGCCCTTTGACAAAAATCTACAAATTGAATTTTTAAAAAAATGGCACCTCTGTCTCTACCGATTCATTTTAATTCAACAAATATTTAGTGATGGCTTGTTCCAAAAGCTTGGAATTCATTAGTGAACAAAACTTAGATCTGTAGGGGCGCCTGGGTGGCACAGTCGTTAAGCGTCTGCCTTTGGCTCAGGGCATGATCCCAGTGTTCTGGGTTCGAGCCCCGCATCAGGCTCCTCCTCTGGGAGCCTGCTTCTTCCTCTCCCACTCCCCCTGCTTGTGTTCCCTCTCTCGCTGGCTGTCTCTCTCTCTGTCAAATAAATAAATAAAATCTTTAAAAAAAAAACCACTTAGATCTGTAATGGAACTTATATTCATTGAAACACACACAAAAAAACAAATATTTTCAAGTAAACTGCATAACATAAGTTGATAAGTCTGACGGACAAAAATGTGGAGCAGAATCAAGGGGATCAGGAATGCAGGGAGATGTAATGTTAAATACAGTGATCAAGATGGTCTTCATTGAAGTGATGACATTTGAGTAACATCTTAAAGGAGGTAAGGGGATTACCCATGCTCACAGCTGAGGAAAAGAATCCCTAGTAGTGGGAGCAGCCCTTACAAAGGCCCAAAAGCAAGAGTTTAAGTTGATATCTTTAAAGAATAGCAAGGAGGCAGAGAGAAAGGAAATGGAATGAGCAAGAGAGAGAACTGTAGTTAATGAAACCAGAAAGATAATGAAATAATTGATCGTGGGGGAACAGATCACCAAAGCACCGCATTACAGTCTCTTTCTTTCTCTAAGTGAAATGCAGACTCTCTCAAGGGTCTGAAGAGATGAACGACACAACATGCACAATGTATCTGTAAGACTCAACCCCACTGCAGAGATGAGAAGAGCCTGTGAGAGACACTGTGGAAGTAGTCATCCAGGTGATTTGGACAGCATGATAGTGTGGCTAAAGTAAAAGGGGCCAAACCCTTGGTATATTTTAAAGAGAGAGTCAGTAAGATTCCCTAATGGATATATTTACAAATAAGTAGAAAATCTGATCAAATAAGTATTGAAACCTGATAAAAAACTAACACTTTAAGATTTTATTAAGGGATATTCATTATCTAATTTGACCTCAAAAATAAATCCATGAGACTGACAGGCAAGGTATTATTTATCTCCACTTTACAGATGAAAAATAAAAGGAGGTCTACTGAAAGATGAAGGAAACTATTATTTATTGAATGAATCCTGCAAACACAACTTCCTAGCAGACAGTAGTCTTTCAAATTTGTTACATCGCTTAATCTTCATACCAGCCATGACAGTAAGGACTAGCCACCCCCCTAGTTTGGTAAATAATGAAACTGCAGTGCAGAATGGTCTATAATGTACCCAAGTTTCCACAATGAGAGTCATGATTTAACACAGTTCTCACCCCAAAGTATTTTTCCTTTCATAATCACCAGCTTGCTCTACTACCTAGATGTATCCAAGTGAAACTTATGAAATATCTTTAGTCCTTTAATCCTCCCAACATCCCTATGGATAATAAATGTTGTTAGTATCCATTTTCTAGAGAATGGGACAGAAGGAAAGAGACTGGTATGTTTTATCAGAGTTCTTCAAAGAAACACAATCAATAAGCTATAAAAAGAGATTATGAAGAACTGGCTCATGTGATTACGGAGGCTGAGGGGTCCCATGATCTGCCATGTGCAAACTGGAGACACAGGAAAGCCAAGAGTATCACTCAGTCCAAGTCCCAAAGCCTGAGAACCAGGGGACATAATGACATAAATCCCAGTCGAAGGGCTGGACACAAGGAAATGAGATGTCCCAACTTAAGCAATGAGGCAGAAAAAGGCAAGAATTTCTCTCTCTTCACCTTCTTGATTTATTCAAGCCCACGAAGGATGGGATGATGCCCATCTACATTGGGGAGGGCCATTTACTTTACTGAGTCCACGGACTCAAATGCTAATCTCATCTGGAAACATCCTCAAAGACAAACCCAAAAATAATGTTTAACCAGGTATCTGGGCATCCTCTGATTCAGTCAAGATGACACATAAAAAAGTAATTATCATAGATGTCTAGTAATATGTACAAAGGCACATGCTAGTAACTGGCAAAGATAAGCTTTAAATCTATGATCATTTGACTCTAAAATCTACAACCTTCACAACTACGCAGCACACAATAAAAATATAAAGCTATACGTGCTACTAGACTCGCAAGAGTTGCGAAAATTAAATGAAGCCTTGTACATGTAACTGGTTCGCTAACTACAAGTTTCCCTATATTCACTGTTTGTTATTTTTATCATTACCTGTTGGCCACCTAATTTAAATTTCAAAATCCAAAAATAAGTCAATGTAAGCAGTTTCCAAGGGTTGGGACAGTCAAAATTTGGACATTGCTGATTACACTTATCATTTGTATCTCTTTCAATGAGCATAAAGTGAATGGAGAAGAAAACCATCAGAGCAGCCAGTCCCAAAGCAAGCTGCAGCCCAGTACGCTGAATTCTATACATGCCATCCCATCTCAGGTGCTGGAGGAGTGGCTCTAGGGCAGGAAGTACACCCCAAGGACACGTTTGCCCTCATCTGCTGCTTCTGCCATTGAAAAATGCCCTTTGGTTCCTTTAATGTACTTCCCTTTGGCTCTGCCATCCAGGTGTAATCCAGAAAGTGTGCTTCAAGGCCTGGCTGTTGACAGGTTTTTCTGTGAGAAGAGGTCCACTGTGTCTCTGTCACTGTCCCCTAGAGTGTATACTGATTAAAGTTTCAGTGGAATTCAATTAAATCCAATGTGCATATATGGAGTGCCTGGCATGTGACCGATACTCTTTGATGTGCTAAAGAGAAAAGCTAAGATGAATCAGCTCGAAGATTTTGGCTCTCACAATCTGGCAAGAAAGATAGGTAAGAAAATGCATAGGTTTAAAGAAATGAATGGGATAGATTCTCCAAAGGAGAAAAATATGTTTAGTTTGGACTCTAGCAAAAAGGCAAGATTAACTGTTACTAGCAGGTCTAAGAATTATTTATGCAGAAACTGTCTCTAAATTGACTTAGAAATATGTGTCTGCCACTCGGAACAAAGGAAGGAAATGTGTATTTTAGAGTAGAGTGCACAAATTTATGAAGGCAAGAATGGTAAATGTTGAGAGAATGGTAAATAATCTGTTGCTATTGAAAAACAGGATGCAAAAGAGTGAATATATAGGAGTAGGGAAGATTACAAGAAGAAAAGTGTGGCTAAAAGCTGAATCCTTAATGTAAGAAGACATTAAATTCCAGGTAGGGGATAGAGGATTGTGTTTTACATTCACGTAAAGCTTTAGAAAACTTTGAGCCTGGTAGTTCCATGACCAAAAGTGAGCTTTGAGAAGGGCTAGCAGACCGATGCATAGGATGGGATGATCAGAAGCAGGAAAACAAGTTAGGACCAAAGATAATAAGGAAATGAACTAAACAGCAAAGTACAAAGAAAATAAAAGTAGAGGCAAGAGGCACTGAAAAGGTAAAATGAAGAATATTGGGTGGAGTTGAGGTATAAACAACATCAAAGCTGAATAACTGAGAGAATGCTGGTGTCATTAATCAATACAGCAAGCTCAGGAGGAGTTAGGAAAGCTTGGTGGATATGTTAAAATGTAAAGGCCTGTGAGATATGCTTATAAAGAGATCTAATAGCAGGTATCAATGTTGGTGCAGAATTCGGAAGGGAAGTGTGGCCTAAACACACAAATTTTGGATCCATTTTTGAGAAGTGATGTCATAGGATTGCATAAAATAAATAGAGGAATGCCCAAGAAATCTATCCAAAGTAGTTCTGCCCTTTACCATTTACTTTTCCAGCTGTGCTGGAGAATTCACATTGCTCCCCATCTATGTCAACACTTGCTATTTTTAGCCTTTTAAAATATTTGCTAAGCTGATCGGTTCAATATGATATCCATAGTCCTCAAGTCAGACAACCAGGTCACACAATTCTATGCTCTCATCAAAATCCACTTCTATTACAGTAGAAAGGCAATCAAAAAATGTTAGGTCTTCTAATCAGATATATAACCATATTTGTTGTTTGTTCTTCGTATCTCAGATCTTCCTTGGTACTTCCTAAGGTAGGAGCTTGGATTAATGTGTGAGTTTTGTGTATGTGTGTGTTTGTGTGTATCCATTTGTGCACACGCGATTATATGTGGTCTATATACATGTATATACCTATATTCTGTGTGTTTTTTGTGTGTGTGTGTCTCCAATATATATATATTCCTCACGGAGTTCTTATAAGACTCCATGATAGAATTGTGATATTATCTACTCATCCTAAACAACATTTAGTGAAATTTAGCAAAGTAACACAAAACAAGAAAAGTATATATAATTGTTTGAAATCTTAGCAAATATCTGATGCAGGTAGAAGCATAAACTAGTGACAATCATTAGGAAAGCAATTTGACTCAATGTATCAAAACCCTGAAATTATAAGAGGTGTCCACACAGATTCTGCAACCCCTTGTGGTTTTCATCACAGTATTGCTTCTAAGAACAAGGAAAAGAAAATATTACAAAGTATAAATTTTAAAAATAGGGGCATTATTGACTAAGTTGTGGAATATTGATAGAATGGCACATTATGTCATTAGTTAAAATAATCCTTTAAAATAGATGAGTTGTGGGAAATGTTTGTGATATAATGTTATGTGAAATATCATCTTATTCTGCTGAAATGTGTGTCTGCATGTGTGGCAATGTGTGTCCAGAAAATAACTAACTATATCAGACTATGTATTCATAGGAGTAAGGAAGTTTCGTTTCTTCCTCATATTTTTATATGTCACAGATCATTGTTACTGAACATGAATAACTTCAAAACTTTTAAAACTGTTGTGTTATTTAGAAAAAAATTGAAGAGTCAGTATTATCATAAAAAGTAATTTAGTTAAGAAGTTTTAGAGACTTGACTATTCCTTATTAATGCCAATTATTAGGTCTTTATAAAAATACCCTTTGGTTCTTTTACAGAGTGTATCCATAAAACTTTATCAGTAATAAAATACAGATAAATCATCCCCAGATAAATAAACTAAGACATGAATTGGTAAAATGAGTTCTCATAAATATGAAATAGATACTCCACAGAGTGACAGAACTGGAATCAGAACCAGGGTTAGAAAGTGCCATTTTTACCACCACCCTACCATTCTGTTACACAAAAATGCCCTGAGGGATGACGTTGCAGGGGTGATTTAGGATAAAGGGAACAAGGACTGTAACATTGAGACTATGCAGAGTTAGACAAACCACATCACTGAACACGTGCCTCCAAGATGAGGTACCAAGCACAGTCCCTCAAGGTGGAAAAGTCTGAATTCCTTCCTGTCATCAAATGAAACATGGTCATAAGATATTGGTGATTAGTTCTAAGTTGTATGACACAAATAAAATATCCAGTTAACAAACAGCTCCAACTATTTGCTCTGTGGATATTTTCACTCAAGATAGCCAGAGATTGGGGCACCTGGGTGGCTCAGTCGTTAAGCAGCTGCCTTCAGCTCAGGTCATGATCCTGGGGTCCTGGGGTCCTGGGGTCCTGGGATCGAGCCCCACATCGGGCTCCCTGCTCAGCAGGAAGTCTGCTTCTCCCTCTCCTACTCCCCCGACTCGTGTTCCCTCTCTCGCTGTCTCTCTGTCAAATAAATAAAGAAAATCTTAAAAAAAAAAAAAAAAGATATCCAGAGATTTACTCCAATTTTCAATTTAATAGGAGATCAATCATTCCCTTGCTTTGGCAAAGTACATGTTATGGAACTATCTGTGCAGGTAAAATGAAGATTGAGTAATTTATTTAGATGAGTCAATGATTACAGGTCTCTCACCTGATTTCATCAGTAGCAGCTCTCCCTCACCAAAAGCACAGTTGTTTTCTTTAGGTTTCTTTTGCTTGAGTCACCCAAAAAATTAATTTGTGTGTGTATACACACACACACACACACACACACACACACACGCCAACTCAAGTGAATCACAATTTTATAAGGTGTTTTATTAACAGTATTTTTTATTTTTATTTATTTTTTTATTTTTTTATGTATTTGACAGAGACAGCCAGCGAGAGAGGGAACACAAGCAGGGGGAGTGGGAGAGGAAGAAGCAGGCTCCCAGGGGAGGAGCCCGATGTGGGACTCGATCCCAGAACACCGGGATCATGCCCTGAGCCAAAGGCAGATGCCTAACGAGTGCGCTACCCAGGCGCCCCAATTAACAGTATTTTTTAAAAGCTGCTCACCAAATGAATCAAAGGGCAAGATTTCCTCTCCAAGACTATGATCAACTCTGTCCTTTGAACTTAAATGTTTGGGGGTTTTTTGTTGGTTATTCAGTATTGTTTTGTTTTTGCCACTGGCATTCTTTTTAAGACCTTTGGCCTGAGCTGACTTATCCCAGGATATAGTTACTATGTATTATTTATTATAATTACAGCTATTGAGGAAATTATCTTAAGTTATCATTTAAATATATCTGAAACAGGATTGGTTGGTGGTGCCAGCCAAGGCAGATGGAAGGAACGCCATGTCTTAGAGAAAAGACTGGCAGAACCCATGTGAGCATTTCCATCTCTCTTTACGTTGTATTTGATCACCTATTTCTTTCTCCACCTTCAGTTGCCTGGTATATTTCACTTTTGTTACTGGCATTTGCACAGCCAATAACTGCCTTGGATGATGGCCTTGGTATTGTCATATGGATATATTTTCATAAGGATGAGTTCTTCTTGAACAATTTATCCAGTGGATTAGACTCTACTATATCAGAGCTCAGCAGGTCTTCCTGTTTCAACTGTCTGCTAGTCTAAGATTTATTAGGCTCCACTCAAGGTACTTTTCACCAGGTATATTTCATTTTGCAGGCTTCCTGATGCTCTTCAGGGAGAGTATAGTGAGTTGTAAATGTTATGTCACACTTGTTGATTCTTTTCAAATGCACATGCTTTAAAATAAACTAAATGAATTTCTAGTGTTCATTATTTCATTAACTCTCCCTCCAATTTTTGAAAAAAAGATAAAGCAACAAAAATCTACACAGAAGGCAACAGTCACCTGAAGAAGTGTTGCCCCTACTGTTTTCCCCTCCAATGTGCTGTTTATTTTCCATTTGCTTCACACAAGCAAATGGGTTTGCCAAATGTGAGGCACTGGGACATTTTAAGAGGATGGAGAATGAGAGAGGGTTGAGTATGCTTTCCCCTGAACCCTTTCTGACTCAGTGTCAAGGGATAGTAGTAGCTATTTCCTCCAAGACTGAGCTTCTGAAAGTAGCCCCCTCCCCTTGAATAAACTTCCATTTCCTCCTCTTGGCCCTCAGCCCAGGGTGTGGTAATGGCTTTCTGCTATTGTTAGTCTCTAATAGCTTTGCCTCAACATTTCTTGTTGGGTCCCTCAGAAAAAAATTCTTTTGTACTACCTGAGTTTGAATCATTTTCTTCAAAGGACCCTGACTGATACACATGCTATGAGTCTACAGGTCTTGGGAAACTGTGAGGTAATTAGCATTTCAAGATGAATGGTTAGCTTGTAATTGTTGGGTTTTTTTTTTTTTCACTCCTTTTTAATGAAATACTGTGATCCATTTATCGAAAGGGTAAGGTGCTTAGTACTGTGCATTTCAGGAGTGCATGCCTAAGCCATGGAACAGTAAATAAATTCTTAAGAGTCTATAATTAAAAAAAAAAAATGGGCATCTGGCTGGCTCAGTTGGTGGAACACACAACTCTTGATCTCAGGGTTGTGAGATTGAACCCCACATTTGGTATAGAGGTTACTTAAAAATAAAGTCTTTTAAAAAATTTTGTTTTCCTTTGTATTTATTGGTTTCATGAAATTAACAAGATTTTAGAGCTTTATACATTATTTGTTTACATAGCTCACAGGATAAAGCAGCTTTTGGTATAGTTCCATTCTCAAGTTATATCTTCTACTTCTTTTTTTTAAAAGAGTTATTTATTTGAGAGAGAGACAAAGAGAGGGTGCTCATGCAAGTGGGGGGAGGGGCAGAAGAAGAGGGAGAGAAGCAGACTCCTCGCTGAGCCAGGAACCAGACTTGGGCTCCACTCCTATCACGACCTGAGCCGAAATCAAGAGTTGTAATCTCAATTGACTGAGCCACCCAGGTATCCTGACTTCTACTTCTTTACACCCCTCTCCTTAACTCACCTAGCATGGACAATGATTGACTACCATCAGAAAATGAATTGTTCAGATTTAAAAGATTTCCCTTATTTACCAATATGATATAAATGACCTTGAGAAAGCCACAGATTATCCATTAGCTTTTATGACTTGGTTTTACAATCTTTTTCTACAGGATAAAAATACTTTGGTGAACCACTTTGTAAGTGGTCAGACGATGTTTAGGAAGAATAATTAGTCATTGGATCTGTTTTCTGCCAAAATGTTTATTTTGCCATTATGTAGATTAGGTTAAAGGAAACATCAGAGTCTGGGATCTTCTGGTTCACAAGTCATTTTAATGCAAGCTCATTCTGGAAGTCCTGAGAAAAAGCCAAGACAGAGGTTTCTCACACATTACAAACCCGCAGGATGATACTTCATTTACGTTTCTGAGTAGTAGTAGTTTACATTCAGAAATCATCCAGAAACCCAAGTTTACCTTTCAAATGTTGAGGTTTCTACAATGAATAGAGTGACAAACACTTGACAGACAGAGGACAATCAGAGCCACCACGTTACACGAAACTAAGGAACCTGAAATATATTATAATCTACTATGCAAATAGTACTCCGGAGTTGTTCAGTGTACAACCTAAATGGCTTGGTTCTGATGGCAATGATGTTGTCCATGAGATTAGCCCAACTAACAGAGAACGAGCTCAGATTAGGTGATCAATGGATATTTATTCAACTGCATTCAACCGAATTAAATCAGGTAGTAAAATATACTATCCAGCTTCAAATTCTCACCTCTAGTCCTGAATTATTCAATCTAATCCATCATATAATTTTCTTTACTATATAAATGCAGAAGTACTTATATGTAAACTATTTTCTAGGGCAGAGGTCAGCAACCTTTTTTTTAAAGGGACAAATAATAAATATTTTAGGCCTGCGGGCCATATAGTCTCTACCTCAACCATTTAAATCTGTTGTATCGGATAAAAGCAACCACAGAAAACACATAGACATGTATGGGTATGTTCGAAAAAGAAAAAGATCTTTTTTTATAACAGTTGGCCTATAAGTAGTAGCTTGTCCATCACTGATTTGAGAATACCTCTATTTTTGTGTATGCAAAATAAAACATCATTAATATTACATTTTTCTCTTATCAACCTGTTTATTTTATTTACATGCATATGTTTATTCATGAATTCTACTTCAGACATACAGAGTCTGATCCTCTAGAAAGAGAGCTAAGAATCTATATTTTTACATAGCCCCCCAGTTGTCCAGCCAGGTTTGGCAATAACCACTGTAATTAATTCCAACTCCAGTCATTAATTTTTGGCTTGAAATATATGAATTATCTTATATCTAGATGAAATTTTTTAGAGAAATAACTCTATCCTTCTAATTGCTCAGTTCAAAACCTTTATTCCTCTATGACTTTCACATATTATTTCCAATTCATCAGCAAATGCAGCCAACGCACTCTTCAAAATGCATCAATCACCTGATTTCTTCTCACTCTTTCCACTGCTATCACTGGAGTCCAAGCCACTACCTTCTGGATTTTCACAACAGCCTCCAGATTGATTTTCCAGTTTTTACCTTTGCTCCCATATAGCCTATACTTCATGCAACATCCAAACATTAAAAAAAAAAAAAAAAAAAAAAAAAAAAAAGTCAGATTACCTCAGTTCTCTGGTCAAAACCCTCCAATCTCAACAAGAGTAACAGCCAAATTTCTTATTAAAACCAACAGTGCACCATATGATTTGTCCCTCTCTTTTACCCTATTTGTTCTCTGACATTGGGCCCCACTGGTCTCCAATCTGTTCTGTGAATGCAGCAGGTACATTTCTGCCTCCGAGCCTTTTCACCTGCTCCTCTAAGAGCTCATCCTCCAGATACGTACAAGGTTCACTCCAACACTTCTTCCAGATGGTTCCTAAAATATCTAAGTAAGCCTTCTCTGGACAACTGGTATCAAAGATGAACTCCCTTCAGCCTTTCTTTGCTACTATAGCATGTATGTCTGCATGACACACATTGTTTCCCCCTAGTGTTTCTGTTTGTATACCCTCTCTTCCACTGGAATGTAAGCCCCATTAAGGCTGGCATTTTGTTTCCTGAATGAATAAAGAAATGACTGAATGTGACTTTATGCTTTTTTACTCTTTACTACCATGAGATGTTTGAACAACATGTTCCAATATAAAAATATTCCTCCTGACCCATTACATTGCAAGGCTATTTTCACTGTTTTTTCATTTTGGTTCTTGTATTTCAAACTAAGTCTGAAAGTAGAAGTCAAATCTAAAATCATCTTCTCAGAATGGGAAGGCAATTTTATTGATAAGGTTTCTTTAAATATCAATTGCAAATTCCACCTGAATGTGTAAATAAAATGGTGAAATATTATCACAATATTATCAGAGTCTTAAGCAGCATTTTAAGCTATTATTTTCAGCCTTTGTTATCCCAATTTTCGCACTGAAGTTAGCCTATGGTACTATAATAACAAAAATGAGAGTCAAACTTAAAACTAGGTAGCAATTAGTCGGTAAAACCCCACAATACTTCTTTTATTTATATATTCCTTTACTTTTGCTTGGAACTCACTAAATATTAGCCCTGAAAATGCAGGAGAAAAAAGAGGCAAATGCATAACTAAAATAAGAGTAAACCAAATGATACAAACCCTCTCAGTGGAAAATTTAACTAATTCCTAAGGAGGAGATCTTGGAATCCTGCAGCTCATCTGCTGTCACCTCTTAGGTCAATAATGAAGTCTATCTACTGATGTGTTCATTTTATTGTTGTTAAATTCTTTTAGGAAGTAAATTTACATTTTTAATAGTACAAAAACTAATAAAAAATAGAGCAGAGAAAAAATAATTGCCTCTTGCATTTTTTTTTCACTAGGTGAAAATAAAGAGATGTTTGGAGTAACAAAAAATAAATAGAGGAAAAAGTTATTTGCCTGGAAGCAATTAATACAGTTGAAAGATATACAAATTCTGAAACTACTGACTAAATGCAGCTTACTACATAACTAAAATTACACAGAGGATAAATAAATGCATCAAAGAATTATATTGGAAGGTTCTTATACTACTCAATCTAAAACTGATAGAATAAACAACCGAAATCTTTGCAGGTTCAATTACTTCAATAGTAATGTATATGACTGATATATACAGAACCTTGCAAACAATAATTAAGTAAAATACATTATTTCACCTATATTTTCAATGCTATCTCAAATAAACTCAGAACAAATGCTAACAAGAAAGAAATATAGTTACAACACAGTAACAAGGAAGAGCCTTTCAAAAATACAGTTGAAAGCTAAAAATCCCACTTTGAAATAATTCCACATTAAAAATAATCATACTGAAAATTATATGACATTAAAGATTAAACCACAAAAATGTGTAAAACTTATCAAAAACGAGTGGAATGTAGTACAGCTCCCAGTCATGAAAGAGTAACTAGAGGGGAACTTTCCTTCCCGTTGCAAACAATTTAAAAAGTGGACAAAATATAAGAAAAAAATGTTTCCAGACATTGGGACAACAGGCAGAACAGGACTATGATCCTTAAGAGAATAGAAAGAAAGCAGGCTCTACATTGCTCTGGCTTTCTGCCTGGAGGCAATTTCTGGACAGAGGCCCAGGAATGAGGAAGGCAAGCAGAGAATAATGGGATTGCTGATTTGAGGAAGCATATTTCTCAGACTTTGGGGAAGTTGAGGAAGAGGGAATCTGCAGGGCAGAGACTGAACTCCTGGCATTTTTATTAGATCCCCTTGAATCTCTGACATCATACTAATCTGTGAATGTAAAGCTGAAACTCTATGAAGCTAAGCAAATAACAACGGCAGGGAGTTACAAGTGAACAAACTCCAAACATCCCAAAAGGACTAAGAGACATCCAAATTCAAAGCAGTCAGACTGTAAAAATCTCATTCAAGATTAAGGCAATCAGTAGAAACCGCTTGCTTAAGAGTCACACTTAAGAAGGAGTAAGACCAGACTAACACTTTAGTCTCGCCCTAAAAGAATTTAAAATCAAAACTTGAAGGAATCAAGTGAGCCAAAACAAACTTCAACACTTTTTAAAGAAAGATAACAAATCTCATACACTCTCACATGCATCATTCATTATGTCATAAATTCACTAAAAAATTACTAGGCATATGAAGCAGCAGCAAACAAGACCCGAACCCAGTAGAAAAATTAACTAACAGAAACACACCCAGAAACAATAAAGATGATTGATTGAGCAGAAACAGACTTTTAAAAAGTTATGAACTGAAGTTATAAAAATGTTTAAGATTTTAAAAATCATAATGAAGGCAAGCCAAAGATATATTAAATAGACACAAATTTAGAAGGTTTATCAAGAAAAAGTAAGGAGATAAAAACAAAACACCTAAGGAAAGAAAAATCCACAGATACACATCAGTAGAGATTATTTTTAAATTAATAATTTTATAATACAGATGAAAACATAATTAAAATGAAAATTTCTCTAGAAAATATTATGTAACAAAAATTGACTCAAAAAGCAACAGAAAACCTAAAAAAACCAAAGACGAAGAAACCGAACGGTTGATCAGCATTTCCTGACTACTTCCACCACCCCCTAATGGAAACAAAACACAAAAACTAAACAAAAACAAAAAAACCCACAACTACCCAACTGTTCCCTCATACAAATTTTACAAAACCCACAGGAAACGGATTAATGCATAGACTCAAATTATTTCATAAGATACGGGAGAAAGTTTTCCAAGGGCACCTGGGTGGCTCAGTTGTTAAGATAACAATGCTTCCCAATTCATTATATGAAGATGATAAAACAAATAAAATTATAGGCCCTTCTTACTTCTATTAATGTATCAACTCTGTCATTAAATACCTATATAATCTTGGGTAAGTTATTTGACCTTTGTGAGTATCTACTTTCCCATCTATAACAATGCTTATATAAGACCTACTGAGGATAGACCAATCCTAACCTAAAAGCTCATCTCCTATCCATTTCCAACAGTAGAAATGATCAGGTCTAAATTAGCACAGTGAAGAACCAGCCCCTGGGCCATACCTTACTTTCTAACACCGCCACATCCTTAATTAAGGAACTTGCACTATTTCAGAGTTGCATCCAAGTTTCTTGTCTGCATTCCTAAAAATACTGACTGTGGTCCCTCTCTACTAGAATCCTTACCATGGCAAGTGCAGTCTGGCTTTGCCAAGTGTAAGCATATCTCTCCAAATATACTGAAAGCTGGAATTCCATGTATATTCTACTACCTCTCTGCTTATTAGTTTGTGAGTTTCCCACCCACCCCTACCAAGAAACACTGTTTTCTATTTCAGTGTTTGATAACAGTCTAGTGTAAGTTTATTCCCCTTGCATAATACCTATGTTCAATATGTACACTGTGACCCATAAAGAAGATATTAATTGAATTTATTATTCAATTCCATTAGCTTGAAGATCACTTCAAGACACCTATTCTCCGTATTTTGCCACACCAAAATAATGACTTTAAATTCTTTTTTTAAAATAATAATCCTTCTTACCTTTTACGTCCTTTCATTTGATCTGTTCTTTGTATTTACTCCTATGTGTTATATAAAATTGTTTTAATTTTGGATTTAAAATTGCAGAATGCTATATGCTGATATGTAGCTTAAAACAGAATTGGACACTTAGGACTGAATATTACCCAAATTGAGCAAGAAGAAATTTCCCTATGTTATTACTTTGTCCTTCACTGACGGTGCAGGGCCTGAGATATATGTTTGCACTATGTTTTCTGTCTGCCTTGGATTGCTGTAATGAGTTGAGCTGTCAGTGGCAAGTATGCACCAAAAAGACTATGAATATGTAGAACGCAGCAAGATGAGATGAACCTGAGCGTATAACGTTGACTCCAAGGACACGGTATTCCTGGGTTACACCAGATTACTAATATTATTAAACCATATTCATTTTTCAAAGGTTTTCTTTTACTCATTTTCATGAACCCTTCCTAGTGCAAGTATAAAAAGATGTTGATCTTGCTTGTTTCTGACTTCAGTCAAAATTATAAAGTAGGGCAAAGGGAAACAGACATGTATGGAACACCTATTAGTTATTCTCTGCATCTTTTTCCACTGTCCTAGCTTTCCTTTTAGAGTTTTGCCCTCCACGTCCCTCCCCTAGTTTTCAGCTGATGCTCCCTTCAGCATTCACAGAAGTAGCTCATTTTAATGGAATCATCATTTTACTAAAGCCCCCACATGAAAATTTCTTTGTGCTACATTCGTTTTGAAGCTTAAATGGTAAAGGACTACTAAAAGAAAAAAATTTAGAGCCCAAAAATTTACAGAGAATTGTCACAAATGGCATTTTAACTGATTCTACTGTGTCCATCTTGTATCCACTACAAGATATTAAGGCTGATCATGAGAGGAAACATTTTACATTTTTAACTGAAGGTTTTTTTAAGTAAAGTGGCCACATGTTGAAAGAAACATTTCGGGGAATGATTATGCATGTGCTAGCAAGGTACTTTTGTTAGGGCCACTTACATCTGAATTATTGTTGTCAGGACAGTGGAGAGTTTTTCATTTCCAAAATTCCCCACTATTCCCTACTTCTTTGCTCTGAAGAGTTAAACTTTTCTGAGATCCAATGTTTCTTAGACCTTAAGAATTATTCTTTTCAGATTTCACATGACAATTCTTATGTGATTGATGAGCTTTAAAAGTATACAAAGAATATATGTCTACACCGATTTCACTAAATGCTCTGTAGGGTTTTACTGTTTCTGATTTCCTAACGATTTAAAGACATTCAGAGAATCCCTTGTGATAACTGGAAGATGCAACCATAAGGATTTTATTCCTACTTTCCAATGTCAAGTGAAAATGAGTAATCTTTAAAATCCATGTACCTGACAATATTTTTCACTGCTAACAAATCATTGTTTTCTGGCTTACAATTCTGAGAAATGTTAAGCCTTTGGCATTTTTGCCATTCTAAGTTAAACTACTTACATCAATCCAAGCCTCAACTTTAAGAAGAAGTTATTAAACCATGTCCCTCAACATCGATGCCCTCTGTAGACTTTAGTACCCTTTGGAGAACATTTTCCATTTTGATTTTAATCCAAATAACAATTTTACCCAACTTCCGAAGGGCTAATACACATTTAAAACCTGGAAGAAAAAAATAATAATAATATGAAGCCATCTACAGTCCAAGATGGCTCAGTCACATGGCTGGTTGTAGACAAGGGCTATTAGCTGGGAGTTCAACTAGGAATATAGACCAAAGCCCCTGCACATGCCGTCTCCATGTCACCGGGGCTGCTCACAAGAAGGCAGGCTGATTTCACAGAAAGATCACTTCAAGAAGAAAAATTCAAAAGAATCTAGTTGAGAACCTCAAGGCTTCTGACTTGGCCTTGGAAATCCACAAACATCATAATAATCTATTGTGCTGGTTCAGAATTCAAGGGGCAACCCAGATTCAAAAAGAAGAAA
This sequence comes from Ursus arctos, assembly GCF_023065955.2. Lineage (NCBI taxonomy): Eukaryota > Metazoa > Chordata > Mammalia > Carnivora > Ursidae > Ursus > Ursus arctos. Next base: position 19,311,155 of record NW_026622930.1, read on the forward strand.
GCATACCAGGGCAGGAATATTGCAAAAAGTGATGGTCATCTTTGGAAACCAGCTACTGTATGTGGTATTCTACTTATGCATTACAAATGCTGGAAGATTCTGGGGAAAATTCATAGATAGTAACTACTCGTGAAAGCAGCAAGAAGTGCTGGTCTGTTGGCTTGTTCACCATATAGGTGCCTGAATGTGGTAACAAAGCATGACACTAGTTGAAATAACATAGGTGTCTGGTGATAGGTTAGAGAGTATAGAACTGAAAAAGTTCAGAAGTATACAGCCCTCTTGACCTATCAATTTTCTACGAGATATTATACAGTAAGGCTCATGCCATGTATAAAGATAAAGAAGAGTCAAAATAAAAAGGATATTCTATATGAATACATTTAAACGGAAGGAAATAACTTCAGAAAATAAATTCTAGAATATTAGTAAGATTAAGGACAGACATTACATATCATGACTTGTTGGTTCAAAGATATCGATACCTAAAAATCAATTTAGAATTTGATTTGAAAATGTATGTGAAACTGGCACACAATGGGTGTTCAAATGGCAATCTTCTTTTAAATGTTTCCAATTCATTAGACTGATTATCAGGTTAATGTGTGATCTCATTTATCTTAAAAACAAAATATAATTTACATTACAACCTAAGATACAGAGATCCATAATCATATTTGTGGGTGGATGTATATGCCTTAACACACATATAACTCTCAAATCATAGTTTATATTTTATGTCACCTAAATCTCATTTCAGTTATTACAAGATAATCATATCTTCAGATCTAGAATTCCACAATTCTAATATTAAAATATATTGCTGTGTTTAAGCCAGAAAATAGTTGTAAAAGTGAAGTAAAGGAACCTCTGCAGAAGCTATATTTTAACTACTGCATATAAATTGTTCAGTGACTTTTGACATTCTTTACTACTCATTGGATTTTCTGGCTTTAGTCTTGTCTAGTAATATATTTATTTGGTTTTGTCCAATAGTAATATTAGCAAATATTGCTCTCCTCCAAAATCAGTCTGCTTGAATTATGGTACCTCTGAAATCTTCAGCAATACCCTTCTTTTCTTTCTGCATTCCTAGCAAAGTCACGTCTGTCGTGGAAAATTATGCTGATTATATTCCATTGCACCTGTGTTGACACGTTTCTGAGAGATGATTTTACCAAGGTTGTGTGCCAGTGGAGGGAATAACTTCTGGGTGGGATTTCTGTTTAAATGTTACAGTCCCCATCTGGAAATTCAGGTAACTCATAACACATATGAAATTGAATCTGTTAATTTAAATTAACTTTAGAGAAAATGTTCCCCTGTCATCTAGGCTCCAATTTTCCCAGAATTATCTGTGAACCAAGAAGATGGCAATTTGAGTTACTTTGTATCTTTAACCACTGAAATTGAAGCTGAATTAACTTACAGATAACAGCTCACCATTGCTAAACTGATGATTTCAAAGTTGAACACGAACCTAACAGCAGAGAATTATTTCTTAAATTGCTCTAAAATAAACCAGACAGCAGGAATACATTTGGGCTAAATTTACTCTCATTACCTTAAAAGAAGGAAGAAAAACTGAGGCTCATTTTACATACTGTTATTGACTTTTCTAAGCTAATGTTTTCTTTTTATATCCTGCCAGCAACACTTGCCAAAGGATTTGTTGTGTGCTTCAGTAGGGGAATGCAAACCGCTCTGTTTACCTGTCTCCTGAACTGTCCTCAGGAGAAGGGAGGGAGGGGGGAGGTATGTACGGAGAGAATTCTCAGAGGGAAGTACACTTGTCCAAGAACTCATATAAAAAAAAGCAATAAGGAATTCTTCCTTTTTCCTCCCCAAACAGTAAATATTCATTGATGAACCAGTACATCAAACATTATGTTAAGGCCAAGTAAGGAGATGCTACTAGTAACTTGGAAGGCATACATTAATCAACATAGTAGGACTAGAATAGATTTCAGTCTATTTAAACAAACAGGACGAAAAGAGCAATATGCCAGTAATTGGGACAAGGCAAGAAATCTGGCCAACCAAAGGACATGCCAATAATTAAAATTCAGAGTCAGAAAGACAGATAAACCAGAAAAAACCTCATGAGATGAGACAGTGAAATATGGAAAACAAGTCTATTAAAAGAACAAAAAAATATCACCCCTATATTCCCCATATTCCATAACTCCAATCAATGTTTCTGGCACATAGCAAATATTTAATGAATATGTGTTGTTTTGAATTAAACCCTGATGAACTATAAAAACGGAAAAACTTGTCCCAGAGCAGAATCATTACTGAGGTGTCAAGAATCAAATACAAATTTGGGTTCCACTTAGGATTTGGGAACAATGAAAGAAAGATTTTAACCAAGCTACTAACTTCAGATGCATCTGTTAAATTTAGTGAATGACAGCCACTGGGTCTCACAGGAAACCCAATCTTACCTCAAATGAGACACTCATATGAGACATCTCATACAAGAGATGCCATTGGGCCCTTAGAGACATATGACTTTCTAGAAGTTCTGTGTCTGGCTTCCTCAAAGATAATCTTTGGTCCATACACATTTAAACAGCCATCCGTGCACCCCACCCATTACTGCCAGGTAGCAAAATTCGCCCAAGACAAAGATGCTGTTCCTAGGTCTCTAATCTTGGCTACATTTTCCCTTTGAACACATTTCTCTTTTCTTCTTCACTAGATTTTCTCTTTAAATACATTTGTCTTTTTCTTCTTCACTAACAGATGAGAAAAGACAGATAAAACACATATATATCATAGAGTTCTAAGAATACCTCCTAAGTTTTACACAGATCTTAGAGGACTTTTCTGAGACAGCTTTAGGGCCATATTCAGTACTTTACCCTATGCCAAAAAATAACGCATCCATTTTCTCAATGCATTAACAAGAAAAATAAAATTTACTGAGAATGTCATAGACAGACAGGTAAAAGTCAAACCATATCACACAGAGTAAAGTTAAAACAAATCTCCACTTAGACATCACTGCTATTCTTCCAAAGGCCCTTTCTGGTTGCCAGTCATCTCACCTGTCCTCCCTCGTTCTCATCACAGCTTCTAATCTCCTCTAATGTTCTAAACAATTCAGCTTGACCTCTTGTGTACCTTCATTGTGTAAAGAAATCCAAGGAAGTAGCCACCCTACAGTGTAACTTGCAACTCAGCTCACTGACTATCTTGTAACATTTAAGAAATTTCTTACAGGTTTACCTCTCATCCAAAGTCGCTAATTAAAGTACTCATCTAAAATAAGTTCTTTCTAAGGGGAATCTTGTTGCTTAGAAAACAGGATTTTCTCTATACCATTCCTAATGGTAGAAAAACCTAGTGTTTCAGTATAGCCATTCTTAGCCATTGCTGCTCTAGAAGCTATGAAAAGGAAGTAGAAAGTTAAAATCATAATGGTAACGATGCGCAAGGGTTATTTTGATATTTTTTGAGAATAACTGAATTGGCAAATGTAAAACAGTTTGCACAATTCCAAACGATGTCCGTCTTCCTATTCTCGTTTACCTGAATGGCAGGTAAAAGATGGAAGCATTCCAGGTAAGAATTAAAAAAAAGTACAAAGAATAGAGAATGGAAAAAAAGAAGATCTATTAAGAGTAAAACAATGCTGCATGGGGAAAACAGTCAAGTATTAATATCTCAAATTAAAAGAATCTCATATTTATGATTTTATCATATTCTTGGTTCAGAGTTATTACAATTTATTTAGTAAAAACAACTACCCAAATTCTGTTTTCTGTTAACTGGTGGAAAAAGAGTAACATTGTGAAATTTTATTCTCTATTCTGCAAAGAAGTTAAATGAAATTAGGGCAGCTGGATATCTATTGCTATCATTTTGCCTCCTCATCTTGGTAAACAGGGGCTACCAGTACGGTTGAGGAGACCAAAGTACAAGAATTTTTCCCTCTAAAACATCAACATGGAAGACCACTTAATCTAGATACAGGAATGTAACCAAACAACTCAGACTAGCCTAATTTTTAAACGTGACTTCACCAACATGACCCTCCAAAGTTCACTTTATTCTACTTGCTTTCTTCCTTTACCAATACAATTTTGTTCTGATGCTCCTTGGAGAAACTGTCATGACAAATTATTTGTCTGTGTTAAAATTCTGACTCAAGGATGTATTTAACTCAGAAATTGTTGTAATGGATCATCAATTCCTCATCTATACAATGGCAATGGACCAAGTCATCTCTAAATATTTGTCGTTTCTTTGTCTATATTGCATAACATTTGATCTATGATTTGATATTAAATAGCCTAGGAAGGAAAGCAACTCTACTCAAAGTCATAATATCAACAATAATGATGATGTCTGTTGGTGAGTATAGATCTTGGCATAATGTAAACCATCTGTAATAAAGTATATTGACCAAGATGGACTTAACAATCCCCTCAGCTTTACTAAACTTTAGATAGGTTTCTTCTAGACTACAAGCTCCTGACCTCCCTTACAGCATTACTGCAGAAAACTTGCAATTGTAAATTTTTCTCTGGTCCTTTGAGATCTAAATCTTCTCCCAGTCTCTTGTCTGTTTGACACTCAGAAATGCCTTTCTTAAGGACCTGCAAACCATCTCTTCAAAATGTAATCATCAATAAAGACAGTGTTCCTATCTCCCAGGCTTTCTGAATGAGTAGAAGCCTAACTTAGATAAAAAACAATTAACAAACACAAACGGCCTAATCACACTGACAAACATCACCCCTCCTCATACCTTCTAGTACTTTCCCACTAGCTCACCTCAGCACTTAACTCTCCCACCATGTTTCAATGGAATTGAGTCTGGGGAGGGGAGTAAAAAGTTTTTCTTCACCCTCTTAGGATTCCTGACCAGGTCTGAAAATTAAACTTACAAAGACAGATTAATGGGAAAAGGCATACAAGTTATTTAATATCAGGTTTACACGACAGGAGACTTTGTTAAGGAAATGAAAACCCAAAGAGTTATACCTCTATATGCTTATGCTAGGTTCCATGAAGAGTGCAGAGTTGTGGAGGAATAGGACAGGTTAAGGAGTATGAGGAAAATGTAATAAACTGGACAGCAGTTAGCAAAGCCTGTTTGTCAGGGTTCTTCTTGGAGTCCCTATGTCTTTGGAGAAAAGGATGGGAGGGTGCCTCTCCCATGAGGATGTTATGATGTGTTACAGGGAAGAAGAGTAAGGGGCAGAGGAAGGCAGAGTGACCTTCCTGCTCTGCCACGTCCTCAAATTTCTTCAGCTTAAAATATACAATATTCCAAGATGCCATATCTTGGGGTAGCATGTCCTAAACCCCATTAAGGTCAATCTCCCCCCCTGTTGCAACAGACTAAATAAAATCTTCTTTGCTTATTTAAATTGTTCAGTGCAGTATTTATTTAATAATATGCATTACTTCAGTCTTTCCAATAAACAAAAACAGAAAATCATATTACTGGCTATGGTTTATATTTGAGGGAATGCAAGATTAGATCACAGGCTCATTGTCACAAAGCTAGTTATTCTTCTCCTTCTACCAGTAGGATGGACCTGATGATAGGGGATTCACACTTCATTTCTTCACAGTAATGAGTTCACTGCCCATTACCACTCAAGTCTAGGGTTGGGGCAGCCTGTTCTATCCTCATGTTGCTATTAAGTCACAAATTTAAACCGCCTAACCATGTACAGCAAAGTGATGTGCTGAAGTGAGTTAGGAGCCTACCATTCAGGCTTCACCTATTCTAACAGCCCCTTCTGCTGTTAGACTACAAAAAACTCTCCTCAGACTGCTATTTGTAAAGTAGCATAGTTGTGAGGTTTAGAATTAGGAATATTCATGAACATTTATGGAATGCTTACTGTGTACCATGCATTTTGAAAAATTGGTTTACAAAATCAGTGCATTTACTGCCCTAACAAAGTCCTAAGTAGCTAAATTATCATTCACATTTTACAAACCAGGAAACTCAAGGCAGATATTAAGTATCTGCACAGACAGACAGTGTCAGCAAGTGGTAGAACCAGGATGGCAAAGCACAGAGTCTGACACAGAAGCCCATGCTCTTACCAAGCTGAACAGCATCTCCACAGGTGTGAAGCACCAGGCCCAGCACTCAGGATGTGGCATATGGTGCACACTCACAAACTGTCATCACTGCTACCATTATTCACCCTTTTATTAATATGCAGATATGTCATTTTTGTTAGAATATTTCACTAAAATACAAGCATGGATTATTTGGGGTGACATTTGTAAGATAGGAAGCTATCTGGGAAGCTATTATATATATTTTACAAGTAAATATATATATGTAATATAAACATAAGAGAAATGGGAAGCTAGTACACCCCATCTTAGAGAGGATATCTGACAGACAAAATTACGTACACAATCAAAAGAGCTTGCAGCATCAACTCCTGAAAGAAGAGTAACAAAGTGTGAGCTTCAAGAGTGAGAGGGAGGGGGCTGAATTGGAGATGGGAGTGGAAAACAAAACCAGTATCTACATCACAGGAGCGTGATTTTCCTCCCCCTTTACTGTAACACTTAAAGAATGTGTGACATTAGAATAACATAATTTCCACCTAAATACCTCAATGTAATGTAAATAAAATATATCACAAGTATGAAATCCTTGGATAAAAAATTGTCAAAATTTCAGAGAGGCCATAGGGACCTTTGCCAGGTCTTCAGTCATGGAGAATGGAGGCCACTCTTAACAATGGAAGCATCATAATCCCATTTAACATATATTCAAATGGATGAAGATGGTAATTATTTTAAATCTGCTAGAGAAAGAATTAAAAAGCTAGGAAATTTCAATAGTGTCTGAAAAAGATTGGATAATTAAAGGGCTATTTGAATGCTTCACAACCAAAAAAGGTGTCTGTTTACATTCCTATATTTTATTCTGTGTGAAGACCACGTATTGACAAATAAACAAACTCAGGGCAAATCTTCTATTCTTACAGCAACACCACTTTCTCCTTGTCAGACTTTTTGTTAGAAAATTCCTTTTGTCACTGAAGGAGTAACACTGATACCTTATAAAATCAGCTTATTGTCGTAAACCCCTAAATCATTTTTTCTCATGAAAGGGCTGTTACTGTTTGCCAATCAGATGATCACTGTGTCTCTTTTTACACACTTTCTACACACAGAAGCTTTGCTGTTTGGCTTATTAATACTAAGAACCAGAAAAAAGGTAACACTGAATGATACGCAAGTATTTCAAATGTTCTCTAAATTACCCACTGCAATCTTTGGCTAAAGGTGAGTAGAATCTAGTAATTATTTTTATTGATATGTGTGTTTGCATAGCAAGTGTTATTTTCAAAGGTTAATTATTTACATAACCTCTCTGAGTTATATCTCCTGCTGTCCTGAAATTTATCTCAGCACAGTTTAAATTCCAAAAATCTAAATTTGCCTTTCTATAGTATCCAAGAGTTATGAGGTTGATTACAAAGGAAACAACTAGGAATTTATTTAAACTTTTCATGAATATCTCATGAATGGCCTCCAAATATTTAGAAAATCTAGATGTACTTAAAAATTTGACTCTATTATAGATAAGGACATTTCAGACAATCTTGAAAAGTAGAGAACAAAGTTATATAAAGCATATAACACATTCAGTTTGGATTACTATATATAAGACAATGACATATAAGAAACACCAGGATATTGTTTGGGGGCTTTTTGTTTATTTAGTTATAGTTTGTTTTAGAATAGTTATCATGTCAGCCATTCATTACATTTCTATTTAATATTAAATATTCCCTTCATGTGCTGGATAAATTTTAGGCCCCCTATAATCTCCATGCTCCTGGTATTAATTCTGGCATTATTTCCCTCCCATTGAATGTGGGTGAGCCCTGTGACTTTCTTCTAACCAGTGAAATATGGCAAAGATGATTGGAGGTCACTCTTATGATAACATTATGTAAAATTTCACACCTTGCTAGCAATCTCTGTCTAAAGACTCTCAAACACTATATACAGATCATCCTTTATGACTTGATGAAGTAGACAACCATGTTGAAGAAACCCAAGTGACAAGAAGATATGAGTGGCCTCTAGGAGCAAGAAATTTTGAGTGGCCTCTAGAAGCTGCAGGTGGTTGGCCTCCAACCAACAGCCAGCAAGAAGTTGGGGCCTTCAGTCCTATCATCTCAAGGAAATTAATTCTGCCAACAACCTGAGTGACCTTGGAAGTAGAATTTTTTTCCAACTGAGCCTCCTTACAAGAAAAATTACCACCTTGATTATAGCTTTGTGAAGCTGAGAGCAGAGGATTCTATTAGGCTTTGTCTGGACTCCTGATTTACAAATAACTTTTATATAATAATATGTGTTGTTTTATGTCACTGTGTTTGCGGTAATTTGTTATGCAGCAACAGTAAGCTAATATGCTTCATATTCTGCTATTAATTAAATGAAAATTGAAGTATCAGAGTACCAAACCCCAAAACTTATACTTGCACATGATAAAAAGAATACAAAGAATAAAGAGTACATGATGAAAACATATCTTTATCATAAGAAAACAAGTCCTACTTCTAAAATGTAACTATTATTAAAGCATTTTTATGTAACCTGATGTGGGAAACAAAGGCAGAAGAAAAATTATTAAATTTCCTTACTACCTACAGCCCACTGACAAGTCCTTGAAACAGGCAGAGTGACAGTCCTCTAGAGACTCAACTGCCTTGATGTTAATACTCTGCTAAAGGAAAAGGCAATCCTAGCCTGATACCTCCCCCCTGCCCCCTGGCCCCCAGGATCCTGTAAGTCTACTTTAAGGTATAAAAATTCCTCTAGCAATTTCCTTTATCTCTAAATCCCCAAGATACGTGTTGGCAATCATCCCCCAGGCATATGGCCCACCGATATACATCTGACAGGTCTCATGACTAAGGTTTTATTAGATGGTAATAAATGACCTTTCCCCACAATAGCTAGCCCCCTCAAGGTCCCGGAAACCTTGCTTCCAAAATTCCTTAGAGACTTACACTATCCCTAACGCCCTCCCAACTTGAAAGTATATAATGGGCCACTTCTTCTGACCCCATTGAAGAGGGAACCGAAGGCAAGCTGAAGACAAAGCAGAAGCTGACACCCTGCAAACCCAACCCCCCCCCCACCCATGGGATGTATGCAACATTCCTCAGGCACTCCTGGCTGCCCTAAAGGACAAAGAAACAGTCCTTATTACCTACAGCCCATTGACAAGTCCTTGAAACAGGCATGGTGACATTCCTCTAGGAACTCAGCTGCCTTGATGTTAATACTTTGCTAAGGACAAAAGGCAGTCCTGGCCTGATCCCCTCCCCTCCACCAAGATCCTGTAAGTCTATTTTAACGTATAAAAATTCCTTTGGAAACTTCCTTTATCTCTAACCACCCCCCCCCCCCGCCAAGATACGTGTTGGCAATCATCCCCAAGCATATGGCCCACCGATATACATCTGAAGGGTCTCATGACTAAGGTTTTATTAGACCGTAATAAATGACCCTTTCCCAGCAGTAGCTAGCCCCCTCAAGGTCCTGGAGACCTTGCTTCCAAAATTCCTTAGAGACTTACGCTATCCCTAGCCCCCTCTCCACTTGAGGGTATAAAATAGGCCATTCCTCACAACCCAGGAGCAGCAGCTCTTTCTGCCCACGGGTCCTGTCCCCGTGCTTTAATAAACCACCATTTTGCACCAAAGACGCCTCAAGAATTCTTTCTTGGTCGTCGGCTCTGGACCCCACCCCACTGAACCTCACGTATAGTCCCCAACCTCATCACCATTGCAGCTCTTTCTGCCCACAGGTCCTGTCCCCCGCCAACCCCCCTGCTTTAATAAAATCACCTTTTTGCACCAAAGACATCTCAAGAATTCTTTCTTGGCCGTCGGCGTCAAACCCTAACGTTCTTTCTTACATCATAACCTACCAAAAATCTTCTGAACAATTTCAAGTAATTTATGAGATTCTATTTCTCCATATTTTTCCCTGAATATATATACTTCAAAAATTATTTAATTTGAAAGAAAGAAATATAGTAGTAAATAGATGTTTAATTTTTCATTGTTTTAAATTATCAGTGAGGTTAGAATATTTTCATTTGTTCAACTGAAATTTAATTGTACTTTCTTCTGTGAATGATGTTTATATTCTTCACCCATTTTTACTTAGTAATTTATTATTTTCTTATCAATTTATGAAATTCACCTCTCTCACACAATGCTTAAGTCTCTCACAAATGCTTAAGTTTTTTCCTAATTTTTTTATTTGTGTTTGACTTAGTTTCAGATACCTACTCCTCTGGAGAAATGTTTAAACTTAATGTTTTCAAATCTGTAAAGCTTCCCCTTCATGGTAATTCTAAAATAAGTGTTTTAAAAAACAGTATTTACTGGTATGTGTTTTACAATCTGATTTGTTTTTATTTACTTCTTTAAAAATGCTGAGAGTGACCCACTAAATTGATTTTTTATAGTTTTGAAGTTAAAAATAATTTCTTATTCTTTTGATGAGTATAATACATATTTAGCATAAATCCATTAAACTGATAAATACTTAGATTAATTACTGTCTTTCTCTAGAAAGATTTATAGAAACACAAAACTCTTCAGTGTTAAAAGTACAATAGACACCTACTAACTTTGATTGACTGAGATGATGGTTCTATGTTGTGCTTTTTACCTATATAAATGACATACTATTATTATTTTATACAGTGAAGATGTATATCCATATGTGTAGATTTGTTTTGTTCATTTTTCCATGTATAATCTTGACTGATCACCTTGGATGGCTTTGCCTTTTTTTGTTTGTTTGTTTTAAGATCAATCTTTTCTGATATCCTGATTACCTTCCAGAGTTGATGAGATTATTAGGTGATATCAAAAAGATAAATGACAGGTGGATAATAATTTAGCAATCACTGTTGTTTCCTCTCTACCCCACTCTACAACCAATGAAGCATTAGTGATAATAAATATAAAAATTAAGCTCTATACCTCAAAAAAGAATCTCGGGATTTTTCAGGGTCCAAAACATCTCTAGAATGTTAAAAACAGCCAGTAGGATCTTAAGATGTCAATGCACTATGGAGATCAACTTTGACAAAATCTAGTAAATTGGAAGATGTAGTAGAGTTCAACTTCACCCTGTATTCTAATCTCTCTCTCTCTCTCTCTCTTACACACACACACACACACACACACACACCCCAGTACCAATCCTGCACTTGTGTTCAAGGAGATGTGTATGATATTATTTACTACAGTATTGTTCATAAAAACTGAAAAGCTAGGAGAACTAGTACTAACAGAAGAATGAATAAATAAATGTGGTATATTTGTACTTGAAATAGAGTAGTACAAGGAAAGAGCTAAAGCTGTAAGTACTGTATTAGCCAGAATAGTAGCCGCTGTGTATAACAGTTCAAATACTATAGGGATAGTTATTTCTTTACTTACAAAACATCTGAAACAGGGATTCATCAGCTGTCAGCTTTTCTCCAAGTGGCACTTGAGGAACTAGGCTTTTTCTGTCTTGTGGTTACACCATCCTCTAGGACCTTGTCATCATCTTCATCATGCAAGCAGAAATGAAAAGATGTCAGTTAGTTAAAATCCTTGGGCCAGAAATAGCCCATCACTTCCATTCATGTTTCATTACATAGACCTCAATCATATGGCCATACATATCTTTAAAGGCTAGCAAATAGAGTCTAGCTATATAACCCCTTCCCCCAAAAAAACATATTTAAAAAATCAGTAACTTGACAGTTTTGTTACATGTACTGACAGGCATTAGTCTTACAAACATAACATTGGGGAAAGAAGAGCAAGTTGAAAAAAGACGTGACTGATACATGTATATATAAAATTCAAATGCATGCAAACCATACAATGTTGAGGAAACATGCTTACATTATACAAATATAAAGAAATATAAAGAAATCCATGGAAATTATCAATCCCAAAATGTAAGGGCCACAAAGGCATAATTTTCTGGTGGCATTCTGTTGTGTTTCTAGGACTTTGCGTAGTGCCTGGCATAGAAGTTTAATATAGTAGTTAAAAGAATAATACATTTGTCATTTATATACATATTCACAATATAACATATACTTACTTAATTATACTTGTCTACATATTGTAAAAACACTGTATTTATAAAGTTAGAAATACTAAATATTATTTACCTCTGTAAATTTTGTATTTATATATGTCAATAATAAGCCGGTTGAGAAGCAACATAAATAAGGATAGTATGCATTATTTATTCATGTGTACATCTGATTAATTTAGCAATTAGTGCTTGCCAATTAATATCTCCCTAAGCTGGTATTAAAAGGAAAAAATCTTAATTTGGCAGAATCTATTTTAAGACTGAGTAAATTAATGCTTTATTCTAACCTCAGAATAACAAACCGCCATATTTAACACACAGTTTATTCCTTACTCACCAAAAATGCATGCAAGAGCATAGTGTGTTCCTGTACCAGGCAGTTGTAGTCATTCAGTGTCCTAAGCTGACATAAATTCTGCTATCCTCATCACATACCTAGGTTTCCCAAGGAGCTGACAACTAATTAGCATATGAAGAAAAAAAAGCAATCATACAGGGAGGTGATTTTATGAGCCAAGCCTGGGAACTGGCATACTTTCCTTCTACTCACTTTACATTAGTTGAAACTACATAGGACCACCCCTATCCACAGGGATTCTGGGAAATGTAATCTAGCTGTGTGTCCAAAAAAGTAAATAGTTTTAATGTACACTTAGTAGTCTCCGCTGTAGACTCAATTACCTGCTCCATCTGGAGATAGGAATTTTATTTAGAGGAATGTACAACCAAAGGATTGGGATAAAGGACTATGGATTTTGACAAAGGAACATGTGTTGAAGTTGACTGGAAAGTGCAGAGGTAGATGGAGGCATGGGCTTTGGGAACAGGTAGTTGAAACAATCAGAATTTGCATCTATCAATGTCTTTTAGACCAAGTGGTAAGAGAAGCCTTTTGGAATGTGGGATGAGAAAGTACAAGGTTATAGACAACTCCCTAGATTTGGCCTAGGAATTGTCAGACTTTATTCCAATTAATATACTGACCATTCTTCAGCTCTTGTATAATTTCTGACTCAATATATGAAAGGAAAAATTATTTCAAAGAGGTGTTATAAACCTGAAGTTAGCACAGAAAAAACGTCCAGAAATCCAAGGGAGCTGACAGTAACCACAGGTAGAAATTCTCACCTAAGTTAATGAGGATCAAGGAGCAAGACATTTGAACTATGACTCTTACACAATGCCTATAAAGTAAGTCCAATAGGTTAATAACTTAATATGTTTTCGCAACAACGTCTTCGTATCTCTGGAATACAAAAAATAAATGTTTTGAAAATATGCATCATTGCTTATGTGAATTCTTGAAATGTTGTGCAGCAATACTTGAAATAAAACCAAAGGTACTTTTTCATCTCCGAAAACATCAACCATCCTATTTGCAGGAGGTATAATGAAATAAATGGTAAGAAAGCAAAATAAACACACTGAGGTTCTTTCCCTCTAAGAATCTACATTCTAATACAAGTCCTGTAAATTCTTCATGACATAGATAATTCTTTGTGGAAACGTATCTTCATTCCTTCCTTCACATAATCTCAGAGATAGCAAAACAGAAACAGTACAGACACTGGATTCATAGCATATCTAGCAGTATTCTCTGGCTTTTGTCTAATTTTTATGATTCATAAATCTCATCTGTAAAATTAATATATCCTTCTTGCACAGTGCTTAGCACATTGCAATTTCACAAGAAGTGTTAATTGTCACTACTTCAGATTTTTTTTTTAAAGAAGGTTTTATGAAAAATACTCATTTTGGCTGATAGAAGTCTATTTGCCAAATGCTAAATAATGGTAATTTATTTATTGCCTGTATTGACGATTCTACTCAAAATGCAATTACTTAATTTTTGGCTGTTATTTTTATATTGGAGATTTTGAAAACATCAGTGATTTTTTTTTTAATCTAGCAAGATGATGACAATTGTTCTTGTACTTATTCTGATGTCTATGATATTTGCATATGTGTTTTGGATATTTTAAATGATTATTAACTGGGAAGTGAGTTATCAGTATAAAGGTGAAAAATATAGAACAAATTAGGTTTTGAAGCAGATTTTCCATTAATTCTATTTATTTGCCAATGTAACTGAATATTAGCTATTTTAAGAACATGCCCCTAAAATATAATCTTCTTTCAAGATTTCTAAATGAGATTATGAATTGGGACATTCTATCACTGAGACTATTTATGAAAATCTTTTTCTATTTGTTTTATTCAATTAAAGACTAAATGCCAAACAGGTGTGCTTTCCTGGATCAGTGTATCATTTACAATCTAATTAGATAACAAGACCCTATAGAAATGGAGCTGCATCTTAGTCATTTGAGCTCTATGAAAATGGATCAAGAAGTAACATTTTCACAGGTGACCTTTTTATTTTTCAGGAGTTTGCCTAGATTCGGAGTGAGCAAAATTTTTCTGTAAAGGGCCAGATAATAAATATTTTCAGCTTTGTGGGCTATATGGTTGTATTGAAACTACTAAACTCTGGCATTGTAGCATGAAAGCAGCCATAGAAAATACGAAAATGAATGAGTGTGGCTTTATTCTAATAAAACTTTATTTACAAAAATAGGCTACAAGTCAGATCACTTGGGAGAAGAAATAGTTGATATTTTCAAATTGTTTCCATCATTTCCATCTCCATCATCCTTAAAGCTGAATATTACTTAAAACAAAACTGCACAAGTGGTTTAGTGTCTCTAAAGTAGCACATTTGTATAGATAAGGGTCGTCCAAGGACTGTGTTTTCAGGTTCTTTTAACTATGGGCTTCTTGGATCCCTCTTTCTCTTTCCATTTCTGCTCTGCTCCTGTATCTTCCAATCAATATTAACTACAACCTACCTCCACCCACACACAGACATACAGGTGAAATAACCAATATTTATTCAGAAAGATGTTAGAGCAGCTGTTGTCCTCAGCTATCTAAATCTTAAAAGGATAATTAATCTTTCTTGCTCTTGGTTATTACACACACACACACACACACACACACACACACACCAAGGAGCTGTCACTGTTATGTCAATTAGACTCCAATGACTCTGTGTTGACAATAAAAAGGCATCTCACATGACTCTTCTCTTGTTGGGACTATGGGTGGTCTAAACACCTCAAGTTCCTTGATAGGATAATTGGAAGCCATCAAACAGTAGATTTCTCTGTGGCTAAGAAAACATCAAATCTAGCAAGAGGATTTTAGAAGAATGACTCCAACTTAGGCGGAAAAAAACTATTTTTGCTTTAGATATATGACATTCTCTTATACGGGTGGACCACAGTGAAGCTTGCCTCATGGGGTTCACATTCCTCCTAAACATGGACTGGTCCTTGGACTTGTTTTCAGTATGGATAATGTAGCAGAGGTAATGTTGTGCCAGTTCCAATACTAAACCGAAAGAATGCCCGGAAGCTTTCATCTGGGTGTTCTTAGGTGCTGAGTCTGAGTTTCCATGTATGAACTATGGCCACCCACAAAGAAGAGACCAAATGGAGAGAGACCACATGGAGAAATAGTTCCTGAAACTGTACACACCCAGAGAGAAAGGGGGGAGAAGGAGGAGAAACAGGGGAGGGGAGGAGACAGGGACAGTCTTAGCTATCCTAGTATTCTAGCTAAGGCCAACACCCCAGGAGACCTGAATGCTAAATGCAGCTACAAAAATGTCTGCTGACAAGAACATGGGAACTGCCTAGCTGGGTCCAGCCAGACTGAAGAACTGTGAGTAAACAGAATGATGTTATTTTAATCCACTGACTTGGGGGTGGTTTGATATGTACCCATATACAACTAAAGTAAAATCTGGCACCTGGCAAGAGGGGATTGCTAAAACAAAACTGGAAACTGTGGCACTGACTTTAGGAGCAGCCAGTAAGAAGAGGACCAAAGGACTCTGAGAAGAGTACTATGGGAGGCTGGGAAAGCAGTAAGGAAACCTCACTTCAGACTGAGGAAAGGGATTCAAATTATTTACTGACAGGATAATTAAAGAAACTGTCACCTACGATAATTAGCCAATGTTCCTAATAAGCTTAAGAATTTTGCTAAGGACATTTCCATGGAGAATGCTGCAAGTGCTTATTGGCTTATTTTTGCTACGCATGAGAGGCTACAAAAAGAAGGAACTTTTCATTTTCTAACAGAATCTACAGGTAACATTTCCAATCTGAATGTTCTGGGTTGAAAAATAAAAACTTTGCATTCATAGCATCTTCATTTAGCAACAGGTTCTCAAAATAGAAATGGCCTGAAGGCAAAAATCAAATCCGGGACAAAAATCAAATATGAACTTAGGAATAAAATCAAGTCAATGACAAGCCGGTTAAGTTTCTTTCTAAAGATTTCAAAAGGTCTTAAGGCAGTGCTTCTCAAACCCTCTCAGACAAAAAAAGGGGGCTTCTAAATGATTTTAAAGACATGGCTTGTACACACTGTCCCCCAGAAGAAAGAACCTCTGGAGATGCTGAGTAGTAAATTGTTTCATGGCTTCCTGGCTCTAGGAAGTTGGGTCTATCTTACAGAGATTTGTGAAAAAGAGTACTTGTAATTTAAATTTTAAAGGGTCCTCAACATTTTAAAAGAAATTATAAATTTGGTCTAAAAGGGACAAAGACAGTACAAAATGCAAATGAGCCTCTGAATTCCAAAACTTCTAACATGAGGAAGCAGACTTGAGAAAATTGCCCAGATGAAAACATTGACCTTTTGTTATGGAAAGTTAATTACAGATTACAAAATGAAGCAACAGGAAGAACCATTCTAAGGTGATGTGGAACAGAAACGAGCCCCAACCAATTTACATCTCCCACCCCAGGGCAGAAGGTGAGGTTGGTGCTAAATGCTTGACTGGATCTCAAAATTCCTGTGAATTACTGAGTACTTTGTCTCCAGTTGGCCCCACCCTGCTCTCACACAAACATTTGTGTGGGAATATCTATTGCATTCCTTGTTTCCCTGCCTAACCATTAATGTTTGGTGGATTTGGAAAAGAAAACATGTTTTTTTAGTTCTAGTATTTTCTCAAAGTAATGGAATTTTACCAAGAAGTCTTATTACTAGGACATAATTTAGATGATGAGATCCAGAACCTCAGGCCTGACTTGAAGCACTGATGGGATGAGATGTTTAAAGGTCCAGGGTAGGGGGTGAATGTATTTTACATGTGGGAGGAATGCAAATCATTACGGTACAGAGGGAACACTACTAGATTCCAGTGAATCATGCCTTCCACTATTTATGATCTCAATAAGCACAGTCTCATGTAATGCCCTCCTCCTTGAATCTAGGCTAGTCCTGCAACTTCTTTTGACCAAGAAATTGTGTTATAAATGACACTAGTCAGCTCCTAGCCTAGAACTTAAGAAGATCTCACAGCTTCCTTGTTTTGTGTGCCCTTGGGAACCCTGACTACCACTCCACCTCCATGTAAGAAGTCATGCTATTTTGATGGAAAGACCACAAAAAGAACCAAAAGAAGAGGCTATGTAGACAAAGTCCTGGAGACCTGGAAAGAAAGCATCATGTGACCTGAAAAATGCATCCACATGAGGGACCCACTGCAAGATAAAGCAGAAGCCTAGCTTAGACTGAGAATCATGAACAAATAAAAGGGCTGTTGCTTAAACCAACAAGTTTTGGAGTGTGTTGTCACACAGTAATAGATAAATGAAACAAGAATCATACTGTAGAAATGCGGAGTAAAGTCCCATCTCACCAGCTGAAGGAATAAATTATTAAAGGAAAACAAACACATATTATAAATATATGTCTATTCCATAAATGTCTTTGTCCGTATTTGTGGATGTACTTATACATATGCATATGAGTGTGTGTATATAATTAGATATATATTATTAAGAATACAGAGCGCGTGTCCAAGCTTGATTAACTTCATTAACTCATTACTAAAGTTAGTCTGCCAGTTGATTCAAATCCATTTCATCAATTACAATGATCTGGTATCCATGACTACAGTATCTCGGCACCCTTTTAAAATAACAGAATTATACTTACTTTTAATTTTAGCATATGTAAAATTGCAGAAAACAAAATTCAAAAACACCAATACAACCACAACTAGTCCCTCTTAATCCACTGCACAGCACTTTCCACCCTGAACACATAAAAAGGTTGAAAACTAACATCAATTCATCTTTTCTTTTTTTCACATAAAGGAATTAAGATATTTCTGTTATAAAAAGAACAGAGTCCTATGTTAGCTTTTTGCTTACACCCCCTCCAGTTATAAATTTGTCTTTACTAATAATTAAGCACATCTGTGAAAAAAATTAACCCTCTCAATATTGGTGAACCACCATTCCCAAAGGACTGACAATTAGCCTATGCTTTTCTGGGAATGAAAAGAGAATAGTCACCACAGTCCATTGATTTTACTGTGGATAACCTCAAAATTTCTCCTTCCAATCACGGCTATAATTACTTATATACCTGACTTCATTCCCTTCTCTCATTATCTTTTTCTTTCTCTTCAGTATAATCCAGCTGCCATTTTCATGACATTTTCTGGACTGATCACTATAAGAGTGAGATCTGAAAGCCATGGAGGGGGCAAACACTGAGTAGTCATTCTAATACAAGAATTCATTCATTCTATTAATGGAACTAAAATGGTGACTTCCTATGTAACATCTAGTCATTTCCTAAGTTAAGAAAGTAATATTAATCAATTTTAAGCTATTTATGAAACAAATTTAATAAAAATCATAATTCATACACAACCATTAATCTTTATAACCTTCTTACAAAGCAGGCATTTTTTTCCCATATCATTTGTGAGAAAGCTAAGTTTTACCAAAACTAAGTGACTTGCCACATTATACAAGTCTTAATCTGGTATTTGAACCTTTTCTCCCAGACTCCAAAATACAGGCTTTTGTACAGTACTCACCTATTCTAATACATGATTTAATGCCTTCAGACTTCAACATAGCAAATCTTACGCTTACAGCTTTAAGAGTCCACAGAAATTTTAAAAAACTTGAATTAAAGGTGAAACTTAAAATAATTCTTTACCCAGTCACTTCAAATGATACTATGTAGTATCTAGTAATAAAATGTAAAAGTAAATAAATACCCAAGCTATTCTACACTGTTAGCATTATTCTTTGCCTTTGTCAAGAAACTTTATAAATCTCACTTTATCCTTCTAAATCTTTGTGGTTTCCTCTCACCATTTTCCTAACTTCGAGGAAGGGAATGAAAAGAAAGAAAACAAGTGATTTCCTTAGTATACATACTATAGCACTTAGAAAAATCAGATTCATAACAACAACTACAACTAATTAGTACCAAAACATCTGGATCAAAAGTGAAAACTTCAACCAAACATCTATATATTTAGAAGCATCTGTACAATTGACCAAATGACTGGATTTTCACTAATCATTTAGGAAGTACATAAATAACACCCCCTCTGCTACACATTGTCTGGTTACTGGAATATTAAATATGTAACCAGGAATGCTGCCTATTGTACGTGAGACAAGAGAGGTCAAATTAGGGCCACTTTTTTGAGAAAACGGAAGGCAATTTTAGATATTGGGCTTTTTGTACAGCCTTTTCTAATTTAACCCTAATCATATCATGTACTTTGATCTAGAAAAATGGCTCTCAAACCACATCCCGTTAGGCTACACAGACAATTCTACAGCACTCCGTTCTAATCAATCAACTCCCACTTTCCAAAGGAAACGTTACTCTATTATGAAAATTGCCACTTTGCACCTTATCTTCTGGTGGGTATGTATGTGAACTATGCAAAATTACAATAAAAACACAATTATAAGTGAACATTATTTGAAGCACAACATCTCCGGACCTTATAATAGAGTCTTTAAAAGTCTCACATACTATTGCTGCAAATAAGTTTACTAACAGTAAGCACACAACAAATAAATTATGATTAAGGTAAATCAATAGTTATTTATGGTTGAAAAGCAATCAAAGCAGCAATTCAAAACTATTTTCAATTCAAAACAATACTGATATCAAAGCATCATTTCCCCAAATTGTGGGGATTCTAATTTTCCCCTCATAACACATATTAGGAGCTTCACAGGGTAATATGGTACAACAGTCAGACTTCTTCCCTCACTTTTTAAGTATGACTTTGAAGAAAGCACAGAGTTCTCTAACCATGCTTGTTCATCAGAAAAGCAAACGTGAAACAGAAACATGACATGACATTATGGGACTGACTGATGTATTAGTCTCAATTCCCCGTTCTTCCCTTCTTCCTTATATTTGCCAAGGCATCATCATGGACAACGTGTATTTCTTCTTCACTTGATTCTGGGCTTGACTACTTAAACTTTCATTGGCCCATGGAATGAGGTAGAAATCAATGCTAAATTTTGAGCCTAGGCCTTGAGAACTCTTATGTGCTCCTTGTGTCCTTTTTAAACTGTCAACACCATGAGAAGAAAAGAGTTATTTAATCTGTCACACTCTCCAGTAATAATTGTCTACTTGCATGGATATCGTATAAGAACTCTCACACATTATTTGGCATTAAGCATTATCCTTATCCTTATACCATGACGTTATATTCAACACACTCATGTACAAATGCCAAGCCCGTCAGTAAATGGAGGCCAATAGTCAGCTTTTCATTTCAATCACTATCAATAACTAATGAAAACTTTTTAATGGAGAATAAGCTATTTTAGGGAAACTTTGAGATAGAACCTAAATAAAGCAGGCCATGGAGCTAATTTCATTTGTAAAGCACCAGAGACTGAGCCACCGTGTGTGTGTGTGTGTGTGTGTGTGTGTGTGTGTGTGTGCGCGCGCGCGCGCGTTAATACTTAATATATTCATATGGATTTTCCGTGAACCTCCTTCAGGTACTCTGTACTTTAAAGAATGTTACTTCTTTTGATTCCATATAGCCAACTATGAGACAAATCTGTGATTTCTAATAATATATGCATCAAGAAAACTTTGGCAATATAAATATTTATTATGCTGTAGCATGAGGAATGAATATAAAAGAATCTCAATTCAGTCATAACTGTACTCCCAGTCGAAGTGTGACAGTAAATCCAGAGATGAAATGAAAGATTTGTGGAGATGGCAGTTTGGCAGGCACATGTTACTGCCATATTGTTAGTCTTGCGGCACAGTGGGTCCCATTGTTTTTCTTTATGCCATTTACTCACATATATTTGCTTTGGTTTCCAAGTATAAGAAAAAGTGGGTTTTTTTCCAACTGCATGTTATTAGCTGGTGCTATTTCATATTGGATGTGGTTATGAATCAATCAGTAAACACGTCTCTTGACTGAGTGTAGGTTATACATAGATGATCATGAGCAGTGACGTTAAAGTAGCGGGCATCCAGGCTAAGCCTAAGGAGCGCCCCTAATAAAGCAGTGCAGCTAGTGGCCCAAGGTGTCAATTTGCATGAACTGATTTATAGGAAGGAGGAAAACTACTAGATTCAGCGGTGGTTTTGATTTGGTGAAATAGGGAATGAAGAAGAAAGTGTGGTGCGTGTGAAGAAAGCATGGTGCATCAGGGCACCTTGGTGGCTCAGTCGTTAAGCGTCTGCCTTCGGCTCAGGGCGTGATCCCAGCGTTCCGGGATCGAGCCCCACATCGGGCTCCTCCGCTGGGAGCCTGCTTATTCCTCTCCCCCTCCCCCTGCTTGTGTTCCCTCTCTCGCTGGCTGTCTCTGTCAAATAAATAAATAAATAAAATCTTGAAAAAAAAAAAAAAGAAGCATGGTGTAAGTCTCCAGGCCTTTCCTTAAGAATTAACCACATGAAAATAGTGGGTGGGGTTAAAGATGTGGCGCTGTTTCACTTGAGACTCAAAGACCTGAGAACCACAACCAGAGCAGCATCAGTACTCAAGGAGCAAAGGGAGACCTGAGAACAGAATCCATCCCTATGGGGTGGGCAATGTTAAGAGATGGCACCCTCGGCACATATGTGTCACTGGCAGGCAGAGACCAGAAGTGGTGGGGCAATGCTGCAGAGCACGTACAGCAGGAGGCAGAGCCAGTGAGAACGGCATGTTGAGCTCTTATCAGAAAACCTCGAAGGACACTCAGAAATCACTACTTGAGAATTTGAGTTACACAGCAAGTTCTCTGCTACTACACAAGTGGGGCACTGTGAAATTTGTTGCCAGTGTGACCTCACAGCTGTTGAGGCCTGGGGAAACAGGTCTCTGCCTTCAAAGGGCTCGTCATGTAATAGGGATGACAGAATACACAGGAAAAGATAACATAATGCAAATGCTCCTTGAGAGACACAGACAACAATTACTCTGGGATCAGAGAAGAGATAAGAGAGATAAATATGATCAAAGCTTCAACGGTGGGTTTCATTTTACATGCTGCATGCAACAAATATTAAATATTAGAATTGGGAAGCCCCTACATCCCTTTCCCTCCCTCTAGGGTTCTGCAACCTGCCTACCTATGCCCAAGGCATTCTGTATCATTAATGTACCTAATTCTGAATGGTACTTGTATGTTTTCCTGCCTATCTAAAGCCAGACTGCAAATTCTGGCATATAAAGGATTGTCTTTATTATTGGCATCTAATTTTTTTTGTATTACATAGCAGCTATTATCACTTAATTATTGAAAATAATGAATACTCATAAAAGGAACCTAAATACATTAATTTCGACAAGCACAAATCTATAGGTTATCATGGCCATAACTAGCTTATCCGGAAATACTGATTGCCTGTAGAAGATCTTCAGATTTCAGATATTCAACAAAACCTTCCATTTGACAACTGAATTTGACAGGCTGAAATGCAAGACCTCTTGATTCCAAAAAGTCACCACCTTATATCTACAGTCCAATAAAACTTGGATAAATTTCTGTGATAGCAAGTGTGAGGAGATGGAAGCCGTAATCTTCTGCACTTGTAGACCCCAAAGTTTCCACAAAGGACAGAGAGGCCCAGTTGGGTAACAGTGCTCCATAAATTTCCTTTCACTATTAAAATACCCAATTATTCTTCTACTTCAATGTTCTTAATGCCTGGAGTTGACATGAATGTTTTCATGAAAGTTCATCAGGAAAACTATTTTTAAAAAATTTTTAAATAAATAAATAAACAAAACTATAACATAGGCAAAAATCTCTCTACAAAGCTATTCATTCTCTTTTGTTACTTGGAGGCTCCTGCCAGTGTATGCTTTCAAAACAACTTAAGTGTCCCTTAATCATAAATCCAACCTTTGGGCCCACTAACTTCACATTGCCCCTCCCCAGCAGCCATTACCCGCTCAGACTTGCCAGAGCCCAACAGCATTTGCCTTCATTTATGGCAAAGTGAATGAAGTGAAAATAGATGCTATTAACTAGTCTGGTCTGAACCTGAGAACTTGGGAGACACAGGGCTGCAGAAGTAGAGAGATTTATTACAATCTTTTAATTTTCCTCTATTAGTTGGATACACAGGCAATAGTTAAAGGAAATTATATGTCTCCCAAGAAGGTACTTAAGTGTTCTAGGAGTTTAAAAAAACATTTAGGTATTTGTCTTACGGACATCCCACTTTTTCTCTTTTAATTCACCTAGCTGATAGCTTATAAAAAGTGGCCCTGGTCTCATGCTTTCCCATTTAAGAATTTTAGAGAAATGGCCATCTTTCATTTAATAAACTATCCATCTAGCTCACATAATTTTAGTTAACTAGGTCTATTTCTCTTCCATTTGTGCATAATAGTAATGATTTTCTCATCTATCCACTGGCCTCTCTGCCTGTTTTTTCTTTATGGAAATCTTTTTTAATCCTGCTGATTATTAATTCTGAATTGCAATGATACTTAATTCAACCACAAGAACACATATGATGTACTTAATGGTCACAAATGGCCATGATCTCTCTACTTTTTAAATATGACACACTTAACAGTATGTCATCCTCAAGTGTGCCAGAGTACTGACTTGGTACCCAATTCAGCAACAGGAGAGTCTCCTTTAGACTTGTTTTTCTATTCCAAACAATGGTGCTCATTGTTTCTTACCAAGTTGAACCCAGGTGTTCACCAGGTAGAAACAAACAAATATCTGTTATCCTTGACAAGCTCTTAGATTTACAAATTGTGTTCATTTCTTTAATTTGTCAGTATTAATGTCAGGAAGCATCTGTAGAATTTATAGAAATGACCCCCTTGAGTTTATCAAAGATAAAACACTCAAAAATGTCAAACCTTGTTTTAGGCAGTTGCTATCTGAATCCTGGTGTCGGGAGGGAGGTCTGAAGAGGGAAGGGAGTTGGAATGATTAAGTAGGCTAAGGACAGGAACCTTGTGAAGTAAGTGAAAACAGATGGGACTTACGGTTTAGCATTGCTCATTTTAAATGTCACTGCTGGTCAATGATTTGTTTCTGTATCACATAATATTTATTATTGATAACCAGTTAGAGATTTAGGTAACTCAGATTCCCAGAAGGCAGAGAAAAAAAAGAGTGCATGTAAAAACTAGTGAAATCTGAATAAGGTCTGTATTTGAGTTAATATAATTGTACCAGTGTCAATTTCCTGGTTTTGACAATGTATTATGTTTATGTAAGATTTTTATCATTGGGGAAAACTGAGTGAACCATACACAGAAACTCTCTGTATTATATGTGTAACTTCTTTTAAGCCTTAATCTATTTCAAAATAACAAGTATTTTAAAAAATGAAGAACACAGGCTATCAAAGGGGAAAAAAAAGATTCTCAGAGAATGGTAAGGGTGGCCAGTCACTTAACCTTTAAAAACAATGAGCAACAGATATTGGTGAAGAATATAAGTGGCAACCTTCTTTTACTTTTCTTTTTTAATCTTTCAAATGTTTTAGGTTTAAAACAGCATTTGCATTTCATTAGCTATTGCCATCCCCGTAAATAGAACCAGATTTGACAACACTGCTAATATGGAGTTGGTCTTCTTAACCTAAAACATATCTTAATGTTTTTGATCTTTACATCATTTTTTTATTGTGACTCAGGGCATGATTTGACAGCTCTTTCAGTATTCAACATTCTTACCTAGTGGCAACAGAGCAGGTCTTCATATTTGCCAAGGTCTTTCTTGAAAGCACTTGCTTTGCATTGTAAAGATAAGACAAAGGTGGGAGACTTAAAGATTAAAATACTTTTGAATAAAGTTTGACAACTGCCAATCTCCACAATACCAAAATATTTCCTTATTTCTGAAATCACTAAAATATGACACAGATCAGCACTTTCTCACATTTGCCCCGAACTGTGAATTCTCCCCACCTCCAACAATATACGCTCTTCCCACCATCGACATGAGACACACAGATATTTTGTTTCCTCCACAGCCCAAATGCTTAGATTAGAAGATATGTAACAACTGAGAAATAATTACCAGTTTCTTTATACTAGGGATGTTTGAAATACTGTATTGAGATTTTTCCCAGATCCTACTTCATTTTCTTTAAAGCTATAACGTCATCTTCAGACAGTCACCCCCATGCACCTGGGGGTGGGTATTTTGTAGTTCCTTAGAGTATAGATTTCTAGTTAGCTTTTTTGCGTGTTTTTCTTTTGCTGTGAACTCTTCTCCTTTGCATTCAGAAATATTTCTTGAGCAGTTAATATGCATTCTCTGCAGCTTCTGAGATGAGTAGACTGAAGCCCTCCCCTATCCTACAAAACAGATTTTCTATTATATTGCTAAGAAATTAACAGCTAAAGTTGTAATACAGCACCTATTTTGCTCATCTGAGAATTTTAATACCTCGCTCCAAAGAAGAATAATGTCAACATTATCTTACATTTTTTTTCAATCCTATACCTTTTTTGGGGGGAAGTGATTCTTCCGATTTAAATTTATTTAATTTTCACAACAATTCTACTAGGAATTGGGATAGCCACTTGAAAGATGATGTAGCTGAGCTCCAAGAGAGAACATGATTTGCCTTTTTTTATATACCTAGACAGTGCTAGAATCCAAAAAATGATTCAGATGTCTTTCAGCCCTGTGTTTCTACCACTAGGCTACAGGCATTGCGAACAGGCTGATGATGGATGTCTGTGCATTAGAACAATGGGACCGCTCTCTGGCAACCCATGCCACAGACCAAACATTCCTAATTAAGATGTTGTCATTTTACCTAGGGGAAAAGCTTTGGCCACATTCCAACATGCCCATAAATAAGAAAGACTACTAGAAATATGAGAAAGAATAGTTCCAAGCAAAAGTATCCTTCCATGATTAAGAACATAATTCAACATACTACCCAAACTGATTTATGGGTGCACTGTACCAGGCTACTTTGTATTTCAGCCCTTTGTGCAGTGTACCTTCTGCTGGCCAAATTTGAAGCTACGTTTTTTAAGCCGGAAATTGAATTCATTTACTCAAAGAATATCCCATTTTTTCTTCCAAAATTTATCAGCTTTTTTCTAATGAAGAATTACTAAAATTTTTGTTTACATATCTACCCTTTTATTCTCAATGCCATCCACTAACACACAAGCACATGCATAGCCCCATTCAATACCTGATTCTACCTTTTATTTTTGGTGAAAAATATGTTATATTGTACTCCTTTAGGAAAAGATAAAAGAAAACCTTTTCAATATGAGATCCAAATGAACTCCCTTAGTTTCACTGCAGATATGGCATTCCACATCTTCCCACTTCATGCATATTTCCTGTTCTTAGCTTCTTTCCGTTAGATCCTGCTGAGTTGTACATCAGCAACGAGCATGAATTTATTTCACTATTTAATCAGACAATTCTACCATGAAAATCATGAACATAAAACAGTGACCCGCTATGGAATTTCTTTTCTAAAAACATATCCATATCATGTTTTAAAATATACAGAATATAATAAGCTGACTGGTCAACTCTGTATTTAGGGCATTAAAAGAAACATCTATGTCTTTTTCTTTTATGAGCACAATCCCATGGATGCCATAACATTAAAGAGGATTCCTAGGGAAATCTGCAGCTGAAGAAAAAGGAGCACTGAATTACTTCAAACTAGGAGTCCTGACCTTGTGCTTTTGCAATCTCCCCACAGGAATCCAGGTTCACAGTCCTAAATCAGATGAGTCTGACGGTCTTTGCCTCATTCCATATGGAGGGCAGAGCACCTCGTGTGTGTCATAATATTAGTGCAACTGGAAATTCCCTTCAGAAGGAAGCCAGTGTCTTCTCCACAGCCACTGTCAGTTAACTATGCATGCCTAATTACTCCTTCACTGATTAGCAGCAAGAAAATCCCTGTCTGGACTGTGGAAGTGTTTCTAACGGCAACAGTCACAGACAGTGGCTGCTTTGGTATAGTGAGCTGCAATATTATCAGGCTGGGGACAGGCTCTGCCAGCAGGAGCAATAGACCTTTGACAGTGAAGATATCTGGCCCCAAGAACCTCCTTCCCTTATCCTCTGATACACTGACATAATCCTCCAAACCTTTAGGAAGGTCTCAGCTGTCCCATATAGGCGTATTTCTCTCTTGACCTTAGAAGGGAAGGCTGAAATGCAGTACCTAGACATCTGTGCACGATCCTCAGCTTGGAGTGCCAAGCCCCTCAGCTTCAATGCCTCCTCCGCTTCTTCCTCTGCAGGCAATTGAGTGAAATAAGAAAGCCTTCACTTTTATTAGTACCTCTCTATTTGGCTTTTAAAAAATATGATTCTTTTTATGATGCATGGTACTTACTCACTTTAGTTTGCCTCCTGTAAAATGATAAAACACATTAACTTGCTCTATTCCCTTTGTTGTTTGAGCAATAACATTCCTTAGATTTCATGTGGCAGTTCCTAGGCATTTATGATAGGGAAGAAAAATATTAACGATAATGAATAGAGATATAAATCACTGTGGCTATGGCACCTTGACATTTGTTTTCCTTAAACTCAAATCCACAAGTTTTCCAGAAACTGAGGGCTTGCAGCTCTGGAGCCATGAGTCAACTTTGCTCCCATGGAGCGAGGGGGGGTAAAGAATTAAAGATGTGAGAGACAGCCTGGAGTTGTTTTTAGAGTCTTGGTCTCTGTAGAAGAATTGAAAACTATTTACACCTGTTCCTAAACATGCAGGCTGCCATTGTCCCTGCTCTGGGACAATCTGCCTAAAGACTTTTGGAAGTTTCCATGGTAATTCAGAATGAAATATCTCCTCTCTCTTCCAGGAGTTAATGGCAGAAACACTGTGGAATTACAACCTTGGTTAGGGACCGAGGAACAAGACAAGACTTTACCACAAGAATCTATAGAATTAACATCCCTCTGTTCTCTTTTAGTGCCTAGTGAAATGATACATAGAAGGAAAACAAGAACTGTGTATTTACTGAAAGATAGTTAAATAAATACAGGGTTAAAATGGGAGACACCTCAGAGCAAGTAAAGAAGAGATCCAAAGATGCTGTCTCAGTGTTTTTTTTTAGGGTGAATACTGCCCTAGTATATATAATACTTCTTAGATGATCATTAGTCCATGTTTTTGATTATTATTATCCCAGCATCTTTGGGTTCATAAGAGGAGGTATTTCACTGGAAAGGAATTTTTTTTTTAAAGAGTTGTGAGAAAAGTAGCTATTCAAAAGCTTGGAAGAACACAAATCAATCCCAGAAGAACACTTTAATCTTTGCCAAAAAGGGAGGTAAAATAATCTCCCAGGTGGCATTTTCTGAGTTTTCATAGCTCTGAAATTCCTACAGGGGCTGAAGAGATCTTTGCCTTATTGCAGACAGATGGACTGGGAATGGCCAACAAAATCCATTAAAATCAATAGTTAGCAGAGGCTGAGATGCCTTTGGCAGTGTAAGTACTCTGCCAACAAAGGCAGCTAGAATAAGCCTTGCTCACCAAACCTTTTGCTGAAGACAACTTGCTAGTTAAATTCTAAGGCAGAGTGGGAAGAAAGTCAGTTTAGATGTTAATGGAAAGGTGGAAAAAGTATAATAGTTTTCCTTTTAATACACAGTTAGGCTAAACGTATTTTAAAGCACAAACTAAAAGTTGCCACTCTGGTGGGGGATGCTGACAGTGGGGGAGGCTGTGCATGCACTGATGCCAGAAGTATAAGGGAAATCGCTGTACCTTCTCTGCAATTTTGCTGTGAACCAAATATTGCTTTTAAAAATAAAGCCTATAGAAAGACAGACAGAGAAAGAAAAGGAAGGAAGAAAGGGAAAGAAGGAGGGAGAAGGGAAGAAAGAGACTGTTTCTAACAGGCACATGAAAAAGTAAATGGGTTAATTCGAACGGCAAGAATATGGTTCATGTTGTGGTTTTTTGTTTGTTTGTTTGTTTGTTTGTTTTTCCAGTTTTACTACTGAATTCTTCTCCTTGTTCCTAATAGGCAGGTTCAGGATCTATTCACCACTTTGAAGGTATCATGAATAAAATCCTGAACTGGGAATGAAATGTGCATATTTAATTTAGTAGAGTTAGAAAGCATTAACAATTGACACTTAGGGGCGCCTGGGTAGCGCAGTCATTAGGCTTCTGCCTTGTCTCAGGGCGTGATCCCGGCGTTCCGGGATCGAGTCCCACATCGGGCTCCTCCGCTGGGAGCCTGCTTCTTCCTCTCCCACTCCCCCTGCTTGTGTTCCCTCTCTCGCTGGCTGTCTGTCACATAAATAAATAAAATCTCAAAAAAAAAAAAAAAAAAAAAACCTGACACTTAAGAAAAGACTAACATGTTATTTGTATGTGAACACTGAATGAGTGGTAACAATATATTGTCTGTGTATATATTTAGCAAGAACATTGACCTATTAACCTGGCCCCCAAAATTGAGCTACTGGCAACCCAGAACACTTGGAGGCAGGATTATCCTGAATCCTCTAAGGATGTACCAAAAAAATATTTACAATAAAGATAAAATGGACTAAAAAGAATTCAGGGGATGAGAATAATTAGATTTTATCCTTTTAAGTGCTGTTTATTTGGTTAATATTCTTAATTATTCTGACAATGAGGTTTATATGGCAAGACTTCCATAAACCATAATTCAAATTTAGACAAACCATACAGTGAAATGGGGATATTAAAAATAAATTTTCAAATATGATTTATTGATGATAAATCAGTTTTCTTATATTACTAATGTTTTTATATTGTATTCTATTGTTTATGTATCAATTACATTACAAAATCCAGTTCTATTCAAATGTATTTTCAAGAATTATTTCTAAAAGTTAAAATGTATCTGAGTACAAGAAAGTAAAAATTTTCAAAAATGTCTGTATTTATTTCCAAACACTAAAAAGATAGCAAACAAAATGGTTACTTTATAACATACTAAAGTAATTTGAACAGTTTCTTAACTCTATCTGTATTTTTATGAAAAATCTGTTTTTTTCAATACAGTCTTATTTTTATTCTTTATCATAAAATTGCCTGTAATTCCTTTCAAAGTTTGCCTTATGGATAATAAATGTGTAATTTAAAAATATTCAATTGATGATTTCCTATAGCCTGTCCTACTTAATATTTTTGAATTGAGAAAATGATCTTTCAGGTTCTAGGATAACTAGTAAATTCAGATAATATTATGGTGAATGAAGAATATTCTAAATTTTACCAGTATTTATATTGACATGTGTGGCTATTTCACTCAAAATATTTTCACAGCTGCCTTTTTTCATCTATCATATTAATATGTGTTAGTATTTCACTCAAATATGTTTACAGATACTGCTTTATTTCCAGAAATTTTTATACCAGTTGCTTCTAATTATGCTTTAAAAAAATGTATTTCATGAATTTTAGAAGTCTCAAAGCTATAGGCCTTTAGATGAAAAATAAACTTATCCAATTAATAAAAAGAGCTCAAACTTAAAGTTTTGTCTTTAGGTTAAGATAGTCCACAGAATATTCATAGAACTTCAATATTAAATCTTATATACCATAAATGTTCTTAGTTTAATTTTGTAGCTACTTATTTGCTTCATAGGGATACCTCAATGACTTACTTAATGTCTGTATGCTTTTTTTCCCTCAAGAATTGCATTTACTAAAAGCTTAAAAACCTGAAGCTTCTACACTCCATTATCTGGTTATTTTGATTAAAAATTTGCAGCTTATCTTGAACAATATCTCGAACAAAAACTGAGAGATCTTCCTCTAAGATCAGAAACAAGACAAAGATGTCCACCCTCACCACTTCTATTCAAATTGTACTGGAAATCCTAGCTAGAGCAATCAAACAATAAAAAGAAATAAAAGGCATTCAAATTGGTAAGGTTAAAAGTAAAACTTTCACTATTTGCGGACATGATACTATATATAAAAATCCTAAAGACTCCACCAAAAAAATACTAGAATAAATAAATTCAGTAAAATCACAATATACAAAATTAATACACAGAAATCTGTCACATTTCTATACACTAGTAATTAAGTAGCATAAAGAGAATAAGAAAAGAATCCTAAGGGTGCCTGGGTGGCTCAGTCAGTTAAGCATCTGCCTTTGGCACAGGTCATGATCTTGGGGCCTGGGATCAAGCCCCACATCTGGCTCCCTGCTCAGCGGGAGTGGGCTTCTTCCTCTGTCCCCCTACCCCCCAAGGCTCATGTCCTCTCTCACTCTCTTGCTCACACTCTCATGCTCTCTTTTCCATAAATAAATAAAAATCTTTAAAAAAAAAGAAATCAATCCCATTTACAATTACACCAAAAATAAATTTAAAAAACTAGAAATAAACATAACCAAAGAGGTGAAAAGACCTGTACTCCAAAAACTAAAAACTTGTATGAAAGAAATTGAAGATGACACAAATGGCAGGATATTCCATGTTCATGGACTATAAGAACCAACATTGTTAAAACGTCCATACTATTCAAAGCAATCTATAGATTTTAATGCCACCCTTATCAAAACACCAACAATATTTTTCACAGATCTAGAACAAATTATACCAAAATTTGTATGGAACCACAAAAGACCCTGAATAGCCAAAGTAATCTTGAGAAAGAACAAAGCTGGGGTAGCAATCCCAGATTTCAAGATATACTATAAAGCTGGAGTAATCAAAACAGTATAGTACTGACACAAAAACTAACACAGAGATTACTGGAACAGAATAAAGAGCCCAGAAATAAATTTACACATATATGGTCAATTAATCTACGACAGAGGAGGCAAGAATATACAATGGGAGAAAAAAAAACAACCACTAGTCTCTTTAACAAATGGTGCTGGGAAAACTAGACAGCTACCTGGAAAAGAATGAAACCAGACCAGTTGCTTATACCATACACAAAAATAAACCTAAAATGGATTAAAGACTTAAATGTGAGACCAGAAACCATAAAACTCCTAGAAGAAAACATGGGCAGTAATTTCTTTGACATCGGCCACAGAAACATTTTTCTAGGTATGTCTCCTCAGGCAAAGAAACAAAAGCAAAATTAAACTATCGGAACTACATCAAATAAAAAGCTTTTGAACAGCAAAGGAAACAATCAACAAAACAAAAAAGCAACCTATTGAATGGGAGAAGTTATTTGCAAATGATACATGTGATAAGCAGATAAATATCCAAAACATATAAAGAACCTATATAACTCAATGCACACACACACACACACACACGCCAGAAAAAAAAATCCAATTAGAAAATGTGCAGAGGACATGAATAGACACTTTTTCCCAAGAAAACATACAGATGACCAACAGACACATGAAAAGATGCTCAACATCAGTAATCATCAGGGAAATGCAAATAAATCTATGAGATATCACCTCATACCTGTCAGAATGCCTAAAATCAAAACACAAGAAATAATAAGTGTGGTAGAGGATGCGGGAAAAAAAGGAACCCTCATGCAGTTGGTCAGAATGCAAACAGGTGCAGCCACTGTAGAAAACAGTAGAGAGGTTCCTCAAAAAATTAAAAATAGAATTACCATATGATCCAGTAACTCCACTACTAGGTACTTACCCAACAAAAATGAAAACACTAATCTGAAAGACATCTGCACCCTTATGTTTACTGTAGGATCATTTACAATAGCCAAGATACAGAAGCAACCCAAGTGTCCATCCACAGATGAATGGATAAATAACATGTGGTGTACACACATACACACACACACACACACTATGGAATATGCAGCTATAAAAAAGAATGTTATTGCCACTTGCAAAAATGGGGTGGAGGTAAGGGGTACAATGCCAATTGAACTAAGTCAGAGAAAGAGAAACACCATACAATTTCACTCATGTGTAACTGAAGAAATAAATGAACAAAGAGACAAAAAAAGAAGCATTTCTAAATACAGAAAACAAACTGGTGGTTGTGAAGAGGGGAGGGGTGGGGGTGCTGGGTGAAATAAAGGGAATTAAGAGTACATTTATTATGATGATCACTGAGTAATTATACATCAATAAAAAAGTAAATGAGAAAAAAAATTCCAACTTATCTTGAACAATATATTATAATTGAGTAACCCCATTTCAGAAAATATTCAGTATCACTAAAGGGCACTTTATTTGATTTTTAAAAGTAGTTATCAAAAGCTAAGACATTTCTATATTCTGGTCGATGAGGCATGGCAAAGAGAGAAAAACTGGATTGTCGTGTTTAAGTGAATTTTGTATTCCACATTACTTTAATCACAATAAGAGTCATTAATTTATTATCTATCACTATCTATCTATGTAAACTTTGACAACGGCAACTTCTCTTTAGGGTATAGGGTGCTGTGACTTGCTTGGACTAAATTATGAAGTATGTCTTTACCATAACTAAATCCAAATTAATGTCAATTATGTAGGTTTATTAACTTAGTAAAAATATATAGTTTATCAAATTTATATTTGTACTATTAATTAAGAAGCAATTAAATATGCCTTCAACGTTAAGCTTTTCAACTCCATTTGTAACAGAATGCTAGTATCAGGTGTTTT
Source organism: Ursus arctos (assembly GCF_023065955.2). Taxonomy (NCBI): domain Eukaryota; kingdom Metazoa; phylum Chordata; class Mammalia; order Carnivora; family Ursidae; genus Ursus; species Ursus arctos. The sequence goes on from NW_026622930.1 coordinate 19,345,182, forward strand.
ATCTTTAACAGTATGACAACTCAATAGTTTTGATTTAATGAATTGAATAAAAAATCTATCCATTCTTGGCATTAATAGCACTGATTTTCTCTTTGTTGTATCTGATGTTAATGATATAAAACTGGCATAATTTACTGTTTTTATATTCTTTCCCTAATGAAGCCAACACTTTAACAGCTATAACTGCACAAGAAAACTGAAAAAAAGAGAAATTAATTGAGAAAAATTATTTGATCTAGACGAAAGACCATGTTTAACATAACGATTTTTTTTTTTTTTAATGAGCCCTCTGTAGTGACAGAAATTAAATCTGACTCTTTATTTAGAGAAAGAGCGCTGGATGAGGAAGGGGCAGAGGGGGAGAGACAGAAGCCTGACTCCCTGGGGCGCCTGGGTGGCACAGCGGTTAAGCGTCTGCCTTCGGCTCAGGGCATGATCCCGGTGTTTGGGATCGAGCCCCACATCAGGCTCCTCTGCTATGAGCCTGCTTCTTCCTCTCCCACTCCCCCTGCTTGTGTTCCCTCTCTCGCTGGCTGTCTCTATATCTGTCAAATACATAAATAAAAAATCTTAAAAAAAAAAAAAACACTCTTAAAAAAAAAGAAGCCTGACTCCCTGCTGAGCACGGAGCTTGAGTGCCCTGATCTCAAGTTCCAGAGATCATGACCTCAGACAAAACCAAAAGCGGGAGGCTTCAACGACTACACCACTAGGTGCCCCAAATCTGCCAGGTTTTTTTGTTTTTGTTTTTTTTTTTTAAACGTAGCTGCTGAGGTCTTCATTTTTACGTGGTCAGTTATTTCACTACATCCTCTATGGTGGATAGTAAATGTCAACAGACATTTTATGGAATTTACACATTTACATAAACTTTTTTTTGAGAAATGAAATAAAATACATATCCTTTTATTAAAGACGTGCCTTTAAAAAAATCATTGCTTGTTGAAAGGATTTAGTGAATTTAAAAATATGCTACTGAGCAATAATACATATATTTGTATTTTTACATCTTATAATGACAAAACCAGTTAACAAGTACATTCGACTATTCTCTACACAAACTACGGCACAATTGTTCAACCTCTATATTCCAAATATATTTAATGCAAAGCTATCCTCTAATTTCCCGATTCCTGTTAACATCACTAAGGAAATCAATGTTCGGCTTGCAGCTAAAGTTGCAGAGCACACAGTCTAAGGCAAAGCTGGTTGCTAAACCAAGTGTCTAGCGACGAGGAACGCAGCACCAAGGTCACTGGCCACTTGTTTTCAAAGCACTTGGTTTAATCAAGTGTCCTGTATTTTGTCCCTGAAAGAGAAGCTGAAGGTACATTTATACATGTGTACATACATGTGACTGGAAAGGGTCCAGAGAAAGAGATAGGAGTCATCTCTGTTCATCTTTCATATTTTATCGTATGTTAAAGTAGGAACTTTGTTTCCTGCACATGCATCTCATTGTGCTAGATGGAAAGTGGCAACTGGAGGTCCAGTGAACTCATCCTGGCTTACTTAAAGGCAACTATTATTAATAACACAATTCAGCTCACCAACTAAGATTCTAACACCGATTCCAACGTGCATGCTCCTCCCCCAATCCAAACATTTGTCGACTCCTACAAAGACGCCTCCTGCTCCGCCAGGTCTTGAAAGGGAGAACCGAGCCGGGTTGGGGGTTGGGGGGGGGGGGGAAGCTTTCAGCGAATGGCGCCTATTTGACGTCACCTGGGCGCGACCCGACGCTCTAGCATGACTGAGGCCTCTCTATGGTGCATCTCAGAACGAGCTACGCGGGCGATTGTGGAATAAAGTGGATAAACAACCAAAAGAGAGTAAGTGCCGCCTCAAGGGGAAAAAGCCAGCACGGTGAGGCCTCTCACTGAGTCCCGCTCTCGATCGTCTTCTGGAAGAAAGTGGTTTGAGTCACCTTTGACTCCCATTTTAAAATGAAAAAATCAGGCATAAATGCCAACCTGGACTGGAAACTGGACAACAGACTTGAACTGGGATTGTTTCAGGCAAACTGGGAAGTACCTCCAGCATATTTATATAGAATCCTGACTATACAGACCATGACTGAGATTCAGTCTTGGTAAGGATGTCCTTCTTAACTCATCACTCATTAATTCCCTCTGGTTACTTAAATCGAATATATACACAGATGTATAAACATAGATGTAGTATTTTTATAGTAAAGAAATAAACAAAAAGCACCGTGTAAATACATGTATAGAGAGAAAGGGAGAAGCTGAGAAAACCCAGTAATAGGTTAAAGAAGCTGGCCAAGAAGACAGAGGATGGACTACTACATTAAAAGTTTTCAATTCCAAAATATACCCAAGCCCCTTGAATATTTTCAAACTACCTATAGTTATAACTAAGTGATTTGCTTAACACATTTATTTGTATTAATCTAAATCCATCTTAAATTTTACATGTCTCTTGCATAGGTAAATTGTTATCAGTCATTCATGTGAATGTGAATTAGTTTAGCCTGATTATGTTACCTCAGATCTACCTTACATCACTGCTGGGTGAGGACCTGAAATAATGTTGAATTAAGTGGGAGGCAATGGGAAAATAATATTTTAAATTTGCAGGTTTTTTTTTTTTTTAAGATTTTATTTTATTTGGTTGAGAGAGAGAGAGAGATCTACCTTACATCACTGCTGGGTGAGGACCTGAAATAATGTTGAATTAAGTGGGAGGAAATAAAATAATATTTTTAATTTGCAGGGGTTTTTTTTAAAGATTTTATTTTATTTGGTTGAGAGAGTGAGAGAGAGAGAGAGAGCGCACAAGCTGGGGGAGAGGCAGAGGGAGAGAGAGAAGCAGGTTCCCCACTGAGCAGGGAGCCCAATTCCGGGCTGGATCCCAGGACCCTGGGATCAGGACGTGAGCTGAAGGCAGTTGTTTAACTGACTGAGCCACCCAGGCGTCCCTTAAATTTGTGTTTGTATTTACATACTCTGAATCCTTTCTACTATACCAGAATAAGTTGGAGTTTGGGGGGTTTTGCTTTTGTTTTTGTTTTCTTTTTAAAGGATAATTACCTATTTTAAACTTTACTGGGGACTGGCAGTAAAGGTGTGCTGTAATTTCTATGACTACTGAAAAATTTAGAGTTTGACAATCTGATTAATCCAATTTGTGGACCTGAATCTTTCAAAAGAGCTGCTTGGTGAATAATCATGGAAATTGTCACATTCAGGTATTTCTGGTATACTATTAAAAAATCATTATATTCTTCTATCAAGTAAGATCAACAGCTGGTCTCTCCCACTTGCTCATGGACTTATTTGGCTATATATTACCAACACCTCACACACACACAAATACACACACACACACACACACACACACACACACACATACCCATGCACATACCCCTCATATACAATGCATGTAAGTATTTGTTATGTCAGTATTCATAATATATTCTGAAAACACTGTCCAAAAAACAATGTTCTGCTTCATGTGGTAACTTTAGAGATTTTAATTCCTTGACTGGACAAGTATACTAACTTGGGTAATGTAGAAATGATCTGATACTTCATGACTGAACTGGAGATATATTTATATTTTTATACAGTCTGCAGTCATCAGAGTCTCTCTCCATTTCAATCTCCTAAAGGCAAAAAAAAAAAAAAAATCATTATATCTTTGGGGAACTGGGCCAGAAGTCAGTATGAAATGCGCTTATTTGTGTCTTTCCTCAAAGCCTAGCTGAAAAGAACTGACTTCTCTCAAACTGTTTAAAATCTTCTATCACCATTCTGCTGCCTATTTCCCAGTAGTTGTACTTTTCATCCACCCACCCTCAAAGTGCACACGTGGAAATATACAATTAAGTATACCTCTTCATTCTTAATAAGTTTCTTTTCTCTTTAATAGTTTTTGATCATGTTCATCCCAAGCACACATATCAATTTTCCCCTAAACAAGAAAGGTATTCTCTTATGCCATCCTCTTCATGCCCTGCATAAATATTCCCACAAAGAAAGTGACCTGTTAATTATGAGTGATTGCTTTTCCCATCCCAGGGTGACTGAAGAATAATTTCAACTAAGTATTCATAGTCAGGGATCATCAAGTGATTGCTCTCCAGATTAATCTCCCTGGGCCCAAGTGCTGCCTAGTTGTAGCCCGAGCATGGCACTGCATTATATCTGTCCTATTCAGCCCAAATAAGAAGACCTTATTTGCTAAACCATTTTAATTCCTTCTGCACAATTTAATTATGCTTCAGTGCAAAACCACCTGTGACCTTGGGTTTAGTAATGAAATCCACTCCCCAGTCAACACTACAGAGAGTAGTCTGTTTGGTAAAGATGGTGCAAAATAAGAATCTTAAATATTGCTCATAACTGGAGAAACAATCTTCTTTTTGACTTGTTCTCTTAGTTTGCTCGCAGGCATTTGGCTGTTTTCTAGAGGAGATTTTGTATAAAAAGTACCTTCACTGGAAGATTTGAATGAAATTCAAATTGACTCATAGCTGTTTCAGTGAGAAAACAGGGGGAAGTGTTGGTTTTTCCCTGTACTTTGTGAACCAGGGGGTATTTTTAAAAAGTAGTCTTTAATTTCTGTCCCTGAGAATGAAGATAAAAACATTTAACATGTAATTAAATGCTACTTTTGTATCAATCTGGGTCATTTGATAGTCAATTATTAATTAGAGGTGTTATTTAGTTTATAATGATTCTTTCAGAACCCAGTTTATTTGGCAAGTTCTACTTGATCAAGGTATAGAATACTGATTAGAAAAAGTCATTGGGAGGCACCTGGGTGACTCAGTTGGTCAAGCGTCTGCCTACAGTTCAGGCATGATCTCAGGGTCCTGAGCCCCACATGAGGCTCCCTGCTCAGTGGGGATTCTGTCTCTCCCTCTCCCTTTGCCCCTTCCTCCTCTGCCCTGCTCATGTGGGCTCTCTCTCTCTCTCTCTCGCTCCCTCTCTTGATTTCTCAAATGAATAAATAAAATCTTTTAAAAAGAAAAAAAAAAGGCTTTGGGAAATTTTGGATTCATACACGTATGCATTTTAATAGACCTTCTTTGGAGCTGCCATTATGTTACCTGTTATATCTTTTATATGTCCTGCCCCCCAGCTTTTCTTCTCTGGACCTTGTGATTTTTCTTCCAAGCAATGTCCTCCCTTCCACAAAATCCATTTACTATAGTCTAGTCAGTAGCATGAACACCCATGGTCTTACCTATAAGATGCATGCTAGCCCATTTTGCTGATTTTTAAGATTAAGGACATTTAATTTGTCATATTTTAACATCTCTGAAAATTGGCTGTCTCACAGTCAGTAGCACCTATCATTTCTTTTGGCCAGGTGGCAGTTACAGTGTAACTGTCATTTACTGTGTTTGGATAAACTTGGTCATAGCTGCTCATGTGATCCTTTCTTTTATATCCAAATTAGAATAATGAAGCTTTTTTTTAATTGAGCTATACTTGATATATAACATTAAATAAGTTTCAGGTGTACAACATAATGATTCAATACATGTATATATTATAAAATGGGGGCACCTGGATGGCTCAGTTAAGCATCTGCCTTTGGCTTGGGTCATGATCCCAGGGTCCTGGGATCGAACCCCACATTGGACTCTGCTCAGCAGGAGCCTGCTTCTCCCTCTCCCTGCCGATCCCCCTTCTTGTACTCTCTCTCTGTGTCAAATAAATAAAAAAAAATCTTAAAAATAACTAAATAAAAATAAATAAAATGACCATCACAATAAGGCTAGTTAACATCCATCAACACACATAGTTACAATTTTCTTTCTTGTTATGAGAAGTTTTAAGATCTATCCTCTTAGCAATTTTCAAATATACAATACAGTAGGGGTACCTGGGTGGCTCAGTTGGTTAAGCATTTGACTCATGATTTCAGCTGAGGTCATGATCTCTGGACTGTGAGATAGAACCCTGTGTAGAGCCCTGTGTTGGGCTCAACACACAGCACAGTATCTGCTTGAGATTCCCTCTGCCCCTCCCCCACTTACACCTTCTCTCTTTTTCTCTCTCAAATAAATAATCTTTTTTTAAAATTCAAATACACAATACAGTATTATTAACTATAGTCCTTATGCTTTCCACTACATCCCTAGCTGAAATATCTTTCTAACTTACTTTCTAACTGGAAATTTGTGCCTTTTGACCATTTTCACCCATTTTTGCCTACCTCTCACCCTGCATCTCTAGCAATTACCAATCTGTTCTCCATATCTCTGAGTTCTTTTTGTTTTGTTTTAAATTTCACATATCAATGAAATCATATGGTATTTATCTTTCTCTGTCTCACTTATTTCGCTGCATAATGCCCTCAATGTCCACCCATGTTGTTGCAAATATATGTATATAACATTGTCTTTATCCATTCACTCACTCACACATCCATGGACACTGAAGTTGTTTCATGTCTTGGCTATTGTAAATAATGCTGCAGTGAACACGGGGGTGTAGATATCTTTTTGAATTAGTATCTTCATTTTCTTTGCAGAAATACCTAGAAGTGGAATTGATGATCATATGGTAGTTCTAGTTTTAATTTTTTGAGGAAACTCCATACTGTTTTCCATAGTGGCTGTACCATTTTACATTCCAACAGTGTATGGACAAGGGTTCCCTTTTCTCCACATCCTTGCCAACACCTATTATTTCTTGTCTTTTTTGATAGTAGCCATTCTAACAGGAGTGAGGTAATATCTCATTGTGGTTTTGATTTGCATTTCCCTAATAATTAGTAATGTTAAGCACCTTTTCATGTACCTGTTGGCAATGTGTATGTCTTTTTTACATCCAAATGAATATAAAGGAGCTTTTTAAAAATATATAAAGTTAAAAAGAAAGAGATAACAAAGCACAGGGTTGTAGTTTAATTGGTAGCATTTTACCTCTTAGCAATGCATAAAATAATAATGTGTCTTATACAGGCATAATTTGAAGATTTTGCAGGTTTGACTGCAGACCACTGCAATAAAGCGAACATCACGATAAAGCAAGTCAAATAAGCTTTTTTGTTTCCCAGTGTATATAAAAGTCATGTTATACTATACCGCAGTCTATTAAGTGTGCAATGGCATTATGTCTCAAAAAACAATGTACATACCTTAATGAAACATACCTTATTACTAAAAATTCCGAGGTTTCAATTAATTGTAATCACTGATCACATATCACCATAACAAATACAATAGTAGTGAATACGTTGGAAATATTGTGAGAATTTCTAAAATAAACACAGATACGAAATGAACAAATACTATTGCAAAAATGATCCCAATAGACTTGCTCCTGCAGAATTGCTACAAACCTTCAATTTGTAAAAAATGGTATCTGCAAAGCACAATAAAATGAAGTGTGCCTGTAGTTGATGATATCATACACTTGATGGAATATGCTAATTCCGTTGTTTCCTCTCTGTTAGGCCATCCACCCTCTGTCTGACTTCAAGACTGGCCAGTTTTTGCATCCTCCATCAGTCCTTTCTAGTTATTGCAGTTGTTTTCTCCTCCACTTCCTAATTATACATAGAATTATCTGTCCTATCCATGAAGGTTGTCTGTTATATTTGATTTGGTGCTCTGTGGCTGACTGTCTTGCATGACTCTTATTTCAACAATCATAGAATGTAACAAAAGAAAGGATCATAAAGTCAATTTAGTGTAATTGTTTAATTTACAGACAAAAACATTGAGACTGATGGAGTTTAAGTGTTAGTGACAGGTCTGAGACTGTGTGACCATCTCTCATAAGCCAGATGTAATCCCAAAATTAGACGATATTCTGACCTTACAGGAGTTTACGGAGCAGGGATTTGATAGTATGTTCCTATCTTCTCAAAGCATGATACTTCAAATATACTAAGCCTTCAATGTCCTTGAAGGAGGTTTCATGAGCCAGCTATAGTGCTCCCCCTCCAGTGTCTAGCTGTTTACTAAATCCATACCAAATGCTTGTTCAGTTGAATTAAAATATCAAAGAAAGTTAAAATGTCTTTAAAATTACAGGCATGGGTGAAGTTGGCAATGCCTCAAACCCTGAACAGCCTTATTTTGGTTGTCAGTCTTCTCAGGCTGTGTGCTTTCCCCTCTCCCCTCCCCCAAAAATGAATGTCAGAGAACCAAGAAGCATAACAAATGAGCTCCTCTATCCTAGTCTGAATGAAAATGCCAAGGCTCTCTGTGGATGTTCATAGACATCAGATTCTCTTGATAAGAAAATTGCAACATTGTAACTTGTTCAAGCATTACAGTCCAATCAATGCCCTCCTTGTTTTGAGGGGAAAAAAAGATAATAAAGTTTTTGAAGGATACAGAGGAGCATCAGTAGTGACTAATTATAATAAGATTTAAAAGAATGGAAAAAAAAAAAAACCAGTGATAATAAAAAGAAAAAAGCACTACAAAGGAAAACACTGGTATCCCTTGTGATCTTAACTATCTTTTAAGAACAAATATTTGAAGAGAAATAGATTTTCAAACGAAGATACCAAAAAGGACAAAAGAAATTAGTTTCCCCCAACCCTGCTTAATCCCAGTTGAAGGTTAACTCTGCATTAAGATTTAAGTCCTGGTTTGAGTTTAACTTTCCTAAAAGTAGAAGCAACAGCAGTTTATACAGTGATACATTTCTAAGGAGATTGCCTAACTTGAAACACTAAAATTTGGCATTAAGCATAGATCTTGCAGGAGGACTAGTCTCCTTCATAGGACTCCATGGACACAGTATGATTTTAGAAGGTCTCTCCCGCCAACTAAAGATATATCTGTGCTTTAAAATTTGCACAGTTAAGTGAAAAAGCAAATATACCAGGCCATAGTTAATATTAAGTAGTTATCCATCATTAATATCTCAGAGTGATTTCGTTCATCAGATGTTGTTCTAAGGGGATAGCTATGTAATGACACCTTTCTCCAGGATATACTCAATAGATAGAATCCCTCAGGAGAAGAATAGAGGAAATGGTAGTGAGGACAAGGGAAGAGATGTGAATTGGTGAAAGTAGTTTAGGGCATCAGGAGGATCTTGGGCTGGCCTAATAAGTAACAAGACATATGCTAACAGACTCCTTCATCTACACTGAGTTTTTTAAAGCATGAGATAAACAAGCAAAACGGGATATGTATGATATTGGTGGGTGGGGTATGGAGGTGGAGGGAGTTTTGATAGAACAGGGAAAGGAGACAAGAAGGAGGAACAGGAGGCAGCAAGCTAGAGAGAGTTTAATTCTATCTTTATGATGCTATGAGTCCCTGATCTCATCTAGTGGCTTTATTGAATTAACCCAACTAACTGGAAAGCCATTTTATTCTTTCTTGGGTAATACTTTCTAATATTCAGTTAATTCAAAAAATCCATTTGTAAAAAATATTAAAGGATTTCTGTGGTTTAGCTGTTTTAAATCCATGTCCTAAAAAGTAGTTTGCTTGTTTCTGTCTACCAAATTAGATTGGGTGTCTTTTCTTCTCCGTCTCTGTGTCTCCCCCCTCCCCATCTTACGTATATATACATTTATGTATATATATCCATATAGTCATTCCCTCTAAAAATATAGACATGGATATTATGTACCTTCTCTCTCCATTATATATATGTATATACATATACATATATATCCTATATATACATACGCACGCACATACACACACGAAATAAAATAATGCACTTATGTAACAGGCTAAGTTGTTAAACTATTACGGATCATTCAGAAACTCACTGAAGGCTCATTTCTTGTTGGATTACTCTGTACTAGACACATTTTAGTATTCTAAGCACAATACAAATTTTAATTCATGCATTCTTAACAATAACCCTATGAGAAAAGTCTTCTCATTATATCAGTGGTACAAAAAGATTAAATTACTTGTCCAAATGAGGCACAGATAATAAATTGTGGAGCTAGGATTTTAACTCAAGGAATCAGAGACAGAGCCACATTCTGAACCAATGGGCTCTTCTGCCTCATGACCAGCACTTTCCATTCCCTACTGCCCACTCAAGCATCTCATGACTCTTTATATAGACCAGATCTTTTAGGATTCAGAGATTTGTAAATGTTGTCCCTCTGTCTGGGAATTTTTCTCCCCCTGTGATGGTTAATTTTATGTGTCAGCTTGGCTGGCCTAAGGGATGCCCAGAGAGGGAGTGAAGCATTGTTTCTGGGGGTGTCTGTGAAGGTGTTTCTCGGAGACATTAGCATTTGATTCAGCAGACAAGTAAACAGATCCAACCTTAGCAATGTGGGCTGGCAACATCTAATCAATTGGGGGCCCAAACAAAACAAAAAGGCAAAGGAAGGGTGAATTCTTTCTCTTCTTCTTGAGCTGGGACATCTGAGTTTCTAGTGTTCAAGCCTTTGGACTCTGGGAGTTACACCAGTGACTCCATGGTTCTCAGACCTTTGACCTCAGACTGGAGTTACACCACTTCTTAGACATTTGGACTCAGGCTGAATTACACCACTGCTTTTCCTGGTTCTCCAGTTAGCAGACAGCAGACTGTGGGACTTCTCAGCTTTTTTAACTGCCTGAGCCAATTCCTACTATAGATCTTATCTATAATATGTATAAATATCTGGATTGATAGAGATAGGTAGATGGATGGATAGATAGATAGATAGATAGATAGATAGATAGACATTGATTTTGTTTCTCTGGAGAACCCTGATTGATACATAATCCTCTACTTGGCAAACTCTGACCAGACTTCAAGTCATAGCTCAAATGCCTTTTCCTTCTGTAGGCAGCCTTTCCTGATCCTTATCACACCCCAACAGATAGAGTTAGTTCTTTCCCCTCCCAATGCCCAAAATTACTACTACCTGCTATATTTCTTTCTCTTCTATACCAGAATCCATTCTCTTTGGCATTAAACAATTACCTTATTTATCATTTGTATCTAGCACACTGCCTCTCAGAGAAAGAAGTACAGAGAACATTTGCTAGGATTCCATAGCCAGCACATCAACTCAATCACCTGGTTTGATGACACCTATTTTGCAACATGAAGGCTCATGTACTCCACCTTTAGAGTTTGTCTTCACATTATTCATGTGTTTTGAAATATGTGGCATCCATCATGAAAGTTTGCAATAACCTTTCAAGAACAGGAACCCTGGGGCACCTGAGTGGCTCAGTAGGTTAAGCATCTGGCTTCAGCTCAGGTCATGATCTCAGGGTCCTGGGACTGAGCCCCACATCAGGCTTCCTGCTCAGCAGGGAGGCTGTTTCTGCCCCCCCCCCCACTCATGTATGTGCGCGCTCTCTCTCTCTCTCTCTCGTCTCTCAAATAAACAAAATCTTAAAAAAAAACATGAAAACTTATAACCTATAGGATAAGAAGTTCAGGAAATGTTTTTATTACTTCAAGCTCAAATCATCAGGCCACTGCACCTCTGTTTGAAGTATGTCAAATTGTATATGCTAATTCAGTCCATTCAGTTCTAATGGTCAGTGATGAGTTTTTACGTTAAATCAATGGATTATTCCAGATTTCACAAGAATTTTGTTTTCTTTATAATTTTAAGAACTAAAGGTTGGGTTTATAAAAGAAGAGTTACTTGGCTTCCTTGTCCATGTTATATTACGCAACCCATTGGGAGCAGGGAGCTACTGGGGGAGGTACTTTATTTCCCATTTAGCTATTGCCTTCTGTGTGTTGGTATCTGATTTTTCATGCTACCCAAGGGGGGAGGAAAGTGAGCTGTCAGATTCAGGTACTATTCTCATCCCATTCATCACAGCTACTATTATTATAAAGAGGTTCAAAAATCGGAAGAGAGAAAAACTACATTCAATCAAAAATGCCTAGAGAGTATTGGTAGAGGAGTTAATACTTAGGAAGGCTTTAACTGATTATATATATAAAGAAAGAGAAGACATTCCAAGTAATGGGAACAGTAGCATAAGAAAAGTGTGGAGAAGAAATGTTTGAGAAATATTTGAGAAATATGACTTGTCTCTTTGACTTGACTATAGAACCCAAGTATAAAAGTCAAAGGAGTGAAACTGGAAGGAATGTTGGAATCACATTATAAAAGGAGTTATAAGACAGAATGAGGAATTGTATTCGATTCTTGAAGACACAAGGAATGGGATAGTGTCTTAGTCATCCTGGGCTACTGGAACAAAATACCATAGATGGAGTAGCTTCAACAACAAACATTCATCTCTCACAGTTCTGGAGGCTGGGAAGTCCAAGATCAAGGTGCGGACAGACTCTATGTCTGGTGAGGGTCCTCTTCTTGGCTTTCAGATAGCAATTTTCTTACTGTATCTTTCTATGGTGAAGAAAGAGATCATCTCTTTGGTATCTCTTATTTTAAAGGCACTAATCCCATCACGAAGTCTTCACCTTCACAACCTAATTGCCTCCCCAAGGCCCCACCTCCTAATACCATCCAGTTGGGGATTAAGGCTTCAACATGAATTTTGGGAGGACACAACATTCAGTCCACAGTAGATGGTGATTTTACCAAGCCAAATTTAAAAGAATTGAACTGACAGAAATGACCAGAATGAATTCAAGTCGGAGCAGACACTAGAGGTAAGAATATCAGAATATTACGTAGGTAAGTAAAATTTTGCTCTTACATAAGTGACCTCAATTAGCATGACAGGAGAAGATTAATGGGAAAACACAGCTCAATGTGATGTCTAAATAATAATTGAAATAATGTGACTATCACTTAGTATTTGTTATTTGTCAGGCATTAAGCTCAACATTTTATATACTTTACCACATTTAAACCTCACACATTACCAGGTTAAAATAATAGTAATGACAATAATGATATAGATCACTAAAAACTATATGATGCTTAATAAGTGGCAGACATCATTCTAAACACTTCAAGTAAATCATGAGAACAACCTTATGAAAGAGGAAATATTAGTATTCCCATTTTATAGTTTACAAAAGTGAGGTACAAATAAGGTTAAATAGGTAGTTTTATCTCTATTTCGTAGATGAAGAATCAGGGTTAAATAGATGAAATGATTCATCTAAGATCAATCATTTGAAAAGTGATAGCTCGATAATTTGAATCCTAATCTAATTTCAAAGCCATTCTTTTTCTTTTCCATAGAGAAAAATAGATATTATAAAAAGTTAAGCAAGTACTCATCATTACTATATTCTTTTTTTTTTTTTTTAAGATTTTATTTATTTATTCGACAGAGATAGAGACAGCCAGCGAGAGAGGGAACACAAGCAGGGGGAGTGGGAGAGGAAGAAGCAGGCTCATAGCAGAGGAGCCCGATGTGGGGCTCGATCCCACAACGCCGGGATCACACCCTGAGCCGAAGCCAAACGCCTAACCGCTGTGCCACCCAGGCGCCCCAATCATTACTATATTCTTAATATAATTTCACATATATCTCTGTGCATAATTGGTTACGTTACTTAAAAGTCCTGGCCTCAAATATATAAGTGGTTTCAACAAGATAGCATTTCATTTGTTTTTCATACAAGCTGCCAGAAGCCTGTCATGGCTGATAGGATGTCTTAAAACACTGTCAGAGACCCAGTTGGCTTTCATTTTGTTGCTCTGCTGGTCTGAACAGGAAGGATTATTAGGTCCGAGACGGTTACTCTGCTTCTATCCATAAACCTTGCATGTCAACCAGCAGCAAGTGGAAAGATTAAGGCATGCATTCTTTCTTTAAAGAAATTTCAGAAATTACACATATACTTCCATTTTACCCTATAATCAGAATTTAAGTAACACCCTTGCATCTGGTTGCAAGGGAGACCAGGAAATGTCTTTAGAGAGGCTTCCCCTTTCAAGGAAAAGGGTGTAGAAACATTTGGGGGGAAACTAGGAGCTTTTGCTACATTTTCTGTCATTAATTCAGTGTTTAGCTTATGCCCACTGCTTCTAATTTAATTATTAGTTCTGTAATAACCTTGTTTTATCTCTAATTTGCTTCTTTAGCTATGCAATCTCACTTTTCATCTCTGTTTTAGTTTTCTCGGTCTGCTGTAACAAATTACTATAAACTTAGTGGCTTAAAATAACAGAAACTAATTCTCTGGCAGTTCCAGAGCCCAGAAGTCTGAAATCAAGTTCTCGGCAAGATTGGTTCCTTCTGGAGAGTCTGAAGAGAATCCATCTCATGCCTCTCTCCTGGCTTCTGATTCAAATGGCAATCCTTGGCAATCCTTGGCTTGTAATTGCATACCGTCCACTTCTGCTTTCATCTTCACAGGGTCTTCTCTCCCATTTCTCTGTAGCTGCTTCTCCCATGTCTCTTCAGTCTCTAGTAAGGAATTGGTCATTCGATTTAGGGTCTACCATGATCCAGAGTGATCTCGTCTGAGATCTTTAGCTTAATCGTACCTGCAACAAGTCTTATTCCAAATAAGGGCACATTCTGAGGCTCTAGGAGAACGTATCTTTGGGAGACACAACTACAACTCAGCCCATTATAATATCATTTTGTTGTCTTGTTACCTTTTTGAATTTTGTGTTTATTAAACTTGTGTTTCCATTAAGTTTTTCCATGGCATAAATCATTCCTTGGAAATTTTCACTTTAATTCTTACATTATATTATTTTAGATTGCATTTTTCACACATGTTCTCATGCTATTTCTCTTCCTTTCTCTCTCTCTCTCTCTCTCTCGTTGGTTGTCTATGGGGCTATTTTTATTTCAACTTTTTCTTTTCTTTTTTGATGATGGGGAAGAAGACATATATTTGCATGGATACTATGTGATTCTTTTTCCATCTTACTTTATCTTACATGCTTTGCCCAGACTTTCTGTAAATTTTGGCATAATGTGGATGATTTATATCTCTTTATCTCTTTGTCTCTCTTCCTAAATATCAGAATAGGAGCCTGTTGTTCCTTTTCCAAGTATTTCATATTTTGACATTATTTAAGTAATCTGAGGACATGGACGAGGAGGAAATAACAAATAAAGTTATATATACAATAAATGTGTATAAATTATTTAACAGAATATTTGACCTCTCTCCTCTCTTGTGAGGTGTTACAAAGGTCATGTACCAGAGTACTCATCAACCGGGAAGAGGGTGAATTCTGATTATCCTTTACTAACGTTTCAGAGTGTTTTGTCCAGTTCAGATCATGGAATCGTCTCTTCCATTATAGCACTAGCATCTTTATGGTATCTTCTGGTTCAAAATTGTTCTACAAACTCTTGCATATTTTCCCTCTACACCCAGGAAGTTCTCCAGCAGGACTCCCTGGTCCACAGGTACATTGGGCATCACCTAGGAATAGAGTTTGATTTGCCTGCCTGCTGCCTCCAACATCAGCATCTTGAAACAGTGGGCATTTTCACATGGTTCTTGCTGATTACATGGTACTTCACATTGGATTTCCCATGAGACTTGGTCCTGCAGGCAGACCCGGGCATGTGTGGCCTTTCAGGACTCATAAGGAGTCTGGTCAGACCCTAGGCTGCTGCCTCCAGGAAGTCTTCCCTAACCAGACTAACTTGTGTTAACCTGGAGGACTGACCCCATGGTGTGAGGTTTCTGTGCCCTGCTTAGCTCTCCCAAGAAGCCAGAAGGAGGAAATGCAGAAAACCCATCAAGTTTGCTTTCTCAGACTGAGTGGCATTTGTAAGAATTCTTAATAGTTACCATAATGGCTTGTGGGTCAAAGCAATGTGCCTAAATTCCATGCCACAGTCCTAAATCTGTCTCCATCTCTGTCCTTTTCTGTCTCTTTTGATATATATGTGTGTATGTGATAGATCTATGCATGGTTGTGCTCCTTTCTTTGATGGCTGAGGATGATTTGTTTAACATTTAAAAAAATGTTTATGTTGATTTCATCACTTATTATGAGAATACTTTGATTTGACATCACTACATGATCTATTGCCCTTGCTCTTTCTCTTAGTTCATGTTTGATGGTCATGATCCAGAGGGGGAAGAAATAAGTGGAATCAAATGGATGATCTCCTTAACAGTTCATTATAAACCCCAAAGTAATCAAAATGCCTTTCTAGAGTTGAGTTCACCTCCTTTGATGTACATGTTTTCCCAGAAAACATTCATTGATACTATTTTCTGAGACCAAATCATGGTGTAAAAGAAACTGGTGAGTTCAAAGTTCCTAATATCAGTTCATGTTTACAATGAACTTTCTCCAGATATTAATTTAATGTTTTCCTGCCAAATATAAGGTTAAAAAATAACATTTCTGGCAGGCTTAAAACATAATATCTTCTTAATGCTGAGTATGATTGAAACTGTAGAATTATCAAAGTTACGTCGCTGCCTTAGCCTCACAGGCACTTATGGTATAACAAAAACTAGTTCAAGGAAACTTAAGGAATTGTGACTAACTATAAAGATTATAAACCAAATCGGTCAGGTAAAAATATGGTAAGTTAATAAGTGGTGTTTTAAAATACATATAAAGTAAATAACTTCACTTTACAAGGATAATGGATGGAGCCAACTCTCCATAACATATAGCCTAAAGCATAATAAAAAAAGGTACCCAGAAGATAAAAGAAGAAAAATTATGAGAAGTTTGACTTTCAACTGAAACTCAATGGTTTTGAAATGGCAAGAGTGTGGAAGTCATCAACACGTGTCTGAGGAAGAGAATTTGAACGTCATGTAGGCCAGCATTTGGTTAAGCAAAGTGGGAATGGAAGGCACCCAGCCTTTAACCTACCCAAGAATGTCAACCTTTGCATTTATTTAGATCACATTTCCCACGTTATCGAAGTATATTTGGATTCTTTTCCATGCCTTGGAAGAATACCTTAAAATATAAATATATGAAAATAATGTGCATATAAGCTTCTTGCTGAAGTTCTGCATTTTTCTTGGGCACTGATACCTACCTCAGAGAATTGCAGCTCCTTTAAGTACAGGCACCTCCAGTGTCCTCAGATTCTCAAGTCCTGAAAAGGAAAAGGTAATAAACTCCCTCAAACTAAAAAGTTAAGGTCTGTAAATGGTAAACCTTCTGAAGCAGCACAGATTCAAAGAAAATCTTAACCCCAGGAATAAACTAGAAATTTGGAGTCAGTTAAGATAGTAAAAAGGTAATTTGGGTGAGAAGATCTTCCGAACCTGTTAAAATCATACACAACTTCAAAGGTAATTATGTTCTACCCCCCGCCCCCAATGATTAGAATACACACTGCTTCTCTATGGACTCTTTGTTCTTGAGACCTTAGGACTAAGTCTGGGGAATAGAGAGGAGTTGTGGGTAAGAACCCGGGTTACAGCATTTGATACACTGGGTCAAATGCAGGGCGTACAACTAAATAACCAGATGTCCTTGGTTAATCGGCTCCCCTGGAACTCTGTCTGTATCCTCAGAGGTAAACTGATACTGTAATATTATCTGCCTCTTGGAGTTGTTGTAAGGATAACATTTGGCAGATAAAGTTAAGTGTTCTGTGTGGAGCCAGACACATACTAAGTGCTCTACAAGAATCAGCTGTTATTTTCATTAAGCTCTTTAAATCGTTCATGCCTACGTCTTTGAGACATAGGTGCCTGGTAGCTTTTGCTTATGGTGGTTTCCACCATGTTATCTTAATGAGAAAATACTGGCCGCCAGAGGGTAGTTCTAAAAAGTTAAGAATAGTTTAAAAAACTATGAAAGCCAAATGTGTTAAACACCCAATCACGCTTAGCTTCTACAATAAACACCCTAACAACTTTCATTACTCAGGGACCTGAAAAAGGAGTTAATCTGGAAATCAGTTATTTTTTTTTCTTTTTGGAAATAAGTTTTAATAAGAGAATTCTTCAGAGTTACCGAATCACTTTTCCTTTTGTATTATAAATGATCCTTTATTCTATGATATTTGCATATATTTATTAAGCAAAGACCACAACTAAGGATATAATTTAATAGGCAAGGTTATTGGGTAGGAAAAATGTGCAGAAAAATCAGTTATGGAAGATTCTGGATTTGGCACCATCAGTTGGGAAATAGCAAACATGAATCTATGAAGGCAATCTGTTTCAGTATTTGTCAGGAAAATAAACTCTAGGTAGAAAATTAGGGCCAGGAGCTTTAGTGACAAGGAGATGCTGAGAGAAGAAAAGCCACAGCAGAGTTAGATTAAAAGAAGAAATAATGATTCTACAGGACAGCACTTCTTACTCGGAAGGGATTTACTGAGCACTATTTCCCTCAGGGTATCTGCTGTAGAGTGCATTCTGAACAGAGCCATCCTTAACCAAACTCTGAATGTCCTAGTCCACCTGCTTCTCTTGCCGCTCCTCACAGTCTGTTCAGCCTGCCACAGGTCTCCGAGGGTCCCAGGCTCTCCAGTTGGAAGGGACCCATTTGCAATGAGTTAAGGACTGGAGCTATGCTACCTAAGAAGTGTTGACTTTGTAACCAAAGGACAAAAGTGAAGACAGGTAAAGAAGAAACATGAATACAAAAATCAATCAATCAATCAATCAATCATTCATTGCAATGGTGAGTATCCGTTTCCAAATTGTAAAACAAAACAACTGTTGGTTCACAACCTTCTGGGGAGCCTCCCAGATGAAATATGAAACTGGCCTCCATGAAACAGTCCCCCCTTGAGTGGAGACACTGAAGGAAGAAGCTGGCCACTAACTGGGTTAATTCCTAACCGGGTTTAGTCATGTATACTATGCAGGTTCTCAACACCATGTCACTATCTCAAGGCCATGTCCTTGGAGGGGCCTCTGGGAATGGGAAAGTCAAGTGGAACCCACATTCCCAGGACAGGGGAGAGGTTGAAGAGCTTCTGATTGGCTGGGTCTAGCTCACAGGTCAGTCAGGGGCTACATCTTTTCGATGACCTCTCCACTAACAACACAAAAGCAGGAAGAAATGAAGTGTTATTTTGGTATTCCTTCTATCACATTGTTTAATTTTTTCTGGTTGTAATTACTAATATATATCAGAGATATTGCAACTGTTGGATTTTCTTTAACAACATGATTTTGGGGAAGGTGCATTATCTCACTTACAACAATGGAATCCTTATCAGAAACAACAGTCTTGGCTAAAGGGAAGAGTGGCTACTTCTAATAACAACCAGTGAGTTAAATAGCACAGCTCTTAGCTTGAGTGGTCTGTGTTTTGTTTTTGTAAAGATGAATGATGAAGGGATGAGAATAAGTAAGAACCGCTGTATCCCTATTATAAGAAAAAGCCTTGCCTCTTGAAAAAAAAATGGAATATGTTCAGACAATGAATGTGCTCTGAGATGTTTAGGTTTTTAACCTAAAAAGACACTTTTGTTCATGAAATTCCTGAAGGCAGCTTTGTTTTGCTGCAATGGGTCTGAAACTCTTTTGTTCTTGTACCTTTTTAATCATTGAAAACATTGCTTATGTCACGTGATTTTTAACCACAGCGGGGCAGCCTCTACTCTGATCTTTTCCACTTCTTTGTATATTTTCAAAGCTTATGACTGCAGGAAAGAACTTGGATCAATTTGATAGAAATTTCAGTGGATTATCAAATTTTATTCAAATCTTCCCATTTCTCTTAACAGCAATGACTATAAGATCTTTGTAGTTTAGGTGACTTGGAGGATGGTAGTTTCTTTCCTCCCTCTCCCTTCTTTCATTCCGTCTTCACTGTTGTTCAACAGATACTTATTGAAGTTTATTATAGCCCATGTGCCATGCTAGGTGTTGATAATGCAAAGTTGAATATAAAAGTGATTTTTGGCTCTGAAAAAACTTCCATATGCTCTTGAAGAATACAAGCAGATCGTGCAACATTAGGGGTAAGAATGAGGTATTAGGGAAATAGAGTAGAGATAATGAGCAGATAGCCCAGTGAGGAGATTCGGAAGGACTTTTTGGAGGAACTACGTCAAATTTAATTCTTAAAACTTGAGTAAGAGGTAGTCAGGTAGCTAAGATATGTATGAGGACATTTGAGATACTAACAACGATATGGATATATGCCTAGTTATCTGAGAAACCACAAACAATGTAATACTGTTAGATTGCCAAATTTTATCAAGGGAAAGATAGTGTGTGGCTATAGAGATAGGAAAGGCCAGCTCAGAGTCAGGCATACTCATTATGTTAAGGCTCTTGAATTTTACCCTATGTGATATGGAATATCAGGGCAATGTTTCAAAAGTGCCTTAATATCAAGGCACCTGGGTGGCTCAGTCAGTTGAGTGGCTGACTCTTGATTTTGGTTCAGGTCATGATCTCAGGGTGTTGAGATCGAGCCCCACGTAGGGCTCCACGCTGAGCACAGAGTCTGCTGGGGATTCTCTCTCTCTCTCTCTGCCCCTCCTCTGCTCATGCTCTCTTTCTCTCTCTCACTCTAATAAATAAATAAAATTTAAAAAAATTTTTTTTGAAGTTTCTTAATATCCAAAGTATATCTTCTTATTAGCCTCACATACTAATGCTTTTTCATTAAGAAAATACAAATTTTCTGAATTTGAGAGGGCTCTCTATTGATATTTTCCAAACTGATAAAGTGGGCAAGTAGTGTCTATGCAGTATTACTATTACTAAATAGGTATTGGTGGCCTCTAATGGGATAGGCAGCGTCTAAGATGGCTCCCAATGACCCCTACCTACTGATATCCATTACTTTGTGTAATTCCCTCCCTTGGAGTATGCACTGAATTTAGTATCTTGCTTCTAACCAATACAATATAGTAAAAGTGATGAGATAACACTTCCAAGAATAGATTATAAAAGACTGTGACTTCTACATTGCTGGCATTCTTTCTCTTACTTTTTTATTTATTGTTTCTGTTGAAACCCAAATTCACGTTGTCAGCTTTCCAATGGAGAGACCTATATGGCAAGGAACAGAGAGAAGCCCATGGCTAACAACCAGCAAAGAAGTAAGGCTCTCAGTACAACAGCCCTGGGAGTAAGCTGGGAAATAGTTCTATTCCTATTGACCCTTAAGATAATGGCATCTCTGCCTAACACCCTGATGGAAGACTTGTTAGAGATCCAGAGTCTGAAAACCCAGCTTAACCATGTCAGATTCTAGCCCCAGACATATGGTGGGATAATAAAATGGGTATCGCTTGAAGCTGCTCCATTTGGGGTTATTTGTTATGCAGCAATAGATAACAAATACACCTAACGGCAACAAACACCTTCCTGTCTCAGCTGACAGTGTTCAAAGGTCTACCACAATAGCTTTATTCTCTTGGGTTGTATGTTATTTATCCATGCTAAGACCCAGAAATGAAGATATAAGTAGTGAACAAAATGGAGAGGAATCAAGAGCACCCTAGTCCTTAACATGTTCTTGGACTGCCAATGATTGCTTACCTATGAAGGACCCAAATTTCTTCACCATTGGAAGAAAGGATAGGTGTGGCTCTCAGCTACCTGTCATCTGACTGGACACTGTTCCACAAAGGCCAGCCTCTTTTGGGAGCACGTTACCAAGAGGTACTAGCCTCTCCATGAATTAATGGTTAAATATTGCAAGCTTGTTTTATATACATCTTGCTATAAATGAGGCTGTATTTGACGTAGGTAGTGGAAAGGGGCCAGAAAGAAGATGGAGATGACATTTTCACCCAAATACTTAGCAGGGCCATCTTAGACTGTCTTCTTTGAAACTTTTCTACTTAAATGTACCTACCTACTCCTCTGGGCGGTTACTCACTTGTCTTTTGTTTGCATTTATACATTTGTCGAAGAGCTAATAGCTAATAGGGCACCTGGGTGGCTCAGTCAGTTAAGCATCAGACTCTTGTTTTCAGATCAAGTCATGATCTCAGGGTTGTGAGATCAAGCCCCTGGTCAGGCTCCTTGCTCAGCATGGAGTCTGGTTGAGATTCTTTCCCCTGCCCCCTCCCTCACCCTCCTCTTCTCCCCCTGCTCACTCTCTATCTTTCTCTCTTTTAAATAAATAAATAAACAAACAAACAAATAAAATCCTTAAAAAAAGGCTAATATATGAAAACACTTGCTGTTCCAATACTATACAAGTGCTTTCCATATGTTAATTTGTCTTAATCCTTACTACCCTTTGAGATCCAGTTGATTTTCAGAGATTCTGAGTTAGTTGGTCTTGTGCAGAGCCAGAATATCTATATTTCTAACAATCTCCTTAGGTGATTTTGATGCCCTTTTAATTTTGAGGATTGTTATACTACGCTGTGAGTTTAAAATATTGATATGGAACATGCCTTTTTGGAGGCAAATATGATTAGTTCAGATGTTTATTTAACACCATTTAGTGAACATTTGCAAAAAGCCCTAAGATAGGAGTGTACTGATTTGAGTACCAATGTGTTCAACTAAACAGGCAAAGGATTCGTTGTGGTTGATGGTGACTAGTGGAAGAAGAGAGAGTGACCAAGGAAATCAGAGGCAGCATATGGCATCCCAACTAGCAACTTTTCAGGGGGAGAAAAAGAACAAACTAAATATTACAGCTTGTGAAAAATAATTTGCTACTTTTCAAATACCACATTTCCTCCCTTCAAGAAGTTCTATGTTTCCCCTTAAATGTATTCTTTGTTTTTAGCACTGGTCAATGATTCCATTTAACTTCACAAATATTTATCAAGAAGTTAGTAAGGGCAGGTAATGGTCCTGGCTACTCAGGAAAAGCTGTGGAAAAACATCCCTGGCTTTCAGCAGCTTATAGTCTACCAGCAAGAAGGTAAGATAAACAGGTAAATATTACAACATGGGAGAATACCAGAAAGGAGCTAAAAGTTCAGAGGCATGTAGCTCTATCAGAGGAAGAACAAAATCAGAAACAACGCCCACCTTCCCAATTTGTTCTTAGAATACTTAAATTTTACAATCATTCAAACAAATTTCTGCTTCCTAATCTTTACCATGCCAAACTCTGTTCCCTTTGGGTTCGTGCCGAGTGCTAAAAAAAAGATCCCGTATAACCTTCTGTAACTGACTTCTTGTGCAGACAAGAGTAAGAAAAGTCAAGTAAAAAAATGCATATGTTGTTCTGTCAGCACCAAAACAAGACTGGAGGGTTATCAGGACATTTAAATTTCTCTCTCAGATGACTGAGAGAGTGCAACCAGCTGCACTCAAATTGCATTGAAAATAGATACTTTGCAAATTCTCATCTAAATGAAAGTTTAAATTACCAAAAGCAGTCTGACCGGTTATCTTTGACTAAAGTGGTTTACGATTTGCATATAAACTTCATTTCTTTTTCTAATTATGCTGAATAAAATGCATTCATTTTCTCTGTGATTATAGGCCAGCCCTGCCAAACACCTGTGACTGCCACAAATCCTAATTTGGTATTTATTTACTTCAAAGCAATCTTATTATCTAAACGATTCAAAGCATCAAAGGCCTTAATTATTGATAGTTTGATCGGGTTAGCTTCCGCGTCCTTGGGTGGGGGTTTCTGATTGGCTCTTTCCTTTTCAAGCATTACTTGGCTGCAAGAGGCCATACGATTCTGCTATTAAGGGTATTGGAAATCGCATTCTTCTTTAATTGGAACTAGATTTAGACAGTATCAAAGAGCCAAGATTGACAGCTGCAATCTGTAGGCTTCCAGGTAAAATGTTTTAAATCCTTGTTTATACTTAGTCTTCCAAATAAGCATTGTATATTATATATATTTTCCAACCCTTTGGAGAAAACGGACGACTTTCCTTTTCTCTGAAATTTTAGGATCAGCCCAGGATCTGTTGGAAAAACAGGATAATGTAAATGCCATTCCATGGGCAAAAAGCAGGTTATCGACAGGGAAGTCATCAGATGAGGGGGTTGAGGATGCTGGGTATTGTTTCGATGCCTGCAATTTACAGAAATGGAGGAGAGGAGCAGAACAGTTAAATACAAACCTCTGCAAAATTTTACAACTTGCCAATAGGTCCTGCAGGATCAATGCCACATAGCTAGTTCATCATTTTCTAAGCAATATTTCATTAGAAATTAGTTGAGCTAATTGAAATTTTGAGTGGAGTTTTAAAACACTTACCAGAATTTCTTGAAGTGTGGACACCGGAGGGTCCTTGAGACCCTTGCAGTGATTCCATGATGTCAAAACTATTTCCATGTTACTACTAAACAGTCATTTGCCTTGGGGTGCCTGGGTGGCTCAGCTGGTTAAGTGTCTGACTCTTGATATCAGCTTAGGTCTCATCTCAGAGTCTTGAGTTCAAGCCCCATGTACAGCCTACTTAAAAAATAAATAAAAATTTTAAAAAATTAATTAATTAAAAAAAGGCATTTGGTTTTTCACTATCATTCTCTTAAAAGTGTATGGTGGAGTATTCCAGAGGCTACACATTACATGTGATATTGCAACAGAGTGATTACAGAAACCAGCAGGAGAATCCAGCTGTTTTCCATTAAGCCAATTGTTAGAGATTCACAAAAATGTAAAAATAATACCACTCTTGCCACAAATTAGTTTTCTTATAGATATTATACATGTTTTTATAAAAATCTGGTATTTGTATTACCATGTAATAGGTTTATTACTTCTTTTAAAAAATGGATTAATATTTTAAAATATCTTATTGCTTTAATATGGCAAATATTAATAAACATAATTCATATAAATGAAAGCTTTTGAGTGGTTAATACTTTAGTAGTTTTTAAGAGTGTAAAGAGGTCCTAAGACTAAAATGTTTGAGAGCCTCTGATTTATGTAAATGAATAAACTATACATCTTCTTAAGACATTCATTACTTTGTGACTTTTTATCGTTCACGTGTTCTTTGACCGAATTCTTGGTTAAGGCCTTCTGTTTACTCAGCTTTGTACAGCTCAAGTCATAAACAACGAGGCTATAGCTCTCAGAAAGCACGCAATCTGGTGTTAGAACTCTACTTGCAGGGGCGCCTGGGTGGCTCAGTCGTTAAGCGTCTGCCTTCGGCTCAGGGCGTGATCCCGGCGTTATGGGATCGAGCCCCACATCAGGCTCCTCTGCTATGAGCCTGCTTCTTCCTCTCCCACTCCCCCTGCTTGTGTTCCCTCTCTCGCTGGCTGTCTCTATCTCTGTCAAATAAATAAATAAAAAATCTTTCAAAAAAAAAAAAAGGACTCTACTTGCAAAAAGATAATTCTAATGAAACTGATATGCTGCTCAGTTGCTGTGGTAACAGAGATGGTTAATATGACAAGCTCAGCTTGGAGAGTCAGTCAGAGCTTGATGGACAACGTCTGGCTTAGAGTATTTAACAACATTAAACCTCTGCTCCTTCCTTTCTTCCTATCCTCCTCTCCTCCCCACTTCCCAACCACTTGGTGCTAGATCCTCTTAAAAAGACTACTGATACCTCATGTATGACTCCTTCCATTAGCCTTGGGTAAGTACTTCCAGCATTTCTTCCTGAAAAGCAAACTTTAATGAAGGAAAGGCATAGGCAGGGGGACATTGGGGAGGGGCGAGAGGGTGAAGGCTTATACATCCTGCTATAGATAAAAGCAGCATCGTCTTAGTGGCCACTAAATTAATCCAAATGGCCATGTGCTTAAATCATACTGGAGAGAAAGGGAGAGGAAAAAAGATTATAATGCTCTTAGGATTTGCAATGGTTGTCAGGCAGGTGGGCTGTGGGTTCTACCTATAGCCACTGCCAGATCAATGAAATGCTTTATTTATGCTTGCTCTAAGCTGTCACTTGACAGGGGTGATCGCTTGTTGTGTGCTTCAGAACAGAGGTAACATGAACACAATGTGACACTCAATTAACCACATGTGTCAATCAGGAGAAACCCAATGGATTCCACTTTGTCAGCAGCCCCACTCTGTGTGTGTGTGTGTGTGGAAGACAGAGCCCTTTCATTACTGGCACTTCCTGGAGGCTTCCTGTGTCTAGGCATCGCCCAGATCAATTCTGTAGACCTGAACTAATGTTTCAGTACGGAAATCTAAAAGGTGAACCACAGGACTGCATTTAGCTTCTCTGCTTGTTACATTGCTCAGGCCACAATTCAGTGCTGATAGAGGTTCGCAGAATAACTCCTCCTTTTCTCTTCTGCCTTAAACTCAGATCTCTCACCCATCTGAGTGTAATAATGACATTGATTAGTTGAAGGTAGTGCTTTTTCATGGGCTTAGTTGAACTCCCAGCCCCCAGCTCCTATTCCCTTTTCCTCTGGCCAAGACTGGGACATTACTCCATTGGGTAGACTCAGCCTGGTGAAATAAGATATTTTAACTTTTTTTTTTTTTTTTTTTTTTTTTGCATTTCTTTAAACCCCTAGCTCCAAAGAGCTGGAAGGAAACCCTAGCTACTATCTAGGTCTCTGTGTTTGTTCAAAACAATTATTTTGTTAAATGAATGAATGAATCTTACCATGTTTTACAAAAACACAAGTAAAAAAATAAGGACTTTCAATCTCCAGGAACAAAACTTTCTTTATATTTAGAAAAAAAAATTCATTGGGTATTGTAATGCAGTATTTAACTCTTCTATATCATTTTTCCCACTTACAGGGATATATCTAGATAGAAGGATGTATAGATATAGATATTTGTTCACTTTTCTAAGCTGATAACTTCCTCTTTTATCCCTGATTTCCTGATTTACTTCCCAAAATAAGACTGAAGGGGTTGGCCTGCCTTTACATGTATACAAGTAAATTATAATTCAAGATTATAAGAATTAACATGCATTAATAAAAGGCAATACATTTTCTAATGATAAGGAGAAAGCACTTCTCTCGCTAAAGGTTAATAAAGCAGAAAACACCACAGCATGTAGCAGCTGAGAAGTGCTTCCATGCAGAAGGCAGTCTGCAGTAGTAAAGCCAAGAACAAAGGAGCTAAGACTGCTTCTGTTTGCATGCTGACTCCGCCATGTAAGAGGTGTGTGGACTCGGGCAAGTTATTTAGGTTCTCTGTGCCTCAATTTTATCTTTATAAAATGGAGATAATGGCATTACCTACCTTGGGGGTCGTGATCAGTGTATGAGTGATTGCATTTAAAACACGTGTAACGGTGGGAGAACCATTCGAAGTGATAGATGTTTTCACTCTCCTTATTACTTTATCCTTTCTGTCATCCAAGGGCTGCTAGCCTCTGGTATCTTATTAACTCAAATTTTATTGCTCGACATTTTTCAACATATTGTCTCTTGATTGGGGTTTGAGTGCTTGTCTTTGTAAACCTCATCCATTGGTCTTAGTTTTGTCTTTCTGGAGTATTCAGTACAAATATATAGCTTCTTCTACATAGTAGGCTCTCACCCGCTTGACTCTAATGATCAAGTCACCACTTAGACTTCACTTGTCTGAATTAATCACAGGCACATTTGACTTTGAGCTCAGGATCTGGAACCAGGTTTCCCAAGATTATATCAGAGCTCAGCAACCTTTAGACATGGAATGTGGGCACTTGTTTTTTATTTAAGCTTGTCTATTCCTTGATTTCTTCATCCATAAAATGAGATAATATAACCAACCTCATAGTCTTTATCTTGACAATTCAATGTACTAACCCATGAAAAATGCATATCACACCCCTTGAGGAGGTAGAGTATAAGCCCCCACCCCTTAAGTATAAACTACACAAAATAACTTCTTTCCAAAGAGTACAATATGAGAAGGGGGAAAAATAAGTAAATTAATAGTGGAGAAAATCTAACAAACACTCCCTCAGCCGTGTAATCAAGGTTAACATCAACAGTGATAACTAATGTTGATAGTGTTATCCTTGATATGATGTGATGAGTATGGCACTTTACTTCTGTGGTCTTCCTCCCCAAAACCCATAGCCCCAATCTACTTGTGAGAAAAACATCAGACAAATCCCAATAGAGGTTAATTCTACAAAATACCTGACTAGTACTCTTCAGAACCATCCAAGGCATCAAAATTAAGACAAGTCCAAAAAACTGACACAGAAGCTTAAGAAGACACGATGAATAAATGTAAAATGGTACATTAATGGGATCTTGAGACAAAAAAAAAAAAGATTAGTAGGTAAAAACTAAAGAAATGCAAATGAAGTATGGACTTTAGTTAATAATAATATATCGGTATTGGTTCATTAAATGTGAGAAATGTATCATATTAATATATGATCTAAATGATAGAGGAAACTAGACGCAAGGTATAAGAAAATTCTTTGTGGAATGCCTGGGTGTCTTGGTTGGTTAAGTGTCTGCCTTCAGCTCAGGTCATGATCCCAGGGTCCTGGGTCCTGCATTGGGCTCCTTGCTCAGCGAGGAGCCTGCTTTCCTCTCGGCCTGCTCTACCTGCCTCTCCCCTTGCTTGTGCTCCCTCTCTCTCTAACAAATTAGTAAAATCTTTAAAAAAATGCTTTCTTTGTAACTTTTCTATAAATCTTACACTATTCTAAAATTAAAAGGTGGAAAAATGGTATGTTACAATTGTGTCTGAACATAGTAAAAACTCAATATATGCTATTATTATTACATTTTTATTAGACCTGTTCTCATGTGACATGGATGCCACTTGAATATAACAAGATTTGAGAAGCATGTGTATATGGGCCGGCAGAAGGGACATGTTTGTGAGAGGGAGGCTTATTCACAGTCATTGACCAAGATTTCAGGTGTTTGCATTGATACAGATCCCAAAGATAATTACTGAGTTGGTACTGTACTCCCCTAGCAAATGCTACTATTTAATAATTTTTTTTCCAGAGAAGTCACTTGACTGTCCTCAAAGTATTCTGAATCAAAATCTGAAACTCTAAATTAACAGGATGATAAAACTTTATATTAATGTATTAGTGTGAATTTTGGCTCAATGTTGTGTCTAAATTAAAGGAGTACAATTGACCTTAGGGGTATAGTTTGAAATGATTGGCATGTGCTTGGATATGGGCAGCTTGCCATCATTGAATACCTGGCTGCACTTAATAAGTGCCAGGTTTATATGCAGCTAGCTTCACAAAGTAGAGGTCTCCAGGGCTCTCCTGCAAAAGCAGCTTGTGGTAAGAAGACATTCACGCCACCTGATGTTATTGCCTTTGCATCTTCTGAAGCTCCCATAAATTTTTTGTACCTCCTAGGAGCTGACAATACAGATCTAGGTCTTCACAGCCCACATATGTATACAAATTCCCACATCTTTTTCTCCGCCATGTGAATACTGATCCCTAGCCTGGTATGATGGGAAGCACATCCCTGGGCTTTCACTTTTGGAACTCTTTTGTTTTCAATCAATAAAAGCAAACATTATAGAGGCAAAATTGTTTCTTGAAAATACCTGCAAATTTGGTGACTTCTGTCTAGTTATTCTCAGGACTTGTGTTCTTTTCTTTGATTTTTTATTTTCTCTATTGAAATTTGGTAATGTTACCACATCACAAAACAAGGACAACTATGATATCTTTTCCATTTTACATAAATGGATCCATGTCCTTTTGACAGTTTTCTCACGGATGCTGACAGTGTATTTCCCATCTGAGGATGTGAGGATGCATAAATCTCCATCAACCCCACTTCACGGTGGTGTTTATGGTTTCTCACTAGGCTGTTTGCTCATCTTAAGATGTATTCTAGTATTTTAAATAAGGTACATGAACCAGAACATAGCCATCTAGGGGTGTGGCCCAGATTATAGGGGAGCAATTACCTTAATTTACTTAACTCCTCACTTGCATTAATGTATAACCAATTATAGATTGTATATTTTTTCCCAATAAAATATCCCCAGCTTATGTCTCACATATTCCATAATAACCACTGACAAGTCCAGCCATACCTGTGTTTGTGAAATCAGGCTATATATCATGGATGATAAAATACCTGACAGAATTTCCCCAAGGGTTCGGAATCTATGGAAATTGGTACAGAAGAAGTACTTAATGTTATAAACACTCATATTTATTTTTCCTAAAGACTGTTTTAAGGTTATGATGGCTCCAGTAAAAAAGCAAAATAGTGAATAATTGTGTGATGAGAAAGGGTATATTCCCATTAACCTTCCCAGATTTGTGACTAAAAATAGAATTATACATTTTCAGAGCATTTTATCTGCATCGATCTGTGAGGTTATCTTTCTTTCACTTTTAAGTTATAATAAATGAAGAATTGTGTCGTCCTTACTACAGCATAAAGCCCCTTGATATTCTCCCATTCTTCCCCATCTTTCTTACATCTGTTTACTCGGCACGTATTTCCTATGTGTTGGGGATAAAAATGGGGATGATGTGGTTGCTACCCTTAAAGAGTACTTATTTTCAAGCAGACTACATTTTGAACATGCTGTTGAAGTGCAAAATTACTGGTTCTTGAATAGCTCCTTGAAGACAGTGGCATCAAATCTGTGACTGAAAGGACCAGAAGGAGGTGCCAGACTGTGGAAAGTATGAAGGGTAGAAAGCATTTCAGGGAGAGGCAAGAGCAGCCACTCATTGACTTTGTGGAGAAGATAGTATATGTTTGAGGAATGAAATTTTGAATTAAGGCTAAGAACAGTAGAGAGAGTTTCTGTCCTTCTGTACAAGACTGAACTGCAGGAGAGGGCTGGAAAAGGCTAGGGGGATGATGTTTAATGGCAAGTAATGGCATTGCAGGGAAGCACCAACTGTACATGAAAAACTGCCCACTGGAAACTCAAGGTTATCTTTAAAAAGAATCATGACTGTTCTCACCCAGATGTAACACTTTTATTGGCTCCAGGAGGAAACTTTTGCTCAAAAACATTTCCTCTGAAATTCCAACATTAGAGATTTATGCCCATGTCTTAAGAAGCTCAATTTTTTAAATGTCAGTACTACTTGAGGTTAAGCAGAGCTATAATTCACCCATGGTTTGGTGTGGAGTCCCGTGATACGGATGCTTTTTTTCTCTTTATGGCTTAATCATACCAATTATGACTGGAAAATGGGAACTTCCATGGGAGGGTGAATGGAAAGGTCACCCTTCCTCTTTGAATTATCAGAGAAGGGATCTGTGCAAAGAGCAGGCCACTTCAAGAGGTTGCAGAAGGATACCTGGCGAAGAGAGGGAGCTGTGTGGAATAATACATATGAACTCCGTCCTTTCACTGGATCTCTAGCAAAGTACCAATAATTCAGTTTCCTTTTGTTTTCAAATCACATTATTCTTTCAATTTTTTTTTAGATAAATGACTTCCTTTTAATTGGCAAATCAATATTGTGTTTAGTATAGTCTTTTTTTTTTCCTGTAAAAGTGACCTACCTACCCACAAGAAAGACACCAACTGCTGCTAATTTGTATATTTGTGGCAAGTTATTGGCAGCATATCATATTGTCTAGAAAAGAATGCAAGAGAAAAAACCACACTTTATTTCCAGTTTTCTTGCTCATTCTCACAAGGAGTTACAAGTAACTTTTTATTTCACAACCAGGAATTTATGAGGCTAGAGGGACAAGAGAGTGAAAATGTGATAAATTAATAATCCTAATGGAAGGAAGAATGGTTTGCAATTTAGAGAAACCTGAGTTTGAATCTCAGTTCTTCAAAGTAATATTTAGTAAACTCTCTGAACCTCATTTCTCACATTAGTTAAATTTGAATAATACCTATTTTATAGGGCTGTAGGAAGGAATAAATAATGTAAAATAAAGTGTCTATCACAATAGCCTATACACATTAGGTGATCCACTAAATTATAACCAATGTAATTATAATAATGCAACAGTGATGTGATCCAAAATACTGTTCACCACTAACCACTTGCCAAAGTGGAAAGACAGAAGAACAACAGATCTGTGAAAGAGAGGATGTAAAAATACTAATGTATCCTTATAGAGAGCTTCCTGTGGTCAAAAAGTGACTTTACTGTATGTTAATTAAGACTTCCCGTGTATAAATTAATTGAATTCTCAGAATAACCCAATGAAATAGTTAGACTATAATTGCTCACCTTCTATAAGTAAGGAAACTGAGGCATAAATACCTTAATTTTATCAAGGTTAAAGAAAGAAAGAAAAGCAAGAGGCACTAAGTAGCAGAGCTAGTATTTGAGCCAAAGCAATCCGGCTCAATGCAGAGCTCTTAAGATATTGTGCAATAATGCCTTTGTCGTGTATTAAAGTCCCTGCTCCTACACCAAAGTTATCTTTATTCTGCATTATATTAACATTAAAATCTAATGGCTTCATACTGTGATTTGTCACTTTGTACATACCCTTGTGGAAAGTATCAGAAGTTAATTTAATTAATTAGTGAAGATACTTGGAATTACGGCACATTTTTATTTAGAATACGCATAACTCAAAACACAGAGATGGCTGATGACTGTTTGTTAACCCAATATATATTGCAAGCATATTGAGGAGATCTTGAATGTCCACCATCTCTTTCTTTTATGTGTGCAATCTTCCTTGTGGCAATTAATTATTATTAATTCAGCATATATAACAAGAGCAATGAGTTGTCTTTGTCCTCAGGCAGATGAGAAACTTCACATCTAAATGAGTATTTTCCCCTTTCCTCAAAGTAGTCACTTTTAGAAGCCAGATGTTTATTTCCATGAGGGTAATTGCCTTTATTGTTTCTTATTTTATTTTTTAAGAAGCCTACGAGCCTGAGATATATTTATTAGTTTTAGTATTCTCAATGGTAGCAACATTTCCTTTCTATATTTAGAGATGATAGATAGATAGATAGATAGATAGATAGATAGATAGATAGATAGATGATAGATAGATAGATGATAGACAGATGATAGAATTGGAGGAAGTCATCAAGAAGATGTAACTGTTGGTTGACCTGCAAGCTGGATCTAGGCAATTAGAGGCTCTTCATCCTCTCTCTGCCCTTGGATTTTACATGATGTCCCACTGTTCCCATAGCCAGGCTGTTACCAAGGATGCAGCCTTAGGAGAGCAATGTGTTATAGAAGCCATCTGGACTGAATACATGACCAAGTACCATTAAGGTGTCTATGTAAACTTTTAAGATTCTGGTGGGCAGTACAGAAATCTACTCATCCTTGTGGCCTCCCAAGACAAGCATCATATAGAGGTTCCCTTGCTTATTAAACTTGCCACCTCCCAATCTAGAGTGGCCTGCCTCTTCAGTGTCTCCTAGCCCTCAGTGTGTGGGGGCCAGTTTGGAAACCAACGGATAGGTAGATAGGTATGTGTATATATACCATTACTTATTATATTTAATTGTGATTATCTAGAGTTATATATACTATATATAATTACTTATATATCCATATATCTATATGTCTATAAACCTTTATCTCTCCATCTATCCCTCTAGCCATTTTTTTCATCCTACATTATTTACAACTTTTACATTGCTCAGGTCTTTCTTGTCAGAAAAAAGATTGGGTGAGACACGGACAAAACTTCTGTAGTCCTTGTGAATAGTAGGTAGATAATCCATGTTTTTAATCATAGTAAAGCACCATGTGATGTATTGATATGCTGTTTCCCTCATATTAGATTCCCTAGTGTTTTATATGGATGTTCTTCCTCCTCTTTCTCCTGCTCCTCCTCTTTCTCTTAGTATTTGTTCTTCTTTATTGCACTGGATAAGATTTGCCATATAATGCTCAATAAAGTATTTTAACACATTCCTACCTTGTTTCAAATCTTAGGGGTAAAGGGTTCAGTCTTTCACCATAAACTATGATATTAACTGCAAGATGTTTGTAGGTGCCCTTTATCAGATTAAAGCACTTTTCTATATTTCTGCTATGCTGAAATTTTTTTTATTACAAATAGATATTGAATTTTGTCAAGTGCTTTCTATATATCTATTGAGAGGATCACATATTTTTTTCTCCTTTATTTAATCATGTGCGCACAAATTACATTAATGACTAGTGAATTTCTGAGAAAATTCCACTTGATTCTAAGGCATTGTATTTTATATTGTTGAATTCAATTTACTAACATCGTATTAAACAACCTTATATCTGTATTTATGATAGATTTGGGCCCTTCCTGGTACGTAAAGAGGTTATTATATTCAGTCAAAGTTTCCAGGAGACTCCTCTGAAGATTGCTGGAGCCCTTTTTCTATGCAGCTCTCTTCTCTCTGATATCCTGTAAGGCTCATTCCTTTTTCTTCTGCATCCCTAAATTCAAATCTCGGTTTCCTCTGCCAGGCAAGACCCTGCTTTCTTTTTGGGCTCCATTGTCTCTTTTTAGAAAGTGAATCCCAGACAGAATCCCAGGGTGAATATGGAGCTCATCTTATGTGTTTCTCTTCTTTTAAGGATCACAACCCTGCACCTCGTAAATGGTTGCTGCATATATTTGTCCAGCTCTGTAACAGCTTGCAGTGGGAGGTTAATTTGGGTAACCGTTACTAAATCTCGGCCAAGCTAGCAATCTCTTATAAACACTTAAAAGGTGATAGGAAAATCCCTCCATTCCAAAAACAGAGTTCATTTTAAAAGCATCTTTTGAAATCTCTTGATTATGTCTTTGTTTCCACGGAGTTAAAATATTAGAAGATATTTCCTTGGTTTGTATGTGCTTGTAATTTCATGCACACCCACATGCCATATCTCTACAAAACCCTAGTTTCTGTTTGTTTGTATTATTCTCAGTACACGATAACGATAAAAAAGTAGTGGATTTTTATGAGTAGAGAAGATAATTTCATGCTTTTATTGCTTACAAAAGAATTCCACGGTACTACTATGACATAGAGAGTCAACTGGGAAAGACTCATATTCATTTTTGCTGGAAATTCATATTAATCTTACTCTCCAAACATTTCTTTTTGAACAGTATATATTGCTTCAGTGCCAAAACATGTATGTAAAAATTAGAGTAACTAAAACTTGCTTTCTCTTCTCTATAGTATATACATGGTAAGTTGAAATGCTGGCAGTAGCAAAGCAGAGAACTGCTAAAGCAGTTAAAGCTAGAACAAAGGAGCTAAACAAAAGAAGGAGCATAGGTCATATCTGAAGAGCAAGTTATTTCACAAGTGGTCATATTTAAATTTTTGTTTTCTTATTCTCATCTTGCTTTAGAGGCAAACACCAGAATTGAATCATGGGTGATTTTGTTGTTGTTGTTGTAAATTATTCTGGTGTTGAAATCCTAGCTATACAGACATGTATGTCCCAAAGGTGCTATATTATTACTGTGAAGTTAACTTAAAATATAGTAGCTCTATCAAAATACTAACTGAGAAAAATATGAGGCATCCTTATTATAAACACAATACTTACGTAGTTGAACCCTGTGGATTACTTAACCTTTGCTGTTTAGGAAGATATTTTATTCAGAATGCTAGTGTAATTTATAAGGATATGCTTGCAAAAACAGATGCTAATGTAAACTATTTAGGACATTAAAATTAAATATTTCATGCCCCGACATAGGAATAGGCACTTGTATGTCAATATTTACATTATTTGTAGTTAAATGTATGTTTTCCCATATGTTCAAAAAGAAAAATAGCAGGCATCAATTTCTCCCTTCACAGGTTTATAACACAGCAGGTTGCTGCTTAAATAAAATATGATGAAAGTGGTCTTTCTAAAAGTTTTTTTAGTTTAATGTTAGTGAAAACACCACACGTGTGAGTTATAATTTAGAAAATACAAAAAGTAGAAAGAAAAGTATCAATACTGCTCATAGAACCCATACTATCACTCATACTTTCTCTTTGTTTGAAAACTGAAATTGAAAATTAGACCAGACCAGTAAAACTGACTTTCAGTGACTGGTCACTGACTTCTGATAGCTCTTTAAAAACAGCTATTAATAAAGTTTTAATTTTTTCTGATTTCCAGTTTTGTGTGTTTGTAGATGAGTGTGTATATGTATGTAAATTTACATGGTCATTATCCTATTATTTGTTGGGGTCTCTGAGGGGTCTGAGAGGACCTAAATAAATAGCATTCTTTTTTAAAACCCAAATATATACGCATTGGGAAATAAAATAAAGAAGTATTAAATGCTGACCAAATTTCAGTGTTATTTCTGATAAAGGCTAAGATGGTAGACACAGCTTAGTATGAGAACAAAATGCACAGAGCATACAAAGACCAGATATAGGCAGGCATACACTGGATTAGGCAGGCATGACTATAGG
The DNA here is from genome assembly GCF_023065955.2 of Ursus arctos. NCBI lineage: Eukaryota > Metazoa > Chordata > Mammalia > Carnivora > Ursidae > Ursus > Ursus arctos. Next base: position 19,381,101 of record NW_026622930.1, read on the forward strand.
TGAAGCTCGCCTGGGTTAGTCTTAACACGTGGAGGAACAAAGAACTCCTGATCCTAACAGGTAGCTTAAGAGAAATAAGGGAGTTACTATGTCAAACTTTGTTTTTCTAGATCTACTCTTCCCCATATTAACAATAAGATAAGTGACTGTACCTTCCCTGAGCCAGCATAAATAGGGGAAGAAAGACAGGATGTTACACTCTTGAGCTTTGTTGGTATGGACGGAACTATTAAGAATGGAGAATAGATATTTTCCCACAACACTCTACATATTTAAGTGTATATTTGCTTGTCTTTTGCATTTTCATTTGAATGGAGGCCTTAAAGAGAAGGTGTGGAATAGCTTTGGATGTAATAGAGAACTAGCCTGGCAGTGACATTCATCAGTAAGAGAATCTTCAATTTGTTCCATCGTAAGTGGCGGTACGGTGGAATGAAGGACAGGCTAAGGTTTGCATGTAACTGCTAAGGTTTCCTGTAACTTACTAGTTGTTGGGACACGGGCAAGTGTCCCAAACTTGTTGAGTGTCTCCTACAATTATGACATAAGAATAATAATACCAAACTCATTGAATTGAAAGAAAGATAAGATAGAATAAAGCCCATGAGACATAGTAGATACTTAATAAGATTTTTAGTTCCTTAATATTGTAAACAAACTCTGTTTTTTAAGTTTAGTTCAAGTTACTATGGACTCCTTGAGGCATTAATGCAAATTTCAAAATACTTAGCAAAATAGTCATATCATAAGCAGTGGCAGTAAGATAAGCAGGTTGCTTTCTAACTATATAGATATTATGGTGTGAGAGAATTATATGATCAATCAGGTAAATACAAATATTTATAGTATTTGTTTAAATTTTTTTAAACAAAGTAGGTAAGCTATTATTTTATTCGTCTGATTAAATTTAATTGGTAGTTTTAATGTTTTAATGGAATATCTTTTGTGACTATGGAGCTAAAAATCTTTTAGAGCAGTTGACCAATATCCATTTTTGATGTGTAGCCTCGGGATTAACTCTGGAGAAAGTGTTGTAGGTTTCATCCTTAACTTATGGAATGGGTCTTGATCTAATATTTCTCAGTGACAAAAAATGTAACTCCCCCTGGTGTTTTGGACTCCTGGATATATGTGTTGATGAAAGCATGCAAGTAGCAGGCATGTAAGAACATCTATTCAAATGCAGTTAATTACGGCAGCACTTCGCTCTTGTTCGGGGGAGTGAAATATTGCCAATTCCTAAGTATACAAGTTGACATAAATATGACTCATTATAGAATGTTGGGGAATTTGGAAAGGTGTATGTTTATTTCATATTTTTCTGAACACCCACGGAAATGTTAGTAGGCCAAATCATTTCCTAGTGTAGTGTTAATGTATTAAACAAGATTTCTTTGATTTTCATTCATTCATTGAATATTTTGTTCAAAAAATATACATTGATCACCTATTAAGTATCACACCATTCAACACTGACTGTTCTTTAGGTGGTAGAAACACAAAGATGATTATCTTACTCTCCTTGACTACAAAACCTCAATCTTCTGGGTTTTTTGTAAGGAATTTCTCCTTTTTTGGAGAGAGAGGAACTCATATATTTATTTGACTTTATTTTATGAATCATACCTTATATCATTTAATATCTCTTGACACATTTCCATTCAGATGATGCATTTACTCTAAGCAACACAAACCTGTATTTGCATCTTTGACAGCAAAGGAGAGACTGACTAATGGAATTGATGCTTGGTTTGAATAATGTAGGATGTTGTGACAATGACAGTAGCAACGAATCTTAAATAATAGGCCCTACCTAATGCAATTTAAAAATATGCACACTATTGTCTTAGCTGCAAATATGTTAGATTTCATTGCTGCTTCTGCAATGCAGCTGAGTGTAATCCATCTCAATGACAGTTGACAAGAGAAACTAATTTCTCTTAAAAGCACTTCCCAATTACTCTCTCTGTTTTTTTTCTAAACACTAAGCAGTCTGAGGTGTTTGAGCACAAACTCTTTCCTATGTCTTTCCTCTACGTAGAGAGAGGAAATTGAGGAATATGGCCAAGTATTAGGTGCTACTTCTTTCTCTGGCTTGCAAACAATGACTTCCTATAGTAAATGGCCTGTGGACACGTGATTATATCAAACTTTTGGGTAGATGTAACATACATTGCTAATGAGGATGATTTAGAGGAAACAGATTTATATATCAACTTCCTTTTCACTTAAAACAAATATATCTTGGAAGGACAAGAGGAGGAAAGAGAGAGAGGGGAAAAAGGGAAGGAGGGAGAAAAGAAACAAAACATTTCTTCTTTTCTACCCTGAAAGCAAAATCTCAGAACAAAGTAAGGAAAATCTTCCTTACTCATGTATATATCACAAAAGCTGTCGAAAATTTTAAACAAATAAAACAGCTAAGTTTAATAGCATACAATATTAGAAAGGTCTGAAATATTAGTATGTGTACCCTTTTCTCAAATGATAAATCGTGTAATGAGAGTTACCCATGAGGATAAAATATGCTTCATTTCAAGTGTCATTGCTTGAAATTTAAATATTGAGAGAATGAGTATTCCCAGAAAATTAGTAGTCTTAAATATTACTCAACAGACTGCATATATCATTTCAATACCATTTCATTTTGTATCTTCATCCCAATTTGTATCAATCTTTCCTTGACAAAGTTATAATTAATTTTGTAACTTACATACAGAAGTTGGGTGAACTTTTCCTTCACTCATAATGATTTAGCATTAGGGATGAGATTGATGGTGTTTTAACGAAGAAAAGAGAATAATAAAAGACTTTAAAAGAAAATGACTTGTTTTGGTAATGAGACATGATATTATTTCGAAGAAGATTAAGAGAGTTGGAGTCCATGTAAGGAAAAAAAAAATTCTCAGAGCATTTAATAGGACTGACAACCATAACAAAAGATGAATAAAAGAAATTGTGCTACTATAATAGTTTATACAAATGAATAAGAGAGTTTTTCATAGCACAATTCTAAAACTGTAAAGAACATCACACTATCTTTGAAACAGAATTCAGAGAAAAATATTAAAACAGGTGAGGTATATTCCAAAGGAGATGCTAAAAAACAATGAAAAGGTTTAGAATAGTTGATGAAATATGGGACCTTTGATCAAATAGGACCTTTGATCCCCTCCCTCATAACAAGGATGTAGCTGATGGGGGGGGGGGGAACCTTTGAACTTGAGAGAGGACTTTAAATGATTTATTTGGAATGAGCCAAGCTGGAAATCTCTCTCCCTATCCTGCTCCACCAATGAGGAGGGGGAGGTTGATTGCTACCTCCAAATTCCAAAACAAGGTAGAAGGACTTCTAGGAAATTATTCAAAAACTATATGTAGAAAGATCTGTTGGTGAATCAGGAGTCTCCTCCATTCAAAAAGGAGTGTGGCACTGGAGGTAATCCCTCTTTAACTAAATTAAGAGACTTCCAGGAGAGGATTTACGGCTTAATGTGCATTCCTGAAGTTTGAGGAACACAAAGACTGGAGGGTCTAAGGGCAAGAGATTCCTAAATAGCTGCTTTGCAAGCCCAGTGAGGGGGAGATCATTGAGCTGGTTATAGCATGTTCTCCAACGTTAGTACAAAAGTGGACCAACTGAGGGCCAATGATGAGAAAGAAAACTTCCATGAGTCATTTTAGGTCTTGTCCAAAAGCCATTGTAGAAGGACAGTAGGCTTTAGCTAGGAAAACAGAGAGGTGACATAGATTCTTAGTGATGAAAACAGAGAACCAGCAGAAGTAGAGGTGCACTTAGTTCTGGTGACTGCAGGTGAGTGATTCCTCAAAAGGAGGGTGACATACTCTGAAAAGACTAGAAAAGTGAGTCAGCTTTGAGTATCTGCCAAATCAGTCCAGAAATAACCAGTCAATCCCCACTTCAGTGTCCACAGAGAAGTTTCCTTTGTCCCTTACTTCTGCTTTTGTCATTGATCCAGATGTTGATGGCAAGGAATAGGAAAGCTATGGAGGGAAAAGAGAAAGACGGGTAAGTAAATTTGGATGAAGGGATGAAAAAAAAAGTAAACTCAGTTGCCTTCTGCCAAATTTCAAGATTCCTTCCAAATTCAGGTTGGGAGAGCAAAAAAGCCTCACTTGATTTTAAATCAAATTTGGAGCTTAATTATTTCCTGGGAATAGATATTTTTATTACTTGATTGAGACCGTGCTTTAAGACTTAGCGTAACCAGCCACTGGTTTTGGGGGGGCTTCCTGTTTTTATCCAAGGGCAAGGAAAGAATTTGCCCCATGCCAGCATTTAAAATGGGAGAAAACATTACGGAGGTTCCTCAAAAAATTAAAAATAGAACTACCATATGATTCAGCAACTTTGCGTCTGGGTATTTATTCAAAGAAAATGACGATCTTAACTCAAAAAGATATATGTGTCCCCATGTTCATCAAAACATTATTGACAACAGCCAAGATATGGAAATAACCTAAGTGATGGATGAATGGATAAAGAAATTGTGGTATATGTATATATACACACACAATGGAATATTATTCAGCCATAAAAGTATGAAATCCTGCCATTTGTGACAACATAGATGGACCTTGAGGGCATTACGCTAAGTGAAATAAGCCAGAGAAAGACAAATATTGTATGGTCTGTCTTATATATGGAATCTAAGAAAAGCAAACAAAAAAAGCTCATAGATATAGAGAACAGATTTGTGGTTGCCAAAGGTGGGGGGTAGAGTATGGGAGAACTAAAACTTTCTGGTTTTTTGTTTTTGTTTTAAGATTTATTTATTTGAGAAAGAGAGAGTGAGAGAGTGGGAGCACACATGTGTGCATGAGTTGGGGAAGGGGCAGAGGGAGAGAAACTTCAAGCAGACTCCCTGCTGAGCATGGAGCCAGATGTGGGGCTCATTCCCATGACCCTAAGATCATGACCTGAGCTGAAATTAAGAGTCGGACACCTAACTGACTGAGCCACCCTAGCACCTCTGTTTTTGCTTTTGATTTAGTTTAAATAAATTGATTTATTTTAAAGTGTGGCATATCCACATTGAATAAGATTTGTTAGAGCATAAATAATTTTTTTAAAGCATCAGAATCTTGGTTTCAGCTCAGGTGGGAGATTAAGGCCCAAGTAGGGCTCTGAGCTCAGGGCAGAGTCTGCTTGAGATTCTCTCTCCCTCTTCCACTGTCCCTGCCCCCCTTCTCTCTCTCCACCTCTAAAATAAATTAATTAATTTAGAAAAAACACTAAAAATCTTCCTTGGTTTCATCCACCAGAAATAATTATTGTAATCATGTCAGTATATTTCCTTCCAGTCTGTTTTCTCTATTGAAATTTTATGTATTTTATATTATAAATTGCATGTATATAATAACGTATCATAAAGCAGCATGTTTACTATAAACAATTCACATACAGAAATGAACAAAGGAAAAACTAACATTTCCTATAATCCCAACCTGCAATAGTTACAAAGATAACTATAGCAAAAAGTTAATATTATCTATTATATAATAGATAATATACTTACATATTATATAATACACATAATCTTGATATGTATTATCTAATACATATGTTACATATTATCTGTATACCCACTAACTTGATATTTTTACCAAATGGCTTATACCATACATTCTTTTCTATAATTTGCTTTTTTTTTACATAACAATATATCTAGACATTTTTCAAAGTCCAAATATGTTTATCTACTCCATTCTAAAAATGGTATATAGTATTCTATTGCATAAACATAATGTACTTTATCTTAATCCTTACCAATGAAGATTTGTGTTTCTAATATTTTGAAAAGAAAAAAAATGGGAGATTAAAAAAATTGCTTGATCATTGCATCCCATATGTTGAGGAGCTTTTTAATTAGCAATGATTTAGTTTCTGAAATAGGGAAACTCTTTCATAGTTATCCCAAAAACCCAACTCTGTGACTTCTGCTGAAAGCACACTGATTTTATTCAAATATATGATTGTGCATTTTTGTCCTGACCCTTAACAAATTCTATTTTGCTACTACATCCTATTTTCTTGATCAGTAGTGGAAATATTGTTCTCCTTCCAAACATACCCAAGAATCCTGTCCTCTCTGGTGGTAGCCTAATAAGTAATATATACGCAAAACCAAGCATCAAATATACAACCTAACAATAATGGCAAATCCAAGTTAACTGAAGAAATACTAGGTAAAGATTTACATATTACAGTCAGTAAGATCAGGCAGTATGCATATTGACTGTTACCTAGTAGTTTGTGACATCACTAAATGATTTCTAATTATTTTTGGAAGAAAAAGTTCTGATAAGCTCTCTCGAAACCTAATCAGACTAAGTAGAGCAATGGGCTTTTCTAAACAAGCAATGTTTTTAACAGGCTAACATAACCAACAGTAAAAGCTCAGGAAGAAATACATCCCCAATTTTAGATTCCTAGTATTTGCAATTGGTTCCTCTCACTGATAGAGGGACAAATTTTTTCTAAAGCATTAAAATGTTTATTTGCAAAATACACAATTGCTGCAAATCACTGTGAGTCCTCTGGGAATATATTTTAGTTCAAGTGCATTAAGTATCTAGAAGCTATTCTGTTCTAAATTTGTTATGGAACAAGACCTTCTGCTAAAAATGAAATAAACATGTGGATTTCTAAGTATTTCCATGCACTTTTCAGGTAAAGGTACAAAACAAATGATATATTATTTGTCTGCCCTTTAAATGAAGAGAGACTTGGCCATGAAGGTGTCTCCCACCAAATGGCATAAATTTCCCGATGTGCTTGCTGCGTAAGAGAATGGTGACCAGGTAAGTGCCGCTAGACTTTAAAGGAGCTTTAAAATAAAGTGCCTGCATGTGGAAGATTTGCTTATTTATTGATTTAATTCCCGAGGTTGTTGATTTAATTCCTCGGCTTTCTTCTTACTTTGAATTCTGAATTAAAACAGATTTACCCTCTCCTCTCATTCAAAACCAAAACTGGCAAAAAATATCAAGATGGCTTTAGTCTGCCCATAATCCCTTGGAGCACTGGAACTGGGGGATCTGTTTGGCTGCCGTTTAATCATGTAGCACATACAACCCCACCAAGGGAAATGAAAACCAATCGGGAACCTACTTAACAGATCCCCACTGCCAGAGACCATATATAATGCACCTAATAAAACAAGGAAAGCAATTAATAATAGAGAAAGGGCCTGTACAAACATATGCAAAGGGAAAAGAGAAAAGTGACAGAAACAGAAATTAAGGAATGGGGAGTCTATCTAAAATTTAATTTAATTTTATTCAATTCAACTTCCTTGGTTGTGGCATTGTATAGTCCAGGAGTACTTTCTGCAGAAATGTATGGTCTCCCCAGCGAGGCTAATTTGTCCCATTTCTCTCTGTAAATCAATTCTGTTATTTGTTTTTGCCAGTCCCTGCAATTTGCCAGGATTAGCTCTTTTTAGAATTTAGCTCTTACACTTTTCGTTTTTGAAGCATATCTGCGAGGGTTTTATTTGTTAAGTGGCACGCAAGAATGGGAGGCCTCGGCAGAAAGACAGGGCACAGCCTCAAGAGCGTTTGGCAGCAGAGAAGGTGGGGAAGGCCCCAGCGGGTGGGCAAGCAGCGTTGCCATAGTCTCTGCGGGTGAAATGAAGATTTCAGTCAAGGAGGCTGGAGAAGCAGAACAGTACTTCCATCCCTAGAAATACTGGTGTTTCAGTGTAAACCAATGAGTCAAATGAAATTGGAGTATGAGACAAAGAAGCAAACAGAGCAAGAACTCATCAAAGAACTGGTGCCTGGGCAGAGCATGGAGGTCACACCAGGGCCAGGCCATCTCGTTTGTGAGACTATTAGCCAGAGTTTGAAACAGGGCAGGACCCCTGAGCACTGTGGTGAAATTCAGAAGATGTTACTAAGGGAAATGGGGCAGCAGTTGGGGCACAGATTAAGTAGAATGTTTTTCATCTTTTTTTTTCTTTTTCTTTTCTTTTCTTTTCTTTTCTTTTCATTTCTTTTTTTTTTTTTTTTAAACTTTCATCCGGTGAGTGTCACCTGGGACTATTTTGCCTGCCAGGTGACATTTGGCAATATCTGGAGCTATTTTTGGCCATCACTTGGGGAAGGTCGCTACTGGCATTTGCATGGGAAAGGCCAGTGATACTCCTCAAATCTTACAGTGTAGGCGACAGTCCCCCACAACAGAGAATTACCCAGCTCAAAATGTGAGTAGTGCTGGAATTAAGAATCCCAGCATTTTGTCTAATCTTGACTAATTCTTAAAATGCAGTTCATTGCTGCCATTGAACTACGTTCTTGTTTTTTCTCTTTCCTCTGCTATATGCCATCTTTTCAAACCGAATAGAAAGGAGAAAATGATGAATGCATAGGGAAAATAAGGTTAAGGAGCATAGAAAAAATTTAAAAAATAAAAACTGATTTCATCTTCTCTTCATTTTGCTTTATCCAAAGATCTAACTCAATTGAAAAGAGAGATGGTACGGGGGCATTAAATTAAAAAAAAACAAAACAAAACAGAAAAAGTAGCTAGAATTAAGTTTAGAAAAATACCACATTAGAAACATTTTCTTCAAATAAGAATCTGAAAAAATTACCAAGTTTAGAGAATCGGTAAGATTCTGCCCTAGAAGGTAAAACCGGCTTCAAATCCTAGGCCCACCAACTAATTATCGTGTGCCCGCTTTACAAATCTAAATTATCTCAGATGTTGAGAGAGATTGCAGACAGTCGTCTCAGGGTTTTGGGGGATGATTTACAATTCTACATACAATGTTCTAACAAACCTTACACCTGACCCAGAGCAGGCCCTAAGAACTGCAAAAACTTTCAGCTCAAAATGATTCCATCTCAACTTCTGAACCAAGAGACGTAACCAAACTTCTATCATGGCTTCTAGAAGTATAAGGCCATGTTCCTAGAATGACCCCAGACCTCCCTTAAAATGCCTACCTGAGAAAGTTCAACACATCCAGGTGGATTTGCTGTTTGTTCCAGCTAAAACCTGGTAATAGGTGTATTGCTCCTGAACCCCCTTTTAGAGAAAACTTGCACTGATAAATCCCTTCTCTGCCCCTTTGAACTGTAAACCTCCTTCCACCCAGTCCTGCCTTTCCAAAGACCTAGAGGTAGTCTCTTTCAAATGTAAATATTCAGGAGATAGCTCTGTGCAGGGAGAGTAAGAGTCTAACTTGAGTGGGCACCTTGTTCTAATTTACACAACTACCTTCATCACAAAGACAGAAATGTGCTTCTCCTTTGGATAAGCACCAATTAGCAAACCCAGAGGACTGACTGACTCACATGGACCGAATCCCCCTCAAGGTTCTTGTGCCTTTCTTTTAGCACACCCCAGCATCTAAAAAGTCTTGTGCTCTTTGTTTTGGCTAAGCTGAGCTCAGGTAACTCTGGGCTCCCTTCTCAACTGCAGTAGTTACCACCGAAAAAATCCTGCCTTTACCACCTTTTACCCTTGTCCAGCTTTCTCTTGGACAGCCCTTACAAGCAACAACAGCAAAGTTAATAGTAGTTGTCTGAATGTGGTGGTTTCCTAAAATTCCCATTGAAGAATAATGAAAAGGATAACGAGATATCCATGAATGGGATTTTTCTTACAGAATATTGTTCTTACTGTTCCTCTTAGAACAAAGAGAGAGAAGGGATGCCTGGGTGGTTCAGTTGGTTAAGTATCTGCCTTTGGCTCAGGTCATGACCCCAGGATCCTGGGATCCAGTCCAGCATTGGACTCCTTGCTCAGCAGTGAGCCTGCTTCTCTCTCTGCCTGCCCGTCCCCCTGCTTGTGCGCTGTCTCTCTCTCTCTCTCTTTCTTTCTCTGACAAATAAATATAATCTTAAAAAAAAAAAGAGAATAATCCCATTAGTTAGGCTAAGGCTAGATATTGTATACATTTGTTTTTTAATGTATTGTCCATCAAAGATAATTGTACTGGTTACCATGATCTGATCAGAAAAACATTTTATGAAAAGTAAGCTGAAGACAAAAAGCAGATTCCTAAAATGATACATACTGATATGATTCCATTTATGTAATTTTCTTGAAATGGCAAAATCACAGAAATAGAGAACAGATTAGTCGTTGCCTTTAATTAAGGAAGGGGTGGTAGCCTGAAAAGAAATGGGTATGTCTTTTAAAAAGCACCATGAGGGATATCTGTTTGATTAGAAATGTTCTGTATTGACTCTATGAATGTCAATATCCTTGTGGTGATATTGTATTACAGTTTTGCAGGATGTTACGGGGAGGGGAAGGCAAACTAGGTATTACAATGGAATGACTCTGTATTATTTCTTACAACTGCATATGAATCTACAATTATCTCAAAATAAAAGTCAAAAATTATGGTAAAATAAAGATGTTCAGACAAAAAAAAAGTGAACACCATTTTTTCCAAATTAAAAAAATCAAACCTTTTGGGGCGCCTGGGTGGCACAACGGTTGGGCGTCTGCCTTCGGCTCAGGGCATGATCCCGGCGTTCTGGGATCGAGCCCCACATCAGGCTCCTCCTCTATGAGCCTGCTTCTTCTTCTCCCACTCCCCCTGCTTGTGTTCCCTCTCTCTCTGGCTGTCTCTATCTCTGTCGAATAAATAAATAAAATCTTAAAAAAAAAAAAATCAAACCTTTGATGACTTACAGATAACTTACTTCTGCAACTAGATCTTAGGAACAAATTAGTCAATGATCAATAGCTCTCTGATTCAGTAGAGATCTTTAGGGATCAGTCAGATACAGGAGCAGGGAAAAAGAGGCAAACAGGGTTGAAACCTCAGTTAGAGGTGGATTTTCCCATTGATAACTTTTCAGAGTAATTTTCCAGATGACAACAAGGAAGGTAACCAAATACAGGGGACCATGGAGCCACGTCACAACCTAGAGAGGCCATGAATATCACACTCAATCTCAGTTGTATCTATTCCAAAGTAGAAAATAGATGAATCTTGAGAGTGTCTTACTTAGAAGTGGTGGTGGAAGAGAGATCATAAGCATTTCTTCCACCTCTGCCCTTTTGTTCCAAAACATTTAAACTTATAGACGATCTTAGAAAGAATTTGGTATAAGGGTTGATCGCTTTAATTTTTTTTTAAAAGATTTTATTTATTTATTTGACAGAGAGAGAGACAGCCAGCGAGAAAGGGAACACAAGCAGGGGGAGTGGGAGAGGAAGAAGCAGGCTCTCAGCGGACGAGCCCGATGCAGGGCTCGATCCCAGAATGCCGGGATCACGCCCTGAGCCAAAGGCAGACACCCAACAACTGAGCCACCCAGGCGCCCCTTGATCACTTTAATTTAAGCAATACAGTTATATTAGGATGGGTTTAAGAGTCTAGTCCAGAATCCACTTTGAAAATTATTTTTATTCAATATACTACCATAGTCACTTATCATACCCCAAACTTTCAGAAATCTAGGCACTAAGGAGGGGCAGCCTGGATGGCAGAGGAAGGCCAGGTTCAAGCAATAATCCATGATTTTCTTCTATGATTTTCATTATAGGACTGCTTTCCAGAAAAGGCGTGAGGCAAAGAAACATTTACAAATTGTGTAAAACTAAGTCTCCTTTTTAAATAGAGTAAATAAAATCTCATGCCAAGGATTAGAATTTATAAAGATTAAGGGATGATGTATGGTCACCTATCTTTCCTTGGCTTTGCTTGCTGGTTTTTAAAATAATCCGTAAACTGGATTTTTTTCCCCATTAAACTGAATTTTCTATAATTCTATGAACAAATTAATGTGTACCTAGTGGTTAATTAAAAATAAAAATTTTTTACATGTGCTGCCTCATTGGATCCTCAATCCTATGGCCATAGCCAGAACCATATGTGAGAGCAGACCATTGTTAATACTCTCCATTACAGATTAGGGATTGTACAACTTTGTCTAATGGTGTGGAAAGGCTTAGTAAGAAATGAACCAAGAGTTAAAGAGATTGTATAGGATAGAAATCACTGGTATTTTAAGTGATGGGTTTGGGGTGGAGGGAAGGATTAAAAACCTGTTCAGAGTGAACTAAGACATGAATGACAGATGGAACAATTGAAGCATCTGGTATAGACAAGCCATTCATGGAGCTCTTCTTTAAAGAAGGGCAGAATAATTGCAGAGAGCAGGTAGAAGACATGGAAACAAAGTAAGGGAGCATTATTGCATCTTTGATGATGGCAATAATAAAGTAGACAGAAAATGGACTGGTAACACAGAAGGTGCAAGAAACAGCTGGAAAACCCTGGGAGAAGTTTATTTTAGCCAGATTTTGAGTTTTCATTGCATATGTGGACATCGCATGTGTGCTGAGGAAAGTTCAAGATCCAATAGAGTATGAGCAAAAGCAGAGAAGGAAGAAGATTGTAGGGCCTTTCGGAGCTAGTAGGAGCTGAGCGATCAGATTTATTAGAGGAAATGTTCTCTCACCAAGCTTAGTATCCTTTTAGAATGTTGCTTTCCTGTATAACAAAACCCTGCAGCCCAGTTAAAATGTATCGGGAAGCTGATACAGGGGTGTAGTGGGATCCATTTAGTGGGAGGGGGAGGGTGGAGGTTCTACTGGCCTGGCACTTGGACAGTGGTATAACCATCCCCAGATCTGCCCTTCCCTGCTCAGTTTTCATGAGGAGGTCAGGGAAGACAGCTCCAAGTCTGCACCAGTGTAGGGAGCAGAACATGGACATTTGGGTAAGCACGATGCAATCGGAATTTCTTGTCCAGAACCCAGCTTATCATCTGTTAGCAACATTCTTGAAAGCATTTAAAATGGAAAAGCTACAGGCATTATCAGACTCCACACCATCATTATTCATGACGGTTTCCAAAGGACCTAATACTGTAGCACAATGTTGGAAATGGGCCGGTCGGGAATGATGTTCCTTAAAGTGAGGAATGTGCTGCCTTACTCATTTCCCAGTATCCAAAGTGTCATCTGTTCAGTTTACAACTTTAACCCATACATCAGCTGATGCATATTCAACTCTTAGCAATCTCTGTATAATTAGTTAGGCATTACTTCCATAGTGTTTCAAAATCCAAATCTCCTCCCAAATGTTTTTTGTTTCCTTTCCAAGACCTACGATTTTATGGCCAAGGATCAGCAACAACCTATGCTGCATTTGCTGTCTCTCACGCCCCTGTAGGGAAGGAAGAGCCCCCTCATCATTTTGTACAAAAGTACACATACTTCAAAACTCCCGTGGTTTTAGGGACTTTACTGTGTCTTTTAGGGAGAGCAGGGCAGGGTAAGCCATGTATGATATGACCCTCCTTGCGCTCACTGGAATCTTCTCTTCATCTCCTTCCTCCCTACTCCCTCTATATTCTCTTAATCCCTCCCTCTCTCCCTGAATGCCCTACATCCTGCATGTTCTTCTCCTTTGTGCAGAGTAACTGCTCCCCACTCAGATATCTTAGCTTAAGTTGACTTTCCCCAAACAGGCTTATTAAACTATTTTCTCAATAAAGAAGACCTTTTCATACTCACCTCTGAGACCACATAACTTCCCACCTTATTACACAACTGTTACAAGATACTATCCTCCGTGCCTTCACTTGCTGTGACCCCTAGAAGTAGATACGTAGCTCTTCTCAGGTCAAATGTAATGCGAAGATTCAGGAAAAAGCAAGGATCATATGTCTCTGTCTTTTTCTTCCTCTGAAGAATTATGCTTCATACAGTCTCTCCACAGGTGGAGAACACAGTGGCCATTCAAGTCTCACTGGAAATTCCAAGTGAGGAGTCTGATCAGTCTACCCAGGTCAGAGGTGCGTGCTGGGTTTCATTCTGAGCAATCTAGGGGGTGGGTTGTAGTGGCTGGCTGGTCCTGGCTCACTTAACCCATGTATATAGCCCTGGGACGTTGGGCACCATGATGGACTGCTTCACTAGAACACAAGAAATGGGAAAAGGTCAAGTGGAAAAAAGAAATGTCATTGTTAGAAAAAAATAATAAAGAATGATTACAGGGGAATCCTCTTACACCGCTGGTGGGAATGCAAGCTGGTACGGCCACTCTGGAAAGCAGTATGGCAGTTCCTCAAGACGTTAAAAATAGAGCTACCCTATAACCCAGCGATTGCACTACTAGGTATTTACCCCAAAGATACAGATGTAGTGAAAAGAAGGGGCATATGAACCCCAATGTTTATAGTGGCAATGTCCAGAATAGTCAAACTGTGGAAGGAGTCAAGATGCTCTTAACAGATGAATGGATAAAGAAGATGTACAATGGAATATTACTCAGCCATCAAAAAAGATGAATACCCACCATTTGCATCAACGTGGATGGAACTGGAGGGGATTATGCTATGCGAAATAAGTCAAGCAGAGAAAGAACATTTTCATATGGTTTCACTCATATGTGGAACATAAGGAATAGAGCAGAGGACCACAGGGGAAGGGTGGGAAAACTGAATGGGAAGAAATCAGAGAGGGAGACAAATTGTGAGAGACTCTGGAATCTGGGAAACAAACTGAGGGTTACAGAATGGAGGGGGGTGGGGGGATAGGGTAACCAGGTGATGGTTATTAACGAGCACATGTGTTGTGATGAGCACAGGGTGTTATACACAACTAATGAATCATTGAACACTACATCAAAAACTTATGATGTATTATATGCTGGCTACCTGAACATTAAAAAAAAAAAAAAAAAGAACGGTTACAGGATTGTCTTACTGTCCAAAAGTAGAGTGTACCCTATGAAAACTTTTATAAGCAGAAATGATGTAAAGCAAAGAAGACATTACCATTCATTTACATGGAAAAAAATTGAGCATTCCCAGACCCACAAAAGAACCTCTTTTAGATTTTTCTGATGTCTTAGGACACATCTTGCTAACCGATGCCCAAAATAAATCAAGATAAAGCACAGATGCTCACAGACACAGTTCAAAGCTCTGGCAGCTTGATGCTGAGCTGCTGGTGTAGTTCCCGGGAAGGAGCCTGGTGGCGCCACTCTGCTGCTGGGGGTGCGCGCTGCCTCTGTCGCAGCTCACTGCAAAACCAAAGGCTGAACGCTACTTTCGCTTTTTGCCTTTATCATAAAATCAAAAATCCTCTTTGGATTTTCTTTTGGTTAGCGAAAGCAGGCAATGATGTAGGTCTTTTGTAATGGGGGGATTCCTATAGATAAAAAGTATAGTTTACCAGAATTAAGACAGTGAAGCAAATTTGCCCTCATTGACAAAACTTATAGAAGAGGCTAGAACTTGCTAAAGTAGTAAAAACATTTTATATGTGTAAATGTAAATAAAAATATGCATAGATATGCATACGATCTTCTACACATTATATATGTGTATGTATATATATTACTATATATAATATACCTCCATATAATTTACTATACATATATATTATGTATGTATGTGTCTATAATTTCTAACATACAAATATATATTTCTCTACTTAAACATTTGAAAATTCTGAAGACCCTAAGGCATTTCCAAGAAGTACAAAAGACCTTGAGCAGATATTTGCCATTTCTAACTATTCTGCCCTCCTCTGAAACAAGTTACCAACTCAGATCTCTATGTCTTTGAGCACTTCCAGAAAATCCCATTTAAGAATATTGTTTCCTCTTATAGCCCTTTGGCTAAGAATAAATTGTAATAGAGGGAGTGACCTGTGTGTGCATTTCTTACTTATGATGGTATATGTGAAAGCCAGAGGAGCAAGGGCCATGTCCTCTGTGTTCAAACCTTTACCTTCATTATTATTATTATCTTTAGCAAAGAATAGCTCTTGCCAGAGTCATACCCCTGTCTTTAGCCAGGGGCACATAGAGATTTTGAAATTAGCAGCTGAGATAATACATGATAGTCATTTCCTTACCTGGGTTGGTTTATGTACGACTGAGTAGTGATGGCAGTCGCTGTATTAAGTGCTTTTGGGCAAAGCCAAGGTCATTACCAAGGGCATAAATGCTACTAGACAAACCAGTTAACCCAGATATGTGTGTGTGTGTGTGTGTGTGTGTGTGTGTGTGTGTGTGTGTTGCTTTGTCTGCTTTAAAGGAACTGCAAGATTCTTTTGGAAGGGAAGCAGAGGGGAGAAGAAATTATAGAAGGGAAGGACGCAGCTTGAAAGTGGAAAGTTGAACTAAAGATGAACTGCCTTTCATTTTATTCAATTATTTATTCATTTAATTATTGTTTTATTAAATGTATTAATTGTACTCTTTTTAGTGAAGTTTTGCTCAGTAGCAGGTAATGTACAGTGATGGGAAAATATCGCTAAGTAGATAAACTTGGTTGTTCCCTTATGGCCTCCCCCTGTTTGGCGCCTGGGTACAAGCTAGGTCTTTCATGTCACCAGCTGGTGAAGGTGCTTTGCCATCCCCCCTGGGCCACCCTATAGTTCCAGCTACCAAAAGTGATACCGATGTCGGGCACCCCCAAAACCTGGCACTGTAGTGCTTCTGTTAGGTGTGTCGTCTGGTAAGTACATTTATGAATATAACAAGAAAGATTTCCAGTTATGACATATGGCCCGTAAAGACATGGGGTAGTGCATTTCATAGATGTATTCCTGAAATGGCTTTTATTATTGGGATTGAGTTTGAGGGTCCATTCTCAGCCTTTAACAGTAGGAAGGGATAAATTGATTGGCAAAAAGAAATAAAATTAAGTGCTATGCTCCTAGTTTTTAAGGGAAATAAGAAATCCATGTTCTTCTAAAATAGAAAAGGGGGCATCTGTCTTTGATATTTCAATGCTAACTTAATGCTAATACCCACATCACACTTGACCTGACCCTGGCAGATGTTTGATAATGAATCTGTTAGAAATTCATCCCAGAAAGTAAAGTCCGCAGGGGAAATCCAAGACTCTAGCACGTAGGGGATAGCTTCAAATCAGCCCAAAGCCTGATTACACACTTGCACTTGTACTGAGGTTTCCACAGGCCAGTTACTAAAAATATGAGTCCTAGAGAGCCAGACACCTCCCTAATGCCAGCCCCTCCTCGGTCTTGCCACAGGGACCAATATAAACTGTGCCCTTTATTGAGAGTTTGATACAATTAAAAACAGTATTGAATCTAAGGAAAGCATGCCTAAGTAACTTTCTCTTCACAAATTAGTTTTGAAAATCTTTTACATTCTGCTAATTTCATATAATATGAACGGCAGTTTTCAAAATTTATCAGCAAAGCCTTAGGGAGATAGGGAAATGGACAGGCTGCTTGTTGGCAGTCACATATGGATGTAAGCAACTACATAAAATAATAACAGTAATAATAACAACAACAACAACAACAATAATAATAATACGATGAGCCCATGGCAAGCATTTCTGTAGAGTTTTTGAATTTAAGGAAATTTTGCATATCTTTTTTTCAAATTCAACTTTTCTGCTTCATGACATAGGAGAGAATTAGGAAGTTACTGTTCTCCCAATTTTGAGACGAAAAATAATAAGACCCACATATAGGAACAGGTTTTCCTAATGTCATGGATCTATTGAACCTATGATTCTCTCTCGTTCTCTCTCCACCAAACACCCTACTGTACCAAAAGTCAGAAAACAAAGGGCAAATAATGAGGATGCAGGCAAGGCCAAGTAAATCACGAGCGGGCAGAGCTTGCTCTGAATGTCCCACTTCCTCTCCCATGGTTTGGGTTCACACAGAGCCGCCAACAAGTAGCAGTGCAGTGACAGCAACGAGAGCTCCCCAGTCGGAGCAGCCGGGCTTCGTTCCCAACTCAGTCACCATCACCTTTACTCAGTTATTTTCCTTCTCCTAGTCTCCATTTCCTCAAATGTGAGATGGGAAATATAATCACATTTCCCCCAAAGCTTTTTGCAAGGATTTACTAATTGAGGCAAATAAAGCATTTGGCCCCGTGCCTGGCACACTGCAAGCTCTCTACAAGTGTTAATGGTTGCCATTATCATAGACACATATATCACATTCTTGTAAATGAAAGACATCTTTCCACATCCACACATTGTCTCTGGGATTTGCTCGGGTGTGAAGGATGCTTTCTTAGAAATGAGAACCACAGTATGTCTTAAAACAAAACAAAACAAAAAAAAAGAGGAGACCGTTTGAAATCCAGGATAGATACGCTTATCATTTTGCAAAGTACTTTACAAGTCTTAAAATATACATGTAGTTCTGGAAGAACTATGGTAGAAGAAGTAAGCTAAAATACACTTAATAACAAAGTAACAAGGATTATAATTCTTTCTCAGAAATGGAGGTGGAGACAAGGATGTTGATGGAGGAGGAACTCGGAGGAGAAGAAAGATAAAAGGATCCAATTAGACAACTGGACAGAATTTCCAGTAACTTATCGGCAAGTAGAAAGCTAAATGGGACAAAAGAGAGTACAAGTTTATCATATTAGAAAAGTTCAAGGGGGGCGCCTGAGTGGCTCAGTCCGTTAGGCATCCGACTCTTGATTTTGACTTAGGTCATGATCTTGGGATCGTGAGATTGCGCCCAGGTTGGGCTCCATGTTCAGTGGGGAGTCTGCTCAGCAGGAAGTCTGCTTGAGATTCTCTCTCCTCTCCTTCTGCCCCTACCCCCCTGCTCTTGCTCTCTCAAATAAATAAATAAATAAATAAATAAATAAATAAATAAATCTTAACAAGGAAAGAAAGGAAGAAAGAAAGAGAAGACTGAGGTACTTTAGGACAGTGATTTTTGAGATTGTTATTTTTGTTTACAAGTCTCAGTAAAGGTCTGTTTCATGAATCAACCATGTGCTAGCGAGCATTGTACAAAAGCAGGAAGCAGAGGCAACGAGTGGGGAAGGCAGTAGTGTGGGGAGGAAGGAAGGCCGAAACCACTGGAGGCTTCCCAACAATGAAGAACAGGAACTCACGCCACCAGTTGCCGCAAACATGCACTCCCACCTGAGCAGGCTCCTGAATGTCCGGGGTGCACAGAACGCAGAAATTACTGGAAATAATGACCCCAGAAGACCAGAGGAGGTGGAGACATCTGAACTACATACATATAAGGTGCATACACTCATTAGAATATGCATATTACACATTTCATACAGTGCTCACACAATTTTCACAGGAATTCACGTTTCATGTCTATTGTTTTCTTTTTAGCTTTCTGAATTCATAAGTCCTTTATTATGCCAATTTACAAAAAAGGAAACATTAGAAGGCAGAAAATTGTGTTTGTTTCCCAAAGTTGTTTGTTCCCTCTGGATTTAAAGGAACACAATGGCCAGAGTTTCATGTTGCTTTCTAGACTTTCTATTACCCTCCTTTGCTACCTAATCAACCCTTCTCTACAGATGTGTGTTGTGACGTCTAAGAACAAGTGGCATTGTGGATGAGCCGTCAGGAAAGAATGGGGCAGATCAGCATCTCCCCTTCTCCTTCCTCCTGGAGAGCCTATCCAGCGAGCAATCATTCGTCCCTACACTCAACCAGATCTCCAACTGGACCCCTAACTGGGCTTTTGCGGCAGCTGCCAATATGCCTGGTTTCTAGAGACTTCTGATTCCTCATAGGCTAATAGTTAAAGGCCCCACAGAGTCTGCTACAAAATGCTAATCTCATTTATGTTAAATAAAGCATCGCAATCTGATGGCTTTTCAGAGGTCAATGCTACAGTTTTCGTCAGGTGGACTTAATCTATAGGATGGTGTCACTGAAGTGCTTGCACTGTTTTGCTCTAGGAACCATGAAATGGTGCACACTATTGATACCGTTAACTTTATTAAATTAGAACATATTTCACTGATTGCTAACACTAATTAGGTCCATAGTCTGCATCAGATAATACGCCCAGGACATGGTAAGAATTACTCTCACTACAACCCTATGAGGTATGAACTAATATTTGTCCCATTTTAGGGATGACGAAACTAAGGCTAGCAGGTATGAAATCATTTTCTGAAGGCTGCCTCACGGGGACATGGCAGAATCCAATTCAGAACCTGTGCTCTCTACCACTACTCTGAACTGCGGAGCAAAGCTGAATGGTAATGTCACCTGTCAATTCAATCGCACTCTGTGCTTGTAGAAGTTGCCTCCAGAGAGAAAGTGTCGCCTTCATTCCTGGGACCCAGATGCAGTACCTTGCACCTCCATTCCTGCCTAAGATCAGAAAAGAGGGAGGAGGTGGGAGCTGAAAAGCCCCACATGCAATTTCATCCATCTGATATGCCAGGCCAGCCTGGACGCGTGTCACTTCACATCAGGCAGAAAGCAAGGCCGAATTAAATCCGTCTGTCAAGACACCCAGATTTGCAGCAAGTAGAGATGCTCTTTACTCTTTATGTGAAAGCTCTGATTGAAAAGACAAAAAGAATTTAATCACTCACTCTGCACTACTGCTCTGGTAGCTCCCAAGTTTTTGACTTGCTTTCTCCCCTCGCCCGCCCCCTTTCTTTGGAGAGCCAACGTGCGCTGCTTTGTTTGGGATAAGCCCTCCCAGCTAAGCTTCAATAATTGGATTACTCGCACGCTCTGTGAGTAGCTCTTATAAGTCAGCAGTTTATGGAGCTGAGCAAACAGACAGGTGCTGGACCAGAAAGGGCACACTTTTCCAGGGTTGGCTCGGGGTCCTCACGATGCTTTTAAGTTTGATGGTCCGAAGCGGAAACGCCAGTGCAACCTGCAGTTGATAAAAAAGGACAGTTCACGGGTGCCAGTCCCTCGGGCAGAGGGACACAGAACCAGAGGGCAAACATGCCGTTGGAGGACTTGTGGGTTTTTTCCTGAATCTCTCTGAATATCCAGTGAGATTAAGGTCGGGAGATTATGGAAATACCTTCCCAGAGGCAAAGCAGGCTTCTCTTAGCATGACTGACTCAAATCAGTGCCCTGGTTTGGGCGACCTCGGTAAAATCTGAGGGTGTAAATAACTATTTGTCACAAGTCATTAACCGGCTCTGTTGTTGAACTAAAAGAAGCAGAAGTAGGGGCCATCCATCCAACCGAGACGTCTCTGTCTGGGACAAAGTGGGAACCCCTGAAAAGTCGTTGACCTTGATGAACCAAAAATGAAGCAAGTCATTCCATTAGTGCTCATGGAAACTCATACAATTCTTAAAGGGTCCCTGCTCCCAAGTCTAGATGCCACTGCGGTTATTGAAGGAAAAGCTAGGACAGGCTGTGTCTGTGCACCTCAGGCAGATTCAGGGTGTCTCTTACAGAAGTTCTCGCCTTGGATAGCATTGTGATTCTATATTGCTTTCCCCACTCTGTGAGACGATGAGATGAGTTCCTCTTACACATGGCTGCATCTCTTATCCATCTTATTTCTCTGGTGTCCAGTATTGTTCTGTAGACAAAGTACTAAGTAAATACTGTGTATTAAATGACATGAACATGACAATCATTTTTTGGGCATCTTTTTCAAAAGAGCTTTTCATAGATAGTCTCCAATCCTGACAGCATCCCTTCAAAATAGCTGTTTCCTGCTAACACATTAAGCGTGGTGCGGAAGGCTATGTAGTTCATAAGAGGTGTAAGATAAAAGTCAGTCTGATGTCATAACGTAAGTTCTTCCAGAAGAAAGATAGAAGGATGAAGAAAGAAAGGAAAAAGAGTCCAAAAATGTTCTATTGTTAGAAAACCCTGCTGTGGCCGTCTGCAAAACATTAAACCTTGACTGCCTTGGTTGTATGTCTGTAAAATGTGAGAATTGCCCATTGCCTACAGGTGACAGCTAAATTAGGTAATCTCCTGAGGCCATGTCAACTACAGAAAAACAAATTTTTAACCACTGTTATTCTTGGATTAACATGAAGTATTATTTAAGACAATATTGAAATGTCTTTCATTTTCCAAGTAAAAAAATTATACTGTGGTGTAAACATTCTGTGAATGGCTCAGTTTGTTCTCTTGTCTAAATATTTTAAACACATTTAACTGAAACTTAAAATTCTTTAAGGTAGCACCAGCTGACTCAAGAGATCTGAAGCAGGTGGACAAAAACTCTGGGAAGCCTCCTTTCTTGAACACATTCTTCTTGTTGGCAATTAAATATCAGTGAAAATAGAGGGTTGAGAATGACCAAATTGAAATGACATATAAGCAGGTTGTCAGATTCCCATTTTCCGGATACAGAATCATGGAGTTTTGAGTAAGGACCAAATAAAAATAGAGGCGCACTAGTGAAAGGACCTTATTTTTCTTTCTTTTAGGAGATAAGCAGATCTTCAGCGAGAATGTTCTGATCATGAAAGGCAGAGGTCAGGGAAGAGGTGAGGCACAGAGCTCAGTGGAAATTGCCTTCAGGACCAAGTTCAGATCAGTTGAAGAGAAGCGATGAGAAGAATGTAGCTCAAAACTCATTAGAACGCTGAGATCTCATCGTTGGCTCACCCGTTGAATGACGGGGCTCTACCGAATGGCTCCATTCTTCACTCTCTTTTATTCTCTCTTGAAACCCTTGCAATCTCTCTTCCACCCCTACCATTCTAAATGGGAGTTCTGTCTTCGCGATTACTCTAATAATTGTAGTTGAAAACTGCAAAATGTCCTGTAGGGCAAAACATTTATACTGCTCCATGTTCCCTAGTAAACATATAAATATTTGTTAAATAGATGAATTTAAAAAAATGGAGGAAGTAGACAAGGAAAAATGCAACAAATACCAAAGTGCTACAGAATGAATTTACTTCCCAAGATACACATTTTTGAAACAGAAGTCACGTGGAGGATTCTGGGGCTACAGAAAGCTAGAGGCTATGCTATCACTGCTCGAAAAGCTTAAAATCAAGTCATAGTGACAAGACCATTGACCCACTCTCTTCTTTCATTGCTTATTCTGAATCAGATGAAGATATGTCCTCTGCGTGCATGATTATAAGTGCAGAATGGAGACTGGGGGAGAAGAACTCAGTTGGGTGCAGGACTAAATCTATGTGTGTGGGGAGGAGATGTGATGTCACAGTTCTGTATGGAGCCAGGCTGTGTTGCACAAAGAGCCACACCAGTTCAGAAGGTCAGGAACCCTCCTTTGTGTTGTTATCCACACTATCTGCAGCACCAAGCATGTAAGTGGATATCACATAAATATTTGGTGATTGATTAAAAGAATTAGTGCATGCATGAATGCAATTGGCAGTATCCTAGGACAAAACACACACACACACACCCTTCCACCCACACACACAACTTAGAGTGAGACTATCTTTTCATGATGGGTTGAATCTGAATAGAGGCTAATCAATGCAAAATAAATGAAAAGTAATGTAACATATTTAGGCCATGATTACATGGTCTACATTTCCAAGGAAGGCCCTGGTATTCATCAGACAAATGTGGCCTCAGGCTTGAAAGTAAATGCCAAAGTAAGCCAGAGTGTGCCATAGATTTTACTGGTCTCCTCTGTCCTTCTCCCAGAGGAGTAAAATATATAGGCTTATGTTTTCTCAGTTTTAACTATAGGGCTGACATCCACCACTGCTCTTAGATGTCTTACGGAGAGGAACTCTGCAAAAGCACACCATCTCTTTTCTCTTTCCTCCTACCTGCCTGTGCTTTGCACTTTTGTAAGTCATTTTGGTGAAGGTGTGATAGATTCCAGTTTGGCTATCATACCATCGTCAATGAGACGGTGTTAAATAAGTCATCCACAGGACCGTCCCCAAGCCCTGCCATCCTTCCTCCCTCTCCTCACACATGGGAATGACTGTGGAGGGATTTAGGCGGAGATGCCTTTGGGCTTCACAATCAGCACTGAAGTGTACATTCTCAATGTAGGATTTGTCCAGTATTATCAAAACTCACCAACCCTGACGGAATATGGCTTTTACTTATGGATGAAGTTTATTTTAATTCCAAGAGTATAAATAGAAAATGAATAGGAAAGAAGCCAAGATTTTCTTTCTTTCTTTCCTTTTATTAGAGGCTTACAGCTCTGATACTAATCAGTGTTTGATAAACAGAGATGGCAGTGGAAAAAGAATCAAATAATGGATGTAAAATCTATCGTTAACACACAACCATATGAAATTATTCACTTTCTCATCCTGTCCTAAAAGCGTCCAAGTAAACCCTAGGCTTGTGAGTAATAGTGATTGTTGACAAGTAGGAAACAATTACGAAAGGCTTTTTTTCCTTTTCTTATTTCTCCATTAGTGAGTTGGAAACACTGTCAACTACATAACCCATAAACATTCCCCCAGATTCCTTACTAATATAACCCTGATTTTATTTATTACAGCAATCTACTCAGCCCCAACATCCCTCCCAGTGAGACATACCATTAGATATTCAACGAAATGAACAGGAGCTTCCTGGGAAAATGTTTTCTTTTCTAATAAAAAAGTTCAGGTGTAGCTAACACCTGTCTTCCCTCTTATGCTTACTTTAAACATGAACATGATGTCTGAGGTTGTGATAATGACATGGCATGAGAGTGACATCAACATGGTAAGCATAGCAGAAGGAACAAGCTTATGCTCCAGATGACATCACTATATGTCTACCCGCGAATGTCTACCTCTTTCTTCTTCAGGAAAAATAAGCAAAGAAACAAAAGAAACAACCAACAGACTTGTTTGCCTCAGCCATAATTTTTCTGTTACCTGTAGGATAATGCAAACTAGTGAAAGATAAGATACAATTCCTGACAATGGCACTGGACTTGAAATAGTCAATAATACCATTCTTTAAAATGGCACGTGGGTATGAATTTCAGTCCACAAGTTCAGGTGTGCAAATAATATTATTGTTGTTTTATTCCACCAGCAGACTAAAAAATTAACTCAGCCTTTCCCAATTTTCCTCCCAAACAAGTTTATCGCACAGTTTCAGAGTCCTATGCTGTGGGTCAAGGAATAAGGGAAGCTACCTGAGTCCTCATTCACACAGGTTGAATGGAAATGTCTTTGTGCCCATCAGCATGGCCTCAAGTCCAGGGGAATTCTGCTGCTTCTTTAGCCACTGAAGGTCCACAAATTTTTGCGAGATTGCCTCTGATTCTATTTCCTCAGATTTATACCACAGTTGTTCTTTATTAGAGTCTTGACATATCCCTGGTGGTGCTTCTAAGAAGGCAGATGTTTGATGCGAGTTCCATTTTTCCATGTGAAACCCACAGAGCTCTACCAGCCTCCTGTCCTCCCTCTTTACTTCTTTCCCTCCTTCTCCCTCACTGTCCCAGGGAAGATGTTTCCATTTGGTAGAAATCCTTCTCCTTTCCAGCGTCATCAAGGGACTCTCTCTATGTCCACGCATCCCATTCTTTCTTCCTTGTACCTCATCCACAGAAACACAACTCCTTCAGTTTTCCTAACCAATTAGGCTTTAGGAATAAAGCCAAAGCATTTTGTGCTCTTCTGGTTTCCATTCTTGCCTTACCCCTCCCCTGAAGTGATGAAGCATAGATTGAGCACACTGCCTGAATAGATGACAGAAGAACGGGAAGATACACGGAGAAGAATTAAAGCAACGACAACAACAAAAGGATTGTTATTTAATATATGGAGATATGGTGGGAGGTAGACGGTGGGTTCTACTTCCTAATGGTGCTGAGCATCTGGGCATTTCTAAACTGCTCCAAGCAAACTCTAATTAAGCCCATCCCTCGGTACCCTGGATGGTTTCTGTACGCAAGGTGTCTATCATGCAGCATTCAGGGCTATTGATGGGATAGCAGAGAGTGTGAAGGATAGGATAAAAGCCTTATTTAAGGAATTAGGATAAGTAGGATGTGTTCTTCTAATTACCATTTTGTAAGTCTAGTTACCACTTTGTAAGTCAAAATATGCGCATCCTTATCTGAGACTCTTATGAGTAGGGGAGGGTGGTAACAGTAGGGAGATTAAAAAAGAGTGACTGACCCAGCCCCTGTTTTGATTTTTCAACTTCCATACAAAATGAAACAGTTGGAAGATAATACAAAACAACTTTCGATCATATGTGGCAACTGATTTGTACTTACGTGTGTGTGTGTGTGTGCCTACACACACAAATTTAAATATTTTATAGTTCATAGCTCATGCTATATAGATCCAAATTCATCCCCTTCTTTCCATCTTGAATCCCAACACTCTAAACTCGACCATGATTCTCTTACTTTAGTTACTGCAACAACCTTCCTCCCTCAATATGATAATTTCTAGATTTAAATTCTAAAATACTCTCATCATATTGAAACCAGAACACTCTATTGAAAACACAAATCTGAAAATATCACTTGCCTACACAATTCTCTTCAAAAACATTCTCACAGCTCTCACAATGAAGTCTAAAGTGCTTCAGGGATCTGTAAGGCCATGCTCACCACCCACCATCCCCAGCCTGCTGCATTCCATAGTTTTCACGCAGCACCCTATAGTCCCTCCTAGGTGTCCTTAGGCCTCTGTAAGCCTCTCACTTGTTTCCTCTTTTGCCATTTTAATCCTAATCATTTTCCCATCTCAGCTAGGAACTGACCTCACCTGAAGAATGGGATATTTCGTTACCTCCCCAGCATCCATCCCTGCAACCCTCTACCCCAGACTCATATCTGATGAAGCACTGCTTTTGTTCAAGTGTCCGCCTTGCTCCCATTGAGCCCATGTCCTCACTGGAGGACCCTTCCAAGTTCCCGACGTGGCCTGATCTTAAAACAGCCATCTCTCTGTCTTTCCCGTGAATGATGCGCGAAGCCAGGCGTAAGTGGATTATTCACAGTGTTCTCTGAGCTAAGGATATTGTTTGGAAGGCAGGTATTTTACTTAATTGGGGTTAATGAAAACCATGTGAACTTTGTGAAAGGTACCTGAGAATTTTTTTCTTCCTTCTAAAGAAATACGTATTGAAATAGATACCTCTTTCTTTCTCTCTGCGTTCTGTGTAGGCGTAAAGCTACAAACTGCCACAGTCATTTACCCCCACCTGAGACTAATGCTGTCTCCCAGAAGGGGAACAAACAACTGAGAGTGGAAGGAAGAAATGGAAAAGCATCCATCGTGTTAAGCTAACCCTCAACTCTACCTATACTTTGGACTTCCAATTACAGGCTCTGTATTAGTTTCCCAGGACTGCCGTAACAACTTACCACAAACTGTGTGGCTGAAAACAACAGAAAGAGTAAATTTCCCAGTTCTAGAGGCCAGAAGTGCCGAATCAAGGTGTCAGCCAGGTTGATTCCTTCGGAGGGCTCTGCGGCAGAATCTTCTTCTGCCTTTCTTGCTTTTGGTGGCCGCCTGCATCCTAGGTGCTCGCTGGCTTGGAGCTGCAGCCCTCCGGTCTCTGCCCCCATTTTCATGTGGCCTTCTTCCCTCCATGTGTATCTCCCGGGGGTCTCTGTCTCCAAATCTCTCCCTCCTTATAAGGACACCAGTTATGGGATTTAGGGCCCACCCTCATCAGGCATGATCTCCTTTTAACTCGTTTAACTTGATTACATCTAAAAAAATCTTATTTCCAAAGAAGGTTCATAGATACAGGACTTAAGACTTCAATATATATTTTTCAGGGACACAATTAAACCCACGTGATTTCTTACCTCTTTAAGAGTTATTTATTTATTTTAGAGAGAGGGAGAGAGAGAGAGAGGATGTGAATGGGGGAGGGGGAAGGGCAGAGGGAGAGAGAGAATCCCAAGCAGGCCCCGCGCCCAGTGTGGGGCCCGTCACAGGGCTCTTCTCACAACCCTGAGATTTTGGCCTGAGCTGCTCAACTAACTGAGCCACCCAGGCGCCCTTATTTCTTATTTTTAAAAACATTTTCCATCATGGTTTCTATTATTTGCTGCTAAAGGTATCTTAATCAGTACTCCTCTCCTCCCAAATTTCGGACACCCTTTTTCATATTCTTGCAAAATCTGGTTTACCCTATCCTTGAACTTCATTCATCGTGCTCTGGTTGCTTCTGAATTTTTTTTCATTAGTCCTTGCAGATGGTTAGCTAACTCCCTTTGCCTGTCTCAACACTTAGCAGGGAGCCTGACACATATACTGAGCTCTCTAAATAGTTGTTGAATGAATAAATTAAATAGAATTTGAGAAATAGATGAAAGTAGGAGATACTTTTAAGTCAACCAAAATATTACTATCCATGTAAAAATACTGCAAATATATTTTTGTAAATCTTCGTAGCATTTTTATATAAAGGTTTTTCATTCCATAATTATCATGCTGATATAAAATTGTGTGCCCTGCTTTTTTCACTTTATATAACAAACATTTTTCTATGTTATTACAGTCTTGACAAATTTTTTAAATAGCCACGCAAATTCCATTGAATGATTATACAAGAATGTACATGAACATTCCCTGAAGATGGGGCATTTGGTATATTTTTGTCCTTTTTAAGATTTTCTTAAATTTATCATTCCATATACATAAATATTTTCCTAATATCTAAGAATATTTCCTTAGCATTAATATAAAATTTGGTTAAGTTAAATTTCAAGACCCCTGAAGGGACGTAGGAATTCAGAGAAAGGAGAAGTCTATTTTATGAACTGGAAAAATCGGGAAGTTTCCCATGAAGCTGAAGGCAAACGAATCAGATTCGGAAGCAAGCCGACCATGGACGCTCAAGAAGAGTGAAGCAGAGAGGGTGAGAGCCTGGCTTCCCTCCTCACAGCCCCATCTCTCACTGTGGAATGGGACTCTCATTTGTCAGGCATGGTGTCAGAACTCTGGCTTCCTAGGTTTTATCTGACTCTCAAAAAATCAAAAAGAGACAAACTCAGGTGTAAGAAATAAGGGCAGAATGTACTACAACGTTCTCTTCCTGGCATCCCTTCGTTGGATGCATTTAAAATAACATACATATGTAGCTTACTCTGGGGACATAAGCACAAGTAACCTACGAATAAGCTATTGAAATGCCATCCTAGATAAGGGGAATTTGGTGAGAAGAATTTATAGACAGAGCCTTACATTCTCATAATGAACAAGGTTATTAAGTCGATTAAGTACAAAACAATGGCGTTTGGGCTTCTTCTCAAACGAAGAGTAGAAAACAAAACAAAAGCCTCACTTGATAGTATTATTTATTTCCAAACATTTTAAATGTTTGTATTTTCAGTCACACTGTCTGCTTTCCATCTGTAAACGAGTCACGGCCAGTAAGGAGGGCTATAGAGGAATGAATTCAGTACTAAGGGGTAGCAAGGGGTACTAGTCTGAGCTCTGCCACTTCCCAGCTTTGCGATTTAGAACAAAACATATGACAGCTTTTTTCCCTCAGGATTTGGCTCCCCCATTCACAGATTGAAATGATTGGACGTGATAATTCTTTAAATGCATCGCCCTCAAGAATCTTTGGTTCCAAGCATGCATGATGTAAAGCTAGACAACAAATTTAAATTTGTTGAATATTGATTCTATCCTGGCAGTAAGTTAACAAACCATAGCCCCCAAAGAGTTAATTTTGAAGGGTAAACTTCCATTCGATTCACTCAAGTAGCCTGGGTTGTCGGCAGTCAGATAAAGGAAAGCTGAAATTGTTTACAAGAAAAAATCTAGCATCCTTGAAAGTTTTCCATTGTTTATTCTAAAGAAAAAAAAAATCTTTCTGAAATTCATAGATTTCTTCCATAATGGAAACAATTTGGTCCCAACTGTATATGATCACATTTCATCTGTCAGAAGTAAAATGTTAAGGAAGGTTTTGCAAATGCTTCTTACGAATAGCATAGAAATTAAAAGGCAGTTGGCATAATGGCAAAAGAAAACAAAAAGGAAAGCAAAGATATTTGTATTAATAAATTCCTCCCCCTCATTCCTACATAGTCTGAGTTCTACTGATTTTACTGTACTGAACCGAGATAGTTTAACATGAAATTTTCGTACTACCTCTAAGACTTGAAGGGAAAATGGACTCCAAGATTATTACTCTTCTGAAAAAGAGGACACCGGGAGTGAGATTGCTACATTTCCAAGAGTCTGCATTGGCAGATGGCTTGCTATGTGTATGTTGCCACATATTTTTAGTTCCTTCTTCTTCAGTCTCTCAGTGGTGAAATTTGGAGAACTGACTGTTAACAAACGTGCCTAACATATCTGAGAGCACAATGCTACTAACACTTTACAGATATTGAAGGCCCTGAGTACATAAATAGCATCCAACACTACCAAAATGTTGGAAATTATTTTAGATAGCTGGTTATGATTTAGCATCCTGGAAAATGCTAATACCTGCCCTATAGGCCATGAGGTAGACTCTATACTTTTTTCAGAAGTTAATGATTAGTGGGGGAAAAAGTTAGATGTCAGCAGTTAGCTGTCCTTTATCTGCTGTTGTTCAGCCAGATGCCATACTCTATTCTGTGACTAACCCCAATTCTGCCCCCTCCCCTTGCACTGCAAAGCTTTATGTATTAGTGAAATATACAGGTCCAAGGCCAGCCTTTGGAGGAAATTGGGAGACCTGAGCTCTAATTGCAAAATGACTACTTTCAAGTAGTTAGCAAATTCTTCAATGTTTTTGGACCTCACTCTCCTGATCAGCAAAATAGGGTTACTAACAATCTCACATGGTTCCTATGAGGATTAACTGAAGCAATGCATGTGTAACACCTAGCATGGTGTCAGAAGCATATCCAGGAAGTAAGGTCCTGTCTGAGTCCCCGTCCAAGGCTTTCTTCTCTGTCCCTCATTGTAATGTCTGAAATTTGGCAAACTCAGTCACAAGCAAGGTCATATGAGCAATGATGGCCATGAACAGGAAAATTCAATGAGAGGTCGTTGAGTTCACTGATTTTGTGACTTAATCTTATATATAAAATTGGGGCAGAAATGAAGTTTATTGGAATGAAATAAGGCAGATTTGGATAACAGGACCTGGAACTAGATCCAGACGTTAGTACCTAGGGAATAGCCAACCAAGGAGACAGACTATAATCGACAGACAATGGAACAGTTGCTAACTGCTCTCCTCCAGTAGCAGACTGGATTCCTCTCTCATTTCCACTGGACTTTGCATCATACCAACTTGCTATAGAAGAGCCCATCTTCAAGAAAAAAGCACGCACAAAACTAAAAAGCAGAGCAAAACAAACATTCAAGTAAAGCATAACCTCACTTGATCCTACATCCCCTCTAGCTACTACCTACTTTTTCACTTTCTCTTTATAACAAAATCCCCCAACAGAATTATAAGTACTCACTATTTCGCTTCCTCATCTTTCACCTTCAATTAATATTTTATCCCAAACAATTCAACAAAACAAGGGAGTCCATGGAGATGGGGAGGACAATACCAGGATGGGATAAAAATCCTCAGACTTTGATATTAAAACAAGATGTACTGATGAAATGGCCAGGTTCCAACTAAATGATTTGTTTGCTATTAGGAAAAGTGGACACATATTCTGGAACACTGACCTTATATTTACTTTAAATACTTTAAGCACTCTTGGGTATAAGATTTCTAAATATAAGAAACTCTACCTAATAATATTTGAGAGAAAAATTAAAATACACATGTAATGTACTGCATGCATGTCTCCTGTCGCATGACTCAAGCTAATAATCCCCAAATCAATGGATGTTCCTCCCGTGATTTCCCTTCTCCTGATCATGCAATCCTAACCCAATAAACAACAGGAGGAAAAATGACAATAAAGTCATGCTTTCATTCACTGTACTAGGAATTCTGTATCAAATAAGAAGAATTGATCGATTTGATGAGATTAGTATAAATTAGCTTTTCTAGAAACCTGCATTTTAACCTAGGGGAATCAGGGTACTGGAGTCAAATGCTCACTTGGTAGAGATTTACATTTGTGTTCAAGATCAAACTCAATTCAAAAATGTCTCATTTCCCCACAATTGATTCTAATGCCATTGTCTATTAGCAGCTCAAACCAGGTTAGTTCCCTAGAAATAGAAGGGGGCAGGTAGGAACCACCAGATAGACAGCTCTGCCTGTTGCATAATATCACACCTTAACACATGAAAATTCTAGGGATAATGAAAGTGTTAGGAGGTTTTAAAAATGCAGGCCATGTGAAATAACAAGAGAGTAGTTGAAAAAACTGTCACGTTACTTGTTGCTTATATATAAGATCAGATATATAATCATGTGCCCTGTATTTGAAAGGGTGCAGGATTCTGTTTGCATTTTGAATAGCTTGGACCCATAAACACTGCACTAAGCCTAGAAGGAAACTGTCCAACTACCATTTATGTTCAGCCAGAGATATCTGAGGTGGAGACAGCACTTAGCTCTGAGAACATACTTCAAAACCATACCACCAGCTGCTTACGTGTCTCTTCCCTGAGCATGCCCACCATCCCCTCCTAATAAGGTGCAGAAGGAAGAGGCTATCAAGCATGAGGCTCAGGACAAACTGTAGGTTCTAAGACCAGACGCGATTTCTTGCCAGATCGTTTTGGTCTTAAGGTAAGAGCCAAAGGATTCAAATCCTTTCCTTGAACTTTCCCATGTGATTTACAAAGCTTTCCTAATTGGGGTTTTAAAACCATAGAATCTCTGTGCTGACTTCCAGGTTCCCCCCCTGTAGAGCTGGTGTATTATGGGAATAAGAAGTAGCGTGTGACTTCCCTGCAAGATGGAGCTAGAAGGCCACTTGTTCTGTTCACCCGAGAGCTGGAGACCATGAGTTGCTTCCAGATGAGGCTATCTGGGGCTGTCAAGTGACCAACAGTTATCAGGTTATGATGGTGAAACTTCCCATAGATGAGGGCAATCTTTTGCCTCCCAATTTCCTGAAAGTTTTCCCTATTTTTTTCCTGTACATAGAAACACCTATTTTTGTACCACACAAGATTATTTCCAGTGTCAAACACAGCTTTTGAAACATTAGAGTTCTTTCCAGAGCCTTTAGGAGTAGAACAAAGTGCTAAACATTACGTATGATAGAACATTTTGGACTTTGTGATGTAGAAGAGGCCTGAGAGAGAGAGAGCACCACAGCTAGGTTTCTTCCTTTCTGCTGTGAACTGAATTGTGTCCTCCCAAGATTTATGTTGAAGCCCTAACACTCAGTGTGACTGTATTAGAGGATGAGTCCCATCAGGAGATACTTGCGATTGAATGAGATCATAGGGGTGGAGCCCTGATCCAAGACCTGATAAAAAGAGACACTAGACCCCTTGCTCCCTCTCTCTGCCTGTGAGTACATGGATAGAAGGAGGACATCTGCAAGCCACAAAAAGAGCCTTCAGCAGACACCAAATTTGCCTGCACCCTGATTTTCACTCTGATGCCTCCGGATCTGTGAGAAAATAAATGTCTGTTGTATTAGCCTCCCAATTTGTGTTATTTTGTTATGGTGGCCCGGGTGGACTATGTATTCTCTTTCAACCTTCACTGTCAGTTGTCAAAAATTATTTTTGTTGGTTAAGACCTTCACCAGTATTTGCATAAATTTATGTAATTGCCCGTTAATTGGGCTTCCTCTAAAGTCTTTGCTTCCAATCGGCAACCAGCATCTGCTCTAATCTGTATCTCTTGTCATCTTCAGGCCCTTTGTCTCCCAGACACTTGGACTTAAAAGATATGGAAACAGACCTGTAGAGTCTGATTGTCATCACATTTCAATTCTTTTTCAAACAAATGTGTAAGTAAGGTCCTCTATTTATCAAAGATTTACAATGGTCTGCATAGCTTGAAGAAATATTTGTTTTTTTTTTTTAAGGATATATTTATTTATTTATTAGAGACAGAGAATGTGTGCACAAGCTGGAAGAGGGGCAGAGGGAGAGAGAGAATCCTAAGCAGACTCTGCACTGAGTGCAGAGCCTGATGCGGGGCTTGATTCCATGACCCTGAGATCATGACCTGAGCCGAAACCAAGAGTCAGATGCTTAATTGACTGAGCCACCCAGCTGCCCCAACCTGTAGAAATATTTGAATTCGCTTAACCAGACATGCAGTTTGCCCCATCTTTCTTCAGCCTGCCTTTCCATATGACCAATATAGCTCTATCTCACAACCACACACTCTATAACGTAATAACACCTGCTTTCCTACCTTCATTCCTTTTATCAATTGTCCCTTTAGTGTTGATGTTCTTGGCATCACAACAGACACAATATCTATATTGTTTCTCTTTTCAACTTAATTTTAAAATTTTGGAGAAAAGGGGCCATCAACTTTAAATGGATATACAAATAGAGATAAACCACAAACAGTCATAAAGACAACAAATACAAGAAATCCATATATGAGACACATATACACATACTTCTGTATGAAAGAACACCCAGTTACACTGGAAAGAAGATGAAGGAGAAGAAAAGGAAGAGGAGGAGGAGAAAAAGAAGAAGAAAATGAAGGAGAAGAAAGAGGAGGAGGAGGGAGAAGAGGAGAATGGAAAGAGGTAGAGGAAAAGGGAGAGGACGAGGGTAGAAAGAGATGGGGAAGGAGGAGAGGAGAAGTATATGCAGGAGAAGGAGGGAGATGGGGAAAGTAGGTCAGGAAAAAAAAAGACAGCTTTAATAGAACAAGGATTTTTACTTATTACTCATGAAGATTTGGAAATTCATGAAAACAGCATGGGAAAATGAAAATCAAACTATTATTGCATCATCAAAATAAAGGTAGCTATAGAGAAACCATTATATAATTCACATTCCAAAATATTGTTTTAAGTCATTCTGGGAAAAAAAATTCTTATGAAGTTACAGATAAAACAAACAAACAAAGCAAAAGACTCTTCCAGCTACTGTTATTGGTAGATTTGGGGGCCCAAGGAAACCATGCATGACAGCCATTAATGAAGATGTTGACACTCTCAGTGGGTCTAGCAAAGAGAAAACTTATTCTACCCAGGCCTGGATTGTTCTTACAACAAGGGACAGTGAAAGAAGATCCCTTCTTATCCCACTAGGTTAGTGGCACTTTTTCCCATCACTGCAACACAGCCTAAAGCTGTGGATTTAGAGTCACCTTGGGAGCAGTTTACAGATGAGAATAAAAAGAGCACATTCTTAAGCTGCCCAACTTTTCTGAGTGCTAATATCCAATCAACGCCAGCACCAGGAGGAGGCAACCAGGAGACTCTGGCTATCAGAAGGATATAAAGGGATCTTGAAGGCAGCCACCCTTCATCTTTTTCTAGAAAACAGAATTCAATGACAATCTTTCTGTTTTTGCGATTGTAGTGGATGGGTGTGGGCTTTCATTGTTTTCCTCTCTTATAGCCTGAAGTTCAGTGGTATACAGATAGAGCTTTGTTTGTTTTGTCTTGTCTTTTTTGAGTGTGCTCCTTAATCAAAAAAAGTAAAGTAATTACTCTGCCTAATCATTTAATTTCATATACAAGATAATCAATTTTTCATCTTCTCCCATGAAGCTGTATGTTAGTATCTCTCATGGTGACCACAAAAACCAGGCACCTACCTTCAGGGATGCAGAGAGCAAACATTTCATAGTTTGCCAGTGTCATTTCAGATGGCATTCCAGTAATTTGACAAATTGCCTTTTATAATTAAATCTAACCAATATGAAATATGAATTCTTAATCAGACTTATGACCTTACTATTATTGTAATGGAAATGGTTTCAGCCACTTCCAGCTAATGAAATCAGACTTATCCCTTTGACAGTTTCCTACATCTGCATCCATAACCTCAAGCCTGGATAGCATCCTCCATGCAGCAAACACACTTACTATTGGGAAGAAATTCACTTTAGTTGCGCCTCTGATCTTTATTGGCCAAGCATGAGGACACACTTAGCACTGATCATTGAAGAGAAGGGTAAATTCGATCATTTATAAGCAAAGTGGAAGGAATAGACAGATCACCTCTGCACTTGAGATAAGGAAACTATATGATATATTAGCATATAAGTTGAATTATAGCAGAATCTAATAATCTTTCCCAAATGATTGATCACACGGTTGGATTAAAACTAGCATGTCGGTGTTGGCCAACATTCTGAGCTGTTTCACCAACATTTTTTTTTTTTTGGAATGAAATCCAGTGAAAGAAAGTACTGTATCTTTCTCCTTTGGAGTAAATCATACCTACCTCTTACAATGACCGATAGCCATTATGGAAATGACAAACTTATTTCTACCCTGGCTGTCATTCTTACCTATAGTTAAAGTAGGCTGCCATATAGGAGATATTTTCAAGGTAGCCCAAAAGATTTCTCTGGATTAAAGAATAATAATAATTTCCTCACCGACTATCAAGGTGACCAAAATGCTACTGCCCATCCAGTGGACCATTCATTCTTCACTCATTCATCAAACAGTACTAAGTACCTAGTATATGTCAAGTCCAGCTAGAACCAAAAAAAATACAGAAAACAAAAATAAAACAAATAAAAAACGGAGACAAAAAATAAAGCTTTCAATTTCAAAGCTCCAAGTCTAGTATGAGAAATGAGAAAACATACATAGTTAAAATACAGTGACAAAAGGGCTATGATACATTTAAGACAGAGGTGGGATTACAACATTTTTATTGGAAATTGCATTCTTTTTTTTTCTTTATAAGAATCTTTAAAAAGAAAAGTTGTTATTAGATGGACATTCAACACCTTACTGCTTCATGTAAAAAATATCATATTCTTTTCTTTTTAAGATTTTATTTATTTATTTATTTATTTATTTATTTATTTATTAGAGAGACAGAGAGAGAGAGAGAGAGCACAAGCAGGGGCAGCAGCAGGAGGAGAGGGAGAAGCAGGCTCCCTGCTGAGCAAGGAGCCAGATGTGGAGCTCAATTTCAGGACCCCAGGATCATGACCTGAGCCTAAGGCAGACACTTAACCAACTGAGCTACCCAGGCGCCCCCAAAACATCATATTCTAATAGGAATTGGAATATCTACATTTTAGTTCCGATTATGTTTTTAACTAACTGTGGAGCACTAAGCACCTCTCAGTGTATAAAAATACATGTGTTCTGAGGAATCCAAATATATATGAATATATGACATCTGTCTGTCTATCTAGAAAGTCCTAGTGTTGCCTTATTGTTCCATAATTCATGTAGAATATGAATAAAAGAATAACAAAATAACAACAGAATGTCCTTCAGAGTGAGAAAAAACTGATTTTTCTTCTCAACTTTATTTCAAATGGAAATACTTTGGCATGGTATTTAGTTACCTTGAAATTGATTCTTATCTTGCAGTGTTGTGAGAATTTATTAAGATATGCAAAGTGTCAGTGTCCAATGTAGTGCCTATCACCTCATTTGTCATCAGCTTATGGCTCTTCACCCTCCCACACACACACACACACATGCAAACACATGCCTTACCCATCTCCTTACAGCTAAGTGAGGTCACTTCACAGATAAGAGTCAAGATGGTGAACATATGCACATATGCTTTGTTGGAATGAACCGAGATAGATTCAGGGAATCTTTGGACCATGAAGGGGGGATTGCCCAAGGAAGGTCTGGTGACTCTGGGCAGCCAAGAATCATACCAGGTTAAGATGTAGTCCACATATGAGGAGAGAAAGAATCAGAGTGTGCAAGATTTGTCAAAGGCACACCCTGTATTTTTGAAATTTATTTCACTTGGTCAATGAGTGCATATTTATTATCTTTCCTGTACGCATAGGTGTTCTGGGCATTAGAAGTGGAGAATGCAAAACAATTCCCAAAAAAGTTTTAATTATGTAAATTGACCATTTCACTCAAA
Organism: Ursus arctos; assembly: GCF_023065955.2. Taxonomy (NCBI): domain Eukaryota; kingdom Metazoa; phylum Chordata; class Mammalia; order Carnivora; family Ursidae; genus Ursus; species Ursus arctos. The sequence continues at coordinate 19,418,639 of NW_026622930.1, forward strand.
ACTAACAGTGGGTTTTATATTCTTCATGAACAGCCCATCACGTGTAAAAAAAAGTAGGTTTTCTTATGTCTATGTAAGCATTGGATAAAGTTACCATTGCAACATTCATTTTATATACAGAAGAGTTCTACATGTGTGAATGAGATTACAGATACACACACACACATACGCACACTTACTTTTACCTTTTTATCAAGATAAATCTTACATAGTAAAGTGTACTAATATTAAACTTACAGCTTGATAATTTTTTACATTTGTATTTCCTGCATAGTCATCACTCAGACCAAGATGTAAAAGATTTCCATTTTGTAATAGAGTTTCATGTCTTATTAGTTGTCTTTACTATTTCTCAATTTTAGGGAGAGCAACTGTAATACAGAGAGCCGTCTGTATTCTTCTGTAATAATAAAAATGAAAAAACCCTGAAATATTCAAAGAAAACCTCCTTTGCTTAACAACATAACATAGGAAACTGCAGAAAACTCTATGTTCTATTCAAGCTCAGTTATTCAGAATTTCTAACAGTGGCATTTGCAAAAATAGTAGAATAAAATTCTAGGGTTTAAACCAAAATCTGCCAGTTACTGCCTATGGCCCTAGACAAGCATCCTTTTTTGTGTTTCAGTTTCATAATCTGTAAAATAATGAAATAATAATCCTTAGCCTATATACTTTACACGAAAATTGTAATGATCAAATGATAAAATTCATATGATAATCCACTTTAAATTGCAAGGCACTATAAAAGAACAGTATTACCTGTTTTCTCAGACAAACTAGCTTGGAGCATTTCAAATTTAATAAATCAGTCTGATTTATTCCCAAAGGAAATAGTTCCTATCTCTTGATTGGGAAACTATTGGAGTTTTTTCTAATAATCAACTGTTTATACTTCATTTCCCCTTATTCAATTTCATCCTGTTAACAAATATCTTCCTTCTAAATTCTTTTCCCTTGGGTATTTATGCTTTTCTGGCTTTTCTGCCACAGCAGTGATTATCTGTGAAATATTAGAAGGAAATTTTACTGGAGTAATAAGACCATGATTATTGAGCCTCATTCAGAAGTGTCTCTCAAAAAGAACCAGTAAGCATTTTGCAATATATAGATGAAACTCCTAGGAAATGCAAAGCTGATTATAAAAATCACTCATTCTTTCAACCTTAAAACTTTTAAATAGAACCTACACGAATTCTAAAAAATATTCTTTGATACCAATGCCATTTATGGTGATTTTATACAAATCTCTATTTGAACCCATACATATTTATCTCCCATGGACAACTGTGGGAATTTATTTCCCAAAAAACATTCATGTTTTTACTTTTTTTTCTATACACTACATGAGCTGAGGTAGAGGACTAAACTTTCCAGATTGTGTACGGGTGCCTTTAAAAAAACTCCGAGTATGGGAGAAAAATGCCTAGCCACTGAAAAATTGAGAATCAATATCCAAATCAAATTATCTTGTTCTTCACTCAAATGGAATATTTTTCTTTTATTTTCTGAAAGAAATATGAACAGAAGGTAGGAAAGTGCGTTATTTTGGAGGTCCAGCTACTTCGGATAGCAAAGGTTTATTTTCATATTCTAAAGTGAACAAAAATAAGTTGGGGGCCCCTCATGCTCAATACTTCAGTGAAAATTCTTCTCTATGCACATTATTTCTCTGGGAAATCCAGGTGTCCTGGATTATTTGGTCAACATAGCATTTGAAAGAAGCCTAATGAAAAACAATAAAAAAGGGGAAGTCTTTATAAACATTGAAAGCTAGAGAAGGAGAAATTCTCTACACAGAAATGATGGTAAGTCAAGTCTGAGAGTTAACACAGCCACTTACTACCTATAAAAAAATCGACAACATGAATGGACCTTGAGCACATTATGTTAAGCAAGATAAGCCAGACAGAGAAAGACAAGTACTGTATAATATGACTTCTTTTGTGGAATCTAAAAAAATCAAACATGTAAAAAAAACCACCAACCCCCCCCCAAAACCAAGAAAAAAACAGAGGTTACTAGAGGATGGGGTGGGAGTATAAAATCGATGGTGTTTAAAAGTACAAACTTGTGGGGTGCCTGGGTGGCTCAGTCAGTGAAGCTTCCAGCTCTTGATTTCAGCTCAGATCATGATCTTAGGGTCTTGAGATCAAGCCACACATTAGGCTCCATGCTGGGTGTGAAGCCTGCTTAAGATTATTTCTCTCCCTCCCTCTCCCTCTGCCCCTCCCAACTCACACTCTCTCCCTCTCAAAAAAAAAAAAAAGAGTGCAAACTTGTAATGAGAACTAAAATAGCCATAGAGATTTAATGTACAGACAATAATATGTACTATAAGTATACAATGTGTTGACCATCATTACAGTGGCAACTGTATTATAATATATAAATGTATGAAAGTAACATAATATACACCTTCAATTTACACATTGTTACATGTCAGATTAAGCCAATTAAATAAATGATTAAGCCAAAAATTATCTGAAGCTTACTTTTCTCAAATCCCCGTCAGTCAGGATGCTTTCTGCTGCAAGTGACCGAATGTTAACTAACTAAAGGAGGCTCTAGCAAGAGTCTGTGTGTGTGTTTTGTTTGTTTTTACATAACAAGAAACCTAAATGAAGGAGACTCAGAGTTGATTCTGTGCTTCATCACTGAGTGCCCTGACTTTTCGTATCTCCCCGCTCTCTGTCCTCACTGTGCTGTCAGGGTCAAATGTTATGTCAGAAGATGGCTGTAGCAGCCCTGGGTATCTCATTCTCACAGAAACTCTAGGAACAACGGGTTGCACTTTCTTATTGGCCATCTTTTTTTTTTTTTTTTTTTTTTTTAAATCAGAAGGAGAATCATGCCCACAGTTCCACTAAATGGGATTATATGTCCATCCCTAGTCTCAAGGCAGCCTGGGAAAGAGTCAATTATTTTCAGTCATTATGGTACAAAGAAAGCTCTGCTGGCAAGGTCAAAAGGAGAAAGAGATGGTTGCAGGGTGGACAACCAGCATCATCTGTCTACCACAAACATCCAGTTTACACAGTACAGTGGAGGCTCGATCAGGTCAGGTCACATGCAACCTCATTTAGTTTAGTGTCTCGAATAAAGTAAATATATTGAAATGTATGCCCTTATTCATTTGGCACTTTGGAACTAAAATACAAAGGTCAGCCCAAAGATCAGTTTGGGCCTATAGGCATCATCTTGAAAAATAACATCTGAATGGCTCTGTGGTGATCCAAGATCTAGCTCCAACAACTATTCCACAGGCATATCGTCTCATACCTGAACCTATTCGTATGCACGTTACCTCCCTAAACTCTGAAGCTATTTGCACTTGTGACCCACTGTAATAATTTGCCAATTATTTAAAAATAATTTATCAATTATCATGAAAGAATAGAGAAAGAAGCAACTTATTCTTTTGGAACCTTAAATTTCTCATCTGTAAAATGATGGTAGCCATATAGGCTTCATGGAGTTCATCTGAAGATTAACTTAGTTTGGGTTTCCTAAAGGCAGAGCCTGAGAAGCAGATTTTTTTTTTAAGATTTTATTCTTTTATTTGACAGAGAGAGAGCGCGCACAAACAGAGGGAGCAGCAGGCTCCCCGCTGAGCAGAGAGCCTGGAGGAGGGGCTCAGTCCCAGCACCCTGAGTTCATGACCTGATAACCTGAGCTGAAGGTAGATGCTTAACTGGCTGAGCCAGCCAGGTGCCCCCTGAGAAGCAGATTCTTATGTTAAGTCTTCACAGAAAGAACGCTCTTAGGAAAAAGGAAATGTAAAGCATGGATAAAACAGGGGAAAATAAGCGAAGCAGGGATGTGGTTTCAGTTAGAGACCAGCTTAAGCTTGGCCTGATCCCATGGGAAGTTTAAGGAGCAAGAAGTATATAGAGCTGGTCCCACTTTGAGGCAAGGTAGCTAGCTAGCTATCAAAACTCCTGTCAGTCAGTCAGTCCGTCAGTCATGGGCTGTAGGATGAGGAATGGGAGTGAACAGTATATATCGAACCTCCTGGATGAAGTGGCTCCCATTTGATGGAGGGCAAGTCTCTCTTAGTCATTGCTGCTAACTGCTGTGAAGGGAAGTGGTACCTCAGCCAGTAAAGGGGATACAGTGTCCACTATAAGGAATAGGTATGATGATATCCATGAAGCATAAGCACAGTGTTTGGGAGACAGGCAATGCTCAATCAGTATTTCTATAAAACCACAAAGGAGTTAGTATGGCTGCAAGAAAGAGTGGCCAGTGAGAATTATGATGACTAAAAGTTTGTTCTTTATTCTGAACGTGAAGGAGCAGAGTAACCGAATTTTAAACAGAAGAATGATATATTTGGATGTAAGAAAGAAAATTCCAGTGACTATATGGAGAAATGTTTGAAGAGGGGTGTACCAGGGGCAGGGAGAATGACTAGAACATGGTACAGAAGTCATATTATGGACATGATATGAGTCTAAACTAAGGTGATAACAAAACTGCAAAAAACAGAAGGGTGATACATCAAAGTTTAAAAGGGCTACTTCCCCAAAGAGTCAATTTATTACATATTAGGGCAAGAAATGGCAAAGAATATAATTGATAATTTCAATACTATGGCATTTGGCTTCTAGTAGCCACTCTGGATGGGGGAATAATTTTTTAACAGTCATAATGTAACCGTATAACAATAATTTCATTTGTCTCACTTTTTTATCAATATCTATTTCATAAATAAAGATATATAATTGATTGAATGTGGGAGCACAGTAAAGATTATGCCTATTCCCCAAACTGAAAGAACCCTATGACTCAATTTTACACATAACTGATGCATTTGACCAGATGACTAGTCTTACTTTTTTGATATTCAGTGAATTCATTGACCTTTTGATCAAGCACATCATCCTCTGGCATGTATAAAATACATGTCCAGTGTAACTATCTAGGCAATGGTAATTATAATGAAAGGGTTTTTGTTTGTTTATTAGATTTAATAAATCTATAATCATAATTTCTGGAATCATGATTAAGGCCCTCATCCCTGACTTCTCACTTTTGATATTTTTCTCCTACTACTATGGAATATTCAGAATTTAGATCTATGCCCATTCATCACAGTATCTTGTCAAGGCATCCTCCTCTCACTTATTTTATTTGTTCCTAGTAATTCTTTTTTTTTTTTTAAACATTTTATTTATTTATTTGACAGAGCGAGAGACAGCCAGCGAGAGAGGGAACACAAACAGAGGGAGAGGGAGAGGGAGAGGAAGAAGCAGGCCCCCAGCGGAGGAGCCTGATGTGGGGCTCATCCCAGAACGCCAGGATCACACCCTGAGCCGAAAGCAGACGCTTAACGACTAAGCCACCCAGGCGCCCCTGTTCCTAGTAATTCTTTAAACTTGAATCTAAAATGAACTTTTTAGAAGCATGTGTGCCCCCCCAACATCTAAGATTTGATATGAATCTTTGAATGCTTATGGATTTTAGACATGAGATTTCCTTCAATCATTTCCTATGTGAGATATTTGATGTTGGCTTTATTCTCTTACTAAAGACTAAGGGGGGAGCTCAGGCTTTACCGTCCTTTGGTAATCTGATGTCTAAAGAGGGGGAAAAATGCTTTCAGCTTATACCACATGCAATCTAACTATCAAAATGAAAAGTAAGTAGCAGAAACTTTGTTCTAAAAAGGAATTGCTTCATCTGATTTGAAATCTGTTTCATAAGTTACTAAGGCACAGGATATTAATTTAGTAGTGTTATATTTTAATATGTTACAATATAAAATTAGATCAAATGAAATGTTGAATTCTCTTGTTAATATGGTACTGGTTTAAATTTCTGGTATTTTTTTGTCTTATTGACATCAGTAAAAAAATAGATAGAAGCTTTACTTACAGGAGGAATAGTATTTACTGCTATCAACTGTATTTGTCAACTAACACCGTTCATTTCTCAACAGCTGCTTCTCAAAAACTTGACCTGTTTTGCAATGCTTATGAAATTCAAGTCATATAGGCCTTCAATTCATAAAAGATTTACTGAACAACGCTATGTCTCAGAAGCTATGCTAGATGTTACTGAGATGCTAACATGGATGAGAACATTACCTGCTTTCAGGCATCTTGAAATGTATTAGTGTAACAAACACACAGACAGAACTGAACACAGTTACAGAGTGCTTTGAGAACTAATCCAATGATCATGAACTCTTGGTAGGGAAGAGGGTTGAGGAAATGTTTATTACATAGAAGTAATAGGGCTTTCAAGTAAGGTTAAAATGGGAGAGATGGAATAATAGAGCAACCAAGGTAAAAACATGAGCACAGATATGATAAAAAAAAAAGTCTAAAAAATAAACAAAAATTTTAAAATGGTTTAAACATTTCATTTGGAATTTTATTTTGAAGGGAAAGTGCTGAAGTCTCATTTCTATGGGTGGGAAAATATGACAAGTTTTAGAAACATATCTATTTGATGTTGTTAGATCAAAATGTCTGAACAGTAAGTTTTATTTATTACCTGGATATTTGCTTACCTACAAACACAACTTTAACCATTAACTTTATAAACTTCATGGCTATAATGTAGTGATAGTTTTACTGTATTCTCCAACCTTTTTATTCTCCTCTCAAAAGAATAATATTGAAACACAAATCTAAAAACACAATGTTCGTTAATCCAACAATGGAAGGATACTACTCATTATTTCATGATATAAACATTGTAGTGACCCATATTACATGTATCCTCAACTTCAAAATAATAAAATAAAAACACTTGACTGAAAACTTACTATCTTTGTAATGTCAGCATTGCTTGATTATGGAACAGCTGACAAGCAAGAATGAAGGCATATTTGCATGCTGGGAATAATGAGACATTATAAATCTTTTATAACTTTAAAAAAAAAATTCCAAACCTAAATATTTTCTCTCTCTGCAATATATATGAGCTATACGTTTTTCTACTATTTTGATACATGGAGAAATTTACTTAACAATAATACTAGAGATATGACCATACATATGAAACCATGTATTCACATGGCAAGACTGAATGATGTTGATAACAACAAAAACAGTACATTTTCCTTTATATTCAGAATATAGTATGCACAAATCCTGCAAATTCTTCCCCCATCAAAGTGGAGAAATACAAAAAATATATAAGTAAAAAAAAAAAAGTCAGTTAATGATAAAAGTTATGATTAAGATAAAGTAAAGGCAGTCAAAAAGTCCCATCAGGGGAAGTGACATTTGAGTTCAGCTGTAAAGTATGAAAAGAACCAATTATTTTAGGAGTGAAGTTTGGAGGCAGGGGTGGGGAGGAAGGGCTCCCTGGAGATGCAACAGTAAGGGCAAAACTGAACTCTGGGAACTTATAGAAACAGAAGGGAGGGGTGTTTGGTGGGAATCATGAGGCAGAAAAAACATGTTCAGGTTAGAAGTTTGAGGAAATAGGAAGAAAACCGGAATTTATTTTAGTGTCATTGAGAAGGTATTTAAAGAATAGAAGCCCAGGAGTATTGTGATACATATTGGTAGTAATATGGTACATAGCAGGTACTCAACTTAACTTTGCTGGGATAAAAAATAATACAATTAAAACTTTTCTCTGTTTTATGTTATGTTGGTGCTTTATTTTATATTAGTAACTGTTTAAGTGAACTCTACCTGTGAATGTACTAAGCATGATTTGACCAGTTGTTTTTCATACTAACATTTGGTCAGGATTTTCATTTGATGGAAAAACTGATTTGAAATATTTATGAAAACAAACATTCTTATTAGCATTCAATTATAAGGTTGGACTCACTTAAGTATTCACATTAGTGTCTTAACATATTTAACAACATTTTCATTTTTTTGATAGATGAATGCTACTATATATGGGTATCATAATTTCTGAAGGGTTGATCAAAGAATTTCAAAGTCTGGAGGTGGCAAAAGCTTCCCACAGCACAAGGGCAACCGAAAGAAACTAGACATTTTATTTATTACATTTGAATTGAAGAAATATAACAAGTGACTTTGTCTCCTTTAAATTCTTCTTTTGTACTATTTTTTGTTTCTAACAACAAAAGAAACTAGGAAATGAATTTAATGCTGTGGAGAGATGGCAGGCTCAGGACTTCACTCAAATAATAAAACGGTATGCCGCATCCAAAGCATTGTGTTAATAGAGTTCATAAAAAGTATGTCTGCTTAATTTATTCATGTTACATTTGGTTTTCCTCCCCTTGGTGAAGTCATCCGCATTTCTTACCCAAGGTAGTTTATGCCTTGCCACTCCAATATACTAAAATCAGCTCTTAGATTCTGCAGATCTAATTCCAGTATGGATATTTGGATGACTTTGATGATAATCATTTCCAGAGTACCTAAGAAATTGTGATAGCCACAGCATGTGTGGATTATCTTTATTTTACACAAAGGACCATGATCCCTTGCCATACTAGCCCTCCATTCCTCACAGCTGTGGCCACTTGTGTCCCATACACAGGTCAAAAGCTAAGTCAGGCTCTGAAATTAATCTTCTCCTAATCCAGGGGAATTTAAACTCTAATAAATAAAATCTGAGCAGGCTGGAGTACTTCTTACCTAGAGACCAAGATCTATTAACTCAATTTTTTTTTTCTTATTCCTATGCCTGGACTTTGACCTTCTACTTAGTTCTAATAACAATATACTTTTTGTTCCGATAAAGAAATTTATCTTCTTGAAAAATTTCCAGAATATCAGTTATGCCAACACATCTCTCTGATTACCAAACTCTCTCCTTTTCAAGTTTTTTTTTTTAATTTTTCTGGTAAATGACCTTTTTTCACTAATTAAATGAAGCATCTGAAAATCTACAGGTAAGAACTTCTATAAACATTGCTTCCTAAGAGAATATGTTCACTCTGGCCAAGTTATCATATGTTCTAGAAGTTCTTAGGTCATTCTCAGATGGATGCTAGGCTTGAAAATTATTTTCTACATGAAAGGAGGTTATACTTGGCAAGGGCTGACCAATATACACAGGATATGGAAGGAAAACATTAGTGCAACGGGGGAACAGCACCTGGAGGAGAAGTGCCTCTTGCATGTTCTAAGAGTGACTACAGCTGCTGCTTGAGTGACTTCAAAAAATACAGGAAATGGAGGAGAGAATGACGTAATGATCAGCCATATCTCCATGGAGGAGCATATCATATGTGATTTGTTCCAAACCACCTGAACAAATAGGCTCCAGGTAGGCTTATCTACTTGCATCAAGTATAGGGAAAAAATTTAGCACCAAGACTGAATATATTTCTGAGAAGTTTTTCCTAATGATAATGTGGAAGAATGAAGAGTTAGAGATGTTGGCTCCACACAAAGTATTGAACTCTAAAGTGAGGAATATATTACAAGTACATGCTTCATTAGAGGTACCTGCCTTCCTTCCTTCTTGTCACACTTGTCACTTTTTTCCCTTACCTGGTCCCCTTCTCTCCTGATTCTGACGCCCTGATGATCACTAATAATTCAACTGAGAGGAAGCATACAGGAGCCATATTTTAGATTGGCTTGCATATCTACATTAATGGAGTCTCATTAGAAGCCCTAATCAGGCCACAGATTCATTATTCAGACTTTTCTCTCACTGTCTCACATCCCCTTTTACTCTCGTATCCACTCTGAGTATCTTTGCGTGTTTTCTACTTCAAGTATCTGCAATTAGCCGGGCCTGTAAAGCGACTCACAAAGATACAAAGAGTAGAACTCACAGACGATCATGGAAATTTGTAAACATGGCCAGAAAAAAAAAAAATGAGTCTTTAAAGGCTCTGAAGTGACATTCAAGTCAACCTCCATTACAGATTAATTTTGATTTCTGAAAATTTACATTTTAAGATAGCATATTAAGTGATCCATTGTTTTTTCTTTCCAATCTCTATTGCGGACTTCTCATTCAGCTCTGTATTCCCAATACCGAGAATGGTAACTGGGCCATAGTAAACTTATTAAGTATCAAATAGAATGAAATGGAAATGCACGTTATTTAAAATATATTTTTCTTTCATTTATTTCATCTTCAATAATAAAAATATCTTCTGTAGCAGCTCATAAAGGGCAAGGTGAATTACAGATTTGAGTTCATTTTCTAGGCAATTTGGACATCCTTCTCTCGCCCAGCCTCCCTCCCTCATAAAATGCACCAAAAGAAAATAATTCTCTTTAAATCTCCCTTTATTTATTTATTTATTTATTTATTTATTTATTTAATAAATGATGAGGAAGCAAAAGACAAGCTGAGGGAAAAGCACGAACTGATACCTCACAACCCCCCCCCCCCGCCCAGCCCAGGTGTGATATGTGTGACATTCCTCAAGCACTCCTGGCAGTCCAAAAACAAAGAAAAGGGAAAAACAAATGGTGAACTGATAGAGATCACAGTCATGCAGGACAGGAGATAGTTTGCAACTGTCTTAATGATTTAGAAGAAAAAAGCAATCTCTAGAAACTTATAGACGCAATTTCCTGGAGCCCTCACATCACCCTCTCCTCCATAGGATAGAAAATCTTATATAATCATCACTCCTCAGAACCCCAGAGCAGCTCTTTCTGCCCGTGAGTCCTGTCCCTGTGCCTTAATAAAACCACTTTTTTTGTACCAAAAGCATCTCAAGAATTCTTTCTTGGCCGTTGGTTCGGAACCCCACCACTTCAAACCACAACACACAGATATATTAAAGAAGAGTTCAGTGTTCATACAACTTAAGAGAAATGGTACCTATTATTTAAAGAACGGCAAATAAAAGGCAAAGAACAATGCATGTGAAAAAGTGTCATAAAAATCTCACCCTATGTATGTTAAAAGACTACATACAGAGACGATCCCTTGACCATTTGTGATACACGGGTGCAGTCCAATTCCTACAGGGACATTTAGGAGATGAGCATTTGGCATGAGTGCAAGGAAACACATTTTAAATGGCCACGAAGGATGACTTCCTATTGAAACTGCAGCTTGCCCCTAGCAGCACTCAGCATAAGGGGTAAGGCTGGATTTGGGCTGGGGCAGGGAAAGGAAGGTTATTGAGGCAGAGGGACAGCACCCACAAAGACCAGGAACTTTGCATATTCAGAAAAATGCAGCCAGCTCTGCAGGGCTAACTTTTGCAATACCAAGCACGGAGCACAGCAGTTGGGGCAGAGTATTAAGTAGGGGGTCTAATCCTGGTTGCTTTGATTTTTAGCCCTGAAAAGGCAGCTAAAGTCCCAGGACTCCTTCACAGGGCTTGCCCTCTGAACTGAACCACACTTACACGCTTACACATAGAGGGTTGCCACACTGCCTGTTTCCAGGAATTGGAAGGATGGTTTCTTACCTAAAACTCTCCCCCTTTGTCACCCTGCATTTTGCTTTAAATGCAAGCATTAGAGACTCATCAGAGAATCTTCTTTAAAATAAACAATAGCAACAACAAAACATTCTCCAGAGAGTAAAGTATTGAATTTACCAGCCCATCAATCACACTTCTTTCCCGCTAACAGGGGAAAGGAGGAAAGGAATGATTTTAGAGGCTGGGGCCCCAGCTGCAGAAGGCAGTCCTGGATAGGTAGCACAGAGCTGGTGACCTGGAAATTCCAGGCTGCGTTCATGCAGACAAACGGGCCCAGGAACCTTGGACAAAAAGGCACAAGTAATCACGGAGGGGGACACAGAGGGTAGCTATACACCAACAGGTCAAGGTAAGGAGGGCACAAAATACAAAGTGATTTAGTAAGCACATACTCATGCTGATTCTGAATCTTGTGGAAATTTCTGTGTATTATACAAAAGCGCACGGGACAGAGCTACTTTCCTCAGATCATATGCTCCTCTCAATGTAGACAACATGGGGAGACCTCAAAGCCGAGGCTGTAAATTACCGAATTTCCACTTTGGGATTATGGGTTCCCCCCCTGCATTTTGCCTTGCCTTCTCTGTTGTGTAAGAAACATGAACCCTTTTAGGGCAAGGCCTCTACGGCTTCCGCAGAGACGCTCTGGAGCAGCGACTCCAAGCATTAGGATTGGCCTGTTACTTCTCAGCTGTATCCAACCTTCGTCAGGTGGGTTAGGCATTTTTGCCTCAGTTTCTTCGTTTGTAAAGTGGGAACCATAGCAGGTACCTTCCTCACGAGGGTGTTGGTAAGGTAAATGGCTTTTTAATACTTACAAAGTCTTTGGAAGAGTACCTGACATCTAGTAAGGGCCGTAGACATGTTAGGTGTTATTTTACCCAGAAATTGCAAAAATAAAAGGAGCAACATGAGTGAAGCCAGCAGCATTCTTATGTGACTCTTACAGAAACAATTTAAAAGAGAAAGGTGAGTTTACTTTTTAAAAATGTTTAGCTACTTTTAAATGTCATACATGCCCCCAACCCAGTTACTTACATAATAACTTTCTAAAAGATGATGCTTGGCCACTCAAGCCTTAGCTTAATGCTGGTGCTCTAAATATCAGTGGAAGCAAAACCAAAAAATAATAAAAGAAAACAAACAAATAAAAATAGGATCATGGCCCCATTACAGACTTCTATTCAGTTTGAAAGTGAGTAAATAGAATAACCATAGTTCAACTCTGTTAAGGTGACAGGGGATGTCTTATTATTGATTTTTATTTTATATTATATTGAATTCTACCCCAGGAGAGTCATTATACCTTTACTTCCCAGCAGGAAAAACTCCCATCCCACTGTGACTCAGGAGGCCACAAATGAGTCTGGGGAATCTGTCCTGCGTTTGTCAATTTGCTCAACCAATTTTGTGTTGTGAGGGAATTCTGGTTAGAGATGGCTTGAACTGTAGGTCCTTTCACCGGCCCAAGCTGAATTAGTCAGCACTTATCATCTGCAAAGTGCAGTAATCCCCTCTTTCTCCTCTTATCTGCAGGCAATATGTTCCAAGACCACTGGAGGATGCCTGAAACCACGTAGCACCAAACACTATGTCCATGTGTTTCTTTCCTTTACATGCATACCTATGATAAAGTTTAATTTATAAGTCAGTCACAGCCAAAGATTAACAGCAACTAATAAAATAGAACAAATGTAACAATATACTGTAATAAATGAGGTCTGTCTCAAAACACCTTATTGTGCTATCATCATCCTTCTTGTGATGGTGTGAGATGACCAAATGCCTGTGTGATGAGATGAAGTGAGGTGAATAACGTAGGCATTGTGACATAACATTTGGCTACTATTGATCTTCTAACATATGTCAGAAGAAGGATCATCTGCTTTCCAACTGCAACAGACGGTGGGTGAGCGAAACCACAACGGTGAAACCGTGGGTAAGGAGGGACTACTGTACATCTACCTTCCGCATCTATAAAATGAGAAGTCCTATTACGTGATCCCAAAGGTCCCTTTCAACACCAGAACTCCGTAATTCCAAGCCCAGAGAACCATTTGCTTAGAAGTGAGTTGAGAAGATCAAACAAACTTTTGCAGAAGAAAGGCTGATTTAGCTGCATCTTCCTATATTTTAAAGTTTGCACAGTCAAGTCCTCAAAGCTTTTACCTGTCCCAATAACTTCCAATAATTTGTTAAACTTCTCTCTTAATTCTCCTCACTTTTGTCTGAACTCCCATTGCCCAGTGTCGCTGATTCTCATTTTTACTGATTGGACTTATATTATCATAAAGATAGTGCATGCACCTTATACGAGCAAATGAAATACATATATATACAATGGACACAAGAATAGATTTTCCCTCTAAATCCAGAAACATTTTTTTCTTGGATATCAACGCAGAAATTTCCCATTTATTTTAAACATACACATACACACATTCTTTAGATACTATTTAATACCTTAGTTATTAATTTGAATTAAGAATATATCTTAGGGGCGCCTGGGTGGCATAGCGGTTAAAGCGTCCGCCTTCGGCTCAGGGCGTGATCCCAGCATTCCGGGATCGAGCCCCACATCAGGCTCCTCCGCTATGAGCCTGCTTCTTCCTCTCCCACTCCCCCTGCTTGTGTTCCCTCTCTCGCTGGCTGTCTCTATCTCTGTCAAATAAATAAATTAAATCTTTAAAAAAAAAAAAAGAATATATCTTAAAAATATTTCTATATAATTACACAGCTTTTATCACATTCTTTTAAAATAGTGGTCTATGTTTTATTATTCTTAATTTTCTGTGGATGGATAGTTTTTATTTTTATTTATTTATTTTTTCAGAAGACTTCAGTGACTATATAGAGTTAGAAAATGTATTATGCAATTACTCATAGTACAATTACTGACTGAAAACTATGTAGAATTTTAATCTGAATGAATATGGACACGATATCTTCCAACATTGTACAAATTTACATACTTGCAATCACACATTTGGCAAGCCTTATACTATCAGACTAAAAAATTTTTCCAATCTGACGGTGTAAATGTTATTTCATTGCCATTTGAGATTCTTTAACATTGAATAGATTCTTTAACTTTGAAGTCAATAGATCAATTATAATATTTCTCAGAATTGATTGTTCTGGATTAACCTTCCAAAGTATCCGGTGGAATTTACAATATGAAAATTCACATCTACTATGAGTTCTAGAAAGTTTTCTTAGATTATAACTTTAAATACCAGTTGTGTTATATTGCTTGAGTTTTCTTCAGTGATTATTTTCCTGCTTTATTGAGATACAATTGACAAATAACGTTGTGTCAAGTTAAGGTGTACGATATGATGATTTGGTATATGCATATTATGAAGTGATGACCACAATAAAGGTAGTTAATGCATCCTTAACCTCACATAGTTACCTTGCGTGTGCGGTGAGAACACTGAAGATTTACCCTCTTAGTAAATTTCAATCATATGATACAGTATTGGTAACCATTGTTGCCACGTTGTACATCAGATCCCTAGAATTTCTTTCCTTTTTTCTTCAGTGATTTTGAAGTTTAGGTGTTCTTTCTCTTCAATTTATGCCATGGGCAGGATTATTTTTGTCTATTTTCATTGGTTTTCTTGTTTGTTTTTTTCTACTAGGAAAGTATTTTTGGATTCAGTGAATTGCACACAGAGAAAGAACCCAATGGAGAAATTATTACTTGCTCACTAAAGGATATTTCAAACTTAGAAAATTCACAGAAGGATTTGCAACTCAAAATTAGTCCCTAAGTACGGTACAGTTAGCACTCACAAAATTAAATCCTTAGTTTCTAGACTGGAAATGGATTGAGACAAAGTTATTGATGATCATACTGCTGATGACAAAATGTAAATACCCCCATCACTAAATGTTTCCCAGTAGGAATAACCAGGAAAAAGTCTGCCTCCTGGCTAAGATTATTTGTAACCTCGAACATGTTTTTGTTTCATTTTGTTTTTCTGAACTAGTCAACAGCAACAGAAAAGAAAGTCTGGCACCAGGAAAGTATCTAGCCCACATGAAGCTCATCAGCAGTGGTAAACGATGCAGAAGCATTAAAAAAAGTAATAGTGAGAGCCTGTTTCAACACATTCCTGCTCTTTGCCTAACTTGTGTACTAACTGGGACTCCAACCTCCTATTTGTCCTAAACTATTCTTATGAGTTCTGCTAACGTGCCCCTTAGTGCTGGGCATCTTACCTTTTGATTCACTAGTCTACCCCTCTCCCTGCCTATTTCAGCATTTCTGGATTCATGGACACATCCAAGGATTAAAGAAAATCACCCCAACTAGTAACCAGCTTTTAATTTTCTTTTTTTTTTTTTTTAAGATTTTATTATTTATTTGACAGAGATAGAGACAGCCAGCGAGAGAGGGAACACAAGAAGGGGGAGTGGGAGAGGAAGAAGCAGGCTACCAGTGGAGGAGCCTGATGTGGGGCTCAATCCCATAACGCCGGGATGCCCTGAGCCTGATGTGGGGCTCGATCCCATAACGCCGGGATCACGCCCTGAGCCGAAGGCAGACGCTCAACCGGTGTGTCACCCAGGCGCCCCATTTTTTCTAAGAGGATGACATATTCCTGTTTTATCACAAAAGCTTCACTTATCTTCCTCCCCGTGCGCTCTCCTTCCATTGCCACAATCGGCAGGGAAGGGAAACCCCTGAGGAGCAGGTAACACAGAACCAGAGGCCTTGCTGAGTTCAGCCAACCACAGTGTCCATCGTCGTTTTCCTCCTAGAAAACTGAGATTACAAAAATGTTCTCTGTAGCGAATGATCTCAGGAACAACACCAGTGCAGCCCAGATTTATGTCTACTTCCCCAGGAGCTACCAGGACCGCTTTCCCAGAGTTTTGAAGGGGCTCATTAAGTTTCACAGTCCTTCTGAACAACCATCAATGACTTAAATCCCTCCCTCTATTCCGGAGAACTCCTCTCATCCTTACAGTACAAAGGCCTCTCAGGCTACACGTAAAGTAAAACCGAATTAAACAGCACTTATCATTACAGATGGAGAATGAGCCCAAGGAGGAGCAGTATGTTTTAAGGACAAAAGGGAATGTTCTGGGCGCTGGCAAATGTTCTCTTTCTAATCTTATCAGTCAGGCTGTCCTGGAGGCCTCGCTTCCTGCCACTCTTCCCCTGGGAAATGTGCCTTGCTAAGGGAAATGCACTGGCAGACGTGCAGAATACTTTTATACTTGTGCTGAAACCCCCCGAAGAGGGTCGTTCTCATTTGGACATTGTTTACGCTTTGCTGCCTCTAAAACTCAGTTTACCCATTCTTCCACTGAATTTTTATAGCTGTACTTCACTTGGAAGGATTTACATGAATCTGTTCACATGTGAGTTCTGGATATTCAGATAACTTTTAAGACCTTTCATGTAATTAAACAGACCATGTATGTTGATATGCTTTGTTAAGCTACTTTTTAAAAAAGACTTTATTTATTTTACTTTAAAGAGAGAGAAAAAAAGAGAGAGCAGGGAGAGAGGGAGAGAATCTCAAGCAGACTCGGCGCTGAGCCTGGAGCCAGACACAGGGCTCTATCCCATGACCCAGAGATCATGACCTGGGCAGAAGCCAAGAGTCAGACGCTTAACTGACTGAGCCACCCAGGTGCCCCAAGCTACTTTCTTATCTTTAGACTTAATTCTAGGCAAAGATTTTGGCCTATCTGCCACAATTAGAAGAAGAAAAAAAAGTGAAAAAGTGACAAAAGACTCCAGTACTCTGTAAAAGGTAAAGACCAAGAAAATTAATATCACAAAGCTTTCGAGGTTGCCATATTTTATTACTCTGCTACTGTCAGTGCACAGGGTAAGCAAGAGTTATCATTTTGTGCCAAACTTTGGTTCATTTTTTTCCCCCCAGACTCTGTCTCTAAAAGAAACGTTGCTAGGGAGGTAAACTTCCTCATTTTTCGATTCATCTCAGAACTTAGGACAGTCTTAGATTTCTTACATTAATGCAACTAAAAATTGACAGATGTGTTCAGTCCCTCCTGAGTCTTGATAATTGAATGAATGTGATAATGAAGTAACATACACAGGGCACTCGTTGTTTCTGAATTTAGCAATTTTGAACTGTGAAGGGATTATTTACTGGTATTTAAGGATGTCTATTCACTGCCCTCTCAAAAGCATCGATCAGTTTTCCTTTTTCCTTCTAGTTCCTTAAATGTTTTTACAACCTATATACATACATACATACAGTACACAGTCCAAGATGAAATTATTTGGATTTTAAGAATTTTGGAATGAAATGAAATATAACTGTTGAAATGGAAAATCCTATTACTCTCCCTAAAAATATTCCAAAATTAATTATTTGTTGCTATTGTGTTGTAGTTTATTTCAGAAGAAGGTTTAAATTAAATATCTTCTAAAGGCCCCTTCAGATAACTATGAAATCTCCTCCCAAGGGTATAACTCTCCACCTTTCCAATAGTCTTTGAAGAAGGCTAGCATATTTTCAGTTTGCTTTAAAAGTAGGAGATAAAGTTTTCTCGTGGATGTTTTAGGTATAATTCCATTCTGTGTTAAAATGCCATCTTCGTGCGTTCATTAAACAGTGAGTTATTTTATTTTGGGAAGAGGCACGTGGCTAAGATGCTCCAAAAGATCTTTAGCTATGCAGCTGTTTCCCATTTTCTGCCCCCGAATCTATCATAGAAGGGAACATGCTTTTTACAAAGGAAACTTGTTGTAGGCTTCTAAATGTAAGCGGAGATTAAGGAAACTTTCAGAGTCCCTGGCAACTTGGTGCCCAAGTTACTCCCTCCCCTAAACAAGCGCTTCATTTTGATTGCAATTAGAAGATTATATTGTTGAAGGTCAGAAGGCACTTTTGACATTAGCAAATATTTTCAGGGAGAGCTCCAACTGATTTTCATCTTGAACATCGAATTGCAAAGCAGTAACAATCTAGATAGATGGGATAGCATGACGGCAGTTGAAAGACGTATGCTTTCCCATGTAAACCTCAGTGATGCCTCGATTGAGAGGCTTGCCTTGACAACTGATCATAAAAAGATGCTCATTCTTGGCAAGGGCAGAGACAAAACATCTGGTTTAATAGATGTTGATGCGCGAGCAGGGATGTCAGTCACCTTCAGATTAACTTGTTTGGATTTGATGCTAAGTGGAAATTTGCGGATCTGATTATTAAAATGGCAAAGCAATCCTTTATAATGGCCACAGGGATAAACATCATTTGGAAAATAGGGCAAAAGCCAAAGTTTTAGCAATGTATAGTTGTTCAGAAACTCAATCCACTTTCTTCAAAGTGAGAGGTAAGTATATAGTCTTTTTTTTTTTTTTTTTGCCCCCCAAAATGATTCCCAGCCCGTGGAAAATAATGTTTAAATGCAATGCCCATTAGTGGCCTTATACCCAGAGCTTGAGTTTAAAGGGAATTTTTATTTGAAGGTTTTTACAAGGACCTGAAAAGCAAATAACCACTTTAACATATGACTGTTAATTAACATTCAAAACATGCAAGCAAAATAATTAGAAGAGGTGTGTAGTAACAGCGATAATTTGAATATTCAGACAGAAGTAGAGGTGTGACAGATGCACTTTGCTCTTTAGCTGCATTTCATTTGTTTTACATACATGTAAACATGTCATAAAGAATACATCAGAATAAGTAGAAGTAGTCATATTGGAAAGACATATTTAAGAATTCCAGCCTCTTCGTCAGGATGGTGGGTTGAGGTAAATGAGGAAACTTTTCTCCCTAATTCAGATTCATGTATTGCTTTTGACCTAATATATTATTATTATAGGTCAGAGATTTAAAAAATAGTACCAATTCCTAAAATTCTGTGTGCATGTGTGTTTTCAGAGAATTCTCATCCCAATATATTAAGTAGATTTGATTCACAGAAATTCTCCCTAAGTCAACAGTTACCTACACAAGGATAGGATCTTTTCCCATGGGAAAACATTCAAAGATGTTCTCTTAATTTTCAAAAGTCTCAAGATGGTCTAGAGAGTCGTCATGATCATTCTCCACGAGTATTTTCCCTTCTCCCAATAAGCAAGCTGTCCCTTTTGAGGCCCTAATATCACTCTAAGATTCATTCAGTAATTCACTGAACCAACATTTGTTCAATAGCCAGTGTGGCAAGCCCTGGGCTACAACGATAAAGGGAAGCTAGTTGAAGGCAGAGATTTTTTTCCCCTTGATTCCCTTTTCCATCCCTAACATCACGAAAATTGCTTGGCCAATGGTAGATGCTCAAAAGAATAATAGTTGAATGAAAGAATTAACAAAGAATGAGTAACTAATATAGGGTGCCTGTATCTTATTTGTGTTTACAAGAGAAATAGAGATATTTAAACTGTCTCTGTTCATATAAGTAAAGACATAGGAAATTTACAGTGCTTATCTAGTTGAAAAGTAAAAATCCAAAACTCTAATATTTAGCCCCCTAACATGATAAACTAGATACAATTTTACACTTTTATCACATACTTTGCTAATTCCTATTCTGATGTACAAAAATGGTGCTTGTGCTATTAATTAAATATAACCGGTGTTTAGAGAGATGCATAAGATATGTTTCAGAACAGAGATTGGCAAAACTTTTCTTAAAGAACCAGATAGTAAATATTTTAGGCTTTGGAAGTCATGTGATCTTTGTGGCCACTCTACTCTGTCATTGTACTATGAAAGCAACCATAGGCAACATGTAAATGAGTGAACGTGATTCTGTTCCAGTAAACTCTATTTACAAAAAGAGGTGAAGGACAAGATTTGGTTCACAGACTATAGTTTTGATCATCCCTGTTTTAGAAAGTTAAAAAAGCAACGTCCAGAGAACTTCTCTATGAAAAATTGACTCATAAATAATACTTTGGGATTAAGAGGGTTAAAATATCCCTCTTTAGACTTGTCATGAATGTTCTGGCCATACTGAAGAAAGACTCATATTAAGTTGACATCATTTCCCAGAATTATTCCCCAGGATTATTCTTAGTGCCTCCTCATTTTGTTTTATGTTACAGTTTTCTTCTTAATTTTATTATGTGGTTTTCAGCATCTCTATTGCATTTTAGGTAAAACTCAGATATCTCTAATCCTTCCATAATGCCATAGAAACACAATTTCAGTCCGGTATTATGTATCCTAAGTGTTTTAACCATTTTTGAAATGGAAACCAAACAAAATCAAGATTTTCACTACAAGTTGAGTACATAGTGTCTTCTCCCTATTATCACTCTCTGCTTTGGATTTGAGCTGGGACAATTAGCAAGTTGTTTTTCAGTAGTGGAACTGGAGTCTAAGAAGTTGGGGATGGCCTGCCATGGTCACCCAGCTGATTGGTGCAGGGCTTTCTAGTGGGTTCATACTATTTCTTCCCTAGGAGCTTGGAAGCACAACTATTTTGCATGTCACTCTAAATACTTAAAAAAAAAAAATGTCTTGCAAGCTCTAGTTCCATTTAATGAATTTTTTTCCCATGAGAACTATTTTTCTTTTCCTTCCTTCCTTCCTTCCTTCCTTCCTTCCTTCCTTCCTTCCTTCCTTCCTTCCTTGTCTTGTCTACACAACTACTTTCTCTACATAGGAAAATATCCAAGTATGTGGAAGAAAGAGATCACACAGAAACTCTGGCACATGTCCAAACCTTGAGAACTGCCCCAAGTGGAAGATACATCAAATGTAACTAATAGCAATATGGAAGTAAAAAAGAAAAAAAGAAAAAAGAAAAAAGATAGAAAGGAATACCTGAAAAGTAGGTAACCATTTACCTTCTCTTTCGTGAAGTGTAATAAAAACCCTAATCCACTGCCCTTTTTTCTTGAAGTCCAATTGCCCCTCTCCTACCAGTCTTGGGCCTCTCTAATCTTGAGTGCTTTCCTGTAGAATACTCTAGCATCTCATTAATTTCAATCGGGAATTAGTTTAAAAATTTTAACTAACATTAATCCGAAGGTTGATTTTTTGCTTCTTTCACTGATAACCCTAGTCCTCAGTTTAAAGCTTAAGCTTGATGCCTTTTGTATTATTCTTGAAAGACACCAGTGCTCCTCACTGCAGTGTAAGGAGGTGACAGAAAAGAGGGGCCAAGGTTTTCATAAGAGGGATTATAACAATAGAGTTTATAGGAGGGAAGAATTATATGTGCAACCAAAAAGGAAGTCTTTAGAATTTACAGCTAAAGGAACGAAAGAGAATTAGTGGTGCTTATATGATCTTTGAAGAAATTTCTGGTTTAAGAAATTGGTTTTTGCCTTGATAGTTATTATGTACTGAAACTAATCCCAGGACGAAAAAAAAGTCTATGAACATGGTGTCATAGTGTCATTGATCCGGGTCTTAATTTTGCTTCGCCACTCAGTTATTAGTTATGTGGTTATGAGCAAAACATATAATTTATCTCAATATAGGTTACATTTTGTATAAAAGATAATATCTACTTATATCATGGCGCTTCTTATGGGTACAAAATATGATACTGTAACTTAAGGATTTTGTCAAGCACATAAATATTAATGATTAGAAAGATGTAGAGCACACAACAAAATTTTCAAGTTGTGTTAATCTGAAACCTAGGGCTTTGTTGAAATTCATCAGGAGCTCCTAGGTGGTACTGGAAAGATGAAGAGACAGGAATCAGGACCCCTAGCCTCAACGTAACCAAAGTATCCCAGTGTCTCTTTTATATTGGGGGTTTTTAGTAACAGTTTGCTCCAAAAAGCGTGTCAGACTATTTACTTAAAAAATTGAAAACCACATAAATAAAAAAATTAATTCAATTATGAGTTAGAAAACCCATATTGTAGTCACATTAGCTATGTGACCTCAAAAAGTTAAAGAAATTTATCTAAAAATGGCTGTCTATTTACCCATGGTAACTTTTTAATAATTTATGCTTGGCTAGCTCTGGATGCAATTTGTCCTAATTTTAAAGGGTAATACAGTTATCCCCTCTAGTTTTGGGCTCAAATTTTTAGTAGCCATTTTGTCTATTTTCTTTGGCAGTTTCTTCTTTGTTCAAAGTAAATCTGCGTTTCCGAAGCTCCATGTAGTCTCACATACAGACATGGAAACAGTCACAGAAGACCGGATAGCTTTAATCTTATTTATCAACTAGGTAATATACTTTAATATACTTGGTAATATATTTTATCTTGGTAATATACTTTAATACCTCCTAGAGAAAGTCTTTAAGAAAGTATCAAGTTATTTGAAGAGTATATTGATTAATAATACAAGGAAATTTATTGTAATCAAAACATTACAAAGTCAATTAATTCATTTCAAAAGAGTTATCATATTCAATATGAGGTATATTTGCTGATATAGACCTCATACCTTAATCTTAAGAAGAAGGGTCAGCAGGCATTTTGTCATAATGTTTTTGAGTTCCATAAAACACAAATGTGTTTATTTTTTTTAAGATTTTATTTATTTGTCAGAAAGAGAACAAATGTGTTTAGATCACCATTTTTAAAAAATGCATTGTTTCTTAATGAAACGCATGACCTTTATAGGCAAAGAGCAGTTTATTCTTGTCTAGGCAGATGGTATGGAGTTTTACTATGAATTTGAAACAAATACTAAAAAATAGTGAAGCTGATAATTACCAGAAAGACTACCTCAGGATTTTTTCTCTGATTTATTTTCTGCAAATAACAAAATTAATAATTGTTAACACTGAGTGCTTATTACGTACTAGTCACTATGTTCAGCAATATGCATCGACTACCTCATTTAATCCTCATCACATTTCTGTCAGGTGGATATTAATGCTATTATTTTACAGATGAGGAAATAAGTTGGAGGCAGTTAAATAGTCTCTGATCTAGGAAGAGGTGAAAATGGAAATTGGGCTCAATCACCCTTGCTTCAAGAGAACTCCTCTGACACTTAATTGTTTTATGACCAGCAACTTGCCAAAGTGGGACACGTGACATCAAGGAGTTCATTTTATCCAACATCAGGGAGTTAACTTCTCACAAGTAGATGTCTCCTGGGTAAGGGACTGCAATTCCTTCACTGCCGTTGTGAACTATTGGTGGTAATGACTGAAGGTCTGCATCCAGCTAGAGCATTTGAGAGCTGACTGATGTGCCTGTGACAGACTATCATTCCCTTAGAGTTGATTTCACTACAGTGGCGTGCTGTTATGTCTGTGGCTTGCAAAAGTAGTCCGTGTATTGCATGGATAATTGTAGAGATGGAGGCCACTTTATTTTACTGTGTTCCTCTTACAAAGGGGAGACAGTTTTTTGAACCCTCAATACAAAGAAAATCTATGCATATCCTGAGCAGCAACTGCTAGTGTGTGTGTGCGCGTGTGTGTGTGTGCACGTGTCTGCGTCTATGAGTGTGTAATCGCATGTGTAAATGAGAATATACGTGGATGTGTAAAAGTGAGTGAGAATGTGTGAGCACGTGAACTGGAGAACGTGTGTGTGATTCTACGTGTTCTTAAGTGCATGGTGAATCTTAAAACTAATTATGCTTCTGTCTTGGATTTGGCTACTAAGGTGCTCAGAATTAAATGTTTGTTTCATCTCTAGTAACCGTACTAACGTGGTGTGTATTTCATGAACTCATTTTACCATTTACTTTACCTTATACTACTGCTGTTGTTTACTCCATTTGTCTTGATTTCTTTATCTATTTTTTATTTTTGGTGTTGTATTCATTTTCTGTAGCGGATCTCAATTTTTTTTTTTTAATCTAAGGGGTAAAAAGTCAACTTCTAACTAAAAATATCAATTCCTTGAGACACAGCATTCTCCTCTTTAAAATGAGAATAATAAAATCCCCTTTAGAACAACTGAGGCAGGTGAAAGAGTGTTTAAACTATTAGGCTTTTTCTACCATAAGGAATTATTGCTTCACAATTCCTGGATACATTGCCTTATGCTATTTACAACTTTAGGATGCTTTCCTGAGGTAGAGCCTTTATCCAGTACTGTAAAATAAATATTTATTGGCACTGCATGCCAGGTAATGTTCCAAGCACTTTATATATGTATTAACTTATTTCAATTCCACATATTCCTATTGGGTAGGTACTACTATTATCCCCATTTTATAAATAGGAAAACTGAAGCACAGAGAAATTATGTTAATTTGTCTAATTTTAAAGAGCTAAAACTTGATGAAGTCATAATTTAAGACCGACGTCAGTAGCTTCTTTGTATTACTTTGGCACATGCACTTGTTATTTTAAGAGTAGATATTATCTTTTCCTTTTCCTAGAGTTATTTTATTCTTATTATTTTATTTTTCTAAAGATTTTATTTATTTATTTTTGCAAGAGAGGTAGAGAGAGAGAACAAGCAGGAACAGCGGGGAGGGGCAGAGGGAGAAGCAGGTTCCCTGCTGAGCAGGGAGCCTGATGCGGACTCGATCCCAGAACCCTGGGACCATGATCTGAACTGAAGGCAGTGGCCCAACCAACTGAGCCACCCAGGCACCCTATTCTTATTAATTTAATTATTTTATTCATTTATTATAAGATTACAATTTTTAAGAGTTTAAGCCCAAATGTATATTTTAATAACATATTCAAATATGCCATCGTAAGGCTATTTTAAGTATCCATTACTTAGATATAATATTTTCAGATACAATATTTTCCTTCTTTTCACTGAAGATACCAGCCTAATTTTAAAGGCTGAAATAGAATGTACCTCAAGTGGCATCTACTAGAATGTTTAGAAGAACAGTATTTGCGTGAGTGCAAACACAAATGCCCATAAGCAAAGTCATTAAAATGTGATATATTCACATTGTAGAATTGAACGCAGCATAAAACTGATCCACAAGTACACACAAATAGGAATGTGCCTCACAAACCTAACGCGGTGAGAATAACCAGATAAAACAGGATGTGCAGCGTAGTTCAACTTCTCTGAAGGACAAAATAGGCAATATTAGAGGTCGAGATAATAGCCACCTTTGAATTATTGAATGGAAAGGGGCATGAGGAAAGCTTGTGGGTTCTGGTAACATCCTGTTTCTTAATCTAAGTGCTAGTTTCAAGGGGGCATTCTTCTTTTTTTAATTAAGACATTGAATGTTTAGGGCAGTTTTAGGCTCACAGCAAAATTGAGGAGAAGGTATAGAAATTTCCCCGTACATCCCTTGCCCCCACACTTGCATAGCTTCCCCCATTATCAACATCGCCCACTAGAATGGTACATTTGTTACAACTGACGAGCCTACATTGACACATCATAATTGTCCAAAGTCTCTAGTTCACTTTCTTGTCCGCTCGTGGTGTCATGCATTCTATGGATTGCACAAATGTGTATTGACATGTATCAATCATTACAGTATCAGAGAGAGTACTTACAATGACCTAAAAATGCACTGTGCTCCACCTTCTTGTTCCTCTTTCTCAATAACCCTGACAACAACTGATCTTTTTACTATCTCTATAGTTTTGCTTCCAGAATGTTATATAATATTTGGAATCAAATAGTGTGTAGCCTTTTCAGATCAGCTTATTTCACTTAGTGATGTGCATTTAAGCTTCCTCCATGGCTTTTTGCAACTTGACAGGTAATTTCTTTTAGCACTGGATGATATTCTTGGATGCAGCACAGTTTATTTATACATTCATCTACTGAAGAACATTTTGATTGTTTCTAAGTTTTGGCAATTACAAATAAAGCAGCTATAAACATCCATGTGCAAGACTTTGTATGGACATGTTTTCAATTCTTGAATAAGCAACAAGGAGAGCGATTGTGGATTATGTTGCATGTGGATTGTGTGGAATCAATAAAATCAAGTTGGGAATAACTAACATCTTGACACTATTGTGTCCTCCTATCTATGAACATGGAATATCTCTCCATTTACTTTTTCTTTGATTTCACTTATCACAGTTGTATCATTTTCCTTATATAGGTCTTGTATATAGTTTGTTACATTTATACTTGAGTATTTCATTTCTGGGGGGTGCTAATGTAAATGGTATTGTATATTTATTTTCTAATTTCATTTGTTCATTATTAGTATATAGGAAGCAATTGACTTTTGTATATTAACTTTGTATCCTGCGCCCTTGCTGTAACAGCTTGCAGTTCCATATATTTGCCAATTCTTTCAGATTTTCTACATAATCATTTCATCTATAAATAAAAAGTTTCATTTCTTCATTCCCAATCTGTATACTTTTGTTTCCTCTTCTTGTCTTCTTGCATTAGATAGAACTGCCAGTATGATGTTGAATAGGAGTGGTGAGAGGGGAGGTAACTTTGCCTTGTACTAATTAGTGAGGAAGTTTCTTACCATTAAGTATAATGTTATCTGTAGATTATTTGTAGACATTCTTTATCAAGTTGAGGATGTTACCCTCTATTCTTGGTCTACTGAAAGTTTTAAAAAATCATTTATAAGCACTGGATTTTGACAAACAATTTTTCTGTGTTATTGAAGGATTACATTAATTGATTTTTAAATGTTGAACCAGCCTAACGTATCTATGATAAATCCTACTTCGTCATGGTGTATAATTGTTTTACACATTGTTTGATTCCATTTTCTAACATTTTGTTGAGGACTTTTGCATCTATCTACATGAGAGATGTTAGTCTGTAGTTTTTTGTTTTTTTTTGTTTTCTTTTTTTCTTTTAATGTCCTTGTCTGGTTTTGGTATTACGGTAATGCTGCCCTCATAGAATGAGTTAAGAAATATTTCATTTGCTTCTATCCCCTGGAAGAAATTGTAGAGTTATTTATATATACTGTTGTAAAAAGATATTCCTTATAAATAAATATTCCTTACAAAAAAGAAGATGCATGGGATTGCATGTGCTTTGATCCCGTTTGTGTTAAAAATAGATTTTAATATATATTTCTAACCCTCCCTTTAAAATATATTTTGAAGAAATTTTACTCCCCAGATCCTTTTCTGAGTACTCTGAAAATCTGTACCTTGGGGCATCTGGGTGCCTCAGTCCTGTAAACATCCTACTTTTGATTTTGGCTCAGGTCATGTTCTCAGGGTCATGAGATCGAGCCCTGCACTGGGCTCCACACTCAGCGTGGAGTCTGCTTAAGATTCTCTCTCTCAGGGTGCCTGGGTGGCGCAGTCGTTAAGCGTCTGCCTTCGGCTCAGGGCGTGATCCTAGGGTCCTGGGATCGAGCCCCGCATCAGGCTTCTCCGCTGGGAGCCTGCTTCTTCCTCTCCCACTCCCTCTGCTTGTGTTCCCTCTCTCACTGGCTGTCTCTCTCTGTCAAATAAATAAAATCTTAAAAAAAAAAAAAAGATTCTCTCTCTCCCTCTCCTTCTATTCCTCCCCTTCCTCACGTTCTCTCTCTCAAATAAATACATAAATAAAATCTTTAAAAAATAAATTTGTACCTTTTCTGCTCATTGGTAGATAATGCAGACAAGCACTTTTAAACAAAGATATTGATGGAAATTCCTAACTTGACACAGTGTTAAGCTTTTCCCCTCTACCTCATTTAGGACCTTCTTCAATCTGGAAGGCGGCAATGGAGAAGGAAGATGGGGTCCTACTGGACCTCACCCCTGCTTACTTACCTTCCTCCCTTTCCTTTAGCTGCCTGTTCTTTCCCAGATGCAGTAGGGAGGCTGGGAGGGGATAGGTGAAATGAAATGAGATATAAAGCACAGTGGGCCTGGAAGATGGTTAAGTGTGGTTCTTCCTTAAGCCCTGAGCACCATGTGATGCTCCTGAATGTTTATCTGCATGGGTCACCTGGTGTCTTAGAAAAGCTCAATTTTGTTGGTCCCTAAGGCCCCTCCAGGTGATTCTCTCACTTATGTGTCCATAATTGCCAATTAAAGTAATCTCTTTTCCAAAATTCTGACAATATTCTTTCCACTTTCTCCATCTTTCTGTATTCGTCAAGTGAATTATGGAGTTTAAAAGTCATATACTATTCTCACGTTCTGTAATAAAGTTTCATATATATATTGTGGTATTTGGGATTGTACAATTTTAAGTTTAACATCCTGGTCTCTATTTTATGAGCAATTCATCAGAAATGGAGGCAGAGAAAATCCATTACTGGCATCACTGGGTAAACATTTAAGTATATATGCACTCCACTACAAAACTTTGTGGTTACATTCTTAACACTGGTTACATGAGTAACATTGCACAGAGTCTGCAGCACCAAGGATAACTTTTACTTTTTGAGCATGTCATTTTGTACACTTTAAATTATGTTGGCAGCTTGAACATCTGTTACTCTAAACATCGTCATCTTCTTCATCATCAATTACATTTTAAAATTAAAAAAATGAATGAATAAAAATACTACTGCAGCATTTCCAATAATTCCTATGCTTTGAGTCTCTGAATTATCCTAATGTTCGATCTCCTGAACCCTCTACGTGCTTGGTGAAGAACTGCTGAGCTGTATAATACATTCCTTTGATCTTCCTCCAGATTAAATACTGCTTTCACTCTTCATGGGAACGACTGGACAAATGAATATTGATAGTATTTCTCTCTTCCTCTTTGGAAGAGGACCATAACTCTCTCCATCTGTTGAAAATTTTGTCTTCTTCACCTGTTGTTCTCATTCAGTCAATTCCAACAATTGCCTTCCTCATTTTGTTTACTCTCAGATACACCAGCCATTCTGTAATCATGGTATGGGTTAGATATTGATTGAGACTCATAACGACCCAGTGTTATTCAGGTTTTTCACAATTCAGGCATATGTGTCAAAGGTCATGAGACCCAGCAAGATGATCGTAGTAGTAACAGATTTCTGTTTCAAGCACTGTTTAAAGCACTTTGTTTATACATTTCATTTAATCCTCACAACAAACCTATAAGGAAATAAAGTATCTTCATTTCACAGAGGAGAGCTGAGGCACAGAGCGATGAAATACTTTGCCCGAGGTCATGGAACTAGTGGAGGAAAGAGATTCCCAGCAGGTACATAGGCAGTCTTGCTACGGAGTACTTGCTTTTCACATCGAGGCTATACTACTTCTCAAATCTGCTTTTCCTAACATGTAATGAGTAGTTAAGTAAATGCCACTGAAGGTTAGCATACCTCTATGATCAATATTTTCCTCAACTTGAATGTGTAAATATGACAAGGTGAAAAAAGCAAATTAATAAGTGATAGGTAGCATTTTCCAACTCAAAGGTTATATCTCTTTTGGGATAGAATGAGTGATTTCGAAGCACATGACTGGCAGCACAGGTAGATTTAAATATTTTTTTTTTTAGTTTTTAAATTCCGCAAAGCAAGTACATTTGATTTCCTCTCAGGTTTTATGTTATATCAGTTAAACAGCTAAAACAATGTTTCATGAGAGTATTATTTCAACTGAGAACATCTGCAATGAACTGGAACATCTTTTTTCCCCAAGAGTTCATGTTAAGCTTACAAGAGGTATCCAACATTTTCTTCCATATCTGTAAAATATTTCTATATTATTTAACAGCTATAATGTCTAACTCTAGTTTTAGTAATAATCTGATTTGAAAAATGTCCCCAAAACTTTGGCATCATTATAGATAGGATATTATTTAAATAATTGATGCTTAGGAAATATCTTTTTAAGTACTTTTATCCTAGTCATGTTTCAAGTTTTCCATTAATAAGCAAAATTACCCTGTGATGGTTTTCTTGCATTTATATGTCATCGATTCATTCTGTGCTTTATTACTGAGCTCAACACTGTTCAAACAAATGTCATTGAGTAAACTGATAACTTCATCTAAATCTAGTTTTATTTCTCTTGACTGTTTTAGCTCTCTTATGTTGTTCTATC
Organism: Ursus arctos; assembly: GCF_023065955.2. Lineage (NCBI taxonomy): Eukaryota > Metazoa > Chordata > Mammalia > Carnivora > Ursidae > Ursus > Ursus arctos. The sequence continues at coordinate 19,448,778 of NW_026622930.1, forward strand.
TGACTGATTCGTGGCATAGTTAAAAGCCGGCTTTGGAGCCAGCTATTTTTCTCCTGTTGCCTGTCTTGGAGAATTCATTTATTATCTCTCAGTGTTAGTTTCCTCATTCATTACATGGAAGAAAAATTCTACCTTGCAAGGTTATTTTAATGATTAGAAATCTTTTATTTCGAATGTACTTCCCAGCACCAACATACAGGAGGAATCAACTAGCAGGAACTATCACTAGCTACACCAACAAACCATAATCATCATCATTATCATTATCATCACTTCGGGTTCAAACTAATTTATTCCTTATAGTATAAACACAAAATCTCTTATTCCATGAAAAATGATGTAAAAAAGAGCTATTTCCATGTTCGATTTCTTTTTTTTTTTTTAAGATTTTATTTATTTATGTGACAGAGAGACAGCCAGTGAAGAGAGGGAACACAGCAGGGGACTGGGAGAGGAAGAAGCAGGCTCCTAGTGGAGGAGCCTGATGTGGGACTCGATCGCGAAACGCCGGGATCACGCCCTAAGCCGAAGGCAGACGCTTAACGACTGCGCTACCCAGGCGCCCCCCATGTTAGATTTCTAAACATGGATTCCATATAATTTCAAAAGTTTGAGAGCAATAGTCTATACCTTACTATTACCCCCTTACTCTAAGAGTCAAGTAATACCCAATAAAATCAGAGAAATTGGCCAAAACAAATTGATACTGAACTGAAAATATTAAGAAACTAATTTGGAAACATACAGCTATCTGACTCCTTTAATTTCATCTGATTTCAGATTGTTATGCTATTAATAAAACATCATCTGTATGACAGCTTGTATTTAGTTCCTATTAAGATGATTTATGTGATTTAAGAACAACCCTTAAGTCTACAGCTAAAGGTGAGATTTGATTATTCCTTTAATTGCAAAGTGAACACGAAAATATTGTGCAGGTTAATTTTATATGGATGCAATTGACTTTACTATTAGAGTTATAAAATGCAACGAAGCTAGAATGCTTTATTTAGCATTTTGGAGTCCCTCAGGGACATTTAAATTTTCCGTGTTCACACAGACTCAGTTAATGATGATCTAAGGCCTCAGACTCTACATTTCACATTTGGCACCATTCCCTTAAGTATATTTTTATGTGAATGACTACTTCTGAGAAAACACCTTTTATATTTCAAAATATCCTAAATTGAGATATCCAGATTTGGTTATAGGAATGCATATTAATGATTTTTTAAAGATTTATTTATTTATTTATTTGAGAGAGAGAGAGAGAGCACGAGAGGGGAGCAGAGCAGGGAGAGAGGGAGAGACTCAAGCAGACTCCAGGCTGAGGGGGAAGCTGGCAACGGGCTCAATCTTACAACCCTGAGATCACGACCTGAGCTGAAATCAATAGTCGGTCCCTTAACTGACTGAGCCACCTAAGAGACCCATTAATGATTATTTTTAAGTTTGAAATTAAAATTTAAATTATTTACCTATTTATGTGATTAGATATCCCTAATCTAAAGTGGAAAGTTACTATCTCAGTGGTATTTAATACTTCACAAAACACCTTTGAATTAAAGTGAAGAATCTTAAATTAAAAAACCCAATCCTTTTACCTCTCTAGAATCCAAAGATCATCTCTTCCTACTTTTCTGTTCTACTGGTTAGAATCTGGATGACATTATAAAATAGTTACCTTTTACCTTTTTTGCTTGTTTCTAATCTTTTTAATTTTATGACCATCAAACTCTTTTTTCTTCCGCTACACATTAGTATATATTTATTGGGGAAAAAGGAAACGGTCTCGTAATTATAGGATTGTGTGCTTCTAAAATATTAAATTGTATGTCAAAACCTTACATCAAGATGAATTTATAACCAGAACACAGACAGCTGTAAAAGGCATTATTAGGGATTTGTGATCCACTTTTGGAAATACTGGGTAAATAATTTATTTAAAAGGAAAATTATACTTCTAATTACATACATATCATCATCTCTTTAAGCAAAATATTCAAGACAATGATTATGATTTTAAAAATTATTTATAATAACCATCTTTTAAAACAATTTATCTGGTTTAAATTTATTATTTCTTTAAGGCAATATAAGTATAATGTCTAATTTAAAGTAAGACAAAATTATGAATTAATAATAATTTTTTCCCCTTTCTCAGGAAAAAAAAATAGATGATTATAATCTATCTTCAACATTTTCTTTTAGAAAATAGGTATGTTAGGAGAACAAAATTTTGTGCATGGAATAACTGCTAGTTCTGTATTATTTCTATTAATAGAGATAACTGTAAATAGTTCCAATTATTTCACAGTATTATAGCATTTCATTTTCTTAAGCCCTCTGTTTCTATAGCCTGTGTTTACCAGATGAGTTTATCATAGAGAATAATGGCACTATCTCTTACGAATACAAATTGCCACATAGACATGCATAGATTGCAGAGCCAAATGAAATGGAATGATCAGAAATGGGGAAAAATCTTCTTTTCTCATTTTTAGTGGTCCTGTAAAGGAATAAAGCCATGAACATTTTTTTTTGATCCATTTTTCCTCCTAACTTGGAAATGTTAAATGAAAACTTCTAGCTAGAAGACAACCTGATAATATGGTTGAGAGATATTTCTTGTCCTTCCTTAAATGACAATAATCTACTAATTAATTACAAATTCTCATATGTCATTAAAGATTTCAACATAGTTATTTTTTTCTTCTACATAAGGCTTTACCCCAAACTACTGAAGTAAGGATCTTTGCTTCTATAGCCTTTTCATTTTTTTTTAAATTAATTCGGCCATTTCTGGACTCTGGAAATCTTTTTATTTTAATTGCATGTCCTATTGTTAAGCCTTCACTTTCATTTATAACAAACTACTTTTTTTTTTTTTAATAACACAAGGAAGTCTCTGAAGAGCAAGAGATGGAATGGTTCATAACTGCCGGTTGAAAAGCATTATGATGCACAGATTTCTCAGACAAGGGCAGATGATTTTTCTATAAAAACCTCAACCTTTCATGTTCTACACTCAACTTTCAGAAGAATGGATAGTAAAAAATCCACAATCCCAAACAAATAGCAGAGACGAGTTGGTAGAGGAAAGCACTTATTATTTTGTCTGCTTCTATTGTTTATTTCAATGAAAAGAATGAAAGCAACTCTGAAAAGAACTTAGAATTGTATGTAGAACACAGAACTGAAGCCAGAAGAATGGATGATTTCTCTTGACTTTTGACATGCACTGTCAAAAGTCCCTGCTTCAGTGGGACTAATTATCTCAGAAGTTTAGAACTTGGCACACTGAGGTTAAGAGTTTGACACCGAGGTTTGTCACCTAGCTTTGCTCTTGAACCACAGGGTAAACTTCTAACTCCTGCCAAGAAATATTAACTATGACATCATTTGGGAGCTAAAACAACCTCTTTGATTTTCACATGAATTCTAAACAGGTTAAGTTACTTGCCTCAATTCTTAAGTTAATTCATGGCAGGGTGAAGTCTAGACCAATGGTCTGTTATCATTGCATAAAACTTTATTTATTTCGCTCAAAGGGCCAGGAAGGATTGAGTGAGTGAGGGAATGAGTAAGTGAAGAGAGTGAGAGAGAGAGAGAGAGAAATCTAGAAGGTACCTGTCCAGTTAGCAGGATAGCAATAGTTATCCATTCATTCATTGGAAATGTCTATGAAGTTCCTATAACCAGCTATGCAGTATGATAGGTGTTCAGAACAAGGAAGTAAATCTCTGATGTGAGAAACTCTTTAATGATTAGTTGTTATTGGATGAGAAGGATTTTTGCAATGGGTTTACTCAGGAGAAGAAGAGTATTCTTAAGTTTCTTTGGAAGATTTCCTGCTGATGCCCCAGTTGAGCATTCTTGTAGCTTGTCTACCTGGGGCTCAGTGGGTACAGCATCAGCCTACATATATACTTCTCTGTGGTAGAAGGTGAACAGTTGAGCACTTTGCCTTCCATATTTTTTATACTCCTTAGAAAATTCAACATTATTGTTACAATGTTATAGACAAAGAGTTTAAATAATTTGCCTAAGGTCATCAAATGTGTAAGTAGTAAAACTATAAATAGAACACAGATAATCTGACCACCAGCTCTGTGCTATTCCTCTGTTATTATTCTGATATCAGGGTGATGCTAATATCTCCCAATGTCCTTTCTTCATTTTAATAAAATCAAAAATATTTTAATGAATTAGAGCTATATGATTCAATAATATTATCCATTTATTTAGAGCATATTTTACTAAGTTTCTGGGCTAAGTATTTTATAATAATTATCTAAGTTAATTATTAAAATGGTCCTGAAAATACACATAAATTCTTCACCTGACAGTTCAGGGAATTCAGGCTTACAGAGATTATGTAACTTACTAGTTGTATGGCTTTGACTAGCTAGTAGAGTTGAGGTTTGAATTTTGGTCAGTTCAATGCCAAAGATTGTACTTGGGGGGGAAAAGCGCAATTATTTTAGCTCTTTCAGGTATAACCACTAGTGTTGTCTATAAATGTCATGCCACAGTAAAACATTGCAAAACACCACTCTACACATTCTCTTTCACACAAAAGACTAACCGAGTAGAGCAAGTAAGTTATTAAATGAAGCGAACAAAGAACAGAGTGGAAGATGAAAAATGAATTCACAACTTCAGTAGTCAAGAGAGCTGTGTCAGAGAAGACGGAAGACAGGCAAGGAGGAAGACAGAAAAGCTGTGCGAAATGGGCTGGGGATGCTTTTGCTCATGTCGTGGAGAGAGCCACAAACTGTGTTTGCTCCAGAGTAGAACACATCTGTGGAAACATTGAACTTATTTCCACATATTTAACTCATTCCTTAATTTTAATGTTCAATAATAAAAAATAACTTTGCAGTGGACCTTGAAAATAAAAGGTGAGTCTACAGAATAATGAGGTTGTCACAAGGGCTCCACTCCTCTACAGCAAATCAGGGAAAGCCAGTGTCAGTGTCATTGACATGTTCTAGGGATTTGTTGCGTTTGACAAGGAATTTTATTTTGTCATATGCTATCAAAAGCAGAGAGCTTATAGAGCAGCCCAGCTCCCAAACCACTCTCCTTCTTCAAGCATCTAGTCTAGTGTCACCCAGAAAACATGGCCTGTAAATGATCATTGTTAAAATTTATAACCTAAATACTTTATATTCTGCCTAAAAAGTAAGCCTGAGTCCTGGAGACACATAACTTTTATGTCTGCAGTCCTGCTCTCTTTGCCAGTAATGGTCCATTCACACTTTGTTTCATGTTGGTACATCTACACAGAACCTTATACATAGAGAAAGGAAGACTTTCTAACATTTACCACCTGTTTAAAGCCAAAGAGGGGCAAGATACAAATAATTAGATTCCCAGTCTATACCTCCACATTTTAACCGGTATTAATGCATATCTCCCTCTATTTAACCTGTTATCCAGGGTATTTGGTGATGTGGAAACATGTTGACAAGGCTTTTTTCATGCAGGTTATCTGCTCATTGTTAGAACAAGGAAAATGAAAAAGGCCACACTTAGCCCCAATCCTGGCATTAACTTTTACTTTTTGCACAGATGAAGGCCACCCACCCTCTTACCATTATACCCCCAACCTCTACACACAGACAGACAGACAGACACACACACACACACACACACACGTGTGCACGCACACACATGTGCACACACTTCTTAAGCAAGGACAATACAGGAGTATAATGAATCAGTAAAAATCTAGTTGGAGTAACTAGGACATGTTCCCGACCTAAAATATAACAACAAAAAGAAAAAAAATTGGTAATTATCATTTTGCCATCTATGCATGCTGTTAAATACTTTATAAACATGTCTGTATGTTCTTTGTGACATTTATACTAAGCAATTTAGCACGTCTCAAGTCTCTGGTAGTGGCATAGCTAGATGGAAACTCAAAGCTGACTATTTCCAACGCCCATGTTCTTCCACTTCATACCATTTGCCTCTAGGAATGCCAGTCTGTTAATGGAGATTATAATGTCACCATTTTAGGAAATGAAGGAAGTCATTGTTGAGCCATAACCACGAAGGAAACTCATGGTCCCGTGAAAGAGTAAAAAAATGGTAATTTTAAAGATTTGGAAAGATTTAACATGAAGCAACTTTGATCTATAAAAGAAAGTAATGAGTCACGAAAAGGAAGGGGCAAAGCTCTCTCTAAAATACCTTCAAAGATTTATTTATTTGCGAGAGAGAGAGAGAGAGAGAAATAAAACTGGGGGGAGGGGCAGAGGGAGAGAGAGAATATCAAGCAGACTCTGTGCTGAGTATGGAGCCTGATGTAGGGACTCAATCTCACAGTCCTGAGATCATGACCTGGGCTGAAACCAAGAGTCAGACACTTAGCCAACTGAGCTACCCAGGTGCCCATAAAATATCTTGATCACTAATTTTTGAGAAACATTTCTTGATCGTAAGAGCAGCAGATGAAATAGATCATCAAGAGTTGAATAACACAGCCCAATTGGTGAGGTGGAAGAAGGAGAATTCAATGAAATATCAAACTCAACACATTCAAGGATAAAGCTATATTTGAGGATGTGAAGATGTGTGACCATGTTCTCACAAAGTGCATATGTCTTACAGATAGCGTGACAGAGGTCTAAATTCTAGGGCAGATGTCTCAATAGTATTTAGACTTGGGATTTTATATAATATTGTTAGTATTTGCTGCAATGTGAGAGAATTAGAAATCTGGAGCAGAAGGAAAGTACTAAGCTGATAACAGAAGAGTGAAATGCTTGTCTAAATAGGAAGAGGAAAGGATGATCAGAGATATCTAGTCATGGATCAAAGTGGTATTATGAGATCCAAGAGAAGTTATAGCAGAGAGGGAATGGTGGACACTGGTCAACTCACAATACAAGTCCAGAAAGACAATGACTGGGGTATGAAAGTTGAGAATTCAGAGGTAATAATGCTCTCATTGAGAACAGTTTTGGTGTGAAGACAAAGGCCAGATTGCAAAGTGTGGACTGTAGGAAGATCAGGAAAGAGAAACTCCATGTGCAGGAAACTATTCAAAAAAGTTTAGGTAAAAATAAATGATATATATGACAATAGCTATAAATATATGATATCCAGGAAGAGGAGAGGGAAGGGAGAGAGAGCAGAGGGAGAGAAAGAGAGAGAGAGAAAGGACATAATGGAGCAAGGGTCAACTGCTGAATTGTGGATCATAAATGGATATTTGAACCCTTCATATGAGAAACTGGAATGACTGTTGTGTCATCAGGAACCTGAACTGTTTTCACAAACTTAGTGGACCTTACTCCTGTTACCTCTCAGAGCATCTATAATGCACAAACTGTGAAATAGTTCCTACTATTTGTCATGCCTTGCTGAATTATCAGACCTGGTACCCTGAGCAAGATAAAGGATGTCTATACAAGTGTACCAGAAATCAGGGCATCATAGTTGCCTAAAGTGGAAAGAATATTTGAATATGGCGACTACTATTTTCATCTATCACTATCTTTTTTTTTTTTTTTTTTTGTACTGAAACTGTTCTAAATGCTTCAGGGTACTCTTAGGTGAGACCAAGAAATGAACCTGATACTTTGAAAATCTCTCCTTAGTAGAGACCAAATAATCACCAGCCACAAGAGAAAGCAGAATTAAAAAACAACACCCCCCCCAAAAAACCCCAAAAAACCCAAAACCAAAAAACCTGGTTAGTATTCCAGGAACAAGAAATAAACTACACTGGAAGGCAGAGAAGAGAATATAAACCTATGGACAGTGTCCAGATTTAATTTGTTCCATTCTACAGGTTAAATCATGATCTTCCTAATGACCAGCTCCCTAGGCAGATACACAGATGTATAGTCATTAATGACTAACAGGATCTGGGATGACATTTTAGCCTCAGCTTGGACTGTTAGTGCCATAATATTTGAAGCCACACAGGCAGGTTACGAAACACAAATCCTGAACTTCATTTTCATTGCCTATGTTCTATTTTGAAAAAGCTGAGGGAGTACAGGGTGAGAGATTAAATGAAAAATCTGTGAAGACAGATGTAAGAACACTTACAACCTTTAGGGTTAAAACTGGCTTCAGGAACCCTGTCATCTGCCTCATTCATTTATTCTTCTCAATAACCTTCTGAGGTCTATAGATTCAACTCCATTTTTGGAATTAAGCAAACAGAACTATATTCATGATAACTCCTCATGTAAGTTCTTCTCTTGAGCTTCTAGTTGTTCTTTGTTTCTCCTTATGGCTTTACCTTCTTTCCTTTAAATGTTGCCATTCCTCTGGAGGCCTCTTTGGTTCTCTCTCATTCTAACCTCCCTAGTGAAGCTCTTAGTTCTAGGGTTCAAATTCCACAAATATGCCAATGACTCCCAAATCAGATCAGCTGAGCTCTAGGCATTTCTACTTAGCTCAAAGATTTAACATCAAAAGTTAATTCATTGTATTTATCACAAGTTTCCTTCCTCTTCCAGTATTCCTGGCATTATTGCAATCCACCTGGTTTCTCCATTTTTTACTTCTTTCTCTCCATCAGGCCCTTCTGCCAAATAATCACTAAGACCTGTTGATTCTCATCTAAATATTTCACAAATCCATCTCCACTTCCTTGTTCTGGACCACCATTGTCCTCTTCCTGCCCTGCTGCCCCAGCAGGAGTCCCTACCTTTGATTCATCTCCTACACTGAAATCAGAGGAGCCTTACTGACATGTGTACCTTATCAGGTCATGTTTTTGCCTGGAAATTTTCAGAAATTCCTGACTAGACTCACCATTGATTCAAAGTTGGTCAGTGTTGTATGCAAGGCCCTTCATGATCTGACTCTTGCTTCCCTCACCAGCTTCAATTATTTCCACTTGCAATGTTCTCTCTCTCACTTCAACACACCCTAAACTCCATTCCCACCTGAACATGCCATGCCCTTGGCACCTCTAAGTGGGGCCATCTGTTAGGCCCTATGTCAAGTTTATCTTTTCTCTATTTCTGCCCTGGGTTAATAAACACCGCTCATCCTTCAGGATTCCTCTCTACCGTTTCTTCCACCTTGAAGCCTTCCCTGTCTGATTCCTCTACAAATGTCCTCCATGGCATTCAACTCTATCACAGGCAGCACTTATAACCCAGAAGCACTCCAATTTTCTCTTTATTTTCCTCTCTCTGTGCTCCTTTGAGTTTAGGTGCCTTCCCAAAACAATAAAACCAGTAAGTTGCAGGATCAAAATTCAGATCCAGTTCTGCTCTCTCACCATTGGGCCACACTGCTTCAATGTAATCCCATGGTGTGCAGCAATCCAGCTTGCTAACTAACTTCCTTCTAAGTTTTAGTTATAAGGGATGGAGAAATTTCCATGCATACACATTCTTACTCCCCTATATATTTATTATATCTTTCATCACTACAGTCACCAAAATAATTTGGATAATTATGGTACTCAATATTATTAACTTTCCCCATTTGAACTAATACATATGCACCTTGTTTTGTGCTCCTCTCAGCTTGTTGTAGTTGGACCAGATCTTGTGGTTCTTATTATGATTGCAAAATGTCCTCAGCAATAAACATCAGGAAATAAAAAAAAAAGGGGGGTGTGTTATTATTCACAAGTCCTGGAAAGCACATGGCATACCTGGGGCCACACAGTGAGGTCATGGGTAGAGAAAGAGAGAAAGCTTGTGTCTGAGGTTGTTTTCATTTGGATGGAAGGTGGGGGCTTAGGGTTTCGGGGGCTCACTCTTTATTGGTGAATTTAAAACATAAGAGCAGGAATTGAAAGCATAGGAAGAGGAAAAACAATAAGCCCAAAGAGTCAGTTATCAAAATCAGCCAAGATCTCTAAAACAAAGGAGCCTGCGGCAGGAGTTGAGTTGTGGTGGAAAATGGGGGTTTGGCTAGCTCTTTCTCTAGTCCTGTGGCTGGCACTGTGTTTATTTGAGATAACCATCTTTGAAGTGGATGCCTCTTTGAAATGGATGCCTTGACAATCAAAGTTTAAGTTAGGCACTTGCATTACAATAAAAGAAAAACCATCTGCCAGGGCTTACACTAAAACCTTTAGGTTTAAAGAGATTTTAGAACACTAGTTCTCAAACTTGGCTGCATGTTGAAATTGCCCCGGGAGTTTTAAAAAATACTGATACTTGGATTCCACCCTCAGAAAGTTTGATTTATTTGTTATGGGGTTTTGCCTAGGCATCGGGATTTTTTCAAAGCCTGTGAGATCATTTGAACATGCAGTAGTGTTTGAGAACCACTGCCTCCGAAAAGATCTAGCTTACCGCATCTTCTCAAAGACAAGGGAAGTGTAGAGAGATTAAGGACTAGCCTGAGGTTAAATGATAACAGATCATATGAGTAATTAGTCACATGTGATTGATTCGTGAATTGAAGATTGGTTGCCATGCAGTTAAAATTAGGTAGGATTTTGAGACCGTCCCCACCGCAAAGATGCTATACGGAGGAAAAGGGAAAAGCCATCTCTCTCCTAACATAACACAGCCCTCCTCTGCTGCCCAGTAAAATAGCAGTACCTTGGTTTCATGCTTATGATATTCAGATCAAGTATGTCCTTTATGAAGTACTTTCAGATCTATTATCTAGTTTTTCTACAATTTTGAGATAGTTTACTTATGGACCTAGCTTTTTAAAAATTATAATCAGTAGCAAGCAGTGAGTTAGAATTTTAGGCTAATAAATATTATTTTAAAAGTATATAGGAAATCTTAGTTTAGACATGTACATAGTTCACAGGATTAAGAGGAGGGCTTTGGCATCAGCCAGTGCTGAGTTTAAGTGTTGACCCACACACACATGAGCCATACAGTGTTGGGCAAGTCACTTGACTTTTCTGAATCCCAGTTTCCATAGAGAGGGCAGTAATCATGTTGTCTATGGTGATAAATATCAGCTCCTACAAATGTATTATTGCAGGATTTCTTTTCCTTCAGTGCCTGGGGCTCTTGGGCACCATTTCGGAGAATGAAGAGGTAGACCAGACGAAGAGTGGTGAGAAGCAAAGCAAAGTTTATTGATCCATAGTAGTACAGAGCCCCCAAAGAGGGAGGGACACAAGAGGGTTGCTACCAGAGTTTCCATGTCTAGAAGTTTTTATGGGCTAGTTGGCGGGCTGTTTTAATCTGATTAACCCTCCAGGCACCTGTCACCCAATCAGGTTTTTATCCACGTGCTCGTCTACCTATCAGGTATTTGTTCACGTGGGAAAGAGTGGAGAGCTCCTTCCAGGGTGGTGTAAAATCCTTTTAAGAGTGGCTTCCTTTTAGGGGGGCCCTTGTCCCTGCCTGCCTTTCTTCTGACTATCCTTCATTAGTATTATATGTATGTGTGTGGTGATTCAAAGGAGGGAGTGATCACTGTGATATGGCTGGCGGTACTTAGAAAAGGTTTTATGGGGGAAAGCACAGGTGAGCTGAGTTTAACAGGAACTGGTATTTCGCAGGGCATGTATTGCTATATTTTTCTAAGAAGATACTGAGACTAAAGAAGTTAAGTCCCGTATATAAAGTCAGCATTTTTGTGGTGTTAGAGGTGAGCTCTAATTAGACTCAGTCCTCTTCCACAATATTCTTGTTTATTTAGGCTTAACACTCACAACGTGGGACAGATCTCCTTACATCCAACGTCCCCTTAACATTAAAATTATTAGCTGGACAATACTCTTTCCCAAGTTGGGTTAAAAATTTTTCACAAACCATAACATCTAAATGGTGCCAACTCTCCTGGCGGAAACTTATAGTAATGAGGCTCCTAGGAATTGGAGTAACCCTGGAAACAAAGTAGAGATAAGACTGAAATGCCAATTAATAAAATATACACTAAATATACACTAAATAAATACACACTTACATACACTAATAAAACACTCTGAAGAGTCCTTTCTGAAAGAAGCAACAAGTACAGTTGCCTTAGGCATATGTTTTTGAACTCTAAAGAATCGGTCTTCCTTTCTCCTCCCCAGAGCCTGAGAGTCAAAACATCATCTTCCTCTGTGATGGAGAAATTGGCTGGGTTTTCATGCATTCTGCTAGTGCAAACTTGACAAATGTGGAGGAAGGCCGTTGCAAAGAGGTGACTGCCGGTTGACCTAGGCGTCTGAGGCTCCTCACCCCTTTCCCTGTCTTTGGAATGTGCATTCTGCTTGCCTTCCCTGCTCCTAGAAGCTGCACCAAATGGCCTTGAGCTAGTGATCTAGAGGGCATACCTGATTGAACCTAGTTAAGGTCTCCATATAAACTTTTTAACATTTGGTGGGAAGGTGTGGAGATCTACTTGTCTTTCAGCGACTCAAGACAAGCTTTGTATATAAGTTCCCTTGTTAATTAAACCTGCCACCTACCAATTTGGAGTGGCCTTTCTCTTTCCTGGGTCTCTCCCTGCCCTGTGTGTTCAGGGGCTGGTTTCAGATGATACATGGGTAAGCTTGCTGAGGAGCTTGTGAACCAACAGACACTTCTCCATCTTCCTGCCATAATTTCTTTATCTGCAAAATGGATGGATACCAGCTATTTTGTAGGGCCAACAGGAGGATTGAATAAAATAAAGCATGGAAAATATTTTATAAACTCTAAAGTCCTGTATTAGTATCAATATTCTTGCTCCTACCTGAAATATAAGGGCTGATGATTCCAGGGCAGATTAAAGACCATAAATGTTTTCTCAGGGCAAATATTTCTACTCCAGGGAAACCCAGTGATATGGAATTCTGTTCCATTTTTCACCCTGCCTTGGTAGTAGAAGTAGTTAATGATAAATCCTTGGTCATGTGGGGTGATGGATGATTACCGAATTAAGAAGGCATTCCCTTCATTCTTTCTAATCTATCTGAAAAAACATTATCTGCTTGATTTTATGGTCAAATTCATTGTTTCAGGGTAAATGGGAAGCTAGTAAGAAAAACAAAACAGATGGAAAGCAGTGAGGGGGCCAACCAAGAGTATTTTAGAAATCTTTAAAAAGATCTAGGAAGTAGAAGAGATTTCTAATGGGATCCTGGGCTCCAATTTTCTGTTCTCAATTAGTTAATGCATTTCACTCTTTCATCAATTACAGTCCATAAAATGTCTGCTATTATTTCCCACCAGGTCTGTTTTTCCTCTCATGGAATAGGATCCCAGAGGGGAGAATAAAACAAACCAAAAAACAGTGCTTCTCAGAAACATAGGATGGATGTGCTCTGAGAATCACCACTGGCAGCAAACAGTCCCCTGCGTAGGGAAAAAAAGAATTTCCTACATCTTCAGAATTTTAGACCAACTTGTAAATCAGCTGATAGCAGAGGGCCTCAAGGGGAGACCAAATAGCTTTATCATTTCATTGCCCTTCATTTTTCTTTTTTAGCAGTGTCTATATCACTATACAAACCCTCGTATCCTTTGCTTTGATTTTTGAAATGTAAGTTAAATTTACAAGTTAAGAATCTAAATGCATTAATTTGCGTGGAAAAAGAGTACGGCACCAAAAAATACTATCCTGAAAAATGTGCTTTCTTGCCTAAATAGCCAAATCTTAAGTCAAATATCAGTAGCTAACAAGAAAGGGACTATTTGAATGCTTTTCCTTTAAGGGCCCACCCACGATCTGGATATTTTGGAGAATATGAATATGTGTATATTCATAATCGTAATTTTCCTTGCCCTCAAAAGATAAAACAAAAACAAAAAACAAAGCTCAGGAGTGCCCTATGCCTAAATGGAACTAATAAAATCTAAAAATATAAAGAGATTGAATAGGTATTCACTTTTTAAAAAATTTTTAACTTTCTTTCTTTAATTTTTGGTTTTTAAAGATTTTTATTTATTTTTTAAATTAACATATGATGTATTATTTGCTTCAGGGATACAGGCCTGTGATTCATCAGTCTTACATAATACCCAGCATTCAACACAACACATATCCTCCCCAATGTCCATCACCCAGCCACTCCAGCTCCCCACTCCCCTCCCCTCCAGCAACCCTCAGTTTGTTTCCTAAGATTAAGAGTCTCCTATGGTTTGTCTCCCACTTGGGTTTCATCTTGTTTCATTTTTTCCTCTATTCGCCTATGATCCTCTGCCTTGTTTCTTAAATTCTGCATATCAGTGAGAGCATATGATAATTTTCTTTCTCTGATTGACTTATTTAGCTTAGCATAATACCCTCTAGTTCCATCCAAGTTGTTGCAAATAGCAAGATTTTAATTTTTGATGGCTGCGTAATATTCCATTGTGTGTGTATGTCTCTCTCTCTTTATATATATATATGTATATGTATACATACATATATATATATATATATATATATATATATATATATATATATATATAACACATCTTCTTTAACCATTCATCTGTTGATGGACAACTGGGTTCTTTATATAGTTTGGCTATTGTGGACATTGCTACTATAAACACTGGGGTGCAGATGCCCCTTCGGATCACTATATTTGTATCTTTGGGGTAAATACCTAGTAATGCAATTGATGGATCATAAGGTAGCTCTATTTTCAACTTTTTCAGGAACCTTCATACTGTTTTCCAAAGTGTCTGCACCAGCTTGCATTCCCTCCAACAGTGTAGGAGGGTTCCCCTTTCCCCAGATCCTCACCAACATCTGTCATTTCCTGACTTGTTAATTTTAGCCATTCTGACTGGTGTGAAGTAGTATCTCATTGTGGTTTTGATTTGTATTTCCCTGATGCCAAGTGATGTTTCTAATAGATGAGGAAACCAAGGTCAAATTAAGTGATCGGTCTGTGTTGGCTTAAATGACCAGTCAGGGCTGCTCGTTTGGTTTATAGCAAAGGCCTTTGGCTTTTCCTTATATTTGCATGCCAAATGACTAGACAATGTTAATGTTTTTTTGTTGTTGTTGTTTTCCCCTAATACCTTAAACCTGACCCACAAATGTTATTTGGAACAAAGAAAAAGAAAGTTGTTCCCATTGTTGACATAAATCAGTATTTCTCAATTGAGATTCGGCTTCTAAAGGTATAGTAAGGGGAACAATTGGGATATGAGGGAATGATGAACTCCAAGGGGTCATTATATACAGATTTATTTCTTTTGCTTTTCCATCTCCACTGACTCTGATTCTAGACTAAATATATTTGTTCAGACCACAAAAGCCCCTTGGTAACAGTACTTTTTAAGCCCACATGTCAGATACTCTCCCAGCCCACTTGGAGTCTAACCATCGGTTTGGGGATATAAGTTTATTCTCTTGATAGCTATTTCCTCAATTGCTTTCAGTCCACAAATGTCTCATTTCAAATGATGATTGGTTTTATTGCACGATATGTGTGCGGTGAGAAGAAGAGGACTGACTGGGTATTTTGTTTTTGTTTTTTGTTTTTTTTGAGTCAGGTAGTGACTCAAGATGAAAGATTCCTTCACACTATGCTACTTACAACTCTACCAAGATGAAACAGTCTACCAGAAGGAGAAGCAGAAGAAGATAGAGAAGGAAAAGGAGAAGAACAACAAGAAGAGGAAGGGAAAGAAGAAGAAGAAAGAAGGAGGAAGAGGAGGAGGGGGGAGGAGGAGAGAGCAAGAGGGAGGAGTGGAAGGAATATTCCTAGTATTAGAAAGAATGGGTTAAAAACAAAAAGGCTTTATTTATTTATTTTACACAGTATCATCTAGATAAAATTACCTTTCATTCCATTTACCCTATCTCATTTTCATCTCCAGTGGAACACTTAAGACAGAAGTTACTCATTTGATTTCTCTTGCATTAGTCACAGTAAACATAGATTAATTAAAAAAAAAATCTAGTGGAACACCTTACATTGCTGAG
Organism: Ursus arctos; assembly: GCF_023065955.2. Classification (NCBI taxonomy): domain Eukaryota; kingdom Metazoa; phylum Chordata; class Mammalia; order Carnivora; family Ursidae; genus Ursus; species Ursus arctos. Next base: position 19,464,582 of record NW_026622930.1, read on the forward strand.
GTTAGGTATTACCTTTTAAATCCAGGCATAGGACCAAGCTCTGTATACAAAATGTAGATAGAATTTTGAGAATTATCATTATTTTTAAAGCACATGTCACGTGAGTTTTTTCAATCCCACAATGCCTTGTGTATTTTTCTTCTCCCTCACTGTCTTCTCTGCTCCCTGCCCTCAGTTAGGCCTTCTTATCTTGTAACTCTCTGTCTTACTACACAGTGCCTTTTTCATGAGCCACATAGAGCCCCAGGTTCTAATCCTTTCACTTTCCACCAGGCCTATCTTCTCCATGCACATGAACTCAATAATCCTGGTTCTTCCCATTTGCTGCTTCCCATTTCCCTCCTAAACTGGATCATTCCCATCCTTCTTCGCTCACTCTATCTGCACCAATTGGCTTTTGTACTGATAAGATTGCACATGTGCTGGGGGACATTAATCACACAGGCACATGATATCTTACCGCTTCAACTTTATACTGTACCCTCAAGTTATTTGTCCAAATTTCTCAAATATTTAGAAGGAATAAGGATGAGAGACTTATCTTTAAAAAAATATTTTACTATATGCCATTAAAATCTTAAATTCTCTAATTCCTTCAAATCATATGTTTCTCCTACCTTTCCTCTTTTCTTCTGGACTCTTTCAGATTAGGTTCCATTCTTCTCACCACGGACCATAATTCCGAATTATCTCCTTGTGTATTTATCTATGTATAGCTCTGTCTTCACTCAGTAATTTTTAAAAATTACTTCTCTAAGCTGCATCACTGTAAATTTCACTAAACAGAACTTGGTTTCCTATCTCTCCTGGTTTTACTGTAATTTTGCTAAGTGAAGTTAGACACATCATCTAAATATAAATGTTTTCATGTGTCTTTTTCACATGCAACTATTGATGCATATGAAAGCTCTTTACAAATGTAAATTTATAGTCTTATAAATGCCAATTCTGAATCATCTCATACACAGCCCTTTCTGAGGCAATCTTGTTACCCTTCAGTATTTTTTGAAGGACAGCCTTTGAAGGCAGATAAAGCTGTATCTAAACAATAAACATCTGGTCCAAAGAGATTCTTCTTCAGAAGTTGAAGTGGGGAAACAGTGAAAATCAGGCAGTTTGTGGCAGGACAGGCAGCAAAATAATCATGAAGTAAACATACACCAGAGAGTCCACCATTTATATTAGTGAGCCAAAAAATTAGAAAACCAAAGTTATAATTAGACATTATAAAGAAGGACATGATAAAGTCAACTAAAAATGAGAAGACTTAGAAAAGAAAGAAAATGCATCAAGATAGTAGCTCATTTAAATTCAAGGTATTGTGCTGGATAGTTTCTATTTGCCTTTCCAAATATACATTTCGAATTCTACGAACCTACTTTGTTCCTTGGAACCACCCAGGCTGCTTTGCCTTTGGCTTCTGATTGGGCATCATCATGGCAGCTGTGGGCGGGAGATTGGGTAAAGATGAAGAGAGATACTGGGGGTTGTATTCTCTCAGATTCCCCTCTGCAAAGCTGCAGCGTGGCAGTTGCTATAAAGGGCCATGGTATCAGATGGGAAGCCCACTGCTAGAGCCACAGGTCTTGCTGGACTTTAGCAGTCACTCCCTCCCTTTGCTCCTTTAGGCCTAAGGGTGGCCATGGCTTCCTTCTCTTTCTAACCCCAGGCTGTGTGACCATCCCATGTCAGTTTTTCTTAAGCTCTCTACGTTTGTGTTAATGGCACCTTCAAAGAAAATTAACTAACACTTCTTAACTAACACTTTTAAATACGTCATCGTTCTCCTTCCTGAAGCCTGACTAAACCCGTCTTAATAGAGTAGATGTATAGCCACTCAATGCTAAGACATCTTGGATCAAGAATGACTCTAGTTTTAGGCTTTGTAAAGTTCACTTTCTTGACCTCATTTTGCAACAGCTCATCAATCCAGTACAGTGTGGCTTTGCCTGCACTTCTCCAATGACTATGGTAATGTCAAGGTCTCCAATGACCTCTCTGTTGCCAAATTTAGTGGGCAGTTCTTAGTCCTCATCTGATTCAACTTCTCAGCAGGTATACTTACCAGCACTCTCGATTGTCCTTCTCTCTCCCAGATTGTTCTGAATTGTTACTGTTACCAAAATGACACTTGTTATATAATTTTACAAGTTTTACATAAAATAGGAGACTGCGTTACCTTTCCCCATTCCCAATTCCCATTTTTCTAGAAACAATGGCTTTCAATGCTTTCAAACTAGCTTCCCCCATGCCATACCCTGACATTTGTCTCCTAATTTCTAAATATATGTTTAAAATATTTTTGCTAGGCTTTTTTGGTTTTAGAATAATCTATCAACTTCCTGTTGAAGAAGCTACTACTGTAATTTCTTACATCACCTCCACACACTTACACACATGAATTGCTTTTTTCCTTTCTGCTTGATAAGGTTATACTATAATTTTTACTTGAATCACTATGCCCTCTCCATATGATTATGGCTAAGTAAATATTCACAAGTGATTCATGCAGTGTCTGTTTTCTTTTTAAAAAATATTTCTGTCACTCTTTTTATTTGCTTTTGTTTCCTCTGTACTCATTCTTAATGTACTATAATAAATAAAATTCCCTCTCATTAATTTTAAGCATTTTCTTTTCTTGGTGTTATCCTTTCTAGAGATTCTCATTCTTTTTCATTAATTATTGCTCAAAGGACATCATCTTGGGATATCTCTTTGCCATCATCCTGGAAATTCTTTTCCCCTTTCCCAAAGGTGAGATCTCCAATTTTCTGGATACCATTTCCACATTCTTAGTTCACTCCTGTATCTTACTGAAGTATATCCTCCAGCAGATTTCTAGAGAAGGGTATATATGAAGAAAATTTTTTGAGATCTAGGACATTGGGTAGCATCTTTAGGTATAGAATACTGGTTGAAAAGTATTTATCCCTAGACTTTTGGTAGCCTTCCTCCATTATTTTCCAACTTCCCATGGTGCTATTGAGCAGTTCGATACTCTTCTGACTCTATGTTCTTTGTATACAAGCCTTTTCCTTTTTCCTGAAATTATGTAAGATCATCATGTTGTCCCATAGTTTTATGATGGCATATGATTTGGGATAAGTCTTTTTATCTATTATACTGGCAATTGGTGTATAGGGTGACCAGCTCTTTCCAGTGTACCCTGGATTATTATTGTTTTTAAAACTAAAGGTCCCACACCTCAAGAACTCCCTGGTTTTAGGCAAACCAAGACATTGGGTCACTTTACTGATGAGTCTTCTCAATTTATAACATCATGAATTTCAGTTGTGGGAAGTTTTCTTAAGTTACTTAATGATTATCTCCTTTTTCTTTTAATTTTTAAAAATTTTTCCAGATACAACATTTTTTTAGTTGCTGTGTCTCTGGACTGAGAAGATGGTTAATTATATCTTTTCTAGTTACTATGTTTTCCTTTCTTTCCTTCCATAAGTTTTTTACTCCCACTCCCACTTTTGTATTTAATCTTTTATGTCTCTTATCTTATTTTTTTTTATTTATTTATTCGACAGAGATGGAGACAGCCAGCGAGAGAGGGAACACAAGCAGGGGGAGTGGGAGAGAAAGAAGCAGGCTCATAGCAGAAGAGCCTGATGTGGGGCTTGATCCCATAATGCCGGGATCACGCCCTGAGCCGAAGGCAGACGCTTAACCGCTGTGCCACCCAGGCACCCCTCCTATCTTATTTTTATTTTGCAAGAAACTTTTTTCTTCCTGAATGTTTGCATTTTCTATAGTAACCTATCCCTGTTTAATAAATGTGTTTTTTCTCTTTTTTCTGTATAGACTTTCTACTGCTTTTGACATAATTCTACTTTATTCTGAGTATTTACTATTTGAGATTTATCTCAAATATTTGGTAATCATTTGATGTCTGTCATATCTAAAAGCGATACACTAGAATTCTCTTAGGAAGGTACACGTGCTGGATCAGGGAAGATTCTCTGACTGGACTCTTCTTGAGGATCTCCAATTGTCAGTTATCTGAAAGTTCTTTCTCTTAAACTTATTGGTTTCCCCAGAAAAAATTTTTGACTCCTTCCTGGATAGTGTAAGCCTTGATGCCATGTTCTTGGAGCTGAGGAGAAGAAACTTAGGTCTGTCACTATTTTGTACCATTATCTTCTTTTATGAGTATGATTTCCTCCCCTTTCTCTGGGGTCCTGAGTTGATACTTCTTAGGTTAACCAACCTCTTTAGAGAGTAAATCCCTAATGTTCTGTAATGGTGAAGGACATTCAATTACTAGTCAGAGGTTAATAAGGGAAGGGATTAAGGAGTCCAAATCTTTCTTATACAAATTTTCAAACAGTGCTTCTATCTATAGTACCATCTATATTTCCATTTTCAGAAGTACCTGTACCTTCAATTTTTGAACAATTTGTGGCATTTTGTGTTGTAGAAATCATCTTTCAATCTAGCTAGCCTAATAGCTTTCCATTTGTCTCCTTGATCCAATTCGACTCACCATCATGTCTCCAGAAAATCAAATCAGATAATGTCTCACTTGAGAACCCTTCATTGGCTTCCCAGAACACTTAGAAGAAAATACAAATTATTGCATTATATAAAAAATCCTGCATGATCTGGCCTTTGCTTATTGCAAAACCTCATTTTGTATCATGTCCTCTTTTACTCACTTAGTCTAATTACATCATTATTATGCCAAGCGCTTCCTGACACAAGGTCTTTGCATGTTGCGCTCCTACTCTGGAATACTCTTCCAACAAGTGCATACATGTATATACACCTTCACACATACACACAGCCCACACACATGCACTTTGCCCATGACTAGATTCTGTTCATTTTTCATGACTCAACTTCAGTGTCACCTCTTCAGCAAGATCTTTTGTGACCACTTGCTCTGAGTATTTCATCCATCCCTCATTCCTACTTTAGCCCTTTGTTTATTTCCTCTTTAGCAGTTACCTCAATTTGTAATTATTCTCTTTATTTCTTTCAGGAATACCATAGAGGGGCATTTGCATGACTAATTTAAATATGCAATGTAATTCTGCATTATTATGCAAACCACATTAATCTTCCTGACCAGTATGTACACCAGATTATTTTCAGGAAATTCTTTGGCTCATACTACTCAGATGCCATTATTTTCAGGCAATATATTACAGTACATTTACAGGTTACTGGGAGGCATTTTTATAAATACAAACTAAACCACACTTGTCAAAATAAAAGAACAAAGTGTGATGAGAGTTGACAGTTTAGATTAGATATTCCCTTCACTTGAGCAGTCAGAATATTAACCTCAGGGGGTTAAAAGTGGCACAGGGAGATAACTGCTAGATATAAAACAATGAGAAGCAGGGTAAACAAAGAGCACTTACTGAATTCAAGTAATCTACAATACATTCCCCATATACAACATGAAAGAGGCAATGAAATTGATCCAAAATAAAAGGGAACATCAAGGAACTAGAATGAAATGGTATCAGTGTTTTTCTTGCAAAAGAAAACATGCATTATTACATTTTAGCAATATAAGACATAGTGTTAGATGCTATAACATCAGTATGCCTAGGGTGCCATATAGGACTATACAGGAGGGACACACAGCGTAATGAGGAGCAGGCAGGAGCTGCTAGAAGAGTAAGAGGAAGGGAAGATCGTGTTATGTAGTCTAGATTTGGAAAGAAACTTAGAAAGATCAAATCTAATGTCAATTTTTTCTCAAATGAGGCATATGAAGTCTAGAGAGGTGGGATGAATTACTCGATTTCTTTCCTTTTTTTTTTTTTTTTTTTGAATTTTTTTGAATTACTCCATTTCTTAGAGCTCGACAGAAACAGAGCTTGGAAGAGGGTTTGATATCCCCAGGTGCCTAGTTTAAAACTCCACCTATTTACCATGAATTAGCTCTTCCATAGTTCCTATTGTGGGTTGTACTGTATACCCCTAAAAGATATGTTCAAATCCACAATACCTGTGAATGTGACCTAATTTGAAAATGGCATCTTTGCAGAAGTAGTTAAAGTGAGGTCATTCTAGGTTAGGGTAGGCACTCAATCCAATGACTGGTGTCTTTATAAGAGAAAGGACAGAGATTTACATAGAGGCTCAGAGGAGACACAGAGGAAGGAAGGCCATGTGAAGAGGGCGACTGAGGTTGGAGTGATGTGTCTACAAACCAAGGTCTACCAGGGCTGCTGAAAACCACCAGAAGCAAGGAATTGGCAAGGGAGGATTTTTCCCTACAGCCTTTATAGGGATCCTGGCCCAGCCAATACCTTCATTTCAGACTCCAAGATTCCAGAACTGCTTGAGAATAAATTTATGCTGTTTGAAGCTACCCAGTCTGTAGTAATTTGTTACAGCCACCCTAATAAATGAACACACTGTCCATCAATAATAGGCAAATCTTACCAGTCATATTCAGTGAGAGACTATCCCACTTTCCCCCACTGCATCTTGCCAACAAGATGCCCTGCTGATGCATGCACTCCCAGTAATCACTCAACTGTGATTTTTCTATTTATTTTTCTGAGTATTCAATCAGCTCATCTGCTATGAGAGCAAAGATAATGATTTGTTTGTTCTTACCATTTATGACGGTTAATTTTATGTGTCAGCTTGACTGGGCTAAAAGATGTCCAGGTAGCTGGTACAATATTATTTCTGGGTGTGTCTGGGAGAGTATTTCTGGGAGAGATTAGCATTTGAATTGGTACTGAGTAAAGAATATTGCCCTCACCATTGTGAGTGGGCCTCATCCAATCCATTGAGGGCCCACATAGATCAAAAACGTGGAGGAAAGGTGAATTTGCTTTCTGCTTGAGCTGAGACACCCATCTTTTCTCGTCCTTCAGACTCAGATTGGGACTTACTCCGTTGCCTCTTCCGGTTCTCAGGTCTTTGGGTTTGGACTGGAACTATACCACTGGCTTTCCTGGGCTTTCAGCTTGCAGAAAGCAGATCACGGGGCTTCTCAACTTCTATAATTGCATGTGCCAATCTTTTATAATCTCTTTCTATATTCTTCTATATATCCTATTCTGTTTTCCTGGAGAACACTGACTAATATACCATTGTTTTCCTAGAGTCTAACAGAGTGTCATGCTCATGATAGGCAATCAATAAATACTTATTAAATAAAAAAAAATGAAAGTGGGCAAAAGATATGAACAGACACTTGAACAAGGAAAATGTATAAATGGCCAATAAACCCTGGAACAACTGCTCAATAGCATTAGTCATTAGGAAAATGCAAATTAAAACCACAACAAGATACCAATAATTACCTACCAGAAAGTTAAAATTTAAAAAGAATGACAACAAATGTTGGCAAGAATCTAGAGCATTCAGAATGCTCTCTTCTTGGTGAGAGTGTGAAATGTTAAAACCATTTTGTAAAAAGGTCTGGTAGTTTTTTATAAAACTAAATATATGCCAACCCTGTGATCCAACAATTTCATGCCTAGATACTTATCTTCCTGCCCCCACATGTCCAAGAGGAAATATATGTCCACAAAATACTTGTATAGTAATGTTCACAGAAAATTTATAAATAATAGTCAAAACCTAGATATTGAATAGGTTTCTATCAACAAGACAATGATAAACAAACTGCACTATACTTATTTAATAAAATTCATTACTCAGCAATGAAAAGAAATGAATTATTGATCCACACGACATAGATGTATCTCAAAAATATTATGTTGACTAAAAGAAGTCTTAAGCAAAAGAGTCCCTCCTTATAATACCATCTATACAAAGTTCTAGAACAGGTTAAACTATGTTGACATAAATCAAAACAATTTTTCCCTCGGAAGACTTGGATGTGGGCATTGCTGGAGAGGGATATAACAGCACTTTCTGGATTTCAAGAGGGAATTGGTTTACACAGGTGTATGCTTCTGTCAAAACTCAATGATATACTTATGACTTACGTATTTCATTGTACATAAATTTTACACCAGGAAAAATGAACTGTAAACTATAAATACTGATGATGTGTTTAGATGAATAGATTAGTGATGTCTGAAATTTAATTTGAAACGCACTAAAAATAAACAGATTAACTGATGAATGGATAGGAAGGTACATGGATGAACAGATATATGATAATACAAATTGAATGTAAATTGTTGAATGTAGAGAGCATGTATATGGGTTTTCATGGTCAATTCTTCCAATATTTTTCTGTCGATTTAAACATTTTTGTAATAAAATGTTAGAGAGAACTCCATAAAATATAAAAGATTAAAAATGAGTGAATCAAATTATAACTTAAACAATTTGGATTGGCAAAATTAAACTAAATATAGGATTCAAAAAGTCATAAGTACAGTGACAGAAGAGTCTGATGTAGGGAATCAGACTTCATTGTTGAAAAGCCTCAGGCTGGACTAGAACCCAAGACAAACACCCCTTAGCCCAAAGGTGCGGTGGTAGGGCTTGGGAAGAAACAACCACAATGCCTGACTTAAAAATCTTCTTTGTTAGAGCTTGGGCTATCTATCCATCTCCTTCAGCTAATACTCAAAACCAGCAGACAATAATAGATGGGTTTGCTTTAGATGAATTCTAAGTGAAAACAATTCTAGCTGCAAGAAAAATACATCTCTGCCCTGTTAGCCTTGACTTCAGCCCCTGCCTAGGAGAATTTGACCGTGGTACAGGGAGGGCAGTCCTGTGGCTTGAGGGCTCCTGTCTGAAATGAAAGACCCCTCTGCCTTTGAATTGGAAGCTTGCTGCTGCTACCTGCAGAGAAAGAGCAAAAGAAAGAGAAATAACTACTTTCTAAGAAGGAAAAGCCAGTGTGAAATACTGATCATCTAGGGAGCCTTCCTGCTCTCTAAAACCCTGCTCACTTTGGCTTATGTTGGTGGTGCAGAGAGAGACTAAGATTGTAGTACTTGTGAGGGGCCAGTATCAGGTCTAAGACTTTAACTATTGAAGTTGGGAACAACAACATCTTAAGTCACCAAATCCCATCCCTTTCCTACAAAGGAAAAAGGAGAAAAACTCCCTTATCTGGTTTCTGCATTCGACTTTTCCTGGTGGAGAAGAGGTGGAGAGAAGCATATAATCCTTAGCACAATTCTTTAATCACACAATAGACAAATGACTCATGAACATTTGCAGAAGTATTTGCAAAACAAACGAACAAAACTTCTGAGAGTAATAACCAATTTTCAAGTTGATTTTTTAAAAACTCCAAGTATGCCTCACCAAGCAATCAGCTATAAGGGAAGGTTAATAAGCCTTTGGATTCAGACTCCAAAATCCCAAATATACATCCTGGCTCTGATGTTTATCAGTTTTGTTATCTTAGGCAGGTTATTTCTACTGATGTCAGGTTTTTGTTTTTAAGCCTCATTTTGAAAAGGTGGTGTCTGTCTAATTTGTGATATTAAATTTGCAAGTAGCTCAACAACCAACCTAAACTGGCTTAAACAGCAAAAGGAATTTATTAGCTCTTAGTATTGAAAAGTCCACATTCAGGGGCGCCTGGGTGGCACAGTCGTTAAGCATCTGCCTTCGGCTCAGGGCGTGATCCCAAGCATTCTAGGATCGAGCCCCACATCAGTCTCCTCCGCTGGAAGCCTGCTTCTTCCTCTCCCACTCCCCCTGCTTGTGTTCCCTCTCTCACTGTCTGTCTCTCTCTCTGTCAGATAAATGAATAAAATCTTTAAAAAAAAAAAAAGAAGAAAAAGAAAGCCCACATTCAGAGCTTCAGCCGACAACTCAAATAATAGGAAGAGGACATTATTTTACTCTCTCTTTATTTCATGCCTATTCCTGGTTTTGGCTTCTTTTTCAGCAAACTTTTGCTACCTTGGTGCAACATAGTTTTCAAAAAAGGAATGAAAGAAAAGAAAATGGTGACAATAACAACCATGAGCCCTGTGGTAATGACACAGTAGGGAAATCTAGGATCAAATGCAGCAAATGCAATACCAGACATGCTACCCTCCTGCTTCTCTTTGTTCCTTTAATCATATCTGTTGGGGAAGCAGACATCATGGGACCTGCTGCCCCTCTTCAAGTTTGCCCAGGAGCAGCATAGGCTTGAAATATTCACCTATAAGGAAATGGGGTGCCAAAATCTTCCTTGGCCTCTGATTCTTCTTCCTTCTTAGAAGGAAGTTCTAGGTATGCTATGAATTTTCTTGTATTGCTTAAGTATGTGAATCATATGACACCTGGCCAGTCCCACCAGTATATTTGCATGCCCTCCTTCCCCCCCCCCCCCCCGGTTGCAGGAAGGGAGCCATGTCTTCCTAGTAGCAGGAGAGGTGTAGTCTATCACCCTGTGCTGGCTTTCTGGAGGGAGCCACTGACCAAGAGAGACCAGCACACATTACAGATACTAATCTTGCTGCATCTCTGCTCTTTTCTGTGAGCAAACTGTTGTCCCAACCTGTTCCTAAGTGTTGAGTCCTCCCTGGTGACTCCCAACCCATCAAAAAGCATTGGGTAGAGGTCTGTGAACTCCTACTTCTGGGGGCTGACATGGTTATGATCTTTGCCATCCTTCACGTGGTGGGAATCCTTACTTGGAACGGGTTGCTAGCTCTTCCTGTTTCCGGACAATATCCAACCCAGAAAAGCATTTTTTTCAGGCAGTTCAGGAGAAGAGAAAAGAAGTTCTTTTTCCAGAGCTCTTAGAAAAATCTACACAGAGGTCCTTGTTTTCAAATGAGTCCAGTGCCTGAATCAGTAAGGGGGGTCACAGGAATGAGACTTTTTAGTGACATCTGGCACTGGTATTAGTATCAGCTGCCATAAAATCACACTGGCTGAATGTGAGGAAAAGAAATTCAGTACAAAAATTGAAGTATCATTACTAAGAGGAACAGGGAATGGACGCTAATGGTCCCAAAGAGCTAATATCCACGACGAAACCAAATGATGGTGAAGCTCATGAGATAAAGGATCTCAATACATTTCAACAATGTAAAGCCACGTGTATTTTCAAGTCATGTGTCCATGAAACCAAACAATATGAAGACGACACACCAGAGGTTAAAGAATCTGTAAACAGAGCACTGCTCCAGAAGCACAGAGCTTTCAAATGTTTTAAAAAACCAAGAACAATGATATGAAAAAGAACAATGTAAATTAATGGGTCTTGCTAACCAAGTCTTGCTGCAGTACAAAAGCAGTGTTCTTAGATCCCATTCCTTTTTCCTTAATGATGAAAATACTTGAGGCAATTAGAGCACTTGAGCGTGGATTGATTATCTTTCTACTACTTTACTTCAAGAGTGTTTTGCACGGTTATTTAATGTTTGAAAAGTGTTCTGAGGTTTAGGTTGTAACCAGTTTGCTGCTAATATACATAAATTATGACACATAGAATGGAATATTATTTGGGTACTAAGAAGCATATTTTCAAAGAATATTTCACTGGATGTAAATTTACCATAGCCTAAAAATAAAAGAAACACAGTAAGCTCCACAGATAACATTGTTTTAATTCTGTAAGATTTTGTGAGATGTTTCAAGGGTATTTCCCTAGTTGAAAATAAAAAAAAAAAGAATCTTTGCAAGATATTAAAATATTTATGGCTAATTATGGAGACTATAGTTGAGTACTTCTTATACTTTTCTGTAGTTTATGAATTTTTTCTAAGATTGTTTTAGTATTAACAATAACAAAACAAAATATCTTACTTAAGAAGATTAAAATAATAAAAGTATCTCATACGCATTTAGTGTGAAACACTATTTTCAAAGTACATTCTCTCCCTTTCCAGTTCCACGTATACAGTATGGTTTGACAGGGTTGGAGGCAGTAGGTAATTCAGAAATACAAGTATCACACGGATTTCCTTTTCCATGTCCCCATTCTTCTGGTGCTTCACACTTAGCCAAGTCCAAATTTCTCACCTGGCATTTGCCTTTAAATGTTCATAACAAATGTAATTTCCAAATTTCATCTCCCTTCTGTTATCAACAACCATAGGTGGTTTCACCATATGACTCAAGATTTTTTTCAAGTAATATTAAAAACAAGAAAAACAGGGTTGCCTGGCTGGCTCAGTCAGTTAGTTAAGTGATGGACACTTGATTTTGGCTCAGGTCATGATCTCAGTGTTGTGAAGTCAAGCCCTGTGTTGGGATCTGCACTGGGCATGGAGCCTGCGTGAGATTCTCTCTCTCCTTCTCCTTCTGCCCCTACCCTCATTTCCCTCTCTTTTGCCCCTCAATCAATCAATCAATTAATCTAACTATGGTATGGTAGGGATTTACATTTCACGAATTCAGCATTTAAATATTTTGCATGTTAAATATCAAATTGGGATTTCAAATGAATGTTGTGCTTTTAAAAAAAAGGTTTTATTTAAATTCCAGTTAGTTAACATTATACAGTGAATGTTGTGTTTTTTTTTAATTTTTTAATTTTTAAAAAAAATTTTAAAAAGATTTCATTTATTTATTTGAGAGAGAGACAGAGAGAATGAGTAGGGGGAGGGGCAGAGGGAGAGGGAGAAGGAGACTCCCTGCTGAGCAGGAAGCCTGATGTGGGACTTGATCCCAGGTCACTGGGATCACGATCTGAGCCGAAGGCAGACGCTTAACCAGGTGCCCCTCTTTTTTTTTTTTTTTTTTTTTTTTAATTTTAGAAAGAGAGAGTGTGAGCATGCTTGTGTGCACATGGGCAGAGAGGGGCAGGGGGAGAGGAAGAGAGAGAATCTCAAGCTGACTCCCCGCTGAATGCAGAGCACAATGAGGCTTGATACCAGGATGCTGAGATCATGACCTGAGCGGAAACCGAGAGTCAGATGCTTAACTGACTGAGCGCTACCCCTACCCCCCCGCCCCCCAGTGCTGTGCTTCTTGAAGTAAGGACTCACACTGCCTTTATTTTGGTCCCAGCAATACTAGTCCATACACTCCAACATGAGAGGCAGTCGGTAGATGCTTGTTGAGTTGAAGAGCAAATACTATGCACTAGTGAAGAACGAATCTCAGTGTAAGTGGCTAAGTGTGTTTAGAACTAAAGTTTGTTTATTCATGCCATTCAGTATGAATTATAAAATATTTTTAAAATAAAAGTTTAGCACATAGTCACATTAAAATTGACCATATAAATTTTTAACTTAAGAATATATTTTATGGAAGTGGGCTTTGTACACAATGAGATACCTGACGGTTCCCCCATCTCCGTTCAAAGATGTCTCCATGTCCAAAAAAATAAGTATGTAAATAAACAGATTATCCAAAGATTATTACAAGACAGTAAGACATATGTACTAAGGATATGTATTGAGTGGTCTAAATTAGAGTAGCAGACAATCATACCTTTCTTCTTTCTTACAATATTTAGAATTACTTCCTTTGATTCAGTCAATAATTACATTAGAATGCAATTGAACTTAACAAATGGACGAGGTGCTCAATGACCAGTTTCTTGTATAGTAGTAATTCAATAAATATTTCCTAAATTTAGTTAAAGCAGAAATATGGCACATGCTAATTGCAAGAATTATCCCAATGTCTGTGATTGAGCCTGCATTACTGTCTTTTGCAAACTTTATACGCTAAGTTTTTCTTTTTAACCCCTTTAAAAGATGGACTAAAAGACACAAAGGAAGTATGAGATTTCTGATATAGAAGAAAAAGAGACAAAGAAGGAAAACAGAGTCTTCCTTGAAAAATCACAGGTAGTACTTGTCAAAGACATCATGGGGATGATTTCATCATTTGTTTTCCACCAGGTGGTTGTCCTCAAGGCAGACACAGGTCTTCAGGTGGGAGGCGTCCTGTGCTAAAGGCTGGAAGACAAGCCCTGACTTCGGAGCTGCCGAGCACTTAGCCTGCGTGACACAGTGCTGATAAATGTCTCTAAAGCAGAGTGTCACAGATGTCTGCAGCAACCTTTGGGGAACCCGGGAAGTAGGCATTGTTGATTCAAGCCCTGGAAATCCATTTTTAATATTCTCTTTGCTGCTTAGGATCCGGGGTCTCTCATTCTTTCCCTTAGTTTTTACCAGGCGTCAGCGAATTCTTTGTTAAAGAGCCAGACAGTGCTCTTTTGATTCATATAGAATAAAAAGAGGCAAACAAGAAAAAACAGCTTATCTTTGTGGGTCAAATAGTTTCAGATGGGCTATTCTGAAGAGATATTAATCTCCCTGCACAGGTCTCATGCAAAATATACTCAAAGGTATATACCCAGAAGTGGACGTGTTGGATCACAGACTGTGGGTATTGTCCCTTGAACTAGATCTGAAGTTGTTTCAACAATTTACACCTTATTTGTAGTATAGAAGAATTCCCATTCTCCATATCCCAGGTCCAGCCCCTTTGCCCCATATCCTAAATAATACCTGGAGTGTTACACTTTGTAGTTTTAGCAATTTGACAGGTGTGAAATTATCACTCTTTGTAACTTTATTATTAAGCATTCCTTGGTTGTAATGTAGTTGAACACCCTTCATATGTTTATTGTGCTTCTTTACTTCCTCTCTTATGAAGTGCCTGAACAAGTTATTTACCCATTTTACTACTGGGTGTCTCAGGTTAAAAAAGGAATTTTTAATATATGTTTATTATGCATATGATTTATAGTGATTCATGTATATCACTTATAAATATATGTAAATATACCCATATACACACACTGGAGGTAAATGTTTAGACACACAAATGCATTTACAGATGGTAGTGCAAACATTATTCACATTTGGTTCGAAATGATGAATATTAATTTTCTCTTACCTCTGTAATCATTTGCATGATAATGGGCATTAATATTTTAAACCGAATGGATAAGCCATTGCTCAACTCTCCCTTGCGTGTACTTTATAAATCTACCCTCAAGTCAACCCCAAGACGCTGTGATTGAGTTTTTTAATATCCTATCCATTCCTATCTTCTTTTTCTCCTTGATAATCTTTAGCACATTAATCATCTATTCTCCTGATCAACAATGTCCATTTACAAATCCCTTCTGATGAGGAGAAACTTTATTAGAGGTAATAAAGGTCACAGAATATCAAACTGGAAGGAAACCTACACCCAGCCTCCTCCCTTGACAGAGAAGAAGCTGAGTGTGTGTGTGTGTGTGTGTGTGTGTGTGTGTGTGTGTTTGCAGGAGGGTGGGGATGGTGTCAGAGAGTTGCCTGAGGCAGCAAAGTTACTTATGGTCAGAGACAGAAAGGAAATTGTCTTGTTTTTTTTTTTTTTAATCTCATGTTTCTTCAAGTCTCTCGAAAACGTTGTTTTTCTTGCTTATGAATATGAGAGACAGGGACAGAGAGAGAAAGAAAGACTGGATAGTGAAGAAGAGTGGGGGAAGCCTGCATTCCTATCTACCATTTGGCAGTGTGGCCACACCTGGTTTTCTGTCAAGTCACTCATAGAGTGCCCTGTGTCCTGGAAAATTACTATTTCCCAGAAAAGAGGGAAGGACTCAACAAAATTCCAATTAACAATTTTTTTTTCTCCTTTTCACCAACCAAGTCCAACTAATCCCTTCATGACTTTTCTTGGTTAATAGGCTGACATCACCTTGAGGTCCTTGCATCCCTGCCTCAGGTATTCAGGGCTCTACCAGGCACTGGGGAACACGGGGAAGGGGATTGGGGCCAGTAATTAGGGCATTCAGCTTCTGCCTCTCACTTCCCAATACACCCTTATTGTAGCATCATCAATGCCACTAAGAAATGCAGTTTTATTTGGAAAAGGTGTTGCCATGTTTGCAGAGTAGAGAGAAAACACTCCTTGAACACTAGTGCTATTTTAGAATATCCAAAAATATCCATACCTCCACAAAGACCCACCCTTCTATGGCTACAAAGCCACGTGTTTCAGTCCCTGGAACATTCTCCTTGACTTCCATCATCTAAGGTAAAACTAAAAACAAGTCCCAAGTCACAGAGGAAATTCAGTATGCTCTTATGATAGAGCGAATTTCCCTGTCTCAGAGTGGCGCACATTTCCACAAAAATCTGTAATGCAATTGAAAAAAAATGGACAGAAACAAGCTGTTTGATGATTAATCATGACTGCTATAATAGCAGAGCCCTTAAAGCCTTTCTGAAGCTAAGTCAATCTGATGAATTGTGGATAGCAACTTCTTAAAAACATGTATGCAAAATATTTAATACAATAGTAGTTGTGTGTAATATAATAACTGTTATAAGTTACATGTATAAATTATATATAACATATACATATAATATAAAACTATATAAAATATATATAAAATTTATACAATAATGATGTAAATTAGATATTTATATAAATTATATGTTTATATATACATTTTATATATATATATGCTTTAATCTTTAGACTAATCCTATGAAGTAGTAATTACTATCACAATTTTACAGCTTAGGAAATAAGGCACAGAGAGGTTAATAAATTGCCCAAGGTCACGGAACAAATAAATTGCAACCTGACTCTAGGCTGTGTACTGCTGGACATGTTTCTAAAATCCCTCTTCAATAGGAAATGGAAAAGAAATGTAAAGTCTTTAAAATTTTGGTTTGGGGTTTATCTGGGAAAAATGATACTGGATTTATAATGTATTCAAAACAAATAGCCATGCTTTTCTTTTGGAAGCAAAGTTTTTTAAGTAGTTAAGTACCTTAGGTCTGTTTTCTTTATATTTTCATTCTCTTCATTCTGACAAATGCAGTATGTTTGCCATTCAAAGGGCTGATAGACTGTCTTTGAAGTCAGAAGTCTAAGACTAAACTCTGACACTAACTTTCTGGGTCATGTTAATGGTTTCAGGTAGTCAATATTCTAGTTTAGTTCTTGAATTTGAGATTATCCATTGATAATTTGCACGAGGCACTCACTATGTGTCAAGAAGAATGTTAAGCTGGAAGTCCTAAATTCTCACAAGTACTAATTAACACATCCATTACCTCATATGTTTACTTTAGCAAATTTTACAAAATTTGCTATACAAAACAATATCATCAACTCTAGTCACCATGTTATACATTAGATCTTCGGACCTCATTCATCTTATAGCTGAAAGTATGTACCCTTTTACCAGCATCTTCCCATTTCCCCTACCCCCAGCCTGTGGCAACTACCATTCTATTCCTTGTTTCCATGAGTTCATTTTTTTTCTTTTCTCTTTTCTTTCTTTCTTTCTTTCTTTCTTTCTTTCTTTCTTTCTTTCTTCTCTCTTTTTTTAAAGATTTTATTTATTTGACAGAGAGAGACAGCCAGCGAGAGAGAGAGAACACAAGCAGGGGGAGTGGGAGAGGAAGAAGCAGGCTCTCAGCAGAGGAGCCTGATGCGGGGCTCGATCCCAGAACACTGGGATCACACCCTGAGCCGAAGGCAGACGCTTAACGACTAAGCCACCCAGGCGCCCCTTTCTTTCTTTCTTTCTTTCTTTCTTTCTTTCTTTCTTTCTTTCTTTCTTTCTTTCTTTCTTTCTTCTTTCTCTTTCTTTCTTTCTTTCTTTTCTTTTTCTTTCTCTTTTCCTTGTAGATTCCACATATAAGTGATACCATGCAGTATTTGTCTTTGTCTGTCTGGTTTATTTCACTTAGCATAAGGTCTTGTAGGTTCATCCATGTTCTTGCAAATGGCAGGATTTCCTTCTTTTATAAGGCTGGCTTATATATATGTTTCTACATAAATATAAAATATCATATAAAATATATAGTATATACCACATTTTCTTTATCCATATATCTGTCAACAGACATTTAGTTTGTTTCCATATTTTGACTATTTTGAATAATGCTTCAATGAACATGGGAGAATAGCTATCTCTTCAAAATAATGATTTTGTTTCCTTTGGATATATATCTAGAAATGAGATTGCTGGATCATGTGGTCATTCTATTTTTAATTTCTTGAGAAACCACCTCATTGTTGTCCATAGTGGTGTAGCAGTTTACATCCCCATCAACAGAGTACAAGGCTTCCCTTTTCTCCACACCACAGCCAGCATTTATTGTTATCTCTTGTCTTTTCGGTAACAGACACACTAACAGGTGTGAGGGAATACTTCAGTGTGGTTTTGCTTTGGATTTCCCTGATGATTAGCAATGTCAAGCACCTTTTCATGTACCTGTTGGCCGTCTGTTGGTCTTCCTTAGAGAAATATCTAATTGGATGCTTATTTGTTGGTTTTGTTTGTTTTGCTATTGCATTATGTAAGTTACTTGCGTATTTTGGGTATCAATCCCCTATCAGATATATGATTTGCCTATATTTTCTCCCATTCCATAGGTTACTTTTTCATATCTCTTCCAGAGCTTTGTGATTTGGGAGCCAGTCCCCTGGGGCTGGGGCAGGGCAGCCTTAACAGTTGGGGTGCTAGATGCCTGGACATGCATCTTCCAGGGAAACGCTGGAGACTTGGTTTAACTGTTGGAGAGAGCCAGGAGGAAAAGGCAAGGGAAGTACCCACCAGACCTTTCAGGTTCTAGGATGATCCCAGTCAGCACCTAGATGCATACTAATTAGAAGCTGGACTCTAAAGGAGCAGCTAGGAGAGCATGAAGTCAAAATCCTCTGGGAAAAACTGGCAAGATAGGCATTTTTTCCTGCTCCCTCTCTGCTGAGCCAGTGCAGATCAGGATGGGGCAGGGAGGTAGGGGGAAGTGGCTGGGAGTGCTACACAGGTCTGTATAACAAATGCTTCTTTGTTTGCTGTAGTCCTGTGGGATTCATAAACACAAGCCCCAGTTGGCTCTCAGAACTAGGTGATTTGGGGCCTATTTCTTGGGTGGCAGCTTTAAACGTTGGGGCTCTGCAGGGAAAAGCTGAGAATTAGGGCTCTCTCCCCATTGTATGGCACTTGACCATACAGGTGGCAAGAGTGTGTCTTAGCCTTTCCTATCTGATTGTGGGCATTTTCTTAGTACCCAATGTGTAGGAGTCACTCATCTAGGTCCTGGATTTCTTTTAGAGGAAATCGATCTGTGTCGCTGTATAGTCAATGCATCTGTAGGAGGAGGCAAATTCAAGAGCCTCCTATGTCACCATCTTGAGTGACATCCCTGGTGGTAGGATTTCAATGTGTAAAATGTGGGAAGACAAAAATATTTAGCTGACTGCTGATATCTCTTCTCTGTGCTAAGTTTACCTTGCTATTATTGGCCTTGAAGCCATTCAAAACTATTACTTCTTTTGGACGGGATGTTGGTGGCAGTATGTTCATAATAGGAGAAGCACATACTTGGATGGAACCTTGATTTTTTTTTTTAAAGTCTTACACTAATTACAACCCCTCCGGTGGCTTTGCTATTCCCCTCCTTACTTAAAGGCTCCATCACTTTATCATCCTCCTATATGTCATTATTTTGTGCATAAAAATCAATGAGGCTTGAAAGGGTGACTGGTGGAGGCTTCTCTCTTAATGAACTCCTCTTTGCTCCAGGCATGGCAGCTTGGGTATACAGAATATGCCCACAGGGCGTTTTATTTGCAAATGTTGTCACTTTGTTCTCTTTCCACTTCCCCAAAAGCACTTGGAGAGTTCCAGCTGAAGCTGTGTGTACAGCTGTCATCCCTAGTGCCCCTACCTTGCCCTTCTCAGATGCTCCATTTGGTTTTGCAACATTTGTCATGCAGCCACTTAGCTGTCTGCCACAGCCTTTGGATATCTGCCCTGGTGTAGTCTCTAAGATTTAGTATCACAAAGTATCATGGTGCAAGTTGTATGAGAATTGTTGAGGTAAGCTTACAAAGATAAATAACATATAGGCCATGCCCCCCAAGGCTCTAACCTTCCATTAGGAAAGATGGACAGAAATGTAAATAACGAGAGAGGATTTAGTAGAATAGAACGCCCAAGGATAGCACAGGCAAATGGAGGCAGCCAACTTCTGTCTTCCAAATAGATCACTGGGGCTATACAGAATCCACTCTAAAATCTTAGCATCTTTGGGTTTAATTTCCTCATGTGGAAAAAGACTGAACCCAATGGTGTCTAAATTCCCTCTCACTCCTCAAGTTCTGTCTTTGCAAATCAACACAGCTTCCAGCGGCTGTATTTCTCCATTCATAAAATGGAGATTTTAATGACCTAGCACAGGGATTTTAATAACCTGGCACATAACAGGTGATCAGTAAATGCTGGATATCTTTGTGATTTTATTTACTGTTCTCTTACTGTAGATAGCCTAGTTGGTAAGATTTAAGGAGCTAGGTGTATGGTTTCTTGGCCTCAATAAATTCCACTGTTGTAATGGTATATTTGTTTCCTCGGAATCACCAAGACTCAAGTTTTTAAGAACGTATCACTAAAATGCTAGTGAGATGAAGCTGTGTGTTTTTGGTTGATGGGAAATGTGACATCTTAAACCTGTAAGCTTAACTCTGTTATCAGTTATCATCGAGTGGGGAAAATAAACTAAAGCTTCTTATTAGAGCTAGTACTAAAAAAAAAAAAAAAAAAAAAGTGTGTAGGGGGAGACTTTGAAACTAACTCAGTCAATAAACTGAGGAAAATAGAAGCACAATTCCTTACGAACAACCACCCCAAACCGACCTTGGTATTGGTGTTCATCCAAGGGTCACATACTCCAATGCCTACAGTGGCCAGGAATGATCACTTAAGGAGGAGAAATCCATAATGTAAGGATCTAGGAGAGTCAAGGAGGTAGAACTCAAGGGGGCAGCAGCCCTCATTTCTGGAAATTATTCATTATGTGGGAGTGAGTTCCCAATGCTATCTGATATTTGTTTGGTGGTTTTTCAAAGAAGTTGGAAATCAGGATACTTATGAGAAGTTGCCTAATTTTTAAATGTTGGCAAATTATAAATGATAAAAACAATCAATACCTAATGATATATATACATTTGCGGTAACTTTGCCCAGAGTGTTGTCAGGTAGACACCTCTGAATTCAGCTTCCAGGCATGTTATAGGGAAGCAATGCTCACTAGGGGAGGAAAAGGAAGGTGGTGGGGGAGGGAGAAGGAATCTCTTCAATCTAAATCACTGAGGGACACCGGGGGAATTTCAGCCACCCCTCCCCCAGTCATAGAATGATTCTAAATGAAGAACACTGCACTGTATTTTAAATGTACTGCTTACAGTGCCTATTCAAAGGATCTTGAATATACAATTATATCTGTCTTCAGAGTATGCTCAGAGGAAGGCTGATGGGCACTCCCTAGGCAAAAGACACGAGACCCGGAGTTGCCTTCAGAATTGTCCAATCCAATTCACTCTTTATTAAACTGACTTTCAGAGAGGTTAAGAGGCTTGCCTAGATTCACAGTTAATTTAATTGCAAAGCTTGTACAATAACCCATGTTTCTTAATTTGGGCTGGAGGGAGTCCATAGCTTCTTGATTCAGATTTATTTATCAACTATCCACTTCTCCAAATCTGAGATCACAAAGTCAATCCTGTTTTTGTTGTTAAAATTACAGCAGCTCTGAGGTCGATCTTCAAGGGTTTCAGCACATGGGGAGAGGCTAGCAGCACTGATAAAATGGCTCTGGGGCCGCAATGATTTAGAGCTTCCCTGTGCCTTTGATCACTGGCACACTTTGGTCTGCTGTGAATTCCACCGATGGAGTTTTCTCAGGGTGCTGTATAACTTTCTAACTTATGGAGTTGAAATAAATCTCTTCTAAACCCAGTTATTTTGCTCTCCTGCCCAGTTCTTTATTAACCACAGGTTGCGGGCCCTTTGGAAGCTTTTCCCCGACCAAGTTTTGTGTGCAGTACGCTACTGCCCTCTGCTGGTGGGACTATCTTCAGGATGCGCTTAGACCTTATTTACCTCTTAAAGGGTAAGAGGCAAATTTTGTGATCCTTTCTGCTCCAGGACTTTCAAGTAAAGGACACTTAAAAAAAGATCTAATACATTTAGGAATTAAATTTAGCAAATGACTTTCACCATTTTCTGTGCTGATGTTACTATATCCTGGGCAACACTAGGGATGAAAAATGTGTGTGTGTGTGTGTGTGTGTATTGGGGTTATCAGGCCTGTGGTTTCATGGTTTTGGGAATAGAAATTAAAGCAAAAGACCAGTTAAATTATGCCAGTTGCTCTTCCACAATTAAGCGGGAAAGCTCTCTGAAATATTCATTGGTTTGTTTCAAGTATAGGTGTTTCTCAGCCCCAGACTTTATACTTCATATGTCATCAATGTGATCTATTCTGGCTTGAAATATTAAAGACTCCATATTTTGTAACTGGTATGATATGTCAGCTGCCTCCCTTTTGAAATAGTGGCTCATGAATAGTCAAATGTCCTCTTTCCTGTTTTCCATTAATGCCAAGCTGGAGGGGAGTTGGGATTTTATCTATTTTTATAGCATATGGAATCACACATTAGAAAAGCTATGAGCATGAATTTGGCAGGGAAGAGAGGATATCTCTGTCATCATAACCAGGGTCTCAGCAGTTTCTAGGTTATTAATGTGCCTCAAAAATTTGTAGGAGCTGCATATGTATTGAGGCAGTGAACATTTTTCCACCAGCTGTGTGTATTCCTCTAATTCTGGGTTCAACCAGTTTTCAACACATAGTGAAAGAAAAGTAAATATTCTTACACCTGGCCTCATGCCATGTGGCAAAACTCAGGCTTGAAAAATGTATTCGAAGGCAAAATTAATGCCTGACTGATTCTAGAGAAAGACTATTCTCTTAAACAAGGTTATTTAAATGTGCTAGTTAGATGGATGCCGGCATTCTATTTTCTCTCTCACAAAATTTTACATAAGTCCCTGTATATCTAGACTGATACAAATGAGTCCATGCGACTACAAAGATATCTGCTCTGAATATTCAAAATACCACTTATCAATAAAATCAGAATCCAAAGATAACTCAAAAATAATACTTTATAGTTGATTCTACAAGTATTATTACCATTTTGGTCTCTCCATCCATCTATCTTTAATGTATCATCTGTCTAATAATTAGGTAGAATATATATGATCCATTTTGAATCTAATTGTATTCAATAGGTTTGAGAAGTTGGAATGGTCAAGGTATACTAAGTTCCTCCTGCTTTAAATACATTCACCTAAATTTATGACAGAAACAATAAAAATTAAATTTCTATTCCACAGGTGAAAAAAAATAGTTATTACCCAGCTTTCCAAGTATTAAATATATGACTCTTACTTGGACAACTTTTCTGAAAATATTTCTTTTTGACTCTTCTACTTCTATCTTCCCATGCATTGGTGTTTGCTTTAATCATTTACTCTTTTTTATTTTATTTTATTTTATTTTATTTTATTTTATTTTATTTTATTTTAAAGATTTTATTTATTTATTTGACAGAGATAGAGACAGCCAGCGAGAGAGGGAACACAAGCAGGGGGAGTGGGAGAGGAAGAAGCAGGCTCCTAGCGGAGGAGCCTGATGTGGGGCTCGATTCCGGAACGCCGGGATCGTGCCCTGAGCCGAAGGCAGACGCTTAACCGCTGTGCCACCCAGGCGCCCCTAATCATTTACTCTTTTTTAAAAAACATCTTTATTGAGATACAATTTATGTACTATAGATTTCATTTGGTAAACTTGTAAAATTCAATGGATTTTAGTATTTCATGGAGTTGTGCAATCATCACCAAAATCTAGCTTTGGAAACATTTTGTCACCCCCAAAAGAAACCCCATTCAAATTAGCAATCACTCCCCTACCTTCTCCTCTTCCACTCCGCTATCCCCAGCTGAGGGAACTTCTAATCTACTTTCTGTTTCCATATATTTGACTTTTCTGGACACTTCATGTAAATGGAATCATAGCATATGTTGTCTTTTATGGTTGGCTATTTTACTTAGCACAATGTTTTCGAGGTTAACTCATGCTATAGCATGTATCAGTACTTCACTATTTTTTTACAGCTGAGTAATGTTTCATTGTATTTATATACTATTTTATTTATTCATCAACCGATAATGGACATTTGGGTTGTTCCATTTTCTGGAACAATGCTGCTATGAGCATTCATGTACAAGTTTTATATGGATATATGTTTACATTCCTCTTGAGTATATACTTAGGAGTGAAATTGCTTGGTTATATGGTAACTCTATGTTTAACTTTTTGAGGAAATGCCAACTGTTTTCCAAAGCAGCTCTGCCATTTTACATTCCTCCCAGTGATGTGTGAGAGTTCCAGTTTCTCCACATCATTTCCAACACCACCATTGTCTACCTTTTTTATTATTACTTTCCTAGTGGATATGAAGTGGTATCTCAGTATGGTTTTAATTTGCATTTCCCTGGTGGCTAATGTTACGAAGCAACTTTTCATATGCTTATTGGCCATTTGTATGTTTTTTCTGGAGAAATGACTATTCAGATCCTTTGCCAAATGTTTAATTGGGTTATATATCTCTTAATTACTGAATTTTAAGAGTACTTTATATATTCTAGATACCAATTCCTTACCAGTTATATAATTTGGAAATATTTTCTCTCATTTTGTGGGTTCATCTTTTCACTTTCTTGATATCATTTGGAACAAAAGAGATTTCAGGTTTGATGAAGTCAAAATTATCTAATTTTTCTTTTGTTTCTTGTGCTTTTGGTGTATAGAAGATATTGTCTAAACTAATGTCACAAAGATTAACTTCCTTCTATATATATTTTTAAGTAGGTTCTACATCCAACATGGTGCTTGAACTCTCAACCCCAAGATCAAGAGTTTGATGCTCTACTGACTGAGCCAGTCAGGTGATCCTACTTCTATATTTTCTAGGAGTGTTTTTTGTTTGTTTAATTTTAAGAGTGTTTTTTGTTTGTTTGTTTTTAGTTTTAGCTCTTACGTTTAGGTCTGTGATCCATTCTGAGTTAGTTTTTGGATATAATGTAAAGAAGTCATCCAAATCCATTCTTTGGTATGTGAATATACAGTTGTTCAGGACCATGTGTTGAAAAAAAATATTTCTTCCACTTTATTCTTATGGTACCATTCTTAAAAATTAATAGACTATAACTGTAAGGGTTTATTTCTGGACCCCCCAATCTGCCCATTGATCTATATATCCATCCTTAGTTAGCACCACACTGTCTTGATTACATTTTAAAGTAAGTTTTGAAATTGGGAAGCATGTGTCCGCCAATTCTGTTCTTTTTTAAGTGTCAAAAGTATGTTTCTTAATTGGATAACTTTACTGAAAATATTTCTGCTTTAAAGTGTTGAGAAGTTGGATGACCCAGTGTTGTGGATGTTTCTTCCTATGCGTTGGTAGCTGTCTTAGTGATTTCCATTTTATGAATGAAGTAAATTACTAGTTTCAATACTATTTCTCACAAATTTTGCTATAGAATTTGAAACCAATATGAAGAATTTAAAAAAGAATTTCTCTTTTTAAGGTATGTTAATTTTGTTTCCAGAGGCTTTTCCAAGACAGAACATACTGTGTGGACTTCTCTGGCCCAGCTGGGCAAAGGTCCAGGATTTTAGCTACTAGTTTTCAGCTGGCTCAGTTACCACATGTTGGAAGCTGGGGTCCTCTAAATGAGAGGAAAAAATGAAAGATGTCTAGAAAGAGAAGAAATGGTACCAGTGTAACCAGGAAGGGAAAACAGTAAGTCAAGATAAATTCACTCCATATTTTTTTTGGTTTTTGCTTTCTAGAGAAGCATTAAGTGTGATTGCTAGAACTGTATGATGGGAAGAAATACAAGTTTTGGTGAAAGATCCTAATCAGTTTACGGTAAAGAGGAAGATACAGGTTCTAATAAAACGTAGGATAATCACTTAATTTTCAAGGAAGACTTTTAACTAGTTACTCCAAAGCGCTAGTTTTGAAGATAAGCAAGAAGATCAGAAAGATAACTTGACCAGAATTATCCAGATAGCAAGTCAGTCCTAAAACTAAGATCCCCTGGCTCCCAACTGATTTCATTCAGATTTACCCTCAGAAGAAGACATTATAATAAATATAACTTACATTTTAGAAGAAAAGTTTTGAAGAGGACAGAATATCAGAGGACACTACAACCTAATGCAACTTTGGTATTTCTAAATTTCCCATATGTGGCACAGCATGACACTAGTACCCCATGAAAGTTCTTGTTTAAATCTCCTGGGGAAATATAAATTGCCTTCTATTGTCTTCATATAAATCTTCAATCAGATTCAACCTATACATAGGAACTTGAACATAGACAATTGTTTACATATAAGCTATGTGTGCATTCAGACTCTAAATGGTCAATTCTGCCATTTGTGGGACTGCAACCAGCTTGGAAACTGCCAGAATTTGCTAGTGAAAGCATGGAACTTCCCATTTCTTCTTTTCCCATATAAACAGTTAGGTTCCTGATTTGTTATTATATAGACACTAGTTCAAGTTCTATGGATAGTGACAGAAGTAGAAAATTTTGTAACTTAATATAGGTTTAGGTTTTGTAACCTAATATAATTTGAACAGATCTAAGAGGCATCCTTAATGCTTTAAAACTAGAAGAACTTTGAGCAATTTTGTT
This sequence comes from Ursus arctos, assembly GCF_023065955.2. Lineage (NCBI taxonomy): Eukaryota > Metazoa > Chordata > Mammalia > Carnivora > Ursidae > Ursus > Ursus arctos. The sequence continues at coordinate 19,490,980 of NW_026622930.1, forward strand.
GTACCTGTTACTGATGGTTTTCATCTTGCCAGAATATAGATCCTTTTCCTTATACCAGTATCTGAAACTACCTTTTATTACCACTACCAGACTTGCACTACATTGTTTTGGGAAAGGCTGAGCTCATCCTATTCCAAAGGTATAGATGGAACCTACATCTAGCTAAACCAGTGTTATGCATTCCCAGTTGATCAATTCCATGATTTTGACATCTAGAGTAAACAATAGCAGCACCTTCTCTTGCTCAACGGACTTAAAACCAGGATGGAGGTCAACTTGGAGCTACTCATTTTCTTGCCATTACGAAAAGAGAGCCTGAATAAGGACTATGCCAACACAGAGAGAAACAGAGGTAAGATAACACGAATGGGTTCTAAATGTGTTGTCTCAGATTCTGGTTAAGCTAGTCTGCATTGGGTTTTCTGTCACTTGCAACCAAAAGAGTTCTAGTAAATATATCACTGAATGGGCTTTTGTGACTCACAGACAAGAGAGGAGAGAGTGGGGAAATAAAGAAAGGATGGAAAGACAGAGGAGGGGGAAGAGGTCTTGGATCATCTTGAATTAAAAACAACAAAAAAATATATGAAACAGAATCTCCCATCAAAAATATACTTGCACTGAAGAAACAGCAATGTTAGAATGAAATAAATGATTCTGGAATTCACAAGGGAAATTGCTAGAATGATTCTTCTAAGGCTATTTTGAAGAGTTTGAGTCAAGAAGGAACAAGGCATATGGTTGCTCCAATAAAACAAAAGGCAAGGGTAAAGAACCAAAGAAGTCCTTGACCAATGGACTTTCTAATCAAGAATAATATGCTTAATACCTCTATTCCTCATAATTTTCCATTCTTTTGTGTAGATTTAACCTTTCTTTGCTTCCTTGGAGATTAGTGGGGGGAAAAGAATAAGAATGCAAAGAGCTTAATTAAGGCTCTTTGCAAATGAGCTTAAGAGGTTATGTTTATTTTCTTATCATTCAGTCCTCACCTACATTGTTGCTTTTTTGAAGGGACCGGAAGACACACATTTTTTTAAAAATTTCCTTAGAATAGATGAATTCAATGGCTTGCATTTTCCAAGCCTGAAAATATCTCTGAGACAATATTCTAAAGAAGTTATCAAAGCCAAACATTTTTCTCCTCTCTCCAAATTCTCAAAACAGAACTTTGTCACTGCATATTTCCATAAGTACTGCTCATGGGAAGGGGAAAATGAGAATTGAATTTGGGTAATAAGATTAAATTATAAATCAGGAAATGTGTTTCAGAAAGTCATCAGCCTTCACAACCCTGCTTTCTCAGTCTCTGCTTTTGCACCCAGCTCTTGGACTGTTGAAATGGTGCTGCACAGGAAGCTTGATGACTTGGTGACATCTTACTGGTTTCGTCTTCCTTTTTGTGGCTTTCAATATTTCTCCACCTTGCATATTAGCAATTGATCCTTGCCTGAGAAGTGTTCCCACACCTTCCTAGCATCTTCTCAATTCTCACTCCTACCTCCAGGGTACTTGTTTCTTCATATTAGTTGATACAGGCTGCTTTTTTTCTTTAGACCATGCTTTTTCCATGCTCTCCCACCTTTCATCCTGCTTGCACTCAATTTCCTTTTCATAAAGCAAATGACTTCTGGTGAAGGACCCTTGTTCTGTGTACCCAATAGGGAGAGGAAGAATAGAGATTAGGAAGGAACTATAATGCATAATATACTTGTATAATCAGGGAAAAAAATGAAAAGGATAGAAAAAGACAATTGATGATGAGAGGAAACATATTTGTATGATTCTGTAAGTGGAAGAATGATGGTAGGTTATCTGCCTTCAAGGATCCTTTTCTTCTGACACAGCAAAATAATGATTTTGTTTGAGCAATGGGCCCTTCACAAAGATTCAACTTCCCAGACTTCCCTGCAGCTATGGTAGCCATAGGACTCAGTTCTGACCAATGGGATGTTGCAAAGACAAATTCCTTTGGCACTTTTCCTTTTACATTTCTCATTTATTTCTTTCCTGGATTGAGGGCATGATTCCCATAATTCAAAAAATTGTCTTGTGACATTGAGAAAGAAATCACAGGATATTAGTAGGTTGAGAAAAACTACATGGACTGCCAACTACAAACCTCTTGATACATGAGAAAAATAAACCACGCCGATTGTGTATGCCACTGAGTACTGGAGGTATATAAACATAAAATGAATGTTTGTGCATGTGGATATATGTGCCTGTGTGTGCATTGTAAATTTTATTGCAAACTTTTTTGACTTGAGAGTTAAAAATAATCTTTTAAAACATATCACAAAGATTCATAAATGGATATACCAACATTTATTTAACCAGTGCCTTCTTGCAAATGTTTAGACTTTGACTTCTCAAGGAGCAGCAATATTATTCCCCTGGGGGATTATATATATATAATCTATATATTATATAATCTATGTATATTATATATATATAACATATATATGTATATGTGTGCGTGTATAAATATACGTGTGTGTATGGTTGTCACAAAGGTTAATGTGGGGGCATTTCTGGCATTTAATGGGGGAAGGAAATCAATGTTGTATCTCCTGCAATGCACAGGCCAGGCACACAAATGAACTGTATCCCCAAACTGCCAATATTACCCTGTTGAGAATCATCAATATAGGTGGTTTATACTTTTTACATATTATGATCAATATAAAAATGTGATAATAATTTTATACAAGCGACTCATGATTTTCTTAGTGGAAATTACCTAGAAGTAAAAATACTGAGTCCAAGTTCAGTTATTTTAAGATTTTAAGATGATAAACGTATGTATGTGTATATATATATGATTTTTTTTTCAAAGCTGTCTTTCAGAAAATCTGTACCAATTTAAGTTCCAAATTATTTATTTACATTTTGCTGATCTGGCTTTTAGCAATAGCAGTTTCTCAACATTGAATTAACCTGTCCTTAAAGTGGGTTATCTCTGCCCTCAGGTATGTTCAACTGCTGCTGTGTAAACTAAGAATAAGAATACCGGTGAAGGGGTGGGAGTGGGGCTACTAGTCCCATTTCTGAAAATGTTTTCCTTCTTTTCTCATAGAAGCAATGGAGTCATTCTCCCAATAATGTTAACAGTGAAAAGAGAAGAACACTTGCATAGACTTTTCTAAGATTAGATTGAGATGCCATGCTCAAGAGACCCTAGGAGGTATTTTCTTTATTTTACTTTTAGAGATGAGGAAATGGAATGTCAAGACTTGTTTGTGATAAGGAAGGAAGGAAGGCAGGAAGGAAAAAGGGAAAAGGAAGGGAGAGAGGGATAGAGGGAGGGAGGGAGGGAGGAAGGGAAGGAGGGAGGGAGGGAGGGAGGAAGGAAGGAAGGAAGGAAGGAAGGAAGGAAGGAAGGAAGGAGGGAAGGAAGGAAAGACTAGTCTTCTTAGAAATTGCTGTTATAAAATGAGCTCAGACATGCTGCAAATTTCTGAGTGACAAAATTGTCCTATTAAGTGATTAACTAATAAATCACAATGTTTTTGCTGTGTGATTCTAAGGCTTAAAAATGTATATTATATAAAATTTAAGAAATAGAAAACACCATAACCAAGGAATTTAACGTCATTATGACATACAGTTGATAACTATTAACATTTTGGGGTGTTTCGCATGTGTGTGAGAATTTGTATATTTGTGTATATATTTTTATACAAATAAATATGTACTGTGACGTGTGGCATATTCACTCTTTTATGGCTTGTGCTCAGCATGTGTCACTGCACACAGGAGGTCCTCAGCATATCTGCTGAATGCTGGACCTGAAGGAAGAACGTCACGGTTCTTTTAGACTGTGTGTTCGTCCATCTGTACGACACTGAGATCAGTCTTCCCAAGTAAGTAGCTACAGTCTTCCTAAGTAGCAGCTTGCCTTACACTACAAATTATTGCTTCTCTCTTATGGATGAAAATACTGAGGTTCACAAAGTTAAATGGTTTGTTTCAGGTTACACTGTGAATAAATTGCAGAAATAAGACTTGAGTCCGGGCCTCCATATTCTAAGTTTTAGGTTTTCACATTTTATGTTCAGTACTCCTCTAGAAACGTTACAGTTGTTTCAAATTCCTTTTTTTATTAGAATTACATTAAAAAGTAAAATATAACTTACATTTGTGAACTTAAGAATACTACAATAAAAATGAATACTATTTATATACTTGTACACACATATATATGATTAGATGAATCTGTTATCTCTCACATCAAATTTAATAACCTTCCTATGGTTATATACATCATAATTGCCTGGTTACCATGAAACTATGTGGATTTTTGTCTATAACCATATATATTTCTGAGTGGCTGTATCATATGCAGATAGAATGAAGATGACGTATTATGTTGGGAGGGAATGTTGTAATGGTAAGATTTATATACAAAGTACCTCTTAGTGCTATCCACTCTTGGGAATGGAAACGCTAATTGTGCCTTTAGAAATAATACTGCAATATTGTGGTTTACTTGGATACAAAATGAGGAGCTCTAACATGGTGTTCCTGTAATTTGTATATCTCCTTGCCAGTATTATCTTTTTGTTTTCGATTTATAATTTTTGAAAGTATTAGATTGTTTCCTTTATTTTTAATGCTTGCCCTAAATGGCATAATTGCTGACAGGAAGAACAGGAGTAGAGTGTAAATGTTTCCCCATACACTCATCATTGACCTAAAAACTTCTACTCTGGTTGCTCATCACTATTTTTTCAGCCTTTTAAATTTCATTCCTGGATTCTACAGCTGACTTGCGTAATAGCATGTTGATTTTTTAAACACAAATTTAAAGTAGATGCATTTGTCTGCTCTGTTTGACCTAGGAATAGTGAGAGGATATTAAAGAGGATTGGTGAAGAAGAAATTGCCCCTGGTTTACTGTGGGAAAATAAGAAGGAGGAACCAAAATCCAGGCCTCTCAAAGGAAACAATTCAAACTATTGCAAAAACTAAATGAAGCACCAACTTTGTGTTCAACTGGCTGTTGGAAGAAATGGATAGCAACCATGTTTTTTCTGAACCCTCAAGGAGCTTTGGGACTCAACCCAGAAGCAACAACAACAACAAGGATACAAAAGAAACATTCATAAAGATACATTTTTAAGTGCTTAAATAAGGGATACAGATAAGATATATGGTAAGAGTTTGAAGAAAGGAGCAATTAGTAAAATTTGGAAAGACACATAATTTTGATTAGGTCTTGGAGTGTTTTGTATACCATACAACATGTGACATAGCCACACTTTCCAAGGCTGAAAAAACGCCAAATCAGAATTTTTTTCCTTTTCTTCTGTTGATAAGAAAAAAAAAAAATCCCCATGCCTTTCCTTATTTTCATGTAACCACCATGGGGAACACATTGAGATTTTTCCTGTGCGGATCTCTTTGAATCACTTTTAGTGATAGCCACATAGGTACCGCATAAGGAGCTCTAGCCAGAGCTTCCCTCCATCCCTGCAGATAGGTGAGCACTAATCGGGGGTGTGGCACACATATCTCTTGCTAGCAGCTATGGATTTACATAGGGAGAGTCAGGCCAGCTCTCCCAAGTGCATGAACATGAGCACACTGGCTGCTTCAGCTTTGAGTTCTGTGATTTACGATGCCATAGGCCTTGCCTTTTAAAGCTTGTTGATAAACTTTAGGCTCTCCTATCCCCACTAAGGTAGCTTCCAGACCATGTGACTTCTGTAAGCCATGCTGGGTGAAGGAAACATCAATGGATCTCCAATAAAATAGTAACTCTATTTTCTTATCCTATGGAGTCTGGAGACCCACATTTTTATAGAGTTACACGTTGGGAAGCATACTTATTAACAGTCCTTGTACTAAAGTGAACTCATATTCAGGTAAGAAAAACAATGCTACAATTGCAACTTTGTTGTTCTCACCACTTGTGTCAGGGGCTCTAGAACAATTTGGTTTGGGTAAACATGGTACACTCCTTGGCCAATAGAATAAAGCTAACACTCCCCTTAGCCAAATGCAAATTGTTAGGATTACCAACCAGGGAATCAAACCACAGAGGTGAATGTAGCAGCTGAGAACCCAGAAAATACTGATGATATCGCATAATGAGGGCATAAAAGATATAATTTAAGACTTGATAATCATGTGAAATCAAAAATGTCTTTAGTCGACATTTCTGATTTTCAATTATGTGGCCACTCAAGGTCTAGAATCAGTGACTGCTTCTTCTATTGGGAAGCAACACAGCACAAGATTCCTCCAATGCACCTGCTTGTGAGAACTGGACCTGTAGCAGCACCTCATGTCAGAACAAGGGGCAAGCCCCAAATCCCAATCCTCAACAATTATAACAACCAATAGTGCTTGAGTACTTCCTATTTGCCAAGCATTAACTGTTACATCTATATCTATAGGTAAACTTAATTATTGTGAACAATATCCATTCATGAATTTGAGAAGTTCCTGAGGGTTAAGATGAGACTATATGAAAGTTCATTCAACTCTAGGAAGGATAAAACTGTTCTGCTGAAGAAATGAGAGTAATCAGGCATTGGATTGAAGTAAATATTAAGGACAGATATTTTACATAGTGGATTTATTTTAACATTAGGAAAAAAATAAACAATTTAACACTGGAGTAAGGAATTAGGATGTAATTAAGAAGATTAAGGTTACTTTCAAAGTCTCCATAAGGACTTGATCCTACAAAGGTTGAGAACCTATAATTACCAGCCTTCTTCTTTAGATAAGGAAAAATGCATAACTTAGGAGTACACAGTGTTTGTATCACTGAATAAGGTCCAAGTTTAATATAGTGGTGCCCTGGTAACTTAGAAGCAATCCTAGTTTGTAAATCATCTTAATCTGGTTGAAATCCAAATGAATTATATTTATCTGCATTATATAAGAAGTTAATACAAAATGAAGAGTCCATAAAGTTGGAAATCAAATTCATAAAATGAATTCCAAACCAAGTATATTACCCAAATTAATAATTTAAAATGCTCTGAATCTCCTAGGGGTAAAAATAATCCATACCAGCCATTTTTGGATTCTCGTTGATTTGTACCATTGACATTATTTTACTAACCCTGTACTGTTGAAAAGCCAGAAAGACAAAGACCTCTTTCTTTCATTTCTCCTTGGATAATGCCCAAATGTGAAGATTTACAATAACAGCAACTAAGATATTGAGTTATATGACATATATTCTATATGTCAGGTTCTATTCTGAAAGCCTCGTATAAATGAACTCATTTAATATTTAAAACATCATTAGTTTTGTTTTAGATGATGGAATATGCCAGGGGAACTCAAGCAGTGCTGCATCAGCCTATAGTGATAGCCCTTAGCTATTTCCCTTTTGGCAATGTTTACTTCATTTATGAGAAAACAGATTTGATATACTGTCACTAGGAGATCACGGTACCATAAGGCTTAATCTATTTCACTATGAGATATATTGTTTATCCCTTGCAAAAGGGGGGGGGGAGGGAAAGCATGATATGACTACAGTTATATACATATGGAGAAAAAAGAAGGATGGTGATGAGATCATGTCCATAGGGTTAGATGATGAATGAACCTCCCTTGGTTCACATGTTCAAAGACGATGGATGGATAAAGTGGTTAGGAAGTCTCCAGTTCTGCTCAGTTCTTTGAAATAGTTCAAGGAAAGGTAATCCATTTTAAAAATTGTAAAAAACAATTATAGGTAATAACTAATTATTAATTAATGTTATTTTAGTTATATAATAAAATGATTTGTTGACTAGTCTTTTGAATAGTGTCTTTTGTAGATTTCCGAGCCATTCTTTCACTGCCTTATAAAAAGCACTTATTCAGGGGTCCCTGGGTGGCTCAGATGGTTAAGCATCTGCCTTTGGCTCAGATCACGATCTCCAGGTGCTGGCATTAGGCCCCATGGCAGGCTCCCAGCACAGCAGGGAGTCTGCTTCTCCCTCTCCCTCTGCCTCTCCCACTGCTTGTGCTCTCTCTGCTTCTCTCTCTCTCTCAAATGAATGAATAAAATATCAAAAAAAAAAAAAAAGAGTACTTATTCATATGGCACCGTAGGAGGAGTTGAGAGTTTCCGAATCTTTATAAAAATTCCCCTAGAGCATAGATTTAGGCAACTGGACTAAATGTTAATTCCAAGTCAAAACACAGTGGCTTGTTCCATCAAAGAGCAAACTAAATTCAAACAAACCACACTCTCTCTAGTTTACAAAAATTTAAAACTACTTCCCTGACATCTGAAGAGATGTGGACTCCTGAGACTATTCACAGAAGTGAGAGAAGTGCTTATCAGTTGTTCTTGATTACGATATGAAATCTTACTGTGTATTCTATCGATGGAGGGCCATTTAGTTATCACAAAATATTTCCCCCATTGCATCCTACAAGTATTCACACAAGGAATTCATCTCTTTCACCTTTGCTTGGATGAAATACAGTGATTAATACTCATCCATTTGTTGCTCAGTAACATGTTTAATCTCCACGTATTTGTTATTCTTCCAGTTTTCTCATATTTCTAGTTTCATACCATTGTGGTCAGAAAAGAAGCTTGGTATTTCAGTCTTTTTAAATTTGTTGAAATTTGTTTTGTGTCCTAACGTATGATCTATCCTGGAGAATGTTCCATGTGCACTTTAAAAAACTGTGAATTTTGCTGCTTTTGGGTAGAATGTTCTGTATATATTAAGTCCATCTGGCCTAATGTGTTGTTTAAGATTGCTGGTTCCTTATTGGTTCTCTTTCTGGATAATCTACTCACTGATGAATGTAGAGTATTAAAGTTCCCTACTATTATTGTATTTGTCACTTTTTCCCTTTAGGCTTGTTTATATTTGCTTTATATAATATTATGTCCAATTATAGGCTTGACCTCTTAATCATCATGCAATGTCCTTCTTTATTACAGTCTTTGTTTTAAAGTCTCTTTTGTCTGACATAAATATAGTCACTTCAGCTTTCTTTTGGTTTTCATTTTGTAGAACATCTTTTTCATCTCTTCACTTTTAGTCTTTTTTTTTATAATAATTTTTTATTATGTTATGTTAGTCACCATACAGTATATCCTTAGTTTTTGATGTAGTGTTCCATGATTCATTATTTGTGTATAACAACCAGTGCCCCATGCAATATGTGCCCTCCTTAACACCCATCACTGGCCTATCCCAGTCCCCCATCTCCCTCTCTTCTGAAGCCTTCAGTTTGTTTCCCAGAGTCCATAGTCTTTCATGGTTCATTCCCCCTTCTGTTTACACCCCCTTCACTCTTCCCTTCCTTCTCCTACCAATCTTCCTGCTATTTCTTATGTTCCATAAATGAGTGAAACCATATGATAATTGTCTTTCTTTGCTTGACTTATTTCACTTAGCATAATCTCCTCCATGTTGCTGCAAATGTTGGGTAATCGTTCTTTCTGATGGCTGAGTAATATTCCTTTGTATATATGGACCATATTTTCTTAATCCAGTCATCTGTTGAAGGGCATCTTGGCAGAAGATATGAACAGACACTTTTCCAATGAAGACATACAAATGGCTAACAGACACATGTTCAAAATCATTAGCCATCAGGGAAATTCAAATCAAAACCACATTGAGATACCACCTTACACCAGTTAGATTGGCTAAAATTCACAAGGCAAGAAACAACAAATGTTGGAGAGGATGTGGAGAAAGGGGATCCCTCTTACACTGTTGGTGGGAATCCAAGTTGGTACAGCCACTTTGGAAAACAGTGTGGAGGTCCCTTAAAAAGTTAAAAATTGAGCTACCCTATGATCCAGCAATTGCACTACGGGGTATTTACCCCAAAGATACAGATGTAGTGAAGAGAAGGGCCATATGCACCCCAATGTTCATAGCAGTATTGTCCACAATAGCCTATAGATCCTTAAGCTATCTTCACTTTTTAAAAATTCTTTTAAAATATTTCTGCTCTGTTGGGTGAGTTTCACTACCCTGTCTTGTAGCTCACTGATCCTTTCTTCTGTTTCATCTAGTCAGTTTTTGAACACCTCCAGTATATTTTTCAGTGCTGTTATTGTATTATTCAGCTCTATGACTTCTGTTTGGTACTTTCTTACATATTTCTTTTTGTTGAAGTTCTTATGGTGTTCATCCTTTCTTTTTCCAAGTTTGGTGAGCATGTTTATGACCATTGCTTTCAACTTTTTATCAGGTAAATTACTTATCTCTAGTTCATTAAGGTTTTCGTTTGTTGTTTTTTTTTTCTTGAGACTTCATATTTTTTTATTTGGAATATATTCCTCTGTTTTCTCATTTTGCTTGACTCTCTGTTTCTCTATATTAGATGAAATATCCACCTTTCTGAGTCTTGAAGGAGTGGCCTTATGTAGGAGATGAACCTTGCCCTAGCTCTTGGTTGTCTCTTGAACCTTTTATGATTACCTGAGCAGGCTGATTTACTGATAGGTTGCAGGTGTTGAGGGTATGCCAAGACTTGCCAATATTCCAAAGGGAGGGAGTCTCAGTCAGCACCTATTTCCAGGGTGAGAGGAAGTCAAGACTCTCAGGCAGCCACTTTTAAATTATGAAAATATATACAGTCCTTTGGGACTGCAATTTTAAACCCTGCTGGCCTTTAGAGCAGGCAGTCAGAAGATGTCCCCTGGGCAGCAGTTGTAAAAGCTGAGGCTTCAGACAAGTGTATAAGCTCTTTTCTCAGAGGTACTGGTGAGCTATGGTGAAGTCAAGGGAAAGTGTAAAGATGGTGTTCTCCAGCCTACATTCCCTGAGAACAGCTATTTAACCTTCAGATATGTGGAAAATCTGAAGTCTGCCCCCAGGTTAAATCTCCAGGACAAATTAATTGACCTTTTGCCCAGAAAGACTTGGGGTGTGTGTCAATCTGCTGTGTAATGCCCAGTAAGTGGTAGCCTGCCAAGAATTATCTCTGATTGTTATAGTCCCCTGGGACCCATGAATGCAAACTCTCCTAGCCACCAGAGCCAGGTGATCAAGAAGCATCTCTTATGTAGACTCCATGTACCTGCTGCTTTAGAGAGATAGTGGGAGTGCACAGGGCTGGGGCATGGCTGTTAGCTGTCACAGGGCCATGGGAGAGGGACACATCTGCCATCTTTAGGAGGGCCATGGGAGCATGCAAGGCCGGGGTACACCTGTTGGCACTATCAAGGTGGAGGGAGAACACAAAAATGCTGCCTACCAGCACCTCCATCTCCAAAGAGAGTTTCATCAGGCCCCTGTTCCTCCAGCAGATGCTTCAAGATTATTAAATGTGTCTCCAGGTACTTTATAGGTACTTTTCAAACTGCTGCCTGTGCGTTGGTCCCCATGGTGAGTGGATCTGTGTGAGTGTCCTTTAAGAAAAGTACCTAGGTTCCCTACAGCCCTCTGTTTTTCCTGGACCTGAGCTCCACTGGTCCACTGCTCACCAGACATTTTAGGACTCATTCTCACTGCAGGCCCCAAGGGTTGGGGTGTATGATGTAGAACACAGACTCTTTGCTCTTCAGGGAGAAGCTGCATATTTATGAGCTCTCTACTGATTGTTGTGGGTTGTCATGCCAGGAGTGGGCTTTGTGGTGAGATGGCATATCTGTCTTTCCTACCATCTCAAAGAGACCCTTTTACTGTTTGTTTTGAAGGAGGTATTTAGCTAATTTTCAAGTCATTTTTCAGAAGGAATTAATTTTTTATATGTAGCTATAGATGTGATGTGTCCATGGGAAGAGGTGACTTCAGGATTTCCTATATCACCATCTTGGACCACCCCTCTGTTACTTTTAATTGAATATTAGACATTTTGTATTTTATCTTCTTGCTAACCAGATTTTAAAAAATTCTTATTAGTATACTTGAGCTTTGTTCTGAGGTATAGTTATATTACATGGATATGGTTTGATCTTGGAGGAAGAAATAGTCTTGTTTTTAATATTTGTTAAGAGGGACTGGAGTTATGGTCACTCTAAGATTGTTTTCCCTCAGTACTGAGACAAAAAGAATATGTGGGTTCTACCCAATGTCCCATGAATCATGAGGTCTTCCAGTCTGGCTGGTGAAATCAATAGTATTATAGGCACTATGTAAAAGCTAGGCACTTTTCCTGCTAAGACTTCCAGGTGGGTCTTTTCTCAGCCTGGTGCAATTTTCTCACATTCAGAGTGCTTATCAGTATCAACTGAATACTCAAGTGGAATGTTGCACATTTCCAAATTTCTGTCCCTCTTTAACTTTGTGTGGCATAGTTGGATATGCAAATATCAATTGTCAAAGTTCTGTTTTCTCAGTAAGATAATTCCTACAGAGCAACTAATTTAGGACTTATTGTTATTTAAAAAGTATTTTTAATATACTATAATATTTATAACCTATAAACCATCATCATATCTCTTAAAACATTACAACAACGATATCTACCTACTTGTTCCATAAGCTTCACATTTCACTGCCACCATCACCCCCAAATCTCATCTTAAAAAAAAAAAAGACACTAAATTTCCCCTTTACTCTCTTTGTTCAGGCTTACTTAAAAATATATAATTTGAAAAGCTGTCAGTTGCTTTAAAGCTAGCAATGAAAAATTAAAAAGCTACCATCAGACACCTACTCTATTTCAGGGATTTTTATAAGTTGGGTTAAAAAAGGGAAAGATGTATCAACATTCCTACTTTGTGTTTTCTTCAATTATAAATGCAAACATGCCTTTTGTGACAAGTGACAAGTGGTGCAAAATGTCGTTCTCTATCCCCAAACTCCCCAGTCTAAAATAAACCAAGCACTCTTATAATGGATATATTTAAGCTGTTATCCTTGCGCTGTTAAGTTGTATCTATAACAACAAAATCCTTTAGAATCCTGTGATCTCACCTTGCTTTTGCAACCAGATCCCTTCTGTCTCTAAAGAATGCCTTTGGATCTGGCCATCCAAAATATTGTGCAAACACACAGGTGATATTTCTGCTCGTCTTATCTATCCTATGAATGTTGTGGCTTTGGTGGTAAGAGAGTCTGCCTGGATTAAAAGAAAGATAATTTGCCCTCAGCAGAGCCATTAAGTTTCTAACTATAGATAGTAACACGAGGTTTGAACTTTGATTTTAGAAGCCATGTTTGACACTTAAAAAACAATACGGAAAGTAAAATTTCTGTCTCAATTGTGAGAACTGAAGAAGTCCATTGACAATAATTCCTGCACTAAGCAGGAAGAGCAGTGACTCCGCAGTGTTTAAAAGTTAGAAAAAGAGGTGAATAAGAGGACGTGGGAAGAAATTTAACTTGAAAAGGAAGATCCTCAAAATTTAGATGTCCTCAGACCCATAAAAACTCTGTGATGCTGCAGAATATAATATTTTCTTCTTTTTAATTCTCTAACCTATGATGACTGTCTGTTATCTTTTTACAAATAACAAAACCACAATGTTAATAGTGAAACTTAGGAGAATAAGTGGATCCTGATTCTCTTCCTGCCATAATCTGGGTCTTTCTTGGTGATATATCCATTTTCAAAAATGTAATTTTTAATATAACAGCCATCAGAAAACAATTGATGCTAACATGTCTCAATATGTCCCAAGAATCATTTTTTTGAGATATTTTCTGGTAAAAAAAAATTTCATTGTCAAAAAGGTTTTGGATCATCTGAATGCTAGATAATTTTCTTGGAGACATAAAATGCACATTATCACATATTGAAGAATCTTGAAGTCAACCTCTATTTAACTCTACAATTCTTAAACACTTTAAACCAAAATTATATTTTTCCTATAACACATAACTACTGTTATTGAACATTCAGGGAATGTTGCCTCAAGTCCTTCTCAATAAAACCTTTTATTTGTAGTGTTTGCTGTTTTTAGTGTTTAATTAAAAGTGAACTGAGAACAAGAGGGAGGCATAGCTTGAGAGACAGTGGTTGGGCTTGAGGGACTATTGGCTTATTATACTCAAAGCCCCACTGCTTGACTCACTTACAATCCCCCTCCAGGATCCCTCTGGCCAGGAAGCTGAGGACTTCAGTCTCTGTCACAGAACTGACTTCACTCAGTGATATTCATATCAATAGATTGAGAAGTTTCTGGCCCTGAATTATCCTGTATCTGCCCCATCCAATTTCCGAGTTAAAAAAAGTTAAATACCTCTCTGACAGTAATATTGTAGATTCCAATATGTTTTGTCAGGGAAATTGTGGGAAATTTAATCTTTTCCTAAAGTTTTTCAATATGACCTTATGTGGCTTCTACAATGAGAAAGTATAATCTCGTATTTCAGGATATGTGGAAGAGAGGATAATCTATATTCTTAGATTTGAGACTTAGGAAAAAAGTTGTAGAGAAAAAAAAGACATGGGAAAGAAAAAGATAATATAAAAATGACATATTGAACCTGAATTTTTGAATTTGAATGTCTTGAATGGGACGTGTCCAAATTTTATGCAGGTGATTCAGGGCTTGAGGTCCTCACTTGGAGGTTCTAAAGAGCTCAACCTCAACCAGTCCAAAACTGAACTTGTATTTTTCCTGTAAATACTTTGTCTCAAGCAGAGTATTTTTTCTTAAGGAATAGTACCATAACTTAGCTAACTGAATTAGCCAGAATCATAAACAGATCCTTAAAACTTTCTTTTTCTTTGTGCCTCAAATCTAACCCAACACAAACTTTGTGACTATAGCCTACTACATATCTCATAAATATATTCATGCTTGAAGTATTTATCAACACATGTCTTTCGAGTGACTGCTAAGTGTCTGCCATTGTCATAGACACAGAATATACAGCTCTAAACAAAATGGAGTTCCTGCAAGCATGAGTGTCCATTTTAGCGAAGTGGAAGTAAAGATAGTAAATAAATATAAAAATATATAAGCTGAAGAAAAGTGCTACTGAAAGACTAGTGTAGAATAAATATGATAAAAATGACCACTACATATACACCATTTCATATAGCAGTAGTCTTCAACCTGCAATTTAAGAGGAAATGAAATCAATCAAGAATAGTATATTAGTATATGTGTACATGCATGTGTTTTGTGTTTAATTTGTAATTGTGTTCTGAATCATTTTTTAAAATATAATTCCTTCCGTGAAGAATCAATAAAACAAAACCAAAAATTGAAAAGAAAAAAAACCACATTATATTGAACAGTAATGAGTGAGAAATGCAAATACATGGGAGAAGACTATTCAGGAAAATAGAACAACTTGTGTAAAGATTCTAAGGCAAGAAGTTGTCCATGGAGCATTCAGGACCCCAGCAGAGGTACAACTCATTGAGAGAGAATGAAGGATGGGAGGATATGTGGCTGGAGAGACAAGCAGGAGCTAGACCATGGAGGGCCTTGTAGATGAGAGGAAGGTTTTCACATTTTACCCCACGTAAGTTGGAAAGTCATTTAAGGTTTTGAGCAAAAGGCTGTCACAGTCTTATTCACTTTTTCACGTATTATTCTGGCTTAATAGATATAAAAAGGAATAGAATAGATGTAGAAAGGCAAGGATAGAAGCAGGGAGAACAGTAGGAGACTATAGCAATTGTTCAGAAAGACCTGAGAACTGGCTTGAGACATGATGATGTTAAAATAAAAACAGTGACCAACCTTGAAAATTCCCTGAAAAGGCAAAACCAGTTTAGTCATACAAGCAAAGCTTAATTTAGCTTATTCTGCAAGGCTAACTTGACTTGGGTCATCTCTTGCTTATGTCTCTGAAAATCATAGGCAAAACTTAACTCTTCCCAAGGTTGATATGAGGTAACCACTGACCATTTTTTTTATCATTTAATATAACATTAATATTATAACTAATCACTGTGAAGAACAGTCAGTGCTTTCTTACTATATAAGCTGCTTTATAACAATATACCACTGAGCCTCACTCCATGCTCTGGTTAAAGTATGCCTGGTCTTTTTGGTGTGTGCACAATAAACCTTTATTAATTAATACTTCAGTGATTCATTGGTTTTATTCTGTTATTTATGAATTTTTGATAGTGGTAATTATAAAAAATTTGAGAAGTCATTTGACTGTAGCCATGTGTTGAAAGCATGGGAAAAAAGGTTTGCTAATGGACTGGATGCGGGTGAGAGACACACAGAGACGTGAAGGACACCAAGAAAATTTGGCCGAAAGTTAAAGAGGAAGAAGTTTCCATTTATTGAATAACTCTATGAAAGGGCAATTTTATAGTCTATAGGGGAGAGAGATGATCACTTGAGAGCAGGTTTTGTATCAGCAGTTGGGCACATGGATTTAGTATTCAGGGAAGTGATTTTCTGGAAGTCAACAACAACAACAAAATAGGTGGTATGTGAAGCCTGGAGAGTGGCTGAGAGCCACTAGAAAGTGTATTTAGTCAGAGAAGAAAAGAATAGGGAAGGGAACAGAAGAAAAGGAAAAGGGAAAAAAGAAAAAAGAAAAAAGGAGTGATCTTTGAGGCAATGTAATATTTAAAGTTTTGGAAAATGAATCAAAAGACCAGCCAATAACAGAAAACAAGAGGAAACAGAATTGCAGAAACCAAGAAACAAAAATATTTCAGGAAATTTCATTCAGTTTTTCCAAAGACTGATAGGTCAAATAAGAATGAATTTTTTAGTGCAAAAATTACTGGTGACTGATAGATATTAGAATATATTGGTGGAAATCAAAGCGGCTGAAGAGAAAACTGAAGACGGACAGTAAGTAGACTTCTTCTAAAGCTTTGCTAATGAAGGGAGCAGATAAATGAAAGGACTGATGGCGAATGGAGGGTGTGGAATGAGATCTAATGAACAGATAAAGGAATTAGCCTTGGGTAGGAGGAGGGACCTTCCCTCCAGGTTACCTAATGAGGAGGCAAAGCATGCTGATGTTGACTCATGTAATTTAAAAGGTGATGATGGAAGTGTGTGTAATTTTCTTTTCTTTTCTTTCCTTTTCTTTCCTTTTCTTTTTTCTTTTTTTATCTTCGCAATGAAATATAAATCCCAGTCATCAGGGTATATGAAAAGGAACAAGGAGGTGATGGAGGTTTAAGAATTACTTACTGGTTTCCTAAATCCTCCATCAGTGTCCACTATTGTTCCTAATTAAAGCCTTTTCTTCCAATTAAAAAAAATCACTCTGATAATGTTACTAGGTAGCTTAAAAACCCACAAGAGCTCCCCTTTGTTCTTTAAATAACACCTACAGTATTTAATTGCCTACAAGCCCCCTCCTGAATTGGCTTCTTCCCCCCTCCAGCACCATTTCTCCCTTCTTATCCCTGCTTATGTTTCAGGACAGACTGATTCTGGAATATGACGCACTACTTTTTATCAAGGCCTTTGTACATGCTTAAGCTCAGAAATCTATTCAGACTCACTCTGGCCTAATGATTGTAGTCATCCTTTTTACTTCAATACAAATGTTACTTTCTTCGGGGAGTGAATTCCTGAGCACGATCACTACCTTCCACTTCCAAGGGTAGATTAGATCCATCCGTTTTATTCCTTGTCCGCTTTTTTTTTTTTTTACCCTTAGTCCTCAACAGTTTATAATTCTTTACTTTTCTCAAGAAATGTTTACCTCGTCCGTGTGTGTTGTACTCAACTGTGAGGTCTCCAGTTGGCCTGATAGATATATAGCACTGCTCTTTGTCACTTGAGTTGTAAACTGATTGAGAAATAAGACAAAGGAGTAACGCTTATGGAGGCCAAAATATCACCCTTATCATTGCTAAAGGTTGTATTGAAGGGCATGGTTTATATCTATAAGCATATGAACCTTTTATTTTTTATTTTATTTTTTTTTAAGATTTTATTTATTTATTTGACAGAGATAGAGACAGCCAGCGAGAGAGGGGACACAAGCAGGGGGAGTGGGAGAGGAAGAAGCAGGCTCATAGCAGAGGAGCCTGATGTGGGGCTCGATCCCGGAATGCCGGGATCACGCCCTGAGCCGAAGGCAGACGCTTAACGACTGAGCCACCCAGGCGCCCCCATATGAACCTTTTAAAACATACCTCCAAAACAAGGCAGCCTTACCCAGTCATGGTGGATTTCTCCCCTCCTTCCCAACACACACACACACACGCACACACACACACAGAATCAAAACTTACTGCAGCAACTCACTCCCAAGTATAATGGAAGAGGAAGAGTCTAAACTATACATACACATTTTTTCATTCCAGAATCAGACTAAATCACTGCTCTTTTCTTGGAAGGAATAACTGAGGGGACACAGAGAGGAAGGACCTCCCTTAGCGTAGAAGGAAATATCACATCTATAGAGAATCAATATTCCATATCAACACTCACTAATGAATCACTAGATTTTACCCAAATCAGTGTTTTGTTCATAGTTTGCCAGCAATGTAACTTGCAAGATTGACCGAACAATGAAAATCAATTATTGGCTTTATGGTTTTCAACTTTTACGTTTTACAAAGTCTTTTTGACATCCTCAAAGCCTAAGTCCAGTTGGTTGTGCAAAATTATACCAGTTCATTTAGGTTCGTACTCTCCCATAACTTAGAACAAAGATGACAAACTTGCCCGTGTGACAAATCTGACCAACCACCTGTTTTTGCAAATAAAGCTTTATCAGAGCATAACCACACTTACCAGTGCGTGCATTGTTTATGGCTTCTTTTGCACTATTCTTGCAGAGTTGAGCAGGTGCAATAGAGATGGTGTGGCCTGCAAAGCCTAAAATATTTAATCTCCCACCCTTTGCCGAAAGAGTTTGCTGACGTTTGCTTTGATTCCATAAAGCTGCCTATACGTGCATTTTTAGGTCTTTGTTAAACATCACTATCCATGTAGCTGAGAGATTCAAACAAATAGAAAAGTTATCTTTTTATAACTTTGTTCATGATAAAGTTCTATCTGCCTGTGTTCTTAGTAGTACCCATGCCAATGTCTCTAAAGTACCCTTTTAAAATAAATTGGAAAATGGTAAAATAATAAAAATATATTTCAGTACATCTGTTCATCTAATTATTTCATTCTATAACACGTAAGGTGAGTATCTGTGGTTTCTGTTGTAATATACCATATTATTTTTTTATTAAAAAAATGATCTTGGAATCATTGTTTAAACCACAAATCGTGAATGGTATTACTGGGTTTACAAAGTTTCTCAGCGCTTTGAAAGGATGTGAACTGGAGTTGTAAACTCAGAAAAAGTAAAGTAATAGCCAACATCATCAAGCACTTATAATGTTTTAGGTAACTGTCTAAGCAGTATCTCAGTTAATACTTATAGAAAACCTACACAGTGGATATTATAGTTACCCACATTTAATAAAAAATAAAAGCGGGGCATGGGATAAAGAAACATGCCCAGGACTATACAATCACTAAGTAACAAAGGTGGGATTTAAACATCTTTTACCAGAGGCTCTCAAACTTTCTTTGTTCCTGGAGCCCTTAGAGTCCAGCTAATTTTTTCATGGTGTCCTTGGCCAGAAGAAATGGATTACACAGTTTTGTAAAGTAGCCATGTCCAAGATTTTTACTAAGCATATCCTATGAATTTAGCAACTACTTAAGAAATAATAAACATAAATTGAAAAAAAAATTAATTCTTACATTACTACAATGACCTACTAATAAGATGTGTACCCCTGTTGGGCATTGCATAGCTTCTCAAAGCTGAGAATCTGGTTTGATATCACAACCCTAATTTCTGTTCTACCCTGATTTCCATACAGTGCTTAATTTTTATCTCAGCAACCTCAAAAAAGTTCACAAAGTTCTAGTGTCACAAGAAGGAAAGTAGTGTGATATCATCTTGAAATTGTAAACAACCTGGAGTTAATAGTGCCTCTGTGTCCAGCAGATATTGCTGTATTTTTCTGGGTTATTTAAAATATCCTACGGTGATCTGTGAATTCATCACAGCCCCCAAGGATGCATTAACGCAGTTTGGAAACACAATCTTATGTTGTTTTATAGCCCCATGTTAAGTGCTCTCTGCAAAGAACAGAGTATTGAATACCAGGAATCCTAAGGACTGAACGCATAGCTCTTACTTTCAGATTATACAGGAAGCTAAGAGTGTGTCTGAGGCATAGACACAATAAAAATGGGAAAATGATGGGAATGGTGCAAGGTAAGGAGCACAAGCTTGGAAGTAAGACAGTCCTGAATTTGCAGTGAGGCTCTTAATTATACTAGTGCTGCTCTAAGCACAAATACATGTCAATTCTTGCCACATCTCAGAGGCATAAAAAATATTTATGTTAACAAAGGTAAATAATAACAGTCAAATAAATGTTAGAGGCCATAACTGATATCCTGCCATTTCCACCTTGGTAATAATTTGCAAATTCATTTCACTTTTTGCCTTTCCACCATGGTTACTTAACTCAAACACTTACTACTTTTTGCTTATGTGGGGATGGAATTCTGGGGTCCTAGGAACATAGTTTTTATTACAAGACTACTCAAAATCCGTTCTGCAGGCTACTGTTAGTTTGAAAAAAAACTTTGTCACTGGTCTGTGACAAGATAAGGGCATAAACTGATGTAAGAGTTACATACTTTTGTAGCAATTTGGCGAACTAATTTAATTTCTGTTGAATAATAAAAAAAATGAAGGGTTGCATTTTCTATGTTAGCTTTTGAGATTTAATTTCCCCTAGTAATTGGTTTTAATTGTATTTTACAAAGGTATTTGTACACAGCAGATTGGAAATTAGAGGACACAATGAAAATTGGTTCTTCACCACAAATACTTGAGAAGCACTGGCCTAGAAGGGGTGTATTGGATGAACAGTGTTCCTGGCCCTGTGGACTGCTGACCTCATGGAGAGCACCATGACTGGGAGAGGGCTGGATAAGGGTCCTCCAAAGCACTGGGCCCATGATAGGTCACCAGATACCCAGGCCTAAGTGCTGCACAGAGTGCAACCATTAACCTACGATGGATAACATGATACAGCATAACTCATTTCTGTCTTCCCAGCAACTAGTCCTATAACTTGTACCTTAAAGGCACTAAATCAATGATGTTTGAATGAATAAACAATTAAATATAATGATGAAAGCACTGATGATGATGACGACGACGACGATTTCTATCATTTCTTTAACTGTGCCCTGTGCCAGGAACTACATAAAACACTTTATGTAAATTACCTCTGCTCTTCACCAGAACTCCCAGGATAGGTATTATGTCTTCCACTGAGAGATAAGATCTCCATTTTACAATTTTTAAGAGACAATACACTTTTGAGAGAAGGCTTGGGAAAGTAGAAGTTGGCTTTGTTGAAAGAAATGTGATTTGAACTGGGTTTTAAAGGATGAGCAGAGCTGCTGGAGGCAGACAGAATGAAGCACCCTGGCCTAAGTAGGGAGAATCATACCAACCAAAGAATGTAAGACACAAGGCATACTCAGGGTAAGATGGATAAGAAGTACATGAAGAGTCTAGATATAATACATCAGGGACCGAGGGAGCTTGTGATCTAAGAGGGAGCTCCACTTAAAAGTATTCAGATTTATTAAAAACAAAGCAAAACAAAACAAAAACAACAAAGAGAAACAACAGTCACTTAACCAAAACTCTTACAGGCTTGGTGTAGTGCTAGTTTTCTGATTCGTTACATCACTCAGAATGGGCTTTCCTTACCTCTGATCTTTATATTTTACATCGTCCTGTTCTAATTCCCTATGCAAAATCTATCACTACTTGATATGCTTTGATATGGTATTTTTTGTGCAAGTATTTATTTATTTTTGCCATTTTCGGCTTGCTAGGCTTTTAAATGCAATGAAATCAATTTTCTTATCTATCTTTTGTGTTAATGAATACCTGGCACCTAAAGATACACCTACCACATGCGTAATGCATCAACTATTTTGCCACATAACAAACTACCAATATTACCCCCAAATACTAAGTGGTTTAGCACAGCGTTATATTATTATGATCATCACAATTTAAGGGGTGGAGTGGGCAGTTCTTCTGCTGACTTCACTTAGGTCTACTCCTGTGGCTCTGCTTGCGAGGAAAGTTAGCTGAGTTGGAAGTCCAAGATGACCTGACTCATGCTTGGCAATTGGTATGGTCTGTCAGCTAAGATGTCTTGTACATCCTCCACATGGCCTCTCGTCCTCCAGTGGGTTAGACTGGTTTCCTTATGTGATGTTCTCTGGACCCCATGTCAAGAGGGTGATGACGGAATCTGTGAAGCTCCTAAAGCCCAGCCATAGAAGTTGTGCAGTATCACTTCTGCTGCATGAATTGATCCAAGTGGGTTGCATCACAAGCCCAGATTCAAGGAATGGGGAAACCATCTTTATTCTTAATGGAAGGGGCTGCAAAATACTGTAGCCATGTTTTTTAATCAACCACAGTGGAGGTTCAATAAGAATGCATTATCTGAATGAATAAATGGTGTGACTAAAGGCATAGCCAAGAAATAATATAGCATATTCTTTAGTTTATAAGCAATGGGTAGTCCTGTGGATTCTTGAGTATGAGGTGACATGATTAAATTGAAGTTTTTGGAAGATTAATCTACCTATGGCTAAAAGAGGAAATAAATAGGGGAGAAACTAGACGCAAGAAAGTCATTTGAAGCCTGCCATGATAAACCAAAAGTAATGAAATGAGGAACTTGAAGATTCATCATAAATTCTACTCCTATTTCTCATTTACTTACTTGGGGTTTACAGCAATGTATGAACGTGGCACTATGCTAAATGACTGCTTGCCTAAGGACAGATTCATGGTACCTGCCAGTATATGGCAGGAGAATAAAATGCACCCGAAAAGGAATTAGGATGACACTGATATCTGAGTGGCTCCAGCCAATTGTCCACGTATTTACAGGTTTATTTTAATTTATTGACAATTCAAGGTAGTTTGAATAATTCAAGGTAGAATGTGAGATCTGTTCTTCTGAGAAAGAATTTCCTTGGGAGATATATATATTTTAACTCCCAAAGACATAACATGTAGAGGTGGCACTTTGTGTACTAAAGTTAACTTAAAGCCTGATGGCCATTTACTTAGAACTGACTGATACTAAAGAAATAGAAATATTAGCACATACAGCATTTCAATTTTCCCTGGAGATACCTCAGCTCCGTGTCTGCTCCAGTCGCTGAAAAATGAAGAGGCTCATATATTTCAAGGTATTTTCACTCTGGATGGTTATGCTTGTCAGCACTTCTCCTATTCAAAGATAGATTTGATAAACACCCCAGTTTTAGGAATGTTTTCCTCTAGAAAAAAACAACTAATATTTTCTTTCTTAGAAGGGCAATAGGGAAAGAATTCAAGCTTAACAGAAATCAAGTTACAAGTTTATCTGGAGAATGCTACCTTATATAGACCTCACCATCAAAAAAGAGGAATTGATGGAAATGTAACTGATTCCTATGTAAAAAGATTATCTTTTGAGGTTTGAAAATGTATGCCATTTAAAAAACTTGTCTCAATGTGCAATTAACAGAAAATAATATCTCAACTGTAATACACTGAGCAGCAGCCCAGCAATTAAAATCCTTCATATAATTATGAACTCTTCAATGGCTAAAACATAACAAACAATGGAAATCTTTGCTAAGTCAACTTTCAAAATAAAAGTCCTTAAATTTATAGGTATAAGAATCTGAAGTTCACAAAGCAATTCAATTCTAGCTTTAACTTGTTGTATGTATTTTTGTTGTAAATAGAATTTGACCTTCTGTAATAAAAACAATGATTCAGGATTTAGATCTCCTTTTCCTCTTCATAATTCCAACTGCCAATTATGCTACTTTACCTGGTTGAATGGGAGAGGTTTTTTGTTTTTGTTGTTGTTGTTCTTTAATTATTTTCCCTGAGACCTCTAGGCCAATGTATCTATAAATTTTGTGGTCAAAATCCGTATCAAAATCATCACTGCTCCTATTTTGAACATACAAAATCAACATGTCCAAAAATGTCATTTTTTAAACTTTATTTTTAATAAATTATTTAGGTGACTATTTTGAACAATAAAGTTCAGACACCTGCTCTAGATTTGACCCCTATAATTTATTTGATACACCTTTGATTTGGCAAAAGGTAGTCTCTCTTTTAAAATAATAGTCATCTCTGTATTTCACAACTACTTATTGGGTACGTTCCTTATACTAGAAAATGCTCAAGGTGTTGGGAATACAATAACTAATCAGATAAGTTTTCTGTTTTCAGAGAGTTCTAGATCTAGAGAGATAATGAAATTATAATATAATTAGAGAAATGCCAAGCGATATGTCAGGACACATGAGGAAATTCAGGGAAGAGTGGGCATAGGGTCATTGGGAAAAATTATCTGAAGAAATTAATGTCACATCATAGTCTTAAAGAAAGAACCTTAAAGAAAGGTTCTAAGAGATGAGAAGTTTTGCATAGTGGTGAGAGAGATGATGGTGTTTTCTGATACTGCAATTTGTTCTTTATTACTAGAAAAGAAGGTATACGTGAAAACAAGAGATAAAAAAGAGAAAGAGGTAAGAGATAAAGCTGAAGAAGTCTACTGGAGTCACTTGTGAAATTTTTTGTTCTATATTATTTTATAAAATTTCTTTGAAACTCATTTAGCCAATAAACCCAGTATATGGGTGAACTGACATTAGCCAATTTGATTTTACTCCTGTATTTTTAGAAAACATGGTTAGTATTACTGTTAGAAACATATTGCTACAGTGGGAATCCTATTCTATAAGAACAGAGTATGACTTTGTTTCTAAAATGAATCTTTTGGTATATAAAAACAGCTCACTGCCGAAAAGAAAAATGGAGTCCTCAAGATTTTCTCATTTTAGAAAGTCATCATTCCCGACTGTGATCTTCATCTCACACCTCACATCCACTCTATCAACAAATCTTGCTAGCTCTACCTTCAAAATATATCTAGAATTTGACTACCGTTCATCATTTGCATTACCACCACCTTGGCCCAGCCATGCCCCTCCACCCCCACATTCTCTTTCTTATTCTGTAATTCAGTAGCAGCTGACTGGCTTTTCTGCTTTCATTCTTGCCTTCTTGTAATTTGTTCTCTATGCAGAAACTAGAATAAGGATCAGCTAAGTCTTCTGTTACGTAATAGTGTCAAGTAGGAAAAGTTTTTGGCTCTCAGCTGATCCAGCTGAGGGTTGTTATTCTTTTCCCCTGTTTTGATGGTAAATGTACAAATGTTGCAGGCATGGCCTAAGGAGGACATGGTGAGTGGGGCTTGAAGGAAGGTTTGTGTCACCCCAGCTATGTACGTCACCCAGATCAACAAAGGAGTGAACAAAAGCTGGGGGAATCTAGAAATTATGATAGAGGAGGAAACACTGAGAATCAGTTGTGGTCTTATGTCCAGCTCTATCTGTGAGGGTTATAGTTTTTTTGCACAAACCTTCTTCTCATAATTTTTTCCCCCCAAAGAGGATCAAGCATCCTAAAGAAGCGACTTCCAGAATTTATACAAATAGATCTAAGTGACACAATGGGTAGATGGTAGTGGGTAATGTGTTATGGCACCCAGGTCTGCTTTCAGATTGAAGAAATTATTCTGGGAAATTGCTGTTGTCTTAAGCCCTCAGCTATCAACCCTCTCTGGGATTTTTATCTTGTCTGATTCTCAACTGATCCATCATCAAATACTAATGATCTCAAGATACTTAATTTACTTCCTGCCAATAGGAGAGGAATATGGAATTTTAAAAGTTCTTATTTGAGCTTAGTTTGATTTCTTTTGAGGACCTTAAATTTAAGGCATCCCAAAGCATTTCCCTTTCGAACAGCTTGATGGGTGTTTAAGTCTTATACATACTTAATTTCTTCCTCTTAGATAATGAGAGCCCGCAGGCTCTGAAAAGAGTAAAGAGAATTAACGAGGAAGAGGAAGGAGCCCCTCCTATGTTTCTCTCTCTACTACTGTTTTTGCCCTTGAAGACAGAAGTACACCAGGCTTGTGCTGTTTTCTCTATAAATGAAGGGACCTTTCCTAACCTGCACACCTGAAATGAAACATATTTGCATTGGCCTATATTTCCAAGATACATGTTTGTCTCTGGCCTGACAAAAAAGGCGCTATTCTCATTTGGTTTTGTTTTTATTGACGACTATCTTCTGATTTCAAAAATAAAACTAGAACTCAAAAAATAAAGAAAGAAGGTAACAATAGTCAGCATCATCAAAATACTCCATAGTGAGAAAGAAGATTAACGTAATACCCAATCTTCCCATAACTTTTTGACTCTACACATATGAGTCAGCAAATGATTTTCCACTTTATTTTTCCTGAATGTTGCAATAGTCTTCTAAGCCGAGGTGAATTTGAAATTATGAACATGAATACGGTCTCTTTCTGTGCATGAGAAAGCTTTTATATACATGTTCCGTAAAAGATTTTTTGAATCAAAAGAAATGAACTTCAGCATTCTCTTTTTTTCCTTTGTTCTTTCTAATTTCTTTGGCCACTAACTATTTAATAGTCATTGGGCAAATCTTAATGATAAAAAGCTTAACATAGTTTGGGCACTGACTATAGCTATGTTTTTATTTCTTTGGTTCTTTTGCTTTCATGTTCCCTTATTGCTTTGTACTCTGAATTTAGAAGATCTCAAGGCATTCAGGTTCATAGTAAAAATAAGTCAGAACATAAAAGTAGAAACACCCTCCTCACCTTGCATATTCAGAAGATCAGTGTGTGTTATATAATTTTGATTAATTTGCTCTCTGGATCTCACATTTGTCATGTGTAAGAATACTTGACCTAACAAGAATTTCAGCATAGAGTTTTGGATCCTATGAACATTAAAAGTCTTTTATGCTTGCTCACTGAACATAACTGAAGTATCCCAGTGTAAAATCTGTACAAACCCCAAGGGAATGAAAAAAATAGAATTAGATGAAGGTGAACATTACAGTACATTCTATTGTTTCTTTAGAATTTTTCAGCTGCAGAGATTCAGAATACTCAAGTGAAAATTATATTTACCTATTTATTTCTCTAATGGAATATTAATTAATGTGTCAGATGGCTGTTTGTGCTGGCCATGCTTGCTGATTTTGTTAAATGTTGGAGGGAAAA
This sequence comes from Ursus arctos, assembly GCF_023065955.2. Taxonomy (NCBI): domain Eukaryota; kingdom Metazoa; phylum Chordata; class Mammalia; order Carnivora; family Ursidae; genus Ursus; species Ursus arctos. Next base: position 19,517,995 of record NW_026622930.1, read on the forward strand.
AATATGAATTGCTTGTCATAGGCTTCCAAACTACATATTATGGGATAGACTGATAACAATTAGTTGTCCTTCAATGTGCCTTTCCTCTACAATAATAGAATGTACGATACCTAAAATAATGAACAAATTTATCAGCCTTCCTTGTAGCAAGACAGATATAAAGCTAATTGTCAAGAGGACATAACTGTGGGTTTCTTATATTATCTTCTTAGATCACCTTTAAGGTACTACTGGTGCTTGTCCTTAATTACTTCCCTCGCCTCCCTCCACAACCTTTCTCTCTGTCGTCATTGAGCCGTCTAGGATACAATCTTGGACCATAAGATGAAAAGGGTCATACCTAGCAGGTTGTGAAATAGTCACCTAAAAGGAAATTGGGTCCCTCTGGCCCCACAGACAGCTTTTAAATGTAGTAATGGATTACTTACCTTTATTGATGTAGGCAATAAATATACTCTTTCTTGTTTAGGCTATAATTTTGGTTTTCTCTTATACCCAACTGAATAGAATATTAACTAATTCACCTATTTTAGAAGTTTAGCAGAAGATCCAAGTTAATTTGCACTTACTATTTCCTACATTATCTGTTCATGCAATATTAATGGAAAAAAGAATAATGAAAATAATAAAACTCAAACCAAATAAACAAAGTAAATATTCCCTCCTCTCATCCACACCCAATTTCCTAAAACTAGAATTTGCATTTCTTAGAAATAGGTAATTCATTGATAGACTGCACCATGTTTAAGAATTACTTAACTGAGATAAAACAAACACTGGCCCCAACTCCTACTATAAAAATTTATGATAATCTTATCATCTCCATTTTGTTGATGAAGTCATGCAGCTCTTGACACAGTACTGATTGAATGAAATATAAGATCATGAAAGGATGATCTTCTGTTGGGGTTGTAGTTGGTGGTGGATAGTGGAGTGAGTCATGTTTTCCTTTTCTTAGTACCATGTTATTTTCCACATGCAGGTAAATCCTCAACTGCAGTCTTTAATTTTTGATTCCTTCTTGAAAGGTAAGTAAAATATCACCTGGATATTTAAAAAGGAGAATGGGAGCAAGGATGGTATATACCTTTTTCTTAGTCTTGGTAATATTAGTGACTTAACTTTCCAAATCAAAAGTAATGTTTCCAAAAATGAAATAACTTGCATGAAGCCAAACCTCTGTCTTGACTCTCAGGAGTCCTTGAAGAGTGTCCAAAGCCTGGCTCTACCCAAAGCATTTCCTGCTTTCTTTAGTCAGGGACCTTCAATAATGGGAACTTGTCAGTAAAAGGAGGCAGCCAAATTCCTTCAGGAAGTAACAATCCAGTATCTGCTATCTAAACAGTCTATGTATTTTATTCCGGCCCTTCTCACACCTGCAACACCAATTGTATATTTTCCAAGTTTCATCTTAAGAAAAGGTCATTTAGATTCCAAGTTTAAAAGTTCTTAAATTTTTAGTGTGGCTCACCATGCACATAGATTTAGGTGAAGTGGAAAACGGATCCTTCCTCTACTTTCTCTCCCCTCTCCTCCGTTTTTCCTTTGGCTGAGTGCCCATCTTTATGACTCAACAACTTGAGCAATCGTGTGGGTTGTCTTGCATGATGATAGTCATCCAGTGATGCACATCTTCATTCTTTCTTGGGGTTCTGCTCTGCCTTCATTACTTTGTTTCTTCAAATCCCTGTGTATCTACATATGTCCACACATGGGTGTGCACACTCAAGCAGAATGATCTGTTTACTCTGGAAACAGTCATAGCACCATATTTGCCAATGTGAGATCACTGGAATAACTTCTGCTGATGTCTTCCACATGTTGGCTGACTATCTGAATTCTAGTTTAACCAATGTGTGTAATCTCTCAATTCCCACATATGCTGAGGAAGGCTCTTATTTAGAAGGCAGGGGAATTGCCAAGCATCTGACGATAGCATTCTGTGAAAATGTTGCTTTATCTGAAAGAAAATGTGTCCTTAAGCAATCTGAGATCTCCTATCGTTAAGCTAGTCATATGTGAAAGTAACTTGGATCCATAAAAACTTTTCCAGATTTCTTGGATTAGTAATAGCCAAAATTGAATGGAATAAAATAAATAAATCTCATGATCTAAATAATTATATCATCTTTCCTCAGAGATAAAGCTTAATGAGACTCACAAGGCATTAACAGAAATAATTCATAGGCAGAATCTTGTTTTACATTTCTTCTATATTGTCTATATTGTCTCTATGTCTTTTTTTTTTTTTTAAGATTTTATTTATTCATTAGAGAGAGACAGCCAGCGAGAGAGGGAACACAGCAGGGGAGTGGGAGAGGAAGAAGCAGGCTCCCAGCAGAGGAGCCTGATGTGGGGCTCGATCCCATAATGCCGGGATCACGCCCTGAGCCGAAGGCAGACGCTTAACGCCTGAGCCACCCAGGCGCCCCCCCCCCTTTTTTTTTTTTGGTCTCTATGTCTTGAGTAACTATTTCTTTTATTTCTTTCATGACCACTTTTTGTTTGTGAATGATCAGAAAATGATAATTCTGAATTATCATGCATCTCTTCAACTGGATTTATCTAGGTTTTGTATGAAATTTAATGGGCCATCATACTGAAATTGTCTGTTTTTGCCCATTTTCGTGTTATTTGTAATTTGCTTCAGGTGCATGCCCCAGCAATAAGGTGATTTATTTCAGTGCGGGATGGTAACATTATCCACATATTTTAAAAAACGTTGAGTTGGAATCTTTGGTATTTGGTGTTTTCTTGGTTAAGAATAATACTGTAGAAATGCAGAACCACATATGGCGGCTGACTCTAACTCCAGATTTTCACTGAATTTTTCATTGATTTTGAAAAATCATAATTTCTTTCTGCCGTATATCCCCTCATAACTCAGTTCATTGAGCTTTTTAACCCTTGATCTTATCACTGATAAATATGTCTTTGTTATGTATTCCTGACCTTTATCTGTTAAGGTTGTGCCAAGTTCTATTTGAATAAATTACTCGGTAGAAAGGTGAGGTCACCATTTGAAGTGATGTGATCCTAACATTTGGAGACTAGTATTATTTACAGTGACAACATAAACTGTAGAAGTTCTACTAAATAGCAACACAAATTGTGGATTCCCTGGGTAATATAAAAAAATGAAGAAGTTAATTTAGTTGGGGCTATTGTGATTGTGGGCTGTGAGTTTGCCTATCAACCCCCATCACTTGAAGTAACAATATAGAAATTTTAAGCATATAATGAAGCAAAATGAAATTTATACTTTGCTATGAATACAGAAACTACTATGGCAAGGGCTTTCAGGAACTAAAAATATTAAACCTGGAAATCATTAAAAAAACAAAAAAACAACCCTTATAAGGCAGTTATTTGTAAACTCAACAAATCCATACATTTTTTCCTGTCACTAAAGTTAAGACTAGATAGAGTATATCCATTTCCAGGACAGAAAAAGAGTAAATATTAATAAGTCCCTGATGATAAAGAGATTTTCTTAGTTTTTTGGGGTTTTTGTTTTTGTTTTGTTTTATTTTATTCTGAAGACACTGGTAGATAGAGGCAATGTTAATGGTAGTGTATGAGGCTTTTCTGTATAGGTAACAAATCCTTTACTTTTCTAAGTAATCTTATGTATAGTCAACTATTTAACCTAGCACACACCTACTGTCGATCCATTCACCCAACACTAATCCCCACTGAGATCACAAAAGTAATCACTATAGTAGTACAAAGAGAGTGCGGTATTGTGTGACGTCCAACATTGGTGATGGAGGAGTACTATTGTAAGTAACTAGAAATACTACTGGTTTCTCAGTCTAACTCAAATCCTAGCATAACAAATACACCAGGATATTTTTGGAATTCTAGTACACATCAAATATTAATGCTATTTACTAATACTAATGGCAAAAATAATACTAATAATGTCACTTCACCTTAATCACATAATTTCGTTCATAAAATTATTTTCTTAGAGTAAGGTTTTAGATATAGAATTGCTGGCTCAAAAAAAAAAAATCATCTGTATACCCTCAAGGATTTTGATACATCCACCAGATTGTTCTCCAGAAAGACACTACTTTACTCTCCCACTAAAAACATATGATGATGCCTGTACAGCCACTGGAGTTAAGACATGCAGAACGATGTGCTTTGATAAAAAAATACTTTGACATCATGTGAGGAAGCAGGGAGAAAATTATTTTCTCCTTCTTCCTAAGAGCAAACCCCCTCTTGTTTCTTATTTGTGTGCCCTGATTTTACTTATACATTTCTTTTGCTTAGGCATGTACTTAGGGAAGGTTGTGGCAGGGGTTCCTACTCAGTTGAGAGGACAAATTATGATTATTCTAAGTCAAATATGGAATTCCATTTCCTTTACCAGTAATTAGTTAGGCATGACCACGAGATATAATATCACTAAACAAGAGGGAAGTCTACTGGGGTGGGGCTTCTATGAAACTGTTTCCTCCATGCAGTAAAGACATTTATGAAGAAAAATGCCCATTTTTTTCTGGCTCTGGTTAGTGTGTTCTGATGTGATGTATGCCACTATGGCAGCACTTTTGGAAGCATAAGGACAAATCTACTACAAAGTCAATATGCTGAGGATAGCCAAATGGAAGATAGAAGAAAATCTGGGACCTGGATGTCTGCTAACCTCAATATCCTGTAACAATATTTTTTTCTTTATTGCTTAACTCACTTTCATATTATTATTATTTTTTGTTATTTAAAGTAACTTGACTCGCACCTTACTTTCAGCTTCAAGCTTTCAGCACCGATAGCAAATTTGAAGGCAAATGTTCTAGATGTCCATTGTAAAGTTCAGATGTCTGTAGCATACGCCTCATTATTCAAGTGAAATACCAATAATGTAGTGCAGAATATAAAAGAGGCCCTGGAGGAAATGTGATGATATAAAGTGTTCATGGGCTTTACAAACTATGAAAAGGACTTGGAAATGTGGGAAAGGGTACAGTGTGGCATGAAAAATGGAAATTCCATGTTAAAGCTTATTTTTTCGAGAAACTACCCACTGCCCCTCACTGTGTTGAAACAGGGTTAGCGAAATTCACTTTTCTGTCCTTCCCCATGCTTGCCTCATCCTCTATAGGAGAAAACACATGAAGTCCAGATCATGCATTCTCCAGTGAAATAGAACACATTCTGATGGTTTAAGGAAGCAGTGTGTGGTAGGTATGGCTCTGTTTTGGGTTCTTTGCTTATTTTGATGCCAAGTACTTTCATTATGGATTGGGGGACGAAGGAGAGTACAGAATTTCAGAATAGATGTGAAAGTTTACTACCAATCACTTATAAGCAAAGTTATGAATGGTGTAGGTAGCTTCAAGAGTAGCAGTTAAATCATTTTTATCACAGCACTTTCCAGTTGTCTAATATTATCATAATTATTGTTATTAGGTAGCTACAAGGAGGATGGAAAAAATGATCCTATTTTAGGTCTATTTCATTATATGGGCTTTTCCCATAAGGATTATGATTTGTTTTAAAATTTTACATGGCTTATGCTGAGGCTTGTTCATTTTCCCTGGTAATTAGCTACTGAACAGAATTCCATCTCTCTATGATATTCGGAATCTTATGGTTTAAAATCTGTTAAGCAACTATTGCTCATGGGGCCCCAACAGAACTAAATGATATAGGTTATAACTTTACTTGTCAGCTTCCTTGAGTTCGTCTGGGGTCCTCTCTGAATTTTAGCAGCAAGGCAATCCAGTGGAGGACAAGTTATCAGCCATGTGAATGACTGCTTAGTGTTCATTAAGTCTGTAAGAGTGAGGGTTAGAGCCTTGCTTAGATTTCTTCTTTATTTCACGTTGTCCGTGGGAAAGTTAAATGAAATTCCTGATGAGTATACTCTAAGCAAGGAAGGAAAAGGCATTCCATGTCAATCTCGCCAGATAGGGGTTGAAGAAGTGCCAAGGAGGGCTGGAGCTCAAGGGGTGAAGTTGCTTTTTCATATGCAAGCAAATGACTGTGAATTCCAGTGAACTCTCCTGGAAGGCAGTTATTGACTTCAAAAATTTTTTATAATTTATTCCTAGCAAATATGTTTCAGACTGGAGTTAAGTTTACTAATACACACACACACACACACACACACACACACAGGCACTCATCCCCATTCCTGTCTACCACACATTTGCTAATCACCTTTTCCTCTAACAGCATTAAACACAAAAAGAAAGAAAGTTGAAACAATGGAAAATGGGACTGCAGTTGTTTGTCATAGACCTGATGTTAAATCTTCTAGAATTTCTCTCTTCCCTGGAAACCTGTGCACACTTCTGCTATGATAGTACATTCTATTTATTTATCTATTTCCCATCTAAAAGTATGAGATTTTTGAAAGCCAAGCCTGCATGTTTTATCTCCAGAAGCATCGTGACTGCTACTCAGTAGGCATTCAAGAGAAGTCTCGTAGAATTGCATAAAATGAATATTTTGAAGGTATATTAATGGTTTCACCTAAAATGAACCCTCATTCAGAAATGAGGGTGGTTTCTGTACTGAATAATTTATTCCAACACAATATGGAGAAATAAGGATGGTTTCATTATACTTTATTTGACTTATTTAGGAAAAGGAACTTTGACTCAGTTGTCTGAGTTATAAGATAAGTAGGAAGAGAACCAAACCAAACCAAACCAAACCAAACCAAACGATGTCACTGCCTTAATTGATTTTGTAAAGAAAGGAACTCTGACACTAGAGGGTTTTTGTTTGTTTGTTTGTTTGTTTGTTTGTTTGATTCTTTTTAGGGGCCTGTGCAAATAAGTAAAATAGAAATTTAAAATAAACCCAGGAGCACCTGGGTGGTGCAATCGGTTAAATGTCTGACTGCTGGTTTTAGCTCACGTCATGATCTCAGGGTCATGAGATGGAGACCTGCACCTGGCTCCTTGCTTAGCATGGAGTCTTCTTAAGACTCTCTCCCTCTCTCTCTGCCCCTCTCTACTGTACACTCCCTCTCTCTCTGAAATAGATAATTAAAAATCCTTAAAAATAAAAAATAAATAAATAAAATTAGCCCAGAGGTTGGATATGACATTTGGTGATATGGGTGAAGTTGTTTATTTAATTCCAGATATGAGAACTGAGACAAATATTCAAGCTGTGCACTTTGTGAAAATTTCACTGGAAAAACACTATATCACTATTTGTTATGGAGGACAAGCAATCTCACTCAATATGATATAGTTACTAATATATCAGAAAATACCATCATTAAAAGGTGAAAACCCTTTCTGGGATTGTAGCTATGAATGCAACCTGAAGATAATTTTATGATAATTGCTAAAGTATTTGGAAAGGTGACTTAATTTACAGTACAGAATAATGACTAAAGAACAGGGGCTGACCACAGTAATGAATAAGCAAGTGTATGTAGCTATGTCTGGATAGCTGAGTTGACATAAATTTCTGCCATTAACAAACTGTAATCTTGGGTAGGAAATAGAGCCAATCATTTCTTCTGTTATCTTTATTTGTTAAAAAAAATAGAGGTGGCTTAGATAAACTTTTATAAATGGCTTTTTGAAGAACATAGTTATGACAAAATTTTAAAAGATTTAATACAATGTGAGTTCTCTGGTTAAGGAAGTTAAACACTTGGAGGTTGGAAGATGGCAGTAGAATAGGAAGACCTTAGGCTTGACTTGTGCCACGAATATAACTAGATATCTATCAAATCACCCTAAATACCCCAGAAACTGGCCTGAAGACTAGCAGAACAAATTCTAAAAATAAAGGTAGAGAAGAGGCCACATAGAAGAAGGTAGGAAGTACAACAACACAGTTTAGGAGAGAAATGGATTGTGGCTGCTATGGTGGGGAGGGAGCCATCATCATGAAGAAGGGTGACAGACACACTAGCACTCAGGGGAGCACACAGGGAAAATGAATCCGCATTGAAATTGGCTTGGAAAGCGAGAGTGGTTGAATTTTGTGACAACTGTCAAGCAGTGGGGCTTAAAGCCTGGAGGTTTAAAGGTCAGCAGGCTTGGTTGGGATGGAGCCCACAGGGCATTGTGCTGTTCTTGGAGAGAAGGCAGGCAAATAACCCACAGAAATACAGTGGGGAAACAGTGACCTGAAGAGTGCCTGGGACACACAGTGGGGAGGTTATTTGTGCATCTCAGAGCACGTGCCAAAGAGGCAGTGTTCATAGACCCATCTGTCAACCAAGAACCTGGCCAGCTCAATTTCCCTCCCTTAATCCTCAGTACAAGCACTGGGTCACCTGCAGGAACCAGCACAGTACCCACACTTGCTACCTTACACCAAGCCCCACCTCCCCCCCGCCTGCCCTGGCCCTGGGTTTGGTGGCCTAGCCCTTCCCAGTCCTGCTTGCCTCCATCCCAGCTTGGCAGGCCCCCTTTTCAGAGGATTGGCTCAAACCCCTTCTCACACTGTGTCTCCCAAATTGGGAGTTTTGTGGAGCCTCAGTTATGGGGGTATGATGACAGGTCTCATTTCACAAGTGGACCAGAGTACACCTAGTTAAAACATGTCACATTCAGGCCAAGAACCACACACTGCCTACAATAGGCAAAGAAAGCCTCTGCAGACGATGGTTCTGAAGGATAATGTGACCAGGACAAAACAGCAGAGTGCATGTGGCACTCCTTGGAGATACTTCAGGAAGCACCAGGCTCTGGGGAATAGGGGACACTCCACAGCAGGGCAGTACGGGACCTCTTCTTCATAAGGCCATTACCCTCAAGAAGAGGATGTGTAGCTAACATTCCTAATACAAAGAAACAGAGACTTAGACAAAATGAGAAGAAAGAGAAATTCATCTTAAATGAAAGAATAAGACAAGGCCACAGCCAAAGATCTAAGTGAAACAGTAACATGCCTGATGGAATATTTAAAGCAATGATCATAAGGATACTCACTGGACTTGAGAAAGGAATGGAAGACATAAGTGAGTCCTGTAAGACAAAGATAAGTAATAACATAGCAGAGATAAAGGGTTCAGTGAATGAAATGAGAAACACACTTGATGGAATAAACAGCAGGCTTGAAGAAGCAGAGGAACAAATCAGTGACCTAGAAGACAGAGTAATGGAAACTAATCAAGCTGAACAAGAAGAGAGAAAAAAGAATTATGCAAAACAAAAACAGACTTAGGGAATTTAGTGTTTCCATTCAATGTAATAACATTTGTATTATAGGAGTCCTAGGAGAAGAAGAAGAAGAAGAAGAAGAAGAAGAAGAAGAAGAAGGAGAAGGAGAAGGAGAAGGAGAAGGAGAAGGAGAAGAGAAGGAGAAGGAGAAGGAGAAGGAGAAGGAGAAGGAGAAGAAGAAGAAGAAGAAGAAGAAGAAGAAGAAGAAGAAGAAGAAGAAGAAGAGAGAAAAGTGTGTGTGTTGGGGGGGTGGGGAGCAGAACATTTATTTGAAGAAATAATAGCTGAAAACTTCCCTAATGTAGAGAAGGAAACAGATATCCAAATCCAGGAGGCACAGAACACCCTCAACAAATTTATCAAAAGCAGATCCACACCAAGACATAGTATAATTACATTTACAAAATACAGTGATAAAGAAAAACTTCAAAAGCATAAGAGAAAACAAGGGAAACCCCATTAGACTAGCAGGGGATTTTTCAGCAGAAACTTTCCAAGCCAGAAGTGAGTGGCATAATGTCTTTAAATATCTGCTGCATGGGGAAAATCTGCATCCAAGAATACTCTATCCAATAAGGCTATCACTCAGAATAGAAAAAGAGATAAAGAGTTTCCCACCCAAACAAAAACTAAAGGAGTTCATTATATACAATAGCCAAATTAAGGAATCAACCTGCATGTCCATCGATAAATGAATGCAATATTATTCAATCATAAAAAAGAATGAAATCTTGCCATTTGCAATGACATGGGTAGAGCTAGAAAGTATAATGCTAAGGGAAATAAGACAAATACCATATGATTTCACTCAAAAGTGGAATTGAAGAAACAAAATAAATGAATAAAGGGAAAAAAGAGAGACAAATCAAAAAGCAAACTCAGAGAACTGATTTTACCAGAGGGGAGGGGATTGGGAGGATGGGTAAAATAGGTGATGGGGATTAAGGAGCACACTTTTGTGATGAGCACCAGGTGATGTACGAAATTGTCGAATCACTATATTGTACACCTGAAACTAATATAACACTCTAAGCCAACTAACTAGAATTAAAAGAAAAATGAAAAAAGGAAGAGAAAACTGTTTGTAAACTTATGTGTAGAAGCATATGGGATTAACCTTATGCTTAACTCACTAAAACTACACTGTGTGTAAACCGTCTTTCAAGTAAAATCTTTCATTGGTTATAGGTGTTGTAAACATATGTGTAGTGCATGTGGGAATAGCCTCGTGGTGACTTGTTGAAACTACACTGTTTAAAGCGTCTTTCATGCAACATCTTTTATTAAGATACAAGTGATTGTAAACTTATGTGTAGGAGCATATGGGACTAGCTATATGCTTAACTCATGAAACCCTGAAACTACATTGCGTATTAACTGTCAAAAAATAAAGTTAAACGCTTACATTTGCTGCAAGATCATCTGAACCTTTATATGCTAATATGCAGTATGGCTCTCTAAGGCAGAGACTATACAGTATATAGCTCCAAAATTGCATGATTCTATTTGGTCACTTTTCAATCCTAATTAGACTAATTATATAAATCTATGTAAAGAAGTACTAGGTTTTCAAAGAGGCTTACAGAGATCAAAACCTTGCATGAGTGGAAATCATCTTTCACTATCACTTTCAAAATGATCACTTTCACTATCACTTTTCACCACCTCTATCACTTACCAAGGTAAAGGTAGGGTTGTATCTCCATTTGTTAACAGCAATCTAGAAAGGTAAAATACTTTCCCTCTATATATGCCCAGTACATTACTAACCTCTATTTAATGAGCTAAAGTTGGATGGGATTATTTTTTGAAGGTATAATCAGAGCATTGTATTTTAAATGCAGTACAGTTAAATGAGTTTTTCTTCCCCTTGAAGTATCTGCAAGATGCTTAAATAGATCTCAATTACTTTATTACAATCTGTAGTCAAACGTCCTTGCTCTCTGATCACATGAACTATAGAAAATACAAAAGACCAGAGCTGGTAACTCAGGCCATAGGAAACATCTGAGAAGATCAACTATGTTGACACATAAGTTTATGATTTGGGAAGGTATAGTTTTGCCTAGTCTAAAACTCAAAGTGTCCTTCTTCATGCATAAACAGCAATAAATAATGGTTGAATGAAGGAATTTAAATGTTGGGTATGCAGTTAAAATGCTCAGAAAGGGCCTCCTTAAATTTTATTAATAAACATTTAAATAACAGCTTTCCTTTTATGCCCTGACATTAGTGCAGGGGGATATTTTGTAGCGGATAGGTTTCAATGATGTTTCACTGACGTTGATTTCACAGAGGACAGAGAGAAAATGGACTAAAAATGGAGACTAATAGTAAATGTTTAAAATCCAGAGAAAACAGTGGCCATGATATGACCTTGTATATAAAAGCTACTGTCCAAGGAGGCCATTAGTCATGCTCAATTTATGATAAGTTCCATTTACAATAAGTATAAAATAGGTTAGGATTTGTTGTCACAGAAAAGTTTTACATTAGACACTGAAAGGACTATGGGGTAGGATGGTATTTCACTGAAAATACAGAATCATTACTAATAATCAATATTTATTGAATGTCTACAAAATCCATGGCATTTAGACTCCAAATCACAGGAGAACAAACTAACTCTGGCCAACTTTACACTTAGGAGAAATATTTAGTTCACAGTCTTTGAATTAATTACCATCCTCTCCAAGCTTAAAGAAGGATCTAGATAAATTACATTTCTTCCCAGTCCTGACTCTCCAATCCTTTTTTCTATGATTGGTGGTGTTAGCCTCTGGTGTACTATTTTCATTCCAAGTGAGTAAGTTCTTTCCTAATAAAATGTCCCTTGCTTGTAGGGCAATTCTTCAAGCATTCTGAATCTACAGAATGGTCTTAAGGAGGTAGTTCAGCAGAAGTCATTTTTCTCCCTGAGTGCTGACTGATAGGACCTCAAGAGCTATGCAGTCTTAGGAGCACATTAGAAACATAGAATATGTTACAGAAAATTCTGTTCTATAACAATGAACCTAATGCTCTTGTAGAATAGTACTTTAAGAGGAGCATCTCCTCTTCTCCCTTCCAGCCACTCGCTTGAGAAGTGGGCTTTCGCAGTTTTAGTCCCATTCAATGTATCCCACCTCATTTTCCTCAAACATCAAGTTGCAAACATTATAGATTATTGATTCTTGTTTTAGGCTCAGGCATGAAAAAATAAAAATACTCAGCGACAAGGGTTTTGAGTTGTTTGATTCTGGCAAACTGGTACTGCTGTCCTAATGATTTCAGAAACTTCCTTTCTTGCTTCACTTCAGGAAATCAGTGAGAACCTAGTTTTAGGAGAAGGGGCTGGATCATTTTTGGGATTGACTTCAGTAAAGTTTTCAGTTGTATTTTGGTGCAGACAGAAGCTCAACTCTGTCATGAAAACAACACAAGCTATTCCCTAATAACATGCCTAAGAAAGGCATGACTCTAAAATGCAACCACTTTGAGACAAGTAGACAGATTCAATTAAAAATCAGGAAAGAAACTTTACAGCTCTCTAATCTCATGGGAATTATCAACTCAGAAGACAGGAACTGCCACTTAAAATGCATTTTTAAAACATAAGACATTATGAGTTCTGAACAAGTATTTCCTAAAGCGACTCTTGAAGTAAGCAAGTGACCTCAGGAAACTACTTTGATGAGTCATCATTTGTGGTTCATCAGAAGGAACAGCCAATGGGAGATTAGAGTGAATCTTCAGTTCCGCGAGGCCTATGTAACCGCAAAGGAGCAAACACCTTAAAGATTTCTTTAGGTACAGAATAAACTAGGTTCTTAAAAATAATAGTTCCAAAATTGTTACTGGGCAGGGTGGGTAAATATTAAATCAAAGAACCCCTGTATCCTCTAATCATTCATAGTAAACAAGTTTTCTGAACAAAATGTAAATCCAGAGGTATGGGTGAAGAAAATGTTGCTAAGTTTTCAACACAAGGTCAGTTCATTATGCTTAGTAGATATTCAATGATAAAGTATTTAAAAACATTTAAAAAGATTGAAAAAAATAATGATACTATAGTCTCAATGAAAAAGTACAGAAAAGCATTAAAAAACCCCAATAATTTACAATACAGTCACCATCAAAGACAGACGTTTTGTAGTTCCTTCTACTCTATAGAACATTATGCATCTTTTCATAATTGATATACTATGTATAAAACTGTGCAGCGGCTTTTCTCACTTATAAGATTTTTATCTAATTCTTTAAAAATTACAAGCATCAGGGTGCCTTGGTGGCTCAGGCAGATGAGCCTTTGACTCTTGGTTTCAGCTCAGGTCATGATCTCAGGGTCATGAGACTGAGCCCTGCATTGAGCTCCATGCTCAGCAGGGAGTCTGCTTGAGGATTCTCTCTCCCTCTCCAACTGCCCCTTCCCTTGCCTGTACGCTCTCTCTCTCTCTCAAATAAATAAATAAATATTTAAAAAATTAAAAAATAAAAATTATAAACATTATTTTAATAGCTGCATAGTATTTCATGATACGGGTGTGCTACAATTTACTTAAATGTTTCCTCTAGAAATGAGCATTTATATTGGGTGTAAGTAGTTTTATCTGTGTATAAATCTTTGAAAAAAATAGTTATCTCCCTAGGATTTTATTCTTAGAAATCGAATTACTGAACAAAGGATACAAACATGAATATTCTTTATTCAGCTTTCTTTATTCATAAAGAATATTTATTGCTGAAAGAACTCTAAGATATATCTAATTCATGGAAGTTAAGCATCCGAGTTACTACAGTGTCCTGGTTTTTCACCAGTTGAAGTTATTTTGTAAATAACTGTTTCTCAAGAATTTTATATACAAGATGTTTTCTGGATTGTTTGATTACTGTTAATGTCTCTAAACCTTTATGCATAAAACATTTTTAGTATTGTTAGAGACTAGCAAATTACTTCATATTGCCTTTTGTGTTTCTGTGGTTTAATTTCATGCGATAAAATTTATCTTGAACCTGAAATATTTAATGTATCCCAAATGGTGATCTTTCCATTGACTTACTAACCCAAATTTGAGTATATCATGACACATTTGTTACATACATAAGTAACACCTTTTCCCTGGCACATGAGGAGACAAACACCCAAACGGCTAACTTTGTAGAACAGATAGAATAGACTGCAGTTGTAAGAAAATCTGGGAATTTTACTCCAGGTAAAATACAGGCTGAAGGTCAGATCAGCATTTATTTTCTCCTTGAGGAGCACATTTATAGAAGACCTTAGTGCCAGTGAATATCCAAGTATTCTATTTGCTTCCATGTTTTACAGTTTTAACAATCAAAAATTACTACATTATAGAGAAAAATAGACATTTTCAATATAGAGACATTAATTATTTTGAGATAATTACACCTTTAGGTGTATTATTTTATTCTGGATTTACAGAATTCTAAGAGAGTCTTCTATTATCAAGTGAATAACTAATAATTAAAGCATTTTGACTTGATGGCCTGGACAGCTGGGTAATAAATATTGCTTTAAGCATGAGTTACCTATAAATATGTTCAATTGCCTACATCCACATTTTGGGATTATATTAAAATTAAAAAATGTTTTGGAAACTAAATATTAAAACCAAGTCTACTGGGAGGATTCTGGGAAGATGGCAGAATAGTAAGCACTAGGCATCTGTTTCCCACCAGGAATCTGTCTAGGCAACAATTACACCAGAATTGTCTGTCTGATGTAAGTATTTTGGAACTCTGGAATCTGTTGAAGGCTTACAACTTCCAGGGGAAGGAAAAACTACCTCTGTCTGCAGATGATATGAACATATATGTAGAAAACCCCAAAGATTCCACACACAAAAAAAAAACCCGTTTAAGTAGCAGGATATAAAGTCAACACACAAAAGTCGGTTGCATTTCCATAAACCATGAACAATCTGAAAAGGAAATTACAAAAACAGCTTCATTCATAATAGCATCAAAAAGAATAAAATGCTTTGTAATTAACTTAACCAAGGAGGTGGAAGACTGCTACAAAACACTGCTGAAACAAATTAAAGAATATGTAAATAAATGACAACATTCCTCATACTTGTAGATTGGAAGAATTAATCTTATGAAAATGTCAATACTGTAAAAATTGATCTATAGATTTAACGCACAATCAAAATTCCAATAATATCTTTTGCAGAAAAAGTAAAATGTATCCTAAATTCACATGGAATATAATAGCCAAATGATCTTGGAAAAGAAGGACAAAACTGGAGTACTCAAAATTCCCGATCACAAAACTTACTGCAAAGCTATAGTAATCAAAACAGTGTGAAATCGGCACTGAATGGAATACCAATTCTATTCAATGGAATAGACACAAAACAGAGAGTATAAAAGTAACTTCACATACATTGTCAAGTGATTTTTGACAAGAATAACAAGAGTGACAAGAGTGCCAAAAGTATGCTGTGGGGAAAGGACAGTCTTTCAAACAGATGATGCTCAGAAAACAGGATATCCACATGCAAAAGAGTGAAATTTGGTCCTTATCTAACATGGCATACAAAAATTACCTCAAAATGAATTAAGGATCTAAATGTGAGACCTAAAACAATAAAACTCTGAGAAGAAAACATAGGACAAAAGCTTAACAACACTGGGTTTGGCAAGGATTTCTTGGATATGACAACAAAGGCACAGGTAGCAAAAGAAAAAAATAGATAAATTGACTTCATGAAAATTTTAAAAATTTAGGCATCAAAAGACACTATCCAGAGAGTAAGAAGTAATTCACAGACTGGGAGGAAATACTTGTAAATTGTATCTCAGATAAGGGATTAATAACTAGAATATATAGAGAACTTTTAAAACTACAACAAAACCCAATTTGATACAAAAATGGAAAAATGATTTAAATAGATATTTCTTCAGAGAAGATATATGAAAGGCCAACAAGAACATGAAAAGATGCTCAATATCACTAATCATCAGAGAAGTGCAAATCAAAACTAAAATGACGTCCCACCTTACACCCATTAGAATGACTACTATAAAAACAAGCAAACAGAAGGCAATGGGTACTAGAAGGATGTAAAGAAATTGGAATTCTTGTGCACTGTTAGTGTGTGGGGCTATGAAATGGTACAGTCATCGTGGAAGATAGTATGGTAGTCCCACAAAAAAGTAAAAATAGAATTCCCATATGATTCAGCAATTTCACTTCTTTTTTTTTTTTTTTTAAAGATTTTTTATTTATTTATTTGACAGAGATAGAGACAGCCAGCGAGAGAGGGAACACAAGCAGGGGGAGTGGGAGAGGAAGAGGCAGGCTCATAGCGGAGGAGCCTGATGTGGGGCTCGATCCCAGAACGCTGGGATCACGCCCTGAGCCAAAGGCAGACGCTTAACCGCTGTGCCACCCAGGCACCCCAGCAATTTCACTTCTAGGTGAAAAAAGAAGAATTGAAAGCAGGGTCTCCGAGAAGCATTTGTACATTTATGTTGATAGCAGCATTATTCACAATAACTAAAACATGGAAGCCAAACAAGGGTCTATTGACAGATGACTAGATAAGAAAAATGTGGGATTTACATATAATGGAATATTATTCAGCCTTCAAAAGGGAGATGCTGCAGTAGGCCACAACACAAATAAGCCTGTGGCCACTATGCTGAGTTAATAGGCTGATCATAAAAAAAACCAGACACTACATGATTCCACTTATATGAGGTAGTTAGAGCAGTCAAACAAAATCATTAAGGCAGAAAGTGTAAGTGGTGGTTGTCAGAGGCTGGGGGAGGGAAGAAGAGGGAATTATTGTTTAATGGATACAGAGTTTCAGTTTTACAAGATGAAAAGAGTTATGGGGATGGATGGGGTGATGGTTGCATAATACTGTGAATGTACTTAATGTCACTGACATGGATACCTAAAAATAATTAAGATAGTAAATATAATGCTGTGTGTATTTTACCACAGAAACACACACAGAGCTCTACTTACTACTTCTATACCCTATTACTTTTAACTAATTTCTACCACTTCACTACTTTCTACAACTTTATGAAACTTTCAATTGCTTCCTCAAATTTATAAGTACTGAATTTTCTTTGATCTGAATGATGGATAAAAACACATTACACCAAAATTTTAGTTTCCACTACTGTTAAAATGCACTGCAGGGACCTATGAAAACACTCTCTACTAAATAAATATATGTTGATGTTTCAAGTGTAATCACTTCCATGGGGACACTAAATATATTCCATAGATTGTAAGGCAATCATAAGTCAGAAGAGACATCGAGTGTCTAAATAATGTAAGTGCTTGTCTTGAGTCATGGGGGAAAACCCTAGAACCATTTTTCTTACCATTATTTCAGCAGCCACTGCTTTTGTCTGTCTGAGAGGCAAAAAATTGGAGCTACCTACCTTCTGGTTATTTCAGAATCCCTGTGCCCCTGTCCAGGTGAAACTATTACACATCTCAGCTCTTATTTATGGGTTCTTGTAATAGTAGAGTTCCAATGAGCTTGGGAAGCAATAACAGTCCCAGGGAAACACTTCTATCCTTAGAATTAATTCACTTGTGGTTATCTTGGTTTTAGTTTTGGGTAGTGTATATACATGCAAATGTATTTCTCTCATACAGCCAAAGGATTTTGACAAAACTCATCCACAGTTCAAGAAATACAGTTAGGGGCGCCTGGGTGGCACAGTGGTTAAGCACCTGCCTTCGGCTCAAGGCGTGATCCCGGCGTTATGGGATCGAGCCCCACATCAGGCTCTTCCGCTATGAGCCTGCTTCTTCCTCTCCCACTTCCCCTGCTTGTGTTCCCTCTCTCGCTGGCTGTCTCTATCTCTGTCAAATAAATAAATAAAATCTTTAAAAAAAAAAAAAAAGAAAAAAAAAAGAAATACAGTTAAATTTAGAAAAAGCAGGCTTTAGCATTTAGAAGCGTAGAGCTAGAAAATTCTTTACAGAAAAAAATAGGTAATTGCATTGATAAAAAGCAATAAAATACAATCAACACTTTCAGCTCATAATTTTTGTAGGCATTTACCTAAAGGTGAATAGTTACTTATAATGAGGTATAAGAAAACATGGTGAAGCAAACTGGATTCTTTTTCCTCAACTTGGTCAATAAAACTGAAATGTAAAGTGATATTAGATCACAAACCAAGGGATTTTTCTTTCAAATTATCTGACTTAAATCTTGACAAGTCATATAACTTCTTTGTATCTCAGTTATATTATCTGTAAAATATGGAAGAAACCAGAGAATATGCTAATTTTATTTTCCACTTTGATTCTAAGGTTTCCCATTGATAATATGTTTATATTCTACCTCATTCTTGAAAGATTTGCTGGGTCTCATGAAGGTAAAAAGCAAACTCATGTTTTGAAG
This sequence comes from Ursus arctos, assembly GCF_023065955.2. Lineage (NCBI taxonomy): Eukaryota > Metazoa > Chordata > Mammalia > Carnivora > Ursidae > Ursus > Ursus arctos. The sequence continues at coordinate 19,536,539 of NW_026622930.1, forward strand.
TAGGGGTTGAAGAAGGTAAAGGTAGAGGAAATAAGACAAGGTCAGAGGTAAAGTCCATACGCAGTACTTACATTTTCTCTGTGTACCTGCATAATTTGCAACCTCAACACAGTTAACAATTGACAATTACTGCATGTGACAATAACTAATCATTGTAATTACAGAGTGATCTAAAAACATAATTTTGGGGAACCATTTTAATTTTACTGTTGACTGTTAGCATTCATTATGGCTTCTTATAGGTTTGATTTCTTGCTAATAGATTGCATGAAAGGCCTCAGTTTTTCAGCCCTCCCAATGAAGCTGACCTTTGCCATGTAACTTTGCAGCACTTCCCGCGAGAGTGCTATTTCTCTGCCCCTGAGACTAGGCTCAATCACATGACTTGTTTTGGCCAAGAGCATTTGGTTGGTATGATGTTACTAGAAAAAGTACTTTCACAGAAAATAATTGTGCAATTAGACTCATTCTTGTGTTTCTGCCATGACTAAGAGATGGACATGCCTGGACCAGCCTGCTAAGCTCAGGAAGAGAATAAGGAATATGTGAACCAGAACTGCCTAGTTGTACACAGCCTAGAAAAGACAACCTCATACTGAAAGCTGCAGATGTGTGAGAAATCAATTTTTATTGATGTATATATCACTGAGATTTCCAGTATTTTGCTAAGCAGTATTAGCATCCCAACGTACCCAAGAGAGCATTATTATTTTCATAGCTAATGGTACTTCGTGGCTCAGACTCACAGAGAGGTGAGTCAGTCATGTCTTCTACCTTAAAATAACAGCTAAACTTGGAAACTGTGCAGTGAAATAAATCTGCTTCCCAGGATTCGTGTTCTACGTTGGAACTGAACACATTGAGATTTTAGAAGGCCAAGCCAATACACAAGCCATTTTTTTGAATGAGCTTAATTATGACAGAATACAGCCATGAGAACACCTTTTTATCACCTGCTGCTTTTATTTCTATTACGCTTGCTGGAATTTATGTTCTATTGGGATTCAGTCCTATCACCAAAGTCAACCATGAATGTTTAATTCTTAAATATTAATGTTTTAAGTAATGAAACAATTGAACATAGACTTTTGAACCTCTTAGAGTCATGGGAAGTAAGCCAATGCAAGCTACGCACCTGCTTCTGATAAAACAGCTTTGGAGAAAAGAAGCCGGAGAGAAGCTGTTCCTTTCTAAGGAATTGATAACAATGTGGTTGATCATGAGCCATAACACCATTTTACTCCTTTTCGAAATGGGATGAGCTGATGGTCTACACCAGCAGAACTGGAGTTCAGAAGTAACAAATATCACCTTGCTTGGCACCAGCCATATTTCTCCCACCTAGAAGCCCAGAGAACGCTACCATGGGACCTGTGTTGAGGGGACATGTGGCTAACAAATGTAATTGGCTTGTTAAATAGTTTATGATACAAGCCATGAGAGCCATGACTCATTGATAATTTTGTTCTTTGACAAGTGGAGAAAAATCATATTTCTTCAAGACTTTTTTTTTTTTTTAAATCAAGAGCTTTACTATGTAAAAATTTAACACTTTAAAATGATCTGTGCTCCTTGTAATGTTGTTAACCTGGGCTTATGAAAGTAGCTCATGATAAATTATAATTCAAATTTGAGGTGTTTTCTAATTTGGCAAAATATTTGGTTAACATTTAATAGAGGTAAGGAAGTATCATGACATTTAGCATCAGACAGGCTGCAATTTACATCCCAGATCTATAATTTTCTGTATTGGCTGCTTGGGTCAATTAGTTAACCTATAAATCATCAGCTCTATCAGTTGTAAAATGTTTTCTGAAACCACCTATCTCACAAGGTTATGGAATATATAAAGATATAAAAAAAGCTTAACATACTGTATAGCACTATTTCTAGAATTATCTTAAAATATTTAATCTTCTAGATTAAATAATTCACTATTTACTTAAAATCTAAGATGGACTTTAAAAGACTTCAAAACATGAGAATTTTGCTTGTTTTTTTTTACTGTGAGATTCAAAGATTATGAAGGTTTCCTGTCAAAATTAAAATCATGAGTTATGAAAGCTCAAGATGGTTAGAATAAATGACAGAATAACTGAAAAAATTGTTCTAATTCAGTACGCTAGAAGCTAAACTGAGGTATGTTAAAAATGTCGAGTTTGAGCAAAAATCCATCCAATAAGGGCAGCATCCAACAGGAGCTGGTTAGGAGCACTCTACCCACAGGACACAAAGGAAAGACTTTTATAAAGAAGATGTGGAAGCAAAGCAAGGAAATTATTTGATTGTCTTAAGCAGCTCCCTTATTCGGGAAAGTGTAACTGGCCATGACTGTCTATCCTTAGGTTTCAATTTCTTGACCTTGAGGGATTTACAAGCTTAGATTTTTAATTTGCTTACATAGGCTCTCAAGGCATTAGAACCACCTCAGTCTAAGGCCTCCTTGTTTAATTAATTTAACAAGTACATCCTTTTCCTCTACCTTTAAAAGACAGGTTTTTCTCCTGTGGCATTAATTCATTTCCATCATTTTTTTTTTCCTGTTGAGTTTATTCATCTTTTCCTTAGATTCTTCATTAACTTGAATTTTGGCCAGGCAAACACGTTCCTTGGCAGATTCCACCACCCTCCAACACCTTAAGCTAGTATTAATGAAGATGTCTTTTTTTGGGAAAAATATTTAGTTTAATAACCAATTTATCCTAGTTCAGCAGTATTCATACTGGGAAGACGTACGCCACACTAATCACGAAGAATGATACCATCATTATCCGTTCTAGTGGCTACAAGATAATTAATATCTAGTGATAGACACATTCAAAATTTCATTAATTATATTAAAACTTTTAATTAGGTTCCAACATACTTCTTCCACTTATAAAATAAACCAAAAGTATTCCCCAGCTCACAATCTCTTGCTGCTATTTATTTTCCAAGAAGATTTATCAAATGCTATGAAAGCTATAAACTGGAATTAACTTGAGCTTTGTTTTCTTAGCTTCTTTCCACCTTCTACTCCACTAATAAAATCTTAATAACGAAATAATTGCATGCATTCTTTACAGTTGCCTCTCTTTCATTTTTTTGTTCTCATATTGAGACCAATATGCAACCCAGTGAATTAAAAGCACAGAGCTAACTATCATCTTCCTCCTGATCTCTTTTAAAAAAAACCCCAAAACAAAAAACCTCATTCACAGTTTTCTTTTGGTATTGTAATAATCAAGACCAAATTACCGTGGCACTGCTGCTTGTTTCACTGGGGAAAGAAAACAGAAATCCTCTCTGCTAGTTAGACTTACATGACTTCCTTTAGAAGGAAGAGAACAATTTCTTTTTAAAGGAAGTGAGCATTAGCCTAGGGGGTTACAATGGCAGCCAGGCACATACAGGCTTTTTTTGTTTACATTTGACACAACCGATGAGAAATGCTGGTTGGGGCATCCTAGATTCTACCTTCCCATTAATGCGCTTTGAGGCTTTGGCCACAAAATGACAGATTGACCAGAATTTAAAAAAAGGAATAGTCATTAACCTACATTTTTTTTTGGTAGTGTTCAAATAGAAAAATAATGTTGCAGTGGAAATGACACAGCTCTGAAGACCTATTACAGCCATCAACCCAAGACTATCCATTCAGATATTGGGACAATGACTCGTTCTGGTTTCAAAGTCCTCATTTATAAAATGGAGACACTCCAGATGATGCCTAAATCTAAAGTTCTCAATCTCTATAATCACAAAGAGATGAGTTCTGGCTGACTCCTTTAACTCACAGTGGAGACGTTGTCTGCTTTCAAGAGACAAATACAGTCCCGGTCTCAAGAAAGGTCTCACCTTTCATTATCTTTCTCAGCTTTCCTTCTTGATTTGTAAGAGGACACGCTGTGTGAGGTAGGTAAAACACTAACGTGATTAAGAAATCAGATTTTGTAGTCAAATTGCCTGACTTCATATTCAAGCTTTGCACACATTGCTATGAACTTTAGGGGAGATACTTAGCTGTTTGCTTCCTTAGCTTTAGTAGGAAAAAATAGGGATCATTACAGGGCCTGCCTTTCAGGATATCTCAGTGTTTTTCCTATATCAGTACATGTAAAGAGTTCATCACAGCAAGTGGCACATAGTAAGTGTTCACATATACTCATGCTATTTTAAGGCTAACCTCAGCACAAGGACAAATATAGAGTCCTCTTTAAGGAGAAAATCTTCCCTAATCATTCAAATAAAACTTGGGTAACCATCCCCAATCTAGCTAAGCACATTAGCTAAACCATCCATCATTATAAAAACAAAAGTGAATTTCCCTTTCTCTCCATCTATGAGGACTTCCCCCCAGCACAGGTTGAAATTTACAAAATATTGTTGAGTTGATTTATCTGTCACTTATCTCTCTACCTTCGCCATTGGCAGAGAATAATTCTGGAGTATGGAGTTTGTTGGGCTTTGGTTTCCCTCTATTTTTACAAATCTTTTCTGCAAAATATCTATTAAAACTCTACTTTTCTAAGCATATTAAAAGACGCACAGTATCATTTGTCATCAGGGAATTCAAAGTAAAGTAACGATGAGCTACCACAGTAAATGAGAATACCTGAAATCCAAAAAACTGAAGAGAACATGAAGTAATAGGAACTACCTTTCATTGCTGTTAGGAATTCAAAATGGTACAACCTTAGTGGGCATTGGTGGTATAGTGGTGAACACAGTTGCCTTCCAAAATTGTACACCCTTTTGGAAGACAGTTTGGCAGTTTCTTACAAACCTAAACATAGTCTTACCACATAATCCAGTAATTGGGCTACTGGGTATTTACTCAGTTCAGTTGAAAATTTATGTTCACACAAAAACCTACTTGTGAATGTTTACGGTAGTCTTACACATGATCACAAAAAACTGGAAGCAACCAACATAACTTTCAACAGATGTGTGAATGAACAAATTGTGATACATCCATGCAATGGAATATGATTCAGTGATAAAAAGAAATGAGCTAACAAGACATGGAGGAAACTTAAATGCCTATTTGTAAGTGTATGATTCCAATTTTATGACATTCCAGAAAAGGCAAAACTATGAAGACAGTAAAATGATTTGCGGCTTCCAGGGAATGGGGGGGGGCGGTTGGCGGCATGAATAGGAGAAGCACACGGGATATTTAGGTTAGTAAAACTCTTGTGCATGATACTGTGGTGGTGACATGATGACATGACATTATGGATTTGTCAAACCCATAAAACTTTACAGCACAAAGAGTAAACCATTAATGTATGCAGATTTAAAAAATCATTTAGGAGGTCAGTGGATCACAGGAAGGTGTGCAGTCATGATAAGAGAATCTAACTCTATTACAAATGTATAAAACAATCTCACTGAAGGGGCAGTGGGGAAGAAGTACTGACCTAAGTAACTCTGTAAATAAGTGAAATCTGTAAGACTAACGGCAAAAGGAACTGCTCAAAAGCACTGCATTCTAATTAATAAAATTATATCCTGGGGGGCACCAGTTAACAATTCTAGACCTACTAATAAATGTATATTGAACTGAAAAAATAGACAAATATTGGAGAATTTACAGATAAGCAAAAGAGGGAGGCTAGCATCATCCATGCAATAATAAGTTAGAGTTGGAGACACCAGTATGAATTCAAGTTTATTTTAATATAGATGCATATGGTTATATACAGGAATATCTATGGATATGTGTATGTAATAGAGGAAAACAGGTATGGGATATGTGAAAAATCCTTTGTAGTATCTTCTCAAATTTTCTGTAAATCTAAAAATAAGATTGTTCCAAAAAATAAGACTATAATTTAAAAAAATTCTACTTTTTATATTGCCTCCATATTTCTTCCCAAATTAATCCCTTCCTCTTCTTCTTCTTCCTCCTTCCTTCTATCTTATACCTTTATGAAAACATTTATTGGCTTATATAAAAAATAAAGTCAACATCAGACACATTATATATTTTACTTATTGGCTTATTGTCTATAACTACCATCAGAAAAGAGAATTTGGTTATTTTGTTCACAACTGATTCCCTAGGGCCTTGAATGTTGCCAGAATAACAATGGATTTTTTTTTTTATTATTATCCCCAAATATTACATGGCAAATGTTTAAGGGGCATTACTTATGGTGAAAGAAAGAAAGAAAGAAAGAAAGAAAGAAAGAAAGAAAGAAAGAAAGAAAGAAAGAAAGAAAGAAAGAGAAAGAAAGAAAGAAAGAAAGAAAGAAAGAAAGAAAGAAAGAAAGAAAGAAAGAAAGAAAGAAAGGGAAAGAAAAAGAAAGTCATCATTTACCCAAAATTCAAACTTAATGGAGTGTCCTAGATATTTGTTTTCTTCTTGATTGGTTGATTTGGATTTTTTTGCTCAATCTCTTAACCCTACTTGCGACTCAAACAACTATGGAGATTGTCTTACCCCACATGGGTTGTTATAACAAAACAGCATGAACTAGATAGCTCATAAGCAATGAAAATTATTTCCCATAGTCTGGAGGCTGTGAAGTCCATGACCAGGGTGTCAGCATGGAGAAAGCCCTCTTCTTAGTTCATAGCTTGGATCTTCTCTCTGAATCCTCACAAGGAGGTAGGGGCTAGAGATCTCTCTGGGGTCTCTTTTATAAGACATTAATCCCATTTATGAGGGTTCCACCCTCATGGCTTAAGCACCTTCCAAAGACCCCACCTCCTACTACCATCACCCTTAAGGGTTCATATTTCATCATACATGGAACATTCAGACCATAGCATAGACCCAGTTATAAAGAATGCAAAATTAAAAATCTGTTATATAGCCCAGGAATGGATCCATTCAAATGAAGACCCCAAAACAAGCTTTATTAGCTTCAAGGAATATCCGCTTGTCTGTAGGACAATAGTTGTACTTCTCGACTCCAGATGGAGGCTGTAGAATGCATATCAGAGCAGCTTTACCACTCCTTTCTGGTGCCATTGACAAAAATTTCTAAGGAGCCTTAAGATGTCAGTTTTAGAATTACTCTTTAGGAGCCTTTGTCTTGACACATTGTGAGTTAAGTTCAGATGTTCTCACCACGGGGTCTATTATCTCTTTGATGATTGCTTAACTCCAGTACATTAGTGGAAACTATGTGCCACATCATCAGAGGAAAGACCTCCTTAAAAGTCAGTTAGTTTCATAAAACAGATGCCATCTAGAGCACAGAGCTATCTGTGATCTCACTGGTATACACCAAGTTTTCAAATACTGGAGAAAACCAACAAAAATTTTGTACTGAGGAATTTCAGAAGATATGATCTATGTAAAGGGATATAGGAGCAAATATTAACTTTGCAAAAGGATTGCCATCAAAGGCAAAATCTCAGTCTTCTGGAAACAGCAACCCACATATCCTCCAGAGAGAGGTAATAGCAGCAGAGCATGGGAAGCTAGACTAGGATGGAGGAAAACCCTGGGGGATAAAAAGGATGCTTCGCAGGCCCAGTGTCTAAAACAACCTGTCATTTCCAGAGCGGCTGCTGTGGAAGGGTCCTCTCCTCCTCTTGGATTTAATTAAGACCTCCTCTTTGGGCTGTAGTAAATCTCTCTAGTGTTAAATCTTGCTTCCCTGGCTACCACACAGTTCACAGCTGAGAGACTTGCTTAGTAACTTATGTGCTACATGTTTAACACGGGTATGAATATAGATTACTAGGAGAAAAAGGGAGGGTTGTGTGTATGTGTTTAAAAAATTGCTTAAAATCTAGGAGGTTATTTGAGCTCAAGAAAGGAAGGACAGAGGTAAGTGTATCCCCACCTCAGGCATGAAAACATCCTCATGACTGTACATCAAGCTCACTACAAGGGGCTACTTATTTGAAATTCAATGTCCATGTTATAGAGTAAAAACTTCTATTTTCTTCCAAGGAACCCTTGTCCTCTTTTTCTCTCCCTATTCTTATTTTTTAAATCAACTTTGAGGAGATGATCTGAGGTCTTAGCATCAAAAATATAAAGCAATCAGTTAAAAACGCTTTATCTTTATATGGAATGTTGGATTGGTTAATGGAGACAAACAACAAGTAATGGTTTAGGAGTCAGTCCTATTTCAGTTCTTCAAGATGTTTATTTTTTTTTAAAGATTTATTTATCTGAGAGAGAGAGAGAGACAGAGACAGAGAGACAGACAGCATGAGCAGGGGGCGGGGTGGTGGGTGCAGAGGGAGAGGGAGAAGCAGGCTCCCAGTTGAGCAGGGAGCCCGATGCAGAGCTCTATCCCAGGACCCCAGGATCATGACCTGAGCAAAAGGCGGACACCTAACTGACTGAGCCCCCAGGGGCCCCAGATTCTTTAAGATGTTTAAATTATCTTATTGGGAATCCTGAATCTTAACCCTTTCTTTCTCCTTTTTATTCTTTGGTATTCAGCCTCCCTCTTCCTTCCAAAGCTGTCTATATCTCCTATCTTTATTTCCATTTTAACCAATTAGACTAGTAGTAGAAGGAATGAAGTTCATGGTCTTAAAAAATGTTTCCATTTGTTGAAGCTTTCTCATTCTTGGCTTGTTGGCTGGTTCATTCTCCTGAATTGGTACCAAAAATGTGTCTGGGTGACATTTAGAGCCATTCATTTCTCAGATTTTGTGAAAATTACAACAGGACTCTAGAGAGTTCAAGTCAGATAAGGAAAACAAATGAGGGCTAAGCCCAGTATCCACTGGGCTTTTTAATTTTGCATCAAAAGAATTGTAAATATATGATTACTGTGCCTCTGACTTGATACAAACATGTGAGTTCCTATGCACCCAAAGGTAGAGGTTGTAGAAGAGGCTTTACAAGGCTGGAGTAACATTCCATTGACCTGTGAGGTTGGCGAGTTTTGCGTTTAAGTCTTCAGCATGCAAAACTGTATTTTCTTTTCCCTGTTCACCTAGTGTCATCTTTGCCAACTTTGCAAGTTTGATTACTCCCGTTCATCATAACAATCTTTGTCCAGGCATCCTCATTTAAGACTATCCTCAAGGCGACCAGGCTAATTACTGTGCACTTTAAGCAGCTGAGTTAAAATTAACTGCAGCCAAATATTTACCAATGCCAACTAAACAGATTCTTGCTCATTTATCTCCACATGTATTTTTTCTTCCTTCCACCAATAAAAAACAGCATGGTGTAGTTGAAAACTAAAAATGTGTATGCACCTTAAAGAAGGGTGCCCCGGTTTTGAATACTGCTTTCAGCATTTATTAGTTAAATGGATTCCTGGTAAATCACCTAATATCTATAACCTACTACATAGCTCCTGCTATGTGTTTTAAGAGAAAAAGTGCCCAGCACTGAGGTGATGTTTAAGAACAGTGGCTGCTGGTATAGCCATTCTGGAAAACAGTATGGAGGTTCATCAAGATGTTAAGAATAGAGTTACCCTACGACCCAGCCATAGCACTACTAGGTATTTATCCCAAAGATACAGATGTGGTGAAAAGAAGGGGCATGTGCACCCCAATGTTCATAGCAGCAATGTCCACAGTAGCCAAACTGTGGAAGGAGCCGAGATGCCCTTCAATAGATGAATGGATAAAGAAGATGTGGTCCATATATACAATGGAATATTACTCAGCCATCAGAAAGGATGATTACCCACCACTTACACGGACATGGATGGAACTGGAGGGCATTATGCTAAGTGAAATGAGTCAAGCAGAGAAAGACAATTATCATATGGTTTCACTTACATGTGGAACATAAGGAATAACATGGAGGACATTAGGAAAAGGAAGGGAAAAATGAAGGGGCAGAAACCAGAGGAGGAGATGAATCATGAGAGATATGGACTCCGGGAAACAAACTGAGGGTTTCAGAGGGGAGGGGGGTTTGGGGATGGGTTGTCCCAGTGATAAGTATTAAGGAGGGCACAAATTGCATGGAGCGCTGGATGTTATACACAAACAATGAATCATGGAACACTACATCAAAAACTAATGATGTACTGTATGGTGACATAACATAACATAACATAACAAAATAAAATAAAAATTAAAAAATAAAAACAGTGGCTATCACTCAATCTCTAATGACCCCTCTTTTGTCACCTTCCTTCTAATCTGTTTTAATTTTAATGACTAGCATTCTTATTCCTTGTTGGGAAGGCATTTCCTTTCTCAAATATTGGTTAAAGGTGGCAAGACTAGAACAGAGTTATGCTACAAACCTATCCAAAGGGGGCTTTTGCACCATTTTGGGGCTCTTAGGCTCTGTTCTCAACCAGGTGTTCCATTAGTTGTACTTTTCACTATACTCTTTTCTAAAGCCTCTCACACACAGGCTTCCCTCTGGGAAGCCTGATCTGACAAGGCTGAAATTGAGGTAATAAACTTTAATTATTATCAGTGATGATGATATTTAATAATTGTGTTCTCACTGGGAACAAATTTCCGAGAGAAATCATTTTGCTTCATTACAATATGTGAATGATGAGACCAATAAAATCTTACATGAGAAATTTTAAAACTCTAGGATGAAAATTTCCCCAATAAATGTTTATTGTATATATGTAAGTCACAAGAGCCTTTTGTTTTGGTCAGAAGAAGATAGCAGATTTTGGATTTTCTTTGGCTTTATGATCACAAAATATAGCCAGTTCCCATGGGGGAGTAAAGGGTAGATTGGTGCATCGAAGGGGTCATGGGAACGGGATTCATTTTACCAGAAAGTGAAGTAGAGAGAGGACAGACTTGTATATAAACTAGTCATATTTGGAAAACAGTCTTCAGCCTTTGGATTTATTCCAGATTCAATATGATTGATCTTTCTTTTCTCTCTTCATTAGAGTGAATTTTAGCCATACACGTCGGGAGTTGGCTGCTCCAATTCAACATGAAAATAAAAAAGATGCCAACTAAAGAGTATGTCACTGAATCATATTTTGAAGAAGGTAACCTCATTTCTCAGTAACAACATTAATGCTTAGGTCTCCTTCAGGAAGTAAGATCCAACACTATGTTTCCAGCTCATTCTAAGATTCTTGTAACTGGTAACCCTAGTGTGCTCTGGAGTGATTCCAAGTGAATGTTTCTATGTACCGTGTGCATGTGCGTGTGCATGGGCATGAGTGTGTGTGTCTGTGTGTGTGTATGTGTAATTTTGAACAACACATGTAAGGAGTAGCAGGTAAAATTTTGACTTTTTCACATTTTATGTTACCACCCTTGTTTGGGAACTGTACTATGTTGTGGGATGGAGAACCAGGAGAGAATGATGCCAGAATTTTATTTAAGATTAAATATGTGATGAAACATTATCTTAGACCATTACGGCTCTAGGCAGATGACAGAAAAAATAATTACGCTTCCAGGTATGATCACGTGATTCTTATTTCTTTCTGTCTTTCTCTTCAAACTAAGACAAGGAATGAGATGTCATTGATAAAATGGCCAGGGGACAATAAATTTTTCTGATCTTGGGAAATCAAGCTCTGCCCTGCAATGTCATGCTTGAAAAGTGAAGTGTGTCTTCTGAAGTGGAAAGAAAAGATCTGGAAATCAAACTCAAGTCACATCTCTAGACAGATGATGACCTTCACTTCCAGGAAGGTCTTTATGTGGTTGTGAATTTGATGTTCTTTAAATGACACCTTGTAACTGTTGGGTGAGAGCAGTTTCTTTTTGTGCACAATTGGCTGCAGCTGGTTTGACAGAAGTAGCTGGTGGAGAATTTCCTCAAGAATGCCTTCCTTGACAGTATTTCAGTCAAAAGTCTTCCCGTAGGCAGTCAGATCTTTATCTTAGATTGACATGCCTAATTTAGTATTATTTTTCTTTGAGACAAAGCTCTGAAAGAAGTAATACTACAGTTCGAAAAATACGTAATAAATTCCAAAAAAAATGGAATAATTGCATGACCAGTAGCCTTTAGTTATGAAGGAATAAAGTTAGAAATTATTGTTATTATTATTATTATTTTAGAGATTTATGTATTTATTTATTTGAGAGAGAGAGAGAGAGAGAGTGAACACAAGCAGGAGGGGCAGAGGCAGAGAGAGAGAGAATCCCAAGCAGACTCTGTGCTGAGTGTACCTGATGTGGGGCTCTATCTCATGACCTTCAGATCACAATCTGAGCCAAATACAAGAGTTGGATGCTCAATTGACTGTACCACCCAGGTGCCCCAAAGTTAGAAATTATTATTAAGAGACCTGGAAACAAAATGAAAATCAAAAAGAAACAAAAATCTAAAACGTTATTACCCAGTAATTTAAAAATAAAAAGTATTTTATTTTTAACCCACCACTGGGTTCAAATAAAACTAAAAACCACAATTTCCTAATATAAATAAAATGACAATGGTTAAGATATTATAAATCAGAACATATGAGAAGAATAAACAAGGACAAAAGGAAATTTTATTCTTAAATGCATGTATTAACAAGCTTGAAAGAATATAAATAATAAATATCAGACTTCGAGCAGTACAGAATAGCAAAAAAACTAAAGAAAGAGATAATAGAGAAATCAACACAAATAAAGGCAGCAAAAAAAAAATATCTTTAAAACTAACAAATTTCCAAGATCTTATTCACGAAAGGGGAAAAACAGAAGAATTCTTAAATAATAAAGAGAAGAGGAGAAGAAAGCATAAAAGTGCAAAATAAGACATTACAACATTGAAATTACAAAAACTACAGAGGAATTTAAAAGACCACCAGTGACAATATTCTCAGCTTTATGTAAATCCATTTCAGAATCTGGATGACATATATGATTTTCAAGAAAAAAGAAATCACCAAAATTTAGCTTATGTGATAATAGAAATTCCAGAGACCAATCATTACCAAAGGAGGAATACCAAAGAAATATGGTCATAAGTCTTACTGAGTTATTTTTCAAACATTTTAGGAACAAATTACTTGAAGTGTATTTAGATCATTTCAATGAGTAAAAATGTAGGAAAAATGTACCTTCTAAAAAAAATGTAGCATAACAGTAATACCAAAATCCTTCAAAAATAATACAAACCGGGGCGCCTGGGTGGCACAGCGGTTAAGCGTCTGCCTTTGGCTCAGGGCATGATCCCGGTGTTATGGGATTGAGTCCCACATCAGGCTCCTCTGCTGGGAGCCTGCTTCTTCCTCTCCCACTCCCCCTGCTTGTGTTCCCTCTCTCGCTGGCTGTCTCTATCTCTGTCAAATAAATAAATAAAATCTTAAAAAAAAAAAAAAGTACCATTGCCTTTAAAAAAAAAAAAAATGACATGACCTAAGTCAAGCTTGTTTCAGAAATGAAAGTTATCTACTGCAATAATATACATGTTAATAGGTAAATTTGAAAATCTTTATCTCCATAACTACAGAAATGGTACTTGATAAAATTCAGTACTAAATCTTAATTTTCAGAAATATTTTTGAATCTTGATTATATGAATATTTTCTTACTATATTTACTCATAGTTTATATGCAGTTGATCATAATAATATACACATACCATCGATACATACATGTATGTTATATATAAAAATGTTGATTTATGAAATTCTAACTATCAACCAATCAATTAAGATATGGATATATCAACCCAAAGCAAGTATGATGTGTAATAGGGGAAATACTAAAAGCATTCCAGATAGAGTCAGAAAGCAAAGAGGATTTTTATACTATTACTACTTAGTATTATCCTGGAAGTACCTGCTAAAAAACTTGGAAATAGACAGCAATGAGAGGGTAAATGTAAAAGAAAGATGAAAAAAATATATAATTTTTGGTGAAAAAAATTGTTTGATGGGAAACAGAAAGACAACTGCTAAACTAGGAAAAATAATAAATAATTTTGAGAAATATTGTTTGATGGGAAACAGAAAGACAACTGCTAATCCAAGAAAATAATAAATAATTTTGAGAAATAGCTGAGTAAACACGGATATACACAAAGAAATAGTTTTCATATAGTCAAATGTTAAGCAGCCAGAATATATACTGAAACAAAAGATCACATTTTCTACTGCAACTTAGAAAGACCTGGAGAAATTCTGAAAACCATGCAAGGTCTCTTAAGACTAAAATTACACTGGAGGAGAAAAGACAACATTATCAAATAAAAGACAGATCATGTTTTGATAGAAAAAATAAACAGAATAAATATGCCAATTATCTCTTATAATTAGCAAATTCCTTGCAAAAATTAGCAAGATTTCAAACTTGTCCAAAGGATCCTAAAAGTGATGTGGGGAAAAAAATGTAAAAACAGCCAAGAAACTGCTCCCAAAGAAGGCAATTGAGATGAGATGGATGGAGACTTGATTTGAAAATGAATACTAGTGCAAATTATAAATTTTCAGTGACTAAAATAATGTTATCTCAAAGAGGGAGAAAATCAAATCTAAAGGGACAACCAAATCAACATGGAAATAGAGTACAAAAGTCAGTTTCATAATGGGAGAGGTTAATAAATTTTTAAAAAATAATTTATGGGGACAAGTGGGTAAACATCACAAAAATAATAAAATTTAATTACTATGTCTAACCTCCAGCAAAATAAATATAAGTAGATCAAACATTTAAATCAAAACAAAGTATAGCATGAAATCTAAGAATAAACCATAGGAAGATTACAGTCTCAGAAAGTGGAAATTTTTCTATGTAGTGCATACAACATAGAAGCAGTAAATAACAGGTTAATAGATAAGGCCACATGAAAGTAAAACATGTAATTTCGTGTGGAAAAATGTAAAAATTAATATACATGTGTAAATCATAGCACATGAAAAGGAGTAAATTCTATTATAAAGAGTTACACAAATTCTAGAGACAACTCAATGGAAATACAGTCAAAAGGTATGAAAAAAATGGTTCACACAACACACAGTTTTGCTCATAATGAAAGGAAAGCAAGATAAAGCCATACACTATGTTAGAAAGCTGGCTAGATCAAGAACTACATGAAACAGGTATAGTAATATGTTAACGTTAGGATTTAGGTAGTGCTTATATGGGTATTACATATGGGTATTACATATGGGTATTACAATGGGTATTCATTGTAAAATTATTTTAACTACTCTGTATGTTAAAAAGATTTTTATAATAGAATGTTAGAATAAAATATGCAGAACTTGTTTTTCAGCTATTGATGGGCAAAACAATAAAGAAAAAGTAGTAACAGTACTAGAGAGCGTATAAGAGGATAGGCACACTCACACATTTTTATGGAGAATTTGAAAATTTCAACATTTACAAGTTACATACTCTTTGAAGAATTTCACTTTTAGTACCTATTCTATAGTTTACTAACTTAGTTGAGAAATTATATATATGTAATGACCCCCATTGGGTCACTGGATGTGATAACAAAAGCTGCTAGACATTCAAGTTATAGTCAACGTATCAATGCTTTAAAAAATCTATGGTAAAACCATAGATGAAATATTATGTAGCCATTGAGTATATGCTGCTTATGTACTTATATGGACTAAAATCCAAGTCTTTGCACAGTCTTTAGGAACATGCCAACATTTATTTAAAAAATAAAATAAAAAGGAATATATATGTGTAAAAATTATATAAAAAGAACAGATACCCATATAAAATTACATAAGAATATTTCTGCAACAGCTGTAGAAGAATTAAAAAAGCAAAAATGACAAAAGCATCTCTGAAGAAACTGGGATAAGAGAGCTATTGTGCCCAGCTGCATTACGCAAGTTCAGCATGTGGATGTTACTCCACTTCATAATTTTTAATGAATTCTTAAATATACAAAATTTATGTTCCCCCAAATCATGGTGTTAGCCCATTCTATTGCTAACCAAGATGTTAAGTTGTAAAAAATTTTCAGATCTACCATGACTAAGCACAAACAAGTAAATTCTCATAAATCTTCACATGAAATTTGTTAATTATTTTAGAGGCTTGAAAAGGCCTATTGGAGACTTTTTTGGATAACATGACTGGTTAAGAAGCAACACATACTCATCCATTCAGGATAAAAACTCTCAACAAAGTAGGTTTAGAAGAAACATACCTCAACATAATTAAGGCCATATATGAAAAACCCAGAGCTAACATCATACTAAATGGTGAAAAATGGAGAGCTTTTCCTCTAAGATCAGAAAAAAACAAAGATGTCCACTCACCACTTTTATTCAACACAGTACTGGAAGTCCTAGCCCCAACAATCAGACAAAAAAAAAAAAAAAAAAAAAAAAAAAAAAAAAAAAAAAAAGGAAAGAAAAGAAAAGAAAAGAAAAGAAAAGAAAAGAAAGAAAAGTCATCCAAATTGGCAAGGAAAGAAGCAAAACTTTCACTATTTGCAGATGACATTACACTATATATAAAATGCCCTAAAGACTGTATCAAAAAACTATTAGAATCAGTAAATGAAATCAGTAAAGTGGCAGGATGCAAAACTAGCACATGGAAATCTGTTACATTTCTATACACTAATAATGAAGTAGCAGAAAGAGAAATTAAGAAAACAATCCCACTTACAATTGCACCAAAAATAATAAAATATGTAGGAATAAACTTAGCCAAGGTGGTAAAAAATCTGTACTTCAAAAACTACAAAACATTAATAACAGAAATTGAAGATGACACAAACAAATGGAAAGTTATTCCATGCTCATGGACTGGAAGAACCAATATTATTAAAATGTTCATTCTACCTAAAGCAATCCATAGATTTAATGCCATTCCTACCAAAATACCAATCGTAGTTTTCACAGAACTAGAACAGATAATACTAAAATTGGTACAGAACAACAAAAGACCCTGAAGAGCCAAAGCAATCCTGAGAAAGAAGAACAAAGCTCAGGGTATCACAATCCCAGATTTTAAGATGTACTACAAAGCTGTAGTAATCAAAACAGTACCGTGCTGGCACTAAAACAGACGTTGTAGATCAATAGAATAGAATAGAGAGCCCACAAATAAACTCATGCTTATCCAGTCAATTAATCTACGACGAAAGAGGCAAGAATATACAACAGGGAAAAGACAGTCTCTTCAACAAATGGTGGTGGGAAAACTGGACAGCTACCTGAAAAAGAATAAAACAGAATCACCTTCTTACACCATACACAAAAATAAACTCAAAATGAATTAAAGACCTAAATGTGAGATTTGAAACCAGAAAACTCCTAGAAGAAAACATACTCAGTAATTTCTTTGACATAGGCTACAGAAACATTTTTCTAGATACACCTTCTCAGGCAAGGAAAACAAAAGCAAAATTAAGCTGTTGGAACTACATCAAAATAAAAAGCTTTCACACTGTGAAGGAAACCATCAACAAAACAGAAATGGGAGAGTATTTGCAAATGATATATCTGATAAGAGGTTAATATACAAAATATATGAGGAACTTACACAACTTAACACACACACACACCAATCTAAATAATCTCATTAAAATGGGCAGAGGACCTGCATAGACATTTTTCCAAAGAAGACATATAGATGAACAACAGACTCATGAAAAGATGTTCACATCAGGGAAATGCAAATTAAAACCACAATGATGTATTTACACTTGTCAGAGTAAAATAAGACAAGAAATAAGTGTTGATGAAGATGTGGAGAAAAGAACACTGGTGCACCACTGGTGGGAATGCAAAGTGGTACAACCACTGTGGAAAACAGTATGAAGTTTTCCCAAAAAATTAAAAATAGAACTACCCTATGATCTAGTAATTCTGCTACTGGGTATTTGCCCATAGAAAATGAAAACACTAATTCAAAAATATATGCACTCTGATGTTTATTGCTGCATCGTTTACAATAGCCAAGATATATATGGAAGCAACCCAAGTGTCCATTAATAGATAAATGGATAAAGAATATGTGGTGTGTGTACACACACACACACACACACACACACACACACAGAGGAATATTACTCAGCCGTAAAAAGAAATGAGCTCTTGCCATGTGAAACATACACAAACACTAGACGGTAAAATGCTAAGTGAAATAAGTCAGAGAATTATAATTGCCATATGATATCACTCATATTTGGAATTTAAGAAGCAAAACAAATGAACAAACAAAAATAAGAGAGACAAGCAAAACCACAGACTTTTAAATACAGGGAACAAACCAGTTGCCAGAGGCGTGGTGGTGGGAGCGATGGGTGAAATAGGTGAAAGGGATTAAGAGTACACTTAACATGATGAGCACTGAGAAGTGTATAGAATTGTTGAATCATTATAGTGAACACCTGAAACTATTTATAACACTCTATATTCATTATACTTCCATTCAAAAAAAAAGGAGAAGCAATAGATACCTAATACTAATGTATAGCTCTAGGTTCTGTAGAAACGGGACCATACATTTGGGTGAAGGACTCTTTTAATTGAATAACTGAAAATACAAAAGCAGATATAAAAGTAAATATTTTAAATGAAATAAAAAATAACAATACATTTCACATTTAAAATTTGATAAATGTCACAAACACCAAAAATCCAGAAACATGACATTAAAACCTTATTATAATTATCATCTTCTGTTAACTGCCTGGCACACACCTCTATAATACATTTGTCTATATTTTTTTGCTACTTAAGCTATTTTTTTGCCTCTTCGTCTTACAAGGATTTCATAATATTTCTATTAAAACATAGATAATTCAGTGTTTCTGCTAGCATAGTTGATCAAATTATTATTATTGTTAATTAGTTTGTTTTTTCTTTTCTTCAGCTACACAGTTTTTAGACTTAGGGCAACTCCTCTGAAAATGTCAATCCTCTGATCCTCTGCTCAGTCAATCCCTGATACGCCCCACTGGGAGGAGAAGTACAGTGGTAAGAGGGAGTTTCAGAAAAGAACTTCCAATTTCATTTAAATATTGTTGATTTGAAAAATATTTCGGGAGAATTTTTCCTTTATAAAAAACTACTGTAGTTCTCAGCTTGTTACGATTGTTTTGGGGGTCTGCAATTAGTTGTTCATCAAGTCCTTTGATATTACTGAGGATTTAATTGATGTATGTTGTATTAGGAGGACCTACTCTGGCTCCTGAAAACGCTTCTGTGGTTGATGGAGTCCATGATTAATTCTTTAACTGACATTGCTAGTCATACAACAGCCACTTCAAAACTCATGACATTTCTGTCCTATGAAATTCTTTGTACTTCTTCTGTAGTTTTGTGATATAGGGTTAAGACAGAAGCAACGGTACAAGTGTATAGATTTTTCTTAGAGTAGTGGGTGTGTTTATAATTCTCTCTGAATATATACTGTGATAAGCAGAAATGTAGGATGACACTCAATGACACTTGACCTTTTACCTTTTGTGATTACTAGACTTTAATGTGGACAGAACCTGTGAATATGCTGAGATATTCCCGTGTTTGCAGCATTCTATGGCAAAAGAGATTTTGCTGATAAAATCTGAGGTCCCAAATCAGTTGATGGGGAGATTCTCCTGGGTGAGGAGGCTTAACCTAATAGGTTTAAAAGGCCTGGGACTTTCCTAATGACAAATGTTCAAAGATTCAGAGATAATAATGGAGAAACATTATGTTGATTCTAGAGTGAGAGAATATTCCATAATCCCTGGCGCATGGAGAAAATGCTCCATCATCCGGGGCACACACCTGATATTTTGGTACCTCTCCTGGCTTTCAGTCTTACTGATATTCTAAAAACTCTCAGTGACTAGGAATCTTCACTAGCTGAAAAACATGTTTGATTTGTGTATTAGCCAGTTTGGGCTCCTAAAAAATATCATCGATGGGGTGTCTTAAACTACAAACATGTATTTCAGTTGTGAAGGTTGGGAAGTGCCAAGATGAAGGTGCTGGCAGATTTGATGCCTGCGAGAGCCTACTTACTGGTTCATAGGCAGCCATCTTCTCACTGAGTCTTCACATGATGGTAGGGGTGAACTCTCTGGGGTCTCTTTTATAAGGTTACTAATCTCATTCCTGAGGGCTCCAGCCTCCTGACCTAACTATCTTCTAGAGGTCCCACCTCCTAATATCACCTTGAGCATCAGGATTTCAATACATGCATTTGGGTGGAGAGGAATATAAACATTTAGTCCAAATAATAAGTAGTCCAAATTGCATACCTTCTCTAATGAAAAAAAAATTGGACCATTTAGAAATCTTCCTCTGATATTCATAAATTTTTAGTTGAGGGTATAAGAGAAATTATTATAGAAATGCTAAAGACTGAGGGAATTAGAAAATACAGAGTGACCTCTTTGACAGGCAGAATTACTGCAACTTTTCCAAATATTTTGCTCATTAACAGGAAACTCACAAAGGTGGTGTGCTGGCTTTTTCTTTCAAATCAATTCCATTTATTTCCTATATAGATCATTGATTTGACCTCCCCAAAATACTTCTCTCCTGGTTGGAACTTTCTTTTTTTTTCCTGAACATAAATGTATCTGCTCCCTTGTAAATGTAATGTTTAGAAAGACTTCTGAGCTACTTTGCTCTAGGGGAGAGGAATTGGTAATCATACATCTAGTTAAGGAATGAAAATTTTACTATATTTAAATTAACTAAGCAGCATTACAGTCATGAAAAATTTTTTGGAACATGGTTTGCTCATTAATGGAGATACTGTTCCTTTTTAATTTGCGATAATTTAGAATTCGATCTTGAAGAAAGCAGACAGTATCATAGAGTAAGCAGGTGATGTTAATTGAATATGATGCATTTTTAGATAAAAAAGTTTTAGACTCCTGAAAGTGTCTAACAGAGCCTTGCACAAATTTGACCACCATCAGATATTTTTTCTAAACTTTGTGGTAGCTGCACTTAATTGTGTACCCCATGCCTTCTCTGTACTGCTGTTCTTTCTAATGGGGCTCACAACAATCACACACTCGACATTCCCCCTTCTGTTGTTCATTGGTTATACTGTAGCTTTTCTTTTTTTTAAAAAAGATTTATTTATTTATTTATTTATTTATTTATTCATTCATTCATTCATTTAAAAGAGAGAGAGAGAGAGAACAAGAGGGGAGGAGAGGCCGAGGGAGGGGGATAAGCAGACTCCCTGCTGAGCAGGGAGCCTGATAAGGGACTCCATCCCAGGACCCTGGGATCACCACCTGAATGGAAGGCAGATGCTTACCCAATGGAACCACCCAGGTGCCCAGTCACAGTGTATCTTTATCCCCAGTGAAATCCTTCAGTTGTGTGCCCCTCAGTGTGGCACCTACAGGCATTCAATAAGCAGTGGGGGGGATAACCGGCTTATTTGTGAAAACACAGGGTGATACACGTTTTTGTCACTTTTAGAGTTAAAGATTATGAAGGGAAGAAAGTGAAAGACGAAGGGTATATTAACTTTAGAATCTGCTTCCTAAACAAATTGATCAGTGAATGATTGACCTTTTCCTACCTCTCATGCCAGCTCATTTCCCCATTAATGTGAACTGTATAAAGAAGCAGCATTCCCTATTTAAGATGGCCATTTTTGAGAGCCTGAAGGTTCCTCCCCCCCATTCCCAATATATAATATGGTTATGAAGAGCAAATTAAAGCATGAATTGTTGGTGATCAAGTAAACAGCAAGAAACAAAAGTGTCCTTAGCTTTGTATACAGATCCTTTGACCTCTGTCCTCAGAGTGTGACTCTGTAGCCTGTCTCCCATCCCTCTCCTTCTCTTTCTCACCCTCTCCTATTCCTGACTTCCACAGATTTTATATTAAAAAGTAGAGGCTTCAGGTCAGGTCACCTGGTTGTCAACCCTAGCTACACAACATATTGTGGTAACCAGTTCTCCAAAGGTGGCCCCCACACACATTTCTTCCCCAAACTCATATTCTTGTATAATCCTTTTGCACACTGAATCTTGTCTGAGCCTATAGCTCACTTCAGCCAACAGAAAACAGTAAAATTGAAGCTATTAAAATTCTGGGCCTAAACCTCAAGAAAGTCTGACAGCTTCTGTTGTTGTGCTTTTGGGAGCCCTGAGTTACCCTGTAAAAGATTTGATTCCCCTGCCTGAGAGACCCTTGCGGAGACATCAATTGTAGGGAGAGGCTACTTGGAGGTGAAGAGGCCCTAAGAGGGAGCACCCACCTTGCAGCCATGCCCGCAGACACCAAATATGTCAGTGGGCCACTTTAAATATTTCAGCCCACTCACAACAAAACTCTCCAGCTGCACCCAGTCATGCCACAGAATCGTGAAAGAAAATAAAATGCTTATTTTTTTAAAAAAATTTTAAGTCACCGAGTCTCAGGTTTGTTTGATAACAATAGATTATTGAAGACATGCTAACCGTAAAACCTTGGTTATCATTTGACCCTATTGATTTTCCCATTAGTAAAACTGAATTTCTAATAATAATACTTGATTCATTAGGTGGTGTGAGCATTAAATGAGCAAGACATAGAAAGCTCTTGGATCTATTTCTAGCATGTAGTAATCCTCAATAAAATATTTGTTATTTACTGTCTTTCCCTAGTTCTCCAAATTTCACAGGCATTTTGCAGCTCTTGCTTTTACCCATTGGGATCTCTATGCTCGACTTGGTCTTACCTTCTTTCTATTTGAATAGTGGTTAGGAGACAAAGAATATCTGTGAAATCCTGAGTTTACATTCTGACTCGGCCATTTACTAACTGTTTAAACTCGTGTGGAAATTTCGTTGGTCATTGTCTGTAGAATGGCCATAGTGACATCCATCTCTGATTCCTGGTAAGAGGTTTTAAAATATTAATATATGTCAGGGGTTTACATACATTAGTAACTTAATAATAATAGCAATTATTAAATAGCCAAAAGTATTATTCTTGGAATGAATAGTGCCTCTATGGTGAAGTCTTTCTAGATTATTATACGCAGAATTCTTTCCTCTAACCTCTGTGATTCCAAAGTAATCTGTGAAATGTCCCACGATATATACAAGAACACCACATTTTGATTTGTTGGTATGTCTGTCCAAATGAACTGTCAATTTTGAAAACAGGCACATCTTTGTGATTTCTGCATAATGAGTCCATGTTATAGCCTGTTTCTAGTAATTGATATCTGCCATTTTTGTTGCTGTTGTTGTTGGTTATTGTCTTGGCTGCCTGGGATGTGATACCCTTCTGCTTTTGGGGAATCAACCATTGATCAGCCATTGTATGAATCTCTGTGGAAGGCAGAACCTCATTTCTCATTTTAAAAACTACAAATGCCCATCACTCAGTCTCCCTAACTCTTAGCAGTGAAGGAAGAAACATGGTGTGACCAGTTGGATACTTATACCCATGATTTTAATCTTGGAGTAAGTGACCCACAGAGGAACAGAGAATTCACTTCAGCACAGGGAACAGTGGTAACTGCAGCAGATAGGGTCTAGAGTCAGTAATGCTGTAGTGACTGTCATGGATTGGGTGTCCAGCAGCCATGACAACAATGTCCCAACCCGATTGTCTCTGCAAGTGGTAGGGGTGTGGTGCTCACTACCTCAGCCACCATTGATTCCTTCCACAGCCTGATTCTCCAGGCTTCCCTTAACCCCTGTGAGATCTTCATTTTTCTCTCTTAAATTCTTTTTCTACTTAACTTCATAGAACTGGCTTCTGCTGTTTACAGCCAAGAACCCTGACTACAGTACCCTTGACAAGAGAATCCCTGGAAGACTGGCTATAATGAGAATCCCTAAAATAGAGAGTTAGTGACATGTTGGCTAACGAGAAAAATTGAGAGAGAAGAGAAAAGATAGTTACAGCAGAAAGAAAAACTAAAGGCTATTGCCTTGTACAAATCCAAAAAGGGTTTTTATATTAATCCATGAGGTTTTTGAAGAGCAAATAATTCAGTTAGCAGATAAGTGTGGCTCTTTATGTGGTCTTCAAATTTTTAGAATGTGATTAACGGAGGAAATCACAGTAAGAGTCCCAGAAAGGCAGTCCTAGCAAAGAAGGCAAAGGCTCCTGGGCAAGAAGTTTTCTCATCTTCAGATATCTCAAAGGCAGCCAGGATCATGTCACCGGTAAAAAGAGAAGAGACCCAGTGGCAAAATTCTCAGATGGATGTTTTATTAGTATTTACATTGCTTAACTTTACTGAAAAGATTAAATAGTCTACCAAATCCAGTGTCTATTTCCCAAAAGTCCTTTATGGCAAGTGCACAATGAAAAGGTGAGTCAACAAACTGCTTGATCAATGTACATTCCATTGCTAAGTGCTTTTATTGCTTTTCTATTAACAGTCTGGAATATACAAGAGAGACATGGAGATAACCTGTTACTGGGAGTTTTTGGTTTGGTCAAATCAAAACAAAAGTTGAATTGAAATTGGGAGCTTTTTAGGTATATTTTAAGAGAAACATGCAAATAAGATTTGATAAAAGTCATGAAAATGAATCATTGTTGTTACAACTCACAAGCATTTTCAAAGTTGAATGTTCAAACCCACTGAGAAGAATGGTATATAGAGAACTGTGCTTATAAATATCTTTGTTTTCTTCCCAAAGACTCAGTGGGCCTGGGGGGGGGGGGGGAGGACAGGAGGGCAATGAGGGAAAAGGATACTGAGCCACAACATATCCATTTCTTCGAACCCCAGAGAGGACATTCTTCTCTCTGCTTAGCTTATTGATGTGATATCCTTCCTGCTCTGACTTCCTGGAGCCCATGTCGCTCTTGTTAATACAGAAGATAGCATACAATACTGTGACCATTTGTTTATGTTTTATGTCTCCAATCAACCTTAAGAGGAGGCTCTTGATTTAAAATGTGTTTATCACCCAACAGCAGAGGTAATGAAAAAATTACACAGTAAAGGTGTTGTCTTATTAATTGATAAATTTTTGCCAAGAGTCAGAAAAATTGCTTTTAAACTCAATTTAAATACTTACCTCTCAGCGTTTGAAAGTACTTGCAAAGTGAGAGGCAATTTGGGGAGGAAGAAAGGCATTTAAAGAAAATTGTCACTTTACTTGCAACATCTAAAAATTTCTGTAGACTGGTTTAATTTTATTTCTAGAATTCCAGTTAACAAGAGGAATTATCTGTCTACATGTCTGTCTCTAATTTAAGAGATGCAGCTTTTGGCCAAACTTGTTTCCCCTTGCATTTAAAACAGTTGTCTACATTGGTTGTGATGAACTGTTTAATATCAATAGTGCACAGTAAAAAAAAAAGCATTATACAAAACCACCTCGAGCCAAAGCCTTTTGACTTTGTATTACAGAGCCAAGTATGTTAACTCGAACACAGTTCGAGTTAGTTTACTTTACAGCAAATATTACTTCAGATACTGAATATACACATGGTTTTTAAACATAAAAAAGCATGTATAAACATAAAAAAGAAAAAGGAATGGATTACTTAACTCTTTTTTATATGATGCCATTTCCCCCCAAATAATCCAATATCAATAATGAATAATTTTCCACTTTATTCAATTTTAGTATGTGAGAATGTTCTCCTGACAACAGAATGTCTCCAAGTTATTCTTAATTTGATCCTGGCCTGTTCTATCGTGATCTGAAAGACAAACGGAGATTATGCAGGCCCGCAGGCTGTCTATTGCTCCTTGCTGTAAAAATGCTTAGCATGTCCACAATTTGAAAAGCGATGGGGCATCACCACTCCATTTTTTGGAGGTCAAACTAAGTCCCTTTTAGCATGGTTCAGATTAAGTAGAGTAACTTCTTTTTCCATTATTTCTTCATGTTAAATGATCCAGACACCATCTAACTTCAAGGACTGATTATTTCTCAGCAATATAAATGAGAACTGTTACCCTAACTTGGCTAAGAAGCAATTGGGCATTAGCAGCCCTTGGTTTTCTAAAGTGTCACTCTAACGTCCATCCCTAAATTTCTGTGTTCCAGGCTCAAACAAAGACTTTGTTGAATTTCTTACCAAAGGAAGAGGGACGATGCAGCAAGTATTTGATGTCTGAAGGTAGGAACTCTTTTACAAACATATACTATACCGAGGGACATCTCTGACCAGCTGGAATTGCAAAAGTATGTAGGAAAGAGGCATCATGACTGTTCTTGACAAGGAATTTTTAAGACTAGCAGAAACAGAAAAAGTGAGCCTACCCTGATGCCCCATCCTCCTTTACCTCCTCCTCTGGCCAAAATGTAATTTAAGCACTCTTACGGTGGCATAAAGTGTATTTGCTCTGCCCTTTGTGGTATCTATTATGGGTTGAATTTTGTCTGCCCAGAAGACATGTTGAAGTCTTAATGCCCAATACCACTGAATGTGGAAATAGGTTCTTTACAGAGGCAATCATCTTAAAGTGAGGTCATGAAGGGGTGGGTCCTCATCCAATAACACTAGTTTTGTCACGAAAAGGGTCAACTTGGACACAGAGACAGACACAGAGTGGACACAATGTTGACAGCCATGTGATGACACAGAAGCAGGGACTAGAATGAGGCAGCTGCCAGCCAAGAAATGGCAAGAATTTATGGTCCTCATCAGATGGGAGCAAGAGGCAAGGCAGGATTCTACACAGAGTTGCAGAGGGATTATGGACCTGCTGACCCCTTGATTTTGGATTTCTACCTCCAGCGCTGGGAGGGAATACATTTCTATTGTCTTAAGTCATGCAGTTATGGTAATTTGTCACGGCAGTCCCAGCAAACTAGGAAAGAATACCGCCCTCTAAGTTAATGCTCCCTTTATACCATGAGAGTAGATGAGAGCAATGAGGTTACTTGCAGATACTGGGGCTCCACAAGGTTCTCAAGGCTGAAGTAGCTCTTTTGTAAATAGCCTCACACATCATGTTTCCCCAGCACATGGCTTTCCCGTTGTTTCTCAGCGATCTCTATTATTAGCTTTGTGGAACAAGGATTTGTCTCCCTTTGTTACAGTTTACCAATGCTTTGTGGAAACACTGGTGTCTCCCTTTGTTACAGTTTACCAATGCTTTGTGGAAACACTGGTGTGGAAAACCAAGTGCATTGGTTTCTGATATCAGGATACTATTCTTGACTTCAAGAGGCTGGATGAATATAGAATGTTGAGTTTGTTGCTGTGGACATTCAGCGATGGTGTTCTGTTATTAATTTATTAGAATTTCCTATTCTGCCACCTCAGAAGAAAATGCAAAACAAAATGTCAAGTAACTTATAAATGCTTGGTTCATAAGTAGAAAAGTGTGAGTGTGGAATATTAAGTTTCATCTTCCCAAAAGATTTTCAGTGTGAAATAAGTGTAGAATGAAGAGAACTCCAAAAGATGGCAAGGTAGGGGTGAGGACCCTCTAGTTGCTTGTGTAAAAATGTATAGCAATGCCTTGAAAGTAAATTAATGTTGCCATCTTTTAGATTAAAAACTAAAGATTTATTTATTGATATTTCACCATTTTCTCATAACACTTTTTATGGGCCTTCTTTTATTATCATTCTCACATATCAACCTAGTTTAACTTCCATGTGTATTGTTCTTCCCAAGAATAATGTGGTCTGCCTAAGATACCCAGGTTTTACTGTTTCGAAACTTACAGTTTAGTAGGTAAAGCCACAGAGCATTTATAAGACTGGGCTTTGGAGAGAAAGACGGAAGGGTTAAATACTAGATGAATTTATTTTCTAGCTATGTCATCTTTGGCAACTCCATTAACTTTACGATGCCTCAATTTCTTTCATCTGGTCATGGGAAATTAATATTTACCTTATTTCAATTTTAATAAGTGTTTTGATAAGAATTAAATCACGTAATGATCATGTAATAATATTGTCATCACATAATAAGTGAAAGCTCTTGTTTTCTTTTTTTTTCATATTCTTTTTTTTCTCCTAAGAGACATTTACAGTTCTTCAAAGAAGCATGTTTTAAACTTTGATGTAAAGCTCATCCATAAAGTATTGCAAATTCCTAAAAAGACCGATTAAAGTTAAAGAAAGACTCTCATACTAGACTTTTGGTTGCACCTGATGTAACTCTTTAAATTAATTTTCTATAGGTATAGCCTAGATGACTTTGTGCATAAGATCTAGTAAGGATGGGATGAAAATGCATGTATAATGATATCTAGCAGTGTGGACCCCTGAAAGCTTTTCCATTATATAATCCCTGTTTTCTTTTCCCATGGAAGTTCTCATTACATCATGCTGTCTCATTCTTTGAATAGTTCCAAATCAAACATACTCAGTTTACAAGTCGAATAATTTCCCCACATGCCGGAGGCATAAACACTGACCTTAAATTAAAACAAAAAATCAAGTTGTTATTATTCTGTCTTTGAAAATCAATGAGTTTAGTATTAGGAATTAGTTTTTCCTTTCTACCAGTACCAAAGAATCTTGTCAGAGCTCTTCTAACATGGTTTTGATGTTGTACAAAGCAGAAGGGAATCAGTTCACACCCCTGTGGCTATTTGGCTCTGCTTGGATACCTGGGGAAAATCATGGCTCTGTTAGTGCAACAATTAGAGAGCTCTCATAGGGAGCACCTGGAAAAACAATCTGAAGCTGTTTTGTCATTGTCAGTAGGCCAAATATTAGCTCCCTCTTGCACCTCAACACACGCAGGCAAAGATTTATCAACAATTCCATATTTTGCAATAAAGAATTTGTAGCATCCTTTGGTGTAGTGGGGGAGGAGTGGTTTGCACACTGGCCATTTGGACAAAAACTCCAGGGACTTCAGGCAGCCATCCTGCTGGCTGTAAAATCACAGGAAGACAGAGGAGTCAAATGCCAGCCTGTCAACCTCCTTGAAGAAGATGGATGGAACTATCAATAAGCCAATAAAGCAAAGGCAGACTGATGCAAAGCAGTGGTGCCTGTGACAAGGAGCTAGCTGCAGGAGTGACAGGCGGAAGTCAATAAGGCAGCTTATTACAGCCAAAGCCGATAAGTGATATCATCGTCAATAAATAGAGACTGAGCCACCTGGGAGAATTCATGTCCCTTCAATCAGAAAAGTCAGAGTGGGTGGCAGATGCAGCTGTGTGTCTCATCCTAGGAATCGCTTAAACTCTTTCCCCACTCTCTGTGGACAATGGCTGTTCAGAGAAAGGAGAACAGAGCACGTACATTGGACCCATGACTTTTCAACTCCATGCTGCAATGAGGGTTTGGAGGAAGGAGTGTTAGCCTATGGATGTAGCATCATGTCATTCTCTCTAGCTTATTACCAAAGCAATGATATTTTATTTTCTCAAAATTAATTACTTTTCAAGAAACTTTTACCCAAGAGCCCAAACTGGGTTAAAATGCAATCACTCTGCATTCTATTATAACTTACATGTACTTGTCAGGAATCATTAACCTATCAAGGAAAGATAATGATGATGCCTCATTGTCAAGATGCACGAAATTATTTCACACAGGACTATGCATGTCTTTCTGTGCACCAAAGGATAAAAGTAAGATCAGTAATTTGAAAAAAGTTTCATATAGGCTATGTGAAGTCAAGATTACTATGATCTGGACATGTTATTTCTCTGAGATCTCAAATGGTTCTAAACTATAGGACAAAATGAGACCATTTCAATTACATTCAATTATCCAATTCTTCCGACAATGTGTGTATACGTATATACATATTTTGTAGACATGGCCTTTCTATTGTCTTATGTGGCGGATTATATTGAAGAGATAACCTGGGGAAAAAAACACATGTCAACATGGCATTTTCTACCATCATTAGTAAGAAATTATTTTATAAAACAGAGGAAGTTAATTTGTTCACTGATATATTGGTAAGAAACTTACTCCATAATCGGAGGATTCAGGCAAATTTGTTTCCTGAGAGAAGTCTGTATTAAGTTCTATAACTGCCAAATATTTTATTCAGCTAGATCTAGCCGCCATCACCAGGCTTACCCTTCACTAGCGAAGTGTGAAAATCTCAAGAGATTCAATGCCTATCCAGGCCATTTCAGATTACCAACCCCTATAATCATGAATTAATAGGAAGTCAGGGGTTGGTTGGGAGTAGAGTTGCCAAATATCATATAGGACTCATAGTTAACTTTGAACTTCAGATAAACAACAACTTCTTTTTTTATGTTTCAAGTTTTTATTTAAATTCTAGTTAGTTAACATATAGTGCAATAATAGTTTTGGGTATACAAGTTAGTGATTCCTCACTTACATGTAACACCCCATGCTCATCGCAACAATTGCCCTTCTTAATACCCTTCAACCATAACAAGTAACTTCTTAATGTAAGTATGTCCCACACAATTTTTAGGACACACTTACACCAAAACATTACTGTTTGTCCGAAATTCAAATACAAGGTGTCCTGTAACCTTATTTGCTAAATTTGGCTACCCTAAAGCCAGCTTTCTGGTATTCCCCTGCCAAGCAAGGGCAGAAGCTTTATTTTTCTGATTTGGGCTTCCTGCACTTGTCTTTCATAGACCACTTGAGAATACTCTAATTCCCAGCTCTCCTGACCCACTGCACATAGGCACTTTGTGCAGCTTCAATTGCCTCCGTCAATCTTGCCTCTGTCCAGATTTAATTTAAACCTCAGGCTACACTGAAGCATTTGTCCAATTGTTCTCCTTCCCGTATATAAGTCATTCTTTGGCACGTTGCTCAGTGGAATTCCAGGTAAAGATATATATGAATATAACCCAGGATTAGGTCAGGTATCCTCTGAGCTAGTTATTTCCTCATTTTCTTCCTGCTCTGACTCTATTGCAATGTGAATACAATATTAAAATCCCCAGCATCATGTGAAACCAGACCAGCAATAAAAAGAAAACATCCATCTAATAATCTGTCCCATTACAATAATGGAATGAGATCATCCACACAGTAACTTTTAATGGGATGTTTCAGCGCTCAGCAGCGACATCCCCCATGGCACTATGTCTGCCAAAACTCCGTGTTATTTTCCACCTGTGGCTCAATTCACTTCACCTTCTTCCCTTTTGCTTTGTTACCCTCCCTTGCCCAAGCCTGACCAAGCACCCGGAGCCACTGCCACGAACAAGAACTGGAAACCTAGATGGCACTAGAAAACAAAATGTTCACTGTTTTGCCCCTCCAAGTTCAG
This sequence comes from Ursus arctos, assembly GCF_023065955.2. Lineage (NCBI taxonomy): Eukaryota > Metazoa > Chordata > Mammalia > Carnivora > Ursidae > Ursus > Ursus arctos. Next base: position 19,567,444 of record NW_026622930.1, read on the forward strand.
AAGGGATTCCTTGCTTACTGTCTGACAGTCTCCAAGTAAAGTTGGAATATGCTGTCTCATGTGCCTCTGGCTCAGACAAGTCAGGGGGAAGGTGAAAGAATGCTTTAGCATAATTGGTTAATATTTAAGGAGAAAGTAAGTTCAGTATTTTTCATAGTTTTCCAAGCTAGAAAACTGTGTTCATGATTCAGTTGTTTGAATCTTGTCTTTCATTAAATGCTCATAAAATTGTTGCTGGCCTCTTGCATTTATGGTTTGCAATTTAAAAAAAAGTGAGGCTTGAAAAAAATGTTCTCAAATGAATGTGGTCTTCAAATATTATAATACCCTGCTCATTAGTCATTTATGTCTATTTCTCTTCTAAACCAAAATATTCTCTGCCTTTTAATTTCTCTTCTTAGAAAGTCAATTACTGTTTCCACAAATAAGGGATACTATTTTAGTTTGGCATTTCCCAAATTCCTATAACCAAAGAAACAACAAAATAGGACTCTTAAGAACTCTGCAAGGTACTAATAAGAGCTTGAGTGCTATTTTCAATATTCCAAAAAGTGTTACAAAACATTAAGCATAGAACCCAACATAAGACTGCCCACAACAAATTCTTAAAGTCAAAACGGCTGCTACCTAATAACTATTTATATATATACTTTGGCTAATAAGTGGTTATCCTAACAAATGGCTATTGTTTATAAGGAAAGAAAGCTTTCCAAAACATTTAAGTAAAACAGAAATAAAAATTATATCTTTACCTCACACACTACACCAAAATCAATTTAGGTATTATAAATACTAGAAGAATCTATAAGTAAAACTTATATAAGCACGAGGATGCTTATATATTTTTAAATTTTCTAAAGGTGACATCAAGGGTAGAAACAGTAAAAAATCATTAATAGATTGACTATAATTTACAAGAGTTATTTGACAAAAAAGGCTTGTGAATAAAAATAAAAGGCAAATGATTACAGGTAAATGAAAAACGACAAAATGTTAAGCTAATGCAACAAAGAATTTTTATAAATCAAATAGAATGGTATCAAGAGAAAAGTCAGAAAAAGGTCAAAAGCTGTAGTTTTAAAATACAGCCCATCAGTACCAAGAAACACAAATTTAAAATGATATTCTTTTCCACTTATCAGGCTAGAAATTATTTTTAAAAGTGATCATGCCCAGCGTTTTGGGGAGTAGGTGAGGGAGGAACTTTCCACACTGGTGCTAGAAATGTTATTTTAGAGGGAAATACAGCAGCAAGCATCGAAATTGAAAAAAAAAAAAAAAAAGATTTTAACCTTGCAGCTTCACTTTCAAAATTTCTCTTAAGTAACTAATCAGGAAGGTGAACAAATATGGAGATGGCCTATCACATGTATGTACATAAATACTCATAGCAACATTTTTATAATGAAGGAAATCATACAATCTGAACGTCCAAGAGTAGGAAAGATGTAAGTTGTATGAAGACCAATGTGTTTGTCGATGCCACACATAAATAAAAGATGTATTTACATCACAATTTTCTAGATAAGACTTTTGGTGCCAGCCAAGCTGAGACAGACAGACACACTACAGCCTCTCTCTCACTGATCTAAAATCTCTGAACAAAATCTAAAAAGCAACTATCTTGGATTCTGAAGAGTAAATAATAGTGGTCAGAATGGAGACAGATGCCAAACTTGATGGTCCTTAACAGGTGAAATTACTATCTTTTCCTGCCCAGGTTTTACCTAAAAGCAGCTCTTCTGTTGCCCTCTGCAGTACCCATCTATTCTGGCTAAAGAACCAGGAAAAGGAATCTGTAAGCAAGGAGGATTAGGGGACTTTCCCTTTCCCTTTTTGTTTCCTTTCCATTCTATTCCATTTTATTTTGTTTTATTTGTAATTTAATTCAATTTATTATTTCTGGTTTCTCTTTCAGGCCTACCCTGGTGTCCTTAATTGCAGAGCTGCTTTTGCAGCAAGCTGTCATAAACCCAGAAGACAAAACAAAACAAAACAAACATCTTTCTGCCAGAGAACTAAGACAAACAAACAAAGAAGCAAAAACAAAAACAAAGAAATGTGTGACCCAAAGAGTATCGGGGATGTCTATTATTTTGTTCCTTGTCTTGTTACACTGCTTGTCCAAATGACAATCACAAAAACTGTGAGACAATGCTTAGGGATAAAACTCTAAGTGGAAAATAAAACAAAACAAAACCCCCCTGCCATTAGAGGCAGAGGACTGGGAGAAGTAAACCCTGGAGCCAGAGATTGTGAGAATAATACTGGAGACAAAGAGACCTGGAAAAGGGGTTCCCTGATATTGCGTATGAAGCAGCTTAAGCCCCAGGCTTCTGCCTGAGCTGCAGATATGGGGGAAAGGCCTAATGCAAAGAACAAAGGCTTTGAAAGCTGAACTGATCTTGAAATGACCACCCACAAAAAAACTGTCTAAACCCAAGCGGCATGATAGGCTTCTGAAGTAAAGATAAAATCAAGGACCCTGAAAGACCGAGAAATTCAAACAAAAAATTAAACATATTTAGGGCATGATCCCAAATGATTAAATATACAAAGAAATAGAAAACTATGAAAAATACTCAAGGAAAAAGATAATTAGCAGGTGCTAAGCAAATCTTGAGATGATGCAGATATTGAAATTATTAGTCAAAGACTCTCATAGCTAAGATAACCATGCTACATGAAGTTTAAAAATAAATGTTCTTGAAACAAATGAAAAGAGAATTTCTTGGCAGAGAAATAGAAGCTATTAAAAAATAACCATTGGCAATATTAGAAGAATTACAATATTTGAAGCAAAACACTAATGACAACAAAGACCCACAAAAATGATCTTAATAGGGTGCCTGGGTGGCTCAGTCAGTTAAGTGTCTGCCTTTGGCTCAGGTCATGATCCAAGGTCCTGGGACCGAGTCTCACATCGGGCTTCCTGCTCAGTGGGGAATCTGTTTCTCCCTCTCCTTCTGCCAAACTCTACAAGTTCCCCCTACTTTTACTTTTTCTTTCTCTGTCAAGTAAATAAATAAAATCTTTTAAAAAAGGGTCTCAATAGCAGAATACAGAAGATAGAGGAAAGAGAAAAAAATATGATGTAAAATAAAAAGAACAGAGCCTTAGAGACTTGTGAAACAACATCAAATGGTGTACTAGTCATGTCAATGGAGTCTCCAAGATGAAAGAAGAAAAACTGATGCAGAAAAAAATTGAAGGAAATAATGACCTTGCAAACATGGTGAAAACATAAATGAACGTGTTGAAGGAGCCCCCCAAACCCTCTGCCATTCATACCATAATCAATATGCTCAAAATTAAAGATAAGGAAAAATCCTTGTACAGCTAGAGAATGATAGTATTTTATGTACAGGGAAACAAACATTTTAATGACTGAGATTTCTTACCAAAAACCATAGAAGCTAGAAGACAGTGGACTTGTTTAAGTGCTTTAAAAAGTAAAACAAGACAGTCAACTCAAAATTGTATATCCATTGAAAATACTTGTCAGGGGTGACAACAAAATAAAGACATTCTCAGGTGAAGGAAAATAAAAGAGATCAGCACTAGCAAACATCCTTTAAAAGAAATGCTAAAGGTGGTTCTTTGGCTGAAATTATATTAGAGGAAAATGTGGAACTTCAGAGATAAAAGGATAGTAACACAATGGTAAATACGTAGGTAAATATGAAAGATTATTTTTCTCCTCTTAAGATCTTTTAAAATATGCATAACTGTTGAAAAAATGCAATGCATTTTAGGTGGCTTTTCAATGTACTGCAGATATAATATGAAACTGTAGCATAAACGTTTTGCTTGAAGTGGTCAAATCTTAACTCTAAATAGACTGTGAAAGTTCAAATATGTGTATAGCAATACCTAGAGCAACTTCTTAAAAATAATGCAAATAGATCAACCCAAAAAGGTAACAGAGAAATAAAATATATTACTGAAAATATACTCAGATAACCTAAAAGAATGCCGGATAAAAGGAAAAGAGGAGCAAAGAGTAGAAGAGAGAAAAGAAAACAACAAAGATCAAAATTATATGGCAGACATATAACCAAAAATATAAAAATTACATGAAATGTGAATGTGATAAATATACAAATTAAACACATGGTTGTCAGATTAGGTTAAAAAAAAGAGACAACTATGTGCTATCTACAATAAATACATAAATAATTACACAATTTTAAGAAAAAGGGTGAAAAATGTATCACACTCTTAAAAAGCTGGTATGGCCATATTTACATCAGATGAAACAGACTTTAGAAGAAAACAAAAAACATTACCCAATATAAAAGTGGGGTGTTACATAATGATAATACGATCGATTCACCAACAAAACATAACAATATGAAATGTGTACTGTATAGTTTCAAAATAATCAAGGCAAAAATTTGTAGAATTTGAAAAAGAAATAAGAAAAATCTACATTTATAGATCTTGAACACTCCTTTCTCAATAACCGATAGAACAGGAAAACATAAAATTAGCAAGAATATAGACGATTTAAGCAACGCTATCTACCAACTTAACCTAACATATTTATTGGACACTCCAACCAACAACTGCAGATACAGATGCATTTCAATTGTGCATGGGTCATCACCACAGCCGACCATAAATCTGGTCCATAAACTCGAGAGAATATAAATCACGCAAAGTAAGTTCTTTAACCATTAAAGAAGAAATTGTCATAAAGAAAACAGTAAAACCTCCAACCACCTGAAAAGTAAATTAAATAAAACACTTCTATATAACACATCAATACAAAGAGAAATTCTCAGGAAAATTAGGAAATATTCTGAACCGAATAAAAATAAAATAACATCAAAATTTGTGTGATGCAGTTAAAACAATGCTTAAATAAAATTCATAGCATTTAAAGTTTACATTAGAAAAGAATAAAGTTCTCAAGTCAATAATCTATTTCTACTGTAAGAAACTTGAAGAACTAATTAAATCCAAGGCAACCAAAAACAAATAATGATAAAAACAGAAATAAAAGGAAAACTGAAAATGTTTAGAGAAATTCTCTGAAACCAATAGCTAGTTGTTTTTTTTTTAAAGATCAATAAATTGATTAACCTCTAGCCAGACACAACTCACAATGATCAGGATTGAAAGTGGGAAATCACTACAGAACCTGCAACTATTAAAAAGATAATAAAAATACTAAGAGCAACTCTGTGCTCAGAAATTACAAAACAAAGATGAAATGGATCAAGTCATTGAAAGAAATACACTGTTAAAAGTAGCTCCAAAAGAAAGATAATTTGAATAATCCTTTTTTTTAAAGATTTTATTTATTTATTTGAGAAGGAGAGTGAGCCGGAGAGCACAAGGGGGAGGAGGAGGGGGGAAGGGGCAGAGGCAAAGGGAGAGGGAGAAGCAACCTCCCCACTGAGCAGGGAGCTGGATGTGGGACTCGATCCCAGGACCCTGAGATCATGACCTGAGGTGAAGGCAGACACAGCAACTGAGTCACCCAGACACCCCTGAATCATCCTTTATTTATTAAATAAGTTGAATTAGTAGTTCAAAGAAAACCTCAAATCCATATAATTTCATTGATCAATTCTATGAATTGTTTAAAAAAGAAATAATATCAAATCTGTGTCATCTTTTTTAAAAAAATAGAAGAACACAGGACTCTTCCCAATTCATTTTATGAGGTCAGTATTACCCTGATATAAAACCTGAACAAAGATACGATAACATAGAGAAAAGCACAGACTAATACCATTCAGGAAGATAGCACCAAATATCCTCAATAAATTCAGCGATCTCTTAAAAAATTAATACATCATGACCAAACTGAGTTTAATTTAAAACTAATCAATGAAACTCACAAGGTGAAGAAGAAAAAGCACACGGTCAGCGCAATAGAAAAAAATCATTTGCTAAATTAAAAACACATTCATGGTAAAAACTAGAAACAGGAAGAAGCATCCTTAACCTTGTAAAGATTATCTACAGAAAGCTTTAGATAACATCAGACTTAATGATAAAAGACTTAGTGTTTTTTGTTTTGTTTTGTTTTGTTTCCTCTAAGATTGGTAATAAGGCAAGGATCTCCATACTCAATACTTACTGGACATCATGCTGGAAGTTCTAGCCAGATCAACAAGGTATGACAAAGAAGTAAGAACATGCAGATTTGAAGCGAAGAAATAAAACTGTCTTTACTAGTAGACAATGCTGTTGTGGAAAAACCTGAAGAAATGTACAAAAACTATTCTAGATCATCATAGAAGTGTATTTAACATAAGATACAAGATCAATATATAAAAATCAACTGCATGTGTAATGCACATCTCATAGCACCTTAACGAGTAGGCTCTAATTAAAATATCTGTGGCTTTAAGCAACGTAAACTAGACATTTAATTTGACCTAAATATTAGCATCCAGTAGCCAACATTTAAAAAATTATGTGATGATGTAATTTTAAGACATGATCTTAAAGGTGAATCTAGATAGAAGGGTTACTGTTTATCTCTGGGGAGAGGGACTTTTGGTAACTTTTTATTTTATACTTTGTTGTATTCTTTATGGATGACAAAGAGAAAGAACACTAAAGAAATTATGAAATTGGTTGTCTCATAATATCTTGAAGACTGAGAGATGTCCATTTTTCCAATACCTGACTGTTTAGGGCCTTTTTGAAAAAATAATATGTCAAATCCATGATGGCATTAGGTCTGTTTGATAAATTTTGCTCATTGTCAAATCTGTTCCATGCAAAATCCTGGGAAATTTTGTTCAAGAAATTGTGATTCAAGGACAAATAAGGCATAGATACTGTCCAATAAATCTCAAATACTTGTGGGTAGAGTCTGTAGTAAAAATGTTCAAACACTAGCTACTGATCGATAGATTCAGATATATAACAAATTTGGTCTAAAGTTATCATAGAAAATAGTCTTTTTTGAAACTGCAGTTCGGTCATGAATACTCATCCCTGCTGGGAACTTCAGAGCATGAGAATAGAACATTTCATAAAAAGCAGGAAGAAATTTTTTCTCCAGATAACCTAAAGATTTCACCTGTAAGTTCAAGTCAAATGCAATCTGACTTAGATCTAAAGATACTTAGTTTTATAAACTGTCTCATGCATTGCTGATGGAAACAAGGCATTTTCATAGGGGGGAAAAACCCTAAAAATAAATCCTGGAACAAAGAAAGGAAAACTAAGAACAAAAGAAAAACAGGGAAGACAAAAAAAAAAAAAAAAAAAAAAAAAGATGAGCCTTTTTTTCCCCCTCTGACTCCCACTGTCTAAAATAGTCAAAGAGATCAAAGCAAGAATATCTTCCTTGGGACCAACAATCAATCGAGCAGGCAATCAAACATAATTTCATAGAAACAACAGATACCAAACTGAAAACCCAAAAGGATTGCAGAGGTGTTTACAGTGTACAACTCTGCTAGCAACACAGACTGGACCAGCTATGCTTTACTTCTACCTATTTTTTATAGGTTTATTTAGATGGGTTTAGTTTAGTTTTGTTTTGTTTTGTTTTTCCTCTCTCTGTTTGCTTCTCTTATGCTAACTCAGTATGTCTTCGTTATTATTTAGTGACGGGGAGAGTGGAGCTATCTTTAACTGAAAACAGAAACCCTGTTTTTCCTTTTCCGCATGTTTATATTCTAAAATTCAAAATCCAATACAAAATTTAAAAGACCCTTTATTCTTAATCTTTACAAATTACATCCCATTACAATGCTGGAACAGTTAGAATGACAACAACAAAAAAGTTTGTATAATAAGTTTCTGAAGCTTCAGCAAATGGTTTTGTTTGAAAGAACATGTTCAATATAGCTAAATTCCACAACAAAAACAAGTTTAGACTTAATGTTTGTCAGACGTCCACATGAGTGAAGTCCTCTCGGAGGAGCACGTTGGATATTAACCAAGTTGTAAGTTCATTGAATATTATTTGCTAGTGATACCCATGTGATATGCTCCCTTTTGTGCATTTCTCAAGGCTATGTACAATGCCGAGCATTTAGCACTTGCTTAAATACCCTAATGGATTTATTTCATAATGCACCACATGGTGGCTTAAAATCTCTACAGGGTCTTAGAACTTGTGATTTTTACACAAGATTTCAAGTATGTGGGCATGCATGCAAACATACGTGTGGTTTGGTGGCATGCACTTTTGCTGGTGTTCCTGGACTGATCTGTTACTGGCTAATGAATGACTACTCATGTCAAGGAGCTGGGTGGTCCTATCTCTAGATGACCCTCCCACAGCTGCTCCTCCATGTTGTTCCTTGTCAGAGCTGAGGAAACTTTGAGAGGCGATGTTCTCTTTAAAACTCGTTTCCAAGTTCAAACAACAGGTACTTTCAGGATATCCAGATGAGCAGGGCTTTTTATGACTACATGCAGATAAACCCTGGGAGCCTCCCAGGAGCCAAGGCTCTTGAAAGCTGGGAACCTCTCTTAATGTTGTTCAGGATACACGTGCTGGTCTACAGATAGAGTGATTCTAGGGACACACCAACTACTCTCAAGACATATGAACACAAAAACTCATTTTGTAATTACTTTTGATGAGAGAATATGCTTTTTGTATGTGTCATCATATTCTGTTTGAATTCAACAAGGGATTACACTATTACCACAAATCTAAGAACCATGTACTACTGTTACCTCATAGCTCTTTCACAAATTAGGTAACTGAGACTTGCTTAGAGAGTTTAATGAACTTTCTCATAATCACACAGGTAGTAACTGATAAAGGTGGGATTTGAACCAGGGTCTCTCAAATACTAAATCGTATTTCCCTATCTTCCCTCCCAACTAAACACTGTGCAGCTAAACTTGTGGTTCAAGAATATGCACGGGAGCCATGTTACTAAACAGATGACCATCAATGGAAATAGTATTGAGTAGAATGGCTAGCAAAACATGTCCATCTTTATGAATTTGCAGATTTTTTGACATAGCCCATCTAAATATCAGGGATCTCGGTGCACCTGCGTGGCTCGGTTGGTTAAGTGTCCCTTGATTTCAGCCTAGGTCATGGTCTCAGGTTTGTGAGATTGATCCCTGCTTGGACCCTGCTGAAGATTCTCTCTCTCCCACCTCCCCTCCCCCCTCTAAAAAGTACATACACACACACACGCATATATATCGGGGATCTCCTAGAGCCCCTTTCTTCTCAAGTTTCTTTGGAAACAAATCTGTTTTCTTAAAATTACAAGGTCTGCACATTGGCTTAAAAATGGTTTTACAATGCTTTAAATTTAACTACATAGGTCTTTGCCATGAGAGTGTACTCATGGGATGTATTAATATGATGTGTAACATGAACAGTTTGTTTTACATCAGCTTGAAATAGTGAGCTCTTCCCCATACTCTCACTGATTTACTTATTCTAGCCCCCTGTGAATTAGACATTCTGTGTGCATATCTCAGAGGTACCTCAAATTCATTGTGTCTGGATCTGAACTTTTCCCCAATTTAAATTGATTCTCTCATGTCTCCTCTTTCAATAAACAGCACAATTGTCTACCCCAAAGTCCAGGCCAGAAATCAGGCACTGCCTTTGGTCCTTCCTTCTTCCTCATCTTTCAGGTCCACTCATGAAGATCAGTTGATTCTACCTCTTAAGAACAGTCAAGCCTTTGGGGGGATGGGGTAACTGGGTGATGGACATTAAGGAGGTCACTTGATGTAATGAGCACTGGGTGTTATATAAGACCGATGAGTCACTGAACTCTACCTCTGAAACTACTAATATACTATATGTTAATTAATTGAATTTAAATAAAAATTTTTAAAAAGAACAGTCAATTCTTGTCTTCCACCAATTTTAAGCTCTAATAGAACAAAAGGCAAAAACTACGTATGACAAAAATTATGCATTTAGAGAAGTTGAGAATCAGGTTGACCAAATGAACAAAGTTTACCTCTTTCATCTCACTCTCATTTTGGAGAATAAATATTATTGCTTGGAATGGCATTTGAAGTTGCCCAAAGATTTAAATTGTTCTATCTTTCCATAATACTCTTTCTTCCTTTCCTACTTTTTCTTTTTTTCTTTGGCTAAACACATATATTTGAATGTGTGTTACATAGATTTATTTCTGCCCTTTATGATCCCATCCTCAATCCAGGCCACCCTCTTTTTGACTGGATTATAATGGCTACCTAAATGGACTCTACCCTTCTGATTTTGTCCCTTCATATTTATTCTCTAGACGGTAGCCAACATGCTCTTTCTAAAATACAGATAGATTCATATCAATCTCCATGCTCCAAATCTTTCAAAATTTCTGTCTTACTCCTTAGACAAAATGTGAATATTTTTGCATTGCTTCCAAGTCTGCAAATTATCTGATAGCCTAATGTGCTAGTGTCAGTCCCAAACATCTCCCAATGCATCAAATATTCCCATGCACTGCCCTATCCCCAAGTATAATCTATGCTTAGGCTTACTGAATCTTTTCCATGTTCTCGAATGAGATATAGAGCTATTCGGGGGATTCTTATACATTCTGTTCTGTCTGCAATGATTCCACTATACTCTCGTGCTAGATACCTCTATCCCTCACACTGTGAAGGATATTATATCAATAGTTCCAACGCCCTCTGGAGTCCAGCTGGACTTGGTCAATGAGAAGCAGCTCCAGAAAATTGGAGGGAGGAGATTGATGACAGGGCCTTTATCCTTTTTGCATGGTGACCACTATTCTGTACTTGGACTGTAGGGCTCTGGCTCCATAAGAAGGTATTGTTCAGAAAATACTCCCTCCTCTTACCTTTCACACCAACAAGCATTCATGAAGCCCCAGTGTTACTACCATACCATACTATTCCTGCGGTTTTCCTACACCATGCTCACATTTTGTGCGTATCTGTTGGGGTTAATGTAGAGCATGAAATCAGCCATAATACCTGGCTTGCTAAAATGAAACACAGAGGCTGCTGAGAGCAGGGAAGGTTTTGGAGAGGGACGTAGGCGTTTGGAATGCCAAGGCCTACGTGACCACTCTGCCCTAGAATGCCTCAGGGAGTTGTCTTCTGGAAACTTTCCTGCCCAAACAGTTGCTCTGTTATCTAAGAGACGTGGGCATTGTCCCTTATGCTGTGTTTAACAGAACATGCCCAAATTAGCATATTGTACCCTCCCAGGAAATAGATCCTCCCAGTTCCAGTAAGACCCCTTGTCACACATCACGTGCTTGAGAAACGGTGATAAGGATTTGTGATTATCCTGAAGGACCAATAAAAGTGGGAGCAAAAAGAGCAAAGAGTCTTCCTCTCTGAGTGTTGACCCCCTGCCCTTCTCCTCTCTTTCACCACAAAATTTGGAGTAATCTCTCATCGCGGGTACAGGGATTGCCGGCCATTTCCAGCATATATCCATCCCTCTACTAGACTTTCCTTAAATTTTTCCTTTTTGTAGATACTATCCATTCTCATTTGGACCCTAACTAGCACAAACACCCTGCCCTCCCCCACCACTAGCACTAGTCCATTGGCGGACCATGCTCATCTTTTGGTTCTTGGTGTAAATGTCTCTTTCCTTGAGCATTCTTCTTAACCCTAAGCCTTAGGTATTTCTCTGTTTTCTCACATAATACTATGTATTTTTCTCTGTCACATCACTTATAATTTTCTATCATTTCCTATTAATTTTTCTTCTTCCCAAGGACAGTTAGCCTCACAAAAGTAGGTATCTTCCTACATTGTTAAGTTTTGAATATCCACACATGGCACACAGAGAGACATCATAGCACCTGAAGTCCCAACCATTCAGGTTCAAATTTCAGCTCTTCCATGTTCTTGCTCTATGAATGTGGAATATACTGTTTAATATGTCTAAGCCCAAATTTTATCATCTTTAGTGTAAGGATTATTTACGTCATAATGAAATTGGCAGATACCACTGGTAGATGCTTAGAAAATTCTTAATATAATTAAGAAATGCTCAATAAATGTTTGGTATTATTAGTATCATGACCATAGTGCTTCCTAAATAATTGCAAATATAAAAAGAATGCATTTATTTAATTTCATGATTATCTGAAAAGTAAGCCACTTTCAAAATGGCATGAATGCAATAAATTGTTTTGCTGTGATCTCCTCATTCAAGATAGTAGTTATATTTTTTAAGTCACCAATGATATTTATTTTGCAAAGAGACCAACCTTATGATTTGTTAAATAACATAATTATAAATAAAATATAAACTAACTCCCTTTACCCTCTTCATTTCTCATGACTTTCAGAAGAATGTGAACCTGTTCTACATTCATGCTGAGAGGAAATGGTTTTAAAATAAATCTAGAATTTAAGCACAATTTGTTTTCCATACCTTTCAGTAAGTTGAGTAAAGGTGTGTGTCTTAGAGTAGTATGTTCTTTAAAAGGAGTACTTTTTTCCACAAGGAAAATCAGACCCAAGTACTAAGAAGTCCAGTTAGCTGGCCTCTGTCATCAGAGAACTTTACCTAAGTCCACTGGAGCCTCCAAGGGCCCCTAATAGGGTAAATACCCTTCAAAAATAACCTGGGAGTGTAGTAACCAATTTATAGGCAATAGCTCATGGAGAACAAATATTGGCTAGAGATTCTGCAGGGGAAATTTAGGAAAGCTCAATGTAATTGTCCTTTTCTGAATTTTCCTAGTGTGTTGACCCTGCAGTAAAAATATCCTCAACACCTTCTACCTCCTCTCCAAATCCAAGGGACTAGTGTATCTCAGTCCGTTTGAGCTGATTTTTCAAGCTCATTTCAAGAGAAAAGAATCAAATGACTTCCCCACAGCTCAGGTGGAGAACCACTGTAGTAGAGAAGACAGTGATATACAGTTTTCTGAGAGTTAAGGACAATCTTTGAAATGGAAAATGATAGAAAAGAAAAAAAAAAAAAAACAGAGCTGAAGAATACCGACGTAGCATGTCTACTAAAAAGAGTTTTACCTTTAGCCAAAGGGTTGGTCATGATGCGAGCTTCATCGGTTACAAGAGCTACCTCAAGAGAAATAAAAATGTCCATGCAGTAGAATTGTTTTGCTCTATCTTCAATTTGCACAGCAAAAAACTTACCCAGCCCTTGGTAGAAAATGAACTTCAGTATCAATCACTCTAACTACCAGCTGTAATCTAAATCCTACTGTAATTAATTAGTCTTAAAATATTAAATATGACCAAATTTCTTTGGAATTGTTTCCTGTGAGAATAAAAGCCTGCAGATTTATCCACATCAAGGGCAGACAGAGACGTTTGGAATCTTTTCTATTTTGGAAGAAATTGTCAAAGGACAATAATCTTGGACAATATTGCAGCCGTTTCTCATCCTGTAGGGTCAAAGTTACAGGGAAACTATGAAAAGTTTGAGATCATTTTTAAGTTTTTCTTCCAACAGCTGAAAGGCAAGTAATAAGATCACCCTTGGTGACAAAACAAAAACCGCAGCCTCATCCAACACTTGCTTCTGTCCTGTTTGACCCACAATATTAAAGGTAAGAGCGCTGCTAACTTTAGAAGTACAACATAACAGCCGTTCATTGGATCCCGGAACTACAGCTGGGCTTTCTGTCAAGGTGGGCCAGCTGGATCATAAAAGACACCGACCGACGTGTCAGTCAAGCAAAATTGCAAAGATGAGTTCTAATTCTTTCTTCCACCCAGAGACCTCTTCTAGTATTAAGGTCCCCACGCGGTTCTATCTCTGGGTGAGAATCACCAGGTTTATTCTGTCGCCTCACCTCTCACCTCCTGAAAAGTTTCGGGCTTAAAATATGTGATGTAAATGTTGTTGTTTTTAAGGTTTGCATTCTGTTGAAGTTGGACTTAAAGCCCAATGGATTTAGGATAAAGCTATGTTTTTGATGACGAAGAAGAAACAGATACATTGAAGATATTAGCAGAAAACTAGCTTGTCGATTTTAAAGAAAATTCAAACACATCACACACATAGACACCCACCTGTGCACACACGTGTGCATACACACACAAGCACATTCAGCACATGCGCTGGTCAACTACTCCACATCCAGTGTGTTCTTCCATAAAACGAGAGGCTAATTTGTCCAACATGCTTCTCTGTCACGGACTTTAGTTGGAATGAAGAATACCACAACTAGATGTGATTAATTCTCCCCCGAAGTACAGCTGTACTTGGAAAAGTAACTTGACTAGATTAATTCTCTTCCAACATGTTTTATTAAGTTGATGTTTGGGTTTATATATAGACAGTTTAATGACATAAGCCATTTGTGCTATTCTCTGAAAAGAGATATTGGTTTGTCCCTGGGTCTTAACTGATGACGTTTGCAATGAGTTTCGATGGTAGACTTTTTGTTTCTTGATACTCTTAATTTGTGTCTGATTTCAAATAGTCTACTAGAATTCATTTATTTTTCATAATTCTAATTTCTTTCATATTTTAATTATGATTGAATTCATCTCATGATTTGTAAATTAGGCAATGGAAAGTTTTATTTAGAAAGGAAAACATAATTAACTCAATTATAAATTTTATATTCATTATTGCCATCACTATAGTGCATAAGTAGCAATTCCACATTCAAGAAATATAGCCTCTGTTTTGTTGAAGGTGTTCACGTAAAAATGAGCATAGTGCTTTCATAGCAAAGTAGACATACTCTAAGTTACATAGGAGAAAGGATCAGACTGGAAGGAATGTCAGGTAAGAGAGAAGTGTTCACCTAAGGTGACACCTTTGGACTCTGACTAATTACATGCCTCATAAAAGCTGATGTAAATATACATGTTATTTTTCTTTAAGGTCCATAGAATCTCTTAAGTGTTTCAATTTAATGGAGTTTCGAAACTTCCCGATTATACTGTAAGCTTTATATATTGAAGAAATATTTATAAGACAAATGAATTGTAATTGAGGAAACGAAGAAGGTAAGTTCTTTGTTCAAGCTAACTAGCAGCAATGTTGATATTGACAGAGGTATGATTTTTTTCCATCACAAATAGGTATTGTTAAGTTGTGTTTTTATATATTAAGTTGTGTTTTTTTATATTAACTTGTGTTATTCTATGTAAGCAAGGATAAAAGAAAAATGGTATCTTCATCCTTTCTTAATGCCCATAGAATCTAATTCCGTGTTCTCGGTACAGTAGATGTATTTCAACACTTACTAAATATGAATGACTGGCTAATTGGCTTAAGAAAGGCTCTGTATTCTATCTGTGTATTGAAACAATCCTGTTCTTCTATTAGCATGTTTAAGTAAGAGTATTTTTCATGTCTACTAATGTAAATATTTGAAAAACACGGTGAATTCTTGAGTAGAGAGCTAGCATTGTTCTTTGGGTAAGTTCCTACCCATAGCAGCAACAGTAACTGAAAGAATACCTTCCTTTTCAAAAATTTTCTGTGCTAAAATAATCAAAAATAACAATAAAAATAAATTACCTGATATACTACGTTTGAGAGAATTCAAAAAGCTGAATATCATTTGTTTATGTGGAGTTAGATGTATTTTAATTTGTGTATCAAGTTATGATTTCCTTTGCGTTGAGTGGCCTGTAAATGGCCTTTCTGCAAAGTGCTTCCAGATTATAGGTGAAACATGCAGAAGTAGGAATGGTAAGTCAGTTGAACTCAAGACTGATCTCATTTGTGATATACCTTACCACAAACTGCAGTACAAACAGGAACCATATTAAATTTGGGAATTCTGACCCTGCTCCATAAAGTGAATTTGTACAGTTTTGCTATAATCTTTCACGGATGTGACTCCAAGTTGTTAATTGAGTTACACAAAGAGGAATACCACCTTTCAGCTAAGACACAGAAACTCCACTTTTAGGTGTGCCTTAGGTAGAATCAAGAAGGCCAAGATATTACTTTTAAATGAATTACTATTTTTTGTAACAAATGTTCAATTTAGATAAAACATTTTGTATAAACATTCCCAAAATACATGCAAAGCACATGATAAGTAATTTATCTTCCCTCAAGTGGTAAATCTCTAATGGGGAGAAGACATTTCACAACTATTTACAGCATTGCACATATTTACTGAAAAAAAAGACAACAGGAATTTATTATCCCCTTTCCCACCTCTCCCCTCCCCCTCTAAATATATATATGGAAATATCTTTACATATCATATATATTTATATGTATTATATATAAATATATGTGTGTGAATTTATATGTGCCTGACTTTCCTTGGTTGATATGTTCATATTCTATAAGACTTTCATTCGAATGTTACAATGATATTCAACAGAGATCCAGAGCCACCATCTTTTTAGCATTTTTTTACATGAAAGTTTTTCAGGACAAAGAATAAGTGATTGATCTGGAATTTTAACAACTGTCTCTTTACTCCTAGTTTACTCCCCTTTTTTTACTCCTAGTTTCCTACTGAATATTGGCCAATTCTACCGTTTCTGTTGGATATCTTCTCCTCAATAAAGATTGACATGGATCAGATGTAATGAAACATTAGCTTTTATATGCCTCTATATCTCAGCTTCTGAACTCCCCATTTGCCTCCTCTCAGAAACTATATTCTGAACTTCATATATCCTGTTACTCTAAGCGTACTCTGTTTCATCTGGACTTACTTTTATTACTAGATCTTCACCACGTCATAACCTTTGACTGTTAATCTTTACATTTATCCTGCTACTTTCTCAAACGAACTAAATTACACTCTCTTATTCATATAATATAATTGCTCCACCTCAGAGTAATACACTAAATTATCATTTCATTTGTTTTCTGTTTCTTGAATGCTCAAAGAATGCTAAATAAGGTAGAGAAACACTCAAAATTAAAAGAGAATACTTTAAAGAAAAGTTATGTAAGATACAAAAGTTTAAGAAACAGTTTTTAAATAAGAGTATTACGCTGAATTAAAAAAAAAAAAAACAGTAGCCAGAAGGGGAAAAAAAGATAATAAGTGCATGGCAAGAAATAACCAGGTAGCATTTAGAGAAAGGAAGGGAAATGATCAAAGATATCCCAAGTTACAGGTATCATTTTTTTTTTTTCCTAAATGCAGTAGCCTGAGACATGTAATTAGGGTAATGTAGCTTCATAAGTGGGCCTTAGCATAACCTGTTACACTCTGACACAAAACATCTTGGATCAGGCAAAGGTGACACAGCCTTGTGGGTAGGAAAATGACTGAGACCAACCCTTGGGGATCTTTCAAGTTCCCCTCATAGAACTGCTATCAATAAAGGATGAATCCTGTCCCACATTTCCATTTCCAGTCTCTCAAATTAATCTGCATTTCTGGAGCCATATTCTGGACTACAAGGGCAGAATTAAAACTGCTAGAGCAGATAGTTATCACAAAAAGACAAATAAAATACAATAAAATGACTTGAGGATACACTTGGATTATTTTATTTTTTGTAAAAGTAAGATTAGAAGAAAAGCGTCAAAATTTACACAGGACCTATAATAGAAGATCTTTAATCTTGGGAAGAACGAATAGAGTTTGAAAGTACTCCCATAACTGAGGGCCTCAGAGGGGACGGGGGTGGGGAATGGGATAGACCGGTGATGGGTAGTAAGGAGGGCACGTATTGCATGGTGCACTGGGTGTTATACGCAACTAATGAATCATCGAGCCTTACATCGGAAACCGGGGATGTACTGTATGGTGACTAACATAATATAATAAAAAATCATTAAAAAAAAAAAGAAAGAAAGTACTCCCATAAATTTTATGGAGAATTGAGGCAGGTGATAGATATAACCTTAGAAGGATCACGATTGAAAATGAGGTTTTCTTATTGTTGTTGTCCTCCATTTTCATTATTTTGCCTCAGAAAGTTTCATTCTTTTTATGCTTTGCTGATAGTAATAAGGCAGGACATGGTCGAGTTGTGCCTACGAATAAAGCAAAGAGCAGTATCTGTGGTAAAGAAGCAGCTCATTCTCCAAAGTTTATTCTACGACTGGCCTCCGTAAAGCCACCGAAGGGCCAATTAATGTCAAATATGAGAGAGATACATGGACTTCTGGAATCAGAACAGGTCAGTCTATTTGTCAAGCCATAATTGCCAAACAGCAATTGACCTTTAAGCGTTGTGTGGCTTTGATTTGAACTGTTAACACAGGGTGAAGGCTTTGAATTTCAATGTCAATCTTATTTTCTCAGAAACCTCCATATTTCCTCCATTAAAAAGAAAAAAAACCTGGTATGACTTGGTAGTATCTCTATCAGCAATCTGCCATTGTTGTGCATCTTCGTTTTATATCTGAAAAGCCCATTAATAAATAATAATCATTAAATGCCATTCTGCAAAGAAGGTCAGCTCCCCAGGGGAAATTATTTCACATGCAGGCCTAGAGCTGGTTATGCTTTGTTCCCAGAATCATTATCATGAAATGACTTAACAATTGCAATGAAATGAATGATGTTTCTTCAAAATGCTGGTGAATTTTGTGTTCTGCTTTGTTCAGGAAGGTAGGTGGAAGGCATAATTTGTGGCAAAAAAAAAAATCCTTTAGAATTAAGGTAGATAGAAAACAATTTAGATGTTACAATTTTGACATGAACTGAAAGGTGCAAATAAATTGCTTGAAAATAAATACAACCATAATAAGATTCTTTGACGGGAGAGATTACAGGAGGAGAATGAAAGGCAAAGAGAATAACCAAACACTTCAGATGATTAGAGAGAAAAGAAAATCAAAGAGACGTGACTGATTTAATGAAAGATAGTAGGCTCTATCACTCATGACAACCTTTTCATTCCACAAACTGAATGAGATGATATTTTGATGGCCTTCATTGCATGTTTCAGGGGAATATTGTCAGAGTGAACACTCAGTCCTTTCTGTGTGGTCATATTTTGAACAGTAGAAGAAAACGCACAATAAAGTAGAAAACAAATTGATACTATGTTTTAACTTAAATACTTTCCAGAATCTCAATTTAATAAAAATCAAATGACAAATATACAATGAAAAGCAAATACCTGACCATTAGGTATATTGGCTTAGAAAAGAATTAATTATGAAATTTGATTTGATTAATTAAGTGTTAATGACCCAGTATATCTCTTCTACTAAAATAAAATCTTCTACTAAAATAAAATATGGATGCATATTGACATTGACCTAGCAGGGACTCATCAAATATTCTTTTATATTCTTATAGGTATTTCTTAACCCAATTGTATCAATATGTATCACTACCAACAAATCACTGTAAAAACTGTATCATAACACGTTCGTTTTTGCTTACATGTCTTTGGGTGAGTAGGGCAGTTCTGCTGATCTGGGCCGGGCTTGGGTGTTTTTGGTTGGACTTATTCGTATTCTCAGGGTCAGGTTGGCAGGAGCCCACTGGACAAGTATGGCCTTACTAACATATCTGGGAAGTGACTGTCAATGAAAATGATGGGGTGAATAAGCAGTATGTTTCTCATAGTACAGCAGGCTTGCCCCAATTTGTTTAGGCTTGGTTCCAGCAGACAAAGAAGGGTAACATGTAACCATTTGAAACCTAAGCTTGGAATTGACAGAGTATCACTTCTGCTTCATGCTATTGGCCAAAGGTGAAGAACTAGGGCAGAATTTTTAGGCAAAATGAATTTGTGACTGTTTGGTGACTATAAAGAAATGTTGATATTCTTATCAAAAAGTAAGCTTATCTGTCTTACTCAGGGATGGGTTATGTAACCACAATTATTTTTCTGCACGGATTTGGCCAGAGTACTAGAACCAGATGGGATTTTGGGAAATTGGCAGATGAAACCATTTGAACCAGCACTGCTGGAATTATTGCTTCTAGACAAAAGCTACACAGAAATTCTGACCAAATATAAAATGGTCCTCTGACATTTTCATAAAGAAGACTAGCATTATTTGAAATATTCTTGCAATTTCTGCATAGATTTTTTCTTTTGCCAAATGTGCCCCAGCTGCTTCATTTGGATGCTGAGCCTAGCTTTCTTGTTCACATCCCTGATCAATTTAAAATTTGTTATACACAATTAGAATACAAGAATCTCAGCCATCCAAATTTTTCTCAAGATAATTGTATAGAAAAATACTTGGAAATATCTACATAAAATTGCCATGCCAAAATATAATTAAAACTGTATCATCTTCATGAGGGGTGTAGTAGGTTGAATAGTGTCTCCCCCCTCAAACTCATGTCCATTTGGAACCACAGAATGTGACCATATATGGAATAGGGTTCTTAGAGATGTGATTGGTTAAAATGAGGTTATACCGAATTAAGGTGGGCCCTAAATTCTAAAACTAGTGTCCTAGAGCATTCAGAAGAAGCATGATAGAGCTGATTCCTATCTCAGCTTCAGACTTCTAGCCTCCAGAATGACGAGAGAATAAATGCCTGTTGCTTTAAAACACTGAGTTTGTGGTAATTTGTTATGGCGGCCCTAGTAAAATGAACACACAGGGATAAATACGCTTGAACTTCTCTTCCATCAGCCTTATATCTCAGATTTTAAAAGAATACATTTATGTTTTATTGAGGTGTAATTTATATACAGTAACAATTACTCTTTTTAGGATACCATATTAGGAGTTACATCCTATATTCTATAGGAGTTACGTCCTATATTCACCATGAAATCAAGATATAGGACAGTTCCATCACTCAAACTTATTCTATCTTGTCTCTTTGTAGTTATTCTCTCCAACCATTACCAAACACAAGCAAATACTAATCTAGTTTCTGTCCTAATGTCTTGCTTATTCCTCCATGTCCTATGAAGGGAATTATACACTCATCATTTCCAAAAGTTTTCTCATGTTCAGATGTTATGCTCTCCCTCCTGGCCCTCTGCACTGCGCTGCATGCCAGTCCTGTCCTTAGACAACCAGTGATTAGCTTTGAATTAGGTCCAAACTTCCTGACTACATAACCATATGAAACAAAAATGTACTAGTAATCAGCTCTCAACCTAATGTTTCTTAATTCAGAGGAATGTTTACATTTTATTTTTAGAAAATATGCCTACATATGTTAGGTTTAGTCAGACTTAGACAACTGTGTCATTTCTGCTTTATGACTAGAAGTCATTTAAGCATAGACATTGTAGCATGGGCTTTGGAATCAGACGGAATTTAATCTGTGTTACTTCTGTGAAGTTGGTGATATGTAACCTCAAGTAAGATACTTACTTAAGTATCTCAAATGGGGATAATACCTGCTTATCAGAGTTGTTATAAAAACTATATCCTTTAACAACCAGATTAAAACGTGCACCAGTGACTTTAACAGACACCTCACCAAAAAAGCGTGCAGATGAAAAAGAAGTATATGGAAAGGTGCTCCACATCCTGGGCCATCAGGGAAATGCAAATTGAAGAAACAGTGAGATACTACTACACACCCATTAGAATGCCCCAAATCCAGAACACTGACCACACCAAACGCTGACGAGAATGTGGAGCAGCAGGAACTCTCATTCATTGCTAGTGGGAATACAACATCGTACAGCCACTTTGGAAGACAGTTTGGTGGTTTTTACAAAACTAAATATGCTCTTTCCATATGATCCAGCAACTACACTCTTTGGTATACATGTAAAGGGGCTGAAAACATGTCCCTGCATGATATTTATAGCACATTATATTTATGGCAGCTTTTTTCATAATTACCAAAATATGGAAGTGACCAAGATGTCCTTTGGTAGGTCAATGGATCAATAACTGTGGTACACCCGGATGATGAAATATTACCCAGCACTAAAAAGAAATTAGCTATCAAGCCATGAAGAGACTTGGAGAAAACGTAAACGCATATTACTAAGGGAAAGAAGTCAATCTGAAAAGGGTACCATAGTGTGTGATTCCAACTATATGACATTTTGGAAAAGGCAAAACTATGGAGACAGTTAAAAAAAAAAAATCAGCGGTTGCTAGCGGTTGATGGGAAGAGGGGAGATAGATAGGTGGAACACAAAGGATTTGTAGGAAAATGTTCTCTATGATATTATAATAATAGATATACGTCATTTCACATTTACCCAAACCCATAGAATGTACAAAACCAAGATGAACCCTAAGGTAAACTATGGACTTCGGGTGTTTGTGATAGGTCAATGTGGGTTCATCAGTTGTAGCAAATGTACCACCCTGGTGGGAGATGTTGGTAATAGGGGAGGCCAGGCATGTGTGCGGCAGGGGATAAGAGAAATCTCTGTACTTCCCCCTCAATTTTTCTGTGAACCTGAAACTCTTAAAAATCGTCTTAATAAAAATGTTCACCATCTGCTTTAGGTACTACACCTCTGAATTACGCAAAGTAAGGTTGAACTTTAATAAGCATTTGCTGTGGTTCTCCTTTATAAAAGTTACCATCCGTTAAAGGCACAGTAGTTCTGAAACGAATAAAGTGCAATCTTTGCTTTTGAAAATCTAACAATTGGATGAGGGATTTTGGAATTAGAAATACATCTTGAGTTGTCCTCAAGTTTTTATAGCCATTGTGATGATACAAGCAAGCATTCAAGAAGGCTTATCAAAAACTAATGATGTACTGTATGGTAACTGACATAACATAATTAAAAAGTTTTTTTTTTTTTAAAAAGAAGGCTTAATGAAGAGAATGTGTAATGGATAGGGGTATTAATTCTATTTTTTTTAAAAGATTTTATTTATTTATTTGTGAGAGAAAGAGAGAACACGAGCAGGGGGAGGGGCGGAGGGAGAAGCAGACTCCCTGTTGAGCAGAAATAGGGCTCAATCCCAGGACCCTGGGATCATGATCTGAGCTGAAGGCAGATGCTTAACCGACTGAGCCACCCAGGTATCCAAAGGTGAGGAATCCAATCTCCACTTTTTGTGATCCAAAAACATGTAAAATTTAATAAATCCCCACTTTTGAACTTCTACAGTACTTGATCTCAAATTCTGGACATTATGAATTCATTTCTTTACATTTAATGATAAAGTCACTCACTCCTTTCCTTTCTTTTCCTTCTACCCTATTGCAAATAGTTCATAATGCAAGCTAAAACCTAATTTCATTATCTGAATTTATCCAGTTACCCAAAACCATGTACAGTGGAAGGATGAAGCTGAAGCCTCGAATTTGGGATTTTAATCTGAACTTTACTATGGAGAACAAATAAGGAATTCCAAATTATCTGGCCAAGTGGGATTGATAAATAGGCACTCAGGGAATGCTCAAAGATTTAGAACATAGTTGGAAGGAAATGTATTTTTATCTCAAATTATATTTTTTTTTACTCCTCCACTTCACCCTGCTGATTTTATATTCACACGCCTCCTGATGAAGAATCCCGGTGGGAGTCTCCTGTGCCAATTAGTGAATAAGCATTTTGGGGAGAAAAGAAAAGCCATTGATTTTTCACGTGAGATTGTAAATGTTTGTTTTTGTTGTTTATTGCTGAGTGTAGAGCACAATGCTTAAAACCTACCCATTCTTTTTTGTCTTTTTTTTTTTTTCCTATCTCTTGGGTGTTTTCTTTCAATTAGATCTAAATACAGAAATCTAAGAAATATAAGTAATTAAAAGAGGAACACTGTTTTGACTAATGTAGCACCCTGAAATTCTACATTTAGTCCTAGGCGTTGGGACAACTGATATTGGACAGTTTGTGCAATAAACTTCTCAAGGTAGGTTAGGGAGAGACATCTTATTTGTTTGAGGCCAGATTAACATAAAATATCTATTGATAAATACACTTCAGATGGCAGGAGAAATAAAACCAAGAGAAATAATTAAACATGGATAAGGATTGCCTTTTTCAACATAATATATTGCAAGGCATACTAACAAGCTACTTAGTCTGGTTTCTGCACCTGTAAAATGGGGCTGTTAACAGCTATTAAATGAGAATAAAATGAGATAATGAGCATAAAGCTTCTAAATACAATATGCAATGAATGTTGTCTTCTTTACTATTTTGCATTATTTCAGATGATTAGAAAAAAATAAAGTTTTCAAAAAATAAGAAAATATTTAAAATATTGTGGAATGTTACGAAGGAGAGTTTAGTTCATGAAGAATTATAAAATATTAATCTCATGTATTCTGGTTGCATATGATATTACAACTGAATATAATTAAGTCAATAATCAATTTGAATCTTTCTCTAGAGAAATTAATTACACCCACCTCTAAGGTTATTCCCTCAAGAATCATCAGTAAGGTGGTTTTAGAAATTCGGGCTTTAAGGATGGCCATAGAAGTGGGGCTATACTTTATATAAATACATTCATCAATCCATTTATCTGTGGTACATAAAGAGGCATAAAATAGAATAAAATTGTAAAAATAGTCAAATTTTAAGGGATAGGCTGGGGGACTTCAAAGTGTACCTGTACCAACAAAAATCTACCTTTAATAATGAAGGTAAAGTAATCTAATGGGATATATGGTTTTAAAAAAGTGAAGGGGATAAAATTAAATAAAAGGAAATAGAAATTGTTTTTTTACTTTTTATTTTTTTGAAGATTTATTTATTTATCTTAGAGAGGAAGGAAGAGAGCTAGAGAAAGAGCGCATGAGTCAGAGCAGGAAGAGAGAGAATCTCAAGCAGACTCCCTGCTGAGCACAGAGCCGGACTCTAATAGATGTTCCTATTCAAAATGTCTGAGCATCTTCCATGAAAAATGATGGACATGTCATAAAAGAGATTTTTAAAGCCCTTCCACAGTGTTCATCTCTAGAATAAGTGTTGTGACAACCAAGTCTTTTAAAGATAACACCACTCTAAATAATTGCCATGAATTTTCTCTACCCTAATGAAAATTCCTTCAAAGCAAGTAGTCTTATTTTAAAGTTTATGAAAAATGCCTCTACTTTTTTCTTTTGTATATTCAAGAAGCTCTTTGTCTCCAGATTCCATTTTTTAAGAATCTAAATTTCTAACAAAAAGGTATAAGAATCTTGGAAAACTTTGCCTTTTTGAGTTTAGAAAGCATTTTTTTTCATCCGTGATCCCTCTCTTCCTAGCTGTACGACAGTATCCACTTTTTTCCTTCATCACCAGGAACTTTTCTTTCCATCTTTTCATCTTTACTTAATACTACTTTGTATATATGTAGTTTTATAACTGCTATTTTTAATAGCCATATTTGCCTACATCAAGTAAATAGCCTGGAGACGGTTTCCAGTGTTTTCAATTAGTTATTTAATAAATATTCTTTAGTCTTCAGAAGATAAAAGCTCTTTAATAGTCAACTGGATGTATTAAAAACAATCTCTTCTTAATAAGCAATGATGCTATATAGAAGGGTAGGTTATTTCTTTTTACATAAGAACATATAACACTTACCCATATCTGGGACCCCATAATAACATGCCTGTCTAGTTTCTTATATTCCTTTAGGGCAGACTTTGAATGATATGTAAATATCAGCGTGGTATTAATAATCACAATCAAAAATGCTTGGAAGCCAGGGTGCTTATTAAATATTAATGACATCTTATGCTTTTCCAGGAACTTGTACACTTGGATGTATTTGACTTATCTATTTTGGTTTAACCTAGGTAGCCATCATCAGATAATCAGTCTTAAAAGATGCCACCATATTGTTGAGTTTTCTCTCCAAATAGAAATGTGTTTTAAAACAATCTCTCCCCTTCTGCACAGCTGAGGAAACGATCAACAAAACTAAAAGGCAACTTACAGGATGGGAGAAGATATTTGCAAATAACATATCTGATAAAGGGTTAATATCCAAAATACAGACAGAACTAATACAACTCAACACCCCAAAACAAATAATAGAATTAAAAAATGGGCAGAAGACATGAACAGACATTTCTCCAAAGAAGACATACAGGTGATCAACAGACTCATGAAAAGACATTCATCATCACTTACCATCAGGAAAATGCAAATCGAAACTGCAGTGAGATATCACCTTACAGCTGTCAGAATGGCTAAGATCAACAACACAAGAAACAACAGGTATTGGTGAGGATGTAGAGAAAAAAGAACCTTCATGCACTGCTGGGTGAGAATAGAAACTGGTGAAGCCACTGTGGAAAACAGTATGGAACTTTCTTAAAAGTTAAAAATAGAACTACTTTATGATCCAGAAATCACACTACTGGGTATTTACCCAAAAAAATACAAGAACACTAATTCAAAGGGAAACATGCCCCCCCCTTTTATATAGCAGCATTATTTACAATAACCAAACTACAGAAGCAGGCCAAGTATCCACAGATTGGTGAATGCATAAAGAAGATGTGGCATATACACACAGACACACACACACACACACACACACACACACACACACACACGCTGGAGTATTATTCAGGCATAACAAAGAATGAAATCTTGATATTTGCAATGACATGGATGGAGTTAGAGAGTACAATGCTAAGCCAAAAAAGTCAGAGAAAGACAAATACCATATGATTTCACTCATATGTGGAATTTAAGACACAAATGAGCAAAGGGAAAAAAAAATAAGAGAAAGAGGAACACAAACTGCTTTCTGAAGAAACGAGATTGAAATGACTGGTAAGGGTAAAATAAATCTGTGTCATGGTATCTAAGGGCAAAAGAGAAATCTCTTGTCAAAAACCAATATTTGTGCATGTGTTTCACTGGAGTTAAATGACAATGTTGATAAAACATTATATATATATGTAAATATTTTCTCTATTTATACTGATATTTAAAATAAGGAAAGTGAACAGAATTAGCAGAAATGAGCAGTCTGCACATTTCTTATATCTTTTTACATATGGTTCCAAATTCCAGTAAGGAAGAGAGAGAGGAAAAAAAGAAAACCTGGAAGATTTTTGCTTTATGTCAGCATCTGACTAAAGTGTGATAACTTACTTTAGAACTGGTCTAACTAATGACATTAAAAAAATAATAACAGTTACTATGTAAAATAAACAGCATGGGTAACATCAGCCTTTTACATAAGAGAAGCAATCTCTGACTAATGCACCAGCCACCCCCGTTTTCCTGCTATCTTCTTCCTCTCTGAGAACAGCGTGGAGAAAAATGAATACATCCCACAGCTCTCCTATTAGATCCTTAGGTTTCACTCCCAAACTTTGATTTTTCAGTTCCAACCCACTCCAACCCTGTAGTTGAGCAATTTGGAGGGGAAGAAGATTTCTATTTTCCTTTGGGAGGGAGAGATTAACCATGTCAATTTTCAGTCCCTGAGAATAGCAATAACCAAAGGCCAGGAGAAGAATGGAACAATGAGAAGGCTGTAAGCATTTACCAATAGTAGCCATCCAACCAACAGGACATATGTTGTTCTATTGGCAATAACCTATTAAGATGTACTGTGAGTAGCACAGAAAAGATGAGAAATTTTCTTGACCAAATATATGTATATAAAATACAGAATAGATTATATAATTATCTATCTTCCTGTCTGTCTATCTATCTATCTATCTATCTATCTATCTATCTATCTATATTTTCCCCCTGATTTTCCCAGTAAAATTGCCTGGTCCAGATTACCTTGTCTTTTCTCACATGGATAAGCCCCATCTTTATGCATGGTTTCTAGTTGGAATTTAGTGCCCCCACAATTACATCCAAGGTTTCATAAAACTGCTATTATATGAAGACCAAAGACGAAGGCAAGCAAACAGAAAAGGCAAAAGGTACAAAGAGTCAACGGGGTGTTCTCTGGCTACAGGGTAGCGTTCTCTAGCTATCAAGTAATTGTAAAGGTGGCCAAAAGACATATTCACACTTGTAAGAGCACTCTTTCCCAAGAATCTGTTTGAGAAAGTGCTCTACCAAAAGAGGAAAACAAATTACACAGTGATAGGCATGAGGACCAACCAATAGAAAACCCAAATCAAGAGTGGGGAAGGAACTGCTTAATATGATGTTATAGGGAGAGTCCAAGATGTGAATTGGTCAAACATAGCAACTAGTCTATCCCACAGCAGATTAGAAAGATCTCAGAAAGAGGTCTACAAAATGATAAACTTGATAGATTATTTGAGGTGTCTGGCCCTACTGACAGGATTCTAAGAAAACCGGGAAATAGGTAATAACTTAGTGGTAAACATGTGGAATTTAAGAAACAAAATAGATGAACATATGGGACGGAAAAAAAAAGAGAGAGAGAGGGAGGCACACCATAAGAGACTCTTAACTATAGAGAACAAACTGAGGGTTGCTGGAGGGGAGGTGGGTGGGGGATGGGCTATTGAGGGGGGCACTTGTGTTGAGCACGAGGTGTTGTATGTAAGTGATGAATCACAATATTCCATAATATATGTTAACTAACTAGAATTTAAATAAAAATTTGAAAGAAAAGGGAAGAAGCATCAAATACTCAATAATCAAGATAAATATTTGAATGCAATGTTTAAAAAAATGTTAAAAAATCCACAATGAATGAAAGATCAAAAATTTTTTTTAATTTTTAAAAAATAAATAAATACAAAAAAATAACTTAGTGGTAAAAAAAATCTAAGCAAAATAAAAATTTGAGAGAAACACAAGTAATTAATGTATGGCTTAGTTATACATGACATTTATTTAGCCATGGTAATATAAACCCTGAATATTAATGCACACCAAAATTATATATATATATGTGTATATATGTGTATATGTATGTATATACATATACATATATATACACATATATACACATATATATATATATACACATATATATACATATATATGTATATATATATGAAATATTGGGTACAGGAATATTTGTGTTATGGTGGAATTGTAAAATAAAAGCTATGTCTTCATCTAATGTAGTAATTAATAGATAATTTCTAAAGTTGACAAAAATTTAAGAAGCACAACTACAAGCAATTTATTTAGATATGTGACATTAAAGATGAAAGGATGGGGGAAGTATTGAAGGATGTTGCTGTTTTTCTCAATATGTATAGGACTGGTAGACCTTTTAAATTGTGTCCTTATGACCAATCATTGCTTTTGTATCAGAAACACTGCCAAGGCTTAAAATGTGTCTGTTGTCCCAGCTTAGGTTACATTTCTCCATTCTAATACAATACTTCAGTAGAGCACAGGTTTTTCCAATGCTCTGATGAGACCAGGGAAAACTCAGCTACTTCAAGGGTTGTTTAAAGAGGTTTGGGTTTACCAAAACTTCTGACCCTGAACTGAACCACAAATCATCTCTCATAGCATCTGTGTTTTTGCAATACTCACTCATTTAACAGTGAAAGAATAAAAGAATCAATGAATAGAAGCAAGTAGCTTATATCCTGTGATAGTCTCAGCTACTTTATTTGTCCTGTAAATATTTCATATCCAACCCAAAAAATCAAAACTGATGTTAGGGGGTTGGTAGGCATTTTTTATAAAATGACCCATAAATGTAACAGCAACAGGGACTGAAGTAATAAGGTCATGAAATATATAAGATTTATTCATGGACAATCCAGACCTTCCAGAGAAAAGTCCATATAGCACCCATAAAGAGCAGAGACCTACAAATTAAGAATAAGTGATCTCAGAAAGTCTGGCTGTAATCATTAATAGCTGTGAGACTTGAACCAAGATATCTCATTTAATAAATTCCATGAACCTCAGTGTTTCTATAAAATAGGGTAAATAATAGCTATGTTAGAGGATTATTTTGAGGATTAAAGTAGATATAAAACGTCTAAAACAATGCCTAGGACATTGTAAGTGCTGACATATTTTAGTAAAACATATGGTGTGCATATCATTTTATAGAAGTATGAAGCTGTGAATATTGGTGACCTCCTTTCTCCTTTGCAGTCTTATCTGAACACAGATAAGTAATTTAGATTGTAGGAACTATAGAGAACAAACTGAGGGTTGCTGGAGGGGAGGTGGGTAAGGGGTGGGGGATGGAGTAAAAAAAAGGATCTAATTATCAGAAGTAAAAAAAAGAGTAAAAAAGAGTATCTAATTATCAGAGTAAAAAAAAGTATCTAATTATCAGAAGACGCCAACGTGAAAAGAAGTGGGCCACACCTGTGGTTAGCCTACTGCACAAATTTATGAAGCTAGACCTGATGTGGCTAACTCAAAAGAGAATGCCTCGGGGCACCTGGCTGGTTCAGTTGGAAGAGCCTGCAACTCTTGATCTCAGGGTCGTGAGTGCGAGCCCCATGTTGGGGACAGAGATTACTAATAAACAAACAAACAACAAACAAACTTAAAAAAAGAGAGAGAATGCTTTTTTAGACATTATGCCCAGAATGTCACAAAAACCCTACCTAAACTTAACAACTTTACTGCCAAATCACCACTATTAAGCTTCGTGTTGACACTTCTCAGAGCCCAGAAGTTGTCCTAATAAACTAGGAAGTCTAAGCTGGGAACCAGAAGTGTCCTTCGTCTATGGGATTACTGGTACTTGGGAAACGATATAGATATAGGGATGCACAGATAGCTCAAAATAAAAGAGAATTTATTCTGAATATAGCCAAGATAAGATTTCCATCTAAGTAGACCAAGCTATTCATTTTGAGAGTAGTTTCTGCACACTGAGACACCAAAAAAATCCATACCAAAAACCAAAATTGAAAGTTAATATAATTCTTTAGTGAATACCTAAACAAGATACAGCAGTTGGATTAAATCTTTTTGCTTTGTTTTGTTTTGTTTTGTTTTGTTTAAAGGAAGACTTTCAGATTCCTCTTTGGATATGTATTTTACTCTTTCCCAAATTCTGCACCTCAAGGAAATTGATCTCTATGATACTCATTTAAAAAAAAATCAACTCACTCCCACAAATTCCTTGATCAGAGCCACTAACTTTCATAGTACCTTCAAAAACGTGTGTTTAATTAGTCACTTCTGAGTTCTAATTTCTTACTCAAGATGGTAAATTTCTTGAGGACAGGGATAGTATCCTGTGTTTTGAACTCATAAATTTCACCATACAGTACATCATTAGTTTTTGATGTAGTGTTCCGTGATTCATTGTTTACTGTATGGTAACTAACATAATAATTTTTTTTAAAAAGGACTTAAAAGCAAGAAAAAAATAAAGTCATAAATTTCTAACTATATCCTAGACTAGGTAATAGAAATTTATCTATGAAATGAATCTAAATTTCTGATTGGCATGACTTACATCCCAGGAGCTGAGAACACTTGGAAATAAGATTAGGTCATATCAAATTAATATCACTTACTTTTTTTGCTAAGGGATATAAAATATACATGTTAGTGAATTAGATTTTATGATTATTTGAATGATCTCTAGGGACAACTTGGCATTGGTGGTCCACTTTTACTTGGGAAATTTCATCCAGCAAAATACAAAGCACTAAGTAGCCAGTTCCATCAAATGTATCCCCATGAACAGTGACATGCCACATTGCCATGAGAGTTCCTCAGAGCTGTGTAACATTTTGAGAAATTCTGTTCTCAATGCTGATAAGAGGAAGAACTAGGCCTATCTGGATGGACTTATAACGAATAAAGGATTTTATCCATAGAATATGAATTGTGGATCAAATAGTATATGATTTTATCTAAAACTATGCTATCTTGAAAAAAATTTTAATTACAGAATTAGTAAGAACTGCTAAAATACTGACAAATTTTTGAATTAATATAAAGCTGGGTGGACTTATCAGAATCCAACAAGACCTTGATAAAGTAAAATTATGGGTTAAAGATAAATAGCATTAAACAGAATATTTATATTTAGCCCATCCCTAATCCACCATTCACTGTCTTTGATATTCCACAAACTTCCAATTCAATATGGTAGAAATATGGCTTACCAGCATGTGAAAGAGTCTTCAAAGTTGTAATAAGCTTCACATGACTAAAAGTTATATATTTTTACATATTTTTAAAATTTTATATATACATTTATAATTATATAAAATATATATAAACAAGATATATTTATACATATATTTACATTTATATATATTTACAATTATATGCTGAAACTGTTAATGCAAACAGTCTGCTTCAAAGAACGTCGGTCAAGAATGAAGGCATTCTGTTCTCATGAACAGTTTGAAACTACACTGGCAATATTTCTCTTTGCCACAAACTAGAATGCACACAGAAGAGAGCGATGGCCGTTGAGAAGGGAATCAAAACCCAATGTATGAAGAACAGGTGAAGGAACCAGAGCTTTAAACCAGAAAGGTAAGCTACAGGGAATCTAGAGGGTGGCCCGTAAATGCTTGTGGAGTTGTCAGGAGAAGAAAGTTTAAACTTGTACCCTTTGGTCCTAAAGGCACAGCTAGCATCAGGACAACCACTTAGCAAAGGGTTTTACTTCTACATAGTTATACTTTTGCTGAACACTCTGGAAGTGTTCAATCCCCAAATGAAACTATAGAGGACATTTAAGCAATGAAATGGTGGTTTATTTTAGGTGACCTCCAGAGTTTTAATCTATCCTGAGAATCTATTGTTCTACATATTTATTTCCTATTTCCAAAGCTCTGAAATACATTTTTCCAAGCATGGATCAATAAATTATTGTTTGGGATAGCTTCAGTTTTATGTGCTTATGATTTAGGACTTCTTACTCTTGGCAGAAGGCTAGAATAGAGAACATCTTGAATTAATATTCTAGACCAAAGATGATTGCAAGTAAAAATAATCTCAAACTCATGTAAAGAGTTTAGGTTAAATTATTTTTAGAATTATATAGTGGGAAAAGGAATATATGTACTTATAATTCATCCATATTTCTACTCACATATATGATGATTTGTAAACCGTCCATAAACTGAGCTACAAAAAAATATATCAAGGGAAATATGCAAGTCTACATTTTATGATAGGTTTCAGAAAGCCGTAAAAACCTCAAGTGGCTCCAGAGATCAACATTTGACTATATTTTGTTTACAATACAGTAGTAAAAATTCAGTCACTAGTAAGACAGCCTAGGCCGATATGAAGCAAATATTACCATTTGTACATAACTGACATCTTTCTCTAGCTGTTCAAATATACTTGATCTTATAAATATTTCTGCTTGCCATTGTATGGGAAGTTACCAGGTACAAGGCACAGCATAGAATATCTCTTTTTTCAATAACACACCAATTCATTATTTGTCTCTGGAAAAAGCAACTCATTCAAATGGGAACTGGAATGAATTAATATATACGAGAAATGTTACTTTTCCCCTTAGCATCAAATGGAAAGAGAACAATGAAATTTTCAAGCCATTTGAAAGAAATACAGAACAAAAAATGTCTTAGAGAAAGGGAACAGGTTTGCCAGGGTAACTGGCGTCCTGAAAAACAGAATTATATATTACACTTTAAGAGAAATCAATGTTTTACAAGAGCTAAGTGGGATGAGCAGTGTGTGATTCCGTCACTTGTGGAACTGGATTGTGTTTGGGTTATAGAATTATAGCCTCATGATGGGAAGACATCAGGCTATTGTTAACTGTTCACCCACTGGGCAGGTTGATATCGTCTCTGTGTAAGTGTGCTTAGTCAGCCTGACTCAAAGATGAACTTAATGTAGACTGTTTTCTGTGTCCCCAAGACTAAAGCAAACAAGTAGGCATAGGAGTTAAGGTGAAATCTTCCAGATACTTAGCTGATTCATGTGACCTATTCAAAAGAACACTTCCCTTCCCACTTTCTCTTGGATCGTGGCCACTCAGAAAACTTCAAATGAAAAGCCTGAGTCCTACTATGTGGACAAAAATGATAACAACCATTAAAAAGCCACAGCAAGAGAAAAAATTAGTCAGAAATGGCAAAAAATACATTGGATTAACAAGAACTTTAAGAAGGAACAGAAATTAAAATTGAATTAAAACTAATAAGAATATTCAGCAGTATCATTTTTATACACCACATGTAAGAATGAAAACTGGTAGACCACTTTTGAAAACTGTTCGGTGATATCTTCTGAAGGTGAAAGTGTCCATCCTCAACGGTCTAGCAGTTTCACTCCAGAATTCCAATAGTACTTGTGTGTTCCACAAAATATGTACAAAATTTTCATTGCAGGGGCACCTGGGTGGCACAGCGGTTAGGCGTCTGCCTTCGGCTCAGGGCAAGATCCCGGCGTTATGGGATCGAGCCCCACATCAGGCTCCTCTGCTATGAGCCTGCTTCTTCCTCTCCCACTCCCCCTGCTTGTGTTCCCCCTCTCGCTGGCTGTCTCTATCTCTGTCAAATAAATAAATAAATAAATAAATAATCTTAAAAAATAAAAATAAAAAAAAATTTTCATTGCAGCTTTACTCATAATAGCCCCAAACTTGACACAATGTGGATGCCCATGCCTACTTAGAATAGAGGTGTAATTGATGTATGGTTTACTGATGCAATGGAATAATATACAACAGTGATAAGTTACTGCTATACAGAACACCATGGACAAATCTTGCAAACATAATACTGAAAGCCAGACACAAAAAGAAGTATATACTGTACTATTCCATTTATAGGAAATTTAAAAATCAGGTAAAGTTATTCAGTGATGGCTGAAGTCTGAAAGGTAGTTTTAGAGGGAGAGTGTTGACTACGTGAGAGTATAATGGAGGCTTCTGGGATGATGATTCTATATATTAATCTAGATATTAATTACAATTTGGTTACACATGTAAAAATTAATTTAACTGTTCATTTAAGATTATGTGCTTTGTATGTGCTATACCCCAATGGTAAGGTAAGAAGGAACACTGATCAGATGATTATAGATTTTATATTATAAATATGTAATATTTATATTAATTATATTTATATTTATATATCATAAATGTAGCTCTCTCTTGTCCCCTGCAAAAATACCTCTTTCTAGATTTTAAAACCTAATTCACCATTAGAGCACTTCATTGGATGGTTAGAAAGAGAATATAGTCAATCTAAACACAAAGAGATAAAATTCATGAAGAAAGTAAAATATCTTGGCTATACCGAGCATCTCTAAAAGGCCTTAAAAGGCACGTATTGCATGGAGCACAGGGTGTTATACGCAAACAATGAATCATGGAACACTACATCAAAGACTAAGGATATACTGTATGGTGACTAACATATCATAATTAAAAAAAAAAAAAAAGGATTTAGGAATTTCAGAGTCCTGGCAATTTCTTTTAACTCTAAGGAGAAAGAGAAAAGGTTCCAAACAGAAAGAGCAATCTGTCTATGATGGAGAAAAGAATTAGATTACAATACTGAAAACAAGAGGGCAGAATTTATATCTATAAATTATTTACAGCAAAAGAATCTATCTCTAGGCTCTTTCCAACCAATATATATCTGTCAGGGCAAAAAGAAATGTTTGTAGTCATTCTGCCTATTCAACTGAACAACAGTCAGGTGCTTGTAACTGCCTCTCAGGTACGATGCATTGGGAAGAAGTGAGCATTCCTGTTTACTGAGCACCTACCATCTTCCAGGATCTTCCAGGACTTGGGTAGGCATTTTCGCATGCATTGCATATTCATTACAGGAAGGCCCACCGAGGCATCAAGTTAAATAACTTCCTAAATTTACATGAATATCAAGTTATGAGGCAGGGATCCAGTCCAGATCTGTGTAAATTCTGACCCTGAGGACATCTCAGCTCTTGTCCTCCCCTACCAAATGCCATACCCCACTGCTGATATTTCCCTGGATTATTTTAATATAGGCTTCATCCCCTGGTGAAATGCTGAAATACAGCTATTACTAGAAATGATGATCTTTCCAACTATTAGCTATTCTTTCCTAAGGGGGGAAAAAAGGAAAGGAAGAAGTAAACAATAGATTTTGATAGGAGGGTATGGAAAAAGAGTATGTATCGGTAATAAGTCTAGGAAAATCCCATGATATGCTTTCAGTTGAGTAAAATTCCCACAGACAGAAACACAACATGTCCCTGAATCTTCTTAATGCCTTATTCACCATGTGTTCCATGTTCCATACCATCCAAATTCTTGGTGTGACTAACTGGTAATTGCTTCTCAAAATGCAGAGATCACTGTTGCACTGAACCTAACGTTGACCCACAAACACAAATCGGTTGCTGTTCTGGAAATGAAATTATAATTTGGGTGGGGAAAGGGTTGACACCTTCCTCCCAGTGAATGAAATATTAAACAGTGGTTGAACCTATATAAAAATATATTTGAGATAAGACACTGGGGGAGCTTTCAATTAGCAGCCTGTGACCAGAGCATTTTCAAAACATGTACTATGTAATTAGGCAACAAAGACAATTTCCCTGTGGAAGAAAAGCTGTGAATATTTTTTAGTGTTGAGGTGAAAAGACTTACTATGGGCTCTCCACATAAGAACAGGACTCTTTTTATTATTATCATCATCCCTGTCACAGCTGCCATCTCCGTAGCCATGGCCACCACTACCAGGGTCTTCTCCATTCCCCCTTCCCCTCCTCTTGCAACCTCCTCCTTTTCCTTCTACTCATTATTGCCAGGAAACTCAAGGGAAAAATCATTTGTTTTGTTTGTTTTTTTACTCTAAGCATGGATTTCATGGATAAAATCTCCCACAAAAAGCCAATACTTATTAGGGGGATGTGGGATTCTGCCATGTTGCCCGGGTGTAGGGCTCTCCTCTCCTTAGTTCTTCTCAGCTGTCGCAGCTCTCCCACTCCCTGCCTCCTCAGAGAACCAGAACCTTCCTGGAACTCTATCTAAAATGTGTGCATCTTCACATTTAATCCAGGTTTCCTATAACCCTGCTATCTCTTCTTCCACAGGCCAATTTTAATCATTAAATTCCAGGAACCAATCCAAAAGAACATTAGTAAGAGACAAATCTCAATAGTATTGGGGTTTGCTGCTAGAGAATGTGTCTTTTTTTTGTTGTTGTTATATTTGGTGAAAGAACTATTTGAAAATACTTTGAATTTTATAGTTGCCTTCTCCAAAGACAATCTGTCCCAGGTACATTATCCTATTAATTTAAAAACTGAATATGTATTTCAAGGGAAATTTTACCCCTACGTCTGTAATTAATTCATACTAAAGTCATCAAAATACAGTCAAGTGAGAGCTATTTGATGTCCAAGTGCCCTTTTATGAAGCAATTCTATCCTTCTCCTTTAATCAAGAAATTTTTTAAAAATCCAGCCATAAATAAAACTCAACCCCTAAAAAGCCTTGGCTTTGCCTTGAATTGTA
The DNA here is from genome assembly GCF_023065955.2 of Ursus arctos. NCBI lineage: Eukaryota > Metazoa > Chordata > Mammalia > Carnivora > Ursidae > Ursus > Ursus arctos. Next base: position 19,604,471 of record NW_026622930.1, read on the forward strand.
AAGCCTTATGGAATCAGGGAGATTTCAAGTATGTTCTTTTCTATCAGTAATTCTGATTATTCTCTGAAATATAATTCAGTGTTCTTAAGATTATAAAATTGGTTCATTTCTCTTGAGGGTAGAGAATTAATGAGGTGATACCTGGCCAAGCAATTTCGACTCAGAGGCAGACTCTAAAAGTGTGATTCATATTTGTCATTATTGCTGGTTGTTGTATTTGCTTTTATAGGTATGATGAATCTGGTTTTAATTTATTATAGTAACATTGACTGTATTGCCATACTGAATCATTGGGACAGATATTGCCATATGATCCACATATCTCTGAAACTCTGCCTTTTTATTGACCAAAGCATGGTAAATTCCTAGATTTAATTTTAATGTGTATGGGGTATTACTCCATAATTATTTTTTACTAGTTATAATTATTGAAAGCCATGTGCCAGCACTATATTAACTGCCTTAAAACACACTTTTTTTTTTAACGCTTAAAACTACCCAAGTAAGTGATAATGCCTCCATTCTTGCAAACTAAATACTTTCTTTTTAACTTCCTTAATTTCTATATTAATTCTGTGGTCTTAGTGGCCAACTTTGCCCTTTCTCTCACACCTAATAGGCTCTTTCTATTAATAACAATATTTGAAAATTGTAAAGTTTTACATAAATATAAAATACTTTCCCATATATATATATACTAAAGATTTTATTTTATTTTATTTTATTTATTTATTTATTTATTTATTTATTTATTTATTTATTTGACAGAGACAGCCAGTGAGAGAGGGAACACAAGCAGGGGGAGTGGGAGAGGAAGAAGTAGGCTCCCAGCAGAGGAGCCTGACATGGGGCTTGATCCCAGAACGCTGGGATCACGCCCTGAGCCGAAGGCATACGCTTAACGACTGCACCACCCAGGTGCCACTCATCTATATATTTTTAAGGTTTTTTTAATTTATTTATTTTAAAGAGAGAGAGAGCACTTGTGGTAGCAAGTGGAGGGGCAAAAGGGGAGAGAAAGAATTCCAAGCAGATTCCACACTGAACATGGAGCCCCACAGGGCTTGATCTCACGACCCTGAGATCATGACCTGAGCAGAAACCAAGAGTCTGACACTCAACCCACTGAGCCACCAAGGCACTCCACCCCCACCTATATTTTTATTTGAATATTTAAATGATCCTTTTTGGAAGACCAGAAAAAATATTATTTTTATTTTTTTCTAAAGAAGAAACTCAGGTTTACCGGAGGTAACTCACTTACCAACATAAAAAAAAATCAACAAAAAACAGAGCTGAAGTGGAAATCAAGACTTCAGATGAATGGGTAATGATCCTGCCACCATATTCTGCTTTCTAGAGGTATCAGCTTTTCCCTAACTCTACTTTAATAGTATAAGAGATCTTTCTAATAAATATACTAGCATACCCCATATACTATATATTTATCTATTTACATATTTATATATAGTATCCTACACTGATTTACTATCGTTCTATATTTAACTAGAATATCCTTTTTTTCTTCTTTTTAAAGATTTAACTATTTATTTGAGGGGAGGAAGGGCAGAAGGAGAGGGAGAGTGAGAACCTCAAGCAGCCTCCCCACTGAGTGTGGAGCCCAACAGAGGCTCAATCTCAGGACCCTGAGATCATGACCTTAGCTGAAATCAAGAGCCAGACACTCAACCAAGTGAGCCACCTAGGCACCCCTGAGTTAACGAGAATATCTTAAAAATAACAATATAGACAACAGAGATAAATACTTTAGTTCTTTATTATCTGCCAGTTTCTTTGCTATATGGTTGACATAACAGTCTAATAAATCCCATGAAGTACTATTAAACACATAGGATACTAAGGACCAGAGAGGTTAAGTCATTTGCCTAAGGTCACCAGGAGAGTAAGAAAGGATATAACATATCTATTTCTTAGTTCTAAAAACACTTAACATTTCATGAAACTATACTTCGTGTAATTTCTATCTTTTTTGTAGCAATTATACTACGTGTTCCATTTTAGTTTGAAGTTTTGCTAGAAATAGTAAAGATGAATTATTTTACTTAATAGATCTCCCTTCTTATATTTACAGAGGTTATATCTGTCTGCCTAATAACAATGAAAAAGTCAATGTTCATTTTTTCTCCTGTTTCCCAATGGACTGTGCTTGCTTTGGCAGCACATATACTGTTTCCCAAGGGACAGGTGCTTTATCTTTTATTTTTTGAGAGGGGGAGGGGCAAAGAGAGAGGAGGAGCACCTTAAGCAGGCTCCATGGAGCCCAGCATGGGGTTCATCTCACCACCCTGAGATTATAATCTGAGCTGAAACCAAGAGTCAGATGCTTAGCTGACGGAATCACCCAGGCACACCAGTATCCTTGGTTAATCTTATACCATGCTCTGCCACAATTTGGACTCAAAGTAGATAAACCCAACATCTTCTACCCAGTAATGGTATGACTTGGAAATGTAACACATGGCAGGCCAGAAGTGATGCTTGCCTTTGTTCTACTGGGGACCCATCCCAGCTCACCACTGTTTTCACCACCACATACGCACCCACCCAATCACTACACTTCACGCCCCTCTCAATTGAGGAAAGCATGATCGTTATCATATTGATCCTGGCCAGGGCTGTACTATAGAGTGAATTGGCCATTAGATAACCTTGATTTTCAGCCTTTGTAAACTAATTATATCTATTAATCACACAAGCTCCAGGGTTTTTCTCTTCCAGTAAAAACGTTCCCAAAGAGCAACTTAGACTTTTTTGTAAAACCCATTTTATATTTATCAATCCAAAGTTTCATTCAACTTGTTTTCCCATGTTAAACATTTCAAAAACAATTATTGATGAAGGAATAAAAATAAATACACTTGTATTTATTTATTTAGGCACCTTAAAAAGTTTTTAACAACAAAAATCATAAAAATATAAAGTTAACAAAAATGAGAGAAGCTAGAAATACAGATTTGTGGTGAAACACAGATAAAATTAATGCATCTATATGATGCTTTGCCTTTAATCCAAGACATTAAAATTTGCATTAAAATGACCCTTATAGGTGTCTCATCAAGATGTCTCTCTCTCTTTTAAATACTCTCTACCCCACATCAGGCTCAAACTCATCTCCTGAGATCAAGAGTCACATGTTCTACCAAATGAACCAGCCAGGTGCCCCTCATCAAGATGTCTCTTAAGTAGCATTGACAATAATATTTGTGACAATATTTATCCTTCATTGAATTCTTACCAAAGGATAGATATATTTAATCCCTGCCCTGAGATACTGTAACGCCTGTGATTCAGAGCCACATTAAGAGCCTTCAGAACCTTTACTCTTAACCTCCCATACAAATGCAATCATGAAGATTTCTAAAATGGCCATCAAGGACCATCATGGATATAATTACATCCCTTCATGATGAACCTCTTTACTGAGGTTCAATTGAGAAGTTTTCTCTACCTCAATTCCATCATGTAACAATTTAAGTGCCCTTTAACTTTAAATGATCTAAACCACATGACCCAGTATGGCAGCCACTAGAAGCATGTCTGTTGAGCTCATACATTAGCTTGTGTAATCAAGCAACTAAGTTTTAAAATGTATTTTCTTTCAGTTCCTAAATTTTATTTTAAAAATTAAAACATTGGAGAATGCATTTTATGTTAAATACAATTCTATTGTTTCAGTAGGCCTACATTTCACTTTAACCACTACATCACAAAGGACATCCTGTGGTTCTGTTGGGTACGTTAGGCACTTCTGTCATATATAGTTTGCAGATAAACACATCATCGATCTAGTCGCTGTTAATGGGTTGATTTCATCAAATAAATTTTCCTACACCTGATGTAGCCCTGTAAACTATTTATTTGTATAATTTATACAGAGAGCCTGAGTTACAATTGTATTTATGTAAACTTTAATTCACATTTAAGTTAAAATACTAGTTTTTAATTACAGTTATTTTTCTAACTTAAAAAACAATTATAGGATGCATTTAATAACAGACCATCAAAATATATGAAGTAAAACTGACAGAACTGAAGGGAGAAATAGTTCTACAATAATGGTTGGAAATATCAATATTCCACTCTTAATAATGGTTAAAAGAACCAGACAGAAGATTAAAAACAAAAAAATACAGGACTCAACACAGTAAGGCAATCAACAGACATATACAGAGCACTCTAACAACAGACTACACATTCTTCTCAAGCATACATGGTCCATTTTTCAGGAAAAACCATATATTAGGCTTCAAATTAAGTCTCAATATATTTTAAAAACATAGATATCATAAAAAGTATCTTCTCTGACCTCGTTGAGATGAAGTTAGAAACTGACAACAGAGGAAAACTGGAATAAATCACAGAATTGTGGAAATTAAACAACACTCCTAAACAACCAATGGATCCAAGAAGAAATAACAAGGGAATTAGAAAATACGTAGGAAGGAATGAAAACAAAAACAAAACATACCAAAACTTATGCGACACAGCAAATGTGGTGCTAAAGGAGAAATTTGTAGCTATAAGTGCTTATATTAAAAAACAAGAAAGATCTCAAATCAACAACTTAACTTTATAACTTAAGGCACTAAAGAAAAGACACACTAAACCCAAAGCTAGAAGGGAGGAAAATAATAAATATTAGAGATAAGTGAAATTGAGAATAGAAAAATAATAGAAAAGATCAATGAAATTAAAAGTTGATTCTTTGAAAAGATCAACAAAATTGACCACTCTAGCTAGATGGGCTAAGAAGAAAAACATAAGACAACATGAAAAAGCTTTGGACCCAATGCCTTCACTTCTGAATTCTACCACACACTTTAAGAAAGAACTAGTACCAATCCTTCTTAAACTTTTCCAAAATATTAAAGAGGAGGGAACATTTCCTAACTCCTTCTTTGAGGCCAACGTTACCCTAACGCCAAAGCCAGACCAAGAAAATTATGGACCAATATCCCTTGCCAACACTGATGCAAAAACCTAAACAAATTACTAACAAACCAAATTCAATAGCATATCAAAAAGAATTATACACCATGACCAAGTAGAATTTATTCCTGGAATATAATAATAGTTCAACATACAAAAATCAATCAATGCAGTGCACCACATCAGCAAAATGAAGTAAAAAAAAAAAAATCCCTAAACAATCACCTCAACTGACATAGAAAAAGCATTTTCAAAAATTCAACACCCTTTCATGATAAAAACTTAACAAATTAGAAATAGCAGTAAATTATTTCAACATAATAAAAGCCATACGGAAAACACAGAGCAAACATCATACTCAATGGTACAAGATTGAAAACTTTCCCTCTGAGACCAGGAACAAGGCAAGGATGCCACTTGTATCATTTCTATTCAATATGGAAGTTCTAGCCAGAACAATTAGGCAAGAAAAAGAAATATAATGCATTTACATTGGAAATGAAGAAGTAAAATTATTTCTGTTCATAGATTATATGTACAGAATCTTAAAAATTTCACAAAAAATTGTTAAAACCAAAGTTCTCAAAGTTTTATTTTTGAATCTTTCATATCTTTCAGAGAAGAATTCCAGGTCCCTATAAAAATAGTTTTTATCACAATGGACTGAAACCTAACATATTGCTTTATTTCACTGTGCCATGCATACTGAAAATATTTTTCTTCTCAGTTTTCTGCAACAAATTCTAAGAAAACTGCCATGGAGATAATTGTTAAGCTGATGTGTATATAGGTGAAAATGCTATAAATTCTGTGGAATTACTGAAAGAAATAAAATGAATTAAGGATCTTGTTTTCTGAAAGAATCCTTGTTCAGTGAATCATGGAAGAGTTTTACAAGATTTACTAACTAAAATTCAAATCTTTCTTGAAACAAAAGAAATCTTTTCCCAATATTCAATAATATTACACAAAATGGCAGTGTGAGTTATATTTTCTCATTGATTTCAGGTGACATTTAAATGAGCTAAATTTGAAACTCCAAGAAAAGGAAGATCTTGGGGCGCCTGGGTGGCTCAGTCATTGAGCGTCTGCCTTCGGCTCAGGGCGTGATCCCGGCGGCGTTATGGGATCGAGCCCTGCATTAGGCTCCTCAGCTATGAGCCTGCTTCTTCCTCTCCCACTCCCCCTGCTTGTGTTCCCTCTCTCGCTGGCTGTCTCTCTCTCTGTCAAATAAATAAATAAAATCTTTAAAAAAAAAAAAAAAGGAAAGGAAAATCTTTATGAGCCAGCTGAACAGGTAAATGAATTTATGTGTTTTCTAATAAGAATCAATATGCAGGTTTTAATTTTAATTAACATTGTTATGTAGATTGTCTGAAGAACTATTAAAAATTTCATTGATATTAAAAATTTTAGACTTATTTTCTAATTTGTGTAATAATAGTCTTTTATATCAATATTAGTGTTATTGAACTGATTCAAAAGTTAGTACATTAACTTATCTTAGACAGATGAAAGTTTGAAAATAGGCTGTTGATTCAAAACTAAATCAATTATTCTAAAAAAGATGAACCAGTTCTGTCAATGTGGATACAAGCAATAAAGTAAAATTATTTTTTGAGCAAATTTCAGTTCCTGGAATACTTATAGAAGTGTTTAGAACAGCCTGACTAGGTAAATCTAATTTTCCAATCATAATTTTAAGAAATCTAAATACACATAAAGCATTTCCAATAAAAATTTAGCATCTGAATTGAGATGTGCTTTAATTATAAAATGTACATCAAATTTGAAAGACTTAGAATGAAAAAAATGTGGACTATTTCTATAATTCTATATTTACTACATGTTAAAACAATATGTCAAATAGTTTGTGTTAAATAAATTATTAAAATTGAATTCACTCTTTTGTCTTACCTTTTAATGTGGGTTATTAGAAAAATTTAAATTACATATATAGCTTTTGTTACGGTTCTATTTGGACAGCACTCTTCTGGGAGATGATTCTTTTTTTTTTTTTTTTTTTTTTTTGGTCCATTCAGAAATTGTTGTGAAGTCAATATAGCTTGTTTTCCTGCTTTCCTGATAAGTTGAAAGTTTCTGGAAAATCCATAATGCATTTACTTTTGCATAGCATGTATGTAATATCAAGTTCAATTAAGAGTTATCAAGTGGTGAATTTGTTGAAATATTTTCTCTAAGAACTTTCGGTCCTAGTTGTAGAATTCTACCATCATCAGCTAAATTATGCAAACATTTTGCCTACCCTGTGTCCAGACAATGAGCTGATTCACATTTTGTCCAATCCCTATATTCTATGGAACCAGTTGTAAACACCCCTCAGAATCCCGTAAATAAGAATTATTCCACAAGTGGAAAGTAGAACAAGATTCCATTTTACTCTGTCAATGCTTTTCTAAAAATGTTAAAGGCAAAAGAATTTCCTTATTGCTAATGGAAGTCACACCATTAAAATAATCATATAAAATAGCTATCACAGATTTTCCCAAGGTTAATGCATTTCGGCCATAAGGTAACTCTTTTTCTATATAGTCAAAGAAAAAGAAGAGAGGAAAAAAAATTTACAAAGGAAAGAAAAAGCTTGAACTCTATCAGTAAGCACCAAACAAAAATAATAGTTTTTAAGGCAAATTCATCAAATAAAAGTATTCATGCACAACAAAGTTTCTCCTAAGCAAAGAACCTGGCATATATAATTCACTTGCTTTCTGTGGAATGAATTAGTGTCCTAGTCAAATATTTGAAACAGAAATTTTCCTGATAATGTCTTGGACCTTCTCAGTCCTACAGACAGAATGTAATAGACATTTCTAGCTGATTTATTTAGAATTTAAAATATTCTGAAATGCAACGGTAAGGCAGTGAAGGCCAATTAGAAATAAATAATATAGACTGAAGATTAACCTTAAACTCTATGTTTATTGTTATGAGATAATTTGTCAGGAGTAGAATCAACTGAGTGTGCCTAACTTCTTCAAATGCAAAATTGGAAACTTAATAGTATCCATTTTATGGGGTTGTTGTTATAAGGTTAGGTTAATAAGTATATAAAGATGAATGCAAAGTGCCTGGTACAGAGTAAGCATTCAGTAGCTACTACCTGGTATTATTAAACAAATTTACCTCATCCTTCAAGGCCTGGCACGGGTCACACTTCCGTCATGAAATCATCCCACTTAGGCTCCTTATCTTCTTAGACAAATATGGTTGTTTTCTTATTACGCTTCCTTGTCTAGATTTTAAGTTCCTCTAGAGCAGGTTTACATCTTATATTTTGGGAGTGGTGGGTTCAGATCTAGGATCTACAACTTAATACCTCTATTCTTATTTGAGTCTCAGTTTCCTTTTTGCATAAAATAGAGATAACAGATTTTGGGCGGGGGTGGGCGGATTGGATGCAAACATAGGTAAATTACCTAGAATAGAACACATGACACCTGTTCAGTAAATGTGTAGTCATTTGCACAAACAAGGCTTCACATGGCCATTCATCAGTCTGGTCTTACATGAACGTGATCTACTTCTATAGTTTTCCCTGAAGGCAGCCACATGTCTACTACTCTTTAATATATACATTATAATCTGCCAAAATGCCATTTTTTATAAGCCTTCAATTCATACTTGATTGCATTTTTGCTGTCCTTGTTCCACAAAGGTTTTTTTTTTAAATTTTTCCCTCCTGCCAGTTTCTCAAATTAATTGGGATAGTGTTCACTCACCCACTGGAATATACACAAAAGAATATTTGTGCAGAAATCCTGGCTTCAAATGGAAGGAATTGCCAAACTAATTAAAGTTTAGCATTTATGGCAGAGGAGCAGAGAGGGCAATCAACTGCCTTTGTGGAGGACTAAATGGTGAAAGTTTCAAAGCTGAGACATTTGATTAGGACAGGAGTTATTTGCATTGAATAAATTCCAATGCCACACATATTTGTCTGATTGTAATAGGAGAAAATAAAGAGAAAAGTAGGCACTATATTTAAAAAAAGGAATTATTTTCCCAGCTTGTTGAAAATAAACAAAAAAAGCTATGGAAATTCATAGGAACCATCAGGAGGCAAGGGTGTGATCAGCTTCATCACTCATATTAGGAAAATGTGGTGATATTTAACTAAAATACATTTATGTTGTCAAAATTTATCTACTAGGACAATTGCTGCTTTCTAGTTCACCATTAATGCTACTGTAAATACAAAAGAAACATAACTGGGATTCTCTATAACTCTGATGTGAACATTACAGACATTTGCCTTGTAAGATAGGTGGCTATACTAAGTGGTATTTGTTGAATGTAGTGTTTCTTTGTACATGTGTTCAGAGACACAATGGGCAGAAAAGAATGCTACATATACTTATGGATGAAGTATGGTTTGATCAATGGATGGATTCCTTCATTTTGCACATGTATATTGAAATTACTGTAACGAACAGTTTTACAGCTCTGGATATAAAGGCATAAAACAGTAAGGAGGCTGCTCTTGACCAAGAGATAATAAGTAAACAAATGGATACATGCTATAATTTCAAATTTCAATATGTGTATCAAAACACACAAGACAAGTACTTCACCATGTACTAGAGAGTGTTTTGGGAAGTGAGGTACTATTCTAAATGGGCTGGACAAGACATTTGGGAGAGGAATTCATGCAGAATGAAATTGCTTGAAATTGCTAAGAGGAGAACATTCCAACAAAGAAAGGGGGAACTGCAGAAATCCTCAGTTGGAAATGACTTTGGTGTATTTGAAGACTAACAGGATAGCCATGATGGTTGACGCAGAGTAAATATGGAAGACAATGGAAGAGGAAGACTCAGACATAGAGCCAGTCCAGGGAGAGGGGTTTAATGTCATTCTAACTGTGATGGGAAAACCTTATGACATATCTGGAGTATGTATGTATATATCGAAGATTTTTTAAAAATCCTATTATACAAGATATTTATATCATTTTTAAAAATGTTTAATATATTTATTTGAAGAGAAAGAGAGAGCAAGCATGAGTCAGGGAGGGGCAAAAGGAGAGGGAGAGGGACAAACAGACTCTTCACTGAGCAGGGAGCCCACCACCAGACTCCATCCCAGGACTCCGAGATCATGACTTGAGCCTCATGACCTGAGTCAAAGTCAGACGCTTAACCAAATAAGCCACCCAGGTGGCCCGAGATTTATATTATTTTTACACCATTACAATACGCATCAACCTGAAACATTCTTGTGCATCATTTTCTTTGATCCTTGAAACCATCCTTCCAAGTTAACGATTATCTCTCTTTTATAGTTGAAGAAACTAAGATTCAAAGAGGTTAGTCAACTTTCAGAAGTCAGCGTGGTGCTTCTGTCACAACCTGAATTTGTGTGACTCCAATCTGCTTTTCTTTTTCTTTTAGCTATTCCACACTGCCCTCCAAAGTTACAATATGCTCCCTGCATCGACTAGAAGAATTTTTAAACATATGAAGTTAAGTTAAAATGGAAAAGTACTTTGGTAAGGGAGCTATATTATGATGCCAGGGTTTCTATATTCATTATTAATTTAATTCTCACTACAATTCTGTAATTTAGTTCTCACTACAAGTCTGTAAAAGGGCATTATTTTTTCTGTGTCATAGGTAGGGAAGCCGAAGATCATACACTGCAGGTAACCTAACCAAGGTCACATACCCAGCAGAGTGAACTCAGGAGAGGACTGTTGATATGCCTGACTTCCAGGCTAAGGCTGTTGTCACAAGGAACAAGGAATCTGTGAAACATACAGGAATGATGACATTCTGCGTCTTAGGTACACTTCCAGTAGTATTTGCACTGTCTGAAGCAAATTGCTGTAAGTACCTTGATAAAGTAGGAAGTTGTCAGATCTGTGTTAAACCCTAAGCTTCTTTGAAGTGAGAAGCATTCTGTGCTCTCTGGGTTGGTTCAGAATTCCCCCAAAGGGCAATGAGGTTATGGGGTGGAGACAGATAATGAAAAAAGAAAGGACACTTAGAAGCTCTTTTGAGAACCTTTGCATCATAAATATTTGCGTGAAGTACTGGTTTGGCGCTTATGGAAATCAGAGGTTGGACAAAGCTCTTGCTAGTCTGATAGCTAGGAAAGAATGATCTTATCTTGTCCTGGGCAAATCAGAGGAAATGAATTATTTTTATGAGATAATCTCTGGTTCTGTGTGAAAAGTTTCATTATGTCTGAATAAAGCTTAAATTCGGAGTGATTTCTAATATTCCATATATTTTAGTACGGAGTTCTCATTTGACATGTAAGTGTGGGTGGGATTTTATTGCCACTATCAGCAGCATCAAAGATTACTTCCCTGCTTCAGATTTTGTTCTTGTTTATCATATGCTTCATTCTGTCTCTGGTATTTATCACTTGCATTTCCCAGAAAGAACAAAGAAACACCATTATCTGGCATCTTAGTACTAAAAGCCCTGTTTTTTTCTTTCAAGTCCTGCTGAAACATTCCTCAGTTCTCATGTTTTCTTTCCAAAAATGTTACAGCTAAAGTGAAACATGAGACTTCATTGCAGAAGTCACTAAAGCAGCTTCTACAGCAAAGCAGAGCAGAGCACCGCAGAGACATAAATCCTATTATTCTGAAACTATGAAGGAAGAGAAGGTCACTGAGAAGTCTGAGTATTTTGCCTAGTCACTTGGAATTAGACTCAAAGGATTGAGGCTAAAATCTAAGAGATGTGCTTTAGGATACAACTACAAGTGTTAATTTTGATGAACCCCGCCCCCGACCTCCCCCAAGAACAAACACTGAAAATAAAATGAATACTTGAAAAAACAGTCATGTTTACAATGCGCATAAGGAGTATTTAGCTATCGAAGAGTCATGCTAATTAACCTAAACAACTCAGATAAGTTACACTCATTGGTACTTTGGTAAAGAGGTCAAAAATAAATGCTCAAAGGGTACACAGGTAAAATTTCAAAATAAGAAATTTCCAAACAAGCATTGAATTTAAGAACAAAATGCTAATTTGTTGTGCCTGGAGAACATGGAAGAAGGGTGAGGGCTGATGGGAAATCAGAAGAGATGGGTACTGACGACAGAGAGGCCTTTCCCATCATGCCAAAACTGCTGGGCTTTTCCACAAAGTCTGAAAATAGATCAACTATTGAAATTATGAAAGTTCATCAAAAAGACTTTAATTTCAGGAAGATTTTTGAGTTTTTTTTTTTTTTTAAGATTTTATTTATTTATTCGACAGAGAGAGAGACAGCCAGAGAGAGAGGGAACACAAGCAGGGGGAATGGGAGACGAAGAAGCAGGCTCATAGCGGAAGAGCCTGATGTGGGGCTCGATCCCAGATCGCTGGGATCATGCCCTGAGCCGAAGGCAGACGCTTAACCGCTATGCCACCCAGGCGCCCCGATTTTTGAGTTTCTAAACTGCCAAGTAGGATACTGGGCAAGTTATGTTGTTTCTGATTTCACGAACTTTGTTTCTAAGTGGAGGCAGTTGGTGGGATTAAACCTAAAGGTCTTTGTTAAATTACAAACTTTCAAAGCTTTCATTATATATTTATACTCTGCCTTCTCCTAGAAAGGATCCGTGGTATGACACGGTTTATAAAATACATATTGTACCAAAAAAAAAAAGTAAATGAAGAAAGGTAAACGCTTATTATTGCTTACGTCACTAAGAAAATCACAAGCATTCCTTGATACCGGGTACACATTGTAGCTTTCTTGTAGCACTTTACTTGGCATTCCCTTCTGGATGTGAGGCAGGAATGATTCACACAGGGAAGTTTTTTCCTCTGGACAAGAAGCTGGAATTCATGACCAGCTAGAGATGAAATAAAAGCAGATGCAGAAAGCATGGAGACGGGAGGCTTGCAGCACAAAAGGTGGGAAGCAAGCAAGCTATATCAAAAAAAAAAAGAAGTGCTTTTTGACTTCCAATTTCCTTCAGGAGGCTGAAAATAACTGAACCGTTAAAATCTTGCAAAGCCTATCTGATCCCCCAGGGAGAGTAGGTTGAGTTTGTTCTCCCAGCACCTCGTTAACCAGAATGTATTGACGTTATGATTTTAAGCAGCGGCATAGTGACGCTCCCTTCGCGGAGCTGCAGTGGGGAAGGCACGGATGGTGAGGTTAAGGGGAAGCAAGTAGGACATGTGCATTAATAACATTGGTGCGTACCTTGTATCACTCAACAGTATATTTACCATTGGAACGTTAGGATAATAATCAATTTGGTACAGACTAGATCATACAAAAAATTGTATTAGCAACTCTGTTTTTGTTCTTGTTTTAATGGACTGCACACTTCTAGTTTTAAACTGGTCCTTCTTTTAGTTTTAAACAGGTACTGCTTATACAAAGTAGGTGAACAAATGAACTGGGTCCCTGTACAGCCAATCTATTTTCAGATTTTCAGATCAATACTGCAGCCAAATTGATGACACAATTTTTAGACAACCAAACTTAACGGACTACAAAGTGTTTTTTTTTTTTTTCAAATATATGCATAACTGCCACTTAATGTGTTAAATTGATCAATAGACCATGCCTATATCTTTGATTAGTAAACTGCTTAAAATCTTGTATCGTGTTTTCCTTTCTCCTCCCATCTCTTTGCCTCCCCCCTACTTGCTCAGTTTCTTAGTTTGTCCTCCTTTTCCCATTTCTCATATTCCCCTGGGCACGTATGCATGCATACATTCAACACAGTTAAGTGTTACATTTTGCTAATTTAATACCCTGCTTTGAGACAGGAAGCTGGCAAACAATGTGCCAACAAGACAGACAAATTATTTGCTTCAAGTGCATGTGGACAGAGGGGAGTGTTTCCTTAGGCAGTCCTGGGGTGGGTGGTGTGTGTATCTAGTTGTGGGGATAGCTTTAAGGGAAGATATAGTCTCTGAGTTTTCTTCAGCAATTTCTAAATCACTGCTGGATTATTTTTGCTTCTTTAATTCCATTATGCTATTTTGACCAATGTAGGCCTAGACAATTTCGCAGTATTTCTTCTATTGTAGATTAATAATATTACATCTTTAAGCAGAAGTGAAGACATTTGGCAGAATAAATGTTTTAGTAATATAGAACCACAAATTACATATTTCAAAGACTATAAGGAAGACCTCTCCTTTGTAAAAATGGAACAAAAAAAGCCAAGTTTGCATATCTTGTACTTCATACTCATTTTGGTCCACGATTCAGCTGCCATTCTGACAACACAGGGTTATAGAGAGAGAATTCTGTCCCCTCCATCTGAGTATTGAACACTGGATGAATTCTCCGCCCTGTCTCTCCAGCTGGAGTCCTGGATGTTGGCAGGAGGGGACACAGGAGAAATTTTGTTTGCTGCAGCTATCTTATAGTTCATTAGCGCCTTAGTGACTAGTAATCTCACTTCATTAAATGTGTTTATTTGGTAGTGTCAGCTTTCTTTTTGAAATGTCCTTAAAAAATAACCCCAGTCCCTTTAAGGCTGGTGCTTCACCAAAGTGAAGAACAGAGCTGTGCTGCAACAGGCAAGGGTACCATTAGTGTTTTCATCTACACTGAGTGAACCAGGGCCATTTGGATATTTCAGATTGAGAGATTAAATCTCTTATCTCATTCTGTGAAATGTAATGCAAAAATTGCAGTCTACTTTTTCAGAGCTCATTTCAGACAAATTTTTATGACTTGTTAAGCCAAGGAAAAGGCCCCTTATTTTTTTCTCTCTTAGATTTAGTAGTAAGCCAGTGATGTCAATGGTGAGAGTAAGGAGAGAATAAATACATTAAAAGGAAAATATAAGCAATGATTGGGAATCTTTGCACAAAGATTTATGTAAAAAAATTTATGTAAAGATTTATGTAAAAAAATAGACATCACTCACTCACATGTGAGCATATGCTTCCCAGGAACTCAGAATATGTGAAATTATCAAATCCTAACACGCTAATAAAAATTTAGGGCTCATTGTAATATGATGCCTGTGCCCACGAAGGTATTCTCTGATAATGGAAGTTCTCTGCATTCTGATAATTATTAATTCCTTACCTATATCCTCAAATAAAAGGTAACATAAGCAACATTAAAGCACGTGCTTACCCCAGAGACTCAAAATGAAATTCAAGTTCCTTGGATTTGTGTCAGGTCCTGGTAATAAACATTGCATAAGATTTCTTTCTTCTTTTAGTGAATAATGTTTCTAGTCAATCTCTATCCTTGATTTCAGTCACCTCCGGGGGAATCAATTTAATTGATACTTTTCAAATAAAAGCATTTCAGGAGGTAATTTTCTCTTCTGTTTTCTGCTGCAGCAGTTTATGCAAGGAAAAGTCTATCAAGATATTTTAATAGAAATCAGAAACAACTAAACTACTTCTGTATTATAATATGTTATCTGACAGAATGTATTTACTGGTATTCTAATTTTATCTTCTCATCTATAATTTACTCAAACTCAGATGTGTTAGGAATATCACCAATTATTCCACACACACACACACACACACACACACGCACACGCACGGAAATTTATAATTTCAGAAAATCTCTGGTAAATACTTCTAAGTTTAGAGCTGCTTTTGTCTTCTTTTTTTCATATCAATAATAAGGTGAGATAGGATAGTGACAGAATATCTCCTTATTACCATAACAAAAAAAAGTCAACGTTGTAAAGAAACTAAACCCATAATTACCAACAAATGTTAGGACATACTAGGGACATTATATATAGTTGTCTAGAGCTGAATTGACACATTCGAAATAAAGATGACACATTCTGATGGACTTGTCTGTTTTGCTGGAAATATATTAGTTATTCATTCACTTAGCAGATTTTCAGTGAGGGTCCACTATGTGTGGACTGTTGATGAGCTGACAATCAGAGAAAGTGCTAAGACAACAAATAAAATCCTTGATCTCCCATGGAAAAAAAAAAAAGACATATTGAGGGAAAACTTCTTGTGGATGATATGTAGTACCTAGTGATAGACCAATGTTTCTGTTGAGAGGAACCACAATAAAAAACCCAAATAAAATAAGACAAAGTACTACATGGAATACAAAAATATCTGTTTGAGGACAGCAGAAGCCTCAGATACAACCAGAACTGGGAACAGGACAGGCTAAGACTCCAGAAAGGGGAGATCCTCAAATGTGGTGATCTTCAGGCATTTTCTGATTATGGGTATGGACAGAAAGCTAAAAATTTATCCACTGAGAGTTGCTGCTGTTATTTAGAATAAAATAGCAAACCTTTGGACAGAGACTTGCAAGGGTGAGCTCAAGAACACAGCAGGCTGTCCCATTGATCCGTTGGCCATATTCTGGAATAGCATAGGTTGGAAGGCTAAAATCCTTTTTTTTTTTTTTTAAGATTTTATTTATTTATCTAACAGAGAGAGAGAGAGAGAGAGACAGCCAACGAGAGAGGGAACACAAGCAGGGGGAGTGGGAGAGGAAGAAGCAGGCTCCCAGCAGAGGACCCCAGTGTGGGGCTCGATCCCAGGACTCTGGGATCATGCCCTGAGCCGAAGGCAGACGCTTAACAACTGAGCCACCCAGGAGCCCCTGGAAGGCTAAACTCCTGAAGAGAAAGACTCTAAAAAGATGAATGGAGATTTCAAACATTTTCTGAGATAAAGTTTAGAATTTCATACTTATTGAACATTAAAGGCCCTAAGGAAAACAGACTGTTGAAAACCTGGAGGGACAAGTGATAATGAGAAGGGTACTAAGCCTTACCAATAGAACAAGCTGGCCACTGTGCCACACAGTCTCTGGCTGGATTAATGTAACCAGCTGCCAGTGTAGAAGTACAGCAAATGGAAGGCTAGCTCCGCTCTTGAAGATCGCCTTGCCATACATTATTTTTTTAAATAAATGATTTCAGATGTAATCAGAAATTACCTTACTTGTCATAATGCAGGCAACATGTCTAAACTCTAAGATAAATATCAGACACTAGAAGCAGATTCACAAATGTTCCAGATATTACACTTACTCATAAAGGACAGTATAATTATGATTAAGATGTTTTAAGATACGGAGAAAAAAGCATGAAGACAAAGATGAAACGTGGAGAATTTAACTAGATAATTGCAAACTTCAAAATAATCAAAGAAGAATTCTAGAATGGAAATATGTTCTAATATTTTAAATTAATATAATTCAGCATATCGACAGACTAAAAAGAATAAGTAAAGATCACCTCAAAAGATGCAGAAAAATGGGTTCCTCGGTGTCTCAGTCGGTTAGGCGTCCAACTCTTGATTTCAACTCAGGTCATGATCCCAAGGTCTTGGGATTGAGCCCTGTATCAGGCTCCACACTCCGCATGGAGTCTGCTTAAGATGCCCTCTCCCCTCTCCCTTTGCCCCTCTGCTGGCTTATGTGTTCTCTCTCTCTGTTTCTTTACAAAAAAAAAAAAAATGCAGAAAAGCATTTGGCATTATTTAGTATCTATTGATAAGAATTCTCAGCAAACTAAGAATAAACCTGATCAAGGGAATCTATAAAACTTACAGCTAACGTCATATATGAATATAATGAGATAATGATGGCTCCTCTCAACACTTCTATAAAATATTATATGGAAATCTTATGCAATGTAATAAGCCATGAAAAACAATATACAGACAGATTAGCAAAACAACACAAGTTTCTCCATTCTGCATTCCATGCCTATATAAAGAATTCTAAAGAATCTACACAAAAGGGTACTAGAACTAATAAATGATTTTGCATGGTCACAGGCTACAAATTAATTATTCAAAAATCAATTATATATCTATGTATTAGCAATGAACAAATGGGAATTGAATTATTAAAAGTAGCATTTACAGGAGCTCCAAAAAGACCATGAAATACATACATACATGAGATCTAACAAAATGCATGCAGGATTTCTATGATATAACTACAAAACACTTGTGATAAACTCCTTTGATAAAATTAATCAAAGATCTATGTAAGAGACAGAAATACGTTGTTTCTCAATTGAGAGGCTCAGAATTATTAGGATGTTAATTCTTTCCAACTTCACCTATGGATTTAATGCAATCCCAATCAAACCCCACCTAAAGTTTTTATATTAAAAATAGTTAATCCTGAGATTTATATGGGAAGGCAATAAGCTGAAATAGCAAGAACAGTCTTGAAAAAGAAGATGAAATTTGAAGGACTCACTATACCTAATTTTAAGACTTAGCATAAAGTGACCATGATTAAGACAGAATATTGTATTACACTATATTAATATATAAGACTAATTAATATATAAGACCAAAAATTTGTAAAACTCTGTAAAGATAACAAGAGAAGGGTGAGCTATGTTAATTAGTAAAAGATATAAAAAGTTTAATCACTAGAAACAATATTAGATCAGGTGTATGTATATTTCTTAGAATACCAAAATCTTCACATATGCACTATAAAAAATGCTAAGTTAAAATTCATCAAAAATAAAGAACTTCTGTTGTTTGAAAGACACCATTAAGAAAATTAAAACAATTCAAAGACTGAGAAAATATCTGCAAATCACACATCTGATAAATGATGGAATCCATAATATATAAAGAATCCCTAAAACTCAATAATAAGAAAATAAATAACCCACTAAAATAATCGGTTACAATTTAAGAAGATACATCACACCCAAGATGTGTGTATATATATATATATATATATATATGGAGAACAAGTACAAAAAATTTTTCTCAACATCATTAGCTATCAGGGAAATGCAAATTAAATCCAATGTGATACCAATACACATCTATTAGAATGACTGAAACCAACAACAAAAGCAACACATGCTGACCATACTAACTGCTGACAGATTTGCAAAACAAATGGAACTCTCATATATTTCTGGAATGAATGCAAAATGTGTAAAACTACTTTGGGTAATCATTTGGTAATATCTTAATAAAGTAAAACCTAGGGGTGCCTGCGTGGCTCAGTTGGTTAAGTGTCCGACTCTCGATTTCAACTCAGGTCATGATCTTGGGGTCCTGAGATCCAACCCGTGTAGGGCTCCAAGCTCAGCAGGGAGTCTACTTAAGAATTTTTTCCCCACTCCCTCTCCTCTGCCCTTCCCCCCATTCACACATGTGCTTGCCAGCACGCTCTTCCTCTCTCTCTAGAATAAATAAATAATCTTTAAGAAAAAATTAAATTAAACCTATTCTTATCACATGACTAGCAATCCCACTACTAGGTATTTACTTAAGTGAACTGAAGATGTATGTTCATCCAAAAACAAGTATGTGGATATTTATAGAGATTTTATTCATTATTAGGGGAGATGGGTAATGAGTGTGCATTGAAGAAGTTGTGCATGAAAAAGGATGGATTCTATTATATGTAAATTATATCTTAATTATAAAATAAAACAATTAAACCATTGTATCTTACCATTTTTGTAGAAAAAAAATGACAATCTTATATGCTATAAGAAAAAGTTCAACATCTATAAAAGAATAAAAATTAACAAACTGCTTAATGTACTCTAATTAGAAAGAACTTCCTTAATCTATAAAGAGCATCTACAATTACTATCAACAAACATCTGACTTAATGGTGAGCTATTGTAATCAATGAGAAAGAAAGAAAAAGTTTAATTACTAAGAAAGTAGAAGTAAATCTGTCACAATTTACACTTAATATGCGTACAAAGAAAAATTTAAAGAAACTATGACATTTAATAAGTAATTTACAAAGATTAAAAGTTACAATGTAAATATGGAGAATTCAATTTTGTTTTTATATATCACTCACAAACAGAATTTAAAATCTTAAGGAATATATACAATTTATAACATCATCAAAGAATGTCAAATATTTGTCAATGAATCTAATAAAAGACTGAAAAACTGCTATACTAAACAAACCAAATCATTACCAAAGATTTCAAATATATAAATAATTAGAGAAATACAGCATGTTCAGTTAATAGAACACTCAGTTTTGCTAAGAAGTCAGATCTCCACTCATCGATTGACAGAACCAATGTATTCCCATTAAAAAAAGTCACAGCTTTTATTTTTCTCTTTTTTGCATATGAAAATTAGCCAGTAGTAAAACTTGTATGGAAATCTGCAAGGCCCAGATATCCAAGAAATCTTGAAGGAGAATAAACCTCAAAGAATTACATATAAGATAAAATCTTTATTTTAAATGATGTCAGTTAAAGCAGCAGAAACATAGCAAAGTGGACAACTTAATAGAATAGACTCCATAGACACTGTTCCACACATATATAATAAACTGAGGTGCAGGAAAGACTGAATGGCCTTTTTATGAAATGATGCTGGGAAAATTGAATTTCTACCTCAACTGCATATCTTACATAAAAGTCTATTTCAGGTAGATTATAAACATAAATGTGCAAGGTGAAACAATAAACATAAGAAAAACATAAGAGAATATTTTTATGACCTCAGGTTATCAAAGACTCCTTGCAAAGAACATGAAATGCTAACAGAGAAAAAAAAAGTAAAAGATCAATGGAGACTTATTACAGCTAAGAACATCAAATGACAGCATTTAAAAAAAATTAGAAAGTAAATCGCAGACTGGGGGGATATATTAGTACATCACATAGTTGACAGAGAACTTGCATGTATTTATTTTACTTTATTTTATTATTTATTTTAAAGATTTTTATTTATTTATTTGACAGAGACGGCTAAAGAGGGAACACAAGCAGGAGGAGTGGGAGAGGGAGAAACAGGCTTCCCATTGAGCAGGGAGCCTGATGCAGGGCTCGATCCCAGGACCTGAGCCAAAGGCAGACGCTTAAGGACCAAGCCACCCAGGCACCTGAGAACTTGCATTTAGAATATAAAAAGAAATCCTGAGAATCAGTATTTAAAAGGCAGACTAAACCATGGATAAAATGGGAACAACTTAATAGGTAATTCGTAAAATAGGATATATAAATAGCCAATGGGCAGGTTAAAATGAAGGTTCTCAAAATAATCATCAAAAGGAAATTCAAACCAAAATAAGGTACTTTAAATTCCAGCCAGGATGAAATCATTGAGATAGTTTTGCCTTCCTAGTAGAAATGACTAGAAATATGAAAAAACATATGAAGTGACTATTTTCAACTATCGGACAACACATAGCACAAAGATGTGATTCCTGAAAGGAGGAGAACATTGAAAGTGCACACTAAGAACTTCTCTGCTTTCTGTTGGAAGGCAATTTCCAGTCCACAGCACAAGGTAGGGGATGCTCAAACAAGACCTGACATAAAGACACCTGATAGAAGGTGAAGTATCTGGAATTTGTGGGCAGAATACCAGAAAGAAGGAAACTCTGTAGAGAGAGAGTTCCAGAAAGCTCCATAAGTTTCCCTTGTCTCTGCAGCTGAACACTAAATTTTGTATGTTTAGAGTAAAACTGAACCAGGCTGAGCAGAAAGTTGAAACTATACCAAGCTTAGAAAGATACTAACAAGCCAAACTGGAGAGACCTCATGGAACACCTGGGGCCTTCAGTACAGGGCATAAAAATGTCATAGCTCAGTAACAGGGCAAACCCAGGCTTGGAGCAGTTCCTTAACCCTGTCACTATTAACATATTGGCCCAGATAATTCCTTTGTTATTGGGGGCTTCCAGTGTATTGTATGGTGTTAGTATCATCACTGTCCTCTACTAGACAGCAGTCACATTCCTCAGTTTTGACAACCAGCAGAGTCTCTGCGCATTTCCAAATACACCTTAAAAAGCAGAGTCACCCCTGGTTGAGAACCATTGTAAATGTTAGCTTAGACCTAAAAAATGAAATTTTAAACCATGCCCCCAAAAGATCAAGCCCATCCACCAGAAACTGCTTGCCATCAAAACAAAATTAAAAAGATAATAACATACATCAAGTGACAGTGTGACATTCATAGGGTCTAGCATTCTGTCCAAAATTACTAAAAGTGTGAAGAAGCGAGAAATTTTGACCAATTGCCAGAGGAAACAGCAGTCAACAGAAACAAAGCAAGAAATCATAGTTACCTTTAAGAAATCAACTGTTACAACTTTTAAAATAGTGGTAAACTATATATAACATAAAAATTAGCAGTCTAATAACTTTTAGGTGTTCAGTTTAGTGGCATTAAGTATATGCACATTGTGGTACAGCCATCAGCCATCACCACCATCCATCTCCAGAACTTTTCCATCCTCCCAAACTGAAACTCTGTGCCCATGAACACCAACTCCCCATCCCACCATCCTCTCAGCCCTTGACAACCACCAGCCTCCTTTCCGTCTCTGTGAATCTGATAACTCTAGGTACTTCATAAAAGTGCAATCCACAATATTTGTAATTTTGTGTCTAGCTTATTAAAAAAGCTTCTAATTACATAAATAAAAAACTGACAGAACCCAAAGGAGAAATGGACAAATCTAGTTATAGGTAGAAATTTCAAACTACTATCTCAGTAACGGACAGAGCAGAAGTAAAAATATCACTGGGATATACAAAACCTGCACAAAGCTGTCCAAACTTTAATGACATTAAAAAAAAAAAAACAACTCGATTCCCAATTCTGTAGAAATTATTTTTCAACACTGTTTTTCATCAATAAAGTCCACATGCTAGTCCAAAGAAAATACTTCTCAATACAGATTATTGATTATATACCAGGTATACATTCTGTCCTTTAAAGTAGTTATTCTGAATTACAATGGAATTATATCAGCAACATAAATATATTTGTAAATACATAGAAATTAAATATATTTCTACATATTACATTACAAAGTATATGAGATTATATTTTGACGCAATTAAAACTAAACCACAATATCATTATTATGCGGCTCAGCTGAGGCAGTGCTTAGAGATAAATTGATAACTTTAAATAATTATATTAAAAAAGAGAAAAAATCTCACACCAAATCTTATTTTCCATCTAAAATATTTAGGAAAGGTAAACTTGTAACAAATGAAATAGAAAATGGACTAAAAAATGGAATAAATCAATGAAACCAAAGAGGACTTTTTAGAGAAAGGTGGATGAAGTTGGTAAAGCTCTATCTAGACCAATGAAAGGAAGAGAGGAAGACAGGGAGAAAAGAGAGATACTTTTTAACAATATCAGGAATAAAGAGGAGATACCATTACACTCCAATGAACATGAAAAGGATAGAAGGAAAATACCATGAATGACTATTTCTTTTCTTTTTTTTTTTTTCATGAATGACTATTTCTAAAAAAAATCTGACAACTAGGACAAATGGAGAAATCCTTGACAGACACAAAATACCAAAACTCAATCAAGAAGAAATGGAAAAACTTAATAGCCTTCTATCTATTAAATAAAACCTCTTCCAAAGAAAGTACCAGGCCCAGAATGTCTATTTTAGGAGCATTCTATTGAACATTTAAGGAAAAAAAAAAATCAACCCCCATAGGTGCTTTCATATAATAGAAGGGGGAGAATGTGTGATGATAAATTGGGTAAGGAGATTATCAGAAGAAAAAGATTCCCCTGAACAATTTTCCTCATGTACGTATAGGCAACAGTCCTTTAAAAAAAATCAACAAAGCAAATACTTTAATCTGTAAAAAGTTAATACATAATAGCCCAGTAGAATTTATCACAGTAAGGCAATCAATGTAACTTACCATATAAACAGAGGAGAAAAAAATCATATGAGTATCCTAATGACTACAGAGAAAGCATTTTACAAAATTCAATACCCATGTATGATAAATAGTATGAATGGATAAAAAAATCTACAAAATCCTATACCTAACTTAACAGTTAAAAATAACAAAATGAGTGTTTACCCCAACAGGATAGGAAATATGGCAGGACTGCTCACTCTCACTATGTCTATCTAATATTATTCTGAAGGACTTAAGTAGTGCAATAAAGTAAGGAAAAGTAATAAACAAGAAATGGAATGGAGGGGCACCCAGATGGCCCAGTTGTTCAGAGTCTGCCTTCAGCTCAGGTCATGATCCCAGGGTCATAAGATCTAGCCCCACCTAGGGTTCCCTGTTCAACATGGAGTCTGCTTGTCGCTGTCCCTTCCCCCCCAACTCGTGCTCCCTCAGGTGTGCTCTCACAAATAAATAAATATTTAAAAAAAAGAAAAAATGTTTATTTGTAAACAACATGGTCAAGTAGGTGGACCTCCTAATATATTTAGATAAAAGCTACTAGAATTAATTATTTAATATAGCATGGTCTTGGAATATAAGGTCAATATCCAAAATGAAATATATTTCTTTATGCTACCAACAAAGTATAGTGAAACAAAGAAGTATAAAAATTCCATTTACAATAGCATCAAAAATATTAAGGCAAATTTAATATCATTTCTACAAGACCTGTACCACAAAAGCACAAATTTAAAAATATATTTTAAAAGAACTAAACAAATAGAATAATACCTTATTTATAAGTCTGAAAAATTCAATCTTTTTAAGATGCCAATTTTTCCCCAAATAATTTAATTTATTCTGCATAATTTTGATTCAAATAACGAGTTTTTTTTTTTTAGTTGTAAGGTGAATCTTAATTTTATATGGAACTGAAAAGCATTTATATTGGACAAAATTCAAAAGAAAATTAAAGGACTTACAATATCTGACCAATGCAGTAATCAATGCAGTGTGGTACGGGTGTAAAGATACATGTATCAGTAAGGGAAAGGGAGCCCAGAAATAGATTCATATAATCTACACATTCATTTATTTTTTAAAACCAGAAATGTGTTTTATTTTGGATATATGAGATTGCATTGTCTGCGTATTTTTCTGATTTTAAACTTTTATTATTATTTTAATTATATTCATTTAATTTTTGATAAAGGTGCTCAACCAATTGATTAGGGAAAAGAATGGCAGTTCCACACAAATGGTGATAAAACCATTTGATATTAAAAAGCAAAACAAAAACCAAAAAAAAAAAAATCCACATTGAAATGCATCACAGATTTAAAAGAGCTAAAACTATAAAATGTCTCGAAGAAAATATAAAAGAAACATACTCACTACTTAGAAGTAGATGAAGATTTCTTAAACGGACACAAAATACATATTTCACCAGAGGAAAAAATAAGTTAAAATTCATCAAAATTAAAAAGTTCTCTTTGAAAAATACTGCTAAGGCAATGAAAAGCAAAGGCACAGACCTAAGGAAAGTTTTCAAATTAATTTATCTGACCAAGGATGTGTGTCCTGAACATACAAAGAAGTCTCTCCTACAGCTCAGTATTTAGAAAACAGTCCAACAGAAAATAGGCTAACATTTGAAAAGTCACTTCGTAAAAGAAAATATACAAATGTTGGTAAGTACATAAGATGTCCAATAGTTTTCATCATGAGGGACTGTGATGAGAATATTTAAACATTAAACCAATTAAATCAAAATCATATTAAATGCGTTGGAATGTTAAGTTTCAAATACTTACCATACCAAGTGTTGGCAAGTATGTTCACCAGCTATAACTCTGATACATTGTTGTTGGTAATGTAAAATAATACAACTAACTTTGGAAAAGAGTTTGGCATGTTTGGCATTGTGTTACAAGGCTGCGCACATTTTTACCATACATCCCAAATATTCATTGACAGTTGAGGAACTAAGTACAATTTGTAGCATATCCTTATAATGGAAAACTATTCAGGAATACAAGCGAATGAACTAGTCATACACACACAAGGGATGGACATCAGAAATTTGATGAAGAAAAGGAATACAAAATTTTATTCTCCATAATTTTATTTTATATAAAACTTTAGTAAAGACAAAGCTCATCTGTAGCCATAGAAAATGGTGTAGACCTTCTCTGAGGAAGAGGTGACTACAATAGGCATGAGGGAGTTCGAGGGATTATGGAGATGTTCTATGTCTTGATTAGGGTTGTAGTTACATGGGTGCATGTATTTATCTAAACTAATCAAACCTGTACTTAAAATGGATACAATTTATTTTCTGTTAATACTACATTAAATTAATTCAAAATAGGTTATTACCAAGCTATCAGAAAGGCTAGATTTATGAAAAACAGTACTCTCAAACTGCTGGCAGGGGTGTAAATTGATACTTGGGAAATATGTCATAGTATTTGCTCACCTTAAACATACACATAGATACTCAACAAAAACATTTATGTGCGTTCATGTAAGGTCATTTATAAAAAGGCTGAGAGCAGCAATATCCAAGAATAGAATGCATCATAAATTGTAATGTATTCATTAAATCAAATCTATATTTCGTTTTCTAGGGTGGCCATAACCAAGTACCATAGACCAGATGGCTTAGACATCATAAATTAATTTCCTCACATTATGGAAGACAGAAGTCCAAGATTGCGACGTCAGCAGGGTTGATATTCTGTCTCTCTCCTTGGCCTGTCATGCTGTCTTCTCCCTGTGACCTTGCATGGTCTTTCCTGTGTGCATGTCTATATCCTAATCTCTTAAAAAGGTACCACGCACATTGGATTAGGATTCATCTTAATGACCTCATTTTACATTAAATATCTTTTTAAAGATTCAAATAAGTCTATCTCTAAATAAGTCTCACTCTGAGGTATTCAAGATATAATGGGGGGGTGGGTACAATTTAACCCATAACAAGAATGTAGATATCTTTTGGGGGGTGGAGAATTTTTTAGCCTACCCCAACATCTATTGTATGTAACAAATTAATCACTCTCTTATACATCTAGAATGGCTCTAGCTTTGTACCTTCCTTGGGAGGATCAAGAAAATAGACATTCAAATCATGGCGATAGGTGGTCAAAAGGTCCAAACTTCTGGGGAGCATGGGTGGTTTGGTGGGTTAAGTGTCATTGGACTCTTGATTTTGGCTCAGGTCATGATGGAGCCTGGAGGCTGGCTCCACGCTGGGCACAGAGCCTGCTTGAGATTCTCTCTCTCCCTCTCCCTCTGCCTCTCCCCCCACCACCTCAGCTTGAGTGTCCTCTCTCTTAAAAAAAAAAAGGTATAAACTTCTAATTATAAGATAAATAAGTCCTGGGGATGTAATGTACAGTGTGGTGACAATAATTAGTATTGTATTATACATTCGAAAGTTGCTGAGGGTAGCTCTTAAAAGTTCTCATCACAAGAAAAAAAATTGTGACTATATGGGGTGGTGGATAAAAAAAATCATTTTCTGTGTTCTGTGGTTCAGATGAGCAATAGCAGTTTGATCCCAAGACTAGGATGCAAAAAGAAAAGTGTTACAAACGGCAAAAGTCATGCTTGTAAGGGTGAAGGTGCATAAGGAAACTGAAGCACAAACAGGTGATATTACTTATTGAAGGTAACAGAACTAGCAGAACCAGAATTTAAACCCAGGACGTCTGGCTTTCATCCACCATACTATTAATACCAGCACACACCTAAAATCAGAGATTGATTTGCCTTATGTAATTGTCTGAGGTTGCATTTGATCGAGACTGTATTTCCCAAGGAATTCCCGTTTAACTTTAAGCTAACAGTTCTATCTGTGTTGATTACATTTGCAAAACAAGATAAGGCTGCCATGTCTTCTGGGGTATCCTGAGAACACAGTACCGTTGCAATATTTTCCAAGCAGCCGCCTGTTATTTGATTGAACTCATACGTTATTAAATATGACTTAAAGTAAGCCAACATTTGGTTGGGGTTTTGAATTACTTTTTTTCTTTCGCAAAGATTGTATCTTCCCAGTGTTAGTATATGGGAAAGGGATTTTACTGTAATGGTAGTTTATTGTTATATTTATTTTAAATTTCAATTGAGTTTAAATAACAGGAAATTTAATTTTTGCTTTAGATGGTATAATTGATGAGTGATACTACTTTATACTGAGGTCGGTATGATGGCATGGCTAACTCCTGTGGTTTGGATAGGAACAAACCATTAAGTACATTTGTACAAAGGAATCTAATGTTTAAAGCAAAAGGATCACTCTTTAAGAATTAAAAATAAGCCCCACAGAGACTGATTTGGAACAACTTGGCCTCACCAAAATCAGAAACAAGTAAAATTACCACTCTCATTTAAAGGAAATTCTAGACCAAACCACAAACCAGATAAATTTTTGTTAGTATGAGTCATATTGTAATGCATTGGGGGTTGTTTAAATAGCCAAGTTTTGTATCCTCTCACTTACTCTTCACATCTATTCTAACAATTTCAAATGTATGATAAGCAAATAGCCTCAAGATTTAGCAACTGTCACTTTAATTCAGTTTTAAGTATAGTTATTTGTTTCAATTTAATGCATAATTTTTGCAATTAGAATTCGAGTAGGGTTAATTTTTATTCTTTGCAGCTTTTTATTGCTTTGTTATGTCTAGACATACCACACATCTTCTGCAATAAACATTTGAGTTTGACTCCTTAATGCTACTGAGATGTTTATATCCTTTGCAATCTTAGTAATCCATCCATCATAATAATATGAAGGAAAATTTACAGTCCTGGTGCTACTTTTGGTGACAACGTCATGAAAACAAGATTAGCCTCAAGAAATCCATTGGTGGCAAAGGAGGTAAGACTCTTTTCTGTTCAGAAACTAGTCTGACAAATTCAATTGTGCTGAAATCTTTTCTGCATTGATGTCACAGAAATTTTTCTTAAAGCTATTCAAGTATCAGAAGGGTGACTTCTTGATCTCTATTTTCCAATAGGTTTGTTTGTCTTAAAGGATAGATGAAGAACATGAAAGATAGTTATATTTAGCTG
This sequence comes from Ursus arctos, assembly GCF_023065955.2. NCBI lineage: Eukaryota > Metazoa > Chordata > Mammalia > Carnivora > Ursidae > Ursus > Ursus arctos. Next base: position 19,633,098 of record NW_026622930.1, read on the forward strand.
ATTTAATATAACTCCTTAAGCTTGAAGGGCAATTGGAATGAAATATTGGCATTTCTTATTTAAAAACTTATGATGAACTTCTAATATTAATTTTTAAATTATCTATAACAAAAGATCTCAAATTATTTAGCAAACTTGAAGATTGTTTGAAGGCCTTGTTTTTGATCAGGTGATATTTCTGTAACTATTCTGCTTAGAAAAGTATAACCCTGTACTTGTTCATACTAAGACTGAATATTATCTAGAGAGAAGTGAAAAAGCCACCTACTGTGTTCATGTAAGGATAAGACTATCTCCTTCTACTCCTGTGACCTTGCTTCAAAAAAATCAGTTATTGGAGCAGTTTCCAAAGACTAGATTTTCACTTGCCTGTAAATCTCACAATTCTATTTACAAAAGATATTCCATTATTTTAAATACCAATTTTTGCATTTTAAAAGGAATATTTATTGGTTTGGCCATGGGAGGGTGACAGCGTGAAATGGATTGGAAAGCCTGTAGGAGAGGGGATATAACACAGAGTAGAAGGCTTCTGGGATGCTTGAACATGAAATACAATTTCTGGTTTCATAAGTTCCTCATTAAAAGAAAAACATAACAGCAAGAATGAAATAGCCTGGATTGATTTTTTTTTTTTTTTTTTTTGGAAATAGCGCTCACTCATAAAAGGTAGAAAGTTTTTTGAAACAAAATGATATTAAGAAACTCTTTCCATTTGAGCTAGTTTGCTGATCAATTTAATCCACACATGGGCGTTGGAAAGCATGGGTTGAGCAGAAAGACATGAGGTTACAAACTGTGTGATATTAACTAGAATTCGTAACTAGAACAAGAACAGATGTTGAAGCAATGGTACAAGACTACTTTAAAATTGCATTTATGTCTGGCACATCACACCGATAGCAGGTGCATTTTATTCTTGGTATTTGTGTATTGGTTTTCCATGAGAAACTTCCTGAAAGTTAAAAAGAGAGAGAGACTGTATTGAAGTGGAACTTATAAACTGTGTAAATGAATAACTTGTTTATTGAAAGGCCTTAATTGGTATCTGGGTATTTCACACAGTTATCAACAAATATACATTCATCTTTCTCTGTGTGAGACCTTATGCCAGACTTTGTGAGAGACTCGGAGATAAATGACATTTGGCCTCTCCTCTTGCTGAACCTGCACTCTGCTTTGGGCCATGAGTCATACTAAGATGCAAAAAAGAAGTACCATATCTCCTGTGGGATATTAGAAAAAAGATTGGTAGTGGTGACCTCAGCTGGTAAGGAAAGGCTTTGTGGAAGAATCAGACCTGACCTAGATTGTAAAAAAATGAGCAATAAATAACAATAATAACTCCTAAGCTATATAATGTGTTATTGGTTTGAAAGCACTTTACTTAGGCATTACCTCATTTATCGCTCACAACTGAAGGAACAGCGAACAAGCAAATTTGTCAGGGCATGATGCAGTTGCTGTTAGAACAATGAATTGCTAACATTGTAAGGAAATCTGGGTCTGAAATCCCAGAAGCTGTAGGTTTGGACTGTGGGTTTTAAGCTATTGACTTTTTTTGTTTGTGCATTGTGTGTGTTTTCGGGGTGTGTGTGTGTTTGTGTGTGTGTGTGTATGATTTGAAAATGGGGTTGAGTTTTTTTCCTTAGGTTAATTGAATTATTCAGGTTCTCTTTAAAGCCCAGGAAAATATAGAACACTGAGTGCATCCTTGCAGAATTGCCTGATCTGGAAAGGTATCTAGGATTCTTCTCACAACTGGTGATTTCAAGCTGGAAGTAGCACGTCATCTATATGGTTTTACGGTTATTACAAATTCAAACAGGGGCCATGTATGTATGAAGTGTTAGCTGTGGAAAATAAATTACCCAAACTCCTCTTGGGCTAATCACGTATGTGCTCGATAAAGAAATACTCAGGTAAAAAAGGTCTAGAAAATTGAAGTAGTTCCATCAACTGAGAAGACTTCAGACTTAATTCAAATACTCTTCTCCAGGACCTATTTAACTCCAAAAATATACAATGAAAAACTGCCAATGGAGTTAGCAGAGTCACTGAAAAATTAATGAAATGACCTCCACTAAGAATAAAATGTAGAAAAATAAATGGTATTTATTAAGAGCCATAGATAATTACCTGAACTTTCCAACACTTGAAAAGTATATATGACCCATAATAACGATGCCTAGTAATGCAAGGGAAAGCTTCTGTCTTCCATAAACACAATGAGTCTATGCCTTTCTTACTCTACAATTTTCCCCCTATGGGATATCACTTTACACTGCATAGATGATCTATTTGGGGTTTACATGATATAATACCTTTCAGAGACTATAAGACATCAACTCTAATCTTCAACCACGTTATAAATGATAATTACATCTTCCAAAAAATATCCATGTAATGCCAATATAATTTATCATACATATTATACATTTATGAAAGATTAAAGTAGATGAAACTTAGTTATAGGAAACTTTAGCTATGAAAACCCACGACAAAAAAAAAGTTGCTTTCACATAATTGAAATTTCTGGATGGGTTCCAAGTAAAATCATGAACATACCCATACTTTTTTATTGGGGAAAGGAGAATAAAAATTTATTAAGTATGTACTGCGTTCCATGTTATAGAAAACAGTTCTTGTAAGCACTGTAGAAATTTTATTAAAGCCCCCCCCATTTTTTTGAAAACATACAGTCATGTCCCTATTGTAGAGGTGGGAAATTTAAAATTCCAAGAGATTCAAGGACTTACTCAAGTTCATACATCCAATTAGTGATGCCAAATAAGTGTGTGTTTTTTTTTTTTTTTTTTTTTGGATATCATGTTGCTTTCTTGTCCTCATTTTATAGTCCTCCTTTGTCCTACCATCACTAGACACCCAGGGTCCTCAAGCTATTCCCATGATCCCCATTTTTAAAACTTATGTGGATTAAAGGCTTTATTTCAGTAAGTGGTAAACAGCTGCCAACTCCTAATCATATGTGCCCTTACAGGAAAACAGAGGTTTTAATAGTTGACCCAAGGAAATAAATAGGTACTAGAGAAATAAGTATCTTCTGGTAGAACTTGAGACATTTGTAATATGCTTTCAAAGAGGTTATTCCAATTTGTGAAAAGGTATTGCTAATGACTCCTGAAATCACATTGACTAAGTAGTTTCAATAATGGAAGAATACCAGTGTGATTTTGCCTATTATATGTGACCATGAGACTGGAGGGCTCTTTTTGGAAAATATAATAATAATAATAATAAATATGATGCTTTATGTAGTGTTTTATAATTTACTCAGTTTTTTCAAGACATTGCAAGATTTGTAACTCAATAGAGTCAGGTAGGTGTTCTTATTTTATTTCCCCACTTTTAGAGAAAACGAGCAAACAAACAACCAAAGTTCAGATGATTTGTGAACTGGCCCAGGCATGCAGGTACTGAGCAATATCGCCAGATCTTACTATTTAATTTCTGGTTCCTTCTGACTAGGACACTTCTTAATGCTACCTGTCTCTTCCCTACAACTGAAATAAAAAATGCAGAAAATATTGCCCTTGCTTCTCTTGCTTTTGCCTCTGGAACCATCACCACGTTCATGCTTTTTCACAGTGATAGGGAATTGTTCTGATTTGATTTCTACCTAGGATGGCAAAGAGATCATTGTAAAAAGCCTTCGGGATTCAAAAACACTAAGAGGCAGCCCACGGAATGGAAGAAGATATTTGCAAATGACACTACAGATAAAAGACTGGTATCCAAGATCTACAAAGAACTTCTCAAACTCAATACACGGGAAACAAATAATCAAATCAAAAAATGGGCAGAAGATATGAACAGACACTTTTCCAATGAAGACATACAAATGGCTAAAAGACACATCAAAAAATGTTCAAAACCATTAGCCATCAGGGAAATTCAAATCAAAACCACATTGAGACACCACCTTATGCCAGTTAGAATGGCAAAACTTGACAAGGCAGGAAACAACAAATGTTGGAGATGATGTGGAGAAAGGGGATCCGTCCTACATTGTTGGTGGGAATGCAAGTTGGTACAGCCACTCTGGAAAACAGTGTGGAGGTCCCTTAAAAAGTTAAAAATTGAGCTACCCTATGATCCAGCATTCGCACTACTGGGTATTTACCCCAAAGATACAAACATTGTGAAGAGAAGGGCCATATGCACCCCAATGTTCATACCAGCTCTGCCCACAATAGCTAAATCATGGAAGAAGCCGAGATGCCCTTCAACAGATGACTGGATTAAGAAGATGTGGTCCATATATATAATGGAATATTACTCAGCTATCAAAAAGAATGATTTCTCAACATTTGCTGCAACATGGACGGCATTCGAGGAGATAATGCTAAGTGAAATAAGTCAAGCAGAGGAAGACAATTATCATATGGTTTCACTCATTTATGGAACATAAGGAGTAGGAAGATCTGTAGGAGAAGAAAGGGATAAAGAAAGGGAGGGTAATCAGAAGGGGGAATGAACCATGAGAGACTATGGACTCTGGGAAACAAACTGAGGGCTTCAGAGGGGAGGGGGTGGGGGAATGGGATAGGCTGGTGATGGGTAGTAAGGAGGGCACGTATTGCATGGTGCACACATATAACACTGGTTATATGCAAGTAATGAATCATGGAACTTTACATCAAAAACTTGGGATGTACTGTATGGTGACTAACATAACATAATAAAAAATTATTATTAAAAACAAAGCCTTCAGGATGATTACATTTGGGTTATGGAAAATAGCCATTGTTGTCTTTGATTTGTATTGAATGACCAATGACAGAGTGATTGACTTGAAGTTAAATAATTGATCATGGTGTATATGTAAAATTCCAGGCTAAAAATCCTGGGAGATTCAAGAGTTAAATTTTAAACAGAACCGTCGGTGATGGGTAGTAAGGAGGGCACGTATTGCATGGTGCACTGGGTGTTATACACAACTAATGAATCATCGAGCCTTACATCGGAAACCGGGGATGTACTGTATGGTGACTAACATAATATAATAAAAAATCATTAAAAAAAAAAATTTAAACAAAACCGTAATATCTTTTCCAGGTTTCATAATAGGGTTGTATACAAAGTAAATTACGTTCCAGGGTCATTTTGCCATCTTTGATAATAGGATCAATAATAATTTATGATGTGGCATTCAGAATTTTTTTAAAATCTTAATTTCTGTGCCCAGAACTTGGGTCCATGTTTTATTATCAATGGTAATATGCTTCCTTTTTAGAGAATATTACTGATAGACGCATATATCTTCATTTCTTATTTGAATGGCTAAAATGGAATCACTTGTTTTACAACTTATAATGAGGCTGTTTTGTGCATATGGAGCTATTATAGGCCAATGGTTTCTTTCTCTACGTATTTTAACTCATTTTAACCACTGCCATGACTGCAGAGTCATTAAAGGCAGCCGACTGCACTGCCCACGGTAATGTTTCTCCAATTCAATATCAGAATGTGTAGGTTTGATTTGTGAAAAAGTAAAGGTATTACAGATTGAAATGAAAAAAGATTAACTTTTGCATTAAATAAAAGAAAAAGCTCACTGACTCTAGGAAAGGAAAAAGAAACTAAGAAATATGAAGTCCAATTCATTGATCCAATATGTTCCAAGACTGAGACTTTTCCACAATCTTTTTCCATAGAAACGTTGTAAGGAAGGGACTGCAAGATTCATCCCTTCAGAAGAGTAATGTGGGATGAACGTTAAGTTCAGTAAAGCAAATTACCATTGTCAGTCATATGTAACTATAATTTATAGTAGATTCTCGGTAATTTTTAGATTTAATTCATTCTATATCATGCCATTAAAAACTTTGACTTTTTTTCTGATTATAAAAATAATATATACTTACTTTTAAGATTACAAAATAAAATATAAGAAAAGCAAAACGAATTCTCTATCCCACTGTTAATATATAATTATTTGAAACATTTAGGAATTATATATATATTCATGGATTATATTATCTATGAAGACTATTATTTTATTACTTTACATTATTAAATGTTTTACTAGAACATTTTTCAAAGTTTGAATCTTGTTCGCCTTTACTTTATCATAAATTAATCATTATGTTTTTAGAATTTATTTTTATCTTATACTATTTTTAAAATAATAAAGTGATATGCAATCACTGTGAAAATCATTCAAATATAGGAGAAAATAACACACACATATTTTTAAACCAGTAAGTAAAACTGTTAACAATGTGTATGCATGTGTGTGTGTGTGTGTGTGTGTGTGTGTGTGAGATGGGATAATAAAATAGAAGTTTTATCTGAGGGGCCAAGACAGGAGTCAACATTCCTAAGTAAGGTGAACAATCGTGATTCTGGATTTACAAAGGTGTTGTTCAAAGTCCAGTTATGTATCTTTTAACTCTCACTTACATCAAAAGTAAATAAAGCACAGAGGCTGAAGATCAGCATTATTAGATTTTTGAGATTTGATTTTTAAATTCTTAGGGGTATTAGATTTTTTAAATGACATATAACTAACATACAATGTTGTATTAGTTTTGGGTGTATAACATATTGATTCAACAATTCCATACATTACTCAATGCTCACCATGATAAATGTAATCGCCATCTGTCACCAAACAACGTTATTACAATATTATTGACTGTATTCCCTATGCTGTACTTTCATCTCCATGACGTAAATTCCTTCATAACTGGCAGTTTGTACCTCTTAATCACCTTTATCTACTACACCCATCCCCCAACCCACCTCCCCTCTGACAACCACCAATTTGTTCTCCGTATTGCAGATCATTACAGAGCTATGGTATGCTCTGAGTGCTGAGACAGCTTGTTTTTCTTTCCTTTCCTTCTCTTTTGATTTCAAGTCAAAAAGAGAAGTGCTTTAAAATTTCCCTTTGGAGATCTTGGTGTCTTTTTTTTTTCCCCTGGTGTCTGACTTCTGTCTAGGAAATCTAATGCAGAAAGATGGGTGGCTTATATGCCGATGGTGAAACAAATAGAAAAATATTTGTCTCAGGCCTATGTTGCAAGTTTGTTAGGGCAAAGATTGTGTGACTGTGTATTTTAGACTGAGGGTTGTCAGACTTAGCAATAAATTTATAGAGGCCAGTAAAATGTCCTTTTCAGATAAAGAATACGTGTTTAATATGTCACCTATGACATTTGGGACATATCTATAAAAGTATTTCTTGCTTTTCTGACGTTCAAATTTAACAGATTAACCTGTATTTTATATGTAGGTCCTCCTTGGACAAGAGGAGAAACATTTGTGAGACAGACCCAAAGAGAGGTGGTCCTGGAGCCTGTCCAAAAGGGCTTTGAGAAGGCTGAACAGATTCAATAGAATGACACTGGAAACACTGCTGGATGTCTATGTACCGACTGACCCAAGGGTAAGAACTCATGGGAACTGACCTCCCTCCCTTATCAACCAAGCATCTATAAGGCAAGGGCATACAATAATATGGGGAGAAATGATTGGCTCTCTGGAAAATCCACGAAGATGCTTAGGGCAAAGTAAACTTCAAATATCTGAGACACCTGACACGATCAGAGAGCACCAAAATTGAAACTTCATGTGTCAGAAAAATAAGGGCTTTCTTCTCCTATGATCCAAGCCTGAAGAGTAGAAACTACAGTTAATAAGATAGGGCTAGAGGAGTAGAGGTGCTTAATGGAGGAAGAAGAGTCCAGTTGTCTTCCTCTTTGAGCCTACAGACTTCCAACTTATACCATGTCTGAGCTTAGCAGGGTCATTTTAACCTAAGTCAAAGCCCACGTTTTCATAATTACAAAATTGGTTGTTTTAAAAGGTTACTAAACCCAAACTCCTCTCAAGTGACCTGAGAAATGTTCATGTTTTGTAAAGTATTGCTGAGATTTTATAAACTGAAATTACTTCAAAATGGAAAATTAGAAAATAATAAATAAGAAAGCACAAAGGAAAGTTAGATAACCATCTGTATTTTTATCCATGAGGCAGAGGAAAAAATATCTCACTCCAAGTAGATTTAAGGACCATGAAAGAAAAAAAATATGATGACTCTATGATTAAGTTTCTTGAAATACGTTTGTTCAACAAGATAGCTCATATAGATAGATGACAGACAATATACTAATATCTACTACCTTATCTTTTTCATCTCTCTGTTTTATCCCCTCATCTCTATCCCTCCTCATTTTCTCAGTGGGGCAGGGGTGGGTGGGAGGGCAGAACGGCACACAAAAAATAAAACAAAGCATCGAAGCAAATATTGGCTGATGTATAAGTTTAGCTTCAAGTCTCTATCATTACAAAATCCATTTCAATATGTATACATGACTAGTAGATGAATTTTCTCTAAGTTGGTAGGTGTGTCTTAATATAATCAGGGTTCTGAGTTTTTCCAGAAATAATTGATTTTCTAATGTATGTCATATACTGTGATTTACATTAGAGCAATGACTATATTTATACAGGACTCTCTAAGCCATATACAAAAGGTCAGCACTTTATTCTAACAATCAAGGAAAAATGTAGTATGCCATCGGTTCAGCAAACTGATGAGAAAATGAGCACAAAACAGAGATCATTCTGTTTTTCAGGTTTTTAGATAAAGTTTCATTTTTAACTCAACTTATAAAAAAAGTTAAGAAAAAATATACACAGTAGTTCTCAAAGCCACAAAAGCCATACTGTAGAGATGCATAAATGAACACACTCATTGTACTAAAGATAGATTAATCTACTGAATTTCCAGGGAAACAAAGGTTCTTTTTTTCAAATAGATAAACTAAGACAGGTTGATTGCAAATCACAATTATTTGTTCTTCAAATACTTCTTCAGATAAAATTCCTTAGAAAGAACTGCTTCAAACAATGCTCCCTCTCAGGACAGACACGGAGCGTCTACACTTGCCTAGAAATATTGTCTGTACCGCTAGAATGACACTCACCATGCTGGGTTAGCAATAACGGCACACAGTGTTTTTAATATGAGTTGGAAATAGTTATAAAGTTCAGGTGATATGTGATTTGCATCTTAAAGGATGAATAGGCATCATCCAGGTGGGGATAAAAGAAGTGTATTTTAGGTATAGGGAACAGAAATTGGAGAGACACAAGAGTATTAATGGAGAGTTAATCAGGAAGAGTCAAGAAGTTTATTATGGTCGGATGGCAGGCTGTCTTGCCAAGTGAGTAGGAGATATGAGATAATTCAGGATCACACTGGGAGGGACTTTTATGAAAGGCAACTGCCTACATATTTAATCTCAAACATGGTGCAAAGCCCAGTGAGGGTTTCAGAAGAAATACATGGTTAATTTTTTAAAAAATAATATTATACTGATTATTACCTAGAGGAAATGCCAGAAATTGATAAGTTGTGGCCATTATCCCTTAGGAAATTGTTTGGTAAGTGCTATATTTTAAAAGATAATATAACTAGATAGTAAACACAGTGGAGTACAACACACACATCTTTGGGCTGCTTTCATCAGGCACTTCTGTTTCCCGCTGGCCCCTACCGACTTCTGAGTTGTGACTCTTATTGAAAGTGAACTAGAGTTTGTAGAGCTTAGTATATATTTTAGCTTCTGTGCTTGACTGGCTGTGAGACCTTCATTTTTTCCATTTATAGATGGGGGTAAAAATGTTACCTACTTCATGGGGGTTGCTCTCAGAATTAAATGACTTAGCATGGAGGCTGGCAAATAATAAGTACTAAATAAATGTTAACTATTATTATTAATAGGAACAGATCAGTTAGAAACTTGTGAAAATAATCATTGCCACAGATGCTGAGTGCTTAGAGAGTGGGGACAGATTAATTATAGGGATATTTATAAAATTACAATGGATAGAATCCTATTTAGATATAAAACTAGATAATACAAAAAAAAACCACATTGAATTTTAGATTGTTTTTATGATCCAAACACTACAATGGTGGATGGTAATCAGTCAAGTTGGTATCTTCCAGAAGAGGATCTTCCTGTGCTCTGTCAAATCATAGAATATAAGCAGCTCTTTCTCTCTGTTAATACCTCAGGCCCTTTGTGTCTGTGTGATACAACGATCTTATCTCTGCCTATGAGAACCATGGATGTATTTAGGCTGAAGTCTTAGTAGAATCTCACATTGTACGTTAGAACCATGGCTACTTTTTTTTTTTTTTTAACTTTCATAATATGTCACTGAGACCAGAAGAAGAGGACATGAGGTCCCACAGTGTAGGTATAGAATAAAGTATGTTCTGCTACCCAGGCTCCCAGTTAAGTTTGTTGTTCTCGGTCAAAGTTATCTTGGATGAGAGCAAAATCCCTCACCCAAATCCCAGACTGTGCCTCCTCAATGCTCTTCTGATGCTAATGACGGTGGGCAGTGCAGGCTAAGAGGTGGGTGCCTCCCAGCCCCACCTGGACAATCAACCGCCTACAGGTTTCATCAACTGCCTTTTGTGAAAGAAGCATAATTAACTTCCATTTTTTATTTTCTCCAGGAAACAGGAGGATGTTAGAAGAATTTCACAGCCCAGATACCTATTAAATTAGCACCATACTCCCACTCCCATTCTATGAATAGAAGAAAAGTAAATAGCTTTGAAATTAGTCCTATTCCGTAATGCACAAAAGTAAAGTAAATGCTGTCACTTAGATGTTTCTATACAGTTCCTAACCACACAGAGTAGGAGTGGAGTGGAGAGCTGCACATGGTGATGGATGATAATTATGTTTTGATTCCCCAGGCACCAATCTTCAGATGTAGACTCCCAGACATTGTCATATAAATAAAGTATTTAAAGATAAAGAGTACACTTTATGGAGTATCTAAGACATTATGAAACACAAAGGGTTATCAAATTGGGAAAAATGAAATATCAATTTTAAGGTGGGAAGCTATTTTGGAATTTATAATTTTCTCAAATGTCTGAATAAATCTTAGGATGACATATAATGAGGAAACTGTATGGCTGTTTATACTTGCCTAAGGAAGAACAAGTATCCAATGACTCAGATACATTTAGATAATAAAGAACATAAAGCTGAAACATGAGCATTTTTCCCTCAATTGCATGTTTTTGCCTCTCAAAAATCTTTAATATGATTCATATTTTCAATTAATTTTATGGATGAATAGTTATTTCAGGATTATTATGCATGTAATTCATGTGAGTGGGAACAGTTTTCTATGTCATAACCATTGCAGACATTATTAGTCAATCACCATGCTCATTCACACAGAAGCTGATTTTAGCCTCAGAATCCTCATCAGAGAGCAGCTAGCTACCATTACCACTTAAGCAGAGTTGGCTCCATATGTGAAACCAAGCTACCAATCCATTCTACAATTTATCAAGTCTAGGAGAAGATAGCAGAAGTTAGCATTCTTCTATACGGACAAAATGTCTACAAAAGCCTTGCAGTACTCCTGAGTTCCAATTCTCTGAGGCCCAAGAAGTTTCCCATCAGTTCAGCACCCTGCATAACCTCAGTATTGAAATTCACAGCATGACTTTGAGAAAGTGTTGATCCCATGACTCCTGTTCTCAGAGCTACTACAGGCAGATACCATTTACCCTCCCATTTGTTTGTACATTATGGAAACGCTGAATGGTTATTACACATAACAAGAAAGAACCAAAGTAATGCACATGCCAGAAACACGAGGGGATCATTCAACCTAATACACAAGGTAAAGCTGTCCAATTATCAATCTTTACTCAAGAGAGAAGCATAACAGAAATACCTGGAGAAAAAAAATTAAAAGGAAGAAAATTCTTTAGGGAATTTGTAACAGAAAGAGTAGATGATGGTCTATATCAGTGTTTAAGTAATTGTTAGACCAAGATACTTACAATTTTTTGTATAATTTCAGGAAATTTGTCCTTAAAAAAGTGCCCTATGACAGTAAAACTAGAAAAAAAAAATAAACACAATCTCCATCCAGTTTAATATTTTCTTAATTCTGACTTTTTAGCTCTCTACTAAAGCCTGTAGTCCCTTGGAAATGAGGTCACTCTTGATGTGCATACCAATGTCAGCAGGAAAGATGACTGTATTAGTTTTCTATGGCTGCCCAATAAATTGCCACAGACTCAGAAACTTAAAGCAACACAAATTAATTATCTCAAGGTTTCTGCATCAGGAGTCTGGGTGTGGGTTAGCTGGATCATCCATTCAGGGTCTCACTAGGCTGTAATGAAGATATAAACCCGCAAACATGTAAGGTTTGGAGTCCTTTTCCAAGCTCCCTCATTGGTAGAATTCTTCTCCTTGCCCCTGTATGATTGAGGTCACTGTTTTCTTGCTAGCCATAGTCAGAGACCATTCTCCTCTCCTACAGGCTGCCCACGATTCCTTACCAAAAAGGTCCCATAGACAGTTCATTCACAACATGGATGTTTACTTTCCATCAGGCAAGCAGGAATGTAGTTCTGACACCTTCCTCTGCAACCAGCCCGAGAAAGCTCTCTATTTAAAGGGTTCATGTGATTAGGCCAGGCTTCACCAGGATGATCTTCCCTCTGCCATATAACATCACATGAAAATACTATCTCATCATATGCACAGGTTCTGCCCTCACTGAAGAAGGTTACCCAGGCTGTACATGCCAGGGGGCAGAAATCATGAGGAATATCTAAGCATACTTCCTGTCACAGTGATAATTTAAGGAATGACTAAATGAAGATACAATAATATTTTCAATAGTGGCATCAATTGCTAGAACTAATACGTTATGTTTATGGAAAACATCAATAAATTAAGCAGCAACTTTGAGTTTCTGGAAACACTGACTACTGCTATTTAGATCAGCCTATCAGGCTTCTCTCTATGAACTTGGATCTCTTGCTCTTCCTTAGACTCAATACCCTCATTTGTCAACTTGGGATTTAATAATGCCGATCTCACAGAGTTTTCCCAACATGAAACACAAGATTTTCTTTAAAGGATTTTGTAAAACATAAAGAATAAAATAAATGTGAGTCATTGTTATTATAATTATTATTTCTTGTTGAAGCCAAAGCAGGTGTATATTTTGTCTTGTTTTAGTCCATCTAATTATGGAAATGCATAGACTTAATGTTTAATTTAAGGAGTGTTGTGATGTTTGATTTTGTGTAGGTTTCTTTTCTTTCTCTCTTGCTTTATTTATTTTTTTTAATTTAGAAGTTACAAAGATGCTTCTGCTACCAGATTTAGCAAAGGGATTTCCAGAAGCAGCATTAGGACATCAAAGGATGTTCTTCTTAAATAATTCATCTAATTAAATTAAATCAGAGCACCTTTCAGGGCCTGGAACTTTTGTGATACCATTTTAGTTTATTGTAACTGAAAAGAATTTCTCCACAATGCACAGACGAAAAGACTAGGCATAATATAGACCTTTGATAAACTATGAAGCTAAGAGCCTTCTTTATTATCAAAAACCATTTGACTATGACCATAAAAAACAAAACCAAAACAGACATGTAGAGCTTATTTTAGTTGCTGTCCATGTGGTTAGAGGTAGGGCTGAAATGCATGCATTGCCTCTCCAAAAAGAGAAAGAAGGGATGAGTAGGTCCAGAATACTACAGACCAAATAATAATCAGTAAAATGGAGTCTCACTGATCCAGTATTCCCTGAGGATAAAATATAACATCAGAAAGTTCTGTAAGTCCAACCGAAGGAGGTTTGTTTATTAGAATAGCTAAAGTACATAATTCTTAGATTTTACTAAGTCCTAAATATATGTTCTGAAATCTCACTTAAAAAATTCACTTTCATTATACCAACTAATGAATCATCGAACTTCACATCAGAAACCAGGGATGTACTGTATGGTGACTAACATAATATAATAAAAAAACATTAAAAAAATTCACTTTCATTAAATTACAATAGCAATAACTGAATTTAGATGTAACACCCCATCAATTTAGGAAAACCTTGTCCTATTCTATTACCTAAGTTCTTTCTAGAAACCTAATCCAAAAAGCTCCCTGCAATTAAATTATTCCATGGGTTTTCAAAATCTACAAGTGCAATGACTTCTCACAAGAAACTATAAAAATGTAACTATTGCCTTGTAACCAACATCAATTCAATTGTATTGGTGTCTTACAAGACTAGGTAATAAAGAAAGCTAGATGGATTTTTTTCACCTTTCAGACCATTTTAATTTTGTAAATATTTTTCAGCAAAGAACAATCAATTTTATACCTGGAGAAGGTATAAAACTTGAAGCATTTATAGTCTTGATTCCCTACTCAATAGTAACTTTGCTACTAAAATGATTTAAAACTTACCAAAATAAAACGAAGTGCTGATTGATACAAAAGGAGTCTTGTTAATTTGTTCTGTCAATTAGCCTTAAATCTTAATAAACAGAGAGGGAGGGAAAGAGCGAGAAGGAGAGAGCCTAAATGGAGTGAGGAGAGAGTTAAACTAAAAGTATACCTTGAATTTATGTTGTCTTAATATTAAGAGTCAAACACTTACATAGTTTTTTATAAATAAAAAATATATGATAAAAGATAATTTCCAGAAGCTGGGGGAGATGGGGACAGAGTTTTAAAAGAGTCAAAGATTTTCAAAGACCTCAGAAAAAAATATGGTATAATTACTTCAAGAGGAATAACAGTTTTATGTGGTACTTCTTATGAGTTTCTCTTATATTTTTGAAGGTCGTGATCAGTGCAACATTTTCATAATAGCATTTATAATTATGAGCAGAACAAGGTTTCATTAATATCTCATCAAACATACTTCTATTGTCTTTGTATACCAAGTGCTTAATAAATTACTTAGAACCTGTAGGTATTAACAGTAATTATTGTGATGTTTTTATTCTAAAAACTCCATAAGCTAGTCAAACTGTTTCCGCAAGTATCCACATTTCAAGGAATTTTCCAGAGCAGGTCATAAAATGGTCCTTTCAGAAGAATTTGTTCATTATGTTCAGTGGCTCGAATATGATTCAGTATTTATCAACTCATAGATAGGCCATGATACACACATAATATGCTTATTAGAGTATAAGTGTGTATAGTATCTGAAGCTGTAAAATTTCTATATTTGACTTTCCATTTATTACACAAGCCATAAATCCATATTGTCCACCATGCCCAGGATTTTCTCTAGAGTAAAATGGAATTTGTTCATTAAGCCAGGGTCAGTAAGGGTGTCCTATGATAGCTAACCTCTGTCTATCAAATCTGCTGTACAAACCAAACTATGGAAAATAGAAAACCTTAAATTATGCTCTCAAGTTTCATTTCTGTCCATGACGTCTCTACACAGATCTAGGGAAAAGTATTTAACAATGTCAAGCAGTAAGGTTGGAGGCTTTTATTCAAGGGGATTTTTAAATTAAATGGTTTCTAGGCTTTCACATTCTTGTAATGCCCCTGGGCCTATGCTGGAAATAGTATTAAACTATAAAGTCAGGAAAGGTAGTTTTAGGGCACTTTTTTCTTTCAACACTTTGTGCTCAAAACTTGCTGGGACTGATTTAAGGAGGTAAGGAGTCAGGGTTGCAGAAATAGATAAATAAGCAATCCTCCTTAACATATGGAGACAGACAACCTACAAAGTGGCCGAGAATGTGGATACTTATTTATACTGGAGAAATAAACAACATTATTCAGGCAGGTTTCACCATTGAATTGGAAAATAGAAATTCCATGGATCACATCCTACCCTGATGTCTGCAAGAATAGGGACAGAAAAAGCAACATCGGCAACCAACTGAGAAAAGGGGCACAATCTCCTGACTATACTTAAAGATGATGACCAAAAAATAAAATAAAATAAAATAAAATAAAATAAAATAAAATAAAATAAAATAAAATAAAATAAAATATAAAATAAAATAAAATAACAATACATGCAAACATAGGAAAGAGCAATTTCACAGAACTCTTATGGAAAGGCTGACAAAATTCTGACAATTCTCACAATGCCCCTTGCTAACAAGACTAAATGAAAGCCAAACAGTTAAACATAGAGTTGGAGAAATGATCCATAGCCTCACCAATCCTCCCAGAAAAATGATATATACCACCTTCCAGGTAGAGAGAAATTAAAAAAAAAAAATCTTTCAGAAGAGAGAGTATTATTTCAACTAGATTTTTCTGCTGAATCCTCCATTTCCCTCACACAAGAGTGGCCACAACACAAAAAAATAGCAGGCTCTTATTTTGTATCTTTGTTCAAACATCCCTTTACTGACATTTTCATTGATTGACTAATCATGACTCTATTCTCACTGGTCAGAGGCCACTTCTCTTCTTCTCTGTGAACTATAGCATCAGATCCTGATATATTGGAAGAAAGAAAAAACAAAAAGAATCATTCTAGGAAAAATATAACATAAGCAGCAGGAGGTAAACCCTCTTGATCAGTTCATGCTTTATAACTAGCTAATAAGAATATACATTTCATAAAACAAGAGCTTAACCTATAGTAAAGAAAACAAAATGAGATAAAAAGGGAGATTTGAAAATAAAGGACATTTTTAATAGGCAAATAGCATCATTATAATACTAAAATATATGTTAGAAATAATAAGAAACAGAATAAATGGGCCAAAAAATCCATTTATGTATTATTAACTCTTAAAAGTAGTGAAAGCAGTTTAAATTATAAGTAGATTCAAGTATGTGAATGCAGCCTATTAGAAATGGAAAAATTTCCAAAATGAATGATCCAATATAAGAATAATTGGTGTCATGAAACAGAAAACCAAACAGAACTGGAATACATCAGATATGGAATTTTCTCGAAATGAAGGAAAGTTTTAATCATCATATCAAAGAGCATCTCATGCGTTAAAAAATTTGTTGCAAAAGTCTTCAACATCAATACCAACTTTATACTACTTGAGCTGCTGAGCTTCAACAACAAAGAGATATTTATGCATCCTGTCCAAAAAACAGAAAAAGGAAGATGCATTCTGCTAAGAGAATTTTAAAAACAAGCAATAGGAAGTTATAGTCAATCACAGAAAAAAAAAAAAAAAACACACACACACTAAAGTTATTTACCTCACAAGGAACTTTAAAAGAAACCACAAAGGAGTCATGACACATGATGCTGGCAGCAGGCAGTACAGATGCGAAATAGGATTTCTAGGGGGTGGAAAACAACTTTCCAGCAATGTTCTGTTACGTTATGTGGTTGTAACATAAGTTTGTCGAGCAAGAACTTCTTGGAGGAGGAGAGAGAAAAGAAAAGGTTAAATAAATTTCCAATTTATTTATTTTATTCAAAGTGGGTACATTCAAGTTTATCTAATATTAAAATATGGACTCTGGCCAGAGTAAGGATATGAAGACCTGGGGAGAAAAGACAGGATAGGTAGAAGTCTTAGAGTTCATGGATTGTAGCCTTGATGAGTTTAGGGTCCAAGTGGGCAGTAAGTGAGCTGGAGGAGTAAGAGAAAATACCAAAAGAGTGTTTGAAGCAGATTTTTGTAGGCGTTGCAGGTCTGGTGCAACTTAGAATAGAATCCCTGTGAGTGGGTGATTGTAGTAGGGTGTAAAAAATATCACTTATACAAAATAAAAATCAAGGAATGGAGAAGCCATGCTATAGGAAGCTACATAACAAGTGATAAAGTTATTTTTTATGAAAAAAAAAAAAACGATACTCTTTAACTTAATGGTTAACTATTTTCTACCCCAACACAACTAAAGGGTATAACATACCATCATTATTCATACTGTACTAATTCTCAGGGAAGGGCTGCATTTGGGGCAATGACTCCTTGGAAAGTTACTTTTATAACATTGCAAAACACATGCAAGACATTTTGAATTTGAAAAGTGTTCTCCCCATCAGTCGTTCCTCTAAACCACTTCCAGGTAAACATTATTAACCCCTGCTTTTGTTATAAAAAATACCTTCATGTTAATCTAAAGTGCATGAAATAATACTCCTCTTCGTAGAAATTCAAAATTACGAGATCTCTTCACAGTTTAACACAATTCAAATCAAGGCAAATATCACTCTAACCATGGGCAGTGATGTTGGTGAAGTTCCGGGATGATATATCAGGAATATTTCCATGGCTGATTTCACACTGAGGGTGCCATACAGACCATCTACGCAAGAATGGATCAATGACTATATACATAAGTGTTTGAGCCTGAGCTCGTTTTTGTGGAGTTCAGATTAGAACTAATACAGGGAGGAGAAAAGTTACTTGTTTTGAATAAATGAATTGCTAGGTTTAAGACCAAAATATGATGCTATTTGATCCTCATGCTTTGAGGTACGATTTTAATATATCATCCTGATTTTACAGCTGAAGAAGCTGAGGCGTAAAATAGACAAATGATTGCTTGGGATGGCAGTAATTAAGTGATAGACCAGGAATCTGGATTCATACTTTCTTTTTTTTTTTTTTTTTTTTTTTTTTTTAAGATTTTATTTACTTATTTGACAGAGAGACAACCAGCAAGAGAGGGAACACAAGCAGGGGAAGTGGGAGAGGAAGAAGCAGGCTCATAGCGGAGGAGCCTGATGTGGGGCTCGATCCCAGAACGCCGGGATCACGCCCTGAGCCGAAGGCAGCTGCTTAACGACTGAGCCACCCAGGCGCCCATGGATTCATACTTTCTGACTCTCAAACTCACTGTGCTCACCATTCTATGACAGATGGCTTGCTGGTCACAAAGGCTATGGCTTCACTCCTTCAGGGTTTGGTTTAGAGACTTGTACAATAACGGAGAATACTTTACAGATGATAGAGTAGGATTTCATTCTTTGGAACAACAAAAATTTCTGACATCTCAATAAAGGCAACTAATGGGTTGGTAAGCAGGAGAAACACTAATGGTGCGGCTATGCCTTCATCTTAATCGAAATGCAATACAAATGTATTTCTATTTCTTTTAGTTCGTTCATACAGAAAATCTCCAATTTGTTTTGTCTTTACTCACATAATGCTCTTTTGTACCTCTCATTCCCTCCATACAATCTCATATCCTTATTCCCCAGGATACTGTATTCTTTAACTTAAGAAAAGATATAATATGCCTCAGATACCATGACCTTATAATTTCAGTATTATTATGTGATCAGCAAGCTTAATTAATCTAAAATAAATGCATAAAATCCTATTTTTATATGATCATATATCCTGAAAGGATACAAATTTCATCACACAGCGTCTAGTCACCTGATATCTGCATTTAACTTGATAAATACTATATGTAAAAATATCACTGGTTTAAATTTTTTTTAAAGAAACATTAACCAAAAAAAGAACCACTTAAATGTCACCATCCCCTAAAAACAATAAAAACTGACATAATTCCAAAAAGTTTATTTATGAAGACATTGCAAAGTTAAATTTGAATATATTTAGTTGAGTATGTTGTTCTACGGATGTCAATAAATTTCTTATTAAAAAAATAAACTAGTAAAAGTTTTATATGCATGGACATCTCTCTAAATTGCTAGATGCTCATCATTCTTTTAACTATGGCTTCTATAGCATCTTGATAGAGTCATATTCAAGACAGATACTTGTGATGCCAAATTTGTAATATTGATACCAAGTCCACTTCCTATTTGAGGGTGGGCAGATGGCAGAGAATTAACATATAAGCAACCATATGCCAGATATTTTGCATATACAAAATCATTTTACATTAATAGTCCTCAAAGAGAAGACATCAGCATCCCCATTTTACACCTGAAAAATAGTGCTGGAGCCAAGTTTCTGCAACCCTTCCCCCCAGGCATTATCACACACACATAGCGACATCTCAAAACTCTTCAGATCCCTCTTGCAGTGGATAATTCATGCACCTTGACCTCAACAAAGGTGCAGATCTCTCCAATTTCTTCTGTATGGTTTCTTATTTCTGGTGCTGTGCATTTATTTATTCTGTAAATTCCAAATGTCGGAGGTTGCATCTTCAACTTCTATAAAACTCCTGACACCTCACAGTGGATTGAGCAATATATGCTTCTAATAGTCAGATCATGGGTATTAACATAAATGTTCTTTCTCTTTGCACATATGGGTCAAACTTTTTGCAGCCTCATTTTCACATTCCATCTTAGTGCATATGTCATTAGAAACAACCCATTGACATAATGTGGAATGTCTGTTCATTTGTGTGGACAGATGGAGGGCTCAATTCAGACAACTGTGCAAACATTTAACAGTAATATAAAATAAACTCTTAACATTATATATGAACACTGAAATCAGTATATTTTGTGAAGTGGTGAGTGAAAGAGAAGTTCAAGAACATGAATATTTAGGTATTTAGGCAGAGAAATAAAGGGCTGGTGTAGATTAAGACACTGTTCTGTTTTAATTTATCATTGACTAGTGGGGAATGGAATAGGATTCTAGAAGCGGCTTAAGTAAAGGAGAGTGGGTTGTAATTGTCACAGTACAGTTTGGGAGAAGACTAACAGAGGAGGAAAGAATGATGGTGTAACAAAAACAACAAAAATGTGTATAAATGAGTAGAAATTAAGAGGAAGAAGGGGAAAGGTGCTTTAGTACCTTCTGGGGTCCACCACATAAAATGAAGAATATGCGAGGTTCAGAAATAAAAAAGAGAACAGTAGCAAAACTGTAAATGCTAACACAGTTTCCTCACTCTGTCTCTGCAACAGGGACCCTTTATTCATCCTTGAACTAACCTCAGCACCTTAGCAAGATGAATGGAAAAACTAAATTCTAAAACATAGAAACAACAATATAAATGTATCTTCTTATTCACATCAGCTCCCATGAGAAGTATTCTCAACTTGTCCAGTATTGAATGTTCCAGTATTGCACCTAGACAAAAAATAGTGTTCTTGAGCCTGGACATTTACATATACAGAGATACGTATGAAGACATCCGTAATTCAATACGGGTAAAAATATAGATAGCTTTCACTAGTTAGAAGTACTCCACTGTACTTTTTAAAAATTATTATTATAATATGTTAGTCCCCATACAGTACATCATTAGTTTTTGATGTAATGTCCCATGATTCATTTTTTGCATATAACACCCAATGCTCCATGCAATATGTGCCCTCCTTAATACCCAACACCAGGGTACCCATCCCTCCACCCCTCCCCTCTAAAACCCTCAGTTTGTTTCCCAGAGTCCATGGTCTCTCGTGATTTATTTCCCCCTCTGCTTACCCCCCTTTGATTTTTCCCTTCCTTCTCCTACCTATCTGTCTGCTATTTCTTATGTTTCACAAATGAGTGAAACCATATGATAATTGTCTCTCTCCACTGCACTTTTAATAAAGTTAACATTTTTCCTATGCTCTCCAAGATTCTGTATTACCTAGTTTCTATCCCTAAAAACTTATCTCATACCACTTACTTTCTTTTAAACTATGTCTTTGTCAATTTCTAAAATATATCAAGTGAGTTAATAAAATGGGAGGTTCTACTTAAAAGCAAGAAAGGAAGTCAAAGAAAAATAAAGTGCCCGTAGTCTATGCACCCTCAATACTGTTGACTATGGAGGCAGAGAGCACCTTGATGAATGGCCACTTGATACTCTAGTTCTCAAGTAAATGATGCCCGCAGTGGGCTGAATGGTGACCTCAAAGAATATGGTTATGGTGCTCATGTTGGCAGCACGTATATTAAAACTGGAATGATATAGAGATTTGCATGCCTCTGTGGCAAGAATGATACACAAATTCATGAAGTATTCTGTATTTTTTAAAAAACGTTTATGACCCCTGAAAACTGTGAATGTGACTTTGGAATAAAAGGTCTTTGCAGATGTAATTAAGAATCTTGAGATGAGATTATCCTGAATTACTCAGATAGGACCTAAATCCAATAATAAGTGTCCTTATAAGACACAGAAGAGAAGTCAGAAACACGGGAGAAAGTGATGTGACTATAGAAGCAGAGATGGAATGATGTGGCCACAAGCCAGGGAAGCCACTCAGGGCCCTGAGCCTTCAGAAACTGGAAGAGACAAGAAAGGGAGCCTCCAGAGGGAGCATGGCCCTGTCAACACCTTGATTTCAGAGTTCTGTCCTCCAGAGCTGTTAGAGAATACATTATACTATTATTTTAAGCCACCCGGTTTATGGCAATATTTTCACAACCTTCCTAGGAAAGGAATATGGTACTTAATGGTAGAGATAGATGCATCAGCTTTTCAGGATTTTAGTCATCAAGATTATTTAACTAACCCTCTCTTATCTAAAGTGATACTCAATAAACAATCATTTTATTACGTACTAGTTAATTAAGTAGGTTTCTCAGAGGAAAGAAAACATATTGGTCAGCCAGTAAACTATTACAGTGCTTTTGACAGATCTATTAATATACTGGAATTCTAGTTTACATTGTAATCTCTTACGAGTTTGGTTAGCCTTGCTCAACCCAAAGATACCAATCAATTTAAGATACCACAACACAATTAAAGTCCTGGGCCTTATTAGCATGATTACCGTAAGAGAGGCAATATCCTGTAAGACTTTACCAGAGATGTTTTCAGAAAAACCAGAGGGGATCATGATATTGTTTCTAATGGCCAAAATCGGACATAAGGAAGTTTGTGCACAGGTTTATTCTTGGCTTGTCTCTACTAATCTTTAAATAGGTAGAAAGCATATGAAGTTATAAATCTTAAAAGGAGGTAGAATTGAAGACAAATATATAAATAGAGATTATTCTTTCGCTTCAAAATGCTCTTTTTGTCATTCCTCTTTGGGGCCCCAAATACTCACTTGTAGGTATATTTTCTTGAATTACAGAACAATTTTTCAGGCTTTCCTACTAAAATAAAAATAATTAACTCTAGTTTTTTCTTTCTCCTTTCTTTCTTTCTTTCTTTCTTTCTTTCTTTCTTTCTTTCTTTCTTTTTCTTTTTCTTTTTCTTTTTCTTTCAAGATTTTAATTTATTTGACAGAGAGAGCACAAGTAGGGGGAGCAGCAGGCAGAGGGAGAGGGAGAAGAAGGCTTCCCGCTGAGCAGGGAGCCTGATATGGGGCTCAATCCCAGGACCCCAGGATCATGACCTGAACCGAAGGCAGATGCTTAATGACTGAGCCACCCAGGCACCCCTAGTTTTCTTTTTTTAAAGATTTATTTATTTGAGAGAGAGACAGAGAGATGCAAGTGCTTGCAAGTGGGGGAAGGGGCAGAGGAAGAGACTCTCCAGCAGACTCCCCACTGAGCATGGAGCCAGACCTACAGCTTGATCTCATGACCCATGAGACCATGACCTGAGCCAAAACCAAGCCACCCAGGTGCACCTAAATAGTTTATTTTTAACTCATGTAGGTCAATGATCATGGTCCAACCATCATCTTTCATTAAGAAGAAAATATACAGGGCAGTATCATTGATATCATTGTAAAGACCAGAAAGAAGATGGGAGGGAAAACATTGGCAAAGTTTCACACTCAATTATATATGTAAATGTGCTGAATCCTAGCACTAGAAACATTCTAGTGTTCCTTAAGTGCTTTAAAAAAATAGGCTATGATTCAGTGAAACAGAAGTGAAATACAATTATACTTTGTAGGAAAACACAATGGAAGGAACTCTACATTTTTTGTGAAAGACCCAGCTCATAATAGTAATAGACTGGAGATGTAACTTAGTTAAAATGTCTTCCTGGAGAACTGGAGGTGGCACACTTCTGCCAACAAGCACTCTCCTCTCTGGGAATATAACCAAACCTTACAGAGAGCAAACAGGTGGCACCAACTACATGATATGCATAGTACCAAGGGTCATTAGAGCTAAGGGGTAGAGATCCTAGTGTTAGGGGTCAAGTGGTTGTGTTTACTCCCAATTATATTTCTTTATAACTATGTCCCTGGGAATTACTTATATTCTCTCACAAGCATTTTCTTCACCTTCCGTGAAATGGAAATATTAATAGCATTGTTGTGAGGTTTATTTTGCAGTATATATAACTTATCACAAAACTAGGTACATACACATCTCATTAAATGATGGGCTTTATTACCATCTTCATCACAATCACCATCATCCATTTTTCTTTACAAGATTCATATTTAACAAACCAATATGGGAAGACTTGAAGATGGCTATCATTAATGAAAAACCCTAGGGATTAACCACATGAGATACGTACTTGCTGCATGAAGTCATGAAAATTCATAGGTTTCAGGAGAGGTGGTTCCCTCTTCCAGTTTTCCCCCGAAAAGATCAATTGCACAACATTTGATGATCTTACACAACTCTGATTGGTCTTAATGGTACACACTGATATTGTGTGTATTATATCAATTGGAAATGCCAAGTTAATAAAGCACTCCAAATAGATTTTTTTGTACCTATGACAATTTATACACAGCCTCAAATTCAGAGATCTAGTCCTTACTAACTTACTCACTTTTAAACTGTTCTATGACTCCATCTCTTTGAAGCGAGAATACATATTTTTCTCAAGTAAACACATTTCTAGCTGAGAGGCCAATTTGCTTAAAATGTATTGCAATCAAAATATTTGCTGTTTCCTTCTTGAAAAATTGGGAATGTGGTTTTTTCAAAGCATCTTTGTACTTGAGAATGAAGCTTCAAGTCCAGTAATTGTCGGTGTTGACTATTATTACACACCTACAGCAAAATTTTGTCAAGAACATCATAAAGTTGTACATGCCTGTGGTCTCTCCAACACTCCTTCTATTTCTGGGAATCAAACTCTTTGGGCCTGGATTGTGACAGCCTACTGTTGCCAGTGTGAGTCCCTACAGTATCTCTGTTCTGTTGGCTAGGTTGGTTTTTTTTTTTATTATTATAAATGATAATTTCTTTATCATCTGCTCTTTCTCTTCTACAGGAGCCACACTCTCTCTTCTTATGTCTGTCATATTCTCCTCCATTTTCTATGAGCAGCTGTATCTAATTTTCCCAGTGGCTCAAGGTCTGAACTTTTGTGTCAGTCAGACATGGAAGGAAATACAAACTCTCCCGTTCCCCTCCTCTAGCAATCTGGTTCCTGAGTTACACCTGTGGCAAGAGGATTATACCTACAGGTAGTGGACATTCCTCAAATATTCTAGAATCCTTTTGTCTGGCAAGGATTGTTTCCAGTTTTTATACATATTTTAGTGGTAAACTAAAGAAATTCCATTAAAGGCATTAACCAAAACCTATTTTGAACCAGAAGACCTGATAGGGTTTCAGTATGGACTTCAAAATTAGATAAAAATAGATGTAACTAATAATAACCATTATACTAATGGGTGCAATTTCTTACAGAGAGAAGAAGGAGGCTGGGGAAAGGCAGGCATTAGTTATATTTAGCAAAGTTAAGAATAAACAGTAAAGCACATAACATCGAGACAAAAAAGATGACAAATTCAAGAATATGTTAACTAAAGCAATAAATGTGAATGAGTTAAATTGCACTATTAGAAGACAGATCAAACCTGAAACAAAAGTCCAAATGTATGGTACTTTCAAGACATGATCTAAAATAAAAGACATGAAGAAACTAAATATGATGATCAAAGATATGTCAGGAAAGCATATAAAATCAGGAAAACAATATTAAAAAGTGTGTACAAGCTAAAGATATAAATGAGGCAGATAATTTCCACTCATGACATTCAAATATAAACAAATAAAAAACCCTGGATGGTGTCTGTAATAAATAAATATCATCTATAGATTATTAAAACTATTAAAACAATGTCTAAAAGAAAAATTCAAAAAGGAAAGATACAACTAGGCAATTTTTTAAATGAAAATATAAATTGTGAGTAAAACAACTAATTTTTTCTACCAATAACATGTAGTCCACGTAATTATGAGGCATCTTAATGCTTAGCAAGCAGTCTCTTCCAAGCTGACAGAGGGCAGTGTAAATTTTGTAACTTTTCTGGAGGAGATTTTGCAGTATATATCAGAATGACGTATCATTTGGCTATAATATTCTTTGAGAGATTTACATTCAAATTTGTTAAGCATATTGTTATTCAAATTCCATAATGTTGGAAATAATCCAAATGGCTATTAACATGGGATTTAAAAAATAATAATGATATGTAGTATTTATATAGTATGTATCACATCCCAACATTGTTTAAATTGCTCTACATTTATAAAACCATGTAATTATAAGAACAACCCTATGGAGTAGGTACTGTTTTTATCCCTAGTTTTCATATGTGGAAACTGAGGCACTGAGAGAAGTTAAGAAATTTGTTCAAGTTCACGTGTCAACAGTGGTGAAGTGGTGATGAAAGCTCAGCTATCTGTCTCTGGAGCTTAGATTCACAACCTCTAGGCTATAAAGTTTTTCAAATGAGAGCATCCATTATTATAGAATAATTTTATCCATAAAAATATGCTTTTAAGATTTTTTTTTACAATATGAGAAAATGACTAGGATCTTGATAAGTGAAATAAAATTCTACTTTGCAAGATACATAAAACCAAGATAGGCATGATTTATACAAAACGTGTTGCCAAAGCGGAAGGAATAAATTGATAATGTTTTTATATTATGAATCTCTCAACATTTCTTTCTTTTTTTAAGAATTTTTTATTTATTTGAAAGAGAGGGAGAGGGAGAGAACGAGCAGGGGGTTGGGGGAGTGGCGGGGGCGGGGGGGGCGCGAGAGAGAAACAGGCTCTCCACAGAGCGCAGAGTCCGATGCCAGGCTCTACCTCAGGACCCAGCGATCATGACCTGAGCTGAAATCAAGAGTCGGATGCTCAACCAACTGAGCCTCCAGGCACCCTAATTTTCTAACATTTCTAAGATAAATTTACTTGATTAAAAAAAGTAGCATAAACAATTAGTATTTTGTAACATAACTTATTGTATCATTATCATCTAATAATACTGACATATTAAACAGCCAAATAGCACTAGAGGTTCCTGGAACAGGGTCTATAATGTATATATGTATTTGTTCTTATTGGTGACTTTTTTTCTCATCCCAAACTATTCTAAAAAACAAAACTGGGTAGACTGGTGGCAAAAATAAATAAATAAATAAATAAATAAATAAATAAATAAATAAAGCTGTACATCTAAATAATAAGCTAGCTAGAGCTGGGTGAGTTTGTAGACACAGAAGTAAAAATATTATTCATTCTTCTTAAAAAGAAAAAATCAAAGTCTTGCTGAACTTCTATATAACAAAGAAAGCCTTTACAGGACTTTTAAGTGTACTATAACACTAACCTGCATAGCAACTAACATATCTCCATTTTTCTACTTCAATGCATTTTGTCAGATTTCACAGGTCCAAGATAAGCCATCATTCTCTTTGAGGACCCTCTCCCTCTTTCTGGGTCTGTTTGTTTTTTATGCAAAAGTGCAGAAATTTTAAAAAAAAGAATAAAACCATTTGCCAGACAGCAAATGACTTTTTCCTTGCCATACTCAGGGTAAAATGGTTTTGTACAACAAACACAGGAACCTAATTATTGAGTAAACTTTTTCAAAACCAATACAAAAATATCAAATAAATGAGTAGTAGAGGAAAAAAAGCCCTGTAATAGATACAACAGAGGAACACAGAAAAAACCTCTATGGAGCTAGAGTGGTTTGGTAAATATTTAGGATTTGGGATATGTCCATGAGATACGAGTTGATTTCAAAATACACACTTTTAAAGGAATGTGTTAGTTGAGTTTGAGGGGTGAGCAGAATAATAAGAGCATATTCTTTTTCTGTAGAGATGAAATGCACTTATTATTTGGCCCTCTGCCCATATTTATATTATACCCTAATTCTCAGCCTAGAAAGGGTTCATTGCCAGAGTTACTGCTCAAAATGTAAAGCAGATCATGTCACTCTCTGCTTAAAACCTAAGATATTTCTTCCATTTTCTTCCGGTGAGGTTTAGATCCATGATGATGGCATCCATCAAACGAAAACCATTTATAACCATCTCAACTGCACTAAACCTACCCTTTTCAGACTCCCTCTTAAGTACAGGTCCCTCTTGCTGGAAAATATTCTCAACATTCTATAAAAAGGCCAAATTCTTTCAAACTTCTGTTTTTGCACATGCTGTTCTACTTGCCTAGTTCCTTCAACTCACCTGCTAGAGAGATTTCCCTGGTTTTTTTTTTTCTATTTACAATTTTGGCTGTGATTTTTGTGCATAAAATATTTATATCTGTGAGTTCCTCAAGGAAAGCAACCACACACTTTTCAGAGTCCTATTCTTAGCACCCAGCAGAGTGTCAGGCCTAAAGAATTAATAGATGTTGATGGAATTAAAGACTAAGTGATGCATGTATTTGTTGACAGACAATGCTGAAATGAAGCAGGTGCAATTATGCAAAATCTACATTTCATTTCTAAAATGCTTAGAGGTGAATGCTATTTTTCCTAGATTTCTAGAAAAGTTTAAAAATGCTCTTTATAAAATCTGTCACTTTCTACAAAGATCTAAATCTAAGGACTATGATTGATAATATTGCTGAGTGTCACCAGATTAACCAAGATGATTCACAAGCTGGAAGGAACATTTGAATAGCCTGGAGCCCCCTTGTTCATCCATCCATAGATTATCAGTTTGGATGATGGCTGAGGTTGATCAGGTAAGATTATCTATGGCTCCTTTATACTGGTTATTTTGCTTTCAGAAGAAAGATGTGCCTTCCCCTCACATTCCTACAGCATTATGTATGTTAATAAGTCCCTACCTCTCTCTCTCTTTTTAAAGATTTATTTGAGAGAAAGGGAGGGAGAGAGAAAGCATGAGCAGGCAGAAGGGGCAGTGGGAGAGGGAGAAGAAGACTACACACTGAGCAAGGCCCCTGACACAGGGCTCAACCCCAGGACCCTGAGATTATGACCTGAGATGAAGGCAGACGCTTACCCGACTGAGCCACACAGGTGCCCCTTCACCTTTCTCTTGTACAGGCTCTGGTATTGTGCTTCTTAGGTAGTCTTCAGAGCTCCAGGTGATGACATCATTAGCACACATACTCTGACCACACCCCTCTCTGCTTGGAGTCAATGGGTAATTTGCTACTTGCTAGGACAAGGCAGGATAAATCCTTTTAGTATATGCACTTACTTATGGTCCTCCAGTGTATAAATCTGAGTTCCTACAGATTCTTAGTTAACAAAACACTCTCATCATTGGCTTGCATTAGGTCCCTCTCATTCCATTTATTAATTTACTCTTTATTTTTAACTCAAACCTACTCTTATCCTCTCCCATATCCAACTATTCTTAGTGTGCTTGACTTATCTATGTTCTTATAAAATGCATTTTATAGTTGTGTGTTTTCCATAAACTCGTCCTATTTTTATTTAACTCAGCACTATACTTGTTCCACATTGTCGTGTACACATTTATTATGTTCTTCTACTGCTATGTAGTATTTCAGAGAGAATATCTACTGTGTTCTGCTGTTCCCTGAGTAATGGCTAACTAAATCATCTCCAGCTCCTGGCTATGTAAACAACATCCTCATATGACTATGTCGTTATGCAAATATTTCCTTGGAGTGTATTCCCAGGTAGGAGATTGGTGCATCAGAGGGTATCTACCTACCTACCTACCTATGTATGGATTTTGAGTAAGCACTGCCAGATTGCTCTTCAGAATGGCTGCCCCAGTCCACACTCACATCAGTAGTACCGGAGGCGCCTACATACCCACCAACATGTGGCAGATACACCTTTTAATCTTTGCCGAGTTGCTAGGTGAGAGGAAGATCATGTTTTAATTTTGTTTTTGTCTGATGAAACTGAGCATTTATTGGCATGCTTCCATGTCTTTGGGCTTTTCTCATCTATAAATAGCCTCTGCATGTTCCTTGCTCATTTTTCTAATTACAATCTTGTCACTTCCTTTTTTGAGAACCTTTATTGATAATTTTAGATTTTGTCCATTACTGTTCTTTTTTTTTTTTTTAATTAGAAATGCAAGTATCTTCTCTTAATCTTACACTTAAGTTGTTCTTTTTGCTTCACTAAGAAGATTTAATTTTGGTGTTATATTTATAATTTCTACTCATAGTTTTACTTAAAAGGATCTTTTCTCTTGTGGTTATCTATTCTTTATAGATTTATCTTTGACACTTCTATGCTCATAGTGAGGGTTCAGTTTTATCTTCTCCTTAGTGAAGGTATTTTCCTGATGCTATCTGTTAAATAGTTTGTCCTTTACCAATTTTTTATGATGCCATTTTAATCATGGAGTATTTCCCAAATATATATGGAAATCTTTTTGAAATAACTATTCTATTCCATATGTAATTTTAAGTCATACTTTTATCATTAACATATTATTTTTATAGCAAAAGCATTTTTTTATTAAGTTCAATTAGCTAACATATAGTACATCGTTAGTTTTTGATGTAGTGTACAATGATTCATTAGTTGTGCATATTATTTTTATTAATATGACTCCGAGTTTGTTTCTTACCATAAATCATTCCTCTTTATTCATTTTTGAGGTTAAATTATCTTTCTGTGGTCCTCAGTTCTTCAATACAATTTTTTCCTTCAATACACATTTTTAAATAAATTTGTTAAGATCATTCCTAAAACTCACCAGTCATTGATTTTGACTGTGAAAGACTGAATATACAGTATCCAGATCTTACATAAGAATAGTATTCTGACCCACAATCTGCAGTAAGCAGCACAGGAAACCAACCCATTATCTATAGCAATTAGCCCAAGAAGTCAGCCTATTATGTACAGGTAAGACTTGTGGGCAGTCAGACCGGTATCACTAGTACACAGTCAAAGAAACCAAACATCAATCTTGTAACAACTGGCCCCAAACAGCCAGGACTTGATTAATAACAGATAACGGTTCTAATTTCTGTCCCCACTTCTACCTTAGGACCAACCAGAGAAAGCCGAATATGCACCCCTAACCAATCACAAAGGATACCATACTTCTATTTAGCCTGTCTACAGTTTTCCCACACCACCAGCCTCTAATCTAAAACACCTTCCCTTTTTTCCACTGTAAAGCTTTCCCACTCTTCTGCCTGCTTTGAGTTTCTGCCAAAATGTAGTCAGTGATGGTAGCTGACTCCTTGGTAGAGCAAGCTCTGAAAAAATAGTCTTTGTCTGCTCTCATCTGGTAGGTTTGTTTATTTCCACGATTTTACTAAATGTATAGATTAATCTGGGAGGAACTGAAAAATTTATAATGTGTTGTTTCACCCAAGAACATGGAATAAATTTCCATTCATTCAGAATATATTTTATTTGCATTGCTTTAAAATATCTTCACAGATGTGTAATCTTTATCAGGTTAATACCTTATGTTATTCAGATTTTTTGACTCTATTTTTCTGCTTAAAATTACTTCCTTAGAGGGAAAGGATCTAAAATTTCTGGACCCAATTATTGAGTTTTTCTCTTGAATTCTGGCTGCTATCCATGTAATGCTATATTTGGGGTTTATACATGGTCTGGAAGATTATATAGTCTTGTTATACTTTTCATTTTGCAGTAGACTGCCACCTTGCCTCTCATGTGTGGGCATGTGACCCAAGATGTACCAGTCAGGTTATT
Organism: Ursus arctos; assembly: GCF_023065955.2. Taxonomy (NCBI): domain Eukaryota; kingdom Metazoa; phylum Chordata; class Mammalia; order Carnivora; family Ursidae; genus Ursus; species Ursus arctos. The sequence goes on from NW_026622930.1 coordinate 19,664,579, forward strand.
TCTCTCATATTTATTTCACCTTTTATTTTTCTGTAGCTTTGTTGATATTGTTGACATATAACATATGTAAGCTTAAGGTATACAGTATGATGATTTGATACATATACATATTGGAAAATGATTGACACAGTAAGGTTAATTAACACCTCCAACCTCTCACATAATTACTTTGTGTGTGTGTGTCTGTCTGTGTGTAATAACATTTAAGATCTACTCTCTTAACAATTTTCAAGTAAATAATACAGTATCATTAATTATAGTAACCAACCTGTACACTAGACGTCCAGAACTTATTTATCTTATAGCTGGGAGTTTGTACAATTTGACTAAACTCTGCCCATTTCCCCTACTCCCAGCCCTTGGAAACCATCATACTGCTCTTTCTAGGAGTTCATGCCCTCATGTTTAAATGACGATTTGGCTGTAACATTATATGTTCATCTTTTGTTCCTATCCAATAATCAAAATTAGGTAGATACTTATCTTCTTGCATTTACAGTTTCTCTTAAGATAAACGACATACTGAGTTCTTGAGGCCAAGAAATGAGTATCCAAGGTAATATGAAAGACAGGTGAGAGCAGAACTTAATGGTTCTTCCCCAAACTATACTTTCATTTCTCACCCCAATCAGCAGCTACCATCAGTCCCTTCCCCATACACCAGTGTCCAGCAGCCTTTACTCTTTCCAAGGACACATTTTTTAAAATTTCTTTAAATCTGTACCCTCTCTTGGGGTGCCTGACTGGTTCAGTTGGTAGAGCATGCAACTCTTGATCTCTGGGTTGTAAGTCCGAGCCCCACATTGGGTGTAGAGATTACTTTAAAAAAATAAAATCTTTATAAATTTGTGCCCTTTCTCACCTCTTCTGTTTCTTCAAGGTTGATTTTAAAAACTTACCAGCAAGATATATTGTTTATAAGAGAACACACAGGTCCACATTTAGAAGACTAAATGGAGACGTAAGGAAAGTGGATGCATCCAGATGGCCAAGTGTATGGGAAAATGAATCATTCTTTTATCCTCCTGTTACTCTTCATCTTCCATAATCTATTTCCTAAGTGATTTAGAACTTTTGTGCAAAACCAGATATTTTAGCTGTGGATGGATGATGCTAATTATTGTTTCTATGTATGTTTATGCTTTAACTGAACTAGCAGTGAAGAATCACTCAAACTTATTTTGCCTTTAGTAAACATGTCATGGATCTCCAACCTGTAGTTTATAACAGTCTTCATAATTGTGGAGAAAGGCAAGATTGGAAATCATTTGCAAGGAGTAGCACCAGCCACTAGCAAGGATCCCACCCAAATCTTCTATCAGTTATAGCATCTAGCTAAAAAACAAAAAACACCCGGTTTCCATTTATGGACTAAATAGTATTTTCCTTTCTCACTGGGTAAATAACCAATACTTTCAAATGTTCCAGTTGTTCCTCACAGAATATGTATTTAAACAAACCATCCTGTGTGTTTACAACTCCAGCGGAAACTGTCACCCACAGATATGGCCTCTGGAATTCCCAACAACAATGGAAAGAGTTTGTGATAAAACTTGAACAACACAGAATGCAGCCAAGTAATGCTAATTAACTGGTCTTCGATCTTTTTTTTCTTTTCAGTTTCTAGGACCTGATTCTGTAATAAGAAATACTAAGGGATAGCAAAATAAAATAAAAACTGATAAGTACATGAATAATTGATAGTTGATAGTATAATGTTGATAGTACAATGTTTTCTATTATATAGCATTATGTGTGTGATATTTTTGTATCTGTAACTTGTATCTGTATGCACTTTACATTTTATAAAGATCATTTTAATTACATTTCTTCTTTAATTCTCATAAGAATGTGATGTGCATATTTTCCTTAGGCTTAATTGATAGAGGAGAAACCAGTTCAGAGAGATGAGCATCCCAAAGCCAGTAAGCGGTGGAGTTGGGACTCTGTCATCTCTGGTTCCAACATCCTAATCCAGTCCCATTGTGGAAATTCAAAATGTTAATGACAAATACGCATAACAAATCAGAGACTTGTTTTTCTGATAGATCTTCTGTCAATAAATGTGTATTACTAGAAATCTAATTTTAGTGTGCTGAGTGCTTTTACAATAAATCCAAAATATTTGAGTATTAAAATCTATGAAGAGTGTGTATTAATAACTGTTTTATGTAAGATGTTGGAGTAGCCAGATCACATCATTCCTCGTTTCCACGCCATTTACGAGTGTGTAATTTTGAAACACTCCTTAGCTTTTCTAAATATCTATGTCCTCCTCTATAAAATGAGGTTATTCATAGTACTTATGTTAGGGATGTTAATAGCATTTATGTAGAACAGGATTGAGCGCAAAGTAAGCTCTTAATAATGGGTTAGTTGATGCTTTTATTAGTCCTAGTAGCTTCCTTCTTATAGTTACCATCAACCAGCTCAACATTGCTCTGCCTGCCTGGTTAAATAAGAGAGAGAAAAGTTAAATCTGGGCTTTCATACTTCAGCTGGGATCATTTACCAAGTTGTTTTTTTTTTTTTAAAGCCCATGAATATAGTTCATGACTCAATGAAAAAATAAGCTATTATAGAATAATGTTATATTTCTGAACATATCAGTTCTGAATGCATTATTCAAAAGATATTTTACAGTAGGTCCCCACTGTTTCTATATCACTGTTTGATGGTGACAAGCTAAAAAATCTAAGCCAACTTTTTCCAAACCTTAGTTTTGGACTTCAACATGTATATTTTTTAGATAGTTTATGTTTAAATCGTAAGTATGGGTCATTTGTTTGCAGTCACCATGGGTAATCATATGATAAACAATGTTCCTTAGAGACAATTTACCTGTGATTCCCAGAATATACAACAGAAAGCGAGAAGTGTTAGAATTGAAAATTGGGAGAAACGTATTTAAAAGCCACATCCCAGTTTGTCACACAACTTAACACCTTTTGCCTGTAGCTTTTTTTTTTTAAAAGATTTTATTTATTTATTCGACAGAGATAGAGACAGCCAGTGAGAGAGGGAACACAAGCAGGGGGAGTGGGAGAGGAAGAAGCAGGCTCATAGCAGAGGAGCCTGATGTGGGGCTCGATCCCATAACACCGGGATCACGCCCTGAGCCGAAGGCAGACGCTTAACCGTTGTGCCACCCAGGCGCCCCTGCCTGTAGCTTTTTTAAGATAGATATAATATCCTACTTGTTTTAAGGTTTTTCTTCCCTAAAAACATCCTGAGGCATCAATTCATATTATGAACTAATGGCAACAATTTTGTTTTAAATCCCTGAGTAGGGGACAAAAATGTCAGAATACTGGCCAGGATTCACTTTCCTTTTCTTTTCTTCTTCTTCTTCTTCTTTTTTCCTTTTTTTTTTTTTTTTTACTTTATTTTCTATATAAGAACAATTTGAAAAATGGTGCTTCTAAAGACATAGATGCATGTCTTATAATACGAAGTTAAATCTGCTGTCCTTTCAAAGGCAAAGCTTTATTTGCACCCTGCAAATTCAAAAGCAATTGGAAATCTCTTGATTGACTTAAGCATTTATTTGACTCTGCATCAAACAAATAACCAATCGAAAACAACCAGGCATTCTGAGCTGCCAATCTTCACCTCCGAGGTGAAATCTCAGTCAATAAAAGACTCGTGTTGGAAACTGTGAGTGACATTTAACTAAGGGGTGCAAAGTATATGGCTGTATTTTTGACACCATTCCTCCCACACAACTGTCAGCAAGTCTAAATTAATACTGGAAGTCTATAGGTTTCAATGATGGATGAAGATATTTAAGCCATGTGATAGAACCACAGAAATAATGTTCTTTGCAGTTTGTTCAGATGCCTATACATTTGTGTTATCTCATTTGATTTGCTTAACCACAGACACTAGGTCATAAAATCCGTGCACATTTCTCATACGCAATATGCTACACATTCCCCTAAGAAAGGGTTTCGAATTGTTGCTGTCAGAAGTCAAATACCCTTTGTGCCAAATCAGCATATTTCTGTAAGCTAAAACAAAAGATAGTTCCCTGAAATGTGTTGACTTTTTTATATTATTAGATAATATGTTTGCATTTTTTTCTATAAGTCATTTCGGATCGAATCTACATGATTTTATTTCCTTCCACGTGTTCTCCCCACCTTACTTTGCCTTGGGCATTCGGATGTGGAAGACATGAGGTATTAATTACAGGTTAATGTTGTGACTCAGTCAGGAAGGTTAATGTAAAATGCAAAGGCGTTTTTAATCATCTCACCTGAGGTATATAGTGCCATGCACATTACACTGGTCCTGGTGCAGGTATTTCCATTACCCTACTGAACCCTACTTTTCTGAGTGAGAAATGCTCTTACTTCCATTTTGCTTTAGATGAGAAATCAGCAAACTTCTTTTAGAAAGGATCAAATAATAAATATTTTAGACTTTGTGGGCAAAACAGTATCTGACACAACTATTGAACTCTGCCATTCTTGCCCAAAAGCAGTCACAGGCAATATGTAAATGAATGAGTGTAGCTATATTTTGATAAAGTTTTATTTATGGCCACTGGAATTTGCATTTTATTGGTTTCTTTTTTTTTTTAAGATTTTTATTTATTTATTCAAGAGTGGGAGAGAGAAAGAGAGGGAACAAGAGAGGGAACACGAGCAGCAGGGGTGTGGGGGTGCAGAGGGAGAAGCAGATTTCCTGCTGATCAGGGAGCGAGCAGGAGCCAGGGCTCAGTCCGGGGACCCTGGGATCATGACCTGAGCCCAAGCAGATGCTTAACCGACTGAGAGACCCAAGCGACGTATACTTATGCATCATGAAAACTCTGATTTTTTTAAACAATAAAAATGTAAAAAAAAAAAAATTGTTAGTTTGTGGTACATACAAAAATAGGTAGATGGCTCGATTTGGCCCATGGACCACAGTTTGCTGACCTCTATTTCCGGTAGTTATAAAAACTGTTTAATTATCTCTTAGGTCCATTCAAGATGAGCCAAGTCCTCTACTACTTCTTGGTCACTGAAAAAAGCACAATCTGAAGATGCCATAATTTTATTAATATTATTTAAAGATTGTGAAATTCATATGACAGATGAAATCATTAGCTTTCTGACTCAATTTCCACACACATAATAGGGAAAAATAATGGCTAGAACTTTTCTGTGTTTTTGCAGTCTTAGAAAATGAGAAAGGCAAAAATGACCTTCAGTTTTAGTCCTTTCAAAATTTGCCTTTGAGTTGTCAGTAACAGTGTGCCTGGTCTGTTCTGAAAGGGCTTGTATTATATAAGTGATGAATGTTCTCTTATGAAATAATTTCTGTCCATAATGAGCATTTTCTGTTCCTCCAGGATGAAATAAACCATGTAAAATTTGCACATATATTTGACGTGCGATAACTGATATTCCTGTAGTTGTTGTAACTTGCCTATTGTATTTTTATTCTTCAAAGCAGATTTTCAGAAGATCTGATTCAAGATTCAAAGATCTGAGCATTGTCTTTTCTATATTTTACTTTCATTGAAATGTACTTTGAAGTAAGTATTTCTACCTACATAGACCACAGCCAGCTGATGTAAAATAACTCTTACCATAAATTCATTTCAGAGAAGAAAAGTGTGAAAATAATTATGAATTTGCTTTCTGATGATTAGGGAATTAAACACAATGGTTAGCTTGCTTTCTTATTGTTGATTCATTATTATCTTGTACCGGGAAAATGTGACTATAAGAGGAAATTCATTTAATTCTGGGGTGAGCCGAGCAGATGTTTGGTCAAACCATATCTACCCTTGTCAGTTATTACATACTGGAAAAAAATCAAAACCCTACATGAGACAGAAGCTTATCTCAGGACTCCTGGATCACATTCCGTAAATCCTCCTTGATTCTTGATCCATTTTCAGATCATAAGCCCAAATCATGAATCTGAATGCTAGAATATTTGTTAATTAATCATTTTATTTTCTGGGCATATTTAAAATTTTAATTTGTAAAAAAAACCTAAATCATAATTATGTATTTTATATGGAAAATATACAGACTCTCTTAAAAATTATTAAATCTATTAGGATCGAGAATTGCAGCAAATCAATTATTCTTATATCTCATATTTTCCCCATGTGATAAAAAATGTATGTGTTACAAATGAGATAGAAAGCATATTTAATGAAGCTTAGTTATTGGTGTTTTCATTGAAAGAGATGTTTCCAAGTGTCCGTTTGTTTTCTTAAACAGTGATCCCATTTTCATGATGGACACTGACCTATAGCAAAAAGGCAGCAATTAAGATATTTTCATCCAATATTTCATTCTAGTAAGTTGCTGAATTAGGTGAAGGGAATGATTAACTTTTTAATACTTAAGCAGAATTATTATATTCTTAGGTTTAGGGTCAAGGGATAGAAATAGGTCAAGTTCTCTTAGCTAGATTTATCATAAATTTAATTGAAAAGTAATAAACAAGCTTGGCAATATGCTAGTCATCACTGCATCTTTTTAGGAAGATAACGTGATAAGCAGTAAACTCTTAACTCAGGCTGTCCCCTAAAAAAAACAAAGCAGCCATGGAGAATCTCAAAAACCTACAGATCTAGCCCAGTGCTGTGAAATATTGGGATTGCACATTAATGCAATTGATGGTTTACTGGGAAAGTTAGTGATTGATGAGAGGCTATTATGATTTAATTTTAGTAAAGGGCTCCCAACTTTTTATGGCTAGGCTAGTTAGTTGTTCACTTCCCTTTTCTATTGGGCACACACTTAGACTCATTTATTAGGACTTCTTTAATTTAGATGTGAAATATGACTGAATTCAAGCCATGGGAATGTGTGTGAGTTTGACATGCATCACTGCCAGGGCTGGCCCATAAAATTTCTCAGGTGATCCTTCCTTCTCTCTTGCCTCCTTTTGCCAGCTGACGTTAATGTCCTGGGCGGCCTTGTAGCCGTGTGTTTAATACAGCGGAGCCCCCATTTTTCAATCTTGCATGACTTCATGAGATGGGATGGGGGTGCTCTTTTCTCAACCCCATCTCAACTGCACTTATAGTATGAGCAAGACATATATATATATATATATATATATATATATATATATATATATATATATATATATATATGTTAGTGTCAAACATATTATATATATATGTCAAATTATCAGGATTTGACAGCCACATGCAAAAGAATGAAACTGGATTACTATCTTACACCAACACAAAGATCAACTCAAGATGGATTAAAGACTTGAATGTAAGGCCTAAAACCATAAAACTAGTAGGAGAAAACATAAGAAAAACAGCTCCTTCACATCAATCTTGGTGATCATTTTTTTGGATTTGACACCAAAAACAAAGGCAACAAAAGGAAAAATAAACATGTAGGACTACATCAAACTAAAAAGCTGCAAAAGAAACCATCAACAAATGAAAAGCCACTGAATAGGAGAAACTATTTGCAAACCATATATCTGATAAGGGGTTAATACCCCAAATATATAAATAACTCATTACAACTCAATAACAACAACAAAAACAACAAAAATCCTGATTACAAAATGGGTAGAGGAACTGACTAGGCATTTTTCCAAAGAAGATGTATAAATGGTCAAAAGGTACGCAACATCACTAACCAGGGAAGTGCAAATCAAAACCATGATGAGATAACATCTTACATCTATTAGAAAGACTATTATCAAAAACACAAGATAGGAGTGCCTGGGCAGCTCAGTCAGTTAAGTGTCTGCCTTCAGCTCAGGTCATGATCCCAGGGTCCTAGAAACAAGCCCCGCTTTGGGATCCCTCCTCAGCGAAGAGCCTGATCTCCCTGCTTGTTCTCCCCCTCCCGTTGCTGTTTCCCCTGCTTGTTCTCTCTCTCTCTCTGTCAAATAAATAAATAAAATACATAAAAAATTTCAAAATACAAGATATAACAATTGTTGGCAAAAAATGGAGAAAAGGGAACTCCTGTGCTCTATTGGTGAAGATGCAAACTGGTACAGCCACTATAGAAAACAGTAGAGCTTTCTCTAAACTAGAAATACCACATGATCCACTTCTGATTATATAACCAAAGGAAAAAAATCCCTATCTCCTAAAGATATTTTGATCTCCATGTTCACTGCGGCATTATTTATAGTAGCCCAGACATAGAAACACATAAGTGTCCATCAGTGGATGAATGATAAAGAAAATGTGGTAGATACACACACACACACTCTCTCTCTAGAATATCATTCAGCCATAAAAAAGAAAATCTTCATTTATGACAACATGAATGGACCTTGTCAGTATTACACTAGTGAAACAAATCAGACAAAGACAAATACTATATAATCTCACTTATATGTAAAATCTAAAAAAAAAAAAAAAACCCAGCAACAACAAATTCACAGATACAGAGAACAGACTGGTGGTTGCCAAAGGTAGGGAGTGGAGCAGGGGAAATGGGTAAAGATGATCAAAGGGTAAGAACCTGTAGCTATAAGATAAATATGCTCCGGGGATGTGATGTACAGAATGGGACTTAACAATATTGTATTGCATATTCGCAACTTGCTAGGAAAGTAAATCGTAAAAGTTCTCATCACAAGAAAAAATATCACTACATGAGGTTTGGATATTAACTAAACTTATTGTGGTAATTATTTTGTAATATATACAAATAATAAATCACTATGTCGTATACCTTGGACAATACAATACGTCAATTATATCTCAATAAAACAAAGCAAAAGATAAATCCATGGTCTGACATCAAATGAGCCATGGGATCTTCCAAGCACTTATGGAGGCAGTATGTTCTTTAATTATTTTGGAAAAGCAACTGCAAAGTAACACATACTTAAAGAAATAACACATATTTCTTTAAGAATCAAAAGTCACAGGAATCCCACTATCTGAACTATCCATGATTAACAAATAGGTAAATATCACTTCAGACACTCTTCTATACATATCTGTAAGTATAAGGATAGCTAGCTAGTTTAAATAGCTAGACAGAAAGATGAAAAGAAATATCCCAAACTTTAAAAAAGAAACAAAAACCATTAGGATTTGGGAGCTGTTAGAGCAGCTGATAATGTGATTATAATGAATACACTTAGAGTCTGAGACTCAAGTACTGACCTTGCCCTGTACAGTCATGTTTCGTTTAACAAGACTGAAAATCTCTCAGAGCCATAATTTCTTCAACAACAACAAAAATTTTTAAAAATTTTGTTTTAAAAAAATTTTAAGAAGCCATCTTTTAAAAAAAATTGTTGTGGAGATTAAATGAAATACTGCATGAAAATATTGAACAATGTCTAGTATAAAATGCTCAGTTGATACTTCCTTCCATTAAAGAAACAATCTAATTAGTTTTTTCATTGCATAGAATTCTTCCTCATTCTTAATACTATTTTTGCTAACTTAAAATGTTATTTTCCATTATTTTTGTACATTTCCACATTACCAACCAAATAAATCACAAAATCGATCAGTTATTCTTACCTACAACTTCTGGAAACAATGAAAGCTCTTTGGTTAAAGTTGGTTGTGTAATTATAGTTTGACTAATAATCAGTGTGAGTGAAAATTTTCCTTCTCCACTTCTACATCAATAATTCCCATCAAATATTAGTTTTCAATCATTAACAGAATTGTTACATTTGAATGAATTCTTTTCAGAATTTTCTTGATATTGGACTTATACAAAGGGAATTCAGAATTCTGGTAAAGAAGGACATCGGAAACCGGGGATGTACTGTATGGTGACTAACATAATAAAAAATCACTATTAAAAAAAAAAAAGAATTCTGGTAAAGAAGGGATCTTAGTCTGTATAGCAAACAATGTAAGTTAGGGGAAATGGCTTTTAAATGAATAAATTGATGGGTAAAGAAATGTATACTTATAGATACATAAAGATGAGAGTTTCTTGAGGGGGCGGAGAAAAGGATAAAAACAAGGGGCAGGGACCACAAAACATGAGGGGAAAGATGGTATTTTCTCCATAAGATTTACCTTATATGCCAGAATATAAGAGCAACAACATTTCACAAAATTGTCCTCAGAGAAGTGTAGATTACCTTATTCTTACAAAGTCTCTCACACAAACTAATTGAGGGTACACAATTTTGAACAAAGAACTGTTGGTAAAGACGCACCAGTAATTTAACACAGCTTAGCAATTACTCTGAATATGAACTCAATCAGTGATTTGGAATGAGCCTGCACATCAGTCAGGATCCTTGCAGAAAATAGATGGCTCTATCAAAATGGGTGATTTCAGGAGAGTTTAATAAAAGAGACGATTAAAAATTTGGGAAGGGTTTAGGAAAATCATGACTTGCATATAGCAGGTAATAAATTTTGGTTCTTTTCCTTAAACGAAATCATGTTTCTTATGCTATCCGTTCTAATTGTGCCCTCCTGATGTTCATCTAGAACAATCTCCCGATGTTCTTTCAGCTTAGTACTATTTTGTTAGTCAAACCCCTGAATGGTAATCTAGTCCAGAGAGTCTAACGCAAGAGAGTTACCTCACTGTTTTGTAAGTGTAGGAATAGAAGCCCATTCGGGAATATGAGAATCTCTGGTCTAATGGCTTCTCAAAGGACATGACTTCTATACTGTGTATGAAGAGATAAAAGGGTATTTTCTGGGGTAAAAAGGGGAGAGAGGGCAATTTAGCCAGAGGGAAGAGTATCTGAAGGCATAAAGGCATGATATAACATGTCACACGTGGAATAAAAGTAGTTAGTTTTCAATGGACAGTAATACAATTAAGATAGAGTTCAGAAGGAGATATTAGCCAGGGGTGAGTATGGATCCAAGTTTTGAATGTGTTGAGTATGAAGTATCTACCATACAGTTGGGTAGATGTTCCAGAAACAAATGCTTTTCTAGAACTCAAGAGAAGAACCCAGGCTGGAGATACACAGTGGGAATCCTAAATTCCCTGTGTGATATTTACATGTAGATTCATTCAACAATATCTAATGTTTTCTATGTGCCAATTAGAGCCCCAGGTAATACTGACATAACATTAAATGAGGTAGACTGAGTGCCTCCTATTAAATTTTCATTGTAACTATATTTTAATTTAAAAACAATCCTTAGAGTTTACAAATCAAGCTGTATAAACTGTACACAATGAAAGAGTATGTCTCTTTCTCATTGCAAATCCCCCGTCTCCACTACCAGAGACAAACGTTTGTGGATAAACTTCCATTTTTTTCCTTCTTTATACAGTTTGTATACAAATATAGTCACGTAGTCACGAATATCAACTTATTACTGAACGAATCCATTACTAAGGTAAAGATGGGTTGTTTTGGTCATTTCCCACTACAAATAGTGCTGCAACAAATATTTATGCAAGCATAAATTAATCAGCAATACACATTCCTAGAGATTAAATTGCTGGGTCAAAAGGTATGTTTATTTTTTATTTAATACCTATTTCCAAATTATTCTGCAAGGAGATCACACTCATTCACACTTACACCAACCATGAACCAGAACCTCTGGACCTTTACTGACAGTATATTCTGTAACTTCTTTTTCGTTTTTTTAGGTTTTGCCTTTTGAAAAGCAGAAGGCTGTTTCACAGTGTTATTTCAATTTTTAATTTCTAATTATGTATTTTATTGAACATTGTTTCCATGTGGTTATATATCATTTGCATTTTGCTTTTTGGTTTGTTTTTATTTTGGAGCTAAATCTGTATTTTTTTTTTTTTTTTCCCATTTTTTAAATTGGATTCTTGGCCTTATCCTCAGTATTTCACAAAATGCTTTGGTATATTTAACATTCGCCTTCTTTTAAATGTTGCAAATATTTACTTGTTTTATAAATTAAAGATTTCTGCAGAGTTAAAAAAAGAAAAACACAAACTGTCCCTTTATGATTTCTAGGTTTCTGTGCTTTGTGGAAAATGGAATTTCCCAATTCAATATAATTATTAGCAAAATTTTTAAGTATTTCTTTTTTTAGTTCTGCAGAGGAGTTTAATTAAGGACTCACAACAGGCCTGTAAGGTTTGTGGTAACATTCCACTTTTGCAGTCAAGATACAGAGAAAGGCTGAGAAACTTGCTTTTTTGGTCACAGAGCTACTGAGGTACCGAGTCCCAGTTTGAAAGCAAACTCTGACTCAAAGCACTGGGGAAGTTTTATCAGGAGCCTAAAGAAAGCCTGCAATCATCCGTTTATGTGATTTTTTTTTTCTTTCCCTTCTGAGAAGGCTGCTGAAGTCCATCATTGGTATGGGGCTGCTTTTAATGGGGGGAAAATGGTAGTTCATTGCAGAAAGGAGGCTAGAAAAGTTTCAACCAAGTGACCAAAGGAGACGTTGTGCCTGTTGTTTTAATAGAAAATTGTTTCTGTTGATTGTAAGAGTCGAGGAATAACTAATGCATTCCTTATGTCACCTTGGTTTTGAACACTCGTGTGTCAGGCTGGACAGGCAGAGTGCTTTACCTCAAGGAGCTGACATTGTGGTGATTCTTTGTCACTATGCTGTGCTTTTTCTTCTCTTTCCTTATCTGTTTTTTAAAGGAGGCAACATGCCCCTTTCTTATCAGATGCTTTTTGTGTACTAGAGCTTCCTAAATAGAACTGAAAGGATTTTGTAAATATTATCGTTGTCCAGTAACATAAAATTCTCCATTGTGGATGCTGTGATGTGCAGCCCAGATTCTCTGTCCAAACTGAGCTGCCTATTCCCTTAGCTTGTGGCCGTGTGGGCGGATACCTCTCAGCTGAACCGCTCTTCCGCTCTACTCCAGCCAAACCCTGCCATGGGGCTGTCCTAACCTCGTGACTCCTTCTAGCAGCAGGAGAAGGGCCTGCCCCCTGGCCTCAAACTAGGGTAACTTTGGAAGGGTTGAGTCAGATCCCAAACTCCCCATGGGACTTTCCGAAGCCTCTCTTTCAACAGCTTTGTACTTCAACTTCCCCTGCCTAATTCTGCCTTCCTCAGCCCTTGTTTTCCTGAAAACCTCCCCAATAAATCCCCCTCATCTCCCACCACCTCCAATAAAAATCTTAGATGCACGGACTTTTTCCCTGAACCTGACCTACAACACTTTCATTGCCAATTCTACCGGACAAGTGTTCCTATTTCAGCCAATTTCCTTTATTTTCTGTTTCCAGTCTTTGTCTGAATAGCCCTATATCTGCCATTTTTAATGTGTGTTTTTGAAAACAAAGTCATATGTATTGACTTTTAGAAGTTTTATTGGAAGAAGGAAAGTCACTTTTTCTTTAAAAAAAAATCATTTCATTTTATTTTTTTCACTGATGCTTTTCTAGCAAAACCTAATTCAAACTGTCCACAAACTCTTAAATCTCACAAACTGAACGATAAACCTTGTAATATTAGGTCTTCCTGTAAAATTACAGTTGTAAATTTTGAGATTTTTGTCCAGAGCCTAAAATTGGCCATTAAATGTGAGGAAAACAACAGTAGTCTAAAATATTTAGTCACCCAAAAGTTGTTTAAACAAATAGTTTTTTTTACTGGGAAGTAATTTGTCTCAAGGTCGATGATTAAAGTCTGGTCAGACCTAATTAAACTTGCTGCCTCCTTAATTCCATCATGCTCTCAAGACCTCTCTTTATAATGATAATAATGTGGTTTTAAAAGCAAACATCTCTTAGCTTTGGGATGTAGAGAATATTATATAACTCATTCATTGGGCTCTTCCTCTTAAACTACCAGGAGGTTTGTTCCCAAGACCAAATTTATCAAAGTGTACAAACCAAAGTTTTTTATTAATTTGACCAATACAGAGCTGTTCAATATGTCAGATAATCTTCTAAGCACTTGTGAAACAGTAGTGAACAAGATTGGTCAAATTCCTTCATATAAGAATTGGGGTCCAGATAAGATGGTGTAAATTCTCTGAATTAGGGGAAGCATTGTAATAAATCTTGAGGGACTATATTCTAACATTTTAAGGTTTGGGGATTTTTTTTTTTTTTAAGCTGAGAATAGTCGAATAAGTTGTATTACCTATTGGTAATTGTAAGGTACTTTGCAACTCTTAAAATTAAAGATGGTAAAGTCCCTTATGCATTTAATGAGTTCTTACTATGGGCGAGGTCCAGTTTTCAGCTTCCCTTTTATAATACTGCCCAAACTCTTCATGCTTATCATCATTTAGCTTCCTTTATTTTTTTTTTATGAACAGAGGGAGGTTGTTTTTATCCCCTATGCTTATTTTTCTATATTGTTTGCATGACAAAGAACTATCCAGAAGATGTTTCTACTAAGTCAAATTTTCTGCTAATTATTTACTAAAAGAGGGGACCTAGAAAATACGTATAATCATTAATTCGATGAAAATTTACTGAATACCTACAATGTGTCAGACACTATTCTGGACACAGGAACCAAAGTAATTGAAGTTTCTACCTTCCTGGTGTTTTATTCTACTGTGAAAGAAAAACAATAAATGAAAATATTTCATAGTGGTATTACCATGCAAAACTGTCCCAGGGAGATACACCAGGGAGCGGTGTGGGTTTAAACAAAGAGGTCAGGAGGGGTGGTCAGGGGTTAACACTTCGTATTAGGGATCAGAAAAAGCTCTCTAAACCCTAAATAAAGTGAAGTGTGGAAAAGAGGAACTATTCCCTAACTTTATGCTGTTAATAATCTCCAATATTAAATACAATGCACTCACACTTATGTATATTTTATAACAAACTCAGCATTTCTCATAAGTCTTATGAGACCCTAGTTATTCTCCTCTTGGTGCACACATGTCTAGTCTTATGTTTGGTTTGGGTCTGTTTAATCTCCCATATCAGATACATGCATTTTAATGCAGTTCCTTTTTAATTCCTTGAGCAGCACTCAACACAACAGCTTCTCATATTGAAAGCAGCCCCACAAAGAAAAAATGAAACCCAGAAGAAAGAAACAAAGGATCTGTAGAATTTGTCAGAAGACCTACCAGGTTTTAGGACAGTTTGAAGTTCAGAGGAACAAACGTACCATATCCCAGTGGACCATCTACTAGGACTCAAGAATGAAGTTTGGGGACATTCCTGATCTCCTTTCATGCATCAAGTCATGAATACCAACCTCTATTTGATTAACTAAATGAATGAACATCTAATAAATAAATGTGGCAATATCTCTGGCCATTTTTAGTAACTGTCTAAAGCCCGAATTTTGTTCCATTCCTTCCATACTTCAGGATGGGCTTCAGGAGTTAAAACCAGACTTGAGAAAGCCAGAATTGCTCTGCTCAGTTGTAAACAATGGATGCCCTCACCTTTTTGCGTTGTTATTCTGTTCTCTTCCCTGACCCCAAAACATCCAAAACACCATCCCTGCCTAAAAAACTCTATTTCACAACCTGGTTAATTAATTTCCCAAGGAAATGTCTCTGCTCATGTTGAACTTGCCTGTTTCAAAACTTCCT
The DNA here is from genome assembly GCF_023065955.2 of Ursus arctos. Taxonomy (NCBI): domain Eukaryota; kingdom Metazoa; phylum Chordata; class Mammalia; order Carnivora; family Ursidae; genus Ursus; species Ursus arctos. The sequence continues at coordinate 19,679,989 of NW_026622930.1, forward strand.
CTTCAGCAGAGTCCCTCTCTCACTAGGTGGCACATCCCAATTTGTTTATGCATTTTCTTAGCCAACAGGTATCTCTATAGAAAAACAAAGTTCCTTCCTATAGTGATCGACCCTCCCAATGCAGGGCTCGGTAAATACGTGGTACTTAAGGATTGTTTGATCATCAGAACTAGTCTAAGCTACATTTTGTAATAGAGGATGCAATACTTCAGGTGCTATGATCCCACTCTTCCCACCCCCACTTGCTATCTCCAAATAATAGATAGGACAAACCTCACCTAGCCCTCACATCAGGTATTTTCACACTTTATCAAGGTGTGTAAACCTTCAATGAGGTATTAAAGATATTTCAATAATGCAAATAGAGGAGTTTTAAGAGGCAAAAAGAAGGGGCACCTGGGTGGCTCATCTGTTAAGCGTCTGCCTTCAGCTCGGGGGTGTGATTCCAGGGTCCTGGGATTGAGCCCCGCGTAGGGCTCCCTGCTCAGTGGGAAGCCTGCTTCTCCCTCTCCCTCTCCCTCTCCCCTGCTGGTGTTCCCTCTCTCGCTGTGTCTCTCTCTGTCAAATAAACAAAATCTTAAAAAAAAAAAGAGGCAAAAAGAAAAGATTTTTAAAGACTGATATCTTTTATATTCCTTTAATTCAAGGCAGAGATTACTGCTCTCAGTACCAATCCCAGTAACATTTGCTACAATTGTTCGATTTCTTCTCCTTCTTTGATGGAACCCTGTAGAATGTTCCTGGCAAATGAGTTAACTCTGTATCATCAAAATCTTAAGGTAACCTAATACACAAAAGAAGAAACCAACAACAGGGAAGTTGAATCAGAGGAAGGAGTGTTCTCTGCCTGCATTCTGTTCTAAGGTGGAGTCTTGTTCAGTTTAGTCTTTCAAGGGATTTTGCTTATCTTTTTTAGCTATCAACCTTCCAAGAGGAGTTTTTTATATCTTCCTTGCTTGGTGTTCTGATGCCTGCTACAATGTGGACTGTTTGTGTTTGAGATTAACTCTATTAAATGAACATTCCAGCAAAAAAATGCATTGAATAATTAATCAATAGAAAGGTGATTAATTAGGTAAAACTGCAAAGGGCTGAAGATAGGCAGAGAAGGATTCTTTGAAAGATTTGAGGAATCTGATTCTGGTTGGTTTCCAATTTTCCTTCTGCACAGTGATCCCCTTATGTTTTTTTGAATAATGGGAGGTTAAAGGAATGAAAATATCCTCAACAACTAACAGTCTAGAGGTGGAACAACAGGAAATGTCATCATCCTCCCTGGCAATATTCTGGGTGGGAAACTTCATCACCTAATGAAAAAAGCACTTTGATGGATTAATGTAGTGAGGTTTAAGAGAAATATTCTGATCATTGCAAAATCAGTGAAGATGAAAAATGTGAGCAGGTAATTGAATAGGAAACATTTATATGGCATTGAAGCTGTGCTGGCAAAAAAAAATTATTAAAGTAACCTTTTATTTAATATATCACCACCTATAAGATGTGCTTTGTAAAATTTCAGCTTGGAAGGACTTCCTTTTGAATCATGTAAAGTTTTGGCAACTCTTTTTATTAAAGGATTCTGTAACTGAAACTGAGCATAGTTTAGGGTATATAAATTAAAATGAACTTCAGAGGCAAGCATTCTGTAGTAAGAAGACTTTTCAATTAATCACAGAAATGGTTGGTATATAACCTTACTTGTGACCAGAACTTGCCTTAATAATTTTTATATTTTGTGTTTTATGAAGTATCTTTGCAAAAAAAAAAAAAAATGCTAAAAGCCAATCAGAAGACCCTATATAAAATTATACATAGTCAAACTAGGAATCTTTTTTCTCTTAAAATGGAACAATTATTTTAATATCTATTTCTTCATTTCTACTCATGCCAGGAAGTAGTAGTATCATCTCATCACGGTGGCTCCCGGGAGGCAGGATTAGGGTAAGGAGCTCCTGAACCCTTCCACTCTGTTCCAGAATCTTCTGTGCCTCCCTGCCCCCATTACTGGTTTGCCAACTTGATTTCATTGTCATGCTCCTTTCCTTATTTAGTTGCTAGTGGGTTTTATATTTACTATTTGTTGCTGATTTTAAAAATTGTGTTAGAAATTTGAAAGTAGGGAAATTCTGCATTGCGGCCCCAATTTGTCACCTTACTAAGATCTTGGTTATTTTTTAGTCATTCTATATTGTGGAAAGACGAGAACCGCAGCCTACTGTAACTATGTTCAGTAACATCACCAACCTCTATTCTCATCAAGCAGAGAACAGTCCTCAGACCCACGATAATATCTGGAGAGACTTCAATCACTTTGATCATTTTTCATACGAAATTTCATTCTGTAGTTACTTTAAAGTAAAGGATACTCCTTTTCTAGATAGCAGAGGAATACTAGCTTTGCTTTTCAAACCGATGTGTTTAAAAACATAAATCATGTGAGTTTATTTAATTAAAAAACAAGGTGTTATGTAAATAACAATATAAGTAGAACTCGAATGGCAAAAATCATGAGAGTGGCATCGAAATAAGTGAAGTTTGAGAAGCATTGCCTTACTTAAGATCACTTAGAACAAGGGACCCAGGTGCAGAGAAAATATTAAAGAGGCTGACTCAACTGGACAGGACCAGAATCACAAAGATCAGAAAAGAGGTGACAGCAGGCAGGTTGGGACTGATAGCATAACTGAAGAAATGCTGAGCCCAAGCGAGTTGGGTTTCTGTCGCTAATCCCTCCAATTTAACGTTAAGATAAGAGAGTGGAGCTCCCAGTCTGCTAGTGGTCAAGTGAGAAGGAAATGAGGAGATGGGGGATGAGGCCCCGAGGACTGAATGCCCTGTAATTTAAAAAATGAACTCAAAGGGAAGTCCAAAGGAAAACCCAAGTAAACCAAGTACATGATAGGAAACAGAATCAGCCACCACACAAAATAAAACAAGCCAGACCACAGAGGAAAATGTCCCTCTATTTTTGCTTTTTTTAAATCAAAGTAATGGCAATTATTAAATATGTTACAATTTTTTAAATTTTTTTTATTTTTGGGGGGGCAATTCTCACATGACACTGCCTCATCATAACATATGGAGGTATTAGTTTTAAGAACGGTCTTGAAATGCTAATTTAGAACTAGTAAGTAAGGGTCAAAAATTATCTAAATTTAACATTTTAAATGATGTAATTATGTGAAGTGTTTCTACCGGAAAATGATACTTACATTCATAGCTGTCTGCATAGAATGCCTTTAATTTCATTAGTCATTCATGGAAATTACTTAGATTTCTGTACGAAAGACAAGATAATCATTTCAGCCTCTGAAGAGATAATACAGATATCTTTGTCAAATATTTTGTATTCTTTGTTAATGGTGCTATAATGTCTAATAAGTGGTCCTCAGCTGCTAACATCTCCAAACACATTATTGCTACCTTAATGCATGGTTAATCATTCATCAATCCTTAATACTGTAGAAATTATAAAAATATTTAAAAGTCTCTTAATTAAGAATCCTAGTTACCTGTGTAAGCTCTAATATGTGACTAGCACGCTGACGATCAGACGCATGAGGTCTGGCACGCATCTCTACTTATCTTACTATACCTCCCTGACATTTATTTATTTATATGTATTTTTTATCTTTCTAAGATCTTATTTATTTGAGAGAGAGAAAGAGAGAGAGTGTGTGTGTGAGAGAGAGAGAGAGAGAGAGAGGACAAGCAGGGGCGGGGGTGGTGCACAGGGGCAGAGGGAGAGGGAGAAGCAGACTCCCCTCTGAGCCAGGAGCCCGACTTGGGGCTCAATCCCAGGATCCCGGGATCATGAGGTGAGCCAAAGGCACAGGCTTAACTGACTGAGCCACCCAGCGGCCCCTCCTCTTTGAAATTTAGTTGGGAAATGCCAAGTATCATTCTTTGGTAGATGTGTGACTTTGTGGCAGAGTCCATGGAGAAAAGAATTTTAAAACTGACCTTTTGTATCATTCAAAATGTTCTTTTTGGCATGGATTTCTGCCACGTACCTGGAAGGCAGATACAGAGAGGCTCTTGTCTACAGGAGACCCTCCCTTCCATAGGCATTTTTTATCACCCTTTATCTTTACCAGTGTTAGGTGTGTGTGTGTGTGTGTGTGTGTGTGTGTGTGCGCGGGGCGCACTCATGCTTCACTATAATATGGATGTATTCTGTAGAAGTTGCCTGTTGATTCAATAGTCACACAACTGTGATATAAATACTATATTACCATTACCTTCGAAGGTCATTAATGAGAGATATTTTATTCATCTTTGTATCTTCTATTCATAGCACAGGTTTCAACAGATAATGCTACCATGCATAAATGTACAATCAATGATGGAATGCCCCGTATTTTAAACTAAAAATAGCTAAACTGGAAACCAGAGACTCTGAGTAACTCACATAAGAATATACTGCCTAGCTAAGACCCAGACATAAAATCAGGTCCTTGTTTTTTGAGTACCACCAGCAGTTAAGAGTTTGGGCTTTGGCATCTTCCTGAACCTGTACTCAATTCCTGACATGTGCATTTCCCATCCGAGATGCCAATAACTTCACAGAACGCTTTGACTTACTTATTTGATTTTAAAAGTCTGTTTTATGACCCACTAAATGGAGATAAAAGCAGTACCGGACTTCGTGCATTGTTGTGAAAATTCAGTGAAATAATACATGTCAAGCACTTATTCCAGTGCCAGTATAAGCTAAAACAAACAAAAGGCTCACGTGTGTTTGCCACACATAGTAGGCTCTTTATATAATGCAAGTGAAAAATAATGCAGGAAAGAAAACAAACCATGAAAAGTTTGAAACACATTATAAAGAAGCAGAGGTCAAAAATAACATTAACAATGCATATTAACACACAAGCAAATTTCCTATGGAAATTGTTTTTGGAATGAGTAAATAGAAAAGCAGATTTAAGAATGGCACCAGTCAGTGGCACTCTGTGCTATTATAGAATAATGAATATATTTCAGTGAACATAAGAGAGAGAAACTGAGAAAGGAAAGTGGGATTCTTAATGACATGGAACAAATTTTCACCTGTCTCAGACGAATATTTTTTAGTTCACACTGGAGTCAGGAATAACATTGCCTGAAAATGTTCAGTGGTTCAGATCCCAAACTCTGGAATCAGATTGTCTGAATTTGAATCCTGGCCTTCCACTTACTAGCTGTGCAATTTTGGGCAAGGTACTTAATCCCTGTATATACAATGGGGAAAACAATAATACTTAATATGTTCGCTATGAGGATATAATACATTTATAAAACAGGAAACTGTTACCACTAAGTAGCAAAGAGAAAGCAATAATGAACATTTATCAAATAAATAAGAGTATTAATTCAATTTCCTTTGTGGGGAGCTTGGGTGGCTCAGTTGGTTAAGCAGCCAACTCTTGATTTTGGCTCAGGTCATGATCTCAGGGTCCTGGAATGGAGCCCTATGCCGGGCTCCGTGTTCAGCAGGGATTCTGCTTGAGGATTCTTTTTCTCCTTCTCCCTATGCCCCTCCCCCAACTCTCTAAAAATAAATCCATCTTTTTTGGTAAAGATTTTATTTATTTATTTGTCAGAGAGAGAGAGTGCGCTCACAAGCACGGGGAGCGGCAGGCAGAGGGAGAAGCATAAAAATTAATAAATCTTATTTGTCAGAGAGAGAGAGTGCGCTCACAAGCACGGGGAGCGGCAGGCAGAGGGAGAAGCATAAAAATTAATAAATCTTAAAAAAAAAAAAGCCCGAGGTAAAGACTCTCTGATAATTACAACAAAAATGTGTAATTTACAGTTTAGTGGAAATTAGTGTATCGTGTTCAACTGGGGACAGTACTTTGGAAAAGACTTGAAATAGAATGTAAACTCCACGAGGACAAGCATTACAGTGTAATGTGTGTTGTTTTATCCTAGCTGTGTTGCCTATTTGACTAGCGCAGAACTGTCACTCAACAGTTATGTTGGATAAATGACTAAACAAGAAGGGCTTACTTAACTATGGGCCAAAGGATTCTGCAAAGAGTTTCAAAATCCTTCTCTCCTTTTAATAACACTTGTTCTTAGCTCACTCTTATTATATGATAAAAAAATTTATCTGATAAAGGAAATTATATGATATGATTATATTATAATATGATAAAGAAATTATATGATAAAGGAATTTATCTCAAAGAGATACATAACTGATATCCACTAAAGTTTCCTAACCCCAGTTGCATCTACAAATTAACCAGAGATACTCCCTCTAACCAAAGAAAATTTGTTGCATAAACAAATATTCAATGAGAAAGATATTTATCAGTGGCATTTTCCCCACTCTCCCTCAGATAACCATACACACATTTAGAAAGTAAAAAGACTAGCCGTGTTCTATTAATAATGGCTAAATTTATGCAGCACTTAATTTGCCTTAAGCACTATGCTAGGTATGGTCTCTTCATTTTCTCATCTTGTCCACTGAAAACTGTATACTTAAGACATAATTACATCACAGAATTCTAAGTGATTTGTCCAAGGTGAGAGAGCTGGTAAGTGTTAGTGCGAAGATCTCAACCCCAAGAGATCTGGCTCTAGAGCTGTGGCTGGCTTGTGACCACACACGCAGTGCTAGCCTGATGAAACAGATCAGAGAAGTCATTCTTTTTTTTTTATTTATTTATTATTATTTTTTTTTAATAATGATTTTTTATTATATTATGTTAGTCACCATACAGTACATCCCCGGTTTTCGATGTAAGGCTCGATGATTCATTAGTTGTGTATAACACCCAGTGCACCATGCAATACGTGCCCTCCCCACTACCCATCACCGGTCTATCCCACTCCCCCACCCCCCTCCCCTCTGTAGCCCTCAGTTTGTTTCTCATAGTCCACAGTCTCTCATGTTTCATTCCCCCTTCTGATTACCCCCCCTTTCTTTATCCCTTTCTTCCCCTACTGATCATTCTAGATACTCTATATGGAAAACCCAAAAGAAGCCATTCCCAAACTATTAGAAGTTATAGAGCAATTCAGTAACGTGGCGGGATACAAAATCAATGCTCAGAAATCAGTTGCATTTCTGTACACGAATAACGAGAACGAAGAAAGAGAAATCAGGGAATCCATCCCATTTACAATAGCACCAAAAACCATACGTTACCTTGGAATTAACCAGAGACGTAAAGGACCTTTATTCTAGAAACTATAAATCACTCTTAAAAGACATTGAGGAAGACATAAAAAGATGGAAAGATATTCCATGCTCATGGATCGGAAGAATTAACATAGTTAAAATGTCCATGCTACCCAGAGCAATCTACACTTTCAATGCTATCCCGATCAAAATACCGAGAACGTTTTTCAAAGAACTGGAACAAATAGTCCTTAAATTTGTATGGAACCAGAAAAGACCCCGAATCTCCAAGGAACTGTTGAAAAGGAAAAACAAAGCTGGGGGCATCACAATGCCGGATTTCGAGCTGTACTACAAAGCTGTGATCACAAAGACAGCATGGTACTGGCACAAAAACAGACACATAGACCAATGGAACAGAATAGAGAGCCCAGAAATGGACCCTCAGCTCTTTGGGCAACTAATATTTGATAAAGCAGGAAAAAACATCCGGTGGGAAAAAGACAGTCTCTTCAATAAATGGTGCTGGGAAAATTGGACAGCTACATGCAAAAGAATGAAACTTGACCACTATCTCACACCATACACAAAAATAAACTCCAAATGCATGAAAGACCTCGATGTGAGACAGGAATCCATCAAAATTCTAGAGGAGAACATAGGCAGCAACCTCTACGACATCGGCCAAAGCAACCTTTTTCATGATACATCCCCAAAGGCAAGAGAAACAAAAGACAAAATGAATTTATGGGACTTCATCAAGATTAAAAGTTTCTGCACAGCCAAGGAAACAGTCAGAAAAACTAAGAGGCAGCCCACGGAATGGGAGAAGATATTTGCAAATGACACTACAGAGAAAGGACTGGTATCCAAGATCTACAAAGAACTTCTCAAACTCAATACACGAGAAACAAATAAACAAATCAAAAAATGGGCAGAAGATATGAACAGACACTTTTCCAATGAAGACATACAAATGGCTAACAGACAAATGAAAAAATGTTCAAAATCATTAGCCATCAAGGAAATTCAAATCAAAACCACACTGAGATACCACCTTATGCCAGTTAGAATGGCAAAAATAGACAAGGCAAGAAACAACAATTGTTGGAGAGGATGTGGAGAAAGGGGATCCCTCCTACATTGTTGGTGGGAATGCAAGTTGGTACAGCCACTCTGGAAAACCGTGTGGAGGTCCCTTAAAAAGTTAAAAATTGAGCTACCCTATGATCCAGCCATTGCACTACTGGGTGTTTACCCCAAAGATACAGACGTAGTGAAGAGAAGGACCATATGCACCCCAATGTTCATAGCAGCAATGTCCACAATAGCTAAATCGTGGAAGGAGCCGAGATGCCCTGCAACAGATGACTGGATTAAGAAGTTGTGGTCCATATATACAATGGAATATTACTCAGCAATCAGAAAGAATGAGTTCTCAACATTTGCTACAACATGGACAGCACTGGAGGAGATAATGCTTAGTGAAATAAGTCAAGCAGAGAAAGACAACTATCATATGATTTCTCTCATCTATGGAACATAAGAACCAGAGAAGTCATTCTTAATCATCAGATGGAGTCAGGAATATTCAAAGAACGAATCAACCCCAGCTTGAAGGAGGCTATGTTCTACATGTCAGCAGACCTAAACTCTGAATATGCTCAAATAATTGGCACCAAATGTATGATGCAAGTAGCATTCCTTCCCCTTGAAGTAAATATTTTAGTGATGGTTGGTATGTGTATTTAACAATAGCATGATAATAGGTGTGGGGCCCTCTCCCTCAGACACTTGTCATTACACAATCTAAACACAGGGTTACTGGATCATTGAGGCTGGTCTTCTAGAGTCCTGATTCCCCAGCTATGCCTCAGGCCATTTACACAGAGACAGTCTTTTGCTGCTTCCAGGGAAGATGTCAAATGCCAGTAACTGTCACTGCTACGTTGACCTGTTTAAATTTTTTAAAAGCAAAGCTGTGAAGATTTTCAATCTTAGTCATAATGGTGACCTGAGGTAATTCTCTTAAGACCTGGAAATACAGGATGGCTGTGACTTTGCCTCATTTTCAGGGCAGATACATGATGTGGCATTAAATTAAAAATAAAGAGGATGAAGATTCAGAAAGTAAAATTTATGCAATTAAAAATCCTGAATTAGAAACCCGTGATTCCCTTCTCTGAGGATATTTGTCCAACCAAAGTTTCACAGTTGTCAATATTGTTTTCCTTTCCATACACTGGCCCTCCTCCAGCATGGAGCACCTAATCATAAATAATATCGTAAAGGGCATAGAATTTTCTTGTTGGTGTCGCAACTTAAAACAGGTGGGGTTTAACCAGAAAGTGCGAAGACTGTCAGTTCATTTTTACAAGTAGCTATCTCTATCTTCTGGAGCATGTGGTCTTATATAACAGTGATCATTTGTCTTATTTATGGCATATCTCCTATAAAAAATAAAGACTGGATGACAAATATGTACCAATATCTGTTTTATGTCATTAAAAAGTATTATGAGTCTTTGTAGAGGTAGCTGGTGTTGATGATGACTGAGATATCCCCCTCAGTCACCACATCCTGATTTGACAGAATAATGACAGAAGAATTTCACTTTGATCCAGAGGACAGTAGGGGTGACACTGTAGGCTCCTTAACAGGAAAGTGACAGGATTCAAAAGGGTTTGTAAGTAGTCTTGCAAGAAAAAACATCAAAGGGCCTAAGAAGCATCTTACCTGAAAGACACCTGCTCTTGCAAATGACTGTCTTGTCTCTTTAAATGTTACCTCCCCCACACTCTATAAACTGGTGCTGTTTTATAAGCCAATAAAATGGCCAGAATGCAGGAATGACAAGCATGGTATGGTGAATTTCGTGGTCAGGTGTCTCTCCATTATTATTATTATTATTATTATTATCATTATCATTATATTCTGACTTCTAGAATCCTCTGATAGACCATGAAGATTAATAGTCCTACATGACAAGTAGATCATTTACAGGCTAAGCATCAGTGATGAGCTAACCATATGATGATTGGAACAGCTAGTAGGGAGAAAAAAGTGCTCTCTGTCACAAGCCAGTGATCCAGTAGATATGCAGATTATTTGGTTTCAGCAGTGTTAGTCCTTCCACATGTTCACTAGAGCTGCCCCAGGCAAGACAAAAACAAAAAGCGGCAATCAGACTGTGGGTTCAAAGTATTTGCCACCTGTTTAGAGATACAAAGACAAATGGAATAGCTTGACTAATTATTGTCACTTGGAGAAAATGTTGACTTTTATAAAGTTTCTTTAAAACCTACTCAGAGAAATGAACTCAGGAAGGTATTATTTTCTTTACTGCCACACTTCTTTGTCATTCTGGAATAATTGAGCTGTTGTTCTTCAAGAACAGTGGTTCTTAAATTGGAATCTCTGGACCGGCAATATTAGCGTCACCTGGGAATATGTTAGAGAGGCATGTTTTCAGAACCTGCCCGAGGTTGAACCTGAGACTTGGGGGTGGAATGAGAAATCTGTACTTTAACCTCCCTCCAGGTGATTCGAACACAGTAAAACTTAAGAACCATTGATAAAGAGTAATCTACCAAAGCAGGTATGTTGTTCCACTTTCCCCCTATAGATTTCCAGGTGGAAATCAACCTCCAATCTATTATCCATTTATTGGCTAACTCTAACTTGGAACTTAATCACAGGAAAAGTGACTCTTGAAAAACCTTGTTTCCTGCTTCAGACAGGAACCCTTGTGAGTCAAGAGCACAACAGATGAGCTAGCCCAGAGTGCAAGCTGAACTATATTTAGTGATGGGGTATGTGGCTGCATTAATTACTACAAATGTCTCAGCTGCTCTTACAAGAGACCCAACAATGTTGGTTCAAGAGCAAAAACTCTTTTTCGTACTCATCAAAGATGAGTGTTCTATATCACGGAGATTTAAATACCCAAGCTACTTAACAGCTTATAGATCAGGGCTTGTCCTGAAAGAAGCATTGCATACCTTTCCACCTATTTTGTTGGTAAGGACTTGGTCACATGGACACATGTAGCTGCTAGGAGGAGCTGGGAATCACAATCCCTGAGTCATCAACCAACCGTTACAACTCCATTACAAAGGAAATAGAGGGTGGTGGGGGATAGGTAATGGCTTAGGCAGATAAAACAGTCTCCATCTAAGGTATTTGAAAACCAAATTATTTATACTAATATTTATACTACTTAGACATAGTTAGATAGCATTTGAGATATCCATCTGAGGGAATCATATGCAGACATTAAGCATACTATTTATGAATATGTTATGAACTGATATCAATATGTTGAGCACAAGAAGTTGGGTGGGCATAAGTTCATTAATATAGAACAATCCTAACTATGTAAAAGATATGGAAAGAAACAAGGAAATGAAAAACATTATTTTCTATTCAAAAAATATATTTTTGAGCTCTTATTACATATGTAAAGCCATCGGTAGTGTTTGGAGACATGATAAAATTCTGGATCCACAAGGAAGAAGATATTTCCATTGATAATAGTAGGGAATAAAGAAAACTGAAACGGTTATGCCCAGGGGGAGAGGTTTTATGTGATTTTTTTTAATACTCTTTTGTATTTTCCATGTTTTCTATTATAGTCATGACTTACTTTTATAGTCAGTAATATAGTAAATGTTTTTTCTTACAAAAAATGCAAATAGGGTTCCATAAAATTAAACTACTGCACTAAGGAACAGGGGAGAGAAAAAAGATTATATGAGGGAATCTTTTAAATAAACACCTAAAATTACTTCCAAGGTGTGGCCTCAAGCCAATATAGATTTACAAAAGGTTTTTTTTATATATATCTGCAATCTTAAGCAATCATAACAGAGTATTGTGTCAGTCCTCTATAAATTTATTCTGAAAATTAAATAAAGACCATGTTTATGTTTCTGATATTATATTTATTGAGAGAGAGAGAGACAAACAGATGACTTCTTCAAAAGAAGTCTTTAAAAATAAGTGAGCTTAACACTTACTTGGAAGTCAAATACATGGATCGTACTTTTGTTTCCTGGCTAGTTCACGTTTTTTTTCCCCCCATTACTGTTGTTGCTAATTTGTGTGAACTCTAACGATTTTGAGCTTGAATATTCCTATCTAAAAATTGAAAAAGGATAAAAGAGGAAATCTCAGACTTCTTAATGCTTTAAAATCAAGATGGTGTATAAAGATTTAAAACTGCTACCCAGAAAACTGACTGAATTACCTATTCTCCAATAATTTAATAATGCTTTTTAAATATTTACATTAATAAAATGAATAGTAGAAAAGATTCCACATTACAAATTTACATGGTCCAATCAGAAAACAGTTTAAAAAAGGAAATCCTGTGAATATTTTAAGTAGCAGTAAGAACATGGGTTTCCCTGCAGAGAACTATTTATTGGGTCCCTTTTGCTACTCTGATTAAAGACAAGCTCTTGCAGAGCCTTCATCTTTTTCTATTGAAGTGTCCTAACCTCCTATTTAAAGGATGCTTCCCACTTCTTTCTATCCTTTCCTTGAGGCACAGTGCCATGCTGAAAAGAGTCTAGGTTTCCAGTACTACATTTGAATTCTGATTTAATTAATTCCTTCCTTGCTAGATTGTTCTGACAAAATTTATATATATATATATAAAATATACATATATTTTTATATTTTTAATATCTCAATGTTTATATATTATTAAGAAATAAGCCATATATATGATTTATGATATATATAAAATATACATATATGTATATACACACATATTTTTATATTTTAAATATTTTATATCAAATATAAATATATAAATCATATATATGATTTATTTATATATATACACATATATACACACACATATATATATATAATAAAATATATATAATATAATAAAAATATATATGAAGTTCCCAAACCTTAACAGCAATTTAGCTTTTGGTCAGCATAGATTTTTCTCAAGCTGTTTTCTCTTTATAGAACTCCCTAACCACCTTATCAAATAGAAATGAGAGATTTTCTCCAGCCAGTTCAAAACCCACTTCAAATAATACTTTCCTAAACAAGTTTTTCCTCTTCTCTTCCTACATGTACTCATACCCCTCATGTCATTCACCATTATTTCCTTATATTCACATTTTAGTTCATTCTTTAAAGTCCTTCACCACACTGTGGCCTCTCAGATGTGAAAATATACATGAGTAATACTTAGTGTTCAGGCCTAACCTTCTTTTTTTTTTTTTTTTTTTAAGATTTTATGTATTTATTTGACAGAGATAGAGACAGCCAGCGAGAGCGGGAACACAAGCAAGGGGGAGTGGGAGAGGAAGAAGCAGGCTCATAGCGGAGGAGCCTGATGTGGGGCTCGATCCCACAACGCCGGGATCACGCCCTGAGCCGAAGGCAGACGCCTAACCGCTGTGCCACCCAGGCGCCCCTCAGGCCTAACCTTCTAGTTATCTATTGCTTCATAACAAACCATCCAAAAGCCTAATGGCTAAATTAAACTAGTTTCTCTCATGATCCTGTGGGTTGATTTGGTTCATCTATGCATTTTCTCTCTTGAGGTTTCATTCAGTTCTCTTGGAAAGGTGCTATTTTTCATATCTTCCTGGTCACAGAACTAGACTACAGTTTTCAGATGGTCTTTAAAAAGATGGTGGCCGTGACTGACCTCTATCTAATGGCATGTGAGAAGGGACATGTGTTATTTTCAAACAAGACACAGAAGAGTCCACTCTATGCACCCCTCTTTTCTTTTCTGCCAGTTGGATGCAGTCAATGGCTAAGTCTCTGGCAATGACAAAGCCAGAAGATGGAGGAAGTCTCTGTCCCCCGATCACTAGTAGAGGAGAATCACCTCCTGACCTGACCAGAAGAGTTACCTTGGACTGTTAGGTCAATAAGAGGTAAACTTCTGTTGGGCCATTGTGTGTTTGGGGTCTATTTTCCCCACAGCGTACTCTACCCTAACACATCGGATTGGTTTCAAGGGCACACTTGGTGTTTGAGAGGCTATAACTTTGAAGTGAGTCCAGACCTAGGTGTGAAGTACTATGATCTACCCACAAATCTTAAACCAGAGGGTAACTGGATATTGTCTACAGCAATTATGAATTTCATGGGGTTGGAAAAATGTTAGATGGGGAGTACTGAAGTGAGTGGATGGATTAAGTAACTGGGCTATAAGGATTGAGGTGATGGTCAAGGAATGAGTTTATATTGATTACAAGGTCTATTGGAGGATCACAGGAGTAGGCAGCTAGATGGGGGTAGAGGAAAATAGTGTTGGAGTCCAGAAGGTGATAGAACTGAAAGCTCTTTCTTCAATAAAAGAGTATATTGCAAAGGATATATTGCAAAGGATATACTGCGAAGGTAAGTGGAGGCACTTACTTTGTTGTGCCCAACTGGAATTAAAGTGTGATCAGACACAAACATTTATATTCATTCTGCTTGTCAGTCCACCATTCCATAGCCATTTCCACGGTACTACAATTTCAAATTGGTGATTCAGAGCAAAGAGCCATTGAACCACACTCTTCAAAGATGCTCAATTTGCATTTGGGTCCCATTGTTCTTAATGATTTTGCTGAAAAGATCTAAACTGTCAGATCGTAACAGGAATGCACAACAATGTAGTCAGAGAATACTATTTTTCTTTGCTTGGAAAATAAAGCCTTTATTTCACGTTTGCATATTCCCCTAGTCTGTTTGCTGTAAAAATCTGAAGCTAAACACAAATCCAGCCTGTTGCTTCGTCCTGAGAACATTAATTGTCTCCAATCATTGTTAGAGCATCTGTTTCACATTTTGACAAGTGCACTTATCTTCTTTTTTCCCTTCATATTCCTCTGGTAAAAATAATGAATAAATTACAGGGGGATGACAAATGTGTTGATAATCAAGATGAAACACAAATGAAGTGGAAGAGGCTCTATTTCTTTGCAGAGTTGTAAATTGCTTTTTTTTCCCTTGTGCATCGACATGCCTGACTTAGAAACTAAAAATACCGCCACATGGGAAAATTAACAGAATTGCTCAAACAGAAATTATTTTTCACTGATGAAATATATAAACAGAGTTTTTGACATCATGTATCATGTTTGCCCCACAATCTGAATACCCCAGAAAAGAATATCTAGCTTCGTGTAGTTCTAAGGGCTTAGACAGTAGTGAATCTAATACATTATAGTTGGATTTGAAAATAATTGTTAAATCTTGAATGGATTTGGAAATGTCTGGTTGAAGAGAGCAAACTTTACTCAATTCCAAAGACATCAACCTCTGAGAGAAACAGCTTTATATTGGGTGTCAGGAGGCTTGAATTCCATCTCTAGAACATTCCCTTCAAATTCCCTGTGAATATATTCATTTTTAATATTACAGTTTCTGTAATCACTGTATTCAGGAATCTCATTAGTAAAAATAAATAAATAAATCAATCAATAAATAAATAAATAAATAAGTGTTTGGATAGATTAGCAGGGGTCATCAATGGTGGCCCACTGACTAAAACTTGCAGAAGTATTAAGTTTGGTTTTTGTTTTTTTTTTTTTCGTTGTATTGGATTGCCTTTAGAAGAAACAGACTTTCTCCAATTTAACTACAATGCCATCACATCTTATTTTCCAACAGCTGGATACCTTCATCTATCTGGAGTTTGGAGGCATATAGTTGGAGAGACCTAGACTAGATGAGCTCTTTGTGCCCTTAGGACTCAATATCCCCTGGCTATTATTTCTATCTGTATTCAGATTTCTTCCTTTCTAAACATGAAACTAGAGAATTGAGTTCAGAATGTACTGGATCTACATGATCCATTTGAGCAAGTTCAAACTCGCTAGGAATTTCTTAGTTAAAAAAAAAAAATACATGACAAATCCCAAGAGGGACTATTGTGTTTACACACTGAAGCATAACAAAGCTGTGGCATAGACTTACTTTATATGGACTCATTCTGTAAAGTAACTTTTGCCAAGGATCTTACAAATCTTTACTGATATTTTGAAGAAAAAGACTCTTACCAAGTACCTGTGATTTCCATAAATGTACATGAAAACTTGCTTTATGATTGGATTTGCAAAAGAACACTGAGCTAACTGCAGAAAGTATTACCTGCAAACATGAGTTCCCCTTTATACATGCAAATATGTTTAGAAATTTAGAGTTGTTGCCTTGCATAAAAAAAACATGGCTCACTAGGTTTGAATCGAGAAGGAAGTTTCCAAAGTAGCAAATAGGAGTAACCACAGTAATTAAGAAATTGTTCTTAGAAAACTGATACATCTCATATGCGGAAAATCACCACTTCATAAATATATTATGTAGTTAACATCACATGGGCTGTTTTGCTACAACTATTAAGATGCAATTAAGTAAAGATTTGAGATGAAGGAATGAATATGATCTTTGGCCCAAAACATAAATTGAATCTTTTTTTGAATTTATATGAAAATTTGGCTTACTTTGTCTATTTTTAATATAATGTTACCTTTCTTTGTAAATACTAAAATAGTAGATTGATTCAAAAGTGAAAAATATAAGTCCTTTACATTATAGATTGCTCAAAACCTCAAAATTATATTCTTTCAAAAATGAATTTTTTTTTTTAGAATGTTTTCCCCTTAAGTGAATTTCTGGGTTTTTGGTTTTTGTTTTTTTAATATAATAGGAACTTACTTTGATATGAAATTTATGATTCAGTATAAACTGTATTATAAAATCTAATAGTAACATTAAAGTAAAAATATAAAAATGTCCTTATTCTGATTTTTTAAGAAAAATGCTTAATCTGGCTCTTTTTATGAAGCATTACCATAGGATCTTTTAAAAAAATCATTTCGAAGTCTCTGGACTAAACGCCAATTTATAACACTGATGCCATTCACAGCATGTTACAGTTTGGGTTCTCCAGGAAGCAGACTCAGAAACCGTTTACTGCTCAGGAAGCTTATCAAGAATTGACTTTGAAATCACCACGAAGGAAGAAAAGGGAAAAAGCAGGACTGGGTAAAGAGAGAAAGGGAGTCTTGATCGAGACCCAGTGGATCACTCAACCCCATGGGAGGATCAGGAGTGGTCACTGTCCTTCACAGGTGTCCTGCATTGAGCCAAATTGGCCATTTTTTAGTTCTGCCTCCAACAGGTATAAACCATGGGCTTCTATATCAAAGGTGTGGCCTTGCTATTGGCAATTGTCTGCAGCCCTGGCCATCCCTAACAAGCTGACAGTTGAAGACTGTGACCACACTGTCAGCAGCTGGGGCACAAGACCTGAGCTACTGTCCCTCTCTCGTGCTAGTTACAGACACTTTTTCATAGATGTCCAGGGAGCAGTTCAATGGGTGGGTCTCAATGAGTAGAGAGAACTTGGAGAAGGATTAGTGAGATAAGCGGTAACTCCCACTGTTGTAGCTGATCTGATGATCACAATCAATATTTATCATTTCCCTCCATTATCCGTTACAGCTTCTTCATAGCTCAGGGAGCAATTCTGCTTGCTGCAGTGCCTTAGTGGTGATACTACCCGGACCCTCTGAAGCCCTGGTCATCATGCCCCTTGAATGATATGGATTAATATTCTCCATCTACTGGAAAAGAATACCACAGAGTGGGTGGTTTAAACAACAGAAATGTATTGTCTCACAGATCTGGAGGCTGGGAGGTCCCAGATCAAGGTGCCATCAGTGTTGATTCTGATGAGGCCTCTGTTCCTGACTTGGAGACAGTCACTTTCTTAGTCCTTAATGGGCCTCTTGTGTGTGTGCACGTGCAGAGAGTGTGGAAGAGATAGCTGGTGTCCCTTCCTCTTAGAAAGACCCCAGTCCTATCCCATTAAGGCCTCACTCTTACTGACTTAACTTTTATCACCTCCTCACAGGCTCTTATCTCTAAATAAAGCCCTAGATGGAGTTAGGGCTTCATCATAGCAACTTGGGAGGAGCCACAATTTCTCCCATAGCAGGCTGTGATTGCTGAATGAGATTCTTTACCATGACAACCAGGCAAGGCAGTAGAAGGAGTTACTCATGTGGACGACTTGAATAATGAACATATTTCTCCTTCTCTTCATTGTGTAATAGCAGTCCTACATTTTTTTTTTTTTTTTTTGATGGCCGATATTTGGTAATCCTTCCAAGATGGTGATGTCTCTTCTTGCCTGGCAGTCCTTAAACACAACAAGCCCAAAATGTTCTGCTAGAGGTCAAGGTTACAGTTCAATGACACACCTGCCATGTTCTCTAGCATGTGTTCCCCCATCGGGGACAGGACCTCTGATCAATCCAGAGTTGCGGGGACAGGAAGCACATACTATCAAGTGGCCGCTAGAAGTGATGGTAAGTGGAAACTCTTGAGCTGCTTGAACCCATGTATTCTTCCTACTGGGGGAAAAAATGGCATAGAAAGCTCTTTGATTCAAGGTGCACATTGTATCCTGGAGGAGGGCATCCTTTTCCTGAAAAATATTTCCTCCCATCTGGGGCTTTGGCTCTGTCTCCTGCAGGCTGTTTCCATACACTGTTTGATAGGCAGCTTCTTGGGAGTACAGCATGTGATGTGCCCTGTTGACACCATCAACATGGGCCCTTCTGTGTACCATTGTTGTTGGGAACTCACTCAGTTCTTTGGTGTGGTGTGATGTTACGTAGGATCCCATACCACAGATCAGATATATCATAACCCCTTAGATATGGTGCTGGCTGAGATCCCCACTTCCAGAATTTCCACATGCAGTCAATTTGCCATTTGGTAACCAGTTTTTCTCAAACAAAGATGTCATACTGGGGACTCAGCATTGGTCTTTGTTGCTGGCAGGTTGAACATTCACCAGTAGCAGTATTCTCTATATGTCATTCAAAATACTAAAAACAATAAAAGACCTAAATAGTTAATGAGGGTTTGAACTCAACTTTTTTCTTATCTTTACTTCTCTGTATGACCTCTGGGTGAGTGAATCTGATATACCAGACCCGGTACATATTCACAGCAGTCACAATAATTGTTTGATGAATAAATTAATGATAAAAGATCAAAGATGGTGAATAGAATTTGGATCACATAGTCAACCAGTGTTTAGTGAGCTTGTTACACATGCACATGGAATATAAAAAGTAACAAGTCCCTACCCTAGGTATACACATGATCTCGTAGTTTACACAGGTGCAGGAAGACAAAACAAAATTACAGCATGGAAATGAATGGAAAAGATGTGCTGTAAGTGCAAAGTATTATGCTCCAAGGTTGGAGGACTTAACCGGCTTAATGGAACGCAAGAGAGGTTTGCTTCACAAAGATTTAATTAGTGTCTGTAAGGAATAAAAAAAGGTAGCTTGGACCTCTACTGCCAGCAAATTGCAGCAGCCAACACAAATGGAGGATGGAAAAGACGAAGATGACTAGGCTAAAAGAGCTAGCCCTCAGGAATAAAACCCTGCTTACAATGTGAGAGCAGTAAGGGCTGAAATTTTTGGCTGCTTTGCTCACTGCTGTATCCCAAGCAATTAAAACAATTGCTGGAAGCTCACATGTAGGTCAGTAAGTATTTGCAGATGGAAGAGCTCTTTCTAGATAATGGCTTACCTAGCAATAGTCTTGCAAGATACTGTTAAAAATGGCCTTACCTGCTGAATTAGTGCATAGGTTAACTGCTGTTTCAAGGAAGCCCAAACCACAGAGGCTTAAATAAAGCAGAAATTGTTTTTCTTCTATAGAACAGTCCCTAAATTGGCAGCCCCAGGGCAGTGGCGTGGTACAGCTCTCCTCAACATGGAGACTCCATCTCTGAGTCCAATATACCATTGTCTCCATCTCCTGGGAGGGAAAGAGTGCACAG
The DNA here is from genome assembly GCF_023065955.2 of Ursus arctos. Lineage (NCBI taxonomy): Eukaryota > Metazoa > Chordata > Mammalia > Carnivora > Ursidae > Ursus > Ursus arctos. The sequence continues at coordinate 19,699,950 of NW_026622930.1, forward strand.
AACAAGCACTTCTTCCTCACATATTTGACCCGGATGCTGTACACATCACAACCTCACTCTGGTCACGCGTGACTGGCCAGGGCTTAGTTCTATGGCTTCCCTTACATAGAAAGGAGACTGGATAATGCGGTTTCTAGCTAGGGGTCATACTCCCAGCCAGTGCTACGTGGAGATGACATTATTGCTGAAATTGAGGAAGATGAACACTGGGGAAAATATCAAACTCTGAAGGTCAAGGTATTCTCATATTTTAAGGAGTTTTTTTAAAAAAGACTTATTTCAGAAAGAGAGTGCATACCCACCAGCAGACACCACAGAACGTGAGCCCTATTGGGGCTCAATCCCGGGACCCTGAAGTCATGACCTGAGATGAAACCAAGAGTTGGACATTCAACCGACTGAGCCACCCAGGAGCCCCAGTATTCTCACGTGTTAGATGTTTACTTTTTATTTTATTCCAAGACGTCACTGAACCTGGTTTTGCACCTGCCTCATCAGTATGTTGCCTCATCAATCCCCTTTAACTGCATTTTCCTCTACATTCAAATGCTGCAGTGTCTCAAGAATAGGTCTTTGGCCCTCTTTTCTTCATATCAGCATGTACTCTATGATAAAAAAGAGAATTCCCACAGCTTCAAATACCATCTTATGTATTAGTCTCTGATGCATAATTTCCATGTATGTATTCTCTATACATAGGTCTTACGCTCTTTCTCTACTGCTCAGACCTATCCCTAAGTGACCAAACAGCAACTCAACATCTCCAATTGAATGTCTAATAGATATTTCAAACCTAACTTGGTGAAAATCTAACTATGGATTCCCATCTCTCTAAAAACCTGCTCCTGCTTCTCCAACCTCAGTAAAATGAATCACTACACTATGCACTTGCTCTCATTCTTGATTCCTGTCTTTCCAATCCCATATCTAAGATATTTTTTTAAAAAATAGCTCTATCTCTAAATTCTATCCTGAGTCTGCTTATCTCTGTTGCTTGAACTCCAACCTAAGGTGCCATCACTTCTCACCTACAAATAATCTCTACTTGCTGGGGCTCCCATTTCCAGTTCTCCCTATTGGTATATCCTCCATAGAGCAGCCAGTCATCTTTTTAAAGTTTAAATTGGATCATTGTTCTCTTTTATTTGAAAACCTCCAACAGCTTCCCATTGCTCTTTGAATAAAATCTACATCTCTCTCTATTGCCGAAAATCAGAAGTGATATTCAAGATATTTATCATCGGGCACAGCGTGAACACTAACCAACAGACTAAGCACAGGTGGAAGAGCTGGAGCCAGGCCCTGGGGGCTGCTGTTGTGGATCTCATTTACCCTTTAGCTGTTGGATCACGAGGGGGACCATGGGATCCCTGGCACTGGCTGAGTCACTGAAGTAGGCACTTTGAGCATTTGGGTCAGTGACTATTTGTCAAGCAGTATAGAAATACTTCAGTGTTTTGACAAATGGTACCCCTAGGTACATGCTGTAAATAGTAGCACCATGTATGACATCCCTGATCTATCACACATCTCCCTCTTCAACTTGATTTCTACCCACTCTTGTGCAACAAACTTATCCAAGTTGGATTTCTTCCTGTCTCTCGAGCATATGAAACATCTTCCAGACGTTTCTCTTTGTTGTTCCCCATTTCAAAATATCTTTCTCCATATCTTCATATGGGTGCTTCCTTCTCATCATTCAGGCCTCCATCAAATATCACTTCCTCAGAGAGCACTTCTCAGACCACACTAGCTGTGATACCTCTTTGCCACCTCATTCTTTTCTGGCCTTTTCATAGCATTTAGCCACATCTAATTTCTTATGTATTGACAAGAGGTTCATGGTTTATCTTCCCCCTCTAGAAAGTATGTTCTTTACAGGTTGCCTTCAATACCCTGATCCCACTGTGTCAACATCCTTTACTATCCTAACTTCCAAAGCCAGAATATTTGGTGGTATATATTAATCAGGAATAACCTCCAAATGACTGTTTATCTCATAACACTGCCTCTGTGTCTCATCCCTAACCTCATCTCCTCACTTTTCTTGATCTTATCCACCAATCAGATGAGTTTCTGAAATCTACATTAAAAAGCAGGTATTCTTGACTAATGAGAAGAGATGAGACAATAGACCACATTCTGCCCTCAACTTAAAAGTTCAGTGCTCCTTAGTCATTTATTTAGAGAACCTTTATTGAGTTCCACTTGGAGCCAGGACTCTGCTAGATGGTAGAGATGCAGAGCTGAATAAAGAAATAGTCCCTGCTGTTTAGGAGCTCACAATGCAGTGGAAGCACGCATTGTCAGTTCCATGGTCCAAGTATGCATCAGCTGCTGGGAGAGCCATGGGAGTTAGCAAGGGGAACACACTCAATAAAGATTCATTGATTCTCACGGGCCATGGGTGACCCCAAGCATAAGGGATGCCAAAGTGCCAGATACACATGCCTCTCCAAACCTCTCCTTAAGTTGGACCTCTCTTTGAATTGGAACCTTGTAAACTGATAAATGTTTTCTGACCAGCTTTCAAAGATTCTTCTGGTAGATAAAAAAACAAAACAAGAACTATGCAAACTGAAACTTGACACGTTTCCAAGGGTTGCTGATTTAAGCTCCTCTGAAGGTACTCCTTTTTATTTCAGCTCTGTGAGAGGAATTTATTGCTGTGATATGGGATTTTCCCCTTAATATATTTCTATCTTTTCCTTCTATCATAAATATATTTACTGACCTCTTGTTGCCACCATCAAATCTAATAGTATTATTTGAAAGACATATGTCCTTTAAAATTATTGCAAAGACGGTGCATAAGAATGGACTCAATTCTCCTGACTTCAATGTTCTCTTCAAGATCAGAGATCCACTGTAAGGCAGTGAGAGCTCTGTGCTAGAGGGAAAACTGGTAACTCTTAAGAATTGGGCCACCCAGAACCATCCCTTCAGACAGTTTATCATCCTGCCCTCTCAGAATTGTGATATCTCTTTGCTCTATCACTGCCACCTTTTTACTTTTATTTTATATGTCCTTATAGATTTCACATGACTGCAATCCTACTGCCACCTTCGAATAAGCCAATTAGCAATTATATCTAAATATGAGTGGAAATGCAGGTCATAAATTAAGTTGGGGGACAAAAACCTGCTTGACATGTTATTTTGTTTCTATTTAGAGTTGTCACTTTTTTTTATATAGTTTTCTTTCTATTGGACTATTTTTGTCCTTTCAAGTGAATGTAGTGCATTTGAAAGGTGCCAAATTAAATTCTCTAGTTAGGTCACACGATAGATACAGCATCAAGAGCAACAGGAAAGTATATCATATCACCGGAGGGTTTATTGACTAAGGGTTCCTACTATGAATAGAGCAGGATCCATCACAGATGTTCCAATTGCTGTATCTATAATCCATTCAAAACTAAATAGCAGATCCATGAATAAGATAAATCTGAAAGAGGAAAGATCAATGAGTGTAAGAAGAGAGAGGGAGAAAGACCATATATTTTACATCATAGTAATAAACAATAACATCTCAGAACTATATATATTAAAATAAATCCTATTTTTCCATGTTCTTTAAAACAACTGGCAGCAATTAACACCACCCCTCCCGATGAAGTGATTCTGTTGGGCCTCAAAGTACTGACAAAATTTCTCAGTGAAAGGCACTGAATAAATCTTTTTTTAATGGAATTTGAGGTTTAAGTCATAAAGGAAGTAATTCCTGAACTAAATTTTCTTTGACCAGTCAATTCATGTTGACCAAATTTATCTCCCTCTTGCCTGATAACTTTCTTAAGAGTTCTAAATAAAGGAAATGAGTAAATAAATCTACATTGCTAAGCAAAGCATATGAGGACAAAGTGCCCTGTCATCCTATAAAACCAGCAAGGCTAGCATGCATACTACCAACCCAGGGTAACTCTGTTCTAGACCTGATTGTTGAGAATAAGAGATATATCCAGGCTGGGTTTGGGCGCAGAAATATTTCAGAAGCCTTGATGGGTTTTTAAAGTAAACTTACCAGTTTAAAAGAAACCAATCGGATTCCCAAAATTGGGTCAACAATGGAAATCAAAGACAAGTGCCATCCATAGGCCATAAACTGAACACTTTCAGCAATGACTTACCACCTGTGCACCATGGCTGAAGTCATTGCTGAAAGTGTTCAGTTTCCAACTCTCTGAGGCTCCTGAAAGTTTAGTCAAGTACAACCAGCTGAGGCATCGGTGTCTCTCCTGACTTGGTTTACCTCTTTACTCTCTATAAACTTTTTAAAAACACTGCATCCATTCTGGCCATTAATCTCTCCAAAACATCAATCTGATCATGTTATCATCCTGAATAAAAGTCTTCAGGGGGGTGCCTGGGTGGCTCAGTCATTAAGCATCTGCCTTTGGCTCAGGGCGTGATCCCGGTGTTCTGGGATCGAGCCCCACATCAGGCTCCTCTGCTGGGAGCCTGCTTCTTCCTCTCCCACTCCCCCTGTTTGTGTTCCCTCTCTCGCTGGCTGTCTCTCTCTCTGTCAAATAAATAAATAAAATCTTTAAAAAAAAAAAAAAAAGTCTTCAGGGCTCCCTCTGGACCTCTGTGCCCTGGATGATGTCTAAACCATCATCAGGGCTTTCAAGGTGCTCTAAGTTTCATGCAGCATGCCTCTCTGTGGGAAGCCCACCTAACCTAACCTGATCATTCACAGTTACCACAGGGGAGGAGGGGCAGATATTGACAGGTTCCAATAGTTTAGTTAGAGGTAGGCAAAGTGCATCTAGGTCAATTCCCCAGTAATCTCATAGTCAGCCTCTAGTATAACGAAAGCAAGTCTCAGAACAAATTCCATCATATCAACATTTATTAATGAACAGGCACACACAAAAAGTCAGTCGGCCATCCTGAAAGCTACAATAAATTCTCTGTTTTCTAAAAAGCTTGCATGATCAACTTAATTGAGGTAGATCTAAGAAGTAGCAAGCTTTAGATCACCCTCTGGCAGAAGCGGACCCAGCAGAGAGACTCCTTTTCCTCAACAGACCTATCGGAGGCTCTTGGTCCTTCTGAAGGTCCCATATAGGCTGTGGGTTTTGATAGATTCTTACACTGAATTCGAGCAAAGGCAGGTAGTAGCTGTAGAGTGCCAGGAGTATCACTAATTTCACCAAAGAAAAATTCTTTCTGTTGTGAGTTATGCTAATTAACAAACCTTGAAGTACTGATCAGAAGTAAAGCTAATTGAAACACATGCAATAACTGCCTTTGGAGTGCGGTTTCTGATTAACATTTTTCAAATGTGTTCCTGATTAGGCTACTTCAAATGTTAACTACCCTCCTGCCACTAACTCAAAGATCAGAACTTAAACACACACGTGTATCATCACACCTACACACCTTAAATATTTAAAATGGAGAAAAAGCTCTTCTTTCCAATGGTGCTTTAGCCGTCCTGAATAATATTTACTCCCCTGAATGTACTGTGATTTCTGGGTCTTTTTACATGCTCTCCTTGCCTACAATCTCCCTACATTCCCCCATATTTTCCTCTAGATAATTCATATCCATTCTTCAGACTTGCTCTGACAGGAAGCTTATCTTGATCTTTCAAGTCTGAACTGAGTGCCTATCCTCCTTGCTCTCATTAGCAACCTGTTCATCATTGTGAGAGCACCACTGCATCCTACTGTCCATGTGTGCTTACCCGTGGGCCAGGAGTATTTCTCTACACCTTTAGGACAGGCGAATGATTTGTCCTAATTCATCCCCCTGCTGCTCAAGTCCACACCTGTGGGTGATAGGAGGCCAGCCTATCCATCCCTTGTATCTTTCATTTGTTGAATTTCAAATTGGTTTCTTTCCCACCTAGCGCACAAGGCATGGATTTTAGAATATTTTTAACTCCATTTAATCTCAATCCAATTTCCAGCTTTTATATAAATATTATTGCTGTTATAAAAAATACATATATATACATATATATAGTATCTGTTTGCGTTTAAACACTGTATTATACTTATTATTTTATACCGTCAATACTCATATTTTATATCATCAATATTCACATACTAACTTTTCCAGTGCTCTTTATTTCCATTTTTCCATCTAGTATGATTTTCCTTCTGCCTAAAGAACGCTATTTAAACTCGTTGGGAAAAATATTTTGGTGAAGGTATCTCATGGCTTTTTTTTAGGTATGTCCTTCTTTTGCCTTCAATTTTGAAGGATGCTTCTATGGAGTATAGAATTTTAGGATTTTTAAAAGCATTTTAAAGTTGTTATTTTATTGTCTCCTATCCTTCATTTTTGTTGAGAAGTTGCTATCAGTTTTACTGATTTCCTGAATGCTTTTAAGATATCTTTGTGTTTTATTTTCAAGAGTGATACATCAATGTGTCCAGGTGTGATTTTCTATATATTTATCCTGATTGTTTTATAGGGCTTTTTGAATCTTTGGCTTGATGTCTTTCTTCAATTTTGAAAAATTCTTGTCCATTATCCCTTCAGATATTGCTTATACCCTTTTTCTCTTTCTTCTTTATCTCTGGGGCATGAATTACAAAGTTAGAATTGTTGACATTTTCCTATATTTACCTTATGTTCTTTTCTGGACTTTTCCACCCATTTGCTCTTCTTTTTTTCAATCCAGTTATTTTTCTGCTGACTTAACATTCTTTGATAAATCATTTTTCTCTATAAAACCTGTTCTTAACTCACTTCTTGAGCTCATAATTTCAATTATTCCACTTTGAAAATAAACGTTTAATTTTAGAATAGTTTTGAATTTACAGAAAAGTAGCAAAAATAGTACAGAAAATTCCCGTATACCACACAACCAGTTTCCCCTACTGTTAACATCCTACCTTAGTATGATACATTTACCACAACAAATGAACCATTATTGATAATTTACTCCATCTTTAATTCTGGAATTTCATTCTATTTTCTTTTATATTTTCTAGGGCTCTGGTATAATGCAACCTGTAATCTATTTCCTTCAACCTACTAATCACAGTTGTTTTAATATCTATGTCCAATAACTTCAATAATGGAGTCATCTGTGAGTCCATGTCTTTAAATTTTTTTAATTTTTGATATTTTTCTTGATATATTTGGTGTTATTTTTTTATGTCAGCCATCGTGTATGAAAAACTGTGGAAGCTCCAGAAGATGTATTTCTTTTTTAATCCGGAAAATTTCATTCTATCTCCCGATAGATAGCTTGAAGAAAACTACACTAAACCATGATTGGACTGACTTAGAGGTCAGGTTTTGCCAATAACTTGCACTACTCCGAAGTAGTTCTCTCTCCAAGCATTCTACCTGAAAGTCTCCAGTGATAACTAAGCCGTCTCTTATTTAGATATCTGTGTATTCCATTTTTTCCTCTCTTCAGTTGTGTAAGATTGAAAATAATATTGCTCTATTTTCAATGGCTTTCTGTCTAGTTCTTTAGTTCCCTGCCTTGAAATAACTAGTTTGCAAATACCAGAAAGAGAAAACAGTTTTTTAAGATTGACCCACCATCATCTTGGCCCTTTCAGTTCTAGCTGCCTGGACTGCGGTGCGTTTTAATTTTGATTTCCTCTGACTGATGTCACCCCGCAAAGTTCTGCTGACTTCTCTACCTCCTCGCCATGGCCCTCTGCCTGGATGTCTTAACCTTTAATGTTCCATGAATTTGCAACTGCCACTAAAAGAAAAGAGGCTTATAGAATGCACAGGTGTTGATTCAAGTTTTAGTTGCCTTAGAAGGTGTCAAATTTTTTTTTCCTGATTTTATATGGCCAATCTCGTTTTTTTTCTGTTTTGTTTTGTTTTGCTTTAATAGGCTCATTTATCTGCCACAAGACTCTACCTTTTAATGAAAAGTAAAAGTCCTTTTGCATCATTCTTTCCTGATTGTCATTGGTTTTACTATTTTTTTAAGGTAAAACAGATACAGTAAAATGCACAAATTGTCATTATACAGCTAAACACAATTTTATGTAATTATGTACTTGTGAAAATACGCCAAGATCAAAATATCAAAATATTGAGTATTTCTTGCATCACTGAAGTTCTCAAGAGACCCCTTTTGGTTTCTATTAATATCCTCCACCCTACAACAGAAAATCACTATTCTAACCTTCATTTTTTACCAATTAATGTTACTGTCCTTCAATTTCATGTAAATGGAACCCTACAATATCTCTCTTTTAGGTCTTTCTTGATAGAACTCTTTTGAGATTCATACATGCAGTTGCATGTATCAGTAGCTTGCTGTAACTTTTACTGATGTTTAGTTTATTATATGAATATTCCACAAATTTTTAATCCATTCTATCTTTGATGGACACGTTGATTATTTCCAGTTTGAAATTTATGAATAAATCTATACCATACACAATCCCATACAGGTCTATTTATGCTCATCAAGCACTCTTTGTTTTTGAGTATATGTCTACCAGTGAGAATTTTAATTGCCCAAGTACATTCATTCCCAATGTAACATGGGAAAGACAAAAATGTATTTAGAAGAATCACTATTTACTATTTTTCTGGAAGTGCTAGTCATAATAAGACAAGAAAACAAATTAAATATAGAAATATTGGGAAAGTAAAGAAAAAATCATAATCATTATTACTAATAAGATTTCCCAGGTGAAACAAAAAGAAATATAAATGAACACTAAAATATTCTGCTCAGGTGAGGTGCCTGGGTGGCTCAGTTAAGTGGCTGCCTTTAGCTCAGGTCATGATTTCAGGGTCCTGAGATTGAGCCCCACATCAGGCTCCTACTCAGTGGGGAGTCGGCTTCTCCCTCTGCTGCTCCCCCTGCTTGTGCTCTCTCACTCATGCATGCTCTCTCTCCCTCTCAAGTAAATAAATAAAATCTTTAAAAAAATAAAAAATAAAATAGTCTACTTAGAAATTACAATAACAATCCTAGATAGAAAAAAATGTAACAGACTACTAAAAAAACAGAAAAAGTTCCAAAGACTGAACAAGCGGAATGATCAAAATAGATGATTCAAATATGTGATTTTCTTTAAAATTAATCTTTAAAAAAATCAATACATTTAAATATACTAAAATAATTGAACAGATAACATAGACTCTAGATATTCAAATAAATAACTATTTTGTTAAAGTGTTGAATAATTGGCATAAGATAATATGAATCCTGATCTTTATCTTGATGCATGCAAATACAGATGTTAGTTTTTAGAAAAACATTTTTTCTATAGATAGTACATGAAATGTAACTTGTCAAAATGAAGAAAGCTATTTACATGCTCTCCTATTTCTATGAGGAAAGTTAATGGAGCTAATGGGGAGAGTAGTGATTTATTTTCAATGGAGGTAGTATTATTTTAAATTGACACACCTCTTCTAGCCTAACAATTCCTTAAAGATATAGCAGGCTATAAAACCTTTCAAAGAAGTGGACCTACAAGAGATCATTCTTTCTATATATCTACTCTTCCAGCTACAATACTATCAAGTCAATACTGAGCATCCAGAGAAATAAGTAACTGCATTTACTAGTGAATACAATCTTTAAATTACAATACTACTTACCTACCTATGGGTCTTTGCAAAAACACAGTAAGGGTTTGCAATATGAAGGGAAAAACTCTCTAAGAGTCTAAGGTGTATATAAATAATTATAGGATGGTCAATTAATCTCATTTCAATACCCGAAGAGAGCAAAATTGTGCCCTCAACAATCACAAGAAAAATTTATAATTACATATAGATCATGTCCAGAATATAACTGTTCAATACATATTTGTTGATGGATGGTTATACTTTTTTATAATATTCTCATTATACCATGATCAATAATACAGTGCTAGACACATAGCACATAATTCATAATTGTTTGTTAACCTTGAATTTGAAGCAGTATTTAAGTTAACGGCCTATAACTCTAATTTTCTCCCTTGCCTGGCAAAAGCAAGACTTTTTTATTTCCCCTACTTCCGTGACCCCTAAAGTTTTCTGGATGGTTGGAGATGAAATGGGGAAAACAAACATTTTCTTTGGGCAAGGCTTTCTCAATTTTCCCGTTTTGTGATAATAAAGCATGAGTTTTAATTAAGTTTGTAGGCTTACCATCTGTGAGCATCTGGAGTTTCATTCTGTTGCAATGTTGAAGCAAGTGTACCAATTCCAACTCGCCCAAAAGGATAGGACATGTAGACCGAATAGCAGGGTAACAGCCAGCAGTTAATTTTTTCCCTTAAGGTCACTTTCTGTTCTACCTCCAAGTCCATAAAAGAGTTAGTATAACCCTTCAAAGTCATTTATACTCTACTATTACTTGCATAGAAAGTTCATAATAAACCCACTTCTCTTTTTATTCCTTTCAATAACATGCTAAATTTGAAGTTTTCTGTTCTTAGCTCATCACTTTTAAAATACACTGAGATCATTATTTACTTAATGGATAAGACAAAAACATTTGTTTTACTTATAAATAGGAAAAAATACAAAAGCTATTACTATAAAAATAATTCTAACATTTGCTATTTTTTAAAATAAAAGTTTAAGAAACAAAGAGGCCTGATTTTATCAACATTTTCAAATTGATAGAATCATTTTGACTAAATAAGGTGAGGCCTACCTTTGTTAAGATAGCAAAAAGATCAATGTCAAATAGGAAAATCATATCAAGTGTTGCTAAATCATCCAAAGTCTGTGGCCTTGAAATTATGCTATAAAAACTCCATTGTTAAAATGTAATTTAACTATCAGTGATATTTGCCATATGTGGTCTGTCTTATATTGAATTTCGGCTTTTGTTATAATTATTGTCAAAAATATTGTTCAAATAACATATTTCTTCAATGAGCAACAATGTGATACTGTGAAGGAAAAAAAAAATCTTTAGACCTAGCCATAGCTCCAAAATCATTTCAATGAATGGCATGTACTTTCATTTGGAAGCCTTCTCAGCAACCTATAAACTAACAGCCTTCTGTCAACGAGCAACTTACGTATTTAAAATATCATAAATTACTTTGAGATCAGAAAAGCTTTTTATTAAAGGTATCAATTTTTGTTATCTACTGCTGTGTATCAAACTATCTCCTACTCCAAAATTTGGCTTAAACTAGCAGCTGTTTTTATCCTACATCATGATTTTGAAGGATAGGATTTTGCATTAAGGATCAGCTGAGTGATTCCTTTTTGATGTGACATCAACTCAGTCACTTGGTAATAATCAGCTGGCAGAAGGTCTGCTCTAGAAGGATCTAAAACAGCTTCACTTACATGTCTTCCACCTTACTGGTGATCACTGGAAAACCATCAACCGGACTACCTGCCCATGGCTTCTCCTAGCGGCTTGGGCTTGCTCACAGCATGACTGCCACACGGTCATCAGATGGATAGGACGGTTCAGGACTCCAACAGACGGTTTTCCAACAGGCGTGGGGAAAGCTAAGGCTTGTATGACTCAGACTGTAATCTCAGAATGTCACATAGTCTGCGTTCTGTTATTAAATCACTCCCTAAGAGTAGCCCACACTCAAAAAGAGTGGAAATAGGGGCGCCTGGGTGGCTCAGTCGTTAAACGTCTGCCTTCGGCTCAGGGCGTGATCCTGGCATTCTGGGATCGAACCCCACACCAGGCTCCTCCGCTGGGAGCCTGCTTCTTCCTCTCCCGCTCCCCCGGCTTGTGTTCCCTCTCTCACTGGCTGTCTCTCTCTGTGTCAAATAAATAAATAAAATCTTTAAAAAAAAAATAAGAGTGGAAATAGACACTGACCCTCAACCAAAGTAACAAAGCATTTGTGTCCATTTTTTAATCCAACATACTCTGTAGAATAAAAGGGTAGATCACAGGAATCCACGGACTGACACATTATCACACATTGCATACACCTGAGTAACACACGCCCAGATGAAGAAACAGAACATTGCCAGCACCACAGAGCTTCACCGTATCCTTCCCCTTTCAAGTTATAAGCCACTGCTCAAGAATAACCACTAGACTGTCTTCTAAAAGCATAGTTTACTTACTGTGCTTTATACAAATGGATTCAAACATATCTTTTGGATCTCGCGGCTTCTGTTCAACATTATGTCTGTGGGAATCTGCCTATATTATGGAATATAGTTTTAGTGTTTATTATTATTGCCGTATAGTATTCTAAGAATATAACATTACATTTATTTCATTTATTTCTCCATTCCACTACAAAGTAGATAGAGATATCTAGGTAGTTCCCAGTTTGAGCTATTCCTTAAAATTGCAGAAGCTTTCTCATTTGCAGATTTTTTTGGGGGGGGCTGTAGGGTAGGTTTTTTCCACATGGGACAATAAAAGTGTTTTATCATATAGGAAAAAAGGGGACAAGGCATGTCTGTAATTTTTTACTTAGGTGTTTTCAACACGTATTTACAGTAGATAAATCCACAACAGCTCAAATAGGTGATTTTTAGGAAGACATTCCCCTTCCCTGCATAAGTTACTTTGAACTATCACTATTTCTAATAACTGACCAAATGCCCTATATGTTTATTCAGGGAAAGAACCGAAAACAAAGACTTTTATGCGTTGATTTTTGGCCAAGCGTGCCCAAGATTAGGAACAATTTATTGTAATTGTCACCGCTACGCTTTTCATAATCTTATAAAAAAATTTGTTTGTTAAATCACAGCTGCCTACAGCTAAGTTGGTAGAATAAAACATTTTCCCTTCAAGAGTCCTAGAATAATGTATTGCTAGTCCAGATTCTAATAAGTATGACTTCAAACTTTTGGGGAGAGTGTGACCCTTAAAAAATAAATCTAAGAAAGAGACACTAATCAGCTATAGAGAAAAATAAACTTCCTTGCTCACCAGACAGGGTATCAACAATTTATTTCAAACTGAGATCAATGTAGCCTGAAACAAAATGACAGTGGATTTTCTATGCCTTTACATAGCATCACTTCCTTGATGATGGGAATAATTCAAGAAAAAAATATATATATGGCAAAACAAACTTATTCTAAATTTAAAAATTCAGATTATGCAAGGGAGGAATGATTGTTTCACCAATAGCTATCAATAAATTGCTATAAATAGCATGACATGTTCCTTAAATGGATTTTACAGAAATATATGGTATACATCTTGACTTATTGTTTTGATACCTGGTAGTTGTTTTTCTGAGTTCTGCACTTTTTCATTTTATTGTTTATACATTTTCATCACAAAAAGTTGACAATGACTTTCTTCTTTCTCTCCTATCAGCTTTGCACTTGTGATCATTTATATTAAACCTAAGGTTAGTTGTTTTTTATTTATATTACATCCTAACTGATATCTACTCCGACTACGTGCCAAGAGCAGAAAGAAGAAAGAACTGGTTTTAAGGTTCTTACAGGAGAAGTACCATGCCTTTTAAATAATGGCTAGATGGGAAAAAATTCTGCAAATAGAATAAACTCAAAAACTTTGATATATTGCAGTATATTGACTTATAAAAGTTAAAAGTATTTTTTAAAAAGAGCTGGGTTATTATGTTTGTTGTGTATTTTTAGTAGTTGTTTCCTAAAATTTCCATTCTTGATTTTAATACTCTTAAAACGTGCCTTTATCACAATAATTATGATTGACTTTATCACATTCATAGATTGAATATCTGGGGTTTGAAGAGTCCCTGGTTCACTATTGTTGGTTGGAAACTGAGCCAGCAGGCTTGGGAGTACCTGTGTAAAAACAAGTGCCAGTGCTCGTCACATTCACTCAATCCTCTTCTGCAATCTGGAGACCTCTGCACATAATTTATGTTGACCCCACTTTTTTAGATAAATCTAGAGAGTAAATTATGAGGATCACAAATGATATAGAAAAAGACAAAGCATGGGAGGGAGGTTTCATGGAGCAAAATAACAGGATGTTAGCCAAAATATCCCTCATGGTTTTCAGAGTCCATGAGAGCAACTGATGTATGACATTTGTTACATATGGTTCATTACCCTCATCTGGACATGTCATCCTTTAGGACGAGTTCCTACAGCATGGCTGAAATTTCCAAAAAGTCAGAAACAAAGCTGTTACCTAAACCTCATTAAAATAAAACCTCATTATTAAAGAGATGTTTTTATATAATAAATGTCCAAGGAAAAGATACGAGTTTTGACTCTCAGCCTGATGACTATTAAGTAGATTATTTCTGAATGCAGGATCACAAGAAGCATTACTAGAAATGTGTGGGTATGTGCGCACACATGCATGTTTACAATATTTGCAGACGTATTTCAGAGGATCAGAAAAGTTGGAGAATTTTGCTGTTTACCCCATATGCCTTATTTTTATTAAAAACAAGAAATATAAGGCGAACCAAGATTTTTTTTTTTTCTTAACACAACAAATTGGACTCCCTTCTCCATCCCTCATAGTTTTCTGCTCGGGTTTTCAGCCTATTCCCATGGCTTTGCAAAACTGGAATGTCACCAATGCTAAAGCAAAGAAGCAGCTTGCAATGACAGATTATTTTTGAAAGGTAAATTGTAAGACAATATAAATCAATTCATGTAAAATTACAGTTTTTTACTTCTTGTCATTTATTAAACAAATGAGAGCCTATAGTTCACCATTCTATCCACACAATAAACCTGTATGATAGAAGATTCCTCTATCAATGGTAGACAAAGTTTGGAAAGACACAGATTAAGCCCAGTATCCATCTCTGACAATAGCTATTTGCCTTTTAGCAGTTTTCTTAACCTCCTTGTGTCTTAGGTTTCATCATTGTAAAACAAGAATATTAGGCATGGGATAAGAAAGTTCCCACAAGAAGTAATATGTAGAAAAATCTCCTAGACAAAGAGATTATTCGCATCCCTCTACAGGAGACACTTCGTGTCAGGCAAAATTTTCACCCCAAATGACTTCATTGGTTAGCCTAGAAAATACCATATTCATTTTTTAAAACTCTACTCCAGCATCACTGCTTCTAGAAAGTTTACTGACATGTCTCCATCCCTATGTAACTGACAACTCGGATTTCTCTTCTGCATTTGTATCTACGAGAGCACCTTAAAATATTACGTTTGTCTCTTTATTCTTACAGCCCACCTTCCCTCCAACTTTTCAGATGAACATGGAAATGTTCTTATTGTTACAGGCCTCCTACCACAGTGCTCACCCGCAGGTTATTAACTATTTGAACGAATGGGGAATGGAATGAATGCCTGAAGTTATAGTTCAAGCTGCAAAATTGAAGCCAGGAAGACTAGGAGACTAAAGGAAGCAAAGGACAGAGCCAGTTTATCAACTGTTCTACAGATCATTAGTCATATATGGCTACACTCACATGATTTCAGGAAAAAATTTTGGTAGCATCTAAAAATGCATTTCCATTTTGTTGGCAATGTTTGAATGTGTGTGTGTGTGTGTGTGTGTGTGTGTGTACATACGTGTGTCTATAAAATGATGCAATAATATTAACCTAATTCAATAACCTTTTCATTCTCAGGAAATAAATAAAGGATAAGACATTAATGAGAATTTCCAGTAGGATTGTTTTAATGGCTTCCCTCAATGATTTTACTTTAGATTTATGGTCAATAAAATGCTGTGGGCAGTTTCTCTTAACACATTTTAACACAGATTTCTCTTAACACATTTCCTTGGAGGAAATCATGGTACTACATAGTCATTCAGAAGGAGGAATCTGGACATTGACTGCTAGATATTAACAAAAGGACTTTTCTCCTGAAGATAAAAGTGGTTGACAATGTTGAACTTCTGTGCAATTAGATGTGACCATCAGCCCAAGTCATAGCTAATGGGACAAGGGATGACGTGATGGGCCACTTCTATAGTGCAGACAACGGACAACTTCCTGCATGAGCCTGCTACGAGCTATCAAAGATACTGGGGAATGCTGGGGCTGCAGCACAAGGTGCCAAGGGTCCTGTAGGCTCATAGGTGAGCTGCCCAAATCTTTTGGGCCAGAAACCCACTTTGGACTGCTGTATGATGGGAGAAATAAAATTTCATTTTGTTCAGCTATGGAGATGTAGAAGTTTTGAGTTAGCATACCCTAAATTATACAATGGCATTCTTGAACATCTGAATGAACATTTTTAACTGGTTAACTTTAAAAAAATGTCACTGCGTACATTATTATGGAATTTTCCTTCTTATTAAGAATAAGCTTCAAGGGTCACCTGGGTGGCTCAGTTGGTAAGTGTCTGCCTTCGGCTCAGATCATGATCCCAGGATCCTGGGATCGAGCCCCACATCGGGCTCCCTGCTCAGTGAGAAGCCTGCTTCTCCCTCTCCCACTCACCCTGCTTGTGTTCCCTCTCTCACTGTCTCTCTCTCTGTGTCAAATAAATAAATAAAATCTTACAAAATTTAAAGAAAAGAATAAGCTTCAAACATAATGAGAACAAAAAATTGGTGGAACGGATTCACACACCGTCACCCGGTTTCAACATGTCCTAATTTGCTTTATAATATTCTCTCCCTCTTATATATATTTAAATGTAAAATACAAAAATCATGATGCTTTGTCCTCAAATGTTTTGGAATGTATCTCTTAAAATAGGAAAATAATGGCAATGGTTTTTACATCATCATATTATATCAGTCTTCAAATTCTTAAGTATTTCAAAAATTGCATTTTATAGCTGCTTTGGATAAGTTGGAATTTCAGCCAGGATTCAGGCAATGCATTTACCTGCTGTATCTCTGATCTCTTAAAACCAAACAGACCACCTCCTCCCTGTGCTTCTTTATCATTATTTGTTGCTTCTGTATATTTGTTTCCTATTGCCACTGTAACAGATTACCACAAATTTAGTGGCTTAAAACAACACAGATTTATTCTCTTAAAATTCTGGAGGTCAGAAGTTCAAAATGATTCTTAAGGGGTTAAAATCAAGACACCAGGACTGGATTGTAAGAGAGGGCCGTTAGATAGTCCTTTCATTGCACATTCCACTTCTAGAAGCTACTGGCATTCCTTGGCTCCTAGACACATCCCTCCAAGCTCTGCTCCTCTGAATACATCAATTTTTTTTTTCCTGTTTAGTAAAATCTCTGTCTAAATCCCTTTTATAATGCACTTATGACACATTCATGGCCCACTCGGACAAAAGAGAATAATTTTCCCAACTCAAGATCCTTAATGGCATCTCTACTTCACCATATAAAGTGATATTCACAGGTACTGAGGATTAAGATTTCTTAATTTCTGGACATCTTGGTATGCCATTTTTCAGCTTACCACAACGGGTGGGAAATGATTTCTCTGAAAAGATCAAGACAGTGGTCTTAACAGAAGGCCCCACATTCTGGATTTGCCTAAGTATTACTTTATTATGTGATTTAACTTGTTCTTCTATGTCCTTTGTATCCTATATGATGAAGATTAGGTCTTAAAGCTTCGTGAGATCTAGGCTAGACATTTTGGGCAAAAATAATTTTAGATGCTGTGAACTTTAAGTTGCATCCAATTGAAGGACATGGGCTGTCAGATCGTTATCAGTGACGCTAACTCTGATGACATTAAGGTGGCTGCTTCCAGATATCTCTGGTATATTTTTCCTTTTGCAACTGTCAACACGATTATATTCTGACACTCTATGACCATCGTATTCCCTAATACTTTACCTAACAATTTTAATTACCACTGATGATCCCACTGTAGTTTTATTCTGATTTGTTTTGTAAAGCTCTTAAAACTTTGCTAATTCCCTCTTTCCTCCTTTATAGTTACAGCTCAGTGAGGATAGTTTAATCTTTTTTGACACAAAAGGATCTCTTAAGCTCTGGTGTCATCTTCTGAACCTTAATTTTCTTTGAACACTAATAGAGTAACAAAGAACAAAATTCGGATGATTTAAGCAGTACTGTTACAACAATCCTGTTTTGAGGAGCTTTGAAATAATGAGCCTTTCCTATATCTTACAATGATTTCACAGAAACAGTCCATTGGACCAGATCCATGAATAGGAATGCCATCAAAGACCTATTAAAAGAGAAATGAAACTATTGCCTTCTGTTCTTTACATTATAGTAAGAGGTTATCACATTTTGAAAGTTGAAGTCTTTTGAGATGTTTTATGTTAGCTGGAATGAAATTGCCCCGATGTGAAAGGTTCTCTTAGTGGAGCCTATCGGACTTATTTTTCTCAAGGGAGTTGCTTCTGTCCAGATGGAGCTCACTTTGAGAGTGTGGTCATTTGTTTCTCATTCCCAAAAGATTATAATCATTTTGCCAGCAGGGAACTGATCAAAATTTCCCTAGAAATTTTATTTGATTGAGATCTGGTGTCATTTTTTGTAGTACCCACCCCTAAAACCTCCCCCATCGCTGATGATGAAACAGCCATTGCCAAAGTCAGTCACGATGCCTAGGTTACGTAATTACGTGTAAGATGCTGACCGGCTATTTCCTTTCTCCACTAAGCACCAACTATGAAGATAGAGGAAGAAATTGTTAGGATCAGGACTTGAGGTTAGATTGAATTAACTTCCTGACAGAGATGTAGGACCAACATAGGCTCTAGAATTTTATTTTCTGAATATAGTCATGAGGAAGTAACAGCCAGATCTTCAAAGAAACCAAAATAAGAAAGAGGAAAAGCTGGATTCTTTTGAGTTCAAATATTTTAGGTCTTTTTTTTTTTCTGCAAGAAAATTACCCCACAGTAGAGAGTAAATTAATGTTTAATTATGTTTGGTTTTGGTTTTTGTCTTATTTCACTACAGAAGGACCAGCTATTTAACTGTATAAGATTGATGGGAAAAATACCATTTTGATATTCCTGAAAGTTGCTGAAGAAGAGGCTTCCAGACAGAGATTGACAATAGGTTTATGGGCCTTAAAATAGAAGCTGTTCTATTAGAAGAGAGAAGATCATTGTGGTGACAAGAAAGATAGTGTGCCTTAGTTCTCAATGTATTAGGTGCTGGAATAAATCCTGACCCGATGCTCTTGGCATGAGCTTAAGCCCCAGCAACTCTCTGCCCCATTATGGGAAAACCTCATCATCTGAGGGTCTTCCTCTCTGGGCTCAGTCTCAGAAAGGTTTGAGGTCCGGTGACTGTGGTACTAGGGAATGATCTCTTCTCAAAGATATACTGAGAAGAGAGTCTTTCAGCATGCAGTGGGAGCAGGAGCAGGGGACCTAGCCTTCATCACTGGCCCCATATGGCCAGGGATACAGCAACACTTCACTGTCCTCAAACCAGCATTCCTCAGAATCACCTGGGGGATGTATTCAAATGCACATTGTTGAAGCAAACCTCCAGAGTCATGAAAATTTTCATTTCTAATAAATATTCAGATGACGCCTCTACTGCCAGCAGGGACCACACATTCCCACCTATTGTAGTTTTTTCTGTGTGAGAGACACAACTGACAGAGGGGAATATTTACCCCCTTCTTGAAAACAGTGCTTGAGAACCGAGCTATACTGACTCCCCTCCCCCTCAGCCAGGACCTCCTGCCTTCCTCGGACCACAGGGAAGGAAACATGTTATAACTCAAAGAGCCTGGGTAAAATGACTCCGCTTCATGTAGCTCTACGTAAGATGGCTCCACTTCATGTAGCACTAGGTTGGGACACAATTTGTTCCTGAATAATTAGTCGTTATGCAGGATAGCACATCCCTGGGCACCAGTGGTCACTTCACGGACCAGGGAGCATACTTCCTCACCTCCGATTCGCCACCCGAAGACCGAAATCTATAGAGTGGTTATTCAACTTCTACTCAGTGACTAGTTGCTCTTCATCATGGTTCAGGACACCAAAATAGGTCAACCCAGGCCCACCTCCCTACTGAGGCACTCAGTGCACCAGCAAGACCATGGAATTGCTGACACACACACGGTTAGAGCCGCAGGAGAAGGAAAGCTTGCACACCTGCTTGTCCTGCCAGTCCCGGATCTGGCTTAGAGATTTCTGTGGCACATAATTAGCTGCACTCAAAATTGTGTTCAGTGATACCTGATTTCATGAGAATATCCCATCCCTTCCTATGTCACTTTTTTGGTAATTAAGACAACATATCCTTGTATGTCATAATGTTAAGAGGTAGGAAAGTGTATCAAAAAGGAAGAGATGGCTTTTTGCCGTCACAGTCCATGCAAATACATGGAAGAGGCAGATCTTAAATATTAATAACATTAAGTACTAATTATACTTCATAAATGATACGGAGAAATATAGTATGCAAAAAGATGGTTATATAGGACCTGTTCCAGTCCGATCTCAGAGGAGGTGATATCTGAGCAACACGCATTGCATTTCTAGAACACCCATTCAACGGATCCACTAAGCCCCTACTCTGTGAACGCCATGTTGAACCATTCTCCCAGGGCTTCCAGAGCAGGGCTATCCAAAAGAACTTTCTGCAATGGTAGAAACTGTCTATAATTTCTGCCCAGTCCACAATGCAGCTTCTAAATACATGTGACTATTGAGCACTAGAATTGCTATTTGGGTGCCTAAGGAGCTCTGTTTATAAAAACTTCTTAAAGTCACATGTTGCTAGTCACTACCACATTAGACAGCCCTTGCAGACTCTATAGTGACCCAAGAAAAGGACCTAGGGCTCACTGAGGATCTACAAAGTTTGGACAACTGATAGAAACCCGGTAAGGCAGAAAGCCAAACATTTAGTTCATCCTAACACATTCCCAGCTTTGCTTACTGTAACCTTCTGTTTCCTAACTACGTTGTTCACTTTTTACTTGACACTATCCAACATATTTCTGCCAAGATCATGGCTTTCTCTTGCCAATTTGTCTGTCTCTTGCCAGGATCTTATTTATCATTTTCCCCCAAATGTTAAATATTCCTTTCTTTTTTTTTTTTTTTTTACTTCCTTTGAAATTAATCACAGTACTTTATTGGTCCCCTTTTGGCTTTGGTATATACACTTAAATTCATATACTTCCTAAATGTTCTTCTCAAGTTCATACGCTAGAAAATCGACTCAAGTCAATACATTTGATTCAATATTGAACATACTAAGAATATTTTGCTTCAATAGAAATTTTTATTCTAAAAGCATCCCCATGTGTATTATGTAAACAACCCAGTGAAGTTTGTTGGGTAAATTAGCCAACATCACACTGCCTATTTATATTTACTTAACTGTTGTGTGTGTGTCCTTTGTGAGACTGTACATTTACTAGGGGCAGAATCTTTGTCTATCCACTGATACCTTCCCATCGTGTAGCACAGTGTCTGGCCTAGAACAGAGGCTCAATAAATATTTGCTGGGTAAATAAATCACCAGAGGTCTGGCCTCTTGCCTTATAACACAGACCATAATCGGTCGTGTTTTCTAAGTCTTTGTATAAGGAGTTTGTGTTAACTTTCTGCTCCTTATCACTAATTTCATGCAAATTAGTGCATAAAGATTCCAGCATAAAACTCCTTTGGCAATAGGAGACCAACAGTGATGTGTCAGGCACATAGTCAAATTACTCACTCCTATTTATATCATGCACATAAAGAACTTCTGATTTCTAATCATACTAGAGCAATAGGGGGAAACTATAGAAAGCTAGATTAGGCCACAAGCTGGTAGTGCTGAGTACATTCTGCCTTGATAAATCGAGTTTGAAACAAAATCAAATTAAAGTTTGTCACCCTTAGAAATTTTTGGAACGGGATTCTGTCAGAATGATTTTAGTTGTATTCACTTCAAACAAAGGATTTAAAACAACTGAAAAAGAGATAACTTTCTACTTAGGTTTTATTATAGGATTGAGAGATGAGCAGTTTTAGGGGTATTAGTGTTAAGGCACGCCTGGGCGTACAAGTATGGCTCTCTCCATAAATTAAGCGCTGAAAATCAAACCTAGTCCCTTTCTCTGCACATTAAAATTTGGTATCCTTTCGCAATGACTTGTTCAAGCGTTTATGAGATGGATCACCCAAAAATGATCACGTGCCTCAGCAAACGAAAGCAGAGCCTAGGGAAGTGTTGTGGGCAGTCTGCCTGGGCTGTGTCCCTGTCATCCATCACTACCATGAACACAGAGGAGATGGCCCTTTAATAGAAACCGGCTAATTTCTTTAGAAATATCTCATTAGGCCCGCCCTTCCTGAGCTGCTTCTCCATTAAAATGTGATAAATGAGTTCTGCCATTGCCAATTCCAGCCTGTCCTTTTTTCCTTAATGAAATGAAGATGCGTCATGCTGGCAAGCACTCAGGACAGACATAATTATTCATGCTCAAAGTGTGCGGTAACCCAGCCCATCACTGCCCCACACACACTGGAGGTGGGAGCTTCAGAAGCCAAAAAGGTGCCTGAATAGAGATTTATTTTCATTTTACTCAGTGGGAAAAATGCTATGGTTTTGTATACTCTCTCTTTCGACTTTTTCCTCCATGTCTTTTTTTCTCCACCTTAGATAAATGTGTTCATGTAAGTGGGTATACAAGTTTGGCACTTATACTTCTGGATCTTAAATATAAACCAGTTTAAAACCATATTAAGTTGAATCAAAGTTGAAATTTATTTTTAAAAATATTATATGTAAAAAAATATTATATGTAGGGGTGACACCATATTTTAAATGATGGTCTTCTTTTTCAAACATTAGTTTTGAGATCTAGATAGACAGGCATGTAGCCCCCAAACAATGGAGTTTCACTTCTGAATACGTGACTTGCCTTAACTACCGGATACTAGTGTTTCCCTTTGATTCAAAATTACATCTATTATATCATGTGTCTCTGCCACTGGGCAAAGTGAATAGGTTTTTCTCATCATTTCAAAGTCTTTATTGAGTCTTTCAGATGATCTGCTTTTCTCCTGTACTCAAATTAATGCACAAGTAAACGTACTGTTACAAAAGGATCTGAAACTCAGACTCAAATGTAAATGCCTATCATTTCAATGTGCTACCTCCAGAAAAAAAATGCTATCTGCCAGAGCCAGCCTTTAATTTTTCCTAAGGCAAAATCACACACACACACACACACACACACATACATTTTGGTTTCTCACTTTGCAGGGTTCCCTGGGCTGCAGCATGAACCACACCTCCCATGCGTCTCTGGAGCTGCTTTTAGCCTGTACAATAGCACTAACATTTACAAATGCTGGAATAGCATTAGGAGAAAAACAGACAACTCCAAATTTTAGGGAACTCATCACCAAACAAAGGCATCTATTTACAAAGTCATTTTCCTGTTGCTTGTCAGATCTCAGTTATTTCCTAATGAGTTCACCATCTTTGTCATTTTCTTTTTATTCCTGAGAAAGGTAAATCATTAATTTTATTTTCTGATAAGGGAACTTATCCTCGACTTAGGTTATTAAATTTATAACACTGTATATTTCCTAGCAAAATCTTAGATTCATTGCCATTTTTCATCTCGGAGGTAGGCAGGGAATAGCATTTCTGAAATACACTGTGTATTTAGAAACTGAAACAGGTCCTTTTCCCACCCTGCTTGAGCCTGGCAGAGTGAGAGAAGACCGGAGACCATCTTCTCAGTTACTACCAGGTTAGCGAGAAGTTTCTTGTAGGAAGGCAGGTCTTGATTTCTTTGTACTTTACAAATCTAAAAATCACTAAATGGTGCTAAAAACAAACCAAGTATGGAAGGGAGATTAAAAGGTAGGGTGAAAATTGATAGCACAGTAAACAGACCTTTTTACAGATCTTTTCTGGTGATTTAGAAAATTAAACGCATAGTCAAAAATTTCCATATGAATAATCCAAAGATCATATAATTTCAAGCCATCACGTTTCTTGTCGCTTGGTTACTTCAATGACAGCAATCATTATAATAGTAAGGACAACATGAGCAAACTAAAATTAGTGAGTAATACCGATTGACCTGTCTCCATGCTAACAATTTTACATGCATCATCTCATTTCATTCTCAGAAGAATGAAGTCACCTACTATGAAGTAACCTCCCCAACGCCCTACACAGCTCCCCTCTGGGAGAGCCAAGTCTCCCTGCCTCCTGAAATTGAGTTCTGAGCTACTTTATGCTCTGCGCATGCGGAGTTTTTCTTCTGACCGATCATGCATTGTTTCATTTTATATTTCATCTCTTCGCTTCCTGCCTGAGGATCCCATGTTCCTCCAGCTACCCTCTAATAAACTGAGGTGATTCACTGCAAATATTCCCAGCAAGAGAGGGCCGTTTAAGTCAAAATATATCGGAGAATGGGAAAATTCTTTTAGTAGCACTTTGCTCGTGAAACTTTCAAGTGCCCGTTTGTGTGTTTGCTATCCTCCACAGCTGGCTTCGCTGGGAACTGATGATAGCCCCGGCTGCAGGACAAACAGCTCTGCTCGGTTTTGTGCAGGAGGGCAGCATCTGCTGGCTGATCAGAGTGTCTGCAGAGAGAGAAAGAAAGGGAGAGAGAGAGAGAGAAAACCAAAAAACAAAAAAGGAAAATGACTTTAAGAACAGCGACCCAGACAAAAGATAAATGATAAGGCCCAAGAAGAGAGGTCAGGTACCAAGAGGAGAATGTGTGGAGCCAACTGGCAAACTCCTGTATACGGTGTGAAAAGTGCTTTGCATGGAAAGCATCATAATCCACGCTCTTCAGAAATGAGCAGCATTGATTGCGAGTTGAGTGTTAGAGATTTAGCAGCACCAAAGGAGCGGTGAGTCGGGTCTGTACACCTGTGTCGCTATGGTGCCCACATCCTTCAAAGAATATAGGAAAGACATCTCGTTTGTGCCTACAAGTCTGGGTGACCCAGAGATTTAGAGCATTTTTCAATGAATCTTAGCCAGTTAGATCCCAAACCAAACCATTCAGGAAAAGAAGAACCCCCCCCCTCCCTCTTTTCCTCTTCCCTCAGACTCCTTTGTGGCAGCTCTGGGCCGTTCTGATCCCTGACCTAACAAAGGTGTTTATTCTCTTTTATTTACCCCTGACTCTCTCTTTTAATTTCTGCATCAAATCCTAGGGCTTAGATATTCTCCTGTAAACTCCTTTCCCTAATGGCAAGTGTTCCCTGAAGAGTCATTTCAGTGGGTCATAGGGTTATTACCTACTTCCTTCCTTCATTAGTTCCCCCTTGGGAGTAAGTACAGTGGTTGGAGTGCCTGGCTTCCACCCCAGCTTTGGACACTTTTCTCTCCCACGTCACTACATTTGCTAACCTCCTCCCTATCAGCCCACTGATCCCCCCACACATAAGCTTTATTTCAGTTTGCTTACTACTTTAGTCTCTTTCGTCCATAGGAGTATCATGGCTCTGACATTTCCTGGTTTCTTCCCCAGTATATCCCAGCATCAAGCATAGTGTCTGCTGTGTAGCAGGCGGAATAAATCTCCTAATTATTAATTGGCAATGAGTCAGAGACTGCACCCTCTCAGACTCGCACATTCTTTTTTTTTTTTTTTAAGTTTTTATTTATTTGACAGAGAGAGACACAGCAAGAGAGGGAACACAAACAGGGGAAGTGTGAGAGGGAGAAGCAGGCCTCCCACTGAGCAGGGAGCCCAATGCGGGGCTTGATCCCAGGACCCTAGGATCATGACCTGAGCCAAAGGCAGACGCTTAACAACTGCGCCACCCAGGCGCCCCCAGACTTGCACATTCTTAATACAACATTCCCAACATGACTAGAAAGGAGAAGGAACTTGCATTGAAGGATAACCAACATTTACAAACATTAACTCTTTCATTTTTCACAACTGGACTGTAAGGTAACTAATTTTCTTCAAGTTTTAAGATTTAAGATGAGAAAAACCGAGGTTCAAAAAAGTTAAATGATTTGTGGTAGATCATACACATAGAAAATGGTGAACCTGGGTTTTAACCCCACTTTATACTCTGAGCATCTGAAGTTCCCCTTCTTTCTGTTGCTTTTTATTGCCTGTACTGGATCAGAAAAGCAGATTTATTCATGAGTTATCAGAGATATTTTGGGGTGATACTCTGTCAGCTTGCAAGAAAGTGTTTCCGCCTACATTTGGGGCTAATTTATGCACTGGTAGTTGTGGCCATATTGTTCTTGAGTGAGAACGCAAATTGACTCCATACATCAGCCAGAAGCTGGTCTTCCTTTAACAGCTGATTCCATGACTTGTCACATTTTCAAACTCCTCTGGGTGTCATGAAAGAGGGTGGATGGGCATTTTACTTAAAAATATGAAGAAGAAGGTTGCTATTTCTGCAGCATTATAAAGCTATAGTTTACTGGCTGGTAATACTGACTTTCCCTAATATTGTACCGGATAGAACTGACTTTTCTACATTTAAGAAACTGAAGCATCTAAAACAAACACTTAGAAGGAATAATTTGGCAGGTGAATAGGAATGGTAGTGAATCATTTTGGAGACATGTCACAGCCATCATACTCTTGAGAAATGGCCATCTCCACAATCACAAATACATTCACGCCGTTAGTACGAGTGGGGTGGCGAGACATTTTTCTTCACTAATGCTTTTAACTCTGACTCACAATGCCCATCCTTCTTCCTCTCCCAAGTCACTGTCCAGAGAATGGCTCACTACACTGTATTCTCACTTCCATCAAGAAAATAGTATCCTTATCATTGGAATTTATTCAAGATTTCATTCCCTTAATTGTGTTGATATTTATTATCAGTGGGGGAAAAATAGAGCTCCTCTAAAGACAAAAGTTACATAAATAAAATAAAACTTAATTTTAGTAATTGACTAGGAGGAGGAAAAATGGGAACCATGAACCAAACTCTGTCCACTCAAATATCATGTACCTTAAAAATACAAAAACTATAAAATAGCTTAGGCTTGGTATTAAATTCAGAAAGGGGGATTTTGTTTCTTGTTGATATAACAGGATAATCTTAGATGACTTTAAATTCTAAAGAGAAGGTAGCAGACACAGTTAATATGTTCTGCCATAAGAATCTATAGAAATGACATGTTAATAACTTGTTACTGAT
The DNA here is from genome assembly GCF_023065955.2 of Ursus arctos. Lineage (NCBI taxonomy): Eukaryota > Metazoa > Chordata > Mammalia > Carnivora > Ursidae > Ursus > Ursus arctos. The sequence continues at coordinate 19,726,815 of NW_026622930.1, forward strand.
TATTTAATGAAGAGCTGAGAGTTTCTACCTCAATGGTTTAGGGCAACACAGACTACCAGACTCAGTACTTGAATTCTAATCCTACCTCAGTCTTTAAGAAGCTGTATGACTTTGGACAAATTGTATCTCTGGGTCTCAGCTCTCTCATCTGCATAATGAGGGGACAAAATAAAATGACCAAAGTCCCCTTCTAGCTTTCAAATAATAATAAGTTATCATTTGACAGTTATTAATATAGATTTACTTTTTAATCACTGAAAATACAGACAGATTATTTCAACAATGCATTGAACACATTTTCTAGCCAAACACTGCAAAAAGTGCAGAAATAAAACAGTATTTCTATTTCACTAGCAACTCCCCATCCCAGTGTCCAAGCTAAGACTTTTTCAACGTGGTACATGAAACCCAAGATGTGAGAAAATATAGTAAAAATTTCTTTCTTCCTAACATTAGCACTCACTACTAAAGACACAGTGAAATCTACAGATGATCACACCGTTACTTTAGTTTTTACTGTAAATAATACCACATACCCAGTTTTACTCATTCTATTTTATCTGTTCATTGACTTGATATATGGGGAGGGATATACAGAGTCACAACAGGTTTAAAAGACTCCTTTAAATGAGGAGAGAGACAAGTTTCTGGGATTCAGGATAACAATAAGGTTAGAGTCTCACTTCCTGCTATAGGGATTAGGAATTTGATATGATTCACCTAAACGGAATTCCCTTTAAAATTTCAAATCCTTTTAAAAGAGACAAAACGTAGTAACTGACAATCTTCTGCATTTGCATTTATCAAATTAAGTTATCTCATTCAGGATAACATCATGAGAGAATACTGTTAGAGGATTCACGTCTCCTGCCTGGAGAATGAATAGTTTCCTCATTAAGCAGCAATGAGAAATAACCCCTATTGAGGCTCCCAGCAAATGACATTATGTCTAGGGGTGAAACTACTGGGGACTGAAAGGTCTTCATCGTGCTGAAGTTCTCTCTGGAACGGCTGTAGGGAGTTTAAAGTATATAACCCACAATATTCGGTGCTGAATCCCAAAGCACAAGTAAATGACTTGCACAAAACGTTGCAAATACGGGATGGAGTAAACATTGCTATAAAAACCCTATCCAAACCACAAACACAGGCAGCCAAGGCAGCCTACTGATAATGAAGGGAGCAATGAATGAGATGTGTTGTGTTGTCATCCAAGACCCTGAATTCAACTCCTGTGGATGTTGTTCCTCCTCTGCAAAAAATTTGAATTTAACCCTACTACCCAACACTTCCAGTTTGACAGAGACCTTTAATTATTTCCTTTCCACACTATCCAAGGCTGAGACAGAGTCACATAAGAAAAGGTACATCCTATAAAGGTTTGAAAAATCTGGTTCATGTCTCAGCTCTTGTGTTTATTAGCTGAGTGACATTTGGCAAATTTCCTTTACCACCTTGAGATTCAGATTTCTTATCTTCCTTTAGAAGGGGGATAATTGGATAATCTTTGCCTTATCAACTTCACCTAGTTGTTTCTTGGGAAAAAGGAAAATTATGTATGTGAAAATTCTCTGTAAGCTATAAAACAATATTTAAATGTTAATTGGTAAAAGGAGACTATCTCATTAAAAAAGAATGGCAAGGTTTAGGGCTTTTTTGGTTTTTATTTTAACTGCCTACCAGAATACATAGCTAGTATCAAGTCAGTGCTTTCTCAATGAACTTTTAGATGACATCCAATGAGCAGGATCAGGCATGAAGGGATGGGGGTGTTGGGGATAGCTGAGTATCTGGATGATGCTAAAAAGCCAGGTTAAAAAATCCTCAGGTAGGGGTGCCTGGGTGGCTCAGTCGTTGGGCGTCTGCCTTCGGCTCAGGGCGTGATCCTGGCATTCTGGGATCGAGCCTCACACGTCAGGCTCCTCCACTGGGAGCCTGCTTCTTCCTCTCCCATTACCCCTGCTTGTGTTCCCTCTCTCGCTCGCTATCTCTATCTCTGTCAAATAAATAAAATCTTTAAAACAAAAACATCCTCAGGTATAGCTCAATGTTTTCTATGTATCTGAATACCTGAGCTTTGGGTGGACAGGCTTAAATGGAAAACTTGGGTTGAGGAATTCAAAAGTGGCAAGGGAAGCATGGAGATCCTGGCACATTTGGTAGAGTTGAAGAGGTCATAATAGCTAGGACGTAATGGAGAGTTGGGAAAAAGGGAGAGGGACTTCCTAGTTTCTTTCTGCCTCTGGGACGAAAACTGGAGGAAACAAATAAAAAGCACTATGGTTGGCTCAAGGTTGGGGAGTGCAAGGACTCTACATACTACACCCAGGATAATGGTAGAACGGAACTAAGCAGCCCTAATGGAAACCCCAATTCCCAAAAATGTCAAGAAATTGTGTTTCATACCTGAAAACTGGGATTGTGAGAGGGTTCTACGTAACTCCAAGTGTGGACGTGGATGCCGGTTTACAAAAGGCAAGAAGAGACCTGTGCCTCCACCCACTCACCTTGTGCATCTGTCTCTATGAAAGCAGCCCACTACCTGAGATTCACGCTTAGTCACAGTGACAGTGGCTAAAGTTGGGAAGACTCAGGGTGATGGTAGTCAGGCCACAGCCTGAGGCACTAGGGGTTCAGCAAGATGATTTTAGCACAGGTTTCATTGTCCAAGGCTAGGTCTTGAAAAGTACACTGGCAGATAGGGCAAGAAGGAACATTTTGAAAAGTCTGAGTGTCCCCATAATCAAGGTGATCACAACATGGATATAGGATTACAATATTTTTAATTTAAGGCAGAATCATGCAATACATAGCTACATCTTTCTATGTCCTTCCTTCACACATTCTCTACCCTCACCCAAAAGTTGAAACAACTAAACGGGTTTACAAAAGTTGCATCTTAATATATTCAAAACGGAATTCATAACTTCCTTTCTTCTGCATGGCCAGGACCACTTTGCCCCACTTCTTAACACTCTCTGCCATGTCTTGATCTAACCTGTCCAGAAGGTGTTCTCTCCTTCTCTATCCTTCATGAGACAAAGTTGTTTATAATCTCTCATGAACAACCCATTGCCCAAATTTCTTGGAGTTCACTGTTACAAATGTCCTTAATTAACCTCTAACCTTCATTTAGTTATGCTGCTCAACCCCATTCCACCACTTACTGATTTTATGATCTTTGGAAAGTTGTATATAGCTTCTAAAGGCCTCAGTTTGCTCATATTTAAATTGAGGACTGATTCTTTTAATTAATTCATGCATCCAAAAAATATGTGTCGGTCTGGGAGAAGCATCAGAGAAGGTCTTCACAAACATTTGAAAGAAAGAGCTAAGGAGGTGAGGATGTAAATTATATATCTTATATTTGGGAAAAACACTTCAGGCATGGAGAAAAACAAGTGTACAAGCCCTGAGAAATAAAACTAGTAAAGTAGGAGATTTAATAAAGCAGAAAAGCAACTGGAGGAGTGCCTGGGTGGCTCAGTCGTTAAGCGTCTGCCTTTAGCTCAGATCATGATCCCAGGGTCCTGGGATTGAGCCCCGCATTGGGCTCCCTGCTCAGCGGGAGGCCTGCTTCTCCCTCTCACACTCCCCTTGCTTGTGTTCCCTCTCTCACTGTCTCTCTGTCAAATAAATAAATAAAATATTTATAAAAAAAAAAAAGCAACTGGCGATAAGAACCGAGAGTCAGATCATGTAGGACCTTATAAAGCACAGTGAGGACTCTGGATTTTACTTTTAGTGAGATGAAACTCTATTAGGAGGCTTTGATCCAACTTAAATTAAAACACACACACACACACACACACACACACACACACACACACACACAACTCTATGACTGCTAAGTTGAAAGAGGGTAAATGCATAAAGAAGAAGACCACTTAGGAGGCCAGTGTAACTGGGTGTGGTGGTGACCTGGGTCAGAGGTATGGTGGAAGTGATGGAAAGTGGTCAGATTCTGAATACATATGGATAGTTGAACTGACCAGATTGAAAGAGCAGATCTGGATAGGAGAGAAAAAGTCAAAACAACAGGTTTTGGTTCTGAGGAACTATAAGAATGAAATGAGAAATTGCAATGAAATGAGATAAAGAATACTGTGAGAAAGGCCCTTCTAGGAGGAAATTTTAGGATTCTAATTTATTAGAAATATGTCAAGTAGGGAGACTATGGACTATGAGAAACAAACTGAGGGCTTCAGAGGGGAGGGGGATGGGGGAATGGGACAGACCGGTGATGGGTAGTAAGGAGGGCACGTATTGCATGGTGCACTGGGTGTTATACACAACTAATGAATCATCGAGCCTTACATCAGAAACCGGAGATGTACTGTATGGTGACTAACATAATATAATAAAAAATCATTAAAAAAAAAAAAAGAAATATGTCAAGTAGTTGGTCTAATACTTAACCGTGGACTTCATGGGAGAGGTCAGAGCTACATGTACTTTGGGAGTCATGAGAATATTTAAAGCCATGAGGCTGCATGAAATCACTAAGTGAATGAATACAAATTAAGAAGTGAAAAGACCCAAGGATTTATCAGTGGGCCCTTCCAACACCTAGAAGCAAAGAAACTGTAACATAGGTGAAAGTAAAATATAGAACAGTAGAGAAAAGGACAAAACTCAGGTTAAACGGAATGATGCTGGTCTAAGGCTCTTTTATTGCAAAGTTTTATTATATTAATTCAAAGTACACCATGGTGAGTTAAGCATACATATTATAGTCCCTAGAAGAACCACAAAAATACAAAGACATATAGCTAAAGGTCATGGGAGGAGATAAAATGGAATACTAAGAAATAATTTAAATATATACAGAAAAAGAGAAACAAAGGAACAAACAGATGGAATACATAAATAAAGAGCAAGATGGTAGACTTAAGAGGGTAACCAAATTAGTCATTACATTAAATTAGACTAAGTACTCCAATTAAAAGATCATCACACTGGATAAAAATAAAAGGATAAAAATAAAATGTCTACAAGAGAGAAACATAAAATGTAAGAACACAGAGGTTTAAAGGAAAAGAAAGTTGGGGTAGCTAAATTAATAATAGACTTTAAGAAACAATACTCTCACATTTGCTCATGGGATTTTAAATGGCACATCCTCTTTGGAAAACTGTCAACTTCCTGTAAGGTTTAACATATAGCTACCCAATAATCCAGAAAACACTCCGTAACATATTTACCCAATAGAAATAAAAATGTATATTCATACAAAGACTTCCTCAAGAATGCTCATAGTTCCTCCAAATGTAGGAAACAATTGAGCCAATTGGAGAAAATAACTCAAACGCCCATGTACAAAGAAAAGATAGTACATAATGGGATTCTAACAGAAAGAATGATCTACTGTTACATGCATCAACATGGAGAGATCTCAGAAACATGTTGAGCAAAAGAAGTCAGATACAAAAGGTTACATACCCTATGCTCCGTTTATATGAAGGTCAAAAATAAGTGAAATTATAGATAGAGAAATCAGTGAAGTGTTACTTCAGTAACATATGGGAAAATCTCAACGTGGGAAAAAATCTCCATTAGGTAATGGTTATATAGTATATACACTTGTAAAAATTAATTCAGCTCTACACATAATTTTTTAAATTTTTGTGCCAAAAAACATCTCAATATAGTTAGCATTTTAAAAGTCAAAAGGATGAAGAATTAGCAGAGACTTAGAGGAAATTGTCAATGAAGTAGGAGATTATCATAATCGGATTATGATGGCCTGGGAATCGAGTAAAGAAATTATTTGAAGGTAGATCTATATTTAGAATAGATCACAAAAGATAGCCATCTACTGTAACAAATCCTAGTGACTGTGAGCTGCCCGTGACGTATAGCACGATAGAAATCACTGATGACTGATTAAAGACTGTTTAGGTAGAGGCTAGCCTCCACTCCTTAGATTTCTAAAGTTAAAAAGAGAAGTTTTAAGGAGTTGCTGTCGAACAGAGACTTGAGTTAGTCACTAGAAAAGAAAATTTGGCCAAAAGAACTTTCTTTTCCCACATGGGAAAATTAATAGCTTGAAGCTCTGCTGATAGAAGAAATCAAATAGAATGAGAAAAACTGAAAATTGAACAAAGACTGAAGGGATGTTTGAACCATGTCCCTGAGTAGGTAAGCAAGCATAAAATCTAGATCAAAGGTAAATATTTAACTCGAAAGGTGTGTGTGTGGCCATGTGTATATGCACATGAGTATATGTGTCAAAATAATTATGCTTAGCATAGTATCTTAACACATATTTCTCTAAGTATCACCTATTTTATTCAAAGTTAATAATCAACTCAAGGGCCATTCTATCCTTAATATTACTGCTTTCAGCTGGCCAGGGTTCTAATGTTCCTTCACTCTTATCCTATCAAAGACCATAGCGGAAGATCTACTATAATTACATATGTCAAATCATAATGTAAGCCAAAGCATTATTATTTCTGTGGCTATTTGCAATCTCATATCTAATCATGACAGGAAAAGTTGTCCCCATGTTTCAATTCTGAGATTTGGGAATAAAAAGAGCTTTAGAGGGGGAGGACAGCATACTTGCAGGTGCCCCTGAAATTTAACTAAAAAAGGGGGTTACTAAGCTGCTTATAGGTAAAACCGACTCTAAATATGAGCTGGTATCAAAAGCCTTCTTTCCAAACCTGGCAAACTACTTGGGGCTTTCTGTTTCTGTGGAAATCTATTAAGTTGGAACATTCGGATGGGTATCCAAGTGTACTCTTAATTGCTTCTAAGAGCTCTCAACCAATCAAACACAAATGTCAGGTTGTACTTGGAGAGGCCCGGAGCTAAAGCCACAGGGCTAAAGTTTAGGAAAAATGGACTTTTTGCGACTCCCAGACTCACTATTCTGAGTGATGAGCTCATTCCAACATTAGTGAGTCCTAGAATTCATCACCTTCCAAATGCTAAAATAAAATCAGGGAAATGTCATCAAGTTGTTAACCATTATTATCTATTAAAGTAGCACTACTGAAGACGAGGAAATCACCTAATAAAGCCAATCTTTCTTCTTTATATTGCCTAGAACTGTCAGGACTCCAATAAATTATAATGGACCCAACTTAAAACCAATGACCTGCATATTATACACTGAAAATCCCTTTTATCTCAGCAAGTAACCAACACCAGGCTTGTCAATTAGGATGGGAGAATGTCAAGGTTAAATGTTTCTCAAAGCTTCTGAAGTCTACCTTTCAAATTTGAACCACTTGAAATGTCTGTTTATTGACTCCTGGCAAATGCACTTCCCTACTTCTAAAAAAAAGACGGATTTTACAAAGAGCTCTTACGGAGAGTATAGCAATGCAATGACAGGCTAAATAAATGTATAAAGAGAAACATGTTGGGGGGAAAAGAAGCTTTAGAAAAGCTCCAAAGTGGCCCCATTTTAAACCGTGAAATCTCTGGCAAGTTCACTTTCCAAGTCTCAATTTCTTTATCTAAAAATAAAGACAATAATCTCTCTCATAAGTGATTATATTGACAACAAAATTAAAATAATATATTTAAAGTATCCAGAAATAAAAAATGGTGAATAATTCAAAGACATTATTGGTAGTAGTATTTCACACAATATTCATTAACTTATTCAACTAATATTCTGTAAGCAGCTATTTTAAAAGGCATTAAGGTAGTAGACATAGGGAACTTAATAAACAAGACAAACCATCTTTACTTTCACAGAATTTGCAGTCTAGTGGTAAGGAGAGATGATTAAAAAAAAACTATTACAATACAGAGTTATTTGATAAAGGAAATATGAGGCTTAACGGATGCACAGAAATACCTTATGCACAATGGTCTGGTAGGTTTGGAAATTCAGGGAAGGCTACCCAAATGAAAAAACACCAAAACTGCATTCCGAATGATAAGCAGAAATTAGCTAGGCAAAGTGGTTATGGAAAATGCCCAGGGCACAAGGCAGGCTCTGCAAAATCTTGGGGGGAGAGAAAGCATGGTGCATGCTTTTACCAGAGAACAATTCAGAATGGATGGAATGAACAAAGGGTTGAAAGAGATTCAGTGAGGATAGCCTTTGCAGCTCTTATCTGCGTATATTCCTGGGAGGCTTTGGTAGGGAGGAGGAGAACAGGATCAATCCCAACGCCTTTTATGCTCATGCTCTCTCCAGAAAATGAGTCAGAGACATCAAGCATTTATGAGAGTGTGGTAATCTCTTTGGCTATGTGAAACATGTAGGGGAACTGGAGAGGATTAAAGGATTAAAGAGAAAAACACAACAGTTTTGAACTGCAGTAAAGAGTTAAAATACGGGAGATGAAGAGTAGAAACTGAGTCACACTCGGCATCTCAAACAGAAGACTCGTATGTTGAATTTACTCATGCTCAAGATACCCAGTCCCCTTCTCCTTTTATTAGACTGACATTCACATTTTTGGCACCTGGCTTACATGACTCCTCCTCGATGGAGCTTTCTCCCACTCCACAAGGCAGAACTAACCCCCCTTTCCAGTATGTTCTCATAGCAAATGGTACTTGGATGAAGTACATTCCTTTTATTATTGTCTATTTATGTGAGTTTCTCTTTCTCAAAATGAGCTGAGGACAGAGCTAAAATCTTTATTCACATATATATGTGGCATGATTACAAAATTAGTCTTTAACGAATATATTTTTTGGACTTCTATCCTATATACATTTAGAGTATATCCATTACCCCAGTGTATATACTGTCAACACAAGAAGGACGCATAGGAAGGGTTGAAGGATTCTTATAAGAAGTCTATAGCTAATGACTAGGCTATCTCCCAAATGGTGTTTGCTAAGTTATTGCTTGAAATTTGAACACATTTACCCCTAGAAATAATGGCATAGGGGAAATTAGTTTGACAGGGAAGCCTGTTTAACTAAAACAAGTTAAGTAAGCCCCATACCCTTATTTAACTTAACATTTTTATTATAATTTCTGAGGGGAAAATACAACCCAGGTCCCAACGGAAGAGGTCAGGAATAATTTTCCTGTACCCTTATCTCTCCCACATTAAAAGACTAAACCTTTTCATAACACCATATGAACAGACTTCCCCTTCATCTATACTGACTGGATTCCAGAGATGGAACAGCCATGTTTTCTAAATCAAAAGTCAGGACACATGGTGTTCCCATGTCATGATAAGTGAACAGAATATTTGAAATTCAACAGTTTCTGTTTATAACGGAGCTTCAGAGAAGGTAAGGGCATAGGGCATGAAATGGAGAAAGATCGTTAGAGGAGGAACAGCAAGGGCTGTTTTTCATGGGATAAAAACTCCTAATGAGTCAGAAACTCCTCATAAGTACTATTAAAGTTTGATGAAGTTTAATCCCTAGGATAGAAATGATAGCTGTGGGTCCAAGCAGAGGGAGCAACCTCTTGGGTGTTGGTGCCCAGACCTGCCTCAGGCAGGCAACATCATTCCATAGCTTCCTTCATCCCTTGGTAGCAGTGGTGGTGGCTCCTCGGGTAACATCTGTGTGAGGCACAGGAATGGAAGCAACTGTTTGCTTACATAAATGGAAAGCTAACAGATTAGGTATTACTAAGAAAATATCAGGCAGCCCTTTTTATATCTCCCTATTTCTCTCTTAAATTTGCCCATTCCATTGTTTTGTCCCCAGTAGCTTAGAAAGTGCTTACTGCATGGTAGAATATTTTGGAGGGAAACTTGTGTTATGACTTTTTAACAGAAAAGTTGTTTAACAGTTAATCTGCACATAAAAGAAAACAACTGGCCAGTTCATGTTCGGTCAAAAGGGACAAAAATAGGGGCGCCTGGGTGGCACAGCGGTTAAGTGTCTGCCTTCGGCTCAGGGCATGATCCCGGCATTCTGGGATCGAGCCCCACATCAGGCTCCTCCACTGGAAGCCTGCTTCTTCCTCTCCCACTCCCCTTGCTTGTGTTCCCTCTCTCGCTGGCTGTCTCTATCTCTGTTGAATAAATAAATAAAAATCTTTAAAAAAGGACAAAAATAATCTGAAAAGAAATTCAAATGATCATCATTAGATCATTACAGATCAATATTCAAACCTTAACATTACAGCTTTGACAAAAACTCAAAAATCTAACAAAATGAACATTAAAATGGTCAAATATTGCTTTCAGTAGCTTACACTGCTGGTGATTCCTGCGATGCATACTTGGTTGGCGAAGAACCTGCTGGAATTTGAGGCTGGTTAGTTGACACAGTAAGAGGACCTTAAGTTCACCTCATCCCACAGGTACAACTAAATAACACATCAGTGTAAATAACCCAGGAAACAACCTGAAGACTGGCACAGAAGAGGCCACTTGAAGAGGGTAGGGAGGGCAGAGATGTGGTGGTAAATGAAACGGATTGTGGTGTACACAGATGGGAGTGAGCCAGGGCCACGCAGAAGGGCAAGAAAGAGACTATCACCCTGGGGACCTGTATGAGGAAGATAAATCCCTGTAATATTTGGGGTTGAAAGCAAGAGGGGCCTAATTTCATGAGTTCTTACAACCAGAGAGACTTAAAGCCCAGAATTTTAAAAATCAGTGAACTCTGCTCTGAGAAAGAAAAGAGGGTGATAGGAAACTTAGCTCTCAACCTTAAAGAGACAACATGACAAACGGGCCAGCAGAGATACAGTACAGAAGCAGTAGTGGGAAAAATACCTAGAGTATATGGGAGGGAGAGTAGTTGACTCTTTTTAGATCCTGTCCCAGAGGGAGCCTCCTCCAGGAACAAAGGAGCAGGCAGGAACCACTTTCCTCCTCTGCCCCACAACATAAACACGTGGCCACCTGCAAAACCAGTGCAGAGTCATGCTCACTACCTAATTTGTTAACTCTAAGATCTACCCACCTCCCATACTTTGGTGGATCCACCCTTCTTGGTCATGCTTGCTTCAGTCTAGGTGCTATGGGTCCCCTCCTTCAGAAGACCTATGCAAACGTTGCCAACATTACATCTCCTGACCTGTGCATTTTGACGGGTCTTGCTCCCAGTGGCGGTGGGCCCTGTGGAAGCCCACAGCACACCTTGTTAAAACGGCCTCTGCCCAGCAACCCCAGTCCCTGCATCAACAGGTTTCACTTTGGAAGCAGACCAATGAGCACCTTGTTAAAACTGTGTGCCCCACCCTAGCTGGAGAACAAACACTGCTCACAATGGGCAAACGGGGCTTCTGCAGATCACTGGACTGAAGGAAAAAGCAGCCAGGACAAAACAGCATACATAGGAGATACCTCCTGAAGTGCCAGATTCTGGGGAACAGGAAACACTGCACTAGAGGGCATTACAAGACCTCCTCTTTATAAGGCCATTACCTTTAAGAGCAGGAGATGTAGCTGACTTTTCTAACACAGAGAAAGACAGACTTAGACAAAATGAGGAGACAGAGGCATATGTCCCAGATGAACGAACGGGACAAAACCACAGCAAGAGAACTAAGTGAAACAGATATGTAATATGGCTTATAGAGAATTTAAAGTAATGATTATAAGATACTTACTGGACTTGAGAAAAGAGTGGCGGACATCAGTGAGGACATCTCTTTAAGGGTAAAGAGATTAAAAAGAAGAAGAAGAACCAATCAGAAATGAAGAATACAATAAACAAAATTTAAAAATACACTAGATGGAATAAATAGCAAGCTAGAGGAAGCAGAGGAACAAATTAGGAACCTGGAAGACAGAGAAATGGAAAGTAATCAGACTGAGCAGATGAGAAAAAAATTATGCAAAATGAGAATAAAAATAGGGAACTCTGTGACACTATCAGGCATAACAACATTTACATTATAGAGACCCCAAAAGAAGAAGAGAAAGAAATGGGGGCAGAATTTATTTGAAAAAATAGCTGAAAACTTCCTTAACCTGGGGAAGGAAAGATATCCAGATCCAAGAGGCACACAGACCGCCAGACAAAATCAACCCAAAGACGTCCACACCGAGATACTTAGTAATAAAAAATGGCAAAAAAGTGGTGATAAAGAAAGAATTTTAAAAGCAACAAGAGGAAAGAAGGGTGTTACATACAAAGGGAAACCCCTAAGGCTATCAGCTGATTTTTCAGCAGAAACTTTGTAGGCCAGAAGAGAGTGGCATAATATATTCAAAGTGCTAAAAGCAAAAAATATGCAGCCAAGAATCCTTTGCCCAGCAAGGCTATCATTCAGAAGAGAAGGAGAGATAAAGAGTTTCTTAGACAAACAAAAACTAAAGGAGTTCATGACCACTAAACCAGCCCTACAGAAATATTAAAGGGGACTTTGAGTGGAAATGAGAGACCAAAAGTGACAGTATGAGTGTAGGAAATACAAAAGCAGTAAAAATAAGTGTATCTGTAAAAATCAGTCAAGGGATTCACACACACACAGGATTTAAAATATGATACCATATACCAAAAACATGGGGGGAGAGGAGTAAAGAAAGGGTTCAACCTTAAGCAACCATTAACTTAACATAGACTGCTATATGCAGAAGATGTATGTACAACCCTTATGGTAGCCATAAATCAAAAACCAGGAATGGATATACAAAGTATAAAGAGAAAGGAATCCAAGTATATCACCAATGAAAGCCAGTAAGCCATGAAAAACAGCAAGAAAGGATCAGGAAAAAAAGTTACAAAAACAGCCACAAAATAGGTAAGAAAATGGCAATACAAATCAATAATTAATTGAATGTAAATGGACTACACATTGCAATCAAAAGAAATAGGGTGATGGAACAGATTTAAAAAAAAAATCCATACGCTGCCTACAGGACTCACTTCAGACCTAAAACACATGCAGATTGAAAGTCAGGGGATAGAGAAATATTAATCAAGTAAATGTATAATAAAATGTATGATAAAAAAGAAAGCTGAAGTAGCAATACTTAATATCAGATTTAAAAAATCCTTAAAACAAAGCCTGTAACAAGAGACAAAGAAGGACACTCTAGAATAATAAAGAGAACAATCCAACAAGAAGATGTAACAATTGTAAATACTTATGCACCCAACATGGGAACACCCAAATACATAAAACAATTAATAACAAACATAAACTAATCTATAGTAATATAATTATAGTAAGGGATTTAACATCCCACTTACATCAATGGACAGATCATCCAAACAGAAAATCGAGAAGGAAACAGTGGCTTTGAAGACACACTGAATCAGACGGATTTAACAGGTATATTCAGAACATTCCACCCTAAGACAACAGGATACATATTCGTTCAAGTGCACATGAACATTCTCCAGAACAGATCATACATAAGGCCACAAACAACTCAACAACAACAAAAAAAATCTAGGTCATACCATGCATCTTATCTGACCATAACACTATAAAACAAGAAATCAACCACAAGAAAAAATCTGGACAAAGCACAAATACATGGAGGTTAAATAACATGCTACCAAACAATGAATGGGTCAACCAAGAAATCAAAGAAAAAATCAAAAAGGACATGGAGAGAAAGGCAAATGAAAACATCCATAGTCCAAAATTTCTGGAATGCAGGAGCAGCAGTTTTAAGAAGGAAGTTTATTTATTTTTTTTAAGATTTTATTTATTTGACAGAGAGAGAGGCAGCGAGAGAAGGAACACAAGCAGGGGGAGTGGGAGAGGGAGAAGCAGGCTTCCCGCTGAGCAGGGAGCCCGATGCACGGCTTGATCCCAGAATGCTGGGATCATGACCTGAGCTGAAGGCAGATGCTTAACTATTGAGCCACCCAGTCGCCCCAAGAAGGAAGTTTATAGCAATACAGGCCTACCTCAAGAGCAAGAAAAATCTCAAACAACCTAACTTTACAGCTGAAGGAGCTAGAAAGAGAATAAACAAAATCCCCAAGCCAGCAGAAGGAAGGAAATAATAAAGATTAGAGGAGAAATAAATGAGATAGAAACAAACAAAAAAGATCAATGAAACGAGGAGCTAATTCTCTGAGAAAATCAATGGAATTGATAAATCTTTAGCTGGACTCATCACAAAAATAAGGACTCAAAATCACAAATGAAAGAGGAGAAATAAAAACCACACCATAAAAATACAAACAATTTTAAGAGAATATTATGAAAAACCATATGCCAACAAATTGGACACCTAGAAGAAGTGCATAAATTCCTAGAAACCTATGACCTTTCATGACTGAAGCAGGAAGAAAAAAAACATTTAAACAGACCAATTACCAGCAAGGAAAATGAACTAATAATCAAAAACCTCCCAGCAAAGAGAAGTCTAGAACCAGACAGTTTCACAGCTGAATTCTACCAAACATTGAAAGAAGAGTAACATCTATTCTACTCAAACTATTTCAAAAAATAGAAGGAAAACTTCCAACTCATTCTATGAGGCAAGTATTACCCTGATAACAAAACCACTAAAAACACACCACTAAAAAAAAGAATTACAGGTCAATATCTCTGATGAACACAGATGCAAAAATCCTCAACAAATACTAGCAAACAGAATCCAATACTACATTAAAAAATATCATTCATCATGATCAAATAAGATTTATTCCCAGGATGCAAGGGTGGTTTAATATTCATGAATCAATCAACATAATATATCACATCAATAAGAGAAAGGATAAAAACCATATGATCATTTCAATCGATGCAGAATAGGCATTTGACAAAGTACAACACCCATTTATGATAAAAGCCCTCAACGAAGTAGGTTTATGGGAACATACTCCCGTATAATACAGGTCTTATAGGAAAAACCCATAGCCAACATCATACTCAATGGGGAAAAACAGAGCTTTCCCCCTAAAGTCAGGAACAAGACAAGGACATTCACTCTTACCACTTTTATTCAACATAGTACTGGAAGTCCTAGCCACAAGAATTAGGTGACATAAAAAAATAAATAAATAAAAGGCATCCAGATTGGTAAGGAAGAAGTAAAACTCACTATTTGTGGATGACATGATACTATATACAGAAAACCCTAAAGACTGCACCAAAAACTACTAGAAGTGGTCAATGAATTCAGTAGGGTTGTAGGATACAAAAATCACTGTGCTTTTCTATACATTAATAATGCAGCAGAAGAGAAATTAAGAAAACAATCCCATTTACAATTGCACCAAAAATAAGATTCCTAGGAATAAACCTAACCAAAGAGGTATAAGACCTATACTCTAAAAACTATAAAACACTGATAAACAAATTGAAGACAGCACAAAGAAATGGAAAGACATTCCAAGATCATGGGTTGAAAAAACAAATATTGTTAAGATGTCTATATTAACCAAAACAATCTACACATTTAATGAAATCTCTATCAAAATACAATCAGCATTTTTCACAGAGCTAGAACAATCAATCCTAAAATTTGTATGGAACCACAGAAGACCCCAAATAGCCAGAGTAATTTTGAAAAGGGAAGCTGGGGGTATCACAATTCCAGACTTCGAGTTATATTACAAAGCTGTAGTAATCAAAACAGTATGGTACTGGCACAAACACAGACACATAGACCAATAGAACAGAATAATTAGAAAACCCAAAAATAGGGACACCAGGGTGGCTCAGTTGGTTAAGCATCAGACTCTTGATTTCAGCTCAGGTCATGATCTCAGGGTCATGAGATTGAGCCCCACATCAGGCCCTACTCTCAGGGGAGGAGTCTACTTGAGATTCTCTCTTTCCCTCTCCTTCTGCCCTTCCCCCTTCTAAAATAATAAATGGGTAAATCTTTAAAAAAAAAAAAAAAAGCCCAAAAATAAACCCACAATTTTATGGTCAATTAATCTTCAACAAAGGAGGCAAGAATATCCAACGGGAAAAAGACAGTCTCTTCAACAAATTGTGTTGGGAAAACTGGTCAGTTACATGCAAAACAATGGAACTGGATGACTTTCTTTTATCATACACAAACTCAAAATGGATTAAAAACCTAAGTGTGAGACCTAAAACTACAAAAATCCTTGAAGAGTGCACAGGCAGTAATTTCTGACATTGGTCATAGCAACATCTTTCTAGATAGATCTCTTGAGGCAAGAGAAACAAAAGCAAAAATAAACTATTAGGACTACATCAAAATAAGAAGCTTCTGCACAGCAAAGGAAACAACCAAAAGAACTAAAAGACAATCTAGTGAATGGGAGAAGATATTTGCAAATGACATATCCAATAAAGGGTTAGTATCCAAAATATATAAAGAACTGATATAAGTCAACACCAAAAAACCCCCAAATAACCCAACTAAAAATTAGGCAGAAGACATGAACAGACATTTCTCCAACGAAGACATACAGATGGTCAATGGACACATGAGAAGATGCTCAACCTCACTCATCATCAGGGAAGTGCAAATCAAAACCACAACGAGATATAACATCTATCAGAATGGCTAAAATTAAAAACACAAGAAACCACAAGTGTTAGTAAGGATGCAGAGAAAATGGAACACCATGCACTGTTGGTGGGAATGCAGACTGGTGCATCAGCCACCTTAGAAGACAATACGGAAGTTCCTCAAAAAGTTAAGAATAGAACTAACTTGTGATCCAGCAATTGCTTTACTGGGTATTTATCCGAAGAATATGAAAACACTAATTTGAAGCTATGTATGCACTCTAATGTTTATTGAAGGATTATTTACAATAGCCAAACTATGGAAGAAGCCCAAGTGGCTATTAATAGATGGATGGATAAAGAAGTGGTGTATATATACAATGGAATAATATTCACCAATAAAAAAGAATGACATCTTGCCATTTGCAACAACATGGATGGAGCTACAGAGTATAACGCTAAGCGAAATAAGTTAGAGGAAGAAAAACACATTTGATTTCACTCATTTGTGGAATTTAAGAAATGAAACAAAGGCACAAAGCGGGGGGGGGGGGGGGACGGGACCAGAGACAGACCAAGAAACAGACTCTTGACTGTAAAGAACAGACTGATGGTTACCAGAGGGGAGGTGGATGGGGGGCATGGGTGAAATAGGTGAAGGGGATTAAGAATACACTTGCCCTAATTAGCACAGAGTACTACATGCAAATGCGGAATCACTATATTGTATACCTGAAACTAATGTAACGCTGTATGTTAAATACACTGGAATTCAAATTTTAAAAATGTAAAAGAAAATTGCTGAAATTCAATGAAACGTGAATGCAAATGCTGTGCAAGCCCCTCACAGCCTTCTCCTTAAGAACAGCATTTACAGCAAACTAGAACCGCATGCAAGCACGCGCAGTGGTTACAAGTCACCACCTAGGGCAGCCCCTCCCAACCACCACTTACTAGCAGCCAAGGTGCCTACATCAATAAATCAATTATTTCTTTTTCATGTATTAGAAGTTATCTAAGCATTTGGTCTGTCTACTCCTTTGACTGCTATATAATTTCAAACTCTCCTATATCATCTGCCACTTCATCGCCTCCTGGATTTTCTCCATATTCCCTTATCCTTTCAGTGACAATAAGGCTCTATCACTGCAGATATTTTTATTTGAAATTAATTTTTCAGAACTTTTAGAAAGAGACAGGAATCAGAAAAGCTTCTCAAACTTCACAGACCTTTCTCTTCTGTTTTTTGTGTGTAGTGTTAAAAATTTTAGTGATTTTTGCAGAATGTCCTGGTTCTGTTCCTCTCCCTCCTCATTTTGGTCTCAACCGTCTCCTGCCTTCATCTCTGTTGGCCCTATGCTGGCTTGATTTTGATTCCACTCAAGGGAAGTTTCTCCTCGGTGTAGGACCCTGTCCTAGAAAGGCACCCAGCAAGTTAACTGAGAGGAGCCAGAATGTTCCAGACTCTTCATCCTTCTTAATGCAGGTTCTTGCTCTCATCCATCAGTGGAGAGGGCAAACCCTTTCTTTCAGACCTACTGTTGTAAAATTGTCTTATTCAGTGCTCCGCTCCACTCCTTCCTGCAAGCACAGGCTACTAGTATGCACATGGGCTGTCTTTACTCCGTTATATTTATGTAGCTGGTGTGCAGGCGTGCAAGGGCACCAAGCTCCAGGGGTCCCAAACAGATCTTGAGCTCCAAATAATCCTTATGCCGAAGTGATAAATTTGGAGTTACATATTCTTGTCTTTTGCCCCTGCCCCAGCATTTACAGGACTGGTTCCTTTCTATCCAGAACCAATTTCAGTGCTGGCTCCTGATGCCCCTGCAGGAACATCACTTGTCCCTCTCTTGATCGTGGTAACCTCTCCTACTTGCTTGCAGAGTTTTCACTATCAGTAATTAACTTGTCTATATATTTAGGTCTTTAATGTCTAGCTGCTCCATGAAAGCAGAGAAAGTGTGTGTATTATTCACATCCCTGTCTGCCATTACCAGAAAACACCTGGCACATTACAGAAGTTCGATAAATACACATAGTTAAATTAATAAGTGAATAAATCACCACAAAACCACTGGTTGTTTAATTATCCTGATCTCTCAATGAAATGCTTAGGGCCAAACACTGCTCCTCCCACTGCATAGTGAAAAATTATTTCTGGTCTTCTCCCCTGTGCCCCTCCTTTGGGTTTTTAAAGTCAATCTTGCTTAGACAATCACCAGGCTACAGCAAGGGACTGAAGGAAGGCTAAAGGACAAAATCTGTGATGGCTTTAGTTCCATGGGGGGAAAAATAAAAATGGACCGTCTTCAGAATTTGCTGAACAGATGTCAACTCCATTTGCTACTTCACAAATCATTGTAAAGGATAATTGGATTTCATTGCTCCTCAAACGAGGTGACACAAAGAAAGATGAAACTGCTTTCTAAAGAGGGTTTTTTTTTCTTTTTTCATAGCAAACAGCTGAGAATTGCTACTTGAGAAGTCACTATCGGATTAAGGACCATCATATCAAGGCTAAATCTGGAAGACAATTTGGAAAATCTCCACAACCCAGTGAGCAAAAAAAGGGGATCTTGGGGAAAAACAAAAAAGAACTCTATATATCTGCTGAGTAATTTGTATCATGAATATACAGGAAATAAAAGCAGTCCTCTACTTTCTTATAAAACAGTTTTCTGAAAATGCAGTCGAAAGTCCAGTGCCTAAAGGCTAAATAGAAATGTATGTTTGAAGAGGATGGGTAGTAGAGTGGAGGCTATTTTCCAAGACTGCCTATCAGTGTAACAAAATACTTATTTACTCCTGGGGCTGCTCCCTACCTCCTTGTTTCCTGGCAACCTGGCATATAGGAAATAATCTGCAAAGGCCAGGGGCCTCACCCAGGTAAATATTTGTGTGTTCCTATGGGGGGTGGCCATAGCTGAGGGTACCAACCATCACTCCAACCACAAATGGTTGTTACTTCAGTGAAGACTCTCCCTGTGTTACTGTGCAATAGTTCACAATCATGATTATTCTACTAATCTTGAAAAACAACAACTCATTTTTACTATGTGAAAGGACTTACAGTTGTGAAAATGCATATTGGGAAAAATATAAACCATGAAAAAGTTGAACCCTTACAGTAAAACAATAAACTATAATTACTGGGTCTTCAAATAGGAAATATGATATATATCAAAGATTAAAATGTTCTTTCTTAAAACAACTTGATATCTGGAAAAAAGAAAAAGACGAACCAAAAAACAGACTCGTAAATATAGAGAACAAACATTACCAGAGGGGAGGTGGGTGGGGGATGGGTGAAATAGATGAAGGGGATTAAGAATACACTTAATACACTGAACTTGATGAGCACTGAGTACTGTATGGAAATGTTGAATTACTATGCTGTACACCTGAAACTAATATAACACTATATGGTAACTACACTGGATTTTTTTTTTTAAAACTTGAAGTGGGTTTGTAAATGAACGAGCATGAGGCCTAACATTTTTATTCTGTTAACTTTAGAAAGCCATTTTCCCAGAAGCATTAATGTGTTCTGTTATGTGGAAACAGTTTACAGAATGTACCTGGGTTCTCATCCTGGAGCTATGTTTAAGGCCATTTTTGGTGTCGTGATCATGGGAAGGGAGGATGCTAGCATCCAGAGGGTACTGGCAAGACACGCTGCTGAGCATCCTGTATGTATAGGATGATACCCCACAACGAAGAATTATCTGTTCCAAAATGTTAATAGTGCCCTGATTAAGAAACTCTGTTCTAGACTTAGGAGATAGGTAAATGACAGATAATATTCATTTGTTAAAAAAATAAAAACAAAAACTTTTTTTAAAGCCTCAAGCAGAATGCCAAGTAATATATTATTAGAATATTAATGCTGTCAAGCTGGAAGAAAAATACTCAAATGCACAACTTGGCGTTATTTTACTCCAGAAGTTTTCCACATTCATATGCCAAAAGCAATTACCATATTCCTGATTGCTAATTAGACTGGCACAGGTTTCAACTTATCTACAGATGGCAACTTAAATGATAGTTAATTTTTAAACTAAATTTTAAATTTTGTAGGTTTAAATTTAAATATTTAAACAGATGACATCATCTGTTAATGTATTCACTATATTAACGAACCCAACTCTGTCACATATCAGAGTTGGGCATATGGAAGAACAAGGCAGTTTTCCCAAGCCACACGTGAAAAATCAATCATTTCTGGAAAGCCTACCCTACACAAAGACCCACTTAAAGTTGGAGGAAGAACTAATTTACCATCCTCTACACACATACATACACACACAATTTCCTAAGTGACAAGAACCCTGGACTGGAAGCCAGATGTCTTGCAATTTTGTCCTGACACAGGATTTCTAATTAGTTAGGTACTGATGTTCAGTCCTATAACCACCGATGCCTTGTTTATCCATTTGTAGAATGAATGCTTAGAATCATTTTGTATCATTATTTAGCAAGGCTCTCTTTGAGACTGCCATCAAGGCTTCGATGCTTTTTCCTCGAAATGCACATATCCAATGCATACATTTTCAAGAGACTCCTTAAAGCCCATTTATGAATTTACTAGGAATCAATTGACTACTGGTCAACAGCTTCTGTATTAAACCAGTTTCCTATACATTTTCAATTCTAAAAAATGTTTTAGCTAGACAATATGACGAAGTCGAAAAGAAGAGCTCAGCCAGGGAAAGCCTGGCTACTGCCCACAGTCAAAAACAAGGCCATATTTGAGCAAAAAAGGACACTCGAAAGGGAAAGGAGATAGGCTCTATCTCAGAGAGCAATAAACAAAATCAACCATCACAATTCTATCGTGTAAAAACATTCTTACTGAAAGCATGCTGCTAGTTTCAGAATTAGACAAGCAGAAATATTTGAGATTTACACTGGATTTTTAAAACATTCTATAAGAAAGAATATAAAGTAAAACAAGTATCACAGCCAAATAACCTTATTTCTAGTTGTTCTGACAGTTTATATGCACTCTCGGTATGTTAGCAAGGAGAAAGTTACATAAGGCAGTCCTTTAAGTTACCTTTACACAATGTAAAGAATGTAAAGAATAAAAAGATGATCTGATCCAGTAAGAACGTTTGTGAATTTAAGACTATAAATCAAACTGCATGTGCCTCACACAAGATGCAACAGAAAGTCAACTCAAGAGGGTTCAGCTTCTAGGATTTCATTTTCCTCCTTGGTCTGAACTAAAACCAAAACAACACACAAAAAGCCAATTTCGCAAAGTGGAGAAAATCCGTGGAATTATCAAAAATTTTTTAACTTGCACGCAGGTCCACTGTCCGGGTACACATAACTTTTTGTTAATGCCCATAGAATATAAATCGTTTCCTTCAATCTTATTAGGCCCATTTGGGACACATGCTATCCCTGGACCAAGAAAGGTTTATTGGTTTAAACGAATCATTTATAGCAGATAGATATAGGGAAATCATCCACAACCATTAGCCAGTTATGCACAAAGACTACGGTCACATTGTTAATTTGAATTTAAAGCATCTCGTTTTAAACATAATTCTATGTCACTTATGTCCATACACACTGCTTGCTTTCTCCAGAATAAACAAAATATTAACAATTAAAGGAATGATATTAGAGTCATTTCTGGAATTCGCTTTCAATAATTAAAAGATCACTATTTTCTCCCTGCATCTCATTAGCAAAACGGACTGTCGCCCAGCATCCCAAGCTGGGGTTGTATGTACATCCCAAGACAGCATAGTATGTCAAAGGAAGAAGGTTTAGCAAAGCTTTTCTATAAAGGGCCAGAGAATGAATGTTTTTAACTCTGTAGGCCACATGTGGTCTCTGTCCTATATTCACTTTTTTGTTTTTAACAACTCTGTGATAATGTAAAAAACATTCTTAAATCATAGACTACACAAAAACAGGTCCGAGGCTCAATGTGGTTGATGGGCTGTGGTCCGTCCACCTGGTAGGAGACACAGGATTGAGTTCAATAAAAGACTGAATGCAGCACCCTACGATGTTAGCATTCATTTCATGTCCCTCAGCTGATTAACCAGAAGTGGGTGATCAACCGTTTCAGTATGCCCATGACTGACAGTTTACCAGAATGTGGGACCTTCGGTGCTAAATCCTAGAAAGTCTCTAGCCAACCTGGGTAGTGGTCCCCCTGACGGATTCCTCAAATGAAGGAAATGAAAATCTTAAAGAAGGAGGCTGAAGGAAAGCTGCCACCTCATGGTTTGAGCATCTCATGGACAAGTAAGGAGGGGGAGGGGAGCAAAGGCAGTAGCTAGAAGGCTGCTGGAGCTGGAGCCTTGAAACCAAAAGAACTGGGCTTGGCTCCTCCTACCATGATCCATGGCTGTTAAAGTTATTCATTTTCCATGCTGAGCAAAACTTGAGGAAGTAAGGACAAGAGAAGTCATCCACGAGGTAATAAGAGTCAAGAACAACCAAACAGGTCATATGAAGTCTGGAAAACAATGACATAGACACTCAGAAAACAGCTTGAAATTTCCATTGAAACTTGTCAACAAACCAGAAAGCCTGTGCAAGCATATCAACACTGTCCCTAGGTGCTGCCAGGTCCATTTTGTTCTTTGGTTTCTTTTATTTTTTTCCTCCCTCTTTAATGTAATTGGCAACACATCAAAAAGAGCCCATTCCATGATTCTCTTGCTAAAGCAATGAAGCAGATGGTATCGGAAACTAATGCAGCCGGGAAACACAGATCCACACACAGCTTAGTTGGTGTGAGCCTTGAAAATGATCTGTTGAAAGAATATTGGGTTGGGAGTAAAGGGTGGTGAGTGACAGGTGCCAGAGAGATGTACACAGAGATAAAGACTAGAAACTAATAATGCCTCATTCCAAGCAGATCATCTCAAGGCTGAATTATGTTCCATTATTATATAATAATTTCCATAGAATACTATAACAAGGTCAATAGATACAAAAAGATCAATATTGAAAGTGACACTATAGCAGGACAGAAATCTCACCTTGCACAAGAGCAGAAAATGTCCTCACATAGGAGTGGTCAAGAGAGGCAGCGAAAGGAGCGGAATACCTAAGTGAAAAAGGAACTATGAGGGAGGAAGGGGCCTTGCCTGAATCTCAAGTAGCATTCCTGTACTTCGACACATGCAGACTATTCCTTACGAAGCGTAAAACATCTCACGTGGTCTCACTTATTTACATGATTTTCTCGAGAAGTCTACAGAAAAGAAATGTTGGCACCCATTCCATAGACAGCAGAATTCTATTACTTACCCAAAGTCACATCTTAGAAAAGTGCTAACAATGGGAACAGTCTGTCCCCCTCTAAACTACAAAGCAATCCACACTATACAGGCACAGAAAAGGGAAGCATAAGTCAGTCATTATGTTAATTGTGAATATATTAGTAGACCTGATGTTAAAGGTAGGATTATTATGACAAACAGGATGAGGAACCAAAGGATACAAAATGTCATTTAGGACAGAACTCTAAGAGAGGGATTAAAATGCAGCTATACCGGGGTGCCTGGGTGGCACAGTTGGTTAAGCCCCCGACTCTTGGTTTCGGTTCAGATCATGATCTCAGGGTCATGAGATCAAGCCCTTTGTGCGGCTCTGCGCTCAGCCCAGAGTCTGCTTAAGACTCTCTCTTCCCCTCCCCTCCATGTGCACACACACACACACACACACACACACACACATCCTCTCTCTCTAAAATAAATAAATCTTTTAAAACATGTGACTATAGGTAAAATTTCTTATAGAATTAAGGTAGAGAAGTCATCAATCAAATAGCACAATCTTTAAAAAGCTCACCGAACTAGGGCAACAAGGCCCATATTGCACGGTACACCTGGTACATGAAAATGCATGAGAACAGTTCTGAGCTGAGGAAACAGTATCAGTGGAACAGTGACACGCCCCATGGGCTTCCGCCCTACATTCAGCACCTGTCTGCCAACTTGATTCCCCCAGATGCCAATGGGGGTCTGAGCATGCAGCAGCAGGCAATGGCCTGGGAAATCAGCCAGAGGATGATCCAGGAGGGCCAATTACTTTAAAACTCTCAGGGGCCTACCTTCTCTTGGGAGGTCTTTGGAGAAACTGGTAGCTTAAGGCGAAGCCGAAAGTATCTGCCACTTCCCCAAACTCATTCCTTTGTCCAAGCTGACCTCTGACACCAGGAAGTAATCACTCCCTAGTCACTGCGTGTTTGTGCTACTTCATACTATGGTTAAGTATTACTGGTCCTGAAGAGAAAAGAAAGGAGGAATCCTTCCTGATGCTTAGGGTCTAGGGATGTGCTGCTGTAGAAACTGAATTGGCTCTCAGAAAGGCAAACCGAATCGGCACCATCTGTGGATTGCCATGGTGCAGATAATCCCGCCATGGCCAATTTCAAGCTATTGGCATGTCAAACTCCTTATAAAATTCCTGAAAATGCAGTGATTAAATGCTGGTAAGAGCCCAGTGGACCCCTGATTAAGATCTATGCCTAAGGAAATGAAATTCAGGGAAAAGTAGCTCAGATTCTTAGAGGGAGGCGGAGGAGTGGGAGGAGAAACATTACAAAGCACTAATTTCATAGTTTTCCTATTCTCACATTCACTTCTTTCCAATGGACATAAGTCCATGAAGATTCATAACTACCTCCAGAAATAAATTTTGCTGATCTGCAAGCCCCATAAGACTTTACTTCTAAAGCCCAGGTACTGAGTTTGGCATAGAGCAGAACTCTATATATAAGTGCTTACTGATTCATAGAAGATTGATTTTCTTTGCCTGCTTTCCTCCTTTTGATCTCCCCTCAAAGTCTATGGACAAAGGTTGGTGAAAGAGAGTATGGAATTATGGCATAGAGGATAGTAAAACCATCCATCCCAGATCCCATATCTCCCCCTGCAAACTAAGATGGGATGGATGGCTGATGACGAACTCTTTTTTATGTGGGGTGAGGCAATGCCTCTATCCACTTCCAGAATTTAAAGAAAAATTCCCTGCAGTTAGGTTATTATGCTTATTATAAACTCAAATAGTCCCATGCAAACATTGAGGAAACATCCCATTCGGGGGGTCCGAAAGGTTTTTGAGTACAAGGCAACTGATTAGCCAAATAAATGGAGGAGTCAAAGGATTTCCTTAATTTTCTGCATAAATGTCTCATTCCCATCTTTCAAGTCGCAGCTCAATTGTCAGCTCTTCAAATATGCTTACACACATATACACACACATATGCAGAGTCACCACCTAGGTCATCATTCTGTTTATCTTCATGGAAAGTATCATCATATAAAATCACCTTGGACACTTTTTGTTCAGATTCATTCTACTAAAACTTAACACCCAGGCAAGTGGTAACTTTCTCTTATTCACTCCTACATGCCCAGCTCCAGCCCAAATGTCTGGCAAAGCGTTGGTGGTATAGTGGTGAGCATAGCTGCCTTCCAAATGTCTGGCAAAATTAGTTCTCAAAAAATATTTGTTGAGTGAGTGAATCAGTGGAATGGCATATCAATAGGTAATCTCTTAATTTCCTAGTGTTTACCGGATTGTTACCTTTACCTCCACTTCATTCACAACTGAACCTAAAATCACGTTGACAAGCATTGAAAAGGAAAATTGAAAAAAAAAATTCCAATTTCTTTTTTTTGTTGTTGTTCCTGATCTTTTTTTTTTTTTAATGTTTTTTTATTATATTATGTTAGTCACCATACAGTACATCCCCGGTTTCCGATGTAAAGTTCGATGATTCATTAGTTGCGTATAACACCCAGTGCACCATGCAATACGTGCCCTCCTCACTACCCATCACAGGCTTGTCCCATTGCCCCGCCCCCCCCCTGAGGCCCTCAGTTTGTTTCTCATAGTCCATAGTCTCTCATGCTTCATTCCCCCTTCTGATTACCCCCCCTTTCTTTATTCCTTTCTTCCCCTACCGATTTCTAAAACAACCCATTCACACCTGGAAAGGTATTTCTTCTCCACAGTCTGGCTTTTCTCATTCAGAAAGAGTCTATTGTGGAAATCAGGGTGAGCGCCTCCTAGTACATTTTTTTTTTGAAAGTTTATCCCATGTACTTGACTCTTTTTTCTACCAGCTCTAAGAGAACTTGCCATCCAGAAGCATTTAAGAAGATATCTTCTCCAAAGGAAGATATAAAGTAAAACTGGGCTTAAAAGCACATCAGGATTTTCGTCAAACTTAAATAGACCTAAATAAAGCAGATTTCCATCAAATACAATTACCCAACGACTAAACTTATTGTAGTTAATCTTATTCATGGTATCCTGTGTGAGAAAACCTTTAGGTTTAATTTGAATTATAACGATTAAAACCAGTCAAGGTTTTACCTTGTTTTTCAACCAGAAAATCTTTCAAAATAGTATTAAAATGCTTAGTTAAAAGGGTTGCTTATTGGGGTACATGGATTTTGTGAAAGTGAATCTTATGATTTCCTTTTGTAAACATTTACAGTATTCTGGGATTTTTTGTTCTCTTACCAAATAACTTACCATAAGTCCTTCAGCTTTTTTTTTTTCTTAATATCATCTGAGCAGTTTACTATTTCCATTATATGTATGGGCCAGAAATAGAAAAAGGATCAAATAGTGTCATTCCTCCTTTATTCACAGTTTTAAATTATTTCCATTTAAAATTTAATTTTTATAAGATTAAGTTTTTAGTCCTCTTAAAAATAGATATCGCAGGGGCATTCTTTATAATTATATAAACTCAGGCAACTACAACTATCCAAAGAGGAGAAAATAATTATTTTGCTTCATATAGCTTTCTAGATAATTTCAAAAGTAAATTGTTTTCTTTACTCATTAAGAGAGCTTTAGGAGTCTTTGAGAAGTTCCTGTTTTGTTTTGGTAGTGGTTGCTTTTAGAGACAAGGGATAAATAAGAAATCCCAGAGGCCATTTAGAAAAGAGTGAATAGATGTGACATTTTTACAGACACAAAGCCTGGGTAGCTAATGGGTTTCGGGTGTGAATCACTAAGTAAATCTTTGCTAATTAATTAGATATGTGGCCTAGTCACAGAAAAGTATCCAAATACCACAGATCCTGAGATACCTTGTTTTCAATCCTGTGTTTTGAGAATCACCTAAGCCCAGAGTTGGAAAGAACTTTACAGTGTTATCCAAGCCTGGATTCCAGCAGTCCAGCACATTCTCTGAGAGATGTGTGCATTTGTAATGAAAGAGCAGCTCAGCAGTTGCTGGGGCATGGGGGAAGGGGAAGTGGTGGAAGAAGCCAGGTGACCCAAGAGCAAGAGACTTCCTGGACCTTGACAAACAACCTGACTCTCTATTTCCCACATGTAAAAATGTGATGATAACATTTGCCCGGCAGAGTTACTGTGAGAATTAAGTAAGAGTCAAGTAAGCCGCAGACACACAAAGATCAATAAAGGATAGTGTTCCCCCTCCCCCCTCCTTTGCACAATTCTAACTTACAAGAAGTCACCCCAGGGCCACCACTGGGAAGTGCTCCCCCTCAAAGGTCAGCCTGAGGGACAACCATGCTTGACTGTCATGCAGAACAAGGGACTCCTCCCTTGCATCTTTCACTGGACCCCACAAGTTATCCAACTGGTTGTCTCCCTAGTACTGGGAGATAAATGGCTCATGCTTCCTGTCTTGGTCATGCAGGCAAGGCCCAGCTTAACACTACTCTGGAGAAGGACCTCAAATGGAGAACCTTAAAATAGGGGAGGAGTACCAGCTTGAATTTCCACTCACTTTGTCTCCTTCTGCTATTCTTACTACTTCATTGTTTCTTAATGAGTTGGTGTTAATTTAAGATTAGGGGAAAGTTGAGTATGATCTATGCATTAACTAAAAAAGCTCACTATCTCTGGTGTAAAACTTTCAGGAGACAACAAGGCAATAAATGAAGAGTTAGGTCATTCCAGAAACACTCAATTCTTACACTTAATTTCTTAATCTTGGTCTAAAGGGTTGACACAAGTTAGACACATAGGATTGGAGTAGAATACTGGTGTTCCAGGAGATGAAGAATGAACCCTCAATTAAGATGAACAAATTCTTAGATGAATAATGTTTATAGCTTAGTATCACTTATTTGAAACCTAAATATCTCAAAAGCCCATTTATTCACAATTCCACCAGTCACATAAGAAGTGGAATACCAACGATCTTTAATGACTAAGGTAAGAAAACAAAAGCACTAGAGCTTAGTAACTTTACTCAGAGGACTTAACTTCACATCATCAGTTAAGGTCTTTTTATTCCTTTTCTAAGCACAGTACTTCTAAGGAGGCTCTGGTTTCCAAACTTTCAGTTGAATGTAATAAATTAGACAAGGAGAGGCTGCTTAGGTGGTATGCTGACAGCAAGGACAGATTATCACCAACAGCAAATGTTGGGGGGAAGGAATACATGCATATACACTTACGTATGTATAGACACACATACACTTAAAAAATACAGACACATGTAAAACACATAAAATAAATACGCACATATATGTACATATTTGCACACATATACACATGCCATTTAAAGTCACACACACAAAAGAAACATTTACTGCAGTGAGAAACAGTCCCATGCATTGTAGTGTTCAAGGGTAACACCATCTCCTTCATGGCTGTCATTTACTATTCTCTACAATGAGTCTGCCCTGACTGTGACCATTTCATATGTATTTTCTTTTTTTTTTTTTAAGATTTTATTTATTTATTTGACAGAGAGAGAGAGGGAACACAAGCAGGGGGAGTGGGAGAGGGAGAAGCAGGCTTCCCACTGAGCAGGGAACCCGATGCAGGGCTCGATCCCAGGACCCTAGGATCATGACCTGAGCCGAAGGCAGACGCTTAATGACGGAGCCACCCAGGCGCCCTCATATGTATTATATCTAAACCACACATCAGCTGCCTGTGGTACATATCGTTTCCATTTTACAGGAAACAAAAACATGAAATTCTAAAAAGGTTAAGTTTATCCAATATTACACAGCTGCTACCGTAGAATAAAGGTGCTCTCAAGGTGTTGGTTATTTCCAAAGAAGATACACTTTTAACCACACCAAATTCAAGACCGCGAATTTAGTTTCATAATGATGGCCTGAGTCATTAAGGGGATATAAATATATACCCATTATTTTCCACTTAAAGATGTGAATAACACATTTTAGAAAGATAATAATGATTATCTATTTGGAAGATTATTTTCTATTCTTTCATGAGACTTGGAGTTTGAAACTCCAACTATTTTTAGATATCAGATTTATAGAATTCACTTCCAAAGAGTTTCAGATAAATTAAAAACTAACTTATCATCTTTCCCGGCAGTACTATGACAGAAATAAATCAGCCAAATGAAAGGTAGAAGTAGACAGTACTAAAGAACTCAAAACCATAAAAATATGATCTAAGAGTTCTTTCACAGGGAAATTCCTAATTCGTTCTTGATGACAAATGTGAACTATGAGCAGAGATTTATGCATAAAGACATTTGTTTCAGCATTATTTACAATACCAAAATTTTGAAACAGACTAAAGACAGGATTGGTTCAATAAACCATGGCAGCTGTAAGATATTATGCTGCTATTTACAAATGGTATTGGAAAAGGTTTATTACAAAAATGATACAATAATGAAATGTTAAGGCCTCAAAGAGTATATGCTGTAGGGTCACCATTAGTGATAGTTGCCACGTACCACCACATAGCCCCCCTTCTAGGAAAATTATAGGATTGGTATCCCCAGGTTTCTCATGGTTGCGTGGAGCCATGCAAGTCATTTTGGCACTTTTGCCAGGTAAGACTCCTGTAGAACTCTTCACTCAATGTAGCAACTGTCAAACTTGAAAGAGTTGTTGCACGATCAACTTAGGTCCCAGAATAATTTTTATTAGTAAAATCTCCTAAGCACCTTCAAATTTAAGAAGTTATCTTTAATAGAGCCTTATTTGCTCATTCGAACAGAAAAACTAAATATTAAACACTTGCTATGCAGGAAACATTCTAAGCACTGAGTATCTCGCAGTAAACAAATGGATTCTCAGGATGCTTACATTCTAATGGAAATTAAGCTATAAGGAAAACAAATACATACTATGTCAGAAAATTATAGAAGTGAGGAGATGCATTCCTACTGAAATAGATATTAAATCAGTAATGGATTTTCATGTGATTTCTACTTCAAAATAGGAACTTGAGCTTGACCACAGATCTAGAACGGCGTATAATATATTCAACAAAGCCTATGATTTTATAGGAACATACATCAAACAGAAATGATGTTTTCAGTAATGGAAAATATTACTCATTTTTCTAAGCTAGTTTCCATGTAGTCTGTGTAGTGTCAGGACCCCAAACACACCTGTATTTGCATACACTAAAGCTCATACACATTTTAGAAATGTTTACAGCTTACCTGAATAAAATACTGGGACTACATATAACCTGTAGGTGATTCCTTTTTTACTTGCCGTGGAATTGTTGGAACATGTGTGAAAAATTAAATTCTTTAAATTAAATTCTTTAAATTAATTCTTTAAATTTTCTACTGCCAAGTGGTTACTAATTCTAAACCCCCCAGATCAATATTTTTCTATTTCAACTCTCAGTTTCAACACCATGACCCGACAGATCAGCAACAAGGTGTGCATGCTGCCGCAGTGCCGGGACCCTTAAACACCCCTCGGTATAGCGGCTGCCGCCTCACATCTGTCTTTAATGCCGCACCGGATTCTCTTGTGGCCAAGCTCTATAGGAAATGGAATCTTAGAAAATGTATTTCCAACTTCGCTAAGCTGAGGCACTATGGAAATGCCACAGACTATTTAAAGCAAAAACAATAACTTTGTCTTGTGAGGGTTATGTTATGGGTAGAGAAAAACACATGATAATAACACGAAGGGCAGATGAGTAAACGGAAATTATTTTATTACACTGGGAGTGAAAAAGCACTAATTTCAGGTGGAACATAATACATTTAGGATGTATTCCCTGCCTTTAAAAAGGCAGGAAAGGGTAGATGAGATGAGACAAAAGAAAATAAATAGCATGATGGTAGGCGTAAACCCAAGCATCTTTGCCATTAAATACAAATAAATAGGACTAAAAATATTGTCAGATTGGTAAGAAAAAATGAAAATCTACCTCTATACTTTTTATAACAGACTCACTATAAACACAAAGACACAGGTAGAAAGTTAAACAAGAGAAACATCCTAATCAAAGGAAAGCTGTTGCAGCTTTATTAACATCAGACACAAAAGACTCCAAGGGAAGAAATATTATTAAAAATATAGAGAGATGTTTCATTTTGGCAAAACAGTAAATTAAACAAGACTAAAACTTCATAAATTTGTACTCATAATATTCTTCAAAGTATAAAAAAACAAAATCTGACAGAAATAAAAAGGGAAGTAGACAGATCCACAGCTAGTTGGATATTTTAATAAACCTCCCTTAATAAATGATAGAAGCAGACACAAATCATTACAGATAGGGAAGATTTCAACAAAACTCTGAATCAATTTAATTGCTTTTTAGAACACTGAACTCAGTAACCACACAATATGCATTCTTCTGCAGTGTGTGTAAACCATTAAAGACACAGGTCATACGCTGGGTTATAAAACAAATATTATCAGGGGCGCCTGGGTGGCACAGCGGTTAAGCGTCTGCCTTCGGCTCAGGGCGTGATCCTGGCGTTAAGGGATCGAGCCCCACATCAGGCTCCTCCGCTATGAGCCTGCTTCTTCCTCTCCCACTCCCCCTGCTTGTGTTCCCTCTCTCGCTGGCTGACTGTCTCTGTCGAATAAATAAATAAAATCTTTAAAAAAAATAAAATAAAATAAAACAAATATTATCAAAGTACTTACAACATAAATGGTCTTTGACTAAATAGGTATTAAACTGAACTGAAAGTAATTTTAAAAAAGGTGACCAGAAGGTCCCCAAGTATTGTGAATTTAAGCAATCAATATAAAGTATAAAAACCTAATAAAGAATTGAGAGAAAACTTGAAATCTTTGAAAAGAGCACGTCTAAATAGCTAATAATCATGAACCAGGAGCTCAACATCATTACTCATGAAGGATATACACATTAAAACCACCCACTAGAATGAATAAAATTAAAGAAGACTGGTAACACCAAGTGTTGTCAAAGTTCTAGAACTCTGCCACATTACTGGTGGCAGTGTACGATGGTAAAATGGGGAAACTGGCAGTCTGTATTAAGGCAATTCCAATCCTGGGTACATACTCAAAGGAAATGAACATATTTGCTTACAAAAAGATATACCAGAGTGTTCACACCTTTACTTAAATAACCCGAAATTGAAACAAAAATATTCACAAATAGTGGAATGGATACGTAAATTGAAGTATATGTAAGTTTTATATTACACGATAGTAAACAAAAGAAAAAAAGAATATACTATGGCCACGTGCAAGAACAAAGACAATAGCTGCAACGTATCGGTATTAGGTTAAACATAAGCCAGATACAAAAGAATCCATATAATGTGATTTAATAAATGTGAATTTCAAGAAGGTCCATAATCAACTTACAGCAATAGAACCGAGAACAATGGTTCCTTTAGGGAGTACTGATAGGCAAAGGACAAGAGATCCCTTGCAGGTGCTGGAAATGCAGATCTGGATCTTGCATCTAGTAAAACATGTGTTTGCATATTTAAACCTTCACTGAGCCAAACAGTTGAAATGACTGTGCTTTAAGCTCTTTCCTAATGTAAATTTTACCTCATTAAATAAAGGAAAAGAGAAGTAAAGATATAAATTACCTGACCATTTGCAACTAGATCTTTATACATTTCTAATGTCAATTCTTTTACAGATGGTTAGTTTGTGAACAGAACCTCTTCTGCTCCATCCTGCGTGGTTAAGTATCTGTGACCCTCGGAGCACAATAACATTAGCACAAATGTAACATTTGCATTGTCTACCAACTGTTTCACCACCATTAAGTGGAAAATGTCATCAGGAAGCATCACAGATCTTTGTTGTCTTAATATTACTCTGTCTTTTAAGCGTAGATTATCATGAGACAGCCATATGTTTGTATATAGTTCTACGGTAGAAAATTCACCTTCTTATATTCAAAACACCGTACTTTTTAGTCAGGGTTGTTTTTTTGTTTTTGTTTTTGTTTTTTTTAGTACAACTTGAATATCAATATATTCTAGTGTCTGTAATAGGAAACAATTTATCAATTTCTATGTTTCATTCCACCCCTAAGACACTTTTGAAAACCCTAGATTTAATATCTTACAGGTGAAAGAAGTCGTTTACCTTAAAGTAATTTTTATGTAATTTTGATAATTATTAAAATAACTCTCAGGTGCTGCTTGCACTACATTTTATTTTTTAAAAGAGATTTTATTTTATTTATTTGACAGAGAGAGAGAGAGAGAGCACAAGCAGGGGGAGTGGCAGGCAAAGGGAGGGGGAAAAGCAGGCTCCCTGCTGAGCAGGGAGTAAGAATGTGGGGCTAGATCCCAGCTCCCTGGGATCATGACCTGAACCAAAGGCAGACACTTAGCTGACTGAGCCACGTAGGCATCCCTGCACTGCATTTTAGTGTATTGAAAATTAAGGAATGTGTATTAAGTCCAAGTTTTCATTTTTAATGTATTTGCTTTCATTTCATTTTTCAACTATGAATACAGAACATTGTAGCAGGGGCAAAACTTTACCTTTACTATCTTAGGGCCTGAAAATTAAATTGACACAAGATAGATTCACAGGCAAAAAGCATAGATATTTTTACATGTACATGAGAGCACCCCACCCAGGAAAATAAAAACCAAATGAAGTGGCAAAGCCTAAATGCTTATCTAGTAGGTTGAACAAAGAGTGGAAATTGCAGAAAGGAACTGAAATGTCTGAGGCTAAAGACAAGCAAGAGTTATTCTAACAAGGACTGTTTGTACAGATTTTCTTGGCTTTCATTCCCCATCTAGGATGACAAGTTTCTTTTCTTCTCATACAGAGAGGACAGCGTGCCCCTTTTGTATCTGCTGTTTTTCAAATGTCTAGTTCAAAATTAACCTTATTCCAAAGTGGCATATCTTGGGGTGGCATGTTCTGCCATCTTTCCACATTAGATAAACACTCTAACCTGATATTAACAGTTTCAAAAATTCAAATATGATTCATCATTGAAGCTCCTATTTCCTTTTTTAAATCTGTTAAATCACTCAGTAGCTCAAAAGTTTTTTACTTCTCAACTGCGTTACGCTTTTGTTTATAACACTATTTCTCATTATTTCTAAGCCTACACACAAATATGATTGAACAAAACAAGAAACAAAAAGTTTGGAAAGTGGGCGCCTGAGTGGCTCAGTCGGTTAAGCGTCTGTCTTCAGCTCAGGTCATGATCCCAGGGTCCTGGGATCGGGCTCCCTGCTCAGAAGGGAGCCTGCTTCTCCCTCTCCCTCCTGCTTGTGCTCACTTGTTCTCTCTCTCTCAAATAAAAAAATAAATAAAATCTACTAAAAAATTTTTTTAAAAGTTTGGAAAGTGAGTGAATTTCACTTAGCTTAACAAGTTGTTGTGGGTTTTTTTTTTTTTAAGATTTTATTTATTTATTTGACAGAGAGAGAGAGAGAGCTTGCACAAGCAGGGAGAGTGGCAGAGAGCAGACAGAGAAACAGACTCTCCATTGAGCAGAGAGCCTGACTCAGGGCTCCATCCCAGGACCCTGGGATCATGACCTGAGCCAAAGACAGATGCTTAACCGACTGAGCCACCCAGGCACCCCTAACTTAACAATTTTTGTAAAATTTTCCAATTGAAGTGGTTCATAATGATCCTCCCCAAAATGTGCCAATTTGGCATGTGGATAATTTTGAGCTGAGGACAATCAAGGCCCAGAAGATTCAGGAAGAGCTTTTTACCTTCCCCTTCACTGCCTCTAAGAATTTAGATAGAGGGCCTGGTCCAGAAAGGGAGCTATCACCAGAGAGAACTACAAAGAGTGTGAGTTAGGGGTGGTAAGTATAGTAAACTAGGGGAAACCTAGCAAGGCTAGGTTCAAATTCCCCCTCTGTATCATACTGTCTCTACAGGGCATGACAAATACTTGTCTACCAAACACCTGCTCTTCCCAACTTCCTGTGAATTGTCTTCCTTCCCTCTGAAGTCCCAGACTCCTCCTTAGCTCAGAAGGGCATATAAGCCTCAGTTGTCTGGTTTAGAGCCCCTCATGTTTTTGTGGAACTTCCATATGTACAAAATTAAAGTTGGTTTTCTCCCATCAGTCTGTCTTATGTCGATGAATAGGCCAGCTAAAAGAACTTAGAAGGGTAGAGGAAAAAATTTCCCTTCCCAACACAATTGTCAACCCTATGCAATGGCACCAAAAACTGTAACATAAATCTACCTACAGGCATACCTTGTTTTATCATTCTTTGCTTTATTCCACCTCACAGATACTGCAATTTTTACAAATAGAAGCTTTCTGGCAACCCTGCATTGAGCAAGTCTATTGGCATCATTTTTTCCAATAGCATTTACTCATTTGGTGTATCACATTTTAGTAAGTCTCACAATATTTCCAACTTTTTCATTATTATACTTGTTATGGTAATCTGTGGTCATAACTCCCTGAAAGCTCAGATAATGGCTAGCTTTTTTTTTTTTTTTTTTTTTTTTGCAGTTAAGTATTTTTAAATTAAGGCATATACATTTTTGAGGCCCTGAGTGGCTCAGTCACTTGAGTGTCCGACTCTTGATTTCAGCTCAGGTCGTGATCTCAGGGTTGTGAGATTGAACCCCGTGTTGGGATCCATGCTGGGCATAGAGCCTGCTTAAGATTCTCTCTCTGCCCCTCCCCACCTCTAAAAAATAAAAATTAAATTAAAAAGTATTTTTAAAGAAAAGTATGTACTTTTTTAAACATAATGCTATTGCACACTTAATAGACTAAAATTTAGTGTAAACATAACTTTTATATGCACTGGGAAGCCGAAATATCCATTTGAATGCTTTATTGCGATGGTCTGAAAACAAATCTGCAATTTCTCTGATGTATGACTGTATTGACTCCTATTGATCAGAGTTTCAATGAGTGATTACATAAAAATCGACTGAAAGAAGTTTTCTAGACTTGTAAAAACACTCCAGGCCACATTATTTTAGGGTCAGAATTCAATGGGCTCTTCAGGAAAGATCAAGTTTATCTTAATTGAGACTGCATCTATAATTAGGTTTTCAAATAGGAAACTTCTAGGTTTTATTTCCTCATACTTGGAAAATAGTCTTCAAACTCACTGAGAAAAATAAAGCAAGTAAATATATGATCCACTGTGAAGAGACGTCTTCTGTCCCAACATTACCCATGGTAGCTTGGCTGCCAGGGTCATATAAGCTGTTACTACCAGAAAAACAAAAGGCAAACCTGAGTAGAGAGAGCCCAAAACCAATCTGATGCCCAATTCATTTGACTGTTTTTGCTAAAAATCATACATACTCATTTTCTTTAAAGCACACAGGTCTTATGTATAAGACCATCCAATGTAGGGCGCCTGGTTGGCTCAGTCAGTTAAGCATTCGACACTTGATTTCAGCTCAGGTCGTGATCTCAGGATTGTTAGATTGAGCCCTACATGGAGTCTGCACTCAGTGCAGAGTCTGCTTAAGATTAGTTCTCTCCCTCTCCTTCTGCCCCTCCCCCAGCTCATGCGTGCATGTGCTTTCTCTAAGTGAAAATCTTGTTTCTTTTTAAAGATTTTTTTTTTTTATTTATTTGACACAGAGAGAGAGACAGTGAGAGAGGGAACATAAGCAGGGGGAGTAGGAGAGGGAGAAGCAGGCATTCCACTGAGCAGGGAGCCCAATGCAGGGCTTGATCCCAAGACCCTGGGATCATGACCTGAGCCCAAGGCAGACGCTTAATGACTGAGCCACCCAGGCACCCCTCTAAAAAGAAATCTTTAAAAAAAAAAAATTATCCAATGTATTTTTGCAATTTTATATTTCTATTTATATTAAAAGTGTAATGTTATTTACTTGAGCATAACAATAAAAATGTAACTGAAGTGAAACTAGATTGCAAATTTGATAGTTCTTGGTAAGGGTTAGGATACTGTGATTTCTAAGGAGAACAATATATGGTTTTCCTCCTCATTCTTGATCTAGAGCTCCTAAAACCCTTGTAATATTCTAAACTGATAAAAGCTACAGTGTCCTCTTCAATTACAATGTTTAGCTTTGGTTCCTGGTGTCTTCAGGGAGAAGGAGTCACAATTCAGTTAAATTTAGGACACTCAGCTGCGTGTGTGTGTGTGTGTGTGTGTGTGTGTGCCCATGTTCATGAGCACACATGCGTTAAAGGGGTGGGGACTACAATTTGGGGACCAGAAGTATTGAGAGTAGTGTTGAGAAGAGAAACATGAGTTTTTCCTTATTTGCAATAGTACATCGTAACATATTCTTCCTCAATGGGGGCTGGAAGAGGACCAGAGAGTAATTATTTTCAGCTCTGCAGGCCCCTTACAGGCTCTCTTAAACTATTCAGTCTGCCATCATAGTGCCATAGACAATACGTAAGAATGGGTATAAATGTTTCAATAAGACTGTTTATAAAAAGAGATGACAGAACAGATTTGGGTTCATTGGCCGTATTTTATAACGGATTCTCTAAAATAAAAGGTCAAATGTAAGAAACACTAAATTTATGGGGATCATTCCTTTTTGTTTGGTATGTGTTTGCATGTGGGTTTTCACATGTTTCCATCTTAATCAGTAACTATTGACTTCCTATTACCAAAAAAGGAAAATCATTTATACTTATTCCCAGCTCTTCCTCAAAGTCCAATGTTTGTCAGTTACATTGTGTTATCAATATTCTACAAACGTCAGCGTTAAAACCAAGATATATCTAGTACTCTCCTGGGTCTATCTTTCCTATCAATCAAGATGTCCTAAACTCTTCTTGAGTTGAAACCATGAATATCCCCTAAAATACTGTAAAAATACCTGTATATAAATAAATAAACAAACAAACACAAAGATTACAGTAAGCAGTCTACAAGAAAAGTGTATAAGGCAGGCCTACTTATTTTACAAAGTGATCAGAGAAAGAATTTTTATTCCATTGTTTTTGTTTTCAGGAGCCATAGGTGCATATCATACTGGAATCCACAGCCTTCCCTACAGACCCTGAAATTAACACCTTGAAATTACTGTCTTCCATTCCCTCCCTCCACATGTGACGAGGATTTTACTAGTGGATCACTAGGGGAAAAAAAAAAAAGAAATACAGATGTTTATAAATATATGTCCTCTAAAATTGGACAAATATTTGTAATAAGTATGCAAACAGATAAATTAATAATTGTACAATATGATTCATTACATATGTGTTTTCTGTCTTGTGGAAAGAAGGGAAGAAATTCTACGTGTGGCAGACACTACCTACCCACATTTCCTCTCTGCCGACATCAATGCCCAACTTCCAACAACCATCACATGCCTTTCATTGCCCAGGGGCTGTTTCAGGGCTCTGGAGCCAGATCTGCTCCCTATTTGACAGGCTGTAAGAGCAGGGGAATCCATGACTCCAAGAACAACCCTAAAGAACAGCTCACAGGAGTTGATGTATACATGTCCCAATGCCCTTGCCCACACCTTGAGTCTTTTTGACACAGAATTCCCCCAGTGAAATTAAGTTTCCGTTGTCCGTAGGGTTACGTAATTGGTAATTGTCTGTTTAATAGTCGTCTTCCCTTCCATTCTTTTCTCACTTCTTTGCCCCCTGACAGGTTCCTTCACCTCCCATACCCTGAAGCACACATCATTTGTTAGTGTGCCCATTTTACAGATCAGGAAACTGAAACACAGGGATTATAAATAACCGCCATCTAGAAACACAGATCTCCCTAGCTATGGAGCCCTTGCTATGGACATTTTACCTTTTAATGTTTTTGTTTTGGTTTTTGGGTTTTGTTTTGTTTCGGTTTTTTACTCCTAAAAAACCACAGGACATAGATCCCAGCAGTACCAATAATGAAACTTCATAGTGCCCACTCCATGCCAGGTACAAGTATCACTTCACTTAGTCTTTGCAGTAATTCTATGAGGTAAGTGTTATTAAGCATTTTTATGTAAGAAAAAAAAGATACAGGCACAAAAATATTAAACAACTTAGGGTGTTGGTATCAGGACTCAAAGTAGCATATCTGACTCAAAAGGACAAGCATTTAAAGACTTCGCTCTGATACCTCCCGAGAGAGCAAAGTGTCAGTACTTTTCAAACAAAATCATCATTTACTAGTTCTGCGGGGCTTCTAACCTGGCAGCACACAGGGGCACTGCTGGAAGCCCATGGACATTTTCTGATGAATTTTTGTCTGATGAGGGCAACAATAATTACACCTACTTCTTCCCATGCTTTACACTTTATAGCAAATCTTAGGGTCTGGATAGTATTATTCCTATTTTAAAGATAACGAAATTGAGGCTTCGATAGTTTCCGAGGTTCAAGGTCACACAAAAAGTGTCAGCGCCTAGATTTAAAATCAGGTTCGCCCAAGTAGACAGCCAGTAGGATTTTCATGAGACCTCACAGCTTCATACCCATTTAATGATGTCAAAAAAAGTGTTCCTGGGGCTGGCTGTAGAAAACTACATTTTTAAGTGATCCATTTCCCCTCTTGGTGTTTGTCCCATCTTGTTTTCTCTGCTTGTAAGGGCAGCGATGATCTCACCTTACCCTCTGTGAACTTTCTTGACTCCAGTTTACTCCGAACACTCCTCAGAAAGTGAGAGTCTTGCAGGCCTCCTTGGTGGGTAGGACGGTGGTGCTCAAGAGGGGCGCGTGTACTGCCAAGAGCTTCCTCGGTACACAGAACTGGCCTTTCTCTCCAATCTACCCCACTGCTATTAGCTATTTATATATCTGTTGCTTTGCTTTCGATAGTATCTCATTCAAAATGCAGAAAGGCAACAGGGCACCTGTCCAACACTGTTTACCCAAAAATCTTGGAGGATCCTCAGAGTCATGATTAAGTCTTGGTCTCCCCCCCACCCCGACCCCAGTAAACCCCTCTCTACACTTCTATTGCTGCAACTCGGCACTTCTCTGTCCAGTCCTCTTCTGTTCCCTCTCCTACACCCTCCCACACACACATTCATATACACAAGCAGCCCCAGCCCTTATACACATTTTAAAATTTGCTCTTAAAAGATAAGATTTCATTAAA
Source organism: Ursus arctos (assembly GCF_023065955.2). Lineage (NCBI taxonomy): Eukaryota > Metazoa > Chordata > Mammalia > Carnivora > Ursidae > Ursus > Ursus arctos. The sequence goes on from NW_026622930.1 coordinate 19,767,338, forward strand.
TTCACTCACAGGAAAGTATTAAAATCAAAAGCTTTATCGCCATAGGACTATTTGCATTTTGAGCCTCAGCGGCAGCCTGCAAAGTAAAAAGTTTATCTCACCTAAGGGAATTTCATACATCAATGACCAGCTATTACAGGGAAAAGGGCGTCTTTCTTAAAATCCTATACAAATACAGCCTGGCCCAGCTAATGGGGAAAGAAAGTTTGAGGGGTATCACTAGACGTATCTTAATAGGCATTGGCCACGGTTAATTGTTACCTGATGGTTTCTGTTTTAAATATGCATCACTCGGGACCCACTCTGAAATTCAGGCAGTGCCACCAACATTACAATAAGCAGAAGCAGCATGGTAAGCATATCCCTTTCGCTTTATAAACACATTTATCAAAACATGGCAAGACATCGCCCCCAATTGAATAAACAAAATGAAGATCAGTGTCTTTTCCTCAGGGGTGTTCTGTCTCTGCCAGCAAGAAAATGTCAATGCTGACACCATTTATTCACAGCACCGATAACCCAGCGACTTCGCTCAGCATCTCTGCAGCTCTGGGGAAAGATTCTTTGATATGGGACCTTGCCTTCAGCTCACTGGTGTGTGGTTTTTTGTTTTTTTTTTTTTTTTTTTTTTGGGTTTTTTTGTCACGGAACAAACAGGCATCTTGAGATAGTCCAGGGCCTGGTTAATTTTCTCTCCCATCAGTCCCTGGAGAGTTCTCCTATCTGTAGGTTGGGCTGCCAGCTTTCTGAGGGTCCAGCCGAGTTGCAAACTGGCCCCTGTCAATTCCTTTTCATGCAGGAAAATTTGCTTCTATTATTGCCTCAGGGAGGAGAAAAGCTCCAAAAAGAAAAGAGGCAGCACTTTCATTCACAACAGTTCTGATAAGCTGAAGCATAATCTCCTCACTGAGAATTTCATTAGATTTAACGTGGCTCATTCCCATGGAAGCTTTAAGTATCAGCTGAGATGTTACCCCTCCTGGGAAGACACTCTGACCCATAGGCTTTGTCAGGATGCTCTTCCCAACAGTTCTCAACACCCTTTCATTGTTGCTCTTATCTCCCTAGATTTTAATTGTCTGATTCCCTGCCCCATTGGATAAGAGGTCTTAAGGGCAAGTCTGTGTCCATAAAATATATCCTTGCAGCCCTAGTATATAACTTGGTTCAGCTAAGGTAGACATTTTATTTAAAGAAAAAAATTAGACATTTCTATCCTATAGAATTCTGCGAGGAATCAGGTGTGGTTTTGTGATGTCAGTTCATTCTCCTTTTGTCTCCACAGCTTTTGAAGTCATGTTGTAGATCAATTTAGCAATGTCACTGATACTGCAGAAAATTTTAATTGCAGCACATTTACCGAACCTAATCCTGACTGGAGAATTTCTTATCCTACCCCAAAGCTCTAGTGTCTTGCAAGTAGCACACTACTTCTAAGGATAACTGTGAGCCAAGGCTTCAGGGGAAAGAAAGAATGGATAGTGCCCCTGCTGTTTTTGCTTTTAATCATCATGCCACTGTCACTGTAACACTCAGACATTCATAGATGTGGGTTGAGGATAGGAACAGAAAAAAGAAAACCTCAAAAGTTCTGAAACTCTTTCTTACGGTTACTACTAGGGAACAGTGTACCTAGTCAGTTCTACTGCCCCGAGGCAGACACCATCAAGGAAGACACAGATGTTACCAGGTATGAAAACAAAAGCTACCCTTTCTCCCCTGAAGTCTGCAATACTCAACTGTCCCCTGTGTGGAGTTACCAGAGCCCTGAAGCAACCTGCAAAGAATAAATTGAGGCGAAGCCTAATGTTAGTGTTGAAGGAGGGAGGGATGCCCTGGATGGGGTGTGGTAATGAACCAGAGAACTCAGCACCTAGTGGGGATGAGTCTCCAAAGAAGAGAGAAGCTGCAAGTGCAGACTGAGGTAGAGCGCTGAGGATGTACTCGGAGTTGACGTTGACAATGCTCGATTTCGTTCAGGTTTTGGAATCAGAGGAAGAATGAATTAAAGAATGAATCCTAATGTCTGTACCTGTCTGCCTCTGGTTTACTGCAGCTGCCAGAGCTTCATACCTTTACTGGGTCTGGGAGAAACAGATTTTCTAGGACAGGAAGAAACATACTCACTAGCAAAGTGGAGCTTCAACACAGCCGACACAGACTTTTTCTTTTTTTTGGGTATCCAATCTCCACGATGGAAATAAAGTCTTAAATAAATGTATTCTGTATTAAATCACATATTCACCCTACAGATTATGCAAGCAACATAAAACCTTCAGACAAAAAAACAAAAACAAACAAACAGAAAAACATGCCAATGACAATATATAAATTCTTAAAAGTGTTTTCAGTTGAAAAACAATTCCAGGTGTGTTTCCTTATTAAAAAAAAAAAAAGGTAAAAATATGAATGTTTGGAAATATTGCCTAACATTGTGATTATACTTCTCAGGATATTACAAAATTATCAAATTTAATTTCAATTACCAAAGAAACAAGTTAAAGAGAAACTGAAATATTACAAATATTTCTTAAGAAAAACCCATATTAATTGGTGGTCATTAGGGGCACCAGGGTGGCTCAGTTGTTAAGCGTCTGCCTTTGGCTCAGGGCGTGATCCCAGGGTCCTAGGATCGAGCCATGCATCGGGCTCCCTGCTCTGCTGGAGTCTGCTTCTTCCTCTCCCGCTCCCCCTGCTTGTGTTCCCTCTCTCGCTGGCTGTCTCTCTGTCAAATAAATAAATAAAATCTTTAAAAAAAAATTGGTGGTCATTAGTATTTGAGATTACAAAAAGGTAGTACTAAGAGAAATCTATTACAAGTTTTGCTTGATACATTTTTATCCTCATTTTATGTTTAGTATTCAGGTATTCCATGCTATGAAAAATGAGGCAGTACATCCTTCCTTCTTTAATCTCCCTATAATCCCCAAGTTTTATTAATTATATTATTAATTACATGTTCAAGGTTTAAAATTGCATAAAGTGATGGCAATCTAAGTGGCTGGGCAAAGGCTCAAACTCAAAAAAGATCCCAAAGAATGACTTCTAATACTTACCTGATATTTTTAACAGAATTTTCTGTTTTACTTAGAAACTATACAGCACAGGCTTCTTATTCTTTTTAAGAATCTTTGTTTTGAATGGGGGAAAAAAGTATTTGAAGAAATAATAGCTGAAAACTTCCTAAATCTAGGGAGGGAAACAGACATCCAGATTCAGGAGACACAGAGATTTCCCAACAAATTCAACTCAAGAAGGTCCACACCAAGATAAAAAGGCAAAAAATAGTGATAAAGAGGGGCGCCTGGGTGGCACAGCGGTTAAGCGTCTGCCTTCCGCTCAGGGCGTGATCCCGGCGTTCCGGGATCGAGCCCCACATCAGGCTCCTCCGCTATGAGCCTGCTTCTTCCTCTCCCACTCCCCCTGCTTGTGTTCCCTCTCTCGCTGGCTGTCTCTCTCTGTCAAATAGATAAATAAAATCTTTAAAAAAAAAAATAGTGATAAAGAATTTTAAAGGTTCCAAGAGAAAAGAACAGTTACATAAAAAAGAAACCCCATAAGGCTACTGGCTGATTTTTTAGCAGAAACTCTGCAGGCCAGAAGGGGGTCGCACAATATACTCAAACTGCTGAAAGGGAAAAATCTACAGCCAAGAATACTCGAACCAGCAAGTCTGCCATTCAGAACAGAAGGAGAGAAAAAGAGTTTCTCAGCCAAACTAAAGTTAAAAGAATACATAACCACTAAGCCAGCCATACAAGCAATGTTAAGAGGGACTCTGAGTAGAAAACAAAAACCATAAGTAAGAGTAAGAAAAATAGGAAGCACAAAAGCAAAAACATAAGTATACTTCTAAAAATCAGTCAAGAGAAGCACAAAATAAAAGGATATAAAGTATGACACCAAATATCTGAACTGTGGAGGGGAGAAGAGTAAAGAATGAGTTCAAAATTAAGCAACCGTCAGCTTCATATAGACAGCTATGTGCAGAAGATATAGATAAATTGAGTGATAACCTCAAATCAAAAACCAGTAAGAGATATGCAAAAAATAGAGTATGGAATCCAAGTATATCACTAAAGAAAGCCAGCAAACCATGAAGGAAACGAGAAGAAAAGATCAGAGAAAAACTACAAAAACAGTCACCAAACAAATAACAAAGTGGCAGTAAATACATATGAGTTTGAAGGCAAAAGGGCTAAATGCTTTATCAAAAGATCTAGGGTGTTCAATGATTCATTAGTTGCTTATGTGTCAAAAACTAATGATGTACTATATGTTAGCTAACTGAACACAATAATAATAATAAATGTACTACAGGAAGAAAAAAAAAAAATAAAGATCTAGGGTGATAGAGTGGATTAAAAAACAAAGAACAAAAAATAAGACCCATGTAAATGTTGCCCACAGGAGACTCATTTCAGACCCAAAGCCACCTGCAGGTTGAATGTGAGGGTATGGAGAAATATTTATCCTGCAAATGAATGTCAGAAAAAGTCAGGGTAGCAATACTTCCATTGGACAAAATAGACTATAAAAAAAGAGACAATAAAAAGACACAAAGAAGGGCACTGTGTAACAATAAAGGGAACAATCCAACAATGGCAAATACTTATATGCCCAACATGGGAGCACCCAAATACAAATAAAAATAGTTAATAGCAAACATAAAGAAACTAGCTGATACTAAGTCAGTAATAGTAGGGGACTTGAACATCCCACTTCTATCGATGGACAGATCATCCAAACAGAAAATCAAGAAAACAGTGGCTTTGAACGACACATTGGAGCAGATGGATATAACAGATACATTCAGAATACTCCATCCTAAAACAGCTGAATACACATTCTTTTCAAGTGCACATGAAACATTCTCCAGAATAAATCACATATTAGGCCACAATGAATTAAAAAAGACTGAAGTCATACCATACATCTTTTCTGACCACAATGCTATGAAACTAGGAATCAACCATAAGAAAAAGTCTAGAAAGATTATAAATGCATAGAGATTAAATAACAGGTTACTAAACAATGAATGGGTCAGCCAAGAAATCAAAGAAATCAAAAAGTACATGGAAACAAACGAAAATGAAAACACAACAGTCCAAAACCTTTGGGATGTAGCAAAAGTGGTTCTAAGAGGGAAGTCTGTAGCAAAACAAGCCTACCTTGAGAAGCAAGAAAAATCTTAAACAACCTAACCGTATACCTAAAGAGTTAGAATAAGAAGAAACAAAACCAGGGGCGCCTGGGTGGCTTAGTCGTTAAGCGTCTGCTTTCAGCTCAGGGTGTGATCCCGGTGTTCTGGGATCGAGCCCCGCATCAGGCTCCTCTGCTGGGAGCCTGCTTCTTCCTCTTCCACTCCCCCTGCTTGGGTTCCCTCTCGCTGCCTGTCTCTCTCTGTCAAATAAATAAAATAAAATCTTTTTTAAAGAAAAAAGAAGAAGAAATAAAACCAAAATCCAGCAGAAGGAAGGAAATAATAAAGATCAGAACAGAAATAAACGATATAGAAACAAAAACAACAACTACAACAACAAAACAAGTCCATGAAACCAGGAGTTGTTTCTTTGAAAACATCAACAAAATGATAAACCTGCAGCCAGACTCATTAAAAGAGAAAGGATGCAAACAAAATCACAAATGGAAGAGGAGAAATATAGGAATATAGGAATAAATAAGTGTAAGAGAATATTATAAAAATTAAATGATAAATAATTGTAAGAGAATATTATGAAAAATTACATATGCCAACAAATGGCACCACCTAGAAGAAATGGATAAATTTCTAGAAACATATAACTTACCAAAACTGAAGCAGGAAGAAATCAATAATTTGAACAGATGAACAGACTGATTATGAGCAAGAATATTTAATCAGTAATCAAAACTCCCAACAAACAAAAGTCCAGGACCAGACAGCTTCACAGATGAATTCTACCAAACATTTAAAGAAGAGTAATACTTGTTCTACTCAAACTATTCCAAAAAATAGAAGGAAACTTCCAACTCATTCTACGAGTCAAATATAGCCCTGATACCAAAAACCAGACAAAGATATCACTAAAAAAGAACTACAGGCTGATATCTCTGATGAACATAGCTGCAAAAATCCTCAGCAAAATACTAGCAAACCAAATTCAACAATACATTAAAAATGTCATCTTCACAATCGAGTGGGATTTATTCCTAGAACGGAAATGTGGTTCAATACTCACAAAATTGATGTAATACATCACATCAATAAAAGAAAAGATAAGAAAATTTTGATCAATTCAATAGATGCAGAATAAGGATTCGACAAAGTACAACGTCCATTCATGATAAAAGCCCTAAACAGAGTAGGTTTAAGGGAATATACCTCAATATAATACAGGTCTTACAGGAAAAACCCTCAGCCAACATTATACCAAATGGGGAAAACAGAGCTTTCCCCTTGAAGTCAGGAGCAAGAAAAGGATGTCCCCCTAAAGTCAGGAACAAGACAAGGATGGCCATTCTCACCACTTTCATTCAAAACAGTACTGGAAGTCCTAGCTACAACAATTGGACAACATGAAAAAAAAAAAAGAAAAGAAAAGAAAGAAAGAAAAAAAAGAAAGAAAAGGCATCCAGATTGGTAAGGAAGCAGTAAAACTCTCATATTTGCAGATCACATGATACTATATACAGAAAACCCTAAAGACTCCTCCAAAACCCACTAGAAATGATCAATGAATTCAGTAAGGTTGCAGGATACAAAATCAATGTGCAGACATCTGTTGCTTTTCTACACACTAATAAATAAGCAGCTGAAAGAGAAATTAAGGAAACAATCCCATTTACAACTGCACCCAAAATACCTAAGAATAAACCTAACCAAAGAGAGGAAAGACCTATACTCTGAAAACTATAAAACACCGATGAAAGAAATTGAAGATGGCACAAAAAAATGGAAAGACATTCCATGCTCATGGATTGGAAAAACAAATATTGTTAAATGTCTATACTACCCAAAGAAATCTACACATTTAATGAAATCCCTATCAAAATACCATCAGCATTTTCCACAGCGCTAAAATTTGTATGGAACCTAAAATTTGTATGGAACCACAGAAGACCCCAAATAGCCAGTGTAATTTTGAAAAAGAAAAGAAAGCTGTAGGTATCACAATTCCAGACTTCAAGTTATATTACAAAGCTATAGTAATCAAAACAGTATGGTACTGGCATAAAAATAGACACACAGATCATTAGAACAGGATGAAAACCCAGAAATAAACTCACAATTATATGGTCAATTAATGTTCAAGAACATCCAATGGAAAAAAGACAGTCTCTTCAACAAATTGTGTTGGGAAAACTCGTCATTTACATGCAAAAGAATGAAACTGGACCACATTTTTACATCATACACAAAAATAAACTCAAAAGGAGGGGCGCCTGGGTGGCACAGCGGTTAAGCACCTGCCTTCGGCTCAGGGCGTGATCTCGGTGTTATGGGATCGAGCCCCACATCAGGCTCTTCAGCTATGAGCCTGCTTCTTCTCTCCCACTCCCCCTGCTTGTGTTCCCTCTCTCGCTGGCTGTCTCTATCTCTGTCAAATAAATAAATAAAATCTTTAAAAAATAAAAAAATAAAAAAAATAAACTCAAAAGGGATTAAAGAACTAAATGTGAGACCTGAAACTATAAAAATCCTAGAAAAGAGCACAGGCATGTCTCTGATCTCAGCCAGAGCAACATTTTTTTAGGCAGCTTTCCTGAGGCAAAGGAAATAAAAGCTAAAATTATTGGGACTACAACAAAAAGCAAATTAGAGATCTAGAAAACCTATCCCAGAAGAGCCCAAGGAGTTTCTCTAAAAAATGCTCACACCAGGTGGTCCAAAACTACCTTGAGGTCAATTAATTAATAGACGTGTATTGCATGTAAACTTTATGCAAATGACTGTCAAGGAGATTATAATGAAAATGTGCTACTGTAAATAACTAGCTGGAAATGCTGAGATAAGAAAAGGAAGCCCCTACTTTCTGAGAATTTGCATTCTGTGCTTTTATTAGGACTGGGGATATGCATACTGAATTATAAATGCCCCAAATTCTGTGTTTTTTAAAAATCTAAATCAGAATGAAATAGGGCTTCTTTCTCCTACACTAAAAAAATAAGTTATAAACTCACAACTCTATCCTGATAAACTAATTCATACATTATTGTATTATGTATTTCCTAAAATTATTGGACCACCAAATTACTCTCTTTATTAAACTTGAAGTAGCTCAATATCTTATTCAGGTTAAGGTTTCTGATAATAAAATAGGGCTATTATTTAACCTTATTCTATTTAGAAAGCTCGTGTGTGTGTGTGTGTGTGTGTGTGTGTGTGTGTGTGTGCACGCACACGTACCTGTGTTTGAAATCTTTTCTATCGCCTGGCTGATACAGTATCTCTACTTGTTCAATTCTTTAAAAAAAACTCAGTTATATGTAGTTGACTAGATGCATAGCTTGAGTTCTTACTGATGAATTTAATATTGTCATTAAAATAAAATATAGTTGAACACTCACCTTGCTGCATTGTTCTTTCATGGGTAGAAGTAGCAAAGACATATTCATGGCTTTTCCAAACTAAAGAAAGTGTTCTCATTTAGAGGCAATTACAGATTTAAGCCATCCCTCCTACAAGTTCTAGGAATAAATCAATGGTGAATGAAGGATTGAACATGAAAATAGAAAAAGGTCTATATTTTTGTCATTTCTTTGTTCAATTTTTCTTTTTTTTTTTAAAGATTTTATTTATTTATTTATTTGACAGAGACAGCCAGCGAGAGAGGGAACACAAGCAGGGGGAGTGGGAGAGGAAGAAGCAGGCTCCTAGGAAGGAGCCTGATGTGGGGCTCGATCCCAAAACGCTGGGATCATGCCCTGAGCCGAAGGCAGACGCTTAACAACTGCGCCACCCAGGCGCCCCTCTTTGTTCAATTTTTCATAACCGCATTTTCTATTAAAGATTGCATTCGTTTGTGTCACTCTTCCACAGAGATCGGTGGATAGAAAACTAACAAAGGGGGCACCTGGGTGGCACAGCGGTTAAGCGTCTGCCTTCAGCTCAGGGCGTGATCCCGGCGTTCTGGGATCGAGCCCCATGTCGGGCTCCTCCACTGGGAGCCTGCTTCTTCCTCTCCCGCTCCCCCTGCTTGTGTTCCCTCTCTCTCTGGCTGTCTCTATCTCTGTTGAATCAATCAATCAATCAATCAATCAATCTTTAAAAAAAAAGAAAACTAACAAAGAAGATGAAAATAAAGCACTGAAAAAGATAACAAAAACCATAATAATAGATTAAAAAAAAAAAAAAACAATGATGCTGAGAAGGAGGATATGGGTGGTCAGAAGAAAAATGGAATCTGAGAGGGTGGAGACCCAATACTATGATTGGTTCTGCATCCAGCAACAAGTATAATCTTGAGTTCCTCACAAAGTGACTCTGAACCATTTTTTTTCGGTTTTAAAAGAATCGTACTAGTAGTGGTGAATGAGACTCCCAGGCCTCAAAATTGATTACTATTTTATTCTAAGAGCATAGGATGAAAGACAAGGATATATGATAACCAAACAGAAAAAGGGAACAAATGAAGTGACCATTTAGCAAAATAATTCAATCATGGAAAAAATTATGATGAATGAGTAAACTAAGGGAAGATTTTTACCTAGCTCTTTTTACATTTCCTTTCTTGTACTTAATGCTAATCATTTCAATATTATAGTTACTCATTTTTTTCTTTAGTAAAATGGTAGCAACTCTAGGAAAATAATAAAGTCAGAAACAAAATAAACATAGGAATATCTGTCAATTAAAGAATGACGAGAAGAAAAATTAGTTTAAGTTTGCCCCCCCTTAAATTATTAGCTCTGCAAATAAACTATTTGAACATAATCTAAGGGGAAATAAGCAAATCTAAAAAAAACCCAATTTCATCCTCTAAAGATTTTGTCAGTGATTAGTTCTCTGGAAATCAATGTACCAATTCTTCACTTTTTGAAAGACCTAGGTCTTTTAGCCCAAGTGTGTACCCCAACATTATCATTCAGAATAACTACTCAAATAAGCCTTTTCTCTCCATTGATAAAATAATTTCAAAATACTTCAAATCTTTTATATCCTTATATCTTTTATGTCTGCTGGTTAGATCAGTTAATTTAAATGTAGCATGACAGTGACTTTATCTTTATTCCCAAAGTGTTACTGGAATGATGGAGCCATCACTCATAAAGATGACTCATTTAACTTAATAGCAAACCTTTACACACCAGGCATTTGTCTAAGCACTTCGTCTATACTGAATCATTTAATCCTCATAACTATATAAAGTATATGCTATCCCCATGCTGATTTATAGATAAGGAAACTGAGGCACAGAGGTTTTTATAACTTGCTTAATGTCAAAGAAAATATAAATGAAGGATTAAAATCCATGTGGTCTGGCTCAAGAGATCTTGTCTGTAAAACACTAACACCCTAGTGATCTAAATATGAAAGAAATAAGAAATTGTAGAGAGCAACTTTTTAAATGTGTCAGACACTGTGGAAAGATCCAAAGGAAGCTTGAGCACCCAGCCTGGCCAGAGACAATATCAGATGGTCAAGATGAATTTAAGAGGAAAATGGAAGGTAAGGGCTAGTAAGTACCATTATAACAAACCCTTCTATTAAATAACTTCAAATATTTTAAGATTAAATTATCTAAAAGAATTCTGTAATATAGAATGCTTTAGAATATACGGATGATTCTAGCAATGCAGGTATGCCTGCATAATACTAGAACACAAATGAATCATTTTATATATTTATGCATTACCTAATTTAATCCTCCTGACAACCTGAGAACACAAATAGTCTCCTTACCTTCCCCAATCTTTTGTCACCAGCCCTATATTACAAATAAAAAATCCCAACAAAGCAACAAAAATGGAACTACAAAGAAATGGGATAATTGGCCAAAGCACCCACAGTAATTAGGTGGTGAAACCTAGGCCTTCCCAGCTCCAGATTCAATACAGTGGGCCACCAGGCTGCCTCTCGATTTAAAGCACAGCTAGACCGGTTATCTGTAGGCAAGCTGATCTGACCTCTAGACATCCCTGATCACTGAGGGACAAATGCTGATGGAGGGGAGGCTAGAAAAGAAAGTATGCCTGAATGCATAAATGATTAACCCATCATGCTTGCAGCAAGTCTGTCCCTAATTGTCAACAGTCACCTGACAGATTTAGGAGAGGCCCTTGATTTATCTGAGCATTCTTTGGAGTTTCTACTTGTAGAAGTTCTTCTCAAATAGAAAGATAAATCGGTGGAAACTTTAAAGTGCTGAGAAAAAAACGTTTATATAATAGTAAACAAACAATTTTATTATTGAAATGCTTATTCTAGGGTCGCCTGGATGGCTGAGTCAGTTGAGGGTCCAATTCTTGATTTCAGCTCAGGTCATGATCCCGGGGGGTCCTGGGATCAAGCCCCGCGTCAGGCTCTGTGCTCAGCAAGGCATCTGCTTGTCCCTCTCCCTCTGCTTCTCCCTCCTGCTAGTGCGCACTCTCTCTCATAAATAGAATCTTAAAAAAAATTATTCTAAACTAACTCAACCAGCATCTTTATAATACATGCCAACAGGAAGGCAGAAGAGATAGAAATGGGAACAAACCTCTTCTTTTTGAGACATCTATAGGCTCTTTCCTTTCTGTAGTTATTAAACTTTTCTTTAAAGAATTTCTTCACTTCAAGTCATTTTGGAGGAAACCCCTTTTATTCAGTCATTCCTGGTCTTCCAAAACTGGGCCCTGTGGCCTTTAAGTATTGGGTCCTGGTATCCTACCAAACCATTGTAATCTGCAAAGACTAATTTTGCACCGAAGATTATGGAAAAGTGGATACTCCGCAGCAACTAGAGAAATAGTCTTCTCTTTGAAAAGAGTTGAAGCCAAGTCCCCAGACTCTATTTGGACTAACTTGAGTGCTTTATTCATAAAGCTGGCTTTCAAATTCCACAAAGGCTGCTTTTGTTTTCAGATCTTCAGGGAATCTTGTAATTCCCAGTGTCAAGGGCACAGCAGAATCTGTGATCTGCACACTACTCAGCTCATCAGCATTAATTATTGCTCTGCCAAGCTTGTAAACGAATGTAATCAGAAGCCTTATGCAGAGGTCCCAGGGAGGATGCCACCTTTTTCTCTGCCTGCTCATTCCCTGTCTCCTTTCTCTCTCCCATTAACTGTTGGCTTTCCACGCTTTGATTTCTCCTCTTATTTTTCACTTTCTCCCTGGATGGGCACATCTGCCTTCCCAGCTTCAGCCAAAATTTCTATTATGAAGACTTCTAATTATACCTTTCGGCCTCAGCCTTTTGCGGAAGTTCCACACCTGTATTTTTGACTGCCTACTAAATGCAACCCAAACCACCAATTCCAAAACGGGCTCATGCTACTCCTCTACCTTCTAACCCATACTTGTTTTTCCCTGGGCGCTCCCACCCTGAGCTGAGGTCTCCACCCACTGCAGAGCCAATGCTGCAGAAAAAGAAAATGTCAGGTTCATCTCGGACTCCTTTCTCTCTTTTACTTCTGTATTGTCTCACTACAGCTAGTCAGCCTTCAGATCACCTCCATCCCACCTTAGGACCTGCTCTAGAACTGTTCCTACCTCAGAATTGTTGCCCACTGTTCCTACCTCAGAACTGTTGCCCACTGTTCCTACCTCAGAACTGTTGCCCACTGTTGCTCCTTGTTGCTCGGCTGGATGATTCTCAGCCCCCATCAGTCTGACTGGAGGCTCTTAAGCAAGCTTATCTCCCTCCCACCCAGCGGTGCTATCTCTCTAAACATCACTTTGCTCCTGTTTTCTAAGGTTTGGTTTTGTTTTTTTGTGATGCATGTATTTACTTTCCTCGTGGCAAAATACACTTTGCAAAGTAAAGTTTGATGAAATAGGTAAAAGTCAGCTTTGATTTATTTTACTCTTGACAAGTTAGTTACTTTTTAAAACCTAACTTTGCTTCATGCTGCTCTCAATTTAAATGAAACTCATTAGCCTGGTGTTCAAGACAAAAGGCCATCATCCATATCCCAGGTATCATCTTCAACCATTCTTTTCATAAGCATTATAATTTGGACACACTACTGGTGCTTTTAACAGTTCCTGGCACATAGTGAGCATTGAATGGATGTTTGTTGAATGAGTGAACCAGTTGTTCACTGTAGCCCATGCTTGTAAGTCCCTTTATATGCTCCCTGTTTACCTTTCTACATGCTACTCTCTACTTGGAAAGCTCTTTTCATTCTTCTGGACCTGGCTAATAATTATTACCCTTTCTGCAAAATCTAGCTGATATCTGACCCTTTGACTTACTTATTAACTCAACAAGTGTTTATTAAGCATATACGAGGAATCTGGCATATAGGATACAAGAACCAGTCTAATGTGGAAAACACATAATAAAGCAATCGCATACTTTCTGTAGCCTTTCCTACATGGACACGATGTAGTTGCCCCCTCCTGTCTATCTCCACAGAACCTGGTACATGAAGAACATTTTTTATAGCACTCAGAACTATTAATTTCTGAAAACCTTTTTCCATATTACAGTCTATCTACTTCAGGACTACATTCCACTACACGGTACTCCCCCTGATATTTCCCTAATGAGCAAAGAGTAAGCCACCCATAAATGTATTTACAGACAATCTTGACTAATGATCGTTCAACAAACAATTTTATGACTTTGGGTTGGTGCAAAAGTGATATACATTCCGAAGTTCAAGTTTTTAATTTTGATCTTTTCCCAGATTAGCAATATATGCGGTATATTTTGTGATTCTGGGCAGCGATAGTGAGCCACAGCTCTCAGACACATGATCACGAGGGGAAACCGACCCATTTACAACCATTCTGTACCCACAGCCATTCTCTTTCTCACTTTCAGGATTCAGTAAGTTACATGATATATCAACACTATCATCAGCTAGGCTTTGTGTTACATGACTTTGCCCAAGTGCAGGCTAATGGAAATGTTAGGCTAGGCTAAGTTATGATGTTCAGCAGGCTAGGTGTATTTAAATGCACTTTTGACTCAGGATTACAATGGGTTTACTGGGACATCACCCCACCAGAAGGAAAAGGAAATCTGCATGTAATTATGTTGAGGGTACAATACAGAATGAGCCTGTTTGTGATCAGATCGCCAATTTGAAATTCAGACTATCTGACCTATGCAAAATTAAGATATGAAGCTGATCAATTAACTTTCCTGGCCTCATTAGCATCTTCGTAAATCAGGTGGGACAACACCTACTTCGTGAAGTTCTTCTAAGCATCAAGTGATGAGAAAAGATCGACTATGAATACTTGTCCACTGTTTGCCTGATTAACAAATAAAGCAATATATATTGGTAATGAAAGTTCAATAGATGGGATAAGTAGAAGAATGTAGACAAGAATGAACAACTGAGTTAAGTCAGTATTTCCTAGATTGAGAAACTCTGAGGACAGCAGCAGAAAAAGATATACGGAACAGGTAAACTCCTGTTTTAGTTAAACTGCAAAAGGAAAATTCAATAGTTTCTTCCCTAAAAGGAGCAAGAAGGCATTATTTGTGTTTATATGATACTGTATATTTATATGATTTTGTTAAAGTTTATTACAAAAAATTTATATTTCAAAGTATAATTTTAGTCATTTTAAACAAATCTATTGTTGAAGTCTTGCTTTTAAAAACATTGAAAGATGTAGATGGCTGGCCTACAGAAAGCACAAAAATCAATATTCTGGGGCTCTGGAAACACAAAACCAGGTAGAAACCTCCCTACCCCCCCTCCCAATGGTCTGCTTCAAAACTGCTCATTTCTGTTTTCACATTTACTCTGCTGGTCTCTTGATTCCTCTCGGATTCCTTTTGCAGATATTTACCTGATGACTGATGGAGTGTATAGGAAGAAGGCCTTCATCAGGTCAGGACTCCAGGACTGAAAGTTTTGCAAGCATTTTTTCTTTCTTTCTTTTTTTTTTTAGATTTGATTTATTTATTTAACAGAGATAGAGACAGCCAGCGAGAGAGGGAACACAAGCAGGGGGAGTGGGAGAGGAAGAAGCAGGCTCATAGCGGAGGAGCCTGATGTGGGGCTCGATCCCAGAATGCCGGGATCATGCCCTGAGCCGAAGGCAGGCGCTTAACCGCTGTGCCACCCAGGCGCCCCCAGCATTTTTTCTTTTTATAGACTGAGCAGATGCCTGAGATCAGAGAACACTGCTCTCTAGTATAGTCTTTTGTGTTTGCTTTAATACAAGATGAACTCCTTTTCACATATGAACTCTGCGAAGGTTGACAGACGTCAAACTCTTCAACATTCCCCAAACATATTTTCACCACCACGTAACTTTACAGGACAGAGTTCAGCTTCCGTCGATTACCTGCAATTCTCATGGCTCTTATTTGCTAGGCCTCTTTGTTTCCTAGCATCCTTTTAAAGTTACCTTCCTGTCCTCTTGACCTGATAAAGCTAAGAATGATTAGCAAATTTCCCAAAGCAAGCTGTTTGTTGAAGCACAGAGCTATCTTATAAAATCCTACAAAATTCAGTCCAAAACCATGATCAAGAATCAGAAGAAACTGTAAGAAAACTACCCCAAAATAAATAGGATAGAAAATTAGACACTTTTGAATGGCTATTATTTAGTTACAAGATACCATGCTTAACATTTTATAAATGTGCCCTTATTTAATTCTTCCACGCAATACCTTGGGGAAATTGTGAGGAAGGCTAAGCTTAATTTGTTCATGATCAAATATGCTAAGATGCTGATACAGGGTTTGAACCCATATCTATCCCAATCTGAAATATATACCTTTTCCACAATATTTTGCTACCCACAGAGTGTACTATTGTTGAGCTCTATGAGCACCATGAATTTATAAACAAAGTAAATTGGAATTTTCATTTTAAAGAGAAGGTTTAAAATGTGAAGTTTTTTCTGTTTTAAAAATTGAATCATGCACTAGTGAGTCAATTTACAATTTTCCTTGGTTCATGATTTTATAAATAAACATGGCATTGCTTTTGGCAGTGTGTCAATCTGACTTGTTTTCACAGCAGAAACTGAATGAAGTCATGGAACAGCTTTTCTGGCCAGGTCATAATAATATAATTTACAGCATATTAGCCTTTTCATATCATATTGATTTTTCATGCTGAAGGGCTTCCAAAACCACAATAGAAGCTAATTCTGTGCTAAGGAACAACGATATTAAATTAAAAGTTAAAGCATGTGCCAATTCAAATATCGAGTTGATATTACAAAATAAACATTTGCCGCTTCTTACAAACACTGGACTCACCCATGACTAGAGTCACACACAATGAAAGAATTTAAAAAACAAAGATGAAAACCAAAAGTAATCACTTGCTAGGGCCAAAAATAAGGGACTTCACCAAACACTGAGCTTGAAGGTTATCAGTAGGAGAAAAAAAGAATCACCTGAAATAATTCAAAAATAAATGATTATATGAAATGATGGAAGGAAAAATGGAAGCCAAGATCCAGGAAATATTTACAAATTATCTGTCCTTTAGACTATGAAAAACTTTCTTCACAGAATGATTTCAACACTGAGTCTCATGTAAGGATCTTTGTTCATCACTTTTTTAAAAAATTTTTTATAAGGATTTATTTATTTATTTATTTATTTATTTATTTATTTGTGAGAGAGCGAGAGAGAGTGCATGAGGGAGGAGGGACACAATATAAGTTTATAACATTTTCATCCCACCCAAAAAACTACCCCCTGAATATTAGCAGTTCTTCCTAATGCTTTCCCACAGCCATAAAACCCACTCTGTCTCCATAGACTCCCCCATTCTGGATGTTATATATAAATGAAATCATATAAGATATTATCTTATATGATATATGGTCTGTTTCACTAAGTATCCTTGTGGTAGCACAAATAAGTACTGCATTTTTATCACCATTATATAGATAGAAAGTATTATTCAATAATTGATGGGTGTATCAGTCAGAGTACAACCAAAGAAACAGGACCAGTAGGGATAGAGGAATCGGTTTACGCTAAGCAAATTCAAAATTTATAGGATAGGTCATCAGGAAGGAGGTGTACACACAACTGAACTTCCTGTCTGCAAGCAGAATTTCTCCCTCAGGGAAGCTTCAGTTCTAGTCTTAAAGCCTTTCAAGGGATTGAATCAGGCCTACCCCGCTTATCTAAGTTAACCTCTTAAAGCCAACTGATCACGGACTTACCTACCAAATACCTTCACGGCAACATTTATATCAGTGTTTGGGTAACTGAGGAACGATAGTCTAGTCAAGTTGATGTATCAAGAACACCATCACAATGGATTTGAGGTTTTCCACTTTGTATCGATTATCAATAATTTTGCTAAGAACATTCCTGTTGGAATTTATCAAGAGCATATGTTTTCATTTCTCTTGAATACACAAACAGGAGTGGAATTGTTGGGTCATACGGAAACCATGACATTCTGGTGGGTGACAATGAGGAGCTGCCAAACTCTTCAAAGTGGCTGTTACATTTTAAACATCCACCAACAAGGTACAAAGGTTCCAATTTCTCCACATCCTCAACGACATTCTTTTTGATTATAGCAGCCTGAAGTGTGTGAAAGGTATCTCATGATGGTTTGGTTTGCACTTACCTAATAGTTAATGGGGCTCAGTATCTTTTTTATGCGCCCATTTGTATATCTTGTTTGGAGAAATCTCTCATCAAATCTGTGTCCTGTTTTTAACTGAGTTGTTTAATTATTAAGTTGTAAGAGTTCTTTATTTCGGGCACTGGACCCACCCTTATGAAATATTAAAAAAAAAAAACTTTCTCCCATACCGTGAGTTATCTTTGAACTATCTTGATGGTATCATATGCAGTGGAATTTTTTTTTTTAATTTTTATAGTCCAATTTATCCACTGTTTCATTTTTCTCTTTTGCTTCTGGTACCATATCTAAGAAACCATTGCCTTTTGAAGTTCAAAGATTTAATAGTATTTGTTTCCTGTTAAGAATGTTATAGTTCTCTCCCTTACTTTTAAGTCTATGATATATTTTGAGATAGTTTAAAAGGTATCCTTTTAATATTTTTCTATAACATGAAGGGATCCATCTTTGCTCTTTTCTGTGTGTATATCCAGTTATAACATCATTGATTGTTGAAAAGGCTGCTCTTTCTCCATTGACTTGTAAATTGAAAACAAATTGACTGTAAATGTTAGAATTGAAAGTCCTGAAATTAACCCTACCTCCAGTGATTTATACATATCTACCTATATGCCAGTATCACATCGTCTTTATAATGATAGCTGTATAGTACATATGAAATCAGGAAGTTTGAGTCCTCCAAATATTTTTTTGAGGTTGTTTTTGGTGATTCTTGGTCCCTTGAACATTTATAGGTGTGTTAGGATCAGCTTGTCAATTTCTGCAAAAAATCAAGGTAAGAACTGAATAAGGATAATCTTGAATTTGTTAAAAAAAAAAAAAAACTTAAGGAATATTGTCATCTTAACATCTGGTCTCCTACAAACCCTGAGAGACTCTTAACTCTGGGAAACAAACTGAGTGTTGTGGAAGGGGAGGTGGGTGAGGAGATGGGGCAACTGAGTGATAGGCATTAAGAAGGGCACGTGATGTGATGAGCACCGGGTGGTATACACAACTGGTGAAATGTTAAACAATACATCTCAAACTAATGATGTACTATGAATTGGCTAATGGAATTTGAAAAAAAAAATGGCCTCCTAGGCTACGAACATGATTTTTCTTTCAACTTTTGTCTTTAATATCTTTCACCAGTTTTATAGTTTAATGTACAAATCCCATACTTTTATCCCTATTTTTGATGCTATTATAAGTGGAATTTTATTTTTGAAGTAGTGTCTCGTGTCTATTTTATAGTGTCTAGAAATATAATGGACTTTGTATGTTGATCTTGTATTCTGCAACATTGCTAATATTGGTTTTTCTAACTTCTTTTGTAGAATTTTTTGTAGGATTTCCATATGTAAGAATGTCATCTGCAAATAGAGATTTTAATTTTTTTTAATTCCAAGATCATTTTAATTATTTTCCAATCTGGTTGTTTTGTATTGCTTTTGCTTGCCTCTTTAATCAAACTGGAACCCTCAAGTACAATGTTAAACAGAAGTGGCAAGAGAACATGCTTGTTTATGATCTTACGGAAAAAACTTTCTGCTACCTGTCCTTCACCAATAAGGTTTTTTGTGGATATTCTTTAGAATGAAGGAGGAATATTGGGGTATGCAGGTTGGTGAGTGTTTTTTGTTTGTTTTGGTTTGGTTTGGTTTGGTTTTTAAGCAGTGGTAGGGGTGGGAAGAATTTATAAAGCATTGGTACGAATTCTTTTTTAAGGATTTGGTAGTACTTGCCAGTGAAGCTATCAGGGTCTGGGACTGGGATTTTCTTTGTGGCAAGTGTTTAAATCGCTAACCCAGTCTCTACTTGTTATAGGTCTATTCAAATTTTTTATTTCTTCTTGAGTCTATTTCAGTGGTTTGTGTTTGAGTTTGTCCATTTCATCTAAATTAATCTGATCTGGCATATAGTTTTTCATGGTGTTCCCATGTACCTTTTCCTTTAAGGTTGATAGTGTTGCTACCTCTTATTCTTGACATTGGTAATTTGAGACTTTTCTTTTTCTTGGTCAGTCTACTTAACAGTTTAACCACTTTTGTTGATCTTTCTTAAGAATCAACATTTCCTACCGTTTTTTCTATTCTAGATATTTTTGTTCTAATTTTATTTTTTCCTTCCTTCTGTTTGCTATGGATATAATGGATTTTCCTGCTATCTCAAGGTGAGAGCTTAGACTACTGATTTGAGATCTTAATACCAGTGTGTACAGCTATAAAGATCTTTTGGAGGACTACTTTACCAGCATGCTATATTGTCATTGTCATTCATCACAAGATATTCTCTAATTTCCTTCTGATTTTTCTTTGACCCTTCTGTTATTTAGAGGAGTATCTTACTTAACTTTCACTTGTTTGTGAATTTCCCAGTTCTCCATTTGATTTTTAATTTAATTCCATTGTGATCAGAGAAAATGATCATGATATGACATCATGATCACGATGTCAACCCAAGTTAATCAGTTGAGGCTTGTTTTATGGCATTACATAGTCTATCCTAGAGAATCTTCCATCTGCAGTTAAAGCACTTGGCTATTGTTGGAGGAAGTTTTCTATAGAGGTTTGTCTTACGTAGTTGGTTTATAATGTTCAACAATTCCATTTCCTTGTTGAGCTTCTGCCTAGTTGTCCTATCCATTATTGATAGTGGGTGTTATGGGCTAAAATATGTCCCTTCAAAATTCATGTGACTATTTGGAGAGAGGCATTTTGAAGAGCTAATTTAAAATGTGACCGCTGGGTGGGTCCTAAACCAATTTGACTGGTGTCCTTTTAAGAAGAGGAAGAGACACAAGAGGAAAGACCACGTGAGAACACCCTGACTAGGCTGCCATCTGTAGGCCAACAAGAGGCCTCAGCAGAAACCAACCCTGCTGACACCCTGATCTTGGACTTTTAGCCTCCCCAGCTGTGAGAAAGTAAGCTTCTGTTGTTTGAGTTGCCAGTTCTGTGGTATGATGTTGTGGTAGCCCCAGCAAACAATGGGGTATTGATGTCTGTCATACCACTATTGTTATTGAAAGGTCTAGTCCTTCAATTCTGCCAATTTTTGCTTAGGATATTTTGGGCTTTTAAGTACATGTACTATAAAATTATGTATTTGTCTTCTTGATGGATATTTCTAATGATAAAATTTCAATCCTTTATATCTAGTTACATTTCTGAAATTTTAAAATCTATTTTTCCTGACATAGTATGGCCACATATTACATAGGAGGGCTATAGTATTACCTTTCATGTTGCTGTTTGCATGATCAATCTTCATCCTTTTACTCTCAACCTACCGTTATCTTTAAAATGTGTCTCCTGTAGATAGCATATAGTTGGATCTTTATCTATATAATTTGACAACCTCAACCTTGCGATTGGATTGTTTAATCTGTTCATACTTAAAGTTATTGATATGGTTGGATTTGTGTCTTTTTTTTTTTCCCCCTATCTGGTTCATGTCTGTCTGGGGCAACTTTTCTTTCCTCACCATCTTTTATTTTGTAGTTTAACATTTTAATTGATGTAATATGTTTTAAGTTACATATAATTTTAATTATTTTCTTCATGATTTCTCTAAGGCTTACTATGTATACATGTATGTATGAACATGCATATATGTGCATGTATGTACTTCAGATTTACACTAACTTAATTTGAGTGAAACAAAATTTACTTACGTAGCTCCACTCCTTCCTCCCATTTGGGGCTATTATATAGGTTACCTCTTTGAATGGTGTTATATTACATTATATGCTCTTAGGTCTTAAAAGGAGCTGAGATTATAAGTAATACTTGCTCTAGTTTCTTGAGTTTTAAACCTTTTTATTTATCCTTTCTGGTTCTCCACTTCTTCCTGCAGATTGAGTTACCTTCTCATGTCATTTTCTTACTCCAGTTCACGTTTTATCCTGTCTCATGCGCAGTAACGCTTAGGGATATCACATTTCTATGTGCTAAGCCAAACAATATTTGTTGTATATAATTTTAGTATATACTGAAACATTTTACGCAGTTACTCTCTAAATCAGGGAGAAAGGGAAGACATAAGCAATTACACTTTCATAGTTTAATCATTTTGTTTTTTCATGGAGATTTAGATTACTGTCCAGTGTCATTTGCTTTCAGCTCAAATACTTTAGTATTTCTTATGTGGCAGGGTTTCTAGCAACAAATTATTTCAGCTTTTGTTTATCCAGGAAGGTCTTTATTTTGACTTTATATTTGAAAGATAATTTTGCTGGATATAAAATGCTTGGTTAAAGGTATTTTTGTTTTATCTTTATACTTACAAAACCTTGAATATGTCATCCCTCTGCTTTCTGACCTCTGGTTTCTGATGAGAAGTCAGCCATTAATCCTATTGGGATTCACTGAGGAGTTATTCTTTTGCTGCTTAAGATTTTCTCTTTGTCTTTGTTTTTCAACATTTACTGCACTGTGTCTGTGTTTGGATCTCTTTGTGCCTATCCTTAAAATTTGATGACATTCTTGTACGTATACGTTAATTTTTTAATCAAATTTGGAAATATTCAGCTATTTCTTTGAATACTTTTGTCTTCCTTCTACTTCTTGTGGCGTTTCCAGTAGGCATATGTTGGTGCACTTAATGTTGTCTCACATTTCTGAGGTTCATTTTCCTCCATTATTATTTTTTTTCTTTTTTTCTGATTGTATAACCCCTATTGATCAGTCTCCAAGTTTTTTGTCTTTCTTATGCCAGCACAAAGGTACTGATGAGTAGGGAATTTTTTTTTAATTTCACTTGAGTTTTTCAATTTTACTGTTGTTAACTTCAGAATTGTTGTATTAGTTTTCTTTAGATAGTTGACATCCTATATTTGAAGAGACATTATACCTTCATATAATTGTATGTTTTCTCCTTTACTTTGAATATATTTATAAGGGCTGCTTTGAAGTCTTTCTTTTAAGTCCAATATCCAGGCCCCTTCAAAAGTAATTTCTACTGTTGAAAACTAGACATTTTTAGCTAATATATTGTAGCAGCTTTGGATACTGGTATCTCTCACTCCTGAAGAACTGATGTTGCTGTTCACCTGGTTGGTTGATTCAGGACTTGGCAGAACTGACTCTGAAGTCTATAGATCTCTGGCAACACGCAATTTCTGATGTCCCCTAAGATTTTTTTTTTTAAGTGATCCCAATCCGGGGCTCAAACTCATGACCTGGAGATCAAGAGTCACATGTTCTACTCACTGAGCTAGCCAGGTACCCCTAAGATATTTTTCTTGTTTTTATCTTTTACCCTGGATACTTATGGTTTGCCCCCAAATCAGCAATGATCCTCTTACTGGCTTAAGATTTTCTTAATTCCAGGGCACCTAGGTGGCTGTTGGTTGGGCGTCTGGCTCTTGATTTCAGCTTGGGTCATGATCTCAGGGTCCTGGGACTGAGCCAGGCATCAGGCTCTACTCTCAGCTAGGAGTCTGCTTAAGGATTCTCTCCCTCTCCCTCTGCCCTGCCCCACTCACAAGCTCACTCTCTACATAAATAAATAAATCTTTAAAAAAAGAAAAAAAGACTTGCTCAGTCCCTTTTAGCAATCCAAGTTTTACCCATTACTACTGGATGCGTGTGTGGCTTAGAGACTGTATCACAGTTCAGAGAGTTTACAATTCCAGCTGCATTCAGACAGGGAGCGGTAGTTTGACCTTGTCTCTTATCACTCCTCTCTTACAGGCATGCAGTCTTCCAGATGCCTAGGGTTGCATAAGATTACATTTTTAAGCATGGCTTAAGTAGGACTTGCTTCTGGATCAGAGGAAATTACAGTTCAGTTAGTAGTTGGGCAGACATTGTGTTTAAGCCCTTGTGCCAGTAAGTCTTCCACTCTGCTGATGGCTATGTGTAGGACTTTGGAAATGCGTTTCAAGTCTGTCCTAGGTCCTATTCTGCTCCTTGAGCGGGTGAAGCCTAGCATATATACACAGCCTTTCCAATCCCCAGGGTTGACAGTGACCCCAGAAGGACTCTTCTTGGCTCTTTTCCTGGTTCTACGTTAAACCTCTGAGTGCTCTGCCATTTTGCTTTTAGCTACTTGTATCATGGAGCTGTAAATGCACTCTCTTAACTGGTGTCCACTAAGATCATTAGTATTTTCTTCCTCATCCTTTGGCATGGAATTTTACGCCATCTGTTTTAAGTAAAAATCAGTTCCCTTAGGCAAAAGTGAAGAACTCATTAAGACTTGCTTCTCTGGGGGCCCCTGGGTAGCTCAGTCATTAAGCGTCTGCCTTCAGCTGAGGGCGGGATCCCGGCGTTACGGGATCGAGCCCCACATCAGGCTCCTCCACTGGGAGACTGCTTCTTCCTCTCCTACTCCCCCTGCTTGTGTTCCCTCTCTCACTGGCTGTCTCTATCTCTATCAAATAAATAAATAAAATCTTAAAAAAAAAAAAAAAAAAGACTTGCTTCTCTGGCTTGCGCCTTCTTGTGGGCAGGAACTTTTCCATTACTGCACAAGAAGTGGAGGCAGAAACACTGTACACTTCTCCCAGAGGGACACTCCGGCTTGACAAGTAGGTGCTGGGAGAGGAAAAGTTCTACTTTGACTTAGTCCTTTAGATATAGAACCTCTTTACCCAGAAAGCCAAGACCAAGCATTCTCAGCCTCCCAGCCTGGAATGGGGTTTTTGCTGTATATATTAGGTAGGCTGGAGGAAGGTATCCCTAAGCATCTGTACCCTATTTTCCTGGCATAGAGATTCTGCATCATGGGACTAGAGGGAATGAGAAATACTTGTGGCCTGCCCCTCCAGCCTGGACTGGAAGCTGGGAGAGAGAAAGAGTCCCTGTCTCATTACAGCATCTACCCAGTTAAAACTCCCAGAGTAGTTTCAGTAAGACAGAGCGGGGAATAGGAAAGCAGTCATATCTGAAGTGCTGCAGACTCTCACTGCTCCTACCAAGATTTAGTCTGTTTTCTTGAATGGATATTTCCCCACTTCCAGGATGCTGTTAGAACAATTTCTGGATAATTGAAATGATTTTAAAAATAATTTTCTCCAATTAATTGATTGTGGGCATAAGGACTCACTGTACTCTTCCATAACAAAAAGCTAAATAGTGATCCTACTAATAGTGAGATTCTAATATATAAGAGTAATTTTTAAAAATCTCTATAAATTACTTACAATTAGATGTGTAATTTAGAACAAAAAATACATGTCTATTCAATATTAAGTATAATTGGCATCTATAATAGGCCTGGAACCATTAAATGTTGGTTGTTACAAAGATGAATAAAACCCTGACTTTCAGGAGACCCACAATCTAAAAGATCTAAGAGAAAATGGATGTATACATGTCTTCAAGCATATACAAATGATATATATGCAAGTATGTATGTGTATATGCATATATACGTATATACACAAGTATGTGAATAAT
Source organism: Ursus arctos (assembly GCF_023065955.2). Lineage (NCBI taxonomy): Eukaryota > Metazoa > Chordata > Mammalia > Carnivora > Ursidae > Ursus > Ursus arctos. The sequence continues at coordinate 19,792,444 of NW_026622930.1, forward strand.
TTAAAATGTTGAAAATACCAACAAACTCAAATGTAACTTAGCTTCCACTTTTCTTTCTATGGCTAATTTACCTGGCTCTTTTATTCAATAAACATTTGTTACGTGAGTTGGAATTTAATTACATCCTTGCTCTTCCCTTCCAAGTTTTGAACCAACTGAGATCAAAACACAAAATCAGATGGAGAGGACAAAAAATGGTAGTTTTATTACTGATACAACTGCTTAGCAGGCACAAATTAGGTATTTGGCCTCAGACTTTCTAATACTTTCACTGATTTAAACTTTGCCACTTGGAGCTGTGGGCAAGCCCACGCCCACTTTGCACCGGGGTGGAAGCTGACATGCATACACCACACAAAGGAGCAAAAAGGAAAGAAATGTACAGGCTTAGCAGAAAGTCTGGTCCAAAAGAGGAAGCCTAGAAGCATCTGAGCCACGTGTCTTGTTCTTTCTCCCGATCTCGGCAAACAAGTGGACTGGATGGACTTTTTGCAGGTTTAAATCTGTGTTAGTGCACGCGTGTCTGAGTGGTAATGGTCCAGAATGAACAATGCCTTCAAGAAGCATACACTCTAGGGGCGCCTGGGTGGCACAGCGGTTAAACGTCTGCCTTCGGCTCAGGGCGTGATCCCGGCGTTATGGGATCGAGCCCCACATCGAGCTCCTCCGCTGGGAGCCTGCTTCTTCCTCTCCCACTTCCCCTGCTTGTGTTCCCTCTCTCGCTGGCTGTCTCTCTCTCTGTCGAATAAATAAATAAAATCTTTAAAAAAAAAAAAAAAAAAAGAGAAGCATACAATCTAGTGAGCACCATTTCTCTAGCAACTGTGTGTTTCATTGTTATTTAGTGACTGCCACCATATTCCTCTATCTGGCTTGAGTACTCTTCATGTTAGCATATAGTAAAAAAAATAACTGATAAAAATTATGAAGTTCTTTACAATTACCCTCCTGGGATAGAGAGATGAAGATCCCTCAACGAACAAAAAGAAGTAGTCTCCTGTGAATAGGATTTTCTACACAGGTCCTTCCAACACGTTGTGTAGCATCCAAAGCAAAGTCCTCTCTTCCCTTTTTTTCGTCTGCCTTCTAGGCCACTTCCCGTCTTATTTAAAAATAAAGCCACTTGCTGCTGTCCTAGTGGCCAGACTACACTCTTGCTGGTCTACCCACTTGCTCCGTAGATGTTTAGAGTTTAACCATCTGATTTATAGCATCATGAGTGAGGTTATGAGTCAATCAACCACCTCTTAGTATTTTATAGGTACCTAGTATTCTGTCTACATCTAAATTAGTTCACAAGCTCTTTGGGGCGAGCACCTTGCCTATGCTGCTTTATGCTTTGCTAAGCTCCATGCACACTTACCACACTCTATAAATATTCTCGCAGAATATTTATGACAAGTCTAACATGGCAAGCAATTTCACCAGGGTCACTTTTCCCCGGTAAATTTAAAGCTACATAAATTACAGTAGATACCTACTTTGAAATATTTGATCTAGAAAAATCTAAGTTCCAAAGCAACTTTCAGATCCCCATTTTTCTGGCTTGCCAAAGAAAAAAAGGCTCAGAAATTATTTAGTGCCATTTCAAAGTCTATGGATGTTAAAGAGCACCATCGTAAGAGTAAAATTACTGATTTAAAATCTGGATTTGAGGCTGATTTGTCCGAGTTTCAATCTCAGCCAAACCACTTTCTGTTTGACCTTGGACCTCTCTAAATCCGGGTTTCTTCGCCCTTTTTTTTTTTTTTTTTTAAAGATTTTATACATTTATTTTAGAGAGAGTGAGCAAGCAGGCAACCAGGGGGTAGGGGGCAGGGAGCAGAGGGAAAGGGACAAGCAGACTCTGCACTGAGCATGGAGCCTGATGCAGGGCTCAGTGCAGGGCTTGATCTTATGGCCCTGAGATCATGACCTGAGCTGAAATCAAGAGTCAGACGCTTAATGGACTGAGCTACCTGCCAGGAATGGCGAGCGATCCCTGTACAGATGAATGAAAGATTATTCCAATTCTGCTGTGAAAAGAGAGGAGAAGGCAAGGAGGTCAATACTCAGAGACAAAGATCCTTTGCTCTTCTTTGCTCCTGCTTTGATGGTCCTTCAGGCTAATCACAAATCCTTATCACTGTTTCTCAAGCACGTGATGTGTGACAAGAGGCCTTACTGGAACTAGGAGGATCTGTTTACCTGAAAGATACGATATGCTAATTTGCATGATATGCTGATTTGCATGTTCTACGAGTTCTGCTAAACACAGCCTAAGGGACAATGCCTGCATCTCTTAGATCACAGGGTGGCTGTTTGGGCTCGGAAAGTTTTGAGAAGGCAATTCCCCGCGGCATTCCAATGGCAGAGTGGTCCCACAGGCCTCAGCATTCCAAAGGCCTGCGCCCTTCTCTGAAACCTTCCCTGTGCTCAGCGGCCTCGGTGTTACATTTTAGCAAGCCAGATATTGTGGCTGATTTCATGTTCCGCATTAACCCCAACAGCTACCTAGGCGCCCCTGGGTTTCCTCACTTGTAAAATGGGCATTATAATAATTATACCTACCTCTTGGTGTGCAACAGGAGGGGGGCGGTTTGTGAAGATTAAATAAAACCTGACGCTTGGCTTATGCTCAGTACTTACTAGCTGATAGACATTGTGGTAGTAGAAATTGTAATAGAAGTAATGGTAACGGCAACTGAATATCCATGCAAATGGATTGGAGAAACTATAAAAGGCTCTGTAAGTAATTCTTGGTGGGTAAAGGACATCTGGGAATCCCAAAGTCCAACTGATCTCATAAGAACATGGACTCTCCAAGCTGAGTTAAAATATGACTGTAGTTATACCGAAATCTACATAATTATGTATTTCCAGTTTAAAGAAAGCTTGTGTTGACAGAATTAGTTTCTGAGAGGTCTAGACAAATGAAAATCCATAAGTGACCAATTACTAATGTGTCTTTTGAATTGATTAGACTATATCCTGACATGTGGGCAAAAGTATTTACAGCAATTTGGCAGGTGTCTCCTTACCCCCATGAGACAGATCTATCAAGCTGTAACTAAGCTACTTCTCAAATCATCCAACTATCTCCCTTTGCTGCAATGCCATACTTCTCAAGTACACTTGTGATGAAAGTTTGGCAGCCAATAACCATTTCCTTTCATGGAGAGACTATTTGGCTCCCTTTTACAGTTCTAATTAACAAGGTGGCAATTTAGTTTATACATCAGTCTTGTGTGCATTTAGTAATCAGTTTCAGAGATATTCAAAAATTCAAAGTGTCCTACTACAACAGGATTTCAGAAACTAAGATGTTTGAAACCAGGCCCTGGGCTGTCATGATGATATAAAATATGTCCACATCAATGATTTCCTGTCTGGCCAGCCACTGACCTCACTAGATGGCACTTCTCAACTTTTTCACTGTAACAAAATCTAAAAATAGGAAGATTAAAAAAAAAAAATCAACTTAATCTTAGCCTCCTTCAAGAGAAAAATGTGGATTGTAGATCCAGGATTTTATTTTTATTTTTTTCAAAGATTTTATTTATTTATTTGAGAGAGAGAGAAAGAGAGAGAGAGATAGGGAGGGAGGGAGCCCACAAGCAGGGGTGGGGGGAAGGCAGAGGAAGAAGAAGACGCCCCCCGAGCAGGGAGGCTATGCGGGGCTCATCCCAGGATCCTGGGATCATGACCTGCGAGCTGAAGGCAGATGCTTAACCGACTGAGCCACCCAGGCGGCAGCCCCTGATCCAGGATTTTAGACTTTAGTTCAGTACATAATTATAATCTAATTTTCATACTTAGAGCAAAAACTACATCTCAGTGATAGATTATATCCCTGACAGAGGGAAAAACAAAAGGGAAATGTAAAAGAAAAACATTAAATAGATTAAAAATAGACCTTATGTTGATATTTGCAGCTTTCATTTTAAATATTAATTGGGGAGAAAAAGAGGAGATAAACTTCCTATTGAAATTAATAGTCTAAATAAATGCTTAGGTAGAGACTGACATTTTAGTTTTTCCTTCTGTGAAATATTTCCTGCTTTGTTTGGACCCAGCTTTCTCTTTACAAATTATTTGAAATAAAGAGTGCTTCTAATTTATTCAAATTAAAAGAATTTGGTGCTTTCTTTCCAGCAAGACTACCCTCATTATGGGTAAATACTATGTGCTCTCAAACATCACACCAGTGGGTTAATACAAGAACATCCATTAATTTACATAATTTACATAGTGGTAGCCTTATAATTATAGGATCATGTTTCATTTACAAGCTACATGAATGACTCCAATTTCCTACTTGAAAAAAAAAATTCTATAGGTTACCTGAAGATTCAATTTCTTGTAAAATGTATATAGCTCTATAATTTATAGTGATGACCTGCTTCACAACTAAAGGTAGCATTTCTGAGAAATTATCTTCACAGTTTAACATTTCAAGAAATTTCTTCCCTTATGTTTAGTTAACACCAAATAGGAGGTCTTAATTTTTTTAAAAGAGTTTGCATAGAATTTAAATGTGAATATTCACTAACTTTGTTTTTCCTATTTATTCTAGAAAGGGTAAACAGCAAGCATAAAATTTTTGATGAGTATATATTCACAAAGTTATTTCCCCTAAGCAGTTCTCCGAAGACACTATTGTGACCAATTAATTTTGAATGAGACTGAATTAAAATTACGTTAGGTAGAATCATGCAAGGTACAGTGTTAGAAGGGGCTTATGATTTTATTTCATATTTCTTTTGGCCACAGAATGCCTAGATGCTATGGAATCAGAAATCAAACTTAGTTTTATTCTCTTAATAGGTTTCTGCACAAACTTCTGCTCTTACAGGTCATTGTCCAGTATTTGTGTGTGTGTGTGTGTGTGTGTTTGCGTGTATACACATAAAGAGGGTGAAGAGAGGGTGAAGAGTTCTTGACATGGATAGTAACTACAGATATTGGGAAAGACACAAAAGAAAAATAAACCATTTAAAAACATGGTTTATATAAACGCAATGTTCTATTTTATGTTTAATGCTTCCATTTCTGTGTAATTTCCATACAGAAAATGATTGGACATAATATACATGTGTCAGCTCAGTTTCTATAAATTTCATTTGATTATATTATCAATCTGTTCATATGGTCATGTATAGACCATTTTTTATAGGTTACTGCCCTTGTAGGAAAGCCATCTGCCTCAAGTTTTTAAAAAATAGGAAACAATAGTTTTATGGTCAGGAAAAAGGTATTCTATAAAGGAAAAGAGAAATACAGAAAACAGTAAAATTCTAACACAAATGAGGATGGTAGTTCCATCTTAGTAGTCTAAGTAAAACCAAATTTATCCTTTTAAAAGTCTGATTTCAACAAGTATGGTCCTAGCTAATCTATGAGAAATTATGCAATGGTTATGATATCAATAAAAACTTGAGCAGCTGCACAAAAAAAATTTTGATGCTCATTTTTCTCAAATGGATTTTTTTTATAGAACTGTACTGAGCACCTAAATAACTGAATTCATTTCGACCAGATTTTTAGGAGGTATCTATGGTAAAAGGAGGGCTTTATTAGCACTGAAATATGATACAGGTAAGAATTTGCTCATTTTACTTTATTATTTATTCAACATATTTGCTTTGCACCTAATTAGTATTAGGCACTGTTCTAATTACGAAGGATACAATGGAGAATCAGACATAGAGAATTCCCACTCTCAAGGACTTTCTAACCTAGTATGACAGAATTTCTAAATGTCCTTTGGGAGATACAAAGAAAGTGCTTCAAGAATTCAGAAATGGAGGAGATGGTCCTTGCTTGCCATATGGACAAAAGAGCTTCACGAGCAGGAGTTTCCTAATACTTACCCATATTATCCGCTGCACTCTGATTTTTTTAATCCAAGCCTGCCAAACCCTTTCCTTTTTAATTTTTTTAAACATCACTTATACCCCCTGAAATTCACTTAACAATCCCCTGACTGCAAGTCCCATTTACAAAGCATGGCATGTCATGGCTGTGGTAATAAGGGGCTGAGGTCGTTTGGAGGACACAGTCATTGGAAGACTGGGGTCAAGGAACTGTTAGCCCAGGAAATGAAAGGTGCATCCAGGTGCAGATGAGACCTGACAAAAATTATGACAAAAACTTGTGTAGAAGACTGGGATCTCAAGCCTTCCATGGATTCTGTGCGAATCTTGAAATTTAATCTACTCAAAAGATGAAGTTTTTAAAACTACCTTAAGCTGCATGCCAGACTACGCGTAGACTAAAGCCCACAGGTAGCATAGAACAGATTACACTGTGCGTAAGGAGGCACCACTGATTCAGAGAGCACTTTATTCTGAAGATACCATAAGCATTCCATAGGTAAAAAACTAGATCTTACCACACACTGTTACTTATACTTTTTTTCCTAATCCCTCAAAGTACCCAGGACATTGCTAAATCTTTTGATTATCTCAAAAGCTAAAGAAACTTACTTGAAAAACATCAACATCCAGCTATAAAAAAGAAACTCTTAACCTACAAAGTCTACCTACTGTAAACTGCAGTATGTGTCACATCTCTAAAAAGAGAGAAACTCTAGATACATCCCCTTTAAGGTGTCAAAGATAAGTGTACTTTCTCCTCTTGCTACTACTCATCATAGAATCAAAAGGTTATGGTCAAGTAAAACCAGCAGAAAAAGCAGTAAAAAATATTCCCCATCATTTATCATTGCAAATACAAAACTCTCAAGAGACAAAACACTAAAAGAATTTCACATGACTACAGAATAATATATCAATACACCAAGTTTCTTGCACTCCACTAATTACCAATTGAAAATACAATAAAACAAATACTGTTTACAATATCTGTCTCTATCCTTTCTATCTAGAGTTTTTAGCGATTAACCAAATAATGATTGCTTTGAACTATATGGGGGAAAAGAATCCAAACTGATAAGACGATAAATGAACTAAAAAAAGGGTCAGCTATACCATCTCTCCACAGTGGGAATGACTTAACATTGCAAAGATATAAATTCTCTCCAAATTACTTAATAAAATTAAATCCAATTCCAATTAAATTACATTTATAGGCTAGGGGAGAAATAAAATGATTGTAAGATCTTCATGAAACAAAATTTAATACAGCGATACTTTTTCAAAGAACAAAAGGGAGGATTTTCCTTATTACATGTCAAGTCATATACCAAATCCTTGGAATTTAAAACTGCACAGTTCTGGAGCAATAGATTAAGGGAACAAGGAGACCTAGTAGAGAATATAGAAACAGAAGCATTTATATGGAAACTTGGCATATATCAATTTGGAAAGAATAAATCATTTAGGAAATAGTGTTGGAAAAAGTAGCTCAACATATAGAACAAAACAATTAGATTCCTAACACATATCATACTCAAAATTAAGACCAAGTAGACAAAAGACATGAATGTAAGCGGGAAAAAAAATCCTAAACCTTACCAGAAAAAACATATTCATAAAACACAAGTCATTAAGGAAACAGTTAATAAATTAAGCTCATGAAAATTTAAGATATCGGTCCAATAAAGAAAATCACATTCAAAGTTAACAAGCAAGTATCAGGCTGGAAGAAGATATTTGCAACCTTCAAAATCAACTAAGATTTCATGTCTGGAATTTATAGAAAATGAGAGAACACAAAGAATAGGGGGATAATGATATGAACCACAACTCAGAGAAGGGCAATCCTAATATCAATAAATATACATAGAGGTATCTAACCTCACCAGCAACTAGAGATATGAAAGTTAAAATACTGAAATTCTCCTCTAAATGTACCTGGTTTAGAAAAATTATGAAGTCAGATAATATCAAGCACTGGTTGGAATGAGAGGAAATGAGAATCTTCTAACTGGGAATATAATTTTACGTAGCCCTATTTTAGAACAACCTGGAATTATTTAGAGAAAATGGGATGTGAGTATAGTATTAATTGGAGTAATGTTAGATGCTGATATAAACAAGATGTAAATAAGGAAGCCCAAATGTCAGTTATTTAACATAGTAAAACTCTCTTCCTATAACTGTCCACTGCCAGTCTTCCTGTCAGATGGTTCTCCCATAAACTGTTTTGGGAACCCAGTTTCTTTTCATGATGTTCTGTCCTCTTTACTACACGGCTCCTAAGGTTTTCCAGGAACTCTTTGCCATTCCAACCTGGGAAGAATAGGGAGGGAGGCACAGGGAGGGCTTGACGGGCCAGGCCTGGAAATTATTCACATTATTTGCACTCTCTCATTGGCTTAGACTGAGTCATACATCCATTCCTAACTGCAGGGGGATATGGGAAAGCCAGTCATGCTGTGGTCCTAGGAAGAGAAGGAAATACCTGAGGACTACCAGTAGTCTCTGACAAACACAACTATGATCAATGCCACTCTGAGTTTATACATCCCAGAAGTACAGGAAGACCTACAGGGATACAAATATAAGCTGTCCATTCATGTGGCATCTAGATGACAAAAGTGGAGATAAATTTGGGTGTTCATCCATGAGGGAGGGATAAATGAAATAGTCCTATGGATATTATGAAATATTATGCAGTGATCAGAGAAGTTGACCTCGATTACAAATACGTGTAAGTATGAAAAAATGTTGTGCTAGAAATCTTGTCTATTTTTTGCTCATTATATATTTGTGACAATTTTGAAAACCACATAAAACAATACTATATATTTGTCACAAATATATGAATATATTAATAACTGGAAGGTAAAGATAAAGAACATTCTCAAAACACAGGGGTGAATAACTATTGAGGGATGAGCTTGGGGATAAGTAAAAATGCTAAAATAAAGAAAGAAAAGGATATACAGATTGCAGATGACCATGTGCCATGAATTCTCAAATGTCATCAGTTCAATTCTATTCATCTGAATTCTTCCCCAAAGCAAAACAGCCAGACCCAAAGCAACTTGACCTGCATACAAACGTACACAGAAGATATCATAAGAAGCAAACTGTTTGGGGATTACAGAATGCTGAACTACCTCCAAGTCACTACAGGTTCGACATTTCACATTCAAAAAATGATATCGATTCACTACCCTGTGTATGGAATGGTCCTTATCCTCACAAAATTTACAGATGAAGGAGTGAGGGGGTCAGGGGAGAGTGGCAGACCTTAAGTAATCACACAAATTGTGATAAAAGCTTAAACGAAGAGAAAGATTTTATAACAAACACACCCAACTCAATTGGGGGAAGTGGAGTCACTGGAACGCAGTCTACATTTCTGAGGACTGAATGAATATATAAATGAGACTTGATGGTAAAATCAGAGTTAATCAGAAAAGTTATAGGAAAGAACATTTGAGAAGGTGGGAGAACCACATGGGGGAAAAACCCCCAAAATGTGAACTATTTGAGAAATTAAAGAACACCGAGTCTGGCTGGAACAGAATGAGCCAGCAGGGGATTGCCTCAAGATTGGAAAGGAGACTGGCATTCAGTCGTTGGGTTTTGTCATACAGTGTTTGTAAATGTGAAAAATGGAAAATGAAGTCTAAATATTTATCACCAGAATAGTAATCAAATGAATAAATGAATGAATAAATGAATACTATTTATTTTTTTTTAAAGAATGAGGCAGATAAAACCAGATCAAAACAATGGATTGATGAACACACTAATGTTGAGTAACATGTAAGCTCGCACGTGTGTAGATATCTGCACGTAAGACATACCTTCTTAATGAAGTACCTACGGAAGGAAAAGGGCTGTCAGATGGAGAGTAAAGGACTTTCAACATTTCATAATATATACTTCTTAAACCACTTATTAAATTCATACGTTACCTGGTTAGTAATAAAGATAGAAACAGAAGAGTTTTAAACAGAAAATAAGTTGAAAAAATTAAAATTCTTGGAATGTTTATTTGGCTTATGTAATAGTCACAAGGAAAGATGATTGTTGTTCAGTACTGAAACTAGAGACAAATGGACAGATTTTTGGATATACTTTGGAAATTGAATCGACCAACAGAACCATTAGAACCAACAGATAGACTAGTTGCACCAATGTCAAGAATGACAACGATTTTCCAGGAATTAAAACAAGGTGGGTTGAGATACCATGGAATAAGATTGTGGGGATACTGGAGGATGAATTTGGAAGACAAAGATCAAGTATTCATTTATGTATCTGTTAAGTTTGAGATGCCTGCTTATCCATCCCGGGGGGCCATCAAGGAGGCGACTAAAATGGTCAGCAAAGGGGCCTGCTCAGATGTCAAGAAAATAAGGAAGTCTGGATTTTGAATGCCCCTAACCTATATAGTCCCCCAACGGCATCATTTTGTTGCTATTCAACCGGGGAATTTTTATGACCATTATCATGATTTTATCAATCTTTCAATGCTAGTGTCAATGCAAATAGTGTTTCCTCTCCTGTACTTAGAGGTGTGTATGTGGCTAGTGTGTATGTAACCACCTAGAAATTCCCCTAGCTTAATGCTACAAAACATCTGCCTATAAATATCGTAGTGTTTACTTGAAGAATGCCAACATGAACAGCCAAAAACTTCAAGAAAAAAATAAGTTGAAATAAATAATCCAACACTTGTGATACATTCCTATTATTTATACGTGAGGAACATAATCCTTGAACATTTTCCTTTCTGTATGACCATCTAGAGCAGTGGTTCCCATTGCGCGCAGCACGGGCACCACCTGGAGATTTATTTAAGATGCAAATTTTTGAACCTCAATCCCAGACCCACTGAATCAAAAATCTGGGAGGAGGGAGCTCTGCAATCTGTGTTCTAACAAGCCCTCCATGTAAATCTGATTAATATAGCTTCAGGTTTGAGAATCACTGGTTTGGACAAAATATCTGTACCTTGTTTGCATAGAGCACTGGGACTACTTAAGAACAGTTTGAGGATAAAGTTACAGAGGGATGGGTTAGTGAGAAAATAAAAACAAAGAAGCTATTTAAGTTTAGTCGGAAGTTAAACTTCCATTCTGTACATGAATTTTGATTGGCACTGACACTGACCTTTTGGAAGTGTGAAGCTCCTGGCACAAATGCTTTTAATCTAGTACAGATTTTGACCTCATCATTGACAGAAGGTTGGCATTTCTGATACACAAAGACAAGACTATCTGACCTTTTTGCATTACAACGATTGTCATGATTGGCAGGCCTTGGCCTCTCTTTTGAAGAGATGTGGCACTTGGCACCCTCAAATCATATCAAGAAACTTCATCTTGTCCTCTACCGCCTGAGCATGACAGATTGCCCCATCTGGTGGTGTCCCGAGACCCTGTTGTTTCAATGAATCGATGGATGACTACAGATTCCTGATGACAGAGTATAGGTTGGCAGATGCCATTCTGACATCCTTATAGCTTTGCAGTGATACTGCTTTGACAGCCAAGACCTTTTCTTGAACGGCAGTGAGCGCTAATTTCAACTTAACAAGGAGGTAACTTTAAAATCCCTCATCTAGACTGCATATCACGTGGGATTCTGCTGGGAAGATAAGACAGACAGGAGACAATGCAGGAGCTAGGACCTTCATCACTGGTGAAAGTCCAAGTAGCTCAAAGGCAATGTTTTCCATCAAACGCATATCACCCCTTTAAAAAAGTCATCATCATCGCTTTTCTAGCCAAGCACATTGTGAGGCACCAGAGCAAAGGACACACAGAAGGTTCAGATTACCCTGAGGGTGGTTAGGGTCTGTTTGGCAGAAAGAGATAATGGCAGTTCACACCCAAAGCAGCCCCATCTGCTCAACTTCAGCTTTCTGGTGTCTTATGGAAATGACTAAACTCCATTTTAAAAATTTGAGATTTGATACAGTAGCAGCCCACTCCAACTTTTGACATTTAACTGATTTCAACTCTAAACCCCTGTGTAGACGTGTGTTATGTGGGGAAATCAGGACACGCTTGTGTGTTGGATGCAGCCCTCTGGCTTTTGACCTCTTTGTTCTCCTTGCTTCACCATCTAATGATGCCCTCTTGTGAAAGTTCCTCACCTCTGATTGCCAAAATAATCCAAACATTGATTTTGAATTGGAGCAATTATCAAGAGACAGGAAAGTAAAAATTAACTTTTTTTTTAAAGATTTTATTTATTTATTCTACAGAGAGAGAGACAGCCAGAGAGAGAGGGAACACAAGCAGGGGGAGTGGGACAGGAAGAAGCAGGCTCATAGCGGAAGAGCCTGATGTGGGGCTCGATCCCACAACGCCAGGATCACGCCCTGAGCTGAAGGCAGACACTTAACCGCTGTGCCACCCAGGTGCCCCGTAAAAATTAACTTTTGACTCCAGTTGAAGTATTTTTATCTAAGGATCTTATCTGGGGCTCTTAAAATCCACTGAACCATCACCCATGGAAAATATACCAAGTGGATCTATGTATTCATACTGTTATTATGGATAGGACTTAACTAAAAGGCAACGTCTCCTAAATCCAAGGGCACACATCCTAAGTCAAGCAAATACAAAATTACATAAACTCTTCACAACAAGGGGAAAAAATGATTATACGTCTCAGCATTGAATTCTCCTAATTGCTGAAGGAGAAACAGTAGGGGGAAAAGGGGGATTCAGAATACCACCTGGCTTGGTAGTTCTCAGATACAAATGGAATATTAGGAAGTTGTATAAAACATGGAGGAGGAAAGCAAAGAAAGAGAAACACAAAGCAAATTGCTCCATTAAGAGTGGTTCATAACTTTCATGGCCCATATCAATGAAATCACTGTTTCTAGTGCCAAAACCCAGGCATCAGTGGCTCCACGCACAGCCACCTCTGATAATACTATACCTCATTAAGTCGATCTTTTACATTGCCCAAAGATTCTGAAATGCAGAATGCTGAGCTGTGGACCCATTATTTAAAGCAACAAGTAGGAGGAAAGAAAGGCAGATATAATATTGTAATAGTTACAGATCTCACCCCTTATGAGTGGTCAATTACTGTCTTATTTCACTTGAGCATTCTCCCCTTTAAATTTTCAGCAAAATCACAATTACCATTTTCAACCATGAATTTAAACTCCAAATACTTCATTCCTCAACTATTGAAAGTGTTCACCAACTGCCTCCATAATTTTTCTGTTCATCAGTTCTTTCTGTAGATATTTTACCAACTTCAACTTGCCATAATCCCACCATTATCATTTTTCATTTCTGCTCTAAACTTTGAATGGCTTTGTTATCCCACAGGATACCTGTGCTCTCCACAATTACCTTATTAACCTGTTGAACAAACGTCAATATAGCACTTACTGTGTGGCAGATACTGTTCTTAGCACTTCTTAATATTAGATTCTCTTGACAACACTATAAAGGGAGCTGTTTTTATCATTTTAAGAGTGAACAAACAGAAGCAGAGTGAGCTCGAATACTTTGCCCAGAGTTAAGACAGAGGTCAGTGACAACAGCTAGCATTAAACATAAGAAGTCTGGCTCTGGAGATCAGGCGTCCATCCTCCCAGCTTTTCCTCCATGGTAGCCAAATTCCTTGATCACGCTCACCTATTAGAAGTTCTAATTTGGGTGCTATAAATTCCCTTTCCTTCTGTTTCCACCTTCTTTTCATATATCCTTCCTTAGATTCCTATGAATACTTCCATTTTGTGTCGGGCATGGGAGAGTTTCTGCCAGAAAGAAGTCATCAGCAATAAAAAGCCATTATGGAAAAATCTCTCTCTCCAAGAACCAAATGAAATCTTAGTCCCTCCAGTTTCAGACCAGGAGATAGTTCCATCTTCTCAAATTTATATTTCACCATAATAGGACTTATCACTTGGTAACTATTAGCATTCTCCAGAGAAATGGAACCAATCTAAAGTATGTATTTAGGTGCACACATACACATGTATGTACATATAAATGTATATATGTATATACATGTATACATAAGTGAAAGCCTGAAAGATTATACAAATTGGTTAAGGCAGTTAGAGAGGCTAAGAAGTCCCCAAATCTGTCATTTGCAAACTGGAGAACGAGGAAGGCTGGTGATATTTTTCAGCCCAAATTCTAAGGCCAGAGAACCAGGGGAGCTAATGGTGTAACTCCCAGTCAGAGGTCAAAGGCCTGAGAACCAGGCAGTCGCTGATGTAAATCCCAGAGTCTGAAGACACATGAACCAGGAGCTGGGATGTCCAAAGGCAGGAAAAGATAGACATCTCAGCTCAAAAAGTGAAGAATTTTGCCCTTCCTTCCCCTTTTTGTTGTAGTCAGAGCCCCAACAGATTGAATGATGTCTACCTACAGTGGGGAGGGCAGATCTCTTTACTCAGTCTGCTAAGTCAAATGCTAATCTCTTCTAGAAACATCCTCATAGAAACACCCAGAAATAATGTTTTACCAACTATGTGGGCATCCCTTAGACCAGTCAGGTTGACACATAAAATTAACCATCACAATCAATTCTACGAATTAGGCTTGTAGGGGAGTATTCTACTTCATTAAAAAAAAAAAACAAAAAACAAAAAAAAACCTACTTCAGGGCAAGGACCAGCCTTTTTCTCATTTATCAAACACATGTATTGGAGTCCCACACCTACGTATGTATCAACCCCTTTTGTAGGTGCTTAGAAAACCATACCGAATAAAACAGTACCTGTCCTCATGTAGCCTACACAACCAACAGCTCATCTTTTCCTCCAGTCCCTACTGCCAGGTCTTAAAAATAACACCATTTATAAACACCTGAAAACAGTGAAAGCGAGGGAAGAAATAAACAAGAAAGTGAGAGGGAAAGAAACAGAGGAGACCAGTGATTTTGTCAGCTATTTGAATACTGAGGGACACTGCCCATTACTTGTGCAGAAATCAGACGAGTGATATTGTCAGCTACTTGAATATTGAGGGACACGGCACATTACTTGTGCAGAAATCAAGCATTCCTTTGAAGTGATTTAAAAGAATTTGTACCATTTTTTACAACCAGTTTATCAGGGTCCAGGAAGTTTTATATACAAAAATGGGTGTGTAAGTGATATTCCCTTTTTAGAGACTTTCAGAAAATAAATCATTGTACACCATATCTAGGAATGTGGTCCCTGGTTTCACCTCCATTTAGGGAGAAATAAATTGGTTTCCTAAATGAGTTGTTCAAGACTGAGCCTAATTAATGACAAGGCTCTAAAAAGAATGTAGGACTTCTGCCTGGAATTAAGTTCCCGGTCTAAATACTTGGGCACTTTTTGCTTATAAAATGAAATTATGGCCATTTCCAATCCTAAATAATTTGGGCCAAATAGACTTTACATGTGATATTTATGACTCATGTACCCTATTCTGTAAAACTTCCCCCAAAGACTCATTAAATCTGTTTTATGTGAATTTTTCCCAGCCTTGCACTTTCATTAGCTGGAAGGAAGAGAATAAAGCCTACTTACAATGCCACCAGATCCATGCCAAGACCCCTGTTTGACGGATGTTTTCCTAATAAATTATATATATTGTAAACAAGGAGTATACGCCAGCCCAAGGTTTTCATTAATTTTTCATTAATGAAATGCACCACTTAGCTTGTTTGACATTTAAGCGAGTCACATAAATTTAAACTAGAGGTCACCATAAAGAAAGCATTAGCAAGTGTCACTGAAGGAATAAACTAGCATCTGCTCCACCTCTTAACTCAAATCCTGCCCCAAACCATGTTCAAGTTTACCACCAACAGATTAATAAAATATGTAACAAGTAAATGATATTATAATTAGCTGCTAATGACTGATTTGAAGTTCAGCGCTCTCCACCATTATTAAAGAATGTTGTGTGTTTTTAGTAGTTTCTACTTCATTTTTGGTTCCCTAGTGGACAGCTTAGATATCAGGTGTATGGCAGGCATCTTAGTTCTGCAGGACGTAAGTGCTGTGTATTTTAAGTCCCTCCCCCCATACATAGAGCATCTACCATGTGTTTCAGGGGTCCAAAAAAAGAACTCCGAATTAAGGCAATACAGCAGGAAAATACTCCGAAGCCATAGTTAAAAAAAATAGTCTAACAGGTGATCCAAATATCTGTAGGATCTGAAAAGCCCAAAGTTTTCATAAACAGAGAAATCCTAGCAATGTGAAAAATAACTACACTTTAAAATATAAGGACTTGAGGGGTGCCTGGGTGGCTCAGTCGTTAAGCGTCTGCCTTCGGCTCAGGGCATGATCCCGGCGTTCTGGGATCGAGCCCCACATCAGGCTCCTCCACTGGGAGCCTGCTTCTTCCTCTCCCACTCTCCTGCTTGTGTTCCCTCTCTCGCTGGCTGTCTCTCTCTGTCAAATAAACAAATAAAATCTTTAGAAAAAAATAAAATATAAGGATTTGAAAAAGAACCCTCTTTTCCCTTGACTCCTGATGCACTTAGAAATCAGGCTCACTCAAAGCAGATCAGTTCTAGAGCAACATATGTAACTCTAGACTTGTCTCAATGATGCAAATGTAGCTGCTTATGTCTTTCTCACCTGCTTAGAACTGGCTTAGGATGCAGGTAGAGCTGAGTTTACAGAAGAAGACTCTTCAATCACATCACACCTCACATCTTACCTAATAACTTATACAAATATACACATTGTAAGTCCTCTCCTTTTCTGTTGGCCAAGCCTTTGACACTGTATATCACAGCATCCTCTATTTTTACATTCCTCAAGGTTAAGTTCACCAAGATGTACCCTGCTTCCAATCTCTAGCCCTTCTCCAGGTGATGAAGACTCTCTCCTAGAAAGCCCACTCCACCCCATTATGCAAGACATGTAAGTTATGAGGTTGCAGGAAAGCAGGAAGTGGAAGAAATTTACATTTATCCAACTCATATATTATCATTTGCATTGGAGAACTAGAAGTGAAATGGGATCCATCCACTTTCCCCATAACTCTTATCTTCTGATTATAGGGCTATTTCATTCATATAATTATTAAAATAAATACATATATGAAACAAGCAGATTGACTTAAGTTATTAGCTTTTTGATGACAGACACCTGAAATATCAGCATAATGACTAAAGAAATTTGTTTTCCTAGCATCTTCAATAATTCTAAATATGAGTGTATTGCAACTGGAAGATATCCTCACCCACTAATTTTAAACATCCCTCCAGAATATATCAATGAAGATAAGAAAAAAAATTGGAAGGAGGATCAGCAAGGTCATGAAAGTAAAGGCTTATCAACAGGCTTATCAAGTGCAATAGTACTATTTTCCCCATGTGGCTTCTAGACGACGATAAATAAAACTAAAAGGTATAAATTAGTGTTAAAGTCTAAGTGATTTGTTACACAAATATCCCACCCGATAAAGGACATCACTCCTTATCACAACCACATAAGGACCTCAAAATTGCGAGGCAAAATAAAATGCTTAAATGACCACTTTGAGGGTTACAACCCCTAACAAAGAACTAAGGAGTCGGAAATGACACAAGAATAGAAGAATGGCAGTAATAAAATGAAAACCTGAACAGAAGAGGAGGACAATTTTTTTAACTTATTTTTGGTTTGCAAAATTCTACTCCATAGATTTGAATGCATTCTTTTCTGGTTCTAATTCATTTCTCTAACACTATTTTTAGTTACACACATTATGTATAAACCACTCTTGATGTGATGAGGCGTGAGGGACTCCACCCCACCCCAAAAAACTTCTCTTGTTACTTCAATAGTTTATCAAATTCCTATCATTACAGAAACCAAGACTAGGTAGAGATGATTAACTGCACAAGTAAATTGTTTGTCCAGCTCACTTGTACAAAGAAGTTCAGATGCCAAACTTTTCCCTAATGTTAGATAGTTGTCTTTTGTCAAAAGACCTTTACATTCGTAACAGTGAAAAATAGGGAAATTAAAAGGAATTTCTTTTGTAAACCAGTTGAACTTAGAAATTAGATTTTTCATCCACACCATGAAAAATAACTTTCTCTGTATTCCCTATAAGGCCATCTGATTTCCCATCTTGGATAACCTACGTAGACTTATATCCTCATTTTCAATGAAAGATGCATTCCCGTCTACCTCCTCATCCAATAAAAGGGGAGAGACACTTCATATTCTATCACTATATACTAAAAACATCTGAATTCCTAACTATGCATTGGATCCATTCTCTCTATCCTTGCCTTTATAATCTCCCCCAGGCCCTCATTATCTTTCCACTGCTTCACTTAATTGCCTCTTCAAAGCTTGTTCTCAGCCTATTCACAGTCATCCACTCTGCTACCAATACAGTGTTCTTCTAAAATACAAACATGACCTTCTTATTCCCCCACTTTAAAGTATTCAATGACTTTCAAAAAGCTATAGGATAAATACAAAGCTACTTCACATTATCCTTCAGGATCCTGCCTCCTACCAAGACATTACCCATCTTTTACCTTATCTCTAGTTATAGTGTATACATGTACTTCATGTGCAAGATACACTAAA
Organism: Ursus arctos; assembly: GCF_023065955.2. Taxonomy (NCBI): domain Eukaryota; kingdom Metazoa; phylum Chordata; class Mammalia; order Carnivora; family Ursidae; genus Ursus; species Ursus arctos. The sequence goes on from NW_026622930.1 coordinate 19,810,849, forward strand.
CAGCTTGGAATCATCCAAGCTATCTATACCCCTAATAGAATACTAATTCCTCTACCGGCTCCCTTCTTATTTACCTTGCAAACGCTCATTTCTCCCCAAACTGTGACAGCCGATTTTCCTATAAAGCTCTCCTTACCGCTCTAGAACAGACTCAATCACTTCTTCCACTGCACTATGTTTTTTACTATTCCTCTACTACTGTCAATTCCAGATTCAATATAGATATTTGTAGTGATATTGTACAGCTCTTCCACCAGACATTTTGGAAACCATGAGTTGTGCCCCATTAGTGAATCACAAATTAGGATAAGAATGTATAGGGTAAGGTAGGATAGTAAGGAAATCTAGTTTATCATGTGCAGTAAGGACAGCACTCTTCCCAAATTCTTCTCTCAGCAGGGAGCATGCACGTATAGGCACACACACTATGTCACATACTGAAAAAGTTGTGTATAAAGGATTTCTTACTGAAGACCATAGCTAAAAACATTTTGAAAATAATAGACTATGAGCACACTGAAAATGGAGGCCATGTTTATAATAATTAAAATTGTAACAGTGTTGTCTGCTTCTGAGTATCTACTTGGAATCAGGTCCTGGCCCTTCTGCTCTAAATATGTTAGTGTCTTGACCAACATGGGGCTACATAGATACCATCATCTCTGTTTTACAACTAGAGACAGTGGTCTCCTCTATTCTTTTGGGTTTACAATTTCAGTTCCATTGATTTGGATGCATAACATTCCTATTCTCTCCCACTTCTTTGATAAGTGCATTAGTATAGCTTTTCTAGTCACATGTATCATCTACAAGCCATTTTTTGTGTGTTAGAGACCAAAGGACTATCCAAGGAGGGGAAGTAATATTGGAAGTAACACCAAGTCTATTTAACCCCCGAATCTATACCCTTCCCCCTAACCCACACTACCCTACCCTAGCCCTACTTACCTAATCCTATGGGATTCCTAGAACCTGACACTTAAGGGTTTGTAAAACTATCATGACAGAGTTTTAATGTAATTTCACTGAGCTAACTGAATGGGTAGAAGTCATTTAAACACATTTCTTGCCCTCCAACAGGTCCATACCAGTAAAAAGACGGTAATAGAAATATGTGTAAAAATATGCATTATGACCTAATTATGCAAAATAACCTATTTGCAGAGAGGCATCTAGAGAACCACATAGGAGCACTCAAAACCCTTCAAAGTGCTAGCTTTGGCTACTAATAAGCATTATAAACAAAGCCCTCTCAAATTGGAAAGCAACCCATGGTCTTTCTTTACCTTTCTAACTCATTAACACCAAGCACAGGGAAATTTCCAAATACATTTTCATGTTTTGTTTAACATTCTTATCTCAAGTGTAGGTAATTTCAAGTTTGCTTTGGTAATAGAGCTTTTTAAACATATATGGACATTTCAGTTGGTTGTGAATATCTATACTTTTCCACATTTGGTAAGGTCTGAGTCACTTTTCTGATATTATGTCAGTGTAACTACTGCTACAAATGAATGGACATGTTCTTACAGTTAAATTATTATATTAATACATAGGTATATAAAGGAATAGCTATAACTACTAAAATACAAATGTAAGTAAAAAATACGGTCTCCCCAGAGTGAAGGCCCCAACAGAGAGATACCCCCCTCTAATTCAGACTTGAGGAAGAGGACCCAATCTTGTACAGTTGGAGCATGTATTTAAAATCAGGTTGCTCTGTCTGGCTTCCCATTGCAGCTCTGTCCCTCCGTCTCCAGTAGCTTCATGACTGTTGTACTCAATCACTTCTGTCTTGGGTTTCCTTATCTGTAAGGTAGAGATATTCATCTATCCCCTAGGACCCTTTTGAGGATTAAAGAAACTAGGACAAAGATTGTAAGAGACCTGGCACTTACAAAAGCGCAATAAATGACATCTATTGTTAAGACTTGATGAGGTGGTGACTGGGAAAGTGGTTAGGATTTTATTTTCAGAAGGATTTGATGATAAACTCTAAGTGGAGGTCTAAGAACTCTGTTGAGCACTTTATTCTCAGCACCCAGCGGAATGTCTAGCATACGGCAAGTTTAATAAAGGGTTTGGAATGAATGGAGGGGAACAAGATAACAGTACAGCAAAGCTGGTTGCTGCTTCTAAGGATTCAATTATTTGGAGGAAGTAACAGCTGCCCCCTAATACCAGCTCCTGCTCCCCATCGATCGCAACTCCCAAGCAACACGTGAAAGTGAGATGCCACTTGCCCCAGGGACCGGTGCCAATGAGCTTGATTTCAGTGGAGGAGAAAGTGGCAGTGAAGGTGTGGAAATGAATACAGAGTTTTTCAAGGGCCTGAATTCTTTTCTAGCTTCATGTATACGGACCACCCTCATTTTCCCACACCCCTACTACAACTCTATCCCCAGTCTTTTTTTTCTCAAGTTTCTAGTATAGGATTCTAATGATTTTGAAGGGGAAATCGCATAAAGATATTACTACTCAATGTTGGGAAATGAGAACATGACTGCTCTTTTGTATTACCTAATAATGAAGGCTCACACAATGGGAGGACATGTTCACCTGCTCCCTGCAACAAGCAATTTCATCTTGGAGAATTTGACAGAGAAATTGATGAACTCCAGGCCGACATGCAAGATCTCAAGGCAATGAGAGGACAGGTTTCCTTCTGGGATGTAATGTCAGAATGTGGTCCTCTTATCATTGGTATGGTCTCCGTTACCCAGTTCTCTATGCTAGTATAGCATGGAAAAAATATATGCTTCTGTGTATACATTGCACAGAAATATAAAGTTAAAACATGCATATGCAGAGGTATAATAAATTTCAATAAAAATGTATAAAGCAAGACTCCAAGAGTCACTCCCACACTTAGGATAAAAATAAACTAGACACGATAAATTTAGCCCAGGAGAGCCAAAAGGCAACGTTTACTTATCTGAGGCAAACATAGCTGGGCACTGGAAAGAAATCAACTAGAATAGTTAATAGGTGACAGCCACAGATACGGAAGGAATGTGCATATTCCTTAAGCTTTTCCCTTAGACACTACTAGGCAGTCACGAAAATCTTTGGCCAAAGTAATGAAAAAGCATTCATCGTGCCAGCTAGAGTAAAGAAAGGAGCCGGCACAGCAGGAGAGACTAGAAACCCCACTTGGATCTTCTCTCCATCTCTTCTATGGAACAAAAGCCTTGATCTGAGGGGAGGGGGATTAACAACACAGCAACCTCAGGCACTAATAAAGATACATTACAGCTAGTAGAAAGAAACAGTGAGACCATAGAGGCCAGAAATATAGGCTGATCCAGAAAGTTAGGAATGGGGCAGGAGCTCAGAGAAGCTTATATTCCAAAGGCATAAGGTCGCAGTGCCTACCAGAGATGGAGGTTTCATCTGAATAGAGAACCGAACCCCAAGCTCCAGCCATCAGGCTAGCAATGTCAAGTAGCAGTAGAATACTTCTAGGAGAATTCCAAGACTGTGGGAATGCGGCCTCTCTGAGGGACAGCGCAAAGACAAGACCTAAAGCAGAGGGTGTAGCAGCCATGGAGGAAAACCCTCAGAAAAACCAGCCCCCTCCCTAAACACAAGATATCCTAGAGGAATTTGAAGCACACGGTGGATTGACAGAAAAAAACTGCACCAATCAATGTTAAGCGCAGCCCAATTCAGGGCTAGATGAGGGAACATCTTGAAACTAAAGCCAGGAATTAAAAAGTATTTATTTTTACCACCTGAGGAATAGTCGATAAGCATAATTGTATATACAGGCATACCTTGCTTTATTGTGCTTCGCAGATACTGCTTTTTTACAAATGGAAAGTTTGTGGCGACCCTGCATGGAGCAAGTCTATGGGTGCCATTTTTTTTCACAACAGCACTGACTCACTTTATGTCTCTCCATTTGGTAATTCTCACAATATTTCAAACTTTTTTATTATTTGTTCTGGTGATCAGCCATCAGTGATTACAACTTGCTGAAAGCTCGTGTTATGGTTAGCATTTTCAAGCACAGTGTTTTTAAATTAAGGTATGTACATTTTCTTTTCTTTTGGACGTAATGTTACTGCACACTTAGACTACAGTATACTGTAAATATAATATCTATGCACTGGGAAACCAAAAACTTCATTTGGCTCCCTTCATTGCAATATTTGCTTTATTGTGGCGGTCTGGAATGAAGCCTGCAATATCTCCAACGTATGCCTGTATTTAAAGTATACATGATGATTTGATTTACATGTACATTGTGGAATGATTTTTATATTATTCTATTGATGTGTACAAATGTCCAGATTAGCAATTTTAAAAAATCACACTGCCAATAACCAGTAGAATTTAACTAAAATATGGCACAGTTGTTGGACTATCACAGAGTATTGAAAAAAAAAATAAAACTAAACAAAAGGGACAAAATATGCAAGATACAATTTCAATAGAGTTACACAAACAGAGAATCAACTGAAATGATGGGACAGGAACACAGCAACAGATAAAAGGTGTTAATGGTAACTTTGACATAGCTGAGGAAAGTATGAATTGGAAGATAGCTCAACAGAAATTTCCCAAACAGGAACACAAAGAAAGAGGGGGTGGGGAAACAGAATTCAGAAGACGTGATGATACCAAATAGTCTAACATAGGTACATGATTCAAATCCCAAATGGAGAAGAGAAAAACAAGGAAGAAATACTTGGCTAAGAATTTTTCACAAGCAAGGATATAACAAAATCAAGAAACACCAAAAAAAGAAATACCAAGAAAACACAACCAACTAGTGATCTCATATTCAAACTGTTGAAAATAAGAGGCCAACAAAATCTTCAAAGTAGAAACACAGACACTTTACACACAGTGGAGGTAAGGATTACAAACAGACCCTTCAACAGAAACCACAAAAGCTAAAAGATAATAAAGTAACATTCTTATAGCACTGAAAGAAAAAGGTGAAACTGCCAAGTCCAGAAATCTATAACTTTAAAAAATACATTTAAATGAAGAAACAAAAAACTTTTCAGACAAACAAGCAGAACATTCATGGCCAAGAAACCTACACTAAAAGAAAATGTTCAAATGGTAAAGGAAGTTCTGCAGGAAGAAAGAATGGGGGAGTAGGCAGAAAGCTGGATGTGCAGAAAGGTATGAAAGGCTCCAGAAATGGACTAACTACACCTAGAGAAATCTTTCTTTTACCAACATCCCCTCAGGAATGTAGGTGGTGCAAAATCTCCTGAACAAAATATCAGCATGTCAAACAATATGTAAGAAGATATCACCAACTGAGATTTCTTCCAAAAGTTTCAAGGTTGATTCAGCATCGGGGGGGGGGGGGGTGGTAAAAAGTTAGTCCTTAGGCATCAGTAAAAAGCCATAAAAATTTTACAGCACAAATAGTGGACCTTAAGAACTTTTGATGTCCTTTAACTGATAAACAGATACATAAACAATCATGGTATGGACTGCTATTCGGGAAACAAAAAGGAGCCATCAATTCACAGAATATGGATCAATCCTAAATGCGCTTTGCTAAGTGAAAGACTACATATTCTATGGGATTTTGTCTGATGTTTTAGAGAAAGCAAAACTATAGGGATAGAGTACAGATCAGTAGTTGCCAGAAACAGAGCATGTGGGATGGTGTTGGTTACAAAAAAGGCAGAAGTCTTTATTGCCAGAATTGTTCTCTATCTTGACTGTAGTGGTAAATACACAAATCTATAAACTTGTCAAAACCTATAGAATTTTATGCCACAAAGCAAAATTCATTGAATTAAAAAAAAATCCATAAACCTGTAGCTCAAAAATCCTAGAACTCCTTCATGGCTCTCAGAAACTACTACAAAAGATTTTTTTAAATTAGCATATTTAAAGCAAGTTCCAGATTATCATTTTGCTATAGCATTCGATCATGGACAGTAAAGGACACAATTGCTTAAAAAAATCATTTAAGAAAACAGAAGGGATTCAGGATCAGGATCAGGATTTCTGTGCCACACTTAAGAGCAAACTTAAAATAGGCCTGTATTATTGAGTCTGAAATCAATCTGTTTAGTGAATTCTTTTGACTTTCCACTCTACCATGTTTTGTGTTAGGTAGAAGTAAACTCTGAATAAATTCTGGGAATACGCAGAACTTCATATCTTTTATTGCTATACCTTTACTTCAACTGCCAATTATTTTAGATAAATCTCAGGTAAGGTATATGTGAATTGATTATAGATGGGAAAATATCCTAAAAATAGCACCAATGCTATTCTTATTCCTTGTTGATCTTTAGTAAATCTTCATAATGCTGAACACAATGGCAACTGAACCAGGAAAAATTAAGTTTACGATAACTATACACAATTTTTAAAGCAATAGAATCAACTTCCATACTATAACGTGTAGTTAAAACTTTAGAGGTGTTTACTAGCACTGTGGGAGTAGGGGAAGAGAATTAGATATTCCACTAAAGCCAGTATGAGTGTTTCTATAATTACCACCCCCATTATGGTAAAATAATAATCCTTCCCTCTCTGTATCCATGTAAAAGCAAACATGAAGATATATCCATTTAAAGCAAACAGTTATAGCTTGCTTAGATTTTAATTACACTCATTTATGAACTATGTGATTGGAATAATAAAAACATTAAAGTAGGGAAAGGAGAAAGCATCTTTAGAACAATAAACACTAGGAAACATCAAAAACCAGGGATGTACTGTATGGTGACTAACATAATATAATAAAAAATATTATTATTAAAAAAAGAAATGCAATTACAAGTATTGTAAATACTGATAGATCTGACGTTTCTACATCTAAATGTATCAGCATGGACTCCATGAGAATGGGAATGTTCAAAGCTCTAGAATGAAGAATACTAATAAAAATCAAGGTTATGAATATTTGAACTTCTATATTACACATTTAGTTACAACCACAGATACAAACATGATCATCTGTCTTAGCTCAGGCTGCCGTAACAGAATACCATAGACTGGATGGCTTAAATAGGAATTTTCCCACAGTTCTGGAGGCTGGCAAGTCCAAGATCAAGGTGTCAGGTGATTAGTTTCCTCCATGAGGGCTCTCTTTCTGGCTTGCAGAAAGTTTCTTGTTATGTCCTCACATAGTGGGGAGAGGTGTCTGGTCTCTCATAACTCATATGAACTTATCTCCTAAAGACCCCACCCACCTCCAAATAGCATCACATTGTGGGTTAGGGCTTTAAGAATTTTAACAAGACATATTCAGTCTGTAACACCAACGTATAAAGGACATTCACCTAAATATATAGTAATGTAGGTGGAGGCCTGGTATGGTAGTACAGGTGGGATGGCATTACCTATGACGGTAACACATGCTGCTAGCCAGCACGGGAAGAAAACTTACAGATGGTTTCAACTCCATTTAGGAGATCAGAGTCAAAATATCCGCTTGTAGAAACAAACTCTTCCATGAGATATGAAAGGCAGTCAGCTAAGAGTATTTTAATAGGATGAGGCCCTAGAACATAGATTTTAATAAAATTCAACTTCTTAATTAGGTCACATCAGTAAAAATACATGTAATTTATGGGCTTTCTAAGAGCTTGGCTGTAAAACTCTAATCCATCATTTGTAGAAGCAACACAGTCATGCACCGTGTACACACTCATCTCAACCCCATCATTATACAACATCCACACAACCAAGGAAGACTTTGACTTTAGATAATGATGGGGATTTTGCCATTCAGGTTATTTAAATGAAGGTGGGAAAACAGGAAGGGAATGTGAAGGGTACTTGACTCAGAACAAGAACACCTTTAGTGGGATCGGGTGTTAAATGGACTTGCCTTGAGGGGCTCCTTTTTAAATAGGTTTTGTTTTGTTGTTGTTTTTCTAAAAGTATAAGAGGCATCTTGTAAGAATTTGTAGAATATTTTTGATATCTACATGCAAAAAACACATTGCAAATTGAATCTCTGTATACTTGTTTTTGACATGCATATATTTATAACACAGAGTCAAAATTGGGATCATATAATCCCCTATTTACCTCAAATGCTACCCTCACCCCTCTTTATCCCTCCCTTCTACAGAAGGAGGAAACATACAAAGTCTTAGACTGATAGAGAAACAGAAAGAATACCTGTGAGACTGGACCATAAACATGCAGGGCAGAGTGGTATGGGGAGGAATTCCTAGAAGTTGGCAGAGATTAGATTCTATAGGGCTGTCGAGGCTATGGAAGGACTTCGTGAAAGCTCCCTTTGACTTCTGCCATGCCTGAAATGCAGAGGAGAGAACCAAGATACAGTTTACGTTTTCAATGATAAGCCCAGCTGCTCAGTGGTTTATGCACTGTTGGTGTGAACAAGAACAAATAGGAAATCTGAGGTTAGTGTGGAAGCAGGGGGTGTGAACAGAGCAGTTGTGCACGGGAAGGTAGAGTTTATAGGACTTGCTAAAGAACTGAATGTCCCCGTATTGTGTCTATTCACACCGTTGCTCAGACTGCAATGCTGCTTCCAAAATCTCTGCCTACGTATCCAGTCTACCTCTTAGGGTCCAGCTCCAATTCCCTCTCCATGATGCCTCATCAGACCACCCCTTTCACAGCAATTTTCTTCAGAACTTATCCTCTCTTCCAGCATTTCCCCAGCGGTTGATAAATCCACCAGCCAAAGAACAGCAAGAGCCAATGTAGAGTCCAATAAATTAGCAATAAGGGAGAACACCCCCAAAGAAACCACGAAGTACCTCACCAAATAAGACATAAGGACAGGACAGGATTTTGAAGGGTGAAGTTTAGATCAAATCTAAGTGATGCTGTGTTTTGTCTGGAACAGCAAAGCAGCCCTATGGGTAAACCTTTAGGCTGAGAAGCAGGACTCAGGGTCCCATTCACTCGGAAACTACAAGCTAGGAAAATGTGGAATTTTGTGTCCAAAAGCCCTTTATCGGACACTCTGAATATGGGTTGAAAAATCAAAGCTGCTTCTCTCAATCCAAGTCAGCCAAAGAGCTGAGATCTTCCAGATAAGAATGGGAGGTTCTGTCATCACTGATAGGATTTGAAAGAGCCAAGTCTATGCTAGTTTAGGATTTTAGATGTTTAAGACTTATCTTAATAAACAGAAGCAGTTTTGAGAGATTTACTCTGTGTACTATAGAACCCTGGTATTCAATGAGTGATTATTGGTTATCTTTTTCTGGAAGTAAGGGGGAGTGAGGAGTTTAAAATAGATTTTAAAATAGCAAATACATTTTCATTTTACAAACTATGTAATAGGGAATTAAGACACATAGAGATATACTAGGAAGTTGTGTGTTAGATCATCGGAGACATGAACTTTAAGGTTTATCCACAAACTGCTAAGTAGTATGTCCCATTGAACATCTGTGTGTTATCTGTTCCCGATACCCCCATGCAAAAAAAAAAAAAAAAAACGAACAACAACAAAAAACCTCTCAAATTTACAATATTCACATACTTTAGCAAACTTAGTACACAGACGAGGGTCCCACTATGAATTTACTTGAACCAGAATTTCCAGACATATAATCTTATATATAAAGTTTCCCAGAAGGATGCCTGGGTGGCTCAGCTGGTTAAACATCTGCCTTAGGTTCAAGTCATGACCCCAGGGTCCTGGGATCCAGCCCCACATCAGGCTCCCTGCTCAGTGGGAAGTCTGCTTCTTCCTCTCCTTCTCCCTTTGTGTGCTCTCTCTCTCTCTCTCTCTCTCAAATAAATAATCATAAAAAATGAAGTTTCCCAGAATTCTTGGTCTCTTTGGTGGTCACCAGTCTATTATGTATATTAGTTTCACGTGGCTGCTGTAACATTACCACAGACTTGGCAGCTTACACCAGCAGAAGCTTATTGTCTCACAGTTCAGGGAACCAGAAGTCCAAATGTGAGGTTGCCTGCAAGGCTGTGCTCCTTCCTAAGAGATTCTGTTGCTTGACTCGTCCACTCTTCTAGTGGCTGCCAGCATTCCCTGACTTACTGCTGCCTCTGCTCTGCTCTATCCTCACATTTACCTCTATATAATCTTCCTTGTGTACCTGTTTCAAAATTCCCTCTGCCTCTCTAAGGAAACATAGGCTTGTCTTGAGAGCCCAAGCTGATACTCCAGGGTAACTCTTCCTTGCAAGGTCCTTAATTTAACCCCATCTTTCGCCATATAATATTTCCTCTTCGCCATAGCAGGTAATATGCACACGTTCTGGGGATTAGGATGTGGACATATGTTTGGGAAACCATGTAGCCTACTACATGTTTTCTTATAAATTAGAAGTGTAATCACTGAACTTCTTAAAGTTCATTGTAGTTTTACTATTTCAATGGTAATTTGATCACATGTTTTATTAACCATTTTTCCAAGAGTATGCTGTGTCCACTATTTTAATTATAGCATATATTAGATCTCAAATGATCACTGTTCTGTTAATACATTTCCCAAATAATTATGCAGAACATTAACATTTCCCAGTTAACACAATTGGCAATTATACAGTTACTACTTAATATGAAGCAATGTGCTTTTGTTCTGATGCACAGGTCTAAACACTGGAAGGTTATTGTTTAAGTGATGAAGCACCTGTATTATATGTAGTTTATAACAATGGTTTCTTTCATTTGTATCCAGCACAGGGTCAACAATGGCTCCTTCCACATCCTATTTATGCTGGGACCAGAGCTGAAGAACAGCCACTATTAGGAATATCCTAATCTTGTGGTAGAAGAAAGAGGCATTTTCACAAAATAATTCCAAGACTGCTGCTTGAAACTGACACATATCACTTCTGCTCACATTCAATCAACCAAAACATGCAATGTGGCCAAGTTGGATGTAAACAGGGCCAGGATATGGGGAAGGGGAGGGAAGAATAGTATAATCTTCCCACGAGGAGATACTACACATTTTGGGGATGCCAACTCAACCACATCTAGCTCCTGGCCATTTGTCTTATCAAGGGTGAAGATACTGATATTTCCTTAAAAAACCTTGTTCGTGTGGTTTGTGCCCTTTAATGCATTTTTCTGATTATCAGTGCCTTGGCCCATTTGTCCAGGTCATGGCAGACTTGCTATCTCCATTACAAGAATAAAAGGAATCTAGAGTATCACTTTTTGATTAGTCAATTAAAAAAAAATCCATGCTATAGAACTTTCAGTAAAATTTCACCCTATCAGAATGTCATACACACACCCTCTCCCCCCCAACCCTGTCTGCTAGATTCCTCATGCAGTTTATTCACTATTCAGATGTCCTAGATTAGTGGGCACATTTTTTCCTTGTTTTATCCACCATTCTTTAATCTTGTCTTTAGCTCATATAACTTTATGTGAGGCAATAAACAAACACACCAGGAAAAAAAAGAAATTAAAAGAATCTCATAAAAACTAGGTCATTAACTAAGGAGCACCATTGTGGCAGGTTACAGTTCTAATGATGGAAGATGTAATTAAAAAAATAATTCAAACCTATAACACATCGGTAGAAATCTATTTCTCTCTGACCAACTTAGCACAGATCAATAAATATTCACGAGACACCTGTGGATACATATTACAGAAGTGCACGAAACGTCTAAACACTGGAAACATCACAGCAGGATTAATAAAGTTTTTTCTAAGTCTCTACAGTAGAGCACGGCAGGTGATACTAGTTCAGGTAAGAATTAAGCAGAATAAATAGCAAATGCACTATTAATCCCCACTGACCATGAACTCCTGGTTAACAAAAGACAGATTAGGCTCCGTGTTCTTTAACTCAAGGGTGATAATTCTAGCTAAGTAGCCCTTTGGTCAGACGTGACATTAATCATCTCTACTCAAAAGGCACCATAGGCCTTCCTTCCCGTGACCATGACTAAACAGTATTTTCCAGATGCTATTCTTTGTCAGGTGATTTTGGGGGAGATGGTAATGGAATTTAATAAATCCATCATAGTAAATTTACGACTCAGGAATGAACATATCTGTGTTTTCATCTATTTCAGGATATTTCCCAAACTTTAAGTTAGAACAAACTACTATCTGCAGTATTCTGATTACTTCTGGGCAAGATGAGGGAGATGTGACCAGACAGAAGATTGTAAGAGAAGGACCTAGAATTACTGTTTCGATATCGATAGCCATATACTGGCCAGAACTGAATTAAAGTCTTAGGTCATAATAATAGAAGTATGAATTCCATAACAAGGAAGTAAATACTTTCATTCTACTCAAGAGTATTCGGGAAAAAAATGTGGGGCAGGATCTTTCCTTCTGGGCATTATATTTGAAGAGAAACCTAAAATATTATCTGAAATCCGGAAGAAAGGAAAGCAGATAATAGAGGATTTAAATCATCCTATCCTTATTCGCTCAAAAACAAGCACTAGGAACATGTGTTAGAAGGAAGTTTGGAGGAATCACATACATTCAGCTATGAAAAGTAGACGGAGATACAGCATCCAGAAGTGATTTCTTAAAATTATTCAAATCTGCCTAGGAAAGACACATTTGACTTATTCTGAGTAGCTTCAAAGAACAGAATGAGGACTGAGGTAGTAACTATAGAGAAATAGATTTGGACTTTTACACTAAATCAGAGAAACTTCTAACAATTAGATTAATTCAAAGTAGGAGACAATGAAACAGTCATGGTGGGGGGCACTCCCAAATTCTGAACGATGCAAGGAAAAAAATCTGTTCTTTAGCTGAAGTATTGAACTAGACAGCCTTGACTGTCTTCTCCAATGATTGGATTCAATGAATTTATGATAAGGTCTGCAAGGACTTTCACATCTCACAAAACAGCAACAGCAACAAAGGCTCGGGATGTGGAGGGTGCGCAGCTGGCAGCAGCAGGCTGCAATCACAAAGTGGAGACATACGTGTGAGTCTGTGTTTTGTTCACACTCATTGGTAATTTGTACTTCTCGTGTGCTACCGTAAGGGACGAACTGCTCCCCCAGGATGCAGAGCTCAGAGTTGGGAAAGAATTACAAGACCCTTTGAGAATTTTTCATTTACATGTATAATGATACATCACTATTAAAATCCTTGTGCAGTTAACACCCTAATTATTACAGGTTGTCACTCAAACATACAGAGAAAGTAGGCCAGAGTAAATAGACACATTTCTCCACTTGCAAGCTTGCTTTCCAGATATAGTCTAATAAACTGTGGAACAATGCAATGTGAAGAGGACAGTTTGCTGTGGACATGGAATCACACAGAACATTAGTCTTGTAGGTGTCTTATCATTGACCGTCTTCCTATACCAGAGTTCTTGAGTTTCTAATGTATGCCTTGCTTCAGCTATTCCAGTGTTTTGTGGTCAATTCTGAATTTGCTTTTTCTGCTTTTAGCTCTTCCCACAATGCCTAGCTCTCCTTTAATAGGAGCTCAATTTTGTGTTCTCCAAATTGGATCACTCCTCTATGTATATTTGTAATTCTATTTCTAAGAAGGTGAGTCTGCTAAGTTTTGATGTCTCTGTTTCTTCTAACATCATTACTAGGAAATCTTTCCCAGCTTTCAAAATCAGAAAGGATATTTTCCTCTCTGGTCCTTCAAGCTCCTACTTCTAAAACACTCCCTGTCATGTTCATGTTGCATGCATATTACCTCAGTTAAGCCTCACACTACTCCCATTTTTTAAATGAGAAGAGAGACCTGGGAAAGCTCAGTATCTTGGCCTGAGATAGCACAATTAAAGTTCTGTCTGGGAATCAAGCCCTTGTCCGACTCCATAAACCATTTAGGTCAATATGTCCACATACACAGGGAAGACAATTCAGGCCGTCACCATAGGGGTTCCATTATGAACTTTATACTTTGTCTTCAGAAAAGCTTTCATGAAGGCTTTTTGCCCATCTAGGGAGATTATTAATAAAACAAAAATAGGAAGGAGGTATCAACAGGCCCCAATAACTAGGAAATGAAGGTGTTGAAAGTTCATTCCATAGCATTGGGGATAAGGCAGATTCACTAGGAAAGGATTATCTGACTACTCCCTGGTATTCAATGTGGCCTGTGACCATAGGGGTTAGCGCTGAGTAAATGAACACAGCTCTTCAGTTCTGACTGAAAACGGTTGCCAGGTACTGTTACTGAGGTTCATGAGTGAACAATAAAGGAGATCCACATAACAATACTGTTTCTGGATAAAGAGTGGTCTTAGTTTAAAAATTTAAAATTGCTAATGGAAAAAACATACCACTCCTGAAATTGTTTGACTACTGACTCCACTTCCTCTGTTCCAAGTATTGCCACGTGTCAGAGTATAGTCCTTACTGCTATGCTCTCCCAGAGTGCTAGAACATGAATGATCATATCCATGGGGATGTGAAGTATCAGTCTGATCTGAGTAGCACCAGAGTCTAGGTTATTAGTTTTGTGAAACTGAAGGAAGGGATATGGGGTCAGGAGGCCAGAAGAGGGCGCTCTCAGGCCCTATCCCTGTTGCTAATTACAGACACCAACAGGCAGGGTCACATCCTAACACTCCCTACAAAAGAAGCCTATACTTTACTACTCCAGTGGGAGGAAGAACAATGTCTCCTCTACAGAAAACAGTCCAGGCAATGAGAGGGTCACAATTCAGCCAATGAAAGGCCACTCTACTTTCAACTCCTACTTTACTCCAATGGAATTTTTTTTTTTTTTTTTTTTTTTTTAATAACAGCTCCTCCCAACTCCCCCCTTTCCTCTGTAAAAGAATGGTTCTCTCATTTGATTTCTGGACTTGCCTATGGTTTTGGCATAGATTGTTTGTCCTGAATTGCAATTCTCTGCTATTCCTGAATAAACCCATTTTTTGGTCAAATAAACCCATTTTTAGTCAAATACCTGACAGTTTTATTTTTAAGGTTAATAGTTTAAATTTAGTAAATCTAGCTCTCATTGTCAAGTGCAGCTTCCTGAGTACTGAATTACAATATGATGACTGAAAAATCTCCCTTTTTTCAGGATACAGACCCAATTTCATGTGTCTAGTATTCTTTATACCCAACACCAATTTCAAAAGAAACAGGAGACCCTCATCCCTCTAGTTCTAATTGGTTCTCCCCATTAAACAAGTTTTAAAATATTTATGATTATTGTATTTAAATATTTTGAAACATTTTCAATAATTCATAAGTAGTACTTCCTTTATTCAAAGGACAGCATTATACATTTTTCTAGTTAATGCTGTAAACTCAAATTCTAAATTGTCACATGGCCGTCAGTTTAAGCTCAATACTGACTAGAAATTTTTCTGGACTATCACATATGTTATTGTGAACCTTTCAACAAGAAGTTTAATGTGGCTTCCAGTTTTGCTGAACTGCAAGGTTGCCATTAGAATGAGGCTTCTAGTTAGTGAGGTTTCTAGTTAGTTTGCAGGCCTTTTCAGGACATTTATTTTTTTTTCTGCCTTTAACATTGAAGTCATTTTCCAAGGTTAGGTTACATAGAACATACATTTGCAATCATGTGATATTCACTTGATTCCTTCTCGAAGTATTCTTCATTCATTTATACTCTCCCTCCTTTATAGAATGCCAGTGTGTAATATTGAAAAAACAATTATGTCAAGGTAAAAATTTACATTTGACACTTCACATCTAATTAAAGCTCAATTTCACTTTAAGGGATAATTTTTAAGAAGTTGTATCCTTGAAGTGCCTGGGTGGCTCAGTCGTTAAGCGTCTGCCTTCAGCTCAGGGTGTGATCCCAGCGTCCTGGGATCGAGCCCCACACCAGGCTCCTCCGCTGGGAGCCTGCTTCTTCCTCTCCCACTCCCCCTGCTTGTGTTCCCTCTCTCGCCGGCTGTCTCTCTCTCTGCCAAATAAATAAATAAAATGTTTAAAAAAAAAAAAAAGAAGTCGTATCCTTAACTGAAATCAATGTAGAACTACTGCTCAGTATTCTTAGTTATGCTCACAATGTCAGCCACATAACAGCATTTAATACATGCTATTGACACGCACATTCAGGCTTCTTTGACTTCGTATACTTGGAGTCCTGTAAACTTCTCTTTCCATGACCTCAAACTGAAAAGCACACCGTGTTTGAAATGGGCTATGATTCTGACCTAGAGGTTTTGGTCAAAGGAAAATTGCAAACTCAGGAACTTCCACAGTCTCAGATCTTTTTAAAAATAACTTTCTGCTGATAATAATAAGGTCTTTCCAGAAGAGTCTAAGACCAAACTCCCACCCCAAGTTGGGCATGTCTCCTTTCACTAGAAGGAGGGAAATTCCCCCTTTGTAAATAACTTGCTAGAGCACGTAGCAGACAAATCCAAAGTGAATGTGAAGGGCTAACTTTGCTCATCGGCAAGTTTCTTCTAGCAAATAAACCTATCTGTACATCAACTTAGTGTGCCTTTACTTGAATCACCTAAGATTATGAAAGTGTACTCAGGAACAAAGTGCCTGTGGACTCATTTATGTCCTTCGTCATTTCAGTAACTGAATTAAGACTAAGAAGGACTGGGGGCGCCTGGGTGGCACAGTCGTTAAGCGTCTGCCTTTGGCTCAGGGCGTGATCCCGGCGTTATGGGATCGAGCCCCACATCAGGCTCCTCCACTATGAGCCTGCTTCTTCTTCTCCCACTCCCCCTGCTTGTGTTCCCTCTCTCGCTGGCTGTCTCTCTGTGTCAAATAAATAAATAAAATCTTTAAAGAAAAAAAAAAAAAAAAGACTAAGAAGGACTGGCAAACCAAGTATGAAATCCATGGGATTCAACTTTGCTCATTGTCTTTAGATGATTTCTAGTCTAAAGACCTCTGTTCTTTTTCTTTTCATCCCAAGATCATTGTCAGTCTACTTTTATTTTCTCTGGCTTTTAAATACTCAGCCTCAGTATGATGCTAAAAGCTAAGCTTTACCACCTTCTGAATTTTCTTTCTATCCAGCCATCTTCACATGGTTCCTATGCTCCTCTTAGAAACCTGACCTAGTCAAAGGGTGGTCAAATTTGTAAACAGCCCCATGGTAAGTATTTTGGGTTTTGAGAGCCAAATGGTCTGTTACAACTGCTCAGCCTCTGCAGGTTAATCACAGAAGCAGCCATAGATCACGTGTAAACAATTGAATGTTGCCGTATTCCAATAAAAGGTCCTTTACAGAAATAGGCAGCTGGCCAAGCTGACCCACACTGTAGTTTGCCAGCTCCCGCTCTTGTCAAGCATACTGTACCACAGACAACTTGCCTACTTATCTAGGACCACATCAAGCATTTGGATACTTAATTCCCCCCGATAATCCATTCAGTGAAATATTGCTTGGAATTTCTCTTTCTCTCCTCTGTCTCTTCCAGCTCTTCTTAGAATATCCGAAATCAGGACAAGCACACTTATCACTAAGTTGTATTAATAGATTTAACTATGTAAATATTAATGCTCATACCACTCTTGGAAAGATATAAATATACAGATGTATGGGCAATTTTTAATCAGAAGAACCAAATCCCCCTCACCTTTACCACTGACCTTTTTCCCTACACAGTGTATCTCAAAGCTTTTCGGCCCCTGTGTTTAGCTTCCCATTTCCCTACATCTTCTGAATACTAGAAGCACCAGCTGTTGTAATTTCTCTGAACCTGATACCCATATCCCCTCTTCCACAGACACTGGTCCCTCCCCCCAGGTTAAGGTCTTCTGTGAAGCCATGAATTGAACCTTAGCTGATGCTTACCCAAGCTACTCTGTACTAGAAGCACAAGCATGGCCAGGTCCATTCGGCTGCTTAAAAAGGGAGGAAATTTTATTCTGTCCGGCCTCTGCCATCCTTTGTTGTTGTTTTTTTTTTAATCACATTTTCAGTCTTAATCGGAAATACACCTCCCTTTCCTAGTGAATATTCCAGTGGGCTCTGGAGATCTCGCATTCCGTACATAGCACATTCTTGAGCTATAGGCATATTAAAATTGCATATCCATTTATATGGAGGTCTAAGAGTAGGTAAGGAATGAGCCTAACCTGCCACTGAGATTTTGTGGGTTGTTTTTAAATTAGGACTTATATTTTTTTTAATATTTTTTTATTATGTTAGTCACCATACAGTACATCCCTGGTTTTTGATGTAAAGTTCGATGATTCATTAGTTGCATATAATACCCAGTGCACCACGCAATACGTGCCCTCCTTACTATCCATCACCAGCCTATCCCATTCCCCCACCCCCCTCCCCTCTGAAGCCTGCAGTTTGTTTCTCAGAGTCCATAGTCTCTCATGCTTCATTCCCCCTTCTGATTACCCCCCTTTCTTTATCCCTTTCTTCCCCTACCAATCTTCCTAGTTCTTATGTTCCATAGATGAGAGAAACCATATGATAATTGTCTTTCTCTGCTTGACTTATTTCACTTAGCATTATCTCCTCCAGTGCCGTCCATGTTGCAGCAAATGTTGAGAAATCGTTCTTTTTGATAGCTGAATAATATTCCATTGTATATATGGACCACAACTTCTTAATCCAGTCATCTGTTGAAGGGCATCTCGGCTCCTTCCACGATTTAGCTATTGTGGACAGAGCTGCTATGAACATTGGGGTACATATGGCCCTTCTCTTCACTACGTCTGTATCTTTGGGGTAAATACCCAGTAGTGCTATGGCCGGATTATAGGGTAGCTCAATTTTTAACTTTTTAAGGGACCTCCACACTGTTTTCCAGAGTGGCTGTACCAACTTGCATTCCCACTAACAATGTAGGAGGGATCAGCTTTCTCCACATCCTCTCCAACAATTGTTGTTTCTTGCCTTGTCAATTTTTGCCATTCTAACTGGTGTAAGGTGGTATCTTAGTGTGGTTTTGATTTGAATTTCCCTTATGGCTAATGATTTTGAACATTTTTTCATGTGTCTGTTAGCCATTTGTATGTCTTCATTGGAAAAGTGTCTGTTCATATCTTCTGCCCATTTTATGATTTGTTTGTTTCTCGTGTATTGAGTTTGAGAAATTCTTTTTAGATCTTGGATACCAGTCTTATAAACTCTTTTTTAAGAAAGATACTATCCTAAGAAACCTACTACTGAAATAAATAGACCATATGGCATACACAGCAATTGTGCAAATCAACAATATGTGTACAAGTTTTATGAGAACCAAAACAAATACAATAGCAAAACAGGCAGTTACCAGGGATAGTGGATGGGAGAAATGGGTAAAGGTTGTCCAAGATACGAACTTCCAGTTGTTAGATGAATAAATTCTACAGTATAACATACAGCATGGCAACTACAATTGACAGTACTATATGGTGTACTTGAAAGTCGAGCAGATTTTAAAAGTTCTCACCACCACCCCCCAAAAATTGTAATTTTATGAGGTGACAAATGTGTTAACTAATCTTGTTGTATGTATGTATATAAAATCACAACACTGTATACGTTAAACTCAATATTGCAGGTCAGCTGTATCTCAATAAAACTGACACAGAATCTTAAAATCATGTTTGGAACACTGTCTCAGAGGGAAGAGAAAGGAAAATGACAAATGGGAATAAAGAAGAATTAAACAAAATGCATAGTTTCTATGACTGGTCAGTACTCATCTCCAGGAACTGAAGAGCATGATTAACTGAACCCTGGACACCTACGGCTAAAAATACAAAAATAGGAACTGAATTTAAAAGACAACAAACTTGACCAAACAAAACTCTACTTCATTTTCTAGAATGTGTTAATCAAGTACTGTGCTTTCGTTTTTTCTTGAAAGTTAGAAAGACAGTGCTATTGTTATTAATAATTAAATGGAGACTACTTTTTGCCATGAAGGCATAGCTCTACTAGTTGTTAGTTGAAAGAAACCTACCACTGGGACAGCCTATGGAAACGCAATTAGAACCATTGGAGCCATCAAGAGACCACACGCGTACAGAATATAAATGGACTACAAAGATTTACAAGGAAATGGTTCCACAGAGGGAGTCTAGTGACACAGAACCACCAGAGCTCAGCTTTTAAATGACTTCTAATTTTTTACCAGAACTCTGGGATAGAATTAATTTCATGTAAATTACTGCAAAACATCTATTTTGTGTTATAATTTGGACGTCCGACACTGCATGTGAGCTTTTTTTTTGGTATTGAAACATTTAAAACAACTGAAGCATTAATTATTGAAGGAGACATGCTAGGAATTATTAGAACCATCCCAATGCACCAACTGCAGGGCTGTGGATGGTACAACTATTAGTCAGGCCTGACTCCCATGGCTTCAATAGGATCTTTGTGGGAATAAGAACCACAAAACTTGACCCCACACCATGTTTGTTCCCTAACTGAATTTGTTTTAGTTGCAATCAACTACCTCCAGGAACTGGCACGTAAGAGAGGCCTCAAATAATTCACCTTTGCAGTATCAAATGGTTCGTCATGATAAGTCTACAATCTTACAACTAGAGATTAAAATTTTAAAAATAGAAAGAAAAAAGAGGGGAGGGAAAAGTAGGAGGGCTGCCTACCCTCTAGTAGGGTAGTAGGGAGGGAAAAGTAGGAGGAGCCCTCTACCAGGGCTGCCCTGCCAAAACACCACAGACTGTGAGATTTGTTTTCTCACAGTTCTGGGGACTGAAGTCTAAGATCAGGGTCCAAGATCAGGTTTGGTTTCTTCTGAGGCCTTGCACAAAGCCATCCCATGTCTTCAGTGGCCTTTCCTTTGTGTGCTTACATCCCTGTTGTCCTTGTAGGTTCTAATTGCCTCTTATAATGACACCAGTTAAATTGGATTAGGGGCCACCCTAATGCTTAGCATCATTTAAAAAATTATCTTTCTGGAGTCTGCCACTTACTTCATGGATAGACCTTGTTATTAAAATAAAGACCATGTTTAAAAAAATGATTTAAAAAAAAAAAGATCACTTTTATAGGACACTCTACCTGTCCTGCACTATCTGATTAACTCTCGATTATTTCTATTTCCTCTTCCCTCTTAAATTCAAGCTACACTGGGTTTCTTTCCACTCTGAATGGGCCATGCTTCCTTCTTCATGGGATCTTTGCTAGTGCCATTCCTTCCACTCAGAATATCATCTAGTCATCCATCATTCTTATTTTGACCATTATATCCTTGAACTCTCACTGTGTCTCTGACTTTAAGTTTTCTTGTTAGATCTTCTACAACACAATGACTTTCCATTTATAGTAACAATTACAGTTTATATGTTATTTGTACGCATATATTTCAATGAGAGGTAAATTGTTCTAACTCAAGAAAATGACAGATTATAATACAAGTTATCACTTATATGGCATTTATTCTGTGCTAGAATATTTTTTAGTTCACTTAATTCTTGTAACAACCCTAAGATGTATTTAAAGTTAGTAGTATCATTAATATTTTATAAAAGGGAAAACAGAGGCACAGGGATTTTATATAAATTGCTTAAGGTCATATACTTAGAATAGTGCTGGAACACGAATCCAGGAAGCTATAGTTTTATGGTCTGTTTTTTAACCAATATCCTATTCCATGTAGTAAACTCATTAATTAGATGCTACACCGTTCCAGTTACACTGCACATCTCAAAATGCCTTTGGTTATGAGGATATCAAAAACCAAAGTTTTTAAAGCTCTATAGGATTAAACTAATCACAGTGGAGCCGAGAAAGTCACGTTACTTTTATCTCCATGAAACAGGAAAGATCCAGGTCTTCTAACTCCATAAAATACTGTTGGTGAGCCATAAAGACAAAGTTTAGGGCTCCAGCAAGAGTCTAATATGGGGGGGGGGTGAACTCAGACCAAACCCTGCTCTAAATAATTGCACATGGCACATAAGCAATCAAAAGAATACACGAATTGACCATCCAAATGATTACTGAGGCCAATTTTGAGATCTTGTGAAACACACATACACATACCAGGTAGCAGAAAATATCTACTAGTCTGATCTTTACAGATCAAAAATGTTCTTTGGACTAGAAAACAACTTTGTTCTTGATTTTGTTTTTTTTTTTCCTAAGATTTTTATTTATTTGACAGAGAGAGAGACAGCCAGCAAGAGAAGGAACACAAGCAGGGGGAGTGGGAGAGGAAGAAGCAGGCTCCCAGCGGAGGAGCCTGATGTGGGGCTCGATCCCATAATGCCGGGATCACGCCCTGAGCTGAAGGCAGACGCTTAATGACTGAGCCACCCAGGCGCCCCTAGAAAACAGAACTTTGATTCCTTGGGAACTCTGCTACTATTCACTCTGAATAAGCAGAGTGTAATGAATGAGATACTGGATTCCGAAGCCAAATTGGATGGATTCAAATGAATAATTAGTTGTGTGACCTCAGGAAAAATCAGTTAAATGCCTCCAGAATATAGGATACTTATCTTTAGATTTGGTAGTAACGTTTAAATACGTTACTATATACAAAATACTTAGAACAGTACCTAGAACACAGTAAGTGCTCTAGATGTTAGGTATTCTTTTATTCTCTGATCAAGGATTTTGATTTCTTAAATTTGCTCAATTTATACTTGACATCACTCTAGATTATTCATGTGTGAGTTATTTTTGAGAACAAAACATTGCAATTCACTTAGAACTCGAGAGTTAAGGTGGTACCAAGTCATGAAAGAAGGCACAGATCTCAAAATTTCATGTTTCATGAAGAATGTGCTAAGATCACCACTGAACCTCAAAGTGTAAATAATATTCTACACATCCATTATTTGTTCATCTACCTCACTATATTCCCACTTCCCATGAACCATCAAGCACATATGCAGATGCTGACTTGGAACCAAGAAATTCCACAGGGTATAATGGTTCAAAAAACAGACCGTATGGCTATTGCAGATAGCTCTTGGTCTATGACAGAATTAGTACATACAGTACATATAGTTAGATGATCCAAAAATCTTTAACCAAGAGTTCATCACCTTGCCCAACCAACAACTTGAAGTTATTACTTTTAAGTTTTATATTTTTCATGTTTTCTATGTACTACTTTTTTAATGGAAATAGTTTTGATAGTAAAAAAAAAAAAAATAGAATAGATGGAGAGGGAAGGAATTAAAAGAGCCAAAGCAAAAAGACAAAAAAATCTTCAGGAGAGAAAGAAAAACATTGCAAGATGAGCAGAAACCCAACACAAGCAGGGAGAAAGTCTTAAAACTAAAGATAATTGTTTCAGGTAATTGTTAGCAACAGGATTTTGGGACATAACTAAAAATAGGCAATTTTCAGCAAGTGAAAAAAAAAAAAAAACAAAAGTCTAGCTAGTCCTGAAAGACAGATGACTAAGGAATAAGATGAAGTGTTCAAATATAATTACATTAAGTATCAATCATAAGTAGGTGCAAAACCCAGTACCAAGTGGCACAGTGGGAGGAAGTGTCAAATACTACAGAGGGGTCAACAGTAGTTTTTCCATCCCTTAGCAACTTCCACCTAGCAGGTAAGACACACACACATAATTCTTGATGTAGGACTTAAGTTTATTTTCTCATGTTTTCTCATATTTCTTTTTGCCCTTCTTTCTTTTTTTTTTTTTTTTTAAGATTTTATTTATTTATTTGACAGAGATAGAGACAGCCAGCGAGAGAGGGAACACAAGCAGGGGGAGTGGGAGAGGAAGAAGCAGGCTCCCAGCAGAAGAGCCTGATGTGGGGCTCGATCCCACAACGCCGGGATCACGCCCTGGGCCGAAGGCAGACGCTTAACCACTGTGCCACCCAGGCGCCCCTCTTTTTGCCCTTATTTCTATTATTCAATTTGGAAAACAGAAATATAGCACAAAGGAAAAAAACTTTTATATTTATCAATATTAGGCTTTTGAACTTCAAATGACAAGACTGGCCAATAAAAGACCGCAAATGTCAGACCGGATGGGGGAAGAAAACAACTCAGCTTTATGATGTTCATTAAAAAATATAATTCAACATTTGAAATATTAAACACGGAAAAATTGAAAGCCAACAAGATAGAAAGTACTGCAAAGGGAAAATATGACTGTAAAAGATAAAAATCTCCCCAAGAACTACAAATTGAGAAATTAATGAGATTAACAAGATAACTTCATGTAACACTAATTCCAAAATGTTTTAGCAAAGAGAAAACATCACCACCAAGGTAAAGAAAATTATGAAAGGTGCCTAGGAATAAATGTAGTGAAACATAGGATATTGAGAATGTTTTAAAGAAACAATGTGTAAATTAAAAAAAAAGACTAATATATCCCATCCATTGAGGTAACATAAAAGAACACTTAAACATAAAAGAACACTTAAAGAGGCGGTATACCACATTCATCAGTTTGAAGACTTGATATCAGAAAGATGTCTAGTCTACATTATCTACAGATCTAATGTAATTGTAAACAAAATCCAAATAGGTTTCTTTGGGGGAGAATCTATGTAAATGGTACAAAAATTTATATAGAAGTAGAAGACCTAAGAACATTATTGAATGTTCAGTACAGTCTTGTTGTACCAGATATTAGATCTATATTCTTAAACTATAGTAATTTCTATATTATGAAACACTGACCAATCAAATATACAAATTGATACATATCTTCTTTAAACACTTATGTTACAAAGTTGACATTTCAGGTTACTGCAGGTTTTGATTACTCAACAAATAATCCTTACACAATTGATTAGCCACATGGGAAAAGGAAATTGAATTCTTATCTCCCATTTTAAACAAAACCCAACTACAAATGTATTATAAAGCACAATAATTAAGATAGCATGGTATTGGTACAAGAACAGAACTAGATGAACAGAATAAAAACTTAAAGACCCACAAATATGTGGATATTTAAAAAAAAACCATGGCATCGCGCATCGTTGGTGAAAGAACGAGCTTATAAAAAATTACTCTGCAATAAATGGATATCCACATGGGGGAGGATAACAATGGACCTCTATTTCACATCATACATGTAATCAGTTGCAAGTGGATTAGTATCTAAATGTGAAAGTCAAAGCAATACGGCCTGTAAAAGTTATATGTATATTTAATATATACTAGAATACATAATGTATGATACATAATACAATATAACCATCATCAAATTCTTAATCTGAATAAGAAAGCACTAGCCATTAAAAAACAGAGAAGTTTGCCTATGTTTAAGTTAAACTCTATTCATCAAAAATACCATTGAGACATTTAGAGGCAAATCAAAGTGTGGCAGAAAACTTATTTGCAACCTATATAACTGGTAAGACTTGTATCTCACATGTTTAAAGACAAAAAGCAAATCAGAGACAACCACTCAAAGAAGAGCTAAGGAATGTGAACAGGTACATAACAAAAGAATACACAGCAATAAGCCCTAATGCAGTGCTGGAGATCGGTTGGTATTTTAACTTTGGAAGACAGTTAGACATTCAGTGTCATTCTTCTGTACTTTTCATGAGAAAAGTAACTATGTTCATCAAGACACATGTACAATAATAAACCTACCAGCATTTTCCTTAATAGCTCTGTTAGGGTTAATTTCAGGTGTTAGCTTGGTTAGGCCGGGTAAACAAACTTTGGTCAAATACCAGTCTAGATGATGCTGTGAAGGTATTTAAAATGTGGTTAACATTTCGATCAGACTTTAAGTAGATTACCCTCCATAGTATGAGGGGGCCTTACCCAATCAGCGGAAGGCCTTAAGAGAAAAAACTGAGGTTCCCGAGAAGGAAATAATTCTGCCTCCAAAGCACATGAAGATTCAAGACCACAACCTCAACTCTTTGGGCATCTCTAGCTTGCTGGTCTGCCCTGCAGATTTTGGGCTCATGAGCCACCACAATCACAGGGATAATTCCTTAAAATCTCTCCTACATATAAGTGTGAGTACGTACATCAACCCCTCTTGGTTTTGTTTCTCTGGAGAACTGTAATACAAGCTCCAAACTGGAAACAATTAGCCATTTAGAGGTCTGTTAACATTAGATAGGTAGATTGAGAGTCGTATAATGGAGTACTGAATCCCAACGAAAATGAAGAGTGTCTAGTGAAACGTGAATTTCACAAACAAAATGATGAATCAAAAGAAGCCAAATACAATATCACATATGATATGGTTCCATTTAAATAAAGTTCAAACGTAAGTAAACCCAATTTTAGCAACCAGGGACGTGTTTTTAGGTGAGTAAATAAGTAAAAAGATAGTGGTGACAATTATTGACAAATAAAGGTTATCTTTGGAGAGAAAAAAAGAAAAAAGACTTCAAAGGGTCACAAAAGAGCCTTCTGGGGGGATCAAGACCTATGCTTTCCTGACTCAGGTGACTATTATCTAGGCTTTGTTTTGAAATAACTGAGCTATCCATTTTTGAGTTTCTGATGTGTGTTCTATTTTACAATAAAAGGGCATTAGCAAACAAGAGTGAGAGACAGATTCCGAGGTAGGAGAATGAGATCACACATACAGACATTGGTAATAGTCTAGTTTTTAGGTTCCGTTTTAGATCCTAACGCTGTCAGACATTAAAGTAGAAACTTAATTTACTACCAGCAAGGTCTCATGTTTTGACTTCTGGATCATTCCACAAAACCATGAAAAGCAAAATGACAGAGATTAAATGGCTACTTTTCCTGCGCTGGTGGCTGAGGCCCCTGCAGAGGCAGATGTTCTTAAGAAATCAGTTCTTGCTGTAATAGCAGGATCAGCCTGCATGCAAGACTGAGCATTTGGAATGATCAGTCTGTGTTATTTGCAGGCCATGTGGAAGCTGAGCAGAGCTGAAGCAATGATCCAAGAACACAGTGTCTGGAACTGATCGCATCCTGAATACCTGTTTCAGCCTTCTGCAGCCAATTGATCACCCAACACTGCTGTAGCCATATGCTTTGGCTAATACTCTTAGCCTTAGCTGATTACGGTGCTGTTCTATAAGAAGACATTTTATGAGAAACTTTACCTGATCCGAAGTGGCAGATTAGAACCACATAGCTGTGACTTCTGAAACAGGCCAAGGATATGGCAAAGAATATACTCTGTCAAGTGCCCTGTACCTCAGTGGCCAAATGATCATTCCAGTCAGCTCAACCCTATTTTCTTCAATTAGAAACATTCTATTTATAACACTCTCAACTGCCAATTCAATGGTTACCTTTTACTGAGACCAAATAGCATCTTCTTTCTCCTATAACTCATGCCCATTCCACCCCGCAGTCTTGCTTTGTAATCACAATCCTTATGCTGCTTTTTTGGAAATCAGGCAGTTGAATCCCCAGGAACAAAATCACAGTATGTTTTTTAAATAAGTAAATATAGTGAAATAAAAAAAAAGGAGTCTGGTAAGGAATACAGTGGCTATAGAATGGTCTAAACACTAAGAAGCACATCTATTGACACTGTTTTCTTTTGTTTGGCTTGTGAAAGTCCTAGCAGACCAAACTTTTAGCTAATGTGCAAAACCCAGACCACCTGTATGGGTATACCTGCTGTCTCTAAGTGCCTTTATTGGTGAAAATGTGATTGCTGTTGTAAGGTTCTTTATACCTGCTGTTTGGTGCCTTAAAAATATCACATTCACATGATTTTTGTTAAAACTGAATCTTTCCTTTGCTAAAGCATACTGCAGTCCTAATTTATCTACCCCCTCCTGCCTCCTTAGCAAAGCCCAAATGATGCCAGGCCTCTAACAATTGTAATCTCCGATAAAGGGACCAAGGGGTCCACTGATATCTGCATTAGTGATGATAAAATGAATCCTGTTGATAGGCATTTTTTTTAATTTTTTATTTAAATGCAATGTAGTTAACATATAGTGTAATATTAGTTTCAGGGGTAGAATTTAGTGATTCATCAGTTGCATATAACACCCGGTGCTCATTACATCAAGTGCCCTCCTTAATGCCCATCACCAAGTAACCCTATCCCTCCATCCACCTCCCCTCCAGCAACCCTCAACTTGTTCCCTTATATTTAGGGAATTTTCATCTTTTTAATTTTTTTCCTTCCCTTCCCCTATGTTCATCTGTTTTGTTCATCTAGTTCCATCCACATTATTGTAAATGGCAAGATTTCATTATTTTTGCTGGCTGAGTAATATTCCATTGTGTGTATGTGAGACACCACATCTTCATACATTCCTCTGTTGGACATGTGGGCTCTTTTTATATTGTGGTTATTATGGATATTGCTGCTATAAACAGTGGCATGTAGGTACCCCTTCGAATCACTATGTTTGTATCCCATGGATAAATACCTAGTAGTGCAATTTCTGGGTCATAGGGTAGCTCTGTTTTTAACTTTCTGAGGAACCTCCATACTGTTTTCCAGAGTGGCTGCACCAGTTTGCATTCTCACCAAGAGTGTAAGAGGGTTCCCCTTTCTCTGCATCCTCACCAACATCTGTTCATTTTAGCCATTCTGCTGGTGTGAGGTGGTATCTCATTGCGGTTTTAATTTGTATTTCCCTGATGCTGAGTGATGCTGAGCATTTTTTCATATAATTTGAGATATCTGAGACGATTCTATCTATAGTTCTTTTGTCTTCTCCCAACCCATAACAACACACACATGAGCCCACCCCTCTTGGCACAGCGAAACACACATGTTCTAAGCAGATAGCCAGGCTTGTTGCAACACTCAGATTTTGCAAGGCAGGAGAACCTGTTAGAATCTGCTGCAGAATCTAAGTTCAGTAAAGAGGTTAAGCCAGGTGTCTAGGAAAGAAAGGGAAGGATTACTGAGATGTAAGAGATGGAAACATTTCCTGGAGTCTGAAAAAGGGATGGATAGTAGAGGAAAAAGTGTTCCTGCTCTTATCAATAGTATTCTCCACTCTCAAAAATATTCCTATGACTCCAAACATGACACAAAAGCCTAATTAAAAATTGAGAAAGAATCTAGATATAGTTCTTCAGTCTCTTGCATTTGTCAGTAATCAGTGGATGTCTGGGAACAAAGTGACACTTAGTAGACCTGGCCTCCTCTCCCTCCTGAGATAGAAAGAATGACCAAAGCCCAAGCATACTCTGTATTAAATGCACGTATATCCCATGGCTGCTCATGAAAACATCTATTCTTGCTCGCCCACCCCCTTCACATTTTACCTTTTTTCTCCAGTGCCTATAAATTTTAATTATCCCCACTCATCACAATGCTGACCTTTGGGAGTCCAGGAGTCATGAAGTCATTTAGGGCATTTTCCTGGTTTGAGACTAAGAGCCACTTCTTAGTGAGTTTCTGTAGCACGGAAGCACTTAAGGCTCCTTCAAGGGGATATTTAAGCATTATTTTGATAGTTGAAATTTCAATAAGTCATCAATCTGAGAGAGGCAAATTGCTTCTCAGCAAGCATAAATTATATAAAAAAGATGTCACCCAAAAGTGACTTCTGATTGGGACAATTATACTAATAACACAAAAGTCATGCAAAGGGACAATTGTTATCGGAGGGTGGGTTGGGGGACAGCTTCTGAGTCTAAGGTTTACTTCTCAAGGCAACATGTGAGCTAATAATTTAATTCACGGGAGTTCTGAAAATCAAAAGGGAAAACTGCACAAATACTAGACTGAGAAAAGCTATTCACTTAATTTGAAAGTAACTATATGCACACACTTAGCTTTTAAGCTCAGAGAGAGAAAGGGAAAAAGATTTTTAGATGTATGTTAAATCCTCATCCAGGCCGATATGCCCTGATTTGTATCGAAAGCCCCTTCCCCTGTTCTTCTTCTCAGATTACTAGAGACTTGGTCATATAAGGAGTGCTGAAAGGGTGTAGGGCAAGGTGGGAAATCTGCCTCATGTCAGAAACATCCCAAGAAGAACAACGTCAGGCCCATATTAATAAGTGTCACTTCTCAGCAGTATAAACCTGGTAATTTCAGACGCTTTCCGGCCAATCAGCGATCACACTCACATCGTTTACAGCACTCTTCCCCTGACATAAAAAGATGCCCCTGGAGAGATGTTATGATGCTGAATATATCAATGAGTTATAAAATATATAAGAAAAAGATAAAAACCATATGAAGATTATGCCTATGCCAGCAAAGTATGGATAAAACTGAAAATAGAATCCGTCAAATAGCAATTTAAGAAAATTCAATTTTCCCTGCCTTTCTCAGAGTCTCCAACAATTTCTAGTGACTTTATGTTTCTATAGCTTACTTCATCTATTAAACAGACACACACACACACACACACGCACACACATACACATTCTATTCTAGCCAATTATACCTTTCTCTAAGTTTTTTCTCTTCAAATATCGTTCAGGCTTTGGAACATGATAGTAAATGAATGGAACTCACCATCCATCTCCCATTGCTCCAAGTACGGCAATAGCTGATTAGTTAATAGTGTTCTATTGATCTGCTTCTGGAAATGAAGATCTGAGTAATGGGAACAATAGTTGGAGGCTAAGAATGCAAAATAAAACATGGTGCTTCCCTTCAGGAATTTAAATCCTGTGAAATAAGGGTTAGAATTAGAATTCAGGGGCCAGAATCAAAACATGCCCACTTCACAAAGGCCCTAGAAAATATGGAAAACACTGTTTTAACTATTTTGCAAAACAGACAGTTTTCCCACAACATAACAAGTTGAGGACTACCCCCACAGAGAAGATACATTCTTCGGAGAAAAAAAAATTATATATACATACACACTTCAACAGAGAGCTCACCTGAAAATAAATCTACTCTGATACTGAGTTGGTAAAATTGCTGCAAAATCCTCTAAATAATTCAATTTTCAATGTGTCACTAATAAGTATCTTGCAAAAAAACACAGCTATTTCATTTACATGTATATTCTTGTCAGGGGGAAAAAACATTCAAAACCTTCTGAAATCTAAAATATTTTTGAAAAAGAGCATAAAATTGAGGAAGTATATACACTGTTTTCCAAAGGCATTATATAGCATGCAAGCTTCATCTTTAACCCCAAGCATGTAGACAGTAATGAAAGTGTCACACAGGTTGCGAGAGTGTATTATTAAAAAACTAAAATATAAATCAAAGGAGGTAGGAATATTGCTGTAGAATTTACTGGCTGTAAGCTGTGTCTCATATTACTCATCAAAATTGAAAAAGTCATACTTATTCTCATAGGAAATTAAGGAGACTTGAAATGACTTAATGCAAGTTATTTTAACTTACAAGGTAGTTGTGTAAAAGTGAACAAATTAAATTCCCACATTCAGAGGAAGTCAGAACAGAAATGCAGGTAGCTAAAGGGCAATAATAGAGTAATGAGACAGCTTGAACGCTTTTATAAGACTTTTTTCCTTAGGTCTTTCCAGAGTCACAGATGTTAAGCCAATCCCAGAAGGTCAGCAGCAATCAGAGGGCAGGCCTGGAAGGTCACTCTTCTTGAGGTTAAGAGACTAATGGAAACCAACTGGCCAGAGCAGGGAGTGTTCTCTAGCACCATCACTGACACACAGCTCATGATCTCAAGAGAAGTCCTAGACCTGGTCTACCACTCATTAAGGACCACATAAAAAAATAAATGGCCTGGGCCAGGAGTTCTCAAACCATCACATCAAATTAAGTAAATGTCACCCAAAATCCTAAAGTACAATTTATCGATTATCTACTTATTAAAGATACCTTCAAATCAGTTCAGTGACCTAAAAGTCATGATATTTTCTATTAAATATGTTTTCTATATTCATGGTCCTAAGACAACTTCCCTAAAAGAAATAATGAAGTCATCAGACAAAACTACCCCCCCCCAATTTTAAATATGAAAGCTACAAAGGCAGACCAATACTAGATGTGTATTTTTGTAACTTCAATGGCGGAATAACCATTAATAACATTTCCCAAAATGGCAAAGAAGTTTTAGCAAAGCTTCACCTATATAAGTGAAATCATTCTACAAATGCCCAGGAGTAGCACACCTGGAAAATTCAGTATATATCAGATCTATGCAAAAAATACCTATGTTTGCATGTAGACCAGAACTGGGTAATAGTCTTGTAGTTTTAAATATGGCTAGCAAAATACGTGCTTGCGGGATGTCAAGTATCTCTGCGCCCCCCCCATTACTAAAGCCAATAGTAGCCTCCAAACCCTGTAAAAACAACAAAGACCCACAGATACCCAAATTTCCCTTAGAAAGTATTACCTCCCCTATTGAGAGCTACCATCCTGTCCTTGGAGGAAATGATTACTAACACGCAAGGAGTCCTGATAGAAGGAAGCATGCACCCGCACTCGCTCACGCGCACACACACACACATACACACCAAAAAGCTACAACAAAAAACCCAAGATAATTAAGCACCTATACTAGGTGCTTAATTTTGGCTCAGGTCATGCTCTCAGGGTTGTGAGATGGAGCCCTGCATTGGGCTCCATGCTGGATATGGAGCCTGCTTGAGATTCTGTCTCTCCCTCTCCCTCTGCCCCTTCCCGCCTCTCCCTGTCTCTGAAAAAAAATGAATAAAAAGAAAAAGAAAAAAAAATGAAACAAACGAACTAATGAAAATGACATTACCTTGAAAGGATGTATTGATTTCTGTAGGAGAAAACTAAATAGAGGATTTATTCTGTAATATAAGAAATTAAACTTATGAATAAGATTGTGTTTCAGAAATCCTAAATTATGGAATAAATTAGACATACCTAAGTGTAAAAGTGATTGAAATTAGAAACATATAGCTAGGCCTAATGAAAATACAAAAAAAATAATGGAGGAAGAATTTTTAAAGTCACATTTATTCCACAATATAGGCCCAGCCATTCTCACTTTTAGATTTGTAAAATCCTAGTTTTAATGAACCCTTTCAGAAAACCAAAGGGCAGATCAACTTAACTAAAACTTGCACCGAAAGGGTTTCTCCCACAACAGGCAGAAGCAACCACCTACTTCATCATAATGATTCTAACTGGACAATCTCTCTCATCATTCCCCTCTTCATACTCTTTTTTTTTTTAACTTTATGAACAAAGTCTTTTTTTTTTTAATTTTTTATTATGTTACATTATTCACCATACAGTACATCATTTGTTTTTAATGTAGTGTTCCATAATTCATTGCTTGGGTATAACACCCAGCGCTCCATGCAATACGTGCCCTCCTTAATACCTATCACCGGCCTAGACCAATTCCCCACCCCCCTCCCCTCTGAAACCCTCAGTTTGTTTCCCAGAGTCTGTAGTATTCTTGGAGACCTCTTTAGTTTAAGCCATCAATTACCTCCTTAATCACTGCAGAAATTTCTCAACTGGTCTTCAAGTTCTACCCTCATTTTAATGAGTCTTTCTTACTCTTACCAGAAGGTTCTTTCCAAAATTCAATAGGATTGCTCCTACTCACCATCATCCAATTCTCCCCATCATTAACAAGATGAAGTCCAAGTTCTCTCAGCTTGGCCCCTAAGGATTTGGGTCCTCTTGACTTCAACTTTCATCATTCTTCCAAAATGTGCTCTATCATGGAATCCTACTAACCCATCTACAGTTTCTTAGATGAGCCAGGTTCCTTCCACAGTCAGTTTCTCTTATACTAGGTTTCCCTATCTCCAGTAATGGGTTTCTCTCCATAATTTGCTCGGAGACCTCACACCCATCCTTTAGAAGTTAACTCCAACTCCATCTCTTCTCATAAAACTTTGTCGCTACATTTCCTTCCTCTGTACTCCACTGTCCCCTCCGTACGTATCTTATTAAACAGAGTGATTGACTTGTTTCTCTCATCCCCTACCATCAAGGAGACAGATTCTGTGATCTATGTCCCCAAACTATAGCATATTGTGAACATTAATGAATTTGTATTGGATAAACAGAAAAATGGCATCCGTTTTATTCTAGGATAAAGTCATACATACCACTCTAACAATTCTAACAATTCATTTTGAGGTTTTAAAGATGTAGTTTATGTTTTTAAGACATTTAAAAACAGTGCAACTTATAACTCTAATATGTATAGGACAATATTTTAAATATTTATAATAAGGAGTTATATACATCTTTTGTTGATAGATTTATATGTCTCAACTCTAATAAATCCATGAAATAAAAATGAATAGGCACTTTTTGGAGAACAACTAAGTCAAGGACGGTGTGTTCCACTGTTAAAAGAAAATGCAGATTTCCTATTAAAAGGCAAATCCCTCATTTCAAGAGCATGAATAAAATAGGGCTTTAAAAATAATTCCAACTGGTTAAATTTAGTCTGAGTATTCTGTGTCTATCACCTCTTCATTTGATTTGGAATTGATTAAATTTTCATTAACTTTAAGCCTTTGCCTCTTATTATCTCTTTTTGAGACTGTCAAAAAAGTGTCAGTAGAAATATTGAGCTTGGTAATGTCCCTCATCCTATTTAAATTATCTGTTTTGGCTGAATCCCTGGCTGAAGATATATATATTGATTGCTTTCCAAAGATTAAAAAACTATGAGTTGACACAGTTTTACCATTTTCATCCAGAGACAAATAACCTCAGCAAAGCCATACTTAGAGCCATTACATAGTCTTTTTGATTCAAAATACACTTTGATAGTTAATACATATTATTTCTAGGATAACCATTAAAACAGTGTAAGAAGTATAGCTAAGAACCCAAGAAAAGAAATAAAATGGAATAAAAAGTTTAATTAAAATGGCAGGAAAGGAGTAGAGAAATAAAAGGAAGTAACAGAAAACAAATATCAAAGGGCATACTAACGTCCCACCATATCAAGAATTACACTAAGTGCAAATGGTCTGAACACTCCAACTAAAAGGCAGAGATGGCAGACTGAATCAATAACTAAGACAACTATGTACTATCTATAAGAGAATCACTTGAAAGTTAAAAATACAAATAAGTCAAAAGAAATATGAAGAAAAGATATACCATGTTTATGTTAAGCATAAGGAAGTTGTTTTGGTTATATGAGTATCTCAAAGAGTAGACTGCAGAACAAGAATCACTGTGAACAATTAAGAGGGTCATTTCATGATGACAACAATTAAAGGGAGAAATATATAAATCTAAATCAGATTGATCTAGTTGATTAAAGAAATTTAGAATACTACCAACCTAATTAACTTAATTGAGCTCATTCAACATTTAATATATATAACAAATATGGATTAAACATACTTTCCAATTGCACTTAGAATGCATCAAAATAAACCATACAATGGCTCTAAGATAAATTTCAATAAATTTCAAAAAATGAAAATTGTGGTTATCTGACCTAAATCGAATTGAATTAGAAATTAAGAACTTTAACATATATAGAACCCTCCCAAATAGAAGTTAAATGCCATACTTCTAAGCCTATCTTTAAAAAAATAGCGAGTTGTTCAATACACGAGAAACAAATAAACAAATCAAAAAATGGGCAGAAGATATGAACAGACACTTTTCCAATGAAGACATACAAATGGCTAACAGACACATGAAAAAATGTTCAAAATCATTAGCCATAAGGGAAATTCAAATCAAAACCACACTAAGATACCACCTTAAGCCAGTTAGAATGGCAAAAATTGACAAGGCAAGAAACAACAATTGTTGGAGAGGATGTGGAGAAAGGGGATCCCTCCTACATTGTTGGTGGGAATGCAAGTTGGTACAGCCACTCTGGAAAACAGTGTGGAGGTCTCTTAAAAAGTTAAAAATTGAGCTACCCTATGACCCAGCCATTGCACTACTGGGTATTTACCCCAAAGATACAGACGTAGTGAAGAGAAGGGCCATATGCACCCCAATGTTCATAGCAGCTTTGTCCACAATAGCCAAAGCATGGAAGGAGCCGAGATGCCCTTCAACAGATGACTGGATTAAGAAGTTGTGGTCCATATATACAATGGAATATTACTCAGCTATCAGAAAGAATGAATTGTCAACTTTTGCTGCAACATGGACGGCACTGGAGGAGATAATGCTAAGTGAAATAAGTCAAGCAGAGAAAGACAATTATCATATGGTTTCTCTCATCTATGGAACATATGAACTAGGAAGATCGGTAGGGGAAGAAAGGGATAAAGAAAGGGGGGGTAATCAGAAGGGGGAATGAAGCATGAGAGACTATGGACTCTGAGAAACAAACTGAGGGCCTCAGAGGGGAGGGGGGTGGGGGAATAGGATAGACCGGTGATGGGTAGTAAGGAGGGCACATATTGCATGGTGCACTGGGTGTTATACGCAACTAATGAATCATCACACTTTACATCGGAAACCGGGGATGTACTGTCTGGTGACTAACATAATATAATAAAAAAAAAACATTAAAAAAAAATAAAATAAATAAAAATAAAAAAATAGCAAGTTGTAATAGATTTCAAACTAATAAAAACATGCCAAAGTACATGAGATAGCATGGTGTTTAGAGGGAAATTTATACCTTTAAAAGGTTATATTAGAAAAGATGAGAGGTATGTAAACAATGATCTAAGTTGCCACCTTAAGCTAGAAGAAAATTAAACCCAAAGTTGAAATAACCAGAGCAGAAATTAGATAGAAAACATTAAAGAAAGTTAACAAAAATCAAATATTGGGTTTAATGATTGACTGACACCTTGTGAGGCTATTAATTTCTCAGGGCTGCCATAACAAATTACTACAAAGTAGATGGCTTAAAATAGAAATTTATTCTCACAGTTACAGAGGCCAAAAGTCCAAAAATCTATGTGTCAGCAGGACTGGTTTGTTCTTAAAGATCTGAAAGAATCTGTTCCATGCCTGTTTTCTGGTGGCTGCTGGCGATTTGCAGTCGTCCCTGTCAGGTGGCTATCCGAGAGCCTCTGCCTCCATCTTCACAAGTCAAGTCGATACTCATTCATAATAAAAATTCAAGCTCGGAATAGAATTTTTTTCAATCTGATAAAAGGTATCTATGAAAACTTATAGCACTATCCTATTTAATGGAGAATAACTACTTTCCCCATATGACTGGGAACAAGTCAAGGATGTCAATTCTCACATCTTTTCAACATTTTACTAGAGGTCATTAAGGCAAGAAAAATAACAGTCATATACAAAAATACATATATTGAAAAAAAAATCTAAGTGTACAGAGTTCTACCTAAGAAGTTCTAAAAAAAAAAAAAAAAAGAAAGAAAAAGAAAAAAAAAAGAAATCTACCAAAAAAACCTGCTAGGATTAATAGGTAAACTCATCAAGGCCACAGACAAGACATATGGCTAATGTAAATAAAAGAACTGTATTTTTACATGAAGTACCAAGTAATTGGAGAAGGAAATACTATATCAAGCAGTGTTAAAATAACTGAAAATAAATTTAATGGAATATATACAAGACTTCTGGCCTAAAAACTGCAAAAATGGCTGAGAACAAAGAAATAAGACCTAAATAAATGGAGTTTGTCATGTTAATGGACACTATTGCTACAATGTCCATTTTCTCCTGATTGATCTTTAAAGCCAATTCCATCCAATTATAATTTTAGCAGGGTTATTCTAAAGAATTTATAAAAAGACTTTGAACTTTGAAAATGCAACTCTAAAACAGCCAAATTTCCTTCAACTCAATAATTAAACAACCCTATAAAACATTGAGCAAAATTTGTAGGGTATTTCACAAAAGATATATATTTGGCTTATAGCCACATGAAAACCTGCTAAACAGTATTAGCTATCAGGGAAATGCAAATTCAAACCACAAGGAGATACCAGCTCATACCTATTAGAACCGCTAGAATGTCTAAAATTAGAAAGACCTAGGCTATCAAGGGTAGGTGAGGATGTGGAACCACTAGAATACTATAAGTATAAAATGTCACAACTACTTTCAAAAACACGTTGGCATTGTCTTATAATGTTAAGCATATACCTACCATTTCACCTAGCAATCCCATCCCTAAATATTCCCCCAAGAAAAAGGAAAAGCGGTATCCACATAAATTATTGTACCTGAATGATCATAGCAGCTTTTTCTGTAACACAAGAACCGAAAGCAAAATGACCGTAAACAAGTAAATACATGAACAAAAGGTGTAACTACTCAATGACCTACTATACAGTAACAACTACAAAACAATCATGTAAGCAGTGATAAAACATTTCAAGAAAATTACCTTGAGCAAAAGCAACCAGGCACAAAAGTGTATTGTATGCTTCCATTTATCTAAAATGGTATAATTTGCAAAAGTTATCTACGATTATTTTATTTATTTTATTTTTTTTTAAGATTTTATTTATTTATTTGACAGAGATAGAGACAGCCAGTGAGAGAGGGAACATAAGCAGGGGGAGTGGGAGAGGAAGAAGCACGCTCATAGCGGAGGAGCCTGATGTGGGGCTCGATCCCAGATCGCCGGGATCACGCCCTGAGCCGAAGGCAGACGCTTTAACCGCTGTGCCACCCAGGCGCCCCTATCTACGATTATTTTAAAAACAGATTATTGGTTGTCTGAGACAGAAGACAGAGCGCGGAATAACTACAAAGGTACACGAAACTTGGAGGCAATGCAAATGTGTGTCTTTATAGATACGTCAATTATATGGGTGTGTGAATTTATCAACAAATTCTACACTTAATGTGTAAGTTTTATTGTTTGTGAGTTATAATTCTATAGAGTTGGTAAAGATGAATTAAAATGGCCAAACACTCATGAGGACAGATTTGGACTGAGGCTAAGTTACCCTCTTACCAGTCCCTAATCTCTCAGAGCAAAGAACTGCCAGCAGACAGTAGTTAAAGAAACGGAGAAAAAAAGTAACTATGGGTAGACTTAATGGAAGTAAAATGTAGAAACAAAGAAATAAAATGGCTGAAAAGATGACTTGGAAGAGGCAGATGTTTTCCTGTGGGGATCTGTAGGGCACAAATCCTTAAAGCACACGATATGCAGCCCCGCTGTAAGAAACTGGGTGTGAGGTTGCTAGTGAAGAGGACTCTAAAAATTTGAGGTAGGTAAGTACCAAATCCCTGTGCCTGCTCACATGAGGACCTCTGATTTAACTACTTTTATTCCTTCTCCTTCCTTTTTTAAGAGACAGAAGGGCAGAAGGAGAGGAAGAGGGAAAGAATCTTAAGCAGACTCCATGCCCAGTGTGGAGCCCAACACAGGGCTCGATCTCACAATCCTGAGATCATGACCTGAGCTGAAATGAAGTCAGACACTTAAACCAGCTGCGCCACCCAGGCACCCCCACAAACTGTTTAACTTCTATTTGTCTTATGCAACCCGAAATATCTTAATACAAAATGAAAGACATTTCTCTGTCCTACAGTAGTTCATATTCTAAGATAAAAACATCACAAGGGCAAAGACAGATGGGCATGTGATATCATTTGGAGACTTTAGAAAGATATCTTCACTTGGAGAGGGCAGAGATCTCTGAAGCCTTCCTAAGTCAGAGGAAGGATGGTGAAAAAAGGAGAAAGTATTCCGGTTGGAAGATTTAGCATAAAATAAAGCACGGGACACTGGAATATAGGGTACCAGATTTGGGATCTATAGATTATAATGGGGAGACTGGAAGGCACCATACTGTAGAGGGCTTTCTATGTTACCTTCAACAACTTGGATAGGTTTTTAAACATCCTACAAAGGTAAGTGTGATCATTCAACCAGGTTTGCCTGGCACAGTCATGGATTATACCTGCCCTCCCGTGCTATGTATTCATAGCAGTCCCTGTTATTCTCAAAAGTGAAACAGTTCAGATCACAGAAAGGTGGTATCTTTTATATAATTTTGCATATTAACAGAACCGAATTTGTTTTTGATAGAACACTCTTGGTTACAGCATCAAGGATGCATTTGAAGAGACAATAGGACAGTAGAAGTCCGTTAAGGAACATGATACAATGGTCCAGTTAAGAGAAGACAATGGACTAAAATCATGCAGTACCAATGCAGTTGGTGAGCAGAGAACCACCTTAGGAAGTATCCAGGAGGCCAAGTCAGAACAGGTGTTTAAAATGAAAGAGAGGCGTCAAATACTCAAGTATTTGTAGCTAGACTAGAAGGAAATGCAAAAGGTAGAGAAGGAAGAAAAAAAAAACATATGGAAAAGTTAGGGCAAATAATAAGCAGAGTGGTAACGTTTCGGGAGAGTCGTCAAAAATACTGAATGCAGCT
Source organism: Ursus arctos (assembly GCF_023065955.2). NCBI lineage: Eukaryota > Metazoa > Chordata > Mammalia > Carnivora > Ursidae > Ursus > Ursus arctos. The sequence goes on from NW_026622930.1 coordinate 19,850,755, forward strand.
GTGGTCCACTAAAGCAAGGTAGACAGAACTTTTCAGGTAGGGGATGGAAAGATGTAGAATGCTTTAAAAAAACAGAATGCGGCTGAGTTTTGATGTGAGAAAGGACAGCATAAACTAAGCAATGGTAGGCCACGATCCATATTCCTGAAAGTTTCCACAGGCCACCTGTTGGAGGTTCACTTTATCCTGTGTGAAACCAAGATTCAGTGGAAAGGTATAAGGTAGGCAGCAAGATGATCAGCTTAGTATTTGACCTACCCCACAGTTCTTTGGCGTACTAGAAAGTCAGTATTCTATAGGGGACTGTATTCAAAACACTGTTTGGAGAAGAAAGCCTCCTACCACCACTGAAGGATGTTTCTGCACTGAAGATCTGACCCTTCCACAATATGATAACATGCAATGTTTTAGATATCATATATATGGTATAACCACCAGATCAGCACCCAAGAAACTGGCCCCTAAAACCTTCAAAGGTCAAGAGCTGGGGAATAGCAAGAGTTTCGGGTCTTAGAATAGTGAAGGATTTGAAGTAATAAGCTCAAATATATATTGGCATTGGGTCTGACGAATTTAGGAACATAGAGTGGTATGGGAAGGTCTAGCTACATTAATACTTTGTTCCATGCCAGAACTGTCAGTTGCCTCTTTACCCAGAAAGTATAAATAGGGCCATGAATAGAGGAGGGTAAGGAAGACAGGCTACTGAAGCTTGGCAAGGTTGCACAAAGATTCAGCTAGTTATGGCTAACCCCTTCCTAAAAAGGAGCTTAAAAATCCCAGTGAGTTCATTATTAACCTGAAAATGATGAGACTGTACTTTACTGTGTATATCAGAACCTATATTGTCAAAGTACATCCTAACCCTTTATAGAGGTGGGTGCCCAAATCAGACAGGAAATTCTTAACAGAAAAAGAGACTTACTTGGTTTAGGAGATTTACACTTTCTCCCTTTGATTTTTCTCACTACAGATCTACCCAATCCAGCAGCTATTCTACACACCGCTTACATAATGCTCACACAGCAGGCATGCATTTGGTTGAACTTGTAACTTCACAGAACAGGAAGACAAGGAAGGTACCAGGAAGTTTGTTCTCTAGCATTTAATAGTGTGAATATTCCACCACCCCAAGCAGACTTTTTACTGCTCCATTGTGGTTGTAGGGAGCCTGGAAGGCATCATACATTTGACTATAGAATAAGAAAAAGGAATTCCTTCTTAGAATGAGAAAACGCTGTTAACATGAAAGCAAGAATCAACATAATATCTGGAACCATGATAGAAGATACGAAGTGGTATTTTTAAAAGAAAATAAGAGAATGTTAAGCCATTGAATTTACTGTCCGAGGTCACACACTAGTCTCTGACAAAGCAGATAACCTAGTACATGCTCTTTTTGCCTTTCTACGTTCAATCCAATCTTAAGATGGATCGAAACAGTAGAGTCACATTCAGCATTTCAAGGAATAAGATTTTCATCATGTCCCCAGAAAGGTAATTTCGGTCTAATAGATTTCATTAGATTGAATTTTAGCTTGAAAGCATTTCTGAAAGCAGTGCTATGGAGTAAAGTACAACATAGTTAAAAAGGTTCCGTAGTAACCTATCTATACTTAGTTTAGTCCCATTACTTCTAGTTCTGCTCCTTGGGACCACCCTAAAGTACTGTGCTCTTACTTGATGTTTACATCCTTTCAATGACTTGAATTTGTTTAATAAAACCTACAGGAGGTTAAGACCTTTCTTACTATGTTAGCATATTTAGCCTCTGGGGAATGTCTGCTTTCACGTAATTATGCACAGATTTCATATTTATACAAATATTTTGTGCCTGCAGGGAGGTAAAATGGATCTCATGAATATTCAACAGTGCTATTTCTTCTAGTAAGACACAAACATCTTTCTCTGTGGATACTATACACTAGGATGTCTATATATCCCCCCTTCTTGCTTTGTTTGCATAAAGCTGATGAGATTCAGGGGCTGCCAAAGGAGACATTTGTTTTCCCAGGGACCACAATACTCTCACCCCTCCTCCAAATAATTCCATAGCATTTCTCAGATTCAAATCTTCACTATCATACAGTTTTCTCCATTTACATGTGGAATTGTGTATTTTATTAATTCTACATAGGATATATAATACAGTATATACAATTCTAGGTGCACAAAATGAGAGAAAGATTGGGCTTCAAATTGTAGTGGAAAAGAGCTACCAGGGACAGGGTGCTTTACTCTTTGTGGCACGGCTTCCCAGAAGACAATCTTCTGCATGCTCAGACTTCAGATTTTAATAGTAAACTAGAAGGCTAACGGAACCACCTCTGGAAAGAAATCTGGAAAAACTCTTTAGAAGAAGCAATTTCCCTTATATAATAACATTGTTCACACAAAGAGTTGTCCATTTATACATTTGTTCTGAGAATCAAGTATGCTAGGAACTATTCTAGGCTCTGGGAATACATTAAAGAACAAAACATAAGACAGATAAAGTCACTGTTATGATGGAGCTTATATTCTAGAGGGGATACCGAACATAAAAAATGAACAACAACAAAAAAAGGATGAATGAACAATATGTAAAGTAGCGGTGAGCACTATGGAGACATGAACTCTTGGTCGGTCCCACTGGCAACCAGCTTAGAGAGAAACTAGAGGAAGCTTGAGGACCAGAGGGTCAATTCTAACCCAGTGGTTGTGGTGCCAGCTATGACCATGGCCCCCACACTTTCTCCATTTGCTTGAAAGTGCTCATAGAGGCGGTGGTTAAAACTACGAAGACTGAATATTACTTCTTCCCTAATTACTTCTGCCTTCTGATTCGGAGCTCTTATTTCCTTTTTGTTTCTGAACAGCAATGCCATTATTGAAACAGCCACCTTGAAAAACAATGTTCTAGAACAGTTTTCTTAGATTGCTCAGTCTTAGCATGTCCTTTATCCATTCTCATGAAAAACTCCTTAAGGTTACAAATAGCTTTCAAATAACTCCCCCACAAGGTCTTTGTAGATATTCAAATCCTTTTAAATCTGAAACCATCCTGAAAAAACAGCACAGAGAAAAATGCACTAGAGGACTCACTGGAATAAGACTTTTCCGTCTCCACAAAAAAAAAGATCTGTTATGAGAACAATGACAAATCTGCAGGGTTATACCCTTAAAATAATAAGTAATGGGATGTTGAATATGTCCGTCTAGACTCAGTCAGCTTTTAGGACACCCAGACAAGGATAAATAAATACTTGTCACAAGAACGTAGACCTTAGATCTAAAGACTTCGAATATTCACACTCTTTGTTGGGTGGCGAGGTTATGCCCTAAGAGACGTCATAAGATATTTTTAGATTTAATATTATTTTATCAACACTCATGATTCTTTGCAGTCTCAAATATTAAATATTTCTGAGTAAAATCCTGAAATTGACAGGAGTGTAAGCCAGAAGTTCATATTCTGGGAAGTTAGTTGAAGGATTCAGGTTGACAAACTTCATTTAGATGAACCTCTAATAAAGTGAATTTTAGGCAGACCTTGAAAAGAAGTAGTACAATAAAAGCTAACCATCTCAGCCACCCAGCCCTCAGTTCTTACATCTGACCTCCTCATTAAAATCTAAAAGGTTAGTTAGCACTCCAGGCAAGGAGTGATCCCATTCTCTTTAGTGAAAGTACTTATCTGAGAACAGTGAAGACACTCAGCTATCAAAAAACCTTCTGGAAGCACAAATCCCACATCACATATTCAACCTGGAAGCTACGGGCAGCCAAGAGTCCAGCTATTTGGACATTTTAAGAGGTTGCATCTATGACTTTGAAACCAACCCTAAAAATCAGATTGCAAGTGGCTATGTCCTGAATGAACTCCTTCATCTCGGGCTGTAGAAAGCTGGACTGAGCAGAAGGCGATGGCCTAAAAGGCTTCCTCTGCTGAAAACAAGTAGATGTAGAAGGACTAGGGCCAATACTAAAAGTAAAAAAAGCAGGTTTTCAAAAACAGAAAGCAATTTCTTTTCCTCTCCAGTCACTGTAGTGATGTAGGACATTAGTAGGGAGGGGTCTTCGTCCACTCAGGTAGCTAGAACAAAAAACCATGAACTGGGTGGCTTGTAAACAATAAGCATTCATTTCTTATAGTCCTTGAGGCTGAACGGTCCAAAATCAAGGCACGAGCAGACTGTGTCTGGTAAGTGATCACTTCCTGGTTTATAGAGAGCTGGCTTTTCATGGTGTCTTCCCATAATGAGAAAGGGGGAGGGCGAAGGAACATCTCTGGGACCTCTTTTACAAAGGCACAATTCCCATTCATGAAGCCTCCACCCTCGTGACCTAATCACCTCCCTAGCAGCCCACCCTCCAAATATCATCACATTGTGGATTAGGTTACCAATATACGAATTTTGAGGGACACAAACATTCTGTCTGTAGCAGCTAGTAAAATATCTGTGTTCCACAAGCCCTCATGGACAGAGTCTTCCAGATCACCACTTTATCTTTCCTAAGTGATGGCATTTACATTTAGATTTCAAGATTAGGCCTTTGAGAGGCCAAGCAGCAAAATGGAGGGAGAGATGGGAAAGTTGCAAACAGCTTGTACTAGTGTCTTGTAAGGAAGGCTCTCAGAAGTTGTACATGACATTTTATTTACATACTGCCATACAGAAATGTGTCACAATGGAGGCAAGGAAAGCTTTCTCCTGGCCATAAATATGCCTAGCTAATTCTTCTGTGACTAAGGAAGAAAGCTGGAATTGTAAGGAGTTTCTACACCTCACCTAAAATCTGCATTAGTGGAGAACCTGCTAATTTAGCTCCTCCTGGCACTGAAAAGGTCAACTTCTTTGTTACCAGAAGCTGAAACAGTTTAAATAAACAGAATGCCCTAAGGAAACAATCTGAAAAGATAAAACTTGAAAACTCAAGATTTTCAAGCATCTTCTAATAAGAATTCTTTGCCATCTCCATGGAAAAGATCAGATAATGGAAGCCATCTCAGTTACAAAGATCGGATTAAGGAAGTTGCCTTACCATCCAAACCCATTACTGCAAGTAGCAGAGTCATTACAGGTATGGATGACAATCTTTCTTTGGGCAATAAAACGTGTGTGGAATGGACACAATTTCTTAACAGAATCATCAAAACCAGTCAACAGGTCAGTACATTCCCTTGCTTCTGCTCTGATGATCCTAGAAGCATGTGTTTAAAAAGCAACTCTGCTAGCCCAGGTCCCTGAGTGACTACTGTGATGAGTTTCCTGTCAAAGCTTCCCTTCTGCCCCCCACTCAACCCCACTAAACTGCTGAGATTTTAGAATTGTCTCTTCCTAACTTATCCTGGTGGATACAGATCTCTTCAAGGGATATTACATGATGTTGAGGGGAAAGGGGCTAAACTCAGATGCTGGTAAATCAAGGATCAAGTAGTTTTAAGAATTATGCGCAGTCATGGTTTGGCTATGGCTAACATAGCACATAACTTGGGGGCCTCGTTATTTTTCAAAAGAACAAAAAATATAAGCTTGGCCTTACAAAAATCTGCAACTGTTCCCTTCCTAACACTGTCCTTGGGCCCTTTAACCTGCACTAGCAGGAAACAAAGTATGAGAGCTGTGTAGTTCCTAAGAGCTAAGATGTCCGATGCCTACCTCAGACACCGGAAGGAAGGATGAGATGTAATGAAGAACTCCCAAGACGACAGGGCCAGGGATGACAAAGATCACTTCCAGAAAGCAGGAGGGTTTTCTAGATAGTCTTACAAATCAGTTACTAGTAAAAAGAGCATCTGTCACTTTGGTCCAGTGACCTGTTGATTGCCATGTGTGACTCTTGCTTCTCTTTTCATAACGGGACTTTTCATGGTTGTAATCTTGTGCCCTCACTCCACATGGCATATTGTGAGAATGGGAGGCAAATTTACCAGCTTCCAGAGCAAGACGAGCTGTATCTAAAACATTCCCAAAAGAGTTATAATATTAGAGACTCTATCTAGCCTTCGAGATAGAGGAGTTGAAGTACAGATTCTTTTGGAAAGTTGGTAAGCAGTTCCATGTGTGGAAAGAAGGCTGTGTAGGCAATTCAGGGGGCCAACAGACAAACTGTCAGACTCCTGCTTGTCCTGTAACACTGGTCTTCTATTGCAATAAACATGTTTAGCTAAGCTTTACGTGCACCTAAAAGACTTCAGGCCTTAGCGTCTCTCTTAGCTTCCCTTGTAGCTATAGTAAAATTCCAGACAATGGGATATAAGTAGAATTTTTATTGAGATTCTGAGAACTTCCATTAAAAGACAACTGGTACATACCCTTTGCCACCTTCTTCATCCCTTTCTGCATCATCATGCTTAGATATGGACCATAATCTTGAACCATGAAGACAGAGACGAAATCCTATGGATGGTACCATGGTGACCTAGGAGACTAGTCTAACTTTTGTGGAGCAGAGCTAGCATACTAGCACCGGACCATTTACCTCCAGACTTACGTGAGAAATTAATCAGCTTACTTCTCACTTATTTAGACTAAGTATTTCTTAGGGTTTTCTGTCATACTTGAAGCTAATCTTTTTCTAATGTTAAATGACGTTATTATAAACATCACTGCTATAGTAAAAGTTCAGTGCAGATGTTGGCTAGATCATGAAGAAAAACGAAGTGTTACAACTTGTAGGTCTCAAACTTATCCGTTCTGAAAGTAAAAATGTCTCATTGACATGGACACTCAGATTCCTACCAAATTCTCAATCCTCATCTGCTTAACACTCCCCTACTTCCACTTAAACACACAAGTGCCTCAAAGTCTTCCAAGAGAACTCAAGATGTCCCTAGGGATGGAGAAATCTCGTGAGCTCAGGACCAAGTCTGTTATTGCTCTTTCCACTTAATCTCATCCAGTAAGATGCCCAGTAACTATCTACTCTCAACGTCCTCTTTGAGAACAGTCCCACTGAATGTAGCTCTCCTGTAGCTCTTCATCTCTTAGTGAACCACTATCCTCTGGGGACTCAGCAATAGCCCACTGTTTTGTGGTATGTTACAATATTTCAGATGGACTCTGACATCGAAGAAATTTCACTGGAATGGTTGAACAGGCTAGGAAAATGAAGATGATTGCAATGAAGATGACTGAAGAAGGGGGATAAAAATGGCGTTCAACTCTGCTGAAACAGAAGGCAAGGGAGTTTGGTATGAAGGTGAGCTAGTGGCAAAGTACTCCACGACATTCAAAGGAGGTAGGTCAATGCCATTAAGCCATCTGCGGCCTGATGTGTTAGATGATTAAGCTCCTACCCTTCCACTGAAGTTGGAGGAAAGGGAGCACAATTGTTTTTTAAAGATTGTATTTATTTATTTGTCAGAGAGAGAGCACAAGCAGGGGGAGCAGCAGGCAGAGGGGGAAGCTATAGTATTGAGCAAGGAGCCCAATGCAGGACTTGATCCCAGAACCCTGGGATCATGACCTGAGCTGAAGGCAGATGCTTAACCAACTGAGCCACCCAGGCGTCCCAGCACAATCTTCGTTGATAATTATATTTCACAGGGATGGCTCCTATGTCCTGCAAAAATATACCCCACAGTTATAAATCTTCACTCAGCCTCATGCCAGTTTTATATCTCGAAAGGAACAGAAGGGGAAAAAATGTACAACTGCAAGTTTTCTAAAATAAATGCTGTAAGAAAAGGTAGGGCAGGGACCTCAAGTTAGGAAGAAACATTCCCCTCAACTTAAGTCTCCTCAGTCACTAGATTGGTTAGAAGAGTCCATAGATCAAAGAGCCCAAGTGTCCACTGACTGATGAATGGGTAAAGAAGATGTGCTAATAGATACACACAATGGAGTATTACTAAGCCATAAAAAATGCATTCTTGCCATTTTGGGACATGGATGGAGCTAGAGTGTATTATTCTAAGCAAATAAGCCAGAGTAAGACAAATACCATACGATTTTGCTCATATGCAGAATTTAAGAAACAAAAGAGATGAACCTAGCAGGGGGGAAAGAGGCAAACAGACTCTTAATTATGAAGAAGAACGGAGGATTGATTTCTGGAGAGGAAGTGGGTGGGGGGATGGGTTAAATAGGTGATGGGGATTAAAGAGGGCACTTGTTGTGATGAGCACTGGGTGTTGTATGTAAGTAATAAATCACTAAATTCTATACCTGAAACTAATATACTGATATTACACTGTACATTAACCAGAATTCAAATAAAAACTTGAAAAAAAAGTCCATAGATCTACTTCCACTAAAAACTCCCAACGTATTTAGTCAAAGATATAGAATAACACATACGAGGTGGTCACCTATACTAGGAACGCAGTTGCATACCGCAGAGAAGTGATCCTCAGCTCTTCAGATCCTGGAGGGAGAGAGGAGACAGGTGGCGCAGGGAACATGGACACTGTTCCTACAGGTTCAGATCTTATCAAATCTGAGGTCAACTTTGGACTGTGCAACAGCCCTTTTGTAAAGTAGCAGCTAATAATTCAGGGAAAAGTTAGTAACATAGGACTTACGCCTTCATAAGGAATATGTGTAGACCTTTAGAACCATTATACTCTTCAGCCAAATGCAGAGTCTGCTCCTACACCCCAGGAAGGACCCAGCCATCTCTGAATGGCATTTCTAACTCCATGTTTTTATGGAGATTAGTGATTTCTTTTCAGACATGCCCTCACATCTTACCTTCTTTGTTCTTTTGGCAGGTCATCAAAATAATTCTTGACTCTGGTAGAAAAAAGCAAAACAGCACTTTCAATACTAAATCACCCTTGTAAAAAATGTGGAGATGAGAGGGGAAAAGGAAGAGGTCTTCTTATTCCCTACACTGCTCCCGACCCCTAAATACAGTCTAGTTGAAATGGTAGTCTAAACTAGGCTTAAGCACACAGAATACCTGTGGCTTACATACAAGCAATTGTTTGTTGATCCTGCCTTTGCAGATTGCCTAGAGTTTTGTTTAAGCTGGATTCTAGGACATGGCTCATTTCAGGCCAGCTCCACAAGCCTGTCTCATGATGCTTGGACAAAAGTCTAACCAAGGCACATCCTTACATTAAGAAAGGCAGGAACGTAAGGGGACAATCTTGAACAGACACATTTCAAGCCACAACTCTCATTTGCTAACATCCCATCAAGTAAGTCACACACTCAAGGCCATATTGAGTGGAAAACCAAACGTATTATTCCCACATAGGGCAAGGAGAGGGAATGAGTATTTCTGGACAATAGTTCAATTTACAATAGAAGCCAAGGACCCCAGTTATATCTCCGTATTTTCTTCAAGGAGATAACTTGAGTTCTACAAAAAGGTCTGCTGAAGCCCCTCAGATTCTAGTCAGAGTTCAATTTTTTTTTTTCCTTTTCTCATCCCACCTGACATGGAAAAGTTACCTGATCCAAAGGAAAAGGAGACTGCTGACAGTTTAGGGATTTGTTCTAGGAAAGTAAAAGACTCCGTCAGGAATCCCCACTCTCCAGAGACAAGATAGACCAGAGGGTATTATTTATACCTTTTATATTGGAGGGCTGGCTGATCCAGAGCAAGAACACTGAAGACTGGAAGAATGAAGCACCCACCACTCTTGAACACAGGCCAATAGTCTGGATTAGCTTAACATTCTTTATTGCTGCTATCAAAGCTTTCGATATCGAACCTCTCACAGAGGTTAAGTAACTTTAGGACGCTATAGGCTACCGTTGCAATAGCATAGGTGAACTCCCTTACTTAGGGACTCAGTAAACAGAAACCAGATCTTCAGATTTACAGACTCAATACTTATTAGCTAATCACTTGGCAACGGGTTCTCTTCTGCCCACTGTTTTCAGCAAACCTCTCCTGTCATCTTATTTGCTGTGAGAATTTCAGCAAATGTGATCTTTCTTCTGTTCATTTACTGATGCTTTTTGCCTTGATGCCCCAGCTGTGTTTCTCTGCCTGTTCTTCCCTCTGGCTCAAATCAAACTGTTTGTTTCTTAAGAGCCAGAAGCATCCGTGGAGAGTTAAGCAACGATTTCTGAGCATCGAGAGAATTGTGTGTTCTCATGCTATAAAATTTGGGGGAGGGAGTTTAATAGAAACTGAAGGACTTTCAACTCAAAAAGTCCCATTCAGTTAAAACCTCCCTCTTAGGTTTCTTTTTGGACTATAAACAAGGCTGAGCCAAAATAACTCTAATTGCTGCGAACTTGTTACAAGAATTCAAACTACCCAAAACTCCATAACCCGGAATGTAAGCTTAACTGTATCAAGCCATATATGCCAGTGGCAAGATCAGAAACTTCTATCATGATTTTTTCCAAGAAGTCAAAGTGCAATGGGAGTCTTAAGGTCAGAACAGATTATAATCATATCCTAGTTAGCCTCTGGGATCTGTACCTATAAGCCACAGCTTTGTTTCAGCTCTAGGTAAATGTTGTTAAAGAATAGTCCTTACACAAATTTATTCCCAGTATGCATATTGGCTATAGGTTTCAAATATTCTGAAGTTGGATCCATCAACAAAAATTTCTTTAAAAAAAAAAAAGCTTTTATTTATTTGTCAGAGAGAGAGAGAGCACACTAGCAGGGGGAGCGGCAGGCAGAGGGAGAATCAGGCTTCCCACTGAGCAGGGAGCCCCACATGAGACTCGATCCTAGAACCCTGGCCAAGGCAGATGCCTAACCGACTGAGCCACTCAGGCGTCCCTCCAACAATAATTCTTGCCAGCTACTCTACATACACAATTACCAGTAACTTTCTCCCAGGTTCACTGATGGGGAATATAACCTTCATAATGTTAAAAAGCCATCAATCAGGAAGCAGAAATCCTTTATCACCGGTTCACTCAAGGTGTTGACAGTTTTCCAACCAACACAGAGATTTTAACATTAAATATGTTACTCTTCTTTGAAGATTTTTATACCTCCTCGGTACTATATAACCTATAACCCTCTTTTAGTTATTGAGTCAAATCTGTTCGTGAAGTCATCAAGTAAGGACCAAAGAGAATCTAAAACAGACTAAGCTAGTATAGCTCATTGACAGTGACACGAATGTAGAAACACACAACACGTACATGTACTAGCGCCTATTCTTGGCTTATACACTTTGAAAAATGTATCCTAAACTATTCAATACCAAAATGGAAGATATGAATATACATATTTATGTGTGCATGTGTATTTCCCACGTATTACTTCCAAATTAACACTATACTGAATAACTGTTCTCCAGGGGAGTGGTAATCAAGTTATGCTCTAACACTAAAAAGCTTCATCTGTCCTCTGAAACAGTCAAGTTCATCATCAGAATAAGTGTTTCCTACCCCCTTGTGTACCACCTTAGTTCTACGTGTCCCACCTGTTGTTCCAGCCATCTCCCAGGACCAGTGTTTTTGAAGCCTTCAACCAGCCTCATGCAGGCTGTCTGGAGGTACTTCCCATTCACACAATAGAGCTCTTCTTTTTTTGATTCCAGGGAGTGGGACCCCTTGCCAAGCATCTGGCACACACTCATGAGCACCCCAGGAGTTCAGGAGCATCAATACCTTTGGAGCCGCTGTTGACCATTGAGGCTGGAACTTTTAGATATAGGCTTTTCTTTTTTGTCTCCCTGGTAGTTAAAATATAAAAACCACAACTGGAGAGTCAGCAGGTGCAAAAGATGCTCTTAGACTACATGAAGACAGAGGCCTAGCAATCCCCATTGAGTCTGGGTTTCCAGCTATCTCCTTGCAGTGATTTAGTTACATATGTAAATTGTCATAGACTTTCTAGACTGGGCAAGTGCTTGGAGGACTGACTCAGCCAGTATCGAGTGAAGAAGAGCCAAGGAGCACGTAACCTAAGAGGTAACAAGATGGGGGTGGTTTGAAGCCACTGTCCATGCACCACCTTACCCAGAGCCATTTGCTCATACAACCATACAACTTCTTTCTCCCCATTAAAGACCGACATTTTGTCAGCCCTGCCCATCCCAGGGTGTTCTCATCACATTGTTCAGCCAGGTAGATAATTTTGAAGTGCACTTCATAAGACTTCTCGGGGGATACTACAAAAATCTGCAAAATACATCCTCAAAAAAAAAAAAAATACATCCTTGTGTTGTCTCCTTTTCCTTCTCGGTTTCATCTTACTCCTGTTCCGTAAGAGGACTTCCCAAATGAACTACCTGCACGGAAATCGTTGTCTCAGGTTCTGCGCTCAGGAGAACATAGACTGAAAAGTCTTTTATAAAGAAACCAAATGTTGCAGACAGACCTAATGATGTTCACCATACTTTGTCTAGACAGCAATGCAAATGCTTTAGGAAGGTTTTCCAAATCCTGGGATAAAACCAATATTTTTCTAATTTCTATTATGCAGGCAATTCAATTATAGATTGTTTTTACTATTTAACACTTGTATTTTATTTTGCAATAGATATTCTATAGTAATTGGCAATATTTTATTTGGACTCAACTTTCTAGAAAATTCCATCTGTAATGTTATACAGAACATTAAGAGAATGTAATCCCCATATCCATTTGCCCACTCTCTAATGCAACCCCCTGCAGAGATTTGGAGAGATGATATGCTTAAATACAGGACTGCGTGAGTGAGCTAAGTGAGGGCTGTGTAGCTAAGTTCTGGTCAATGAAATGAAGTGGAAGAGCACAGGACTTCAAGGAACTCTCTTTAAAGGAGAATAGTCTTCTCAGACTTCCTTGCCTCTCCTCTTTTTGCTTGCCAGGAAAATGGGTGAGGGGACTGGATATCCAGGAGCAATCTGAACTATGAGGTGACTGAGAAGTGAAGCCAAGTATAGAAGATGCAGGAACAGAAATTTGAAGAACCCGTGGAATTGCTATGACAGCTCTGAATGACCCAGCCTCAGAATTCTGTTACATAAGAAACAATCCTTTTAAGTAACCATTATTTGGGGTTTATCTGTCACAGGCCACCAAAAATAATTCTAACTTACAAAGCCCCACAAATAGAAATTCCAGGCAAGTGGTTCATTAAGGCAGTGGTTCTCACTAAAGGGGACATGGTCTCAAGAAACATCTGGAAGGGTCTGGACGGATTTTCGGTTGTCCCAACTAGAGTGTTGCTGCTGGCATCTAGTGAAGGCTAGAGGTGATGCTAGCCGTCATGTAATGAATGCACAAGACAGTGTCACCAAGAATTATCCGACCTAAAATATCAACAGTAACAAAGTTGAGAAATTCTGCATTAAGCCAAGTTACCTCCACTTCCTTCTCTCAAAACAAACTGATTATTTGGACAACTTCCCGTACAGACTAATCTTAGAATAAACTCATTTTATTTGCTCATTGCCTTTGGTTTTCGCCTGATTGGTACTACTTTCTCTTCAAATGTAGCAGTCTTTAAGTTTCCCAATGCCATTAAGAACATATCCTCTCTGCTCCCCCCACCTCTTTTTTTTTTTTTTTAAACTTGAGAAAGATCAATGACTGATAAAGTAAGAATTTGATTTTAGGGCAACTGAATGAAGTACCAGATATAACCCAATTCCGCTCACTGGATTGTTTCCTGTCTTATAGCTGAAGAGGTTTGCCACTGTGGGAGGTGATAAGAGGTATTCAGTTATTTTTCCGGAAGTCCATTAGGACAAAAAAATTTTTCTGTTCACTTTCTTATTAAATAAAAAATGTTCATCATCGAACATTAAGAATTTATTGAGCAGGGGCGCCTGGGTGGCACAGCGGTTAAGCGCCTGCCTTCGGCTCAGGGCGTGTTCCCGGCGTTATGGGATCGAGCCCCACATCAGGCTCTTCAGCTATGAGCCTGCTTCTTCCTCTCCCACTCCCCCTGCTTGTGTTCCCTCTCTCGCTGGCTGTCTCTATCTCTGTCAGATAAATAAATAAAATCTTTAAAAAAAAAAAAAAGAATTTATTGAGCAAAGGGAAGAAAATTACAACAGTTCATGATCTCAGTAGTCCCAGAAAAGCTATTGTCTGCAAAGTATACAATTCCAGATCATTTCTATGCACATACATTAGTACATAAATGAGACCATACCTTCTCTTTGTAACAGTCCTCCCCCACACACTCAGAAGTATATTCTACTTTATCAATGGTTACCCATCTCTTTCAGAAGCCCAGGGACCACCCCCCCCCTTTTAAAAAGGAAAAATGCTTTGTCACATTTCTCAATGACAGAGTTATACAGGATTTGCTCTGTTTTGAGGATACCTCCTTAAACCCTGGGGAGCTTTCCTTACGGCAACCAAGGCCACAGTTCCTATATTGTCTGTAGCATCTTCAGCAGCCTTGTAAATGACACAATCCATTCATCTACCTCTCTCACACTCATGAGCACACATCCACGTGCACACACGTGCACACACACGTGCACATACACACATAACCTTGACAGAAAAATATTTCAGGTTTTACGTTTAATACATTTCCCAGTGAAGCCTATGAGAAGATACCTTATAGAAGCAAAGCCTCAAAGAGGAAAAGAACCTCTCAGTTTACTACTAACTTGAAGAGCAAATTGAAAGCTGTTAAAAGAGATGGTTTAGGAGGGGAGCTACCTCACCGGCAGAAATAGGAGGTTGGGGATGCAGTTTGCAATTCCCCCCGAGATAATTGTTAACGGAAAATCATGAGGTTGAAAATCAGTAGTTTTGTACGTTAACATCCTGCTCCACGGTGCTCTGCACGAACTCACAAAGGGATGATCACTATGTAATGGAACTGCAGCTGATTTGCTGGGCCACAACGCCCAAGGTTTGCCTTCTCTGGGCCGCACTAGTGAACTGCACTTTCAATGTTAGCCTACTCTGATCCTGTGGGAGTTTTTTCACCTCTGCAAGTAGATAATTGGCATTAATGGAAAATAACTGTATATAAACATGAAAATGAATCCTGCTTGGAGGGACCTTTCCCTCCCCCTACTCCAAGGAAAAGATGATTTTGACACTTGGGCCGAAGAGGATGAATTCCGCAAGCCTGCATGACTCAAACCCTGTACATTCCACACAAAGGCCTGTCTTCAGGACTGGCTTTTGGTCAGTTCCAAGAAGAAAACCTCTGAGCCCTTAGAATATTCTTCCTGATAAGGTTTTGCAGGTTTTTACGCTTTGAGCTACTCTGTACCGTTTGGGCCAGACAAGTGTATCCTAACAGTGTGACTTATGGTGAAAGGCTTTTATTGCTCTGGGGGATGGGCTGGAGTCAGAGGGGCTGAGGTCGGGTGGGCACCGCATGTCTGCGTGACTACTGATAAAATCCATGGCCACCAACACTCAGGTGAGCTTCCCTTCACGTGTGTTGTCACACATCTTTGCTGCAAGAATTACGGGCATCCCTGTGAGACTCCAGAGAGGAGACCCCTTGAAACATATGCCTGGCTTCTCCCACACTTCACCCTCTTTGGCTTTTTTTTTTTTAAAGATTTTATTTATTTATTTGACAGAGATAGAGACAGCCAGCGAGAGAGGGAACACAAGCAGGGGGAGTGGGAGAGGAAGAAGCAGGCTCCCAGCGGAGGAGCTTGATGTGGGGCTCGATCCCAGAACGCCGGGATCACGCCCTGAGCCAAAGGCAGACACTTAACCGCTGTGCCACCCAGGCGCCCCCGCCCTCTTTGGCTTCTACGTTTGCTGATTCTGTATGTGATCTGCATCCTTTTGCTGCAGTAATCCGTAACCATGAGAAGAGCTTCTGAGCTTCTATCTGATCACGGAGCCCAAGGCTGTTCTTGGAGACCAACACCTTCGTTTGCATATTCTTTTTAGTATCCCAGATCTATATATGTTTCTGTTCTTTGGGTTTTCCTTTGAACCAGTTATAGCAGTATCCTGATTTCCTTGTTAGTGAGTTAAATCTTTAACATGTGTTCATTTTAAGTCTGTAAGTCATGATTTTAGCTTAAAAAAAAAAAAAAAACTTAGTAACTGCAAAGTTCCCTTAGATATTAGGAGCCTCTCCCTGGGTAAATGCAAACTAAGATCCCTCTCCCTTACAGCTTTGCTACTGGTGAGCATCTTAAGTCCAAGACTAAATTCCTCTGTATACTGTGCAAAAGCATGTTAGCAAGGGGCAATAAAGAAGAGTTATACCATGTGTTCAGTAGCAAAGCTCTCCTGATTAGCAGACTCAAAAGGCTCTCCAGAGGCGGATTCAGTAAGACTCTGGTGGCAGACCCAGTCTGTCTTCCGTAAGCCCAGGTGGCAGAGGTCTCTTGAAGTAGAGGTTCGCAAGACTCCAAGAGCTGCATGGATATTATTCCACTGTCAAGTTTGCTAAATTCTTACACCTCATTCATGCAATTGCCATCGGAGATATATATATACAAACTTCCTAAGCAACCATCTATGTTTAACACCTTTATTTCACTGATGGAAAATTATTTCTAACACCCCTTATGCTAATAATAAACCTCTCTTGTGTAAATTTCCATATAAGAGTGCTAAGTTACCACCTCCGAAGGTGTGGATTTCTGATTGGGGTGCTTCATAGGATATGTTGTTTAACCACCTCTGAAGCGTGGCTTCCTGAATAGGGTACTATCAACACCAACTTTCCCCAGGGTGCAAATTAAAGTTAACTTGCATATACAAACATATCACACTGTTAATACCCAAAGAGTCTTAAATTCTACACAGACAATAGCAGTGCTAGAAACAACACAAATTCAGAGCAATCATGGTCTTTCTTTCAGGTATGCTTTGTTTTCCTTCTTTCTTAATCGCTAATCAAAAATTTTTGAACATCTACCACGTATGAATAGGATTGTTAGGTTATTGAGTTATTTAAAGATGCTTAAGTCTTGGTCTCTTCAAACAGAATAGGAAGAAAATAGACTTACCAAATGTTCTAGGATGTAGTAGTGACTTTATAAATATTATCTTTATTTTTCACAATAACCTTGAAAGTTTGTTATCATCACCCATCATATAAAAGATAAAACTGAAGGCTTATATCTTGCCACACAAGGTGATGAAATCCATGCTAACCAGAATGAGTGTGTCTTAACCCATGTTTTTCTCCTTGGGCATAGCAAGTATTCCTCTCCCTAACCCCCAGCCCCCCAAAATTGGACTAACATAAATACGGAAGTATCATTTCCTAAGCATCTTCATAATGAAATGAATTTAACTTGCAATAAGTGACTTTGTAGGACAGCCACTGTGTTAAGTATCATACATGTCTTATTTTCTCAAATATTCTAAAAGCTCTGACAGATAACACACAAACTTTGGAAAAGAAGTTGCTTGATTAGGCATAAAGTAAATGATTAAGTGAGATTCAAACTAAACTTTTTTACATACTTTCTATATCCTCCTACCCAGTTAGTAATGCCAAAAAAATAAAATTAAAATGGCAATTCTCATTAGACATGAGGGTGGGATGGAGTCTGGATTAATCTGAATTAAATTCATGAAGAATGTTAGGTTTATGCATTAAATACTGAGGATTTGTACATATGAAAATATGAAATCTCAAAGAAAGTTCAACATTATTCAGAAACCAGTGAACTCATTAACATGAATGGAGCTAGGTTTTTTGAAAGGTGAACTATATACAAATTCATATGGAAAGTACTTATTCAACAAATAATCATTGAGTAGTACTCATTGTTCTAGATACTAGAGATACAACAGTGAATAAAAGGACAAAAACATCGGCCCTTCAATGTGCTCATGTTCTAGAAATACCAGAGCAAATAAGTGAGGAACGAATGGACTATTTAATAAATGTGCTGTGGAGATTTGGCTGCCAAGATGAAGTAATTACTAAATCCCTATCTCACAGACTAAATACATTTTAAGCAGATTAAGAATCTACATGATAAAGTAAAATGTTAAAGTGAGGAGAAAGTAACATTTTCATATGGTAGAGAGTCACAGAAATTACACATAGGATTAACAAAAACTTATGAAAATAGATCTTTTGTATGATAAAATGAAGACACACCACAATGTGTGGATATATCAGGACTACAACTCATGAGATCCTCCTGCTAAGTCAGAAAACTTCATGTACGCCGTCAAAAAATCATTTTAAGCTTCATGGGTGTTATGTAACCCAAGGAAAATAATATTTAGAAGATCTTTTCCATTAAAAAACACACTTACCAATCTTAGGATCCCACTATTTCAGACAACTTTGTTAGTGAAATACATCACTAAGATCTTGAGACCCAGATAATATTATTTTAATTGTGCTTGATCTGTAAAGGGGTTGTAGATTTCTGTGTATGGATAGAAAGTTCAGTAATATGAACAATAAGACCAACATCCTTCAAGATGATGAGTGGGACATGGTAACTAAAAATGGGGCTCAATATGATTCAGTGTAGGGAAAAGAACCAGAGGTTCTCCGCTGCTCCTAATCTCCTGCCCAAACAAAATCTCTGGGAGAAAGTGAGCTCCAGTCTGGGCTCTTTCTTCATTAGTGGATGATAAGCCCCAACTCAACAGGGACTACCTTTTTTTTTTTTCAGTACATACACATCTCTTAAATCTAGGAAGACAGGATTAAGATTAGGCAAGTGAATCATAGTATTAATGTGTAGTCCATATATATTTTGTAATTTATATACTTCTAAAGTTTAAGAGGCTTTGTCCTATTAATATTAGTCCTATTATTCCAATTTAAAATTCATAGTTGAATTGATTTAGACTTAGAATCTTAAATTTATAGGAAGGGGGATGAACCACGAGACACTTATGGACTCTGGGAAACAAACTAAGGGTTTCAGAGGGGAGGAGGGTGAGGGATTGGGTTAGCCTGGTGATGGGTATTAAGGAGGGCAAATATTGCATGGAGCACTGGGTGTTATACGCAAACAATGAATCATGGAACACTACATCAAAAACTAAGGATGTACTGTATGGTGACTAACATAACATAATAAAAAAATTTAAAGAAAAAGAATGTCAAGTTTATAAAGTTTAACCATTTTTTAAAGATTTTATTTGAGAGAGAGCACGCGAGCACAAGAGCAAGTGGGGGAAGGAAGGACAGAGAGGGACAAGTAGACTCTGCACTGAGAATGGAGCCCAAAGCAGGGCTCCGTCTCAAGACCCTGAGATCATGACTTGAGCTGAAATCAAGAGTCGGATGCTTAACCGAATGAGCCATCCAGGCACCCCTAACCAGATTTTTAGAACAAAGTTTAGTTTCACCATATTATAAATTGAGTCTACTATATACATACAAGTTATGTTTCAATTTTTAAGCAAACTTTTAGATCACTTTAGATTTACAAAATGTTATAAGGAGAGTACAGACAATTCCCATGAAACTCACAGCCGATTTGCCCTATTACATTCCCCCTTACATTAATCTGGCACATTTGTCAAAACATGTGAGCCAAGAATTGATACATAATTAACTAAAGTCCATAATTTATTCATGTTTCACTGGTTTGTTCCTAATATCCTTTTTATGTTCCAGGATCCCATTCCAGGCATGGCTCTTTAAGGTCAAAGGTTTTTTTGTTCTGTTTTTTTTACCTGGGAAACCCTTATAGTCTAAAAGTGCTTAACAGTTTTGAGCAGTACCAGTCAGGTATTTTGTAGAGTGTCCCTCAACTGGGATTTATCTGATATTTTTCTCATGATGCAGCCCTGAGTAGGAATTTCGAGGAAGAAGCCCACAGAGCTAAAGTACTATTCTATTCACATACATCAAAATGACATCACTGTGGATGTTGACCTTGACCACCTGGCTAAAGCAGTAGTTACCAGGTTTCTCCAATGTAAAGTCGCTCTCTCCACAGGCACCTCCCCCACCCAGTCCCCTTTTTCCAAATATACTCTTCGGAAGAAGTCACTCAGCCCAGCCTACACGTAAGGACTGAGAAGTTATGTTCCACACCCTTGACAGGGAAATACCTACATAAATCATTCAGAATTTTTCTGCATGTAAAATTTGTCTATTCTCCTCATTTATGTATGTGTTTGATCATTTGTATTGTTCCACTTTGGGCATTGGGAGATCTTTCAGTTAGATCTCATGACCCTTTGGCAGCCATTGGCTTGAGTGTGCACATGCACACGTGTATATATTTTAATAAGTAGGTCCTTACATTCGCACTGGAAGTTTCCAGTCTTATTTGGTATATGTCATGGCCAGCCCTAAGGTCAATCATTACTCCAGGCACCCGCGGTTCCTTTTATTAGAGAATGGCCTTAGAAAGCAAGATCTGGGCATTGAATAGGCTTGTTGCTACTGGAGCATGAGAGCTATTTAAGCACTTAGAAATTTTTATTTCTTAAGTGACTATTTTATAGAATAGTATTTAAAATTATATGAACTGTGTTTTTAAATGCATCTCAAAATGTATGAAAGACCTTAGTGTAGGTGTAAATATGATTAAATGGTATTCAAATGCTCCTTAAAAGTGATTAAGAATTACTAGACATAGGTTGAAGTTTTTACCAACCTTATTAAAGACCAAGAAGGAACTCGGTTTAACTTTGTTTTATAAAGTTACCAATTGTTAAAACCCCAATATAGTCTTGTTTATGTACTAAAAACAGAGGCAAAGTACCCTAGACCACAACGCGCATAACAAACAGTCCTTTTCTCAAGTACTTCTAAAACTGCAATATATCAGCTTAAGAAAAGACAAACACTCTGACAGAGGTATGAGCAATAAGTATGTATGGATATTTCCCAGAGAAACTTGAATGTCCAATGAACATATGAAAAATCCTTAGCTTCACTAGCATATTAGTTTTCTGTAGCTGCTTTTGAAAGTTACTGTGAATGTAGTGGCTGAAAATAACACAAAATTTCCTACCTTACAGGAAGTCTGGCGGGATCCCACTGGGCCAAGATCAAGATGGCAGCAGGGTACATTTCTTCCTAGAGGCTCTCCTTACCTTTTCCAGCTGTTAGAGGCCACCTGCCTCCTTGACTGGTCCTCTTTGTCCGTCTTCAAATCCAGCAACGTCCACACAAGACCCCTTCATGTTGCTATCTCCCTAGTTCTCTTCTGCAGCCTTGTTGCACTTTTGAGAACACTTGTGATTAAATTGGAACCACCTAGATAATCCAGACCAATCTTCTTACTCAGTGTCAGCTGATAACAAGTCATTTTACCTGCAAACCTCCACAATTTAACATATTCACAGGTTTTGGTGAGTAGGCCGTGGACATCTGGAGCAGGGGTCAAATTCTGCTTACCACAATTAGCATCATGGGAATTCAATTAAAATAAGACTCACCGAATCCCATAAACTATCAAAGGGAGTGTAAATGGATTCAACCACTTTGACTTTGGTCTTTTAAAGTGAAGAATCACATTTATAGATAAGAAACTCCAGTAAGTAGGTACAAGGTGTCTAACATCATGTCCATTCTTTTGAATAGCAAAAAAAATTTGAAATGAGCTAATTTTTCAACAGGAGGAGATGGGTAAATAGTAATAATCATAGAGCAAAATATTACATAACAATTAAAATTCATTAAACAGATCTACATTTACATAATATGGATAGGTCATAATCATAAATTAAACATGCAGGAAAATAGTATTTATGTAATTGTTTAAATACACACTTATATAGGTAATGTTTACTACATAATACGTGGCGCCTTTTAAGAAAAATACAAAATTAAAAGTGAAAATGTAACTTAGGTACATAAATAAGCATTTATTTAGATTAAAAAAGGAAACCATAATGAATTACTAAAGTCACTTTTTTCTGAGATCATAAACAATTTATCAGAAATGAAACCTGGCTTTCCCCCCTCAGAGATCACTATCCAATGCCTTCAGAGAGCCAGGTTTGGGGGAGGAGGGTTCTGGGGCTTTGGGTCATTCACTTCAAGAAAAATCCACCTCTGTACTTATATATGCTGTAAAAGCAAAGACACATGAATGCTTATTGTAGGTGTAACAATTTCTTCATCTAAAATTCAGTTATCTTCTTTTAATAATGAATGAACAGGTAAACAAATGAGATAATTATTCAAGCAACTGAATCATACTTTTCCCTCATTACAGATGCGGCATCTGAAACTCAACCCTTTTACCCCCATTCACTATCTCCCAGCAAAGCCAGCTCTCCTTTTTGACTGTTCTGTCTTTACTGACACTACTGTCTTCTGAGCACCTTAATTATTGTCCTAACTTCCCATTCTCCCTGCTTCCATCCTTACCCCCACTTTCTGTTCTGACAGAGCAGCCCAGATATGCTTTTAGCACGGAGATCATATTGTACCACATCTGTCTGCAGAACCGTCCAGTGGCTTCACATTTCACTTGGAACAGACCAAAGTTTTTACAGTGGCCTTGTTGCTGCTCAGTCTTCAAGCATTTGGCACTTGAAGCCTTCCCCGAGACAGCTGTGTGGCTCCTTCTTTCACTTACTTGGGCCCCGTGTAAAATGTTATTTATGAGAGAAGCATCTCCAGACCAAACCACTTTATTCAAAACAGCTCTGCATTACCCCCATCTTTCAGTCCCTTCCTTTTCTGCCTTCTTAGTAGTTATCACCACCTACTGCTCATTTAGTTGTTGACTATCTTTCCCACTGAACATAAGCTGCAGGGGAGCAGGGGCTCCTCGGGCTCTGAGGTGGCCAGTACACATAAAGAGCAGTCTGTAAATATTGATTGCATGTGAACTGATGGAATGAGCAATCCAAGGGGGAGTAAGTATTTTAAGATGGTCAAAGGAGGAGGCTTTTGAAGAAAGAAAGCATTTCCAGATATGCAAGGAAAGGTCAAAGAGAAAAGAGAAGGGCAGTGATTTACCCGGAAGGGAGAGATGAAGACAAAAAGGTCGCTGGTCAGGCAGCAAGAGACACACTGGGAAGACAAGGGGACAAGGAAACCACTGCAGCCTATTTTTCTCTGGGGCATCATTTATATGAAAAAAAAACACGCCTTAAAATGCTTTTTCAAAACGTTCCAGTTCAAGATGATGAGGGAGGAAGATCCTGAACTCACCTTCTCCCAGTGAGGAGCAGACTAGAAAGAGATCGGGCAGCATCTTAAATGCCAAGATACTAAGTGTATATTTATTCAGTTGTCGAGGATCCATTTGGAGATGTTTTAAAAAGCCAATGATGCAATCAGAGACATGCTTCAGAAGAACTAATCCACAGTTGTGTAATAGATGAATGAAAGAGTGAAGCCATGAGAATTAAAAAGTGGGTTAGGTGGTTATTTAAGACAAGAGATCATAAGGGTTTGAATTATCCGTAATTCTGAAGAGACTCAGTAGACGAAGAGTATACACAATTAGTCACGTTTATCCCGGCTACAGGTTAAAACTACCTTGTAAAATTTCTAGCAACCCCATGGCTGGACCACATCCTCATTCAATTAAAGTAGAGCATCTTGTATAAGACCCATATATTCAGATTTTTTTAAAGCCCCCCAAGTGGTTCTAACATGCAGCCAGAATCGGGAATCACAACTAACAGAGGAATTAATCTCATCCCTGGGACAGTGATTCTCAAAGCGCTGTTCTTCTTAGTATCAACCAGAGATTCGTTACAAACGCAGATTTCTAATTTGTTAGAATTTGAACCCACCCAGGCCTACTGGATCAAAAACTCCATGGGTAGGACCCAGTTTCTTCATAAACACTCTGATTCTGGCGCACAGTGGTGTTTGAAAACCACTGGCCTAGGGTTGCCAGATTTAGCAAATATAATGACAGTATGTCTCATGAGGCATGCTTGTGCTAAAATATCATTTGTTGCTTATCTGATATTACAATTTCATTGGGTATCTTGTATTTTATCTGCCAATTCTAAAGAATTAGAATGGCATTACGGTTGAAATTATATTTTTAAGCATAAATGCTTGGGGAAAAATGGCATCATCAAATAATTAAAGGAGGAGAGGTAACAGAAAGATCTGGCTTTGTTGAGAAGATCGTGGGTATGGTTGTAAACACCTTGGGATTAAGCTGTCTGGGGACATCCAGGTGAAGGCGTCACATAGCCTATATTGGAAACAGGCAGACAGAAATGTTTGTATAAATACTCTAATTAAGGAGTGAGTATCAGAGGACAAGGTGTCAAAACCCTGAGCTTTAGGGAAACATCTATTTTAATGAGAGAAGAGAGATTAGCAAGCCAATGAGATGAAGAAATCATGTCCTTTTTAATGTATTTACCACCAAATTCTTTGGATGATCATTACAGTGTAGAATATTAATTAACTATTCAATATATGCAAAAGGTGCTAGTAAGCTCTTTGAAGGCAGGGACCAGAGACATTGTACTTTACAAAAAAATTACTCACCATACATACTAGCATATTAATATACACACAGGGATTCGTCAGTTAACTTTCAATTAACCCCTTCCAAGTGAATGACTGACTGGACTAACAATGGGAAGGAAAGCTGTTTGTGCCATTAAGATATAGTTGGAATGAAAATATGCCTATCCCAGCAGTATACAATCACTCGGTGTTAGGCTCAAAGATGGAAATAACACAGCAGCAAGTAGTTTTGTTTCACTGTCTAAAAAAATAGTGGGGAGAGGGAAGGTTAATGGTATGCTTTCTATTTAGTACCACATGAAGTAACTAAAACAGCTTTACAAACAATGACACAGGATATTTGAATGGAGACCTAGTCTGAAAGGACATGAGAAAATTATAAAACCGCCAAGCTGGAGAAACGATGATATATGAAGAGTACTTAGTGCTTTATTTCCTGAATATCCTTGTGTTTTAATGGAATAGTTCTTTCTACACTAATCAATAATGCATTTTGGTGGAATGCTTTTGACTTAAAAATGCAGATGTTGTACTTCCGGCAATCCAGTCTCGACCGGCCTTGTGGTAGGTCGTGCTATCATTAAAAAAGGAAGTGGTTGTAAAAATAAGTCTTCATCTCAATGGAAGAATTTATTGCTCCAATAAAAGGAAAGGCCCCCAAGGTTTACCGACCCCACTTTACTGAAGAAAGAGAAAGTAAAGCTTAGGGATTTTTCTGTATTATATGACATGGTAGCAAACGTGGGTGGAGGTGGTGAATAGCTGAAGATATTAAAGGAAGTTCAGCCCAAGGGGAGAAATAGAGGATGGGCATTTGGTTGTTGAAATAAAAATGAACCTCATTTGGGAAGGTGCAAGCGAGAAGTAATTTGAGTCTATTTTACTCCACAGGATCTTAGCTCAATGTTTCTACTGCTCCAGTAAATCATTTATTGAAACTGCCTCTTTGGGCAGTATGTTAGTTTCCTATTGCTGCTGAAACAAATTACCATGAGCTTAGTGGCTTAGAACAACACAAATTTATTATTTTGCAGTTCTGAATGTCAGAATTCCAAAATGGGGTTTTGCTGTGCTAAAATCAAAGTATTGGCCTGGGTGTGTTGCTTCTGGAAGCTCCAGGGGAGAATCCAGATCCTTGCCTTTTCTAGTTTCTAGAGACTGCCCGAATTCCTTGACTCGTGCTCTTTCCTCCATCTCCAGAGTCAACAATGGCCAGTAGTGTCTGTCTCACATCGAATCACTGAGACACTGATGCTCCTGCCTTCCTCTTGTGCATAGAAAGACCCTTATAATTACATCTGACTAACCTAGATGATGACATCACCTCCCTTCCTCGAGGTTCTAAACTTAATCACACCTACAAAGTCTCTTTTGTCCTGTAAGGTAACGTATTTACAGGTTCCTTGGCTTAGAGCATGGACATCTTGGGAGCCATTACTGTGTCTACCATAGAGAGGTAACATCTTTTGGGATTTTTATGTGAATGTGTATGTTCCTCAGTAAACAGATTCATAAGGAGATGAGCATGGTGAGACTTTCCAGGTATGAATGATAATTTTAGTGCATCTGTGTTCTTTCTGCTTTGTGCCTCACCAGCAGTCATAAAAATGACCATTAGTATTTAGGCAGTGATATTTCTACTTACTCAAAGGGCAAGAGAGAAGCCATTTTAGCTCTTTTATAGATCTCAAGGCTATTGAAAAGTCACCAAGACTAAGACCTTATTATGGCCATAAAATATATTTCACATAAAGATGCATCAGAAATGGTGTATAGTGGGAAGGGTAACATTTTACCTGGTCTTGTTTAATGTTATCCTCACTCTTCATGAGAAACAGGGGTAGGGGAAGTCTCAGAGAAGCAGAGCTGCTAAAAGAGAGAGAAGATGAAACCATCCACGTTGCTGAAAGGAGATGAGATACTGGTGAAATCACTGAAGCATCATCAACGTGGAGGAAAGGTCTGAGCACAGTAATTAAACCGGGCAGGGAGCATAGACTACAGCAGCATGCGTCCAATAGGAAACGAGGTAATAAGACTGCAGGTGAATGCTTAGTTGGGAGGGAGGAAGAAAGCAGGTGGCGTTGGAGCAGTGGAGGGGAATTTGTGAATGGATCACTTAAGATAGAATACCAAGTACACATCCAGGTCCTCAGCAGTTGTTAAATAAATAGATGAAATAACCAATGATGATGGTCTTTTGATCAGTGAACATGTCCAAGCTCTTGACTTGCGGAGTTCATCCGGGCACTCAGGTGAGAATCGGGAGATGTGTTAATGAAAGCAGCACACACAATAGAGAAGATGGGGATCTGAAGGGGAAAGAAATTCAGAAAGGAGAGCAACAGCCGTTCCGTTCATCTTGTACCCAAGAGAACAGAATCAGCACAAAAGAAACGCAGCTACAACATGAAAAAGCATGTAGTTGTTAATAGTATAATAAAAGGGAATTAAAGCAGTCAAATCAATGCTTCAAGAGGCAACTTGATAGTGACAGCTCAGATCTTCACACACGGGGCTCTGTTTTTGAAGTAGATTCAGTTAAAACACTTGTAGATTATTCTGCAGGATCAGAGTGGGCTGGGATAGGTAGACCAAAGGCAGAATAAAAAAATGTGACTTAATAGAAACATTATCGGACATAAAACAAAAACAAAAAAAATTTTTGTCTCTGAAAAGCCCATGAGCAGCAGGGCAAAGTAGAATAACTGAAAAAAGAAATGTTTTTGTTCTCTGTAAAATGGAAAGGACTTGAACATGCTTTTGTCTGAGAAGCTATGTTAGTGTACTAATATGAATGTGCTCAGTCTTCAATTCCACAAAAGCCAACTGAGGAGAAAATGCATTTATCCCAATTAGAATCTGCAGCAGAGTGGAAGAGCGAGGAGGCTCTGGCAGATGAAAGCGTGTCTCTGGAACCAACAACCCCTGTTTGTGTTTGCATCACAAACTTTTTTGGGTTTTTCATTTTATGTGTTTGGTTTATTGGATTGTGAACACTTTTAATTATGCAATAAATTATGCAATAAATTTAATTATGCAATAAAACGAAGATGCAAGCAATGCAAGAGTCTTTGAAACACTCCTTTTCACATTTTCCCAAATCCCCCAATCCTGTCCCCCATCCTTCCTCAAAGTAAACGTTCATAAGAATCTAGAGTATTTCTTTTTGGATAACTGTCTGCATATTCGTATGAAATATATATACAAATATTTAGGATGACTTTTAATGAACTTATGCCTATTGTTCTATTTTCATTTGATTTAATAATATATATTAAATTCCTTTTCATCACTCTCTGTCCTAAATCTTCCATGGTATTCCACAGTACCATAATCCATTTAACTACTTCTCTATTGATAGACATTATTTAGAGTTTTCTAGTATTTTGTCATTATACAAAATATGCTTGCTGTGAATGGTTCTTTTATATGCACACACATATGTATATATTTATTTTTTGCTTTGCAGAGCAAATTGCTAAAAGTAGAGTTTTTATGTCAAAGGGTATGCGCATTTTCTTCTGAAAAAAATGTTTCTCAAACCATTTTCCAAAATAACAGTAGCAGTTTATACTTCCGCCAAAAGAAAATGAACATGCCTGTC
This sequence comes from Ursus arctos, assembly GCF_023065955.2. Classification (NCBI taxonomy): domain Eukaryota; kingdom Metazoa; phylum Chordata; class Mammalia; order Carnivora; family Ursidae; genus Ursus; species Ursus arctos. The sequence continues at coordinate 19,878,551 of NW_026622930.1, forward strand.
CATCTAAGTCCTTATGAACCTAAATATCATTGATTTAATGATTTAAAATTTTCAAGTCTATTACTAAAGACAGCAAGATGTTTATAAATTATCTTATAATAAACAACATAAGAAAAAAATTCAAATATGATAGGTAAAAAATGGTTTATCATTAGAGTTTTAATTTGTAATTACATAGTTATTAATGATGTTTAGTATCTTTCCCAATGTGATTAACAATGTGCATTTTGCTTTCTGGAAATTGCTTGCTTTATCTTTTCCTGATTTTTCTACAAAATTATTTGTATTTTTTTTTCTTAATTGGGAGTGTTTTAGTCAGTCTGGGCTGTCATAACAAAATGCCATAGACTGGGTAGCTTATAAGCAACAGAATTATTTCTCACAGTTCTAGAGGCTGGATCAGGGTGCCAGCTTGGTCACGCGAGGTCCCTCTTCCAGGTCACAGACTTCTCATTGTATCCTTCCATTTTTCATGGTGGAAGAGACAAGGGAGCTCTCTGCGGGCCCCTTTTCCAGGAGCACTAATTCCATTAATGAGGGCTCCATCCTCATGACCTAATCACCTCCCAGAGATCCCACCTCTTAATACCATCACCTCCGGCATTAAGTTTTCAACACATCACTCTTGGTGGGACTCATTCAGACCATACAGAGAGGAACCTCAGCATATCACGAATATGAAATTTTTGCGTGATGTTTGTTACAATTATTTTATTCATTCTGTCACGTCTTACAGATATTTCCCTCTATTTTTAGCCTGCCTCCCTGTGTTTTTATTAGTCCTGCATAGTGCATTTCATCAAATATTTTCTCAGCATCTATCAATTAATCATAAGAGTTTCTCATTACCATCATACCAATCTTTCTCTACTGAGATAAACGCACCTATTTCATTTATTATTGCCGAACAACAAACCATGCCAAATATGATGGCCAAAAAAAACAAGCGTTTTATGGTACTCACGAATTCTGGGGTCTGGGCAGGACGTGGATGGGCAATTCCCTTGCTCTTTGTGGCATCAGCTAAGTGGTCCTCAGCTGGCAGATGGGCTGGTCAGGAGGTTCCCAAACCGCTTCACTCCATGTCCAAGACTAGAGGATGACAGGAAGGCTGAACTTACTTGGGACTACTGACTGGGGTCCCCACATGTGGTCTCTCCACCATGATAGTTTCCGAGTTGTTGGAATTTCTTATATGACAATTGGCTTCCACCAGAGCAAATACCGCAAGAGAAATAGGAAGAGCTACTTGCCTTTTTATGACTTATCCCTGAAAGTCATACAGCTTCACTTTTCTCATACTGTATTGACCAAAACAGTCATAGGTGCCCCACTCCCCTTTACCCTCTGATTCCAGGAAAGGGACATAAAACCCAACCTCTAGGGGGAAGTATTAAAGAAAGCGCAGACATTTTTTAACAGCCATACCACCTAATCAAGATATAATTTTACTCTGCTATTAGATTCATTTTGCTTATATATCATGAAATATTTTTGTGTCAGTGTTGCTTTGTAAAAATAGCACTTTAGCTGCTTATCTTGGGACTTTATGACTACAAGACCCACAACAGCTCAAAATGATCCAAGGTCTTAAAGCGCTGGCTTCCTTGGCAGTTGTCTCCTCCTCTCTAGAAGCAAGGATTGTGTTTTGACTTGTCTTCCTCACTCCCTACCTGGGTGGAAGCCACAGCAGCTCTAGCACTCAGGTCTGACCTGGTCATGTGCACAGAAGCTCAGAGTACCCCAGGAGCTGCCAGAAGAAGCCACAAGAATGGAGTACTGAAGAGCTCCATGGAGAGCACTTGACCTAATGAGAGACAGGAGCTGGAGAAGACTGGGAAGATAGATTAGTTGCCCTTGCTCCCCATGAAGGACTTCTCCCACACACAGTCATTTCAGCTGGCCAGTCTAGGGACATTCAGTGTGATCAAGCAATCGGTTTGGGTTTTGGTTTTTGTGTTTTGCTTTGTTTTGTTCTGTTCTGTTTGATAAGTGTGGCAAGCTTAGTAGCATACTCCCTGAATTTGTTTTCCCTCTTTCCCACTTCCCTTCCCTTTTTTCCTCTACCTGTGCTTTCCTGGCTTTATATCCCTCAATAAAGCACATGGGTTTGGTGTAGGCTCTTATTTCTAAAGAATTCACACTGAGACACAGCATTATACTACCATTATAAAAGTACACAGGGGAGTTTCTATTTTTCATTTGCTCTGGAACAGTTTGTATAAAATAGAAATAGCTCCTCTACCATTTAAATTTTGGGGGAGAGTACAGTAATTGATCTTCTCAGGTTTTAAACTCCTTGATCTGATTTTTGGCAATTTATATTTTTCTAGAAAATTGTCCTGAGACTTTCTATATGCAACTTGTTACCTATTAAATACATGGCTTTTGATAAACTTCTCGAAAAAGAAGAAAGAAAAACACTGATTGATATTTATCTTGTCTCTATCACGAGTTAGTATGTCAGGTGGGACAAGTAAATGAACCAATCTGTGTTTCAGTTCATTCATCTGTAAAATAAGAAATTTAGACTAGAATATTGCTCTTTTCTTTCTGGCTCCCAAATCTTTGATGCTATATGACTTTGGTTCCATGTTATCTGAGGAGTAATGCCAGAGATTTGCGCACTGTATGCCAACATTTAACCATCCATGTGACCAAGAGAAAGCTAATTCATTTCTCAAAAAAAAAAAAAAAAAGTAATAAATTGAAGCAGAGTTAGTGATTATTAATCAGAGGAGACACTGAATTCCTAAGCAACATATATCAGAATGCTCACCATCAGATTTTGATAATATTCTTGACGTGCCAACACACTCCCACTGCCATGGGAGGACATTATGATCATTGGGGTCTCACTGGAAATTTTATGAAGAAAAATGTTTGGAAACTTTTATCAATAATAACGATGAGAGAGAACGAACAGGTAGAGGATGGAAGACATATTTATCAAAATAATAAATTATTTATTATAAATAAAATTAAATTAATATTAATTAAATTAATAAGAAATGTTTATCAAGGTTGGTTCACAGTATTAATTTAATTCAAAAATAACCCCCATGAAATAGATACTACATGAAATGAGCATTCTAAAATCACTACCATTTTTATGATTCTAAAAATACAGACTTCCAGAAGTAGAAGAATAAGAGCAAGTTTTCAACACCAAACTGGATATAAATTATACACACACACACACACACACACACACGACTTTAAAAACAGAAAATAGTGTTAATTACACATTAAAACTTCCAGCCAAATATAGTGCAAATTGTATTTGAAGACAGGCTCTAAAAAAGTCATTAAGAATGGAGGGAAAAAAAATAAAAGACCAAAGATGTAAGTTACCAGAAAGATTTTTAAAAATAAAAGCATGTGTAAATCTATAAAACTTAAATGCAAACAAATAGAAAACAACAGAAATTATAATACTACTAACATCAAGGTAGATTAAAAATAAAAGCATTTAAGGGAAACAAACTCCTCGAGGAACATTCCATGGTAAAAAGTTTAATGTGAAAAAAAGAAATAACTCTGCTAATTTTTGTGCACAACATAAAACAGAAAGAAGTAAAACCGAACTGTTGAAAATACAAAGGGAGGGGAGCCTGGGTGGCACAGTCGGTTGAGCTGCCAGCTCTTGGCTTCACCTGCCGTGATCTTGGGGCGTGATCTCCGGTGGTGAGATCGAGCCCCACTTCAGGCTTCAGGCTCGGGCTCAGTGCAGAGTCTGCTTAAGACTCTCTCTGTCTCTCCCCACCGCATGCTCACTCGCTCTCTCTCTAAAAACATCTTTTTAAAAAAAAATACAAAGGGAAACTGACAAAACCATAACAGAGAGAGGCCCTTGCTTAATTACATGTCTTTATATAGCAAGTTTTAGAAAACAAGTACATTTCGGATATGAATAATATAGCTTCAAACCAAGATAATCAAACTGAAAACTATAGATACAGAGCAAATTTAAAAGCAGTCAGAAACAAAAAAGACATTATGTAGGAAATGTAAAGGGCCTGGTAGGAAGTTTGAAGTATAAAGTAGTACAATATTGACTCTAAATAGATTTCAGAGTGCATATTGTCAGGGTTTCTCGGTCTTAGCAGAATTGACATTTGGGTTTTTTTGTTTTTTGTTTTTGTAAAGATTTTATTTATTTATTTGACAGACAGAGACAGGGAGAGAGGGAACACAAGCGGGGGGAGTGTGAGACGGAGAAGCAGGCTTCCCGCTGAGCAGGGAGCCCTATGCGGGGCTCCATCCCAGGACCCGGGGATCGTGACCTGAGCCGAAGGCGGACGCTTAATGGCTGAGCCATCCAGGTGCCCCAGAATTGACACTTCGGGTGGGATAACTCTTTGTTGCAGGGGTCACTCCAATGCATTGTAGCATTCTTAGCATCACCCCTGGCCTCCATCAGCTAGATTTTTAACAACCAAAATTGTTTTCAGATAAAACCAGATGTGGGGGGCAGGGTGGGGGAGTGGGGGGAAGGCTGGGAAATCATCCCTGATTGAGAACCACTGCCCTACAGCAATCATTAGAGGTATAGAACCCATAAACAAATACGGACTATTAAAAAATATTCAATAACTCCAACGAAGTCTGGAAAGAAGCAGGAGGCAGTCAAAAAATAAAAAGGAAATTGATATATTTAAGATGCTATATTTAAATTAAAACATCAATAATTACATTAAATACACGTAAAATAACACAACAGAAATTGTCATAATTATATTGACAAAAATCAAGACCCAATTGTATGGTTTCTACATGAAAAGCACTTTAAATATAAACACCCAAATAATTTTAAAAATAAAACAATGGAAAAAAGATACCCCTTCCAAACAGTCTGCATAGGAAACCAGGAGTGGTTATATTAATATCAAACAAAGTGGACTTCAAGATAAGAAATACCAAGATAAAGAGTAACTTTTAAAATGGTAAAAGGGATAATAAATTACAATAACCCTAAATATGTACACACCTAGTAAGATAAAACCCTATAACAGAGACCATGCACCTAATAACCCAAAATTCACGAACTGTAAGCTCTATAAAGACCATTTCCACCATATGCTCGCACACTGCCTTGCACATAGTAAATGGCCATCAACACATCTTATTAATTTTTAATGTATCATAATTGATTTAACACTCTCCTTCAGATTTAAGCTGTTTCCAATCTTAAATGGGTTTGCTCTAAGTGACTGCAGGGTTCCTGGGATGACTTTCCTCAGACTTTTGTTCTTGATCAACGGGTCTATTTTACTCTCTTTCATGCTATAAATATTTAATTTGGTCATGGAGTCTGCACTGCCTACTTGGGAGCATATTCTTTGAATGAAAGAAACCATGAGATTCTTTTCATTTCTTTTTAGATTACTCAGCTGCTCTTCCTTTTTTCCCTTATGATCCCTTGACTTTTAAATGTACAAGATAGAAATAATCCTGAAAATGTTACTTATGACCCAACAAAATAGATTTTTATTTTTCTTTAATATACTACATGTGAAGGCATTCAGAAAGCTGGAGGTTGCTTTTCAGTCTCCACATATATGAATAAAAATATAAATGAATGAATAAAAATCAGCAAACAGTTAGACTTAAGATTGTTTTCTCTGTATTACCACACTATCCCAGTAATGGTAAGAAATCATTATGGCACTCAGTACAGCATTAGAGAAAGAACACTGGCCTTAGACTCAGGAAACCCAGATTTCAGCCCATCTCTGCCATTGCCAGTTTCGGAACGTTGAGCTATTTCCTAAATATAACTAATTTTGCATTTCCTATTTTAAAAAATTGTTAGAACAGCTTATCCCCAAGGTTTATGGTGAAGATCAAAGAAGTTCCTGGGTATAAACATACTTTGTGAATTTTCATCTAATTACAAAATGTCTTCATTTTTTAAAATTTTGATTTAAAAAGTCAAAAATATTAGAGAATCTATATCGCTTAGCATTACTTCTACGCACACATAACAGATAAACTCACAAAACCGCTTTTTCTTGTCTTCATACACCACCAGCCCGTGAGTAGGCCCCTGTGGCGTTTCTTGGTGAGGCTGGGTAGGACTGAGACTATTTCTCTGTACTCTATCCCTCTCTGCAGGCTGGCTTCCAGGTTCATGCTTGCGAAGGAAAGCTGCAAAATAGCTACCAAAGTCACATCACTAATGAAGGCAGGAGGTAAAGGGGAAAGGGGCTGGGCCAGCCTCCGACCCTTCTAAAAAAAGCAAAGGCTTCACTCCTCTAGCAGATGTGGTGGATTAGGTCTCACTGACCACACTAGTGTCACACGTGCATCACGAGACGCACCTGCTGGGAGAGCGCCCTCTGGGTCCTGCACGTGGGCACATCTCCAGCTCATTCAGAGCCGAGATTCTGGGAGCAAAGATGAAAGGCCGTTGAGGAGGCAACAGCATCAGCCACAGGCTCTCCAGGGTGAGAAAGCATCTCTCTCTTCAAGCCCCTACCCAATCTCCCCACCAAATCCCCGCCCGCCCTCGTAAATCATTTTCTTAACCAGTGTAAATTTTGAGTTTCGTTGCCTACACTCTCTTCAGCTCACCTCTTTGTATCCTCAGGACCACTTACAAAACCCGGATGTTGTTTAGGCTCTTCAAACATTCAACCAGCTAGTCTTCAAGTACCAAGTGGGTTTACTATTTGGAGGCAAGAGTGCACTCACTGGAGCTTTTTACGGGACAGGTTCTAAGACAATATTTAGGTAAGAAGTAGAAGCATGTTCATAATGTAAAAATCACGACAACCATACGTAGTAAAGTCATCCTATAACATTTGGGAAAACTTCTTCCTCAGAATAATATATGGTAAATTTTATTATGATTAAAAACATGGGAAGCTTTACACTGTGCTACAGGAGGTCTTGAAGCCATCCCACACCCAGCCCCTACGCCCTCACTTCTGTATCTTCATAGGGCTCAAACTAACCATCTTCCTTTGCGTACTTACTCTATCCTGGGTATTGAGCCAATATGCATAATCATTTTACCTCTTATGACCTCAAGAACAGGGAAAACTGTACAATGCTTCCTATTTTATATAGAAAGAAAGGTTTCAAAAGGTGAAGTTATTAGTAAACTCTGTTAAAGTTCAAGTAATTTTAACAATAAGAGTTACAAAGCTTTGTAAGAAATTGTGACAAGAATTATTACCCAATTTTTCCTGAATCTAAGTGGCATTTCCTTGCTACTGTGCACTCATGAAGAAGAACACAGGTAAGATTAATAGATCCATACTCCATCTTTTTTACTTAACTATTTTCTCAAATACCTCAGAAAGGTTTCTGTTTACAAAAATGCCATTTTACCTAACGTTAATGCATGCAAAGAGTTTAAAATATCTTTTAAGTAAGAGAAATAGGGAAACTGTAATGGCAATGCTTGTGACTATTCATGCTACTTACCAAGACTGATATTATCATCGAACTCGTTATCTCACAAATCAAAAATAATAATAATATTGAGGAATATTTTGACGTGACTAGAGATTTTATGAAACGTTAAGAAATATCCTCAAGCCTCAGTAGCCATGTTTATGTCATGAGAATTGTGTTTTGTAAGTGAGTTTAAGTAAATATTTTATCTAAGGAGGCTAGTCAATGGCCAGATTTCTAAAAGCCAGAATGAAATCCCAAAGATTGAATACCTCCAAAACAGCTACAACTTCATTTTGCAAACCTTTTTTGTATGTAGTCTAAAGCTCTGAACAATAACAATACATTTTCAAACATGACAAGTACAATAAAATCCATTAAAAAAAAAAAAGCAGAAGTAAGCAAAACTGGTTTCAGATGTGACTCCAAGGTGACTTGCGCAGCTAGTGAAAGGTGAACGAGCTTATTTGATACAAAAATCTGAGATGTGAAACACTGCAAACAGCAGGCATTGGAGACTGTCCAATTTAGCCTACTTGACCTTGCCCCATCTCTTCATGGCCAAGTTTGGAATTCACCACTCTAACATGTTCTCCCCAGTTCAACCCCATTCTTCGACAGAAGCAGCACAGAGGCAGAAGTGCGGAGGGTGAGATGCATCTATGAGACATTTATACGCCGAGGGAGACTTTGAAGTGGGAGACTGGGAAGGTAAGAAGTAATCTGGAGATGGAAGTAATTAAAAAATAATGCTGTTTTTCACTGAAAACCATAGAGAGATATAAATGGTGTAAGAGCTTCCACTTTCTAACTAAGGTGTTGTTTGCACACTGGAGAACTGCTAAAATATTTACATCTTTAAGTGCATGTAGACAGATTTTTCTCCTTTTGCCACTGTCCCCAGAGAAGAAGAGAATATTCTGGAAGCACACTAATACAGATGATTTCCATTTCCAGAGGCTACTCCTGAGGATAACTCTGAAAGAGGAATGAGGTGGAATGAGGTAATCAAAAGTCATCTCTCCTCAGCCCAAACTACATAAAAAAAGACACTTGGTGTGGTCCTCGACACAGAAAGAAGCCTTTGCTACTGCTAGGGTAATCAGGAAGTAGTATCTCATAAGTAAAGCCAAACTGCCATGCAAGGACACTAAAAAACCACTTGGTCCAATAAGCCTCAAATTAAATAGCAAAAGTATATTGATTCTTCAAATGAGCTTAAGATGATCTGACTGTTTATTAAGCCATTGAACCAACATATTTATTAGAAGCTGCTTTAAGTAGATTACTAATAAATAACTACTTTTAGTGATTATATTTGTATACATGTATGTGTGTGTGTGTGTGTGTGTATATACATATATATATATATATATATATATCTTATTTTTATATTCATGCCCTTAAAAGAAAGATACTCATTCTCTTCTAAATAAAAGGAGTTATAAGGCCAGAATTCTGTCTCACTCTCTAGAAAATTGATTGTGTCCATGAGTCAGACACTAGCCAATCCTGTGTGCAGAGTAATAGGTCCAGAAAATCAGATTTGATCCATGCAGGATTCTCAGACAGAGCTGCCCTCATCCTGACCCTCTCGCACATTCACTTTCCACTGAAGCTGCCTGTAGACAAGTACAAAGATTTCAAGCTTTGCCACTCTTCTGCCTCATGTGACATTCTCAGAAAGGACAGCACAGCAATCACTGTTTTGTATTTACTAATGTCATGTTGTGGGTACTGCCCAGATGTCATCTATTAATGTCATATTTCAAACGAGAGGCATCAGCAAAGCATGATCCTACATTCTGCCTCATAAATTACTCCCCTGGTTCCTCCTATTTGCCAGACATTCTCTAATGACCTTTCTACCTGCTGATCTTCCAACAAGTAACCGTGTACCGAAAAATGATAAAGATGAACTTCTAATCATGACCAACGTTCTTTGTACTTGAATGAATGTCCTCAAAAGCCTGTGGATGCAATTAGGTATCACATAGGTCTTGACAATATCCATCATCCAAATTGCCTCTTCACACTTTTCTTTCTCTTGCAGCTTTCATACTCATCCTGAATTCTTTATCGTGAGAACTCCCTTATTTTCTAGCAATCGCTTTGTATAAGCCTTTTCCCCCCTCTAGCGGAAGTACTCCTTACAAATCTCTAAATCCTTAAATTTTTCCTTCTGTATGATTATTTCCATCCTGAAATGATAGCACAACTAATAAATCTTGCCATGCATTTAAAATTGTGTTTATAATACAATAAATAAAACAAAAATTGCTTTGGCAGAAGTCTCTGCTGGATGATTTTGTGTACCAATAATCCCATCTCCGCCATTGGCAAGTAGACTGCTTCAGGTGTCTCTCTTTTAGATTCATCCAGTGTAGGTAAAACTAGGACTTGGTTAGAGCACACTTTTCCCCTTATCTGATTGTAGCTTTTCACTGCCTTTGAGCTGTTTTACAACTCTATAAATTGTAGATAACAGATAGCAATGGCAAAATAATTCTTGTCTATAGAAATGCAAATAAATTCTGTCTGGGGAAGTTCAATTGACTTCTTTCCATCCCCCTGTGGAAAAGCCAGTTATCTATTTGTAAATTTATTTCGACATAGATTTACTTCATATAAATTCGTGCATCTTTGACTTTTTTGAACATCTGTCTGATTCCCTCATTAATAATGAGTTAAATAAAATATTTAACTTGTGTTTATGTTATGTCTGTTTGAAATTCAAGGTTTACCTTTTTTTGAGAAATAATTCCTTAACACTAGGATTCACGGGCCAACCAACACTGTGTAACTTGAAGCCATGGACTATGAAGACACGACTAAGAGTACACTTACCTACAATTTATTATGTTTGGTCTATGTTCAGGAAAATGACTGAAAACCCTTTTAAAATTTTTGTATATAATTTACAAAGTCCCCAGAGAGCCAACAACTCAAGATGTTGTCAATTAAAGAAGTTAAAATGCAAAAGGTTGAAACGTTAAAACAATGAAAGTAAATTACTCAACTCTATCTCCCCTTTTCTTTTCTTCCTTTTTATATTCTCTGACCCTCAACATTAAAAGAAAAAAAAAAGGATAAAAGAAATGGCCAAAGAACATTCTCTCTTGATTATATTTAGAAAGAAATGCTAGATATAGGAATGTCCCTGAATCTATAGCTTTTCAAACAAGAGCATTCCATTCAGTTCTTCTAGCTCCTTACTGAATCCTAGTGGAATGTGATGAACACAAGTTCTGTCTTGGGATCCTGGTCACTGCAGTGTATGGAATGGAGCACGGGCAGAGGTCCAGATCTCCAGCTCCAGACAGTGGGAGTTCAGATTCTGGCTCCACGAATTATGTGTGGGTCTTGTCAAGTCATATAATTCCTCTGACCTTCCGGTAGTTCACGTACAAAACTATGATAGTAGTAATAATAATAATGACATTGCTTTATAGAATTATCTGAGGTTTCAATGAGAAACTACCTATGAAGCTCCAAAAAAAAAAAAGGCCTGTCATGTGGTAGTCACTCAATAAACAACATTATTATTATTATTATCATTATCCCTTCTTTGATGTGCTCCCAAAGAGTTGTTTAAATTTGTTCCTAAACATCAACACCGCCTACCAGATTTCAAAATCACCTAAGGTAAAGAAGTCCTATCGTGTACCTACAAGAACACAAAGAAGATGTCTTATACACATAAAATCAAGAAATAAAGGATCTAACACACACAAAAATAATTAGTTAAAATAGTTTGTGTCATAATCTTAATGTCAGGTGAACATGTAAATTGGCCATTATAGTGGACTTCCATAACAACTACTCTGATAATTAAGGAGATCTCACCCAAACAGTAGACTTTACTTGAAAATCAGACTACATACAACCTTCTCTTCCAAAACCTTTGTCCTCTCTATTTGGTTGAAGCTCCATTGCACTTAAAAATAAATACGTAAGTAAATATTTGTTTTATATGTTAAATATATATATATAATACAAAATTTTATATATATAATTATATATATACATAAGTGTGTATATACACATATGTATGTATATATTATATGTCTGTATATTTATTTGTATGTATATATATATGTATGTATATTTATATGTATGTATATAACCACCATTAGAAGCAGTGCACCTGCCTCTTTGAATAATTAAAAAAGTCAAGGAATAGCTGAGTTTTACAGATAAGACACGGGGTCTCATCAACTGCATGATTTGTGGTCAGTAACAAATTCACTCAATTTTAGTTGCCCCATTGGTAATAAGAATTCTAAGATGGTCAATTCTTTTGATACAATCACACAGTAAAGATAAATGAGACAAAGGATGAAAAAAAAAATCTGTGATCAATTTGCAAGATAATGTGCTATATTAATCCAAGTTGGCACGACTCTGAAGAACACAAATGTAAGCACTTCAGATGCAGTAACTAGATGTCTGATGCATAAAAGACACTATTTTCCCACCTGCTCTCTCTTCCTATACCCTTTCCAGGTGCTGCTGTATAATTTTGCTCACAACCAGGCAATTGCATCCCCTGAATTGTGTGGTTAGTCAGCTAACCATCTGCTTTCTAGGAGCAGTCATGTGTTGGGTTCACAATTTTCTTGATTCAAACCATGAGGAGATTGTAAAAATCTCAGGTGCAATATTTGAGGCATTATTTATTCTGGGATAATGAACTATAAAGATGAAGATTTTGACCACCCTTGACTTGCCGGTGAAGTTCTTAGGGCATTGGAGAACAAGGTTGGGGAGGCAAGGAAGGTAGAGATCATGGTCACTTGATATGTACATACAAATATAAATGAATGTATATTACTATTTTTTTCTTGATTGCACTTCCTCCTAGCATCCCAAACTGAACAGGCTGTAAATGTATGCCTCCAGACACCCAGAGAAAAGCAGCAATCTTAATTAGCCAAATTAAAACAGTAAGACACATCCGATTATCCCTTTTTAGTCTAAACCAGCTTCTAAAATGACAACTGATGTGAAAATAATTTAAACAAGACAGACTGGAAAAAGAGGAGAAATAATGTATTTAGATTTTGAAGAGAAGTAATTAGTTTTGGCAGGTTATTTTTTTTATGTAAATTGAAAAATTAGGTCTCCTAGGCAGAGGCGATACATTCAAGTGTCTGCGTTTCTGGCACAACACGGGAGAAGAAAAAGTTATAATGAAAAGCAACAAAGATGAATTTCAAGCAAGGAAAAGACTCTTTAAATTGTTACTTTTTTAAAAGGAAGACAGATTTCCAAAGAAAATAGAATTTGTAAAAATCTGTCTCAATAGTTCAGTATTGCTGTGGAGGAGAAAACAATCTTACTAATTTCCTTAAATTGTTTGTCTTCAATGCAGATAACGATTTTTTTTTTTGAATTTAAACAGCTGTCTGTTCTTGTGTCATTCTGTGTTAACATTCGTAAGTTATTCTTCCTTCAAATTGTCCTTTTTATATAGTTTTACTTCTTCATTTCAGCTGCTTCGTTTTCCGTAGAAACCTAGACCGGTCCTTACTTGATCTTGAACTTGTGATATGCCATCCATGCACTGCTCTTGTCTGGGTTCACCCACACACATGGCTTCAACCACCACAGCAAAACAACTGACTCCAAAATCTATGCCTCTAGCACTGTTGTCCACACTTAAGGATATAGCTACCTACACTGTCCTGAAATACACAGCTCTTCTTGCTGCCTTAATTTACCCAGGATTCCTGCAGAAACTACGCAGTGCTCTGACACAAGAATGAACAGGATACACAGGAAATAGGAAGAAGGGAATGGTAAATTCTACCTGAGTTTTGGAGTACAGGTAGGGAGAGAGGGATGGTTAGGAAGAAAAGGTTTCTTCGTAGACAGCTGATCTTCCAACCCCCATGCTCCAATAGCCACAACTGCCTTAATAAAAGAAAATTATTTGGGGGATAAATGAAAAAAGAGTACACTCGTCAGCTTCAATGAGCCACTAGTGAGATGAAGGTATGTGCATAATACACACATGCATGTTTCTAGTTCAATAAAAACTAGTAATTAAGACCAAGCCACTCTTTTAAACCAAGTCTTTAGTTAATTAGATGATTTCCCATCTTCGTATGTAAAATAGACACAGAAGTTTTAATACATATGATGCTATTGAGAATCCTTGGCATTCTATGATTTATGTGTACAAACTGCCATATCCATTTATGGCCTAGAATAATTCAAGAAGTCTGTGGGTTTCACAATTTCATTGAAGAGTACCTCCAGAAATCTCACATTCTGCTATAATCTTCTTCTGTGCAATGAGGTAGGCTTGAAGAAAATGAATTAAAGTACTCAAAGAGGCCTGTGGTCTAATGCTGATGGAGAAACATGCAGTATACTTGCCGCAGTGTTTCCCCTTCACAAAGGAAAACTGTATTTCCAGCCTTCTTGGAGTTAGTCGGACACTGTGTGACTGACATTTCATCACTGGGAATACGAACCCAAAACAAGGCAGTTAAAAGTTGGTACGTGTCCTTCTTGATATCCCTCTCATATCTGTGCACTGAAAGCGAACAGCTTGCACAGTGGAATTACAGGGTAGCTCAGACCCTGAGCCATAATTTAACAGCCAAGGAGAACAACCTGATCCATGAGTCAGAAATAAACCATTTTGCTGATAAGCCACTGAAATAATGGAGATTTATTTGTTGTCACCGAATAGTGAACCTATCCTAACCAACACAATGTTATAAGAAACTGATCCACCAATACTTTCCCCCTAAGTGAAATGAAGAAGTAATATCAAAAAACTATTGATATTTTGGGGCACTGGGGTGGCTCAGTTGGTTAAGAGTCTGACTTCGGCTCAGGTCATGATCCAGGGTCCTGGGATCGAGCCCCGCAGCAGACTCCTTGCTCAGCAGGGAGTCTGCTTCTCCTTCTGCCTCTACTGCTCCCCCTGCTTGTGCTCTCTCTCTGACAAATCAATAAAACCTTAAAAAAAATTACTTATATCAACTGCACATAGTCATTATGAATGAAAATACTATATAGAGTTAATATTTAAAACTAGAGCTCTGAGGACAAATGGCCTAAATTCAAAATCTGACTCTGTCTTTTATTTGGTGGATGGTCCTGGGCAAATTGATTAACCTCCCTGTGCCTCAATATCCTTATCTGTAAAATGGGGATAGTATCATTATCCACCTCATGTATTTCCATAAAGACTAAATGAACTATTTCCTGGAAAGAATCTACCATGGTCCCCAGGACGTAGCAAGCCCTATTGATAAATATTTACTGTTATTGTTATGCAGAGGTAGAACTGTCCATAGTTCTGAAGGAGCAGGCTTTCCAAATTTAAGTTTATACAATTGGCTAAAATGTTTTGGTGTTCCTTTCAATAGTCTCTACAGAGGATAGCTGAGATGTATAGTCAGGCAACAAGAGAGGGATGCTTCTTTTCCTGAGCCTTGAAGCTTTCTGACAATGTCTGACTAGAGACCTTACCTGGCAGCCCATGCAATGCACTAGATAAATGGTGAGATCCTTCTAATGCCAACGAAGTTTTATAGACAACAGTACTGACTATTTACAACCTCAGTAAAACATTTTACAATTTTACTGATACCTCTTAATTTGTGTATTTGTGTCAAATGAAATGGCAGGAAGGGCAAAAAACAACAACAGCAACAACAACGACAAAACAATTCAACTGGTCACAAGGCTAATCTAATAAGAGCTTATGAATATAACATTTTCTTAAATTCTATACTGCACTGCATGCAATTATCCTCATATGAAAAAGAGATGTATCCTGATTTCCAACTCTAAGAATCTGAGAGTCTGTGTACACATATTACCATGTTTATATAATTTTTAAAAAGGACAGACATTTACATGTATGGACTTAAGAACAACTATTGCCAGGTACTCCCTCCTACCTTTGAGATACTCCTGGGCAAGAGAACCAAGCCTAGGTATATAAGAAACTACCTTTGCGAAAGGAAATCCTTTGTTCAAATATTTTTAGGTACCTTGAATGTGTCCCCCTATTCTTTTTTATATATACCTGAGTAATACCTCTTTTCCTAATTTTTAGTTAAAATTATAACCCCTTATAAGGGCTCACAGTCCTATTAATAAATACAGTGTCATTCTTTGACCCTGAATTTGGCAAAAACCTCATCTCCTAAAATATCCCCATATTAATGATAATGGTGATGATGTTGATGATGATGATGATGGTGATGATGAGTTTAAAAGTTAAAAAATTTATTGACTATTTACTATTTGCCAGATGATCTATTAAGCTTTTATACTTAATCTTCATTTAATCCTAATAATAACCCTAAAATAAGATATTACCATCATCATTTTATGGATAAGAAAAATGTGGTTTAGAGAGATTAATAAGCATGCTGAGGTCCTACAACTAAAGGTCGCACATGGTAGATGTGGAACTCGAACCCAGCAGGCAAGCTCTAATTTCTGTCTACTTAACCACCACAATATATTACCTCCCATTGCCTCTCTCTTCCATTCTCTCCTGGTTATAGCATATCTCTTGAAGCATAACAGTTGTGATATATCTAAATTATACAAAGTGCTCATGAATCACGTTTTCATAAACATGCTGATTCTTAATTCAAACAATAGCTCTTTCACTTTGCCCTGTAAAAGAAATGAAAGTCACTCACCTCCCCTGGCCTCAGATTTCTCACCCGTCAAATAGAAAAATAATACCTTTCTTACTTAATTGTTTAAAGAGATTTTATTTATTTATTTATTTGAGAGAAAGAGTGCAAGCAGGAGAAGGGAGAGGGACAAACAGCCTCTGCACTGAGTGCAGAACGCGGAGCCCAACACAAGGTCCTGAGATCAGGACCTGAGCTGAAATCCAATCGGTAGCCCAACCAACTAAACCACCCAAGTATCTCTTCTTTTTTTTTTTTTTAAGATTTTATTTAGTTAGTTAGTTATTTAATATTTTTTAAAAGTTCTTCAAGCAATATTAATCAACAGCAAATAATAGATTGGTTGGAGGCGAGATCATTATCAGCATAGAAAATGATGTCAGAGCAAAAGATAACACTCATTAATTTAACAAATATTTATCCAATAGCACATATTGCCAGGCACTGTCTTCGATTCTGAGGTACCAAAAGTTGAGATTAGGGTAGTAGAAATGGAGATGGATAGAAAAAAATAATGACTGGAGATTTTCTAAGTGACGGTCTTCTTCGTCTATAAAATGGTGTTAGATCAGTGGTTCTGAGAACTGGTTTGTGTAAGAATTACCAGACCTAACAAATCAGATCCTCAGTTAGTGAGGTACTGAGCTTCTGTATTTTACTGATTCCAATGATTCTCAATTGATTCCCATGGTACACACTAATGTTTGAGATTCACTGGGCTGTAGGATTCTTTAGGGCCCTTCCAACGCTAATGATCTCCGCATTTTTGACTCAAGATTGGTTATGATTCTATTGCAAAGGGAAATCTCAAGGATAACTATGAGCTGCTTAACAGCATCTCTGTGAAATGCCTTCAGTTTGCAGAAATTCATTCTGGAATTTCATCCACAGAGAAAGGATTTCAGTCATTGTTAACCTTATTTTCTCTTTCTGATGTTTTATATTTGTATTTTTAAATCCAGCACACCTATTTTTAATTTCTAAGTTATACCCACATTCTTACCCTCTTGTGATGCAGTTGTAATAATGCTAATTAAGGACAATGCTAGAAAGTGAACCGTGTGTGTGTATATATAGATAATTTATAACATTTGTATTACAATGACCTCGTAAGGAACACACACACGCGCACACACAATTTATTACAACTCCCACAACCTCTATTGCCAGCTGTACCCCTTTAATATATATGATTGTCATAATAATTGTAGGCTCCCTTCCTCCCAACATGGATCATTACCTACAAACCTGGAATGAATTTAGCTTCATTATCATTGACCTTATACATGATTGAGCACAATACTGCATAGGAAAGTATTTTGTAAACTGAAAGACATCACATGATATACATTACTCTTATCTTCAATTAGTATGCATTAAAACTTTATTGATTGAGCAAAGTTTTACAATTTTGAAGCTTTAAAGCTTTGGGAAAAAACAATTGTGAAAACCTTTGTATAGGTAAGGACTATCTTTTCGAGGATATGTGTACAGTAAACAGTCTTGGAAGACAGAGAGAGTATCACCCTCTGGGTAGCGGGCCGATTCGCTTGCTATCGGGTAGTAGGGTAGTAGAGATGTCTCCCTCCAAGCAAAAATTGAGCATAGTTGCCAGCAGTCCCTTATAAAACTGGGGTCACAAACGTCAGGGCTCCTTATCTAGAATATGAGCCCACTGCATGTGCACCACCAACCTAGGACCACCTCCTTGTTGCCTCTGTTGAACTTGGAGGGGGTGGGAAGAAAGACTGATGTGAACATGAAGCTCACACTGCCTCATGTATTGTAACAAAGTCCTCCGTCTCTGACCCAGGAAACTTGGGTCTTCTGCCAGCATTCATGAAGTTATGCAGAGCAACAGTTTGGAAGCAGGGTAAAATCTCAAACCTTTCCTAGCGCTTGACAAGATGTGTATGATACTCTTACAGGGCAAGGAATGGATATTTAGCAAAAATAAAAAATAATGCGATCTTCCATAAAGGTTGACATCTTACAACGATTCTTAAAAAAAAAGAAATCAGTGTGAAACTCTCTCTCCCTCTCACCCTCCATCCCTCTTTCTTCTTTCTCTCTTTCTTTCCTTTCTCCCCTGTCTCCCATCCCCACATCTTCCGCTCTTTGCACTAAATTTTCTATGCCAGTTTAAGTTTGTTCTACAGTTCTAATATCTATCTGCATTAGCATGTTCACTGTTCCAGGAACAGCATGTCCCTGAAAATCTCTGCTGGAGATAAAACTTTCAAGCATAACTAATATGACAGCGAAATGAATTTCATTTAAATGAACAATGCATTTCTTGGCCTTCGTGGGTCAAGGTTACGGTGGAGGGAATTGCCTTTGTTTACAATCATTTGTCATCGATCCACAAAAACCTAGTTAGCCTAGAATGCTTGTGTGTACACAGGAATGCCTTTCTTTTTAAGAGCACATTGTCTTTGGAAAACAAACCAAACATCACAAAGAGATGACAATTTATAGCTCAGATCAACTGCCTCCATTTGTTATTATAAATAGAAGGCATAACAAAGTGATTACTCAATTGTTCTAAACATTTTAACCAAATGAGAAATACCATGAAAATGAGCAGCAGTCCCCTGGTCAAAGGGGATTGAGGATCTAAGTGAGAGGTGACCCTAAATCCTGGGGTTATTGACTCAACCATTGTTGACTGCCTGATTGGGCACACTTCCTGCCCTACATAGAAATTTACTACACCATGCTGCCCCCCTGATGAATGCCATCTCTTGTCCCTGCAAAGGTGGTGTTTCCTTATAAACCCTTGTTTCCTACGTTTTCTGTCAGGAGAAACCAAAGCTATGAGCGTCACATACCAAGCCCATCAGTCCATAAAACTGGCACAGGAGCAGCAAATTACTCCCAGAACTTACATTTCACTATTTATCCACCCATTACTCAATTGCATCCTGAGCTTCTTGGAAGGGCCAGGCATTGTGCTAGGCTCAGCCAAACAGGCAATTCAAAATATATGCAAATAATGAATCATGGAACATTGCATCAAAAACTGGGGATGTACTGTATGGTGACTAATATAACAAAATAAAAATTATTTTTAAAAAAAGGAATGTGTAAAAAAAAATAAACACCAACAAGTTATACTCTGGGAAATTTTATTTTATTTTATTTTATTTTTAAAACGATTTTATCTATTTATTTGAGAGAGAGAAAGAGCACAAGCGGGCAAACAAGGCAGAGGGAGAAGCAGGCTCCCTGCTAAGAGGGAGCCCAACACAGGGCTCAATCCCATGACCCTGAGATCATGACCTGAGCCCCAGACAGACTCTTAGCCGACTGAGCCACCCAGGCCCTCCACTCTGGGAAATTTTAAAGTGATGCTTTGAAGAAATGTGTGGGAGAATAAAAAAGGATAAAACAATCATTTCCAGAATAGTCTAGAAAGTTGTCATCAAAATTTGACAATTGATCTGTCTACTGAAGACCATTTGGGCATTTTTTTAGATGAATAAAAATCATCGGGGCACCACAGCTAGAGGGAACGACATGCTAAGGTCCTTATGTCCCCATGCAAGGAGGTGCAATGTAATTTTGAAGGCGACTCTGAGTCAACAGTCAATAATGGTTTTGAAGCTGGAAAATTCCAGGATCATATTTATTTATTAGAAGATTATTCTACTGATGGTATAGTAAGCGTTGGGAGGAACAAGATAGAAGCCTGTGTACCATTTCAAAAGTTAGACAAAAGCCATGAGAATGCCTTCTTTGAAAAGTATTGTGAAGCAGAGTTCCTGTGATTGCTCCTTACCGTGGGATGTGAGAGCAAAGACTCAAAAGTGCCTCCATGTGTATGAAGGAGAGTGAAAATACGAGGAGTTCAGTATTTATAGAGTGTGCTGCATTCCAGTGAAACAAAAACAAAAAAAATAAAATAAAACAGTAGGCAGAGATCATTGGAAATGTGAGCATGGTGCTGAGGAGAAAATTTGGGTTTGGAAATATCATGTGGATTTCTGTGTCATATGAAAAGGAGTTATAACCACTGATTTAAATGCCGTGTCTTAGGGAAATAGCAGAGATTTGGAACAGTATCGAACCCAGGATGGACTCCTGAGGAATACAGACGTAGAGTAAGAGAGCAGAGGAGCAGGTAGAACAAATGAAATTGAAAGATCAGTGGTTATGGGTATAGAAAAATATCCAGGAAGCCTAAGAAAAGAACTCCAAAAAGTTGACTAAAATGGTGAAGTGGTATATGTCGTTGGCTTGCCAGTGAACGGGTCACTCATGACACTGATGAAAAGGTTTCAGGAGAGTGAGGGGGAAAGAAGCCAAAGCTTGGCTGGGAAGTAAATGGGAGTCAAGAGAGTAGAGCTGCGGAATACTTCCTCTGTCACCGGCTGCCACGGGGAGGTGTGCAATCACACAGGCTGCCACGGGCTGTGGGTAACACAGCAGTCACCTGTGTCCATGGCTGCTCCTCCTCCCACCATCTCTTGTGGAACCACAGTCTGGGCCCATTTCTGGCACTGCGGCAGGAGCAGGGAGAGCATGAGAGGAGGACCTCTCCTATTCACCATGGACCCCCAAGCTGGAATTTTTATGTTACCTCTGAATGAAAACGTACTACAATCAGAGACCGGTACTAACAGGACTGAAAGAAAAAAAGATACTTTAAAACTGGCTTCCAATACTGGACCCCATTATCATCGCAAATGACTTACTGCTTTTTATAGAAATCAAGAGCAGATACTAGAATTATTTTTACATTGCTATTAATACACCAAAAGTATTATTTATACTCTACAACTTTTGAAACTATGTTTTGGCATTAAAAAAAAAAAAAAACCAAAATTTTTTTTTAGATGACCAGGAACCACCAAAGGGAAAATGGAATGGGCCTCTCTTGCCTCTGAGAGGTCCTGATGCCAATCTTCCAGTAATTTCCTCCTCTTTGGATGATTGTAGGCACCTCCATGGCTTTTCTGCATTGATAGGTCAGTCTCCTACATGTTCTGAATGACTGGGTTTTATTCCTCTTCTCCCCTTCAGCTGGGTGTCTTAGGTCATGACCATTGTTTTTTCCAAGCAATGGTGACTGACAGTTCCACTAGAATTTTCCCCAGGTGCTCAGCTGTCTCTTCAATTTGCTGTATCCCACCTTCTCCCTCAGAGCCCCAAACTGAAGTCTCCAAAATGGAAAGCATGGGTTAAGAAGGATGTCTCTCTCTGTCCTTTGAGTTTCATTCTCTCAAAGAGGTAGCAAGGGCTCCACTACCCTCCTCCCCCCACCCACAGACACCAGAGGATTCAGACATGGGTCCATGAAGGTTGGGCTGACAGGCAAATCTCACAGCAAACATGATGACATCCTCAATATTGTCCTGCTCTCTGAGAACTGAGGTTTTCCCATTGGGCCAAGAAGCTTTTTGTTTGTCACTTCTCTTGGTATAATCCTCTTCCAAATGCCTTCTTGACCCTTGGAATCAATCAGCTCTAAGGCCAGTGCTCCTGGATCAGTGTCAACAACAGCCTCTCCTGCCCCTTGATCACACCCCCTCCCCTCATTGCCATGCAGTTCCCTATAGGAATTACTCCAGGAATTTACTGACCTCTCGCTATGTACCCAGCACTGTCACGAGTGATTTATTTGGCTTATTTCATTTAATCCCCACAAATAAAAACTTCTAAAATGTTCATGCCTCCATTTTTACAGATGAGAAAACTAAGTTTTAGAAAATTATTTAAGGGGCGCCTGGGTGGCACAGTCATTAAGCGTCTGCCTTTGGCTCAGGGCATGATCTCAGTGTTCTGGGATCGAGCCCCGCATCAGGCTCCTCCGCTGGGAGCCTACTTCTTCCTCTCCCACTCCCCCTGCTTGTGTTCCCTCTCTTGCTGGCTGTTTCTCTCTGTCAAATTAATAAATAAAATCTTTAAAAAAAGAAAAGAAAAGAAAAGAAAAGAAAATTATTTAAGGTTGCCAGCACCATACAAAAGCAGGCATTGAACCACAGCCCACCTCTGCTGGGCTCCAAAGTCCAAGCTCTCATCACCATGTCATTCTCTAAGTGTCAGGCACTGAGAGACAAGCACAAAGCGGGTGCTCTGTCCACATCATTCTTCACTGCACCTGCAGTTCCTAGTACTAGGAATGGAGCTGAGTAGGTAGGAGTGTGGACTAAAATTTGATGGATACATATAAAAAAAGTGGAAAAATAAATCTCTCCCTACAGCACCATTCATAACTGACTTTGGAATTTCTTTGCGTTTCAAGCTCAGACATATTTATGAACCTCCAGCCAATCAATTATTTAGTACTTATTCATTGTAATATACATAGCCTTATTCTGCTGGGCTTTGTGAAAGAAACAAAGGCAGAGAAACTCAATCCCTAACGTTTTGGGTTTACTAGTTTGTACAAAAGAAACAAACAAGTAAATAAACAAAACTCATGTGCATGGTCAGAGCTTCCCATTACCAAACCTCAACCAGAAGCTAGAGATCAGGGAGCCCTGAGATGCAATTGGAGGTCAGCCTCCACGACGTGGAGCAGGGCAGAGCTCTGTGGAGAAGGAGCCTAGGCAGGGAGGTGAGGCTCTGAGAATAACCAGCACGTTATCGTAAAACATGTGCTGTGTAATGAACACCGTGCTTTAGTTCAAAATTCCTTTTGACTCCAAGGGATAGTTTATCCAAGCCAAACTATCAACTGTTGAAGTTCTGGTGGAGGAGCTCATAATTAGGGATCGCCAGAGTCCAGTATTCAAGACACTGCCAGTGCTCCTAACCTGGTTGGCGGTGGCTACGGAGATCCACGTATACTCACTCACGGTGCTGAATGTCTCCCATTTTCCTCTCCATGTCCACCCTGCATTTCTTCCTGCTCTGCCCTGAGAAGCCAATGACCTGCTTGTCACTGGCTTCTGGTTGGTTCTGCAGATGAGCAGCACCCATAGGAGTTGGAGGGAGAGAGAGAGGAGGGTGAATTCAGGGCATATGTATTATCCTAGTTCCCTCCCTCTCTCTTCTGCATCCACTCCAGTGGAGTTTCTGTTCCTTGTATAGAGTGATCTCTCTCTCTCAGCTGGCGAACTACGCCTTCACCGGTAGTATGCGTGTTGCCCCGTTACTCTCCTGAGTACTGCTCATCCAGCATTGCTTCCCTGTATTCTGTCAACATCTTTGTAAATAGTCCCTTCAGTACACTCTCACCAAAAGACCCAGTTTGAGGCATAATCATCTGTTTCCTACTGGGATCCTGCCTGACTGACAAACCCATACCACAGAGATACGCTTCATTGAGAAAAGGAAAAAGAAATACTCTGCCCATGGGAAATGAAAACAGACTTGTAGAAACTTGAGAAGCCACTCTTTATGAAGCTGTATAATTTGCTTAATTAAGGTCTAAAGCCACAGAAGCTATCACATTCCAGATAAGTCTTCATGAATAGCGTCATACCACGTGTAAACCAGAGATGAAATTCTCAATCATTCTCTCTTCCTCATCCTGGGATCCTTGCTTTATGTTTTCTTATTTTCTAAAATAGGAGGGGAAAAGTCTTCACTTTTCTCAAGTGCCACTATAATCATACAGTGAAAGATTAATGAAAGTTTATGTACATAACGATCCACAATCTCCTTGGATTATTTAATGGAAATCACATGCCATTCACTACACACAAGCACTCTCTTAAGAGCACTCTGGGGAGTTATTCATAGGAATGTTGTGGCCAGAAGGTGAAGGCTTACAAGGGCTTGTTGAGGTGCAAGTTGGAATTTGTGAGATGTGGAGTTTGAGTTATAGCAAAATATATGGGAACTAGGGGATTGCCCTAGTAAATCACCAAGAAGTAGAGGAAATGCTATAAAAATGATGGCCAAGTCAAGGGATATTCACTGGCCTCCAGGGTGTGGATTTTAAATTTTGCCCTGCAAATTCAGCAATTCTTAACATATTCTTTGATATGCTTATAATTATTTCTTTATTACACAGTCCATATATTTTATATTTAACCAGATGTTTTCTCCATCCAGAGACACGACTGTCTTCTACCCCTTCCCTCCCATGACTCAGTGGAATTCCATCAGGTGAACATGGAAAGTTTTGTGCTTTCATCCTTATACAACTGTGCTAACCACACCAGAGGCAAGAGCTGAACACTCGCTAATTTACTATTTCCACATCTTAATTGAAACAACTTCTGTCTGGGGAGGTTTTAAGAAAAGTGCATTTAGGTGACACGTGTATAAATATTGGGACTACTTTGAATGGACAACAATTTTCACGGGGTGTGTGGGGGCAGGGTGCGTCTGGAGGTGTTTTGTTCCAACCATAGCAGAAATAGCTTCTTGATCGGTCATGTACTAGATATCTCTGAGGAATCTTTTAAGGCACTCTAACAGTTCAAAGCTCTGTTAAAATGTCAATAACAAGTCATCATTTGGACAAATAGAGGCAATACAGTCTCATATTGGTTGAAGCTGGAAAACTGGAGTTTACTGAGTTTGAATTATTAAGATCACATTTATTTCTTCATGATGTTATAACCATAACCACGCCAAGATTCACACTGACTAATGCCATTGAACTATGTCATATCTTAAATCCTAGGGTATAAAATTTTATCTTCAGTTTTAACATAGTTTTAAATACTTTATTTAAACCTTATGAAGCCATTATCCCTATCTTATCCCCATTTTATGGTGTCACTCAGGCTAAGTGAATTGGCTAGGAATACACAGCCAGGAAGTGGCAGAACAAAATTCAAAGCCAAGCTTCTCAAACCTAAGTTGAGGCCCATTTTTACCATGCAGACAATTTCTACTTTATGCCCAAGTGCTTATCTCCTTGATCTACAATTTGGAGATGTCAAGCCACCGATCAAAATATAAATTCAACACATTTTATAGGCAAAGAAGGACCTCCTGAATCTTCAGGATGTTACTGGAATGTGCTATTTGAGTGAGATAGAAAGGGATGCTTTTTGCTCTTTGTTTCCTCTGCTCATTTTCTCACACAACTCAAAAGAAATTATTTTGGCCAAGTCTCAATCTATTTGAAATAAAATAAAATATGTGTCCTATGCTTTAATGTGGGGGGATAATAAAATAAGAATATGGAATATAAGGCCCAGATGCATGCTCTTCACTGTTTCAAAAGTTCAATTGGTCTCTTAGCTACCGTCCTCATCACGTTGAAACGCCTTCTACGGAGACGGATGTTTCATTCTGAAGTCATCTATCGCCGGCTATGGCTTATCGTATGATTCCCCTGGGTAAAATGCATTCTCCAAGTGCATCTTTCCCTCTAATTCTTTGCAGCAAATGTGTAAGTGGGTAGTTTTATCTGACCACTTGCCCCTAGAGTGTGATCATATTCTACAATCTCTGAGTCCCAGGAGAACTCAGGAATCCCAACATTGAAATAGGCATTGAACCAAGGCAAAAAAGCAGCTGAGGTACTAGGGGAAGGATACAAGATGGAAAGGGCTACTTTATGATGTGCAGCCCGTATCTGAACCTTTCAGTGCTTCAGTGGGAATTTAAGTCTATCAGTGATTCTTCTGCTTACTTTCCTGGAGTAGTAAAAGAACAGGGAGGGTTGGGCCTCTCATAACGAAAGGAAACTGACATCAGCATGAGAAAGTATTAAAGCATCAAGAGGGAATGCTATAGTGTGATCCAGTCAAATTTTCAGTTCTGTTTCAAGTAGTTAGTAACTCACATTGCAACATTCTAGAGAATGGATTACTTTACTTACAGATGAAAGCCACACTAAGGATGACATAAACAGAAACACAAAGTGAATTTCTAATCAAAACTCTATAGGGTGATATAGACTCAAAAATGAGTGATGGAAAAGAAAAGTCAATGGCCTCTTTGAGATAAGAACATATTAAATGTTATTTAATATTAAATATTTCTTTCCCACCTAAAGGTGTCTTCAAATAGTAGTAAATGTTTAACCTCCTGTGTTAAGGATTCTTATTAATTCTCAGGACTTTGGAAAATAAAAATTCAACCCAGAAAAAAAAATTCAACCCAGATCCAAGGGACGATAGACAAATGCCTTGCATTTTAAGTGTGTTGGGGCATCCATTGACAAATCACATTTAAGGTATCAACCACTGAGTGTCACTCTGAAGCATATTGGAGAACACCAAAGCTGGCAAAAGGCCTCCAGGCCTATGTGTATAAATACATTCAATGTGGAAGTGAAAGATTGATGGATATGAATACTATCCAAGAAACTCTGTGAATATAAACTCTTTTGACAGGGTTATTCACTCCTGAAGCATTTCTGAAATTCTCAGCGAACCCTGATTCAAGAAGCTCCAGTATTATTGGTTCCAAGCCACACATCCGGTAGGTATCATGGGCCAGGAAAATAAGTGAAATCTGCTTTCTACTTTATTAAATCTCCTTTCTAACCACTAGCTTTCTAAATAGAGTAAGTCTTAAGTGTTTTTTCCTACCATGGTATTTGCTTTTTAGGTGAATACAGTTTGGGAAGTACAACATAAGTGTACAAAACTAGAAAAAAAGAAGTAACTGTGTTACTAACCAAAAAAGAATTCATATATTTCAACATATGCCTGGAGCTTTGTTTTTCCAGTTGATAAGACTATATTATCAAAGTAATGTCAAAGGAAAAATGTTTTATAGGCACTTCTTTTTATACTTACAATAATCAAACGAAAATTTCTGGCATTTTTTTCCTGTTCTGAAAGTAATTCATGTTCAACTTTTTTAATTTGGAAAACACTATACAATCGAATGAAACAAATAATATAATCTATAATTGCATCACTTGCTGATTAGTTAATATTTGCTCTACTTCCTTGCAGTGTATTTTTTTTACATATATATTTATTTAGTATGTTGTGCTTCACCAGCTTGGAGGTTCACAATCCTTTTTTTGTTTTTTAAGATTATTTATTTATTTATTTATTTGGGGGGAGGGGCAGAGGCAAAGGGAGAGAGAGAATCTCAAGCAGACTCCTCGCTGAGTGCAGAGCCTGACGTGGGGCTTGATCTAATGACTCTGAGGTCAGGACCTAAGTTGAAATCAAGAGTCAGATGCTCAACCAACTGAGCCACCTAGGTGCCCCCACAATCCTTTTAATATAGTGAAATTACCCAGCCACCCAACCTAGAGATTTGAGACCCATTCTAGAGTCTTCACTTTTCCTTACATACCACTCACATTCACTATGTCACCAAATACTGCAGATTATATTGCTTTCAGTCTATTAGCGCTCTTCTTCCCCTCTCTAGCCACAGTGCTACTGCCTTACTTCAAGCTGTATCATCGCTTATCTTGGCTGTGGAACTAAACCTAATTTAGATCACCACTCTTAGTTTTACATTTCAATTCATCTTTCACATTACTTACCAAATTATTGTTTTTAGTGCATCAAAGATTGTGTATTCTCCTACTTTATAGTATTTCAATGGTTTTCTATTTTCCTGAGAAAATGTCAAACCCCTTAACATGGAGTATAAAGTTAGCCACCCTCTGGTGCCATCTTACCCCTCTTTACGCTGGCTGTTCTCATTCACCTTTCCTTCCCTTTATGTTCCAATTATTCTGAGCCGCTTCCATTTCTCCAAACCACCAGGGTAATCTATACCTTGCCTAATGCTTTTGATCTTTCTATTCCTCAATCAAGAATCATCATTTCCTTTCTGAAAACCTCTCTTGCTCTCCCACCAATTTCCAAGCGAAAGAATCACACTCTCCTTTATACGCCATGCTGTGTGATACTTCCCTCTATATAATTCTGCTTTCACCTTTTATGTGTTTTTCTCCTCCTCTTAAAAATGGTGCTTCTTAATGTTAGAAACCCTGTCTTATTCATCTTTGTGTCCCCAGGATCTAGAGTTCAAACCGCAGTACAAAAGAAATGTTCAAAAAATTTCATAAATGAATGAGCAATAGGAGTAAGTATTGCTCTGACTGTTGGTAAATGTCAATCAAAAACTTAGGTTGAATATCATTTGAACTTAAATATGTTCTTCTAATTCCTACGCCATGTTCAGTCTGCATTTATCCATTTTTGACTTTGTTGAACAACCACAAATGAAGGGCAAATTCAACCTATTTAAAATCCCCATGGAATGACAATTCATAAAATGCTATGAACAGATGAAACTCAGCAAACACCACAAAGCCATTATGAGAAAATTGTCATGCACTAAATCTGCTCAGGACTGCAGGGCGCTTAACTGATAGTCACATTTGTTTTGGGATGTTTGCCTAGAAATGTTCTTTTAATAAATGTACTAAATAAGATGCATAATTTAGCTCCTTTTCTGTAGCCTGCTGGCCAGCTGCCAGCTCCAAGCTCCTGTTCCGCCTCTCTCCTTCCCTCCTCCCTTGATCTCTCACCATCTCTTTCTTGGATTTGACTCAGCACCAAGGTTACCTGCTGGCCTAGTACAAACAATCTCATTAAAAAGCCATCACAGTCGTGTCTGATGGCTTCATTTCTTCCCCAATGGCTCAATTTATATCTTCCTTTGGAACAAGTAGAGAGCAAGTTCTCTCCTGGACGACTTCATCCAGCTTTACTATATGCACACTGGCAGATAGTAAGATTAAAGAATGAGAACTCTTGCCTTTATTGGGTAGATGAAAAAAGGAGCTTTCCTAGTCTTCCTCTACTTATCACCATGGGGTTTGTCAAGGTTCTACTTTCCTTTGGAGGCAATCATGGTTGGTGTTCAAGGTTTCTTTTCTTGCTCCTATGCAGCCTCAAGTAAAACTCGATAAGCTGAGAATCAGAACACCTTCCTTCAAGATGGACCATTGGAAAACTATTCGCTATTTGGTGAGTAGCATAACCTCATTGACCTTACTTTCCGTACCTTTTTTTTTTTTTTAATTTTTCACAACAGCTTTGTTTATAATAGTTCAAAACTAGAAATGTCCATCAACTGTCCCAACTGTCCATCAATAGAATAGCTGAATTGTGGTGTATTCATATAATGGATTACTACCACACAGCATGAGAAAAATGAACTGCTGACACACACCAAAACATCGATGCGTCTCCTAGACATAATACTGAGCAAAAGAGGATGTGACTCCATTTTTATAAAATTCAAGAGCAAGCAAAACTAATCTATGGTGATAGAGGTCAAAATAGTGTTTACTTCTAGGGGATACTGATGGGGAAGGAGAACAAGAGAAGCTTCTGGGGAGCTGGCAATATTCTGTATCTTGATATGGAGGGTGACTACCCACATGTACACACATATGTAAGGATTCCTCAAACTGTACACTAAAAACTGGAGCACATCACTAAATGTAGCTCAGAAAGTTAGGGAAAACCTGGTATTTCAAATAAAGACAATTTCTGCACATGGCTAACAACAGTTACCTTTGCCCACCCATATCATTCTTCTCCCTTAGTCTGGAAGCGACCCTACACTTTCTTCTTTTCTCTTGCAGTCAATCTGTTGTAGATGGAGTTTACTCTTTCCCAGGCCCCAAATCAGGGCACTATTTCCCCTAGTTGCCGTGATTGGCTTAGGAATTGGAACAGGACCAAGCTGGCTAATGAGTCAATCCCAGAATTTTTCGTTGGAACTAGTAGGAAAAGATGCCCACTGTAGTTGCCTATCTACCAGAATACAAGCCTGGAGCTGCCAGCAGCCATCCTGCTACCTTCTGGAGAGAGTCTGCCTGGGAAACAGGCCACACAGAGGGAAGCAGAGCCAGGTTAAATTCTTCCTGATGACACTGTGTCAGAACCAGGATCTAGCCATCCCTGTACCAAAACTTTTCATTAGATGAATCAATAAATTTCCTTTTCTAACCACATTGATTTCAGTTTCTTACAGTTATAAATGGAGAATAATACACTGGGAATCTTGGATAAAATAATGAGAAGCATGGGGGCAGGGCTTGGAATATAAAATAGCCATTGAGCCTTGTCCAAACTGTCTTGTGGCTGCTTATTCTGTGAGACAATGGCGCCGTCCAAAGGTGGATGAGGAAGGCCCAGGGGTCATGTGGGGAGGATTCTGGTCCTTGTTTGGAAAATGTTCTGGACTAAGAATCTAGAGAACTGGATTCGACTCTCCATTTTGTTGTTTCTCAGTGTCAGGACATTGGGCAAAATACTATACCTCCTTGAACCTTTTCTATAAAATGGAATATCATTAATTAATTTGAGATCTTGCTAGCTCAAAAGGCAGTTATGCAGATCAAATGCAAGCTTCCCAACTTCTCCAGCTTTTTCATGCCTTAGCTGAGTTACTGCTTGCATCCGAGGCACTCCTGCTGTATCCTGCATGGCCCTCAACCATTGCCATAATGATCTTGAATAGTGTGTGAGCTCTCCAAGGGCAAGAAAGCATTCATCTCTGTGCCCTCTTGCCAACAAGGCTGAGCACATGGCTAGCTGGGACTCCTGAGTCCAGAGTAAGAGGTCTTACAGGCCAAGGACTCATGATACAACAGCCCACCCACTCTTCTGCTCTTCATTTCCTTGCCTGATAAATGAGGCTGATTCTGACATCCTGAAAAAGGTAGAAGGACTCCAGGGAAATTGCTGAGACAGTCTGGTTTGGGGAACTGGGAGTTGAGAACCCACCGGGGGGCCATGTAGGACCCTTCCCAGCTGCTCAAGAGCAGGTGCCCAAGTAGTTTCTGAGGGAGAATGGGAGCTGAGACTGCCTGGGTAGCTTCCCTAGGTCTGGCTGTCTGAAACAAAGGTTGAACAAAGGGTTCCTGATGCCATCACATTCATTCCTTCCCTAGGTCATTTCTGGGTCATAGGAAAGTTTCCTGCAAGAATTTCTAGGGCTATAAGTCCATGCAACAAACCTAGTGCTGTGTAAGTACTGTGAAATGAATGTAGCTCAGAAAGTTAGGGAAAACCTGGTATTTCAAATAAAGACAATTTCTGCATATGGCTAACAACGGTTACCTTTGCCCACCCATATCATTCTTCTCCCTTCACCCATTCATTCATTCATTCATTCATTCAATAAACACTTCATGATACCTCTCTACTTTGGAGAGGTAGAGATGAAAGAGGCGAGGTCTCTGCCCTGAAGGGACAAGCCTGGAGAGAGCCATATTGGACACAGCCTCCATTTTGGCTTTCCTATCTGTCTCTTTTCCTGTTCCCCTGCATTCCTTCTCTACCTAACAGCCAGAATGATCCTCTCAAACAAAGTAGATTGTCAGCTTAAACCCTCTAAAGACCTCCATAAAACCCTCCATGACAGGGGGAGGTAGATGAGTAGATGAGGTTGTATTAAGTTTAGGGCACCTGGGAAGCTTCCATAAGGTTGCCAGGCAATTTAGGTGTTTATCTCTGTCCCACCTCCTACAATCAGTATTTAGATCCCTGGGAGTCTAAGAGGGGTGAGGGTGAGGGGTCAAGACACACATAGTCTAGATCCAATTTCAATATAGCTCCAAATCTTAGGCTTGTTAAGTTGTAGTCTGGCTTATGAGAGAAATTCTTTATTTAGAGGCTTCAGTGACCAAGAGACAGAGCATAAGCACGTGAACACACACCCTTACACAATACATAAAGGCATTTTGCAGACAAAGGGAAAGGTAATGGGAGGAGAAGAGGCCACAAGAGCAGCTAGGGGCTTCTCTGATTCAATGAAGAGGGGCCTATATGGTGACACTCCTTGGAATTCCTGCTTGAAAGCTAGCTACAAGGAGAGATTCACTCTCAGTGAAGTCCCAGGCCATAAAACACAGCAGAGTTGGAGAAATCTTGGTTTAGGGCCTGGGGAATATCTGTTTTCTCACTGCAGAAACCTACAGCAGCTCTCCTTTCTTTCCTTAGGGGCCTTATCCTGCTCCCTGGTACCCAGGAATCTCCTGGTAGATGACAGAAGAGGGCCAGCACCACAGCAACCTGGGCAGGTGGTCTACTGCACAAGGAGAAGGAGAGGGCTAGTAGAGCCAAGGAGCAGTAATGAGCCTCTGATCTGAGCTGGCTGGCATGAGGCAGTTTTCTATTCAGGTCACAGAACCATCAAGGGGACTTGGATGTGGGACTTTCCCACATGACCCTCGGTCAGAGCACCTCTGATGGAGGAGAGGAAAAACCTACCTTGGAGCTTTTCATGATCCCACTGGGTACTGAGGACTCCTCCAGCTCCAGCTTTTCCCAGCTGCTGCTGACCTTTAGCATGATTCAGGAATAGTGGAAAAGGGGCAGAAATGTTAGCACTGCTCTGCCAGGACTGTGTCATTTCTCCAGGAGGAGACTTCACAGCAGGCAGAAAGCTGTATAACTGGCCAGTACCTGGTCCTAGGCTCAGGAAAGCCTGCCCATTTGGGGAAAAGAGGGTGTGTCATATCAGCTCCAAGCTTCTATGGGGCAGCCACTCCCATCTGCCCTTTCCCACCTTGGCCAAAGTCTGGTGTGAAAGCTTCAGGTTTCACGGGAGCTGCCTAAAGCCTGGGATAGTTCAGTTCTTTAACTGCAAACTGGTTCAAAACTGACCTGCAGAGGAAACTCAGACCTGGGGTTCATGACATATGGCACAAAGAGGGTAGGGAATGGGGAAAGCCATCCTCCAAACTACCACCCTGTGACACCCCAAGTCCTCTCGAGTCCACCCCTTTCCCCTGTCCTGACCTACAGGGCGCATTCCAAAGGGGAAGAGCAAGGGTGGATTTGCCTGGACCAATCAGATGCTATCTGTGGCCCACTCCTGCCTTAGGCCTATGAGTTCTCCAGGTACAAGAAAGGAGGAAAAGGGCTGACCATGGTCATGGGAAGCAAGATCACAGCTGGTTCAACCTCAGGTGCTGAATGGAAACACCTCTAGTCTTCCAAGGTGGTTAAGTCTTTCTAGAAGGGCTACCTTTGCACTGGAATCTGGCCCAGAGGTGATGCCATCGGTTTGGTGACTGGTTCTTGTGTTTGAAGCAACTGATACGAGCTTGATACTGTTCTTTGGAGTTCAGCAGGATCTTACACATCTCGCAGGGGTAGCCCCGCCCAGCTGATGAGTCAGTGACAGCAGGGTCTGCAGCTGCCCATAGTGTGCCATGAGTTTGAGCTCAGTTTCCTATTTCCTGTGTTTCTTGCCCATATAATGTTGCCCATAATGGCCATGACAGGGCCGTTGAAAGTCGCTTGGCAGAGGCTGCAGAACTTGTCTGGGTCTATCACCTCTATTCTGGTGCAACCTTCCACCTTGGTGGACTGCTGCTTCGGCCTTAAGTTCTTTGCATGGGTCTTCCCCAGGTAATGCCACTGGTCCCCAATGGGGGATGAGAAGGTGGTGTTACAAATATCTTTGCTTCTGCTGGTCTTCTGATCTGAGTCTAGATTCTAGTCAAGGCTAGGTGTGTCTCCCTCAAAGCCCATTCTCTTAACCACAGCAACTTCTCTTTCCACCCCTAAGCCACATCCAGCTTTAACAGGGAGTACAGGGATAAAGACAGATGCTAACCTCAGAAACTGACTTGTAATGAACAGCATCAAGTCAGTGCCTATTAGAGTAATTGTTTCCCTTGGGTTTCTCCAGGACTGTGAATCTGTATATCCATCTCTCCTCCCTGGATTGCAACTCAGCCTTGGCTCGCCATGATTTCTTTTCCAGCCGCTAACCTGTGCACCGTGGCACTGCACACTGTCTGGCTGTCCCGTGGAGAGGACCATGGCATCTGACAAAATGCAGGTCATTTCTCTGAATGAGCATTATTCATTTCTGTCGGGTACATTCAGAGGTAGCAGCCTGCACTTCTCTCACTGGGCTGCTAAGAGGAACTGCAGAGCATGAGCAGACATTTTAAAAATCAAAACACTACGCTGCATTCTCCCACGTTGAGTAAGGCATGTCAATTCATCTCAGGGAGACTCCTGGGAGAGAAGTTTTGTAAACACCCTCCGGTGGCCCCTGGGTCCTAATTTAAAATATTTCTGTTCTATTTTATACCAGAACTTGCTGTTTTGTCTCTGAACCAAACCCATGGCTTCTATTCAGTAAGGACGGGAGAAGGAGCACGGCCATTTTGTATTTATTCTCCTTTAACAATAGACTTAAACTGAAAGGCTCCTCAAGTTGGAAAAAGGTCAGGGTAGAGCAGAATTCTCCAAAATATGATTGTTTCTACTTATAAAATATCGTTGTGTTACCCATTAAACCTATTTGGGTCCCTTTATTTCCATATGAATTTGAAGATCAGCTTTTCGAATTCTGCAAAAAAGAGAGTGCTTTGAATCTATAGATCAATTTGGGGAATAACATCATCTTTAAGATATTATCTTCTACTCTACGAACATAGATGTCTTTCCATTCATTTACTTCTTTTTAAATTTCATTTTACAATGTTTTATGGATTTTCATGTGAAAGTTTCACAGACTTCTGTTTAATTTATTCATACAGCTCATTTCATTTGACACTCTTGTAAATAAAATTGTTTCTTAATTTCATTTTTAGAATGTTCATGGTTGGTGTATAGAAATATTAAACATTTTTGTATATTGATCTTGTATCTAGAAACCTTGTTGAAATATTTTATTAATTCTGGTGTTTTTCATGAATTCTTGAGGATTTTCTACATACAAAATCATCATTTGAGAATAGATGATTCTCATTTCCAATCTAGATGCCTTCCTTCCTTCCTTCCTTTCCTTCCTTTTGCTAAATTGGCATATGAGATGAAAATAGTTTTAATTGTCCATTTCCAACCTGTATGTTATTTACTTCTTTTTCTTGTCTAATTGCCTGGTTAGAATATGCAGTGTGATATTAAATACAAGTAGCGAGACCAGGAATCTTGTCTTGTTTCTGATCTGGTGCAGAAAGATATTCAGTCTTTCACCATTAAGTATGATGTTAGCTGTGGGTTTTCCTGGAAGTTCTCTTCTATTCCTAGGTCAACAAGTGTTTTTGTCATGAAACAGTGTTTGATTTTGTCAAATTATTTTTCTACATTTATTGAGATTACCATGTAGTTTGTGTCCTTTATTCTACTAATATGGCATATTATGCTGACTGGTTTTCACATGTTGAAACAATCTAGCATTCCCTGGATAAATCTCACTTGGTCTTTGTATAGAATCCTTTCTGTATGCTGCAGGATTCAATTTACTAGCATTTTGTTGAGGATTTTGTGTTGATATTTGTAACGAATATTGGTCTTTAGTTTTCTTCCTCCTGTAATATCTTTGGTATTGGTATCAGAGTAATTGTTCTCCAATATTTTTTTTGGAAGAGTTTGTGAAGGACTGGCATTATTTGTACTTTAATTATTTGGCAGAATTCATCAGTGAATTCTAGACTTTTCCTTGTAGGAAGGTGTTAATGTACTAATTTTTAAATTTGTTTTAGGGCTATTCAGATTTTCTATTCTTGGGTTTTAGTAGTTTGCAGTTTTTCTGGGGTTTTGTCCCTTTCATCTAAATTACCTAACTTGTTGATATTCAGTTGTTCATAGTGTCCTCTTATAATCATATGTATTTCTGTAAGGTCAGTAATGATGTCTTCTTTTTAAGTCCTGATTTAGCAACTTGAATCTTCTGCATTTTTTTTTCCTTGGTCAATCTAGGCTTGTCAATTTTATCTTTTCAAAGAAACAAATACGGGTTTTGTTGACTTTTTTCTATCTTCTACTTCATTTATTTCCACTCTAATCTTTATTATTTTCTCCATTCTTTTCACTTTGGATTTAGCGTCCATTTTTTCAAGTTTCTTAGTATTATGTCACTGATTTGAGGTCTTTCTCACTCTTTTTTTCTAACTTTTTAATGTAAGCACTCATAAGTATAAATCTCCCTTTGAGCACTTCTTTAGATGTATTCCGTAATTTTTGATATCTTGTATTATCATTTTCTTTCATCTCAAAGTATTTTCTATTTACTCTTTACATACATTTCTCCTTTCATCCATTGTTATTTTAGAAGTGTGTTAATTTTCACATACTTATGAATTTTTAAAAATTTAATAATTTTGTTTTTAATTTCTAAATTCAGCCCATTGTAGTCAGAGAACACACTTTGTATGATTTCATGCCTTTTAAATTTATTCTGGCTTGTTCTTTGGCATAATATGTGGTCTGTCCTGGAGAATGTTCCATGTGCACTTGAGAACTGTGTATTCTGTTGTTGAATGAGTGTTCTATGTATGTCTGTTAAATTTAATTGCCTTGCAGTGTTGTTCACTTCTTTTATTTCCTTGATGGTCTCTCTGGTTATTCCATCAATTGTTGGAAATGGGGTATTGAGTTCTACAACTATGATTGTTGAATTATCTATTTTCCCTTCAATTGTATCACTTCTTGCTTCATGTATTCCAGGCTTCATTATTAGGTGCATATACATTTATAATGTTATGTTTCCTTGATGGATTGGCCCTTTTTGTCATTATAAATGTCATATTTTTAATCTCTAATAATAATTTTTACCTTAAAAGTCTTTTTAATTTGGTATTAGTAAGCCACTTTTATTCTCTTTTATTTACAGTTTGCATAGTATATCTTTTTCCATCCTTGTCTTTTTTTTTTTTTTTTTTTTTTTTTAGGGAGGGAGAGAGAGAGAGAGAGAGAGCATGCATGCACAAGTGGGGATGGAGGAGGGGAGAAGGACAGGGAGGGGGAATCTTAAGCAGGCTCTAAGCTCAATGTGGAGCCCAACGCAGGGCTTGATTTCACAGCCCTGAGACCATAACCTAAGTCAAAATCAAGAGTTGAACACTTAACTGACTAAGCCACCCAGATGCCCCTCTATCCTTGTAATTTAGATAGATATATATATATCTATATATGATATATATAGATAGCATAATTCCATCAACTCTGCCTTTTGTTTCTCATTCCCCAGATTCTCCTTTGAAGATTTCTGGCCATCTTCTTATTTGCTTCAATTGCCTTAGCCACTTCAGGCATCTACAGTGTTAAACAACTGCCACTGATTTATGTATGTGTGTGTGTATGTGTGTGACAAATGTCCTGGGGATAGAGCTTTCCTCATCAAGTAAGCTCTGAGTCATAATGAATAAAGACAGATTCTGCCAATATAGACAAGATCAGGAAGCTGCCAAACAGATCAAGTAGTAAAAGTTCTCTGGGGATGAAGCTCTTTGAGGAGCTCCAAATCCATTCTGCTCCCTCTGGTGAGTGTTAAGCTGCTGATTTTCACATCTGTTATGGTTCCATAAGTTGCTATATTCAAGACCATCTCAGGGTAGCTTTTTACTCCTAACCCACTTCTTTTCTGGGGAAGACTTGACCAACACTCATCCAAGTTGCTATTTAGTGACATACACTCTGACACTCTTCAAGTTCTAAATAAGGGAAAATGGCTACTTTGGTTTCTTTAAGTTAAGGCCTTGAATGTAGTTTAATTGTTTGACCTGAAAAGAAATAAAACTTTTCTGCTGATAGGAAGGAAGGAAGGAAGGAAGGAAGGAAGGAAGGAAGGAAGGAAGGGAGGAAGGAAAGAAGGAAGGAAGGAAGGAAGGAAGGAAGGAAGGAAGGAAGGAAGGAAGGAAGGAAGGAAGGAAGGGTGATTACCTAAAAAAAGTCTACTTGTTTATGTATCATGCTCACTCAAGCTCCCATGAAAGAGCCTTTGCTATCTTCAGCCAAGTTAGACTTGCTAAATTTCAATATTTTTCTGTAAGCTATATAAATTCTTTAAAAATTCTTGTCCACAGTCTTCTTCATAGCAAGCACTCTAATTATGTCAGTAATGCACCTTTGGACTTTAAACTGGTTTTTCTGAATGTCCAGGGCTTAAAGGTGAAGAAATGACACTATATCCCAGAAAATTGTATATTTTATGCTCTCCTTTTAAAAATGAATAACTATCATTTAGTCTATTTTTAAGCATAGTTCTTTGTACACCTATACTTTCTCCCAACTTCATTGCTAAATGACCTACTATCACCTGAAGTTAAGAACTTTGGGAAATAGTGTCTTGACAGCATTTTAAAACACCACCAGGATGTTAAAAATAACTCAGCTTTTCTTAAAGTCAACTTAAATTTAAAACTTTAAGAAAATATGTGGGTGCTTACTTTTATTTGTTACCTATACAAGGCGCATAACTTGTATAACATACAGTGATAGAATCTCTGACTTTTGGTAGTTCATATGGCCATCTGAATAGAACTACATTCCTTAGCTTTCTTTGCAGCTAGTGACTTTGTGAAAAAGATCTGATCGAGAACTTATAAATGGAAGTGATACGTGTAATTTCTGGGTAATAACTTTACTGAGATGTGAAAGGAGGGTTAGCACAATCATCCTTACTCTTTCCCACTGAACGGAACAGAATATAAATCCTGGCATTCTAAAAGACAAATGGATCTTGAGACAACCTTGGAAATATAATGCACACATGCTTCAGAGTCACAGAAGCCCAGATCCCTGACACCATGAACTTGCCGTGACCACTCCCACCCAGCTGTCAACCTCAAGACTTTTACATGACAGAGAAATAAATGCCTGCCTTATTTGAGGTTTTGAGTTATTGTTATTTGAGGTTTGAGTCACCCCCAGTTGAATCTAATCTTACCTCATCGAGCAGTTTTCAAGGCTTAAAACTTACTTTCCTGAGCTAGGGAAGCTATTAAATACATCATAGAAACTCAATTAAGTTACTCGTTGATGATCAGTACTGCTTAATCAGAATGTGCTTGGAGAAAATCTCTCTGCAACACGATAAAATGGATATTCTGAGATAGAACTGCTTCTCCAAACACTAAGGTACACTCACACGTACACAGTTAATTTCTTATAAAATGAAACCTGACCTTCGTTGTGCCTTCAATCGGTTTTGCAAGGTTGTGAATATTCACACATTAAGAATCTGTGTCTCTTTTGCTTGGTAGTATTGTTTATCCCCATTTCATATTATTTTTTCATTATAGAATCTAACAATCACAGTCTCTTGAAAGTCTCCTGATTTCCCTAGACAGAATTTGTACCACATATCTGCTTTTCCATAGTATTTTATAGCCAACTTCTATCATTGTGTTTGATACATTATTATATTTGGTGTTTCTGCATCTGTCTTGTTTACTCTGCTATAAACATCTCAAAAGAAGTGACAGTGATCTATCCATCTGTGATTTCAACACTTCCCACAGAGCATACAGTAGACTCAATTAGTTTTCTATTGCTGTGTAGCTAGTTACCACAAACTTGGTGGCTTAAAACAATATCCATTTCTTGTCTCGTACTTTCTGTGGGTCACAGGTCCAGGTGGGTCTGACTACTCTCTTTGCTTATGGTCTCACAGGCCAAAATCAAGGTGTCAGTCAGGCCAAGCTCTGACCCAGAATCTCAGGATAAATCTGCTTCCAAGCTGGTTCAAGTTCTCATCAGCAACCCTGCAGTAGTAGGACTGATGCGTCTTCATTTTCTTGCTGCCTATTGGCAGGGAACCACTTTAAGCTTCCAGAGCCCCTCTGCATTTTTTTGTCATGTGGCCCCCTTGTACCCACAAGCCAGCTATGGTGTGCACAACCCTTATGTGTTGAATCTGTCTTCCTTTTCTACCTTCTGCTAAAAAATGGTCTCTTCATTTTAAAGGGCTCATGGAACTAAATTAGGCCCACCCAGATATCCGCCTTTTGCTATATAATTTAACAAACAATCTTGGAAGTGATAATATCATTTTTGTGGATTCACTCACATACAAAAGGGAGGTGATTATACAAATGGAGAGGCATTTGAGGGTTGTTCGTGCTTATCAGGTAAACATAAAAAATGTACCAAGTAAGAAAATGACCCCTACATGTTGAATTTTATTAGCATGTGGATATTTAAAATGTAAATGTTTCAAACTTTGTGTTAATTTTTCATTCTCAAAGAGCCATAAGCACATGGGCATAATTGCATCTTGTAGTATGATCAGTAATTTAATTATCAAAGCCTTAGGAGTTTGGGTGACATGTCATTACTAACTGGATCAATAAAAAGAAAAAAGAAAACAGTAAGAAGAAACGAAGCTAAGAATACAGCATATAAAGTCCTATCAACACATTTCCTAGGGCGATGAATGCTTAGTCACTACGTCTGCAAATAACCGAAGGGCTACATGACCTTTCTAGCACAATTAAGACCTCCTCCAGAGAGACCGTGGTACCTGCCTCTACAGAGAGCAGCTGGCACTTTTTCCTTAAGAGCAATATACAAATCAACAAACAACAATGACAAAACTAGATATAAAGAAAAAATTAAATATAGTAAAGTGGTGGAGAATTATATAAAAGAAATATGGCTGGGGAAAGGTAATTTGGACGTGTCAAGATTATATTTGCATCAGAACACAATGGCATTTAGCAATATAAGAGCATAACTGCTTTGCTGTGCGTATGTATATGCAGAGTGGAAGAGAAGTGAAACAAGGTCTACGTGAACTTGGACTTCTTTCTGTTGAGGTCTGTCTGATTCTCTGCCTCCTGCTTTCACCTCCATCTCCAGTTCTGCATAGCTGGACTTTCTGGCTTTGCTCTACTGTCCCGACATTCTCAGATGTAAAATAGGTGTTATTTAACAATAAGCTTCCTCCAACCCAGCACAGTGGTACTGCTAACATTCCATTTTGTCTCTAAATCAAAGTTCTAATCACCATGAACCTGTTTCCAGAGAAAATATACTTGCTAGTACCCTGGTCCAGAGCCCAGGGATCAGCTACATGTGGAAAGAACTCACCCATGTAATCACCCCCATTCCTGATTCTGTAGGATCTGTTTCCTGTGTCTACGCACTGCCCACCTTGCAGGGCTCTGCTGAGATGGCTCAGAATTCTAATACAATCATCATTATACCTGCCCTGCCCTCAGGACATCATGCCTACTACTGTGGGTCATCCTGCTCTTAATGATGATTTTTCTGCCAATTCCAAACATTTTCCTCCCTTTCTTTTCAACCTATTATTTTTAAATGGCACTTGAGTCTCAGAATATTACTCTTGCTTTTCAGGTACAAAATAGTATGGTTAATGCCACAATTCATACAGTTTTCAAGAACTTCTCCAGGTAAACTCGTTTATGGGATATTTGTATGTAGTCTGTTCCCTCTTCCAGAAACAGAATTCTTAAAAGATGGGAGGAAAACTATCACATGCAGCAATATTATGAATTTTAGCTAAAATATAAATCTCTGTACACACTTATAAAGCATTAAAATGTGTACTTTGCATATCTATAAAATCCATTTACCTTGCCCACAAGAGCAACCTGAATGTGTGTGCTGTTTCGTAACAGAGTTCCATGAAATGTGCAACAGGGTCTGTGATTCCTTCCCTTCACCCACAAGAAGGCTGCCCTGAATCCTGAGAGCAGAGAGAACATCTCTCTGAAACACTGCCCCCTCTGCTTATTGTGGGCCACCAGCCCTTGGCTGCTTCTGAGGCAATCAGCTAAGATTGTCATCTTCCAAGATGACAGGAGTCTTGTCTTTATAAGCCACTGCTCAATCAGCTTTTGCAATGTTTACCAATTCCATGGAGAGAAGATCAATTTGTGATTTTTGTAGTTGCCACCATTTCCCCTCTTTTTTAAAAAGATTTATTTATTTGAGAGAAAGAGAGAGCTCTCACAGCAGGGGGGTGGGGGCAGAGGGAGAGGCGAGAGAGAATTACAAGCAGACTCCCTGATCGGTGGGGAGCCGACCCAGGGCTTGATCCCAGGACCCATGAGATCACCACCAGAGTCGAAATCAGGAGTCAGTCACTTAACCGACTGAACCAATCCAGGCGCTCCACTATTTCCTCTCTTTTTGTGG
This sequence comes from Ursus arctos, assembly GCF_023065955.2. Lineage (NCBI taxonomy): Eukaryota > Metazoa > Chordata > Mammalia > Carnivora > Ursidae > Ursus > Ursus arctos. Next base: position 19,920,339 of record NW_026622930.1, read on the forward strand.
ACTGACTGGAAAGTCATGGCATCTTCCCATTCAGATGTTTAGGTCACTATCAGTCCTCTAAAAGTTCCTGCGCTCGCTCAGCCTTTCAACTCCCTTCTTCCCTCTAGGGTTGCCTTATACACTTGCCATCTTACATATCTAATGCATACTTTAATTTTGCTTAATGTCTGCTAAGAACAGCCATGCCAAAAAACTAAGCAAAACAAGAACAAATGGATGGCTTAGAAGTCCTGATATGACTGGCAAGCATTCTTCCTATGTAAGTCACAAATGTGACTTTTGATCTCAAGTGCTAGTGACTATAACTGGTGGTCATTTAATAGCTTTACCACAACCCACATAGGTCAGGGCCATGAACCACTGGTTCATGGCTTAAAAACACTGTCCCCTGTGTAGATATCCACCGTCATCACTATAGCGTGTTCTAATTATTGTAATGACTCAGAAATAAGTAAAGACACTCAGCTCTATTAGAAAATTTTGTCTGGCATCTGGATGAGAATATGCTTCTTGGAATCTTTCCCCCAAGATTCCTATTGTTTCCCACTGGAGACAGTCATTTGTAGACCTTTGTAATATTCTACATTTTCTTTAAGTTAGCATTTATTGCTATTACTAAAATCCTTTTAGGTCACCCTCAAACGATTTTTTCTGACATAATATTTCTAATCCATTGAGGATTCATGAATGGCTTTCACTCACTGTAGCCACATATTCATTCTCCTAGCTCTGTTCGCTATTTCTCTGATAACAACGTTATATCTGAACGTGTAAAAGAAGATCCCTCTAACTCAATCAAAGCTTGACTGCATTTATTTTCATATTCCAAATACATTTCTTTTGTTTGGTCTTTAGGGGCCAGTTATTTTTGAGACCAGGAAGAAAAGAAAAAAATCTTCCTATTTGAGTCACATCCAGCTAACTAATGGGAATCCAAAGGGGAAATGGAGACTTGGCTTCTCTACTTTTTAAATTTAGCCTGATTAGACAGAATGGAAAATAACTGGCTTGAGAAATATAAAAATATGTGTGGTTGAATGGAGATATTAACTTATTCCATCCACATGGATCAGTTGCTTAGATAAGACTAAAATAAAAACATTTACCAAGTAATATATTCTAATGCATGGGAACAAAAAGAACATTTATTTCTTAGGGTCAGATGTCAAAGTTCAAAAGTGCATAGAGTATTGATAAATCCATAAGCTTCAAGTTTAGCTCAGCTGGAAAAAAAATACAGAATGTTCTGAAATTAAATATGAACAGAAATACTGAGAAACTGAGCAAAGTTTTAATGATGTAAGCTTGTACCAATTCAAAGAATAGACTCAGCACTTTTAGTATATATTATGTTATGTACTCAAGTATTGGTGAAAATAATTCACAGCCGTAAAACCTATTAAGCCTTTCACTTACAAGGGCATCCTAGGGACAACTTTAAAAAAAAGAAAATAGCAAATGCTTCATTTTATAAAAAATATTGTTGCAAGATTAGCAATAAATACTGAATCAAAAACCCACCTTGGGTTATCAATAGTTGAAAAATAGTTGAATTTTAGCTTTCAACCTACAGACTCAGCCCAACCAATATGTATAAATTATTATGTTCTTTTTCTAATTAATAAAGACAAATACATAAGGCTTAAATTTTTGCACACATTTCTGTAAAGCAGCTGAAAGATTCTGGGTAAGTTGGCTCAAACTTTTTAAAGCATGTTAGTAACCCCATGTGAGAGTCTATGCATGTATAAGGAAAACATCTTGCTTTTTCAAATTTAATATAATGAGAGTTTCCAATTTAAATATATGACAAAAATATGAACCTGGAAGTGATTAAATAAAAATTGAAAATAACCAAATTTTGTTAACAAAATTTATGTAATTAAGGTTATAATCTTTATGGATATAAGAATGTCTCTGAGACAATCTACTCTCCTCTAATTTAGAACAAATTCTACTATGTCAGGAGACATAAAGGGAGAGATAGAAAGAGCACAAGTGGGGGGTTAGGGGCAGAAGGAGAGAAAGAAGCAGGCTCCCCACTGAGCAGGGAGCCCAACATGGGGTTTGATCCCAGGACCCCAAGATCATGACCTGAGCCAAAGGCAGATGCTTAACTGACTGAGCCATGCAGGCACCCCACATGATGGTAGCTTCTTAAAAGTTTAAGTATACCTAATGTTTAAGTATACCTAATGACATATACCTAATGTTCATACAACTTTAATTTGTAATAACCAAAAACTGGAAACAGTTTCCATGAAAGGGTGGCTGGGTAAATATAATTGTATTGTTTCATCAAATAATACAGTTTAAAAATAAAATGAAGGTCGCCTGGGTCCCTCAGTCAGTTAAGTTTCCTACTCTTGATTTCAGCTCAGATCATGGTATCAGGGTTAGGAAAGCAAGCCTCACCCTGGTCTCCACGCTCAGCAGGGCTGGGGGGGCGGGGCTGTTTGCTTGAGATTCTCTCTCTCCCTCTGCCCTGCCCCCCACTTGCATGAGCATGCCTGCTCGCTCTCTCTTTCTCACTAAAATAAATCTTTTTAAAAAAAATAATTTAAAAATAGAATAAAAATAAAATGAACTACTCATATCTGTTAGGACATAGAAAAATCTCAAAATAATTACACCTGGTGAAAGAAGCCAGATTAAAAAGGGTGCATACTTTATGATTCATTTATATAAAACCCTAGAATATGCAAAGTAATCAACAGTATAAGAAAGTGGGTTACCTGGGTGTGGGGAAGAGAAGCCAAATGGAGGAATTGCAAAGGGGCAAACGGTCATGAGGTAATAACTCTTGGGGATAATGGATATGTTCAGTACCTTAATTGTGTTATTGGCATGTGTGTGTGTATAATATATATATACACACATACATGTGTGTATACATAAAATGTAGATAATATATATCTATAAAAAGACTCTTTAAATGTATGTAACTTATTGCCAATTATACCTAAATAAAAATGTTTAAAAATATAGCATATCAAAATTTGTGGAATGTAACTAATGCAGTGTTTAGAGGGAAATTTATGACTTTCAGTTTAATATTAGAAAAGAAGAATGATTTAAATCAATAGTTGAAATTTCCATCTCACAAAATTAGGAAAACTAGAGCAAATTAAGATAGAAGGAAGGAAATAATAAAGAGCAGAAATCATTGAACTAGAAAAACTAAACACATAAATTATCAATAAATATTAGTAATGAAAGAGTGGACACAACTAGAGTTCCTACAGACATTAAATAATTAAGGGAATATTTTGAATAACTTTATGATAGTAAATTGGAAAATTTAGATACAAAAAATTGTTTGAAAGACATTTAAAAAAATGGATTCAGGAAGAAAGAGTAAACCTCAATAGCCTTACGTCAATTAAAGAAATTAAATTTGTAACTAAAATTTTCCCACAAATAAAACTCCTGAAGGATATACCCTGATGGTATAATATATATTATATAATATAATCCTATATTACATATATATCTTTTATATATAACTAAAAATGGAAAAAGAAGAGAGAAGGAAAGAGTTGAGAGGAAGAAAGAAGAAAGGAAGGAAGGGATTATCGTGTAATAACTTATAATAACTATTTATAAGCCAGAATAGATCAGAAATGACCATGTTGTGACTCATCCTGGCTCTGTTGCATTTCATCACCCTGCTGCTTGCATTTACCACAATCACATACACCTACCTACAGCTAAGCACATCAGTACAAATGGCACTCACTTATTTAAAATTCACCTAGAACCCTAGGCTCCATCAGTCTAGAACCCAGACTGTTGTGTGTGTTTTTCCCTTCAGTTTCACTTAAATTGAGATAGATCTAGGTTTCCTATGATTGAGACTGATTCAGATTGAGACTGAAGAACTCACTCAAGGTCATTAGACAGCAGACTCCCCAGAGTGACATGAGACATTCATGGGCAAACCTCAACAAAGTCATGGATTATTTTTCAAATCAAGTAACTACAAATTGCATCTAATTAGTTCAAAATCTACTCAAGGTGTGCCAAGTCCAGAACAGATTAAGAAAACCACATGAGGGCCCATGTTAGCAGTTGTCTGTTATAATCGTAGGCACCCCTCAGAATCATGGCCCTGTGCTCTCTCCACCTTATGGCAACACCTTACTTCTCTGTCTCTTGTAAACACCCAGGCTCCAAAGGAAGGGAATCCAGGATGCGAATTCTATCACGAGCTCTCCTGCTTCCGATTTAAAGGAACTTTACTGATATGTTATTCCTTCGGTTTGAACAGCCAGATGGTTTTCCCAGATTATGTTATCACAAAATACAGTCTGCCAATTTTCCTGTAAAATAACTGTCAACCTTCTAAATATGAAATATCAATACCATTTTTTCAATGTTATAGCAAAATACAATGTGCCAATTGGCAGGGTAGGTGACGGATCCTATTGTTTTATTTTTTTATTGGTTGTCGTGAATTGAAATGTATAAAAAGTGCTTGTAAACACTGAAATGCTATTCAAAGAAAAGGGTTGTTTGGGTTTCCTTCTGCTGGTCTCATTGGTTATTAAGTTAATAAAGCTGCTAATAACTTTAGGTACCTCTGTTTTTTTCACAGGAACATTTATTAAAATGCTTAGAATTGGGGGGCGACTGGATGTCTCAGTTGGTTGAGTGTCCAACTCTTTATTTCTGCTTGGGTCATGATCTCAGGGTCCTGGGGTCAAGCCTTATATCAGGCTCTGTGCTCATAGTGAAGTCTGCTTGTCCCTCTCCCTTTGCTCCTCCCCCTGATGGTGCTCTCTCTCTCTCTCCCCCACATAAATAAATAAATAAAACCTTTTTTAAAAATGCTTAGCTTTTTAAAAACATGCAAATGAGAAAGATAATTTTATTAACCCAGACAGTGCAGTGGGAACTTATGAGAAGCTTCAGGTGCTATCCTCAAATGAGAAATTTGTTTATCAGATTGCGATGCTTAGCAGAAAAAGTGAGGGGGGCATATACTGGATTAAGGTTTTTTAAAAACACAAAGAATATTTCAAGGAGAAAATAAACATTAGAGGCTGTTTTTGTTGTGTGTAGGTTTCTTTCCATTCTGCTCTTTTAAAATCCATTTTATAGATTTTGTAATTTTTCAAGAGTTAAGACTTTGCAGCTTAATTTATGTGATTATCAAGAGAAACTAATTCAAAAAGTGGACAACTCTGTGGAAGTGACTTTATCAGGCTTCGAAAGCCAAAATTTAAAAGGAAAACTAATTTCATCACAAATATCCTTCAGTCAGCAAAAGCTCTAATTGAAAGTGGTCAGACTTCCTGAAACACTTAAGCAGTTAAAATCCCTGATTTATTTTACATAACGGGGAGGAATTCAAGCAACAGGACCCATTTCAACCCTCATACAGAATATCAGCCCCTTTTCAATTTTACCTAGCTGTTAGATAAGGGTAGTGCACACTGTGAAACTCTGATTGGCTACAGAAAATACTGGAAAACCTGACTTTATGTTTGTTTAAACGAAGCCCTTTCTCATCTCTGAGCTGAGACACAGCTGCATATACATTTCTGTGTGGGGCCAATGGAGGCCCCTTTCCTGAGGGTTTTTTGCCACCAATATCCATCACCTAAAATGTATTCAAAATGATGAGTACGAACATGCACATATTCTAAGTTGCTAAAAAAAAAACTCCACTGTGAGTTTCTCAGAAATGCCAGTGTGCCCACTCTTGCACATGCTTTCTCTCTCTAGTCTCCTCCTTCATCTGCCAGCCCCATTTCTGGATATCCAGAGGATATATCGGAGGTTATTAAAGTTGAGACTGAAGAACTCACTCAAGGTCATTAGACAGCAGTTATAAGAGCAGCCAAGAGAAAGGAGATTCTTTTTTGCTTAACCTAAAACTGGCAGGTTAGTCTGACCCTAACGTCTTCCATGGGAAATCCAGACCCCTCCTATAGGTGACTGATTACAATGGGACATAAAGAAAAGGATCGGAAGTAGAATCTTTAAGGAGACCTTACAAGCTAAACAATACATAAACCATAATCACTTACTTCGAAAACCATACTCATATTGCGTGTCTATGTATTTGTATACATCCCTCTACATGTAGAAAAACATATGGAAGGAGCACACCTCTAGATCATGTGAATTGTTAAAACAACCCCTACGATAAAAGAAAACGACTGAGAGCTTAAAATAATACAGACCAAAATATCTAATTTTTTGAATTAAAAGCTACATACAGTCACTTCAGATTTATTTTTCAAAAATTTTTGTCTAAAGGTAGCATGATCGAGTAGGAGCAGAGAGCTGGATAAATGCATACATTTGCATTTGAATGTTGCTAATCACCAGCTGAGTGAACTTGAATGAGTAACTCCCCCTGAGCTTTGCTCATTTGTGAAATGATTGAATTGCGCCAGTAACCAGTATGTTCTTTGCCACTATCAAAACAGATTTAGGTCTTGCATAAGCAAAATTAAAAATTTTATAGAGACATTTGAGGTTATTTCATGTATTTCATGTATCTAAAACCATTACTAAGACACCGCATTAGCTAACTCTATAAAAAAGATCTGTCCTGTAAAACAGTAAACCTCAGATTGGTGCTGATGAAGCCCCAGGGGACAACAGTGTCCCTCTCTAACACTGCTGGCCTTTGAACTCCAGACTGTCTGCTTGCTGGGAGCAAGGAGCTTGTTGGACATTGTTGTATCCCTAGGGTGTGTTAGAGGCCCAATAAATATTAGTTGCATAACTGATTAGTCCTTTAAATCCAAGTCTCTTATACTCAGATAAGAGATCTATTTTTATGAACTGGAGAATCACTTGGCACCATTTAAAAGAAAAAAAAACAAAAAAACTAAAATAAATAAATAACAAATTGACCTATTTTACCGGAATTTTGCTTTCTGCTTAGCAGTCTTGGAAGAGCCCTGTACTTCCTCGCTTCCAGTTAGGAAAAAACCTCTTTCCACTCTTCTTTAAGAAATATCTACTCATTTTATAATTGCAACAGGGTACAGCAGTGCATGTGGCAGGACTGATGGATGTATTTCTCACGTGAACTTGAAACCTGAAATGTATGTACCTGAACTACAGATTAATCAACACACGAGCATGGGCTGCTGTGTCTTACTGATTAATTATGCTGAATGATGGATACAGGTTTAATCACTTTACCTGATAGATGTAGGGAGCCTGCAAATGACAGTTACCCTATCATTTCTCAATAAACTGCTTTCTAACCACCTTACTGCAGAAATTTCCAGAAGTTGCTGTTCCAGAGGGGGGAGAAAAAGGCATAGGATTTTCCATGCATCGCTTTACATTTCTACTAATTTATTTTTAAGTTTGTTCCTTGACCAAAAAATCATACCTATGTAAATACAATAATTATCCAGGAATTCCATTGTCTGAAAATCTGTCTCATCAACTAGAAAACATAATTTAAAAGGTTAATAGGATTCAGAATCAGGTTTATAATGTTAGGGAAATAACTCTTTCCTTAGGCTAGAAAACCAGCCATTCATGATTAAAATTACATGTCTAAAAATGAAGAGGAAGAAACATGCCTACAAACCATCTCTTCTCCTTTTTAGAGGAAAATGCTAGATTAGGTCACATAAGAAAAATGGAAGAGCTTAGTAAGCACTTCTTTAACTGAAAACAAAGAAACCAAAAAAAACAAAAACCAAAAAACAGGAGGTATTACGTAATTAATATTTTCCATCTAGATAATTCAGTAGACACCCTAAGGAGAAAATGAATAATGTCTGACCAGTGAGACTTAACAAATTGGTAGCAACCTCTCCCACAGACACTGAAGTTAACTCCTCTTTCCCTTTTCCTTTCACTGCATTTTATACCTCTGTCACAGTTTATCATTAGCATAGTTTTTTACTCCACGATAATTAATGTGAAAAATGTATTAGAGTTATGGGTGGACATTGGCCTCTCCTTCATTAGAGGTAGTGGTGGCCCGGAAAACAGTGGCCATCATATCTCATTTAATACTGTTCTGCACAACATATAAATAGTTCCCCACTGATAGGAGATGGTCAATAAAATCTTATTGAATTAAGTTGAATAAACGTATAGACTCCGCAGAGAAAAAGGTTAGTTTGCCCATTCCTGATCTCTATAACTCCTTTCAACTATACGTAAACTGCCTTAAACCTCAGCCCCACTCAGACCCTGCCCCCATAAAGGGCTTCTCTTGCATTTGTGGGCAAAGTCCAGCCTTTGCTGTGAGGGCCAGCATATCTTCCATGAGGCATCCTCTCTTACTCTGTCACTTTGTAGAGGCCATCCGTGAGTCCTGCGCCACACCGTTCCCTCATGAGAATTTCCGTCTCCCCGTGGGGCATTAGGCTGGGCCTGGGGACAGAGATGTATAAATGAAGGGGGCATTTTCTGGGGCTTCTCTTCCTACCCATTCCCTTTGCTGAAATCCCAGCCCTAGTCAGGGACTTGAGCAATTACACTGGCTGGGAAACTTCAGTTGCTGACCCCCGCTCTTATTTTGTACCAAAACTTAAACTCTACCATATGTTCTACGTCCAAAGCACGTTGAACTTGCTTCCACATGGGGACGTGCGCACACTCGGCTTCTCCAGGAAACAGCCACCATGCAAGGAGCAAAACCAAAGTATGAGGACCAGGGCCCACACGCGACTGGTTTGAGCCTTCAACAGACATGTGAGCCAGATTTCTGGGGCTGTCTTTGAAAGGTAGAAGAGTAGTGGTAGAGTTTCAGGTTGAAAAGCCCTTTTGTGGCAGTTATGAGGTTATCAGGGTCACAAATAATTTGGAGGAGTCTAAGAACCTTGAGTTCCTCAGCCAATTTCTTCTTAACTCTCTAAACTTCAGTTTCCTCCTCTAAGACAGAGATATTACCTGCTTTGTCGTAAGGTTTAAGTGGTGAATGGAGAAAGTAGATAAAGGGCCTAGTACAGTACCTGGTTTATCAGTGCTTGACAAATATTAACTACATTTCTTTTTCTCTTTTCATATAAGAACGAACTACAGTTCGCTCAAAACAAGAGAGGTTAGGGAAGTGGGCATAGCCCTGGAAGTGAACACTGACCTAGGAGGCTGCCGGAAGGACTGGATCAGTCCAACCCTAAATGGTGCTGATTCCAGTCATGAAATGAGGAGAACTATGGGCCTTGCTCCCCTGACAGACTCTGAGCGTTGTGGTGACAAACCCAGACCTGTCGTCTTTTGCCAACTCTGCTACTACAAGGTAAAAACTAGGCACATGGTGACAACAGCACTTACAGACCAGCCAGCCCCAATACCTAGGGGACCTAGGCCAAGACTACAAATGGAAGCCCATGTATCTTACGTCTAAATATCGAAATGTTACAAATAAAACTATCAGACCCTTACATAAAATATGTTCTATTCTCTGACCTTACAAATATACCTGCATATGAGTAGGAAAGCCAGGTTTGAATTTACTCCTCTTGGACACTCTGGGGTTTCCTGCTGGAGTCTGATGCTACAGGGAAAGCTGTCTCTAAACCCTCATCTGGCCCAGCTTAGGTCTTCATAGTGAGGCTCTTGCTGCCTTCCACCTTCTTCACCAGAAGCCCCTCACAAGCCCCTTGGGCATGAGTGTAAGCACACTGGTGGCTTGGTCTACTTTCAGGTGGAAAGGCTCAAGGAGTAGGCTTGTACAAGCTCTAGAAGTTGACTTGTGGCCATGTGGCATGGATGGAATACTGGGTACTCAGAGTACGGTCTAGAAGGAGAGGTGCTGTCAATAGTGAGGACATCCCCTTGGTCTTATGCTTTTCTGGTTTCAGCCAAGGGAAGCCAGACTAGGGTCCTGTAAAACCCAGAGCCTGGGAAAGAAGTCCTCCTTGCGCAAGTCTAAGGGCAAGATGCTTAAGTGACGGGTTTGGTAACAGAAAAGAAGACCATTCCCTGAATGTAGGAGCTGCAGCCTTGGGTTTACAAAGCAGCATGAGTTATGTCCAAAAATATCTGATAATCATTTACTGATGTGCTGTGACTGTGGCTCAGGGGAATTTTGCATTGGGAATTTTTTAAATTTCTTTTTTCTCTAAATGTCTTTTTTCTCTTTCTGATTTTCTTTTTTTTTTTTCCTGGCTTCTCTGTGTATACACTGTTGCTTTATTGTATGTAACTAGCTGGGTTTTTTTGTTACAGGATAGGTATGTAGTCCTTGAGTTTATTTAATAGAAAAATTTACACCTAACTTTTATTTCGGTAATTGATCAATATCTTTATATGAAAAAGCCTTGAATTGTTCTTGCAAATTATACAACCTACCTAAGGCCCTCTGACCAAAGCTCTCCCTACAAAAGACAGTAAGACTAAACAGCTTTAAAATAAAGATTTAAACTTCTAAATCTATATTCTATTCTATTTTCCCCCTAGGGGAGCTCTCCAAAGCAAGAACAGAAAATTAACTATCTATCCAGAATTGCTACATTTGGGAAAAAAGTCTGAATGACAGGCAGTTACTTAGAAACTAAGGTTTTCATTATTCAGATTATTATGCCACTAAAATTAAGGTGGTAGTTCTTCATGATAAGTATAATCGCAGCAATTTAAAGTTGGTAGGGACTTTAAAAATGATCAAAATCACTGTGGTGGGAGGTATATTTGGAAAAAAGAAAAAAAGCAGAAATTTAAGTGGTTTAGTTAGTTAGGTCCTAAGAAGAGAGATTGGGCTGGAACTCAGGTCACATTTCTAGCTAAGTGGATGTCTTCATCAGTTTGGGCTGCTATAACAATTTACCATAGAATGGCTGGCTTAACTAACAAACATTTATTTCTCTCAGTTCTGGAGTCTGGGAAGTCCAAGATCCAGAGTGCTGGCGGATCCTGTGTCTGGTAAGGGCCCTCTTCCTGCTTTGCACGTGGCCACATTACTGCATCCTCCCATGGTGGAGAGAGGCTTCTCTCTCTCATCTCTTCTTATAAGGGCACTCATCCCATTCGTGATGACTCCACCCACATGACCTCATCACCTCCCAAAGGCCCCACCTCCTGATACCATCACATTAGAGGTTAGGGCTTCAACATGTGAAGTTTGGGGGGTACACGGAGTCCATAATAGTGGGCTTTCCTCTATAAGGGGGTACTGAGTCTAGGACCGTGAATACGAAAGCACATTTCCAGATCTCCTTGAAAGACTGCAGATGAAGGTAAGAAATGGTGGTAATGAAAGGAGGAAAAGGTAGAATAGGAGCTTCCCTGTGCCTTGGCACATTTAGAGAGGAGGCTCTCCTGGGTCAGACACATTCACAGAAGCGGCCACCTTTGCCAGAACCAGGTGCCTATTCTGCAACCAATAATATCTTATCTTTCTAAAGAAATTGGTTGATCTAAAGATAGAAATAAAAGAAGCAGAAAGTCATAGCTAAGAGAACACCATCCAGGAATTTGAAATATTAAACACCGAGTTTGAATTCGGTTTGAATCATCATCCCACCCACTTGTAAATTTTCTTCAAGTACAGAATTCACAAGGCGCAGGAAGATGAGTCAACGTATTTTCCTCCACAGAAATCACTTTCTGAGGTGCTCTTTGGGGGAAAGAGCGGGGTTACATGAGACCAAATGCTTTGCATGTTTGATTTGAAGCGGATCTGACAATGACACACCGAGGAGGCCCGGCCTCGGCAGCCAGAGCTGGTGCTGCTGAGCCGCAAGCCAGAGGCATGGAAATCTGTAACAACAGAGAATCAGCCCAAACAGGATTCATTTAGGACTGCCTGTCAGTTGTGACTCTTGGGCCATTTGTATAAGGAGGACTGGCGGGATTGTAAAATGGCCTTGAACTTGTTTTTAGTTGTCACTAGCTGTAGGGACTTATCCCATAAATTTAGCACATGGGATGAGTGATTGAAAAGAAACTGATAGAAGGTTAGCCCTTCCCCAAGGAGGTATCTTCCTCTTACATAAGATCTTAAGGGCATGCATGCCGAGGAATATGCTTGCGATAATTGACTCACTTAGGAAGGGAGCTTCCATTTGCAGGGTGAAACAACTGGTCACATATCAAATCCTGACTTGGCATCCCCTCAAGAGCAACTTGGATATAATTCCTTGAGAAATAGGAAAGGCAGCATTACTTCCAGAGTACTGTTGGCAGTGGATTCTTGGGGACTCGACATGAGAAAAGCAAATGTGTTTTATATAAAGTAGGGGGAAAAAAAGTTCCTCCTAGAATTATGAAATACTGGACATGGAAAAGATCCTGGGGGTCATCTATTTTAATCTCCCTATTTTAGAGAGGAGGAGCAAACTTCTAGAAAAATTAGAGGACAGAACCAAGATTACTGAGTTAATAAAGAAAGGTAGTACAGAGTAGTTGCTTTCCAAGGGTGTTCTAGCATCAGACTCCCTTGGTATATATGCTGGGCCCACTGATCACTGGCTGTGTAACTCTGAATGAGTTACTTGAACTTTCTGCATGTCAGATATCCTATGAATAAGTGGGGGTCATAGTTTCTACTATATTGAGATTACTATAAAGATTAAATGAAATATTTTGTATAAAATGGTTTGTATAATTACAAGTCAGATGGTAAATAATCAGTAAATGTTAACTAATATTAATATAAAAATATGATGATGATGATGATAAATTCATCTTTTGTCATGTGACAAGATAAGAATTAGTCCAGGAATCTCCAGTGTGCTCTCTGATACTCACAGCAATTTCAGGGTCAAATTTAGTTAACTAGTCAACTATCATCAAGTGAGAGGCTTTTCTACTGAAAGAGCTAATTGCGCTACAGGCAGAATAAAGATGCAAGTACTTTTGGAAGAGTTGAAGAGACTGGGGTGGATAAAAGGACAATTAAACAACTTAGTAACATGTGGGACCATTAAACCTGAATGGATAAGGAGTTTTGGACAGATGTCAGCCTAGGAGAGGGATCTAGTGAATTGTCACAGAATTCTGTCTTTCAATTCATTCTAGATAATATATAGAAGACAATGTTTATCAGTTAGGGGGATGAAGTAAAATTGATAAGGTCAAATCTTGGCAGGCTATAGCCAAAAGATAAATTCAGAAAGAAAACATGTAAACAGATATATTCAGATTTTTTTAAATCAACTACATAAACAAGAGACAACCAAAACGTGTTTTAGCGGTAGCACACGTCAAACATTTATCAATTTTAGCTGCCGTTAAACCCAAAATGATGTAAAACCCAAAGGGCAGCAAATTTATTGACAAGTCCATGCATCAACTGAACACTGTGTGCGAACATTTTATCAAGAATTTGAAAAGCTGAATGTCTATTGCCTCTCTGGAATAATATCACAAAGTAGAAATCAAAGTCCTTAGGAAATAAATGGTGAGGAAAGTGGCAGAGGTGAAATAAAAGCTGACAGATCTTTGAAAAGAAGGAAACAAAAAGTAAAATCAGCACAGTAGGAAAGATAGAAATGGGAGGAACATAAAAGTGAAACAAAGCAAAACACAGAAGAAAACACCAAGGCAGAGAGGAGAGAAATACAGCAAATGTACAAAAGAAATAGAAGAAAGAATAAACATAAATGAGCAAGAAAATGATAGAGAAGCAAAAGAAGGTAAATCCAGCATACACCTATGTGGGGTCTCTAAAGAAGGAGTAAAGTTACTGGAAAAATACAGAGTCTGAATTCAAGAAATATTTTCTAAAATAAAAATAAACTTGAATCTGAAAAGACACATCTTTGCTAGAGAAATTGACCCAGAATAGTGGATACCAAGATGTAGGGACTGAAAAATACAGAATCCTTTTCTCGCCAGAAAAACAGATGAAAACATGAAATGATGGGAGAATTGGCAGGAACATTCAAACCTATAGGATCGTTAATCAAAACATAAAATTAACTTAGATAAAGAAAATATAAACCAAGGAAATTATATCAAGTCAAGTAATTTTTTGTCTATTAAAAATTATAGGCAAACTGCATTGAATAAATGAGAACTGAGTAAAAATTGTTCCCATAAGTCTTTCTGGGGAAATTACTGGAGGACAAAGTTCAGCTTCAAAAATGACAGGGGCCCCCCCAAGCAGCAGGACCGTCAGGGAGGCAGAGCGTTGAATGGTCAGTTAATCTCTGAGAGTCAAAGGATATCATTTAAGCCCAAGAGATCAAATATTAGAAGTAAAAGAGCATTTACCTCTATAATGACAATAATTTAAAAAGACTTTTAAACTGACTAAAATTGAAGGGGAGAGGAGAGAAGAGAGGAGAAAGGGAGTGAAATAAGCTAATGCATCATCTCTCATAGGTGGAGAGATTCATTTTCTTAAAAGGATTAAGTTTGTTATACAACTTTATAATTTTAAAAGAATGCGACCATGCCAAAACATCAGAATTCCACATATAAAGGCACAGAGAAATGAAGAAAATGAAACACCTAGTGAAACAGATACACAGTTATGAATAAAAAAATCATAAACTGTTTTCACAGAACTAATACAAATATATATCATTATTTTATTAAAATACAAAAGATTGGATTACAGAATGCATTAAAATTTTCCATTAATGAAAACAGAAGTGCATTAATGATCTGGCCTTTTTTTTTTATTTGTATTTACTCCATCTACCACTGGCTTCCTTGCTGTTATGGAATGCGTCATATCTCCTTCTACTGCTTCAGGGCCTCTGTACTTGCTATTTTTTTTGCTTTCCCTGGGATCTGCCCATAACCAGCCAACTCAGATTTGTATTCTCTAGGTTCTTAGGTTCCATTCCCGGAGAGATTTTCTCAATACTATATATACAGTATTGGCTTGTGTAAGTACCTAAAAATTTTCTGGAAGGTTGAGCAAGAATGTAATAATTGTTGGGGCGCCTGGGTGGCACAGCGGTTAAGCGTCTGCCTTCGGCTCAGGGCGTGATCCCAGCGTTATGGGATCGAGCCCCACATCAGGCTCTTCCGCTATGAGCCTGCTTCTTCCTCTCCCACTCCCCCTGCTTGTGTTCCCTCTCTCGCTGGCTGTCTCTATCTCTGTCGAATAAATAAATAAAATCTTTTAAAAAAAAAAAGAATGTAATAATTGTTAACTTTAAAAAAAAAAGGAAACTGAGCTGTTGAGACACAATTGTGGGGGGAGAATTTTTTACTTTATATCGTTTTATACTTTGGATATTTGAATCATGTGGTTAAATGATATATTTTTAAATTTTTTAACATAATAATGCATTGTGATGAGAACCAAAAGAAGGCCACAGAACCCAAAGGAAAGCTGTTAAGAAGATTTTTTTTTTAGAATATATATTCTTACATGACTTTTAGACTAAAAAATGGAATAAGCCAAGAAGGGTCGGGGTGATGGATCTCCAGGTAGAAGGTAAGACAAAGACAATTTTTAATTCATGAATCAGCATTGTATGTGCACAGAGGTACAAGCCACATAGTGTAACTGAACCACAATGGGCAAGACAGAGTGTAGACAGAAGTGAGGCTGGAGAGATAGGTTGGGTCAAGTATACACATCATGTTAGCAATCTTACATCTCATCCTGGAAGCAATAAGAAGCCACTGGAGAATTCTACGTGAAGCTTCAAAAACATCACTGCCTACCAGAAGTTAGCTCAGTTTTTTATATAATTGATAACACCTATATCAACTTATAAGATAAACCATAACATCAAATCGATAAAAGTCCGTAATTAGTTTTGGAAAGAATGTGAAGAAATTCAAACTTCTATATTGTTGGTCATTGTCTAAATTGGTCCAGGCACTTCAAATAGCAATTAATCAATTTCTATTTGTGTTGAAAATGGGCATTACATACATCCCAGTAATTCTAGGTCCAAGTTTATACCCAAGGGAAACACTCATGTAAAAGCACAAGGACGCAAGTACAGGACATTGTTATAGGATGTTTGTAATACCAAACCCTGGACAGCATCTAAGTCTCCATAAACAAGAAAGTAGATAAATACATTGTGGTATATTCACAAAATATTATTCACAGAAAGATCACCTTACGGCACACACACACACACACACACACACACACACACACATAAATCAATCAATAATTAAGTCAATCCAGGTAAATGGAGTCCAAATATCCTGTATTCTCATTGTTGCTGGAACTAATTACCACAAACTTAGTGGCTTAAAACAATAAAAATGTATTATTTTATAGTTCTGAGGTCAAAGTCTGAAAAGGGTCTCATTGAGCTAAAATCAAGGTGCCAAAATGCTACCTTCCTTCTGGAGGCTCTAGGCAAGAGTCTGGTTTGGTTTTTTTTTCCCCTTTTCCAGCCTCTAGGCTATCTGCTTTCCTTGGCTGGTGGCCCCTTCCTCCTTCTCCAAAGTCAGCAGTGGCTGGCCAAGTCTTCCTCTGCATGCCTCCCTCAAACAATGGCTCTTTCACCTTCCCCTTCCATCTTTTAAAGACCTTTGTGGTTACATTGGGCCTACTTAGATAATCCAGGAAAATCTTCCTATTTAAGATCAGCTGATTACTGGGGCGCCTGGGTGGCTCAGTCATTAAGCGTCTGCCTTCGGCTCAGGGCATGATCCTGGTGTTCTGGGATCAAGGCCCGCATCAGGCTCCTCTGCTGGGAGCCTGCTTCTTCCTCTCCCACTCCCCCTGCTTGTGTTCCCTCTCTCGCTGGCTGTCTCTCTCTCTGTCAAATAAATAAATAAAATCCTTAAAAAAAAAAAAATAGATCAGCTGATTACTCACCTTAATTCCATCTGTAATCTTAATTTTTTCTTCCATATCATCCCATATTCACAGGTTCTGGGGAAAAGGATGTGAACCTCTTTGGAGGGCCATATTTGTGTCTACCATATTCCTCTGACTACTAATGATTCGTTGCACTCTGATTCTTCCTCATGATCTAAGACCGGCTCAGTATAGTGGTGAGTAATAGTGCAACGCTTTCTTATTTAGATACCGCACAAAGTGAACTCTGGAAACCAGACAGCACAGATGCAACAGGAATCTCACCATCACCATCAGCCAGCTATTTGAAATTCAAGGTTTACTACTTTTGAACTCAAGGTTCATAGCACTTAACTGGGCTCAGCGAAGATCCAAAATAACCTTTTCAGGAACCCACAACTGAACTGGCGACACAGTCAGCCAAAGTCAAAATAATATCCATAGACTTGAGCAATTCATATTGACCGGTACAGAGGAGACCAACTAAAACAGCACAAAAGGCCCTTCCGTCCTGAGTTTTCATGCAATTGAAGTCCAATCGCTAAAATCAAGTGGGTAAGAAATCAATGCTTGCTCTTGATTTTCCAGACTTCTAACACCCTGAGATGATTTGGAGAGTTGCTGTTCTATCAAACCAATCATGAATAAATGACTGGACACTCATTTCCATTTAGAATGTCTGTTTAAATGCTGATTTGACCTCCAAGTGTACTGGGGTTGAGTAATGTATGTAAAACTGTCATTAAAATTGCATATGAAGCACCAGTTAAAACGAAGCTACTATACCTTTTTCTTCCCTGGAATCCTAGGGGGGAAGAAAGCAATGGCAGCCAATCATCAATAAGATGAGGCAGAACACGGAAATTTTAATGTTCATTATAAAAATATCTGAGCCTCTCAATTTTGCTGAGAGAATTGGACCACCTCCTGCTAAAGCCCTTTGTGGTATTTTTAAAAATACAACGGAAAATAACCCTCTTAAAACGAGACCACTGAATGCCATTCTGTTTTTGCACCGGAAATTAAGGGTGTAGAGCGTGTAATATAAATGTCTTCAGAGTTTCACAAGAAACACTCAGTGAAAATCCTTTTAAATTTATTTGGTGGTTTACCTCCCACCCTCAGGGGTTGAAAATCTCAAGCACAGGAAGCAGTTACTGATTTACGGGTTGATCTGCAGCCTTTTGTTTCGGTGACAGCTCACTTGACCCATTTCATTTCTCTCAATTGCTTTTTAATTTCCTGAGGACAGCAGCGTGGTCGTAGTGTGTTTAGAGCATCATGTGTTTCAAAACGCTGAACCCTCTCATTTTATTTCATAATTCATCTCAGCTGGAAAGGCAGATTTCCTTTAGAGGAATGAGAGTGCAGGTTTGGAGGGTCAAGGGACCCAAGCTGAGTGGCTGCATTGCTGTTTGCCAGTCATGTGACCTTGGAAAATTCCCTTACCCTCTCTGAGCCTAGGTTTCCAGCATCTGTTTCAATAAAGGACTGAACTATATTTCCAAAGATCCTTTCTGTTCTAAAATGATATATTTTTTAAAGGTATCACTAATGGGTCCTCAGCACTAGTAAAAGTATACACTGTCCTCTTTTGTACAACAAAAAGGTGGTTTTGTTAATTTCTGGAACATTAGTTCATCCAGGCATAACCATTTGGAACAAAACAGCATGTTTGGTCATTAAATAGCAAATACTTCAGATGGTTCATTCTATGAGACATTGTGGCTTGTCCTTTACCCTGTTTATTATATAGCTCTTACTAGAATATTCATTTAGACTCTGGGATGAATCCTAACCAGGCACTGATTATAAAATGCAAAAGCTGAGACCACTGATTTTTTTTTTTCCAGTTCCAAAACTTTTTTCAGGGTGCCACACTTCATAAAACTCGCCCCCCTTTGTGGTTATCTTTTCAAACCTTATCCATCCTTACAGGCCTAGAAGGAGTCCATCTGGTCAATGAGGCTCTGCATGAATAGTCTAAAGTGTGTATTTCCTGAGTCACTGTAGAATTTGATCATAGCAATGCTCATCAGAACCACAAATATTTATCAACTTGTATGTTTGTGTACAAATGAGAAGGTATAGAGGAAACACAGAGGGTAAAACATAACCACTGCTTTCAAAGAACCTGTAATTAACATAAGAACGTACAACTTAAGGGAATATGTTAGATGCAAAAATTACTTGATCATTTTAAGGTTACCTATTGTTAATTATAAAATGAGTGACGAATCATCCAGAAAATTTTTAATATTTTTTTACCCTTGAACTATTTTACTTTTATAAATAAAATAACTTACCAAATACCTATTCAGTAAAGTTAGAAATGGTATGGTTGAAGTAAGGATAGGAAACCTATGTCTTCTCTCAAAACACATCCTTACAAATTTAACACTCTAAAGAAAATGATTTTAAAACCGCAGGGCAACAGGGTTTGACACTGAATGCATAAAAGAAACACAAGCTGGATAATGAGTCTTCCTAGAAGCAGTGAAACTGAACCCAGATTTTAAAAAGATGCATGGATGTTGGGCAGATTAAGATAACCCTGTGGAAGCCTCACAGGTTAATGGAAAGAGCGTGAAGGAAGCATTGAGGGGCCATTGCAAGGAGATTTGGAAACAGAAACAATTATAATGAGAGAAATACTTTGTGAAATGTATTATCTTTCTTTTTCCATTTTAATGCGTGAGGCTTTGTCTTTAGTCATTTGGGATTACTTCTCTGTCTTGAGTGGCTGAGTGAGGATGGAGGGACACAGAAGTAGAAAATTAAAACTTTTAGGGCAGAAACACAGAAAGAATCTTTCAGGTTTTTAATATCAAAAGATTCATTATGAAATGAGATAACAGTCTTGAAAGCTAAACTTTGAGAAGAAAAAATAATTAAGTGTACTTAATAATCATTAACATATAAAAGGCACAGTTAGATCATAGGGTTGTGGAGTGGTAGGGAGTGCTATTTTGTGTATATGTGTGTGTGTGTGTCCCTTTCTTAGAGAGGCTATGGCCTTTCCCCATGCTGGAGGGGGGTCTGTTTGCCTATCGGGTAGAAAAAGAAAACAAAATGTCCAGATGAGTTTTGGTAGACCAAAACTGATCAGAGGTGATAGTTGCTCCCTGGGTATAACATGGGACAGGCTGAACATCTAACTTCAGCTCAGAGCATAGAATGAGCATGATGGGACAAGCTGCCAAGTAGATAACTGTGACTGTGAGCTTCAGCATCCCAGGGTCTGAGTGCAGTGCCCCGAAGCCCAGAAGATCTTGGAAGACTGTGATGGAACATGGAGTGTTCTGCGGAGGTCTTCACTGTGGAGGGACTTGCAGACTGATGCCTAATGGCTAGGACACAGACTCAAGAGCTGTGTGTCAGCAAAACGCTTGCAAAAGAGCTGACAGGACCAGCTTAATTTAGGAGGGACCAGCTTAGGGAAAAGACCAAACTAACCATCAGACAACAGAGAAAGCAAGACCAGGAGACATTCACAGGTATCAACAATCTACAGATTCATACCTCTGTCACCAGAACAAGACTGCAGTAAACACTTCAAACCCAATGCCACCAAAATGAAGGGAAAGGAGAGAACAAGCACTTGTGTGAGGCTTTCGAGTCATCAAAAAAAGGTCTTAGAATTTTGGGACCAGTAGGATTAAACCTAGTCTCCCCCAGCAGAAGGTTTGTATGTGACCCCATGGCTAGATACACTCAGAGATGGTGTAGGGGATGGGGGAGGGGTGGGGTAAATTCAAGGAAGAAAAGATGAATCATAGAATAATGAAGTTATATTTGGAATTAGTCTCAGTGAAATAGAACCCTGCCACACTAATCTGTTTGAAAATAATCGAGAATTTGCATATATAAATAATAACAATGAAGACCAGAACGACGTGCCAAGTTGTGGAAAATTCCAAATGTAAGTGTTACACATTCCAAATGATGTCCTTCATTTCCAAATCCTGTCTCCTCCCTGTCACAGACAGCCTCTTGGGAAAGTAATTTTTCTGCTACTCCAATTATCTTTCTTCCAAGAATCCACCAATCATTTTTTTTGTCCTTTCCTTCATCATATAAATGAACAATCAAATGAAGCATTAAAAAAAAAAAAAAGACAAGTAAGAGGAGTAAGGTACAAGGAGCTGCGAAGGGTCTGGGCTAACAAGCGGCCCTGGCACTGTTTCTTGGGTAGTGGGAGAAGACACGAGACCTCTGGGCCAAAGAACAAGGACTTTATTACTCACAGCAATAGCAGTAGCTACAGGATCAGCATTTTTACCGCTTCCCCGCACCCAAATCCCAACAAGGCAACACAGAGAGGGCCACGTAGCATTTGCTGTCATAGTGGGTGGCACTGCCAATTGCATTACATAACCCCAAACTTATGGAATTCCCATCTTTTATACTGGAGAGTAAGCATGCCTGCCTTTTGCCCCCACAGGAAGTTATTATCTTCACCACATTATTCAGTAAACAAACCTTCTGTTGGCCCTGAAGAGAAACCCTATCGCTACTTTCCAATGCTGTTCACTCCACAAACATTCTTGAAAACAGAGTTTGGAACAAAGATAGTCTGCTCAAAAGATGTGTAGAAAAATGACAGACCTATGGAGAATTGTCTCCCAACACAAGGCTTGATTAAGGTTAAGGTTAATGATTAAGGTTAAGGTTAATGATTAAGGTTATCATTTACCTCAGAAATGAAGGTTATTAAAAACATTTGAGAAGAAAAGTTATTTTTTTAAAAACATAAAGAGTAATACTTGTCTTAGTCAGTTTGGGCTATTACATCAAGATACCATAGACTGGGTGGCTTAACAACGAAGATTTAATTCTCATAGTTCTGGACACTGGGAAGTCCAAGATCAAGGTAACAGCAGATCCAATCAGTGTCTAGTAAAGGCATTTTTCCTGATTTTCAGACCAGGTTGCTATAGTCTCAAGTGGCAGAGAGTGGAGAGAGAGGAAGCAAGCTCATTTGTTCTGTCTCTTTCTTCCTCTCTCTTTCCCTCTCTCTCTCTCTTTCTTGTGTCTCTTCTTACAAGGGAGACACTAAAGCCATCATGAAGGCTCTACCATCACGATCTAATTACATCCCAAAGGCCCCACCTCTTAACATCATCCCATTGGGAGTTAGGGTTTCAACACACGAATTTTAGAGGAACACAAATATATAGTTCATAATATCCCTGAAGTTTGAAAATTGGTTGAAAAAGTGACATTTTATTAATCCAGGTGAGAGGTATATTTAATATGACTTATATTTTCTTAACTCCCTAACTAGAAGTTGGTTCTCTTTGGGATCCAGACTATATGTTATATGAGCTAAACATTTCCCACATCCCTATCACAGGAACGGGTGCAAAGTAGGCGCACAATACCCTTGTTCATACAATGATTTATTAATTTGAATCCAGGGGTTGCTGAGAACAGTAGATACAGCTTTTAATGACTAGCCACAGTAGCACAGCATAGAAGAACTGAATTTGCCCACACTTCCTCATTATACATCTCATTCCCCAAGAAAGCAATCACCTCTTTAACGCTACTTCCTTTTGGGGAATTTTCTTCATAAGCAAGTTATATTATACTTATAAAGAACATTATCTAAGCTGTTTTGGCCCATACCTCTAAAAAGTCAGCTTATAAGAGAGTCAAGCTTCAAGTGTGTGGCAATGCTCTTTTTTGTCAGTGACTTGGAGGCCGTGCTTTTTTATGACTTGTGTTTTTATGTCAATGGTTGCTACTGTGTAGCTGCTTTCTAATTACACAGGACCATTGCTAAAAATTGAATTTTTAATATTGATGCTTCCCACTCTTAATGGTGCAAATTTTCTTTTAATTAATTAGCAAAATAATGTTTATTATAGGAAAATGCCTAAGGCAAAACCTAATTCCAGGTACCCATCAAGGAGGAAACAAAACACTCAATGCTCACTGGGTGAACAATCTCTCTTTTAAGGTCAACATGATGGATAAAATTGCAATGTTTTTTGTGGCTGCTTTACTTACTAGAGTCAGCCCTTTTACTTAGAAGAAAATGAAAGCATTTTTTCTTTAAGTTTAGAAGTTAACCTTTGCCAAATGGTGATAGAAATAATTAACAATAGCATCTTAGTCAAGTTAGTTAATGAAGCTTTATGCTGCATCTCTATGATCTTTGATTTCTTCAAGGATTTTGGAACCTCAGCAAATGCAAAAGGAATTTTCATAGGAGGAAATTGCCAAGCAGAGTTGAGGTGAAGACTGAATGACTTCAGTAGAATCAGCCCTGTATATATCATGGTGACATATGGCTTCACGCGTGATGATATCTCAGTACTCGAAGAGTGCAATCCACTCCACTATATTGAACTGATGCCCAGGCCAAGCGTTTTGGTTTGGTTTCGGTTTTCTCTTTGACCCTCCCTCTTTTAGAATCAGCCGTTCATGTTCTAGTTCTCATTCAGATTTATTTCATTAAATTACTAAACAATTCATTGTTTTGGGGGGTTTTTCCTCCTCTTAACATGATAAGACATTTAGGATTTTGCTGAGCCTTGTTTTTATTCTGTGTTGTGACTTCCCATGGTGAGGGCAACAGAGTGAAGACTGAGTTATTACAACCCAGGTCTTGATCCAAAACTCCTTGCCAATGTATCTTTCCTTACTAATAAAGACAACGGAAAATAAATAATCCTAAAACGATTTTAGATCCCACCCTTGGAAAAAGTTATTCTGGTGGATGTGAATAAGCGTTTTCTATGTCATTTGAATATTGTACAAATATATAAATGTGTGTGTGTGTGTGTGTGTGTGTGTATGTGTTTGTTTGTCAGGGGATAATATCTCTAACGCTGCAGATAAAAAACAATAAAACCTATGCAAATGAATTGATTCACAATGAAATCTTATATAATGTGATTTTGTAGTACTGCTTTCTCTTCTTATCAATTTTATTGCTGTTAATTCTTGTCTTCTGCTTTATTCTGGAAATATTACTGTTTCCTGCAAGAGGAGTGAGAAGGAGTGTCCTCTTCGGTTCTTGTTCTCAATGCATGAAATGCTTGCCGTTGTCAACACAATTTGGTACCACAGCCATTGTCACATTCCCAGACACCACTGTGCACAATTTATGAGGTTTACATAAAGGTTATGTGGAATAAATCACTGGCCTTTATCTTTGCCTGGTATCCTGTTTGCATTATTTATGAGCAAAGAACAATGCATCATGCTGGACTCCATGTTAGACTGCTATAACTCACCTGGTAAAACATGATCTTCCTGTAGATTCTGACGTTAGAGTGCTGAGGCAACTCCCTCTTTTTGAGAAGAGCCATGCAGCATGTTTCAGATAATACATCAGAAAGACAGTGACAGCATCTATTCGTAACGATCAGTCTTAAGATGCGGCACAACCCACAGAGGAGTAAACTTTCCTAAGCCTGCGGTCTGCAAGAATGCCACTTACCCTGTCCTCTGGACACCATTAAGTCATTCATTCAACAGCATTTTGTTGAGTGCTACTATGTTCCAGATACTGTTGTAATTGTTTGGAATTCTCTAGTAAACAGAGAAACAAAAACTAAGCTCTTGGCCCAGATTTCTCTACAAAAGGATCTGAGATAAGGGCTGGAATGTGTGAGGTCGAATTTGGGAAATGAACCCAAGGAACTGGAGAAGCAAGCAACACATGGCAGGAGGGAAAGTTAATTTAAAATGGCGCCATTGAACTGATTACCTCGGTAAACAAGTGGAACACCATTCCACTGAGGAACTTCTGAGGAGCCATGTCTGAGCACCTGGACTTGTCCACCTGAGACACAGAAGAGCAATTCTCATCCCCAGTTACTGAGGTTGCCCCATGGAAACCTAACTCTTCTGCCTGTGCCACATGGCTGAGCAGCTTCCCACAGGCAACCCATTTGGAAGTAGCAGAGAAAATCCAGGGCCAAACGCAAGAGATTCGGAGTGTCGCTGAGGCAAGGTGCTGTCCCACTACATCTGCTGCATGCACCTGTATGCCACAGCCACGGCTGGAATGCAAACACATGCCAAAAGGATGTGAGGTGGGACGCAAGAGACATCCGATATAATCCCTGCCCTTGAGGAGGTTATATTCAAATCAGTTGCATTTTATCCAAGTCAGATGCTTTACTCGGGGCTTTCTAAAGCAAAGACCATGATTAAATCAAAGTGGCTGCACTCACACAATAGATCTAGACCAATATATAATTAAATCTTCTAAATTCAATTTAGGTTCTGTTAATTTAAGAGTCATCATGTGAAAAAAATACAAATATATAAAAGTTTACTCTATTACCAAGTCTTGTCATGGAGGATTACAGTTTTAGAATAAGTATGTCTTAAAGAATCAACTGCAGTGCAGTCTTGTCTGAACTGCTCTTGTTTTATTTTCTAGGTTCTATAGGATGTATAGGACTGATTTAGTATCACTTTCCACTGAGTTCCTAAGATCATGGGTATTACCACACCAAATCTAAAACACAAGGCCTTCAAGCAAAAGAAACAGTACAAAGCCAGCTTTCAACCCTTCCTTGAACCTTCACATCCACACTTTAAAGATTCTGAAAAAGCAGCAGATGAACTTAGTACTTTGGGAGAGCTGATGTGGTGTCCCAGCCATGGAGCCATGGAGAGGAAGCTGAGAGGGCTTTAACTTCTCGAAGCCTGGGAAAGGGTCTTCAGTGGTGTGCCTTAGAGAGCTTTACCTATTTCCTATGTATCATGGAGCTACAGTGGACATGTGTGAGAAACCTAAAGGGAGAGAGCAGGGCTGCCTACCTTCTCTGATACTGGAGATAAAATAGTGGAGAAAAAGAAGTTAGGGATTTGGGTATAGGCTCTATTCTTAGAATTGTCAGGGTATAGTCAGAGAAATGATAAATAATTCTTTGATTCTGTCCAAGAGAGTTGCCTGGATTGGGAAGGTGTCCTCAGCCAAAAGAATGTCTTGAGTCTGAGGAAAAGTAATAAATCATCAACCAGAAGAGATATGCTTAACCACATCAAGGGAAATACATTTAAAACCTTCCTATAAATGGAGGACAAGAGGAAAGATCTCTGGAAACTTTATAGAATCACTTCACAGAAGACTGAGCATCTGAAATATTTACCAAATTTGTAGTTTGTCCACTTTGAAGAATCTAAAAGACCTAACATCTAACAAGGGTTTGGTAAAGTGCCACCATTCTAAAATGAAACCAAGAAGGGTTATCTTCCATACTTGGACCATGCGGTAAAAGCAGGATAAAATATGAACCCTACAGAAAGGAGAGAATGAAAGAGAGAAAGAGCAAAAAAACTGAACTGGAAACACATTCAAGGATTGACAGTACTTGGAATGCAAGGCAAGTAATTAGAAAATTTGTCTTGTGTTCATGATAAGTTAGTAGTATGAACGTTTGGTGATGAATGTCTGGTAATGAACTCTACCAGCACATCTTCCAAATATCATGGGACATTATGTGAAGACCAAAGAATATAATAAAGAGAATAGAAGGAAAGATGAAAATACAAAAGTATAATGATGCAGAAAGTAAGAGGAGGCTTACAGGCTGGCAGACTTTATCACCCCAGGTCTTGCCACCAAAGGGGGAATATCATGTTCCAGAATCAACAGTCAACACACCTTTTAATCCAGTATAATCCAAATGAGGGAATGTAAATCCTTAAACATTCTATTTCACATCAATCTTTCCGCAGAATCTCTAAATTCATAATGACTGACCTTTCTTTCTAAACATGAAAGTTATGCATGGAAGCAGCAATTTCAACTATTCTCAACTGTTTCAAATGAAGATCTTATACAACCTCCTTCATTATGCTGTCTGATCATAATGCTTCAATATCAAGAAAAGCTGGTGACCTAAGTGGATGATACACCATGACTGTCGATAAATGAAATCAAAGCAACCAGCTGAAAAATTAAAACTTAGGCAATCAACAATTTGCTTTTTCTTTGTGACATCAAGTGACTAATTTCTGTAATTTTTCTCTTAAATTACAGGGCATCATGGATAGAGCCTGTGTGAGCCAGAGTGTAATACTGAATATACTCTAGGACATCAGGAGCCAATTACAACCTGTTGTACAAACATAATCAAATGATCAGACAAATAAAATCTTAGGAGAGGGAATTAGCTCCTAGTTTATTCTGAAAAATTTACCCAGATTTCACAGATATATCAGATGCTCCAAAATGCCAAGTTAGGCATGCCAAAAGATTTCACTAAAACCAACATTTTCAGAAAGGGAACTGTTAGTAAAGTTTAGTGGGGAGAGAATTTCCATTTGTTCTGAGAAGGCTTTGTTCTGGTGTTCAGAATATGATGGATGATTACCAGGCCTCCAAGTGACCAGAGCCTCACAAACTTCAAGATTTGTCTTCCTTTTTCTAGAAGGGGGTTAGCAAAGATAAAGGGATGGAAAGTGTGCTTTCACCTGCATATGAAGAAGAAAATTGACTGGTTTTTTTTTTTTCTTCTAGGAGCTTAAAAAAAAAAACCCACAAATCTTGACTCTATTTTATATTTGTTTTCTTTATTTTAATTTTAACCTACTATTGTTCAATAAGTACCTTTCCTTTAAATTTATAAGTTCCCATTGCAGTTTAACACTCTACGTAGAGGCAATGTATAACAGAGCTAATTGATTAGTGCAATTTCAATTTACTTTAATATACCAAATCTCCGGTGAAATACCCACGGTTAATGATGAGCAACCAAACTGAGGTCATTGTAACTATTACCAGCTCCGAAATTTAATTTTACAGATGAGAAAGAGAAAAAGATCATTAGAGTGTGTGTTTCTCTCAATTTTAATATCTTCTTATGTACATCTTTATAGTCTTTTATCACTTTGCTTCCTTCCTAGCTAGTGTTTTCTCTTATATGATTATTTTTACAAGCTTTTAGAATTAAAACCTGTGTAACCAACATCATGAGCCTTTGTTCATAACATCTTGGCTTCTGATCCTTGATTTCTACTGTATCTCAGGAAAACTAGAACTTGTCCAGAAAAGTCATGATTTTTTAAGACTTAATTGTGTTTTCATCCTTTCTACCATCCCTTTGGAAGTATAGGCTACGTTTCCAGAAGTCATATCCTTCAAAAAAGCAATCCCTGAGAGAACGGGGAGAAGAAGAAAAAATCATTTGTTGTATCTTTCCAAGGTTCTCAACAGGGATTGGGGAAGCATCTGAATGATGATAAGCCACACAGGCAAGAGCAGCAGGCCCCACAGGGTTACCCGTATTTCCTCCTACTTGAACTAGTAATCCCCTGGAAAACCGCAAATCATAATTGTCACACCAGGAAACATCTACTCAGCATTATTATGTGTCAGGTACCATGTTAAACACACTATATACTTTACCTCACTGAATCTTCAGAAAGATCCCACAATGTTACAATAATGTAGCTTTATTGTTCTATGATTGACAATATTAAGGATACGCAGACAAGATAAGCAAGATCAGCTAGTTATATGGCCGACATATAAATCAAGATTTGAACCCAAGACCTACTGGCCCCAAATCTCATACAGCAAAAACTTTTAATATTTCACATCAGATCCTTTTAGCTTCATCTGTTTCTGAGGTCTTCGGCCACTTCACCTACTCCAACCACCACTGTTGCAACCAACTCTGTGTTCAAACTGACCGAATCCATGAGGGACACCCTGACGAGGCCACATCTCATACCCTGCACACCCCTCACCTCCTGCCACTGGAGTTAATATTGGTGTGGAGGCAACTGTGCTACCCAGAAGTGTGGAAGTACTTGATGCCCTGTGGGAAAGCTTTTGACTAGTGGAAGATGGAAGTTGTGTATACGTTTTTCACCCATTATCCTGCCCAAAGTCTCCCCTTAGAAGAAATTTCACAGCCTCTCAGAAGCTAAGTGAAATGTATGAAGTGAAACACTTAAGAAAGAATTTAATACAAGGAATGAAAAGCTTCTACAGCTGTTGGAAGAACTAGAATTGTAAGTAAGAAAAGAATCACTGATAATCTCGGCTCACAGCATCAAAGCAGATGGTTCTCAAAAGCATGCCCAGAAACCACTACAAATCTCTGTAAGCTCTGGTCAGTTCCCACCAGCTCTCAGTGTGCCACAGTGAGGTGGGTGCTTCTTCTACCTCATATTTCCTCCCCACCTATAATGCTGGCTACCCCAACCTCTAAAGAATAATAGTTTCTCCCTCTTATCTTCCTTCCAAGAGCCTCTCATGAACAAAATTTAATTCAGAACTGTACAGGGAGGGGGATTCTGGCTTAGGAGATCCTAAACCAGGGGAAGGTGAGGATGCTAAGTTGACCATCAACCACATAGGCATATGGAAATTTAACCTTGATATGGATCCTGATTGAACAGCTGGTCAACTTGGCATCTATACGGGATATGGAAATAATACTAGATTTCCACAAACATTACTGGTCTTCTAAACCCACCCCCCAGGAACATAATGAGATGGAAAAAAAAAATTTATATGCCAGAATTTCTTTCTGGAAACCTTTGTGCTTAGAAAAAAATACTTTGATAAGTCACTGAGGAAGGCTGCTGAGACCACTGGGTAACATGGTGAAATAAGAAGACTTCTCTTCTATGCAGCACAGACCTGGTTGACAGCAGGAGTCCTGTCATGTTAAATGGGTTGGCAAGCTGATGCCATGTCACCAAAAGTCCTCCTTCTCTATAGTGTAGCCACATGGTCTTTCCTCTAAATCAGTGTTGAACAGATATTTAAGAATGTTCTTCTGAAACATCAGCAATCACTGGTGTACATGAGGGGTCCATGTGACTCAATCCAGCTTTACATTCATGGGAACACAGTCAGTTCATAGTGTCCCAGGGAAAAAGCAGGCGAGAGCCTTTGTTCCAGCCTTTGTTTGTTAAGAAACTAGGCTCAAGATGAGGTCATTTTCTGAGGTCGAAGTGCATTTTTAAACTTCAGTAACCAAGTATTCAGCCAGCAACAGGCCAGGAACTAATTGCTAATTGCTAATTCTGTATTTGCTATCTTTATTTTAATTCAAGACTAATCTTATTTAGTGAATCTTTTCTCTTTTTATTTATACTGTGCCATAGCGACTAAGAGCATTATATTGAGTTAATATATAAGTAAAGTGATTAACCAGTTGTAAGATCCTCGAGTATAAAATGTTTAGTTAAAGCAGATGGAACATTCCCAGTGGCTCTTCCAAAATGTACTTCTGTTGGGAAAACAGTAACCACATAACCACAAGAGCATATTCATTTAAACTCTATTATATCAAATATCATGTAAAGTGTTTAGATGATTCTAATAAAAAACAGGTAAAAAATTATCATGATTCACAGTTTGATCCATTTAGGCTTTAATATGTTACTAGTTGCAAGTAATTTGAATAAAATGCATAGTAAATTATTAAAGTAATAGTATGTATTAATAATGGTGCATTTTTTCTAAAGTTATTTTATTTAATTATTTACTTAACTTTCTTCTGTACATTATTCCAAGGACAGAGAGATCCAAACACCAATTGATAAAACTGATGACAACAAAATATTCTATACATTAAAATTGTATTTGAAACATGATAAGGGGCTACTGAAGTAATAGAGGTAGCACCTGGGAACAGCAAAATTCATCTATATTTTTCTAGTTTTTCCAGTTTTTTGCTGTTCCTCCAAGGTGATCATCTATCACTTCTAAAATTGCTATAACTCTACCACTACAGTTCCAAAAAGTTCCATTTTTGGTGACTGATGTGTAGTATGCCCTGGAGCTTTTCTCATGCCACAATGACATTACTGAGTTATCTGAATTCCGTTCTTCGTGGTGTGCAGAGTGATTGAGCTGGATTAGGCGTAAGTAACAAACTGGAAGAAGTTAGATGAGTTGTCCAGCTCCCCAATTCCTTTTAGTCTTACCTTCACTTTCCTAGGATAATGATTAAGCACTCATGGCAGCAAATATATTAATAGCATAGGGTTAATTAATATCTCCATATCATTACTAACATCCCAGAATTTAACCAAAAGTGTAGCTCCATCCTATTCATTATAGAAATCATATCATTGGAAATACTCAAGCCCTTGTTCAAACTAGAACTCCACAAAGCATACTATCAGTTCCTAAAAAATAAATTTAACTTTTCATGGTAAATCTTTCCAGGAACTGCCATACCCTAGGCAAAATTATTCAATAAACTGTATCCAATATTCTGAGGTTTGTCTATCTTTTGTTAAAACCAGCTGTTTATCCTATCATGCTCATTAAAGTAAAAGCAACTTATAATAAATTGTCCAATATGTTTTCCCCAATCAGGCCACAAATGATATTTGCATTTTAATAAAATCCTTTGGAAATCATAAAGCAAAAGTTCAATACCTTACAAGAATATGTACTGTTAGTTACTATGTGGTCAAAGCGGGCTTATAGGTACAAATGAATCCAGATATTAAAAGGAGAGAAGGGGTTGTTGTTATTTAGGTTATTTGCAAACAGCATGCCTTATACCACAAGTCTACAAGAAAGACTCATGTGATTCGTCATGTTATGAATATGTCATTCTGCATCCCAAAGCTTTTAACTCTCCCTTCCAAAAAAATAAAATTAAAAAATACATATACACACACATAAATATATGCCAGAATTATATATATATATGTATGTATGTGTGTATATATATATGTATGTATATATGTGTATATATATGTATGTGTGTATATATATGTATGTGTGTGTATATATATATATATATATATATATATATATGCCAGAATTTAAATTCTAAGGTGATTTAAGTTCCATAAGTATAGCACTATTACTTCTTGTAACATAGCAAGACAGACACTCTAATAGACTTATATCCTGAATAAGATATATAATTAAGTTATTGCTCATCTAGTAGGAAAAAAATATCCAGTGCAAAAAAATAAATAAATAATAAGAGAGTGATTAAGAATTCTGGGTTCAAACTGGAGCAGGGAAGGTAACGCAAACCAATGGTGCCCAACAATTAAATATTGATACCAAATACTAGGCTCTGTGCCAAGCGTAAGTGGAGGGTGAACTATGATTCTACTACTAAGTTTAGGATTATCGCTGCGGGCTACAGCGATCACAAGTCGGTAGTGTCTTCTGGCTGCCAGCAAAAGCAAATACAATTCCTCTCTGAAAGACAGATTCTCAATTTAGACCCTCAGCATTTTAAGTTTAAACTCAGCCAAATGTGAACTCATAATCAACTATTCTTAAATGCACAACCAAACAAGACACTGTGACAGAGAATCAGCAAAAACAAACAAGCAAACCAAAAAACACTACAGATTCAGATGGTGAGGGGCCTCAGACACTAAAATTATTAGATTTAGGCAATGTGGGTCTAATGATTTATGACATATGTAATGAAATAAAAGAAGCCAGTCATATACTACAGAAAAATCTGAAGTTTTAGAAATGAAATTAAAACTTAGTCCGTAGAATAGGCATATCCAAAGTAATAATTAGTGAATGAGAAAACAGATCTACCCATAGTGAGGCAGAGAGATATGAGAAAATGGAAAATACAGAAGTTTAAGGGATGTTGAGAACAGAAATAAATTTAAAATACAGCAAATCAGAGACCTAAAAAGAAAATAAGGGTTAGGCCATATTTGAATAGATAAAGACTAAGAATTGCCTAAAGCTGATAAAAGGTTGGAATCTGCAAATAAAAACAACACAATGTAACATCACTTATAAAGCTAGTATGAAGGTTAAAATACAAAAGTGGTAAAAAAAAAAATAACTATATCTACCTACAATAATTAGTTAAGGGACATACAAGATAAAAAGATGTTAAATGTGACATTAAAATCATAAAATGCATGTGTGTGGGGCAGAGTAAATGTGTAGAGATTTTGAATTTGTTGAAACTTAAACTGTTATCAAATTCAAATGAACTGTCTTATAAATATAAGTTGTTATGTATAAGCCTCACGGTAACCACAAAGCAAAACCTATAGTAGATACACAAAAGATAATGAGAAAGGAATCTAAACATACCACTAAAGAAAGTCATCAACTCCCCAAAAAAGGGAGCAAGATAAAGGGAAAGGAACAGAGAGGAGCTACAAATGACCAGTAAACAATTAACAAAATGGGAATAAGTACATACCTATCAAAAATTACTTTAAATGTGGGGCGCCTGGGTGGCACAGCGGTTAAGCGTCTGCCTTCGGCTCAGGGCGTGATCCCAGCGTTATGGGATCGAGCCCCACATCAGGCTCTTCCACTATGAGCCTGCTTCTTCCTCTCCCACTCCCCCTGCTTGTGTTCCCTCTCTTGCTGGCTGTCTCTCTCTCTGTCGAATAAATAAATAAAATCTAAAATTAAAAAAAAATTACTTTAAATGCAAATGGACTAAATTCTCCAATTAAGACACAGAGTGGCTGCATGGATAAAAAAAACGAGACCTATCTACTTGCTGCCTACAAGAGACTCACTTTCAGATGTAAGGACCCACACAGACTGAAAGTGAAGGAATGGAAAAAGATATTCTATGGAAGGGAAAACCAAAAGAAAGCTTGGATAGCTACACTTACATGAGACAAAATAGACTTTTTTTTTTTTTAAACTTAGACTTTAAAACAAAGACTTATAAGAGACAAAGGGCATTACATAATAGTAATGGGGACAATCCAACAAAAGGATATAACATTTGTAATGATTTATGCAACCAACATAGAAGCACATAAATATATAAAGCAAATATTAACATACAAAAGGTTGAATTAGCACTACAATAATAATAATAGAGGAGACTTCAATGCCCCATTTACATCAATGGATAGATCATTCAGGCAGTAAATCAATAAGGAAATGTCAACTTTTAATGACACCTTAATGGACTGAATGAATATATGCAGAACATTCCATCCAAAAGCAACAGAATACACATTCTTCTCAAGTGCATAAGGAACATTCTCCAGGATAAATCATATGTTAAGCCACAAAACTAGTCCTAATATATTTAAGACGATTGAAATCATAGCAAACATTTTTCTAACCACGTGGTATAAAACTAAATATCTATTACATGAAAATAAACTGGAAAATTTGCAAATATGTGGAGATTAAATAACATGCTACTGAACGACCAATAATCAATGAAGAAATCAAAAGAGAAATGACCAAAATATCTTGAGACAAATGAAAATGGAAATACAACTTAAATGGAAAACTTACAGGATGCAGCAAAAGCAGTTCTAAGAGGGAGGTTCATAGAGATAAATACCAACATCGAGAAACAAGAAAAATCTCAAATAAACCTAACTTTACACCTCAAGGAACTAGAAAAAGAAGAACAAAAAAGTAGCCCAAAGTTAGTAAAAGGAAGGAAATAACCAAGATCAAAGTGGAAATAAATGAAATAGAGACTAGAGAGACACTAGAAAATATCAATGTAACTAAATGCTGATTTTTTGAAAAGATAAACGAAATCGACAAACCTTTAGCTAGGCTCACCAAGAGAAAAAAAAAAGAGACAGATGACTCAAATAAATAAATTCTAAACTTGTATGCATCAAATTGAGAGATCTCAAAATACATGAAGCAGAAAAATCTATAGCGTCATGGGTACAAGTGGGAATATCTATAAATACAGGGAAAAATTTTAAATTTGTCTCTCAACTATCAACAGATCAAATAGGCAGTAAATTTATAAATATATGTTCTTGACCAACACAATTTAAAAGCTTCATTTAAATGAGCATTTATATATATTATATATATACATATATATAAATAATATCATGCATCCAGTAATTAGAGTACATTTTCTCTTCAAACACACATGTGCTATTTGTAAAACATGGCCATAAAAACATTTACTATATCATAAAGCAAGTCTCAATTTCCTGAAGTCTGTATCTCACAATCTTCTCTTACCATGATGCAGTTAAATATCATTTAAAAGAATATGAATTTAAAAACACAAATATAAGAATGGGAATTCCCGATCACACTTTTAATAACCAAGGATCAAAGATGAAATGATACAGAAAATTTTAAAATATTCAGAATGAAGCACCAGTTCCTACACGCCATTTACAAAGCTTAGGGAATACACTTAAAACAGTATTTAAAGGGATGTTTTGAGGGGTACCTGGGTGGCTCAGTCAGTTAAGCATCTGCCTATGGCTCAGGTCATGATCCCAGGACCCTGAAATGGAGCCCCACACAGGGCTCCCAGCTCAGCAGGGAGTCTGCTTCTCCCCCTCCCTCTCCCTCTGCCCCTTGCTCGCACTCTCTCAAATAAATAAATAAAATCTTTAAGAAAAACAAAGGGATGTTTTGATTAGAAAATTTAATAAGTAGCAAAATTTAAAAATTAAAGTTAATACCAAAGAAACTAAAAGGTAGAAGGGAAGAGAAACTAACAAGCAAAAATCAAAGAAGATAAAAACAAAGATAAAAGAGACAGTAGAAATCAAAGTTAGTTCTTCTATATTTCAATAAAATTTTGGGCAAAATTCACCAAGAACAACTAGAAAATATCCAAAGGAACAATATCAAAAATAATTTTTTAAATGAGGCATAACGATCAGCAACTATTTTAAAGAAAGAGCAATATGATAAACGGCTTTTTTGCTGAAAAGTTTTAAGTGTAGACAAAATGGATAAATTCCTAGTAAAATACAACATACCAAAACTAAACTAAAAACAAAACAAAACCAAGAGAGAAAACCTGAGTAGACTAATGACATTTAAAAAAAATAAATCTACAGTTTATAGTTTAAAATTTGTAGTTTAAAATCTTCACTCAAAGAATACATCAGGGAAAGCTGAACTTACAAGGAATTTTTCATTCTAATTTATACAAATCCTCCCACCCAACAGGAATCAAGTAAAAATGACCTAATTTACACAACATCCTATTTTTCCAGAAATACTCAGGCCTCAGTCAAGTCCTACAGCCTCAATCCAGTCCTGCTTGGTTGATACTTTGAATTTATCCCATTTCATCTGTAGGGACACTGTGGAGGGCTGAACTACATCCCACCTTGGGGATTCTGGAACATTTAGCTAAACCACTAGGAATTCGGATTAGAAGAAACAAAGAATAATTAATATTGCACTGATGGTTCAGATGACTTTAGGATTCCCAAAATTTAAAAAATTTAACAGCTTTATGGAAGACCCATTTTCATACTATAAAATTCACCCAGTTAAATGATTTTTAGTAAATTTATAATTATGCAATCATCGGTACTCTTGGTTTGCAAATTCCGAGCTTTCAGGTGGAAATCTGAAACTGGCCCCATTCTCAGAAAGCATAGAGACACCCAAGAAAGAGGCAGGTCACTCCAGATTGCTAAATGGCTAATTGAATAAGCAAGGGAACTTACTTAATGAGGCTTGTCTCGGGCACCCGCAAGACGAGCAGATCTCCACACTCCCGCCAGAATCTTAGAAGTTTATGGGAAGGCCGTAGCTGGGTTTAGTCCCCACGTAGACTGTTCGGATGGTCTCAACAGCACACTGCTTTCTCAAGGCTACATCCTTGAAAAAAGGCGGGCTGCAGGAAAGGTGCGCAGAATGTACATTTCAAAGGCAGGGGAGGGGTGAGGAGCCTCCAATTATCCTGGCCCCGCGTGAGGGTCAACTGGCGGTCACGTTCTCTCATAACCTCCTCCAACAATTCAACAATTACAATTCAGTTTTAGAATATTTCCATCACCATCACTCGAACGCTTTTCTTTTCTTTTTTCACTTTGAAATGTTCTTCTTATGCCTATTTAAAACCAATCCCCACTCCCAGACCAGCTATCTACTGTTTGTTTGTTTGTTTGTTTGTTTGTTTGTTTAAGGAGAAGAAGGGCCAACTCAAACTCTGTGAGTTTAGCAGAGTTTTATCCTAAGAAAGGAGGGCTATATAGATACGTATATTTTCATTACTATAAAAAGTGTATTTATGCCTCTGTTTTATTGGTCTTCTAACCTGAAAAATTTAAGACACTATTTTGTACACAGGGGGAAAAAAACCTGAAAAGAATTTTAAAAATTGAGATTAAAATGTAGCAGATAGAAATAAAGGTGCACGAGATAAGCCAGCAGTTTCAATGAATGGAAAACGTGGCCAGATCAGGCACCATAGCTCACGTGCACATTTTTCTCTCTCTCCCATAATGACTGAAATAGGTCAGACCACAAAGGTTGGTGAAAAGGATGACCTTGAACCAAATAGAGGTTATTTTCACATCAGTTTACTATAAATCAGCAGGTAAGCAGTGCTAAGAGTATAACTAGATAAAGACACCAATGAGTAAGTAGATAGAGCTCACCATGCCTCCCTGAGTCCTCAGTTGTGCTGGAAGATAGTGTTAATGCAGGCCTGATAGAGGGGGAAAAATCCCTGTTCAATACCATGGGCTCTCGGCTTTGTATATGGTCAAGATGAGCAAAGGGCACTCTAACCTTATTTGATATTCTATCCTGTAAGAAATTCTCACTATGACACAGATATGTACTTCTAAGTCTCCAGCAGACCTAGTCATGCTGCACTACGCTGGCTTGCCCCTTTTTTTCCCTGTTTGAGTATAGTTGATAATGTTACATTAGTTTCAGGTGTTCAGCATGGTGTTATGCTGGCCCTTTTCTATGTGTTTTGAATTCACTTTGTAACTGGCCAGTCTCTTTTTTTTTTTTTTTTTTGGTCCCCATCTTTGCTCACAGTGCTTCTAATGCTGGTATAAACTTCTCTCTCCTTTTAATTTATTTGTATGTTTCTCCTTACTCAAGGCACAGTTCATGCAGGCCAACTTCTAATTGGAAACAACTGTTTCTTCCTCCCTCTTGGAATTTCAAAGCAAGCTTGTACCTCCTTCAAAGTATCTATTTAATCTGTCTTCTGAAACAATCCTTCTGCAATAGAAGAGCCCTAGGAGTGCCAACCTCTGTACATAGCATAGTACCTGCATAGAAGCGGTGCACTTAAATGTAAGAAAATGAATGAGTAAATTCATCCCATATCATCGGAGAGGTTTGCACCAGGGTCTGAGGGAAGCAGGAAGGAATTTACCCAGCATCTTAGATGTTCCTCATCCCGAGCCTCTGCAGCAATCCTAGGAATCAGGCTTCAGACACGATCACACTAAGTTTCAGGCTTCTCTGACCACCATACTTCTCCGGTCAACGAAACATTGAAAACAAGTTTTAAACATAGGTAAAACCTCCATAAAGATGGATAGTGGCACTCAACAAAGACTCCCAATCAGTGTGTGTGTGTGTGTGTGTGTGTGTGTGTGTGTGTGTGTTCCTTTTTCCCCAATTTTATTTTCACAAATCTTCAATGTATAGAAAAGTTAAAAGAATCCTGCAGAACACTATATTCTCAGAGCTCAGATTCACCAAATATTAGTATTATGCCAATTTTTTCAACCTTTTTTGTTTCCTTCTTTCCTTCCTTCTTTCCTTTCTTCCTTCCCTCTCTTTTTCCTTTCTTCCTTCTTTTCTTCCACTTTCCTTCCTCTTTCCTTCCTTTCTGGGTTTCTCTCTTTTCACCTTTAAGTTATCCAATTACATTTATTATGAAAACATTTAAAATAAGTTTCAGAGATCATACTTCACTCTTAAATGGTTCAATATCTCCTAAAAATAAGATTATTATTCTCAGTAACCATAATAATTTGTCACACGCAAGGAATATAATATGGACACATAACATTATATAACATATTGACCATATATACACATTTTTCTAATTGTCCCCAAAATGTATTTAATTGCTTCTGGCTTTCTTTCTTTCTTTTTTTTTTTTTTTTAAGTCCAGGAATCAAACACAAATTGTGCACAGCATTAAATTACCATGTTTCTCTAGCTGTCTTTAATCTAGGACACTCCATAGCCTTTCTTTTATTTAACATTAAGAATGCAAGTCCAGGGGCGCCTGGGTGGCACAGCGGTTAAGCGCCTGCCTTCGGCTCAGGGCGTGATCCCGGCGTTGTGGGATCGAGCCCCACGTCAGGCTCCTCCGCTATGAGCCTGCTTCTTCCTCTCCCACTCCCCCTGCTTGTGTTCCCTCTCTCGCTGGCTGTCTCTCTCTGTCAAATAAATAAATAAAATCTTTAAAAAAAAGAATGCAAGTCCATTTTCTTG
Source organism: Ursus arctos (assembly GCF_023065955.2). Taxonomy (NCBI): domain Eukaryota; kingdom Metazoa; phylum Chordata; class Mammalia; order Carnivora; family Ursidae; genus Ursus; species Ursus arctos. The sequence continues at coordinate 19,959,134 of NW_026622930.1, forward strand.
CCAAATGTCCTACAATCTAAATTTATCCAGTTTTTCCACATGAAGAAATTGAAGTTGAACAGTTTGGGTGAGAATAGTTCAAAAGTGTTTGCATGATATCATGAAGTTTTAGATGTTAGTTTGAAGAGTCATTGATTGATGCTAAGTTTGATCTCTTGAATAAGATGATATTTGCTTCTTTCCCTTTTGAATTAATTACAAATCCATGGTTCGGTATATTGAGACCATGTGAATATCCTGTCCCACAACTACCTTTTACCCAGTAGTCTCAATATCTGTTCAGGATCCTTGCCTGAAATAATTATTAGAGTGTTGTTTTCAAAGTAATGATTTTTAATTCTATCATTTCTCCTACCTTAACTGGGATTAGCTGGGATTATTCTATGAAGGAGAGGTATATTTTTCCCTTATTTTTTTTGGTATCATGATGGGCTCATGGATTCTTTTTTAATTTAATGAGTTATAATCCATTCATAATTCCTTGCCATCATAACATCTTGTGATCCTCAGATTGTCCCAAATTTGGCCAGTGATTTCTCCTTCAGGCTGAATGTTGTGTGTTTTACATTTTTTTTCTATTGGTCTTTGAGCACTTCCTTGATTTTCAGCACAAAATGATTACTAGCTCACATTATACATTCCTTGCCATAGACCTGTAATTAGCCATTTTCCAAGTGACCCTTATTCCTTTTAGTTGAGAAATTGAGTTCTAGGTGCTAAGTGTGTATGTTAGAACTGGGATGTCATTGCTTCTAGACCTTTTTGGTGGATGGATAGATAAATAGATGACAGATGAATAGATAAGATGATAGATAGACTTAGATTTATGTATAATATAGTGAGTTTATACTAATTTCATCAATCCAAATCCAAGTCCACAGGGTTCTTTCTCTCTTTCTCCTATTCTGTATTTGTATTTTCCTTTACCCAGTGAAAGACCTAATTCCAAAGAACAGCAATATATTTCCTTATTTATTCTACCCAATATACACAAAATGGTTTTATAATTAAACATTAGTCTCATTACCAACACCAAGCTGAATAAAGAAGCTTCAAGAGTTCTTTGTAATGTTTTATGTCTTTAGACTACAGCCCACTAATTGTAAAGGGTGAAAATACTGTGTTCAAAGTTATTTGAATTCATTGTTGTTGTCGAGTGGTTACATTATATTAATACAGTTAAGCTTATTTGTTTTTTGTTTGTATTCAATTTTGGGGTGTGATTTTTTTTTTATACTTTTGAATTTAATTTGTAAAGATGAAAAAGGTTTACATGGTTCAAGGGTCAAAACTCTTTAAAAATGTCTGATCGGTGATATCTCGCTACCATCTTTATCCCTTTTATTCCAGTTCCACTCACTCCTCATTGGTATCATTTTCAATAGTTTCCTTTTATCCTTAAGTTTGGGGCTCTTTTTTTCTCTAAGTAAGCAATATTTGCTTATGCGGTGTCCAGTACTCTCTCACATGCTCTCTTCTCCTCAGGATTTTGGTTGGAATCAGCAATGCAGGTCATTGGCAGGAGCTGTGTGTGGGAGGGAAGAGCCTGAGGTGGGGTGTCAATGCTCCTGGCTCCTTTTCAAGGAGCTCACAATAAGCCTGCTGTGTCCCTGGAACAAAGGTCACAGTCCAATCAAGAGGTCCTCTCCTCCAGGTAACTGTTAGCCCCCACTTGTCTTTGCAGTCCTAGAGGTGTGAGTAATCACTGCTGTTATCAGCTCCCGGTGCGTCACCATCCCTGTGGGGTTCCTGCATGCTAACCATAGCTTTGCGAATATTCCCTGCGTTAAGCTCCCTGCAAATTAATCAATTAGAGGGCACCATCTGTTTCCTAGAGGGACCCTGACTGACACTGTTAATTGTGGCATTCTGGTGTTCTTTTCATATACACCGGAATGTTAACCCAAGGCCAAACTAACCTGGCCTTTTGTTACTTAAAGCAAAAAGATTTGTAATTAAGTCTTCTCTTAAAAAGAGTTAAGTTGATAGTGAACAATGAATGAGGCTTTGTCTCATCAAGACGGCTGTTTTTCAGTGATGGGAGGGCCGCACGGATATCCAGAAACATGATGCCTCATCACTGGAATGCTCCAGTCAGCCTGCTCAGTGAGAATCTCCCAGAGCGGGTCTGACACTCGGACTTGCTAAAGGCGGCATCCCTTCGCAAAGACTGCTCATGTTTCTCTTCCTTATCAATAAAGTCAACTATGTAGTTGAAACGTTAAAAAAAATCAATTAATCCTTCTTGTATGTTGTCAAACTTACTCTTAACACCGGGACAGGAGAATACATAGTCTCTAAAAAGAATATACAGAATATCAGCTCACATTCCGCTGTTGTCTTAAGCCTTAATTGCAAGTGTTAATTTCTGTACCCTGTTGTATTAAATAAGATGCTACTGAGAAGAACAGAATTTTCTCTAGACTAAATGGCCACACCACCATGTTTTATCATTTCTTAGGTCTAGCTTTTTTTTAGACTTGCATACTGTCCTTCATGGTTGATATTGTGCTTTTCTCCCCAAAATTACTCTAATACCTCTTTTGAAAGCAGCCATGTGGTTCACAGTGGGAGGCTAGCTTTGACCTTTCTCTCAGTTCCAGAGGGATATCTAGTCAGGGTAATTCCATTTTTTTGCCACAGTCATTGTTTCAGGCATGACACTGTCAGGACTTGACACTCTTCTGACAGAAGAAATTGATCAATTCAGACATGGCAAAATAAGAAACAAGCTCTCTATATGCACCGAATGTGAATGAAGAAGCACAGCACTGGCACCAAGCTAGGAAAAGCAGCCTGAGGATGAAACCAAACAGTGCCGTGGAGCTAAGAAGATTCTAGAATTGAAATCCTGATTTAACCATGACTGAAGTCCACCATACCACTGGTTTTTTTTTCTAGTTGCATAATTCAAAAAATTGCTTTATGGGGTGTAAGCTGGACTTTCCCTGTTCACTTTCAGAGTCACTGATAGACCTTTCTGGCAATTGACCATAACTCCATTCTCTGTCCTATTTGCCACTATGTTAGTCTTAGCATCATTTCCTCCCTGCATTTATTTTTTTTAAGATTTTATTTATTTATTTGACAGAGAGAGAGCAAGAGAGAGAGAGCACAAGCAGGGGGAGCAGCAGAGGGAGAGGGAGAAACAGACTCCCTGCTGAGCATTGAACCAGATGAGGGGCTCTATCCCAGGACCCTGGGATCATGACTTGAGCTCAAGGCAGAAGGCTTAACCGACTGAGCCACTCAGGCAGCCTCCTGCATTTAATTTCTAACTTGGCTTTCTATTTGCTGCAAATTGTAGAAAAGACTAGTCAAGCTTGAAAACTGTCTTACTTATACCAAACATCTAGGATTATAGAAGAAAGTCTAAGAGTTACTCTGTATTATGCCTATGGAATAGTATGCAAGCTTCATGATAACGGATTTTCTCACTTGGGGCTCATTTTTGCACACTTCATATATATGTTCAAGAAGGTTGAACTGCTGGACACTTAATTCCTAGATCAAAGGGAAGTATTTGTGCCTATTGATCCTGCCAGAGTTCATGTATGTGTGTGGGCTGTGGAGAGCCTTCTTCCTGCCATATTCGGGGAACTAGAATAAATATAGTGGATTATTCCTTAAATGGCAGACATAATTCTTTTTTGGCACTTATTTGTTATTCATTGGACTCATTAGAAAGTCTGAGGCTAAAACAGTTGGGATAGCAAAAATTGTAAATTTACAGCATATTGCTGAATTTTGATGCAGCGATACTTCTTTCAGGCATCCTGTATTATGTCAGAACATTGTGTTAATAAATTAACAACACCAGAAAAAAACAAGAACAGAAAAAGCTTGCCATCTTGGGCATTATAATTCTTGATTCCTCAAAGCCTGACATCCAAAGTACAACAACAGGGAAAGCCTGAATTATCATGTCGCCAATTCAAAGATGGCTCCAGAAAAGAGTTTCTTGTGATTTGAGATGTCGGCGTCCATCAGTAACAGCTTTGCTCATCAACCAAAACTGCCAACTTCATTGACACAGTTTAATTTTCCTAAACAGTATTCAACTAGATTCCTTCTGCTGCTTCTCCTAGAACATATGCTCACTCTACAATTTGTTGTTGTTCTTGTTGTCCTTATAATCCTCAACTGTTTTACCCCAGTAGTATCCTTTTTGATATACCCATCTTATCTTTCAGGCTAGATATCTTGAGAGAGGAAACAATGTCCTGTTTTGCTTCTGGCACCACTGTTGGGGACTTCTAATGTATAACCATATCCAGTCACTCTCTCCTTCTGGGCACACTGCAAGATTGCATTTCCCTGGCCCCATGCGGTTGTGGAGGCTCAGGTGAAAATTTATCCCCAGTATAATGGGATTGGAAGTCTTTTTTGCCACTTCTTGACAGAGACAGTGAAAAAAAAAAATCTATATGCAATTCTCTAGTTTCTCTTTCCTCACTACAGTGAGCCAGGAAGCTGTGTATCCAGGTGAGGTATTATAACTACAAGATGGTAGAGCTGCCATCCCCTTGGACTTCTGAGTAAACCCTCCTTACCTTGTATGGTATGAATACCTAGTCAGTCTCTATCCTGTGAAGCCACTAAGATTTGGAGTTTATTCTCTCAACACAAGAATAGATTGTCTTTATTAATGCAATCATGTATATGATAAATAATTATTAAATTTATATGATTTAATTGGCTTTTAATCAAATCAGCCCTAATTACTTGCTATCTGCCATTTTGAGCTCTCTTCTTAAATGGCAAAGCTATCAGGACAGCATATTTATTTTTCCCTTTCCTTCAGGATAAGTGCAACTATTTGTCCTGGGTGAAGGGATTCTTTGGAAAACTCAATGAGAAGTTCTTAAACTGAAAAAAAAAAAAAAAAAAAAAGAGGAAGTTCTTAAACTAGGAAAACTAGGACCAAGTAACATTTCAGACACCTTGAGACCTAAGTTCTTTGTCTTCTGTGGGCTTCTACATCTATTCATTCTGATGGGTGTAACAGATCCTTAAACTTTTATCACATTTCCTTTTTTTTTTTTTTTAAGATTTTATTTATCTATTTGGCAGAGAGAGACAGCCAGCGAGAGAGGGAACATAAGCAGGGGGAGTGGGAGAGGAAGAAACAGGCTCCCAGCAGAGAAGCCCAATGCAGGGCTCGATCCCAGGACTCCAGGATCACTCCCCAAGCTGAAGGCAGATGCTTAACGACTGAGCCACCCAGGAGCCCCTTTTCTCACATTTTCAAGTGTCCACAATCACAAATAGATAAGAACTCCGAGATTAAGTGAAACCTAGAATTTCAATAGAGCAGGACCTTAAAATCTTAATATATATAGGACAACTGAGAAAGCTGAGACTGTGTTCTTAGTCTAATACTCTCTCATAAACATACAAAATAGTTAACTAAACTAACCAGATAATTCTTCATGTCTCAAAATTTTATTTAAAGTGCTCTCTGAATTACTGCATCTTAAACTTTTCAACTACTTATTTTGATCTCATTTAAATTGAAAGAAAAAATACAGACTCAAGAAAAATCTTTAAATAACTCATTTTGTAACAAAAGATCATGGCATATGGTCAGATAGTTTTATCTTTGGACCCATATTCGAATAGTTCATACCACCTTAATGAAGTAGATTATCATGTTAATGCATAACCATTAAGAGAAGGATACTCGCCCACATCCTTGTAAGTTTTTACACAGTATAAGTCTCTTAGTAATCCATTTCAACTATTTCTAATAAGTATTCAGTTACTGATTGCTTGTTGATTCACATCACCCAATGAATGTAGCCCTTATCTCAACTTCCAGAAAGATTTGAAGATAATAATTCTTCTACAATATCCTCAAGGACAATGATGCCAGGAACTCTTGAATTGCCATGATGTTGAAGCCATCTTTTCACTGAATATTCTAAAGAATGAATATATCAGCCTTTCTGAGCCACTCTCTCTTAGTATCCCATCTCTCATCTCTACCCAGAGCATGGGTTATAAATGAAAACAAACAAACAAGAAGCAAAAAACAAAACTTCTATCTCCTGATCATTGGTTCAAGTACACATATCCTTGCCTGAGTTCATGAGAACTCATTAGCATTCAACTACCTTTTCCTTTCTCTAGACTTCATAAACTAGATGAACAATTAGTCACAAACATTGTGCTATGCAAAATAATGCTTTATTTTCTTCTCATATCAATGAAGTTGCTTATTGACCCCCCACAGTGAATTAATATATCAAGATTTGCAATACAGTTACTTATATGTGTTTGTGCCTTGGATCATATAGGGATGTCGGGTCATTAAGAATAAAAATCATGTTATACGTACATCTGTGACTCTTACAAATTCCTAGTGCATTACCTTGAGCACAGCATGTCCTTGGTAAACATGCCCTGAATTATAGTTACAGATTGGATGGGTGGATGGATAGACAGATGAATGAATGTCACAGAATCAGTGGAAATAAGCCAAGAAAGCAGGGTGTTATAATATTAAAAAAAAAAAAAAGTTGAATCGTGGCGGCTAATCCCAGATTTGCCACTAACGAGCATTAACTAGGCCAGAAATCTTAGACACGTTAGTTACCCACTGTGGACTCCAGATTCATCATCTATAAAATAAGGATGCTAAGGTTATGTGGTCTTTTGTCACCTCTTTACTATTAAAAGTCTGTGATGGATAATTACCCACTAAGCTTGGTACTATTGTATTTCAAGTCTCTCTTCCTTTCTTTTCATCAGTGGCCTTAAGTATCTTTAAGTAACTGTCCATTTTCCTTTCACCGATAATCCTACACAGGCTGAAACAGAAACCCTATAGAGGAAGATCAAGGAACAGTCCGTAACTTTGATCTTTAGTCTCTAGGTATAAAACAGCCCAAGGATAAGAAGCAAAGAAAAGCAATGTCAGACTAGGCAGGCTTGCGGGGAAAAAATGGATGATCTGCAGGGCGGGAGAATCTGGAGTTAACAATTTTGCAGAGAGTTTTTTGAACAAAAAGTTGGGCCTTTGAAGTGAAGGAAGTTGTAAGGAAGAGGAAGGTGATGATTCACCAAATGACAGACAGAGAAATGTGATAAAATGGGTTTGATGTGCCTGTAGGCTGGAAAGTCTGTAACTGGAAAAAGACACTGAAAAGCCATGAGTAGAATACATTAAATTGTTTTCATTTTCATATAGCATGCAAGAACTCATCGCTTGATACTGTCGCCATGATGGAGGCTGTAGGGAGTGGCAAATAATAACAGCATTGGTCTGGGATTCAGACTAACTTACCCCTTGGATGACTTTCTAGAAAGTATCCCAGTCCTCCCTTCCCTCGTCGATAGTAAATATGGCTACCGCATGGGGCCATGATGAGGATTAAATGAGGGAAAGCTTCTATAGTCCCAGCTCAGTGTAAGTGCTCCATCATTATTAATTATCATCAGTCAGGAGGAAGAAATTAAGATATCCTATTGTTTGAAGGCCTTTGTCCCTATTGAATATGGCCAGGTCAGAGTAAGTTTGGATAGAGATGTACCAAAACCAGCCTGGGAAAGCTAGCATAAACATTGCTGGTAAAGAGCTATAAAGTTGTAGGAGCAAGTTTGCAGAAGTTCCCTGGGGCTGAATTTGCATCCAAGCTAGGAATGAAAAGCAGTTTCAGAACTAGTGAGAGCTGGACAGCTAGGTTCTAAACTGGGTAATTTACACAAAGAAATCTCCCATTTGTGTTTGGTCATTATTCTGCCTGTCAAGCAGTAAACCACTGTTTGATTCACTTCAGTTTTCAATACCACAGACAAAGTCATCAATAGCTCTTGTTAGTTTTTATAGGTTAAGCACTGAGAACATTTGATCTTATCTCTCAATTCTGTTTCTCTTTTTTAGCTTTTACAGGATTAAGAGAGAAAATGTATGTGGCTGGGCAGGGAGAGGGGAGTTTTTAAAAGGTCTTTTCCAGACAACCAGAAACTGAAACACAAATCTAATTGATAATTTTAATTATGTCTCCCAAAACTTAAAAATGTATGTTGAAAAATGCTTCATTAGTTGTTATTTTAACTAACACAATGATTTACATGTTAATGACCAAGTGGGAACCCAGAAAATTTGAAACCTTTGTGCTGCATTTTAAATGTTAAAGCTATATATATTTACATTTTCAACATTAGGCAGTGTGATTTCAATTCCACTTAGACTATGGTGAGGGAAAAGGCAAAGTAAATATATAAGTAATAACACATCCAATTAAAGCATCTTTTCTCCACTAAAGGCACATTTTTGACATAGATTTGATATTAGATTTGACGATGTTCCTTAATGTGTATATAGGAGGGAAATTATATATTTTTAAGATTTGTATAGGAGTCCCTAGAGTGATATGGTTTCTAAAGCACATTTGTATCTCATTAACTCATCTTTTCCTATTGCCTTACACTTCAAAATGCACATTTTCTGACTCCTAATTTTATAACTCATCAAGTGCCAGACTCAAGAGGGAAAAATGTATCATCAACGTAAGAGATAAAAAGAGATGCATTCAAAAAGCATTTGAAACCTTGAAGAGAAATGTTCTATCTTATTTTCATGTTTCTAAATTCTGGTTTCACTGAAGCAAATGCCAAGAAATGAACAGAAATGAAAATCTCCTGATTTTCTTTATTTTCTTAAATCCGTCTTTGTTACTTGTGCTCTGTCGTACTACTTGTAAGAAAAGCACATACATATTCAAAACAGATATTCATGTTTAATATGTTGGTGAATTCCGTTTTCATAAAATGACTATTGTGATTTTTTTTTCAAACCTTAAGCTATTAAGAAACATGCTAAATGACAGAATGCAAATCCATTTATTTTGTTTTCAGAATTTGGTTCTTGAGTGGAACAAATGAAAAGCTTAGCCAAATTGATTTTATTCTGATTAATTAGTAGATGAATTGTCTTTCTCCGGTCACCAGTCTTCAGAAGAGTTGGATCAACATATTTACAGTGTTAGAAGACATCATTGACTCTGGCATTGGGAAAACAAGGAAGATGAAAAACTAAAACAGCACACCTCTAATTTCACAGAATTGCAATATTTTTCATCAATAACTTTGCCACCCAGGAGACACTAATTATAGATCATCATAAAAACAGATAGCAAGTGCATAAAATTATGCTTAAAAAGATATGGTAGGAACATCATGGAGAAAGGAAGTTCCAAAAGAACTAAATAGAACTATGGAAAGTAATGGAGATCTCTTTAATTATAACATAATTATCAGATAAATGACATAAATAGTTATTACTTTTTTTTTCTTAATAAGTTCTGCATCTCATCTTACCTTCTCTATTTGAGCTAATACAGAAATAAAATGTTGCAAAATAATAAATAACACATTTTGGAAGGTGTAACTTCTTAGTAGACTTTTCTTAAGAATATGTTTTTTTTCATACTTTCCATAGAAAAAAATTATTTCATTACAATTTTGGACAGGTAAAAAGTTGTTTAAAAAATATTAACTTTTTTCATATTCCTATCACTTTTTCTCTCCTCCCCAATGGTCATTCTCTGTTGTTTGTTTTGTAGTTTCAAGTTTGTATTTAAATTCCAATTAGTTAACATACAGTGTAATATTAGTTTCAGGTGTAGAATATAGTTATTCATCACTTACATATAACACCCAGTGCTCACCACAAGTGCCCTCCTTAATATCCATCCCCCATTTAACCCACCCCCTGCCCACCTCCCCTCCAGCAACAGCAACCCTCAGTTTGTTCTCTATTGTTAAGAGTCTGCTTTATGGTTTGTTTCTCTCTCTTTTTTCCCCCCTATGTTTATTTGTTTTGTTTCTTCATTCTCTGGGGGCATTTTTTGTCTCTCTCTTTTACTCCTCTCTCTCTCTCTCTCTCTCTCTCTCTCTCCAGTCACTTTCTGCTTGATTTCAAAGTTGACTTAGGCAGATATTTCTAATAAAGTGAATTAATCATTCACATGACTAAGTATATAAAAGAAGTTTAAAAAAGGCTTTTAAAGGATTAATAGTACTGTATCAAGAGTGATGCCAGTAAAGTCCAACTGGGAAATAGATGGCAAAGTGTAAAGTCTGGTTACCCTATATGACTTTTAGCCAGTACTTATATTATTCTATATAGGTTATCTTGTATATTAATTATGCTCTCTACCACTAAAATAGTTGTTAAGGGCAGATGATTCTGAAGAAAGATACTTTTCAACCTGTGTAAGTTTCTAAATTTTATAAACAGAATTTCTTTCAGCAGCCCCTCCAGGCTATAATATGGGCATAATAGGAGCTTTCTTTTTCTTCTTCTTCTTCTCCTTCTTCTCCTTCTCCTTCTCCTTCTCCTTCTCCTTCTCCTTCTCCTTCTCCTTCTTCTTCTTCTTCTTCTTCTTCTTCTTCTTCTTCTTCTTTTTTCTCTCTCTCTATTTTCTGCTTGAGAGAAAGAGAGAGAGATAGCATGAGCTGGGGGCAGGGAGCAGTGGTAGAGGGAGAAGCAGACTCCCTGCTGAGCAGGGAGCCTGACACAGTCTCGATCCCAGGACCCTGAGATCATGACCTGAACTGAAGGCAGATGCTTAACAAACTGAGCTACCCAGGCACCGCTTTTTATATTTTTAATGACTCTTATTAATTCATATCTCCAAATTATATTTCTTTGGTTGACATTTCTGTCATATCTTAAGGTTCTTTGTACAAATAATTTGTTCCTAAGGACCCCTCAACTTTAATTTGTGTGCTGTCTCACTGAATAGTAAATATTGTGTATTATTAAGTAGAAAGTGTTTCAGAGACTCAGAGCCTTCAGAAACAAAGTCTCTTAAAACTTGCTTGGACAAATGAAGATTCACTGAAATTCAGCACAACTTCATTCTCAGGAACAAGACATAATGTTCAAAAGAAGTTGACTAAGCTCCACTTCATAAATTACATAACATTGGTGAAAGAATAGGATATATGAAATGATAGAGAAGTTCCCCAGAATTTTTGTCACTGATGTCTCATCAAATAACTTTGAGCAATAGCCAAGTGTGATAATCATTTTGAAAATTGTTTAATCAACTGTTTTCCATCTCCTTATTCAAAACTCTAAGGGTATTTTGAAGACAGCTTACCATTATTTATCTCTAAAATAGCAATTTCTTATCTTGAAGTTGTCTTTTTTTTTTTTTAACTATCTAGCCACATTCAGTGCTTCATAATAGGATTAAAGGGGTTAACATTTATCAAGTCCCTGCTATATGCCTGGCCACTAACTAGTTGCTTTAAAAATGGTATATCAGAATTCTACTTCTGACAGTGGAATCATGAAGAAGCCATGTAATTCTCTTAGGCAGAAAACACATTTAAAATGGATTGAGATTGCTCAAAATAATCACTTCGAGAACTGGAAATGACCAAAAATAGCCAACAACTTGAGAAGTATTCATTCATCAAAGTGTTTATTCATCAAAAACCGCCATTTCATTGATTAAGGAAGTTGAATTTTTAGTCTTTCTACAATGGATTGTTCTCATTTCCAACTCAGAGGATGAAAATGGCAGCATCCCTTGCCAGGAGCAGAAATTTAGGTCAAGGGGCAAAGCACAGCAACTAGAAACCAAAGCAGAGGAGTTTGGAATCAAGGTGTTCATCGTAGAAAGGCTGAGGTAAGCTCTACATACATCCCTGGATGACTTCTACGCTATGAATACAAGCAGAACAAACAAAGAGCCCAGTGAAAATTACAGCCTTGAAGAAATTTGAAAAACTGCTGCATCTTGAATGCATTCTTCAATCCACAGCTCAAGGAGCAGCAGATAGAAGATTTTTTTGGCTTAAGAAAAAAGATTTATTGGCTTTGGTGTCTGAGCATAGCTTCTGTCTAAATCATTGGCTGACTTGTGAACTACACAGGCACAAAGTAGACCCCTAGAGACCAAGGCTAGAGAAGAATGAGCAGAGACGTCAGTGGATATACACCACAGAAAAGATAGATTTCACATTTGAGGACCAAGAAAGTTAATTACCTACTAAAATAAACAAATAAAACCAGCTACTCCCAGAACAAATAGAATTAAGAGTCACTGCAATGAATTACCTAGTATCTGGCTTTCAACCAAAAATTACGAGACATGCAAATAGACTGATAAATGTGACTCATAATCAGAAGAGAAAAAAGGAGTCCATGTGCTAGATAAAATAGACAAAGATTTGAAAGCAATTATTACAAGTATGTTCTAATTTAAAGGAAAATTTGCCCAAGGAATTAAGGGAAAATGTGCTAATAATAAGTGAGCACATAGAGATCTCAAGAGAAATTTTAAAAATTTCTTTAAAGACAAGTAGGAATTCTAAGGCTGAAAAATATAATAACTAAAAGTAAAAATTCACTAGATGAGTTCAACAGCAGGACTGAGATGACAGAAAAAAATGTGTGAACTTAAAGATGTATCAAAAGAAATTATCCAATTTGAAGTATAGAGGGGAAAGAATTAGAGAAAAAAGAACAAAAATCTAAAACAGAAGCTAAATCTTTCATAGGATCTCTAAAAGTGAAAAAATTTAGCTAGAATCAATATTTATTTAGCTAAATATTTACCTAGAGGAAGAAGAAATAAATGAAATACACTTACCAATATTAGGAATGAAAAAAGGGACATCAATACAGAGCCTACAGATATTAAAAAGATAGGGGAATATTATAAATATTTCAGGCCAAAAAATCTTTTACTTTATATGAAAACAACAAAATCCTTGAATGACAAAAATTATGAGTATTAACTCAAGGAAAATAGACAATTTGAATATTATTACATCAATTAAATAAATAAGATTGGTTATTTAAAACCCTCCTTCAGAAAATATAGGTCCAGATAGCTTCACCAGTGAATTCTATCATTTAGAGAAGAAATTATGCCAATACTGATCAAACTTCCACAAAAATAAGGAAGAAATATTTCTGAATATTATGGAGATAATATTACATTGACATATATAATATATATAATAATGTTATAGTATTACATATATTACATCAATAGCCAAGTCATACAAAGACATCATATGAAAATTACAGATTGATATTCTTGCTGAAGATAGATATAAAAATCCTTAATGCAATATTAGCAAATCAAATTCAGCAATATATACAAAAGATAATGAATCAGGATCAAGAGATGTTTATCCCAGGAACGCCAATTTGCTTCAAATTCTAAAATCAATCAATGAAATGCATCATTTCAAAAAATACTCACCTATGAATTACTTTCTCTCTTATACTTCAACTCATTTCATTTTCAATCTTCTATGTAATTGTACTTATTTTATAAAAGAGGAATCAGAGATCAAGAGGGATTCAATAATTGTCCAAATGTCACATATATAAAAGGAATAAGAATTTCAGCTCAGTTCTGCCTGACCCTTAGTTATTCTTTTCACTGTGGACTCTATCTCCCACTGCTGACCTGTAATAATACAAAAAATATGCATGGACAGACGAGAAGGTCTTGTGAGTCTCTTTAATAAATTGCTTGTGCTGTCTCCAGTAGTACCTTTGCCAACATCCTTTATATTCTGGATAATAAACACTTAAACCAAAGTAGTACGTTCCATGCTGTTGGACCCATAATAACTGCTTCACTTCCCTTACATAGCACCAATGCCCAGACACCAGTCTCAGTAATAGTTTTGTAACCAATGAATATGAAACATTTTATACACAAAAGTTCTCTATGTTCCATTTGGTTAAGAAAAGACTGTCGCCCTCTCTGAGGTCCAAGGAAAAATGCGCATGCAAAGGTTTTGAGTCCTGTTTCAGAAGATACTTTCTTTTTTTCCACAAGTAAAAGCAGCATGGCCGCTCTAGTGAGTTAGTACATGTAATTAAAACCCATAACACAGGATAATAAAATGTCCTTCTGTATATTAATATCCATGCATGCTCTTGCATTGAACCTACAAGACCTTTTGAAGCACTTAAATAAAAATGTCATGAAGCAAAAAAAAAAAAAAAAAAAAAAATCCACTGCATGAGAGCATTTGAGACATGATAGTAAACCCTGTGGGAATTCAGATTAAGTTCACTCTTTGGAAATGCTTTTAAAAGACCTTTTAAAAAAGTATTAATGTTGAAATGCACAAAATTCTTCTTTAATATTTAAAAAAAAAATTGTTAGCACAGAACTTTCAGATTTAGACATCCAGACCCTACATAACACCACTCTATTCTCTGGCACCCATTTCAAGTCTATTCTCAACTCCTTTCCCAGATTCCACATGGATCTTCAAACTTTCTTCTATCAATATCATTATGTAGTTAATATCTAAAAATATAAGAAAATATAACTATCAAGTCTGTCTGTTTACAAGATCAGACACATTCACTTAAATAATATAATACACACACATATATTTTATATAAATATATATGTTTATATATATTTCCTTTACTGGTACTTTCTACTGATGGATTTTTCTGTCCCCAGGTTTTCATACAAGGGTCTTTTTCTTCTTCCCTAGTGACTAGCTTATGGTTATGCCTAGAAAGCATGCCCATGTATATAGCTCTAAGAGTGATGAAGTTCAGCACATTGGAATAAGATATGAAGGAAGACTTTGTATAGGTAAAAATGTCTCAAGTCTGAGAATTGCTATCTGAATTAATTGATTGGAAATATAGCTGGATGCTTAAGAACCATCTGGATTACTCATTAAAAATATGAGTTCTCTGCTCTGCCCACAAGTGAATTCCAAGAGGAAACTACATTTTTAAGAAATATTCCTGATGATTTGAATACATATAGTCTGACACTCTTGGGCACCAGACTATAACTTGGAGAAGGGTTCAGCCTTTTATAGAGGTTACATTTTCTTAGGGTGTTCTTAGAGGGACTATAATTACCGGCAACATGGCAGTGACTCATTAAAAGATACGGTCTTGTGGATAGTCCATGTCAGGATACAGGACCTTCTAGAAACAAATCTTGGAGGGACAGTTTAGTATTACCACAACTATTAGGCACACTGCTCTCATCAGCAAACAAGGCTACCCCGGAAAAAAAACCTACCCTCACCTGCTTACACAATTCCCCGCTCTTAACTGATGATATTCTGCAAGCCCTCTACCCTCAGAAAACCTCTCCAAAAGCCCAACACATTCACATATTATAATTCTTTAAAAACCAGCTCAAAAATTACCTATTATCATAAACCTTCTTTAAAGATAGTATGGCAATTGATTAGGATGCATTAGGATCTCTTAAACTGAAAGTTACAGAAATCCAAGTTCAACTATCTCAAACAATAAAGATAAGGAAGGCGCCAAGCAAACCAGAACAATTGAGTGGGAGGGAAAAGAAAGGTATTGATCTGGCTTTCTTCACTTTGGATATTCTATGGCCAAACAGGAAAAGAGAGGATATTTCTAAGAAAAATTGATTATTCTTTGTGCTTATAAGAGCAACAATTTGCCCTTATCTATGTCAGGCTCTATCATTTATTTTTTTAAAAAACATTTATTTATTTATTTGAGAACGAGAGACAGAGAGAGAGAGCGTGGGAAGGAGGAGCAGAGGGAGAGGGAGAGAGAATCCCAAGCGGACTCCACACTGAGTCCAGAGCCTAAGGCAGGGCGTGATCTCATGACCCCGAGCTCACCTGAGATCACAACCTGAGCCAAAACCAAGAGTTGGATGCTTAACCGACTGTGCACCCAGGCACCTGCTGGCTCTATCATTTCTTCCTAGACTCATCATAATCTCTGTTGCACTACTCTCATCTCATAGCACTGATTCCCTCTTTCATTTTTTCTAGTTTATGTTAATGTGTGACTTGAGATAATAACAGGTTCTGTGTGTACCACATGGCTCCAGATCTGTAATGAATGAAGAGAAGATTGTGTGTGGGGTCAGATTGACTCACCTCAAGAGTGCAACGTTTTCCCATTCAGTTAATGGTGAGATTGAGTCTAGTACTTACCAGCTCCTCAGATGCCATATCACATCAGTGCAGAAAGCCTCCATCTGGTCTGAACCATGCTGTCATATTCCATGTAAGCCATTCCTTTCTATTCCGCAAATATTCCAATAAAGGTGTCAGACTCAGTTAGGGAAATCAAGTATAAGCATATATCATCAATGCAAATATAAAATCAAATCAGTGTTAGGTCTTCAATACATTAAACTCCTGTCGAGTCTAATTACAGCTCCCTCCAACATCCTTTCATTGGAAAACACTCGGTATTACGGGAAAGGTAACAGGGATCTTGTTGCAGACATCGCAATTCCCAAGGACAAAGGGTTGAGACTTTCATCAGCGCTTATATGAAATGTTGCACCTGCTTCCTAAGCAAATGTATTCACTTATTTAAGACCTTCTTTAATATTTAGAAGTGTTTTGTTTTTCAAAACTATCAGAGCTATGCATTTTAATGTGAGCTAAGCAGAATATTAGAAATGACTATTCACATGACTACTAGTGTGGTTCTACTCCTCTATTCTTCAAACATATCAAACCAAGAACTAAAATTTAGTTTAATTATTTTTGAAAAACTTCCTGGTGTTGTAGTCTCATCTTTGATCACTGGGAGTCTTAAACTTTTTCTAGTCAGTTTGACTAGAATCTTGGCATGAGTGATGTTTAACTTCTTTCTTTTTTCTTTTCTTTTATTTAAACCAACTTACTGATTCAGCACTCTTATTAGTGATGTATCAACACTAACAAATCCTAGCTTACAAGAACAAATTGTTAAATACGAATTCTTTTAAGCCATTTTTAAAACCACAGGTTGCTGAAATTGGCTATGGTCAGAGTATTTACACCAGGGAAATTGGAAAGCAGAACTTTTCTTCCCCCAGAGAGCTGGTTTACTAGCAAACTAATGGCTATAGTAGAAAATTGTAATATCAACCACAGCTACATTATCGTCTCATCTTTAGGAAGCTTCCGCATCCATAGTTTCTACTGACAGAAGTCTCTGTAGGTACTTCTTTAATCCCTGGAGGGCAAGTTCTGTTTTATATGATGTTATCTCCTCCTCTCCAAAACTTCAGATACTTGTACCACCATAGTTGGTACCAAACTTAAGTACAATCAATATTTCAACAGCACAGTAACCTATATGGTGGTCTAATATGAAAAGATCCCTAGAATGTGTGATTGTAAATAAGTAGATGAACCAAATTCTCTTTTGCTTCACCATAAGCAGAAGAATTGCATTAGTAGAGGGAAAAGATTAGGTTGAAGCCAAACAGACAAATGGAGAATAAAGGAGGGACATAATGATGGGCCATAGCTTTTACAGAAGAAAGAAAGAAAGAAAGAAAGAAAGAAAGAAAGAAAGAAAGAAAGAAAGAAAGAAAGAAAGAAAGAAAGAAGGGAAAGGAAAGGAAAGGAAAGGAAAGAAAAGAAAAGAAAAGAAAAGAAAAGAAAAGAAAAGAAAAGAAAAGAAAAATTTTCACTTCTAAAAAGATACTTGGGCTCAGCTACCTTGGATTCAGAACCAATTTCTAACACATGACATCATGAGACCTGCTGCCGTTTCTGAGATTCCAAGCTCCCTTACTGTATCCTTACTAATAGTCCTCAGGACTTTAGTTCACTTTTGTGTGTGTTTCTCCCTTGCAACCTCCAATTAACAAAAAAACCTGCTCATAACCTATACTCCTTACTGGGTAATCTGTAGTCTATTACCCTATAAGGGTAATAGATTATAGATTTTTTTTTTTTTTTTTTTTTTTTACAACTCTAGAAGATGGGTACTGAGCCTATAGTTCTCCCAACTCTACCACCAGTGGCTGGGTATCCTATCTGGTAACTCAGTTCCTTGTAATTTAGATGCCCCAGACATATATCTTTCAATGATAAAAATGTCTAACACCTAGTCTGAAATATCCTATGTCAACTGGCCTTTCTATATGATCCTCAGTGATCATTTGCTTCATGCTTGAATTTTAAGATTCTTTAGATGGCACAACTTTAACATCCATGCATGCACTTCATAAGGTTCAAGAAATCATATCAAAAATGTTACATATAAACTGAATGTAAGCATTTCTAAGGAGGAAGTTTCCAGAACTTTTTAAAGATTCTCAGAGGCATTTATGACCCTGCAAAAAGTTTGAGTGACTGCCATAGATTTTATATTTTGTTCACACTTTGTATTCATTAGGGTAAAACTAAGTGCTTTAACAAATAGTGTCAACCAATAGGGGATGAATAAGCGGATTGTCAGGGAAGTCTTGATGCCACCATCCAAAGATATACATCTGCAACACATGTCTTCCAATGTTTCCCTATACTTCATCTCCAGCTCAATCAGTCATCATGAGAACGAGCAAGGAGGAGTACATATGAAGGATCATAAACCAAGTCTGTCAATGGTACATGTATTGTCATATATGATGGTCTAGAACTCAGTTATATGCCATATGGGTTTTGGGTACCTAATACCTAATCTAGCTGGAGTAACTGTATTTGTGCTTTCCCTTCACTTTTACATTTGGACAGTTCACCTAATTTAACTGACTTTATGGACTCAATTCACTGTATTCTCTATAATAGAAGACCTCTTGACCTTGGAGAATGTTTCTTTTTTCAGACTTTGTCAAGTTATGTTGACATGTTTCAGTTCCTAATCTAGACACTCAATCTCACCTTCTCACAGTCATATGAGACTCCTAAAAAAAGATAAATCAGCACTTCATTTTGGGCAACTTGTTCTACCTAATTCAAAACTTGGATAATATCACTTTCGTTCCTATATAATAATATTCACAGCCTCACTAAATTTGAATTTTAAACATTCCTAAATAAGGTATCAATGATTACGTAATTATGAAGCCCAAGTCAATGAACTGTGGAGCAGACACTCCTTCATCATGCTCATGCATGACTCGCTGATGTTTCATATGGAGAACAACAGCAAATTCCCACACCCTTCTTTATCCGACTCAAGAAAGTGTGCAACAGCCCTTTCATCTCCATAGTGGCCTACTAGATGGCATATAACCCTTGGCTTGTATCAGCCAATTTCATGAGTTCAAGAAGAGAGTAGAATTACAAGGTATTAGGCATCTGGGCTATGCCTTACAGAGAAAAGAGCATTGTTATGAAAGAATATCTGGGACATAATCATTCTGAGGACTGGAGTACAGAGAGTGGTGTTGTGGAAAAATTTGTAAAGTCACAAGTATATGAGGTTTATTCATTTTCACACAAATTCCATATGCGTTACATATTAGCAGGATATATTGAAATGAAGAGCAGATCAATAGTAATCTACTTGGTAAAATACTCTGGCAACAACTTTAAACCTAGCTTATGTTGCTGTGAGAAAAGCAGCAGTGGTAACATTTCATTTCTTTTTAAATATTCATATCTGAGGCCTTTCACAAGTTCAGATTGGCCTTCTCCCAGCCCAATCACATACAACAGATTGATTTGAAACATTTCTCTGCAAAGTGCCTGACGTCCGACTGGAACAACAAAATGAGATTCGTTGGTAAATTTCACCATTAACCATGTTCATTTGTTAATAACAAGGATTAGACCCACCTTTAGATAGCTGATCTCAACATCAGAATATCAAAACTGAAAAATCATATAATCTAACTGCATCTTTTGAAGTGAGTTAAAGAGAATGGCCCAAAGCCAAGAAGTGAATTACCGGTGAAGTCAAGATTGTAACCCAGTGGTCTTTCCAACTTGTCACTTGAGGCTTTTTTCAAAAGACTATATACTTGTGTAATTTCAAGCTCTACGAAATTGTTATAAAGTGCAGATCGGGTTTATTGTAAAGTGTGCATAGTCTCTGCTCACCTAGATAATTCAAGTGTCAGGAAAGTATGGCAGTAAACAACCAATGTTTGACTATGAATCCAAAACCACTATCTAAGCCATAATGGCAGCTGTTTTAGCCCACAAACATTTTTTTTTTTAATCAACAAAAGGAGAAAAGGGATTCCATGTCTTAACTTTCTTTCTCTCTTTCTTTTTTCCTTTTTGGGGAATTAGGTGAGAAAAGGGCACAACATGGCTCATTTCTCTGGACTCTAATGTCCCCTTTGAACTCAGCAGGGTAAAAGTGGAATTATTTACTGAAAGTTTCCCTGAAGCTAAAAACTGGCATTGCTTCCAAATCCAGCCTTTTATGGCTGCAAAAATTAGCACAAACAACATCCATATTCATTAGCTGCCTTGTGTATGAGCACATATGATCAGACTTGAAGGCAATCTCACCACAGAAGTCGGAAAATGGAAAGAAAGAGAAAAAAAATAATGTGTGTGGGGTTCAAAAGGTTCTCTTTAATGTGCATCAAGCAGTTTTACGTAATGCAAGTAACTACAGGCATTTGCTATTTAGCAGTGATGGGTCATGGACGAGCTGGGTCTCTCCTGATCCCCTGTTGGGCTGGCAGCATGTGCTTGGTACCAGTCATCTGCCAACACGTGAAGGATGCTAACAGATTTCCCTATAATGAGCTCACTGGACTGGAGCACTAGTTAAAGGAGAAGGTCAAAGATTCATGTTTATTTAGCTTCCTCCAACACATCCATGTCTTCCTCACATTTGCAAGAAGCTAGCTCTATCTTGCTTGCTTCGGTTTCACGCTAAATTAGCCTACTTGTCAAATGGATCAAGGTAAAAAGGTCGTAGCAACCAAAACACACACACACACACACACACACACACAATAGAACAACATACAGAAAACTCTATCAGCTACATACATTAGCACAAGTCCCCATTTTTCAGCCTTTAATGAAGTGAGGATGAGCCTTAAGGATATTATACTCTGAGAAAGCGAACATTATATTAAGACTAAAATATTCCCCAAAGGCATAACTCTAGTGTTCAGCCTACGAGCACATCGTGCCCCTAAGCGCATCATTATTCTTCACAAGTAAATAATGTGAGATGAGCTCATGGACATTTCCGAGTGGAAATGTTTTTGTTGAACTAAAAGATAGCTCAGCCAAGATGCAAAAAGGAAAAGACACAATGTTAAAAATCTGAATGAATATAACATGCCAGGGTGAATTCTGTTAAATCTTCATCTAACACACTCTTAATCCAGTGTTAAATTATTAATGTCCTGCCTCAAATACCATTTCTCAACAGCCCTGCCCCCATCACTGCATACACACACAAATTTTTTTTCTTAAAGGTCACTGCAGAATTCCTCTCTCCTGATGCACCTTCATCTTGTTCCTATATTTTACATGATTTTTCCTACAACAGTCAGAGTCTCGGCAGACAGGGAATAGTACTCAAATGGTCCAAGAGACCTAACACTATATTTACGAAGATGTGGGAAAGGTTAATGACCCCAGAAATGGATGTTAAGGAGCCAGAGATTAGTAACAGTGAAGTATCACTAGCACTCAAACGAACAAAACAGCAAAGAAAGCAAAGAACATTATAAGAGTATTGAGCATTGGGAGCTCAGGAAATGGAGAAGGGGTTATCGTACAAAAACTGTAGTTACAGGAGGAACAACGTCACCAGAAAGCACATTCTAGATCATGAGGGAGAAGGAAGAAAAAGCCCCCTTCTTTCTCTCTTCCCACCTCCTAATTTCTTACCTGTGACTCCTTTTGGCCAAGCCCAACTAAAAGCCAAAAGGCAAGATGACTCAGGGCCTAAGGTCAGCCTCTGGGGGAGGTCAGCAGGGCAGACAAGGGAGGGAAGTGGGTGGATTTGGGGAGGACAGTAGCAAACTGGATTAATACTTGGCATACCTTCCTTGTGGGATCCTTGGGGTCAAACTGTGTTTTCCTGTCTTTGGGTGCTCAGCATTTAGCAGTGTTGAGTGCACGGTACTCGCTCAACAACCGCTGAACAAATGACCAACTGAACTTGACAGGATAAAGATTTTGATTTCAGTGCCGATTTCGTTCTTCCACTATGCCATCGTGATCCATGCGGACTTGTTCACCTGTGGTACATCCGTCAGACAAGGGGGATCCCTTACGAGATCTTGAGCCTTAGGCTCATGTCATCTTACTACTTAGCCCTGAGTTGATCCACTTTCTCTTCAAGGCAGTTTCCCTACTTTTAGTATTAAAGCATCCAGTGGCTCTCCCACGCAAGGTCAGGCAAACTTCATGTAATTCTCAGCATTCTGTAGTGACACTTGGAATAGAGAGAATAGAGTATCAGTGACTCATTATCGTTCACTGAAAAGGATTCTCCAAACAACATTTAATGTTGTTTTTATAGCATAGAAACTGTCACTACTCCTCTCACCCTAAAATAGAGATCTCTACCATATGGCTACTCCAAAACTACGTGATAGGTAAGGTGACACAAAACACTTTTCCTTGTCTTCCCTCCTTCCTCAGTGATGCCATGATTCTTGTAATTTAATCATCTTTTGGAGGTTGCACTGCAGATTCATTCAATTTTTCAAATTGTGAGCCATTAGAAGGTAGTGAGATCAATTAGGTTGACCGTGACCAGCAGTCTTTAATGCGATAGGGTAAAATAGGAGGAGATAGAAATGAACACAATAGAATAAGGTAGACAAAATAGAGTGTATTGCCCATAGTAAGGTAGCTGTGGTCATTATGAAGTATATGTATGGTTTCGTGTGTGTACATGTGTATTGTGTTGTGGGATGTATTTCTCAAATGTATATCTTTATATGTTATGATAAAAAGATGTTTGAAAACCACTGTGCTATATGGATATTCTTTTCAAAAGCATTCATATCACAAAGGGGTCATTCCTGAAATGGAAGTCTCAATAATATATCCCGTTTGGCTTTTTTTTCTCCCCTCGTTGTACATACCTACATTCAGTTTATACATAATTCATTTGATTAATAACACTTCCTGCTGCAAATGATGCCTTTTCTTAATGTACCATCATCAGTATAAAAGATTTTCTATAATTCCCCTTAATGTATGTTGAGGATAGATTTTTTTAAAGATTTTATTTATTTATTTATTTGTTTATTTATTTATTTATTTATTTTAGAGAGAAAGAGAGAGAGTGAATGAGGGGAGGGGCAAAGGAAGAGCGGGTGGGAGAGAATCTCAAGTAGACTCTGCACTGAGTGTGGAGCCTGGCGCAGGCCTCGATCTCACAACCCTCCGATGATGACCTGAGCCGAAATCAAGAGCTGGATGCTCAGCTGACTGAGCCACCCCAATGCCCTGGTTGAAGGTAGTTCTTTAATCTTCAGCTATATTGCCTCAATCTCTTCAGAGTTTAAAAGAAGTTCCGTTTCCTCAGTTTTGTGTTCTGCTTTCTTCTCCCTCAACTACATTTCTGGAAAGTCAGATGGAAAAGAATAGAAATGACCTCTCACATACCACAGAAGAGGACTTTGTAATAAAGAAGAGACTACACTTACTGCCCAAATTCCATCTTTCCTTTTCTAGAAGTATTGTGAGCCCAAGATCATTGGTTGTGGCTGTTGGTCTTATAGAAATTTATGTGTAAAAATACATATGCTAAGTAAATACAAAAGCATTAGACGTCACATTCATGTTTCTAGATAAATGGGCAAGTTACTCAGTTTCCTAAACTATGAAATCAAGTGTCATAATACTGTTACTGGATAGAGAACTGGTTCTGAACTCATGTTCAACTGTTCACCATTCAAAAATCAATACTTAAGAGAAAAATGATGGTGGGAAAGGAAAGGTTGCTTTATTCAGGAAGTTGGAAACTTTTCCTGGGAAAATGGTGGACTAATGTCTCAAAGACCATCTGACCTGTCCAGGCAAAGCTAGAAGATTTTAAAGGGGAAGGCATGGGAAATGGTGGGAGAAGCAGGTGCCCAGGAAGCTACTCCTGTATCGACATGAGCCTGAACAGACTTGCTGGCATCAGGGCAGCTGTTTTTAAATGTGGGAAGGCCTTCCTTGTATTCTGGGAAATTCTGATCCTTCACTCCGCAAGGCCAGTGATCTGCAAAATCTCAAGGAAAGTAAGTTAGTTCTGCTACAAACCAAAGGACGTAGGTCAGAAAGCTAGGAGTGCATAAGCTTAAGTCAAGTTAACCCTTAAAACTGTTTGGAGTGCTATTACAATACCTACAATTTCATTAATTAATATAAATAATGAATTGCTTAGTACAATATCTAGCTCAGAGTAGGTACTAACAAATAAGTGGTATCAATCATTGACAGAATCCCCACTACCTTTGGATTTAAATTAATTTGGGAGCTTACACCTAAGGTCGGACTCATCATGATCTGCAGATTAAGTCATAAGCATAGATCTGAAAATCACTTTGTAGAAGTCATCTCTGTAATCATATCCCTCTCTCTCTTTTTCTTTTCATATTGCATTTATTTATTTGAGAGAGAGAGTGAGCAAAAGCAAGAGCGAGAGTCGGTGGGGGGGAGCAGGAAGAGGGACAGACGCAGAGGGAAAAGCAGACTCCTCACTGAGCAGAGAGACCAGCATGGGGCTTGATCCAGGGACTCCTGACCTGAGCTGAAGGCAGACACTTAACCGACTGAGCCATCCAGTCACCCCTCATGTCACTTCTCTTTAAAACAAAGATTTTCATCCTGGGATCTATGAGTGTGGTGGCTATGAGAATATAACTCTCTGATCTCCAGCTACAAGGAGTTCTTGACCTATAGCCCCTGCTGTCCCCTCTGACTGCCATTAAGATTTCCTCAGAAAGTACACACACACAACAGGCTGCTCCGGGTCAAGGACGTGGCAAGGCAGGGAGACCAAAGCATGTCTGTTTCTAGAAGATGAGGGATTCTTCTGATGGGTAACTTTGGTTGGAGGACCCCCAACAGCCTGATATGCCCTCTAAGAACCATACCACAGTCAAAGATGGTCTCACCCAGCTGTCCTTCCTTCTGTCCCTCCCTCACCTGAGACAGATCTGCACTGTGGTCTGATAGCTCCCCCAGTTTCCTCCACTTCTTTTCCCTTTGTTGTTCACAGACCTCAACTTTAATAAGTCTCTGCCTCTGGAGGGTCCAGATTGCTAACATAATAACCCATAATATGTGTGTAAGATTTTGTGTGGGTACATATATCCCTTTTTTCATAATAAGAATATCCATCAGTTTAATCAGCTTTTTAAATGGGTCTGTGACCAAAAAATATTAAAGACTGCTGCCTCTTCAAGCTCTGTTCAAATGTTGTAATACCACCTCCACTACCCCAAGCTAAAAACATGCTTGAGAAAGACCAGTACACAATGTACCATATGCTTAAGAGTTCTTGTGACAACATTTTGATATTTCCAGGTCCTATTTTTATTGGCAACACAACATATGTGAAATTATATTATTTATATTTTTGATACCTGTTTTTGCATTGGCCTCCTTTGACCAAAACATCCTACACTTTTATATGTCCTGCTAACCTATAGCCCTTTGATTCTTACTTTGTATCTTTGAACATAACTTTTCTTCCCCACGTTAACTGCTTTATATGACATGTAACCCACATTTTGGTATTCACACTCTTAAATTCTGAATCTATCAAATGTGGCATTTGAAAAACATTGGCTTTCAGTAAGAAAAATTAAAACTTAATTATGAAAACTCTTTAACTCTTTGGAGACCTCTGAAAGTGATTCTTTGAGTTGCATTGGAAAAATCATTAAAATTTGAAGTCAATTAAACTTAATTTTTACAAGTTCAAGCATACACAAAAGTGTCCAAAACTTTAAGTTGTAAAAACTTTAAGTGCACATTTTGCATTTTTAATGCTACTAGAATCCCAAAGGTTTGGAACTCACAAAATAAGGACTTGCATTCAATTATGGTAAACCTTCTTTTTCAGATCTCACGCTAATAATCACAATGAGAAGACAGGACTGACTTTAAAACTAATCCACTTTCTTCAATTCTTGCTCTTGAAATGATGCTTGATGATGCACAAATGCTTAATTTTTAAATTTTATTTATTTTTTCCAGCTGTATTGGGAAGAATTTATTTATTTATACATTTATATTTATATAATTGACGTGTGACATTGTATAAGTTTAAGGAGTACAAACCTGTTAATTTGATATGTTTTTTATTACAAAATGATTACCACCATAGCATTAACTTAACACTTCTACCCCATCACATGATTACCATTTCCTTTTTGTGGTGAGAACATTTAAGATCTTCTCTCTTAGCAACATTCAAGTATATAACACAGTCATTTTTTTTTTCAATTAGTTAAACCCAAACAAACAAACAGCAAACAATAGATGACCCATTTCTTCTACTCCCGAGCCCATACCTCTGACAACCATTAACCTATTCTCTGTATCTACGAGCTCGGTTTTTGGTTTGTTTTTTAGATTACACATATAAATAAGATCATACAGTGTTTACCTTTCTCTGACTTACTTCACTTAGCATAACATTCTCAAGTGACATTCTTGTTACAACAAATCACAAGATTTCATTCTTTTTTATGACTGCATAAAATCCTGTTATATATGTGCATGTGTATATATATATATATATATATATATAACGGAATATATGTATATATGTGTCTGTATACGTATACATATATTGTACATATACATACATATGTATACATATATATACATATTATGTGTGTATGTGTGTGTGTATATATATAACAGAATATATGTATATGTGTGTATATGTATACATATATTGTACATATATACGCATATGTATATACATATATATGTGTATATATATATATATATATATATATATATATATATATATATGTCGTGTTTATCCATTCATCCATCAATGGACACTTAGGTTGTTTCCATATCTTGGCTATTGTAAATAATGCTGCAATGAACATGGGGTGCATATATCTTTTAAAATTAGTATTTTTGTTTTCTTTGGATAAACACTCAAAAGTGGATTTGCTGGATTACATGGTACTTCTATTTTTAATTTTGGAGAACCTTCATTCTGTTTTCCTCAGTGACTGCATCAATTTATATCCCCACCAATGGTGCACAAAGTTTTCCTTCCCTCTGCATCCTTGACAACATTTGTTATTTCTTGTCTTTTTGATAAAAGCTAATCTCAAAGGACTAAGGTGATATCTCATGCAAATTTGATTTGCATTTCCTTGATTAATGATGTTGAGCTTCTTTTCATGTACCTGTTGACCATATATATGTCTTCCCTGGAAAAATATCTATTCAGATCTTCTGCCCATTTTTTAATTATGTTGTTTATATTTTGTTATTGAGTTATATAAATTCTTTATTTTGGATATTAATCCTTTATCAGATACATGATCTGCATATATTTGCTCTCATTCATAGGTTGCCTTTTCATTCTGTTAGTAATTTCTTTGCTGTACAGAAGATTTTCTAGTTTGATGTAGTCCCTATAATACAGTATTACCACCTATAATCACCATGCTCTACATCAGATCCCCGGAACTTGCTAATCTTATAACTTTAAGTTTGTGCCCTTTGACCAATATTGATGATTTATGTTTTAATGCATCTATTTAAGCATACAGTCTTTAATCTTCCCTCTTGAGTCAAACAGGTAACTTATTCATCTCTTCCCATTTACTCTACTTAAGCACAGTTTGGGCTCCTGTGATTGCTTGTAAACCCAATCAATATCTGGCTCCTTAAGATTCTATGATCAAAGTCCTGAGACACCATGCTAATCTTTTATCTATAAACAGACCCTGGTCATTTTGTCTATCTAATTGCTAAGAGAACTTTACTGCAGCTTGGCATTACACTTTCCATCAGGCCTGGTTTGGGGCTCCCATCTCACAGATTTAATCTCACTGCTGCCAATTGTGTTAAACTGACATAGTTGTTCCTTTTAAAATAAATTCCTCTCATTTACAAGGGAAAGCGCCTTTTAGTTCTGTAGTTTCTGACTATGCTTCTAACCTGGAGATAAAGGCCTTGACTCCAGGCAAGTGGTAAAAAGCTATTTCAACCTCGTAGGTCAGATGAATATGTACACTAGCTTTCTGGAGGTGTTCTTCCTCCAAAATCAGTCTCCACCAGCTCTCAGTTCTCAAATATACAATCTGTAGAGAGCAGAAAGAACAGAAATAACCCTTCAGTTCAAGAAGGTGGCCTAAGGACAAGAACCAGACTCTCATCTCGATAGCTATGTTAAGCCTACTCATTTCTCCCATTTGGCCCCCCGCCTTGTGATATGGAGAGGAGAAAAGCAGTTTTACAGATACTTGTTCTTAGTTTATACTTTTACAATTAAATATAACAGAGTAGGGAGTTGTTACCAGCAAATGCCCAAGGGCTGAGAAGTGAAGAAAGAAGTGGTATGATTATTATAGTCAATGGTGAATTCAAATGTGACAGCAAAAGCGGACCCAGCTCCTACATTTGTCAAGGGAAAAGAACTCGCAGAAGGAACAACGACCAAATGACCATGCTCCAGGAAGACTGATGACTTAGATTTATTTTCATATTAGGAGATAACACAAGTGTTTAGGAAACTTTAATTTACTTCCTTTGTGATGGGGCATTGCAAACATAAGATACCTAGCATCATTTCACACACTGTAGTTACTTATATAATATTAGATTCTTCTTCCTCATTTTTTCCCCTTCCTCCTCTCTACTCTTTCCAAAATAACGTGAAAGCCCCACGAGGGCCAGGATCTTGTCTGATTTTGTTCACCAGTATTTCTCCAATGCATAGATTCATATATATATTAGTTAAGGAAAGGATTTGTACCCATCATCTTTACTGAGTGTTTGCTCTTTTGGCTTTGTGCTAAGCCTGGATGAGGTGAGGGTCATGATGCATTTGACGGTGTTCTTGCCTATAAAAAGTTTACAGCACAGTGGCAGAAATAGGGATATACAAGCATAGTTACTATGCAGTGTTAAATTATTGTAATAAAGGAGAAATGTAGTATCCCAAATAAATCTGAAGTTTTCCTAATAAAGAAAGAAGATATTGAATCTGGAGGTCTCTCTGAATTATGAAAAGATTTCATTGGACTTAAAGACCTAGTATGAAACGCTAATTGCCTTTTCTTATTGCGCATCTGTGTAAGAGAGACAAACAAGAGAGATAAAATCATTCTGATTATACTGTTTCCTTATCTGAGAGTAGAAGTACTTTTTGAGCACAGTCCAAGGAATATCAAGGCTAAAAAGTCAAAATGAGGGGAGTCACAGAAGAGAGCGAGGAAGTGACAAAAATAGATGCAGAGAAACTTGAGTAGTTGGGTGTGAAATTCTGGTCTAAAGGGACAAGAACAGGAATCTTCATGCTTTGGACTAGGAGCTTATTACCAGATGAGAAGGGATATTGGCTTGGCTTGGGTCAATAAATTAAATAACACGTAGCTGAATGAATGATGTTAAAAATGATCAGAATTGATAGTTCACACCAAACTTCACCTTTTGCAAAAAAAATTCAAGATGAAAGAACATTGCATCTTATATCAGTCTCCAAAAACTTGCAAATATTATTTCTCAGTAAATTGTTGTTGAGTGAGTGAACACAAATATTTTTTCTCAGTAAATGGTTGTTGAGTGAGTGAAACATGATAAAAGAGATAATTCACATGAAGTTATAACTTTCCCATGTAAGTTGGAGATAATAACATGGAAACATAGGATAAGCATGGATTTTGAAACAATACAGGTCTGGATCTGAAACTTGGACACACCTTTCACTACATGTATAACCTTGGAAAATTTCACTTAAGCTTCTGAGACTCAGTTTCCTCATTTGTAAAACATGGATGGTGGAGTAACTCATAGGATTGTTACAAGGATTAAGTGAAATCATATATATATGTTTCTATATACAGAACCTCTGTATGTGTTTCACACACATTAATTAACTAAATATTGGATATTGTTGCATACTGTAATTTAAAATTTTATTTTAGCTGCCTCTCAAAACCTCCAATTAGAAAATAAGCAAAACATGTATAAAACTTTGAAGGAGTAAGTAAGAAGAAAATGAAAGCACCTGGAAAATGATCTGGAAATGATGTAAATAAGATAAATAGAAACTTTTCATATGGTAATGAGGAGTAAGGGGCAGGATTTGAATGTAGCAGTCTTCATTTCAATTTGATGGAATTCACTTTACATTATGTAGATGTCGGCGGAAGCACCTTAATTAAACCGCCCCAAACTGAGGGGCAATGGGTTGAATTTTCTGTCATCCAAACTGGTCTGCAGGGACCCTTCTTTTTTTTTTTTATTTTTAAAGATTTTATTTATTTATTTAACGCAGATAGAGACAGCCAGCGAGAGAGGGAACACAAGCAGGGGGAGTGGGAGAGGAAGAAGCAGGCTCCCAGCGGAGGAGCCTGATGTGGGGCTCGATCCCACAACGCCGGGATCACGCCCCGAGCCGAAGGCAGACGCTTAACCGCTGTGCCACCCAGGCGCCCCTGCAGGGGCCCTTCTAACCAACTCGCCCAGATCAGCTAAGTCAAGAGCTGCTTCTGCCTTTTTTTCTTGGGACTCGCAGAGATAGTCAACACCACAGGCAGCGCTAGATTGATTGTGGCCTTTGGGAAGTCACATGGCTTGATGTTTAGAATCCCCAGCTGCTTCTCAAGGTCAAGCACGCCTTGCTCGAATGAGATATTCAGTCCTGAGAACCTGCTGCCGGTCCTGAAACGTTCTTGAGGACCCAGGTAGAGCATTTCCCTTGAGGACATTTGTGGTGTTTGCTTGTGTAGTCTGTCAGGAAAAATCACCTGCAAATGTGCTTAATTTACCTTATTACTGAAAAGAAAATGTGCTCCAGGGCTGCAGTAAAATTACTGCAGAACAAATATGCTTTTAGGCACCTTCCAGTGTATAATATTGGAAAACTGTAATATGTTTTTCTGAAAAGATTGGTAATAAGATGTGGAGTGGAAATTTTAATTAAGAATTGCACAGTTTAAAAAGCAAAATTTTCTCTTCACTAGAAGAGTCCCTTGACAAAAACTACACGTCAATAGCAGCACTTCCCCTTGAGATTCTACAAACGTTACTGCTTACAGAGGTCTATTTCATCTTAATAATAGTCACATGTTGTCTTTTAATTGTACTTCATTTCACTTTCACTTTTTTCTGTAATAAAATTTCGGATTCATCGAATTCAGGTGGATTGATACCTCCGAGGTCATACAACAAACATTTATTAAGCACCTACTATGTGTAGGAAGTACCCATAATACTCCAGAAGATAGCATGACGTAGTAATAGAAAGTGCATACTTTAAAATCAGTGACCTTGAATTTAAAATCAGCTTCTACAGTTAGAGCCTGATGACCTGTGGCTATTTTACTTCAGCTCCCTGAGCCTTGGTTTCATTATATGCATAATGGTACTAATGGTGCCTTATGAACAGAGTCTCTTCAAGAATTCAGTAGAGTCATGTTCAGAGCCCGGACACTTCCTAATACAGAATACTCACTCAATAAAGCAAGTGCCTCCCCCAGCCCTATGTGTCAGGCGCTGGAGAGCTACATGATAAATGTGTCATACTCCCAGGGGCAGGGATAACAATTATATTTATAACTCAAATCTGTGCTAGCATATTAATCATTCTAAAGGCAGCCCTGCTTACTCAGGCTCCTTGGTTCTACCAAGAAGTGCTAAATGAGACCTGATATTTGCAGAGCTATATTATATCTCATTTGGGATACTTCCTAAAGAAGGGTAAGGAATCTTGGGACTAGCGAATCTAAATACATTCATAGATCTGTCTTCAGCTTGCCTTATGTATTCTTAGATATAAAGCACTTTATAGTTTATAAATGAGCACAGTTAATTTACATACCCCAGGGTGGTTTGATTTGCTTGCATTTAAGAAGGAACACTCTATCAAATGATGGAGTTTAGCCTTTTAATAATTAGGAAGAGTTCTATTAAATTCCACCAAGGCCATTCTTTCAACTTAAGGGTTGCAATCTCTATTCAAAAAAAAATATTTTTTAATTACCTTCTTAACCCCTCTCAATTCTACTATGATTTATAACTGATTGTAATTTGCCTCCTTCTGGGCCGTTTTTGGCCTGATATCCACAGCTCTGCATGCTTCCTCTCCTGTCTTAACTGCCTTCTCAAAATTATTCGTTAACACCTTACTCTTAACTTGTTTCTCAGAGTCCTTCTGGTGAAAAGAAGGATATATATTTGATATCCCGAAGTTGCAGTAAGACTATGCTATTTTGCACAATATTTTGCACACTTCTTTAATTATACACATATTAGATAATCGGTAAATCCTGTTGGCTGATAAGTTTTAGTTGCAGTAGTTTAAGAGTTAGAATTAAGAAGTGCTCCCTAATCATGCGCTTGGCAGAATATAACTCTTAGAATCCTCTGGATCCAGCTTGAACATGGACTGAACGGGGAGGAGAGGAGTGTATGAAAGTATCCAGGCTGCCATTGCGGTTCCATATCTAGAATAGACCACAGACAAGTCACGGGTAGCCAATGTCTCCGTCCCATTCAGGTCCACAGGGCTCCATTTTCACTCCTTACTCTTTTCTAAATTTGGAAATGCCTTAGGCAACTTCTTTATTCATTTTCTCAAATATAACTATTGTCCCTGTCTCTGGACAAATTCTCTGGGGAAATTAGCTTAAGCCTTTTGGTCTTTTCCTGACATGGATGAGACTACACTACCCTTTCTTTCTAGTTCTCAAAGTAATAATGAATTTTCAAGTCCCCAGGAAAATGCTATTTTTCTACGGGCAGTTACAGTGGCTAAGATGGTTAATAAAGCATCACAGACGTGGACGGTGAGTGAGTACTGTAGCAGAGAAACTGGGCGTCGGAGTCTGGAGTCAGACTTCCTGGAACTGAATCCCAGATTGACTACTTTCTAGCTGTGTCACCATGAGAGAGCTACTCAAAAATCCCCGAGCTTTTTCTCATCTGTAATAGATGGATAACAGTACCTATCTCACAGGGGTTGTTAGATGAGTAAAATAAACAACCTGCTGTATTGCAATCTGAAGCATAGCCGGGGCCAATAAACATTGGCAAAGTATTGTTACAGAAAGATACCTTGATTTAATTTTGGCTGGATTAGAACAGAGACCAGATCACCCAAGGAATGGAACTCCCAGTAAAAATCCCATGAGAAATGGGTCTGTGGAGAGCCAAAGATCATAAATGCTTTTCTAACATGTTTCATTAGAGAAAAGCACTTCCTCTTTAAGACCAGCACGTAGATCCCCCGGGATTAAAGAGAAAGAAGCAGGAGTAAAGTAACGCAAAGCTGACATGATCCATCACGGTAGAGGCATCCTCTGATGCGAGCATCAAGCTGCAATCAAAACGCTAAATGAGCAGTATTGTTGGGAGGAATGAGGAGAAATGATGAGTACTCACTAAGGGAAACTCCCGCTATGGGCTGTTGAAAATTCATCTTTGAGAAAATGAAGCCAAAAAAAAAAAAAAAAAAGAGAGAGAGAGAGAGAGAGAAAGAAAAAGAAAAGAAAAAGATTGTGCCAAGTCTTCTTAATTGATGAATAATTTATGGACGATCAGCAGGAACATCTATCCAGGCAGCTGATTAAATGCAAAGTGTTTTGATAAGCAGAGTTACCACCGCAGGCCTCCTAGGAAAAGGAAGCCTTTCCAGCAAGCAATGCCAGTCTATATATTGATGGGCGTTGCCCCGTCTCTTTCTAGCAGCCTATTTCCCCACACCGTCCGCCTTTATCACTGGCAGGAAAAGTTACCTCCTCTGTGAGTTTCATTCTCCTGTCAAAATGATGGAGGTTAAATGTGGATAAGAAAGGCAATTAAAATAGATCTGTCACAAGTATGCTATCCCAGGGTGCCATCCTGATTTCCTTCTCTAGTGTGAACTGCTACCGAAGGATGATAATTGAAATTTGTCAGTGTTGACAGCTGATGACTAATATGGAGATTTTCATTACATATCCCTCCTGGAATGAAAAAGAGATGAGTGCATATTAAACTCCAGATGGAGGCATCCATGGGACAGGAAAATGCAGACACTACTCAAGCCAGCCGTGCAATGACTGATTGAGAGAACCCTAAGACCCTCTGAAATGAATCTGTATGGAAACAGAGACAGCATTAATTTTCTTCAGCTTCTTTCTGCCTGTGTAACCGCATCATTTTCAACATTACTGTTATCCTTACATGTTAATATTACCTGGAAGCCCAACCCACTAACCCTTGGCTGAGCCCATTGAAAAGGATGTAGGACTTCTGCTACTCCCTCAAGTTTGAAAATGTTGTGGTTTTATAATATAGAAACCCAGAAGTCATTTCTATTATTCATTTGTGTTATTTTATATTTTGTATATGATTTGCCTATTTATTAGAGTCATGAAAAGAAATCTCATTAATTATATAATTCTGTCAAAAGATACCAAGAAATCACCTTTAGTTAAAATTTTGCTGAGTTTTGTTATTAGCCAAGAATGAATATTCATTGAAATGGTTTTCTGGTGTGTGAGACAGGAAGCAAAATGGCTCCAAGACTCTGGTACAATGTTCCAGTTAACTATTGTTGCGTAACAAACTACCCCAAACTCAGTGGATGAAAATGACTTGTTTACACATAAATCTGTGAATTAGGAGTTTGGGCTGGGCTCAGCTTCAGTTCCATGTGGCTCTGATGGAGTTACCTCTCCAGTATCCAGCTGGCGATGGCCTGGTCTGGAGCATCAAAGATGGTTTTACCTGTATTTCTGGTGATATTACTGTATTTTCTTATTTTCTGTATTCTTGAAGCTCTGGAGATATCCGGAGCCTCACTGACCTGGGAGAAATTGTCTCTCCCAAGGCTAGCCAATTCCTAGAGATAGCAAATTACTCCCTGCAAGATAACACCATGTGCGACAAAGTCTGTTTCCCCCACCAACCCCATTTATTGGGCTTTCATAGACTATTTACCATCAGGGCCAATATTCTCCTGTCTTAATCACCTCACAGCCAGGTACCAGGCAAGTTGGGTCAGCCCCTATACCTGAAGTCCACTGAAATTACTCAAATTAGCCAATTTCTTTGCTTTTCCCGCATCTCCCATTCCTTTCTGGAAAAGAAGAAGGAGGAGGAGGAGAATGTTGGGGTTATTGTACAGCATGAAATCAGCCATAATATCTGGCTTGCTAAAATGTAACGTGAACGCCACTGAGGGCGGGGAAGGTTTCGGAGGAGGGCATAGGCCTTTGGAATGCCAAGGACTACGTGACCACTCTGCCGTTGGAATGTCACGGGGAGCTGCCTTCCCGAAACTTTCCGAGCCCAAACAGTCGCCCTGCGATCTAAGAGATGTAGGCATTGTCCCTTAGGCTGTGTTTAGCAGAACTCGTAGAACATGCAAATTAGCATATCATGCAAATTAGCATATCGTATCTTTCCCGTAAACAGATCCTCCCAGTTCCAGTAAGACCCCTTGTCACACATCGCGTGCCTGAGAAACAGTGATAAGAATTTGTGATTATCCTGAAAGACCAATAAAAGCGGGAGCAAAGAAGAGCAAAGCGTCTTCCTCTCTGAGCATTGACCCCCTTGCCTTCTCCTCTCTTTTACAGCAAAGTTTGGAGTAATCGCTCATCAGTCCGTACAGGGATTGCTGGCCGTTCCCTATAGGAGAAGAAGAACACAGAAGAAGAAGGAGGAGGAGGAGGAGAAGGAGAAGGAAAAGAAGAAGAAGAAGAAAAAGGGAAAAAAAGAGGAGGAGGAGGAGGAGCCTGTTGTTACATTTCTAAGGAATTCTAAAGGAATTCTAAGGAAAGTTGTTTCTTTAATTTATGATCTCCTGGGAATTAGACAGCCTTGTCTGAGAGTGCTACCTAGGATATCTGCATGATTTCAGGCTGAGTTTAACTGATTAATATAGTCATTAGTGCAGAAAGCAAGAAATGAAAACAGTGGTTGGGTGGGGGGAAGCTCCCCTTCAGGAGATAAGCTCTGTCACATGCCTGTGGTAAGAGCAACACAAATAAATATCTCTCCTGATTTCATGGAGGGAGGCATGACATTATGATGATTATAAAGATCTAGGAGACAGAAATAGATGTGTGCAAATGCCCCTAATGAGGCATTAGTGTTGGAATTGTATCCCATTTGTTTTCCAAACCACATGCTTTCTAAACATGTATTTGCATTTGGATATAATGAGTGTAATTTGCTCTTACTGACCAAAATTACTTTATATGTGAAAATGCTGAAGCTTAAAAGTGAATAACTCAGCTGATCGATCACCAGCATGCTAATGACCCCCAATTTAACAGGAGTGCTGTCCTCCCCCCCTCCCCCCCATACCAGACAGCTAAGAGCTCAGCCCCATGCCAAGAGTGCATTTAGTTTTCTTGGGTTCACTCGGTCTCTGATGGAAATGTTGTCACCACCAAAGAAGAAGGGAGAAAAATGCGGAAGAAGACATGTTTTACTCTCCTTAGCCTTAACCGTGACAAAGGGCATTTATGGGCAGCGGAGCCTTTTTTAAAATACTGTGCCTATTTATTTTGTATCAACATGTGGTAAAATATGAATACACCCAGAATCTAATTACAGAAAGAATATTACACAAGCAACTTCCTTACATTTCACCGAAAAAGAGCAGTCATACTGCTGGACTACATTCAAAAAGTCATTGCTTTCCTATCACCAGACCATTGTGCGATTTTACATAATCAGTATTCAGGGGATGGTATTTTGCTAATAGGCAAAATCCTACAATGACAATTTAAATGGTTTGAAACATGCACGAGATAATTTGGAGTCACAGCTCTGCCAATTACTAATCAAGGAAGCAGGAATGTGGGCTCTCTCTGCATCCTGAGTGCTGTTGGGGGAACAGGCTGTCCTGTTCGATCAAGGAAACTTCGCTCACATCAAGCCAGGAGCTCAAGCCAGCTAATATCATCCTTTCAGACACTTTCTAGCGGAGATGAAGTGTCTTCACTGGATAACTCCATTGCTCACCATGGGCAGGAGCATAGAACAGGCAGGTTGTTAGTGGTTAAGAGTGCAAACTCAGGCTATAATTAATAAATAAATAAATAAATAAATAAATAAATAAATAAGATCTTGGTTTGAGTCCCAGCTCTGCTGCTAATCAATTCTATGAGCTTGGATAAGTACGTTGGTCTCTTTTGTACTGACTCTTTATCCTTTAAAAACTAAAACCAGGACTTTTTCTTAGAGCTGTAAAGATTATTGGAATATTACAGGTAAAACAGCACAAAATCTGACAAATGGCAAGAGTTCCATGACAGTTCATATCTGCTGCTTAAAATGGAAAATTAACATAATTTCGATATGATAAACCCCACATGAATGGGTTTTAGTGAATCTCCAGAAAATGTGACAAAATTCTGAATTCTTCTGGGAAGAGTTCTCATGGCTTTCCTTAAAGTCTCAAATGGGCTTCTAACAACAAGAACGAAAGGTAATAAGCACTATCTTATGTATTTTCCAGTATAGAAAAGTTATGTCAATGGACCTTCAACAAATGTTCTTGATGTTTTACTAAGTATCAGGCAGCACCCTAAATTCTAAGGCTGTAACAATGAGTCTAAGTGCCTCCCCTTAGGGAGGTAGGTGTAGAGAGAGGGAGAATAGATATTGGTGCCTAATCCATCAATATATGTGAAATGTGATAGATGTTATGAAAAGGAAGAGCAGGGCACAGGAAGTAGGGGAAAGTAATCTAGATCATTTCTAGACAGCTGTGCACAAGCCTAAGGGTTGAGTAAATTTGGCTCCCGAAGGACAAGGGCTCAGTGTCCTCACACTTGTCTGAGGAGGATTACTCCTGGCGGCCGCCCACCTGGGCCACATGGTTGGAGCTGCGTGTGCATCTGCTGTCTCTCCTTAGGAGTCCTGCTCAGTGCCCACCTCCTCACTGAAGCAATCCAGTGCTCCTACTGGTTCGGCTGAGGTCTAGATGCAGGCCCTTTCTTCCTCTTTTAGAATTGATTTATTGCAAACCTCAATGTAGGAACGTAGTGGGAACATAACACACGTTTCTTTGTCCCAACAATTACCCCCTACCATACTATTTCAAGTCCCCTTTCCTACTTGGAAGCCATTTCCCAAACAATAGCAACAATGTTGTAACTGTGTATAGTAACAGCTGCTAACTAGACTTATTACTGTGGAGATCATTTGCAATGTTTAAAAATATAGAATCACGTCCAACACCTAAAACAAGTATGGTAGTACATATAAATCGTACTTCAATAAAAAAGGAAAAAAATTGTATTCATCTTTTTTAAATGATGGTCTAAAATAGGTCTACATATAAATACAAATTTGTATAAATGCATTAATAGATTATAGCATAGTTGCTCTTTTTTGTGTGGTCTTTCATTTTCTTTTACTTTTTTCCACTTCTGCCTCTCCCTCTCAACCACACTATTGCCCGTATAACAATGCCCTTATTAACAATTCAGCTGGTATTATGTAAGTATGTACATGAAATTATATTGCTATCCATGCTCATAAAGTCATATCTGTGTGTGTGTGTGTGTGTGTGTGTGTGTGTGTGTGTGTGTGAGAAATAGAATCATATAACAAACACTTTTCCACACCTTGTTCATCTTCACTAATACCTCATGGACGTTCCTCCAAGTTAATTATTATAGATCCATTTAATTTTTAATAGCTACATAACATTCCATGGTATAATATATCATGATTGATTCAATAATTTTCCCAATGTTATATATTTACTTTTCCCATGGTTTTATACCATGAACAACTTGGTAATAAGTACATATATTCCTATTTAGTGGTGATTCCCAAGAAAGACTCTGGTTATATATCTTTGTAATTTTAATAGCTACAGTCAGTTTGTTTCCCAAGATGACTAAACATAAACGATCCACATTCTGTTCCCACCCATCCTCATAGGTGAGTGTGGGGTACTCAGTGCTAACCGCTGTGCCCTATTCCCCGCCCCAACCCTGCCCCAGAGGACTTCACCCTGCCAGGAGTTGCAAGAGTCACGATCCACAAAATTTCACCACCCTGTAGACCCAATGCCTCGAATTCCACTCAATCATTTGCCAAACATTTCCTGAGCCCCTATTATGTGGCAGTTACTGTTCTGGGCACCTTGAGATACGGAGGTAAACAAGATAACTGAAAGCAACTACAAGTGAATGTTACCAAAAGTAAATTTGTAGTGCTGAGACGTATTTGTTAGGGAAAGATCGCCTAGGCTGGGGAGACTTTCCTCAGGGAAAAAACAGACTTCTGGCCTTTTTCAAACTCATTGCACTGGCTTCCTATGGTTGCTATAACACATTACCCCAAATTTAGTGCCTTAAACAATTTGCTCCCCTTTGTGTCCTGTGTATCAGCTTCCTGGGGCAGGTCCAATAAATCACCACAAACTCGGGGCTTGAAAACAATAGACAGTCATTTTCTCACAGTTCTGGAGGCGAGAATCTGAAATCAGTTTTGTTGGACTAAAATCAAGGTGTCAGCAGAACTGTGCTCCCTCGAAATGCTCTAGGGGCGAACTCAGTCCTTGTTTCTTTTAACTTCTGGTGGCTGCTGGCTTTCCATGGCTTGTGGCTGCATCCCTCCAATCTCTGGCTCTCTGCTCACATTGCCTTCGGTCTGTCTCAAATCTCTGCTTCTCTCTCATAAGAATACATGTGATTGCATTTAGGGACCATGTGGAATAATCCAGGACAATCCCATCTCAAAATCCTTAACTTAATCCCATTTTCAAAGCCATTCATTGTCAGACCAAGTACCATTCACAAGTTCCAGGGATTAGGTCATGGATATCTCTGGGGGAGAAGAAGGGCATTATTCAGCCAACCACACTCATTTATTTTATTTTTGTATTGAATCTATATGCAAAGATTCTTATTTTCGATGAGAAAAATTTAGCATGTACTTTACTCGTGATTTTGGAAAAATAACATAGACAGTGACTAATAAAGACCATGGGGCCTTAATCCAGATCGGTGGGGTGGGGTGGAGAGCTGACGCTTTCGTCAGTTACCCTAAGCTGTAGTTTCATTATTTTGAGACACCAGCTACCTCCTGGAGATTGTGCTGTTATATTTGAAAGATAAGCAATAACACTTGCAAAGTACTATATCTGCAATAAATATTAGCTACCATTATTGAATTTTCCTAAAAAACATCACAAGGTAAGATGCTATTCCATATCTGTATTTCAGGTCCGTTCTGAGCACTGAACGATTGGGAGTTCCTAGTTAAGTCCATTTTTCTTGCACTAGTTTGAGCTGCAAGTATTAGCATGATCTACTTTTCTCCTCACAGTTTAAAAAATAATTTCCCATTATCTATTTCCCTTTTCAGCTCCAGTCTTTCAGTCTTTTATTTTCCCCAGCTGACACATTATGTCCTAGCTTCATCCCAAGAATTGCATGATCAAGTTTCCAGTTTGCCTTGCACCCAAACTGTTGAATGAGGATGCAACCTAATTATGTGCTTGTTTCCTGAATCATATTTATATATCTATCAAATGTTACAAAATTTTCATGAACAAAATCAGTTATTCAGAGCCTTAAAAGAGACAAGAATTTATTTTTCTACCTTCTATATTACCAAGTAAGATAAATTCTCCCAACTCTCAGATACTTACTTTATTTTTTTAGCATTTATTTATTTATTTATTTATTTTTAAATATTTTTTATTATATTATATTAGTCACCATATAGTACATCCCAAGTTTTTGATGTAAAGTTCCATGATTCATTACTTGCATGTAACACCCAGTGCACCATGCAATACGTGCCCTCCTTACTACCCATCACCGGTCTATCCCATTCCCCCACCCCCCTCCCCTCTGAAGCCCTCAGTTTGTTTCTCAGAGTCCATAGTCTCTCATGCTTCACTCCCCCCTCTGATTACCCCCCTTTCTTTATCCCTTTCTTCTCCTACTGATCTTTCTAGTTCTTTTTTTTTATTTTAATGTTTTTTTATTATATTATGTTAGTCACCATACAGTACATCCCTGGTTTCTGATGTAAAGTTCCATGATTCATTACTTGCGTGTAACACCCAGTGCACCATGCAATACGTGCCCTCCTTACTACCCATCACCAGTCTATCCCATTCCCCCCCCCCCCCCGAAGCCCTCAGTTTGTTTCTCAGGGTCCATAGTCTCTCATGCTTCATTCCCCCTTCTGATTACCCCCTTTCTTTATCCCTTTCTTCCCCTACCGATCTTCCTAGTTCTTATGTTCCATAGATGAGAGAAACCATATGATAATTGTCTTTCTCTGCTTGACTTATTTCACTTAGCATTATCTCCTCCAGTGCCATCCATGTTGCAGCAAATGTTGAGAACTCGTTCTTTCTGATGGCTGAGTAATATTCCATTGTATATATGGACCACAACTTCTTAATTCAGTCATCTGTTGAAGGGCATCTCAGCTCCTTCCACAATTTAGCTATTGTGGACAGAGCTCCTATGAACATTGGGGTGCATATGGCCCTTCTCTTCACTACGTCTGTCTCTTTGGAGTAAATACCCACTAGTGCAATGGCTGGATCATAGGGTAGCTCAATTTTTAACTTTTTAAGGGACCTCCACACTGTTTTCCACAGTGGCTGTACCAACTTGCATTCCCACCTACCGCCTTTCTCCATATCCTTTCGAACAATTGTTGTTTCTTGCCTTGTTAATTTTTGCCATTCTAACTGGCGTAAGGTGGTATCTTAGTGTGGTTTTGATTTGAATTTCCCTGATGGTTAATGATTTTGAACATTTTTTCATGTGTCTGTTAGCCATTTGTATGTCTTCATTGGAAAAGCGTCTGTTCATATCTTCCGCCTATTTTATGATTTGTTTATTTGTTTCTCGTGAATTGAGTTTGAGAAGTTCTTTATAGATCTTGGATACCAGTCTTTTATCTGTAGTAACATTTGGAAATATATTCTCCTATTCCGTGGGCTGCCTCTTAGTTTTTTTGACTGTTTCCTTGGCTGTGCAGAAGATTTTTATCTTGATGAAGTCCCACAAGTTCATTTTATCTTTTGTTTCTCTTGCCTTTGGAGATGTGTCATGAAAACTTACTTTAAAAAAAAGTTTGGAATAATTTATTAAACAATTGTGTGTGTGTGTGTGTGTGTGTGTGTGTGTGTGTGCCTTTAAGTTGGCACAGGTCCATCCCATCTCTTATAATAGCCAACCCTGTATTCACATTTATGTTTAACAAAAAGCAATCCATCATTTAGCCATAACAGACATTGCTAGTCAATCACTGATGCATTCTTTACAGCTGAGATTTGGTTTTAGAGCCCTTTTGAATGGGGCACCCCCCAGTCACCAATTTGTCCAAGCTGACACCTGAGGGGAAACCTCTTACCATCCCTGGATAAACTCACCCATCTTGACTTCACTCTGCATCAGAAATGTGGTCATAAATCTACTCAGGTCAATGCTGTGGGCAGTATATTCACATCTCATGGTAATTTCACAGGGAATTTATGTTTTTAGGTAGACTTTTTTGAAAATATAACCCTATGTGCTACTTCATTCAGCAAGTTACTTTTCTTGATTAACTTTTAAGAGTATTAATAGCCAAAAATCACAGGAAGGAAAAGGTCATATTCTATGTTCTCTTTGGCATAGGTGTTTTTTCTCTCCTTCTACACTCTGGAACTTTCTCTTTTTCTTCCAGAACAAAATAATAATAATAACAAATATGCAATGTTTTAAAATAATATGTAGCATTTAAAATCCTCTGCTCAACAGTTTGAGATGTTTAAATCTAACAAAAAAAGAAAATATGTTTTGAAGTTCTTTATAGTCATGAATTAATGATATTGTTGATCTCATCACCTCAAGAAATCCAATAGGTCTTGAG
This sequence comes from Ursus arctos, assembly GCF_023065955.2. NCBI lineage: Eukaryota > Metazoa > Chordata > Mammalia > Carnivora > Ursidae > Ursus > Ursus arctos. Next base: position 20,001,863 of record NW_026622930.1, read on the forward strand.
GTGAAAGACAAAGCTCTCCTATGGGAAGGCAGATGACTGACACCTCAGAGGAGTATAGGAAATTAAAAACGTCACAGACAAAATTGGCAACTTGTTTTAAAACTTCAATGTTAATTCCCTTGCAAGTGAGTCACAAGAAAATGACTGAAGGCTGAAAGTGATAGAAACTAAAACATTATACGTAAAACACGAACCCAAATCACTTTCCTAAACGGTAACAATATACTTTAGACCAGTCCTTCCTTACACTGTGATTTATGCTTTTTTAGGAGTAGGTCATTGAAAGGAGCTGACCTGTGATCTAGAAGAGGGCATGGGAGTCTCCTCACCCGGTCCCCCGCCCTTAGAAGGAGCACTCTAGCCACGGTTCTCACGGTGGGACGCATTTTCCAGGATGCAGCCTTGAGAGAGCAGTGTGCTGTTGAGACCATCTGGACTATGTGACAATCCAGGTAAAGCCTTCCTATAAACTTTCAAGATTCTGGCAGGCAGGGGAGGAGATCTATTGTCTTGCAGCTGCTCCAAATAAGCCTCGTAGAAATTCAAACAGTTTAAGTCCCCTTGCTTGTTAAACCTGCCATCCAGGAATCTGAAGTGGCCCGTCCCTTTCTTCCAATTTGCCCTCTGCATAGGGGGCCAGTTATGAACAAAAGGCTTTGCAATCAAACAAGTTTGAGCTCAAATTCTGTCCCCATATCCAATTAACTGGTAATCTCAAACAAGTCTCTTTGTTTTGCTGTGCTCCTGTTCTCCTCATTTATAAGAGGGAAAATGCGGCATTGTCTAAATCAGTCTTTACCCCAGAGCTGTCAGATAAAATACAAGACACCAGAATTTGAATTTTAGGTGATCAGATAATTTTTTAATGCCTCATACTTACACTAAAAGATTATTTGGTGTTTATCTGAAATTCAAGTTTATCTGGACATCCTGTATTTTTATTTGCTAAATCTGGCAACCTTATTTTTTTCTTACTACTGTCTTTCTCAGCAACCTGCATTTTTCCTACACAGCGATTGCATTGAATTTCTGATTATTTATTTAACATATCTCTTTTCCACCGGACCGTAAAACTCCAATGGGCAGGATCTAGTTTGTTGATTTCTCTTCTACATACCTAGCAAGAAGTACAATGTTCAGCACAAGAGGTGATAAAAACAATCTGGAACAATAGAATTAATGAATGCATAGATACTGACATGGAGGGAGGCATGAGTTTGAGTCCCAAAATTTATAAATTGCAATGTTATTTATTATTACTTTATTATTATTTATCTCTAAAATTAGTGCTTGGACTATACAATCCCCACAGACTATCTTGAAGTGAAAATTCTTTGCTTATGTGCTTTACAATAAAGCAACTGAACTGCTCAGTAGGATTTTCAGTGTAATGATTTCTAAAATTCTGCAATACTTAGACATAGCCATAATGACAGATAGGGTTATTTGGCCAGCCACCATATACTCGATAGTTTAATTATATGACCTCTAGCCCTTGGATAGCCTTTCAATGTAAGTATTAGATCCATTTTGAGGAGAGAAAATTAAAATTCAAACAAACATTTGTCCCAGATCACAAAGAGAAGGAAGTGACTCTGGACTGTTTTAGTCAACCCCCATTTAGCCCTGTAAAGCTCAAATGAACATTTCTCAGATTCCCTTCAAGCTAAAGTTCAAGATGTGAGTTAGAGTCTATGCATTACGTATACTTCTGCAAAATTTGGGCCATGGCAGTGAGGCAGAGGTGAACTTCTTGTGGCCCTTGGCTTTTGCTGCTGGCAAGCAAGACCGCAAAAACGTGAGGCTTTACCTCTGTAACAGCCCAGTGTCCTTGCCCAGTCTCTGGGATGGTGGGAAGCAGCTTCGATGGCAGTGCCCAGAAGGCTGCTTGCTTCCAACATGGTTCCGGGGCAGCATCAAAAGCAGTGTTATCCGAGGGAAGCAGCCCTTAGAGCTCTTGAAGTCTCTCCAGGGGTAGAGCCTACAACCTGTTTCTCCAGCCTCTCTAACAATTTCATAAGCATCTACCTCCTTGATTAAAGTCCCCCACGCTTTAGATGCCTACAGTAGATTGTTTCCTGCATACGCTAAGCCATCAACAGACATCAAATTTCATTCCAGGTTTATTTGGTTCTAACTCTTGCTTTTTCCACCATGCCATGCTATATATAATTTATTTTGAAAAGAAAATGTTTTAAAATGTTTATTTTTAAAAGAGATAATATGTTCTTTACTTCTATGAGGGTTGATGGCAAAATTTATTGGATAGACAGGTTCTCAAAAGAAGGATTGTAATAAAGAATCTGACTCCATTTTTTGATGTTAGATTGTTGACAGCTTTTAAACCTCCCCCTCTCTCTTCTCCTTTTGGCCCCATCGAGTGAAGCTGACACCAAAGCCTCTGATGCTCCCTCCTTTGGTTCTGGTGGGAAGTTCAAATCACTAGCAGGAACCCTTACTTTGGCCCTACCCTTCTAATTACCATGAAAAGTCAGACTGGTCTCCTTTCCTTGTTCTCTCAAGCCATGTTGGACCAGCTTGGGGTCCTGCCCTGAACTCCCCAGAAAGTCCCATTATGTTGGTAATAAACATTTTCATACCATCTCGGTGTATATGTGGCATTGTCATCTTGCCATCCAACCCAAATTTTGAATGGGGGTCCACCCTGCTTTTACAAAGTGACCACAACAATGACTATCGGTGTTTATCGTAGTTCAAATTGCTATAAGAAATTACCACACACTGGGTAACTAAAACAACCGAAATTTATTTCTCACAGTTCTAGAGTCTGGGAAGTCTGAGATCAAGGCGCTGGCTAATCTTGTGTCTGGTGGGGGCCCTCTTCCTGGTTTGCAGATGGACTCCTACTTGCTGCGTTTTCACATGAGAGAGAGAAAGATCATTTCTCTTGGGTCTCCTCTTGTAAGGGTACGGATTCTATTCATGATGACCCCCACCCTCGTGACCTAATCACCTCCCAGGGGCTCCACCTCCAAATACCTTCACACTGGGGATTATATGGATTTTCGAAGGGAGGGTACACAAACATTCAGCCTATAGCAGTGTTTTAACATTCCTAGAAATAATTTAAGGAACAGAAAAAAAAAAAAGAAACAAACAAAAAGAAAAAGCAGGAATATCTGGTCTAACTGGAGGTAAAGCTGACTCACAGATAAAATTTCTTATGGACAAAACAGCTTTATTTGAAGAACCCTTACCTACGAACATATTACGTGAAATATCTATGCATTAAAAACTTTTATATGAAATCCAATTGTGATTCATTCTAATAGCTTCAATGGAAATGCAATTATTTCCCACATCCAAGCATTTTCAGAAACAGCCATTGAGTTAAAGAGCAGTTTTAATGCACAAGCAAAATGAGGTTGTTAAATATTTTAACTACTGAGTGAGTGACTAAGAATTAATATTTCAGGATTAAAATTCATTGATTATTGATTTTCTGCTATCTAGTCATTATAAATCAATGATTAGTGTGATTTCCAAGGAACATCTTTTAATTAAGAAGTTGATAAATATAGCAGCCTAACCAGGGGCAAAAATACCACTCAGTGTTTCAAAGTGGCTTTGAAAAGAAGATAGCATCTCTCCGTCCGAGTGCTATTTATGTTTCAACAAAATGAAACAAATCACGAAATTTTAGACTTAGACAACTGGAAACCTTGATCTTTAAGCCCTTAACTACAAAATTTTGAGGAAATGATTCATATAAGTTAGGAGTCCAGCGGCCTATGGGTGAGAGGGCTGGTGCCGTCTGGGCACCATCTTACAATTAGCTCAAAGCTCTTACCCCTTAAATACTTCTGTAGGAATTCTAATGGGTAGCAGTCATGATGCTAAACAACATATTTTTGGAATCTTTTAATATGTCTATTAGATAACTCCATTTCTTCTAGTCAAAAAAAAATTGCTTATATACGCTCATCAGCTTGTAAACAGGATTGCCGTTAGCTAGATAGCACCTTTGTGCCAGTAGAAAAAGCCATCCCCTCTGGGTGGGCGTAGCAGGACGCAAATGAGCCATATTGTCAGCACCCAGGGGCCCCTCATTGGGTGCCCTTGTGCACTGTGCAATGTGCCTCTCATCCCAGTGGGCCAGATTACGTGTGTACGTGCTCACTCTTTCCCCAAATCTTCCCCTACTTCACTCTCCTTCCCACTCTCCACCTTTTCTGCATCATTCTAGTTTAGTATAGCAGTGTTGGTGTTTTCATTTAAGCTTCTGTTCCACGCGCTGTGAGAGGCAACATGCAGCGGGGGGTTTGCAGCATGTGCTCCAGAACCAGACGCACCAGGTTCGACTCCCATCCCTGCCATTTACTAGGTGTGGACTTTGTCAATTTTCTCAACCTTGTCTGGCCCTGTGTTCTTTTCTTTCTTTTTCCCCCATCTTTTCATTTTTTTTTTAATTTTTTAAAGATTTTTTTACTCATTTATTTGAGAGAGACAGCATGAGCAGGGGGAAGGGTAGAGGGAGAGGGACAAGCAGACTCTTCGCTGAGCGGGGAGCCCGACAACGGGCTCAAACCCAGAGTCCTGGGATCATGACCTGAGCCGAAGGCAGACACTTAATCGACTGAGCCACCCAGGTGCCTCTGGCCCTGTTTTCTTAATTACAAAATGGTGATAATGATATCACTCTCCTTATGGAGTGTTGTGAAGAGTTAATACATGTAAAACATTTTAAACAGTCCCCGATGCACAGTCATCTCTACAGAAATGCTTCCTAAGCCTGAATTGCCTATGGAAGTCACAGTAAGAATCCGGTAGGATGTTTACGCTATGACGTGTGAACTTGGCAAACACACTCCTAGGAACTTCAGGACCAAGAGTCTGTTCTTGCACTGGCCAGAAGGCAGGGAAACCATCCCCATAAGAACATGAACCCTAATGTGCAAAGGGCCGCAGGAGGCTAGGGAGGCGGGAGGCTGCTCCAGAGAAGAGGAGGAGAGCGTGTCCTGACACAAGTTTTGAAATCATGGGACCTTGTGAGGAAGTTCAGTACTTGCGAGTCAGATGGACAATCAGTTCCTGCGGTCAGCAGAATAATGTACCCCCTCCCCCAAAAATGGCCAACATCCTACTCCTAGACCTATAAGTGTGTTACTTTACATGGCAAAAGGGACTTTGCAGGTTGATTAAGTTAAAGATTTTGAGATGGGGTGATGAATCGGTATTATCTGCGTGGTCCAAATGAAATCAGAGAGGTTGGAGCTGCCATGCTGCTTGCTTTGAAGATGGAAGAAGAGGGCCACAAGCCAAGGAATGCGAGTGATCTCTAGAAACTGGAAAAGGTAGGAAACAGATTCATCCCAAGCGCCCACATAGAAAGAATTCAGCCATTTCAATACCTTGATCTTTGCCCCATGAGGCGTGTGTTGGACTTCTGACCTACTGAACTGTAAGATAATACATCTGTGCTGTTTTAAGTCAGTAATTTGTTACAACAGCAATAGGAAATGAGTAGAGCTTCCCAGTGTTTCTATACTCCGTCATTTCTTTCTGTTCTACCAAGAAATACAGTTATGTACCATCACTATACATGGCTACCATGAACATGTGAGGAAATCAAGATGCCAGGCCGTGTGAGGGCCATCAGTATTGGCCCAGCCAGGACTTCTGCCATGGATACACATCTACTTTCTGGTCCCCTCTCCTAAACAATCCAAGAAAAGATTTGGTGTCATTTTCAAAATTTGGTTGAAATTTACTTACACTGTGTTTTCTGAATTCTTAGGTTATTTTTCTCACACTTTAGAAGCAAAGCTCTGCCTTCTACTAGTAGAGGAAAAAGACATATTTTGAAATCAAGGGATTCTCTTCTCTTAACTCTGTAGTCAGTCATTCAACGGCAAGGTTACCCAGAAGATAAATTGCCCTTATCTCATATTAGGTGCCTGTGATGACTGGTTCAGATGGTGTTGAGGGTTTTAAAATCATCAACTTTCTTCCCATCCCTCTGATAATCTTGTCCCAATAGTTTAGGGAACTAAATTAATCTCTTAGCTCTGTTCTTATCCCAACATAGCAAGATGCTTGGTACTGAGGATACATTTTCATTGTTCCCTTTCTTTTCATGTGTAAGTCTGTCTTTACCCAATTTCCTGATCTCCACGCTACACAGCAGGTGAGTGATCAATGGCCACCACCTTTTGCTCTAGCCAAACATTTCTTGACCTGCACTTCATCAACTTCTGAAACGCAAGGCTCTTTCAAAGAAGGAGTAAGAGACTAAGCATATGTGATGGAAGGTAACACTTGACCCTGAGAAATGCTCAGAGTTCCTCACCGAGAAGAATAAACCCAAGTTTTCTACCTTTTAACATGGTGAATGTTAGCTGCTGCATGATGACTTTATTCAATTCAATCCAACAAACATTGATTGAGACCGTGCTCTGGGCAAAGAATAATAATTAAGTCACACATGGCATTAGGGAAACTGCTGACATTTGTGTTGATGATAGATACTAGAGAATTAACACAATTAGAAGGGGAGACCTAAAACAATTGCTGTGGTGGCGTAAGAGTAACACTAATTACAGTAATTTATGGGAACTGCCTATCACTAATGCCTAATTATTAAGCAGCAAAATCATGAGCATGCATGCCATTAAATGTGTGTATGACGGACTTTGGTGTGTGCTGTATTAGATTAGATTTAAACAATGAAATATAAACATGCATGCTCAGTCCTCTTAATGTGTTACTATGCAGTAATTTGTCATCTGCTCCCAATTTTTTAAAATTAGAGAAAAATGCTTAGCCCATGAATAACATAACTTGGTTCTTTTATACCAGGGAAGCTATAAATTGATTAGTGCACTTGATTTTCTAAATGAGTTCCCTATTATTGCCATCAAGAATTGTAGTGTGTTTTTTTTTCTCCCAGGCTTTCTTATAAATCATTTTAATTTTTCTTTTCCAGCATTCTATTCTAGAATAAATGCAACTCAGAGATGTCCGTTATCTTGATATGTGCAGAGAGAATGAGTTAGAATGAGTCTGACCAGCTCTGTGTGGTCAAACCAATCCATCTAGCTGTTCAAGATTACTTATCAATCAGACAAGAAGACCAGGTCCCAATTACTTCAGGTTCAGTTGAAATAATAGAGTAAGACAGTATTAGTGTTAATGTGGTTGAACCACATATAAGGTCACATTTATGTATGTGCCACCCTGAAAATTCAATGAAACCTTCTGACGTAAAAGGATTTAGAAATAAAGGGCAGCCCCAGACGTCACAAGATTGTCTTCTGTCTCAATTTATTCAGTTTTTCAACCAAAAATTACTTGAGATCTGTTATGTGTCAAGCACTGTGCTACACACTGGAAATGCAGAGATTTATGAGAATGAATCCTCCCACCCCCAAGGAAACTCATAGTCTAGTCATAGGAGTTTCCTTGAGATCTACAAAACTGTAGTAACAAAGATGCTGGTACTCCTTTGGGCACATGACCCTAGTTGTATAAATTAGGATGTAAGTATGAATCATTAACTTCAAGTTAATCAGAAACTCTAGTTTCTTTTATAGGAACTAAAGCCAGCTACGTTAAAACCAGATGAATATAGACCTGACCCATCTTTTCATCCCATCTCCATTTACTTTAAAACCATGCCCAACCTCAGGGGCCACAGGGAAACTAGTCTGTGCCTCCACTAGCTCTCTTTTCTGTTCCACAAGTTTAACCACAGCAACAAGAGCACGTGCAGTCCCTGGGAAATCAGTGCAGAGACACATAAAATAATGTATATTCTACTTGGATCTCTGGAGCCATTTTCTACTCTCTGCCTTTCCAAACCCATCACAAATGGGTAGGAAATCCTAACCATTAGCCTCCTGCTTCATTCAATGGGTTAACGAAAATGAACCCCCTTAGCTCACACCCCTACTCCACTATTATTCCTCTCTGGAGTCTCATTCCTAGAAAGTCTGACCCATCCTTCTTTACCCTACCTAGGTTTTTTTCTTCAGCTGGCCCCACTATTAGGACTTTTAGGACCTACACTTTAGCCTCTCTTTCAAATACTGCTCCCATTCTCTCCTACAAAAGAGCTGGCTTTCACATTTTGGGAGGGGGTGGACTCTTTCTTGAAACCGACGACACCAAAATTCCCACTCCCCTTGACACCAGGGTAGGCAGAATGGATCAGTCTATTTAATTCTCCTCACTGTTGTTGCTGCCACTGTTGGCCCTAAAATGATTACAGTGTCTCTAACGGTGGGAGGATATAGATATGTAGATACATGAATGTATGGATGTACTGTAAGAATCTGTGGGATGTGGTTGTACATGTGCAAAGACTCAGCTGATCATTGATGGCCACCACTGATATTCTGCCATCTCTCATTTAAAGTCCATGCTACCCATTAATATGGGCTCACTGAGTTCGATTTTGCAGGCTGTGCCATGTATGAAAGATCCCCATGTGTAAGGGCTGAAATCCAGTGAGAATGGCACAACCTAAACTCTGAGGCCTAGTCGAAGGCATCATCAAGATTTTCTAATCATACAAAGGCAATGTGTGGCTATTTGTCACCCTGCCACCATCCTCTCAATTCCACTCACTTCTGAACTCCTGTAACTTACTCACTTATGCATAAGCTTCTAGCCCACTGCCTGCTCCACGGTTACTGGTGGTAACTTCACATCCATGTCAATGATCCTTAAAATGCCAACCTCACATATCCTTGACTTCCTGAAGTTCATTGCATTTGATTTGCAGTGCCTTAAGTCTTGTCATTATTTGAAATTTCTCTACCTCCAAGATCTAAAAGTCTGAAACTCCCCACTTTGACCATGCCTTTCACCTTTCCACTTCCTCTGCTCACTCACTGTGTTGTACATATTCTTCTTCCCCCGTGTTACCTCCAGTTCTTCAGTCCCTCTTTATCTCTACAATGCATGTGGCTCTTTTCCAAATTCACTTGCCTTCATACCTGGCCTTGGTGGGTTACTCCACTCATTGCTACATTACTCACTTGAATGTCCATATCAGTTATTTATATTGCTCTAAATTATATCAAACCCTGAATAGATTGCACTACTCATATTCTGCCCTCATCCTTGCAGGTCTTCTGAGTCTACTTCCACCCATCCTCAGTTAGGCCTTCAGTTTTGTTGCTCAGCAAAACAGTATTCTCAACATTGTACCAAGAGGACATGCTTAAAATTTGTGTCTCCATTTCCTCAGCCATAAAATGAGGATAATAATGTGTGTATATGTACAACATAAATCAAATAATATAAATGACCTAAGACGCATGCTCTGTTGGCATGTCAAGGTGTTAATAAGTACCTGTTCCTTTCATCTGCTGCAGGAATGAACCCCAAACAAACCTAAAACTTGGGTCTACTGATAGATGCTTCTGATGAATTGATCTTTGACTCGCCAAAGAAACTCAGAAAATGTGTCGTAATCACCAATGGGTGGACTGCAGACATGTGGACTGAGATTTCAAAAGAGTTTAGAGAATCTACAAAAGTGTAAAAAAAATCAACGAAGATGGCAAATGGGTCTTACATTCTTTATTTTCTGCATCAATTGTCCATTGCTCTATTCCTTGCCATTAAATGAAGCTTTACAAACTTAAACTCATTAGAAGCTTTTCATCAATCACCTTACTGTGTTGTTGTAACAAATATGCATCTAGTATTTTCTACCACCTCTCCCTCAAAATGGCATTCCATCTATCTGCTTTTCTTCCTCTCAATTTTTAAAGAAAGTTAAAGAATTTTTTTCAAGTCTAAAACTTTGACTTTTTATCTCAGTCCTTTCTCTTTAGAATGTTAGTGCCTTGCGTCTTTATTCTTTTCTTCTCTGTTGGATCCTTTCTATCAGGCTGCAGATTTTTCATCATTGTTTAATATTTTAAACTTTGTATGTATCGTGAAATCCCCAAATGGTGATTTCCAACCTGCAAGAAAGAACCACCTCTTCTTGAAGATGTTTTTTATTCCCAAATTGACAATAATTATTCCATCCCCTGAAATAGTGTATCAACCCCTCTAAAACTATTATAAGGCTCTACAACCACAGATAACTACGAAACAAAATATAACAGGAAGTTTCCACAGAAGTTGAGCTTCCCTAATAAGGGATGTATGGTTATTGACTTTGATAATTGCAAATTGTGGGTATTCATGAAATTGTTGTATGAATCAACTTTCAATCACACTTCACTAAAAATAAAGAGTAGGTTGTTTTGATTAGATAATGACAGCCACTCCAAAGGTTTTTCATTTCTCCCTGCTGAATTGATCCATTGTTTTGGGTCTGGACAAACCCCAACATTTATTTCGATCTGAAGGAAAAAACTTCATTTCTCCTTTGTACTCCTCTCCACTGCCAATACTTCACTCTGACACACGATCTGTGCAACCATACCTTGCACACTTTTCTGTACATATGCTTTAGTTCAATTAAAACTTCATCAAAGTATAAAAGTATCAAAGCACCAAAGTATAAATCGAAAGCCAAAATTTTGAACATGAATTATCAAGACTTAAGATGTGACCTTGGCTATATTTTGAGGCAAATACACAGCTGTAAATACTTTTATTTTTAGGGAAGAAAGAATAAACTAAGTATTTCATGTAAGAGGTTCTGAAAAGAATACCAAACAAAAAAATCTAGCAAAAAGAGAAGGAAGGAATTTATAAAATATTGGCATATAGGTAAATGAATTAGGAAACTACAGACAGTATAGCCAAAATATTTATCTCAAATTGATAAACCATTCTCTGGCCTAATGAAGATAGAAGAGGGCAAACACAGAAACAATAACAACAACAAAAAAATTAGAAATCAGGAATAATTTTAAAAGATACGTATTTTAAATCACACACAAAATATATGTGTATTTACTAGAGAATTATTTACAATGGTGGAAACATGGAAGCAATTTAAATTTCCACTAGGAGGGTATTGACCATATAATGTTAGTATTTTTATGTAATAGATTTTATTCAATATGATGCAGCTGTTGAACAGATTTACATAGATACAGTTAGTTTGTTTTTTTTATTTGTCCACAAGACTTTTATAAATGTTATGCAACAAAGTGTTAGCTTTATATCTCTGGGTATTGTCTGTGAAATACTACCTCTTAATGAGATTATTGAAATTATTAAATGAAATAACATATATTTATTTTTTACATTCGACAATTTCATTCCAACACTGTTTATATGTCAGACACAGTGCCAAGTAGTTCAAGAAGAAAGAAAAATGCCTGCTTTCATTTTACTGATGATCTACTTTTTGAATGAGACATTAATGACACCACCACATAAACGAACTGCGATGAGTATAAGAGATATTTACAGCGTAGTTTGGGAACATATAACAAGTACCTAACAATCTAGCACACAAGAAAGGCTCAAACGATGTATGTGCTGGTTTTTCCTCCTCTCTCTCTGATATCCAACCTACTGCTCTTTTCAGGAATTACATTTCTTCTCAAAGGAATCTTGAATAGATGTATTACAATTTCCTAAAGTAATTATAAAAAATAATAAAATCAAGGAATAATAAAACCAGTTTCAACTCAAGACATTGGGGCAATCTGGCCCATTGTGTGCTAATAACATCCGGTCTCTAAATCCCAACCACGTAGGCTTGCTAAAATACACAGCTCAGGAGAATGAGTAATAAGATACCTGTCTCTGGTACCTTATTATCCGTCAAAAATAGATCAAAGCACCAGGCTAATGAAAATGCAAATATGGCTTCCAAATCCATGTGAGAGGCTGTTTGAGGCTGTTCCTGACCACTCACAGGCCCCTAACCCACTTGGACCAATGTCACCACAAAGGCGTGGGTGATCCCATTGGTCACAGGTAGGACCACTGAGGAGAGTACATGTATACCATAGCACTTTTTGTGATATTTCATAATCCCCTTCAGAGAACTTTCCAATTTGTGGAATTATATATTCCTTAGGTTTGCTCCTGTGATTATTTGATCATCCCTTAGTCACCTTGTTTTAACTGCCTACATAACACTTCTCATAACTGATTTTTTTCATGTTTCCTCCACAGCTGAGGGTAAGAAAGAATAGGGAGATAAGAAGATGGTGGATTCTAGCAAGGAACTCTGTTACTTTTACTTCTTTGTGAAGTCCTGGAAAAATGAAAAAGATCCCCAAGAATAAGAAGGTTATACAGCTACTTTAGATTGTGGGGTCAGGAAGACCTAAGGGGTGACATTTAAGGTAAATGGCCATTAGAAGCCATTCATACATATCCTCTGAGAAAGCCAGTGTCTGGCAGTGGAAATAGGTCATGGAAAGGCCCCATGGTGGTGATTGGGCTTGACTTATAGGAACTTAAGAAGTACCACAGAATGGGAGTTTAGAGGTTAAGGGAAAATTGATACTAAGTGAGTTCAAAAAAATAGTCAGTAGATAGATCTCGTAGGGTTTTATAAAGCTGGGAAAGAAATTCATTGTTTGCTTTGTACTAAATGTAATGAAAAGTCCTACACTATTTCTCATCAAAGGAATGATGTGGTCTTATATTTTTAAGAATCACTTTTGCTGCTGTGCAAAGAATGATTTCATGGAAGGGTCCAAATCGTAGTGAGGAAACCAGTCAGGAGGTTCTTGTATTTGTCAAGGACAAAGGAGTTGGGTTTTGGGACAGCCAGGGTGGTAGTAGCAGAAATGGACACAGGCAGGTGGTTGGGGATATGTTTTGTAGGAAGAGTGAGCAATATCTTCTAATGACTTTGAGATGGAGGATGTAGACAGAAATAAATAAAAAATAACACCAAGGTTTTGATCTCTGAATCTGGCAGCCACTGGAGTTTTTACAGAAAGGTGGAAAAAGAAGGAAAGCAGAGCCGTTTGGGAGGACAGCCATGAGTTCACTTTTAGGTTGCAATGCCTGGCAGAAATCCAAATGAGGACAGCAAACCATGAGCTGATTTGAAATATACGGAATGAAAATTATAGTCTGGGTTTAAAGGGCTAGCAAATATTTTGCCTTTTTGATAAAAAAATTCACATATTTTTGCTCTCATCTATTAATTTGTATTTTATTGCTTAATCCCAGAGAACAGAAGTATTTTCTCTCTTACTTTCATGGTTTAAAGAAATCCTTTATGCTGGGTGCCTGGGTGGCTCAGTTGGTTAAGTGTCTGACTCTTGGTTTCAGCTCAGGTCCTGATCTCAGAGACCTGAGATGGGGCCCTGTGTCAGGCTTGGAGCTAGGTATGGAGTCTGCTTGTCCCTCTCCCTCTGCTCCTCTCCCCCAAAGGTAAATAAAATCTTAAAAAAAAAAAAAGAGAAAGATCCTTTATTCTAGCCCTCTGATAGAAACATGGGATCATAATCTCCATAATCACTACACATGATGAACCTTAAAAACCTATTCTGGACTGATAAGGTTCTCCATGTTGAAATACCTAAGTGGTGACAACCAGTAAGATGTGTGTGTGTGTGCATGTGTGTGTGTGTGTATATATGTATATGCACTTCCTTTTTTAGATGGCACATTCAAAGTGCTCATTCATGGTGACAATGACTCTGACTCACTGGGAGCAATTGCTTTATAAATAGGAACACGGCTATTTTAGTCCAACTTAAAATAAAAAGACACTAGGAACCTGTATTTGTAGCTGGCCTCCATCTCTAGTTATCTGCATGATCATAGTCAAGTTATTATAACATCCCAGTTTCTTCTACCATAAAATGAAAGTCCCCAACAAGATAATCTCCAGGTCCCTTCCATTCACAAAATTAAATGTAGAAGAAATCCACAATTCTCCCAGCACCAGGCACCCTTAACTGTGCCTCATAAATAATAATAATGTTTCACAGAGTGTATGGCATGAAGTAAGGATTGTTTGCAAAATGCAATTTAAACAGATCACATTTTATGGCTTGCCATTTACCGTAGTAGTAAATAGCAAATAGGCAGTTGTGCCTATGTGTATTTGCTGATCTGTCAGACATTGGAAATAAGGCCAGTGCATTATCCCTTTATAAACCAGAGCACGCAGTCATTCTCTGGGAGATGCATTAAGTTTTTATTGAAAACGACAAACCACTGCAGCTAGGGTGAACCACAGAGGGGGCTCCTCCATTACCATTTAACATATGCATACACGTTTTTTAGAGTGAGTGCCAGGGTTTTCTTAGCCTTGTTCTGCCATGTGTTGGAGTCAGCATCCCCATCTAGTCAATGATTTTAAAGACTACCATTTTCTCATCACATTTTATCTACCCACGTGGGGCTTCACCAGCTCTAACTATGTGACTTCCTTCTTCCTGATTCTTTTATCTCAATGTCTCCAATATGATTTGGTTCCACAGCTTCTTCAACATTCTTTCCAGGCCCCAGGTGGCTATTTCTTCACAGCTAAAATCTGCTAATGCTCTTAAGATAATGTCCTTCACCCTTGGAAACAGAAAAAGAAGAGCAATAATCACTGATTCTCAGGAGGAAATCTCTAAACATTGTATGCCTTCTTTCTTTGAAATGCCTTACATCCTTTTATTTTTTAATGAAGTAAAAAGCATCTGGGTCTCATAGTATTAGCTCTCTTATTGATGCCTGAAATCATCAAAATTCTATGTGATTTATGTAGTTACAGACCTATGAGTTGGGATTGGATCTACTGTATCCTCATCTATTTTGCTCTTGTAATGAATCTACGGACTGGTGCAGCACATTGTAACTCAGCTGCTGCATGACACGTTGCCCGAAAATGAGAAACACTTCTCTGAGCTACATTACAGAAATTGGAGAAAAAGTCATTCGGATTCTTCATACAGATCAGACATGAATAGGATTTAAAGATTAAGTCGGACCTGGGACAGAGCTTTTACAATTTAGGGGTGGCTGATCAGATGACAGAATCGTTTGCTGATATTTTAATCTGCACCTTAGAAGCACCCTTTACAATCCAAAGGATACAACTCGTTAATTTTGTTCAATAAATCCCCAGGACAGTGTAGAATTTAATGTAGAGTTCAACCAAATTTTCATATGCCCTGTATAGAATGAAACATGTGGCATTTAGGTTCAGGGGAGTTGGTAGAAAGTTCTGGTTGGTAGATGGCTCTGTTTGGTTTTGAGTGAAAACGATAAGTGACTTTCTCCTCAGATATTTGTAGGTTAGTACAGGTGCAAAACTCTCCCAAGGTCACATCCACACCTCGCAGCTTACTCTGTAGTCTAGCACCATTTTACAAGATTATATTGTATAACTTACTGTCTTACAATAAAATAGAGATTGAAGGGAGCAAAAAGTGCCATTTAATAGGAACTAAATCTGGAAACTGATTCCACAAACACAGTATATAATCACATAAACTCAATTTTGGATTATTCAGAGGAACATCCAAATAAAACCAACTGTTCCTCTTTTCTTGAACGGATAGGGTTACCCAATATTATTAACACATCAGAGTGAGCGCGCTTAACATGTAATTTAGAGCAAAATTTAAATCACAATCATGGTTCATGACAACAACATAGATAAACAAGAAGCTTCCTTCCTTTCTTCTATTTACAGATCCACTGATTCTAGTCCACGTCAGAAGTTCATCCAAGGCCTGTGGTTTCTGCCATTTCAGACCAAGGGTCACCCCTTCTCGTCTTTTACCACAAGTCAAGCACAACATTATACTTCCATTGCGACTTTCCCACTAATGGAAAGTGAGGCATTAATTTTCTTCCTGAATAACCTGACATGGATGCTTACTTGGAGAAAGTCCTATATTTTAATATACAGCGCATTCTTGAAATGGTGCTTGATGGTTCCATGTCTAAAAGAAAAACAATAACCTTGCAGATTTTAAACTAAGATTCCATTTGAAGAAAACTAAAACTTTTTACAAATTCCTTGTGGAAAATATACGGGCCTATTGATGTTGTTGCTCCTGTTTTTCTTTAGGTTATCCAATCTCTAGAACCATTTCAAATGTTAACAACCTGAATTTCCATTTGCTATAGATCATACAAATTAATTTTATGTGTTTTGGAAAGCTAACTTTTTAGCTAAACTGAGGAGACATTGAGTGCAAAGAGAAATTAGTTCTAACATTGGGAAGAAGACATTAAGACTGAAAAAATTGCAAGGGATTGAGCATGGATTAAGGCTGGAGTTGGGAGGCCTTTTTTTCGTTTTGTTTTTTGCATAGTTCACAGATAACAAAATTGTAGTCAGAGGAAAGAGAACGGCAACCTTCTCCAGACAAAGGATTCTCTGGTGAGCTCTAATCCTATCAAGAGCTAGGCAGAACTATGAACTTCCCTCTGCATTTAGATCGCTGGAAAGATGCAAATCCCTGTGCCTGATCAAGTCACCTGAGGTCTCAAAACCTCAGATTCATAAAACCGGGACTAATAAATCATTGTTGGGAGACAATGTTCCATGGGTCTTTCGTATTTCTGCATGTCTTGTGAATCAAGGTCCCGACAACATTTTGTTCAAAATGATCTTTTCAAAAATGTTTGCATAGCAAACAACCTTGGAAAATCGAGATAGAGCCAGCCTTTTGTGGTCCAGAAAAACAATCATAATGTCTCCCTCCAGGGCAAAAAATTGGCAGGTTTGCTTAGAGCTCCTTTCAAAGATTGAGCTTTCCTAAACTTGGAATGTCTGTCCTCTAATATAACCCGAGAGTCACTTGGTCCTCCTTGCACTGCCCTGCAGAAATCTAGGCTTACAGAACCAGTGTAAATGCTGACACTAGCTTTTGTTTCTGTAGTAAGCAGTTTGTTGTCTCTGATCCAAGAGTCTGTATCTTCTACCATCAATCTGTGTCATGCTAACTTGTTAGTTGGGAAATGGAGTAAAATCTCAGTCCCTTCGCACTTCCTGACATATATTTCATATGGTGGTTGTGGGAATCAAATTATACAATGCATTATAAACCTTAGCACTGTGTTTGGGGAAGAAAGCATTCACAATTTTTAGCTCTAATATTATTAATTATTACTCAGACCACAGTTTAATAACTTCTCCTACACATTTATCATTAAGCCTCACCTTTCAAAACTGGATTCAATTATAGATTTCTAGGATTTCATATCATTTAGCTTTTTATTTTCTTTCATAATTGAATTAAATTTAATGAACATTCAAATGGATTAAAAGTTTCACTCTTAATATGCTTAATATTTCCATCTTTTTAGCACTTTCAATTTTCTACTCATTTCAAAAGACAAGACATTATGATATTAAATAGTCAAATAATTGCACAAACACTGTTATACAAAGATATTAATAATGCCAAAATCAAACACTTGGCAGACATTCCAAGCCTGAGGAAGTGGCAAATATTTGCCAGCTGATGTATGAAAGCAGATTCAGTATGAGGAGGGTAGTTGAAGAATGGGATTGATTATTTTAGGGCTATGTACAACTTGTGGACAGGATATAAATTTAAAACCTCAAAATTTCAGGGGCACCCCTGGGTGGCTCAGTCAGATGAGCATCTGACCTTTGATTCCGGCTCAGGTCATGATCTCAGGGTTGTGAGATCGAGCCCCGCCTCAGGCTCTGTGCTCAGTGCGGAGTCTGCTTGGGATTCTCCCTCATCCTCTGCTCCTCTCCCTGCTTGTGTACTCTCTTTGTCTCAAATAAATAAATAAAAATCTTTTAAAAAATAATAAAATAAAAACTCAAAATTTTGTGTATCTACTCACTTCTTTTCCAGCTATGAATCTATGTCTCTCATTTTATAAGCTTTTCCGATGTCTACCTATGGCCAACTACCAAGCAGGAAAATGAAAGAAGTCAGTCAAGCTAAAATTAATGTAAAAACATATGACCAAACAATTAACATTAAAAATAAAGATTTATTAATGATATCAATTTTCTGAGGTTTGGGTTTGTAGTATATAAATAATATCTTTTTTTTTTCAGTTTAAACTATATATAAATGTTTCACAGGTAAGAAAAACAGACATTCGAATTTTAGTGTGGTATCCAAAGTACCAACATGAAGAGAAGTATGCTCAGTGTATCTGTGTGTATCTTTGAGAAAGAAGTATGTATACAAGCATGTGTATTTACGAAAATGAAGGAATTTTGTTACAGGAAAGATTGCCCACACGTACACTGACAAAAACCAAATAAATCGAGAGCACTTTTCATATGTTAATTTATTTGGCAATCTATAAATGGATCCCAGAGATAAAGTCAGCCAAGTACTAATGAAGAACCAGAGACTATATTCCACAAAGTCTTTTTTATTACTGTAAAGTTAACAATGACAGTTTTAAAAAAATAATTGGAAAGGCACATAATGGATTTAAAAAAAAAGAATAAGAAATTCGGGTATATAGATATATGACAGACCATTTAAACATCCTTAAAGCAAAACGAATTCACAGTCTGCTAAAATATTATAAAGCATGTTGTAGTGTAGCCTTAAAATACTTAAAATGTTTCCCTCTGTTTTATTTATTTATTTATTTTATTATTATTTTTTAAGATTTTATTTATTTATTTGACAGAGAGAGAGACAGCCAGCGAGAGAGGGAATACAAGCAGGGGGAGTGGGAGAGGAAGAAGCAGGCTCCCAGCGGAGGAGCCTGAATGGGGCTCCATCCCAGGACCCTGGGATCACACCCTGAGCCGAAGGCAGACGCCTAACGACTGAGCCACCCTGGCGCCCCTCCCTCTGTTTTAAAACATAGATTTTAGGGGCACCTGCATGGCACAGTCATTTTGGCAGCTGACTCTTGATTTTGGCTCAGGTCCTGATCTCAGGGTTGTAAGATGGAACCCTGTGATGGGCTCTGTGCTCAGCTGGGAGTCTGCCGAGATTCTCTCTCCCTTCCCTGTGCCCTTCCCCCTCCCCCTCAAATAAATAAGTAAATCTTAAAAATAAAATGTAGATTTTATTATTATTCAGGTATGGTGGGCCAACAGATTGGGGATGACTGCAATTGAAAGGGTAACTGGTTATACTCACAGATCCCAAAAGGAGGGGTCATGATACTCTGTGGTCGAGCCACACAGGGAAGTTAACGGTATTAGTAGGGAGGCAGAGGAAACAAGGAAAAATGTTGGCCTTCATTGTGGTTTCTGGGAAGAAACAGCAAAGCAGGCTAAGCAGGCTTAGAATTGGCTAGCTTGAATAATTTCAGTGGGCTCTGGGGCAGAGGAGCTGTCCCTAATTATCTGGTAGATGCCGTGTGCTGAAGAGTGCAGGGGAATAGTGGCCCTGAGTGTGAGAGCCTAAGACAGGAAGCAGCTGGTGTGTGGGCCCTGGAATGGATGGCTTCTGTGTGAAAGACAGCCTAGCCAATTACTCTTGGAATTGGCTAGACCGGGAGGGGCAGTCCTCTCAAGGTCAGCAAGGCCCCAAGTTATCAAAGTACCAGAAACATATACCATCTTTCAGGGAAGATATGAGGCTTCAGGAATCATTGTTTATGAATCAATTATGAATATATTGGTGATAATCCCAGTTGTATACCATTATGACCTTGTATCAATCAGGGTTCCACCAAACAAAAGAAATTGAAGACGGATCTATCTATCTATCTATCATCTATCTATCTATCATCTATCTATCTATCTATCTATCTATCTATCTATCTACCTATCAGAGAGAGATTTATAGAGATTGCAAGGAATTTCTTTATACAACTGTAGCAGCTGGCTAGCCAAGTGTGAAATCCATAGACCATCAGGAAGGCCCAGCTGGACACTCACTAGCGGAAACTGCCACTGCAGCCCACAAGCAGAATTTCTTCTTCCTCAAAGAAACCTCAGTTCCCTTTTTAGATGCTTTAACTGGTTGGATCAGACCCACCCAGATTATCTGGAATAATATTCTTTACATAAAATCGACTGACTGTAGATGTTAACCATATCTACAAAATACCTTCAAATCAACACCTTAGATTAGTGTTTGATGGATTAACTGGGCACTATAACCTTCACATTATCACATTAAACTGACCATCGTAGGCCTCATGATCTGGAAAAGATTGGGGGAAGGGGGATGGTTCCTTTGTGTGCGTGTGGTTATCCAAACAAATGGAGGAGGAAGAAGTAAGAATAAATGGGATTAAAGATACAGTGAAGTTGATTAGAGTAATTTTCTATAACAAGAACTCTGCAGAATTGTTTTCTTGAATAATTTCTGAACCCAATTGCTGAGCCGAATTTAAAGAAAAGTAAATCTTCTCCACAACAAAAGAGGCCACCAATTAAGAAATAAACTTTTATAATCTGTTACCTTTCCTCAGATTAATACTAAGCAGGTAATCAATAAGTATTGAATGAATAAATGAAAAATCATGAGCAGGCTATATAATATTTGATAGATATTTGTATTCTCTTTTCAACACTGCATGTTTATGGATTTTGGTTTTTTTTCAATGAAGGAAATCCTTTGTTAATTAGAAAGAAATGTGTTATTACAGTTAAATGGTATTAATATAGGTATTCTTCAGTATCCAAGTAAAAGCATCACAAAACAAATAAAATAAATAATGAAAGCAGAGTGTCTTACGGGAGATAAGTTCATTACCAAATTAAAGGTTTAGTCCACATCAACAAAAACTTCCCTAACAATTGATATGAACATATTCAACGAAAAACTTGTCAAATGACGTAAGCAATATTACATTTTTAATATTTGAATATATCCAAGCTTTTAGCTATATGTATTTACATACAAATATACTTTCTGTTTTGTGTGTTGTTCATACAGAAAGAAAATTTAAAACCTTTATTCAGTTACATAAAATTCTCTCACCACAGTTAGGTATCCAACTGTTCCTTACTGAGGTAGGTAATTTGGTTGTTATTACTTTCCTTGCTTTACTTGAGTTTTCAAAGTAAGAGAAATGTAGAGACTAAGAGGAGGAAAGATAATTAAAATATATAACTCAGCCTTGAACGACGCTGGGATTAGAGGTACCGACCTGCCTCAACAGTTGGAAAATCTTTTGACTCCCCCAAAACTTAACTACTAAACTTAACTAAGGCTTTAGTCTTACCTATAACATAAACAGTCAATTAACACATATTTTGTATGTTACATGTATTTTATACTGTATTCTTACAATGAAGTAAGCTAGAGGGAAAAAATGCTATTAAGAAAATCCTATGGAAAAGAAAATACATTTATAGTCCTATACTGTAAAAGATCTTCATATATGTGGACCTGTGTAGTTCAAACCCATGTTATTCAAGGGTCAACTGTATAACAATAGTGGAGATAATTTTAAAATTTCAAATAGAAATTATCAATATGTTGCATTAAATTTTATTTCCAAGAATGTACGTGCATCTTCTAAACTAGAGTATAATAATGGTCTAAAATGGAGTTATAAAGTATCCATAGTTATCTTTAAAAACTTATCTTAAACAATCATAATTCAAAAGTCAGTTGTAGTTTCAAAACCACAAGGAAAATATACAGTAGGAAAATTCAGCCCATTAAGATTAAGAAAGATTGAAGAGTTCCTTAAGTATATATAAACTCAGCCTTAATGACCTCCATAACAAGACTAGTCTTAACATAACATTGTTCATCTTTAGAATCCCTTACTAGTATTATCTAGTTAATAAGCATAGACAAATCCTACTATGTCCTTCAAGGTTCTCAAATGGCCTTTTTATGGCTTGGAGCCTAATTAAATCCAAATGTACTTGTTTCTCCTCTATAACGAGTTAGCAGCAATTATTTAAACCATATACAATTTTAGGGAGAATGTCATTTGAACAATTTTAAAACCCATGAAATTTTGGGGGTTTAAGATTTGTTTCCTAGAACTACCTAAACACTTTGTTCTTCTCCCTAAGTTTTCTTAACTAACTTCTTTTGCCTTGGCAGTTGATAACCTAAACTTATTTGACTTACGCAGAAGGGAAGTTAGAGAAGGTATAGCTCACCCAGAGTTTTTAATCTACAGCAAATAAAAAATACTACCAGATATATATATTTTTTCCAATTTTGGTTAAAAAATATTCAATGGCTATTACACTTCCCAATTAATGATCTGGCCCAAATATTAAATAAATAAACTTCTTGAGAGAAAACAGTTTACTGAGTTTATATTTATTCATTTTTTTTTTCTTTTGGGAGAGTCTGCTCATGTTTCCCTAGGCTACCTTTTTTGTTTGCTTTGAATTTTATTCAATATCTCTCTAAGCTTCTGTTTTCTCAGTCAACGATCTGATACAATAAGTAGATTACAGCGACAAAATGTCTGTCCCAGAGAGATAGGAAAACTGTCTGGTAGAATGCTAACAGATCCTAGTTCCAAGCATAGCTGTCCTAGTCATTGGTCTAAATTAATGACTTAGAAAAGGGGAAAGAAATTATAAGGGAGAGGACAGACTAAGATTTCAACACGCCCCTTGCCATCTCTGTGATTACTAATAGAATCTTTGCCTTTCCCCACTATCATTGGATGATATTTCTGATGTGATCTGTATTCAAAATGGCCAAAGGCATTGTAGGCAGAAAAACAGAAACTTGTAAAAATCAAGAAAAAAGGAGATCAGAAAAAATAATCAGTATAAAAAAATCAACAAAGAAATCATTACCAATGTCATCTTTGTTCCATGTTCTTAAAAGGAAGAAAAATATCTTTCCAGACCAAGGAATTTACAAGTCTTACTCTTCCCTTAGAAAAGTATACCAATGACTACGTAGTGAATGCTTTGTTCTCTACACAGGCATTCATTCCCAAAAAAATTAAGAAAGGATCTCCGAACAATTTTGCTATTTATTCCACCAAAATGTTACTTCTGGCCTCACTAGTCATTTTAGCTAGGAGAAGCATTTGATGATATTTAGCATAGTGATTCTGGCTTCAGTAAAGAAAACTCTAAAGCCCATACTTTACAGGGGATTCTTCAAGGACCCCACCCTTGCCCACTCATCCTTGCTCATGGGGCTTTATAATATTTGCTTAATCCAGGAAAATTCCATGTCAGCACAATGTAAAATTGGCAAGGACCTTTAACTTGACTCCAGTTCCTTGTCTCACCATCAGGAATTTAGTTTTGTTTGTTTGTTTGTTTTTTGTGTGTATGTGTTTTTGTTTGTTTTTTGAGATAGGAATTTAGTTAAGGCAGCACTAAAATATTTTATTCTGTTTCCTTATTGTGATTCATATTTCGTTCTCTAAGGATTTCAAAAATTCAGTCAGATTTTCCTTTTTGGTAGAGCTGTCCTGACTGCTGAAGTAGAAACCAAAGAAGTATTGTACAATATATAAATTGAAAAGAGTTTCTTGTTTTGTTGTTTTGTTTTGTTTTGTTTTGTTTTGCCAGACAGAATTAGGTTTCAATCCTGGTTCTGCCAAATGCTGTCTGTGGTACCCTAGAAAAGCTATTATATCTAGAAGACTTCATTTTCTCATGTATAAAATAGAATAATAATTAGCTTACAGTAATTTTGAGAATTGAAAGAGATGACAGAAACCTAGTGCTTATCACATCTCTAATCATACCAAGTACTCATGAAACATTGTAGCTGTTTTGATTACCCGTGGTTGTGGTTCTGTGGTAAGAGCTGGTTCTTGTTTTTCAAAAGATGCTAATTCACTTATAAATATAGCACAAACAATAAAAAAAGATAATATTAATTTAATCAAAATTATTTTCTCAGACTATATATTTAGATAAATTCAAATAGAAGGAGAATACAGAGATCCAGTGATGGTCATAGATGGAACGAAGGATCAAAATGAATTTTAAGGGCAAACAGCCCAGTTATTTGGTCAACCAGATGGTAATATAGGAAACAAAGCTTGAGCAAAAGCTTTAAAATTAAGATTGAGAAATACTAAAAGAACTTGAATCTTTTCAAAGATAAATAAAATTTGTGGATAACTTGAATGTCATGCTGTTGAGTGAGGACTTGATCCTGACATAATGAGTAGTCACTGAGGATATATATATAATATAGGGGTGTGTGTGTGTGTGTGTGTGTGTGTGTGTGTGTGTGAGAATGTATATATATTAAAGAGCTATCTCTATCTATCTATCTATCTATCTATCTATCTACCTACCTATCTATCTATCTATATCTACCTATCATCTATCTGTCTATATGTATGTATATATTTAACCATGAAAGCAACGGTATGGAATTGGCATTTTAGAAAGGTAATTCTAAAGCCATGTGTAGCAAGAAAGAAAGGTGAGAGAGAATGAAGGTAGAAAGAATGACATGAGTTGAGGACTATTTGGAAGAGAATGGAAGCTGTGAGAATAGGAAACAAAGAACTAGATGCACAAGATATTTCAAAGGATGGATCAGCATAAATTAATGCAGTACGTATCAAAATTAAAGGATTGAATATTTCCACCGAGGCTTCTTCTTTTTTATTTCCATTCACACAGCTCTTGCTTCTAACCCTTGCTTGACCTGTCTCTTTGGAGAA
The DNA here is from genome assembly GCF_023065955.2 of Ursus arctos. Lineage (NCBI taxonomy): Eukaryota > Metazoa > Chordata > Mammalia > Carnivora > Ursidae > Ursus > Ursus arctos. The sequence continues at coordinate 20,026,262 of NW_026622930.1, forward strand.
GAAAGAGAATAATAAACAACCTCATTATTTATGTCTCAAGTCTATATCCACATCCTTGGCTCTCAAAATATAAAGGCCAGATTTATAAATCAAGTGAAAAAGAAAACATAGTAAAGTGTGGGTATAAGTGCTTTTCAACTTGAGTTGAATCAGTGATAAGATGTAGTGGCTCTGTCATAAGCAATTATAAAAACAGAAGGCTCGAAGGTGAGAATAGTTCACTGTTCAACCACCATACCTGCGACAACAGACCTATTAGCCTTCTAGTCATATAAAACAATTAATGCATTTAATATAATTCTTCCCAGAAATGGGCTTGAAATATATGACCTGGTTTGTAAGACAGAGTACTAATGAACTGTTTAGAATTTTGATAAATTCCCATTTATAATTTTGATAAAAAGCAAACATTTCATTAGCAGAAAAGCCATTTTTTCAAGTGAAGTTTCACGTGAAATCTCATTAAAACAAGCAAAGCTGTTCTAGTGAAATTGGAAGGATGGTTTCAAAGTCCTGATGATACTCCTCCCCTATCACAACTGCAGGAAAGGCCACACAGTCTCTGCGGGACACAGTTTGGAAACCACTGCCTCAACGGATTCGAGGCATTAGTGTTGAACCAATATTTATAATAGGGTTTGTGATGAGGTTCTAAAATGGAAGCATTCCCTCTACCAAATCAGTTTTAGGGTTAAAATATGATCTTAGACTCATTTTAAGAATACTTATCTGAGCTCACTAAGCTAATGCACAAAAAAACCAGGTGCAACATGAAAGAAAGAAAATCACTCACGTTCTCACTTGAATTGACTTAGGTGCAGACAGTCAGTTTAAATCATACTTAAATCTGCATTTGGTTTGGGCTCATATACACGCAGCATTCTGTAAACTACCTACCGTTCATTCACAGGATGACAGACTAGCAAATACGCCTTCCGTATTCAAGTCTAGGTAAGAGAGAATGATAAGAGGGGCACCTCGGTGGCTCAGTTGGTTTAGCATCCGACTTATTTTGGCTCAAGTCATGATCTCAGTGTTATGGGATCAAGCCCTAGGTCAGGCTCTGCACTGGGCTTGGAATCTGCTTGGGATCCTCTCTTTCTCTTCCTCTGCCCTTTCCCTGTCTCTAAAAAAAAAGAGAGAGAGAGAGAGAAACAGGATGGTAAGAAAGAAAAATGAGGAAGATGAGAAAAAGTAAGAGAAAGTAACATTTCATAGAAACATACTGTTTAAATAATGATTTTTCAATGCACAATCTTACATAATCTTTTTAGCACACTCAAGGAGTAAGCAACATTATTATTTCCATTTTATAGGCAAAGAATCTGGAAATTAAGAGTATAAATAAGCTTTCTAAACTAGAGAGGAAGTAAAATTTGTCTGAGATCATGTGAATAGAAAGTGGCAAGGCCATGGCTCACTCAGAACTTCATTTTGAGTTCTGAAAAGAAGAGAAAAATGAGAAAGGAAGATGAAAAAAAGAAAGGCACCCAAAGCATGATTCATGAAATAAAAATTCATAAATGAGAAGTCATTAAAATTAAACTCTTCGGATCCATGAAAGACTATTGAGAGAATGAAAAGAAAAGAGACTGGCAGAAAACATTTGCCAAACATACATCAAATAAAGGACAAGTATCTAAAGTATACAAAGAATTCTTAAAACTCAACAATAAGAAAACCAGCAACCCAGTGTAAAAATAGGCAAAAGATCTGAACAGGCACCTCACCAAGAAAGATACACAGATGGCAAGTAGGCATATGACAATAACCTCAACATCATATGTTACAAAGGAATTGCAAATTAAAACAATGAAATACCACTACACACCTATTAGAATGGCTAAAATTCAAAACACTGAAAACCCCAAATGCTGATAAGGATGTGCAGGAACAGGAAATATCGTTCATTGCTGACGAGAATGCAAAATAATACAGTCACTTTGAAGATAGGTTGGCAGTTTCTTGCAGAGTTAAGCATAGTTCTACCATAAAATCCAGAAATCACATTCCTTGGTATTTACCCATATTAAGTGAAAACATATTTCCACACAAAATCATGCACATGGATGTTTATAGAAGTTTTATTCAAATTTGCCAAAACTTGAAATTACCCAAAATATCCTTCAATTGGTGAATGGATAAGCAAACTGAGTACTGTTGACCCTTCAGCAATACAGGTTTGAACTGCATGGGTCCACTTATATGTGGATTTTTTTCGATAAATACACTACAGTACTACAACTGTATTTTCTTTCTCTTAATGATTTTCTTTCCTTTTTTTTTTTTTTTTAAGGATTTTGTTTATTTATTTGAGAGAGAAAGAGCCCAGGCAGGGAGGAGAGGAAAAAGCAGCCTCCCCACTGAGCAGGGAGCCCCATGTGCGGCTCAATCCCAGGACCCTGAGATCAGGACCCAAGCCAAAGGCAGCCGCTTAACTGATTGAGCCACCCAGGTGCCCCTCTTGTGATTTTCTTAATAACATTTTCTTTTCTCTAGCTTACTTTACTTTAAGAATACAGTATATAATAGATAACATACAAAATTTGTGTTAATTGACCGTTTACATTATTGGTGAGGCCTCTGGTCAACAGTAGGCTATTAGCAGTTAAGTTTTGGGGGAGTCAAAAATTATACATTGATTTTTGACTGTGTGGGGAAGGGGGTTGGCTCCCCTACTCCCATGTTGTTCGTGGGTCAACTGTACATTCATACAATGGCATATTATTCTGCAACGAAATGAAATGAACTATTAAGTCACAAAAACATATGAAGGAATATCAGATTGGCTAAGTGAAAGAAGCCAATCTGAAAAGGCTATATTTTGTATGACTCCAAGCACATAACATTTTGGAAATGACAGTGAAGAGACGTTGTTGCCAGAATTTCTGGGAGTAAGACAGGGAGGGATGAGTAGGTGGAGCACAGAATTTTTAGAGCAGTGAAATTATTCTATATGATACTGTAATGATGGATACATGGTCCTATACATTTATCATAGCCCATAGAATGTACAACACCAAGAGTGAACTTTTAGTGTAAACCATGTGCTTTATTTAATAAGAAGGAAAAAAAAAAGAAAAGAAAGAAGAAAGAGAGTAAGGAAAAAAAGTCCAGTTGGAGCAAAGCCAAGAAAGCAATGGCTAGAGGCATCGACGCTGACCACATACATCTCTTGGTATTAGCTTAGTGACTTTCATTATATTTGCTCAATTAACTACCGTCATGTAATACCGTTTTTCATATTTTCCCTTTCCTGTTCATAAATCTTTGTACCAAGTCTTCTGCAAATTAAACTTAACCCACCTCTGAGTCAATCCTTGTGTCAATAACTCAGATGATGAGACAGATTACTCTTTATTATAAGGACTTAATGATCTCCCACTTAATTAACTTATATTTTTCATAAATAATGATGTATCTATTGGCTCTCCCTTAAGAAGAGTAATATACAGACGGACTCAAGAAACATATAAACACACACAACGTAAACACACACACACACACACACACACACACACACACAAATGCATACACCTCACAAGAACAAGTCTTCTGCTTTTTTACTATAAAACCCTGACTAAACATGACAGCAAAGTCTCTATAGAACTTTACCCAAGCAACAGGAAAAGCATGAAAATCCTAAAATTTCAAAATATAGAAATTAGAAAGAAACAGATGGCAAGTCAATAATCATGACATGATTATCACAACCATGCTGAAAAATAAATTGAAAATCTGAGTAGGGAAAGACTGCATTCTGGGGAGTTTTCAAGGAAGCAACTAGCCCTTGAATTCTCAGTTTCACGGGCCTCCAAATAATTGAATAAACAATAAATGGCTCGGGGAGAATTAAGGGAGAGGCAGGATTTCACACAACCTATCCAGAGAATGGAGGAGGGGGGAGAGGGAGTTAAGGATGAAGGTGAAAGGATTAATATTCAGTCTTATTTTTATTGCAAACATCGACAGGAAGATAATGAATTCTGGGCCTGGCTCCTGAGACGCAGGTTACCTCCATCCAGGCGAAGGAGGCATGAATAATTAATAATCCACTTCAAAGTTCACAACCCGCATCTCCTCCCCAAGGTAGTCATCAAGAGAGGCAACAGCCAGCTAATGGGAGGCTTGCTTAGTACATTTCATGCAAATTGCAGCTCCTCTGCCTCCAGGTTTTCTCTCCTTTGCCAGCTCCAGAAGCAGCTGGTTCCCTGAACTCCAGGAGAGAACATTTAGCCCCTTTCAAACACAAATCAGCCACCCAGTCTTAGTTTCTTTAAAGGTTCAAAACATCATAGGGGGCAGGCCATCCATCAGTGATGGTATTTTTTCCCTCAGTCTCACTGTAGCTGGAATGTATCTTTCTAGGGAACCAAGTCTCCTACCCAAACTGTGGAGCTCTGTATACGTGAAGACCCAGTTTATCTGTTCATCTAAATCCAAGGAAGATAGTCATTGTTTTTTAGGGGGAAACATCTTAAAAACCAGCCTTCTTCCCTCATGACCAAGCAAATACCAGGCCAAGTGCATTTGCTGCTTTTGATGTATCTTCAAAGTTCTTCTACCAAACCTAACAGCGTAGTTTCAAACTTGGATGTTCAGAGAAGTTGTTTTAAAAATTTTATTAATTAAAAACGGAGACTCCTGAACCCCATCCCTGGAAGTCCTGATTAAGTAGGTTTTAGGTGGGGCTGAAAAATCTATATTATTACTATTCTATCATTACTATGTAATTACTAGTAATAGTAATGATACTACATTATAGTGATACGGAAAGTCTTGAACTAGACCCTAAGAAACACGGGGGAACACACAATTCACACACATTTAGCATCCACGGAACAAATATCTTCAGTTTTGACTCTTTTTATCAAACCTCAACTGCGAATGTCACGTGTAAGATATCTGTGGCACCAAATTGAAAGCCATGCACAGTATAAGCGAAGCTGGCTTGCTTAAGCTAATATGTTGCACATCTCAAGATGGCTTTGTTTTGTCTGCCTGATTTTGAAATGGTCCTCGCAAAAATGGCTTCCCCTTCCTTCCCCTCAAAAAGGAGGAAAAAAAAAAAAAAAACTTCCCCGGAAAATAGTCACGAAATGAATGAGAAAACTTTGGGATTTTTGAAAACGTGTAGAGGCATAACAGCAAGATGGAAGAATGATCCAGAACAATAACGATGAACTCTTGGAAGCACCTCTATAGGATTCTCAGCATTGGTCAGTGACAAATAAGAGAACAAGAAAACTTGCACGTACACACGCACCCACACACACCCACACACATTCATACACACTCAGATTCAGACCCCCCCCAAAAAAGGATAACGTCAGTCTCTTGGAATACCGAAGTTTCTCTTCTACAAAATAAGGTGATGGGACTAAATTCTCTGTGGCACAAATATCTATGACTTCATTTGCCAAAAATTTTGCTTAACTTTACTACAGTGCCTGTGATAGTGTTACTCGTTGTACCTTAATACTAAAGCACCAACTATTTTTTATTTCTGACTTATTTCTCCTTAAAGTCTTCCATTTCTGTTTGTGTTTCTAAACTACCCATCCATATTTATACAGGAGTCACTTATAGTATATGTGAGAATATGTCTTATATACCTATATTAGTTGAGCTTCCAAAAGTAAACAGAACACTAAAAGAAGGTATCTTGAAGAGAGTTGAATAAACAAACTATTTTAAAAGTGATGGCATTTGTAAGGAAATCTTGAAGGGTGGTGCAGTACTCTGGGCAAGGACCTGCAGGGGAGCTGTTAGCATCTCTAGCACTGAAGAGGCCATGGGCAGGGGTGCAAGACCTGCCGCCAGGACCTGTGCCCTTTGGTGGAGGGAGGCAATCAGCCCATGGCAACTCTGCAGAAAGGAAGTCAGGGAACCGAATTCCCCACCTCATTTTCTCCTTCCTCCCACCCACCTGCTAGTGCTGTCCATCATCCAAACCAAATCAGAAGTCAGAGGGTGAGAGAGCCTTTTGATAAATCCATAAAGATTAGCTTCCTGGCACACAGAGCAGGGTGAGAAAGCATAGAGAGTGATTCTAGAAGGGGGGGGGGGAAGGAAAATTTTCCAGCACAATTTCCCTTATTTCTTCCATAGAAATCAGTGGCAACCCAATATGAGGTTTCTTCAGATTCCCACTGGCTTAGCAATTCTCCTGCTTACCTCTGAATTCACTGGCCTGCTGAAGTTTAGAGTTAATGTTCATTTTGTCTTATGAACATTATTTATCTTGTTTCATGTCACCTCAGAATTGGGACTTGGCTGCTTTCCCTTGATTTCCACAAAGCAGCCCTTGCATGAGTCCTGTGTGCAGAGCAGATTTTACTAAATGGTTGGGGAAGTAGGGAGGTATAGACCACAGCAATGCAACAAATGTTGAATGTCCCCGTTCTCCAAAGACTCTCACTCCTTCCCGCCCCTTTAGGCTCCAGTTTCTTTCTTGTCATGGTTTTGGGCCCTTCTCCCATGGGTGATCAAATCCTAAATAAAGATCCATCTTTAAAAGTCATTGAAAGAACCTTAGAAATCATGTAGTCCTCAAGCCACCGCTTCTCACTGAACCTTATGCATCTCGCTTGCTCTGTTTCTTTCCCCTTATCACATTGTCCTATAATTTCCTTAATTACCATCTCGCTGATCTTTTAGACTTCAGAGGCTTTTTTGAGGACTGAGTCATTATCACATCTGGATCTCCGGGGTCTGCCATCATATTTTAATAAAGTAGGCACTCAGTTAATGCCTTTTGAATAAATGTGTGACCTTCCAGAATATGACATCCCCTTGCACTCATGTGCAACTGGGCGTACATGCATACACACATACACACACACACACACACACACACACACACACCCCTTTCATCATATACAAGTTTATTAAAACTAGGCTCTGAGAAGAGAAATAACATGCTTCAGAACCCCAAAACAAGAATGCAGGTATCCTATCTCCTCAGATTAATATTCCCCATAATACTCTGCTACTCCAGCTGTTTACGTGTAATTGTGTTCAATGAATTTTCTTATCTTAGCTCTGCTATAAAACATCTCTACAGTTTTTTCTCAACAAATTATATTTACAAGGAACAAGTCATAGAAAGACATTTTCTGCTGGTGGAAAAATTTCCTGCACCAACATCCTAGCATTTTCAACATGTATAAGTTCATGGTATTTACAATATTAATTAATTGAAAATTCTAAGTAAGATCAATCCTTGGAATCAGTACTAAACAAGAAGAGGAAAGAAATTAACATGTGGCTATGGCTATTTTGCCCTCAAAGGACAGTTTATCTCTTAACATTCAGCCTAACCAAAGCTTTTCTCTGGTTAAGCAGAAAAAACAAAAACAAAAACAAAATAAAACAAAAAAAAAACCCAGTGCTTGCTGCTGGTATATTTTGTTTTCCTAATGAAAATCTATGAAGGGAATTTTTTCAAATATTTCAAAACATCTCATTGCAAATCTGTTAACTTTTTTGTGGGAGATATTTTGTTGTTCTTTCATCAGAGAATGCTGCTTAAAATTTCATTATCGCTGATCATCTTTCCGTGACTCATTAATTAGTTTCACATCCAAAATGAACTGAATATTTTTGCTCAACTATTCATGCTGTTTAAAACCTGATAAAGTGAAAACAGAGTACCTTCTAGAAGTCTCTGTGCCTCCACATTGACTGCATTCCCAGGTACTCCCAAGGAGCTACCAATTGTGGAAAGAGAAACTTGCCCTCTGTACGACATCCTGAAAGCCCTTGGTCCCCATATCACATTCTGCAGTGCTTCCTCTACCCATAGCTTTCCATTAGCTACTCTTTTTTTATGACTTTTATGGACAAAATGAAAATAATATTTTTATTATAAAGTCACTCAAAAAATGCATTTTTCAAATAGCCAACTGATCTATTTGTACAAGTGCTCCACTGGTTTATGTTTGACAGTGTAAAAACAGCTTTTAACTACTTTTTTTGGTCACATCTATTAACTCGTTTCTTCCTTTGATCTCATCTTATACGTAAAGAAATGATTCAAATATAGTAGGCTTGTTCCCAAACTTATTAATCAGAATCTGCTAGACAGGAGGCAGGTAATTGGCAGTTTTAAAGGACTTCTGATAACTGTGACAATTAGGTAGGTTTCAGAACACCCCACCGAGTCCAAGAATGGATCCATGTAGACACTGGAATTAATTGCAAAATGCTTCTGTGCATGCATTAATTTTTTTTTTTTTTGGAAAGATGATGCCTTTCCCTGTTTAAATTCTCAAAGTCATCTTAAAGATTGGGACAGACACACAATGAAAATAACTCATATACTGAAAGATTCAGGGTATTTTGGGATCTCAAGTCTCTTGACATGAGCTCAAAACAGAATCATCTTTTCTAAATTCTGTTCTCTGTTTATTAAGAAGAATTGTAGTTCCAGAGCTCCGGGTCTAAAGAGCCATAACCGAATGATTCCTACTCCATGACAAAAATGTACTTCTAGATTTTCCTATTAGCTTATATGCCTTCCTTTATTGACTCACCCAACAAAATTCTCCAGTGTCATTTATTCCTTCTACATCAGTATGGGCTCTGGGTCATATAACCCCTTTCGTAGCCACCTTTCTCTCATCACTTACGCTAGATTACTGTGCACAGTTAGACAGGCCGGCCAAGTCCAAGCACACCAGCTCCATGCATCATCCCTGTGCTTCATCTACCCAGAGGAGGTGTCTTTTCTCTAATTCACATAAAAGTGGTGTATGCGCCACCAGTAGCCCAGCCTTTTCCCGCTCTTTTTTCTTCCTCCTAGGAAGAATAGCATCTGCAGATCCAAAAATAAGAAGTCATACATAACTTGTTCCGTTTCATCCCATAATCTTGATTCTTCTTGGGTCTTCTAAAGAGTAGAAATGTTGTTAATGTATTTTTGCCTAGATGCATTAAACACAAAAAAGGCAAGTCAGAGTTGAGATAATAACAAGAAAATCTTCTTACTTAATAATCGGCAGATTCTATGGTATGTTATGACTTTTGATAAGTATTTTGATAAATTTTTATTTGATTGCACTTCCTCATCTGCCAAATTAGAGTAGACACTCCACTCATTGGGCAGTTGGAAGTTGGGGAATCTCAAGAGATATTATACTGGGAATATTTCTTAAAATCATACAATGATGCAAATATAAAATGACATTCATATTATCAATATGATTGTCATTAAAATTTACTGTTGGCAAAGAGAATAGTGCTTAGGACTATGAGAATAAGTCATGTCTCTGACTTCAAAGAGCTTACAACTCAGTGAAGGACCTAAGACAATCTATACAAACAATTTATTGTATATTATAGTGGAATATTAAATTCCAATTGGGTTAAATAAACAACAGAAGCAAAAATATAATCATTCAATTGACATAGTTCAAGAAAACTCATGGAAGGTAGAAGTAAACTATATTTTAAAAGATGGTTATGAGTTGGGTAGAAGGGATGGTAGGAAAGCCTGAGAAATGCTACTTTTCATTAACACTCTTTCTTCTTCTAAGGAGTGTTCCAAATTTTAACAATTCTAACTCTCCCAGGCAAAGTCATTAGAAGCATAGCAGAATGAAACAATCAATAATAGGCAGATCGGGATCAATAAAAGAAAGACAATTGGGGGAAAGGAAAGGTCACATTAGCTTAGAACTTCATTTATTGTGTAAGAGTGCCCGTTGCCTTGTCATTTCCACCTTGCTCATGGTAAAGGATACATTTAAAAGTTTGGCCTGAAAATAATCAAGTTGGTGAAAGAGATATTGTTTAAGTCCATATGTCCTTTTGGGCATGGAATACAGAGATTTGTCTCCAAATTTTAAGTCCTCTTTTAGGGATCTCAGAGGTTTGAGGGGCTGCCCTCTGGGAAATTCTCTGTGGAGAGCAGATTCCTTTTCTCGTATCATTTTCAATTTATGCCTCAGATCTGGGCATGTTTCTGAGGTCCAACTCAATTGTTGGTTTGTTAAACTCAGGCTTTCTACCATCAGAGCCTGATTCATGTGATTTTGGCCAAAAATAAAATAAAACAGCTTTCCATTCATGTAAGCACAGAGATCACGAAGAATTTGAAAAACTCCTATTAACCTCCCCAAGTCATATAACATAAGCCACACTGTAACATTTATATTTGCCCATATTTACAGGGGCATATGATATAATTCATGGCAGGTGAATTTTTGGCTAAGCCAATGATTACCCTTCAAAGGAAAGCAGGAAGGGAGCACAAGAACATGGTTAGTCACCATAGCCCTCTTGTTCTTTCTGATGATTGCCCTATAATTGGTCATCTAATGTCTCATGGGAACTTCTAAAAGAATAAATATCAAAAATATTTGTTGAATGAATGAATGAATGAATGAACTGATAAGGCATAAAATTATATGGAGCATTTAAATGTAAAGATGTGCTGGGGCGCCTGGGTGGCACAGCGGTTAAGCGTCTGCCTTCGGCTCAGGGCGTGATCCTGGCGTTATGGGATCGAGCCCCACATCAGGCTCCTCCGCTGGGAGCCTTCTTCTTCCTCTCCCACTCCCCCTGCTTGTGTTCCCTCTCTCGCTGGCTGTCTCTATCTCTGTTGAATAAATAAATAAAATCTTTAAAAAATAAATAAATAAATAAATGTAAAGATGTGCATACCAAGTCAGACTTTCATTAGCATTGGCAACAACAACAAGGGACTCATCATCGATTGAGTGCTTCCTATATGCTAGGTGCTTACATTTTTGCTCTCAGTAATGAATATTCATCACGACAATCTCTTGAGGTAAGTTCTATTATTGTGCCTATTTTACAGATGAAGAAACTGAGGCTTAGTAACATGTCAAAGGTCATGCAGCATCAAAATAGCCAGACAAGAATTCAGAACAAAATCTATCAAATTCCAGAGCTGAGCTCTTAACCTCTGTAGAGTTTCTATCCCTATCACTCCTTCAGGCTTCACAGTTAGATTTTTGGAGGTGGAGAAAAAGTGAAAAACTTAGGTACATATATAAGACAATTAGATTATATGGTATGGAAGCAAACTATAATTTTTGTGTACATTTTCTGTGCAACAGGTTAGTCTGTTTCAGTCCAATTTTGAATTACATTTTTTTCCAGTTTCCTCAGTTATGGTTGCCATCAGTAATAATAATAGCTACAATTTTTAACAAATTCACAGATTCCTCAGGGATCTACACTTTAACTTTTTTTTTTTTTAGATTTTTTTTTTTTTTTTTGACAGAGATAGAGACAGCCAGCGAGAGAGGGAACACAAGCAGGGGGAGTGGGAGAGGAAGAGGCAGGCTCATAGCGGAAGAGCCCGATGTGGGGCTCGATCCCATAACGCCAGGATCATGCCCTGAGCTGAAGGCAGACGCTTAACTGCTGTGCCACCCAGGCACGCCTGGGATCTACACTTTAATACTGTTGAATAAGAAGAAAAAAACACCTGGAGATCACATCTCAACCATCCTCAGAGTCACATGGTGATATGACTTGGTAGCCTGGATTCCTTACTCTGTGTGGTGGGGACATCTATTGTCATAAACAAACTATTTCTAGGCAATAAAGGAACTTTAATCATTTATCTTGGTGCTATCCTATAGGTCTGTATTCTAGAAGCTTCAGTCTAGTACTTTCATTCACTACTTACTTCCTTGATCTGATACTCACTTTATTGATCCACAAATAATTGAACCAGGTATTTTTCTAGTAGAAGGAAATCCTTATCCAGAATTCACCTAAATTAACTTGGAATATTGTCTAACCAACTGAACTTCTGTTTCCTCAGCTGTAAAACAAAATAGAGTTCACAAATTAAAAAGAAAGGGGGGTATGATAAAAATATCTGTCCACCTGTCTTTACTCTGTTTTGAAGTGATTACATCAAAACTATAGGAAGACAATATGAAAGTGTTAGCTGCTGCATTAAGGAGTTACAGACACTCAGGCGAAGAAAGACTTCTATTAACTATTTTCCAAAATTCTAGGGGACTGGGTGATAAAACACTCCTGTTTTTCCTGGAATAATTTTTCCCCATTGCCTGTAGCCAAGCAACACCGGTGATTTAGGTCGCTACCAGGTAATGTGAAATAAGCATGCGGAATAGTGCCTGCAGTTGGCCATGATCCTAAAATGCGTTTTCTTCCTTGTCTAACTCTTAATTTTTTTAGGTGCTATTTTATTGTAAGTTACAGGGTATAACACAGTATTTCTATTACATCTGAATTCACTGCCTCTACTAAACACGTCTAGACAGAGCAGGTAAGAGAATAAGATAGGTACAGGGAAAAAGACTATTTAAAGCTGGAGATTTTTTAAAATGGAAAAAATAGTTAAGTATTTTTCCATAAAAGGATTTTTCTCTTCCCATAAATCATTTTCAATTTGTTGTCATAAATTACTGTTCACCTGTAATCTCATCAATAAAATGCAGTTGTTATATCCATTATTGGTAACAAATACCTAATTATAAAGCAGCTTATTTACCCCACAAAAGTTTATCAGCTCATTTTAGAGATGAAGAATTTTGTGTCAAACCAGTGTTTAAAACCATATCTATCTGATTTTGAAACCTGAGTTCATTTCGTTTCTGCTACTCTATACCCTACGCATACTAATGTATGTAACAGTTTGTGAGAATACTTCATTGTGAAATTATTAGTATTTGGTTAATTATATAATTTTAAGTTTGCTACATTCTTTAGGATGAATATTTTTTATTCTTCAGGATTCAATTTTGTTGGGAGTGTATCTCAGAAATTATAAAATCTGACTTACAAACTTTGAGTAAAGTGAAATGTATTTATCATTGAATTTTATTTTTCTATGATATATCAACATACAAAATGAAGACTTTGTCTTTTAAAGGTGTGTTGCCTAGTGAGAATTTCATAAGTCTTGGAAAAATGAAATCTTGCCCTGGCCTGAAAGTATGTCTATAGTTAGATCAGAGTGAAATAAAAAAAAAAATAGATTTCTTTCATGAACAATATATGTTTCATCAAAAGAACAAAGAAACAGAGCTCTAAATACTGGGTTTTCTGCTTCCCTGAGATGTTTAAGACTGTCAGAGGATGACAGGTTCTAATGTTCTCCTTCTGAATTTTAACCTCCTGACATATTCTTACACCCTACCACACTCCAGACCTTTGAGGAATATAGGCAAGAGACATGACATTTATTGATTGCCCTCTATATGAAACAGAGTGAAAACTTTATGTATATTACCTTGTATGATCCTCACAAGCTCAGTTATCAGTTTATGAAAAACATGGCACATCTCTCCACCACAACCTAAAAAAAAGGAAAATAAGATTGTCCATTTTATTATTATATCAACATATAATGAGATATGCAATGACACTTTATTTTTTATAATTTTTATTTAAATTCAATTAGCCAACATATAGTACATCATTAGTTTCAGAGATAGTGTGCAATAATTTATCAGTTGTGTATAACACCCAGTGCTCATCACATCATGTTGCAACGACACTTTAAAGAAACTATAGGGGTTCTGTGCCAGCAAGATTTGATTCTGGCAAGAATGAAAGCATCCGCATATCCCCAAAAAAGACAGAGGGATGGTCACTCATGTAAGAAGAATCACAGGGATTAATTTCGCAGTGATAATCCAGATATAGACTAGAAGAGAGGAATCTTTATGAAACACACACAGCTATCCTTGTCCCATTGGCAAGGCCTTCTCTAAAAGGAAGGTAGATAATAAGATTCTAGCCAAAGGACTCCAAATGCTCCAGTCTCAAGGATGTCTTATCCCCTTGCCGATCAGCAAGTAATTAATCTAACTGCCTTTGTTCAGAGTCAAGGTTCTACAAGCAACCTTCAGTTATGACTTGTCTTTCCAGATTTGTCTGCTACAGGGTGGGAAACAGGCTGCTTGTGGAACTGCTGAAGATTCCCATCTTTGTGGCAGAATTTTATTTTAATTACAAGTCAATAGGCTGGCATTCTGATTGTGGCCTGGTTTACTAAGCTTGTCTGCCTATAGGGAGAAAATGGGCTGGACAGAAAGACATGCCTTCCAGTCAGTGGGAGAGTCAGATCACACATGGGAAATTGACAAATCATCATTGCGATTTTATCCATCCATCTCATATCTTGGTTCATGTGAGCACATCCCTAAAAGGGATGCAGTAGCTAAGATTTGCATTCTGAGACTGCAACCTGCCAGCGAAGCCCTGGACCTTGGTACACTCACTGAGAGTTGCCTGTGACTGCTGTTAACAGATTCCCGCAAACTTGGTGGCTTAAAACAATGATTTACTCTCCTACCTTTCCGCAGGTCAGAAGTCTGGAATCCGTTTCACTGTACCGAACTCAAGGTGTCATCTGAGTCATGCTCCCTTGGAGGCTCTAAGGAGGAATCTGTTTCTTCACCTTTTCCAGCTTCCGGAGCTCCATTCTTTGCATGTTTGGACTCCTGGCCCCTTTCTCCATCTTCAAAGCCAGCAGGGCAGCTTCCTGATTCAGTAGTCACATCGCCTTATACCTCTGTGATAAATGTCCCTCTGCCTCCCTCTTATTAGGATACTTGTGAAAGTATTTATGTCCCACCCAAATAATCTCATCTCAAGCTATTTAATTCAATCACATCTCTTTTTACATTTAAGGTAATATTTACAAGTTCCAGGGAGTCCTCAAACCTGGACATCTTTGGGGGCCGTTACTCAGCCTAGCACACCATCTCTTAGGGACTTTTCAAGGAGTGAGTTGCATACACCTTTTGATATTTGTTGGGTGGATACTTAAACATTCCTTTGAAATTCTACAACCATTATGTACCAATCAGGGTTTCATCAACAAATAGGGTTCACCCCCAGATGATTCAAATGACTGTGTGGAGGACAGGATTAAGGGAATAAACAAGGCGGTGCGGTACTCAGAGATTAGCAACAGCGGGAAGACTTTACTTGACTTCCCCTGGTTGTTGGGCACAAAGGGAAAGCATTACTGGAGCCAGGTGACAACAGGAACCACAAGAAGAATCCACCTGGCAAGAGCTGTAGTCATGACCAGGACAAAGCTGCTTCCGGGGACTTGGAGCCCAGGCAGGGAGGGAGCGAGGAAGAAATACCTGAACTTCTCTCCCCTGCCTTTGGCGTCTCCCATTGGCCAATCCCAGCCTGATGTCAGCCAGCCGGGGAGCTCAGGAGAAGCAGTCACAGTCGTCAGTCTCTGAGGCAAAGGGAAGGTCAGAGAAAGGTGGAAAACTGATTCAGACTTGGCAGGTAGAGAGGAAGGGGAGCTAGCATACATATTAATCCTATACGACCTGTAAAAGAATGAGTTTCAGAAAAATGGGGAATTTAACCAAAATAACATAATATGGTATTGACCTGAAATTTGAGCCTACTTCTGTCGGAGACTTGAAAATTCTTTTTCTTTCACATTTCTCAAATTTCTCTCCCAGCTTGCTACTTTATAGCATTTGGGTTTAAGTTGGCCTCATTTTGTGTATCTGCCTCTGAACGGCTTAACAACAGTCAAGCAGTACGGAGTCATTTCTGATTGTCATAACCATTCAATATACAAAATTATATTAGCTTCTCATTTATAATCTCAATTGGTTTGAGTGTCCCTCCTACTGTGTCTCTCCCCCAGCATTCCTTCTCTAGCTTGAAGAAAAAAATGTCCTTGATTGTGTTCAATTATTCATCCTCACGGCAAACTCTGAATCAAGAATAATTAAATTCTATATTTCCCACCCCCAATTCCATGCTCGAAATACTTTAAGTTTCTTCTGTGATGGCTCTCGGTTTCAAGAATGTTCTTGCACGCTCACCATTGTGAGAATATTGATTTATATGCAGAGTTTACAAATAGATCCATTATACATTAAGTCCCTGCCTGATTTCCAGATTTTACATTTCTCTGGAAAACAGTTATTTTAACTGGGAGCTTCTTCCAAGCAGAGTTAATGCCCTCAGCACGATCTCCTTCAGAGCACCACCCTCTTCTCGTCTAAACTGAACCCAGTTCTTATCCACTCACTGGAGCACCCTCCCCCATCTTTTTACGGGCATCCTTAGGTCAGGACTGCTGCCTTTTACATCCCCACTCATCACCATTCCAGAAGGTCTACCTTGAGTGGCACTGCATCTGCCACTTCGGAAATTAGATCCTGGCTCCAAATCCCATGCACCGTTAAGGAAACACCTTTCCCCTTGCCCTTCTCCTGACACTGCTTTGCAGCCAGAAACTCCCAGAAGGAAGGCAAAGAGGAGCAATCAATAGCATCTCTGAACAGAAGACGCGATTGGCAAGGAGATAGCTCTCAGCCACCACGGTGAACCGCAGGCCTCTGATTAAGACACCCGCGAGAGCCTGATTGATCTGCCTGCCCGCGCTGCATGCAAACCAGCTACCCACCCTCCCTCTCTTTGCTGCTTCCTTCCCTCGCAGAACGGAGAGCACTTGGAAAGGAAAGTGGTGCTCCAAACTGTGAGAGCTTAAAAGGAATCACTGACAGCTGATTGTTCTCCTTGAATTCAGATTCTGCAATCAGTTAGGAGAGGTTTCATAAAAATGGCGATTGGAAATGAAAAATCCCCATTGGGCCACACTACCCAAGCTCCTGGTAGCCCGCCTCGTTAAAGAGAGCAAGCTCCGGAAGATCTGTGTGTGCAACTTGATGCAGTCCAGCTTGGGACCGCGCTGGTGTTTTTCAAACACAAGGGATCTATAGGTTATGATCAAATGAGCCCCACAGCACTTTACATACAACCAAATCCTGGAAAAATGAAGTTGGATTGTAAATCGGGTGAATTTACTTAGAACCTCCCGAACACAGGAAACATTCAAGATAATCTCATTTTCTGAGGGTCCAGCTGTATATTAAATAGGTACATACCTACATACACGTAATACCTACCACATGAATAACGTGGACATACATAATGGCAAAACAAGGTTTACAAATTTTAAAAACTTATAATATGTGAATAGGCCATATATTTTTACTTTATATATTGTATACCTGTTTAGGTAGAGTACCCATGTATACTGTATATTTATACCCTACTTATGGGGTATATATTATGCTGATTTGTATTATAACAGTGTAATATTATGCTTACCATATGTCGGTCATGGGATCAGCCACTGTGAGAGGGAAAGATAATAACAGGAATTCACATCCTAATACGTCCAAACATTTTATATATCATTAAACTTCCCTAAAACTCTGCAGTGTGAATATCATCGGCCCCATTTTGCAAATTAACACTTCCAGAAGTCAAGTAACCTGTCCTCGTCTGTGCCAGTAGTGAATAGCAGAGCCGGGATTAGAATGGCATGATTTGTTCATTGACAGGGAGACAAAGAAGAATAGCCATGGTCCCTGCATTCTGGAACTTATAATGACACGGTGGAAATAAGTCATCTGTAGGTAAAAGGTCAGGCAATAATACAAAAGCACATAGGAAATGTCCTGGGTGATAAAAATGACAAATTTCAAAAGAACAGTACAAACAGTAAGCCCTTGGAGTTCAGCAGAAAGAGAGCCTCCTTTCTTTCACTTGCTCGCAGCCATGCTGTCTGAAATCCTCCTCCCGCTTGCTCTCCTTTCTAAGTGTTTGTACCCACCACAACCCTCTGGGCAATTGTTCTTCCCCATCATCTTGTCATCTACTCAGGTTTATTATATACTTGGCCTCTGACAGTTCCTAAGAACTCAATACTTCCAACCTGCCACAGACCATTTTTTCTTTCATTTCTCTGAACTCTTTCCAACAGTCATATCTTTCTGGAACTGTATGTCTTCACCAAGCAAGGGAGCACCGCAGTTCAAGTGAAGCCAGGAGTCGCCTGCAATAAGCCCCCAAGTTCTACTTCTCCCTTCTATACATTGTGAGGGGGTTATTTAATCACAGAAGTATTTCTCAGGGAGAGCAGAGCTGAGAGTGTACAAGCGACTTACTGATCAGTGATAGATAAAAGGGATGGTGGGAGGAAAGAACTTTAGTAAGAGGAGGAGACACTGAAACCTGACAGGGTCTGTGGAGAGTTTAGGAAGCCCTTCAGTCAGTTCAATCATGGCTGGGTTTCAAAGTAGTATTTCAGTTAGCTGCTTGCTCCATCCGAGAAGAGTGTCGAGCTCCTACACAGGTGAGTTCTGGAACAGAGATTACAGAGGAGGAGAGAAATCACTCCAGTCCTACCTGCCTTATGAAAGAAAGAAGGAAAGAAAGAGAGAGAGAGTGAGGAAGGAAGGAAGGAAGGAAGGAAGGAAGGAAGGAAGGAAGGGAGGAAGGGAGGAAGGGAGGAAAGGACAGGAGGAAGGAAAGAAGAAAGGAAGAGAGAATAAGGTCTTCTTATAATTGGAAAAATTGATCTTACTACATTTCTACTATTAAAAATTTATGTGTACCCTGCTGTCTTTCAAAAGAGGGTTTCAGCGTTTTGTATTCTATACATGTAAATCCAACAATGTAAGAATGTGTAGATACTATGACTGAACATTAAATCTAGCTCTGAGTTTCCCAGTGGCCAAAGAAAAGGGGGAAAAAAGCATAGAGGTTTACACTGTCATTACTTGATAATAAAGGAACCAATATCTTCATGAATGACTAACTTTATGCTGTTTCTATATTATAAGGCACTAAGTGAAAGATTCTCTCTATTCTCTAATTTAATCATAATGATAGCCAGCACTAACTGGTACTTATTCTGTGCCAGACACTACTTTAAGGGCTTACATATATTAACTAATTTAATAGTCATAATAATTTTAGGTATACGTATTATTGTTATCCTGATTTTACAGATGAGTATATCAAAGTACAGAAGGTTAAGTGAGTTGTCCAAGGTCACATAACTAGTAAGTAGTATTACTGTTACTCAAACCTAAGCCTGGTTCCAGGATTCAAACTCTTAACCATGAGAATACTAGACCTCAACTTAATTCTCTCTAACGGAATATTAGAAGGAAGAGGATGAAGTTATCAAATGAGAGTCACTAAGACAGGAATTGCCAGACTTGGGGTTCAGATCTAGTACAAACCAGTTCCAAAGCTCACATCTGTTCCACTGCATTCCACTGTGGCCCCTAGAAGGATGGAATCCCATGGGTTTTTATGCATTGGTTATTCAACAATTTAGAACCTGTGTCCTTGATAAACATAACACAATAAAGGTATCGCATTAAAACTTCACTCATTAAAGACATTTCTATAGAAAGTTAAGTCAAGGAGGTCCAGAAATGGTACTTTCTGGTGATCTAATTTGATTCCAAGAATTTACTTAGTCTGAAGAAATAGTTGAAAAGAAAATCCCTTATCAGCTTTTGAGGCAACATTTTTTTCTCTTAGTGTTTTGGTAGAAGCCGGTATTAGCTAGAGAAAGGAGATTCTCATGCTGTAGCTATCTGAGGAGACAGAGACAATATTCACATTCTATCATGAGAGTTGAAGATTTTGATCTGAAATCAACCTAAAGGAAATCAGATTAATTAGAATAAATAGGTACTTTGGGCAAAGATATTTGCTACTCACCAAAAATCTGGGTACCACCCACATGTTTCCACATTGCTCTCGGTTAAGTGAGGCCATATGATAAGTTCTGGCCGATGGGCCATGAGTGGGAGGGACGTATATCACTTCTAGACCAGAGCATAGAAAAGCCAATGTGTGGTTTTTTTCCTTTGCTTTGGTAATACTAGTGGTGCGTGTTCAGATGATGAAAATACAAGCTGTTAGAGTATCCCATTAGCCCGAGTCTTTGAGCAGCTATGTGGAAAACAGCTCCCTACCAAACGGTGTTGGACATGTAGAATGAGACAGAAATTAACCTTATTTCTCAGGTCATTGATATTTCAAGGTTAATTCGTTTATGTAGCAAAGCCTACTCTATCCTGACTAATATAGCACCTCAATACTCCATGGAAAGGGACTGCATCTAAAAGACATAAATTATCCTTGAATTTCCTAAAAATAGAATATTTTATTGTAAAGACATATTTAACTTTCTATCAGTACCACTTCATTTCTACATATGATATTACATTCATAAAATGGATCACTGTTTTCCAAAGGAATAAGTGTACCCAATTTTCAATCCCTAGGCTTTTATTTGCTACACTTTGCTTTTTGTCCTCTAGCCATGATTTATTCCATGTATTGAGTACCTGTATCTATGTTAAACCTTTCTTTAAAATCAAGTTCCTAGGCTTTTTTTTTCCCCACAAAATTTAGTCATTTGTTGTTGTGCCATTTTAAAAGTGTCAGAAATCTCAGTTCCGATCTACAGCTTGTCATAACATTAACCAACTCCACAGGCATGCCTTTGGAGTAGATATAGTTAAAATATTAAATAATAGCCTGGGTAATTATACCCTTGGGAACTGTCCCATATCTCAACCATCAGGCGGCAATTTCATCACATTATATGTCCCATTAGGTAAGCAATGGCCTAAATGGTGTGAAAAGATGATTTTTTTTTTTTCCTCTGCAAGTCTGTGCTTTAAGGAAAGTCTGAGAGACACCGGAAACAGAGCTAAGGACTATGGGTAAAGATGGATGGAAGCCGCCATTCTCTGGAAAGTGAGAAGTCATTGCTTTCTGTGTGTCTATAGTTGTACCAAGTGTACTATAAAGGAATGATGTGAAGAGTAATTTTAGGTTGCCACAGATATTCTCTGTTACTTTGCTATTAGAAGTTAGATTATTTCTTGGGAAACCATAGACCTTAAATTAACCCCTTCCCCTCAACTAAGACTTCGAGTTTGGGATTCAACATTTTCACTGTTTTTCTACTCTTAATAAATATTCACTCAGTGGTCCAGAATTTTAGTGCACCAGAATCATGTAGAGAACGGAGTGCCACCCTCAGAGCTTCTATTTGGTACATATGGAGTAGAACCTGATAATTTGCATTCCTAACAAGCCTCAGGTAATGTTGATGCTGTTTATTCAGTGAACAGTGACTGGTACTTAGAGTACTATTGCTTGACTATGTGGCAAGTTCTGGGATAAATCTTGGAGAAACAATAGTGAAGGCAATGTGGCTGCTGCCTGACAGAACCCCTCACTATTGTAAAAAAACACCTGCAATACTTTAACCTTTTGAGCTTTACCTTTCTTGTCTGTAAGTGAGGATAATATCATCTATCTCACCAGTTTTCTGTAAGATTGGATAAAATATAATATATACAAAGATTTTTCCTAGTACTTAAAAAACAGAAAGCATTCAATATATGAGAACTCACAATTCCTGAGCATCCTTAGAAGGAAGAGAGACAGGTTAGCAGGCAACTTATCCAGCGTCAGAAGGGGTAGTGTCTCATCCACCTCCGGCTTTTAGTTAAAGTAATCACACTTGGTAGGAAGCAGTGTTCAGAATACTAAATCCTCTTTTAAAACAATTACTAGAATTCACTTTAGTAATATCTCCCTTAGTGATATCACAAGGTGCCCAGGAAGGATGTTAAGATCACAAACTCTTCTCAAACACTTTCATATTGATGAGGTCCTGAGTAATTTGCCTGGGGCCTTGCACCCTTCTAGGAGAGAGCCTTCTATTCCAAAATGCATGCTCTTCTTACAGCATCATTTCACTATGTGTGAAAGAAAGTAAAGGACAGTACATTAACTCTTTAATAAAGGGAGTTGAGTATCGATAGGCTGATTGCTTAGCAAGGCAGCATGCCATACAGGCAAGCAGCACAGCCTGATAAGTTAAAGTGAGGCCATGGTATCAGACAGCCTGACTGCAGATGCTGACTTTACTTCTTAGCTTTATGGTGTTAGGCAAATTATTTAGCCTTCTGTGTTTGGTTTGTCCATTTGCAAAATGGGGAAAATAACAGTAATAATAGGAAAGCTGGTATGAAAATTAAAGCATTAACATATTTAAAGCATTTAGAACTGTGGGTGGCCTGATGGATTTCCTGGGGAATTCTACCAAACATTCAAAGAAGAAATAATACCTATTCTCTTAAAGCTATTTCAAAAAATAGAAACAGAAGGAAAGCTACCAAACTCATTCTATGAGGCCAATATTAACTTGATCCCCAAACCAGGCAAAGACCCCATCAAAAAGGAGAATTACAGACCAATTTCCCTGATGAATATGGATGCCAAAATTCTCAACAAGATCCTTGCTAATAGAATCCAACAGTACATTAAAAGGATTATCCATCATCACCAAGTGGGATTCATCCCTGGGATGCAAGGGTGGTTCAACATTTGTAAATCTATCAGTGTGATAGATTATATCAACAAGAAAAAAGCCAAAAATCATATGATCCTCTCAATAGATGCATTTGACAAAATACAGCATCCTTTTCTGATTAAAACCCTTCATAGTGTAGGGATAGAGGGTACATTCCTCAATCTCATAAAAACCATCTATGAAAAGCCTACAGCAAATATCATTCTCAATGGGGAAAAGCTGGAAGCCTTTCCCTTAAGATCAGGAACACGACAAGGATTCCCACTCTCGCCGCTATTATTTAACATAGTACTAGAAGTCCTTGCAACAGCAATCAGACAACAAAAAGGGATAAAAGGTATCCAAATCGGCAAAGAAGAAGTCAAACCGTCTCTCTTCGCAGATGACATGATACTCTATATGGAAAACCCAAAAGAATCCACTCCGAAACTACTAGAAGTTATAGAGCAATTCAGTAATGTGGCAGGATACAAAATCAATGCTCAGAAATCAGTTGCATTTCTATACATGAACAATGAGACTGAAGAAAGAGAAATTAGGGAATCCATCCCATTTACAATAGCACCAAAAATCATATGTTATCTTGGAATTAACTTAACCGGAGACATAAAGGATCTATATTCTAGAAACTACAAATCACTCTTGAAAGATATTGAAGAAGACACAAAAAGATGGAAAAATATTCCATGCTCATGGATCGGAAGAATTAACATAGTTAAAATGTCCATGCTACCCAGAGCAATCTACACTGCCAATGCTATCCTGATCAAAATACCAATGACATTTTTCAAAGAACTGGAACAAACAGCCCTTAAATTTGTGTGGAACCAGAAAAGGCCCTGAATCGCCAAGGAATTGTTGAAAAGGAAAAACAAATCTGGGGGCATCACAATGCCGGATTTCAAGCTGTACTACAAAGCTGTGATCACAAAGACAGCATGGTACTGGCACAAAAACAGACACATAGACCAATGGAACAGAATAGAGAACCCAGAAATGGACCCTTGGCTTTTTGGGCAACTAATCTTTGATAAAGCAGGAAAAAACATCCCGTGGAAAAAAGACAGTCTCTTCAATAAATGGTGCTGAGAAAATTGGACAGCTACTTGCAAAAGAATGAAACTTGACCAGTCTCTCACACCATACACGAAGATAACTCCAAATGGATGAAAGACCTCGATGTGAGACAGGAATCCATCAACATCCTAGAGGAGAGCATAGGCAGCAATCTCTATGACATCGGCCGCAGCAACCTCTATGACATCGGCCACAGCAACGTTTTTCATGACACATCTCCAAAGGCAAGAGAAACAAAAGATAAAATGAACTTGTGGGACTTCATCAAGGTAAAAAGCTTCTGCACAGCCAAGGAAACAGTCAAAAAAACTAAGAGGCAGCCCACAGAATGGGAGAATATATTTGCAAATGATACTACAGATAAAAGACTGGTATCCAAGATCTATAAAGAACTTCTCAAACTCAATTCACGAGAAACAAATAAACAAATCATAAAATGGGCAGAAGATATGAACAGACACTTTTCCAATGAAGACATACAAATGGCTAACAGACACATGAAAAAATGTTCAAAATCATTAGCCATCAGGGAAATTCAAATCAAAACCACACTAAGATACCACCTTACGCCAGTTAGAATGGCAAAAATTGACAAGGCAAGAAACAACAATTGTTCGAAAGGATGTGGAGAAAGGGGATCCCTCCTACATTGTTGGTGGGAATGCAAGTTGGTACAGCCACTGTGGAAAACAGTGTGGAGGTCCCTTACAAAGTTAAAAATTGAGCTACCCTATGATCCACTCATTGCTCTACTGGGTATCTACCCCAATGATACAGATGTAGTGAAGAGAAGGGCCATATGCACCCCAATGTTCATAGCAGCATTGTCCACAATAGCTAAATCATGGAAGGAGCCGAGATGCCCTTCCACAGATGACTGGATTAAGAAGTTGTGGCCCATATATACAGTGGAATATTACTCAGCTATCAAAAAGAACGATTTCTCAACATTTGCTACAGCATGGATGGCACTGGAGGAGATAATGCTAAGTGAAATAAGTCAAGCAGAGAAAGATAATTATCAAATGATTTCTCTCATCTATGGAACATAAGAACTAGGAAGATCGGTAGGGGAAGAAAGGGATAAAGAAAGGGGGGTAGTCAGAAAGGGGAATGAAGCATGAGAGACTATGGACTCTGAGAAACAAACTGAGGGCTTCAGAGGGGAGGGGGGTGGGGGTATGGGACAGACTGGTGATGGGTAGTAAGGAGGGCACGTATTGCATGGTGCACTGGGTGTTATACGCAACTAATGAATCATCGAACTTTACATCAAAAACCAGGGATGTACTGTATGGTGACTAACATAATATAATAAAAATATTATGAAGAAGAAGAAAAAGAATTGTGGCTGGCACATAGTAAGTGCTATATATGTTTATAAAATAAAATACAATTAAATAAACTTAAAGGATGTTCATTTCAAAATAGAGATGGTTTTCCTATCACAATGGAAAACAGTAATGTTTACGTAAAAATGGCTGGAGAATTATGCCAAGGGGAAGTTTTAACACTTAAGACGGATTGCGTTGAATAGGTTCATTTATCGTTTCCTTCTTGTGAGAGTTATCAAAGCATGTGGCCTGACCTCTTGGCACTTCTGCAAGGTGTTTTCCATCCCGCTATTATATCCCTCCTCCACTCTAACAGGGATCTGGTTGAGTTAACAGGCTCCCTCACCCTCTGGCTTCTGGTTTGGCTGAACCATCTTCAGGAGATTATAAAGCAAGAGACAGTATGATCAGGGTTTTTTTCTCCCCTGACTTGCATTTTCTCTTGGTTTGGCCCACACTTTATAAATAGCTGTTTATGAATCCTTCTGCATTTACCCAGTTTGAATGAGCCATCTATTTTCTTCCAGGTCTCTAAGATGGCCCCACAGCAGAAATGTACTCTCATTACTCATCCCTCATAATTAAGTCCTACAATGCTAAGATTGCTCCCATAGTAGAGTTATTTAAATTCCAGGTCCACCAGCTTAAATGAAACAGCCCCAAAGTCAAAATGGATTTTCTTAGCTTCATCACTTAGCAAATAAATTGATGGAAAAGTCTATTCCCTTAGCACAACCAAGGTGGGGAATCCAGGTTTTGTATATTATGGCCAGAAACCTCAAAACATTTGCATTCATCTTCACCAACCATGCTCCCCTTGGTCCCACTCACTTCTAAAAGGTAACACATAAAAGATAATGGAATGAAAATCCAAATATCACTTCCCTACTTCAAAATATA
Source organism: Ursus arctos (assembly GCF_023065955.2). Lineage (NCBI taxonomy): Eukaryota > Metazoa > Chordata > Mammalia > Carnivora > Ursidae > Ursus > Ursus arctos. The sequence continues at coordinate 20,051,780 of NW_026622930.1, forward strand.
AATTTTTTGAGCCAGTGGAAGAAAAACATAATTCCAAAGGGCAAAGAAACCATAAAACATTGCCTTTATGAGATGTGACACTGCCCATTAGTGAATTGCGGACCTGTGTGAACCATATGATCAATCATATTAACTTTCTTCCCTTTGAAAAAAGAGAGAACTCATGACATGAGTGTTGTAAGTGCAGGGAAGGGTAACACAACAAGGACACCAATATATCATGCATGGAATAATCACGACCTCACTGAACTCTAGAATGATGAGGAGAAGGGAATTGAATATCATCTATTCCAGAATCCAATTCCCCTCCTTTATGTGCAGAACACCAGTGTTTGCCAAGATATTAGTTCATTATTTTCAGAAAAGAGTTGCACAAACAAGTCAGAGAAACACTCAATTAATCGAGCTAATTAAATGTCATTAAGAGAATTCTCAGAGTTTTTGCTATATTTTAAACATGCATTATAAATTTCCAAGAGGAAGCCATACTATATATGCACTCGCTCCTAACATTAGCTGTCTCAGAGAGCACAGTTCTAGCTCAATCGCTCACTTTACAGATGAGAAAACTAAAGCACAGAGAGGTTACGTTGGCCAGCATAACACTGAAATGGCAACAGAGTCTGAAATCTTCTGGCTGTGATCCTTGTGGTGCCTTCAGCCATTTTTATGCTTCTGTGGGATTTAATATTTACACGTATACATATATATATATGTACGCACGTATATATAATTATATATACGTGCGTGCATATATTCACATATATATGTATTTGAAAAGCAGTAGAGAAATTACTCTGTCAAATTCCATTCTCCAAACTAAAGAAAACGGAGTTTTAAAAATTTACCTAACATTAACAAAAGCACTCCATTCCGCAAACAAATACACATATGGAGGAGGCACCAAATCATCTTTATTCTGCAGACCGAGATTTGGAAAAGGCATGTGATTTCCCCCAAGATCATTTATTGGTAAATGGCGAAATAAGAATTTAAATAGATAGGTCAAAGGCTGCTCTTTGCAGAGTTTCATATAGAAAGAATCCATGAATATATGGCTTATTTCCCAAGGCAGAGCCATGAAGGGACTCACGTTCATGGTACTTTTCAACTAACCAGAGTTGGAAATGCCAATGTCCAAGAGTCTCTGCCAGGACAACAAGCTAGAAATTTAAGAGAAAATGAAAAAAATATAAGGAGAGAATCTCAAGGAAGGATCTTTAAAAACAACGTTAAAAGGGAATTGGGACACAGAGAGAGCAAAGGTTATTGCTTGGCACAGGTAATGATGATGATAGCTAACATTTATTGAATGCTTATTATTTTCCAGGCACTGTTATAAGTGCTTTATGACTGTTACCTCATTAAGTTTCACAACTATGACATGAGGTACACACTATTATTCTTCCCATTTTGCATACAAGAAGCTGAGGCTCCATGAGATTAATTAACTTGTTTAATTAATACTTAGAAAAGAATATTTTATTTGATCTGTATGCTCAACCACATTTCCAGAGAAGTCAGCATTTCATGCTGCCAAGACAATTGGCAGTTCTAAAATACATTTCTAAAAGACCTGCAGGGCTGGAAATAATTGAAGCCAGACGCCACACCCTCATCCTTTTTCTTAGCTGCATTACATTTAGCTAACTGGAGAACAATTATCTTAGTCCCTGTCTTTTCTGTGCTCTAAAATGTCGCATTAAAGAGTAACCATCCATCAGTTAGCCATATGGTATTTAATTAGTAACTCAGTTTTATCCGTGTGAAAGTCCTGAAAGAGTCCACTAACCTGGGGAAAAGTGTATGTTGAATTTGAAAGACGGTGTGGGATACCTGAACTCCTGATCCAGGGGCGAACCTAGGTGGTGGTAGTTCATTCCCATCTTCCTTGTCCCATCTAAACTCAGGAGCCATGTGATGACCTTCTAACTGCCAGAAACGAAATTGAGAATGTCTAGTTTAACAAGTATCTAGCCATAATAAAAGTTGTCGTTGCTATTATAATGTGTATGTAAAGTAAGATTCAACTTAAATTTTAAAAAGGGCAGTGGGGGAGGCGCCTGGGTGGCTCCATTGTTAAACATCTGCCTTGGGGGGCTCAGGTCATGATCCCAGATTCCTGGGATGGAACCCCACATGGAGCTCCCTGCTCAGTGGGAAGCCTGCTTCTCCCTCTCCCACTCCCCTGCTTGTGCTCCCTCTCTCGCTGTCTCTCTCTCTCTGTCAAATAAATAAATAAATAAATAAATAAATAAATAAATAAATAAATAAAAAAAATGGGAGTCAACTTATGTATAAGAAGGAACATGGACCTGGAAGACTCAAGAACATGGATCAAATTTGGATATGACAGCAAGTACTGGTCAATTTCCAATTATCCCTACCCCATTCTATTCTCCATTCTTCCCTGACCTTCTCTGTGCCCCGGGAGGCTGGCTCTGGCAGCTCCCTTGACTGCTGGCAGCCAGTTGGTTTCAACCAGTAAGAGGCACGTGCAGGAGATAAGAAGGCAGGAAGTAAGGGTTGAGTATATTTTCTCTTCTTTCACTCTACGGCTCTGGCGGTAGCTGTGAGCCTTTACAGCTTTAGTTCCCACCAGTTCTCACTGGGTTTTGGAAATACTATTTCCTTCTTTGGTCCCTCCAGACCTGAGGGGTTCTAATGGCTTCCTTTAAGTTGCTTGTCTCTGAATACCTCCTCATCCCTTTCTATTACCTTTATCGTATCCACATCTCTACATGGACCTTGTCATTAAATTATCTTCATTTGAACCATCTGGGAAGGACTGTTTCCTGTCAGTATCCTAACTGGCTCAGCTACTTACTTATCAGCCATATGCTCTCAATCCTTTACCTTTCTTTAGTCTCCATTTGATTAACTGCAAAAAGGATGTAATCTTTACTTTGCAGTGTTCTTGTAGATAATGTGTGTTATCTACAAGAAAAACCAGCATATCAGTAGGATGAATTTGATTAAAAAGGTAATGGAGATTTTTTTTTTTTCAGCACGGCTGCCAACAGAACACATGAGCAAGAGTAACCTTACACTTCTGGTTAATAATGACAGAAGAACTATGGTATCAGATGAGGAAAATGAGGCAGAGAAATAAGCTACTTGTCTGTGGTCACACACCTGTGTCAGTGGCAGAGCTGAGATCTGACCGGGTTAATGGCATCCACTGTGGGCACATATTGTCTGCTGTGAATATTCTTGGACGTGTACCTTCTGGTACAAATGCACAAGAATTTCTCTAGGTAAATTACCTAACCGTGGAATGGCTGGGTCGTTGATGTGCTCATATTCAACTTAGTAGATATTACCAAACTGCCTTCCAAAATGTTTGTACCAATTGACATTTGCAGTAAATGAGAGCATTTTAGATTTTTTTGGTTACAAGGGGGAAAAAATTATGCATGTTAAGTTCTTGGCTTACAGGGGCACCTGGATAGCTCAGTCATTAAGCGTCTGCCTTCGGCTCAGGGCGTGATCCCAGGGTCCTGGGATCAAGCCCGCATCGGGCTCCCTGCCCTGCTGCGATCCTGCTTCTTCCTCTCCCACTCCCCCTGCTTGTGTTCCTTCTCTTGCTGGCCGTCTCTCTCTCTGTCAAATAAATAAATAATATCTTAAAAAAAAAAGTTCTTGGCTTACATTAGGGATTTGATACAGGGCAACAGAAGTTCTGAAAATACAAACTCTAGCATGTTATTACGTGGCCTACACTGTATATTATATTTAAATTCTTATCAGCCTGCGATGTTCATGATTATGCAGATTCCTTACTTCGTCCTTCCATTTATTTTCCAGGACTTTGGTCATGGTTTAGTCATCTGCATTAGATCAGTGGAGATGAAAAAGGCATATGCGAGATGAAATTTAACTCAAAAAAATTTATTGAGCAAGTACCCCTGCGTTGTTCATTGTATTCAGCCCAAGGGACACAACGATAGGAATGAAGTGGGTCTCTATACTCAGAGTACATAAAGCTAGTGAGAATCAGCTACAAATTTTGGTTTAGTTTTTTTCTTCTAATGCAAAATTTAAATTTACACAAAATGAGATGTATTTATATGAAGTATATATTTGCTGTTTCAATAAATACACACATCTATATAAGCCAAAGCTCTATCATGATATCAACCCCAAAAGTTTTCTCTTGTCCATTCCTCAGCAGTCCCAGTCCCCTGCCCCCACTGTTCTGATTTCTTTCATCATAGATTAATTTCACTTATACCCTTGCATGTAAAATGTCATTATTCTCTAGTTACTTCAAAATTTCCCCTTTATCCTTGCCTTTCAGCAGTTTGATTATGCTATGCTCTTGTTTTTGCTATTTTGTTGTTATTACCCACAGGTCCCCAAGGTTCTGTTCATTTTTTTCAATCTTATTTGCTCTGTCTTCAGATTTGTCTGCTATTGAGTTAACTTTAAGTTCACTGATGACTTTCCTTATATTCTCTATTCTGCCAATAAACCTATCTAGGGAAATTTTAATTTTGGTATTTTATTTTTCAGTTCTAAAATTTTCATTTACTTCTATTTCTCTACTGAGATTTCCCATGTTTCCATTTATTATTAGCTTATTTTCCTTGACTTCACGGAGTATAACTATAATAACCGTTTTAAAATCTTTGCTCATTCCCACATCTGAATCATCTCATGGTTGGTCTCAGTTGAATTCCTATTCTTTTAAGTCTGGTTCTCCATATATCGAGCAATTTTGCATTGTATCCCAGACAGTGCAGATACTATGTCATAGAGACCCTAGACCCTATCATGTTCCCCAAAAGAGTATTGACACCTTAGTTTTTATAGGCAATTAACTTGGTTGCACCCAATATACAAACTCTTTTTTGGGAAGCAATTCAATTTCAGTTCAGTCTTTTATCGCTAGCTGTGAAAATATGAGTCTTCTCTGCCCTTGCGTGGATCAGGAGGTCAGCCAGGGACTTAAACTGTATTTTTATTTTGATTGATTGATTGATTGATTGGAAGTGTGTACAAGCAAGCGAGTGGGGTGGAGGGTGGATGCAGAGGGAGAGAGAGAGAGAGAATCTTAAGCAGGCTCCAGGCCCAGGGCAGAAGCCCACATGGCTTGATCTCACAACCCTGAGATCATGACCTGAGCCGAAATCAAGAGTCAGACGTTCAACCAACTGAGCCACCAAGGCACCCTTAAACTGTATTTTTATATAGCACTTGAGGCTCCTCTTCTCTGGTTCTCTCCCTCATAAGAGCCCCCTTCTCTTTTTCATGGCTAGTGCCTTCCAAATTTGTACTCTGCTCTTCAGACCAGCTTCAGATTTTCTGAGTCTTGACCATCCTACACAGTGTTGACTTCGGCCTATTCTCAGAATAAAAGCCATTAAGGCAAGAAACTCATCTGGCTACACACCCTTCTAACAAGTTTTAAGTCTTCCACCAGAATATGACTGGTTTTTTTCACTGTTTTCTTGTATTTTGTCTGAAGTTTAAGGAGGGTTGATGTAACAAGAAATCCCAGTAATAAACTATAAACCTGGAATTTGTATATACAATTGACATGTGTTTTGTTATGAAAAGGGAAAGTATATGAAGTAAGAAGTGGGTGCTTAGTACATGTACCATAAACTAGTGAGCCCAAAAGGCCCTTCTATCAGAAGCTTTATCTAAGCTGGAACTGCAAAGATATGTAGGAATTAGCTAAGGCAAGAAAAGCCTGGCATTAGAAGCAATACTTCAGGTTGAAAAAAAATAATAATAATCCTCTGTGCAAGTCTTATTGGTGTGAGAGATAGCACTAAGTTTTCATAACAGAAAATTCATTGCTTATTGGAATATAAAGTTTGAGGTTTGGAGTATAAATTCAGCTACCTTGAGTTAAGAGACTTTTATCTACAAAGTTTTTAAACCTCTTCTTATCTAGAAAAAATTACAGTACAACAGTAGCTTTTTCTCAGAGAAATGATAATGAAAATACACAGCTAGATAAGCAAATTAAACTGACACTTGTGCGTTATTAAAAACATTTGCAGTATAAACACTTTAAAGAACAAAAAGTTATAAAAAAATCAAGGTCCTCCCATCAACTTATTTATATTGTTATAATTCAGATAAGGTAAATATAGACATCAGAGTAACATTACTACAACTGTCGATACCATAGAAGTTACTCGGTGTTAGAGCAAGAAAATGGACCTGTCACTTTCTGACTAGACATTCAAAAATGACAGTGTCCCAGCTGTGTTGTCGTATCAACAGCAATGGCACAAATCAGTCACAAGTGAATACTTCCTACCTGCTGATCTCTTTTTGGCTTTGGTGCTTTCAGGTCTTCTTTGCTCTGCATACCTTATTAATAACAAATTCTTTACAGATTGGAACCTAATCCTAGCTGCACCGGATTTAACAAAGTATGGAATATATCAGTGTTCTCTTCTCTTTCTCCTTTAGATGTTGTGTCCAAGAAGCTCATCATTTGCAACCGGTTTTACAATGGATACCAAAGAATTTACTAACAATTGTCTATAAGAACACTAACAGCCACCAATATTTGAACTCTCAGAAAAGAATAGGACGCCTGACTATGGCTCAAATGAGAGTGAGTGGCATGATCTATTATGGTGTTCCTTAGTAGTAAACCTAGAGAAAGAATGACCTTCAACAAAATAGTTCTTTATTACTGAAAAAAAAAAAAAAAGACTATACTGAACAATGTCATCCCAAGTCATAGAAGCCAACATCTACCAGAATTGAAAAGTAATAAAGTGTTTACACGTACTCAAGTGGAAGAAACTATCAATGCCTTCTGGCATACTTAATATTCTCTTTCTGTTTGCTAGTATAAGTGCATATGTGTATGTTTGGGGTGTGGGTCCAGTCCAATACTAAGCTTTGCTTGCTGATGCCATTAACAAATATCTGGAGGTCATGGAGGGGGGCACACCAGGTGTGTGTATTTTTGCAGGAGGAATGGATGGACTGTGAGGAGAGCACTCATTTTAAGAAAAGGCAAAGTCTGGCAGGCAAGAAGAGAACCAAAATTGAGCATACAATGTGATCTTTCACCCAAAGTTTTCTTACAGAGCAGCCCCCGAGGACTGATTCTTCCAACCCTATAAGAGAAGGTTGCAAGCAATAGAACCTGGAAGATCTAGGTCTATTTGCAAAATGCAAGGTGAGCCAGCCTACATGTTTCTAGCACACTGGGACTCCAGAATGGAGTGCAGCCTGGGAGGAGAAGGGTGCTGTCCCATCAATGCCCCAGACACTCCACAAAACTACCACAGTGCCTTCTGACCCAGCACCAGCTGAAGGAACAGCTGAAAGAAGGAGGGGCCTTCTATAGCCCAGCAGGAATTGCAGACTCAGCCCACGAAACGAGGAAGCTGAGGACCATATGTCATCATGGGAAAGACTTCTTAATGAGCACACAAGTGATACACCCTGGTGACTTCCAGAAATAATGGAGAGATTTTTTAGGGCCATGAAGCCTCACTGAAATAGATATTGATGATAGGTATTCTTTAGTGAGCAGTGACTATGCATCAGACACTGTGTGTATTGCTTTTCTTGCATTCACTCAATCCCCACATCAACCCCATAAAGTAAGTCCTATGAGCACCACTATGCCAGATGGGAACATACTTAGACTCAGCAAAGGTAACCCCACTTCTAGCTTAAGCCTTCTTATGGCCAGAGGAAACAGAGAGGGCATCGACTTTTAAAAAGAAGTATTTCAAAATCTGCATCTTCAACATACTGGAATATTTCATGAGTATGTTAAATTGGCATTTTCTTAGTACAAAATCATGTGCAAAAATAGATAAATAAACTCAACTGTCTAGCACTAGAGATGGGTTCTTGTTTCTGTGGTATCTATTTTGTCTGGGAAGGGCTCTGAATACTTTTCCAGATGTCTCCCACGTCCTGCCCACTCCCAGGTCATTGTACTCAAATGCTTCTGTTTCCTTAGCCTGTCATACTACCCTTACTGATGCTAAAATTCTACCGAATACAACACTCTATTTGGCTGAGGTCGGGACCCTTCCTTAGAATTATAAAAAGAATAAAATTATATAAAGCAAAAAAAATAAGCAAAATGCTCAAAGCGAGGAAACAACTAAGTTTCAACAAATGTCTTGTCTGGACATTGGATTGACACTAAAAAAAGGCCAGTTGGAGAATTGATAAATGTTTGGTATAAAATGACTTTACCATCTTTCGGCTTATATATGCTTTTTAATATGTTAATATGTGTGTATCAGTTTACAGCACATCGTGTGTTTTGCATCAATTATCTCATGTGATTCTTAGAATATTTTAAAGCAGGTGTTTGTTAGAGAGGCAGTAAAATCGAATGGGGTCGCGATATCTGGTTGAAAGCCTGTTTTTGCCACTTATTGTCTATACAACCGTAGCCAAGTACTGATGGTCCCCAACGTATAAAGGTTTAACTTCCGACTTCTCAGCTCATGATGGTGCAAAAACAATACACATTCAGTAGAAACCATACTTTGAATTTTAAATTTTGATCTTTTCCCAGGCAAACAATATGTGGTACGATCTTCTCTCGTGATGCTGGGCAGTGGCAGTGAGACAGTTCCCACCCAGCCAGGCAATCCCAGGGTGAGCAACCAGTACACTTACAACCATTCGGTGTCCACGTAACTATTCTGTGTTTCAATCTCAGTACGGTATTCAATAAATTACTTGAGATAGTCAACACCTTATTGTAGAATAAGCATTGCGTTAGCTGGTTTTGTCCAACTGTACGCTAATTTAAGTCTGTTTAAGGCATGTTTAAGGCAGGCTGGGCTAAGCTATGACGTTTGCTAGGTTAGGTGCATTAAATGCATTTTCAACAGGTGCATTTTCAATTGACCTGGGCTTCTCAGGATATAACACCATTGTAAGTGGAGGAAGATCTGTTACGTAATTTCCTTGGGAGACAGTTTCTTCATCTATAAAATGGGATGACAAAAAATAGCACCTACCTCTATTGTTTGGGGCATAAATAGGTGTGAGAATGTCTATGAGGCATCTGGTACATAATAAACACCTACTCCATGACAGGCACAATTCTGTTCTCTACAGTTATCAATTAATTCAGTACTCAGGATGAAGTAGATATTATTATCCGTGTTTTACAGATCAGAAAACCAAGGTACAGCAAGCAAGATGTAGAACTTGCCCAAGGCACGTTTTCTTTCAGAGTGTTACATCTTTCATTCTCTTTTTTTCTTATTAGAACCATTTCCTGCTCACAAAGAAGGCAAGTTTATACAAATAATTGGCCCATGTTATCAAAGAACTTATTAGACAACGATAGAGCTGAAACTCATATCCATCTTCTTTGCCCTACTCATGTGATGAACAAAAGGAATCACAGAATCATGTCATGTATTACAAGGTATATAAGAGCTCCATACTCTTGCACTACCACTTATTGGAATATTAATGTAAGTATGACTTGCATGAAATAGAGTTTTTAAAATAAAATGAAAGCCTTTCAGAAAATGACTACTAGAAAGCAGGCTGACTAATACAAAACCCTTTAATATACCCCCAAAGAAGTCATTTAAAATCAGGGTCCATGGAGTAATTAAATAACTCAGCTGTTTATTAGTGGTTCTTAACATGAATTTATGTTATGGGCAATTGCCCATTTTTTTTCTCTCAAAAAAAAAAGTTCTTAACTTGATGAATGGAAATAAGATAGTCAAGGAATGAACAGGCATCAATGAAGCAATTATTCTGTGCCCACCCCCACACAAACCACTGCAGAATATCAGCAGTGATTGCAAATGGAACAAAAACACCAGTATTGATCTAGTATCAACTTACTTCTAACACAAAATCCACATTCATTCTGCAAATATATGAACATACAGTTACAAAGTAGAGGGTGCCACTAAGCCCAAGGTCATAAGCAAACCCAATGTCAAGATCAAATCAAAGCATTATCATTCCTTAAAGATGCTCTAACCCTTTCCAATTTATTTGTTTTGTTTTATTTTTGCCTTTACTCAACTCCTCCTCTTTGTTTAGTGTTTAAAATTATTTATGAACACATTTTGTAAAAATAAGAGTTTCCGTGGAGATTTGAGCCTTTGGTTGCCTGGCCCTTGTCACCAGGGCTACTGGCACAGAAGAACCAAGGTATGCCCAAGTTAATCCCTGGGTTCCGGGTGCACCTGTTCCTCACTTCTACCATGTAGCAGAAATCCGAGCTCCTCACAGTAATGAAGGTTGATTGCTGCCATAGGTTCAGCGCTTCTTTCTTTCTTCACTGGTCTATTAGCATGACAACCCTGAAGAAATCAAGTGTGAATCACACTTGGGAGTTTAAGGGATAGATCCTTTACTGTCTCCTGATGGAAGTGTTTCAGCCTGCGGCCTGGAATCTCTACTAGAACAGAGGCTTCAACTCACGAGTTGGAGCCCCACATTGGGTGTAGAGATTACTAAAAAAACAAATAAATAAAAATATGTTGGTTTTTCATAAAAGAAAAAAAAAGAACAGAGGCTTAAGTTGTAGGGTGATAAGTACAAATTTCTTGTACCGAATAGGTCCCTGTGAGTTATTGGACCAGTTCTGCTTCCATCCCTTGGTGCCTGGATCCACATATTCTGGCTCTTGAAGACACAGTACTATATATTGCTCATTGAAGCAGCTCACGTGCTGCACTGTGGGGTCAGAATCCCCAAACCACAGATGTTATTGTTGACCTGGTATGGTAGCCAAGACTTAACAGGCAATCCATCATCATTTTTTTGGGCCAGTTCTGGGTGACAGGGTACATGATAGCCAGCCTATCCCTCTCTTTCTTTGCCATCAAATGGGTTCTTCGGTCGAAGGCAATGTTGTTATTGGATCAGGCATTCTGTGTGCCTTCTGAAAAGACATGAGCAGAGGAACTGGGGGTAGTGAAGGCAAACACAAATGCAGAAGTTGTACACTCTGGAAAGGAAGAACTTCGGCCATCTCTAAGAAACATAGGAACATGGGGAATGTATCCATTGACCCCTGTCTCTAAGGACACGAACTGTTCCCAGCTTCTGGCTTGGGTACTCAGTTACACAGGTCGATGTACAGGGTCTCCGAACGTCTGCATCAGCAGACACAAGAGGTTCGCAGCGTGAGCTGCATGGAGCGCTGTCAGGTTGGGTCTGCACGTGTCAGCGAGAGCCCACAGATGGCTGGTCGCCTTAGCAGCGGCTGGAGTAAGAGGACGTTGAGCCAAAATGATCTCAGACGGCACATAATAGAAGGCTTCCTTTATAAACAATGCTTTAACTTTTAAAATTATAGTTATCTATCATGCAGTTATAGGACTCATGAACATAGCCATCTAAGAGTAATAGCAAGTATTTGCGTAACACTTTCTATTTGCCAGATATCCTAAGGGTTTCACATATGGTAAGTCATTTACATTCGCCACCAACCTATAAGAGAAGATAATCATGCAAATGAGGAAACTGAGGCACAGAGTAGTTGTGTAAATTAGCTAAGGAGACAATACTAGTAAGTGAAAGAGCCAAGACCTGAACCCAGATTTTTATACTGCCTAAAAGATAAATGGTTCTGCGGTAACTTTAAAATAAGAGAAGGGATGAACTGTAGGCAACTAGAGGCTGGGGCCAGTTTGGAGGTGGGGCGGTCCTGAGGGTGAGGAGGGATATGAAAGATTTTATCCCAAGTCTCCTGGGACTAATCTCCTGGAAGTGACTATAGCACATGGCCCATGGTATTGTAGCCCTTAAATTACTGTGTTGAGACCTGATTAAAGCTCTAGGTAAATGCCTCCCGAGTAAGATAAAAAAAAAAAAAAAAAAAACCCTGCAGCCTGTAAGGCCTACAGCATTTTGTACCACAGATCCCTTTGTCCTTCTGGTGACAGAATAATATTTTTAGGAGTAGAAAATGCAACTGATTATTACAAAGGAAAGCAAATTAGCTAACAACATTTTTTTAAAGAAACAAATCTGTGATATAATACATATGTCTTCTATGTCATGCACTAAAAACTAAGATCTTGCTGGAGTAACTACACCATTTCAAGAATACTTTTGAAGTATATACAACAATTGTGATAAGAAATATTTGCGGTTTCTCTTGATCACCAAGTCACAGCTACTGCTAAAATTACTAAGGTTTGTGGCTTACCCTCAGAAGAAAATGATGAATGTCACCTAGAAGTTTGTGAAAATAAAGATGTAATTTTTCCCATTCATATTAATCACCCTCTTGAATTCTTTGATACACACTTTGCATATTCATGGAACCCCTGGAGAGGGACAGGAACATGGAAACATCCAATGGAGGAATAGCAGGCAGTGATTTCACTTTCTAGAATACATTTCAATGTCCTTATGTTGCTTCACTAACCTACTGGATACCCAGCTGGGTAAACAGTGGTGAACAAGCAGCGGTTCCTGCCTCATGTAATTCCAGCTAAGCACACATGCGTGTACATGTTGGATAGAAACTAGATACATTAGCAATTTCTTATGACAAATTATGCCTGAGCTAAATTATGACAAACTAAAGAGCATCTACTTGTTACGATACATCCTATCACATGAACAATGCTGGTATTCAAGTACTGCCTAAATTAATTTAGCAGAAAAGTGAAGAAAGGATTTTCCATACAAATTTTCAATTTCTTTTTCCCTTTTAATTCTTCACGCAACCTGCATTACAATAGAAGGAGTTTAAAAAATAAGAGCCCTAAAGTTAATTTTTTTCCATAACCATAAAGGTAACAGGAAGGTCAGGAGGGTTCAGGAAATGATATGCTGGTGTTAAATTACTGCATTTCACACACATTTTGAACTGCCACAGTAGACATGCTCACATTCACCTACAAATACAGGATCAGATCTGTAGTTGATCTGGATTCACCTAAAAATACAGAAAAGATCTAAAGATGAATACAAAATACTTTTGTATTGGCTGCCATTCGAGGCATACCAAGCCTTACTCTTTCCACGGGAGTGATTGAGAGAGGAGTTGATGTAGGATACAGAGTGGGAATCAGAAATCTTAGTCCTGAATGCTAAGCAGTTTGTCTAAACAATCAGTAAATCTAGGAAGGTTGCACAAAACACTGATTTTATATTTGGTGTTTGAAGTCTTGACATTGCTAGAAATTAATAATGATTGCAGTAACTAGGAAGTAATAGATTAATTATCATTGTAATGACTAGTATAAAATTAAGTTATAAAATGACTTTAATAAATCAAAGAGAAATGAGCAAAGTCTGAAAGAGTATTGTGAAATTGTGTTTTCATTAAGTCGCCAGAGGATCCAGCCTACCAATAAGAGATTATCAGAGGACTATTATTCAAGGTCATTCCTATATAAAGGAGGTTATAGAAACTTTCTGTGACAGAAAACCTTCTAATAACTGCAAGTTGTCCCCCCTAATAAACCCTGTATTAAGGAGTATTGACTGACAAAATACTGGGCCTTCCAACAAGATCCAAAGCTAAATAACTACATACTTCACAGTTATCCAAACTATAAAGAACTGCCAAATTTATTCTTCTTACTGAAAGTCTGCTATGTGACAAGTACTAGGCCAAGTGCTGGGACTACAGTATTAAAAAAATAGACACTCTCCCAGACTTCTTGGAGTCAGGATATCAGGCAAGTAATCACTGTAAAGTGTGATGCATGTTATGATGTGAAAAGTCCAGCTGTAGGAGCACAAAGAAGAGACACTGAACCTGGTGTGGGATGTCCAGGAACCATAAAGGATATGGGAGAACTGGTGAAATGAAAGGGAAGAGGGTGGATACAGAAAGAATATTCCAGGGAAAAGAACTCTGCTCATGAGGATTTGTGGGGTTTGAGGGATCACGGTACTTTTAAGGAGCTGAAAGTCAGGAGTAGCAGGAACGTAGACTAAGAGGAGAGGAAAATGAACAAGGTGAGGCTGGGAAAGCCCACAGGGGCCACACCATAGGCCCCCTTGTAGGCCATTGTTGAATTGAATTGTGTACCTCCCGAAAGACATGATGAAGTCCTGCTCCCAGTACCTGTGAATGTGACCTTATTTGGAAATAGGATCTTGCAGGTGTAATCCATTTAAGATGAGTTCATACTAAAGCAGGGTAGGTCCTAATCCAATGTTTTTGGTTTTCTTTTCTTTCTTTTTTTAAGATTTTGTTTTTAAGTAATCTCTACTCAACGTGGGGCTCAAACTCACAACCCCAAGATCAAGAGTCATAACCCCATGATCAAGAGTCACTCCACCAACCGAGCCAGCCAGACGCCCCCGTAATTGGTTTTCATATAAGAGAAGAACACCATGTGAAGACACGGAGACCCACTGAGGGAAGACTGGCATGTGAAGACAGAGGTACTGCAAGTGTGCTGCCGCAAACCAAGGAAAGCCCAGGGTATCAGAAGCTAGAAGAAGCAAGGAAGGATCTCCTCCCCGAAGGAGGCCGTCAGAGGACCTTGACTTCAGACTTCAAGCCTCCAAACTGTGAAAGAAAACATTTCTTTCATTTTAAGCCACCCCAGTTTGTAGTAATTTGTTTTGGCAACCCCTAGGAAACTGATAACTTAAGAGTTTTGACTCTTCCTCTGGCCGGAGGCATGCCACTGGCAAGATTTGATTAGGGGAGCAATCTCATCGATTTTCAGTTTAAAAGGATGACTCCAACGACACTGGAAAATACAGAGTGGCAGGAGAGCAAGACTAGTTGAAGAGAAACCGGAGGCAGTAGCAGTAAAACTGGACGTTGAGCTGCCAGGAATCACACCCAATTATTCCCATTAGAGTTGTGCTAGCAAAAACACGATGGCTTCCACTGCTTGGCAGCAATACTGTGGCCCAAAGGATGCTCCAAACTGGAAAGCAAAACTCCAGGACTTGCTACCATGCGACCCAAAGATGGAGTCTGCACATGCTGTTTCCTCATGTTGCCCTTTGGGGGCGATGAGGATGTCTCCGTAAAGCAACTCAGCAGTAAAGGAAGTAGTGACCGTAAGTTCTAGTTTCCACTTTGGTATGACAGTGTCATGATGGAAGAAGTTTTCAAGCCCAGGAAGAGAATTCAAAAAATGTTGGGAAGCCACACATGACAATGCCCACAATGCTCAGCAAATGGAATAATCAAACCATACCTCTTAACCCAGAAGTCCGAGATTCCTACTTACTTTATCCCTTCTCTTATCCCCATATCCACTTAATCTTCAAATTATGTTGATTTCACAAGCTTAATGTCTCTCAGCAGAGACATTATTTTTGTCTCCTGCACCCCCCCCCCCCCGTTTCAATGTAATTGGGTATTCTTCCTGGCGGAATCACTTCTGAGACTGGTTCTCCTACAGCCTTGAGAGTCTGTGAGCTAACTACAATTTAACTAATATCTTCTTGTTAAGTCAGTCAGATTCTGGTGTTTACAATCCAGAATCCAGACTTCTATATCAAGAAAAAAAAAACAGAAGAGGCCAGATTTGGTGAAAAGGAACTGTTAGATAATAAGTTGTCACAACAGGTTATGTCCATAAACAAAGAGAACTCGTATTTTCCAGGAGTGGATGTAATGAACCCAGAAGAATGAAATATATTGACAGCATTTTAATGCAATGGCATCTAACTCATTTTCTTACCCAAACTGGCCTTCGATAATAAATTTATTACCAAACAAATGCATGAAATGTGTAGTATTTTGTGTGCTTCTTTGTGTATATGAACTAGTAGGGATAAAATCGTACAATTTATAGGTACGTATAAGGAAAACAAATAATGACCTTAACACTTTTCATCAGAATTCCCTATGGGATGGGACCTGTCATTGTTTTATGAACTTATTTTTCTAGTCAAGTCATTAGGGTGGAAAGTGAGACCCTGAGGATATTAGTTAACAGAAAGAAAAGATTGCTAAGCTGATCTGTATCCAAAATGAGCGGGAATTGGTCGTGTGCTACTAGGAAAGCATAAGAGAGAAGGACAGCTAAGAGAAGGGAGGAGAAAACTAAGGGAGGGGAGATAAATGAGAGAGAAGCAACCTTTTGACAGGCTAGAGCCCATATTGGTAGATACGGCTACAAGATATTGAAAGAGTGATGCCTGTTACGCAATTTTGAATTTGTTTACGTGCTATACCATAACTTCGGCAGCATCCCCAATTCTAAGGAGTGTACTGCACACATAAAGCCTTGGGTGCGTTTTGTTTTTGTGGTAATCAAGGAAGTGATTGAGTGTCCTATTTGACTTGATGTGGTCAAGAACATAGAATCTATGCAGTGGTCCGTATAAATAACTAATTTCAAGAAATAGGTCAGGGAAAGAGGTCCTTGGATATCTGGCCTCTGTCTACCTCACTGTAGTCATTCTCCTTGCCCTTCACAAGCCTACATTAGCCTGATCCCTGCTCTTAAAAAAAATAAAATATTTATTTATTTATTTGAGAGAGAGCACAAAGAGGAAGAGGGAGAGACAGACTCCCCACTGAGCAGGGAGCCCAAAGTGGCGCTCGATCCCAGCATCCTGGGATCATGACCTGAGCCAAAGGCAGGCACTTAACTGACTGAGTCACCCAGGCACCCGGTCTCTGCTGTTTAAATAGCTTGAACCACCTCCAACCTCAGCGCTTTTGTATCTCCCCATCATCTACTGAGAACTTTTTTCTATTCTCTTGGTGGATGCTTATCCTCCAAGAGAGGTTAAGTATTTCTTCCTTAAGAAAACGTTTAGAGTAGTTTCTCCCCAATACACTCATGCAGCGCTATGTATGTTTTCCTTCATGGTACTTACCTGGTAGGATCTTTTTTTGAGGTTTAAAGAGGAGAGCTCTAGAAGGCACCAACTACATGACAGACACTCAAAATTTTGTAAATGCTGTTATTAACATTACCATAATCAAACTTGATCTCACTTTTGCTGTTGGCTGCTTCTCTCTTAAGGAGAAACAATCCAGCTTGCATGCACATGTAGCTAAAAATGCCACCCCCGTTCATTCTTGAATTTGCTCTATCTCTAGAAGGTTTTGAGGGTCAACCACTGGGATAAGAGAGATGCAGTGTTGAAAGAATTTGGGCATTGAAAGGCTAGACAAAGAATCAGACAAAGAATCAAATGTATCCAAGATTGGTCAGTGTAATTCACCGTGGTGTTTCTACAAAATTCTTTGGTAATGGCAATTTGGAAACATAAGTCCTGTCTTTTGGAAATGGGGCCCAACACTTCCTGGGAATTTGAAAGCGTCTAATATTTAATGATATATGCTGAACTTAGCAAAGTGAGGAAGAAAAGGTCACACTCACTCTGATAGGAGCATCACTTAACAAAAGTGCGATGCTAACAATAAACTCAGATTTAGTCAATTCTTTCCCAGAATATTTACATTAACATTGCCTTAAAGAGAGAATTTCGCTGCCAGTTATTTTTTCCATTGCCAAATATTTAAAATAATTAAAACATGTTCTAATATAATGGTATACTAATATTGTTTCACAAGATATAAGGAAAAAAAGAAGAAGAGTCATTCCATTTTGCTACGTGCTGTTCCATAACAGGTAAGTGATAAAATGTTAATATGGAACTGTTGCTCCCAATTAATATATGTAAAGCTCTCTGAAACCCATTGGCAGTCCTTCAAATGTGCCTCTAAAAATTTCTCTTCCCTAAGACACAAAACAGTGAGGAGAG
This sequence comes from Ursus arctos, assembly GCF_023065955.2. Classification (NCBI taxonomy): domain Eukaryota; kingdom Metazoa; phylum Chordata; class Mammalia; order Carnivora; family Ursidae; genus Ursus; species Ursus arctos. The sequence continues at coordinate 20,069,432 of NW_026622930.1, forward strand.
ACTTGGTTAATGGCAGGGCTCCATCATGGGAAAGCTCAAAAGAAAACAATAAAAGGTTTTCCTAACTGCTCACTCTTCCAATCATTCTCACATAAGAAACACTTCTCATCAACCTGTCAATTGGACAGATTCTGAACACGAGGCACAGAGAAAGGGTGGGGAAGGGGGAAACCTCTTCCAGATTGCCCAGTTAGAGTCTCTAGCAGCCATCACACATGTTGTCCATACGCCAAGAAAAAGATAAAAGAATATGTACTTCTTTGAAGATTATAAATCATAATCACTATTTTTGGACACTATCGGAGGTAAGAATCACTTTTTAAAGAAAATATTTGTCCTCATTAATCATTGTATAAAACACTCAAAACACCCCCATCCTCACAACCCCAGAAAGAGTGCCTTCACTAACATGAGATGGAAGAAAGAAAGGATTGAAGTGTCTCCTGGTCCCATCCCACCCCACCACCATCTCCTGCCCTGACCTTCCACTATTCAGGGAACCACGATAGCCTCACTTCTTAAACCTAGAGATGTGTTCTCTCCAAAGCACTGAGCAGTGAAACTGTCACTGATCAGAGGGATAGTTCCTTACTTTGGGCACATCACTGGAGCTTCCCATGCAAGCATTGTTTGCCACAAACTGTCATCATTACACAGCTTGCTTCTGAGATCCAGGGCTGATGAGAATTAAAAGTTTGCTTTATTTGGTAGAATTATCTCTGTGTCTAATTGCAGGAAAGCTAGGCAATCTTATAAAGAGATTCAGTTCTTCAAGGAAAGGTCACATTGGTTGTGTTATCATGATACACAAATAGTTTCCAAAGCTTCATTGGCATAGAACACTTTGGTCGAAGGATTTTGTTTGTTTTTTAACTGCAAAAAAAATTTTTATAATTATTTTTGTTGTGGTAAAACACATGTAACATAAAACTTGCCATGTTCACCATCTCAGAATGCACAATTCAGTGGCATTAATAACACTCCCAATGTCAGTAACATTCACTACTAGTGGTACCGTCATCACCACGCTTTGCAAAACATTTCCATCATCCCAAAGAAACAATAACTGCTCAATACCCCTCCCTCCCTTCCAGTTCCATTGCTATGAGTTTATCTACTCTAGATATTTCATATAGGTGGCGTCGTACATTTGTCCATTTTCACTCAGCATGTTTTCAAGGTTCATCCGTGTTGTAGCATGTGTTCTTTTTATGTCTGAGGAGTTTTCCTTTGCATACATATGCCACGTTTTGTTTATCCATTGATCTGCTGAGGGACACTTGGGTCATTTCTACCTTTCAGTTATTGTGAATAACACTTCAGGGAATACTGGCATACAAGTATTTGTTTACAGTTCTTTGGGGGAACATACCTAGGAGTGGTTGATAGGTCATATGCTAATTCTATGTTTAACTTCTCGTACAACTGCCAAACTGTTTTCTACAGCAGCTGCATCCTTTTTCATTCTGTTTGTCTATCTGTTGTTTGTTTGTTTCCTGTGGAAGCTTAATGTGTAAAACACATAAAGGCAGAGTGATTCTGGTGGAAGCTTCTTGAGTTAGCCTCTGAGGAAACACCTGGAAGGTTTTGGCTTCTGCAAACAACTTTTAAAAGCCCTCCACTCCTAGGGCGCCTGGATGGCTCAGTCGGTTAAGCGTCTCCCTTTGGCTCAGGTCAGGATCTCAGGGTCCTGGGATCAAGCACCACATTAGGCTTCCTGCTCAGTGGGGAGCCTGCTTCTCCCTCTCCTGCCGCTGCTCCCTCTGCTTGTGCTTTCTCTCACTTTCTCTCCCGCTCTCTGTCAAATAAATAAATAAAATCCTAAAAAAAAAAAAAGCCCTCTGCTCCTTCTTTCAATAGCTAATGGTAGAGAGACCTGAGAACAGAGCAAATTCCTCCAGGTCACACAGCTAAGGATTAGTGTTCACGGTGGGTATCGAACCTAGATTGCTGAATACAAGGTAGGTTACATTCCCTGCTGGTTGCATCTGGACACACTGGCCTTTTTTGCCCTTAATATTTTACCTTTTTGCCTTCCCAAACAAAAGGATCTAAAGACGTTAGAGTAAATATTCCACAATCTTTTCTATATTGTCTAGGGTGAAGACAAGGGAATATGATGAAGAGGGTTTGTGCAATCACCTACCTTTGTGCATTGTGTTTACAAGAACTTAGTTCTTCGCTATAGATAGCAATTTCCTCCTTTTCTTTTGTAATTGCAGAAAATGTACCAACTGAAATGCGTACAATAATCTTAAAGGAGAAGAAAGGGTAGCTTTGCACTCTCAAACCAGAGCCCAAATCCTTCTCTATATCATTACTCTTGTGATTTAACATGTTTTAAGTTCATGAGGCGGAACCTCTCCAGGTTCTGATAATAGGACGTGAGACAGAAAAGGGCTCCCTTCTTGATTCACAGCCTCCTAAGAAGGCAGACAACGTGTTGGTTTATTTGATTTATTATATCCGTGGTATCAACAGAAATAGGAACTCCTAAATTATCTACATTGTGTTCACCACTAATTTCACAACATTTTCAGTCCAGGCTTTATGATATATCCAGTTGAGGATGCCAGTTGTTATTATAAACAGTGTCCAATATGTCAGGACTTAACACAAGACCTCTTATATCTCTCTCAGATCACTATCCACACAGGAGAACAAGGAGCAGGTGTCTGTCCCATGCAGTTATTTAGTGACCCAAGGTCCTTCCAACTAGTGGTTCTGACATTCCTTTTTCTATTTGATCTTTGGATTTGGCTCACTGGTGAGAGAAAAGAGAGACTGAGCATGGAGGATTGTAGATCAGTTTTCTAGGGTTTGCTATAACAAAGAACCACAGAGCTGGTGGCAAAAAACCATACTCTCTTATTCTCTTCTAGTTCTGGAGGCTGGAGGTCCAAAATCAAAGTGTTGGCAGAACCATGTTTCCCCTGAATCTTATAGGGTAGAATTATTCCTTTCCTCGTCCAGCTTCTCATAGCCCCAGGCCCTCGTTGGCCTGTAGCGGCAACACTTCAGTATCTGCCTCCCCAGTCAAATGGAGCTATTCCTCTGCCTCCGTGCCTTCACATGGTGTCTTGGTCTGTTCTGGCCGCTGTAGCAAAATTCCACAGACTGGGTGCCTTAGAAACAGCAGAAAGCTATTGCTCACAGTTCTGGAGGCTGGAAGTTCATGATCAGGTGTCAGCATGGTCCGGTCTTAGTGAGGGCCCTCTTCCAGGTTGCAGGCTGCCAAGTTCTCATTGTATCCTCACATGGGGCGTTAAGGGCCAGGAGTATTTTCTGGGCTTCTTTTATAAGGGCAATAATTCCATTCATGAGGGCTCCAGCCTCATCACCTAAATCACCCCCCAAAGGCCCCGCCTCCCAATCACCCCATCACTTTGGGTGTTAAGATTTCAACAGATAAATTTGGGCCAGGTTGGGGGAACCATAAACATTCAGCCCGCAGCACACGGCTTTCTCTTCTTATCAGGACACCAGTCATATTGGATTAGGGAGATACCCCGCTCCATTATAACCTCACCTTAACTTAATTAATTATATCTTCAGTGTCTATATTTCCAAGTCAGATCACATTCTGAGGTATTTGGAGTTAGGAATTTCAACATAGCTTATTTTGGGGGTGGCGGGCAGTGGGGGGTGCAGGTAGGCACAATTCAACCCATCCATATGGATGGAGAATTCTGTATGAGCCAGCCCTGGAAATAGTATATTTTGACCCTAAAGCCATTTCATCTGCTAGAACTCAGTCATATGGGCCCACTGATTTGACATTGAGTTTGAGAAGTATAATGTAGCCACAGAGCCTGGTGATACAAAACACTGACTGTGCCACAAAGGGTAACTACGCAACCCAAGTAATTCAATTCTACACCTTCCACTGGTGAGAAATACTGAAAATATGGTTGTTAGTTACTTTTAAGTTATATCAAATATATATGTAAAGATAACTGACCTACAAGCAGAGAAAGACAATTATCACATGGTTTCACTCATTTATGGAACGTAAGGAATAGCAGGGAGATTGGTAGGAGAAGGAAGGGAGGATGAAAGGGGGTAAACAGAAGGGGGAATGAACTACAAGAGACTGTGGACTCTGGGAAACAAACTGAGGGTTTCAGAGGGGAGGGGGGTGGGGGATTGGGTTAGCCCGGTGATGGATATTAAGGAGGAAACGTACTGCATGGAGCACTGGGTGTTATATGCGAACAATGAATCATGGAACACTACATCAAAAACTAAAGATGTACTGTATGGTGAATAACATAGCATAATAAAAAATTAAAAAAAATAGCTGACCTATTTTCATTCATGAAAATGAAAATGTTCTATATTCTTAGCTAAAACAGAATCAGGGTAGAATTTTAGAAAAGAAGGTTAAGAAAGAATATGATGAAAACGGGAAAGTGGCATTATTTTCTCTCCTATACTTCTTTCACTACTCAACTTAGATTGGGGAAAAAAGACAAATGGTAGGTTTGATTCATTTGTTTACTTTTGAATGTGTTTAACTCAGTCTTTTATTACTACTTTAAATCAAAAGGGAGCTTCTGAATTTTTGGATAGACCTTTAAGAAACTTGCTTTGAAGATTTTATTTCTCATGTCAAGATGTGGCTAGGTAAAACAATAAGAAAAGTTGGTATGCATCAGGCACTATCAGTAGTCAAGTGTGGCTCAAAATTTTATAGAAGTTTTAAGTCCATTTGCCGAGTGTGGTCGACTGTCAGTTTTCTTGCCAATGTTCCATACTCAGAGAAACAAATTTTGATGGAGTAAAAATATGTCTAGCCCTGGGAGATAAATAAAAAATATCAGGAAGAAATTCGACAGTCAACCACATTTAGTCAATCATGGCAAACCTGTTTGCATTGGGCGGTATTGGTTTAGGTAAGTCACATGACCCGGTTCTGGAAAATAAACTGTAAGGTACACTTCCCAAGAGGAGCCTCTGGAAAATATCTATTTTTTGATGATGAGAGAAGTATGCAGAGAAAGGTATTTTTCCTTTTCCATTCCTACTTCTTGTTTAGAATGCTGTCACATAAAGGAAGACTTGTGCTTGAAGCTGCAGCCACCATCTTGCAACTAAGAGAGAATCGTCATTAATACACTAAGAATGGTAGAGTGGCAAAATTGAACAATTTCATTTTCTGTCACAGAATCACTCTGTGACTGCCTGCCACCAGAACAACTGTTAAGTAAAAAAATAAGCATCCAGGTGGGATGAGCTGATTTTATTCAAGTGATCTGTTACTTGTAGTTGAACACAACCTAATTGATAAAATATGCATATGCCTAAGGACCCAACTATCTTCCAGGGTCCCTATCAGCTAAATTCAAGAGGTCTCTAATCTTCATGTTCAGCTCCTCTTCTTAAATAGTCTGTCCTGATGAGAGAAAGAAATAATATCTTGTTCAACATCCCATAGAATAGCACTAGAAGATGGTTGAATTCATGGTTACCCACATAACAGGTGATTTCTAATTATTATGCATCTTGTCTCCAAGTCTCATTCTTTCTGGATTACATAAGATGTGGGCTCAACTTTCTCTACTGACTATGTACGCTCCATTCTGGATTTGAGTTGGCCCTGCCCCAACCATAGACTGTTGAGGTTCTGATATGCTGCTTAGTCCTTTCCAGAGGCCTCCTCTGGGCATGGATCTTGTTACCTCAACCCACAGCTGGAGACCTGCTTTTACTAAAATGATGATTTCAAACCTTAGACTCCATCATTTAATACACTTGTTCCTGCAGTTCTCCTGTTTCCCGGAGTGAATTCCGAGTGTTGCTTTCTGCCAGAACCATATCAAAATTTGCCACACCCTTTGTACAGCTTTGTCCATTGGTCCTTGCTGGTTCTAGCCTGGCCACTAGGTTAGTGTCTCCAGCTCTCCCATGTATTCCGCATCTCTCTTTTTCCCTGCTGATCCCTGATACCGATGCCCCTGGATGCCTCCCTTCCAAAATGACATCAGCTGGAGGCAGCAATGAGCTATAGTACAAATAGCCCAGGACCAGGAGTTATTCAATCTGAAATGTAGTTATATTCTGCCCCATATTGTCTGTGTGACCATGAGCAAATCACTTAACCTCTCTGGGTCCCGGCTTTGTCATCTGTAAAATAAAGGGGTTGAACTAAATGAACTCTAAGATCTCTCCCTGATTGAAAACTTCAAAATGAACAGCAAAGCTTTAAACTTGTTTGACCACTGTCATTTATTTTCACAGTGGGAGTCTTTAAAAAGTTTGCCTTTTGCTTGAAGTTTCTTCCATTTTTCTGATTTTCTTTTCCTTCTGGATAACTCTGATTCTCCTCCTAAAGGCTATTCTCTATTTCTATGATAATGTCCTAAAACACTGTGCTCTCTGAAATATCTAGGCTGCTTACCAAAACGAGCTGTAAAGGCCCATTCCTTAGAGGATTCTCTCTCGACCTCTCTCTTTCTGTGGAAATAGACATGATGAAAATTTTGAATATTAGTTAAGGGCAAGCCTTCTCCTTATGCCATCAGTCTAAGAGCAACTCTGCAGAAAACCAAAGAAAAAATAACTCCAGGGACCTGAATGAAGAGAAGTGAGTGTCATAATAGATTAATTGCTTCTGAGAAGGTTTTCCTGATTAGTCCATCCCACTGTGATTTTCCAATTTTTTGCCCACTTATTACATTCTCATCTGTACCAAACAAACAATCTAGAATTTGTATTTTCTTCTAGCTTTTTCTATATGCTTTGTATAGATATATAAATATAACTGCTTCAAAACCTTTGTGGAATTGGAGCAGATAATGGTTAAGTAGATTAAAATTATCCAGCCGATGGGGTAATGACTTTAGTGTTCATAACATTAAAAGTATATACATGAAATAATCGAGATCTAAATGTTCTTCTCTGTAAAGGTGTTGGTGGGAAGAAGTGGGTGGAGGGAAGGAGGTGGCATAATACTAAGGTTTTCTAGGGGCTAATGAGTCAGCTCTGATACTCAAACTGAAAAGGCCGCCCCTGCAGCCGCCTCGAAATCACACCCACAGAACTCCGTCCTGAGACTGTATGTGCGGGAGGGGAAGGTGGGTGTTCAGCTTCAACAACTCCAAGGTCTAGTACAGTCACTCCTACAACCTGAGTTTGTGAAGAGTGTCAGATAAGAAGAAGGAGGAAACATGGGTGTGATTCATTCCACTTCATGGTTCAGTCTTTTTTCTCTAAATATCAAATGCTGACCAAAAACGAAATGTTCAATAAATACATATAGAACGCTCAATCTATAGAAGGCAATGCGTTAGGTCCTGTGAGGAATATGATACACACACAGATATGGTTCTTGACCTTAGGAAGTAGTTTAAGACTCCGGCCATGCTTAAGAAATGACACAGTCACGGATGCCATTTGTGCCAAAGGTTGAACAAGAGACGTGGTCGGGGATGATTGTTTGCTTATTATCCCCATCCGTCCTACACTCCCATCCCCAGCCTCACTCACCCATCTATCTGGGAACAGGACCCATATTCATACCCCTTCTAGGCCCTGAAAGAACAATAGTAGTTAAGCTATGGAAAGACGGGACAAACTAACAGAGCGTATACTTGAACTAAAAATGCACAGGAGTTAGCTAAAGGAAGGAAGAAATCTCAGTGGAAGGAAATCCATGTTTGGCTTATAGATCATTTATGCTAGGACTGGACCAGGGATGGAGGGGACGTACCCCACTTCTTTCACCTCAAGGACTTGAAGGGACTAGAAGAGCTTCCTCCAATTTTAACCAGGGGAAAATTAAGTGAAACCTAATAACTGATAGAGTGAGTCAGGGAGCTTTAAAAGTCAGTTCAGTCACTTTTCTAGAAACTTGCAAATGTCTTCCACTTTACCCAGAGTAAAACTCCCAAGTCCTGCAAGACCCTAACATGACCTGGGTCCCACTCCTATTCGATCTCATCTCTTGACCCTCCCCTTCCAGCTCTCTCAGCTCCAGACACACTGAACTCCCCGCTGTTCATCAGACAGATCAAGCTTACTCCCACCCAAGGGCTTCTGCATTTGCTGCCCCTCTCCTGAGGAGCCTTTCCCTTAAACCACTCATTCCCTTGTTGTCATTCAAGTTTTTGCTCAAATGTACCCTTAGGAGAAAGATGGCCCAATGGCCCCTCAACCCTCTAAAATGGGGACTGCCCAGTTGTTTGCTCCCCTTTTTGACCTGTGTATTATTTCCCTGATAAGCTGTAACGAACCACCACAAATTAGGTGTTTGAAAACAGTAACTTTCTTCTCTCGGTTCTGGAGGCCAGAAATCTGAAATCAGTTTCACTGGGCTGAAGTCAAGATGCCAGCAGGGTCATGTTCCCTCCAGAGACCCTAAGGGAGAATCCATTGCTCGCCTTTTCCAGCTTCTGGTGGCTGCTGTCATCCCTTAGCTTGTGGCTGTTTCACTCCAAACTCAGTCTTCTCATGGTCTTTTCCCATTCTGTCTGTGAAATCCTCTCTATCTCTCTAAGGACACTTGCGAAGGCATGTAAGGTCTACTCAGATAATCCAAGATACACGCTCCATCTCAAGATCTTTACCTTAATCACACCAGCAAAGACCTTTTTTTAAAATAAGGTAATATTTACCAATGCCAGGAATTAGACTTAAAGCTTTGGAATCATTTTTTTTAACCTAGCACATGCCATTTTATTTTTTGTGACAATACATTTCATTACCTCCCATGTTACTTATTTGTCATACATTTATTGATTTGACATACCTGCCATATCTCCAACATAAGTAAATAAGTATTTGTTGAATTAATGAATGCAGAGACTCCCTCATGGCTAACCAGAGGGAGCAGATATGGTCAAAGAGATGATTGAGGGATGGAGCAGAGTGTTGGTGCTCTCGTCCATCAGAGCTTTCATATGCCGCAGAAACTCCAAACTGCCAGTGTGCATGTCTCTGTACCTCGGGGGTCTTTTTCCAAGAACCACAGAAGACCATGCTCTCCAAGCACAGAAGACCAGAAGATCCAGGGAAATAGCAGACCTTGAGAATAGTACTTAACCAGGGACCATCAGGTTTCAGTATATAAATATCCTAGTTCTCTTGATCCACAGATGAGTGGATTGGCATCTGAATGTGTGATTGGCATCATTTTTCAGAGCTTCCCCATGGAACTTAACCTCAGTCACCCACTGTTGTAGTTAGCCTGAGCATACCACTGAATGATGCTTCTCCTTTAGTGTATCGCTTCCCCTCTTCCTACGTGTGCTCCTTTCAACTCCCAAATAAACTCTACCCTGTAACTCAGGGCCCCCTCCTGAGTGAATCTAAGCTTAAACAAGGGTAAAAATAAAGAGTTGCTTTGTGTCAATCTTGAAACTCCTGGTCAGTGCCTGATTATTTAATAAAGAGTTTTCAGCAATGGACCCCACCTTTAAGGACTCTGAGTGAAACAAACAACTTATCTGTTTAGGGTGACCCTAGTTCTGATTACACTGTGCCACTTACTTGACCAAGACAAGTATTCCCTACTGTTGGTAGGAATGCAAATTGGTGCAGCCACTGGGGAAGACAGTATGGAGGTTCCTCAAAAAATTGAATATAGAACTATTCTACAATCTAGTAATCATACTACCGAGTATTTACCAAAAAAATACCTAATTTGAATTAGGCACCCCTATGTTTATTGCAACGTTATTTATAATAGCCAAACTATGAAAGCAGCCCAAGTGTCCATCAATACATGAATGGATAAAGAAGATATGATATAGATATAGATATATGGATATAGCTATATAGTAGAATATTATTCAGCCATAAAAAAGAATGAAATCTTGTCATTTGCAACAACATGGATGGATCTAGAAAGTATAATGCTAAATGAAAAAGCCAGTCAGAGAAAGACAGATGCCATATGATTTCACTCCTATGTGGAGTTTAAGAAACAAAACAAACCAGGGGCGCCTGGGTAGCGCAGTCGTTAAAGCATCTGCCTTCGGCTCAGGGCGTGATCCTGGCGTTCCAGGATCGAGTCCCACATCGGGCTCCTCTGCTGGGAGCCTGCTTCTTCCTCTCCCACTCCCCCTGCTGTGTTCCCTCTCTCGCTGGCTGTCTCTGTCAAATAAATAAATAAATAAAATCTTTAAAAAAAAAAAAAAAGAAACAAAACAAACCAAAGGAAAGTATCTCAAAAGAGAGACAACCCCAAAACCAGGCTCTTAACTATAGAGAATAAATAGATGGTTACCAAAGGGGAGGGGGGGGCTGGCTGAAGTAGATGAAGGGGGTAAGGAGTGCATCTGTCCTGATGAGCACTGAGTAATGTGTGGAAATGTTCGATCACTATATTGCAACAGAAACTAATACAGCACTGTATGTTAACCACACTGGAATTAAAATATTAAAAAAGACAAGTGTTCCCTAAACCAGTATTAAATTAAGTCTTCATTCAAGATAGTACAAAGGATTGGAGTATCTGTCAAATCAGGTTCACAAGAGTCAGAGCTATCTCCCAATATTGAGCTATCTTAATAATCCAAGAATACAAAGTATCACAAAACACCAGCACGGAGGGAAAAATCTGGGACCATAAATGCACACAGGAACACACTGCAGCTCATATGTAACACAAGGTCTCTAAGTGATGCCCTCAGAAGTATCACTTACAAAAGGGGAGCTTGTTTGGTCACGATCTATTCACATTTTATATTCTAATTATTATTTAGCTTTCATGATATTTTCTAGTAAGTCATTCTTTATGAATCAGTAGATTCTAGGTCTGTTTATCGTGGTCAGTCCTAGGTAGTTCAGGTTCATCCTTCTAAAAGGATTCCATAGATGAAGATTCTCCTGCCAGTAAACACCATGTATGTTTGCCAAGAGGTCTGTTACTAGCATGTTTACAAAAAGATTTGACCAGATAATCATTCTTTCTTTCTTTCTTTTTTTTTTTTTAAGATTTTATTTATTTATGTGACAGAGAGACAGCCAGCGAGAGAGGGAACACAAGCAGGGGGAGTGGGAGAGGAAGAAGCAGTCTCCCAGAGGAGGAGCCTGATGTGGGGCTCGATCCCAGAACGCCGGGATCACGCCCTGAGCCGAAGGCAGATGCTTAACGACTGCGCCACCCAGGCGCCCCTCATTCTTTCTTTCTTGAGGCATCACCCTGTAAAGGGAGAATAGGCATTATAGACATATTGGTAGATCTTTCTTCCCTAACAACTAAACTAACATGTTAGGATAATATGCAATGAACATCAAAAGGTTAATAGACATCTTGATTCACTTTGAAGAGACTATCCATCTTTGAAAGTATCTGCTCAATTACCCCTTCTTTCACAAAAGGCATCTCTTTTGGCAAACATTAGCTATTAGTGCCATTATTTTCAATAAAATTTTGTAGGAAATTTCCATAAATTCTTAGCAAAGCCTAGGCTTTCTTACGCGATCTTCTGAAACATGTAAGTGAATAGAGCGGCTCTAGAAATGGTATCTTAATAAGGATAATGAAGGTCAAGCCCCTAGTGAGGGTATGGTGGCTAGCCAATATGTAGAGCTTGTTTGAGATATAAATAACCCAAGTTAAGAGATCATCAGTCTGTCAGAAGGCTTCACCTGTTTTTTAACCAAAAGTCAGCAGTTAATGGGAAGAACAGCATGCTGAGCCTAATTCCTCTCTTTCTGGGGGGACGGGGGGATGAGGAAGAGGGCTAAGGAAATGTGTAAAACTTTTTAGTTGTTTAAGGATCACAAAGTTTGCCTGAAATACTCAATTTTAGCACAATTTCTGAAAGTAAGAATTTCTTTCTTCATATATTTTTTTCTTTCTCTATATTATTTAAAGCAGAGGACAAATGTAGAGGAAACAAGAATGAGAATTGGGCCAAAGAACAAATTATTCAACTTTCTGTTTCTCCAACTATATGTTGTTCTTTATCATATGAATTTTGAACTCCCAAGTTAGGGCTCAATGACTCAAAAACATCTCTTCTGCTTCCAACGGTATCTACTTGATTTTAAATAAGACCAGGCGTAGGCACTTGGGGCTAAAATGGGACAAGATGCATATAATCCTCTGTTTTCTCATCTTCCATTACCCAGAAAGCAGCAGACCACAACAGAAAGGCTACCAACACCAGCTCAATTAATCCAAAGGGCCGACTTTCATCTCAAGATCAAGGGCTGAATGTGCCAAAAGAGGCTCCATTACCCCTTGTGGAGAAAAGAGTTCTCTCCATACCTTTTTGAAGTTTAAGAAACAAAAGAGAAACAAAAAAGTTCTGAGTGTCAGGTTACTGTTTACAGGGAAAAGTCATACCAGTTTTCAAGGAGACAAGTCATAAAAAGGATTATTTAAAAAATGGAGAGTTTATTTCCCAGCATTCATAGCAGTCCACTCTGTGTATTTCTTTCTCCTTTCCTTGTTCCACCACTGTAGGTTTCCTGGGATTTCCAGACTCTTACACACACTTCCAAACCACCTATGTAGGAAGGATTTGGGACCTGTTAATTTTAGAGTGAAATTAAGGATAGCTTTATTCTCCTATGGATACTTATAATTTTAAATTTTCTTTTACATTATAAACTGAAAACCCTTATCCACTCTTATGTCATGGTATTATTTGCAGATAAAAATACAAGAGATAAAACAGTATATAACAGAAAGTGATCATGATTATTAGGCGATTCTCCATTTTCTTAAAGAGATCAATCAAAGTTTTGATGCTATTATTGTTATTTGTAACCAAGCTAAGTATTTACTTACTAGTAATATAAATCAAATGATCAAATACATACTTATAATTTTTAGGGTCTTAATTTAATTACGTATTATTTAAATGACATTATATAGATCATGGAAAAATTATCTTTTTCTATCTCACATTCCTTGAAATAATTTTAACTGAACTCCTGTCATCCTCCTCTAACACGGTGTCCTGGCACACATCATCTTCACTTCCACGGAGCTGCATCAGGTTAAATATTTTGAAATGTTTGTGATGCTCATTACGTATTTTACCCTAAGCTACAAGTGCCCATTCATATAAATCAGTATTTTTTTTATCCAATCATGGATTATATATTCACAATGCAAACAAACAAAATACTAAAACTTACTTACTCTATTATTTTTTCAGTGTTTTCTACACTTACGTACTATTTACCATGTCGCTCTACTCTGGCAATTGTAAGGATGACTAAGAATAATTCCTAAATCTGAGGTCACTTTTTTCGCCTTCATTTCCACCAGTTTTGTCCAGTGACCTCTAGTAGTGTCCACAACTAGCTTTGATTGATGTCATTTCAAGCAAACTTGCTTACCCAACATTAATTTCTTGTTAAAAAAAAGAAAAGTGGAAGAACATGGATGAGAAAGGCTCCATGTGTATACATATGAAGGCTCCAAAATAAGCCAACTAGCTCGTTACTGAAAACAGTCATGTAAGAGGGATAAGTTCAACCCCAAGAAAACCACTGTTAACATCTTTACACACTTCTTCTTAATAATAAATTATTTTACGTATTAGTTCCACAGTATAAGCAATTTTGGATCCTGACTTTTTCTTACCTACCTAAGCATTTCTCCATATCATTAAATATTCATCTTAAATATCATTTTAATGGCTGCACAACATTCCACACTGTAGATATACCATAATTTACTCAGCGTTTCCCCTCTTGATGGATGTTTAGATTATTTTCAATGCCTTATTATTATGAACAGTGCTTCAAAGAAAATCATTGTGCATAAATCTTTGTCTGCATTACTGATTATTTTATTATAGTAGATTCCTGGAAGAGGAATTGCTAGGTAAAACAATATGTAAAACTTTGAAGCTTTTGAAACAGAGACTTTTGAATACATTGTTTTCATAACACTTATACTAATTTTCCACTCTGAGCAGTGGCAAGGGAGAGCACAATTGCTATAACTTTATGAGTTAATTTTGCATCTGGTTTTATTAATTTGGTAATTGTAAGTATTATTATTGCTTTATTTTTAATTATAAACAAAGCTAAACATTTATATACCTTTGCTAGCGTTTATACTTTTTTTGGTAATTTTTTTCCATCTTCTCTCTTTTGCTTATTAAGTATCTACTGCTTTCCTTATCAATCTGTGTGAGCTTTATATATGTTTGTGATATTAGTTTTTTAAAACCAGAATTGTTGAAATCACACCTCAGTTTTAATAATTTTTCATCATTTTTACAACCAGAAATTTTTTGATTTTTTTTTACATAGAAAACCTATTTTATTTATTTATTTCCCATATAATTCTTCAAGCCATCCATGGCAGATAAACCTTAAGGTGGTCCCATAACCTCTCTCTTCAGACAAGAGCCCAGCTCTGGCGGACAACTTGCTTGCAGCCTTACAGGAGACCCAGGTAAGCCATGCTCAAAATTCCCCTACATAGAAATTACTAGATAGCAAAAGTTTGTTGTTTTAAGCCCACAAGTGTGTGTTTATGTGTTACACAGATAGAAAACTCATACATATTTTGGTGTGACCACTGCTTTGCTCATGTGACAAATATATAAAAGTGTGGAAGTATCTTTAGAAGCTAGCATAGGGGAGAGGCTGGAAGAATTCTGAAGAGCATAATAGAGAAAGCCTAACTGGCCTTGAATAGACTGTTAGTAAACACCTGGACTTTAATTTCCTTCTTTTTTAAGGCCAAATAACATTCCTCTGTGTGTGTGTGTGTGTGTGTGTGTGTGTGTAGTGAAATAATCTCCACAATCAAGCTAATTACCATATCCATCACTTCCCATATTTGCCATATTGTGTGTGTGTTTGTGTGTGGTAAGAGCACTTAAGATCTACCCTTTTAGCAAATTTCAACTATATAATCCAGTATTGCTAACTATACTCATATTGCTGTACATTAGATCTCCAGAACTTACTCATTTTGCATAACTGAAACTGTACCTGTTGACCAATATCTCCCCATTTCCCCTTCCTCGAACCCCTGGCAACCATTATTTTACTCTCTTCTTCTGTGAGTTTGACTATTTTAGATTCCACATACAAGTGAGATCATGCAGTATTTGCCTTTCTGTGTCTGGCTTATTTCACTTAGCATAATATCAGTAATCCCACCTCTGGGTATATATCCAAAGGAAATGAAATCAGTATCTAGAAGAGATACCTGCTCTTCCATGTTCATTGCCACATTATTCACAATAGTAAAGATATGGAAACAACCTAAATGTCTGTTGATGGATGAATAAAGGAAATGTGAGATAGATATATATACAATATTGTCTCTTGACGGGAGCAGATAATTTGTCTCAAGTGTTGCAAGTCCACAGACAGAGGAGAATTGTGCCTTAGGAGCGACAATGAACAGATCACACATGGAAATCTCATCCACACTTGATTTACGTGATAAGATTTTTTACTTTACTCTAAACAAATGCTTTAATGGAATGAGACTTCTTGGAAGCTTGGGAGACGATGAATGTATTTTGCATATGGCAGGAACACGAATCACTAGAGGCCGGAGGACAGACTGTGGTAGACAGATTTTAAAGTGGCTCCCATAATCTCCACCTTTTGGTGCTCATAACACAGTGTAGTTGTCTATCCTTGAATGTGGGCAGGACCTATAACCTGCTTCTAGTCAATAAAATATGGCTGAAGTGATGGAATGTCACTCCCATGACTATGTTACATTATATAACACTCTGTCTTACTAGTAGACTCACTTTAGTATCTTCCCATTGCTGGCTTTGGAGGAGTAACCTGCCATGAATCCTATAGCTCCAAGAATATAAATTCTGCCACCAGCCTCTGGATATTGGAAAGTAGACACTTTCCCAGTTGAGCCTCCAGATAAAAATCTAATCCTAGCAGACAACTTGATTACAGCCTTACAGAAGGCTCACTCCATGTTGAGTTCAGATTCCTGAACCACAGAAACTATGGTGTAGTAAATGTGTGTAGTTTTAATCCACTGAATTCATATTAATTTTATATGCAGCATAGAAACCTAACACACTATCCATAATGTATTTTGGTATAAGATATAAAATGAGAATCCAAAATAATTTTATTTCCAAATGGGTACCATGACTTCTGCAGAACATTCTAGAGATAGTGGAGATAAAGAAGATATTTTGAGATAGAAAATAGAATCTGGAGCCCTCAAAATCACATTAAGCAATTGTTTGCCTCTCTACTTAAGGTTACCCCTGATGCCTACGATATCTTAGCAGTCCAGCAATCAGAAATATTTTTTGAGAATTATGCAATGCACTCTGGGAGACAATGTTGGTAAAATATCATTGAGGTACAAATGAACTTTTTAAATACATATAGCCTATTCAGAGGTATCTGGCATAAAGATACAATTAAAAAGATGTCAATTCCTCTCTGCTTCTAAAGAAATAAGTGATTCATTTTACCTGGGCTGGTAAAGGAAGACTTCATGACACAGGTGACAATTGGCTTGGACTGTGAGTCTTGCTATGTTAGGCACTTGTTGGTAGATGAATGGGCGAAAGAGCAGTAGAGATCTATGTGGAGTACCAAGAAAACGTAAAACATTTGGACCACGGTGCAGAGAGAAGTTTAAATAAGATGAAGTATTTCTGTAAAGATATAATAAAGGATAAAGTGAGAAAAGGTAGATAGGACCCAGATAGTGGAGTATCTTAAATGCCAAGTTAAGAACTTTGAACTTTATCCTGAAGGCAGGCAATAAATTGTCATTTAAACCTGATTAACAAAAGATTTAGAGTATAAAATCCGTATTAGTTTCTGTACTCAGTTACAACCAGTTAACCACTTCTCAAGTCAGTTAAAATCTGAAATTGAGAACACGATGTAACTCAGTAAGCAAAAATGATAGCCATACGTTCTTCTTATAGTCTGTAAATTTGTAATAGTATTGCTCACCATTAGAACTAGTGCAGCAAAAGGGGAAATATTCACATTTAGCGAGAGAAGACTTGGGTTAGCCTATGAAACCGCCATTTGCTACCTGATGTCACTGGTTAAATCACTTAATCTTCTTGAGACTTCACAATGTTATCTGTCAATAAATAATGATGGTAATTATCTGCCCACAGACCTCATAGTTTGAGTAAAAATTAAATGGTATTTGCAAACTACCTAATTTTTGAGGGGCTCTCTTTATCAAAAGAAGAATTTTAAATGGAATAAAAATGAGTTGAGTTTAACTGACAAAAGTTTAAGTGGATTAAAGTCCATTGAAGTCATCGAAGTCCAAGAAATGTGTACAAGTCAACAAGCACCTTGTGAAAAAGCTAATAAAGAGGAAGCCATGGAGAACTAACACTCCGGTTCCCAAAGAGAAGAGCGAGTCAGAAACCCAGCTGGACTTTGACCTCGTTAAGCAGAAGATCTGACAAAGACTGAACTGTGGTCTGAGCACAGACTACCATGTTAACTAATATTATAATGAGAAAAATCATGTTCGAAGGACCAACGAATGGTCCAGCTACTGCCCCCTGGGAATAAAACTTGAATGCAGTGTTACAAGGAAGCAAAAATCTGAGGGATCAGAGTGGGTGAGTCAACATAAATGCCAACAAAACAGGGTACGGCACAACCCCAAAATGGAACACCATAAAAGGTCACGGTAGACATGAAGAAGAGTTACTGATATTTGTTGATATGTTATTAAAGGAACATTGTAGATAGCATGCACACAAATACACACGCACACACACATCCACACAAATACAAGGGAGTAGAAAGAGAGAAAATACACAACAAAATATTGATGAGAAACATTGACAAAAGTTATTTCTGGGTGGTGAAATTTGGAGGTTGTTTCCTTTCATTTATTTGTGATTTACATAATTCCTCTAATTGGAAAAGTGCAATGTATGTAATAAAGTTAGAATTTTTAATTGGATGATATAATGCATAGTAAAATACTGTGTAAATGGTGAAGTGCCACTCAGATGTGAGTTATTATTAATCACTACTCTAACTTTTTCTGCCCAGCTGCTTCTGTGATTTCAACATAAATCATATCAGTGGGAGGCAGATTATATAGTCTTTGGAATAATACAGAACTAGAGGTCAGATCTTAGCTTCCCCTCTTGGTAGCTGGATGACGTTGGTCAAGCTAATTAACCTTGGTATGTCTTAGATATTTTAAAGGTAAAATGGGTATAATACCAACACCAAAGGATTGCAGTGGAACTTTAAATAAATTGATGACAATAAGGAGCTTATCCTAGATGAAAATAATAAATCAATTCAAATAAGCCACAGTTATCACTGCTCTCTACATTCAATAAACATTTGCTGGGACACCTAGGTGGCTCAGTCATTAGCGTCTGCCTTCGGCTCAGGTCATGATCCCAGGGTCCTGGAATCAAGCCGGCATCGGGCTCCCTGTTCAGGAGGAAGCCTGCTTCTCCCTCTCCCACTCCCCCTGCTTGTGTTCTCTCTCTCACAGTGTCTTTCTCCGTCAAATAAATAAAAAATCTTTAAAAACGATAAAAAATAAAAATAAACAAACATTTGCTGAGTTCCTACTCAGTGTCAGGGAAAAAGCTCTTGCCTGGAGGAACTCACAAATCTGAGAGAAAACTTTTTTTTTAAGATTTTATTTATTTATTTATTTACGAGAGAGAGAGAGAGAGAGAGAGAGAGAGAGAGGAGAGGGAAAGGAGAGAGAGAATCTGAAGCAGATTCCCCACTGAGCGCAGAGCCCAACATAGGGCTGGATCTCACAACCCTGAGATCATGACCTCAGCCAAAATCAAGAATTAGACACTTAACCAACTGAGCTACCCACGTGCCCCTGGGGAGAAAACTTTTGAAGCAATTCTGTAGTCTCTCCATGCCCCATACAATAAATATATATAATATAACAATTGAATGAATAATTTTGATAAATGTAAGTAAGTATATATGTAATCCTATAGGAATGGGAAAGGAGTTGCACATACTTATGACCAGGGAAATGTAGACAGGTTTCCCAGTGGGGATGAGTCTTGAGCCCAGTCTTAAAAGATGAGCAGCTGCTTAACAGGCAAAGGAGAGGGGACAATTATAGGGAGTGGGGAATGGACTCAAACCAGAGGCATAAAAAAGTTTTGTCCTATTCCAGGAACTGGAAGTGGTTTCATAGGGCTAGGAAATGCAAAACAATACATTATTATTCAAACATTAGCATCCCCTTGTTTTACACCAAACACATGTGAAATTTGGAAATGCAACGGGAAGATTCAAACATGACCAAGTTAATTTAGTGCACAGTGATACGCAAGGAAGTACCATTTCACAATTAAATCCATAATTTAAGCAGCAAAATCTTAGGAAGGATCAGAGGTTTTAAAATTACATTTCACATATAAAATCAAGGAAAATAATTTGACCTTGGGAGCAAACCAAACGTTATTTTCTCTGTTTTCATTATCACTATGTAGTATTTCTATAATTACACTGTCAAACAATATTAATATTGATGACTTATGAGACCCCTCATGACCACCGTTTTGGCCCCTAGAAGAATACACAAAGTAAACATGAAAATATTTAGAATCGATATCTACTTTGCCTCTAAAAAGAAACAAAATCCAACATAAGACTTGACTGTTTTAGGTGGGCATTGGAATGTTTCTATTAGCTCTTTGTTTTTATAACAAGGAGGAAGTATTGCACACAAAGAATACATTAAGTGAGATGAGGTTTTGTAAGTGAAGCGTAACTCTTCTACCAGAGACACTAAACCAATGGACTAAAGGTAGACCATCTCAGCTGTCACCACTTAATCCAGCGTGGTACCCAAGCAACACAAGAGGGGAATCGAAGGGAAAAGTTGACTTCATTTGCTTTAGGTAATGAGTATCCTGCATTTAAAGTAGTCCAACTAATTAGAAATCAGCAGTGCTTAGCAGACAGTAGAAATTATCTAACCTGGACTCTGGAAACCGTATTGAATATCGTCTTGTACTCAATGCCAAGCAAGGTGAAGCTACAGAGACAAGTCTTAACAACAACAACAAAAATAGTTTATTCCTTTTTTAAGTCACCAGACATAGAACATAGGAATTACCATACAACTGAGGTGCATTCGTTGGCTCTCAAAAGCTTGAAAGATAAAATTTACAGGACGGAGGAAGGCAGGAAGGAACATGCTGATTGAATTGACATAAAAGACATTAGGAAATGACATATGGAGTTTAGAGGTGGAGAGGTGGCTCAGAAATCATCCAACCCAAATCTTAACAGTCTTTCAATGTGACACCAGCGCCTTGTCTGTACTTGTCCAACTCCCCAGGCTTCTACTTGTCCTAATGTTCCTGCTACATTGGCCTTCGCACGTGTTTTTTCTTTCTGAATGTTCTTTTTTCCAATATTCACCTCCAACCTTTTCCATTTTTCCCAAAGTCCTGCTCTGAATTCCACTCCTAAACCCATGTCATATTGCCTGCCCCATTCTAGGCTCTCATTTGTATCATTATTTCTCCTTTCCAGTAGGTATCATAGTGTTATATTTACTTGTGTGATTGAAAAGTGTCTGTCTCCCCCTCTGGATGATAAGCTTCATGTGAGTAGCAACCAAGTCTATTTTGTTTAGTTTATATCCCCCAGTGACTGACTCATACTAAGCCTTTTTAAAATTAATGGGTGCAACTTTTACTCCCATCAAGAGAAAATATTCAAATGCCCCAGAGGTTTTTGCTTACACCATTGTAGGTGTATTTCTTCTAACTAAAATATCTTCCCTAGTTTTCTCTGGCTAATTTCTGCCCATCCCTCAAGATGAATCCGAACACCTTTTTTGGAAATACTTCCTCAACCTTAGTCTAATAGAGATTAGTAACTAGAAGTCATGTGTTCCCGAAGTCTGCAAAGTTTAGAAAAGCTAATATCATGCAGTTAGATAGTGGCATTAATGGGACAAGATTCAAATACCATTGACCAAAATTTTATCCATTTTTTTCATTTCAAAATACATATATTAAAACCCTACTACACATCAAGACTGTTGGGAACTGAAGATGCAAAGATGAAATATACCCAAGTCCAGTTACCAGTATGTTTTAAGACAATGACATTAAACCCCTATATCCAGACTTGTGCCTCACCTAAAGCTCCAGGAGCAAGGCTGCCAGGTGGATTGCTTTTGAAGTGATTGCAAATTTCAGTATAGTCTGCAGAACAAAGAGTCTAGGCTGGGTGCAAGAGACAGCAGTTGTGGGCCAGGCAACTTGGTCACTGACTTCCCATCTCCCCTCGGGTAGCTTCTCTTCAGCACTCTGCACTTCAGTTCCCTCATCTGTAAACAATCTTCTGAGTTAAATTTCTCTGTTTAGCATCTATAGACTGTCCAGAAACCTTAACAGTCCTTGAGAGCCTGACTCAGATTCTCAAAGCCTCAGACAGGAGCATTTTGGGAAAGAGAATAAAAACAAACCATCTGAGGTCTCCGTTATCCCAATGGAAATAACCCAAAACAATAAGCTCCATAGTCCAATTACATCCAGCAGGATGTTTCCTGCTTGAGTCAGTACCTGCTAATCATATGGCTAAGCTGTCACACAAAGTGATACATGCAAAAACCAGCCTTCTGGGGAAAGAGCCAAAAATCCTCTCTTCCTAGCCAAAGAAATCAAAAGAAGTGATTGCCTCATTCAACTCCCAGGGCCCTAGTGAGAAGGAATTGTTTCAAGCTAGGTAAATAAGTCTATCTTCATCTATGCATGTTCTCAAGGACATTCCATGGCTTATGAAAAAGGCCCAGAAAAATCTAGGCACACCATTAGCTCCGAGAAGTATCTCTTGCTTAATTCATCACTGCTCTTCAAGACTGAAATCAAGCAAAACATTCCCCTTACCCCTATCCTCATTTGTACCACATGCCCTTACTCTGTGCTCCCAGAATCCAGATGTAAGCCATTATCACAGTACAATTATTCATTAGTTTCTTTCATGTCTGTTATCCTGGCTGTATAGTGAGCTCCCTGAGTGCAGGGACTGTGTCTAACTTGTCCTTTATTGTATGCCCCATGACAAACACAGTGCCTGACACAGAATTCAAAAACTATATTAAACAAATAAATTTCATATTTACCTATCTGTCTATTTTACTGGATTATAAGCTTCCCAAGGACAGAGTTTATGCCTTATTCTTTTTTATATTGCTGTTACTTAACTTAGATTCTGGCTTACACTCAAGATAGGCTTGTTGAGCAAGTAATTGCACACTAAAGGGATGGAAGCACCTTTCCTACACTCTATCTCCCAACTTTAGGTGGAGAAGATTTCTTTAATGCCGGTTCATTATGAAGATGTCCATCGATGCTTCTTTGTATGGAAGCCTTTACACACACATGTATCAGGCTGGAAAAGCTCAGATCCTGCATGTTGTGGCATATCCTATACCCTCCTATAACCTTCTTCTATATCTTCCCAGTGTAGCAGAAATTCCAATGCCCTGAAATTCAAAAATCCTGAGTTCTAGTCCCAGTTTTACCACCAAACTCTGTGAACTTGGTATGTCATTCAGCCTCATCTGGACTTAGTTCACTAATCTATAAAATAAAAGGATTAACTAGCCAATCGCCAAGGCTTTGTCCAAGAAATTTAACCTTCTGTGAAGCTCTAACATAAGTCAAGCCCATGACCATATGATTATAATTAAACAACTGTTCTGGATCACTCATGCATCGACAATTCAGAAGCAAAGAACTACATGTTTCAGGTTATTATTGGAGCCTCGAACTCAAAAGACTTACCAGTGTGCTTTCTTATTTCTTGAAGAGGCCCCCTTCCAATATGGACTGAACAGAACAGTGTGTGGTATTAATAAATGAGGTCTCTGGACTTACAGTGTATATGATGTCAATTAAGACATACTCAGCTTTTAAAGTTAAAACCTGAGGTCTATTGACTTCTACTGCTGTCATCCAATTCTATTGTGACCCTGGTGGCTTCAGAACTTCCCATTTCTTGCCAATAAGATTCTCTTTTGCACTGTGTCGTCTTCGGTCTGCTCCTATTTAAGTCAGGGACACAGCTTGCGTGCATTCTTTTGAGATTCATGACTCCTTTTTCTCTAAAAAAACACAAAAACAAAACAAAACAAAACACCATCCAAGTAATACATCGAAAGTACAATGAATTGCCCAGAGCCAATGGACCTCAGCTGAAATGAGCAACAAACAGCATTCTAGATGGCTCATTTTTACCTTCTATGGTAAAGTCCCCACCTCTATGGTACAAAAATCACCTATTTAATGTAGGCCCTGATCATTGGGAAAGGAATATCCATTCAAGACAGTCAGTGTGCATAAGATCTAAGCATATACCGAGGATAAGTATATTTTCAGTTAACAGGGGCTGAGAGCCACCTGCCTCCTTCTTTTCATATACGCACATGCACACACATACACACACACAAATTCTGTGTCCAGTCATGCACAAGAGAAGGGAAATGATTTTGAATATTACTTTAAAAACAAGTGGATAGAAAGGTTTCTTATTGATTCTACAGCATTTAGATGAGGACTGGGTGTGAATGTTTTTTCCAGGGTACGCATTTCCTCAAAATATGCTCATCTCAGCAAGCAGATATAAATTACACTTTGAAAGATTGAAGGGTAACTCCTAAAAGCAAGCCGAGTCACTGGTTCAGTTCAGAAGTTGATGGAAGGGTACCACTTCTTGGATAGTACAATATTTTGTAAATGATTCGGAAGACAAACTTCAAGGAATGGGCCAACGGCAACCAGTGTGCTGTAGTCGGGTCTCTCACAGTAGTGATGTGTTCACTCTGTTTGAGGTTAGAATGGATAATTTGCCAAATAATCTCCCTTATTGGCCACTCACTTGAAATAGAGCTTCTTAAATTTTAATGTGTAAATGATTCACCTAGGACTGTGTTATAATGAAGATTCTGATTCGGTAGGTCTGCGGCAGATCCTGAAATTCTGTATTTCTAACAAGCCCCCAGGTGATGGTGATGCTACTGTCCTTGGGCCACACTTGAGCAGCACAGATCTCAAAGAGACCAATCACCCCTCTAATTCCGTTGATAGTTTTGTTTCCCTTTTATAGTGACAAGAAATAGGAAGGATTTGGTGGGGGGTGCCTGGGTGGCGCAGTCGTTAAGCGTCTGCCTTCGGCTCAGGGTGTGATCCTGGCGTTCTGGGATCGGGCCCCACATCAGGCTCCTCTACTAGGAGCCTGCTTCTTCCTCTCCTGCTCCCCCTGCTTGTGTTCCCTCTCTCACTGGCTGTATCTCTCTCTGTCAAATAAATAAATAAAATCTAAAAAAAAAAAAAAAAAGGAAGGATTTGGTGGATATAAGGCTTTTTGTTCCCTGAAGATAGACTCCAAATGAAGGATCTCTTCTATAATCATTTCCTTTCCTCATTTGGTCACAGTTATCAGAACATTATTGGTAGATAAATTATAGTTCGCTGTGGTTGTATAGTCAAAATACATGGTGAAAATATTAAGGATTAATATGTATTTAGAATCACAGATCTCAGAGGAGGGAAGACATTGAATAATGTTGGCTCGATCAAATACCAAGTATCTCTAGTGAGCTCCCAAAGTGGGGAAGAATGGATCCAGGCCTCACTCTTACTGATACAGGGCAAAGACTGGAGCCCAACTGTTCTCACACCTGCAAGGAAGTGCTTGGTTTACTTTAAGTTTGTATTATTATTACTATTACTAGTATTATTATTATTATTAATGAAAAGTAGAGAGGGCACAATAGCAATTCATTTATTCCATCTCTTTTCCCTACAACTGTATCTTGTCAGCATTCCATGAGATACAGTTGCAATACACACAGCTATTCCCAATTTACAACCTGAAAAAATCAAAACAATAGCAAAATAAGCAAAAAAATTTGCTTGAGAAGATACACACACAAATGCACACACACACGGAAATACATGGGCAAAGCTACATTGAGGTTTTTCTCAAATGGCAACCTGATCTGTCATTAAGCCAAGCTTTCTCCCCGTTTTATGTTTTGTATACCCAAAATGTGACAGATAAAACAATGTGTTGTGTTGTTATTATTTTTCTCTGTTTCCTTTCCTTCTGAGGCTGCCCATGTGCAAGCATTGATCTTCTTCTCATCCAGTGTTATATTGTGTTTTTTTGTTTTCATCAAAACAATTAGTTGCAGCTCAGAAGATATAATTCTAGCAGCACATCACAGAAAATCCTGTTTCCTGTCTGCTTTAATGAAGTCAGGCATCATGGGAAGCTGAAACACCAGGGAAAAGAACACGTTGTAAAGTATAATTGCTTTCAAGAAGAAAGACCTTCCCCTGTGGATCCATTTTGGATTAAGCATCCTAGAATTTTTTTTCCTTTCCTTTTTTATTTTCTGGCCCTTCTTTAAGGATAGTTTGTGCACTGCCCTAAGTTGAGGTGCAAGGTTTGTCCAGCTTCCAGAAATGTTAATGCAGAAGATGAACTAAGATCAAAGATTAATTTCCAGCTTGTACCCTTCATTCCAAAGAATGCTTTTCAGATACCATTCGTGCTAGTGTTTTGATGTTGCCTCATTAAAGGTATCTTTGGGCTGTCCCCACCCACTTTGACCCCGCCCACCCACTCAAATCCTGCTCGCAGTTCACTTCGCCTTTGTTGAGTATGCTCCCATGCAATTGGCCTTCTCTGAGTGTGTCGGGCTTGTTCCTGCTGGGAGCCGTTTGCTTTCACTGCTGCTTCTGCCAAGGATGTTCTTTCCACTCATTGTTGCATGCCTGGCTCCTTAGAGGGGCCTTCTCCAAACCCTCAATGTAAAGACACCCCAGTGACTCTCATTCACAGTGTTCTGCTTTTAGTCTCTTCAGAGCATTCATCACTCACCACCTAACACTTCTGTGATTGGTTGAGTTCGCTGTTCGTTCCAATAAAAATAGAATCTCCATGAGATCAGGGACCTTTTCACCTGTGATCATCACTGCACTGTGATGTACTCGGCACACAGTAGGTGCATAATACATTTTGCTGAATGATTGAATGAACAAGCAAAATAAATCAATCATAAGGCACATGTTTAAAATCACAGAATCTTTGGGGCGCCTGGGTGGCTCAGTCATTAAGCGTCTGCCTTCGGCTCAGGGGTTGATCCTGGAATCCTGGGATCGAGCCCCATATCAGGCTCCTCGGCTGGTAGCCTGCTTCTTCCTCTTCCACTCCCCCCTCTTGTGTTCCCTCTCGCTGGCTGTCTCTCTCTCTCTGTCAAATAAATAAATGAAATCTTTAAAAATAAATAAATAAATAAATTCCTTTAAAAAAATAAAAAATAAAAAAAATAAATCACAGAATCTTAGAGCAGCAAAAGAACTAAACATTGATATCATCTAGCCACTCAAGTTCCAGAAGTATAAGGTGAACTCCAGAATTTAAAACACCATTTTAGAGAAGGATCTCAGAAGTCTCTGCAGCAGAGAGATGTCATTCATTAATTCCTTCAGCAAACAGTGGTTTGGGTGACAGGCACAGTATAGGCTTCTTAGGGATCAAATGGTGGGAATGACACACGTGGTCGTTCCATGGTGACTCTTAAGCTGAAATGTGGGGAAAAGGGAAAGGAGGAACCAATCCTGGAATGGGTTGGGGGAAATATCACTCTCCCCACCCAGTGCACTAATAGAAACCTCCAGAGTCCCAGAGGTAAAGAAAATTATACAGCTACCTAAAGCATAGAATACAAAATACAAAAGTGAAGGAAATAGGTGGTGTCAATTATGAACCACCGATCGGCGTTCCATTGTTCCGTGACTTGGAAAAACATAAAGCTATCAAAATGGAAACTAAAATAAAAATGAACTCTCAGTGCCATCTCTCGGAGAAACTTCCCACCACCTCGGGTGAGTAGGACCCTTCCCACTCAGGAACTCACTATGATCATGATTGGCCCAGAATTCACAAGGGCCAAATGAAAAATCCTATCTGCAAGACAAACAACTTAGACTAGAATTTTATTCTTCTGAAAATGATTATTAAGGAGTTCCTAGGGGAAAGAAGATAAACTGAACTGTGTAAAAGAAAGTTTTATCATTAAGAAGGTGCAGCAGATCCTCAGTCAGCACTATTGAAGTGGCAAATTTCTAGGGACCCACGTATAAAAAGTATTATGCAATAGATAATTACACTCCAGTGGATGTAACTTAATCATAATCACAATTAGTGGCAGGAAAATTTAAAAAAAAAGTATTTCACGCAAGCATTAAAATCTGCCAACTTCAACAAATCTTGGTCACTGGCACATATCATAAGCAGAATCTTAATCATAATACAATCTTGATTTCAGTTCCCCTTGGAAACCACAAGTACGGCCTCTTAATTATTATCAATGACTCAGGGGATAGAATGGGTAGATTTGGCTGCAAAACCCACCAAAAATTGTATATTTATAATAAATTTAGAGACTGATGGTTAATCTAGATTATTCTGGACAAATGTGCTTGACTTTCCTGAGGCTATAAATGGAAAAAGAAAAGAATTACTGCTTCAGTTCCTCAAGTCTCCAGAGAATTTCATTTTCTAATTGAATGTTAAAAATGTTTCATCCACCCTATAAATCCAGGAGTCACCGGCCTTGGTTTAGGGAGCCACCAATCCAAAATAAACAAAAAAGAACAGTTTCTTCTCTCTGGCTGTGTCTGTATAATACCAAATTGACTATCAGCTTCAAAAATAATCAGTCAATTGTATTAAAAAGCCAAGCTGCTCTTAGTCCTACAGACACGGGCACTGAAGTTTGAGCAAATCTTTTCCACCAGTGTAAGGTCAAGTGCATACCCTCCATAGAGCTTCTATCAATTTCAAAGGCCTAAGTCATCATACCACAGATGAACCCAGGATAGCATATTCAATTCTTTATGCTCAGAGTAGTCTTCTCAAGGCAATGCAGTTTAAGCTCATTGGTCTCCCCACCATTCATACCAGGAGATGGCAAATTTTCTTCCAAGGACCAGATAGTAAAAATTTATACTGCGAGGGCCACATATGATCTGTCACGTATTTTTCTTTTTTTGGTTTAGTGTGTGTGTGCACTTCTGGTTTTTTTGTTGCTGGTGGTGGTGGTGGTGGTTTTTACAACTGTTTAAAAATGCAAAAAAAAAAAAAAAAAAACTATGCTTTTCCCATTAGCCATACTAAAACAGGCCACAGGCCAGAGTTTGCCAGCTGCTGTCTTTCACCCAACATCAAGATGTATTAGGTATGTAGAGCCAAATAAAGAGTGAAAGAAATGACTTTTTCTTTTGTTTTCACGACCATCCCTATAAGGAAATTTTACTTGGCTATTATAGCAGGGGATAATTTGTAAAGCTATATCACACCCATACCTTTTCACTGCTGCTTTACTAGTTGAAGCAGCACTAGCTGATATTAAAAATAAGCCCCCAAATCTTAGAAAAGACAAGTTTACTTTTCACCCCATAGAAGGATGAGCGGGGATTATCTCCTACAAACAGTCATGCAGGAACCCAGGCTGACAGAGGATCAACAGTATTCATACAGGTCTCCCAAGGTCAGCATTGATGATGTTAACATCCTCCAGCTAGTGAACAGGGAACAAGAAGGAGCACAGAGTAAGTACACCCTTGTGTAACCCATGTCCACCTAGAATTGACACACCACTTTCCATTCACATTTCATTGGTTAGAACCAGTCACACGGCCACACTTAGATGCAAGGGTAAAAGTGAGAAACATGGATGGTTTTCCAGCGAAAACCCTACAGTAAAGAATGTGAGCACAATTCTTGGTGGAGCTGGGGTTCTCTGCCCCACTTGGGACTCCTAATTGTTTCCAATTGCCCCAAGGAGCGTTGCCCTTCAACAAATTATAGCCAAAGTATTTCCAGCTTCTTCCAGGGATAGGCACACAGGCCAAGAATAAGGAAGCCATTGTTCAATATTTGTTTGATCAACATAGACTTCCATAGATCCATAGTTAAACAGCATTCCTGAACACAAGGCTTTCCTGAAATCTCAGATTTTTACAGGATACAAAACAAAGCATGAAGATGTGACCATGGAGTCAATGCAGAGCAGGAAGCAGCTAGGATATGATATAAAGGTTTTTCCCCATAAGTGGAGGGAAATTCCAGCTCAAAGATGGGATATGGGTTGGAAGCCCCAAGAGAAGTTTAGCAGAAACAAGACAAGGGTTAAAAGCTGCTTCTGTTTTCAGCTGGGCTCTGCATCCCTGGTGTTTGACCTAGAGTGGGGAGGCATGCCAACCCGAGGCCACCGAAGTGGAGCTGAAGGAAGCTGTGAAAGGGTGGGACAGAGAGAGGAACTGGAAGTTCTCCCATGTTTCCACTGGTCAACTGTTTATGGCTTCAGCAGATTCACTAGTTTCCACACAGCCCAGAGAGGGATAAATAAGAGTTAGAAATCTCCTGGATGCTGGGACAAAGCTGTAGAGGTCTATGAAACTGAATCGTCGGGGGCAACTATCAGGACCTGTCATGGGCCAAGTAGGAGCAGTTTCCTTACCAACAGTGGCCAGCAAGCATCCAGGCACTCCTGCACTAAGCAGAGATGCCTCTCCCCTCCGTGAATTCAGGCCATAGCTTTTCCCAGCACCCCATGGCACGAAGAGAAAGAAAAGAGAAGGACAGAAGTGAGAGAGTGAAGCCTGAAGCATCGAGCCCCCTCCAGAGTGAAGAAGCTTCAAACTGGGCAGTGGCTGAAATAATAATGCTGACGTTTGACTGCAAATTCAAGCAAATTGAACGGAATATTCTAGAATGTCATAAAATAAGTTGTGCTCTAGGCAACGTGATGGAACCTGAGAACAAAATAGAATTGAGTCACAGAAAATGAAAAGGTTATAATTCTCTGCCCCTGAGTGGTGATGCGTGAATTTATACCCGATCCACTATGTTTATTTTTGTTAAATCATCTTGTTCCCCCTCAGGCTGAAGGCAATATGGCAAAACACTTTTACCAACTACAGAAAAGAGTATCTGAAGTATGATCTCACGATGTTAGATATGAAAACGTTCTTCATGGTAATGTGAGATTTGTGCAGTTGTTGTAAACATAAGCTTCAGCATCAGACCTGGGTGCAAATCGCCACCATGCTATGTGTGTCAGCCACAGGGCCTCAGACTGCTTATGTAGATGTCCTGCCTCAGCTTCCTCCCTCATGGAACACGAATCACCTCGACATCACAAGGTTGCTATCAGTTGAATAAGGACGTGTATGTAACACACTTACCACAGGACCTGGCCCATGATAAATGCTCAAAAGAGGATCGCTGGGGCCAGACCAGTCCCTACATTTTCAGATAAGGAAATACTGAGCCAACAGGTTCGGTGAGTGGTTCCCCAAAAAATAACATCTAATATTAAAAGCATTAATTATATTATTCAGGTTTATACAGAGTATTCAGTTTCAGAAAGTAGGTCAGAGTCCTATGTCATAGTTGTTTGTTTTATTTTTACTGTCAGGACTTCAGTAAGGGCAGGAAATCCAACTCATAACCAATAACTGGCAAAGAGAGGCAATGACAGTATACATATCCCATGGATGTGTTTCAAGTTTAAGGCCAAGGTAAGGCTATCACACTGTATTGGCTATAGAAGGATTTCTTTTAAAAATGAACAGGGGCACCTGGGTGGCTCAGCCATTAAGTGTCTGCCTTCAGCTCAGGTCATGATCCCAGAGTCCTGGGACCAAGTCCCACATTGGGTTCCCTGCTCGGCAGGAAGCCTGCTTCTCCCTCTCACACTCCCCTTGCTTGTGTTCTCTCTCTCACTGTCTCTCTCTGTCAAAAAAATAAAAATCAAAATAAATAAATAAATAAAATGAACAAACAAAAAAGGACTTTTGTTGAAATTCTGGAAGTTTTCCTAGTGATTACACCAAGTATGAACAAGCTGAACATTCAAGGCCAAAGTAGTCTTCCAAAAACTGCACGTTCTCGAAGGTACAGTTTAAATAGTAGTAGGGCATGTGTGGTAGAGAGTGCAAGTAGTAATAGCTAGCATGTATTACCAAGCATCTTCCATGTGATAGAACTGTGGGAAGCATTTCACCACACATAAGCTCATTTTATACTTAAAACCACGCTATACGTGTCCTGTTACCATGTCCATTTTCAGATGAGAAGGCTCTGAGAGATAGACAACTTACACAGCTGATGAGAAGCCAGGATTTCAACCAGGAACTCACGCAAGGTAATCTTGATTTCCTTTTTGTTCGGCTCCTTGACAATTTCCTCTATACTTCCCAAGTGCAGAAAATGATGACAGTGCCCTTGCCATCTCCTTCAAAATCTTTGTTTATCAAAAGCGTTCTGGGGGCAACCTGGTCAGTTGAACGCTCAACTCTTGGTTTCGGCTCAGGTCATGATCTCAGGGTGTGAGATCAAGCCCCGCGTCAGGCTCCACGTTGGGCATGGAAACTTTGTGCACTCTCTCTCTCTTTCTCTCCTTCAAATAAATAAATAAATCTTTTTAAAAAAAGCATTCTGTTTCCTCCTTCTTCAAGGTTATCATTTAGTCTATTTTTTTATTAATGCTTATTGCTGGATGAACAAAGATGAACTATAACCACCTCTAAGCGGAAAAAGCGTGGCCACCCTGGTCCATGGTGACCGTGAAGTCCAACCTCCCTGACAAGTCATCTGGCCACAGTTGCACAGCCTGGAAATAGCAATGGAGCTAGGAACCCAAGCTGTCACTCTACCGTTAAAGACCTCACACTTGACCACCATTTCTTAGTTGTATTTGTAGCCATGGCGGCAGCAGCAATAAGAGAAATTCACGTGATGTGATGAGCACTGGGTGGTATACGCAACTGATGAATTCTTGAGCACTGCCTCTGAAACTAATGATGTACTGCATGTTGGCTAATTGAATTTAAACTAAAAAGGAGAGAGAGAGAAGTCACAGATCTCTGACATTCAATCCTAACTCTGGAGTCTTTGGCAAATCAATTTCCCTGAAATCTCTGTTTGCTCCCTGGCAAAATGGGACTTAAAACCGCTGCAAACTTTCTCAGTGTGGAATGTTTGTGAAATGCCATGGCATGGAAAGGATGGATTGTCCCAAATGCCAGACAAAGCACCAAACCCGTTAAGATGGGTTGCCAAACAGACATTGGTGGGGGACGATGTTATCTCCTGATGCAGGATTTAGTTCCAAAATAAATGGCAAGATTAAAATAAGAGACTCTTGGCTAAGAGTCTCTATATTAAACGTGTAATTGACCTGGTTCTTGAAGTGCCCTTAAAACATCATTTCCTTTGGTTCCAGATACTGGAAAATACTCTTCAAGGTAACAAAGTGTAGGTAATGATGCCAGTTCCCTTTCTATTCCTCAGAGCCTTTGTTTTTAATTTTCTCTCTTCCTCATGAAATCATTTATCTTCTTTTTTCCATTTGTTCTCAATTGTTGGGTGATGAGCTTTTGTCAAAGATGACCTCCAGCCACCTCCCAGTAGTAAAAACAAGATCGCTCTTCTCCACAGTGAATGGACCTCTCATCCTCTAGAACACTTTCCTCTCTGCATCTTTCAAGTGCCCCCCACCCTTCTTAGGATGGGGATTTATAACTCTTGGGTTGAGGTTGAACGGAATGAAATTAATCAGAGTCCTAGACACTTAAAACTAGAAGAATCCTTAGCTCTCGCCAGCCTTACCCTCTCAATTCACATTCAGCTGACAGTGAATTTTTAACATGTATTCAGCTAGGCGTTTCACGACATTGACTCGTTCAATTTTATATAATTCTTACAAAAATCCTGTAAGATCTCCATTTTAGAGAAAAGAAACAAAACGTGGAGATGCTATTTGCTTGCCAAATCGCTGAAGGCCTTTCTCTCCTGGGTCAGGGAACCAATTTGTTCAAATTCAGACCAATGACAGTACACCGTCCATAAAATCCACATCACTTTCCCCAGAACAATGAACCAACAAGAAGCTGAAAATTAGATTAACACTAAGATTAAATGCCATGGGTAAGATTCTTCACAAAGAAAATTCTAATGAAATGAAAACACAGCCAAAACAATCTTTTTGCGGTATACAGTTTACGTGATGGTTGTGCTTCATTTCTGACACTGAAGGGTGGTAGGAAATGCTTCTCTCCAGATTTTCTGAAAAAAGAATCCACCCAAAGTTGGACTTTCTTGTTTCAATGGTGCGAAAGATGAGATCGAGAACAGAGGCTGATAAATAATTTATGAACAAGACTGCTTCACTGATCAGATTGGGTGCCGAAAACTTCTTTGAAAACCCATGAGGAACATTCTTAAGGGAAATTATTTGCACTTTCTTGGGTCGTAGGCGTCTTTTTCTCCCCCTGCTATTAGTTTGATTTTGGCTTGACAGTCACCACTGTGCAGAAATGTAGCAGCAAACACAATGAAAAGCCTTTCCACATGATTATTTTCGAAAGTAATAAGACATGTGTGACCTGCAAAATCAGCCCCTCCAACGCGTCAGGTAAGGAGCGTGCATGATTGTATTTTTAAAAACTGCCTCCAGCTCCACACCACGGAGGAGCGCAGAAGCAAAACTCCCGGAGTCTAGGGTGGACATTTGCTGCCATCTACTGGTCGCCGATGGAATGACATACGTTTCTGGATTTTTCTCAAAAGGTAAGAGGATAGAAGGTGGGGGGTTGGGGGAACATATTCTTTTGATTAGGTAAGAAATTCTCAGTGGAGAGGAATTTCTACCACCAGTCACGGAGCCGTATGTAATTTGTGCTAAAGAAGGTATTAAAAGCAGCTCTCACCTATAATCTAGGGAGTCTACCTATAAGAAGAGATGCCACACTCTCCCCTTGTTTCTTCAGCCATGGGATGTCTGAATGAGTCTCAATTCACATTCATCCTACTGAAGCTTCAAACCGAGGAGAAGAACCATAATAGTTTGGCTACTCCTATGGGCTTTGGTTGTCAGAGCAAACTAACAATTACTACCTGACCAAAACTTCAGGAAAGTTACTTAACCCCTTTGAACATTATCTTCCTTTTCCAGAGAGGGGGAAATAATCATAGTCACTGCACAGTGTCATTGCTCAGCTTTCATTCAGTGTTCATTTACTGAGATGCTGGCGTGAGGATTACATGGGAGAATATGCATAAAGTTCCTTGCAAAATGCCTGACACACAAACTCAATAAATAGGCCAGCTATTACCCCTTTTTAACATTATCGTAGCTTACTTTCCTTCCTATGCGTATGACTCACAATGCCAGTTTGTGGTATTGAAGGGGGAAACTACTCGGAACAGCCCTCCTGGGTCATAAGCTTCTCTGAGAAATTAGAGATCCACGCTTCTGTGACTCAAGGAAGACCACGACAAGAAGGAAGCCTGGCACCTCCAAGAGACAGCGCCAGCTGCACAGATGAGCCTTCCTGCACGGCTTTCATCCAGATGATAGTAGAATAAATGCCAATCCCAGTCCCGTTATCATAACAACCAGAGAGATGGTGAAATGATTTTGTAAGGCTGAGAAGTTCGAAAGAATGAGTGTATGTGGAGATTTTAACTGATTATACTCGGATCATTTCATTTAGTCCCCC
This sequence comes from Ursus arctos, assembly GCF_023065955.2. Classification (NCBI taxonomy): domain Eukaryota; kingdom Metazoa; phylum Chordata; class Mammalia; order Carnivora; family Ursidae; genus Ursus; species Ursus arctos. The sequence continues at coordinate 20,103,943 of NW_026622930.1, forward strand.
ATGTTTATTTTACAAGCAACACTTACGATTTGGGCAGATATGCAGATCCAGGGAAAACTCAGAGTTATGTTCTTAGGAGGGAGAGGGTAAATAGAGAAAAAGGACCACTTTCTGCCTTTGTCAACAGATGATATCTGTAAGCACGTGATAGTCGTAAGCAATTACTTTCTTCGCCTTATCATCATCAGCATTAGGATTTGGGGAAATAATCATGCCATACGCATAAGTCTTCCGACATGCTCAGTATAAGTATTTTTTAATAAGCTTCAGGAATTTGTTGAGAAGGGTAACAATTGTGCAGGATGCTATGTTGGTCGCAAAATTTAGTCCCAAATCTATAGCAAGTCCCTACCTCTTAAGCATTTCATTTAAATCAGAGACCACATCGCTGCTCAAAAAGTTAAGAGGTGGAAAGAAAAACAGTGTGACACAAAATGCCATACAGAGGGAGACACATGTAACAAAGTCAATTTAAAGGACAGATTCTGAAACTGGGCTGCTGGAGTTTGGGTCCCAGCTCTGCCATGTACTGGATGTATGAACCATTGGCAGGCTCCCAAATGTCTCTGTTCCTATATTTCCTCACCTGTAACGTAAGGGAAAAACAGTGCCTCGTCTATGGAGCTGTCTTGAGGATTAAGTGACTTTAATATATGCAAATCCCTCGGAACAGTGCCTGATATGTAGTAAACACCATGGGTTAGTTATTATTAAAGAAGCAAAGAACATTTGGAATAAACAGTTTTACAAGAGAAGAGGAAGAGGAGAGGAGAGGAGAGGAGAGGAGAGGAGAGGAGAGGAGAGGAGAGGAGAGGAGAGGAGAGGAAGGGGAGGGGAGGGGAGGGGAGGGGAGGGAAGGGAAGGGAAGGGAAGGGAAGGGAAGGGAAGAGAAGAGAAGAGAAAGAAGGGAAGGGAAGGGAAGGGAAGGGAAGGGAAGGGAAGGGAAGAGAAGGTATAGGTGAGGGCTGCTATTAATACGTTCTTTAGCCGAGGGGAGGGGAGGAGAGGGAAGGGAAGGGAAGAGAGAAATTGGTCCTTTAGAATTTTTCTTTATGCTGGTGATTTCCAAAGCTTTTTTTTTTTTTTAAAGCAGTAGAATTATGTTTCAAAAATAAAATCATACCAAGTCCAAATATATAAAAGATGAAAGCAGAATTGAGCTGGCGGGAGCGGGAGGCAGCCAGGCCATCCAGACATCCCTTGAGGAGGTCGACCTCTGAGACTACACAGATGAACCAAGGGAAGCCCCAGAAAACAAAAAACAGAGAGAAAACCATTGATTTTGCTATTTGTGTTTCCCAGCACAAACTTTTTGGGGAATAGGCCTGATCGGAGCAAATGGAACCAGAAACACCAATGGAGAAATCTGTAGAAGCTCTCCTTGTGCCCAGGCATCCCACTGCAGGAACCGGTTCTCAGATTATGTGTGCTGAAAAAACTACAGACAGATAGCACTGTGAGCTCCAGGAAGGTTGTAAGGCTAAGTTCCCCTACTATTGACCTCAGTTTAGTTAGCTGTTCATCTCATGGATCGCCATAGCACCAGAGGGGATGAGACATATGGAAGGTTATTGAACATTGCATGATGAAGCGAATCCACCCAACCCAGGCAGTTAGGACGCATCCCACAGGTCTTGGCATTCAGTGTCCCTCAGCTAATAAAGCCCCAGCTACGTGCAGGCAAGTTGGGTCTGATATCCAACAATAATACATGTTTTAGGATGACAAGCTCAGTCCCTAACCAGTTGTTCTTCCTTACGCTGATTACAGTCTTAAGAAAACAATGCCTCTGCTCACTTTGAAGGTGGTGGTGGTGGTGGTGGTGGTGATGCCCTCTAAAAAGGGTGGCTTTGAACCTAAGCCAGCAGCATCGATGTTGCTTCTTGAATATGTCTGCGCAAAGAGTCCTTTCTTCTAAATGAAATGATTTCAGCATTTGGCAAAGAATTGTTTTAGTTTCAGCACTTATGCAGTAGCTCCTTTCGAATAGGCCAATAATATATTAAGTGGTTTCTCATGTATGTTCTATTTCTTAAGTTTGTAAGGGTCAAAAATCTTTTTTTTTTTTTTTTGCCTCTTTTTATTATTGAAATATAGTTGGTCTACAATGTTATATCAGCTTCGGGCGTACAACGTAGTGAGTCAACAAGGCAGTGTATAACTCAGCACTCACCGTGGTAAGAATAATGGCCACCTGTCACCATACATCACTTTTTACAATGTCTATGGAAGATGAGTCTCAGCCTCAGATGTTCATTTTCATAGTTCATTCATATAGAGACTACGTGGAAGTTTTAGGATGTATTCCCACCTATATTTCTGTTTTTATTGGGGCCGCAAAAAGTTTTTCTAATTGTAAACGTTCTATTATGTTTATTATCTCACTTGACATTAGTGATGTTTATACTAAAAATTTTCTAATTATTCTTCCTTTTTAATATATCCCAAAGGTCGAACCTTCTTTTTAAAAATGCTATTTTAGTTAGAATAGTTGAGTTTTTTAGAAAAGACTTTTCTGGCATCTGCCAGAATGTTTCCATAACACATAGGTAAATCCTCAAAAATTATTATTTTCCAGTGCTGATACATCAGTCCAGTGGTTTTCTACTTGCTGTCTAAAAAGGCAAATGGCATACGAAATAATCTTTGAACCCCTCACATAAGAAGATGAGGTAGAAGGATAAAAATTGGATGGTTGACTGGATAAATGTCACCTTACAAAGAATAGACCAGTGATATGAAGTCTAAAATCCCTCCACCATATTCAACATATATACATATGAATCAAAAAGTCTGGGAGAAAAATATTTACTTCGATTCTTTTTGTTTGTTTGAAGTTTTTATTTAAACTCCAGTTAGTTAACATCTGGTATAATTTTATTTTCCGGTGCACAATACAGTGATTCAAGATTTCTATATGTCACGCAGTACTCACACAAGTGCGCTCCGTGATCCCCATCACCTATTAAACCCGTGCCCCAGATCAGTTTGTTCTTTCTGGTTAGAAGTCTGTTGCACTACTGGGTATTTACCCCAAAGAGACAGACGTAGTGAAGAGAAGGGCCATATGCACCCCAATGTTCATAGCAGCATTGTCCACAATAGCTAAATCGTGGAAGGAGCCGAGATGCCCTTCAACAGATGAGTGGATTAAGAAGTTGTGGTCCATATATACAATGGAATATTACTCAGCCATCAGAAAGAACGAGTTCTCAACATTTGCTGCAACATGGATGGCACTGGAGGAGATAATGCTAAGTGAAATAAGTCAAGCAGAGAAAGACAATTATCATATGACTTCTCTCATCTATGGAACATAAGAACTAGGAAGATCGATAGGGGAAGAAAGGGATAAAGAAAGGGGGGTAATCAGAAGGGGGAATGAAGCATGAGAGACTGTGGACTATGAGAAACAAACTGAGGGCCTCAGAGGGGAGGGGGGTGGGGGAATGGGACAGACTGGTGATGGGTAGTAAGGAGGGCATGTATTGCATGGTGCACTGGGTGTTATACGCAACTAATGAATCATCAAGCTTTACATCGGAAACCGGGGATGTACTGTATGGTGACTAACATAATATAATAAAAAACATTAAAATTTAAAAAAAGAAGTCTATTTCTTGATTTGCCTCTCTCTCTTTTTTTTCTTACCCTTTGCTCATTTGTTTTGTTTCTTAAATTCCACATATGAATGAAGTCATATGGTATTTGTCATTCTCTGACTGATTTTGATTCTGGTAGTGACAATTCATCACTTATTTTGGCTACTAAGCATCAGAACCCCTTTTTAAGTTTGGAGAATTCCACAGTTTATCATTTTGGGCGGACAACAAAGACCACCTTTAGAAAACAGAAATGACAGCTGAGCATCCTTTCCTCCTAGGATTCAGAAGTTGATGAACTCTTCCAATCAAAGTCACCCAACCTCGACTTTGACGACATGGCTAGTGATACAAGACAGCAGGGATGAAGCGTTCTCTCTTTGCTTGTGGCAGCAGGGTTGTAGTAGATGCAGGGCTGAACCTCTGACCCAGAATTAGTGGTCATGCCAACTCTAGAATCTGGTGGTCAGCAGCAGGAGCGGCAGTTTGCTCAGCAACGATGTTCTGAGCCATGCCTGTTCAGAAAGATTATTCTAGGTTTTATTTTTCTGTTCTCCCAGTAGATCTGTGAGCTACATGATAAATTTAAACTCCATTTCGTTTCATCTACTAGACTCAGCTTCCCTTGTTTACAGCCAAGAGCTATGAATTAATAACTCAAGATCTTTGAACCACAGAGGTTAGCATTTACTTATCTAGCACCCCAATTTTTCAAATTGGCTTAGTTTTATTTAGCCAACACCACTTAGCTCCTTACATATCAGAACATAGTCTTCCTTTTTAAAATACCCCATACCCAAATGCCACCTACCTATGATGTGCACTTAAACAAAACTGGTCAATTGATTGAATAATTGGTACAGAGAAAAAGGAGGAAAATAATTCCCTGCTCTCTCTCTGCCATGTCACTCGTGGAGATGTTTCAAGTTCCTTTTCAAACCATTGGGCAAAAATAGAAAGTAAGTAACTGCCTTAAAATTAGGTTAACTAAGCTCACAATTGGCTACGGTTATAAGTCCTCCTCAGAGTTTTTAGACTAAAAGTAAAATATTCAAAAAGAAACTAACATCGCAATTTATATATAGCACAGTGCATTCATAAAAACCAGTTGTTCCTGCAGAAAGTCTAGGTGTCTTTGATTTTCATCACCAACATCTTGTTTTCTGAGGCTCCAAATTTAAAAATGAAAACATTCACATTAGGTCACCTACAAGTCACTGGAAAGAAACTTCCAAAAGCTGGAGATAATCAATGACCATAGCATCTTGCAAAACAGGTAGAGGAGAAGCCCCCAGACTACAAAGCTTAATCAAATTAAACTTAGCAAAAGTATGATTTTAACGATATCTTCAAATAAATTCATGCATCAAAACTTGAATCAAGAGTTGGGGAGTATCAAAGGGTCTGGTAGGAGGTATTCAACAAGTATTTGTTCAATAAATGAATAAACTAAATTAAATTTCAAAATGTTCATAAATAACAGTGTTAAGGTGAGGGCCAGATCCAGATAAACAATCTTCCATACCCTTCCTGTGAAACTTCACCATCTGTCTTACTCTTTTATATCTGCCATTCACGGTCTTTCTCTCCTCTTCTCATCCCCAAATATTTAGTAGTGTGTGATCTTGCAGTCCCCATACAAATCCAAACTGCAACACCAATTATCCACTGACTTTGAAACAGGTTGCAACCTGTAGAGGGTCGATTCTCCAACACTGTTTTCAAAGTGTTCTAATTTAATCTTTACTAATCTCTCCAGCCCTCACCCCAGATCATGACAATCATTCTGCACATATGGGACTCAACATGTTTGTTGATTCCCACTGCCATTCAGCCCCTCAGGTGGGGGTCTTTGGGCAGTGAACAAACCACACAACAGTGTGCAGTGGCCTTGCTCATTCTCCTCCTAGTTCTGTTCTATTTTTCTTTACAATACTGTTACTATCTGACATACTCTATTCTAGTTTATTCATTTCTTATCTGTTTCACCCACTCAAATAGCAGCTTCAAGAGGGAGTGGACTGTGTCTCTTTTGTTCATTGCCATATCCCTATATTACGGAATAGTCTCTGGCACATGGTAAGTGCTAAATAAATATTGGTTGAATTAATGAATTAATTAAATTATTCTTTAAAATACTCCATAAAGAATAATGTGGTGAGGATCAAATACAGTCTTCTACACTTGCCCTTTGAAAGTGTCAGCCATTTTGTTCTCTTCCATCTGTCATTCACTCTTTCTCTCCTCCTCCCATCCCCAAATAGTAACAATGTGATGTTGTAGTCCCCATGCAAATCCAAAAACTGCAATGGTTTTTATGCATTGGCTTTGAAACAGGTTGCAACTTGTAGAGAATAGATTCTTCAATCTATTTTTATCTATATTAAAACCGGTTCACCCTAGCATTGCTCTGCCTTTCAAAAAGTGGTGTGCAAATAAATGTCTCTCTTGTGCTGGGGCTATGGAGCCACCGGTTGAATGGGGGATGGTCTGTGAAGGCTCAGTTCTGTGAACTAACTGAGTCACAGTGAGGAGAGCAAGCTCCACCTCCCGTAGTCAACCAAACAATGATAAATGTTGCATTTTATTTTCCAAAGTATCATCTTTCAAGAAAGCAGTCAAACAAGTAAAAATTGGATATCTCAGCATAAATAATACTTTATCTCCGCTTGTCACTGATACTTGCTGCTGACAAATTGGTATAAATATTTGAGGTGCTAAAAAAATGTGAAGTCATTGTGCTGAAACCAGTGAATACATTGTTGAAGAGAGAAAATGAGTTTGGTCTTAACATGAGGAGAGACACTATCCCATAGAGATGCGGCTTTCCACATCTGTCTTTATGGTTCCAAACTTCTTTGGGAGAGGGGGAAGAAGAAAAATAGGTACAAATGAGACTGTAATTAGAGTCCAAAAGAGATATAAGACATTGACATTTTTCCCCTCTCCCTGGAGCAAATTTCTTCCATATCTCTCATTTGGGCTCCTCTTCAAATTAAACATCTCAAAGACTTTATTTTTATTTCATCTAGTCACTGAAGGTATTGCATTAAGTGTTTGTTAAGAAATAACACCCTATTGCTTTTTAAATAATGTTTTAAAGAGTATTTTGATGTTAGTAAGTTGGTTAACATTAATAGCAAGCCCTAGGTTGGTAAGAACAAAATTAAAGATAATATACAGAGGCAAGTGGCATACAGGTTTCTTCTAGCTTCCTTGTTCTTCTGAATCCATGATCTTGGATTTGGCTTCCAGGAGAAGCCCTCTGATTTGCAGAATTATATAAGATTCTCTGAGAAGGAGTTCTTGGTAAATAAGAAGGTTTGTGGTCAGATAGACTTAGGTTCCAGTACTACCTCTTGGATAGTATAACTACTTTGTGCCCCAGTTGTCTTATCTGACAAGTGGGGAAAAATGATACTACTTTAGGAGTTTGTTTTAAGAAATAAATAAGATAAAACATTAAAAAGCACAATACCTAGCACATAGTAAGCATTCAACAAACATTAGCTATTACTGATATTGATTTTATCCCTCCAAAACGTATGTCAGACTGCCCCAAGCTCTCTGGTTATTTTGCTGCTGCTTTAAAATCTGAGTCATATGAAATTTGACTCTAATTCAGCTGTATTTCCTAAATTAACCATCTTATGTAATTAGCATCTCCTGATTTGTGTGTCTGGGTGTTTTTTTCCCATAATTATCTTTTCTTTTCCCCCTTAAACAACATTGCCACCCACGTAGTTTTTCAAATTACAGCTTTCATAGCCTTAACTTATAAAACTGCTCAAATGGCCGTCCTTTTTTTTTCCTTTTTCAATCACAGTACATTAAAAAAAAAAAAAACCCACCCTTGGGGAGGGACACTCTGTTCCTCAATCATATGTGAAGGTCCATCCTAGCCAGAGCGGCAAAGAACCAGTCTGACGTGGGTTTTGTCACAACAGTGAAATGACCCCACCCCCCCCAGCTACTTCCTTGATTTTTCTCAATCAGAGCTTTGCAACTAATGAAATGGACTAATTTTAAAAGTCATACTGACCTTTGAGTTAAACAAAGGTGAAAGAGATATGCCTCTAACTCATTCATTCTCCATCCATGAACACCAAGGCCCACCAGGTACTCTGCCAGATTTAGAGACCAATTTGGATTGTAGGATATGAGATGCCAAAAACTCAGAAATGAATTCAGCTCATTCTTTCATGACCCTACGGGTTCCTGCCAGGTTCATCCTGGCAGGTGGAGCATAAAAGAAAGGGGAAAATGGCAAGGCAAAGGGAAAGTTTCTTCTTAAGAGAAATTTACATTTATAGTTAGTCCCAAAGAGAAGACACGGCAAGCACGAAACAGTACTATGTGTTTTCACTATGTTTTTTGCATCATCCTTTCCCTTATCTGCTTCAATTCAACTTTATTTTAAGAAAATAAAATCTTAACGCTGAAATTTACTAAGAAAATGTATTTCACTTCAGATGAAAATCAGTGAGATCGCTGGTTCTTTCATCAGTTGTATAGATATCCCACTGAGTAACAAGTTTAATGGATGACACGGGAATGTTTCAGCAGATAGATTATCCTAAAACATTACCATGTCTAGTGCACATTAACATAACTTTCTCAAGCTGTGAAATTAATGAAGAGCTGCAAAGTTCCCTGACTCCATGCCTTTTTTTAAGATGACCCTTAAAAGAAGACTCCACACATAGCTCTTCTCTCTTGCGTAGTAGTTAGGACTTATAATTTAGAAGCTGCTATTTTGCCTGGGGTGGGGAGGGGGGAGACTGCTGTCTCAATCTCTTGGACTGAGTGACCATTGACTTTAATGAAACCAACCAGCATGAATGTCAAAGTCTCCTTCTATATACTACCACATATGAATTATTGAATCCAAGAATCTGCCTGAAGTTGGGAAATTTAAAGTATTTCAGTTATAAGAGACAGAAGTATTTTTCATAAAACTTTAACTGAAATTTTAGCATATAATCTGGGACTGAGTAATCATGTCAGAGAAAATATCTCATGTAATCATCTCAAGATCCTCTGAGAAAGGTCCTGAGACTTCCCCATTTTCTAAAGTGAGGCATCTGAGTCTTGAAAGGTATATCCCAATGTTAAGTAGTATGTTTCAAAGTAAATGAGGAAAACTGTCATCAGATCTGATTCCAAAGCCCATTTGCTTCACTTCACCACTGAGCTAAATTTGTTAAAAGGGGAAAAATTAAACATGTAGAATTTGGCTCATTATCAGTTAAGAGAGTATAGCCAGAAAAAGCATCCACAAATATTTCTAAGGTACAAACAGTAAGGGGAGAATTAATGTGAAAGAAAAGGAATAATGGAGATGTGATGGAATGAAATCAGACAAGGATGAAGTCTATCTGTATCAACCACCCCATCCCTTCCTGTTGAAAAATAACCCTGCCGAGAACAGAATAAAGGACTTTTTGTTTCCATATGCAGAAGACAAAACATCTGAAGCTGAGTGTTGTAGCTGCCACTGTCTTCCTGTTCCCCTGCTTGAGGGTCCAATTAAAATAGAAAAAGGCTGGAGTTTGTGTTTTTCCGTTACCAATAGCTATATATTATTCACTTTGATTTCTCTAGGTATAAAGACAGTTGGGCTTGTGGGAGGAAAGAAGCAGAGACCAGTGACTGCCATCTGCTCAGATCATAAGGGCAGCCTGTCAACAGAGTGCTTAATAAAGCCATTTCTTTCAAGAATGCTTATCAACTACAGGGGCTGCAGGCCACTGAACCCTGTGCAGAGTTGGCGATGGAGTTCCTTGACACCCCTCCCTCTCCACACATATCAGTGTCCCCGTTTCCAGTGTTATCCAGAAAACACCAAACACCCGTTATTAAAAGCAAATAATTCCACCAAATAGCTAGAGACACTGAAGTGTCTAAGTACTAAGTAAATATCCAAATAAGTCAATATTTGTGTCATTCAATTGATTATAAAGAGCTAATCAAATTTAAGGTGGTGTCAGGATACAGATTGCTTTCATGTATTATATTGTGACATGTTCTTGATAACTGTATAACAGTTGTATTGATACCTTGTATTGCATTGAGAAGCTTTCAGATAACAACATGGTCCCCCCAAAATTTTCTCAAAGGTTGTAAGACTAGGAAGTAGCATAGCCTACACTCTTTTTATTACCATTCCAGTAATTTCTTTACTGTATCATAGATCCCTCATTTTGGTTATTTTTTATTGTTATATGGATATCTTCAGGCACAATTATGCCTGAAGGACGGTGGCAGAATATATCACCTCAAAATCTACTACTTTGGCATAAGGATTATTTTGAGCTGAAGGCAATTGAGCTACAAGAAAAACTCTCTGTCCTCCCCTATTTGCCTGAAACAGGACATAAATCTGTAAAAGTGCCCCCCTCTCCTCTCTCTTCTAGGAAGGACAGAAGTTAATCACAGGAGACAAGTCTAGATCCTCATTAGCCCAAAGAGTGGACTGGAGGGATCTGCATAACAACCTTTACTAACTAGTCTTTAACTTCCATTAGTTACCCCTATATGTTTCCCTTCCCACAGTTTGCTGCCTTTGGAAGCCTAAAATCCTATTCCTTTGTCTTGCCAATTCTCTATAAATTTATTGTCCTTGTTAAGTTGCTGTATAAGCCCAAGTTCTAACCACCTCTTTGAGTTATTCATCACAGAGGTTTCTCCCATGTGATGTGTGCTGCACACATTAATAAACTGTGTTTTTTCTTTTTTTTTCTTATTAATCTGCCTTCTGTCAGTCTACTTTGCATGGCCCCAGCTAATAAACCCAAAATAGGTAGGGGGAAAAGAAAACATTTCATCCCCTACCTTGGCATAGTTTATATCAGGAATATTAAAATAATCTCCCTGATGCACTTTCTGGTGTTAGTTTGTTAATTGAATGAGAACAGCAACAACCTTAGATCTTCAATTTTACCAGCCTACTATTTTTGAATTGGTTCATGTATACTTATAAATGTCAACACATCATACCCATAGTCACTTTTCACATCATTTTTTATACCTCTAACCCAAGAATTTCTTCATATCTGCCTGGAACAAATAGTTCAATTCTTCCATTTTCTCAAAATCTGAAAGAAAAAAAAAAAACCCTAATGCAAAATAATATCCTGGAGTGGAAGAATGTCTTTGAAAACTGCCACCTGACTTTCTTTAGCCATAGCTCAGTGTCTTTGAATATGTTGTTTTATGGGCCTATGATAATCTCATTGTATTAGAAACTGTCTAGAGTCTGTATACTTTATTAAAGCCAAACCCCCGTCTACCTTTTCTGTCCAGGTGAGAACTGACACTCTCGAAACTAGAATAGCCCAAATGTCTGAGCCAGAACTCCCTTTCTTTGCAAATTATTCACATGTGTCCCAAACTGTTGGTGAGTTGGTGTTGAGTGGCTCTTGGATTTCTTTGTGTTGTTAGTCCCTACACTCCAAGCCATGGACTTATGGGTAATGTGGTGTGAAGCTTGCTTTTCCAATTGGAACTCTCTTTTCAATCCCAACCTTAGTCAGTGGTGATTGAATGTCATCACCTATAGATTGATTTTTGATCCTAAAATGTCACAGAGCATTCATCTCAGAATGGTTCCCAGGAGGTGACCATCAGCATCTCAGAAACCACTACCAGCAGCATGGTTCATCAATCAATATATGCAATATTTTCTTTAAAACTCTGAAATGAATCCAAGTTTTTTTCCCTAAACCTCAAGCCAAGTCCAGATGCATGGAAAATGTTAGTGATTTTTTTTCTTATAATTGGCTCTGTTTCATGCATACTTTGCAAAGACTTAGGTTTTCAGGTAAATAATGTATATGGTGGTTTCATTTGGGAACAACCAAAAAAACAGGTGAAAATATGAGAGCTGTGGCTGTCTTTTCTTTTCCATTTATGGATTTGTTCAAATCTAGATGATTCTGAGGTATGATTTTGTAGGGGCAACAACAACAACATGTTCAAATAACCAGAAAATCCCAGCATTCCTGAAACTCAGTCAGCTACTATGAAAAAAGTCAAAACTGGGAAACTATGACATTCCTAATAAAGGAATTAAGATGATTTTTGTTCAGTTAGGCAAAAAAATTAGTTATAAAAGGAAATCATAAAAATGTATACAAATACAGATTAAACATTTTATTTTACCTTAAATACATAAATAAGCATGTGCTCAGCAATCTCTCATTAAGGGTCAAGGCCTTTTCCATGAGGCTATCTCCAATAATTGAAATTTAACTCACCTTTCTTGCATAAAACCATATGTAACATCATTTAAAATGCCCAGTTTTAATTTCTTTAAAGAGAAAAGAGGAACTTAAGCAAGTAAAAAACAATCTGAATTAAAATACTTCTAGATATTTTTCTCCAGTCTTTTTTTCTTTTAATATATATTTTTAGTTTTTATTTTTAAGTAATCTCTACACCCAGTATGGGGCTCAAACTCACAACCCTGAGATCAAGAGTCGCATGCTTCACCAACTGAGCCAGCCAGGCGCCCCTTCTCCAGTCTTTTTAAAAGCTCTCACCAACACTTCATTTGATTTAAAATGTTTTAACAATTCATTTTCACTAAGTCTTTAAAAAGCATTCAACTTAGTTTTATAGAAACAAGTTTTTTTCTCTAACATGATTCATTGACTACTATAACATAAAGTAAATGATGTAATTCGAATAATGGGTACAGCTGACACACAAGTATTGAAACAAAGACAACTGACTCTTGGTAAGTATATAACTCAAGCAGCGGGAGCAACTGGTAGGTTTAATGTTCAGTATACTGGGCGGTCAGTTATATGTTCATATCTGTTAGCTATTGTTATAATAATGCTTCAGTAACAAACATGCAACCATAATGTCATACAACAACAAATATTTACATTTCTCACCCACAAGTTTCTGTGTCCTTTGGGGTTCAGCTGAACTGGACTCCAGGTTAGGATAAGGCATGCTCTGTGTATCTCACTCTGTATTCCAGCCTGAAAGGGTAGTAGCTACCTGGGATGCATTTCTTTCATGTGCCGGGTACTCTGGAAAGATGAAAAAAAAGTGAGTAAAGAATTATCTTTGCCCTTGAGGAGCTGATGAATTATCTATGCTGAGAGATAAAGAAGAATAGTTTAGACAGTGAAAAAGAAAAAATTTGGTTCTTTGACTTTTAATGCCTTTATAAAATAATGGATTTGCCTTCCTCGGTATGGTTCTGCAAGAACTAATAATAAAGTCAGCTAACATACACTGATTATTGTTAGCACCAAATAATTACCCATTGCCTTTTACACGCATCCCCTCACACTGTCACACCTGATATGTTAAGTGTGAGAAAACAAGGGAATATAATGCATTCCTTAAAACTAGGACGCCGTGGTGCTCTTCAGAAGACGAAGACACCTGGATAACACCCAGACAATAAACAAGCAACAGTTTGACGAAAGAGAAAAGTTTGACAATAAGAGAACAGGGCCGTTACTGCCCTGGAGATACTTGAATTTCTTTTACTATAAGCAGACAAATGTTAAGTGTACTTAAGGAAGTTATATAGGGTAGAGGAAAGAGCACTGCATCATCTGAGATTCTTCCATTTCCATCTCCTTAAAGTAGATTAGAACATAGACACTCAGTGGGGCATCTGGGTGGCTCAGTCAGTTAAGCAACTGACTTTTGGTTTCGGCTCTGGTCATAATCTTAGGGTTGTGAGATCCAACCCCATGTTGAGCCACATGTGGACCAACCAGTGGTGAGCCCCATACTCGGCAGGCAGTCTGCTTGAAGATTCCTTCTATATCACCCCCCACTGGTACATGTGTGTGCATTCTCTCTCTCTCTCTCTCTCTCAAATAAATAAATCTTTAAAAAAAAAAAAAAAGAACTTAGACACTCAAGAAAGAGACTGAATATAGATTCCAGTGCTTGCTCTGTAACTAATTAGCAGTATGGTCTTTGGCAAATCACCTAGTGTCTCTAGAGTTTGTCTTCCCTAGAAACCTTCTCTGATTACTCTTCCCCTCCCAAAGCTGGGATAGATGGGACCACTTTATTCCTTTGTAGCTTAATCTTATCTCTATTACCTTGCCTATTAAATTATTTTATAATTATTATGGACTATATTTGCCTCTTGCACTACTCTGCTCCTTGAGATCAAAGTCAGTGTCTTACACATTTTTTTTTAAGATTTATTTATTCATTTGAGAGAGAGAAAGAGAGAGGGACAGAGGGAGAGAGAGAGAATCCCAGAGCAGACTCCCCACTGAGCACGGAGCCCATTGCAGAACAGGATCCTAGGACCCTAAGATCATGACCCAAGCTGAATCCAAGAGTCGGCTGCCTGACTGACTGAGCCACCCAGGTGCCATGTCTTACATATTTTTGTAGAATAAGTCTAAGAAAGAAAATAAGACTTCTTGGTGATTGGTCTAAAGTATTCACACTCTACCACAGGCCCCTCAGAAATTGTGTGAAAATCTATAAACTTCACTTTGGCAGAGGAAATCCCAACATTTGCCTGAGGATGAACCCTACCCACTCTCTGCCCCATACAGTGTAATAATTTCTACTATAGGACCCAAGTCCAAATTCAACAGAGTAGGTTGATATTTTATTCTTCAACATTGCTTTTAAATTCTGGCCTGTTTATATGTCTTGGGAAATAAAACTTAGGCCTTTGATCTGCCATTTTTGGTTGTTGGCAATTTAAAAAAATGCACAAAGATGAAAATCTTAGTATTTCCTGGACTCACAATAACTCTCTCCTTAAAAACAGCCTTTTTAACAGGCCACTGGCATGACCTAGAGAAAATGCTTGAATGTTAACTTTAGAAGAAAGTTGAGGTTTAATTCAATCTAAGAGTTTTTATTCTATTTTGTTTTATAATTTGAGAAAATTGAGATCCTGAGAGATAAATTAACTTGCACAAAATTGCCGTGAGTCTCCTAAATGATAGGCCTGGACTTTAAAAGTCTAATATGTATTTTAAAAAGAAGAAGAAGGGGCACCTGGGTGGCTCAGTCCGTTAAGCGTCTGCTTTCAGCTCGGTCATGATCCCAGGGCTCTGGGATCGAGCCCCACATTGGGCTGCCTATTCTATGGGGAGACTGCTTCTCCCTCTGTCTCTGCCTGCTGCTCCCCCTACTTCTGCATGCATGCTCGCTCGCTCTCTCTGCCAAATAAATAAAATCTTTAAAAAAATTTTTTTAATAAAATAAAAAAGAAGATTAAAAAGAAAATGACTCAGTATCTTACTTTCTTCAATGCCACATATATTACTCCTTTTTATTTGCCACACTGATAGCTGTTTATGAACATTCTTCAATCCAGAATGCTCTACGTTTATTTATGAAGAGCTGTGCAGTGATGGGCAAGCCATTAGGCCTCTCTGGTTTCAATTCTAATAACGGATTTAGTTTATATAATACTCCAGATCCTTTCTACATATCCACTGCACAATAGAAAAATTAGGTGGGAATTTGGGAATACTTGTTATAAAATAGGATTCTGTCCCCCGCCAGCATCTTGGGGACAGAATAGTTGCACTTGACCTTGATTGAGGTCTCCATTGATGTATATCAAAGAGGCTACCAAAAGCTGAAAGGTCTTATAAATAGGGTGAGATTATTTAAAATAAGGCAGGAAATTGAGTGTCAGGGAAAGAGAAAGGGGGGAATACTAAATATATAAAAATGTATATTCATATATTTTGCTGTTAATTCATTTTCAAAACGCTTATATTAATCTGGATTTATTTTTGTTATAATATCCATTGAGGGGCATTTGTAATAAAATGGGAAAAATCACATATCTGGTGAGAGTTTAATTTGCTGGTTTTGTTCTGGTAATATAATAAGTCTTATAGACGTCTTACTTTTGATTTAACTTCGGGAATCTATTTCAAAGAAAAAGATTCCGATCAAGTATATTCACTACAGCATTGTGAAAAACTGGAAATGTTCTACGTGACCAAAAGGAGTACCAATAATTTAGTATTTAGCAATTACCACCAGCCTTTTTGAAACCCTGAGCAACATTTTCTCTGTTAGTCTACACTTGCATCTTACCATCTGGACCATAAAAATATTCAAGATAGAAGGGCCCTTTGTCACCGTCTTCTCAAAGTTCTCACTTGAGAAATAGGAAAGCAAAGGCCAAGATATTGAGTCCCCCACACGAGTAGCCATTTATAGTCACCATAGTTTCTCCTCACATAGCACAGGAGAGATGGTTCTCCAGCTTCTTGTCTAAAATCAGATTTTACCCTTTTATATCGTAGTTTTATTACTCTGCAAAATACTTAGTTTCTACTGGCAGAATTTCTCATATTAGGTCAGTTCCCAGAAGGAGAATTATTGTCACCCATGTGTTCAAAAAATTAATCTACTTTCTACTTCTTTGCTTGCTGATGAGTACAAAGACGTGATCACATTGCACCGGTCCACCCAGACTATATCCCAAAGGCCTTTGTAATGCCTAGTAAATCTGGGCTCAACCTGAGGTTTATAAAAAACAAAATCCCTGGCTTTTCTCATTAAACAAAGTGGAAAGCTTTTCTTAGCTCTGTCTTCTATCTTACTCCCGGAATAGACTAAGCATGCCTCTGAGTAGATGACATAAAATGGCCACCTCATGAAGACCTATTCCATACTCCAAATCCTAACAATCATATTTGCTAGGACAATGTCCCTAGAGGGTTAAAGTAAATATTTCGTATGGCACCCAAAGTCATTTACAAAGCCTGGCAATCATTCCAGGTAATGAGAAAATAATAGCGGAAGCTCTGGAACGAAGCCACTAAAAGCCATCTTTTGAGGTGAACATGTGCAAATGGGTTAGCTGAGTTTCATTGCTTTTAAGACACAGTGATTTAGGTGATTGTTTAAATCTTTTTAACTGCATCAGTTTTTAAACAGCATTTGTATGTCTGAAGACCAGAGAACCTATAGCAAATTTCACTGAAACCTACTTAATTTATTAAGAAGTAATAGCTTTATTGACCGTAAGGATTCATAACACATATGAGCCTGAGAGCACACCCCAAAGATCACTGGAAGCCTGAAGCAATCTGCAATTAGCTATCCTCACAGTAGAAGGCATAAAAAACAAACAAACAAAAAAATCTGTCTTCCCCTGAAGAAATGGAGTCTACTTCCTTAAAGAGATCAATGCCCTAGCCCATTTAAAGCTTGCCTTTGTCTGCTCTTCTTTCCTCTGCTTTGAAAGCAGGTTAAGCCCTCTGGGTTATACAGTCTATAGCATAACCTGAAATACAACTTAATATGAGCCATCACCTAAAAGTCTTCATGGCTACCCTGTTTGGTCCCCTGCAAAGCACCACTGTCCATATGGAGAGGTGTTTCATAACCCTTCCATGTTTATTGCTCCTTCTCAGCATTAAAGTATGTAAGCATCCAAAAGGGATGATTTCTTGGCTGCAATAGCTCATTTGAAATGCGCTCCATAATTAACAACTTTGAAAGCAAAGAGGTAAATTTTGTCACATGTATTATTAAAGCAGAGTGAGGTCCCCCAGGACCAAATTAGGCGCCTAATTAAAATGCCCATGTTAAGAGAAATAAGTAGATAGGGAGCTGTGCTCTCAGCCATCCCAAAATAAGTCACTGATTGAAGCGCCTGTTCAAGCCATGTAGAAAGATGCAGAACCTGGGACTGCCTTGGTGCATGAGAACTCAAATGTCTCAACTTGAATGCAGGTCGGCCAGAGTCAACTTCAGTGGGGTCATCTGCAAGTGAGGACGTGAGGGACAGGGCTGAGTGACCTGATGGGCAGGTAACCAAGTAACCACGGTGCAATAAGAAAAGTATTACTGGGAACTGATTCATTCTACAACATATTTTCAAGTCCTGTACTAGCTAGATGCTAGATTTAGGCTTCTAGTGTTTTCTTTGCCCCTCTTGATTTTGGCCAAGACTCCTACCACCTCCACACGCCTGGTTCCACTTGTGTAAATTGTGGGGGTGGGAAGAAATGACTCATAAAGGAACTCTTACATAATTTTAGGAAAAGGAGTTAAAAATCTATCTGAATTTTTATTTTGTTGTGGGATACAGTATATTGTCATTTAACCACATTCCAATTGATTTTATAAAGACTTTTTTAACTCTAACTCCTGCCAAACTTCTAGAATGATTTGCAGTAATCTCTGAGAAGTGCTGCATAGCCATCAAAAGAAAGGCAAACTGCAGCACAACAGACAATACTGTCATTTTAGGAGAGGAGAATTCCTAAAACTCTGATGCCTAAGAGAGATGAGGACGACAAAACACCCTCTTAACTTATTGGTGATTGTGGCAGACAAGACAGAATTTAATGAGCTTGGCAAAGCAGCTCAGTGGCGCTCTGCCTGGATGCGGCCCTGTGCATCCCACATCCGGAGATGGCTCTTTGTTTAAACAGGCCTAACTCCCTGGAGTTACTTTTTCCCCTTTCCTAAGGCAGTGTGTTTGGTTGACAAGAAATGTCTTCCCCAAATGAATGCAGCTACCAAGTATACCCAAAAACCTAAAATTCAATTAAAAATTTTTTTAAAGCTGAAAAAGAAAAGAAAACATGCTAATGTAGTAATCCCAGAGACTCTGCCTTCATGAGCGTGCTGACTGTGGCCAAGTTAAAACTGTTGTGGGAATCATCATTTGAAATTTCCTGCTCTATGTAAATTCTCCGGGGCCAAATTGCCATAAAGATCTCTCTTATACTGAAATTCCATCCTTCCAGAATGTAAAGAACAATCTACCTTGACATCCAAGGTAAATCAAATTTAAGAGAGAAATTATAAGGTGACCTTGGATATGTCATTTCACCCTTCTGAATCTCATCAGCGAAATGAAGGTTTTTGGGTCTCTTAGTCCCTTGCCAGCACTAACATTGGATGACTCTGTTTTACAGGTGCTACCCAGTAATTGAGGGTTATATAAATCACACGGGAGTAAGAAGGAATCACTCAGGAAAGGCAGTTAGAAACATACATCTCAGATCTCCTTCAAAATGTTAGCCAACAGGTTAATTTTCTTGGCATATTGCCTTCTTAGCTGTCAACATCTAATATTATTTCCTCCACAGGATTTTAAAAATAAAAACATTTTTAAATGATCCAAACTCTAAAAGATGGCTTGTTAGGGAAGGTCAAAATTACTGGTGAATAAAAGGTAAGGATGACCATTCATTAAAGAATCTGGTCTCTGTGGTTATTTTTCTATCATACTCTGAAACCCTCTTTCCTTATGTTCTTATTTCAAGATATATGACACATTTCAGGCTTTATCCTCACATGACACCCTGTGTTTTGCAGAATTCCTAGGGATGAAGCCCTAAGACATAATATAAGGTTTAAATGACACAGAATGTAGAAGTAAAAGCCAGCCTCAATGACAAGGAAGAGAGTCTAGTCTGTTTCTCTTCTAGATATTGGTTGCATTTTAATTAGTATTTATTTTTTTCTCATTCTTGTAAAGCACTCTTGTCCATGTGATAAAGATCTAGCTATTACATGAAGAAGGAAATGAAGATGAATACTAAGAAGAAAGAGGAGGAGGAAGAGGAGAAAAGAAAGGAAAAGAAAGGGTATAGAATATAGTTGGTATGAGGTTGCAGGAGTGGAGAGCAGTAAAAAATCCAGTAACCTAGCTTTGCACTAATTAACTTTGTGCTTGATCTTGTATAAAAGAGTAGATGTCTCTGAACCTCAGTGCCTCAACTATGGAATCATTTGGCTGGATTATTAATGATTATGAGTAGTGTTTACCATTCCTTCCAAGTCAAACACGTTATGGCATAAGCGACTAGAAAACAGTTACGAATTGAACACCTTAATGGGAATGTGGAATAACTTAAAGTCCCTAGTTGTGATCTTTTTAAGATCAAGAAAAGTTTTGGTGGGTTTGGTGGGAGAAGGGGCGAGGAGGGGAAGGGTAACTGGCTGCTTGCTTATTCTTAACCCCCATTAACATTCTTTTTTCTCTCCACCCTGTCAGCTCAAGGGACACATTTTACTCTTAGCACCCCTACTAAATTCTGAATTCACAATATGCCAGAAGATCATCAAAGTTGTCTTATTCCTTTCTCTAAGAACCCAGAAACAATTATTCAAATATTTGCCACTTGCATGGAACTGAAAGCAGCTCTGGAAGAGTTGAGGGAATTAGTATAAAGCTTTTGTCAGTGATCCTAGATGGAGGGCTGATAAGACTCATTGAAATGTAGATCGCAGAGAGAGAAGGTTTACAAAGCACTTAGAGAGTCTAAGATGAAAAGAATTATATTAGTGCCAACAAGTATTATTCCATAAAAATTCCCTTTGTGACTGATGAGAAGGAGCTCAAATCTTCAAATAAAACATTTAATTCACACCTGACAGCAATTTTCAGAGTATGGAACAAGCAATGTTAGTAATTCCATTCTTAGCCCAGGGAAAAACCGTGCAGCAGAATAGAGTGGCAATAAAATAAATGTCTATGGTTCTTAAAAAAGAAGAACTTTGAAGAGAAAGGCCCTCTGGCAAAAAGAGTAAACCCCATGTGCTGGTCTGAATTCCTCTCCCTTTCCATTAGTGGGTTAAGGGGATTACAATGCTTGTGGTATTTCTGCACTGGTCTCACTCACACACTAGTACATGCACACAGTTGACCCTTGGCATTTGTGGATTCAGCGTTTGTGTTGTTGATCATCTGTAAGCAACTTCTGAAGGTCTTTGACTTATGGTTATCATTTTGCTGAAATCCCAGAATAAATAAAGCGGGGTAGGAAGGTTGCTGAAATGAGTCAGTTAATGATTGAACTCAGTAACTACTTCTCAGTGTGACTTCACTATTGTCTACTCCTCTGTTGGTTTGCGTCAATTTCCATGAAGTAATATACAAGATGGCCCCCCAAATGGGGAAAAACCAGAAGCAAATGACAGATTCATAAATCTGGGCTTTCATTGACCTACATGTTGTACATAGAATGGACAATTATACCCTTTCTGCTACCATGTGTAACCAATTGAAAAACAGAAGACATAAGCAGATGAAGTATCAAAATATGTTTGGTTTCTACTGAACTGGATTAGAGAACGCAGTTTGGTCTACTGCCACATTCTGGCTTCCCATCATTTTCCTCCTAGAATTAAACACACCTATCCAGTCATAGCAGAGCACTAGACAAAAATAGGTCTTTTCTCCCAGCAACTTATAGCAGTAAGAGAAGGGAAACATGAATGTTTTCTGCCTTATAGGGTGGTATTGCTGTTTCTATGAAATAGAACTTCCTATTCTCTTTGAAATATTAGGAAATTCTTTTCTAGTTTGTGCTTTCCTCCTTATCCACTCGCTCAGTCTTATCCAAGAAAAGAGGAGGATTTGGGTTAATGAGATTGAGAACAATTCATTGGATGTATGTAGCAGAACACGTCTTGTTAGTTTTCAGAGCATTCTGCCCTCTTCAATTTGTGTGGAATAGTTGCTCACCAGGGAGCATTTCTTCACCTTATGGCAAAAGGTTCACTCAGGATGTTTCAAAAAGAGAGAGGGAGCCTCCGGATGAAAGTTTGTAAAAACTTTACCCTATGTCACCAATCAAATATGCCCTCCTTCCCGGAGAAGGAGTAAGTAAAAAGTGGAAAGTAGGGCCAGAAGTATTACTCATGGAAGCATGTGGACATTTTGCTATCTGAATTTAAGTCTTCCACACTTCTGTTTTGTTTCTGGAACAACTCATTGAGCATCTGCCAATAATAGTAGCAGTAACTACAATAAAACAACATTCTGATAAGATAAGCCAAGGTGTGTCACAGTAATACACAACCCTATGACCTCAATAATATAAAATATCAAAAAAATTACTTCTTAATCACTCTCTATGACTACTGTAGATTGGCTCAGGACTAAAAACTAAGGGCAAGTAGCAGATAATAAGAGGATAAGTATGGAAGATGCAGATATTCAGAACAGTTTTAAAATAGATGATTTAGTTCAAGAATTGTTGGAATACAGTTCTTTATGGGTATCCTGAGTTTCTGCCCATCTTAAAAGGAAAGTACTGACAACTTTTGCTCTGGACTATCTTTTAAAATATGCTAATGTAGCAAACAGCCTTGGAAGAGAGTGATAATTTCTCCCTCTGAAGCAGTAGGAATATTTGTTTTCTATATAGTACAATAAAGGTAATGTCTCCTTCCAGGAAAAATGGAAGATTTGCTTGCAGTTCATTATAAAAGAGTTATATTTCCCAATTTGGAGATGTTTTTCTATTGACACAAACCCACTGCCACACCTAACTAAACTTCTCATGTTAGACTTGAGGAACAAAGGAAATCAATGCGAACATGAAGCACAGACATCTTACTGTGCTGTGGGTAATAGTGTCATATTTCTCTGACCCAAGAAGCCCCATACCTTCTGTCAAGATCCATGAAACTGTGGTATGCTACCTTGTTACCTTATAAATGAGATAAAATCTCAGACCCTTCTCAGTTCTTGACAGAAATTAAACAATTAGATGGAGAATTTCAGCAGAAAGCTGGAAACTATTATAAAATGGAAATCTTAGAACCAGAAAAACAATAACTGAAACTAAGAACTCAATAAACATGTTCAATAGCAAATTAGACACAGCTACAGAAAGGATTAGTAAACTAGAAGATACATAAAAAGAAAATAACCAGATTGAAGCTTGATAGAGATGAAAAATACAAAAACCACTGAAGGTCTGTGTGAATCCATTCATAATTCCATTACTTTCCCATCCTAAAACTATTTCTGAATTTAATATGTATCATACTCAAGTATGTCCCTATACATTTACTTCAAGTGTGTATATATGTACTGTATGTTTGTATGTGTACTAAACAACATAGAGCACTTTCGTACTTTTAAAAACTTTATCTTAGTGGAATTGCAATGTGCTTGCTTTTTTGCTTTAATCCTATATAAAACTCTTCTTACTAAACCATTTTCATTGACTCCTCTCTTATTTCATGTAACACAGCAAAATTTTCTTCAGCATAATCAATGTGTGTTTTGCACCAAAATGTTATATTGTTTTATATATTTAGTGATTCTACAGCTTTCCAGGCAATTCCATATTTATTTCCCAACTTCAGTTATAAACGAAAACCTAGGCTAGAAAATAAAAATTGAAAACTAAGACATGCATTTAAAGAAAGTAAAACACTATGAGAGAAATTTAGATTCCATATCAGTACACAACAAGACCTGGAGAAAGATGTGAAATTAAAGCATTCAGAAAGCTCTTTTTAAAATTTATCAATTACAAAATTCATAAATTCCCTAAGGAAGATGAATAAGAGATAAGCATGACTGAAAACTAATGGAAGAATAGATGGTACAAAATGATCCTCATTATCTCAGAGTTCTCATGTCACAAGGTAATGGTGTCCATTACAGATCATAAAGTGATGCTAAGAAATATACAGTGACCAGACTAAACCATGATCAAATGGGATTTTCTCTGAATAAGTTGCATGAGGCATTACAGAAAGAGTGGGGTAGAGTTTCAGTCCATTTCAATCTTAGAAATACACAAATTTGTTCACTGGAATTTCTCAACCAAGTTAAACACTGACATGGTTACCAGAAGGAAGGGGTTTGGGAGATGGGTTAGATAGGTAGTGGGTATTAAGGAATACACTTGTTGTGATGAGCACTGGGTGTTGTATGGAATTGCTGAATTACTATATTGTACACCTGAAACTAATATAACACTGTGTGCTAACTAACTGGAATTAAAATAAAAACTTAGAAAGCCAAACAAAAAACAAAAACAAACATAAACATTGACATATGTCTTCCAACTCAAGAAAACTAAAGAAACAATGTCAAGAATATATGGAATTTGAAAAATATCACTGACTGAAATAGGGAAAAAGATAATTCTAGCATATGAAAAATTCATTTTATTATAGCCATTGAAATGAGGAAAGACTTGCTCTGGTAAAAATATTCAAAAGAAAGGCTTAATGTCATTTCATATGGAACAGGTTTTCTGTAATAAAAGTGATGAAGGTTAAGACAATATTTAATAGGGCACATTTTGTAATAGATATGTAAAAAGAAGGGTTTTGAACTATTTAATTTAATTCAACTTAAGCCTACCCCCAGAAAATACAACTTGACGTCAGGCAGGACAGCTCTTGGAAGCTGACAAACCATAATGGAGCTGACACCTTGAGGTTATCTGATGAGTTCAGCCCTCATCTAGGCAGCCAGTCCCTCTTTGAAAAAAGAGAGAAAGAGAAATTTGGGATGCTAGGCAAAAACGCAAGCCTAACTCTTAAGACAGGAATATGGAGATCTTTTCCTCTTGGGCCAGTCTTACCATGGTAAAACTCCTCCAATGTAAGTAACCCTCTGTGCTGGATATTTTTCTCTTTGCCCCCCTCAATCCACGCTCTACCACCTGCCCTATGCCCCTCCCCCTGACCTTTATTGATTATATCAATAAGCCTTCTTGATCTTTGGTTTGCTATTGAGTTCAGCCAATGAGAATCACCTGCAAAAGTACAAAGGGCAATTGGAGAGAAAGGTCAGGATATTTATTCCCCTGCCTCAACACTGCCAGGCTTTAGAATAGCGGTATTCCCCCACCATAAGTCACTGCTTCTGCTACATGGCCCCCTCTACACCTCTCTCTCCAAGTGTCAATAATGGCTCCCTCCACTAGACCCTTCATGGTTACAAATGTGAGGGCTGGTTATTGCTGCAGTAGGGTTGGGTATATGATCATCCTATATGTATCACCATTGCCTATATCTATGCAAAAAAAATCCCTTTACTGGGGTGCCTGGGTGGCGCAGTCGTTAGGCGTCTGCCTTTGGCTCAAGGCGTGATCCCAGCGTTCTGGGATCAAGCACCACATCAGGCTTCTCAGATAGGAGCCTGCTTCTTCCTCTCCCACTCCCCCTGCTTGTGTTCCCTCTCTCACTGTCTGTCTCTCTCTGTCAAATAAATAAATAAAATCTTTAAAAAAAAATTCCTTTACTAAGCTGTCTTCAGTTACCCCCTCTTCCTATTAAGACCTTGGCTAATTCACTGAAGTCTCTCTACTAATACTCTTCAAAGGCAATGAAGAAATCCACTATAATAAATTGTGGGCAGGGGGTGGAATAGGAGGCTGACTTTGACTAGCAGCAACAAATTTCTTCATTTTGCCAGGAAGCCCCTCTCAATTTTGTGCCTTTGTCAAAACCCCCCTTTTGATTCCTTGGAGCATTTGGACATGTAATAGTTGATCTGCCCAGAAACTACTTGGCCAGAAAGCTTTCCAAAAAGGCCAGGTCTCTTTGTTCATGAACCTAAAGAATTAGTAAACCCAGTTTATGGCCAATAAAACCCCACACACAGCTTGGGCAAATAATAAGGTGAAAGCAGTTTCTTATTAAAGTTATGATTAGGTTTATCACATCTAATCATAACAGTCTCACCAGGGAGAAAATAAGCAAGTCTTCATTATGCAGCACTACCTGCCAAAGCCCGAATTCCCTCAGGGAGGAAAAAACCCCAAGTAAGCAATAGCACGCTTTTGGAATACCCACCTCTACCGAAGAACTTGGCCCAGAATGGGATGCACCTGATTCGCAATCCTTTGACCAGTTACTTGAACCGGTTTTACCATGAAACTAATGAAGTTTAAGCTTTAGCTTCACTCACTTGTACGAACCCCTTCCAAGGCTCTGGGAGGCACCCTCACTATATGTTCACGTGGTCAGTATGTGTTTGCAAAATTTGCCAAGATAAGAATTCTAATCACAATTGGTTAAGACTTATCTTTTTCCACTCTGCTTTTCTCATCATTGGACTTCCAACCGTGTTGGGTAATGTTAGGGTGGCTACAGACATTTATACAACTTGGCTAAACAGCAGTTCAGTTAGGGATACATTCAGTTTTGATTGATGTCATGTAGGTATGTGGTTCTCCGTCACTTCTGCATGTGGTTCAGTTATTGCAAGTTTCCTTCTGTAGGAATGGCCTACAGGAATTTTCCCTCTACCCACTGTGCCAACTCATCCTACCTCAGATACAAAGGTTCCAGGCCACAGTGTTACCATGATGTGAACATGGTGCCTGGGCCAAGGTATTACCATGATGTGAACCAGTAGCATGAGGGAATTAGAGGAGAAACAAGGCTGAAAGATCTGGATCCAGAAGCTGGTATGTGCAATAATGTGAACAATTTTACATATTAGACAGGTGACATTATACATAGATTCAGTTCTCAAAAATGCATAATTAAAACAAAAGTTCTCTCCTCGCAGGAATATACTCACCAATACACAAGATACAGTTACCAACACCATACATGTCTTTTCTTTTTTGATGAGAATCATGCAAAAGAAGGATCAAATAGAATTCCTATGAAAGAGTACAAATCTGTAGTCATCCTACAAACAGAGAAATATATCTATACTTTTATTATTATCAAAAATATAAAAAAGTGTCAATCAACCTCTCCAGAGGAAAGACTGAATTATCTTTCCATTCTCTCAATAGAAAATGATATCACAAAATACTGTTATGTGAAGAAGCTGTCAAAATATCATGCAGGGAGGAAAAAAGTATAAAAGGCAAGTGGCAGGCTGCTAAATAATGTAAAAATCATTATTTTTCTGTATTTTTTATGTCTGTGATATTTGCCACCTTTTAAAAAATATGCACTTGATCGTGATTTCTTTTTTCAGATAAATATTCACCTTTGTATCTAATTTTATATTCGGGAATTTTTATGCTTTTTCTTAAAGAAGCACCTGCCCAAACTGTAGAGGCTTCAAGGTCCATGAAAGCTGGATTTCCCTGCCAGTTGGCCTCAAGTGCAGTGATGTGCCCTCCAGGTTCGAGTGCTAACTCCATAAACACAGGGCAAGTACTACATGGAATGGGACATAAGGGAATGTCTCAATATTAGAAAGAACACTTATCATGAGTAACTATGATGACTTCCATCTACCCAGAAATGTAACTTAATTGCTTGAAGAAGGTCATCAGGTGTATGCCGTCATCCAGCGAGAAGCTATGAAGCTGGACTTCAGAAAAACTGCCCCCTTGTTCTCTTTGTCTATAGTATCTTCTAGCCAAAAAGAAGTCAGATAAGTTCTCTGTGCCTTAGCTTCTTCATGCTGAAAATAGGTTGCCCCCGGACTACGTTTTCTTTACTATCTATCTATACAAAATGGCTCAAGCTCACCCCACCTTCACCTTACTTGCTGAGACTTCCCAGAGTGCCCTTGACCTCACGGTCCTCTATCATCCAAATCTCTACTTCACTGAGTTCTCGATTGTCCCAGTTAACAGCTCACTTCCTACACCTGGAGCTCTCACTCTTCTCCACTTGGCTAGGATATAGACCTTCTTATTTCCTTCTCTAAAACAACATTTAGACAAAGATATTTTATGCAGTAAGTTTTTACTAAATGTTTTGGTAACGGAGGAAGAATACATAATAGTGCTCAAACCAACATTATTTTGATAAACATCAGATATCACACTGTGTCTCAAAAGTCAATGAATATGTCTTGCCCAGCAAATATTTTACCTCAGGCCAATGTATGTCCATAAGCCAAGCTTCCTCCTTGTTTCCTCCTTCAGTCTAGAGCTTTTTTTCTCATTTTCTCTTCAAGTTTCCTACCTCCTTTCTTAAATCATTGACAATTGCAGTTTTCTTTTTTACTTTATTGTTTAGACCAATTTAAATCATTTTTGCCTAAATGAACCCCAAATAGAAAAAGTCCTGGTGTGAGGTTTGACTATATTTCATAAGAAAATAAGTCTCTTCAGGCATTAAAAAGAAAAAAAGGCGGGACACCTGGGTGGTTCAGTTGGTTGAGAGTCTGACTCTGGATTTCTGCGGGGGTCCAGATCTCAGGGTTGTGGGATTGAGCCCGAGAATCCAGCTCTGAGCTTAGCAGGGAGTCTGCTTCTCTCTCTCTCTCTCTCTCTCTCAATCTTTCTCCCTCTACCCCTCCCCCCACTTGTGCACTCTCTCAAATAAATAAATAAATCTTTTTTAAAAAAAAAAAAAAAAGGAGGTTAACTCTCTCTCAAAGAATTCATCCTGGTTTCTTCCCTAGCCAACCCACTTAAAATACATGCAGCTTCTTAAAGTACGAAAATTTTTCCAATTTTCAAGTATTAGAAGACTTTTGAAAATTAAATGGAAAACTTTTAATAGTTAAAATTTAAACTTTAAGTTTTTACTTAAGTTTCAGTTAGTTAACATACAGGGTAGTATTAGTTTCAGGTATATAATATAGTGATACAACACTTCCATACAACACCCAGTGCTCATCACAGGAAGTGCACTATTTAATCCCCATCACCTATTTTACCGTTTCCCCCACCCACTAGTTGAGTAGGATCCATGCTCAATGTGGGTGGGGCTTGAACTCATGACCCTGAGATCAAGAATTAATGTTCTACTGACTGAGCCAGGCAGGTGCTCTAAGGTAAGTAAGATATTATAAAGTATACAGATATAGAACTACCATTTATTACATTTTTTCCAGTAGAAATATTATTACCACCTCCAGAGTTATCATTTTGAATTTCCCTTTTTCCTGCCATTAAATCAATTCCTGTTACAGGAATATGCAAAATAGATGGTAATACAAAAAAATCACAGAGAAAGAAGATGAATGGCTACAACTATTCAGACCATGTTATAGGTCACTGTTAAGAAAACCAAGCTGTTTTACCATCCCAGGAAGGGCTGCCTCCATTCTTCCAATAAAGACAAAAAGTCCCACCTCTCATATATCAATTGGCTTCTCCAGGTCTCCAATTCCTATATACAAAATGGGGCCACAGGATGAGAGAAAGAAATTACATTCTCTTCAAACATAAAACTTTCTTTTAAATAAAAGAATTATAGAATTATGAGGGGCCTTAGAGATCATTTATTCCACTAGTCCCATTTTAAAGATAAGGAAAACTGAGGCCCAAAGAACCTAATGGCAAACGGAGGATCACACCCATATTAAAGGCCAAGCTGGGCACCAAAGTAGCTCTCCTGACCCAGACCATTCTAATCTCTAAAGTGCAATCTACTTACTTAAGTTTGGGGTGCTGAAAAGATTTATCTTTAGGTTTTAGTTGTTCAGGATACAGACCCTATGAGTATGTACCAATGACACACAAATTGGAAATATCAGTTTTAAGTTTAGTCACAACAGCAATCTACTTGTTTTATGATTTTTTAAACAAATTCATTCGATATGCTTTCTCCTTCAGAAATAAAACGTTGATTTATCAGTGAAAACTCAATGCTATCAGCATTTAATTGCACAACAGTTAATTGTGAAGCTAGGTGGAGTTTTAATAAAGGGTCAATCTCTTCATTGCAAGAGCAAGGAGTTTCTAATGGTTCATTGGTCTGCCATCCCTCCTTGCCTTCCCAGGACTAGGTGGAACCCTCTGCTGCCCATCTAGGTGTTAATCACTGTCTCTGACAGCAGATCAAAGGCATTTTTTTCCCCAAAGCCACTTAAAAAAAAAAAAAGAAAGAAAGAAAAGAGTAGGAAATAGAAAAAAGTCATTACCTCATTGTGTTAGCACTACAATAAGGGATCTCGAAGCCTGCATTTCTGAGGAATTGTATTAGTCGAGGTCTCTCGGTTGCATGTGATAGAAACTCCTTTCAGTTTAGGCAAAATAGGGATATTATTGGAAGGATACTGAGATGTCTTATATGAAGGCCAGAAGGAAGCGAGTGCTGTTGAACCTCAAGGACAACTGGTATTGCCATCACTTTTCTCATCTCTGTTTCCTTGTGCATTTTTATTCCATTCTCAGGGACTAACTTAAACCACAGAGCGGGGAACATGACTGCCAATAACTGCCCTGCCTTCTACCCCCAGCACTCAGGATGTTCAAGCTTTGAAAGGCCCAGGGAAGAACATAATTGGCCCAATTTGAGTAGGCATTCCTTCCTGGGGGACTTGCTATGGTCAGGCAGACGGGACCTCACCAGGCAAAAATTTCATGATTGAAAGAAGGTAGTGCTGCTTCCAGCAGAAGGAAGTGCTTGGCAGATTAAAAATTAAAAATAATTTAATATCCACTAAAAATATTTTCAATTAAGGAAGCCATAAGCATATCACTAGGGACAGCAGGGTATAAGTGGTTCTGGTCTCTGTTTCCAAATTTAATAGCTCTGGACCTTGTGCCAGTACCTTAACCCACTAAGTGCCCTTGACCTCAGTAATTAATTCATAAAATGGAAACAGATATTTAAAATTCCTAAAGGCAGGAGACTAGAGAGGGCATGTGGCAGCCATAAGCATATGCCTTGCAAACCTCCTACATGGAAAGTATACTTGACCAAGGGCCTCAGCTGCCGTGCTTTGAAATTCATTGACTGGTTTCTGCCAAGGCTGCTCTCAGACAATGACTAAGTATGGGGGCAGTCGGGGGTGAGAAGGGTGTTGCAAAAGGCAGACTCAGATTCCTGGGAGACATAGTACTCTGTTGTCATCCAGCTTTGGCTCAGTATCCCCAACAGCTTTGCTGCTTCATTCTGAGACTTCATGGCTATCTACAACATGTTGACCTAAACTTCTCTCCTTCACTTGAGATCAGACTTCCATTACGGTCTGATGGGTCTTCCAGTTTTTTTACTCTCTTTCCATTTCTTTTACACAAACATTTCCACAAGTAAAATCCATGCAAGTTCAGTCCTGTCTTTGTGCCTGCTTCTCAGAGGACCTGGACTAATACAGGATGGTACCAAGTTTCCTTCATGATGTATGAAATTATTAAATGCATTTCACCTAGGACAACAGGTCTATGAATAATTAAATTAAGACGAAGATTTTTTTTTAAGTACTGATTCCAATTACTCCTCCTCCACCTACCAAATCAGAGCCTCCCAAGCTTATACATAGAATTCTATATTTTATAAAAAGGTTCTTGTTATCAGTGTGGTAATCATAAGAATTACAATATTTCCTTTCACCACTCCCTCCGTCTTCAATCAACAAGATTGAACTTGACTCTCACTCTTGGGAGAGGGAACATATGATTAGTGTCATCCAATGAATTTTGAAAGGAAATGACATGTTATTTCTAGGTCAGAGTATTTACCAGCATGAGACCCTCCAGATCAGTTCTATTCCAAGTGTGGGCTGCACACTGGTCCATAAACTACTTTTTCTCAGTCCATGAAAAGATTAGTAGAAGATGGAAATAAACATTTAGAAACTTTCATCATCATTTACTATTGCTGCAACATCCAAACATGTGATCGATGATTTATCTTTATCATATTTTATAAAAGTATTGGTCCATAACAGATTAGAAATAAAATAAATAAATAAAAATTGGTCTTCCACCACAGATAGTTAAAAAAAAGTACTGCTTAGACCTTTCATTTTCCTCTGACACTATGAATGACAATGTTCAAGGTGATTATCATTCTACTAACTTGAATCCAAGAGAAACTAATGAATGGAACTCCCATCACATCCCTACCTTCAGCTCTTGGTGAACCCACAATGGAAGTGTTAACTTGAATGGAAAATAAACTTTCGTTGTGTTAAGCCAATAAGATTTGGGAATTGTTATTACAGCAAAATTTAGCTCATCCCAAACAATACAATCTCATAATTTAGAACCACATGCACAAGATGAAAATAGAAAATCTAGTCGATATACTTATAGATCAAAGAAACCCAAGATCTCATGAGAGGAACTGACAAAGATGGAATTTAGGACTGGAATTCCTCAATGAAGAAACTTCTTCTTTAGATGGCACGCAATATTTCCCTTAACATTTCCAGTAATGGAAGTTAATCTTCATTAAACATTCCTTGTTCCAAGTAGGGGTAAATTGTTGATAAATATTGAGTGTCAAACATCATGATAAGCACTTTAGATGGATTTCTGTACTTAAATCTAATATAAACTCATGAGGCAGATCCTATAATTTTTTTTAAAGATTTTATTTTATTTTATTTTATTTTATTTTATTTTATTTTATTTTATTTTATTCGACAGAGATAGAGACAGCCAGCGAGAGAGGGAACACAAGCAGGGGGAGTGGGAGAGGAAGAAGCAGGCTTCTAGTGGAGGAGCCTGATGTGGGGCTCGATCCCACAATGCCGGGATCACACCCTGAGCCGAAGGCAGACGCTTAACTGCTGTGCCACCCAGGCGCCCCTGAGGCAGATCCTATAATTAGCAGAATTTTACCAATAAAGAAAATGAGCATTAGAATATTTAAGTAGGGGCGCCTGGGTGGCACAGCGGTTAGGCGTTTGCCTTTGGCTCAGGGCGTGATCCCGGCGTTATGGGATTGAGCCCCACATCAGGCTCCTCTGCTATGAGCCTGCTTCTTCCTCTCCCACTCCCCCTGCTTGTGTTCCCTCTCTCGCTGGCTGTCTCTATCTCTGTTGAATAAATAAATAAATAATAAAAATCTTTAAAAAAAAAAAAAGAATAAGTAACTTGTCTAAGGTCACAAAGCTAGTAAATACAGAGTCAGATTCAGAGTCAGGTAACTATACCCAATAATATGCTATTGACCCTTGTCCAGAGTTAAAATATGCCTCTTTGTCTTTTCCATTCTACTGGACCTAATTTGTAGAAATGGCAAGGCAGATTAAATTCAATCCCTTTCACTGTAATGGGCATCCAAACATATTAAAAATATTAAAGGGTGCAGACAGGAAAACTAACAAACATTGGGTGCTTACTATAAGTTTTGTAACATTTATTCTCATAGCAAAACTTACACGTAAGAAAATAAGGCTCAAAATATTTAAATAATTCTTCCATGACTAAAATCATAAGTGGTAGCATTGAGATTCAACTAAATGGTTTTTTCACTTCACTGTAGAGCCTGTTGATTAATGGACACAATAATTATTCTCTTTTAAGAGTTCATCTTTCCCAATAATTAAAAAATATTCGTTCATTCATTCATTTATCCTTTTCACTTATGATAAAAGTCGGTTTTTACTCTGGCCCGTAATGTCCTGCATTTTCTGCCTCCTTGTTAATGCCATTCTGAATTCACTGCCATCTACTCTATCCCTTATTCACTCAACCTCAATCATTGTAGATATTCTAGTTATTATTGTTGCATAATAAACCACCCCAAATCTTTGTGGTATAAAACAACATTCATGTAATATGCTCACAAAGTTTGGCCGGAAAAATGGAAGGAGTATTAATATCACATTGCAAGAAGTATATGTGGGTGGATATACTGTGGTGGCCAATCACACTAGCCTTCTTGGTATTCCTTTACCCTGCAGACAAACTTCTGTCTTAGGGCCTTTGATGTTTCCTCCACCTGGAATGCATTTCATCCAGATATCGGCCAGGCCAACTATCTTTCTCCTTCAAGCCTTTGCTCAAAACTTACGCTCCTCAAAGGGACTTACCCTGACTGGTGACAAAGACTCTGTCTTTAGCCAAACTTAATCAGGCTCTCTGAGCCCTTTTCTTGACTAGGCTTCAACCTTGGACCTCTTCCAGGCTTTGGCCTGCCCAATAGTACTAGCAAGAATCCTCCTAAGTAAGCTTATTTCATCCCGAATATCCGATCTCCCTTGATATCTATTCAAGATTCTCATACCCCAATGTTGATGAGTAAGTCCTTGGTCTACCTTGAACAAGAATCCTGTTAGGCCAATTTAGCAAGAATACCCCTATACTTGATGTATCCTCTTAGTAATTTTCCATCCACTGATTCCCTTACTCTGCTTCTTGGCTATAAATTCCCAACTGTCTGCTATATTTGGAGTTGAGCCCAATCTTTCTCTCCTATTGCAATACTCCTATTACAATAATCTTGAATAAAGTCTCCTTTAGTACTTTAACAAGTGTCAGAATAATTTTTTTTTCTTTAACACCAGTCTACATTACAATGCAGCCCGAACACACGTTTAACAAAATTTGCATTTCTATGAGTGGAAATTATTGGCACTATGTTCAGTTTTCTACAATTTATATTATTGTCAGATGGCCTACTCAAAGAAAAAGGCAAAGAGGAATGGTCTAGTGGGGACAACCACTAAAATTCAGAAATCATTCACAATTTTTCCTTACACCAACTATAACCAATAGTTAAACCCAAGTTGCTAGTTTAGACTACAAAACCTAAGAGGACTATAGAGCTAAGTCGAAACTTCTGCAGGCTGACAAAAGTCTACCACTGATTTCCTTAAAGAAAAATGAGTCGTCAATCTCCAGTTTCCTTTCTCTGCATAATTGTTTAAGTGCCATTTTAGGCAGGACCACTTGGCTTCTGGCAGTGAGAATGCCTAAGGAACCCTTGAAAGTATCCCAACACTTGGGCACCCTTGCTGAGACAACAGTGTCTCTGTGTGTCTTGTGGTTTCCCGCTGGAGGAAAAAGATGTTAATTACAGTTTAAAAATACATCTTAATTTGTGTAGGAGGAAAGTTAAAGAAGAGATTGAGAGAGTAGGGAAAAGGTAACTGAGTAAGAAACATAGAAAGCCAAATAGCACCCTGCAGAAATAACTGCTTATCCAAACAATCCCATTTGTACCCCTGACTTATCTCCTCCTTATGATGATGATAATAACAGTAATAGACAAGAAAGAAAAACTATCTGAAACCACACCAGATCACAGTAGGTCTGTTGTCTCTTTGGCCTTTCCTTGAACTCAGTAACTTGATAAGCTACTTTGGGTGTGAAAGGTAGACTATGGATTCATACTTTCTAAGGAGACTGTAATACAAAGACATAAACTGTTTAACATAAGAAATGAACAGGAATATAAGACTGTTAGAGAGGGGCACCTGGGTGGCTCAGTCATTAAGCATCTGCCTTCGGCTCAGGGCGTGATCCCAGCGTTCTGGGATCAAGCCCCACATCAGGCTCTTCGGCTGGGAGCCTGCTTCTTCCTCTCCCACTCCCCCTGCTTGTGTTCCCTCTCTCGCTGGCTGTCTCTATCTCTGTCAAATAAATAAATAAAATCTTAAAAAAAAAAAAAAGACTGTTAGAGAAAGGAAGGTGGGTTAGGGGAGGAGTAGAAGAAAAAGAGCTGAGAAACAGTTTGGCTTAGAGTCTAACAAAGGTCAGCCAGTAGGAAATCCCCAGTGGGGGAAGCCAATGGAAGCTGAAGTCATTTTAAACTGTTTGGGTTGTTGGGATGTATATGTTTGACTGCCCTTGCATTCTTAGAACCTCAGGCTGGTGACATCTCAGGGACCTGGAGTCACTGGGAACTCATCTCACACAGGGGGACATCACGCCAAGAGTGAACAACACCGCACATTTCACTGAGGCAATCACCAACAGAACTCACGCAGGAGCATCGGGAACTTCAAATCAGGCTTGATTTGAAGAAGACCCTAGAGCACGCACAAATGAAATCCCATTTCAGTCCCAAAGAACAGGGTAACCCTAGTTGACATGTGAGAAACAATGATAGTGGCAAGATCAGCGTGCGTAAAGAAACTTGGAATCAGCAGACAAGATAACCGGATTTCTCTGGTGGCAAATTATGCGCGTTTAGAGTACAAGACTCGGGATGATCCACTTCTGTCTTCTCATCACCTTTGAGTTGTTTTCAACTCTGTAAGTTGTAGAAAACTAAAATGCAATGAAAATGACTCTTGACTATGAACATGTAAATGAATTGTCTGGTAAAAGGACAAACGTCCCTCCTCCAAGCCAGTTTGGTGTCAGTTTGCAATTTAATTTCATAATTTTTGATCTATAAATCTCTGGGGTTTTTTCACAGCTCTTTTGAATGAGATATACTATCTGCCTGATCCCATCATTAATAATGAGTTAAGTCTTTAACACATGTTCATTTTATATGTGTGTGAAAAATCATGATTTTATGTCTTAAATCACCTTTTTTACCAGTGATGCTTCTTATAAACCAGACATCGTACGAAATCTTTCATATGCAGCATATCCATATCATCTTCCCAACCCACTGGAATTAGGTACTATTATTATCACCATTTTATGAAAGCAAGAATCGATGAACAGCAAGCAGCCCAGCGGGCCAAATCCGGCCTGCCAAATTCAGCCTGTGCTTGTCAATAAGATTTTATTGGAACATGGCACACCCGTTAGCTTATGTATTGTCTATGACTGTGTTTGCCCTACAGTAGCAGAGCTAAAAACTTGCATCAGAGACTACATAACCCATCAAGCCTATAATATTCATTATCTATCCCTTTACAGAGAAGGTTTGCTGAACTCTGTAATAGACAAGAAAACAGGCTTTGAAAGATCATGAAAATTACCCAAATTCACAGTTAGTGAGTGGCATAGCCCAGATCCTTAAGCCTCCTTCCCTGTATTTTTCCTCAGAGGTTAAG
Organism: Ursus arctos; assembly: GCF_023065955.2. Taxonomy (NCBI): domain Eukaryota; kingdom Metazoa; phylum Chordata; class Mammalia; order Carnivora; family Ursidae; genus Ursus; species Ursus arctos. Next base: position 20,139,865 of record NW_026622930.1, read on the forward strand.
GCTTCCAAGCTTTTATTTGTCCCAAACCAGATCAACTCCTCTATAGCATAATTTTGGTGTTTGTAAAGTAGGACTCTCTCTGCCTCCATTTATATATTCATGCTTGGAATTTCTTTAGGAAAGAACTATTCTTCCATGTTGCAAAGATAAGGTAAAAATGAAAAATATCTGAAAGAAGAAAAATAAAAAGTTAGGTTTGTGGGAAGGTGATAATAACAGAGAACAGCCCCGGTTCTCTGAGTAGAAAAAGAGGCCAAGCCATGTATTTGCACCTGGAGAGGGAAAGGAGTGAAGTTTCAAAGGAAGGCTAGCACAAAACAAAACTGGGGTTGCCTGAGGGCAGTCGGGTCCCTAACTCAATTTACCTACATGGTTTGCTCTTCCTCACCACCTCCAATCTGGTTTGCATTTTATTGTCAAAAGTGGGGGGGGGTGTTATTACAACAGTAACCTCTTATTAGCTGGTATTAGCCCCTTAGGGCCTGGTTGAAAATGGCAGGAGCAATTGTTCTATTAAAGCTGTCCTGTGACGTGGTATTTAACAAGTTTCCTTTTGGAATATTGTCATCTCTCTCTCCTTTCCCATCACCCATATGCTCCTATATGACCCCAATTAGTGTGTGTGTGTGTGTGTGTGTGTGTGTGTGTGTGGACAGGGCAGCCCACATGGTTTCCCTTCAAAGAAACAAGTGCATGGAGCTATAAAATAAATGAGGTCTGTCCAGCACTCGTGTATTCATTATAATTTTTCAAAACCCACAAAGAAGTGAAAGGGCCAAGGTGTCAATGGAAAGGCTAATCAGAATTTAGAAGGGCAATGAAAACCATAAAAATGGGATTCCACTTGAAATTCTATGAACTGCTAAGGATGAAGTATTCAGGCAATTAATTCAGTAGGAACTCAGAATGACCTGAAACCAGAGGGACATAGCCTTTGGATCCTATTTCCATCCCTTGCAAAAAAGAGGAAAAACACTTTCCAGAACACTACCCTCTTACCTTAACCAACTCCTGACAAAGGTTTGACACAGCCAATCTCTTCAAACAAACCAAATGATGTAAATTCCAGCTGCAAAAGGAAAGCCTAGAAGAGGACTGCACGGTGACGAGGAAGACAACTCATCACCGTCCATGCCAACATCCTCTGAGATAGATATAATTGATTCTTGTTGTTCTTGATAATTATGTTCTATCAAGTCACTGCAAACACTGGATTAGTGAATACTAAATCATCGCTCCTAGGGAAATCCAAGGGTAGAATCTTGAGAGCATTTTTTGTCAACTGATCAATACATAACCTGTTTTATGTGTGTTTCTGTTTAAAGATATCTTTTAAAATATATCCTGTTGATCCATTAACATTGCACTTATGGCCCACGGCACTATAATTCATGCCTGAACGAAACTTGTCTAACACACATGTTTTCTCCATAAGGCACCTGGCAGCCCTCTTACACCTAGGAAAAAACTAGACAGCACTGTAGCAGGACACTTGAGGGCCATTTTAAACAGAGAAATCACCCACAAAAAGCACAAACCTGTGAAAAAGGTGACACTAAAGAAACCATAGAAAGGACACTTGTTAATGGTGTGAGAGCTGAAACAGGAAGACAGAACATCACCCTGTTTCACCTCTACTGGGAACATACATCGGGTGTTTCCAATTTTCACCATCCTGACCATGCTCATGTCTGAGAACGACTAGAAAAGTACCTAAGTATTGATTTGTGGGTTACAAATCACTTTTAGCAAGTAGACATTTGCAAATACAGAATGCGGGAGTAATGAGGATTGACTATATCTATTTTCCCCCAGAAGCTGCATAAGCAACAAATAATACCGTGGAGATAACACAAACAGACCAGCATTGCCAGAATATATAATGCAAGCATTTTTAATTCTAAAGACCTCAGGCACAAGTATCATGAGAATTCACAAATACTGTGAATTCTTTAAGGGGAAGGTCAAGTTGAACAGTTGGTATGAACGATTTGTGAATGGGGAAAATGTTGACTGCTTTATTACCTGGCAGGGACTGTGTGAAACAGTGGCCATTCTTGACATCCAGGAAGCTGGCATAGTAATTGATTTCCCAGTTTTCTAAAACTAAGCACCTAAAATCCAATCTCAAGCAACCCTAAGGGCTTCTTCACAAACTCTCAAACCTCCAGCACATTAACCTTGAGAATGTTAAGTCTCTGGGATGAAGCCCTGATGTACAATAAGCCTGTTAAAGAAAGGGTTGAGTCAAGAAAATACTAATAGTTGAGAAGTCAACAGAACAAACAAAAAAAAGAGTATTAGCTCTTTTGCATTTTATTCAAAAAAATGTGTTTCAGGGAAAACTGTGCATTGTCTACGTACAACACATCCTTCCAGTTTATCAGATACTAAACTTTTATTATTTTTGAGCAATGTTGCAATCCTTCTGCATTGTAAATAACTGATAAACATGTAAATTCTGTCCAGTCTGATAGAGATTTAGTTGATCCTTCCTATCCCCAGGGTAAAATATAATTTTTTGCCTCCAGTGGAAATTCATTTCAGCATTCCTTTGCTTGCAAGGTAAGTTTGCAGTATTTTGACTTTTCCTTTGAACCTGTTATAATATCTGCCTGGTTCCCTCTGTCTTTCTTTCTACCCTCTTAGATACAGTACCAGGAAGCCTGAGAATAAACTAATAAAAGACAGATCAATAGGAGAAAAAGCACACAATTTTTATTAATGTTTATGTGCACTGGAATTCACAGGAAATAAGTGAAATGCAAAGAAGAGGCTAAACTCGGGGGGTTGTCTACCATTTTAACAAAGAAAAGAAGGTTGTGCTTCAACAGCTGATAAGTCACAGTGAAGTTATTGGGGAAAAGTGGAGGAACTAATGGAAGATAAAGTCTTATTTTACTAAGATTTGTTGTACAAACTCATTGCAGTAGGATTCTGTCTCCAGTGATAAGAGTACTCAGATTCCGGGTGGGGAAGGTGGAAGACCTGCAGGTAGAAGGGGATGGACACATTCACAAAGGGAAACTTACACCCTGCTTTGGGCAGATAACGGGGAAGGCAGAGAACTCTTCCTGCATTTGTTGGTTCTCAGTTGCCTTCAACTCAAAAAAAATCCTTGTGCCAAAGTGGCATATTTAGGCGTGGCATATTCTGATCCCCTTTATCACATATACGAGTAAAAAAAAATCATTAATGCATGTTCATTTTTTAAAATCTGTACACTTGTCATTATTTTACGTTTTCCTGAAGAGCTGTTCCCAGGGCCTTCATTCTACTGTGCCCTGTGAGGAAAATGTGGGAAGATGAAAGTCAGATGTTTGCTAAGTCTTATGCATCATTGTTCAGACACTGCTTAAGAGTAAGTACAGCAACAGCTCTACCGAGAGAGCACAGTTCTGTAATTTGTATGAAGGTGGGTAAGGGGAAAGGCCACTTGGGAGAGTGTGGATGGGGTTAATCAAGGGATATGTCTTAGTCAGTCAGAACGGCAAAGGGCTCTGGACAACTTCCTCAAAGGTTTTTCACATCTTAGAGGGCACTCGAGCTTGGGATAGAGCTTTAAGCAATTTTCCAAGACAGCTTTTAGAGAATAACTAAAAAATTCAGTTGATGAGTGGCCCAAGCCTCCTCTAGACTAAATCGTCCAGAACCTCAGGTATCATCTAAAGGTACTTACTGGCCACCACTTAACCTTCTATTTACAGATAATTCTAGTATAGCTTCCTTTTGAAAGAATATGAGTGTGTGTGTGTGTGTGTGTGTGTGTGTGTGTGTGTGTGAGAGAGAGAGAGAGAGAGAGAAGATAGCTCCTCCATTATCTAAGCAACATTCCAGAGGCATGATGGGTAGAAACTACTCTACTTCTTACCAACAAATTTCTATAACAATTACAAGAAGTGCAGAAATTCATGGCTGGCCAGGACTCCAGGAAATCTGAGAGATACTCTGAGGCCCAGGCTAATCATAGCTACTGCAGTCCTACTCTCCAAATTTGGAGACATCTAAGCACTGTGTGGAAGCTCAGCCCAGTGTTCACAGGAGCAGTCATGCAGCTTTCCTGACCTGAAGAAAGAGGTTCTTAAACATCCAATTCATTATGCTGGCATCCAGACTCAAAGAATTCTGCTACTTAGCCAACGAGGATGCAGTGTGGCATTTCCAACAGCTAGGCTTTGGCTTTATTCCCAAAGCCCACTCCCTTGTCAATATCCCTTTTACATGTGGTGGGCATTTGTTCACTAGGGCCATTTAGTATCCAATTTCCTCCTTCCTGCTTGCACTCTGATCTTCTTTATGGGGAAATTCTTTTTTATGAGGATTTTTGGTAAGAAGTAGAACTCACTTCCTACCTCACAACCCCAAGGGGCTACATTATTTTCTCTTTGTCCTGGCATAACCAGCGAGATGGGTGCATGACTTAGTCTCAACCAATCAGCTATGTCACATGCATTTGCTTTTGAGAATATTCAGTTTTATCAAATAAATGAATGTGTAGTTTATAAAAATAGGCAAAACCTTTAAAGGTGTTTCAGTATAGGTAAAGAGCTAGTAAGCAAAATTTTGTTGGATGTAGGCAGATTTTGCGGGGTATGATGAGCTAGCAAATAGACCATGTGTGTCCCACATAGGGAAGAATGAAAGGACCAAAAGATGCCTATAGAATATTAGGTGCTAAACACACATACAACAAAATACACATAAGGAACTAAATACTCAGGGTACACTCTATACGAGCACTTAATATATATGATGCTTTAATTCATCACCCGGTGGTGACACCCATTCTGGCTTCATGAATTTTCTGCCCACAAAACACAAATAGAACCCATGGCTGCTCTTCAGACTGTTTGACATTCTCCAGCTGTGACTAGTTGCACTTGTCCCTGTGTGTATCCAAGAGAGCAAGTGTGTGTCCTTGGCCCAACGCATCATTCATCTGTGGGCTTCGTTTGCTCAAACCTCAGTTTCGGTCCATAAGCACACTTTTGGTGGAGAAGACTCATGTGGCACAGACAGATGGGACATATGAACATTGTTTATTCTAAGATTCGAATTCTGTGCCCCCCCATTCCACCTGCACCTATCCTAAGTGAGTTAACTTACCTCAGCTCTTTCCCCTTGTTTCTCACTGTGTGTTTTAATTCAGTTTAATAAATCATGTCATCTGAGCATCTTAATTTGGTCTGTAAGGTTTTCTGTCCTATGACTTCTGGGATAGCCTGCCTGGTAGTACGTTTGGAGGCTATTATTGCCAGGTAATTCTCCTCTGTCCTGGGCCTCTGAGTCAATAGTGAGTGATGCAAGGGTGTTCCATGGCAGCCTGAGGACCAAGCTGTGCTTGCATTGGAATCTTGGCTATGGTGCCTGCCCCACTGCTCCTAGAGTCCTCCTGATTCCAATATTTGTTTTAATTGTAGAATAAGGCATACATAAGAAAAGTATATAAAAGATGTGTTAAATTTGGCAAATAATTATAATACAAACAACCATGAAACCTCATCAACAGGTAGGAAAATTAAAGCCAGATGTAAGAGTTAAATTTGCCCAAGACTATTTCTCCTATAAGTTGGTCCCTTAGAAGAAAAATAGTTTCTTGCAATGTTCCTTGGAAATGGGCTATAGCCTGGTGTTTAAGGCAGTTGAGCTTGGTCAACAGTAAGACTTCGATCACAGTTTTTTCTAATATCCCAGGAGAAGATGAATGTTGGTTTGGCAATCCTGTCATTCACTTGCCATGTCGTAGAGCCATGACTCCCAGGCTTAGACCAGCCCCTGGGTTTGAAGGCATGGTGCTACTCTAACACAAGGACTAAGCTTGTGGGGAAGGACTGAGGCTGAGGTTCTGTCATTGCAGTTAAAAAGTTCCAAAGCCCAAGGGTTGCAATCCCTGAACCAGAGTCTTACATCTGGCTCTTCTGGATATCTGTGTGTTGCCCAAGGACCTCCACCTGTGCCACTGATACTCACTGCATGAGTTCCCCCAGCGCACTTATCTCCAGCAGGTACAGCATGCACTATGCCTGGTGACTTGTCCTCATGGGAATGATGCAAACATTATCAATGCCTCCTCCCCACTCCCATGGACCCTTCCCCAATCACAGTCCCCTTCCTCCCTCCTGGAAATAACCATAGCCTTGTCTTTGGTGACCATTATTTTCTTGGTTTTCTTTTAACTCTACCCCCTACTGACTCATTCCCAAATAATTCCATTTAGTTTGTCTCTTTGCCTATCTTGAAACTTTATATAGTATGTGAGATTTGTCTGTGTTGCTGTGCATAGATGCGTTCTATTCTGTAAAGTTATTTATAGGTCCATTCAATGATAGATGAACATTTTCAAGTGGAATTGCTGGGCCATCGAGCACGCGTGTGCTCAGTTTTGAGGAGATAATGGGAATAAGTTTTCCATAGGTGCTTACACCGATTGATGTTCCTGCGGTGGATGAAAGTCCTCCTGTTCTACTATGAGAAACAAACTGAGGGCTACAGAGGGGAGGGGGGTGGGGGAATGGGATAGACCGGTGATGGGTAGTAAGGAGGGCACATATTGCATGGTGCACTGGGTGTTATACACAACTAATGAATCATCGAGCCTTACATCGAAAACCGGGGATGTACTGTATGGTGACTAACATAATATAATAAAAAATCATTATTAATAAAAAAAAAAAAAAAAGTCCTCCTGTTCTACATACTCACCTCCACTTGGTATTATCGGATTTTTTAATGTTTGCCAATCTGGCGAGTGTGTAATGACACCTCACTGTGGTTTTCTTTTGCATTCTCTTGATTTCTAATGAGGTTGAGAGCCTTTTCATGTACTTATTAGCCTTTTAATTTCCTCTTTTGTTAAATGCCTGTTCAAGTTCTATGTACGAATTTCTATTGAGTCCTATATCTTCTTCCTATTTCCTATTTGTAGGAACTCTCTGTATATGTTGGATCTAGGCCTTTGGTAGTTAAATATCACAAATATCATCTCTTACTCTGTAATATGTCTTTTCACTCTTTTTAAACAGTTTTTTTGATTGATGGAGTCCTTAATTTTAATGTAGTAGAAAAAGTGATCTTTTCCTTTATGGATAGTATTTTTTGTGTCTTGTAAGAAAATCCTTCCCAACTCTGACTTCGTGAAGATATTTTCCTGCACTATCTTCTCAAAATGCCTTATAATTTTACCTTTCACATTTACGTCTTTAAGCCACTGGGAATTGATTTTTTGTAAATACCTCCACTTTTTTTCCAAGTCAGGTCTCCAACCTCCAATCAATTTTGTAAGTCTCCATTCACCCTATAATAAATCCTCTTTTCCCTTTAGATAGCCAGCATAAGTTTCTGCTGCTTTCAGTCAAGAGCTCTGGCTGATAAAATGGACTACTGCCTTGGCTCCCATTCCTGGAATTCTGCCTTTTAACCTCAGCCCAGTTATGTGCCCTGTGACTACACGCAGACTGGTTTTTGTCCGTGGTTTGGACTATGCCCAAAGATTGCCATACTCCATGATCGTGTGCTTTCCCCAGCAGACTACTTCATATTTCAGAACCTACAGTTGGATTGGTTCCACCAGCTCCTGTCCCACTGCCCAGTTCCACTGTAAGTTAAAAACCATGCTCCACTGATTCTCAAGATATGACATGAAATTGTACGCCAGCCCTCAGACGCTCAGCTGGGAGAGTGAGAGGCCCATAGAAAAAGGGTTATAGAGATAGCATTCATAAGTCATCGTCGATTGACGTCATCTGCTAAGCCAGGCAAGCGAAAGCAGGCTTAACTCCCAGTTGGGGATTTCAGATCTTATTGCCATTCTTTGTCTCTCCTATCAGGAGACCATGCGGGAAGATTCACACTTTACTTTTTTTCCAAGTGGTTTATTGATTTGTGGATTCAGTGAAATGTGCATCAATTGAACTAACCGTTCCCTTTAAGTAAGGAGGGGGCTCATACTGTGCTGAAATTAACAGGCACAACAGCACTGCCTCTTAGAGTTCAACCACAGCACAATAGATGCACACAGTGTGAGGGCAATCTGGAGATTAAATAGCTCCACTTCATCCTTAGCGATCAAAAGCCAGTGTGCTTTTATTCTACTTTCTTTGGCTTCCTCTTCCCTCCCGCCAGACATACACACTTCGAAGAGATTATGTGCACTATTTAATAGAAAATAGATTTCTTGCCTTCCCATCCTTCCACTTTCTTTTTATATCTCTAGGTTTTATTTTTCCTCACTAGTTCTTAAGTGTGTAACAAACTTTGGATCCTTTCTTCCTAGACGACTGCTTAACTTCACATCTTCTCTGATCAAGTCACAATGGAAATAACGTCTAAGATATGACAAGATGACAACTATAACACATTTAATCAATGGTTTTTTCCTTATAAGAAATATAAGCACTATCCTTCATACATGGATATGATTCCACTGACCTACTGGGTTTTTTTCCCTCTTGATAAAGAATCGATATATTCCGTTTTAACCACTGTGCCTATGGCTCTCATGACTAATAATTACAATACTGGGCAATTTTATAACTTTTATAGATTTCAGAGTCCTTTGATAAAAAAGTCAGAGTCATTTTATCTCAAAAACTACTAATAAGATAGGTAAGACCTATAGCATTATCTTAATTTCTTGAGAAGGAAACCGAGGCTCAGAAAGAATTAGTGAATGATCTGATGTATAGCCAGGGCCTAATCTTGACTATCATGACTCCTTGGCCAGTGCTCTTTCCCAGATGATTGTCCTACATTAAAAGGTTCTCTACATAACTATAATAATATTTATTTTATGCAAAATTTACCAAGAATAAAATCTGTAACACTGTCATTTTCATATCTTTTGTGACCATCTGATTCTATACTTGGCATATAGTATGTGAACCACGGAGACATCAGTTGTATAATAATGCTCTCAATAAATATTACCATGTGCTAGGATACTGGCAGTATTTAATATATGCAATACAATCTGATTTGAGGTTTCCGAGGCTTTTTTTTTTTTTAGCAATTCACATTCAAAACTTATTCATTATTGAGATTAAAAAGGCAAACATATTCCAATAAAATGTATTTAAACAAGAAAGGTCAAATTCCAGACTTCCATCTTTATTAGCATACAGATTGAGTAAACAGGCTTTTTGCAAACATATTTAGGTCTTTATAACTGTACAGAAGAGGCAGGGGATGGTTGGTTTCAGGGCACAAATCTGATAACACAATCTGTCCCTTTTATTTATTTTTTTTTTGAATACTTAGCTGTTAATTTCAAGGCTGGGTGAAGTTCTACTGCATTAGAAATAAAGGATTTGTTTAAATAGGATTACAAGAGATGGAAGAAGAATGTTCAAGAAAAGCTATTGCATATGTATATTTTTAAAGTCTTCTACCCTGATTATCCTGACAGCTTCCAAAAGAACAAAGGGAATTTCTTTTTTTCATACTATCATTTATTTAATTTGTTCTTTCATTTATTTAATTTCATGCACTTGCTAATTCAATTTCCATTATTCATATAGTAACTACCATGTGTTCCTTGCATTAAACCACAGGCTATAGAAATATGTGTGATATGTATAACCTTAGGGGTGAGATTACACAGGTTGCCAAGAGGTCCCACAGAAAGAGAACCAATCACCAGCTTGAAAATCAAGACAAGCTTGCCAGAGGACTAATCTTGGAAGAACAAACAGGAGCGTCCCTTATAGTAAACCCAGTTTCTTCAGCTGCTGTGCAACATTAAAGCCTTCCTATGGAATTTAGTGGGATGTGAAACAGGCAAGAGAATTGGAAGCCTATGGATTTCATGATTTCCAGCCCAGCATCCAACACTCCTATGGCTCCATTAACTACTTCCAATATTTCAAACAACCTAGAAGAAATCAAATGGCTCTTCTTCACTCTTGTTGGTTGTTTCCTGGCTGCTCTGACTCTGAATTTTCTTTATCAGTCTGAGCCAGTATACTTCAGAAGATAACCCTCATAAGTCATGCATCCCCAACATAGTTAATAGAAAATACCTCCAACTTCCCTATTTTGCTTCAAAGTCTATTTCTTTCCCACTTCACTTAAACTACTTTTGAATGTTGGGTGTATTTCCCCATCTTTCTATAGAGGAGCTAGGAATGGTTTTGGAAGAACTTTAGCTTTCATAATTTTAATCACCTTTTTCCTTCCCCTCAACACAAATTACTCCAAAAGAGAAGAAATTCAAAATTGAAGAATGAATTTTTTTATACAAAAACAATATAAAGAAAACACCTGGTCTCCTCCTCAAACCAGAATGCTAATTGTAGCAGATATTTTTCTCCAAATCCTTAGCAAATCCACCCTCCTTCCTTGCTGAAAGAACCCTGCTTTTTTTCAAGTAATGGGCAGAAAAGTGCTCAGAAAAGATGTGCCACTTCCCCTTCCCCAGGGACTGAAATCTGATTGGTCTAAGACTACCATGCCAGTGTTGGCTCAGAAGTATATACAGGATCTATTTCTATCCAGTGGCACCTGAGGGCAAGTCAGCTAGGAGCTTCTAGAAAATATTTCACTCTGTGATTTACAAAAGAGAGAAAGAGAGACATCTGATAAGAACTTTTTTCTTTCTTCCTGCCTATGGATGTCTTTGAAAACTTCAGGACCCCTTTGGACTCTTTTGGACAAGGATGTGATGCCATCTTGTGACCAAGAGTAGATAAGCATAAAGACAAGGCTAGAATGCTGGTTATCGTAGAATAATAAGTTAGAAAGAATTTGGATCCTATGTGACATCACCGATCCATTGTACCACCCTGAAACTGTCCTGTCTCCGAACTTTTTAATTGAAATACAAACTGTCCTCCTGATTTAATTATCTTTGATAGAGATATTTTGGAGCCATTTTGCCCTTTTGACCTGACAGCATACCTGGTTCCCCTACCTTAAACTTCGGTTGTTCCTAAAAAATTTAGCTCCAACCCTGCACCTCTACTTCTCATTCTGTCCGGATTTCTTTCCAATCTAATAGAGCCAAGAAGGCATACAGCTCAAGCCAATGTACCCAAACCCTGACTTTCAGTCTTTTGACCCATCTTGCTCATTTGTGAAAACACAGAGGATGAAGATGTACTTCATTATATATGCCTTTGATGGCAAATAAACAGAAATCACTTCTTTCATAATAATTTTCTTTAGGGCAGACAAGAGTAGTTTAAAAGATAAAATAAATAAGTATTTTTTTAAATTCCTGGTACTAAGTGTTTGCAAATCACTATCATAACTTGGTTATGGATTTTGGCCTCGTGGGAAAAATCTAGAAGATAAAAATCTCTTTAAGACGTGGTCAACCGAAACTTCTCAAAAAGTCAATAGTGAATTTTAATTCTGATGATTATTCAAATAAAAAATTCCAAATTCAGAAAAAAGTTTAAGGTATGGGGCACCTGGGTGGCACAGCGGTTAAGGGTCTGCCTTCGGCTCAGGGCGTGATCCCGGTGTTATGGGCTCGAGCCCCACATCAGTCTCCTCTGCTATGAGCCTGCTTCTTCCTGTCCCACTCCCCCTGCTTGTGTTCCCTCTCTCGCTGGCTGTCTCTCTCTGTCAAATAAATAAATAAAATCTTAAAAAAAAAAGTTTAAGGTAAAATCTATTTATCAGAAATCATCTAAATCATAAAGAGTGGTAGAGAATAGATTAAATAGTTTATGATGTCATCATATAATTAATACAATAATTAAAATACTATTTTAGTATTTTATTGGTATGTGAAATTCTGATTTGTCATGTAAGGAAACAAAATACAAATATGAGATGTATAATGTGTTTGTAAGAACAATGTTTTAACAAGACCCTATATGGGGAAAAGATGACAAGATGAAAATATCACTGAAGTGTAAGAACAGTTACTAGATTTGATAATGGAAAAATGGGGAGTTTTTGCTTCCTTCCTTTTATTTTTTAGTACTTTCCAAGTGTTCTTTTGCAAAAGTTTATTGCCACATTTGGCTGATTGGTGGCTTACTCTAAGCCAGGACCAGGGCATGGCAAATGCCCTCGAAGAGATAAGGCATAATAAGTAGACATAACACCCAACCAGATGAAAACTGAAGGTTTTAAACCAAACAATCCAGAAGTTCCAACTTCTCAGATGTCTGCTGGAAAGTAAACTAAGTCACCAAAGCTTTAACTGTTTAGTTTTGTTTTCCCCTTGGAGTTTTGGCTGGAAGTGGCTCAGTGTTGAAACAACAGCAGCTAAGATTGCTGAGAAAGCAGAGCAGGGGAGGCTCTGACGGAGAAACATACAGACAAAGTTAACCTTGCAACTGTCCGAGCTGCATATTTGCTAGAGTAACTAACTGCTTCCAAAGAAAGGTCCAGACTTTTAATAGAAGCACATTGGGTACAGTAGCTTCCGGGGTGCCTCTACTGGTCTAGAGAGAAGGAGAGAAATATTACCATTGACACGAGATGAAAGGATGGCTGGGTTCCATTAGGAATCTCTTATAAGCCTCTAATCCTGTCTTCAAGGACTGTAAAGAGTCACTTAACCAACAACAGGGACCGGGCTTCCTAGAATAGGCATAGCTCCTTAGCTGCCTCCTAATCTCCCACTTGCCTGGAGAGGTGCCAAGGTATTAACATTTAAATCACCAAAAAGGGAATTTGGCCTCTCTGAGTTGTTCATATCCCGTTGAGGCTACTTCTCGTTATAGCCTGAAACTTCCCAAGGGGACGGAAAACCTCACTCTATTAGGATCGGAATCAGCTTCCAAGGCAACAGCTGCAGCATCCTGGAATAAGAATTAGATGGGGAATCAGGAAGGCTCACTTCTAATTCAAGCTCTTCTGGGGACAACTTTGACCTTAGGCAATCCATTAAAACTCTCAGGTCCATGGCTTCTTCATCTTTAGGAACTTGATGGGTTGATCTCTAAGGCCTCAATGAGTCTACTTCCTTACCCTTACATGTAACCTAGATGTTTGCCACCCGAATGCCCACAGAATGCTCCCAGAATCACTTTTACCTTAAAGTGTGGAAATTCCAGTGTTCTTTCCACGTTTCCTGCCAGTTCTCTGGAAACGTATATTCTAATGGTCACCTCTTGCTCTGATTTCCTGCACCCCCTGCATCTTCCATCAGCTCACTTGTCTTAAGTCCAGCCATAGTCTCTTCTCTCTACACCTTCCCCCCCACAATGTGACATTGCCCTTCTTGTTTATTGACCTCTCTCTGCCCTCTACCTCCCTCCCCCAAAACAAGCACGGTAAATTCTGGACACAACAGAGAACTGATGACAGAGACAGTACCCAAAGGAAAGCAAGCTTGGGAATCAAGATGTGGGTTGAACAAAAAAAAGTCCAGCCTAACAAGAGAGATTAGGCAGGAGGATGAAGATCAGGTCCCGAGATTTAAGTGAACAGTTGAATAAATAAATGTAGACGAGACAAACCTTTCTAAGAGAAGAATTCCAAATAATTTATGTAGAAACTGTAGGGGTGGAAAAACTCCTCTGTCCTCCCAAATTCTTTATGGAGTCCCCACAAATTAGAATGAAAAACAAAAACAGGTGAACGAGAGAAAAAGGAAGAGAAGTTTATGAACACATGGACAAGCATCACAGCAGAGAAACTCAGTGATGAGTAACTCCAGGGGTGGTTAGAATTTGGGCTTATGTAGCGTATTAGCAAAGAATAATACATTTGTAGAGAAGCTGCAAGCAAAGGAAAAGGCTTTTAGGTTTCCGAGGGTGGCAAACTATGGTGAGGTAAACCAGTGGGGGAAACCCATGGAAGCTAAGGGCTGCTTTTGCAGGTTCATCTTGGCACCAACTTCCTGTCTTCTTCATGGTCATAAAACTTGCCCAGAAGAGGAAATTTATGGCAGGCCTCATTCCTTGGAAGTTTCTTCTTTTAGTCAGATATAAGGGAAGATCTGGGAAAACTTTCTGCAACTGTTGAATCTCAAATGCCTTAACCTCAAAATAATCCATCTGCTAACATGCCATATTTTGGGGGGATGTATTTTGACTTCCCTAGAATACTCTCCCCTCAAGTGGAGCCTAATTCCTCCCCACTTTCTTTGAGTGTGGGTTCACCTGGTGACTTACTTCAAAAGAACAGAGTATGGAAAGGGAAAAACAAAACAAAAAATAATAATAACTTTACAGTGGATAAAGCAACCACGTCAGTCAGGTACCAAGGTCAACATCAAGAAGGATAAATCATGAACTGGAGAGCAATCCCCAGACCCTCTGAAGGGGACCACGGACTTACTCAGAGATGAGGAGGAATATGGAGAGGCATAGCATTAGAAAGCAGAAAACAGTATTCATAGGTTTTTGCAAGATGATTGGCTCTTTTCTTTATTCAAGGTGTCATGTAAGGGACAGCCCACATGTCCAGAGAACTGTATTTCCCATTTAGAAAGCCCAAGACAAGCCGTGGCCTCAGACTCAAGCATTTACTTCCTTCAGCCATGCTTACAACAGCACATTGTCCTTGAACAGATTTTGAAGAAAATCCCAGAAAGCCCTGCAAAAATACCTTGCCGAAACAAGGAGAAGTGACAGTGACTGACTGGCTTGCACAATGTGAGATTAAGATTGCGCCTGAGGATAAAGTGACAGGAAAAACCAGGTGGGAATCTGACTAAAATTGCCGGCTCTCTCAGAAAAGAGCCTGAGCAGAAATGTCACCTTTTCACTCAAGGCACTGGCTTCAGGCTCTCTCCAAGTCACATTGACTGAGCTTTCTGAAAAGAAAAAAAAAAAAAAAAAAAACACTTTTCCTCCTCTTAACCCCACAGCTCCTCACACAACTGTCTGGAGGCCGAGTTTCCTGCCCTTTCTACCGCCTTTCACTGTGAACCACTGACATGGAAGCTTTGTGGGCAGAAGTAGGTCAGCTGGGCCCGAGGAACAACAATGCGAAAGACCAGCTGCCTTTTCCTCCTTACCATATTTTCAGGGAGGGTGCCACGTCCCAAGGATGAAAGGGATTTACCTTTCTTAGTAAAGGCACCCCCAATACCAGCCAAATGCACAGTCCTCAGATCCCCACTTCCCCTTAACCTATCCTTCCAGCAAATTACACCGATGTAAGCACTGAACCATTGCGGGAATCTACCCATGTCTTTCCACCTGTATTACCCCCCTAGTCCACCTCACCTGGGACTTCTACAGTAACCTCATTTTACCGTTAGGGGTTCTCCAGTTTCCCTATATGTCTACAAAATTTTCTACAAATTTTCACATTGGCAAATTCAAAATATATTAATAAAAATTAACCTTCTCTCTCTCTCTCAGTCTCTCTCTTTCTCAATATCTCAGAATGTACATATTGATAACCCACCAAATCAATCTTACACAGGGCATCTGGGTGGCTCAGTCAGTTAAGTGTCTGCCTTTGACTGGGGTCATGATCCCAGGATCCTGGGATCCAGTCTGGCATCGGGTTCCCTGGTCAGCCGGGGAGACTGCTTCTCTCTCCTTCTGCCTACTGCTTCCCCTGTTTGTGCTCTCTCTCTCTCTCTCTCTCGCTCTCTCTCTCTCCCTGTCAAATAAATAAAAATCTTTAAAAATAAATAAAATATTTTTTTTTTTTTAAAAATCAATCTTATGTATAGAAGGTAATCAGTTAAGAAGTTGGGTGGGCAATTTATGTCACTTCTCCACAAGAATAGCCCGGCCAACAATTTAAATCTAACACATCAGTGTTCTCAAGGTCCCTCAGCTATTCCCATTTCCAGAATGATTTTCCTGTCCATCTCCTACTTCACTTGAGTCTCATTTCTCCCACATTGTTGGGCCTCTAGCTCCTCTCTGTTGAACTCCTCATTCTCCTCCTGGGGCCCATTCATTCCAAACACTCATAATTACCATTAACTCTAGTGAAGAGCTACTTACCCAACCCATAGCAAGTTCAGACTATGTTCGAAGGGACTAATCTTCAAAACCAAACATGCCCACTACTTTCCATCTCAAAATCAAATCAGATCTCTCCCTGGAAAGAATCCCACCCACAATTGCCAACAAACACAACAACGAGAACAACAAATCTTTCTTCCTATTGTGGGGACTCACTTGGAACCCCATAGTAAGCATGAAGATTATTTTAAACTGAAGACATTTGAGATTCAACAGATGCAGAAAGAAGCTTTCTCGGAACTTCCCTTATCTGACTAAAAGCAGCAACTTCTGGGAGATGAGGCTGCAATAAATTATCTTTTCAGGGTGGGTCTAATCCCAGGAGGAAGGAGAGTAAACCTACCATAAATCCCTCACTCTGGGGAGTTTTATAGCCCTGAAGAAGATGGAAAGACCACTCATAACTGCACAGACAAGCATCATCACAAAGTTTCTTATCCCCTAGCTGTTCTCCTAAAAAACCCATTTGTCTTTCCTAAAGAAATCTATTTGTTCTTCCCATAGAAGCCTTTTCTCCCCCCCACTTTCCCTACCATACTAAGCCTTTAACTTTAACCATTTAAAGAGCTACTTCTTTTGTAAGCTTCCATATACACACAAATAAACTTTTCTCCTGTTAACCTGTTGTTAATCAGTTTAATTTGCATGTCCCAGTCACTAAACTTAAAAGAGTTAGAGGAAAAATTTTATTACACAACAATAATCCAATTTCTATATTTGAAAGCCATGGTTTTCTTTTAGACCTAATATTAACCTAGTTTTAAAATTAGATTGTAGCTGTCGCTCTGCACATGTCATCCAATAGTTAGGTTTGCCTCCCCCCACCCTCAAAAAAACCCATTTATCACCAGTTTCAAAAGAAAACCAAAAATGCCTTCTAGGACCTATGTTCCCCAAACACCTATAAAGTTAATAGCATTTAGTGTAGCTCCTTTGAATAATTCTTCCTTGAGCAGACTTGACCTCCTTACAGGTGAGGCCTTTCTCTTATTCGCTGGTCTAAATGCAGTACCAGTAAAGAGGAGGTCCCCAATAAATGTTTGCTGAATTACGTTGATCAGGGTGTTGGTTGTAAACTTCATCTTGGCGGTACAATGAGACTTATGATAATTATTTTTACGAATCCACTAAAAGGTGTAATCACCACAAAAATAATATTTACTGGTCAAAACAATACCATTTAAGTACAGTTGAAGCCCTATGGCCCAGAAACTGCAGCAAACAGACTTAACATAAATAGTACACCCCCCACAGGCTGTAGAAAAATGAAGAACTAGCCCTCCAGGGCCAACCTGTTTCCTCTTCCTCAGCTTCCCTGCTCTATCTAACTCAGCCTGTGGAGAGAGAAAGAATGTTCTTATGGCTTCTTTGAAAGAATAGACTGACACATAGAAAAAGCTTAAATCCCCCACCTATTTTGAGCCCTTAACAAGTTAAAAAAGAGAGAGGGAGACAGAGAATGTTTGGGGATTAATTACTTGTCTTGTACACGCCCTACAGTCTTTATGGTATCTTTTTAGGAATGTTTTCCCCATCAATTTTGCTTGCACCTAATAAGTTTAATTTTTTTTTATTTAAACATTTTACTGTCAAAAAATATAGTTTTATCTCCAGAGTTGTGTTTTGTTTTGTTTTTTGCCATAATTTCATCTCTGCACCAAGCCGGTAGGGGATTGGGCTGTAAAAAGTCTCAAAATTCACACTTTCTCATCTCCTTCAGGACAGAAAGGAGGTCCGAAAGGAAAGGCAGGCTAAAGGTAAACTCCTAATTTTGTTTCTTGGCTCTGCACCTGCATCTGTGATTTCTCCAGTAAAGTTGAAGAGACAATTTCTAACCCTGCCCAAATCCTCCTGTTCTTCCGAACAGAATCTCAAGGTAACTGTGTTATGAGCAATAGATGACATACAAAAAGAAAAGACCCATGAAGACAGACACAGAGGGAAGGAGAAAATGAATTTTAATTTTTGTCTGTTTAGCCAAAGGGCTAGGGGGAAAAAAAGACATTGAACAAAGATTCTTTGAAAAGTTACTGATCTCCCACTGGAGGCTGGAGTTGTTAATTGAGCTGTTCATTCCCAGCCCGTCAATTCACTGTGGTAAGTGATGCGGCCTGTTTCCAGAGGAAAAGGGGAAATTTAAGAGCCTCGCACAGCTTCCGTTATTATATCTTAGATGTATTCTCGTCAGCTCCCAAATAGCAGTCATCGCTCTTCACCCACTTAGGACTTGCAGCTGTAAAGACCCGAAAGGCTCAGAAGTGGGAAAAACTTCAGGGAATCTTCATGACCTTTCAGAGTCCTTAAGTTTAACTCAGTAAAAGTTCCCAAAGTCCACAATTACGAGCGATCAAGCAATTATTCAGGTTTAAATAATTTAGCACTAGCTGACTCTCTTCGTTTTAATTGCAGAGATCAGTTCCCCGAACGTTTACAATGTGGACTCCTGGGGAAACGTGGGAGAGAATAGCAAACTCACTCAGGGACAAGATTTGAGTGATTCCACCCTCAACAATTCTGCTAGCTATTTAGTTGATGGTGACTCTAGCCTTCAAGCACTGACATTTCCTTTTGATCTAGGCCGCTGCTTTCATGCTTGTGAATTCAGTCCCCGGTGACAAAAATAATGAAAAGAACTAAAATAATGAAAAGTCCTTATAAGGTATGAAGGCATATGGTCAGATGACTCCTGTAATCATGTTCAGACTTGTCATGGCACAGAAAACCCTTCACCACTACTTTCTACTGTACATTCCCAGTTTCACTTTTCAGGAAATCCTGCCACCCAGCCTGCATCCAACCGTGCTGGATTATTCGCTGCTCCTGAAAGTGCACATGCCCTTCGGCAGCGCCATGTGCATGCATCGTCCATACCCACCGCATGAAGTGCTCGGCTCAACCTTTTTTTCCGGGAAAATTCATTCTTTGATATACACACGAGATATCCCCTCCCAAGGGAAGCCTTCCCAGATTTCTTTAGAGGGTTATTTTGCTCCCTCTGTCCTTCCAGAGTTCTAGATACATGCCTTACCTGTCTGATTCGTCTCCCACAGCAGATCTCAAGCTTTTATAGGACTAGGTTTCTTCAAGCCTGAGACGGTACCAGGCACAGAGCGAGCATGCAAATGATCACCAAATACATGTGGGTGGACTCTCCCACTTGTGAAATTCTGTTAACAGCTCTCAACACTCATGACTAAAAGAGGCGCTGTAACATTTATTGCTCCTTTAATGCTTGCAATTAATACACGCTACCTGCCCTGTTTCAAAATGGCATTTTTAATGATTCAATTAACAACTTAAAAAAAAAAAACTGTCCTCCTAATTTACTCCTTCCACTTTTACTGTTTTAAACTTTGCCTCTTACTTTAAGCCAATCCTCCCTGGGCAAGTATATCAAACTCTGAACATGGATCCAATTATCTAGGAGCACACAATGGTGTTCACGCTGGGGCCCCGAGTGTGATTGCACAAGGGACCCAAACACTAGGCAGTATCAGGAGACCCAGTAAACCCTTGCCTCTTCCAACAAATTACTAGGACATAATTAAGTTTTATTCACAAAGAAAAAGCTTCTCAACATTTATTTTCAAAAGGCAAATGGAGAAGAGGAAATCTCCAGTTTCAAGGTAATAGAAAAAAGCAATTCTGTATGTATTTCTTCTACAAAGTTCTTTCTTCCTTTCACACCTAAGCCAAAAAATTCTGGTCTCACTTTCTACTCAGTTATTCTACATTTTGCCTTTGTTTTTCTGTCTCAACTTAAAACTAGTGGAAATGGATTGGGAGCCTACAGTCAGATGAGGGAAATGACTGGCCTTCAAGGAGTTTACGATCTGTAAGGAATATCAACGTATAACATAACTAACCCAAATATGGGAGGGTGATCTAATGTACACTTAATCTGATGGAAGAATCCAAATGAGAGAGAGAGTATTTAATTTTGAGAGCCTATCAAAGAAGGCTCTCAGAGAAAGGAGTACTTTAGCACTTAAGGATAAGAAGAATGTATCTAAGTGGCACCATGAGCATACACACAAGGTATGATTTAAACGACATTGTCAATAACAGTGGGTATTCCATTGCAATTGAGCTAAAGTGGGAATGAATATGGGGGGAATTTATATTTTTTTTAAAAAAAGTTAATTCTGAAAGGATCTTTGGAGGTCAAATACTTAAGAACTTAGAAGTTATAAAGAGGCATTTACTCAACTTTTTTTTCCTGATAGAGGTAACTGATTTTGAACAAACCTAATAGCTACTAATAATTAGGAAAGCCAGTGGTGTTACATAAGCTACATTTCAATTGTCCCTTTCCTTAATACATCCCCTAGATAGCACCTCTGTGGCTTTCCAGCATGCTAGGAGGAATATCAAAAGATAAATATAATCCAGTGGGGAAATCCAGTAAAAGGCAGGAGAGAAGAACAATAGCAACATTATCCTGAAATCTCAGATGGAGTTCTTAGTGTTTCCCTCTCTTTTTTTCAGATGGAATTGTAATTATAGCAAAGATGTAAACGCCCTCTAATTTGAGGATGGGGCAGGGGAAATTCGGTTCAGTGATGCATAGTTTTAATTGGCTCCAAGGCTTCAGTCCTAGTGGAAAGGCAACTTTCAATGTCAGAATCTGGAAACCCCTACTCCTCCATATATTTTTTCCTCTCCAGTCTGTTTCTGCTCTTCTATTCCCTGCCTACTTGGAGCCATAGTGACTGATGGGGGCAATTTGCTATATCAACTGGCAAAGATGCAAATTCTCACAAAGCAACATCCATCTTTCTGATCACTTAAAGAAAGCTCATTACAAACCAAATAATTTATGAACTAAGGCCCATACATAAGGAATAATTTGCACTAATTGTACTAATTTAAACTGATAAATTCTACAGGATTCAGAGACAAAATCCTTGTTACGTCAATATGGAAATATTTTCCAATGTTTTGAAATGTAGAATTTCACCAGCAAGTGCCGACAAGTCCACTTTGTGACATTCCTTCCCACACATTAAACATTAGCCCTGGCAAGCAGTTGTGTCCAGCAGCCTTCTATGAGCAAGCTGGAAATCGTGCTGTCCCTTGACTGGAAGACAATGCTGCATCCTGGGCTCTGGGTTCTCCCTTAGGGTTAAACCAACTCAAGCAAAGTATGTCCAGCAGATTCTCCTGAGAACACTCTAGGAATAGGGTAGTTGCTGGCTTTTTTACTACCACGAAAAAACATTCAGGACAGATTATTCTGCAGGTCATGGGGCAACATAGCATTGCTCTCTGGAATCCTCTGGACCTGGACTGATTTCTGACCCATCTGAGAAGTTATAGGATCCCTCCAGCATTTTGCCTTCCAGTAGCAGAGCCGCTAATTGAGTAACTCTCGCACTTGTTCAGTTATGAGGTCCTGACAATCACCACGGCGTGGGAATGGCAGTGTAAGCAGAACGGCACAGTGGAAAGAATATGGGCTTTGGAACCAAACAGAGCTAAGTCTGACACTGTTGGTTTTCTGACTTAGGGTAAGACTATGACCCTCGAACCTCTATTTACTCATCTGTAAAATAGGAATAAATGATAGAATTTACTATAATTATTGTAAGAGTTAAATTAGATAATGCAGGCAAATAATCACATATAGTAGACTTTCCCTAAATGATGTTACTTATGACATTAGCGCCCAGGTTATGGGAATAATCTCCACTGGATGAGAATCCACTGAATCATCCTAAGTGTGTGAATGAATGCAAGTCAACACACCTGATATGCAGGGAGGAGAAAAAGTATTTCTTAAAACAAGGAAATCCCCCTTTTTTTTTTTTTAAGATTTTTTAATTTATTTGACAGAGAGAGACACAGCGAGAGAGGGAACACAAGCAGGGGGAATGGGAGAGGGAGAAGGAGGCTTCCCGCTGAGCAGGGAGCCTAATGCGAGGCTTGATCCCAGGACCCTGGGATCACGACCCGAGCTGAAGGCAGACACTTAACGACTGAGCCACCCAGGTGCCCCTGGAAATCCCATTTATCACCTTCAATCTGGTTTCTGAAAAAATCCATTCCTTTTTTAGTTGACTAAAGCCAATGTCAAGAGAAACCTAAGGTATGTGTTCAAAAATATCTACATATCTATATATTTATTCCCCCATTTTAATAAAACAGTCATTTATGAAATTAATCATTGTTAGGTAGGAGATACATCCCAATGTCTAGTACGATATCAACATACTCAATAAATGTAAATAAATATTTGTTAATCAATACATACATACCAGTTTCTTATTATTTCCTCCTTGGAAAAATTTTGTTTGCCAAGACAAAGAGCAGGGTTCCTTCTAGTAAAATAACATAGAGTATGGCTGTATGCATCCAGAAATGCTTAAGGATTCATAAAGATACAAATTGGTCACCCAGGATTTCAAAAACTTAACTTGTAGGCTTTACTTTGGGGAAAAGCTGAAAGCAGTTTATACTCCAGAGAATTAAACTTTAACTTGACAAAGCAACTGGCAGGTACTGAGGTTTCAATTTCACCTACTCTCATGTTCTCAGAAGGAGAACTCTGAATTAATCCAAACTGAAAATAAAATTCCAATTCCAGTCTGTCAATTTTTTTATTATAGTTCAACTTAACAGGCACCATGGAGCTTTAGGGAAGGTAAGCTGATGACAATCTTTGAAGATATATAATTTAGAGATGACATTTAGAAGTAAATAAAGACCTTAGGGAGGCCAACTTAATGAAATATAGTAGTTGTAGGACTGTCATTAGGTAAAATAAGGTTTAAAAGAGTTGGTTTCCTCCACTTTGAGCACAAAGTCCTTACTCAGCCTCAATCTTTAAAAGGTAATAGAAAACCTTTCAAAATTCCATGGTAAAGGTAATGCAAAATAATACTTTTTCAAGATAAAATTTGTGACAATAGCAAACACACTTCAGATCATGGAATAAAATTCTGAAGAAGGATGGAAGCCAGGCTCTAGTGCTTTAATGGTCAAACAGGTCCTCATTCATTCCTCACCTGTTGTCCTCACTTGTTCATTCTCCTGGTAAGAAGGGAGTGAGAGGGCGGCAAAGAGCAAGAGGAGTGGGGTTCAATAAAAACTTCATGATTGATTATTGCCTCGTTGGCCTCCTTCGGCTCCATTAAGACATAAGAAAAGGAGAAGGACAGAAACAGACTGAACATTTAAGATTGTTCATCTTTTTCAAATTCACATGTGATGTTTAGAGGGTGACTCAATAATCCCTATGTGTAAAGGTTTAATTTGTTCGTAAATTCTCAGAAGGGTGGGCCCCTGGGTGGCTCAGTCAGTTAAGCGTCTGCCTTTGGCTCAGGTCATGATCCTGGAGTCCTGGAATCAAGCCCCACCTCCTGCTTCCTGCTCAGTGGGGAGTCTGCTTCTCCCTCTCTCTCTGCCCCTCCCCACTGCTCATGCTCTCTCTCTCTCTCACTCTCTCCCAAATAAATAAATAAAATCTTTTTTAAAATTCTCAGAAGGGAAAGGAACTTGGAGCTATCTAGTCCTCATCCAAAGCTTAATATTCAATTCTTTTCAAGCAGTGTTCCATGGAACCCTAAGGCTCCTCAATGGTACTTCAGCCCCAATCCAACCTAAGAAGTACCACATTTACCTGATTTAGATATTTGAATTCCAGGAAATATTTTATTTGGGGTCAGGGGGATCAGGAGTTACACTTACCTTGTAGCCACTGATCTCTAATCCCCAAGTAATAACAGTCCCATATATGAGTACAAATACCTCAGTGGTGAGGAACTCACTACCTTATAAGGCAGCTCATGAAAATTTTATATGGCTAATTGTTAGGAAGCTCATTCTTACAAGAAGAAATCTGCCTTCTTCTAACTTCCACTCTGGTTGTGTCCTCTCAGATCACGGAAAGAAGATTGAAGCCTTTTCAAATGACAATTTCTCATTATCGGAAAACAAATGAAAGGATGCCACCATCCTGTGTTCCTCATCTAGAGATCTCCAGTTACTTATGCTTGGTAGGGTTGGAAGTCCTTCCATCACACAACCACTCTACTCTGGGCACACCACTTCGTGTTCTTGTAGGTAAGAAGTGTGGGTTGACTGTCACATCTTTCCTCCTCTTTCAGTTCCCCTAAGACAAAGGAGGGATAAGGACAATATTGACCAAATATTTGAAAATGTTTGCTTAGTCCATAGGTCTAGCTTGTACATGGTTGCCAATGGCATAACACAGTGACACTTTCTGAAGACAAATTTTGTAGCAACAGGAAAATACTTTGCCTTGGGGCAGAACACGAAGTTTCACAGAAGTGAAACTTCCAGTCTCCAGGGCTTTAATGAGCAAATAGGTCTCTCTACTTTTCTCACCTGTGTGACGCACTTGTTCTTTCCTTCCACAGGAAAGGAAGAGGGGATTTATCCTGTCATCATAATTCTAATCATTTCATAAGTCTCAGATTTTAGCAGCTAGGCAAGAGGAACCTAGTATTACAGTGTCATGAAGGAGGGAAAAAAAAAAAAAAGATAAGGTTTTGGAGTCAGACAAAACCAGATTCAAATGTTTGTCTCTCAGTGGTACCTTTGGTAAATCCCTCCACCATTTTGGACCTCAGTTAACTCCTCATACTACAGAATTGTTATATTTGGAATAATGTATGTAATAGAGCTCCCACTGAGCCTGATATTTTGTAAGCCCTCAACAAATATTATTAAGAGTATTATAATTTCAGGTATTTCTATTTCCTTTATTTTAATAGCACTACTTTCAATGGTATCTCATTTCTATGTATCAGGATCAGAGAATGGGAACTTCCCATGAAAATTTTCAGAGACTTAGAGTTTATACTTTGAGGGTCAACCCACTTTTTCAAGTTTTTATTTAAATTCTAGTTAGTTAAAATACAGGCTAATATTAGTTTCAGGTATAGAATTTAGTGATTCATCACTTACATACAACACCCAGTGTTCATCACAAGTGCCCTCCTTAATATCTACCACCCATTTAACCCATCCCACTGCCACCACCCCTCCAGTATAACCTCAGTTTGTTCTCTACAGTTGAGAGTCCATTTTCTGGTTTGCCTCTTTTTTTTTCCCCCTATGTTCACTTGTTTTGATTCTTAAATTCCACATGTGAGTGAGATCATGTAGTATTTGTCTTTCTCTAACTGACTTATTTCACTTAGCATAATACTCTCTAGCTTCATCCACATCATTGCAAATGGCAAGATTTCGTTTGCTTTTGTGACTGAGTAATATTCCATGATATATAATGGATATTCCATATTTTATATATATATATATAAAACATCTTCTTTATCCATTTATCCATTCATCAGTTGATGGGCATTTAGGCTCTTTCCATAATTTGGCTACTATTAATAATGCTGCTATAAACATTGGGGTGCGTGTATTAAGGTCAACTCACTTTAATTAGAATTTATTCTAGAAAATATTATCTACCATTGTGATTATAAAAGAAATTTCAACCAATTTAAATATGGTTGATATTTTTCATCATATTTATATAACAGTATTAATAGTATTATGTAGTAATATTGTGATGCCTGCAAGAAAATTTAAAGTGGATAAGACTATTTCCCTGTTCACAAAGGGTCTCAGGCTTTTCTAATATTTTAGATTTTTATCCTTAAAAAAATATATATGTTCAGTGGTCCTGGCTAGGTCAGACCTGTGGCCCATATATAATAGCAAATGGGATTAGATGACACAATTCAATAGTAGCTGGTTACTTTGTGGTTCTCTTATTTTCATGAAATCAATCAATATTTTGTTTGGAGAAGTTTTTGGACTGTGATATTTGAAATTAGACCTGTCCCCCAGTCAACAACAACAACAAAAAATCAAGTTTTGTACCTTTTTTCCCTCAGCCCTAGGAATTCTCATTACAGTGGATTTAGTCACATCTCTTAACTTACAGAATGCCATGGCTGTAGTATACTGAGAATTACAGCATGGTCAGCAGCCCATGGACAGGGACACTCATTATCGAATGATAGTTGCTAGCTCGGGAAGTGACAGCAGGCACTGTCATGTTGGCTAATAGAGCAGCAGCCAGGACTGGCTAAAAGTAGTCAAGAGAAGTACTTGGAGCAGAGAAACCAAGAAGTGAAGGTAGTTGATTTCAAAGGTGGCGAATCCCACACACCCCAACCTCTAGGACATCCTAGAGAAAAAGAGAAAAGGGGGTGGCTGAAGTTTTGCCAATTTTTAAAAAGATTTTATTTATTTGAGAGAAAAAGAGCAAGCTCATGAGAGACAGCCCAAGCCTCAGGGAGGGCCAGAGGGAGAAGCAGATTAACCACTGAGCAGGGAGCCTGATATGGGGCTTGATCCTGGGACTCCAGGATCGTGACCTGAGCCAAAGGCAGACGCTCAACTGACTGAGCCACCCAGGCACCCCTGAGGTTCTGCCATTTGACACAAGGGACTAAGGAGCTGATTAGAGAAAACTGTTAAAACATACCTTGCCTAAGATCCACTAACGAGTAAGACTTGAAGGAGACTGAGATAGTACAAGGCACTATCTTGTGGTTTTTTCCCACACTGCTAGAAAGTTTTCAGACCATTCTTGCTGCTGTCAGAACAATTTATTCTAATGTCTTCTCTAAACTCTAAGAACAAGTAAATAAGCCTTATAACATTATCTAGAATGAATCTGTTGACACCACATGAGGGCTAGGGGATAATTAATTTTAAGTGTAGCCTAGAATCTTAACCTTTAGACCATATGGCCTCTGTTAGTAACTGGACAAATTCATAGTCGTAAGAAAATGGCAGATAGAGGAGAAACCAAAGTCAACTTTGCCTAAATAGACACTAGTTCTAGAATTCCACCAGGTGTCTGAGAATCATGACAGACATCCATTACATCATCTTTTAATTGCACAGCATATATTTTATAAAAATATCTAGGATGATGAAAAAGTTTTACTTTGAAAATTTAAAGAAAAATCAACTGGGAGACTGACAGCTCTGGAAGGATTTCCAAGCCTACTGAAGGATCATAGATTCCGTTTTCAGCTTGCTGGTTTCTCCAGGGTCCTATTTTCTGTAATATGGATGCTTATAATATTTGCTATGTGGTTGTTAAGATTAATTAAAAATGGTGTAATTTTAACATACATTTAGCTGAATTACATGAGCTTCAAATAAGGAACATTTAAACAGCACATGATTACATTCAAACAGCCGGTGGGCTATCGTATAGGAAGAGATTTTTAAAGCCGGCATTTAAATTTTGTGTGCATGTAAGAATGGGTACTTGTTTTGGGAAGCACCTGCCCTAAATTACTGAACCAGTGGTAAAGTCATCAAATAAGTCATCAATAAAAACTTAAGTGAACATCTATTTTGTGAAAAGCTAGCTTGAATAGGCATCGGGTAAGTGAAGAGGTATAGGGGTAATCTCTGACCCGAGGGTTTATAAAGAAATTGTAATTTAAGTTATAAACTACCATCAGTGCTTAATGATTGTTAGTTACTAAATCATCTTGAAGACCTTTGAATTTTTGACTTTTAAATTTAAAGGAGAACTTAGAGTCCAATACTGCCTTTAAAAATAAAGAAATTAAGTCCAGCAAAATGAATGATCTCCAGTTTTAATTCTACATTTTAAAACATTTGAAAATATCTATTTGTCATCATTTCCTTTCTATTTGAAGAACTTCCTTTTTTTCTTTTCTTTTCTTCTTCTTCTTCTTCTTCTTCTTCTTCTTCTTCTTCTTCTTCTTCCTTCTTTTGACAAATTCTTAGTTTTCTAGCATCTGAAAATGTCTCGATTCCCCCTTAATTTTTTCTCTGGATATAAGATATGGTATTTTTCTTTCAGCACTTGAAAAATGTGCTACTCCCTTCTGGCCTCTGTGATTTCTGATGAGAAATTTCCTCACTGATAAATAAGATATCATGTCTCTATAACTTCTTTCAAGATTTTTTTGTCTTTGCCCTCTCAAAAATTTGACCATCTGTCTTGTATGGATTTCTTTGGGCTTATTCTGTTCGGGGTTCACTTAGTTCTCTTGAATGTTTTGATTTATGTCTTTTTCTAAAATTGGAAAGTTTTCAGTTTGTTTTGATAATAAATAAAAATAAATAAATAAACAAAATTTATAAATATATATAAATAAATATAATAAATATATTGAATATTAACGATATATTAAATATAATAAGTATAATAAATATATAAATAAACAAAATAAATAAAATTTCTTTGAGTATTTCTTCAGCTCCACCCTCTTTCTTCTCTCCTTATGGGAGTCCAATGACATGAATGTTAAATCTTTTGTCATAGTAATGCAGGTCCCTAAGTTTCCTTTTTTTTTAATTTATTTTAGTCTACTTTCTCTCTGTTTTTCAGATTCAATAATTTTCATTGTTCTATCTTTTAATTCATTAATTCTTCCCTCTATCCCTTCTAGTCTACTGTTGAGTCTATCCATTGTGTTTTTTATTATAGTTACTGTATTTTTAATTTCATTTTATATTTAGGATTTCCATTTGATTCTTCTTTAGTCTTTTATTTCTTTGCTAATTATCTTTATATTTATTTGTTTCATGCATGTTGATAATTGCTCATTGCAGCATTTTTATGATGAATGCTTTAAATTCCTTGTCAGATATTCTAAGATCTCTGGTATCTCAATATTAGAATCTATCAATTATCTTTTATCTTTCAGTAAGAAACCTTCCTCGATCTTGCTATGAAAAGTAACTTTCAAGAGAAACCTGGACATTTGGGTATTAATTGTCATGACACTCTGAATCTCATTAGAACCTCCTTCTGGTCTAGATGGCTTCTTCTGAAGCCACTCTTGCTGAGTCTGGAGGTGGAGGTTCTGGCTCCCACTAGGTCTCCACTGATACGTTATTGGCTAAGAGGAGTAGGAGTATCACATTATTGTACCCTGCATGTTCTCTACTGACCCGATGGCGGGAGGGGTGGCCTCATGATTACTGAGTAGGGATAAAAGTCCCAGCGCTCTACTTGGCCTTCTCTGATATTACCCCAATGTGGTGCATGGGCGGGGTAGGGGGCCTCCTCATTGCAGCCTGGTGCGTTCTTGAAGTCTAGACTGTCCCTTGGCTGTTATTGGTAAATATGGGGGTATGAGTGGGACATATACTTTTCTGTGGTGTTTGGCAGTTGAATTCACAACTTTTCTGCCTTCTTAGACTTCACTTTCCTGGTTTTGTGGCTAGAGAGACCAGAATATTGTCAGCAGGGGGAAGTGAAGGGAGGGGTCTACACCATCATCACTTCCAGGTTGCTGGCTTCTTTAGCTCCAAGTCAAAACCCAAGGAATTCATCACCGTGTTGTTCCTTAAGTCTCGAGGTCCCTAGCCTTCTTCTCCACCTTTAAGAGTTCTTTAATATTTGTCCTAAGATTTTAGTTGTCCCTAAAGGGGAAATAGAAAAAAAAGTATGTCTATTCCATCGCCCCTGAGCAGAAGTTTGGTTTCACACTTGTTTTTGTGATCTCCTTTTGTGGAAGATAATCCCCCAATATTTGACTGTTAAAAATTAGCCTTTCATATCATGCCTTAGAATCCTGAACAGCTATGTCATTGTGCCCTCAAACACGTCTGTCAGATGCAGTCACCATGAGGAGCCCCTCATGGTGTCAAACAAACACCTCATACTCTCACACGTGTCCTTGTGCATTGCCCCTAGAAGTTGCTCACAGAATCTTCACCATTTCTAAAACTATCATGAGAGGGCCAATGTCCATTATTAAAGTGCGACCTCAATATGTCCCAAAGCTCCCCGTCATTAGCACCTCTGAGTACTGTTGAGCTCCTTACAAAGGAAAGAACAGCTCCTCGCCTAACAATGCCCTGCTTTGGCATTTGGATCCCAACAAAATTCCCTTTATTCCCAAAGACCACAGAAGGTGGAAACTAGTCAAGGTACCAAGTGAGAGCCGTTTCCCATTTTACTTCTTACACACCCTGCTCCCACTCATGCTCCTAACCAAAACTCCCCTTGCTCTCCTAGAAGAAAAGTACCCATGTGTATCCACGAGTGCAAATAGCTGAAGTGAGTGATTTCATTCCTTACATTATGTCTACTCCTTTCTGTCCTAAGTCAGTCAAAATACTGCCGAACACACCATATTGAAAGCATTAGGGGATTCAAAAAAGTGTATGACAATATTTATGAGATCAAAGATGTGATCATCTAGTTTGGAAGAATTCATACTTCCAAAAAAATCTAAATAAAAGTAATTGAACTGGTATTAATATGCCATGTTGGGAGAGGTGGCATCTGGAAAAAAAAATCCCTTGTTAACTTTTCTCTCTTAACTTTTCCAAGAAAACACACACACACACACACACACACACACACACACACACACAAATAGGAAAAAAGAGACCCCAGAAAATTTAAGTGGCTTGTCCCTTGTTATTTGACCAGTAAACAGTGATTCTGGGACTAAACAGGAACATCTTTACTTTGAGTACTAGACCATGGTAAGAAACTTTTAATGAGATCAGTAAGTATTTTAGCTTGTACAAACACAAATCATCTGAAGATTAAACTGGAGAACAGTGACAGGAAGAAAAGTTAGCAAAGTGACAGCTCCAACAGACTTAAATGCAAAAAAAAAAAAAAAAACAGCCTCTAGAAACATCCACAGTTAAGATTTGAGATGTTCATTTTATAATGGCATATATTTAAAAAGAGGAAGAAGAAGGTCTATTTCTCCTAACAATCTCACAAGATAAAATTCTGTTTACTCTTGCTTTAATGCCTAAAGCTCTTACTGTCTGGTAGTTCCTGATTCAATAATTAGTAAGTGGTAAACAAGTGAGATTTAAAGTTCCCTAATAAAAGTTTCCTTATAGCAGGCACTAAAAGTATCAAGAAGCTGTAACTAGTGAAAATGGTTTTCAAATAGTCATCTATAAGCAACAGCATTTGATGATGTGAAAAAAAATACATGAAAAGCATTCTAAAGGCAGAGATGGTTTTAAATTTCATTTATTACTGTATTTTTTTTTTTTTTTGCTTAGAACAATGTACAGCACATAATAGGAACTCATTAGATATTTGTTAAACGAATTCTAGGAAATTATTTCCATTATTAACAACAAAACTCTCTTAGAAATGCACATGATGTCACTTGATGTTGTCTCAGGGCAATTTTACTGGGCCAAAAACTAACTTCTGAGCCCCTGATCTCATCCTTTTTGTCCAATCAACCAACAGGGTAGAAAACTTATTAGCAACTCTGGCAGATACGGCTTCATCACTTATTGGAAGAAGCTGCCCTCAATTAACCAAAGCCAAGTTCCCATATCCATGTCCTGTGGGAGAATGAAACAATGAGAAAAAATTAGAGGATCTGATGGTAGACCTAAGTTCCAATCCCACTTGTATCATTTACTCCCTGGATAACCCTGATCTTCAGGGGCTTTTTATCTGAGAAATAAGAACTTCATCTCTTAAGATACTTATGATGAATGGGGGGAAAAAAGATTAGTAAAGAAAAATATATTATAGATCTCCTGACACAGAGTATGCACATCATATTTGCAGAATATTTAAGTCAGATCCTGAAAATTCACCCTTTTACTATGATGCTTATGAACAGACTTACCAGCTAACCCAAGGTAATTCTATTAAATTCTAACAGCCAAAAACTAGACGTAGGCTTATTTCCACAGACAGTTTATACCTTTGTGATTCTAACTCCCTTCAGATCTGCTAAATCCTGTAGCCTTTGATAGTTTGGGACAAACATTACCTTCCAGTTATCCAAAGCTTAGAGGTAAAACTCCCAAAATGTGTAAGCTATTTGGTACATAATCGATAGTCACCTATGGTGTGGCTAACAATACAATAAAAACATGGCTCCATATTCCACTGAAGCTCAAATATAATCACTCTGGAAAACAACATCTCAGGGCTGGCTTACTCTGAGCCCCTGATAAAATATAGCCAAAGGAGAAATGCTGTCCGTGTGGTCAACACTGAATCTGGATGGTTAGAGTCAAAGAAAAATAATCACTGAACCACCTTGAGTCTCTCTTTATAGATCAGGAATTGGAAAAGACTTAGATGAGATGTCTTCAGTCTTCTTTCACATGGATCTAGACCTTTGCCCTCCTATTTTCAGCATCCTTTACATACGTGGAGTTGTGCAGTTACTTAGAGGTGCCCCCAGACCATGGCTGATAGATGATGTGATTTCTAAGGTCCTCCTTGCTCTAATATTCTTGTCTATGAACGTCTGAATGGTAGATGGCGTGAATATCATGATAACAGTAGCTAATGTTTCTTCACCATGTACCAAGCATTATGCTAAGTACTTTCATTTAATCTTCTTTAATAACCAAGGAGCTAGGTGCTACTAGTACTATTTTATTAATGAAGAAATCTGAGCATGAGGAACTTTTATCACTTTTCTAAGCTTCACAGCTAGGACATGCAGAGGTGATGTACGACCCTAGGCTGTCAGCCCCCAAAGTCCACACTCTTAAGCAACCCTATTCTGCCAACCAGGACATCATTTAGAGAATTCCTGAGGCTGGCTTAGAGGCCAGATAAATTCAAGGGATTATCCTGCCCAAGTTCTGGAATATGAGCTGGCATGATCTTTTTGACAACTTTTAAAATAAAGGGAAAAGAATAGTCAAAGAGAAGAATCAGAGTGATTTTCCTCGTGTGATTTAATAAAGAGTTCTTTCCTAACTTTCCTTTATCTGCTTTCTGAACATAAGAATAAAAGTAGAAAGAAATGAGGAGGAAAGTGTTGAGTCAGGGGAATGTGGTTTTCCGAAGCATAAAGTGCAGGAGCTGAGGCTTTCCTAAAGCTGAGGGTGAAATGCTACACACCTGCTCCCCACCCCCAGCCTTATTTCTCAAGTCACTTGCAATAATGAGCAGTAAAAAAAAAAAACCATATATATATATGTGTGTGTGTATATATATATATATACACACATACATATAACTTCCACCTTTGTGCATTTTGCTTTTCAGGCTTATTAAAAATAGCACTCATTAACACCAAACAAGAATTTATATCTACTGTACATAAATTAGCATACCAATTTCAACAATCCTCACCCTATGGCAATGAAGTAAAGTTAAAATGAAAAATCAAATCAGCTTTAGTCATCCTGTTCCTTCCCCCTTCCACATTTTCGATTTATCTTTTGCCTCTTCTAACTCTGGTCCCAGCTGCCAACTACAAGCTGTAGGAGTTTCAAACCTCAGGCATCAAGTGGTATTTATCCCAAGGCTGACCTCTACAGCTGAACAGCCTGGTGACCAGTAACCCACTTCAGGTTCACGGAAACCCACAAAGGTCCTACTCTCTTGCCGTCTTGCTTGTGCTTTCTCTGCACTGCACCCTCTGGATGTTCTCAGGACACATAGCTCAGTAATGTTCATGCAGGAGAACTTCCCAGACCTATTTCTTCATCCAGATGTCAGGTCCTGCATTTTTAATGTCTTTAAAAGATTATTTCATTTGTGGCTTCATTGAAAGTCCCGATTCTATTCTGGATGGAGCAGGTGTTCAGGTGGGGGAACTCTATCAATTCTACCTGCATCTACTTTGTTAATGGACCCCAGTAAATATGGGGATAAGGGGTTGGCCAGGAAACCCAGACTATTTACTCATAGTTCTCAGAAATTAGTCAAAAGACAGAGTGATGAGATTGATACAAATTAGAGGCTACTTATAATCCATAATGTAGACAAGACAATGAGGAAGGTGGAATTGCAACTTGTCTCTGAATTAGGGGAGTCAGTAACAGGCACAGTGGAAAACGCTTGTCTTCCCTGGGAGCCTCAATCTCCATGTTCTATATTTAAGCTTACATACTAAATAAAATTGTCCTGCCTTGAAAAAGCCAGAAAATTGTAAAAGATGGTATGGAAATCTACTGTATCTAGAGGCTTTAATTAAATGTTTAGACAAATATCATACGATTTCACTGATTTGTGGAATCTAAAAACCAAAACAAATGAAACAAGCAGACTCTTAAATGCAGAGAACAAACTGGTGATTGCCGTAGGGGAGGTGGGTGGGTAATGGGTGAAATAGTTAAAGGGGAATAAGAGGTACAGATTTCCAGTCATTAAATAAATAAGTCACAGAGATGAAAAGCACAGCGTAGGAAATACAGTCAATAATATTGTAATCATGTTGTGTGGTGACAGATGGGGACTACACAGATAGTGGTGAGCCTTGTGTGATATACAGAATTGCTGAATCAATGCTGTATACCTGAGACTAATGTGCCATTATACTATCCTACGTTATAATCCTTTATATTGTATGGTATACATGATAACATTATAATCTAGTAATAACATTATAATATAGAACTCCACTGCATTAATGAAACTTCAATTTTAAAAAGGCTTTGGCAACCATTGTCGATTTCTTTAATATTCTAACTTTTATAATCATTACATTTCCATATGGAAGTGTCACTTGTTTATTCATTTATTCATCAAGAACGTATTAAGCAACTTAGGAAAAGTCATATGCTAAATGTGGGAGCTACATAACTGTATAAGAGAGGGCTGCTATTCTCAAGAAATGTATGATACCTAAGGGAGACATAGAGTCTTCCTCTTTGCATAAACTGCAGTACTACTGGTAGAAGGTAAATTAAAGACCATCTAATACAGTGCTTCACACAAGATACATACAAGGCATTTGAGGATCTATTTAAAATGCAGCTTCTGATGTAGTTCTCAGACAGTGCCTAAGATTCTGTATTTTTATCAAGTGCCCAGGTAATGCAGAAGCTTCTGGAACATATGAGATACCGAGGTATTTTGAAGCAGCTGGAATCACTGTGCATTAATCTTTTATATACCAATAGCCATTACCCCAAAAGAGCAGCCTCATAATATCTTTACGAAATAATGTCCCCCAGAGAAGCAGCATGCCCACATCTGCGACTCACCAGCTATTTCGCTTTTACAAGCTATTTACCTCTGTAAGCCTGGGTATCCATCTGAAAGATGGGGGCAATAATACCTAACTGAAAGCATTGTGGAGAGGACGAGAGCAATCATGCTGCTATGGTAGCCAGTACACGGATGTTGGCACCCAGGAACAAGGAGCTCCTTTTACCATTATTACGAGCTGAGAAGAAAATGGGTATTTCTTTTTAAATGTTAATAATGACACTTTATCTTTTCTAGTCATAAAAGGCAATATCATTAAGAAGAAGAGTAAACCTCAGTAGGAATTTGCAAGCGCAGGTGAAGGACACGTTCTAGCCCTAGCACTTGGTCAGAGGCTCCCATCAGTCATTCCAGTTGCAATCAGCAGTGTGCATTTGCATTAGGTAAGACATACTGATTTCTGGACGAAGTCAACCCAGATCTCTCCCCTGCTAATAAGAAATTGGGAGGCACGAAACAACCCCAGATGGTGCGTGTTTGTAGTAACAAATGAAGATATTTTAATAGTGTGAGTTAAGTTTTACTTTGTGTTTTTAATGAGGAACTCACTGCCCGCGACATTTTAATTGTAAACTAGACTGCCCCATGAGGTCCTAAACTATTTTATGTTAAACATAAAGCTTTGTAAATTTGTATCGATGATATTATTCATCCCCTGAAGCACAAAGGGATATAAAAATATTTCATAATGAGCCATGAATACATAACATAACCCCAAAAGTTTAATAATACTAACCCGTATTTCATTTCACCAAACAATTCCTACTGCCACCTGCATGAAACCATGTTCAAATGAGAAGATTCAAAGTCGGTTTCAAAGATATCAACAGTTATTCTCCTGAAATTCTAAGTGGGAATAACCAAGCATCAAGTGGGATAAGGTTGTTCTTTTGACAGAGTATTCTGGATGGACAAGCAAGTCATTTACAAAAATCTCTTTTCTTCAATTACTTGAAAAGTAACATTATTTGGAGATGACTTATTTAATAAGATCAGCCCCCATCTCCCAGGAACCATTCTCGTTTTAAAGTTCTCATCTCTCATTCGATAGAATATTTCCTTGCAAATGAAGACGGGGAAAGGAAACCGCTTGGAACATTTTTAAAGCCTTTCCCAGAGATTATGAAAATAAGAGCCATTAATGCCATTAATCGCACTCTATTTCAAAGAAGAAGAATTAGTTTCTAAACCCATTTCTGTCACTAAATATGACTATTTGTCCTTGGGCAAGTCCATGAGTCTTTGGATCATTCTTTCCTGTCTCCCAAGGAAGAGTTTTTCAAAATCTGGTTGAGGATCACCCAAGTACAGCATCAACTACAGAGCATCTTAAAGTCTATTTCCTGGGTCACACCTGTTCCTATTGAATCAGGCTCCAAGGGTGTCACTTTTCTTGACAAGTTTTTTCTTTTTGTTTTTTTTAAAGATTTTATTTATTTATTTGACAGAGATAGAGACGGCCAGCGAGAGAGGGAACACAAGCAGGGGGAGTGGGAGAGGAAGAAGCAGGCTCATAGTAGAGGAGCCTGATGTGGGGCTCGATCCCATAACGCCGGGATCACGCCCTGAGCTGAAGGCAGACGCTTAACCGCTGTGCCACCCAGGCGCCCCTTGACAAGTTTTTTCTTATGCTTCCTAAGTATGAGAACCACTGGAGTAGTAGAACCAAGCCTTCCATTTCCAATATTCTTTGGTTTGGAATAAAGACTGAACCTGAATTACAATCCTTGACAAATCCCACACCCAATCCACTCCACCATTTCCCTATGATACTGTACTTTGGTCTCCATTTAGAATTTGAATTCTTCCATCAATGTGACAACTACTAATTATGTGCTTACAATATGCAATGTCTTATTTATCTTTACCCTAACTGAAATAGGACAGATGACAAACCTTAGGGGAAGCATGTGGACAAGGCTGCAGGTAACTAACAAGACACTAGAAAATGGCTACAATGAATACAGCCAAGACTTCCTTCCATTTATAATCAAAGGAATCATACCTATGTTAAAATATTAGAGTTAAACCAGTCGCTAAAAGCTAGATGTATTAAAGTATGTCTAATATCATCCTGTTTTTGTAATGTAACATCGAAAATACTCTTTAGGGAGATGTGCATGTGTGCAATGTCTATATAGGTGCAGTGATGATTTTTATGTAATATATAAGCATGAGAATAAAAGGAAGTAATTACTTTTCCTGAAATGTTAGGAGTAAGGAATGATTTGGGTGGGAAGGAAAAGGAAGAAAGAAGCAAGAAAACAGAGAGTAGGTTAGATATAGCAATTATGCATTTATGTAAAATTATGCCTATGTATATATATAAATATATTTTAAGATAAAATAGAATAAATTTGAATATTGAAAAACTAAATAAACCAGAGGTTATGCAAGTAACTCAACAGTCGTACATGTTTTAAATATATCACATAAAACTGGCCATCTGTACCATCCTTCGGATTACTATGGCTCTATTCTAATTAGATACTTTCTAATTTAAAACCTAGAAACCTCAGGAGCTCCCTAAAAAGAAGGAACTTTGGCTGTGTTCAGGGCAGAGGATCAGATAAAGCTTTGTTTGGATTAGATTAACTCTGGCAGCAATTACCTGCACAATTCTGAGCAGCCCCTGTTGTCACTCTGGTTTTCATTCAATCACTTGTAAAATGAAGAGATAGATCTAGATTTTTAAGATTTTTTTCAAAATGTATTCCTACTCTCTGCAAATTCTGCCTCTGTAGAAATCCAAGTTTATTTATTTTTCTTTTTTCATCAAGTTTCAGGCAAAAAAAAAAATTGCTTTGTAAAGAAAAAACTTTTTTAAACTAATTTCCCTTAGTTACCCCTGGAGAGAGGACCATACAGGAGACCGTGACAAGATAAAATCCTATCCTGCCAGGAAGAGGTAGGAGTAGAGAGGGATCCTGAAGCCTTTTCTCTAAGAGTTAGAGAAAGAAAGAGAGAAAGAAAGAAGCAAGAATGAAAGGAAGGATGGAAGAAAGGAGCGAAGGAAGGAAGGTTGGAGGAATGATGGAAGAAAGCAAAGATGGAAGGAAGGCTAGAAGGAAGGAAAGAATAGGATGGAAGGAGTAAGGAAAAGAAAAAACCTAAGCATCTGCAGTATAAGAAAGGGCCTTTTCAACCAAGCAGGTGTGTGCCAGTTGAATGTAGCCTGCAGGAAAAGGGAACTGTCCCAGAGAAAGTGGCAGTCTTATATTCTTATCGTAGCCAAGATATGGGTAATAATCCCATCTGTTAGGGAGATGATGAAATGTGAGGCAAAGAAAATGAGTTCATGAACTTGAGATGTTAAAAAAAAGAGAAAGAGAGCGAGCTCATTCAATATCTCGGAACTGCCTAAAGCTTTCTTTGAGCCAAGTTTAATTTCCTTTGTCAAGTACAATTTGCAATCTCAAAGGATAGAAGTGTGGGTACATGCGCTCTTCCCAGTACATTCTGTACTGTACTGTCCATCCACGGCTCAGCAGGGTGAATATATGAAGTAATTTACCTAAAGATTCGGATTCCTTTCTGTAATATTGGAATTTTCAAGTCTGAGCAGGTCTGCAGAAGACATCATCAGTCAGCTTTGTGCTTAATAAAAAACAATGCTTTTTCTGCACTAGAACTAAACATTCAAAATGAGCTTATAGATTTCAGTGCTCCTGGGAATGTATCGTGTGACCTTGAAGATAGTTACATCACCTTCCAGTGTCTTTATTTCCCAGTTCCCAAAACAGAACTTGTGTGTCAGATTGCAAGCAGAGGCCCAGAGATGTGAAGTGACATATTCAAGGTCCCGTAGCTGGTTACTAGCTGTGTCTAGGAGGACTCTCAGTGGCTAGTGACTACATATCCATCCCAAACTGGCTTAAGAAAAAACAGTTATTTGTTCAAGTTGAAGACCAGCTTCAAGCCTAACTTGATGCAAAGTTCCAAAAATTCTCATCAGATCTAAATCTCTCCCCAGCTTCTCATTCTCCACCTCTAAGTTGGCTCCATTCTTAGGTAGATTCTCTCCTTATACTGCAAGGTGTCTGCCAGTAGTTCCAGACCTTATCCTCCTATTCTCGGGTCAAAATCCAGTGGGAAGGAGCATCTGCTTCTGTACTATAATTTACTAGCAAAAAATTAATTGTGTCTCCATGTCTCTGTGAAAATAAAATGTCCTAGAGTGTGACTCAATCATGTCCCTAGTTCCAAGGTAAGAGTGGTACTCCGCATGGACTGAGAACGCAGGAGGCATACAGAGAGTCTCAAATGGCAGAGGCTGTTAGCAGAAGGAAGGAAAATGGATAACAGGGAGGTCAACAGTATTTGCTATGACAACAGAAACCAAGTTTTCAGGATTCCGGTTCCTACCTCAACCCATTCTATACCATCTGTGGGTGGCGATTGACAATTGATGGGGAGGTTAATTACATGGTGAATCCTAGGATTTAAGTGAAAATCAATCTTTGATGATAATCCAAGGAACAAAACCACTCATGTAATTTTAACATTGTACTGTCAAAGTCAAGTACATTTTCACCCTTATGACCTTGGATTTAGGAATGTATCATTAAATATGACATAAGCATGAACAACAAAAGAAAAAAAAAAACAGATAAATTGGGCTTTATCCAAACTAAAAACTTTTGTGCACCGAAGGATACTATTAACAGAGTGGAAGGCAACCCACATAATGGGAGAAAATACAGGGGTTTAATATCTAGAATGTATAGAGAACACCACAACTCAACAACAAAGACAACCCGCTTTTAAAATGGGCAAAGGAATTGAATACACACTTCTCCAAAGAAGATTTGCAAATGGCCATTAAGCACTCAAAAAGATGTTCAACATCATTAGTCTTTGGAGAAATGTAAATCAAAACCAGAGCTACCACTTCACACTTACTATGACAGGCTTAATTTTAAAAAAAAAAAAAAAAAAAAAAACAGAAAACAGGCGTTGGTGAGGATGCAAATATTGGAACCCTCGTAGGTTGCTAGTGGAAATGTACAGTGGTGCACCATAGAAAATAGTGTGGTGGTTCCTCAAGCATTCAACATAAAATTACGACACAACCCAGTGGTTCTGCTCCTAGGTATATACCCAATGAATTGAAAACAGAGGCTCAGTCAGATATTTAAACACCAATGTTTATTGCAGCATTATTCACAATAGACGAAAGATGAAAACAACCCAAATGTCCATCAATAGGAGAAGCGATAAAATGTGATATCATACATACAATGGAATGTTATTCTGCCATAAAAAAGAAAGAAGTTCTACACATTCTGCAATATGGATAAACTTTGAAATCACGCTTTATGAAGTAAGTCAAACACAAAAGGAAATGCTGTATAAATATACTTATATGAGATATTCACCATAGGCAAATTTACGGAGGTATAAATTGTATGTGGGGGTTGGGGAATTATTGTTGAATGTGAACACAGATTCTGTTGGGGGTAATGGAAAAGTATCAAAAATAGATAGCGGTGATGGTTGCACCTTGTGAATGTAATCAATGCCACTGAACTGTACATTTAAAACTTATTAAAATGGCAAATATCACATTATATATATTTTACCATAATAAAAAGAAGAACAAAGTCAAGCATGTTGCATTTTCATTTTGGTAGAGAGCAATGTCCTCATACGTGTCATTAGCTCGGAACTATCACATAGCCAGCTGCAAAAGAGGCTGAGAATTTGGTTTTTTTTGGTTTTTTTGTTTTTTTTTTTTTAAAGATTTTATTTATTTATTTGACAGAGAGAGACAGCCAGCGAGAGAGGGAACACAAGCAGGGGGAGTGGGAGAGGAAGAAGCAGGCTCATAGCAGAAGAGCCTGACCTGCGGCTCGATCCCAGAACACTGGGATCACGCCCTGAGCCGAAGGCAGACGCTTAACTGCTGTGCCACCCAGGCGCCCCAAGAATTTGTTTTTATTCGAGTACACTGCAAACCAAACAGTCCGGTCAATTTAGTAAGGTAGAAGTACTAAGTGGATATTAGGCAGGAAAACAGTAGCATCTATATTTCTGTTCTTTTTTTTTCTTCTCGTTTCCTCTCAAGTATCCAGAACTCCTTCAGCAAGGTGACAATCGCTATTTCCCACTTGTGAGGACATGTA
This sequence comes from Ursus arctos, assembly GCF_023065955.2. Classification (NCBI taxonomy): domain Eukaryota; kingdom Metazoa; phylum Chordata; class Mammalia; order Carnivora; family Ursidae; genus Ursus; species Ursus arctos. The sequence goes on from NW_026622930.1 coordinate 20,180,823, forward strand.
GACGCCACAGAGCTAGAGATTGTCACTGGTGTATTTGGCAAAAATGTAACTATCATTTGTGTTGAATATTGAAACCAGCTGAGCCTACGACTTATTAATTTAATGAGACATTCCTGTCACTTTCTGATGTCAAGCCAAAAAGAAAAAATATTCATCCGATGTATATATCACCGAACCTCTGTAAATTCCCCACTTCGCGTTCGGGCACTACATTCCAATAGTTTTTAACTGCAAATTTTTCACTCGTTTGTGGACTGACTGACGCATTCCACAATCATGGTCCAACTACCTGTATGTGCAAGACACAGAAGGTAACGGAAGTGCCAACCAGACAAAACATCCACCTTTAAAGAACCTCTAACTAAGAAGGAAAAGTAAGACGAGCTGTCAAATAATTATGTTCAGCTACAAATTTCTCTTGAGTCCATATCTCCACCCCTAAGGTGGGGTCACTTGACTTTCACTCTCCAACACAGACCTCCCTCAGTGCTGGGGTTTTCAGCTTCTAATCTCTTTTGAACTGGGTTTAATCTGACTTTGTATCTAATTCTTAATGAAAGCTTCAGTTTAAGATATACCCTTGTTCTTGACCACTCTCACTATTCTCCCCGAGGAACAAAGGCTTACCCTAAAGTCTATTCAATCATCTATTTAGTATGTATTTATTTACTTAAAATATTTTATGAAGCCAGCCCCTGTAATAGGTCTGAGGATACTATAATGAACAAAAACAGCCATGGAGCTCAGTCTACAGAGGAAAGTATACAGTAGCCAAACATTCTCCCAAACAAAGTTAACATCCCCATGGTGACAGGGCGAGGACAGAGTGGCACATGTCACTGGGAGAATCTATAATGGGAGAGAGTTGGTCTAGGCTCCGTTAACTACCAGCAGGACCATCTGATACTAAAGGCTAAATCCGTGTTATCACTGAATTCACTGGTGGCAAATTTAATGGCAGTCAACCATTTGTTGTTTACTGCATGCCTGGTTTCCTTGATTTGCACCTGCCTCTCGGCATCTCCACGCCCTGCTGGTTGGCATCTCTGATGCTGATTATTTCTACATGGTAATACTATTGCCAGACTCACTACTGTATTTGCCCACCATGATTTTCCTCTCATTACGTGAAACATGGACTAAGTCATAGGAGCACCCCATTCCTGGGAAGCCTGACCAGTTTCCAGATCCGGATGCTTCTGGTATCGCTTGTCTCAATTACATCCCAAGCTCCTTAAACAAAATTTTAAAATTTTTTTAGAAAACATATACAACTTATTATTAGTTTCTTCAAGTGACTATTCTGGGAGAATTCCTCTAGCTTGTTAACCCTAAAGTTTGGTCTCTTAAAATTCACAGCTTCATCTGTAGCTTTGGCTTGTTAGTACTTTTTTAGAAGTAACATGGTGTACAACTGCACCTAAAATGATATTTAGGTAGGTGGACAATCTTCTGCTGAAAAAGGCAGGGTTGGGGAGGCACAATTATTTGCTCCCAGCTGCAAGTCCAGGGCAGGTTCTGATCTAAGTAGAGAGAGGAGCTTCAGCCATTGTGGAAGGGCCTCCTTCATGTGAGGAAATTTGTGAGGCATGGTTACCACAAAGATGCTTTGGAAAAAGGACCACACTCTCCTAATTTTGGGGGGACCACAACTTTGCTCCAACACAGAGAAACCTGAGAGAAAGCCTGGTATCCTGAAGGCCTTGATGCCTCAAAATCTGCGCAGAAAGCCATGATAACCTAGAGGACAATGGAGGCTTAGAGACTTTTCGAAGAGACCGTGGTTAGTAAGCCACTCTGGCTGCAAGTTTCTCAGAGCCCAGTCATCATTCATTCCTCCCATTTGTCCTGGCCATCAGAACCCCAGTTTTGTCCTGTAGCAATGTACTCAATCCCAGGGGAAGAACTACAATTGGGCTACACCAATTCTAGTCATTTCACAGCTCTTTGGAAGTGATTGTTGTAGGGGTAAGTGTGAGACCTACTTCCAGCCCAAGGAAAATTTAATAGAGGTTTCTGAGAATGTTTTTGCTTTTCAAATAAGGGAGAAACATACCAGGAGATGCTCCCTGCCTCCTCTTTTCTACTTTTGCACATTTTCTACCAGTAAAAAAAAAAAAAAGAGTAGAAAAGCAAAGAAGAGAGAGAAGGTATAGTAGAAATCTGTGTGAAGCTGGATACCATGAGTCCTGATGGCCGCAGAGTCAGGCAGTTCCCCTCTGTGCTGTAGAATCATGATTGGTAAACCTTGCCCTTTTACCTGTGCCCCCTGTGTGGCCACTACACAATGAGGAAATTAGGGGGTCTGAGTGAGGTCCTTTGTTCAGCCATGACTAAGGCATGGTACAAATGGAAAGCATTATCATCTTGTTATCCCTCATTTCAGGAGGGGTCCTCATTAACCACTGGAAGCTGTATCCTGCCATAGCCATCAAGCCATAAACGGTGCAGAAGTGAGCCATAAATTACTCCTAATTGCACCATCCCATCACATCAGAACCAGGGACTGCTCCAAATTAACAGGCAGCAAATTTAAAGCAGATATAGGGATATCATTTTCTATGCAATACTTAATTAGCCTCTAGAAACTGCTACCATGGGGCATTACCTCAGAGCCCCAGTCGCATCTCCGGAAGAGCAACTGCGGTCGCAGTGCATAGTACAAAACGCACCGATGGCCCCTCCCAGAGTTTGCAACCCATTCTAATTGCTCAGAGACTGTGATCAGAGAGGACGTTCCGCGGTGGCGTACTGTGCAATTGGCCTCTTACTTACTAAAGTGGTCTATAGCTATTTCTTTATGGCTAGAACTACGCTACAGCAAGCCCCTTCCTTGGCTCTCCGTGGTCTTGTCAATGATCTGACTGAGACAGTGGTGGCTCTTTATGTATACAGTTTAGAACAATATTGAGACCAACTGGAAACTCGAGCTGCCAATGAAGGATGGGTAATCTTGGTGGAGGATTCTATAGCCTTCTGTTCAATAACTGCTTAGAGTGCCATTGAATTCAATCTTAGGGTTTAGCCTGGACCAGCGGGGAGAAGGTAGAACACTCACAGGAGAGGGCACAACTTTGAGCACAGCTAGTCGTCTCTGCCAATGACAAAAGAAGCACACAGTTTCTTTTGTCCTCCATTGGCTCAGTCACTGAAAAAGACCTGTGGAAACGGCTTGAGCAAACTTGTCATCGGATTCTCTTTTGAGATAGATGTTCAGGGTCTAATCCTCCTCACGTCCTTGGATTCTGAACATTGTTGCTGGGAATATATAATTATACTCATTAGAATACACAAGACCTAAAACCAGCTGGAAAAGTCTCTCCTTCAAATTTTTCAAAAAAAAATAAAAAATAAAAAACAACTAATTATATCACAGAAGCAAAAACATGGTAATTAAAATGACCATTATGTAGCAAGCTTCCTATAATTATTGTTATTCGTTTTGGTAACCAGGAGTTTGAGGATTTGAATTTTATTTTCCAAGCCATAAGTGTGAAAAAAGCAATTTATTTACTTTACTGTTGGTCACCAGGAATTAACTTCCACCCATTTCTTCAGACTTCATTGGAGGACAGTATCATTCCTCTTTATCCTTGTCATTAATTTTTAAGGGATAGTTTTCCTGTCTATTCTTCTCAGATCACATTGACAAACACAGTTCCTATCCTGGGCCAATTACAGAGCTCAGGGCAGAGCCTCTTCCAGATACTCACTCTCTCCAAATACTACTTCTTCTTCCCCCCCCCCCCCCCCAATCTGGAGCAGGAAAAGGTTAACTCTGCAGAATTGTTTGAACCCATCTGCCCAATTTGTTAAATTCTCCAGTATTGATGGCCACAATCATTTCCTAATTATTGCTAATTCTATCCCTAAACTGTTAGATTTCTTCAAATCATCACTCTATATAATAGAGTCATGCCCAGGATGGAAGGATGTACTGTATTATGTGGAAATAATAATTTTATTTTTTTTTTAAGATTTTATTTATTTATTGACTGAGACAGAGAGAGCAGAAGTAGGCATAGAGGCAGGCAAAGGGGGAGAAGCAGACTCCCCGCTGAGCAGGGAGCCCTAGGTGTGGCTCGATCTCAGGACCCTGAGCTCACACACTGAGCCACCCAGGTGCGCCAAATTTTAAAAGAAAGTAATAGGAGAGGAACACAGAAATTCCACAAAATAAAAAGATGAAGATCAAGAAAGGAAGGCTATGAGAAGCCAGAGGGAAAATCGGTGTTACTGCATGCAACTATTATAAATCAGATATGGTGCTGGGCGTGCCGCATGCATCGCTCGTGCACTGAAGAACAGTCTTACCAGGGGTTTTCGTCTGCATTTTGTAATTGAGGCATAGAGAGCTTAAATAATTTGTCCATGTTCATTCAGAGATAGAACTGTAATTCATAACCAGATTTCTTGATTCCAAAGATTAAAATAATCATTTTTTTCATTTGCATCTTCCTTCATGTTTTCATTTGCATCTTCCTCCATCTCTTTGTTTTTAACTTATCTGAATTTTTATAATTAAAGTGGGTTTTTCAGAGACAGCAATGTAGTTTGGTCTTGTCTTTTTATTCGCTCCAGGAATCTCAGTCCTTTAACTGGTACATTAAGCCATCCACATTTAAAGCAATGGTGGAGGGGCGCCTGGGTGGCTCAGTCTGATGAACGTTCAACTCTTGATTTCTGCTCAGGTCATGATGCCAGGGTTGTAAGATCGAGCCCCGCATCAGGCTTCATGCTGGGGTTGGAGGTGCTTGGGATTCTCTCTCTCCTTCTACCCCTGCCCCTGCTTGTGTGCACTCTCTCTCTCTTTTTCTCTATCAAAAAATAAAAAATAAAAAAATAAAGTGATGATGGATATAATCAGATTACTATCTACCATCTCTACAACTGTTTTCTATTGGTTACATTTATTCCTTGATTCCTTTTGCCCCTTTTTTTCATTTTACTGCCTTATTAAATTTTAATTTAACATTTTCTAGAATTCCATTATAGCTTCTTTCTTAGCATATCATTTATACCTCTTTTTTAAAATGTTTTGGTGGCTACCCTAAAGCTTACAATACACATTTTAAAATAATTGAAGTCAGCTTTCCCATAACACTACCCTGTTTCACATGCAGCGTGGGTATCTCATAGGAGAGTATCCCCAATTTCTCTCTCTCATCCTTTCTGACACTGCTGTCAGTTATTTTCATGATCCATATGCTGTAATCAACCAATACATTGCTACTGTTATTGTTTTAAACAAACCATTGTCTTTTAGAGTAACTAAGAATAAAAAAAGTAAAATAAATAAATTTTATTTATTCTTGCTCTCTCTTCCTTTCTTTATGCAGATTCAAGTATTTAACCTGTATCGTTTTTTCTCCTGCTTCCAGAATTTTTTAAAACATTCCTTGCAGAGCAGGTCAGCTGGTAAGAAATCTCTAATTTTTGTTTATGAAAGAGAAAGTATTTCTCTTTCACTTGTGAAAAGTAACACTGTTGAATATAGAATTCTAAGTTGGTGAGAATTTTTCTTTCAACTCTTTAAAGATTTCACTGCACTTTCTTCTTTCCTGTGTGGTTTCTGATAAGAAGTCTGCTATAATTTTTATCCTTCCCCCTCTATAGGCAAGGCAATTTTATGTCTCTGGCTTCCTTGAAGTTTTTCTCTTCGTCTTTGATTTTTTGTGGTTTGAATATGATACATCGAGTTATAGGGCTTGGGGTATTTATTTTGCTTGGTATTCTCTGAGCTTCCTGGATTTGTGAATGGTGCTTGGCACTAACTTTAGAAAACTCTCCACTGTTATCATTTCAAATATTTCTGTTCTGTTCTCTCTTCTCTCTTCTTCCAATATTCCAATTATGTATGTGTTACACCTTTTGACATTGTCTCACAATTTTTTTCATTTTTTAAGTGAAGAATAATTAATACACAATGTTATATTAGTTTGAGGTTTACAATATAGTAATTTGACAATTCTATATATTTCTGAATGGGAGAAATATTTGCAAATGATATAATGATATCATAATGATATACCTGATGAAGGGTTAAAACCCAAAATATGTGAAGAACTTATACATCTCAACACACACACACACACACACACACACACACACAACCCCACAAATAATTTGATTTTAAAACAGAGGACCTGAATAGACATTGTTCCAAAGAAGACATGCAGATGGCCAACAGACACATGAAAAGATGCTCAATATTATTAATCATCAGGGAAACGCAAAAAAAAAAAAAAAGTATCATTCTACACCTGTCAGAATGGCTAAAATCAAAAACACAAGAAATAACAAGGTTTATTTCATTCTTTTTTTTTCCTCTTTTGATTTCAAGTTGAGATCCTCCTATTGACATACCTTCAGTTTCACTGATTTTTATTTTCGGCTGTGTCAAGTGTACTGATAAGGCCATGAAAGACATTCTTCATTTCTGTTTCTGGATTTTTGATTTGCAGCATTTTCTTTTGACTCTTCCTGTTTCCACATTTTCCAACTGTTTTTGCATACTGTTTTTTTCTATTAAAGCCCTTAACATTTTAATCATCGTTATTTTAAAATCACTGTCTGATCATTTCAGCATCCGTGGCATATCTGAGTCTGGTTCTAATGATTGCTTTCTTTTCAGACTTTGTATTTTTCTGGACTTTTCCCATACCTTGTAGTTTTTTGTTGCACACTGGACATGCAATATTGGATGACAGGAGTTGAGGATTTAAATAGGATATTAGTGTGAGAATTTGTGCTAAGCTGACTAGGAGACAGTCTGTGTTAAATGTTTGCTATAACTATAAGCACCACAGGCTTCAAATTCCTCTAGTGTTCTTGTTTTTGTCTCCTTCTTGGCTTTGAGCTATCATCATGTAAAGTTCAGCTGCAATTCGTTCTTGTGGCAGTGGAGACTTTCGGTGTGGTGTTAGGTAGGGTGTGAGGGAGGGAATCATTCTATAATGATTAAATTATGTCTACACTTTTTAGCAGGCCTGTGTCTCAGGCTGGGGCCTTCACAAGTGTCTCTGTCCCTCCTCCAGTGGTCTAGCTTTTTGGTTTCTGCTCTGTTTCTTAGATAAAGCATTCCCAAATTATTTTATTGAAACACTGCCCTCTATTGATTATAATTTTTGTTCCCCATTTAGGGAAGGATGAAGGCGGCTCAAGGGAATACAGAGAATTTCCCTTCCTCCTGCTAGGGTAAGAATTGTGCTCTGGCAAAGTCCTTTCCCCTAGAGAAAATACCTGTGTTATGGAGTCTCAGGGAATATTTCACAATGGTTACCTTTCTCCTCTCTCTGCCAAAGTCACAAGAGAATCTTTCACAAGGCCAGGTTCCAGGAGTTTCTCACTCTCAAGCTAGTCCACACTCAGCCTGCAACAATTTGTCAAAATTACCACTAAATATTCCTACCAGTTTATAGTTCCGGTGGCCTCTGCTCCAGGGTAGGCAGATCTCAGTGGCTATCTCTCTCTGTACACACCTGTCTCTACAGATTTCTGGGTGATGGTTTGTCCTATAACCTCAGTTCTCTGATAGGTCCAAGCAAACTAGATGGTTTTCCAGTTTGTCCAGGTTTTTCTTGTTGAAAAGATAGGAGTGACAATTTCTAAGTTCTTTACATGTCAGAGCTGAAACTGGAAGGAATCATCCTTTTTGGATAAGGACAATTTGGTGAGGAAATTAATAAAGAATAAATTAAAGTTTGTTGAATCAGACACAGCCAAAGTCTAAAAAACTTGTCCTTTTAGAAATTTTAATATTCATTTTATGTGCTATCTGTAAGTAATAGAAAGAAATCCAGATTTCTTTTCCACTTCCACCCATGACTTTACCATAAACACTAGTCTATTATATACTCTTTAGGGAAAAAAGATAATCCATTTACCAAAAAAGGAATTCCTTTGGGCATAAAGGCTCAGAAAAATCCTTCATTAAAAGTCACACGTTCAATGCTATGTATACCAAATGTTTCCCAGATTTATCTAACTATGGAACCCTTTTATTCCTTCTTATTACCTATTAATATCTATGAGAGACAGAATAATGGTGCTAGAAAGAAGTCCATATCTTAATCCCCAGAATTCGGGAGTATGTTACCTGACTCGAAAAAGGGACTTTGCCAATGTGATTAAATGAAGGATCTTGAGATGGAGAGATAATCCAGGATTACTGAGGCTGGATGGGGGCGGGGGGGCACCAATATAATCATAAGTATCCCTGAGGGAGGCCAGAGAGTCGGAAACAGAGAAAGGTAATGTTACCATGGAAGCAGGGATAGATTTGAAAATGCTATGCTGCTGGCTTTGAAAGTGTGGGAAGAGACCACAAGCCAATGCATGGGAGAGACACTAGAAGCTGAAAAAGACGAGCAATAGATTCCCTCTTAGAGCCTCTGAAGGAACCAGTCCTCCTGATATCTTGACCTTATTTAGCGCAGTCAGCCTAATTTTGGACTTGAAACTTCCAGAACTGTGAGACAATAAGTTTGGGTTGTTTTAAGCCACTGAGTTTGTGGTAACTTGTTCCAGTAACAATGGGATATTAATACAACACTCTATTATGTTAGTGTATGAATGGAACACCATCTGGGAAATGTTACACTCTAGGCAAGGTATGGTATTAGGCGTTATGAGGGATATAAAGAGAACAAGACTGTGCTTTAACTAAGCCTACAAGTTAGCAGAGTAGGCAGAAGTGTAAAAAACTGATATAAGACAGACTATAAAAGAAAAAAAAATTTCCTTCATGAAGATACAATCATTGAAGGACCCCAAAAAGAGAGATTAATTTTTACCAGATAAATTTAAGAAATTTAACAAATATTTATTTAAAACTTACTGAGACAGTCATGGTATCAGGCAGAGTAGCTACAGAGATGAATAAGAAATGGTTCATGTTCCTCCTTTAATAAATAATTTATTTTGCACAAGAGCCAAGTTAACCAAAATAAGGCTATTTACAGCCCATGTTACAAGTAAAAAATGCTTTATTAGTTTTGTATAGTTGAAAGTATCTAAATTATTGAATGAAAGAATGCAATGAGAAAATACTCATTTCAGTGGTCTAAAATATTCATTTCTAGGTGTATTAGCAATATGAAAATAGAAGTGGCATTTTAGTTTCCCATCCCATTCATAAATGCTTCACAAGCATTATTTCATTTCATCCTCAAGATATCTAGGAATGAAAATATTCACACTGCCATTTCCACCTTAGAAATAGGAAAACTGGGGGCGCCTGGGTGCCACAGTGGTTAAGCGTCTGCCTTCGGCTCAGGGCGTGATCCCGGCATTATCGGATCGAGCCCTGCATCAGGCTCCTCCGCTATGAGCCTGCTTCTTCCTCTCCCACTCCCCCTGCTTGTGTTCCCTCTCTCGCTGGCTGTCTCTATCTCTGTCAAATAAATAAATAAAATCTTTAAAAAAAAAAAAAAAGAAATAGGAAAACTGGCATTCTATGAATTAGCACTCTGAACCTTCCACCTTCTCTACCTATAAAATTCTTATTCCTGGGCAACTGACAACTGGTGAGGTTTTTGAAACTGGTGTGGCACCATCAAGTCTGTGAACCGCATTGTCTTTTCCATGTCATGACTTGTCATCCTGAATCACTAGAGATGCCAAACAGAGATCAGCTCTAACAGCTCCCATCACTCTGAAGAGAGTTTCCTTCGTACTGCAGAAAGCTACGTGTACGCCGTGTACCAGTGCTAAGCAGCGAATCAAGTCACAAAAAGCTACACAGTTTATGCTAAAACTATTGAGACTACAAAGCTTATGTTGAAACCGCTGGTAATTCCAGGACAAGAAATTAGAAGGTAAAAAGAAAATACGTAATTTACCTGCACACTCCAGTTCCCAGAAGACAGATACACATTGTCATTGAGAATACTTCTTTGGTGCCTGACAGTTCGAGAATCTGTATCTCGTCCTTGCTTAGAGGCTGTAATACAAACACCAGGGCCCTAAAACAAAATGGAAGATCCAAGTCTACAGATATTTCTTAACCAATATTACTCATTTTATCCCTAAATTCTAAGTTCTAATGAAACTTTGTTTTAATCTAGATAAAAGAATGAAAGTCATTATTTCAGTAATTATTTAAGTCATAAACCTTGAGAAATGGTTATCAGAGGCAGTTAATGACCTAGCCTCTCAGCTAATGGAGGTTAACACTCTAATAAACCATTTGTTAACTGCAGCAATTGACTGATTGCAAGAGAATTACAGCTATTATAACTCTTTTATGACTGATGGTGTGGGGGGAGGCGCGGTTAGATGGGGCAGCATGTACCAGCACGCCAAAAAGTGACTATAGAGAAAATGATTGCCACCTGACACTGAAATAGTCCCCTTACAAGAAGTGAGAAGGAAAGAGAAGCCCCCATGATGTAAGTAGATAATGAATAAGACCACGGGAAATGTTATTCTTGGTGTGAAAGTAAAAATTGCCAAAACTAAGACTGCCTGAAGCATTCAAATGTATCCTCAGTAAAAATCAACGTGGACTACTCTGATGAAAGTTTGAAACCACTCAAACACGGAGCATGGAGAGAACTTCCGCCTTCACAAGGAAATGTCTTCCTAAATGGAATTCAAATACTTCTCAAAAATGTATATTTTGAGAATTGGAAATTGGAATCATTTTTCCCTGACAATTAGTGAGATTTTGTTTTAAATAAGAACATTTTCAAGCAAGAGAGTCGGCATTATCTTTCTGAATTGGAAAGTCAAGAATATGCAGTTTTGGTGAGAATTATATTTAATGATTGTAAGGGGGGAGAAAAGTAAAAATAAATGACCTCAGTCAGATCAAGTTTTATTTCTCATTTATATAAAAGAATTTAGGGTTAAGCAGGCCCTGCTGTGGGGGACTTTGGCACATAGAGTTGTTGGAGATCTGGGTTCCTCCTCGGACACCAGGCCAGCAACTCTAAGATGTGGTGTGTTCGGTGACAGATAGAGAGCTCCCCCCATTCAACAGGTGTTCTAGCCAGCAAGAGGAAGGAGGAGGGGAAGAAAGCCCTGGCCATCTGTGTAGTGGAGAGTGGAGAACCTTACCCAAAAAGAGGCCTGGTTTTTGCCCTCAGCTACTGGAAGGTGATCTCTTGGTCCCTGAAATTCTGCACATGATAGAACTGTCTGTTTGCCCCAGGGGATTGAACCACTGGACAGTCTAATAGTGTGACTTGTGCTGGGTCCTGCACGGTATCCATTCCAACCACCAGAGGAAGTGGAGGCTATAGGTAGGAGCACAATCTCTTGGAGGGATTGGAGACATCAGGCCAGCCAACGAGCAGTATGTGATGAACCCCAATAAAAACTCTGGACCCCAAGGTTTGGGTGAGCTTTGCTGCTTGGAAAGATTCCAAGTGTATTGTCACACATCGTGGCCAGGAGAGGTTATGCCATCGGTAACTCCATGGGGGTGGTGACAGCAGGAGTTCTGCCTTTGGACCACTGCTAGATTCTGCCTTACGCATCTCCCTCCTTGGCTGATTTTCATCTGTCTCCTTCCCTGGTAGTTAACGGTAACCATAGGTATTAACACCTTTACTGTGTGAGTTTTGTGAGTCCTTAGAGTGAACTACCAAACCTGAGGGTGGTTTGGGACCCCCCTGAACTTGCAGTTGGTGTCAGGTGTGCAGGAAGTCTTGTGTGCACTGTATTCCCTCTAAATTGTGTACTTAGCTGAAACTCCCACACCCTCCTTATTTGAGGAGCAATCCAGAAGTACCACATAACCCTTCTACTCACATCTCATTGGCCAAAACCTAGACATATGGACACACCTATCTGCAAAGGAGTCTGAGAAATATTGATTTCTGGTTGGGTATATTTCTACCTTAATAAATCAGGTTCTCTGACCCAGAAAGAGAAGGATAATGGGCCCACATATTGGGATACACATCTTCCATAAAAACAGACTGTAAAATATCTGTAGTCAAAAAAAATCTTCTTTCTTACATCCTAGATAATGAGCCAAATTGGGAATGCTCATGTTTTAAAATCAAGAATTTTCTATTTAACTGAAAGTAGTTTTCATGTCGAATTTCACTTTTTGCCTTATAATTTATATGCTTGCTTCTAAGCATGATTACCTTTTACTTTATACCAAACATATTATTCTTGATATCTTCAGAATATAGAAGCAACGTAGTAGCAGCCACATGTCAAGTGTGATGTGTTTGGAGTCATATAAAAATCAAACTACTCCATCAGGGAGGTAGTATTTCCATTTTATAGGTAAGAAAACTGTAGCTCACAGATACTAATGGCTAGCCCTCCAGGGCTTGAAAGATTGGGGTTTCCTATATTCTTTCAAAACATAGGCTTTCCACAAAGGTTGCAAGCCCCCCTTTACAAAAGGTCAAGATGGATGCTATTTGGAGTGGGGAATGGCCTCTCACTACCTTGTTAGTCTGGGCTGATTTTTCCAAGTAACCCTTGCTTCCCAAGGAAAGAAAGGCTGAGCTCTTGAAACAAGCCACCCCATCTCCTTTTTTCAGGGATGCCTCTGAGATTTGGGAGACATATCTTGTTCCTATACAGTAGAAGAGGTGGCAGAGGGTGGGCATCTGGTCCTCTGTGCAGCCATCTGTCCACAAGCATACCCTTGTCCTTCCCTGGTATTTGGTTGTCTGTCAGTACAGATCACTGCTGGTCAGCTTCATCCCAACCCCACAGTCTCATCAAGTCAGAGGCTCTCTGCAAGCCATAGCTGAGTCCTCCTAAATACTCATGGATATAATTTTCCTGCCTCTTGAATATGATTTATGCTTCTGCCTCTTGTTCCTGCCTCTACCTCTCCAGCCTGTCTACCAAGACATTCCACGTAGTCACTTTAGCTTCTCCAACATGCTGAGCAATGAGAACACCAAGACTTTGCAACTTCCACCGGCTTCACCTGGCAGAAGACATAGGCTTTCTCTGCGCTCAGATCTACCAACCTTTCTGGGGTTTCTATTTATCCCCCCTTTCCTTCCATCCTTCCTGGGGGAAGAGTCCAGAAGAGACAGGTTCAAGAACCCACCTACACCTATGCTTTCCTCCATTACCTCTATCCGGGGAGGGTTTTCTAATCTTAGGATCCAAAAAACCCAGATAAGAGTGATCACGTATTTCCTACACCCTCAGTGGCCTCACCATCTGGACTTTCAAAATGGAAAAGCCTTGACTGTTTTCTGCCATACCAACATTTTTCTGGGTTATGGGCATTAGAGACAGGCATAGTGCAGTGGTCTTAAAGTGTGACCTTCAGACCAGTAACATCAGCATCACCTAGGAATTTGTTAGAATATACATTTTCAGGTTCCCTCCCAGATTTACTGACTCAGAACTTCTGGGAGTGGCACCCAGGAATCTGTTATTCAAGAGCCTTTCAGGTGATTCTGATGAATGCTCAAGTTCGACAAACATGGTACAAGGTTAACTTCTAGAGTTAGACTGCTTGGGTTTTACGAGCTGTGTGACCTTGAGCAAGTGGCTTAATGTCCCTGTGCCTTCCACAGGTATAGTACAACTGCAAAATGGGGATGATATTTTTACCCAACGTTGAGGCTTTGTAATGGTTACGTGGGTTAATAAATGTAAAGTACTTAGAACACAGTCTGGCGTATAGTAAGTACTATAGAAATAGGTACTACTTTTATTATATCTGCTGACTAAAGCTCAAATTGCACGAAGGGCTGGGGCAACTGAAAATGTCAGGGTAAGGGGCGTCAGTTACGATTTCAAATATACGAACTCACAAAATGTAAAAAAAGTAAAATCGCCTTGCTTCAATTTCTTTAAATTCATTCTATAATCCATATTTTGTATCCGTTGGCTTTCTCACTCTTTATTTTGAATTAAAGATCGCATTGAATCACACAAAAAAGATATTCCAAAATAATTCATTCAGTACTTCTACCAAAAGAATAAACCAATTACGTGGGAACTAACACTCTTTCATCCACCTACGGAGCCGTTGACCAGAGCACTTGTTTACCGGTTTTAGGCATTCAGATGTGTGAAAGAATCATGCCACTGGCTGAGAAATGGGAAAGACGTTTAAGATGCCAATTTGTTTCCTTCAATAGGATTTGACCTGTATTACCATAGCTGGCTGAGCTTACGGTTAAATAAATTACCTGCTGAAAGAAATTGCTCACTCATTCACATGAGGTGAATTTAATTCTTCAAGGAATCCAATGTCCCATTTAGTAATTTAGGTAATTTACTCAACATTAGTTATTTACTCTGGTTTCCAGAAAACACTCGCCTCATCTGATTCATCAGCACACCTCTAGAGATGAGGTGAACCACAGATTTGGAAAGGAATGTTTCCCACAATTTTGTGAGGCTATCGCCTACATGACTAATGACCCATCTCTCATTTAAGAGAGAGTGTGATCCTGGCGTCAACGCTCTCTCCCAAGGTCTTGCACAAGAAGAGTGTAGCTCCACTGATGACAATTGATAAAAGCTGGAAACCTGCCTTTCCTACTTTCTTGTAAGGAATACTCACAAAGGCATGTAAGGCAGAAACATGTAAGGATTAACTACATCTTCTAAATCCTCCAACCATCTGCTTCATTTCCATCACTACCGCCTTGCCAAACTCACAGGAAAGAATAGTATAAGTAGTCAAGCATCCTGTGGAAAACAGAAGAATATGTTAGGAAAAAAATATGCTTTCCATACCATACGAATCATCGGAGTATTTGAAAATACCGCTGTTTTGGCTAATCTTTCCATCTTCATGTGGGTGATGTTTGGCATCATGGAAACATGACAACAATAAAGTTAAAACAGATTAAATAAAATCCTAACATTTTTAGGCTGGAGAGAGCCCTGCTGGTGAGTCATCTCATCCAACTCCCCCATTTGACATACGGGAAAACTCAAGGCCAAACTGGTGTCCTACCTGTAAGCTTCTTAAGACACTGTGGGTTTACAAACACCCGGACTTAAAATTACAGTTTACAGAACTCATCTTATCATAAGGAGGGTTGCATCTGCATTTTCTAGGGACTCTCCTGGCCACTGGGAGTTCTGAACCTGGGGTAAGACATTATCTCTTATTCAACAAGGCCTACCAGGTAATAAAGACACTCGTCAAATTATAAAAGAGGAACTGAGTTAGTTATAGGGAAGACCTTCTAGAATAGAGTGGCAGGGCATCCTGCTTAAAGACAGGTAGACACAGGATGATAAAAGATGCTACGTGCTATGCCGACAGAAATGTACCTTCTCTATTCATAACAACAAACACTGATTGATTTTATTACGTGCCACGGTGCTGAGTCTCACCTACGTTAATTCATAAAATCCTTACAAAAACTTTGTGAGGAAGGCTCCAGCATTATCCCTTTCTATACATGGAAGAACTGAAACAACTGTTGACCTTGGGTTGCCCAAGGTCAAATGGACAAATGGCAAAACGGACTCAAACTTGCCCGACTCCAAGGCCCATTCCCACAATTGTCCGCTCTTGAGCAGGGGAATGACACGATCACACTATCCTTCTAGAAGATTAATCTGGCAACAGCACAGAACGTGCACTTTTTCCTAGCCCACAGCACAAACAGGAATACTTAACTACAGTTTCCTTTAGCCATTTAGATTTATGAGAAAGTCGTTTCATACTTTTTGGATTTAAAATGCTCGTTTCTTTTTGCATCAACTTTTTTTTTTTAAGTCCTGAACTGTGACCTGATGATTTCCTTATTCTCAGGTTCCCCCTCCCTCCTCTCCTTTGGTCTCTCAGTGGAGCTAATTTCTCTCTTGATGACCATTATTGCTTTCCTAAGGCCTTGGGCAAAAAGACAAGTCTTCTCCCACCCAGGCTAATCACCAGAATAGACACAAAAAAGGGAGAGGGGAGGGAGGGAATGTGCTCGATATAATTACAAACAATAGCACACAAAGCTTCCTCCCTCCCTTAATGCTGAAATGTATCCGTTTAAACTAATTGGTTTTGGAGGGACCACTAATAAATCCTAATATTTCTCAAAGAGAAATGGCTTGTAATTTAATTTATATTAAGCTGTTACTAAAGTCTATGCTAATTAAATCTGGGCTTCAATACCAATTAATCCCAAGAACAATCTGAAAATATAAATAATGTAATAAAGTAAATAACTCTGCATGCCCCCCCCCCAAGAAGCAACAGGGAATGTGGGGGGGGGGGTGCCCCTGAGTGTTGTGCATGAGAGCAAAAGGAGAAAGAAACTGTTCCTTGCCCTCTCAGCACAGAACATTTGTTCTATAATAAGCATAGATATATTCTGCATATATTTCCTTCAGAGACTGGATACTCTGTTGTAAATGTTGAAGGTTAGCTCTGGAGGTGTCTTCTGTGAACAAATGACACGTCAAGGCCCCCCCTGGGAAGAAGATGAACTGATCAGCATGGACGCACAAGGCAATCTCCAAGGACAGTGGCGGCCCTGGAGGTGCATCCCAGCATATGCATGCGGCTCCCTTTGGTATGTCAGGTGTCTTCTGGTCCTCACAAGGGTAGAACGCCTACCAACTGTGTATTCCCCTTTGCCTCCATTCACCAAAACCCCAGCCCAAGGGGAATGAGATGAGCCCAGTTATATACAAGATATATCTCTGCGTGCACTTTTCCAATCCGGATTGTCTAGGTTGTAAGGTATATATTTTAAAGTTTTACAAGTTCTTCCAAGTAAAACTTCACGTGGCCAGAGCCTAAAGGGACTAAAGTTTAAAAAGCCTGATTAAGGAATAAAATAAGTACCTGCCGAAGCACTTATCCTTTGCACCCCATCTTTGAACCTTTCAATATACAAAAAGCTAAAACAGGGGCACCTGGGTGTCTCAGTCAGTTAAATGTCTGACTCTTGATTTCGGCCAGGTCATGATCTCAGGGTCCTGAGATTGAGCACCATGTTGGGCTCTGTGCTGGGCGTGGAGCCTGCTTAAGATTCTCTCTCTCCCTCTCCTTCTGCCCATCCTTACCTCTAAAAAGAAAAGAAAAAAAAAAAAGCTAAAAATCCTGCTTCTGTGTTCCTTGGGTGATAGTGTTTTTCTCAGACATAAAGCATGCCCAGTGTAGTGGAGGCAGGCTATTAGTCAAATTCCCTCAGGGCTGAAGTGAGCAAGGCCCATGTCTTTCTAGACAGCTCCACTGTCCCTCAAGGAGCCAACCCCTATGCACTTTGCTGGATCTCCTTTTCTGGAATTCTTTGTCCACTTTATAAAAGTGTTGTGAGGATAAAATAAGTTGATATGAACTGGAGGCTGCTCTAAATGCCAAAACCCTCCAAAACCATTAGGCTATTATCTTTTTTTTAAAAAAAAAAGAAACTTTTTATTTTTTATTTTTCAGAGAGTATGTGAGCACGGAGGGGCAGAGGGAAAAGGAGAGAATCTCAAGCAGACTCCACACTGAGCATGGAACCCGATGTGGGGCCTGACCTCATGACCGTGAGATCATGACCTGAGCAGAAATCAAGAGTTAGAAGCTTAACCGACTAAGGCACCCAAGTGCCCCAAGGCTATTATCTTGGAAGAATAAATGAAGTAAATCCTAAATCTTCCCAAATAGGTTTCCCCAAGCAATCAGTGCCTAAACAAGGAGATGGGGTGGGGAGTGGTGGGGAGTAAAGATTTAAAAGAGTATCATTAAATAAGGACCTAATTATTTACAAAGTGTCAAGCAAGGCATCTCCATTTATGACACCAAATTTAACTCTTTAAATTTTCCTCTGAAAGAGGTATGGTTACCCCCACTTAACAGATGGGTAATTTGAAACACCAAGGGGTAAGAATCTTGCTCAATGTCACACAACTAGTCAGTGGCTAAACTTAGGTTCAAATTCAGGCCTCATGAATTTGGATCCCAGATACATAATACTTGAAAGGGAGAGAATTTTTCCAACTTTGGATTGATCATCTTGTTTGAAAGCCCTGTAATGGCTGCCACTGGGCTATGGTCTAAAAGTAGGGACCCTTTCACATCAGCTAGACATCATTAGGGCCTGGTTTCTACTTTCTCCACTTAAAATGCCCTACCTCAATGTTCTAACAGTTTCTTACCTATCTGTTAAATTCTGCAAGACCCAGATCAAATACCACCTTCAAGAAACCTTCCTAGACCACTCTGTTCCCCAGTGATCTTTCATTCCTCCTTATACACTTTCAGTTGAGCACATCTGTTCTTGGGACCCTTAATGATACACATTTGTCTGCTGTTCCTGAAATCATTCCTGAGGTTAGGACTTCTGTCTGCAGAAAGACCATCACCTTCTTGAAAGCACAATAATTTTTATCTATGTATTTATGTATATTGTACTCTCCTAGAAAGACTGTATGCTATTCTTTAAATATTTAATGATATTTATCGAGTGCTTATTATGGGCCAAGCACTGTACCAAGCATCTTATGTGTCTTAAGTACTATATATGATTATTTCAGTGGATTTTCTTAGAAAGATACAATTTTTATCCCCATTTTAAAGAGGGAGAAGCTGAGGTTCAGAGACTATCATAGCTTGCCCAATGTTTCTCAGCTAATATGGAGAACAGGCAAGGTTAAAACCACGTAAGTCTGACTCCAGAGCTGAGTTCTCATCCCCTGGGTGGTACTGCCTCCCCACGGCACAGGCAATTTGCGTTGACCTAATAAAAGAAGAATCCAGGATCCACAAAAATATCCAAGAGTGTACACATAACTCCTTGAGCTTAGATTTGGTTCTAATTTTCAAAATGCCTAAGGACTAGGGATTTAACATATTGTGCTCCTTTTGTACTGTTTAACTGTTCCTTCAGGGGGTTCTGATATAACAAGATGGTAGAGTGGATAGAGGTTTCTGAACTCATATTTGCCGTCATTAGGTTTTATAGTCCCTAAAAATTCTACACTCTGAACGTGTGAATCTGGTATCAGTGTGTGTGATGGTCTCCTTTAAGTAAAGCTGAACCTAGCAACAACAGTACCAAGACTCTGAGGTGGATACCTGATGAGGTACAGGTGACTATCAGTGAGGTGGGGTCTGGAGCCGACAACCAAGAAAGAATTCTTAAATCATCTTTGGTGCAAAATGGTGGTTTATTAAAACACGGGGACAGGACCCGTGGGCAGAAAGAGCTGCTGCCCCGGGTTGTGAGGAATGGCCCATTATATACCCTCAAGTTGGGAGGGGGTTAGGGATAGCGTAAGTCTCTGAGGAATTTTGGAAGCAAGGTTTCCAGGACCTTGAGGGGGCTAGCTGTTGTTGGGAAAAGGTCATTTATTACTGTCTAATAAAACCTGAGTCACAAGACCCTTCAGATGTATATCGGTGGGCCATACGCTTGGGGGATGATTGCCAACACATATCTTGGGGGGGGAGGTTAGAGATAAAGGAAGTTTCCAAAGGAATGTTTATACATTAGAGTAGACTTACAGGATCTTGGTGGAGGGGAGGGGATCAGGCCAGGACTGCCTTTTGCCCTTAGCAAAGTATTAACATCGAGGCAGCTGAATTCCTAGAGGAATGTCACCGTGCCTGTTTCAAGGACTTGTCAATGGGCTGTAGGTAGTAAGGACTGTTTCTTTGTCCTTTAGGGAAGCCAGGAGTGCCTGAGGAATGTCACATACATCCTATGGGGGGGGGGGTTGCAGGGTGTCAGCTTCTGCTTTGTCTTCAGCTTGTCTCCCGCTCCCTCACCATACCTAATGAGAAAAGCTTTTGTTAGTGTTGACCCATTACTAAAGGCCCTTTCATTACACTATGGACTATAGAGAAACATTAGGCTGGTCTCACCCAAAGTCAAATTTCTTGAGCATGACTGCCGATATCACAGACATGCATCCAAATCAGAAAATGGTAGACACATTATTAACAAGAGTATAATAATATTAAAAATATGGAAGAATAAGAAAAGTTTGAAGATTACGTGAGTATACATACAGCAGAGAGAGTAAGAACAAGTGGCCGGAGATGCCAGCACTGTGAAAATGAGTGTCAGAAGTGGGAAATATAAAACTTTACACCATCATAATTTGTGACATCTCCACCATTATAGTAGTGCTTGGAGAGTTAACTGAAATCAGCCAGATGTAGCATCTATTTGGGGTTGGTTCTAAAATACCCCATTTTCCTTCTCTCGTTTCTCATTTCTCCAAAATAATTATACAAACTATACTGCAAAGCCCAGAAGGGAAATTCAATTTTTATGAAGAAAACATGAAAAATCTTACACAAGAAAAATATGTTTAAATGTCTTTCTCCTCCGCTTCCCTGGTTTCTCATCTATTTTAATTAAGACTCTCTATTTAGGCGACAAGTGATTTCATATTCTAAGAAGCACAAACAAAAATTTACCCTTCTCATAATGTTTTCTAGTCTTTCATTGAATTATTTCTTGCCAGCCAAAAAAAAAAAAAGTCTTTTACAAAATCGATTAAACTAAAATTAAACAAACTGAATGATTTTAAGATGAACATTTTTCACCTTTGAAATTATTCCCCCGTTGTAGTATATTGTATATGTCCTTTCATTTACACACACACACACACACACACACACACACTATCATTTATTGCTAATACCTCTCTGAACAGCAGAAGGTTAAGAAAGATGTCTTTCTGAAATCAGAGAGGGAGATACTTCATAAGAGATGCTGAACTCTAGAGAACAAACTGAGGGTTGCTAGAAGGGGAGGGAATGGGGTAATTGGATGATGGCCATTAAGGAGGGCACATGATAGAATGAGCTCTGGGTGTCATATGCAACTGACAAATCACTAAATTCTACCTCTGAAAGTAATAATACACTATATGTTAATTAAACTGAATTTATATTAAAAATTTTAAAAAAAAGATGTTTTTCCTGTCTCGTCAACTAGTAACCTTTCAATATTAGGAAGAACCACTTGTGTGAAGGCCTTTCTCCTTCTTCAATCCCATCTTTAACCCACTGTCTTCTATATCCTCCCACGTATAAGGTGCATGCAGGCCATCCCCTTTGGCCATTCTTGTTTGGGATAAATCAGGGAAAACCTAATATTCTAAGTGAAACAGCAGTTTGTAGCATGGTTTTAAAAGATTCACATATGGCAAGATTGCTAGTGTTACTAAAAGATAAAATATTCAGAGTAGATCATTTCTCTCTTCAGATCATCACAGCATGAATACAAAAATATCCATCTATATCTATTCACTTACATGAAAATATTTTTCCCATACAATTGCTGAGAAAAATTATATACCGTACCAGCCCAAAAACTTTGGGGATCCTCCTGGCAAGTTACTCTATACACAGGTAGTGCTTGATCTTTTTTCCAGGAGTTTTCAGGAGCACAAATTCATTTGGATTTCGCAACAGCCTATGACAATGGGAAAGCCAGCATTATTCCCATTTTAGAGAAGAGCAAATCCAACGTGATGAGTCCTTACTTAATGTCAGGACTGAGTGGAGGATCCTAGACTCCCAAAACTTTGATCAATTATCTTTCTACTGTGCCATAAAAATATGCTTTGTTCTTTTTCACTGTTTTTAAAGTACCCACTTACAAAGATGTTCATTATAAATAAATTGTGGTTTTGAATTCTGTATATGAAAATGCAAACATAAATTGTCTCACAACTCTAAAGGGCTGGATCTGGCAATATCTATAGCAATTTTTATGAAATATTAACGCTCTAGTTACTTATGTGTGCATTTTAAAGAGTAGGAGTCAGCAGACTACAGCCTACAGGCCAAATCTGTCTGCCACTTGTTTTGTTGTTGTTGTTTTAAGAGCCTGTGAATGAAGTATGGTTTTTACATTTTTAAATATTTGAAAAGCACCAAAAGAAGAAGAATTTCATCCCAAGTGAAAATCACACAAAATTCAAATTTCAATGTCCATAAATAGAATTTATTGAAATGGTGGCCACACTCAATCTTTTACACATCGTCTTTGGCTTTGCTACTGACTTGGGTAGTAATGACAGAGATCACGTGGCTCAAAAGCCAAACATATGTATTATCTGACCTGTTATGGGAAAGGTTTGCCATACCTGTTATAGAGTATACCCTTTTTCATTCCTGCCAAATTATCTTTTCTTGATCGGGAAGCAAGAGAATGTCCACATCTGGAACACCTTCCATGTAATACTCATAGTATTTCTGTCCTTAGAAAGGGAGATGAAAGCCGAGACCTTCCTGAGAAAACAATTATCTTACTAATAATCATAGGAAATTCTATATGACACAAGAATAAAATATTTTGTAATTTGGAAGGTTCCAGAACCTAATCAGTCCTATTAGATAAAGGGAACTACAGGGTGGAGGTATAAGAAAGTCTAACAGCCTGTACTTAGGAGATCCTACCCAGCTCTTTGGAGTAGACGCATTGAAACACCTTCCCAAAGTAGAGCAGAGAAGTTTCCCTAGTCTTAGCCTCTAGACAGACAATATTTTCAGAGGCAGAAAGACTCACTTCTCTTTCCCCAATCCTATGAAAATGACAAACATCCAAGTAACTCCACAGGCCACTAGACCCAATTACCTCTGAACATGGGCCCACTGCAAATTACGATACAAAACAAAATTGAAATTTCAGGCCACAGCCACAAACTTCTGGCCCAGTCTGTTAAAGGGGCCAACACACCTGTTAAAGATATGATGGCAAGCGGCCATGTTTTGCAGTAGTCAGAAGTTCAGTGTCATGTAAAAGACTTTTGTCCCTAGTGCTGAGATAATGAGCTTGTTCCTTCCTGATGATTTATGGGATGCAGATGAGAAGCTGGCTGATTGAGGCTTTGGAAGATGAAAGTTTTCTGCTCTTGGCAGTAGAACCAGTACCCTAGAGAACATGGCTTAACTGCTCCAGTTCTATTATTGCCATTAGAAAAAGTCTAATAACAAATTATGCCAGGTGAACATAAATAATACTTATTTCACTTAATTTGCTGCCTGGAAAGCACTAAACCAGGCTATGGTATTCTGATAAATAATTACTGACATACTCCAGAGTCTTGCTTGTCCAGAGCAACGAGCTGGTCCCTAAATTACTACCCCTCCATCAGTCGTGGTCTTTTGTGCTTATATTTAGGCCTCTATATTCACTCCCTATTAGCCATAAACATATAACCTTTTTCTCCTACCTCCTTAATGTAACTTAATAAAAAATTGAAGTTTGCTAGAATGTGAAAGAATTTCAAGGTACCAGTGTTATACACTTGAGGTTAATGAATACCATCTTGTATTATAGACTCTGCTCTAAGTAAGCATTAAATAAATCCTCTGTCCAATATAGTAAAGACCAGCCACAGAGACTATTAAACTTAAATTTAAATTAAGTAAAATTAAACAAAATGTACAATTTACTTCTGCAGCCATACTGACATGCTTCAAGGGCTCTATAGCCATGTGCAGTCAGCAGCTCCCATATTGTACTGTGCACATGGATGGCATTACCATCCTTGCAGTAAGTGCTAAGAAAGTCTAGCTGTCTTATTTGAACACCAAATACTTACTAAAGGCTGTGGCATCTCAGCTTCAAACAGTTTTCAGAGAGAAAACAACATTTTATTAGAAATACCTTGAATCCTTAAAGACCTAAATGTGAGACCTGAAACAATAAAAATCCGAGAAGGGAACACAGGCAGGAACTTCTTTGACATTGGCCATAGCAACTTCTTTCTAGATATGTCTCCTACGGCAAGGGAAACAAAATCAAAAATAAACTTTTGAGACTAAATAAAAATAAAAAGCTTCTGCATAGGGAAGGAAACAATCAACAAAACTAAAAGGCAACCGACAGAATGGGAGACGATATTTGCAAATGACATATCTGATGTATTTGATAAAGGGTTAGTATCCAAAATATATAAAGAACTTATCACACTCAATACCTAAAATGAATAATCCAGTTAAAATTACAGAAGACATGAATAGACATTTTTTCAAATAAGACATACAGATGGCCAACAGACATATGAAAAGGTGCTCAACACCACTTATCATCAGGAAAATGCAAATCAAAACCACAGTCAAATATCACCTTACACCTGTCAGAATGGCTAGAATCAACAATGTATGAAACAACAGGTGTTCACAACGATGTGGAGAAAGGGAAACCCTCTTACACTGTTGGTGGGAATGCAAACTGGTACAGCCAATCTGGAAAACATTATGGAAGTTTTTCAAAAAGTTAAAAGTAGAACTACCCTACAATCTAGCCGTTGCACTACTAAGTATTTACCCAAAGAATACAACAATACTAATTCAAAGGGATATACACACCTCAATGTTTATAGTAGCAGTATCTACAATAGCCAAATTATGGAAGCAGCCCAAACGTCAATCAACTGATGAATGGATAAAGAAGTTGTGGTACAAACAATAGAATATTGCTCAACCATAAAAAAGAATAAAATCTTGCCATTTGCAACGACATGGATGGAGCTCGAGTATTATGCTAAGCGAAATAAGTCAGAGAAAGACAAGTACCATATGATTTCTCTCATATGTGGAATTTAAGAAACAAAACAAATGAGCAAAGAGAAAAAAATAAAAGAGGCAAACCAAGAAACAGACTCTTAATTATAGAGAACAAGCTGATGGTACCAGAGGGGAGGTGGGTGGAGGGATGGGTTAAATAGGTGAGGAGGATCAAGGAGGGTACTCGCTGTGATGAGCACCAGGTGTTGTATGGAAGTGTTGAATCAGTATATTGTACATCTAAAACTAATGTTACGCTGTATGTTAACTAACTGGAATTTAAATAAAAACTTAAAAAAATACATTGAATCCTTTACGCAAATTCAAGGCAAAGTCAATTAGAAAGAGTGGTGGATGAAAAATGCCATAAATTCTTTGACATTCCTCCCGTCCAGATGTGGAGAGTACTTCTCTTCCCCTTGGATCTGGCCTGGCCTGTAGCTAGCTGCTTTAATCAATGAAGGATGGTGGAAGTGACACTGTGTCGGTTCTGTGCTTAGCCTTAAGAGACCTGGCAGCTTTAACCATGGTCTCCCTTCATAGCTGGGGAATCATGTAGGCGTTCTGACTTCCTACTGGAGAGACCACTTAGAGAAGTCTTAAGACTACATAAGGATGGAGGTCAGCTTTCCAGATGTCCCTCCAAGAGGCCAGGCATGTGAGCAAAACCATCTTGGACCCTCCATAGTAATCCAGACATCAGTTGTGTACCACCCAGTGACCAAAGTCTCTGCCAGGTGGAACAGAATAGCCCAGCCAAGTCCTGTTAAATTCCTGCCCCAGAAAATCATGATAGATAATAAAAAGGTTCGTGTTTACGGCATTGCATTTTGAAGGAGCTTGTTATGCCATAACAGATAGCTAGAGTCTAGGGCAACAGATTAACTGTACCTCATTTGGACCTATTTCAACATGGTCCTCTAGAAAATCCTGAGGAGATAGAAAACACCCAGACAGATTTTGCAGATACAGTGAGTCATGCAATGCATACAATGCTCCCAGAGAGACAAAAATGATATGGGTGAGAAAGGAGAAGAAAACTTCTCCTGGATGCTCTCTCCCAGTATTTCACCTGCACTATACCCAACTTTTAAGAAATGGCCCTTGTTGATATTTTCAGTTTACTTGCCTATCTCTCCACTAGGCTCTACATTTCCTGAAATCAGAGATCTCTAATCTAGATGTGTCCCCAGCACTTAGAGATTATATTATAAATACATGAGCTATGATAGCACTCAGTTTCTAATCCAGCCCTACCACCCTCAAGTAATTTAGCCTTGAGCAACTTAACCTCCATGTACCTCAGTTTTGTCATCTATAAAATGGGGATATTAACACGGTACCCACCGCATTGGGTACTGAGAATTGAATGACAAAATATTGTGTTTGGTGAATGAATCAAAATATCAACTACTTGATAATATTGCCCTAGGCTAGCCCTGGTCAGCTTATAAAACCCAACAAAAGTACACACTTACACACTAAAAATTCATTACAACACTAGAAGGGATCTCAGAAACCAGACTAGGCAGGGTCCTCAAAGGCAAGGTTTTCCAGAAAAGCACATAGTGACACGAATTAGAGCTCTCCAATCCAATTCTCTTTCCAGCTCATAATAGGAGCTGACTTGCAGTGGCTCCAAATTATTGGACTTGGGGCCATTGTGAAGGAGAGGACAGGAAGGGCTTTTTCATCCTCAGGCTGGAGAGCAATTGCCCAGATTCAAAAGCCAGTCCCTGCATTGGCCTCTGCTGGCCCACAACCCAGTTCCAAAGAACCTAATAGGTACAAATATAGCTCAGGAAAGATGACAAAAGGTGGAGAAAGCAGGAGAAATGAATGCTGAAGCCCCGAGACTGTGTGGATGTGGCTCTGTTGGGCTGGAGGTGGCTCTGTTGGCCTGGAGGTGGCTCCTGGTGCCAGAGGGTAGGCGCTAAGTTGCTGAGGCTGTTGAATGTAGCTTTTGCTGGGACCTCCACAGCTGAGGCTGAGCTGGGCCCACCAGAAAGAATTCTCACTGTCTCCCAGTTCAGCAAATTCTAGGAAGGCCAAATGGAACCTGACAGCTGTAACTGCAAATCTGTAGTTTCTGGAGGGAAAGGAGAAAATCTTAAAAGCCTTCTGGAGAGTGAGAATAGCATAGGCATTGAGGATACAGGTCCTGAAGTCCATACACCCAAGCTGGTATCTCAGTTCCTTTACTTTCTTGAGCAAACTGGTTAACCTCCTCATGCCTGTTTCCCCATCAGAAAAGGGGGCACAGGGGCGCCTGGAGGGCTCAGTCATTGAGCGTCTGCCTTCAGCTCAGGAAGTGATCCCAGGGTCCTGAGATCGAGCCCCGCATCGAGATCCCTGCTCTGCTGGGAGCCTGCTTCTTCCTCTCTCACTCCTCCTGCTTGTGTTCCCTCTCTTGCTGGCTGTCTCTCTCTCTGTCAAATAAACAAATAAAATCTTCAAGAAAGAAAGAAAGAAAGAAAGAGAGAGAAAGAAAGAAAGAGAAAGAAAGAAAGAAAGAAAGAAAGAAAGAAAGAAAGAAAGAAAGAAAGAAAGAAAGAGAGAGAAAGAAAGAAAGAGAGAAAAGGGGGCACAAAAATAGTACCTGCCTCAAAAGTATTGTGAGGATTCAATGAGATAGTGCAGGACACCCTATTTCATGGTGACCCCGTTTAAAATACCTTTTGCCCTCTTCCACTTTTTCTTTTTCCATTGTATTTAATGCCGTCTAACATGTAAAAATGTGTGCGTGTGAATATGAACAGTACATGTACAGTCTATTCTTTACTGTTTCTCTCCCTCTGCTACAGCACAAGATCCAAGAAGGCAGAGAAATCTCTGCTCTATTTTTCATAGATCGCAGGTACTCAGAAGGGTGTCAGATGCATAGTAGGTGCTCAGGAAATCTCTCGTAAAGGAAGGCAAAACCCTTGACCCTCTATTCTCCTCTTGCTCTTGCTTCTGAAATCCTGCTTGAGGCTGCATTCCCAGCAGTTCCGTGTGCATAATGCTGAGCTCACCCCTTTCTTACAGCCTTCATCCCGTCTTGTCTCATAACTCTGTATTTGCGGATCTTATTTCCCCTACTAGAATAAAAGTGCAGCCATTCAAGGATCCCTTGCAGTGACTAAAGACCGGGCCAGGATGAGCAGTCGTTAAGAGGATAGGCTTTTGATTCAGAGCGCAGTTCGCATTTCCAGCTCTGCCACTTACTGGGTGCCCTTGGGCAAGTTACTGTCACCAAGCTTCATTTTCCTCATCACTTTAATGAGTGTCATAGCTGTTCTGCATGCAGAATTGTTCCGAGGATTAAATGAGATACTGCTTTTAACTCGCTCACCACGTGCCTGACACACAATAAACAGGAAGTAAATGTCAGCTGTGATTATTCTTCGTGGCCTCCCTCCCTCCAGGTATTTTGCATGGCGCCTGGCACGAAGCATCCAGGAGAGTAAACAATCACTGAACAAATGCATCTCAGATTTAACCTGAAGCAACCCACGACTTCACACAGTTCTCCTAATGTTCTCTCACTCTGCCCTGCCTCGCCCTCTGTCCCCATCCTCCAAGCCAGCTAAGTTCCAGGCTCCCCCGCCGACTGACCGCGTCACCCCTCACGTCGCCCTGCTCCCGTTTGTGAGCCAAAGCTGTCATTCTTACAGCAGTCTGGCGGGGCTGCGGGCTGCTTGTCAGAGATCAGGTCAAGCAACAAAGGAAGAGATTAGATGGCAAGGACTTACTGCATTTTAATGCTTGGTCCCTGGCCCGCATTTATGCTAAGGGACAACAATTACAACACTATGACCTTGCATAACAAATGGATCTGTCAAACCAGGCCTTGCAAAATGACTTGCGTGAATTCAAGCTTCACTGGGGATTTTCCAACACACAGTTGTTGGTAGACACACCGGCCTACCATACGCATTTGTCAAAATTGAAAGGCAAGGGATGCATGCATTCATTCATGTATTCACTCATTTACTCCTCTATCTGTTCAACGACTATGTGCTCAGTGTGAGGCTAGGACTGTGGAATAAGACATAATTTGCACTTCGAAGGAGCTTACAGTCTAGGGGTAGAAGTCACAGAAAAGTCAGCATGCTACGTAGAGCTGAACAAACCCCCAAAACTTCCGATTTCTTCTGGAAAGCTAAGCTCCAGTCTTAGCCATCTCGGGGAGCTGTAACAAAATAGCATAAACTGGGTGGCTTATAAGCAACAAACATTTATTTCTCATAAGTCTGGAGACTGGAAGCTCCAAGATTAAAGTGTTGCCAGATTTGGTGCCTGGTAAGAGCCTGCTTCCCGGTTCCCAGACAGCGGTATTCTCTCTGTCTTCACATGGTAGAAGGGACAAGAGAGCTCTCTGGGGCCTCTTTGATAAGGGCGCTAACCCCATACATGATTCTGCCCTAATGTCCTAATTACCTCCCAAAGGTAGGTTAGGATTTCAACATGAGTTTTGGGGGTTCACAAACAGTCTATAGCAGCTGGTAACGGAGGCCAGGATTTGGAAAATTGGAAGATATAGGACATTTTATATGTTCCCCTCAATTATCTAGGTAATTGTCTCCTTTTCAGTTCCCTCTGCCAGGGACGACTGGAAGACTTGCCTGTATAAGAGGACAAACATGTTCTATCATTGCTCTCCTCAATGAAAGACGTCCAGCTGGTCTTATCCACTTCCCTGTTGGTCAGTGTATTATTTTCTGTGGCTGCTGTAACATATTACACAAACAAAATGGTTTAAAACAACACAAATTTAGTAACTTATGGTAAGAGAGTCCAGGAGTCTGAAAAGGGTCTTACTGGCCTAAAATTATGTGTCAGCAGGGCTTCTTTCCTTTCTGGAACTTTTAGGGGAAAATCTGCTTTCTCATCTTTTCCAGCTTCTAGGAGCTATGTTCCTTGGCTCACAGCCTCTCCGTCTCCAAAGCCAGTGGTGGGGGTGGAGTCTTTCCTCATATCACTCTAGTACTGACTCTTCTGCCTCCCTCTTCCACATTTAAAGGACTCTTGTGATCACACTGAACCCACCTAGGTAATCCAGGAAAATCTCTTTCTGTGAACATCAGCTTATTAGTAACTTAATTCCATCTGTAACCTGATTTCCCCTTCGCCATATAACATGACATAGTCACAGGTTCTGCAGAGTAGGATTTGAACATCTCTGAAGGACAATTAACCTGCCTACCATAGCTATGGCAGCTTTGCCTTCACACTGCCATTAAGGCACTCTAAAATATTCAGGATGAAGGAGAGGGAATCATTCTGAGTGTCCCAGACCACTGGATGTAATAGTTGTTCATATGGGAGAGGCTGCATGCAGAGCTAAATCCCAGAGCTCGAGTCTCAGAAATCATAGCAAATACCTGGCTACCTGTTATCAATGGATACTTTGATCAATTTCTCATCAGAAAGCCTCCATGAGGACAAGTGTGACTCTGATTCCATGCAGCTCCCTGGACATGGTTCCAGATGCTGAATAATCCATCAGTCTTAAGATCTTTCCATTTAAAATGGCCATTCCTTCTGTCTCTCCCCATTTCTTCGCCAGCCTATCTTCTATCTGATGCCAAAGTGGGAAAACTCCATAGAAATTTGAATAAAAATTTGTTGTTCCTGCTGACATTTACAAATTTTGAAATGATTGCTTAGGCTAAAATGGAATGATTCTTGATTCTTCTCTTCCCACCAACACACATGGACTCCTCTGGTAATTCTCACTGGCTATACTTCTAAAATATATACCAAATCTAAGTATGTAAGTATTTCTCATCACCTCCACCAGACCCACCCTCCTTCAAGCCTCATCATCTTATGGCAGGTCTATTGTAATACACTCTTACATTGTTTTTTCTGGCAATATGCCACCCCAAAACAGGTCACTTCGGTGTAAGGATTCATTTCAGCTGAAGGCAATTAAGAATTAAGAAAACTCTCTGCCTGGGGCGCCTGGGTGGCACAGCGGTTAAGCATCTGCCTTCGGCTCAGGGCATGATCCCGGCGTTATGGGATCTAGCCCCATATCAGGCTGCTCCGCTATGAGCCTGCTTCTTCTTCTCCCACTCCCCCTGCTTGTGTTCCCTCTCTCACTGGCTGTCTCTATCTCTGTCGAATAAATAAATAAAATCTTTAAAAAAAAAAAAAAAAAAGAAAAGAAAAGAAAACTCTCTGCCTTCCCCCTCCATAACAGGAAGAACAGGATGATTCTGAATCACCAGAGGCAACTCTAGACTCTTAACCCAAAGGTGACACCGGAATAATCTACCAAACCCATCTTGCCGAAACAACCCTTATGTTTCATCAGTTTCTCTCATATATTTGCCTTCCCACAATTTGCCACCCCTAGAAGCTCAAAGTCCCTTTCCTTTGTCTTTGTCACTTCTTTACCAATGTATTGTTTTTTGTTACGATGCCATATAAGCCCAGCTTCTAACCACTCCTTTGAGTTATTAGTCACTGAGTACTCCCCCGTGTATGTGTGGTGCACGCAAGAAACTTCTATTTATTCTTCTCTTGTTAATCTGTCTTTCATCAATCTAAAGTACAGGCCCTAGCCAATGAAACTAAGATGGATAGAAAAAAGTATTTCTCCCCTGCCCAGTTGTATCTACTTTTCTTTTACCTCCTGCCTGTTTTCAACCCTGAAGCCACAGTGATATCTTTAAAACAAAAAGTGGATAATGTCACTCTTCTTCCCAGATGACATTTTCAGCGATTTCCCATCACACTAAAATAAAATCCATAATCCATAACATGGCTCACAGGCCCTACACAGTCTGGTCTGGACAACCTCTCATCCCCATCCTCAGTCTCTCCTCCTTGTTCCTGATTTAGGGCACTTTACACCTGCACATCCCCTGTCTGCCAGCTCCTTCTCTAGGGCTTCTGGTTGCCAGCTTCTTCACATTATTCAAGACACAATTTGAATTGTGCAAGATGTACAATTTGAATGGCTGCAAGATAAAACAGAAGATGTTCAGTTAAATTTGAATCTCAGATTAACAATGAACAACGTTTTAGTATAAGGATGGCCCTTGTACATACATACTGGACAGCTTGTATTTTTATTTGCTAAATCTGGCAGTACTATTTAAATGACATTTATTCAGTGAGGTACCTAAATATTCTCACCTACTTCATGTTCTATCTTTTTCCCCTGACTTGATTACTAATATTACCATTCTTGTTACAGTGGTTATATTGATTATTTATTAGTTTCTGTTTTTTATCTATCCATCCAAGTAGAAGGTAGGCTTCACAAGGAAGGGACAATGTTTTAAGCACACTGTATTCCCAGAACTCCTAGTACAATTTAGGAGTTATGCTAATTATTTGTTAAAGAACTAAGTAAATAGATAACTGAGTTTCTTTGACCTCGTGCTCTGACTATATGGTGGCTTCCCTCTTCCCCTCAAAGCAGCGTACAGCTGTCTAGGCTGGAGTAGGGAAGGCACAACAAACTTGATTATCACAGGAGGTAATTTAAAAAGGAAAAAGCCCCAATTCATATTTCAATATGTCCCCATCACATGTGTTTATGCAGGTTAGTCCTGGCCAAACAGTACAGGCACTCAGTCAGTGTCAGACCCTCTGCCCTGGATTACAACAGGGAATGGCTTTTCCCTTTCTTTTTGAGGGGGAAGAGCAGCTGGCCCAGGAGCCCTGGGGAAATCCATCATGCATTTAACTGTCTGGGCACTTAAGGAAGGGATGGGGTCACTTTTCCAGTTCTGCTTTTCCTGTTCATTTAAATGCGTACATTTAAATCAGGTCCTTCTTCCTGCCCAGCTGACAATTACCATATTTGACAGTTGTTAGTCCTTAGCAATGCCTGAGACTTGTGAATAATTTAGGAACACTGGATTATTGCCTAATCAAGACAACTGAATAAAAGTGAGAGCTGGACTTGTAGCATCAACAGCTCCTTGCCAAAAATGGCGGCATTACAATTGAGGAAGTGATAGGCACATTGAGAAGGAAAGCACTACCCCACAGGATCCTGCAATATGTTCATTCATTGGATATAATCTCTGTCTGATATTCATATCACAACAGCCACAAAGCCCAACGGGATATATAGTTGACAAGAATAAAGAGGAAATTCACCAGTCCTATATCCTGGATTTTATGGAAGAGTCTCTACTCCAAATAGACTAGGCTTTGTCCCCCAAAACCACATACCATGGTGTTTGATTTGGAAAATATGGTCACTATTCATTTGTTCAACTATCAAAATTGTATTGTGTGCTTACTATGTGTTAAATATTGTTCTAGGCACCAGGATAAAATGCTCAAAAAAAAAAAAATAGCCCCAGGGCACACAGAAGTTATTGGTAGGAATAGTTATCAAGCAAACAATGTCACCAGTATGCATATTTATCATAAGTGCCACGAAGGAAAACTTAAGAATGAGATGGGAGCTTGGTATAGGGAACACTGATTTGGATGAGTGGGAGATGAGTGAATTGGTCAGGAAAGTTTTCTTAGAAGAAATGACATGAAAGAAGATACTCAAAGAATGAGCAAAAATTATTCATGTGAGGAGTAGAAGTAAGAGCCTTCAAAACAACTTACATGAAAACTCAGTGACAGGCATGAGACTGCAGCTTTGGAACAACTGGAATGGAAACCAAGATGGCAGGACCCTAATGAACCAAGGCCAGAGGAGTAGAGAAGTGCCTGGAGAAGGAGACGGGTCAAATTGGAACAGGGCAGGAGGGCCTCTGTGGCTTCTGGGAACAGGATTTCATTCACAGTGCAGAGGGAAGCCATCTTAGTCTTAAACAGGTGAGTGATAGGATTGTATTTGCACTTCAAAAAGTTCACTCTGGCTCTTGAAAGAAGCCCATCTTGGAGCAGGTTCCCCAAAATGAAATGAGGCTTCAAAGATCCACTGGGGAGTGAGGAAAAGAATATCAGAATACTGATATTTTTAATTTAACGTTTCTATTTTTATGTGTATTTTATAACGCACAGAAATACTAGTGCACTACCAGTATATAATTTATAACCAAATAAACATATATTGGAGTTGTGTGCCTACTGATAAGATGAAAAAAGGACAGAATAAAATAAATCTGGTAACCAACGGCTTAGGCAAGATAGAAGTACATAGAGAAAATGAGAGATAGATTTGAGATAGTACCTGCAGAAGGGGGGTGGGGGGGACCTTTATTTTACCCTCTTAGGTTCTATAAATGGAGCCTGCAAATTAGACCAATGAATGACAGATTAACAGGAGAAAAGGCATACAAATTTTATTTGATGTTAAAATTTTAATTTTTATATACATGGAGTCCTTCATAGAAAACAAGCGAGGACCTAAAGGATCAGATCTGGGGATTTGTATATCATGTTAACAAACAGTAATACCTTTGTGAGAAGTGATACAACAAAGGAAAAGGGGCTTAGTGTTCTAGGGGCAATAGTTGTGAGAAGGTAAATATATTGGGGAAACCAATGGAAGATGAGGGTTATTAGTAAGATTTGTTTTGCAGACTTAATTCTGTGCCTACTCTCTCTCTCTTGTGATAAGGGTTATTCTTGGTGTGGGAAAAGGGTGGGCAAGAACAACTTCACAAAGGGAAATATATGTCCTGCTTTTAGGGAGATGGGAAGAGAAAAGAGCTTTTTCTGCATTTGTTGCTTTATTGCCTTCAAATCAAAATAATCCTTATGCCAAAGGGACATATTTAGGAGTGGCATATACCGATCCCCTTCACACCCTGGAAGCCCATGTGAGAAGAACTCAAACATAAACCAGCAGCCACAACTAACATGTCAGTTCAGAACTTTGGATCTTGGGGTCATACCATAGTCATGATTTTACCTCATTTCAGTATGTCTGGCCTATATCTTCAGATATGGTCCACCACAGGACTCTTAATTGTCCGTTGGTCTCAGTTTCTACAGGGAAGGACTGTTTAACTCCTTAAAGTGCTCCCATGGCCCCCTGAAGTGAATCCTGCACACTTTTCAAAGGCTACATTTTGAGTTCTACTATCCCAAATATATCTTGTAACCAATAAAAATTCACCCAGCCATTTTCTAAAATTGAGATAATGGTCAAAAGAAATATGAGTTATTACTGTCCATCTCCCTCCTGACCCCAGACCCTTATAAAGAATCCCCCCCCACCACCAAAAAAGTGATAGGCTGATAAAAGTCTTTCAGATTTCAGGACTCATTTTGCATTCTTTATTGTAAGGCCATTCACCCTGAAGCCCAAGGCTTTGGTGAACTCTACCACCATCTTCTCTTGAGTTGTGATAAGCATCCACTCAACAGGAAACTAAAACAAAAACAATCAGGCAAGATTTCCTTATGCAGCTGGGAAATTTGCTGGGGCTGTGGTGTGCCTGGATACGACTGAGAAATTTCACTGTCTTTAACCTCAATCTGCATAACAAAGCCGATGTTGGCTGCTTAGCATAATGGGAAAATGTTCAGAATACCACCCACACTGGGGATGGTCAACAAAATACAGGCAGGCACAACCCAGAATCCTAGGACTCAGGATGAAGGAGGAATTCACCGTCCCTTGCCCCCTCCCACTGTGTGGAGGGCAACCAGCCAGAGACACAGGTGTGCAGCTCATTAAGAACAGAATTAAGCCCAACGGGATAGGTAACAACCACATGAAGAATGCTCTGCTGAGTACAGGCACTCTCTTCCTGCTCTGACCTTGAGAAGAGAGTCAGGAGGAAAATGCTGCCTTCCTTATCTACCTGTTCACTCTACTATCGACCCAGTGAGAAGAGCCACAAAGCTGTTTTATCTCTAGATCTGCAGCAGGAGGCCCCGAAATATGGTTGTTTTTAATAATATATTGAAGGAAATAGCTGCTAAGTGTACATCGTATGTCAAGGACTGTCCTGAGAGCTGGAGAAGCTAATGAAAATAGCAGAGCGCCTACGTTCCAAAGGAATCCCCCAAATACATGAACATATCTAAAACTATTTCTCTCTACGTTGTTTTCAGATAATAAAGCCACAGTGAGGTTCAGACGGGTAAATCTCTCACTCCCAACCATACAGTCTCACAGAGCAAAATTTTGAGATCATTTCATGCCACAGACCTCAGGCGTTGCTGTCAAACAACAGAAACTAGAAACAAATCCTCGATGCCTAAGGTCTATTCAATATCTTTGTTTTCAAGAGGAAAGTACACACAGAGAATTTTAACCTAGAGTAGGAAACAAAATATGGGCTAGACAGAGTGAGGGTTGGAAGTTTTCAAGTATAGACTTCAAGAGGAACTAGAGTTTTGGTAACCCTGTTGTCTTAATGTGTTCTAAAATACTGAGAACAGCAAGAAAAATTTCATGTCTGGTTTATTTTTTTTTTAAATCCATTAGGAAGTTTTTAAATTTGTCTGAGCACCTTGGAATACGGTATCTAACAAGTGTGAGTGATGTCAAGTAAAGATGAATTTGGACTTGGTAGGGAGAGACTATTTGAAAGGATTATTCCAAGTGGTAAATGTGGGAAAACTATTGCAATAGGGAAGGAGGCTACTGTGGTAGGAAGAACACTGTAACCATAAGATCTATGAGCACCTCAAGAGTTAGGCAAAAAAGATGCTTCTTTTATGGAGGAGGAGTAAACAACGCTACAGAGAACCAGGTATGGGGAAGTGGGATGAAAAGATGGTGCTATGGGTTAGCAGATGAGAGAATGCTTTATCATAAGGCCACTCTCAGGAGGGGTACAGGCACAGGCTGCTTTATCAAACCACCACAGAGTGGGAGGCTCGTACTTAATGGAAATTTATTTCTCACAGTTCCGGAGACTGGAATGTCAGGATGCCAGTACGATCAGGTTCTGGTGAGCATCTCCTCCGGTTTGGAGACTTCCTACTTCTTGTTGTATCTCATGGGGCAGACAGCAGAGAGAGGAAGCAAGCTCTCTGCTGACTCTTATAAGGGCACTGATCCCATTCATGAAGTCTTCACCCTCATGACCTCATCTCCCAAAGGCCCCACCTTCTAACATCTTTACATTGGTGGGTAGGGTTTCAACATATGAATTTTGGGGGTGTACAAACTTTCAGACCATGGCAGGCTGTTAAGGAGAGGTTGTGCGTGCATAGGCTCAGGCTGAGAAGTGGAGCAAACTTCAGTAATCTGGGAGAAGAAGGGAACCTTAACCAAAGGTTAAGTGTTTTGTTTCAGTTAATGAGTGGAAACATAACAGTTTAGCTAATCATTTAAGAGGTGAAGAATGGAAGCTTGAAGGGTCTGCATCTGGCCTTATCAGGAGCAAACCATGGGGGGGGGGACAGGTTGTTGATGAGTCTTATCTAGGTGGTAGGAGCAAAAGTGGTTCTTTGCACTAAATCATTTCCAGGAACACAAAGGGTGGGAGGATTTCTTGATCTTTGTTCTTTTCCAAGAACACAGCGCTCAGGTGAAACTTAACATGGTCAGTAAGAATAACTATAGAGGTAACAAGGCTGTTTGTTTAAAATCAGATGTTCCAGAAATATCCAGTTTGAATGGAATCTCTTTTAATGTTTGGACGTGGTGTTTTGGCTTTTAAGTAATTGGGCACTTACTGTTTTTTTATAGAAATCTACAACACAACACCTTACAGGGTGCCATTAGAATACCACATTAACCCGACAAAGCCCTCAATTTAAATATATTATAGTGTAAAAAGTAATTGTCATGGTGAGGAAACCTCTCATTTATGACCAATTCAGTAAATATCCATTGAATGGCTACAATGAGCATCCTGCTTATTACCTACCTATTTATGCAGACAAATTCCACCAACACTCAATTCCCCAAATCCAACTTTTCAATAAAATCTAGCTTAAACAGCTAGTTCAAGCAACCCTACAATAAACATAATTTATATACAAAAGGAACTTTGTCAAGGAAACTGTCCCCCCCTCCCCCCCATTACCATATCTTCATCCGGGTTGTTTCTATATGAGTTGTACTAAGAGATATTTCTTAGCTCCTGGACAAAAATATCCAGGTATCTTTAGAAAATTCCTGTTAGAGAATATGCAGGCAAAGGAGCATAGGAAATCACATAAGAAATTGACGTGATAAAAAATTAATTACAACTTAATCCCTAAATGCTTTACAACCTATACGCACAACGTACTGAGCCAACATAATAAGCAGTATACATTAGATAATCCATTTTTAAATATTACTTTTAAACTGTAATCTCCTTCAATTACGGAGCAAGAATAAAGCATCATGAAGCATGTAACAATGGAAGGGTAAACTGGCTGAGTTACATGTTGAAAAAGCAACCCCCCCCACCATGTAAACACTTAAGAAGGGCCCTCCTGCCTCTCCACCTACCCCCTAATTATGTTTCTCCTTCTGCTCTCTCCACCCACCACCCAGAATTATTTCAAAGGAACTAAAGCTCTTATTTACTGAGTTACCAGAGTGTTAATCATGTCTAATGGTTTTAGCACAAAAGCAGCCAAACTTTAAATGTGTTACTTGGAGGCCATTATTGCCTTGCCTCCTTTTGTCCATTAGGATTCCTCCTCCTGCCTTGAAATTCTCCCCTGATTCCAGTAAACTTCCCTCCTTCTATTGAAATCAGCACCTTTTTTTTCAGTGAGCCTGTGTTGGGGTAAGGGAGTTGGGGTGCAATTTAGGAAAGGAACAGCAACAGTGCAGAGACTGTTGGCTTTAGAAAGTCACCTTATTAATCCCTATGTCATCATCACCACTGTAGGGAAGGAGAAACTTTCCCTCTACCATCTTCAGGTTTTTTGTCTGTGCTTTAGAATTAAACTGACATAAAACAGATTAACAGAAGAAAAGCATACAGATCTATATAAATTTTATGTGACATGGGAGTCCAAAGAAGTGGCAAAACCTAAATGCTTTTATATCGCATTGAACAAAGAGAGGCAATTGTGGAAAAGTAACTAAAATATTCCGGAGAGGCTAAAGGAAGATAAGAATTATTTTGACAAGGTCTGTTTGTACAGAATTCTCTTAGCTTTGGCTCCCCATTGAGGAATGTTTCTTTTCTCCCAATACAAGGAGAATATCTTTCACATGGGAGTTTTTAATCTCCTGTTTTCAGGCAGAAAAGGGAAGATTAGAACGCCCTTCTCTTGCACCTGCTGTTTTTCAAGTGTCTTTAGCTCAAAATTATCCCAATGCCAAAGTAGCATATTTTAGGGTGCATATGCTGCCTTTACCACCTAACACAGTGCCTGACCCATAATACATACTCCATCAATATTTACGAAGTGAGTGGGGAGGAAGGGAAGGAGAGAGGAAGAAAAGTAGGCAGACAGGTGATGTTACTCTTCATTAAAAGGGTAGAGAACTCCCACTTCTTGTGGGGAATTTACCAAAGAGATCAAGCAGAAAATAAAGATATGGGGTGGCAGGGAGCTCAGTCATAATTCTTATTTCCCTCCTGCTCTATATATGTTTGCCCTACAAGGGTAGATATGAGATGGTTGGTTCTAGGACACAAAGAAAAGTCAGCTCTGGAAG
Organism: Ursus arctos; assembly: GCF_023065955.2. Taxonomy (NCBI): domain Eukaryota; kingdom Metazoa; phylum Chordata; class Mammalia; order Carnivora; family Ursidae; genus Ursus; species Ursus arctos. The sequence continues at coordinate 20,219,735 of NW_026622930.1, forward strand.
TCTCTGCTGCGAAGCTGGTCTAAGAATTAATTGCTCTCTCTTAAACAAGTCCAGGGTCCATTAGCGCAGTGATGTGGTAAGGGCCTCAGGGCTCCTTTCTCTGGACTCAAGTACTATCGTCCATCATCACTGGCTGGGGACAGTTAAGCAATACGGGCGTAAATGGAGCTGGGGTGCAGTGTTTGTTAGCTACAAACAGTACAAACCACCTACAGGTCACTGTTTGGTTTTACTTCCCATTCTGCATAATTTTCTGAGAAGGTATGGGGTAATCAGTAATTACTTAGAATACAATGGCCAGAGTTAATTGTTCCTCTTCCAACTGTGTCCAAAAGAAAACCCCCCCAAACAAACAAACAAACAAAACACCACCACCACCACCACCACCACCACCACCATCAACAAGGGAATTAAGGGAATTGAGCCCGTAAATGGGCTTTGTGTAGCAGGAGGCATAAAATAACACTTAGTACTTTATTTAGGAGTTTTTTTGTTTTTGTTGTTTTTCAAAGCACTTGACAATTTACCAATATGTTATTTCTACTGAATACCCTTAGGGAACTGCTCTGGTCATTTTGCTAATACTTCAAATTCATTAGGAAACAAAGAAGGTTGAGAGCGTGTGGTGTCCCAGATTTGTCGCTGTGAGTCAGTGAATGAGTGAGTTGTGCCTGTCAGACTAACCTAACCTCCACTTGCATAGAGAAGCTGCCCCAGAGGAAGCTGAGCATGGCAAGATGTTCTTCCCAGTTAAGCCTGCAAAGGCAGGCTATCGTTATTGTTTATTGTTAGTAATCCACACATTTTTGAGAATTAAGTATCCAGCTCCCCCTCACCCCACAGTTTCAAAAATAGTTAACAAATCCTGGGGCTCTTCTTAGTTTTCTTGTCATAAGAATTAATTATTCATAAGAAAATGCAGGCTACAAACTCAGATGTAAGAATGAGCATAGGGCATTGTAGATACAGATTTACCTAGACATATTACCTGATTCTGTGCATTTGTATATGATGTGGGAAAGATGTTAGGGTTCAAAGTCAATGGCCAAGAAAGAATTCTTGAGACATCTTTAGTGCAAAGGTGGTTTTATTAAAGCAGCGGGACAGGACCTGTGGGCAGAAAGTGCTGCTCTGGGGTCATGAGGAGTGGCCCGTTATATATTTTGAAGTTGGGAGGGGGTTAGGGATAGCTTTGGAAGAAAGGATTCCAGGACCTTGAAGGGCTAGCTATTGTTAGGAAAAGGTCATTTACTACCGTTTAATAAAACCTGAATCATGAGACCCTTCAGATGTATATCAGTGGGTCATATGCTTGGGAGATGATATTCAACATGTATCATGGGGAGTACAGATAAAGGAAGTTTCCAAAGGAATTTTTATGTGTTAAAGCAGACTTACAGGATACTGGTTGGGGGCGGGGGGGTGTCAGGCTAGGATTGCCTTTTGCTCTTAGCAGAGTATTAACATCCAGGCAGCTGAGTCACTAGAAGAACGTCACCCTGCCTGTTTCAAGGACTTGTCAATGGGCTGTAAATCATAAGGAAATCTAATAATTTTTCATCTGCCTTTGTTTCCCACATCAGTATATATACAAACACACACACACACACACACACACACACACACACACACACACACACACACCTTCGAAGTCATGACATGCCAATCTAACAACCCAGGCTACAAAGTCAAAAATGTGGATGTAAGCTACATCTTCCCAATACACTCCTGTGTAAAAATCTTTCCCGTTCTAATTGTATCAGGCCTCAGGAAAGCATTTTCTCTTTATAACACTCTGTGGCTCCAACGTTTTAAATAATGTACTTAAGAGCTGTGTTCCTGTTGTAAGCATTAATTTCTTGTTAACATCTTGCGCTTTTCCAACTGAAGATGTGCCTATCCAGACTGCATTCAGAAACTTCAAGAGCTCATCCCCTGCTAATTGAGACGGTGATGGTTAGGGTGGTGACAGGGGAAGTGATATGAGGAATGGTCTATAAAAGAGAGAAAAATCTATCCCTATTCCTTTTAGCAAAATTTCAACCATCTGTGCATGGAATGGCTCTTCCCAAGTGCCATACTGAATCTTAAAATTTTTGTTCTAGGAAGTCTGAAGAGGAGCAGAAGGTAGAGATATCTATATATACTAAGAAAAGCAGATTTTAAACATCTCCATGAAAAGATAGAGGTAATCCTTTGATGAGAGGCATGCTAAGTTTTTTTTTAATCTGACAATATAATCAAATTTTTGCAATACAAAAAGAGAGAAGGCTCTACATTAATAAAAAGGCCAGAATCCTAGAATTGTGTTCTCTAATATGGTAACTATCAGCTATATATGTGGCTATTTAAAGTTAAGTTAAAATTAATCAAAATTTAAACAACGGTCCCTTAGTTGCACTAGTCAAATTTCAAGGGCTCAATAGCCATATACGACTAGTGGCTATTGTTCTGGGCAGTGCAGATACAGAACATTTTCAACATCACAGCAAGTTCTTTGGATAGCACTGTTCTAGAGCATGGGGATTTTTCTAGAACTACTTCAAGATTTGGATGAATCATAAAGGGTTAAATAAATCAGTTTCCAACCCACATTGAGTTAAATCATGATACTAAGTGAACCTTGCGTTATTATCATGACGTCAGTGTCTTTAAAACATTCATAAGAAGACGAAAATACCAAATGAAAATGAAAATTTTAATTTTAAGTGAAAAAGATTCTAGAAATTACAGACTAATAAAATTCATGTAGTTTACTGATATAGGCATGCTAATAGCTAATGAGAATGTTGGTATATTCACAAAAAAGAATGTGATGATTCTCCAGCATGAACTTAAGACAAAAGACACTGCCTTCTCTTTTTGATAAGGAAATTTGGTGAGACAATGCAATCTTACCAAAGACTTCAGCAAAGCTGTAACAAAGCTTTTAGGACACCCTTGTGGACAAAATGGAGAAATGTTTGCTGGCTAATAATACTGTTATGTGTTTTCACAAAGGGTAGGACACTGGAACTTAAATGATATTGATTAAAGTACCCATGTCTGTCTGGAGGGAGGTCCCAAATGACAGACCTAAGGGTCTAGTTCTTGGTTCTATCCTATTCAATAACTTTATCTAAAGTTTAGATTAAGACATAAATGTCATACTTATCAAATGAAAGATGACAGAAATTTTCACTGGAGGACAGAATCAAGCCATAAGAGATTCTTAAGGGAATGAAAATAAAAGAGAGAGAGACAAAAAGTGACATGATAAAATTCAGCAGAAATAAAAGTCAGATACTCCATTTAGTATTCTGGGATATTTCATCAGTTTGTACCACTACTTAAAGTGAGGTCCAGGAGGCCAAGTCGGGGAGGCTCTAGTTGGCCTTGTGCTCTCTGGAAGCCACGAATATCTGCTTCATTTTATTCATCAAATTATAATTTGAGGCTGCCTTGGGAGAACTACACTGATAAGATCAAGAGAAGTCACAGTCCCTCCAGATTCTCTACAGTTCAGGCAGAGGAAGAGCCAGAGCCTGATAGCCCAGTCCAGCGGGCAAGACGGAGCATCACGGGTGGGAGACTGCCTAAGGAAGCCTCTTCAAAGTTTCCACGTTTTATGTTCTGTGTTAAGTCTCTCATAGTTTCATCTCCTCCTTACTCCTCTAAAAGAATTTCATCATAGTCTTAACTACCACAAAATCAACATATTTCCCTTTAAAATCATTGGAAAGACATTCTTTTAAAAGAATGCATTGCTTTTCCTGTCCCCTTTCTCTTCTGGAAGTTATATTTAAAAGAAATATTAAAGACCTAAGGTGGATCTTGAGAAAGGTGGCTAGGAGAATAAAAGATTCAGGAAAAAAATTCCTCAATTCAGTTTAACATAGGACAAAGAGGAAGAAAGAGAGTGGAAATGCACACAAATTAATGTGCTAATTGACGTGATATAAATTCCAAATGCAAGAAGGAAATAAAGTGCTTTGGAATTGTCATTTATGTAAGGAATAGAGATTTTTATTTAGCCTCTAGAAAAGACTGATAGAGGCCATGATAGTGAGCTTCAGCTATTTGGAGGGCAATTATAAGAAAGATGAATTAAATCTATTCTGCGTTACTCCAGAGGATAGAACAAGGGCCACTGGGTAAAAGTTATGGGAAGCATATTTCAATTCAATAGAAAGAAGGATTTCCTAATAATTAGTTCTGTCCTAAAGTGAAATGAGATCCCTCAATAGAGCAATCATCATTCTCGGTGGGACGCTCAACAGAAGCCATATGTCAGTGGCACTTGGGAAAGACTCCTGCTACTGGCAGAAGATTGAACCAAATGACCTCTAAGAACCTTTCTACTTCTGAAAGTATATGACTCTATTTTCTACTTCCTCTCACCTGCTAGGTGGAAAACTAGGGAGTGGCCTGGCTACTCAATATAGGATCATAAATCAGACTTTCCACTGTTTTCTACCCCCTCGCTGTCTCCAAGCAAGATAATGTAGCTACCCTCTCAAAGCCTGCAATGTGGGGGAGTTCATGATGTATTAGACTATTTCTGTGTCTTGGATTTTCTTGGCTTTTATATAAACAACTTAATTTGTCTCACTTTCCCTCCTCCCTTGGATACAACACATAGCATTTGTTTAACCCTTTTCTAAGCATTAAATGTACCATTGAAAGCACAAGGAGAACTAATAGCACAAAATATAATGCAAACTAAGATACATGTGGCAATTTGGGACTTTGTTTAAGTGTTTGATTCAAACAAACATTTGTAGAGTAATTTCTTGGAGATGTATATTCAATTACTTATAAAATATCTTTATTTTCTTAAAAATGACACCTAATTAAGGATTTAGCTGAAGTACTAAGATTCCTAATGTAGGGTTTGAGATTCTATGTCGTTCAAAGTAATCTTTAACACCTGCTATTTCAAAGGTTTATTGCTAATCACTATGGAAAATACAAAAATGAATAAAGATAAAGCCTCTGCCATGAGAAAGCTTTTTGTCTAATGATATGCAAATAATTAAAACCTCCATAGGGTTACATGTCTTTTAGAGAGAAAGTTCAAAACTGGCCAGGGAATATCAAAGCAGATTTCATCCAAGAGAAGGGCAAAAAGCCATACCATAAAGGGCCATTAATGCAGGAATAATCTGTTTGTTCTTCGCTCAATAGATGTAAAGAAGTCAATAAAGGCATTTGTACAGGAGTCTCATAACAGGAATTACATTTAGGGAAGATTAATCTAGCAGTCATGTATACACTAGTTAGAAGAAGAAACAAGCTTGTCGATTCTGGTTGAAGGGGAACTAAATGAAGGAAGTAAGAGTGGAAGGCTAAACTGAAGGCATCATGTGGGTCGATCAATAGCATTTGGAATAGCATTGATAGGAAGTGATTGGAGAAGTCCATGAACTCAAAATGGAGAGAAAAGAACTTGCTGAGTGGAATAAACAGAGATAAAGGAGGACAAGGGGTATGTAGGTGATAAGGGGAATTTCAGAGAACAAGATCCAAAGTGAGTGTGAAGTATGGTTAATCTAATCCAGTGCTTCATCTTGGTAGTTTAAGTGAAGATGGCGACCGTTGGCACTGACAAGGCAAGAGTATTGGTGGAAAGTTGAATTCCCGAGTATAAAACCAAATATCAAGTTAACTGTGTGGAAAATGGGAAGGAGATAGTTAAGTAGGGAAGAAGAAGAAATTCAATTATTAAGAGATCTGGAGAGAACTTAGGCGACTGAATATATTAATCCTGTCTGTTTATATTCTGTATTTTCTGATGCTCAGACATCCGAGGCCTTGCAACTCCTTGAGAGACTGTCTCCCCCAGCGTGCCAGTTCCTAGAGACTGTAAAGAACTCTCCTGCAAGTGCTCCTTTCATATGAAAACCAACCCACCCAAAACCCATTCACCTTAATCACCTGTTTTATCTGGCCCTTACAGTCTAAGCCAAGATCTACCCACCCTAACCACCCTGCCGCCAGGTACCAGACAACTCGGGGGGAGGACCTCTGCCCTACAGAGCCTGCTGAAATTATTCAAACTAGCCAGTCCCAAACTGCTTACCCGGCCTTTCCCAATCCTTCCCACAGTAACCACAGTAAGGGCTCTTGCCCATGTTTTCCCTGTTGCCTCCTAATTGATCCCAGTGCCTCCCTGTGTGGCACTGCATGGTGTGGCACACTCCTTTCTCTTGGGAACTATGAGTAACTCTTTTCAATGGCAGTTGTCTCCTGACCTTATGGCCTCAGCACACCTAAATAATAATAAAACCAACATTTTAAAACACTAGAGATGACTATAATGAGAAAAGAGAAAGGTGTAAGTGGATAGTAAGAATGTCAAAAAGGGGCATAATTATGAATGAAGACATTAAAGGCAGAGATCACAGCTTGTCAGGAAGATTGGAAAGACTTTATAAAATAGAACTGTCACTTGAGAAGGACAAGGATGGTTGACCTGGATGTTGGAAGAAATATACCAAACTCCAGCTTGTTCCCAAACTTCTAGGGAACACCAAGGGATATTAAGAGTAAGAAGTTTGCCAGATATTTATCTAATATTTATTTCTCTTATGGGAGTGATCTGCAGTTTAAATGAAACCTCAGTAGAACTTCAACAATGTGTGTGTAGATTAAATAAGATTTAAACCCCCCTGCAGGGGGTTACCAGTAACAGAGTAATGTGAAAGGAAAACTCAGTTTCAGTTATTATGACCAGAGGGAAATGGTTTGGACGTAGGTTTCTAAATGACACCATAGTAGGATGAAAAAGTGTGGCAGATGGTATTGCATTAGTAGGACAAGAGTATGGAAAGAGATAAGTGTATGGAAAGAGATGGAGGGGGGAAGGGTTGGTACCTGTGGTTCAACTATCCAGAAGAGGGACTGCAAAGAAAGGGGTTTGCGGTGCCGCAGGGAGAATACCAAGTAAGCATAACTTCAACTCTAGAGGAATTTGGAGGACAATTCAGTAAAACATGTGCCACATAGGATCTCTGTGGTCCCAGGCCTCCCCAAATGATAGTCTAAGACCAAGGAGAGTCCTTGCTAACACTTTAAATCCAAGTAGAGCCCTGAGACTATTCGTTTATGGGTATAAATACAATGTAGATATCATCTGTGCTTAGTGGTGACCCTAGTTGGGATCGGAGGAGTTGAACTTGTACAAAACATAAAAGACGTTGCAAAGTCACCAGATATTTATATGGTATTTATTTACCATGTGGGGGCGATTTGAAGCTTAAATTAAAGCTCAGAAGAAGCGTCAGCTATGATGCCATAGGGATGTATTTAGCTTAGAGGGTTTTGTTTTTAATCTCTGAAAGGGAAAAACAAAAATTTCATGAAAAGTAGCCTTCTTCCCATTTCAGCTTCTATTCTATCTTCAAATATATAACTGACATTTAAAAATAAATGTAATTTATCAGAATATTTAGAGAAAGGCTATAGAATGAAGAAAAAGAAGGGCAAGTAGGTGGATCAAGAGTGCCAATTGGCTCAGGGGCAGAGCAGGTTGAGATATGAAGTAGGATGCTCAGGGAGGTCTTACTGAGAAGGAAAGACCTGAAGAAATGCTTAAAGTAGGCGAGGGTATGAGAGAAGTGGCTGTAAGAGAGAAGCACTTTCTAGAAGCCAGGCACTGTGTAAAATGCTTTATAGGCATGAGCTCGTTTTCACCCCTATGAAACATTTACTACCATTATCAACACTTGACAGATGAGGAAATGGAGCAGGGAGAGGGTAACTAGTTTTGCCAAGCTCACACAGCTAGTAAAGGACAGAGTCCATGTGGGAACCAGGCAGTCAGATCGGTCAAGCCATTGCTTCTTTCAAAGCTCCTTCTTTCCCTTTAAGCTCCAACCTGAATTTTACCACATTCCACCCTGCTGTGTGGAAGGAGGAAACTCCAGAGAATGCCAGCAAGTTGGTTACAGGAATGTTAGTGCTCTGTCAGTTCACAACCTCTACCACGGGAAAGGAAAATAAAGTCCTGAGCACCAGAAAGAGAACCCCATAGCCTGGCTGTAGCCTTCAGTGCAGTGACAACACCCCTGTGAATGTGGCCCACTTGGGGTCCTGGAATGTCCCTGGAAGGAGGCAGAGAGGAGGTGAGCTTAAGGGAGGACTTCTCCTTAGTCTCTCAGAATACCCCATTTCCTCGGTTCTAAGGGACTGCCCGTTCATTCATTCATTCATTCAATGGCCGACTGCCTCCTGTGTTCACCATACCAGGCTGCACACAGCAAACATGGCCCCTGTGCCCATGGTACTTCCAGTCCAGGGGAAGGAGAGAGTGAAGAGGTCACATTTGATGGAGGAAAGGGGAATCAGGAAAGAAATTGTAAGTAATCTATTCACAGCTTCCTGGAGGAAAGTATTACCACCTAAATACATGCAAAGATTGGAAAATGAATTCTAAGTTTAGAAACTTTAAACTGAAAAACGATTCATCTTTGAAGAGAGAATTTATGGATTTATCACTTTTAAAGTATCTGGAGTTAGAATCTGAATGTAACATATGGCCAGTAAATTAGTTTCCCTGAGTGACTGCCCTGCAGTCATCCTACCCCTCAGTAAAGATGTTGTGTTGTGGTAGAAAGAATTGAGATGGAGACCTGAGTCTCCTGCTCCCATATCCAGTGGATTAGCCATGGATTAGCCAGCAAGCTCGTAGAATCGCAAAAGCCCTTAAAATCAGAGGTCACTCCTGGCTGAGGGCAAAAGAGGATGTCAAAGAGATTCAAAGCATGAGAAAGACCTGATGTGCTGTTGCTTGTTTGAGGATGGAAGGAGCAATGTAATAGGGATTGCAGGGGCTTCAAGGAGTTGAAAGAGGCTCCAGCCGTACAATCAGCAAGGAAATGGGGACCTCAGTCCTATGACCACAAGGAACTGAATTTGGCAGATAACCTGAATGATCTTTAAAGCAGATTCCTCCTGTGGGGCTCTGAGAAGCAAAGCAGATCTGCCCATGCCTTAAGTCCAGCCTTGTGAGACTCTAAGCAAAGGACCCCACTGAGCCATGCTGTACCCAGACTACTGGTATGATACAAGTGGGTATCATATAGAACAATGATACAAGTGGGTATTGTTTTAAGCTGTTAAACTTATGATGATTCATTATAGTAGCAATAAAAAATTGATATAGGGGTGCCTGGGTGGCTCAGTCAGTTAAGCATCTGACTCTTGCTTTCGGCTCAGGTCATGATCTCAGGATCTTGGGATCAAGCCCTGAGTCGGGCTCCATGCTTGAGGATTCTCTCCCTCTCTCCCTCTCTCTCTCTGCCCCTTCCTCCCACTCACGTGCTCTCTCTCTCTCTCAAATAAATAAGTAAATCTTTAAAAAATTGATATATAAATCATCATAGGATTATGGCAAATCTGTTCTAAGTTGTCATATAATCTTAAACTTAAATTCTAGTTCATCAAGGGGACAAGTTACTATATCTCTCAAAGCATGGGTTTAGGATACTAAGCCCCCAGCCCTTAAAGGACATGTGGTTTCACTGTGAGAATTAAATTAGTTGAGATATAAGAAAACGACTGGTATATCAAACATTTGTTTAAATTAACTGAATTCCGTAGTTTATTCAGATCTCCTTACTTTCTGCCTGATGGACGTTTTCGGTTCTAGGATTTCACATGACATGGAGTTGTCATGTCTTTTTAAGCTCCTCTCGTCTGCAACAGTTTCTCAGGCTCTCCTTGTTTTTGAAGACCTTGGCAGTTTTGAGGAGTACTTGTCAGGTGTTTTGTGGAATGCTTCTCTACTGGAATTTGTCTGATATTTTTCTCATGATTAGACTGGAGGAATGGGGTTTGGAGAGAAGACCACAGAGGCGAAGTGTCATTTTCATCATGTCCCATCAAGGGTACATGTGGCAGATATGATTTATGATTGTTTGTATTGACCTTGATCCTCTATTTGAGGGAGAGTTTGTCAGGTTTCTCCATCCAGTGCTCTTTGGGAGGAAGTCGCTCTGTGCAGCTCACACTTTAGGACTAGGAGTTATGCTCCATCTCCTTGGGGGGGGGGGTGGTATCTACATAAATTATTTGGAGTTTTTCTTCATGAGAGATTTATCATAAACTTCTAATACACTTAGTTTGCTTTTAGTTCTCAAAGGCTTCCAAATTCTGATTTTACAATATCATCTTCCTCTCCCTGAACACAACCCAAAACCTGATTAGAGAAAACAGGATTATCATCCAAGGGGAGAATTTGTAATCTTTCTCAGGAATGGGGCAGTGTTGTGCAGATAGTCATTTTCAGATGACATCTGTTCTAGTCATTATCTTTCTCCCAACAAAAATACATTTGATTCAGTTCAAGGTTTCGAGAGGTCACACAACTGTCTCTCAACCTCTCACTAAACCTGTTTCTCATGTCCAGATGTCACAGGCGTCAGATCATAATCTTCAGCTTTGAAAACCAGCATTCTCGAGAGTGCTACAACACTGTGCACTTTCGACATAAGCAGCAGGACAAAGAACACCCACAGCATTTAGTTCTCTGTCTGTATTAGTCTAGACTATGGTGGCAGTCCTTGGCACAACCGTAATGAGCCAACATGAAAGTTAGAACTGAATGAACAGGAGAAATGAACTTTCCAGTTACAGGGCAGGATGGAGAATAGACTGATCTGCTTGCTGGTTCCAAACTGTTGAGCTGCAACTCTAAACCACCAAGGAGTGGTTCCACAGAATGTGGAAATTCCATGAGAGAAGCTACCTCTGCAGTGCCTCTAGCCTCGTCTAGAGGCAGGATGACCAGAAATGCTGGGAGACACTTTCTGCCTACAAATTGTTTTAGCCCCACTTGCACATTGGAGAGTTTGGCCAGCTCTGGCAAGCTCTTAGAGAAACATCTGTGCTTTGAAGGCTCGGCTTAGCAGACCCCAGACCTCACACCAGCGCCGTCTTTACCCACTGAAATTCCAAGCAATATCAGGTGTTGACAGTCTCCTGGATTTTCCCACCTAAAGGAAATATGCAATTAAGCAATGGGCAGAGGACAGGAAAAGGAAGAGAGGTGCCAAATAATTTTTATGGAACATTTAATATAAACAATCCAAAAGCTCAGGTATAGAAAATCTACATCAAGAGCTTGCTCTGAGGATGAAAATTCATTCATGGAAGGAGAAAGAGGAGAAACAAGAAGGCCTCAAAACTCTATGAAACCGACACCACCAGTTTTTTCCTGGAATTGTATAGTCAACTATCTGTTTAGTTGTTTCTAAGATACACAAGAAATATCTTCAAAGGTTAACTATAGTTGTCATCATCCACAATTAAGGTTTGAGCCCTGATTAGTCTGTGAACACAGTAACATCAGTCTCAAGGCTTCCTCAGTTCTAATAGCCCTATAGGTCCTGGGATAACTTAAAAGAAGTGTGGCTTACTGGCGCACACTATTATCCTTGAGGGTGAGGGACAAGGTGTATGCAAAACAGTCATTAGGGTACTTTATGCCTATCTCATAGGTCTATAATATTTTTTTCTTGATAAATACACTATAAGAAACTCTTCTCCCAGTACAGTATTATTTAATTATGTCCCTATTCTAGCTCCTCCTGAAAAAGTAATGTGATGACTCCCATCTTATGACCTATCATGGGGCAAGTGGAGAGTATTATAAAGAAGAACAGGATCAACTGGTTGTTTGCCACTGCAAACTTTGCCCTTTGTCCTAGAAAGTTACTTTGAAGCCCCTCAGGAGTTCTTGATACTTGTGAAATTCCACAACACAATAGCTTGAAATGACAATGTCACAATGCTGTTTTAGCAAGGTGCATGTGTTAATTCACTTCATGTAACAATACTGAGAAAATTGCTATTATTATACTTGTTTTACAAATGAAGAAAGTGGGACGCAAAGAGTTAAGTTAATCAAGATGGCATAACTAGTAAGTGAAGGGTTGAGTTTTGACTTTGGCAATCTGCCATGAGAGCCCGTGTTCTATTATACTGTGCTTTCCCAGGAGCCGGCCTTATTGGTTATCAGATGTATGGGTCCCTCCCCCAGGGGATTCTACTCATTGTGTAGGAGACAAGACAGAAACCAACATATGACAACATGAATGAATACCCAGAGCGGTTCTGAACTGACACCTTTATGCTTAAGTGGGAACCCAGAATTTCAACTGAGGACATCCTAAGACACCAAAGAGAAATGATTGTTAAGCTGTCTTCTGACGGCTGAGCAGAGCCACTTGTCAACATGGAGAATTCTGAATTTTATCTTCCATGCACATCCCATTGTTGTGGTCCCCAAACAGAACTGGACTCTGGGTACAAGTGCCCAACGGATAGGAAGCACTCTCCCAGACTGTATATTGCTGAAATAGAGGCATCTATCTCTGTGAGGCAAAGTAAAGCTGTTAACAGAGAGTATACACCAGGTCAGTAAAACCAGAAAGGTTTGCAGGCAGTGACTTTGGGCTGGAAAAACTCTGTCTACAAGGTCGCTTGCTAAGGGTGGTTTAAACCTGTGCACCAGTTCATGGAGTCTGGAGTCATGGAGTCTGGAGTCTGGAGACTAATCATCACTTGGGCAATGGAAAAATCGTGGGAAGAATGGTGACAGAGAAAGCCTAGGACTGTCCTCTTTGCCTATTTTTCTCCATGTAACAAGGCAAGTTTTTTCTTCGTTCTCAATTTCCTCTGGTTTACAAGATGAAAACTTCCTACCACCTAAACTTGTTTTCATATCTGCAAGTCCTACCATTGCTCTTGACTCTGACAAAATGAATCTTTTCAGTCCTATCTTCAGGCCTCTGTCCCTGCTTTCCCCCCCACCCCCGATATGCCCTTCCCCATATTGCATTGTCCTCACCTCTTGGCCACTTTAGCCACTCTTCCTTACAGTCTCAGTGGAGCAATGCAACTGACGTCTACTACAAACTATTCAGGGATGACTAAGAGGTGATGAAACAGAACTTGCAAGTTTAGACAATTGGTTCAAAGTTTGGGTGATGAGTAGAAAACGAGGCCAGGGGCATTAATATAGTTGAGAGAAATGGCTTTCTGACACGGGGAACCCTAAGCATATTCGAACTCAGAGGGAACCTGGGCTCCATTTGTCGGACAAGAGAAGGAGATCAAAGAAACAATCAAAGGAGAGGTTGACTGCAGTTCAAGGGTCAGAGATGGAAAAGTTAACCTTGGAAAAGAGGAGATGGGGTTATCACAATCTTGGAGTGAAGGCCCACAAGGCATTAGACAAATTGGAGAAATTTGAACATCCTCTGACCTCCCACTGCCACTTCTAAGCAAATAGTATTTTCTCACCTTCATTATGAAGATGGAAATGTGGGGTTGAGAAGACACACATTCCTGTCTTGGGGCTATAAAGATAAAAGTTATGCTGAATTAAGTCAGGTTCTTGAAAATGCTTATATAAAGTGCTTCACATGCTTGGCTTGAATGCCAAATGGAGTCCCTGAGAATAAAAACACAAATGTATGCTCTAAAAAGATAAATATGCTGTAGATGCCATCAGATATGAGCCACAGGTAGGAAAGATACAATGCAGAAGTGTAGACTTTTAAGTACTCCATTCATTTTTCTGGATGGATCAGAAAAAAATCTATGAATTGCCCCTGTAGACGTGTGAATATTTTCAGTTGCCATAATAAGGGAGGCAAGTTACTTGAAATTTTTAAAGCTTGAACCCTAAGCACATGATATATCTTAAGGAGTAAAACTGCACAATTTCACAGAAGGGAAAATTCTGACCTTGGCAATATGTGATGTCCCAGTGGATACGAGGATTAAGTGTCTGAACAGGCAGTTGTAATACAGCAGGGAACTTACAACAACCACTGAGGCATGAAATGTGAAAGAAATAACAAAGCGTGTTCAGGTTATAAAAGGCAGCATTAAATGTTTGCTGATGTGATTGTAAGAGCTGAAGGTTTACCCATGATACACTCTCTACACATAAAAGAAAAGTAAGGATGAGATCGTGTGTGGACTATGACACTGCTCAAATACGAGCCAGAAAGAACAAGGGGACAGAGGACTAGTAAGCTGAATACAAAGAAAGCAGTAATGGTAGACGCACTTGATCAAGCAATAGGAAAAAGCCCAGATGGCAATCTGAGGATTTGTAAGGCTCTGAAGAAGCCAAATGAAACTGTCAAAGAGGAACATTTTCATCTGCCAAGCCAAAGCAGAACAATGGGAGAAAGGGCAGGAGTGCTGGGGATTTCTAAAGCAGACATTGTCGCTGGTTCCTGGCCTGTGTTTCTGACTGGATCCAGTTCTTGAATGCATCCACGGCATGTACCACTGCTGGAGTCTGACTTGGAGACACAGCAGAGCATTGTATGAACAGCACAGGTCGGTGTGCAAAGGGGAAGGAAGAGAGATCAACACGACACAGTCCGGTTGTTGAAGCCAATGAGGGAAAAGAACTTTCGAGTTCAGCTCCCGGATCTCTTCCGTGCTGTTAAGTCTCCATCTAGGCACTTAGTCTCTTGTGGTCTTTGCTTCTTCATTGGGGATGGAGAGGCTTGGTAATGAGTACTTATTGTACAGAAACTCCACTAGGGTGTTGGAAAAAGTGCGGCATAATCAGCCATTTTACTCCTTGTTAAAGCAGGCTATATAGAAAATTGAATAACTCCAGGAATCCCACTTGAAAAGTGAGTATTGTAAGAAGATTTTAAGATTAAGCAAAAATAATGGCTTTAGTCCCCGTCTCAGGATGTGGGGACCATATGAGTCAAAGGAAACCAAATTTGACAATGTAAAAATGAAAGCACTTCAAAAAATAGCTTTGCTACAGAATTCTCAGTGGTAGTCCAGGCTTCAAATGAATACTTAATCTTTTGGGAAATCCATCCCAGTGGCAAATCTAAAACGGTTGATGTTCCTCCCCACTGAGTCTAGACACAAAAATGTGGGGACTCTTATAATGCTTTTGTATTCGAGAGGATACTTCCATTGTAAGCAACAAAAACAAATGTGCTAACTTAAGCAAAAAGGAAATGTATTAAAGGATGACGGTAAGAGAATAAAGAACCAGGCTTGAAACCTGGCAGTTCCAAACATGTAAGCAGCAGGAAGGACTCAGAGCCTCTGCCACTGAAATAGTTGAACCCAAGCATTTACCCACCTTACGTCGCTCTGCTCAAGATCCATAGTCCCAGAGTGAGAGTCTGCTGAGACTATCTTGGGTCATATGTCTGCCCTTCCGGTAGCGAAAAGTAGGGAACTTTGATGTACAGTCCCTCCAAGAACGGGCAGTTGAAGAGAGGTAATTCCCTATAAGCATATCAAGAACTGATACAAAAGAAAAATGGATGCTGGGCAGTATAAAACAAATAAAGAACAAGCATTTGTTTCAATTAAAAAAAAAAAAAACCTTGACATTAGAATTTTAATGCAGAAGCCACTATGGGCTATTGTCACTAGTACATATCAGAATAGGGCAAACCACATCGGTGGTTAATTTTGTATGTCAGCTTGACTGGATCATGAAATGCGCCAGCGCTTGGTCAAGCATTATTCTGGGTGTGTCTGTGAGGGTGTTTCTGATTGAAGTTGACCTTTGAATCCTTAGACTGAGGGTATTGTATTGCCTTCCTAAGGTGAGTGACCCTCATCCAGTCAATGAAGGCTTGAATAGAACGAAAAGGCTGACCCTCCCATATTAAGAGGGAACTTCTTTTACCTTGAGCTGACAGGTTTTTTTCCTGCCTCCAGACCTGAACAGAAACATCAGCTCTTTCTGGATCTCAAGGCTGCCAGCATTCAGGCTAGAACTCACACTCTTGGCTCTTGGAGATTGCAGGTCTTGGGATTTGCCAGCCTCCATAATTGTGTGAGCCAATTCTTTATAATAAACAAACAAGCAAGCAAACAATTGATTCTGTTTCTCTGGAGAACCCTGACTAATACATTCACCTTTTTAAAGTAGAGATACAGAAGCACATGTTTTCCTCTCCTGCTATATTTAGAGTAGCTTGCCTTGTTCTATGGTCATTTCATTAATGCTATGTATCATCTCTCTTTCTGCAAAGGGCACTGGACTTGAAATCAGAAAATTAATTTTAAGTACTAGTTTTGACATCAATTTAATCTTGTAAGAACTTGTAGCCTTCAGCTTTCCCATCTGCCAGGTTTGGACAATAATATTTATACGGCATAATGGCTTTGAGAAATAAATGACATAATTGAAGCGAAAGTGTGTGGCTGATCCTGGTAAACAGTAGGTGTTCAACTAATGTTTATAACACCGAATATGGAATATAAATCAGGGCAGAGCCCATGTCATCTACTTTCTTGCCTACATTCCCCAAAGAGTTAGGCGTAGTAGATACCTGATAAATGTCTGTGGGCAAAAATGAAACATGTAGATAAAAACTCTTTCTTTGGTTTCTAAAATCATACACACCATTATGTGCATGAAATGAAGCATGAATGTATAGAGTTAACGAAATAATATCAACCACGAACACATGGTGTGTGATTTCAGCACAAAAATGAACAATTGGTGAACAACACTAGAGACCAAATGGCCCTAACAGACATATACAGAACATTCTATCCAAGAACAGCAGAGTACACATTTTTCTCAAGTGCACATGGAACATTTTCTAGGATAGACCATATGTTAGGTCACAAAACAAGTCTTCGCCAATTCAAGAAGAATGAAATCATACTAAGCATCTTTTCTGACCTTATGGCATAAAACTAGAAATCAATAACAGGAGGAAAACTGGAGAATTCACAAATACATGGAA
Source organism: Ursus arctos (assembly GCF_023065955.2). Lineage (NCBI taxonomy): Eukaryota > Metazoa > Chordata > Mammalia > Carnivora > Ursidae > Ursus > Ursus arctos. The sequence continues at coordinate 20,236,483 of NW_026622930.1, forward strand.
ATTAAGCAACACTCTCCTGAACAACCAATGGATCAAAGGAAAACTTAAAGGGAAAATAAAAAAGTTTCTTGAGACAAATGAAAATGGAAACACAACATACCAGAACTTATAAAATACAACAAAAAGCAGTTCTAAGAGGGAAGTTTACAGCAATAAATGCCTACATTAAGAAGGAAGAAATATCCCAAATAAACAACCTACACACCTTAAGGACCTAGGAAAAGAATACACTGAGCCCAAAGTTAGCAGAAGAAAGGAAATAATAAAAATTAGAACAAAAATAAATGAAATAGAGAACAGAAAAATAATAGAAAAGATTAACCAAACTAAGAGTTGCTTCTTTGAAAAGATAAACAAAGTTGGCAAAACCTTAGCTATACTACCCAAGGAAAAAAGAGAAGGGACCCAAATCAACAAAATTATATATGTGCAAGGAGAAACAACTGATAACACAGAAATTCAAAAGATCATAAGGGGCTATAAACAATTATGCACCAACAAACTGGCTAACGTAGAAGAAACTGAAAAATTCTTAGAAATGTACAATTACCAGAATTGGACCAGGAACAAATAGAATATATGAGTAGACCAATAACTAGTGAGGAGATTGAATCAGTAATCAAAAATTTCCCAAGGAAGAAAAGCCCAGGACCAGATGACTGCACTGGTAATTTTACCAAGCACTTAAAGAAGAATTAACACCAATCCTTCTCAAACTCTTCCAAAAAAAATTGAAAAGGGGGAAACACTCCCATCTCATTTTACAAAGCCAGCATGATCCTGATACCAAAACCAGAAAAGGACACTACTAGAAAAGAAAACTACATGCTAACATCCCTGATGAGTGTAGATGCAAACATTCTCAATAAAATACCAGCAAACAAACTTCAGCAGCACATTAAACAGATCATTCACCACGATCCAATGGGATTTATCCCTGAAATGCAGAGATGGTTCAACATACACAAACCAATGAATGTGATACATCACATTAATAGAATAAAGAAAAGAACCATATGAACATCTCAATAGATGTAGAAAAAACATTTGACAAAATTCAACATCCATTCATGATAAAAGCTCTTAACAAATTAGGTTTAGACGGAACATATCTTAACACAATAAAGACCATATACGGCAAGCCCACGACTAACATACTCAATGGTGAAAGGTTGAAAGCTTTTCCCCAAGATCAGGAACAAGATAGTATTTGCACAACATATATCTGATAAGAGGTTAACACCCAGAATATGTAAAGAACTCCGACAGATCAATAGAAAAAAATAATAACCCAATTAAAAAATGGGATAAGGACCTGAATAAACAATTCTCCAAAAGACATTTACAAAAGGACAACAGGTACATGAAAGGATGCTCAATATTACTAGTCATTAGGAAAATGTAAATTAAAACCACAATGAGATATTGCCCCCTGCCTGTTAGAATCATCATCATCAAAAAGACAAGAGAGAACAAATGCTGGCATAGATGTAGAGAAATGGGGACCTTTGTGCACTGTTGGTGGGATTGCAAATTGGTACACCACCATGGAAAACAGTATGGAAGTTCCTCAAAAAATTAAAATACAACTACTATACCATCCAGCAATTCCACTTCTGGGAATATATCCAAAGGAAATGAAACCACTAATTCAAAAAGATATGTGCACCCTTATACTCATAACAGCATGGTTTGTAACAGCCAAGACATGGAAACAACCTAAGAGTCCATCGATGGATGATGGATGAATGGATATGCAATGGAATATTATTCAGCCATAAAAAAATCAACAAGGAAATCCTACCATTTGCAACAAAACAGATAGACCTTGAAGGCATTATGCTGAGTGAAATAAGTCAGACAGAGAAAGACAAATACTGTATGATCTCACTACTTTGTGGAATCTAAAAAACAAACTAACTAATTAAAACCAGCCCATAGGAAAGAAAATCAGACATGTGGATGTTGGATGCAAAGGATCATGTCAGAGGAAGTAGAAGAAGGTGGTCAAAAGGTACAAACTTCCAGTTTTAAGATCCGTAAGTACGAGGGATGTAATATACAGCATGATGACTAGAGCTAATGCTGTTAGGTGATATATAAGACAGTTAAGAGAGTAAATCCTAAGAGTTCTCATCACAAGGAGAAATTTTTTGCTTTTTCTTTTTTTCTTTCTTTTCTTTTTATTGTATCCATATGAGAAGATGGATGTTAGCTGAATTCCACAATTTATGTAAATGTCACAATATATGTAAATCAAGCCATCATGCTGTACGCCTTAAATTTATACAGTGTTGTATGTCAATTATTTCTCAATAAAACTGGTGGGGAAAATGAGCAATTTTGTAAGACAACTGTAGGCTTCTAGGAAGAGGAATTCAACATCCTGCTAATAAAAGTGTAATCCTTAAAATAAACGACAGGGCCAATGCTATGGGGGGGGGGGAGATATGCATTAGGAGATATTTTCTATCATCTTCAAAAAACCAGAATTGAAGTCAATGCTGATGAAATCTTAAATGTTATTGACATAACTCTAGTGAGCATGCCTAATTTTACTATCATCACCATGGATCACTTCTCAATGGAAAATAATCTGCTGACAACTGGGAAAAGTAATATTTCTATCTCATATCTCAGGATTTTAAGGGTCAACTATTCTAGTTTAATCTCTTCTTTAACTATTCATTTGAATTGTGTTTATATAACCTGGAAATACACTTTTTGTCATGTCAAATAACAGATATGATGGAATCATTTAGTTATTTTGGCTTTGTGAGGACATAGCCGCAGAGAAAGATGTACAGTAGTAACTCCTGATTCCAATGGGATGATTTTTTTTTGTATGGCTAGCAACATCTGAGGGCAGTAAAAAGAAAAAATCTCCATAGAGTCATAAAATATAAGCATATACATTCTTTATGAGTATCCAATCCTTTGATTTTAAGAAAACTGAAACCCAGAAAGAATATGAAGATTTCCAGTTTTTACGGGACTGGTTTTGAACATGATCCAGATTATCTGACTCCTTCTTTAATTGCTTCTTTCAGAAAATACTAATTAAGCATCACCGTGTGCCAGGCATTGTTTAGAAACTGAAGACACAGACAGAAAAGGACAGCACTCTCATGAAACTTGTGTTTTAGAAGAGAGAAACAATAAAATTTAAAAAAAAGTAAACAAATAACTAAGAGTCCTAGATAATGAAAAGTGCTATAGAGAAAACAATTTGGGACAATGTATCAGAGTGTGATGTGGATGCCTCTTCAAAGGGAGTTGTCAGCAAAGAACCCCCCAAGAAAGTGACATTTGAAGCCAATCAAAGATCACAAAGGGCCAATCTTGCAAAGCCCTGGGGAAAGGATATTCAGCAGAGCCACAGCAAGCGCAAAGTCCTTGGAACAGCACACACTTCACAGATTTGAGGGACAGGGAGGAAGCCAGTGTGGTTGGAGCATATGGATGAGGAAGAAAGCAGTGACACAAGACCGAGGTATTTACAGCCATGATGAGAAATTGGGACTTAATTTGGAATGCAAAGGATACTCCCAGTCCAGTGCTCTCACAGTCCAGTGTTCCCCATTATCATGAAGCTGAACATTTTCTGGCAACCAATGACTCTACTTCTGGAAAAATAACTAAAAAGCAGGTTTGGCTCCTTTGCTAAAGAATTTCATTTATCTGTAACATGAGGCTGTGCAGTAAGCCAAATGATTCCATAAAACAGATTCCCTTGGATGGCCCAATCCATTTAATCTACCAAAGGGGTGCCATTTGTTTCCCCTGGGCTGATGCAGGGTTGTACGTCCAAGTTGGACATTATGTAGTCGTCTGGGAAGCAAAAGCCCAGCAAGTGAGTAATGACGGATGGCTTGCCTCTGAGGAGTGTACTTCCTCAATGAATCTGCATCAGCAGCACCGGGCCGTCCAGCTTCTTCTCCAGGACAGGGGCCAACTCCACAGGCTCCTTAGAGACAAGAGTAATTTTTGCTCACATTTTTTTCCTGCCTGAGAAACAGAGAGAGACAGCTCTGTTTTAAATCAAGCCCCCAATCCAAGCCTCGCCTCCATCCTATAATGGAAGCTAAATGAAACAAGTGAAAGTTGTTTTGACTTATACCCAATAGAGTTAGAAATTCATTCAGGCATTCAGTGAGCGATTGAGGCCGGCGGTGATCATGGGAGCGGCCAAGTTAAGGTCCAGCTCAGGTCATCCCATTTTCCTCAGCTGTTCCTCTTTGTTAGAGCAAATAGGATCCATTTATACGTCAGATTTTCTACCAGACTCCCATCCAGCTTAATTCCTCCACCACATCAATTCCATCTTTCAATGAGGATCTATTTTATAAATCTTTATCGCATCTATCTTTGCTGAGCAAGAGAGAGGAAAAGTCTAGGAAATCGGAAAGTAGGTGTCTTGGTCTTGGGTCAAGTTGATGTGAGAATATAGAGCTTCCCTTGTGCAGTCACATTTATCCTGCAAACCTTTATTTTCATTCTCGAAATGTCTCAGAAGGAAATCAGATACTGACTAAAAGTAGTGATAATGCCTGGGGCGCCTGGGGGACTCAGTCCATTAAGCATCTGCCTTCAGCTCAGGTCATGATCCCAGGGTCCTGCTCAGTGGGTAGTCTGCTTCTCCCTTTCCCTCTGCCCCTCCCCTTACTTGTGCACTCTCCCTCTCAAATAAATAAATAAAATCTTTTAAAAAAATAAAATAAAATGAAATAAAATAAAAATAGTGTTACTTCCAGGAAAGTAATTATAAAGCAAAATTCCATTGGAAAGAACAACAATAATAACGAAGTATCATTTATTAAGCACTTAATGAAGGCCAACCACCATATTATGAGTGCATTAGCTACATTTTCTTATTTATTCCTCAGCATTACCCTGTGAAATGGGTAGCTTGGAAAGTGGCAAAGTGGAATCCTGGTCTTTGTAACTTTGTAACTTTGTAACCTATACTCTTTTTTTTTCTTTTTAAATAATATTTATTTTGTTATATTAGTCACCATACAGTACACCCCCAGTTCTTGATGCAATGTTCCATGATTCATTACTCGCATATAACACCCAGTGCACCATGCAATATGTGCCCTCCTTACTACCCATCACCAGCCTATCCCAATCCCCCACCCCCCTCCCCTCTGAAGCCCTCGGTTTGTTTCCCAGAGTCCACAGTCTCTCATGTGCAAACCCTATACTCTTAACCAAAATTGGACAATATGTTAGTTAGAAGGCTTTTATTTGAAATGAAAATTAATTCTATTTTAAGAGATTAGATGAATTGGAAACACTGAATATCTTCTCTGTTTTATTCCCTCTCTCAGGGGTCAGCAAACTATAGCCAAATCTGCACCCCCCCATCTAATAATGTAAATAAAGTTGTATTGGGACACAGCCTTGCCCATGTGTTTATATACTGTCTGTGTCTCTTTTTATGCTACAACAGCAGAGTTGAGTAGTTGCAACAAATACCATCTGGTCCACAAAGTCTGAAATATTTGTCATCTGGCCCTTTACAGCAAATGTATGTTGACCCCTGACCTGTATCTCCAATAATCCTCTTCACGCAAAGATTTAGCTTAACTACAATGGGTCCTGGGATATCTTTCTCATAAACAAATTACAATACAAGATGGATATTTTACATGGTGTAGCAGACGCCGTTGGTGCCCTGGCAAGACTCCCTTCATCTCCTAACTGTTCTGAGTTTGGTTCCCAGCAGCTCACAGGTGTATCCTTCTCATGAGAGTTGCTCTCAGGAGCCTGACTGGAGACAATCCCCTAGAAATCCTTGCAAGGTTAGACCCTTCTTCCAGGGTCTCCCATCGCCAATGGCTCAACGATGTGGAATATAAAACACTAGCTCCCTAGCTCCAAGCTGGGACAATCATGTGGCCTGTGGTCCATCGTTCCCTGTAGGTTCGGGCTAAGGTTGGACTTCAGTGGACTTCACATCTCTGTAGAGCTTCCTTCCCTACCCCATCCTGTTTCTTCACTTCTTTGGGGTTTCACCTGCAGCACTCTCTCACCAAATCCTTTGCAGAAGAATCTTCTTAGACTCTGGTTCTTAATGACCTACTTGGGACATATGGCAGATAGATACAAGAAGTATTTATTGTGTCCATATATAATTCAAAGGAAAAAATATAGTCTGTATTATATGATGATGTAATAAACTTGGGAAGCTGGACTAGGGGTGGAAAAATTTTTCCTTTACCCTCTTATATTTGGTGATGGGGATGTGCAAATTAAACTAAAAAAAAAAAAGATAAATTAACTAGAGAAAGGGGTTTTTGTATGCGTGTGGGAGCCAACAAAAAAAGTAGCTGGACCCCTAGATGGTTGAAGTTAGAGGCTTGTATACCTAATTTAAATCAAGGAAGCGGGATAGAAAAGGCTTTTATGAGAAGAATAGTTTTCTTCTTGGAAAAAATAAATGGATTTTTAGAAGAGAAATCAAGAAATAAAAAAATTTGTGATGTTTGTCTATACAAATTTGGGTGAACTTTCTGTCTCCTTCAGGGCCATAAAACTCCCCCAGAGAAGGGATTTCAGGTAGGTTTTATTCTCCTTTTTCCTTCTGGGGGAAGATCTCTCCTAAAATGAAATTTATGGTAGTCTTATTTCCCAGAAGTTGCTACCTCAGAGAAGCTTCAAGAAGGTTTTTTTTTGTACCTGTTGATTCTCAATTTTCTTTGTCTTAAAATAATCCTTAAGCCAAAGTGGCATATTCTAATCTCCTTCCTTCTCAATTCTGGGATTCTAGCTGAATCCCATTGGGAAAGAACAAATGGAAGAAAAGAGGAGGTGACATCTAGTGCTATTCTACTCCCAGTTGGGCTAGTCCTTCTGTAGATGATTCATCTAAAGGAACCTCCAATTTCTTCCTTGTCTCCACCTGTGATATTGACTGTCACCCTCAGGACAGCACATCTTCTGGCTCAAGCCTTGGGGACTACAGATGCCAAAAAAGGATTGAGAATTTTCCATCCTGTTGACTTCACTGACGCTACTGCAAGATTTATCAGCCTCCTCCTCAGTCAGGAGAGGACTCAGAGAAAGTGGCGAATGACAACTGAACATAAAAGAAATGGTCCATTTAAAAACGTATTTTGTATCTGTTTCCCAGCCTGACATGTTCCTTGCCATGTGAACCTCAGAAGCTTACTGGAGTGAGAAAAATAAGAACAGCTCTCTTCTTTAAAACAGTGCACAGCTGTCACATACTTTTTAGCTAAATTGTGGTCTATTTCTGAGGTTGAAAAAAAAAATAACCTTCTTGGAATACCCTCTCTCCAACACAATCACCTCCCCCCCCCCAGCACCCCGGGGGACACTGTACCCTGCTCCCAGCACACTCACGCACCCCAGGACAGACAGCCCGTTGGAATGTCTGTTAATAAACGCCCCGAGGCATTCTCTCTAGCTGAACAATTAAGAAAAATTTCTAAGAGACTGAACCATGTGTGACCTAAATTGGCTTTAAAAATGCTATTCCGAGCAGAGGGAGCAGCATTTGCAACATAATGCCTTCCACCTTGACATTAATTATGCACCGTGGTGTTCAGAGAGCAACTCTGAGCCAGGAATATAAGTGTTTGTAAAGTAAACATGTCAAGCAAGGCAGAACATTGTAAAAAGAAGAAAATATTAAATCCAATGCTGCTATGATCCATTTCTCTACTCTTTTTTTCTTCATAAATCTTCTACATTCAACCCACAAAGGGATGGCATTTCCCTCTTCAAAGAGAGATAAGGTGACTCAACAATACTTGTAGTTTGGATTTCTTGAAAGAGAAAAAGAAAAGAAGGTGCGTTTTTCCACTTTGTGATTGAAAATAAAAGGGGCTTGCTGATTTAAAGAGCTGCACAGCCCTAGGGAACCTGTAGAAAGCATTCTCTGTAGGAACAGTTCTGTTTCTAGACAGCCATATGAACTGTAATTTCAGTCCCCTTTCTGCATTAGCAAGGACATTTGCATGACAGCAGGGTCCTAGCGGTGCCTGAGTTTACCTGTTCCTAATCCTTAGTTCTTCATTTGCTGTCATTAGCCCTTGTAGCTGGCATCTTTATCATTGTTAGAAATAAAATTCCAAGGCCACAAAAGATTCTAGCTTTAGCAAGAGGCTTAATGGGAATATTCCACTGTTTTTAAGGAAAATTCCTCAGTATCCAAAATACTCCAGTGGCTTTCAAAATAATTTTTAGCCATTCTTCAACAAAATCTTGCGACAAAGCTTGACTTCACACACACACACACACACACACACACACACACACACACACACACCAGATAGAAGTGGAGCATCCCTAGCTGAGCTGGTTACCACCCCTTGTACACACACTCCCCACAGTTACGGCTGTGTAAGTAAGTACAAGGAACAATCCAGGCACCTGCCGAGCTCAGTTTGGAAATCAATAATTTAATCCACTCACAATATATCGTCGTCTTCTGGATGAAGTATTTACACTCCGTGACAATAGGCCTATTAAAACCATCTCCTCTAAAACCTTTCTACAGAAAAGCATCGCTGTCTAACAAAATTTCACTCACCGGATGACAGGTGAGATACATTTTTCTGGGAAATACTGCCTTTACTTCTTCAGACATATCTTTTGACAAGAACCTTCTGCCAGGAATCTCAACTTGGTAGAAACCATGAACACACTAGAAGATCATAATGTTAACGAAAAGGAAAAAATCAAGGAAGAACTTACTTCTGGTAAAGCTCACAAAATTCCTAAAGCAGCCAAAGCTCTCTATGGGTCAAAAATATTTAAATTTTTTGAAGAAGGAAATTAACAAGCACTTGAGAGATGTGAAAGATAATTTGAAGATATAAAGTGACCGAAAGGGTAATTCTATGAGGTCAAGTGTAGAGTGTCTAGGGTATAGGGAGATGCTCTCTCAGCAATAGATAGACCGGTACATGAGACAGAGACAGAGGGAATGTGATTATGTTTAGCTAAGAAAGAAATAATGTAGAAATTGAACTGTGCGTATATGTTTGAAATTCCATTAAGTTAATAAATAAATAAATAAACAAACTTGTTCTGTGTTGCTCCAAGAGCAAAATGAATAAAGTTTACGAGAAATGAGATTTTACACAAACGTAAGAAAAGGCCTTCAAACTAGAGTTGATAAAACAGACCAACTTGGGAGGTGATAAGCTTCTAATACTAGAGGCGTAAAAGTATAAATAGAGAACTGGGATTCTGGAATGGGATTTGGTCCTTGGTAGACAAGACCTTAAAAGTCCTTACCAATGCTCGATATGCATATTGTTTTCACTACATATGTTAAAAGATAAACTGAAGCATATTAAAATTTTAAGAGTTTCTTTGAGCCAATTTGACTCAAATTAGGCAGCACCAAACAGGAAGCCGTTAGAAGCACTCCACCCACGGGAGCTGTGGAAAACTTTCATAGGAAAAGGGCGGAAGCAAAGTAAGGGAAATTCTGATTGGCTTAAAGCCTGGTTGGCTGTTCGTGACTGGTTGTTTTAAGATTTGATTTGGTAAATTTGAGGTATGTACAGCTTTAGATTTTGCTTTGCTTATGTGGTACCACAACACTAGAGCCACTTGTCTAGGGACCTTCTTGCTGAATTAAGTACCTGCAGAAGTCAAAACATATTCTCTCAAACCTCTTTATGGAAATGTCCATGAATCACCGGGAGTGCCCGAAGTCTTCATCAATTTGTTGGATGTAGTAAAATCCACATATAACCTAGGAAAAAATTAGAAGCATCTTTGGAAACTGTGGTGTGACTTCCCAAATGGTTGTAAATTAGATTTTTCTCTCGCCATTTAAACCCTCCCTACCCGATCACACAGTACGTCCTGGAAACAAGGGTAGTCGTCATATACAACACTTCCTTTAACATAAATATGTGTCTGAAGTTGTTTTCAAACTAAAAGCCTTAAGTAACAGGGGGCACACACACACCCTCAAATACACACACACAAAAATGGCATTGAATCCTAGAACCTCAGAATTTGGGGTTTTTTTCACACTCTTTGTTCTAAAAACTCTGCATGATCTGTGTATTGTTTAACTTCAGTTTGGCCCCCTTTCCCTACCCTTGTTATTATTAAAAAAACAGTAACAAACAAAAACCTTCTTCTCTGAATGCACCTCTCTTTCATTCAAACTTCAGCTCCCAAGTGAAATACATCTTCCTCAGACAGACCGTTCCGATTTAAAGAAGCACCCCTTCATTTAGTATTTATTTGTTCTTCTTTGCCTAAATAATTGATTTACTTTTTTAATCTCTAAGTCTGCGCTAGATGAAATTTCCATGTTTGTTTAGTTCACCATTGTAAATTCAAGACCAAAACCATAGGAGCCTCCATAAATATTAGGAAAGATAATGAACAAATTTATAAGTATAAGGAGAAACTTGTTTCTGAGGTTGATCATGGAAAGTCTCCTTTTAAGCTTTTAGAGATGTATAAACATTTATTTTTAAGTGCTATTTAAAAATTTTAGTTATCCCTTCTTCCATTTTAAAAATTCAATTTTAAACCAATAATTAATTGAATAACTATTATGTGCTGATGTTATGCTAGCTATTGCATGGTATATTAGCAAATGTTCCAGATAGTACATACTCGAAAACTTTACTCTCTTTAGATATATAACATATCCAAAAATAGATCCCTCCATAGAGATGCAAAAAAAAACAAAAAAACAAAAAACAAAATAAATAATATATATAAAAACACATATACATATATATACACACACACATACATGTGTGTGCATGTATGTATTCATGGATATATACATATATACGGTAAGTATGTGAAAGACTAATAATGTAAGGTAGTATACAAGAAGTGCTGCATGGGTATTATAAATAATTGGATATCATATATAACTTTCAATGGATCTATATTCTTTAACATTAAACTTATTTTAAGTAAATTTTCAAAAATGTTTATAAACCCCAAGATATATTTTTGGTTTTTTTTACTAATTGTTATCTACCATGTTTATTATCTTCACTGTCTTAGCAAGTATTTGACATTCAAAAGAAAAATATTCCATTAGAGGAAGAATCCTTAAAAAAGCACCTGACTTGGATTTCAGGTGAAATATTCCAGAGGACATAGAGACTGAGATCTGGTGAAGAGTCACTCCAGAGAAGAGGCAGAGGGGAAGGTACTCCAGGCAGAGAGAATAGCATTGCTGGAGTGAGGAATTGAGAAAGAATATGGCTTCTTTCAGAAACTGACAGAAATTCAGTATGGCTGGAGTAGTAGATTTGGGGTTGGTAAGGAGCAGAAGTGGCAAGTGATGAAGCAAGAGAGGTAGGTAGAAGCCAAATCCTGAAATCTCATTTAAACCCAAGTTCAAGGTTTGGAGGACGTTAGCAACAAAGAGTTGCTTTTGAATATGGCATGAGCAGTAACGGAGCCTGTTTCTTTCGCCAAGAAAATTCTTTTTTCATAATTAGCTTGTCATGTTTTAAAAGTTTTTAAAAATTTGAAGCAAATACAGCAAAATGTTATGATTTACTCAAACTGGTTATGTTTTTTAATAGTATTCTTTATACTTTTGTATCATGTTTAAAATTTGCATAATAAAAACTTAAGGGCAGCACAGACTGATGCATAAATCAATCCAGTAAATAAGGTTCTCCACTTTCTGCTTTTAAAACTCCAGTATTGTTACTGTGAGAAAAGTTGTAAGTCCAGACAATGGCCTCTCTTTAACTCTTAGAAAGCAGAACCTTGGTAAGTTAAGGACTGCCTTGCAAAGCACAGCTGACATAATGATAGGATCTCTTGCTTACAGCAACTCATAATGTTTGCTGATGTATATTAGCAGGAAGGAGTTATATAAAAATCATAGGAAGGTAATTTGATACCCCCACAATAAACCCAGAAATGCATTTATGCCTACTGAACATCCTTCTTACAAAAGCATCTACCTATTGATATTGCTGAATCATTTCTACCTACTGACTGGAGTCCTGGCCTTCTGTGGCCAACAGAAGATGTCTTAAGACTACTATGCACCAGCCTTTCACTCCAAGTACAATCTCAGGTTTCTGAACATGTATGGTAATGTACAGCCAGTGTTTTTCCATTATATGTTGCTTCTGTACTTCTAAGTGTAAGCCAAAGCTGTACTAAGGTTAGGCTCCTGCCTGGGGGGAGGGTGCTTGTCCAAGAAGCATGAACCACTCTCATCGCTTAAGATAGCCCCTTCCCTTCCCCACTGGCCAATTTAGCTCTGTGTTCTAGAGTGTGAAGATCAGATGTCCTTCTTCAAAAGCAGTATGATAGACCTCTCAGCATTTATCTATCGAGTTATCCAAACAGCTTAAGAGTCCTCGAATCACCCATATTATTTCAAGGTTATCTCTACCAACAGAAATGACATAAAATTAAAAAAAAAAAAAAAAACTATGGGCAAGGAGTTAGGAATGGCTCTATCAGATATTCCCCAGGACCTTCACTTCCTCGGAAATGGCAATTTACAGTGCCATGTTTCCTATCCCTAGAATACTACTTACTGCACAGTTTTACAGAGAATTTTTTGTGTTCCTACTTCTCTTGCTAGACCATGAACTCCTTCAGTGGACAGACTGACTAAGGATTATTCATCTTCGAAAATCTGGCAATTAACATACTGCCCATAAAAAAAAATAGAAGCTCAGAAAATATTAACCAACCTCCGTTGGCTTGGAATCATCTCTTTTCCAGAGGAACTGGGCTTTGTGGAAACCATTGCTGAGTCAGACATTGGCAAGAACCATTTTATACCCAATTGGCATGTGGTTCTCTCCCCATTTCAAAAGTGTTCCTTTCAAAAACAAATCTGCCAAGAGCAGGGCTCAGGTGTTGACAGTCAACTGGGTGTATCCATTTTCATCAGTTGCAGAACTTCCAATGTGGTTCGGGGTGTGAGCTGAAATTAATACAAACATTTTTTTCCCAGTGTCCCTAGCACTGTGAGAGAAGAAATCTTAAAATTAAAGTTTCAATATTTGGTGAAAACATAATGAATTTATAATATTCCAAAAGAAATAAAGTTTGTCTAAATCATTTTGCCAATGGTCACAGAAATATATGCTATATCAACTTATTTAAAACAAAAACAGAAATTAAGAGCCCCTTTAAAAACAGAAGAATTGAGGGCCTGGACTTTCTGTTATTCTTCTAATCATCTACCTTCAAAACCACAATGAACTTTCCTCATTAGTTCTGCTTTTATGGAGAACTGCAGCTGCCTGAGGTGACAGCAGCAATCACACTTTCAGAAGTAGTACACACATAGCAGCAATGTCCACAATAGCTAAATCGTGGAAGGAGCCGAGATGCCCTTCAACAGATGACTGGATTAAGAAGTTGTGGTCCATATATACAATGGAATATTACTCAGCAATCAGAAAGAACGAGTTCTCAACATTTGCTACAACATGGACGGCACTGGAGGAGATAATGCTTAGTGAAATAAGTCAAGCAGAGAAAGACAACTATCATATGATTTCTCTCATCTATGGAACATAAGAACTAGAATGATCAGTAGGGGAAGAAAGGGATAAAGAAAGGGGGGGTAATCAGAAGGGGGAATGAAACATGAGAGACTATGGACTATGAGAAACAAACTGAGGGCTACAGAGGGGAGGGGGGTGGGGGAATGGGATAGACCGGTGATGGGTAAGGAGGGCACGTATTGCATGGTGCACTGGGTGTTATACACAACTAATGAATCATCGAGCCTTACATCGAAAACCGGGGATGTACTGTATGGTGACTAACATAATATAATAAAAAATCATTATTAAAAAAAAAAAAAAAGAAGAAGTAGTACGCAAGGTTACATGCATTTACTTTAGGTTTTTTCCCTTTTTCTTTTCATATGTGTCGGTACCATTGTGTCCTGCACCCCTCACTATAAAAATAACAATCAAAAATACCTTAAAATGTAATAGGTTGAAGGTCTATGACACCCAGTGCCAAGGGGATGTCAATAATCTTGCTGACTAATGGAGGATGCAAGGCATTCTAGAAAATCCTGATTGTCACATGGCCCAAATGTCCTCCAGCTAATGGGAAAATAAGGTCTGGTTGGTGATATTTGCCAGGATTTTAATGAGAGGTGGAGAGGAGAGAGTAAAGAACACAAAGTTGCATAAGAACCCTTAGAGGTTGTGAAGAGTCAGACGAATGAGAATGAATCTAGCGCAGAGAAGAACCACTCCAGAAGGACAATCTCTAAGAAATGAAGGAAGAGGAGGAAAATTCCAGAAATCCTTCTGAAAATATGTAACCGCGGTTCGCTACAGAATCGAGAGCACGAAATGTGATTTGAAAATGATTTTGTTTTATTTTTTTCCTGGTTATACAAGGAATAATTAACCCTTGTGAAAAATATGGAGAACTATCTACAGATTAACTATCACTTATTATTCCGATCCCCAGAGATTACTTCTGTGAACATAGTGTTATATTTCCTTCCAGGAACAGATACATATGCATGTTTCATTACATTGAGACCATATTGAATATATAATTTTTGTGTCCTACATTTATTTACATTTTCCAGTGCCATTAAAAACTCTTTTATTATGTCATTATATGGACGTACAATTGTGTATCCAAAGATTAGTTCAATACTTGCATATTTTTGTTATTTCCAATGATTCAATTATTTTTAAAAGATCATTGGGAATTCATAATTACCAAAACCTGGAAGCAAGAAAATGTCCTTCAATAGGTGAATGGACAAACTACAGTACATCCACACAATGTAATACTGTTCAACAATAAAAGGAATGAGCAAAACCACTGCAAAGATGTAGATAAATCTTAAATGCATTCTTGCAAGGTGAGAGAAGTCAGTCCTAAATGGTGACATACTGTATAATTCCAACTATATGACACTCTGTAAAAGGCAAAACTATAGAGACGGTAAACAGTCAGATGCTTTGGGAATGGGAAAAGGGTTCAATGGGTGGAGCACAGGGAAATTTCTAGAGCAGTAAAACTATTCTGACACTGGAATTGTGAATAGATACTATGCATTTGTCAAAACACATAGGATTTTACAGCAAAAAAAGAGGAAACCTTATGGTCTGGAAAAATAGAAGTAACTTTTAAAAATACTGATCTAGGAGGTCAGGGATCCCCTGATGGGATGTAGATTGTAGTAAAATGATCTAACTGTATTACAAATGTATTACTTCATTGAAAGGGATGGGGAAACCATTCTAAGCTAAGTAAGTTTGGAATGTGTGGATTCCCTAAGAGAAAAGGCAAAAGGAACTATACATAAGCAGTGCACTCTTGTTGATAAAATTGTTTCCATGGTGGTATGACACACAATTTTGAAACCACTCTACAAGTATAACTGGACTTGAAGAATTAAGTACGTGGAAGGAGGATGGTAAGAACGAAGTTTTTCCCTGTTGTAATGGGACGTTACCGATAAGCAATGGTGGAGGCTGAAGTGATCCATGTGATCATGGATTAGAGTTGGAGACATCAGGATGAGCTCACGGTTAGCTTAAAATAAATACAGATGGTTACATTTAGAAACAGTTATAGGTATATGTATATACACAGGTTAGTATACACACATATATTTCTTTGCTTTGTCAGCTAAGAGAGCCCAGAAACACCATCACCATAGTGGAAACAAGCCCAGGTCTTGTTTTCTAATATTACTCCTCAATAAAAAGGACAAAGGCTTCTTAGAGGAATTGTTGACTTTAGGACTGGAGCAAAGAATATGCAACATGAGTCTGAAGCATTTAGTAGTGGTAGAAACTGAGGAAGTGCTTGAAAAAACACGATGATGGGTTATGTCTAAGAGACACAGGAACCAAATAAAAAATCACCAAAAGCTCTAATAATTTGAGCAAGAAAATAATGAAGTATTAGATTATGACCAAAAGTACAAAATAAATATCTCTGAATCCATACTGTATCCACAAATAGATGATTAAATGAATAAGTTAATGGAAGGAAAAAGGCAATCTTCCCGTAGAGAAAAATTCCAAATTATGTAAATACTCTGGTCTTAAGGTAGGTACATAATTTCCTGCTTCTTAAATGTAAGCTGCTTATAGTGGCTTTCTTCCAAAAAGTACAGTGCGGAAAGGGGGTAAAAGACTAACTTTACATTGGAGAAACCTGACAAACACTACCTCTGCCAGGTAATCAAGGTCAACAGCAACAGTGATAAGTCATGTTGATAGTATGTGCCCTTGATAGGATATGACTTCACCTCTGTGGTTTTCCTCCCAAAACCCACAACCCCGGTCTAATCATTAGAAAAACATCAGACAAATTCTAATACAGGGGCATTCTACAAAACATGTGACCAATACTCCTCAAAACCCTCAAGGTCACCAAAAACAAAGTATGTCTGAGAAACCTACAACTTAGAAGAACCTAAAAAGATTTGACAACTAAATGTAATATGGTATCCTGGATAGGATCCTGGAATAGAAAAAGGTTATTAGGGAAAAAAAAAAAAAGGAAATCTGAATAAAGTATGCATTTTAATTAATAATAGTGTATCAATATTGGTTCATTTCATTGTTACAAATGTATCATAGTGATGTAAGAGGTTCATGATAGGGGAAACTACATGTAGTATATATGGAAATGATACTATTTTTTGCAATTTTCCTATAAATATAAAATTATTCTAAAGTGAAAAAGGTTATTTTTAAAACCGTTAGAAATAATATTTTGGTCACAAAGTATTGTCTATATTTTTTATTATTTATGAGAAATAGAATCACTGTTTAAAAGCAAATATTTTCAAGGGCCATAATACCAATTGCTTGCCATTAACTTTGAACAAATTTACAGTGTCAGTGACAGCATTTGAGAGTTTAGCCCTCTGTAAAAGTCCTGAATAAAAGTGACTTAGATCTTGAATCTTCTTCACAGAAGCCAACTATTTAAAAATGCTAGTTTTATTCAACCTAAAACAAATATAGTGGATAAATGTTCAAGGTAGAGTGTGTGTGTGTGTGTGTGTGTGTGTGTGTGTGTGTGTGTGTGTCTTCCCCTCTCTGTGTGCCTTTGAGTGAGATAGATGCCCTGAGCCTCAATCTTTCTCATCTGTGAAATGGTGATAATCAAATGTTCCGCCGTTGGGTTTAGAGGAAAACGAAATGAGAGAATGCATACAAACCAATTAGTACAGTGGCTGGTGCAAAGTACTTGATGTTAGTTCTTATCACTGGGTTTTAGTCATTCACTTATTTATTTAACAAATATTTATTAAAGAACTACCATGTGGGAAGCACTCTGGAAGTTCCTGGAGAAACGATAGTAAGACACAACCCCTACATGTAGGAGCTTACAGACTAACAGTGAGGGAGAGAAATGTGCAGGAAATTGCAATATTACATGATAAGTATGAGAACAGGCTAAGCTCAGGCTACAGTAGAAGCATATGGCATGATCAAGAAAGCCTTCTCAAGGAGAGGGGCAGCTAAACCCTAATCTGAAGGATTTGTAAGATTTAGTCCAGCAGTAGGCTGGAGCAGGCAGGGACCCACTTGCTAGAGCCAATTGTGTACATCTCTTTTTAATTCCTTGTTCTGTGGCAACACATTGGTAGCCTGAAGTGAGCCATGGTGAAAAGTATTTACACCATGGAAATTGTCAAATACTGCAAATCAGGGCTCTTCCTCCTCCTCGTTTACTGGCACAGCAATCAAATTTGGAGGAAATGCAGAGGGAGGCAAGAAGCATGACAAATTTGGGACACTGGAAGGCATTTGGCCTAATTAGTGTGTGAAGGGGGCATGAAGATAAAGAGGTGACCAGATCAGGGTCATTCATTAGCCAAATGAAGGTGTTGAGAATTTGCCCTGAGGGCAATGGGGAGCCACTGAAGGGCATGGAGCGGAGGACGGGCTTAGTTTGCATGTAAGAGAGATTCCTTCTGGCTTCAGAAGAAGGAGTGAAATAGGAACTAGATAAGGTGTGCAATTACCATTAATTCATATGGAACGATTTTTGAGCATTCCCAGACCCCAAAAATAATCTCTCTTAGGCTTTTCTGATACCTTAGGAAACATCTTGTTAACAGATACACAAAATAAGTCGAGATAAAGCGCAGATGCTCACAGACACTGTTCAAAGCTCTGGTGGCTTGATGCTGAGATGCTGGTGCAGTTCCTGGGAAGGAGCTGGGAGGGGGCCCCCTCTCACTGCTGGGGGTGAGCAACGCCTCCCTCTCGGCTCCCTGCAGCACAGACGCTGAATGCTATTTTCACTTTCTGCCTTTTTTCATAAAAGCAAAAATCCTCTTCGGATTTCTTTCACTTGGTGAAAACAAGTACTAACGTAGGTCTTTTGTAAAAGCAAAGTGGCATAACGATGAACTTTCAAAAAGCAGCCAACACCTGTAGTTTTCTGCTGGCAGAGAAAGGATAATGCTCCCTTCCGTCTGATGAAACAATTGAAGCCAAAAACTGGAGACAAGAAAGTGCATAGTATTTACAACAAACTATGAGCAACACAGTGAGGCTTGGATGGAGAGGGGTGGAAGATAAGCCCAAAAAGTTGGGTGGAAGCCAGATCATAGAGGCCCTTTAAACTTGGATTCAGTGGTGTCCAAAGTGCAGAGAAACCCCCTGAGAAAGTAAAAAATCATCCACAGGGACATAACAAAGTATATTGTAATTTTATTTGTATTTTATTCTCTTTCCTTTTACATTCATTTTTCTATATATATGTATGTATTGTGATATATACCAATATACTTAGTAAGTGCAAGTATTTCACAAATAAATACCTAAATCTACACACATGGGATGTGTAGTCAAAATTCTTTGATAAGGGTACATAATCAAAAAATTTAGAAACACTGGTACAGACAATGGGGAACTATGGAGATTTTTGAGCCAAGAGAATTGTGACTCAGTCACAACTGTGTTAGAGAAAGATGACCATGGCAGTATGTGAAGAATAGATTTCAGGTGGGAAATTTGAGACAGCTGGACCAGTTTTTGGAAGACCGGTTGAAATCCTGGCTTTGCAGTTATGGGATCTTAAGTCACACAACCCTGCTGATTTTCAATTTCTGCAGGTGGAAATGGGAATAATAACAACAGAATTTTATAAGAATGAAGTGACATAAATATGTGGAAACACCCAGCCCAGTGATGAATTATAGATGTTTCAGCAACATCCACTGAAATTGATTCTGACTAATATACATTAAGAAGTAGAAGCAAATGACCAGTTACAAGACGCCAATGGTCTAAGATTAGGGCACTGTTGGAGGGACTAGAGAGTTGGAATTGACATAGTTTGGACGAAGAATAAATCGCTGAACAGGTGCAGGAATGGGGAAGAAAGAAAAGCTGGGGTGCCTGGGTGGCTCAGTCGTTAAGCGTCTGCCTTCAGCTCACCGCATGATCCTGGAGTCCTGGGATCGAGCCCCACGTCAGGCTCCTCCCTGGGAGCCTGCTTCTTCCTCTCCCACTCCCCCAGCTTGTGCTCCTTCTCTCGCTGGCTGTCTCTCTCTCTGTCTTATGAATAAATAAAATCTTTAAAAAAAAAAAAAAGAAAAGCTGATTTGGCTCTGAAGTTTCTTGCATGGATGCGTGGAAGGATGGACACTCCCCTTCTGATGGTAGGATACAGGATAAGAACCAGGTGAAAGTCACAGGGTTAGTTTGGTGTGTGTTGAGTCAGAGATAGCCACAGCACATCTACTTGGAGTTCATTAGGCTTGTAAATTTAGACCAAGAATTCAGAGGGGAGATGTAGATGGTGTCTAGAATGAAGCTTTTCTGCGGGTCAGAAGGCAACGAGCTGAGCTTCCTGGCCTGACAACAAGTCACCAAGAAACTGTGCTCTGTACTATTCCCATATAGTCAACTTGCTTCTCATGGTCAAAAGTCATGGGTTAGGAGTCTAATTAAATGCTAGGCAATTTCAACCCCATTCCCAGTGTTTTGCAGACACAACCTTACAGACACAGACAGGGGACTTTTATTTACCCATGTGGGGTCCGTCAGGGCCTGATAGTGAGTCACAGTCTTTCATCCAGTCTCCAGTCCTGGTCTCAATTTTTAATTTGCATAAAAAACACCCCTGATGGCTTTTTATAAAGATTCCTAGATCCCTTAGCATAAGATTTTGATTCAGCAGGGATTTGTATTTTTTTCTTTAATTCCTTTTTAAGCAATCTCTATACCCAACGTGGGACTCAAACTCACAACCCCGAGATCAAGAGCTGCACGCTCCACCGACTGAGCCAGCCAGGGGCCCCAGGAATTTGCATTTTTAACAAGCACTTAGATTACATAATGTAGGCTCCCTGGAAAAGAGAGAACTGTGAGGATTTCCACTGTGTCCACGGACTCCTCCTTTAGTCATGACAGCAGTAATCAGCAGGTCAAACGGGTCAGCAAGGAAATGTGATTTCTATTGCCCATTTAGGAATTGTGGGATGGGGAGTCAAATAGAAACCATAGGAACTTTGTAAGAAAGTCGGTAGGAATCATTGCAACTGATTTGAGTCCTATTTGAGTACCTGTGACTGTGTGAGGACAATGATTCTCGGGGGAGTAGGAGGATTTTTGCCCCAACAGTTTTGTGGTAATAACTATTCTGCTGTAGCTGTGTTCTTCCTTTGTCTATTTTATAGCATCCCAACACTGGGAAAATTGTAAAATAAACATTTATTTACAGCCCAATACTTTTGTCCTTGTGTTTATTATAATGGTTGTGGAGGACATTGGCCACTGTGTCCTGTTTTTGAGGACCCTAGGGACAAATTTCTGTCCAGTCTTAGTATGAGGGATAGCTATGGTTAAGATAGACTTCTATCTTAACCTAATATGAAATCCAAATTACCCAATGACCAGATTCCTTTTGGTGATTGTCTGCTAGACATCTTAGAATAAAATAACCTGAGATCAAACGGAAGTTTCTTTATGGTATGAATATACTTTCTATAATAAGATTGAGGAGGAGGGGCACCTGGGTGGCTCAGTTGGTTAAGCGTCTGACTCTTGATTTTGGCTCAAGTCATGATCTCTGGGTCCTGGTATTGAGCCCCACGTGGGGCTCTGAACCAAGCAGGGAGTCTGCTAGAGGATTTCTCTCTCTCTCCCTCTGCCCCTTCCCCACTTGTGCTCTCTTTCTCTATACTAGATAAATAAATCTTAAAATAAAAGATGAGGTATAAATTAATAAGCATTTGTGTAATACTTTTGAAATTTCCAAAGGATGTTACATATGTCTTATTAGAACTTTACAACAGTTATTCTCATTATTTTAACAGATGAAAAATTGAGACTCAGAGCAACTAAGTGATTTTCCTGAAATCGCATAACTAGTAATGGGAAAACTAGAATTTTAGTACACAAATTCTGATTTCAAACCCAGTTCTCTTTCTGTTGCCTTTACAAAAAAGAAAAATCATTTTTATCACGCTCTTCAATTTATGAAACTATATATACATGTATATGTCTACATATACAGGGATGTATAAAATTCTATTTAATCTGCACACCAATCCTGAAAAAGAGCCATTTCATTTTTCAAATGTTTCACAGATCTGAAACACAGAGTTTTCAAGATTCGCCCAAGGTCAATCAGCACAAGCCATGGAGTCTGGACACAAACCCCAAATTCATAACACCCAGTCCTGAGCCTTCCCCTAAACTGTTTCTAACGTACACTCTGCTATGCTCGGGGGTAAACTGATACTCCCTTTATCCGACCACAGTCACAATCAGGGAGAAGCTAAGAACCGAAATGCCACAATTCATCTAATTCAATAATTTCTTTTTTTTTATTTAAAGATTTTATTTATTTATTTGACACAGAGAGACAGCCAGCGAGAGAGGGAACACAAGCAGGGGGAGTGGGAGAGGAAGAAGCAGGCTCCTAGCGGAGGAGCCTGACGTGGGGCTCGATCCCAGAACACTGGGATCACGCCCTGAGCCGAAGGCAGATGCTTAACGACTGTGCCACCCAGTCGCCCCTAATTCAATAATTTCTTGTTTATTATAATAAAAAGCAGTCATAAGGTAGGACAGCATATCCGCACCTCACCATGTAGTGGTGTACATGAATGTGCCTTGAGCAGAGTTCAGGGAAAAGTCGATAACGCAGAGATCCTGAGAACAGTAGGTGCAGAGGCAGCACACGGTGAGAACAGAGAGCCGGAGGGTGAAGGGGGCAAAAACCTTGATCCCCCGCACTGCCACCCTTACAATCCTGCCCAAGGAGGAACTCAGAAACGAAGAAGATATCCCACCATGCCTGCCCCTTTGTTTCTTTTCTGGGAAATGAAAAAATGGAAGAAAAAAAAAAGTTAAGTGTCTGTGTCTTCGATGGTGTCAACTTGTCAAGAGCCTAAACTCCCATCTAATGTGTTACTTTTCTTAAAATATCATCTGGAAAAGAAGAAAGTCACTGAATAATTTTTCAGCATTATACAAGAGCACATCCCAACTATGCGCATGTGGACGAGCTTTCTTTCCACCCATCCCAGCTTCTGGGAGCTGCAAGTCTTCTTGCCAAGCAGACTGTCCTGATGGGTCATTATCGATGGCACTGGGGTGCAAAAGTGGGCTAAGTGGAAATGCGAGGCTAATCTGTCAGGCCCAACAAAGATAAATATGCCGGCAGCACTGCCATATTTCATAGCACATGGTGTTGACTATAGATCTCCTGACATGATAAATTCTATGGCCAAATGTGGTGGCATTTTGCAACCTCGGGTCTACTAAGGATGGTTGGTCCTTCTCTGATAGGGTCAATTTTGATAAATCGCCCTGGTGAGCTCCCCGTGAAAGATGACATTTCAGCTTAGCCAAATTCTCTTTGATGTACGTCTCCCAGTTAGCCTCAAGACATTTCCTGAAGGAGTTTTTCTAGTTAGGAGGATGGAATGATACCAGATAAGCCCTTCTTCTCTTATTATTTTGTCAGCCATGAAGAGTTAGGAGTGGAATCTCTTTCTTGGGAATATTGTGGACCGATGTCCTTCTGGGGTGGCACAAGGTGGAGGGCACTGCCTGGGAGGAGAGAGAGAGAGAAAGAAGATCACTTGTTCAATCTCTTGCATCTTGTGTTAATTCCCCCGGCACAGGGCCGCCACTCAGTTTTCCTTTTGGGTTGTCTTTCCTCATACATAGACTCTTGAATAGCCAATGAGCTATTGCGACATATTCTGCAAAGGAAACTGTCACTTATCCAGAGCAAGCAAGAATGATGTCTCCATTCACAGAATTGTTTAAGTGCCTCACATAGGAAAGAAACCTTGAAAACTTGTGTGGGCCATCCCATTTCTCTAGCTTTTCGAGACTGGTTGATGAATGGCAGTGATAATAAAAGTACCTGGTCCCTGCAGGCTAATGTCACCATAATCCGTCTCCAACTGCTTCAGTCTTGCACACAAAGGCATAAACTGTCATGGTTCCGGCTCTCTCACAAAATAATTGTGACCGTGGGCAAGTCACCAAACTTCTCTAGGACTTTGATTCCTCATCTGTAAGGTGAGGCTAATTATTCTACGTGATCCCCATCTTTCCTTCCACAGCAAAGCTTCTAGTAGGTAGTACGACAAAGTGCCCAAGATCACAGGCTCTGGAAGCAGACTGAGTTCAAAACCTGGATCTTCCATGTAATAGCTGAGTGTCCTTGAGCTGTTTATGTAATCTCTCTAAACTCCATTTTCCTCACCTGTAAAATGGGGATGATATTTCCACCCACTTCACAGGGTTGTGAGGAGGATTACATAATTTAATATATGTCAAGTGCTTATAATCATGGATGGAAAATAGTTTTCCAGAAGTGTTAGCCATTATTATACTAGGATTTTATGTTATTGGTATTCAATAAATGGTGACCAGTCTAGTACATGGGCTGTTATAGAGTAAAATAATTAACATTTTAAAATCCCTCACCTTCTTCTGTAACTGGACTCCTTCATTTATCAGTTTATGTCACTACCATAATCACACGTGGTAGCGTCCTACATTCCTCTCTCCTCTCAATTATTTCCACCTCCATCCCCTTCCCAAATGAACACACATACTCAAACCTCAATCATTATGCAACTCAGTTCCAATGGCTCAATATTTCTATACACATCTTTTCTTTCCCTTTCCTATTATAATTGTATATGGGACACATTCAGCAAAATTTCATGGATGATGGTGGTGTGCCTGAATATGAGGATAATTGACTTAGATTAGTAAGCTGTGTTAATTATTTCCGAAGTGTATACATAAGTCATATGTATAACATCGCAATTACTTTTGAGAGCTACCATACATGAGGCCCTGCAAAGGCTCTGTTGGGTCTGAAACAATGATGTAACAGGTCAAAACATTGTCTAAATTTAACTCAGACAAAATTTCCATTATTATCCTATGGTTAAGCCATAGAACATTATTTTGTAAGCAATTACTTGCAGAAAATAATTCATTAAGTTACTAATTGTTTTCTTGTCTTAGGACTTTGCCTTAGTCCATAGATATAACTTTCTGACTGTGACTTCCTCATTTGAATAGTAAAGGAGGTTGACTGGATAGCTTGAAAGGTCTGCTCCTTCTCTAATATTCTAGGGAACAAATGCAATCAGCTCCCTATGACTAGGGCTTAAAGAAAAAAGAACAGCCTGGAAATAGAATGCTTTCTAAAATAATGACTAGAAGGATACGCACAAAATTGATTATTTCCGGGTGGTCAGCTTGTGGATGAATTGTATTATTACCTTAAAGTAATGTTCCCTGTTTCTCCTCTCTATTTCTTCTCCTGTTTGGTTGTACTATTATCATATGGGCTGCCAAAAAGAGTAAAATGTAGCCGGCTTTCCTGGAACACAAAGTCTGGAGAAGTTCTGAGAGGATATACTCCTGTCTCCCAATTGATTGATGGGTCAATTGAGCAACAACTGATGTATAATGGAAAAACCATAAACTTCGGAGTCCAAAGACTATATTTTAAGTCTCGTTTTTCCCCTTTGGCTTTATATTCAACCATGGCCAATTCACATATCCTCTCTAAGGTTCAGGTTCACCCTCTATAAAATGCAGAACTTCACAATTGTCAGGCATAACCCTAGACTGGCTGGCTATCTGTATCTATCCACGTAAGACAGATATTGTTATGCCTTACTTTCCAGATGAAAAAGCAGAATCTCAGTGAGGTTAAAAGAAATCATATGAGTAAAGTAGATTATAAATTCCAAGAAATCATATAGGTGAAGGTAGATTATAAGAAATGTTGTAATTTTAATTACTGTTAGATTAGCCCATCTAAATATTAGAGTTTTATGCCTGGTTGATTACAGTAATATAGATAAAATAAACTTTGATTATGAGTAAATGTTTTCCTTCTCCTTGATTTGAGAAATAGAGAAAAAAAAGTCACGGGGACAGTGGCACGTACTCTTCCTACTAAATTTTAAGCAGTAAAAGGAACGGTCTGTGTCTGTCATATCTACCACTGAGTATCTCTAGCTTGTAGAACTATGCCTGGCATATAGCAGGAGGAGTCAGTAAGTAGAGTAAAAACCCATTCAAAGAGTGATGTGAGGTCTAGGGGCGCCTGGGTGGCACAGTGGCTGGGCTCCTGCCTTCGGCTCAGGGCGTGATCCCAGAGTTCTGGGATCGAGCCCCACATCAGGCTCCTCTGCTATGAGCCTGCTTCTTCCTCTCCCACTCCCCCTGCTTGTGTTCCCTCTCTCGCTGGCTGTCTCTATCTCTGTCGAATAAATAAATAAAATCTTTAAAAAAAAAAAAAAGAGTGATGTGAGTTCAACTCTTCACTCACATAAAATGCCTGATCGCAATATTGCAAGATTAACAAAAAGCTACGTAGTTCACTGGGTGGAAGGTGCGGGATATACGATCCAAGTTCATGTAGTCCCATGACTGTGGCTTGGTCCCACCTCATATTTATCTTCTCTGCCCTAAATATTTTTAAATATTGATTCTGGCTCTTTTAGCTGTCTGAAATTTCCAGGATAGCAATAACAATTACCGGCATATCCTTATGCCTTTTTGGCCCCAATTCAGGTAAGAATGGGAGAACACTAGAAATAATGAGGATACAGCCTCCACATCTATCCCCAAATCTGTCCCTGTTATTTCTTCACCTGAACTTCACTTCTTCCCTTCCAATACAGTCCCCTCTCCCCGCTTCCCTTAGGTGGTAAGAACTTTAATCAGGGGCTGGGCAGAGAACCAACATCAATTACCAATCACTAATCATAGTGTCTTACTTTTGGTAAATTGGATAAATATATAGCCAGAAGGATAACCTAGATAAATGAAGGTATATGTATAACATATTTAAGGAGATAAATGAAACTAGTATGTATTGGGGGCAAAGGGTAACCCTAACAAGATTTGATTTTTTTTTTTTTCCTCAAAGTGAGAGGATGAGATCAGAGGTGAAGCTTAAGGAAAAAGAGAAGAAAGACATCCATACTAGTGATTGACCCAGTTGTGTTTTTAAAGATAGACCACATTTTGGGAAGAAAACAGAATCACAGACAAAAATCCCCCAAACAGCAATTTTTTAAGTATTCAGCTTCCACTATAAAATCAATTACTTTTCCATGAATATTAACCCTCTTCACTACTCTTACAATATATGGAACAGAGAGTCTAGTTTGGAGTGAGTTAATTGAGTCCACTTGTGTTTCATAAGCACCACAACATAGTTCAGTCCAAATCTGAAGGAACCTTCCCAAACCTACCCCATCAAACCACAGTTGGCTACCATCTTAGCTTATCAAATTTATGAGCTGTGAGTGTCCGTGACCACTAACAGCTGTCTTGGTTTTCCCTGGGTTCATGGCAACGTTGGTTGAGAAGAAATTCATAAGTGTCTGGCTTTGAAAAATCGTGGTGGCCTCCTGAGCCCAGAACACGAAAAGAGAGAAGGTTTCTGTTTCCCTCAGATTTGATTTTAACAAGACCAGACTGACATAATTTTCCAACCAAATGGGATCACTTTAAATACCAGGATATGGTGTGTGAAGGGGGAGGGGGGGAGGTTTTCTTACTAGGTGACTTTAATATTTAGTTTTTTATCCAAAAACCATAAGACATCATTTGGTGAATATTTAATAGGTTGCTATAATATAGACAGTACTGTGCTAGGTCCTGCTGAAGACATAAAAAAATAAGATGACTTCCTTCCTATCCAGTTATGAGATATATATATATATAAAATACATACATATGTGGGTATATTAAATGTACATAAAACCTCACAATATATTGCAACACATAGATTAAAGAGGGTAATAGCAATATGTAAAAAGAGAGAATAAAGAAAGAGTGGAAATGCCAGAGAAAAATTAAAAGACATGAGCTCTGAGTTGGTTTCCCCACCCAAAAAATAAAGCAGACTTCAACCGATAGGAAAGGGTTGGCAGATATGATATAAACCCGTCAACTTGGGAAATATTAAGAGACATGTTTCAATGGTACTTAATTTTCAAATCCTTAGAAATCAAGCTAAGGAATTTGGCTTTCACGCTATGGGTAAGAAAAAGCCATTTACAGATTTTTTTTTTTTTAAGATTTTTATTTATTTATTTGACAGAGACAGACAGCCAGCGAGGGAGAACACAAGCAGGGGGAGGGGGAGAGGAAGAAGCAGGCTCATAGTGGAGGAGACCGATGTGGGGCTCGATCCCAGAACACCGCCTGGATCAGGCCCTGAGCCGAAGGCAGACGCTTAACGACTGCGCCACCCAGGCGCCCCGCCATTCACAGATTTTGAATGATGAAGGAACATCAAGAAAGTGATACTTTGGAGGATCATCTAACAGCACCAGGGAGACTAGATGAAAGGAGAGAGCTTGGAAGCCGGAAAACCGATAGGATGAACTTCCCGGAAAGTCAGAAGGAGTATGAATGCCCATTAATATCCCGCTGATCTGGGTTCAAATCCCACACACTAGCTGTATGGCCATTTACGTAACTTCCCTTTGGTTTCACAGCATCCCCATCTACAAAGCAAGAGTAAAAAAAGAAAACTTTAACAAGTCCTGAGTCAGGATGAAATCAATATAGCATACGGAAAGTGCCTTGCAAGTAATTCTCTCAGTATTTGTTTATCACAGAATGTCTTTATTTTGCCATCACGTTTGAAGGATAATTTTGCTGATAATATGAGTCATGGTTGATAGGATTTTTCCTTCGGCACTGTGAATATGTTATCCCACTACTTTCTGGCTCCATTGTTCTGATGAGCTATAAGTCATTCCTTAGCTTGTCATTCTCCTTCACACATTAGGTCATGTTTCTTTTGCTACTTTCAAGTTTTTCTTTTCTTTTTGCTTTTGGCTTTTCAACAGTTTGTGGTATATATTTGAGTGCAAATCTTTTTGTTTATCCTTGTTGGGATTCTTGGAGCTCCTCATTTTTTCCTTTTGGTAATGATTGACTGAGCCCCTGCCTTTTAAGTAATATTTAAGTCAATCCAAACTTACAAAGTTTCTTCGATTTTGAATTTTAGCTTATGTAGCTTAGAACCAATTCTCCCCTTTGGTTTTTCTATTTCTCTTTGATATTTTGCCTTACCAACCACTTTATAAGTTACTCCACCACTCCTATACTTTACTGTCTTTTCAAACTCAGAGCAGATACAGTGCTGTAAAGAATTCATTTGTAAATTTTTTATTACATTTAATAAGAGCTAGTATTTATTGATCACTCCCTACTAACCTCGAAGCATCTTGCTAAGTACTTTGCAAATATTCTCATGTACCCTTCACCAAAAACCTGTGACCTATATACTAATATTATTCCATTTTACAGATGAAGGAAAACAGACGCCCAGTGAGATTAAATAGCTTGTCCTAGGTTATTCGGCTAGCGGGAGTAGATGAGTCCAGATTCAACTCAGCGGTCTGGTTCTTAAGCACCATGTGTTACTGCCTCGATTGAAACATGCTTATTTAATTTCCTATTCTTTTTCCCAAAGGCAGAAACTTGTTTTAAGTCTCCAGCCTTCATTATAACTTGAATATGATGAGAGTATGTTTTGCATTTCCATTGGAGCCTCTATCTGTAGTCCCATACAAGAAATAATATTAACACAGTGTCTCACATACCCTGATTCTGGTGATAGATTATCTGGATATAAATAATGGGTTCATCTCTTTGCCACTTCTGTGGCCCTGACAAGTTATTCAAAATCACTGTGTCTTGGTTTTCTCATCTTAATTCGGCATAATAAAAGTAACTACCTCATAGGATTTTATAAGAACAAAATGACATAAGAGATATAAGATTCTGGGACAATGTCTAGTTACAAATTAAGCTCTCAGTAAATATTGAAAATTATCATGATCTTGGCTCTCCTACATTGTATGTATTTGATTGCATCATAATCTTTCCTGCTTGTCTGCCCTCCCTATTACATCATTAACCCCGAAAGGCAGGGACAATATCATTTTCTGGCAGCTATAAGGTTGAGCGGTGTCTGAAACATAGTCTGAGCACATTAAATGTTTAAGGGATGGATGAATAAACAAGTTCTTCTCAATGGGCAAGCTAACATTTGACATCAAATGAGGCTTTCAGCCCAGAAAAAGATAGCCAGGTGTTCTCTGTTAATTTTCAGAATGCGTAAATTCTCCACACTCGTTGCAGCAAACGGCTGAAGGCAAAGACATCAAGATCTCCCTGCAAACGGAGACAGAGAGGTGTCTGTGGCCCCAGCTCATTACACATCTCCAACAAATCTAGTTTATGTAATTCCACAGAAGCTAATGAGAAGCAATGAGGACTAATGACCCAGAAGTTCTCTTGAATTCAGAGTAATCCACACCAGTCTTCCTGAGGGTCCAAAACACAAGCACATTCGGGTCGTTATCTTCACTCGTACATGTTTTTCATCCCCCTTTGTCTTGTACTGAATCATTAGGTCACATTGCCCATCCTTCCTTCCCGTCTCTCATCCTCACCCAGTCCACATAGACATTGGAAAAAATATCTGCATTCACATGCCATATTAGCCTCTGCAGAGGCCCTCACATTTGAAAATGTATTTAGTCCTAAAAAGAAACAAATGAGCCAGACAACATAACAGCCTTGCACCATAAACACAGACACATACGCACAAAAGAGCTGGCCTATTGGTATTCTTAGAAATTCCGTTCAGCAGCCACGCAGTGACACCTCTTGGGTTGGAAGTCCAGTTCCATTATTTGCTCCCTGTGCCTCTTTTTCATAAAGTAACTTCTCTGAGCATCTGTTTCCTTATCTACAGTGAGGAGATAATAGTCCCTTTCTCACTGGCTTGATGTCAGGATTAAAGGAGATAATTAGGTAAAGCATTTGCACCGTGTCTGGCATGAAATGAGCAATTATTAATATTATTATTCTACCATGTGTCAGGCCCTGGGAATATTTACACAGAAGATACTTCAATGGAAATACATAAACAGTACGGGAGAAATACAGATGAGGGAACAGGAAAGGAAGAAGGCAATGTTACTGTCATTCTCATTTTACAGCCTTGGAAAGTGAGGCTTGGAGAAGTTAGCAGCCGGCAGTGGGGCAGTGCCCTTAAAGTTAATTCTGCAAAATTCAACTTCCTAAATGCCTAATGTGCTCTATGTATCACATTTACTGGTTTAATGAAAATGGTTTTTATAGTTTGAACAGATGAGGAAACTGAAAATCAGACAGGAATATTTTAAGAGCTTAAAAGGAAGGTCGAATTTTGATTTCTGCTAATAAAACTTTCTTTAAAAATACAACAGAAATGTCAGCATTTATTCTAAGAATTTCTTAGTTTCTACTGATTTCTAAACTCATTTTAACATTATTTGTGTTTTGTCAGATTTTAGCAATTTTAGGATTTTTTTGGTCTACTGTAAAATTCTTCTTTCACATTTTCTGATTTGTCAAAGAGTATTAGCTGTCCTAATCATATGATCTGCCATAATAAAAGATTCTGAGTGGTCCCACTTCCTTTACATACTTTGAGCTTTTTAATCCTTTTTTATGTGGTATTTCAGTAAACTTAACAATACATTGACCTATCCCAGTTGTCTCTTATCAGTAAACAAAGTTTCTGCAATTCCTATGAGGTTTTTTTTCAGATTATTCTTATTTCTTTAAGATGCTCTTGGATTTAAGTTTAAATTTTAATTGAATTTAAATGCTTAATGTGATTGAATCTTACTTTAATAAAAATAACTGAAAATTAGACTTAATTTAGAATAGATTTAATTTCATTTCAAGTTGAAACTCAATTTAATTTAAAATTAAAATTTAATTTAATTTAAAATTGTGATATTTCACATGCTATTGGATTTAAATTTAAATTTTAAATGGCTAGGGATACAGACTGAAAGTTGATATGCCATTTCAGATGTTGGCAACAGAATATTAAAAGTGTTTAAAGTTTGCAAAAAGTACAAAAATGACAGTCAAAAGCATCCAAATTCAAATCTAAAAGGAGAGGAAACAATTCTAACATGTATGAAAAGTCAAATTTGGGTTGGAAAATAACATTTCGTATATGAATTTTTTATAATTTTTAAAATTCTTTAACCATTTCCAGGGGCTCGTAGGTGGCTCAGTCGGTTAAGTATCTGCCTTCGGCTCGGGTCATGATCCTGGGGGCCTGGGATCCAGCCCTAGATCTGCTCAGCGGGGAGTCTGCTTCTCCCTCACCCTCTCCCCACCCTCCACTCCACGCGCTCTCTCTCTCTCAAATAAAAAAATACAATCTTTAAAGAAAAAAAAAAAAATAAAATTCTTTGACCATTTTCTCAGCTAGCATATCAACTTTAGTGTAAATCATACTTTTGCTAAACTTACTAATATTTTATTAAAACTTTCACAAGAAAATTTGGCAAAAACTGGTTATTTGGTTAACACATCATCAGTAGAACCGACCTGCTTTCTAGAGAACTTATCCGAGGTCACATACTGACAGTAGTACTGAAGCCAAATCTTCCTAAGACACTGATAATGTTCCTTTCTGTGCACCATTTTAGAGAATATGAGACCAACAAAACTCAAATGGAAAGTCTACTTTAGCAAGTTTTACCACATGCCAGGCAAAATGAAATTTTGGTTTTGACCACATAATCAGAAAAATATAAGAAACATGTGATGGCTGATGTCCAGATATTTTGTGCTAAAGAACAAGCCTGTTTCTTGTGTCCTCTGCCTTCTCAGCTAAATATTATCTTCCAAACACCCTTTTTCTCTTCTAAGTAAGCTTTATACCCAGCGTGGGGCTTGAGCTCATGAGCCTGAGACCCTGAGACCCTGAGGTCAACAGTTGTGTGCTCTACCTACTGAGACAACCCCTCTTTAACATCCTTTTAATCAAACAAGATGGGAGTTCCATTTCCTGGTTCCCCAGGATTTTATTAAAAACGATATCCCTTACCTGTTTAAAGAGCCAGACTTTGAAACGTGCCATAATATTTTTTATTATCCATTTCACTCCTTAAAGGAGTTGGTAAAATACTCTCTTTTAGGAGAAAAGCAAGATGATGCATTAAGGAGAAAAACATATTTTGATGGGTACCCAAAGAAACAGAAAAACAAACAATAGTTGCCTCTTTCTTCCAGAACTTAACAGTTTTGTCTCATTATTTTGAATATATGGTTCCTGTTTAGGAAACTCCTGTCACCACTGTTTGTGATAAAATGTTACTAAAATACATATTTATACTATCTCTTTTCAAGAGTTACATAAACCCCTACTTATTTACAGAAAAATGTCATACTTTTCAATGATTTATTTCCTTTCTGTAATAAAAAGCATTTTAGAAAAAGGCAAGAAAATTAGGAGAGAGCATGGGACGATACACCACACATCGTGTGTAGGTGTTCAGTAAATGGTATTTCATGTCGATAAGGAGGAGGAGGAGAGAAAGGAGGGGGAAGTGTAATTCTAAGTACATTTGCCTTCCTAATTTATGCTTCAAGACAGAATTATTTAGTCACACCTCTGTATTTAATGTAAAATCAGTGATGAGACCATCCCTAAAATGTAAATCGGGCAGAAGAGAAATAAGAGCTAAGATTCACGTTTAACCATTTTCTTGGTGAGTAGAGAAGAAAATAGTACTTCACATTCCATGATGCATGTGTTTTAGGAATTCGGAGGGTCGGGATTTTTTTTTTATGCCACAGGGCATGTCAACATGATTGTCATTTTAGGTACCAATCGTCAGGTGCCTACTATATGCCATCGATATATTTACTTATTTAACCTTCCAGGTAATATTACCATCACCATCACTATTTTATAGATAAAGAAACAAAATCAAAGAGGTTAAGAATTTGTCCACGTCCAATGGCTCATAAGCAAAAGAGTCAAAACTTGGTAGATGGAATTCTGGAGTCTGAGTGATAGATTTTTTATCCCGAGAGGCCTTGTTCCCTGGTGACTTAGAGAGCATGAACTCTAATGCCAGGCTGCCTGCCTCTGAACCCTGCCTCTGCCACTTACTAGCTGAATGACCCTGGGCAAGTTACTTAACTTCTCTGGCCTTTAATTTCCTCATCTGTAAACGAGGTTATTCTGATTATTAAGTAACTTCATATCTAAGGCAATCAGATCAATCAATACCCAGCACTGAGTAAGCACTGTATCACTGTCCACTATTATTATTAATTCTTGCCCAGTATCTATTCCCTCTTCTTCTAGAAAAAATAATCCACATTTCCCTTTAGGAAATCATTCCTTCACTACTCTTTGTCCTCATGGTTTGAATGGTAAAACTACACCCTGGTTCCTGACCATAAATATATGCTCCAAGCTGATTCAGTCAGAGCAGTGATCCCCAAGGTCACTGGTTCAAGAACTGACTTAAGACATAAGCTCATCCAATGAAACTTTTGAAAAACCATTGGGGGGAAGGGAAGAGGCTCTTTCAATTGGATGGAGAGCTATCAGAATATAAGTATGGAATATCCAGAAGTCATCTTGTAGGACAGGAATGCTTGAGAGTAGATCTCGTTGGGACAAGGCATAATAGATAATAGAGAAGGAGAAAACCAAATTAAAAGGTATCATTCGAGCCCCTCCCTCTAGCTTTGACTGACAAAAATCTACCCATGAACTTTAAAGATAAATGAGCCAATTTTACTCTTTGCTTAAATCTTGTTTGCGTTAGGTTTCTATAACTTGTAAACAAAGGTATTCTTACCAATGCCTTTGCTACTTTCTTTGAAAAAGTTAAGCATCTACTCATTCTGAGCAACTACTCCTATACACCTTTCCTGCAGAAACAAATTGGGCCAAAGTCATGAGCAGCGCTAAATTTGATTCCATACAGTAATGCCCACTGCATGGAAGAGGAAGCTGGAGCTCCAGAAATTAAGTACATTTTCTGAATTCATATATCAATCCATTTATTTATGTGTTACTTCATTTTTTAAAAAGTATCTAAAGTGGATTATCCAGATACAGGTAGAATTAAGAAAATTTTCATGGACCCTGTTTGAATTCTCTTGCTGTGCTAAATGATCAAGTTCCCAAGCTCGCTCTTAAAAACAGAAAGAAGGAAGAAAGGAGGAAGGAAGGAACTAAGGAAGGAAGGAAGGAAGGAAGGAAGGAAGGAAGGAAGGAAGGAGGAAGGAAGGAAGGAAGGAAGGAAGGAAGGAAGGAAGGAAGGAAGATCCTGACAGAGAGTTTGGCCTGATCATCAAAGTTACCATAAAATTCAAGGATTTTTTTCCTCTCTTTCCTATCAGCTGCCATGAAATTGCATCCCTGTCTTCCTTATATCGTATCCATTATATGAAGAAAGATCGTAGGGCACAGAGAGATTGCAGCCCGGGGTGTAGCACACACTTAGCATTTCCCCTTCACGGATAGTCTCTGGCTCCACAAAAAGGAGGCTTTTGAAAGTACAATTTTAGGTGCCGATTTAAAATTCCAAATGCTACTGAGGCAAGAATTTATTTTCACTATTACTCCTTCGTATTACTAGATGTGAGGAAGATAAAATTAAACATGAACTCTGATTCCCAGCCAGACTGCAAGTCTATGACATGACATGACATTTTGGGTGGTCACACTGTCTCCTATGCCAGTGAAACCATCTCTTACACAATCCAGTGAAAACATTCAGATCCACACTCGAAGAAAGGGATCTTTTTTTTCTCCATTTCAAAACAGCTTAGATAATTTATGGCACAATGCACATACCAGGCACCGCCATGAAAATAAGTCCCTATTACTTCAGACTGGTGCAAGCAATATTGTTTAATTTCCTAACTTCCTCTACATGCAACGGTCTCACAAGCCCTTTCAAGTTCAGTGATCGAAATGCTGGAAAGGGAGCCGGGAAAAGGGGGATGATAAACCAAGAGATAAGAAGGTTATTAATAGCTGTAGAATTAGACAGCCTTGCTGAATAAAAAGGATGGAGTTGGCAGTTTCATAATTGCCTCTGATTGATTGATGTGACAAATGTAACAATAGCAGGTGATGTACCGCGGAGTTCCCAAACACCAAGAAGTTACATACATCAAAACACAAGAGCAGAATTCTTTTTTATTCTCTTTTAATTTTAGCTTAATCTTTGAAAGTTTACCTGATTCACTGACTTCCATGTCTGCTTTTTTTCTGTTCTGGAGATGGAGTCCAGCTGGAACTAGGGGAGTCACGGTGGGCTGGGAAGACGGTCTCTTGCCCGGAGCAGTGGGTGCAGTCATTGCCAAGAATCCCATGGAATCAATAGTCAAAATATAAGTTGGAGAGAGCCAAAGATAAAGAGGTGGGGAAAAGAGACAAAATAAGTCAGTAACTCGGTAGGAAATCTGAAAGAGAATGGGGGCTTGAAGCACAGAATCAAGGTTAGAAGGGACAGGGACGCGAAGCAGGAACCTTGAGTAAAGGCGCAGGAGTCAGTGTCAGGGAACTCTGAAACGGGAGCCCTTGGCCTCTGCTGTCCTAAAGCCCTAAGGCCATCACAGCAGAGCAATAACGGCTAACAGGCCAAAGAGTCAGAGGACACAAAGTCCAATTAATGACCTCCTATAATCCCCAAACTGGAGTGCCAGTGGAAGATCATTCGTAGACGAGAAATTTCAAAATAATTACCAAAATTCATTTCTCAGTAATTCATACATGGAATATGAAAGAGTTGATGGAGAATATGCTTTGGAATTCTGCCAGGCTTGGGTTAAAGTACAAGTTCTTTCTTTGGCTATTGTGTGCTTTGCTTAGTAATTTTGCTTATCTAAAACTCAGCCTCCTGAGAATAATAACAGTGCTTACCTCACAAGGTTTTAGAAAGACAGAACAGTATCATTCCCATAAAGTGCTGAAAATATTACCCATTACATAGAAAGTGCTCTGTACTTTTTTTTTTTAAGAACAGCTTCATTCAGGTACAAATGACCTACAATAAACCACACATCTTTAGGCTGTACAACTTGATGTTTTAACATATGTTAAAACATACATTAAACATACATACATTAAACGAGCTCCACAATTAGGAAAATGAACATACCCATATAAAACCATATAGTATGGTAGATAGATATACACACATACATAAATATATTTAAAAATATATAGTATATACTAGGTACTTGTTTTTTGAGAGGGAGGGAGTTGAGCTTCTTTCAAAAGTTCAAGACCACCGTTAGCTTTGATGATTTGCTGGGAGAACTCACAGGACTCAACTGCCCATGGCTATGATTTACCGCAGCAAAAGGGTGCAAAGTGTAGTCAGAAAAGGAAAGGAAACACGAAGTAAATCCTGCAAGAATAAGAGTCCTCTCCCAATGAAGTCACACAGGACACATTTAGTGTGTGTCCCGCTCCCCTGCCCCCGCCACCCTGGCAACAAGTTATGACAACACATGTGTAATGTTATCTGCCAGACAAGCTTATTAGAGGCATTTATTTGGGGCTGGTCATGTAGACAGCCTCTGCCTAGCATGTAACAAATTTCCAGACCCTCAAAAGAAAACCAAGTGTTCAGCATAAACTAGACTGTTTGTGCAAACAGTTTAGGTACACGGAGTCATTTTTTTATTAACATATACTGTATTATTAGCTTCTGGGTAGAATTTAGTGATTCATCAGTTGCATATAATACCCATGCTCATAACTTCAAGTGTCCTCCTTAATGCCCATCACCCAGTTACCCCATCCTCCCACCCATCTCCCCTCCAGCAGCCCTCGGTTGCTTTCCTAAAGAATCTCTTATAGTTTGCTTCCCTCTGTTTTCATCTTATTTTATTTTTCCTTCCCTTCCTCTATGGTCATCTGTTTTGTTTCTTAAGTTCCACATATGAGTGAGATCATATGGGATTTGTTTTTCTCTGACTGACTTTTTTCACTTAGGATAATACCCTCTAGTTTCAATCACATTGTGCATTGTTGCAAATGGCAAGATTTCATTCTTTTTGATGGCTGAATAATATCCCATTGTGGGTGTGTATATATATATATCTCCATTCATCTGTCAATGGACATCAGGGCTCTTTCCATATTTTGGCTATTGGGGATATTGCTGCTATAAACTTTGGGCACATATACTGAGTCATTCTTAACAGTTCTGGGAATGATGGGAACCCTCTTGAACCCAAGTTCGCAGACACCAGCCAAGGGCCAACCATTTCAGCAGGCTTTTTTAAGGAAAACAGTCTCAGGCCTGCCAGGGTTAACCCTTTTCTGAACATCTACTCACATGTTGCATATATAAATCGTCCATTTATTTTCAATGTTGAACAGCATTCCACTACACATTATGGCCCCTATCCATGGAGCATATGTTCCAAGCATTCCACTGGATGCCTGAAACTGCGATAATACTAAACCCTGTATGTATGTGTGTGTCTGTGTGTGTGTCTGTGTGTATGTTATGGTTTTTCCTATACATATGCACTGATAATAAAGTTTAATTTATAAATTAGACACAGTAAAAGATTAATAAGAGCAACTAATAATCAAAAAGAACAATTATAATAATATATTATAATAAAAGTTAGGTGAATGTTGTCTTTCTCTCTCTCTCAACATATCTCATTGTACTGTCCTCACCTTTCTTCTTGTGATGATGTGAGATGATAAAATGCCTACATGATGAGTAGAAGTGAGGTGAGTGATGTAGGCATTGTGATAGCTTTAGGCTATCTACCGATCCTCTGATGATACGTCAGATGGACTTCTGGACCATGGTTGACCACAGTAACTGAAACCACAGAAAATGAAGCCTTTGATAAGGGGAGTACTACTGAATCTCTGTACAACGTTTTGTTTATCCATTCCCCTCTTGATAAGCAGATAGTTTGTTCCAGGTTTGGGGCTATTATAAATAAAGCTGCTATAAACATTGATGACCTAGACTTCATATAAACATGGTTTCACTGCCCTTGGGTAAGTACCTGGGAGTGGAATGCCAAGGTCATTTGGTAGGTGTACTGTCAAACTGTTTTCCAAACAGGTTGTACCATTTTACATTCCTACCAGCTGTGTATAAAAGTTCCATTTGATTCACATCTTACCAAAACTTGATATCTTCATTCTTCCTCATTTTGGACATTCTAATAGGTTTGTAGTGGTATCTCATTGTGGGTTTCTTTTTTAAGATTTATTGATTTATTTAGAAGACAGAGAGTGCACACATGAGTGGGGGAGGAGCAAAAGGAGAGAATCTCAAGCAGACTCCCTGCTGAGCGCAGAGCCTGAGGTGGGGCTCCAGCTCACGACCCATGTGATCAGGACCCATGAGATCATGACCCGAGCCAAAACCAAGAGTTGGATACTTAACCAACTGAGCCACCCAGATGCCCCTCATTGTGGTTTTAATTGGCACTTCTCAAATAGCTCATAGTGTTGAGCATCTTTTTACATGCTTATTTGCTGTCCATATATTTTTTTGTAAAGTGTCTATGCAAACATCTTTCCCATTAAAAAAAAAAAAAGTTGTTCCTTTTCTTACTGTTGAATTTTGAGAATTTTTATATATTATGGATAGAAGTCTTTCATTCTATATGTGACTCGCTGATATTTTCTCCCAGTCTATGTTTCATTTGAATTTTGCAGATTGTCTTTGAAGACAATCAACTTTTCAATTTTTTCTGTAAGCATCATGCTAATTTCTAATTTCTTTTTTTTTTAAGATTTTATTTATTTATTTGACAGAGATAGAGACAGCCAGCAAGAGAGGGAACACAAGCAGGGGGAGTGGGAGAGGAAGAAGCAGGCTCACAGCGGAGGAGCCCTATGTGGGGCTCGATCCCATAACGCCGGGATCACGCCCTGAGCCGAAGGCAGATGCTTAACCACTGTGCCACCCAGGCACCCCTAATTTCTAATTTCTAATTACCATTTGTCCTTTATGGTGAGAATATTTAGGATCTACTCTCTTAGGAACTTTCAAGTATAGAACACAGTACTATTAGCTATACACCATGCTATACACTACATCCCCAAAACTTGTGGATCTTATAACTGGAAGTCTGTACCCTTTGACCAATACTTTTCCATTTCCTCCAAGGCCCTATGTCAGTTCTGAGCATTTCTCTCTCATCATTTTGTATGGTTTTTTCCCCAGTCTCAGTAGTTCCTCATGCAGGTACTGATCAACACTCAGAGAAAGGTTTGATGGAGGTCTTCAGATCACTATGGTTCTTTCCTTCTGTTGGCTCCAGCTCCCTTGGCCTTCCCAGACTCCCAATTGCATCTCTTTGACTCAGGATGAGCTCAACTGGATTCCTCTTCCCTGAGCCACAGCCTAGACGGCAATCGGGAAATTTTAGGGCTTGTCTTATTTGTCTTTTGTTGCTCAACATCTCAAAAATAGTCATTTCATAAACTTTGTCTGGTTTTTATTTCAAGTAAAAGAGTAAATTTGGTCCTTCTCTCTTCATCTTGACTGGAAATCCTGTATAACTTATTCACGTCAATATTTTTTCATTATTGAGTTACTTAAATAGATTCGTCTGTAATTTATTATA
The DNA here is from genome assembly GCF_023065955.2 of Ursus arctos. Classification (NCBI taxonomy): domain Eukaryota; kingdom Metazoa; phylum Chordata; class Mammalia; order Carnivora; family Ursidae; genus Ursus; species Ursus arctos. The sequence goes on from NW_026622930.1 coordinate 20,276,433, forward strand.
AGGTATTTAATGTACCATTAAAAGCAACCTATGCGTATATATCTATAGGTTTTAAAACAGTAGGTAGATCTTAGAGAATCTCTAGTCCAAAGGTTTCAAAATTTATTAGTATTGTTTTTTATTTGTAACTGTATGTCCCATGATCAAAAACCCATGCAAATGTGGACTACATAAAGTTTACTTTGTTGATAAGATCACTAAACAGAAAATTCATGACTAGCATAAAAGAATAGAACATAATAGATGAGTTAGTATAGTTAGTGTATCAAGCTTTACGTATATATATTATAAGCTTTACTTATACTATGTTACCTTTTTGTCAGTTATCTTTCATAGTGGCCCAGTTTCTGGATGTAATTTTGGTTCAATTAAACTTGAACAGCTCAAAATTATGTAATTAAATATATTCAGGTTCAATTAAAAATGATCACTGATTCAGAGTGGTTATCATAATAGCTGGCATCAATAACAGGAGCACAAGGAACCCATATTAGTTGATACATACCAGATAATTATTGAAAAATGGGGTAAGGGAAATGGGTGGGTAAAACATTTTTCATAGAATGCGTTCAATCAGGAAGACATATGATAGACAGCCTGCATGTAATGCAATGCCCTCCTTTTATAGATGAGGAAACTGAAACTCAATCCAGAGTCACACATTTGGTATGTGACTAAATATGGATATGAACTCAAATCATTTGATTCTCAGTATTATTAATTTACCTGCCAGTTTGCTCAAAATGAAAATTGCTTCTTTAGTATGGAATATTTTTCCATGTAAGAATTTGGGATCTAGGGAGAAGCCCGTGTTGAGTCTCAGCTCATCAATTATTCACATTGTCATGAGGCATCTCATCCAAGAGAGATGTTGTTTGGGTCATGTAAATAAAAACTTCATTAATTAACTACTGTTTCTTTGAGCATCTTCCTCATGCCATTCATCATTTTAAGTGCTAGGGATACAGAGAAGAACAAGACAGACAAGAACTTACCCTTTCAGGGTGCCTGGGTGGCTCAGTCGGTTAAGCATCTGCCTTGGGCTCAGGTCGTGATCCTGGGGTCCTGAGATGGAGTCCTGCATCGGGCTCCCTGCTCAGCGGGGAGCCTGCTTCTCTCTCAGCCTCTGCCTCTCTCTCTCTCTCTCTCTCATGAATAAATAAATAAAATCTTTAAAAAAAAAAAAAAGAATTACCCTTCAGGATTTTACCTTTTAGTTGCAGGGGGGTAGGTAGAATGAAGACAAAACACGAGTACAGAAATATAAGATAACCTCAAAAACAGTGATGAGTGATATAGTGAATACAGTGATGAAAAGCGGTTGTCATGAAGAATGGTACAAATGGATTCATGGTACAGTTGGAGGTAGGACTCATTGGGCATTTTAATGGAATGTCTGAGAGGAGTGAGGGGAAGAAAGAAATGAGATGGGAGTGGTGGTAGTTATGGGGAAGAGCACCTGGGGAGGAACTGGATAGAAAAAGGAGTAAAAAATTCTGTTCTAGCCTAATTCAGTGTGAAATGTCTGTTAGAATAGTGCTTCTCAGACTTTAACATGCACAGAAGTCACCTGGGGATCTTGTTAAAATGTAGATTCTGACTCCATAGGTTTGGGGGGGGGCTAGATCCAACATTTCTGACATTTCCCAGATAATGCCAATGATGCTGATACACGGATCATGCTTTGAGTAGCAGGACCTTAGACGACCAAGTTGAATAAGGTAGAACAGAAATCTGGAGTTCTATAGAAAGGTAATGGATTGAGTTCTAAAACTTAGGAACATTGAATGCATTTCTTAAGGAAAGTCCAAATGGATTGGGAATATATGAAAGAATGAGCAAACCAGAGAGTTTAAAGGAAAATCCTATAAAATTTAGTAGAGTGTATAAGAAGTCGGCATGTGTGTAACATGGAATATGAGTGCAAAAGAAGTTACAAAAGAGAAAAGGATTGATGTAAGGTTCAGGAAACAGAGACAAGGTGCAGGCTGATTGTTGCTGGACCTAGTAGACAGGTAAGATGAAAAAGGCTCCCTCGGATGCCCTGTTCACGAATCCTGTCCTGATTCATCCTGGAAGAATCATTTGGAATTGCAGATTTAAAAAAAAAAAAAAAATCTGGGAAGGCTTGGAGTGAAAAACAGAAGGCAAAGCCAAAAAGTCATTAAAGTTTGGTGAATTCTAAATACAAAACTAACAGCTTAAAAATTAATCCTCAAACTAGTGGCTAACTGGACCATTTAGGGGGAAATGGAGAAATATGAGCACATCCAGGGACTGAAGATGTTGAAACTATTGCTGAATTTTGACTGAACTCTAAGTTAAAAAAGAAGATCCCCTAAAGGGCCATTCAAAGCATTTAAATTTGAGCTCACCAAAGCATGTACTAATGTTTTAACAGCTGGAGTGGTTAAGCATTCTTCTGTTTTAGCAGTTTTAATAGCTGATGACAAGAGGGCAAGGTTAGACACCCAGAGAGCTCAGCAGCCTCCCGGGCAACACCTGAAGTGAGGGAGAGTCTGTTTTGATGGGATGGAACAGTGTCTTCTGAAGAACAAAAAAAATGTTTAATAGACTGTTCTATATATTTAAAGTGGATTTGCCCTTTACTTAAACTTGACCAGCAGACTCCACAAAAGCCCTAAGCAATAGTATTACAACTGCTGGGTTGCAGAAACGGAAGCAGATCACCATCAATGAACACCTATCTAGTGACTATAGCAGGAGAGCACGTCTGTTCTGTGCTCAGACAGACACCACATAAAGCAAAACAGGGATTTGGACATAAAGTGAAATAGGGATTTAGTAATTATCCGGTCCATTCAATCAAAGCAGGAGGCACATTGGAAAATTGAGAAACTGGATTAGGCTGTTTCCCTCTCTCTTTCTTATGTAAGCTTTATGTCCTATTATGCCTAGTCATCTACAGACTTTCATGTTTCAATGTCTTTTACCTTTTATTGGGGCCTAAAAATCAAAATGACACAGACATCCTCCCCAGAGCACGTTATCTAGGAGAGCAGATGTTACACACTCTCCATGTAAATATGAAACAGAAAGTTCAGCTTTAGAGTTGTGGTATTCAAACTGTATCATTTAATAACCCAGAGTGCTTGTGAACCCCCAAGTTGCTAAGCCTCACCTCCAGAGTTCCTGAATCAGTAGGTTGTGGCGGAGAATGTGCATCTCCAGAAAGAGCCCAGGTATTGTCACTGTTGTTAGTCTGGTAACTACATTGAGAACCACTGTTTTAGAGAATGGCAGATAGTAATTCCAGCTGAGGCTCTCAGAAATAGCTTCACTGAGACAGTTAACCATGAGTTAAGTCTTGAAGGGTTGAAGAGTGCAGCATGGGAAATGAGAGAAAGAGGTATTAGAAACAAAAGTAATGCATTAATACGGCAAAATTACAAGGACATTTTCCCACCTCTATACTTTGGTGGTCCTTGAAGATCTAGGAATAAAAGACAGACAATTAAGATACTTCCATTTTCAGAATCCTTAAAAAATTCAAAACAAGCACAGTTTCAAAGGAGCTCCTCTGGATCCTAATTTTGCAGTATCTTCTCTAATATTCATTCCTATTTCTTTTGCTGCTTTGTCACAATGACAATCCACACACAGAAATGAACAAAGGCATCATTAACCAAAATATTAGAGCAGCTTTAGGGCTTTTCTAGTCCAGGGCTTGATTTTCTTCTTAGACATCCATAGTCACTATTTCTATGGCAATTATCCTCTGACTACATATTAATTGAAGCCTTTGTCCCTTTTTTTTTTTTTTTTGCTATTGTCCAGGATATTTACATTTAAGAAGAAAAAGAGAGATAAAAATAATTTTCAAATGAAGAATGAAAAAATTTAATTAGAGGGCTATAAAAGTGTCGACAAGCACAACGCAGAACGTAACACAGTGGTTCTTAAGTGCTGAAATAGCAATGAAAGAACCAGATAAAAAAGATATTACTCAAATGCCATTCAGGGCATTGCATCCTGAAGAAAAAATAAACCTGACCCTTAGATCAATTTTGGAAAAAAAGAGAAAAAAATTTTAAATATTCTACTTCTAAATTTGTGAATGATCAGTTTACCCCAATTCTGATGACCAAGGGCCCTCAATACAAAACCCTGGAGAAGAAAATATTTGGAGAACAGTGAGTGGTCATGTCTCCCTAGAGCCTAGATATGACTCAGGGAACAATAGAAAATAAAGCTCAAAATGTAAGTTGAGGTCAGATTATTTACAGGACTTAAAATACCTAAAGAGAAGAATCAAACTATATTCCTACAGAGAGAAAATTATCTTCTCCCAGAACTCTAGCCACCTGAAAGAGAAAGAACCAGGACAACACCATAGTAGATATCTGATATATTTGTCTATTCAGCACCCCTCTTTCTTTTTGAAAACTGTCCCTTTCCTACTCCATGCTGTCCAGCAAAATTGTCAGCCACAGTGCCTCACTTACCCACAGAAGCTATACAAATGGACACAAGACCTGACCTATGACTGTCCCCCATTCCTTAAACCACAGTAGACATTTACCAAGACAGAGACTATCAATTTTCCTTCCAAGAAAATGTTATATACAATTTGGGAAAGAAGAACTTCTTTTTGACTCTTATGCTGTAGGCAATGAGCTTAGAGCCACCATCAGCCCATCACTATGAAGGACACAAGGAGAAACTGAGTCTAGAGATGGGGGCAGAGGTGGGGAGCTGACTACTTTGAGATCCTGAATCTAACAGGCAACCCCAAAGTGACCCTTGAACTTCCTATTTCTACAAGACAAATCTTTCTCCTTTGTCTTCCTTAAGTCAATTGGAGTTGGTTTATGTCATTGACAATTACAGGAATCATTAGGCAATAATAAATGTATGTCTGTTTTGCAAATGACCAGAAAAGAAAAAAACTACCCTCCTTGTGAATCTGGGAGTCTGGTTTTTCAGGAAAGTCACTTCTTAGCCTGAGTTGTGGGAAGGGCTTTTAGGGTATCCTTAGAAGACATTATTCCCTCTACTTCTGTAGGAAGATGGTACCGAAGTCATAAGAGAATAAGAATAAAAGAGAGAGAAGGAAGGACTGAAGGAGAAAGGGAAAGAAGGAGGGAAGAAAAAAGAAAGAAGAAACATTGGACTGAAATAAAAATCCAAAGGATAATTTCAGGCAGTGTTTACAGAAATAGCTTTTGTCTAATGATCCTGAATTGCCTCAGAGATTAACAGTTACAAGCGAAGAATATTAGATGAAGTGATACCAAATCTGTTTACATGTTTACCAACCCGTATTTCCATTTGAAAATCTGCTACATCCATTATAATCAAACCAGACCCACCAGACCCACAAATTGACCCCTTGCTCACAAATTACACTTCTTACAGCAAAGGGACCTAGTGCCAACTTTGGAGCGGTATTGCCTACCCCATGCAAAATCCACCCCACGACTCTACTCCCTCCCACAGTCCTATCACTGACCTGACATCAATTACAGTTCAAATTAATTTCCCTTTCAACTTGTCTCCCAATTCCCTCGCAAGTCCAGTAAACACCAAGTCCCCTCAGTCACAAAATACTTCAGCAAGAGAGTGTGGTTCTATCAAGCCCTGATAACCTTTCTTGCTGCAAGAATAATAGAATGGTGGCCTTCGTGGGCTGCTTCCATCAATTACTATTAAACGAATCCTTCTAAGCTGTCAAGCCACTCATTCCTCCTCCCTCCTGTAGAGATGCCAGTGGCTTGGGAGCAGCCCGGAAGAGGTGAAAAGCACAGGGCAAAGGAGGAGTGTGAAAGGGACTGCTGGGGCAGGCCGACTGGGGGGGGAGGGCATCAAACCCTACATGACCTGCGTGTAAGGACCACAATCACAGAAACTTGACTTAATCTCACCAAGGCTATTAGGAGCTACATTTCCAGGTGGTATCTAGCTGCTCAGAAAGATAACTGCTTTGCGGACTTCAATATACCTTGAGAGAATTAGATTTCTCTAAGCCAAAGATTGAATTCCTTCCCGCTTCCCCCCTTCTTCGCTGTAACCAGGGCCTCATGCAAGCAATTTTGTTTTCCTTGTGCACCAGGGAGACGACATCCTGCTAAGTATGCCAGAAGCAGGGAAGACTGAACTACAGGATCTGTGACGTTGCTTCTAGCTTGTTTGCTTTGCTTACCTGTTCTACTGAAGGAGCGGCTGCGGAAAGCCTTAATCAGAAAAACTATAAAATTAAGTGCTCTCTGCAGCGGCCAGGAGCCGACCCACGTCAGCAGAGAGTGGCTTTTACTTTGAACCCTACCCTATTTGCCTTGATGCATTCCAGCTGATTGTAATTGTTCCCTGAGTTACAGAGGGACCACAGATCAGGGGAAGATTTGTGGCTTAGCCCTTAAACAATCAAATGTCATCTCAAGGTTGGAGATATAATGTGGAAATTAAGTATTACAACTTCACCATCTGCAGACAGCATGTTTCCCATAAAACCAGCTGATTTCCCAAACAGAGCCTGCCCCTCCCTGCTCCGCGTTCCCATAATACTCCGTTGCCACCTCTGCTCTATCATTTGTGACATTGTATTACAATTACCTGATTGCATACCTACCTCTTGTTCACTACACTAGGAATTCCTTAAAAGCGGAGGCTGCATTTTGTTTCTTTATCTCCAACTCCTGCATAAAGTCCGCATGTGGCTGATGCTCCACGTATCTGGGTTGAATGAATGAAGAAACTTAAATCAATTTCTCATCTATTCCTAGCTGAAGGACCATAAATTTGTCACAAAGATGTTTTTCTACCCTAGAAACTAAATCAAACACACACACACACACACACACACACACACACACACACACACACATATAATCAATGAATGCATATGGGGCAAGAACTCTTTTTAATATATTAATCATTTACCAAATAAAAATAGTAAAATAGTGGATGACATTCAGATCACTCTTGGCAGCTTAGACGTTTGAAAAGTGTCCTCTGGAAAATCCCAAAACACTCTTTAAGCTAGGTGTGCCTATGGCTTTCCCATCCTGCAGGGGGTCATCTGTGTTGGGGACTTATCTAATGCAGAGCCTTCGAAGGTCTGGGGAGGGGGAGGGGAGCAACATGTGTGTGGGGGGGGGGAGTTGTCCCCAAAGTCAAGAGCACCACTGACCAGAATGAAGAGCCCAAGCCAGGAAGGAGACTGCGGACCAAACCATCCAAGCAGATGTGAGGTGTACTCTCCTTCCTTGGCCCTTTTGAACCTATCTGCACAGAGGACAGTTTGCCACTTCACCAATTGAGAATCTTTTTCTTAAACCTCCCAAACAAAAGGAAATAAATAGCTAAACACCCTAACTGCATTGCTTCAGGGCGTGACTCTTGTCTCCTTGTACCAAATCAGAACAGGGGTGCAGCACCGAAGTCAAGGCCAGTGTTCGGGGTAGAGGGGGCCTGCCCTGCACTGGCCCCACTGCCCTTTACGTCTTCAGAGCCAGTGCTGCTTTAAAGTGGGTAACAAGCCACTTATCTTTCAGATGGATCAGCCTCCATTTTTCCTCCCCCCTCATCCCTCTGAGTCCCAGGCATTCAGCATCCCTATATTTTTCTTTACTGCTCAGGGACTGGTTCTTGATCTTTCACTGACACAATGTACAAAAGCCTAATAACATAGAGTTTTAACCTAAAGCTTGGTGGTCTAGCTCTGCAATTCCCTAGAAATGGAAGAGGATTAAGGGTTAATGGGACTTTCTTGGAATCCCTGAAATAGTAGCTCAGGGCCTCCAAGGATGTCACTAGATTTGGTCTCAGTCCCCCGGGCAGACTACTGTTAAGACAAGAGGACAAGAATGAAAACTGAAAATGTGGAAAAACCATCAGGCATTTGTGGTGATATGCAGGTCAAAGAAAGGTAAAGGAAAGCAGAAAGAGGGTTAGTGGGATTAGGGACCCCAAAGAAACATCAGCTGCCCTAAAATGGGAGCTATCCCTTCCTCTGGACATCTGCCCCTTCTCTTGGTGTCGCAGAGAGACAAGTACTTTCTTATTACGGAGACATGGGCCTTTTCTTTCATTCATTCATACATATATCCACCAAGTATTTCTCGAGTGCCCACCATATACTAGGCATTGTACTACGTTTGACTTCTGGTTTTTACTTGGTAAGGTAATTTCATTTTCTAGATGGGTAGATGCTTGGAAGAAAGAGCAAATGAGAACTTTGAATTGCAAAAGCAATGTATGTTGTGCTTAACGCCCACACCCTGAAATGAGCTCAATCTCAGTTTGAGTCCAATGAGACATCTTGTCACTCAGTCTCTTTCAGCCTCAGTCTCCTGTTCCGAAAAATGGAGATTATGATCATTACATCCGCATGCCATCTTTGCATGGATTAAAAGAGATCATGGATGCAAGGAACATCGTGCACTTTGGGGCACAAACATGCGATACATACTAACAATTACTATTTGAAGAGAGGAAAGCAAAATCGGAACTGAAGGCAACCCTTTCCACCAAAAGCAGGGCGGCAGTGTTAAGTTTCAGTATCATTTTATTTTATAGCAGGTGGAAGGGACTGGAAAATTTAGTGCAAGAGAGAAAAGAGAGATGAGAAATCAACATATATAATGAATGTCTTGGATTATCTCTGGACTCGAAATCACTGTACTTCATTATTACAGAAAACCAGGGACTGTTAGAACAGTGCTTCTCAAGTGTAATGCGTATGAATCACCTGGGGATCCTATTAGACGGCAGGCTGTGATTCAGGGGTTTCGGGGAGAGCCCGAGATTCTTCATCTCTAATAAGCTCCTGGTGATGGCAATTCTTCAGGTCTGCAGACCACATTTGGAGTCATAAGGGGTTAGATAAAATTAGAATTCAAGCTACACACACACACACACACACACACACACAGGTAAATGTGAATAGTTTATTGCTAAGATGCAGGAATATACATACACAGATATTACAGGTGTACATATACTGAATGTACATTGTGTTAGCAACAAACTAGTAACTGGATGCCTGGTTTCCTGCTTCAGTTCGGCCACAAATTAGTGGCACGACTTAGTTTCTTCTTCTGGCTTCGTTTCATGTTTGAAAAGTGAAGGGATTATACGTTTTTTAAGTTTCCTTCCAGCTTAATTTTCTAGATGAACATTTTTTTCCACTGGGGGAAAAAAAGAAATTTACTTACAATTGTATGGGATTTAACAGACATAAAGCAATTTTTAATCCTCAGATACTTTGCTCACCTAGCCCTCAGGAAAATCCTCATGGAGACCGCTGATAGGGACTCATTTGAAATGGAGAAAATGTAGCAAATTGTTTCTCATAGCCAAAATGTGAATGTCAATGAAGGGACCATACATAGATACTATTTAGAAAGACAGCACTAGATTTTCATGTAAAAGAACTCCGTGTGACTCGCTGTCGTAAGCAAAGCTGCTGGGCGTTGTTCAGCCTCACATCTTTAACAATTCCAAGGAATTTATGGGGAAGGGTGAGGGGGGTTGGGTGGAGGGAAGGGCAGCAAGAGCCTTTAAAAGCACCCCTAGAGAAAAGCCACCTTGGCAAATCCTCGGGCTGGAAGCACCTCTTCAGCCAGCATAAACACTTAGACACACTTGCTCCTACAACACAGGCTATGCAAATTGTTCCCAGTTTCTTCTTACAAACCCCGTCAAGTTTGTATTATTTATGAGCTAACCAACTTCATAACTAGCCTTTCACCTTGTCATATTTTCCTACATTCTCAGAGCTAATCCAGTCTGCCTCGTGCCTTTCCTGACAGCACTGTATAAGATGAAATGGACACATTAAAAGCATTGTCTCTGATAAGAAGGGAATCCGTAAAGAAGCAAAGGGATGATACCAACGATGAGGGTATCAAGACCATTCTCAAATCCACCGACCCTTCCGTTTTTTTCTTTAAAAAAAAAAAAAAAAAAAAAAACTTCCTTTTTCAGATATCGTGCCAAGTATTCAGAGGCAACTACAAAATAACAAACGGTTTAAACATTTTGACTAATTTTTTAACCAAGTAAAGAAAGACACTCTAGGTGAACTTGCCCAGGTTGTCTGTATAATCCTTTCTTATAACTCTAAACTACTCCCTCGGGCGCGCTGCTGGAACTGACCTAAGTCATGAATGGCCAGCCAGGGGCATGGTGCTGGATAATTTTGCATAAAGACAATGTATTTATCCATTTTAGAGGGTGTGCTAAGAATCAATATTCCCTGAGTTGTGTTACAAGTAATGGTAAGTAGACAAGGAAAGGATTTGATTTTTTTTTCTTTTCTGCCCAAGAGCAGCCCCACATTAATGGTAGATATTTATTACAAAATTTAGATGAGCTCTTCTTTAAGAAGAGAAAGCACCTCACACTACATCCACACTTGAGATCTGAGTCGTTAAAAGTCTAATGATAAATGGGACCAAATGAAAGGTGTGGCTACATTAGGCATATCTATGCACGTGCACATAATTACACAGAATATGTATGTATAATTTGCCTTTAAGGGTATTTCTGTCTATACCTGAAATTCCCAGGTGTCCTCAGACAAGGACAGCTTTGTGATGTCATGCCTTTAATGGAGCCCTGTTACCATGGGAATATCAGAGCTCCCTCTCAGAATAGCATTTAGTTCTGACAATTGAAGAAGCTAGAGAATATCAATTAAGCCATAGTCTTAGCATCTGCCAGCACCTTACAAATTTGAAAGTTATCAAGTTCCAAGTATTGCCAGTTTGCCCGAGAAGATGCTGACTTTTGGCCATGTTTCAAAGCAGCGTGTGTATACATGTAAATATCTTTTCAATCCTTTATCTTCCATTAGTCTGTAACATGGAAGTATATATTGCTAGGTCCTCTAAAGAGCAACTGAGTATAATCCATTAATTCATTCACTGGTTCATTCATTCAGTATAGAGAAAGAAATAGTGTCTGGTAGATATCTCCAGTGGCCAGCCTAACATGGCATCTGAGGCCACATGCATGCATGATGCTTAACCTCAATGACCTTGAAGTAGAATGGAGAATTACTGTTAAGTGTTAAGAGATGGAAACACAGGGCATAATATGGAGAGAAGTAGGAATTGAAGGACCAAGTGGGTACAGAGAAAGGATCTTGGAAGATCAAATGAGTTAGAAAAGGTGTCTGGCAAAAGTTTAGAAGCAAAGGGGAGAAGATGGTCTATCATCAGCCAAAGCAATTAAATTCCCCTCCCTCTGGCCACACTGCAGAGGATTTAGCATGCATGAGGGTCTCAGGTCAAGAAGATACTAAATATTCAACAGTTATGTGGCCTGTAGCTTCCCACAAGGTGGCACAGCTGCTGTCACAGCTTCGGCAACCAGAGAACCAAGGCCAGAGCCAGCAGAAGTGCAACCATGGAGGGCAGAGTAACAGTTCACGGGAGACAAAACTGAGAGGGATTTCGTGCTTGTTCCCAATATTCAGTTTTGCCACAGAGGACAAGAAGCTGCACAGAAACCAGCATCCCTCAACATGTCACAACCCATCTAAGTCTCACTGCCCAATGGAAGAAATGGAATGAATCTAGTGAGCTGAGGTAGCCTTGGAATCCTCAAAGCCCGTGTGCCCACTGACTGTTTCCTAGGTCGCATTTTCTATGAGCCAGATTTCCCCGTGTACTTTATGGTAAGCATGTACTCATCCTGCATTTTGGACATTTCCAAGGATGGCTGAGACAAGTGAAAGCAAGTCAGGACAGTGTTGAGAAGGAAGAGAAATAATCAAAGACCCCTTCTCTGCCAGGCATTCCAACCCTGGCAATTTCAGCAAAATAAAGGGGTGTAGAATAAGTCCCACCATAGCCCTGGTCCTGCAATGTAAGCAGGCGAATTTCAAAATTGTTAGTCTACTTAGAAAAAAGTTTTAACTGCATTTCTCGTTTGATGGTCCTTTGCCAGCACCAATGTAGTATAAAGGTTAAGGACTTGGTTTCTGCAAATAATCTGGTTCCAGTAGGGATACATCCCCATTTAATACCAGAATGATCTTGAGTGAATTCGTCTCCCTAAGCCTCAGTGTCTTCAACTGAGGACTGAGGTAATAGCAATAGCTTCTTCATATTGTTTTCTCTGTGCCTGGCACTCTGCAACTTTTAAATACTAACTCATTTAACCCTCTTCACAGCCAGTGGAAAAAGATACTATTATTATTACCACCTTGTGGATGGAAAAGCATAATGCACAGAAAAGTTGAGAACTTGCACAGGATCACTTAAGTGGTAAGTGGTAGATCTGGGATTTGAAGTAACACCGTTGGGCTCTAAAACCTATACCATTCATAACTATACTGAATTTCCAAAATAGTACCATCTCCCTGATTAAGAAGCTTATTCGAGCTGACTTGATGTATTAGTCAGCTAGGGCTGCCACAGACTGAGCGGCTTAAACAACTGAAATTTATTTTCTCACAGAACTGAAGAGCAGGAGTGCAAGATCCTAGTGCCATCAGAGTTGGTTTCTGGTGAGGCCTCTCGTCCTGGGTTGCAGATGGCCACTTTCTCACTGTGTCCTAACATGACCTTTCTTCATATGCATGCATGAGGAGAGAGATCTTTAGGGCCTCTTCTTATAAGAACACCAGTCCTTAAAGGACACTCACCCTTACGACTTCATTTAACTTGACCTCCACGATGGCCCTGTCTTCAAATACAGTCATATTGGAGGTTAAGTCTTCACCATTTTAGGGGGATACAATTCAGGCCACACAGAACTTTACACAGTAATTGATACACATGGTCAGCATTCACTTTGGAGGCACACAACAAAATAGTACTGATTCATATTCCACGGACTTCTTTGTTCAAGCTTAGAAATTATCAGGTTTAGCAGAAAAGACAGAACCGGAAGTTTTAAAAGTTTGTTAATGCCATTTGAACAAGTGTGTTTACCTCCTTTTCTTCATCTGTGAATTAAAATACACCCATCATCAAACATTAGTGTGACCGTGGGTTAACAATTATATTCTTACCGAAATTAAGAGAGCTCAAGAAAGAGAGCTTCTGTAGGAACCCACTCCCTTTGTAGGAACGAGCTATATCCTGGGGACTCTGGAGCTTCCTGCGATCTTCATTGCCTGCAGATCCCTGAAGTCCTGATTGAGGGCAACTTAAGGCTTGCTCCTCTGAATGGCTGTCTGAAGTTTGGCCAGGCTATATATCTATATCCCAACACTTCCCTCTGAGGTTCTCCACTTCCAGTGGAAAGCTCATTATAAATGGGCCTTCCATGAAGCTTGTTAAATCCACAAGCTCATAATCTACGCAGTCCTGATTGTTGCTGTTGTTTCCAGAGAGGAGACCACTGCCCATCATATAGTGCATTTCATTTGAGACCAAAGAGATCTGCTAAAGTTCTACTTTTAATGTATTTGATGTCTTTTAATCCCCTATTTTCCCATCTGTTTTATGGTTGAGCATACTAATTCAGGTCCCACCTGAAAGTTGGTAATAAAGGCAAGGCAGACAAATTATCCCTCCATTAGAAGGATGAACCTATGAGAAGGCCCTACTGTAACACAGGTATTCCCATGATCTCTCTGACGTTTCTGTGCTGACAGCTACATAGCACCTAAGACTGACCTCCTGAAGAATTAAGTGTAAATGTCAGTTTCCTCTCTGTGACCAATCCCTTAGGATGTCGCCCTTCATATGCAGATGAACCTTATCCTAACCTCAGGGACTCCAGAATAGTATTATGAGTAACTGATGGGGCTGTGAAAATAGCTTCCCAAGAAGTCTTTAAAAATGGATTCACTTCTATTGCAGGGTAGGAATGATGTTATACTTCCTGAATGGGGAGAAGTGGGCCAAATGACTCTGAAGGGTGTTATTCAACCCCAAGATTGCCACAAAGAGCATCCAGTTGAGGGGATAGATAATTGAAGCTGAAATTCAGCCAGGGTTCTGCTCACCAAGCTATGCATCCTGTCTTAGGGCTGTGTCCACCTGAAAGAAAAGCACTTTTCCTAATTTGCACAAAGTAACATAGGAGTTAAAGAGACCCTGCTCCAATCTACAAGTCTATTAAGTGAATCTAGATCTACTTGTCAATTTGTTGTAACAACTATTCTATTCTACAACAATTTAATGAGCATCAATTATGTGCATGGCCAATGTGCCCCATTCTTCCTGAACTATATGAAAGCATTAATGCTATTTAGGAACTCTGGTTTCACGGCATCATTCCAGACGAAATACAGAATCATGATCCCTGTGCCTGTGGTTTAAGAGAGGGAGAACAGTTCACATCATTAAATATTGTCGAGTCATTGGGAGCATTTTTTTAAAAATCTCTGAACTAAGAAACATTACCAGATCTGAACCTTGATATAACATGACACATGTGTCTTTATCATATATCTTGAATTCTCCCAGCTATTTCTTCCCCAAATACTGTCCTCTTAGAGCAGCCCCTAGCTAAGGAGTCAGAACACCTGATTTTAAACATTGGCTTTACAATTTGACTCACTTTTTGACTTTGAATACAAATCACTTAAGTTCTCAGGGCATTACCTTCCCTCTGGACAGTAAAAGAAAACTAGCCTCTGACTCCACAGGGATGTTGTGGAAATAAATGAGATGTAGGACTTCAGAGTCACTTTAAGCTCTTAGGAATGAAAGAGCTTAAAGGGATATAAGGTTTCAGTAGTTGTTCTTTATTTTTTCACCTTACAAGTGAGAGAAAAAGGTTCCACCTTGGTAAGTCTGGAAGAATACAGCCTCACTGACTACTTCCCCAAAATGTAGCTTTTTCTCTTCTACATTCACAAAGTCTATTGTAATTCTGCTGTTGCCTCAGTGAAATTAATAAGGATCTGCCATACCCTCAGGCAACAGACAAGAGTGGTCACGCTCTGTGTGGGGTGAATTATCTGCTACCAGTCGGGCGTCATATGATTGCATGCCCCTGCAGCGGCTGTGAGAAAAACTCTCAAATGAAACAAAGAAAGTGTTACATTACAGAACATAAGAAGTTGCTGAGATGGAGTTCCCAGCTAGGATATTGATCTGACAGAGTCTAGAAGTCCAGAGGTAGAAAACTTCCAGTACTTTCTTTTAAAACTAAAACCACATTTTGCCAGTGTCAGAGATACTCTCTCCAAATGCCAACACAGGGGTCCTGAAGAGGATCACAAATAACCAGCTAAAACTCCTGATCCTCTCCTCTGCCCCAGGATGAAGAGTCCCTGACAGGTGATACAGATAAGTGCTGTACAACCTGTCACTTTATCTGCCTTAAGAAAGCAGCATAATCCATGGAGCTCACAAAAACTCTTCTGTGGCTTCGATCCCATTCTGACATTCAAGAGAAAAGTTGACAGCCATAGATTAAAGGAAAACACTATAGTGAAGAGATACTTACAATAGGTAGCTACGACTAAAGATGTGTTTTGGAAAGAATTAGCTAGAAAGACATATTGGCATACTGACATGGGTCTGTAAGCTTGTGGATTAAGCTAACATCTTTGTCTTGGCCTCATTGGGGCCCATGTTTACTCACAGGCTTTGATTTTCTTCATTTGCTCATTCAATAGGTGTTCATTGAGCACTGTAATGGAAATTGATGGTAGTGTCCCCAAATCTATCTCCTCTCCTTCCTGAGCAAGTCGCTGTCCAACAAGAACCTAAATTTTCCAGCCCATCTTACAGAGATGTGGTGACTTGTTTGCACTGATAGGAAGTGAATGGAAGTGATAGCGGCAACTCTGACATTACTTGCTTTAAAGAAAATCCTTGACCTGAACGTCTGCTTTCTCCAGCCTACTTACTGAGAATGGCTGTCAGGCCTACCTACCTGCCAGGGACTGTAATGTGAGAAGAAAATAAACATCTGTGTTTTGAGTCTTTTGATACATCAGCTTAGGCTTCACTTTTACAAATATAAGTGCCTTCTGGGTATTAAATCCTGTGCAACATGTTGGGTGCTTGGTTTAGCAAAATACAGTTGCCACATGTCCCCATAGAATGTATAATCTAATATCTAACCTACTCTTCTGTCCGGAAACCCAAATCCATGCGACAAATGTCTACCATACTCAACAACTTCAACTCACCCTAGCAGGGCAGAGAGCAAGAGTGTAGGAATGGATAAAGACTGGGGCTTCAGTGCTATGCAGATCTGAGTTCAAACTCTTGCTCTATTCTTCACTAACCACATCCTCAGGGCAAAACATTTAACTCCTCTAAACTCCTGTATTCTTCCTTGTGAATCAGGGGTACTAGAAATAATAATATGTACTTCATAAGATTGTGGTGACAAAAGAATTAGGCATGTAAATAGCTTAGGTAGGGATTTGTGTATTACCAAGTGTGATTTTTCAGAATTTGGTCCTTCCACTGCTCTTGGTCTCTCAAATTTCATGGGAAGAGGCTTAAAGAAAAGGTACGAGCATCGTTATCTTATTCAACCACATTATGTGAGGCAAGAGTCATCACTCCCATGGAGTAGATGAAAAAACTGACTCTCAAAGAGAAACCTCTTAGAAAGTGGCTCAGCCAGAATTTGTTTACAGATCTGCCTGATTCCAAAGCCATACTACCACACCAAATGTATCACAATCACGTCCAGTAATCACTGATCAGCTATTAGGGGCAATTCTTCAAGGTCGTATCATGAGGTTTCCGGCTCTGGACCCAGTAGATAAATTGGTTCCCTTTCCTATATTCCCATGGTGCTCTGTACCTCTGTTATAATTCAGTTAACAGTTTCATAATTATGTTTGTTCATCTGGCATCCCCTACTAGAGCATGAATACTTGAGATACGGACTATTTCTTAAACATCTCTGTCCCAGGACTTAGTATGATGCCTGGTATGTACTAGGCACTCTATTAATAATTGTCATGAATGATTGTCATGTGAGTAAATGAACAGATATTAAAAATGGAGTGTGAATAAAGAAAAACCTACTAACGTGGTTATTTGTTTGATGCAAAGGAAATGGAGGCATTCAGTGTTTAAAATGGATGGCAATGAAATATTTAATAAAAACCATCAAGCATAAGAAATTAATACAGAGGCACTCCCATGATGGAAATGAATATTTTCCAAAAGTTATATGCTGATTGTTTTGACCTCAAAGACATAATGAGATGATATGCATCATCTATAAGGTCCAGTTCACAAAAGCTTGTAAATTTCAGTTGAAACTGAAATATTGTAAAATTGCATTAAAAAAGGAAAAAAAAAATATATATATATATATAAAACAAACAATAAGGTTGGAACACCAAAAAATAAAAAGAAAGAAAGAGGGAAAAAAACTGAAAAGATAAAGAATTTGTTCTTTGGTGAAAGTAAGCTTAGTTAGAGAAAGATAAGGAAGTATATGTTGACTTTTAAGGACCCTGAATGCATTTACTGCACATTTTTCAGCGAGTTTAGAGGTTCAATGCACTGGTACTTTATTCTCCCTAATTCCATTTCAAAGCTTTCGGCTTTCATTCCCTTTACTATAGAGATATTGCCATCAAAACTCATATACTGAAGTCTGGATTAACCTCTTTTTTTCTAACAAGCAGGACAAAGAGAGGGAAATAAATATTTCTAAGAAAACTAGGGAGAAAATTGGGGGGGAAATGAGTTGCATAAGAAAAGTTAAATGGGAAATAAATAAGTAGCCCGAAAGAAAGTGGCTGGTGTGAAATTTACTGACCTAGGAGCAGTAAAATGTTAAGAAAAATGGAGAAATGAGGCAAAATCTTTATAATACTTAAAAAAATAAAAAGCAGAAGACAATGACTCATGGTATTCTTCCATGCTGACCAACAAATAATATCATCAGCCCAAGGAATTTGGGTTGTTATTAAGAATAGAGAGGAGGATCAGATACATTGTTGTAGAGGAAGAAATGAGGTATAACAAACAATTTCCATTTACACAAACAGATTAATTTCAACTTGATTTATTTTTATATTCAGAGAAACTGAACTAATATCCTCCATGTCTATGGAAAGGTGAACACAAAGAAATAATGTAAAATGGGTATCTAAATTTGCTGAAATAGAAGGAAGAAACTCCCTGACATGATATGCATACAAAATCTAAAATGGCAAACCAAGAAATCAACATGGAAAATAAAACATTAAAGGGGAATGACTTTGAACCTTCATGTAAAAATTTTGTTACTGTTAAAAATATAAACTTGATTAATAAATGAATAATCCCAGAAAAACTTTGAAGCTACCTACATGGGCTTAGCAGAGTAAAAGTGATTTTACTGGTTAAATGAGAGATTTTTTGTTTCCTGTATCTAGGATAATGCTCAAACTCTCCCTCTCCCCCACTCCAACTCACTCTCATGCAAAGAGCATCAATGTAAACATCACTGTCAGCACCAAGGACAGCGGCCCTGGTTGCCATAGGTGTTAGTGACCATTAGAAACTGGGTCTATTGATGATACCCATCTCAGGAGTTCATTTGAATTCAAAGTTGCACTCATCTCCTCTACAATACTACTTTATTTATTCAGACTATGATTTTTAAAACAGTGACTATTTTACTATGTTCTCAGAGGAAATCACTGGCAAAATTGGCAAAATTGAGGATCAGAGACTACCAGGTCTGGAAAGACCTTTCATGAGCCTTCAACCTAGCCTATTCTTGAAGTCTTAGAGTTTTTATTCAATCAGATCCTAATAATAATCATTTGTCATGAGAAAATGTCAAAACAAAAATTTTACAATCTAGTCCTTGACCCCCCAATATGTTACCATGTCTTAACAATAACTCAGCAATGGTATATCAATCAACTCATGGAACTGTTTGTTTGTTTTTTTATAAAAAATATGACTAATAGATTCACATTCCAGATGCCACATGCCAAGTATTTCAAAAATATGACAGGAGTTTATCCTTAATTTTTTGTCATGGAGAGGATTATATTACTTAAATTTCCCCTAGATACCAATTTAGTGGAAATAAGTTAGTCTGTTCATATTCAATTCAAACATCACTTCTTTTAGGAAGACAAGAACTCAAAGTCTAGTCTATGGGCCCCTCTTCTTCACTCTCATAGTAACCCATGCTTACCTATAATAGTGCATTTATCTTATTATACCAAAACTACATTTTTAGATGTCTACTCTCTAGTTCTATGAGCAACTTAAGAGTGGTGCAAAGGCCTCCCTATTCATTCTCTGTGTTCTCAAAATGTGTTGCATGAAAGACATTGTACTATGCCCTGGAGATGTAACTGTGATAAAAACATTACTCCTTATCTCAAAAAGTTTAAAGTTGAATAAGCAAGAGATAGGAAGAAGAAGGAATTTATTACACTGTATCATAAGAAAGAATAAAGCAAGCTCTGTTGTCTTACCAATGAAGGTTTAAATCTTAGTTCTGCCATTCCTAAAACATCTAGGAAAATTAATTAAATGTAGTTAAAAATGAGATGATGGCAATAATATCTACCACATAGAGTTTTTTAAGGATGAAATAATGACAAGTGGAAAATAATTCCTGGCCACAGTAAGTGCTAAGTGTGAGGATATACACACAGCTATAATATTGATGGTGAAAGTCCAAGGTACCAAGGAAACAAAGAGCAGAGGTGCATAAGTTTATGTTTCCATCCAAGACTTAAGTGCTTCAGAAAGATGTAAAGCCTGCAGTAGCAGATAAGGAGCATTATGGAAAGCTTCCCAAAGGAAGTGACATTTCCATTAAGTCAGGAAAGATGAGTAGGCATTGACCACATGAAAAGGGGTAGAAAGAAATCCAGGTTAAGGGAGCACCTTTTGCAAAGAACTTGAGATAAGAAAGAACATGGTGCTTTCAGATAATTACAAGTAGTGTTGTTTGACTGTGGCGTCAAATCAGAGGCATGCTGAGGGGTGGTCAAAGATGAGGTTGGAAGGCAAGCAGTAGCAGGCTCATGAGAATCTCAGATGTCCTGCCAAGAAGCTAGCACTGTATCATGAAAACAATTGATAATTGTTTTATCAAAAAGAATTTTATTCATGGAAGTAACAGCATAGAATTTGCATTTTAGAAAGGTAACTCAATCTGTAATTTGAAGAACAAGTTGGGAGAAGATGTAATGGTGAAGTGGTGAGACCAGAAGCAAGAACCTTGGCTAAGAGACTGGGACAGTAATCTGGGAAACAACTAAAGGTAGCCTAAATATTTTGTATCCCAGGGGCTTAGCACATAGTGTCTACACCAAATGAGTTCATAACAAATCTGTTGAACTAACTGAAGAGTAAGAAAAGGAATTAATATACCATAGTGGGAAAGCAGCATAATTCCTGGCTACATGGAATCATCTATATATATTCCTCACTTCTGCATCTTACAAAGTCCTATATAATTAAAAGTTTCAGGAGCCCTTTGAGAGGAAGGTAAAGAGATAAGATAAGTATGATCACTTGATAGATGAATGGATAAAGAAGATGTAGTATATATGTGTGTGTGTATATATATACACACACACACAATGGAATATTATTCAGCCATCAAAAAATGAAATCTTACTATTTACAACAGTGTGGATGGAACTAGAAGGTATTATGCTAAGCAAAATTAGTCAATCAGAGAAAGACAATTATCATATGATTTTGCTCATATGTGGAATTTAAGAAACAAAACAGAGGATCATAGGGGAAGGGAGGGAAAAATAAAATAAGACAAAATCAGAGAGGGAGACAAACAATGAGGGACTCTTAACTATAGGAAACAAACTGAGGGTTGCTGAAGGGAGGGGGGGTGGGGTAACTGGGTGATGGGCATTAATGAGGGTATGTGATGTAATGAGCACTGTGTGTTATATAAGACTGATGAATCACTAAACTCTACCTCTGAAATGAATAATACACTATATTTTAATTAATTGAATTTAAATTAAAAAAAGAAGTATGATGCAAAGTATAATCACTTTATATTACTAGTATTTCACAGTTAGGATTAGCACCCGCTTTGATGCTAATTGTGATGTCAGGTTTTACATATGCATATAATTTATGTTTCTTGGTCCATAATTTGACTTACAGTCTGCCCAAATCCATGAAATAGCAGAAGATACTAATATGCATAAGCTTATTTATTTATATCATTGCAAACATGTATACACTTTTCTATCCCTATATTTGTACACCACACCTAATCTGAAAAGAAAAAGCTGCTATACACACACACACACACACACACAAAACTTGGTAACAGATCCTCTATCCTTTTCCTGATTTCTATTTCTGGCTCCTTAAATCTTTTCTTTCTTCACTGTTCAATTTGTTCAAATTGGTGCTTGATGTGGGATTCTCAATGTTCATGACCATGACCACAGCCAAATACATCTACATAGGGTATCCCCTCCTTGTCCAACCTATTACAATTTCAAAGGACTTTCAAAGGGCCCTGTGACTTCTGGTGGCTTCCCAGAGGCTCTGTGTGTCTAATTTCCTCCTGACCCCCCGTATCTTGGCATCTGTGTTGGAACAGGTGTGAGCAGACACAGGCAGGTCCATGGAGTCCACGGTTCAGCGCTGGCACAAGATAAGGGTTATTTTTTTGCAAGAGATGACTCCGACAATGTTTTCCAGGATGCCAACTTCCAATTAGTGTCATCTTTTGCTCCATGTCCTAGGGCAAATGTCCAGTTTATAGTGAGTAGACACAGGCTGTTCTGAGAGATGGGCATTAACGCAGAAAAGAGATGCATTTCAGCTTCTTTCCCATAGTCAAGGAAGACTGGTCTGTCAACCAAAGACACAGTCATTGCTATCCAGTGCAAGGTCAGCCCCTTTTTTGTGAACAGGGATGCTAATTTATTTTCCAACAATGAAGCCAAATGTGCTTCCAGATGTTGTGCTGTGAAGCAATTGTGATTGTTGAAAGCACATAAAAAAAAGAAAAGAAAAGAAAATCTCACAGCTAAGACCTACAAATTGTCTTTGGGAGACTATTCGTCCTGGGGGACTGTGTTGATATAGACAGCAAGGCAAAATCTTCTGTCAGTCAGACTCGGAATGGTCTTTTTAACAGTTACCCCACTATTAACAAAAATGAAAAATTCTTATAGTAAATTCCTGAAGACCATAAATTCCTCTATAACTATTGTGTAAAAAAGAGCAGAGGGTGGGAAGTGGATTCTTTTCATAAGACTATGTTCACAAGATGCCATAACACTGTTGGTGGGGGCAAGTCAATGCCAAATATGTTAAAAGAGAATTGGAGAAAGTCAATCATTTTTTGTTTTGTTGTTTGTTTTTATTGAAGAATGGGGTAAGCAATTATCAAGGAGTGACTCTGTGTAGTCAGAGAGCCTTTACAACAGCTACTGTTTCAAATTGCTGGCAATCTGGAATACATGCCTGACACATGTGTTTGGTAGAACTCATCCAGGGACAGGCAGAGACACTGTTGCCTCTTCCATTCTCTTACATGGGCCTGGCCCACACATGCAGAAGCTGAACCTTAGGCAATACCTCCTTGACTCCTTTTTAGTCCAGACCACTGGCCACCTTTGATCCACTCTTCTGTGTCCTCATATCTGACTCTGAAGACACTATTTATTTATTATTAACTCTTGATGAACTCTCTCACATATAAGTCTGTATTCACATTATGGTCCTATGTACTGTCAGCTATAAATTCGAGACATGCTTCAGTGTTCTTCCTCATCCCTAAGTTACCAATAACAACCAGGCTATCATTCTGCTTTACAGTCTCCAGTGTAAAAAAAAATAAAATAAAAATTTTTAAAAAGGATAACCGTCAACTCTTGTGCAAAGACTAATTTTAGATATGGGGTCACTTCAGGTATTAAACTATTTGACAACTGTAAGTCCCACTTAAAAAGTCTCATCTGAATTTTACCCTCTTCCAGCCAAAAACAAACAAGTGAACAAAGTTAAGCAAAACAAAAACAAAGCTAAGACATGAGGACAAGATTTTATGAGTGAGGCAGTGTGGGGTAGCAGAAGAGGGACAGGCTTTGGAACTAGACACCCTTGATTCTGAAGCCCAGCTTTCCACTGCACAGTTGCCTGCTTATAAGAGCTTATGTAAGTCACTTGAAGTCTCCCTGCCTCAGTTTCCTCATCTGTAAAAATGAAGATTAAACAAGAAAAGGCACATATGGATATTAAGAAGAGACTTTGGGATATAGAATCACACCAGGGTTTTTTTTCTTTTTTAATTATTGATGAGGAAGCTGAGTTCCCAATGATATTAGCATGTCTATAGAAGTTCTATTCAAATATAAGTATTTGTCATAACCAGGCAGATCATATTTTCCAAAAATGGCCACAGCAATATTTACAGTCCCATTTGCTCTTCCAGCATCTTGACACACCCCTATCAGAAGATGAAATCTATTTTCTATTCCCTTGAACTGGGCAGGCTATCGTGACTTCCTTGGCAAATAGAATGTGGTGGATGGAATTCTGCATGACTTCCAAGAGTAGCTCATGAAAACAATACAGCTTCTTACTGGCTCTATGTAGGTACTTGTCCTTAGAACCAAGCCATCATACTGTAAGGAAGCTTAGGACACATGGAAATGCCATATATAGATGTTCCAGCCAGCAGTCCCAGCTAACTTCCCAGTCAATAGCAAACACCAATTGTCAAGAGTATGAGTGAATAAGCCTTCAGATGATTCTGGGTTTTGGCCTTTGAACTGCCTTAGCCAATGTTGAGATGACTATCCTCATAGATTATTGCCCAGATTGTAGATTTGTGAACAAAATATATGCTGTTGTGTTTTTTTTAAGCCACAAAATTTAGGGGTGGTTGGTTACACAATAAATAACTAGAAGACTGAAGCTCAGTAAATTAAATGCACTTCTATTAAGTTTAAAGTCAAGGGGCGCCTGGGTGGCACAGTGGTTGGGCGTCTGCCTTCGGCTCAGGGCGTGATCCCGGCGTTATGGGATCGAGCCCCACATCAGGCTCCTCTGCTATGAGCCTGCTTCTTCCTCTCCCACTCCCCTTGCTTGTGTTCCCTCTCTCGCTGGCTGTCTCTCTCTCTGTTGAATAAATGAATAAAATCTTTAAAAAAAAAAAAAGTCAAAAGAATTTTTAAATGACGACATCTGAGATTCTCGGAATATTAACCTGCAACATATCCTCAAAAATTCCCCAATCCATCTTTCACATTTTGTGAAGAACTGAGGACCCATGATATTTTGTGATTTACTTGAGATCCTATACATAACTACTGTTAAGGGTATGGCCTAATCCAAGTCCGGTCCAGTACTTCTGTTTTCCATAATACTATGATTCCCAACAAACTTGTTGGGGTCAGGGTTCAAATGATCAGATTGGGACAAATATTCTCTAAGTCTGCTAGAGTTCCATACAATGTTTCTATGCCCTTTGGTGCTTCTTTCTTCCTTCTTGCTTAGCAGGGAGACTGATCTGAACTTGGTTGACTTAGTGTGTAATATTGGAAGGCAGAATGGGATCCAAGTGTGCTAACAAGAATTAAAAAAATGTGTCAAGGGGCGCCTGGGTGGCACAGCGGTTAAGCGTCTGCCTTCGGCTCAGGGCGTGATCCCGGCGTTATGGGATCGAGCCCCACATCAGGCTCCTCTGCTATGAGCCTGCTTCTTCCTCTCCCACTCCCCCTGCTTGTGTTCCCTCTCTCGCTGGCTGTCTCTCTCTCTGTCGAATAAATAAATAAAATCTTTAAAAAAAAATGTGTCAAACCATGAAATCAGCAGATATGACTTGAAGCAAGGGAGAAAGAGGGCAAATGTGCTGAGCGTGAGGCTGCTGCTTTTCTACAGCCACTTTTCTGAGTATAAATCCATTGAAATTCTATAACATTGATCAAACGGTTTGGCAGAAGCCTGCATTTGGAGGACAGACAGTTTTCCACATGATGGTTTATCTCAATAGAAGCTAATCTATTATGATGGACTCACATACACTTATAGCCCATCAATTAAACAACGTTATATCATGTAATTGATTGCAGACTCTTCAGTCATTGAAGGGGCAGCAGGAAAGAGTGTTGACATGGAGATCTGTCTTTCTTCATTGCTGCTAGACATGCAAACTGTTTAAATTGGCTAACAAACTTTGTTTCTTGAGGCTAAAGTGTTCTCCCACTCCCATTTTAATGAAAATCAAGCCAGGACTAAATGATAAGTATCTATCAAAATAGCCAAAGCATTCTCTTGGAATGGATTTATGAATGGGACATGTACACAAGTCTAAAAAAATATGGGAAACAAAAGAGAAAATCGGATTGAGAAGGAAAAAGAAAGGCAAAGAAGAGAAAAGAACGGAAGAAAAGACTAGAGAATTAGGTTAACTGCTTTCATCATAGTTGTGATTCAGTGTCTTTCTTTTAGTCCAAAAGAAACTTCAGTTAGACAGTAAGGCTATAGATTCTGTTGATTAGAATGTTACCCATTTTCGGGGCACCTGGGTGGCTCAGTCAGTTAAGTGTCTGCCTTCAGCTTAGGTCATGATCCCAGGGACCTAGGATCGAGCCCCGTGTTGAGCTCCCTGCTCAGTGCTCCCTGCCCCTCCCTCTTCCTCTGCCTGCCCCTCCCCTACTTGTGCACGCGCTCTCTCTCTCTCTCTCTCAAACAAATAAGTAAACAATCTAAAAAAGAAAAAAAATGATGTTAACCATTTTCTCCTGGAGTTTTAACACAACACTCACAATAATTCCAAGATCTTTTCTCTCTATTCTCCCCAAATGCTTGATATCAAATCAGGGGTCAGCAAAATACAACCCTCAAGTTATACCTGTTTTGTAAATAAAGTTTTATTGGAACAGAGCCAAACTCATTTACTTAGTGTGTCTATGACTGCTTCTGCACTGCAATGGCAGAGTTGCAACAGAAGCCTTCCAACCACAAGCTGAAAAGATTTACTTAAGGAAACTTCAATACTACCAAGTTTGTGGTACTCGTTCTAGCTTCCAAAAGCTCTGTGGAATTTTTCTTTCCCAGTGTGGTTCTCTTTTTCTCCTTGCTGGAGAAGGGGTCTGATTTTAAATCACAATTGAAGAAGCACAATTGAAAGGACCAATAATTCTACTACTGCAAATAACGTTGAGAATTTGCTCCATGAAAACCCTGCACCAAGATTGACTTGAGAATGTGCTTATAGAGAACACAGCTAAGGTTTTTCATAACCCTACTTGGTTGGTTTTGAAATATTTGCAGTGTTTTGTAAAGTTGTTGTTGAACAAAAAGTGGTGGGAATACCTTCTGTGAACCTATCTTTAGCTACTAGCCACAGACAACACAAGTACTTCTTGAACAAATTCCGCTTCAGGGAGAAAGTCAGATCTCTTTCTCATTTAGCTGCAAACCACTGATTTTCTTGTTCTATGTAGAGCTAAATGAGAAAGGTGAAAGTCAAAACAGCATGTCTCTTCTGTAGTTTGGTGCTAGATCTTTTGAGCTATAAAGATCCTAGGGAGAAACTTAGACCTATCTCACCCCCCAAAAAGTAGAAAAGAGCAAGAGAACGGAGTATAAAAATCACAGAAGAAAGTAAGCTGTTAATCATTTTATTGTTCTTATGTGAGCTCTTCTAAAGAGTCACATTAAATGGTTATCTAAGCAAAGTGGCTTATTTTTGATGTTTAAAATTGAACGAAATGTACATACTGGCTACTGCGGTGGGACATCTGAAACAGCCCAAAGAGTGGTGATAAAAACGCATCTGAAGAAGGACCCAGGAGAAGTAGCACTAATGTTGGTATTTGACACTCAGACCAACGCACACACCGATGGCTTGAAAATGAGGATGAAGCCAGAAAATGAAAATAGCAAGTTAAAACATGAAGGATAAGGAATGAGGAAGCTTAGGGAGGTTGAACTTTTCGTTTGCTTTGTCTGAATTTATAGTGTGGATTTATATATTGCTCTGAAAGAAAAACAAATTGGAAAAACTTTGGAAAGCGTCCCCCTACATTCCTCAGTGTTCTGATGCCTTTCCAACGCACACAAGCCGGGTGCTAATGGCTCATTATAGCACGCAAGGCACATGTACGCTCTCACAATCCACAGGCAGTTACTCCGCACTTGTCTGTAGATGGTCAACCTCCAACACATTTAATCACCAGTTTTGTCAACCCTGGCTGGTTACATTCCCAGATGTTGACTAACTGTGAGGATTGATTGTCTTCCAGATGTGTTAGGTTTTCACACATCTCTCTCAACTCCAAGAGAGTATGTGAACGCTTGCTTGCATCAGTGACCACTGATGGATCTCTCCCAGATGTCTCCTTGGCAGAAGTGCCCCCTTTTCTGAGAAATCATGTTGAGCAGTGGCTTCCATAAACATTAAAACACATTCACCACTATTCTCCCCAATGTCACCAGTTGGTTTTAGAAAAATGAAAAACAGATGCAATTTAGCATACCTGATACAAATGATGACTCGGTGGTGTTATAAACTAAAAATTAAACAGGCCTCAAACTTAAACTCAAAGGAAGTGGTATCAGCAACAGAGAGAGCTGTAGGGAATGGAATACAATGTTTCCCAAAACTGTGCAACTACTGGGGCACCTGGATGGCTCAGTCGTTAAGCGTCTGCCTTCAGCTCAGGTCATGATCCCAGGGTTCTGGGATGGAGCCCCACGTCGGGCTCCCTGCTCAGTGGGAAGCCTGCTTCTCCCTCTCCCTCTGCTACTCCCCCTGCTTGTGTTCCCTCTCTTGCTGTGTCTCTCTCTGTCAAATAAATAAAATCTTTAAAAAAAAATTAAAAGAAAAACTGTGCAACTACTATAGTTTGGACCTAGACATTTCGTAATATGTTGATTGGTTTTTGTTTAAAAATCACTTTTGATTTCTATTTGTCTTTGTTTTTTTTTTTAATTTTACATGAAAGTATCACGTACCTTCATAGATCAGGCTTACAACGTCCCAAACGAGACAAAAAGTTTGGACAAGTTTCAGTTAAGCATCCAAATTTAACCATTCTAAACTTGGTTACAACTCTGGGCTATTGCAAATCCTCCATTTTTTATAAATCTGAGACAACGTAAACAGTCAAAGGATAAACCAAAACTTGGAATAATCTCAAAGTAAGATTTCAGGAGTTTTTCTTTTCCAAAGCAGGAAGGCATTTGTCTTTTTTTTTTCTCTGCCATAGAGCCTTCATTTCAATCAATGATAAAAATGAGGACCCCAAAATGTTATTTGGTAATTACTATTCCAGATCATTAATATGGAATCAAACAATTATACTACAACCAGTTTGCCACTATAACAATTGAACTAATCTACTCTGTGATGCAGAATATCTGGACGGACAATGAACATCTCAATTACTTCTAAGCCTTACCTAGCATTCTGGATATCTAGATAATTCATCATTTTCCCATTTTCATTAGGACATTACGCATCAAAATACATAGTACCTCAGTGTGAACTAACTTCAGGTAGCCATCAAAAAAGAGTTCCCAAACTCTATGTGTTTGACCCAAAGCATTTTTCTCACCCTGATATTTATTAACACAGAGTTAAAACGAAGTTTTATTAACAAAGAGTTATTAACACAGAGTCTGCATTTACACAGAGTCTGAATTTATTAACACAGAGTTAACACAGAGTCTTCAGAATAATTTATGATGGGATCTCATATAGAAATGCCATAACTTGACTGAATAAAACACCAAAAACCAAAGTTTTAAAGAAAGATGTCCAAGAACAGACCTAATCACCACATCACGTTATGGGGGGGAAGAAGAAATCAAAACACAGGTCCATATATTCTTGACCAAAACTTTTGCCCACCCATCTGCATGCTCTTCTCAAATCATTTGACTGGCTTCTTTATCAAACAATTTAGTTTAGCTCAGAGAGAGAGTGAGAGAGAGAGAGAGAGAGAGAGGGAAGCATCCACAGAGAAAACTATAAAACCGTGGAACCAGATTTTCCTCTAGATTCATGATTTCCATAAAGATGTTTCAGAAGCAACCACTGGGAATGAACAAGTGGGAAGAGAATAAGAGTTCCTTGCAGCCCCCTCCACTTTTGTCTGTTTTATACATGAACATTCTATGTAAGATTTCACATAAGAAAGGGGTGATGCTCCCTATAACTAAAACCATTTTGAGAGTGGTCCTCCAATTATGGTCCCTGGACCAAGAGCACAACATTACCTGGGAACTTGTTAGATGTGCAAATTCTCAGTCCCCATCTCAAGTCAACAGAATCAGAAACTCGGAAGGTAGGGCCCGGCAATCTGGGTTTTAACAAGCCCTCCAGACGGTTTGATGCACGCTAAGGTTTGAGAGCCACTGTATCCCATGATTCTCAGGCATCACCTTCTCCCAGAAGCCTTTTGCAACCAAACTCCTTTACCTGCTTCTTCAGCCACACCCCACATACACTCACTCCACACGCTCACACTGATGCTAGGTCGGATGTGTATTTTAGTCTGTTTGAGTTACTATAAAATACCATAGACTGGGTGACTTACACAACAAACATTTATCTCACAATTCTGTTGTCTGGGAAGTCCAAGATCAAGGCACTGACAGATGGGGTGTCTGGTGAGAGACTGCTTGCTGGTTCATAGATGGCCATTTTCTTGTATCCTCACATGGCAGAAAGAAAGTTCTCTGTTTTCTTTTTTTTTTTTTAAAGATTTTATTTATTTATTTGACAGAGATAGAGACAGCCAGCGAGAGAGGGAACTCAAGCAGGGGGAGTGGGAGAGGAAGAAGCAGGCTCATAGCGGAGGAGCCTGATGTGAGGCTCGATCCCAGATCACCGGGATCACGCCCTGAGCCGAAGGCAGACGCTTAACCGCTGTGCCACCCAGGTGCCCCGAAAGTTCTCTGTTTTCTAAGGGCACTAATTCCATTCATGAAGGCTCCACCCTCATGACCTAATCACTTCCCAATGTCCCCATCTCCACCTACCATTATTTGGGGATCAGGCATCAATGTATGAATTTGAAGAGGACACAAATATGAAGTCATTACTGATGCAGTACCCTTCTGGATTTATACTAATCAAAGCAGGCATCACCTCTCTTAGTGTGATTATGTTTTTTATGTATCTACCTCTCCTACAACCATTTGAACTCATGAAGAACAGTGATCATAGAATACCCTCCTTTTTTTTTTTCCATTTCTAGCCTTTAGCATAATGGCTGGCACAAAATAGGTGTTCAATAACCATTTGTTAAGTGAATGATGGATACACTGATATTTGTGTATTTGATTTACTTATTTACATTATACTTTCTTTGAATAAACAATCTGAGGTCTTACACAGGCACAGTCACACAAATACAAGATGACTAAAATTAAACCAAGTAATCAAGATAAAGACGATGAAGATCAGAGGGTTTGATCAGTCCCCCTAGCAGTCATGCTTCTACCTCTATTAATGTTTGTAGCACCCAACAGTCTCTGCTCGTACTCTTTAGTCCTTCCAAAAAATTCTCTGACCCTCAGCCTTCTTGTGAAAGCAGACTACGCTGCAAGCTACTGTACTACATAACACATAGGGATAGCTGTTTCATTAACAGGGGTAATTCTGAGAAGAGAGGACTGGGCTACGTATTCTAAAAATGGATAGATGGGAGTCAGCAATACTAAGGAACCCCCTGGGTGTTTGTCATACTCTTTTCACCATAACCCACAATAAAATAATACATTTTCCCTTTTGCCAGAGGACACACATACATGGATATATACACCCATGTTTCCTGAAGCCATTCATCCTTACTCCATATGTTGCCCTCTGGTATTTTCTTTTCTATTTTATTTTATTCTATTTCACTAAAATTAAAATGTTTGAGATGTAATAAAGAAATTTCATGACTCACTATTGGGTTGCAAACTACAGTTTAAAAAGTACTATACTCTATTATATAATGTATTGGATGATTTTAATGTAATTAAGTGGTTTTGGGGTTTTTTTTTTCATTTGCTTTTAAATAGATCGTTGTTTTTCAAATGATTCTTCTTTTCTCATACTTAATCTCTTCTTTATCTTTCAGATATTGAGAATATTAATGGGTCCCTCAGTATGGCCAACTCTGCAGGTGAATTTTCCAGAACTCCCAGGGATAGCTTTGTAACTATGTGACCTTGGGTGTGCATCCTGAATGTTGCTTTCCTGAGCTGTAAAGCAAATCTCCTAATACCCCTCTCGTAGGATTGCAATTAGAATCAGAAAAAAAATACACAAAAAGCATCTAACCATAGGTATTCAATCAGTGATAACTGTTCTTGTCATCCCAGACCCCTGAGAGGACCGCCAGTTAACTATATTTAAGGCATTCTCAGATTTCCATGTTAAGAGGCACATCAGAATTCTATGCTTCAGATCAAACTGTGCAGAAACAAAAGTTCTTCCCAAACTGTGCTTCCATCCCTCAGAAGCAATCTTTACCGCTCCAAAACAAGTCACACCTGTCCGGAGCTGGCAAGGTCTCTTTTGTGATGAATAGGACTTAGATCTCTTGGGCCTTTCCCACTAGCACCTTGCATCATCAATAAAAGTACCATGCCCTCTCTCCTGAGCAATTCTGTGGAGTTTAAAGAGCCATGAGCCCCCCAATCATTTGCTACAGCTACTGCTGCGAATTCCATGTCCTGATTGGGCTCATCAAACCTGATGCCTCAAGATGATTGTTACATTTCATTTTCAGAAAGATAGCTCTGGAAAAAAAATTAATGAAAATTTGGAGGATATATCTGCTCGTGTGATCCCAAGATATTGGATATTTAATAACTGAGAAGAATTTAAAATGTCTCCTGTTAAAGCAGATGACACAAACAGGAAGGAAATTGTAATACAGGCTGGTCCTTAACTTAAAAACTCAGGTCCTACATTATCAAACAGATGACCACTGGCACTCTAGTCCTGGATGCTAACTACCCCATTCCTCCCAACTTTCCCAGAGCTTTTGGAACCCTTTTGAGAATATTGAAATAGATAAAATGTGTGTTCAGAAATTGAAGGAATGGAAAAGGCTATTAAGCAAGAATAGTTTAGACCAACCAACTACTGGGGCCATGCCCTTAGGCAAAAAAATACACCTAATAACCAAGCAGATGTATTGCCCAAATATATTTTCCAGCGTGTCTCCAGATTATGTTCATCCCCTTTGTCACTCTTCTTGAAATTTCACCCTTCAGAGGTTTTATTGGTTTAATGAGCAACACTTATTAAAAAAAAAAAAAAAGGTTGTTGAGCTATCAGACAGTTACACATCAGGGCAAATAAATTAAATGAGATGATTTTCCTCATAATGCCAGGCTAAAATCAGAAGATGAATTTAGGAATTCTAGAGCATGATGCTTCCAAAGAGCTTCTAGAATTAAAATTCCAGCACTGAAAGCCTGAAAATGACTCTTCCTTCCCTAGATCCCTAAAGCGGAACTTGGGGTACACTGATGGGGTAGTGTCAGTTGAAACAAGTTGATTTTCTAAAACTAGAGAGTTGGGGAGAGGCAGCCAGTGGAAACTGGTTTTCATGAAAACCAAAAACCTCCCAAACGAAAACCAAAACCGAGCTGAGTTCTCAGTGCAGCTCAGGTTTTTGGAGACCTTTCATCTCTGCCTGTGTGCCTTGCCAGCTTCCTACTCATAATTAGAGGGTAGCAGAAATAATAGCCAACACGAACTGAGCCTATTCTATGTGCAAGACTCTCCCATAATAAATTTGGTATCTCATTAAATACATGGTAGCTCATTAAATCCTCACAACAGCCCATGAATAGGCGTCTTTATCACCTCTACCGTACAAATAAGGAAACTGAGGCTTTGAAAGGTTAAGTAACTTGTCCATCACTACACTGGAGGTTTAATCCAGAACTCGTTGAGCTATACTGCTTCCATTCTGCATTCCCTGTGGAAGGATCTGGGACAGATAACGTAGTGGAAAGATCTAGGAGAGGAGAGACAGCAGAAGGGCCAACTCTCAAGAGAACACTTGGGTACAATTGTTGGTTGAATGGAACCTCCTATATTGTTAGGAATGCCTCCTAACAATGTCCCTGTTCCCGTCCTAATCCTCAGAACCTGTGACTATATTACCTTATATGACAAAAGGAACTCTGCAGGCGTGATTAAGTTAAGAATCTTGTGTGAAGGAATTATCCTGTATTATCAGGGTGGGTTCAATGGAATCACAAGGGTCTTTTCAGCAGGAGGTGGGAGGGTCAAAGACAGAGAGAAAGAGATGGAAAGATGTTACACTGCTTTGAAGACAAAGGAAAGGAGCTGTGAATCAGGGAATGCAGGCAACCTCTACAAAGTAGGAAAGATAAGGAACAGATTCCCTCCGAGAGCCCTTAAAAGGAGCTCAGCCCTGTTGACACCTTGATTTGGTTTCTTCTGACCTCCAGAATTATATAATGAATATGTGGTGTTTAAAGCCACTAAATTTGTGATAATTTGTTACAAGAGCAACAGGAAATTAATACAGGTGCTTTACAAAGAAAACGTATGGCTTTTTTTTTTTTCATGCAAATAACATTCCGGTTTGTTTGCCTTCCAGCCCCTGGAGGAAGCAACTCAAAGCTGCAGACTTTAGACGCTAGGTGGGAAGCACCGAGGCTGCCTCACGTGGCCAGCACAACTCTGCCTCTCCCAGCACACACAGCCCAAGTCTGGCGCCCAGAATTCTTTTCGAAATTGCTGAGACCTTTAGTTCCTTGGTGCTCCGAGCTTTCACAGCAGTTACTTATTCGTACGAATTGTAGTCTCAAGCCGTTGTAACTTCTGATTTCACATCTCCCTCTTCCCGTGATCTACGCTCCTCAGGAGAAGGTATCATCATGTCTTTTTCTCATTTCTGCTTCTCTAGCACACCACCACCCACAGTAGTGGTATCCAGCTACAGAGAGATGGGGAGCCCGGGCAGGGGTGTGGGGAAAGAGGAAAATGGGAAGATGGCCCAAAGCGCAACCATATTTAATGGTGAATTCCTCAAGCCAAGTATGTGCTTCGCCATCACATAATCTGCCCTGAGACACAGAGCTATCTCTACCCCAAGGTGGAAAGTGTTTGCTGCTTTCCCCACACCATCCTCAGACTTACATTTTCTGTCTCACCATGACCCATTCTGCATTAAAAAAAAAACTAAGTCTACAGAGCCTGAATTAGGATATTTCTTGTGTAAAAAGCAAACAAGATTTGTGGTATCTTTTTGTCTAAGCATTGAAACTGATTTCTATCTACGGGATCTGAAATGAATTTGCCACTTGGATTTCAGCCATTTGAGGTAAATGTCCTTTTGTCTGGAAAATCTCACACCATTTCTGCCCCAAGAGAGCCTCCGTCTCAGAAGTTCTCTAACAGTTACACTGTGCTCACTGATTTGGTACCAATTTTATATATCTTGCATTGGGGGGCATCTTTTCTTAGTGTCTTTTCTTAATGCCTAATGTCTCTATAACTAGAGACACAGCTGACTGACATCTCCGGAGGGACTTCTGCATGTCAGTCACCGTGCTAGACTCTGGGGATGCAGTGATTTGAAAAAGCCTCAGTTCTGTCTCACATGGAGGTGACAGAAAACAAGAATCAAGGGGTTTTTTGTCCCTCCCTACCCTTCCCATCCCCTCCGCAGAGCCTAGCACAGAGAAAGTGCATAATCTACTTGTGTTCGTGGATTGGCTTCTTGACCAAAATAGCTCATAGGAGATCTGATCATGAACATACTACGCCTCACATGATTAACTAAAACCAAAGGAATTACAGGTCATCAAGCCCAAATCTTTGATTTTTTAGATAAAGACATTGAAGCACAAATAAATAAAGTTATACAACAAAATACACGACTAGGGACAGGATGAAGGCGGTATCCCGGTCTTCCGGCTTCTAATCCAGTGTGCCTTCTAATTGGACCCAGAGGTGACAGTTACACTAGATTCTGGGGACAGCTCACTAGACTGTGCCCATGACTGATGACACCCCCAGTCGTTACCCGCGCCCTACCCTCACCTCCATTCTCTCGGCAGTCCGAAGCTGCAGCTGGTACTGAGGACCTTCAGGGGCACTGGGAAGCAATTTATTTCATTTTTTAAAAAAAATAAAGGAAATGTTAATATCACAAGATTTATGTCTAAAATGCCCCTGGGCAAGTTTCCTCTCTGACTTTATTCTCTCTCATTTTCAACTTCCTTTTTTTTTTTTTCCTTTCTCCATGTCAAGTTGTCAGGATGACTTTGATCTTGGAGACACACGTCTTCTTCTCCTTCCCTGACTCTGACAGAGGTCCCACCTGCCACCCTGAGACAATTCCACAGAAACCCATTAATTCTTTCAAGTCTAAGATCAGTCCCTGTGCTCCGTCTACAGGGCCAGGGAGTGTCCCCAGCACAAAAGATAGATGTAACTCGAAAGAAAAGTGTAAGTGCACATACCTATCAACTGGCCTTAAAAACCTAAAGCAGTTTGTCTTCACAGACCGGACCCGGAGATCACCATTTCCCACACTTGCTGTTTTAAGACAACCTTTGCAAACCAACTTTCATATCAAACCGAAAACAGCAAATCGAGCTCTGTGTGTTATTCAGAACAGCAGCTGCACATCTGAGCTGTGGCCCAATGACTTCCAGTTGATAAGAATTGCATTTCAGATTAAGAGGAGATGGTTTCGGTTTAGAGAAGCCCTTTGGTTACAGGCAAATGGAGCAAGTTGCAGGGATATTGTCCCTTTTAACCTTCCATTTTCATAAACATTATAGTTAATTCTGGGTAATAAAAACCTGAAGTTTAATCAATGGCAAACAAACATTTTGGCAGGAAACAAAAAATGGTTTACTGGTGAGGAGTAAACAAAAAGCTATTATCCATTCAACAGTTGACCCCTGCCAAGTTTTCTTCACCCCTTGGTTCTTACCTCCCCTGCTCCCTCCCCCATCCTCCCTACCCCTCCTTACCCCTCCCCAACCCCCACTCCTCCACCCCCCTCTCCCATCTCCTCCAGAGGACATGTGAGGACAGGAGAGAAAAGGAGAGAGATGCAGACAAGAATCAGAAGACATGGATGATTGCCTTACAGATAATGAACCTTTGTTTGTAAATTATCTTCTTTTTGAGAAATTTCAGTTCATTTAAAATGTTTAATCGATGTGAAGAGCTCTGAGTTCTACAGAAGACAAGTAACTATAACAAAATATCTTTGAAAACAAGCAAGAGAGAGGAAACGTCCATCACATGCTTGCCTTTCCATCTTCCAAGAAGTTGCAATCTTGGGCCCTGGGAGGGAAACCATAATTTTTATTTGAAAACCTCTCAGGATGGTTCTTTTGTATTTTCCCTTTCTTTCTTTCTTCGTAGATCACAGCAGCAATTTTCTTTTATCATC
The DNA here is from genome assembly GCF_023065955.2 of Ursus arctos. Lineage (NCBI taxonomy): Eukaryota > Metazoa > Chordata > Mammalia > Carnivora > Ursidae > Ursus > Ursus arctos. Next base: position 20,312,704 of record NW_026622930.1, read on the forward strand.
AGCTATTTATAGTTTTCTTTTCTCAAAACTTTGGCCAGAAGGAAACTGGGCAGAAAGCATTTCTTTCAAAAGCCACATTATTTTGTAGCACTGTTCAAAACTATTAAGTACAATCATAAGACGGAAGGAAGGAAGGAAGGAAGGAAGGAAGGAAGGAAGGAAGGAAGGAAGGAAGGGAGGAAGGGAGGGAAGGGAAGAAGGGAGGGAAGGGAAGAAGGGAGGGAGGGAGGGAGGGAGGGAGGGAAGAAAGAACTTCCAAACTTGTTCGACTCTTTTTTTTCCATTGTGTTCTGTTCTACCTTAAGAAGAGAAAGCCAAACAAATATTCTCCTCCTGCCCCCAGAATGGTTGTAGATAGAAGCGCCACTCAAGTATTATCTTTCCTATTCAGAAATGAACGTGCCCCAGTAAAGGAAAACACTTGGTATAATGAAGTTGGCATAAATCTTACTCCTATTTCCTATATGTCAGGTATTCCACTGGAGTTTCAAAATAGTCTGGAAAGATTGGGGTGTGTATGGTCAAAATTTAGAGACCTGTCAACTAACAACAACCCCCTGGCATGTAGTCATTTCTTTTGGACCCATCATAGAGTGCTTAAAAGATTATTTGCAGTCAGACGTACGTGACTCCACATTCGGCCTCTACCTCTCGCTAACTTGGTGACCTTGGGGAAAAATACTTGGCCTCTCTCAGGCTCAGGTGCCCCATTCATAAAATAAGGATAATTGAGACCTTAGCAGATAGAAAAGGCTTAGCAGATTGTGACCACTTGAAGCACAAACAATGCTTATTTGACAGAGTATGAATCCTTGGAGGAGTAGAGGTACCCCGAGGAGGTTAATGTTGAGGGGAGCTAATCCTGAGCACTGTGGGCTACTTCATTCAGAGAGGTTACCCACCCTGCCTTCCACACCCAACATCGGGATTTCAGGGCTGGGCTCAGGGGAAGAAGTTGGTATGCTCCGAAGTACCTAAGGTTATGGAAAATGGGCATGGCAATGACATCCCCACCCCCTCACTCTGAGAAGCTCATGCTGCTCTCTCGGGGCTTTAGATTTGGGGCATTTGGTTAGGAAAGGTAGGATAAAGTGGGAGAGATAAGAAGAAGGAAGATGAAGAAGCAGATAAAATGGCAGAGCAGAGGCTGGAGAGTAAGGAAGGCTACAGGACGCTCCGAGGGTTTAGCGCCCTGGTCCAAAGTGGGGGAATATTTGGGTTGAATGTAGGTATCCTGTAAAATGTGGCTTTTGAGGGGGATTTTGGTCCAAACCTCCAACCCTGAATAACCACGTTGTGTGACCCCAGAAAACTTACTTAGCCTTTCCAGCACAAAGAAGCATGTTATATGAAGGTCAGGATCATGTTTGTTCCTGTTTATGACTGACACTCAGTTATGTCATAGTAAAGGTGTCTGAACAGGAGTTGGGCTGTCTGGATTTGAACCCTGGCTCTAACTGACTGAATATGTGGCCTGAGGCCACATGAAACTCTTCTGCCTGGATTCCTCACCTACAAAGTAGTTGCAAGAATGGTAACTACTTCATAGGACTGTTATGAAGATTGAAATGAATAATCCAGGTCAGCACGAGAACAGTGCTTGGCGCATTGCACGCACCCAATAGATGTTGGCTATTATCATAATTACTGTTATTTGTTGGATGAGTAGATCTTTCAGACCTTCCATTGTCTCACCCGAAGAAGGAGACTAAACATCTAGCCTCTGCGTTTGTTCTGAAGATTCAATGAGATAGTATAAGTAAGAAGCCTCTTTCACTCCTTGGCACAAAGTTGGTCTCAAGAAGGATCATTATTCTCAGCCCCATCCCCCCAAACCTTAACTCCGGCATCACTCTGAATTGAATTCGTCCCCTCGAAGGTCTTTTTCAAACTTGCCATAGCCCTTCCCAGGGACTGGAATGCATATCTGGGTGTCTCCATAGCACAGTCCTAAGCCCTGAGCCAGAATGCTCTAGAGCTCAGGATTAAGTCCCATCCCCTTCGCTCTATGTACCGGCCACCCTGAGCTCTACCCAGCCATCAGAACTTCCCTCCCTCTGGTCTCATGATAGGGACTATGGGATGTGACTCGTGCATTTTCCCAAAAAAAAAAGAAAAGGCTCGGTGAACACATCTTCTTCCCTGGCTTGGGTTCCTCAGTTGCTCTCTTCAGTTTCCATCTCTTACAGATGCATCCATCAGTCCATCAAGCTGTTTTCTGCAATGCGTTCTCCACTGAATCTCTGCTTCCAGCTGAAGCGTTTTGTGATGTAGCTTCTACGAAGAACATGATGCAAACCAATGTTGCATTCTACTCTATTCTAAATCTCTAGCCTCAGGACATTCTTCTAGAAGTGTAGCAGTCCCAAAGTCGATAGAGATCACAGCAACCAAAAATAGAGCCATCTGTTTCCACTGCAGAGGATGAAAACCCTGGTAGTGCTGTGCTTCCATTATAGATGAATTTATGTTTGATGCTTCGGTGAATGCCAGAAAGAAAGAGTAAGGAGTAGGCAAGAGCCACGTGGCTCCAATCACTGGCACCAAGGGTTGTAGAGCACTGAGACCACCAATGTTGCCTCTCAGGAAGGAAAGCCCTTCCTCTCTCCTTACGATACAATGAAAATACACGGACACATAGTCTTGCAGGTAAAAAAATGTATCCCACAGAACAGTGGGCCAAATTTGTGGAGTTTGAGTTTGATACTGATTAACGAGCCACGCAAAAGCATCCCTATCTCAGAACCTGCCCAGTAGGGAAGGGCACGATGAGAACCAGTCAGTGGGTCTGAAAGACATGTAATAGCTACTTCTTCTCAGCTTTTATTCTTGTACTGATTAGGTCCTTGAGGGGTTATCCCAGACATGTATCTCTGAGAGGAATTTGGAGGATGAAGAGTAGGGATTTCTCTTCTCTAAGTTTAATGGTGAGATGAACAGTTAAAAAAAAAAAAAAGATAAAACCGAAAACGATCAGGAAAGCAAGACTTGGAAGTGGGCATTGCCTATATATACATATATGGATATGGGGACCAAGGGAGTGTCATTGGTTCCCCCAACAGGACACCTTCTAAGGAGACCAGTCATTTCTTTGTTGTTAAATCCAACGGACATTATTACCCTTGTTTTATGAGTCTTCCCCACGGCTTCAACAAGATTGCATTGTAAAAAGGCACTCTTTTCTTTCTACTCTGACAGAATGATTTTGTCCTGTTACACGACTTGAAACATCATATGCCAGTGAAAACCAAAAATTAACAGCCGAGTTCAGACTTGTTCTGTAAGCTCATACTTACTCACGCCTCTACCTGGCTATCCTAAAGGCACCTCTTTCTCAGTGTCTGCTCTCTACCAAACTCATGGTCATGTTGCTGCCTACCCCCACCTCCTTCTCCCTCTGCCCACCATCCAGTTGCATAAGCCGCAAAGCTTCCCTTGTTATCATATAGATATGTATACGTATTTATGTGTGTAATGTTGCAATTTATGGTAAGAAATACATATATTTGGTCTTTATCACCTTTTCTTGCACCGAGTTCCTAAAACCCTTGGAATTTCCTAAGTGCTCAGAGTGATCAAGGGCTTTTGTTATGTTAATGAGGTGACTTTTGGAAAGCACAGAAGGATATGCTCAGGTGGCTAGTGGAAACAAGCATGTGATTAGAAGGTTGGAACTTTCAGTCCCACCCACCCACCTCTGTTGGGGGGGGAAGTAGAGGAGCTGGGGATTGAGTTGAATCACCAATGGTCAATGATTTAATCAATCATGCCTAGTTAGTGAACCTTCCATAAAACCCAAAAGGATGGAGTTTGAAGAGCTTCTGTGCTGCTGAACCTGCCGACAGGGGATGGAAGCCCTCTGCTCTTTCCACATATCTTAGCCTATGCCTCACTTCTGTCTGGCTGTGTCTGAGTTATATTCTTTTATAATAAACCAGTAATCTAGTAAGCAAAATGTTTCTCTAAGTTCCGTGAGCGGCTCTGTGCGGATTAATCAAACCTAAGGAGGGGATTGTGGGAACTCCTAATCTTTCGTCGGTCAGTCAGAAGCACAGAGAACAACCCAGACTTAGAGGGGCGTTCAGAGTAAAGAGCAGTCTTGTGGGACTAAGCCCTTAACCTGTGGGATCTGATACTATCTCCGGGCAGATAACGTTAGAATTGAATTGAATTATAAGACTCCCAGCTGCTGTGGTGGTGTGAGAATGTTCCACCCCCCCAACACAGCATACACTGGAAATGGTACCAGAATCTTAGGATATGCATCTTGATTTCATTAATGCTCATTTCTCCTAGTAGACCCATAAATGCATGGAATATGGACTTTATATCAAAAGCCTTGTTGGTGTTGCAAGTTCTAGGTACGCAGTAGTTCTCAATCAATATTCACTGAATAATAGAAACAAACAAAATAATATATACAAAATGCTCACCATACGGATACCACTGTCCAATAGTTCTCTCCTTTCTCTGAGCTCGATGATTCATGCTAAAAGATAAAAGCAGAAGCATGGGAGATATAAAATAATAAAAATTCCACAATTGCTTACATTTAATTGTGAAATATTTTTACTCTGAGAATTCTTATCGAAGGCAGCAACAAAGCCACGGTGCTCATCTGTCTTTAGACCGAGTACTGCTCCGCACGTGTTCTGGGAAAAGACAGTTCTTCACTTCCTAACCCAAGAAAACACAAGAAATGTCTCTGCCCTGATTCTGACGTAAAACCTCCTACTCTTCAGGTTTTCCATTGTTCTCTGATCTGTGTTCCCGGCCACGGGGAGGCAGTGGAAGGCCAAGAAAGGGTACAAATATTTGCAAAATCTGTGTAGCTAACACCTCCCTCCCAGAAACCATGTCTTCTGTGCCCTTTTGCATGTTGCCCATCAAAGGCTACGCACAAACAATGGCTCCGCAGGCTGTAGTTTAACTGTTTTCCTTCCCACTCACCTGTACGCTACAGCACCCCTCAAGAAACTCCGAGAACTTTCTGCTTCTGGCCACATGGTGTTACCCTCACCTGTCTGTAACACAGACCATGAACTGGACTTTTCCTCAAGAGAAGAAAAAAAAATTCCTGGTTTGACTCAAGACTCTCATTTTGCTTCAAAAGCAAAGTAAACAATGAAACCGAAACTTAAGATAACTTTTATTCCCAATTCCCTTAAGCCCAGGCACCTGATACCCAAGTGTGGTTCAGAGTTCATCCCACCCACAGACCTCTCGTGCTCAGAGCCCTGCTGTGCTTCTGATGATTGCTGACTGCAAAATAAATCTGTGAGAAGTGTGGGTCTTGTCCTTGGGGTGGTCCAACAGCCCCTTTAGATGCACTGTTCTTTCCTGCCATTGTGTGAAGCCATTGACCAATATAAGCATTGTTCACTCCTACAGGCCCAGAGTCCCTGCAGTCGGCCATCAAATATTATTTCAGGTGGCGTGAGGGTCGTGCCGGAGCCCCTACATGCTGTAAATGACATGGAAGAAACAGACACTAAAACCACAAATGCCTGGTGTTCACTAAACTAAGCAATCTGGCCTCAAAGAATTCACAGATACTGTCACCCTTACACAATATTTTTCTCCCACATTTTTAGGCACAGCCGATCTCTATGTTAACCCTGCACATGCATGCCTTCTGCCTCTTTCCTCTACCTAGTGGATGAAATTAAATTCCTTGGTAAATTTAACTTCATATTTCGTAAGCATTAATAAGTTCATACTTAACGAGGATGAATGTTTCATGGAAGGAGTGCAGGTGAAAAGAAGGCTGGATTTGGATCCCAAGACCTAAATTCCAGGACTGACTCTGATAATACCTGCCTAGGTCAATTGGGCGAGTTCCCCGACAACTCTGAGTTTAATTAATCCTATTTTACAACATGGAAACAAGACGTTCCCTTTCCCATCTCCCATGTATATTGTAGGAATCAATGGGGAAACAGTAAGAAAATTGCACTGGGATAAAGGCAATGTATGAATCCAAGGTTATATGCCTCAGTGGTCATCAGCACCACCATCACCCTCATCACCACCACCACCACCATCATCATCATCATCATCTTCATCCCATGGATTGTCTTGATGCTTTTCATGTTGTATTGCTGCCACCTAATGGCAGAGCTGAATGAACTTGAAACTTTCTTAAAGTTGCACAGTTGGGTTTTTGCTTAAAATTGTATTCACCTGGACTGAAGTCAGAAAATGTGCAGGCTCAAAAAAGAAAGAAAAAAAATTAAACAGAAATGATTGCACTTGTTATACTTGGCAAGTGGAATTCAACCCCAGCCTTGAATAAATGGGGCAGAAATGAGCCCAAGGTCTAGATTAAAGGGAAAGCCCACCAGGTGGTCTTATTCATTTTTTATTAGTCCAAATGTGTTTTGCATGTTAGAAACCATGCTCCTATTAACTTCCAGACATAAAGTGAAAACATTAAGGGCAAGCTGTGGACTGATTGTCAGAATTGGAGGGAGCGTGGCATTTTGAGACTCTTGAGACGGAAAACTGGGTCTATTGGTGTGAGAAGTTGTTAGCAGCAACTGGTTGAAGCAGCTGTGCACATGGTCTGGCAGAACATCTTTCGGAGGAGGGTCAGACTCTGCCCTCACTCCCAGAGGGGCAAGAATTTCTCCTCACACACTTTATGAAGAAACAAATGCTCTGACTCCTTTTTGGTCCCCTTCTCTAAACAGTCTAGTTAGACGTTCCATAGGGCAATAAAAAACTAATAACTAGCCAATTGCACTTTTCATTTCCATGGTAACTTTCCTGTGGAGGTATTCTAACGTTCTTCTGAAAACAGGGAACGCTGACTGAGCTACATCCGGGAAATGAGGCGATGGCTTTATTTCAGGTCCAAAAGCAGAAAGCTTCCTGTATGGATATGAGTATCTATCTGCACAAAGTCAATGAAGCTCCGAGTGCACAGACAACGTGCCCCACACTTGGACAGAAACATGTCTCATTAGACAACTGAAAGAGACGGTTAGCTCGGGCTTTGCTCCAAAGGCATGAAAGCCCAAACCAGGTTGGTGAAAGGATTCCTCTGTCTCAGCATAACTTGGGACTTTATAAAGATACCAGAATATATTAGAGAATGACTGGTCTTATTATCCTTTGGAACAAGAACTAGGCATATTTTACTATACCTTTAATTAAGAACAAATTTTCAATATGATAGAAAGTCTTAGTGAAAAACGAAAACTATAGTAAAAGAAAAATAGAAGACAAAAATATAAATTGTTAAATTGGAAGAATCTACTCAAATTCATCGTTTTAAGCAAGAAATACATTTTCCAATTCTGTAAATGATTCAAAAGCAGCAGTTTCAACTTTTCCCAACATTCAGGCATAATTCTGATCTGTACAACCAATTGGTCAACAGTCTAGACCCGCCATCTTGGCTAGTCTGCAAAGGTATTGTTTTTCAAGTGAGTCTGGTAAGATTACAAGCATAGGATGAAAATAGAATATATAATGCATTTACTATAAGCCTAGAAAAGTAACATAGGAAGGAATCAAAATAAGGGTAAGAATAAGAATAGAAAAAAGAATTATAATAAAAATGGAAATAAGATTAGGAAGAGAAATAAGAATAAACATGAGAACGAGAATAGGGACATGAAAAGCCACATTTTTAATTCATGCTATTTGCATTATGATACTAAGTTCTGTTGTAACCATAATAATTTGTTAATCATTGAGACATTTTTTTGTGTTCTATCTGCATCGTGGCATGTTTAAGCATTTTTGAAAACTTCTGGAGATTTGTGCTTTTAATCAAATCATCAGGAGAGCTTTATGAAACAACTTTTAACTTTGCAGTCAATGTCTAAGTATTTAGGGAAATTTATTTTATTAAATCCATAAGTTTTTATTTAACATGATCTAATAGTATGTGAATATTTAGAAGAGTGTTTATTGTTTACTGGTAAAAATTATTTGCTAAATTCATAATATCAATAATTTGGACATTAAATAAACATCAAAGAAGTAATAAAAAGGCTTTTCTGTATAGAAGAGTCATCTGGGTGTTGAGAATCTATTCACAGTTATACAATATCCCTAATAGACAGTGGATTTTGTAAATGCTCGGCTTTTCTTCTCAATGGGACTGATAGGAACCTTACTTAGCTCATTTTCCGAGCAAGTAGTCCCCAGTTTCTGGTGATCCTCTCCTGAGGTCCTTACCACCTTTGGGGAAATGTCATTTTCTCATTTCCAGGCTCTTATTATCATTATTGTTTTCTGAGGTGTCCTTGGTTTTGTACCTATGATTCTAACTGGGTCTGTGTTTTACTTCCTCCACCTTAGCACTTTCAGTGTTTTCTACCATGTTGATTTCATGGGAAGGATATGTGCCTATTGTCGCTTTGGTGTGAATTGGGGTTTATGTTTAGCGAAGGACTCCTCGATTGCTTGTTAGAAGTCTCTACTCAAACTACCTTAAACAAAACAGACAAACAAAATATTTGCTCGTGTGCTCTGCACAGGCAGGGGTATCATTGGGATGATCAAATCAGGCACTTGAGTGTTGTTGAATCTCATCTCTGCTTCTCTCTGAACGAATACTGGCTTTATTTTCTTTTAATGTAAACAAGCTTCCTCCACACTGTTGCAAATGTGGCTGCCTGTGTCAATGGACTCACATTCTAACAGTTGCCTGACTAAAAGACAAGCGTTTTTCTCTCCCAGCTTGGAGATCCTGTGGAAGGGCTGTTACTGGCCAGACTATGATTATGTCCAGCCTATGGCTAGAGAAGTTGGAGGACAATTATTGGCTCACTGTAGCTTATATTTTAACGCTTACCATCTAACAAATGAGGTCTGTTTCCAAATTAAATAGGAGAGGCTCAAGTATGCTCACTGGGGAAACCGTCATGATCTGGAAAATCATGAACAACCCAATTTGTACCCAATATAGGGTGTGCCAAAACCCGGCAGTACCACATGTTAGAGATCCCAACACTGATAACATCTGCTAATGGAGATTAAGACCCAACCATTTAAATGTTAAGTACATACAGTCTACATAAGGATATACAGATAGAAAGCTAATAATAATTCAAACACCTATGATATCTATTTCAGTTCATTCTAATAAACAAAATAATATATCTTTGAAGTATACTTATGTGGCTCATCTAAAATGCTATTTTGTGTGTGAATGAACAAATTTCTATTTTTGAGCTGCAATTGTGTAGGCAAGGCAGACTCACAAATGTTTGAAAGACTAAGAGGTTGGAACAAATTTGTTGAGCTTCTGCCACTGCCAAGGCCTTTAGCTGAATTGCAATGAATTAGATTAAGTCCCTTGGCCATATCTGTTTCTCCCGTGTCATAATAAAACCTGAAATTACACTTAAATGTAATCCTATAAAGATAAAACATAAGTTGCATTAAGTCTTCGGGCTCCTTTTTGGATTGAGACTGAGAAAGACAATTAAAAGAAAATATAAAGATATCTGAATGCAGATTAAAATTCTAAGTGAGTGGTAAGAAGCCCTATAAGCACCAACGAAGCAACTACAAAGTCTGTTAAACCACTTGATTGGAAGCTAAGTGGATGCCTTGCAAACGTGTTTGCCTAAAAGAACTGCAAGTCTTGGTGGAGCTAAAATAAAAACTTTGCCCTTTTTATAAGAAAATGGTGTGACTGGTCTCCCCCCCGCCCCTGGTAAATTGGGAGCTTTGATATGTGCTTCTTGCCCTCTGAATTGTTTTTCCAACAGGAGGAATAGATTTTCACTAAGCCTGCTATATTTTACCCAGTCTCTGCTTTTGATCAAGGTCACATATTTTTTTAAAACACTGGGTAGGACTCCTTGATGCCTTGTCATTCTAAGCCCAACTCAGACACTGGAGGAGAAACGTTAGTTGTAAAAGTCAGTACTTATTTCTAGAAGTCCATGCCTAAAGCTAAATACTCAGCCTCACAAAGACTCGAATGCCTTTTTACCTTTTTCCTGCAAGCACCCTCATCTTCCCACTGGAAGTCATAGGAAAGGGGACAATGAAAGATGGATTTCCATGAAAACAATAATTATTGAGGGCCGCCATTTGGTGCCTTGACCAGACCCCTGCCAAGAATTTGCCTGGAGTCTGGGAAGAAGGACTCAGGTAAAAACCACATAGCAGATGATCTAAGAAGGGTATTTAAATCTAGTTTTCTAAAGCCAGGTTGAGAGGTACAAAATTAGACACCACTATGCAAGACTCCCAGTATCTTAGCCTCTTACCTTAGACTCGGGAGCCCATAGTGGTCGATATGTTGGGTGGTGGGCAGCTGTCAATACCAGCAGCAGCAAAATGCACACCCACCACTACAGAAATCCTCTGTTTAAGATCTCCCCCCGCTATTCATTCCCCCCAATATTTGTTGAGCATGCTCTCTATTGCAGCCACTGTTCTTGTCAACGGGAACACAGCTGTGAACAAACACAGATATGTTCCCTGCCCTGGTGGGGAGTGCCAGGAAATGAACATGGAAACCAGCAAATTAGATAACTGTAGATCATTTCCATGAAGGAAATAAAACTGCTCCGTTTTTCAAAACGGAGGTGAGGAGATGTGCTACTTTACACAAGGATGGTGATGGAAAACCTTTCTAGTGGATGACTGAGCTAAAACCTGAATGATGAGAAAGAGCCAGCCATGTAAGGACCACGTGGATGAGCTTTACACGCAGAGGGAACAAGGGACGAAGGCAGAGAGACCGAGAAGGGCAGAAGTTGGGTGGCTGAAGCTTATTGGAGATGTTGGGGGTTGGGGGGGTTGCAGTGTATAGATTAAGTAGGGGAGGACGGAGAGGTGGGTGGAGGAGAGAACGTGCAGAGCCCCAGGGAGGCTACTCCATTAGCACCCACATCCTTTCATTACTATACATATAACAATATGTTATAAAAGTTAATTTACTCTTCTCTCTCTTTGAGTAGATGGTGTGAGTTCCTTAAGTACACTATATCTTATTCATGATAATAATTATAGCTCCCATTTATTGAGGAATAGCAGGCACTAAGCTAGCTACTTTGCATACATTATCTCCAATCTTCACAACAACCCTGCAAGGTAAGTATTATTAGCATAATTTTAACAGATGAAAAAAAAACAGCTAAGTGATTGACCCAAGGCCAAACAGCTAGCTTGTGGCAAAGCAGGCATTTAAATCTTGTCCGGCTCTGAAATCCGGCCTCTCCTTACTATCTATCCCACTTCGTCTTCACATCTTTGTGCTTATTTATCTTTGTAGTCCCGGCTCCGAGCACACTGCCTGGCACATTCAGTAGTCTCAGGAAATCCAGAAACGTGTATAGCGCTGAAGTGGAGTGAACGGAACGTAAGCCCACACAAGAGGAGGCCGCAGGTTTGGGGAGACTTTACTGGATGGTGCGTGATGGTAAAGGTAGTCTTCTGTCTCAGGACAAATGGAAAGAATGATAGAAAGTGGCAGAGAGGAGACCGCACTTAATAAAACTAAATGAAAGCGAGGGGGTTTCCTGAAAGTGAAATGTATGACACATGGGCATAGCTGCATATCGTGCTCAGAAAAAATTAATGGGATTTTAAACAGAGAGGCTGCTCAATGTGCTTGCAAAATGGAGACACAGAAGAATGCGCCCCGATGATGAGGAGAAAAGAGCAGGGAGAGAGGAGGATGGCACCATTGTAATTGCCTGTAATTCTCACCCCCTCCTCCTCCTGACTTTAATTAGGACACTTGCGAGACACACACATTTGTAAGAGTGACAGAGCTAATTGAAGAAAACCACATGTCTCATCAACAACCAAATCAGGAATAATAATCAAAGCAGCAGAAGCAAAATTGGAAGGCACGGAGCTGTCAAAAGCAGGAGGAACTCAAATACAATGAGGCATGTAATTTAGAAAAAGCGAGAGGGTTCTATGCAAGCATTAAAAATGGGACATGAAATAAAACAGTTAACTTGACTCAAACTGAAACTTTCACTCCCCCAATCTGGTCACAATTAAATCTGGTCAAAATTCATCTAGTCCTTTCAGCCTGTGTTCTGGGGATGGCTGCATTATTCCATTTCACTGGCTAGCGTGGTCCAGGTGAGTGAAAGCACCCACTCTCTCCCTGAGCTCATCACGACTACACATTGCTCTCCTGTCATCACAACGGCCAGGGCTGTCCTAAGTGGAGATGGAAAATGACAGGTCCTCAGCCTCGATTTTTAACACTGCTTACACTCAGAGGTCATTATTAAGTCATTCCTCGATCCTTTATCTGCAAACCCATAGTAAAATTGGAATTAGCAGGTTCAATTGAGGAAGAATCCTCCTCACTCATCCCGTTTCCTATCTAACTGGACATCCGTTGCTTGCCTCCCCAGCATCCATTCTCCCCTCTCTCAGCAGTTCTGCCCTCGGGGCTCCATCCCCAGGCAGAGTTCAGTGCTGAGGGTGGTTCAGGGTGGGCGATCAGAATCTCAACACAGTCCTAGTCCTGCTGGGACAATGATGCCTACTCTTGCTCAGGATCTGACTGTTGGAACTGTTTAAACAATTGCAGAGGAGGACATTTCTCCAGTACCCTCTTAGGTTCTCCAGCTGGGTCTATGAAACAAGCCAACAGCAGACAGATTAACAGAAGAAAAGGCACACACATTTATTTGACAGTAAAAGTTTTGCGCAGTGCAAGGGGACTTCATGGAAAGAAGAGAAAATTCCCGAAGAAACAGCTGGGTTTGGAGGCTTTTATACCATTTGGACAAAAAAAGGACAGATTTAAAGAGAAGTGACAAGACAAAGGAGAGGGGCTTTGAGCTTTCAGGGGCAGCAAATTGTAGGAAGGCAAATATAAGAGAAAACCAATGGTAGATGAGGGCTAGATAATGAGGTTGGTTTGTGTGGACCCTTCCTTGGTGCCGTGTCATTGTCAGTGATGAGGGTGTTACCCTCGTCCTGGTACAAGGAAGGCAGCGGGGAGGCAGGGACAACTTCATGAGGGGAATTTATCATCTGTTTTGGGGCAGCTAGAAAGACAGCAGAGAGGTCATCCTGCGTCTGCTTTCCTTCTCAGTTGTCTTCAGCGCAAAATAATCCTTATGCCAGAGTAGCATATTTTGGTGGCATATTTTGACCCCCTGTGCAATCTTGCCGCCACGTGGAGATTGAGAATGAACTAATTATATCTCAAGAAAAAGCCAGCGGGACATCTTTGTCAAGTTGTATAAACCCTGGCTCAGCCAGTCCTGAAGTCTGATCTATTCCTGAACTTCTCAGTTTTATGTACATATAAAACCAGGTAAATATTGGTATTCATCATTTACATATAAGAAGTCTAAACATAATTTATTCGTGGAATAGTAAACATAGCAATAAAAGAGTGATGTAAATAATAGCTGGTACAATCAAGGGCCCTTTAGGTGCCAGACATGGGGTCTTCAATTCTCTCAATACATCCAGTATATATTATTATTCACATTTTACCAGCACAGAAATTGATGCTGGAGAGTTTGTATAATTCTCCCCAGGGTAAGCAATGACATTAGGACCCAGGATTTTCTTTGGAAGTAAATATTCTCAAAATCCATTGCAATGACAATAAAAGAAGAGAGTGGGTCATAATGTCAGTTCTAAACTTCTTGTGGAAAAAGAGAAAAAAGTGGCCTGCCTTTCCTTTTGCTTTTTCTCGGGATACTTCTAGATATCCCTGATAAATTCCATCAGGCTTTTCATCGTACCTCTTTCCTCACGTATATCACAGATTTGCTGATGTGTTTCTTAAGCACAGTTCCACACAAGAGAAGCACACGGCAGAAATTGGAATGTTTGTCACCATTCACGTTTGCAACCACCCAAATGGGTGTGTACAAGCAAAGGTCACACTCCCAGATACAGGGCTGCTGAATTTAGAAGCTGATCAGTGGAAGGAGAGAATTGACCACTGCAATACATACGAGTTCCCTGAAACTAAGCACACAGAGTCATAGCAGAGTGCTATTGTCCAGGTCAGGCACAATATTCCATCATGTTCTAATGTCAGTACTAGAGTCAGTCAGAAGTTACCAGGTGGTTCCTGACTTCCTTTCCCGGTATATGGCAATCATCTGTAAATTGGTACTTATACCGCCTTCCAAATCGACCCCACTTTCCTTTCATTTCGTTCCTCAATGCAGGTATGTCAGCCCTTGCCACATCCAGCCTGCCACTTCTCAAATGTGTGGCCACCGTGGAGGTCAGCACATGAGCTAGAACAGCGAGCATGGACCTTATTTTCCTCTTTGCAGTTCTGACTGCAAATGTTTCAGTTGATGTAGGAATAAAAGAAAACCTGAATTCACATAAGAAAATGGAGAAGGATGTCAAACATGAACATACAGGAAGGTTTGAGAACCTTTTCACAGATGCGGCACCAACAGGACATACACTGAAAAGAGCTTGACTTCCATGAATGGTATATAAGGTGCCAAGGAAAATGTATAGGGGAGATCCCAGACCCAACAGCACTCCGATGTGGAAAATGCTAAGAGGAGGCATGGGGACCCATGGAGAAGAAGGGGAAAGCTCATGTGGCATTTCTTGAACCCCAGAGCTCAGGACCATTTAGGGTGGCTGTGAGGCAGGCTTCACCCGGGTTACTGCCAACGGAAGCAAGGAAGGCACTTCTCAAGCAGCATCAGTCTTGCCCTGATGTGGCAGGCTCAGCACTGGGAAGGAAATGGAAACCCGGCGGTCCTCCTGTGTAGGGGGAACTCTCTACAGAAAGAAAATCCCCTTTCTTCCTTCATACTGATGGATCACCAAACTGGTAGCTAACCTTATAGCTTAAAAAAAAAAGGATTCTCACAACGTTCTAGCAGAAAATAAATAGTACTTTTTAAAAGAAAATGCCAAATCTGGATGGAACTCTAATTATTCTATGAATATAAGTTAAATATACATATTTTATGTATATATATATACTATATATTATATATCAAATAAAAAGATTCCGTAACATGAAGAAAAGGGAATATGCACTCAAGATATAGAGACAAAATATGTGTTTGAAACATATTTATTTCAAGAAGCATAAATAAGAATTAACATTTATTTTCTGCTTATAATTTTAAAAAACGGTATTCTATAAAACAAAAGTAAAGAGATGAATATCCTCAACAGAAATGAAAACAGAGACGAATGAGAGGCAGCAGTTCATAAAATGAGAGTCAGGTGGGATAAAATAGAATATTGATAAATTAAAAATTATAGCAGAATTTGAAAATGGATTAGAAGTAGTAAGTTGACACTAAAGGAATCGAAATCAGTAAAATAGAAGACAATCTTGTTTACCCAAATCCAAAGAAAAGAACAAAGAAATAAAAACAACAAGAAAGATGATGATAGCTTTGGGCACAGAACAAAGATGCAACTAAGAATTTACTGGAGAAAAAAACAAATGCCCTGAAAGAGAATAAAAAATCAAAGATATTAATGGGAAAACACTTTCCTGAGCTGAAAGATCTGAATCTGCAGATTTAAAAAGAACAACCATTAGTATATGGAATTGAGTTTAAGTAACTGCTATAAATATGGTTACAAAATATAAGGTTAATGTCATAAGTATTGAAAAGAATATATAATCAACATTCTAATTTAATTATATGAAACTCGGAAGTTTTGCTACAAGCTGAAGTTCAGATTCAGCAACAATTCTGTGCCAGTCTCAAAATGAGTTCCAGCCACTCTTCTTTCCCAACTACAACCCAACCATTGTCTATCTCTTCTGAGAAAAATACAAACCAAGAGACCCTCAGGGTGATCATGGAAAGGGGATTTAGGCCTGGGGTTCTGATGGGGCCCCAGAGGTAGCTCAGGTGCAGGACGTTTTCCCTCTGAGGTCAAGGGAATCATGCAAACCTGAAGTCAAGAGACCTGGAACAAGGTCTGGACCTCATGTTCCCTGAGAGCTTGGACTGAAGAAATCCACAGAATCCAAAGAAGAAAGGGGGTGGCAGCCCCTGTGCGTGGTCTTGGGAGGACCTGCTGATTTCCCTGTTGTAGGAAGGTACCACACAGGTGGACTGGGTTCCTCCTTGACTCTGAGACTTGGAACCATAGTGACCAAAGATATCAGAGAGCAAAGAAGCTTTCTCCTGGCGTTCACCAGAAGACTGACAGCTTGCCATTTGCTAAATCCTTGACCCACAGGGAAGAGGCAGGTGCTGCTCTGCCAACAATCACTCAGGGGCTTGTCACCTCTCAAAGCACTCATTAGCTTTACCCATGCACCAAGGATAAATAGAGCATAGGCAAAGGAAGTTAACAATGAGCCCAAGGGAACCCCACAATTCAAAAGTGCAGGAAAACAAGACATTTCCAATTGTGTACCTTCAAAGAAGATAAGATTCCTGGAGGATACAGCAAAATTTTTAAGAAAAATTCAAAGAAATGGCATTTAAATAAGCCAATTTTAGCACAATAAAAATATTCTGCAACTAGAAAACATGGCTCTCCTATTTATAAAGTGAATATGTTGATGTGAGAAAAGGACCTTCATTACTGAAAACTGAATTAGTGACCTAGAAAATCAATTGGAAGAAATATCTCACAATCTAGAGGAAATATACTTAGAGATGGAAGTAATGAAGGAAAAATGAGATTCTTAAAAGATGGACAAGTAATAGGAGTTTCAGAAAGAGAAAGAGGAATAGCTAGAGGATAGCCAAAAATAGCAAAGGAAAAAAAATGTTCCTGGTTGGAACACTTGAGTCTGCAGATTAAAAGGGCTGAGTTCCAGAGCGGAGAAGAAGGGAAAGAGGGAAAGGAAGAAAAAGAGATGGAGGGAGGGAGGGAGAAAGACAGATCACTTCACAAAAGGAAAAGAATAAAATGGTGAAGGGTTGAATTTAGTTACTCCAAATTCATATGGTAAAATCCTAACCTCCAGCACTGACAATGGGACAATATTTGGAGATAGTATCTTTAAAGAGGGAATTAAGTTAAATGGCATCATTAGGGTGGGTTCTAAACCATTATAACTGGTGTCCTTGCAGGAAGAGGAGATGAGGACACAGACACACATGGAGAGAAACATGTCAAGACAGGGGGAGAAGACAGCAATCTACAAGCCAAGGAGAGAAACCTCACGAGAAATCAATGCTGCCAACATCTTATACTGTACTTGTAGCTTCCGGGATTATGGGAAAATAAATATCTATTATATCAGCCACCCAGTCTGTGGTACTTGATGCCAGCCCTAGAAAATTAATACAAAAACTAACACTAAATTTTTCACCTGTAATTTTAGATGCTAAAAAACAGGAGAATGATAT
This sequence comes from Ursus arctos, assembly GCF_023065955.2. NCBI lineage: Eukaryota > Metazoa > Chordata > Mammalia > Carnivora > Ursidae > Ursus > Ursus arctos. The sequence continues at coordinate 20,329,983 of NW_026622930.1, forward strand.
CAATTGGTTAATGACAGAAAAGGATTGCAACAAAAGAATCCTATCCCCAGACAGTGGAGAGGAGTATATTTATAGATATATCAAGGATTCAGAAAGCACATCACCCACAGAACCCGACTGAGGAAAATACTTAGGAAAGGACTCTAATCAAATGAACAGAACAGATGGCAAGAGAAGGACAATGACAAGGAGAGAAAACAGCAGGAGGCAATGCACTTTGAATGGATATAATGATAGGATCATTAGGAATTTGAATTATTAGAATTCTTGAACTAGCTGAAACCCACAACAGTGTGGAACTAAAAATAATAAACTATCTCAGCAAAACTTGTGACTTGGGAGGGAACAGGAGATCACAATCAACATTTTTATGACACACTAACATGTATGGCATAGGCTCTGTCTAGACACTTTGATCAGTTTCAACCCAGAAAGAAAATGTTACTACTATCCCCACTTTACAGATGGGAACACTGAGGCAAAGACACCCAAGATGACACAGCTAGTTAATCACTCTAGAGTCTGCTTTTCACTGCTGGGCCATGATGGGGTAAGGAGAGAATTAAAGGCATTCCACTGGGTGGATACGTGGGAAGGGAGTGGGGAGGTCAAAGTGATCTAAAACATTTAATTTATTACACTAATCATACACATATAATTTATTATACAAACAGGGATGGTTTTAGATTAAAGGGGCACAGATACTAATTATGCCAGGAAAATAGAAACAAATCAGGACTAGCACAAGCAAATCAGGACATATAGTCACCCTGTTATCTTTAGGTCAGCTTAATAATCAGAAGCAGTACATAACCTTGGTTGAGGGATATGGTTAGTATCTTTATTTCATTTAATAGTAGAGAAATACAGGCATACCTTGGAGATAATGCAGGTTCGGTTCCAGACCTCTGCAATAGAGCAAGTACAACAACAAACCAAGTCAAATGAATTTCGGGGGTACCCAGTGCATCAAAAGTGACGTTTACACTGTATTGTAGTCTATTACGTGTGCAATAGCATTACGTCTAAAAAACAATGTTCGTATCTTAATTTAAAAATACTTTATCAATAAATAATGTCAACGATCCTCTGAGCTTTCAGTGAGTCATAATCACTGATCACAGATCACCATAACAAATATAATAATGAAAAAGTTTGAAATATTGTGAGAACTACCAAAATGTGACGCAGAGACACAAAGCGAGTAAAAGCTGTTGGAAAATGGTGCCTACTGACTTGCCCCACACAGGGTTGCCACAGTACTTCAACTTGTAGAAATATCTGCAAAGTGCAATAAAGAGAAGCACGATAAAATGAGATAAGCCTGTATCTATTCAATTATGTGTATCGGGAATAACAAGATTGCAATTGGTAGATGTCAGAAGCACCAAGAAACTTCTCAACTAGCGTGAGTAAAAAAGGAAACACACAGAACTGGATCAAAGACACAAAAATAACAAAATAAGAAAAAAAGAGGAAACAAAGTAAGATGGAAAGAATAATGCTAAGGTTTTCAATTCTAAAATTAAATGTACATTTTCTTTTCAAAAGACACTGTAAGATTAGATAAAGAACAACAAACAAAATTTATAAAACAAAGCAGAAAACAGAAATTTTAAATAAAGGTATAGCACTGACCAAGAAAGAAAAATTGATAAAATGCACTCCACCAAAATTAAGAGCTTCTGCTCATCAAAAGACATCATTAAGAAAATTTATTTATTTATTTATTTTAGAGAGGAGGAGGAGGAGGGGCAGAGGGAGAGAAGCAGATTCCCATGGAGTGTAGAGCCCAACATGGGGCTTAATCTCACCACCTTGAAATCACGACCTGAGCTGAAACGAAGAGTCCTATGCTTAACCAACTGCACCACCCAGGCACCCCGACATCACCAAGAAATTAATAAGCAAGCCACAAACTGAGAGAAAATATATGCAGTACTAGCTGACCAAGGACTAATATCTAGAATATATAAATAATTCTTACAAGTCAATAAAAGACAGAAGTACAGTTTTAATCATGAGAAAAGAACAGGCGCTCCAAAAGGAAGATATACAAATTGACAAGAAGACATGAAAAAGTTCTCATCATGATTAGTCACTAGGAAAAGCTAAATTAAATCCACAAAGAGATATTGCCACACACCTATTAGAATGGCTAAAATCAAAAAGACTGACATAGTCAAATGTCAGTAAGGATATATTGGCGGGGGGGATGATAAAACCACTTTGACAATCATTCTAGAAGTTTCCCATAAAGTTCAACACACATCTACCCTAAGAAGAAGCATTTCCATTCTTGGGTATTTGCCAAAGAAAAAAAATGAAAGCATATGTTCAAAAAAAAGGCTTGGACATGAATGTTCATAGCAGCTTTATTTATGATAGCCAAAAGCTGGTAACACACCAAAAGTCCATCAACAGAAGAATTGACAATTGTGACTTAGTCACACATTGGATGCTACGTGGCAAAGGAAAGCAATCAATTACGGGAACATACTACATAGATGCATCTTCTTTCTGAGAAAGAAACCAGACACAGGTTCTAATTAAGTTCTACAGACAAAACTATCTATGATTAAAGAAATCAGAACATCATCTGTCTTTGGAAGAAGGCTAGGGACTGACTAGAAAGGAGCACAAGGTATCTTCCCGAAATGATGCTCTGCACTTATGAGCGTGGGCACTTGCTAAACACATGGAACCATGTACCTAAGATCTATGTATAGCACTGTACATAAATGTTGAAGTTCTATGAAACTGTACCTTATAAAGTCATAGGCAAGGAGTTATTAGGTAAAGAAAATGAAGCAGAAGCAATAATTAATTACTGATAGTAAAGGAAACAAATTTAAAAGTACTAAACAGAAAAAAATTGTACAAAAATATCTGGGCCTGTTACAGAGCAGAACCCAGCAGGTGGAAGGCTGCAGCCGCGAGGGGCAGGAAAACTGTGTGTCCCATCATCTTCCGCAGAGTGCAGGAGTTTCATTATTACATTCATAGGAAAAATATTTCGTGGTTTCATAGACCTTAAGAGAAACTACTAACAGAATAAAACATATTGTTTTCTTATTTATGAAGAAAAGCAACTTAAGTCCAGAAAACAGAGAAGTATCAAGAAAGTGTAAAAACACAGGAAGCATGAAACTAGGTGTCTGCTCCAAGACCTAGCAGCAGTGATATCGAATGCATATGGGGTTTTTGATGTGGGGGGAATCAGAAAAAGGGAGGATAAACAATAAAATCGGCAAACTCTCGTCTAATTGATAAAAAATGAACAAAGCATCAAGACAAAATAAGGAATGATTTCTAAAAGAGAATGCTTTTTTGGAGAGTTGCATGTCAGCACCATCTCCTCCAACATGCGGCCCAATAATCAAAACCAGAGACAGGGGTGGGGACAGAGGCTGGCTAGCAAGCCAGCTTAGCGACCCCTGCCCAGACCAGGTCACCGGAAGGAGGGGAGGTGAGCGAGGAGCTGGGCTTAGTCCAAGGTCTCAGGTCTGCCTAAAGGACAATGCTATTCAGCCCTAGCAGCTTATTAGCAGCGGGGAGTAACTGAGAAGGGAAGAAGTTTCAGGGAATAGAGGAGAAGCCTAAGAGCCTTGTAATCAGACCGTCTCAAACTTAGTTCTCAATTTTGCTTGAAGAATTATAAATTTTCACACTAGAGATATGCATATTTTAAAATTAAGAAGTCTATACTATTATTCCAATTGCCCTCTGCTCCTCAAAGCCATAAGTAGGCCGTCAGTCCTTGTTATTTTAAGTCTAAGTGTCAAATTATTACCAAAGCCACATGCTGAATAATTAATTAATATAATTAATACAGAATGGAAGGTACATACTTGGTTGATCAAAGCTATGAAAAGTCCGGCAAAATGCTAACTGTTGATATGTAGATACAACTTTGTTTTGCACTAAGGGTGCATATTTCAGAAGTGAAAAGAAGAGTTTAATGATGTAAAATATTTTTCACTCTCCACCACCTGTGGGTCTGGTCCCGAGACATAGCTGACAGCAATGCAGTCTGTCACTCCGCTTCCTGTTTCAAATCACCTTAAAGGTTTTTATAACTACATGTGTAGAAAATGGTTCATCACAGCACTGATCTATTTTCTGCCCCATTGCCTCTAACTGATGAATTGAATCTTTTTAATGAAGGAAATTTCTTTGAAACACAAACTATGAATAAATAAAAATGTTATCCTGGAAAAAAACTGAAAAAAAAAAATACAGGCTGACTTATAGGCCTTCAAGCCATTGTACTAGGCCAAGATCCAGAATATAATCTGATTCTTAAAATAAGTGTCGGGTCAAGGTTATCGTCACCAACTCCAGGCACTACCTCCGAAACACAGATTTTTAAATCTGGCAATGGTGGGAGAAGGTGGCCAAGAGGCTTAATTTAGACATTTAAAGATGGAGTAGAGGCTAGGTAAGGATGACTGCTATTCGGGGTTGGCATTTGGAATGTAGGGAGCTAGCCTAGAAAACAAAGCTTTATTTAATAAAGAAATTTTGCCAAAGGGGCTTTTGAAGATAACATTCATTAGAATTCCAACCAATAGAGAATGAAAGGAGAGACTGTGAAAAAGCAAAGGAGAAATCAAAGAGAACACCATCAACTCAATTTCCATAAATATAGCCTGTAAAGGATTATATTTTTTGTTCCCTAGGATACCAAAACCACTACAGACAGCCACCGAATAGAGATACATCCTTCTTTGACTCAAGGTTTTCTGTAACTATGAATCCTGGACGGTTGAACAGCCCCATGAGGGCCCAAGATGGGAGGGGAGATAAATCAGCAACTACTAACAGCTCACTAGCTCAACTCATTCACTTCATGATGAAGAGAATCTGCTTTAGGGCAAGAAGTAATGACGTCCCCACCCAACAAAATGACACAAGAAATCCAGACAAACTGGATGTGATTGTTGGACTCCAGCTATTATTTGACAAGAACTCTCAAATTTAATGTTCTTACCCACATGTGAATGTAGAGAAGTCATTCAAAGCACAGCTACTTCCCTGTTTCACCCCGAATGGAAGTCCTGGGATCCTTGAACTTGCAATTGATTCAACAGCAACATAAAAGCTGGGAGACCCTTGTTAAAACTTATTACAGCCCACTTTGGTACACATGACCTGGATTATTTCCAAATATTAAGATGACAGTTGAAAGTTGATTGTCTGTTTTTATATTGAGAAAATCCAGATAAGTAACCTACAAAGGGTACCATATTCTGGTTCCAGACTAGACATTCTAAATATGGCTTAGGTAAGAATGATAAAATGTCAATTTAATATTTCACTGTTGTCTCCACTCTTTCAAATATCATAACAAAAAAGAAAAGAATACAAAAAAAGTTGCTTGCTATCATCTTCATCACTTTCAGAAAGATATACATTCATGCTGGGAGGCTTCCATACCCTGTTCTTGCAGCTCAACATCTTGGATATCTCTGGAATTCGGTATCAAAAGGCCAAATGAACACATAAATTGTATAATCTGACTAGAATGTAATTTCCAAGAAGGCAGGGAGCATTTCTGTATTTCCCACTAAATTTCCAAACCTCACACATATTGGGTGTTCAATAAATTTTTGTGAATTGCATGAATAATCAACTAAGGGAAGTATGAAGTCCAAACATACCAAAGCAGAAAGTTTTCAGGTTATCACTTGAACCTCTATCTAATTGACAACCCTTCAGTGTGTCAAAGGGAATGTTGCAACATTGCTCAATCATGAAGCATAGTAAGGAAGAAATCTGTTCTGGAGAGCTCTGAACACTGGTGCTACGAAAGCCCCTCTGATTCTCATTAAAGTCACCCTGAATAGTTAGAAATAAATATCCACAAAATCCTGCTACTGAGCAGACAACAAGATAACCTTGTCCCGAGAGCCCCCTTGGACATTGCCAGAGATGCTTTGGACTGCACGTAATAGACTACCAAACCAAGAATGGCTCAAACAATAAAGACATTTCACTTTCTCACATGATGAAAAGTCTGGAGTTAGGTGGTCTAGGTTTGGGAGAGCTGTTTAGGGACACTGTCAGGGACCTAGGTTCTTTTCTATCCTTCTGCAAGTCTCTCCTCAGCATATTGGTCCTTCATCTCTAGGCTTTTAGTCTCATGCTTTCAAGATGGCTGCCATAGCTCTAATCATAAAATCCTTGCACACCACTTCATGGCAGAGAAACAGAACCAGCCTCACCACCATCTCTAGTTACCAGAGCACAAAACCTTTCCCAAATTACCATAAGAGATTTTCTTCTGTGCATCATTGCCCGGAATCTGTTCTCCTGCTCACCCCTAAAGCAAACACTAACAAAGGGAATTAGATTATGCTGCCTGCCTTAGACAAAATGTGATTTATCTTCTGAGGTTGTGAAGTTGTCTAGTTTTCACGGGGGGAAAAAGTGAAGCTTTATAAATAAGGAAGGATGGGGTGAGGATCAAGGTTAGATGAGCCCCTAAGAGTAACTGCCTAGATCCTGAATTACTTTTAGAGCCTGGTGTGGCGTCTATGTAAACCCTGGCTCCTTTTCTCTGTGAAAGATTTCCATCTCGGGGGCGCCTGGCTGGCTCAGTCGGTGGAGCATGAGACTCTTGATCTCAGGGTTGTAAGTTCGAGCCCCACGTTGGGTGTAGAGATTACTTAAAAATAAAATCTTAGAAAAGAAGAAAGAGATTTCCATCTCTCTCATTCTCACGTTTGTCCTTGAGATAGGCTGAGTGAGCCTCAGGCTTTTATCATAACCAAATAGCCTAATCTATATTCTAGGGAAAGGGAAAGGAGCCATGTTTTTTAATGCATATATTTATTTTTAATGCAGATTTACATATGTGGTGAGGGTACACATACACACGTATGGGAGATGTATATGTTTCTATACACACACATAAAAGTTTACATCAACATCTATCTTTATAGCTGAACTTAGAAAATTATGTTGAACTCTCTAATAGAAAAGGTTTCCCTTGTTATATATTTACTCAACTATGTGACGGACTGTGTGATGGCTTCAGTCTATTTACCCAGGGATTTCCCATCAATCAGCACCACTGAAAATAATTACAATTTCATTTAAATAAATGCTAACTACCCCAAAGCTAACAAAGGATGGAATTAAATCCAATTTTGACATCCTCTCTTTCAGTTTGCAAAGAGCTGTTTCCGCTGGTGTCCACCGCCTTCGAAGCTCTCATTTGCTCCGAAAGTCATTAGACTACAGCTATCAGCTAATGAGGCAGGAAGTGTTTGGAAGCCGCCTGAACTGCTTCAGCATGTCCAAGTTAAAATAAGGCAAATTAGTAGTGAAATCAAATTGGTTTAAACTGTGAAGTGAGTGTGAAAACTATTCCCCTGAAAAGTAGTATTGGGTCAAATTGCTACACTGGGACATTGAGAATGATTTCAACTTGCAAGAGAAAAAATGTAACTTTTAATGAATTTCATTCTTTAGAAGGCAGTATATCTTAATTATCTTAGAAGTCCAAAAATTTTATTCGTGGAAAAAAATGATACTCTGACAGGTAACAGTACGTGCTTTCCCCATCAAAGAGATAAAATGAATTAACACTGGAACACACTGGGGAGACGGAGAGGGGGTGGATATTAATAATTGCACGGGGATAGCAGGTGTAAAATAGGGTACATATATGGTTGCTCTTAGTATCTGACCCCTTTAGGAAGGGTATCAAAACCATGATGACAGAAGAGAATCTCTACCCCTAATACTCACCAAAATCTAGAAATCTATTTCTTTGGCACATTTTGAAGGGAGGGAAAGAATGAAGTACTACTCAAGTGACATGGTACTTGCTACATGGTAAGTGTTACACGAGTTACATGGTACTGAGGATAGGGAAAACTAAACTCCCTCCACTTTCTCCTTTCTCACCCACACACAAAATGTCCAGTTCTTCTCTTAAGCAAATGGTGGACTTATATTAACAGAGACGGGAAAAAGAAAAAAGAAAAAAGATCAAAGTTCAGGGGCGCCTGGTGGCTCAGTCAGTTAAACAACTGTCTTCAGCTCAGGTCATGATCCCAGGACCCTGGGATGGAGCCCTGAGTCAGGCTCCAAGAAGTCTGCTTCTCCCTCTACCTCTGCCCTTACTCTCCCTCCCCCACCCCCACCCCGCTCCTGCTCTCTCTCTCTCAAATAAATAAGTAAAATCTTTTTAAAATATATCCAGCTTCAGATACAGGGTTTAGATGACTCAAACTCATGTCCCCTTAGCTAAACCTGACCCAGAGATGTGTTTTTTCTCACTTCAGAGGTCATTCTTTTCCTTAAATTGGAATCATTTGCCAATACAGAAAGAAAGATTGGAGTATTTCACTTACACATTTGCATTTCCAGCTCATACATTGGATCTACATTCCCGTGCATGGCAATGAGCGTTAGAGCTGGCTAGTTGCTACCCTTTGTCTTGATTGTCTTCGGTTGAGATGGGATGTTGTGCGCAAAGGGTTTCCTGGAGGTACTGGTGGGAGACACACTGTGAGAAAGTGAGAAAGAAAGAACAGAGCTTTGGAGCGGAAGCAGACCTTCAGGATCACCACCCCCCCCCCCCCCCACTGAGGCACAGGAGTCAGCTCCTTGTACTCCCTCATCTTCCAGACTTTGGCCACAAGCCACCCCGGGGATGAGCTACTTCCCTGCGGCTGAGGGCAAGGCTCAGAGAGGAATGCAGCTGTCAACCATTAACAGTCAACATTTCCAGGGCACACTGTCCCTGAGGATGAGGATCTGGGTAGAGCACAACAACATACACTATATCTGCCTGAAACCAACCTGCCCTCTCCGGTTCACCAAGCCTCCACGTGCCAGCTTCACTCACTTCCTGGTACCCTCCACATCGATGTTTGCAACCCCCTCTCCAGATGGATTCGCCACAGTTTCCGTTCTCCGCACCTACTTCCATGAGCGCCACTCACTCAGTCTAGAAATGGACTGTCCGAACCACCTCCCACTCGCCTGCTTCCCCATTCCTCAAGTTTAGGTTTTTTCATTCTGACTTTCTTATGTTGCCACTAAACCTCAATTTTCAGCATCACTTAGCCCTTTGAAAGGTCCACTTGATTTGGTTGCTATTCCTGTTAACTGCTCTTCCTGTTAACTGACCCCCTGGCTTCATACACCAAGACTGCAATTAAGGGGGCCAGGTTTTTAGGACCACATCGTAGGTTCCACCTGTTACCTTCTCCCACCTGAGAGGGAAAGAAAATAAATGTTCCTCCGGTAGCTCAAAGCATATTTCTCCAATATTCTAGTTATTTGTTCCGGAATGATGGAATTAGTGCAAAGATGGACTACAAGCCAGGACTATATTAATTATCTATTGCTGTGTAACGAATTACTCCAAAAGTCAACAGCATAAAACAGCAAACATATTACCTCACAGTTTCTGTGGATTGGGAATTTAATTGTGGCTTCCCTGGGTGCCTCTGTCTCTAGATCTCTCGCAAGGTTGCCATTAAGCTGTCAACCAGGGCTGCATTCTCATGTGAAGGTTCAGCTGATACAGAAGCTACTGAAAAGCTCACTCATGCAATTATTGTCAAAATTTCGTTCCTCATAAGTGGTTAAGCTGAGGGCCTCACTCCTTTTCTGGCTGTTGGCCAAAGGCTTTCCAACCTCAGGTCCTGGCCACAGGACAGCTCACAACATGGCGACTGGCTTCCACCACATGGAGCAAGCAAGAATGAGCCAGAGAGTGCTAGCAGGACAGGAATTATGAACTTTTTTTAACCCAATCTTGGAAGTGGCATTCTAACACTATTGTCTTATTATATTCATTAAAAACTAATAACTCAGGGGAAGAGCTTACCCAAGGACATGAATATGGGGATGTGAGACTCACTGGCAGTTATTTCAGAAACTATCCACCACCTGGACCTTAACAAGAGGTTCACAGTCTAGTTAGAGAGATAAAAACAGACTATAAATCAACGTTGATGAGCCATGTATACGTTAATGAAAAAACTAAATGAAAATACAAGGTTTATTTATGAGGCATTTATATATGAATGCCGAGTGAGAGGTCACAGCCATTGGTGCTGTCCAAGTAGTTCAGATGAACCACTTGCTGAGAGCTGGAATAATCAGGAAAGCTGCATGCCGGTCATGTGCCTGGATGCGAGCCATCCAAATGGGCAATTACAGTCAGGGGTCCCATAACCAGAAAGGTAGCAATCAAGTATCCTTTAATGACGAGTCATACAAATGTGACACAGACATGTGGTATATGGTGGAATGCCAGAAGTCAGCCAGTTTAGATATGCCTCTGATTGCAAACCCCCCCCCCCCACCTTTTTGGTATAAAGCCTTTTAAGACTCCTTTAGAGTCCTCCCATAAGCAAAGGACTGAGGAGTAATGCAAAGAGAAAATGTTAGGATGGGGAGGGGATAGAGAAAATGGAATGAGAGTGATTTCCGAGGGCCTTGATTTTATGCACAAGGCTCACTGTAGCTTCAGAGCGGGGACTCTGTGGGTTTATCTCCAAAATGGCATAACCAGTCCTGAACCTGCCATGACTTTAAATCAGAATAATTAACATCGAGAGCTTGCTATGCCTCAGCCATAAGCGTTTTCTATCTCAGTTTGAAAGTGAACCAACAAATAAAGTTAGCTTGCTACTCTCTGGTCTTCCCTTTCTGCTCCCCTCTCCCTGTTTATATCTTTTTCTTCCCATCCAAGCAAAAGGCTCTTTCTTCCCTTAATCATTAAATGTTCTCTCAAGAGTCCAGACTCCAGTCACTCACACCTCAGTGTATTCTGAAGTCACACCTAAGGTACTTTCATTATGAATCTTATTACTGGCTTCTAAATGAAAGGCATTTTTCCTATAAAAGACATTTCAGGCATCAGTGGGCACATAGGAGCCATATTTCCCATTTGGAGGATCAAGGGAGTGGTATTGCAGTCCCCGAAATGAAACCATATGAGGAGTTGCCTACTCATCAGGCTGGCCTTGGACTTGACCCACGTAATGGGTATTTGGTTAATAAATAGGGCCTTTCAGTCATACACACATTGACCTCCTGACCCGGCCCAAAGGGGCCACTGTTTTCCATTCGCTAATGACGTAGACGTCGGCCTCTTCCAGCGCCCGTTGCAAGTGTGTGATATTTTGTTTCTCTTTAAATCCCTAAAATCTGAGAGAACGAAGTTGTCAGAAACTCCTGCTGGTAAGTATCGAAGACAATCTGAGCCATTAGAGAAAAAATTTGTTTTTCCTCTTCCCAGGGAAGCTGGTGAGGATCGTATAACAAGCCAGCTAGAGGCCTGGCGCCGGCTGCAGCTGCCACCACCGCCTGCCCGCGGCTTTCCCCGTCACACGTGCAGGCTTGCAGCGGGGCTGACACCAACTCTTCAAAAGCCCCCGCTTCTCCTCACTGGGAAAGAGAGGCCCACTGATTTGGGTCCCCACCAGGAGTGTCCACGGAGCAGCTCTTCTCTTTGAAAGAAACTTTTTCTAGAAGAGGTTGGAAAAGAAGCCAAATGTCTACTTGTTATCGATAGTTATCTCCAAGGTTCTACCCTTACACATATCACTACCTTTAACAATCTACTATGAACAAGGGATTATTGTGTTGAACACTTGTTGTTGAACCTTTTTGTTTTATCACAGTCTTGTTTAAGGCGGACAGAAGTCAGAGCGGCATCTTTAAAATAAGAAACCAATATGCCAACCACACACCTTCTCTCTTATGGGCACTCCTGGCAGCGCTAAACTTCCATGGATAGGAGCTGCTATGCTTATTTTAAGTTTTTAAAATTCTGCAAGACTTGAGTAATTAAGTCGTGGCTTCTGCTTTGGCCAGAACAATGGTCATGATATGCCTGCTTAGCTCACAAAATGCTATTTTAATTGGATTGTGCATTTCCAAGATGGAAAATTTAAAGATCGCTAACTCCAACCAAATAGAATGAAAAAAGGAACTCACACATTGGGTCTTGTGCGGTGGATCAAACCATTTTGCCATCTAACATTTCGGATTAATTCCTTTCTGTTGGTCCTCACTTCTCCCTGCCGAAATCGTTCCAGAACCCAGACATACACATTCACACCCATAAACATACACACAAGCATCCACGCTGTCATTAGTCAGGAAGAGTCTTCACCTTGGCTTGTCTAGCATATTCTGGGCTTCCACCCAAGAAAAAAAATCTTACTCCACTTTTAACAGCAGGACTTCTTCACACCTCTGCAAAAGCTAAACATCACACAGTTTATGGTATGAGCCTTAAAAAAAAAATCTTTGTGTTTTTCTGACTAAAGGGAAAGAAAGGTCAATATAAATATTGAGAGGGAAGAAATTGGTTCTGGCAGCCAGGCAAAGTGAGAAAAAGGAGTTAGCATTTGCTTAGTACCTACTGCGTTCTGAGCTTTCTGTTCTCATTTCAAGAGAATTTCTTCGTTTCTGGTTTTTTGGGTTTTGTTTTGCTTTGCTTTGTTTTTTTATATCATGCTCGGCCTCTGAACACCCAACAGGACTTTTCTTAGAGCAGTATCGACCCATGTGTCCACTCAAACTCATGTTTCTGCCTCAATTGTCTCATTTGGTGGAAAGAATGAATTCAAAATATTAGCATGGAATTTATCAGGCTAGGAGATCTGTAACCACATTTTAACCAGAAGGAAAAGGGAACTGGCTGTCTTCTCTCTTGCGTTAATCAAAAGGTAATGAGGTCTTCCTTCAGCAGAAGTTCTCATTTCTGGTTCTGTTTTAGCATAAATCAGATTTCTAACATGGGAAACTAGGCTATAGCCTAAGAAAGGTGCATCTGTGAGAAGACCAGATCTCTATAATAGTCTCTTTCAACTCCTGGCTTATCAAGAGAGACACAACTCAAAGCAATTGTTTGTAATCCAAAGAAGGAATCTAAGAGACACTGTAACATGGAATAAGACTCTTTTTCTAATTTCTGTATTTATCAAACATGATATAGGGGCACCTGGGTGGCTCAGATGGTTAAGTGTCCGCCTTCAGCTCAGGTCATGATCCCAGGGTCCTGGGAATGAGCCCCATACCAGGCTCCCTGCTTAGCAGGGAGCCTGCTTCTCCCTCTCTCTCTGCCTCTCCCCTGCTTTCTCTCTCTCTCTCTCTCTGTCAAATAAATAAATAAAATCTTTAAAAAAATAATATAGTGTCAGACGCTGCTTGAAGCATGTCAAAAATATTCTTATCCAGTCCTCAGACTGGTAATAGTATTTTGTCATCTATAAGATGAGGAAACCGAGAACAGAGATTAAGTAAATTGTCCAATGTGTCACAGCTGCTCAGTGTCTGAGGTGGGATTAGAACCAGGCACTGAGGGTAAAGAATCCAAACTCAATCACTGTATGATCTGGCCTCTATTCTAAGATGATTGTAAAATAACGAGCAGATCGATTAAAAGCCTTTTGTACAATGAGTACACAAAGCTCTCGATGTATAGCTCTATGTATTTAAACGTGAGGCCATGGATTGAAGCAGAGACCCGCAGGCCAGAACAACTGGTCAGGTGCATGAGGGAGAGGTCTGGCAGTCCAGAGAACAAAGACCAAGTGAGGGTAAGACTTCCCCCATGAAATGAACAAAGCATGGTGCAAAGCCACCGAGAGCCTGACTTGAGGACATGTTTGCTCTCCTGGATTTCATGCTTCATGAACAATTAAGGACTTGAACAAAGCCTAGAAAGGGCTAAGGAGAATGGTGGCTTTATTTCTGTAGATAAGCAAGGATGATAAGACTCCCTTAGGCTAGAGAAATGGAGGGCAAAAATCAAACTCGTGTTCTCTGGATGAACACTTCAGACAAGTAAATCAAGATTCTCCTCCCCCAAGAGTTCTAGTTTGTTTAACTTACTGGCTCAGGAGATGACAAAAAGTATAACAATGACTTGAAAAACAAATCTAACGAGAGGAGTTAAATTCAGACGTGATACATTAATGGTTAGGTGCTTTCTCTATCTCACTTTCCTTTATCTTTTGTAATTCTAGAGTTAAAGGTCTGTAATGTCGTGAATCCCTTTGCTGCCTCATTTCCAGGCTCCCTTGTGCTCCATGAGGTCCCGCACCAGGCTGTAAGCATCCTGAGAGCACAGACCCCATCTCTAATGTCCTCGTGTCCCCCTGAGCGTGCTCAGGGGTATACACACAAAGTATTCAGACATAATCTTTAAAAAAGATGGAATGGGAATCTCAGCCCAAAGTTAGAGCATTGGACCTACACTCAGAAATATTAATTTCATTTTTGGGGCACCTGAGTGGCTCAGTCTGTGAAGCATAGGACTCTTGATCTCAGCTCAGGTCTTGATCTCAGGGTTGTGAGTTCAAACCCCATGTTGGTCTCCGTGCTAGGCATGGAGCCTACTTAAAAAAAAAAGAAGAAGAAGAAGAAGAAATATTAACTTCACTTTTATTTACCTACTGACTTGCAGGCCTGTAGGTCATTCCTATGATATATGATATTCGATATGATATTTCCCCTGAAATGAAGGTTATTCTACTACGTCCAAATTTACCCAACTCTTGCTTATCCATGAGCATCAGATAGTCGGTGGATTACCCATAAGAACAGACAAGAAAGATTTAAAATTTAAAAATTCTATAGGAATAGTAAGCAGGATTTGAACCTGGGTCTGACAAATTCTAAAATGCTTGCTTTTTAAGCTTCACTATGTTGCATTTCTTAGAATCCTTACTAAACTGTACCTCCATTTAGAGTCCAAGCCATGACTTTCACTTCTAAAGATTTTTATTTATTTCTTTGACAGGGAGAGAGAGAGAGAGGAGGGAGGGAGGGAGGGAGGGAGGGAGGGAGGGAGGGAGGGAGAGAGTGCACAAGCAGGGGCAGAGGGAGAGAGAGAAGCAGGTTCCCCGCTGAGCAGGGAGCACAATGCGGGGCTCCATCTCAAGACACAAGGATCATGACCTGAGCCAAAGGCAGACGCTTAATCGACTGAGCCACCCAGGCGCCCCTACAAGCCTTTCATTTCTCACCCACCTATCAGCCCACCTTTAGCCCCTTCCCAGGAGCACCCACGATGTGCCTCAGACCTCCCTGCAGGTGGATGAGGTAGGAAAGAAGAAAGGCTGGAAGGATCAGTCTGCAACATAATCTGTGTGCAAGTGAGACTGCTGCCCTTGGAAAGGCTTGCTGCAAGGTTGGCCCTTGACTCTGACATCCAGGAACTCGGATTTGGGTAGGGTCCCCACAGTTACCAAGACTAGCAAGAATGGCTCACTGCACTTAACCAATTTGTGCAATAGTTTATTCTCAACACCAGTTTTTATACTCGAGTCTGGAATTTTAATCTGTCAGGCCGAGGATGTCTATACGACCTCCATTACAAACCTTGGACATAGAGTCTCTAAAAAGCTTCCCTGGAAGGCAATGTTTCACATGTGTTGTCACAGTTTGTTGCTGGGGGGATGAAGATCGTCCCATATGACTCCCCGGGAGAGGCTTATGCCTGGTGTCCTCCAGACTTCGCACCACATGCCTCTTTCCCTTTGCTCATTTTGTTCTGTAACCTTTCCCTGCAGTTAGTCTTAGCCACGAATGCCACTGTGCCGAGCCCTGCGAGTCCTCCTTGCCAATTATTGAAACTGGGGGTGTGTGTTCTTGGGAGACCTTCAACACAGTATTCTTTGCAGCTCTGCAGAAAATGTTCTTGGGGGGAAGAGAGAAGATGGAAGAATGAGTTGAAGTTTGAAGAATCTGGAGATTCCTAGATCTGCGCTGCCGCCTTTCCAAGGGTTATTCCGGAACTCTATTGCCTACAGTCTGCTATTTAATATGTTTATGGGGGGAAAAATCCTATTATTCTCAAAAGCATTACACATTTTCTCAACTATAGAATGAGGATTTCCTGGCACTGCAAAATGGCCGGAAAGCATGGGTATAGAGCAGCCCCCCGGATCTTGTCCTTAAGGAGGCAGGCGATGTGAACGCTCTAAAAACAGCTTCGGAGTGTTTACAAACCATGGCATCCTCTGGGATGGAAAAGCTCTCTATAAACAAAAGGTGATTTGCCTCTGCTTTGTTCTCAAAATAAACAAGCTTTTGATGAAAATATGGCCTCTCTTGCTAGCAAAAAATTTCAGGAAAGTTTCCTTTTTCTCCCTCCCCTATGATGAAAATGAGTACCGATCTGGATTTGTATTTCCGATGACAACAAGATGCACGGGGCCATCACCAATATCTCAGTCCTTGGAACGTCTCCTGGGAAGCAAGGCAGGGCAATAAACGGGACTACATCAAAGAATGCTGTGGAGAATGAAACTATCTTCACAAGAAAGGGCAAACTCCAGAAACTTTTTCCCTGCAAATATTAGATCGGGAGAAGCAAACAGATAGATAAAAGAAAAGTCTATAATCTGACTTCAATTTTCTTGATGAGTGCTGTTGACTTGGTTGTTTTGTGGAGGCAGGTTTTTTTTTTTTTAATCGTTTTGCTGCAATGCAATAAGGTTTGCATGGATTTTATCCAAACCAGGCTAGGGAGCTAGGGCTTTCTGCATCTTTTGCCAGATTAGATCCTTGCCTAATAAATGAGTTTTGTGAATCTTGACTGCGGCAATTTACTCCAGAGAATTTCCTGCTGTCGGTTTCTCCGGCGTGGGGAGTTGGGGGAGGGGAGAAGGAGAAAGGTGGGGGGCTGGGTTTATTACTCCCAATATGCTCTGTGCTGTTGTGCCTGGCTGTGCATATGCCTAGGACTCACGGCATATGGCCCAGGGGCTGCCAGTGGCCCGCTTAGCAGCTGTCTCCAGCATATTTTGACATAAAAGCCATTATATTTTTGGCTGGCTAATTGCTTTTTATTAAACAATTGTTGGAAGTTGGCTGATAACTTTTATGAATTTAAAATGAAAGTCTCGCTGAGAACTTCTGAAAGCAAACAGTGCTTGGTCCACCTGGGAAAATTTGAAAGGGCTGGCATTCCATCTGCCAAATAGAACTCATATCGGGCACAGCAACTGAGAGCGAGTGGGTGAGTTTCCATGTCTCCAAGTACTAGGTTCCCCTGAAAGGCGATTGCATGGCTTTGGGAAAGGACACACAAAATGTTACCCTCTTCAAGGTCTGTGGGGGCAATACAATTTAAAAAACAAAATCTTCTTCCAACCCAGAAATCCTCTCCACAAAGGTAGTAGAGAAAGAAATCACTTCTAATTATTGAATAAGCATTAAGCCAGAATGTGAAGTGCGTTACAGGCAATTCACCAAGAGATTGCAAAGACAGAAGGAAATCCACCCTTTTCTATAGTCAAGCAGATGCAACCCATTGTATACGACGTGTTTTCAAGAGAAATCATAACTAGTCCTCAAGTAAGGGGAGTGGACAGCATCATAGTGCTTTGTCACACAGAGTTCATCCCAACTTTAGCTGGTAATTGGGGTGACCATCTCTGTGAGCTTAGTGACTTTATCTAAAAGGAACGGGGTTCTCTATGACAGGAAGTAGTTCTACAACTTATAGCAAGGCACTCACTGAAGTTAGTAACCTATCCTCCCAGAGAAACCAGGAGACAGGGGTTCTATCTCCCTTGGTGCTTCCATTTCAAGGAGTTGCCATTTCCAGGTCCTTGAGAAGGATATTCCTGGGTCATAAAGTCAACAAAAGGTTTATTTCATTTCTAAAAAAGTTTTTTTAAATGTATTTCAGAGCGACAGAGAAAGTAGTACATTTACAGTTTTCTAAGGTAGATGTTCTGACAAGAATGGAAGGGAGGGAAAGTGTTTCCCTTATTTTCAGCAGAGCAAGTAAACCTCTAGTCTTCACTCCTGTTTGTCCTCACAGGTCTTATCTTCCAGTCACATGTATTAGGATTTCTCTAGGGACCTATGCTTTTCCTCAGATTCCCAAACCACTGAAGACAAAATTAAGTGCAATGAATTATTTTGTTAGTTTTATAGCTAAGTCCTTCTTCAGAGAGAAAAAGACAAAAGAAAGGCAGGGAGGGATAAAAGAAGAGAGAAAAAAGTATAAAGAAGAGAAAAGGGAAATAGCACAGTAGTTCATGGATCTTTGTGCAAGTTATTTAGTAATTATTATGTGGATATTTAACAGACAGAGGAGAATTGGCCTCTAAAAAGGAAAAAAAAAAAATGAAGAAGTAAAGGTTCTGTTTCCATTCTATTTTCTTCTATTCTGTTTTCTTCTATTCCCAGGCTCTACACAGATTCTGTTCTTAATTCCAGTCTGAGATTCCCCCAAATTCTGAGCACAGGGGAGAGGCAGGAAAGACTTTGGAGCAATTCATCACAAATCTAAGAAAAACTCTTCAAACCACAGGTCCTCTGGGCTCACCCCTCCAGACATGTTGAACTTTCCACTCCTAAAAGACACCAAGGTTTTCTTATTAGGGCCTCCCACATGGACGCCTCTACTGAAACACATTCGCTCCCATGCCCACTCCATCCCCATCTTCTTCACCCCGTTCACTCCTTCTCATCCTTCATGTCTTAGCTTCAACGCCATTTCCTCCAAAGTCCCACAGGTTAGGTCCCCCTCTTCCATGTTCCCACGGTCCCCATGCATCCCCTTCTGTAACACATCCCACGTCTGGAACACATCACAAATAAAGCAAATTCAAGTGCAACCAGGGGCCAGGCAGTAAGGCTGTAGGGGATCTGAGACCAGAGCAACACATGCCCCACCTAACGGTATTCAATTCACTTTCTTCTAAAACATGCACCAGCCAAAAATCCTACCTGCTGGCCCAATTCCACTAAGTGGTTATGGAGCTATGGCCAAGTTGGGAGACACCAAATGCCAGAGCATGTAGCAGAGCTAAGGGATGGACTTTACTGGGGAACTTGCAAGCTGAGGCTCCTCCAAAAGAGGTTCATTGTCGTTTTCTCAGCATCTTTCAGAGGGATGCCAGCATTTCTGTACTGGGAGGGACACTTATGCTCCTACAACTCTCCCTTATTATAATGCAGGCAGGAGAGCAGCCTCACCCACAAGAGAACACACAGACAGGAAGTAGGTCCCGGGCTGCAGGAAAAGGGAGGGGACACCCGTAAAGAATTGTCTGAGTGCCAGCTGCCAGCCCTTGACCACCTTGGGAGAAGGTAAATGTAGGCCACTGGAGAGTAGGGACCTAGTCCCTTAAGAAATTGTGTTGGGGGCGGGGGGCGCCTGGGTGGCTCAGTCAGTTAAGCCTCCAACTCTTGATTTCAGCTCAGGTCATGATCTCAGGGTTGTGAGATCAAGCCCCACATGGGGCTCCGCCCTCAGAGGGAAGTCTGCTGGAGATTCTCTCTCCCTTCTCTCTGTCCCTTCCCCTGCTTACGCACGCACGCTCTCTCTCTCTCAAATAAATTAATTTTTTAAAAAAAGAAGGAAGGAAAGAAAGAAAAGAGAAGAGAAGTTGTGTTTGGGTATAGTGCCTCCCACTGGGGAAGAAGAAGCCTTTTTCCAAGAGCGAAGAGCTTCTAGGAGCATTCGCCAGACAGTCTGCTCTCTCTTCCACAGAAGTCGCCCAGCCCCCAACTCTGATCCCTCTGTCTCCACACACACCCCCACACACCCACGGAATCCTTTCCGTCTTTACATAGCTATCTTCTCGGAGCCCGACACAGGGCCTGGCATGCAGTAGGAACTAAAAAAAGAGAGAGAGAGAGATTTGCGGAAAAAATGAAGAATCCGCTTTATAACAACACGGACAGCCTGGGACGGCAATCTAGGTGTCCCGCTCTCTCTCAAACACGTCGGGAGCAGGGAGGAGAGCGGCGCTGTCAGCGGGCTGTTCGGATTCCCTCCCGCCCTCCTCCTCTTAGTCAAGCCTCCTTCGTGCTCCGGGGCTGTGCTCTCCCTCATTAATGTTAATATCTTATCTAACCTTTCCGCGGCTCACCGCCGTGATGGCACTTCCATTCCACTGCCTAATCGCTCTTACTCTTCATCTTTCAAAGTGTCCACCCTAAACTTTCTCCTCTAGCTGCAGGCCATTTCATGCCTCTTCTGAGACTTAATCATCTTTCTCTTTGCCTGGTTTAGCTCGGAGAAGTGGACTGCAAAATGCAGAAGGGCTTTAGGAAATAAAGGAGAAATCCCGCAGCGGGCACATTCCTACAAGCAGTAAAACGTTCCTCCATCACTTATCTCCCTTCCCACCGGGAGCCGAGGTCCTCCCGGAGGAGGATTTGAGGTCCAGTCAGGGGCAGGGGAATGAGTAGATCTGCCCGCCAACGTGATCCCGGAATAAAATCAGAGCTGAGAACTTGCAATTTCTTCTAAGCACCTACACCGCCAGCAAAAGTACCAGTACTTTTCTATCCAGGCCACCCTCTCTTCAGGTCAATAAGCAGAGGAGATCTCAGATTTTAAGGGCCCTTTTGGGTCGAGTTAAGACCACAAGAGAAGCATAAGGAGGTGAGAGAGTTAAGCCATGGAGTTGCAGGCATTTAGATCTCAAATGTTTGTAGATATAATACAGGAGCATTCAGCTTCCTCAGGCTGCCCCTGTATTCCAGCTATTTGAGTCCGCGGAAAACTATGAAGCAAACCATCAAAATAGGACCAAGGCCATTACCACAACCCAGGTGCCACCATTACCGAGCACTTCGAGGCACCCAGGGGCATTGGACAATGGCACTGAGTAGGGAAAGCAATCAGCTGTGAAAATTTCAGTCTGGGAACAACTTCAGATTGCTCACCCTCTGATTAACTGCTCAGAAATCGGAGTTCTGACTTTATATTCCATCCCTCACTCTGAGTCATGATTGCCCTGTAAAATGTCCTTATCAGGCACCAGGGGAAAAAAATTAATAAGCTCAAGGAATGACTGGGATCGCTTTAGCCAAAGAAAGAAGGTAAGAAAATAATTTCTCTGATATAACTATTAAGGTCAAGGTGGGGATTGGAGAGCAGATATCGACATTCCTAATGATACTCAAAATGCATAGCCTCGAGAAGAGAGGCAAGAAGTCTGGCAAGAAGCAGTAGAGGGAAGGGGGCAGAGGGAACTGACGTACTCAGCAAATAAACAGTGATTCTCATTTTTGCCTAACAAGTCCATGTCAATAATCTTGATGAACTGCGATTAGGAGGAGATCGTGGGCATATGCTGTGACTACTGTATTTATTCTTGTTTTTTCCTTTCCCAAAGAACACTAAAGGCAACCCTCTGAGCTCGCCTTCGAGAAAGGCAACATAAAAAGGCAATTTCAGAGCAGCAGGGCAAGGCTGCTAACATCTGATAGACAGACTGAATGCATTTTATCTTATCAGTGCCTCTCACTCCAAGCTCCTCATTTTCCTTTATTCCCCAGTGCGGCCATCTCTCGCTCTTCCTCAACTCTCTGGTTCCCGCCTCTGGTTCCCGCCTCACTCATGGAAGATTATAACAGAAAAACACGTTTTTTATTAAAGTTATATACAAAGCATCCCTGTGTCCCTGGACCTTCCGGCAGGTGTATATATTGGTTTGCTTTGTTTAGGAAAAGAAACCGGTGGCATATTTTGTTCCATATCTGGACACCAAGATAATTAAACCGAGCATCTTCCTGTCCATTGCTTACACAGGAACCATGATAATCAGCATGACTTGTTTTTCTTCTTCAGGCTCTTTGAATGAACACATTTCAAAATTGTGTCCCAAGAATATTATCTTCTGTAGAAAGATATTCCAATGTGAACAAAATTCAACAAAGTTGAGAAAAGAAATGAAAACTGTAGCCAAGGTGCTTCAGAAGAAATTGAACTCAGGAAATAATGAAATTATCCAAATAATTCTGTCCAGTGAATAAATTGGGGTGGGGCAAGATGCAAGATAATGCTTTATGGGTTATCTGAGTTAGCTATATACATCAATCAAATTCAAGGGAGAGAGAAGGAGAGAGAAAGAACTGATTACTATCAAATTAATAAACTGAGCCTAGAGATACATGTATTTTCCAATTCTTTCTTCAAACCAAGGGTTAGCTTCATTGATCCCTGCCACAGCCATGACTACATGACAGCAGAGTAAAGCAATATTTTATTCGGCAGGATGAAGATCGATACCATGCTATTGTTCCCTACCTTATTCTCAGAGATGTTGGGAGAAGAGAAAGGGTACAGCACAAATGTTAAGAGCACAGGCTTGGATCAGACCACTAAGACTCAAATTCCAGCTCTGCCATTTACTGGATTTGTCAACACAGACTTTGTAAGGTCACCTTTGCAAGCCTTAGTTCTGCACACATGACATTAGATAGTAATAGTCCCCATCTCCTAAGGTGTGGTAAGAATTAAATAATCGATCAGTCCATGAAAAGTCTTTGCAGAGCCACTGGAGCACACACACGTGCACACACACTCACCACCACTCAGGGAGTGCCAGCTGCCATTTCTATCATTATTAGTGCTTCTCTGGGTAAACGTCTTGGTGAAAATAACATAATGAGGGCCAACTGAATAAACGGATTATCACAAAGAGAGCAGAAATGTCCATCTATACACAGTGTATGCATTTACTAAAGGTGAATAGGGTTTTTCAGATTTAAGGCACAGATAGGTATGTATATCACTATGAACGTTTTTTCCTCCATAAATTTGTTGAACAACTAATTCCTTCTAACAAATCCACCACGTACAAAAACAGATCATTTTGCAACATTATCAGGTAATGACCCATTTGTGGCATCAGCGAATTTTCCACGTGTGAAGAGGTGGAACTGATAGGTAGGGAGGCCAGAGGTAGAAGTAGAGATTTGGTGGGCTGGGGTAGTGGGGGAGTGAAGAGCAGGGCTGGATGGGGGAGGAGAGTTTTAATGGAAATCATTTTTTAAGGCAATAAATACTCACATGGGTTCTAAACTGTAACCTTTTCTGAATGACATGTCACCGATATCAAAATGAGCTATTGCTCCATGCTGGCTCCTATTTTCCCTAAATAGAAATGTTCTCGCTGCACAGTACAGTATAGTACAAAGAACTCTCGGCCTCTAACTGCTACCCTTTTTTAAATCCTATTTCAGCATCATGTGGTTCTCCTATGTCCCCCCAGCCTCTGAGTCTCTTATGTTTGTTGTTTATTTATTACGTAGACAGGCTTTATTGACTACCCTGTGTCAGGGACTGTGCAGAGAATGCAATGATAAATAAGACACCAACTAACTGCCCTAAAGGAGATCGCAGTCTAAAGGAATATACAAACATCGGTTATCATATCTTACGCTACATAATGTGTGTGCTTCTTCCTCATTTCTCTCCCCATCACCCCTATCTCCCCCCCCCCTTCTGCTGAAGGCAAGGAAACCAATTAGCCAAGCTGGTTAAAATTATATTTTTAGTGGAAGCAAGCACATTCTGAGTCAGGGGTTCTCCATTTAGTAAAATTCATGAAATTTATTTTTAATGACCTTGAAGCATCTAGTTCAGCTGTTTAGAAGCCATTTGTTTTACTTTATTATTTTCTCTAGTGTTCCAAATAGATGAGGTTGTCAGAGAGATGACCTCTGGATAAGTGAGAAATTCATGTATTATAGTAAATAAAAGCCTATGCAGTTAGCCAACACTTCCGAATGAGACTATATCAGAAAGGCCGAATACTAAGCAACGTTTGCGGTCTTTCTGTAATAGCTTTGGCAACAAAGACTGTCCTTCAAATTCTCACTTTAAAAATTGGTATCTAAGTATAGAACAGTCGTTTGTCCCAGATCACACACACGTACATTTTTAAACATTAGTATTTGAAGGAAAATACAAGGAAGTATTACTTCACACAACAAGAATATCATATTAACTCATCACCCCCGAGGCTGCACGGGCTGCACATAAAAATAGGTTAAAAAACAACTTGGGGACAGAAGGCAAGATGGCAAGGAGGCTAAGGTTTTGGATGTCTCCAAAACAAACACAAACAACCAAAAATGGACAATGCAATTAAAATGCCAAACAAAAAATCTCCATAAATATTTTTAAAAATCTTTTTTCTCATTTTAAAATGACTCTTTAAAAATAATTGGGTCTTTAAAGCAAAAATAGTGATAATAAACTGTAAGATTTATAACATAGGTAGAAGTAAAATACGGGGTATAGTAGCACAAACGATAGATGGGAAAATCTAGAAGTATACTAGTGTAGGATTTGTCACATAAACTACCATAATATTTTTTGAAGGTAGGTTGTAATGAGTCAAAGATGTATATTGTAAATCCTAGAGCAATCACTAAAAATTAAAACAAAAAGGAATCCCTAATAAGCCAGTAGTGGAGATAAAACGGAAGCAGAGAAAATGCTCAGTCAATACCTCAAAGATAAGAAAAGAGGTCAAAGGGAACAAAGAAAGGGTGGAACAAATAGAAAACAAAAAGCAAATATTAAATTTAAATCCAACCAGATCAATAAGTGAGCTAAAAAAAAAAAAATCAAGATCCAGCTTTATTGCTGTATACAAGATATCCACTTTAAATATAAAGATATAGACAGTTTCAAGGTAAAAGGATGAAAAATATATGCCGTGCAGATGCTGGGATGGTTATATTAATACCAGATGAAGCAGGCTCCGGAACAAGCAATATACCAGGATAAAGAGGAACATTTTGAGGATGAAAAGAAAACATAAGAATTCTAAATGTACCCATTTTTAATCTACTAAATAACAGAGTTTAAAATATATGAAAAAAATCTTATACAACTGAAAAGAGATACAGACAAATAACTACACTGGATCAATGCTCCTCTGTCTATGATTCATAAAACAACAACAAAAAATCTGTAGGAATATGGAAGATTTGAACAACACTATGAACCAACCTAACCTAATTGCCATTTATAGAAACTCACTTCTAGGACAGCAAATTATACATTTGTCTCAAATGCACCAGGGAATATCACCATGAGAAACTCCATTTGGGGCTGGAAAAAAGTCTCAATAAATTGAAGGAATGAAACCATATAGAGGAGATTATCGGGCCCCAATAGAACTGAACTAAAATTCAATAACAAAAAGATATCTGGAAAATCCCCAAATATTTGGAAATAAAGCAACACACTTCTAAAGAACCATAAGGGAAAGAAGAAATCACTAGGAAAATTAGAATATTTAGAACTGAATGAAAATAAAAACACAGTTTATCAAAATTTCAGGGATACAGCTAAAATAGTTCTTAGAGGAAAATTTATAGCATGAGATGCTTGTATTATAAAAGATAACTAGTCTAAACCCAATGAATCAAACTTAACCATAGGAAACTAGAAGAGGAGCAAATTAAATCCAAATTAAGCTAAGAAGGGAAATAACAAAACATGGAAATCAATGAAATAGAATGAGCAAAAATATATAGAATCAATGAATCTAAAAGCTGCTTCCTTGATAAATTCAATAAGACTGATAAATGTTTAGCATGACTGATTAAGAAAGATAAAAGAGGGTTAGGGGAGAAAAAACACAAGGAATATTCCCTACCCCCAGAGTAAGCATCCTCAAAATGTATATCCAGCAAAGTTTTAGAATTGCTAGGAACCAGTGACTGCTGGTTGCCACCCATTTTTCTCTCCAAATGAGAATGTTTATTGAAGCCATCCTGTTCCTGTCCTATCAAAATATGCTTGGGGGAAAGAAATAAACAGATAAATCATCTTTTCATTGTGGGGTTTGGAGTTGTTTTGTTTGTTTCTTATTTAGTGTTTGGTTTTGATTATAATTTTCCCAATGAAGAATCACATCTGGAAATGATGAAACATGATCACAAAATCCCAGACTTTGAGCCAAGAACATGATTGAATGGGACTTTGGGGGTGTCTATTTTGGGAAAGGTGAGTACATTTCCATGTACAAAGAAAATGGAGGGCAACTACATAAGTTGCATTATTTTCCCCAAGTATTTACTACTGGCTGTCTCAGTATATAATCCTCTTCAGGGAAGTACGCCCATAAATGATACATAACCTGTTGCCATGAGGAAGGAGGTGTATTTCCCACCAGAGTTCAGCTTATAATTATCCAGTTCATTACTGAAAGTCACTGAATATACCACTCCCACAACTAAGGGCATAGCACGGTTTTGCATGACCCCAAGCCTATGCCATTTGGGAGCCATATCTGAGATAAGAATACAAAATTATAAAGTGAGGAATAAATACTTATTTAAAACTAAAAGAGAAGTAAAAAAAGTCACAAATGTTAAAAAGTTAACAAATGCATCAAACATCACAAAATCCAGAAAAATGCATGGTATTTTTATTAATTTACCAGCCTGATACATATCCATGACAATTTTTCCTACATTATTTTGGCTTCGCATTCTGACTGCCTCTTCATGAGACAATGATTTTGTTAAGAAGAAAAAGAAGGAGGAGGAGGAGGACCAGAAGAAGAAGAAGAAGAAGAGGAGGAGGAGGAGGAGGAAGAGAATAAGAGGAGGAACAGGAGGAGAAGAGGAGGAGGAGGAGAAAGAAGGAGAAGAAAAGTTCCTTCCTAAAGAAAGAAAAAAATGACTTCTTCTTTCCTTAAACACATGATCAAAATTTGTGTTTTAACTATGGATAGTTTAGAAAAGTTTTTTTCTACCTCACAACTCCTTATGACTAATTTTTTACAGTGACTAGTCATAAATACTTTGGATTTATGACACTAATTTGTCATTGATATCCTTGCTGTAACAGTCAAGTGAAGGTGTTATGTTGGATCCTGGTGTCATGATGATGGTGAATTGGCACATTGGGTAGAAGGAATCCTGCTAGAATGGCATTTCTACACTGGGAGACAGCTAGCAGTAATTTATGCACAGAATGATGGGAAACTACATTAAATACATCCTACTAAACTCAAACTAAATGCATATTAAATTCAGTCTCCCCTGGACGAAAGTGTTCTTACTGATAACTTTTGAACCAGCAATTCTATTTCAAGACATCTATCCCAAATACACAGAGGAGAAATTATTAAATAATTTCTGTGCAAGACTATTATTTGTAATAGAAAAAGACTGTAGACAATTCAATTGTCCCTAATAGGAGATCGGTTTAATAACATATGGTACATTCACAAATGGAACACTATGTACCCTATAACAAGGAATAAAGAAATCTCTATATACTGTCGTGCACTGATCTCCCAGATATGTTAAGAGAAAAATGCAAGCTTTAAATAGTGTGAATGGCATACTCTATTTTATGTAAGGAAAAGAGTGGTATCGAGAGAGAGAGAGATTCCATAAACTTAGATACACATATCAAAGTTTTTAAGGATGAAATAATACCAGATCTGGGGTTGGCTTTACAACAGTCTTGTATCTGTACATGGGAGAAGGCCAGGGGAGGGAGAAGGAGGAATAAAGTGGTCGAAACTATAGATGAACATAAACTTTGACCTAGTATTGTCCTAATCCTACAGATAAGCAAATGTATAAATATATATCGACAAAGATGTCCAATGCAGCATTGTTTGTAATAACAAAACAAAACCGAAAACAGCCTAAATTTCCCTTAATAGAGGACTAGTTCAATTAATCAGACTACATACAAACAGTGTAATTCATGCCCTTATCGGGCATAATGCTCTCGGGCCCAGACAAGTTCCCTGATGAGTTTCAAGGGTCATCTCACACAGCAAGTAGATTCTCAGCGAAAAAACATCTCTATTTTATACCCTAGAGAGTCACATAGTCTACATGGCATTCTCCAGACAGTCGTGCCTCATATAACCATGGATTATAAATTTGTTTACCATAATCAATCCTAATCCAGGGATGTCCTACTCAAACATTCCACGGATACTCTCTAGCTAATAAGTATTATTAGCCTATTGCCCAGAGGTCTAGTTGTCATGCTTATAAGGCGATGTGGTTGAATCATCTGCTTAAGTTTCTTTTTCCTGGGTGTGTCCTCCCCAGTAACGAAGGCATGTTTGATCACAGGTCCCCATATACACATACATGCTTAGGTGTGCATGAAACAGTTCTGGGATATGCACAGAAAATTTTTAATGATGGTTCTATCTGAGAAGTAGCCCTAGGGAATAAAATGGGAGGAAAAGGAAATTTTTACTTTTCTTCTATAGTCATCTGCACTATTTGACTTTTTTTAATAGCACAAATATTGCCTTTAATATTTTCCTAATTTATTAATTTTTTAAAGAAACAATTTGTATAAATTAACGGATGAATAAATCCATGATGAGTAGTTTAGAGAAGCTGGAAGATATCTGGAGAGAATTCCTAATATTTTAAGGTAAACCAGCATCCCTGTCATAATGCATCTTTGGTACCATCAGGAATACAGCCCTAACAGTTTGACCTCGGGTTTGATCCACTGTCGCACATCAGGCCCTTGACAATTTCTGAACCCCAGTACCCTTATACATAAAAATGTAAGAAAGGTCACCTACCTCATAAAATTGTTGTGAAAATTCAGAGAAACAATATTTGAAACAGAGTAGGTACTCAATAAATAGTGTTTATATCATTAATTATATTCCAGCTAAAGCCAGGCAAACTGCTCAGCAGTCATTTTCACATTGCTGTCCTAATTAACATTCTTTCCACAAAGACCAGCAGGCATGGGAGCCAGCGCTGGCCTTCTCACCTCTGGATTCAGTAGTGGAATTCCACCAAAATCTGGAATAAAATTAAACTTGATGAGTTTCCTCTCTTCTCTTTCCTTTGTATCAACCACTGCCAATAGCCCTCATCACAAAGGCTTCCAAAACCCTTCCGAACTGAGCAAGCAAACTCCCGCAGCTGTGAGGATGACGGTGGCAGGGATCTGGAGTTCAAACACAGGACTTTGCCAAGCTGGGGGGCGGGGGTGGGGGGTGGGGGCGGGGAGAACCCCCAGGCAGAATCACAGCCACTGCCCAAAGGCTTGGAAAACAATCACTGAGGGAGCAGACAAGGCGTCTTTCTTTCTCCAAGTGCTTCTCTTTTCACTGACAGAGGAAAGAACCATTTTGCCAATCAAGCAGAACTTTGGCTCAGTGGAACACTTCACCATGTCTGCCTGCAAGTCTCTCTCAAGGCCCCGCACAACTAGGGCAGAAACATTCAGGTAGTGGGGCTGAGCAAGAAGAAAGGAGTGGTGGGGGAAGGGTGGGAGGAGGGAGAGGGGGGCAGGGATTAAATGCTTTAGCTTCAAGTGCTTTATTCCTTTGCCGAGAATAAATACAAAACTGAGCTGCCTTCAGAGATGTTGATCCAAAGCCCCTTAACACTTACAGTCTTCTCCATTTAATAAATAAGGTATTTAAAACAACATTCACTTAAGGAGCACTTGGAAGTAAGAATGGACAGGACTGTTTGGGTGGTTTTCTTTTCAAGTGGAGTCATTTCTTTTCTGAAAGCTATAGACTCACTAACAATAGCTGTTTGTGGCATAAATTGAATAAATTCATGTCTTCCTTGTTTTTCTCTAATGAACCTTCTGGAATCTTACACTCCAACTGACAAGGCATCTCTTCCTATGCACTGCAAGCTCGTATCATACACACACCACCATGAGTGCAGGACCAGCTTTTTATCATCAGAGATAAATACTTCCCAACAGGCAGGTCTCTGCTAGAAACTTTGATGCTAAATGTGGAAATCATACATGAGGCAGAGATTTGAGTTCCAGGGATTTGGGAAAGGATATGGGGTGGAGGACAGAGGGAAGGAAGCTGTTGATAGCATAATGAAGTCTAGAAAACAGGCCTTCAGATCACAAAACCATGTGTTCAAGTCTCAGTTCCTCCAATGGCTGCCTCTTTGAGAGAAACATAAATAAATTACTCAACCTCACTAACCTCTCTTTCCTCATCTGTAAAATGGACCTTAGAAACGTGCTTAACAAGGGCAACTAGTATCGGAGCGTCTGGGTGGCTCAGTTGGTTAAGCATCCAACCCTTGGTTTCAGCTTAGGTCATGATCTCGGGGGTCTTGAGATTGAGCCCCCATTCGAGCTCCCGTGCTCAGCGCGGAGTCTGCTTGAGGGTCTCTCCCTCTGCCCCTCCCCCAAGTCGTGTGCTCTCTCTCTCTTTCTCTCAAATAAATAAAATCTTTTTTAAAAAGGTAACTAGTATTAACAGTTATTAAAATTTTAAATGAAATATTATTTAAAATAAAATAAAAGGGCTTATAAACATTAAAACACATGCTCAGCAATCTTAAAGAAAGAGATTCAATGAAGGACAGAAGGAAAGAAG
Organism: Ursus arctos; assembly: GCF_023065955.2. Classification (NCBI taxonomy): domain Eukaryota; kingdom Metazoa; phylum Chordata; class Mammalia; order Carnivora; family Ursidae; genus Ursus; species Ursus arctos. The sequence goes on from NW_026622930.1 coordinate 20,360,117, forward strand.
AAAGCAAGAGAAAGAGGGAGGGTAGGAAGGGTGGAAGGCACAGAGGTGATCCTGGAAGGAGGGAGCCTCCAGATATGTTCTCTACTCAGGCACTGTATGCTCTGGGTCTTGGGGAAAAAAGAAAACAACACACACACACACACACACACACACACAGAAAAGGAAAAAAGAAAAAAAACAGGAAAAGAAAGGCCCGTTTCCTCCAATAACATATAAAACATTGAACTCCTGCCTCTGTCTCTAGATTTGTATGTGACAACTAATGCTACCTCCCTCCCTTCCTCCAGTCTGACCACTCAACTTTAAATAATTCCTTCAATTTGGCAGGCTCAAGTTTTCCCTATTTGGGAGAAAAATGGAGCCCCAAATAATCAGTATTTCCATGCCTCCCCACTCCTGCTCCATGACGCCAACCCACAAAGGGTTTTTTTCTCAACCACCGTCCCTACTTTGAAGGAGGTTATGAGGAAAAAGACTGACATCACATTCCCCAGACTTGCTTAGAAGAAAAGGTTGCAGTGAGGAAACATGGGGGGGGTGTGGGATGGAGAGGAATTAAAAGTCCTTGCAGAGCTGAGCTGTACGGGGGACCTTGCCAGGAAGAAGTGATCAAGCAACTCAAAAATATCTGCAAGGTATTATGTCCTTTTTGAAGATGAGAGTTCTTCAAATTTAGCATCATTGTTACAGGGATAAAGCAAAGAGCCCGTGCTGTTTTGTAAGAAATTTCCACGTCCCAAATCATATTTTCTAAACCTGGGAAGAGGAAAGGAAACATTTTAAGTGGAAAAACACTGAGCCCTTTCCAATCCCTGTTTCCTTTGTTAATGACATTGCGTTTCTTTGTCCTGGAGTCTCCCAGAATGACACAGGCAATAAGGTGAGCTTTGACAATCATTTCGCTTTTCTGTCAAACCCCTTTCCTTTACATTTGCATGCCTTGAAACAAACTTTCTCGTTAGATAGACTTCCACCAGAAACAAGAAGCTGGGAAGCTGTTTTATTCTTGAACAGTTTAAATCTTCCCCAATTGCCCCCTTATTATCCCTACCGAGAGTTTTAGTGTTCTCTCTATTAAAACTCAATCTGCCACTTTAGAGGTTAATGATTAACTTTAATACGTCTGTGCCTTTAATTATAATCTAGATTCTGGAAATAAATCAAATGTAATGGAAAGAATAGAATTAAGACAACTGGGCTCTAGTCCCAGTACTCCCAATAACTAGTTGTCTGACCTTGGGAGAGCCTTCAACTTCTCTGGAACTCTATCCGTAAAACAAGGTGGTTCAAAGAGATGATCTCTAAGTATCTTGTGGCTCTAAAACTCTGTGCTCATATGAATAAGGAACCCTCAGGCTCAAAAGGGAACTGGTTGCTGATAGTCATTTTCTCAGCTCCTTAATTCAGTTCTAACTAATGAGAGAAACTGGTACCAGGTTCCTTCCTTCACACACAACTGTCCTCTGAAAGAGTGACAATGCAGAGGACAGAAGCCCACCCTTGTAGTGAGCCATCACGCTCTGAAGAGCCAACAGCCAGCTGTAGGAAAATGGGTCAGTCAGTGAAAAAGACTGAAATTGCTTTCCCCATCCCCTTTCTCCATAAGAAAAGTTGCACTGAGCAGGAAATGGATCACATAACAAGACCACGCAGAGCCGAGCTGCGCAGAAAGATCCTTGGGTTGGAAGTGATCTAACAACTCGATGGGTTAATCTATTTCCTTTCACCTGTTCTGTCCTTCCTTTAAGAATAGTTTACTGAATCTCTTTGTCTCTGCCTCATTGTGAAGCAAAAGCATATTGGCCCTTTCCTTTTCTTCTTTATCAATTCAAGGCAAATCATTCTTCTGCAAAAAAGAAAAAGGAAATCAAGCGGAAAATAACCTACCATTTAGGGAAAAGAAGCGATTGGGGTGGGTGAGTTATCTAAAAGTGACGACAAGGCTGGTACACTTATTAAAGCCCGACCACTTGCAAATCTTCACATCTAAAAAGGAACTACTTTAAACTTCAGAGGAGCAAAAAGCTGGTGAGGAGCTGAGCCATAGACTGAGCTTGGGGTTTGTTTTGCTTTTGTTTTTGAGTCCCCTAGTGTAGCCTGTGAAAGAAGCAGGAGAAAACAGGAGCTGAACTTACAGATCCAACGGCTCACACAGCCTTTAGCAAAAAAGTCTCTCCTTTTTCTTTGCCAGATATTTTTGTGGAGGCGGAGGTGACAATAAAAGGCTGGATAGGAAATTGACTCATCTAAGAGCTTGAGTAGAAGTGATCATGTAAGAGCCATTCAGGTGATTTTTATTTGGGGAAAAAAATGATTATATAAAATGAGATGGGCTCAAGAATGTGGATTGGTTTTCTACAGGCAAGATCAGAATGAATACTTTTCCCGGTCTCAAAGCTCACATGTATAGAACAAATGTAAGCTAGAGTCTCTTGCCCTCCAAGACGAAAAAGGATTGATGTGAATACTCTGTGTGGATTGTGAAAGACCAACCCTCCTCCATGTACAAGATTTCTGCCAATTACGGGATGGGTGTGGGGAAATCTCCATATTCCTGTACCCGGCTCTGGGTCCTTCTCTTACTTAGTGATCTCCCTTAAGGATCTCCCTGTGTCGTGTCCTCCTGACGCATACCGCGGCAACCTGATTTGCAACTCACCTCTTTCCCGTATTTTATTAACAAACAAACAAATAAAAACCTCCCCTCAAGGCAGTACGCATGTGTGGCTTTAGATGCACATGGATGGCTTTCCTGAAGGTTAAAAGTTTGCTGGACCCCAAAATGAAAGCCACAGGAGCAGACCTGAGTTTGGCCCGCATCCGGGAACACAGCCACGGTAGCCAACCCCACAGACCCATGAACAAAAAAGAAATGTTTTTGTAAGCCACTGAGATTTCGCAGTTGTTTGTTGTCCAACATTGTTTCTGCAAAAGCTGACTTACACAAAGAATTCTCTAGGAAAGGGGGTTTATACCACAATATTACAAACAATTTCAAATTCAGCATTAGACATCCTCATTCTACAAGACCTTTGGATACCTGACCACTAAGGGTTTGTCAATGTCCGCCCCAGCCTGTGGAATTCCCCCAGCCCAGGTCATCACAAGAACTTGTGTTGTTTTCCTTCCAATTCCACTCTCTTCCACACTTTGTTTCTCAAAGATTCCCACTCCATATCCTCAACTCCAAAATCTCCTCAACCTATTAAGGAAAACAAGTCAGTGTTCTTCAACCCCTGCCCTCACACTCAGCGCTTGGCCACCTTTCCATATTCAAATGAACCAAGGAGTCCAGCAGAACAGGGGGGCTCTCCCATAAGCAGAGACATCCCTATACAAGGGTAGGGGTGTTTTTGTCACAATGATTTTTCTCCCTCTTATGTATGTATACATGGAAGAGATAAGTAGTTTTAAGCCCTAACTAAAACTAGGCTTCCTGGGGCGCCTGGGTAGCTCAGTCATTAACCGTCTGCCTTCAGTTCAGGTCATGATCCCAGGGTCCTGGATCAAGCCCTGCATCGGGCTCCCTGCTCATCGGGAAGCCTGCTTCTCCCTCTCCTACTCCCCCTGCTGGTGTTCCCTCTCTTGCTGTGTCTCTCTCTGTCAAGTAAATAAATAAAATCTTAAAAAAAAAACAAAAACCTAGGCTTCCAGACTTGGCAGTTTATACTCTCCTCTCCTTCTCCCCTTCCCTTGCTTCTAAGGTTTTTCGGGGGGTTTTTTGTCTTTTTTTTTTTTTTTTTTTTTTTGACAGAGAGAGATAGACAGCCAGCAAGAGAGGGAACACAAGCAGGGGGAGTGGGAGAGGAAGAAGCAGGCTCCCAGCAGAGCAGGGAACCCGATGCGGGGCTCGATCCCAGGACTCTGGGATCATGCCTTGAGACGAAGGCAGACACTTAACTACTGAGCCACCCAGGCGCCCCCCTTCCCTTGCTTCTATCCATACTCTCTGATCTCTCTTTTCTGCCAAGCCAGTGTCTTCATCCATGGATATGGAGAAGACAATGTGTATTACCAATGAGCAAAAAATAATTCCCTCTTGTTTCCCCTTAAAGTTCAACTTCCATTAAGTAATGAGAATTTAGTCATCAATAATTAAGAATATCCCTGGGAAATGCTCCCACAGAAACTAACAGCAGTGCTTTCTGACTAGTAAGGCAGAATAGGATTTTCCTAGCTATAATGATTCTCTTTTTATATTTTCACAGTCCCCAAGGAGAGACAAGCAGCCATTTTACCAAGATACAGTAGCAATTCTGGTGCCCGTGGTTATCACAAAATACTTCCACGGGTTGGCCCAGTTTAGGCTAAGTACTACATAACACGTCAATCTTGAAATAAACGACATATTATCTTTGGAAATGTAAAAGCCAATTGATTTTGATTCTAAAATTAGAAGGTTGAGTTTGACCTTCATTTTCTCATCAGTGGGGCAGTTCTGATTCAGCAACAAATCACCAGCTGACTGCCCTCACCAAACAGGGAAGAGGCTAGCAGGCAGAGGAAATAAAGCATTGACTTTCATTTTGCATAATAAAAATACAAGAACATGAGAGGAAAGACATTTCTTCCTCCTTCTGATAGGAAGAGGAAACTTGAGTATATTTACTTGTCAGATTCCCAAATACCACTTAATTCCTAAGAACACAAGAGAATGTTTCAAATTTAAAAATCACACTGTAGACAATCATCTCAAACATCGAAATAGAGCTGCAAAGAAGGGCATCTCTTCAAGCCAGGAAAAGATGTATTAGAAAGCTGAAATGCTTCGGAGTCCTTCTGGCAGCCAACATAAAAAAGGCCAATGAGTAGGAAAAAGTTGAGGGTGGGACGGTGGGAAGGGAAAGAATCTCAGAGAAGACAAAGAACTTCAGAATCTTTCAGGAGCCTGGAAAAATGAGCTTTCTTGTAATATGTTTCAATGAGTTACAGTGGTGAATGACTATCGTCCTCCAAGGTCCAAAGTATGTGAGGGTGCTGAGTGAGCCACCTTAACCATAAACCAGGTCTATGGCTCTAAACTATTCAACAGCATTTTTGCTTTTGAAGAGACATAGAAACATAAGATATATAGAATAGATCTGGTACTTCCATGGCCTGACAACCGAGAAGATTAGAGTGTAGTAGATACAATCATCATAATTTCTTTCCAGAGCTATTAAAATTGAAGGGAGAGAAAAGGAAAAGTAAGGTCTTCTCCACTAAGGGTATGGGAAATTGGAACCATGCTTTGGGAAACTGTCATGCTGGGGGAGTAAGGCCCCTGGGGCTCTGGATAATTGGGGAGTGTGGCAAGGAGGCCAAAAATGTTCTAGAGCTGTAGGCAAGTGGGGGAAAAACAAAAAACAAAAAACCCACACACTGCCAGGGAAAGCCCCCAATACTCCTAATACTCCTATATCCAAGGCAGTATGAGCTGGATAGATATATTGTCTGTGCTCCCATGACTCCTCACTCCTCTTCCCTGGCCCTCTTATACCCTAAGAATGGCTTAGGCCTCTCTTTCTCTCTTTCTCTGTTTCTTCAATATGCATTCTCTTCCTCCCATCAATCAAGACTAATATTCAATTCACTATAAGTTCTCTAATACTAATTTATTCTGTTAATTCAACAAGCATGCACTGAGAAACTAAAATATGCTTGCCTCTGTCCTAGGAACATGGAATAAAGAGATAAATAAAACCAGAGGCTTCTCCTCTAAAGGAGTGTAGGGGGAAACTTTCTGGAAGAGGTGACACCAATGAGTGTTTTAAAGGAGAAACAGAAGTTAGGCACAGAGAATTCATCTGCAAAGGCACTGTGGTAGAAAACAGTACCCAGCAGTGTGAAGACACTGGCATTTGATAATGACCTCAAGAGAGGGTTTTCTTACTGTCAATTTTCAATAAATTTTGCCCCAAAGAGAAAGACAATAAAAGGAAAATCAATAAATAGGGGTCTGTTTTTATGATCTTATAATTGATTCACTACCTCACTACTTAATCAATCTCATTTACTGTCTTAACGAACAACTCATTCCATCACTTATGGAACAAAGCCTATGCACAGACAAACTGGAGCCCCCTTCTCAAAGCAACTATAATAATACTGAAAATTCAAAATGTCTTCTAAATGTCCTGGGAAAAGCGAACGAAAAAGTGGAAGAGGTGACGATGGCACCAGGAACAGGCAAAGTGAGCTCCCCTCTGTGCTCCAAAAATACCTCTCCCGTACATTTTACCAATGAGTGATTCAACTGTGTCAACACTCTTTACTTCTTTAAAGTTGAGGATGAAGTAAATAGCGTACTACTATAAGCCACCCCCTCCTTAGTAAGAGTTTTTCGGATTTTAATCAATAGAGGCACCATTCTCTAAGTCAACCAAACTTTTAGAATCATCTTTAATTCCTGTCTTACTCCATATTTGACTTTATTCAATACCAAGTTTTGGATTAGCATACAGGGTTCTCTGTGGAAAGCAACAGAAACCGACTCAGGTGGATTAAAGTTACACTTTCAGTAAAAACAAAAACAACACACACACAGGTTTTTTAAAGACATTGAGTAACTCACTGTGATGTACAATGTAGACTGGCTGCCTCTTTCTCAACTTATTTCCCCACTGCCCACTTCTGTGATAGAGGCTGAACACTCCGAATAGTCACTAAGTACTCATTTCCCTCAATTCCCACATTCCTATGCAGCTCGTTGACCATGAGCTTTGGACAGTGAGATGTAAGCCTAAGCCTCTGGCTTTGGCTCGCCTCGTAAAATGGAAAAACAGGTGCTAACCTGTCTCCCCTTTCTTTCTTTCTTTCTTTCTTTCTTTCTTTCTTTCTTTCTCTTTCTTTCTTTCTTTCTTTCTTTCTTTCTTTCTTTCTTTTTATTTGACAGAGAGAGACAGTGAGAGAGGGAACATAAGCAAGGAGAGTGGGGAAAGCAGAAGCAGTCCCCTGCCAACCAAGAAGCCCCGATGCGGGGCTCGATCCCAGAACCCCGGGATCATGACCTGAGCTGAAGGCAGATTCCCAACGGCTGAGCCACCCAGGCGCCCCTCCCCTTTTCCTGTCTTAAACATGGACTCCAGCATAAGGGAAAGGCCAAGAGGCCAACAAAGAGCCTTGACATTCTCAACCTGTTGAGCGAATGTCAGTAGCTACTCAACTCCAGCCTTCTTCTATTATGGGGGGAGAAAGACCCCTAATGCCCTAAGCCACTGCTGGTTGTGTTTGCTGTTATTGCCGCTGAGAGAATCCCTAACTGGCACACTTCCTTTTTTTTTTTTTTTTAGTGTTTTTATTTTTTTATTATAATAATTTTTTATTATGTTAGTCACCATACAGTACATCCTTAGTTTTTGATGTAGTTATTCATTATTTGCATATAACACCCAGTGCTCCATGCAATATGTGCCCTTCTTAATACCCATCACCAGCCTATCCCAATCCCCCACCTCCCCGCCCCCCTGAAGCCCTCAGTCTGTTTCCCAGAGTCCATAGTCTATCATGGTTCATTCCCCCTTCTGTTTACCCCCCCCTTCATTCTTCCCTTCCTTCTCCTACCGATCTTCCTGCTATTTCTTATGTTCCATAAATGAGTGAAACCATATGATAATTGTCTTTCTCTGCTTGACTTATTTCACTTAGCATAATCTCCTCCAGTCCCGTCCATGTTGCTGCAAATGTTGGGTAATCGTTTTCTCTGATGGCTGAGTAATATTCCACTCTCTATATGGACCACATCTTCTTTTTTTTTTATTTATTTTTTTATTTTATTTTATTTTTTTTAATTAATGATTTCTTATTATATTATGTTAGTCACCATACAGTACATCCCCCGTTTCCGATGTAAAGCTCGATGATTCATTAGTTGCGTATAACACCCAGTGCACCATGCAATACGTGCCCTCCTTACTACCCATCACCGGTCTATCCCATTCCCCCACCCCCCTCCCCTCTGAGGCCCTCAGTTTCCTAACTGGCACACTTCCTGACTCATTGGGAGAACACAAGTCTAAGCATCCGGCATCAATGCCCAAAAGCACACCACAGAACTGGTCTATGAGGGCCATCAGTCTACTAGATATTGCTGTTTGTCCTGCTGCCATCTCTGCAATGGAAGGGTGATCTTATTGCAACCATGACCACCATTGTCAATGCTGTCACTTCTGTGTTCAACACATAATCTTGCAATACCAAATGCCGTTCTTGCTGCTGTGACTCTAGATTCAAGGTGTATGGTGGTTGCATCTGGTTGGTGGCGTCTGGGTCCCAGGCATGTCTTAGATACAAGTAAAGCTTGAAAGGTGAATATCTGGCATTTTCAAGTATTATGGACTCATAAGGTAGGGAATTCTCTAATACATATGGGAATTCTCCCATACATAAGAAAGAGAGGCAGATGTTTGGGCAAAAGGAATGTGCACCTCACTTATTAATCCTGTGACCTCCTTACATCATTCTTTACCCACTATTATGGACTGAATGTTTATTTTACCCTGAAATTCATATGTTGAAATTGTAACTCCCAATGGGATGGTATTAAGAGGTGAGGCCCTCCCTACTGTGAATTTGCTTTTATATATTACTCAATGATTACTGTGAGCTTTAAATCTGAAAATTCATTCCATTATTTAATTTTGTAAAATTATCAATAATAACCTTTTCCAAAACTGATTCGTTGAGTTGAATTAAATTCTCTCCTCCTGGAACTTCCATACAAACAAACAAACAAACCAGCCCAGAAGGGCCAGTGGGAGGTGACAAAGTCATGAGGCAGAGCTCTCCTGAACGGGATTAGGGCTCTTATAAATAAGATCCAGAAGCTCCTTCCCTCCTTCTGCCACATGAGGACATCGAGAGAGAAGACAACCACCATCTATGGACCAGGAAGCAGGCTCTCACCAGAATCTCTCAGCACCCTGGTCTTAGACTTTCCAACCGTCAGAACTGTGAGAAGTAAATGTTGTTTAAGCTATCCAGTCTATGGCCTTTTTGGTCTAAACAGACTAAGGCACCCATTAATCTCCAGCCACTGCATATGAAATCATTTTTGTCATTTGAAATCGAAATATCTCTGAATTCTTAAGTTCTAATACAGTCCCTGTCCTGGCAACTCCCTCAGTAAACTTCCACTTCCTGTTCTTGGAAGTAAAGCTGAAAATAATGGACAAACCAAAGAGATATAAAAGATATCAAATTGACAGAATTGGTGAAGAGCTAGATGTTAGTCACACAGGGAGATGAATCAGAATGATTCCTAAATTTTTGGCAGGGTAGATGGTGTCACTCAACAATTAAGAATGAGGAGAGAACTCGGAAAGCAAGTCACCATGCTGGTTTGGGACACGCTGTGTTTCCGGTGCCTGTGGCCCGGATGCATCCAGTAAAGAGCTGAGTGCGTGGGTCTGCAAAAGAGGGATAAAGATCTGGACTGGAAGTATAGATGTGGGAGTCCTCAACTTATAGTTGACAACAGAAATCATGAAATCACCTCATCCACCTGCATTTCCTACCTGAATGAATGAGACTCGAAGAACCTAACATCTCCCACTCAGTCCAAGCCCCTTCTTCCTTCACAAAATACACCCAACCTCTGAGAACCAATCACACCAGTCGCTAAGAGCTACCTCCTTAAAACCTGTCCCTCTCCATCTCCACCTCTGCTGCCTGCATTCACCTCTCACCATCTTTCACCTGGAATTAGTCTCTGAATTAATTTCTGACCTGTCTCTCATAATAAACGCACGCGCACGTGCACTCTCTCTCTCTCTCTCTCTCTCTCACACACACACACACACACACACACATTGCTATGGCAAGAGTGGCCTTCCTCAAACACAAATATGACTATGTTAATCCTCTGATTAAAAACTGTCAGACTCTCCCCATTACCTAAAAGATAAATTCCCATCCCCTTTTAGGGCATGCAGGGTTTTCTCGAATCCAATCACCCTGTAAATCTTCAGCCTCATTTCCCACCGCCTGGAGCTTCCAAAATATGCTAACCTCCGTGGAGAGTGCGCCTGTCAGAGCCTTGATTGCATCTTACATACATTGTCTTAATAAGGACACTGAATTTTAACCAATAAACAATAGATTACGTATCAGAAAGAGAGAATCTCTTCTCAGACCCAGACTATGAAAATGCTGGACCCAGTGTGCAAAATTGCCATTTGCCCTCACATTAATATAGCACTTAGGCAATTTAGAAGGAGGTAGTTTGTTTTTTCAAAACGTGCAAATGTGCTCAAAACCATTTAGGAAAGAACATAGTGGTCCTAATGATGAGATCCTTCACCACACCCTCAGATTCCTTTTGTTTATTACCCATTTCCAAGGCCTAGAATAAGCCCAAGGTCACCTGCTCCTTTTTGTTCCTGTTTGTACAACTCTTCCTTTGCTCAGCAAGGATTCTATACAGTTGGTTCATAAGTTCAGAGGTCTATAAAGAAGCTTTCACCAAGATTAGGAGCCAGCGGTGGCCTAACCAACTCATCCTCTGGGAGACAGTGCGAGGTGGGAAGCTAAGCGCTTGAGCTGGAGGCCGTGAGAAAGGAATGCAAAGGTGAAGCCACTTGAATCAAAGACCTGGGGCCCTATCAGCCGGGGCGGTCTGTTTTGATGATGCTAGAGAAATACCTACCAACCCCAGAGTCACTTTGTACATTGTATTGAAACCTCTTTCTCTCCTATAAGATAAAATAAATGCAACAAATATTGATCAAAAATTGTGCTGCCTGGTATGAAACATGAGGCTATCTTTATCCTCAAAAAACTGAATCATAACATTATTATTATTATTTAATTGTTAATGTGTACTAACCACTTGCCATTGGACAGGTTAAAATATTTAATCCTTGCAGCAATCCTATAAGAAAGATTCTATCACTACCCTCATTTGCAGAGAGGGAAACCAAGGCTAGGTTTAATAACTTGCCCAGTGTCACAAGAATGGTAAATGGCAGCATTAAAATCTCCTTCAGAGATTTCAGAGATCTCCTTCTAATCAAAAATTAGAAAGATGCTAAAATAGTTTCAATTAATAACGAATATCTTTGAATGAATACATGAATGAGTGAAAGCCCTAAGGTACAAAGTTTGCTGTAGGAAGTAAGAGAAGGAAGACTTCGGTCCTGGGTCATAAGGAGGTGTGTTTAGTAATGAGATCATGTTTAATTTCTGTGAATGGGAACACCGGAAACTCTTAGACCATTATACTTCAGATGGCACCTGATGAGGGGACTACCATTCAACCCATTCTCAAGATGGAGATGCTAAACAGAATCGTTCTTCCCCACGAACAAAAAGCACTGAATAAAAAGTCTCTGTCTAGCATCAAGAGTGTAGCAGTGAGGGCAAAAAGCTAGGATACAAAACCTCAGATACATTTTTTTTTAACATACTATTGGGATAAACTATGTTGAATGGAGAAATCCATTCATTCATTCACCAAATCTGCATTCGGTCCTGCTCCTAGTAGAGCCCATGCCAGGCATGGGGGAAACAGGGGGAAGCAATACAAGGAGTTATGTTCATATAATTCTTCTCCATGTATGTAACTGTGGCTTTTTACATTCATGGGTAATTTTGAAACGTATCCACATTGTTAACCCAGAGAGCGGTACAAACAAAACAAAACAAAACAAAACAAAACAGTAGAGAGAAGAGGTACCAAGCCTGGCAGGCATCTATGAAAGAAATCCCCAGATTCCCTCAAACAGGAGCTTGAGAAATATCACCATAGGCAGAGAACCAGAGAATATTCCTTTTACTAAGACCGTGGGCCGATTGCATCTTGGATATGATATATTTGTGGCTTCCACCACTGTGATTTTCTTCCTCAAATTAGAAAGCTCTCAGAACCAGACAAAACGAGATCACTCCCTCTAGCTTGAATAATTTCTGGAAAGCTTCGCTGTTCTCAGCACGTCAGTAAAAGTGGTCGCTGCATTTCTAATTAACATCTCTGAATTCGCCTCTTGTATTTTCCCAAACCATCCCCGGTCTTAAAAGACAAGACCTCTGTGAACGGAGTATGAGGCCCTCTTTCATATTATATTCCTAATTATCCGCCTACCAAAGGTTAAGAAAAGTGTTTTGTTTTCCTATAAAGTATTATATTGATCTTTCATAATGAGAAAAGACTCGAGGCAAAAATTAGCTTCTACAACAAATAGCCGCTCGGTATTGAGAGCTATTATTTTTTCTTAATTGTGGGGTTTGTTTTGTGTGTGTGTGTGTGTGTGTGTGTGTATAACCAGTTTTCCTTGTATTTTTATACTCTCCCTTTGTGAGGCATTTCTGGGAGATAATGATTGGATAAGGTCAGAGGTCCCCAACTTCTCCAGCTGTTAAGTATTTGCCAGAAGCAGCTCTTCCGTGCAATTTCCACTGCTATTATTGCTTATTGTTTAGGTCTGCTTCCTTTGAACTATGTATCTCACTCACCTCAGGAAAGTGGAACCCTTTAGGACAGAAGAGGGGCCTGGTGCGTGACTTCCTTTAGGAACCACGATGGCCTCAAGAAGTCAACTGAAACAGTGGCATGTCACTCAGGAACAAAGGCGCAAAACCTCAGTGGAGTATTTAACTCTAAAATGAGATGTGGCCCATATTTTGCAAACGAACACTAGCAAGCTGAGTCCCTGCCATGGCACTCAGCCCTCAGGTGGTTCCCGACCCACACTTCCTCACATGTTCCGGAAGTGGCGGTCCCGGCCACTGACCACCGCGGACTCTGCAAGGCGAGCCAACCAGTCATGTGCTCGCCTCTCCCGGAGTTCACAGAGAGCAACTTTTCATGAACATTCACTTTGGAAGATGCTGTGATGCCTTTTACTACAGGGGCTCCAGAAATATGGGCATCACATCGACCTTGGGCACATTTGGAGCAAAGGAGCAGGCACACTGGAGATGCACAATAATGATCTGAGGCGGGGGTCAGCAAACTCCTTCTGCAAAAGGCCAGAATAGTAAATATTTCAGGCCAGCAGACCATGGAGTCTCGGTCGCTATGACTCACCTATTCTATCACTCTGTCTTAGAGCCATAAGCAATGTATAACCGAGTGAGTGCGGCCTGATTTAGCCCAGACTTTGCTCTCCCCCTGTCCCCCCATCTCTGTATTTTTATTTATTGAAAAAAAAATCAGATAAATGAATATGCCAGATAAATGTAAATCTCTGCTCTAAACCCCCAGAGATTTTGTTTTATTTTTGCTTTAACTAGTTTAATTGAAATCTTTCATAAAGTATATTTATATATAGGCTAACCGCCTCAAAAAAGCATATTTAAACATAACTTTGTTGTCCACATGACTCAGGATCATCATTAGAGTAATTATTTTACAATGCCACAATTTGCTAACGTCCTCTGAGAAGTTTTGACAGCATTGGGCTGTTTACTCCAAACCCAGAAAGCCCCAGAACTCTATTGTTTTTAGTCATTACATCCACTTGTGATTTTATTGTCTTGTCCCTGTCTAGTGGTCTCAGGGCACTTTCTTTTCCATTCTGCCGGTGTGCGCTGTGGGGGAATTACACTGGCTTTTTACAACATAAGTCCAAGGAATATCAGGGCCCAACTCATGCTCCAACTTTATTTCTTCTTTGCACAGAACCCTGGGACACAACCTGCTCCTTCCTCCTTATCCTGTCTTACCAACTTTATCCACTTATGGCTGTTCCCTTCACCTGATCTCAGAGTTGGCCGAAGAGTAGTACGCAATTCCCCAGCACCACTCCTCCTTCTGAAAGTGCTCCAGGAACCTGGGTACTTTAAGGACTCTTATTGCAATTGAAAAGAGATATGGAAGGATAAAAGTAATGCATATAAGGATGCTGTAAAGAGAATTCTTATAATCATGATCCCAAATGTAATATTTGATTCTCTTGCTGAAATGCTACCTGGAAGTCCCCTTCAGACTTTTGAGTTCTATTTTAATTTTTAAAAATTCATATTTATAGAAATTTAAAAATATACTTATTAAAACTCACAGGTCAAAGAATGAGTCATTTTTTGAAATTAGATTATACTTAGAAGTGAAGGCTAATAAAAAAGTGTGAAATGCAGCTAAAGGAGTAATTCCAGGGATGTTTATAGTCTAATAAGCTATAATTAGAAAAAAAAAGTGTCTCAAATCTATTGAATCTACAATCTTAGCAAATTAAAAATAGGATAACAGAACAACCCAAAAGTAAATAGAAGGGAGAAAATAAAAATGATACGGTAGAAATCAACCAAGTAGAAAATAAAGATGACATAGAGACAGAACACAAAAGGGATTCTGGGGGCACCTGGGTGGCTCAGTCCATTAAGCGTTTGACTCTTGGTTTTGGCTCAGGTCCTGATCTCAGAATCCTGAGATGGAGCCCCACAACAGGCTCCACAATCAGCCCAGAGTCTGCTTGTCCCTCTCCCTCCCTCCTCTACCCTTCCCCTACCTTGTGCTCTCACTCTCTAAAATAAATAAATAAATCTTTTTTTTTTTTAAGGGATTCTGAAGACTTAAAAAAGAAAATTCCTGCCAAAATTAATCAAAAGAAAATAAAGGGGTGGGAGAAGGTGCAGGAGGGAATGTGGGAGGAAAAAAGAATGCATAAATAAGTAATCTTAGGCATGGTAGTAGCAAAATCATGGTCTCCCAAAGTGCCCAGGTCCTAGTCCCCAGAACCAGTGACTCTGTGACGTCACATGGCAAAAAGGACTTTGTAGATGTGAATAAAGCAAGGACCTTGACATGGAGACATTATCCTAGATTACTCAGGTGTCCCGATATACCCTCAAATGCCTTTAAAAGTGGAAGAGGAAAGAGAAGCATTCAGTTAGGTGGTGTGATGAGGACCCTGCCCACGGTTGTTGGCTTTAAAGATAGAGAAAGGGGCATCACATCAAGGCATGTGGACAGCCTCTAAAGATACACAATACAAGGAGGAGATACTCCCCAAGTTCGACTTTACTCTTGAAATTACAGATTACCAACTTGGAACACTTCTGTAGTTCAAAGGTAAGGAGTATGTTGAACTTACTTCCAGAAAGGTCCTTACTTCACACTTTCCAGTTTTGTTTAGCCAGAATCTCAGTGTTTTTCACAACTCTGATAGTGACAATAATGATGGTGATTTTGATCATGAAAGTAACTAACATTTATTACACTAACATGTATTCCTTTTTACCAGACAGTATGCCAAATACTTTACATGCATTTCTTCATGTAATGCTCATAATCTCATGAAATAGGTACTACACAAAAATTTAAACCTAGAAAAATAAAGTAATTTGCTCATAGTCACATAGTAAGAGCCAATACTTAATGCCAAACCATCCAATTATACTATATATTAGTCAGGGTTGTGTGTTATCCCGTAATAACAAAAGCAACAAGACATCAATAGTTTAATACAAAGAAGTTTCTCACTCAAACAAAGTCTGCTATGAGCTAAGGTGATACTTCAGGACATTTGTCCTCCACATGGTGGCTCAGCATCTCAGTATGTGCCTCCATGAGCACCATGCTAGAAGAACAAAATGCTGGAATGTACCACACCCACAATTAAATGCTTTAGCTCCTATACAACCCACCTCAATTCAGCTTCAATCTATTGGTCAGAACAAATCCCATGGTCCTGCATATTGACTATGGAGTTGTAGAAATTTAATTCCCTCATATGCCCAGAAGTAGAAGAGAATCAGATATGATGAACACAGAACATTACTATCACAGTCCATTCCTCTGGTCATCACATATTTGGTTTGTTCTTCTTCAATGCCTTGAAAACACTAAATCCAACCCCAGAGAGAAATCCTAAAGTTTCAGCCAATCATAGCATTGAGCTTAAAGTCCAGGACTGGTAGACAGCAGTAGTCTCTTCACTGGCAAGGAGGGAGGGATGACATTAATCTTTACAGCAAGTGCGGACACACAGCCCCTCTTGGACCAGATACCTGGGAACTAAAAAAATGAAGCTGAATGAATCACTTCTCCAACTTCCCATACGATCATTACCACAGACATACACTCAACACACAATGGTGGAACAAAGACCAGATAACCTCAGTAATCATTGCCATTCAGAAAGGAGAACAATGGCCAACTCAGATTTAAGGCAAGGAGAAGTAGCCTCCATCTTTTGTCAGAAGAAACTATAATGTCACCAAGTAAAGATATGGATGTAATAAAGAATTTGCGACCATTTATACAATCTACCACACTCAGTGTATTCACTTCCTGTTGCTGCTGTAACACGTTACCACAAACGCAATGGATTAAGATGGCATGAATTTATTATCTCATTGTTCTATAGTTCAAAAGTCTGATGTAGGTCTCAGCGGGCTAAAATCAAGATGTAAATAAGGCTGCATTCCTTTCTGGAAGCTCTAGGGAAGTTATTTTCTAGCCTTTTCTAGCTTCTAAAGGCTGCCTGCCTCCATTGGTTTATGGCTCCCTTTGTCCATCTTCGAAGCATCTATCTGACCATTCTTCCATTGTCACATCTGTCAGCCCACCACAGCTATGATGTTCTCCACCTCTAAGGACTCATGGTTAGATTGTGCCCACCAAGATCATCCAAGATAATGTCCACATCTCAAGGTCCATAACCTTAATCACATCTGCAAAGACCCTTTAGTCCCATAAAGGAACATTTGTCCAGGTGCCAGGGAATACGCCATGAAGATCTTTAGTGGGTCGTTATTCTGTCAGCCACACTCAGAAGCTCAGCTTATTAAAGTTCTATCAAACTGGGATGATGTCCTGTCAAGACAAGTCTTCAGAGTTCATCAGATCCAAGGGGAGCTGTATTAGTATGCCTTAGCTACCATGAGGAAATACTGGGTGTCTTAAATAGCGGAAATCTATTTTCTCACAGCTCTGAAGACTAGAAACCTGAAATCAAGGTGGCAGTATGGTCAAATGTGAGGAGAGCTCTCTTTCTGACTTGCAGATGGCCACGTTCTCACTGTGTCCTCACGTGGAAACAGAGAGAGAGAAATCCCTCTTTTTAGAAATCCACAATTCTATTGAATTAGGACCTCACCCTTACAACCTCATTTAACCTTAATTATATCCTAAAGACCATGTTTCTAGATACAGTCCCATTGGGGGTTAGGACTTCAACATCCATATGAATTTTAGGGGGACACAATTTAGTCCATAATGGGAGCTTTCATCTGAAAATGACTCATGCTCACATTTTGGGGGGTAAAGAAAATCCCATGGCCACACCTGAATTCAAGGAAAAAGGGAAACATATTTCCCCCATATTCATGGAAGGAGAGGAGAATTGGAAATACTGGTAAGTAATATCTACCCAGGGCCATGCACAGGTTTTAAGCAAGATCCTGACATAATCAGATATGTATAATAGAAAGATCTGCCTGGCATTGCCGTAAAGGATGAATCAGAGGGATCCTCGTAATCAGAAAGACTGTCTTGGAGGTTCCTGATATAGTCTAGGGGAAGAAAAGATGAAAATGAGGCTGTGGCATTAAGAATGGAAAGAAGCGGTGTATAGGAACTTATACAGAACATGTCAGCAATGATTTTCTTCAGCAAAATGAATATGTAAGAAACACAAGTAATATGTGGCTATCAAAAATTATCAGGGAATATGCTTTCAGTTACAGATGAGTTTCAGATAACCAGAACTTAATTCTTTGAGTTGCAAGCATGTTTATTTTGACCGTTTGGGGATAAAAATCTTTCTAAGCTCCTACACACACAGTAAACTGAAATGATTTTGTATGCTGTCAGGCTATCATCGTATCAGTTTGTATAGTGAGCTTGAAACAGAAAGGCACTCAGATATGCTTTCCCCTACATCTTTCTCCTTTCTCTATATATTCCATATTCTCACTCTACCAAAAGAAGGTGGTGGAAGGAGGTAAGTTGTCAACAGCACGAGACAGTTCAGTAAAGTGAGTCCCAGAGAACTGTAAACTCAAAATGCAACCAATGAGATCAATAAGCAGATTTTAAATATCAAATTGAACCTTTCCTGTATCCAAGGAAGAAATGTCTTAACAGAATAGAAGTTATTCACATGGATATTAGAAAAAGAGGAGTCAAAGAGCAAGAATCTCAGTCTATCACCAACTCTGCCCAGCAGCAAATTGTGCTCTGTCCAGCATATATGAGTATTCTGGTCCACTTGGTAGTTTAAGCATCTTCATAAATTAATATTTGTCATTGTGGTTTATACATTAATACCATGTGAGTTTGGTTAGAGTGAGTTGCTAAGACATTGATTCCTTCTTGTTGTGCTAAAAATTCTGCTTGGAACCAAAGTTAGGTAGCTTAATTTGGGTTCAACCCAAAAGCAAAGCCTGAGGCAAGGACTTGGTTGGTGTAAGTAATTTATTGAGGTGGTAATTCCAGGAATCAGAAATGAGAGAATGGGAAAAGTGAGATAAGGATGGAGTCAAAGCCAATGGAAGGGTGCATTATTGAGGTCACTGCTTTTAAGTACACTTGGACCTTCTGAGAACCATACAGAAAGCCTCCTAAAATTACTTGTCTGGAGGACAGGTGGCTGGAACATTTATCTATTGGCTTTCAGCCCCCATGGATTGGAGGTTGCCCCAAGAGTGTCAGAGCCACACACACATACTTCCCAGCTGTGCTTGTGCATGCAGAGTGGGCTCCTACTCACCAGGACAGAAAATGAAAACACATGTCTTATGCTTCAAGCAGAACAAACAGTTAGCACAAGGGAAGCCAAGCTCCCATAAAGCTACCAACTGCCAACTGCAGCTGAAAGCAAAGGTGGTCTAATGGGATCTGACACAGGGTACCAGGGGTATCCGCTGTGCGGGGCAAAGAGCAAACCCTGAACTTTACCCAGCACAGCCCTGCCTTAGCAACCACCTGCTAATGTTTCTATCTCATCGCACACTAACAAAATCATTCAGGTATGTTTGCTCCCCAATTACAACTTCATGCATAGCCATGAGGTCATTTTGTCTTGTTTCTCAAAGGCCCATATTTAATCTTAAATCTAGAAGTTTCCTTTTCCATCATAAAAATTGGCATTAGACTTATCAAGTTGTCAAGCTGACATTAAGTTGCTTTTGTGCTACAGAAGCAAGTCTGCCAAAGAAGCTGAGTACCACCAAACAAGCCAAGCCTTGGATCTAATTAAGTGGGGAAAAAAAAAAATCCTTGAAACTACTTTCTCTTTGGATGGGAACAAAACTAACAAGACAGGGGCATAAAAGTAAAAAAAAAAATGAACTAAAATAAGATCATCAGAAAAGAATATGCAAAAACACAGAGGACCTGTGTGAGAGGCAGGATTTGGTTCCCTGCTAAAGGCAATGTGGCTACAGGGCATTGCTGAAGACTCCCCGTTGCAGAGGGATCTGGGCAGCTGGACTCTGTTCCCTTCATCAATCCCTCCAGGGGACTGTTATGTGCTCTTATTAACATGGACTTAGAAGTAAAGCAAATCAGAGCTCTGATTCCACCTTCACCACCTGTCTCCTGTGTGATCTTGGGCAAGGGATTTTAACTTAAACCTCAGGAGTCCTCTATGTCTCTAGTAATTTCTAATCTGCAGGACTCTTGTGAGAATTAAATTAATAACAGAGGTAAAACGCTTTGGACAGTAAGTGCTTAATAAATGGTAGCCAGGGCTGTTCTGCTGAAAATGCCGAGCCCTAGAGGCACTCTGGAAATACCCAACGTGAGGTCTAGCACAGGGTCAGTCCTTCATAAAGAGTGGGTCCCCTTTCAATTGTGTTCACGGGAGCTAAGAGCTTTACCAAAACTGCGAGTAAGGCTTGGTTCATTATTCTGAAATAAATGTAGACAATGGATAGCTCGAAGGGAGTTTGAGATTCCCAGGAAAATTTACAGTAAATGAGACAAATTATTTCCATGACGAGGCCATGTTAAAGACCAAAGACATAATGTTGGCATTCACACCATCTGTTCTGCCTTTCTGAGGCCAATTGACTCCACCATGCACCAGCACCACCACCATCCCAACACCATACTCCAGCTCCCCACCTAAATAAGCCTCCTTTCTCTGGTTCCCCATACCTCCTTATGAGCATTTGACCTGCTAGTCCTGATTTCATTTCTCTGATCCGAAATTCCCCATTCCTCCCCCAGGTCCAGCTCCATTTCTCACTCTTTTAAATACAGCAACTCTAGATTCCTCTTTGAACTTCTTTGGTTCATGTGTTCCTCATTTGCTTATTCCATGAGTATTTAGGGAAAGCCTCTATGGACCCCGCAATGTTCTGAGTATTGGAATACAGTGGAAAACAAAATAGACAAGTCTCCTGCCCTCATGTACTTTCTAATCTAGTGCATAATAGACAAAAACAAATTAATACATATCATCAAGCGTCCCACATTTTCTCAGTGGAGAAACTCATTCCTGCCTATCGTCCTGCGTAACATATAACAACAGGACTCTCCCTTGAACCCCAGGATGCAGACCCACATTTACGCTGTTCTTGTCAGTCACATCATGGATCACTTTTAAGAAGATCCATGAAAGTTAAGGTTCAAGTGTGCAAAAATTTTACACACCAATGGAAAAAGAATTAGAGGAAGGGGGTATGGAATTTTATTTCCAAGATCTATTACAAGTGTGACAATTGCTTCTTTTTCCCTAAAGAGAAATCATCAGTAATTATAATAGTCCATTCAAGATTCCACAGATGGGGGGAGGAGTTAAGATGGCGGAGGAGTAGGAGACACCGTTTTCAGCCGGTCCTCCGAGTCGAGCTGGAAAGGTACCAGACCAGCCTAAACAACCACGGAACCAGCCTGAGACGCAGGAAGACGCATCTGGATCTCTACAAATGAACATCTCCAGCGCTGAGTATTGAGGTACGAAGCGGGGAGCCATGAAACTGTGCACAGATATCGGAAGATAAACGGAAGGGGGAGGGAGCCGCCGCGTTCGGGCGCCGGGAAGCGGTAGCCACTTGCATGGGAGAGCGGGCGGGGCTCGCGGACGGCACCCGCAAAACAGCAGACTGAGACCGTGAGCTGGGTGCGCGTGCCACCAGGCATCTCGCGGAACCCCGGAATCCCGGTGCGCTCACTGGATCCAGACTGAGACCGGGAGATCCGGGAGCGCGCGCGGGGCGGCTGGCGGCTGGCGGCATTAGAAACACAAAGGACAGAGACGCCGGCCCTGGAAGTGAGGGCTGGGACGCCGGGTGTGGGGCGCACATCCCGGGACGCTGCAGGGTTGAGCAGCACCAACAGAAACAGAGTTAAAGTGGCCAGAACATTAGTAGAGAACGGGCCGCAATCCCTCTGTTCTGTGACAGAGGCTGAAATTTGGCCGCTGCTGCTCTGACTCTCAGAAGAGGCACAGCAAACCGCCAGGGAAAGCCGCCAGAGAACAAAAGCCTGGAAATACCGGCTCAGGGAGTGCCCATCCCCATCCCCCCTCGCAGGGGACGCGGAGACTCGACCCAAACAGGGTTGCCTGAGTATCAGCGCGGCAGGCCCCTCCCCCAGAAGGCAGGCTGAAAAATCAAGAAGCCCACAACCCGGGCGCCTGGGTGGCGCAGTCATTGAGCGCCTGTCTTCGGCTTAGGGCGTGATCCCGGCGTTCCGGAAAGGAGTCCCTCATCGGGCTCCTCCGCTGGGAGCCTGCTTCTTCCTCTCCCACTCCCCTGCTTCTGTTCCCTCTCTCGCTGGCTGGCTGCCACATAAATAAATAAATAAAATCTTTAAAGAAGAAGCCCACATCCCTAATTTCCCTATAAAACAAGGGGCACGGCCTGGGACCCAGTCAATAATTTGGGCTCTGGACAACCCCGCAACCTCTCTTCATCAGAATGACAAGAAGGAGAAGCCCCCCCCAGCAAAGAAAAGACAGTGATTCTGTGGCCTCTGCCCCAGAAACAATGGATATGGATGTAACCAAATTATCAGAAATGGAATTCAGAGTAACAATGGTCAAAATGATGAGTAGAATTGAAAAAACTATTAACGAAAAGGTTACTGAGAATATAGAATCCCTAAGGACAGAAATGAGAGCGAATCTGACAGAAATTAAAAATTCTATGAGCCAAATGCAGGCAAAACTAGAGGCTCTGACGGCCAGGGTCGCAGAAGCAGAGGAACGGGTTAGTGAATTGGAGGATGGGTTAATAGAGGAAAAAATGAAAATAGAAGATGGTCTTAAAAAAATCCACGCCCATGAATGTAGGTTACGGGAGATTACTGACTCAATGAAACGATCCAATGTTAGAATCATCGGCATCCCCGAGGGGGTGGAGAAAAACAGAGGTCTAGAAGAGATATTTGAACAAATTGTAGCTGAAAACTTCCCTAATCTAGCAAGGGAAACAAACATTCGTGTCCAAGAGGCAGAGAGGACCCCTCCCAAGCTCAACCATGACAGACCTACGCCACGTCACATGATAGTGCAATTCGCAAATATTAGATGCAAGGATACAGTATTGAAAGCGGCCAGGGCAAAGAAATTTCTCACGTACCAAGGCAAAAGCATCAGAATTACGTCAGACCTGTCTACACAGACCTGGAATGAGAGAAAGGGTTGGGGGAGCATATTTAAAGCTCTTTCAGAGAAAAACATGCAGCCAAGGATCCTTTATCCAGCAAGGCTGTCATTCAGAATTGATGGAGAAATAAAGACATTTCAGAATCGCCAGTCACTAACCAATTTTGTAACCACGAAACCAGCCCTACAGGAGATATTACGGGGGGTTCTATAAAAGTAAAAAGGCCCCAAGAGTGATACAGAACAGAAAGTCACAGCCAATACAAACAAAGACTTTACTGGCAACATGGCAACATTAAAATCATATCTCTCAGTAATCAGTCTTAATGTAAATGGTTTGAACCATCCCATAAAACGCCACAGGGTTGCAGATTGGATAAAAAGAAATGACCCATCCATTTGCTGTCTACAAGAGACTCATTTCAAAACCAAAGATGCATTCAGACTGAGAGTAAGGGGATGGAGTACCATCTTTCACGCAAATGGACCTCAAAAGAAAGCTGGGGTAGCAATTCTCATATCAGATAAATTGGATTTTAAACTACAGACTATAGTTAGAGATGCAGAAGGGCACTATATTATTCTTAAGGGAAGTATTCAACAAGTGGATATGACAATTATAAATATATATGCCCCCAACAGGGGAGCAGCAAGATACACAAGCCAACTCTTAACCAGAATAAAGAGACATATAAATAAAAATACATTAATAGTAGGGGACCTCAACACTCCACTATCAGAAATAGACAGAACACCCTGGCAAAAACTAAGCAAAGAATCAAAGGCTTTGAATGCCATACTCGACGAGTTGGACCTCATAGATATATATAGAACACTACACCCCAGAACCAAAGAATACTCATTCTATTCTAATGCCCATGGAACATTCTCAAGAATAGACCATGTTCTGGGACACAAAACAGGTCTCAACCGATACCAAAAGATTGAAATTATCCCCTGCATATTCTCAGACCACAACGCTCTGAAATTGGAACTCAACCACAAGGAAAAATTTGGAAGAAACTCAAACACTTGGAGACTAAGAACCATCCTGCTCAGGAATGACTCGATAAACCAGGAAATCAAAAATCAAATTAAACAATTTATGGAGACCAATGAGAATGAAAATACAACAGTCCAAAACCTATGGGATACTGCAAAGGCAGTCCTAAGGGGGAAATACATAGCCATCCAAGCCTCACTCAAAAGAATAGAAAAATCTAAAATGCAGTTTTTATATTCTCACCTCAAGAAGCTGGAACAGCAACAGAGGGACAGGCCTAATCCACGCACGAGGAAGCAGTTGACCAAAATTAGAGCTGAAATCAATCAAGCAGAAACCAGAAGTACAGTAGAGCAGATCAACAGGACTAGAAGCTGGTTCTTTGAGAGAATCAATAAAATTGACAGACCCCTGGCAAGACTTATCCAAAAGAAAAGAGAAAGGACCCAGATTATTAAAATTATGAATGAAAAAGGAGAGGTCACGACCAACACCAATGAAATTGGAAGGATTATTAGAAATTTTTATCAACAGCTATATGCCAATAAACTAAGCAATCTGGAAGAGATGGAATCCTTCCTGGAAACCTATAAACTACCAAGATTGAAACCGGAAGAAATTGATTCCTTAAACAGGCCAATTAATTATGAAGAAATTGAGTCAGTGATAAACAACCTTCCAAATAACAAAACCCCAGGCCCGGACGGTTTTCCTGGGGAATTCTACCAAACATTCAAAGAAGAAATAATACCTATTCTCCTAAAGCTATTTCAAAAAATAGAAACAGAAGGAAAGCTACCAAACTCATTTTATGAGGCCAATATTACCTTGATCCCCAAACCAGGCAAAGACCCCATCAAAAAGGAGAATTACAGACCGATTTCCCTAATGAATATGGACGCCAAAATCCTCAACAAGATACTTGCTAATAGAATCCAACAGTACATTAAAAGGATTATCCATCACGATCAAGTGGGATTCATACCTGGGATGCAAGCGTGGTTCAATATTCGCAAATCAATCAGCGTGATACATCATATCAACAAGAAAAGACTCAGGAACCATATGATCCTCTCAATCGATGCCGAAAAAGCATTTGACAAAATACAGCATCCTTTCCTGATTAAAACCCTTCAG
This sequence comes from Ursus arctos, assembly GCF_023065955.2. Taxonomy (NCBI): domain Eukaryota; kingdom Metazoa; phylum Chordata; class Mammalia; order Carnivora; family Ursidae; genus Ursus; species Ursus arctos. The sequence continues at coordinate 20,384,732 of NW_026622930.1, forward strand.
AGTGTAGGAATAGAAGGTACATTTCTCAATCTCATAAAAGCCATCTATGAAAAGCCTACTGCAAATATTATTCTCAATGGGGAAAAGCTGGAAGCCTTTCCCTTAAGATCAGGAACTCGACAAGGATGCCCACTCTCGCCACTATTATTCAACATAGTACTAGAAGTCCTTGCAACAGCAATCAGACGACAAAAAGGGATCAAAGGTATTCAAATTGGCAAAGAAGAAGTCAAAATGTCTCTCTTTGCAGATGACATGATACTCTATATGGAAAACCCAAAAGAAGCCACTCCCAAACTATTAGAAGTTATAGAGCAATTCAGTAACGTGGCAGGATACAAAATAAATGCTCAGAAATCAGTTGCATTTCTATACACGAATAACGAGACCGAAGAAAGAGAAATTAGGGAATCCATCCCATTTACAATAGCACCAAAAACCATACGTTACCTTGGAATTAACTTAACCAGAGACGTAAAGGACCTATATTCTAGAAACTATAAATCACTCTTAAAAGACATTGAGGAAGACATAAAAAGATGGAAAGATATTCCATGCTCATGGATCGGAAGAATTAACATAGTTAAAATGTCCATGCTACCCAGAGCAATCTACACTTTCAATGCTATCCCAATCAAAATACCAAGGACATTTTTCAAAGAACTGGAACAAACAGTCCTTAAATTTGTATGGAAACAGAAAAGGCCCCGAATCTCCAAGGAACTGTTGAAAAGGAAAAACAAAGCTGGGGGCATCACAATGCCAGATTTCGAGCTGTACTACAAAGCTGTGATCACAAAGACAGCATGGTACTGGCACAAAAACAGACACATAGACCAATGGAACAGAATAGAGAGCCCAGAAATGGACCCTCGGCTCTTTGGGCAACTAATCTTTGATAAAGCAGGAAAAAACATCCGGTGGGAAAAAGACAGTCTCTTCAATAAATGGTGCTGGGAAAATTGGACAGCTACATGCAAGAGAATGAAACTTGACCACTATCTCACACCATACACAAAAATAAACTCCAAATGGATGAAAGACCTCGATGTGAGACAGGAATCCATCAAAATTCTAGAGGAGAACATAGGCAACAACCTCTACGACATCGGCCAAAGCAACCTTTTTCATGACACATCCCCAAAGGCAAGAGAAACAAAAGATAAAATGAATTTATGGGACTTCATCAAGATTAAAAGTTTCTGCACATCCAAGGAAACAGTCAGAAAAACTAAGAGGCAGCCCACGGAATGGGAGAATATATTTGCAAATGACACTACAGATAAAGGACTGGTATCCAAGATCTACAAAGAACTTCTCAAACTCAATACACGAGAAACAAATAAACAAATCAAAAAATGGGCAGAAGATATGAACAGACACTTTTCCAATGAAGACATACAAATGGCTAACAGACACATGAAAAAATGTTCAAAATCATTAGCCATCAAGGAAATTCAAATCAAAACCACACTGAGATACCACCTTACGCCAGTTAGAATGGCAAAAATAGACAAGGCAAGAAACAACAATTGTTGGAGAGGATGTGGAGAAAGGGGATCCCTCCTACATTGTTGGTGGGAATGCAAGTTGGTACAGCCACTCTGGAAAACAGTGTGGAGGTCCCTTAAAAAGTTAAAAATTGAGCTACCCTATGATCCAGCCATTGCACTACTGGGTATTTACCCCAAAGATACAGACGTAGTGAAGAGAAGGGCCATATGTACCCCAATGTTCATAGCAGCAATGTCCACAATAGCTAAATCGTGGAAGGAGCCGAGATGCCCTTCAACAGATGACTGGATTAAGAAGTTGTGGTCCATATATACAATGGAATATTACTCAGCTATCAGAAAGAACGAGTTCTCAACATTTGCTACAACATGGACAGCACTGGAGGAGATAATGCTAAGTGAAATAAGTCAAGCAGAGAAAGACAACTATCATATGATTTCTCTCATCTATGGAACATAAGAACTAGGATGATCGGTAGGGGAAGAAAGGGATAAAGAAAGGGGGGGTAATCAGAAGGGGGAATGAAACATGAGAGACTATGGACTATGAGAAACAAACTGAGGACTTCAGAGGGGAGGGGGGTGGGGGAATGGGATAGACCGGTGATGGGTAGTAAGGAGGGCACGTATTGCATGGTGCACTGGGTGTTATACACAACTAATGAATCATCGAGCCTTACATCGGAAACCGGGGATGTACTGTATGGTGACTAACATAATATAATAAAAAATCATTAAAAAAAAAAAAAAAAAAAAAAAAAAAAAAAAAAAAAAAAAAAAAAAAAAAAGATTCCACAGATGGCTACTAACAACCCAAAATGGTGTCCACTGGGATGTTTTATCTATGACACTGGATGATTTCTATCTTCCACTGTGCTCAGAGGAAAGCACCTGGGATATAGAAAAGCTTGCAGTGAGAAATTAGAAAAGAGCTCCATTCTATGAAATCATGGCTCCTGGCATCCCCATAACACACAGTTCAGTCAAGCTAAGGCTTCTTTTTTGGGTTATGGCCACACTTTTTCAGCTTTGTTATATTTCCCTGCTGTTTCCACTGCCAAGGTTTCACTGCACCAGTCAACCCCACACTGTCCACTATTCTATAATCTATTAACCAATTTGATGAGCACCTCCCTGCTGGCTCTCTCCAGGTAAAGGAGGGACAACTCCTTCCCAACCTAGCAGCCATCTTAAATAATAGCTTCCACACTCAACAGGTGCTTTAAAATGTATTTGGCATGGCTCAGTTGGAGAACCACATGGGCACCTGACCTCTGCTCCCTTCTCTGGTGGCATTCTGGGAGAATAGACAGACCACACCTGTGAGCAGCCACATGGTGATGAAATAGAGTGCTGGGCAGGAAGACTGTGTCGTCCACAGCTGACCATACGTATTCCTCACTTGTCAGATTGAATACCTGCATTTGTTTCTGTAAGATAGAGAGGTTAGGACTGTTACTCCAATTTTAAACAACTGTAAGGTAGAAACATCTCATACGGACTAAAGATAAAGTAGACCACAGAAGTTGGACCTCATTCCTTGGCACAGAACCAACTCCCAAACCATAAATCTGAAGGCCAACCTCAACTCTTTTTTCATCTTCTACATCCAATTAGTACCCAAATCCTCTTTTTTTTTTTTTTAAAGATTTTATTTATTTATTTGACAGAGATAGAGACAGCCAGTGAGAGAGGGAACACAAGCAGGGGGAGTGGGAGAGGAAGAAGCAGGCTCATAGCGGAGGAGCCTGATGTGGGGCTTGATCCCATAACGCCGGGATCACGCCCTGAGCCGAAGGCAGGCGCTTAACCGCTGTGCCACCCAGGCGCCCCAGTACCCAAATCCTCTTGACTTTAATTCTCAGTGTCCTCCATCTGCCCCTCCTCTGCCTTCCATTTACATCCCTTGCCTCAGGGCCTTTTCACCTTCTACCTGGACCATTGTCTTTGTCTCCTAAATGATGCTCTTACCACTAGGCTCCTTCTCAGTCCCAGACTTGCCAATATTTCCTCCACCTTGTCACCAGAGAAATATTTATCTTATGCAAAGTTTATCTAATTCTCCTCTTAAAGGAGTTTGGTGACTCTTCAATCCTTACAGAATAAAGACTAAATTTAATCTGTCAAATAAACCTATGACCTCACCCCTAACCAATTGTCTGACCCTCCCAGAAGACTATGCACATGAACTACTTGAGATTCTAAATACACTGCCATGTGTCTACCCCTCCAGCCTGAACTGGCCTCCTTCCAAAACCCCATCTCTTATCTGCAGGCAAAGAGCTTACTCATAACTTGCTACTAGACAATAATCTTTAGGGCAAGGGCATTGTATAATTTTTCTCTATCCCGGCACTTTATTTGGCATATGGTAACCACTAAGTAAGTAGTATGTGTTGAAAAAATTAATGGGCATGTGAAAAGAATAAATTAAATGTCTCATGGCACTAGAGAGATGTGTTAGTTAAAAGTCTTCCTTCTCATTACTACTATTACACATTATTTGGACTCATATGACTACAACCGAATCATAACCATGGCCACATGGTCTTGTCACCTTCAGTTCCACAGGTCCAGTGTTCCTGGCTTTTCCCCAGCCACCCTCTGCCTGGGTTCACTGGCCTATTGCTCTGGGCTTATGCCTTACCTAATATTTAAATCACTCCTTTAGGAGAACTGCTCAGCTTGGTAGAATGATGCTACTTACTACACCGTGGGGACCCATTCAGAACTCCACAGTTAGTATGAAGATTATTTTAAGCTGAAAACATTTGAGATACAACAGATGCAGAAAAAAGCTTTCTCAGGGCTTCCCTTATCTGACTAAAAACATCAACTTCTGAGAAATGAAGCCGCCATACTTTCCCTCTTAGTGGTGGGTGTGCTCCCAGGAAGAAGACAGAGAGTAAACCCGCCATAAATCCCCTCTCCAGAGGAGTTCCGTGGCCATGAAGAAGATGGAAAGACCACTCGCACCTGCATAAACAAACATCATCACAAGCTTTCTTATCTTCCATTTGTTCTGCTAAAACCCCATCTGTCTTGCCTAAAGAAACGTATTTGTTTTTCCATAAAAGCCTCTTTCATTCCCTCCTCACCCCTGCTAAGTTAGTTATTTAAGCCTCCAACTTTAATCATTTAGAAACCTAGCTACTTTTTTTTGTTAGCTTCCATATGTATAAATTTTTTTCCTGTTAATCTGTCTTTGGTCATTTTAATTCACAGGACCCTAGTCATTAAACCAAAGAGGATATAGGAAAAGTGGTCCTCCCCAACGATATCACAATGAGGACCCAGTAGCCAAAAAGTAGCCAAGCATATATCCAAAGTTGCCAGGAGCATGAAAACAAGGGTATGGGCAGAGTGGAATTTAAGCTAAATTCTCAAGCCAGAAAGAATCACGAGGTAGTGGGTAAGCTCACAGGTTCTGGAATCATACTGCCAGGTTCAAATCAGGGCTAGCTGCATAACCCTGAGCAGTTCATACAACTTCCATATGCCTCAGTTTCCTCATCTGCGAAAAATGGATAATAACATCTTTCTCACAGGATCACTGTGACCTTAAACAAACTGAGCAGTGTGTGGTCCAGGACTGTGCCTAGCATATATGTAGCAAGAAGTTTAGCTAAAGTAATGGGATATTGAGCAGCATATATGTAGCAAGAAGTTTAGCTAAAGTAATGGGATATTGAGCAGTAAATTTTGTGTGTACCCAAAATTGGCAACAAAGGCCCAAAGCTTTGGGCAGAGAGGCTCCCCAAACCTCACATTCTAAACAAAGCTGTCAACACCAGGGCCCAGATGCCTTCCTTGGGGTTTACTAAGCCTGAGCTGCCCTTCCACCTTCACCCGCTACCACCACAAATCTCTGCCCCTTCCTAGTCCCTAAAAGACAGCCCTGGAAGGACCAAAGTGGGAGGGGGCAGAACCATCAGGGTCATGGGGCTTGTCAAGACATGCTGGGTGTGTAATGGGATGCCACTTCCCTATCTTCAAGAAAAGAAAGGAAAAACTTCAAGAGAAACCCTCTGAGAGATTAAGAAAACCTACCAGATGGGAACACTGGCATCTCACACCCTGGATGGAGCTTGCAGAGCTGCAGAACCCCTCTTCTGCAGCAGCCATAGAGTTATCAGAGGAAGTTGACCTACAGCTCTAGATGAGAGGTGCTATTCTTGAACATGGAGATTAGTGCCCATTTAAAGGTGCAAAGACTGCCAGAGATGCCCACCTCATCAGAGTGAAAAAGGACTGTGGCACAGGGTACCTAAGGGGGTGAGCCCCACCCTCCTTTCCTGCAGCAAAGATCTCAATATCTCCTTGTGAAAGAGCACTGGGGCAAGGCAGGAGCCCTGGGGCCATTCTGGTGGCCACCAAGAGAGGAGCTGCTGTCCTAAAAGGTGATTGGGCATAGATCAATTTCAGGGCCTGGGGAGACATGGCTGCCCTCTCTGGGGAAAACGTCAGTGACGGAGAGGACTGGTGGAAACTCATCACTAAACCAATGGCCATGAAGAGGTCACCAGAAGACACACACGGGTTCCCAAGATAACCAGCATCACCTCCCCATCATGACATGCAGCTGGTTTCTGTGACATGCCTCCACCATCTCCTCCCAAACTCCCAAATTCCACCAATGCAAGCAAAGTTAACCCCCAAAACGAGAGGGAAGGAAGAGCTGGCATCCTAATTAAGGCTGTCCCCACTCACACTCAATCACATGGAAATGCTGGAAAGAAGTGGAAAAACAGACGGAAGAGCTCGGACCTCAGGCAATTTGTCAAACCTGTGCCAAGGCAGGGCAGGGAGGGGAGTTGGAGATAAGATTCGAGTCAAAATAAAGACTAAAATGTAAATTGATCTCAACTTTTAACATCTAAAATTGGCCAGGAAATGCCAGAATCTGTCATCAAGGTTTAAGAAAGAGACTTTTGTCACAACATAGTTAAAGGTTTATAGAAAAAATAAAACTGTTGCATGCCGATGTCCCAATAGAGCCATTACATTATCAGCATCGGCATCCTAGAGAAGCCAGATCTGCCTGAGCTCAAGGCTACAAGTGAGACCAGAGACGGAAGATGGAGCCTTGAAGTGTGCATATGTGTAGAGCTCTGTGTGTGGCAATTTAGGGAAGATCAAAGGCAGGAAGTAACATGGGAAACCCAAGGAAATTACCAAGAATGGGGTTTAGGGCTGATGTTTTTAATTCCCCCGCACCAGTGAGAGACATCGTGGGTTGGCTGAGTTTAAAGGCACAGTGTCAACCCAGAGCCACTGGGGGCTCTGTTGGGGTTTTATGTAAATGGGGATAATGTGACAAATGTTTTTGCTTCCCAGCAGTTTTCTACTTCCCTGGTCACCCCTGTCTTTCATAAGAAAAATGGTAAACAGTACCTTTCTTCCTTCTAATCCCTTTGAAGAAGATGGGATGCTCCTAGGACTCTCATCGCTGCGCTGGCATGTATGTCCCAGCCAAACTGGCATTTACGAGAAGACTTCACCACCCCAGAAGGATGAGGCTGGGCAGGACCACCTGCCCCACACTGTCTATTCGAAGCAAAGCCAACTCTGTAATTGCCCCTAATCACTCCGTAAGTGTGAGCTTTCTGGAGAAAAAGGAAAATAGTGTGAGGATCTTAAACTAGTATGCTGCTCTCAGCCCCAAGGCAGCTTCTCTCCAGCAGAATGATCTGCGAAGTGTGATCTGGGTGGGCATGTCTTCTGGGTGGTCCCGCACCCTGGTCCAAACCCCCCAGGCAGGCTGTGCTGATGTGTGAGACAGTCTCTGCCCTGCCCATGGAGAAAGAAGGGTAGGAGCCGTGGCAGCTGCTAGAAAATCATCACACATCCCTAAAGAGCCATGCCCGGGGGCAGGTCTTCACTGTCCTCCCTCAACCAAAGTCTGCAAAGCAGCCATCAGTTTCACCTCCCCTGCGGAGGAGTGCCATGAGGAGCAGTGTATAGCTGTACACAGACTGCCCGAAGCTGCCCTCAGAAAAATACCCCTGCAACAGCAAGTGAGACCAAAAGGAAAAAAAATAAGTGGATTCAGAGAAATTCTAGAGTCCCACCAAAAAGTCTGGAATGCATTGGGTAAGTTGTAATGTGATTCAATGTGCATTCAGCTAGAGAGCAGTTATTTAGCACATCCATGAAGGAATCGGCGCCCAGGGTGGTCGACTTGCCACCTTCTCCCCTCGAATACACTCCTTCAGGGAGGACTCAGCTTCTAAAATATCCTCTTAGCTCACTGCTCCTCTTCCCATCGCCTTTCCCATATACATATTTTAAGAACTTCTATATAACTTCCAATAAAAAATAATACTTCATATAGAAAACTTGAAAAATATTAAAAAGTTTAAAGAAGACCAAAAAAAAAAAAAAATCCACCCCTAAGGCAGCCACCCAGAGAGAGACTGACTGTTAATATTTTGGTATGTCTGCTTCCAGACTTTCATGTTATGTTAGTTATGAATAAATACGTGTGTATGCAATTTAATCGAGTTGAAATAGAATTTGGAAAATTGAGTCCACATTGCCTGGACACAGTGTAAACTCTGGAATCAATTGCTGGGGTATAATCCTAATCCCACTTCTCCTTCTCTGTATCTCAGCCATGACACGTGAATAACAGTACCTACGTCAGAGCGTTGCTACAAGGAATAAAGGAAATAATACAAGTTAAGCTTTTAAAACAGGACACAGGGCATGTGGGATGAATATACGTGTTGTTGTTATTAGTATTGGTTGTGATTTGCTTTTTTATACTACACGCATATTTGTTTTCTGTGTCTTAGAGGCAGTTTACAGGAGCGAACATTGTTCCTGCCTCCCCATCAATGTGGCAGTGTCACACCTAAGACGCCGTCTGGATTGATACCATTCTCAGCAAACGCCCTGACCTTGCCAGCATCTTCCTGCGAGAGACTGATGTGACAAGATAGCTGGGGCCAGCTGAAATGTCTGGAGGGGCAGGGAAAGGTTGTGGAGGTTTCAGCCAAGCCAGAATCACAGCTGTCCTCAATTACCACAAACAGATGTTGGCAGCTCGACTCATTAGAAATGCAATCCGATCACCTTGGCAGTCTAATCCTCTTACTGGAAACTCCAGAGATGGAAAGACTCTGCGCTCCTGATTCCTGTGGTCAGGTCAATGAAGGGGACTCTCCCCATCCTGGGGGAAAGCGTCCCCAAGCATAGACTCCATATGGCAAATCTCCATGAAGATTAAAGCAGTGGTTTCCACCTGGGAGATCTTACTCCCCACTAGATAGTTGGTAATGACTGGGGACGTTTTTGGTTGTCACAGCTCGGACGAGGAGGGGATCTGCTACAGGCATCCAGTGGGTTGAGTTCAGGGACGCTGCTAAACATCTATAAGGCACAAGACAGCGCCCCAAAACAGAGGATTCTCTAACCCAAAACATCTATTTTAACCTTCAAGTTAAAAGTGGGAAAAGGCTGGCCATACTGAAATAGGCAGTCTTGAGGATCTCTAACATAGATCACAGAGGCCGGCAGAGAGGATGTATTCATGAGATAGGGTAACTACATTTTCTGTACCTTTTCTCTAGGGTGGGTGGAGGGGGAAGGAGTCAGAGGATATATACTTTCCTAAATAAGGGCTGCTATCCATAAACCAACCAACTAACAGGGAGACTTCCAGGAACCTTCATGTTAGAAAATCCAAGGTTGAACCTCAGGGAATAAAACACTTCCTTCATGATGGTTAATTTTATGTGTCAACTCGGTTGGGCCATGGGGTGTACAGATACTTGGTTAAACATTATTTCTTGATGTAGCTATGAGGGTCTTTCTGAATGAGATGAGCATTTGAATCAGTAGCTGAGAAAAGCAGATCGTTCTCCCAGTGTGGATGGGTCTCATCCAATCCACCAAAGGCCTGAACAGAACACAAAGGTGGAATAAGAGAGTTCTCTTTCTCTAGCTATGATGGCTGGGACATTGGTCTTCCATTGCCTTCAGACTTGATTCAGACTGGAACTTACACCATTGGCTCTCCTGGGACTTGCCAACCGCAGATCTTGGGATTTCTCAGGCTCCATAGTCATGTGAGCCAGTTCCTTTGGATAGCTCTCCTTGTATATGTATATGTATATGTATATGTATATGTATATGTATATGTGCACGTATATATGTATATATTCTGTTTCTCTGGAGAACCAAGACTAGTACACTCCTCCTGCTACATGGATGCTTTGTTCTCATTCTTCACAGCTCAGTTCAAACACAGCTTTCTCAGCCAGACTTTCCCTGAATCCCTGACCTCACCTCTGTATTCTCCTCTATCTCAGCTCTCCTTTTGTTTCCTTTCCAGCCACTGTGTCAACTTGTAATGAGTGCAGCGATCTTATTCACTATTCTTATTCACTATTCTATCCCCAGAGCCTAGCATAGTACCTCATACACAGTAGATGGTTGATAAAAATTTGTGTAATGAATGGCTGATTGAATACCTGAATAGGGTATGGGTTCAGGGCAAGTCCAATACATAAGCTCCTGTGGAGCTTGAGATATTAATGTATTCATTTATTTAGCTTTTACTGTGCTAAGGGCACTCAACTGAAGGACTCTAATGTGTAATGAGAATCAACCACTTGCCAAGTGCTTTTCCATCTCAACACATAGCTCTAAGATAGGTACTATTAGACCCATTTCACAGATCAGCAAACTAAGTTTCCAAGAAGCTAAGGCAACTCCCCACATCACCATGCCAATCAGGAAAAGAGAGGGAATTCAAATCCAGTCTTGAGAATTCTCTGCTTTTATCATGACACATAGTGTACAAATATTTAGAAAACATACGTAACCCTGTCCCCTGGGAGCTCACCATGAAGAATCAGAAAATACATCATTAAAACCAACAGGACATATTTCCAACCCAACTTGTAAGCATGTACTCTGTAGAGTCCTTCCAACTACATTTGACCCTTGAACAGTACAGGGGTTAGGGGTGCCAATGCTCTGCATGGCGGAAAATCCATGTCTAACTTTTAACTCCTCCCAAAGCTAACTATTAATAGCTTACTGTTGACTGGAAGCCTTACCAATAACATAAACCATTGATTAACACATATTTTATGTGTTATATGTATTAATACTGTATTCTTACAAAAAGGAAGCCAGAGGAAAGAAAATGTTAAGAAAATTTAAGAAAAAGAAAATACATTTACAATACTGTATTATATTTCTATAAAAAAAATCCGTGGATGAAGCGGACATGCACGGTTCAAACCTATGTTGTTCAAGGGTCAACTGTATATCAAAGCACTGAGGGGACACAGGACAGTGGAAAGAGAGGTGAGATGTGCTCAGGCAGCTGGCTGAGGCCATGGGCACTGGCGTCAGATGGACAGGCGTTTGAATCCCAGCCCCACCACTTACCTGTGTGAACCAGTCAAGCTACCCATTTGGTCAAGTCTAGGATACCATCAATTTAAGACACACCCCTGTTTACTGTGGCACTCACAAAGAAACAACAATGCGGAGTAAACACTGTGCAAGATGTATTGTAAGATGTATCCGGATTTCAGAAACATTAAAATGTAAGAAAACGGGCGTATGGAAATCATGAAACATTGTGCTTAATCTCTCTGAGCCTCAGTTTCCCCTGCAGAGTAGGGATAGTAACCTTCAAGCCACAAGGTTCTTATAGGTAAACCCACCATGCAGCACAGGGAGGGCCGGCCCTGCTTCTCGTTGGACCCCCAGCTCCATCTTGCACTGCCCAGGGCCTCACACACCTGCGAAGGGCCACCCCAGGCCAAGCCCAGTCCACTTAGGTCTCCTGGCTACAAACAACTGCCCCTCAACACCCTTTGGGCCAGAAGGCAGCACAGTCTCATCTCAGGAAGAACAACCTGGAGAAGATGCCCATGCGGGAACTGAGAGTAGACTCAGGGAGGCTTGAGCAAGGAATTCTAGGGTCCCAATGACACAGGGTGGGAGCAGGCTCAGAATGGGCAGGAACGTTTAGCGAAGAGACCCTTCAACCCACGGGGAGGGGTGCAGCCAAGAGAAAGCAAGACCCGGGCCCCCTTGCCAGGTTGCAAGGCTATGTGGACAGGTTACAATGATCAGAGAAAGTAATCAATGCAACATTCCTTGTTCCTCAACTGGTATCTAGTGCGGGGTCTACAAAGAGTGTCCACCCACCCTAGCAGAGAGAAAATCCTAGACAGCGTCCATGGTGTAGCCACAGCTAGCTCTTACTTGGTATCTACTACATGCAACACAGTGGGTTATATGCTTTCTATTCTTTTTTTTTTTTTAATTTAGTTAGGAGAATTGGAAATGAAACTGAAAATTAAATTGTGATCAGACTGGGGGAGGCCCTAGATGCCAGCCCAAGACGTCTTGTTCACATGAGTGTGAGATTCACATTTTGAAGCGTGTTCCCATCACAGACTACAAGTGCTATAGAGAAAGGAGATTCAGGGAACTCAGAGGACCGATGATTATGAAATGGGGGTCAATGGAGAAGGACCCCAACTATGATTCTTATGGTGGAAACGGAAAGCAAGCAATGGCAGGGAGAGAGACTGGAGAATAAACAATCTGGGGAATGAAAAAAGGACAGGGGAAAGGAATCTCTTAGGAACTACATTTTCCAGAGGCCTGGGTGCAGAATGTTACCACTGGCAGGAATAGGGAAGTTGCAAGGGAACCTGGCTTCTGAGGGAGGAGAGAAATTCAGCTAGCTTAAAATGACGATTTCACTCTCCCGGTTCTTTAGAACGTTTACTGTGTCCTTGGGCTTGTTTATGCTTCTCAGCCTCTGCCTCCAGCGCATGTCAGAAATTGTCGCATTGATGTCCCTAAAACGTCCTCATAACCCGGTGAGACCATTATTTTGGTCTCATAATACCCATCGAGATGTTGTTTTTCAGTCCGTCGATGGACCCAGCTATTGCGGTATTGCCAGGAAAACTATGATTTTGCTGTAGTCCTAAAGTCTAAATAGGGATGTAGGATCCATACTAATGAAACGTATACGAACTATTTGCTTGTCTCCACCCTGCCCTTCTTCCCACATCTAGAAACTCTGAAAGAGTCCAACAGCTCTAGTGTCACAGTAAATACACTTCTTGAAGTTGTTAGCGCGGGACAAGAAAATAGATAAAGTTTATACAACAGTGCCATCTAGTGAGTGACAAGTATTTCAAAAGGGTATGGATCCTTCTTAAATTTAGGGTTCCTGTATTTTACCCCAACAGGTCCCATGCTGAAGAGGAAATGGTGTTAAATGAAGGTGCTTCGTGTCCTCATCAGCCCTCGGAAAAATCCCTCCGTGTGATCTGATGCTGCCAAATTTACGGGGAATCTCCATGGAAGCCATATCAATAGAATGAAGAAATCAGGAGAAATCCTTGGTTTCCTCCAGAGTCCAATGTTAAATAACAAGACTCTAACACTAATCGGTGACACGACTGTCAACAGGTTCCCATCTCCTGACACTGAGCTCAGCACCCTCTCTGTGACCCTAAGCTAATAGAAACCATGCAGCCTCAGAACCACCAGGAGCGCCTCCCCCTCTGTGCTTCATGCCCAAGTGACCTAGGGCAAGGGAAACCTCCCTGGCCATCTGTTTCTTCATCTGCAGCATGGCAATGGTGATATAGTAATGGCCATTCATGGAGAGTACTGTGAGCCCTAAAGGAGGCATTTCAGGAAAAGCCTATAACACAATGGTTTGACCCGATCGAAGTGAGTTTTCTTCCGGTCTGCCCTTTCTCCTGTATCTGCTCATTTACTAATTTAGAATCAGATATCTATGTGTCTGTTTTTTTTTTTCTAAGGTGACATTCACATTTTTACTCAATAAATACTGAGGCCCTACTATGTGCCCTTCTAGGCTCTGAGGACAGACAAGCTTCCTCCCTGGTGGAACTAACCTGTAATGTGAGAGGCTCTTAGAAGACAGTACAGAATCATGAGAGACTGTAGTCTGGTCTAGGTATGGTGGGAAAGGAAAGCCTCTCGGAAGAGATTTTGAGTGAGTTGACAAGGGGAAGAGGGGGAGACAGATGAAGCTGAAATGAAGGAACGAATCTATGGTCCCCTAGAACACAGAGGGGAGCAACCGAGGTTATCCAACCGAGTCTCCCTGAAAAGGAGAGGGACCGAGAGCATTACCTGAAAGGAAGAGGAGATGTTCATCCCCCAAGACGAGTAGCCTCTGCCTTTGATGAAGCCCTCCACCGTATTTTCTCCTAGCAACTTCTCCATCACCATTCCAGGGACGTGATTCCATCTGAAGCCTGCCCCTGAGTGAACCACGCTGCCAGGTGGAAGAAGTAAAAATCAGGATGCCCCTCTAGCGTTCCTCCTCCTCTCCCTTCTCCCTCTGGGACAGCCCACCATTTTAGATAAGACAGCAACCAGCAATATTTTCTGTGTCCCGGTTTATCTGGTTTAGGGCGTACTGCCATCCGAGAGGGCTGGTCTCCACTGAACTTCAGCTTTGCACATCACACGGCCAGATCTGCAAGCCAGGGGAGCAAAGTTAGCACTTTGCAAAGTTATACGTTACACGACCAAACATTTTAATTTTTCTCTAAAACCGTTTTTTAAAGCTCTATAATCCCACGCTTTGGCTGGAAGATACAAAGTTAAACAGGTTTCTTTTGGAAGGGCTTCTAAGTCCTCAATATCCTAATAAGAATTGTGAGTTTCCGATACAGTGCATGCTACAGTTCACAAAATTACTTGGCAGGAGAACCTTTTCCGCAGAGCCTCTTTTGAAAATACACTCTGCAAAAGGCTAATTTCAGGTCTGTCTGGTTCCTGCTTTTACTGCAGACTTTGCTAGAACCTTGCTGTCTCATGAAGCATTTTCTAGTGCATCACCACTCCCTACGCACAGTCCCAAATCCAAGTGGCCGAGGCTGCACTTCTTCTCCCACAACTCTCTGCAAATACTGATACCACAGCCTCTCTAACCATTCGGTGTCCTTAAAGGATTTTCCATGTGACCCTTTTTATTTTACTGTAGGTCCCTTTGGATCAGGAAACGTGCTTTATGTGCAAGGTTCCAAGGACGCTCATGAAAATCCTTGGTCCCTGCACAACGTATGGCCCAAAGGAGTTTCACCCAGGCAGGGAGGGAAGGAGAAAGGGAGGGAAGGGGGAAGGGAGGGAAGGAGAAAAGGACAAGAAGGCAGGTCTGACTCTGGTTAAAAAGATCGCAGACCCAGGGCCACAAGTTGGCTCCCGATCAATCACAGCTTCTCTGGGCCTCATTTCCTCCTCAGCCAAACAAGGCTGAAAACATGTGCCCTTGCTTCTTCCTAGGACTGATGGAGGGCTCTAATGAGATCACCAATGCAGACGCAGCTTGTAACTGCAAAGTACTAGGCTGGTATAAAATAGCATCATAATTAGCACAGGGCCAAAACATTCCTTTCGTGTCTTCCCCAAGGCGGCAAGGGTGTCATGCCCGCGGTACGATGGGGTAACCCAGCCTGCGTATACGTTTCACTAGAAAGCACCTCCCAGTTCCCAAAATAATGCCTCTTTCTAAATCCTAATGCTTGGAATTTCTATGACACAAGATAGATGTTTCCATTCGCATTACATACAACTTGAAATACTTAAAATGTGCAGATTATGGGTATCAATTTCATTCCTGGAAGAAATTTCAAAAAGGGAGAATTCTGCGCCTTGAAAATGAGGTTCAAAGAACTATATGCACAGTTTTTTTAAAACAACTAAGTTGGGAGCCACAAAGGGCAATGATACCTTCTTCAGAATTTTATTTAGGAAAATATTCAGATTAACTTTTGCCAAATACCCACTCAATAGAAAGTATGCCAAACATTCTCAAACAAACGACAAGCATATTTGTTGCTCCCCAGTAACTCCAGCTGTAGGGAGGAATCACACTATCAGATTAGAAAACCAGATACCGGATCTAAGCCTGAATTCAACTAAAAAAATTAAATGAAATTCCTAATAAGCGAGGAAAATTGTTATGGGAACAGGACTAGGATATCCACTTTGTAAAGCCTCTCCAGAATCAAGGCTGTGGCTTATTATCTGATTATCTAAATGCAAGCCATTTTTGTAATTACTTTTATTGTTAATAAATTCTACCCAGTTTGGATGAGGCCATCAACACGTTAATGTGAATTTCGATTTTGAAAGAGAAAACCAGACAGCAGTCACAATCAAGGTGCCCGGATTCCTCCCAATTACTGCCCCCAATTATTTCCACACCTACCGCTGACATGTTTAATCTCCTTCTCCTGGCCTAACCGACAGCTTGCAGGGAAGAAGAATGCTAGCTAAGGCATTGCTCAGTAGAGAATGTAGGTCCAATTTAAATAATTAGAAGCTTATTTCATTTCTCCTCTCTTTCTTGTAAGTGCACTTGAAAGGAATGCGCATGCCAAGCTTCATGCCTTTAACTCATCTGGGAATGACTTACTGACTTTTCCTTAAGCCACTTTCTTTACCAGCCCTTCCCTGTGTGTCACCTAGGACACTGAGGATAATTTAAAGTTATTGGACGATAATCAATAAGCAAGGGCCATCTCTATTCCTGGCTTAAAGGTCTTTGATCTAGTAAATCCTCAATTACAGCCGCCTGTGTTAGCCTTCCCGTTAACCGCATGACCTGGACTGGTCCTCTTATTCTTCAAGTAAGATGAGCACAGGAGCAGCACAGTTTACTGCTGATGAAGTGGGTCTGCAGTTCACTTGGGCCTGGGACCTGTCTCCACTTTCTGCAAAGCGCCTGCCCTCCTCTCCTGAAGTGGTTAGAAATCTCTTTCCCTATGGCAAAGGCCTGAGTCATAATTTTGTTGCATGACTTGGAGACATTCATATTTGTCCCCCTTCGTTGATGACAGGCCTCTGAGTGCCAGACTTTATGAGGTTCTGGAGACTCAACAGGCTCATCGCTGTCCCTGTATTGCTCCAAGTGCAATTCAAAGATACTCCCTGCAAATGAAGATCCTCCGGTCAGAGGTCCTCATTCCGTACGCTTGAAATGGGTCCCAGGCATTTTCACTGTTAACCCCTGAATTCCATGTGGAGCAACACTGTGATGGTGACCAGCAGATGGGACTGTGTTCCAGGAATCTGCATTGGTAACAAATTAAGTGATTCTTTTGCACATTGGAGTTTGAGACTCTCTAGTCCAGAAGGGATATAAACAAGTAAACAACTAACTTGTTATTAAGTCAAAATGAAATAGAGTCTGGTTAAAGCTACTAGCAATTTGCTGCAGGAGAACAGGAAAGAGTACGGGGGGGATCCGAGACTCACTGAGGTGACTTACCCATGAAGTTGACGAGAAGATAATGGTTGAGAATGGGATGGATGATGTTCCAGACAGAAAGAACAGCAGGTGCAAAAGCTCATGGTAATAAGAGTGCAGGGTTTATTTGGGAATTTGGGAATAGTCTAATAAGTAGGAAGCTGAAATGCACACTAAGATTGGAGGTGTGATAGGAATTTAAATTGACAAGGAAGTAGAAGTCAACCACAAAGTTACCTGAATGTAGTTCTTCAGACGGTAGGGGCAGAGATCTGGTCCAATATTTAAAAATGAATTTAAATAATCAGAAATTACAGAGGGATGGAACGAAAATGGAAAGGTGACCAAAATTATTCAACATTAAAATGCCTTTGCCTACTGCCTACTTCATATTTATCGAATCTTGCTGACTACCTACAGGATGCCGGACACAAGAGTGAGCTCAGGAGAAACAATGCTAAACAACATTAACATGATCTCCCTTCCATCACAGGATTTACGGTTTAGCATTTACTATGCGGCAGCCGTTGACTAGCAGACAAGAAACCAAAATGGCGCCTCGAGGAATTTACAGTGTAAAAGAGGATTGAGTCTAACACACACACACACACACACACACACACACACACATTTACACATGTCATCATAAACCACAAGAAAGATTGGAATAAAATGTTAGAGGACTAAGTGAAGAAAGACTATTTGAGAAGAGCCGTAAAGCATAGACAACATTTTTGACCAGGGGAAGATGGAAAAATAATGCTTATCCCTCAACCTCAGAATAACCCCTCAAAGCAGGAGTATTGCCCCCATTTTATATGTATGAAGACAATTCTTCAAGGAGTTGTATAACTTCCAAAGCTAACAAAGCGAGTAAGTCAAAGAGTCAAGACTCATTCATATTCATTCATTTAATTTACTCAGCAAATATTTATTGAGCAGCTACTATGTGACAGGCAGATCTGTCTTGCACCAAAGTTTCTATCATTTTTCTCTGCAACACTTTAAAAATTAATCACATAAATAAAATTAACACTGACAGGTAATAGCATGAACAAGAAGAAAATGAAGACTATGGAAGAAAGGATAATAATTTTTATAATATGTTTTATGCTTTGTAGAGCATTTTTACATACATACATTATATCATTTGATCTCTACAAACTCCTAAATACAAGGAAGAGTCTAATGCCTGGTAAATACTATGTATGAAATGTCTAACCTTTCATCTTTATCCTGAATTCTTAAAATCTTCAATTCTTAAGGGCCTTCTGTTTTTGTTCCCAAGGGGTTGTTTTGTTTTGTTTTGTTTTTTAACCCAAAACTGGTCTTACTGGTTTTAAGAGGAAAGAATAAAAAACAAAAATGGTCCATAATCTCACTGCCCAAATTTCTTTCGTTAATTTTTTTAACTTTTTATTTTAAAATAATTTTACACAGAATAAAATAGCAAAAATAAAATAGAGGTCCCATATTTCCTTCACTAAGCTTTCCCTAATTTTAACAAATGACATAACCATAGTAAAATTATGAAACCAGGAAATTATCACTGGTTCAGTAACTAATAACTGAGCTACAGATCTTATTCAAATTTCACCAGTTTTTCTCCTACTGTCCTTTTTCTATTCCCATCCCTCACATTGAAGTCAGTTGTTGTGTGTCTTTAGCTTCCAATCAAAGACAATTCCTCAGTCTACTCTTGTCTTTCAGATGTTGATACTTCTGATGAATAGTAGTTAATTATTTGGTAGAATGCCTATCAGCTCAGGTTTGTCTATGATGTCCTGATGATTAGTTGAAGTTATATATTTTAGGCATATTACAGAATACCACAAAAGTAATGCTGTGCCCTTCTCAGGACATCCTATCAGGAAGAACATAATATCAACATATCTTATAACATGTGATATTATTTTTGATTACATGGTTAAGGCAATATCGATTGGGTTTCTCCATTGTAAAGTTACTATTTCTCCCTTTGTAATTGATAAGTATCTTGGGACAGATACTAATACACTATTTCTCCTCAAATGTTTGTCCTCTGACTTTAGCCATCAACCCATGGATCTTCCTTGCAACAGTTAACTGCTGCGATGTTGCCTACTGGTGACTTACTAATTCCCACATTCCTTCTTCATATATAGGGTGGATTTCTTCTGTAAAGAAGAGCTGTCTTTTCTCCCATTTATTGATTTCTTTGATTATTTACATCAGGATGAACACATAGATATTTATTTTTAATATTCTTGTTACTTACGATGTTTCTCACATTGACCGCTTAAGCCATTGGGAGTTCCATTAGCTGTGCTTCCGTTTCCTCTTGGTATAGCTTCATCTTTTTAATTGTTTTTTTTTTTTAGAACTTCTTTAATTTCTGATATTATAAGATACTCCAGGCTCATTTTGTATTTCCTTGTCCCAGCCCTAGCGTCAGTAATTTCTCCCTAAAGGAGTCCTGGTTTTTTTTCCATCAAATATGAAATTTAGAAACAAGATCTTGGTTCCATATGTGCTCATTGCTACTGGAATATCATAGTTCCTTGGCCCTCTAAGCAGACATAGTTGGGAAATAGTTTGCATAAAAATCTATGCTTACACTTTCATTTACATATATTTATCAATTTATCTGTATACATATTTTAAAAACATGAGTCTATACAGATACCTCCAATTCCAACCCAACACCACCAGACTAACTCCAGTCTTTCCCATTTCACCCCAAGTGGACCCATAACAGAACCCTATAACACAGCAGAATCACTCTAGGGTCTAGGGCATGGAAAATAGGGCAAAGGAGGCTTGGGAACAGGACCTGGTTCCTAGGTAGGCACATTCATTGGATAAGGTTCTCTTAGGAAGGCAACTCTGGATTTTCCAGGTCAGGATTTATCCCAAATATTCTGTGTCGTTATTACCATCCACTTTGGAGCTAGGTTACCATTCCCAGAGATCTAAGATACAATAGAAGAATTTCTAAGAGTTTGTACCTGGCATCTCAAATTGGCAGCATTTCAAGGCCTGCAAACCCACTTTGTTTGGGAAACATTGCCAATTCGAATCTGAATGCTTTACAGTGCTGCATGGAAGTTCCCTATCCCCCAGATTCCCCATTCCTCCCTCTTACTTTAGGCCAACCCTCTTCATCCATATACCTTAGGTGCCCAGCCCCTAGTGAGATTTTTTTTATATTGATCTGGTTCCACTCCAGTTTGAGTTACCCAGAATATCTGGGATGAGGTCAGGGTAGAGACCATTTAAAGGCTCACCTTCTCACCCAGGGTTGCTAATGAACAACCAATGTTAAGAATCACTGGTCTAAACCCTGCTTTCAATCTGTCCATCAATCTTTTTTCTGCCTTGTGTTTCTCTCATTACAAAGGAATGAGAAGGTTGAATAGTGTTCCCCCAAAATTCGTGTTCACTTGGAACCTCCAAACATGATCTTGTCTTTGCAGATTAAATTAGTCAAGAATCTCAAGATGAAATCATCCTGAATTTAGGCTGGACCTTAAATCCAATGACCGCTGTCCTCCCAGGAAGAAGAGAAGACACAGGGAAACACACAAGGATGAAGGATATGATAACGGAGTCAGACATTGAAGTGATACAACTACATGCCAAGGAATGGCAAGATTCCCAGGAGTCACCAGTAACTAGGAAGAGGCAATGAAAGATTCTTTCCTAGAGCCTTCAAGTGGAGTCTGGCTCTACTAACACCTTGATTTCAGACTTCTAATCTCCAGAACTGTGAGAAAATAAATTTCTGTGTTTAACCCACCCAGATTATGGCAGCCCTGGGAAAGTAATGCACCCTCCCATTAACTCACCTGTCTGTTGAGAATTACTCAAATATCCTAAATGTCTATGGATGTCCTTGTGCCTCCAGAAATAAACTGAAACTATCCTAACAATTAGAGGCACTAAAAGGACTATAGAAAGGAAGTGACTGCTCAGAAGAGACACAAATAGCTATGAGAATCTAGAACCTTCCAGGGACCTATGGAACCAGTTAGCAGGAAGAAATCCAGGCTTCCTTAACACATTTTCTCATCACTTCATTTACTCCCTGTTAGTGGCAGCGGAGGACATGACTTTAACACTAAATAGATTCACTTAAACTAGTAAAGTCTTATTGCCTTCTCTCGGGTTGTCTCCCCTCTTTCCCGTGGTCTCTCTGTATTTCTCATGCTTCATAGTTTTCTGCCTTTCTTTTACTCCTGCTCCCTCTTCTTTTCGGCCAGATGGGGAGGCAACTCAACATCTGAAAATCTAGTCTTATTTCCCCCTCAGGCA
Source organism: Ursus arctos (assembly GCF_023065955.2). NCBI lineage: Eukaryota > Metazoa > Chordata > Mammalia > Carnivora > Ursidae > Ursus > Ursus arctos. The sequence goes on from NW_026622930.1 coordinate 20,405,822, forward strand.
AAAGCCACTTTCACAAAACAACCCTACGAATGCCAGCATCAGGTTGGTATATCTTTGAGCAAAATGGGTTCCACACCAGAAGTCATGGCTGAGTCACAGGCAGTGATGCAGGGACCCAGGATACATTGGCTGCCCCTTGGCTTTTCCAACCCTTAGTACAACCTGAGTATCTTTGTGACAGTCAAGGAATTAGAGTAAGATTTATGATAAACACCTCCTAGCCACACCACAACAGGTCCTTGCTATACTCATTCGTGATTTGTAGAATCTTCTTCCCATGGTGATGAAAAGGCCCTCAGTATTTTTGCTCCTTAAAACCCCAGTTCACTGATGGGAAAATGATATCCCCCAAATTTTCTACAAATTCAAGCCATATATAGAGTTTCCAAGGGATAAATTTGTTGTTGTTGTTGTCTCCTTTTCAAACTACAGTTACACATTGATTTGTCTTCTCTCTGAATACTCCACCAAAATATAATTCCTATAGGAGGTTGGTGATTTGGGCTAACCTAATATTGGTTGGAGATAGGGTAGGAATCATCCCAAGAATTCTGGAATTGGGCTATATTTCAAATGGTTCTCCTCCGTATTAGCAGGGTTGGTCAGGAAAGAAAAACAGCAGTAAGGAAGGAAAAATCAGTGGGGAAGAATAATTCTAACATCTGAAATGCTATCTACTGTTAATACTTCACAGACCAAACATCTCTATCCATGGGGTCCCCAAGGTTCTCTGCACATTCCAATAACCAGAGGAGATTTTTAAAATCCTGATGTCCAGAGAACTTTTAAAAATCCTGATGCCCAGCTCATCTCCCAGAACAATTGGATGGGAATGTCTGGGCATGCGCATCAGTGATGGGGCACATGGGTGACTCAGGTAAGCGTCCAACTCTTGACCTCAGGTCAGGTCTTGATCTCAGGGTTGTGAATTGAAGCCTTGCATTGGGCTCCATGCTGGGCATGGAGTCTACTTGAAAAAAAAAATCTCCAGGTGATTTCAATATGCAGCAAAGTTCGGCATACCGTATGGTTGCCAAAATGACCAGACATTTAGGTCCTTTCTAGGGCTCTAAGACTGTGCAAAATGGAAACAAGATTATCTCTCCCTCCCTATCAAAAAATAGATTTTCAAAGACAAGGGGCTCTGAGATTCTTAGAGAAAAACATTATGTAAATACAGGCTATTATTATTGCTGGTTGGCAGGTGTCTGGGACATATATTTCATTCTCTTTAATCATCCAGATGAGGCCAAATGTCCCAGGGATGTGGAGTCAGCCCATCATTATGCCTAGTGGGTACTGAGGATACAAACACAGGTGTTGCGAGTGGCGGCAGGAGCAATCACTGAGTTCCTGTCTACCACTGGGACAACCTGCAGCTGCGTGCTTTATTGGAGGCAAACCCCACTAAGGTCTAGGATCTGTTGCTATTCACTTCTGATTCAGCCTTGTGTATTGCAGAGTAAGTGGTCTTTGCCTTGCTGATTATTGGGTATAAAGAGGAATAGACCTTACTCTTTTATCTCAGACACATCTAGCCTCATCATGCAAAATGAGAGTTTAATACTAATCCAGTCATCTGAGTCTAATTCAACATAAAACATACCCCAATCTAACAGCAAAGTCTAGAACTGCTGATATGCCACGCAGGAAACTCCTGAGTCTTGTTTTTTCCTTAGCAGTAACTATAGCAATAAAAGGTTGGAGGAGAGTATAAATATTTAAGGACCAAAATAAATCTTTAAATGTTGAACAACCAGGTTATGGGTTATGGGTAAACTGGAGACTGGTCCCTGAGATGGCAGCTCATCGAATAATGATAGAACAGCAAAACCTTAGCCATTCCTTCCCTATCAGGACAGCATTAGTGTATGTCAGCTTTGTAATAGCTTAAGCGGCTAGAGCCAGCAGATGGTGTTTTTATGGCCCTATATAAACAGTATTAAGTCATTTTAACTCTTTCTCCAAACTCGGGTTTCCAAACAAGGCTACAGTTGTCCCCCTCTCTCGTCCTCTGAGATGCTCATGAGGAACAGAGTTAGCTAGCATTTAGTAAGCACCAATTATGCACCAGACACTTCTTATAGGGATTTATTAACCCCTATCTACAAAGACAGCTAGGAGGGGCAGAGCCAAGATAAGAACTATGTATGGGACTTCCTGGCTGTGACTCCTCCCACTATTGCCTCACCATCTTCAACCTTTATTTGCATTGATTAAATACACAGGAGGGGACAAAATCAGCTGAAAACTAAATGCTGAATGGCTGTCCTCCATGACTAAGAGTGTGCAAATCAGTATGGCCTGTTCCTATTTGAAATTATTGCTACTTAGAGTTTCTCATGTGTTATTTGATATATCGATTATCCCATTTTACACTTGCAAGAAGTATTGTCTCTTCATATATGAAATTTTATGACTTGCCACTTCAATCGAATTAATTTCACCACGCATTGATTAAACTCCTGTGTAAGCGTTCCAGCATTTTAAAGCAGTTTTCAAAAAGGTAAAAATCAGGGCTCTCATTCAAAATCATACATGTCAAAGATTTTATTCAACTCATTAATTAATGAGGGAACAGGTGAGATATATATAGCCAATTCCATAAATGAATGTTAAGGTTGCTGGGTCACATACAAAATTGACGGATGTCTTATGGGGGCAATAACCCATGACCTCTGAGGTTATCACTTCCAATAAACGGGTGTTATTTTTGCATCTCTACTGGACAAAAATTGACAGGTTAACTGACGCCCTTCTAGAGCTGTAAAATAGGCCAGTCAATAGAAAATCGAGCCCAGAGTTAAGCTTCAGCACACGGTGATACCTTTGCTTATTTCCAACTTTTAGATAATTTTTCTGACAGTGTTTAAGACACTGAAGTGGAAGAGGTATGGGTAGACAGTGCCTAGGAAGATCCAATCACTGTCTCCAGAGCCCTACAGTCAAGTGTCAGGGAACAAAACTTGGATACATTCATAACTTGAAAGGTGTCTGTAAGCAATCAGGTGATACTGTAGTGTAAATTGTACACATTTGTGCTAAAGTAAGTTAAAGGAAGGTTGTTATAAACTGAGTTACTTAAGGAAGGAAGTCATCTTGGAAAAGAAAGTCTTCTTTTGAGCAGAGCTTGACAGAAATTGTAGGACATGGTTTAATGAAGATGAAAAAGAAGAGTGATCCAGTTCTGTGGAAGAGTAAAGGTAGACCAAGAGATGAATCTGGTCAACAGTGGTTGGTCACCTTGGCAGCACACTGCTTTCACGTGGGGAGCTTTTCAAAATCTTGATGCCCAACCTGCACCCAGGCTAATTAAAATCAGCATCTCTAAGGGTGAGGTCTAAGCATCAGTAGTTCCCGGAGCTCCCCAGGCAATTCTAATGGGAAGCCATGGCTACTCAAGTGTGGCAGAACCAACAGACCCGGGACTTTGTTAGATCTCGAGGCTCTCGGTGACCCCTTCCCCACCTGCTCAATCAGAATCTGCATATAAACAGATCAAAACTTAAGATGCTGCAAGATATTCTTCTGCAGATTCCCACCATCCCTGACATAGGAACTGTTTGGAGCACTTAATTTACATTCAATATCTCAGGTCCCTCCCTTAGAGAGTTGGTGATTCAGAGACAAAGTCAAGAGAACACTGGAATTAACAAGTCTCCTTGTTATTATTAAGGAGTTTGGGAAGCACTAAAAGTAGACCCACATTTGTAGGACCATTTTGTTGATAGCCTTGACTACAGATGGAGGTAGTTTGGCTTGATCTGTTGATCTCACAGCAGTTCTCAACCCAAATTCCGCATAAAATCACCTGGAGATGCTTTTCAAAAATGCAACTGTCTTCACCCCAACCCCAGAGTCTATTGGTTCTGGCATGGGGCTTAGGTATTGGTGTTCTTGTTTGGTTGGCTGGTTGGTTATTTTTTTAGCACCTTAGCTGATTCATTCTAATGTATAGTCAGGGTTGAAAACTCACTATGTTAGGAAGCTAGCTCCTCTTGAAGAAAGAAAAAATGTGATTAAAAAAAAAAAAGGTATTTTAGGAAGTCTTGTCTCACAACAAAATATAAAATTTAGTTAAGTGTTTTAAAAATATGTAACAATATCTACTAACTAAGTCATGGCAATCAAATGCTGGGGACAGTTGCTGGAATGAAGAGGGAAAAAGTCTCTAAGAGCAAGAATCAGAAAAAGTTAATAACTAGAATTACAAAAAGGAGAAAATATGAAGAATTATTAAAATATGCTGCAAGATTATGGCAAGGGGAAGGAGTTAGAGTAGACCAGCCCCAAATTCGAAATTTAGAAAAAGGAATTAAGTTGGTGAGTGCAATGGTTATTTTTATGTGTCAGCCTAATTGGGCCATGGGGTACCCAGATATTTTGTCAAACATTCTTCTGGGTGTTTCTGTGAGGGTTTTGGACACTTATATTGGTAGACTGAATAAAGCAGATTGCCCTCCCTAATGTGGGTAAACCTCATCTAATCAGCTGAAGGCCTGAATAACACCAAAAGCTCACCTTCCCCTGAGAGAGAGGGAATTCTTCTTACCTGACTGCCTTTGAACTGGGACACTGGGTTTTTCTCCCCTTCTTACTCAAACTGAAGCATCTGTTCTCCCTAAGTCTCAAGCTTTCTGGCCTTCAGTCTGGAACTATACCATCGGCTTTCCCGGGTCTCCAGTTTGCTAAGTGCAGATCTTAGGACTTGTCAGACTCCATAGTCACATGAGCCAATTCCTTACAGTAAATCATATATATATAAAATATATATGTATATATAAAATATATACACATGCTATAACAAAGGAGTTAGTCACCATCAGTTGGTTTAATGGAGATTCAAAGATGGGAGCCAAAGAGAAAAAGAAGGCTTAAGGTACGCCCTCTCTGGAGGCTGTCAGCTTTGGGAAGCTGAGGGTCCACTAACTAGAGGTAGGGCACCCTACATGATTGATTTGGGGAACATATTTGTGTTTCATTGCTCTGAGTTGGGGCTGGGGTAAAAATTAGGGAAGCTAGCAGTTATTGACCAAGTCCTGGCTCTTCTGGGCCCGTTGCCGCAGAGGTTGTGGACCAGTTCTATTGTCATATACGGTCTGGCGCTTGTCTGTTTGTATATTCACTCTCTCATATCCTAAATGAACGCCCGACAATATCAGGTTCCCACTTCCCAGATATTTTTAATGACTCTTTTTTTTTTATCTAGTTCAATTTACTTAATACTATTTGGCCACATCCACATTTACACTTATATATGAGATCTTTCCAGACCTTAACCTCATCTGAATTCTACTTTACAACAGGGGAAGTATTCGACAATTAGGTTTTATTATTATCTGTTGACAAGGCCATCAGATCAGGAGACTACTGACAATGAAAGCTAATTTGTTATCCTTACAGATCCCAAGAAAAAGAACCATGCCACTCCATGAGAGGACAACACAGGAAAACAAGGGAATTGATCAGGAGGTGGGGACTGAGGGGTCCTGGGTGAGAGCCTTTATCCTGGTTTCCACAGGAAGAAACAGACAAATGAGGGTAAATGGGTTTAAGTCTGGCTAGTTTGAGCCAGGGCATGGAGAGCTACTATCAGGAGTGGCTCTGGCACGCCTGGGTGGCTCAGTCAGCTAAGTGTCTGCCTTCAGCTCAGGTCATGATCCCAGGGTCCTGGGATCGAGTTCCAAATCAATCTCTTTGCTCAGCAGGGAGCCTGCTCCTCCCTCCGCCTGCTGCTCCCCCTGCTTGTGCATGGGCTCGCTCTCTCTCTCTCTGACAAATAAGTAAATAAAATATTAAAAAAAAAAAAAAGGAGTGGTTCTTAAGGAAGTTTCAAGAAGGGTATAGAAGACTCCAGAATCTGTAACGGTGTCAGGATTCTTAGCTGCAAGTAGCAGAAACCAACTCTGGCTAGTGGAAGCAAAACAGACATTTATTAGAAGGATATCAGCATCTCTCAGGTTCAAGAGGAGACTCAAGAAGTGGACTTGCAAAATAGGAGGAAAATAGCGAGCTCCTGGTCTGGCAGGAAGAACAATCAAGTCTGCTTCCTGCTGCTACTTTTGCCATAAAGAATGACTTCTAATCTTCTGACATCTTTATGAACGCTCCCTCCAAGAATCTACATTTTGGGAAATAGCCCCCAGTTGGTGTAGACCAAGTCATTTGTCCACGTTAGCCTGTGCAGGCATAGGAAGGAGGAGAATCTGGCTCCTCAGCTTCCCTAGTTGGGTAGTTGGGAGGGAGGGTTAGGGTACCTATGACACACTGTGACCTTATGTAAACTTTCTTCAGGCATACTAGGCAGTGAAGGGCCTGGAATATGGACAGCCAGAAAAATTTTAAAAAGTCCACAAGAGTACCCCCCCTCTCCTCTCGGCGGCTGTTCTTGCTTAGGACTGAAACCCAGACATTTAAAGCATATGGTGTGTAAGGTGTGTAACGTGTGTGGGTACACATAGACACTGCTCTGGCAGAGGGGCAAGAGGATTCCTTCCATCCTGGTGCTAACAGGCGATCCAGCATGGGACAGGTTCATGTTTGTGCCATGCTTGTCTCCCCACACTCTCCGCCCTCCCCTACTGGACGTTACTAAACACCCACCATGGCGGTCACTCTAACTGGGCAAGGTGCATGTAGACACCACCCCTGGCCTTTCCACTTTCCTTTCGTAAGGACGATAATGCCCTTGGGCAGGGAATAGAACTGGACATATGTGACTTTATTATTTGCACAGCTTTAAACATTGGTAAATCTGAAAATTGGATTCCAATTTATAACATCCTACTCTCTTGTCATTCCTGACCTAGAAACCTACCTGTCAACTCTTCCCCTAAATTGCTATGGCCCACGTATTCCCTATCAGACAACTGAGGATGTCGCTTTATCCTATTGCCTTGTGAATGTTAGTCTTACTCATTGCTTCTTTCCAGCATTTGAAGACATCCCGAAACATAATCTTCTTTGAAAAAATGATTTTCAAAGTGACGTATTAGAATAAAATCCAGGCGAGTCGGTTATCCAGGTATTTCGATGCCACTATTCTGAATATGTGGCAACACTGGGTCGTCGGCTTTGGGTTTCAATGCCCGTTCATTCTGCACATTTGGTGCTGTGTACCATTAGTCCGAAAATGGAATTTCTTGATTCTGTCTTCATTCTCCACCACTCAATTCCTTTGATCCTAAATTTGTATTCCTGCAATTGCTTATGCTTGTCCAAGTTTTTCTGCTTGATGTATTTCTAAGTCTACTGGTGTCAGCGTAGCAAAGCTAAAATGGTATGATCCCACAAAATTGGGACCCAGACTCTTCCTTCAATGTCCAGCACGGAGTGCAGATGACTTCTGGGTATGAGACGGTGTTAAAGATGGTGATGATGATTTGCAAATAAACAGAGAAAGTCTGTAGCTCTAGCTGGATCCAAATTAAACAGCTTTTATTGCCTCAGAGAGAATGCAGACCACTGACATCTCTTGTCAAAAACCAGTCTGCCAATATCTGTCACCCCCTTCCCAAATACTATGTTTCACACCAGCTAAATCTCTAGGTATTGGGAATACAATTTACTGCTTCATGCTGGGCTCTGTGTAAAGGCCACTATTTGCTCCTGTTGACTGAGTTTTTGTAATAGGTTAAAGGATTTCTGCATGTGAGCTTTATTGAGCACTTGGGCTGTATGAGGAAAACAGGGGCAAATTTTCAGCTATTAACCAGTTACTTCTTGTGCCACTGAAATATTCTATTGAGGGTGCCAGTTGGGGTTAGCCACAGCACGAGGAGAGGCAGCAAGGGCATCCAGAGACATGAGAAATATCTGTCACATTAAATACTTCATATCATGCACCTATTAGCCTCCTGATACAGCAGGACTGATGGCATAGGATTTGTAAAATGCCGAATATTTACAAAATCTCATCGTGTGACACCGACCAAGAATGACAGGTGCATACTGGGGTGGAGAGGCCACATGAAGGTTGCATCAGTGTGTAAAGTGACAAATACGAGCCCCTTTCTTCAGACTGACATGGCGCTGATTTTGAAGAACTTCAGTTGGCAGGTACAATATTCAATACTAAATCCATGTTTCCATATCGAGGAGGTTCAAACACGCTATAAGACTCCCAGGGCCCTGTTTCTACCGTAGGCACTTCGCCCATGGCCTTGGCAGAATCATGCAGGCTGCCAGGAGCCGCTCTGTTTTCCATCTCATTGAGTGGAAAGGACGATACTATACGCATAACTTTAAGATGTTGCCGTGAGGCTGAACCAGGCACTGTCTGCAGAGAACTTTCCTGCTCAGAGCAAAGCTCTAGAGAGCCCTGCCCTCTACCTCAGAGCGGCACTGCACTCTTAAATAAGATTATTTTCCCTCTACCTTGCTGTTGCCCAGTTTAGGAATGAAAAGAGCGTTGGTACAGATAATCATAAGAGCAATTCGAGTTGCTATCCTAACTGTTGTGATGTTAGCAGCTTATAGACAGAGAGGGCCCTGAATTTCAATTTCTAATTATGTTTCCGGTACCATACTTCTATTTTTTACATTTTGATGCTTTGATGTCTAGAAGGATATGACCTTGGAGGAACTATCCCTTCCAGAGCCAGCCGGTTGCTAGACACAGTATGCTTTTCTCCATCAAGTGTGCATTTCAAATGCAAACCAACCCACCCAGAGCCCACACTCCAACCTCCCCCATCAGGCTTTCGCAGTCAGAGCTACTATTCCCCAGCCCTCATTACCTCCAAGCCAGGTACCACATAACTAGGGACAGCCCCTATGGCCCAGGGCCCACTGAAATTAACCATTTGTTCACCAAATTAATTCCTTTAACTAGGTTTTCAATTTGGGGCTGATTCCACCCTAACTCCTTCCCCCCCCCCCCGCCCCAATAAATGTCCTTTTTGCTTCCACCAGCCAGAGTTGGTTTCTGCAACTAAGAACCCTGACATCATTACAGATTCTGGAGTGTCCCCCACACACCCTTCCTGAAGCTTCCCTAGCCCCTCAAGAACCACTCCTGATAGGAGCTCTCCATACCCCCCTCCCAGTCTACCGCATAAACAGCATGCTCTCTAAGTTCTTCGTCTGTATTTCTTTACCGTCGATTCCTTTTCTGATATACTAATGCCTGAGAAATTTCTCTGAAACTCTACAACTGGCTCCAAATGTTCCAGCCACACAGAAGTCTCAGCAGAATGATCTGGATGCCCCAGGAGACACTACAGAGTTTGCAAGTGGACAAAACACAAAAATTTCAATACTTTAAATGCAGTGCATTCTCATCACATACCCAGAGCTACTTTGTTTAGTTATGTTTTCAGGGGATCTTACTTCTGTTTGTCAGGTCTATGGTGTGGATGCTTCCCTCTCTCACTGAGGGGTTCAGAGTCTTAATTAAATAGTGAGTGTGAAGGGCTTTGACAGCATAAGATGAAATGTGTTAGAGAAATCCCTAGGGAGTTTCTTCATGTTGGCTCAAAAGACACAAAGAAATTAGAAAGCTTTAACAATTGAGCTAAAGTTCACTAGTAAACTTTTTGGTTTTCCTTGTGTGTGGTATCGTACAAAGGCTGAATTTTTTTTTTAACTCTCCTAACTGTAAATGAAAGAACCATGTTGAAAACCCCTGCAGGACATGTTAAATTTAAGTTCTCCATGATGGGTCTGTGGGATATATATAATCAAATTATTGTCTATGGACCTTGAATCTTTTCAACAAAGAGGAAACCTGCCTGGACTCAGTTATTTAGTTAATACTTCCAAAAGGAAATCTGGGATCCAAATTTTAGCTGAGTATGAAAGGAAACATCCCCCCCTTAAAATACACATCTCCTGAGTGGAGTGTCCCTTCCCTGAGATTGAGACATAATATTCATTCACTTCTTAGGGTTTGGATTTGGGGTTAATTTAATTATGTCTCAGGAAGCCAAGTCCTCTGCTATGAGCCAGAAAAATGATGGAGAACAGCAATAAGCATGGATCAAAAGCCTTTTCATTTAGAATGAAAGGATGTGGGTAGAGGGAGGACTCTCCACTGAGCCAAACTCCACAAACAGGGACTCATGCACCACCCTGGGGAGGAGAGGGGAGGCAGCTTGACCCTGGAGCTGTGTGCCAGTAGCAGACTGGTGTGTTTGACTGACTGAGGGTGAGATCGGAGGAGAATGAGGAGAAACCCAGCAGTCCTGCAGCTCTGACCCCGAAATCTGAGCCTGTTCAATCACCACCTTTCCACCGAAGCTTTTTTAAATGCAAAAACTCACCCAGTCTCTCTTTACTACCCAAACAATTCACAATGTACCCTGTTTGCACTTCATATCTTATAGAAAGTTTGGCTTTAAACAACAACAAAAAATCTTTTTTCCATATTTGAGAACAATTCCAAAGAACTCACCTAGGAAAACTGGGGAAACCTATGTGTACTATATATCTGGAAAGGCATGTCGGTTTCCTTTAAATATCGCCACATATTTTCTTTTTTTTTTTTCTTTTTTTCCTTAAGTTATTTTTTTTTATTATGTTCAGTTAGCCAACATACAGTTGGCATTAGTTTTGTTGTAGTGTTCAGCGATTCATTAATTGCATATAACACCCAGTGCTCATTACCACACGTGCCCTCCTTAATACCCATCACCCGGCTACCCCATTCCCCACCTGCCTCCCTTCTATAACCCTCTGTTTGTTTCCTGGAGTCCAGAGTCTCTCATGGTTTATCCGCCTATCTGATTTCTTCCCATTCAGTTTTCCCTCCCTTCCCTGTGGTCCTCTGTGTTATTCCTTATGTTCCACATATGAGTGAAACCATATGATAATTGTCTCTCTCTGCTTGACTTATTTCACTTAGCACAATCCCCTCCAGTTCCGCCCATGTTGATGGAAATGGTGGGTATTCATCCTTTCTGATGGCTGAGTAATATTCCATTGTGTATATGAACAACATTTTTATCCACTCATCTGTCAAAGGGCATCTTGGCTCCTGCCACAGTTTTTGCCATGTATTTCCACAAGAAAAACAAATATTTATGTGTTAATATATAACAAAGTATCATTTCAAATAAGTAAGGGAGGATAGAACTGGGACAACTGGCTATCCTTTTGGATAAAAAAAATCTGGATCCTTATAGGACTCTGTACCAAAATAAATTCCAGATGGATCAAGTATTTAAATATAGTTAATAATATATATTTGTAAAAAACAAATCGATGAATTTTGTTTATAATCTTGAGCGGCAAAATCCTTTCTAGACACGACATAAAATTCAGAAATATAAAGGAAATGATTGAAAAAAAATAAAGGAAGTGATTGGTAAATTTAGCTACATAAAATGTTAAAATTCTTTATGACAAAAATGTCATAATCAAAGTCAAAAGGTAAGTGACAAACTTTGACAATTTTTTAACTAATGTGACAAAGAGTTAATGCCACAAATAAATCAAGATTTTTTTTATAAATCTGTTTAAAGGGAGATAGAAAAATCCACTAAGAAAATCAGTAAAGGACCTGAATAAGCAGTTCACACAAAATAAAATAAAATAGCCCAAAAATTCATGAAAGGTTGAAACTTACTCATAATTAAAGAAATATAAATTTGAGAAAAATTGAGTTAGTTTCTCCTATTATCCAGACTAAGATAAAAGCATTTGCTACTTTTTGGTGTTACCAAGGACATGAAGAAATGGGCACTCACTACTGGCAAGTGCAGATTGGTGCAATTTTTAAAAGGCAACCGGCAATATCTAATAAACGTACACGTCTAGAAATGTATCCCAGATATACAAATATAAACATAAATAAATATTTGCTAAGCATTATTTGTAATCAGTAAGATTTTGGCAATATCTTGGATATCTATCAATAGAGAATTGGCTAAGTAAATTATGGAAAATCCATACAACAGACTGCAGCCATTATAAACATTGGGGTAGATCGGTATGCACGACTACAAGAAAAATCTTCAAGATATAGTGAACTACACAAAGGCTAGTTGCAGAAAAGTGGGCATAGTATGGTTTCATTTGTGAAAAAATATGTGCTTGAGATGCAGACTCATTGGACATTTCTGGAAAGAGATACAGAAAACTTCTAATGATTTTTCTCAGCAAAGTGGGAATTTTATTTTTATTTTTACCCTTTTGTACTTTTTAAATTTTTACCATGGACCTGCTTACCTTTACGGCAAAGATCTAGTTTTAAAATAGAGGCTCATCTACCACTTACAATTAATGAAATCACAAGTTTTACTCAATAAATATATACAGAAGGTAGACTATTTACCAGAGTCTGAAGATATAGAGTTGTCTACAATGCAAGCCCTGGCCTCCAGGAGTGACCCTATGTCTTGAGATGTGAGGAGAGCCAGGTATATAATTAAGCAATCACTCCCTTAGTTAAGTGCCGTAGGAAAGCCCCCCATCTTTCAAGATACCCAACACTTTCCCAAGCAGGACTCCAAAGAAGCCCACACTGGACTCCCTCGCACAAACCACAGCCTTTCCTGTGATCTCAGACACCAGAATAAAAACCCCACCAGGAGACGGGGTCTTCACAGCTCCCCTTGGAATTGGAATGCAGCCATCTTTTGAAAGGCCTTTGTCAGTCACTCAATGAAACATTAACCTTTGGAACTCATCTGTCCGACAGCCTGGGTCAAGGGATCGGGCTCTCAAACGTGAGCCCACTCTCCACAGGAACTGCAGGTCTATTAAGCCTTACATACGGAGCAATTACGGGGAAGGGGAAGAGTGAACGCTTGAGGCTTTCATGATGGGCAGAGGGGTCTCGGCTATAGCTGTGTAACAAGTATTATTGGCAAAGCTTCATTGCCCCTCCCTCCAACCCCCGCTTTAATGCTAACATGTGGCTTGTCAAAAGAGCTTGTTTGATGGCTGTAAGGAGAACTCAGAGGTAGAGTGATTTCCCAGCTCTCCATACTTCCAAATGGCGGGACTCCAAAGTCTGCATTCTTCCCACACAGCCCTGCTGTCAGAACCAAAAATCGAGGTCAAGAAACAATCCAGCATATAAAGATTAACCGGGGCCCTTCAGAGCCCTGGGCCCCACGTGGTCCTTCCACCTGCAGCTCCTGGGGAGCGCACACTTTGCTGTGAAGATCAGCAAACGGGACTAATGAGGTGGTATAGTGTGATCCCACTGGGAATATGGCCTTGTGCAGAGATCCTAATCAAAAGATTTCACAAGCGCGGGCAGAAATTAAAGATGAGGAAAGTTCTGCTAGGTTGGGCAGGGGAGAATGTCAGCACCCCTCATCAGCAGCCCTAAGTGAACATAACTTTCATGAACAACTTTGGCCTCTTTCCCTTCATACTATGTGTTCTCTCAACAGGCCTCTGGAGGGGCCCCCTGTATTGGAACAGCATGAAACAGGCCCTCTATCTTCACAACTGCTACCCAGAGAACCACACAGAAATATTGCGAATGCCACACATCAAGTGGGAAGGGATAACAGAGAAGTTCTCTCTACTTTCCACTGGCAGCAAAAGCCCCTTGACAGGTCAGGGTGAGCGACTGGAGAGAAAGAGTCAGAGACCTGATCTTCTGCACCAACATGGCCAGACCTTAGACAAATCACAATCTCTCTCAGACACAGTCACCTTGTCTGGAAAACACTGCCTGCCTCACAAGCTATCAGGGTAAATGGAGACAACATGAGTGTATGAGATTCGTAAATGTTATGGCGCATTAGCATGCACCCCTTGCTCCCAGGGAGCTGACACGTACCTTCCCTACTCTGGAAAGAGGAGCAAACGTCCCTGGGATCTCATCCCTTCATAGTCAAGAAGAGGAGAAATGCAGAATATCGGCGCAATGAGTGCTCAGATTAATTACCTTTTCAACTCTGGGGAAGCAGAGTAGATAATAAAAAGAGAGACTTATCGCACACTTATCCTCCAAAAGAGATTAAATAAATTTCACAACTATTTTATTCTTTCAAAGAAAATACCTCGGAAAGGGGAAAGAGGAGTGTTAGTGTGATGGAACACTGGGATAGTGTGTTGGTAAGAGCTCCAGGAAGCTATTCTGCTGTTCGAGGTCTCACTTTCCTCATTGGTAATAGTTCCTACTTCATAGGCCACTGGAAGCGTGTCCTTCATACTGAGTACCTAGGAAGCCCTAGGTAACTGCTGTGTTGTCAACAACCCTATTCTGTGCTGGAGAAAATGAGGCAGAGATGATGACTTCTTCTTTCACAGAAAGTGGAGTGCATTCCAGAAAAAGACTGATCCCCGTCTGTGGCTTTCTCAAACCTACCCTTTTCTTTTATTTCCTACAAGACAAGGACAAAACCTCTTTACTGGTCTCCCTGCCTCCTTGTCCTGTTCCAATCTTTCATTACCGTTTTTTTATTATGTCCCCCTACTTCCCAAGGGTCAGGTCAAAGCTTACATTTTCCATAATACCCATCACCGGCCTATAAGGAGGGCACATATTGCATGGTGCACTGGGTGTTATACGCAAATAATGAACCGTGGAACATTGCATCAAAAACTGGGGATGTACTGTGTGGTGACTAATATAACAAAATAAAAATTATTTAAAAAAAAAACTTACATTTTCCAAAATGTACTTCACTTCCACTCAGCATTTCTTTTTTTTTTTTTTAAGATTTTATTTATTTATTTGACAGAGAGAGAGACAGCCTGAGATGGAACACAAGCAGGGGGAGTGGGAGAGGAAGAAGCAGGCTCCCAGCAGGGGAGCCCGATGCGGGGCTCGATCCCAGGACTCCGGGATCATGCCCTGAACTGAAGGCAGAGGCTTAACGACTGCGCCACCCAGGCGCCCCTCCACTCAGCATTTCTAAACTCTGTTTGGGCCCCTCCCCTGAGCCTCTTTTAATCTCAGGCTCCACCCATTGGCAGCCCCTCCCCCATTCTTGGGGTCCTCCCACTCATAGGCCCCTCTCACTATTGGGCTCCATGTGAGTAGCTACTCTTCTTTTACCATTCTGAACCAAGATAACTACAAATTTTACCTTAATTTTCTACAACATTTTGGAGACTAGACTGTAATATTTAACATGATTGTATTCTAGGCTCAGGATAAAAGAAAAAAAATTAGATTCAGGGAAGGACTTATAACTTCTGGATTTGGCTATCTCAAGGACTCCAAGATTGGCCCATTCTCAGAAATCCCCCATAGGGGGCGCTGTCTCCCCAGGCCGGCCATCTTCCTCTACCCTCCAGAGTGTTCACAGCAAGTCTAGGCTTGTCCATGACCAGGCCCAGGAAACAGATCCAAAGGGGCACCAGTCTAAGACCCACCATCTAAGTATTCATTTCCCAGGACAAATGATAATAGGAATGTTGGAATTGTTTACTCTCTCCAAGAGAAACCCATCACTAACCAATCAGATGGACTCGACCCGCCATCACAAACAGGAAGACTGCTCCATATACAAGTCTGAGTTCTAGCAAAGATACAGTCCAGGGTGAACTCCCGCCATCTTGGTCCTGCTCTTTACTTACAGCCTAACTCCAGTGCAAGGCGAAGATCACTCTTGCTGTCCTTCCCAGCCTGCTCCAGTCTTCAGACCAACACAAAAACAAGTAACACTCTTTAGCCATAGCCCAATCTAAATCAATACACAGAAAGAAAAAAAAAGCATTTCTCTAAAAGAAATGGACTCTTCAGAGATGCAAGAAGCCAACAACATAAACACTCACAGGCTAGTTCCTTAGAGCCACAGCCTCTCAAACATGTCTTCTGATTATGGTGTGCATTACATTTACCAAATATAATTGTATATTTAGGTTCTTTCCAGAACAAAGAAACAGGATGCTCCAAAAGTATACTCCAGTCTTCATTTCATGCAAGAGAGGAAGTTGCTTAGAGCGTTGAAGCAGGTTTGTCAGCTTTTGTCACTCCCCTCCAGGTTTTGAGACTCTTACGACCAGGCTTTAGCCAAGATTGAGCCTCCCTGCACTTGGTGCCTGTGGTCTTGCTAGACTTCTCTGCTGAAAGAAAGGAAGCACAGAGCTCAGGAATGGGAACTCAGACCTGACGTTGCTGCAGCAGAGTATCTCATTTCTTTCCCCCACCTTTTCCTTTTCATTGTCTTTTCCCTCTGCAGTGATAACTGAACTTTGTCACCAACACACACCCATCCTCTTCAGCTGGGACTTCCTGTCTCACCCTTCTTTGGAGCCCAAGAAGTATGTGAGGATACACAGCCTCTGGAGTGTCCAGACAGTGGGAAGGGCAAAGTGTCTCTAGCCCTGACAGCGAAACGTCTTATAGGAATGTCCAATCTCTCTCTAAGGGAAGTCCTTATTTTGACACAAATTGTAGAGAAGGAGGAGGCGAAGGCCTTGAAAAACAAATGAGCAACTTTTTAAAAAGCTTTCAGAATCAAACGTAAAATTCATTAAGAAAAGTAATGGAAATTTTATGGCTGGTGCACAGATAAATTCATTGCTGCCTCTTAATTCATCAAGCCCACATACAAGAGTGTATACCAAATTAATTGGAACTAACAGCCTCTCAGAAACTCTAACCAGCTGCACACTCAGGGTAAACTAGTCAGAACAAAATAAAGAGCCCCTTCTCCTCCTTCTCCCAGGCCTTGATTGAATTAAAGGCTAAGTTTTCTCAACTCTCAAAATGTTCAACAACTTTGTTCTTCCATGACTGCCAAGCCACCATCTACTGTTTGAGCCCAAGCTGGGTCAGAACTAGATACAAATGGGGTTTCCTTGGATAGTAAGAATCCCAATTCTATTTCTCCATAGCTATAAAGACAAGATCAAAAATTCTTGACAAGAAAGGTGCTCTAACGCTGACATTAAATGTCTCATCCAGGTGCAGAGACTGGGGGGCAGGGGAGCAGGTTGAATTTGAACTATTTACTTCCCATTACTTTCTAGGATAACTTGTAGAGAAGGCTCTTAATCCTTTATTCAAGTTAATGCTCTGGTTCTCAGACATGGTTTCCAAGCAGGCTACCCAGTAAATCCAATAAGAGAACCAAAGAGACTCTGTAAGTCACTATAATTATTTGTTTAAAAAAGAACATGGAGGCCACGTCGTCTTGAAGACAAATCAGCACTATCCACCTTAGTCTAAAATAAATTCTTGTCAGACAGTTGTAAATATTATTTTATTAGTAAATATTAATTATTCATTTTGACAACTTAATAATGTTAATTTCATGGATAACAAGTAATATTTATGGAGGGCTTCGTCTGCGTAAGGCACTGTGCTAAGCATTATACGTGTATTATCTCATAGAACCTCACAACACAACGAGATCCGTACTATTATAATTCCCTTTTTTTTTTCAGGATTTTATTTTTTTTAAGTAATCTCAACACGCGGCCTGGGGCTAGAACTTATAACCCTGAGATCAAGGGTCTCATGCTCTACCAACGGATATTCAGAGAAGTTAGGTAACTTAGCCAAAGTCAGATAACTAGAATATCTGGTCCAACCTTCAGTTAAGTTGTGAAAGCTCAACCATCAGTTGATAGCCTGATAGGTAAAAGGTGAAGACAGGAGCCTGGAGGGGTTTGTCTTCAGAGAAACCACAGAGAATTTGGGTGGGCCAATGGAAAAGCTTTATTTTAACCACATAGAGAAGGTGGTTTTAGTCAGAAAGTGTTGGGGCTGGGTTTTGATCCCTGTTTGGGATGCCAAATCTAGAGGCTTTCATCCTCCTCCAGCAGAGGGTTTACCCACATGGAGAGGGGAGAAAACTTCCACACGATTCTACAAAGTACTCATTTGGAGTTACATGTCTAAGAAAGAAGAGATAATATGAAACTTAACAGCTCCTCACTTACGGTTATTAGAAGTGCTGGCTAGTTACTGAAGGAAGGGAAGTCTTCTGAAAAAAGCAACTCCCTAGTTTGAGTTGCCTATTCCTTTTGTCCCTCCCACTGTGGGAAGGTCTCAGGCAACTTCCAGAAGGCATCTTTAGGATAGCAACAGCCTAGGTCAGTATTGTCCATGGACTGGGGCTGCATGATAAAAGTCGGAGGAGTCTTTCTCATAAAGGGACAAAAATGAACAAACCCTAACTGGGAAGTTACGTTTACTTGCATGGTGTTATCACAATTTATCAATATGATAAACATTTGCTGGTTGCCTTTAAATGCCAGGCTCAAGGTAAGATCTGGAGACCCAAAGATGAGTAATCATAAAGGATTCCCCCCCCCCTTTAAATGAATAGAGTGATGATTCAAATAAAAAATCACAGTCATTTTAAATAAGGGCCTTTGGGGCTGGAACACAAAGGTGAATGCTTTGATCTGTCTGCACCTTTTCAAAGATACAACATATCTAATTAGGCCTCTGGAGACTGATCACTTCAGACTTGCAGCATTTTGTGTATTCAGTTGTTTTAACTGTGTTTTGGGAGGACTGCTTAATTAGCCACTTGTAGGGGACAGCAAGAAAGTAACTGCATATTGAGTTTGTTTCAGTGATGATTTTTGGCAGAATCTCTATGTCAGATAGAAATTTATTTTTCTCAAGTATAAGAAAATCTAATTAATAGCAGCTTAAACATATAAGGTATTTGTCTCACATCACAAGAGGCTGTAAGTATTTCCACAGCTGACCAAAAAAAGCCCAAAATTGCTACCAGATACTAAATCCTCTATCTTTTTCTCTGCTACCCTCAGCAGGCTGGTCTTCATCATCATGCCAATTGCCTCCTGGTTGCCTGGCTGCCACTCTGCCAGCCATCATGGTTGAATTCCAGAAAGGAATAAGGAACAAGGAGAAGAAGAGACAGCAGATCTTGGCTTATATCTCATTGGCCAAAACTATCACTGTTGACTTCAAAGAAGACTAGAAAATCAGTTTTTGTTTGTTTATTGTTGTTGTTTTAAAGACCTAATAAAGACAGAAAAGAGAAAGAGGTTGGAAATGAAATGTTAGTCAATGAAGAGTGTCTGTTACTCCTCTCACCTATACAGAGAGGCCTAGACCAGTTTTTAGGGTTCCTAGATGTTTTTTAAAGGAATAAATACCCCAAAAAAGGCAGTTTCAAGAATGTAGTTTAGTTTCAACTTGCATATATCTAAGAAATGGGCTTTTTTTGTTTTGTTTTAATGCAGTAATTATAGGTAGAGCCTCATTTGCCACTACCAACCTTGGCGAGGCCAGGCCAAATGGTGCTCCGGCTTTTCCACTGCTCCCCCACACCTCCGTGGTAAGCCTTGGTTATGGGACCCATAAGCAATGATGATGGGAAAGGCCTGGAGGCCTTCTCTCATCAGTGTTCTCACACAAGGCTGTGACAGTCTTTGCCACATAAACCAGAAGAAGGGAATCTGGAATCAAAAGGACAGAGAAAGTTCTGGAAAAAAAAAATCCACAAATCATAAAGGGATATCATTTAATAATGTTCACAAAATAAGAAAACCCTTAAATACTTGTGAAGATTATGGCTTAAGTGTTACTTTGAAGGAAATCACAGATTTTTGCTTTATGCCATTTCCAAATAGGTGTCCTTCTTATATTCATCTAAGACTGCACTGCCAGGTATATAGTAGCCATGAGCCGCCTGTGGCTACTGAGCACGTGAAATGTGGCTGGTCCAAATTGACATGTGCTGTAAGTATTAAATGCATAGTAGATTTTGAAGACTGGGGAAGAAAAAAGAATATAAGCTATCTCATTAGTAATTTCTTTATATTGAATACATGTTGAAATGATAATATTTTGGACATAGGGAATTAAATAAAACATATTATTAAAGTTAAATTCACCTGTTTCTTTCTTTCTTTTTTTTTTTTTTTTAGAGTAGCTACTAGAAAAAGTAAAATTACCTCCGTGGCTCATATCTGTGGCTTACATGATATTTCTCTTGTCCTGAGCTGGTCTAGGATGACACCTTACAAGGGCCTATCTGTAACAGGGGCTGTGGTGCCCCGCCCCATGTCCCATTGGCCCATTTGAGTTCACCAGCAGCCTCCCAGGACAGTCACATGAATGCCAGCATCTTCTCCATTCCCTCCTCAGGGAAAGATCTCTCTGCTACTCCTCCTGAAGGCCTTTTCTAGAGCCCTAGGATCTTGCTCAGAGCAGCCCAGGATTTAATGCTCCCAGGAGCAACCTTCAATTTATAAGGGATGGTGAATAAATGCCCCATCTTCAGCAGTCCCTTGGCAGGACAACTTTTTTTTAATTTATTACTGAAGTATAGTTGACATACAATGTTATATTAGTTTCAGGGGTACAATGTAGTGGTTTGACAATTTTATACATTACTCAACACTCACCACGATCAGCGTAGTCACTGTCTGTCACCATTCAACATTATTGCAATATTATTGATTATATTCCCCATGCTGTACTTTTTATCTCCATGACTTATTTAATTTATAACTGGAAGTTTGTACCTCTGAATCTTCTTCACCTGCCCTTTGGCAACCACCAGTTTATTCTCTGTATTTAAGGATCTGTTTGGTTTTTTGTTTGTTTGTTTTGTTTTTTAGATTCCACTTGTAAGTGAAATCATATGGGATTTGTCTTTCTCTGTCTGACTAATGTCACTCCGCATAACACCTTCTAGGTCCACCCATGTTGTCACAAATGGCGAGATTTCACTCTTTTTTTATAACTGAATGATATTCTATCATCTGTAGACGTACACACACCACATCTTCTTTATCCCTTCATCTATCAATGGACACTTGGCTTGCTTCCCTATCTTGGTTATTGTAAATAATGTTGCAATCAACATGGGGGTGCATATCTTTTTTAATGGGGGCTTTCATTTTCAGTTTTGAAGTGTGTTCTACTCAGTCTCTCAAAGGGTCCCTAGCAGGGCTGAGCCCCAGTTGCCCACAGCAATAGCTTTCTCATTAACACAGATTTCTATTGACTCTTGACCCTTTCCTATCTTACCCTACTTGTGCTTCCTGGGGTCCCCTTGCAAATAAACTCCCTGCCCCAGTGTTTTCCTCACCTCTACTTCAGGGGGCCCAAACTAAAAGAACAGGGCAAACATTTCCACAACCCCTCTTTATGGGACCCATGCCAAGTATCCTTTGACTTTACAACTCATGCCGAAGTCTTTTTCTTGGGCTATTATCAGAGAAGATGTCTTTAATTACTACTGTTTTTCATCAATTCATTTAGGACTCCATTGTCAGTGGCCTTAAAAGATGACCAAAAAAAAAAAAAAAAAGATTCTGCTCTAATTAAACAAAAAGTGTATCATTTGAAAGAGTGTTCATATTTTTTTTCCTTTCCAAGTAATTTGCTTACATTTAAACTGTGCTTATGTAGTGTTGTCTTAATTATCGAGTCATTAAAGACATTGACGGGGCCCTTTAAATCATTTTGTTTTGCTTTGGGGCAGTGGCAGTTTCTTTTAGACGGAATCAAACTCCACAAGATTATTAAACACATTTCTCCTCTGATCTGCAAAAAGGGGCACAACCAGCAGGATAGCAGTGTTGGTGGGAGACAGCCACCATTCCCTGCACTCTGGAAACAAGGATCAAAGAGTAGGTACAGCTATCGTGTATTCTGGATGCCCTGACCTGCAACCCAGCCCTCGCTGTCTGATTCCTATGCCTGCCTTCGCAGTAGTGGCCCAGGGGCACCTGAGTGGCTCAGTCACTTGGGCATCTGCCTGCCTTCAGCTCAGGTCATGATCTCAGGGTCCTGGGATGGAGCCCCACGTCAGGCTCCCTCTGCCACTCCCCCTGCTTGTCCTCGCTCTCCCTCTCAAATAAACAAATAAAATCTTTTTAAAAAACAATAATGGTTTTTAACTTTAAAAAAAAAAAAAAAGCTTTAGCATCCAGTAGATCTAGATTTCAATCCTGTCTCCGCCAACTACACACACAATTAGTGTAACTTTCAAATCACTCATTCTTTCGGAGCCTCAGTTTCCCTATCTATAGTATGAGGATGGGGGCTCCTACAGAGTGAGCACAGAAATATTTGCCCTACATTTTAACAGTCCCATGTTTAGATTTTTACTCTGTCTTCAAATAAAATCTGTGTCTGTGTGTTTGCACACACACATAAATAAATATATATATATGTTTTTAAAAACCTACATTTTTATATGCTCTCCTGGCATTTCTTCAGTCATTGATACACCATCAGCCTTAGGCATATCCTGGGCCTCTCCTGACCCAGGCCATGAAGAGAATAAGAACCCTGTATGGCCAACAGCGGCTTTCATCAATTCACAATGAGCATTAGAAAACAAGAGCCTTGGGGCACCTGGGTGGCACAGCAGTTAAGCGTCTGCCTTTGGCTCAGGGCGTGATCCCGGCGTTATGGGATCGAGCCCCACGTCAGGCTCCTCTTCCTCCAGCCTGCTTCTTCCTCTCCCACTCCCCCTGCTTGTGTTCCCTCTCTCACTGGCTGTCTCTATCTCTGTCAAATAAATAAATAAAATCTTAAAAAAAAAAAAATCCAAGAGCCTTGTTTCAAACCACCTGCCCTATTATTCTTCCCTTTATTTCTTCTTGGCAAGCCCCACATGCAACTCTGCCTTGAGCCTTCCCACTACAGCCTCTCTGCAGTCCTGGGAGGCCAGCGTACTCTATCTTTTATCGCGTGTCTGGCTGTCAAAACGGGTATTCGTGCAGACTGTCCTTCCAGGAATGAATACTCAGTGTGGCCACAGATTGCCTCCCTCGTGAATTATCTCCATGGAAGGCCCTGAAGTTCTCTGTGCCAAGCCCTAGAACTAGCCCTTGGGTTCCCTAGCCCTATTGGATAATGTATCCAGCAAAGTCATGGCTATGTTTTCCCTTCTTCTACCTAATGTGTTTCTTCTAGTATCAGATCTTCTCAGGAAACTGGGACATCATTCAGTGTTTCATTTAATTGGAAACAATTATGAGTGCCTACAAAGTGCAGAGAGCACTTTGCTAGCTTCTAAAAGGAAGAAAAGATGAGAGCTACAAAGAAATTTAAAATGTAGCCACTTGACCTTCCGGGAATTTACAATCTAGCTGAATCTAGTATAGAGAAATGTTTTAGAGATGCAACAAGAGCTTGTTAATGAATAAAAGGCATATATACAATGAAAAAGCTAAAAAAATTACTGTGAGGGTTTTGATGAGGTTGGAGATGTTATTGACAGAGGGACACCTAGGAATGCCCGAATCTTGCCTTAGTCAGCCTCCCTTCCACACCGTGAGGTCCCTCGTACAACGGACAATGACAAGTAGGAATTAAAGAACTCTGCTATTTTCAATGACCTGGAATGATGTTCTAAACTCCTATGAAGGGTTGGTTGATAACCCGGTAGGGGCATGCATTCTACCAGAAGGCCAAGTGAGCCTTTGCCATCTTCCTAAGCCCAAACCCAAATCTTGGGGCCACCCCACCCTCTGGCTAGAAGCATTGTCCAGGGTAGGCATACACTGAGCACCCATGGGATAGGTGGGAGAGAGAGTGAAGCTGGCCAGACCCATCAAGGGCTGCCTATCCAATTGCTGGTTACATTTCTAAGGTCACGGAAGGGAGGCAGTACCTATATGTGAAACTTTTAATACACGGCTGCCCTGACGACTACTAGCGAACATGGCCCAAGTTTTTGCCTCTCTTCCTCCTATGCTGATATGATGCCGTGTCTCATTAAGTGACAAGAAAATGGCAGACAGAAAATGCTATAAACCCTAAGGAGAAGCAAATTCACTTTGGGCCAGAATAATAAAAGAGGTAACAGGATATTATTTGGCAGAATTGCTTTTGCCTTAAACATAGCATAGTGTCTCCCTCCCAAGGAAGGCCAGAGCTCCTCCCCCTCCTTCCCCTGACCCTCCTCGGTATTCTTACAAGGGAGCTTGCTGGGTATTACTTCTTACCTCTCACAATCTCAATACATGCTTGTTCCAGGAACAACCCAATTCTGTAGTCAATTACCAGCAAGCTGACCCCTCTTGCAAGCATACATAAGAGAGGAAAGCTACTTGCTTGTCTAATGATATTCTTTTCACAACTTCTTTCTGGGTATTTTCCATAATTGAATTGTCTGCAAACAAAATAAAAGATTGCTGCTTCTAATAGTATGTGGCACTTGGTAGACACCTTTGAATGAAATGTAACAAAGCACTTGAAACCAATGTTCATTAACTGCCTAGTTCTGTTTGGGGGCAGGACACTCTATATTTCCTAAATGAAAGAGTTCAAGCCATCTAAACATGTCTAAGAAATAATGAGTAATTCTCGTTCACAAGGTATCATGGAAAATGGCATGTTTTGACAAAAATTAATTTTAAAATGGACTCTCTTTATTTCACTTAGTTACTATATGATATAGAGAGAAATGTTATATTTTACATTAGCTGGAGGAAATGTCTTAATATTCTGGGACCCCAACTCCTTTTGTCTATTCTATCCCTTTCTATTACCCGAATATCTTTCTAAATATCTCTCTACAGCCCAAATGGGCTTTGCTCCCTCATCTCTGTCTTTATGGACTCGGAAACAGTGACAAATGTAATGCAAGTTGTAAACCTATTTTTTCCACAGTCATTCAGCTTTTCCTTATATACTGGGTCACACAATCAAGAGTCTTTAGTCTTAAAAATTAAGCTAGAATGGCAAAAACTAACCCATGAAGTTAAAGATTCTGCATTTGGCTTGCATTTGTACTTGTCAATATTTTTACTATCTCATTATATTGTCCCCTGATTTCAAAAGAAATACAGTGTATAGGAAATGGAGGGAAGGGTCATTGAGTCCCTGGAAAAAGATGCTCCAGACTGTTCCAGCTTTTCATTCCTACCTTTGGAATTTGGAAATATACCCAAAGCATATTTATATATATATTTTTTTATTATGATATGTTATTTACCATACAGTACATCATTAGTTTTTAATGTAGTATTATTTTTGAAATTCAAAAGGACCTTGAAGAGTTTTGGAATTTCGCTATTGAAAGCATCACACTCTGATGTCCCCCAAAGCTGATAAGAATAGCACACAAAATTTTGCCAGGGATATAGTGAAGAGGATTCTAGTCTAGGAATGCCAATTAGGCTAGCAATCAACAAATACGGGGCCTGGGGACTTCTATATGTTTGCTCCAGTAGCTGACTTACTGGCGTGTACAGTGTTCCCCTCAGTAGACACTTAAGCAGGTGTCCACATGATCTAAGGAAAATAACACTGTCCCACAGATTTTAGGAGGCAGGGGTTAAGGGGGACGAAACAAAGTGTTCAGCAGAATAATCTAGACCATCTGTAGAGAGCAAATCCACTAGATGATTACTGATCACTTGGTTTGGTTGTTGCCATGATACTCCAAACAAATGGACAAACGCAACAGCAGACATGCTGCTAGATTCTAGGAGTCAAAGACAATTGAGCTAAGGCACTTGTTCTCCACAAGGCCAGAATCTAATGGGGCTATCCATAAAAGAAAGAAAGGAAGGGGGAAAGGGGAAGGAGGGAGTGAAGGAGGAACAAAGAAAAAGAGAGACAGAGAAATGAGAGAGAAAGGGAGAGGAAGGGACATAGAGTCTACCTGGGGAGTTAAGGCAAGAGGGGATGATTATCTCAACAGGCTCTAGAAAGATGTGTCAGCCTTCATTCTCTCAAAGGACAAGATGATAAAGGCATTCAGGCCATGGAACACTTGGGCAAGATATTTGCATTTCCTATTCTATGAAATACAGCATGCACCTTGACTCTACTCTTTTGAGGAATATGAGGAAGGAAGACTGCCAACTCAGTATCGCATTCCTTGAAAACAGAAAATACATTTTGATAACCTAGAACATTGGTTCTCAAGGCACGACCTCCAGACCAGCAGTATGAACATCACCTGACAACTTGGTAGAAATACAGATTCTTGTCTCTCACCCACTGATTCAGACATTCTGAGGCTGGGGAGCCTTGGTGGCTCAGTCAGGTAAGCGTCAGACTCTTGATTTTGGCTCAGGTCATGATCTCAAGCCCCATGTCAGGCTCCCCGCTCAGAGGCGAGTCTGCTTGGAATTCTCTCTGTCTCTCTCCCTCTGCCCTTCCCCCCACTCACTCAGTATCTCTCCCTCCCTCTCTCTCTCTCTAAAAATAAATAAATAAATCTTAAAAAAATAAAGACCTTTATTGTGAGATTATATTCTTCCTACCTTTTGATTGTTAAATATTCATTCTTTTTATGGAATAATGGTATTAAAAGAACAATGACTTTTTTCAAATAAACTTAATTCACAAAATAGATTGCATCCCATGTTGGTCCTCAAAATGGGTTTTTTTTTTTAGTGGATCAGTCCAAAAATTCAAACATCTGGAAACCACTGAAATTGAAAAGATACGCATAGCTTTACCAGCATGTATTTTTCTACCTGAAGTCAATAATGTTTTACTTTTTATCTATTTGTATTCCAAAAATGTCTAAATAAAGTTTCAGAGTCATAAAACCAAGTTTCAGTAGTACATAAATTTAATAAATGTCCACCATCTCTAATGATTTTTATTCTAGGATTACCATTTTCTCTATGAACTGTCATTTGGAGCATTTCTTATTTGTGAAATATATATGTAACGACACGTCCTCTGGATAGATGTGTGTGCAGGGGTATTTGGTAGCTTTCTGAGATCCCCAAGCACCTTGCTAAGAGAACAGAAAGGGTGAGTAGAGACAGTATCATAAATAAACTATTATTATTTATAATGTACATTCTTCATTCACATGCACTAATGCACAATGTTATTTATTAGTGTAATCACTGTTCCAAGAATTGTTATTATTATTTCATGACATAAAACTGAAAATGGAAATTGGAAAATAGGAAAGAGAAAAATACGTTCTATCTTGAGGACATGTGAGATTTACTATACCTAATCTGCACATAGACAAAACATATTTATTTCTATCACAATACCTTATTCATCGATGTATTAAATCGCCTCCTACGCCAGTAGCCGTTGGAGCATTAGACTCCTGGAACACAAACCTCATTCCTTCCCATCATCTCCCACACCCTTCCCCTCATTTCTAGTCTTATTATAAACTTCCTAGTCCCAGATTTCAACCCCCGAAACCTCAGATCATTGCGAGGCAGAGTCAGCCACTTCTGCAGACCCAGATGGTTCAGGGGTTCCTGGATATTAAAAAAATTCTGACTGCATCAGCTCAGATGTTCCCATCCCAAATTTCAGAGTCCTCTTTCCTCCCAATCAGGGTCTTGACCTGATGAGGTGAACCTGCTGGGCTGTGGATTCAACCTTCTCGGGAGATCCACAGTTCTTACAATTAAATACTGAGCCTTCTCTTTAGTTCTTTCTACCCTCCAGCTGCAAGAATAGAGAGTATTTATATCTACCAAGGAGGACCTCTAGCTTTCACTGGTCAGTGACTTCAACTGGTCATTGATCATCCTCAGTCCTTCACCAGGGCATCAATAGCCCAGCCCCCAGCACGAGCTATTCAATTGGAAGTCCTTACCATTACCACTTCCCCCAAACCTGCCCTGTGCCTGAGCTGTTGAACTTCCAGCATTCTCCCTCACTCCTGTCCCATCCCAGCTCACCCCTGGCAGAGTTCTAATGATTACACAATTACAGCAGGCCAAGGGCTAGCAGGACTCCACCTGCCACCGGCAATGGGGCTTTCACAGTTTTCTTAGAGGCTGTTTCCTAGAAACACTTGTGTCTTTTTTTTTTTTTTTTTAAGATTTTATTTATTTATTTGACAGAGAGACAGCCAGCGAGAGAGGGAACACAGCAGGGGGAGTGGGAGAGGAAGAAGCAGGCTCGTAGCGGAGGAGCCTGATGTGGGGCTCCATCCCAGAATGCTGGGATCATGCCCTGAGCCGAAGGCAGACGCTTAACGACTACGCCACCCAGGCGCCCGAAACACTTGTGTCTTAACTGGCTTAAGTCAGGTCCCCCAGGAAACAGATGCTGAGACAGATTTCCATGCAGAAAGCATACAGGGAGTGCTCTGCTGACCCTCTTCAAGGGGGTGAAGAGCAGAACTGGGCAGAGGGAGACATTGAACGGGGACAGACACCTCGGCCCATTGCATAGGAGCTCTGAAGCTGAGATGGCTCTTAAGAGTAGGCCCACCTTGGGGGCACCTGGATGCCTCAGTGGGTTGAGCATCTGGCTCTTCATTTCAGCTCAGATCATGGTCTCAGGGTCATGAGATCAAGCCTGGTGTTGGGCTCTGCATGTAGTGGGGAGTCTGCTTGAGATCCTCTCTGTCCCTCTCCCTCTGCCCTCCCCTTGCTCCCTGTCTCTCTCTCAAAAAAATAAATAAATCTTATCCACCTTGGAGCAAGGGGATGGGCCTTTGTACGCCCACGTCAACTAGTCACGAATAGAGGGAGCACAATATTGAATGAGGCAGTTCCTTTTCAGGGAGGGACTCAGCTATGGGCACTCAGATGGCAACACTCCTGGCAGCTGGCGGAATGCATGCTTAGGCCTGAAGGGCACATATGAGCAGTGCACGCACCCAGGGTCTGCTTCATCCAGGAATCAAGAACCAGGAAGATGCAAATGACAAAGATGGCCAGTGCTTCCCAGCCTGGCCTTCTCCAGCGTCATCTGCCCCAGCACCTCTACTCAGACTTCTTCAGCCAAGCTGGTCTCCCAGGCGCTGCCTAAATAATCCACAAACCTTACCGCCCCTCAGCCTTGGCTCAAAGCGTATCTCCTGCCTGAGACACCCTGCTGCTCTCCCTCCCATTCTCTCACTGTTTCTTTTTCAACCCAAGCCCCATCTTTTCCAGAAAGTCTTACTGATGGCTTCAGGCCACATTGCCCCCCTGTAAGCTGACAACTAACGCCCTGTACTAATCATGCGACACGGACAATACACGCATCCACTAGTTCACTATTTTTACGTGCGTTTTCCCTGACTTCAGCCAGACTTTAAGTTCTGCTACCTGCTAGGAGGCAACTTTGGACAGTGAATGAGTAGGTCTCCGAGCCTCAGTTTCTCTGTTTGTGTTATTTACTTATTACTTTAATGAATATCTGAGCACCTACTGTGTGTTGAGTGGACATACCACAGCCACAGGAGGAGGGCGAAACAGGAATAAGGAAAGAGAAAGGCAAATTCTGGGGGAAGTGGTCCTGAAGGTAAGCGAGATCCCCAACTCCATCCCTACCTTCTTCTGCTGTGACTATCTCTGAGATTCACTACTAATCCCCAACGTCCGTATCTACTAGCTTTAACCCAATTCTCCCAACTCCCAAGAACATTCTCCTCCCTCTTTCCAAATATAAAAAGTTCAGAAAAAAGCAGCAAAAATAAAAAAATTAAAGCCAATGGAGAGGAAAAGGTAACTTTGAGAGTTTGTCTTTAAATCTGCGCTAGTTCCTTCAGACTTTAGGGCCCTGAGGCAATGACCAATCTTGAGTCCTAATTTATTTTAAGCATCCCACTTCCCCACAGGTGTTTGTCTCATCGCATTAAAATGGTGCCCTTAGAATGAACTTCTCCAGGGCTGGGGTAAATAAACATCCCTCTTCTATGAGATCATGTCTCTTTTTCATAAAGTATCTTTGTTCTGTTCTCCGGGAGTTGTTAAATGTGTGCTTTCTTGGTTTTGCAAATGGGAAGACCCTGGAGAAAGGAAGAGTGAGCTGCGAGGAGGCGGGTAGGGGGCTGAGCATAAAAATGAGGCAAAGCACAAATCTCAGCCCAGCCCTGTCCCCGCATCTGCCAGGGGCTCATCTTGAAAGAAGCACGTACTTCCAAGATACAGACTTTCAACCCCACATGAGGAATAAGGTCGGCCAAATCTGCTGCTAAAGACCTATGTCTCAGAAGGCAAAGGCAGAAACCGCAGGCCCAGCCTATTCCTAAGTCTCCATGGACCTGTGTCTTCCCTGCACGACTTCATTGTTGAGCTGCTCCTTCCCAGGGTCTGGAAGGAAACCCCTCCAGGGTAGACCACAACAACTATGAACAGTGACCTACCTTCATTCCTGACAGTGCTGCCTCCAGCTTGGCCCACCAGTGCCTGGCCCATGGTCCCTCCTTCCGGATCCAGGAGCACTCCTGCATCCGGCTCTGACTTTGTCTTTCAACACGGTCTTCTTTGCAGTCCAAGAATGTTCGGGTGTCTTCTGTGAACATATCACAGGTAACAGCTATTGACCAGTGAGGTTTCTAGGATTAGACAGTGTGCTCATCCACAGATAAACCAAGGAGAGGAGAAAAGATGGTAAGGCTTCCCTGGCAACAAGAAAGGATCACCTCACCCCAAGGACACCCAGGCTGCTAGAATCATAGCATCCCAACGAATGGTTCTGCCAGGGGGGTTTTGGAGTCAACTCTTTTTCCCCAATCTAGTTTATGACCTTCTGTGTTTTGCCATAAACTAGTCCTTCCATTCAAACTCCCCTGGTAGCCGAAGTAGAGGTATGAGTCTAAGCCAGCCTCACCCCTCTAGGTCTCAGTGTCTTTACCCAGAAAGTGAGGATGATGGACCAGCTCCTCGCTGTGGTCCCTCCAGCTCTCTGTGCACGAGATTAACACACGGGCCTCACATACACGTTCTTCTCTTACGGTTTCAGGGACATCAGCTAGAACATCCCACCGCTCCCTCTGAATATTCAAAGTTTAATTCATGTTTAATTTTGCAGTGGACTCCCTGTACAGGTTGGTAACTGGTCAAGTTGGAAATAAAGACAGCATCTTTCAAGTAACAGCTGGTCAATGGTCAGCCCAGAGAAGAGGAAGAGGTTTGCCTTACTCATCAACACGCTGCAGTAGTCATCACCTCCACTGAACCATTCATCGTGCTTTCCACACACGTTATCTGAATCAAACCCAACAACGTCGGCCTTAGTCTCTCCACTTCCTGGAGACGGAAATTGTAGGTGGAGGAGCGGGAATTTGACATTAAACTTCATGCACTTTCGCCTTTGCCATACCTGCCTGTCTAGAACACAAAGTAAAGAATCGGACCAGCCTGGTTAGGACATTATGAGTGTGCAGCTACTTGTGACCCATACTACACTTATGTCCTACCTGTTGTTGAGATATCATATCCTCTTCCTATTAATATAACAAAATCTGCTCTTACTTTTAGTATAAAATTTTTATTGTCTCACTGGCTTTCACTGATGTATTTCTCTCTGTGTCAAATGCTTAATAAGTAAAATAAAATTCCATTACAAAGTCAATGAAAAAATTAACACCTATAAGTGTACCCAGACTTTACTAGGTGTTATACTTTAAGGGGAAAATTGAGTCATGGCATATTTAAGTATATGCAATGATGAATAGGTCTGACTGTTCTCTTGAAATTTCTGCAATTCTCTGAGTCCCTCAAAAGAGACTCCCAGTACCCAGACCCTGTCACTTTTCTCCTAGACCACCCAAGAGTAGCCATGTGCCACACCAGCTTGTCATCCTGCAGCTTATTATGACAGATCCTACAACCCATTCTGGTCAGCCAGTCCTTCTATCAACCTGTCCCTACATTTCTTAGGCAGCCCATAAATGAGGCAAGCATGATTGCTATTCAGTTGACATGAAGCAGATGTTCTTGACTTATCCTTCTTTTTATTTTCCTCTCTACAAATTTTTTGAAAACTAAAAAAAAAATCCAGAAATTACAAAGCAAAAATGTAACAATCACCCAATTTCTACCCACCTAAAGTTGACCACTATTAATATGTCATGTTGACTCCACTCTTTTCTTTGGTTTTTAAATTTAAAAATTATTCATTTTGGTCAAAATGCTACATGTCTATTATAAAAATGTGAAGAATATAGAAAACACGAAGCCAGAAATTAAAAATATAAATAAAAATTCCACAGCCAGGAATAACTTCATATTAAGTTAAAATGATCACACATGTCCTTCAATGCCTAAACACAGAAGAAAAGACAGATAAATAGAGAATGAGAGGGAAACTGCATTTATTAAAATGGGGTTATTCTTATATGTGCATTTTTTATTATGAAGTATTAACTTGAAATTTACTTTGAGTTTGCAAAAGTAAAAGAAACTACAGTGAAACAGCAGAACTGTTGAACATCAAATAAATGGTTCCTCGCTTTAAAAAAAAAAAAGTTTTTAAAAAGATATCTCTAGGGGCACCCGAGTGGCTCAGTCAGTTAAGCATCCAACTCTTGGTTTCAGCTCAGGTCATGATCTCAGGGTCCTGGGATTGAGCCCCACCTTGCTCTGAGCCCATCAGGGCATCTGCTGAGATTCTCTCCCATTGCCCCTTCCCCTGCTCTCTCCCTTTCTCTCTCTCTCTCTCTCTCTCTCTCCCCCACTCTTCGCGTGAGTGCACACTCTTAAAAAAAAAGATATCTCTGAGGTTAAGAAATTGGTTTATTAAGGGGCGCCTGGGTGGCACAGCGGTTAAGCGTCTGCCTTCAGCTCAGGGCGTGATCCTGGCATTGTGGGATCGAGTCCCACATCAGGCTCCTCCGCTGGGAGCCTGCTTCTTCCTCTCCCACTCCCCCTGCTTGTGTTCCCTCTCTCGCTGGCTGTCTCTATCTCTGTCGAATAAATAAACAAAATCTTAAAAAAAAAAAAAAAAAAGAAATTGGTTTATTAAAAAACATCTGAGGATTGCAAGTCTTTTTTAAAGCTACTTATTTTGGTACAAGTTTCTCTTCACTCCATGCTGTTTGCTATGAAAGATGAAGACTTCCATCTTCTCACACATCTTCCCATCCTCTCCCCTCTTCCTGATGTTTGCTAGTTATAGTATCATTTTTACAGTGTCCATGCTTACGGACTTCACACTTTGTTCTTTACCCATAATTCTCATGGCTGCTTACTGTGAATTCTACATTTATGTGAATTCAGGGTTCCACACAATATTTGCCTGGGATTCTCCATTCCTGTATTCTGTATTTTCATTCACACATGAAGTGGCTGGCTTTGCCTGCGTGTCGTTTTTTTCCTCCAAGAAGTTCATACAGGTGCTGCATTCTTTAAATTCTTCTGTGTTTCAACATCCCTTTACACCTGTACATCATCTTAGGCATATAGAAGGGTCCAAGGTCAAATGTTTCCCTAACAAGACTTTAGAGCTCTGGTTCCATTGTCTTCTGCCATTAAACACTGTGGGAAAACCCGAGACCAGCCTGGTTTGTTGTTGTTGTTTTCCCTCCTTGTAGATGACTTGCTTTTCCTTTCTAGATTCCTAAAGAATTGCTTCTTAACTAAAATCTGTCTTAGTGCTGAGCTTTATGCTTCTAATTTTTCTAGAACCTAGTACGCCCTTTGGTTTTGCAGACTCGATTTTGTCTTCAATTCAGAGAACAGTTCCTTCATTATTTCCTTGACTATGTCTTCAGAGACACCCCTACTTTTATGTGACTTGTTTTTCTGCATTTTTTATCTATTAGCTTCCATTTGATTGCTTTAATTTTTTTTTTTTTTAAGATTTACCTGACAGAGACAGAGACAGCCAGCGAGAGAGGGAACACAAGCAGGGGGAGTGGGAGAGGAAGAAGCAGGCCCACAGCAGAGGAGCCCGATGTGGGGCTCGACCCCACAACGCCGAGACCACGCGCTGAGCCGAAGGCAGACGCCCAACTGCTGTGCCACCCAGGGGCCCCTGATTGCTTTAATTTTTGTCTTTTTAATTACACTTACCAAGATTGTCTCAAGCCTTTCTGTATTAATGATTCAACTCTCAGCAATGTTTAAATGTTGTTCTTTGATGTTCTTATTAGTTCCATAGTGACCTCATTTAGTTCTTGAGTTGAATTCCACAGGCTTCCATAACTCTTTGAGTGTACTCTATTGTTTTATCTTTAAGTTATTGATGTATTATGTTTGTTCTCTTATAAGGCCAAATTGTTCTATAACATAAAGCAATTGTAAAGAATTTTCTTCTGTTCCCGTTTTTTCTAAAACAGATTCTGTGTAATATACTTCTTGCTTACTCACTTTGGTTTGTGGTTTGTTGTATCTTTTGCTGGAACAGGTTTGCATATCTGCCATGCCATTTATATTTTGTTCATGCTCAACAGCCCTGAATAGACGTCCTAGCTGGTCCAATGTAGCAGGCTGTCTTCTTGACTCTCTTCCCACTATATCTGAAACCAGCTCCGTTTCCTGCCCAAGACACAGATGGGACAGCTCACCGGAGATGGTGGTGGGCAGAGCAGCTCTGGTTAGAAAGCTGAATTCTGCTCTCTCTTCCCACTCTTTTGGTATCTGTACTGTCCAAAGGGTCACCCTTTGGCAATGTATGTATTTCATTCACATCTCAAGGCATCTGGCACTTCAGTGGGTTCCTCCAATTTCATGCCGAACCATGGAGCTACCCGCCCCCCCACCACCAGTCCCCTCTTTCTTTCAGGCTCCATTCCCACTATCTCTCAGTGGGGTGGAGAAAAATATCAGGTCAGTTTACTCAGTTTCCTTCTCTTCATATTGGGGTGATTTGTAAGACTTCTCAGCATTTTACAGCTTCTGGCTTATCTTATCTTCTAGCGAGTCTGGCTTCTAGAAAGTCCAGGCCAGCCTGGGATTCTACTCTGTTCCAGCATCTTCTGAGTGTCTCCACAGTGGCTAATTTTTTGTTTTGTTTTGTTTTGTTTTAAGTTTATTGATCTATATTATGTCTCTTTCCTCCTTTGGTGACTGTTTTTTGCTTGCATTTGCTTTTACAATTTTTCCTTATTTCATTGGGTTTTGGGGAAAAGGTGCAGTGTGAGTCTACCATGTTAACCCCAAATTTCTCTAGATTTTGTTATATTGTACCACATACTTCCATGTGCACCCAGGGTGGTGAGAAGTCCCTGGCACAGTAGCTGTACCTATTCCCTTTCTCTCCTACTCAAGAATGCATGTAAGGGGAAGCAAGTGAGAACCACCCCCTCATTCAGTAAGTACTGAGTGAGCAATTGCTCTCTCGACACACTGTGCCAGACATTAAAATACAGTGATGAGGAGAACAGAGCACAGTCTGACCCATCATGGAGCCTAGAGCCTCATGACGCAGGCAAACATTCATCCAAGAATCACACAAAGTTAAAACGATTTCAGGCTTGTAAGATGAAAAGAATTCTGTGGATGGATTGGTGGTCACAGGGGCACAGTGATGTGAATGTATTTAATGCCACTGAACTGTAGCTTAAATATGGCGATGATGGCAAATTTTGTTATTTGTACTTTACTACAATTTTTTTAAATGAGAGTAAGTGTTACAAGAGGGAGAAAAACAGTGCTACGAGAGCATGAAAGAGCGTGGGTCGGGAGACCCTTCCCTGAGGAAGCAATGATCAAACTGAAAATCCGAAGGAACAGTGGGATGAAAGTTATTGTAGGGATAACCTTGAAACCACTCCAATTTGTAAAAAAGATGAATCATTCACAAATGTTGGTACTTTATTATTGGTCTGGCAGGATAATGTATTTGAAATGCTAACCAATATTTTTTCTCTGTATCCCTTTTCACCTTTCTACCCTTCTCCTCCTGCCCACCCCTGAGCAGAGAGGTTAGCCTGGATTTGTTTTTTGGGGAGAAAGGAGGCACAGAGACACAGCAAGGGGAAAGTCAAAGAGCCTTCAAGTTTCATCCTAGATTTTGGTGTTTCCGGAAGACCAGGCATTGGGTGAAACAAAGAGAATTTGGGGTGCAGGTGTTTAGAGAGAAATCATGAAGAAAAGAGCAAGGATCCCTTCCACTCCTAAATTTAGAAGACTTTCCCAAGCTTGAGATAGAAAGCCTCAGGGGAGGCAATGAGATCACAGAAGCTGGGAATGCAGAGGAAGGGCCACTTTGGGCCAATCCCAAGGAGGCACTGAAATCTCCAGGTAGGCTTGAGATGAGGCATCAGAGAGCAGGAAAAAGGCTCCCCACTCTTAGGGAAGAACCCTGGGAGGTGGCAAGATTCAGAGAAGGAAGAGATGCCTGGTGTTTCTAGAACAACTAGACAGGGCCACAGCAGCCTCACCGAGTGGAATAAAGCAATCTTTGTGCCCCTAAAGTCACAGGAGGTAGGAGAATGAGCTAATGAATCTGAAACTTATGGGAGAGAGGATGGTGTCTCCTTGGCAACCTGAGTGAACTGATAACCAGGGACCAGATGAGTAATGGACTTCTCAACAGATGCCCACAACCCAGATGACATCCAGGGCTGAAAGGACTGCCTCCGCGCACACACCAGTGTCTGCACACCAACCTCTGCCCCCTGCTGCACCACCCACCCGAGAATTAGAGGCACAAAATGACTAAATGAAGTTTCTGCCATCCTAACAGAAGGAGGGAACAAAATGAAATGAGAATGACTCATAGGCGCATAAAGCTGGCTACAGTTTCGGCTGCCTGATTTCCATGCTGAGATACACAGTCACAGCAAATGTCCCCTTATTTACTCCTTACAGTTCCCAGTAATACACCTGTGTGTCATGGCATGAAGATTTAGAATCACTAATGCAAATGTTCACTGCTGGGATGTCGCATCGGTCCAGGGCATCAGCCATGAGCAAGGGCCCATGCCGGGCCACTCCAACAAAGGGGTCTGCAATAGTCAGTCACAGGCCCTGATGCAAGAACCAGCAGCCCCGCCCTATTGTTTCAGCACATTGGCTGCTGCTTTCGTGTTACTTTCCATTTAGAAATTTGATACATTTGATATATTGCTTAATGACAGTGATAATGCCTTAACTTGTCTTTTTGCAATCTCCTGCTGAATGGTCAGCACCTAGAACAGTGCCAGGTGCGTAGTTTGTGCACAATAAGCACTTGTGGAATGAAAGATGGCATCTTTGTTATCTTCTAGCTAGTAGAATGTCTCATACAGGGTGTAGAATTAATCCGAATCTCAAATGGCAGGCGGGAGGCCTAAGTCTAACACTTGGCCAATTCCATGAAATTCTGGAAATAGGCAAAGACAGTCTGATGCTTTTAGACAACTTGGCCTAATTTTTAAGACTCAAAAATTCAGATCCAGCTGAGTCCTAATTGCAAAAATATTCTCAACATCTGGAATGTAGAATACTTAATTGATCGTTCCTATCAATACCCAGTTGAATAGAAGCCTGGAGGTTAGAACCTGCCACTTTTAAAATATTATACTAAGCTATTTAGGCCTTTGAATGTTGCGTTAAACTCAATAGGAAAGTAACACTGTTGAGTGCTGAGAGCCATCTGTGTGGGGAGAAAGGCAGGCTCCAAACAGTGTGGTTATACCGCCCTCCCGTGGGCAAATGCCAAAACATCTGAAACATCCCAGGGAAAACTTCCTACACTGCTAATACTGCTGGTAATAAATGTGTACTGACCACCTTCTGTGACTTTGTAAATGTCACAGATGTTATTTTAATCTACCATAACAACCCAACTTTTAATGATTCTACGAATATGCCCACATTACAGACGAGAAAAGCGAGCCTCAGGGAAGTTAGTATGCCCACGTAGTAAGAGCATATCCAGACCCAGGTATGTCCAGTTCCAAAGCCCCTATGCTTTCCTATATGATTATTATCAAGCATAACTTGTTCAAAGTTCTATCTCTAGTGTCTTACAGGTAGTGGATACCACTAAACGTTTGTTCAATGGATGAACGAGAGAAGTAGCAATTGCAGCTTTGCAACAATGTATATATCATGTGTTGAGTGCCTGCCATGCACATGTATCATTGGATGGTGCTCAAGCAGGACAAAGGTTAAGACTCGTTCTGATACAGTTTTTAGCTCATTATTGAAAAGCACTCTCTTTTTATAGATTTACCCGTTCATCACTTAACAAGCTTTTATTAAGAACCTACTATGTGCCAAACAGGGTTCAGGCTGCAGGGAGGCTTCCACAGTTTGAATGATGTGCCTAAAGCCTTGCGGCCACTTTGCTGCCTTTCCCCTCACTTCTCTAAGAGCCGGAACCGCGCTGCCATCCTGCATCTATTTTTTGTGCAGTGTTTTGGAGCATGGGTCTTGATTATTAACATTCTAGATTATCTAAATTACTTAATAGCTAGTAGTATGTAATAGTTTTTTAAAAAGGGGGGGGTGAGGCCTGTGTGCTGAGTTTTTTAATTGCACTCCTCAAAACAGCCCTGGCAACAACATTGTCAGTATTTATAAATCTGAGCCTCAGGCAGTTTTTGTAACTGTCAAGGGGCCCACTGAGGAATGGCAAGATTTAGGATTAAGGCATTAAGACCCCAAAGCTACTACCTGTTTCCCAGCTTAATGAGCCACTCCACAACCAAATATTCAGGAAACCTGAACAGGAATGGGAAATTTGAGGGAAGACCAGTTTGGGTATCTGTCCAATATATACTACATTCAATTCAAAAAATGAAAATATTTGCATATATGTTATTAAACCAAGGTTCAGACAGCAAGAAATGCAAGTCATTAAATTCCTATTTGTAAAACAACAAAGAAACCAAATAATCACTAAGATGCCTTTCATCTCCAGAATATTCTGATTGAAATTAGATGAAAATTGCCTTTCTGTTTTCTTTTCGCCGAGATCAGAGAATCAATGTTAAACATACCACCGTGTTCTGAAACCTCAATCTTCTCTTTGTTACTGCAAATGTATTCATTCAATCAACAAGATCTGTTGAATAATGCTGTGTGCACTAGCTTAATATAGCTTTGGGGTTGGGTTTGAAATGGAAGGAAAGCTGACATCATTGCTTTATATTCTCCCTGCAGCCTTCAGCTCTTTGACATCCCTGGATGTTTCTCTCTTACAGGAGGGAAGCACCTTTCCGAAAGGCTTCCAAAGTATAGCAGAGAGGGACAGAGGTGATGAGCTAAAGCCTAAAGAAAATGCCCCTGCCTAAAAAGAGGCCATGAGAAGGGGAGAGGCAGGAGGTCAATCCTGCAGACTTAGCTGATCAATTGCAGGATGCACCGAATTCCTCTTCTCAAATCCGATGTCTGAGTCTCCGAAGCTGAATCCCCCATCCCCAAATGTCCCTGGCCTGTGTATCAGCTCTCTTCCTGAGAAATTGCTAAGGAAAGAAAACAGCACAAAGGCCTCTGCTGTCCTCCTAGTCCGCTGGCCACTGCAGGCAGCAAGAGACCAGGGCAGGTGGTGAAGGGAAGCTCATTCATGCAGGAAACCATTCACGCAGGACTCACTTAATGGGCCTAGGGGCTCTTTCAAGTCATCCCCATGGCTATCTGGAGAGCCAGAAATTCCCACAAGACCTATGCATGGGGACAAGTGGGTTGAGGGATTTGAAGGCACCGTCAGGAGGCCCTGCTGACCAACTTGTCACACATACCCCGCAAACATAGATTCCCCATATTCCGGTCTTATCAAAGACACCTTCGAGTTATGGGAATCCTGGTCGACTGCTAACTAGGTGTTGTCATCTTTAGCAAAAACCCTGACCTCTGTGGGTCTGTAATGTTTTCTAAAATTAGAGGGTAGGATTAGAAGATCTCAAAGGGCCAATCTAGCTCTAAACTTTCCCTTTAAAAAAGTCAAATAGCCACCCTAGGTAACCCCTTAGCCTTCAAAACCAATGGCTTTGGAAGCCTCGGGTTTGCAAACTCAGTTCCATCTTCCCAGCTACCTGCCCACAAAATTGCACAAGACAGTTAATTTTCTTGACTGCTTCTAGATGTTTGAAGTCCACTCTGTCCTAAGGTTGGGTTTATTACGTTTCCTACTACAGTCCCAGTAAAAACTGGGATCTAAAGCAAAACTAGATGAATAAATAAGGAATGGCTGGGACGCCCCGTGTGGACAGAACGGCTTGCTCAGCTGCTGCCTGAGCTTTGTCGTGTTGCGTGATTTGGGTCATTTGGGCTGTGTGTAAAGATGCCCTTTTAAAGTCAACCCTACTGAGCAATCACTTAAAACTGCACAGAACCTTGAACTTGAACCATTGTTTCTTTAGCTTCAAACACAGGAAATGCTCTTCTCTGGGCGGCTGCCTGGCCTTAAGGCCTAACTGGCAATTTTTGCTTACATTCCTTCTAGCAGTGGCTTTTTACTCAACTCCCATTTGAGAGCAACAAGCTGTTAGTTTGTTCCACTAACAGCAGCCCTTCAGGGGTGCTGTGGGGTCCCGAGCCTCTCCGTTAGAGGTAACGGTGTTTTTATTTCCTTGCCTCTGATCTGTATGCCAGGCAAGCCCTCTCACATCTTCCTACAACTTCTCCCTCTAATTTACCTTCTGCAAATGAAGCTGCAGGCTCACCTCCACCTGCTCACCTCCTGCGCTCAGCAAGGCTGACATTTCCCAGCCCACAGTCTCAGTGCAAGCATTAATGTGGCTTTCTTTACTTAACTCTCAATGAATATATAAAGTTTCTACTCTGAGTATTCTGAGTTACCCCGATTTATTTCTCTGCACTCCCTTCTTATCTCTCCCAGTTCATGGCCTCTGGCAACCTCACACAATCTCCCTCCTGCAAAGTATCCTTGCAAAAGGAGTGAAAAATTGGGGTCTCCTTTTTAAGCCAGAAATGCTAGGGTGCCAATAGGCTCAGGACTCTGGAGGGTTGGGCGATTTTCCCCTCTAAATATCTGTCTCCATCACCCGCAGCCCAACACTCTGAGAACGAGTGGCGGCCTGTGCATTCTAGGAAGCAGCCCCATTCACTGTGCCCACGTACGTGCAGGCGCTGTGCACACACTGTCCATCATCTCCCACCCTGTCCTGCTGGTTGTCCAGAGCTTCATGGCCTCTCTCTTTCAGTTCTACTCCCCACACACCATACGGCAACTGTTCTCATTAAAAGAGATGGTGATTTGAGCACCTGGGTAGCTCAGTGGTTTAAGCTGCCGACACTTGATTTCAGCTCAGGTGCAGATCTCAGGGTGTGAGACTGAGCCCCGTGGGCGGGCTCTGCGCTGGGTGTGGAGTCTGCTGAAGATTCTCTCCCTCTCCCTCTGCCCCTCCCCACCCACGACCCCCACCCACGCTCCACTCACACTCGCTAAATAAATAAATAAAACTAGATTATGATTAATTTTTAATCCCCAGAAATGTTTACAATACCTCCTGAAAAAAGTGGGGAATGGGGGATTGTGAGTATTGTGTATATCCTCCAAGGACCTAGTCAAATTCGCAAAAACTAAGGCACCTCTCTTTGAATGAGTCATGAACATCAGCAAGGAGCAAAGTTATTGGAGTAGTTTCATTACCAGTATTAATGCCGATGTTTTATGTCTGACTCCTGTGCCTTATTTCTTAACCCGGAAAGGGAAGAAGGTGAGATTTATTATCTTCCTCAAACCTCAACAAAGAAAACAAATGTTAAACAGATAATATGTAAATTAAAAGTTCACTGCAGACCAGGTTAAGTGCCATGGAGTATAACCAAGTGAGTAAGAAAAACCTCAGTCCTGCTGGGTTTCTTCCCTACTCTCACAAAGCTGCAACACTCACTGTGCTTCTGACATGGGGCCGGGGGGGGGGGGGGGGGGGGCACCTGATGGGGTTTTGGGATATAGGTGAGGTTCAATGGGGTGGAGTCCGGAGCCGACGACCAAGAAAGAATACTTGAGACGTCTTTGGTGCAAAATGGTGGTTTATGAAAGCACGGGGATGGGACCCGTGGGCAGAAAGAGCTGCTGCCCCTGTTGTGAGGGGCGGCTGATCTTATACCATGGGGTTGGGGGAGGTGAGGAAACAGGGAGG
Organism: Ursus arctos; assembly: GCF_023065955.2. NCBI lineage: Eukaryota > Metazoa > Chordata > Mammalia > Carnivora > Ursidae > Ursus > Ursus arctos. The sequence continues at coordinate 20,447,329 of NW_026622930.1, forward strand.
TTGAGAAAATACTCCCATATGTTAAAGAAGACTCACCGGATACCAGAGGCCTTGCCATTGTCAAGTTAAGGTTGTTTGTAAGAAATTAACATGAAGATAGTTGGGAACTTCCTGGAGGCTGCAGATTATAAAGACATTTAATTGTATTTACATTCCCTTCTGGAAGCTAGGTTATTGACAGAAATGCTTTGTTCTTGTAGACTGCTGAAACATTTGTGAACTGAGGGAGACTCAAGTCTTGCAGGATTGTGGTCTCTATAGATTAACTATTTCTTTTTCCTTTAGGCAGTCAGGAGTGCCTGAGGAATGTCACACACATCCTGGGGCGGGGGGGGGGGGGGGGGGGGGGTTGCAGGGCGTCAGTTTCTGCTTTGTCCTCAGCTTGCCTTCTGTTCCCTCATCACACCCAAGCAATACTGTGACCCCAGCTGCGTGTTAACTCAACTCTGACACTCTCTACCTGGAGACAGCTTCAGATCCCTCAGGTGAAGGGCTCATTCCCTCAAGACTGCCCCTCCCACCCCAGTCTGCTTCAGATGCTGGTCACAAGCCCAAGTTGTTTCCTGTACTTCCTTTTTTTTTTTTTAATGATTTTTTATTATATTATGTTAGTCACCATACAGTACATCCCCGGTTTCCGATGTAAGGCTCGATGATTCATTAGTTGTGTATAACACCCAGTGCACCATGCAATACGTGCCCTCCTTACTACCCATCACTGGTCTATCCCATTCCCCCACCCCCCTCCCCTCTGAGGCCCTCAGTTTGTTTCTCATAGTCCATAGTCTCTCATGTTTCATTCCCCCTTCTGATTACCCCCCCTTTCTTTATCCCTTTCTTCCCCTACCGATCATCCTAGTTCTTATGTTCCATAGATGAGAGAAATCATATGATAGTTGTCTTTCTCTGCTTGACTTATTTCACTTAGCATTATCTCCTCCAGCGCCGTCCATGTTGTAGCAAATGTTGAGAACTCATTCTTTCTGATAGCTGAGTAATATTCCATTGTATATATGGACCACAACTTCTTAATCCAGTCATCTGTTGAAGGGCATCTCTGCTCCTTCCACGATTTAGCTATTGTGGACATTGCTGCTATGAACATTGGGGTGCATATGGCCCTTCTCTTCACTACGTCTGTATCTTTGGGGTAAACACCCAGTAGTGCAATGGCTGGATCCAAGTTGTTCCCTGTACTTCTAACCCATCAGCTATAACCCACTTACACCCTCCTCCGGTTGGTTCTATTCAGACACATTAAAAACCACAGAAGCTAAATAGATTTCAGGGTAGACAGGCAGGAAGATTTCCACCGGCGATGCTGAGTGAGATGCTCGATGCTTGTGTTCCTCCACTGACCAACACCAACGGGCGCACCTGCCAGGCCCACCCCTAGCGTTTCGGGGCTCAGGGCGTGAGTACAAATGGAGGCCCATAAATCATGTCTCTAAGAAACTCAAAGTTATAAATTAAGCAAAATATGTTCTATCCTCCTGTCAAAACAAACACATCTTCACAAAAAATGTGCAAAGTTACAATCATTTAACTGCAAATGGGCAAATATCAGACAGCTGAATTTAATTATTATTACACATGCCTGGGTGTTCTGTTGCGGTCGAGTTTGGGTGAGTCATAAAGACATATGGAATTTACAAATTACACATTAATTCCAAAATATTTATTTTTCTTGCCTTAATTTCAGCAATATCTCTAATTATGTTGTTTAATCAGATTTTCCACAAAATTTCTGTTCTATTGACAGTAGTGCCCAATTTGTGATTTTTTTCTTGGTCATGGAAGTTCTTAGATGGTTTTTTAATTCCAGTTTGGGGAAGCTACTCTGCTGAGGCTATAACAATTTGAATTGCCATGAAGTTCTTACAGCATTTTTGATTAATATTTTCCAATTTTTAATGTGCCTTGTACCACAAATAATAAATTGCTTATGGACTGGCTCTGAGAAACACGGCGACCACTAGAGACATGGGCTCTCCCTCACTGAGATTCCAAAAGTGATGGAACAGGGCTGTGTATGGTGATGTCCTTCCTAAGAGTGCAGCATGGAAAGGGGGGAGAACTTCATTGCAGAGAAACCTGATGAACATTGCCTCAGCCAAGTGATCGAGGTCAACATCTACAATGGTGAGTCATATTGGTCATATGTACCCTTGATACGACATGGTGGAGAGGGCCCTTCCCCTCTGTGGTCTTCCTCACAAAACCCATCACCTCAGTCTAGTCAAATCCCAATTGAGGGACATTCAGCAAAATACTCTACCAGTATCCCTCAAAATTGTCAATCTCATCAAAAGCAAGGAAGACCTGAGAAGCTGTCACAGGCCAGAGGTGCCTAAGGAGACATGATTAAATGTAATGTGGTACCTTGGGTGGGATCCTGGAACAGAAAAAGGACATTAGGTAAAAAAGGAAAACTGAATAAAGTATGGACTTTAGTAAACAAAAGTGTATCAATACTGGCTCATCCATTGTGACAAATGTCCCTTAGGAATGTAAGATGTTGGGCCACCTGGGTGGCTCAGTCTTTTGGGTATCTGCCTTCAGCTCAGGTCATGATCCCGGGGTCCTGGGATTGAGCCCCACATCAGGCTCCCGGCTCAGTGGGGAGTCTGCTTCTCCCTCTCCCTCTCCCTCTCCCCCTCCTCCCCTCCCTCGCTTGTGCGCACTCTCTCTCTCTCTCTCTCTCGATTGCTCTCTGTCTCAAATAAATAAATAAAATCTTTTTAAAAAAGGATTGTAAGACATTACTAATAGGGGAAACTGGGTGCAGAATATATGGGAACGCTGCTATCTTCACAAACTTTTCTGTAAATCTAAAACTAATCTAAGATTAAAGGTTTATACATTTTTTTAATGTAATAGAATGTGTCAGAAGGACAAAAATGGCCTCAGATGAGGTCTCCCAGCAGGAAAGGAGAAGCTAAGAAGACACTTACCATAGAGAAGGAGATGGTGGTTTTGTGACACAATCATCCCAGGCTCAGACTGTTCTAGGAGAGACCTTTCCGGGCACAGTAGGTGCTGATTCATCTTGCCTCAGCCATCCTGATGCCATGGACATACTTTGCAGGAAATAGCCATGTGTATGTCACCAAGAGCCATCCATAAGCTTGGGAACCTCAGGCCACTTTCCCTATGAGCCACCACCAAATCGGAAGGAGCGTCTTCCCTCCCACCCAGAACGGGGCGCCGTATCAAGCAATGACCACCAGGGGGCGCCTGAGGCCATCAAGAGCCCCAGGCCGAGCGCTCCGCAGTGTGGGACACGGACCTGGAAGGGTGTGTGTGTCCGAGGTCCGGGTCCCCTGGAAAGTAGCAGGCAACAGGAAAACCACGCCTTTGATTTGCAAGTCATGTGTAAGGATCGTCAGGCCGACTGAGAACACACCAGATGTGCACGGCCATCGTCACAGCCCCGAATAAACTGCAGTACAACTCATTTTAATTTCTCAACTCTGTGCCAGCCTCTTTAGTAAGAGCAGGCAATTTAATTTCATCTATTAGAGGTTACGTTTTCTTCAGTCTAATAAAGCAAATGTTTCTGGTTGCTTTGGTTTTGTTTTGGTTGCCTCCACTTGAAAACTGAACCAATCCAAGATCTAGTCGCAACCCCCCCCCCCCATCCCTGGGGACATCTTAAATTCAGGGGAAGTTGCCATCACAAAGCGTCCGTTGGGGGAGTGCGGGGGGTGGGGGGGGAGCCATCCCTGGTCCCTGATCTCCTGCCCTGTTCTCTCAGCCCAGCAGTGGCTCTGAACTCCCCCTGCCAACCTGGCTCACGAGTTGGCCCAGGGGACACAGAAGAGTCTGTGAGACTTCAGCCTCGTATTTTATGGCTGTCCACCCTCTCTGTTCCGGGCAACCAGCCTGCTGGTTCTCAGGTTCCACTTTCCCTCTCCTTGGGCACAGAAGAACATTCAGATCCTCTCCACGCCCCAAGGCGCAATCGGGATCCTCCTGTGACTAGACGCGCCGTGTCCCCATTTTCGCAGCCACTCTATACCTCCTTATAGGAGGAGAGAATCTATGGGGTTTATGACCTCTCAGAATCCATACATAAAACTCTCCCCCACTACTGTGAAGGCATTAGGAGGTGGGGCCTTTAGGACACGATTAGGTTTGGAGAGGTCAGGAGGATGGAGCCCTCTTAAAGGGGATTGGCGCCCTTTAAGGGTCCCCCGAGAGCGTTCTCCCTCTCTGCGATCCGCCCTGCGTGGATACAGTGAGAGGTCTGCAGGCTGCACCCCGGAAGAGGGCTCTCACCAGAACCCACCTGTGCAGCACGTGGGTCTCAGACTTCCAGCCTCCAGAACTGCGAGAAGTAATAAATTCCAGTTGTTGATGAGTCTCCCAGTTTACAGTATTCTGTTAGAGCAGCCCAGACAGACTAACACAATATCTCAAAAGGCCCAAGCAGAAAACGAGGCACAAAATGTCTTTATTTCAAACCCTTCAATTCAAGGAAGGAATTTTTCTCCTGTCCTGGACATTCCTCATGACTGCCAGCAGCCCACCCCACACAGGTACACACTACACCAGGACAGGTGTGTGTGGGGAGAGGGAGGGTGCGGGCATGGAGAACACTCTCCCTCCTCTCCTCATGGCCACTCATCAGTTCTGCTGCAGTGATCAGGGGCTCCTTTTACCTCTCTCTTTCTTCCTGTTCCTGGAATAGGAAAATAAATTCTTTCCTCTGTGCCACATCAAAATCCATCCTGCCTTACATTAGAGTAGTAGAAATCAAGAACTTGGCATCTTTGTTTCACCCTATAAATTGTTCCCACAGCTGTGGATGCTCTTTCTTTAGCTACCAAATTAGGAAGAATGACAGCTATTCTTGGCAGGTGAAAAAGTAGTGCATCGATTAATACTTTAAAAGACTATCCCCCCCAAAAAGGGTGGGGGCACCTGGGTGGCTCAGTTGGTTAAGCGTCAGACTCTTGATTTTGACTCAGGTCATGATCTTGGGGTTGTGAGATCAAGCCCCACTTCGGGCTCTGTGCTGAGCTTGGAGCCTGCTTAAGAGTCTCTCTCCATCTCCCTCTGCCCCTTCCCCTGCTCTTGCTCTCTCTCTCTCTCTCTTAAAAGAAAATGTCTTTGACCCCTCTAATTGTCTACCCTGGTGCAGTGTGAAGTTTCGTCCCATGCTCAAGAAGGAACATGGGAGGTAGCAGGGGAGGGTGGATGGCATTTATGTCTCTTTGTCCTCCCCACCCCCCAGGCTCTTCTCCTTGGTGTTCTGCCTCTGTCCTGCTGTATCAATCAGAGAAGCAGATTTCAAATGTGGGTATTTACATATATTATAGATATTTGTTACAGAGGTCTGATCTTACACAATTGTGGGAGTTGATTAAATACTCTGTCTTTGCATCTGATAATTAGAACTTGAAGTCCACAGGGCAGACAGGCAGGAAGGGAAGATGAAGTAAAATGGGGAAAGAAGGACGTTCTGGAGCCCACACAAATGAGCTGGGGTGCACAATGACAGGCTGAACCCACGTCAGTTCTTGCGGCCTCTGACTGTGATCATTGCTATGAGCTGAACTGAACTGTGTTACCCCCAAATTCATATGTTGAAATCCTCACTCCCACATGATGGTTAATTTTATGTATCAACTTGACTGGGTCACAGGATGCCCAGATTAAACATTATTCATGGATGTGTCTGTGTGGTTGTTTCAGGACAAGATTACAGTTGAATGGGTAGACGTAGCAACGTAGGTACCCCCCCCATGGGCATGGGCATCATCCAATCCGAAGAGGGCCTGAACAGAACAAAAAGTGGGAGGGACGAGTTCTCTTCCTGCCTGCTTGCTTGAGCTGGTACATCCATCTTCTCTTGACCTTGAACTGGCATTTAGCCCATGGAGCAGCTTCCCCAGTTCTCAGGCCTTTACACTCAGACTATGATTACACTCTTGCCTTTTCTGGATCTCCAGCTTCCAAGGGGCAGATCCTGGGACTGCTCAAACTCCATAACTGCACTGGCTATTCCTTATAATAAATCTCCATGTGTCTATGTGTGTGTATATATGTATATATTATATATATATATATCACTGTATATATAACATTAAAAATATAGTAATATATTTTATTATAATTATATTATAATTGATATGATATAAATAGGATATATCTATAAGTACATATATAGGTATATATACACATGTATCTATATATACACTTATATCCTACTTATATATTATATATTTTTTATATGTGTGTGTGTGCGCGTCTTACTGTTCTGTTTTTCCATTTCCAGAGAACCCTAAATAATACACCCCATGTGACCTCAGCATGTGACCAGATTTGGAGATAGTGTCTTTAACAAGATAATTAAGTTAAAATTTAAAAAGATAATTAAGTTAAAAAAATATTTAACAAGATAACAAGATAAAAATTCATTAGGGTGGGCCTTAATCCCATATGGCTGGTATCCCTGTGAGAAGAAGAAATTAGAATCCTGACACACACACCAAGGGAAGATGGACTGTGTGAAGACACAGAAAGAAGAAGCCACGTACTGGGCAAGGAGAGAGGCTCAGAAGAAAGCTACCCCGTCGATACCTTGATCTCAGACTTCTAGCCGTCAGAACTTTGAGAAAATACATCTCTGTTGCTTAAGCCACCCAGTGTGTGGTATTTTGTTATGGTGGCCCTGGCAAACTAATACAATGACAGTGACATCCTCCAGAAACCAGAGCCCTTCTCCATGAAGCTCAAAGTCCCCAGGGCTGAAGATGCTGAAGGATTCAAGGAGAGAACAGTTGCGGGTCCAGCTGCTTCTTTGCACCAATAGGGTGACCAGAAACATAGCTGGACCAGAAACATCCAGAAAAGGAGACTGTGGAGAATGCAGTTCAGCCTAGACACGTTAGCATATTACAAAGCCAACATAATCACCTAACACAAAACGTAGCCACTTCTACTATTTCCATTACGACAACAGTTCCCAGCTGGGGCTGACTTTGCCCCCGTGGGATGTTTGGCAATGTCTAGAGATACTTTTGGTTGTCACAACTAAAGAGTGGGCTGCCATCAGCATCTAGCCGGTAGAGGTCAGAGATGATACTCAATACTCTTCAGTGCACAGGGACCGCACAACAAAGAATTATCCAGCCCCCACATGTCCATAGTTCCAAGGTTGAGAAACCCTGCATTGCATCAACAAATCCTTCACACCAAGAATTTAAAATTTTAGCAGATGTATTGAAAACTGAGCCAGGGAAAGGGACATGGGCAGTCACATCACACAGTGTCCAGCAGCGTACCATCGCCTGTCTGCCTCTCGCCCTCTCTCCCGCCCTTGGCCCTTCACCCCCCACCTCCCATGTCTCCTGGGGGCTCCAGATTCTGCTCCTCTTCTTTGCAGAGCAGCTTCCTCCTTTGAAATCTTGACATCATCCAATTCCCTGAAATTCAGGATCCCATCTTATGCCCCAAGGAATTATCAGAATATTTTTCTTTTTTTTTTCCAGAATATTTTTCTTAAATAATGTGACATCTCCCCCAAAGGGAAATTTGAGTGTTGAGACATAAGGTAAAAAATTTTCTCCACCTTGAAATATATATGAGTATGCTCATATACTCAGACCAAGATAAAAAATATGGAAGTATGTAACACAAAATGTTACTAAGGCTTAATTCTGAATATTGCAGTTGGAGTTGATTTTTCCCCCTTTTTGCTTATCTATATTTTCCATTTTTCCCTCACTGAAAAAAAAAAGACATGGTTAGTAAAGGAAAAAAGTATGTCTGTGGGGGTGATATATAACTACGTAAAGATTCTTACAAAATAATACTAAATGAATAAATATCAAATTAAGTTATATATACTATATGACTATTTTTAAGGTATGAAAAAAAAAAAAAAACCCAAAGGGAGTATGGAACAGCAACAAGAACAAATGCCTAGAAAGAAACACATCATGGTGTTTTATTCACAAAGCCAAACGAGAAATGACTCTTTTTCTCTGCTGCTGCTTTTTTTGATTTTTAAAAATTAACTCAATGTACATACCCAGTATAACCATCTGACCTATAGTGTGGGCCAGACCTTCAAATATGATCTCTGTCCCTTCCATGATTAGGTTACATTATATAACAAAAGTGAAGAGATTCTTATGAATATAAGGTCCCTAATCAGTTGACTCTGAGTTAATCAAAAGGGAGATTATCCTGGGAGGATGGGACCTAGTCAGGTAAGCCTTTTCAAAGAGGGTTTACCATCCAGAGATTTGAAGCAACAGACTTTCTCCTGCTGGCCTTGAAGAAGCAATGAGTTTGTTGCCATGAGTTTTATAGCTTCAAGCAAATGAATTCTGCCAATATTCACGTGAGCTTGGAGGAGGACCCCCAGCTCTCAGACACCTTAGTCAGAGCCTGGTGAGACCCTCCCTCAGCAGAGGATTCATTTCCACCGTGCTTGAGACTCCTGACACATGGAAACTATGGGAAAATAAATGTGTGTCTTAAGCTGCTAAATTTGTCATAATTTGTTAAGCACCAACAGAAAACTAATAGACCCAACTAGGTCTCCAAAGAAAAACTACATTTTAATAAACAAATCATAGAATGGAAACCGAGACATCTGGGTCTGTGTCATCACCATTACCTACCTATGTGATCTTAAACAAGTCACTTCTCAAAGCATGAGGTTTTCAAACATGTAATACGACAGATAAAGGCTTGAAAATCTTACGATTCTAAATCTTGCCAAAATCAACTCTCAGTTACTGTTCTTCCCCCCCCCCCGCCCCCCTGCCCCGTCTTGCTTATAATGGAGTCTTGTAGTGCTAAAGATAGGGAGCCCGTTAGTTAGACTGTCAAAATCTTTTCATAATAAAGAGATTCTCTTTATAGCAGTACTTATTCTTCAAAACATGGCACTTGCCTCACTACAACCCAATTGTAATTTTAGAATAAAAATATATAGCAAAGGGGTGCCTGGGTGGCACAGCGGTTAAGCGTCTGCCTTCGGCTCAGGGCGTGATCCCGGCGTTCTGGGATCGAGCCCCACATCAGGCTCCTCCGCTATGAGCCTGCTTCTTCCTCTCCCACTCCCCCTGCTTGTGTTCCCTCTCTCGCTGGCTGTCTCTATCTCTGTCGAATAAATAAAAAATCTTAAAAAAAAAAAAATATATATATATAGCAAAAATGCTTAAAATCAAATATATACAAACTAAAATGGCACAAAGGAATATTTATGAAAAGGGAGAAAGTCCAACAAAAGAAGGATTAAACTGGGATTGTGCTTCTTCGAATTCAGGGTCGGGTTTTGAAAAGGAAGATTATCAGACAATGAAAGCAAGCAGGTCAACCCGAGGGAAGGAACCAGTGGGATTAAAGCAAGTATAACAGCATCTGAAACAGAATACATGCTTCTACAGACCGAATTGTGTCCCCCCTCCCAAATTCACATGTGGAAGCCCTCCCCCTCCACATGATAGTATTTGGAGATGGAAATCTCCCAAATGGGGTCATGAGGGCAGAGCCCTTTGCTGGGGTTACTGTCCTTAGAAGAAGAGGCGCCAGAACCCGACAGCATGCTCTTTCTCTCTCTCTCTCACTGGCATGGACACAGGACCCAGCAAAAGGCAGCTGTCTGCAAGAAAGCTCTCGCTGGAGCCTGACCACGCTGGCACCCTGATCTCAGGCTTCTTGCCTTCAGAACTGTGAGAAATAAATTCCTGTTCTCAAAGCCACCCAGTCTGTGGTATTTTGTTATGTCAGCCTGAGCTGACTCATACATATGTATTAGGGGGGAAGGAAAAAATAGGATTGGAGGTGGAGAGGAGGAGAGGGAGAAAGATGCTTGGTGGCCATACAGAGGAGTTTGGAACTGATTGCTCAAGGTTATAGGAAATCCGTGTGACTTCTTGAGCCAGAGAGATTGAGGAAAATGAGTCTGATGATAATCTCATCAACAAGTTTATGGGACATGAAGTTATGAGGGCCATGACCAGGACAGTGACCACAGAAATGGAATGGTAGCAGACAGAACTTCCAGGAAACATTAAGTGACATGAATTGCCAGGACTTCAAAATAAATTCAATTGTTATTAAATAATGAACTCAGTCCTTAAACCTGACAAATGAGAAATTCTGATAAGAGGGAAATGGTGGGGATCTGGCCAATTAATGGGGAGGCATTGACAAAGGAACCTGGCCCTCTTTAATGGGTGGGGGGGGGCACCTGTCTCCCTTGCTCACCAGATAACCTCCCAAAGTTTTCTGGAGAATCAATAAAAAATTGAAAGTTTGACCTTTTTTAGAAGGACTGCTCAAGAACAGAATACCCAGGTTGACTTCCTTCTTTGTTGCCAGCTAATCAGTGCTAAAAAAAATTGCTAAAAATGCTCATTGTTTCCAGTCTCCAGTTTTTCTCTCCCTTCTCTTTCTTTCTCATAAATCCTGTTTTGCCTTTATTTCCTGACTCAGCATAAGAATCCTTCCTCGTATGTATGCACGCCCTCCCCCTCGCATGCATTGTGTGAAATACAGAAATGTCTCTGAGTTATTCTGTGAGGCAAGGATGGACTTTTGTGGGAGTCCTCCACTTTTGTGCTTGGTCCTGAAGTCAGGTGCCAGGCTGAAATACTGGGCCTACCTTCTGAGCTGCAGACTGGGGCAAATTTCTAAACATTTCTATGCCTTTGTTTCTTCGCCCACAAAAATAGGGATAACTAGAGCATCTCCTTTGTGTTATTACTGATAGAGGCTTAAATGGCAAGGACATACATAAAGAGCAAACCCAGCTTCCCTGGATCCTCTCACCAATTACCCAACCAAAGCCCAAAGAACCAAATAGGTTCTTTCTAAAGCTCCCTTCCTGAGACATGGCATGCGGTGTTCTTCCTCATTGCAGGAAGTACGAAACCTAATGTGTTCAACTCTAGGTGTGTCCTTGGCAGCCTTTGGCTGAAGGACATTGACAGTGCCCAGAAAATATTTATTGAAGGAAGGAAGGAAGAAGTAATGGTTATCCTTTGACTATAATGTTCCTTTTTTCTTTTTTTTAGATTTTAAAAAATGTATGTATTTGACACAGAGAGTGAGCACAAGCAGGCAGGGCAGCAGGCAGAGGGAGAAGCAGTCTCCCCGCTGAGCAGAGAACCCAATGCTGGAGGGGGGAGGGGGCTTGGTCCCGGAACCCAGGGTCATTACCTGAGCTGAAGGCAGAAGCTTAACCGACTGAGCCACCCTGGTGCCCCACACTATAATGTTCTTAACCCAACATTCACTGATTGAATACATTGCCATCTACTCAGGAGTTAAGTATTCTGAATTTAATGGGAACTCTAAGCTGGTTATCTCCACCTTACAAGTTTCACTTCATCAAGTTCTTATTGAAATACAGTTTTAATCCAGTCTCTCTCCAGAAGTGGTAGTTAACAAATCTGTGAAAAAATTAGACCAAAAGATGCCTGTCCATTTATTCAGGGTATAAAGGTATCCTAGCTTTTCCTTCTACCTGGCATGAGTCCACGCTGCTTAGAAAGACTATACACCTCCAAAGTAAATGTCGCTTCCACCAATGAAACTTGTTGGAGCCCGAACACACACCCACACCACGCCTACTCATTCTACCAGCTTCAGCTTCGCTCTTTTGAAAACTGTGCCCTGCAGTGGGGATCTACACTCTGACCTTTATTTTTTTTTTTTTTAAGATTTTATTTATTTATTTGACAGGAAGAGAGACAGCCAGCAAGAGAGGAAACACAGGCAGGGGGAGTAGGAGAGGAAGAAGTAGGCTCCCAGCGGAGGAGCCTGATGTGGGGCTCGATCCCAGAACGCAGGGATCACGCCCTGAGCCAAAGGCAGCCGCTTAACGACTGAGCCACCCAGGCGCCCCATGACCTTTATGACAATTATAATTATAGAAAGCTATGTGTACATTGAAAGCTTACTTGATTATAATTATGTACCTGCTATTTACCATCCTGGAAGTATAGTTAATACAATGAAGTATAAAGCCATTGTCCATTTACTCAAGGAGTTCAGAATGTGCATGAGAAGATGCCAGGTTCTATCTCACGATACGGTGCAACGATTTCAGTTTTCATTTATCTGTGAGATATAAACACAAAAATAAGGACTTTAATGCGCCTCATCTCTATCAAAGAAAGTACATTCTTCTCTAAATTGTGGGGGGGGGGGGGGCGGGGAATATCCTGCTCCTTGTCTCTCCCTAATTCTGCCCTGGCAGATATGTTGGTACAAGCGCTGACAGCCTGTGCACATGGCCAACCGAATAGATGCCTAAGAATGGCACAGGAAAGGATATACTTGACTAGAGTTAGTGACAATCACCGCATTCTCAGGAAAAGGCCCTGGGAGTTGTCTTACCATCCTTAGGCAAAGAGCAAACTGGATTTATGTCCTCAACTTCAGGAGGTTCTTAACATGTGCTGGTTGCTTGATTCATGTCAATAGACTAAGGTCACCTCCATGTCATCTGCTTGAAGAGTCACTTATAATCTACCTCCATGGAGGCCGATGCTGTGTTGTAATGCAGAGCAAACAGGTTTTCTGCAACTTGGAAATCTATGACAGTGACCCAGAACACTGATATGGACAAGTTAAACAGAATAAAGACAGCTGAGCAAATATTCAAGAAGTCTATGAATTAAGAAATAATATTAACATTTTGGACAAGTACAGTGAGTACATAAGTTTAACTGGGCATGTTGGCAGGAAACCGTGAGGAATGTATGCCTGGACTAGATAAGGCCATGCAGAACTCACAACCTTTTCACGAATTAATCATTATGCAACCTCGCAGGCTGAAAAAATAAATCTGGTTTTCCCACACCGTGTTCTAGACCTGCTTTGGAGACTTGGAATTTTCCCAAAAAGTCAAGGTCCTATGAGCATTCTCAAAAGATATCGATGACTCATTGTTGGCTAAAGACAATAACTCTAGCAGCTCTAAAACTTCTTCATATTAAGGGAATAAAACTAATTTTATACAAACTAATGTTTTGATTTCCTTCTGTGCTTCAACCAAGCAATCAATAAGAAATAATATTTGTAGAACATTCTATAATTAAAGAAGTACTTTTTTTCCTGCATATCTCTTTTGAGATATGAACCTCACAACAGACCTGGTGAAGAGAATTATTAATATACTCATTCTACAGAGATGCAGAAGAGTGAAGTAAATTTCCTGTATTGTAGAGATGCAAATGTTACTTAATATGTCCCTGTAAGATATTTCAAGATTAAACTTATAACTTGGTGTGCCTTTGGTGGCTCAGTCGGTTAAGTGTCTGACTCTTGATTTCACCTCAGGTTATGATCTCAGGATAGTGACATCAAGCCCTGCATTGGACTCTACACTCAGCACAGAGTCTGCTAGAGATTCTCTCTCTCCCTCTTCCTCTGCCCCTTCCCCTGTTCTCACTCTCTCTCAATAAATAAATAAAATCTTTTTTTTTTAAAAAAAAGATTAAACTTATAACAGACAGCAAGTACTTTCAAAATGTTATCATTAAAATACTTTATAAGTAAGGCATACCTACCAATCGACAAAAATTATCTGGTGCTAGTAGATGGCAAGTCCAATGCTATATACCTAATACTGAATTATATAATTGTCTCTGGCCACAGAAAGTTTTCATCCCACTTGAAAGGCAAGTTTGTGAATGTTCTGTAAACACTTAGAGAAATAAAGAATAATGAGAACCGGCCTGGTCAGAGAAGAGGCTCAGCCAAGATGAAACACAAGTGAAAGTGGGACGGATGCCATGGTTGTGGCTCAGAAGAAGCAAGGGCAGTAGGGAGAGGGTAAAGGAGCCTATGACAAGGCAAGAGTGTGTTCATGTGGAAATCAGAAAAGCAATCAGAGAAGTGGGAAATGTGTTCATGCAGCACTTAGCATGGGGCCTTAAATATAAGCAGCACTTAGGAAAGAAAAAGATGAAAAGAGAAATTGAGTCTCAAGCAGTGAACATACCCTGGTCTGTCAATCAGATAATAACTGCTTCTCTTGTAGAAGGCAGAAGTTTCTTCCAGTACTTCCCTGAGAGAGTAGAACTGTCAGCCCAAATTCCTATTTTGTCAGAAGTTCAAACGTTTTTTGATTCTATGACAAAGGCAGTCATTGAAAATTTTTGAATAGGAATTGTAATTTAATTTGAACTGAATTGAAATTTAATTTTAAAAGCAAAATTAGTCTGGCTCTATGTGGCTTTGGTGAGAGTGAAAAAAGAGTGATGTTGGTGAATACGGCTAGAACCCAGGTGCTTCAGGCAGGTAAGGGGAAGTGAGACCCCCACGTAGGGAAATTTCCAATGAGAAAGAGAAAAATGCTCACAATGACAGGAGCACCTGGCTGGCTCAGCCAGTAGAGCATGCAACTTTTTTTCTTTTTTAAAGATTTTATCTATTTATTTGACAGAGAGAGAGAGAGAGAGAATACAAGCAGGTGGAGTGGCAGAGGGAGAGGGAGAAGCAGACTCCCTGCTGAGCAGAGACCTTGCCGTGGGGCTCCATCCCAGCGCCCTGGGATCATGACCTGAGCCCAAGGCAGACACTTAACTGAGCAAGCCACCCAGGCGCCCCGAATATGCAACTCTTGATCTCGGGGCTGTGACTTCAAGCCCCACGTTGGGTGTAAGGATTGCTTAAAAAACAAAATCTTTAAAAAATAATAAGAGTGTAATTAAATAGCTCAAATTGTTAGGATGTGATGATTGATAAGTTGAAAAGGGGAGGAAAATATATAAAAACTTACTCTCTGATTTAAAATCAGAAGAACCCTGAGGAAACACTGTTAGTGACAGAAATAGAGATGAGTGTCAAGGAGATAGTAGGAGAATAACAGGACAATATAATTTCCTTCATCCCCTCTGATGTGAATGTGAAACAGCAGTTAGTTTTTTGGTCTGGGGGGGGGGGGGTTAGGTTTGTTTTTGGTTTGGGTTTTTTTTTTTAGCAGTTAGTTTTTTATCCTCATCCTGGAAAAGAGGATTTTCTATCAAAAAAGATGGAAGAAAATGCCTAGGGGTATCAGGATATGTGGCCAGTATGGACGTGTCCCGAACTCTGACCTCAAACTGAGCTGAGGACTGAGTTCAACTCAGTACCAGGACTGAGCTGACAGTGGGTGGATGCTAGGGAAAACAGAATGACACAATTTGATGAAGGGGCAGGAACTCCAAGCCACTGCCCTGCTACCCAGTGGGAGCACGCCTGGAGTTGGTACTTAATAGACAAGACTATTTTGTTGTCTGCAATGCAATCACCACCACCTTTGTCTCCAAAAACATTGCTCCAGCCTCCTGAACTCAGTCACTGAGGGAGAGAACAGTGTAACTCACAAAAAGAGAGGGATAAGGACAAGTGTTTGAAAGAGTTTTTGCAAAGGCTGTTGGCACATTTGCCAGATGATTATTACCTGCTGGTCCTCCTAAAAATGAATACTAGCATTGAAATGATCTGCATTGGATGGGGTTTCTTTCCTTTTGTTTTGTCAGGGAAAAGGAGGAGGGGTAGTGAGTTCCATTCTGGTTTCCCTATATATGGCACTGTTTTATCTAAGTTTAAAAAAATACCTCGAACTCAGTCTAGCTGTTGTATTTTTCCTAAGTGTTGATATCACTGTATCCAATTCAAATTTTCCAAAAAAGAGGAAGAAGAGCTTAACACATTACAAACTCTTAATCTTACAATGTGTGTTCCTTGATATATGTTGGCTCAAAAAAAAAAATTGGCTGTGGGTTCGTGGCCTTGAGCTAAAAATGTCTAGCTCAGGTGTTATCTAAGTAAGTTCTCTTAACTTCAACACCACCTGCACTTTTAAATCTTGCTCCGTAATGGGCTACGTTTTCTGAGAGGACACTTCGAAAGAGGCCCATGAAGTGCATTGTGGGAATTGTAGTCCTAAGTGACTTTTCTTTTCTTCCCGGCCCTGGACTCACGCTCCAATTCCGGGATGGTTGAACCCAGGATCTACCAATTAGCTGGGGCCATGTCGTGACGCCGTGGTCCAACCGGGAAAGCTGGTGTGGGACTCTCGCAAAATGATTGGTCAATGTATGACCCCGGGGGCGGGGCAATAAGGTGGGCGGGAAGACTGCGACGATTGGGCACAGAGCCCGAGGCGGCGGGCGGGGATTGGCTCCACACTAGGGCAGGGAGGCCTGGGAAGGGGCGGAGGAAGGAGACCAGAGCAGGAAGAGCAGCGGCGAGGCGGCGGCGGTGGCTGAGTCGGTGGTGGCAGAGGCGAAAGCGACAGCTCCAGGGGGTGGCAGCGGCCGCGAGAGCAGGATGCGGGTCCGAGTTGGGCTGACGCTGCTGCTCTGTGCGGTGCTGCTGGGCTCGGCCTCGGCGTCTTCGGGTCAGTATCCGCCCCCTCGGACTGGAGGCCGGGAGCCACCGCCCCCCCGGCCTCCATCCCGGGGCAGGGCCGTGGGGGCTCAAGCTGGGGACTCCACTCTCTCTAGTCACACCTCGCACTAGCCTGTCGCTCGCTGTCATTCCTCGGGCCTTGGCTGGCCTGAGCTAGAGGGGGTGTTTAGGGAGCTAGAGAGGGGAGGAAGAGAAGGGGCGGTCACCCTGCCCCACACCTCTCCTCACTTAACAAACTTTACGCGACTCCTCGCGAATGAGGAATTGACTCTGTGGGAATGAATCCCGACAGCTGGCTTAGATCTACAGTGACACCTGAGCCTTACTGGAACTTCCTCAACCCTCAGACAGATTATGTGCTTGGGATTTGTAAGTTAAGTAATTGACAACACCTGGGGTTATCACTGAGCAGAGCCAGGTCCATCAAAACCAGGATGTTGACAGTGGTTGGTGGATTTGCTTAGCATTTGAGGTGGCCCCTTTATTTAGAAAGGAAGACTTTTGATGTAATTGTGTCCACTGTATCCCTTTTTAGGAAATATTCCCGAGAAAGGTGTTTATCTCTGTCACAATGTTTGAGTTGCCCCGTGTTTGTCGACAGTTAACTTTGTGATTTTTGAGAAAATCTTGGTCCCTATAAGTTTAAAATGTATAGCAGCTGATTTTCATGTTTTGTATAGATATAAAAATTAATGTGCCTTTGAATTGATTTTCCAGTTAGCAGATTAATACTATGGTTCTGAAATGTATTTTTCTTTTTTAATAGTTCAACCTGCCTGCATCTGAAAACTTTTATTTTGAAAGTGTTGATAAAGAAGCACTTAGTGTTTCTAAATGTTGGTAAAGAAACAATTAGTACAATAAAGCTCTTGAATTTTCATCAGTTTAGTTAACAAGACAGCTGTTCTGTGGCTTTAAATTTTTTTGGAACAAGGCAGGGTATAAATGTCAACTCTTTTTTTTTTTTTCCCAACAGAAATTTTCCCAGATGGTTATTTGAATCCCCAAATTATCTGTCCTAGTTGTAAGTCAATGCCATAACGTCATTCTGTTTCTAAAATAAGAGCTCTAAACCTAAAATTCTATCCATATTGTGGTTTGAGATACCATTTCAAAAGCAACAAGCATATGCTAGTAACTTTACTGCCAACATCATGCTTTGAGGACTGCCTTTCCCCTTTTCAGTGATGGTTTGTATTCACGACCAAAGCTCCAAAACTCTACCTACCTCTTGAAGCACTGCTAGTAATTATTTGACCAAAGGAAGTATGAAATGAAACTGTTGAGTGTAATGGATAGATACCTGATGGGCCTTAGACCACTTGCATCAGAATTCCTCTCAGGAGTTTGTTAAACACACAGTTTTAGGTCTGGAACAGGTCGGGGCATCTGTAGGTAACAAGCTTCACAAGTAATTCTTCACACTAACGTGTAAGAACGACTAGTTAAAGAACATGGTTAAGTATCCCTCTGAATTCAGTTTGCAGAATTTAAAGAAAATTAAAGCCTACAGACATTTTCCTGTGTCTTCCGTTAACTAGATTTCATATACTGAAGAGCTTCATGTCAGTGGAGGTGGTTCTTGAAGAAGTCATTTAATCAACAGTTGGGATTCTTGGGATGTTATAATAGAAGATGACTAATACTGAAGTGTTAAATCTTTGGATTGTGTTGATGTAAGCAGAGGACTGGGTTCGAAAAATGTCTGCTCTGATTTCCATCGTAGTTCACCTGTGCCAAAGCATTTCTGTGGCAGAGGCAGAATCCATACTTAGCCAGAACTAAAACAGCAGAGATGTGCATGCTGACAGGTAATAAAGGCACTACTGTGCTCACGTGAAGTGCAGTTATAGTACAACGCTTATGTGAGGTAAAGTTTTAGAAATTGAGTACATGGATTTTCAGTTGACTTTATTTATTCAATAAATTGCTTATGTATACAGGAAGTCAGCCTCATTATTAAAGATTTGCTCCTATTTAAAAATCAAGTCTTGGGCCATAATTTTGCATTGACTTAAAGTTTGAATGTTAGTGGTTACCAAAACAAGTTGCCTATTTACCAGGTATAACCAGCCAACAAAGGGAATCTTGATCCTATCATTGTTAGTAGCTATTATTTCATATCTTGTTTTAAAGGCATATAAAAATGTGACACTTTTATTTGAAATGTTTTCTTATTCCTGTGAATACAAGAAGAGGTTAAACAGATATTTCTCCATTTCCTCAATAATGAAAAATGCTGTAAGTTTTCTCACTTAGAAATACTTGTTTTCTTATTTTCAGCAGGAAGAGACAAATGGTTTGCTTTTTTTTTTTTTCTTTATGCCAAACAGTGTTATAGAATCTTTTAAATTAGGTCCACTGCTAAGTATTTCAGGTAATAGTTCTGTTACCACATATTCAAAGAGTAAATTTCAGATTGCAGATGATGTTTAATGTCATTGTTCTTTTGTTCCTTAAAACATTGTGAGTCAATAGGACAGATGGTATTATTCTCTTTTGACAGGTTGAGAAAGAGGAGGCTGACCAAGCTTGCTATACTGAACCACGTGTATAAAATTAATATGTAATGAAGCCAGGTTTTGAACTTAGCTCTCCAGGACTCGATTTTGGAGTAATTAAAAATCAGGAGTATTGTAGGATCTGCACAGATTCAGTGGTAAAGCAGAGAACAGGATGTCTGCTCTCTTTTCACCAAACTCTTAGGACTTTCTGTGTTTGAAGGTCTATCAGTCTGTTTAGTTTACATGACAAATTGGAAAATGAATTTGTGATGATTACTTTTCCCTCAAAGAATATCCCTGGTACTTTGTGCAGTTTGGTTGGCTGATATAATAAAAATGAAAATTGGTCTTTTTTCAAAAGAAGGTGTACAATTACTAAAGTAATGTAAACCATTATATTTTGGATGTGATACTGTTGAATGAGAACTCTATAACTCTTCATTGAATTTTTTTGCATTTTTTTCTTGATGTACGTGTTCTGCTAAAAGCATTTTTTCTTTTTGTTTATGCATAACTTCAGATTCTTTGTTACCTGACTACTACATATCAAAAGATTCTAGATTATAAGCACTTCTGTAAAACTGTTATGTGAATGGATGTATCAGTTTGAAAGAGAAAATAGCTTATGCTTTAAGACTACCATCTGGAGTAGACGTTCCCAGTTTAGTAAATGAGAAAGAATTACCAGTAACCTTAGTATATATTCCTAGTTTGAAGACAAGAAAGACAAGCATGATGCAATTCACGTGAAATAACCCTGATGTCAGAGGTTTCCATGTCTCTTGGAGTTCAAAAACACATTTTGCTACTTGAGTGTGTAATAGCTTATGGTGTCTCAAATGTACATGTCTTCAAATTTATTTATAAGTATCTGTGTTATATACTTATTTGCTGCATGCGTGACCTGTTATGAGAAGGTACTAAATTTCATGATTTAGTGATTAGTAATTTAAGAGTTCCAGCTCATCTGAAGTTTGGGAATATACTGTATACATTTACACATTTAATGTCTGCACTTGATATATTAACTAGTTGATGTTTGTGATTATTTAAACACATCCACACATACAACTTTAATATATAATAGAGATTAATTTTTTTTTGCGTCATCCAAAGTTTTGCTGGGAATGGAATTTGAACCGTATGTTAGAATTTGGGCTTTGGGTAAAACTTGTGAAGAAGTTAGCCTGAAGGATGATTGTTAATTAAGTGCCATCACTACCTAAATGTTACCGGTACTGTGGGATTAATACATGCTGTACCCTTCTCTTCCCCACCCATCAGAAATAAAACATATTTGGAAGGTAGTCTGAAAGTAGTAAATGTGAAAATAGCTATGGTTTAAGTGTTCTTTGAATTGACAGCACTTTTCTTATATGGCAAAAACTCACTAGTAGACTAGTTTTCTCAAATATTCGAAAGAAACAAATACTATGAAATAGTGTTGTGTATTTTATACACAATGAGTTGTTTATACTTCTTAAAGCTAGCTCGCTATTTTGATAATACAAACTCCAAAGCATGTTTTTGTTATGCTTGAAAGAGTTACGAGTTATGAATAATATTTAGGGTGTAACCATATGAAGTAAAGATACATGGCAACCATAACACCAAATTTTCTGGTAAACACATGGTTTTATAGCATTTTGTCTACTGGTTAATTTCTCATGTAGGTTATGAGCTTATAACTGAAACTCACTCGTGGATAAAATCAGATCGTTTTAAGAATAAGAAGGAAACCTAGAGATCATCTAACAGTTGTTGTTTTTAAACTGGCCAGGAATACAATGACCAAACGTAAGCATATGGACATTGTGCTCAATGTATTTGTATAAGATCAGGAAAAAGAATAACAAGTAGCTAGAATAGAAGTAAGAGCAGAAAAACGCAGAATAATGGAAGGAAAATTAACATAATTGGACAAAACTAAAGCAGCAGATATGAATTTGGAAGAAAGTGTAACCAGGGGCTAGATTCATTGTTTATTTAATATGAGATGTTGATTTCTAAATAAATAGATCTCATGTGAGTAAGTACATGATGGTATGATGCTACTTTTTGCTTTTATCTGATTAACTCTTCAGTAGAGTAGAACACAAATCCTAAATATTTTAGTCTGGCAGCTCTTCTGTCACATAATAATAATTGTTAGTGTCCATCTTTAGTAATCTCAGTGAACAGTAAAATGCTAATCAGCACTAAAATAAGCTCTGAAACTCCAGATTGTGAACAGTGAAAAATAATAGGTAGAACCATGAACCACAAAATCAGAGATTTATAAGTTTAGTAACTCAGTAGTAGACTAAATATGAACAGAAAAATTGGATGGTATCTGAAAAAGTTCCTGGTTTGGGTGATGGTGGTGATGGTAGTTGGTCTTACCTGAATAACAGACGAAGCTAGTGCCTTCCCTGGGAAAGAGAAAGAACTACCCCCATCTAACCCCTTGTTTCCCTTTTACCTAATTTTTTCTGCACAGTTGTTGAATACAACCGATTTTTAGATAATTCTAGATATATTTATCAAGTGTCTAATTATTATTTGTTGTATTTATCAAGTGCTTTAACAATACTTGTGATTTCCCATCAAGAAGGATGATGAAATTGTCTTAAAATTTCTTTACAGATGAAGAAGGCAGTCAGGATGAATCCTTAGATTCCAAGGTGTGTACTAAAATTGACCAGTATTTGATGCCCAATTTAAAAGCATGAATTATGTGTCTTAGGAAGGATATGAAATCTATCTTTTGAGCAACAGAATTAGATTAAGAATTAGGAAAAGAAAAACATCACTGGTATCAATACCCTAGTTCTTCTGGGGGTGGGAAAAATCACTGACCTGTAGGAGACAATAATAAATATTTTCATTCAGAGTGTTGGTTATTAGGTTTGATTTTAACTTGAATGTGCTGTGTAAGAGCTTGAAGGCAGTAACATTCTTACTGCCTAGTGAGAGATTGATTTTATTATTTTTTTAGTTTTTGTTTTTTTTTTAATTTTGAAGACTTAACCTCTGCCATTTGTTTCCATTTCTATCAATTTTTATAAATCTGTAGAGTTAATACATTTAAATTAGTTAGTTCAGTGAATAAGGCTGATTATGTATCCAAGGATACCATTCAGTTATGATTTCTGATCTCTAGGTTTGAGGTAATACAGATA
The DNA here is from genome assembly GCF_023065955.2 of Ursus arctos. Lineage (NCBI taxonomy): Eukaryota > Metazoa > Chordata > Mammalia > Carnivora > Ursidae > Ursus > Ursus arctos. Next base: position 20,469,368 of record NW_026622930.1, read on the forward strand.
AGAAACAGAGAGTTGTAGTACAGGGCTATCATAAGGGGAAGTATAAGCTATGTTGGTAGTTTGTAGGGAACCCTAATTCAGGCTTCAGGAGGTAAGGAATGCTTCTGGGGCGAAATAACGTCTAAGTTGAAATTGGAAGAGTCAGGTTAGGCAAGTGATGAAGGCCTGTGATGAACGTATACCAAACTTTATAGAGAGATGAGCAAGTATGACAGATTCACAGCTGAAGGAGATATATCTGGATTAGTAAAAGTAATGGTCAAATTGGGTTGGAGACAGCCCTGATACTATTTGAAAACTAAAAATATTTTATATTCTCAGACTTCTTTGCCATCAGATGAGTCGGTAAAGGACCACAACACAGCAGGCAGAGTAGTTGCTGGTCAGATATTTCTTGATTCAGAAGAATCAGAATTAGAATCACCTATTCAAGAAGAGGAAGACAGCCTCAGAAGCCACGAAGGGGAAAGTGTCGCAGAAGAAATCAGCTTTCTAGAATCTCCAAATCCAGAAAACAAGGACTACGAAGAACCAACGAAAGTACGGAAACAAGGTAGTCTGGACATTTTCCTTGCTTTTGCCTAATTTAGGAAGGAGACAGCTGAAATTTTAAAGTAGTGTAGAAAGATGCAAAAGTCTGGTTTTATTGGTTATGAGTCACACATAATGTGTAGAGTGTAGTAGTTTATGATTTTCTAGATTTTTATGTATCAGTTATTCACTTAACAGATATGACCCAAGTTACATAACCTGAATTTGATAATCAAAACTGCATTTATATTATATTAGTATCATAGCATCCTCTTTTTGTACTCCAGTATGTAATTACCTGCCCAAGTAGTACACAAAATGGTAACTCAAGAAAGATTATCTAATATGCTGCTCTGGTTATTTTCAGAATTGTTTTAGGGTTTTTACTACAATAACCTTCCCAATCACCCTAGGAATTTGATGTATTTATCTAACCAAAGGTTACATAAACTTTGTTCCCCTTCTAACTTTTACCTTCTTGACACCCTCTATTTTTAAATTTAAAACTTGCTCTTTCTCATAAGAGTGTGCTAAATACCTGTCCTTCTAAGAATTAATTATTAATCCACTCCACCGTGTCCCACCAACTTTCTGTCATTTTATTATTTCAAAGATCAGTACGATACCCACTTATTACTCTGTTACTAGCCACTTTTAGAAACTGATCCAGATTTTACCTTTCAAAAATACTTTTTTTTTCAAAAATATAATTTTTTTATTATAATTATCCATACCCATGAATAGAAAGACCATGTTTAAAAAAATTAAAAGTACCTTAATCTCATCAGCTAGACATCACAGCTATTTTTTTTTTTTTTTAAGATTTTATTTATGTATTTGACAGAGAAAGAGACAGCCAGTGAGAGAGGGAACACAGGCAGGGGGAGTGGGAGAGGAAGAAACAGGCTCCCAACGGAGAAGCCTGATGTGGGGCTCGATCCCAGGACTCTGGGATCACGCCCTGAGCCGAAGGCAGACACTTAACGACTGAGCCACCCAGGTGTCCCTAGACATCACAGCTATTAACATCATGGAAAAAACTCTTTCAGGCTCTTTTCTAAATGTATAGTTTTAAGAAGACTAAATTGGGTCAAAATGTATATACTATTTTACTGCCTGTGTTTCGTGCTTAACAGTTTGTCTTGAACATTTTCCCCTATCATTTAGTAGTATTTTACAATTTGATGGTTAATGGCTGTAAAAAATTTTACAGGTAGGAGCACCTGGCTGGCTCATTTGGAGGAGCATGCGACTCTTGATCTTGGGGTCATGAGTCCAAGCCCCACGGTGAACATAGAGATTACTTAAGTAAATAAAACTTTAAAAATTTACATGTAAATATACCATGAATTAGAAATAGATCGTTTACAAGTTTGTTTTTTTTTTTTTTTTGGCTGGGATATCATTTTAGATGCATCTTTGTGCACATCTATGAAAATTTTCTGAGAATTAGTTTTCTAAAATAAATTTGCTGGACTGAATGTAAAATCTTTTTTTTTTTTTTTTAAGATTTTATTTTATTTTATTCGACAGAGATAGAGACAGCCAGTGAGAGAAGGAACACAAGCAGGGGGAGTGGGAGAGGAAGAAGCAGGCTCCTAGTGGAGGAGCCTGATGTGGGGCTCGATCCCAGAACGCCGGGATCACGCCCTGAGCCGAAGGCAGACGCTTAACCACTGTGCCACCCAGGCGCCCCCTGAATGTAAAATCTTAAAAGACATTTGATCCTGTCCTGTTAAATTGTTCTTCAGAAAAGTAATTCTGTTTACTGCCTTCAAAATGACTCCTTTTCCTGTGCCTCAGCCAAGTATATATTATCATTTTTAAATTTTTGCCAAATATTATAGTTTAATTCATTCTTTTTTATTTTTTTATGAGGGAGACTTCAAAATGTGCACAAAAGTGGAGGGTGTAGTGACCCCCTTGCCCATCACCCAGGGTCAGCGGCTGGCCACACTCTTATTCTTGCTGCATCTCTGCCACCCCATACGCTCCTACTCTTTTCTTTCCTAGAGTATTTACAGCATATTCCATGTTATTTCACCTGTGTATGTATCTCTGAAATATGGCTTCCCCCTCAAAAAAACCACAGTGGTTAACACCCACAAAATTAGCGAGTGTTCTTTAATCACCTAATCCCCAGTCTCTATGCAGTTTTCCCTGTTGGTTCAGATATCTGTTTAGAACTGATTTGTTTGAATCAGGATCCCCCACCAAGATCTTAGGTTTCTCTTAACCTATAACAGTTTTCTCTCCCTTGTTTTTTATTTCATTTTCTTTGGTAAAGAAATAATGTCCTTTGGGCAGTACAGTTTCCCTCATTTCTGGATCTAGCTGGTCATATCCTTGTAATGTCATTGAACTTGTTCCACCATCTACTGTCTGATCTGTAAACTGGAAGTTAGCTCTAGGTGCTTAGGTAGATTTAGCTCTGGTTATTTATTGAGACTATCTCATAGAGTGTTGTGTACTTCCTTTCACATTACATCCGGAGGCATAGAGTATCTGATTGTTCCACTCCTAGAAATTGGTCAGTGAAGCTGGGTGGTATCATCCTGATCCAGCCATTCAGAAGTTCCTCGCTGACCTTTCACCTAGAGGTTTTGACAACCATTTTGTTTATTGTCTGGATCCATTATTTCACTAGAAATTGCAAAGTGATGGCTTTCTAACATATAATTCCTCCTGCGTTTGTTACCTGGGATTCTTTTATAAAGAAAAACTTGCTCTCATCAACTATTTGGTTACCTTGAAACACAGTCCTTACAAGCAGGATAGATGCTTGGTTCTTTCCCTTGAAATATTTTCAAATAATAATTTGGTGCTCTAGCAACCTCCAGTAAATACGTTTTTGTTTGTTCTGTTTGCTTTGCTTCTAAGCATCATTCCAGGTCCATGGGTTTCACATGTTTGCTTCATGCAGTTGCAGTCCTTCTTTTTCATTGCTCACATTATCCCATTTTTGCATACCAAGAGTCCCTTTTAGTCCATTCTTTTGGACTAATCATAGGTGACTTTTAAACTTGTTTCTTTTCAGGCAAGATGTGATGTCTTAAATTCATCTTACACAATTCCTAACCCAGAAATGAATCAGCCATTTCTCAAAAAAAAAAAACCCAAAACACCCCACATTCCTTTTAGTGGGAAATTGCATTTAGACACTACAATCTAGGCACCAGGGACATGCATTGCAACTGAGTTGTCAGTACTGGTCACTCTTTTTTGTGAATACGGTTAGGAAATGTATCATTCATCCTGGGTCTTCCAGTTTGAATTAAATACTGTGAGAAATTCCAGTAGGTCACATTGACAAATTGTGAACTCAAGAATCAGAGATCTTACCCAGTACCAAACCTGACTAATATTTTCAGAGATGTAATTATCACAAGACACAGGTGAAGTGTTGAGAAGTCTGTGACTATCAGGGCTATTCCCAGGTCCTGCTTGCCTTGATTAGGGTGTACCTTGGCCCAGATTTTAACATGTGAGGCCTCTAAATGATGTATATGGAATGTCACTTCCATGAAAGGGAGTGATTTCCATTATGAAACATCCCCAGTTTATTCTCTGATAATTACAGAGCTTGTGTGATGTTTTCTAGGAAGTCATTCTTCATAAATATATACATCCCAGGTTTATGTGCAGTGAGCAGTCTAGACACACCACATCCATCCTGCTAAAGTGTTCCACAGATAAGGAGAACCCTCCTGGGAGTAAATACCTTTAGTGTGTTTGACAGAAGGTCCTTGATCAGCATGTTTCTAACATGATTTGATCATGTCACCTCTCTCTCTCTTTATATGTAACATAAGTTACATATGCATGGCTTTGAGTGTGTGCAGTCCCAACTACATTAGAACTGGGTAACATGACATTTACTTCTAGACTTGCTTCCTTTATTGGCCTCTCATCCATATCTCTGCCGTATTGATCTTCCTAAAACCCAAATTTCATCTGTAACTCCCCTATTTACAACCCTTCATTGTCTCCCCATTTGCCTGTGAGATGAAGCACAAACTCCTTAGCATGATTCCCAAAGCCTTCCACGTGCGGCATGCCTGCTGGCCTCTGTGACTTCATCTCCCACAGCTCTGCCCAGGACCCTCTTACAGCTGTATCAAGCTCTTCACCAGTCTTCAAGTACACCATGCAGTTTATGCCTCTAGGTCTTTGTACAAGTTCTTCCTGCTGCTTGGAATATGTTCCTCATCCCTTTGCCCAAGTTTATCATATTTCTGTTCATCCTTAAAGATGAACGTAAGTTTCTCCTTTCTGAAGCAGATCTGAACCACCCAAGGGCAGTTGAAGAGTCTCATGTCTTTAAGAACTTCCTGCTTGGTGTCCCTGCTTTCCCCCTTCCCCCTTTATGTTAGTTCTCTTAACAGCAGCCAGACCAGTTTTCCTTCCTGTTCAGAGCCTCCAGTGGCTTCCTGTCACATTCAGAATAAAGTCCAAACAAGGCCTTACATGATCAAGTGCTTCCTATCTCTCTGACTTCATCTTCTGCCACTTCCCTTCACTCACGTGTCTCCAGCCACACTTGCCTTCTTGCTGTTTGTTGACACTTTGTTCACACTTGTTTCCAACTGTGTCTGGGATCCCCAGGAGCACAGTCCCAGCTCGATGATTCTCCATGAGACTCGCAGGACTGAGCATGTAGTCATATTTAGGGCTATGATTTATTACAGCAAAAGAACACAAAGCAAAATCAATAAAAGGAAAGATACATGGGTGAAGTCTGGGAAAACCGGATGCAAGCTTCCAAAGGTCCTCTCCCTGGGAAGGGGTGGGGGGTCACACAGACCCTATTTAATTTCCCCAGTAACAAGTTGTGACAACATGTGTGACATGCTGTGTACTAGGGAAACTCATTAGAGACCTAATACCCGGAGTCATTTTAGGGGGCTGGTCATGTAGGCAGTCTCTGCCTAGCACATACCGAAATTGCAGACTTGCACAAGGAAAGCAGGTGTTCACCATAAACCATATTGTTTGTACAGTTGGGATGAGTCACTCATAACAGGGTAGTGGGAACCCTTCCAAAATCTTAAGTTCCCAGACACCAGCCAAGGGCTAACCTTATAAGCCTTTTCAAGGACAGAAGTTTAAGTCTGCTATGTGAACTCTTCTTTGCACAGTCTACCCCCTCAGTCATAGGCCATCTTGTCTTTATGGCAAAGTTACTCTCAGTAAGACCCAGACAATAGAGTGAGACCAATCTGCAGTATTGATTTCAGTTATGCCCTTCATGAGTCCTGCACTTAGCCAGTTAACAAGTCCCATTAATCATAAAGGTCAGATGGCTTCCCCCTCAAATATCTATATTAAACTTTTTTACCTAGCCTTAAGCCATCAATTCAGGCCCAGCACAACTGACCAGTAAGTTGAAGCTGAGGCAGTGTTGTGATAGGGTGCACATACAGAACTATAGTCCTACAGGACACATGTGGTAACCCTGGAAACAAGGAGTTTACCATCACTGGGGCGACCCAACCAATACATATGTTAGACAGGATGATGTGGCCTCCTGCCACGGGCATCTTGTCCTAGAGTTTCCAGTCCAAGTAATTTAGTTCAGTTTTTAGTTCCAGAGGGACTGCCAGTCAGTTCCAAACCGTTTTGTTGTCCATGACACCAGTTCATCCACTTCATGAGTTTGGACAACATCTGGAGGTTTTCTGCATGGCAAGTGCAGGGGCTGGGCCACCTCCTGCTGCCTCATAGTCAGCCCTGACTGGTATGAGCATAGGCTCCACAGTCTGAATGCAGAGCACTCTCAACAGCTTGGAAAGTTGCATGGAGAGTTTTCCTTTAGGAAGGGGAAGAAGATTCCAGAAATAGTTTCAAAAAACAAACACCATCATTTCTTCTCCCCTCACTCGTGCCTCTCTAGGTACGGGGGTTTCAGTTTATTTTCCTTGGTTGTTAACAAAATCAGTGTTTCCATTCAGTAATCATAATTTTTTATTTTCTCAGTCATTGCCTTCTCTCATCCAGACCTTTTGCTTGGAGGGGTTCTGTGTAAGAGGGGCAAAGCATCTTCACAGGAAAGCATCTTTATACAGCTGAACCAGAAAAACGTCACGTTCAAAAATTGGTCAGGACAAAAATCCTGAATTTTCAAAAAATTTCAAAATGGGTTTATGTCCCCTCCCACTCCTTTCACCCAGATCACTTATCCAGTAAGCAGCCTAGAAAAGATCAGCCTCTCTCTGAGGAAAGCTGCATCGAATAATCAGGTTGCACTAAGGTGTGTGCACGAGAGAGAGAGAGAGAGAGAGAGAGAGAGAGAGAGAGAGGTGAGGGAAGCAGGTAATCAGTTCCTTTTTGGAGATGGCAGCTTATCAGGAGAGCCAGGCATAAGTTAAGACCTGCTCCACGGGGTCTGGAAGTCCCTCTGTCGCTTGACCTGTCAGGAGCAAATAGAGGGTCACAGTCCCTGTGATGTATCCTCTCCCAGAGGACAGCTTCGGACAATAGTTACAAGTTAAAAATGTGGTCAGTCTCTATATCAGAAATACCCAGCCAGTCAGCAGCTTGATTTCAGATGTTCCCATCAGAGAACAAGCCCTCTCCTGTGAACTTTTGTCTGTGACCCAGACAGTCCGGCCAGGCAGCCACGATTTTCTTCACAGTGTGAGGCCCCACAGAGAGGTGACCTAATGTCCAGAGGCTGCAGCGTCTGAGTTCTGTTTATTGAGCTTATGGCTGCCCTCGGTATGACCTCACACTGAGGCTGGAATCCTGTCCCAGATGCATCAGGTTTTAGCTTTGAATCAAGTTCAAGCAAATAGGATCTGTAAATTCACGATTTTAAAAAGCCAGAGGCTTTTCTTCAGCAGCAAAGGCAAGATGCTGCAGGGCCAGAAAGTCCAAGTGGCAGGCAAGGCTATGCCACACCTTTTGTCTTGTCAGTCTTTGGGCTCGCACTTTCGTGAACAAGTGCACACTTTCTCTCTCTCTCTCTCTGTCCCTCCTTCCCTGCGCGCGCGCACACACACACACACACAAAGGCATGTGCATCAGGCTTTAAGGTCAGACCTCTACCTTCAGAAGCACTCACTAGCCAACTAAAACCTGCTCGTTAGAACTTCACAAGGGTGTTTCCACTTGTAGTCACCTCTTTCTTATTTTCTCTCTTTTTACAGGGGCTCCACTAAGCAAACATCCATATCTTCCATAGCAAAACCCAGCAATTACAGAGACTTGTACTGTTTCCAATACTCAGGAGTTTAAATTCCAGCCCACCCACTGGCAGCAAAAAGCAAGGAAGTTTGTCCCACTAACACATTTCTTTTTTGCAGCTTCCCCTGATTAGGGTGATTCCTTAGGCACTTATGGAATTATAAGCATTTAACATTATGTACCAGTTTTTATCATGCATCCAGTTGTGATAGCCACAAAATACAAAGCCACTAAAAAAATCCTTTTTCTTTTTCTTACTGCAAATTTACTTGGTAAATTCATCATTTGCATGTTAACGTTACAGCTGCCAGGGAAGATCCTGGCTGGAATGCAGGGGAGGTAGGGGAGTGGGGGAGGCCACTGTAGCAGCAGCTAGACTGAAAAAAAAAAAATCCTGCTGGAGTGCAGCCTTCTTCCCTTCTCTTTCTGCTTTACCTAAGTTTTGCTTCAGCCCTAGTGATGTGGGAAACAAAGGCAAAAGAAAAATTAAATCTCCTTACTACTTACAGCCCATTCGCAAGACCTTAAAACAGGCAGAGTGACGTTCCTCTAGGAACTCAGCTGCCTCGACGTTAATACTTTGTTAAGGGCAAAAGGCAATCTTAGCCCAACCCTCCAGGATCCTCTAAGTCTACTTTAACATTTAAAAATTTCTTTGGAAACTTCTTTTATCTGTATCGCTCAAGATACATGTTGGCAATCCTCTCCCAAGCAGAGGACCCACCGATGTAAATTTGAAGGGTTTCATGACTCAGGTTTTATTAGACAGTAGTAAATGACCTTTTCCCAGCAATAGCTAGCCCCCTCAAGGTCCTGGAAACCTTGCTTCCAAAATTCCTTAGAGACTTACACTATCCCTAACCCCCTCCCAACTTGAAAGTATATAATGGGCCACTCCTCATGACCCCAGGGCAGCTCTTTCTGCCCACGGGTCCTGTCCCCGTGCTTTAATAAAATCACCTTTTTGCAACAAAGACGTCTCGAGAATTCTTTCTTGGCCATCGGTTTCGAACCCTAACATCGTCTTTCCTACATCAAAAACCACCTTTTTGCACCAAAGACGTCTCCAGAATTTTTTCTTGGCCCTTGGCTCCAAACCCCAACATCATTCCTACATCATTAGGACCTAGTTTTACTCCCTCTTACCCCCTCATCCTGCCCCTCTACCCCACTCGGAGGAGAGAACACTGTAAACTTTTAACATTTTTGGCCTGCTTACCTTTGGGAATTTGGAGGCCCTTTCTCCTATCTGGAGGAGAAAATAAAACCCAAAGGCATCACTTTAGCCACCATGGCCAAAAGCAACTAGCCTGCTCTCCCTGAGTTGGATCTATCATTTTCAGGTTCCATAGGTAACTTTTATCTCTCACAACAGTTAGCAGCTCAGCTGCTGCTGCATACTATGGATGACCGTGTAACCACCTGGCCACCAAAGAGTCATCATACCCTGTCCCCTACCCTTCCTTTCCCAAACAGTGCTTGCACTGTGTTTCAGTGAGTCAGGGTCATCCTGGCCAATCCTACTTCTGATGCCAGCTTCTGATGCCACTTCAGGGATCCCCAAGACCGCCCCAGGATCCATGATATGCTGGGAGGACTCAGCATGTGGTTGTACTCACAGCTTTGGGTTGTAGCAAAAGGATACAAAGTGAAATCAGCATGGGGCAAAGTGCAAAGGACAAAGTGCAAGTTTCCAGCAGTCCTTCCAGCGGAGTCAGGATGTGCTTAATTCCCCTAGCACATGTGACAACACAAGGGAAATGTTATCTTCTAGGGAAGCTCATTAGACCCAGTGCTTGGAGTTTTTAATGGATACTAGTCATGTAATCACTCTCCGCCTGGCATGTACCAAAATTGCAAGCTCCCAGAAGGAAACCACATGTTGAGCATAAACCATATTTTACAGTTTAGGCACTTCTATCAGGGTAGTGGGAACCCTCCCAAAATGTAAGTTCCCAGATTCTAGGCAAGGGCCTGCTTTTCAAAAGATAACAGCTATACCTGTGGTAACTGTTTTCTACACATCATCCCAGTAAACTTTTTTTGAAAATGAATGAATAAATGGCCAGCAAGAGGGGAAATTATTACATTGTGGTATTTCCTATTGTAGAATACTCATAGTTATTTTAAAAGGAACATTATAATTGCAGATAACAAAATCCATCAAATGGTGGCAAAAGCAGAGGTTTATTTTGGTTCCATAGTTCCGGACTCTTGTCATCAAGGACTCCAGCTCCTTTCTCTCCTATTCAGTTTCCTTAGAAATTAGCTTCATCTTTATGTTTGTTCCATGTGGTCACACCTGGGATGGCTGTACCTCCAGATCCTGGGTCCTCAGGAAGAAGTGATACCTGCATCAGAAGGGCAGGAGCCAACCCCAGAAGTCACTAGTAAAACTACCAAGACAATCACTTCACCATCCCTAGATCTATGGAAGGTGAGGAAAGGGTTAAGAATTGACAGCCAGTCTGCAGTCTGCCACCTGGAACAATGGTAGTGTTAAGTGAAATGTCACATTGCAAATAATTCCCTTAGTATGATCCTTGTATTGGTTAGGGTTCTCCAGAGAAAAAGAATGAAAGGCTGTCTGCTGGCAGAATTACTTCTTGGTCAAAGGAGGTCTTTGTTCTCTTAGGCCTTCCACTAATTAAATGAGGCCCACCCACATTAGGGAGGGTAATCTGCTTTACTCAAAGTCCATTGATTTAAATGCTAATCTCCACAAACACCTTCACAGAAACATCCAGAATAATGTTTCACCAAATATCTGGACACTGTGGTCCAGCCACATTGACACACACATTCAACCATCATAGGTCCCTTTTGTGAAAGAAAAGCCTTTTTTTTTTCATATATTTGCAAGCAAGAAGAAAAATTACTTTTTTATTAACAGTTGTTAACCTTAGGAGAAAAAAGGGAATTTGTGGTGGTAGCTAAAGATGACTGTGATTTTTCTTTAATTTTGTATCCTTTCTTATTGCTTGGATTGTCTTTGCTACAATTAACACATTATCCAGGTAGTCGTAAAAAATTAGAACAATTAAGTCAAATAATGAGCCTCTTGCTCTATTTTGAGTAGCACATTAAGAACTAAGTTTAAACTTAACCAAATCACGCTTAAGTTGGGTTCTAAAATAAGCTGGTTGAGTAGTAAGATGGCATTGCTACCTCATTGACACTTGCATGGGGGTGGCTGGAAATAACCCTTAATTTAGTGATCAGATTTAACAGAAGATAAATGGTTAAAGAAACAGGCCATTCCCTACAACAGATGCTGAGTTGTTTCTTTTATTTTGTACAGTTGTACAAGAAATTATTTGTGCAAGAAAACTCCTTTAGGAGACCATCTTTGTGGAAAAGCACACCACCAGGGGCATTTGAAACTTAAGAACTATCTTTAAAGCCATTATTCAGAGAAGCTACCTTCTTAAACAGCAGTTTTCCTTAAACAGCAGTTTCCACTCTGTTTGGTTTCTGATAGTGCCTGTCACTTAAGTGTCATGAAGCTTGTCACCTTCTTCTGGGCACATGGGCCAGCGCTTGCTTCTATTTCTACTTTAAAATTTTTGGTTATTTCTCACAGAGAGAAGTGAGCTTGTAAACTCTGATCTTCATGTTTTGTTCATTTTCCATATTACTACATTTCATTCTTCTTCTGAAAATTAGGTTTTATTCCTTAAAGCAAGGCCTCCCTGCATATAGTCTGCTTGTCTTTCCTCCCTCCCTTCATTAACATATGTAATTTCTCAACTGTATTAGTAATTCTCAGCATTGAGTGAAAGCAATCTCTTGTAGCAATTATATAACATTGGTATCTTCCTTAAGAGATTGCTGTCCCATATTTCCACAGTAAATACCTCTTTATTTGGCCTATACCATTTACTTTATCTCAAGTATTGTTTACCTTGAATCATAAGTACTTAGTTTTGTTCTTAATACTTTGGGGATTTTGGCTGATGGTTGGTTGGTTGAGTTTTTATCTTGGTGTTGACTAAAATTGATGAATGCTGTGGGACAGTTATGTTGAGGTTGATAGCTTTTTAACATTAAATGATTGTATTTCAACTATTTTCTACTACGAATACATTTTACTAAAATGTTACTTTTACCATTGTATGTTTAGAAGTACAAAATTGCTTCAAACAAGCAGCATGATTAGTTTTCTTATTAACAGAACACTTATATAAACTTAAAGGTACAATATCAGACTTTATTGGCAGTGTAAAAGCTCCTAAGATGAGAAATTTGCAAAGCTAAATCCCTTGCCTTTGTCATTATGGATCAAAAAGTTGACTTTTTGTTTTTTGTTTTTTTTTTTTTATCTTACCCTTAGAAATGAGGAAAAGATAGTGAGTGTCGCTATTCCCAGGACGTTTAATTCAGTTTATGTAGTTACATTCTAGCCACACTTAGGCTGCTCCCTTCTCTCTTGGATTCTTTCCATCCACATTCAGACATGCTGTAATAGCTTATATTTTAAAAACCAAAATCCCCTCCAGCAACTACCCTACTTCACTCCCCTTTAATAGCATCGTTCTTTGAAAGAGTTGTCTGTATTCACTAATTTCACTTCCTCTCTTCCCATTCTCTCATCCAACTCACAGGATGCTCTGGTCCCCTCAAGACCTCTAAATCCACTCTGCTCCAGTCACATTCTCTTTGCTTGGATACCTGGTCAGTTCTTGGTCCTCATCTTACTGACCTCTCACATATTTTTTCCTACTCTGAAGATGCTTTCATCACTTAGCTGTTGGTTTTCTGGAATCTGCCAGATCTTGAAATGCAAGGTTAACCTGACACCCAGCCTTTGATCCTCTGCTCCCATCTATACCAGGCTTTTGTGTAATGGCTGCACTGTAGCTGATGTAACCAGTCTCCTGTTGACAGACCTTTGAATTCTTGTTGATTTTATATCTTTATACACAAATAACAGTCTTACACATATCTCTTTGTATCCTTATGGGAGCATTTCTACAAGTTAAACATCCTAGAAATGGAATAACGTGATCCAAAGTATGGACTGTATAAATTCTAATAGGTATTCCTAAAGGGCCCTCTTTAAGAGGTTGTACTAATTGATACTCCTACCAGCAGTATGAAAGTCCCCATTTACCTGTAATCTGGCCGGCACTGAACAACTTCAGGTTTGGGGTTGTTTGGGCTGTCCTTTTTTTTTTTTTTTTTAACTTTTTCCAGCTTGCTTGAATGATTTTTAGAATTTTTAGAATTGCAAGAGCAACTCTCCTAGTTTAAATATAAAGCAGTCTATTAATTATTATAAATTCTCATATAATATAAGTTATAAAAATCTGTCAAGGTTTAAATATGTGGTATTATGTCATTATTGTAGAGTCAAAATATGATTGCTTATCTAGAACTGTGATTTTTTACAGGAAGGCGTAAAATTGACTTAATGACACATTTTTCTCCCTTTCATTTTTAGAGTCAGGTTTGACAACTGGCTATCATTAACTTAAATTGCATAATCAGTCAGCTTCATTGTGCCAGAGCAGTGATTACCATTGTTTTTTTAAAGTTGGTACTATTTTTGTGACAGTTTTTAAAATGATTGCTTCGAAATTCTTGCAGAATTTCTCCATGGAAAGAAAATTAACCAAAATTAACACTATTGTGAGGACTGTCTACTTGAGGTAATTGACTTGGAACTGGCAAGTCCTAGTCAGTAACTTTTAGAAGACTTTCAAAAAGTTTAAAAAGGTAGTAGCAATTTCCCTGTTGTGATTTTACTTGAAGAAGACACCTGAGAGATACAAATTTTCTTTCTAGTTACTTACTAATAAACACATTATTTAGACCAAGATTCACTGTCACTAAATTGGTGAAGCAAGGGCACCCTGGGGATTCCTCTTTCTTAAGTTAGTGCTGAGTCAGCAGTAGGTTAAAACCTTTTGTTGCCAAAAACTTTTGCGTTCTTTCTAGTTTCTTTGCTGGCGTATAGTTCCATCACATGAAAGAGAATCCTTTCATACATTTGCACCACTTAGAAGGCTTTGGCAAACTAGGATTCTTATGGCAAGCTATTTGTTTTTAAAACAAAAATTTCTTATCAAAAAAAATATTCTTTTAGACTATTATATTTTAATTTGAAATTCGGGTTGACAAACTGCTATTTTACGGGTACTATTTTTCTCAAATTTGAATCTAGTAGCAGTGCATAGAAGTGCCTTTTTTCAAACTCTAGTTAAAATGACCCCTCTGAGGTCGTTGCTAAAGGGTAAGTACTTTGCTTATATATTGTACTAAAGATCGTTTCTTAAAAACACAGATCAAAGTATTTGCCGCTGGTCAGTGATTACCAGGATGGTGAATGACATTTGCCTAGTGGCAAACAGTTTGAAATTAATTTTGCCTTTCATAACTTACTGAAACAAATTAGTATGACTTTTTCTTTGCATGGGCGAGAAGGAGCGTCCATTTCCTGTGCTTTCGGAGCAGCAGCACCTGTGATAGTAGCAGTGTCATCTCTTGAAGGCTTATTACGTTAAGAGGCAGGTGTCATAGTGGGTCCTTTACGTGTTTTATTTCATTTCATCTTTGTGAGTAACTCTGTGCAGCAAGGACTCTTATCCCTATTTGTAGATAAGGAAGCTATCTACAGATAATTTTACAAATAAGGGAAGAGATTAGTGCATTTGCTCAAAGTGTACAGCTAGTAAGTGGTAGGGTTTGAATCAGGCGTTCTGACTCCAGAATCTGTACTCTTAATCACTAAGCTCCGATGCCTAGTTACATTCTCCCTGTAAAAGCAACCTGTGGAAGTTGACGTGTACTCACTTAACCGTGTATGTTTCTGGGCTCAACCTTGGCCCACTGGTGTTCTCATGGACTTCTCACTTGGTACTCTTATGTGTACTCTTGGTTTCCAGTCTTATCTGTGAACCGGAGAACTTTCTCTTTGACTATAGCTGAAAAGATGTCTAAGACATCTTGTTTTTGGTTTTGTTTGTTATAGCCACTTTGAATGTAGCAGGATCAAAGTTTAACTTGTCTCTGCCCTGATCCATTTCATCCCTACCCAGTAACCTACTCCTCCTTTAGTGTTCTCCTAGTGAGGATAGCCATCCCCTTACTTCCTGAAGCCTAATATCTGGGAGCCTTCTGTGACTCCTCCCCTCTCATCTGCACATCTAGTCAATCAGTGAGTGGTGCCATATCTGCTTCCTTAGCATCACTTGAGTACATCCAGTTCTTTCATTCCGTTATCCTCTTTGGGCTACCATTACCTCTCAATTAGACTAATGTCACAACTTTTAAACTGGTTGCCTTGCATCCAGCCTTGCTTTTCTCCATTCCGTTGTCCACTCTCTTAATAAAAATTTAAGTATGAGCATGTCATTCCTGTTTAAAACTCTTAAGTGAGTTTCCATTGTTCTCAGAGTAAAGTCCAAACTCCTTAATTAGATTTATCAGGACCTTCTTAGTCTAGCTTCTTCGTGCCGCTCTAGCTTTAGCCTCTTCTCTTGTCCACTTGGTTGGGCACTCAAAACTGCATGTTCTAACATACTGAAGATACACTTGTATTTTTTCTAAAGTGCCATGCTGTCTTTCGTTTGATTCTTAGCGCACATCATTCCCTCTGTCTGCAGTACTTCTGCCACCCCACCCTGAAGCAATTCATCCACCATCTACTCCTACACACCCGTGAAGTTCAGTGGTAAGCCTCAGTACCTGATAGGGGAGGTTTTCCTTTCCATAACATCACTTTAGTGATCACACTTCAGTTTAATGTCTCTCTTCCTTGCTGGGCAATACGTTGTACAGAGCAGAGACCTCTGTTCCACCTAATTCCTAGCACCTAGAAAATAGTCGGAAAGAGCTTAACAAATCAGAGATATGGTCTCTACTTTTAACAGGCTCGGGGTGTAGTGGGAGCGAGAGTATGGATAAAGAAAGAACCTCAGCAGGTATCATATTCTCTGATAAAATGCTGTGGGATCACAGAGGCATACATGAGTGATGAACTTTACGTGGGGGAGCGTTTTCCCTGTATAGCTTTATATTATTAAAGAAGCTGACTTATAACATTCAGATAGAAAACAGAGGAAATATGCTGAGCAGTGGAATTGATCTGGTTGTATTTGCCTTATTTCTTGCTCACTAGTAAGCCAGGAGTTTTACAATAGACTTCTAACATTCTGAGGGTATCACATCTCAAGACCTTCAGAAATTCTAAGCTGGATACAGAGCTGCCATGTACACTAAGCCAGCCCTGTTCACTAAGTTGACTCACCCTTAAGTCATCCTACAGAAAACTGATGCTGCCTCTTTCATTTTTCCCATTTCAAATCATGTATTTTTGTCTTCAAATTCTTACCATTGGAATTGACAGTATTATATCCATAGATAGCAGAGGTGCTATTCATGTTTAGAGTTTTTTCTTATCTTTTCAGCTCTGACCGCCATTGAAGGCACAGCACATGGGGAGCCCTGCCACTTCCCTTTTCTGTTCCTGGATAAGGAATATGACGAATGTACATCAGATGGGAGGGAAGATGGCAGATTGTGGTGTGCTACAACCTATGACTACAAAGCAGATGAAAAGTGGGGCTTTTGTGAAAGTAAGTTTTGCTCAGTAGGAAGCATATCCACATTGCTTTATGTCTCGGACAACATTTTAAAGGCCTTTTTGTAGCCATTCTTTCTGCACCTTGGTCAGAAGTGGTCCGCGTCAACGACGTAGGTATAGTCTTAAAGAATGGGCTTAAGAGCAGGAAGCATGCAGTATACTCACTTCCGGGCTATCACTTGGGCAGCTTATCACACTTGTGTTTTATTTAGAGATGATTTTCCGTTGGTGTGCACAGGTTGTTCTGTAAGCCCTCGGGCAGGGTGCTAAATTAATTAATGTAAAATGTTTTTTGGCAAGAAAGAAAAACAGAACATTATGCTGAGGTTAATTAATAGTGCTTAGAAGACAAATAGATAATACCTTTTTTAAATACTTTGAGTGAAATGTGCTGTGCTAAGGTAATATTTGACAGATAGAGTATATTTAACTGCCGTAAATGTTAACGTCAGTATTGCCTCTAAAGGCAAGCTGTGTTTTCGGGAAGGACTTTCTAACTGTTAAAAGAACAAAGAAAACCTTGAACATACCTTTTTTGATACCAGATGACATTTTCAGAGTAATGACTCTGATAGAATATTTAGGCATTCCTTAGAGATAGCATCAAATATAGTCTGTCTTTGGATGTGGGCCAGTACGATCAGGTACTCCTGTTTAATACATCAAATTTTGTTTTTATATTATAAGAAGAAGTCACTTCTATTTCTATAAATACTCCTAATGAAATATTCAAATGTCTCTTGGTGAGTTTTAGATTTCTGTTAAAATGCTTTCTTATAGTAGCAAAATAATTTTGGGGAAATCTATTCTAATGCCATGATTTTCAGTGTTGTATCAGTACATAGGAAAAACACAGAACTTGACTATTAAACTCTATATTTAATAAAAATCCTTTTTTTCAACTAATTTTTTGTTATGTAATTAGTCACATATTTTCTCCTTGTAAAGACACAGCCATTCAGGTGAGGCTAGAGTCACCTTTGACTACACCAGTATTTTTTCTATTTTTTTATTGTTCTCTTGTCCTTCAATTTTAGCTCACCTTGGCATATAATCATAAGGCTCTACTGGAATTTTAGTTGACTTATATAAAAACTTTTAGAATTACTAGCAGAAAAGCACTTAACAAAAACAGGTTGATACAGCTTTCTTTACAAGGAAGTGATTTTAATGAGTTTTATTTTTTTAAAAAAAGTCTTAACTTCAGTCAGATAAAGGCCACACATAAAAACATGTGTCCTTAAAATCAGATTGGGAAATAGTGAAAGATCACTGTATTGGTAACTACCCAGAAGAAAGAATATATACTGATGTTTGATAAATAATTGGTTTAAAATTAAAATTGATTTAAAAGCATCTTACATTTTGTTTTTAGCTGAAGAGGAGGCAGCTAAACGGCGGCAAATGCAGGAAGCGGAAATGATGTACCAGACAGGGATGAAAATCCTCAACGGAAGCAACAAGAAAAGCCAGAAAAGAGAGTAGGTAGCACTGCCCAGTCCATTCTTCCCCTGACATAGGCTGTTACTGAGATAAAAAGCTTTAAGTACTTGTTTTTTAGGTGCACTGCCAAAGACAGAGGATTTCTTAGGCTGTATTATAAGGAAACCTGATATGACCAATGGACAGTTAGGGGCATTACTTTTATCAGATTTCAGCTCTTTGGGCTAAAAAGATTATAAATACTCATCACAAGAATGAACAATAAGCAAAATGGGAATAATTAAAATTATAATAGTTTCTGAGAGCCAAGAAAATATGTATACTCTTCAGAATTGAGAATGACATAAGACAAAAGAATTGTTGTCAAGTGTTTTTTTTTGTCTTTTTGTTTTTGCTTTGTAATTATCTTGCAGACAAACACTAGAATTTAGGAATTTGGAGAGAACGTAAAATAAGTTGACTGTCTTTTAACATTCTATGTCCCTTAATTTCAGCTGACTTTTGTTATAGTCTGTGCGAAGATTTTAAAAGAAAATAGCAGTGGTTATCGTTGGATTATTTATTGGATACTACATTATTATAATTCTCTCTCATTCTTAGACTATTCTAAAATATTGGAATAACAGAACTGGTACCTTACGTAAAAACAAAAGTAGCCCAGAATGTTTTCTATATATATATAAGTAAATAATTTAATGGAAATCAAATATCAGAGGGATTCTATAGAATAAAGAAATTATTTATTCTGCATTTTAGTAGATTTTGTAAAATTATTTATTCTGCATTTTAGTAGATTTTGTAAAAATAAAAAAAAAATTAAGTTTTTTTTTTTAGTTAATCTCTACACCCAAACTGGGGTTTACACTCATGACCCCGCGATCAAGAGTCACATACTCTTCCAATTGAGCCAGCCAGGCACCCCAGATTCTGTAAAAATTTTAATGGGAGTTCCAAAATATTGCTAATTTGTTTTTTTTAATTGCTTATGTTTAAAGAGCATATCGGTATCTTCAAAAGGCAGCAGGCATGAATCATACCAAGGCCCTGGAGAGAGTGTCATATGCTCTTTTGTTTGGTGATTACCTGACACAGAATATCCAGGCAGCTAAAGAGATGTTTGAGAAACTGACGGAGGAAGGCTCTCCTAAGGGACAAACTGTAAGTGTACTTTCACTGCAGAAGCTCTTGGCACATAGCACTTGTTTATTTTCACAGCAGTTTACTCTTTATGCTCTGCCTTCCCTTAACAAGTAAGGCTGGAAGGTAAAATGGCTTTAAATACTAATCCTGTGGCAGATCATTTTACCAATCTTCTTCCTCAGGGTGGTCACCTAAGGCATTTTTGCAGCTTCATCTTAACACAGTTATATTTGTAGTATCCCAAATTCAATCTGTAAAGAATGAAACATAAAGGTAATCATTTTTTTTATCTGAAATCACTCCCCATTGCCTTTTTTCCAAAGTTCAGATGCTCCAGCTTTTGGTAATCTTGGTGTTTTTTTAAAAGATATATTTTATTACAGAAGCATACATGATCATTATAAGAAACTAGAAATACAAACTGAAAAAAAAAACAACTAAGAAAGAAAACATCATATCTTTACCACCCAGACCTGAACATTGGTAACATGTTAATGCATGCACTCCCTTCTTGACCTTTCTCTTTGTGTATTTATACATGTGAACTTCTTATTAAAATGGATGTCACTGTCTACTGTTCCCTTCCTTGCTCTTTCAATAAATAGCCCTCATCATTCAAGTCCAGTAAATGTAATACCCATACAGTCTTCATAGGGCATTGAACCAGAACATTTCCTTTATCCCTGTTTTGTCCAAAGCAGTATCCAGTCCAGGACGACACATTCTGTTCGGTCGTTAATGCTAGCAGAGTCCTTGCCTTTCTTGCCTGTGTTAAAGATAGGGCCAGTTGTTCTGCAGAATGTCCTTCTTCAGTTTGTCTTTTCGCTTCTTCCTTTTGTCCTTTATTCTGGTCTTCATCATCTATATTTCCAGTAGAGGATGTCACAGCTAAAGGCTGATGAACTCAAGTCTAGTATTTTTGGCCAAGACAGCCTTATAGAGGGATGCTCTGCGTTCTATATTGAATCACACCATTTGATAAATAATCTCTGCTTGATTTCTCATCAGTAATAGTAAGATTGAAACCTGGATTTAGGAGGCCACCACATTTATTTTAAATGCTCTCAGTAATTCAGGTTTATTGGAGGTGTGGGATTTGCTTAAATATAAAATTTCTAGTCACGGTTAGGGGAAGTCTGTTTTCAGACTATGTAAACAGTAACGGGATTTGTGACCAATGTTTTCTATAGGACTGAGTACCTACAGTCTGCAACTCTTAGACAGTTTTAGTTTAATTTATAAACAGGTGATATCTTAATTGCTCCCCCTTTGTTTTCAAAGCTTTTTTCCCCTTCTTTGTGTAAGTCAGTTTATATACATTCACACATATATTCTTTATTCTACAGACACGTTTGGCTCTGAAGAATGGTATCTAAGGCATCTTTCCCCTCTAATAATAGCACCCCACAATGCCACAGTGCTTAATACTGAATACTGCAAAGCACTCTCTCCATGGTAATTAATTCTAGCTAATGTAACAGACACAGCCCCAGAATCACAGTGGCTCCACTTTACAAAGAGTTATTCCTTATTCTCGCCAGGGTCGATGCAGTTCCCCTGCCTGTGTCACTCTCTTCCTGATGCTGACTCAGTCATGGGCCACTTCTGTCATGTAGCTGCAGCATCTCAAACATGGGCCTTTCGAGCCATCATGATGGGAGGAGGGAGAGCTGGAGAGTTTTCTGAAAAGTTTTTAATGGCCAGGCCTAAAAATGGCTTGCATCTCTCTTTGCCACATCCTAGACACATGGCCCTACCCAAGAACGGGAGGGTGGGGTTGGTAATGTAGTAAGAGCTCATGGATTTTGATGAACGCTGGCATGTGATACACCTACCTTTCTGACTTCAGCTTTTACTTTTATGTCATCAGGGATGGTCCTCAGTGGGCAAAGGTTGAACTTTATCAATGTGTTGTTTGGTTGGTTGGAGTTTTTTGTTTTGGGGGTTTTTGTAATGAAAAATGGTGTGTGCTTCAGCATTGTAAAGTGACCTTTCTCTCTTAACCCTTCAACGTGACCCTTGCCGCCCCTTTTTACTGCTAGACTGTTTATCTTGGTAGCCTCTTACTATTTTCATTGTCTGTTCTCCTTTGATAGGTAATGTGTTGATGTAATGATAAAGGGGTTGTTTGGTTCTCGTGATAGCTGTTGATCAAGATAAAGGAAAAGCCATGTTCAAGTGTGTTCAGCTTTGGTTTTCTAGCTAATGTTTTTATTAAGCTGTCTTTAATCTTCAAGCCAAACTTTTTGATTTGTTCAGTTGTATTTCATTGTGTAATTTGTAAAAACTTTAATGCATTTTGGAGGCTCTTCAATTAATTCCACAGTTGTACATACTTGGACTGTTCAAGTCTACCAGGATCTAAAGATTCTTGCATCTTTTCATCGTTCATAAAACTGTGTCTGTGGATAAACTTCCACTAGGGAAGAATTCTTACTTTTGTCATTTTATTTCAGGCTCTTGGCTTTCTCTATGCCTCTGGACTTGGTGTTAATTCAAGTCAAGCAAAGGTAATATTATTAAAACTTTTTTGTATACTGCCATTTGAATTGGGTCAGTGTATGCCTGTGTTCAGTTAAGCATATTTTGTTCCTTCCCAGGCCCTCGTATATTATACTTTTGGAGCTCTTGGGGGCAACCTAATAGCGCACATGGTTTTGGTAAGTACGACTTTAGTAACATGGAGGAGCGGAATTTTTGGTTCATGAGGGGCCACAGCTTTTCCAGCTTTCATGAATGAGATGTATTCATTAAGATCAAATATTCAGTTGAACATTCTTCAAATTCTTGTTAATGGGTACAACACTTCCATCTACATGTGGATGAAAATTTGTACAGTCCACAATTTTTCTTTAAAATGATGACTCTGGCTGATTGGCCTTGTGGTAAATGGCTCTTTTTTATTTTCTATAAGTTGGAAATGTTTGTCACAATCATTTCTTCAGTTGAGTTATCACAGTTTTACATTTTAATTCATTTTACATCGAAAATTGACTTATGATTTACATTTAAATTTACACAAGTAAGGAGATCGTTACAGTATAGGAATCACCTCGAAAGGCACTTACCCCATACTGGTGTTGGAAGGAGCAGTTAAAGGAGATACTTCTGAGGAAAGAAGTAACTAAAGTAATTCTTGAGGGATAAAAAGCAGTGAGTGAATAGAAGTGGAAGGGCATTCATATAGCAGGAGCAATATATGCAGAGGGGCAGTGATGAGGGAATGTGGTACTTGCAAGAAAACATCAGCTCTTTAGTGTGGCTGGAGAGTAGAATGTCAGGAAATTCATCAGGAATCACATAAATGGGCTATATGTCATGCCAAGGAGCTTGGACCCTATCTGTGACAGACGTAAACATAGTTTAAGCCAGTGAAAAACAAGGATGTTGCTCCAACTTTCTGAAGTTCCTCACTAATTTCGAAGTTTTTTTTCCGCATTGGCTTTTTTCATCTGTGGTAATATTTATTCCTCAAACAGTAATTGAAAAGTTCCTTTTAGATGAATTTTCTAGAAATTTAAAGCATATTTTTATATGGCCAAAGTATGTTAAATATTTCTGACCTATATCTTTTTTTAGTTTACCAGTCTTCTTAAATAGTGACTACAGAATAAGAACATTAAATATGATACACGTTATTACACGGTAGTGTCCTAAGGATTGTTTAAATCTGTAAAGTTATTTGAATCTGTGCTGAATGACTCAAGAGAGCTCTACTTTTTTTTTCTGTTCTTTATAGTTAGCTATCTTCCTTCTCACTCTGAAATCAGTTTTTGCTCGTGTTACTGTGCCTGCTCCTAGTAGTCTCTCATCTTCCCTATTTTGTTAATTTGTTGCTTCTTTGCTGGTTTGGTAGATCAACCCACTTTTATTAAAATCAGGTTTAACATAAGATTAGAATGTGTTCTAAGCAAGAATCTAAGTAATTTTCTCTTACACGTGAGATGCGCACACTTCATCCGTAAAGTTCACAGCATCTATTTTGATTTCTGTGGGAACTTCATTATTTCCTAGTTCTTAGCTACAGTCTGGTTTTTGCAGTTGCTGAATAAATTACCTCAGAACCTAAAAGTCAGGATAAACGAGGTGGTAATGTACTGGGATCAAGGGACTGC
Source organism: Ursus arctos (assembly GCF_023065955.2). Classification (NCBI taxonomy): domain Eukaryota; kingdom Metazoa; phylum Chordata; class Mammalia; order Carnivora; family Ursidae; genus Ursus; species Ursus arctos. The sequence continues at coordinate 20,492,369 of NW_026622930.1, forward strand.
AGAATTACATTCTGAGCGTGGGTGGCTTTATTCATTTCCGACAAGAATGCCAGTGGAGCGTGTGAACCTGCAGTCTTCTCACTAGAGCTTGTCTCACAGGGTTATCGGTACTGGGCTGGCATCGGAGTCCTCCAGAGTTGTGAATCAGCACTGACTCATTATCGTCTTGTTGCCAATCATGGTATCTATTTTTTTTTTTTTTTTGCCTTTCACCCTATCAAAAGAAACAAAAAACAATGGAATTAACTTCAAATACATCTATTTTTGTTGTACTACTTGAAATAATCATGATCAAGTCTCTTAAGTGGAATGATCTTTACGCTAGTTGACTAAGATCTCCTTTGTGTGCGTGTGCACGTGTACGTGTGCACTTTGGATTCCACTTACTAAATATTTTGTGGAAAACCCTGGGCTTGCATAGATTACTATTTTGTAATCTATAGATTACTGTTAGTATAATGTCTGTCAATGTTTGGCAGCTGAAATTCCATTTCCTTCTGTGGAACAATCCTTCTGACCTTCCTCCTTGTTATTACTTCGACCCCCTGTTTCAGTTGCTAGTGATATCTCGCTCACCGGAGGCTCAGTAGTACAGAGAATACGGCTGCCTGACGAGGTGGAAAATCCAGGAATGAATAGTGGAATGCTGGAAGAAGATTTGATTCAATACTATCAGTTCCTAGCAGAAAAAGGTGATGTACAAGCACAGGTATGTGTTTAAATATCTCATGGCGTATGTCTCTGCACTATATATTACAGTCATGGAGCAAGCACTTACATCTGTAAGAAACATTTCCATTGCTCTGAGCCATTATTAACTACATATTAGAATCACCTGAGTAGCATTATTTTTAAAAGTACCAAGAGTCTCATACTGTCAAGACATTTCCATTTGGATTCATCTAGGATGTTGCCTAGTCATTGATAGTTCATAGAAGCTGGCCAGGCGATTGCACCATGGTTGGAAACCACTGCTTGAACAGAGCAGTGTTTATTGATGATGAAGGCTCTTATTGGAGTCAACAAGGATGAAAACTGCCACTTTCTCTCAACAAAAAGTCTCTGGAACATTTGGAATTTCAGATGCCCTTCAGGGCCATTTACTGTTCATGTTTCCTTTGCTCATCTTAGACCATAATTTCCTCAAGGTCAAGGACAGAGTAGCTTTGTTCAATGTAAATTGTATGGTATATCCATCAAAGTACTGTGTATAATTTGTTATTTCGTGGGTTGATAATCCTGGAATAAAAGGACTTCAACATCTGCCTTTTTTCTATGCAGTTTATAGGTCTTTTAGACATCTAGAGAGATGAGTATTACATACGTTTTGAGAACAATTGATTTTAAGATTTAACAGAAGGGAATCTTACGTTTAAAAAAAAAACTGTAGTGGAAGATCCAAATCTTAGCTCATGGAAATTATAATAAAGTTATCTTGTCTAATTAAACATCTTTGTTTTATATCAGAGGTCAGTTAAAATTCAATACCATCTAAATGCCCCAAAATAGGGAATTACTTAGCTTAACTATGGCACTTCCATGTAGTGGAATTTCACGCAACCATTAAAAATGACGTAGAATACTACTCACTGTGGAAAGCTGACTTCAGTGTATTCAGTGGAAAACTCAAGCTAGAACAATCCATGTGTGGTATAGTATATCATTTTGTTCTTTTTACTACTCGAATTACAACTTTAATACAGAAAAGTACATAAATCTGAAGCATACAGCCCCCTGGTTAATCCCCAGTTGAGCCCACTGTGAATCACAGCTAGCCTCCCAGAAGCCGCCCTCCTCCTCGTGGGTTGCCCACTGAGTTGGTTTCTTACAGCTACGGATCGGTTTAGTCTGGTTTTGAATTTTATGTTAAAGAAAATTCATATAGCATTTTTTGGTATTGGCTTCTTTTGCTCAGCATTATGTTTATGAAATCAGTCCATGTGTTTTCATGTAGCTGAAATTCATTTATTTACAGTGCCCTATAGTATTTCAGTGTATAAAAATCCCACAACTTACTTGCCCATTTTACTCTTCCCAGATTTGGGTGCTTGCAGATAATGCTCTGTGCATGGTCTCTTGCATGTCTTGTGCATCAGTACTGTCTTAAATTCGTATAACTTTATAAATCTTGGTATGTGGTAGAACGCGTTTTCCTGCTGTCATAGTTTCATGATATTTAGCACTAATTTTCATTGTGATTTCTTCTGACCCATGTGTAATTTTAGAAGTGAATTGCTTAGTTTTCATATAAATGGGGGTTTTATTATTTACCCTTTCTGTTATTTCTAGTTTAATCCACTACAGTCAGAATATGCTCTGTATGGGGCACTTGGGTGACACAGTCGGTTAATAAGCATCTGACTCTTGTTTTTGGCTCAGGTTGTGAGATCAAGCACCGTGTCAGGCACGGCGCTCTTTGCAGAGTCTGCTTGAGATTCTCTCTACTTGGGGCAGCTGGGTGGCTTAGTCGGTTAAGGGTCTGCCTTCAGCTTAGGGCATGATCCCGGGATCCTACGATCGAGCCCCCCTGTCAGGCTCCCTGTTCAGTGGGGAGCCTGCATCTAAATAAAAAAATAAGGAAACTCTGCTATGTATGATTTCATTTGTCTGAGATTTCCTGAGACTTGCTGTATACTTCATTGTTTGGGCAAATATTGTGCGCTAAAGAGAATATGAATTTTACAGTCTCCGGGTCTAGCATTCTTTATGTGTCCTTTGAGTTATGTTTCTTAATCCTGTTGTTCAAATTTGGTGAATCCTTACTGAATTTGTCTGCTTTTTCTGTCCAGTGTTGAGACAGTATTGTTTAAATTGCCCACTTTGGTGTGGATTTGTCTCTGTCTTGTATTTCTGTCAATTTTGATTAATGTATTTTAGGCCATGTCGAGTGCATATAGACTTAATATTGTTATCTTTCTGTTAAACTAGCTTATATATCATGAAGTGTCCTCTCTTATCTTCAGAAATGTTTTTTGCTTTAAATCGTACTTTGTCTGATACTAGCTAGCTATGCCACTTTCTTTTGGTTAGTATTTACATGTAGTATCTTTTCAGTCTTTTGTATTCAACCTCTTATGTTTAAGGTCTGTCTCTTGGAGCATCATCGGACTACTTTTATTTTTTTTTATTCACTCTGACAGTCTTTTAATTGAAAGTAACGAATGATATATTTGTGTTTACATTTTCTGTGTTGCTTGCTTTCTTTCATTTTGCTTTTCCATGCTCCTTTATGTCTCTTTTCTTATATTCTCTTGGTTTGTGTTTTTACTATTGTATGTCCTCCCCTCTACTAAGGTGATAGTTGAACTTTGTTTTACTACTCTTTTACCAAAGTCTAGTATGAATGAGCACTTTTACCATTTCTTGGACAATGTAAACTTTAGAGTACTCTGTATGTGTTTTAATTCTATGCTTTTGAATCCTGCAAGATATTATTCTTGTACAGTCCATATAATTTAGATATACTCATAAGTTTAACTTTCCATTGGTCTTTATTTCTTACTGCATCTTCAGGCTTCCCAGGATAATTTTCCTTCCTCCTAAAAAACATGCTTTAGTATTTCCTTCAGAGTGGGTTCATTGGTGACAAATTCAGTTTTAGTTTGCCTGAAGTTGCCTTTATTTCATCTTTATTTCAGAAAGACACCTTGTAATTAAAAGCAGGAATTTCAGTTTTTAAAAAATGTAGGTTAATGTAGAGTAATATCTTCAGGAGTTAAGACTAAGTCTTCACTTTTTTGAATTCTGAAGAGAAAACTTTTTACTACCAAATGATTTCCTGTTGGTCTAATTTAATGGCACACCAGATGCTACCATTTACTTTTGCTCATTTTTGTGAATTTTCAGGTTGGTCTGGGACAACTGCATCTGCACGGAGGGCGTGGAGTAGAACAAAATCATCAGGTAACTTTCTTGTTCCCAGGGCTTTATACTTCATGTGGTAGAAAGAAACAGTGCTCTAGATGTATTTCTTATCAATGACAATATCAAGTTTATGTTACTTAGACAATCATCACAAATGATCTTTCAGGATCCAACTGACCCCTGAGAAAACTGAAGACTAAAAATGTAATTATACCTCATAGTGGTGGGAAGGGTTTTTTTAATTCTGAGACCTAGTTCTCAATATTGCCAAAAATACATACACAGTATCTTGGTTTCCTATAGGTATGTGGTAGAAGTATGTCTTAAAACTCCTATTAGAAAATATATCAGGGGTACCTGGATGGCTCATTTGGTTAAGTGTCTGCCTTAGGCTCAGGTCATGATCCCAAGGTCCTGGGATGGAGCCCCGCATTGGGATTCCTGCCCTGTGGGGAGCCTGCTTCTCTCTCTGCCTCTCTCTCTCTCTCTCTGTGTCTCATGAATAAATAAAATCTTTGGGGGAAAAAAAATATTTCATAGAACTGAGGAAAAGTCATTGTTGAGTTTGTGAGAAATTAGGAGTATATAACTGTAGCAGTCAGATCTGTATCCAGCTTTTGTGCGCCTTATGCCCTAAGTCTCACTCATCTCTTCCCTTGTATCCATCAGTACACCTGCCACTTGTGTGAGCATCTCCTGCATGCATTTCCTGTGCAGTAGCCTGTTTGTAAACCACACACCTGATCCTGTGGTTCCCTTGCTTAAAACTCTTGAGTGGTCCATGATTGCCAGTCACTTAAAAACCAAATCCTTTGTTTAACATGATTTCCAGGATTTGTACCAGTCTCTGTTTACCTCACCAGCCCCTTGCTTTCTGAGTCACAGGCACCTGGACTTTTTCTCAGGTCTTTGAAAATATGAAGAAACTATCTCAGGATTTCTGGAATGCTAGTCCCTCTGTCTAGAGTGAATATTATCCCCCCTCCTTTCTTTATGTAGCTAATTCCTACTCATCCTCTAGAATTCAACTCTAATACCTCTTCCCCTAAAATGTTTCTCTAGACTCCTAACCCCACTCCAGGAATAGGTCATGTACCACAGTTACAGTTTCTGAAAATCTGTATTTATGGCCCTTACCCATTGTAAATTCACTAATCATGTAATTAAGTTTCTTCCTCTGCTAGAACTTAAGTTGCGAAAGAGCACGGACTTTGCCACTTTATTCCCAGCACCTGAGGGAATTATATGCCTAGCACATAATGAGTTCTTGACAAATGTTTGTTAGACTAATAAAACTATTATTCTGCCATAACAGTTAAATTTTCTAATTAAGGTTATCTCATTTCCATATCCCATCAACTCTAAGTAGTAGATCATAACAAAATACACTTATCACTTAAAACTATACCAAATATCCATGGTTTGTTTGTTTTTAATTCAGATGGCATTTTGACTGCTTTCCTTGTCTTTAGGTCATTAAAATGTATGTCGTTAGGCCAGATGAACTGGCTAATAAAAATGTCAGGTGAGAGAACAATTCCGATGATAAGTTTGCTGCATCCCTTTTATACAAGTTTTGGGATATTCTTGGTGTATGCTGCCTACTTGAGAAACACCTACACAACAGTAAATTTTTTCACCAGCTTCTCAGAAGGAATAAAAGGAGTTCCCAGTACATAACTGTATTAATTCGTCAATAGTTTGTGTGCCTGCTATGTGCCTGTTCACTGCTTGCTAGGCATTCAGGATACAATGCTAGACGGAATAGCTTTGGTCTTTCTGTCCTTACAGAGCTTCAAGTTTAATAGAACTAGAACATTAGGTATTTTTTTAAATGATCACACCAAGAAACATGTAATAAATTGTGATTGTTGCTATTAAGAAGAAAGAAAGGGTCCAGTAACAAGTTAACAAGTGGGAGGTGGTAGTTGTCTCTGAGGAGAAATGGATGACATTTAAGTCAAGCCTAGAGGTAAGATCATTCCAGGCCAGAAAGAGTGGTATGTGCGTAGGTCCTGAGGCAGGAAAGACCGGAGTGCAGAGAGCAAGCTCAACAGTACTGAGGTAAGCAGTGTCTGATCATGCCAGTATATCCCCTGCAAAACTTCAAGGGCTGTAAGGACCAGCATGTTAAGTGTTTTGAACTGTTGCTTTTAGACTGAAGACTAAAGGCAGGGAGACCAAGGAGGGAAGTGTTCCAGAAGTTTGGGTGCGAGATAATGAAGCTTAGCCTAGAATTGTGATAGTGGAGGATCATAGGTGGATTCAAAAGGAATTTGGTGATGTAAGTTACAGGATTCAGTGATGGATTGGGCATGAAGAGGGGTGGGTACCTTGAGCAAGCAAGAGATGTCATGCTGTTATTTAAACTGAGATACTGCCATATTGTAAGATTTTTTTAAAGTTCCTGAAATGATTATTTTGGTGAAAAACCAAAGGCAGATTCTAGAAAAACTAATTATTTTAATAAATTCTTTTCTCACAGAGAGCATTCGACTACTTCAATTTAGCAGCTAATGCTGGCAATTCACATGCTATGGCCTTCTTGGGAAAGGTACTGTACATCCTGTGAACATATTACATAATAGCAAGAGGTGTTTGCATAAAAAGCACATGTTGTAGTTACAATCTACAGTTTACCAAAAATAAACTGGAAATAAAATTTCCAATACAAGGATATTGTGTCTTGTGGTAAGGTAAGTATGATTTCGAGGCATTTTCTTAGGTAACGTAAGGGAGACAACATTTCCTCATCAGTATGTTAATTTTCTGTTGAAATTAGCTATCACTGAGCTCCTGTTTTGTGTGTATCATATGCAATAATGAGGAATTTTTCTTTATGCTGTGCAGTTGTTTTTTTTTTTGCTAAGTCTGTCCCAATTGCCTGTTTTCTTCCGTGCTGAGTAGAGGCAACTAGAGTTTGTTGGAATTAGTCTGCAGGCTTTAATCATCTTCAGTGTGATGGCCATCACCCACCTATCAGTGTGGTTCTTTTCTAAGCAAGGAAACACTAAAGTCTAGAGACCTAACATAGATTCTGTATGACATGGCACAGTTTCAGAACTTCCTTTTTCATCATTTTGAAAACAAATACAGTCTAAATCAGTGGATATTTTCATCCAAAACCAAATCTAAGGTTAGGATGCTCAGGTAAAATAAATGTCACAAAGGTTCTTACAAATAGAAAAGTCTCGTCAGTATTTGCCACATAATCAACAACCAGTGATTTGGGGCCTGAGAACCATCCATGTAAATATCCCAACTATTACAGGATCGAAATTGGTATTCCCCATCTATTTTTTTTAATAATAATTTTTTATTATGTTGTGTTAGTCATCATACAGTATATCCTTACTTTTTGATGTAGTGTTCCATGAGTCATTATTTGTGTATAACACCCAGTGCGCCATGCAATATGTGCCCTCCTTAATACCCATCACCAGCCTATCCCAGTCACTCCCTACCCCCTTCCCCTCCCATCTATTTTTGTCAAGCCTTTAAGAACTTTCCATTCTAGCCCTTTCAGTTCTTGCTCTGAATTCTTAATTAACCCTGTCTCAAAAAAAGATTTCCATTGCTGTTTTCTTAATGTATGATGTGGATGAAAACAGTTTCGATCATTCTGTTCTTCTTTCTCTTGGCCCTTTTATCCTGTTCCGTACCTGGTACTCTAATCATTCAGTACTTGCAACCTTTTGAAATAACCTTTTAGTTATTTCTTTTCCTGAACTTAAGACCTACTCTGTATCTTACCCTGAGGGAAATTGTGGTGGAAGAGAGAGGGAAGTGGCATTGTCATCAACACCCCTTTCTCTCATGTAATCACTGACCCCAAGCAACTCATGAACCATTTGACTCCCCTGGGATAGAGTGAGAGACAAGATTCACCCTGAGTTAAAGGTTTTCTCCTCCTGAGATTGATCTGTGAACTGATTTTAATATATTCATGTTTATAGAAAAGTAATAAATTTGTTATGACAAATAAATCTAAAATATCTAAATATCCTATGGGGAATTTTAAACTGTTCAAAGATTTCATGATACCTAACAAAACCAGAATGACCTGAGATAGAAATACATTATAGGTGAGAGGGGTATAGCTGTTAATAAAATTAGGCTCTGTTTTCCAGATGTATTCAGAGGGAAGTGATATTGTACCACAGAGTAATGAGACAGCTCTTCACTACTTCAAGAAAGCTGCTGACATGGTAAGACCTCATGACTCAGTGTATTGAAATGTGTGCCATATTATTATTTTAATAAATAAGTTTATTATACTGAAGGATTAGTCATAACAAACTCATGTCTCAAATTATTGAAAGTATTTTTGTAAATGTGATTCATGGGAATGGACTGGCTAGAAGGAAAAAAAAACTTCCCAATATAAAGCAATTTATTTGGGGGGGTGCAAATTATTGAATATTAAGCCTCTGTTTCAATTTCATTGAGAAGTTTCCTCATAGGGGAAGTATTGATTTTAGTGATGCAATTGAGAGTTATTATAATTTGCCCTATTTGTATTGCAAATTGAGGTTTAAAACTTACATAACTGGGTACTTTCGATAATCATAAATATAAAATTTAGGCTTTCTTTGGCCCAGAGAAAACTACATATGAATATTTAAGACCCTGTTTGCCTCCAGTGTGTATGCTTATCTCCTTGCCAGCTTCATATTACTTTAGTTCCAAATGTCAGTTGAGTATTTTCCAAGGGAGCGCTGTGACACTTTTTAAGAGATGCCTCTGTCCATCCACGTTTAGGTTGAATTTTAGATTTTTCTCTTTCAGGTCTCAAACCAACGATTATCTTTGTTCTGTGACACTCCAGTAATCTTAAGTGTGTCTTTGCCACCTGATCCCAGTAATGCTGTTTTACATGGTTGTTGACTTTACACTATGGCATCTTCCTTCTTTATTGGGGAGGGAGGTTACCAATGAAAAACTACCCAAAAAGTGACCTACTTTTAATTTTAAGAAGAAGAAATACAGTAGTCATGTTTTCTATCATAAACTCATGGAACAGATGGTCATAAGGTAACTCACCAAAATTCAATTCTAGATAAATGTACTCTTTGCTCTTTTTCAGCAAATTGCTGAAGACCCCCAAATCTCTGAAAGTCGGTATTAACATTTAGCCTGCTGGGAAGGAGAATTTTGAATTGAAAAATGCAAAGACATTTTTTGAATACGCTTGTAAATTATTTCTTTGGTAGTCACTTATTCTTGCCTGTTATTTGTTTGTTCATTTGTTTGTTTGTTTGAATGAATCCTTTCACTCTTTTGTCTCTGGTTTGCAGGGCAACCCAGTTGGACAGAGTGGACTCGGGATGGCTTACCTCTACGGGAGAGGAGTTCAAGTTGTAAGTTTTCGGTCTAACATTCTGACTTAAGCAGTCAGCTGGTGAAGTGGGGAAGTATAACTAGCTTCCAGCCTGGGTGAAATCCTTCCTCTATAACTAGAGCTGAACCTTTTCCCGTTCTCTGAGTACCCAGTACCCTCATACTAACTGCCTTCTTCGAATGGCTCTGTCTCTGGCACTTTCGCTAAAGATGTGAAGCTGTCTCTCATTCTGTCTGTGCTCTACCCTACCTATGCTTCCATCCCTCCAAGACTTCTCCCTCCCTACTTCTTTGCTCAAGCCTAAGAAAATGCTTGTTCCTCCCATTTAGAAGGAGAAAAGCTTTCTGTTCTATTCTTTGCCCTTCTATCTACTACCTCTCTTCTCTCCAGTCCATCAGTACAAAGCCAGGTTTCTTGAAAGAATGAACTCACTCTTTAGCTCTCAGCAGTCAGGCTTCTGCCTCATGTAACTGCTCTATGCAGGTCACCAGTAACCTCCCAAATGTCAACTCCTGTTGACTTTTTGGTTCTACGTCACTTGAACTCTTTCTTTCCTGGAATTCTGCAAGTTCTCTTGGTTTTCCTAGGCCATTACTTCTCATTCTTCTGTACTACTTCCTCATGTTGGATGCCCTGAGATTCTCATTGCTTTCCACTTCTCTGTATGATCTCTCCAAGTAAAATGTATTTAATTTGGGCCTGAAATGAAGAGTTAGGTTTAGGATTCTAATCTGTAGGTGTTCTTATTTTGATTCCTTCTCATCATTTTAGGACACTAAAATTCAGTAGTGATCTTTGTTTTAATTTTTCTCTGTGGATAGGTATGATATTTGAAATCTAATAACCATATAGTGCTTAATAAGCTACATAGGGAAAGAATAAATAAGGAGAGAATAATTTTCCTTATTTAATGTTAGAAAAATTGAGGTTTCAAAAAGATTTGTTAGTTAATAGGAAAGAAATGAGTGTTTCTTAAGTCCTAGTCTTACGTTCCAAGGTTTCTCCAAAGAACCAGAACTAGCATTATGTAGGCTTTGTGAGAGTGAACATACAGATTGTTCACAGTCTTAAATGTATTAATCCGTGACATAGACTACCACCTGTATATTATAAAAATTTAGAAGGTAGTCTTTGTAATGGCTCTTTGAGAATATCTTATTATGTGTTTTGTTAACTCTTTTTAATGAATGACTCTCCTAACTTTTGAGTATGTGAACCTTTGAGTTTTCTCATCATGTGATTATGTGACCTCTTTTCCTACAGAATTATGATCTGGCATTAAAGTATTTCCAGAAAGCTGCTGAACAAGGCTGGGTGGATGGGCAACTGCAGCTTGGCTCTATGTACTATAGTAAGTAACATTGGTGTTAAACACTGTACACACCAAGATCTAAATTACTTATTTTCCACTAGATGCCGCTATGATGTGGAAATGAGAGCTATTGCATTCTGGCTGATTAATATTCTCCCAATTCAATGATTTGTGCATCTTGTTTTTCATTGTAAATCATGTTAATCTATATTAATATACTAATCTGCATTAGTAAGATTCACATCTTTCCTGAGTAAGAATTCTGAATTTCATTTAATTTTACTCATTATTTAAGGCTTCTCTGGTGCTTCAGCTAAATTTTCATTAAGACTATTTCTGACCTTTTGTGTGATTTTCCTTACAGATGGTATTGGAGTCAAGAGGGATTATAAACAGGCCTTGAAGTATTTTAACTTAGCTTCTCAGGGAGGCCATATCTTGGCTTTCTATAACCTAGCACAGATGCACGCCAGCGGCACAGGTGTGATGCGATCGTGTCACACTGCAGTGGAGGTAAGGGCTTTTCTACCGACTTGGACCCAGGAAATTAATTTTCCCAGGAGGAAAGTCTGTCATTTTCATTCTGGTTTTCTTTGCATGATTTTGTCTCAAGTAGAAACAGACTCAGCCTATTAGTTTTGATACACTGGGGGAAGACTCGGGGCCCTTGTGTCACTGTCGTGCTTATTTATCACATGTGTCTCTCCCCCCAGAATCCAAGGTTTTAAGGAGAGGTGGTGGTGTCTGCAGTCTCTCTAGCACCTAGAAAGTACCTGAAACAGCACCAAAAATGAATGTTGTAAAGGGGAATGCTGATGTCTCCCAAAGGGAACTTTTCCTCTTTAGTGCTCTCATAACTGGCACTTCAGAGTGGCATTTGATGAATGCTTGGCACAATTTCCTAACCTCTCGGTGCTTCAGTTTCCTTGGTTGTGAAATGGGGCAGTTAATAGGACTTACCTCATAGAGTGTCCCCCGTGACCTCATGGGAGCTTTGAGGGAAATTCTGTACATACTGTACATAAAACAAGCACTAGAACAGCGCCTGGTGAGGGTAATGGTGTATAGTTGTTTACTATTATTTTTATAAACCTCTTCTAAAGACTAACTGAAAGCTTCAAATAAAATCCCAGACTTCTGTATGTATTTAATAAAGCTGCCAGAGATTCACAAGTAGCTTAACAGTCACTTGTAGTCAAGGTGCAAAACTGATTTTCAGGTATATGTTCCTTACTTTGTTATGGGTTTTTTTCCTCTCGTTCTCACAGCTGTTTAAGAATGTATGTGAACGAGGCCGTTGGTCCGAGAGGCTTATGACGGCCTATAACAGCTACAAAGACGGCGACTACAATGCCGCCGTGATCCAGTACCTCCTGCTGGCCGAACAGGGCTACGAAGTGGCGCAGAGCAATGCAGCCTTCATTCTCGACCAGAGTAAGGTTCACTGCCATCCTGCCTTGGCTTTAGAATACAAAGGCTCACATTGGGTAACCTGTTCATGCTTAAAGCAAAAAAGCCACAAAGAAACTTCTTTATTGTTGTAAATAGACGTTAACAACACGCGTGCTTGAGTAATTTCCCTCAGCTCCCTAAGCCAACCAAGTTAGTGTTATATGTTGGAGTTGACAGTAGAAATTGATTTGCCATTTGTCACAAAGTTAACTGCTTCCAGTAAATCCATCTTTCAAAATACAGCAGATATAACAGCATTGTTTTTCCAGTGGTACACAGGTCCCTAGAAGCTGCTCAGTAGTTAGTCTCCTTATTAGTTCTGTGGATACAACATGTTGCAGGAAGTAGTGCGTCCTAGACGGAGGCAGGGATTCCTCTGAACTCAGCATTTTATTCTAATCCTGGTTTAATGTCAGTACAGTGCTTTTTTCATTTAATATTTGCCATATCCCAATTCTTGTTTAAATTATGTTCCACATATCCACCCTGGCTTATAAATGAAGCCTAAAGTCTAGTGCCTGTCTTTCTTAAGTGCCTGATTTGTATTTACTTCGTCTCCCCATAGGGGAAGCAACCATCGTGGGGGAGAACGAGACTTACCCCAGAGCTTTGCTGCACTGGAACAGGGCTGCCTCGCAAGGTGAGTGGCCACTCCAATCTAGGAAACAGTTTCACCCAGGACCTTTCTTCACTGTCTCCGTTTTGTTTTCTTATCTCCCACAAAAAAATAATGTCATTCGTCAACTTAAGATTAAGCAGACAGACCCACTATTGCTTAACTTACTTGCATCGTGATTTATTTATTCTTCAAACAGAAGTTCTAGTCCCCAGGTTTCTAAATTGAATTCTGAGGTCTTTGTACTGGACATTTATATCATGTTCTGGTTTACTCTTTGATTTTTAGTTTGAGGCCAATATGCTGTGTAAAATGAGAATCGAATAGAATATGTAATAAAATACGAGCCTAAAACCCCCAAAGATTTTAACCTTTCCCCCCTTTTTTTGTTTGAATATTTCTTTCTCACACATGCTCCTTTCAGCTTTGCCTGGCTCTCCCTTCTTCAGACCCGAACAGTGGTCCAGGTGAACGACTTCCCGGTGTACATGGCATGATAGACTAGAACATGCTCATTTGAAGAGTGTTCTTGTGAAGTAGGGATTTCCACCCACCTTGTTTTATTTCTCCCTGACTATTACAAAGCCTTCCTCGGAAGAGCAACACCTCTAGTTTAAGTCTTGCTTGAATTTATAGCTTGGCTGAAGGATTAGTTGTAAAGTCTATGTACTACAAATTAAAATTCTGTTTTATGTAAACATGTTAACAGGAGGAAAAATAATGGTTTGATCTGTTTGAAACACACTTTATTGATTGGCATTTTGCATTTAATTTTTGTTTAAGGCTATACCGTGGCTAGAATTAAGCTTGGAGACTACCATTTCTATGGCTTTGGCACTGATGTAGACTACGAGACTGCATTTATTCATTATCGTCTAGCATCTGAGCAGCAACACAGCGCACAAGCTATGTTTAATCTGGGATATATGCATGAGAAAGGACTAGGCATTAAACAGGTGAGTGTGGCTTCAAAACAAATGTTTGACTGATGTAACTGTGATTTGGGGGAATCGTCTGCATTTTTATAGAATACGGGCTTTCTTTGGAATGTGCTCAGATTTTAGGTACCAAGTTATGAGACAGTTTTGTAATATTTCAGAAGCCCATCCTTGCATCTCTCTCATCATCAAACACACACTGCTGTGTTTAGGATAGTAAGCCAAAAACAGATTGATTAAAACGGAAATGCAGTGCTGCCTCGATTGGTAACTCCTTGTTTGAGAAACTGTCTGTCCATGTTCAGCCAAATTCTATTGTTTCTGAATTATTTCAAAATAAATTAAGACGTTTGGTACTGATAAAAATGTATTTCTGAGTCTTCTGCTTTCCTAATACAATCTAATGTTCTTTAGACCCATGGGCTTAAGTTTTTGCCTTTATGCCCTGAAGAGAATTTTAATAAACTGTGTGTTCTCCTACACATTTTTAATTTGACATTAAAAATTTTCATCAGAAGCTCCAAAGGGTCTAAATTCTAGCTATATTAAGCACCAACACTCTCTAAAAATTAAAAAAAGTGACTAAATTACTCTAAATACCAAAATTTTTATACTCTCATTAATTTTTTAAAGCAAATTTATTAAATGAAAATGGTATCTTTTCCTTTTCTTCCTGAATTCATATTTTCAGTCCATTATTCCCATAACATCACATAGTAATGTAATGTTTTTAATACTTAGATATTTTACTTATCAATAGATTATACTTATCTGAAACAAAGCATGTTAAACTTAGATTTTAAATTTTATTTCCTATGATGATAGGCTCTAAGTGTTAAGAAAAATTCATGAGATATTATTAGTCATAGTTGGTTAATTATCAATACAGTATTGAATAAATCAACATAATACTATAAATTTCATAAAATTTTCCTTTTGTGGTAATTACTGAAAATGCATCTTTTAATGAGATGAATGGAGCATCTTTTAAAAATTAGTTTCAGCATCATTGAGTAGATTTAGCATGAATTTCATTTTTCATTTTTACAAATGTATGACTGGAATCTTGTTCGCATAAACAAGCATATACGAATGGGAGGAATCTTAGAGCAAGGTCACTTAATTCTTTAAACTGCTTTAGAGTTATGTGCGGTCTTCTTTCGGGCTGCTATAACAGAATGCCATAGATTGGGCGGCTTAAGTAGCAGGATTTCTCACAGTTCTAGAGGCTGCGAAGTTGCAGTGCAGGGTGGCGGTGGATTTGGTGTCTGGCGAGGCCCTGCTTCCTGGGCCAGAGACAAAGGTCTTCTGGCTTTTGTCCTTACCTGGGAAAAGAGCAGGAAAGAAGCAGCAGGCGCTTAAGAGACTCTTTTAAGGATGCTAATCCCATTCATGAGAGTTCTGCCCTTACAACCTTATCTCATCCTGATAACCTCTCAGAGGTCTCACCTCCTAATCCCAGCCCTCACAGGAGGGAGATTTTCCACATAGAAGTTTAGGAAGGACACAACATTTAGTCTATAACATGTGCCAAAAATCAGAGTGATCTGTCATTAAAATTATTTTCAATGATCTATCACTGAAACTTGGTTAAGTCCCCCTTCACTCTTGTTGAAAGCAAGGAGTTGGAAACTAGAGACTTGCAAAAAATGTGTTTATTCCCTGGTCACTGGAGTCATTCACCTTCTCAGTTTCTGGGTGGAGTGCCGAAAGGCTTCACCAGGATTTATCAAATAACTGATTATACTCCTCACTCTGTCACTTAGAGACATTTTATTGACCTAATGTGCTTAAGGGCAAGTTGTTCGTTTTCATTTTGCTAATGCACTATTTTTTGTCCCAGTACCTTTTATTTTACTACATTTGAATATTAATTTTTAATCCCTATATGTAAATTTTATATTTTACATTTATATTAATATTATAGTTTGAATATATGTATATATTTATATTCAATATTAAATATAGTTTTATCAATACTCTGGAACTGCAGGCAGAGTGCATTCAGCTTGGGGAAGATTCTGCCATGTTACCAAGTTACTGAAGCCTCTCTTAGTTGTCAGGCCAGTCAGCCAGATAAAACTTGGCTTCTGTCAGCAAGTCTGACTTCATTTTTTTAATTCAAATAAAATTAATAGTTTGATGACTAATATAAAGATACAAAGTTACGGTTTTTATGGGATATACTTTGTGATAATTTACTGAAAGCAATCAAAATTTAAGTAATAGAACTCTAACAGTCTGGTTTTATAATAGATTAGAAGCCAAGAAAATTAATCAATGTGAATTCTCATAATTTAATTTGTAATATAATGTATAAGCTTATGTAAATTCTCGTGAATAAAGATTATGATAAAAAACATAGAATTTCATAGATGAGAATGGGGGAGGGAACTCTGGGATGCAACTTTTAAGAATAATTAATTGTGTATAAAAATCAGAATGACTCCATTCATTTTTGTAAGACATTATGATCACCTTTTCCTTTTTTCCCCCATTTTTTAAAGAAAGAAGCATTCATACTACTAAAAACTATTCAGTCCAGCATCTAGTACAGCTAGAAAAATATTAAGGATAAAATGAGGATTGGTTTATATGGAATAAATAATTCAGGATGTAATTGATAAGATTTAATTACCCTATTAGATCATCCACACAGAAGTTGATGTTATCACATAAAGTTTGATCCATGATCTTGAAAAATGTGGCAATCCAAAAAAAATTTGGTACTTTTTTTTAAAAACCAGACTAACTATATTATAACTGTTAGTAACAGAAAAGAACCTTCTTTTTAACTAATGACACACCCTAGCGACAGTTTAGGGAATAGCTGAAAGTAACTGCTTATGTTGAACTGTGTGGAAAAAGTCCTTTTTAATGTTTAGCCTTTCTTTCCCATGTCTCATGGAATTCTTCTTTCCTTGGAGTTCGGTCTTCTTTGACAATAGTTGGGGCATAGAAAAGGCGAGGTTGTAAAATGAAAATTTCACAGCACCCCACTGTGCCGTTCTGCTTTTATCTGTATGCAGAGCACTCCAGTCTGGGCCAGAATTCATAATGACTTGTTTCACCTTTTACAGAAATATGTCTATGTCAGAGAAACGCAGAATGGGAGTCCCCTAACACTATCCATGAACATGTTACTAGGTTCGAAGATCGCTGCTCCAAACTGAAACCAGAAATTGCTTATACTGACTGAAGTTTTAAGTAAGAAAAATTAACTCGAGACTTAACAGGTGGCCCCCAGAAATCTTGAGACTGACCTATGTTATGCATAGGTATGTAGCTGTATACAGCACATCTGCACAGCAAATGGGACATTAGGCAGGAGGAACATGAGCTAAATCTTAAAATTTTTCAGTTAAAATTTTCAAAATTAAGCAGTTAGATAATTTAAGAAATATTACCCAATTACAGGTCGGGTTTTTCCTTTAGGTACAGGGAATTTTAAAATGAAAACCTAAAAGGTAAAATAAATGTTCTAAATATATAAACTGATATCTGAATGTGTAAACTAAACAATTTTATTTTTACTTCTTTTAACAAGAGATGAATTTTGGTTTATTACCTATATTCTAGGATATTCACCTTGCAAAACGTTTTTATGACATGGCCGCTGAAGCCAGCCCAGACGCACAAGTACCAGTCTTCCTAGCACTATGCAAATTGGGTGTGGTGTATTTCTTGCAGTACATACGGGAAACAAATGTAAGTGTTCCATGCCTCTTTTTTTTTTTTTTAAGATTTTTTTTTTTATTTTAGCGACAGAGCATGTGCGAAGGGGGGAGGGGCAGAGGGAGAGAATCCTCATGCAGACTCCCTGCTGAGCATGGAGCCTGACCTGGGGCTCTATCCCAGGATCCTGAGATCATGACCTGAAAATCAAGAGTTGGCCATTTAACTGAGCCACCCAGGCACCCCTCCATTCTTCTTCTATTTAAAATATAAATGATATAAGCTGCTCAGTCCAGAGGTTTATATCTAAAAAGTTTGGGGAGAGGGGAGTTGTATCCTGCCAGTGTCTGGTGCTTTCCCTTTTTCCCCCAGGTGAAGTAGCAGGAGACTGCATCGGGTATGGGCTGAAGGTAGCCACGGAGCAGTACCTTTCCAGGTAGCATTTGACAGTGGCTCCAGGTGCTAAGCAGTTTTCATTGATGCAGGTGTCTTCTGATTTAGAGAAAACAGAGACCAACCCTTGGCCATTTGAAACAGTAGTTAACTAAATTCAGTAAACAGTAAGTCAAATACCCAGCAATGACTCAGACCAGTCCCTTAAAAGAGAATTTTTAAAAAGGGGAGAAGTAGAATGCAAGAACCTGCTCAGACTGTTGTACTTCAGGTCCTTCTGATAGTGTGAACCATGTTTAAAACACCACTGGAGCTTTGTTCTCTAAAAATACCTTGAACTACATAAATAAGCTGATGGTAGAACCCGGATAAGAGGTGGGTTCCCCATTCCTTTCAAAACCACTGACCTAAGTTACCTGTGTTTCTGGGTAGGTGCTCTTGGGTTCTCCTGGTTTACATGTGCTTTACCTCTACTTCCTCATAATGGATTAACTGATGCAGGATTTAACTCTGAAAATCCTAAAATGTATGCAGAAACAAGGGCTATTTAACTTGAGTTCACTCCAGACCAGGATAGGATGATATTTCAACCTTTTGTTAATATCTTTCAGGACAGGTTGATAGACCATTTGAGCATTCAATTCCAGAACAGGCTGTTCCTTCTGTGTGACACAGATGTAACTGGAGTCCATGCTGCTCCTTTTTGCAGCCCTATCCTGTGCTGTTGAGGGCCTCCATGCATGGACTCCGTCCTTCCTATTGCTTATACATTTGTAATGGCAAGTATATAATTGCTTGATAGCATGAACCAGGCGTGGTGTACCCTCCAGTAATGGAAACAATCTTTGCTCCTTTAACTGAAAAGCTAACAGTGTGGCAGCCTGCTGTCTCTCTCTCTCGGGGCTATTGCAGACCCTTGTCTCTCACAGTTTGTAGGACTAAGAAACTGCTGATTATAGTCCAAGATTTGGTCAGGCGGTATTCAATTTTTGTTGTTTTTCTTAAATACAGAAGTATAAAGAAGACAATAAAATGCTCCAAAATCCTACCATGTAGATATTCCAACTAAAAAAAAAGAGAGAGAGTGATAAGTAAGATAAGAGGAGAAAGTACAGAAAACACAAAACCTCCTATTACAGGTCCCACCCCAGGAAACACAGTTAATAGTTTCTTATAATCTTTTTCCAGAAAAATTTAGCAGCTGTACCTACAAATATATATTATGGGGACATTTTAAATATAACTTTATTTCGATATAAAGGCTTATACCCCATGTTTATTTCCTTTGTAGGTAGGCAGCAGTCCGAAAGTATCAGGAGTGACTTCTCTTAAGTGACAGTAAAACAAAGTATCATAGACGAAGAACATAACTTTTAAGTTCAAATTCAGGTGTTAAAGATTTAGTGAAATCCTATTTAAAAAGCATTAGTCATTCAGCTACCAAACGTTGAAATTCCTGCTGTCGTCAGTTACATGATAGAAGACGTGAAATCCCCTGCAGTCATGAGAACGGGGCTTCTCAGCTGGTGTGCCGCCATGACAGCTCAGTGACAGGCATGCAGAGACACTGATCACTGCCCCCCTTGGCTCTCCACTGTCCCCAGTATTCCTTGCAAGTATTTTCTGTGAAAAATGGTAGGAAATGAGTGAGTTGGATTACTGATGGAAAGGAACTCTGTTAGACACTTTGTATCACCTACTGTTACAAAATAATAACTCAGTTCCTGAGACGAGTTATTTTTTGAGTTTCAGTTGAAAGCTTTTAAAGCCATTTTTTAAAATTGCATTGCGAAATATTCCTAAAACCAATGACTTTAATACATTCTGTATTCATCTCTAATTTGTGATGTAACTTTTTCCTAGTTCCTTCTCTGACATTTTAGTGATCATAATGATTTTTATATTATTCTCATTAAGATTCGAGATATGTTCACCCAACTTGACATGGACCAGCTTTTGGGACCTGAGTGGGACCTTTACCTCATGACCATCATCGCGTTGCTCCTGGGAACAGTTATAGCTTACAGGCAGAGGCAGCACCAAGACATGCCTCTCCCCAGGCCTCCAGGGCCACGGCCAGTGCCACCACAGCAGGAGGGGCCACCAGAGCAGCAGCCACCACAGTAACAGCCACCGTGTCCAGCCTTGATCAGTGACCACCAAGGAAATTGTTTGCTGAGAACACTTGCATTTGATTTAGGACTTCGGATCAGCGGTCACCTCCTGGAAGAGGCACAAGGAAGCATTGAATTCCTAAAGCTGCTTAGAATCTGATGCCTTTATTTTCAGGGATAAGTAACTCTCACCTAAACTGAGTTGAATGTTTGTTTCAGTGCCGTATGGAATAACAGCTCTCAGTGCCCCCCCCCTTTTTCTGGAAACATATGAGACACTCAATGTCTGCTGTACCCAGCTGTCTTTCTTGGGTCCTTTCGGTCATTCTCTCAATGTGCATAAGTTCTTCTATCAACCACCTTTAAGGTCTTGCGCATCAACACTAAAAACTGATCACTGTAAAAAGGAAAAACCAGTTAGTTGCAAGTTTAACCTTAACATGTTTGAAAGTCTGAAAATAGAACTTGCCTTTTAAGTAAAAAAAAAAACCAAAAAAACAAACAAAAAAAAGTCTTCAAATCGTTTCAGAACTGCAATAACTGAGGAACTCTTACCAAATCCACATGCAAGTGTACATACTCACATATTGGTTATTTTAAAAGGGAAGGCTGGGAGGTTTCTTATTGGTGATTGTCATACTTTATGCCATACTTCTCTCCTTCAAAGACTGAAAGGCGTGTTAAAGAGTTTTATGTGAACTTCACTTCTTTGGAATGGAATATATAAAACGTGAACTGACTCCTTGAGCTAACATGTGAATTTGCCCCCACTTACTCACTGTAATTTGCTTGTTTGTTTTGAGTATACAGAGCCTTGATCCAGAAGCCAGAGGATGGACTAAGTGGGAGAAATTAGAAAACCGTATTAAAGAACTCTGGGTGGGGTACCAAGATGATAGACACACTTTCCCGAAAGATGAAGCATTTGTTCCCAGGATTTTACTTTGCATTTCTTACTGCAAAAGAACAGATCTCACCCTCCTGAATTCTTTTGATTTGAAATATGATTGCCAGGATGTGGCATACAGTGACTACCATTACAAAACTGAAACTCAGAGAACTAAGATGCATTAAACTCAGTGCTTAAGGAAAGCCAAAGCCTGTTTATACTGTTCAGGTCGATTTTTACTTCTGCAGTTTTCTATTACAGTAGAAAGTCAGCCACTTCCTTAGCTGTCCTATGCACCACCCTCCCACTGGTAACTGTAGAAAAATCAAGGCTGTGACACTTGAGAATTGCCTGGTTAAATAGTGTGGAGCACAGCAACAACAGAGAAAATCGAGGACTTCACATATCCTACAAATGAAGAAATTTAAATGTACACCGAATTTGTATTTCTTTTTATTGTCAGATGGTGGTATTCACCAGCCTAGGTCTAGTCTGAGACTACGTTAGTATCTGAGCAGGCTTTCTATGCCTCCTGACCTCAGTCTGTTTATAGTAAACTTTCTACTCTTTTTTTCCATAATCCCTCATCTGCCAGAAAACTTGAAGAGCTTATTACCTGTAGAGTTGTAAGACTTTGGTTTTTGAAGTTGGGGTTGTATTTAGAACTAGATTTAATGAGTCTGTAATGAACATGAAGGCTTTCAATGTGAAGTCGTACGCTCTTGTGTGTGTGTTAGAGTATTATGAGAAACCTGGTAAGCAAACTTTACTCCCACATAATTGCTTCCAAATTTGAAGAGGTGGTCGCAGGACCATGTGTATAAGAGCATATCTGAAAGGTAGGAAGTTTGACCCTCCAGAGCGTCCTGTTGCTTTGGGCAGCTCTTGAATAGTAAGACGGGTTTGACCCCTTATGCTGAGAGAAATTTGAGTGCGGTTGGTACAATACGTTGGTGTCTTCACCACTGCCTCTTCTCCCCACCCTTCAAAGATGAGTCGAGTTCACGGGAGCGGCCACGTTTCATTTCGAAGGAACTGTCCTAATGTATTTAAATGTTTTAAAACCCTCCAAGATGACTGAACTTCCCTTCCTTCCCCTCTACCATCCATCCACCTGATTTCTCCTTTAGCCACATTTTGTATCTCTGGCTTTACTTCCCTCCATTCGTGCTTCGAAGGGACATTTCCTAAAGCAGCGTGCACTACCTAAAGCCAGTGGGAAGGCGCGGTCGTGTTCTTCATGCAATAACAGACTTCCTGCTAGTGTACCACTACCTGCCCTGTCCTTTTTATTACTGATATTCCACATAGCCTCTTCCTGGCTTGTTTCCACTGCCTGCTTGACCCCTGGGTCATTTGCAACAGGAAATTTGAACAGTATATTTAAAATAACTTTGTTCTATGGCTTGTGACTTCAGTCCTCACGACTGTAGCAAAATACTCTGCTCCCTTTTTCTTCTCTGTTCATGGGACATAATACCTAGGCAAGTAGGAACTGGGTTTGGTGTTTCTCCTAAAATAATGCTCAATACTTACCTAATCAAATGGCATCCATTTGAATAAAATGACAGTAACTAAAGCTAGTTAATGTCAGTGACATGAAACTAACTCCGGGATTCAGGAGTTTTAATGTTAGAATTTAGAGTTAGCAGATTGAGTGCAGCTTCGTTTCTCTGTGGTAGCCTGTCTCCTGACCCCATTAGCCTGTCTTCCTGCCTTCGAAGGTCACGACAGGAGTACTTAGCTTATATTCTCCTGTGTTTGGTTTGTGGTTAGTTAACTGTTTTCAGAGTCTCGAGACCACCGTTTGATTCTATTTTATGTTACAAAGGTAGCATTGGTGTTTGGGTTTTTTGTTTTCTTTCTGTGTTTGAAACTTTTGTTTCTGTTTTCTGAGTAAGGCTTATCTTATTTTTGGTTAATATTCAATGGCACAGAAAAAGTAAATGCCTTTTTTTTTCCCCAAAATTCATCATTTTAGCACTTGAATGAGATTAACTTTGGAATCATTTACCTTAATACGCTTGAGGATTTGTTACCCTCATGCGTATAAGGTTAATTTGTGGAAGTTTTACTGCTCAGTTGTTCTAGCTCTGTACCATTGGGAAGTTGTAGAAACTTCTACCGTGATCTGACCATGATCGGATGCTTTATTTAATTAAGGAGCTGCTGTTGCCTCCAGGAAACCTAAGTATTTTGTGTAGGATTTTTTTTTTTTTTTTGCTTCATTTTTCCCTCCTTTCTTTGCTCCTTATATCTGTTCTTCAAACCAGCGTTTTGGAAGCATGCATGCAAGCCTGTAAATGGAGACCACAGCTCTTCATGTGTGTGGCATGTGTAGTACTGTCGAGCTCCATCTGCAAAAAACTTCCTTTACAGAGGTTTGGACTAATGTTTCACGTGCACATTTCAAAACAGTGTCAGATAAACAGCCCCTTTACCTGCCAAGAAGAGCAATGTGGGCTACTTTTGCCGCAACGACAGCTCGTATTTGTTCTGGAAGTGAGTTTAACATGTGTTGCACAATATTAGGACTAGAAGAATGCAAGAAATAAAGCAAAAGAAACCTCTGTCTTCATGAAAATCTTTTTCCTCAGTCACTGCTCTCCAATATAAATGGAAATATAAAATTTCCAAACACCATAGTGTCTGAGTCACTACCTGAATTTTAAATGTGTAATAGTTCTTGAAGCTAAATTTCTCCTTTCACTTGGTATTTCAAGAAAATCTAAAATATCCCAAGCAAAACTGATTTGTATTTTTAAAGTGACAATTTGCAAAACTCCCAATTTTGTGTGCATGAGAAGGTTGTCCTGGTCATGTGCAGGAAGTCATCTCACATGCACTGTTTTTCCTATCTGGAATGACAGACAAGCTGACACTAGTCTCTTTGATTTAAAAAAAGAAATCATAATGTCGATACGATCAAGGTATAACCACTATCAATATTTAGGAGAAGTTTAAAAAGACCATCAGCTGGCATTGGAAGGAACACCATGGTAGACTTTTTTGTAAATTTATTTTGTATTTAATTAAATACGGTATAAAGGCTGGTGAAGTGTAATATAATTGTGTAAACAAATCCTGTTAATAGAGAGATGTACAGATTCGTTTTGTACTGTATCTTGAAACTTGTGAAATAAAGACTCCACCTCTGGTTATCCTGTATGCCATAACGTGCCATGACCAAGCACCTTTCCAGTCAGACTTTTTTTTTTTTTTAATCTGAATGATTCCGTTTTCAATGGACCTTTCTGGAATTTTAGAAGCTTCTGGGAACATTCATTTGGGGCAGTTCGAATCCATCTTTCATTTACTTTTAACTCTCCAAATTCAGATTATTATAAGTTGAATTTTGTTGTAGGGATAATATGAATTTGCTAAGAAATGTTACCTTTTTTTTTTTTAACATTATAAAATCCCCACAATTCTGGTCACCATCTGTCATTGTATAAAGTTATAGTATTATTGGCTATATTCCGTACACTGTACATTATATCATGATTTATAACTGAAGTTTGTCCCTCTTAATCCCCGTTACCTATCTAGCCCTATTACCACTTTTGAGCAAAACTCTTGAGTTTCCTAGTGGCCAAATATTGATAACTGGAAATGTGTACCTCTAAATCCCCTTACCTATTTCGCCCTATTACCACTTCATTAGTAATCTCTACACCCATCCTGGGGCTCAAACTCATGACCCTGAGATCGAGAGTCATGCTGCCACTGGCCAAGCCAACCAGGTGTCCCTCTATTACCACCTTCTAAATCTGTGAGGTCTTCAACCTGAATTAGCCTGTGATATATAGTGAGATGTATCTTAAGTTTTATTCATTGCCTTGTCCCAAAAAGTTATTAAGAGAGGGCTTGCAGAGCCACACACAATGATAATGTTTACGTGGATTAAGTAAGACAATCTAGATAAAGGGGAAGTGAAAGCATTAAACCAGGAGTGAACTTGGCACACAAAATGCATGTTAGAAATAGGCTATAAATCTGGCCCTAATTTCCTAGCAGCCAACTCAAAAAGTAAATTGAGCTACAATGTTCCAGCTGAGAAGCATCAGATACTTGGATAAAATGTCCAGATGATGCAAATTGTGGACAGTGAGAAATTGGATCTCAAATTTTGCTTCTGGGAGCACAGTCAGCCACCCCACAGAACCTTGACTGACCTTGGCTATAATTAATGTTGTGGGGAAATTGGACATCAGAGCTGTAACAACAGTTTGACCATTCAACTTGGGGTTGGTGTGATGCCTATTTATCCCTTAGCCTTTTTCTGAGAAGTCATTAAAATGAGTCCTCAGTCTGCAACTGGATGAGAAGCAGCCTCTCTCCTTTAACTTCCTTAACGATAATTTGATTGATTATACTAGCCTTGACATTTGCTAATGCTATGTAACAGCATATACGTGAATATATGCAAGTAAATAATTAGAAGTAATTTCTGTAGTAGAAGCCACTAAAAAAACAAACAACTTTTTTTTAAGGCAAGGAAAAAGGAGCTTTAGAATCTACCAGCTCAAACGGAGGTGCTGCTGTGTTCTTAAGTATTTCTGCCACCACTTAGAAAGTCAAGTTAATCTTACGAATTTTTGGGATTCTACCAACCTTGTAATTTATTGTTAGTATTACATTTTGAGCCAAACTCTTGATTTTCCTAGTGGCCAAATATTTTTGGTCTGGATTAATTTCTTTTAAACAGTTAATGCTGAATTGTGTATTAAACTCTTAAAACCCCATATAATTTTTTCTCGTAGAATGTGGTCAGCTAGTTGACTTCAGAACATTCATATAATTATCTTCTGTTATTGCTCACTGCAGTTTCCCTTGCCTTCTCCCTACCTCTCAATATTGCTAGCCTGTCAGGATTGAAAAGAATGTCTCAGAAGTCTTGTAAGTGCTAGGTATGAGGTTCAAGTGTCCTAAATAAGGATTTGAACCTGGAACATAAAGACGTCATTGATGTTTTTGCATGAGTCAAGATATAAATGTGAACAACAGAAACCTCCATTCTTGGAAACAGATTTATTTCAAGATCTGAAAGCACAGCTGTGGGTTTCAGAGTTGGCACATCTGGGTTTCCCCACTCGCCCCCCAGGCCCTTGTGTGTAGTTTTTTTTCTTAGAAAAAAATTCATTAATTGAATTTTTTTGTTCTAAACGAAATCTTTTAAAACAAATAGAAACTAGTCTTGATTGTGCAAGGGAGGAGGGGGAAGGGACTCATCCAGCTGGTCTTATTATCCTTATGCCCTAGTAAAGAATTTACTTGAATTTTTCCAACCTACACAAATATGTTATTTTCTTCTCCGTACTGTTTGAACAGTGTTCTTTGGCTGGCATCATCTTACACAACGCACAGAAATTGGCTGCCAGAACGCAGAGGTGAAAACAGTGCAAGATCTTCCTATAGTCCCTATTTTGACTCTAAATTTAAAAGGTGCCATAAGCAGAACTGTCCACACCAGAGCTGTGAACAGCAGCCTCTATGAGTTCAAAGGCAAGAAAAAAAGCAGTTGAAGAAGCCTTAAGTTTGTTTACTTGGTATCTGTGTTTTCTCACTCATTTAAAACTTAAAACAATTAAAACTACATAACTAACTTAACTGATAATTTATGTCCTCGTGTTTGCTAGACCAAAGAAGAATCTATTGAGTCTCAGCAGACATACAGTAAAGGAAGTTAGGAACAGGACATTTATGCCTGAAAGCAGTGAAATAGAAGAAAGACCCAAGAACCAGGAGGAAACCCCAACCTTAATTACAGAAAAATTAAATTGCATCCCAGCAGACTTATTAGTACTAATAAAAGGGGCTTTTTACCGATGAGTCATTGTTCCGGTGTAAGCGTCATGATGACAAGTGGGACAGATGCATAAAGGAAGTGTCCCCACACCACATGCATGGCCTAAATGTGGTTCTTGCCTTCGCGACAGGTTCTCCCATTGCCTCTCCAGAGGTGCGCCGTCCCTTTGTAGAAGAGATTAGTGATCGGTCCTGACCACACGGAATGGCCCTGCAATGCAAAGGAAGAGGGTAAGGACTCCATCCATCACCTTCACCAGCATAACGCAGAAGGAGTTCTGCACTGGGCTCTTGTCCCTACAGCAGCGGGGTGGCCTGGGGCAAACCACTCCCTTTACATATGCACCATGAGACAGGTTGCAAGGAATGGTCATTAAAGTCCTGTCCTGTCCAGCCCTTGGAGCTTTCAAAGGCCAAAAGCAATGGAAATTAGTTAATTTTCCACTGACACCCGATTCTTACAGGACTTCATAATAGAAATGACATATTCCATTGACCTAAAGTGCTTAGCTCCAAATAATTTACAGGCAAAGTTATCCTTTATGGTAAAAAGGTCGATCTTACAGTTTATAACATAAGGTTTCACTTTGTCATACATGCAACAGCCTTTATTAATCACTGTGTCCCAGGCACTGAAATGTACATTGAATTTAAAGATGAGTTAAGATCAGGCCTTGTGCTCTGGGAATCACCACCAACCACCACTGGATTGACTGATCACCAAATGTGAAGAGATGACAGGCACTGAGTGCTTTACATGCATTATTGAACTTAATCTCAAGTGCTCCATGATGTTGGTACTATGTGTGTCATTCCCATTTAACAGATGAGGAAACTGAGGTCTAGGCTAAGCCATTTGCTCAAGGCCACTCAGTGTAATGTAAAACTGGAATTCACATAAGACACTTCACTAGAAAACCCAAGTTCTTAAGTAGCGTGTTATGCTGTCTCCTCAATGCAGCATGGGGAGGTTTAGAGAGGAGGTGTGAACACAGAGCTGTGAGGAACAGGAAAAAGTAACAACCAAATATTGCAACGTTCTCCAGTCCACATGTCAGCGTTGCTCCAGTCCCTGCTAACACGCTGTTCTATTTTCAGCCTGTGTTGCTAAAGCAGTGTCTCCAGGCATCTTCTGTGGCTTTACAAGTTTAAAGGCAGGAGAAAACATCTAGAGCGCTTGGAGGTGGGCTCATCTCCGTGCCACCCTGTCTGAGGCCCCTGCTGGGGTGGCTTGAACAGCTTCTGTTTGACATCCTCCAGGCCAGGATACCCAAGACAGCTCCTTCACTCACACCTGGTGCCTGGGCTGGGATGGCCCCATCATGTGTGGGGGTCTCGGGGCTCAGAGCATCTCAAGAGCCCGGGTGGAGCTGTATGACATCTTAGGACCTGGCCTTGGAAGTCCCCAACATCATTTCCACTGCATCTTACAGGTCAGTGAGTCACCGAGGCCAGCCCAGATCCACGGGGTATGGGGCGGAGGAATAGATGCCACCTCCCAGTGGAGAATCCGATGGGCGGGCAGAGCGGGAAGGAATTGATGGGGACCATCTTGGGGACAGGCTGCCATCATCACACATTTGTTCTCCTTCCCGGCATCAGCAAACTTTGAATTTAACAAATAGTCTGTTGGTTATGGAGAGATCAGTGTTTGACTTGCTTTAGATAACTTCTCTATGCACCTCCTGTTATGAATTGTGGAGAAATAGGGTGACCCAGGGAATCAGAGACACCAAGGCTCATCCTCAAGGACTTCATTTTAAAATGGCCCCCAAGAGTTCGGAACCAAAGCTGCTGTTCCCGATTTCAATTTTTTTTTAAAGATTTTATTTATTTATTTGACAGAGACAGCCAGCGAGAGAGGGAACACAAGCAGGGGGAGTGGGAGAGGAAGAAGCAGGCTCACAGTGGAGGAGCCTGATGTGGGGCTCGATCCCAGAACGCCAGGATCACGCCCTGAGCCGAAGGCAGAAGCTTAACGACTGAGCCATCCAGGCGCCCCCCTGATTTCAATTTTTAAGAGCATTAATGTAACTGTCCTACCTGATGCCCCTACCTGATTTGTCTACAAGTTTAGCAGGAGACCTCCCACATCCGCTTTCCTGAAATAGCTGAACTGGTGAAAAAGATGAATTGCTCCAGGGGAGAAGTGTGTGTACGCGCAGGGTTCATCCCTGGCTTTGCTCAGTTCCTTGCCTAGCCCCACACTAAATCTGGCTCACCTGTTGTGCCTCCCTCCGTGTTCTCCCTTTACAGCCCTTCTTATCATTGATGATTCACAGCAGTTGTTCAATCTCGGTCTCCCTGTTGGCAAATCGGAGTTAGAATGACACCATTTCCGCCTGGCTCACTCGTGCGTGCCCAGAGCTTGGCATGATGCCTGACACACAAATCAATTCGGTTAATGTTTGAATTTGTGGATGGACTTAAAAATAACATTATTAAAAAACGGTTAAGAGCCAGAGTCAGCCCTTGAGAAAACCTGCTTAAATGCAGATGAACTTCCTTGCAGGGTTTATTACTGTGTGATTTACCCACTTGGAGTCAGATGCCCTGCTCCCCCTGCTCTCTTCTCCCCATTCACACAGGGAGGAGAAATCCCTGCTACGAAGCCCTCTGAGGGCAGGGAGAGCAAGCGGGTGCTCTCACGGGCTTGGAGGCCCCTCCGAGGGGTGACTGTGCTCCAGACAGAGGGCAGGACAGCACACTGAAGGCAGCCCACTGAAGGGACAGAGCCCTTTGCAAATTGAAAAGCAGGAAACAAGAGTACAGAAGCCACAGCGCAGCCAGCGTCCTCTGCCCCGCTCCGCTTCTCCGAGAGTGGACGGTAAGTTGTGGTGGGTTATAATGTAGATGCCCCAAGTCCCTTCTGCCGTTGTTTAATTGTTGTTCTATGGCTCTTATAGCTAATCGTTTAAAATCTGAATCTTTTCCTGGGAAAATTAAGACTTGCAGTTACCAAAAGATCCACTAGAGGGCACCAAATGGCTACACCTGAGGAGAGGGGGCGGAGGGAAAAAAATGAGGTCTTTTCTGGGGATGGGGGAAATCTGAGGGGCCTATCCTCCCCGGCTTCCCCCAACAAAATCCTTGTAACTGCTAGAAGCGCCGCAGAATTTGAATAACCACACCGGACCAGCACTGTGCGTTGTGAAATGTTCACAGAGCTTTTTTGCTTGTGTCACTGACACAGGCAGGCGTCCCCTAAAAATATTTTAGTCACTGTGGTGGCTTCAGTGGTGGCTCCAACAAGACATTTTCATTCCTTGACCTAGGCGCCTGTGAATGTGGCCTTGTTTTGGAAAAAGTTAAGGATCTCCAGATGAGATCTTCTGGAATATCAGGGCAGGCCCTAAATCCCATGACAGATGTCCTTCTGAGAGAAAGACAGAAGGAGATTCGACACTGACAGAAAAGGGGAAGACAGGAGAGAGTCCATGGGAAGGGACTGGAGTGACACAGACACAAGCCAGCAAGTGTCCAGAGTCACCAGAAGCTACAAGAGGCCAAGGAACAATTCCCCCTTAGAGCCTTGGGGGAGCCTAGCCCTGCTGACAACTTCATTTTGGACCTCCGGGCTCCAGAACTGTCAGACGATAAATTTCTGCTGTTTTAAGCCACATGTTTGTGGTAACTTGTTACAACAGTCCAGAGAAACAAATGCACTCACCCCACACCATGTATTCTCCATAGGGGTGACATGTTCCCAAAGGGGGAAAATTTTTTATTGTTGGGGGAGGGAGTATGTGAAAAAGTCTTAGATATTACAGTCGGTTGTCACCCTCCAAGGACCCCAGCACACACACAGATACACAGTGAATGTGCGGCATTAAGATTTTATCCATGGGGAGCTGGGAGGAAGACGATTAGGTGAAAAAGAATCTTTAAAAAGCTCCATTGCATAATGATAGGTTTTGAAACGTTGAGAATCACGGCCTTACCCCTATGCTGCCCACGCATCAGTACGACTTTCACTTGTTAAGACGACATCTGAAAAAATTAAGATGTAACAAAAACAAAAAGAAAATTAAAAAAACCAGAACCGGTGAGGCATTTTAGACTCTTCCCTCTTTTCTAGCCCCATAAGCACATATAACATGCATGTTGGGCGCACAATGTAACGCTGAAAAATCAAGCTCGCTGCCCTTAAGAGAGACACACAGCCCAGAGAGGGGGCAGACCAAGGCACACTTCCAACCCCGTGGGTCAGGGGGGTGATGGGGTGATGGAGGTGGTGTGGCTCTGCCTCCCCCCCCCCCAGCTGGGAGGGAGTGATGGCGGTGGCCCCTGCCCACCCTGGCTCTGAGGGAGTGATGGAGGTGGGGTCCCGCCCCCTGGCTGGCAGAGGGAGGTGGTAGCTGGAGGATCTCCTGAAAGAAGGGCTGGAGTGTAGAGGACAAGTTGGAGTCAGCCAGGAAATGGGGAGGCAAGGGCTGGAGGCAGAGGAGACACCCCCATCTGAAAACAGATGCTTCCCCTGTGCTCTGTCTCACCTCCTCCACCCTCTTCACTCCTGCTTATTATTATGTTGGCTAAGATCTTCCAGTCCTACCATTTAGCGTCTCCATGTCATCTCTGCTCCCCTCCCCTTCGATCTCCCCTATATATCAGACTAATCTTGCTCAAACAATTTGCAAGAGACACGCATTTCCTCCACTCAAGAACCATCCATAGCTCACCATTACAGGCTAAAGCCCTCCCCAAGCTTGCTGCCAGAATCCCAACAACCTGGCCCTTCTTACTCCACCTGTCTCCTATCTAACCAACCCAGTGTGTTCGCAGATACTGTCACCTCAGAGGTAAAAATATTATCACATCGACATATTTCTTTGGCTTCCAGCTCCACTCTCTGTGAGAACCCTGGACCCACCTCCCTCCACTTAGTTGGACTCCAGGCAGCCTCAGACATGGTCTTGGGATCTCCTGCTAACTCAGGTAATGTCTCCCGTCTTCTCCAGGGGTGATATTTCTTTTGTACGATGTGGGCCCCTGCCCCAAAGGGCACGGAGATACTTCCCATGGAGAATGTGTCCCTCAGCCCCA
The DNA here is from genome assembly GCF_023065955.2 of Ursus arctos. Lineage (NCBI taxonomy): Eukaryota > Metazoa > Chordata > Mammalia > Carnivora > Ursidae > Ursus > Ursus arctos. The sequence continues at coordinate 20,523,814 of NW_026622930.1, forward strand.
TTCCAGTCAATGGCTCCAAAGGAGCTTCACCGTGTGCTCCCGCCCTGAAGAGAGACGTTCATGAAGCGGCTCCTTCGGGTGTACAGCTGCCCCCCAGACTCTCGCAGAAGCTGGCATCAGGGACAGACTAAGGTCCCGACCCCAGGCTGTACTGAAATGTGTCCCCTCATCCATCTCTAGTCCAGCGTCCCTGCTCCGTATCTTTGTGCTTTGACTGCTCTCAGAGAGTTCTTTCCTGCGAAGATGCTGAGACAAAGCAAAAACAGCTTGGATTCTCAAACAGAGGCCCCCCTGCCTCTACGTAGAGGGCCCTCGAGGCGTGCTGGAAGTGTCCCTTCACCCCCACACAGTCATCTTCCCACCCTCCAGACTCCCCGTGTTTATCGTCTGGGCCTCCATTTGGCAACATCAGCGCAGTCTCCTTGCCCCTCTTGTGCTGTTTCGTTTTTAAAACACCGAGGTAGCAGAAGGCTGAGGCTGTCTGACAGCAGCCCCACGCGCCGTCCTGTCTACCCTGCTGCTGGATGCGAGGACGTGGGAAGCAGAGGCCCGCTCCCAGAGGTCCCTCCATACGCTGCCTCCCGAAGCCTCCTTGTCCTCCGTCTTCCAGTCTTACTCCTTCCACACCCACGAGAAGCTAAGAAACAGACAGAAGCAGGCCCTTGTGGTGGGTGTGAAACCATTTCAATCTAAAATAGAACTGGAACAAAATGGAAAATCTCATGCATGTGCCCTCAGGGAGACCAAACTTAAGGACTAAGAGACGGATTTCCCATAAGTGCCTGATTTACAGAAAAGTGATAGTTTTTGGAATGTTCTGGGATGAGAAGTTGATCAGAGGTCGTCTCGTATCAACCCTGGGAAGTTTCCCCAGAGGCGTGAGCAGGAGATGACTAGGTTGGGTTGGTCCCACAAAGGGGCTGACTGGAGCTTTGTTTGTGTGACTGGGCTAGTTTTGTCTGCTTGGGAAGCTTTCAAAGCTGGTCTCCATTATTTTTTAAATTTTAATGGACTTTAACTGATCTCTCCCCTCTTTCCATTCCCTGCCCACACACATAGCTACCCCAAACCCTCAACGGACTCACCTGCAACTTGCTACAGTTCTCTTGTCCCGAATTCCAGTTCCTCTGTTATCCCCAAATAAACTCATCTTTTTAAGCTTACCTCAGTTTACCTCTTTGTGCACAGGACGTGTCTCTCACTACAGTTAACTCAGAATGGGCAGGGAGAATGTCTGCCACAAAAGATGATCTCATTTTTCCAGTAAGAATCTCCAGGGCCTTGCAATGCTGTTAGCTTGCATTTCTGTTGAGTGCAGATGACCATCCCCACGTACCGGGAGTCATGGAATTCTTTCTCTGTGGACCATTCATCGTGTCGTTTGTTCACTTTTCCAATTAGGATTATTGATCCTTATTGATTTTTTATGAGTTTTCTATATATTAAGGAAATTAGCCTCTTGCTGTAAAATGAATCGCAGTCTTTTCCCACTTTGATATTTGCTGACTATGGCTGTGGTGGTTTCGGTCATCATGCTTTTGGTTGTGGAGTCACATATATCAATTTTTTCCTTTATGGCTTCGGGGACTTGAGTGATTATTGGAAAACTTTTTTTTCTTTTTCTTTCTTTTTTAAAATTTTATCTATTTATTTGACAGAGAGAGAGTGCATGAGAGCACAAGCAGGGGGCGCGGCAGGCAGAGGGAGAGGGAGAAACAGGCTCCCCACTGAACAGGGAGCCCGATTGGGGGGGGTGCTTGATCCCAGGACCTGGGGATCATGACCTGAGCCTGAGCCAAAGGCAGATGCTTCACTGACTGAGCCACCGAGGTGCCCCACTTTTTTTTTTCTTTTTAAATGTATGTTTCCAACAAACAAAGAAAGGTCTTAGAAAATATGAACACCGATTACAACTAGACCGGGACCCCTAGGCTAATCATGGACACAGATCAAAGTAATATTCTTTAAATGTTTGTTCAAGGGGTGGCTGGTGGCTCAGATGGTTAAGCATCTGCCTTCAGCTCAGGTCATGATCTCCGGGTCCTGGGATCCAGCCCCACATTAGGCTCCCTGCTCAGCAGGAAGTCTGCTTCTCCCTCTCCCTCTGCTGCTCCCTCTGCTTGTGCTCTCTCTGTCTCTCTCTCAAATGAATAAATAAAATCTTTTTAAATAAATAAATATTTGTTCAACTCCATTTAGAGAAGAGGTGGAAGGTGGGAGGGAAACTCAGCCTTCCCCCACCATCCTGAGCCTTCCAGCTCACCCTGAATGTGCATAATTCAAGCAGGAAACATGTTCTACGTAAAAGGGACCCCCTTCCCTGGAAAGCAGCTGGGGGCCAGCGGGATTCCTAGAGCAGGTGCCGTGGGTGCGTGAGGGGTCCTGCCGCTCCCTCCAGACACTGCCTGAAGCAGCCCTTCCGGCCCCAGGGTGCACCCTCCCTGAGAGGAATTCTTGGAAACAAGGTGTTCTTCACCTGGTTGCATTTCATGGGTGGGTTTTAGCATTTCGGTGACATGTTCTTGCCCCTCGTGACTTGAGGGATCCGCCCCACTGGCCAACCCTCCCACCTGGCTCTGCTCCTGATGAAGGAAAGAATAGACGCAGGTCAGAAGCAGGAAGCCGATTCCGCCCCAGGAAGGCCGGGCAAGGGTTGGCAATCTTTCGCGAGGAGGAAAACAAGTCTCACGGACTGAGAAAGGAAACAGCGGGGTGTGGTGAGGGAAATGGCTCCCTCGTCTCTGTGTGTGCCCCAGAAAGGGGATCCAAGAGAAACAGGAGGCTCACATGTGTGTGAGCCCCACATGTCTTCAGGGGATAAATGCTCTCCTGTGTTAACTAGCCCTGAACAGGAGCAGGGCTCACAATAGTTGTTTTTTTTTTAATTGGTTTTTCCCCCCAATTTCAGCTCGTTGACATATGATTGCCATATAAAATTCTAGGATATTTGAAGCGTACATGGTGGTGGTTTGATATTCATATTCGTTGGGAATGGGTCCCCCCCTTTCTAGTTAATTAATACAACCATCACCTCACAAATGGATCTCTCTCTCTCTCTCTCTTTTGTGCGTGAGAACATTAAGTTCTACTCTCTTAGCAAATTCATTACCCCTTTCCTCAAAGAATGTCAAAAGGAGGTTAAGACTTATCCTAAACTCTTACTGGTGTTGAACGAGTAAGTCAGCGGGGAGGGATAAATGGACTTTGACTGAGTGACGACATTTGTGAGGACTTCTTAAAATCTAGATACTCCAAAATCAAGAGAAAACTATGTTACTATTTCAATTGGTTCTGAATAAGTCAAGAAAGAGGCAAGGTTGTCACTGGAAAGCTGTGCTCATTCGTCCATCCCAGGTCCTTGGCCTCACACAGAGAGTCGAAGGGAGGCTCCCAGGGTCCTCGTGCTCCGAGTAGGATGCGCCTGGTCCAGACGCCAGCAGCCTCGAGACTAAAGTCAGTCACCCTCATCTTCCTGCCGGTAGCATCCCAGCTTTGCTCCAACATCAACGTGCCCAGTTCCAGAGTCTGTGCCAGGTCTACGCCAGTCATGGCGATCCTGTGTCCTGCTGGCAGCAGGGACTGGACTAAGGCAGTGTGAGTGTTTGGCCACTTTGTTGCATTGCTGGTATCCCAAGGAACTTTTGTGGATTTGTTCTTCCCCTAATCACCTGCTTCCACCCTCATAAAATTTTGATACCACACATATACTGAATATGTGTTTAAGTACTCTGTGTGTATCTGTGCTTTATAAATAGAGGAGGATTTTTCCCCCTGCCAAGAACACACTCGCATCCCTTTAGATGTGATATGGTCCCTGTTGAGAACGTGTGGTGCAAGGGATTGCAACACTGCTGGTAATAGCAGAAGATGAGAAATCATGTAAATGTCCATCAGTAAGAACTGGTTGGTCAAATTATGCTACACCCAAGGAATATGATACTATGTAACCACAAAAAAAGTAGGAGTCCTCCTGCATATTAATATGACAAGATCTCCAAAATATATTAAATGAAAAATGCAAGGAGCAGAATGTTTACAAAATGGCTCTACTCTTGTAAAAACGGAGAGGACGAATGCATATGTACGCATATGTGCCTCAGTTACCGCAGGACAAAAATAGATGTGGTGCTAGTGACATCGGTGTGCTTGGAGGAGGAAAACTGAGTGGTGACAGGACAGAGATGGGAGATACACTTTGGACTGTATACCCTGAACCATGTGATTATGTCACCTATGCAAACATTCTGACAAAAGTCAAAAAACTGGGGCGCCTGGGTGGTTCCGTTGGTTAAGCATCAGACTCCTGGTTTCAGCTCAGGTCGTGATCTCATGGATCGTGGGATGGAGCCCTGTGCCAGCTGGCACTGGGCAGGGAGTCTGCCTGAGACGCTCTCTGTCTGCCCCTCCCCAGACTCGCGCTCCCAGGCACATGTGGACACACCCTCCCTCCCTCTTTTTTTAAAAAGAAAAAATCTGAATGTAACAGCATTTGTACTTTTTGGTACATCTTCTTTAAACAGTGTTGGCAAAACCAGCACTGTCCCCCTTTTACATCACCAATGGAAGGATGGAAGGATATTCTCCGTAGCTGGATTTAAGGATTTGCTAGAACAGCAGGGGGCTCTGTCTCCACTGTCTGTGTCTGTGACAACACAGGGGTCAGATTTTATCACCGCGGGGTTTCCCATAACACTCCCCCAGCTGGAAGGAAACTCTGTGTGGAGCTCAAAAATGGAGCTTCCTGGACTTCCCATCTTCATCTCTCTGCTCAAGCACACAGGTAACTGCCACGTGGCCGGATGTGAATCCCAGCCAATGACTTTTCACTCTTGCCACAGTAACTTCTGTTCTTGGGCAAAGAGTCCCCGCCTGATTTGGTGAATATTCTGCAACCAAAATTTCCTCCAACGTTCTTGCCTTCAGTGACTCATTTCCTAGGCACAGAATATCAGAAGACAGTGAGGAGCTCTTTACATGCTCAGTGTCTGGAAACTTCCCCCTTCTGCCATTAACATTGCCACCCAATTGAATGAAGCCTCATTAAGCTCTTGTCTAAATTTCGTCATCAGGTTGCCATCAACTGGCATTGAGTATGGATTCATGCATTCAGCGCTGACTCCACTCCCAATAAAACCCATGGCTTAGTCCAAAAGCCACTGCTAGGGCATTTTGTTGATGGTTAACTTGTATAAAATAATGAGGGCGCCTGGGTAGCGCAGTCGTTAAAGCGTCTGCCTTCGGCTCAGGGCGTGATCCCGGCGTACCGGGATCGAGTCCCACATCGGGCTCCTCTGCTATGAGCCTGCTTCTTCCTCTCCCACTCCCCCTGCTGTGTATCCCTCTCTCGCTGGCTGTCTCTCTGTCACATAAATAAATAAAATCTTTTAAAAAAAAAAAAAAAATAATGAGCAAAACCCAAAAAACATGGAGGTTACTGACATTCTTTTCACAGGTTGTAGAATCACTACGAATATGGTAGCTTGTCCATAGTCAACAGCGGTGACATCATTGTGTTGGTATTGTTGTTATAGCACCTTGAATTTGTTAATATTCGATTTTGAAAGATTTTTTAAAAAATTTTTTAGAGAGAGAGAGCACTGGGTGGAGGGTGGAGGCAGAGGGAGAGAGAGAATCTCTAGCAGACTCCCCTCTAAGCGAGGAGCCCAATCCAAGGCTCGATCCCATGACCCTGAGATCACGACCTTAGCTGAAATCAAGAGTGGATGCTTAACTGACTGAGCCACCCAGGTGCCCCAATATTTGATTTTTTAGTGCTTGCAAATATGGTCTCTAAAAATAACTCAGTGCTGCCACCTTAGCTTTGGTGGAAGGACCCAGATCTTTCTCTGAAGCCTGGCCAAGAGTGGGGACCCAGTCTGAGGATCTGTGGGTGGAGGTCAGGATGTGTCCCCTCCTGTTGAGGCGTTGGGGTTAGTGAGGGGTTGTGGTGGGTCAGGAGTGTGGGGCTGGTAGGGAGGGAGAGGTCATAAGGGGTAAGACCTATAGTGTCAGCAGGGCAGCTGACCTCAGTGGGTCTCTCTTGGGTGATGGAGGACCGAATTCCCCATGTCAGCCTGCTGCAGTCATGGTTATTGACTAAAGGGGGTGCAGTGTGGCTCCAGCACCAGGAGCCTGAACTGCTAGTCCTCCAGCTTCAACAGGCCCCAGTCTGAAGCCAAATCACAAAGGGTTTCTCTTTGTCCTCACCTAACAGCTCTTGCTGGTGTCCAAGACCCTTGGGGATTACCAAATTATAGTATAACATTTTTAAAAGACAATCTTACCCATTGAGTTGTTAGTTGCCATTTTGATCTCTGGAGGAAAACGGCTAGTTGCATGTTTGACAACTAGGAGTCTCCCATTCCTTTGATGCTTATGAGAACTTGCTCAAACTTCCAAATGCTTGCAGAATTAAATGGGAATGTAATACATTATATTTTAGATTTATTCTGGAAATAATGAAAAAGGAATGTATCATTAGGCTGGGGGTCAGGGGGAGGGAGGTCTCAGAATCATACTAGAAAAAGGTGAAGCATTAGAGAGCCTAAAGATCTAGTCAATAGAAATTGTTGGCCCGGCTGTTGAAGATGAAGCATTGCCCTGTCACTATCTAGAAAGAGCCAAATCTCTAGGCCCACCCGTCAGCCAGGAGAAGCAGGGTCCTTGACTGACAGCCTCACTGGGCTCTGTGGTTTGAGGGGGAAAGAAAAGGATTCAGGGTGGGCAAAATCAATAGCTTCCATTACAAATACCATATTTATTTTATGCTCTTAACCCATTTTTTCCCCGGGCAATCAACAATATTCATTCACGTGCCCAGAATGTCCAGAGCCTTAAATTAGGGTTCAAGTCTTTCCCCCTTGAGGAGCTGACAACCTAGCCGGAGAATAGACACACTAACACACCCACTTGTAAACTTAGGAACTGAGATATGACCAAGTATGATTGTACATACTTTAAAAATTAAAAAAGATATATCTGAAGCAGAACCCGCAGCTATTCAGTTTGTGACCATCCCTCTGACAGTCTGAGACAAAGACATCTACCTCAATGATTCCCAACTTTTCCCAGTACGAGGAATCTTTTTTTTTTATTTCAATGACCTTTATGTAATAGTTGTCCTATTTTTGTATACTCGGTGAACTAGGAAGGCCCACAGGCGCATTTCCCAGTGGCTTGCAATAACTCTGATCTCCACCAGGAGGCGTCAGCACACATGTTTTTAACCACGAGTCTCCAGAACCGCACACTCTTTAGATTGATGATGTGACTTCTCATAATTCTCTTAATTTGTTGTCAGTTCTCTCTTCGCGTTAACATAAGAATGGATTTTAAACAACTGTTGTAGAGAGATCTGTGGGATTAAGAAAAAAAGCACAGACTCTGAAATCTAAAGACATGGTTCTGGTTCCTCCTCTGTGTTTGCAGCTCTGTGATCCACACAAATTATCAACCTCAAGTTGAAACAATGGGCATCACAAGAACCCATGCCCTGCCTTCTTCATAGGGCTGTTCTGAAGAGACGATGTCTTTAACCCGAAATATTATTCAGCTTAATCCTCTGCAAAGATCTCACCCCTCAATTAACAATGATGAATGTTAAGTGTCCCTTCAGGGACAAGTGCAGTGTAGACGCTACACAATTGTGCCTTTCCTGTCCCCTTCAATTATCTCCCCAGGAAAATAAAAGATCTAGATCTGCACTTCCCAATACAATAGCCATTTGCCTCATGGGACTGCTGAGCCCTTGGACTGTGGCTAGTTTGAGGTGAGGGGTGCTGTCAAGGGTATAATTCATACCGATTTTCAAAGATTTAGCATGAAAAATGTAAAGTATTTTATTAGTAATTTTCATTTGATTATATGTTGAGATAATACTTTTGATATATCAACTTAAATAAAATATATGATTAAAATGAATGTGGTGACTGAAAAGCTTAAATGATGTCTGCGACTCACCTTGCATATTCGGTGGACGGTACTGGTCTTGACTATGCAGGTTTCCAGCTTCTGCCCTGCTCTGAGGTTCCATGCTTCAGACACACACACTCTGAGATGGGACAAGAAGTTTCAGGGAAGCTTCTGCTCCTTGGAAACCATCCTTCAGTTCTTCAGAAACACATTCATGGGTACCTGTATAGTGCATATGTTTGTAGTATTGTGTAGAGTTTGAAGAAACTACTGAAACAACCTAAATGTTCAACAATTGGGGGCCAATAATTAAACAATGGTACATCCTTATATTGCACAGGTACAATTATTAAAAAGGCAAGACATGGGGATATACTGTATGGTGACTAACATAATATAATAAAAAAATATTATTATTTAAAAAATAAATAAAAAGGCAAGACATTTTCCACAAAAACCACCTGAAATGTTGTACCTAAAACGAATACAATGTTATATGTCAGTTATATCTCAACTTTTAAATATTAAAAATTAAGTAATTTCTATACCCAACCCAACTTGGGGCTCAAACTCATGACCCTGAGATCAAGAGTTCCATGCTTTTCCAGTTGAGCCAACCAGGTGCCCCTAAAAATTTTAAAATTAAAAAAAAAAAAAAAAAAAGAACTACCCAAAACACTTATTAAAAATACAAATCCCTAAATACTTCTCAGGCCTCTGAGAAATTCTGACTCAGCGGGTCTGGGGTGAGACTGTGTGTTTAAAAAGTGCCCCCAGGAGATTCTGATTCCCAGACAAGTTTGAGATACTCTAAAATAACGTGTGTGTATGTGTATGTACGGAAAAGATATCCAAGATAGTGTTTGGGAAAATATTACATGGTGACTTTTGTTTATAAAACAGTAATTACGTGTGTGTAAATATACGTATTTATGCATAGCAAAAAGTTTGGTTGGCTATGAGCCCCACGGAAACCTGTGGTTGCCTCTAGGAAGCGTAAGGGGAAGAGGAGACATCCTTTCCGTTTTCGCTTGTGTACTCCAACGTGTGTTTGTTTAGACATCATTGAGAGGGAGGAGGAGAACGTGCGATTTCATCAGTTCCCGTGTTGTGGAGGGACCAGGGGCGAGGCTGCCAGCAGCGCTCACAGCCCGGCCACCTTGGGTCCCGGGGGGCGGGGGGGGGGGGGCGGGGGGAGGGTGCAGGTCCTCCCCTGCAGCTCCCGCCTCGCCAGGGCCTCTTCCCCCCACCCCCAGCCCGCCCCCGCTGCCCGGCCGCGCGGGGGAGCCCCAAGCCGACCTGAATGAAGGACTGGGGAAGAGGGCTTTCCAGATCGCAGCTTGGCCCGAGACTGAGCCAGGGCGGTGAGGTCACCAGCACAGCTGCGAACTATTTCAAGGAAACAGGTGGCGGCTCTGGCCTCGTCCTAGGCTGGAAGTTTGCTGAGAGAGGCCACTGCAAGGGCGACCTCAGAGCCCATCCCTAGAGCCTCTGTGTCTGGGAAAGGGGCATGTAGGGTGACCCCGGAGCTTCAGGAGCTTGCAGATATCCCCTACCCTTTCACCCCCCAGCGAAGCGAGGTCTGGGCCCTAGAGGCTCAAGCAGCCACCGGGGAGTTTCAGCAGTCCTGCGCAGCGTTGTACCCTATCCAGTTGCCAGCTCTAGGATGGGGCCTGGGCATCAGCATGTTTGAAAGCTCCCAGGTGATTCCAATGTGCATCCAAGGTGGGAGCCCCACTGGTCTTACCCTGGCAGTGAAAGCCCCTGGATCTGAAGCATCCCCGGGAAGATTGTTAGAGATGCAGAGTCTCGGCCCTCTCCTGGACCTAGTGACTCAGAACTTGCATTTCCCCCAAGATCCCAGGAGATCCGTGTGCTCTTTAGGGTTTGGTGGGGCCAGGAGATAACACACAGGCTCCGGGGGCTTGTAGAAGGTGTGGAATGCGGGCACAGCTCTTGCCTCCTGTGCGCTCCTCCGAGGCCCCTCTCGGAGCCTCACTGTCCTCACTGATGTAGGGAAGATGATGAACACGCCTTTCAGAGTGTTGTGATGATTAAATTTGACACCACCTGTAAAGTGCCCGCTCCTCCACACTCAGGAAACACGAGCTCCTCGTTGGAACTGGACTGTTTTTGATCCCAAGACAGAATCTGCTCAGTTGGCCAGCCTGGTGTGAGCATATGCTGGCCCAGCTTCCTGCCCAGCTCATCCCCCGTCCCACCAGCATCCAATGTCTTTTCTCTCCAGGGACTCAGACACGGAGACCAGAAAGTCTGTGGCTCAATCCAGACAGTCTCTGATTCCAGAGTTGTTTTTCCTGTTGAAATCATGTGATTGCTCCATCACTGGGAAAAGAAAAACAATAAAAGGGGGTAGGTTCTTGTAATTGCCATGGAAGCTGCAAATGTGAAGCTTTTCTGAGCCAGCTGGAGAGGAGAGGGGTGTGGGGAAGGGGTTTGCCAAATCTCCGCCTGCCTGGGCTTCTCGATGGCAGATTAACCCCAGACTGCGTGTCTGAGAAGCTGTGTGAAGGCCCTCCAGGACAAGGTGGGGAACGATATGCTGAGAAGGACAAGTCGTGTACAACGTTAAGCAACCCTGTGCTTTCAAAGGCCGTGTAGCTTCAGCCAATAACAGTACTGTTTGTTTTGTTTTAAAGCACCATTCATTCACTTAACAATTCATTAAGCATTTTCTACATGCCAGCATTGCACTATCTCATTTTATCATCAAATTACCTCTTGGGGCTGGTATTGACCTCAACAGATAGGTAAGAAAATAGGCTCAGATGTTTGGTTCGCAGGCCACCAGCCACTGAATGACAGAATTGGGATTTGGACGAAAACTTTCCTGGACCTACAGCCCACTCCTGTTCACTTTACCTGACTGTTGCAGCCGTGGGAGCTGGAGCTCTTTCTAGTTAAAGATGGGATGGTTTGTTATTCTTTGTGTATTTTCCTCCTGGGGTTTAGAAGCACCATGTCCTGGAGTCCTCTGAGAGGAAGGATGTCAGCTCCATGATGAACCACAATTCTGTATTTGTCTGCAAAATATGAGTTTAAAATCATGCACCTTACTCTCTTTCAGCTTTCCGTTGAAGAAACATTTATCAGGAATGTCAGGAAATACACAGATGACTAAAAAGGAGACATCAGTCCGGTTTGAGAGAAGGGAGCAGGAGAGAATGAGCTCTGGTCCTGAGGGAGGAGAGAGTATGCAGCAGTTTTGTGGGTCAAAAGGAGGGATTTCAGGCAAAGGGGACAGCATAAGCAGTGACACAAAGACACGGGGTATATCTCTGCGCTTTTTTTTTCCAGTTGCTAAAATGCAGGCCCCTTGAAATAAAAGCCATCTGGGATTTTTAAGAACAAACTTTACTTTGAATTTTAAATGAATTCAAAATTATAAAATTAATAGTATCGAATAATTTCTGGGTTTGGTTTTTGTTGTTGTTGTTGTTGTTTTTAGAGAGGGAGCAAAGTGGAGGAGATGCAGGGGGAGAAGGAGACAGAGAATCTTAAGCAGGCTCCTCACCCAGTGTGAGCCCCACATGGGGCTCAATCTCATGACCCTGGAATCATGACGCCAGCCAAAATCAAGAGTCAGATGCGCCATCCAGGCACCCCAGTATTGAATAATTTCTAACACTATGTGCCAGCCACCATCCTAAACACTTAATGGACCTTAACTTACTCACTCCTCGCAAGGACCCATTTTACAGGTGAAGAAATTGAGATACAGAGAGGCTAAGCAACTTCCCAAGGGTCTTATAAATATTACATGACTGAGCCAGGATTCAAACCCAAGTCTCCTGGCTCTCAAGTCTGTGCTCCTACCCGCCTGCTATATTGTCTCTCAAATGCCAGATACCCTAACAGATTGGTGCAGCCTCTATCAATCTTATTTTTGTTAAGATTTTATTTATTTCGGAGAGAGAGTACCCGCGTGCAAGTGAGGGGAGGGGCAGGGGGTGAGACTCTCAGGTAGGCTCTGTGCTGAGCATGGAGCCCTCAGGGCTCAATCTCACAGCCCTGAGATCATGACCTGAGCCAGAACCAAGAGGTGGACATTTAACTGAGAGTCACCAAGGTGCCCCTCTGTCAATCTCATTTCGAAAATTCTTTCTTGCAATTTATTTCTAGTGCAGAGCAGGGCTGTCTCCCAGGGGATCTGTAGCTGTGGTACAAATACCTGTGCAGTAAAATGAGAACAATGACTACTGTTTATCAAGTATCTACTATATGTCAGAAACAGGGCTAAGCTCTTGATAAGCAGCTCCTCATTTAATGCTCACCCAAATCCTCTAGTGGAGGTCTATTATTATCCCCACTTTATAAAATGGAACCAGGGCCCAGAAACCAAACTAACACAGCTGGGGGGAGGCAGAGCTTGGTGTCAATCCCAGGCTGCCTAAAATCGGAGCTTTCTTTCCCCAAAATATTCCCATGGGGTCTTTTTATCTTGGGGGGTCATTTAGCTTCCTCCTTTTTCGTTTTCTTATATTTCAAGTAAAAATAACTACTATCCGTGTGCAGTTGTATATATCACAAAGGATTCTCATGGTTTCAATCTCATTTGACTCTCACAGCAACCTTATCAAGGTAGAAAATGCATCTTCCAGCCCCAGGTCTTCTCTTGAATTCCACATCTAACCCCTGCGATCCTAGAATGCTATCTCTTTCAGTGTTGACCACACCCCTGCCTGCACACACTGCTCCTGGTGGGGAGGAGAGGATAGACAAGAAGAGCACAAGGAACAGCCATCCCTCGTCCACTTGGCTGAAGACTGATCAGGAAGGGCAAGAGGTCACTGCATTGATCAGAGGCAAGAGAGGACCCCAACCAGAAGGGCCTGCTGGCATTGTGGAACTAGAAAGCCCTGGGAGGGATTCACCACCGCTGAAAACCTGGTGGGGAACCCATGGAGAAGAAGGGGTAACTGCCCTGGGTGCCAGCACAGAGTGAAGAGTGCCTGCTCCCCACGCCAGCTGCCCTCAGGTAGACCAGAAGCAGCACTGCAGTTGGAATATGGCCAGTCAGGACCAATGCGTGGGCCTACACGCACAGCTAGAGTCAAAATTTGGCAGAGAACCATCAGTAACGCAGAGCCCTAAATTCATCCTGTGTATGATATGAGAGTCACCCCAAATCAGCATGCCAGTACCATTCTGGCAGCCCAATCTTGGGCAATCCTTCCAAGGAAGTGACACAGAGGCCAGTGAGGCAATCTATGCTCCAGGTCACTCTTCTGGATGAAGGATCCAGCCACGGGCTGGTAAAGAGATCCCATAGGTATGAATCTAAGAGCTTTTCCGGGCCTCCAATCAATTCCATGTGCAGAATAGAGGGTCCAAGAGTGCCCAAAGCAAGAAATGTAATGAGGGAAGAGGTACCTTTGGATCCCGGCCTAGGCTCAAGATACTCCACCTAGACAGCACTGTTAGCCCCCGCCAGTCTCCAGCACAAATGGGAAAATTGCGGGGAAAGCCAGTGCCCCATTTGCCTGTCTAAGGGCAATCCTTCAAGCAATACAAGTACTTTTCACAGTTATGGAAAAGTCCTAGACTGCACTAGTTTTGCCAGCCTCTCTAGTAGCTAGGGATGGCCATGTGGCTCAGTTCTAGCCAATGCGATATAAGAGGAAGTTTACCAGGTGGGGTGGAAGGGGTGTTTGAGAAAGATTTTTCCTCCCTGATAAAGGAAAACTTCTTTACCTACTCAGTCCACTTTCTTCCTTTCTTGTATATGCTTTTCTGAAGATGAGACACCTGGAATTGTAGCAACCATCTTGCATTCACAAGACAAGCAGCCTAAGATAAAGCCAAAAAGCCAAGGGTGGAAGAGCAGAAGGAGCCTAGGTCCTTTAGATGTCATGGAGCATTGTACCTTGGGGCTGCCAGCATCCAGACTGTTCATGTCAGATAATTACATGTCTTTACTGTTTGAACCATTATGACTTGTTATTCTGATACCTGCAGCTGGAAAGCATTCCTAACTTAAATATAGGCTGTAAGCATCAAAGTCCGACTCAAGAGTGGGCTAGACACTGATGCCCAACGTGCGAAGACTGAAAGAATCTCTTTTGAAAAGGAGTGCCCAGTCTAGAAATGAGATCAATATGCAAACAGATATGACCCCGTGATGCCTTGTAACATTTGAAAAGGTGCATAGGTTCAATCAATTACCTAAGAGAATTCAGTCTTGGCCAAGTACAATCGCAGATGAACATTCATGGATGGTGGAAAACATTCCTTTATGGGCCTGCTTCTCATTCACAGAGATTCAACGATGGATAGGACTACTATAGTCCCTTCTCTCCCAGACCTCCTTTTTTTTCTCTGAATCTCCCCTCCGGGTGTTCCTCAGTCTTTCTGCTGCATATCCAGGCACCACCTCCCCCTTGGTGGTTGCTGTTTATGGGGTGCATTTCTAGTTTCATCCTGGTTGGGCAGCAGAAGAGAGTTCTTGTAGTTGAAAGTTGTTTAAAGTTCTTTTTAGGATTCAACTTGGTTAAAAAAAAATTCTTCGTAGTAGAACAGCTGAAACTTAAAAGCCCTTTTTTCACTCAATATCAACTTTACTTAGGGCATACTGTCAATAGGTTGTTATGTTCTAAGTTTCCCTTCCCATCAGGTGGTAAATGGAATAATCAAAACAGGCAAAGAGGATAGAACACTATTTCTCACACAAAAATGTCAAGATGACAAAGATACTCGTTAGAAATGGGGTCCAGTGTTACAAGACGCAGGAAGGCATAAAAGAAGGGCACTTTGTTGGCTTGGAAGAGTCAGGGAAGGCTTCACCAAAGAGTAGCACTTGCGTTGGGACTTCAAGGATAATTAGGAATGTATTAGATTACGTGGTTGTAAATAAACTCAATTCGAAGTACTTTAGGAAAAAGACTTAATTGTAGAGATACTGGGTCTCTTTCATAACATAAAAGGATAAGGTGAATGACCTGAAAGAAGGAGTGGCAAGGAAATACCTGGTCTGCAGCACAAATGGAGTGGAGAATCCCTCTCTGCTTTGTTTGCCTGTTTCTCTCTACATCTTAAAGCAGAGAAAGAGTGATGCCAATTTTTTGCTTCTCACAGGAAATTCTCAGGAACTCTGGCTGGTTCACCTTGGTTCGGTTGACCACCTGTACCCCAATCAGTTGTGATAAGAGGTGTGGAGTTGTGTGAGAACTTGTTGGTGCCTGCCAGAGACACATGGGTGAGGCAGTGGAGGAAGATCCCGCAGCAAAAAGAGGCAGGTGTTTCGGAAGGAATCCTGTTGTGGTTTGGAGCTGGTATGGTATGTCTTGCACGTGCATGTGTGTGTGTATGTGTGTGTATTTGTAGGGCACTAAGCAATAAACAGAAATGAACATAGAAGGGAAATGAAAGAGGATAAGGTAGGTGTAGTTGGGGAACAGCATGCCATGTAGAGGGAATAGCACAGAGACATGAGAGTCTATGGTGCATTCTGAGAACTACAAATAGTTCAGTGTTGGTGGAATAAAGTTAAAGAGGATGACAAAAGTTGAAGGTGGAGAGGTAGGCTAAGCCTGATCCAGGAGGATCTTATAGACCATGGTAAGGAAGTAAGATTTCTTTCCTTAGGTAATGAAGAGCTATTGAAGGATTTTGAATGGGGGAGAGAAATAATAACATTGAGTTAGATCATTCTGATGGCTATGAGAGGGATGGATCAGAGCAGTGTTTATAAATATGTGGTACCCAGCATGAGCAGACTTTATGTGGTGCAGAAGCTGATTGTAAGTGAAATGGAAAAGGGACATTAAATTTCATTAGCTCATGTAGTGAGAGAGTTATTCTTTTTGCAATTCTCTTTCAGTCTGTTTGATTTAGCCAAGCAGAAATGATCAGTTTGGTGCTGGTATGTCTTTAATACCTCTCTAAGTCTTGATAATGTTCGTCTTTATGAAAGAAAGATTAGGGCCTCAAACTCAGAACTTTTGGCAGCCAACAATAGCCAGCTAAGATTAGATAATGTGGTTTTACTTTCATTGTACTATTTTTGTGGTTAACATTCTATTTATGGCAAGTGATACTTGTTTTTCACGGATGATAATGAGATAAAAATTCCTTTTCAATGAAGTTAAGCAAGAGCAGAGCCAATGTAAAGAAACAAGTACATGATAGTGCAGATGAGAGATGGATATGGAAAGACTGGTGACAGTGGGACCCAAATGACTGAGATTTGGGATACACCAGAAAAGAAGAAAATAAGATTAAACTCGAGAGACTGGTAAGAAGGATATTGCAATAGTAGAGGTGAGAGATCTTAAATCCTTTGAGATCAGAGAGCCTTATCTTATATTTATTTTGTTTTGCACTCAGGAGTACTCCTTGAGGGCAGCAAGAATGATCGTCCAGTTAGTACCCTTGTCAGCAATGCAAAACGTCGTCACAGATGTTGAACTGGATCTTGATGTTAATTCATTCTTTCAAACATTGGTCCTCAAAACTTCCAATATACTACTTCAAATCCAATTTTGGAAGGTGGGCAGTATAAATGAATTACATTAAAAAAATTTTTTTTAAAGATTTTATTTATTTATTTGAGAGAGACAGCCAGCGAGAGAGGGAACACAAGCAGGGGGAGTGGGATAGGAAGAAGCAGGCTCCCAGCAGAGGAGCGTGATGTGGGGCTCGATCCCAGAACGCCGGGATCACGCCCTGAGCCGAAGGCAGATGCTTAACGACTGCGCCACCCAGGCGCCCCCAAAAATGTTTTAAAAACTCTTACTCATCCTTCAAGTTCCTTTAGCTTACATGTCACCTCCTCTGAGAAACCTTCCCTGATTTCTCTGTGTACACTCAGCTTCTCCTTGCCCTGTGCTTTCAGTGAACCTTCCTACACATTTAGGCCAAACTTTGCAGAATAATTTCTTTGTGTGCCTCTTCATTAGGCCCTAAACTTCCCAGTGACCCTGTCTTTCTTTTTATCCATAGCTCCTAGGACTGTTCTGGCACAAAAATAAGCAGGAGCTCAATAAACCCTTGTGCAACAAATGAATCTTGCTGTGGGGACACCACATTAAGAAAGAACACTTAGAAAGTCATTACATTCTATCGATTTCAAATTCAATGAAAGTTCAAAGAAGAGAAAAATCAACATGAACTGGAAGGTGTATTGAAGGAGTTAAGGATGTTACAAGGCTTGGGCTGGAAACAGGAAATCTAAATAAAGATTCTTCAACATCACTTCAGCATCCTAATAACAAGATTTTCCACTCAATAGAGTATGTGTGTGTGTGTGTGTGTGTGTGTGTGGATAGGAGAGACTGGAGGGAAAGAAGTAAGGAGCCGGGTCCTTATGAAGAATTTCTCTTGTCTCTTCTCCCCGTCTGCCTTCTTGAGACCAACCTTTTGGAATTTGGCTGACATTGTCTACAATCCCTCTTCCCAGAATTCCACAGAGTGCTTAGTTCATAAATATTTGTGGAATGGAAGCACCTTGCCATAAAGACAAAACTAAATGCTGTATTATTGACTAAAGTTCATTAAGAGTTCATAGAAGGCAGAAGGGTGGGAGCAGTGAGATCTCATTGAAGGATTTCTAACGGATACAGGCTGGAGTCAGGCTATGGAGCATAAAGACATCGACTCTCCCTCCAGTATTTTTCCATACTGCCAGTTAAGATGGTTTCAGTCCTCTAAACCAGCAAAAGCTACGCTGACAGTAGAGTAGCCACTTGTGGGTATTTAAATTTAAATGCAATTTAAATTCAGTTCTGCAGTGGTACTAACCACAGTTCACATGCCCAATAGCCACATGTGCATAGTGGCTTCCATACTGAATAACTCAGATAAAGAACATTTCCATTAACATAGAATGTTTGATTGGACATTGAAGATCTAAGGAGTAAATCCCCTCTGGGTTGCTGAACGTGGGAGCATGGGGGTGAGACAAGCCAACTTTTAACTGTGTTTTACAAGCTTTTCTGTTCCTCCAGACTTTTACACTGTTAGCTACTAACACTTTAGGATTTAACTAACATTTCCTTCATTGATGGTTTCCAAACTCCTTGAATGCCTGCTGTGGACATGTTTTGTTTTCCTTTTTACAACTCAGTGGTTTTTAGTATATTCACAAAGTTGTGCACTCATAACCACTATTTAATTCCAGAACATTTTCATCAACCCCAAAGGAAACCCCATATCTAGCAAGCAGTCACTCTCCACATCTTCCCCTGACTCCTTGGCAACCTCAAATCTGTTTTCAGTCTATATAGATTTGCTTATTCTGTATATTTCATCTAAATGGAAACATACAATATGTGGCCTTTTGTGTCTGGCTTCTCTCACTTAGCATGATGTTTCCCAGGTTCACCCTTGTTGTAGCATCTGTCAGTCTTCATTCCTTTTTATGGCTGAATAATATTCCATTGCACGGCTGTACCACACTCTGTTTACCTATTCATCAGCTAGTGGATATTTGGGTTGTTTCAATTTTATAGCTATTATAAATAATGTTGCTAAGAATATTCATGTACAAGTTTCTATATGGGCATATGTTTTAAATTCTCTTGAGTATGTATCAAGGAGTAGAATTACTGGGTCTTGTGGTAACTCTGTGTTTAACTTCTTGAGGAACCACCAAACTATTTTCTAAATCAGCGGCATCATTTCATCTTGTATACATTTCAGACCTTACTCCTCTCTTTCCCTGACAGTGCCTAACATCCAGAAACTACCTATTCACTCTTAGACTGGGCAGATGATCACTTCGGCACACATCAAATATCCATCCAGCCTGGCACTGGAGGATGCCCTGTTGAATGGCATAGGGGTGTAGCCCCAGTCTCCTTAATGCCACTCTATTACCTGTAAGGAATTTTAGTCAATCAGTTCAAGTTTATTGAGTACTTACTACTGAGTTCCATGTACTAGGCCAGGCATTGGTAACAATGAGTTGGAGGGATGGCCACGTAAATGGATCACCAGAATATTGTTGCTTTGTACTGTAATGAGACTATAAAAGGGGCAAGGGGATCACTAGCTTTGCCTGGGAGAGTTAGTGAAAGCCTCACCGAGGCAGGATATTTTAGTTGAGTCTTGAGTGCTAAATAAGAGTCGCCGGAGAAGAAATGTGATGCAGGAGGCACAACTGAGCAAAGTATTTTGCGATATGAGATAGGGGACAGATTCACAAACAGTTCCTGCCTGCAAGAAGATTCCGGAGTGGACATAGTGGAATTCAGATTCCTCTTTCACTTCTCATCCTTCAGAAGGCTGAGTTTAGTGTGATGCAACCAGGGCTATCGATTTAAGAAATTATCTGGGGTCAACCTAGTTCTCCACCTAAAATAGCCTTTCTTCTTTGGAGTGATAGTGTGACCAATCCAAATGGAACTTCTGCTTTGGCAAAAGCCACAGCTATGAAAAGTGAGAAACTGGAATGATGGGCTGATGTCTCCACGAGCTTCTAAACTTGGAGAGGGATACTGGTATAAGAACCTTCCCCACAGTCTGTTTTGTTCTGGTGTTCCTATCTGGGGAGGCTCCACCTAGGCCAGTCCATCTTTTCAATATAGAGTGAACTGATCACTCATCCATTGATGTAAACTGGGAAAACTGAGCTAATTTCTTCCTAGGGTCTTGGGCTCCTCCAAATAAATGACTTAAAGCTTACTTTAGCGTGAAAATCAAGCTGTTCCGAGTAGGTCAAGCTGGTTTTCATTCTGGTCTTTCTCTACCACCCCAAATTTCTCCCTCTAGAGTTCTGTCAACATAGGAGAATAGAACTGGAGGAAATACTTGTAGGAAAATGGTTACATATTCAAGGTATTAATGCAACCAAAGCCAAAGGTGCTAAAATATAAACGGTTTTACTTATTTCTACTCACTGTTACCTGGAGGCTCCTTTTGTGAGTGGTAAACAAAGTTCTGGCAGCACCCTGAATTTATAGTGGTTGTTCTTATTCTTTAGAAAGGCCCAGTTCAGGTGAGAGAAAATGTTGGGCAGGCTAAAGAACTATGGGAGAAGAAATGGAAGATAGAAACAATTTTAATTCCCTCTGCTCCCTCTCCATTTTAACTTGTGCCTCTTAACTGCAGTGTTGAATGACTGCTGGTGTGTCTTCCAGATGAAAATCTCTCACACTCCCGACTGATGTCACTTGGCCACACGTTTCACAGGACATGTGGACATCCTTAGGTCAGCTGTTTTCTGTAGTTCTGTATTAATATATGCAAAGCACTTAGAAAAGTGCCCGGCAAACAATATGTGCCATAGAAAACTTAGGGTTATTATTATTATTATTATTATTACCATTATTATTCAGCCTTATCTCCCTAGCTAGCTATTAAGGTCCTTGTAAATGAAGATCTATCTCACCATCTTTCTCGCTCTTACTAATTTGTTAACGCGATTAGTACCTCACACAAGTTGCTTCCCTTTTGCGAACTCTGGTTGGACCCCATAGAGATAGATTGTGCGTCAAGTCCAGCCTAAGTCCACAAACACAATTTTGCGCTCACTGTTTACAAGACACTGTCCTGCGTCCTACGCCTTTTTTTAAAGTAAAAAGTATAAAAATGAACACAAAGTCAAAACCCCATGTAGGAGTGAGGCCGGAGAAACAAGGATTCTTACCGTCCTGCCTTGGGATGGTGTGTGGGAGACACTCCAAGGCGATCCCCACTCCCCGCCACCCCTCTGCTACTCGTGCTACTTTCCGCTCCATCCCGTGCCTCCACAACCGGCCTCACTCGGCGAGATCCCGGTTTCGTGTCTGGATCTCGGCGGGGAGGTGCAGCTGGGACGCAAGGCAGCAGCGCCGGGGGCACCCGGAGCGCGTCCAGGCGGCGCCCCGCCCGTCCCACCGCCTCGGCTCCCGGCCGCCCAATCAGGGTGCGGCTCGGGAGCGCGCTGCGGCCAATCAGGAGCGGCGGGAGCGGCGCCAGGAGCCGGCGGGCGCGGAGCGAGCCTAGAGAGTCGGGAGCAGGCGGCGGCGCTGCGGCCGCGAGGGAGGGCAGCGGGAGCAGCCGGGCCGGGCGAGGATCCCCGGGCCAGCCCAGCTGGCTCTACCGCGGCGGCGTTCCGGCCGACACTTGGGACCCTGCAGGAGGTGTCGCAGGTAACAGCGCCCCCGCCCCGCGGTGGAGGGCGAGCGTGCCCCGCCGGTGGGACTCCGCAGGTGGAGCGGGCGAGGGGTGGGGGCGGGGGCGGGCCGCCCGCTAGGTCCTAGCGCCGCGGGTGCTGCCCCTCGCCCGGCGCGCCCCCAACCCTCCGCGCGTGCCTTGATCGGAGTCCCGGGGAGGCGCGACATTTCCACCAGCCGCTGGTGTCCAGGGATGTGAGGGGGTGAGGTGAGCCCCCCTAAGGCGGGCGAGGTGGGGGGGTCGGAGAAGACACCTGCGACCCCCTCACCCCTACACGGACACTGTTGCCAACGGGTGGCTTCCCTGAGATGTGAGTCCCTGAGACATCTTTATTGGCCCGAGTTGGGAGGCGACAACAGGTGTCCCTGGGGACGGTGCCTTACCCCGGGGCCTGCCCCCCACCCCCCGCGTGAAACCCGGCCTTGGCGTTCCGCCCCACCTTCGGAGTGTCCGGAGACAGAACCCCTGCCTGGCGTCTCAGGCGCGCTGCCCGCTGGACAGCGCCCAGAGGCAGCCTGGACCCGGCAGGACCCAGGCTTTGGATGGAGTTTCCTCCGCGCGTTGCCAAGCAATTTGCTGGACACCCGCCTCTTGCTGGGTGAAGAAGAGTTGAAGATGGGAGAGATAGAGACAGAGACAGAGAGAGAGAATGTATAAGTGCATGTGTTGCCCCTATTGAAAGGAGCTCCCTGAGGGCTGTGGGTGAATCATTAACTGTTGTGCAGCTTACTGGCCTCTGAAAGGGAGGGACACCCGTCCTCAGGCAGGTCCTTCATGCTCTATGTGCCTCACTCTCCTCATCTGTAAGGTGGCGAGAAATGATTGCACCTGCTCGATAGCGTCGTTTCGAGGGTTAAATAAACCAACGCCCGGAAAAACACCGAGCGCAACGCTAAGTACCCAGTCAGTGCTGGATCTTATTTGTTATGCGTAGTGGATGGTCTTTTAAAGTGTAAATCAGATGTGTGCTAACTGGCCCAGTGACCATTTGGAGCTCTGAACAGCTTTCTAAACTCAAAGGGGAAAAACGCTATTATTAATGTTACTGATGGTATCATTTAAAGGTAATGCATCCTTTGAGGGATTAAAAAAAAAAACTCCTTTGGAATGGTGAAGGAGGTAAATGGATTCCAATTAGTAACAGAGAAACGCTTTGTAAACCTTGAAAAAATTGTTATAAATGTCGTGTGAGAGGACTCTCTTGGTACTTTGTTGAATGCTCATCTTTGATTGGTATGGCTGATGGGAGAGGACTTGAAGTTTCTTATACTTAACAGTCCTCCCTTATGCAAATTTAAAGAGAGGGGAAGGAGGAGAAAAACAAATAAAAAGCCCAACCGCAGGACAAAATGCCAGCAGCTCATAGCAACCTAAAATTGCAGTTCCCACTTTAGGCAGTTATTCCGGTGTCTGACCTGGGTGGTCTGGTTCAGTTCTTTGCCACTGTGTCACTTTTCTATCCTTGTTTTCTTTTCCTTGTTCATTTACCAAAAACATCAAGATGTAGCTGACTTAATTGGAATTCTGAACCTTCTTCTCCTTAACATGCTACCCTGTGACGAACCCAAAAGGACCTTTCCTAAGGTTCCTTAGGGCAATGTCATTGGGACTCTGCCTGTCTTAGCACACCACACTACCTGGGAAAGGTACAGACAAAATGCTTCAGTTCTCCAAGTGCCCTAGTGCTTTTGCCAGGAGCCTTCGAATAAATCTATCCACTTAGAGAAAGTGATTATCTTCTCAGGGGGTAAGAAGCCCACTTCCAGATGCAAGTCTTTCAAGTGTCAAATTAATTCCACAACCTTTTAAGTTGTTGATAAGGAGACTTTTACTCTCTCCACCAGAATGGGGGGATCTGAAAGCTAGCTGATGGAGGAGGGAGGGAGGTATGTGGGGCACAGGAAAGATTGCTGAGCTCAGAGCCAGACCCACACTCGGTGAAAAACTGTTTCTGTGGCTGATGGCTGGGAAACCTGGACAAGTTGCTTTGCTTTTCTGAGCCATAGTTTCCCACTCTGTAAAATGAGGGCTCAAATTTTTTAATTTTTTTTTTTAAGAGGAGTTGTTCTAAGGATGGTGCTAATGAATGGAAAGTCCCCAGCGAAGTTCCAAGGACATAGTTACAGGTCTGTAGCATCCAAAGGGGATCCTACAGGTGAGAGTCAATCAGTTATACTTAGGAACGAAAAAAGACTTGATTGAGGGGAGAACACCTGAGCTGAGTGTAGAATGATGAGCAAGTGATTGAATTGAGGTGGGATTGGAAGGAAAGGTAGAGCGGAGGAGAAAGACATTACAGACAGGGGATTTGGGGTATCAAATGTGCTGTAATGGTCTGCTTAGGCAAAATAACAAATAGCCCCCAAATCTCAATGGTTTACAAGGCTTATTTCTCACTTATGTGCCATGTCCAGTGCAGGTCAGTTGTGGTTTTGCTCCTTATCTGTTTTCATTCTGAGACCCCCAGAGGCTTAAGAAACAGCCTCTTTCTGGGACAATACTGATCTCATTTATGGGAATGGGAAAAAAGGGAACATGATAAAACAAAAATATGACACTTAATATCTGCTCAGAAGTAGCAGACATCACTTCAACTCTTATGCTGTTGGCCAAGGTAAGTCACATAGCCATACCCCATGTCAGTGGGATAGGGAAGTATAAACCTGCCACAGACAGTGAGGTATGGCTGAGTAGGAGGGAAAGTGCAGAAGGAAACGGGGCCAGGGAGGTGGCCCAAGGCAGATGATGAAGGGCCCTGGGTCGTGTGCCAGGGGTTTGGGACTTTATCTTATGGGCAAGGAGCAGCCACTGAAGGGTTTTTAAGTTGGGGTTTGACATGGTCAGATTTTTCAGGCCAAGCACATGTCTCTAGTGGCAATGTGGGGAGAAGACCGAAAAGGGTGAGGTTAAAAGTGAGAGATGGTGAGGGCCCAAACGAATTCTGCAGCCTCAGATCTCCCTCATTATCTGTCACATGACTTGAGATTCCACTGTTAGAAAATTACTCCCTCCTTTTAAGTCCTCTCCTACAATGCACATGTGCTCTCATCTTAAAGTCATTACTTTATAATGTCATCTAAAGCAGCGGTTGTCAACCTTTAGTGTGCCTCAGAATCATCCAGAGCCCTTGAGAAAACACAGATCTGTGGTCCCACTCCTAGAGTTCCTTACTCAGTAGGTCTGGGGTGGCACCTGGGAGTTAGCATTTTTGACAAGTGCTCAGGTGATGCTGATGCTGCCAGTCCAAAACCCACACTTTGAAAACCACGGAGCTAAAGGGAGAAATTAAGAGGTGGTTGAGGGAAAGGCCTGAACAGAAGGGCCTAATGGAAGGAGGAAGAGTCTGGAAGGGCCCAGCATTCTCCATTTGGCAGATTTGCCAAAGGCTGGCAAGGGCAGTGGGGTCTGTGAGAGTGACTGTGTCTCTAGGTTTATATTACATTGCAGATGTAATTCTCACCCTGAGGAAATGAAAGAAGCTTGGATTCACAGAAGAAGCATAAAAGTGCTACTTTATATCCCCTCCCTTTGTAATTCTGCCCTGACTACTTCCCCCTCCCCCCATCAGTGAGCACACACTCTTTTGTCTGGCTCCAGACCTCTCACTCAAGTCTGTCAGCATGCATCAGTCCTGATCCATCACACTTCTGGTTATCTCAGCTTTAATTTCTTCTGGAACTGGGGTTTGCCCACTGGGTGGACTTTTGGCTGAATTTTTAAATAGTCAGACCAAGAAGTTTCTTCCTTCACTTGAGGTCATCTTCATGAATAAACATCTGTACCATATGATCATACAAAGTGTGATTAACCCTCCCAAGATAAATAACCCCCTGAGAACTCAAGATGTCCATAGTTTAGCTTATACTAATGGGTGGAGCAGGTCGCAACAATTCCTTTAACAGTGACTCACCGCTCCTGTAGTGAGAGAGCATTCCAAGAATGGACGTGAAGGAGAAAATATGTTGGCATGTACAACATGACACAAGAAATAAAACACAGTGAGGCTTTGTTTTCTTTTTACTCTATTTTTCTCAATTCTGGATGTGGAAAAAGTGTTAACTCTGCCAGGGTTCCTGATAATCAGTGATATGCCTGCCCACACCATGTGAATGCATGACATACTTTCAGAGTCACATCCTGAGTGCTGGCCAGCAGGTTACAATCAAGGTGATGTGTGAGTAAAGTGGCCCATTGGGGAGTGGAGAGACTGCACTAGATGTTAAATGTGTATGAAGTTTGTGTAAAATAAGATATGTCATGGAGGGCCCAGACTATAAAATGAGATGAGTAATACTTGAAGAGACGCTTTCCCTAATTGCGATTTGACAAACCGCACCTACCAGGTGTGCTTTCTGAAATAGCAGAATTCCTGAGGATTCTACATATCTCCAGAGGTGGATGAGAAAGTTGGGAACCAGGACCTCTAGCCAAGAGGCCCGAGGCCATCTCTGCCGGTCTGATCTGATCTGTTTCCCTCTTCAGGTAATTTTGGAACGCCAACGGTTTCCCTTCCTCCTGCAGACTTGGCCTTCCCTTGGTCAGCTCTACCCTGACACCCTGTAGCTCCCTCAATCTCAAGTCTCCAGAAAGCTTGGTCTAAAGTTGCAAAAGATGTAGCAGACAAAACCCCAGGCCTGAGTGAGTCAGTGAGGGAAGGGACACTTAAACTAGCCAGGAGGGATCTAAAATACTGAACGTATTTATTAGAAAGTGTTAACTTTTCCCCGTGGGATAGCTTTTATCTGGCAATTTGATATTTAAGAAAAATGCACATTAAACCACTGCATCATAAATAGTATCCTCTCTATGTGTTTATGTTGAATAAATATTAAGTGTGTTATATATATATTTTTCACATCTCTAGCCATTTCAAGAGGTGGGTTTCTTGTGCTATCGCTGGTTTTCTGAAATGCGATTAATGAGAAAGAGTTGGCCAAAAATCTATACACAGATAATAGAAGAGCAGGATTGAAAACTCAAAGTCCCTTGAGTTTTTTGTTCATTGTGTCTACCTCCACCATCCCAGCTGGCCTCAGACTAACCCCGACTTGTGCTCTGAGGTGGCTTTACTAACAGGTAAGGGAAGGTTAGTGTTCTTGGTGCAGTGTCCTCATAATGAGTGTGAACTACTTTGCAGATTGCTAATGGCCCAGTAAAATCTTTGGAAGGCTGCTTCATGGGAATGGCACTGGGCATCTTCTGGGTACAAGGCTCTGGGGAAGATGGGAGGAATTCAGAGAAGTGTGATGCTTATTCTTTGACACAGCCTCTAATCTGAGGGAGAAAGTGCGTAATATTTATGTGAAATGAATAGTAGTCAGATAACAGGCCAATAGTACAATCAAAGGGGGCACCACATGCTGTGACTTCAAAGACAGGGAATCTTTCTGAGGTTCTGCTGGGCTGGGAAGGTTCACGGAGGAGCAGCTGGGTTGGAGGTAGACATAGGGTTTAGGTGGGCCCAGTGGGTTTTAGGAAATGGGCCTCACCGAACTGTGGCTCCGATGGTCTGCACAAACTTGTTCCAGGTCTGTGGCTAGACTTCTGTGTCTGGGGCGCAGGAGTCAAGTGGGAGAGGACGGGGAAGTGTGAGGTAGACCACTTCTTAAAGTCTTCCTTTCTTGACTGCCACGTGATCGTCTAATTCTAATATTCTGATGGCTCGTATCACATCCTGAAAAATGAAGCCATTTGGTGATTTGTGAGCAGATGAGTAACGCTTGACTCTAATTTGAGCTCTTAACATGTTCATTTTAGTAATAGGAAGGCGCTGTGGAGCTAAGGAATTCAAACCTCTTTATAAATAAAATCTAATCCTGTCATAAACTCGGTCAGACTGGCAGGCGGTTGGTCTCACTTTGCTTGCAAAATGACCTGAGACAGTCAAGCAGCTTGTTTCAAGTCATGCAGGAATCTCCCAGCACTTCTGTGTTCACTGGTCCCACCTCCCTGGGCATTTGGTCGTGTCCCGCTTAAGTTGCCTGACAGATATTCATAGGGATGGGGGCACTAAACACTTGGGGCCCCTCCTATCTAATTAGGACTTTCTCCTTCTACTCTTATATCCCATGGAGGCTCTCAGATGGAACCCCAAAAGACCCTCGTTAATTTTAATTTGGGGGTGGGATAATTACACCCTTCTCTTTCAGGCTGAACCCTGGCTGTCACTGAAAGAGGTACCGTTTTCGTGCTGTGGGTCTGTGCACACACACCATCTGAGCGGACTGGCATTCTCAGCACTTTTTGTGCCAAATGCCAGCCAGTATAGCAGGACTATCAGTGGCTTTCAATCTGCCTGAACTTTGAAGTGAGACACCAGACCCTTGCCAGCTTGATAAAATCACTCCATTGGTTGCCCTTTGAAGTTAGCTAATTGCTTAAAAAAAAAAAAAAGTGAGATGCTTTAAATGAAAACAGATTTTATTCCTCTGTTTGCTTTAGAAACTGAATATATTTGTCTTTCTTGACTTGAGTTTTTAAAGGAGAAAGATTGTAATACTGTAGTTGAGTGGATAAAGCGAGGCAGATCCATGGCCGGTGAGCTTTTTCATTTGTATGTTATTTAAATGTGTGAGCCAGAGCTGTCAGAAATACAGTTTTATTGGTGTATTTCCCGTCCTTGACCAAACATAAAGTATTAGTTTTTTTCTACATTTCTCCTTGTCCCTACATTACCCTCTACTTAAGACTCTAAACAGTTGAAGGGTATGAACAACTTTTATTAGTGAAATTATCAAAATCACTCTCAGTAGCCACCATTCATCGAGTTTTACTGTGTTCCAGGTCTCCTGCTAGCATTTTACTCCACATTATCTCACTTAATTTCCGCCTCAACTCTGTGAGGTCAGGAATTAGTAGTACGGGTGCTAAGTAATCTGTCAGAGGTTGTCCTGGAGATAGGGCTTTGACCCCACCGCAACCTCTTAGTTCTAGAAGCTGTGCCCTTAGCCGCTGTTGTATCTGGAAACAAAAGGAAAAGTGCTCTAAAGAGTTAACAGGGGCCGTCATTGATGCTGGGCACACCCACAGAGATCCTGCTGAGGGAAAACTGTCCTTGTTTTTGCTGTCAGTTCACATTATGAGCAGGGCCGTTGAAGCACACTTGCTTGTCTCCTACCTATTTCTTTCTCCTTAATATTTTCGGTATTAAAGCCACATCTAAAAGGGGGTGTGTGTTGGGAGTAAATTGAGCACATCCCAGTCACTCACCAGCAGCCTAATTGGCCCAGTCTTGTCCACAGCAGCGCCCCCCAGCTGCGTCATCCATCACACTCACGGGCCCTGGAGCCCTTGTGCTCTGCTCTTGGTCGGTGTTCAGTTCCTGATCCCTGAGCAGGCCTTGGGGTGGCAGTTCCAAGGAGGCAGAGTCATTTGTGTCACATAGACGACTCAGCTGGGTGACCTGGCAGGTCACAGTACAGTGCCCGGGGGATCAGGGCTTTGGTCCCTTGTCATTTGGTTACCACTTTCCAGTGAAGGGGACAGAATGTGCAGTCAGTCCTGGCCAGGAACTTGGCAGAGGTGGGCCCTGGCCCTAAGAAAGCAAAATAAAAGAATAGGTTCATTTCTGCACTTCCAGGGGGAAAACTGTGTTTCCTGGATGGAGCGTGGTGAAGTGGTTACAGGCTCAGACTCCAGAGCCAGACTGTCCAGGTTTGAACTCTGTGGTCCTGGGCAAGCTGTTTAACTTCCCTGTGTCTTCGTCTCCTTATCTATGGAAAGGAGATAATAATGGTGCTTACTTTAGAGAGTTCTTAGGAGGATTAGATGAATTCGTTATTTGTAAAGCACTTGGAGATCAATGTCTGGGCTTTAGGAAGGAGGTGTTACATAGTGTGTTATCAAGTAGCCCCTAAGAAGAGGTAGGTGAACATCACTGTCTATTGGCAGATGGTGCTATGATGGGTGAAGCCCACCTAACTGCTTTAGGGAAGATGCTCGTGACGGGTTGTACGCAAACGATGTCTTATTACGTGTACGAGAGGACCTTGCCGTTTTAAAGAAGCATGGGAGACATCTGTTTGTACACTGTCTTTTTGTAAAATGAACACGAGAGAAACCGTGTAGGAGGAAGAGGGAGGTCCAGGATGACTTGATGTTTTTGTCCAGGGCCACGGCAAAGATAGAGCTGCCATCATGTTGGATGGGGAAGGCTTCTGGTAGAGCAGCTTTGGAGGGAAAGTAGCTGTTCAGTTATGGATATGTGACCTTCGAGAGGCCTATTAAACATGGAAGTGAAGGCGCTCAGTGGGCATCAGAGTCAGGGGAGAAGTCAGGACTGGAAACTTCTGTGTGGGGGTCTCTGGCTGTAAATGGGAGCTAAAGCCGCGAAGGGATTAAACCAGACCTAAGAAGAGATGGGGGCATGGGGCTGAACCCCGGAGGCATTCCAGCTCCAGTGGAAAAGTCAAGCCAGCTCTCCTTTTCCAGTTTGTTCTTTTCTTTGTTCGCTAGTGTGAAATGAACTGTGACGCTGGCATTTTCCTTTGGAGAGTTTATGGCTTGAACTCTGTCATGCTTGGACTTCAGAGTCAATAGACTAGGGTCAGATACAACTTGACCTCTTCCTACCCTGGTGCCCTTGGGCAAGCGACTTATCTTCTGACTCTCAGTCTCCTTATCTAGAGATGGGAACTCTAGTAAAAATGCCCACCTCAGAGGTTTGAGGGCTCAGTGAGTGCAGCTGTATCAATGCTATGGAGCTGTTAATCGCTTTATCACTGTAGAATTCTCACTGTTCGTGCCGGCGTGTTGGAAGTGAGGAGTGGTGACAGCTCACACATTTTTAAAGCCCTTTGCATTTCCCCTGAACTGAAAACCACATTTCAATTTAACCCATACTGCTATTTTTTTTTTGTTCTTATTAAAAGTAAAAGAGGTCAAGAAGATACCGCAATAAATTCTGCACACGTGTCAGCCGTGTATGCTTTCTCTGTAATTGAAGCACTGCATCCAGAAATCAAGTCTGGCCCGTGGATGTGGCAGTTGGTACGTGAATCACAGGCACACGTGCATTCAGAGAGCTGAAAACTGAAACACAGAAAAAAAAAAGGATATCTTGGCAATGACAGCTTTTCAGTATCGTATACATTAACCTCATGTGTGCTCTTTGCCACTGCGAGCCAGGTAAGAAGGCTCTCGCTTTTCTCTAATAAACTAACTGACCCTCCCTTACTGTTTTAGATTCCAGTTTTACACTTGGTTGGAAAATGCATCCGAGATCCTTGATTTCACTCAGCAAATAATACAATTCTGGGTCTGCTTTTTAAAAAGTCTCCCTCTCAGAGCTAAATAAGAATTCAGAGGCAAGGAGAATCAAATTCTGAAGTCTTCCTCTGGATTCTCTAATTAGCATGTCTGCTGTGTTTGCATTTATGGTTTATATGCTTTGAACTTGTGGCTTTTCTGTTTTGCAAGAGTTACCGTCAGTGAGACATCCACCAGAAGAAATACAACTTTAGTGGTGGCAGGACCAAATACGCACAACGGTGTGGTTGCTTTCTAAATCCCTGCTAGAATTTTTGAGAAAACTTCTCCAGATGGAGGTGGGTGGTGTGAGGACTGAAGCAGAAAAAAATAATAGGAAAGAGCTTCCAGTGATTACATTTTTCTTTCTGGTCTTTCAGGTTGAGGAAGTAAAGAGAATAGGCGTAAATGGTGGGAAATTTCCATCAACTGAGGAATAACAATAGGATAAATGATTCTTGGCCATGAGGTGAGAGCCCAGAGAGTCACAAGGCCAAAGGATCCTGTCCCATTTGTCTGTGGTGACAGCCCCCGCCCCCAAAAAGGAACGCCTCACCCTTAAACAATGAAGAGTCCCTGGGAAGCTGAAAAAGGTACATGCAAAGGGAATTTTTTATAAATCACATCATTTCAGAAGTTCAGCAGTGGTTATATTTTTTGTTTCCCAAGTTTTCTTTAGTTGAGAGCGTATATGTAACAACATATATACAGTAGAAAACTAGATGCAAAAAAGAAATTCATCAGGAGCTTGGAGGTGGGTGAATTGTTACCATTTAAAGGTGCTGAGTTGGTTGCATTTTTATAATGAGGATTATTTTGTCCTCGAAGTTGTAACACTTCCTAACTTATCTGCTCTCTAAATTTACAATCTTCAAAAAAGTACGGGGTGTCGACAGTATGTGTCACCCATCAAAACCCAAGACCTGCGCTGGGAAAGCAGAGCCAGCCCTCAGTCAACAGACAGTTACTCGACTCTTGCACTGTGCCAAGCCCACCCAGGGTGGCCACATTCCTGGCCACTGTCCCCAGCAGTTGGAGACACCCTTGTCCCCCTGCCTCTGTCAGCAGACATGAACTACGGATGTTTCTTGTTTGTAAGGGGCCCGCTGCATGGGGATCATGTCACAGTCGGCCTGGGACCCTGCTGTAGAGGCCTGAGTTTTAGCATTGGGCTGGGTTGTTTTGGTTTATATGCCTGTGGTCTGTTTTGTAGGGGGAAGCGGGAGGGGAGGGAGTCTTAGAAAAGGGAAGGAGATATCCTCTGCATTGCTGAAAACGGAAATAAGGAATTATCAGTTCAGGGTCAGTGGAAGCCACAGTGCCTGGCTTCCTTCTGCTGTGCTCTTCTGGAATGATTTGGTTTTGTTTTGAACAGTCTGAAAGTGACACGAGCTAGATAAATTGTTCTAGGGTGGAGCTTTCCACAAGGGAGTCCAGGGACCCCTAGGGGATTCATGGAGGGAACTTGGGCAAAGGTGTCTGGGAAGCACCCGAAATTGTAAATATGTTGCATGTATGTGTATTTACTTGGAGATGAGGGTCTCTGGCTTAAATGATACGCCGAACAGATCCAGAGATCCATACTTTTTTTAAAAAAAGTGAAGAACCAGTTCTAGGGGGAGATGTTCAAGTTTGAGTTGTACATCTTGGCCCTGACCCTAACTAGAGCTCTGTTTCTAATGGATGACACGTGTGTGTAGTGGAAGTTTTGGTGTCCGTGTGGAAACAGCGTAGGCGCGCCCACAGAAGCCCATGCTGCAGAAAGGTGAGGAAGGTTTCACTTCCTCAAGTGCCGGAGAGCTGGAAGTCCAGAAGTGCACACTCCCTGCAGTTCTCTCTAATGCTTCCCCTCTCTTTTTTCCATTGTCCTTGAGCTCATGTAGAGCTGCCCTGACTCTGTCACCTGAAGAGTTCCCTTATTGAAGTGACCACTACTATCTCTTTGACCTGATCTTCCTCTGGGTTCTCAGAGAACCAGGTTGGTGTTGCAATGGAAGTTCGCACTGGTGCAAACCTTCATGGTGACGACAAGAGCACGCATGGACAGTGCCCTCCCCAGTGGCTGTTTATCTGTGCCCTGCACATGAATGTTGACCTTCCCACCCTGGCTTCTTGTTTCTCGTCCCATTGTACATTCTCTCTAGGTGACCCCCTCCAAACCCATGGCTACCACTGACCTTTCAATCCGTGTTATTAATACTTAACTTTTCTTCTAATGAGTTCTTGATCTATTTAACAGGCCCTAAGACAGCTCAGTGTGGTTGTCCCGCAGGCCCATCAAACTCATTGGGTTTAAAACTGAACTCCTCATTCCCCTGTCACCCCTCAGTCATTCGTCCCCAAGAAGTCCTTCTGAAGGATGGTGAATGGCCAGAGATGTATCCAGTTTGGCAAAGATCTTTTTCTTTTAAGATTATATTTACTTATATGACAGAGAGCGAGAGAGTGAGAGAGAGAGCACAAGCGGGGCGAAGGGCAGCAGGAGAAGCAGGCTCTCTGCTCAGCAGGGAGCCCGATGCAGGACTCGATCCAGGCACTCCGGAATCATGACCTGAGCTGAAGGCAGATGTTTAACTGATTGAGCCATCCAGGCGCCCCACTAAAGATCTTTTCCATCCACCTACTACGTCACTACTCCCTCGACCTAAATGAGCTTCAGATAGATTTTATCCCCACGTCTTGATGATCTTTCATTTAAATGGCTCATAAAAAGCATCTTTCCTTTTTATCCCTCATCTTGAATGCCTGATCACTGTGATTACGACCTGGTCTTCCTACCCTCCAGTCTGTCTTCCTCATTGCTTCCAGAATGATCTTGCTAAAATACAATTGAATCATATCATTTCCTCATTTAAAATTGTTTAATTGATTTCCATTGCCCTTATGACAAAACCCAACCTTCTTGGCATGGCTGTCTGACCCCATTCCTCATCTTTCCATCCTCTTGTCTTCCTATTCTCCTGGGTCATTTCTTCAGTCAAACGAAGCAGCTTGTAGTTCAGAAAACACAACATGCTTTCATTCATCTCCTAGACTCTGTATGAACATATTACATTTTATTATAGCCGTTTTAAGTGGGGGAAATTATTAAAAACTATTACACTTCAAGGTTCTAAGTCATGTACAAAACACTCTAGCTCTGCCTCACCCCATCCTTGCTTCCTGCCCCATTTCTAACACTGCTCCTGAATCTCAGGCCATCCTTGAACTTAAAACCAATTTCTTAGAATCATCTTTGCTTCATGCCATGTCTTACCCTTATCTCCAGATCCTACCCCATCTTGGGATCAGTGATGAGTGACGTTCAAGAATGGGGTGGGGCGCCTGGGTGGCTCAGTCATTAAGTGTCTGCCTTTGGCTCAGGGTGTGATGCTGGCGTTCTGGGATCGAGCCCCACGTTGGGCTCCTCCGCTGGGAGCCTGCTTCTTCCTCTCCCATTCCTCCTGCTTGTGTTCCCTCTCTCGCTGGCTGTCTCTCTCTCTGTCGAATGAATAAATAAAATCTTAAAAAAAAAAAAAAGAATAGGGCTAGCAGGGAGGTCTGGGGATGAAGGTAAGATACGTGAATGTCTGTTGCACATTTTGGTGCCAGACTAGTTTGGCATGGTAATGCAACTGTTTAAATATGGCTAAGTCAAATGGCAGCCCCTAATTAACCATGTTGCCTTGTCCTCTTTTGTTGTTGTAGATGCCATACTGCCAGTTGGAATCTCCTTTTTCTCTGCCCCCAACTAATTTCTGTTCATCTTTCAAGCCCCTGCCCAGGCATCGCCTTCCCTCAGTTATTCTTCACTGACCCCGAGACTGGGCGAGGTGCCACTCCTCTGTGTGCTCATGGCACTGTTGGATTCTCCTGGGGTACCCTGATCACACTGTTTTGTGATTATCTGCTTATTTGCCTGTTTCCCTCTCCAAGGCAAGGTCTAAGTCTTAGTCCTCTATCTCTAGAATTTCACTAGAACATGCCTAGCTATAGGAGATGCTGCAGAAATCTTACTGAATGAACGAAGAATGTATGAACGGATGATGTCCTGTAGCAGTCCAGAATTCTAAGAACCTACAGAAGCTCAGTGAGCACAAATAACCCAGAGTCTAAGAAGATTAGGTCATCTCTTCCATTTTCTGTGTATGTGGGATTGCATACTGGTACTGGTTCCTAGCAAAGTTTAACCTTCCTCTGTTGGCTAATTCTTAGGCACCACCTGAAATGCTCTTAGCCCCGCTTGCCTCTGGGTTTCCTTGGTAACCAGCTCTGCTGGACTATACCATTCTACCATCCAAAGCCATGTTGGGCTTACTCCCACCACTTTTGGACTCAGACGAAGCATCACTCTGTAGGGTATGGGATCTGGCTTTCCCATCTGCTGCTGAAGGAGCCAGACAGTACACCCCAAAAGTATGGGGGAAGTTGGGTCACCATGGAATGAACTTTGGCCCAGTGGGGAACAAGAAACAGGCAGGAGCTGGCAGATACTTTCCCTCTCAGAGCACTGCTCCGTTTGATGGAAACTTTTGGGAGTCTGCAGTCTCTACCAGCCTCTCTGGGGGTGTCCAGTATGACCAAGTGCGAAGTTTTGTTTCTTGTGAAGTCATGATTGGTCCCACCCCGTTTAAATTTGGTTTTGCTGTCTTGTTTCTTTTTCTAACTCTAGCTTCCCTGGGATTGCATAAAGCACTGTCCTAGAAGCTTGGTCTCAGGCTCTGATGTCTAAGGAACCCAGCATAAGACACATTCAAACCTACCATTATTTCCCTAGAGAAAGAGGTGCCAGTGAAGATAGAAGAAGAGGGAGGAGCGCTCTAGGTCATGTGGTCTCTAGTGTATGGATCTGACTGGGCTTAGCTGAGGGTCTGAGCCTTCAGCCCTCTCTTCCCGTGCAGCATTGGTGGCCCTCCTTTAGGGGAACTGGGCAGATGGGTCCATTAGTAGTAAAAGATCCATCATTCGGAACTTGTGGATCTGGTCCCTGTGTAGGTTGGCCATCTGTTTCATGATTTCCTATTTTTAAAAATCTCTCTAATTAAAAAAAAAAATCAAACATATATCTTTGGATGTCAGTGATGCAGCAGAACATTATACAGTTGAGAAGATTGATCCTGTGAGGATGTGTGATATATTCTGGGTTTAAAGCCAAGCTTCACCACTTACTGCTTGTGTAGCTTTGAGAAAGTTGGCCGATCCGAACTTCAGTTTCCTCACCTGGAAGTAGGCGTTAACGATAGCACTCCGATGGGGCAGTTGCAAAGATCAGATGAGAAAATGCACATAGGCCCTCAGCACCGCAGGGCCACACAGAGTAAGCAAGCAGAAGCTATTTGTTGGAGTTATTATTATTCTACCTTTTAATTACAACTTGAGAGTGATAGAGAGTTAATCTCTGTGTAGGAAACAAATATAATGTGATATTTTTTAGCCCTTAAAGGTTTTGTTGGGTTTCTAAGAGGTGCTTTTTTGGTAAACTCAGGCCAGTTTGAATCTCGCTAGAACAGGTGGGAAGGCATGCTAACCCTTTCCGCGGAAGCAGTGTCTACCTGCTGGGTGTTTAATTTTGTTGGACGTGTGAGAGTCACATACGGTTGGAGACGAGTTAAATCCATTCCCCATCTTTCAAGTGTTTTCAAGGTTACAAATCAGTTCATATTAATCCCAGGTTAATAAATTTGTGGAAACAAAAGCGGAAAGGGTTTACAACTTTGCTGTGGTCATTCGGAGAATTTGTGGCTGCGGAGAGCCCAGGAAATGACCTCTTGTTCCTTCTCTGAGGTGAGTTTCAGTTCGTGCCAGGTGAAAAGAAAAGTGCTTCCTCCGTAGAAGCTTGTCATGGGGATTAACAGTGTGTGCGCGGATGACTTTTTTGCCTTCCTGTACAAAGCTGTATTAAGAGTCATTAAACTTTAAACTGTAATCACAGTGTATTATTAACTTTTTACAATGGGGCTTCGAGTCTCGCTGCTTTACTCTGTTCCACAAATGCTTGTTGCTTTCCTTCTGTGTGGTCGGCCCTGAGCTTTGGGACTGTGGTGACAAAGGGCATAGAGCGTCCCTCAAGGAGCTGACACTCCAGTTAATGTCCTTAAGGGTCAGCGGTCACCATGACCCCCCGTAATGTCTGTCCACAGCATTGGGCACTAGAGAAACCTACCTACTTGAGAGTTCTCTTGCTTTCATGACCCAGAGGCCTCTGGTTTTCCTCTCAGTTCTCTCACCAGCTGCCTCTGTCACTTTGGGTGTCCCCATTTTTCCTTCTCACCAGCCCGTTTCCCCGTAGGTAGGCACGCCCCAGGACTCAGCCATCTTCTTTGGTCTGTCTTTTTCTTCCTCTGTTGATAAGCTGTTCCTTCCCCCGGCTTCATGTATCATCTTGTGGGTGTGTGTGTTTGTGTGTGTGTGACTCATATCTAACTTTCTGCCCTGGATTTTTTCTCTAGGCCCCAGATCTCCATTTTCTAGATCCACCCTTTTCTTCCACAGTCCTTGAGCGTCAGCATATCCCCAATTAAAACTCACTGCCCACCTCCACTCCCAGTTACCTCCACGCTCCTCCTTTCCTTAGGACGGTTCCCGGGCCGTCGCTGCCTTCAGTTGGGCTGCCCTCGCTGATCACCCAGGCGGCACTGTATTTCCTTTCACTGTGGTTTCTTTTGTTCTGTTGAATGAGGAATAAGCTCGAGGATTCCTATGGCTGTAGGCATGTACTTCCATCTTCTTTCCCGGTCTGGGTTTCCTCCTGAGCATTCGACATTTCCCTGCTTTTTCTGAAGTGTGCATGAGTGGTGGAAAGATGTGTGCGGGGCTGCTGGGGTGCATGGCTCCAGGGGGCAGCATTCCCATGAAGAGGCACTGTTCCCGTGGCCTTGTACATGCATGAATGGCGCCTCCCACAGTTGGGCTGCAGGAGTGTTCGAGTGCCAGCGGATGGAGTGCTGGTGAGGGCTTCGGCGGCGGGGGTGGCGGGGGTGGGAGGGTGGGGGGGTGCTGTAGGGTGGAGTGGTGGGGAAAGAGTTAAAGGGAGTTGGCAGTGCAGCCCAGGAGCAAAGTGATATATTCTATGAAAGAGGGAAATACGGGGAAATCGTTTTTCTCTCTGTCCTCTACCTGAGAGAATAAAGCTCTGTGTTTTTCTAGGCAAATCTGCACTGAGCTGACGTCATTTAGAGCCTCCCACCAAGCTTGAGATCTGTGGCCTAGACCTTGGTTTTCCTCTGATTCTTGTTCTTGTTGATATAGGGAGCGTTGGCAAGGATTTCTAAAATGAAGGTTCCATGTTGCTGCCACTGGGCCGATACATTGGGATAATCCCAGATTCTCTTGTGACAACTGGACTCTTTTAGATCTGGTTTCCATATGGCCCAAAGGGATTGGTGACAGTGCTGGTCCCTCTGCTGCCCCGTTTACTGAAACACCCCAGATGATTGGGCCACACCAGCAGTGGGACAACTATCTAACAGTGGTGTCTGCTGTTCGGGGACCCTTGGAGCACCTGTCCAGGCAAGTTGGTGTCTTCAGCTGTATTGGTTGTGCCATATACCCTCCACAGACACTGCCCACGTAGATGATCGTGCACATGGAGTCCCAGAGTTGTCCTGTGTGATGTCCCTGCATCCTGCACCTTCTCTTGTTAGGCATTTCCAGGCCAACTAATGCCTCGCATCCAGCTGGCTGAGCCATTTCCTGTGTCAGACTGAAGCTCACATCACTACTTCCTTTTTTCCCCAAATTTCTAAGGTCTCCCTCTTCCTTCCACTTTCAGTTCCTGAATGCCATGACCACAGGAATGAAATCAGCAAGTTCTTGCCTTGTCTCTCTGCCAGGCCAACTCCCACTCATCCTTAGTAGAAATAATAATGGTAATAGATAACATTAATGGGATGCTTATTTTTTTTAAACATTTATTTATTTTAGAGAGAGTGCACGCACCTGTGTGAGCTAGTGGGGGGAGGGGCAGAGGGAGAAAGAATCTTCAGCAGACTCCCTGCTGAGTGTGGAGCCCTACTCGGGGCTCAATCTCACAACCCCAAGATCATGACCTGAGCTGAAATCAACAGTCGGATGCCCAACCAACTGGGCCACGCAGGCACCCCAGTGGAATGCTTTTTATTCCCTGTACTGAAAGTCTCACGTCTTTTTTCATCCTCACAGGACTCTCTGAAACTATTCGGTAACATTCAGGTTTAGAGAGTTTGAAATATTCTCATGATTATAATTAACAGTGAGGGGCTTGGCCTGCCCGACTGCAAACAGAGCTTATGCTCTGAATCAGTGTGCAATTCATCTTCCTAAGACCCACGTTCGATATAGCCTCTTCCAGGAAGCCTCCCCAGGCTCCTCCACCCCTGTGACCTTTGGTCATCCTCCACAGTAACCCATACTCTCATTCAAGTTCAGGGCCTCTTAGAGATGGTGGAGAGAGACCTATGTTCCTTCCTTTTTCTGTGGTTCCCAATATATTAAAGATTGAGGAAGTTCCAAGACAGGGTCAGAAAATATGACTTTTCTTGTGTATTTGCCTTTAACTAAGGTAAAGCCTTTAATGCATATTCATACACAGAAACCCACAATGAAATATAGTTTTGCTATACACAAGATAACTACAGGAGTTGTAAATGATGTTCATTGAACTCTCTAGGCAGAGTGGTTTGGTAATGGGACATGCACTGAAGGTTGTAGGAGGCACCTCTTTCAATCATTTCAGTATATTCCTTTGACTAAATGGGTGCTTCCATTTTTAGTAATCTTAGAGTCCTTGGGGTGCCTGGGTGGCTTATTTGGTTAAGCATCCAACTCTTGATTTCAGCTCAGGTCTTGATCTCAAGCCCGTATTGAGCTCCACTTAAAAAAATAATAATATTAAAGTCCTTTGTGAGTATGAGGCTGTTGGCTAGTTGGCCTTTCCGGCTTCTGTAATGTCTATTTCTCTATCCCTGAAACTAGTACAGAGTCGGGCTGGCACGTCGTAGGCTCTCAATTCCGTTGGTTGACTGAATGAGTGAGCCAATGATTGTTAGAGAACAGTCTGAGAATTTAGAATAATTTTGGTTGGAATCCATTTACTAGCACTGTTTACTAGCACTGTGACTACCATTTACTAGCACTGTGACCTTAAGCCAGTTACTTTATCTGTTCTCAGCTTTTGTCCTCTCTAAAGTGTTGATATTACTAATACCTACCTCAGAAGGTCGGTTGGAGGAACAAAGGAGATGATGTGTCTTATCTGTGGGATGACAGAAGCGAGCTTGCACAGGAAGAGTGCTGGCGGACAGAGTTGGGGAGGTAGGAGATAGGTCTGTGGGCATCCTTATTAATAAAGGGAGAGCCACTCCAGCTGCTGCCCTGCCCTGTGCCTGTCCCTCCCCAACTGGCCGTGCAGCAGAATGATTGGTGGCCCCAGGGCGGTTGCCAAAGCACCTGACTTTGTTTTTGGGGCCC
Source organism: Ursus arctos (assembly GCF_023065955.2). Classification (NCBI taxonomy): domain Eukaryota; kingdom Metazoa; phylum Chordata; class Mammalia; order Carnivora; family Ursidae; genus Ursus; species Ursus arctos. Next base: position 20,563,513 of record NW_026622930.1, read on the forward strand.
TCACCCTTTCCCTATTCTGTTGCTTGATTGACAACCATGTGCAGACCTTACTTTTGGAATAATGCTGCAACCTACTGACTACTCTCACCCACATTGTCTCACTTAATAATTATTCAGAATTGTAAAATTGCCTGTGGTTTCAGGAAATTCCTGCCTTTGTTATAACATGCCTGGTACCTACGCCTCTCCTGCCGACAGAGTTAGCACTGAGGGTATTTGCTCCTGGATTTACTGAGTTCTTTAGCAGCATTTTCTTCTTTTCCCCTCCAACCCTGGGATTCAAAGCATCTCTCATGGAGAACGCTCCATTCCAAACTCTTTATCTGTTTCCACGTGGCCAGGTGTAGAGTGGCCTGGCTGGTCCAGGACCTCTGCCTCCCACATGTCCGTTTATTGAAGAGCAGAGCATGGCAGCACTCCCTAACTCGGGCTCCCTCCTCTTTTCGGTCCAGTTGGAATCCCATAGTCCGGGGATCTGAGTAGAGCTTCATGGTGTGTCTCTCTAACTGCCCAAGCATATGACATCAGCCACCCTCCTCTTTGGCTACAGTTTCTGGATGACCTGATTCATTCTGTGTAATGATGACTTTCCAATTTCTGTCTGTAGCCCTGAGCTCCAGATTTGCATGTTCAAGTATGCAGTTGACCTCTCTCTTGGGTGTCTAATAAGCATCCCAAAAGCATCAAATTTAAAAGGAAATATTTATTTTACCCCTAAATTCTGACTCCTTCCCTTAACCCAGTCAATAGCAGTACCATCCAACCTAGTCCTCAACCAGAATCCAGGAGTTACTGTTCCACCCTTGCTGTCCCTACATATGGCATCCATCAGAAACTTGGAGACCCGACTGCCAACATCTATCTCAGATATGCTTCGTTCTGTCCATCTTCATTGCCCTCATCCTGATTCTGGCCACTATAATTTTTTTTTTTTTTGGATAAATGAAACTACTTTTGTTTTCAATTACAGTGTACTAAGTCACGTTAGTTTTATGATATCTTTAGTACCCTATGCATTTATAATCAGTAAGAGAGTTCTGAATGCTTTGGAAAAAAGTTTTAAAGATCACAAAACAATCATTTTTCCCTTTGATTATGAAAATTGCTTTGCATAGTTTCAACTTACATGGTCATTTTTTTAAGAAAAATTTTTAAAAATTGTGTTCTAATACATATAAAATTTACCATCTTAACCATTTTTAAGTGTTTTTTAAGTTCAGTGGCATTAAGTACATTCACGTTGTTGGGCAACCATCCCTACCATCTATTTCCATAACTCTTTTCATCTTTCAGAACTGAAATTCCATACCCATGAAACACTACCTCCCCACTCTCCCCACCCCCACCCACTTCAGCCCCTAGCAGCCACTATTTTACTCTCTGTTTCTGTGAATGTGACTACTCTAGGGCCCTCATATAAGTGGAATCATATGGTATTTTTCCTTTTGTGACAAGCTTATTTCACTTAGCATATGTCCTCAAGGTTCATCCTTGTTGTAGCAGCATTTCCGTCCTTTTGAAGGCTGAATAATATTCCGTCGTATGTAGATCACACATTTTGTTTATCCATAACTCTGGGGATAAGCACTTGAATTTTTTCAGGCTGCCATTACCTACCTACCTATCTTTCTTTCTTTCTTTTTTAAAAAAGATTTATTTATTTTAGAGAGAGAGAGTGTGTTTGTGAGAGTTGGGGGAGGGGCAGAGGGAGAGAGAGAATCCCAAGCAGACTCCCCACTGAGAGTGGAGCTGGATGACATGGGGCTCGATCTCATGACCAGAAGATCATGACCTGAGCCAAAACCAAGAGTTGGACGCCAAATGACTCTGCCACCCAGGCACCCCTTCAGGCTGCCATCATCTTTCATCTCAACTGTATGACCGCTTCCTAATTGTTCTGTCCACTTCCACTCTTTCCTCTTCTCATCTGTTCTCCACTCCACTTCCGAAAAGGCGAATTAAATTTTGTTGTTCTTTAAATCCTTCATTGACTTCTCATTGGGCTCTGCATAAAATCTGAACATCTGATTTGGCTTGCAAGATCTTATATTCCTAAAGACGAACTGCCTTTATAACCTTATCTTAGGCTCCTTGCTCACTCTGCTCCCAGTTCAAGGCTTTTCTTGTTTGTTTCTGTCTTAGACTCTGCCTTTGGTTCCCTCTACCTTGAATACTTTCTACTTCCTGTCCAGTCATGGTTGGCTTCTTCTCATCCTTGAAGTAGTAATTACATGTCACCTCTTCAAAGAGATCTTCTCCTATCACCCTAATAACTAAGATCCCTTGTTACTTCTTGTCTTAACCTTGTATTGATTTGTAGGTAGTTTACTTGTTTATAGCTAACTTGTTTCATCCTTGTTTTCCCCTCTTGGATATAAGCCCCCTGAAGGCTTATCTATTTCATATTTATCTTATTTACTTTTTTTTTTTTAAAGATTTTATTTATTTATTTGACAGAGATAGAGACAGCCAGTGAGAGAGGGAACACAAGCAGGGGGAGTGAGAGAGGAAGAAGCAGGCTCATAGCGGAAGAGCCTGATGTGGGGCTCGATCCCAGAACGCCGGGACCACGCCCTGAGCCGAAGGCAGACGCTTAACCACTGTGCCACCCAGGCGCCCCTATCTTATTTACTTTTTGTATCCTGAACATCTAGCAGGTGTTTGCTAACAATTTGGTGGATGAATTAATAAATATCTTGATTAAGAAAAAGTTTGAGGGGAGATTCCACATCTGTTCTACTTCTCCTTGCCTTCCCTTTTGCTCACTCTCCTCTCATCCAGCCATTAATACATTCCAAAATGTTAACATCCCTTGTTGTGAGGAAGAGTCATTGGTATCATATCATCATTACTGCACCAGTAAACTGGTTGAATGTTCATTAGCCTCCTGATGTTCAAAGGAAAGGTACCCAAAATTGTTCTTTAATTTTTTTTTTTATTAAAAATGATCACTCTTCCATCCTTGCCCCATGTCTCTGGAAAGGCAAGCTAATTTTGCAGTGGTCTAAGTAACCAAGGAAGAAAAAGACATTAAACTTTTTGGAGAGAGAAATCCTACGTAGTGTGTTCCAAAATGCTACATGTATAATTTTGTGTTCTTCTACTATTTTGTATTATTTTTTATTTATTCCCTACTAGGGATAATAGTTGATGTCAGTTGAAGTTCAGTCCCTTATCCATACTAGGGGGTTATTTTTAAAAGGCTTGTTCCTCGAGATTTTGAGCTCTAGAATAAATTCTCCTCCCATTTTTAAACTCTGAAGCTGGTATGGGATGGGTGGGTTCTCTATCCACAGTATCACGAAGTTGAAATTAGGGGTTGGCCCGCTGCGTGCTCACTTGGAACTCAGAGTCTTCTCCAAGCTTATGCTTGTTGTTGGCAGGATTCCGATCCTTGTGGTTTTAGGATTGTAGTTGCCCTGTGGTCGTCTCTGTCTCAGCAATGGAGAACCTTCCTCTTACACTTTGAATTTCTCTGACTACTTCTTTTGCTACCAGGGAGAGATAACTCTCTGCTTTTAGTCGCCCCATCTTAAGGTCAGCTGTTTAGCAACCTTAACTGCATCTGCAAAATCCCTTTTAACCATGTAATATGACATAATCTTGGGAATTGCACCAGGATGTGGAGAGCATGGGGCTCATCTTAAAATTCCCCACAGTTAATCTAGAATTGCCTCCATCTGCATGTATCAGAAAACCTGATTACAGTAGTTTAAAGAAAAACATTTTTTTTCACATAATAAATGTAGAGATGAAAGATAATTGATCCTGGATTAGTGGCTCAGTGACTGTGATTCTCTTGTCCTTTCATTGGTGGTTGCAGTGTGATTATCATAGCTCCAGCCATCACAGCCATATTCGAGATAGGGAAAAAGAGAAAGGGAGAAGGATCCGGGCTGCAGGAGTGTTATCTATGTACTTCATGGAGACATGCGATGCAAAGCAAGACAAAACAAAGACAAAAACCACTCTCAGAACTTTAGTTCTCATCATATCTCTATCTATGTCTCATTGACCCGAACTTGGTCAGGTGGCTACCCCTAGATGCAAGGGAGGTGGGAAAGCAGGAATAGAAATTTTTTGTGATTGGCTTAACCAGTACCAACCACCCCCTGGTGCTGGATGAGGAGAGGAAATGGATGTTGGGGATCCAGCTAACATTTCTGTTATACCTATTTCCTGAAAGGCAGAATGTGGTGTAGTGAAAGAGTACAGAAGTTAAAGTCAGGAGACTTGTAATCCTGTCCCAACTCTGTCATGGTTCACTGTGTAACCTTAGGTTAGTCAAGCAACCTCCCTGAGTCAGTTCATGTATCTATAAATTGAGAGAAATGTCTGCTTTACTTATCTGAGGGTTATTGTAAGAATGAATTGACATAATCCCTGAAGTTCTTTGCAACCTGGAAATATATACTAATTGTAATTTTTGGTATTTGGTATAAAAATAAGAGTACTTCTTTGATTTTAAGAAGTGTGTGTGTGTGTGTGTGTGTGTCTGTGTGTACACATGCATATACATATACATATTTAAAAATATTTTATGATCTCTAAAATGAGATGCATTTTACAATCTATTTTGTTTAGCTTCTTGGAAAGTCTTAAGGTTATGCTTAGGAAATATGGCCACCATTGGGATTGCAAGATTCCTATAGATGCCTAGGCAACTGAGAGTCTTATGATGGAACATCTGAAGTGATAGACTTATGGCTCTAAAATACAGATGGAAAGAAATTATCTGCACCAACTTCTTACTTTCATACAGGCAAAATATTAGTGTTCCTATTCCAGATATGAAACTAAGCTGAGTTGACTAGACGGAGTAGGCCAGGCCCTCCTAAGAGTTTGAGGTACTAGAACATATTCTGCAAATCTTAAAGGGTGACCTTTATTCAGCCAGGGTTATTCATTCCATTCTGAATGTAACATGCTGTTCAGGCACCTGGGAGCGTCCTGCAGGGTCACTGCCTCAGGAATGCACCGAAGAGCAGATGCAGCCTGTGTTTTAGGCCAAGCGTGACTTAGACCCTTGATTCTGAATGGGAGGCCCTAGATTTCTTTCATAACATAGCTATCGGGATTGTTTATTTTGAAGAAAAATTAAATAATAAAATATTTGTAATTATAACCTTGAGATATACATATATATGCATATATATTTATATATATATTTATATGTGTATGTATTTGTATATATGTGTATGTGTATATACACACAAATGTGACTTTAGAGGGGACAAAAGAGACATCTAGGGATGGGGAATTATGGTGTATGTGATTGAAAGAGAAAGAGTGTGGGGTTAGTTCATAGAGAATCATGGATATATACTGATGTTGGTTGAAATATGATATATATTCCTTTTGGAGTTCTTATGTATGGTTGACTTGGGGCCAGGGTGTTCATTTTATTCATTCACCAATTTCCAGTGGAAGAAGAGTGATCAGTCTTTTTTTTTTTTTTTTAATTTTTAAAGAATAATATATTTAAATGAAAGAAAAAATGGTGAAAAGATAGTAGAAGCATACAGCCAAAGCCACTCACCTTTTCCTTTGGGAACATCAAAGCCCCTGTTAATTAAAGTGTGTGTGTGTGTGTGTGTGTGTGTGTGTGTGTGTGTTCTTCAGTGTTCAGACTCTGTTAAAATGAACTCTGTTCTCTCCTAAAGGAAAAGACTTTAGGAGAAGGAAGAGAAGCAGTCTTCCAGGTCCTGAATCTGATATAGGTCTTCGTCATAGGACAGTTGTGCCTTCCGGGCTTCTGTTTATTCTGAGAAGTTATGAAACAAGTGGCATGGTTACTTTAACTTCATGATTAAATCTTTGTGATTTCTTTAGCCCACTGTGACAAAGGTCTCAGAGTACAAAACCATGCTTGACGTTATTTTGTATCATACATTGCAAATTTTGAGTGCGTAGTTGCTGTTCAGGAAGTTTGTTGAATGTCTTGCTTGAGAAGAAAGCTTTGCAGAAATACATACGATCTATGTGGTCTTAGTTTTTCAGTCTTACTTTTGTCCCAGTTTTCTTTTTGACCTTGAGATGCTTGTCTTTGATCAGAAAAAGGCTTAGGCCTTACTTTGGGGTTTGGAATAGGCACTAGGATCTAGTTTGAAATGTTTCTGCATAAACCCCAAACAGATGGCTGGATAGCGTTTGCCAGTAGCCTCAAAACCCAGCGAGTGGATGCAGGCATGTCCAAAGTAGCTGCCTAGTAGAATACATATGGCAAAGAGATATAAGAGGGAGCTGGCTAAATTCTCAGATTTAAATAACCTTTGTGGATCACTAAGCAAACAAGAATTATGTTACAGTATTATAAAGCATAGCTAACCTAACAAAACAAAACATTTTCTCAGCTCTGAAGGGATGGAATTAATCCATATAGCTATATGAAACCCTCCTTTCCTTTTCATATGATTTATGAAACTTTTCTAAAACTTCTAATTAAGATTTACAGGATGTCACTATAAAATCACCATGATTTAGATGATCTGAACTGGCCTCTTTTTTTCTTTTTAAAAATGATTACAAGTCAGAAGGAAATGTTCCAGGGGAGGACTTCCAATTTGGGCTATAACTGGTAACAAACTAGTCCTTGTGTAGTGTACAATCATGAAACTACTGGACAAAATATATGAAGCAACTGCTTTCAGGTATTGGTCAACAGAGATCACAGTATTTCAATCCTGAGAGAAGGAAAGCTCATGCGGTGAGCCTGATGATTACCTTGGCTGTCTTCCAGGGGAGAGTTTCCTGATGCAGCATCATATGCTGGAGTCTACACTGAGCACAGCAGTCCTGCTGAGCTAAGGAAACAGGGATCAGAGTCTAGGGCAGTTGAAGCAGCTGGAATCTGCTGGACAAGGCATTAGAGAAGAGAGAGTAGCATGGGGGAATGGGGAGCAGAAGTGTGTCTGGGTATACCCAGGGAGTCCTTGGCCTGGCTGGAGTGCAAATGTACAGTCTGAAACCATATGAGACTTACCAAAAGTGGTGGCTCCAAGGTTGAGAATGGGACTGAAATACTAGAGGTCAAGCAGTATTGGGAGACATTGGCAGTCCAGCCCAGCCACACTGGAAAGACCTCCCTAACACATTATTAACATTCTAAGCATCCAGAAAAGACACAAAGTCTGCTTCTTAGGGGTAAGGAACATGCTTTCAATCAGGGTTGGTAAAATTCTTTTATAGAGTTAGATGGTAATTATTTTAGGTCCTGTGAACTATACAGCATCTGTTATAACCACTCAAATTTGCTAATTGTAGAGCAAAAGCAGCCACAGTATGTAAATGAATGCACATGGTTTTGTCTCAATATGAATTTATTTACCAAAAAGGCGGAGGGCCAGCCTTGGGTCATGGCTGTAGTTTGCCAGCTGCTGCTCTAGAGTAAGACCTACTCTAAACCCACCCTAACAAAGCCTAGAGCCATGTGCTGCTGAAATCTGCCATGGAGATTTGAGTTTGGAAGTTGAGTTCTGCAGTTGTTAGAGAAGCGTAGGAGACATTGTTGGCTTTTCACAAATCCGTATCCATCCAACAAAGTGGAAGACTAAGCCTATACAAGAGGAATGTGAGCAAGCATTTTGACTTTTGGCAAAAATTAACTCTGCAGAGGAAGATCAAATCCAGAATGTCTTCAGTGTATCATCAACAATTAGTAGGTATGCAAAGAAATAGGGAAATATTGATTTTAATATTAAAGTAGTAAAAAAAAAAAAAGTCAGAAACTAACTCCCAAATGTCCCAGATGTTGGATATGGCAGACAAAACCTAGAAAGCAGCTATTATAAATATGTTCAAAGAGCTAAAAGAAAATATTGTCATAGTGAATGAACATATAGGGCATTTCAAGGGAGAAATAGAAACTATAAAAGAATCCAATGGAAATTTTAGAATAGAAAAGTTGAATACCTGAGATGAAAAATTCACGGAATGAACTTAACAGGAAATAAAGATGATAGAAGAACGAGTCAAGGAACTCGATGACACATCAGTAGGGGAGGAGAGAAAGCCAACTCCTCATCAGAAACAATAGAGACCAAAGGACAAAATAAGGAAAAGAAAAGTCAACCTCAAATTCTATGTCTACTGAAAAATGTCTTTCAAAAACAAAGATGAAATAAAGAATGGACTATTTTAGAGCCATGCTGTTCAACAGAAATAGAGTACAAACCTCATGTGTATTATTTAAAATTTTCTAGTCGCCCCATTTAAAAAATGTTAAACAGGTGAAATTAATTTTAACAATATATTCTGTTGTTCCCAGTAAATCTAATGTATTATCTTTTCAACATGTAATCAATATAAAAATTATTAAATAGATATTTTATACATTTTTGTACTCTTTGAAATCTGGTATATATTTTATACTTAAAGAACAACTCAATTTGGATGAGCCACATTTCAGTAGTTACTTTGTGTCTAGTAGCTGCTGTATTGGAATCAGCACAGTTTTAGAGAGAAAGGAAAATGAACATGTTGCCCTATATCTAGAATGTTCCTCAAGCTATCTTATATATAGTGTTTAAATTCACCTTACCAAAACATTTGCCTGCTCAAAACCCTGGAGAGTTGTAAAACAAGTTAATTTGCTCATTCACTAATTCAGCCATTTACTCAATATTTACTAAATGTAAGACCCTATTCTAAGAGTTGAAGACATCAACAAGAAAGTAATCCAGTCCCCTTTTCCAGGGAGCTTACGTGCTAATTAGCATGAGAGCCACATTAGCAAATAATTTCATTATAATTTGATAAATTAGTGTAAGTAAGATACCATCAGCACATGGAATATATGGGGGATAAGGGATAAGTGGGATTAGTGGGAGTCAAGGAAGGTCCCATATATCAGAGCTCTTGGTTGTAAGCAACAGAAACTGACTCAGGCTAGCATAAGGAGGAAAGGAGTCTATGACTATGAGGGGCCCCTGAGGAGTTTCTAAGCAGAGCTATGGCATGGGCATTTCAGGTTTTAGGAAGAGCACTCTGGCACAGTAGATTAATAGGTTGAGGGGTGTGACCATGAAGGCAAGGAAAAAGGTAAGAGACAGGTGATTATCTGGATGAGAGACAATGAGGGGCTGAATCAAGGGACTGGCTGTGGGAATGGAAAGGGTTGTTTCAAGAGTTCAAACTCATTCTGAAATGTAGAGCTGTCACTGTTCCAGCCCCTCCTTTTCCAGCGCACTCAACGCCACTCCTACCATTTTCTACCATCAACAGAACATAACTCACTGACTGGACATGCCAGTGCTGCTCCCTCTTCCTAAAATGGCTTTGTCCCTCCACCTTTTTGCTCAGAGCCCCCCCTTCCAATTTAAGGTGTAGCTCATGACCGCCTACTCCCCAGTAGTCTCTTAATCCCTTTATGCTCTGCTGTCATTGTTTTGATGGATAACCTGTCAAAATAGGTTAGAGAGCTGTGTTACTGTTTCATGTTGCTGCCATACCTGCCCCCCCCCCCCCATCTGCTGTAAGCTACTTGAGGCCAGCGATGCTGTCTTTTTCTTCCTTGTACCATCAGGCCCTAAAATGGGCTCAGCACAGAGAACTCAGTACACGTTTCTGATGATGCTGGCCCCTGACTTTGCCCAAGACACTGAGGCCCTGTTGTGGCCGATAGCTTCTATCTCCAAGGTCCTTGTCAGTGCAATCCGAGGAACGTTAATCTCCCGTAGGCACGTTTCTTCAGTCACTCTCCACTCTTAAACCTTAGGCAGCTTACCATTTCCCACTGAACTCTTCTTAGCTGTTAAGGCTACCAGTCCTCTCTCCCCACCTTTCCTCAGTAGACTCCTCAGCTTTCATCAGACTGACCTCTTCACTGGCCTAAAAACAAGCCCACAAAGGTCCGACTCTTAATCTTCACTTATGCTGATCCTCTGTCCCAAGGATGTCCTCAGATATCCTGACTCTTATCTTCCGGTGGTCCAGAACCAAGGATATCCTTCAAATCCAAGATATCTGCTTGGTTCTTTATGGTTCCAGCCCTTGCAGATCTCTCTCTGGCTAGACAGCATTTCTAGTGTGTCCTGCAGCAGGATTATTTCCAGATTTGTTGTGTTGCTCTTCCGTGTCCCCAGCTAGATTGTAAGCTGCTTGAGGGTCACTGTCTGAAAGGCTGCTTTGTACATGTCCAAACACATAGGGCTCATGAATGTGTGTCAGAGGATTGGCACAAAACAGATCCATTTCTGTGACTCATCTCATCAGCCGACTGTGTTTTCACCCCAAGATTTTAGTGTGTAAGGGATGCCGAGAAAGAAGCTGACCTCCGAAGTGGCAACCCAGAGACTTCAATGAAACTTGTGTCTCTTGGTTAGCCCTGCTGCTGATACTGAGTCACTACCAATCTGTGGTGATTTTAAGCCTCACTTTATGATTCACATTCTAAAAATGAGGTGAGGTTTTTATAGAGAACCCAATAGCAGTGTGAACTTAGCCTCACAATTATTGGGTTCCTCTGTGGTTTCCAGCTGCTGGCACAGCCACATCTCGTGGCTTATTGGATGTGGCTGTTTCATGGCAAATACCCAGAATCCATTTCACAGGATTATGATAGGAGGTTCCCTGTAATAAATTTGTTCCACCAGACTTTCTTGGGGCTACTTATTATCTGTAACCAGCCCACGTCTGGATCTGGAATGACAAGCTAAGGAAGTGTAGATAAACCTTTGGGGCTCTTCTTTCACTCATACTTTCTGAGAGGTAGTCTTGGTTCCTCAGCCAGACTATGCCTGTTTCAGTAAAGAGGGGATTGAGTGCTTGACTCCATGTAACATCTGGGAGAACTGCTCTAAAAATGATTGAAAAGAAAAATCCCTAATGCCAGAATGTGGAAATGACAGAAACGGGGTGGTTTCATGAAATTTGCATTCTAGTCCCGAGACTTCCACTAACGAGCTGTGTGACTTCTGGCAAGTTGTTTAACAACAGCAGTGACGGCTACAGCAGACATTCATAAGGAATTTGGACTGGGGCCTGGCATGTAGAAAGCCCTCTGTGCGGTCACCTGCTATTACCATCATGATTGTTACAGGGGGTTCATTACTCCCTGTACTAAGCATTCCATGTATATTATCTCTTTTAATCCTTAAAATTATAGAGTGAGTCTTGTGATTCCTACTGTACAGGGGTGAAATGAGGCTTAGAGGCCAACAGGATTCAAATCCCAGGCCCATGCCCTCATTCTCTGTTGCTACGTTTGATTTCCTTGGGCCTCAGTTTACTCATCTGTGAACTTGAGAGTTGGTCCGTTGGTCTTTAAAATCTTTGAGCTCTAGGGGTGCCTGGGTAGCGCAGTCATTAAGCGTCTGCCTTCCGCTCAGGGCGTGATCCCGGCGTTCCAGGATCGAGCCCTGCATCAGGCTCCTCCGCTGGGAGCCTGCTTCTTCCTCTCCCACTCCCCCTGCTTGTGTTCCCTCTCTCGCTGGCTGTCTCTCTGTCAAATAAATAAATAAATCTTTAAAAAAAAAAAAAAATCTTTGAGCTCTAAAATTTCTCTGTATTTGTCCCATTGGCCTCATCCTTTCCCTTCTCCTCTTCCCTTGTCCCCTCCCCCACCCACACTCATCTGTGAATTTTGCTGGATTCATCATCACGGGGCCGGGAGGATGTTTTCCCCATTGGGCTGTGACGCTGCATGTGTCAGCCCATGTGTTGTGTTGTGGCTTTTTTGTTGTTGTTGGACCTGGCTTACATGCTGCTGTTGTGGGGAGAGGAGGAGTCGCACTCTTCTATTTTGCTGTCTTGTCTTGGCCTGCAGCCGCGAGCACACTGAGTGACACTAATGTTTGATGGGGCTTGAGAACGGCTTTAAGGCACAAGTCCGCCAGAGTCAGCTTTAGGATCTCTGGGCTCTGCGTGGTTCTCTGGTGAGATCTGGTTTTGGAGCGCTGTGCTCTCCAGGCTGTTTGCACATGTCTGGTCCCGTGGTTGGTAAGAATCTTTGGAGAGGGACTTGGAAGAGAGATTTCCAGGCTTTCCATTCTGTGCACAGCTGGGGTAGCCTGGCAGATTTCCACATGGGGAGTTTCACAGATCGTTTCATTATGGTTCTGTTGTACTTGATGTTTGTAAAGTACTTTAGTTGGGTGATTTTGCATGTATTCTGGTACTTTTTTGTGTGTGTGGCCGTGATCCAAAGATCAGAATGTTTTGGCACCAGAAGACCCAGGTCTCGGGGTGGTATCGATCATTTCCTGGCTTCGTACATCTACCACACCCGCTTATTATGGCCTCTCATTGATCATTCTGTGTATAAGATCTTATCACGGAGGAAAAAAGAGTCCATTTGTCCCTGTTCTGGGATGTGTGAATTCTTCCAGTTAGAAGTCTGGAAGAAACATCTTAGGGCACCAAACAAGGGCCTGTAAACAGTAAATGTCGGATAAATCACTCCTCTCACCCCAAATGTCTTCATCTGTAAAGGAATTATAGTTCTATCTGCCTTACTCAACTAAAATGGCTGTCGAATTAAATGAAGTATGGTACGAAAATATGTTTTTGGGGCGCCTGGGTGGCTCAGTCACTTAAGCATCTGGCTCTTGGTTTCAGCTGCAGTCATGATCTCACAGTTGTGGGATCAAGCCCCGTGTTGGGCTGTGCTCAGTGTGGAGTCTGCTTCAGATTCTTTCTCCTTCTCACTCTGTTTCTCAAATAAATAAATAAAATCTTTCAAATATATATAAAAAATATGTTTTTGAAAATTATAAACGTATGCAAGCAGTTATTTTTAGATGGTATTGTATAGCAAAACTATTTTAGGTACCAAAAAAGACAAAAACTATTACATATTTCTGTTCTGTTTAACCCCAGCATAGATTATTTATAGCAGGTAATAATCTGTACTAAAATTTCCTCAGCATTTTTTTTTGTTATGTACTGGTCAGAAGGCTGTGAGTTAAATTTTTCTAGACTAAAATGAATATTGTAAGTATTCCATTAGTAAGAACTGATATTGTTCAGGGCAAATAGTAGCTCTTTTGTGGAAACACATTAATTTTGCATTAATTCAGATTTTATTAATTTATCATAAGAGCAAGAGCTAGGTTCAAATTGTAAATGGACATTAATAGTGCAAACAGAATTGTGAGTCTATTAAGTATCTTTCTATATACATAGAACATAATTGCAGTGTGAGTAAAGGCTAGACTTTTATGTACTAATTCAAATTGGCCTAGATTGAAAATGTTTCTTTAACTCACATTTTTTACTAAAGCAAATATTCCCTTCCCATTTACTCCAAATGAACAAGATGACTCCATTTCTATTTCTCTTGATTGGTAAACCATGCTTGGAGGTACCATCTGGAGATGTCTGGGTTTCTGCCAAAGATTTAAATCAGGCTTGCAAAGAGCTACCTGCCTAAGGCAAGAAAGTGCTACGATTTAGTAGGAAAGAACATGCTTTTATTTTACCATCTAGTAAAAAAAAAAGTGAAAATACTTTGAAAAGTTTTAATTTTTGTTTTACAACAGTGGCATTGTATTATAAATAAAAGTATTTTCAAAATATAATGATTGGAGAAATTTGGGAATCTGATTGCTAAAATTTGCATGATTATTTACAAGTCTGGTCTGAAGGACTATACAGAGATCTTGATGCTAAAGGCAGATACTTCTGTACAGAAGTGGGGACAAGACAGGGCAGAGAGAAGTAACACAAGTTGGAAACCACCCAAACCCCCTCGTGGGCAGCGTTGAAAACTCTGGACCTGTGTGGATTGGATATAATGTGATAGTTGTCCTTTTTAATTATTATTATTATTTTTTAAACAGATTTCCACTTGGCCGATTAGACAAAGGCAAGAGGGGCCAGTCTGTCTACGTTCTGAGTGCCGCCCTCACAAGACCTTCATAACAGAGCTGGGGCCGAAGTCCACCGTGCTACCATACCCCCACCCCAGACATTGCTCTGGGGTTTGCCTGAGGCCATCGGTGTGAAGATGACCAGTGCCTTCCTAGCATGACGACCTTGGACCATGTGATCGCCACCCACCAGTCAGAGTGGGTCTCCTTCAATGAGGAGCCACTCTTTCCTGTCCCTTCCGAGGGTAAGGAGAACTCTCATTTCTTAAGTAAAAATATTTAGCAAAGAACTACACTGTTTATAATGACTTCTCCTTGATCATTCTTTGGGTGGGATCTTAATATGTGAAAAAGAGCCAGTTTGTCACTTTCTTAAGGAGCAGTTTCTTCCACTTAGAAGCCTGGAGGAATCATTTTTAGGAACCTTCGAGTCCCAAATGAAAGGACCTGGAAATCCCAAAAGTATTGGGTGCTTTCTTCCAAGGAGCGTAAACTTCGTATTTACACATTACTTTATACTCGGCCTTTCAGGGTGTTACTCCCTTGGATCTCCTCAGTTTTTAAAGCATCGTTGTGAAGAGTGACAGGCGCTAGAGACAGATTGCTTGGGCTCGGACCCTGGCTCTGTCACACACAGCTAAGGGATGTGTCCTTGGGTAGATGGTCTCTTTAATCTCTCTGTTCAGTCATTTATCAGTGCAGGAGGGGTAATCACAGTACCTTCCTCGGGGGGGGGGGGGCTGTGAGGATTAAATGAATTAATATATGCAAAGTGCTTAGAACAGTGCCTGGCATGTGGAAAGAGCTCAGTTAATTGTCATCCACCATCGCGATGGCTAAATTGACTTCTGGGGACCTGGTCCTCAGGGATGAAGGTCACGATAGGGGATGGGAGATATTTGCAGAGCCTCGCTGGCTGGTTCTGTCTTACTGCAGCTACCGCTGCGAACTGCTATCAGCTCAGCTTCGTTGACAGCACGTGGAAAGTGTGAGCGGACAGGTGAGCCATCCAGTATGGTGGCCGTGGGGCTGCTGAGTCCTTGAAATGTGGCTAGTCGGAATTGAAACATGTTTTAAGTATAAAATACCCACACTGAATTTCAGAGACCTAGTGAAAGTAAGATATTTCATTAATAACTTTTATATTAATTACATTAGAATAATTTTCAACATACGGAGTTGAAATTTATATTAGTAAAAGTAGTTCACCTCTTTTTACTTCCTTTAAATGTGGCTACTAAAATTACATATGTGGTTCAGCTCTTATTTCTGTTGGGCAGCACCAGTCTAAAGGGTTTGGGTACATGCAGGTAGACTAGTTTGTGTGGCTCGTGATGGGAGAAGAAAGTTTTATATTAGTACTTTGATTTTTACAATGTTTTCATATAGTACAATTATACTGCTTTTGGCATGCAGTTGAGAAACTTGAGCACGTGTCTAGATTTGTGTAACCACCACCACAATTAGGATATAGTTCTTTAAAAAAAATTTTTTTTTTTGAAGGCTGTTAGAAGGCCATAGAGTGCTAGAAAGGTAGGGGCCTCATTCAGCTGATCGCTGGTACAGAGTTTGCACCTGGCGGTCTGCAGATGCATGTGGTTTGGACTGCACAGAGTTGGAAGTGTGAATTTGAATGTGTTTAGTCCAGACAGAAGCCCTCCTGTTCAGCCAAAGTCTCCGTCAGTCCCTTGCATTTAGCTTTTCTCCTTCCCCTCAGTTATATTTCTGTTTGGCCTCTATAAGCATTGTTGTTTGTGACCCTCAAGGCCTGGAGTAGATGCTAGGATAAGAATAGTGAATAAGATTTCCATTCTCAGCCTGCCTGGATCCTGGCTGTGGGCATGCTGAGGTTATCCTTCGTACGCGTTATTAGGAAAACACTCTCTTAGCATGGAGACAGGTGGGCATGGCTGTTTCTTCACCCGAACCCACCGGGATGGTGAGTCTTGTGATCACCCTTTACCTATCCTTGGGATTTTCCTCCATGAGGGTTTTGAAGGGTGGCCTTCCTCACGTGATTGATGGTGGTATCTGGTATGTGTTTCAGGGGGTACCGAAGAGCACCTCCCAGCACTGTCATCTTACTCAGACCAGTCTGAGAGCTCCTCTGGGGAGAACCACGTGGCAGATGGAGGCTCTCAGGAGCTTTCCCACTCGGAGCAGGATGACTCCTCCGAAAAGCTGGGCCTTATCTCTGAAGCCACCTCCCCTCCTGGGAGCCCCGAGCAGCCCTCACCGGACCTGGCCTCGGCCATCAGCAACTGGGTTCAATTTGAAGACGACACCCCCTGGGCCAGCACATCACCACCTCAGAAGGAAACAGGTGAGACAGGTGGGAGGCTGAGAAGGGTTTGGGCTTAGGTCTGTGCTCATCAGGGATGCTTTGCCATGAGAGGTGTACCAGGGCTGCCAGGAATCTACCAGAGCCCTCCGGCACCGGCCATGCAGGAGCGCTGGCAGAGATCTCATCTGGCTCATTTCCACAACTGGGCTTTGTTATCAAAGCCTATGGAAGGATTTATGTGCTCTGGGCCATTTCTAGCCTTCTGTTCTTGTCCCTGGCTGTTGACCTGTCTTTGGAAGTATGCATATTTATTTATCTATTAGGTATTGGAATTATGTTTCCTCAGCACCTAAATTATAAGCTCCTTACAAGCAGAAATGAATGCCTCTCAGAGCATGGACCACCATCAATTTCTAGTAGAGTCACAAGTTAAACATGGATATACCTGTGTCCCAGACCTGTTAGATCTAAATCCTTAGGGGTGGGGACTATCGCTGATGATAATTCTCTTACTTAGTGGCATTTCAGTAGCCAGAAGCTGCTCGGGGGAGCTTAGCAAAGCCAGAGGAGTTGGTAGTGCCCACCCTGGTGACCTGGCTGC
Organism: Ursus arctos; assembly: GCF_023065955.2. Lineage (NCBI taxonomy): Eukaryota > Metazoa > Chordata > Mammalia > Carnivora > Ursidae > Ursus > Ursus arctos. The sequence goes on from NW_026622930.1 coordinate 20,580,206, forward strand.
TTATTTTATCGTGCACCAACGCGTGCCCACGCTGACTGGATAACCTTTGTGACTGTCTGAGTTCTCCATGTGCTGTGTAACAAATTACCACAAACTTAGCGGTTTAAACAACATAACTATTTTCTTACAATTTCTGTAGTTCAGAAGTCCGAGTGTTGGGTGTGGTGTCACTGGGCTCATTCAGACTGCTGGCAAGACTGCATTCCTCCCAGGAGGCTCTAGGGAAGCATCTGTTTCCTGGCCCTTTCCAGCTTTTCGATGCTGCCCACATTCCGTGGCATGTGGCCCCTTCTTCTGCCTCCAAAGCCAGCAGTGCTGCTCTCTCTGTGCCTTTCTTCTGTAATCCCATCTCCCTCTGATTTCTGCCGCTTCTTCCACTTTTAAGGACCCTGTGGTTAACGTTTAGCGCTCCAAGATAATTCAGAATAATCACCCCATCCCAGGGTCCTTAACTTCATCACGTCTCCAAAGCCCCTTTTGCCATGTACAGTAACATAGTCCCAGGTTCTGGGGATTAGGACATGGACATCTTTCGGGAGACATTATTTTGTCTACCACAGAGACCTACTAGAGAAAAGTAAGGTTGATAGTTTTTTTTGTTGTTGGTGGGTTAAATGTTTTGCTAGTTTTAATTTTTATTTTATTTTTTATTTTTTTATTTTTTAAAGATTTTATTTATTTATTTGAGAGAGAGACAGCCAGCGAGAGAGGGAACACAAGCAGGGGGAGTCGGAGAGAAAGAAGCAGGCTCCTAGCAGAGAAGCCTGATGTGGGGCTCGATCCCAGAACGCTGGGATCATGCCCTGAGCCGAAGGCAGACACTTAACAACTGCGCCACCCAGGTGCCCCTAGTTTTAATTTTTAAAAACAATTCTTTTGGTTTTCAAACATGTTTTCAGCACCAATAAAACAATTGTTAAGAAAATATAAAGCATAATTCTATATAATAACCACTTCCATTTTTACATAATAATTTACATATTATGTATATTTTTTCATATTTTTTAAAAGATTTTATTTATTTATTTGAGAGAGAGGGGGAGACACAGCATGTGCGCGTGGGTACAAGCAGTGGGGAGGGGCAGAAGGAGAGGGACAAACAGACTCTCCACTGGCAGGGAGCCCGAAGACAGGGGACTCATTCCCAGGACCCTGAGATCTTGACCTGAGCAAAAGTCAAATACGTAACTGACTGAGCCACCCACGCACCTCTCTACTTGTTCATATTTAAACATCAGATTTGTTAGTGAATCGTTGGTGAGAGAGCCGTGACAGTCAGAGCAGCATGGATGAAATGACAGGTCCAGACAGGCGTCCTGGTGTGGCTGGAGGAGGGAGGAAGTAAGCTTTACTGAACACCCAACTCTGGCAGGACAGTGGGCTGATGAAGCATTTATCCATGTGCAGAAGAGTTACCCAACACTGGGGAGTGAATCAGTACAGAAGTTTCTTATTTTTAGGGGCACCTGGGTGGCTCAGTCAGTTGGGCGACTGCCTTTGGCTCAGGTCATGCTCTTGGGGTCCTGGGATTGAGCCCTGCCTTGGGCTCCCTGCTCGGCGGGGAGTCTGCTTCTCCCTGTCCCCACCCCATCCCTGCTTGTGCTCTCTCTCTGTCTTAAATGAATAAATAAAATCTTTAAAAAAAGTTTCTTATTTTTCGTAAGATGTGTTTACCAAATACTGTCTCAGGCACCACGCTTTGACTTCATTCTCTCATGTACCTCTTACAGCAATCATATGAGGAGAGCATGAATATTATATTTATATTGGACATGAGGAGACCGAAACAGATAGTGGTTTAGGAATTTGCCCGAGGTTGTATGCTGGAAAGTGACAAGGGAGAGCTTCCAAGATAGGCAGGCTGGCCCCCAGATGTTGGAACAGTCGATGGTCTGTTCGTGTCCGCCTTCCTGCTGTTCCTGCTGTGGTTTCCTCTGCTCCCTGATTCCCAGGAGGCAGGGGAGGCGCGGGATGGGTACAGTGGTGTTCCTCTACTCACTTGCCCCAAACTGGCCATGCTTTCAGTTCATTAAATGCCATATATTTATGGCATTCAGATTTGTTCGCATCTCGTTCATACCTTACCTTTATCTTCAAAGATTTCCTGATAACTCAGAGCTGTGTTTACGGTGGTTGCATAGATGGCCAGTTTGCTTCAGTTCCTCAGCACTTAGTTTTGCAAATACCTCGGGTTAGTCATACTTTTGCTGCCTCCATCTGACCAAGGATCTTAGCTTGTCATTAGTGGTGCTTTTGACATATCATTAAAACCTTTTAATGCGGCAGTTCTCGAAGTCTGTAGATCCCTGGGATTGCCCAAAAGTCTCTCAAGGGGTCTGTGGGGTCAAAATCATTTTCATAAGAATTCTAAGATTGCCCTTTTCACTGCATTAGAATTTGCATCGATGGTACAAAAGAAATGGTGAGTAAAACTTCTGGCTACCATGGACTCATACTAAAAAAAAAGTCCGTTTCACATAATACCCTTGATGTAGTAGTAAAAATCATTAATTTGATTAAATCTTGATTCCCGAGTACATCTTCTTAATGTTCTCTGTGACAAAGCACTTTTGTGCCATACTTAAGTATAATGGTTGTCTTGAAGGAAAATGGGTGTTATTTACTTTTTTGAGAGAGAGAGAGAGAGCAGGGGAGGGAGAGGGACAAGCAGACTCTGTGCTGTGTGTGGAACTGGTTGCGGCTGGATCTCAGGACCCTGAAATGATGACCTGAGCCAAAGTCAAGGGTTGGACACCTAACTGATTGAGGCACCCTGGTGCCCCTAAATTTTTTTTAATGAAAAAGAATTCATTTAAAAAATCAAAATTATTTTAAAATTATTTTTTAAAAATGAAAACAATGCAAAAAAAAAAAAAAACAACAACCCTCCACGATGAGCAAAATATCAGTATTTTAAAAACAAGATTCAGCCAATACTTGCATGATTGCCACACTGGCCTTACCGTAATCCTGGCCCTAGTTCCAATAAAAGTTTATTTACAAAAATAGGTGGTTAGTCTTTGGGCCATAATTTGCTCATTGATATTTTTAAAATACTGCATTTAAGGGGCGCCTGGCTGGCTCGGTCAGTGGAGCATGTGACTCCTGATCTTGGGGTCGTGAGTTCAAGCCCCACGTAGAGCCTAGAGCTTACTAAAAAAAAAAAAAAAAAAAAAAAAGTGTATAGTAAAATCCCGTATTTAAAATGTTGTTTGATTCCTGAGATTTTTGGTTCCCCAAATTTTGTACCCAAAGGAGGTGTGCCTCACTTGCCTTACCCTAGTCCTTGATCTGCATTATAATAAGGTTATGGAATGTATTGATATTACTAGAGAACAAATCCAGAAATGACAATTTTCAAATGTGTTGAGAGCATTATCGTGGCTTGAAAACTACTCAAACAATAATTCTCTATGTTTCCATATATGGGTTTAACTCATCCTTCTAGAGGCGGAGCTGTCTGACTCAGGAGGAGCCTGTAGGCTGGTTTTCCAGCAGACTTGAGGCTTGCCGTGTGGGCAAAAAGCAGGAATAAACCATGCGTAGGGCCAGCTCCACCTCAGGTAGTGTTCCAGGGACCCAAGAACCATGCTTGGAGCATCAGAGTGGTAAAGGAAATGGTAGCAAATCCGAGGCTCCAATTCCACCTCTCCTGTCAATACCCAGCCGGACCCATCAATTTCCCTATTACCCCCGTCTGCCCCACCCGTGTAGGCTGGTTCCCTCATGGGTTTCCTCGCACAGATTGAGTTTGACAAGAGTGGTTGATAGAGCTAAGGCCGTGTGATAAGGAGAAAGGAGGCTTCGACCCTGTTAACACAGGTAATGCAGACATCCCCCAAGATAGACAGTTCCGTTCTGATGGCTGTTGGGCAGCTCAGATTTTAATTTACATCCAAAAGGTTGGGGCCCTGTGCATTGTCAGTAATATCATATATGTAACTGCATTACACCAAATAATGTGGGCATTTACACCAAAATAACACAGATGTGTGCAGCAAGTATCCTCCCAGTGATAGAGACAGTCTGAGGTTTCTTACAGTCATTGCTGCCTGCTTTATTCTTTTGGTAATAACTGAGTTTTCCTGGTATGATATAGGCAAAATAACAGCCCCCAAAGATATCAAGTCCCACTCTCTGGAACCTGTAAATGTTATCTTATTTGAAGATAGGGTCTTTGCAGATATGATTAAGTTAAGGATTTTTACTTATTTTATTTTATTGTTTTTTAAAGATTTTATTTATTTAGTTGTCAGAGTGAGAGAGAGGGCATAAGCAGAGGGAGCTGCAGGCAGAGGGAGAAGCAGGCTCCCCGCTGAGCAAGGAGGCCGATGTGGGACTCCATCCCAGGACCCTGGGATCATGACCTGAGCCAAAGGCAGACGCTTACCCAACTGAGCCACCCAGGTGCCCCAAGTTAAGGATTTTTAGATCGATATTCCTGGATTATCTGGGGTGGGGGGCCCTAAGTGCAACCACCTATATTCTTTTTTTTTTCTTTTTTTTGTTAGTCACCATACAGTACATCCCTGGTTTCTGATGTAAAGTTCGATGATTCATTAGTTGCGTATAACACCCAGTGCACCATGCAATACGTGCCCTCCTTACTACCCATCACCAGCCTATCCCATTCCCCCACCCCCCTCCCCTCTGAAGCCCTTAGTTTGTTTCTCAGAGTCCATAGTCTCTCATGCTTCATTCCCCCTTCTGATTACCCCCCTTTCTTTGTCCCTTTCTTCCCCTACTGATCTTCCTAGTTCTTATGTTCCATAGATGAGAGAAATCATATGATAATTGTCTTTCTCTGGTTGACTTATTTCACTTAGCATTATCTCCTCCAGTGCTGTCCATGTTGCAGCAAATGTTGAGAACTCGTTCTTTCTGATAGCTGAGTAATATTCCATTGTATATATGGACCACAACTTCTTAATCCAGTCATCTGTTGACGGGCATCTCGGTTCCTTCCACGATTTAGCTATTGTGGACAATGCTGCTATGAACATTGGGGTGCATATGGCCCTTCTCTTCACTACGTCTGTATCTTTGGGGTAAATACCCAGTAGTGCAATGGCTGGGTCATAGGGTAGCTCAATTTTTAACTTTTTAAGGGACCTCCACACTGTTTTCCAGAGTGGCTGTACCAACTTGCATTCCCACCAACAATGTAGGAGGGATCCCCTTTCTCCACATCCTCTCCAGCAATTGTTGTTTCTTGCCTTGTCAATTTTTGCCATTCTAACTGGCGTAAGGTGGTATCTTAGTGTGGTTTCTTTTTTTTTTTTTTTTTTTAATAATGATTTTTTATTATATTATGTTAGTCACCATACAGTACATCCCCGGTTTTCGATGTAAGGCTCGATGATTCATTAGTTGTGTATAACACCCAGTGCACCATGCAATATGTGCCCTCCTTACTACCCATCACCGGTCTATCCCATTCCCCCACCCCCCTCCCCTCTGTAGCCCTCAGTTTGTTTCTCATAGTCCATAGTCTCTCATGTTTCATTCCCCCTTCTGATTACCCCCCCTTTCTTTATCCCTTTCTTCCCCTACTGATCATTCTAGTTCTTATGTTCCATAGATGAGAGAAATCATATGATAGTTGTCTTTCTCTGCTTGACTTATTTCACTAAGCATTATCTCCTCCAGTGCCGTCCATGTTGTAGCAAATGTTGAGAACTCATTCTTTCTGATTGCTGAGTAATATTCCATTGTATATATGGACCACAACTTCTTAATCCAGTCATCTGTTGCAGGGCATCTCGGCTCCTTCCACGATTTAGCTATTGTGGACATTGCTGCTATGAACATTGGGGTGCATATGGCCCTTCTCTTCACTACGTCTGTATCTTTGGGGTAAACACCCAGTAGTGCAATGGCTGGATCATAGGGTAGCTCAATTTTTAACTTTTTAAGGGACCTCCACACTGTTTTCCAGAGTGGCTGTACCAACTTGCATTCCCACCAACAATGTAGGAGGGATCCCCTTTCTCCACATCCTCTCCAGCAATTGTTGTTTCTTGCCTTGTCAATTTTTGCCATTCTAACTGGCGTAAGGTGGTATCTTAGTGTGGTTTCGATTTGAATTTCCCTGATGGCTAATGATTTTGAACATTTTTTCATGAACCACCTATATTCTTATAAACGGGGGGCAGAGGGAGATTTTGCCCACACAAAGAAGGCAATGTGAAGACGGAACAGAAAGGGATTTGAAGATGCTGGCCCTGAAGATTGGAGTGATGAGTCCACAGCCGAGCAACGCTGGCAGCCCGCAGAAGCCTGGAGAGGCAGGGAATCTGTTCTCCCCCAGAGCCTCTGGAGGGACTACTGCCAGACAGACATCGTGATTTCGGCCTAGTGATTCTGACTTCAGACTTCTGGCTTCCAGAACTGGGAGGCAACAAAGTTCTGTTGTTTTAAGCCACGAAGTTTGTGTTAATTTGTTACAGCGGCCCCAGTAAACTAATGTACCAAATCTCCAAAATCCTAAAATGGAACCATTTGCATAAGACTGAAAATGAGTCAGTCTGGGCTAGGGGAGCATCTGTAATAGTGCAGACCATTTATTAAGCAGCTGTGTAAGCCAGTATGTTTTATTTCCAAAGTTTATAGCCTTTTATAGTTTATTCATTGAGTCACGGAATATTTATTCAGTACCTCCTCTCTGTAATTGTCTTAGGTGCACGTATTCAAACACAAAACTGGGTAACGTAGTGCTTGGAATTTAACAGAAGTCCGTTGAGCTTCTTCCTGGGTCCTCTCTAGTAGGAATCCATAGCCACCCTGTGCTCCCATGGTTCCCCCGTCTGCCTCCCAGTTGACCATCTTTCAGTTACTGCATGTCTTAAAAAATATATATATATTTTCCATTTCATGGTAGCTGAGAACTTGAAGGTACTTTGAGGAAGCAAAGGAAGAAGTGGATGTCGGGAGAATTGCTTGCCTAAATGGTTCATTTTATAACCAGGCCCATCGATTGTCTCTTCCTGGGAAGGATCAAAGTCTGCATTTAAAGCATCCACCCTTTTTATTATCATTTGATTGTGGGTTTTCCCCAGAGCTCCTGTTCAGTTTTGCCTTAGATCAGTGGTGCCCACTTGGAGAAAACGATGTGTTGGCTGGATGGCCAACTTCCACAAAATGAGTGGCTATCTGGTTCTTTTTAGTCTGACAATATAGAAATGATTTGTCCATCAATTTCTCATCCACTCTAAAAAAATGCTTCTCTTAGTTTATTAATTTCCAGCAAGCAGACCCTGGGCCTGTTTTTGGCTATAGCTTCACCCTGTGTATATTAAGTAAACTTTTTTTTAGTATGGACAGCCCATGAATGAAACAGAATTGGGGCAAGAGAGATACTTGATGTGCTGTATTTAAGTGTGCAGAAATTGGGAATCTGTTGGTGAACTGTGGAAGGTATCGGTGTGTCTCAATGCATATAGTTGGTGAAGTTTAGCCAGAAATAAGGAAAATCTGTGGAAACTCTTTATGGCTTCAGCTATCTTTTCCAGCCACATCAGTATCACCAGAGCAAACCAGTTCTCATCCCTATAATGTAGCTACAGTTCCTTTGTTTCTTCCCATTTTATCCCCATGTCTTGTGTGTTGCTGTTACGTGCCTAGCACTTTCTGGTCAGATATCTCTGTGTCAGGAGAAAGGGGAAAATGTGCATTTTGGACTTGGGAGAAGGAAAGTTTCCTCTACCTTTCAAAGTTCTTCTGGCTGGTCTAAGACTTAAATTGACATGAGACAGATTCATAGGAGAAAATAAAATATAATTTTGTACTGTGGGAACCCCACATACACAAGAGGTTCCTAGGCAGGTAAAATGAGGTATATATGCCATCCTGAGCTAAGGAATGGGGGAGGGGACTGAGGCTTCAAAGGGGAGGAGGCCGATTCACAGGACAGTAAGAAGAAGAACAGATGTTTGAGAATTAGATGCTTGCTCTGCCATGTGGATTGGTCACTCAGATAAAATTTATCTCTGGTAATAATCCTTATTCTGGGAAAGATACTCCATTTAGATTCTTCTAGGTAGTAAAAGGAGGGGCAAAGGTTTCTCTCCAGCCCACAGGGTCTCAGCTGCCTTCAGCTCAAAATAATCCACATGCCAAAGTGGGACATTGTGAGGAGACCTGCTTTGAACCCCTCAGCCCCGTCCCATGCAGCCTCTTTGTGAAAAATTTTTAATGAGATGATCATGGTCTTGACCTAAAAGAAAGAGGGAGGATAAGAAAGGAGGATAAATGGAATGGAATAAAGCTATTCCTAGTCTGGATTTTGGGAAGCAAACAGTGGAGTCTTACTCAGCCAGCTGGTCCGTACCCTCACATCCAGGCTGGCAAGAAGTTGTGAAAGATAGCACACGCGTGCACACATGGGGTCGTGAGGTGGAGGAATGTTATGTGGGTTACTCCTTTTCCCTCAGTTCCCATTTCTGCACTGTTCAGAGTTTTTCTGGCAGAAGAAGAGCAAAAAACAAACAAACAAACAAACAAACAAAAGGATTTATCTTTTAAGCTGTGCCACCTACGAATAAAACCAAGGGAGTGTTGGATTTCAGCCTGGAATGGGATTGTACTATTTGCCCAAATTAAAATGCAAGGAGGCTGAAGGCACAGTGGAGTAAGGGACAAAGAGACTGTCATTAGTGGTAAATCTCTTATTTTTGTGGCATATAATTGTCGGAAGCTGCGCTGGGGAACTTATGTAAGCCAGAGAGTTGTTCCTCCCCACCTTGGTGACCTGGCTACTGATTTTATCTTGCACTGAAGCATACCAGGGTTGCCTGGATAACGAGGAGCCACAGCTGGTGGGGACGACACCTCCAGAAATGCTTTAAGTCCATCAGGGGACAACTTTGTTTTGGATTTCAACTAGTGCAGGGTTTGAAATGAAGAACTACCATCATGGTTGGTCTGGGAAAAAGGAGACACATCATCTCTCTCAGAAAAAAAAGAATAAGATGAGTCAATGGAGGGACAAAGCCTTTTTGCAGCCACATCTATCAGAAAGATTGCTGTCATCAGTTCTTTGTCCTGAGGATGTTAGGAATAGGGGACATATAAATCATGCCCCCTTTGTCAGTATGGGTCCCTCCATTAAAACCTCTGTCTGAAATTCGATGGACGCCACGTGTGGGATTCATATCTCTCTGACTTAACAAGAGCACTTTGGCTCAGGCCATGTTGATAAATATTCTCTTTAAAGGTTTTTATTAAAACCTTAACTGCGCAATACTTAAAACTTAAGGTAGCCACAAGAATACTGTTCACATTTTAGTCTGAAAATGCCATGCGATTGAACTGGGTTACCCACTGAAAAAAGGTCAAGAAATTTAACTGAAAACTTATTTGCTGAACCCTGAATCTTGATAGATATTCTGCTACACCTGAGAACAGCAGCAGGACACAGCAGATCCAAAGTGTTCAAACAAACAAGAAAACAAACAAACCCGACCCACCAAACTTCTGGTGAATCTGTTCAAGTCAAAATTGAATCTGTATGTTGTTCTCTAAAGAAATAGTTTTGAAAATGAGCCTAACCCTTGGCGGTATTTTGTTCACATTGGGTCCCTTAGAAGTAGTGTTTCTGAGTTTCTCTGGTGGCAAAAAGTTTTCCTAATTTAGTATTTTGTCTCTGTTTTAAAATTCCACCATGTACCAGGAAGAATGTAGCAGTCAGCTTATATGTCACCGAAAATCTTTATAAAGATCCTCTCAGAGCAAAGGCTGATTCCATATATATATATATATATATGCATTTCACAAGTGTATGTGTGTGCTTAGAATATGTTTGCAAATGCATGCAGATAAATTGACTTGAAAGAGCAAAAGTTCATTCCCAAAATTAAAAGAAAAAAATTGTGGCACTGTTTTCAGCATGAAGCTTCCTGTTCACTCATCGTGCTACGCGCTGACCTTCCTCCACAGACGTTGCAATTTTGCGGCAAGGCCGAGGCTGAATTGGACCCATTATGCAGATGCTGCAGGATATGCATAATTATAAATATAAAAAAAAATGTTCATTTCCGGAACATTTGTTCCACAGCCCAAGCAAAACACTAATACTCCCTTGTGCTTCAAACGTCTTCCCCAAAAGCTTGGGCTAAGGCCTTCCCATTGTGTCTGGGGAATCTAATTATCTGGGACCAGAGAAAGAGCCGCTTGTTTGGGGGAAGACCAGAGATGATGTCAGCCATTTAAGAGGGAGGCAGGGGTGACAGCTGAGAGACTTAATCCTGAAGAAGACTGGCCCAGCGGTTAATTTGTATCATACTTTTTATTCTGGCTACTGAGGGTGAATTGGTGGGTGGGAGTGGAATAAGATCCCAGCCATTTGGTGAATATGTAGCCAAGGCCCATTGCATTTGGCATGCATATGTATTTCCCTCTTCAACAGAGGATGTTTTATTTTCATTTAATACCTTGAATTGTTCTCTGCTCTTAAGAGCAATTAATGACCTTTCCGGAATCCATCTTAGACAGTGGCGTACTGAGGAATGGATTCTAATAAGGCCCTTCTTCCTTGGGGCCTGATGCCCTCTGCCCCTCTCCACTGGGCACCACTCTGCTCTAATCACTACCTCTCCTGCTGTTCCTGACAAGCTCATTTCTGCTCTTGCTGTTTCCTTGGCCCCCAGAACTCTCCTTACCTTTTCACTCAGAGCTCTGCTCAAGCATCATTTCCCTCCGCCCCCACTCCCTAGCTTTTTCCTGCATTAAATGTCTTTACAGCCCATGTTTCTACCTGAAATTAAGTTATGTTTGTTTGTTTATTGTCTGTCTTCCCCACTAGAGAAGAGAGGCGTCATCTATCTCATTCACTCTCCATCCCAGAATATGGAGCATGGAACTTACTAGGAACTCACTCAGTATTTGTTGGATTAATGAATGAAAGATGAAAGATGTATATGAAACATCCCGCAGAATGACTCCCATTTATGGGGCAAATGAGCTGTTAGGTAGAATCTGAGGCATGGCATCCTCAGTCCAGTGAATTATTATTATTTTTTCACAAAGTAGGCAGAGAAAGTAGGCTGGCCTTTTCCCCATTGTGCCCTTTGCTTATCAGTTATCATCAGTTTTGATTTCCCATTATTATACACACAATGCACACACACACGTGAGTAGACATAGCACACAGACATACATACATATACACACACAGTATATGTGCATAACATGTGCTTATATACACATGTATGTATAATATATGCATAACATACAATCATGATACTTATACAGACACATACTTCCCTCGGGAGATGCCTTAAAGAGCACAATTATAACTGTCCATTATATTTTTGTCATATTTGAAGCCACCATCATGCCATTTGTGCAGGAGAGAGGATCTCTTGAAAATGACTTCTTCCATTTATCTAAAAGACACTTTAAAGTATTTTATCAAAACTCCAATATTCTCCTTTTCCAGAATGTGGTAGCTTACCCAGGGGCTCTCTGTGGCCTATCTCACCCTCAGCGTGGGACACAAAATGCAATAAATGCCAGGCATGCATTAATTAACTAGTTCATTCATGCAAAAGATATTTAGGTGCTGGGATGCAATTATGAGAAAATTGGCCAAAGTCCCTGTTCTCCACGTGGAGGTTACCTAACGGTTGGGCGGTCTGTTACCAGTGAAGCCTTCTGGGGTAAGCAAGAGCTCCTCTGAACCAGTCCTGGGGCAGCTTCTTGGTATTGCCAACTATGAGCGAGCAGGGAAGCCACAAATGAAGAATGCAGTTAGATCTATTTTATATTAATGGGTGGGCATGTTCATAGCATTGGAAAAGTCCGATAGCCCTAGTGAGTAGACATCAAAGTATAAATAAAGGATATGGCATCAAAATGTATGTAAGCATTTAAGTTTTAGTCTAGGATCCCGAAGGATAAAAAGAAAATATTTTATTTGCTGTATTGTCTTAGCTGACAGCTTGCCAGTTTATTATTCGTTCAACCAATGGTGCTTTGAATTCTCACTGCGCAGGGCACTGGGGAGATAGTGGAATATTCTGGCCCCATGGAGCATACTTTCCGCTGGAGGAGCCATACCAGAAACACAGTAAAGATGCAGATACAGTGTAAGTGTGTTAAACAGCATGGTTAGCAGGAGGGAGAGAAACATGAGGGAAAGAGAGAGTGGAGTGAGGGAGGATGTGAAGTTTTACATATGATCAGGGAGTGAGTTTCTGAGCAGTAACTTTTCAGCGAAGGCATGGGGGAAGCAAGGAGTGAGCCTTGCAGTAATTGGGAAAGGAGCTGTCCAGGTGAATGGAACTGCAAATGATGAGCCTCTGAGAGGGTGCGGTGTCCTTGTTGATGGTATGCGACTGGAGTGGGGTGACATGGGGAGGAGAGAAGGGGATGAGGCAGAGAGGTCATGAGGACTGAGACCACGAAGTGCTTCGAGGGTACAGGGAAGACCTTGGCATTCACTGTGGAAGAGGGGGGAAGCCATGGGAGGATTTTGAGCAGTGATGTGGTAAGGTCTGACTTTGATTCGAACAGGTAATGCTGTGAAAGCTGTGTGGCTGCTCTGTTGAGAACAGACTGAGAGGAGGAGGACACTTGGGGAAGCAGGATGACCCGATGGGAGGCCTCTGGAACCATCCAGAAGGGATGGTTGTTCCATGAAAGAGGGATATGCAAAAATAACCTCCAACGGCCACAGGAGCGCTAAGGCCAGCGAGAAAGGCCAACAGGTCCACCTTGACAAGAAATGGTTTATTAAAGGGACTTAGGGACAGAAGCATGTCTTGGGCAGCTGCAAGCCGAATAGATCTCTATGACCCCACCTCCCGTAAGACCTGGCTTTTGTAGCCCTAGAGGCTGGGGAGGAGTCCGGGTGGACCACCCCAGGGGGAATGTTTGAGAGTAGTGCTGTGTCACAGTCATTTCTCCTGTGCTGATTGAGGACGTTAGGCCCCAAGGGTGTACTTAAGGGTGAGGTTAGACAAGAAAGAGTAATGGGGGACGGGGCTGTGCTCAAGAAGATGTCACGTTGTCATGCAGATTTCTCTACAGCTTTGTCCAGGAGTCTGGGTCACTGAGACACTGAGTGTCTTGGGTCAAGGTGGTAGCTTGGAGATGGTGGGAAGTGATTGGATTCCAGATGTATTTTGAAGGGAGGCCTCGGAGAAGTTGTGATGGACCAAATGAGAGAGGAATCAAGGGTGGCTCGAAGGGTTTGTTCTGAGCACCTAGAAGGATGAAGGAACTGGTGTGGAGGGGCTGCCAGGAGCTTAGTTTCAGGTAGGTAAGGCTGGAGACCTACGTGGAGATTTCAGGTAGATTTGGACATAAGTTTAGTTCTGGAAGTAATAACCCACTTGACCCTTTTTCAGTGCGTCTTTGTGCAGGCACTTTTCCAAGTGCTTTGCCAGTATCCACCTAATCCCCCTGTGAAGTGGGTACAGTTGTCAGCCCCATTTTTGCAGGTGAAAACTTTACAGCAGAACAGATAGGTTAAGTAACTTGCCTCAGGTTGCAAGACTGGGCGTAGAATGAGGCAGACAGTCTGGATCCAGGGTGCCGGCACCTAACCTCTTAGGAAAGGAGGGGTCGCAGATTTCTATCTTTTTTTACTGTGTTCTTTGCTGGATGGATGTGGCTGTGAAGAGCCCCGGTGTCAGCAATCTGCTGCCCTCCGGCCCAGGTGTCCAAGGCCTGGCCCCTGGGAGGAGAGTCAGCCCCAGGCTCCACACTTCCTCTCCACAGCTCAACTCCTCTTGTGGCCTGAGGACATTCACTTCAGAACCTACATAAAGTGATTCATCTAAGATTTCTTTTCTTTTTAAAGATCTTTTTAAATTTTTATTTATTTGTTAGAGCACAAGCAGGGGAAGTGGCAGGCAGAGGGAGAAGCCAGTTCCCCGCTGAGCAAGGAGCCCCATGCAGGACCCTGGGATCATGACCTGGGCGAAGGCAGACGCTTCACTGACTGAGTCACCCAGGCTCCCCTCATCTAAGATTTCTAAGCTGATAGGTAAATAACGTGTATTGACCAAATGAGAACAGTGCTTTTGAGATGTAGGGACTTTGCCTCTCCCAGCTGCATTATTTCTAGTTACTCTTTCAGGGAAATACTGAAGTGTTATCCTAACAAATGTAAAACACCAGTGTGAAAATACAAATAATTAAACTAGCTTTCTTTCTCAGTATCTTTTGATATGTGGTTTTAATAAGCTTTATTTACCTATTGAATAAATATGAAGGAACATATTTAAAGTATATATTAAATGAGAAAGAACAACAGTACAACCCCATCACCCAGTTTACTAAATAGAATATTGTCATCACTCAGAAGCCCCCATGTTTCCCCGCTGATCATATCAGACATCCTGTTCCTCCTCCCTGTATCACTACCCTCCTGGAGTTTGTGATATAAACTACATTATTTTTCTTAACAGCTTTTCTGCCTACACATGCATCAAGAATGATATAATTTAATTTCACCTCTTTTTGAACTTTATATAAATGGAATAATACTGAATGTATTATTTTGTAGCTTGCTCCTTTAACACGACATTATTTATGACATTTTTCCATGTCACCTGCAGCTATAATTCCTTTAGTTTTTATTGCTGTGTATTCCATTATACTAATATAGCACGATTCAGTTATCCATTCTATTACTGTCAAGTATTTGCCTTGTTTCTACTTTTGGCATTTAAGAATGTGTTTCTATGAGCATTTTTTTTTCCTTCCTATGAGAAATTCTAAACATACAATCTAGAGACCAAGTACAAGTGGTTCTCTCATGTAAGAGTCAGAGGGGACTTGCTGGGCTGGAGATAACACCAAGCCATTTTCTAAGATGGTTCTAGTTTACTCTGTCAACCATGTATAAAAGATGCTGAGTCACCACTTCCTTGTCTGCACTTGAGATTGTCATATTTTTCTTTTTTTAAATATTTTTTTCTATTTTAGTCATGAAGAGGCATGGAGAAAGGGAAGGGGAAGAGTAATGGTATCTCATGTGGTTTTAATTTGCATTTTCTAGATTGGTGAGACTGAGCTTTTTTTTTTTTCCATTTGGATTTTTTTTTTCTTTCATAAAAGTCCTATTCAGGTGTATTCTTGTTGGGGTCTCTCCCTTTTTCTTGCTGATTTCTAGGAGTTCCTTGTGGATATGATATATGGCAGTATATCGTACACATGGATGTAGGATAAAGCGGATAGTGTTTTCACTCTCTTTATAGTTCCTTTTGTAAAAAGAAGTTCTTAATTTTAATGATATGAAATTTGTTTGTTTTTATGCTTAGTGCTTTGTGTGTCTCAGTAAAGGAAATCTTTCCCTACCCTGAAGTCATGAGCGTGTGTGGGGATATGTCTTCTAAAATATTTCTTTTCTTTTTTCTTAAATTTATGTATTTAGGGATACCCGGCTGACTCAGATGGTTAAGTATCTGCCTTTGGCTCAGGTCATGATCTCAAGGTCCTGGGATCGAGCCCCACGTCGGGCTCCCAGCTCAGCGGGGATCCTGCTTCTCCCTCTCCCTCTGTCTCATCCCCTGCTTGTGCTCTCTCCCTCTCTCTCTCAAATGAATAAAAAGATTTATGTATTTATTTGAGAGAGTGAGAACACACATGAGCATGGGGGAGAGGGGCAGAAGGAGAGGGAGAGAGAGTTTCAAGCAGACTCCACCCTGAGCTTGGAGTTCAATGCAGAGCTTGATTTCATGACCCTGAGATTATGACCTGAGCAGAAACCAAGCGTTGGACTTCAACTGGCTGTGCCAACCAGGCACCACTAAAATATTTCTTGTGGAGCCTTTTATGCTTTGACATTCAGTCCACCTAGAATTGAATTTTCCATTTGGTGTGAAGTAGGAGTTTAATTTCATTTTTTTTCTATATAGTGTTTTACTATTATTTCTATTATTTTATTCATTTTTTAAAAAGATTTTATTTATCTGAGAGAGAGAGAGAGACAGCCAGTGAGAGAGGGAGCACAAGCAGGGGAGTGGGAGAGGAAGAAGCAGGCTCCCAGCGAAGGAGCCTGATGTGGGGCTCGATCCCAGAATTCCTGGATCACTCCCTGAGCCGAAGGCAGCCGCTTAACGACTGAGCCACCCAGGCGCCCCTATTTTATTCATTTTTAACATATATTATTAAAATTCTGCTTTGTTCATATCTAAATAGTGTGATTCTGCTTATAATATGAGGAAAAAATATGCAAGGATTTTGAGAATGAAGTAAATCTGTAAACCGATTTGGGGAGAATTAACATCTTTACAACATTAACTTTTTAAAACCCTAATTATATCTCTCCACTAATTTAGATCTGTACAATCTGTTAATAAACTTTAGAAGTATCTCCTCTGAGGACTTGTGCATCTTTTGTTAGATTTATTATGATATACACTTGATTTTTTTGGTTGCTGTTATAAATGCTATCTTGTTTTAATTTTCTATATATTTCTTATTAATTTTCAGAAATGCAGTTATTTATATTTTTAAAAACACAAGCACTCTGCTAAAATTATTAATTTGATAATTTCTTAGGGTTTTCTGGTTATTTCCTATATAAAAAATATCTGCAAAGAATGAATTTTATTTTTTCACTCCTTTTTATTTCCTGCCTTACTGTGAAGGTTCTGACCACACATAGGATGTTGAATAGAAGTGGGAGTAGTGGGCACCTGTCATCTTGATCAGGATCTCCAAGGGAAAGCTCTCCAGCAGTGCATAGTGTTTGCCATAGGGTTTTGGGGTTAGCTCTACTATGTCTAGGGAACTTCTTCTGTTTCTAGTCTGCCAAAAATTAACATGAATAAATACTAAAATTTATTCAGTGCTTTCTCTATATGTATTATGATGAAAATATGGTCCTTAATCCTTTAATGTATTATTATGGTTAATTACATTAATTTAGTAATGTTAACCCACACATTATCAACAGGGTGATATTACCTCCAGTGGGGCTAAAAAAGTTCTTGGGGGGCAAAGAAATCCTATTCTTTTTATGTGTACAGCATAGTTATATATACAGTACATGATAGATATACAATATATCTGTCTATTAAAATTTAAAAGGGAATTGATAAACTGGACCTCATCAAAATTGAAAGTTTTGCTTTATAAAAGACCCCATTAAGAGGATAAAGAAAGAAGTTATAGACTGGGAGAATATATTTGCAAACTACATTATCCAACAAAGGACTAATATCTAGACTATATAAAGAAACCTCAAAACTCAACAGTTAAAAAAAAGCAAGCAATCTAATTAGAAAATGAGCAACAGACAGAAACATATGTTTCACTGAAAAGGATATACAGATGGCAAATAAGCACCTGGAAATAGGTTCAATATCATTACCAAAAGGGAAATGCAAATAAAATGAGTTATCACTACACACATATTAGATGACTTAAAAATAGTGGTAATACTAAATGCTAGTGAGGATGCAGAGAAATTAATTGCATGTTTAGTTTTATGAGGAACTGTCAAACTATTTTCCAAAGTCATTGTTAGGGTTTACATTCTCACCAACAATACATGAATGATCCATTGTATGACCTAGCAGTTGTACTCTGGGGCATTTATCCCAGAGAAATGGAAACCTAGTTTCATACAAAAACCTATACAAAAACCATATGTGAATATTCAAAGCACCTTTGTTCACAATAGCTAAGAACCGGAAACAGCCCAGATGTTCTATGACAGGTGAATGGTTAAACTACCTGTGGTTAGTCCATACCGTGGAACAGTACTCAGCAATCTAAAGGAATGAAGTATTGATACATTCAGCATCTTGAATGAATCTCAGAGGCATTATGATGAATAATAATAGCCAATCCTAAAAGGTCACATACTGCATGATTCCATTTATATAGCATTCTTGAAATGACAAAATTATAGAAATAGAAAAACAAATTAGTGGTTGCCCTAGGTTAGGAACAGGGCATGAGGGGAAAAGGTAGAAATGAATATAAAAGGTCAACATTCCTTGTGGTGATGGAACTGTTCTGCATCCTGACTGTGATGGTAGATACACAACCTACACACTGATAACATGACATAGAACTAAATATTACATACCTAAGTACATGTAAAACTGGGGAAATATGAGTGAGATTGGTAGATTGTATTAATATCAATTTCCTGGTCATGATATTCTGCTGGGGAGGAGGAATGTCAAGGGAGAGGACGATTGGGGAAAAAATGTCAGTGGGGCAGTAATGAGAAAAAGTTGAGAAATACTGTGCTAAACCAACCTTGCATTCACTGGATAAATTCAATTTAGTCATGATGTAATTCTCCTTTTCATCAGTCTAAGGATTCTCTTTGATAATAATTTATTTGGGATTCTTGTATCTATGTCCATGATTGGGGTTGACCTGTAATTCTCATTTTGGAGAATATAAGTAAAAATCAGATACACTTTGTCAGGTTTTAATGTTGAAATGCTAAGCTCATAACATGAGTTGAGTGCTCTCTCTTTTTTGTACTCTGAAAGATTGAAATTTTTTTTTCTTTAAAGTTTGATAGAACTTTTCAGTGAAACCACCTGGCCTGACATTTCCTTATGATAATTTATGTATTGATTAACTTTATTTGACAATTATTGGACAAGTCAGGTTTTTAACTTTCTTCTTGAATCCAGTTTTGAAGTTATAATTTCTTAGAACTTCTACAGTGTTATCTTTTTTTCAAATGTATTGGTGTAAAGACATTCATTATTTCTCCTCATTGCCTTCTAAATGTATATAGCATTTGTAATTATGTGCCTTTTTTTCATTCTTAAGGTTATTTGTGCCCTCTTTTTCCTTGATTTTTCTTGGCAGTTCTTCAAGTCTATTACATAGTCTTCTTAAAGAACTTTTTAGCTATGTGCTTTTTAATTTCAATAACTTATGCTTTTATGTTTACTATTTCCTTTCTAATATTCTTTATTTTATTTTGCAGCTCCTTTTGTAACTCAATAAGTTGGAAGCTTATTGTATTAAATTTCAGTTCTTTTTTAATATAAGCAATACAACTGTTCCTGATAGTACTGCTTACTTGCATTCTTAAAATTTTCACATACACTATTTTCATTATTGTTTGGTTCTGAATATTTTCTAATATTCATTAATATTTCTTCTTTGACTAACAAATCATTTAAAAGTATGTTTCTTAGTTTCTAAATTTTTCAAATTGTCTTCTATCTAGTTTAGATGAATAGATGCTAATTATAGCTAGATAAGTGATTTGGATAACTAGAGACTTCATTGTATTGTAATCAGTGTTTGTGGTCTGTTTGATACCAGTTTTTGTTTTTTGTTAAAGTCTGCTTTATGTCATAGCATGTGGTCACTTGCCGTAAGAGTTCTAGGTGTGGGTTAGGAAGAATACGTAATCTTCATCTGTTGGTCTGTGTATGACCATTAGATCAGCTTGTTCATTTTGTTGTTTATATCTTCTTTCCTTGCTGATTTTTCTGCCTGCTTGTGATCTATCAGTTACCGAGAGAAGTGTATTTAGAAATCTCCCACTATGATGATGGACATTTCTTGCTTTCTGCAGTTCTGTCAGTTTTTGTATTAATAATTTTAAGACAAAGTTATTAAGTATATGCCAATTTAGAATTATCATATATCTGATGAATTAAAACATATAATTTTATTGTGGCCCTTTGAGTACTTCTTTTTACTTTATAGTCTATAGGCTACAATATATCAGGTTCTTTTCATTAATATTTTGTCATGTGTGACTTTCTCATCCCTTTACTTTCATCATTGACAAATCTTTGTATTTTAGATGTGTCTTTTGTGAACAGAATATTGGATTTCATTTGGTTTTTCAGCTTGATAGTCTTTTTCTTTTAGTGGGAACTTTTAGTCCATTTACGTTTATTATCAAGCACTGGTATAGTTTATTCCTGTAATCGTATGTTTCTTTTTCTCATCCTTCTTTCAGATTAATTATATTTTGTTTGTCTAAATTGTCTTTATTGTTCCCTGACTTCTGAAGATCTCCTCACTGAGTACATAATCCTGTTTGACAATTATTTTCTGTCAGCTCATTGAAGTGTGTATTGGCTTCTCTTATTGAGAAGGTGGTAGTCAGTCTAATCATCGTTCCTTTGAAAGTAATCTTATTTAAGATCTTCTCTTTGTCTTTGGTCTTGTATAGTTTTGATGTCTACCTGCATAGTTATCTTTGGTTACTCTGCTTGAGATACCATGGGATTTCTAATTTGACAAATAAAATGTTTCATAAATTCTGGGAAATTCTCAGTCGGTGTTTTGTTTTGTTTTTAAATATTGCCTCTCATTCTCTTCCTCTTCTCCTTAGAAATTCAGGTTATATAGATACCTACAAGACCTTCCCACTCTGGCTCCCATGTGTTTTAAAAATTTTAATTTTAAGTAAGCTCTACACTCAGCATGGGGCTCAAACTTACAACTCTGAGATCCAGAGTCACACACTCTATGCACTGAGCCAGCTAGGCACCGCTCTGTGTGTTTTAATCTGTGTTTCATGTTTTCCTCTCTGTCTTTCTATGCTGTCTGGACAATTTTGTATTTACAGTAGTATTTTTCTTCTCCAGAAGCTCATTTAGTTCTTTTTCAGTTCTGTGTGTTCTTTTCTAATATTTTCATTTTCTTTTCTTCTTGTTTCCTTAAGCATAGTAAACATACTTACATTTCCTGCTTAATAATTCTAGTGTCTGAATTCTTTGCAGGTCTGATTCTGTTCCACCCCCCCCCCCATAGGCTCTCTGGTTTGTGTTTATGGTAACTTGGTTTCTTACATATTTCATGATTTTATTTATTCATTTGTTTGTTTGTTTGTTTGTTTATTTATTTATTTATTTATTTAATTTTTCCATGTAGAACTGAGGAACATTCTGTCTGGGAAGGCTGGCTTTGAGGTATCTTCCTCCAGAAAGGCTTAGTAGTTGCTTTTCCCGGGTGCCTGAGGCCACTACCAACCTGGAAATACTTCAACTATGTTCTCAGACTGGAAGGTTTTCAGACCACACAAGTAGTTTTAGCTGCAAGCCCCTATGTGGGCCAGCCTATAGTTATAAATTCTCAGGAGATTTCTTTTCTCTACCCTGCACCCAGACTTAAGGCAGACAATTTTCTTTGCCATCCTTAGCAGGGGGGGTGGGACTTATTCCTAATTTACGCTTGAACGGATTCCTTTGGGAATTCAAGCTTCATGCATCACATCTTCTGTTAGATTTCCCATCTTGAGTTAGCCCTATAGGTTTTTCCTCCTTTTACTTTCTTCACAAGACATTTTAAAAAGCTCAAACTCAGGAGTCTCCCGTTTGTTCAAAGCCTCAGGGTATGAAAATCAGGTTGTGTGCTGTTTACCATTCTGGGCTCTAACTTGAACTTAGCCTCTGACAATTCGTTGCTTTCTTGCTCACCCTGTAATGTATTTTATTTTATTTTATTTATTTATTTATTTTAAAGATTTTATTTATTTATTTGACAGAGATAGAGACAGCCAGCGAGAGAGGGAACACAAGCAGGGGGAGTGGGAGAGGAAGAAGCAGGCTCATAGCAGAGGAGCCTGATGTGGGGCTCGATCCCGTAACGCCAGGATCACGCCCTGAGCCGAAGGCAGACGCTCAACCGCTGTGCCACCCAGGCGCCCCTGTAATGTATTTTAAATAATGTTATTACATTTTGCCTAATATTTTAATTTTGTTTCCCCAATAGTTTAAAGTGTCTAATCCATTATACCATAGGAAATAGCAGTCCTATAAAAAGCCTTTACAAGTTCAGCTTTGCTTTTGGCTTTTTGGTTGTTTATTTTTTCTTCTTTAGCCTTTTGAGTTTTATAGGTACAAATGTAGTTTTAACAGTCTATACTTAGCACAGACTGTTATGAGTGATTTCGGGTGCTTCTGTTGACATAACCAATAAATATTCATTGAATACCTATTCACACCAGGCATTGTTCTAGGAACAGGGGTGCAGAAGTAAGCAAAATGGACCAAAATCCCTGCCTTCCCACCAAGGAGCTTAACTTCTGGTGGGGAAGACACTGGATATGTAGTACATTAAATGGTGATAACGCTAAGGAGAAATGAAGCAGAGAAGGGACTTTGCATCTTTGGAGAGAACAGCTCAGGAATACCTTACTGAGAGGGTAACATTTTTAAGGAAAAAGCAGGGGTTAGCCATAGCATTCCAGACAGAGAAGACCTACGTGTCTTGTAAATGTCTAAGGGAATACAGAATGAAAATTCTCTGTGGTTTCATATTTGTTCCATGTCACATATATTGCTCTTTATTCTTTTTTCCCAATTTTCTCTTAACCCAAATTTCTCTTAAGTCAGCTCTGTAATTTTGAATCTCTAGCTAGGAGAACTAACCTCCCACCCCTTTTTTAAGATTCTACTTATTTTATTTATTTTTGAGGGAGGGGGAGGAGCAGAGGGAGAAGGACAAGCAGACTGTGCACCGAGCACAGAGCCCGCACACGCTCGATCCCATGTCCGCCAGATCATGACCTGAGCAAAGTTGGCCATTCAACCGACTGAGCCACTCGGGCGCCCCAGAGAACTGACCCTTCTTGAACAAGCTATTTAACCTCTCTTGAGTCAGTTTTCCCTTGTGTCAAATAAGACCACTGCCTGTCTCTCAGGATTGGAGGTGAAATGAGGTAACATTTGTAAAAATGCCTGACATTTCATGAGGACTCAAGAAATGCTGGTTCTTTCTCTTTTGTTCTTTCTTCCCCGTCCATGCTCCTTCCGGCACTTGTGTTTAGTACTTATCACTAAATTTGCAGTAAGACCCTCGTGTAACGCCATGGAGAAACCATGTGGTAGGTTATTCACATTAGAAAATTTCATTTAAAGAAAAGAAATCTCCTAAAGTGGTTTTGAAAGGCTGGATTTGGTGCTCAGGGCTCAGGAGAGAAAGTCAAGCCCTGTGCATCTCCCGCTGGAAGTTCTCCTTCATTGTATTACAGATCAGCAGCCCCAGGAAATCTCAATTTGTATATGTAATGGTCTACAGACTCTCCAGTTACAGTCAGGCTCAAGCAGAGGCATATGACATTCCTAGGCGAATACATACATATTCACCCATCTTCTCTTATCCTTTAACCTAACCTCGCTCTGATTTTGCAGTGTAATTTGCTGAGTTTTCTTGAGATTGTTGGCATGCCACTAAGAATTGAGGCAGGGTAAGGGTGAAACTGTAGGATTCATGAAGTTTTGGGTTGGATGAAGCTGAAATCTCTGTTTAGAAATAGAGGTAGAGCTGAAAATCAGTACTTTTCTTTAGTGAGATTTTCTTCAATTTGAGAGTCATGAGACCCCCTTCTTTGTGGTACTGGTTTTGATACTGACTCACCGGGGGCTCTCAGTCAGTCGTTTCCCCCCCGTCTATCATAAGTGATATTTCCATCATTTCCTTGCTGTGTCTGGCTGTCAAGATTTCATAGGATCTGAGCACCATCAAGTAAGACAAGCACTAAAGACAAACAGCACAACTATTTATATTGTATGCTTTTGGTTTTTGGTCTGTCCCCAGCCCTACCATTGACCATGCCCTGCTGGACGTGCCCTTCCTTCGACTCCCTGAGGAGATGCCCTCTGACCTCCGAGAGCAGCTGGACCACACGTTCTGAAGACACCAGTAGTCCTAGTTTTGATCCCTCATACACAGACCTGCAGCTCATCGGTGCCGAGGAGCAGATGAGCGCCAAGGCTTCTCAGGCTGACTCGACCGGTAAGATGGAGCCCAGAGGGCTTTGCATAGCACTTTCAGTGACCTTTGGCCGGTCCTAAAATCTCTGCAGCCAGCTTGGGTTGCAGAATGGGTTCAGTGTATCAGTCATCCAGTCAAAAAGCTAGAATAGAGTGGTTCAAAATTGCATTAGGAGAAAACACGTACACAGATTGGTGGATTGGTTGGCAGAGTGTTAATACTGGGAAACCACGTGACATTTTATCTTAATGTGCTATTTTCTACTATTTAGTACAAGTACTGTTTCTTGTCAGTTTATTTTCTCCTTGGATGACCGAACCATATGTAATATGCACAAGGCTGAATCTTTCATCCACTCACCTGTGCACCTTCCCTTTTCAGCAAGAGGGAGGTAGACTTAAGCAGAGAAAAAGCAAATGCCATGCGAAGCAGAATGAGAATCAGCACTCAGCCACTGTGTCCAGACTACAAATCATTTTGCGGTTATGTTTATTCTGTTGTGCTTGAATCGAGCTATGCGCCATATATTAAATTTCTCGTAAGTGTGAGAAGGATGCTGCCTGGCTTTGCAGGTAGAATAAGGGCCTGTTAACAAGCACTGTACTTGGGTTAGACTTAGGATGGCATAGGATAGATGTATTGTGTTCTTGGTGTTTCTTTTATTTGGCCCAAGGGATTATTTTCCTTTGAAAGTGGTAGAGTTACCGATAATTCCTCTGTGGATGAATTTGCCAGGTGTGTCCAACAATATTTGTTTTTCTTTCTCAAAAACATTATTTAGGAATTTGTCTCTGGATCATTTTTCAAATTTAGGTAATGTTTGTCTCTATGCTGTGTGTTATTGGAGGGGTCTACACATAGAGAGATTTCTTGCAGACTAAAGGATTCAGACAGGATTTGGATTGGTATTTGGTAATACTGCAAAGAATCCTAGTTTATCACAGTCTCTCTTCACAAGCCACAGACCCTTAGAGCATTTTGTTTTCATACACTCTCCATTCTGGTTAATCTCTGTGGCTGATGATCACTGACAGTGGCTGAAATGTGTCCCTACAACCCATCTCCACTGTGAGGAGCCTTTCGTGGTGGAAAGGCACCATCAGAAGCCGAGGCGGTTGGGAAGAGGCTGTACGCGCCCCCCCCCCCATTCGCGGCTCCTTGCTCTCAGCTGCCTTTCCCAGCCTTCCCATGAGGAGCACGCAGACTCGGGTTAGACGGCTCAGATCCTCCTCCTTCCATTTACTAGCTGTGTGACCTTGGACAAGGTCATTAATATCTTTATGACTGCATTTCCTCACCTGAAAAGTGGAGTTAATAGTCCTGCTTACCTTGTTGTTGTCCGTTCCACGTGAGACAGTTTATGTAAGACAACTTACGTGATGCCGGACACAGAAGTGATCAGCATGGACTTGGTTTCTTCCCTCTCCTGCCCTGGGTTCTTATCGCTTTCGAGAGGGGGAGGTGGGCTCCCCACTGTGGAAAAGTCAGGGTCTCTAGGCTCGGGCTGTTTTTTTCCAGTGACCTCTCTACTCAGATGAAAATTGCTTCAATTCCTAGAGGTTCCAGTGATGAAAATCAGAGTCCTACTCTGAGCTGGACATGATTAATCTGTCTCCACAGCTTATAATTATTTTCAGTGTCTCGCTTTTCTGAAGGCACATTAACAGTATTACAGTTCCCACTGAGAGAACCTCTTCCCTCATTGTTCTGGTCAAGGTCCTGGCAGGAGGCAGATGGCATCCTCAAAAAAGGTTTATCTGGAGAGGGTTTAATGAATGGACTGCTCACAGAGGCAGCGAGAGCTAGAGTCATGGCAGAGGGACTGCCTGACAGGTGCTGTGGGTGTAGGAAGGACAGAGCCACCTCCAGAGAGTTGGTGGAGTGGGGAGTGAGGACAGAGTAAATGCCCAGCTCTTGTGCTAGTGCTTCCCCCTGGCAGAGCCCAGCTGGAAGTCAGAGGGCAGCCCACAGAGGTCAGCCCACAGGCCGTAGAGCTGCTGCAGAAGTGGGGGAGAATGGATTTGGGGTGAGGGTGCAGGTGAAGCAAATGCAGAATAGCCCACACGCTTTCGTCTCTACCGGGAGCTCAGTTGCCTGTAGTCTAGGGTCACTCTGGAGAAGCAAAGGCCAAACTAGACAGTAGAATGAGGAGTGATGCTCTTAGTTCCCTCCTTTAGTGGGGGACAGTTTCTGTAGCTACGGGAGGCTAGAGGTACGCCTTTTGGCAACCATCCTTTGTTACAGAAGTAATAATAAATCATAGCCCCACTTCCCGAGTCAGTGCTGTGTGCTGGTATATGACGTGTATCATCCTGGGCCTTGACAACAGTCCTGCAGGGCAGATATCTTTCTCCCCATTTCCTAGTTGATCCTGAGTCTGGAAGGTGAAGATGCTTGTCTGAGACAGTACCGCTAAGAAATGGATGACCCTGGATTTCAACCAACATTCCAAAGCCTTTTACCATGATTCCCAAACCCAGCCGTGCCCCAGAGTCATTGTGTTTATCTTTTCGCTGTCTTGCCTTCCAGACCTTCTGTACAGACACACGTACTTTGCCATGGGGTTTATTTTTTTCAGTTTTTAAAAAAGATTTATTTGAGAGAGGGCGTGTGCACACACGAGTGGGGGAAGGGGCAGAGGGAGAGAATCTCCCAGCAGACTCCCTGCTGAGCGAGGAGCCCCATGCGGGGCTCGATCTCACAACATAGGAGCTCAGGACCTGAGCCGAAACCAAGAGGTGGATGCTTAACTGACTGAGTCACCCAGGTGCCCCAACCATGGGGTGTATTTTTGACAGAAATAGAATCAAAAGGTTTTTAAATAAGATGTGTAGTAAGTGGCGTCTGAGGGAAAAGTTCATATTCCCTTAACACATACGAGTGCTTCTGGATAACTGCTGTTTGCCTGCGGTATTGGGTTATGTAAACAAGTTTCTGGACACTCCACGTTGAAAAGAAGTCTCCTCACTCTTTAGTAATCAGCCAAGGGCCCAGGTTGGCACAGGGGAGTGCCTCCATCTCCTTCCCACCTCACCTCCACCCGCTCTTCCAGGTCCACAAGTGGCAAGCAGCGTGCCTTGGGGCCCTGGAAAAGCGAGAGGCCGTGACCGGCCCAGGCTGTGTGCACAGTGTTTGGATGCAGCCCCAGAAATAGAAACCCGGGAGTCTCTTTCTGAACGGCCTGACCTGTGTAGTCAAGGTGGACTTCAGCTTTGAAAAGCCTTTAACTCATCCTGGATAAGGAAGAACAAGGTTTAGGAGAATGACCAGATATTTCTGAACCTGTGGCATTTATCTTTCTACTTCAGTAGTAGGGAATTTATAAATGCTTTCATTTGAGCTTTTGAGAGCTTCAAAGAAATCCAGACACACTGGAAAGCCCCCCAGTCAGGTGACTACCTGTCCACCAGCTGGCACCAGGCCCGTGCCAGTGGTCAGCCTCTTGGAAAGCTCTACTGGGAGGCCGGGTGGTTCAGTGAGGGTAAACTAAATCTTCATGAGGGTCGGGAGCAGATTCTCGTCTGTTGCGGGGCACGTCCTGTCCCTGGAGCCACCGTTCCTCATCCATGAAGTGGGGCCGAGTGTCCGTGCCCAGGCCGGGCAACACGGTACGTGTGGAGCTGCTTTATGCACTGCAGAGCATAGCAGGGATTTTTTTTTTAAAAGATTTTATTTATTTATTTGACAGAGAGAGAGATAGAGACAGCCAGCGAGAAAGGGAACACAAGCAGGGGGAGTGGGAGAGGAAGAAGCAGGCTCCCAGTGGAGGAGCCTGATGCGGGGCTCGATCCCATAACGCCGGGATCACGCCCTGGGCCGAAGGCAGACGCTTAATGACTGAGCCACCCAGGCGCCCCAGGAATTTTTTTAAAACCCTAATTTCACAGCTCTGGGCCTCATGTCCTTTTGACATGGGAAATAAGGATAATACTACCCCAAACAGGACAGTAAACCGTCCGCGTGGTGGGATGAGACCTGAGAAGGGTTTTGCAGTCTTCAGGAGTGAGCTATGGGGACGTGCAGAGAGGTGCTGCGGGAAGTTCGGGGGGTTACTTTCTGTACCAAGGGCTTGAGGGTCCTGGGGAGGAGCTGCCTTGGGGAGACTTTTGGTATTTATCTGCCCCCTGCCCCATGCCTTTTAGCATTGCAGAAGGAGGTAGAGGGGGAAGAGTTGCAGCCTCCATCGGGAGCTCCCTGGGCCCAGGTGGCCCCGGGCTGTCCCTGGCAGCATGCTGTGCGAGCCTGCAGCTGGGGCAGAAGCCCTGTGATTCATCTCCTGTGTGCAGAGGGTTACGGGGGCCCGGGCCCAGCCTGTTTACCTTGGCCCCATTGCTCGCTGCTGGGCCGCAGCAAGCCGCGGACTCCTCCCGTCATCTGCAGAAGGACTTCTGCAGGGGTTTGGCGATCCCATCCCCAGCATACTTGTGGGAGGGCGAGACTCTGTGATCAACCTGTACTTTCTTCTCATTTTCTCACCAAGGGGGTAATTAGGAGGAGGAAGGCAAACAAATCCCCTCACCTTGGTTACATCACAGGGCATGGGCAGAGCTGGTGGGCACGTTGATATCTGCTCTGGGATTCAGCTCTCCAGAGCAAATGGCAGGAGAACTGGGAACAGGCAAGATCTTTAATAACACTTGTTTCCTCTCTCACCCCTGCCTCCCCGGGGGCTCCCTTTCCCTGGATGACAGGCACACCCTGTCATCTTTACCAGGCAGCCTCGCTCTGTAAC
The DNA here is from genome assembly GCF_023065955.2 of Ursus arctos. Lineage (NCBI taxonomy): Eukaryota > Metazoa > Chordata > Mammalia > Carnivora > Ursidae > Ursus > Ursus arctos. The sequence continues at coordinate 20,608,611 of NW_026622930.1, forward strand.
GCCAATAGTTTTACACGGGATGATAAACAGGAAGAGTGTCGGGGGAATAAAAATAAATCTTTGGAAGTTGGTGGCAAGCAGGAAAGAGAAAACACAGAAATGTTTGCAGGAGCACATGCTGTTGTTAAGTGATGGACTTCCATTTTGGTTTTCTTTGATATACAGGGTAAGTGGAGAGTTCAAGTGCAGGATTAGAATGCTCAGTTTGCATCAAGCCTGGATGAAGCACATAGCAGGTGTTAATAACTGTCCGTTGAATGGATCCTTGAATGAAAGGAGGGAGACTGCAGGTGGGGAGAGTCGTCTGCATCCCAGACATCTGTGTCCCATTTGGGTTTAAGAGTCCAGCATTCCCCCCAAGTGTATCCCATGCGGCAGTTCAAGAAAAACCGAGGTGCCAGGGGCCAATATGTTAGGTCATGCTGGGCCCCCTCTGATGGAGTTTCACAGGAGTATTAGATTATTAGAGACTTTCATAAGTTCTGAAATTGTGTGTAGTGTGTATATGTGTAATTTCTATGTATGCATATGTGCACGTAATTTCCGTGTGTACCTATACACACATATATTTATGTGCTTATGAAAACACATTTAGCCTTCCACTAGCCCATACTGCCTCCCTGGTTAGATCTCAATGTTCAGAAATCCAAACATACATACACATTGGCGAATTTGACTTGGAGGTTCATGCCATTGCTAAAGTGTTGGGAAACCAGAGAAACCAGAAACAAATATTTCGATGAATTGGTCTCGATTTACAAAATGAGCCCTGCTGTGTCTCATGCTCTGCTACACCTCCTGGCCTTTTTTTAAAATTCTAGATTCAGCAGACCCGAGACTACTATATTTTGTCAGACTTTCTTTGTACTTAAACCCTCGTGGCTTTTAAAGCAAACGTAGATCGTCTGTTCTTGCTTCATTTGCATTGACCTGATCACAGTGGAATTCTGCCCGCGCAGTAGGATAGCCCCAGGGATTTTGGACTTTTTTTTTTTTTTCCTCAGAAGCAAAAGTTTATACGAGGTAGAAAACTATGGACTTGAGACCTCAATTTTTGTGACAAGAACTTTTTAGATGCTCAAAAAGTTTCTCTGGTTGTTTTTAGTTAAGAATGGTGGGAGAGCATCATCAGGGCTGCGTGACTCCTTATAGGATGTGACATGTTTCTCTGTTGTCAGTTTTCTCCTAGTCCTGCTGCAGCTGGTTAGAGCATTAGACAGGAATCAGGGGCCCAGATTCCCAGTAAACAGTAATTATCATTGTGCATGATGGGGTCATGGGGGTTTCTTGTTCTCAAGACACATTCGTATTTCATGACTTTTTTTTTTTTTTACCTTGAATATATTTTCTTGGAAAACAAAAATAGAGTTAATTTGTTTTTAAAATTCTTTTGCCTAGCTACATACAAATTTCAGCAGTATTCGTAGTCTTCCTGAACAGTAGTCTCCTCCTCAAAATCAAAGAACAGTAGAACAAATTACATCCTTTTTGTCTTTTGTTAATATATATAAATTTGGCCTCATTTCTGTGTTTAGGGTGCCCGAGGATCCTTGATATTCTTGTCTCCATTAAGTTGTGCATTTTGTATTTTAATCAGTGCTGAAAAACAAACAAAAGAAACCCCTCTAATGACTGGTTTCTTGGAAGTTTCTCCAGAGAGGTTCAAAAGTTTCTCAGAAACACAAATGTTTATTGAGTAAAACTGGTATTTTACCAGTTGTTACAGATACAAAAATGAGTAAGTTATATCCCAGGACTCCTACAAAAAACTGATAATCTGAGAACAGGTTTTTTTTGCCATTAAAAGGATTTTCATAAAGGGGTGCCTGGGTGGTTCAGTCGGTTAAGTGTTGAACTCTTGGTTTCGGCTCAGGTCGTGATCTCAGGGTCATGAGATCGAGCCCCGAGTTGGGCTCCACACTCAGCCTGGAGTCTGCTAGAAATTCTTTGTCTGTCCTTCTCCCTCTGGACCTGCCCCTGCTTATGCTCTCTCTCTCTCAAATAATTTTTTAAAAAAAGGATTTTCATACATAATTTTAATTTATTTAAAGATTTTATTTATTTATCTTGAGAGAGAGAGAGAGCATGAGCAGAGGGAAGGGGCAGAGGGAGAAGCAGACTCCCTGCTGAGCAGGGAGCCCAACATGGGACTCCATCCCAGGACCCTGGGATCATGACCTGAGCCAAAGGCAGATGCTTAACCTACTGAGCCACCCAGGTGCCCCATCATACATAATTTCAAATAGTTTCTATTTATAGAATAACTGTCATGTGACAGGAATGTGTTACACACACACACACACACACATTATCTCATTCAGTCTTCACAATCTTAAAAAAGTAGATATTGCTACCCCAATTTATGGATGCAAAAACAATAGCTAAAGAGATTAAACGGTTTGGCTAAAGCCACACAACTTAAAAGAGTAGTGCTGGGATTCAGCCCCGCTGTCTTCTCGGCTCACCTGCCTGGTGCCTGGTACAGTGAGAGGCGGTGTTGCTGACCCAGTGAGCTGTGGGAAGCGGTCACGGAGAGCCTTCCGCACACCTGCTCCTGCCTCCTGTGTGTTCCCAGGGAACTAAGTACAAACCTGCCTTATCCGCTCATCTCGTTGGACGCCCGTGACTCGTTTAGGGGTCCCACTGGACCGAGGCCTTCCTGGAAGCAGGAACCACATAATGTTCACTTTATATTCTCAGCACGCTGCCTGGCACATTGAAATGATACAGGGGATCTTTGTGGAAGAAATGAACTATTCTGATGTAGGGCTGTAAGACCCGTCTTCCCAAACCTGTTCTCCAGTTACTGAGGCCTAAAGGTGTTTGCCAAATTGAAATGTGGCTTCGTGATGGGAAGGAATGAAAAGAGAATAGGAGCGTCTAGTGTGGAAGGAGACCTCTTTTCTCCTGTTTTCAAATGTTAGGCAACTCTCCAGTAGTCTCCATTCATTTTGTTTTTCCTGTTCTGTTTTGCGGGATTATTATAACCTTTTGAATGTTTTTTAAAAATCCATGCACGTGACTGTATGTGGCTATGGTGGGAGGGGGATGCTCCCTAAGTTGGGAGTCTCAGAGTCTCGCCTATCTTACACTTTCTGCATGTCCCTTCCCTGCTCAGCCATCTCAGACACTGCAGAGACGGTGAGATGGGGAAGGCTTTTCTGTGGTGGTGAAATGGGTTCTTGTGGCTGTTGAACCAACTGTGTGGAGCGAAATCTGAGAAAGGGAGGCAGAGCGTAAGATGCTGTGTTCCAGGGGCGCCTGGGTGGCTCAGTCAGTTAAGCGTCTGCCTTCAGCTCAGGGCATAATCCCGGGGTCTTGGCTCTTGGCTCAGACGGGAGTCTGCTTCTCCCTGTCCCTCTACCCCTTCCCCCACTCGTGCATGCACCCTCTCTCTCAAATAAATAAATAAAATCTTTAAAAAAGATGCTGTGTTCTAAACTAGATATTGTGCGACCATTTAATTACCAGCCTGTGGCCTCCAACCAGAGATTCTGCGAGTCCCTTGTAGAGTTGCTACAGCACTAATCCTAAAGAGGAGGTGACAGCTGAAATGCCTTTTATTGATCACCTTCTGTGCTGTGCTTTTTGGTCTTATGATCCTCCTTTTATAGATGAGGACACCAGCCCCGGAATGACACATTTGTTAAGTGACAAAATTGGGATTCACCCCAGGCTTGTCAACACTCTGCAGCTCACCCAGTCTTATAGGGCTGAGTTTAAGATGTTGTGTCCTTTCTGTTCCAAAGAGGTGAGCAAAACTGGGTATTCGCAACCATGTAGAATGCAGAGAGTCCATGAATTTGGATGATAGGTCTTTATTGTCTCTCACCTCTAGGGAGGTTAGTGAATGAGCATTTCGGTCGATTATGGATGCAGGAAACAAACCCCATTGGTCTTAGCAATACCGCCCACTTAATCAGCAACAGAAATCACAGGTGTTTCCATAGTACATTAGAGTTATGACACACATCACAAAGGATCAGTTATTTCATTGCTCCTTGGAAAGCATGGTAGTTATTGATTGTATTACTGGTAGGTTTAACATGCTGCGGTAATCCAGGTAACGTATATGGTGGCCTGGACTAGGCAACTGGATTAGGTTAGAGGAAACTGAACAGATTCAAAAAACATTTAGTATTTAGAACAGACGGAATCCCAGTCATACTGTTTCTCCCATTAGACTTCAAAATGTTCCATTTCTAAGTCTCTACTTACTCTTGCTTTTTACCCTGAATAACTCCTTTTGTTCCCATGTAACAAAGTCCTACTGATTGTTTAAGATGAAATTCAAGTGAGGTTTTCTCATGCAAAGTCCTTACTTTGTGCCTTGTATGGTCCTAAAGACTGGGCATTCCAGAGTGAGCTACCCGGAGGGAGTTCTTCTGGGAGCTGGAGGTCATGGTCCCTGTTCCACCTGTAATGTTTTGGTGGCATGGTTCTTTCATCTTCTGACCGGAGTCAGGTCCTTGAGGGCAACAATGATATTTTCATTCTTGGGTTGTCCCAGCAGTCTGGGCTCTAGCACAAAGGCCTGGAACTAAGGAGATGTCCGGTTTTTAGTTCCATCTCTCTTTGTCCAATTGCATCTGTAGGATACCCTTGCCTCTGACCTCAGAAAAGAAGAAAAGCTTGGCTTCAGACACATTGGTCCTAGGTACACCTATCTAGAAAGAGAACTTAGGAAAGCAGAAGTGAGTTTATCAGGTCATAATTTTGAGTTCTTTTACAGAATATTTTAAATGTATGTCATCAAATTCGCCCATTAAGGATGTTACCTCACACTTCAAGTAGCTTCCCTGATGAGTGATAAACGTCACGGATTGAAAGGAGATTCGAAATTGCTCACTAAAGCTCTTGTGCGAATCCCTCTACACCCAGCGAAGTTGGGCTTCAAAAAGAATTATGAGCTATGTTTTTTTCAGGTAATCAAATGCTAACTCGAGCACAACAAAATACCAGTGGACATAGAGTGCCCAGACGACAGAGGCTGGTATGCCGTGCCCTTTCAAGTGTTCGTTGTCATTATTCCTGAAGCCTTCTGGAAATAGATGTCTTTGTATTTGGTTGAGGCTCATAATGATTGGTTTGGATTCTTTAACTATCACAGACCTTTACAGTTAGAATTTAAGAGATTACTTCATGTAAGACGTTACTTCAGGGTCTTCATTTTATGGGGGAAGAAGTCAAGGCCTAAGTATTAGCAGCAGAGCCAAGCCTTATAATTCTTTGTCCCTCACCCACCATTTGAATTATTATTATTATTTTTAAGATATTTATTTCTTTCTTTTAATGAGCAAGTGGTTGAGGGGGATTGCAGAGGGAGAGGGAGAGAGAACCTCAAGCCAACTGTGCTCTGAGCGCGGGGCCCAACGTAGGGCTCGATCTCATGACCTGAGCAAAACCAAATCAGATGCTTAACCGATGCTTAATCAGGTTGCCCCCCTTTGGATTACTTAAAAAGAGATTGGCCAGGCACAACTGGCTCTTTTTCATTTTATTCCTTTCTGAACGTTTCATCTTCTTTTTCTTTTCTTTTTTTAAATTTTTCCTGAATTAAACAATGGATCCTCTTTCATGAGGGTTCAGTTCGCTCATGAAAAAGTTAAGAGCGGAGGAGCCAGTGGAGATGCAAGGTCCCTCAGATCCAAGGAACCCTTTTTTGTTTTTGTTTTTTCCTTACTAATTTTGACACCAGACATGACCATGGAAAGTCTCTTGTCTCCCAAGCTAATGTGTTTTAGATCACACAACTCTTTTCCTGGTCCTGAAGTCGGGGGTGGGGGGTGGGGGGAGGGGAGTGGGCAAGGTCTAGGTCTTTGTCACTGTCTGTGGGGCCCCTGTGCAGGGCGCTGCAGGCCATCTTACGAACAAGGTGCTGAAGAGCTACTTTTCTGACAGATCTGTTCTCACCCAACCTGAATTTACTGCAGATTCCTCAGAGCTTAGAACAGCTCCTTATTAATGTTTTATTAACATAGGCTTTCTTGAAAAATGAAAGTTAACTTTTCGTGCTTGTTTCAAGGGAGAGAATGAATTCTCAGTTTAAATGATGAAGCCGATTACGGGTCAAGTGAGGGACCAGATTATGCTACTTCCTATAAAAAGGCAGCTGCTGGTAAAATTCACATCTGCCATGAGCCTCAAGAGCAATTCACGTCACCACCTTGTGGTTCATCTAGAAACAGAAAGAAGTGCTAAACACAAGGTTATAAACATCAACAAGGTGTCAGCCCTTCCTGAAAAATAAAATAAGATGAAAATGGAGAGGGAGGTGAGCCATAAGAGATGCTGAACTCTTGGGAACAGACTGAGGGTTGCTGGAGGGGAGGGGGGAGGAGGGATGGGGTGACAAGGTGACGGGCATTAAGGAGGGTACTTGATGGAATGAGCCCTGGGTGTTGTACCCAACTGATGAATCACTAAATTCTACCTCTGAAAAAAAAGATGTCAGCCCTCCCCAGTAGCACCAAAGGTTGCTCATTGGATCTTTTGCTGTGAAATGGACAATTGATTTTTTTTTTTCAGTTTTATGTAGAGTGTTATGTGTGTTAGTTTACCAGGGCTGCCATAACAACGTACTGTAGATCGATGGCTTAAACCACAGAAATTTATTTCCTCATAAATCTGGAGGCCAAAATTCCAAGATCAGGGCATCAACAGAGTTGGTTCTTCTGAAGCCCCTGTCCTGTTTCTTCACGTGGTATTGTCTCTGGGTGTGTTTGTGTCCTGATGTCTTCTTCCTATAAGGATGGTCATGCTGGACGAGGGCCCCCTCTCAAGACCTCATTTTAATTTAACTACCTCTTTAAAGACCCTGTCTCCAAATGCAGTCACATTGGTACCAGGGGTTAAGATTTCAACATATAAATTTGGGGACACACAGTTCAGCCCATAACACTATGCAGACACAACTTAGAAGTCTCCTCCCTTGCCTGCCCAAGACACACAGATTGACACTATAAACCCATCCTCTGTGGTCTTTGTGGAGCCATCATTACCAGTGCCCTTGCTGTAGAAACTGGAGTTTGCATCTGATGTTCCACCACGTCCCTCAGCGGCAGCAAGGAGACAGGAGTTGGCTTTGCCTCATAAATCCCTCACGGGGGCACCTGGGAGGCTCAGTTGGTTAAGTGTCTGACTCTTGACTTCCGCTGAGGTCATGATCTTAGGGTCACGGGATCGAGCTCAGCGCAGAGTCTGCTTGAGGCTCTCTTTCTCTTTCAAATAAATAAAATCTTTTTTTTTTTTTTTTTTAATCCTTCAGTCAGCCTTTTCACCTGCTTATCTACAGAACGGCTTGGTGGGTCACCAAGGATTAATTTATCCTGCTCGACTGGTTGGCTTCCATGCCAGTTCAAAAGTAAATATGTTAGTTCACAAAAGAAGAAATGCAAAGAAGTGCTATGAAGAGATGATTAGTCCCCATTCAGGCATACAGATTAAAGGGTCTGTCGCCTTGGTAGAGTTTAAATGATTGAAAGCATCTTGTGTGGGGAGTGGAGAGTTGGGGCTTTGCACGCCAGCAGTGTGGAAAGACCTTCCTGGCCCTTAGTGTCAGTTTAAATGTCACACTCTGTAATTCTTAGCTTATCCCTGGGAAATAGCTAGACATGTGCCTGGGTGGGCCATGCAGCACTACTCTCATTAGTAAAAGCAAACAGAACCACATAGCCAACCAAATAATCAAATAAAATGGAAGGCTCTGCAGTCATAGAATGTGTGTCAATTATATTTTTAATTGAAAAAGGTAGGTTAGAGAATAGAATATATCATCATTTTGCTATATTGGCCTATATATAGTTTTGCTCTATTAGTGTGTGTGTACATATGTATATATGTATACGTGTATCTGTAAGTGTGTGTGTATTTCTGTTTCTAAGTACATACAAAAAATTTGATAAGATGTATCCCAAACAGCTAATATTGGTTATCTCAGGGACTTTCCTTACTGTGTTTATTTCTGTGGGATATATATTATGTACGATATTCATAGATCACTCTAAAAAATAAAAAAAAATAAGAATGAAAATATTCCCGTTTAGAAAATTAAATGTATTACTGGAGCTATTTTTAAATTTTTTTAATGATGTGTCTGGGGGCAGGCTTATTTGTGTGTGTGGGGGGGCTGTCAAATGCTGGTGTCTTTATTTGGGGTGGGGGCTAGTATTTCGATATTGCTGTCATGTACTTGTGTTTCACTTTTCACCAACATAATGTTAGCTGTGTACTTTTGGCAGGAGGCAGATACAGTGTAATGGAAAGCTACTGTTCTCTGGGTTTGATGGAGTCAAACACCATCTCTCCTACTCTCCTGCTCTGTGATATTCAGCAAATTATTTAATCACATTGACTTTTAGTTTTTCAGCTGCAGAATGGAAGTAATAATGGTAACACTGAGCTTGCAAGTTTGTTCTGAGGGTTGAATGAGACCAGGCACATAAAGTTCCTGAAATATAATAAGGAGTAGCCATTATGATGGTAGCCATATAATGTCGTTTTCAGAATTCCCCATATTTAAGAGCTAGGATTCAGTCTGTGGGAAGAAAATTTCTTAAAGTTGTGGAAAAACAGCTAAATCAAACCCCAGATAAGTTCTGTGTTATGTCCTTGGCTAGTTTTTATAAAGCACCTTTACAAAAGGACAGTTTCTTTTATTCTCTCAGATCCTGTTGACTGAAGGGTGGGCTCACTCAGCATGCTTTGTGAAACCACTTGTGTCTTTGGCTTTTTTTTTTTTTTTTTTGCATGGAAATCAGGAAGAAAAGGTTTGCTGAGAAGAGGTGGGAGGGAAGGTGAGGAGGGAAGGTTGGCGGGGGTGGGGGTGGGGCTAGGTAGCAACCACCAGGAGTTGCTCCCCCTGCCCCTTCAGCATTGGCTTGTTTGTACAAATTGGTTGCCTCAAGCAACACGTTATTAGTTTGAGCCAGAATGTATCCCGGGAGACTTACTGCTTTCCCTTTGCCAAGTAATTGTCCTTTTCCCGCAGAGGATGCTGGGATTGTGGGGGCATTTTCCACTTTGGCATATTTCAATCCCCTCACTGAGTGCTATTTGCAAGGCACTGTCTCATTTCACTGCATTCAGAAAGCAACCAGTTGTGAGCTATTAATGTTTATTTTCAACTCCTAGATTTTTTCCTCCTTCCTTAAACACCTCAGTACTGGTGTCTAAGTTAAGAAGATTATATTACTGGTCACAATACTCGCTGTCCCTCTCCATGATGGAGCACCCCCCGCCCCCAGTAGCATGTCCCTGCCCTGCTGACATCAGGCTTGGCCAGTGAAATGCAGGTGGAAGTGACACTTATGGCATCAAGTTCTAGATGCTTCCACCACCAGTCCTTTTCCCTCTGTCAGACTCACCCACATGCCAGACCCTGGCTTGGACCCTGTTTGGGTGCTCCTTTGTCTTCACTTGTCCCCAGTCCCCAGTCCCCATCTCTTGGAGCACAGTCCAGAATCCTCTTCCTAAACGACCCTGGGCCTGTGTCCTGCCTTCTTCCTGGACCTGTACACCACATGCAGCCCACGCTGCTGGTATGTGCAGCCCCAGGCCTCCAGGGGCTGGGAAGAGAGCTTGAGTGTGGGGACAGGTAGCCTTCATGGTGCAGGCTGGGGTGGGCTGGGCAGGAAGAAAAGGAAGGGAGCAGGCCTCAGGCAGGGCCCCTTCCTCCTGCATGGTGCTGTTTCTGTGTGGAGCCCCGACGGGTCTAACAAGTTGCCATTCCAGCTTGGTCTTCTGGGTTGTTATGAACATATATTTGTCAAGGAGGATAGGACATACTTTATTAAATAGGTTTTTTTAAAGATTCTATTTATTTGAGAGAGAGAGCACGAGCTGGGGTGGCGGGAGAGGGAGAAGCAGATTCTCCACTGAGCAGGGAACCCAATGCGTGACTCGATCCCAGGACCCCGGGATCATGACATGAGCCGAAGGCAGACACTTAACTGGCTAAGCCACCCAGGCATCCCTATTTAACAGTTTTTAACTTGGTCTGTATTGTTAAATACTAAGACCTATCTTAGCCAGCATCTGAATTCTCAGGGCAGTGCCCGCCAATGCTCACAATGCGTCTGATGTTCTAGAAGGGGTCTGCTCTTTTGGCTCGGGCCTTGGAATGATGTGCAGCAGAGCTGCAGCCAATTCTTGATGGATGTAATTGGAGAGAGAAGTCCTTGTCATTGTAAGCCACTGAGATTCTGGGGTTATCTATTCACTGTGGCAGAATTTAGATTAAGGTCACTAATTCCAGAATGAAGAGGTGATGTTTGTTGAAGTGTCTGACTTGACGCACTTTAATTATGATATTGGCACTGCTTTTTGTTATTCTATGCATGGTAGCGCTACCCAGGAGAGTCTGGAAGAAACCCCAGGAGTTGACTGGAGTTCTCTAAAGGGGCACGTATGGGCCCCGTACTTGCCCAATCGCTCTCATTGCTGCTGCCAAATTGCTAGCATTCAGTGAAATTTGAGGCCTTTTTTTCCAGTAGTGATGGTTTGTGTTATCAATACGTCTGTCTTGCATCATTTCCCTTGTGACCTTCCAGATATCGAATTCATGGCCAGACCTTGGGAAAAAACTTATAAAATGAGAAAATACAAACAAAGCTCCTAACATGAGAGATAGTGGATACTATTTTTATTTTAAAAAATGTATCCATTATCTATGAATTTACAGTCGAATGTACCTACCTGTCTGTCTCCCATCTTGTACCAAAAAGAATGATCCCAATGAATGGTTTCCAGATGATATTTTCTCAGATCATATCAAGTATAAGGCACTGGCTGGAGTTAAGAATAAAGTCTTTCTGACTCAGAACAAAGAAAAGTCACCTGGACCTCACTAGACAAGTAAAACCATGAACTTGGCCTTAGGAAATCAAGTAGAGACATTCGTAATAGCAGTTACGGTAATTATATTGTAGGTGAAAGACACACTTGTTTTCAAAAAGCTTTCAAATATATAATTTTATTCATTCTTTAACACAGCCTGTGAGATACGCAGAAAAGTCTCCCTTTTCACAGAGGAGAAAACTAAGGCCTATTAATTTTCAATGATTTGCCCTCTGTTCTGCTATCAATGTTAATGTTGGTATTAGGAATATTAAGACACCAACTGATTTATTAATATGTATTACATACCATGTTCTATTAATGATATACTTTACATTTTACTTTATATGTTTAATATACTGTATATTATATATTGGTATATATTAGTAATAATTAATTAATTTACATAGTGTCCTTGTCCAAGAGACTAACTGCTCTAACGAGCCTGAGATTTCAGTGGTTCTACACAGTTCCAAGTTTATTTCTCATTCACAGCACTGTGAATGCAGGATGGGGACAGATGCTGTACTCGAGAAGTCAGGGACCTGAGCTACTCTGTGTCCTCAGAGGCTCCTCCAGTCAGGTGGTGGTGGGGTGGGGGGTGGAGGCTCTGTTGGCAGAGCTCAGGGCCTGGCCACGCCTTACAGCCAGAGAGGCTAGAAAATGTGGCCTCACCATGTGACCAGAGAGCAGAGAACAGCAATATTCATGAATACAACAAATCTCTGCCCCCAAAATTATGGAAATGCATATGATTATAGGGCCCCTGTTTAGATCCATATATCATTACACGTGTTTGCCCAGCTTTACTGAGGAATAATAGACGTGGACTGCACTAACTGTATTTCTAGCAGACAGTGTGATGAGCTTTGACACGTGTGCACATCTGTGAAGTCATCACCATAATGAGGATAAAGAGCGTATCTGCCGTGCCCAATCGTTCCTGGTGTCCCCTTGTGACCCCCCCTTTCTCACTGCCCCCCCCCACCCCAGGCACCCACTCTCTGCTTTTGTGCAGATCTGTTTGCACTTTCAAGAATTCTGTAGAAATGGAATCCTACAATAGGCTCTTTCATTTGGCTTCTTTTACTCAGCGTAATTATTTTGGGATTCAGGCATGTTGTACGTTTAGTAATTCGTTCTTTTTATCGATGAGTAGCGTTCCATTATATTGGTATACTACAGTCTGTTTTATTTCAGACAAACAAATGCAACTTTCAGTGTTAAAGGACTCGTAAGTCATTCCTTCTTGATTCTTTGCCTGACAGTCTGAAAAGACTAAAATGCGCAGCCTTCTTTGGGCAGGTCAGGAGGAACAGCCCCGAGTGTCTCAGACATAACCCTCAGCACAAGAAAGGGAGGAGTAGATGGAGCACGTGTGGTGCTTTTCTTGTTTTTGAACTTCAGCTTGGGTAGACTATTAACCAAGGACTGACCACCTAAGGCAGACCTAGCACTGCGCACTGGGGCGTACAAGAGAAACAAGGTGGCTAATCCCAGAATTCGATGGCCTGAGATCGGCACTGTCCTGTATCTGCGTGTCCCCTGGTCCTGGAGCTGCCGTCCCTGCTGGGTGCCCGGTTCATGCCAGGGTGGCACGGAGCTGCCCTTGGCCCTCCTGTGCCCACAAACCTTCTGTGATTTCCCCTGCCCAACCTTAGACCTCCTTACCCCACACCCACGGCTCACACTGGGGTGTTACCTTTCCTGGCCTCAGTGTCTCGCCTATCACAGGGGGCTGCCGATGTATAGCAGGAACTGTTTACTAAAGGAAATATTTCTTTCACTGAATGAAATAAATTATTATTATTGAAGTAAAATTAATGAAATCTTACAAAGTACTTATCCCCATGCCTAGCGGATAGTTCATGTTCAAAAATTACATGTTTCCTTTCCTTCTGCCCTTTCTCCCCCCAACCCCCCAACCCCGCCTTCTGGCCTTATCTTACCTTTCCAGTCTGATTTTTAACCACTTCCTCTATCAAATGTGCTCTCCATCCAAACCAAACTCTTTTTTGTTCCCCAGGCGTAGACCCTTTGGTTTCCTCCCTTTGGACCTTGGTTCCTTTGTTATGGTTGTCAAATGGTGTTCCTCTGTCAGGGTCCAGCCCAAGCACCTGCACCTCCGGGAAGCCCCCTTCGATTTCTCGTCATGCTTCCCGCAGATACGCTGACACCCCAAGGTGGGAGTCACTTTTCTGTCACAGCAGCTCCACTGTGTCGCTGAGCACCTTTTGCTGTATCATGTTCGTCCCAGCCTGGCCCGCTTGCTGTTCTGGGCCCCAGGGCTCTTTCTCTTGCTGTCCCCTCTGTCTGCAAGAACGCTCAGCAGGACTCGCACACAGCTCGCTCCCTTCCTGCATTCAGGTCTCTGCTGTCTGCTGCCTCCGTGATCACCGCATCTGACGCAGGGTCTCCTGCTCCCAACTTACGCTGTCCTTACCCCGCTTGTACGTCTCCATGGCGCTTAACCCCACCTGATGATAGCTGCTTGTTTCTGATGGTCGTGCCCACGTGAACTCCATGTGTGCAGGGACTTTGTGATGTCACTGGTGTATCACTAGCGCCTGGCACGTAGCAGGTGCTTAGGAATTATTTGCTGAACAAGTGACTATTCCCCACCAGATTACACTGCAGTCTCTATGAGATGTGCCTTGGGGTTAAGAGCAAGGTCAATGTCTGATTCATTATTAGATCACCTCAAACACATTGCCTATAATAGTGTCAGTGAGTATTTGACTGACGTACGAAAGTCAGCAGTGAGGAGAAAATTCCCCAAGGCCCACATGACTCAAATTCAGGTTCAGATAAAGCTTATTGAGCATCTCCTGTTTACCAGGCACCAACAGATACTTGTAAATATGTTGTCTCATCTGAAGCTCATAGCAGTTCTCACCTCCTCATGCTAACATTCTAGTTAGAACCTTGGAAGGTTCCATGACTTCTTTACAGCTGCCTCCCTTCCTGTCACTGATGGAGCCTCGCCACCTCTTGGCTTGAGGTCTTGCTCAGCCCTGCCGTTGCCGATCGTCCGTCGCTGGTCCGAGCCCTCTGCCCTGCTCCGTTGGCTTTCATTCATTCACTCGCTCATGCATTCGCTCACTCCACCCTGAGCCATCGTGTGGCTTTCAACCCTTGTTGCTGGTGAGGAAATAGTCCTGCCTTCTCTCCCTGTAAGTGTGCTCCTTATAATTCCTTGCCCTGAGGGATTCTGGCTTCCCTGCTTGCTCTGTAGCCCCCATTTCCTGAACCTGGGGAGGACTCCCATAATCCCCATTCCTCTGCATGGCTTTCCTGCCACTGTCGAGCTGCCATCATTCCACACTTCCAGACGAATGTCCAGTGCCCGCTTCTGTCGCTGTCTGTCCAGGTCATGCATGTCACACTAGTGACTGTGGCTCTTCACTTACATCCTCTCCAAGCCTATCTTTCCCTTAAGGATATTTCCGGTCCTCTGGAGTCACGGTGTAGTGAAACGAGGATTGGACTAGCAGTCAGAAGAGCTCCTCTGGAGGCCTCGCCCCTGTAAGCCTCCGTGTCTTCATCTGGAACATGGTGATAGTGATACCCTCTCCCTGACTACCTCACAGGGTTTATTGAGGAATGAAGTGAAGTGTGCAATGTCAAGTTACCTTATAAGCCGTGAACGTTATGGAGACGTCAGCTGTTATTGGCAATTGCCCTCTTAGCTCTTCTGCGGCATGCCAAACGTTGGCTCTCATTTGCAGCTGGAACTTCTCTGGGTGATTTTCTGGCTTCCCAGCCCAGGCCGGACCCCAAGGGCAGTTTTTTCTTCAATGCTCTGCCAGTAGCTTTAGAATTCTTTGACTCTTTGACCTTCCACCACACAGTTGTCGATCCTGGGTAACCCCTACCAGACATTCAGAGTCCCTGTGCTGCTGAGCTCTGCTAAAAACCAAAGTCTTGAGTTGATCCTTTTACCTCATCAAGAACCTTGCTCCTTCAAGTACCACCCCCTTGCACATTGTCTATCTTTCTCTCTCCCCATCCCTAAATTCTGTCTCCCCTAAATATGCTTCATTAATTCTTACTTTTAACAAAAGGTTTTTCAATCTTGCCTTGCTCATGTTGACATTTTTGAAAGACCTTCCTCGATTAAGTTTCAAGTCTTAGTGTAAATTTTGGCAGGACGGACTTCATAGTAAATCCAAGAATATTATTTATGAAGCTTGTGGAACCCATAGGTGTGGTCTGAAATCCTGGTCTTCTCCAATTTAGATCTTTTTCCCTCCCTCTAGTCTGTCCCTTATCTCCCTTGTAGATGCAGGATTTTTCACGTGGCAATGGGACTGACAGTCCAGCAATGTCCACAGAACCAAGAGAAAGAACAGCTCTTGAGAAGTGAAACAGTGTCTGTTCTTTACCCAGCATCTTCCTCCCTTGTGACCTCTGTTTCTCCGGACCACCCTTGCATATCTTGTTAGATGGAGACAACAGGAAGTGTTGGGGTAGGAAGGGGCGTACTTGGTCAGTTTTTAGGGCTTGTACCGAGACCTCTTGCTCCCTAGCTTCTTTTTCCAGTTCTTTCTCTCTTCCTTTTTTCCTTGCCTTTCCATTACCAACAGAGAGTTGGTTCTTGGAGCGTGTCTCTGGACAGTCAGTCTTCACACAGGGAAAGGATCACCATTTTTAGTGCCGACTCTTGTAGTTAAAATTGGCAGCAAGTCTTTTTTTTGGGGGGGGAGAGGGGGAAGGCATTCTTTTTTTTCCAGTTTTATTGAAAAACAGTTGACATGCATCACTATATAAGTTTAAGGTGTACCGCCTGATGGTTTGAGATACATAAACCGTGAAACGCTTACTACAGTTAGTTCAGCGCACATCCGTTTTCTCGTATAAAAGAAAAGGAACAAGAAAATAAAATTTTCTCTGTGATGAGGACTCTTGGGATCTACTCTCTTAATAACTTCCCTGTATGTCCTGCAGTGGCGTTAGCGGTCCTTGTCGTGTTGTACATTCCATCCCTGGGACTTACTTCTTTTCCAAGTGAGATGGGTTGGCAGTGGCCGCACGTCTTCATTCAAAAGAGCAGCCTGGCTCCCCGTGGTGGCACACCAGTTGCTGTCGGGTGTTTCCACACTCCCGTTGTGTTTGTTCTTGCCTCGTCTTCCCTCGGCTCTCTCTCTCTCTGCCTTCTGCCTGCCAGGGCTTCCTTGTACCAGCCTCAGTCGTGGAAGAAACAGCAGCCCCTGTGCTTCCGATCCCTAAATGAAGATACATCCCTCTTTCCTTCCAGGTGCCCACGAGAGGCATTTTGGAGGCAGTTGGCCAAGGACTGGAAGCAGAAAGGGAGGAAGCTAGGAAGAGCTTGCGGAGGGCCTAGAGTTCTGGTTGTTGGCCCTCGGAAAAACACCTGGTGGTTGTCGTCACTGTTTTAGAGGTTCTGGAAACTTGGTGAGGATTCTCATCTTAATGAATTCAAGGCTGGATGATGAACTTAATACATTATCAAATTCCTTTGTTTCGAAAGCTCTAGAGTGTGTGATGGGACTTGAATGGTGTCCTAATATTTAAGTAAATGAAGAGAAGGAAAAAAATAGGGAGACAATGAGCAGTCTTTCAACAGATCTACTCCTTCACTTCTGTTTTATAGGTCCTTCTTAGATTCAGCACTTCCAACGGAGAGGAAGTGGGTGTTGGTTTGACCAGTTACGAATGCCCTGGAGGTGGCATGGTGGCTTATGGAAGGCTGGTTTCATGGAGTCTAACACAGCCTTTAATTACCAGGATTATCTTTAGCCTCACTGCTGTACTCGAAGCTCGACATCCATTCTGACTGGCACTTGCTTCAGAGTCAGTGAGCCGCAGGTGCCATGTAGAACCTTCCTCACTGCAGAGACGGCTTCAGAGCAGCCGCTTGGACAAACACGTGTTTACCATCTGCTTCCAAGGTGAAGAAAGAGACATGGTTTCAGAACAGGTGTGCAAACCTCAATCTTTTCTTTAGATGGAAATCTGAATATCACCTGTGGTGACAGGCTGCTCCTCTGCTTTTTAAATGACATACTTTCTGCCAGAGAGGAAAACTCAAACTAAAGAATCTTTCTGAAGCTAGAAAATAAGATCGGGGGCTGCTGAGTAGTGGGACACCGTGGAATGTGAAGAACTGAGCGTCACCAGGGACCTGGGAGGGCCGTTTGCCAGGGTCCCAAGTGAAGCTAGGTTCTCACTATGGTGGTCACTGCCTGACACGTCTTGTTCTGAAGGACGCACTCACTCTCGAGAGAGTGAACCCATGCCGTGTGCATGCCGTGAATGAGGCATCACGTTGCCATCTACCCACTAGTCCTGTGGCAGCTAACTGCCTAACGAACACTGGCTTCCTTCCTTACTAGCAGTTTGGCCTTGTATAGTACACTCACTTTTCTGAGCTCCAGTTTCTTTGTATACTAAATTAGAACCTAGTAACAGTTTCAGAGAGTTGTTGCAAAGGTGAATGAAAAGACTGTATTTAATACTCCTAGAAAAATGCTTGATAGAGTAGATGAGTTTCATAGATGTCAGCTCTGCCAATAAAACCATAATAATTATTATTATCGTTACCATTATTCCCATGTCTTGGATCCATAAAGGACAAATGTATCTTTTTTTTCCCTATGACAACTTCTTCCCTTTTTAGACACAACTCAGTCCCAGAAATAGTTTACTTATCAGCCTAGTTCTAAGGAGATGACAAAGACTTTCAAGGCACTGAGGTCGGTTTGACATACTCAGACCCAGTCAGAGACCTTAATAATAAAATACTGTAATATCTGAATAATGACGATGTCTTCCTTGGAATTTCTATCCCCAAAAGAGAGATTTAAAGAATATTTAAAAAAAAATAATAACTTTAGCACAAAAATGATTGGGTTTTCTTTGCTGGATTCAAAGATAATACTGCTTAATGCTGTATGTGAAGGACTTGTTCATTCATTCCTTCAGTCATTTATGTGCTAGAATCTCGGACGTTTTAGAGTGTGAATGGGACTTTTTTCAGAATCGTCCCACAGCAAGCTGGATATTCTCATTTGCTGGTAGATGGCAGCAGGCAGCTAAGCCTGTGGCTTTGAGCCCAAGGAGGTCCTGGCCTACAAAGCACACCATCAGTATTAGTAGTGCAGTGAGAGCCGTGACCTCCACCAGCCTTCCCCCTTGCCCCAGTGGTGACATTGAGGGACTTCCTCCGGAGTTTGGTTTTGATAGGCCCAAGGGCTGGGAGAAATCCAGTCACCTTCTCGAAGGGCTTATAACCTCACATGTTTATGACCCATTTTATTGCTGACTTTTGGTTTCAAAGGCGGCTCCCTGGGAAGATGACAGGCCAAATCTTCATTAAGCTGTTGAGGAATGAAGGAGGGAGGGGCTCCCTTTTTCCCCTCCACAGTGGCTGGCAGCAGTTAGGCCAGGCTGTGTGGGCTCCTGGGAGCCTTTTGTTTGGTTTCTATGGCTCTAACCTCAATTAGCTGCTATGCATGCAGGGGAGGGAGGAGGCCGCTTTTCAACTTACTTTGGTGGCTACAGCAGGGTTCTCTTTTTTTCTCCTCTGTCCAAGGCTGGACATATGCCTAGAGGCCAAGTTTGTGGAATCATTTGAGTCTCCAAAGTTCATTACTTCACTGGTGAACGATGTCTTCAAGTACAGAAGAAAAATGGCTAGGGACTAACGGTTTTGCTTGCCCCTGGGTCTGTCAGCACACCCTGCCGTAGTGTTGAACTGTATCATGCGGAAAGTCCGTGCTGGACTCACCGAGGCATGAGATCCAATCCAGACTCTGCCCTTTCTGGGCCATTTCCCAACCACTGAAACAGGTTTAGGGAGACCTGGTAAGGCCTCCGAGTGGAATAAATGAGAGTAGATGTAAAGAACTTAGCACAATGTCTAGCACATAACACTGCTACCCACATTCCTAAAGATGTGTGGGGCCAAGTCCTCCTTGTGGCTTCCAGCAAGTATCCCAAGCATGTGTGGCTGTCACAATAGAACAATAAAATGCTAAGTTCACCCAGAAGGCCTTTCTTAGCTTTAGGCTTCAGGTGTGGTACACGTGCACGCACGTCTGCAGACACGCTCACTTCTGTCTCCTGGGCACTGGTGCCTCGTAGGCGGATCCCTTAGTCCCACTTGCATGCTTTGCTCTATGGTCTCCAGTGGTACCACTTCAGGGTGAACCGGTAGGAAATGATGAAGCCGACCCTCACAGTGAGCAGGACACTTAGTCATGGTCTCTTCTGCCTCTTTCCTTGCCCTGACATAACCACTGGGCAGCTTGTCATGGCTCGTTTTCCAGAAGGGTAGAGAGAAGTCAGTTGCCTAGTTCCATCTGCAAGGCCAGCTAATCCGGGGGCATGGTGGGCTTTCGAGTAGGTGCCAACAGATGGTACGAAAGGAGATAATTCCTGCCCTGGGGGAGCTAATCGGGGAAAATAAAGCTAGCACATCTGAAATAATTAGCTACCAATTAAGTGTGAAATCATGTGTTACTGACTCCGTGTTAGTGTGCAGTGTGGGTGGGGGTGAGTTGGAGGGCAGCACTGTCTCCCTAGGTACCTAGGGCATTGCCTTGCCGAAGGATTGAGCAATGTTGTAAATATATACACGTGTATTTGTTAAATAAATAATAACAAAACAGCTGCCGGTGACAGCTTTTCCCACATCTTTTAAAAAAAATAGCTCTGAGTTTTAATTTTAAGCATTTTATTGTAAAACATTATTATAACATTAAAAGACATTTTAAGGGAAAAAAAAAAGAAGCCATCCCTAATCCTGCATCCCTAATACAACTAATTTATCAAAGACTTAGTTTCTTTGTTAGTTCTTAGTTTCTCCAGTGTCCAGCCCAGTGCCTGGCACAAAAAAGGGGCTCAGTGAAAGCTTGTGAATGCCTCCCCCCACCCCGCCCCCGCATCTTGTATTACAAATATCCAGACAATGGTATTGTTAAGGGTACCAAGCCAGGTTCTCTACCACATCATTGCATTGACTTCCCACAGTACAGGGGATGGTATGCTGAGGCTCAGCGTGGTTAGACGACTAGAGGAGTGCTCGGGATTTTCACCAGTAGACCATAGAGCCTTCCTGAGTTACAGTGAAGATAGAAGGGTGGGTGCCTAGGCTAGCGTGCTTCCCCCACCATGCCTGCCCGGACAGCATTGTTTCCCCTTTCTCCCTGCCAGACTCCACAGAGAGTGTGCTTATTCCCAAAGTATCATTGCCAACAAGTTCCATGACTTCTGCCTACCTGCTTTTCAGGTAAAGCAGGCTTGCCTGTTGGTACTTGCATAGCTTTGAAGAGCCAGTCATAAACCCAGTTGAAATGAGATGAATTAAAATGGATCAGGTTCTCTTGTTTAGGATCACCCCCCCCCCCCGCCTTTGTTCTCTTTCTTACTTACACAGTTGAAGCCAAAGCTAGGCTGATCGGTCCATACCTTTGGTCTCGGTTCACGGGACATATTAGTTTCATAGGGATGCCATAGCAACTTACTACAAACTGGGTGGCCTAAAATAAGAGAAATTTGTTCTCTCATAGTTCTGGCGGCTAGAAATCCTAAACAGTGTGTCAGTAGGGCCCTGTTCCCTCAAACAGCTATAGGAAGGAGTCCATCCTGCCTCTTCTAGCTTCTGGTGGTTACTGGCAATCCTTGCCATTTCTAGGTTTATGGCAGCATAACTCTTATCTCTGATTCTGACTTCTTTTTCCCCGTGTATCTCGATGATTCTGGTCCCTTCCTGTAAGGACACCAGTCACTGGATTTAGAGCCCACCCTAATGCAGTAAAACCTCATCTTAACTTGACTACGTTCTCAAAGACTATTTCCAGATAAGGTCACATTCACAGATATGGAGCTTAGGACTTCAGCCTGAATTTTTGTGGGACACAGGTGAACCCACTACACTGAATGCGCCTTAGGTCAAGTCAAATATGATCCACATATTTGTACGGGTGTATTTTTCTTTTGGTGAGAATTGATGTCTTCTCATCTCTTCCTATGTAGTTGAGGTCATGCTCCCCTCTCTTGTCCTGATCCCGTGGGTTACTGATTTTCCCGTGGGCACTTATTTTCAAAAATGCCAACTGGAATAATTACCCTGGGAGCAAATAATTCCCTTTTCCATTCCTGCATAAATTCATGAGCAGAACTTTTTGTTCACTTCTATATCCCCAGTATCTTAAAATATTAAAGCATCATCAGCTTGGGACAAAGTCATTCAACACTTTATTTATTCATTCAGCATTTATTGAGTTACTTCTGTTTGCCAGGCACTGTGCTGGTTAGGGGGGAGACAATGGTGCAACTAGTAGTAATTATAATGTATTGAGCATCTGCGATTTTTCAGAGGCTGGAACAGGCTCTTTGAATACTTTATTACGCATCCTCACGCAAGTCTTAAGGTAGGAGTTACTATCCCTACTTTATAGATGAGAAAACTGAGGGTAAGAATGCCAAAAACCTTGAGGAGCAGAGTCCTAGAGCTCACAATTGAAAGAATCACATTTGAATCTGAATGATGTACTGCGGACCTGCCCTTCTCTGCTCTTTGACTGAAGGTTTCTGAATAATGTTTCCCAGTTGTTTCCCCCAGAAATCTGATGGAGTCGTCTTTTTAAAAATTAAACTTTAAAATTATCTTTTCAGCATCAAGATATGTAGATAGAAAGGAACTGATATATTGTCCAACACTTTATGGGCAAAAATGGACATGGGAAGTACATACTTTCATTTCAGTCAAATATAGACTTTTAATAATAATAGCATCCCAATTAATAGATGAAGAAATAATGGGAGAAAATCACCACTTTCCAGGCCCCACGAAGAAATGCCTAGACACTGATTCTCAGTGGCTGCTAAGTGCATGAAAACGGAGTAATCAACTATTCTATCCAGAAATCAAATAGGAGTTTGATCAAGCCCCTAGATTTAACTATGAATTCACAGGAAATATAGGGGCAGAGGAACATGTTATAAATCACGCCATCAAATCAAAATGTGATTGTGGGGCAATCTCTGTGACAAAAGAACCAGCTGCTTTAACAGATAAGTTGCAAGGAAAAAATAAAGATGGAAAAAGAAGGTCTAGATTAAAAATGACAGCATTTACCAATCAATTGCCTGATTGATTTAAACAAAGTGCCAAAAAAACCCAAAAACCCAAAAAACCCACCTTTAATAGATTTGGAGAAATTTAAATACTGATAGGATATTGGATATTAAGTAATTATAGTTCCCTTTTGGATGTAATAATATTTTGGTTATGTTTACACACAGAATCCTTATCTCTTAGAGATACAT
Organism: Ursus arctos; assembly: GCF_023065955.2. NCBI lineage: Eukaryota > Metazoa > Chordata > Mammalia > Carnivora > Ursidae > Ursus > Ursus arctos. The sequence goes on from NW_026622930.1 coordinate 20,630,742, forward strand.
ACAAAAATGTTTATGGATAAAACGATACGATACTGGGAATTTGCTTCAAAATAATCCAGAGTGGGTAGGGAAATCGGTGAAACAAGATTTGAGTGAATCGGTAATTGTTGAAGCTGCTGACGTATGTGTAGAGGTTTGTTACACCTTTGTTTCCACTTTCATATACATCTGAAATTTTTTATAATTAAGTTTAAAAATAGTTTTATAATTTTGCTAAAAATAAGTAGTTCAGATGGTGTGATAAAGCAAGAAGAATGGAGGAAGGTCTGTGTTCTCATGAAAATAAGCGGGTCTGTTTTCTACTAGAACTGTGCTCACCTTCTAATTAGCATCCTGATGGCCCTACCTTGGAGCCGCAGCTGACTAGGCCATGAGCTGGGAGATCAGGAACAACAGAAACAACATGGTTCCACTTTTAAAGCAATTAGCGCGTTCTCCCACCAATGCATTTAGAGAGCCAGGAACAGTGACGGTCACTACCTGGTATTTTTTTTTTTTTATAATAATTTTTTATTATGTTATGTTAGTCACCATACAGTACATCCCTAGTTTCTGATGTAAAATTCCATGATTCATTATTTGCCTATAACACCCAGTGCACCATGCAATACGTGCCCTCCTTACTACCCATCACAGGGCTATCCCAATCCCCCATCCTCCTCCCCTCTGAAGCCCTCAGTTTGTTTCCCAGAGTCCACAGTGTCTCATGGTTCATTCCCCCTTCTGTTTACCCTGCCTTCCTTCTTCTGTTTCTTCTCTTACCGATCTTCCTACTTCTTATGTTCCATAGATGAGCGAAACCATAGGATGATTGTCTTTCTCTGCGTGACTGATCTCGGCCTACCTGGCATTTGTGTGCTGCTGTGCCATTCATGAAATGTTTTACGGTTAATCTTCAATCACAGCCTTGTGAGGGAGATGATCTTTTCCTCACTCGAGAGACCGGGAAACTGGAACTCTGACCTGTAACTTGATCAGAACAGAAGTAGAGCTGGGACCCACGCCCTGTCTTGGATGCTGTCGAGCGCTGTTGTTCCTTCCCAGCTCCTGATTGCAGAGCAGCCAAAGCAAGCGTTTATGTCTTTTAAACGTGTGCATATGTCAGAGCAGGGCTGCGCTATCTATACCCCATGTAGACTTCTCTCTGCAAGGACGGTCAGTGCTGAGTGTAATTGAGAATAAGAAATAATGCAATGGACATGAAGGTTATGCTAACAAGATGAGGACAAATCCCCCCCCCCCCCCCCCCCCGCAAATGAACAAGCTCCTACCATATTCTCTGCACTGTGCTGACAGCTATCATCTAAGATGGGTGTGAGGGTCAGAGCTGGAAGAGGGGAAGAGTTAGGTCCCTGCCTTTTTTTTTTTTTTAAACCCTTAGAGTAAAATGCATAGTATCCACTCAGCTATAACCACACTAAAGGAATGTGAGTCTCTCGTCCTCCTCCTTTCTCTCAGTCTGCCCCTTTCACCTTCCAGGCTTTCCTTGCGTAAGAAGGTGGGTGGGGAGGGAAAAAAAAAATAAAGAATGAGAGACAGAGATTGACAGGAGGATCAGGCCAAAGCATGGACATGCTGAACCAAAGCTAAGGCCTGGAGTGATGTCTCAAACTCCAGAGATGCTTCCGCTACCGTGTTAATGGGGGAACGTACCCGGTAGACTAATTTTGAAGGCCTGTGTGTTTTACAGAAAAATGTATTGAGAGAATAAGGTGGTATTGATTCACATTATCCCTGGAGAGTTTTTATAAGAGAAGTGAGTCAGTCAAACCATTCCTCAAATGACCTTTGAAATTCTAAGGCAGAGAAGGCTACTTCTAATTAAATGTTCAATGCTTGTTGTAACTTGTGTATTAATCTTATGTCAGATTTGTGATGCAATATATTTTGTACATATGTATAGAATATGTTGGAGTCCCTTGAGCAATCATAGGGGGTTGAAACGTATGTACATTTAAAAATCATTTCATGGCTGAGGTAGTGTAACAAGGTATATACCCTTCGAGAAGACCCACGTATTTTCTGGATTTGATTTCATTGATCAGTAAAAAGGAGGGGTTGTGGGAGCCAGGCTCTCAAAATCTCTGAGCCATGGAACCTCATTTTGTTATTTTGAGTGATTATGAGATTTTGTTGCAGCTCTGTTTTTACAAGATTTTATTTTGTCTAGAATGTATAGGAAGGCAAGGTGAGGGTTTGGAACAGAACCCTTAATTACAACATTATTCTTAAGGGAACAATGGGATCCACTTTATAGTGCTAATTTGAGAAGTATTGTTGTGGCAAAGATCAGGGCTGCTGACATCACGTTTACTTAATTAATCCCACTTCAGGCATTTGTCGTGGACTCGTGTGCTGGATACGCACGGTGGGATGGCTCTTTCAGTCTGTAGATGGGCGAATAGTAACAACTACTTCACAGGGTTGTCGAGAGCAAGGTTTAGTCAGATTAATACATAGAAGGCGTTAAGGAAAGTGCGTGGCACAGAGTAACTGCTCAATAAATGGTGGCTGGGGTGTCATTGTCATCATGGTTATTGATCCTTACAGCAACCCGTGATATGAGGTAGATTTTAGATCCTTCCTGTCGTACACATGAGGATCAAGTGTGCAGGTTACTACAGAGAGCTGGCAGGGCAGGCTGGCCTTCTGACGCTGAGTCACGAAGCATACAGTGACCCACACAGGGACCCTTTTATAAAACAGCAATCTCATATTATAGCTCTACTTTTTACTTTATTGGCTCTGATTTATCAGTAACAATGCTCTATGCTTGTGTGGAAAGTTTCAACTACATCAGTATTTTTTTTTTAAGTGCCAGGTAGCACATCATGGGTATGCTTTAATCCCAAATGTGTTATTTTAAAAAGGGTATTCATATATGCTCCCTATGCATAAAAATGTCTAAAGTAGATTCCTAAGAAATTCCTAACAGTGGTTCCCTTTGGGGGATGGGACTTGTGGTTACAAAGAATAGGTTGATTTTTACTTTTTCTTTTATACCCTTATATAATGTTTGAACTTTTTTGTCATGAATTTTCTTTTATAAATTAAAAAGAAAAACTTAAAAAAAGGGCAAGGAAAGTATCCTAGTCCATTTGGGCGGGTATAACAAAGTACCGCAGACTGGGTGGTTTGTTATTACGGGAAATTTATTTCTCATGGCTCTGAAGGCTGGAAGTCTGAGACTAGGGTAAGACTGTGGTCAGGTAAGGGTCCTCTTTTGGGAGGAAGACTTCTTGTATCCTCACGTGGTGGAAGGGGCTAGGCTACTGTGTGGAATCCCCTTTAGAAAAGTACCAATCCCATTCATGAGGCCTCCACCCTTGTTGTGTAATCACCTCCCAAAGCCCCACCTCCTAACACCGCATGGGGCATTAGGATTCCACGTGTGAATTTTGGAAGGACACATTCAGATTGTAGCAGAGGGGGAGAAAAGTACAACCACCACTCAGCTCTAGAACAGTGTCTCCCAAACCCAGAAGATCCCCTCCTCCCACTCAAAAGGCTTTGAGAAAGGAAACACGGCACACTAGGTCCTGAGCTTGGAGAGTCACAATACATGTCAGTATACTAAAGATTGTGAAAAGCCACCATAAAGAAACCTATATAGAATATTCTTCTTAACCTTTGTTATACCTTTTAACATCCTGCAGAGTTCTATTTCATGGCATATTCGTTTTGGAACTGGTAAAAAAAACTTAAGGAAAGGTAACCTAGCGTTAGGTCAACTACACATGGGAAAAAGGTGACTAGTTCTTCAGGAATTGTGGGTGACAGAGCTGGTGGTATGGTGTGATGAGACCGGGTCTTAGATTCAAGCAAACCTGAGCCCAAATCCTGGGTCTTCCATTCCCTAGCTGGGCGAGCCCTTGCCAGGTTACCTAACCTCTGAGTCTCAGTATGCTCACATGTGAGAGAGGAGGAAGGATACCTCCCTCCTAAAGGCATTTCAGGATTAAATGAGAGAAGAACCTGGTCCGTGGTTGGTACTAATACGGGTTGATTCCCTCCTCCTCACCCTGGGCTCCATCTCTCCATCTCCTTCTACTGAAATACAGACAAGTTGCTGAAGGATCACTCCATTTATGAAAGGCTTCATTTCAGGATTTAGCAGAGGCCGGGCTATCACGTAACAAGTTCTTGCATCTTCAATGGGAAGCCATTTCTAAAATCTTGATTTCTGGGTACCTATTTCAAGAATGTGTCTCTTGTATAAGGGAAGGTTCACCGGCTCTGGGAGACAGTGGAGAATCCTGTTTCTCTAAAAGTTAGAGCCTAAAAGATAGAGAAATTCATTGTCTAAATCACACCCAGGTTTGCCTTGCTCCAGGCCTTCCTAGGCCCTGCACCAAGGTTGCCCCTTGCTCTCATTTCCTGTACTAGTGGTGCGTGCGTGTGTGTGTGTGTGTGTGTGTGTGTGTGTGTGTGTTAGTGTTAATGCTCACACACAGCGGAAACAAATTGCAGAGTTAAATATAAAAGTATGTGCACTAAAGCATTGCCTTTTCAAAGTAACCTTTGCACAAAGCTCTTGGAATCTAATTACCCAAGTGTTATTTGCCTCCCCCAAAATACCCGCGCCTGTGCAGATTGTGTTTAAAGTTCAGGAAGTATTAACAAAAGGAATCAGAAGCAAGATCTCAGGCACAGCCTCTGAAGAATCTCCGTGTCTGTGCCTGGCCTCTCCCTCCTCCTGGGTGTGCCCGCCTGGGAAGGCCAGTGAGTAACCTGCACATTTTTTTTTTTTTCCCCATCTTGGCCCTTCCCACCCAGACGAGAGGACGGAGTGGCAGACAGGCAGGCAGACGGCGGTGAGTCCTGTTCAAGCATGCACGGAGCATACCTCTACCTGCACCCAGGGCCTGGACCCCTCGCCACCCCTACCCCACCCCAGGAGGAGCCAGAGTCCCTGCGAGGGTCCGGAGGGGGCCTCTGCTCCCAATGGTAAGGGCTGCCAGCAGCAGGAACACTTCATTCATTTTATTTGCTTTGGTGTTGGCTTTTCTTTTCAGTTGTGTTTAGATGGGGAGTTTCCGATGGAATTAAAGGTGTTTTGTTTGGTTGATTGGTTAGTTCTCAGTGGTCCCAAGACAAAGAAATGTCTTCCTCCAGCAGGGTTTATTAGAACTTGTAACCTGATAGCCTGGCCTTGAAACAAAACTTAACATACTAATTACTTCTGGTTAGTACAGTTTACCCTTTGGCCCTCTTTGAAAAAAAAAAAAAAAAAAAGACTTTATTTACCAGCTAGGTTTTGAAGGAGGAAAAGTGAAGGATTGTGGCCATTTTAATACATGGGCACCTCTGACTAATTGAAAAGTAGCTTGTTACTATAGCTTTAAAATAGACCCAAGATGACGTTTTGTCTCAAAACGAGCAAACAGAAAAACCCTTTTAAAAAGATTTCAGTGTTGAATGAAAGACGCTAGCAGAGGGGTTTGCATAAAAGAGTTGCAAGATAAGTTGGTCCGATTAAATATATATGAACATGGAAGTATTGAAGCAAACCGTAGTGCTCTGGGAAGAAGGAAGTCAGATGTTCGATGTGGGATTCATGTGGTATTTAAGGGAGAAAACTGAGATCTTTGTATAGTGTGTTGAGACTTCTTTGAGGGGAGCGTTGGAAGGCAAATGGAGCAGGCTGGGAAGCAGGTTTTCTGCGTGGGGCTGGTGCCAAGGACTTCTCCCTCAATTGCTGTGGGTGAGAGTAATTCAGAGTAATCAAGTGCTGCATTGTTAACAGGCTTCTGAGTTTCAAATATTTATTCTAAACACAAGCCGTTGAGTGCACTGAATGTGAAGGAATAAAGCTGCTCCCTCTGGTTCCTGGCCTGGCCCAAACTTTAATACCTGGGGAGAGTTCAGGAAAAAGGTTGTAGGAAAGATAAAGCTATGTGTAATGTGAATTTGATACTACCCTATTAGAGTATATTTGCGATGGCCCCGTTCCTTGAACAGCCACAAGGAATTACACTGTGGTTACATTAGAGTGTGAAGATGCTGAGCTAAGGGGTTTCCTAGGAGCAGGGGAGAAGCTGCCACAGAAATTGCCCAGAGCCAAGGCACTCCCACGACACGTGTGAAAGTTTGCCCTGTGCCCGGATGGCCCTGCAGGTGCAGCAGGGGTTCGTCCTGGGCTCCGTGGTGCGGGCAACGTAAGGACTACTCTAGGAGCAGCAGCCCGTGCTTCACATAGCTAGCTTTTTAGAGCAGCAGTAAAAAATAGCCCTAAAAAGTAGCGTACCAAGAAGGGTATGAAGTTGTGGGGGGTGTGTGTGTGCGTGCACGCGTGTTGAAGTGGGGAGGAGCACAAGAAGGGTGAAGATCCCCTTCTCAGATTGCACACCCCTCTTCTGACATTCTGTCTTTTTCTGAAAAGAAATCCCTAATTCTTCCATCAGTGTCACTGTCAATGTCCCTGTGGTGATAATACCAGTAGCTTGCTTTCTTAGCGCTTTGGTTTCCCTTTCGCTAATTAATCAAAAGCATAGTCTTACTGCAGCCCAATCAGCCAGCTCATTAAAAGACCATCCGAGGGGCGCCTGGGTGGCACAGCGGTTAAGCATCTGCCTTCAGCTCAGGGCGTGATCCCAGCGTTATGGGATCGAGCCCCACATCAGGCTCCTCCGCTATGAGCCTGCTTCTTCCTCTCCCACTCCCCCTGCTTGTGTTCCCTCTCTCGCTGGCTGTCTCTATCTCTGTCGAATAAATAAATAAATAAAATCTTTAAAAAAAATAAAATAAAATAAAATAAAAGACCATCGAGAATGCCACTTACTTTTTTGCCGAGTGAGCAGAAGATGGGGGTGGGATCCCTTATGGTGATTTCACTTGGAGATGCGCAGTTTCTATTTTGTGACTCTCTTCAGTTGTGGTTGAAAAGCAAACGGATGCCACTCTGAGCCGCCTGTGGAGTGAACAGCCCTGGAAGCAGTTCCAGCCTTTGTGAGCATTTGCAGTTTGGTTACTACGCATTCAGGTAGAAAACATCGGGCTCCCGCGGGGCGCCTGGGTGGCGCAGTCGGTTAAGCGTCCGTCCGACTCTTGGTTTCAGCTCAGGGCCATGAGATCAAAACCGCTTGTCGGGCTCCACACTCAGCGGGGAGTCTGCTAGAGACTCTCTTTCTGCCTGGCCACTTGTGGTCTCTCTTTTTCTCACTCAAATAAATAAATCTTTAAAAAAACCAACAAAAATATCACTAGTGCTACAACACCTGCTTGTCTCCCGTCTCCCAGATTCAGTGCTCCGTGCTTGGGAGCGGAAGACAGTTTAGAGGAGAGTGGGCAGTGTTCCCTCCTATTGACGGCCTGTTTCACACATTTTTATTTATTTTTTATTTTTTTATTTTTTTAAAGATTTTATTTATTTATTCGACAGAGATAGAGACAGCCAGCGAGAAAGGGAACATAAGCAGGGGGAGTGGGAGAGGAAGAAGCAGGCTCACAGCGGAGGAGCCTGATGTGGGGCTCGATCCCATAACGCCGGGATCACGCCCTGAGCTGAAGGCAGACGCGCAACCGCTGTGCCACCCAGGCGCCCCAGTTTCACACATTTTTAGAACTTTGTAGATTTTATTCTCAAACTAAATTAGATGCAGTATCTTCTTGAATTTGGCTTTTCCGAAGCATCTTTATGGTGAATGTAGCATTTCTTTTCATTTCATTGTTTTTCACCCACTCCTCTTGCTTAGTCTTCTGAGCAGTGATACCAAGCAGAGTAAAAACTGGCCATATAAATGGGAACCATATATGCACTTGAGACAACCTTATGTGTGGGCAGCATGAGCTTTCTCCGTCCATCCCCCATGTCCCTTCCAAAGAGCCTCCAGGCACGACCCAGCCCTGGCCACTTGTCTGCCATCCTGTGTTTTCTGGTTGCTGGAATTCTTTTCCCTACCACTCTCTGCTGTCCCCAAAACTCACAAGTAGGTGTTTAGAGAATTTGAGTAGAACTAACCCAAAGGTCGTAGTAATTTTTCTAAAAACCAGAAAGCAACACCTCAGTGGTAGGGATGCTGTGCTAACTCCTGCTGCATCCCAGCCAGGCTCCGTACATCTTAGGGCGTGGGTCAGGGACACAGTTGTGGATTCAGCCACCGTCCTTTTACTGCACTTCCTAGGGGAGCACAGTCAAGCACGGGTGAGTGAAGCAGCCGGCAGCCAGAATATAATTAGCCTCAGCCTATAATCTTCAGTAAGCGCCCGTTTCCTGCTCCGCGGGGCTCTTTACTGGCCCAGTGTGTTATCTTTTTCCTGCAATATTTCTTACACTTTGGTGCTCCTCGTGAGAATGCTGTGGAGCCCTTTGCAGGATGTAGCCCTGAGGATCGTTTGGTCACGTTTATCTGTAGGCACATCCTATGCCGAGAAGAGACATCACAGGGAGACTCGCCTTCAACAAGTCCTCATAAGGACGGCATGTCATCCACATCATCTTTAAAAACCCTAAATGGATAATATGAACTAGTGCTGAGGAGCCATAGACTTCTTTTGCTTTCCTTTGAGACTGAGGTCTTGAGGAATAAGTAAGGTGTGCGTATGCAGGCAGGAATAGAAATGCGGAATATCAGACGAAACTTCACCCTGGGGAGTGTATGACTTTTTGATGTTAGGGGAAAACTTTGGCCCACACTTACAAGTCCCGTTTGGCTTAAGGCAGCCTTTTCTCCCTTTGGTTGTATAATAGACTTTGAAGCTTGTCTCTTGTGATGACTTTGTAGTTCCCCTTATCTAGAGGTAGGGTGTGTTTACCCAGACCCTGAACCTGGGCTAGGCCTTGTCACTTACTCTGGTGAGTAGAATGTGCAGAAGTGAAAGTGTGCATATGTACCATCCCCAGCATAGGTCGTAGGTGGCCTCACACCGGTCTCCTGGCTCACCTAGAGTCCAGCCCGGTCACCTTATGGACGCCCCTGGACTCAGTTGCTGTGGTCCAGAGACCCTTGTCTCTCCAGTGGATAGGGATCTAATAGCAGATATGTGAGTGAGGATATCCTAGACCAGCCAGCTGACCTGACCCATGAGTGGGCCCAGCAGAGATCACACAAAGTGACCCGAGACTCAGGAGCAGTCATGAGCGCCTGTTGTTTTAAGCTCCTGAGTTTGGGAATGGTTTGTGATGCTAACAACTAATGGATTCATGTGCTCACCTGGAGATGGTACCTCTGTGTTCACTTTTTGGTCTGTTAACATCATCACAGGTGCTTAGTGCAGCTCAGCATAAGAAATTCAGTCAGCGCTTAGAGGGGTTCTGTTAGATGGGGGGCATTTACAGTTCTTGTGATCGTCAGCATTACTTTGAGACCTTTTTAACAACACAGGTCAGGATACGTGGGTGGCTCAGTCGGTTAAGCCGCTGCCGTCAGTTCAGGTCATGATGCCAGGGTCCTGGATCGAGCCCCACATCGGGCTCCCTGCTCAGCGGGGAGTCGTCTTCTCCCTCTCCCTCGGCCTGCAGCTCCCCCTGCTTGTGCTCACTTGCTGTCTTTCAAATAAATAAATAAAATCTTTAAAACAAAAAACCCCAACACATGTCTGGGTCTTATGTCAGATTATTCAACCAAATATCTATATATGGGGACTGGGAATCTGTAATTTAGAAGGCTCTAATGATTGCCTGGGATTGAAAACCAACAAGCTAGTGATCTTGTTGGTCTTGTCCATTACTGAAAGATGCAGGGATTCCAGTTCCTCTGTACTTAGGCAGGCAACACTCCAGTGGTTCAGAGTTCCTTACTGATTTGATACACTTCAAGCCACATAAGTAAACTTTGTGATCAACTTTGGGCAATTACACTGACCTGATCTTAGATGGCAAAAATTCACAGGTGCAGATAGATGGCTGTATGTTACTATCGTATCCCCTGAGATTTAGAACATGGCAGGGACTGCATGAATAAGTCTTTGGCTTTGGGGATATAATAGAACTCTGCTTTGAGGACCTTATAGTCCAATGGGGGGAAATATCAGAATTCTGTTACTTGTTACATATTAAGAAAACAAAGCAAACATGGTTTTGACCCTTAAACTACAGGTGAATTTTTACTATAGTGGCTGTATCAGTTGTTGCAACAATAACACTACATTACAAAAACCACAAAAGCTCAGTAGCATATAACAGTGTGTTTTTATTAATTCCTCTTTCTGCAGGTTAGGGTGGGGAGAATCCACTGACCTTGGCTTGGCTTAATTGGGGGTGGCTTTATTCAACATGTCCCTCAACCTTTCCCTGGGATCAACTATTAGCTTGGGCACATTCTTCTCATGGTGATTGCAGACATAAAAAGAAAAAAAAAGCATAAGCCACAATGAGCAAGCTCATTTCAAGCTTCTGATTATGTCTTTAATCTGTTAACATCTGTTGGTCAAAGCAGGTCACATGGGCAAATCCATTGTCAAAGGCCAGGGAAATATAGATTCGCAGAGAGAAACTGCAAAGTCAGGTGAAGTCATTTCTTTAGATCACACATGTTTGCTACCATCATTTCTTAGGCAAAAAGAAACCAGTTTCCATCTAGTTGAATCATTTGGGACCTTTTCCTAAATCTTAGCCCAGTGTTGCAGTGGTTAAAAGAGATTTGGGTGAATGTCCCTTTCTGATGGCCCATCTCTCCCTGGATTGCTTGGTGAAAGACGTGCCTCTGGTTAAGATCGGAAACTAGTGTTCTTAAATATGATTGAGCTGCTCAAGTATTCTCCAGGGCAGAAACTATGTTTTACAGTGTTACTAAGAATAACAACTAGTACGGTTAACATTGAACAGTTCGGATTTGAACTGCAGAAGTCCACATAGACATGGGTTTTTTACAGTACTGTGAATGTATTTTCTCTTCCTTATGATTTTTTTTTTTTTAAGGTTTTGTTTATTTATTTGAGAGTGAGAGAGAGCTACAAGTAGGGGGAGGGGCAGAAGGAGAGGGAGAAGCAGACTCCCCACTGAGCAGGGAGCTCCACATGAGGCTCCATCCCAAGACCCTGGGATCATGACCGGAGCTGAAGGCAGACACTCAACCAACTGAGCCACCCAGGCGCCCCTCTTCCTTATGATTTTCTTAAGGAAAGATTTCTTACTTATATGGTTTTCTTGAGGGAAGATCTCTTACTGTTAATGTTATCAATAAGGCTTCTGGTCGACAGTTGGCTATTAGTGGTTACGTTTTGGGGAGTCAAAAGTTACATGTGGATTTTCAACTCTGTGGGGTGTTGGCTCCCCTAACTCCCAGGTTGTTCGAGGGTCAGCTGTACTTTATGCCAGGCCACTCATGTGTAGGCATTGCTGTTGATCGTTCTGTGTCTTTATATCTACCGAGTGTATCAGACTTACCTCTGAGGAAACTGAGGACAAAAGATTATGTAACTTCCACGAAATCACATTTACTGGCCATCCGAGATTAGCAACCTGTCCTGTGGTTTTTCCACTTTTGCTCGGCAGTCTGATCGATGCTGTCTTGTTTCACAAAAAGCGAATGAGGATATCGTTACCGAATGAGTTTAGCTTCCTAAGAAACCCCTCCCTCCTTGTACTTATGCTCCATGGGAATAAAAAAGTCCAGCAGGAAGGTGTTCAGTTCTGTAAGATTTCTGCACTACAGTGTTAGGGAAAGTAAGCTAGATTGGAAGTCCTTTCTAAATTCTTTCTTAAGGTTTCTTTGTTACTGTCGCGACCACAGATGTAAATTGGGGTGGGGACTGTTGAGATAACAGTCCTCAGAGGGTCCTTGTGACTGTGCTTCTTCTATGTGTTTTGTGAGCCCTCACCTGCCACCGCTGTTGCCTGGTGATTGTTCAGCAAGTGCCTGCAGTGGTTTCTCTGACAAGCAGTGCTCTTTCTATTTTATGTGGAAAGCCGACTTGATTAAAAAACTCATTCAAATTAATGCTTTGTAGGAGGCATGATATGATTGGAACAGGCATTTCTAGTGGTGTTCTTGTCGGATTAGCACATGCAAACAATCAGATAAGTGGCCCAGACCATGTAGAGTCTGTTACAATTAATTTACGAGCTGGTTATCTTGCATAGGTTGTTTCCATTCTGGTGATGGCTTTGCTGAGAGCCTCATGTGTCTCCCCAAGAACACTAATGCTGCATAATCTGTTGTGGTTTGAGCAATGGTTTAATATCCTACTCCTCCTCTTGCTCATTGCCAAGGGCCACATCTGCATTGTTTACCACTGACAACCTAGGACCCAGCGCAAGAGAATCTAAATAAATAGATATTGGGTGAATGCGCGAGTGAGTGGATGCTAGGACTGCGATATCCAGTGCCCAGGACAAATGTAAGGTTCTTCCCAGGTGATTCTGCCCCCAACAAGGGGCAGCGAAGGGTTAATGTTCTCTCTCAGAGCTGGAGGGATTTGGATATGGATCTCAGCAGAGCTGCTTGAATCACATTCTTTCTGCTACTATAGCAACAGGTTGAGAATTCTGCAGGCTTTGTCGCCTGCCTCCTGCCTACGTTGGAAATGCCTGTGTGCAGGCGACTTCATTGTCTGGGGGACAACTGTTGGTTTTTTTCCCCCCCTGTGATGTTTCAATGAAGCAGCTTCTTTGCAGAGACAAAGAGGCCAACACAAAGCAGGGGCTAAGAATCATGGAAAGGCAGAGAGAGATCTTGTTTTGATTGGAGGGACATTTCCAATCTTTTGTCTCCTGAAGAGGTGTGAAGTGGGGAAGGATTTGAGGTTTAGTGGTATTCAACAGTATCTCTTCCTCCCTTCTTCCTGAGACCTCTCTTGTGAAAGACGCCCCCTGGCAGCTTTTGGAAACCTTTCTCTTACCGTCTTTGCTTAACAAATAGGGTGGTGGTGAAGCTCTTGGATTATTGCCCATGTTGTGTTCACTTCTCAGTTTGGAGAAGCCGGAGTGGACCAGAATGGAGGTTTTCCCCTCTGTATTCACCAGTCCTTCTAATCAACTCTGGATCTTTGTTGTGTACTGAGAAGGCAAGCTAACGGAGACGAAGAAATGGAGGTGTTAGTCTTGGTGTAGCAGTGTTGTAAAGAGAGGAACGAAGATGGGGAAGCTGCTGAGGAAAGTTGCTTAGGCGGTATTAGCTCGCCAGGAGCTGTCACAGGCATTTAGAAACTGCCAGGCCTATGAACTCAGGGCTGCTTCTCAGGTGTGGTTAAGCTTAGAGTTTAGGGCTCATTGTAGTTCTTCTTGGGCTAATGGGTGAAGTCAGTAGACCTTAGATATCGCTTTGAATTGATTGGATCACATTGCCACAACAGTACTGTTTTCACATTGCATGCAGACAGCGAAATCTGCCTGGTTCCCTCTTTGTTCCTGGTTTACAAAAACATTTTGGTCAGAAATACCTGAACATATCCAGCCATTCTGCAGAAGCAGCACTGAATTCTTTTATTAAAAGTTCCATTTTCGGGGTGCCTGGGTGGCTCATTTGGTTAAACACCTGACTCTTGGTTTCTGCTCAGGTCATGATCTTGAGGTGGTGAGATCCAGGCATTGGGCTCTGCGCTGAGCTTGGATTCTCCCTCTCCCTCCCTCTCTGCATCTGCCCCCGCCATCACCCCCAGCCTGCTCGCTCACACGTGTGCACTCTCTATCTCTCAAATAAATAAATAAATCTTACACAAAAATTTAAAAGTTCACCTTTAAATATCTTTTATCCCCAACCCACTACATACCATTTGAATATGGGATAAGCCCTACGTCTATGTCTCAGAGTTCCCTGAGCTCTTCTTTTTAAGTCTGGCGTGGCCACCGAAACTTCTGTTCTTGTGGTGTAGTCCTAAGGGCTTTAGGCTGGGAGCCAGCAGCCCTGGGGGTCTAGTCCTAGACCTTTAACCAAATGAGCCACCCAGGCACCCCTAAAGGTCTAGTGACCTTGGGCAGCTCATATGGGGATTCTTAATTCCATTGCATGTGGAATGAAAGATGTGGATGAATTGCTAACATTTCATTCACGTCTCTCCTACACACACAAAAAGTGGTACTCCAGTTGTTTGAAAAGTAGAAAAAAGCCTTTGCTTTATTGAAGATCTTATAATTTGTAGCTCCCTTAACTCCTACTCATACTTCAGGTCTCCACTTCAGTGTCACTTCCTCAGGGAAGCCTTCCCTGACCTCCCCCCCAAGCCCTCCCCACCCTTGCCCCGGGGTAGAGCAGAACTCCTGGCTTTTGCTCCCTACTAAGTCTGTTCTTTTATTTCATCACAATTAGCACAGTTTGTAATGATCTATTTCTTGGTGGGGGGGGGTTGTTTGTTGGATTGTTTTTTTGTTTGTTTGGTTTTTTTCCAATTTTCTCTCTCATTCTGAGACTGAGGACTCTGGGAGGCAAGCACCCAAGTCTATGTTATTCACCATTGACTCTGCATAGGAGCTCCTCAGTAAGCATTTGTTGAAGGCTCAACGGTGCTGCATTAGGCTTTCTGGAGGGTACAAAGATGATAACAGGACATTCTCTGCCCTTAAGGATCTTCAGATTTACTTATCCTGTTTTTCTTCTCTACCATCCACCCCACACCCAAAATATGCTGTAAGAAATGAAAACAAAAAACCCTGGATTCTTGTCATTGATCTGATCATGAGATCAGATCTTAACTTTCCTTGATTGGATTGATTAGTCTTTTGTGACAGAACCCATGAACTAAAGCAAGGTCCTGGAAGGAGGTTATAGAGGATAGTATACAGAATGAAAGTGGTGGACCAAAAAAAAAAAAAAGGAAAAATGGAAAGAGAGAGGGAGGGAGAAATGAGGACAAGATAGCAAGAAGAACATTGAAATCATGGGGTTCTATCTTTTTAATTAATTTGTCCATAAGTGTCCTTTTTTTGACTGATGGGCTTCATAAGCAAGGACATGTTTCTGAAACAGAATTCTTACCTTAAGTGTTGAGTAATGGAAACACAAAAGGTTTGCAACCAAAAGGTGATTATAAGCACACAAAAAGTTGACAGGGCTCCAGAAATCTCTTTGCTTTACAAACCAGAAGGATACCAGTTTTCAAGAGGATTGGTAGGTTCCTGTAAACCAGTACAGTTATGATCAGTACAAGCATTTCCACTAGGAAACCAGAGCTAGCCATTGCACATTTAAGCAGCAAGCCTCGACTAGATGCTGCCGGGAGGGAAAAGCAAGAATTCCTTGGGTTGGAGGTGTGATGGATACTCACTCATCAACCAGGTACAGGAGGCATGGGGGGGAGTTGAAATTAGAATTAGAATTAGAAAATACAACTCCTTCTGGTCTCACTGAGTGTGCAGTTTGTAGGGGGAATGACTTAGGGGAGATTTACTGATTACGTTTCTGTAGAGAGCATGAACTCTCTAGCTTCAACAAATCTTCAATTTATCTTGAGAACAGGTGGAGGTAGAGAGTCTGGACGGTTGAGATAAGGTGAAGTTTCTCTTCTGGCTCCTCTCCTTAGAGAGTTCAGCTTTCGCAGCAAAGGACAGCCTTTGCCCACATTGTTGTCGCAGCCTCCCTTTCTCACCAAACCCACAGACACAGAGGGTGTTGGTAGCCTGCCTTTGTGCTTGGTCCCCTTGAGAGCTTAAGCCCCAGCCAGACTATATCCCTCCCAAAGCCATTCCAGGAAGAAAAGAAGGACTAAAACAATCACATAATCTCTCTTCTTTATGAGGAGGAAGGAATTTTAGCCAAGAATGCAAGGTGTGCCTGTGGGCTTTGCGCCCACACTGCACAAATCCTACACACACCCACACCCACACACACGTGTGTCCATTCTGCTTCTCACTTCGTTAGGCAGACACAGTATGGTATGCCATGTTGGCCAAAGACCAGGAAATAACTGTGTTGGGTTGACAAGTAGCCAAGCCGTCAGGCTCATGTGTCTCACTGGACAATGTTAATTGACCCCTCCTTCATTTACAAAGATATACTCAACAAAGATAGTATGTGGGAACGTGGTGTTTTCCTTTCTGATATCCCCTTCCGAGTTAGTTCCAGAGAAGGTCTGCTCCAAGCAGTCTCTTGGTTTCCTAGGAATTTGCCCCTTTCTAGCACATTCACACAACTCTTTACAAAGCAAATCCCTTTGTTTTCAGTGGCAAAGCTTGTCTTAAATCTCAGCTCTGCCACTTCCTACCTGTACAGCTTGGGCATGTTATTTAACCTCTCTGTGCCTCATTTACTTCGGCTTTATATGGCGTCAATAAGAATGTCTCTCTCAGAAAGCCTAGTTTGTGGGAAGCAAACAAGATCATCTAAGAAAAGTTTTGTTTGCATAGTGCCTGGCACATAGTGTGAATTTAAAAGTTGTTAGTGTTTTAGGGGCGCCTGGGTAGCGCAGTCGTTAAAGCGTCTGCCTTCGGCTCAGGGCGTGATCCCGGCGTGCCGGGATCGAGTCCCACATCGGGCTCCTCTGCTGGGAGCCTGCTTCTTCCTCTCTCACTCCCCTGCTGTGTTCCCTCTCTCGCTGGCTGTCTCTCTGTCACATAAATAAATAAAATCTTAAAAAAAAAAAAATAAATAAAAGTTGTTAGTGTTTTAATCCGATAAAGAGATTTCAGCCTTTTTTCTTCTTCGTTGCCCCTCCTGAGTTAGAAACACCCCTTGACATTTTGTACTTCTTAATATCAGGGTTCTATTCCAGTGTGGGGAGAGGAGAGCAGAGCAGAGATGACTGGGCAGGAATGGGGGTAATGGAGACCTGTGACCTTGTTCTTTACTCCCTCCTATCCCATTGCTCTTTCCACTGTACCATACTGGTCTGTACCTGTCGATGGCGGGATACAAAACTAGGTGCAGTGCAAGTGCAGTGCACAAAGCAATGCGGATTCAGCTGTGTCTTCCAGGAAGTGATAATCTAAATTCCGGGCCCCCTTTTACCTGTTCTCCAAGTCTGCAACATGTCTTGTTGTTAGCTCAAATCCTACCATGTGAACTAATGTCCAACACAATAAGCATTCTAGGGATACCAGTGGTACCAGTATATTTGCTCATGGAAGACAGCAGTAGTCATTGAACCATTTGGCACTTAGAGGAAAACACTTGTAAGAAGTCAAAGAGCAGGTCGAGTATCAAACTTTCTCAGCTGTCCAATCGCTCAGGACTCAAGGGCTTGAGAGGGAGGAATGTGAATCACTGGTCCTGGAAAGAAGGTGCAGGAGAAAGGAAACAGGTGTGCCCCTGTCCAGCTCCTCTGTGAAAGAGTGGTCATTATAATGCCACTGAATAGCATGGCCAGAACCCTGAGCTGCCATAGCCCTGGTCTCCTGACCACACAGTACAGGGGATGATCAAACATTCGATAACATATATAAAGCACATGACTTTAAGTGCTGGCATAAAGTAAATACTCAAGAATGTTAGCCATGATTAGCTCATGAATAACCCCTGGCCATTCTGCAGTTGGATGCCAATTCTGCTTCCCAGTTCAACATAACTTAAACGTCACCACTTGCGACTGATGCTATCAGCTGCTCACGCGTTGACCACAATTAGTGGGAAGCAAGTACCCTGTCTGTCTGCAGCTCTGGTTAGAAACTTGACAGTTTGTAAGTTGTAATTAAATGAGCTATTTTGGGGGTTCAGAGATACTGTTCTGTCGTTACCGTAGATGGTGAGAAAGAGCATCTCTGGGGATGACTGCAGGATGGCACTGTACATATTTTTATCTTTAACATGAATTCATATTTTATTATTTTTTTCATTTGTCTCATCAAAGCAATGTCTTAATTCATTTGGTGAAAGCGGGGTGCGTTTCATTGCTATTTTTCACAATAGAAAAGTGGAAGAGTGGGTATAAATTAATAGAGTTTTAAACACTAGACAAATTCAGGGTTATCTGATCCAACCCCCTCACTCTCTAGATGTGGAAATCGAGGCCCAAGGGTGTTAAATGAATTCTCTGAGTGGCAGAGGGACAGGTCTTCCAGGCCTAATTCAGGGTCCTCTATGTGTGGTCTTTTTGTTTATTGCCCTTCCAAAGTAACCATGGACATCAAATGATTTGAGAGCCATTGTTTTTGAAATGTAAGGGTGGTCATCTGCATGGAGGATTCTCAAACAAGATAATGACACCTTTGACCCAGTCTCTTCCGGTCTTTGGCACATTATCCCTGACTGGCCATAGGAAATACACATCTATTATGCAAAAGAGGCAATGATGACAGAATGAACAGTTCCTATTTTTCCCCTCTGAAGGAGAACTCCTCCACTAACTGTATGCTCTTAGATACACCGTCATGATCGAAACAGATTCAGACCTCTGAACTCCATACCTGGTCCAGAGGATTGACTGAAGGAATATTTCATCATCTATTAAATATCCATCCTCTATGGAACCTCATCCTCTAGCTCTGTAATTCAAAGAAAAGGTTAGATCTGCAGAGCACAAGACCTGGATATTTATGAATAGATTTTCTCAAGGATGATGGGTTAAGTGATTTTTAATTTTTTTAACTAAGCAAAATTTTAAGATATATGTAGATAAAACAAGAAGGTATAGAGAAAATATTTAGAGAAAATATGCATTCAAGATATAATAGCAATTATTCAAAACCAAGATTCAGCAAATTATAGAATTATCCAGACTAGACTAAGTTTTTCTCTTGATCTATAGATTATCTTCTTAGCAGTTCACTTGCAACATTTGGTATTTCCTTCTTTGTTTAAAGTGAGTAATTACTTATTTATCAAGCAACTGCTATGTGTCAGACACTATAATGATGCTTTTCTTGAGATCTCATTTAATACACATAGTACCATGAGGTAGGTGTAATTTTTCTCATTTTATCAATAAGGACACTAAGAGGCCATGGTAACCAGGGGTCAAGGTAACCAGATTTTTTGGGTGTTTGATGACCTATTTCTGTTCCCACGGAAGTAGGGCAGAGTAAGGTTTTGGGCAAATGCCAAGGAAAGATTGTTAACCCCGTTGCTGAACCAAACAAAGCTTCACTATCAGAAGACCAGCCAATTCTGCCTGGCTAGCACCATCCTAGAAACCCGCCCTCTGAATTTTGAAGATGCAGCCTATTAAAGCAGCCATTCTGCCCCGATCCTCCCGCAGGCCCTTAGCGTATATGTCTGTGGGTAAAAGATGAATCTGGTTTCCTTTGAGAACTTCTGTTTCCTCCATCAGTTCTTTCCATTTTCTCTGCACCAGCAGCTACCCTTTGTTCATGGGCCCCTTCATGGGCATTGCTACGGATGGATTCAGAATTAGAACATGGGTGTCTGGGTCTCCTCTGACACCAACAGGCGGCTCTGCGCATAAATGCTCCAACGTTAGTACTTGGACCCTATGATTGTGTTTTGTTCTTAGAATCCTTTTAAAAATAATTTCTGGGTCTGAGCTGGATTGCCTAAATCCAGAGACATTGCAAGTCTTGTCATTCACTAATGGTGATGCCTAAAATCTGTAAACTTTTTTTATGAAGTCCCTTCAGAACCAGTTTGCACTGGACAGACAAAAGCCATTCTCCTTCCTTAGTCACAAGAGTAAAAGCTAAAGATACAATAGCTTCAGATACAGTATTTCATTTATCAGCCCCACCCATCAGAAAGACCGTTAGTCCCTTCTTATGTAGAAGGAAATGGAGACTCAAGTAGACTGTCTTGTGTTCAAGATCACATACCAGGAAGTGTCAGAGTACAGATTTCTCTAACTCTGAAACCCACGCTATGTTTTTTTAAGAAGGAAATATACTTAAAGAAATTTACCCACCAGGTTTGACTCTGAGTTTTGAATGTTTTAGAGAAATCAAACCCAGTCAACTTCAGGGAATGATTTGCCACCACTAAGGTCATGCTGAAGAAAACACCACAGTTTCTAAAACATTTCCAAAAGGTGTAATCCAGAAATGCCTGATGTTACAATTGCATCAGTGCAATATGACTTGCCAGCTCAGACTCATTCGGAGCTATAGTTTCTGTTTGTTTTTAAAAATCTCTCTTGTTAACGTTGGTCTGTGCTCTTAATTTTGTGAAACATGAAGGGCCTGAGCACGTGATTATTGAGATGATTCCCCAAACACCCTTCCCATTATAACAGCGTTTCTACAGATTGTCACCCCTTTCCCCCACGCTGCCTATTCAGGATAATTTAATTTTTAGAAGTGCTCCTTATTTAAATAATACTCTACACAATGACGTATTGTTTGCTCTTCCACTTAAATTATCAGTACTCGTTATTATAGCCATCAGCAAAGAAGGGTAGTAATTATCATGCTTAGGCACAGCTGCAGAGCTGTCTTTGCTGGATACTTTGTTAAGGGGTTAATGCTCTATTGTACCTTTTTATTGTCCGCTTTATTGGAGAATGTGCAGTTTTAGCTAGATTTCCCCTTCTTCATTTCCCTATAGGAGCCAATGAGTTGAAAATGACATTGTTTTTCTTAATGTGAGTGTCATGGCACAACCAGCCCTGGGATGTCAGAAAGCTATCATAGTTTTTTTAAATCATACTTCAGTCATGAAAGGATGAGGACTGAGTTTCAAGAAGGTGAGATTTCTTGTTTGCACAGTGTGACTAGTCAAGCTGTACTTCTGTGTTTAGTGCCATATATAAAAATAGATGAGGTCACTATAGGGAGAGTGAATGCAGGATTCAGTAGGATTCTTTGGTTGTAAGCAACAGAAATAGACTCTGGCTAATTAGGCATTTTTTTAGAAGGAGAGTTTATTGGAAGGAGATGGAGGGGTAAGGGGAAGGGTGTGCTCGCAGAATTGAAGGAAAAACAGAAATCAAGCTGAAAAGCCATACTCAGAAGGGGGGGTAGAACAGAATTTGGGCCTCTGGCAAGGACTTTCAGATGGTTTCTTCTAGTGCTGTCAACCATTTTCAGTTTCATTTTCATTCCAACAACTGAGCCACCCAGGTGCCCCTAAAAAATGCATTTTAAACAAGACTCGAAAAGTACTAACTATAAAGGAAAAAATGGGTAAATTAGACTACATTAAAATTAAGACTGTTTACCAGTAGATACTATTACGAGAGTTAAAAGCAAGCTACATCATGAGAGGAGATACTTGCAGTGGATTTATCTGATAGGGAACTCGTATCCAGAATATATAAGGAACACATCCACTCTAAAACAGCAGACCACCCAATGGACAAAAGCCTTGAAAAGGTACTTGGAAAAGACCTATACCCAAATAACCAGCAGGTGTACAACTTCATAATAATAAATCTTTAAAAAATAAATAAAATGAAAATGACAGACAATATCAGGTGTTGGTGAGGATTTAGAGTCAGCAGAACTCTCAAACACTGCAGATGGGAGGGTAAGTTGGTATGATCAACTGCACATACCCAGTGACATAACAATTCCATACCTGGTTACGTACCCAAGAAAAACGCACGCATATTATGTACCAAAAGGTGTGTTCACAGAGCATTAACTACGGTTAATGAAATCTGAAATCCATCAACTGTCCATCAACACCAGAATACATAAATCAGTCACATCACATCCACACACTTCAGCATAGAAAATGCAGTATGACATAGAAATGTAAATTAACACTCCACGTGCAACAAAGTGAATGAATCTCACCAGTATAAAGAGGACATACTATATAATTTCATTTATATAAAGTTCAGTAATAAATAAATTAATATATGGTGTGAAGAGTCAGGATAGCAAATACCCTGGGGGAGCAGGGGTGCAGTTAGTAACTAGAATGGGGGGCACTAAGGGGTCTTCTGGGGTGCTGATCATGTTCTGTCTCTGGATCTGGGTGTGAATTATCCAAGTGTCTTCGTTTTGTAAAAATCATTCAACTTTATTTAAAAAAAATTTTTTTTTTCAAGCTGTCTACATTGATGCTTTATTTGAGACCGTTCTTCTGAGTTTGGGGATTCTTTCTTGCATAAAATGAGTGAGGACTCAAAGCAGGGAGGAAATAAAAAAGGTAATTGTCAGAAAGTCACAGTTTGGGGCACTGGGTGGCTCAGTTGGTTAAGCATCTGCCTTCGGCTCAGATCATGATCCCAGGGTCCTGGGGTCTAGTCCTGCATCGGGCTCCCCGCTCAGTGGGAAGCCTGCTTCTCCCTTTCCTCCCTGCTTGTGTGCACGCTCTCTCTCTCTCTCTCTCTCTCTCTCAAGTAAATAAATAAAATCTTTAAAAAAAAAAGTCACAGTTTATTTTTCTATAATTAAATTAGGAGGAAAAAAACGAAGAACTCACTGGTAGCAGGAAGAAGCAAGAGTCTTCTAGGGTCTGGCATTTGATGAGAAAGATATTCCGTTACTGGGCATTTCTGTTGGTTTTCCATGTCAGAACATAAAGCAGAGACGTGGGAACACACATGCCTGACGCCAGGTTACTGTTACGTGCCATAACTGTGTTGCTTGCAGGGCTGTTGTTGCCACAGTAGTTGGCTGTGCCCCAGACAAATGGGGTGCTGGTCTGTTCCCACAGAGCTTTATCCCAGTCTTCATCGCAAAGAAGGATACTGCCATGTGCTGTCAGCCAGAACTCTTGTCCAAGGTTCCTGGTTTGGTTGACAACATCCTGCTCAATACAACTTTTATCATCACAGCTTGAGATATGATGACTGATTTTTGGCCCAAGGAACCTGGTTGGGAACATCGAAGGGACAGAGTAGCCAATTTGTTTGTGACATCAGGATGATTCTTTCTGCCCTTGATAAAATGATAAGGAAGCTTGCAGACCCTGAGCCAGTGGTTTTTATCAGAGGGGTGTTATAATAGCTTTTCAGGGTCCAGGGAATTGATGTAAGTTTCTTCCGTGTTGGAAATGAAGGAGCTGAATCCCAGTGCTTAGTTGAAGACTTGTCCCCATAGTCGCTTTCTCCCCCTATGCAAACTGTGTTGAACTTTAAATATGTGATTTATGTTGTCTTTTTTCTGTGTGTGTTTTACACTTGAATAAAAATTTTATGAAAAGAGAACAGAATAATGAAAGCCCTCCAATTCATGCATTCTCTGGAGTAACAATGCTTCAATTGAATCCCGACTATCCCGCCCTAGCTGTATGACCTTGGGCAGCTTACTTCTTTGTGCCTCCATTTTGTCATTTCTTGAAGGGAGAAAACAGCAGTACCTACCTCACTGGGTTGTTGGAAAGATTAAATGAGATAATCCAAGTAAGGTGCTTATAACAGTGCCAGATACACAGAGAGCAGAAAGTAACTGTTAGGGACATTATACTGTGAAGTAAGTTCTCCATACTAGGCGTGCTAGGGGATGTAAAGAAGTATAAAACCGGGCCTCAAGGTGCTTCTAACAGTCATAATTAGAAAGACAAGGTATGTAACAGAACAAATAACTGACACTCCAAGAAGGTATCGGGAAATTACAGAGGAGAAAAACTTAAGAATTCAGTGGAAGGGGAAATGACTGTAGGTTGGAGTGTTCCGGGCAAAACTCATAGAGTTGAGAGAAGTCAGAAGAGGGGCTGCCCTTGGAGGGGGCATGACAAGAAAGGATACAAGGGGATTTATTTCTTCCTCTGGTACTGGTTACATGGATGTACTCGGTGTGTGAAAACTTTTGATATATACGTCCTTCTGTCTATGATTTTGAAGCCTGGTTGATATTTGACCTTAGGCAAGTTACTTCACCTCTGTGAATTCCATTTTCTTCACCGATAAACTATACTAAATACCTTACATAGCCTTGTCACGAGGATTAATGAACAAAGAGTATGTAGAATGCCTAGTCCAGGACGGGACAGTAAAATAGTTCACATACCTGATATGCTAACTGGGGTAGAAGGTGACAGACTGAGACAGACCTTTCCCGTGTTAAGATTTGGAGCCTTGGGGTGCCTGGGTGGCAAAGCGGTTAAGCGTCTGCCTTTGGCTCAGGGCGTGATCCCGGCATTATGGGATCGAGCCCCACATCAGGCTCCTCCGCTATGAGCCTGCTTCTTCCTCTCCCACTCCCCCTGCTTGTGTTCCCTCTCTCGCTGGCTGTCTCTCTCTGTCAAATAAATAAATAAAATCTTTAAAAAAAAAAAAGATTTGGAGCCTTTATCTGGGGCTTATTGCTTTGTCGAGGGAATGACCTCATATCATTATTGGTGTTGTGAATGGAACCTGTCACAATTTGTCAGTGTGATGGCGCAGTGACTCAGCGGCTGGGACGAAGGGCACTTCTGCTTATCAGAACCACTGCTCGACCATTGTCCCACACCGCCACTGTCCGTTTCCTTTTCCTGTTTAGTCAGAGCCACACCTGCGAGTGCGAGTCGGTGCCGATCCAGGTGTGGATCAGTAAACAGTTACCCATTGTCTGCTGGGTGTCAGGTATTATGTTCGATGCTGAGAGAGCTTGTAATAATGAGCAGAAACAGGGTAAAAAGTACATAAAGTAAGACCTGGGCTTTGCCTTCAAATACCTTATAGTCTAGTAACAAGATATATGTGCTTTTCCTGAAAGCTCTTGATTTTCCCCCTCTCTCCCCTCTTTGTCTCTCCTATTATCCTCCACTCACCCACCCCCTCCCCATCCCACACCAACCCTTCCCTGAACTCCACTCCACCTAAGCAGGCTACGAGCCATTTAACATGGCCCTTAGCCAACAAAAGCAATCAACTCGTAGCATATATCTTCTTCTTGGCTCCCCCAAAACTCTCGATGGCCATGCCTTCCATTAATTATGATAACAGAAGCAACCATTTATTAGGTGTCTGGTACGTGCAAGGCATTATGCCAGGCACTTGCCTACATTCTCTGTAACGCTCACAACATCCTGCAGGGCGTCATTATCCCATTTTATAGGTGAGGGACCTGAGGCTTGGAGAACGGAAACCGTTTGCCTGACGTTACCCACAGCCCATTTGTGGTCCAGTGCAAGCCTGCTCTCTCCCCTGTACCGTGCTCCTTGCAGAGCTGTTTGCAGTGTTTGCTCTGATGATTAAATAATGTAAACACCCTTCTGCGTCAGTTCATCAGTCAACGGTGCACATAGAAACCTGTGTGGTTAGGAGAGGTTGGTGCCAGGGCCACTCTCGCTGTAATTATTCTAACTGGGCTGGAAATGTCAATAAAGAGCCACTCAGCCTCGCAAACAACTTCTGACCTCTTGTTTTGTAAATGCCTTGATATTCAGCACCACTAACCTGCTGGGTCATCAGAAGGGACACCGAACCTATTTCATTATCTAGATTAAAATCTTGGATGCAGGCGCCACAGGAAGAGCCTCTGTGTATTGAGAAAATTCTGCCACTTTGGCCCTCCCTTCCTAGGCTGTCTCTCTCAGATTAATTTAATACTTAGCACTAGCATCTGTTGTAGGAGTCCGTAGACGGATAGGGCTGCGTGATGCCGGTCAAAGGGAGCATTGCTATGAGCTGGGCGCACAGGAGGCAGCGATCAAGTGCGTGTTCTGAGTGGTTTTGTACGAAAAGGCACAATGCAGGGTGGCTGCTGTTCCCACTAGTCCAAGTGTTTTGGGGTCCTGGCCTCTAACCCTGTATAAGCCACTTAAACCGAGAGAGCCAACTACGCGTAACACAATCTCATGGCGTATATTGGGCACAAGTCATGTTCAAGTGAGGGGGAGATCAAAAGCCAGCAAATCACTGTGTGGGTCGAGGGTCTAGTCTTAAGCTTTTCAGCCTTAAAAGGTAATCACATCCTTGTTTTGAGAGGTAAGCCTTTCTGGAGACTGACGCACCACCTGCAATAGGAGATGTCTGTTGGCAGTATGACTAACACCAGTTAGTTGTTCAAAAACTAAAGGCTGCTATAAATTGAGTTTCTTCTGCATGTGGTTAGATGTTTAGGTATTATTTCCAGTTCCCACAACCATCCCTCAAGTTGCTGGATGGTTACTCACATGAGCCAGCATCCCCACCAGGAGGACTTAGTTCCAAATCTTGAACTCTTTCTACTCTTTCTCAACGCCTGAAAGCACTCTGTCTGCTGTTATATTACCAATGGGAATGTCAGCCCCTTTGCCAGTTTGGCTTCAACCAACTCAGGCAGAATTATCAGTCATTTCCCTTTTGGGGTTCACACAGTACTTTGCATATACCTATAAGAGCACTTTGTATTGTATCGTAATTGTATAGCAGTGATAGTGTCTTACTCATTTTTTTTTATGTAGGGCCTGTCGCCGTACCTGGTGGTGGTACATAGTGGAAGGACAGGATTTAAGTCTTGTGTCTGGTTTTGCTAACATTTTGTCCTCAGCCTGTGACACACCACCTGTTAGCGAACAGTATATGCTCCGTACACATTGAATGAACTAATGAATGAGTAAATAGGATCTTGGCTATTATTTTCCCTCTGTGAATCTTTTTCATTGTTAAAACTGATGGATAATAGTATCTACTTTATAGGACTCATATGAGATTAAATGAATCAATGGAACCAGGGTAAGTGATGGTGTGATTGTAACTTCTGAGGTTCAGGTAGTGGTTTTAAGATTTGTCATGTTGCTGTATGTCTAAACAGTTCACTTAGGTGTATCGCTACAGTAGGACTCTGTTGTATGAATATGATACAGTTGGCTTTCCATTCTCTTATTGATGGACACTTGGGGTGTTTCCAGTTTTTTACTGTAATGAATTAAGCTGCTATGAACATTCTTGAACAACTCTATTTGTGGACATATTTTTCACTTCTCTCGCATGTAAACATGGTAGTGGAATTGCTGGGTCATAAGTTAGGTGAATGTGTAAATTTATTCGAGGCTGCTAAACCATTTTTCAAAGTGATTTTACCACTTCATACTCTTACCAGCAATCAAAGAGAGATCTCGTTGTTCTCTAGCCTATAACGTGATATTATCATGCTTTCCAACTTTGGCCTTTCTAGTGCATGTGTCGTATCTTGCTGTAGTTCAGTTTGCACTTCCCTAGTGTCTGGTGGTGTTGAGCACCTTATCATGTGCTCTATGGCCATTCATAGAGCTTCTTTTAGGAGGGTCTGTTTTTTTATTGGTTATTCTGCTTTTTATTATTGATTTGTGGGAATTCTTTATTCTGGCTATGTCTTTTCTTGGTAGCTTGCCTTTTAACTTTTTAAGTGATATCTCGGTAAATAAATTGATATGATGCAATTTATTGAGTTTTTTTCTTTCATGGTAGTGCTTTTTGTGTCCTGAGAAATCACTGCATCCTGCAAGGTCATGAAATGTTTTTTTATGTTTTCTTGTAGAAGTGTTACAAGTTTGGCTCTCAGATCTATGATCTTTCTCACTTTAATTTCTGTATATATAGAGAGAAGAAAAGGATAAGGTCTGTTTTTTTCCATATGTATGTCTAGTAGCTCCAGCACATTTTATTGAAAAGAACTTTCCTCCCTCACTGAATTCTATGGCACCTTTGTCAAAACCCAAATGAGTATATATAATGGGTTTACTTCTAGACTCTTTAGTCTCTTCTATTAACTTATTTGTCTTTCCTATTATCCTATCTTAATTACTGAGTCTTAATAGTAAATCTTAAAATTTAGTTAATATAAGCCCTCCAACATTTTTCTTCTTGAAGATGATCTTGGCTATTGACAGACTTTGATAAAAAGTGACAGTTATCAATTTCTACCAAAGGGGTAAAAAAGTCCAGGGATTTTTTTGGAATCGCTTTGACTCTATAATTCAATTTCAGAAACTTTTTCATCTTAACATTTTGAGTTTTCAAATCCATTAACATGAAATCTCTCCACTGTTTAGGCCTTCTTTAATTTCTCTCATTAATGTTCTGTGGTTTTCAAGCACAGAGGTTTTACATATCTTTCATTAAATTTACTCTGTATATTTGAAATTTTTATGACATTGTAATTTTTAAAATCTCATTTTCCAGTTATTTGTTACTAGTATTTATTTATTTTTAAAGATTCATGTATTTACTTGAGAGAGAGAGCACAAGAGAGTGAGCAAGAGAGCACAAGCAGGGAGAGTTGCAAAGGGAGAGGGAGAAGCAGGCTCCCTGCTGAGCAAGGAGCCTGACCTGGGGCTCATTCGTAGGACCCTGGGATCACGGCCTGAGCTGAAGGCAGACTCTTACCTGACTGAGCCACCCAGGTGCTGCCCCTGTTACTAGTATTTAGATATATAATTAGTTTTTTTTTTTTTTAAAGTAATGACTTTGTATCCTGCCACCTTGCTGCATTCACTCATTGCTTCTATGATTTTGTTGATATTTTTGGATTTGCTGAGTACGCAATCATGCCACCCATGAAGACAGTTTTATCTCTTTCTTTTGCTTTTCATTCCCTTACCGTGTTGTCATGCATGCAGTGAAATCGGGGGAAAACATTCAATATTTCACCATTATGATGTTAGCTGAGTTTTTTTTATGTTTATATACGTGCCCTTTACCAGATCGAGGAAATTGTCCTCCATTTCTAGTATGCTGAGAGTTTTTATTACTAATGGGTGTTTAATTTTACTTTTTCTTCATTTATTGTGATGGTCTCACAAGGTATTCTTGTACAACACATTATTCTACGCGTGTGTGAATAACTTCTGTAATATTCCACAGATATTCAGAGGAGTTGCGGAAGAGGACAAAAGTCCAGGCTCGTTTTTCAAAGTGACCACCAGATCCTAGTGCCATGCACAGTTTTGTGTCCCATGAGCCCTACCTGAGTCCCACAGTTAATTTGTGGACACTTTTGGCTGTTGTTATTTTCAGTTTCTCCTTCATCAACCTTTATAATAGCACAGATGTCTCTTATCATGGTGGTAAACATGGGACTTGGGCTGCCCCCCTTGCCTGTATCTTCTACATTTTCTTCAGTGACCGTGGATTGCTTGTGTTAAAAAGAAAGTTTTTTAACCTTCTGTGTAATTAATAAGATTACAGATTGGTAGACTTTAGACCCATTCCTATCAGTTCCTTCTGAAAACTTTTTAACTTCTCCTCTATCCTCTAGGTTTTGTGACATTCCATGGTCAGTGGAGAGGAAGCTTTCCCCTTGCAGAAATGTACAATCACCATTTTTTTTCTTTTTTTTCTTTTTATTTTTTTAAAAGATTTTATTTATTTATTCGACAGAGATAGAGACAGCCAGCGAGAGAGGGAACACAAGCAGGGGGAGTGGGAGAGGAAGAAGAAGGCTCATAGCGGAGGAGCCTGATGTGGGGCTCGATCCCAGAACGCTGGGATCACGCCCTGAGCTGAAGGCAGACGCCCAACCGCTGTGCCACCCGGGTGCCCCACCATTTTTTCTTTTTAAAGTATTATTATCACAGGACTGATTGTACACAGGGCTCGTAATAAAATGTTAACACTGTGCTGTGAAACCACAATGGCAAACCTCCATTGAAGGCAACTTCAAAGGCACCCGAAAGTGGAGTGTTACATCTATGACTTTCTTTCTTGCTTCCTGAGTACATTAAACCTAATTTTCACCCTTTCCTTCTGTTTCCACCTCCTGTATAAGAAGTACTGTATTTTCTGCCCATCATACTTTGTAATAAAACTTGGATGTGTATAGATTGACTGAAAAAAGAATTCATTTAATAGTAGATGACTAAACTCTTCTTTCTTGACCTTCTGTCACTTAATTTCTTGAGATGTTCTTTTTTTCCTTTTTCCCAACTTTCCCAGCTTCCTAGATGAAGTTCCCAGCATAATTCACTTCAAAAGCCTGTTATGTAGTGGTCAGAGTGGGAAAATAAACACAAAGAGATCATGCCTGTGCCGTACTGTGATAGAAGTATATGGATCAAAGACTTCGGCCCTGCTCAGGAGTTTAATGACTCCCAGCAGATTGATCTGAGTCCAGGGTGAGTTTGCTCAAAGGTAACTCTATCTAACCTTGGCTTTAAATTCTGGCAGTTTTGTCCATCCAATTAACAGTTGAGGATTTAGAGGCCCGGAGCTGGAGAAGCCTCTTTTTGGACTGGACTGAGAATAACCCTAACATGTGGAATAGGGACCAGAGATAGGCTGTGATTTCCCCCTGCTATGCTTTGTTTTTGTGGAACAGGAAGTCATTATCTGGAGAGCCACAAATCCTTGAGAGTTCATTTCCACTTCCAGAAAGGGAGGGTCCAATGCCTGCCAGCAGTGAGAGCAGGCTTTATCACGGGGGCTACAGAGCCCCCCAGAGAGCCATTCTAAGTCACTGCCTTGTCAAAATAATCAGTTTTTGTTTTTCTTTCTAATCACCGATTCCTGAGAGAGGGAATGTTTTCTGCTTTTCCTCAATGCTTAATGTGAATATCGGTTACTTCCATTGCCTGATGTTGATTATTAAAATTAAAATGTTCATACAAAACAAAGAACAAACCTCAGAATGAAGAAATAGTGCCCTCTTTCTTTCTCTTTCATCAGTAATAATGAAAGTAATTTAAGACGGAAAGCATGCCCTATGGTACAAGTGGCATTCCCATGCATTCCCATGTCTCTTTTGGTTGTCACAGCCATGTTGTGGTGGGCAGATGATTTTTATTATGCTTTTTTATTTTTTATTTTTATTTTTTAAAAGATTTTATTTATTTATTCGACAGAGATAGAGACAGCCAGCGAGAGAGGGAACACAAGCAGGGGGAGTGGGAGAGGAAGAAGCAGGCTCATAGCGGAAGAGCCTGATGTGGGGCTCGATCCCAGAACGCCGGGATCACGCCCTGAGACGAAGGCAGATGCTTAACCTCTGTGCCACCCAGGCGCCCCTTATTATGCTTTTTTAAAGTGAAGAAACTGAGACTTTGGAAATGGAGTCACTTGCTGGAGATTAGGTAGTTCCACAGACATTGAGTGGCGGTCAGCGCTGCGGTACCCCAGAGTGGTCAAGCTGAGGGTGGAGAGCTCCCGTTTCCTGGGTTCAGATCCTAGCTCCACCACTTGCTAGTCTGTGACTTTGGTCAAGTCATCTAACCTCCGTGCCTCAACGTCCCCAATGTAGGACCTACCCTATATCAGTGTTCCAGGATCAAATCGAGAGTTCCAGTGCAGTCGGGCGGAGCACCTGGCATCTGGTACATGACTGGTGAGCGTCAGCCGAGCCACTGCTGTTGTCTTGAATGTGGAGGCATGGCGGGTTATTATCCCTCTCTCCTTCCAGCTCCCTCTCCTCTCCTAAAACCTCAAGTCTACTCCCCTGCTCACCACAGAACTACAGACACACTCCAGAAGTCACCAGGGGCTATGGGGGTTTAGACAATCCAATCCCAGATTCAATACTTTGCAGAAAAATGAACACCATAAAGATCTCTTTCCTTGGCTCAATGTTGTCCTGATTCAGTTTGTGCTTCTCTTCACTCACACATGCCTTACCCCCTTAATCTTCACCAGAAATCTTAAGGTTTTTAGACAGAGTAGTTACATTCCTCCTCTCTAAATATTTTTGGGACTGTTTATTCTTTATTTGCTAACAGCCTTTATCGAATGCTGACTAGTGTATTTGCCCCCGTCTGCTCTTGGAGATAGGATAGAAACTCTACGCTATGCAGTGCATGCTCTTGAAAAGTCTTTGAGGAAGCAAACCTCTGTTTTATGTTGTGCAACTTGCCCTCTAACGTCACTGAGGTTCATGCTTTGAAGTGGGCAGATGGTTCCAGCTTTATGTCCTTCGCTCGACTTCTCTCATTTATGCAAAGAAGGGGCAATGAGTGGCCACACACCGATCGGCTGTGTGTCCAGCTGCAGAAGAGGCTCAGTCTGACCTTAGGAAATGCCCTCCGTGTGGGAAACAAAGGTTACTATTTTTAAAGAGTGGAAGGCAGCGTGTTTGTCAACATTTCAGCCTGTCACAGCCAGGCAAGCTTTCGATTTGAAAATAGAAATCCTGATCCCATTACCTCTTTGCTGTCTACTGAAGTCCCTGACTAAATGTCAGTCGCCTCACATTTACTTCGTGAAACAAATGATCAGCATTGATCACCCTTTATCCACGATCACAGTTCCTTACTACTTTTCACATATCCTGCATGTCCCTACCAAGGCAGCCAGACATTGCATATTTGTACTGGAATTAATACCAACTGGCCTCCAGACTCCCTTAGCGTACGTAATGCTCATTCGAACAGCTTGCTCGGACACTGCCAACAGCTGCTGCCACTTACTGTCCTGCACACTGCTGGTCTTGAACGCTGTCCCGTGAAAACTCTCATCTACGAATATTAAGCAAAAGAAAATGTGGGCTCTAAAACTGCATATGCAGAAGAATCCCTGCTTTGTAGTTAGGTGCGTGTTCATGAATGCAGATGTACCTAGTGAGACGGCGTGAAGGAAACACTGTCATACGACATCAGTAATCTCAGGCGGCAGCAAGACTTGGGTGCTCTTATTTCATCTTAAGCAGTCTCCACACCCTTTACGGAGCTGGAGCTGGGGCTCGATCTCACGACTCTGAGATCGTGACCTGAGCTGCAATCCAGAGGCAGATGCTTCACCGACTGAGCCACCCAGGTGCCCCAGGTGCTTTTAATTTTATGTGTTTCTGCACCATCCAAATTTTCTAAAATATGACTTGTTCCTTAAAATTATCAAAAAAGTTCATCTTTATATTACAGAAGCCAAGTGTTACTTAGTTTAGAACTTGGTGGCTGGAGCAATTATAAAAAGCAGTGTGCTTTAAAATGAATTCACAGATGAGTGCATTCGATTCGGTGGGCCTTGCTAAATCCCGAGTTACCCCCGCGGAGGCAAAGGACACTCAACCCTGGTCCTACGGACAGTTGGGGAACAAGTCAGTTAAGTGGCATCTGGCAGCTCAGGATGTAGCAAGGTATGAGTGTGTTCTTGGCCCTCCACTTTCCCCTGCTCTCTGGTTACTTGATTTCATTTACTTTCTCAGAAATACTAATGGTCTCTGGGAGACTTTTGAAAAGGCTATGACCTCTTTGATCTGATACATAACCAAGCCTCACAACACACAGGTTTTGGTTTAATATATCTGTAAATAAATCTTTATTCTAAGATTGCTTTTTGCATTTCTTTCTCTCTCTCTCTCTCTCTCTCACTATCTCAAATGCAATAACCACCCAGCCAGGACCTACTCAAACAGCATGAGAAATTGTAGGACTTATCTGGAACCTGGAAATACCTCATTCTCTGAATAGTAATAATAGACCTTACCAAACAGCACTTAAGCACTGTTCAATGTTTAGAAACATTCCTACATACGTGTTATTTCATATTTGCTTCCAAACTAGAACAGGGATTATGATTATCCCATGTTACAGGTGGGGAAATGGCACAGAGAGACTTGCCCACGACTGTAGCAAGGTTGTGGCAGAGCCCTGACTAGAAATAAAACCTGTTTCGTGGCTTTATGGGAGCTCCCACAGTGCCAGATGTCTCTTTCCAAGTTGTTCCCCAAGGGTACCTAGACTCTAAGGAATAATCATTATAACACCAAATATTATAAAATGTTTGCTGTGTAAGCTTTACAGGTGTTAACTCAGTCCTCACCACAACTTAAGAGGTTAATATTGGGGCATCTGGGTGGCTCAGTTGGTTAAAGGTCTGCCTTCAGCTCAGGTCATGAATCCAGGGTCCTGCGAGCAAGCCCTGCATTGGGCACTCTGCTCAGCAGGGAGTCTGCTTCTCCCCTTGCCTGCCACTCCCCCTGCTTGTGCTCTCTCTCTCTCTGTCAAATAAATGAATAAATAAATAAATTTTTTAAAAGAGTAAGTATTACTGTTATCTCCATTTTACAGTTGAAGAAACTAAAGCCCTAGTACATTTAAGTAACTTGCCTAAGGTCACAGTGTGAGTAGATGGAGTAGCCAGGATATGAACCAGCCTAGAGCCACAGCCCATTTACCGCTTGGCAGTGCAGTCAGAACCAATCCATATCTCACCTGTTTTTGCCTAGGGTGACCCAGACCAAAGATGACGATTCTTCAGAGAAGAGCCTTAAAATTCCTCCCCTCCAACCTTACCAGAGTTTGAAGTATGTGTCTTGTATTGTTTAAGCAATAAAAATACTGTTCTAGTTCCTTGTGAAAAGAATGAGGGAGAGTGGAGAGGAGCAACAAAATAGTTTGGCTCAAAGCCAGACACGTTTGGAAGGTTCTAGAAATTTATATCTGCCCATGGTTCCTACAGAGATCTTGTCCTCTGTCTCCTGCCTGGCTACTAAATAATTTGGATTGCAAGCAACAGAAGCCAACTTTACTAACTTACAGCAAAAGGAATTTATTCTAAGGATATAATAGTTTACAGAATCAGAAGAAAAGCTGAGAATTCACGCTTCAGGAAGTTGGTATGTCAGCTTGTACTGTGTTACATAAAAACCACGCTGAAAATTAGTACCCTCCCCCACCCCCAACAATCATTTGTTTAGCTCAAGGTTCTGCATATCCACAGTCTGGGCAAGCTTGAGCGGTTCCCGGACGGTGCTAGGCTAAGCTGATTGCCATAGGGGCTCACTCATGGGTCTGCAGTCAGGTGCCTGGTTGGCTAGGGTGCCTTGCTTCTCCTCCACATGGTCATTTATCCCCCTGCACGCTCACTTCATCATGGTCTTGGGGTTCCAAGCACAACAAAAGAGGGCAAGCCCCAGCACACACGCTCCTTTCAGGTTTCTGCTTGTGATCTGTTTGCTCCTGACTGAAGTAAATCCCGTGCTCCAGCTCGGAGTCCGTGTGGGAAGGGACTGCCCAAGAGCATGGACAGAGGAAGGAAGACTCCGAGGCCACTTTGGCTTTCTCCCACAGCTGGTCAGGAACCTTGGCAACTTAAAGCCTCAATCAGCACGAACTAATGTGCAGGCTCTTGAGTGTGCCTCCATCTGATTACCTCAGCTCCCGCTTTCTTCCTGTGCTGGCGTCAGACTATCCGAGATTTCCAACAAGCACCTGACTTTGCTTGGGTCGTATGCATCAGGGGTGGGGCACCTTGATGGCTGAAGCCTTGAATGAGAGGGGGGCAGGTTCGGTTGTGAGGTGGTTGCCCAAAGTCGCGGGGAGGGTGCAGGAGAGGCAGTACGCAATTTCTTCCATCTGTACTGTTCACTCTATTGACTTTGTCCTTCTGCTCTGAATTCTGTGGGTTGAATTTTCCTCTAAAACTTTATTGAAAGCAAAAGTAAGAGTCTCAACCTGTTACTTGAACAACAGGACATTTAAAACATTTAATTTAAAGACACTTGCTGAGAGGTGCCTGGGTGGCACAGTTGGTTAAGCATCTGATTCTCCGTTTCCGCTTGGGTCCCGATCTCAGGGTTGTGAGATGGAGCCCCGTGTCAGGCTCTGCGCTCAGCATGGAGTCTGAGCTTCTCTCCTCCTCTCCCTCTGCCCTTGCCACTCGTGCTCTCTCACTTCTCTAAAATAAATAATAAATTCATCTTTAAAAAAATAAAATAAAGACACTTGCTGTGCTAATGATGATCCTGGCGTGGGTCAGGATCTCACAGGCTCACAGACATCCCGTCTTCCTGTCATTGCTGTGTCTTCCCTGGTCACCAAGAGGATAAACCAGAAAGGAAGATAAGAGTGGTAGTTTGATGCTGAGGTCACACAGTCTTTGGCTCTGGCAGCAACTCTGACAGTTATTTAGGTTAATTTCATAATTTCTGCAGAATTGGAAGACTGTTCTTAAAACTCTGTAGAAAGCAAGGAGGAGTGGTGATGAAAGCATATTAGCTAAGTTCTAGGCAACACGGAAAACCTGAGATAGGTTATTAGCATGACCACAGGGAGCTGGGGCATTTAGGATTGAATTATTGCCCAAATAATAGGAGAGTTTGAGGGAATAATAGATTCTTCTTATTTGGCAAAATACTTCTCCCTTTGGACTGACAACCAAGACCATTTTTCTGGTTACAGTAGCCCACTCTTACAAAGGACAGAAAAGAGGTGATACCTTTGTATACGTGAAGTCATGCTAAGTATTTGAAACATGCCTAACGTACTATACCAGTTTTCTCTGAATGTTTGGTCATGTTTCTCCAGAGACTTCATCATGAGCCTCTAATTGTGTGTGTGTGTGTGTGTGTAAATTATTATGAACTTATTTATAAATTATGAACATACTAGGTATTTTAGTAAATGTTTTATAGCATGTAAACAAAAATTAGAAGTGTTTAAAGGCTGAGTTAAAAAGTGAACAAAATTAGAAGTTCTGATATTTTCTTCCCATACCCCAGTGAATCATTCTGTGTACCTCCTTGGGTGCATTCCACCACGTTGGGGACTACTTGTCTGGACATCTTAGACCTGCCCAACCCCAACAATTCCCCAAGCAATTCTTAGTACCAGAGGGTAATAGGAAGTTGGATGTTCTGTCTTGACCAGAGTGTATACTCAAGACTTAACACTTCTCTTACGTGATAGACTAGGGCTGCTTTGTTGTAGCCACAAGGGCTTTGTGAATGCAGACCCTCGTATCTCTTGTAATCCCCAAGCCTTTGGGGATTTACCTATGCGATAATTATGGGCAGATTTGGACTCATGGAATCATAAGCTGAGTCATCCGTCTCTCCTTCTCCATCCCTCTTTTCCTTCCTCCCATTTCTCTTCCTCCTTTCCCTCTTCAATCTGTCCTTCAATCTCCATCAGATTAATAATACAACTTCAAAGGCATTCTCTCTCCTCTCTTTCTTCCCTCTCTCTTTTTTGCTTCCTTGAGAACTCTGAAATAATGTTTACATATTTTTTATTGTGATAGCTAACATTTATTGAGGTGTGGGGCAGTTAAATTCGGTGTCCATTAATGATCTCATTTACTCTCACAACTCTATGAAGTGGGAACTGTTACTATTTGCCTTGAGAGTTGAGAAATCCTGAGGTTTAGAGAGGGCGAAGTAGGGTGCCCAAGAGCTCATAGTTTTCTAATCGCAGATCCAGCTCGATCTGACTCCAGGGCCCAAGCTTTACCCTCTGTTTTCCACATGGCACAAAACAGGCAGTAGAGACCAGCATGAAGCCAGGAATTCAATCCATCATTAGCACAAACCACTTTTAAACTAGCCTTTCTTTTACGAGCCTTGGGCCCACCCAGGAGACATGGTGTATATATGCCCGACAGTGTAGATGTTGTAGCAAGTCAGGAAAGTACCGAGTGGGTGAACCATCTGGAAATAGCATTTCACTGTTTGCCTGCAGATTATCTACCTCATGAGGGCTTCTGAAAAATTTGAGATGTTCAGAAATAAAAATAGATGTCTACCTGCAAGAATAAATCTATGTCATGCTAGAAATTAGTTGCTCTCCTGTTTTTCTAAGAAAGCATCTTAACTTGATACGTTTACAGTTTATACATTTCATCTACCATCAGTCTGTATAAGAACATCTCCTGGGCTGCCTTCATGGCTCGGTAGGTTAAGCCTCCGACTCTTGGTTTCGGCTCAGGTCATGATCTCGGGGTCCTGAGATTGAGCCCTGTGTCAGGCTTCACACTGAGCGTGGAGCCTGCTTAAGATTCTCCCCCCCACATACACCCTTACCCTGTGCATGCATACAGGCACTCGTGCGTGCTCGCTCTCTCTCTCCAAAAAAAAAAAAAAGTAGAATGTCTCCTTTGATCTTGGTAACTAAATGGGAGCTGGATAAGTACTGAAATGAAATCAAATTACCAAGTCCAAATTCAATTGAAAAGAAGTGGCTTACTGCGTACAGAGGCTGTTGGGTATTTTGTTATCGTCATTGCTGGAAAGTCCATATAAAAAGTAATGAGCTTTGGGCAATATAGGTGAAAGGGGCTCATTTATAGAGATCTTTTCACCTAGTGGAAATTGCCCTTAACCTTTCTATGGGTGATCTCAGACCAGCTGATGGTACCCCTGACACCAACAGACCTTTTGAATTTCTTCTGGAAGCTATATTATAGCCTAGCAAAGTTAACACATGGAAGGTAGGCTCGATACAGACTCAGTCCGAGTGCCCGCTCTTCTTATCCCCAGCACACACATACCCAAGTGTATATAATGCTGTGTGAGAGCCCCCAGCTCTGTTTCTTTGCCCTTATCACAAGCCCCCTGCTGAACTTACAGAGTCAGCCTTGGAGAAGTTGCAGTTCCTGTCACTGAGGCTCAAACGGGTCTTTGCTGGGGTGTCGCCTCACGTGGCAGCCAGAAGAATAGTGAGTCAGGATATGGGGGCACACATGGGTGAGACTTCCATTGTGGCAGAGGGACAGGCAGTCCTGATGAGTCCCCTGTCCTGGTCACAGTAAGGGTATGGACACTGTCCCAGTGCCCCTGCAGACGGTCCTTGTCCTGGTCCCCACTTCTGGCACTTCCACAGTATAAAAACTCTGCTTGACTCAAAGTCAGGATGGAGACCCTCTTTTTCCCTTGCCCCTCCTATACGTTCTCCCTTACAGTAACTTCTGGATGCTTCTCCTTCTCTTTTAAGCTCCTGAACCAAAAGAACCTTTTCCACCTCTCATCACACCAGAGATGAGCTGTTGTTTTTTTGAATTTCTATTTGAGTGCAGTTGACACACAATGTTGCATTAGTTTCAGGTGCACAACATAGTGATTCAACTTCTTTATGCCTTATGCTAAGCTCACCACAACTGTAGCTACCATCCGTCCCCATACAACGCTACTACAATACCATTAACTATATAGTTCCTCTACTGTGTTTTTTATTCTTGTGATTTATTCATTCCATTACTGGAAGCCTGTGTCTCTCATACCCCTTCTTTCATGTTGCCCATCCCCCCACCCCTTTCCCTCTAGCAACTATCAGTTTGTTTCCTGTATTTATAGGTTTATAGGTCTGATTCTGTTTTTGTTTCTTCATTTGTTTTTTGGATTCCATATATGAGTGAAATCATACGGTGTTTGTCTTTCTCAACCTACTTATTACATTTACCATAATACCCTCTAGGTCCATCCACGGTATTGCAAGTGACATGATGTCATCTCTTTGTGGCTGCATAATATTCCGTTGTGTGTGTATGTATAAGAATATGTGTGTGTGTCACATCTTCCTGATCCCTTCATCTGTCTGTAGACACTTAGGTTGCTTCCCTATCTCAGCTATTGTAAATAATGCTGCAGTAAACATAGGGGTGTATGTATCTTTTCGAATTAGTGTTTTCATCTTCTTTGAGTAAATACCTAGTAGTGGATTTAATAGATCATATCATATTTCTATTTTTAATTTTTTGAGGAACCTCCTTACTGTTTTCCACAGTGGCTATCCCAATTTACATTCCCACCAGCAGTGCATGAGGGTTGGTTTTTTCTCCACATCCTTGCCAACACTTATTTCTTGTCTTTTTTATTTTAGCCATTATGACTGGTGTAAGGTGATAGATATCTCATTGTGGTTTTGATTTGCATTTTCCTGATGATTAGTGATGTGGAACATCTTTTCATATGTCAGTTGGTCTTTTTTTTTTTTTAACATTTTATTTGAGAGAGAAAGAGCATGAGTGGAGGGGAGGGGCAGAGGGAGAGGGAGAATCTCAAGCAGACTTCCTGCTGAGTGGGTCACCCGATGTAGGGCTCAATCCCAGGACTCCGAAGTCATGACCTGAGCCAAAGTCAGACACTTAACCAACTGAGCCATGCAGGTGCCCTCTGTTGGCCATTTTGTATGTCTTCTTGGGGAAATGTCTATTTAAGGATATCACAGAAGAATGTTATGGTCCATTAAGCAGAGCTTCATTGCCCATCCAAAAAGGCTTAGACCCTAGAGAGTCCTCTTTGTTCACCCCTCTTTGGTGTGCTCAAATAGGCAAGGATGGAAGGGAAATACAGGAGGCTTTTTGCTATGGCAGAAACAAATAAATAAAGCACAGGTTAGGTTCCCAGCAGGCCTTATTACTAGTTAAGTCTTTGATGTACCCTAATGTATAAAACGTTAAGAGATTAATTTATAAAATGGAACGTTGATTTTTCAGTTTGTTATAGATATTGGAATCTATCCCTGCTCCCTGTCTATGACCTCTGCGGGGGGACTGGAATTGGTTCCCTCAGACAACAACAAGGTGTTATAGTAAGATCTTTGTCCTGGTGGGAGTTGCAGGAAAGCGTCTTCATCTAAAATGCCATGAGAAGCTGATACCAGGAAGATGTATTAAGCCAAGGAACCAGTAAGCCAGTTGAGTGGAGGTCTAGTTGTTAGAGGAAGAAGCCAAAGCAGGGATCCAAAGGTTGAGTACTGGCAAAGTGGGCAGGGCTAAAACAGAAGCGAAAGTTTAGAACCAGAGAGAACCGAGTCATCAGGAACACACAAGTTCCTGGGACATTCATCAAACTTCAAGTCAGATGCTTGCTTTTCTGAGCAAAAAAAAGAGAATGTGTTGGGTCAGCTCATCTTGTTAAGCAGGGAGGGAGTTGGCAGGGCATCTCCATACTGCTTCATAGGTCCTCTCAGCAAATAGAAGCTAGACTGTAGTGGCAGATGCTCCTGCTAAGGATTCAGTCAAATGGTAGCTAAGTGGTGGTTCTATGAATGGGCTTCTTTCCTTGGAGGATATTTCTGACCAGCATCAACGCATCCTGTCTGCTGGACAATGCTAAGGACAGATGAATAGACTCAAACCCTCCGGCTCTCTTTATCAATGTATTGTGCTGTCTAAGCAGGTCTCAGCTGCTTTTATCTCCGTTAGAAGCTCCCTTGATAAGGTTTAGAAGAGTACTCTTTTCTCAGCCTTACACATTCACACGTCAGGAGATGACATCACCTGACCTTATGCCCAAAGGCTTCTTTGTATAAACGGATGTAAATCCTTATTTAGTTAACTTCTTTTCGGCTACTGAACAATGCTCCTGAAAAGCTGTGGGCCGAGGTAACTCTCGCCAATCTCAAAGGCAATGGGAAAAATTAACCGGATTTTAGCTTAACAAATAAGCATTAAGAAGATACCGGGGTTAGTAAACATAAAAGTAGGACTTTTTAAATGTCTCCTTGGGCAGTCCGCTTACACTTCCTGAGCCTCAGGCTTCTCAGCAAAATGAAGGGCGCAAGTTTCATTATTTCTAAAATCTCTTCAAGCCCGAAAACTCTGTGTTCCTCTTTTCACTCTACAGATCGATTCACGAATATGTAAGGGACTGGTTACAGTTTCAAGTATCTGCTCTTGTGTAACCGTGACTGCTGCCTCATCCTGAGAAAACTGCAGTGATCTCAGAATATGTGTTCTTGCCACTGAAAATAAATTCCAGTGAATAGCTCTCAGTAAGTTTTTAGCATTTGTCATTGAATGCACACATTAGGTTAACAAATGGGGAAAGGAAATGACAGGGTATCTGCTGTATTCAAAATATAGAAACTTAATCTTCCGTCATAGTTCTGACTTACTCTTCGGTTTGGTGACTTTGACTACCATGGTAATCATTTAATCTTTGGGGAACTTAAAGTAGATTGTGGTCTTAACATTGAAAGAATCCACCATTTCTTTTTTTTTTTTTTCTTTTCACTTTTCAAATTTAAATTCAATTAATTAACATATAGTGTAATACAGAGGTAGAGGTTTCAGAGGTAGAGGTCAGTGATTCATCGGTCTGATATAATACCCAGCGCTCATTACATCACACACCTTCCCCAATGTCCATCACCCAGTTACCCCTTCCCCCAACCCAGCAACCCTCAGTTTGTTTCCTATGATTAAGAGTCTCTTATGGTTTGTCTCTCTCTCTGATTTCATCTTGTTTTATTTTTTCCTCTCTTCCCCCATGATCTGCTGTTTTGTTTCTTAAATTCCACATATGAGTGAGATCATATGATAATTGTCTTTCTCTGATTGACTTATTTCACTTAGCATTCTACCCTTTCGTTCCATTCACATCATTGCAAATGGCAGGATTTCTTTTCTTTTCTTTTCTTTCTTTTTTTTTTGATGGCTGAGTTGTATTCCATTGTACACGTATACCACATCTTTATCCATTCATCTGTCAGTGGACATCTAGGCTCTTTCCATAGTTTGGCTATTGTGGACATTGCTGCTATAAAACATTGGGGTGCAGGTGCCCCTTTGAATCAGTACGTTTGTATCTTTGGGGTAAATACCTAGTGCAATTTCTGGGTCATAGGGTAGCTCTATTTTCAACTTTTTGAGGAAACTCCATACTGTTTTCCAGAGTGGCTGTACCAGCTTGCATTTCCACCGACAATGTAAGAGGGTTCCCCTTTCTCCGCATCCTCGCCAACATCTGTCGTTTTCCTGACTTGTTAATTTTAGCCATTCTGACTGGTGCGAGGTGGTATCTCATTGTGGTTTTGATTTGTCTTTCCCTGATGCCGAGTAATGTTAAGCATTTTTTCATGTGTCTGTTGGCCATTTGCATGTCTTCTTTGGAGAAATGTCTGTTCATGTCTTCCGCCCATTTTTTGGTTAGATTATTTGTTCTTTGGGTGTTGAGTTTGATAAGTTCTTTATAGATTTTGGATACTAGTCCTGTATCTGATATGTCATTTGCAAATATCTTCTCCCATTCTGTCGGTTGTCTTTTGGTTTTGTTGACTGTTTCCTTTGCTGTGCAAAAGCTTTTTATCATGATGAAGTCCTAATAGTTCATTTTTGCCTTTTTTTCCCTTGCCTTTGGAGACATGTCTAGCAAGAAGTTGCTGTGGCCGATGTTGAAGAGGTTGCCGCCTGTGTTCTCCTCTACGATTTTGATGGGTTCTGTTTCACATTTAGGTCTTTCATCCATTTTGAGTCTACTTTTGTGTATGGTGTAAGGAAATGGTCCAGTTTCATTCTTCTGCAGGTGGTTGTCCAATTTTCCCAACACCATTTGTTAAAGAGACATTATTTTTTCCATTGGATATTCTTTCCTGCCTTGTCAAAGATTAGTTGACCATAGAGTTGAGAGTTCATTTCTGGGTTCTCTATTCTGTTCCATTGATCTATGTGCCTGTTTTTGTGCCAGTACCATACTGTCTTAATGATTACAGCTTTGTAATAAAGCTTGAAGTCTGGAATTGTGATGCCTCCGGTTTTGGTTTTCTTAACATTCCTTTGGCTATTCATGGTCTTTTCTGGTTCCATACAAATTTTAGGATTGTTTGTTCCAGCTCTGTGAAAAAAGCTGATGGTATTTTGATAGAGATTGCATTGAATGTATAGATTGCTCTAGATAGCATAGACATTTTAACAGTATTTGTTCTTCCAATCCATGAGCATGGAACATGTTTCCATTTCTTTGTGTCTTCCTCAGTTTCTTTCATGAGTGTCCTGTAGTTTTCTGAGTACAGATCCTTCGCCTCTTTGGTTAGGTTTATTCCTAGGTATCTTATGGTTTGACTCCTTAATTTCTTTTTCTTCTGTCTCAGTATATAGAAATACAACAGATTTCTGTGCATTGATTTTATATCCTGCCACTTTGCTGAATTCCTGTATGAGTTCTAGCACCATTTCTTTTTTTGTTTGCATCAGTAAAGACATTAGGAAGCTCTTAGGTATGAGCAGTTCTCCCTGTGCTGTCAAATGAGAACCTGATTTTTATACATGGCTTGTTTGGCAGCAGCCCAACTCATAATAAAAGTAATTTGGAGGTAGCAAGTGGAAGAGATAGTAATTAAAATTATGCTGGATTTTTTGACTTTGGTTTTTTTGACTTTGGTTTTATTTTATTAAGTCAATAAATTGGAATTCTGGATGATAGTTAATTTTGTTTTGAAGATAATTAGTTTTTTGCCTATTTCTTACTGGAGAAATTTGCCGGTTTCCCTGCCCCCCCTTCATTGTTTCCAGTATGAGCCACATCAGTCATAAGTGTCATGGGAAAAATCTAACTACTGCTTTA
Source organism: Ursus arctos (assembly GCF_023065955.2). NCBI lineage: Eukaryota > Metazoa > Chordata > Mammalia > Carnivora > Ursidae > Ursus > Ursus arctos. The sequence goes on from NW_026622930.1 coordinate 20,674,261, forward strand.
CCAACGTGGATTACAGCTAAACTGGCTCCTTTCTCTGAGGTTAATTAGTAGGAGTGCTAAAGATGTGTTTTAACCTTTTATTATTTATTTTATAAGCAAACAGTATTTTTTAAATACAGATTTATTATTTTTTAAATCACGTCTTACCCCACGGGAGACATCTGTCTTCACATCAAAATATTGTGAAATATTATATTCCAAAGCTTTTTAATACATGTATATTTTAGATCATGAAAATGTGTCGTTCTAGTAGTAGCAGCAGTAGCTGACATCTACTGAACATTTATCACTTGCCAGGCACAGTCTAACATCTGTGTTTTCCCAACAGCCCTGTCAGGTGGGATTTACTATTTTCTTAACGTCATAGATGGGAAAACTGAGTTGCAGAGAAATTAAACAACTTGCCCAAAGTCACCTAGCTAATAAGCTGCAGGTACGGAATTGAAACCAAGGCAATCTGACTCCAGTTACTATTCACTCAACAAAATATATCATGATCAGCTTCCATGTGAATAAACATGCATCAGTAGCATTGTCTTGATAGCTACATGCGATTCCATTTTAGGGGTATGATATTTAATATAACCAATCTCCCATTATTGGGCATTTAGGTTGTTTCCAATTTTTCTGTGATAGAAACATTGCTGTGATAAACATACCCCTGTATACTCTGCATGCCTGTCTCATTCTTTCCTTATATTACACTCCTGTGAATAGAATTTTTGGATCACATTTTTTGAGACTTTTATACAAATTTTCAAATTGCCCTTCAGAAAGATTTTTTGAACACTTCCATCAGAGTGTAAATTTCCTTGTGCCACAAATAATGATTATTATTCATACTAAATTTTTGTCTCTTTGACACAGAGATAATTGTATTTATTGTTTTATAAGGTTAAACTTTTTTTCCCAAATAGTTATTAGACATTTGTGTTTCTTCATTAGCGAATTATCTGTTCTTACCCTACTTTATCTAATTTTTCGGTAAGGATGTATCTTTTTTTTTTTTTAAGAATTTGTTTTGTTTTTAAATTTGAGAGAGAGCAAAGCACGAATGGAGAGGGTTGGGGGAGGACAGAGGCAGAGGGAGAAGCAGACTTCCTGGTAAGCAGAGAACCTGCCTTAGCGTTCCACCCCAGGACTTTGGGATCATGACTTGAGCCGAAGACAGATGCTTAACCGACTGAGCCACCCAGGCGCCCCAGGTGTATACCATTTTTATTAAGAATACACTGTCATATTACATAAAGGATACCAAGTTTTTGTCATATATGATACAAATATCTTCCTCCAGAAATTTGACATACAGATAAGAATTTTTTAAATGTGAAAGTCTCAAAAAAAATAATAGATTTTAATAAAAAGAGGCTCAGAAAATATATGACCTAATCTTTGCAAAAACAATTGATGTTGTCTTTCAGTCAGTGATAAATGATAGAAAATTAAGAGCTTAATAGGGAAGTCAGTGTTAATAAGGGGTTATTTTTGAAAGTGGTCTTTGTCAGTCCTTGGGTTCACCCCAAGAAATGCTTTATTTTCATGTGAACTAGAGACCACTTTTGCTTTTCATCTGCAAAAGTATCCTTATTAAGATATTTTTTCTTTATAAATGATTTTGTAGAAAAATAATCTCATTTCCAGATATTTGACCTATGCCCCACTACCGCCCCAAATGATGGATTTTTAAAACGGATTGTAATAATAGGAGATGAAACTGCCAACGGAGAGAATATTTTGTAATGAAGTCTTTTGATACTTTTTAATGGCTGTCAAAGAGATTATAGACTCTCTAGAAATTAATTTAATTAAAAATTTTCCCTCCAGATTTAAAGAAACTTCATTTAAATTATATTCTAAGTCTCATGCTTCAAAACTGTCTAGGACTTGGTGTGATTTTAAATAACTTCATTTAAAAAGGCATTTATTGTAAAAAAATAATTATGTTCAGTGGAGACAAGGCTTTTTTTTCCCCACTCCCTTTCTTTTTTGGTTTCATAGAGGAAAATGAGAAACGCTATTTTGGGGACAAGATTCTCCATAGAAGGGAATCCTTTGGCAGCAAGAATAAACAGCTTTGACAGAAATGCACCCTTCAAAGGAAAAGGACTTTGGCTTGTTCAAACTAGGGAGTGGTGATGAGCCCCAAGGCAAAAAGGATATCCCTGGTACAGGGGCTGGGTCAGTACCAGGCTGTTGGGTGGGAACAGTACTGTTACAAAAGCTCCTTAGAGCGGCTTCATAAAAAATTGATGAGTTTTGAGATGCACTCCTTTTCCAGCTGTCTAGGGAGGATCAGTTATGTTCCAAGGAAGTGATTGTATTTTACTCAAGGCCACGTTGTTCCCTTTAGCCTTTGATACAATAATAGTAGTAGGAGTAGTGGTAGTAGTAATGATAATGATAATACATAAAATATAAATTCTACAAACCTGGGTTATTGACCCTTTTCCTTTCATTTTCCAGAAAATAAATCACACATCTACAAAAGTGGATTAATGATTAATTTGAAGGAAAGTCTCATCTTTAATTTTAAAATGTTTTGAATTCCTTTTGTGGTTGCTGTACATACAGAAAACACTTTTTTACCCATTATATTTCTGGGGTGAGCGTGGGTATGTGTGTATGCATGCTCACATATTAGCCTACATTTTCAAAGTGACGTTTTCAGTAGAGGGAATTGCTCTTTGAATAAATACACTTGGAAAGATGTATAACAAGCTAGCCATCCCACCCACATGTAATTCCACTTGCAGTTACGTGTGGCATTGCTGATTTGGTTTGGCTGGATATGACTTTCATGAAGGTATAGTGAGGTGGTCAGAAAACTCAACTACTTGGGGCACCTGGGTGGCACAGCGGTTGGGCGTCTGCCTTCGGCTCAGGGCGTGATCCCGGCGTTATGGGATCGAGCCCCACATCACGCTCCTCTGCTGTGAGCCTGCTTCTTCCTCTCCCACTCCCCCTGCTTGTGTTCCCTCTCTCGCTGGCTGTCTCTGTCAAATAAATAAATAAAATCTTTAAAAAAAAAAAAGAAAAGAAAACTCAACTACTTGACTCAACCACGGAGCATCCATTTCCTTTGATGCCAGATTACTGGCAGTAGAAACAGTGGATGGAATGGTGGCAGAGATCCCCATACGCATTCCTCCAGGGACAGAGAAAATAGAACTGCCCTAATGCAAGGTCTCTTTTCTCACTTATTCAATCGACAAACTTTTTACCGAGTATCTACTATATACCAGACACGGGTTTGTTTTCTGTGCCATTCCTTCGTCACAATCCACTCCTTGCTAAAGGCTTCAATATCCCCCCCCCCCTTTCCACAATCCCAGTAGACACACAGGGTCTTGATGCTACCTGGAAACTTTGGATCTTTCCCACATGGAAACTCAAGTCCTATATCCCCCTCCCTTGAAGGCCCTGCTAAGGTGGAGTGTTATTTATAATAACCCCCCTTTTTCCCCATAAAATAAATAAGCCCCAAGGTGGAAAAGTATTTTAGAGAAAAAAAAATAGATTATATTATGAGCGTTTTCTCATGTTACTGCGTACTTGTAAATGTTTTAATGGCTGGGTATTATTCTATTGTATACCTTAGTTTCTTACCATTTACCCAAAACTTGGTTCACAAGTTTGGTTTATTTCCTTAGGGCAAAATTACAAAGTTATTGTTTAGGCACATTTGTAAAACAAATAATAATACAAATTGCCAAACCACTTATAGGGAGTTTATAGCAATTTACAGTCCCATTAAAGGCCTATTTACTATTCGTAACATGGTACCTTTACCCTCATTGAAGACTAAAAACTTTAAAAGTCTTCACTGATTGTTTCTGATTTACATTTTTTTTATTACTAGTGAGATTGGACATTTTTTCACATGCTTATTAGACATTTTTAGTTTCTCTCTCCTGAGCTATCTGTATATGTCCTTTGTCTATATTTCTCTTAGAGTTTTTATAGTCTTCTTATTCATTTGTATGAACTTACTTCATCTTAAGGGTGTTAATATTTTGTCTTTAATATTTATTGATCACATTTGGGCGAGAATCCCTCCAATTACATTATTTGCAATCACTTAGAACAGATAATTTGTTTTGTTCAATGAGATGAGATCAGCTTTATATCATTATATGTAGGAGGTGGTTTTCAATGTCTAAAAATTAATACATACTTTAGAGCATGCTAAGAACATCTATTCTAGAAACTTCTATCAAAGGGAGAATGTATAAGAGTTAAACTACAAGAAACCTTGATCCTGTCGGTGCTTATGTATTGATAGACCCATTTGTATTCTTACTGCATTTGATGTGTGGCTCCTGTGCTGTGCTTATTACAAAATTATGAGATCTGTGCCCAGACTAGGACTTGACACAGGTAATGACCTGCTTTGGAATTTACTGGATTCCAGATAAAATTCTAATCATCCTTCATTCCCATACCTCAGTTTCCCATACTTCAAAGAGGCCCTGAATAGCAGTCCTCATATGTTCTCCTTTTTCTTTTAGACAGTTCTTCCTCAGTCCAGGAAGATGAAGAGGTAGAGATGGAGGCCATCAGCTGGCAGGCCAGTAGTCCAGCCATGAATGGACATCCTGCCACTCCAATGACCTCTGCTCGTTTCCCCAGCTGGGTCACTTTTGATGACAATGAGGTCAGCTGCCCTTTGCCACCAGTCACCTCTCCCCTGAAGCCAAACCTACCACCTGTTGCATCTGTCATTCCAGATGTGCCTCATCACTCAGCTGGGTCATTTAAGAAGAGGGAACGTCCCAAGAGCACTTTGATGAACTTTTCCAAAGTTCAGAAGCTGGACATTTCATCCTTAAACCAGCCGCCTTCCATAACCGAGGCTCCACCTTGGAGGGCAACCAATCCTTTCCTGAATGAGACTCTGCAGGATGTCCAACCCTCCCCTATCAACCCTTTCATTGCTTTCTTTGAGGAGCAGGAGAGGCGCTCCCAAAACAATTCCATTTCCAGTGCCACAAGCAAGAGCCAAAGAGATTCTCTCATTGTCATCTACCAGGATGCCATCAGTTTTGATGACTCAAGCAAAAACCAGTCCCACTCTGATGCTGTTGAAAAACTCAAACAACTCCAGATCGATGATCCGGATCATTTAGGCAGTGCGACACTTCCAGATGATGACCCGGTAGCCTGGGTTGAACTAGATGACCACCCACCTGGTTCAGCACTGTCCCAGCCCAGGGATGGGTGGCCAATGATGCTAAGGATCCCTGAGAAGAAAAACATCATGTCATCTAGGCACTGGGGGCCCATCTACGTCAAACTGACAGACAGTGGTTACCTGCAGCTGTATTATGAGCAGGGGCTGGAGAAACCATTCCGTGAGTTCAAGCTGGAGATCTGCCATGAGATTTCGGAACCTCGGCTCCAAAACTATGACGAGAACGGCAGGATCCACAGCCTGCGAATAGACCGTGTCACGTACAAGGAGAAGAAGAAATACCAGCCCAAACCTGCAGTGGCCCACACAGCAGAGAGGGAACAGGTGATGAAGCTGGGCACCACCAATTATGATGACTTCCTGAGTTTCGTCCGCGCAGTTCAGGACCGGCTCATGAATCTGCCAGTGTTGTCGATGGATCTGAGCACAGTTGGCCTGAACTACCTGGAAGAGGAGATTACCGTGGATGTCAAGGATGAATTCTCCGGCATCGTGAGCAAAGGAGACAACCAGATTCTCCAGCACCATGTCTTGACGCGGATCCACATTCTGAGTTTCCTCTCTGGGCTGGCAGAGTGCCGCCTGGGCCTCAACGATGTCCTCGTCAAAGGGAACGAAATCGTTTCCCGGCAAGACATCATGCCCACCACCACCACAAAGTGGATCAAGCTCCATCAGTGCCGTTTTCACGGGTGTGTGGATGAGGACGTATTCAACAACTCACGGGTTATCCTGTTCAACCCTTTGGATGCCTGCCGGTTTGAGCTCATGCGGTTCAGGACGGTGTTTGCGGAGAAGACCTTGCCTTTCACGCTCAGGACGGCAGCGAGCATCAATGGGGCTGAGGTGGAGGTGCAGAGCTGGCTTCGGATGTCAGCCGGCTTCTCCTCTAACCGAGACCCTCTCACTCAGGTCCCCTGCGAGAATGTGATGGTTCGTTACCCTGTGCCCAGCGAGTGGGTGAAAAACTTCCGCAGGGAAAGTGTCCTGGGGGAAAAGTCTTTAAAAGCCAAAGTGAACCGGGGGGCGAGTTTTGGCTCAACTAGTATGTCTGGCTCGGAGCCTGTCATGAGAGTAACTCTGGGAACCGCCAAGTATGAACATGCCTTCAACTCCATTGTGTGGAGGATAAACCGACTGCCTGACAAAAACTCAGGTAGGTAGAGGTTTCTCTTCTGTGAAAACTGCCACGTGGTCACACGAGAACTGGGGTCAGAGTTCGGCATTCTGCTCCCCTGTGAAGGGCTGGGGTTTGTTGTGTGACAGAAATATGGTAATGGAAAAGTGGGACCAGAGAAGCAAAAGTACTTCAGCAAAAAGTAAGTAACAAACATGAATGACCCAGTTCCCCCCGTTTTCTCACTCCCTTATTATCCTACTTCTAGAAAGCTCTGCGTTATTCTTCTCAGCTGAGTTGTTAAGCAGATTTGCAGGGCAACTTATGAATTTGTATTCTTATTCTGACTCATTTAAGTATTATCTCTGGTGCCAGAAGCTGTTTCCAGATCCTAGAAAGCCTCTGGGTTCTGAAGAGGTATCTTTCTCACTCGCCTTGAGTGTAGGTAAAGGGGTCAGTTTATGGCCAGTCATATATACAGTAGGGGTGAGGAGTCAGACTAAATGATTCCAGTCCTCTTGTGCGAGACCTGTCAGTCATAACATCTCCAACTCAGAGTTGGGATTTGAGGGTGGGGAAGAGGAGAAATGGCCTCTGATCAGACTGGAGATCCAGCCAGGACCAGAAGGTCCAAAAGGGCTAACTTCTGTCAGACACAAAGTAAAGGAAGGTACACTTGATTTAAACAAAGAAAGCAGGCTTACCAGCCCTGGCAGGATCCACAGCCTGCGAATAGACCGTGTCCTATCTGGTGTCCTCTACTGGCTGCTCACAGCTATCAGGGGAGCTTTTGTGCTTGGGTGGCTTGCTCACAGCTATCAGGGGAGCTTTTGTGCTTGGGTGAGCACAGAACACGATGACTTTCCTCGGGGGTCCAGTGAATTTAATGAAATGACAAAACTAGGGAGGAATCCAACCAGCTCTAATAGCCTTATTTCTTAGAGTAAGTCTGAGTGACCTCAATGACAGGCACTAAGCCCGTGATCCTATGATCCTTTAAACCACTTCTCAAAGTTTATTGTAAACTTTGCCCATTCATTACCTGAAGTTAGATGCCCTAGCCAAGCAAAAAGGGGAAGGTTTGGAAGAACTCTTGATGGAGATGTCCTTCTCTTCTGCAGCTATTCCCCTTCCGTTCTCACTATTAAACCCTGACAGTATGTTTAGAGTCTTCATTTCCTGTTCTGCGTGTGGAGTGGCTGTGTCATCATACCCAAAATGGGACGTGATGTGACTGCAAGAGGCAGTACAATCTGGTCACCTCGCCAAGCCGTCCAGGCAGTGCACACACACCGGGGCATTCTGTGTCAGACACTGGGTGTAGCGGTGCAAAATAAAGAGACAATCAGACCTCTGTGTTTGAGGCTGGATTTGCCAAACACCCCCACCCCCATCCCCGTTTCTAAACTGATGGGATTTTAAAAAACAAAGTCTTCCTCTCTCTGCTTGCTTATTCATTTCTCCTGAAATTGCATTGTGTTCTCCTGGTGATAGTGCTGTGATTTCTACCTCAGCCATGGGACCTGTCTGAATTGATGGAGGAGAGGAAAAGCCCTGAACTCTCCTTTGGCACAGAAGCCCTTGAGAAGAGAAGTGAGGTGTAAGGGGGGGGGGGGAGCTACCGTTGAACCTGCTGGAGACTTGACATCCAAAAAGACAAGGCCTCAGGTTTACGTTTATCGGAATGTTTGGCCCTTCAGTTTGTTAAGCATGGATTCAGTTCACTCCATTATGGAATTACTGAGTCTTCAAGCTGGAAGGGGACTTGGGGATAACTCAGTCAAACCTTTTCATTCTATAGATGAGAAAATTAAGGCCCAGGAACGACAGGACTTACCTGAAGTCACAAAGCCACATCCAGGGGTCTTTTCTCAATACCCCAGCTGCCTCTTAGTAGAGGACACCAGATAGACAGAAACATGAAAGACTTTCCTCTAAGAGAAGAGAGGTTTGTAGTTTTCTCAGTGTGTACACATCTATCTCATTTGTTTCGAAGTTCTTTCTCTCAAATATTTGTAAATACTGTGTGAGGGAGTTTTGGTTGTAAGCAGCAAAGACAAGACAAGACAAGACAAGAGAAGGAAGGAAGGAAGGAAGGAAGGAAGGAAGGAAGGAAGGAAGGAAGATAGATTGTTGGAGGGTAGCTCGGAGAACTGAAGGAAAGGTTGGAAAGGTTGAGCAAGCAGGCTCTTGAAAGCAGAACTGTGAGATGTCTCCTCAGGCTGCAGCCATTGGGATAAATCCTCATGAGCCATTTTCTGTCCTTGCCACTTGGCTCAGGAGTCAAGGGGAAGATAGCGCATTTTGACTGACATGACATGCGGTGCTGGGGCAGATTATTTCCCAAAGCAAGAGAGGAAAAAAGATTGTTACCAAAAGAAAGGGGGGAATGGGTGCAGGACAAGGGAAAATATACGTCTTCGGCAAACACTTGTCTTAATGCTTCCCAGCAGGTTAGTGTTCGGCGGGCCCAAGGCCAAGGAAATGCGGTTTATTTATTGCAAATGTATTTCCTGATTACTGGAACCTTTATCTGTGAAAGATTTTTGAAATACAGGACAGCATAAGGATATTTGGGAATATTTCTCACGTAAGCTACCCTGCCACGACTGCTTTTGCTTTCATGGTTACATATTTTTGTTTTATTTTTTAAAAGATTTTATTTATTTATTTGTCAGAAAGAGAGAGAGAGAGCACAAGCAGGGAGAGCCCAGGCAGAGGAGGCAGAGCAGGCAGGGGGAGAAGCAGACCTCCCCACTGAGAGGGAGTCCGATCCGGGACTCGATCCCAGGACCCCAGGATCATGACCTGAGCTGAAGGCAGACGCTTAACTGACTGAGCCACCCAGGAGTCCTGGTTAGACATTTTTAGTAACCCCCCCCCCCCCCGCCGCCACACACACACCCAAAAAGGGCTTCTTATACTACTCCTGGCCAATCCTATATTTCTGGGGAGGTTCAGGAAATCAGCAAGACCCTTTTCTGGAAACTCAAGATGTACAGGAACTGAACTGCAGTCAGATGGCAGGCTGTTGGCATTGCCAGTGCTCCCTGTGAGCAGCTCCTGCTGTCCCCATCCAGTGTGCCCTCTGCTAGTTGTCATCCCTTTTCTGAGTTCATCTTGGGCTTCAGATAGCCTTGGGAAGGTGCTTTTTACGGGTTTTCATCATTCTCACACCTGCATTTACAGTAAAGGAGACCAGAAGCTCTGCATGCTTACTCCTGCTTGCAGTGGCCCTGTACCTCCAGCCCCCAGCAGGCAGGACAGTGAGACCGTAGGCAGCATGGGACCGCCGGTCAGCACCCCCAACTTGCTGCAGCCACAGCGGGCTCATCCCAGCCCTGCTGCAGAACGATTAACAAGCTGCTGTTGGGAGCCCAGCGTGGTTTAAACTGGCAGGTCCAGCCCTGCCGTGTGCGTGTACAGCCACCCCTGCCTTCCCACCGGGCTCTTCAAGGACCCCTTTCACCCTGATCCCAGAAGCTTTTCTTAATCCTAGAAGGTACCCGAAGAAGTCCTACTGCTTTCCCAGATCATCCGCCAGGAAACCAAACATTCTGTCCTGCACGGGTAGCTTTCTTTGCTTGGAACTCCAGTTCTCTAATATTAGACCAAGAGAAAACAATTTCAATATAGTTCGCCTTTTATGGAAAATAGAAATCTGAATTTTAACGTTAAATTTTCTCAAGTTCATCAAGGAAGATGACAAAGTGCGTGGGCTCACTTAGTTCATTACCATAAATTAAACTATACCAGCTCTCAGAATTGCACTTCCTACCTGTCCACCAGCCCTGCACAGGCATTAGTTGATGCCGGGAATCATGAAAGAATGCCACTTTCATAGAGCTGTCTGTGAATAGACTTTGGAGAGGTGAGCTTTGTGGAAAGTAATGATTTCTCATAATTCCAACAATGTGCAAATAAGGATAATTAGGTAAAACCGTTGTTCAGGTTGCCATCAAATTAAAGAAACTCCTCCTCCTATGTGATTTGTAGTGATCTAAATCTATAGCGATACGCAGAGAGGAGTTTAGCACATAATTCAGAGTCCGATCTGAGTTTTATTCCCAGCACTGCAATGTAGTAACTCTGCGACCTCAGGCAATTTACTTAAACCTCTCAAAGAAATCTTCTTTTCCTCATTTACAGAAGAGGGTTATTAATACCTAGCTCGTTAAGAAAGAAATTAGATAATGCTTTTAAGTGTTTAGGACAGTCTCTGGCCTGTAATAAATATAACAGATAGCTATGTAATTGCAACTGTAATTTTTTAAAAAATCACATGGATTCATTTTTAGATAATGTAATTTTTCCTATTACAGGTATCCAATTTAAAATTTCTTTCCTAGAAACCAGTGCAAATTGCTCAGTTTCCCAGAGTATTCCTCTTTGGAAGTAACCACTGAAATATGCTTTTTGTGAAGTAGAGCAAAACAAATACTGCACTCTGCAGTGTTTTCCTTGGAGAGCGGGTGTGCATGTCCTCGCTCTCTGAGATTAAAAAGTCCTGCCCAGACTAATAAAGAAAACTGGAATTGTTTATTTGGGGAAACTCAGATAACTAAGGGCCGTTGCTATTACATAAGGAAGTCAAAGCCATGCCACGTTGTTTATCCATGGCAAGTTGCCGTATGGGGGGTTCCTAGAGCTCACTTCTCCACTCATGTCACCCTGCAAACCTGGTCTTGAGGTTGGGGATCCTATGGGAAGCTGTGACTCAGACAGAGTGGTTAAAACACCTTGGAGTCAGAGCGCTTGGGTTCCGTCCTCTGTCTGCCACTTTCCAGCTTTGACCTTGGCTAGTTTACTTCCCTCCCAAAGCCTTTGTGGCCTCATCTGTAGAATGTAATGACTATGACCTTAAGGGATTGTTACGAAGATGCAGGGAGAGGGTGAGCGGGCAGCATTTGAGAGAGTACAGAGTGCTCAGCAAACCATGCTTTCAGACGTTACAGCCATGGAACTGATCTTTCTCTTGACTCAGATATCTAATAACAATCCTCAACTGGAAATACCTAAGTTTTCCATCCAAGCACAGTAGAACTAGCATAGATGTATAGAATTAAAGAACAGGAAGGGACTATGCCTGGCATTGTCCAGCCGCCCCTTTACTACCCATCCCCCATGTCCCCACCTTCCAAATCGGGATCTGAGGCGAGGAGAGAACCAAGGACTTGGGCAGGATCTCTGCCACTTAGCAGGAGAGCCAGGAGTCACACACAGTGTCCTGTTAGTCTGCGTCCTACCCAGTGCACCACACACACCCTTCATGCATCAATGCCGTTTATAAGGGCTTCTTCATTTACATATGCCATCTACCCACACGAACGTGCCAAAGCATTTTTGTAAAAATACGAGATGCTATTGAGAAAATTCTCCTTTCAAAGGGAACCGTTCTTTTGCCCCATGTGGCTGTCCTCGATGTTTTATTAGGTGCTAAGTGCTGCTCCCTTTTATTCCTTTCTGCCAATCTACAGATCTGTGCCTCTGTTTCTGGTATTTGTGCTGTGTTCCCATATCACCCTGACCTCAGCGGGCAGAATGACCCGTTTTTCAGGCTGTGGGTTTTATTGCTAGGATACAAGCTCCTGTAATCAGATAGTTATATCAAAGGGTCTGAGGCACAGGCAGTGTGATTTCTGTTGAAGTACATCCTCGCTCGGCATTGGACCCTCCCTCTGAAGGACGGCCGGGTGTGCAGCTCGCGGGCAGTCTTCAGGCCTTCTTTGTTATCAAGGTGGCTCTTTGGGCCTCTCCTTCCACGTCGCTCCGAAGAACCTAATGCCTAGATTCTTTTCCTTTCATAGCTTCTGGTCACCCACACTGTTTCTTCTGCCACCTTGAACTTGGCTCTGACCGGGAAGTGCCTTCCAGATTTGCCAACCACGTGAACGTGGAGTTCAGCATGCCCACGACTTCTGCCTCCAAAGCCGCTGTAAGATCCATCTCCGTGGAAGACAAGACTGACGTCAGGAAGTGGGTCAATTATTCCGCACACTACAGCTACAAGGTAGCGTCGGGAGGCATCTGGCTCATGTGTCCAAGACCATTTGTTTGCCCCCCCGCCCCCCATCTTGTTCCCTTTAGCAGCGCCTGCCATGGACGCAAGTGTTGTCTTACTGCCTCAGAGAGAGGTACACCACACGTGGCTGTGGATGAGTCTGCTCCGATTTGAATGACTAATCTCTCTAGCGAGCAAGAGAAAGGTGGGAAAAAAATAAAAAGGCAGACGAAAGAGGAGAGTATGATGTCTTTCAGTCATGAGTAACATCCAAAGAGTCATGGGGTAAAGGGGTTATTATTATTATACGATATCATATATTGTACATTATATATAATATGAATATGACGAATGAGTATATCATAATATTACATTCTCATTCATAATATATGTTGCAGAAGTTGTGAACTTGGAAGTGGAGGGGAGTTCAAGAAAGTGCTAACCCAAAGCATGTATTTCAGCTTCAGAGTTGAAGAAGTAGATCTGACTAAAGTCCGGACACCTATGACCTGGTCACGGGGCTATAACAAGACAAAATTCAAAAGCCAAGCAAGCTTCTGTAATAGTAACAAGATCAGGGCTGTGGAAGGAGAAAACAAAATTGGAGTGTTCTGACGTAGTAATTCTATCTTGAGGTGTTAGAAATTCAATAGCAGATTAAATGTCAAAGACAGAAAGTGGGGGTTATTGAAGGACTATTTTGCAAAGTGGTTTAATATTTTTTATTCATAATAATACCCTTAGATTTTTGTGGTTATTTATTGTTCTTTAAATGTTTCCTTGGTTGTGTTATCTAAAATCTTAAACTACCGAAAAGAACAAATACTCCATCTTGTGGCCAGGAAAAAAAAAATAGCACTTTCATCAAGCAATGACCCTAGTCAACTGCTTCATCATAAGTATCCAAAGTGGTAAAGAGAGGAGCAGCTTTAATTGTGAAACTCTCTTGCTTGACGTATTTCTTTTCTGAATTGTCAAAGGCTTCAGTGCGTGTCTCTTTCAAGGCAAGATGAATTTATTAATCCCTTTATAGTTACAGCTACAATATTACATAAGTAGAACTGTAAACACTACGGTACTTACCAGTTTGGAGACTTTGTAAAGCGATGAAGTAATAGAGAGTATAAACAGCTGGTTGGAAAGGAATTCATTCATTTGATAAACCTTTGTGCTTACCTGCTGCATGCCTGCATTATGGGGATACAGTAGTAAACTAGGGTCTGCCCCCCGTCCTGTGGAGCCTGTGGAAGGCTGGAGCCGGGTACGTGTACCAGGGACAGTGGAAAAATGCATAGGAGGAGCACCGAACTCCCTAATGACTTGAGAACTGCTTCACAGAAGAGGTGACCTCTGAGCAGCTGTGCAAGGCAAAGAATAAAGATTTCCCACGTGGACTGTGAGGAAGAGGGAATTCCAGACCAAGCAAAGAGCATGTGCAGAGAGAGAATCCTGACGTACTCAGGGCCAGTAGCTCCAGCGTGGCTAAAGCCCAAAACAGTGACAAAATTATGGGGAATCGCAGAGAACCTGGTGAGGTATTCTCTTTGGGATCATTTCTTATTGGGATATTTTTCTCCTCTTTCTAATGTTTTTTTTAACTTCTACTCTCGGCAGGTGGAAATTGAGCAAAAAAAGAGTTTGAAGCCGGACTTTGAAGGAGATGAAATGGAAAATCCCAAGGAGTGTGGGGTCCAGTGAAGAACCCCTATTGTAGGGGGGCCTGACCCAAGCATCATAATGGGATGTCTTCCTGAGCAGCTGGAGTTCAAGGCAGTACCTACCATGGCTACTCCCTGCTGGGAACAGTATACTGGACCTTCCTGTTTGTAGTTACCGATAACCTAACAGGACACCTTGAGGTGATTGCTTTGGAGAGACTCTGATATGCCTGAAACACCTGGTTCCCCTGACTTTTGGAGCTTATTGTCTAATTAAGCCTCCCTCTCTTTGCTCTGTTTATCTCTTAGCACTTGAGTGTGGTTTGTTGTGACTACTGGAGTCAGGAAGAGAACCTTCCACATCAGTGTCGGCAGGATTTCCTTCTGGTGTTCACCTGTCACTTCCCTGATTTTCTAGAAAACACAGTCTTGAGAATCCCCCTCTGTCACACCCTCTAGAAAAAGTTCAGAAGAGGCACAAAACACATTTCCTCTTTGGGTCTACTAGGCTTTTTGTACGTGTCTCCCTTCTTTCAATGTTAACGCTATGCAACAGAAATTTTCAAGACATTTCCCTCCTGGTTTTGGATTGTTTTGATGGAAACACTTTTTCCATCTCTCTAGTCCCGGGGTTCACCACCCTGAGTCACAATAGACAATGGAAAAGAGGCACAACAGGATACTTTTTAATTCTGTGATTAGCCCCACATTCCGCAGAGGGTGGCTATGGAAGGGAAAGCAAAATTGAGCTTATTTTTCTTCATTCTGGGGGAAAAGGGACATTAATTGTAAGATTATATTCAATTCAGGAGACATTTTCGATCTCAGTGAATTCCCAAATTCACACTGAAAAATATAGGTCATTTCCGATTCCTGAAACAAATGGATATATATACATATATATATTTTTTTTTTTTACCTCAGGCATTTGTCAGGAGCATTTGGGAACTCTTTTTATACCTCAAGCCTCTAGACAGTTGCATGTCTCTTTAACTCAGACTTTACAGGAAATATAAGTGGAAAAGATCATTTTAAAAGCTATTTTAAAACTAAGCTTATATGAACTTTTCCCCCAAATTCAGAGTTTGATAATCACAGTGTTGTAACATCTTCAAGGCAGAAGTCTCTAGGGCAGAGATGGGGGAATGCCATATTTTTCTAATGTTGGGAATATTAAGTCCCGATTCCAAGAGTCTGGGACACTCAGTCTTCTTTCCCCTCATGTGTTCCCGTTTACATTCTGTACCTCCACTTCTTACTCACATCTTGGTGTTTTCTTACCATACACGGACCGATATTGGCCATCCCAAAGGGGACAGTTTGCAGGCAGGTTCTATCTGTCTGTTTCTCCCATGAAGAATAGAGTAAGGGGACAAAAATCATGCTTGTCCAATTTGTCAGATGACACAGAGAAATAAACGATATATCCAGTCTCGACTGGCAGATTTAGGATTAATTTATTCAGTGAATATTCATTGAATTAGAACTACGTATCGACGCTAGAATATAGACATCATTACCATTTTTTTTGAACTACCTGAACATAAGACTGAAACTAAAAGGATGAAATTCAGTAGGCATTCAGGAGAAACTATATTCTAGTTGCTTAAATGCATCCCTCGAAATACAGAGTGGTATTACCTAGGTGTGTGTTGATGGGAAGGGTGTTGAAAAGTCCTGGTTTCATAGCAGTTCACGTGGAAATAGGAGTTCAGCGTTGAATCAGGAATGTATCATGACTGTTCACAAAGTCAGAGCATTCAGCCTGTGGTAGCAGAAGCCCAGGGAGCCCTGCATGCCGCATTGGTCAGTTCACATCTGGATGGAGGGCTGAGTTCAATTCTGGGTACCACATTTTAAGAGAGACAATAATAAATTGTGTCCAGAGGCAGGTGACCAGGGTTGTGAAGGGTCTGATGACATAAGGAACAGGGGAATAGAAGAGAATAAAATAATATAGCTGCCTTGAAATTTCTGTTGAGTCATAAAAAAGGAGAGGAATTAGACTTACCCTGTGTAACTTCAGAGGGCAAAAATGGGAACAAAGGAACTTTATAGATGACAGATGTTTGCTCCAACATAAGAAAGAATTTTCTAATAAGAGTGGTTCTAAAGAGGAATAGACTCGAGCAGTAAAATTTCCTGTAATGGCAAATGCCCAAACAAAGGTTAAAATAACCACCCATCCCAGATGCTATGAAAGGGACATTGGCTTGGGGATAGATGGCTCCCAAGATCCCTTGTGCATATAGGTTCATCTCAGTAGTAATAGGACTCCCTAACTCTAGTTGTTTTTTCTTTGATAAGTGGTTCTGTATGCTCTTTGAAATACAGTGGGATTCCCTGGAGGTCTTTGTCAAGTGAGGCATAGCCCTTCCCCTGCTGTACGAGAGGCATATGAGACTCCTCATAGGAACATCAAGATGGGCTGAAGAACTGGCAAAGGTGAAGGTCATTCTGGCACCTTCCCTACCCAAGGTCAGTGCCCGTGCACCCTCTCCAGATCCTCTGCCTCACCTGCCAGCATCGCTTATTGAACCTTTACCCCCCACCTTAGTTAATTCTCATTGCCTTTGTGCTTTTACCTGTTTTTTTTTTTTTTTAAACCAAGGGTTAGGAAAATCCTTTCCATGCTATCCACATTCAGCAAGCAAATTATTATTAATTTTAAAAAACCCATCACCTTGATTTCATCAAATTTGCTTTCCCACTACTATTTTTGAGAAACTAATTATGGGTAGCATTTAGGGGTTTGGGGAATATAATACTATATATTTTTAGACCTAGTGTTTTGTTAATAGGCCACATAGAAAACACAGTTAGGCAAATTACTTTTTGGTGTGCGAATCCTAAGTTTGCCTCTCTGGACCTGGATTGTGTGTGTGTCGTCACAAAAAATCCTTGTCTATGTTATCAGTAATGTGAAAATATTAAAAATAAGTTCATTTTACCAATACATAGTATTACTATTAGAACATAAATTAGATGTCACATGATATTAAGAGCTATGCTTTCTTTTGAGTCTGGTGGCTTGCTTTGTGACTTTATTGTGAAAGAGGATAAGAAATGTACTCGTTACAATAGGTCAAACAAGAAGTTAGATATTTTGTGGGAAGGGGGCATTAAACCCCCTTTGCCACTCTTGTAAACATAATACTAGTTATTTCTTATCAGAATTTTGCATTTCACTTATATTAAATATTATCTGGACAACTTTTTTTCTATTTGGTTCTTTCCCTGCTCTCAGCATTCCTGCATTATTGGCAGGACTCAGAACTCTTGAGAACTTTTTTTATGTAATATATTTCTACTTGAAATGGGAGTAATTTCTATTCAAATCCAGTGGGTGAGAGCAAAAGTTTGTTTCCCTAGAAATTAATGCCCCCAAGAAAGATGATCCATGATGGCAAAGAATGTATCTTATTCTTTGTTTTCAGGACCTAGGACAAAGCTTGGGAGTATAATAGGTTTCAGCCACTTTAAATCCTTGCTGATAGGACAAACATATATTAATGAAATAAAGGGAAATTATTAGGGGGGCCTGGCTGGTCAGTTGGTAGAGCATGCAACTCTTGATCTTGAGGTCGTGAGTTTGAGCCCCACATTGGGTGTAGAGCTTACTTAAAAAAAAAAAAAAAAGAAATGATGACGTATTCAATAAGTTTGCTGAACGAACACTGACCCTGAAACTCTAAGATACTTAACCCTTACTTGTCAGCAGATACTTCTATTAAAGCAAGCAAGCATGCTGTTTCCTGGAAGACTTAAATTTTTTTGTATTCCTGCTTCCCCTGTCAACTAATGATAACTGTCAGCACTTACCTTTCAGCTGAATTTAAAGTACAGTTTACCTTATTCATATTGAAAGCCATTTTTGTGCCCAGAATACAATAGCACAGATGCTATCCATAGTGAAGATTATTGACTCAATGTTGTTCCTGTAAGCCAGACAGATTTTGCCCGTTTGAATAGCCAGCAGGAGAAGAAGGCGCGGCCCGTCTTGGTGTGCGAGGTCCTTGTTTTCCCCAATGTTAACCACTGACCAGTGTTACTGGGTACTTCCTTTGTCACCCTAGGAAGATGGAGGTCTGAGAGAATGAAACTCATGAAATGAAATCATGATTTCACAGCTGCTTTTAGTCTCATTATAAGGTTAAGTGGTAGGAAAGCACAGGATGATCTGAATTTTTTTCTTAAAAGCCTTGGGAATATTAAATTAATTTGAGTAGGAAGCACTGCCACCTAGCCTACTTTTAGAATTCTCCCACTTGGGGCTGGTAACTTTAACTCTTCTGCAAACGGTGATAATAGTTAATTCTAGCATTTCTAGAGTTTAGGTCATGTTAAGAATGCAATTTAACAGAAAATTTGAACAAAATTGACCCAAAAGATTATATCCACAAAAAAATATCACCTAGTATAAGCAAATCATCTTTAACACCTTCTACCAAGTCCCATCCAAACCATGACCACTCTTTATATAAAATTAGTCATGGCATTCTCACCAAGTTTTAAAGGTGTTTTCTAAACATTACCAATGTTGAAGTGCCAATTCCCTACAAATTACCATTTCTTCATCATTTCCTAATTGTGCTATTTATGAATGAAACTTGCTTTGGATATTGTGACTTGTATTTATCTATTTAAGGAATTAAAAGTGAACAAGATGTAGAAAATAAATGTATCAGTAATATTTTCCCATGTGTTAACTAAAAGAAGGACTATGGAATTTTCACACTTCTTCTAGTGTGCCTTAGCAAATCTGCTCGTGAGTCTAGTCTTTTTTTGTTTTAAAAATTGGGAAAACAAAACAAAACAAAGCACATGTATCTCTGAACTTGCAATTCCAGGTCTGTAAAGACAGAAATTATCCATAGTAATGTGTTTGGTGCCTGCACAGAGGCAAATAATAACTGTATATAATGAAAAGCTATAAAAGAACAGACTTAAAAATTAGAATTTCAGTATGGAAAGAGAGAGTGTAGAGAGGTGACAAATACAGCACTGGCCACCAAACCTCAAAATACTTGAACTAGAGGGCATCCCTTAAAAGTAAGGAGCTCTAGGAAAAATAAAAGATTATGTACCAGGGAGAAACAGAACGATTTCAGTTCAACAAATGTTTATCAAGTGTCAAAAGTTCTGTGCTATCACCCAGCTTCCCTAAAGGGAGGTAAGGTCAAAGCCAAGGACACTGAGAATTGTTGATGTGAAGTCATTGGAGGGAGTGCCCTTTACCAAGGAGAAATTAGGGTTTCTATGAAGCTTTGAAGGACATAGTCATGGAGACAATCACCATGTGAAATAACTTGCTATTTTCACAATTGGGTCTCAGTAACCTCAGCTAAAATAGTGAGAAAGCTGGATTAATGGTCCCCTTAGGTCCCTGCCAGCTCCAGTTTTATGGATTATTTTATAAAAGATCCTTTGGTGCCATTGTCAGTGATACTTCATGTCAGTAGGACTCTTCATTACAGTCTTAAGAACCAAGATCAGCTGGACCATCCTTTTCTTTTTCGTGTCTCTACCCTTTACTGTCTGCCCGGACAACAAACAGAAAACTCTGCAGCCCTCTATTTTGTAGTTGGAGGATCAAAACTGATGGTGATGGAACACTGCTCTGTAAGTTCCACCAGCATCACCCAGCTCAACAGTGGTGTGAGTGTGATGAGAAACAGACCAGACAGGGCTCCGAAATGGATGGTAGGATTTGGGGATCACTTGAAGCAGAAGTAGGTCTAACCCTCCCAGGTACTGAGGGGCCACATTAGGATGATCTATGATTTATAGTCATGTCCTTGTACACAAAAGACTGCAGAAATTGAGGGAGGAAAAAAATGCTCTGTAAACATTCTGGGAGCAAGGGTCAGTTCTCTGCATCCTCGCTGTCTATTAGTAACATGAAAACGTAATTAAAATTTTTTTTAAACATCCAGAAGCTACAAAATACCATCTCTTTTGTGGTATGTCGTGTTAGTATGATTTTAGTTACTTGTACTTAGAATGGGGTCAAATATAATGGCTCTATTCTAACTGGACAGAGCAAGGAATTCCAGCTTCCTCTTCCTGGTCAGTCCCATGCTGTGCCTCAGATCAAACCCTCGAGGCTAGTCATGGACACCATCTAGCCACCATCGTCTTGCCTCCATGTGCTTCAGGATCAGCGTCCCCAGGCAGTATCTAATGCGAGTTCTGGGAAAGCAGATGTGCACAGATCCTGACAGCAACCCTTTGGACCAAAGGGCTTAAGGGTTTTGAAGTAGGAGGTAAAAGAAGAAGATGGTGAGCTCCTCTGACCCTAAGCCAGTATTCATTTGACCGTTGTGTTCACCGGCCAACAGAACCTGGAGAAAACTTCAGCATATGCAAGAAATTAAACAATCAGTGTTTTGGCCAGGGAGTGTGATAGAGGAACTCTCCCCCTCCCCCTCCATTTTTGTAATGTCCATCAGCGAATTTCAATCTTGTCAGGATGGATGGACCCAAGATCCAATGAGTGATTCAGCTGATCCAAGGCTTGTATTCTCCTTCCTTCATCATCCATCCTCATTTGATGTAACTTCTTGTACTAGTGTGATTAACTTTATGTAAAACCAGTTTACTTTTTTTTTTTTTTTTTTAAAGAAAAAGAATATGTGCCTATGTAATAAAGTCTACACACTGGCTAACTTTATGGAGGTGAGGTTTTGTTTGTAATTGTTCTGATTATCGTCTGTAATACTCTTTTTTTTTTGAGCTATGAAAATGAGCTATTAATAAAAATTTTTAAACAAAATCTGTTACTATGGAAGATTGAATGAGGTGAGGCATAAGGAAAAATGTTTGTTATAAAGAAGGCCCATAACGCAGTTAATACAGTTAATGATCGTAAGATGATGAGTTAACAAGTGACACGTTAACGACTGTTTATCCTAGTTTATCTCATATATAGTTTAATCAATTCAAGAGATATTTACTGTGTTCCTATTTTGTGGCCAATTCTGTAAGAAAACAAAATTATATAATCTTTAAGGTTTTCTTGGCGATAAGTGCATACACATATAAGTGAGAAATATAAGAGTACGTAATCAAATACCGTATCTGCAGTGTGTTCCTGGCATATTGTCAGCACTCAGCTAATAACTGTTTGATCAATTGATGACTCCAAATGACTAATGTCAACATAAACTCAGATGGGAAAAAAAACCAATAGGCACTAGAATACTTGGAAGGTTTTCACGGGAAAGATGACTTTTAAGTGAGACCTGGAGGTCTCAGTGGCAATAGGAAGGGAGTTTAGCACTGGGAAGAGTCAGGTGTCAAAGTGGGATGCTGGATGAGTGGAAGGGGAGCCTGACCCGAGTGAAGGGCTCGTGCACATCAGAAGGTAAGTTTGGTAGCGAAGCCAAGCTGAGGGAGGGCTTGCATCTTGCCTGAGGTCAACTCAACCCAGTAAATGCTATGAAGCCATTTTAGAATCTTACCAATAAGGCACTATTCTAGAAAGACTCATCTCTCTACAATGTGCTGGATATTTTTGGACTAGAGGAAAGCTTTAGGGCAAAGAAAATCAAGGGTTTTTTGTTTTTGTTTTTGTTTTTTTAGTAAACAAGGAAAGAAAGAAACAGCTTTTTGTTTTTAGTCCAAATAGGCCATGGACATCTTACTGCAAAATACAATGATCTGTAAGTGGCCCCCTGTCATTGAGAGAACTCTGTCCTGAATAGAACACAGAATTGTATAGCCTAGCCAGTATGAAATTAACTGATATTAGTAGCAGTGCACAGAAGGGTTCATGGCCAAAAACAGCATAAAGTTTTCTTAGCTGAAGAATAATATACTCCTTCCCCCTATTCTTTCATTGCTATCTGCCCAGAGTCTTCTTGAGCAAGTTTTGAGACCTGTCTGGGACCCACACTGGCACAAGGTTTCAGCCTGCTAAGGTCCCCTTGTACTTTAATATTCAAGTGGAATAATATTCAATAATATCCAAGTAGCTGTTTGAAGCCAAGTGTGCTTCCTAGTATTCTTCAGGATTTGTGGGAAGAGAAGTTGGGAATGAGAGGAAGTGAAGATGAGAATTTAAATGTCCTCAGTGCCATTCGTCAGCTCTTTTCCAAACTCCTCCCACCTCTTTCTTGATCACCTCTTACTTTCCTCTTTAACCTCCATGCTGGGCCGCTTTCTCTATTCCCAAAACATAACAGGAGTTAGCATTTATGTGGCGCTTATACCGGCGCAACCACGTGTACTAAGTATTTTAGATGCATTCATATTTAATGAAGGCAGCCCCTCTCTCCATTCTGCAAGGTACTGATAATTCAAGGCTGATGGTACAACTGACATTTATCGAAGGTTAGCAATTAATAGTGAGTACAGCACAAAGCAGGAAAGTACTTAAAACTCAATATCAGACATCCCTGCTCTTAAAGTTCACTGCTCACACCCCACAGAGGGAATCCTTATTAAACATCTTTCTCCCTCGCCTCTAGCCTGAGTAAATGGAGCCAACACCTCAAGTCCCCAAACTGTGTTCTCCCTGACTGCCAAGGGAAAACTGAAAAATTCTTAAAATCTCATGTTAAGTGGGGATTAAGTTCTCAAGTCAACACTCCTGGAAATCAAAGTGCCCATAAAATGAAGTAGACTAAGGCATAAGTCTTCCTTAATGGAAGTTGCCCTATGACCCTCAATTAATTTTTCAGTTTCTTCATTGAGAATACTGACAGAGTCATCACCGCCCCAAATCCCAGTCACCTGAACAATGTGTTCCAGTTCATGGTCAATGTGGGGAAGCCATTAAAATGAGTCACAATTATTTCCTGAGTTTTACCAACATGCATTGACTGTTTCAGGCTTGACGGCATCTTTTCTCTGCCTCACAGACCCACTGAGTGGAATGGCAGACTAAATAACTTGAATGGAAGTATAATGAGTCTCCATTATAGTTCACTTTCTTATGCAAAGCAATTTTTAGTTCCACTCCATTGCATCCTGTCATGGACCCATTGAAGGATCTTTCCAAACCAAAGAGAAGTGTATCCTAGATCTCCAAAAAGAACTTACATAAACTCACGTTTTTTTTCTTTAGAGGTCTAAAAAAATTACAGATACTATTTTTAGAAGAACTCAGCTGAAAGACATGTACTTTCCTTCCCCACGCAGTCTAGGTCAACAGAAGGGAATGAGATAAAATCTTTTACTTGTAGAAAGCAAACCCCAGGGGTTACATTTTTTTTTTTTTTTAAATCTTCCTGCATCTCCCTCACCTCTTCCTCTTCTTTTCTTCCTCTCTCTTCTTTTCACTAAATGCTGTAAAATCCTGAGAGCCTGGACGAGTGTGGTGGCACTGGCGGAAAAAAGGAACATATTTCAGAGACTGATAAATGGTCTCCAATTATTTCTTTCCACTTTGAACTCTTTTTGAACAAATTGCACAGCTCATCTGCTTCCTGTTAACAGTTGCATGGTGCCTTTTAATGTTTTTTATTTATTAGGTTTATCCTCCTCGTTAAAAAGCAATCACTGACTAAAAGAATTGGTCTTCTGGGCATGCAACAAAAATGCACCGAAAGCAACAGGAATTAGCAGACAGCAATCAGCATACTCTTATCTATGCTACTCTGCCACCTACAGGAAGGTTGTGAGTGGGTCACCTCACTTTCAGGTGACAGCAATGACTGACATATCTCCAAAGTCCTCTTCTTTGGAATAACTGCTAATACAGTAGTCATTCAAGAATGTTTTGAAACAACCATTCTGTGTTCTATTAGGTTTGAAGGATGCAGAAGTAAATGAGATATGGTCCACCCCCTTCAGAAATACCTTATTCAGAAGATGGTTTTGATACCAAATGCATCATCAGGACCCAGGGCAGCACATTTGACAACTTCATTTGAGTTACAAAAGGGCATCCCACTTTCTGCGCTGAAAAACCCCACATCAGGACATAGCGAATACTGCAAGTAGATAGGGCACGCGGTTTCACCTCCACGGTCTCAGAAGAGTCCTTCTGTGCAGTATAAAAACTACACACTAGTATGTGGCATCCTCAGTTCTATAGCTGGTACCCAAATCATGAGCTTACGGAGATCTAGTTTTTAAAAATAGACATGAAAGGGGAGCCTGGGTGGCTCAGTTGGTTAAGTGTCTAACTCTTGATGTCAGCTTGGGTCTTGATCTTGAGGTCATGATTTGAAGCCCCTTGTGGGGCTCCTCGCTGGGTGTGGAGCCTACTTAAAAAAAAAGGTAAAAATAGATATTAAATATCTGGAGCCTAGAAGTTATGAAAACATAAATCCATACATAAGGAAATACAGAAGTAGTAACAAAGTTTTAATATTTCATTTTAATCCCCGTATCTGTGAACATAGGAGAGATGAGCCTACAAGAAACAACAAAGATGATGTATAAAGGGTTTGAAGGGAAAAAAAGAGGAGCCACAAACGGAAAACCAAAACCAGCGAAGAGGGGATGGTTGAAGGACCTACACTAGAATGAGCACACCCTTCATCTTGAAACTTTAGGAAAAGGCGATATGTATATTTTAAACAAGCACATGCAGAAATGTTCCTAAGAATGGCTTCAGGGAGCTGTGCTACATTGATACATGCTATGCAGCAATGTATTTGCAAGACGTATTATGCACTTAGAAAGTTGCATTTGTCACGTCACTACAGACTATTCTTGTCCACTCCCTGATATTATCATCATCGTCAACAAAAACAATAAATGTTTGGGGAATTCTTAAGATTATCAAAATAATTGGTTTTAGCTAAGTACATTAAAAAGTTTAAATATTGTCATTCTTGCCCTCAAAAAGAATTATATACAGCAAGATAATGTATAATGCAAGGTATATACAAAGAGTGCTAAATGAGTGGCACTAAAATGACAGATTTTAGAAATTTGGGGAGGAATTCAAATGAATTATTGCAATCAGGGAAAAGATCTGGAGAAGGGATGTGTTTTGGGCCAACTCTTGAAGGAAAGGGTACAACTTCAAAAGGCAAGCAGGCATGGTGAGGAGGGCAAGTGCATAACAAGTAGGGGGAACACCGTTATGTAAGCAAAGTAGGCAGAATTAAGTATAAATGGTGGATTTAGATATAATCAGTATGTCTATTTGATGAGAATAGTAGAAATAAAAATGGCTAACTATAACAGACTATATTTTCCAAAATAAATGCAATAAAAAAGCAAACTTCCAGTCCCAGATGCTCTTCCAGAACCTTCCAGCCCCCATCAAATTGTGGAGTCTATTTCCCCACCCCTTAAATCTGGGCCTTGAACGGTGGTCTTAAGACTGCTCCAACCAATAGAGCACCGTGGATGTGATGCTATGTGACTTCCAAGGTGAGGTCATAACAGGATGCAGTTTCTGTCTCCCTCTCTCTTAGTTCACTCACCTTTCCACCCTGGCTACCATGTTTGTGGGAGCCCAGGTCATGTCCAGGGGCTACATGTAGGTAATCCATTCAACAGTCTTAGCTAAGGTCTCAGCTGACAGCTGGAATCAACCAAGACACATAAGTACATGGAGATTCAGATGATTCCACCCTGCAGACTTTGAGTCTTCCAATGGAGGTACCCAATGTCACAGAGAAGAGACAAGCCATTCCTGCTGTACTCTGTCCAAATTCCTGATCCTCATAATTCATAAGCATAATAAATAATTGTTTCAGGCCAATATGTTCTGGGGTAATTTGTTACATAGCCATAGTAACTAGAACACTAACATTAATTAATTACCAGATGCCATGTACCATGTTTGATGCCTTATATTTTATATCGGTTAGCTATTTCTGTATAACAAACCATTCCCAACCTCAGTGGCTTAAAACAATAGTTCCTGCTTCTTAAAGCTCACTTATCTGTGGTCTACTGAGGATTGGCTGACCTAGGCTGGGCTCGCTTATGTGCTTAAGTGTTGCCTGGGAGCTCTGCCCTAAGCCTGGGCTTGGCTGGGGCATCTTAGTTAGGGCAGATCCACTGTATGTGTCTCTTATCCTCCTCTTGGAACTGACAGGCTTGCCTGGGTATGTCATTTTCATGGAGAGGCAGGAGCACAAGAACAAGAGTGGAAATACTTAGGCTTCTTAGGGCCTAGGTCAGACATGGCACACCATTGCTTCTACCAAATTCTATTGGCTAAATGGGCTCACATGACCAGGCCCAGATTAATGTGGAAAGAAAACAGACTGTTTAGTATTCTTCAAAGTCATAGGCAAAGGGAGTACACATAGGGAGGGGTGAAGAATTGAAGCCATTCATTCAATCTATTGCATAATTATCAAATAAGTACCATTACCATCCCCATCCCATTCATGTCATTGAGAAACTGAAGCACATAGACTTTAACTAATGTGAGTTAACAGAGTTCCTGCTCCTGTGGCTGTCTCATCATTGCAACTGTCCAAGAGCCCAAACTCTCAGAAGATAACTTTGCTTTTTAGGTGCTAGATCTCAACTAGCTACAAGAGTGCTGGGTCATCCATGCTTCCCACCTTAAACCAATTCCTGACCTTCCTCTAACTGGACCTTAGGACCACTGTGCCAATATGTGTTTCCATGAGCCTCAGGAACTGCTAGAAATCCCAAATCTTTTCACTCATCACCCCAATTCATCCACGAATACGTCTCCTCTTGCACTCCTCCCTAGCTCCCTGGACACTTCCTGTTCCTCTAAGACTCAAGGCCTGTCATCAATACTCTTTATCTTTGACATCCTCTCTGGACAGTCCCTTCACTCCCATCTGCCTTCACTTCCAACCCAACTGAGACACTGTTATCCCCTTCAGGGCACATGCTCCCACTGCCCTGCAGTCCTTGCAAGAGGATGTGTTGTTTTTTCTTATGCCATGTATCTGTGAGCTTGAAGATGAGAGAGAAGAGTGGTATCCTCTTTGCTTCATAAATCATTCTCCTTCCTCTTCAAAACTTAGATCCTATGGAGTTCATGCTATCAGACACTACAACCACAAATATTGCTATGTCCTTGATCTTCAAGCTTAATTTAGCTTATTTTGCAAGACTAACTTGACCTGGGTTATTTCTTGATTGTGTGTCTGGAAATCATAAGCAAAACTTGAATTGGTTCCCAAGGTTAATATGAGGTCCAATTCCCTCACAGACCAATTCCCTATCATTTAAGAAAACTCTAGTATTATAACCAATCACTGTGAAGTATAAATAATCACAGCCTTCCCACTATATAAACTACCCCTTACAGAAGCCTCATTCCATGTTTTGGTTTGAGTGCTCCCAGTTTGCAGACTGTATTTTGGTGTGTGCACAATAAACATTAACGAATTACTACTTGGTCATTCACTGGTTTTCTGTTATTTATGACCTTTTGACAAGAGTCACTCGCTGAGGCCCAAGGCACGTGGCTTACTCTAGGAAGATGTTCCAGCAATTGCCCACATCACCTCTTATGTGCATTGGATCAAATGTAAGCACAGGGTGACACTTAGCTGCAAAGGAAGCTCAAAAATGTAACCCCTTGCTGGGCAAGACCAGCTAACATGCAGGGAACTTTATTACTAAAGGAAAGGGGAAAATGGATATTTGGGAAAAGTTAGTGATCTCTGTCACATTAGTTAAGCCTCTAACCTATCCACTCTACACCTTCCCACAAGTAGCTAATACCAGAGAAAAGCATCACAGCCATATTGATTCTTATCCTAAATCTCAAGAAAGCCATTGATTCTCCATAACAACTGTATATACTTTTTAAAATACCTTTGATGTTCTGCCTGCAAAAAAATGACTATTTCATATTTTCTCCTTTTTTCTCAAACCTTTAACAATTCCTTCCCACTTTTCACACTGCACTCTCAGCTGATAACTTACCCTTGTATTTTATTGAAAAAATGTTAATCACAGGAAGTTCCTTTGCTTCCTACCATCAAATCTATCAACTTACCTACACATTTCCACCATCAATTCTAACTTTCCTTGTTCTCACCCTCTCTCCTTTTACAGTATATGGAAGCTTTCTGTTCCCAGCAAAGATGAACACCTCCCTTTTTGCTCTGAAGCCTATCCTTACTGGCCTTTCTCAAAGAGTGATGACTGTAATAACAGGCAATTTCTTTTGTATCATTATGTTTTTTATTTTCCTGCTGACTATTCCCAGAAATAGTCTCTAATAAATCCCACCTTCAAAAAAAATCATTTGAGGAAAGGATTCTGGGAAGTTGGTGGAGTAGTAAGCACCAGGAATCTGTCTCCCCACCTAGACATTGATTGCATTGGCAGAATCTGATAAACCATGTTGGAACTCTGGAGTCTATGGAAGGCTTGCAACTTCCAGGCAAAGGCTTGGATGGTAAATTGCAGTTAGTTTCAGTCAATGTCAGCTCTTAGCACAGCTACCCATCCCCCATCTCCCAGCCCTGTGGCAGGCAGCCCTGCACATACTCCAGAAGCAGCTTGTGTGCACTCACAGGAGCCACAGTAGACACGAAGGACCCTGTCCTCCCAACACAGGGAGTCTGTGCTCTGACTGCTAATTGCTACTTCTGATCATGGATATACAAAGCAAGGTTTACTGGAACCCTTTTCAAAACATATGATGAATCTTTCTATCTCTACTCTTCTTACCTGGATTTCTACAAATGCCTAACATAAAATATTCTACTTATTTATCTTGTCTGTTGTCTGTTTCACCAGTCTCATGAGCTTCATGAGTAAGGGAATTCAGTTTGTTTTGTCTTATGCTATACACTCATGGCTTAAAATAGGGCCTGATGCTCAATAAGTATTTATTGAATGATTGGAAGAAAAGTCTAGTGGAAATAAGACATGCAAAAATTGAATTATAATACATTGTTTTAAATGGCAGTATGTACAAAATTTAGAAAGGAGAGTATTTCCAGACCTTGGGAATTAGAGACAACTTTAGTCTTTCTTTTTGGATGAAAGAAAAATAAGCCAAGAACAGAGAACATTGTAAAAATATTTGTCTTAATATTCCTTTTAAAATGTACGTTGAAGCACAGTACACAAGTAATTATATAAAATATTATCACTTTCCAAATAATTTATAAATATATAGAGAAGCAATGCTGGGGGAAATAATGGAAGGAATTAAAGCTTCTAGGAGCTGGATTTCTCTAGAACGGAAAAAAGGTAAGTGGAGAAAGACATTGTTAAATGTGTGATGTGAAGAAAGATACAGAAACAAATTTTTTAAAAATTCCTTTTTCTGGAGGAATGAGAATGGAGATGGTCTCAACTTTACAGGACAGCTATGTGGGACCTGGATAAAGTCAGAGAGATAGTGGGGGCAACCTATCATGGGTAGCTTGTGACTATCGATCAGTACTTAAAATGTAGAAATCCCAAGACCCATCAACTCCATTCCTAAGAATCTATCCTACAAATAATAATAGCAAAAGTGTGTAACAGTATATTCAGAAGGACATTGTTGCAGCAATGTTTAAAATAGCTCAAAAGGAAACAGCCTAACTATTCCATCGTGGACCTACAGAGGTGCCATTAAAGTCACCTGAGACAGTGTGAAATTTACTGGTCTAGAAAGAGGTCTGTGATATACCGGGTCTATGAAAAAGGCAAACTGGAGCGCCTGGGTGGTGCAGTCAAACATCCAGCTCCTGGTTTCGGCTCAGGTCATAATCTCGGGGTTGTGAGATTGAAACCCATGTTGGGCTCCATGCTCAGCATGGAGTCTGCTTGAGATTCTCTCTCCCTCTCACTGTCCCTCCTGCTTGTGCTTTCTCTCTCTCTCTCTCAAATATATAAATAAATCTTTAAAAAAAAGAAAAAAGCAAATTGTATATAAAATTTAAAGCATGATTCCTTTTTGTAAAACACGAAGTGTACTCATATTTATCTACATATATATATATCCAGAGATGCTTTGTGGGCATAAGAAAAAAACACATATGTGTTCAAAAAGTATGATTGGAAAGACAGAAATACATGGGTTTCATCTTCTATTTTATATAATTTTTATGTGTTGGCTTTTGGTAATTTAACTTTTCTTGTTTTGTTGTTGTTTTTCCTCACCAGTAAAGTATTTTTTGAATGTCACGATTGGTTCAGGAAAAGAAATCAGAGGGCTAAATATAGAGACTAAGAACATACTGAGATTTTGAAAATGGTCTGTATTTGATAATCGTTATCCAGTCACATTTTTAAAAAGTCAGACAGAAATTCCGATTTGATTTTTTAAGCCAATATTGGAAGCATGCAAATATATTAAGGGCACTGAAAAGAGGCTATGTTTGGTATTCTGGAACTATTGTATTAAAAAGAAAAAAGAAAAGCAAAGGAACAATAATGGAGACAATGAGAGGCAAGAGGGAGGGAGGGAGAATGGAAGGTAAGTTCAGGGCAAAGGGGAGATAGGAAGAAGGGATTTGCAATTGATTGTATTGTTCACTAAAATTAGCGAAAATTAAGAAGCGATTATGTAATGAATTCTATCCTTGGAAAATAAAACGATTGTTAGTGATAAATATCCCTAAGGAGTTTACAAAATATATGAAGAAGAAATGAAACACCACTCTAGGGACTGTGGTTTCCTAGGTCTGTGTTCTATCTGGGCTCAGGTGTATTTTGTCCTCGTGTGGCCAAATAAAGTATTGATTGTCTTTTATCACACACTACAATACATCTAAAGGCTGAAAAATCTATCATTTCAATTTAACATTTATTGAGGAATGGTAATGCATTCTACACTTGACAAATGAGCAATTATATCTCTTGACTAGAGATTTATATAAGGCCTCTAGTTTTAAACAGTCTGAGTCATTTCAGGAAATAGATGAGTTTCAACAGATTTAGAAACTGAAATCAGTTATTCAAATGATTAAACCTCAAAGAGACTGGTGAAAAATTTACTAATTCAGAGTGTAGTATGTGTTTCTTCTCAAACTTGGAATTGCTTCTTTCTTTGATTCTAATTTTACAGATAGAAAAAAATAAAAAAAACCCACCTTACATGTCCAAGAGAGAGATGGCTTTGCTTAATTGGTGAACTCAGTTCAGAAGTATGTTCTAATTCCCATTTGCTCCACTGCTCAACACGATCTAGACAAAGACATAATGGAACCCATTTAATTTTCTGTACCATCATTATTATTATTGTTGTCATTGTTATTGTTGTTAGGGTCTTCTATATTTACTGAGGACCTACTTTGTGCCAATCACTGTGCAAAGGGGCTTTACATGGATTAACTCTTTTTTTTTTTTTAAAGATTTTATTTATTTATTCGACAGAGATAGAGACAGCCAGCGAGAGAGGGAACACAAGCAGGGGGAGTGGGAGAGGAAGAAGTAGGCTCATAGTGGAGGAGCCTGATGTGGGGCTCGATCCCATAACGCCAGGATCACACCCTGAGCCGAAGGCAGATGTTTAACCGCTGTGCCACCCAGGCGCCCCTACATGGATTAACTCTTAATCGTCACACAACTCTCCAAAGTAGGTTTTATCACTAACCTGCCACTTAAAGATGAGGTAACTTGCCCATGGTCAGAGCGAGAACAAGCATCTTACTGTACATGACTGTGAAGTCCACATGCATGGCTACTTGCTAGACCACTATACCTTTAGATATATACTGCCTCTTCTGATTTATTATTGTGCAATGATATTAGCACATGCCCAATTTAATATATATTTTTTATCTACAGAATCAGAGTTAAGCCACTGGCTTATTAGGTAAAATAGAAAGGATTCCCCTTCCTAAGGTTCAACCACTAAAAATGGTCATCCTTTATTTTCATGTTTTATGAAAGCATTTAAAATGTAATGATAAAGCTAGACATAAATGTTTTGGTTATAAAGAATCTTGCTAGAAAATGATTGTTCTTGACAAACTCAGTAATTGAGTAGGTGCTACTTAAAATGGGAAATGGATGCTTTTCAACTGATGTAAAAACAGAGAAATTAGTTATTTAAATGATTTAATAAGTGCTTCTTGATGACGCTTTTATGAAGGCAATTATATTTAATCAGGGCAAAGTCTCCATTTCAGGTCTCAGTTTTGCATAAGCCACAGAGTTTCTCTTCTCCCAAATGAAGTTTAACACATTATATAATTAACATACATTTGACAAACTTAAGGAGCAACATGATTTAACTCAAAACCTCTGCATTCTCCTGGATTGATAGTTTCTTATTTCTAAGACAGGTGGAAAGAGCCTTGAACTTGTACCTCCAAAATTTCACGAGTAAACAGCAATATGACCTTGGGCAAGTCACTGCTGAAGGTGAGTCTCAGTTTCCCATCCACAATGACGGGATCATATCACTTACCTCATTGGACTGCTACAAGCTTTAAAGGAGGTACCCTGTGATTAAAGCTTTTAAAGTAAATCCATTATTATTATATTGCTTCTCTTCTTGGCAGGAACACAAAGTGGCAAATTCCTCACTTTTTTTTTAATCTCCATTTTTCCTGTTTAAGCATCTGTTATATTTTGCCTGCTGGCTATCTCATTACCTTGAAGAAACATCCTACAACATCCAGAGCCATGTTCACACCAAGGTATTTGAAATACACCCCTTGATTTTCTCACAGAAAACTGTTAAAGGGAAGACCAGTCCTCAGTATTTCTGTAGATTCCTCCCATTCTGGACTGGAATCTATGAGAGTATTTCTGCCCCCTCCCTTTTTACAAGCTGTACTTGAGGAAGGTAGATTCTGGAGAACTGAAAATGGTCCATCTAGTTCCAGTTTATGTAATAATTCTCTAAGATATGGTTTGTAAATAAACTACAGGTTTATCTATGTTGTGTTTTATTAGAAAGTTATCTATGTAGAATTATCTGTCATATCAGAAGCCTCTATCAAGTTGAAGATGTATGAATAAGAAGATAAAGTTGGCGTGTAAATCAAAAATAATTTGGGGGCACCTGGGTGGCTAAATTGGTTTAGCATCTGCCTTTGGCTCAGGTCATGATCTCAGGATCTTGGGATTGAGCCAGGTGGGCTTCCTGCTCAGTGGGGAGTCTGCTTCTCCCTCTCCCTGCGCCCTTCCCCCGTTCATGTGCACGCGCGCGCGCGCGCGCGCGCGCTCTCTCTCTCTCAAATAAAGCCTTTTTAAAAAAGGTAATTTGTCTGCTAGAAGAATACTTTTATAAAAACATCAGAGTGAGCACCTTAATTTTCACCATTTTTAATTGTCCCGAATCACAGCTGTTCAACTTGTGAATCAAGATAAGGTGTATGTGGCTGAAGTCCAAGAATCAGAGAAAGAAAAAATCTATGTAATTAAACAGTGTTTAATATTAATTACATTTAAAACACAATACCAGGTCTTCTTGGGTATATGAACTATTTTTCGACTGGAAGACAAGCCTTCTGGAGAAGGAACTGTCACTGGTTGTAAAATAAAGCTTCACTGGACTTATTTTTGACATTTTACATGAACAATTTCATTTAATTCAGAAACTCTTTAATTTCATCAAATATCCAGTAAGTGTGCAAATTCCCAATTGTCATAATTGTCATTTCTTTATAGTTTATGTGAATTAGGATCCAAGTAAGTTCTGCACATTGTGATTGATTGATATGTCTCTTAAGTGTCTTTTAATCTATTGGTTCCTCTCTCTCACTAAATTTATTTGTTGAAGAAATTGGACCATTTGTCCGTTAGCTTCCCAGCATCTGGATTTTGTCGATTGCATTCCAGATATGTAGTTTGCAATGTCCTTGCATCCGCTGTATTTTTTGAAAATTGTTAGCTGGGTCTACAAGCTTAGTCAGATTCAGGGTTTATGTTTTTGGGTGGTGGCCGTGAGGGTAAGACCGCCTTATTAGTGGTAGCATGTTCTTTATCAGGAACCATATACGTCTGGTTGTTTCCCTTTTTGTGATATTAGCAGATGTCGGTGTTTAATGCCTCCATCTCAATTCATTAGAGGTTGTGAAATGGTGATGTTTTATCATTGTTTATTCACTTACTAGTTGGAATACTTCTTTAATGAGAAACTTCCTCTCATCTACTGGATTAATTTCCTGAGGCTGTTGTAATAAAGAACCATGAACTTGGTGGCTTAAACACAACAGAAATTTATTCCCTCGCAGTTCTGGAGGCCAGATGTCTAAAATAAAGGTATTGGCAGGGCCACATTCCTCCTGGAGGCTCTAGGGGAGAATCTGTTCCTTGCCTCCTCCAGCTTCTGGTAGGTGCTGGCATTACTTGGGCTGCATGACTCCAATTTCTACCAGTGTGGGTACATTTCCTCTTCTTCCTCTTTTTGCTCACCTCTGTGTATCTCTTATAAGGATACTGGTGTTATCAGACTTAGGCCCTACCAGGGTAATCCAGGATTATCTCATCACAAACTCCATAACACAATTATACCTGTAAAGACCCTTTTTCTGAGGTACCTGGGTGGCTCAGTTGGTTAAGCATCTGCCTTCAGCTCATGTCATGATCTCTGGGTCCTGGGATTGAGCCCTGTGTGGGGCTCCCTGCTCATCTGGGAAGTCTGCTTCTCTCTCTCCTTCTGCCCCTGTTCGTTCTCTCTCTCTCAAATAAATAAATAAGATCTTAAGGCAAAAAAGACCTTTTATCCAAGTAAGGTAACATTCACAGGTTCTGAGGATTAGGACATGGACATTTTCTTTTGGGGGCCACATGCAATCCACAATATCTGCTATTTGGTACTTGGTGGTACAGTTCATGTAGGAAAGGCTAGATGAGTGCTTGATTAGTTTCCTTCATTTACCACTCTTCAAAATAATGAGTTAATTCCCCAGCAATAGTGACCAATTAGTGACCAATTAGAATTTTCATGTTTTGTTTTTTTAACAGTATTATAAATTAATGGATTTAACTATTTGATGTACTTCAACTTGCTACAATTCTATCCTATTGGTATTCAAAGTGTCTCACCTTTGGCCAGTGGGGGCCTCTTCATGTTGGCTCCTAAATTCTTTTGACATGACACTAGCAGTCTTTGGTATCTTCTGTAATGGGTTGAATTGTGTCCTCCAAAAAAGAGATGTTGAAATCTGAACCCCAGTATCTCAGAAAGTGACCTTTTTTGGAAATAGGGTCTTTCCAGAGACCGTTAAGTTAGAATGTGGTCCTTAGGGTAAGCCCTAATCCAATATGACTGGGATCTTTACAAAAGGGGGAATTTGGGACACAGAGACAGACATGCATAGAGGGAAAATGATGTAAAGACACAGGGAGAATGCCATGTACAGATGGAGGCAGAGATTGGAGTGATGCGACCATGAACCAAAGAACACCAAGGATTGAGGGCCACCACCAGAAGCTGGCAAGAGGTGAGCTTGCCAGCCAAGAAGGATTCTACTCAGAGGGTCAGTTAGAGCATGGTCTTGGCGGGCACTGTGATTCCAGCTTCCAGGACTGTGAGAAAATAAATTTCTATTATTTTAAGCCACCCAGTTTGTGGGACATTGTTACAACTGCCCAGGGAAACTAATACATCTTCCTTGGGATCTGTATGAAGAGATATTCTAGACTTATTTTGTATTAGGTTGGGCAATAATTGGCAATTTCATCTGGTTCAAACTGATATTTTTCTTGCTCTAATCCTGGAGTCAGCAATATCTGCAAGGAGCTTGATTCCTTTTAGTGGAAAATGATATTTCAAGATCATAATCTGAGAGCTAGAGATGCTCACAGTTGCTAGACTGGTCACTGTGTTTAGGTCCTTTCAGAGCTATGTATATTTTATAAGCTAAAACATTGGGTTTGGGTTTTGTTGTTTTTTAGAAAAAAGACATTTCTTGGTCTTGACCTGAAATCAGAATGAGACATTTCTCCAAGGAGTACTAGTCTTGAAATGCCATTATTTAGGTATTAGGTGTACTCATCGCTACTGGGTTATTTCTAGGCCTTTTCAGAGGCAGGGTAAAAAATAAGACAAAATGCATCATGATGCTTCTAATTCAAATTCAGGACTACAGAATTTTTACTTATCCACTTATATCTTACATCTGCATTTCCTTTCCCCCATGTTGGGAATCCTGGTTTTCAAGAATGATTAAGATGATATAATTAGAACATCACATAATTACTCATTTTATTTATCTCACATTTCACATTTAAAAAACCAGAATACATATACAAATATTATCACATCAATACAAAGAGTGAAAAAACACTTTTGTATTTCTTCTTGTTTTTAGAAAATATCTCACTACAGATATATAGTCAAATTACTGTTTTTTTAATTTTTTAAATTATTTTTTTATTAAGTTATATTAGTCACCATACAGTACATCATTAGCTTTTGATGTAGTATTCCATGAGTCATTGTTTGCGTATAATACCCAGTGCTCCTTGCAATACATGCCCTCCTTAATACCCATCACCAGGCTAGCCCATTCCTTCACCTCCCTCCCCTCTAAAACCCTCAGTTTGTTTCCCAGAGTCCATAGTCTCTCATGGTTCATCTCCCCCTCTGTTTTCCTCCCCTTCATTTTCTCCTTCCTTCTCCTAATGATCTCCCTGCTATTCCTTATGTTTCACAAATAAGTGAAACCATATGATAATTGTCTTTCTCTGCTTGACTTATTTCGCTTAGCATAATCTCCAGTTCCATCCATGTTGATGCAAATGTTGGGTAATCATCCTTTCTGATGGCTGAGTAATATTCCATTGTATACATGGACCACATCTTCTTTATCCATTTGTCTGTTGAAGGGCATTTCAGCTCCTTCACAGTTTGGCTATTATGGACATTGCTGCTATGAACATGGGGGTGCATGTGTCCCTTCTTTTCACTACAACAGTTAAAATGTCTATGCTACCCTGAGCAATCTATACTTTCAACGCCATCTCGATCAAAATAGCAATGCCATTTTTCAAAGTGCTGGAACAAACAATCCTAAAATTTGTGTGGAACCAGAAAAGACCCCAAATTGCCAAGGAAATGTTGAAAAAGAAGAACACAGCTGGGGGCATCACTTTGCCTGATTTCAAGCTATACTACAAAGCCGTGATCACCAAGACAGCATGGTACTGGCACAAAAACAGACACATAGATCAATGGAACAGAATACAGACTCCAGAAATGGACCCTCAACTCTATGGTCAACTAATCTTCAACAAAGCAGGAAAAAAACATCCAATGGAAAAAAGTCTCTTCAATAAATGGTGCTGGGAAAATTGGACAGCTATATACAGAAGAATGAAACTCAACCATTCTCTTACACCATACACAAAGATAAACTCTAAATGGATGAAAGACCTCGATGTGAGACAGGAATCCATCAAAATCATACAGGAGAACATAGGCTGTGACCTCTTCAACATCAGCCACAGCAACCTCTTTCATGACACGTCTCCAAAGACAAGGGAAACAAAAACAAAAATGAACTTTTGGGACTTCATCAAGATAAGAAACTTCTGCACAGCAAAGGAAACAGTCAACAAAACAAAGAGGCAACCCACGGAATGGGAGAAGATATTTGCAAATGACACTACAGATAAAGGGCTGGTATCTAAGATCTATAAAGAACTTCTCAAACTCAACACCCGAAAAACAAATAATTAAATCAAAAAATGGGCAGAAGATATGAACAGACACTTTTCCAATGAAGACATACAAATGGCTAACAGATACATGAAAAAATGTTCAACATCATTAGCCATCGGGGAAATTCAAATCAAAACCACACTGAGATACCACCTGACACCAGTTAGAATGGCAAAAATTGACAAGGCAAGAAACAACAAATGTTGGAGAGGATGTGGAGAAAGGGGAACCCTCTTACACTGTTGGTGGGAATGCAAGCTGGTATAGCCACTTTGGAAAACAGTATGGAAGTTCCTCAAAAAGTTAAAAATAGAGCTACCCTATGACCCAGCAATTGTACTACTGGGTATCTACCCCAAAGATACAGATGTTTTTAAAAATATTTTATTTATTTATTTGAGAGAGAGAGCATGAGATAGAGAGAGAGAGAGAGAGAAAGAGCACACAAGCAGGGAGGAAGGAGAGAGGGAGAGGGAGAAGCAGACTCCCCACTGAGCAAGGAGCCTGATGTGGGCCCAGATCCCAGGACCCTGGGTTCATGACCTGAGCCGAAGGTGGATACTTGAGTCACCCAGGTTCCCCAAATTACTGTGTTTTAAAGTCACTTGAAAAGGTTTCTCTCTGCGTGTTATTAAATATACTATCAGGTTCATTTGCTTCATTTTATTTCAGTTTTGAGACCAATTACAATTAATTTTATAATTAAGTGAATAGGTTTCCAGAGTCAAATATAAAATATATATTTAAATAAGCCTAGTTTTTATTCCTGTCCTCATCATAATATTTTCTCCTTGTCCTTATAAGTAACCTTCCTTTTAAAAAATTATGGTTTATCTTTCCTTTTTTTTTTTTAAATATAAGTAAGTGTATGTACACACATTTTTACAGTTCCTCTTTTCTTAAATGGTAGCATACATAGAACACTTATCTCCACTTGCTTTTCTCACTTAACACTATATCCTGAAGATTAATCCATAGTGGTATAAAGAGATATTCCTTATCCCTTGTTATAGCTGTATAGCATTTCGCTGTGTGCAAGTACCACACTTTATTCAACCAGTCCACTTATATGGACATGTCAGGGTATTTCCTTTCTTTTGGTGTTACAAGCAGTCATCTATAATGAATAGCCCTGGGCATATACCTTTTCATATTTTTGCTACTATATCTGTGGGATAGAGTCCTAGAATTGGCATTGCTGGGTCAGTGGGCAAATTCATATGTAATTTGCTAGGTATAATTGTACACATGTGTAACCAAGCAACTTGATGAATTCCAATGATAAATCAGCATTTAGCTTAAGGAACTTTTTTTTTTTTTTTTTTTCAGATTTATTTCAAAGTGAGAGAGAAAGAGTGTGCATGAGCAGGGCTGGAGGGGAGGGGTAAAGGGAGAGGGAGAAGCAGACTCCCTGCTGAATGTGGAGCCCAACATGGGGCTGGATCTCACGATCCTGAGATCATGACCAGAGTCACAAATCGAGAGTTGGAGGCTTAAGGTGCCCCTTAGCTTAAGGAACCTTATCTCACAGTGGCATATATTATATTTACATACAAAAATTACTCTGTATACTCACCACATTAGTTATCAAAATTTGGCCAAACTTTTTGTGGATAAATTAATCATCAACAACTGGCAGCATTATTAAAATCTCACAGGAGTGCTCTATAAAGTGAGTTAAAAAGACCTTCCCCTTGCTTTGATGTTGTTGATGTAACTTACCATTAATAATAAAAACATCCACCCAATACTTACCAAAGCACTTTCTAGTACCTTTGATCTTCCCAACAATCCAAAGGTGGTGGTTACTGTTTCATCTTATCAAGCACAGAGAAGTTGAGTCACTGCAGAAGGTCTCACAGTAAGGTAATGGCATCGTCAAACCTGATTGGACAGACGGCACTAAGTTATTTTTGCTAAGCCACCACTAACTGGCTTATATTTCCCTATACAAAAAATAACTGCAAGTTAGTTGCTGTTTTAAGACATGTAGTAGCAATTTTAAATAGTAAGTTAGAAGGAAGAGAACATTAAAAAAATAGTTAAAAAAATCTCCTCTTCACACGTATAAAAGTAATTGGTGTGGCCAGTAAGTTCTTTTTATACACTGCATCAAACATCAGTGTGTGTGGAAATCAACAGGTGTTTTTTGTTTTGTTTTTGTAGAGGCCTAAGAAATGTATGAATCTGAATATAATTTTTTTGGTAGTACTGAAATACATCAGTGCTTTTAATATCTTGAATGAATGCTGTAATTATGCACTATACAATAGAAACTTTCATTAGGATTGGTAAGCTTGAGTTACCAGATCTTCCCTCTTCACTTCTGTTTTCTCCAAAAGTGTCCAATACTACTGAGCATATAAGGGCTGCATGATTCCTAAATATGTCAGATAATTAGCTTTATTGATCTATCTATCTAGCTAGCTAGCTATTATTTAAGAACGTGGGAACTGAAGGTAAGTTACATAATCAGATTTTAGTTCAAGCTAATTTCCATGAGCAGTCTTTTTAGATTTTTTTTCTTTCTTGGTATTGTGGCTAAAATAGTCATTTGGACAGTAAACATTTTAATGTTTGGACATATAAGGTTTGGTGTCATTTTGTTTATGGTATATTAAAATTCATGCACTGCATTTTTCCATTGCTTCTTTTGTTTGGCAGTTATCCAGTGTTTAGGCAGAATATTAACATTAAAAGAAAGAAGGAACTTTTTATCATCCAGTAGAAAACATTTTGAAGTAAAAAAACAAAGATCCATTACAAAGAAAGAGAGCACTATATGTATTTATCTGTTTAAGTATATGGCTGTTACAAAGTATGAGTTCGCAAACTGAAAATCCAGTATAAATGTTGCATGCATGGTACAAGAAGCTGCTAAAATTAGAAAAGTTATTTAAGCTCCCTTCCCCCAAGAAAAAGTTCAGATAAAAACAATTAAAATATAATGCTAAATTTAGCCTTACATGGGAGGAGCTTTCTATTCACAGATTTCCAGTTTTGTGAATTAAACAGCTGTACCCTTCAAATTATTCAGACCCACTATTTTGGTGCAAGATCAGGAAATGTCTCTTTCTGAAACTAAACTGGGTAGCACACATATATAGTGACTGAAGGCATATGACAACTAAATGAGAACTGGAAAACAGTAAATTGGAATGGAATCCATGGTGGTTACTTAGACGCCAGGCACACTGGAGAGAGAAGGGAAGAGATCTGGGTAAATATTAGTCTAGTGCTTCAGCATTGTTGCAA
Source organism: Ursus arctos (assembly GCF_023065955.2). NCBI lineage: Eukaryota > Metazoa > Chordata > Mammalia > Carnivora > Ursidae > Ursus > Ursus arctos. Next base: position 20,714,959 of record NW_026622930.1, read on the forward strand.
TTTAAAGTGTGTAAAAAGAGAGGCCATCTCAGAGCCTCCAGAAGTATGAAGGTCTTAAAGAGTCCAGGACTGGGTTTTCTGTCTTTTTAATCCAGTAACTATATTTTGTTACTTCACAGGTCAGACTCAATTAGAGCAAAATGGTCACGAATCCCCTTGGGAATAAGTTCGTGGAGAATAAATCTCATAGATTCAAACCCATGTTTTGTATGCAGTGGTCTTTATCTTAACAGATGGCAAACCATTTTATCATTTAGTTAAGAAGACCAAGCGGTTAGGGAAGAAAATGAGGTGGAAGGTGAGGGATTCCAAGGGCAAATACTTGGTAGTACGTACACATGAAGAGGTAAAAAGAAGTCCTAATAAGCGGTGAAATTTATCAGTTTTGGTACTGGTTAGTATACTTTTCGGGCTAATGGTCACCTGAATATTAAATGAATTACAAATGGTGACAGTACCCTATTTTTACGTATCAAGAACACTATGATTTCCTAGGACTGTTTTTTACGTGCCTTCACGGAGGAAACTGCAGGGAACTGAAATGCAACTGGTAAGGCAAGAATGTAGGATCAGGCAGTGTTAAAAGAAATCTCAAAATTAATTGATATTCTCTATGCCCATCACAAACATACCGACAACTTCCCATTTTCTGAGTATTAATGGTCTCTGCTTTCTCTAATTTCTTCTTTCAGGTCCTGGCAGGTTGCATCTTTTCCTCTCTCTGGTATGTTGTCTTTGATATTTTCCAAATATGCTTTGACATTTCGTTTTGCTTTATGAGGATAAACTCCTTCTCTTGTCCAGACTACATTCCATGTCTCTCAAAATTCCTAAGGACAAGAGAATTAGGTACTGTGAGTTCTGGCTTCTAAACAGAGCATTCTCTGTTCTGCGTGAAATGTTGCCATAAAGGCGGGATTTGCCTGAGCAGAGCAGGTCAAACGCCTATTGATTTATACTCCAAGACATGGACTTTTTCTGCCCGCTCTCTCGCAGCGAGAGGCCACGAGAGTTGGTGGGTCAAGGGGAAGTAATTCAGATGTTAGTCATTACACGCCGGCCATGAGGTTACAGAATTTTGGCAGTATTTAAAAAAAGGGGTGGTGGGGGGGGGGGTAAACGTTATCATGCTGTCATAATCCGGTGGCTCGTGTTTCGTGGGGTTTTTTTTTTTTTTGGCATTTCCACCACCGTTTTAAGTCACTTAAAGTACTAGTAGGCTAGTAGGTGGCTGAGTGGCCGAAACTTGGTGAAACGTAAGCCCAGAGACTTTTAGTTGTACTGGTGGAGACAAACAACTCAGCCAGTTCAGGGGTTACTAATTCTGAAATGTGTTAACAGTGGGCCCAAATCAGCTTTCTTCCTCTTCAGGAAGACGTACACGATTTTGCAGGAAAAAGGCCCACCCTTCAGGAGAGCAACGAAAGCCTCAGAGGTTGGAGTCAAAGAGCAGCTCAAACCCTGAGATGACTCCGCATTTAAAACTCTGCCCAGAGTCCGAGCGCTCTCGGGGCCGGAAGCGGGAACACGTGACTGGTCCTCCGCAGCCATTGCTAGACAGGCAGCCGCACCACCCCTTCCATATTTCCTAGCTTCTCCAGCTCAGGGAGACGCAGAAACACCTGACAAGAGTCGGTCCCAGGTAACTTTGGACTCGAGTGTCACCAGAACTCACGCCACTTCCAGGAATGCTTTTCAAGTCCCTCAGCCTAAAAGAGCTGTAGGACACTTCCGCCTGGGTGGAAACCACGTGTCACGCGAGACTTGGGAAGCCGGCAAGCCGACTTGACTACTCCAGTCCCCTGCCTCCGCCCGCCCAGCACCCTCCACGGCGCGTGACGACGCGGCCCACGGCGGCCTCCGCCCTGGCGCGCCTGCGCACCCGGCTCTCGCGGTGTCTCGCGCTCGGCCCCGCCCACCTGTGCCCCCGCCCTTTCCGCCCCTCCCTCCCCCTCCGCCCTGTCTCTCGGCGGCAGCGGCGGCGGCGGCGGCTCGCGCAGCTCGTTGGCTCACTATATAAAGGGGAGAAGCGGGCGGACCGGACGGCTGGAGCTGCAGCCGGTGGCGGCAGCGGCGGCGCGGGGAGCGGCGACCGGTGGTGGTTTCCCTCCTTGGCGCGGGGTGGGGAGCGGGCAACGCCCCCTGGACCCCAGAAGGGTCGTGGCTTTTTTTTTTTAAGGGCGATTCTCGAGGTTTTTAGCTCTGGGAGGACTGCCCCCCTCCTCCTCCTCCTCCTCTCACCGCTCCCCTCTTACTCTTTCAGGATTCGATTTTGTTTGAAATTTTTACCCCCAATCTTGCGGTGGCTTGGGCCACCCTCCGGGTGTTTTGGTTTTCTTTTTTCTTTTTTGGTTTTGTTTTTTATCTTGTTTTCTCGGGCTTGCCCCCCTCTTGTTTGTGTTGTGTGTGGAAATGGCGAACTCGGCAAATACAAACACCGTGGTAAGGACGTGGTTTGGTGGCCGGCGGGGGCTTCGTTCAGGCGGCAGCAACGGCCGGACCGGGCGGGGGCGGGGACGGCGGCGACTCCCGGCCTCTACTCTCCTCAGCCGCCCGCGCGGCCGCCGCCGCCGGCGCTTCCCGCCTCGGGCGGAGCGGGCCGGGGCGGCGGGCGCGGGGGGGCGCCTCGGGCTCGCGGCGGCGGCGGGAGGGCGGGGGCGCCGGCGGGGCCTGGGGCCGCCGCGGGGCGGTCCGGGCCGCGGAGGCCGTTGGGCCGGGGGGAGCGCGCGGCCCTGGCCCCAGACCCCGGCCGCCGGGAGGGAGGGAGGGCGGGAAGCCGCCGCTTCCCCCCCTGAAGCGGGCCCGGCCGCGCTGACTCGAGAAGGGCACCCCGAGCAGCCTCAAAACAAAAACCGCGTCTGGGGAATTGGGCGAGTCCCCAAGACCCACCGTGGTCCACTTCATTGCAGTGGAAGGTGAACGGCTACTTTGGGGGTTACTTGCGGTGTTTCTGACGGTTGTGCTTAGGGAGCCTTCACTGGGGCCATTTTATATTTCTTTAAAAAAAAAAAAAGGACGAAGGTTGAAAAGCACTTATCTCGGTTCCTTCCGAATCGGTAAAATGGCGAAGGGGAAGCAAAACCCCCATCGTATCTTCCACTAGCAAAAGCACCAAAGCAAACAAAAAAAGCTTACAGTGGTCAAAGTACCCCTGCTTTCGCCTTGAAATTTGCCTACTTCTCCCCATTTGTCCCTTTTTGGTAACTTGCGATCACGTAGGTTTGCAAAAAGCAGTCACATAAATAACCTTGTCAGTCACCAACGCAATGTGATCACTAGTCCACCCCACTCTTATTTTTATTCTGACAACAAAACACGTTTTTGCCCGGTCCCAAACACCGCAGACAAGCCCGCGGCCGCCCGACTCCGTACCGTTGGCGACTCGGGTCGATCCATCATGGCTGCGGCCGCTTACCCTGCTTTTCAGTCCCTGAGCCTTGTGGTCCTCCTCCCTTTGGCTGCCCTGTTTATATAGAGCCATTGCCGCTCTCTAATATAGACTCTGCCAGGATGGGAAGGTGCTTTTCAGGCCTACGTCACCGCCTCTCCATTTAAACACTAGATCCGGCTTTAAATAGTGAGAGCTGCTGAGAGCGGGGCTGGGAGGTGCGTGCTCCCGAGGCGAGAGGCAGGAGCGTGCAGAGCTCAGTTTATTTCTAGGTCCTCTCCTTACACTGTAATTTCGCACCCAACAGGGCCGCTTTCAGAGTCCCAAGTTTTTTGTTGTTGTTTTGATGCAGCAGCTAGGGTTTCCTGTCTTTGTTAGGGGAAAATAGAATGCTGTCCCTTCTTTTTATTTTTATTTTTGCTTTTAAAGAGAACTGTAGCTCAGATGTCTAATCGTTTTTGTGTTGGAAAATGCGTTATTGTCGGGAAATTAAAAAAATGCTTCCTACATTAACTGTTAGCTGCAGGGTACTTGACTTTGGTAGTGTTCTGTTCTTCAAGTATTCAGAAAATATGTTAGAAATAAAGCTTCTAATATGTCATTGTTTTTCTATAATGTTGGAGACACGAAGCTTTTTGAAGAAGTAGTAAAGTGCCTAAAGCCTCAACAATAGGACCTTATGTCCACAGTACATTTATGTATAGGGGAATGTGAGTAACGAGAGTGAGGAGGCTTAGTGCAAAATGGATCTTAAAAAATTAAAATTGTAAGTTGACAGTGTTTTTATTTCATTGGATATTGATATTCTAGATGGAAGTTAATCTGATTTATTTTCCAGTGTTCCCCCAGGGAACTAACACTTTGGAAAGGAACCTTCTAAATAAGCATTAGATAGTGACAGTCAGGACTCTTTATTTTACCAGTTTTTAGGTTTGGAATATCTGTGTTTTCAAAACCAGGACAAACCTAAATTACTTTTATTTTGTAAAAGACAAAAACTTTGGCTCAAGTAATGTTTAGCATTTTAAAGAATAACTTGGAAATTGCTTATTTCAGATAGTGCCTATGTACCGCCATGCTTTTAAAAACATCAGTATTATTGGGGGCTTATCAACTTCTGAACAATTCTGCTAAATTATTCTCTGTGTGTATATGTCATGAAGAATACACGGTTCTCTTTATAGTGCTTTTGTGAATCCATTAAATGGTCAAGTTGTGGGTTAACTAAGGCACATAAGCAAAATCCTAAAACAAGATCAATTCATTAAATAGGGAGTGCCAGAAGAAAGCAAGTTTTGTAGCTATCAATGTCTGGATCTCCAGGCTGAAGAATTTTAGGAGTGATTGACTTCAGAAAACACCAAACATCCAGTTTGCTGAAAAAATAATTTATATCATCAACTTAAGATTCATAGTAACAATTAAAAATTACACCACCTCTTTATAGTGCATTAAGGATCATTATGGGCTTAAAGAAAACCACTTTTTAAATGTTTTTGTAATTCAGTGATTAAATCACCATAGATAAAATGATACCTAGAGTCAGTGACAATTTCCTTCTATATAGATCAGAGTGTTAAAATAAGGAGCCCTGTGGAGTTTCACATTTTGCACATGAATAAAGTTTACACTTTATTTGGTAAAATAAAGCAGGTTAGTGAGTGGAATAGCAAAGGTAAGAACCCAGATATATTGTTTTTCTGGTTGTGATGAAAAGGAACAAATTTTAATGGTTGAGGTAAGTTATACAGAGGAACTCTTGTTTGTAGTTTCGGCAGTGCAAGAACACATTTTCTTAGAGGGTTCTCCTGTGATAACAGTATTGCTGATAGAGATGCTAGTGAAACATTTCTGTTTCAGGTTTGGTTATGAGAGCAAACCTTTGGTTTTATTGGGTAACTAGTAGTTCTTAAGCAGGATATAAAACACAAATCGTGACAAACATCAAAAGAAAAAGGCTGATAACCTTAACTGGGTGTGATAATGGATTTATAACAAGATAGCTCTAATTTATCACACTGACATGCAAACTTCTTGCCTAACATCTAAAAATAGGATGTGGGTTGGGCAAATTATTGTCCATTACCTTTTGATTTTTAAAAACTACTTTATACTTTTGAAATGCTTTCACATTTACTCTCCTTTTATTCTTCTGGCAACCTTTAGAAACAATCTTCCCCTCCAACCCTTCCCAAGTACTACCAACAATAATAGTAATAATATTAATTAGAAAAATAAACATTGAGGTTGTCCATGATTCTGTTTCATAGATCATCTGGGCAGTAGTTGAAGGAAAGAAATCCTGGGAAAGAGATCAGTGTGCCTGTTCATCTGGGGCTTTGAGACCTTTAATTGTGGGTATATGAACAGTTTAATGGTGTAGCTTAAAGGCACAGATTGGTTAACAGAAAATAGAAATTATGTGATTTTTAAATTAGGTTGCAGATATTATCAGGCAAATGACTGCAGGATGTAAGGTTCTCTAGGTTAAGGCTTAGTTAGGAGGTTGTGAGATATAGGAGTCAAACAAAGGAAGAATAATAGGAACCAGACATAAGCAACCCATAAGGCTATTTATTGGGTCACGTTAGGTATTTGATTATAACAACATAGGAAATTATAAATGGAAATTGTGTGAACCTTGTATGCGTAAGGACCTCCTGTATACGAATTGCATTAAATAGTCTTTAAGACTTTTAAAATAGGCAGTCATAAAATAATCCATTTTAACTGAAGCAAGTGATATTTGTTAACATGGCCATATCTTTAAATTGTATCTTCTAAGATAAATTTTGGTTAGTTGGAAAAATGATTGTATTATATTTAATTTGTTTTGAATATGTGAAAAATGATCTTTTTCAAGTTTTTTATTTTTCCTTTAAAGCCTAAATTGTACAGATCTGTGATTGAAGATGTTATTAATGATGTGAGAGACATCTTTTTGGATGATGGAGTTGATGAACAAGTTCTGATGGAACTAAAAACCGTGAGTTTGCCTCTTTTCGTTGTTTTTAAAAGTCATACTCTTTTTTCCCCTTAAAATACTCTTCAGCCAGAGACTGATCCATAATTTTTCCATGGGATGAACATTCAACTCTACTGCAGGAGGCAGTGTATGGATAGGTGAAGGATGCTAATTTTAGATAGGTCTACTATCCATCCTTCCTCTGATCTTAGGCACACTGTTTGTATTTCAGTTTCATTATGTGTGTTATGGGAATTGGTTGGACTAACCATATAGGTTTGTTTTGAGGATTAAATATAATAACCATATAAAGTGCATAAGCACAGTGCCTGGTAATAGCATTCACTATTACTAATGGACCATTAACATTGTGTATTTATGGTCTAATTATTTGATATACCTGTAGTTTTGTGGGGGTTTTTTTCTTTCCTTTTTTCATGGTCTTAGTGTACCTGTATTCTAAAAAGTGTTTATGTTGTGGAGATTAAATAAGTGTTAGATAAAAGAATTTCATGTTTTTAAGTCTGATTTTTTTTTTAATGTGGGCCAAATATTAGGTTTATGAAATATTTTATGTTGGGAGCTGGTTTTCTGTCTCTTGGATTTCTTTGGATTTAAGCAGAAATAATTAGATATTTTTATTTAGCATTTGTGTTTTCTTGGTGTTGTAATGACTCATGAAATCATGGAATATTTTTGTCTTATTGCTCAGAACAGTGGTTCTCAGAATAAGGTCTGTGGAGTCCTGAGGTTTCCCCCACAGATTCTTTCAGGAGGTGCATGAGGTTGGCCAGATGCCCAAGTCTGAATAATCATAGTTTGTCATATTTTCAGTAAAAGTTGTGTTTTATGAAAAGTGGCCAGTTAAACTTGCTACTCAAATGCACAAGTACTTTTCCTTGAGATAACTGTACAATATGCACAGTGCTTTATGTATGCTTCCTATTTTGATGCAGTGAATATTAAAAAGATGTTTACTGAAGAATCAAGATGAGGTCACTGTTAATATTAAGAAATGCAATTATTTGATATTCTTTAATGAAATGTGTTAATATTTGGGATACTGAATAATTCACTGAACTTATGTTTTCCAAATGACCAATGCATGATATTCCAAAATTCCTTCAAAATGAAAGATAAATTAATGGATTTGAATCTGAGAGTATGAAAAGTTCATTGGTGTATGGTTTCAGATTCTGCATTGTAGCTAACTTTTAAGAAACCATCACTTAAAATACTTTTTCTTTTCCCAACTGCTTAGGTGTGTGAAGACAGATTTTCTTCGTATATTCAACCAAAACAATAAGATGGTTGTAGAAGCAGATAGGAGAATCCAGCTATTTTTCCTTTAAGCTATTTGTCACTGAGTTTGATTTGGTTATTTTTGTTAAAAAATGTGTTATTTATGTTAACATGTAATGGCTACATTGCTGTTTATAAATGAATTTGTAAACAAACAAAAAATCCAGCTTAGTAAGCTCCTTGAGGTCCTCAGTAATTTTTAAAAGTTTATCACTCAGGATCCTGAGACTCAGAAGTTTTAGAACTGCTGGCTTAGAAATTGGGTATTGAGCTCCTTGGTACGAATAAGTAATCACAATTACAGTTAAGAACATTTGTTTTGTTATTTATCTATTCAGTGGAAGTGTGGAGGCTGCAGCTTAAGAACTTACTTTAAATAAAATAAACCTCACCTTTATTATGGTGATGAAATCTGTCTTAGAGCATTTAGGCATCTGTGGGTAAACTTCTGTGGAGTTTTTAATAAGACTGCCTGTGCGAGGAAGGAAAAATACATAGATTTAAGTAAGATGAGGAAATTTTTATTTACCATGAGAGAAATATAATGGTTATTAAAAGTGAAGAGTAGACATCCAAAAAGTCAAGTGAAAGAATGCCAGCTCTTGAGGCATGAGTTGGAAGAATCGCAGTATAAACTGCTTAAATAGCATAAAGTATCTCAGGTTATGAATAAGAGAATAAGATTCCTTTGTGTTATGTGGAGCGAATACTTTGCAGTTTATCTTACACTCATATAGTGGTTGTCCTTGAAGTACTTGGACCTTATGTAGAAGATATAACATTTTTAAATGTAGAAAATCAAGCCCCAAAGCCTTTAATCTACCCTAAATCAAACTAGTAGTCAATCCAGGTTGTTTGTTATCTACTCTTGCTTTTCACAAAGTGTGGGGAATTGATTTTTTCCTACTGGTAGAATCAAAGCATTTTCTCCAAAGAGAAGGAGCTGTCTTTGGGATTAAATAGATCTACCTGTATTTTTATTACATTTGATTTTTCAAATATATATTAGTGTAATATATATAATGTAGTATATAATATCTGAATATTATATATGTTTTATACATGGATTTGTTTGTTTGATGGCTAGTTTTTAGTGACAAAAATTGCAAATTATTCGACTTTGAATCCCTAGCCTCTAGCACAGTGCCTCGAATGTGTGGTTGGTATTCATTAAATATTTAATTAAGTTAGTTAATAACAAACATGGCTCCAGAATCTAACAGAACAAAGTAGTTTAATATTTTCGCTGTTTTTCAGATGGGGCATACTCTTCTATTGTGGGTTGTAACTGGATTTAAAAATAAACTGTTATACTAAATTGAGTTTATGTTATTTTAATTCTCTGTACTAAATTTCTTCAGGATCTCATTAGAATGTCCAGAATGTGCCCTATCTGTGGTGATAAATGTTCTGTATCTCTGCTCTCCAGTATGGTAACCACTAGCGACATGTGGCTATAGGCACTTGAAATGTAGTTAATGGAACTGAAGAACTGAATTTTTAATTATAATTAATTCCTATTTAAATCACCATGTGTGACTGGTAGATATTATATTAGATTCTACAGGTTTAGACATTCTTGCTAACAAAAACTAACATTGATTTTGTGTTTTATGTTTTATAAAGGACTTTGTCATTAGTTCTAGCCCCTTCCTCCTTACTTTTTGGCTGTTTCACAAACTTGTATCAAAAACTTCACCACTGTTGCAAAGGATACAGTGGTGAATTAGATGACGAATTAAGATGAGTAATGACTGTGCATGTAATTTGAAGTTTAACTAGATAATGCTGGAAGAGAGGCGATTAAAAAAATTATCAGCCCAATTCTTGGAGGTTATCTCTTGAAACGCTTTGGACCAACTTTAATGTATAAACTATGGGAGATAGAAAAAACACCTAAAACATGGTCTTGATAGTCTTTAATCTGTTTTTAAATGTAAATTGTGTTTTGGATTAGTGATTATGGGTGGGAATGACAGTCTAGAAATCTTGTTCAAAGTGAATGATAAAATCATCCTTATTTCTACACTGTCAGACCTACCCATATCTAAACAGCAAGTACTGTGGGAGATATAAAACATGGCCTCTCTTCCCAATAAAATAAAATGAGAAGAATTTCTTCAATTGGAGACAAATCTGAAACTCAGTTTATTCTCTAGATCAGGTTTCTCAGCCTTGGCACTACTGTCATTTGTTAATTCTTTGTTGTAGAGAGCTGTTCTGTTCATTGTAGAATGTTAACAGCATACCTGGCCTCTGCCCACTAAATGCCAGTAGTACCACTCATTTCTGACAACCAAAAATGTCTCCATGCCTTGCCAAATGTCCCCAGGGGGCAAAACCACTCCTGATTAAGAACCAGTGTTCTAAATATACTCTAGTTATATATAAATATCTGGGACATAACTTGAACAATAATCTATTATTTTCTACTTTATTTATTCTTAGGGAAAACTCTGTACCCCAACACCATTTCAAGGGAGCCCAGAAATGCAGTTTTCCTGTATTTTATTTAGGACTTAGATGTTTTGTGAAAGTAGAGTCCTTCAAATTTCTAGCTTGGCAGACTGCCAGGAAACAGTAGATTTAATCACAGATTTCTGAATCAAAAAATAGACTCAGAGGGAACATGCTTTGATAAGATCATTTAGCAAATGGTAGAGACTTGAACGTAGGCCTTTTGTCTCCAGATGACATATACAATACTTACCAGTAGAAAGGAAGGTACTAGGCCTGCTGTGATAACAGCAATATAGTATAGAGATTAAAACTTGGACCAGAGCTGGGATTAGGATAAGGCAAGTGAGGGGTCTAGGATGTAGAATTTAAAGGACATTCAGTCTTTACTGTCAGGGACCAGGTTCCCTAACTGGGGACACTGGAGTCAGACTGCCTGGATTGTATCCCACTTTTGCCTGCTATTAGTTGGTGGTCTTGGATTAATTACCTAGCTTATTGTATCAGGTTCTTTTTCTGTAAAAAGGAGATAGTAACAATGTCTGTGTTACAGGATTTTGTAAAAATGAGTCTCTACCATTTGCTGAATGAGCTATACATATATATATATATCTGTATATACATATACATGTGTTTATATATATCTATACATATATCTATATGATACATAGATGTACATTATAGCCATTTGGGGGACAGAAAATGAATTTTTTTCCATGTCTAATTTCGGAGACCTGGAAAAGATTGATGAAGTAGGATTGCCAGAAATAATAGTTATTGTGTTGGAGGGAAAAATAGTATTATAAAAGAAAAAAAGTTCTTCTATTTCCTAAGTAAAATAAATAAATACGTAACAATTCAGTATTCTTGATTGTTGTCAGTAGTATTAATATGATTATTGTTGCTGAAAACAGTATTGCATTGTTTATTTTAAATAGCTGATATTTAAAAAATAGTTTTTTGATAAATACAATTAAAATAAATTGGAGAAAAGCAAAACATTTAGCCAATTTGAACTTTATATTATTTGATATTATAAGTTTAATGCTAAGTATTTGTACAGTACTATATTTGCATTTTTCACATTACCTAGGACAGTATTTGGTACTTAGTAAATGTGGATTCTCAGTGTTGACTACTCCAACACCCCTTTTTCCTCTGCTCCCTACCCACCCCCAGCAGTTGGAAATGTGTGGGACCATGTTTGCTTGTCTTAATGACTAGTGGGCACCTTTGGCATTTAGTCGGCTACAGGCAGGAATGTTGTTTTTTTCTGTACACTTCCTGTGGCACTATCCTGTACAATAAAGAATTGTCCTGGCCAAAATGTCAGTAGCATCCTTACAGAGACACATTATGCTAGAAAACAACAGTTTGTTTTCCCTTCTCTTTTTTGAAATTAATACTAAATGTCTGTAAGTTTTAGTCATTTTGTTAGTTCCTGAATAAGACAGTCTCAGCCTTGAAAGAGTTCATATTTCAGTAGAGAAGGTAAACTTAGTGTGAAAAGTATGATTGAAATATTTCTAGGGTTTGGAGGCAGTGAGTGATTTCTTTTGAGGCTATGTGACTTTGACATTTCCATTGTTTAGGGAATAATGAGGGAATACTGCTAGTCACGGGATAGTTTACTAAGATTTAGACATGAGATATGTATGCTATATTCAGGGAACTGCAAGTACTTTGACACTGTTAGGAAAGTAGAATGCAAGTTATAGTAGCAGTTAGAGAGGTTTAATATAATTCTGTATTAAGGAGCTTGATCTTTAAAGTGAGAAAGATTCTCTGGGGTGCTAGTTCAAATGCAGATTTTTGTACCTCTGCTCCAGAGAGTCTGACCTGATAGAGGCACAGTCTGACATTTTCTTTTTAATTCAATTACATATACCAAAAAAAAAAAAAAAATTAAGTTGACTTTTAACAACCCACTAGTGGGTTACAATATGCACTTTGAAAAGCATTGGTTTAGACTTTAATAGCATGCATTAAAGTGACCTGGACAGGTTATTAAAAAAGATTTTTGGCTCCATCCCCAGAGTTGCTGAGTCAGTAGGTCTGGCGTGGGGCCTGAGAATTAGTATGCCTAACAAGTTCTCAGGTGATGCTGATGACCACATTTTGAGGACCACAGATTTATAGAGGATAGATTGGAAGAGCAGGTTTTCACTAGAATGTAGGCTCTGTGAGGAGAAGGATTTTTGTCAGATTTGTTCACTGTTCTCAATGCGTCTAATAGTGTATAGTATATAGGAGATATCAGTAATTATTTGTAGAATTTATGACTTGATGTGGGGAGCTCAGTGGGCTTAGTCATTACATTTTATGGTAGTATTGGTGGGAGGAAAGGATTTGAAGCAGGGCCATACCAGTAAGGATAGAGCGGAGCAATGCTTTGGGAGGGATAGTGACAGTAATGATGGTGTTGAGGTGGATTCTGACTCAGGCCGCTGACTTGGGAGGCTAGGTGAGTAGTGGTACTTGGTACTTAGCACATAATATATAATCATTAATATTTGCCATTACCATGGAAGATTCATTGAAGTGATGTGAATGGATCATATTGTAGTGGATAGACCAATGGGAGGTGATCCAACTGAAGCTTTAAATTTAAAAAATGATGGTTTAAACAACGGTTTCTTAAAGCATATCAATCAATGGTACCTTGATTTTTGGCTTACCAGAGGCTAGGTTTTGTTTTGTTTTAGAACAGGCAAAAGAAGTATAGAAGTTTTGGGTGAGTGCAGACTGTTTGGGAGTCTTTGTATATATGTTAGTTGGAATGTATTTTATTCATTGTTAAGTGTCCGTTTTGTCCTGTGTGCTATGCTAATGGCCACTCTACAGAGATGAACCAGATACAACTTGAGCTCTCAGAAAATAATTCTTTATTACCCTAGGAAGAACTCTAGCTGTTTTTAATTTGAGATTTTTCAGAGACTTAGATTTCTTAGCTGGAAGTGATTTTAAAAGTAATTCAATTTGTCCTCTTTTTAGATGAGGAAAATGCCTGAGAAAAATACATAATTTGTCCACAAAGCCGAATAATGGCCAAACCAGGACTGTGTTTCTGGCTTCTGGTGTAATGCTCTATTACACAATTAATAGTACCACCACCATAATAATGAAAACTAACATTTATTGGTCACTGAGTTTATGCTAGATTCTGATAAATGTTTTACATAAATATGTTACTGAGTCCTCACAACAACCTGTGAGAGAGATATTGTTACTGTCTCTGTAAGAATAGTCTTCAGGCAAGTCTAAATACTGAGCTTGGTAAGGGGCATAGGTTGCTTTGGGAGATATCACATGATTTTTTAGCAAGCCATTAGAGATATACTGGAATTGTTATTAGCATGTAGCTACAAATAATAGAATTTCTTAAACAGTTGGAAGTGTCGGGAAATGATAAAAAATCATTTTAAGTATGGTAAAAGAAACTTTTTGAAGAATCTGATAAAAGTCTCAGGTGTGTTAGGCAATATTCCAAGAGCATTTCCCAGGGGAGAAAACAAAGTGTGTGTAGGTGCTAGGTGCTTGTGTATAAAATGACTGAATTATTATTATTTCTAAAATATTTTATTTATTTGAGAGAGAGAGTGCGTGTATGCTCAAGAGTGGGGGCAAGGAGGTAGGGGGAAGAGGGACAAACACACTGTGCAGAGCCTAACTCTGAAATCAAGTGTCGGACGCTTAACTGACTGAGCCACCCAGGTGGCCCCCAAATAACTGAATTATATTTAATTTGTATATTTAAAAAATGATTTGTTTCTTTCTTGGGCAATTTCTTATAAGGATTGAGGTTCTCCAGATTGAACAATAAGTCTGGTAGAGAGGAAATGTGTTTAGGGAGAGGGATGAAATAGTCGTACATATTTTATTTTTTGTCTTTTGCCCATGTCTGATTTTTTTCCCCACCATAATATCTGTCTAGGGTGAGAGGGGAAAATAGAGAAGTGGCAAAGCAGAAAAGGATTGTTATTCCTTGTCATGATGGAAGATGGAGGGGAATTTCAAAAGGTGTGGTGGGTTGAGAGTGCCTCTAAAAGCATTAGGCATTGCCGTTTCTCTTTCCTTGTGTAAGATCAGATAGATGGAAAGTTAGGCTGTTTCTCTTTGTTCAGATCAAGAAAGGATGAATTTGTTTTGCATGTGTAATCTGAAAGTTAGAGGTTTCATTAAAGGGAGATTTCCATGAAAATAGTTAATAATTGATTTGACATTAAAAAAAGAATAATCTTTGATTATTAAAAAATAGCTTATATGAAATTCTGCCTGAAATTTCTAAGGAATTACTGTAGAAAGTTTGAAGATATAAAAAGAAACAAAATTCTTCATTACTCTAAGATAGCAAAAAATAAATTTGATACTTTAAAGGTTAATTTTCATTGTATATATTTGGGTAAGAATTAGAGATTGGTTTATTTTGTGGTTTATGTTGTTTTTGAAAATGGAAGAATCTTATAAATAGACTAGTAAAATATGTTTTGTCCACATGTCCAGAGTTATCTTTACTAACATTCACTTAGAATGTTCTTTGCTTTTCTTTGCTTTAGTTGTGGGAGAATAAACTAATGCAGTCTAGGGCAGTAGATGGATTTCATTCAGAAGAGCAGCAGCTTTTATTACAAGTTCAGCAGCAACATCAACCCCAGCAACAGCAACATCACCACCACCACCACCATCAGCAAACTCAACCACAGCAGACGGTACCTCAGCAAGCGCAGACCCAGCAGGTCCTCATTCCTGCATCACAGCAAGGTGAGGCTGGATATATTTTTCTACTTACAACTTGGAAATGAAATTTGTCATTTTCAAAGAAGAGAAATACTGTAGGTTTTTCCTTTCTTTTGACTGAGGGGATAGTCTGTATATGTGTATTTACGTACACATTTTGTATAAAACATGGATTTTGTATTGTAGTAATGATAAACAAGTAGTTAATTGAGAGCCTAAGATGATGTAAGTGTATTAATACTTTCTTTTGAGAAGGCTACTTAATGGTGGATTTCCTAAAATATGTCATAAAGATTATTTATTAAGGGTTTTGTTATTTTATATGGTAAAATCGTTACCTACTTTCTTTATGAAATTGATTTATTCAAAGACATTTGAGTTTGGTTTTTATAAATATATTTTAAACACTGGGGGAGTTTTGTAAGTATGGCAGTCTGAAATTTCAATTTCCTAATACTTTAAGTGTAAATTGACCGAATTAGATTTCTTTTAAGTGAAGAGTATATGTGTGTGTGTGTGTGTGTGTGTGTGTAATAATTTGTATTATTTGGTTTAAATGTAAGAAAAACCAAGTATTTATAGACTGTGTCCATAGTGTTTTGTACTGTGCAAGTAAATTTACAGGTTTGTTTCATTGAAGCTTTACAAAAGGCTTTGTAAAGGAGCTCTTCCAACATTTCGATGCTAAGGAAAATTGGGCCCTGAGAAGGTTAGGAAGCTTGGCCTGTTACATGTAATAAGTATTTTCTGTCATGACACATAATGTATTCAGTTATGAAACTTCCCAAGCATTTGAGTTTTGTAAATCGTGACTGGAGAGGAGAATGAAAGTAAACGAAAAGTTTTATTTCAGGGTAATGGTTTAGTTACCCATTTGCCTCATTTGAGAGTATCTGAGAATATATAAGACTTAAAATTGATAGTGATATATAGTAAGTAATGTATGGTAGAAATGTCTGGATTGTTTTACTGTCTATACCAAATAAGACTTTTAATTTTATTCTATACCTGCATCGAATAATTTTATCCTTTTGATCTGTTTTGATGACTGTTCCTCCTATTGCCTTCAGGCCTGGCTCTAGGATTTTAGGTCATCATAAATTAAAATTTGATTTTCTTCACTCAGAGAATATTGGGATAATGGGATTATCTGTTTATTCTCTGAAATTTGCGGAATCAAACACTTAGTTCCTTTTATACTTATGTAACATTGCCATTCTTTCTTTTTTTTTTTAAATATTGCCATTATTTCTGATATATATTTTTTAAAAAGTTGTTGGAAGTAACTTTAGATTCTGGCAACTGTCAAATGGGAAAAGAGAGCTATGTAGATAAAAAAAAACTAGTTAATAGTTTTTTTGAGCTCATTCTTAATGGGTTACTAACTCATTCTAACAGTAGTATTTTATCAGTAAAACAATATTAAGTTCACAAGACAATTATGTTCTGTTTGAAAATTTCCAGTTTAAGAATGCACAGAGCTGTATATGTACAGGTATTAGGTATCTTACTACTTCATGTTCCCAAATTCCTTTGTATCCGTAGGCGTTGTTACTCAAATCTTTTTTTAATTAATGTTTTCCAGTATAAGATGTTATCACAGCTGTTATTTACCATAGAAATTTATAACATTCTGAGGTATCAAATGGGTGAATGCATTTGAATACAGAAAACAGGAAAAAGTTTTCAGCATTGTATAGCATTCTTACGATTATGAAACAGCCTTGTGGTTCCTTGTTTGCACTTGTACTTTTTTTTTTTTTTTTTTAATAGCTGCTGCACCACAAGTTATAGTTCCTGATTCTAAGCTGATACAGCATATGAACGCATCAAACATGGTAAGACTCAGAACATAACACTTTGTTTGGCTCTACTTACTCTAACTCAGAATTTTGATTATGCCCAGGTATGTTGTGTATTAACAACTTGAAGTTTGTTCAAGACTTGAACAAAATGGCTGTTTTATTTGGTTTTCTAATTATTGGATTTAGCCACAGATTTAAGTTTAGCTTGATATTTAGATATAGAGATTCATAAAATTATGCAGTTTTATCTTGAAAATACCAAAAGAATGATGCTTTGTGAGAACTATTTCATCCCATGCTATTTTTGGAAAATGGGTTTAGGGGACCTCCCAAACATAATGTGCCAGTTATAGTTCTGTTTCAGAAGACCCATTAATTGCTAGAAGTCAGGAATGCTAAGAATTATAAACTTTAAAAATGAAAATGAACTGTTTGGATAGTTCAGGGTAACTGTTCCTAAGACCAAACCTTTCAAAATTTTTGCTCTGATTTAACCGTAGCATAGCTTAATAAGATTTATTACAATAAATAAGATTTATTACTACTTTAAAATACATTTTAACCAGTTGAGTTTATTATGCATTAGTTTTTTGGAATTTCTGAGGGCTATTCACTGAACATAAGTCCTCAAATTTCAAATTTGATTTAGGACATGTAGTATTTCCCATCAACTATAGTACCATATAACTAAAATTAGAAAAACTACTACAGATTCTTAGAGAATCTTTACCTATAGACTTAAATTTTTTAAAAATAAGACATTCAAATGAAGTCTTATTGGAATAGTTATTCCATTACTTTCTCATAAATGGTTTTTCTTTGTTTTGTTTACAATAAATAGACTATTAGTGGAGTCTCACTCCTGACATTTCATTCTTAAATTCAGCCAAACCTTTTATTTAAAGGCAAGAATCATTTTTTAAAAAATCTCTTAGCCTAATGCTAACAATGAGATTTTTTTTTCCAGATAGTTCTTTTTTTAATGAAAAAGCAAAAATATATATTTTTCAAAGATTTATTTATCTGAGAGAGAGCGTGCCCGGGCACACGGGTGGGAGGAGGGAGAGGGAAAGAGTCTTCAGTAGACTCTCCACAGAATGCAGAGCCTGAAGGGGGGCTGGATCTCGTGACCCTAAGATCATGACCTGAGCCAAAACTAAGAGTTGGACTCTTAACTGACTGTGCCACCCAGGTCCCCTGAAAAAGCAGTATTTTAAGGGCGCCTGGGTGGCTCAGTCGTTAAGCGTCTGCCTTCGGCTAGGGCATGATCCCGGAGGTCTGGGATTGAGCCCCGCATCAGGCTCCTCTGCGGGAAGCCTGCTTCTTCCTCTCCCACTCCCCCTGCTTGTGTTCCCTCTTTCGCTGGCTGTCTCTCTCTCTCTCTCTCTCTCTCTCTCGGTCAAATAAATAAAATCTTTAACAAAAAAACAAAACAGTATTTTAAGAAATCACTTCTGTTTGGTGAGGAGTAGTTAACCTCAAAAAGCTCATCTGTGATTGATAAGCCAGCTAGGAATAGGAAACAGGGCTCACCTACTAGACTGATCACTCCTTTTTAAATATACCAGCCTTACAAATTTATAGCTTGACAGAATTACAAATTTCTACGTGATAGTAGAAATTGCAGTTTTTAAATTCACAAAAGAATCAAGGATAGCGACTTGTCCTAGTTCAAATTGCTGGAATCAGTTCTTCATTAAAATCACAAAATTCCAGCCTTTCATGGAATCATAAGAATTTTTATCATTCAGAAAATTCCATTTCAAGTCTAAGGCCCCAAATTTCTTTTTAACCTTCACTCTTAAAAATGAAAGTCTTAGAGCGCCTGGGTGGCACAGCGGTTAAGAGTCTGCCTTCGGCTCAGGGCGTGATCCCGGCTTTATGGGATCGAGCCCCATATCAGGCTCCTCCGCTATGAGCCTGCTTCTTCCTTTCCCACTCCCCTGCTTGTGTTCCCTCTCTCGCTGGCTGTCTCTATCTCTGTTGCATAAGTAAATAAAATCTTAAAAAAAAAAAAAGAAAGTCTTATTGTAGGATCTATATTGTAGTTGGTACTATTGAGACTGTTTCCTAGGGAATAACTTATGTCCTTTTATTAAGACTTATTTATTCATATAAGAAGGAAAAAGAGAGCGCGCATACACGCAGGTGGAGGGGCAGAGGGAGAGGGAGCAGACTCCCTGCTGAGTGCAGAGGCAGACACTAAGGCTTGGTCCCAGGACCCTGAGATCATGACCTGAGCTGAAATCAAGTGTTGGCCCCTTAACCCACTAAGCCACTTAGGCGCCCCGACTTTTGTCCTTTTAAAACAGAAAATTTTGTAGAATCACTTACAGTAGGCCCATCTGATTTCTAAGGATTTTAAGTGTTGGGAGATAATTTTGAATTAAAATTGTGTTTAAAGAGACTGGGAAAAATTAGTGGCCCATCTCTGACTTGTTTGTTATTGTCTCGATTCTAAAGAGCATGTATTTAAACAGATCATAGGTCAGAAACACCTGTCAATAAAAGGTGTTAGCATTTATGTGTATTTTAGTATTTTAGTTGGTGTTTTCAGTGTTTGCCCCATGTATTTTATATGTTCTGAAATATAAGCACTGTAGGCTCTTTACAAATTAGAGAGGTTTTGTTTTTGATTTCGTTGGTTTGAATTATTCCTGATTCAAAGATACCCAGTTGATTGATTGATTTCCTTTTTCTTTCTTTTTTTAATTTAAATTTTAGGTAGTTAACATACAGTGCAGTATTGGTTTCTGTAGTAGAATTCAGTGATTCATCACCTACGTACAAAACCCAGTGCTCATCATAACAATTTGCCCTCCTTAATACCCATCACCCATTTAGCCCATTCCCTGTTCACCTTTCTCCATCAACCCTAGTTTGTTTTCTCTCTCTCTTTTTTTAGAGGGATAGACCTTATTTTTTATTTTTTTTTAGATTTTTATTTATTTGACAGAGAGAGATGGAGAGAGCGAACACAAGCAGGGGGAGTGGGAGAGGAAGAAGCAGGCTCCCAGCAGAGCAGGGAGCCCAATGGGGGCTTGATCCCAGAACCCTGGGATCACGCCGTGAGCCGAAGGCAGACGCTTAATGACTGAGCCACCCAGGCGCCCCATAGTTTGTTCTCTAGTCTCTTATGGCTTGTTTCCTTCTCTCCTGTTTTTCTTTTCCCCGTTCTTATATGTTCATCTGTTTTCTTTTTTAAATTACACATATAAGTGAGATCATACAGTATTAGTCTTTCTCTGACTGACTTCACTTAATGTAATACACTTTAGCTCCATGTCATTGCAGATGGCCAGATTTTATTCCAGTTTTGATTTTTTTAAAAAACTATGCATGCTTTGGAAATGAACATTGAAAAGTTATTTGGTAAGAATGTAGGATAGCGATAATATATTAGGTAGAAAGCTATTTCAGGGAACCTACAAGACAGGACCTTGTATCAAACCAGTTTTGCAGGTTCTCTTTATGAAATAATTGCTCTGATGTGTTACTCATTTTAGGGCTATTTCATAAAATACAAGAAGAAATTTTCAGTAAGCACTGATAAAAGATGAGTTCTGTATAGTATGTCACTCAACAAATATTTATTGATAGCATCTGGAATGTACAGAGGTGTGCAGGTGGTTATTGTGTCATGTGTGCTGTATAGAAACTACAGTTGTCACTTTGTCAATAGAGGGAGATCTATTAATCTTTTAAAATCTGAATATAAATATCTTTGAATAGTATTTCTTACTAGTAAGTGGTTGTTAATGTGTTCCTTAGACTTAGATTACCTTTCTTTTGCCTATACAGACAAGATTTATTTAAAATAAACAAAATGCAGAACCTGCATTTCATGAAGAGAATCTGGTGGGGCTATGGCTGGATTCTGGGGACATAGTGGGAATTTGAGGCTTGAGATGTAGAAACTAGTTAGACCTATCAAATGGCAAGAAGAAGCACATTTTCTTAGAAAGCTATACATACAGTCTAGACTAGATAGTAGTGTCATGAACCTATTTGTGTATAATTTTCCAAATATTGTTGACTTCTCTGGCATTGGCATCTTCAAAGCACAGTTATATTTATTTCTCAGAGCTTACCAAATAGAAGTGTTTCTGAAAATGTATATGTTAGATTGGTATGTGAAGGCTTGGTACCTTTAAAAAGATTAAAGGATGAGGGGGAAAAATTACCTTCGTATATAGTTACAGTGAGATGCATGTACATACTTTGAGTATAGAATTAAAAAAACCAGTAAAAATGTGGCGTAATTCTTTTGGAGGAAAGGGGAGAACAGAAGTCTCCAGAAGCAGTAAATGAAAAATTTATCCTGGATTTAAAGAGATTCAGAGTATACCCATATATGTTTTTTTAACCTAAATGTCAGATACTACCTCCATTTTAAAATGTAGAAATTAGGGAGCCTGCTTCTTCCTCTCCCACTCCCCTGCTGTGTTCCCTCTCTTGCTGGCTGTCTCTGTCACATAAATAAATAAAATCTTTTTAAAAAAATGTAGAAATTAAAGTTGGTGACTTTTTTTTAAAGATTTTTAGATATTTTTTGTGTTAATAAAACTACTATTAATATGTTTCACCTAGATATAGTGCCAATATTGTCATCTTAGGGCATCATAGAATTGCTAGCTATATAAGCTCAGCCTTCTGATAAAAGGTTTTCTTTAAAGCCCTGTTGATTCTAGCATAAATTAAAAATATTAAGATTTCTAAAATGAAGATACTTAACATTTTGCTTCAAGTATATTACAGTTGACTTTGAACAATTTGAGTTTGAACTGTATGGGTACATTTACATGCAAATATTTTCAATACATATGGTTATTTTCCATAAATAAGGTATATATTTTCTTTCCTCTGGTTTATTTTGTAGAATACAGTATATAATATATACGTGTATCATGCAAAATAGGTGTTAATCGACCATTTATATTACTGGTAAGGCTTCTGGTCAGCAGTAGGCTCTTAAGTTTTTGGGAAGTCAAAAGTTACATGTGGATTTTCACTTGTGTGAGGAGTTGGTGCCCTAGCCCCTGCATTGTTTAAGGGTCAACTGTAATTGACAACAAGGAATTGGGAGTAAGGAAATAGAGTAGGAAAAGAAATAATGGAGTGGATATTTTATATATTGTACAGCATTGTTAGTATGTGTGAGGTTTCCTTAGAGCACATTCTTCAAGGGAAAAAAACACCCCAATTATATTATTCTGCTTCATTGTTTGAAGTACTTAAGTAAGGCATTTAGGCTAGGTGGTCTCTTTATTGTATCATTTTATAAAATGGGTTTTAGTCTTGTTTAAACTTTTCATTTTAGTGTATACTAAATGATAAATTATAAATACTATGAAAATGTGCCAGAGATAAATTGAGGTACCGTTATGCACATATGTGGTTTTGATTTTTTTCCTTTGTTTTTTCAGAGCGCTGCTGCTACAGCTGCTACCTTGGCACTCCCTGCAGGTGTGACTCCTGTTCAGCAGATACTAACAAATTCAGGTAATGAGGAGTAACAGAACCATTATTTATATGTATAACTCAGAAAATTGTACCATCTAGTCTTCGTTTTGGCCTCATTGAAAGAATCAATACTTCTTGTACCATTTGACTTAGGTTATTCAAATAAGATTGAGTACTATAGCCCATTAAATGATAATTTTTGCTGAGGATGCAATAGAGAAGATGAAAATTGCACTTGAGCTTTTGATCTGTGAATGAGAATCCTATTGTTGAATGAAGTATGATTATATAGGAATATTTACATAGATTTTTTTTTTTAACACATTTAACCTGCCAAATAAGTTAACCTTGGCTCATATGAATGAATTTGTGATATCAAACTAAATCATATAGTATTTTATTGCATTCTGTTTTACATAGTATCTCTGCATAGACTGATAAAATTTACTTGTGATTTTTGGCATATCGATGTTGGAAGAATTTATTTACATGGATTTTAAGTACTTTCTCTGTAATCTTAATTATAGAATATCTTGTTATTTTGTTAATAAGATTCTAAATTTGTAAAGAACTAACCAGAGGTTTATCTTGCCACATATTTTATTAATATATAATTGTTGCTTTTTAATTAATTGAAGATTCTGTATCATCTAGAACAACAAAGGGAGGGATTCACTTCTCTGTGTTTAAGCCAGGCATACACTCAGTATTATGTGGCAATGATAATTGGTTCAGCAAACTTTTATTTATTTATTTTTTAAGATTTTATTTATTTGACAGACAGCCAGAGAGAGAGGGAACAAAAGCAGGGGGAGTGGGAGAGGAAGAAGCAGGCTCCCAGTGGAAGAGCCTGATGCGGGGCTCGATCCCATAACTCCAGGATCATGCCCTGAGCCGAAGGCAGACACTTAATGACTGAGCCACCCAGGCGCCCTATTTTTTTAAGCATTTTGAAGCTAAGTATCCCGGTGCTCTGGCTCAGGATATTAATGAACTGTTTACACTTCCATGTCTTTAGAGCTTTAAAAAGAAACAACCCTTGAAACATCTGATCTTACTGCTCTTACATGACTCTTAACATGTTAGTAAAGATAATTTAAACTTCTAATCAACTCTCATAATCTGTTGTTAAAACTTTATTGGAAAAGAGCTTTATATGGATGATAAGTAGGAAAAACATTTTAAGCAATGTATTTGAACATGGAGGGAACTGAGAGAAGGTGAAGATTATAGTTTACTGTGTATGGCAGCCCTTAATTGTTAGACTTCTTGCTCGATCATTTCTAGGGCATTTTGGTGGCTTGACATTCATTATGAATTCATTTATTTTGAGATGGTCACTGCTAAAATGGTAACTTGTAATACATATTTTCTGCTTTAGGCCAGCTTCTTCAAGTAGTCAGAGCAGCCAATGGTGCCCAGTATATCTTTCAGCCTCAGCAGTCCGTAGTTCTCCAACAACAAGTTATACCACAAATGCAGCCTGGTGGAGTACAAGCTCCTGTTATACAACAGGTAATAGAATAATAAGTTATGATCATGATGGGGTTCTTTTTTTCTTCTTCTGTATGAATTCTCTGGGTGGTTCTCTTCCCCTTTCCCATGCCTTTATCTATACAAATTCTTAGACTATTCTCCAATGCTATACATCCTGTCATTGTAAATTCCTCATTAAACTATGTTTAAGACTAAATTGTTATTTATCTCCGCTTATCTTTCATTCCTCTGAACACGCTTTTCTGTCATGGCACCACCCTCCATCCAGCCTCCTAAGCCTCCAAGTTTATCTGGCATTCATTCAAGCATTTACTATGTGGTTGTGTATCAGGAGTCTTTGCAAGGGACTGGAGATTTAGGAGTGAACAAGGCAGACATGAATCCAGTTTCATGAAGCTTATGCATTTTTAATATACAAAGTATCATGAAGTCCTACTAATTCTTAGTCGTTTGTTTTTTTCAGACTGCAATTTTATCATGTTCGCAGTTCCTTAATGTTAGAAACTAGTTTTCTTTTCTTGGACTCTCTCGTCATTTCCTTAGTTCATGCTTTCATAATTTCCCACTTAAAATACTATTATTATTTTCTCAATAATATATATATATACCTATGTATAATGTTAGCGTGTGTGTGTGTATAAAAAATACGATATATTACCCTCTTAATTGATTTCCTTGCCTCTAATTTTAGGCTTTCTAACTTGTTACTCCGTATTTTATAGTTACTGTTCTAAAAATCTTAAAATCTTTTAATGACTTCTCATTGCCTGTTGGAAAAAGTCTAAAGTCCTCAGCATGGTTCATAGGATCTTTGTTTTTTATGGATCTTATTTTTTTGATCTCTTCAGGTTTATTTCTTGCCATCCTTCTAGTTATTTGCTTCAGCTGCTGTTTAGATCAAAGTTAAATCTTTGTACCTACTTCTGTGCTCTGTGTTAAACTCTTGTACTGTGAGGACAAAGACGAAAGAGAAATGGTTTTTTCTTAAAGAACTTAGGTACTTTAAAAAGAGACACATAAATATGTAATATCCATATTATAGTATGATGATTGAGGTAAGATCAGAGAAGCATTAATATAGTCGATTTACAGCTTTCCAAATTTTCACTTAATGTTATTCTTCTACTTAGAATGCCGTTTGACCTTCCTTCTAGCAACTCCCTTTACTCCCCCCAACAAACAGAGCAACTGAATAGAAAAGCCTGGCTAATCTTCCAAGCACAAAAGAACCCACGTATTACCTATTAAGAAGGGTTCCCTGACCATACCTTGTCTGAATTTAGTCTTCTCTCCTGTGTTCTCATAACACCATATCATACTTCTGTTACACCTTCTATGTTTTCAGTTGTGTTACTGCTTTGTCTGTTGCACTATTAATCTGTAAACTTCTTAAGGGAAATACTGTCTTCTTTTGCATTCCTTGAACCTAAAGGCAAGTAATTGCCATTCACTTTTTTTATTTACCACTAGGTATTCTCTTTTTATTTATTAATTTATTAATACATATAATTATAAATATATTTATTGTAAAAGATAGAGTTAATATTTGTTAATACGTTCTTTTTGAGTTATGGTTTACCTTAGAATTTTAGATGCAGAAACAGAAAGGAACTTTAGAAATCATCTGATCTGGTGTGGTTGCATGGTTAGAATCAGCTAGAGAGCTATAAATGATCAGATTTCACCTCACACTAATTAAATCAGAATACTAGGAGTGGAGCCCAAGTACCAGTATTTTTAAGTGACTAGGTAGTTGTAATTTGCAGCCAGGGTTGAGAACCATTGATCCTAGTTTGACAGTGAAGTGATGAAAGCCAAAGGAGGTTAAATGACATGCCTTTGCTATATCTCTATCTGGGATCTTAGACAAAACTGAGGCCCAAGACTTCACATTTTCAGTGCAGTGTTCTCCACAGGGAGGCAGTGTAACATAATAATTAGAGCAGAATCAGGCGGCTTGGGTTAATATTTTGCCTCTTAGTGACTACAAGCTTGGTAAGTTACTAAACTTGTCCATACATCAAGCAAATAAATTAACCATATGCATAACTCTTGGTTTGGAATTTGCCGTGTACATAGCAAGTGCTCAATAAATATTTTCAGAAAATCTTTTTTCCGTCAGACTTTGAATGGTAAAATGGAAGTGGGATCATTAAACTAGTTAAACATTCCTTTTATGCTTTGGTGGTTTTAACTGTATGAGATATGGCATTTTTGGTGATTCTTCAGCATTAACGCCTATTTCTGTGTGCCATAAATTGAAACTGAGCTACTTAGTCTTCTTACTAGTTTCTAATATGGTTTTCTTTTGCCTTAGGTACTGGCCCCTCTTCCTGGAGGAATTTCACCACAGACGGGTGTTATCATTCAGCCACAGCAAATCTTATTTACAGGAAATAAGACTCAAGTTATACCGACAACGGTGGCTGCGCCTACACCGGCACAAGCACAGATAACTGCAACTGGCCAACAGCAACCACAGGCCCAGCCTGCTCAAGCACAAGCCCCGTTGGTGTTACAGGTTGATGGAACTGGGGATACATCATCTGAAGAAGATGAAGATGAAGAAGAAGACTATGATGATGATGAGGAGGAAGACAAAGAGAAAGATGGAGCTGAGGATGGGCAGGTAGAAGAAGTAAGTTTATAGTAAAAGATGTGAAATGAGAAACTACTCCATCATTTCTTTTACTTGGTGCCAAACTGATGAAGTATATTCAATTTTTTCAGAGGCCGTTAAGGTGTTGTACAATATAGGATTTTAAATATAAAGTTAGATTGTTCTAACCTAATAAGGTTTTTAGATGGTTCTGGTTGTATTTATCATCGTAAAATACTGTTTCTTATAGCTAGTAATAAAAAATAAATGTATATCATACTGAGTTGTATTTATAAAGGGGGTAGAAGTACAAGTAATTCTAATTTTCTGGCTTATGCTTTCACGATGTGATTTACACATAAGACATAGGTAGAACAGATAAAATGAGGTTAATCTTTTGCTTCAGTAATTGAAAAGGTATGGCAACATCTGGGAAGAGAGGAGACTTGAGGAAAAAGCTAAATGTTACAGATTTATTTATAACTTCCTTTTGGTCTGTATTCTGTACTAGTTCCTTACATCACTTTACCTACTCTTAGTGTCTGTCTTGAGTTAAACAAACCATTCTCTCTTATTCATCTTTAGTTATATATTTGTAGAAGCATATAAATATATCTTTGTTTTCTTTGGTGTTCCCGCTTATTTACTTGTGTTCAAGATGTTTGTCTTAACCACAGTTTTCGTTGTTAATTGCTTTCTGCAACTTAAGATGTAATTTTATTTTAGGACAAAAATCTTTATATTTAATGTTTTTAAAAAATACTGTTTTATTAAATGTTGAATAGATACAAATGAATAAAAAATATTTTCACATAAAAACACCCTTATGTCCACGTCTAGTTAAAAATAATCCCATTATGGGGCACCTGGGTGGCTTAGTCAGTTAAAGTCCTACTCTTGATTTCCACTCAGTTCATGATCTCAGGGTGGTGGGATCGAGTCCCACATCAAGCTGCACGCTCAGCACAGAGTCTCTTGAGATTCTCTCTCTCCATCTCTTTTTACCCCTCTCCCAGCTTACCAGTGCTAAATAAATAAATGAATAAATAAATGAATAAATAAATAAATA
Source organism: Ursus arctos (assembly GCF_023065955.2). Taxonomy (NCBI): domain Eukaryota; kingdom Metazoa; phylum Chordata; class Mammalia; order Carnivora; family Ursidae; genus Ursus; species Ursus arctos. Next base: position 20,742,241 of record NW_026622930.1, read on the forward strand.
AAATCTTTAAAAAAATACATAATCCATGATTTTATTGAAGTCCCTAAGTACCTCTCTCCAACCCCCATCCTCTTCCTTCTGTCATCAGGTTAACCATGCGTATGAATATTGTGTTTATCATTAACTTGCCTTTATGTTTACCATCTGTATTTATCTTCCTATAGAGCATAGTGTTTTGTTTTGAACACCCATTTATAACATAAATGGAGTAATTCTCTATTCTTCTGCAAGTTGATTGCTTTTTTTTTTTCTCAAGGTGGTATTTCTGAAGTTCGTCTAAGTTGTTGTATATACTGGTAATTATTTTCATTATTGAATATACCATAGTTTATTTCTCCATTTCTTTTCTGATGTGATGGGCATTAGGGTTGTTTCTATTTGTTTACTGTTAACAGTTATAAAATATTTTGGAGCATGTCTTCTGGGGACACCTACGCATGACTTTTTTTTAAAAGTATCATACCTAGTCATTGAATTACTGGATTCTAGGGGGCGCCTGAGTGGCACAGTCGTTAGGCGTCTGGCTTCGGCTCAGGGCGTGATCCCGGCGTTATGGGATCGAGCCCCACATCAGGCTCCTCCCCTATGAGCCTGCTTCTTCTTCTCCTGCTTACCCTGCTTGTGTTCCCTCTCTCGCTGGCTGTCTCTGTCAAATAAATAAAGAAATAAGATCTTTAAAAAAAAAAACTGGATTCTAAGGCATGCACATTTTCAACTTTACAATAAAATGCCAAATTGTTGTACTAATAAGTCTTCACCAGTACTATATCGTCAGTCTTCTTAATTTTTGCCAGTCTAATAGGAAGAAAATGGTGTTTGCTTTTGGTTTTAATTTGATTACTTATGAGATTTAGCATCTTTGATTTCTTCATGTTTTCTCTTTAGACAACCAAATATTAAAAATGGCAGTTTTTCGTGCCTCATTGGCTTAGCCCTCCCGAACAATATTGATAAGAAATAGCAGACACCTTTATCTTGTTCTTAATTTTAAAAGGAACCCTTTTTATAATTCACTATTAAGTATAATGTTTATTATAGGCTTTTTATGGACACCTTTAATCAGGTTAAAGAAGTTCCCTTCTATTCAGATTAACTAAGAGCTTTGCTTTTTTAAATTCTAAATGATTGTTGAATTTTGTTAAAGTTTTTCTGCAACTGTTAGATAATCATACAACTTCTTATCCTTAATCTGTTATTTAATAACTAATTGCACTAATTGGTTTTCTACTTATAACCAATTTTGTATTCATTGGCTAGCACAACTTGATTACCCTTTTTATGAATTGCTGAATTCACTTTGTTCAGGACTTTTTCATGTACATTCATGTACTGTCTGTGATTTTTCTGTTCTCATACTCTTCTTACTAGGTTTTCAGGTTTGTGATAGCATTATAAAATGAATTCTGGCGAGTGTTCTGTCTTCCTTGGACTTTTTTTTTTTTTTTTTAAGATATACTTAATTCTGTGAGTATTTGTTGAAGCATGCTGCTAAAATTATCTGATTCTAGTAATGTCCTTACTCTGTTCAAGTATTGTTTCTTTTTGAGACAGTTTAGATGAGTTATATTTTCCTAGGGCTATATATGTAAATTTTTAAGTTAGCATAAAATTAATGATAATCATCTTTTTGATACCAGAATCCTTTGTAGTCATTTCCTTTTTTATATTCACATTTCTGATTTTGTGCCTTCTTGCTCTTTTTTTCTTGTTCAGTCTAGCCAGAGGTATGTTGATTTCATTAATGTTTTTTAAGAATCAACTTTTAGCTTTATTCTCTCTAGTGTATTTTCTTCTATTTTATTAATTCTTGTTCAGACTTAACTGTTTTATTTGTAGAGTTACGATCTGTGTAATGTATGCATCCTTTGAAATTGATTGGGGCTAGCTTTATGTGGTCAGTGTTTGCATATGCTTCCTGTATATTTGAAAAGATTTTTTTGCAGTTGTTGGTTGTCTTCTGTATGTACTATTAGAATTAGATTCTTTGGATATTCTATATCCTTACTGACATTTTTTGCGTGCTTTCACCATTACAGATTAGTGAGTGAGATATGTTCAAATCTCCTACTGTGATGGTGTATTTATTTGTTTTGTTGTCATTATGCTTTTTATATTTTGAACCTAAAAATCGATGCACATAAGCTGAAACTTACACTTTCCAGTGAACTGAGCCATTTATGATTATGTAGTTCCCTGCTCTTTATCTCCAGTAATTTTTTTTGCCCATACAGTCTGTTTTGTGTGATATTACTAGAATCATACTTTGTTTCAGTTAGGATAGCTCTTTTCATTATTTTACTTTCAAATTTTTTTGAAATTTTTTTGATCCCTAAGCTTTAGGTGTGTCTTTTTTATGTGGAATACTGCCATGTATGCTGTCATCTTAAAAATTTTTTACATGGGCCAAGACTATTCAGTAGGAAAGGAATGGTCTTATTCAATAAATGTAGCTTGGACAACTGAATATCCACATACAAAACAGTGCAATTAGACTCCTGCCCCACACCTTATACAAAATTAGCTCAAAATGGGTTGAAGACCTAAAAGTAAGACCTAAAACTATAAAATTCTTAGAAGAAAATAGGGCAGAAGCTTCATAACACTGGGTTTGGAAATAGTTTCTTAAGTATGATACCAAAAACACAAGCAATAAAGGAAATAACAGATTTAGTAGATTAAAAACTTCTGTATGTCTGAGGATAATATCCAGAAAGTTAAAAGACAGCCTAAAAAGTAGGAGAAAATATTTGCAAATCCTCTGTCTGATAAGGGCTTAATATCCAGCATAGAAAACTTTTAAATTCAACAACAAACAACTCTATTCCTAAGTGGCTAAAGGACTTGAATAGGCATTTCTCCAAGGAGGATGTACAAATAGCTAACAAGCATATGAAAAGATGTTCAACATCAATAATTATTACAGAAATGCATATATCAAAACCACAAAGAGATACCACTTCACATTTACCAGGATGGTGGTAATCAAAAAAGATAAAAAAGGAAACATGTTGGTGAGGATGTAGAGAGGTTGGAACTCTTTTGCATTGCTGGTGGGAATGGAAAATGGTGTAGCTGCTATGGAAAATGGTTTGGTGGTTCCTCAAAATGTTAAGCATAAAATTATCATATTACCCAGCAATTCTCCTAAGAATATATTATAAGAGAGTTGAAAATGTCATTCAGACAAAAGCTTGTACACGAATGTTCAAAACTGTTTCCAAAATCCAAAAATGTAAATAACCCAAATGTCTATCAATTGATGGATAAATTAAAATGTGAGTTATCCTTGCAGTGGAGTATTATTTAGCCATGAAAAGGAACAAAGTACTGGTTTATGCTACAACATGGATGAACCTCACACATTATAAGTTAAAGAAACCACACCACATATTGTTACATGTGTATATTGTATGTTTGCATTTATATGAACTATCCAGAGGTAAATATCTAGTGACAGAAAGCAGATTATTGGGGGGCTGGGGAGAGGTGGGGATGGGGATTAAGTGCTTAATGGTAAAGGTGATGAAACTGTTTTGGAATTAGATAGTGGTGATAATTGCATACATTATTTATCTACTAAGTATGACCGGTTGTACACTCTAAAATTGTTAAAATGGTGAATTTTATGTTATATGAATTTTATCTTAATAAATTGGTTTTACATTTACATTGGTGATATCTATTTTAAAGAATATGTATACATACATGTGTGTGAGGTATAAGCCTATGCTTAATATCATCTTGATTGTTTTCCTTTCCACTTTTATTTTGTCCTGTCTTCTCTTTCTCTGTTAATTAGAAATCTGAGTTATATCTTTTATCTTCTCAAATAACCACTGTGCCACCCAGGCGCCCCCTCAAATAACTGAGGTCGGGTTTAACATAGTTGGTCATTTTATGCTCTAGTTAGATTTGGCCTTTAATTCTCTTTGGGACTGAGACCCCCTTCCACCTCACCCCTCCCACATGTATCCTTTTAATCTAAATGCCTTAGTTGCAGTACAGGCCTCCACCATTACCATCACGATGGTAGACATGCTAATAGTATAAATAGAGTCTTAGTCCTCCATGTATAGACAAGCCAGATTCCTAGGCTCCCCCTTTTCTCCTCCAACTTCACCACTGTTTTCCCTTTTACTCTGCTGCTGCTCATGGTACATAGAACCATTATCTCATTAAACCTTCATATTTTCTTATGTCTCTTCTAGGCATCTTAAATGTTATTAGAGTAATTTTGTGCTATTCTGAAAGAATGAAGGAAATAAACATCTTTTCTTTCTTTTTTTTTTTTTAAAGATTTTATTTATTTATTTGACAGAGAGAGAGGCAGCCAGTGAGAGAAGGAACACAAGCAGGGGGAGTGGGAGAGGAAGAAGCAGGCTCCCAGCGGAGGAGCCTGATGTGGGGCTCGATCCAAGGACTCTGGGATCACGCCCTGGGCTGAAGGCAGATGCTTAACGACTGAGCCATTCAGGCGCCCCAAATAAACATCTTTTCTGACTTAAAAGTTATATAGCTTAACTATTTTTATTTTTGATTCTTGCTGGAATTTCAGTAAAATTGGCAAAGTCTTATAAATACATTTATGGTATATACATGTGTGTGTATATGCTTCTGTCTGAACCTTCATTCTCAAAGAATATCAAGGTCATTGTATTTCTTTTCCTTGAATATTAGGAGGGCCTTTTTTTAGTAATACATGAAGTATAAATAAATACTCCTCTTTCTTATTCGTAGGAGCCCCTCAACAGTGAAGATGATGTGAGTGATGAAGAAGGACAGGAACTCTTTGATACAGAAAATGTTGTTGTATGCCAATATGATAAGGTAAGGATTTTATCAGGTTACTGACATTTTTTCTGTTGTAATTTCTTCCCTAAATATCTTTTCTAACTTGTTCAAACATTTGGGCAGCTGATTGATGCCTCTCATATTCAGTATAAACAGGGTGAATGTAGGCATTGTTATGGTTTAGTAGATTATTTTAATAAAACGAGAAATTATTTGTGTAGCTTTACATTTGAAAAAATGTGATGAATGAAATCATGAGGAGAGGGAGGCTTCTTTCAATTTATACTGTGTCCTAACTCGCTAACAAAGTTAACAGTCACTTTGGGGTTGTCCTTTAACATTAATAACCCAGTCGAACAACCCTGTTTTCCCTTTAGTTTAAACTACTTCAAAACTAAAAGGCTCTAATTGAATTTTGTCACTTTTTTTATTACTAAGGAGTGAACTAGGGCAATAAACAGGACTGCTAACTAACAAATAGATATGCTTTTACTGAAATCATTTTTAAAATTATTTATCATTGCTGTGTTTTCAGTAGCATTAGATATTTTTAAAGTAGGTCTGTGAGAATTAGATATTGAATTATTTTTTCCTAATTCTTCAAAAGGATGCTACTTGCCAAGTATTTTTGTTATAGTTATTGGCATTATTGTTGAGATTTTATTAATTATTAAAACATTTAATTTGGAATAAAATTGTTTTCTATAATCATTAAATTTATAATAAATCCACAAATTATATTGCATTTATAATTTAATTTCAGCAGTGGTTTTTACTAAATGATGAAAACCCTAACAGAGGCAATTGGGCTTTTGTTTGTAAGCAGTACTCATTCGCTGAACAAATGCTTCTTAAGTGTCTGCATGTGCCAGACACTGGAGCTATAGTCGTGATCATGCAGAATTGTGCCTTGCATGAATTTCCTTTACAAATGATGAAAATATTGAATTTGTGTTGCTTTTATAGAAATGAATCTTATAAGTAGTCATGCTTATTGCATATAAATAGCCATACTTATTGGAAACATATCTATAGGGGAAATGTCAAAACAGTTTTATCATTTTGTAATGAAAAGGTAAAGTCAAGCCAGTTACTTGCAGTGAGATTACAGAGTAACGTCAATGAAGTCACTCATAAACAGAGTTATCAGAGCATCCACTTTTGTACTGTGTTACTTTTGGTGAGCATTCTTAAAAACACCAGGGACATGATAGTAGATGTAATTTTTTGTTACAGTTGTGTACTGGAAGAGTATTAATGTTAAAATCGATACCCATAAACCTTATGTTGTCAGGAAATCTTAAAGGAACCTCATGCAACCAAATTAGCCAGAACACAGTTTCATGATGACAAGATGTCAGATTTATCAGGCAAAAGAGACCTTTACCTTAGCTAGATTGAAGAATATACTTCTAAACATTTTCATATTGTAAGAAAGGTTGTATTCTCCTTTGGTACAAATTGTACACATAATATTTTAAATGTTAAAATTGGTTTGTTTTGCTTCTAGAGACATTTTAATGTTTTAGACAGAAATCGAAAATAGCTTTAAGTAGTTTGTTGAGCGATAAACAATTTTAAAGTTTACAGAGATCTAATTTTTAGAATCAAATGAGTTCTTGAGGGCTGGGCTTGGTGTTTTAGTCAATAATAAAGAATGCTGGTGTTCTATGAATGGTTAAAATGGGGTTGGATATGGTTTGAGCCAACCTGAATTTTAGGATTTTATTTTTGAAGCCTAAGCTTTAGAGTTTCAACAAGGAGTCAATTTTAGTAACCATTGTAGAAAGAATAATGAAGTTTATGTTGTTAGTCAAATCAAAATTGTAGTTAAACGTAATAATGAAGCAGAGTTCTCCCTTATTATGATAGATAAGGACTGATGGCATCAACTGTTGAGGCTTCAACTTATTTATTGGTAATTTTACTTAATATGTTTGTCATTAGGAAATTTAAGAGCCCTTGTTTCTGAAGGGCTGAGTATATGGACTATTTAATCCTGAAGCTTTTCTACACTTCCTTTTTGCAAGTTGTCAATATAGCAGAATGTGATCACTTTCTTTACTTGTCTGGGGAATTTTTTTTCATGGCTACTCATCACTTTCTTGCTTATATAATCCCATTGTCTTTCAAGTTGCAGTCACTTGGTTCATGTTGGAAGTAAATTTGTATGCCCACTTTTGGATACTTACTACTTTCTCTATAGGGAGTCAAAGAAAAAAGGAGACAGAGGTCTTTTCATTCAACAAATAGAGTGTCTGTGATGTACCAGGGCACTGTGCTAGGAGGTTGAGATACACTAGTAAACAGAGTAAAACAATCCCTGCCACTGGGAAGTTTAGTTAAGGGAGACGGATGGTAAAATATAATAAGTAAATTATTATGGTATGTTAGAAGCTGATAATTGGTAGCAAAGGGGATAGGTTACAGTTTTTAAAAGGTTAGTCTTGTTAGATCTTTTGAGAAGATGACATTTGAATGAATCCTTGAGGAGAGTTAGCCTTATCATTATCTGGTAACAGAGCCTGCCTGTTGTGTGTGAGGGGTGCATGGAGGCCAGAGTGGTTGGACTGGGGATTCAGGGGAAGGGATATAGTTAGTAGATTAAATCAGAGGTAAGTGGGACAGGTGGTATGGAAGTTTGTAAGGACATGGGCTCTTATGAGCGAATTGGGAAGTTATTGGAAGGTTTCAGATAGAAGTAGTATCACTTACATTTTAATTCTAAAAGGATTACTTTGCCTTATTTGTTGAGAGAGGCCTTGTGTAGAGGAAGCAGAGTTGAAACAAGGAGACTAACAGAGGGATATTATAGTAATCCAAGTGAGAGACAGTGGTGACTTAGGCTAGAGGGATAATATTAGAAGTGGTGAGAAGCAGCTGCATCTTGGATATGTTTTGAAGGAAGAGTTAGCAGGATTTTCTGGCTCTTCTTGAGAAGTGGTAGAAAAGAAAAAGGGGAATCAAGAATGATTCCAAGGTATTTTGGTGAGGAACCGGAAGGAAGAATGGAGATGCCATCAACTCATGTGGGAAAGGCCGAAGATGGAGCATGTTTGGGTGAGGAGAGTGATTGTTTTTGAACATGACAAGTTTTGGTATGTCTTTTGGACATTCATATCATCCATCTTAAGATGTTAGGTTTAACATCTTATCTACATAAGTGTATTTTTAGACCAGAAATATAAGACCACTTAGCACAAGAGTTTCTGCTCTGCTCTTTTAACTTTACTTTGTTCTATTTTCTTGTAATAAGAAGAAAAATTTGATAAATGTGTATATGGCTTAACTCAGTGGTATAGAGGAAAAGCATGGGTGTAGTTTTCAAATAATACATAGTGTTGTGTGATTTTTTTTTTTTTTTTTTAATTAAGTCCCAGAAGATAGAGCTAGGATCAGTGAGTGGAAGTTTGGAGGAAGCAGATTTCAGTAAGGGGAAAAGTATGAAAGACTTAACAAGAGAATAGGCCCAGAATGGAATAACTTAATTTGCAATTCTTTGTCGCCTGCTTCTAATCATACTCAAGCAGAAACTGAACAACGGCTTGCCAAGAATATGCCATGGAAATGTTTGTATTGGGAAGTTAGACCATGAAATTTTATGAATGGGTTCTCAGAAAATATCTATACATAGTGAGCATTTCTGGATTATTAATATGAAATGGCCTGATTTAGTAAGAAGTGTCTTGGGTTTGAGAATCATCTTTGCCACTTACTTCCTAGCAATATGCCCCTGGTCAATTCATTGAACCTCTCCAAGCTATGATTATCTCTTTTGAAAATGAAAGCCTTAACTACTTAATTTTGAGGTCCCTTTAGATCAGAGAAGAGGGAGAACCATGGGTCCTTTTTTGAAGATATGGAGCTTAAGCTGAAAATTGAATGATGCATGGGATTTATTGGTAAAGGGAAGAAAGGTCATTTCAGTTGATTTAAGTTTTATAACTCCTTTTCTCCTTAAATCTATGAATTGCAAACAACTAAAAACTGTAAATGAAGGTAAAAGAGGGAGTGCCCAGGGTCTGGCCCAATCTGAACACTGCCCTTCCCCTTTTGGCTTAATTGTAGATGCACATAGGTTTTGAAATCTAAGTGACTGGGTGATCAGCATTCCCTGAGATGTATTTGTTAAATACTGCCATGTATAAAGTTCCATGTTAGGTCTCGAGAAAACTATAGGAGTTTTACTTTGGTAGAAGAAATTCTTCATAATTGTATATACTTAGAAATGATACTAGAAATGTGTTGGGAATGACACTGAAAATTAATTATTAGGAGAGACTACTTTTAGCTGATGTGATTAGGGAACGCTTTGAGGAGAACACAGTAATTTTGAGGTGGATCTTGAAATAGGAATTGAATTTGTAAAAATGGGAGCAAGGAATGATACTTCTTTTGATTGAAATATAGTCTTTGAGGAATGTGGAGGTAAGAGGTAAGCTTGGAAGATGAGTTACCAGGTCATTTAGAAATAGAAATAGTCAAGCAGAAATGATTGGTTAGAACTGTGCTTCTGGCAACAATGTTTATAAGGGAATTGGAAGGAAGGCGAGAGTGAAGCCTGGAAATCAGTTGGAAAGTTATTGTAATAAATCAGAACAATAGGCTATTGATGTGGTAAACTAGAAGATGATTGATGGCCATTGAGAAAACAGTTGCCAGGTGTCCTGTAGACAACTAAAGTAGAATTAGAGATAAAGTAATTAGAGGTTAGAAATATTAATATCAGTATGGATATTAATGTTGGACCATAGCATTAGAAGAGTTAGCAATATGGAAACTGTTACTGTATGTGAGGAAGAGAATGGTTGTAAACATGATTCCAATATTGAGGATAGAAAGTGTCCTGGTGGTCTAGATAAGAATTAAGAACAGCCTAAGGTTACATGGTGTAGACATAAAAGGAGTTATGGAGAAAAGGCAAAATAGTAGTCTAGAAGCATCAGGGAAAACAAAGGGTATTCCTATTTTAAAAGTTTACCAGGATAAAATTTTCCTATGGAAAAAAGGGACACATGTATATATAAACCTGGCAAAGATAAGATACTTTGCAGAGAAATATATTATTAATGAACACAACTATTGAGAGCTGTAAAATAGTACTAACTGCAAATACATTTATTTCTTTAAAAACTCACCTAATGAGTGAATAGGACTTTTTGTTTGTTTGTTGTTTTTGTCAAATTTAACGTTATTAAGAAACCAGTTTGGGGGCGCCTGGGTGGCTCAGTTGGTTAAGCGTCTGCCTTTGGCTCAGGTCATGATCCCAGAGTCCTGGGGTTGAGCCCCGTATCGGGGTCCCTATTCTGTGGGGAGCCTGCTTCTCCCTCTGCCTGCTGCTCTCCCTGCTTTTGCTCACTTACTTGCCCTCTCTCTCTCTCTCTCTCTGTCAAATAAATATATAAATAAATAAATCTTGTAAAGGAAAAAAGGAAACCGATTTGTCAAAAAAAAAAAAAAAAAACCAACCGAAACAAAAACCAACAACTTGGCCAGCCACAATGGTATGAAACTAGAAATCAATTACAAGAAAAAAATTGGAAAATTCACAAATATTTGGAGATTAAACAGCATGCTACTGAACAATCATTGAGTGAAAGAAGAAATCAAAAGAAAAAGCAAATCTTGAGACAAATGAAAATGGAAATACAGCATACCAAAACTCATAAGATGTAATAAAAGCACTCTTAGAAGGGAAGTTAATAGAAACAAGAAACATCTCAGCCTAACTTTATATCTCAAAGAACTAGAAAAAGAACAAATGAAGTCCAGAGTTAGTAGAAGAGAGGAAATAACAAAGATCAGAGTGGAAATAAATGAAGTAGAGACTAAAAAGACGCCAGAAAAGGAGAGTGAAACTAAGAGTTGGTTCTTTGAAAAGATAAAATCAACAGACCTTTAGTTAGACTGACCAAGAAAAAAAGGGGTAAGACTCAAAATCAGAAGTGAATGGGGAGTTCTTATAACAGATACCACAAAAATACAAAGAATCATAATACTACTATGAACAATTATATGCCAAGAAATTGGACAACTTAGAAGAAATGGATAAATTCCTAATAAAAAACCCTCCAGCAAACGATCATGAGACCAGAGGGCTTTACTGGTGAACTCTACCAGAATAAAGAAGAAATTCTTCAAGAAGAAATAATAACAGCCCTTCTCAAAACTTTTCCAAAAAATAGGAGAGGAGGCAACCCTTCTAAACTCATTTTACAAGGTCAATATTACCCTGACACCTAAACCAGACAAAGGCACCACAAGAAAAGAAAATTATAGGCCAGTATTCCTGATTAACACAGATGCCAAAATCCTCAACAAAATATTAGCAAACGGAATTCGGCAATATAATAAGATGATCATATACCATGACCACGACCAAGTGGGATTTATTTCAGGGGATCCAAGAATGATTCAACAATGTGGTAACTGACCATGTTAACAAATCAATGTGGTACACAAATCAATGTGGTAACTGACCATGTTAACAAAATAAATAACAAAATTCTTATAGTCATCTCAGTAGATGCAGAAAGGGCATGTGGCAGAATTCAACATCAGTTTATGATTAAAAACTCTCAAGAAAGTGGGTATTAGAGGTAATGTATCTACCTCAACATAATAAAAGACATACACGACAAACCTGTAAGTAATGCACTTAAAGGAGAAAAGCCGAAAGCTTTTTCTCTAAGATCAGGAACAAGACAAGAGTGCTTATTCTTGCCATTTTCAACATAGTATTAGAAGTTCTAGCCAGCGCATTTAGGCTAGAAAAGGAAATAAGAAGCATCCAAATGAGAAAGGAAGAAGTAAAACTCACTATTTACAGATGACCAAGTATTATATATAGAAGACCCTGAAGACTCCACCAAAAAACTGTTAGAAGTAATAAACAAATTCAGTGGAGTTGCAAGATAAAAAAATCAGTATACAAAATATATTAGTATTTCTGTATGCTAATAACAAACTATCAGAGGGGGAAGTTAAAACAATCTCATTTATTGCATCAAAAAGAATAAAATACCTTGGAATAAATTTAACAAGAAGATGAAACGTGTGCAACAAAAAACTATAAGACATTGATGAAGGAAATTGAAGAAGAAACAAATGGAAAAATATTTTGTGTTCATTGATTGGAAGAACTAATATTTTTAAAGTGTCCGTACTACTTAAAGTGATCTACAAATTCAACAGTTTCAATGCAATCCCTATCAGAATGTCAATGGCATTTTTCACAGAAATGGAACAAATAATTATAAAATTCAAAAGACCCTGAATAGCCAAAGCAAACTTAAGAAAGAGAGGAGCATCATGCTTTCTGATTTTATTTTTGTTTTTTATTTACTGTATTACAAAGCTGTAAGAATCAGAACAGTATGGTATTGGCATAACATTAGACATGCAGATCCATGGAACAGAAAAGAGCCCAGAAGTAAACCCATACATATGTATTCAATTGATTTACAACAAAGGAACTAAGAATATACAGTGGGGCCATATGCACCCCAATGTTAATTGTGGAAGGAGCCAAGATGCCCTTCAACAGATGACTGGATTAAGAAGATGTGGTCCATATATACAATGGAATATTACTCAGCCATCAGAAAGAACGATTACCCAACATTTGCAGCAACATGGACAGGACTGGAGGAGATTATGCTAAGTGAAATAAGTCAAGCAGAGAAAGACAATTATCATATGGTTTCACTAATTTATGGAACATAAGAAATAGCAGGAAGATCAGGAGGAGAAGGAAGGGAAGAATGAAGGGGGGGTGAACAGAAGGGGGAATGAACCATGAGAGACTATGGACTCTGCAAAACAAACTGAGGGCTTCAGAGGGGCGGGGGTGTGGGGGACTGGGATAGGCCGGTGATGGGTATTAAGGAGGGCACATTGCATGCAGCACTGGGTGTTATACGCAAATAATGAATCATGGAACACTACATCAAAAACTAAGGATATACTGTATTGTGACTAACATAACATAATAAAAAATTATTACAAAAAAATAAAATCAGAAGCTATATACATAAAAAAAGAATATACAATGGGGAAAGGACAGTCACTTCAATAAATGGTATTGGGAAAACTGGACAACCACATGCAAAGGAATGAAACTGGACCACTATCTTACAACATAAACAAAAATCAACTCAAGATGGATTAAAGACTTGGATGTAAGATCTGAAGCCATAAAACTAGAAGAAAACATAGGGAGTAAGCTCCTTGACATGGGTCTTGGTGATAATTTTTTAGATTTGTCACCAAAAGCAACTGCAACAAAAGCAAGAATAAACAGGACTACATTAAGCTATAAAGCTGCACAGCAGAGGAGACGATCAACAAAATGGAAAGGCAACCTAGAGAATAGAAAACATTCGCAAATCATATCTGATGAAGAGTTAATATCCAAAATGTGTGGAGAACTCATGCAACTCAATAGCAAAAAAGCAATTCAATTTAAAAAATTGGCAGAACTGAATAGACATATTTCCAAAGAAGACATAAAATGGCCAACAGGTACATGAAAAGGTGCTCAACATCAGTATTCGTCAGGGAAATATAAATCAAAACTACAGTGAGATATCAGCTCATACCTGTTAGAATGACTGTTATCAAAAAGATAAGAAATAACAAGTGTTGGTGTGGTGGTGGAGTATGGGAGCCCTTACATACTTTTGGTAGGAATGTAAATTGGTATAGCCACTATGGAAAACTGTGTGGAGGTTCCTTGACAATCCAGAATAGAATAGCTATATGATTTAGCAGTTCTGCTTCCTGAATAGTTATTCAAAGGAAATGAGAACACTAACTCTGAAACGTTTATGCTCTCCCATGTTCATTGCAGCATTATTTACAGTAGCCAAGACATGGAAGCGACCTAAGTGTCCATCAGTGGATGAGAGATAAAGTATGGTATATATTTATATACACATGATGTAATATTCTTCGGCCATAAAAAAGAAAGCAAGTTTGTCATTTATGACAACAGTGGGTGGACCTTGAGGCATTATGCTAAGTGAAATAAGAGAGAGACAAACACCATAATATCTCACTTTTGTATTTGGATTCTACAACCAAGCAAACCCCCCCCCCAAAAAAAAAACAACCACCACCACCACCACCACAATGAAAACCAAAAACTGAACTCACAGATACAGAGAACAGATTGGTGGTTGCCAGAGGCCAGACGGTGGAGATTGGGGCAAATGTGTGAAGGGGGTCAAAAGTACAAACTTGAAGTTATAAAATAAATAAGTCATAGGGGTGTGATACACAGCACGATGACTAGTTAACGCCATGTTATATACTTGAAAGTTGCTAAAAGAGTAGATCTTAAAAATTTTCATCACAAGAAAAAAATTTGTAACTATATATGGTGATGGGTGTTAACTAGACTTATTTATGATCATTTTGTAATATATACAAATATCAAATCATTATGTTGTGCAGCTGTAACTAATGTTACATGTCAATTACCTGTCAATTAAAAGAACAATTTATAAAGCAATAATGTGCAAGACAAAGATTTTTTGGTGTATGAATGGGTTTTTTGTTTCCTCTTTTGATTGTATCTCTTACATTCTTTTTTTGTTTATTTAGATACACAGAAGTAAAAACAAATGGAAATTTCATCTCAAGGATGGCATTATGAATCTTAATGGAAGAGATTATATATTTTCCAAAGCCATTGGAGATGCGGAATGGTGAAGAGTTGGTTCTTTTCTTTTATAAATAAAACAAAGAAACTTAAAAAAAATTTAAAGTGGACAGTTTGAAACTTGGGACATATACCAACCAAAACTTAACTTCTGCATGTCAGAAAAGTGCAGTAGACTCAAAGCTACTGGAACAAAGAGACCTTGACAACATAGACACTACTAACTGGCAAGCCATGGAACTGTAGCACCTGGGGTTGTTGGGGTGGGGGAGGTTGGGGTTTTGGAGAACCATAATTGTTGATTTTAAATACAGGTACCTGCCACCAGTAATTAGCATGTAAAGCTTTGTCTATATTCCTTCCTCCAACTTGGGTTCAATCAGAAGATACTTGTTGGAACGAACTGAAGAAAATTCCCTTTTGATAGATTGAACTGAAACTGCTTATTGTATGTGGTTATATTTGGTAAAAATTGCGTGTGAGCTTTTTACAAAAGGGTAGGAATTATGGTGTTGAATTTTAATTCACTTGTATAAGGAAACAATATAGAACTCATTATAGGTCTTAAATATTTTTACTAGCTATTCTCCCTCAGTAATATATACCTCTTCCTTCCCTGCTTTATGAAACATCTAAGAGTTAAAGGAAGTAATCAGTGATCACAGTTTGGAGACAGAATTTGACCCAAGAATGGTTATTTATTTTAATTAGGTTTTCATACTCATTAAATATAATTGAAAGACTTGGGCCTCATTGAGTTGAACAGAGTTAAAATGACAACTTTGGTTTCCTTACAGAAAAATATTTGTTTCTTTTAGTCCCATACCTTATAAAGAAACCCCAGAGTGGCTCCTCAGGAATACAGTTTTATTTCACAGAGGTACCATCTAGCTGAAATTATATACATAAGAATAGATAGAGATTTTTTTCCTGATGGGCTGAAGTAGATGCTTATATATGTTTAATCTTTAAGCTTAACAGACATTCAGATAGCATTCTGTGCATTGACTGAAGCATTGGGCAGGTAGTGAGGACCTGGATTTTTTTAAAACAGTTTAGTAATTATAAAAGTTTCTTGTGTTTACTAGTAAAGAATTTAAAAACTATTCTAATTGAACAAAAGTTTTTTAATTGCAACTTTGTAATTTGAGGGAGAAATTTTGGGGTTAGAGAGGGTTGGGCCGCTAAGTACATATTTACCTCTCTTTCATTTGGTGGCCCTTCCAGGCCATTGGTAATGTAGACATGGGCTCCAGTTTGCACATTGAGAAGAAAGCATAGAAATTTGACTTGTATATTAAGAATAATAGAAATTTAATATGTATATTAAGAATGCACAGCTCTGTATTCTGTAAGGGGCTCTAAAGAACAATATGGCAGTGCTGTGTTCTGTGTGAACTAGTTGCCTGGGAGAATTGTAGGAACACTTGTCTTCATCTGTGTTTTCTTATAACTGATTCTTTTTCATGGTCTATCTTGACAAAATTCACATGTGTTTAAGTTACTTGTATATATATTTTTTTAAGTCTTCCATTTTTGTCTTCCTTTTATTTGCCTTTGTGTGTGTTTCCAGAAATAACATAGAAACACTTCACATTGCAAAGAAAAACTGTGAGCTATTATATGTTCTTTTAACACAAATCTTTAAACTTCTTAAAAAGGCTAATCAATTTTTTTTCCTTTTTCTTTTTCTTTTCTTTTTCTTTTTTTCTTTCTTTGCCTACTTCCCACCCCACGTACCAGCTTGGTCCCTTTAACTTATGTTCTGAACTTTGGTGTAAATGATGGTTTCTAGCATGCTAGTAGTTAGGTTTATTTAGATACCATTAACTGGTAATACGGTTTTGATTTTTACTATATTAATTTAGTTTTTTGGAGGGGAGGTTTATTTGTTTACCCCACTACTCTCAAAGCACACACAGGTTTTTTTGTTTGTTTTTGTTAATAAGTCTGGGAGAAGAGAAGGGAGGGGGTGAAATCACAGAAGTCTTGTTGTTCAGTTGTCTTCAGTATAGTTGCTAGTAGGTTTATATTTACCCAATGAAGAAGTCAACGACCTGAACTACCTATAAAAGTTTAGCAGTGCTGCAATGTTGATTGAAACTCTTTGGCTATATCGTAGTTCTTCTGCTACTGAACCTTGGATTACTATATGATATACAGCTCATGTTTTGGGCCTTCTATGTAGACAAACATTTGTATTCATAGTAGAGTTGTATACTGGCCTGTTTTTATAACGTTATTTTCGAACATGAACAACCACTGCTTTCAGAGTGACTCACTAGGGTTATTTTGAAGCAGGAAATAACCATTTGTATTTGCACCTGTGTATTGCATATTAATTATGGTGTACTTGGCAAATGCTTTTCTTTTACCTGTGAAAATTCTGAAAGCCGGTCCAAACAACACTGCATACCAAATTGTGCTCTTATATATTACTGCATCGTGTTCCTTTTTAATCAAATAGAATGTTTTGGTTTTATTATAGTGGCTTGCTATAAGAATGCCACTTGCTTATCTTTTACTGTACTTGAATTCTTAATCATGCTTTTACATTGTATTTAACAAATCATTTCATTAGGTTCCATAAAATGTCATTCCTTTGAAAAGGCAAGGATTCCCACTTTCAGAATTTTAAAATGGAAATAACATGTTTATTCAAAGAGGGAAAATAGTTCAGACTTGGTATTATGGAAATAAGTAAAGGTTTCAGAAGAGGATTTGTTTAGATTTGCACAGATGGTGATGGCACCTTTTACTACAATAAAAAGATTAATGTTAACAGTGCTAAGGAAAATTGACACAAAATTACTAGGTAACGTGTGGAAATGTGTGCCTTTCAGTATATGTACTCTTTTTTGGTGGTCGTTTGGATAATCAGACCATTTGAATTGCCTGAGAGCACATTTAATTTCTGTGGAGAGCCACATGTGGCTAAAACAACTTTAGTGTGCAATTAGTTTCTGGAGTAAAATGTCTGTTATATGAGGGGGATCTTTATATTGGGCTTTTATATTTTTTTAAATGTTCACATTTCTTTCTGTTAATTAAATGCCATCATATCACATTTATATTGTTGCCTCTCTTAAAATCAAAGCCACCTTGATGTTATTCTTTGGAATACATCAGGATCTGAGCGGTGTGTATAGTGATTAAAATGTGTTCTTGAAGAGCATATTCTAATAGATTTTGGTTTTAGCAAGAACATAAAAATATAATAGCTTTTGTATAAAGATTTTCTTTTGCTATATTGAAAATCAAAGATTTGGTTTTCTTTTTTCTGGCTTTTATGGAGGAATAAAAAAGGGTTGTCTCCCTCTAAGAGTAATTTTTGGTTACTTTACAGCAATAATGTCACCCATCTTTTCAAAAGGTAAATATGCCTTGTACAGGAAAATAGACATAATTTCCTCTTGGGAGTTCCCTTTATAACTTAGCATTTTCTTCCACTTGAGAAAATTCCTATATTTTCAGATTATTTCATCTTGAACTTTTTTGAACTTTTGTGCAATGGAATATTTTATTGATCCATCTTTGTACATTTTCATTTTATTTCATGTCTGTTTCCCATCTATCTGTCTGAGTCAGCTATTTCAGATTTTGAATTCATTGGTTAAAACATAGTTGCTTTAAATAGTTCCTCATGAGTTTATATTAAATAGTTTTGCATTTTAATCTATTATGCTATGGAAATTATTCTGAAGTTTATAATTCCCTTTTTAAGCCTGCCTTAGCCTATCTTTTGTCATTTTTTATGATTTAAGGAAGAACACACCGAACTTAATATTTGTGTTTATTTTGAGGAACAAGAGAAAGGTTTTTTTCCCTTAAGGGAAGAACTGCATTGAATTAGTAACTACTATTTTAGTCAAGGTTCCTTAAATCGGTCCAGTATGTGTCAGGGCTACAATTTTGGGGGAGGGGCTAATCCTTTTGCTGTTCTGAGCTACTATTGTCAACTGCTGTTGTACATACTGTTATGTGTAAGGGCGTAAATATATTTATTATGTTTGTAAAATTCATTCTGTACAATTGCAGATCAAGGTTGCTCTTCTGTGATATACAGGATATTATGTTTTAAAGACCCATCTTGGAATACAATTAGAGAACTTAGTATTTTGATGTACTAAGACCTATTTTAAGTTTAATATTCTACCTTTGCAAAAACTTTAATTAAAGATGTTATTTAAAAAAGAGTAATGTTGCTTGCTTTGCTTACTAGTGTATAAGATTGTTATATAGATAACTGAATAAAACTATACAGTTTAGAAAGGAGAATGCTTTACATTGTTAATAAGTTCCATTTATCAAAAGAAAAGGGTACATTAAATTCTATATCTTCAAAATAAGTAGGGTGGGATGTCAATCTGAAATATTAAACTGTGTTACAAGTTCTTAGTAGCTTTTAAGAATAGTTGTATTTTCTAGACACACAGGAATTTAAATTGGGCTAAATTCACCCCAACAAAATGTAACTAAAAATTGATATAATTAACATATTGTAATAAATGAGTAATTCTCCAAAGAATAGATTACTTAGGATAAAATAATTTGAGGGCATATTTGTTTTTTAATTACTCTGTTTAGCTAAATCTTTTCCTTAGTTCAGAGTTTGTAAATAATCGCATAATAGGAGAACTGGATTATTGAGGTTTGTATTACATATTATATATTTTGTGTTATTTTAGAAGGTATTAAATAGCAGGTATTTTAATTTTATAGTTATTTAAAATGAATCATTAAGAAGGTGGCTTTTTTGTAATTTTTTTATCCTGTTACTACTTTAGGAAACAAGCAAATTTTAACCATTAAAACAATCATAATAAAGACATTTATTGCCAGCAAATCTTGTATTTTTGCACTTTAAGCTATGTTGATAATTTTACCACTTTGGCCTCAGTTACTTCATCTGTAAAATGATGACTGTGGTTTTGAGGATTGAGGTATAATGTATGTAAAGCTCTTAGAATTGTGCTTGGTAGCAGCAAGCACACAGATGTCACATATACATTTCATAATTATTTACATAATTTAAAATGATTAGTGGAGCTGCAAAATGTTTTTTTTTAATGGTGAAAAATAGCAAAATAGAATGCGATCTGATGAAGTTGAGGCAGTGAAAGATTTGGTTACGCTAAACAAATGAAGCCAGGGAGGTTGGGTTAGTGAAGCAGTGATTGTAGCAGAACGTGGCTGAGGGAAGAAAAGTGGACAGGTATAGGAGAGGGTAAAATGAAACATGGTTAGAAGGCTAATTTAAGCTTTTCTTTTTTTCCCCCTAAAGGAAACATATTCTGAATTATAGGTCTAAAATAGGTTGAATTTTCCCAAAACTAAAATTCATAGAATTGCAGCATTTTAAAAAATTACACAATTCTCCTAAATGTCAGTGGCTTCTTCCCAATTCATTTAATGGAGAAAAACATTGATACTAAAATACTGTTACAGAAAGATTTTGAAGCTCTGATTACCTCACCCTGAGTCTGACCTGAATCCCTCTCCTAATGATTGTTGGCAGTCCTACTTCTGGAGGTAAATGGCCTTTGTGTCAGCCCTCCTACTCCTCAGCCAAGGAAGAGGCAGATATAAGTACTTTATTACTTTTGTTTGTTTTGAAATACAGTTTCCTTAGTCTGAGAAGAAATTGAGCACAGAGCATATATTAATTCTCATTCAACTCACTCTATAGTGCTCTCTCATGGGCCAGGAATTGTGACTAATACCATTGGAGGACCCAGAGATGAGTAAGACAATTGCACTTTTTCAAAGCAGTGAGGTTGAATTGTGTGGGTCCTAATTCTAGTGTAGATCGGATTAATAATGGTGTGAACTTGGGTGTGTTACCAAACCTAACCACCTGGGGGTTGTGAAGGTGAGATAACGCATACATTGCATTTAACACAGTCCTTGGCACATGCTAACTACTCAATAGGGGTGTATATACCCACACATTTTAGTAAGGAATAATGGTCCCAGAGAAGATCTTAGTTGGCCTACATTACTTATGTGTGTTTTCCTTATCTTCCTACCTTTATAGAAACAGGTGGACAGCCTGTGATGATGCTTCTGCAATTGAACTGAGGGATTCAGAAGACAGTGATTTCTGTCAATAGAAATATACAATTCTAGAAACTTAAGTGTAGCTGTGATCTTCACATTGAAAATGCATTTTGCTTTCTTGAATCAACATTCTGAGTCTTACCTTCAAACTTCACCTTTCCGAAGGTTATGGAATTGAAATACCAGTTACCTCCTGAACACTTCTGGAATAGCCCTTTTCCTCAAACATAATGTTACAGAAATAATTCATTCCCATTTCTTTTTTTTTTTTTTTTTTTTTTTAAAGATTTTATTTATTTATGTGACAGA
Organism: Ursus arctos; assembly: GCF_023065955.2. Classification (NCBI taxonomy): domain Eukaryota; kingdom Metazoa; phylum Chordata; class Mammalia; order Carnivora; family Ursidae; genus Ursus; species Ursus arctos. Next base: position 20,763,065 of record NW_026622930.1, read on the forward strand.
GAGACAGCCAGAGAGAGAGGGAACACAGCAGGTGAGTGAGAGAGGAAGAAGCAGGCTCCCAGCAGAGGAGCCTGATGTGGGACTCGATCCCGGAACGCCGGGATCACGCCCTGAGCCGAAGGCAGACGCTTTAACGACTGCGCTACCCAGGCGCCCCTCATTCCCATTTCTATTTCCCTATCCAGACCTCATTTATCAGTAACTACTGTTTCCCCACTCACTGGGATTTGAAGCTTAGTGTCATCTGAACCTGTTTCTTCCCAAGTCTTACCCAATTTTAGTAAATAGCTCTATTGTCTACCAGGTGCTCAAAACCCAGGAGTCATCCCAGAAGCCCTTTTTTCTCCTCACTTTACCACATCCAGTCTATCAGCAAGTTTTGCTGGGTCTACTGTCGATATATATGTTGACACCTTCTATTTTCACTGGTACCTAGTCTAAGTCACCCGTAAATCAGACTGCCCTCAACCATCTGACAAAGCTTCTTCTTGTACTTGATCTTTCATATGAAGGGAGAAACACAGTGGGTCAGTCTCCCTCAACTGGATCTCAAATGTGTCCATCGGAGGAGGGCCTTACCGTGGCCTGTCATTCTCTTGCTGACCTTGACTTCAGTAGCTGTGTCTCACTAAAGCCCATTAATTCATGTCGGTGTGGAATTCAAAGTTCTGACGCACAAGTGATAACCACATAGAGACCCATCTGATGACACAAGCATACAAAATTTAAGTTCTAAAGTCATTTATACCTGATTTTGACCTTTGCCTGCAACACTCTCCCTTTATTTTTTTTTTAAGATTTTATTTATTTATATGCACAGAGAGAGAGAGCACAAGCAGGGGGAGGGGCAGAGGGAGAATCGGACTCCCCACTGAGCAGGGAGCCTGACACGGAGCCTGATCCCAGGACCCCCCAGACCATGACCTGAGCTGAAGGCAGACGCTTAACCATCTGAGCCACCCAAACGCCCCAACACTCTCCCTTTCGATCTTTATGGTCTCAGAGTCGAGAACATTCCTACTGCTTCTACCATGCTTTATCTTACATTGAAACCTGATAATTATTTGTCTTTCCTTGTTCCAAGTGTGTTCTAACTCACTTTAAGACAAACAATTGATATTTTTCATATATAATGGACTCATACATTAATTTCCGTCAGAGGAAGTGGACACATGGAACAAAGAGATCAGTTCTTCAAAGAAGAAAGGCAAATGTCACTTGACCTTTTTCATAATTGAAAGAATAGGAAATAAGACAATAAGAAACCATTTTCCACCTATCAAATGACTAGAAGAGAGAATAACCTGTCATGGTCACGGTCTGGGTAAATGGGCTTTATGATAGATTGCTTGTGGAAGTGTAGATCGATACAAACGTTCTGGTGGACAGAGGGAACAAGAAACACACAAATGCTTTGAGTCAGGAAAGGGAGATGGTGTGTGAAGAAGTTTACCCAAAGAGGCTTGATTGTAGTGAGCATGGGAGAGGACAGATACTTGGGGGAGGAAATAAAAAGACTCATATTTGATATATTTTTAAGTGTGTGGTGCCCATTAAGACATCCAGGTTGAGGTATCACTATGGCAAGTTGGATATAAGTAGATGAGCTCGGCAGGGATGTCTGAGCCAAATAGTATCCGTGGGAATTATTATCAGATGGAGAGCATTTAAAGCCACAGAAATGATTCACCTAAACCAGAACACAGATAATAGAGAAAGGAAGAGGGTCCAAGACCAACCTGAGAGGCACTCCCAAGGCAGAATTTGGGAAGAGGAGTAGTTAACAAGACTGACTACATCATTTGCGGGACCTAATGCAAAATGACAATGTGGGGCCCATTATTCAAACCTTACTAAGAATTTCAAGACTGTGACAGCAGAGCATTAAACCAAGAGCGGGGGTGCCTGGGTGGCACAGCGGTTAAGCGTCTGCCTTTAGCTCAGGGCGTGATCCTGGCGTTATGGGATCGAGCCCCACATCAGGCTCCTCTGCTGTGAGCCTGCTTCTTCCTCTCCCACTCCCCCTGCTTGTGTTCCCTCTCTCACTGGCTGTCTCTCTGTCAAATAAATAAATAAAATCTTTAAAAAAAAAAAAAAAAAAAAACAAGAGCGGGGCCTTGTGTCACACATCCTTGAAGCTGTCCTGAGAATCAGTAGGGTGAATGAGGAGGGAAGGCCCAGTAAAGTAGGAAGAAAGGGGAGAAGCTCTCCATAAGGACAGTATTTTAGCGGGGATTGGGTGCTAGACGCTTCAGTATCCTCTACTTCTCTGGCCATGGTTATTGATTCAGGGTTGGAGTGGGACCTAAGAAGGCATTCTGTGAACTTCAGGACTCTTGCTTGAAATGCTCAGACAAAATGTCTCTTTCTCTTGGCAGATTTGAATGAGGAAGCACGAAGCTCCAGTTGCAGGAGCAGCTATCCCATGCCCTTGAGGAGAACCAAGCTTAATAAACACATGACATAGGGAGGCAGAACAGAAGATGGAAAGAAACAGGGCCCTTATTTACACAGCTAAGTGGGTAATTTATTCTATTTCTAGTTATCAGAGATTCTGAATTTATATTTTCTGTTTACCATTCTTTTTCTTTATTTCTGTCCACCCCCCACCCCCAGCCCTTGCCTTCCTGTAGCTATACAATTTTCTGCATTTTCCCCTGTTGATTTCCTGGCTTGGTTTAAGCCTAGGTTATGAGACTGTGTCTTTACTCTCTTGCTTCCCTAGAGTTGCAGGGGCCTGTAAGCATAGCCCTAGACACATAGTGGAAAATTCTGCAGGGTGGCTTTGGAACCAGACTGAAGTCGAGTGCCAGCTCTACCTACAGTCTCTGAGACTCGATTCCTCATCTGAAAAATGGACACAGTGATGGTTATCTTGCATCCTTGTTGTAAAGTACATTGTGTATAAAGTGTAGGGCACATATTGGACTCTGAAAATATTTTGTTAGCAAAAAGGGCTTTAGGGTTCTTCTGGTTTAAGCTTCCTAGTCTAGAGTCGAGACTTTAAAACCCCCAAAAGGGATGCAAATTGACCAATGTTGTCAATTGAGTCTGTGGTCCTATGTGATAACTTGTCAGCCCTCCTGTTGGTTTTTAAGAACAAATGCAAAATGATTTATAAAAATATCCCATTAAAAAAATATATATATATATCCCATTTAATTCAAAATTGAGTAGTTACCCTCCTAGACCTTTCTGTTTTCTCCAGGGCCTATCAGTGAGAAGCTACGAAAGCTTTGTTGTCTTTTCAAAATAAAAGTAAATTGTATTTTGCCACAGGGCAAGGTATGGGGGGCTAGGGGGATACCTGGGGATCACCAGAATGTCTATGTCTGCTTAGCTTTGTACGTCCTTGTGTGAAATACGCCTAGCTGTAATTAGGGAAATGGCACAGCTGGCTGCTTTGTTGTTTTAAACCTCAGGGAACTCCGTGGAAGGGAGTAATTTCCATTCCTTAATAATCATCTGTTTACGAGAGTTCTAAAATGTGAAAAAGCTCAACACCTGAACACTTTACACATCCCATAAGTTGAGGGAAATTTGAGTGGTCATTGGGATCATTTTTATTTTTTTAGGGATAGCTGCTTGGAGGCTATGAAGCCGATCAGAATTTAGGCAATTATTAAAAGCTCCAGAAAAGAATCTTCTAGGGCTTCTTAGGGGTGAATATTGGGTCACCGGACTATAAATTCCATCAGGGCTGTGACTGTCTTTCAATTTCATAACTGTATTTCTAGGACTGGACTCTGTGCCAGGCACACAGGAGTACACGTGTGATGAACGACTGAGTGATAAATAAAAGTGACGTGCTGGTTAATGGGAAGGAAGTCAGAGATCCATCTCCTTCATTTTGAAAAGAGCCCACTGACTTTCCTGCCCAGCTGCCAACACGTCCCCACTAAGGACACCACAGGGTAGGGTGGCAATGCCCTGGGCAGGGCAAGCAGGGCCAGGAAAACCAAGAATTCCATCCAGGTTCATTTTGATAGATGATGAGAATAAAGGCTCCTTATGGTTGTTTAATTTGAGCAGGATGCATGAGAGAGATTTGTTGAGGCTTCACAGAACACTCTGCCTCTTTTGCTTCATGCCAAGCAGGATGGAGGGCAGGGCTATACTTCCTGTTATGGAAGTGGGATGGGGCAGGTGGTCCCTTACCTGCCTCTGCATTCAGAAACGGGCCAAAATCTCAAGGTGCCCAATCCGATGCTTGCACTCAAGACTGTGACCCGTTTTTTTTAATTTGGTTTTTTTAAATTGTGGTGAAGGACAGAAACATAAAAACTTACCATTTCAATCATTTTGAAGTGTGCGGTATTAAGTACATTTATAAGGAGCTACCCTCACCATCATGCATCTTTGGAACTCTTTTCATCTTGTAAAACTGAATCTCTATACCCATTATACAGTAACTCCCCATTCCTCCTTTTCCCCAGCCCCTGACAACCACCGTTCTACTTCTGTATGATTTTAACTAAGTATGGTACCTCTGTGGAATCAGACAGTGTTTGTCTTGTTGTGATTGGCTTATACCACTTCGCACGATGTCCTCGGGTTTAACCATGCTGTGTGTAGCATGTGTCAGAATTTCTTTCCTTTTTAAGGCTTCATAATATTATATTGTATGTATACACAACAAGTGCTTATCTATTTATCTGTGGTTGGACCCTTAGGTTGCTTCCACATTTTAGTGATTGTGAATAATGCTGCTATGAACATAGGTGTACAAATATCTCTGAGACCCTGCTTTTAATATTTAGGGTATATACCAGAAGTGGCGTTGCTGGATTGTATAGTAACTCTATGTTTAATTTTTTGAGGAACTGCCATACTGTTTTCCAACCGCTGTACCATTTTATATTCCTATCAACCGTGCACAAGGGTTCCCATTTCTCTACATCCTCATCAGTACTTGTTCTCTGTTTTTGTTTGTTTCTTTCTTTGTAGCCATCCTAGTGGGTATGAGGTTGTATCTCATTGTGGTTTTGATTTGCAGTTCTTTGATGTTTAGTGATGTTGAGCATTTTTTCATGTGCTTATTGACCATCTGTGTGTCTTCTTTGGAGAAATGTCTACTCAAGTCCTTTGTCCATTTCTGAATTGGATTTTGTTGTTGTTGTTGCTGTTGTTGTTGAGTTTTAGGGGTTCTCTAAGTATTCTGGATGTAATTCCGTATCAGATAGATGATTTGCAACTATTTTCTCCCATTCTGTAGTTTGCCTTTTTATTTTGTTGATACTGTCTTTTGATTTACAAAATTTTGTAATTTTCATGAAGTCCTGTTTGCCAGTTTTTTCCTTTTGTTGCCTGTGCCTTTGGTATCACATCAAAGAATTCCTTGCCAAATCCAATGTCATGAAGCTTTTGCCCTGAGTTATCTTCTGCTTTTTTTTTTTTAAATATAGTTTTAAGTCTCGCCTTTAGGTATGTGATTCACTTTGAGTTAATTTTTGTATATGGTGTTAAGTAAAGATCCAATTTCATTCTTTTACATATACATATCAAGTTTTCTTAGCACCATTTGTTGAATAGACTGTCTTTTTCCCATTGAATAACCTTAGAACTCTTCTCAAAAATAATCTGAGCATGTTTGTAAGGGTTTATTTCTGGAATCTCTATTCCAGGGTTTGTATTTTGTATTTATACCAGTGCCACGCTATTTTAATTACTGCTGCTTTGTAGTAAGTTTTAAAATTGGAGGACTTTGACCCTTGAGGGCATGAAATGAAGGAATAGGAGCAGTCAGCAGTCCTACATATGTTCAGGTCCAGTGTGTGACAGTGACTGGGGCAAGGGTGCCAGTGTCAGCCTTCTAAGCAAATTTTTGCAGGGGCATGGCTGTGGTTTTGCTTCCCCTTGCTTGATTCTTCCCTGAGGCTGGTTTTCCAGGCTTCTTGTTAATTTGGCAGACTACTCTACCCTTCAAATCAATTCCTTTTTCCACTTCAGTTAACTAGAGTCTGTTTCTCTTATTTGCAACCACGAGCCCTGATGGTATAGCTCGATTGATCGGGGAATGAGCCCCCTTAAGCATTCCTTTGGAATGAGAAGCTTTATCATGCCAAAGCAGTATATGTTGCATGGCTCAATGCAAGCTTCATGCTCAGTTACACATCTCTCCAGTATTCACACACTTCCACGTTTATCTTTTGGTAAACTGTGGAAATAACAAAGCATGTCTTAAGAATCTTAAGAGTTTCCATAGTCATCAATATTTCCCTAAACCTATTCTAGCCCAAGTCTGCCTGCACTGGATCCCTTGCTCCCAAAGTTTCTCTCTTTTCTTGGTGCGGACACAAATCAAGATACCAGGCCCTACCCTGAGATGGCATTTAGTTTATATGTCCTACATTTTAAGGAATATGTGTATGATCAGTACGTAATGTTATTTTTGTATTCTTATGATCTTCTTTTTGACATGTTTCATGTATTCTGGAGCTTTCCCATAGAATTCTACTTCCACAATCAAGGACCCTTGTATGAGGAGTTCTTGTTCTCAAATAAGGAGGGCATTATATTTGGAAGGAGAAGGTCACTGAAAGATTTTATATATCTTCCTTCTACAGATGGTTGACTGAGCTTTAGGGAGGTGAAGTAATTTGCCTCAGATCACCTGGCAAAACAATAGTGAGGCTGGAGCTGGTGGGTCGACTGAAGTCAAAATCATACTTAGGACTAGATAGATCTCTCCAACCCTCAGTTTGTAGGAACAAATTGTATCCACTTCAGCTAAACCTGCTGAGAAGAGGCTGTGGCTCTTGCTGCAGCCTGGTCTCCTGTTTCTGTTCAGAGGATGCACTTCTCTTCTGGGAGTGCTCCTGCAGTCTTTACTGTCCATACTTACCATTCTGAAAAGACAGGGAACAAATCCAAGGGCCCCGGGGCCATGGTGGCGAAGTCACTCTGGACAGTGCTTCTGTGCTGAGCTGGGGGATCAGCAAAGTGACGAGTTACAACTTTTCCCCTCTACAGCTAGGGTCAGGTTAAACGAGTTAAAGGAAAAGAGTGTGTTTCTAGAAAAAAGAATCAATATTTTGGTTTGCCTGAGGGAGCGTTGTCTCCCTTCAACTTACACCGCTTCTCTTCTGGAAGTTTATCCCCAAGAGAGCTCCCTAACGCAATTAAAGTGGGCACTGGCTTCCGAGGGTCTCATAGCAGGGTGCAGCAGGAATGTCGAAACACAGAGGCCAATGGCCTGGTCATCAAAAAAACTCCACTTTCATTTTTTAATTTAGGTAGGTGAGCATGGTAGCCCTCGGTGCCTGAAGCTTCACATGCCCCTCAGCATATTTTGCAGCAGGGCATGCCCAAGGTGGGCAGCAGTCTGTCCCCAGAGCACGTAAGAAGGGAGCGAACCATTGGCACAGAGTTTCCACACGATAACGAAGCCGATTAAATTCTGTATTTTGTGATATTCCATTTCGCAGCAATCCTCAGCAGTGTTAATGACGATCGCTCTGTATATAAGGAATAGTTTTTTGGTGTAAGTTTTTGGTATTTTTGGCCTAAATACCACAATTAGCGTTGTTTTAATAATAATGTATTTGTTAGCTTCCTCTGTATTATGTATTTAAAAAAATATTTTTACATTTTCTACATTTCACTTAAATGAAGTAAGACAATCACAAAAATTACAAATACTGTATGATTCCACCAATCTGAGGTATCTAACGGTGTGAGGTACATAGAAACAGAAATTAGAAAGTGGTTGTTACAGGCCAGAGGGAGGGGGGACTGGGGAGTTGTTTGGGGAGGGAGTTTCATTTTTGCAAGATGAAAGCGTTCTGGAGATGGGTTGCACAACAGTATGAATATATTTAACACTACTAAGCTATATACTTAAAGATGGTTAAGATGCTACATTTTTTAATGGGTTTTTACCACAGTAACAAAAAAAAGGCCGATGTATCTTTTAATAAACATTGTATTCAGTATAGAAATTAACTGGACAACTCTTGACTGTACAGACCCCAACAGACCCCAACACTCGGGGCACAGCCATGTTCCTTTGTTTCGAGAGTAAATTCCTGCGGGTTTGGAATTGTTCGCATTTAGGGCTCAACTCACCATCCAACTCTTGTGCTATTATATTTATCGGTGGGTAGACAGTAGATTAGAAAGAAACAGTTGGAGCACAACAATTGTAAGAACAGAAACAGAATTTAGTTATTTAATTATGTCCTTCAATGTGACCACTGGGAGTTTTTATGTGTTTAAATATAAAACAGTGAAACAGTGCAAACTATGAAATGCAATCATGTTGTTTGGTAAATGCAAATTTTAGTCCATCAACAAATATATTTGTTTCATTTCATGACTATTACCGAAAATAATTGTGTACTATGAAGGAAGGGGAGGTGTTAAAAAATGAGATGTCCTAGTGTCAGATATGCTAGAAACTGGGCATCCAGATCAAACCCGATTCTTTAATGATTGAAAACAAATGCTTGTAGCAACTACAGAAATAGTGGCGTGGTGGAGAGAGCCTGGGCTTCAGAGTTAGATGGATTTGAATTCAAATTCAGATGCCACCTTTCCTCAGCAGACCTTGGGCAAGGCTTTTAAACCCTTTGTCTGCTTAAGGGGGATGAATTACCTCCCTTGTAAGGATGTTTTGCCGTGAATAAAGGAGAAAGTGACCGCAAAGCCGCTAGCATAGGTATCGGACAGATGAAGCATGCCGTGGGCTGGTGTATTAGTCTCCCTGGGCTGCCAACATGATTTTCTGCCATCCAGGTGGCTTAAAATAACAGAAGTTTGTTCTCACAGTTCTAGAGGTCAGAAGATCGAAGTCAAAGGGTCAGCAGGGCTGTGTCCCCTCTGAAAGCTCCCGAAGGGAAGTCCTTCCTTTCCTCCTCAGCTTCTGATGGCCCAGGTATTTCTTGACTTACAGCTTCATAACTCCTATCTCTACCTCACTCTTTTTTTTTTTTATTAATTACTTTATTTTAGAGAGAGAGAGTGCACATACATAAGCAGGGGTAGGGGCAGAGTGAGAGGGAGAGAGGGAAAGAATTCTCAAGCAGACTTCCCACTGAGCACAGAGCCCAATTGCAGGACCCTGAGGTCATGACCTGAGCCAAAATCAAGAGCCAGCCCTTTAATAGGCTGAGCCACCCAGGCGCCCCTGTGCCTCAGTCTTATGAAGACATCCATCACTGAATTTAGGGCCCAATTGGGTAATCCAGGGTCATCTCATCTCGAGATCCTTAATTTAAATTACATCTGCAAAGATCTTTTTTCCAAATAAGGTCACATTTACAAGTTCCAGGACATGGCCCTATCTTTTGGGGGCCGCCAGTCAATCTGCTACAGCTAGCCACTAGTATGACTATTAAACATTGTACATACCTTGGGATCTGTGCAGAGCATATCCAAGAAAGAGTACAGGCCTCTCCTCCCTACTCACATGCCAGGGCAAATGTGGTTCTTCATCTTCTCTTTTTACTTTGTGGTTCAGAGAATTTGGTAGACCTTAGAAGCGCCTTCATTTCAGTGTTTTCTTGCCCCTAGATCTGGGCAGCTTATAGAAAGTTCATGAATAGGAAGGTGAGGAGGCCTTTGTTTCTGATGCACTCTTGTTTGTAGCACTGTACTTAGGGGACCAGATCCCTGCCAGGTTATAAATATATTCAAGAAAAGGGAGAATTGGATTGGGAAGTCAAGTGGCCCAGTCAAATGCTAAGCTTAGCAAGATCAGGGCCTCGTTTCTATTGTCTGATTTTTGCTGCTTTTTGCTTTGGGTTTTCTGATGAGGTTTAAAGCACCCAGTGTGAATTGCTCAGGCTCTGGTTTTGGCAGGAAAGGTGTTTTGCAACCAGGAGGGCATAATCATCCCAACTGGTGTCATTGCTTTTGTTCTTTCACAGAATAGAATAAATAAGCCAGCCACACTCTGCGCTTAGATGTAAGATTTGGTTTGCCTCTCATCTGAGCTCTGGCCAGTGGGAAAGGGGTTGGGGTTGGGGGAAAATGGAGAGAGGAAAAGAACCATTGCCAGTGCTATCGATGGGCAGATCTGGGGCAAAGGATGCTCTTCAGAGCGGGTCTGGGGTGGGAGAAAAAAGTCACACTCCATTGACCATAAACCTTGCTCCTTGTTGCTTACTGAGTAGTGAGAGGAAGGGAAAATTGGGGCAACCTCTCAAGCAGCTTGCAGCTTCTCTGAATTGTGGGAGTAGACTTGTGACTGCCTTTCTCAAGCTCAGGTTTTAAACAGCACTCAAGGATGGCAGGGCCATATGCCATGGTTATTGCTTGGGGCTTCTGTGCTTGACTGTTTCATTTGGAAAAGAGGAGTAGAGGGGCATGGGAGTTACCTGTGTACGCACCAACTCATAGGCAGGACTCTTTCAGTTGCGTGGTACAAAAATCCAACTCATGCTGGCTTAAGCAAAAATAGAAATTTAATGACTTGGGATATCAGGCTTTAAGCAAGACTGGAAACAGAGGCTCAACTAATGTTATTAAGGCTTTCTCTTTAGCTCTATCTCTTGGTCAGTTTCACCTTAAATTTTAGTCTCATTCTGGTCTACCGTTGACAGACTGTATGTCAAAGGAAGATGGTGGCCACCAGTAGCTTTACAAATATATCCTTAAAGCTTGTATATCCCTCTTAACCTCCTATTTTGAAAATTTTGGAAAAGTGCATCAGCTGGCCTGACTTGGACTAATCACCGTATCCAAAAGAATGCAGGTCCATAATTGACCTAAGCTGGGTCACATGTCCCCCTCTATTCAGGGATGGCAGGGCCGTACCACTATTGACAACTCAATAGGGACTACATGGAGCAGGAAAAATGTCCTCAAGCAAAAGTAGGTATAGTTTCTTTCATTCATTCATTCCTCCATTCATTCACTCATTCAAATGAGTGTATACAATTTATTGAGTGCCTACAGTAGGGCTAGGGATACAACAGGGAGTACAACAGACCAAGTCCCTGCTCTCATTTTAGCTTACCTTCTAACTGGGAAAGACAGATGACTAATAAGTAAAATTTAAAAATTAAATACATAGATAAATAAGTGAACAAGATAATATTGGAAAATAATAAGTGCAATTGAAACCAAAGAAGGATGATGAAATACACAGTGATCAGGGGAGTGGGCACCACTTCAAAGTGTGGTTGGGGAAGTCTTCTTGGAGGAGGTAACATGTGAGCTAAGACACGAAGGATGAGGAGGAGCTGGACCTTGCCAAGCTCTGGGGTAAACACGTTCTAGGAAAAGGAAAGAGCAGCTACAATACCTTCCAGGTGAGAAAGCTTTTCTGTTTTGTTCACTGATATACCTCAAGTATCTAAAACATTACCTGGGACCCAGTAGATGCTCAATGCACGTGTCTTGAACAGAAGCATCGAAGCAAGGCCCATACACCTGGAGTGTTGTAAATAAGGGGAAGAGTGCTAGGAGATGAGGTGGAAGAGTAAGGAAGAGCTAGGAAGTAGGACTGTAGGCCCTGGTGTTAAAGACACTGGATTATATTCTCAGTGCAGCGGGAGTCTATTGGAGAGTTGAAAGCAGAGGGTGATATGATTTATTCCCCCCCCCTTTTTAAAGATTACTATGTATTTCCAAAAGGGGAGGGTTGGAAATGATACCAGTCAAAAATCATAGCAACCAGAATGCCCTTGCACTTAGTACAGGCCTGGCAGTTTGCATATGCTTGTCCACATATGTCACCCTCACGTCCACTGGAGAACAGGTATTACTCCCTGCGGTGGGAAGGGAAGCATTGCTGTTTAAAACAAAAGGTGGACTGTCTGGTTCTTCATGGGAGATAACAGGAAGAAGTAGCACAATTCATTTAAGAGGAAGGATATGTCTTTATACTGCTCCCTTCTCCTTAAAGACATCGATGTTCAAGTTTAGCCACTTCCAGGAATGTGTTTGCGGTTGGGGCTAGGGAATAGGGAAAAATAGATGGCCCTTTATTATTAATTACTTAATTAGTTAATTAAGTTTTGAAGCACCTTAATGAGTTTCCCAGGTAAACAAGTAGGCTGCAGAAGCTTTAGGGTAAGGAGTGAAGAACTGCTGTATGAAAAATGATAAGACATTGTAGGAACCTGAAGTTTGCTTGGAGAAGAAGGAAGAGAAGTAGAGAGGGCTAGTCCTGAGCTACGTGGAGATCCCTGAGGAGAAAAACAGCCAGCAACAAGTTTCCATAGTCGAGGATGATTGAGGGACTTTTGAGAACAGCAGTGTCTACAGTTCAAATTTAAGGCTTATGAGGGTATGATTCTGTGATGTGAGGCATTCCCCCCACCCCCATCACCACCCATCCCTTTTACTCTTAAGATTTCAAAAAATGGTTTGATATATTCAAAAGGCTTGTCATCATGGTGGCTTTGGGGAATCAAAGGAAAAAGGGGTTGCTTTGTTTGTTGGGCTACTGAGAGCGGAGGGAAGATTAAACTGCAGGAGGCAAGATGTGAGTGGAGTTGAAGATTTAGGGGCTCAGGGAAATCTGAGCAGAAGGTTACCCAGAGAAATGGATACTCTCCAGAAGTATTCAGGGTGGGAGCCCACATGCTGCTTTCTTCTCTGTGTTTGAATGGGAGCCATCTTAAATTTAAATATAAAAGAAATGGTGACCTGTAAGATTAGAGAGTTGGGGTATCATCAGTTGGCTGGCTAATACTTAAGTTGTCCCTCATTTTACAAATGAAGGTTTGAGTGACCTGAATATATCAGGTCCCAGGTTTGAGCCCTGATTCAGTCACTGATTCTCAGTGGAGGGCTAACTGTGAGACTCCATTCCACCCCATTTCTGCTGCCATGAACTTCTGTCACCAGGACCTTGGGATGGGAGAATGGAGGGGCACCACGGACGAACTTCACAGCTGGTTCTACCCCCTATAGTTTTGTAGCTGCCAGAGAAATGGTTTAGAAAATCATAGCAGGTTTTAAGCAGTATTGAAATTTCACCAGTTTAAATTCTAGATGGTTAAATTTTATTGATATTGTTTTTCTTCCCAATAATCTTCGTTATTTCTTCCTACACACAGTAGACAAAAAAAGGTTGGTTCTATCAGAAAAAGTCTCTGGCTTGACTCATTTCTTTGAACTTTTAAGCAAAATATTTTTGACGAATATATTGTAGTGTTTTTTCTTCCATTATATGAAATGATCCTAGTGAATCTAGGAAGATTATTTTTGTTTAATAATTAAGATAGGTGATTTTGGGGAAGAGGCTAGGGGTTTTGGAAGTGACTTTGGGTAGCCTTTGCACATGTCCTACAGATTAGAAGTGCTTTCAGCTCAGAGGAGTGATGTGCTCTGGAAATGGCCATCGGTTGTCTGCAAGCTTTTAGAAAATTAAAGCACTCTCTCAAATGGCATTAGGGAAGAAATGACTTCAGAAGGAACTTTTGGTATTGGGAAATGAGCCTTTTCTAGCAATGGCTTTGAATGGAAAGAGTGTCAAGCATTTGATCGCAGACTTTGGACTGGCAGCATTGCGACTGTGCGAGTGTGAGCTGCGTTCCCCACTCCTCATCCCTTACCCCAGCCAGTCTGCCAAGTCTTTTCTTGTACACAAGAAGGAAAAAGATTATGTACAGAACTGAGTGTGAAACAATATGCCTGAGGTAGTTCATATTGTAAAACAAAACCTCCCTGTGATTTAGTTTTCCTGTCTGTAAAATGAAATTAATAATATTGCCTACCTGGCAAGGTTGCTGTAAGGATTGAATGAGTTAATATAGGTAAAACGCTTAGAATGGTGCAGGGCACATACTACGTGCTGTTCGTGAGCTGTGACTGCTATATTGCTGTGCGGGTATGTGGAGTTTTTTGGGGGTGGTGGGGAGGGAGTGGTGGAGGGAGAGGAACAGAGAGAATCATGCTCAGAGAGGCTCCATGCTCAGTGTAACATGGGGCTCGAGCTAACGACCCTGAGATCATGACCTGAGCCAAAATCAAGAGTTGGACGTTTAACTGACTGAGCCACCCAGGTGTCCCAGTATGTGGAGTTTTTCTTTCTTTCTTTTTTTTTTTTAAAGATTTTATTTATTTTATTAGACAGAGATAGAGACAGCCAGCGAGAGAGGGAACACAAGCAGGGGGAGTGGGAGAGGAAGAAGCAGGCTCATAGCGGAGGAGCCTGACGTGGGGCTCGATCCCAGAACGCCAGGATCACGCCCTGAGCCGAAGGCAGACGCTTAACCTCTGTGCCACCCAGGCGCCCCATATGTGGAGTTTTTCTAATTCCCTTTCATTGAAGGGCTGTAGACAGGGAAATTGTCACAGGTTTTTTTGTCTTTGTTTGTTTGTTTAGAACATGTCTGAGGCTCAGTGTTGATTATGAAGTCAAATGAAGATGAAAACCCAGGCAGTGTTTAGGGTTGGTGCTTTTAGTCTGTATCCTGTATTACCTTTCAAGGAAGCATGCATCTATCTGCCAGGGCTCTGGTGAGACAAAAAGCCACCCATGAAAACTCGAAGCTCTGAGCATATGTATAGAATCTAAATTTACATTAAGCATTGACTCAAGAATCTTGAAGCCAAAAAATATAATATAAAAATTGATCCCAGACATATATGGAGTGCAGAGCAGAAGCAATGCCAAATTTCTGTCCACAATGTTGCCACCCCTTGGGGTATGCGGAGCTCCCATAGGAGAAGCCAAACCTGGCTAAAGACTTGCGCTCGGGGAAGAATGAAAAATTACATGAGGATCCAGTTCACTGTTGAGAGAGAATCAGAAGATATTACAAACAAGAGGATTAATACTCTAAAATTCAAGATAGGGGCGCCTGGGTGGCTCAGTCGGTTAAGTGTCTGCCTTCAGCTCAGGTCATGATCCCAGGGTCCTGGGATCGAGCTGCATATCCGGCTCCTTACTCAGTGGGGAGTCTGCTTCTCCCTCTCCCTCTGCCTGCCGCTCTGTCTACTTGTGCTCTCTCTCTGTCTCTCTGTCAAATAAATAAATAAAATCTTTAAAATAAAATAAAATTAAATTAAATTCAAGATAAAAATCGTATCAAAAAGACTATAGATATGTAAAATGACTAAATAGATAAAGTTCTATACTCACAAGGAAATAACTGAACACTATGAAAAAAAGCAGGCATATCTGAAAATAAAACAACTAGAATTTATACACCTGTAAATTTATAACTTTAAAATTAACAACAAAAAAGTTAAACAGCAGATTAGTCATAACTGAAAAGAGTAATAGTGAACTGGGGAAGCAGTCATAAGGAAATTACCTAAAACATGGCATGCAGAGGTAAAGATATTAAAAGCAGGAGAGGGGCATCTGGGTGGCACAGTCAGTTAAATATCTGACTCTTGATTTCAGCCCAGGTCATGATCTCAGGGTTGTGAGATTGAGTCCCAAATTGGGCACCACGCTGGGCGTGGAGCCTGCTTAAGAGTCTCTGTCTTGCTCTCCCTCTAACACTCCCCCTCACTCTATAAAAAATAAATAAACAAACAAACAAATAAATAAAAGCAGGAGAGGTTTGTAGACATAGAGATGGTAAGGAGAATGCCAGAAAGCCTAGCCTACATTTATCAGATGTCCTCATAGGAAAGGGTGGAGAGACAAAAAGCCACCCATGAAAACTTGAAGCTCTAAGCATATGTATAGAATGCTTTTTATGTTCTAGACACCGATCAGGTATGAATCTTAAATAACTCAAAGCAGTATGCTTTAGATTCCACCCCTGCTGCCCATTTTACAGATAGGGAAACTGGGTCAGAAAGATTGTGTACCTTGCTCAAAGCCACACAGCAAGTAAAGCCAAGTTTGAACCCAGGCTGACCTTAGAGACCAACTACTTACCCCTTAAGAACAGATTAATCCTCAAAAACAAGAGCGATGACCTAGTTAGTACTCAGAGCGCTCAGAGGCAATAATTCAACCTAGAAGCAGCTCTCCAGCTGAAGCTCTTATTGGATGTGGAAGAAATAAAGATAAGCTTAGATAAAAATGGAAAATGATTACTATTTATTAAGGTCCAGGCTGAAAAAAACTACTAAATAATGAATTTCAGGAAAAAAAGATTGTGGAAGGATTATGGCAGGGGGGTAGGGAAAAAAGGGATGGAGAGCGAGAAAATTGGTACAGATGGACGAATCTAAATATTAACCATGAGAAAAACATTTGTGTGAGAACTTTTAAAAGAAAATGAAACAAGTATAATTAGACCAAAATTCTGTTACTCTGTGAACTGTCCACAGTGGAGTTCCTCTATATAGATGAGGACAAATCTTAGCTTTGATCTCAGCTTAGTTGTCTCGCCTCAGAGGTGATAGCCCAATAAACCTTTTTTATGTATAAATATGGAACAAAAATTCAAAGATAACAAAATAGTGGTGTCAAGAATATTTTTTTGTGGATGCCACTATCATTAGCCTCCTAAGTTGATTCTACTGGGAAAATACACATTTTGGTTATTCCAGTTTTGATGTTTTACCTTGGACTGGTGGAGATGTACAGGTGACGAAGACTGAGTTCCTCCGGACACATACCGATCCTTGATTTAGTCCAGGTACTTCACGTGGTTTTATTGATTGTATAGCATTACCACATGTGTCAAAAATAATGCCAAAACTGTTCCTTTTAGGAAAACATTTTTTGAAAGTTCCTTGTCCTAGACGTTGGGGCAATAGCAGTGACTTATTTCCTGTGTAATTTGCAGGTATTTGTTGATAGTAATGTATATTAAGGGAAAAATTTACTTTTCCATGAAATGACCCTTAGAGGATGATTAATAGAGGTATCTAACACTATTTAAAAGATTTTTTCCAACTCCGCATATTTGGACTCTATGCATTTTTATTCTAAATTTAGCATCATGAGTCAACGTGATTGTCAAAAGGGCTACATAAAAGATGATTGCACAATTCCAGATTATTTATCTGCCGTCAAATTGTTTTGATGTGGAAGGAACTTGAGTACATTGACAAAGAGTTCAAACACATTCTGACTATGGAAAAAATAAATATATGTTGTTCCCAGTTGCTCAGTTTCTGAAGTAAAGGGATAAGAATACAGTGTAAGAATATGAATTAGTGAGGGAAGGTGAACTTATGTAATGTTCCTTAAACTCCCAAGATTTCAGGGGCTTAACTCAGTGAAGGTTTATTTCTGCACGTCACAGTACAATTGGTAAAGGTGGCTCTGCTCCATGCAGTGATTCAGGAGCGTAAGCTTCTCCCATGGAGTGGTTTTATCTTTCCCTGGATTTCGCTATCTCCCTTTTTCCAGGATCCTTTGCATTGGTCTAACAGAGAAGGAAGGTAGAGAGCATAGGAGGATTGTGTGGGAGGTTTTATATAGCTGGATGTGTCACTCCTTGCCCCGTCTGTATTCCATTGGCCAGATTTCAGTCACTGAAAGGAGGGCTGGGAGATGTATGTGTAATTGTGAGCCCGGGATGTAGGGAAGATGGTGAGTGTATGTCTTGGTGTTTGCCGTAAGATAGCTAATCACGTGTGCAAGTATGAAAAAGATAACAGGGGTAACTAAAATATGTAGTGATCATATTTATTCCAAGTTAATTATATTCTGTTATTTCCTAATAACCATCGGCATGAGACCTATAGCCTAAACACTATTTCATTTACGTGTTTGAACAACTCATGGTTTCAACACACAGCTTGCTTCTTATTTTATGTGATGAATAGAGTATAAATGTTGCATTACTTTAACTGAAAAAGTTTGTTGACATTTTGTGTTATCAGTTGAATTTACTTATAAATATGCATCATTTCAATACTATATTTAAAAACGTCACATTGTTTAACAGAAGCTTAATCATTGACACTTTCTGGTGTTTGCTGCCACAGGCCTCCCTGTGGCTTGGGGAGTGCGCTTCAATGTTGGGCAGCACGAAGCCCTTTTGCTTACGAACTTCAGGATTTGTAGGCAGTTTGCTGGATCTAGCAGATGTAGAGCAGCTCTTCAAGTCTGCCCACTCTCTTTGATAGCACTTCTTGTAATAGTGTTGTTTTGGATTTGACAACAGTTGGGCACAGGAGTTCAGCATACAGATGGGAAAGAGGGGTAGGTAAAGGGGTTTGGCTTCACTCAGGGAATACAGTCTGATTCTTGTGGGAAATTTGGGGAGAGGCAGTCCTGTGAAAGTCTAATGCTCAACATGCAAGATGTGAATTATAAGGTTGCAAGAAACATCCCTATGTCATACAATTCTTTCCTTAGAACAGCTTGCCTCCTGACAGGTCACAAGGTAACTTGGGGTCAGATTGCCTGGATTCAGTGCCCCACCTTCTAAAGAAAGGAAGTTGTTTTCAAACCACCTGAGCAGTTCGCTGCAGGAGGAGGAGGAGAAGGGAGAGTGATGCAATCTACCATCATTAGCAAATGGGACAAGTAATCTTGGAGTTTTAACTAAAACAAGAAGGTGCTGAAAGGTCTCATGGAATGTGACAAAGCTCCTTAATTTGGTGTTTTCTGGTTCCAATGGGGCCATGTTAACATGTTTAGTGTCTAACTTATGGCCTATATTACAGATGAAGGTGAAAAGGTCAAGAAGCATAACTGAGTTTCAGGCCCACACACTCTGTGAATCAGCAGCAGAGCAATTAGTCATTGTCATAATATGCTGGCTGAGAGAATGACATCTAAGGGTAAGGGACACAGGGAACATGTCGGTTACACTTGGGGACAGCTGAGGGGACGTGCCTTCCTTGTGTTCCAGCTGTGCAGCCTTCAGAGGGAGAGAGTGCTCTCCAGGTGAGGATTTGGTGTGTGATACCAGTCAACTGTGACTATCTTGACAGGCCCTGATTCGCTGGCAAGAGCAGAGGGGAGAAACATTTTCAAGTAGCTCTAAGTAGGAAACTGCCTCATGTCTCAGCTCAAAGCTACTTAACTTTCTTCCTCCTTCTTCTCCTTCACTTTTTGTTCCATTGGTTGATGATGGCCCTTCAATGGGGCAAGTTCTTGACCTCACCACTGACCTGACAGACTAGCTGAGTGTCTGTGGAAAACACACCTAGTGACGCAGGTATGTCTCATTAAGGTTTTCTTTTTTTATTACTCAAAAAAGCTCATTCATATTTGGCAAGGAACAGAGGAGCTTTGGTATTAGGTCATGTTAACCTTACCCACGTTTGGAAAAGAGTTCATCCCTTGCCACATTTTGACTCTGAGGCTGAGTCTGCCCGATCTGTTTTGGGCTGCTATTAAAGAGTGCACCTGTCCAGCAGCTGGACGTACCCAGGACAGAAGCGAGAACGTAGATGTATACAAATAAGGCATGTAACTAGTCAGGAGGCGCATTAACCCCAGTGTGACAGCATGTGAATTTGACTCATGGGAGACCTTCCTATACTTACTTTACATGAAGTAAAAACTAAAATTCTCTGTCAATTCCCTAATAAAATCAAGCCTAGATTTAAGTTGGCCAAGGAGCGAGACCTTCCACAAAGAGAAGGTACTGGAACTTTAAAGCTTCAACTTCTACTTTTCCTCTCCTTGCCTTCTTTATTGCCAACCATGGCAGGCAAGGGAATGATTTTGATAAGTGTGTTGATACTCTGGAATATGTTGTTGGATTAATGGGATGAGCCTAGCTACTAGGAGGCCCAGATGCAGAAGTAGGAGTAGAAGCTTCAAGAAAGAAGGCATAGACATGGCCCAACTTCCCGAAATCTTGGATGTTACCAAGATAGATCCTAAAGCTCAGCATAAGATGGGAGGATGAAAATATAGTTTGATACGCATGTATAACTTTCATAGAAGGCCAGGCTACCTACGGAAGAGCCAGCCAGTAGAACCAGACCCAGCTAAAAGGGTCTCAAGAGCAGTGTCTGGTGGGAGAGCTGAAAGGTGTCTAGCAAGGTAAGAAGGCAGCCAGCCTTCTTGTGGGCCCCAAGTTGAGTTAAGCACAAGAAGCAGGTTGATTATTGAGTCATGTTACTTCTTATTTCTATAATCCCATGACTTTTTAATAAAACCTTAATTAAATATTCCTGATCTCAGCTGGCTGCTGTCACACCCAGTGCTGGAGCGTGTCCATCCAGATCAAGGGTACCCTTTTCTAATTTGTAGAAATGTCCAATGTGGGTAGCTGTGGCCTTGGGTGTGCTATGGAGGAACAAATGAAGAGTCATATAACTATGACTGGATCAAATGCTACAGGAGGACCAGGCCCTGCCTGAGGTCAGTGATAATTCATGAGGGAGTCCCAAGAGGAAGAGAATCTTCTGCAGATGGAGTTGGCAGTCCGGAGGCAGAACTGCATAACTAGTATGTCTGAAATGTGTTGTAAATGTGCCTCAATATTGAACCACTTAGTCCTTAGGGAAGCTGCTCTAAACCTATGGTGTCGAATGTGACAACCATTAGCCACATGGGCCATTGCACACTTGAAATGTAGCTAGTATGACTAAAAAATGGAATTTTAAGTTTTAATTAGAATAATCCCCCCTTATTCATAGAGGATACATTCCAAGACCCCTAGCGGATGCCTGAAACCATGGATAGTACTAAACCCTATGTATACTATGTTTTTCCTATATATACGTACATAGATACCCATGATAAAGCTTAATTTATAAATTAGGCACAGTAAGGAATTAACAACAATAACTAACGATGCAATAGAACAATTACAACAATATGCTGTAACAAAAATTATGTGAACATGCTCTCTCTCTCTCAACATATCTTACTGTGCTGTACTTACCCTTCTTGTTGTGATAATGTGAGATGATAAAAGGCCTATGTGATGAGATGAAGGGAGGCGAATGATGTGTTGTGATGTAGCATGAGGCTATTATTGACCTTCTGACAATATGTCAGAGGAAGGATTGTGTTTCTGGACTGCAGTTGTCTGTGGGTAACTGAACTTTGGTTAAAGTGGGGGCGGGGGCCGGTTCCTGTAATTGAATTTCAAGTTAAAATACCGATACTCAGTTTGATTTTGAAAAATTTTTTAAGTCTGTTTAGAGCAACTTGGGTATGCAAATCTATTTTTTTAACTGTAAATTTCATGAACTTTTAGAAATATGGATCAAGTATTTCTGAAGAAAACTTGGTTTTCAAATTGCAGTGTGCCATAAGGATACACTGGCTTTTTTTTTTTTTTAAGTATGATTAACTTACAATGTTATACTAGTTTCAGGTGCATAATATATTGGTTTGACAATTCTATACATTACTCAGTGTTCCACACAGTCAGTGTAGTCATCACCTGTCACCATACAATGTTATTGACTATATTCCCTATGCTATACTTTTCATCTCTGTCACTTATTTATTTTATAACTGGAAGTTTGTACCTTTCATCTATTTCACCAGTCTCCCCACCTACCTCTTCTCTGGCAACCACCAGTTTATTCTCTGTAGTTAGGAGTCTGTTTTTTGGGGGTGCCTGGGTGGCTCAGTCTGTTAAGCATCTGTCTTAGGCCCAGGTCATGATCTCTGGGTCCTGGGATCAAGCCTTGTGTTGGGCTCCCTGCTCAGCGGGAAGTCAGCTGCTTTCTCTTCCTCTCTATCTCACCCTGCTCGTGCTCTCTCTCACTCTCTTTCAAATAAATAAACTTAAAAATCTTATAAAAAAAAGTCTTGTTTTTGTTCTGTTTTTTTAGATTCCACATTTAAGTGGAATCATGTAGTATTTGTCTTTCTCTGACTTATTTCATTTAGCATAATATCCTGTAGCTCCATCCGTACTATCACAAATGGCAAGATTTCTTTCTTTTTTATGGCTAATATTCCATATCTTCTTTATCCATTCATTTATCAATTGACACTTGGGTTGCTTCCATACCTTGGCTATTGTAAATAATGTCGTAATAAACACAGGTGTGCACATATCTTTTCAAATTAATGTTTTCATTTTCTTTGGGAAAATACTCAATAGTGGAATTACTGGATCATATGGTGTTTCTATTTTTAATTTTTTGAGGACTCTCCGTACTGTTTTCCATAGTGACTGCACAAATTTACATTCCCACCAGTTATTCACAAGGGTTCCCCTTTCTCCATATCCTTATCAATACTTACTATTTTTTATCTTTTTTGATACTAGCCATTGTGACTGGTGTAAGGTGAAATGTCATTGGGTTTTGATTTACATTTCTCTGTGATTAGTGATGTTGAGCTTCTTTTCATGTGTCTGTTGGCCATCTGTATGTCTTTTTTTGAAAAAAGAAAGACTTCTGCCCTAAATTTTAAAGTTTGTTCTCTATAGTTAAGAATCTGTTTCATGATTTGCCTCTTTCTCTCTTTTTTTTCTCCCTTTGCTTATTTGTTTTGTTTCTTAAATTCCACATGTGAGTGAAATCATATGGTATTTGTCTTTCTCTGACTGACTTATTTCACTTAGCATAATACTCTCTAGCTCCAGCCATGTCATTGCAAAAAGCAAGATTTCATTCTTTTTTATGGCTGAGTAATATTCCATTCTCTCTCTCTCTCTCTCTCTCTCTCTCTCTCTCTCTCTCTCTCACTTCTTTACCCATTCATCAATTGATGGATGTTTGGGCTGTGTCCATAATTTGGCTATTGTAGATACTGCTACTATAAACACCTGGGTGCATGTAATCCTTTGAATTAGTATTTTTGTATTCTTTGGGTAAATATGTTGTAGTACAATTGCTGGATCATAGGGTAGCTCTATTTTTAACTTTTTGAGGAACCTCCATACTGTTTTCTAGAGTGGCTGCACCAGTTTGCATTCCCACCAACAGTGCAAGAAGGTTCCCCTTTCTTCACATACTTGCCAACACCTGTTATTTCTTGTGTTGTTGATTTTAGCCATTCTGACAAGTGTGAGGTGATATCTCATTGTAGTTTTTTTTTTTTTAAGTAGGTTCCACACCCAGTGTGGAGCCCAACATGGGGCTTGAACTCATGACCATGAGATCAAGATCTGAGCTGATTATCAAGAGTTGGATCCTTAACAAACTGAGCCACCCAGGCCTCCCACTCTCATTGTAGTTTTTATTTGCATATTCCTGATGATAAGTGTTGTGGAGCATCTTTTCATGTGTCTGTTGGCCATTTTATGTCTCCTTTGGAAAAACATCTTTTTAGGTTTTTTGCCCATTTTTTAATTGGATTGTTTGGTTTTTTGGTGTTGAGTTCTGTAAGTTCTTTATGTATTTTGGATACATAATTTGCAAATATCTTCTTTCATTCAGTAGGTTGCTTTTGGTTTTCTTGATGGATTCCTTTGCTGTGCAGAAACTTTTTATTTTGACATAGTCCCAATAGTTTGTTTTTGCTTTTGTTTCTCTTGCCTGAGGAGACATACCCATAAATATGTTGTTAAGGTCAATATCTAAGAAATTACTGCCTATGTTTTCTGGTTTCAGGTCTCATATTTAGGTGTTTAATCCATTTTGAGTTTATTTTAGTGTATTGTATGAGAAAGTGGTCCAGTTTTATTCTTTTATATGTAGCCATCCAGTTTTCCGATCACCATTTATTGAAAAGACTGTCTTTCCCCCATTGTATATTCTTGCCTCCTTTGTCATAGATTGATTAACCATAGAGACATAGGTTTAGTTCTGGGCTCTCTATTCTGTTCCACTGATCTATGTGTCTGTTTTTGTGCCAATATCATCTGTTTTGATTACTACAGCTTGAAATCTGGGATTGTGATACCTCCAACTTTTTTCTTTCTAACGATTGCTTTGGCTCTTTGAGGTCTTCTGTGGTTCCACACAAATTTTAGGATTATTTGTTCTAGTTCTGTGAAAAAATGCTATTGGTATTTTGATGGGGATTACATTGAATCTGTAGATTGCTTTGGGTAGTATGGACATTTTAACAATCTTAATTCTTTCAATCTATGAGCATGTTGTATTTCTCTATTTGTGTCAGATTCAGTTTCTTTCATCAGCGTCTTACAGTTTTCAGAGAATAGGTCTTTCACCTCCTTGGTTAAATTTATTCCTAGATATTTTATTCTTTTGGGGGCAATTGTAAATGGGATTGTTTTAATAATTTCTCTTTCTTCTATGTCCTTATTAGTGCATAGAATTGCAACAGATTTCTGTATACTAATTTTGTGTCTTCCAACTTTACTGAATTCATCTACTAATTCTAATAGTTTTTTGGCAGAGTCTTTAGGGTTTTCTATATGCAGTATCATGTCATCTGCAAATAGTGACAATTTTACTTCTTCCTTTCCAGTTTGGGTGCCTTTTATTTTTCTTGTCTGATTGCTGATGCTAGGACTTCTAGTACTATATTGAATAAAAGTGGTGAGAATGGACATCCTTGTCTTATTCCTGATCTTAGAGGAAATGCTTTCTGTTTTTCACTATTGAGTATGATGTTGGCTGAGACCCCTTTTTTCACGTATGGCCTTTTTTATGTTGAGATATGGTTTCTCTAAGCCCACTTTGTTGAGAGTTTTTGTCACGAATGGATGTTGTGTTTTGTCAAATACTCTTTCTGCATCTATTGAGATGATCATATGATTTTTATCCTATCTCTTAATAATGTGATACATCACATTGATTGATTTGCAAGTATTGGACCACCCGGGAATAAATCCCACTTGATAATGGTAAATGATTCTTTTAATGTATTGTTGAATACATTTGCTCATAATTCATTGCGTATTTTTGCATCTGTGTTTCTTGGACATATTTGCATGTAGTTTCTTTTTTTTTTTTTTGTAGAATCTTTATGTGGTTTTGGTATCAGGGTAGTGCTGGCCTTATAGAATGAATTTGGAAGTGTTCCTTCCTGTTCTAGTTTTTGGAATAGTTTGAGAAGAATAGGTATTAACACTTCTTTAAATGTTTGGTAGAATTCACCTTGTGGAGCTATCTGGTCCTATACTTTTGTTTGTTGGGAGTTTTTGATTACCAGTTCAATTTTGTTACTAGTAATTGGTCTGTTCAAATTTTCTATTTCTTCCTGATTCATTATTGGAAGATTGTATGTTTCTAGGAATTTATCCATTGTCTAGATTGTCTAGTTTGTTGGCCTACAATTTACATAGCATTCTCTTATAATTCTTTGCATTTCTGTGGTGTCAATTGTTATTTCGCCTCCTTCACTTATGACTGTATTTGTTTGAGACTTCTCTCTTATATTCTGATGAGTCTGGCTAAAGATTTATGAATTTTGTTTATCTTTTCAAAGAACCAATCCTTGGTTTCATTGATATTTTCTATTATTTTATTTTTAATTCATTTATTTCTACTCCAATCTTTATTGTGTCCTTTTTTTTCTACTAGCTTTGGGCTGTGTTTGTTCTTCTTTCTCTAGTTCCTTTAGGTGTAAGATTAAGCTTGTTATTTGAGATTTTTCTTCTTTCTTGAGATAGGCCCATATCACATAAACTTCCCTCTTAGAATTGCTTTTGCTGTGTCCTAAACATTTTGGACCATTGTGTTTTCATTTTCTTTGGTCTCCATGTATTTTTTTATTTCTTCTTTGATTTCTTGGTTGATCCATTGATTGTTTAGTAGTATGTTGTTTAGCCTCCATGACTTTTGAAGACTTAGTAAGAAGAAATAGAATGTAAAATATCTCAGTAATTTTTATATTGGTTGCATGTCAGAATGATCTTATTATACATATATTGGGTTAAATAAAGTATATTATTAAAATTAATTTTACCTGTTCCTTTTTTTTCCTCCCTACATGTTCCTTTTTACCTGTCTTTAATGTGGCTATGAGAAAACTTGCAAGGTGTAGTGGCTTGCGTTATATTTCTATTGGACAGCACTGTTCTATACTAACATTTAGAAACTCTTTGTAATCTTTTTTTATACTACTGTGAATACATCTGTCTTTTTTTTCCTGGATTTTAAGTTTCTTAAAGACTGGGATATAGTTAAAAAAATCTTTGACTTACATGTCTTACATGTAATAAGTACTCAAACAAATGCATAATGAGTTAAGCCAAATAAAGCCCCATTCAAATGCTTTTTCTTGGGTGAGTATAGCCAGTTTTCTGGGTTTTTAAAAGGGAAGTTTTGAAATTTAAGAGTTTCAGGAGTTTTAGGTTAGTAATTTTCAGTTCTTCCTTCTGTAAGATTGATGCCTCAATAAATGGGACTTCTTGCAGAGGAAAAGGTGTAAGGTAGAATCTTTGTCTCATGTCTTTTTAAAATTCCTATAAGGCCATCTCTAATTTTTAACACAGAGGATGCTTAACTATATTATAAAGTAGATAACTGCCAAATAGTTGTGCTATACCAGAGATATGGTGTTATACTGGGGATGACATACATTTAAGGGCTCAGGATCAATTAAAAAGGTTATAGACATGAACAGTAACATATCAGAAATTCAATTCAAACCATCAAATATTTATTGAACATCTGTGATGTGCTGGGCATTTTTCTAGGCTCTTGGGATATATCAGTGGATAGAAACCAACAAAAAATGTCTGCTCTTGTGGAGCTTATGTCCTGTTATGTTTACTATAACATGATAAATAAATTATATAGTCTGCTAGGAGCTGATAAGTGCAACAGAAAGAAAACCCACAGCATCATGGAACTAGTTACAATTTTATGTAGAATAGTCAGGACGGGACTCACTAAAAAGGTGCTATTTAGGCAAAGTCTTGATGGAGGCGAGGGATTTATCCATAGAGCTATCTCAGGCAGAAATATTCCAGCCAATGATGAGTCAATGCCAAGGGTCTGGTTAGGGAGTCTGTTGGTGTGATCAAGGAATAGCAGGAAGGCAGAGCAGTCGGAACAAAGTCAACAAGGAGGATTGTACAAAATGAAAGCAGTGAGACAATTGGGGCCAAATCATGTGGACTTTGGCTTTTGTTTTGAGAGAACTGGAGAGCCACTTAAGAGACTGCAGAGGAATGACCTGATCTGACTGAAGTTTTAAAAGAACCACTCTATCCTAATCTGTTGAGAATATACCAGAGGTTGGCAAATTGTTCTTTAAAGAGCCAGAGAGTAAATATTTTAGGCTATGTCGGCTATATAGTTTCTCTCACAACTCTTCAACTCTGCTGTTGTAGCATATGTCTACCCATACACATGAATGAATGAGCATGGCTGTGTTCCATTAAAGCTTTATTTATAGAGACCAAAATTTGAGTGGCATGTAATTTACATGTTGCCTCAAAATTTTTTTCTCCTTTTGATTTCTTTAACCAATTTTGCTCTCAGGATGCACAAAACCAGGAAGTTGGACCAGTTTGGCCAGTAGGCAGTAGTTTGTCAACCTCGTAAATAAACTGTAAGGGGATAAAAGAAGAACAGTGGAGACCATTTAGTAATCCAAGGAAGAGAGATGATAATCTAGACCACCGTGACAGCAGTTAAAGTGTAAGAAGTGGTCCTAGTCTAAATGCATCTTGAAGGTTAAGCCAAAAAGACTTGCTGATGATTGGATGTGGGGTATGAGAAAAAGGGAAGGATCAAGGATGATCTCAGGATTTTCATCTGAGCACCTTGAAGAGTGTATTACCAACAACTGAGGCAGGGAAGGCTGTAGGCCAAGTGGGTTTTAGGGAGAAGATCAGAAGTTTCTTTTGACATGTTGACTTTGAGATGCCTATTAAATATCAAAGTGGAGATGGTGAGGAGGCAGATGGATGTACAAGTTTGGGGTTTGGAGAAAGGTGTGGTGTGGAGATATTCTTTGGGGA
The DNA here is from genome assembly GCF_023065955.2 of Ursus arctos. Classification (NCBI taxonomy): domain Eukaryota; kingdom Metazoa; phylum Chordata; class Mammalia; order Carnivora; family Ursidae; genus Ursus; species Ursus arctos. The sequence continues at coordinate 20,790,637 of NW_026622930.1, forward strand.
ATCATCACAAATAGATAAAAATATTTAAAGCCTTGTGATTTCGTGAGATCAGCCAGGGAATAAGCATTGATAGAAAAGACAAAAGAACCAAAGACTGGACCCCAGGTTATCACAACATTAAGAGTTTGATGCAAAGAGAGAAGCAGTCAGGAGTTAAGTGGAAAACCAGAGTAGTGTGGTCTCTTGGAAGCAAGGGGAAGAAAGGGAATCAGTGAGGAGGAAGTGAACAATATACCAGACACTGCTATAACAATATACTGCTAATAGATCAATTAGGATGAAGACTGAAAATTGACCATTGGATTTAGTAATATGAATTCACTGATGACCTTAATGAGATCAGTTTCCATGCGGCTGTGCGATTGAAAACCTAGTTAGAGTGTGTTTAACAAGGAATAGGAGGAAAGCAATTTGCAGCAGTGAGAAAAGACAACTCTTTTTTTTCTGTTTTTAGCTTTGTGACAGAGGAGCCAAAGAAATGATGGGGGAGAAGTGGAGTCAAGAAGAGATTTTTTTTTAACATAGGAAAAACAATGCCATGTTTATATGCTGGGGGGATAATAATAGAGGAGGAAAATCCAAAGAATGATTACTTTATTACTTTACAATACCTCAAAGAGGAAAATCTATACTGCATTTACCAGAATATAGGTAGCCTTGTCCATAATTATACAAGGTTAATAATATACAGAGATAACAAAAATAATTTAATTAGAATAACTAGCTGTAAAAAGGCTTTGATGTTTAATTGACAATTTTGTTTGCCACCTTAGAATTTAGAAGGACTTTTTCTTTTGGGATAAATTGTATGACCCAATTGTGTTGAAGAAGCTGAGCTGAGACCTTAATTTTCCTCTTTATTAAAGTTTCCTAAATTAGAGACACTTGATATCATTATGCTGACCTTAGAGCTATCATCATTAGCCTTATTTACCAGTAATTATATTATCAACAAGGTAGATGATGATTTTTCCCTTGAGAAGTATTTCTGTATGTTAAGGCTAATACCAACTTGTACACTTTGTCCTCCCTTTCTTAGTTAATTTGGACCAAGCACAATCAGAGGAAATACAGGGGACTAGGAAATAAATCAGTTGTTGTCAACTTCCAAGTTCCCATTTAACACTTAGTTGGCAACTCTCAGAAGGCTTTGTAATTGGAAAGCCAAAATCATAGAAAGAGTTAAAAGGTTTTAGCAGAGATTTTTCAAAAGAAGTTTCCAAACCTCTCTGTGGAATTAAGACCAACATTAGATAATCTACTCATTTTCCAGCCTGCTGGTATCTCCCTAAAATCAGACTTGGAATAAACAAATTGAGTTTTATCTTTCAATTCATTATCATTTAAATTAGGACATCTCTTAACACACAACACAAAACTGAGGATTGTCTTAGGCACGTTTGAGATAGTTAATTTAATAAAACCTTAAAGCAAATAGGTGGATTGGATACTTGTGGACATTTTTTCCAAGCATTGATTTTTTTTGATGGTTGTTATTACTATATTAAAAAGTTAAAGAATCTTTCTCTGAAAATGATGGATAGTACTACACAATTTCTGAGGCTGCCATGTGAGTATGAAATTACTAGCCCCTGAATTTCCTTTTCAGCTAACTGGGACGAACAATAAGAAGCACCAGCCACAGGTTTCATTTTCATTCTATGTAATTACCATCTCTAATCTCAAACCATTCAACCATTCCTACTCCTATACTCTGTACTGTCGCCATTACCAGCTTATAATTATTCTTGAGAAGTTTCTGAATATAGCCCAGGTGATACATCAACCACCAGGGGCCCCTTTCCCCTTTTAATCATGGTATGAGGGGTCTAGAAGTGGTGTTTTCAGGTCTCGGGGATAGAATAGAATGATTGGTTGGAGAGAGGGTATTGGGACCGAGATAGAATGGAAGAGGTGGTGTAGGTTGAAGGTCTTCCAGATGGTAGATAGGGTGTGGCTGCAGGGTGAGTGGGCTTAGCGAGAACTCATGAAGACCATGTAGCTTGGATGGTCAGTTAAAGAAGCACAAGAAAATACTTCCAACTTCCTTCAGTTATTGCTCCCATTAGTGGCTCAGCTTGGATGTCTGGGAGGACCTGAGAGTGCCAGAGGTGTGTGCTCACTTTTTCCCTTTCTCCAGAGTTGGCCCACAGATGGTGAAAACAGGTATGATGTCAGGCAGCTCCTTTTCCATCTGGATCATGGCATCGATTGGGCAGGGTATCTCATTTCTCCAACATTTGGTGAAGCTATTAATACTTTCCCGAGTTCTTTTACTGTCAGAATGCTTAAGGAACACTTGGAGAAATCAGAGAAATATCTGAAAGCAAACAGAGTGAAGTGGTTCTATTTGTTATTAATAACAATTCCTAGGAGTCCCATATTCCCACAGATCCACAAATCTAGTCAGACAATATCTAAATTTGTCCACTCTTATACCAGAAGCCTCTTTCACATGATGTCCAGAGCACTGAGGTGGAATATAATAAAATTTACACCTGGGACTTGCTAAAAAGAAACAGGGATGATATGGTTTTGTTTTTCTCAAATTTTTACCTCATCTACTTAATATGGCCCTTGCTGAGAAACTTGAAAAGCCTCCTAGAGCACTGGGGCTCTTTCAGAATTTTTTGCAACTCTCTCTCTGGGGTTAGCCCTGCAGATTCAGATGTGGTGAAAGAAAACGGAGTCATGGGAATAAGTTATAAATAGGCTTTTGTCAAAATACTTCCTGCCTGAGGGGCAGATCTGTAGTGCTGTTTTCGATTGTAAATTTCCTAATGATTAGAATCCTTTGTTTAAATCCTATTATGGTGAATTATTAATACATCATAACGTGGGTTTCCTATGCCTGAGCTATTTCTGTAGTGCGTTGTGACTCTACTAACTCCAAATGGGCTACAAGGAACCATGCGGTTGTCATTTAAGACTGAGAGGCACATGACTGACATACAATTAAACTTTTTTATTGTGTGCTGTTCAAACAGCAATTGCCATCAGTGATATACAGTATTCCTAAATATTCCCCAAATAGATCCCCAAATTATACTAAATGGGTGATAGAATCCAAGTTGTTTACACTATCTTGATAACTGTACTTTGTAAGCTTTACTTTTTACTTATTAAATTCATATGACAGATAACAATTAGTTGCTTGCTTTTCCCGCCGCAACTTAAACAGCAATGCTTTTATAGGAAACAGAAATTCTGGTTTAATGTGATGAGGCCGTCCAATAGAATAAATTATAAAGGGGTTTTACTTTTCTTACTGTTTAGCTTGCCAGATATAGCTACCAAATAGGCTTAAAGTTAAGACTCACTGGCTTAGATTTATCACATCCTGAACATCTAAACTGTAATGACTAGATTATTGTTCAAGTCATTTTCAGTGTGATATCTGCCTCCCTCTCTGATAATCCTAAAGACATATTAACTCAACTATCTGATAAAATTGCCCATTCTGCACCTTTTTAAAAAATGCCACATTTTAAATGTTAATTATCTTAAAGCATAATACTATTATAATAATTTCCATTCCACCATCTTAAAAAAGTATGCACATGGAAAAGTGTCTGTTCATATCTTCTGCCCATTTTTTGATTTGTTTATTTGTTTCCCTTGTATTGAGTTTGAGAAGTTCTTTGTACATCTTGGATACCAGTCTTTTATCTGTAGCATTACTTGCAAATATCTTCTCCCATTCCGTGGTCTGCCTCTTAGTTTTTTTGACTGTTTCCTTGGCTGTGCAGAAGCTTTTTATCTTGATGAAGTCCCACAAGTTCATTTTTTCTTTTGTTTCTCTTGTCTTTGGAGATGTGTCATGAAAAAAGTTACTGTGGCCGATGTCAAAGAGGATGCAGCCTATGTTCTCCTCCAGGACTTTGATGGATTCCTGTCTCACATCGAGGTCTTTCATCCATTTGGAGTTTATCTTTGTGTATGGTGTGAGAGAGTGGTCAAGTTTCATTCTTTTGCATATAGCTGTCCAATTTTCCCAGCACCATTTATTGAAGAGACTTTTCCACCAGATGTTTTTTCCTGCTTTGTCAAAGATTAGTTGCCCAAAGAGCTGAGGGTCCATTTCTGGGTTCTCTGTTCTGTTCCATTGGTCTATGTGTCTGTTTCTGTGCCAGTACCATGCTGTCTTTTTGATCACAGCTTTGTAGTACAGCTCGAAATCTGGCATTGTGATGCCCCCAGCTTTGTTTTTCCTTTTCAACAATTCCTTGGCGATTCGGGGCCTTTTCTGGTTCCACACAAATTTAAGGGCTGTTTGTTCCAGTTCTTTGAAAAATGTCATTGGTATTTTGATCGGGATGGCATTGAAAATGTAGATTGCTCTGGGTAGCGTAGACATTTTAACTATGTTTATTCTTCCGATCCATGAGCATGGAATATTTTTCCATCTTTTTGTGTCTTCTTCAATACAAATGGCTAACAGACACATGAAAAAATGTTCAATATCATTAGCCATCAGGGAAATTCAAATCAAAACCACATTGAGATACCACCTTACGCCAGTTAGAATGGCAAAAATTGACAAGGCAGGAAACAACAAATGCTGGAGAGGAGGTGGAGAAAGGGGATCCCTCCTACATTGTTGGTAGGAACGCAAGTTGGTACAGCCACTTTGGAAAACAGTGTGGAGGTCCCTTAAAAAGTTAAAAATTGAGCTACCCTATGACCCAGCCATTGCACTACTGGGTATTTACCCCAAAGATACAGATGTAGTGAAGAGAAGGGCCATATGCACCCCAATGTTCACAGCAGCATTGTCCACAATAGCTAAATTGTGGAAGGAGCTGAGATGCCCTTCAACAGATGACTGGATTAAGAAGTTGTGGTCCATATATACAATGGAATATTACTCAGCCATCAAAAAGAATGATTTCACAACATTTGCAGCAACATGGACGGCACTGGAGGAGATAATGCTAAGTGAAATAAGTCAAGCAGAGAAAGACAATTATCATCATATGGTTTCACTCATTTATGGAACATAAGAAGTAGGAAGATGGGTAGGAGAAGAAGGGGAAGAAGGAAGGGGGAGTAAACAGAAGGGGGAATGAACCATGAGAGACTATGGACTCTGAAGGCTTCAGAGGGGAGGGGGGTGGTGGATTGGGATAGGCCGGTGATGGGTAGTAAGGAGGGCACGTATTGCATGGTGTACTGGGTGTTATACGCAAGTAATGAATCATGGAATTTTACATCAAAAACTAGGGATGTACTGTATGGTGACTAACATAATAAAAAATTATAAAAAAAAGTATGCACATGATAAAAAAAAATTCAGCAGTACAGAAGAGTACCAACTGACAATTTTCCATCTGTGTTAGTCTACCTGGGCTGCTGTAACAAAATACCACACTGGTGGCCCAAATAACAGAAATTTACTTGCTCAAAACTCTGAATCTAGAAGTACAGGATTGAAGTGCCTGCAGATTTAGTTTCTGGTGTGGGCTCTCTTCAGTGGCCACCCTCTGACTGTGGACCTTTGTGACTTTTTGTCACCTTTTCTCTGTGAGTGAATGACAATGAAAGAGATCTCTGGTGGCTCTTCCTCTTCTCATAAGGACTTGGTCCCAACCTTATGACCTTGTTTCATCTTAATTACCTCCATAAAGGCCCTGGGTCCAAGTACAGGCACACTGGGGGTTAGGAGGGTAACACAATTCAGTGTATAACACCACTCAATCCCTAGTCTCAATTACCAGAGAAAACCACTTTCAGTCAATTTTTTATTTTAACTCTTCTGGTGGTTATTTTCGTAATTCTGTTACATACTTAAATATGTGTTTTTTTAGGGTATAGATATTTAGACACTATAACTTTTGGCTGAATATAATGAAGAATAAGAAATCAGTTGACAATGTTATCTGCTAACTCCCAGCTTTAAAATTTTTTTTGCTAGTATTAACTTTAGCTTTTTTAATTGGTTGACTTTATAACCTTAGAAAACAGACCCCTATTTCTCTCTCTCTCTCTCTCTTTTTTTTTTTTTAAGATTTATTTATTTGTTTTAGAGAAAGAGAGAGAGAGCGCGCATGGAGGGAAGGGCAGAGGGAGAGAGAGAAATGTCCTATTTGCTCACTTTGGTCTTTTTGTGTGTGCTGTTGACGTACAGTTCATTTTCCTCAAATGTCTGGTAATTCTTGTGGTTCACTTATATTTTTGAATGAAAGATAAGGATGGTTCATGTCAGGTTAATGGTGTATATATATTTTCCCCAAGATGCCTTTCCCTGACTGGGGGGGTGATGGTGATGCCTGTGTCAATGTCCAGGCTACGTTTTATGATGCAAAGGCAGAAGTAGGTAAGTGGGCTGGGTCTGCCCCTACCCCAAACCTGGAGCTTGGCCCCATCTACACTGATCACTCATTTCCTTTAAGATCACTTTCTTGATTTCAGCCTGGGGCAAACACTGAATGTGTCAGTTGTTTTAACTGATGTAGTGAGAGGTGATGAGGGGGCCACGTGAGACAGATTTGCAACTCATTACTCTAGTTAGCCCCTCCTTCCTGTGACTTTTAGGCTTCAGGGTCTCTGTGGGACTCTGCAGGGAAGAACACATCCCTCCACAACTGCAGTCTTGTCCAGTCACTGTGTTCCAGCTGCAGCCTTCTCCGCTCTGTTATCCATCAACTCCAGGCCATAGCGTCTCCATCTTTCAGAGAGCCACCAGAGACTTTGGTGTTGTTGGTGTCACTCCTCCTGTTCACAGTATGGTTTTGGCTTGGTCCCATTTTATACTTTTTCACTGTCATTTCAGTGGAATTTGAAATAAGAAGGTTGGTAGGTGCCAGGACTCAGCTCACCCCTCTGAGCTGGAATTTTTCTTTTCTTTTTTTTTTTTTTAGATTTTATCCATTTATTTGAGAGAGAGTGAGAGAAAGAGCACGAATTGGGTGAGGGGCAGAGGGAGAAGCAGACTCCCCGCTGAGCAGGGAGCCCAATGTGGGACTCAATCCCAGGACTGCAGGATCATGACCTGAGCCAAAGACAGACACTTAACTAACTGAGCCACCCAGGCACTCTTTCCCTCCCTCCCTCCCTCCCTCCCTCCCTCCCTCCCTCCCTCCCTTCCTTCCTTCCTTCCTTCTTTTCTAAGATTTATTTATTTATTTGAGAGAGACAGAGAGAGGCATGGGGCAGAGGGAGAGAGTGAATCTCAAGCAGATTCCCTGCTGAGTGTGGAGCCTGACTCAGGGCTCTATCTCACAACCCTGAGATCATGACCTGAGCCGAAATCAAGAGTTGGACACTTAACCCACTGAACCACCCAGGAACCCTGGAACTTTTCTATGTTTTGAAACAGAATGCATTGCTACTCAGTTTTTCTTGCCCCTTTAGTATTCAGGATAAGAAACCCTGTGTGTTGTAATATATTTCCCCCCAAAGACTCTAAGCATTTAAGAGTATTTCTTCTCAAACTGTTATTGTTTTGAATTCTTGTGATTATAGTTTTCATTTTTTGCCCTCACTTTTGCCTTATTGCCACTCACATGGTGCTATTCTGAATTACACTCTTTTCCTCTAACTGGCTGCTTCTGATATAAAGTAGATTATCCCTAAAGCAAGAGTCAGTAAACTTTGAGGGTGTTTTGAGAGACACTCCTTTGGGCAACATGTATAAACTTCAGGGCATGAATTTTGCGACATCTATTGTGATTGGCTTAAGGCCATTTACCCTTAGTGATTTGGGTCTATCTTTAGATAATTGAAAGCTGCTAGATAAATTAAACTCTGACCAAGTATTATAGATTTGTCATCTTCATTAGAGCACTATTTAAATTCCTAATGTCAATAATAAGCATATTATTTCTCTTAGCCATCACTGCCTGTCAATGGATCATAATTCAATTCATCATGAGTAAATTGTTCACATAAAGACCATTTATAATCAGGATACAATTTTATACTTGTTATTGATACTCAACAATTTATTTATTAATATGAATAAATTAGCAAATTTGCCAATTTTTTTCCTGTTTTGAGTTATAACACAGATAATGATAACCCTAAAAGAAGCTCACAAATTGCAAAAGCATTACTGTAGGACTCAGCACAATCATTTCATAGGAAGAAAATTTATTTCATGTTGTGAATGCAAATTTTAGTAATAATTGTGTTGAAGTTACTTTTCTAGGACTGTTTCCAAAGTGTTATTTCAACTACTCAAGATAATGTTTCAGAACATCACAGGTGAGAAACACATGCCAAAAAATAACACAACTGTTTAGTTTCGTTAGTTACAAGTGAACGGGTGGATAAGTCATGATTTCAAGTGTGTGTAATATTTCTATGAAGACGTCCAAGTCTCAATGATAATCAGAAATGGGTGTTGCTATGGGGATATCCTAGGTGAGTCAGGGGGACCATCTTTGGGGGCCCATTGGGCCCACTAACGCCACTCCACAGACTTAAAACAACAAAAGCTTTGAATTCCTTGGTGTGCTTCATGAGCACTGAGAAGCAAATGCCATCTCTGTTTGGGACGAAATTGAGGGGCTGTTTTGACAAATAATCTGGAGAGTCCATCTGTGGATAAAGACTGATCTTAACCATTTTAAGTAAGGGAGCACTGTTGGGGAATAGAGATTACGTCCAATGATCAACAGGTTGGAAAGAGCTAGCAGTTTCAGAGAGAAGAAACTTCTCTTGATAACTTTAGTGTTGCTTGAAGTGTTTGATAGCTTTAGTGCTGTATCGTGGGTTGGAAACAAGTAAGTAAAGAAATCAATCCCTGAAGACAAGTTAAATGTTTTCAGGTGAATCTGCACAGTGAAGTAGTAACTCTGAATAACCAAAATTTGCAAAGCTAGCTTTTATTCTATTATATGAACCGATCTGCTTTTGGCCTGATAATTGTAGCTGTGTAGAACTGGTAATTCGATGAGTGATTCACATCCAGCCCAGTATGATTCAGACATCATAACCAAAAAGGAAACAGAAGAAATTTCCTGGGTCATATGTCTAGGCTCCAAAGAGAAAGAGATGGCAGACCTACACGATAGGAAAAACTGATTCTTCTTTCTTAGTGCTTTTCTTTTTGGTCATGAAAACATGTTTTAAAGGAAAGGGATATACGTAGAGTTTTAAAATTGGAAGAGGCCATCCAGCTTTTTCATTTCTAGACTTAAAAGTGGCCCAGTGATTTGCCCAAGGGCCAGCAGTTACCGTGTGTCCAGGCTGCTTTATTAATCAATGGGTGATTTAGTGTGCTCTGCTCATAATTCCCACTTGCTGCTACTTAGAAATATTTCTAGAGTTCACGTCTTTTATTCTGTGAGAGTAGCCAAGAAGAACAGTTCTTAGTTTGCTCAGCCACATAAGCTGAAATATTGCCAGTTTTTTTTTTTTCCTGGGCAACACATAATAGTTGGGTCATATCAGGTAGATCCTTGTGAAGAGATGATTAATAGTTTCAGAGTCTGAAAAAACAACTCAAAGCTAAGCCTTCCCCTCCTTCACCTCATAATAGCTGCTCCATGCATGTATCCTGTTGGACTTTTCAGTTTTGAGGAATTCACATTGTCTTTGGTTGTATCCGGGAACATGAAGGCGGACCAAGCCAACATGGGGCTAATTTTATCTTGTGGTCACCAACTAAGTTAATAGCATTTGCCATTTGCTGAATCTTTAGTATGAAACGCTAGCTACAAGTGAGCAGCTCAATGCTGACCTGGTTGAGCCGATGTCTGTTGAGCATCTTACACGATGTTGTCACTGCAGTTAGCGTCAAGCAAGTTTTCTAGAAAGTGTCCATTATTTTGATATCACTTGGGATTCAGACATGCTGGTAGCCTCCCTTCCTTCTGGGAGGTAATGATTCAGTGGTAATGCTATCCCTTCTCCAGAGATGAACTTTTGCCCCAAGAAACATCACGTGCACAAGGGTTAGGTCAGCTGTCTTGTGTATGTAATGGGTTCAAATACATGTTCAAGAAACCAGCCTTTTAGAAGTTCCCCTACCAATGCGAGTAGTGTAGGGTCAGCTCACAAAACTGTTTGGTTATACTCTTTTGGGATTTGGCCCTGCTTATTTGGGGTTAGATGGGAGTTTTCAAGCAGTTCATAGTCATCCTGCACGTTGGGGAGACTTTGCCTCATATCCCGGGTAACCTTTTGGATCTGAATGCCAGTGCTGTTCTTCGGAGAAACCCTCTGGCCCCGGTATGCCTGAGCCTGGCGTTTACAGATGCCAAACTTGCTGAGCAGGATAAATACATCCCTCTGGAAGGCCTTCGTGAAAATAGCGTAGAGAAATGGATTGGCACAGGAGTTAAGTGGATAGAAGAGAACCAGCAAGATTTTGGAGTTGGTAACGGTGATGAGGGGCTTGTTCATCAGTGCTGACAGAGCGTAGAATGAGATTGGGGCCATGCACATGAAGTCAGTGAAGATTAACACAGCCATCCTTTTGGCAATTTTGGTGTCTTTGTCCCCCGGGTTGTACTGGGGATTTCGGACTGTGATGTAGATCTTCACGTAACAGGAGCAGACAATGATAAAGGCAACAATGTTGAGCAACAGAACAAGGATAATATATGCCAGGGCAAGAGGTGTCTCAGTGTCCATGGGCAGGCAGATGCTGACCTTGGCATAGCTGCTTATTCCCACCAAAGGGAGCAGGGCGAGCAGGAAGCAGCAAACCCAGCCCCCAACCATGATGGCATATGCATGCCTGAGGCGGATCTTCCGGTCCAGGCGCATGGCGAAGGTAATGGCATACCAGCGCTCCAGCGTGATGACTGTCAGTGTATACACTGACAATTCACTGGCAAAGACGGTGAAGAAACCAGCTGTGTTACACCCAGGGCCTGTCTGCCAGTCGATGGCGTGGTTGTAGTACTCAGAGTGAGTGTAGAGGTCTACGGAGGCGATGAGGAGCAGATACATCCCCATGCAGAAATCTGCAAAGGCCAAGTTGCACATGAGAAAGCGCGGGACAGTCAGTTTGTAGTGGCTGGTAAGGAGGATAATCAGGACAAAGACATTGCCCAGGAGAGCCAGCAGACTAACAAACCACACCACGATTCTCAGGAATTTGTAGCCCATTATGTCTTCACAGGGGTTGAACTCATCTGACTTGGGAGTACACACCATGTCTTCATTGCCCCCACACACAGTGTAGTCATAATGGCTATCAAAGGCCTGTAGGGTCTCTTCCTGAGGATTCTTTAGCTCCTGACCAAAACCGAGGATCTCATCTTCTTGTTCTTCAAAGAAGACGTAATAATGAGAGTTGCTGTGGGTATCCTGGAATTTGGAGTTGTCCTTGTACCCAGCATGGCTGTCACCCAGATACTCTTCATACTCCTGGTCAAAGGGGCCATTCAAAGCATTCACAGATTTTCTCTGACGCAGACTCCGAATACTGCTCTCATTACACATTAAGGACTCAAGGATTCTGCAAGGCAACAGAAATAAGTCACTGCTTGCCGAAAACCCCTAATGGTCCCCATAACACTTAGCAAAATAGGCTGAATATTTACTACGATCTACATGATTTGACAAGATTCCTCATGACCTAGTCAGGCCTGTTTCTCCTACATCATTTCCTATTACCCACCCCACCCCACTCAAGTGTCCCTTTCTCAGAGAGGCCTTCCCTGATCTCCCTAAATAAATTGTCCTACCTTATGTTTATTTCTTTTATAGTAATATCTGATATTTTCTTATTTGCTTATTTTCTGACTTCCCCTACTAGAGTGTAAACAAAATGCAAGAGGGCTCTTGTCCGACCTATTCATTGCTATGGGATAGGACAGTGCCAGCCACATAGTACGTGCTCAATAAATATTTATTGAACAAATAAATGGATACTATCATGCAGGCATGCTCATGAAAGTGAGATTTCATTTTTCACTAGCCCACCATACTGACATCACAAAGGATTCTTTAACTTGCTTCAGCTACTGTGATGTTGATTTATCTGTTGTGCTCTAGTTAAAATGTCGAATGGACTGCCTATTCCAAACTGTTTGGAGGTTAATGAGAAATCTGGGCCCTGCCCTTGAGATCCGCTTTAGCCTCCCACCCATCCCTGGTCCTTTTCTAGCCAGGGACACATGGCATCAGTTATCAAGCCTGCTATCACCAGCCCCCTACCCCACTTTTTGCTTTCTGCAGGTGTTAGGCCCATACTGGCTTTCTTTGCATAGCCATTTAACTTTCCCTTTTGTTTCTTCCCCCACAGTTAGATCCCAGTTTATTTCTGACCGCAAATATGAGTCAGCAAGCCAGCCTGTAGATATTGTATAGACACTGAGAAGAAGTGAATAAATGAGAAATGAAGGTGGTGATGGGACAACGGGATTACACGAGACGCAAGGGGGAATAAAGCGGAGTAAAAGTGTAGGTGAAGACAAGATGCAGAGAAAGCGTGGAGAGAAGAAGGCTGTCCCTCCTTTGCAGCTTGCAAGCAGCCTGATAAAATAATTCATAACACGCTGATATTTATCGAGAATTTAAAATATTCCAGGTCATTGCAATAGGTGTTTTCTATTCAGTTTCTCATTTAATCTTCCCAAAACCTCTGTGAATGATGACATTACAATCTCCATTCACAGAGGCTCAGGGAAGTTAAGTAAGTAGGCTGAAATAACACAACTAGAAAGTGGCAGAGCTCAGGTACAAAGCCAGCTGACTCCAAAGCCCACACACAGGTAACCAGTAAGCTGTGACATTTGCAAAGTCTTAATTGCTTGTGTTTCTAAGTTTGTCCTCATTGTTGTGGCATCTAATATGTGTTGAATCTGGAGACTAGGAATAGTGCAGTATAATCTCTATGAGATTCTACACGATTCCCACACCTCCCTGCTGTGATCCAGTGACATTGGTCTTATTTCTCATCTGCAGTTACTTCGAGTCTGCAGGGGCATTGTGTCCTATGGAGTTCATGTTTCTTATGGATGCTTTAATTCTTTCCACCTGGCTTTCAAACCACAGACCTTCCCCAAACCCAGAAATTACTTCAACTTCCACCAAGACCTCTTGTCACTTATTCCAGACACCTGCCATTTACCCTCTGATTTTCTTCTGATTCTTAAAAGCACAGCAGTGGCTCGGATAAGAAAGGTCGGCCCGTGTGAGTTGAAGGAAACTCAAGGAAAGTGGGAGTTTCTTTAGAGTCCATGTGTTTCTTGCTATCAATTCCTTCAAGTGCTCCAGGCCTTTGGATGGCAGGGCAGTGACACTGGTGTAAGAGACGTCCCTGGGAAGGAGAGAACACAGATCTGGTGAGCAGCCAGAGCCTTCTACTTCTTGACCAGATGGTCAAGTGAGCCTGAGATTAATAGGGGCTTGCTCCTTTCTGCTCTCGAACATAGACTCAGTTCTTTAGATCCTGCCAGTGGTCGAAGGAGGGCTATTTGGCTTCTCAGTTGATATGTTACAAGGGACTCCCCATTTTTACTACTTGGAATTCCGGTATGCATCAATACAAATAACAGTTTAGCAGATATTTTATTTATTGCAATAAACGCAAACTCTTGGAATCAGAGACAGATATCAATTTTGCTCCAGAAAATTACACCACATAACTACTAAAGGGTCTCCAGAGGCAAGAGAAATATATTTGAACAGGCTTAAACGGGACTGAATTGCTCTCAGTCTCTCTGAGGACTAGGGATTTGGGATTAATAAACTGCTCACTGATATGGACCAACACTAGTATCATGGAAATCCTTCTAATGATGCAGAATTTGGGAGTTATACCAGTTACATGGTGAAATCATGACTGAGAACAAACTCCCCAGAGTTTCTTTAGAAGGCTATAAGTGTATTTCATGGAAAGAAAACTCCAGTATTTATACTAATAATCTAAGATTATTTAGATTAATAATCTGAGAAATGAGATTTAAGATACTTCTAAAAACAATGGGGAGGGTGGTGAAGCTGGGAACATAGACATTAGTGTTAATTACTAAAGTAGAATTAATTCACATTGCAGTGTGACATTTCCTGTTCTTTTCTCAGTCCCAGAGAGTCCAGGTTATATGTTTTACTCCATCATTTTTACTTGCATTGAATAATAGCTTGAATAAAACCATGAATATTTAACCTAATATCTCTCATTTTGTATTTTATCAATTAAAATATTCACTAAATATTCTTATATTTTACATATTTTATAATGTTTACATTTTTTAAAGGCTTTATTTATTTATTTTAGAGAAGGGGAAGGGGTAGAGGGAGAGGAAGAGAAGCAGATTCCCTGCTGAGCATGGAGCCCAATGATGATGCGGGCCTCGATCTCACGACCCTGAGATCATGACCTGAGCCAAAAGCAAGAGTCTGACGCATAACTGAATGAGGCACCCAGGCACCCCTGCTTTACAATTCTTTAATAATTACAATTTAAAAATGTTTAATATAATAGTAGTATCTTCTTAGCAAGAAAATGCCAGTATTTACAGCTTTTTCCTCCATATCGTTGTAATTTGACTTAGCTGGGATTTATATACTCACAGTTCAAGGCTGCTAGAATTTGCTAGTCGTTTTTTATAAACATGAAGCTCTCACATCAAGCTCATTCTTATACAGAACAGTGATTCTTAGGGAAGGGTGTCACATTTGCTATTCTATTTTGTATGTACTTTAAAAATTCTATAATTTAGCGTTTCCTAAACTTGCCTGGTGGTAAGAATTACCCTTGGCTCTTATTACTATGTGATCCCAGGTAATTTTTAACATTAAGCAAGTACCTTTGGGAAACTGGCATGAATGAACAACTTTACTGTAGTTGCTGAGAGCTGAGGGATTTTGGAGCCAGCCACAAATGCTGTTGGGAAGTAAATGAAGCTAGACACTGCTCTCCTGCCTCATCGGTCCTTTTGATGCAGCATTTTCTCTTTTAGCCATGCTGTCTTCGAGGGGTTGCCATCTTTCTGCCTTCAGCTTTCTGAAAGCAACTTATGTGTCTCTTTATCCAGTGATGCTTTCATGTCAGTGAAACAAGAGAGCATCTCTTGGCTCATTTTCCCTGCTTTGCTGTCTGTTGGATACACTGATTGCGTGTGTTCATCTGAAAGAGTTTATCCTTCCAAGTACTGTGTTTGCATTTTAATAAATGTTTCTTGAGAGAACACTTTAGGAACCATTCCAGTTACTGACCTCCACACCAAACACCCCAAAACTAAGTGGCATCAAATGACAATCTTTTTATTATTAGCGTAGCTCTTTTGGGTCAGGAATTTGAACAGGGCATGGCAGGGATGGCTTCTCTCTGCTCCGTGATGTCTGGGGCTCAGCTGGGAAGACTTGAAGGCTGGGGCAAGTTAGTGACTGGGCTTGATATTATCTGCAGACTCCTTCCCTTGCATGTCTGGGCCAGAGTTGAGATGACTCAAAGCTCAGCTTAGCTGGGACTGTTAATGTGGCTTCCCCATGGGTCTTGGGCTTCTCATATCATGGCGGTCAAGTTCTGAGAGGGGGCATTTTGAGAGGAAGCATCTGTGGTGTCCCAAGAGAACTAGTAGATTTAAAGGTGGGGAACATGGAACCCATTTCACAATGGGAGGAGTGTCAAAGAATTTTGGGCCTTATTTTAAAACTTCTATAGTGATCCAAGTGGTGGGGATAGATAACATTGAGGCAGATATTTGGTGAAAACTGGCAATTTACCACTCTGCAAATCATTGTTTCTTGTTGAGGCACCAGCCTGGACCAGCATCAGAATTACCTGCAATACAGACTCCTGAGCCACGACGCAAACCAACTGGATTAGAATCTCTGATGGTAGGGCCCAGGAATCTGCATTATTTTATTTTATTTTTTTTAATGATTTTTTATTATATTATGTTAGTCACCATACAGTACATCCCTGGTTTCCGATGTAAAGCTCGATGATTCATTAGTTGCGTATAACACCCAGTGCACCATGCAATACGTGCCCTCCTTACTACCCATCACCGGTCTATCCCATTCCCCCACCCCCCTCCCCTCTGAGGCCCTCAGTTTGTTTCTCATAGTCCATAGTCTCTCATATTTCATTCCCCCTTCTGATTACCCCCCCTTTCTTTATCCCTTTCTTCCCCTACCAATCATCCTAGTTCTTATGTTCCATAGATGAGAGAAATCATATGATAGTTGTCTTTCTCTGCTTGACTTATTTCACTTAGCATTATCTCCTCCAGTGCCGTCCATATTGCAGCAAATGTTGAGAATTCGTTCTTTCTGATAGCTGAGTAATATTCCATTGTATATATGGACCACAACTTCTTAATCCAGTCATCTGTTGAAGGGCATCTCGGCTCCTTTCACGATTTAGCTATTGTGGACATTGCTGCTATGAACATTGGGGTGCATATGGCCCTTCTCTTCACTACGTCTGTATCTTTGGGGTAAACACCCAGTAGTGCAATGGCTGGGTCATAGGGTAGCTCAATTTTTAACTTTTTAAGGGACCTCCACACTGTTTTCAGGAATCTGCATTATTTAAGATGCACTCTAGGTAATTTAGAATCTCACTTCAATTCCTCAGAACATTTTTATGAAGCAGGTGGATATTAAAGCTGAGACAAAGAAAAGGAGGCATGTTATATCCAAAGAGATTCAGCAAACAAAGAGTGGAACCATAACTGTAATTAGGAGCTTGAGTTTGGGTTCAGTGCACTAGGAACTTTTCTCTACCCCCTATCATCAGGTCTCTGGAGTCTTTTGTGAACACAGATCCAGGTGCAGCAATCCTCCAGGGCCTCATTAGGAATCTGGGAGGGAGGAACTGATTCCATGGTTTGTCTGAGTGTCTTTAACAAACGTATCTCAGGGGCGCCTGGGTGGCGCAGTCGTTAAGCGTCTGCCTTCGGCTCAGGGCGTGATCCCGGAGTTCTGGGATCGAGCCCCACATCAGGCTCCTTTGCTAGGAGCCTGCTTCTTCCTCTCCCACTCCCCCTGCTTGTGTTCCCTCTCTCGCTGGCTGTCTCTGTCAAATAAATAAATAAAATCTTAAAAAAAAAAAAAAACAAAAAACAAACGTATCTCAGGTGGCCTCCAGTTGGGTCCCAGTGGGGCTGAATTGGGAGAGTGCTTGGACAGGCATGGAGAAAAGCAGGTGTTGGAAAATGTGTGTATAACTTATGATTGAGACATCTATAACATAATGAGAACTGGGCATGTAGTAGGTGTTCGATGAATGTCAATTCCTTTCTTGCCCAATTTCGGGTTTATTTCAGCACAAGTCAGAAACAAGGAACCCGGCAAATACAGCTCCAGGCCAGATCTTGACTGGTATATCCAACTGCTTATTTGACATCTCATCTTGGATGCCTCCTGGGCAACTCCACCCTAACAGGTCCATCCCAAACTTAGCTTTTGATCTCCCAGCCCCACCTAACCTATTCCATTTAACCTAGGGAAAAAAACCAAAAATCCTCTCTCCCCAAATCCCAAATCCATGTAATTGCTTCTCCAGTGTAAGCTCTCTAGCTTACACTGCAATAGCTTTCTTGTCTACCCTCCTTCCCTTCCAATGCATCCTCCACACAGCAGCCAGAGTAGTCAGACATAATATAGGGGTTGAGTAAGGTCGCTCTCCTGCTTAAAAGCTTTCAGTGACATCCCAATGTACCATGAATAACATTTACTCTTCATACCATGCCCTGTAATGTCCTGAAGATCTGGCCCTTGCCTACACCTCCAAGCTCATCTCAGGGACCTAAGGCCCCTTCTGCCCAAACTGGAATCTATCTGGAGCCATCTCAGTCCTCGCTGGCATAAGCCACTTGATGTAGCTCTGACTAGCCATTAGGCCTGCTGTTAACCTGAAGTGCTCCTGAGCTGCTATGCTTTCCTGATGCAGGCTGCTCCACTCCTGCTACTTTGGTACTTTATAGAGTCAAGCAAGGGGAACAATTGCTTTTTCCCCTTTTTTGGGATTTAACCTTTCTTGCAGAGATCTACAATTTTAATCAGATAGTCTGGCTGCTATCAGAAAGGCAGGTAGTTCTGTTATACTTGAAAATGGTTGTAGCACTTCCTCTCCACTCAAAAAATCCCAACTAGGATGATTCTTCCCTCCAAGCCTACTGGTGTTTATTTCCTCTTTTCTCTCCACCATCTTCTAGGACTTGTGTTTTCATGGAGTTTCTCTTGCCCTTGCCCAACGTTTATGCCAAGAATGTCTATAGTAAGATGCAATTGAACTACACCCTCTAATCAGATGTTAGCTTAGCTGTTTATATGTCTGTAGCTGTCTACAGTCTCATGGTTCTCATTACTACCACCTTAGTTTAGGTCTGAATTACATTTTGCCTGAGCTGTGTGAAAACTTCCTGATTGGTTTTAGAACCCACCTTCAGACTTAAGACAGAATGTTCTTTCTAAAACTTGGATCTCATTGTATTGCTTTCCAGTTTGAAGACTGTTCTGTTCACTGCCATATTTTTGGCACTTAGGCTGGTACTTGAAAGACAGAAGGTTCTGAATACATAATTGTCAGATGCTTCATTTTAAGAAGAGCTTTCATGTTTTCCTTTCCTTTTTAAAAGATTTATTTATTTATTTATTTGAGAGAGAGAGAGAGGGAGCATGTGAGCAGGGGTGAGGGGCAGAGGGAGAGAGAGAATCTCAGGCAGACTCCATGCTGAGCACAGAGCCCTAAATGGGGCTCAATCTCACAACCCTGAGATTACGACCTGAGCTGAAACCAAAAGTCAGACACTTACCCTACCATGCCACCCAGGCACCCCTTCTCTTCCTTTTTTATAGTGTATTTGAAGAAGCACACATAATGTTTAGAAGCATAGCTTTTAAATTCCGACTATCTGGATTTGATTCCTGGCTTCTGCACTTACTATCAGTCACTGAAGCCTTTTGTGCATCAGTTTCTTCATCTTGGCTTTGTTAAACAATAACTGACAGCGTGTTCTCAATAAATATCTATTGTCATTATTGTCATTATTGCTATGAGAAATGTTTTCCCAGATTTATCTCAGGTCACTAATGGTGGCTTTGTTAAAAGTTCTCTTCTGTTCCCTGAAATGTGTTTGGCTCCCCCAGACTCATTTCCACCCCCCTGGTTTATCTTGGTTTCGATCTTTCATGGTATAAGCATTCTTTGACTGGTGATCCTAGGTTGCACGTTCATGCTTAAGAGCGAGACCGAAAATCTGATTGGGAGCTTGTCCACTGGCAGACTCTGCTTTAGGGCAGTTGTGTGGGGGAGCTGGTCATTATGCTGTTGGACCCTAACATGCCATAATATGGAAGTCTCTTTTGTTTTAGAGTTTTTCAGATTCTTCAGGAAACAGACTTTAAATCTCTAGCTTAGAGGGGAGGTACTCTTGACTGCTGGCATTTTGCATGAAAAGGGCAGTGGGGTAACATTTCCAGATGTAGACTTTCAATAAATCCTGTCTTTAGTCCCATGTCTCATTTTTGCCACATGCCACACCCATCACCCCCCCCCACCCCGCCCCGTCCCATGCCCTTCAGATGTTCTGCAGGCAAGGCAGCTACCTCCAGATACATGCTTCCGGTGACTAGTACTCTTACATTCACCTTCCTTCTCCTCTGCCTTTTTTTCTTTTAGAGTTCTGTAGCTCGCCAGACCATCCATATATCCTCATCTGTCCTCTCCGTCCTTGTGGACTTATGTGTATTAAAAATTCCTTTCCAATTTTTTTAGGGGTCTCTTAGGAGGGAGAGGAAATAAAAGCTTAGGTTCAATGTATTACTCTTAATCATTACTCCATTTAGCATGTATACCTGCACAAGAGCTTAGAACAAATACTCGTTGAGTGCTGAGTCAGCCAGATGACTGGACAACTAAACAGTTTCCCATCTCTGGAGTTGATGGAGAGAAAGAGCCTCAGTCTGCCGAAAGCCCCGAACTCAACCAGGCAGGGATCACTTTAAGCTGTTTGAAATTGTATCTTTCCTCATTCACCAAAATTTTTATTCGACCACTTTGAATCCAGGATTTATTAATAGTGTACCTTCTTTTCTAAAATAAAACTTTCAAAATGTAGAATTAAAAATTTTGTTTTCCAAGTGAGAGAATATGGAGAGTAGCTATCAGCAATAAAGGGGTCTGAAATGATTTGCGAGTACAGCCATATGGAGGGAAACCTGCAAGCTGGAGGGCTGCCCTCTCTCTTAGTGACCTGAGCACTTTCCACAAAGGGCTCATCAAGTGATGGGCTCTGAGCTTCCTGAGAATTTGTCTCTAGCAAGTATTTACTCACAAAACAGAATGCAGCTGAGCTCAGCCTGGCAGACAGTTGGAAGCCTAATTGTCTAGCTCATGGGAACCATCTCAAGTGAAGTGTCTAATGAAAGTAACAGGACATGAATTTGGAGAGGGTGAGATCTGCAGGGTTATACACAGGGCAAGAATATCACGGAGTCTGAATGATGCCAGGAAGACATAAAACAGCCAATTGATATTCGATGTCATACGAAGAACAAATTGCTCCTCAAGCAATTATGTACCCTAACATCCCCAAACACTGGAACAAATTCCATTTTTGTGAGATGTATTGTCATTATTATTTAAGATGAACCTTTGATGACTTCAGTTGCAGTGAAGTAAGCACTACTTAGCTTGCCAGTGCTTCGGTAGCAATTGCAGGTCTCTTATGTTTGCTTGTAATAAATGTGGGCTTTTTTCTAAAGGTCAATAGGCAGAAGCTGACCCATTAGAGATGTGTAGTCACATTTGCAAATTGGTAGATGAAATGCATCTAAAACAGAAAGAAGATTAATTTACTGCTTAAAAGGCAGTTTAACTAATTTATTAATGCTGACTCAGAAATACATTAAGGGATTAAAAGTTTTGCATTCATGAGAGTGACCCTGATTGATTATAAGGATTTAAAAACATGATATGAATTTATTCAACAAATAGTTATTGATTGCTTTCTACATATTGATCTCTGATGCTAGGAGCTAGGGCTATAGCAGTAAACTAAACAGGCAGAAATTCTTAATCTTCTCATGCTTATATTCTAGTGGAAAGAGAGGGACAATTGAAAAAAAAAACACAGAGTATATTTGATAATAATAACTATGGGGAAAAGGAATACGGAAGAGGAAAGGAAGAGCTCAAAAGTGGGGGTGCAATTGGGGAGGGTGTCAGGAAAGGCCTCAGGGAGGAGATAGTAGAGCAGAGGTCTGAAGGAGGTGAGGGAGAAAAGCATGTTGATATATGAGGCAAGAACAACACAGGCAGACATGCCAGCTAGTGCCAAGGCCCTGAGGTGAGAGTGTACCTGCTGTGTTTGGAGAAGCAAGGAGGCCAGTGTGGTGGGGGCTGAGACAGCGGGGGAGTAAGAAACATGGGAGAAGTCCGAGATGTAATGGGGAGCCAGATTATGTGTGCATAGTAGGCCATCAGAAGGACTTTGTCTTTTTATCAGAGTGAGATCGAGAGTCTTCAGAGGAATGGTGTAATTGGACTTATTTTAAAAGGATCAATCTGGCTATTGCTTTGAAAGTAAACCAAAGAGAGCAAAGGGTGGAAACAAGGAGACCAACAATAGAGAGGATGATGCCTTGGACCAGAGGGGGAGCACTGGAGATGCTGAGAATGGCTGAAGTTTGTATAGATTTAAAAGGTAGAGCCAATAGAACTTTCTCATGGATTGGATATGGGTGGGAAAGAGGGGAGTCAAAAATGACTCTGAGATTTCTGGTCTGCAACTAAAAGAATAGAGTTGCCATTTCCTGAGATGCGGAAGTCTGCAAGTGAGGCAGGTGTGGAGGGAGAGATCAGGGCCTCAGTTTTGGACAGGCTGAGTTTGAGATGCCTGTTAGACATCCAGATGGTGAGAGTAATAAGCATCATGGAGGAACACAGTGCAGGGAAGTGCGATGAAGAGTGGTGGGCAGCTTGCAAATTTAAATAGGGTGTTCAGGGAAGACCTCAACAAGAAGATAACTTTTAAGCAAAAACTTGAAGGAGGTGAAGTAGCAAACCTCTTGGATATCTGGGGAAAGAGCCTTCTATATAGAGAAGACAGTGCACAACCCCTAAGTGGAACTGTTCAGTGTGGCTGGCGTGGCGTGATGAGGAGGGAAGAAGTAGGAGGTGGAATCAGAGAACAGGTCATGGGTAGGAGGCTGTTACAGCGATGTCTTTGAATGCTATTTGTGAGGACTTTGGCTTTTTTCTGAGGAAGATGCTAAAGACCTGGACCATTTTAAGCAGAAATTTAAGAAAATAGTCTAGCAAAGTTGGAGAACAAGAGATGCAGAAATAATCCCATGTGAGAGGGATTAACCTCGTGTGCAAGGAAGCGATGGTGTTTCTGGGTTAGTTAGTGCTGGATTTGCATTCTAGAACCATCACTTATGTCCACGTGACCTCGGGAACTTACCTAACATTTCTTTTTCTTTTTTTTTTTTTTTTAAGACTTTGCATGTCTTTTTTTTTTTAATTTTATTTATTTATTAGACAGAGATAGAGACAGCCAGCGAGAGAGGGAACACAAGCACGGGGAGTGGGAGAGGAAGGAGCAGGCTCATAGCGGAGGAGCCTGACGTGGGGCTCGATCCCGTAACGCCGGGGTCACGCCCTGAGCCGAAGGCAGACGCTTAACCGCTGTGCCACCCAGGCGCCCCAACATTTCTGCACCTCCGTTTCTCATTCGTTAAATAGGGATAATAACGCCTGCCAGTGAAGAGTTAAAAAGGCTCAATGCGATCTACTATCTGTAAAGAACCGAGAACACAGCGGAAGCTCAATAATGGCTGCCATTAATAATAAGAAAATGTCAGTCCAAAGATGCAGATTATCATAAACTTCTAATCTTTCCCTGAAGTCTTTGTGTATATATAAAATTGCTTTGTAAGTCAGATATCACTTGTTATCCTCTTTTTCTCCCTCTCGAGTTTATATAATTACATTTCTTTTTTTTTTTTAAGATTTTATTTATTTATTTGACAGAGATAGAGACAGCCAGCGAGTGAGGGAACACAAGCAGGGGGAGTGGGAGAGGAAGAAGCAGGCTTCCAGCGAAGGAGCCTGCTGTGGGGCTTGATCCTGTAATGCTGGGATCATGCCCTGAGCCAAAGGCAGATGCTTAACGACTGAGCCACCCAGGTGCCCCTATATAATTATGTTTTTTTTAAGCCTGTAGCTTCCATGACCTGTGAGACAAAATCTCACAGAGTTTACTATCTTAGCATAATGGATTCTTCAAAGACAAACTATCCATATACTGTAATTCAGTAAGTTCGGCTCTCTACCACACAATGACGAGAGGAAATGGTGGCAATTTATTGCCAATAGCCAGATGCTAAACACAAACCTATCCTTGTCCTCAGTGTTGAATCCTCTCTCCCTCCTCAACACACATACACAATGACCATCACCACAGTGGCTAAAGGATTGACCTCAATGCTGCTTGTGAGAAATGAAAAGTCCAATTTCTTTTAAGGTGTTTATTTCCTTTAGACTCAAGAGCAGAACAGAATTAACGAAATGGATTTCAGTGACTTGACAGAAATATTGTGTCGGAATGAAAACCCTTAACTACCTTATTTCCTTCCATCTGTCCTAAGAGCAAAAATGTCAGAAGAATCAAAGAATTTAGCACTCATCCATACTTACTTGGGAAGAACTGAGTGCCTCATTGTATACACCAAAAACTGCTTCTTGTGCTTATGTTATGGGTTATTTATTGAAAAATTTAATCCTAGGTTGATTTACCCCTCCTATCAGTAAGCCTATTGCCAGCATCTTCTAATTAATTATAAAATCATGAGTATAACTTTCTACATAACATTATATTTGCCTTGGCTATTTGGCCCTATGCAATCTTATTTTTCTTCTTTAACCGCACAAGTAATTGAGACTTGATATGGGTGACATCACCAAAAAATATGAGAAAAGTAGTGTTAGAGAGGTCAGAATTCTTTGGGGTCGATGGGATGAAATAAAATAGTTTATATACAAATGTTTAGCATAGAGCCTAGCAGGCACTTACGAACGTGTAGACCACCTACACCTAAAGTTGCAAAGAAAAAGTACTCCTACGTACTTTTTGTTCTTAAGATTTTTCACTGTTGAGGATTCCTGGCTAAAGAGCAGTGATAAGTTAATAAAACTGTTCAGAATTTATATGATTTAGAATATTTTGCAAGCATTTTTTTCCCCCTAGAACTCAGACTCAGCGAATCTTCTTTCATGTTCTATCGGTTTTGATCAAGGTGACAAGCTCTTACTTAAAGAATTAACTTTAGCAAAACCATGTTACAAGAAACAGTTAATGGGTTTGTGAATTATTCTTTCTTAGAGATGAAAAGTCATTCCAGTTTACTTTTCAGCTTGGCGTAGATATGAAAACATTTATTCAGACTGAATCCCCTGGAGTAAGATGCATGATCATTTGAGGCCACTGCTCTAGGACAGTGGCGCTCAGTGCTTTGGAGAACTTCTCTTTTAGTTAAAGTAAGAGACTTTTGAGGATGATAGTAGTTGCACTTTTAGTCAGTTGAAGAAATACAAATGTTTCTACGACCTTGAGGACCTTTGTCATAACGCCATCATCTCTCTCCTACCAAGAGTCAGCACTCTAGTTTGGGAATGCTCTGTAAATGTATATGCAGAAATGTAAATTTCTCTAAAACGTAACCCTACCATGACGGATCGCTGTGGCTTTAAGTATTAGCCCTGTTTTCTCATATCAGTGGCTACAGTAGTAAGCGATGCTACTGGTCAATAAATTTGGATCTTTTGTGTGTTATCCAACCATCCTGAGTTGTTGACACAGCTCTCCCAGTCTGAAGATTCCTAGGGCTGAAGTAGACTATCCTCTTGTGATCAGCAAGAAGCCAGCATGCACACAATTCTGGAAAGGTAGCTGTCTACTCTTTCTCCTCCACTTCTTCTGTGACCTTCCTCATAGCTCTCAAGGGCTCCACAAAATGGTCACAAGCCACCTCCTTGTCTCTGGAGACACAGCTGTGTGTCTTAGGAGGGAGGGGTGACCTGCTTCCGTTGTTTGCCCAATAACTTGGCTCCCGTGGCACAGGTCTGGCTTGATACCCAAGCCGGGAACTATAAGAGTATGTTTATCTTTGCAGCTTATTTCTCAGTCCCGTGAGCAGAGCAGCCGAGCAGACAAACCTCCTCTGGTTTTCTACCTTAGGAGGTTCCCTTCCTCTCCAAGAGAGCTGCTTGGCATGCACAGAAAGGAGACAAATGGTGCCAGGCTGATTAGGTCTTTGGGTGCAATCTCCCTGCTCTCTGGGGAGGTCCAGTGCCTGCCAAATAGCCAGGAGGTGCAGACGAGCAGTCACGGCACAGTGGCTGGGACACGAGTATTCAGGACTAAGACAGTAAGGGCCGAGGGTGTGCAAAGGTGAAGGAAAGAAGATGGGGGTGCGTTGAAGAGGGCCACAAACTGGAATGGATTATATAGCTATTACTAATATTTGCATGCTAATTCTTCAGTGAGCCATCCTTAACTTCCTGAGTCAGGTCATGTTCCCCATAATATGATTTCAACACAACACAGTTTTCCAACACCACCCTTTGGCCCAAGTTATGTTTTGTTGTTCTTTTTGTTACTAATCTTTGAACACATCCTGTGTTTTTCTATAGACTTGCCTTTGTTCTTTCTCTCATAACTCCATCTCTGTCTGTTGCAATTCTACCCCTCATCTGAAAACCATCTCAAATATCACCTTTAATGAGCCTTTGCTGGTCACCCTACCTAGAAATGGTATCTTGATTCTCTAACTACCTCTCATGGCTCTTTTTACATTAAACTTATAGTTGCTTATGCACATTTCTCCTGAATTTCACTGTAACCTCTTTATTTATTTTTAAAGATTTTATTTATTTGAGAGAGAGAGTGAGAGAGCAAGCACAAGCAGGGGGAGCGGGAGGGGCAGAGGGAGAGGGAGAAGCAGACTCCACACTGAGCAGGGAGCCAACTTGGGGCTTGATCCTAGGACCCCGGGATCATGACCTGAGCTGAAGGCAGACTCTTAACCGACTGAGCCACCCAGGCGCCCCAACTGTAACCTCTTTAAAAGCAGAAGTTGTGTCTTACCCCTATAACATTCATGGAGTTCAGTAGGTGCTCAGTAAAATGCCTGCAGAATAAGTGAGTAAATGAACACTTTGATGAGTAAGCTTCAGATTAGCTATTTCTCCTTAGAAAGGAAAAAGAAAAGGGAAAGAGAGGATAACTATGGATGGTAGAGGGCTGGGGGTTAGGACTAAAACTGACTTCATTTAGGCCTAAAATTCACTCAGGATCACAACTCAATAATAAAAAGACAACTCAATTAAATAAGGTAAGATATTTGAACAGACACTTGACAAAAGATATACAGATGGTTACTAGGTACATGAAAAGATGCTCAACATCATTAATAATCAGGGAAAAACAGAGTAAGCCACGATGAGATACCACTTTATAGCAACTAGAATGGCTAAATCAAAAAGACTGACAAAATAACAGGTTAGTGAGTGTGAAACTTTCATACCACTCTGGTTTGAATAGAAAATGGGATTTTTGGGGGGACAGTATTTCCTACAAAGTTAAATGTACATCTATCCTGTGACCTGACAACTTTACTCCTAGATTTTTACACAAGAAAAACAAATAGATCTGTGGTTGTCTATAGAAGCTGGGGCATGAGGGGAACTTTCTGGGTGATGAAAATGTTCTAAGCCTGGACTAGGATACAATAACATAATTTTGTCCAAACTCATCAAACTGTACACTGCATGTTATAGTATGTAAATTATACCTCAATAAAAAATAATTTTATCCAGGATCAACCTAGAAAATCATGTATTCAGCATACCTGTGGACCTCAGACACGCCAAAAAGAACTCTGCCACCATTTTTCAGCCACCTAATAGTATGATTTTGTGAAGATCATTGAGTAAAGAAAAGAACATAAAAAGCTTATTCTTTTGTAAACCAAGATGGCAGTGCCATGACCTTTAGATTTTAAATGATTAATTTGATCAGCTAACAGCAACAAAAGTTTATTTTTGTTGAGACATGTTCTAGAAACTCAAGGATATTGTTACAGAGATGTCCTCTTCTTGGGAGATACTTATAATAGTAAGTGGGACTATTATAGTAATTTTCAATAGTAAGTTAAGTGCTTATTAATGTGGGTTACATAATTTAGACCTTAGAGAACTCTGGTTATTATGGAAGGCATTGCATTTCAGTGTGTTCTTTCCTTTGGGATTATAAACACCAAGAGCTTCTCTTTCAAAATAAGATTAAACGAAAACAAGATAATCAAAAATGGAAAGCATAAAAATGGAAAATGAGATTGCATATCCTGACTGAAAAAATCAATAAGTAAAAAATATTAAACTCCTGAACTAAATTTAAAAGGGTATTTTTTTTTTCAAATAGCAATGATTGGAGAATAGATCTCACTTTAGATGTTGCACCTGTTTTGAATTAGATTCTTTTTTGAGAAGTGACCTTGAAAAAAGATGGTAAAATGAATGGGCAAGTTTGACTGTTTTTGTTGACTGTTAGAAATGACTGTGTTCTAATATCTTTATGAAGCAGAAATATGTATACCATCCATTTCTATTCTTTTTAGTTGGAGTTTAGGATTTTCCAAGCTTGGCTTTTATACCAAATCACAGCCATACTCATGGCTATTTGGTATGAGGTTACAATTTATCAAATATTTATTGAGTACATGCTGTCTAGTCTTTTGAAGTGGGGGAATTACAAAAAGTGTAAGACATAATCGATTTCCTTAGGATCTTAAAATCTAGTTAATGGGGAGAAGGTTTGTGGGAAATACAGTAACAAAGATTTTGACAAAAGTTCAAGACAAGAATTAAGGTGATGTCATAAAGCCACACATAGTTAGTTAATACATGCATTTTAAGACAACTGTGCTTGAAATTTGAAAAGTGAGATTGAACTCTTTGTCCACTCTGTATTTTCCTGCTACTGGCTTTTCAAATGCTGCCATCTCCATTGTCTTCTCTCCCTGTGCTTTGTGGTTTTCTTTTTAAATTAAATTCTGATTTTCATTAAAATAATGTGTGGACCTATTTTAAAAAGCAACTTACACTGGAAGCTTGGTAATACAAACAGCAGGCCGCTGGGCCATTTCTCCCCGCAGTCTGCTTTCTGATGCCCCGGAAACAACTACTTTTAACTTTTCACAGGTATTTTTTTCCCATAATTGTAAATATTTCTCGATTTATTGGTTTTTTGATTCACCCACTGACTTCCTGCTATGGAAGATGAGGATTTAGCTCCCTTCCATTACCCCCCACACACATTCTCCTGACACTCCCTCTAATCTCCCAAAATAGTTTTAGGACATATTTGGTTAAACCTAGATTTAATATTTTGCTCATTACAACTCTGCATATCCTGATTTCATTTCCTTTCTTGTGTAGCTTTCTTTCTTTATGAAATCTCTCTCTGTCTTTTATTTACATACCTTGGTTTGAGCGGACCTCTTGCTAAGTCTTGCATATGCTCCAAAATTCTCTAAAACATCTACCAAAACAGTTTTTCATACAGTCAATCCTGTGTGGCTATCACAGCCTAGCAATTCATTTTACTTCTAGAACTTTCTCCTGGAGCTCTCCTTCAGCTCTAGGGTAGACTTCTTAGTCTCAAGATTTCCAGGACCTCTGGTCATCCTCCTGGGAATTCCATTTGTTTCTTTCCTGTGTTAATCACTGTTTCTGAATTCCTCATTTTTCTCTTTCTTTTCTTTCCAAGAAAAGGTGAATAGGAAATCAGGTTTTTGAGACTTTTCATGTCTGAAAATGTCTTTATTTTACCTTTATCCTTGATAGTTTGGAAATCACTTTCCCTCAGAATTTGAGGGATGTATTCTATCATTTTCTATCTTTCAGTGTTACTGTTAAGAAGATTGATGGCATTCTGATTCTTCAATCTTTACAGGTAACGTGATTTTTCTCTTTAGAAGCTTCTAGGATATTCTCCTTATCACAGCATTTTCATAACTTAGGAAGTACCTCCATGAGCTCTTTTTCATTCACAAGAATTCTTTCTGGGTCTTTTTATTCTGAAAACTCATTTCCTTCATTTATGGGAAAACATCTTCCACAATTTCCTTTTTTTGTTTTTATTTCCCCCTCCTAAAACTTTTGTTACTTGGGTATTGGACCACCTAGTTTGAACTTAAAATTTTCTTATCTTTTCTCTCCTCTATTCCATATCTTATTTTTGTGTGTTCTCTTTTCTGGGAGATGTTTTCCACTCTATCTTTGAAAACTGCTTAATTTTGTGTGTGCCTTGGCTATCATATTTTTCCTCCACTATAAACAAAATCAGCTGACAACAAAATGGGAAAATGTACTTACAAATGATATCATATATAAAGATATAATAACTATGGTCTATAAATAACTATAAAAATTTTAGGGCAAGGAAACATAAAACCTATTAGGAAAAATGTGGAAAAAATAAGAATAGATATACTTAACCAGACAAAAAGATAGCAAGATGTCCAACCATACTCATAACTAGAGAAATGTGAAGTAAAACTATATGGAGATACCATTTCTTACCTATCACCCATAAGAATGTTAGACATTAAAGAAAGCCTGTGAAGAGACAGACACTGAATAATTGGTTGGTGGAACTCAGACTGATAAAAACCCTTTGTGGGAATGGGCTGTCAAAATATCCTAAAGTTGGGGGCGCCTGGGTGGCTCATTCAGTTGGGTGTTTGCCTTGGGCTCGAGTCATGATCCTAGAGTTCTGGGATCAAGCCCCACATTGGGCTCCCTGCTCAGTGGGGAGTCTGCTTCTCTCTCTCTCTCAAATAAATAAATAAAATCTTAAAAGAATACATCCTAAAGTTATATATGCATTTACCTATGACCCTAACTACCATATTTTTCATTTCCAAGGACTCTTTCTCCCCCCCCAGGTTTATTGAGATATAATTCACATATAGCATTGTGTAAGTTTAAAGTATACAATGTGATGATTTGCACAATATATATGTACATATTGTGAAGTGATTAACACAATAAGTTAGTTAACACATCCATTACCTCACACAGCCAGCATTTCTTTTTGTATGTATGTGTGGGGAGAACTTTTAAGATCTCTAAGCATCTTTTAAGTATACAATACAGTATTATTATAGTCACCATGCTGTACATTAGATTCCCAGAATTTATTCAGCTTATAACTGGAAATTGTGTACCCTTTGACCAACATTTCCTCATTTCCCCCACCCTCTGCCCCTGGCAACCAATCTACTCTCTGTTTCTATGAGTTTGGCTTTTATAAATTCCACGTGTAGATGAGATCCTATAGTATTTGTTGTTCCCTGTCTGACTTATTTCACTTAGCATAATGGCCTTAAGTTTCATCCATGTTGTTGCAAATGGCAGGATTTCTCATGACTGAGTAATGTTCCGTTATATATATATACACATACCATCTTTTCTTTATCTATCCATTCATTGATGAACACTTAGGTTGTTTCCATGTTTTACTTATTGTAATAATGCTGCAATGAACATGGCAATGAAGATATCTCTTCAATGTAGTGATTTCATTTCCTTTGGATATACACCCAGACGTGGGATTGCTGGATCATGTGATAGTTCTAATTTTAATTTTTTGAGGAACTTCTGTACTGTTCTTTGTAATGGCTGTACCAGTTTATTTCCCTACCAACAGCACGCAAGTGTTTCTTTTTCTTCATATCCTTGTCAGCACTTGTTTTCTCTTCTCTCTTTGATAATAGCCATTCTAACATGTGTGGGGTGACATCTCATGGTTTTGATTTGCATTTTCCTAATAGTTACTGATGCTGAACACCTTTTCATGTACCTTTTGGCCATTTGTATGTCTCCAAAACTTATTCAACTTGTAACTGGAAATTGCCTCTTACTTGGAGCTTTGGAAATATGCCTGTTCACCTTCTTTGCCCATTTTTCAATTGGATTATTTATTTTATTGATTTGTAAGAGTTCCTTATATATCTTGGGTATTAACTTCTTATCAGACATATGATTTGCAAATATTTTTTCCTATTCTGTAGGTTGCCTTTTCATTTTACTGAGTGTTTACTTTGCTGTGCAGAACCCTTTTCATTTAATGTAGTCCCACTAGATTATTTTTGCTTTTGTTGCTTGTGCTTTTGGTGTCATATCTAAAAAATCCTTGCTAAGACCTATGTCAAGAAAGTTTTCCCTGTGTTTTATTCTAGGAGTCAAAAGCTTTTTCTTGTTTTCAGAATATTACTATATAAGGAGTTAAGTTATGGATGAAAAACTATCTCTCTGAGGATATTTGTTATAATTTTTTATTAAAGCTTTCTGTTTCTTGCTTTATCTCTATTCCTTTAAAATTCCCTTCTCTGTTCTAGTCTCTGTTTTTCATGTCAACAGCTTTCCCCTAAGGTTTGGAAATCCTTGGATGTGTGTTCATATTTGTGGGGGAGGCTTATGGAAAGCTCTGCGTGTGTTGGTTTGTTGCCTGATGGGCTTTACTTCTGTGTCTTTGGGGAAATATCAATGAGCATTTTTGTAGGTTTCTTCTTTCCTTGGGGTTGTCAGCCTCCCCAGAACTGTAATCTCCTATTTGGAAGGTATTAACTTTGATGATAGCATTCTGTGAGTTGAATAGATAAGAAACTTGTTGGTCTTGCATTTTAGTATGTAAACTTTCACATAATCCTGTTTGCAGAACAGTGCTTCACTTTTACCTCAACTGTGCCTATTATCCTTCAACTGTGGTGATGACATTTTAACAGAAAGTAGACTCTACTTTTCTTCTGGGGTCAATAAAAAGTAGTTGCTCACCTGTGCAGGGTGGGAGAGGAGTTCTAGGGAACAGGTGAAGTTCTTAAAGCCTTCCAACTCCAGTGTCACCTATACACCCACCTGAAGAATACTTATGATTTAACTGATGAAATATTTCCTAGATTTAGTGATTTTGAATCAGCATAGTTAGCATGCAGTTCTCTCTTGATTTTTCAAGACACTACTTACTCTCTTGGTTTTTCAAGACCACTTACTTATATGTCACTTCTTCTACTCACTTTGTCATTGAGAATTTATGCTTTTTAATTTATGCTCTTTTTTCATAAAGTACTCCCATTTTAATATTATTTAAGGAAGGAGCAGGGAAAATTACTTTGTTGGGGAGGGATATCAGAAGTCTCCATTCTATCCATTTATTGAGATTTCCTCCATACTCACATCTCCCATTACCACCTACATTCCAAAGCATCTCGAATACATCTCTAGCCCTAATCTCTCGTTACTTTCAATCTGTAGACATCACTGGTTGATTATGTCACGTGTGCCTCATCATGTGACTGATATTTAAATGCTAAGCATTTACAGAAGTGTGATTCAAATATTTATTGTATACTGTATCAATTTTGCAAACATTTGTTAAATTAGCACTGTGTTTCAGGCATTGTAGGATGAAGTAGAACTGTAGAAATAAAACAGACATAATCCTGCCCTGTAGGAACTCCCAGAGAGATAGACAGAAACATGTTACTGCTGCTTTGAGATACATATATAGAGGTACTGGAGTATAGAAAAAGAAATGTTTATCTTTACCTAAGGAGAAGAAGGGTCAAGAATGACTTCAGAGAGAAGGAGATTTTTGCTTAAATATCAAAGTGGTAGTAAGTACTCATCAGACAGATAAGGCTGTGATAGGATTTTTCAAGCAGTATGAAAAACAGGAGTTTAACATAGCCACAAATGTAGATTGGAGCATTAGGGGTGCTAATATGGATGGATCACTGGTCGGGGGTGTCTAGGGTGGGAGAGACAAAGCTGAAGATTATAAAAGAACCTTGCATACCATACCAAGATCTTTATCCTGAGGGGTATGGGAGACCAGCATTACGTGTTAAGATCCTAGAGTAGTGCTACTCAAAGCATGGTGCCCATTGGCTAACTTATTCTTTAGTCCTTGACAAGAGAGTAAGAAGCTTATGGTATAATGCAAGCCAACTACTTCATGAAGCACACTGTTTAGTTGGGGCAACTTTGCTCTCACAGGAAGATTTTCTCCATAAAGGAAGCTATAGTTTGATGTAAATTCTGGGGCCAGCCATTCACCTTGTAGCAGACCCCCAGTGTGAGTGGTTGTAGTCTTCATCACTGGCCTTTAAATTCTTCCAATGTCACATATTCACAAGTAAAAAATGTTTGAGTATGTGCTTTTAACATATGTGCATTTATGAGCTTTACACACACATATTACTGTAATACATGTTATATACATTACAAAAGCACTAAACATACATTTTAAAAGGACAAGATAAAAATAAATAATACTTCTAAAAATTTTTCACTAAAGCGAAAACAGTGTAATTAAATATACTTCACTAATTTCGAAAATTGCTGTTTAACCCTTTCCGATATACCTATTCCAGAGGTCTGCTTCTGGTTCAGTTTATTTTGGCTTTGGTTTAAATGGCTGTCAATCAAAAAGTTACCTCACAAAGATAGATGGTTCCACATGGAATAAGGCAAACTTGGCTGTACTTACTAAATTAAGATTCTCATCTCTCAATCCAATTCAGGAATTAAATACATGTTTTTATTGAAATTCATATTCTCAGATGTCAATCAGTTGTCTTTGTACACTAACCTAAAGGTGTTTCATTTTCATATTTTATACACATGGACTTTAAACCCACTGTAATTATTAATTTTTTAAAAAGATTTTATTTATTTATTTGACAGAGACAGCCAGCAAGAGAGGGAACACAAGCAGGGGGAGTGGGAGAGGAAGAAGCAGGCTCCTAGCGGAGGAGCCTGATGTGGGACTCGATCCCATAACGCCGGGATCACGCCCTGAGCCGAAGGCAGACGCTTAATGACTGCACCACCCAGGCACCCCTGTAATTATTAATTTGAAATATTCTTCAACAGGGTAAAATTCAATTTCTGGTTTTAACAAAACATAATTTTCAAAAGTGACATTCACTATTCTCATCAGGAAAATCACATAACATGGAAATATTTTTAAATACCTGTTTTTAAAAGCCCTTTCCAAAGCACACATTTCTTCAGGAAAATGACATTTGCTAGTGAAATATCACCTTCTTGAAGGAGCAGTTAAAGTTGTCTTTTAAAAGTATCTTCAAGGTTAAAAAAATCACAGAAAAGGTCAACACATTTTTTTCATTTGTGTTTTTGTGGAAAGAAAAACTCATATTGCTTGAAGTACTTTGCCATGAGTTAACAAAGAACCCCCATGTGGTACTGTAGATTTTCAGGGTCACTCTGCCCTCTCTTATGAAGCCTATCTGTTAAGAAAATAAGGCCGTGAATTCATTTAACTAGGTGCATTCAATCTGAAAGGGACGCACAATTGTTAAAAGTGAGAGTTGTGGATGTTAAGTCTTTGAACTGTGGATCACCCCTGTTCCCTGCGGATGCCTCCATGCCCTACCTGACACCTGAGGGACCGTAGTCATCTGTGTATAAAATAGTAGCAAAACTTAATTTGTTCTTATTTTTTAAAACTTAGTATAAATAGAACCTCTAATATTTCTTCTTGCCTCTAATGGATTATCTTGTATTTCTCCTGGGGTGCTGTGTTCTGCTTTGGCAAGAACTTGACCAGATAGATGCTCAAAGGTGAGATTCTAAAGGTAAAACCAGGGGATAGGAAAGGTGACACTGACAAAGATCCTTGAGAGAGACAGAATTGACAGAACTTGATCACCTCTTAGCTGTGGGGATGCAAATCAGAGAAATGCACAAATAGATATCTTTTCATGCTGTTTTAAAAATAATTATGTCCCATCTTTTCCAGTGATTGTAAGTTTTACCAGATATGAATCAAACTATTTTTACTCTTCCTTCTTCATGCCAGGCATTGTGCAATGCACATTCACACACATTTTTCCCTGCATAGAGTACATTCCACCTATTTGTAGATCTGGTGTCTTAGAATTCTGCAAATAGCAGCTGCTCAAAATGGCTGGTTTTTTCCACAGAGGGCCTCCATGAATGTCCACACCAAGGTGACTTCCTGATGAGGCATCAGGATGGCATGGTGGAGTGGGAGGCCTTCTAAGTCTCAAAGAACAAGGACTTTTCTGCCAAGCAGTAGCCTATACAGCTGGGCCGAAGAGTTCTAGCGAAGTCTTTAGCCAAGACATCAACATTCCCTACCCATAAGCATCAGCTGCTCCTCTTAGAGACCCCCTTCATTCCAAATAAAATAAAACAAAATAAAGACTGACATATTCTTTTGTATGTCTTACTCACAGCAAGGTTGGTCCACTGTACACTCCTCCAAATGCATCTTTGTCAATAGCTGTTAAGTATTTATTCTTGTTCAGGTAACTAGAGGGGTGGCAGAGAGAAAGAGGGAGAGAGAGAATGAATTAGGTGAGGTTCAGCAAATTAATTACCAAAATGAAATGTAAGCATGGTCTCCCTAGCTTTTAACGGTGTTTTTTTTTTTTTAAAGATTTACTTATTTATTTGAGAGAAAGACAGAGAGGGCAAGCAGGGGTGGGGGCAGAGGGGGAGGAAAAGGAGATAGAGAATATCAAGCACATTCTACACCAAGCATGGAGCCTGATGTGGGTCGCGATCCCATGACCGTGAGATCATGACCTGAGCTGAAATCAAGAGTCAGATGCTTAATGAACTGAAGCACCCAGGCGTCCCTTTTAATTGGCTTTTAAGATTCTGGAAAACACTTACCTTCTTCTGGCTTAAGTACTCAAAACATTCTAAGTTTTAATTGTGTAGGGTTTATACATATTAATTATGGTAGATGTCTTTGGAAGTGAGCACGTTTATGATATAGTTTGCATATCTAGATTTTATAAAAGTTACCTAGTTACCTATTTGCAGGCATACCTCAGAGATATGCAGGTTTGGTTCCAGACCTCCACAGTTAAGTGAGTCAAATAAATTTTTTGATTTCCCAGTGCATATAAAAGTTACGTTTACACTATGTTGTATTCTTTTAAGTGTACAATAGCATTATGTCTAAAAATCCAATGTACATACCTTAATTTAAAAACACTTGATTGCTAAAAAATGCTAACCATCATCTGAGTTTATAGCAAGTCATAATCTCTTTGCTGGTGTAGGATCTTGCCTCGGTGTTGACCGCTGCTGACCGATCAGGGTGGTGGCTGCTGAAGGTCTGGGCGGATGTGGCAATTTCTTAAAATAAGACAGCAATGAAGTTTGCTGCATTGATTGACTCTTCTTTTCAAGAGCGATTTCTCTATAGCATGTGATGCTATTTGATAGCATTTTACCCGCAGAACTTTCAAAGGTGATGTCAGTCCTCTCAAACCCTGCCTCTCATTTATCAACTAAATTTAAGCATATTCTAAGTCCTTTGTTGTCATTTCAACAATCTTCGCAAGCATCTTCTCCAGGTATCAACTCCATCTCAAGAAACCACTGCTCACCCATAAGAAGCCAGTCCTCATCCATTTGAGTTTTATCATGAGATTGCAGGAATTTAAACGTAATAATAATGAAAGAGTTTGAAATGTTCTGAGAATTACCAAAATGTGACACAGAGACAAAGTGAGCAAATGCTATTGGGAAAATGGCACCAGTAGAGCTGCTTGAGGCAGGGTCCCCACAAACCTTCAATTTGCAAAATGCAGTATCTGTAATGAAGACTGTCAGAGACTCAGATATTTTCTTGGGGGCAGGGTTGCCAGATTTAGCAAGTAAAAATATAAGATGCCCAGAAAAACAATGAATCATTTTTAGCATAAGTATTCCCCATGTAATTTTTGAAACATTCTTGTGCTAAAGAGTTATTTGTCATTTATGTGAAATTCAAATGGAATGGAATGAAATGTCCTATATTTTCTCTGACAATCCTATTTTGGATGGGGGGGGGTAGGTTACACCGATAAGATTACAGAGAATGAATGTGTAAATGAGTGAATTAAAAAAATCAATGTACCTCTCTTCCGAAATAGTGAGTGGGTAACACATGTGATTGCTTTAAGGAAAAAGTAATAGAGAATGAAAGAAGGGAAGATTCAACATATGATGTGGTGGCCCATTGATTTTCTTGATGGCAGTGACAAGGCAGCTGATTACAAATGCCATAGGGTATGGCCCAGACATGGCTTTTTCAGGCAGTGGCTGGACCCTCAGCTTCTAGGACATTGGTAAGTCTGAAATGGTGGGGTTTCATTAATCCCATATATATACAAAGACCCAAGTAAGATCCTACAGGAGCTCATTTGTGCCTTTGGGTTGAATGGCTATCGTAAGGCTGTCAGTCACAGGCTTCTTTGGTAATGTTTGTCCCTCAACCCACAGTGCCATGGAATTCCTTTGGTCAGTGATAGCTAGAGTGGGCGAGAACCACCTTGGAGAAACAACAGGAGAGAAGATCCTGAACAGCGTGATTTTGTAAAAAGACAACTAAGCTAAGGATAAGTGCGGCACTGGCTTACATCTTGTTTTGTATTCTTTGGACCATGCAACTTGCAGATCACATTCTGTTCCCAGACTGCTGAAAATCAAGTGAGGATCGGTGAGCTCATCTCAGTTTTTCCTCTTCATCTCAGACTGCTGCAAGTGAAAATCAGCTTGCTCTAATCATTAGAAATTATTGTAAAACTAAATAATTGCTTGTCCAATTCTGTAGTGTTTTCATCTGATATTCAATACGCCCCCAAGGATAAGGAGAATGGTTGATAAGCATTGCAGTTTACCAGAAACGCTGCAGAAGATTTCAAACTGAGAAAGCCAGCCAGAGTCCAGGGGGGAGAAAGAGGATGGAGGTGCAGCCAGCTTGAACGGAGATGAACTGGATCTTGGGGGAGGCCGTGTTCTCTAAAACCAGCAGGGTTGTTGGGCACTTTATCTCTTAGAGATAATTAGGTGCTCAAAAATGAAATGATCACTCCATGTGTAGCTTGGAGGGCTTGCTTATTATCACAGAATGTGATAATTCCATAAAGTTTTTACCTTGGGTTCAGATGGCTGATCCTACCTTCCATTTGAAGCTAAGAGGATGGGATGGAGCCATATATTCATAAAACCCTTAATATCCAAGAAGAAAGTGCTTCCATCATCCCCATTTATCATATAATGTTACCTGGAAATGTCAGCCAACTTAGATTGATTTCTTCACCATGACTTAGGCTGATTCCCCTAGAATCCACATTCTATAAACCAGCTCGGGTAAATCAGTCACAAATCTTAGTAGGATCTATGGGTAAGCTACTCCAGACAATCATTATTTTATAGGGGTGGGATATGTGATCATTTAAACTATCTCTTGCAAGGACATGGTAGACATAAATGAACTTAATATACAGTATAAAGTCTTGGATTCAGAGTTGAGAGGAAAGACTTCTAGAAAGCCAGGATTTCTAAGTACAAATACTGTGAGGGGCTTATGAGAAAAGAACTAGCATTTCCTTTAAAAATAATATAGACACTGGTGTGTGTGTGTTCAATGCCTTTATCCTGTTTGTGCTGTATATCTCACAGTTAAGGAAGGACAATGTGGTCAGAAAAATGAGGATGGTCAAAACTGAGTTGGGGAAGAATATCCAATTGATGAACTTAGTATGACAGATACAATATTGTAGCTCACATGCTTCTCCATTGGACTCATTCTTGGCACATAGCAGCCATTCAGTAAAAACTTGCTGGATGAACAAATGAAAGTCCAGTTGTTGGATAACTAACTCCTACCTAGAGGCACCCTCTATATTATGTTTAGGGGAGGAAGTGACCTATGTCAAAGGGAGGGGTGTGACACTGTGGCAAGGAAAGTTGTGGCTGCTGCCGAGCTTTGCTCTCTGGGGAGTTTTGGGATACATTTCAGCTCCAAGATGGAATTTCAGCCTGCATTTCCACAGTCCCTTTCGAGTAAACCTGGGCTGGCACCTGCTTATGTTGTGAGACTCAAGGGAACACTTCTGTAAGGAACCATGTTTCCTCCTCATAGCATTGGTTATTTGGAAGAATTAAAGGGAACCCCTGCATAGCCCTCATTGCTCCATGGAAATCCTTTTGGTAGCAGAAATCAGGAGACCTGTGTGTAAACAGTAACAGGTGAGAAAGTGGTCAAGGTTTCAATAGAGGTAAAAGCCAGCCTTGGAGCGTATTCGACCAGCTGTTCAAAGATTCCATGAGAAGTAATAGCCTGCTTCATCCCATAATCTCCTCTACTGTCATGTTGTCCCAGTGCTCCAGGCTGTGGTGTTTTGCTTCTACTCAGCTAATGTGTGATGCTAATTAGCACATGAATTGTGTTGACTTCTCTGTTCATAATAATTAGGGTTTCTGTATGTTTTTGGCAGATCGAAATGGTATCTTTTTCCTGCCCAAATGTTTACTGTCAGAGAGTAGCTAGTTACTAGTGTTTGACAATAGAAAATACAATATAGGCAATCAGACATTCTAAGATAAGCAACATATCCCCATGCCAGATTGTGTGGAAAGGGAGGATGGAAAAGAGGTTCCAAGGAATGAATGTGTGACTTCGCTTACGACTGGGAGCAGTTCAACTTCTGCTGAGCAAGAGATCCTTGTATTGTTATTAATATCACATCTGAGTGATGACAGTGTGCTTGGTTCCATATGAAATCACATGACCATGTGCTTTACACATCTGCCCTAATGTTCACAAACTTTTAGCTAATTACCCGACTGCTGCTGAGGCATCAGTGCTTGTTCTCAATGTGGAATTTGTCAACTTGGCTTCACTTACACTAAAAAAATGTCTAAATGAGGCTAAATCTGCTAATTTCAGTAAACTGACAGGAGGTGGATGATGGGGAATCATTGTTCTTTTGGAGGATGACACATTGTTTAAATTAGAACCTACAGATATTTGAACATACTTCTAGAGAATTTACCAAGTTGCTAACATGCCATGTGTAATCTTTTTACACAAATAGAGTCATTATAGGATATTGATGTGTTCACATTAGTTTAGGATCACAATTAGCATTGAGACCGGAGGCATCAGCCCTATGTTAAAATCACAAAGTGAAAACTATTTCATTATTACTGTGGAAACTTGACCTCTGTTTTCTCCATCTGCTACTCAACCCTGATCTTCCTGTAGTCTCACACCTCCGTAGCACCATCATCATTTGATTTTACCTTGGATTTACACAATACATTTTACTGAAGTGCTTAACTCTAAGAAAAAATAAGTTTCCATCAACCAGGAATCAGAAACTTAGAGCAGAATGATAGAACATTGTTTTAGAACAGAGTTTCAGGTTTGGATTCAAAATACTAATTGGACAAAAAGATCCTTGTTTTCTATTATGATTGGATCTGAACTTTCAAACCCTAAAGTATTTTTGTCCAGATACTTATCTTTAGTCCATACTTGCCTTTGACCTTTACCAGGAATTGGGAGAAATAGACTATGTATTTCATCACACAATGGTCATCCTCACTGAATACCCCCATCAAGAACAGAGGTCCACAAACTATGACCATCTGGTCAAATCTTGCCTGCCCCCTTTTTTGTAAATAAAGTTTTATTGGAACACAGTCAGGCTCATTTGTTTATGCATTGTCTGTGGCTCCTGCCACATTATAATGGCAGAGCTGAGTAGCTTCAACTGAGATCATATGGCCCACAAGTCCAAAATATTCATCTGGCCCTTCCCAAAAATGTTTGCTGATCTCTGATCTAGATTTCTAAAAGCCAAGAAACAAATGATTCTTACTTAACTATTTCCCACAATTGTTAAAAATCCTTCTAAAAACTTTAATATTTCACATAAAAATGTCAAGAAAGTATGGTGAATGTGATGCACTAATTTCTTTCCTATGTTTAAAGGGATAGTTACAGTGACTACAAAAGGCTGTAATTCAGGGAACCAGTGAATTAAAATCCATTGTCTCCAATGGAATAATTCTCTGCCATCAGCCAAACCTCTCAGAGCCCATGGTCAGAGGAGAAAATGATGGGAAGGTAGAGAGAATCTTCTTACATAACGTGTTCATAGGTTTAATTTCAGAAGATCACCAGATGATCTGAAACTCTACTGGCTCTTAGATTCTCCACAGGC
This sequence comes from Ursus arctos, assembly GCF_023065955.2. Lineage (NCBI taxonomy): Eukaryota > Metazoa > Chordata > Mammalia > Carnivora > Ursidae > Ursus > Ursus arctos. The sequence continues at coordinate 20,831,626 of NW_026622930.1, forward strand.
TGCCTCTAACATAAACCTTGTTAAATTTATCTGCCACCAGCAAGGTGGCATATCAAAAGATTCTTTCTTGAGTAGCATTTCCTGAAAAATGTTCTGTGGCACACCAGTTCAGAGAGATGCTCCTAGAACCCAGAGCTCCCTGGTTAGCTCTGTATACTGTACCTCCCTCTTGGATACCAGTAATTTAGATTGTCCTATTAAAAGACCCAAGAAGTCAACCTTTATACTCTGTTGACCTTTATAAGGCTATGAATAGCTTTTTAGAAGCAACATCCATTAATTTACCATGGAAAGAGAATTCAAGGAACATAATTTGGAAAATGCCACAAGAGTTGGGGGGAATCTGGAATAGAAGTTATTGCTCCCTTGTTCTTGTTTCCTTCTTTTCAGTAGAAAATGTCTCTAAACTCCTTTGATATTCTGTTGCTGATTTTTTGACTGAAGCCACAAAATAATATGTTGATAGTCTTACACTGAGATCCACATAGCATAGCCACCTCCTGATTACAGAAGATTCACTTTGGAAATCTCTTGAAGTCTTCATGGAGTCCTCTAAACATGACCAAAAGGCCAATTATGACTAAGCATGAGATGTTTTGAAGCAAAATGGTCAACATGCATGGCCTAACTTTGAATTTAATAACATTTTACTATGCCAGCCATTTCATCTAGGTGTTTCCCTTTCAGACCTCATTTGGAAGTTCACTAAGTTGGTGACCTTGTTGCATTGGTAATGTCAGGTTCCACTGGTGAATGACACCATTGCTTGGTGTGACTCTTCTCTGAAATGTCTATTGGTTAGGCCTTGAGTTTTAAGCGGACTCTTTCCTCACATTAGTGTACTCTTCTCAGCTGCAAGATATCTGAGCTTCTGTATTTCGTGCCTGTAATAGACTGAGCTAAGCAGTGTTCTTAGCTCAGTGTTATTAGCCCATTCTCCTGGGCTAAATAACAGGCAGCAGTAAGCCAGAGGAGTTGTCCAAGCCTTGGTAGTGGCTGCTAAGTCAGCAACAATGAGTCCCAGCAGGGTGTAGCAAAGAGTCTTGAACCAGGGGATCCAGGTCCTGGCTTTGGCTTGGCCACTAGCTAGTTCTATTAAACTTAAAAAGCCATGTTAAGAAAAAAAAAAAGCCATGTGTTCACTTTGGGCTTCCTTCCCTTTGTACCCAAAATGTGACTATTGGACAAGAAGACTGATAACATACTCCATAGCACTGGTTCTTGACTTCTTGTTTTGTGTTTTGTTTTTTGTTTTAATAGTTTCAGAGGTAGAATTTAGTGATTCACCAGTTGCATTTAACATGCAGTGCTCATTACATCAAGTGCCCTTCTAAATGCCCATCACCCAATTGTCCTTTTCCCCCATCCACCTCCCCTCCAGCAATCCTCAGTTTGTTTCCTAGAGTTCAGTGTTTCTGATGGTTTGCCTCTCTCTCAATTTTCTTCTTAGTTTATTTTTCCTTTTCCCTATGGTCATGTTTTGTTTCTTAAATTCCACATATGAGTGAAATCATATGGTATTTGTCTTTCTCTGACTGACTTCACTTAGCATAATACCTTCTAGCTCCAGCCACATCATTGCACATGGCAAGATTTCATTCTTTTTTGACCACTGAGTAATATTCCATTGTGTGTGTGTGTGTGTGTGTGTGTGTGTGTGTACCACATCTTCTTTATCTATTCATCCGTCGATGAACATCTGGGCTCTTATCTTATTTTGGCTATGGTGGACATTGCTGCTGTAAACATTAGGGTACATGTGCCCCTTCAAATCACTATGTTTGCATCCTTTGGATAAATACCTAGTAGTGCAATTGCTGGGTCGTAAGGGGTGGTTGGTTCTTGACTTTTGCTTTACATTGGCTGCATCTAGGGAGATTTTTTTAATCCCTATGCCCTGGCTACACCCAAACCAATGACACCAGAATATCTGGTGGTAAAACCTAGGCATCAGTGGTTTCAAATCTCTCCAGGCAATTTCAATTTTCAGCCAATATTGGGAACTACCCTGTGTAGACTGTAAAGGCTGAATTTAAACCCCATGTGGCTGTCCTTAAAAACGATAACTTGGTGTGATTGGGGGTGAGACCTTCCAATGACTATGTATGGCGGGATAAAGACGCAAATCACATAAAACCTAGCTCCCAATCATGGGCTTTAACATCTTTTGCTTGTGAAAAAAAATTTTACTAATAAATGACCCTATACCCAAGGTTTGTTTCTGGTTCTTTATCTCATCCAGCATTCTGGAAAGGCAGTTTTGGTTCAGAAAGGAGTCAGCTGGACACACTGATTTCAGGAGCCTTATTACCAGCTCTGGTCTCCCTGGTTGAAGGTTTCTTCACTGTCCCTACCCCTGCCCTTGCTAATGTGGTTCTCTGTTGCCTTAATGCTACCATCTTGATGCACCTGCTGTCTAGAATGGTGTGACATTCCTCTGAAATCTTTATATCCTAAGTATCTGCAAATCATCTTAATTATTTTAAGAAGTCTCAATTCTCCACTTTCTTCACAGAAAATTTGAATTGGGAAACCTATTGCCCTTAAGGCCATTGCTTTCTAGGAATAGTTGAATCAAAGAGGAAAATATTTGGTTAGATTCACGTAATGTTAAAGTTGAATGTTAGTAATTTAAAAATATATATATGATAAATCTAGGGGAACTCATGCTTGTATCTCCAAGTAAGGAGGCAGTGTTACTGGACATTTAGTGTTTAGTTATTTTCAATCTTAAATGCGTATTTTGGATTTGACCCTTACTACTGCTCCCCTCAAGTTGACACCACTTAGAATGCAAGCCCAGTGTAGGCAGGGAGCACATTGCTCTTATAAATCTTTGTATCAGCAGCGAATAGCACAGTACCTGGCTCATCGTAGGTGTTCAATAAAAATGTTGAAAAATGGATGAAGGATTATGTGAGATTTGTATGATAAAGTAAAGGTGGAAGTAAGGTCTTTCCAATACTATAAATAAAATTGATGTATAAGTATTCATGTCATCACTCTGTTGAATCTTTTCAGACTCCACCTATAATTGTGCATTTTAAAAAAATGACTAATAACCTGAATGAGACAACTTAGAGAAAGGTACTCTAATCTCGATTTGATAAAGACTATGAGGAAACCCAAAAGTCTGGCAAAGAGGGAGACCCCACTTCAAACAACTCGGAAAGCCATGCCGAGGTATGATGATTTCAAAACTTATTAGCATTTATTCTTTAAAAATGGAATCGTACTAGAACCCAACACGTAACTCCCAAATCAGAACAAGACCACTTCACCTACATGTGTTTTGTTTGTTTGCATCCAAGGCCCCTGCATATGGCTGTGCAGGTTATTCACCTGCCCCGGCTTAAGAGTGGTCCATGGATCAGCATCGTCATCATCACCTGGGAGCCTGTTAGAAAGGCAGGATCCTGGGGCCACTTCCCATCTACTTAATCAGATTCTGTATTTTAATAAGATCAGATGGCTTATATGTTCAATAAAGTTGGAGAAGCACTGTACAACACAACAGATCCAGAACCATAGGCCTTCAGAGTTTGTGATGACCACTTCCAGAATATAAAATAACTGTGTATGAAATGTTTAAAGGGGGAAAAAAAAAGGTGGAATCACAAAAGGGAGTAAGCAATAAGACTGTCAAAAATGAGCACACACATTTTTTGAAAAAAGCGAATAGAAATTCTGGAATTGAAAAAATGTAATTGTTAAAAAAAAATACTCAGTGATGTGTTATAAAACAAACACAAAAATCTGTTCTTTGTTGTTCTAGCTGACTCTTACCGCGGTGGTTTTTTCTTCTCCTGTGTGTGATTTTTGACTGTGAGCTCGCATTTGATTGCTCTAGATCTTTAAAAAGCTGGGGGCCTGCATTGGTATTTTTCCCTCTGCAGAGGTTTGCATTTATTTCTGCCAGGAATCAGCAGGTCATACCACTCCAGCTGTTGTCCAGGTTCCCTGGCTTCATCCAGGAGTCTCAGGTTTATGTCACTTCCCTGTCTTCTCACTGCACCGAAGCCTTGTCTCCTGGCACGACTGATGTTGGCAGCTGCCCCCAGTGAACTCAACCTTCTGGAAGCACCCACCACTTTGGTTTCAGCTCCTGGTTTGTTAGTTTATTTCTCTCTCTTGGAACTATGACATAAAATTTTATTTAATGGATGATCTAGGTGTTTTGTAGTAGGAAGGCCCTGCAAATTAATTGGTCCACCACAGTGTGGAAGCAGACTCTGTCTACGAAAGCTATTTTTTCACTTATTAGATATTAGGTTAAAACACAAATTAGTGTGGCTGAACCAGTCTACAAGCTGTTAGACACAAAGTATGCCCTGTGTAGATGTGGGGCCGCAAAGATCCGACAGGAAAATACAGCAAAGACAGAACCTCATGTAAGTGACTGTCTTTTTGCCAACCCTCTATTCTAGGCGTTATTTATTCTGGGGGCAGGCAAGTGTTGGATATGGCTTTTCATCTATTTCTGACTGAATCAAATATAAACTAAATCTTTCTTGAAAACGTGTTAGAAAAAACTAAAAAGAAAAACCTTACTTTCTGAACAGCTTTGGCCTTAATGAAAGGCCTGCTTTACTTCATGTACATATAGTGTGACCTTCGTGAACATTTACACACACACACACACACCCCTGCAAGAAAACTGAAGGTGACACCATGGCTCCATTTTATCAAGGATAGAAGCCCTGGGATTCAGAATTGGAGTCACTGTAAGTGTTCTCGAAAGCTGCTCTTGCCAAATTCCTTAATCCCATCCCCAAGTTTTGGTCATACTCTTTCTGGGGTTGAGGAATGCTCTGGTAGAACCTATCGCTAACAGAATCCTGACCCACTGGATGTTCCCCCATTGGATGGGGGTGGAAGCGTGGAGGAAGATAGTTGTTTCCATGGCTACCCTTGACTTACACAGCATCCAGCTTTGTCCCATTGAAAGCATGTCCTTGGATTGAAGTAAAGCCATTGTTGTATAGTTTCCTACAATCAACAGAGAGAGGAGAAATCAGTGACCCATAAGAGGTGATGGTTGGGCTTCATCTCTGCAGTGTCAGAAATGTGCATGAAGGTTCTCAGGTCCCACAAGAAAACTTTACAGTGTGTCTTGCTTGGAACATAGACTATTTCCCAGTTTGAATCCCCATTCTCCAGACAGCTCCTAGTAACTTCAAGCTGTTTCTCAGAAGTGACTCATTTTGAAGAGCAAAGATTTGCCACCATTAGGAATTAAAAAAAAAAAATTCTACCTATACTCAAAAGAGAAGAGTTTCAGGTAATAGTTAACCCAATGTCAATAATGGAGGAATAACTTTAGTTTCTTAAGATGAACATTTTTAAAGACATTGCTCATCTGAATGCATAGATTTTATATTTTTCTATTTAAAAAGTTATGTCACACTGGTTTTTTATCCATATTTTTATCCTCAGGGCTTATCATAGATTAAATGCTTAATGGTTGTCAGCTGACTTAAGTTGAACTTCAAAGACAAATCTAAGAAAGTAGATAGACCATGCCCTTTTGTGGAAATTTTGGTGTTTTAAATCGTTGCTATGTTTCTGCAACTAATTAAGTCATGCAGTGATTCTAAGGACTGGACTGAAGTGTCATCTCCTCTGTTTCCTAGTCAAGCTACTGAGAGATGGAGGTGACTTGCCAAAGAAAGTCACATTGATGTGAACCTATCGGGAATCAGGCTTTCTGACCTCAAAAGTGATTCTTCCCACCCACTCAAAGGAAAAGGAGCCCTGGCTGTGGGAGCTCTGTTCTCCATAAGGATGCATGGGGGCTATTGGCATGTGGTAAGAGAAGGCAGCCATGACCACAGTCAAGTACAACTAGGGGCAATTGTAGGGGAGCTCTGAAAATGACTGTAGTCCACCGCCTGTCAACTCTGGTGACATGTTAGGAAGCATACAAGAGACTCTAAATTTGGAATTAGATCTGTCTCTGTCACTTCATTGTATGTGGATCCTGAGAATTTCTCAACCTCTCTTGTCCTCAGTTTTCTTATCTGTAAGAATATGATAATAATACCTAATCAAAAAGTTGCTGGATCAAATAGCTATATATTTATCAGTGTGGGGCACTTAAAGATGACCATGTTAAAAGGAATACCCCCAAAACTTGGATTTATCCTCTGTAGTTGTGGAGAATTGAGAGTAATCTTTGTTGTTATTTTTTTGTTTTAAATAATCACACAACGAAGAGCTTAATTCCAGCTACTAATGTGTCCTGGGTGAGGACTGCAGTGCACAGGGGTGCTAGGCACAGAGACTGAAGAAAGCTCTGAGAGATAAATTAATTTTTTCTGAACTAGAGTTCTTTTATGTATGTGTAAGAATTATACATTTGGGATTTCTGTTTTCCCAAACTTTGTTAAGAGTCCTAAACAATGAAAATATAGTCTCTTCAATAAATGGTGCTGGGAAAATTGGACAGCTACATGCAAAAGAATGAAACTTGACCACTCTCTCACACCATACACAAAGATAAACTCCAAATGGATGAAAGACCTCGATGTGAGACAGGAATCCATCAAAATCCTAGAGGAGAACATAGGCAGCAACCTTTACGACATCGCCATAGCAACCTTTTTCATGATACATCTCCAAAGGCAAGAGAAACAAAAGATAAAATGAACTTGTGGGACTTCATCAAGATAAAAAGCTTCTGCACAGCCAAGGAAACAGTCAAAAAAACTAAGAGGCAGCCCACGGAATGGGAGAATATATTTGCAAATAATGCTACAGATAAAAGACTGGTATCCAAGATCTACAAAGAACTTCTCAAACTCAATACGCGAGAAACAAATAAATCATAAAATGGGCAGAAGATATGAACAGACACTTTTCCAATGATGACATACAAATGGCTAACAGACACATGAAAAAATGTTCAAAATCATTAGCCATCAGGGAAATTCAAATCGAAACCACACTAAGATACCACCTTATGCCAGTTAGAATGGCAAAAATTGACAAGGCAAGAAACAACAATTGCTGGAGAGGATGTGGAGAAAGGGGATCCCTCCTACATTGTTGGTGGGAATGCAAGTTGGTACAGCCACTCTGGAAAACAGTGTGGAGGTCCCTTAAAAAGTTAAAAGTTGAGTTACTCTATGACCCAGCCATTGCACTACTGGGTATTTACCCCAAAGATACAGATGTAGTGAAGAGAAGGGCCATGTGCATCCCAATGTTCACAGCAGCATTGTCCACAATAGCTAAATTGTGGAAGGAACTGAGATGCCCTTCAACAGATGACTGGATTAAGAAGTTGTGGTCCATATATACAATGGAATATTACTCAGCTATCAGAAAGAATGAATTCTCAACATTTGCTGCAATATGGACGGCACTGGAGGAGATAATGCTAAGTGAAATAAGTCAAGCAGAGAAAGACAACTATCATATGATTTCTCTCAGCTATGGAACATAAGAACTAGGAAGATCGGTAGGGGAAGAAAGGGATAAAGAAAGGGGGGGTAATCAGAAGGGGGAATGAAGCATGAGAGACTGTGGACTCTGAGAAACAAACTGAGGGCCTCAGAGGGGAGGGGGGTGGGAGAATGGGATAGACCGGTGATGGGTTTTAAGGAGGGCACATATTGCATGGTGCACTGGGTGTTATACGCAACTAATGAATCATCGAACTTTACATCAAAAACCAGGGATGTACTGTATGGTGACTAACATAATATAATAAAAAAACATAAAAAAAAAAAAAAGAGTCCTAGACAATGAAAATATTCTTTGTTGGAATTACATCAGAGATTAAATAAAACTCCTAATAGACAAATAGGCCTTAGAAAGGGAAAATAATGAAGGAAGAAAAAAATAGTGAAGAATAAAAAAAAAAGGATTGCAAACTTTGATTGAAACTCTATCCTGCCAGGAATATGCGTACAAATTCACTGTTGGACACATACCCTCTCATGCAGTTTCTAGAGCATGAGCTTCAAAGAAGCAAGGACTTTTTCAGGAATGTAAAAATAATCATCCAAAAAGATAATGGGCAACCCATGCTATTCCCAACTCTTGATTTCATTCAGATGTTTTTTAAATGCCTACTGTGCCCCATGCTCAGTGGGAAAAAGAGCTGCTTTCACTTGAGAGGGCTGCTAGGGGCATGGGGTCCTTAGAAAAAAAATGCCAAAAAGGGAAGGTAAAGAAATTGAGAAAGGAGTATACATACAATGAATGGTTAAGTGGCACAATGGAAACCTTTACAGAGGAGGCAAATGGCCTTGAGGTTTGGGACTAAGCAGGCTAAGACTCCAGGTTGTTGCTGCATCATCAAATGAAATGGTGGCCAAGAAGAGTCTCTCATCTTTTCAAAAGACCTCTTCCCATGTTTCAAGGAGAAGAATGAACTGAAATGCTCCACTGTGGATAGAGACTCGGAGGTTGAGGCAGTTTCATAGGGCCTAGATCGATAGAGTTAGAATGGCTTGGAAGCAGCCCCTTACAAGAGTTGTGCGGATGCTTGGATCAGTTTTACTGGGGAATAATCCCAATCAAGTTTGCATCTCATAAAGAACATCTGGACTGTAGTGTGAGCTGAGAAAGGAAGCTGGGCGACAATCCAGGCAAAAAAGCCAGGAGGCCTGAACTTGGGCAGTGGTACTGAAGCTAGAGAGAAGGATCCTTTAGACAACTCTAGTTTGTGGCTAATTTGATGAGAGAGGGGAGTTCTCGACCAGTTTGGAGAATTAACTTATCTTTTATACCTCTACTAGGCTTCCTTATTAGAACATTTTATGAATTTCTCTGATAAACATCTCCTTTTGAACATCGGAAGAGCAGAACCTATTTGAACTCTGAAAAATAATGATGTTGAGCAACACTGTTTTCTATTCAGTATGGCTTTGTAGGAACTTCATAGTAGTTGTATGACTGGAGTTGAGTGTGAGTGCAAAGAGCATGAGAAGCTGTTAGTTGTACCATTTTCTAATTCAGTGACCTTGGAAAAGTCACTGCTCTAAACCCAAGTTCTTCCTCTATACAATGGGGATAATAGAATACAGTATATTACAAGGTCTGCAGGTCAAATCTGGTCCACTACTTGTTTTTGTAAGTTAAATTTGATTGGAAAGATAGGCTCACTAGTTTATGTATCATGTATGGCTGCCTTTTCCCTACAATGGCAGAGGTAAGCAGTTGCCACAAAGGCCACGTGGTCTGTAAGACCTAATGGTCTTTTCTAGATCAAGTGTGCTGACCATTTCTATAAGGGAATACTTGTCTTGTTACTTAAACCACTTTGTCATTGATTACAGTACCACACCATAAGGCAATCCTCTTATTTAACTCTGTGAAACCTTTAGTAGATCATAGAGCACATCCTGCAGTATATTTCTTGGAGAGGCTGTGAAAATACGACAGTGGTCCAAATAACATTTCAGTTGTTGGCAGGAGTGGAAGTGGCAATACTCACAGTGTCAGGGTTTCATTGCACAGCCCCTGGAAAGCATTGGCAGGGATGGAAGTCATGTAAGGATTGTCTGTGATTTCACTGCAAGGGAGGGACAAAAACGCTTGGTGAAAAAAAAAATACTTTCTTTCTGGCGCTGGGCTCTTGCTCGACCTATGAACTCAAATAAATAACCTGATGCAATTTAGTTTGATCTTGTTTATTTTTAAGTTTCATTGACCCTTCTTAACTGCTGGTGCCTCAGAGGTTTGGTGAGGTGGGGATGGATGTTGTAGGGGGACATGCACTCCAAATGTGCAGTAAGCAAGTGAGCTTTGGGTGTGGGCTGAAGTCCCTGACTAAATCCTCATTTGCAAGGGGAGCAGGTGGGCCTTAGAGACTTCTATAAATCTGTGACAAATACTTTGTCCATAGCAACTAGAGTTTTCTAAGTGTATGGAACCTCTAAAAAGGGCTGGTAGAATGAGATCAGTGGATTTCTTTTTATGAGTATTACTGAAGTGTCCTCTCCTTGCAAACCACTGCCAGACAGATGCTCCTGGAGAACTTTCTGTGCCAGTCTAGTTGCTAGAAGACTGCCTACATTTTTGAACTGAGCTCTTTGGCAGCAAACAAGCGTGTCAATTTTTTTTTTCTAGCAAAATCCTGAGAGTTCAGATCCGATCACTCCACATTTTGCTGACTCTGTATTGCAGACTCACCCTGTAACGCTGCATAAGTCTGTTTACTTCTATATAACTAGGTAAGACACTTGACTGTGTTGCAGGTTTTGGAAAAGGGCACATGGCCACCAATCAGAAGCCACAGGAAGTAGTTTGACCACCACCAGTTCCTGCTCCTTCGGACTCTGCTCAGACAAAATCACTTAGGTTTTCTATTCCTCTGTTTCTTCACTTATAGAATGGAAAAAATTATAACTTCCTTTTATGCCTTATAAGGTGGTCAAGAGTAGCAAACATGATAATGCATGCGTTTGAAAAGCTATTAAAAATTATGTGGAAAATGAAGTACCATCATTATTATCAAATTTTCCTTCTACTTGATCACTCCCATCAGCAAACAAACATGCCATAATTTGTCCCAGCAAACAACAACAACAAACAATAAAAAGAAACCTTTTCTCCTAACCCATTATCCTCTAACTACTGAGATATTTGCTGCCCTTTGTTAATAGTAAAACTTCCCAAAAGAATTTGTAATGGTCACCTTCTCTCAGTCTTCCCTTCTGATTCTTTCTTGAGCCAACTCCAACCAGACTTCACCCTAAAGCGCCACTGGAACTACTCTTGTCAGAATCACCAAAGCCCCATATTACTAAACCCGATGGTCATTTCTCAGTCTCTGCCTTACTTCATCCACCAGTGCATTTGTCACAGCTGATCACTGCTTCCCCGTGAGACAATTGCTTCACTTGGTTTCAACCAACCCTTATGGCTGCACCCTACTTGTCAGTGACAAAATACTGCCAAATATTGCATGTGTGCATACTTACAGTATAAAGAATACATCAGTGGAATAAACTTTGGTCAGGTCAGGGAATACTCCAAGTCCAGTGTTGAAAATCCCACTACAGTGCATGAAAAAGAAGAGAGAATAGAAGTAAGGGAAGAAAACCAACACATAGGAAGTAGATAATGTAGTAGCTGAAAGTATGGGTTCTGAAGTCAGACAGTCAAATCCTAACTCCTTCATTAAATATGTGAGTGACCATGGGCAAGTTCCGACCCTTGGATGAGATGTTGCTCCCTCAAGGTACGAGCATCTAATTCAGTCCACCAGTGCCAATACATTTTTTTTCTCTTTAGAAGAATATGAGGATTGTTTCAGCAAAGTAGGCTTCCTATAAATAGGTTTTCAGATTCCCTTCCATGTGTGCATGTGTGTGTGATATTTCCCTGTTTTAATTGGAGAGCATTACTGGGGGGGGGGCAGTGGAAAAAGGGGAGGATGGGCAGAAAGACAATATAATACCCAACTCCAAGCCAGGCTTCCTCTTTCAACCTTCACATTATATTATGTTCATTATTTTGCCAAGAGTTATTTTCCCATGGCAGTCACCTGGGAGTAGGATGGCAGCAGTGCCATTTAGAAAATATGTCTAGACAAGGGATAAAATCAATCAGAGACAACTGTCTTCACTTTCCAAAGTGTGTGTCATCAGGGTAAAATGTCAAGACTAAAAATGTACACAAAACAGCATGAATACAGCCACTCTCAGGCTCCTGGTTAATTTAACATTCATTGCAGCTGCTAGAATGTAGGTAGAGGAAATGCAGTGTTTTGTTGTTGTTGTTGTTGTTGTTGTTGTTGTTGTTGTTGTTGTTTGAGACACATGGCATGGCATGGGGTAAGACGTAGGCACTACCAGTAAACCTTTAAAGAAAGTCTTCCAGCAGAGAAAACTCTGGTTTCATTGATATATCTTCTTAGGTAAATTCTGACCTGACTCCTTTTAGAGGGGAAGGCATAAGATTTGAAGAGAAAAACAGGAGCCAGAGGTCTCACAAAGAGCAAATGGGATATTCCAGATAGCAAAGGAGAGAGTGGAGATTCCATAAAGAATATTAGAAGAACAGGAAACAGTGAACAAACTAGTCAGTTGCAAGAGAGGTTCATGTGGAAGTGTGTGTGGTGGGGGGAGGCCCTGGAGTTAAGTGGGGACCATATAGTGGGGCTGGAAATGCCAGATTAGGGACCAGGACCTCTTTTTTCTTCAAAACCCCAAACAAGTTCATCTCCTTTTTGATGTGTCCTCTAATTAACTGTCCCCCAAATAATGTATGTACCTCTATCACTTACCATTATTCTCCAGTAGGAAAGGAACTTTTTAATTTTATGTACAATATCTTCCCAACTACATTGTAAGCTTCTTGAAGTTAAGGACAATGTTATCTTATGGGTTCCCCACAGAGCCCTGCACATACTAAGGGATCATCGTATCAAAGAATTATTGATTGACTGAAACTCAGGGTCCACACAGGAGTGATTGGCTTGTCCCATAAGTTTTTATTATTTCCCAGATACCCCTCCAGCCACATCTCCCATCACTGTGCTCGTCTATTCTCCCTGCATCTCCCACTCCCACCTCTTCAGTCCTGAACTATTTTTAGGGCCCCAGATGAGCCATGTAGTTCCACACCTTTGTGTCTTTATCATGCTAGTCCCTCCACCTGTGTTTTTCTCCTACCCCTCCCCCTTCTTTTCCTGGGTAACTTCTATGGATGTACGCTATTATTTAAAAGCCCTAGATGGACACAAACTAATATGTTAATAATGATTATTTCTGGGTATTAGGATTAAGGTTGATTTTAATTGTTTCCTCTTGTAAAGTTTTTGTATTCTAATCTTTCACAATGCCTGTGAGCAGGAAAGAAGGGAAGAAGGGACAGGTTCTTCCCGTTGGTGCCTAGAAGACCCAAGGCCATACATACACACCCACTGAACATGTTTTTATTGAGCACCTACTCTGTGCCAGGCTGTAAAGATGCACTAGAGCATAAGGTGCTGTGCTTCCTGCCCTCAGGGAGTTTATAGCTAGCTCATAAGGTGTCGCCAAAGCAGAGCAATAGTGTTGTCTCTTCCATTTTTGTCCCCCCAGCCTCCAAGAGTTTGGGTTCTGCCCTTTGTGGCTTTTTTTTTTCTTTCTGTGTAACAGTCACTTTAATATTGTTTTGATACCCGTTTTCTAATAAAATTAACCAATGGACTCTCAGAGTTTTTTGTTTTTCTTTATTCTGTTACAGTCCATTTAAAGACTATGTATACATCATGGTATTTTCTCCCTCATGTCTCTTGGATCAAGTCTTTGGTTCCAGCATTATGTGCTGACTTTTAAATAGGGTTTTCAAATGTGGATCATTTCACCTGATACCTTGTCTGATGGGAAAGGGTGGGGAGTAAGTCACAGGATGTGATTTGTCTCAGGCCATATACCACTAAAATGACCCTGGCCCACATCATCCTAGGGAGACTCCTGGCAGATAACAGCATTATAATTCTCTCAAAAAAAAAAAAAAAAGGTAGGATGGGATAGGAGTTAATACTTACAGGAACTTCAAGAGTGGGAGCTCTTTTAGGGCATCAGGGTCTATGGAAGTTAAGCTTCTGGTGTTCCGAATCTCTCTGTAAGAGTTACAGGAAACACATTCGCTATAACACATCCATTTCTGTTCTTACCGAAGTTAAAATAATATGAAACAGGTTTGACAAACGTTCATAAGAGTACACGTATATGCGGTGCCCCAGGGACTGCTTCTGCCAGGAATCCGTCCCCTCAGCAGCAAGCTCCTCCTGGCTCGTCCCAGGGACACATTGGCTATTCTGCCCTCCCCCTGAACTGACTTAGTTCCAGTCCGTTTGAATGTATGGGTGACCTTTCTCTTAATTGTAGTCTCACAGCCTTTCCCATCTCCCCCAACTTTTTATATTTAAATAGAAAAGAAAAGCTCCTCCAATGGTTTGTTGAGAACTGATATCTTTATTATTAACAATAGCACGTATCCTGGCCTTGGAGCGGGAAGCTGAGCAGACTAAATGATGGATGACAGCAAGGCAGTAAGGGCGGTGAGCTTCCTCTGTCCCACTGCTATTTCAGAGGGAGTGGATGTAGTGAGTCTTAACAGTTCACTCGAGCTGATTTTTCTATACCAGTAACTGAAGACTTCGGCACCTATGCTGTGATATTACACATGTCTGCAACTTCCATACTTAGGGTTATTTACATGCCACTCAAAGTGCACAGTTAGCATTAGTGAGGCTCATGACTGTTAGAAAGAGGTTCTCGTCAGTATAACTGAATGTATTCAACACATGTAGATTGGTTGAAAGAGTTGAAAGGTACTCTCTACGCTTATATGAAGGGGACAGAAGAACCCCATAAGACCCGTATCCTTTCCCCGTAGGGATGGCACCTAAGCCTAAAGGAACCTGCATCAACTCGCTGATAGTAACAACTAGAAGACTTAGAATCCAGCCCTGGATTTTTAAAAATGGTTTTACTGAAGAAGAATTTGCATAAACTTCATGTACAGCTGGTGTACATAGTAGTTTGCTCCTTTTTACTGCTGAATGGTCAGATGGCACTGAGATCAAATGTTCTCTCTGCCACTTCCTTCCGGCTACATATCCTTGCGCAAGTGTCTTGACCTCTCTGAGCCATAGTTCCCTCATCTATAAAATAGGGATAATAATAGAACATCTTTCACAGGACTCTTGTGAAAATAAAATAATATCTATAAAGGGTTTGACATGTAGCCTAGCACACAGTGAAGGCTCTATGAACAACAGTTTTATTATTGTTATTCTCCTGAGTGGAATGAAAGCTAGAACAGACATCAGAGACTTGAGGGTGGAGGTGCTGCCATGTTCATACAAAATAAAAAACCCCAAAACACTAGGTGTGGTATTTGACTGAAGATGTGGAGTATGAACCAGATATTGGGAAGGAGAGGCTAGAAGCAGAAACTACTGGGGCATCTGGGTGGCTTACTCGGTTAAGCATCAGACTCTTGATTTTGGTTCAGGTCATGATCTCAGGTTGTGAGATCAAGGCCTGTGTTGGGCTCAGCCCTGGGCCTGGAGCCTGCTTAAGGGTCTCTCTCTCTTCCTCTCCCTCTGCCCCTGCAGCACCCTCCCCCCCACCTCTCTGCTCGTGCACTTGCTCTCTCAAAAATAATAATAATAATAATAATAATAATAATAATAATAATAATAATAAAACTCTCTTGCCCCCACCTCAACTTACTGTCTTATTAATATAAACTTACTAGTCCATTGTCTTCATTAGCATTTTTGCCCGGACAGATAACTTTATTGTTCTTTATTGGAACTTTTTGAAAGACACATCTATGCTTCAACAGAAACCATCAACAGTTTATATCCCAAGACCCTTAGAATCCCTCACCTCAAAATCAAGATCCTGCATGGAAGGAACCACTTTAGAGTAGATTTAAAATTTTGTCCTGGTTTGAAACCAAAAGCCCCGTATTTCTGGAGCTCTGTCTGTCCTGGGTAAACCGGGATGGTTGGCTACCTTATTGCACAATAGCTGCTCCCGCCTTGCCCTTCTAAGATACTTTTAGATGCTGCCGAGTTGAAGTGCCCTCTCTCTGCATGATGAGCCATAAACTCCTCGCCAGAGCTTTCCGTGGGGGGAGAAGGGTTTGAACTGCTGTCAATCAAATATAAACCAGTTAGGAGAGTTTGGCAACGGAGTGTGGTTTGGCAAACTGCTCCAGGACAGACTAATGTTGAAGAAGCCGGACTTGAGAGAATGTCACAATGAAAGGCAGGCAGCCGAAGCAGCTTTAGAGAGAGCGCACGAGAGAAATGGGAAACTGCTGTGGGCTCCAGCTGACCGAAGTAGGCTGCAGCCAACATGGCTGAAAGAGGCGGGAGAGGCTGCCAGGAGAGGGGAGACCCAGAAGAGGTGGAGTTCTTAGGGGAAATCGAAGATAGGCAAGAGTTACCACAAGAAAACATCGAGGAAAAGAAGCCGCTTTCTGAGGTAAGAAGATAGTCAGCTGCTCATGCTCACAAGTGACTTAAAAAAAAATCTCTGCTGAGAGAAAGATAAATACCTCATGACCTCACTTATATGTGGAATCTAAAAAAGCCAAGCTCAGAGAAATAGAAAGGAGAGTGGTGGTTACTAGAGGCTGGGGAGGGACAGCGTCAAAGCGTACATCCATTTATAAGACTAACAAATTCTGGGGATCTAAGGCACAGCATGGCGATTATAGCTAATAATATAATAAGAATACTGCGTTACATCCTTGAAAGTTGCTAAGAGAGACCTTAAGTGTGCTCACCATAAAAAAGAAATGTAATTATGTGACAGGATGGAAGTGTTAGATAATGTTTTGGTGGTAATCTTTTTGCAGTAATGTAAGCGTATCAAATCAACACATCGTTCACCTTAACCTTACCTTACATGTCAATTATATCTTAAAGCTAGAAAAATAAAATCTCTCCTGAAGTGGAGAAGGGGAAGGCGCATGAACTGCCCACTTAGCTATATGGAAATGGTGTCAGAAGTGAATGCAGCTGGTATAACCTTTTCAAAGATAGAAAGCAGAGAGGAGCAGTAGGTGAGCACTCCCAAACCTCTGATAAGAGGACAAGCGTGACAGGGGAGTCCAAATTTGAATACGTTCCAAGCCTGCACGGGGGGTGAACTTGAATCGCTCAATTTTGAGTTAAGCAATCACAGCCTGAGAGCGCAGGAGGCTAGCTTTGTTGCCAGGAAGCTGGGGACACCGAGAGAAAGGAAACATGTATATATTTCCAGCACGGCAGGTTGGCATAGAGCTGTCCCCCAGAGGGGTCTGAACAAGAGCTGAGGATGGCAGGGTCCCTGGATCAGCAGCCGGGGTCGCTGATTGAGGGCATGGGAGAGCACCGACCTGCCCTCCTTCCCCTCCACCCCGTACTGTCCCATGAGCAAGAAATAACCTTCAGTTCCCTTCGGGCTGTTATAGAGTTTAATTTTTGTCTATTTCTTATAGTTACTAGCCTACCCAAACTAATACAATAAGCATCAATACAATTCTTAAAATACAGAACATGGTGTTCATCGTGGTTGTCTCTGGTAGGTAGGTTTGGTGGCTAGGAATGTGTACGTTTCACTTTTTATTTTATCTTTTTTTTTTTTTTAAGATTTACTTATTTACTTTAGAGAGGGAGTGTATGCATCCGTGAGTGAGGGGAGGGGCAGAAGGAGAGGGAGAGAACAGACTCCTCCCTGAGCTGAGCAAGGAGCCCAACGGACACCTGCCGACCCTGCTGGGGCTCAAACCCAGGACCCTGAGATCACTACCCAAGCCGAAACCAAGAGTCAGGCATTCAACCAACTGAGCCACCCAGGCGCCCCTATTTTATCTTGTTTAAAAATTTAAAAAACTTTACATCAAAAACTAGGGATGTACTGTATGGTGATTAATATAATATAATAAAAATATTATTATAAAAATTTTTAAAAAACGAAATAAAAGGCATACAAAAAATTCCCCCAATTAAAAAAAACCACAAAGGAATATATATTCTATATAAAAATTTTTTAAAATATATAAAGTGCCAGATAGTCTGCTTCAATGTTCAAATATGCTCTTCTATGGAGTGGGGCAATTTAGCTGTGTCAAGAAAATATTTGAGGATCTTGGAGTTTATTGATTAGAAAAGCTCAGCCTTGGAGAGTAAAGGTAACCAGGGACTGAGTACACTATCACTTAGGATGGTTCTACCCATGAGGGGGTGAAGCAGGTAATAATCCTCTTCATTTTGCAGGCAAAACAATGAAGACACATTTAGCAAGAGTAAGTGACTGATCTCCTGTTACACAGAGGCAACCCCGGGCCTTAACCTAGGACTTCTAACTCCACATACTGTTTTATTTATCATTATTTTTTAATGGTGTTTAAAGGAGATCATCCACCAAAACTAAAAAGAAATTTAAATACATCCTATTGCTTAATTTCCCTTCATTGGATTTCAAATAAAATGGACATTTCAATGACAAGTGTTAACAGTGACGCCAAGTGTGCTGTGTTTTCACAAACCAGCAGATCAATAATTTAGCATACATTAGGCTCATTTAATCCTAGGGCAAGATTCTGGGCTTTTTCTTCTTCTGGGAAACATTTATTTATTCCTTTTTTTTTTTTAAGATTTATTTATTTATTTTAGAGAGAGAGCAAGGGAGTGTCTGTGGGAAGGCCAGAGGGAGAAGAGAATTTTTTTTTTTTTAGATTTTATTTATTTATTTGACAGAGAAAGCACAGGCAGGGGGAGCAGGAGAGGGAGAAGCAGGCTCCCCGCTGATAGTGAGCCCAATGTGGGGCTCAATCCCAGGACCCTGGGATCACGCCCTGAGCCAAAGGCAGACGCTTAACCGACTAAGCCACCCAGGCACTGCAGGGAGAAGAGAATCCTAAGCAGACTTCACACTGAGCCCAGAGCCCAACGGGGGTGGGGGTGGGGGGGCTTGATCTCATGACCCTGAGATCACAACCTGAGCTGAAACCAAGAGTCCAATGCTTAACCTACTGTGCCACCCAGGTGCCCCCATTTGTTCATTCTTCATAAGAGAAAAGAACAGAGAAATTGGCTTGTTCAAAACAGGTGGCATTGTGGCAGGCACTTAGCACCCCAGCCTGCACCCCACACAGTGTGGGAAATCAGCAAAGTGACAGAAGAGAGTCCCCAGGTTGGGGAGAGAAAGGCAAAGGGAAGAGATATGAAGGCTTAAATCCTTCTACTATCAAGAACTTTCCAACTTCTTTTTTCCTTCCATTGTCCTGTGCCCCCTTTTCTCTCTTAACTATTCGACTGGCATTAGATCATGGCATTTGACTATGATCCTTAGTCTTAGAGATATTTGCCCACACCCTCAACACCCCCAGTTCATGAGTAGAAAGTATGCCAAGCTGGGAAACAAACTGAGGGCAAGAATGAAACTGACATCGCTTTTCACCTGCAAAGTAAGATGGCACCAAAGGAGATGAGAAAGTTGCAGGCTTGCACGGGCAGGGACCCTGAATTGGAATAAGATACAGGAAGAGAAGAGAAGCTGCCCCAGCTAGCATAGTTGGAATTTTAAGAAACACAAATGCAGTAATGTGTAAGACTACATTGTGTAAAACAAGGAACCGAATATAAGAGCCAAAAACCTAGGTCTTGGCCATCCCCCAGCTTCTTTTCAACTTACTTCAATTTGATTTTCAATTTTTTTCTAGTCTGCTTTTAAATACCAGTAGTTCAAAAAAAAAAAAAAAGGCCACTCTGTCTTTGACTAGGTCTGCTTGCTCTAGTGGGGAGAGATTGGTTAAAACTAAAGGAATAATTATTGGACATTTATTATGTGCAACTTTACCGTGTGCTCTGGGAGGTAGAGAGAAGTAGTAACTGATTACTTAACTACTTTAAAAAGAAGGTGTGTATGTATTGGCAAAGGCATAATTTTGTTACCTTAAGTACCTTAAAGCCTGCACAATCCTGAGGTGAAAAATGGGGCTAAGAATTAGGTAAATTAATTTTAAAGTAACATTTTCTGATAGTTTTTTTTAAATCACATAATAAGTCACCCGTGTAGTATTTTTACATCAAGTATTAATTTTAAGATTGCTGTATATTGAAGGAACCCTTAATTTTTAAAAAGTTTATTTCATCTGACTACAAAAATAATACATTGTAAGAAGTTTTAAACACATTCACATCAGTAAAGATATGAAACCTCTCATTATTCCATGATATAAAGAAAATCAGTGTTTTTTTTCTGTCTTTAAGTATGTTTTATGCTTTTAAAACGGCATTATATCAAAAGTATTTCTCTGGGGTAAATAGTCTGTGACAACAGATTTCTCATGGTTGCTCATTATTTCATATTAAACCCTTCTAGCTGAGCATTTGAGTAGTTTCCAAATTTTTGCTATTATAAATTAACTATGAGACAAATGGCTTTTATGTAAACTCTCACTCCTCTGTTTATTAGGGAAAATTTATTGAAGTGGAATTACTAGGTCAAAAAGTATAAAGTCTGTCGAAGCTCTTGGTATATACTAGATCCTTAGCTTCTAATGTCCTGATTTTTAGACTAGCAGTAACTTTTCAGCAATAGTCTATAAATTCACAGAAAAAGTTATTCCCAAATTATCAAGACTTTTCAATGAGAGAAATCTTAATTATTCTACTTTGGTAATTACCAAAGAAGTATTTCACCACTAATGTTCCATAATTAAGGGAAAAATAATCTGTAACCAAAAGGTGATATTCATGATGTTGAAGCGTCTTTTAATTGGTTGAGGAATTAAAAAATAATAGATGTTAATTCAAAGAGAGTTTATATCTTCAGATTTTTAAAGCAGAATGAAGAAAATGTAAGTTTACCAGTAGGTTTTCCACTAGAAATAGGACATTATAAAAATGATTTTCCAAATTGCCTGAAAGATGCATACAGCTAATTGCATAATTATCTAATTATCAGGACTAAAACTGGTACTCTTGTAACCCCCAATAAATCCACTTGACTCAATTTAGTGAAGCAGTGAATATTAAACCTTATCACACTATCTTCCATAAGTTGCACTTTTTATCTACCTAATTATAGAATTTTTATTTACTTGTGATTTTCAAAAAATCCACATAAAAGTAAAAATATCCTTCGAGGGTAGCGTTTTCTTTATTTCTGTTTTTAACTGAAGAGATACTATGGTTTTGCATTAGTTTTGGAGGCATTCTTGGTTTCAAATTCTGACTCTGAAAATGCTTAGCTGAGTAAATTTGGGCAAAAGCCCTGTGGGGTACATATTACCATCTTCATTTTATATAGTGGAAACTGACGCTTACTGAGATTAAGTGGGATTAAGTGGGATAAGTGAAGCCCTTTTAGCAGAGTGCTTGCCCATAAAAGGTATTCAGTAATTGGTAGCTGCTATTAGTAGGAATAATAATGGCAACAATCCATGTGCTATTAGCTTCTTTATAGAAAACATGAAAGAGAAGATGGAAGTGGCCAGTGTTTCACCATTTTACAGGTGTAAGTCTTTATCAAATGTATATTTGGGGGGCACCTGGATGGCACAGTTGGTTGAGCATCTGACTCTTGGTTTCAGCTCAGGTTGTGATCTCAGGGTTGTGAGACTGAGTGCTGCACTGTGCTGCATTCTCAGCAGAGAGTTTGCTTGAGATTCTCTCCCCTTTTCTCTCTCTCGAATGAATAAATGAATCCTTGAAAAAAAAGTATATTTGGGGGGGCCAGACTGTATCCCAGCTGAAGTTTAAAACCCAGGAGAACTGATTTGTTTCCACTTAGGACTCTCAATAACTTATAAAGAAACCGCTATTATAATTTTCTCTTATAAATCCTCAATGTCTTTTAACCATTGTTAACTGATATGTAACTGCTACATCTTCTGAATATCTCTTGTTGTATAACAAATTACCCCAAACTAAGTGGCTAAAATAACAATCATCTTGTTATAGAGCTCATGATGTTGTGGATTAGGATTTCAGGCAGTGGTAAACTGGGTTTTTCTTCTGCTTCATGTGGCCTCCACTGGGATCACTGGTTGTTTTTTAGCTGGTGTCTGGATCAATATAGAGGGTCTAAGATAGCTGTGCTTCTATGCCTGGCCCTTTGAAGGTGATTGTTAGAAAGCTAGGCTTAGGAGTGCCTGGGTGGCACAGCTGGTTAAGCGACCAACTCTTGGTTTCGGCTCAGGTCTGATCTCAGGGTCATGAGATTAAGCCCTGCATCAGGCTCTACACTCAGTGCAGAGTCTCCTTAAGTTTCTCTCTCCCTCTCCCTTTGCCCCTACCTCCTTCTCTCTCTATCTCTCTAATAAATAAATAAATCTTTTTAAAAAAACCAAGCAGCTCAGCTCAGCTAGGCCCTTCTCCACATCTCCATGTAATAATTCAGGGCCTCCCCATATGGTCTTCCCTTCAGCAGAGTTCTTACATAGTGGCTTAAGGCTCCAAGTATCTAAAGTGAAATGTGCCAGTTATCTTAGAAACAGGGCCTGAAAATGCATGATGTCACTTCCACCCTAATCTACTAAAGTATTGAACAAACATTTCAAAATTCGAACAAAACCAGAAATCCATAGACTCAGGAAGTCCAGAAAACCCCCAGTAGGTTAAATACAAAGAAAATGTCACCTAGGTATATTATTTTGAAAACCAAAGTCATAAAGTCCTTTTTTTTAAATTAAGATTTTTATTTATTTGACAGAGAGAGAGAGAGCACAAGCAGGGGAAGCGGCAGAGGGAGAGAGAGAAGCAGACGCCCCACTGAGCAGGGAGACTAACACGGGGCTTGATCCCAGGACCCTGAGATCATGACCTGAGCCAAAGGCAGATGCTTAACCACTGAGCCATCCATGTGCCCCCAAAGTCATAAAATCTTGTTTTGTTTAGTTTTTTTTCCCCAAAGTCATAAAATCTTAAAAGCGGCCAGAGAAAAGAGGACGTGTTCTCTACAGGAGAACAATGGTAAGAATAGGAATGACTACTCATTGGAAGCAATGGAGGCCAGAAGACATTGAAAGATATCTTCAAAGGGCTGAAACAAAATGCCTTGCCAGAATTCTATACCCAGCTAAAATACTTTTCAAATATTAAGGTAAAATAAAATTATCTTCAGATAAAGAAAGCTGAGAAAATTTCTTGCCAGCAGGACCACACTAACATGCTTAAAGAAGTCCCTTAAGTTAAACGAAATGGATCGTTGGATCTATGGAAAGAATGAACACTGGAAACTTTAAATATGCAAGTATATATAAGAGACTAGTTTTTCTTTAATCAAATTCTTTAGAAGTCAATTAACTCTTTAAAAAATAGCAATGTACTGTGAGATTTATAACCTATATAGAAAAAAATATATATAACAAAAATACCACAAAAGATGGGAGGAGGTAAATGCAATAATAATTTCAAAAGTTTCTTACCAGGCATGAGTATTGGTATAATAAGCCTTCTTGGTAGACTATGATAAATGAAGGATGCATTTTGTAACCCCTTGAATAACCACAAAAAAATATTACAAAGAGCTAAAAAGTTAAAAGAAAAGGTTGAATAGAATACTAAAAAAAGCAAAAACAACCTGATTAATCCAAAAGAGGACAAAGGAGTTGAATAAGGGAACAAAGAAGACAGAAAACAAATTGGAAAATGGCAGATTTCAATTGAACTGTATCAATAATAGCAGTAAATGCAATGGAGTTAAATACTGCAAAAGACAGAGATCATCAAACTGGATTTAAAGCAAGGTCCAATTACATAAAATATACTGTACATATAAAGTCACAGAGTTATGGAACCCAGTTGTTTGTTTGTTTGTTTGTTTTTACAGCAAAATTATAGTAGCTACGTCAGAGAATTGGTGCAGATTGAGTAAATATGTGCTGAACATTTAGCATAGTGTTGGGACATAGTATGTTCTCAATTAGGGATAGCTAAACAGATACCAAATGTTCTATCAATCAGATTTTTCATTAATTCATACAGGTCTTCTCTTTCAATTCATTATTTTATTTTTTTTATTTTTTATTTTTTATTAATAATTTTTTTATTATATTATGTTAGTCACCATACAGTACATCCCTAGTTTTTGATGTAAAGTTCCATGATTCATTACTTGCGTATAACAGCCAGTGCACCATGCAATGTGTGCCCTCCTTAATGCCCATCAACAGCCTATCCCATTCCCCTAGTTCATTATTTTAAAAGACCAATTTCAGAATATATTTGATTGTTCCCTTTTGGGGCTTTGGTTTGATGGTTTCTTCTAGTTAGGTGTGGGTGATTGGCACATAAAACATACTGCCTTGTGGAAACTATTATCATCATACATTTGTATTGTTATCACACATTTTAGTAAGTTCTATAGAGCAAAAATAAAGGATTCAATGATAGATTCAGGTGGGGAAATCTAATGTAGATGGGGGTGGGCTCAAGGGTATGTATAAGTAATATTCAGAAAGAAAAGATAAATAATCAGTATAGTTAATAGGCAAAGAGAGAGACGAAAGAACTTTGCAGACACAGGCAAAAGCATCTGAAGGCCCTCAGGTGGGGAAGATCTTGGACCGTCCAAGGAATTAAAGAACACAGGTGTGCAGGAATGGAGCAAGATGAGGAGGCAGAGGTGGGCGGGGGCCAGCCATGGTCCTGGCCTGGAAGTTTCTGTTGAAAACCCTGGATTTATCCTAAGAGCAAAATCACTCCGGCTATGGTGCAGAAATGAATTAGAGGAAGCCCAAACTGGAAAGATGAGTTAATCTATGAAATTACTATACTCCAAGAAAGAAATTATGATGGTTTGTGCAAGGGTCATGGCAATGGAGAGGTAGGGGGTACATTTTTTATATATTAGTGTAGTAGAAGCAACAGGACTTGGTGAAGGATTAGAAGGGGGTGATAAGGAAAGAAGGTACAGTGATACCCCTCAGGCACCTGGAATTGGCAGTGAGATGGAGGAGTGGTGGAGGAGGAGAGGCCGATTTCAGCTTGGGGCATTTAAGTAGTGAGATACATATGAGACATCTCAGAAGAGACATCAAGGAGGCTGACAGGTAAATGGCCCAAAGCTAAAAAGAGAGGACTGGACTAGTGATGTAAACTTGAGAATAGTTGGATAAGGTCACATGGAGGAGAATCGTAGAGTAAGAAGAGAAGAAGACACAGGCCTGGGTCATATGGAACCCCAACGTTTAAAAATGAGGAAGAAGAATGAACCAGCAAAGGAGAATAAGCGAGACCAACTAGAGTGGTAGAGGATGGCCAGGAATGTGGACTCACAGAGGCCAAGGGAAGAGGATTTGGGTAAGAATAGAATGATCCACTATTTTGAATCCTGTGTATAGCTGTAAGATGTAATGACCACAGTTTTAGCACTGTGTTAAACATAACTGTATTTATTGACTGAATAGGTAGCTTTTTATCTTTGGAATGCCAGCTATAGGTTCCCAACAATTTTAGTGCATATTTTCTACCCTTGCAATTCCTATCAGCACAATCTAAGCAAGAACCGGGAAGCCAGCTCATAGGAAAAATATAGTGCATTAGCAGGAGAAGTTTGAAAGCAGTGAAAGGATAAGGTTAGAAGTGGGGATGATGAGCTCCGAGTCCTTCCGTAGCCCTAACTCAGCCAATTTACCAAATCACACCACTGAAAAAGGGACCGGGAGAGGGAGGGCAGCTGAGGAAGGACATCCATGCAACAGAGTAACATTATGTTCTTTAACTTGCTAATGTTCGCACTGAGGCTTTTCAGTAAGTGCTAGCAATATGCAATGACATTGGGCATCAGCACACCTTAGTTCAGTATCTATGTTCGCAGCAAATCCAACCTGGTGAGGGACTCTGCTGCATAAATAAATCAGAGGGCTTCAGTTCTCTGCTGGGAGTGCCAGGGAAGTTGGGTTGACAGTAGAGGAGTAGATGAGACAAATCATTCTATACTGACATTTGCTTTCATGCTTTCTATCTCAATTCTCTGAGGGAAGGAGAGGGATTTTTCAGCTCTGTTTCTCTCATGCGAGTAGCATAATGCTTTTATACTCATTGCTCAATAAATGATTACAAAATAAAGGTATTAAGCAGTTGTGTGGCAGGAGTCCAGAAGTCTTTACTTACCCTTTGTGCCAACTAAAACCATTTGCAGATGATAATGTAGGATATATATTAGGCAAATCTGGAGAATGCAAAATGTGTTATTCTCTTATTTTCTAAGATATTAAACTGAATACCTCATATACATAAGAGAAATATCCTTTTAAAAATCCACTTGAATATTCATCCTCTTTTTAGTTTTTGTATTTAGTAGTTTTCTTTGCTCTACGAAATTAACTGTTCCACTCAGAGGGAGAAAATTGATATTTCTAAGAGAAATGTTATCAACTAGAATCTTTATGAGGAAAGGTCATAATAATAACAAAACAGTTATTTTTAAGAGCTGCAGGGTGTATATAGAGCTTTGTTACAAATTAGTTTCTTTGATTTTTTTGGAGAAAGGGGCAGAGAATCAAAATGGTATAATAAATGAACATTATATTTCGAGTCTGAAGATTTTGTTTTGAATTTAATGTTGTCCTTACTGACCTTGATTCTCAGTTCTCTTGGATGTTGTACTTTCTCTAGTTTCAATTTACTGTTCCTTTATAAATTTCTTGTGAAAGATGCATAATTTATTTTTAGCCTTCATTTCTAATCTATGTCTTTTTAAAGCTATACATTTTCTTCTGAGTGTGACTTTAACTGCATCTTATGGGTTTTGATTTGTCATATTTTTTTAAAAGATTTTATTTATTTATTTGACAGAGAGAGAGACAGCCAGCGAGAGAGGGAACATAAGCAGGGGGAGTGGGAGAGGAGGAAGCAGGCTCCCTGCTCAGGAGCCTGATGTGGGGCTCGATCCCAGGACCCTGGGATCACGCCCTGAGCCAAAGGCAGACGCCCAAAGACTGAGCCACCCAGGCATCCCAGATTTGTCATATTTTTATTGTCATTTAGCTAAAATTATTTTCTAGTGCCTATTGTGATTTCTTCTTTGATTCATGCTTATTTAGAAGTGCATTGTTTACTAGTCAGAGAACTTGATTTTAATTTTTTGTAAGCTATTGAGACTTGCTTTCATGGCCCTACATATGGTCAATTTTGATAAATGTTCCATGCGTCCTTGAAAAGAATATGTACTCTGCACTTGTTGGATACAATATTTTATACAAGTCAATGAGGTGAAGTTGGCAAATTATATTGGTCAAACCTTATTAATTTCTTATCAGTATTTTTACTTTTCTTGTATGCATGTTCTATTGGAGAAAGCTCTATTGAAACAAATCCCCACTATGATGGTGGGTATCTATTTTATTTTTTCAGTTCTGTCAGTTTCTGCTTTACATGGTTTGAAGCTCTGCTCCTACAGATACTCAAATTTAGAATCATTATATCTCTCTATAGGAATCCTTTTTATCATAATAAAATTTCCCTTTTTATATATAGTAAGACTTTGGGGTTAATATATAGTGGCATATTTATATCTATTTTCTCGTGGTTATTGTTTGCATGTTAATATTTTTATCCTTATACTTTTAGTCTTTCTATATCATTGTGTCCCTTGTAAGAAGCATACACTTGAATTTTTTGTTTTAATTAACCTACCTGGTAGGTATTGAAATTGGAATATTAAGTCCTTTTACATTTAATGAAATTAATGTAAATATTGATTATTTGCTGTTAAATCTACTATTTGTTTTAGAAGTTCTTCATTACTTCAAATTTCTTGCCCTTTTTTGTATTAATTTTTTTTAGATTTTATTTATTTGAGAAAGGGAGACAGCACAAGCAGGGGGAGCAGCAGAGGGAAAGCAGACTCCCCACTGAGAGTGGAGCCCAATGCGGGCTCCAGGCAGGGCTCAATCCTAGGACCCTGAGATCATGACTTGAGCCAAAGTCAGATGCTTAACCAACTTAGCCACCTGGGGGCCCCTAGTATTAATTAATTTTTATTATTCTATTCCTCACTACTATTAGCTTGTTAGTAATCTATTCTTTTACAATTATTTTAGTTGTTGCCCTGTGGATTAAAACATGTATTCATTAGGGTGTTGCTGCTGTGAGGAGGGTGGGTGGCAGCGGCTAAGAAAGAAAGAGGAGGGTGTGGCAGCAAGCGGGAGTCGGGAACAGTGTCCGCGGTTTGGATTGCTGAAACCGTCATGAAGAACACCCCCTAAACTCCCATGATCGGTGCAGATTCCTATGGGGAAGGCCCATGTTGTTGATGTCTTGCAGCCTTGGTTCTGGATCTTGAGAAGGAAGCGGTGGAATTAGTAATAGTGATGCTTTTTAGGATTTGGGGATGTTCCTTGCCCAAAAATTTCCTGGAAAATGGACTCGTATTAAGTGTGAGTAAAAGGCATAATAGATTGGAACTCAGGGAAGACACAGAGGTTCCTACGGAGAGCAACCAGCTAATGATTGCATTTTAAAGACGATTTCTGTGACTGAGTTGTCTTTTGGAAGATTAAATCCATTTCAGGAGGACTTGGAACTGGTCCTTGCCTTTCTATCACAACAGAGGATGTTATTATATTGATGGCCTTTTCTTACCTCCAAACAAAACTGTGTTGTCCACTGTGCCTAAGTCACCAGAAGAGGACGTGAAGGCTAACCAGCTCACAGTTCCACAGAACAAATTGTCCAGTCTAATCCCTCCCCTCAGCTACGGAATGTTATGAAAGTACAAAGTTCAGAAAATGTTCCTGGCCCCACCCATCTACCAGCTGTAATCAAAGCTGTGGATGATGATGAAGACAGTGATGATCAGTTTTGTAAGGAAGGTGATGAAACCAACACACGTCTGAAGCTCATGATGGATTACAGACAGCCTCTACTCAGAAACCTGGGGTCAGTTTGAAGCAGGTGAATGTTCGAATTTTGGAATAAAAACTTTTGAGGAAACTAAGTCAAAGAAAATGAAAGAAAAATCCAAGAAGCAAGGTGAAGTTTCTTCCGGAGTTTCCAGTCTTTTACTCCTACCTCAGCCCATTCCAGGTCCTGAAAACGAGAATGTCCGGACTGTAGTGAGGAGAGTAACTCTTTCCAGCCAACAAGGAGAAGAATCCTTGGTAAGATTGAGTCTCACCGAGAGACTGGGAAAACGAAAATTTTCAGTAGGTGGTGACAGTGATCCTCCATTAAAGCGTAGCCTTGCACAGAGGTTAGGGAAGAAAGTGGAAGCCTTAGGCACTAACGCTGACAAAGCACCAAAGAAAGTTCACGTTTCCAAGTCTCTGTAGGAGCGATTAGGCATGTCAGCTGGTCCAAACACTGACGAGTCAGCAGAGTCACTAAAGTTGGTGAGATCCATGTGAAGACATTAGAAGAAATTCTTTTTTTCTTTCTTTTCTTCCTTCCTTCCTTTCTTTTCTCAGAGAGAGAGGCAGCCAGAAAGAGAGAGAACACAGGCAGGGGGAGTGGAAGAGGAAGAAGCAGGCTCCCAGTGGAGGAGCCTGATGTGGGGCTTGATCCCAGAATGCTGGGATCACACCCTGAGCCAAAGGCAGACGCTTAACGACTGAGCCACCCAGGCGCCTCTAGAAGAAATTCTTGAAAAAGCCAGTCAGAGATGTGGAGAATTGCAACCTAAACTCAAGACAGAAGGACCTCCAAAAGTTGATGATTTTACTTTAGGAACAAGAAGCCCCTCCACTATCTGAATCAAAACCTTCTCTGAGGTCCTGGCTGAAAAGAAACATCAGCAGCAGGAAGCGGAGAGACAAAAAAGCAAAAATAATGTAACAAAAAAACCTTGCATCAAGCTGAAGACCGATAGTGAAATTTAAAAAACAGTGGTTTTGCCACCTGTAGTTACCAGCAAAGCACAATCAGAGGAGCTCGCAGGTGGAACAAAGTCTAGGCAGGTGGTGCATGTCAAGACGCTGGAGGAAATTCAGCAGGAGAAGGCACTACGGGTATAGCAGCTCTGAGACCAGCACCAGCTCCCAGCCTCAGCTTGAGGCCACCCTCCAGGGCAAGGCAGCTTCTCCAAATCACAAAAAACAAAACAAAACAAAAACAAAACCAGGTATAAAAGAAGAGAAGACAGTTCAAGAAGGAAGTGAAGTTGCTTCCCAGAGCAGTGTTACTAGAACAGAGGATAAAGAGGCTTCAGTAGAGCCCACAGGAGTTGGCATCACCAAAATTCAAGTCAAGAGATGTGAGACCATGAGAGAGAAGCACATGCCGAAATAGCTGGAGAGGGGAAACTCACAGAAGGAAAAATCAGTTTTGACACCCCTTTGGGAAGATGGAGACTCCTGGAATACTCAGATAGCAGAGAAGCCAGTGCTCACTGCTGTGCCGGGCATCACACAGCACCTAATAAAGCGGCTTCCCACAAAGTCATCCCAAAAGGCAGAGGTAAAAACCTCAGGCACTGGGGACACAATATTGAATGTGAAATGTGCAGCACAGACCTTGGAAAAAAGGGGTAAATCTAAACCCAAAGTCAATGTGAAGCCATCTGTGGTTAAAGTTGTCTCATCCCCCAAATTGGCCCCCAAAGGCAAGGCAGTGGCGGTCCACCCTGCTGTCATTGCAGCTGTGCAGCCACTCAGCTCCAGTGGCGTCCTACAGGAAAGCCCCACCAAAAGGCAGCTGTGGCAGTTATCCCACTCCTTTCTGAGGACAAGTCAGTCACTATTCCCGAGATGGAAAAACCTAGAGACCATCTTGTGCTACCTCCAACCCAGTCTTCTTCAGATTCCTCCCCACCGGAACCATCTGGCCCTTCTTCATCCCAGATGGCTATGAAAACTCGCTGATTCAGATCACCTCAACAGGAAAGCCCCTGCTTTCTGTGGAGGATGATTTTGAGAAACTAATATGGGAGATTATAGGAGGCAAATTAGAAGCTGAGATTGACTTGGATCCTGGGAAAGATGAAGATGACCTTCTGCTTGAGCTGTCAGAGATGACTGATAGCTGAGGGCGGTAGAACACTAAAAAAACCAAACAACCTGGACTTAGTTTCATCAATTATAACATTTACCCAAGATGATCACTTCTTTAATCTAGAATTTGTCCCAAATCAGAAGTATACCTCTGAATTACCTTTATGGGTCCTGGATTCCTTGGGGTCAGATTTTTAAAGTCCCTTGATAACCATTTTGTCCATTTGATGCCATGGTTTAGCATCTGTGAGAAAAATATTCTGATTTACACCTCTCCACAGAAAAACCGAGAGGGAGATCCAAGTTGAAGGCTGCAAGAGAACTTAGTGAGTCCTTAAGTGTTTGTCAGTTTGGACTTTTTCCCCCCTTTGCTGTAGTATTTCTTTGATGTATTGTCTTAATGTACTTATTAATGTAACCTGACTTGGAAAAGGATGACGACCAGCTGCTGCCAGTAAGGACAAAATTTCACACTACCACTAAACGAAAGATCTATTCCATCTGCATTAAATTGTATGTCTTTTTAAAGGTATTTGGAGATTCAACTAAGCTTAAGAGAGCAGCTCCGGAAGCTTGTAATCTGGACATAACTTTTTCAACCTGATTTCCATGCTTCTGCTGCTCTGTAAGCCTCTGAAAAGCAATAGCTAACTTATTATTACTGTAATTTTTTTAAGGCTTTAAAGTGCCACAGGGGTCTTCTGAAACTAATTTTCTATTTGTTGGATTCCCTGGATTCTTAATAAGAGATGGTGACATATGGTTAGAGGAATTCTTTTTTTAGCATGAAAGTTGTCCTTTCTCCAGTTCTTGCCTCCTACTGGCATTGAATTATCACAGGGATAAAAATTGGTTAATTTTTTATTTCTAACTCTCCCAGCAAACTCCTCTTGCCCAGTATTTATTTGGTGCCCTTTAACCACCAGAGGGAAAAAAAGATAAACTCCTCCACACTGCCAATATTTATCTATGGACTGTAGCAGTACACTGAATTGTACTGTAGCGGGGATTATTGAGATGCTTTGGGGGTGTATTGTATACCTTCCCATTTTCTTCATTTCTGAATTGAATTTTCTTATCTTGATGTCAGTCTCTTTCATATCACCTCAAGGTTTAGGCTTGTGAAAGAACAGTATGATGGGAATAAGAGTCTTGAAAGGAGACATATTATATATAACCAGAAGGAAAAGGAAAGAAGAACTTGTCTGTTTTGATATTTTGCTATAGGTGGTCAGTTTGTTTTTCATAGGGAAATCTGATCCACCTGTCATGTTGGCTCCTAAGGAATGCTGTTGTAAGTGGCTCATCAAGAGCTGAACTTCATGTAGCCTTGTTGGGAATATGGAAAACAAAGAAAGCCACAGGACTACCCATTCAGTCTTGGGAAGATCTGGATGATTCTGCACAAGCAAAAAAGACTTGAAACTTATGTATACACACCTCTCTACCAATCCATCTTCAGCTGACTGAATGTTGTATAATAGCCCTTCTCCAAAGCAGTAGTGAAATGTTCTGGTTTCACCACAGATTTTCTACCAGATGGACTTCACATATATATATTCAGAGTTCCATCCTAAAGCAACAGAATATACATTCTTCTTGAGTGCACGTGGAACATTCTCCAGAACAGATCACATACTGGGTCACAAATCAAGTTTCAACCAGTACCAAAAGATAGGGATCATTCCCTGCATATTTTTGGATCACTGTGCTTTGAAACCTGAACTCAATCACAAGAGGAAATTTGGAAAGAACTCAAATACATGGAGCCTAAAGAACATCCTACTAAAGAATGAATGAGTCAACCAGGAAATTAAAGAAGAATTTTTAAAAATTATGGAAACAAATGAAAATGAAAACACAACTGTTAAAAATCTTAGGGATGCAGTAAAGGCAGTCCTAAGAGAGAAGTATATAGCAATACAAGCCTTTCTCAAGAAATAAGAAAGGTCTCAAATACACAACCTAACCTTACACCTAAAGGAGCTGGAGGAAGAACAGCAAATAAAGCCTAAACCCAGCAGGAGAAGAGAAATAATAAAAATTAGAGTGGACATCAATGAAACAGAAACCAAAAGAACAGTAGAACAGATCAATGAAACTAGGAGCTGGTTCTTTGAGAGAATTAATAAGATTGATAAACCCCTGGCTAGACTTATCACAAAGAAAAGAGAAAAGATCCAAATAAATAAAATCATGAATGAAAGAGAAGAGATAACAACCAACACTGAAGAAATAAAATTATAAGAACATATTTTGAGCAACTATATGCCAACAAATTAGGCAATCTGGAAGAAATGGAAGCATTCCTAGAAATGTATAAACTACCAAAACTGAAACAGGAAGAAATTAAAAACCCGAACAGACCCATAACCAGCAAGTAAATTGAAGCAGTAATCAAAAATCTCTCAACAAACAAGAGTCCAGGGCCAGATGGCTTCCCAGGGGAATTCTACCAAACATTTAAAGAAGAATTAATACCTATTTTTCTGAAGTTGTTTCAAAAAATAGAAATGAAAGGAAAACTTCCAAACTCTCTGAGGCCAGCATTACCTTGATCCCGAAACCAGACAAAGACCCCACCAAAAGGGAGAATTACAGACTGATATCCCTGATGAACATGGATGCCAAATTTCTCACCAAGATATTAGCCAATAGGATCCAACAGTACATTAAAAGGATTATTCACCGTGACCAAGTGGGATTTATTCCTGGGCTGCAAGAGCAGTTCAACAACGACAAATCAATCAATGTGATATACCACATTAATAAAAGAAAGGACAAGAACCATATGATTCTCTCAATAGATGCAGAAAAATCATCCTTTGTTGATTAAAACTCTTCACAGTGTAGGGATAGAAGGAACATACCTCAATATCATAAAAGCCATATATGAAAAGCCCAGAGTAAATATCATTCTCAATGGGAAAAAAACTGAGCGCTTTTTGTCCAAGGTCAGGAACACAGCAGGGATGTCCACTATCACCACTGCTCCTCAACATAGTCCTAGAAATCCTAGCCTCAGCAAACAACAAAAAGAAACAAAAGGTATCCAAATCAGCAAAGAAGAAGTCAAACTCTCACTCTTTGCAGATGATATGATACTTTATGTGGAACACCCAAAAGACTCCACCCCAAAATTGCTAGAACTTGTATAGGAATTCAGCAAAGTGGCAGGATATCAAATCAATGCACAGAAATCTGTTGCATTTCTATACACTAACAATGAGACAGAAGAAAGAAATTAAGGAGTTGATCCCATTTACAACTGCACCCAAAACCATAAGATACCTAGGAATAAACCTAACCAAAGAGGCAAAGGATCTGTACTCAGAAAACTACACAACACTCATGAAAGAAATTGAGGAAGACACAAAGAAATGGAAAAACATTCCATGCTCATGGATTGGAAGAACAAATATTGTTAAAATGTCTATGCTACCTAGAGCAATTTATACATTCAATGAAATCTCTACCAAAATAGCATCAAGTTTTTTCAGAGCTGGAACAATAACACTAAAATTCATATGAAACCAGAAAAGACCCCAAGTGGCCAAAGGAATGTTGAAAAAGAAAACCAAAGTTGGTGGCATCACAATTCCAGACTTCAAGCTCTATTACTAGGCTGTAATTATCAAGACAGTATAGTACTGGCACAAAAACAGACACACAGATCAATGGAACAGAATAGAGAACTCAGAAATAGACCCTCAACTCTATGGTCAACTAATCTTTGACAAAGCAGGAAAGAATATCCAATGGAAAAAACAGTCTCTTTAACAAATGCTGTTGGGAAAATTGGACAGCCACATGCAAAAGAATGAAACTGGACCACTTTCTTAGACCATACACAAAAACAGACTCAAAATGGATGAAAGAC
Source organism: Ursus arctos (assembly GCF_023065955.2). Lineage (NCBI taxonomy): Eukaryota > Metazoa > Chordata > Mammalia > Carnivora > Ursidae > Ursus > Ursus arctos. The sequence continues at coordinate 20,865,896 of NW_026622930.1, forward strand.
CTAAATGTGAAACAGGAATCCTCAAAATCCTAGAGGAGAGTACAAGCAGCAACCTCTTCGACCTCGGCTGCAGCAACTTCTTGATAGACACGTCTCCAAAAGCAAGAGAAACAAAAGCAAATGAACTATTGGGACTTCATCAAGATAAAAAGCTTTTGCACAGCAAAGGAAACAGTAAAAAGCTTTTGCACAGCAAAGGAAACAGTCCACAAAACCAAAAGATAACCTACAGAATAGGAGAAGATATTTGCAAATGTCTTATCAGATAAAGGGCTAGTATACAAAATCTATAAAGAACTTAGCAAACTCAACACCTAAAAGCCAAAACTCCAGTTAAGAAATGAGCCGAAGATATGAAAAGACATTTCTCCAAAGAAGACATCCAAATGGCCAACAGACACATGAAAAAATGCCCCACATCACTCGGCATTAGGGAAAGACAAATCAAAACCACAATGAGATACCACCTCACACCAATCAGAATGGCTAAAATTAGCAAGTCAGGAAATGACAGATGTTGTCAAGGACGCAGAGAAAGGGGAACCAACCCTCTTACACTGCTGGTGGGAATGCAAGCTGGTGCAGCCACTTTGGAAAACAGTATGGGGGTTCCTCAAAAAGTTGAAAATAGAGTTACCCTATGACCCAGCAATTGCACTACTAGGGATTTACCCCAAAGATATAAATGTAGTGATCCAAAGGGGCACCTGCACCCCAATGTTTAGAGCAGCAATGTCCACAATACCTAAACTATGGAAAGAGCCCAGATGTCTATTGACAGATGAATGGATAAAGGGCCCAGATGTCTATTGACAGATGAATGGATGATATATAGATATAGATATAGATATAGATATAGATATAGATATAGATAGATAGATAGATAGATAGATAGATAGATAGATATACACACACACACACACAAGCACAATGGACTACTACTCAGCCGTCAAAAAAACAAGAATGAAATCTTGCCATTTGCAACAATGTGGATAGAACTTGAGGGTATTATGCTAAGAGAAATAAGTCAATCCGAGAAAGACAATTATTATATTGTCTCACTCATATGTGGAATTTAAGAAATAAAACAGGATCATAGGGGAAGGGAGGGAAAAATAAAACAAGACGAAATCAGTGAGGGAGACAAATTATAAGAGACTCTTAATCATAGAAAACAAATTGAGGGGGCGCCTGGGTGGCACAGTCGTTAAGCGTCTGCCTTCGGCTCAGGGCGTGATTCCAGCGTTCTGGGATCGAGCCCCACATCAGGCTCCTCCGCTAGGAGCCTGCTTCTTCCTCTCCCACTCCCCCTGCTTGTGTTCCCTCTCTCGCTGGCTGTCTCTGTCAAATAAATAAATAAAATCTTAAAAAAAAAAAAAAGAAAACAAATTGAGGGTTGCTGGGTTGGGAAATGGGGTAACTGGGTGATGGACACTGGGGAGGGCATGTGATGTAATGAGCACTTGGTATTACATAGGACTGAGGAATCACTGACCTCTACCTCTGAAACTAATAATACATTATATTTAATTCATTGAATTTAAATAAAATACTAAAAATAAAACATGTATTCGCTATTTATAAAATCTAATATAAGTTAGTACTGTTAGCATTTCTCAGACAACTCAAGGACTTTAGAACACTTTAACACCATGTATAAACCTCTCAACCTTTGTTTATTTGCTATTGTGTATTTTTAATTCTGTGGATATAGGTAGTTCTTGCTTTGCATGGTTTCAGTATGCATAATATTTAGTTAAATTTAAATAATAGCTGGTCCCAGCAACATGGTTCGAGCTGTGGCTACCACAATATATCAACTGTGAATAATTGCACAAAGTACAAACTTTGCTGCTAGCTCGTCAGTGTGTACATCACTATGTAAATAAGAGATGCATGTCATGATAGGTGACCAACTGCACCACTTCTTTCAAAGTCATTGGTGATTGGTCACTGAGCATCTGTCATTCAGTTTGTGCAGCTGAATTGCCCCCTTGTCTTCCAGTGATAAACCCATGTGACATTTTATAAAAGTGGATAATTGAAAGAGGGAACTGACCAGCAGAGACGAAAGAGCAGCAAAGAAACAAAATATGATAATGCTGGAAGTGAAACTTGAATTAAACGTAAATGGAGTCATAGGAGAAGTAGCTGACCATGCAAATGTTGATACTGCCACTGTTTGAGAGACACTAGATATTCAATCAAAGGAACTTAGTGAAGGCAAATTATTGACATCAGTGAGGAAAGTGGTTGCAAATAAAACGATGAAGATGTCCTAAAAGAAATGATGCTGATAAAAAAAATTCACATTAAAGGAACTCTTAGAAATATTTTATGACAGTGAAAGAACAGAGAATTACATTTTGGAAGCTGATTAAGATCTAGAAAGAAGTATGACAGTTTGCCAAGACATCGATGTGATGCTCTTGCAAGTTACATAGTAAAGAGAAAAAAGGCATGCACTGTACAAACTACTCTTGATAAGTATTTTACAAAGAAATAAAACATTTTAGTTCTAAATGTTTTTAAAGTTTAAAATTACAGTATGCTAAATAAGTATCAGTTTACTATTTTTCCTTTCTCTATACATTCATAACCAATAGTAAGAGAGGTTTTACTGTTTTGATAAAAATTTTTTAAAGTCACAAAACAATCGTAATTTTTTTTCACTGATATTAAGATCGCTTTGTATGGTTTCAGCATGCAGTTTCATGATCCCATACCATCATGCAGTGAAAGGACTGACTATTTTTTTAAACCCAGTAAGATATTTTTTGTTTTGTGCAGCCAAGGTTCATCTATACTTACCTTTTCTGTTGTTTTTCATTTCCTTCTGTACTTCTGTGCTACTATTTAGCATTATTTTTCTTTAACCTTAAAATTCCCTTTAGTAGGTTCTTAATATGAGCCTACTGGTAATGAATTCTTTCAGTTTTTATTTGCTTGAAATGTCTTTCTTTTGCCTTTAATTTCGAAGAAGCCTTTTTGGTGGGTTGGCAGATATTTACTATTTTTATTTTTGTTCTTCTCATTGTAGGTATCTTTCTATTGTTTTTATGGATCCTATCTTTTCTGTTGAATGAACAGTCAGCTTATTAATCTTGTTGCTACTTCTTTGAAAGTTTGTGTGTATTCCCCCCCCCCCCTTTGGCTGCTTTTAATAATTTTTACTTTGTCTTTGGTTTTTTAAAAAAGATTTATTTATTTATTTTAGAGAGTGTGCATGGGTGAGGGAAGGGACAGAAGGAGAGAGAGACTGGGGTAGAAGACTCCCTAATGCGCTGGGAGCCCAAAGTGGGGCTCGATCTCAGGACCCTGAGATCATGACCTGAGCCTAAACCAAGAGTTGGACCCTTAACTGACTGAGCCACTCAGGCATCCCTTGTCTTTAGTTTTTAATACCTTTACCATGATGTACCTTGATGTGGTTCTTTGTATTTATCCTGTTGGGGTTTCCAGTACTTCTTATATCTGCAACTTGGTTCCCTTAGGAGTTTCAGAAAATTCTCTACAAATATTGCTTCTCTCATTCTCCCTCTCTTCTTTTTTTGAGACCCAATGATAGGTATGCTAGATTTTTTTTTGTGCCATATATTTTAAAGATTTATTTATTTATTTGAGGTGGGGGAGAGAGAGAGAACTCACGCAAGCATGGGGGGAGAGGCAGAGGAAGGGAATTTCAAGCAGACTCCCTGCTGAGTGTGGAGCCCAATGCAGGGCTTGATCTCATGACCCATGAGATCATGACCTGACCCGAAACTAAGAGATGCTCAACTGACTGAACCACCCAGGCACCCCTACTGTGCCATATAGTTTAAATTTTCTTTTTTTTCTCCATGCTGCAGGCTGGATATATTCTTCTGACTTATCTTTCAGATTACTAATTCTCTTTTGAGCTGTGTCTAATCTTTTGTTAAACTCATGTTTAGATTTTATTTCAGTTATTGAATTTTTAAGTTCTTGGTTCTATTTGATCCTTTTTTACATTTCTAATTCTATTTTGAAATTCTCTATCTTGTCTTTAAAATTTTGAATATATTAATTACAGTTAAAGTCTGTGCCTCATTACTCCAGTACTCCAAAATGCCAATATTTGAATCTCCTATGATCATTTTCTGTTGTTTGTTTTCTTCTCTTGATTTTTCCCACATATTCTTGTTTCATTTTGTTTTGTATGCCTGGTTATTTTTTATTGATTCATAGCTAGGCTTTAGCCTTCATGAGGGCTGATCTATTTCCCATTATTCCATACTTATGGGATGAAGCTTTTTAGGGATTGCAACTAAAATCCTGGGGTGTTTGTTTACTAAGGAGCCACCCTCCTTCATAAACCCTGAACTGTAGTTTTTGGTTTGCTAGCCCTATGAGATTGCCTAAACTTGTTCAACCTCAGCCTCTCAGTTGTTGCTTATAATTCACAGAATACCACAAGAGGAAAATAATCTAATGTTGTTTTTGGGATTTGCTTCTCTCCCCTTAAATCCCCTTAAAACCCCTTAAAGATTTTTTTTCCGTCCATCTTTTCTAGTTGCTTTCAGAGTAATGGTTGATCTGATGTAAGCCTGCCTACAATAGCTGGAAGTAACATTCTGAGCCTCAGTGTTCTTGAAAGCAGTATAATATAGTGCATAGGGTAAGAATTTTTGAGTGATACATTTATGGTATAAAAATTCTGCTCTTACTGCCTAGTAACTGTGTGACTAAGGAAAACGTACTTATCCTCTATGAATTTATATTTTTCTTATATAAATAATGGAAAAATAATCTCTGCTTGATAGGGTTGTTTTTTGAGCCTTAAATGAGGGGGTTAAATACAGAAAACAAAATGTTTAGCATAGTGTCTAGAACATAGTATGTATTTCTTTTTAAAGATTTATTTATTTGAGAGAGAGAGAGCCGGGGGAGGGGCAGAGGGAGAGAATCTTTCAAGCAGACTCCCTACTGAGTGCAGACTCTGATGAGGGGCTTGATCTCATGACCCATGAGATCATGACCTGAATCAAACGAAGAGTCGGTTGCTTAACTGACTGAGCCACCCAGGCACCCCTAGAACATAGTATTTATACGTAATAGGTATTTTTGTTTCTTCATGAAAATAGTTAATATTTCATAGCATTTCATAAAATTAAATGGCTCCTTAGAAGAGTATAATGTGATTATGTACAACTTTTAATTGATTGTAATGTATTAGAGAAATAGAATAATTACATATGAAGTGTACTGACTGGTTTTAATGTGCTAGGCATGGGCTTACATGCATTATATCATTCAATATTTATACTAACCATATGAAGGTAAAACTCTTATTTACCCTTATTTTACAAATAAGGAATGTAAGGCTAGGAAAGATTACATGTTTGTGCAAGGTTAGATAGTGAGTGGGCAGAGAAGCCAGGGTTCAAACCTGATTCTAACCAACTCCAAGGCCAGAGTTCCTAACCCCACTCCTGCTCTAATCCCATGAAGCTACATTTCTCTTTCCTAATTGAGAAAAAATGTTAGATTGCAGAATCTTGCACAGACCTGGAATCAAGTCAGTAGTCAGTAAATATTTATTGACTCACTGACATCCACACCAGTGAAATCAGCTGACACAGTAGTAATAGAATGAAATGACAATTTCAGAAGAGAACTCCTAGTTTTGTCTTTACCTTTCTTTTTTTTTTTTTAAGATTTTATTTATTTATTTGATAGAGAGCACAAGCAGGCAGAGAGACAGGCAGAGAGAGAGGGAGAGAGAGAGGGAGAAGCAGGCTCTGCGCTGAGCAGGGAGCCTGACGTGGGGCTCGATACCAGGACCCAGGGATCATGACCTCAGTCTAAGGCAGACTCTTAACTGACTGAGCCACCCAGGTGCCCCTTGTCTTTACCTTTGAACTGTGGAAGTGGAATTTTGGATGGATTAATAAACTGTGAGAACCAGTTTAGAATTTAATCATAAATGGAAGTTTTGACCCATGGTCAAAAACCCAGCTGTTACAACCATCTAGAGCCCCAGAATTACCAATCAAGACTGGCTATGGCGCAGTCTATGCTGCACTTTTCATTGTACTTACATGTGAGTCATTTTACTCAAATTGTAGAAGGAATGTGATTCCAGCCGCTGCAGAGTAGCATCTATTGACAAGTAGCTGAATGTCACAAAAATATAATGCAAAGTAGACAGTTAGTAGGGTTGTAAATGCCATACATACCCCAAACATACTAATCTTGATGAAACTGCTTTGTCAGGGGCTTCCCAGATCAGGCAACATGATTTCTCCCTAATTATGTTAAAATTAGTTATACTTTTTTCAGATCCTGTGATACCTGAAAGCTTCCCAATTCTTTAGGTCCTATTCACCCCTAAGATTTCATTCAACTATACTTCTTCAGAAGCTTTCCCTAAATTTCCTGATTAGGTCAAATTTCCCTTAAGTATATCTCATTGCACCAGGAACTTCTCCTTTCACTAATTATCACAGTGCAACTTTCTGATTGTTTGGATAATATTTGATTTTTATTGTCTGATTAGGCTATGCATTCTGTAAAATAGAAAACTGTGCCTGTTTTGGGTGTCCTTTGAATTTTGAGCGCCTTTCATAATGTGTGGCATTTAGTAGACGCTCAATAAATATATGTGAAGGTAATGAATGAATGAGTGGATGAATTACTCAAAATAGCAGAAAATGAAAGACATTAGAAAAGAACACAAGAATTAAAAAAGAGGCATTTTTAATGGAGTATGTGACAGCATGGGATTAGAAATACAGTTGCAAAGATGCGAAATCTATAATCCTATAGAGGAACACTACATAGGGTGGTGACTCCACATCCACTCAAGACTTCTCTTCTTTATTTTGATGAAGTGGAACATTCAAGATTTGTCTTGAATGTTCGTAAGCAAAAGATAACTCAAATAAAAGTATTAAGGATGAAAAGAGAAATAAGTACAACTTGTCAAGAATATGTAGGAATATTGTTTCAAATAATCTCCACAAATTCTATTCTTGTAATGAGAATGACTAATGCAGCCATCTCTATGATATTTGGGAAAATTAAGAATTAATAGATGGTGTCCACTTGTAGTCACAGCAGAGATTCTTTAACCCTGGCCATACAGTTGAACTACCCAGGAGGCTTTTAAAATTTACATATGTCCAAAACATGATGCAGGATAATTAAGTCAGAGTTTATAAGGGATGACATGCGAATACTTTTATTTTTTAAAAGGCATCCTAGATGATTCTAATGTGCAGGCAGGGTTGAGGGCCACTCATCTATAGTTTGAATTAGTCTGTAAGCAAAATATTTTCATTAACATTATGTTTATGAGAGGAGTTCTATTTCATTTGAGTTTTTGCCATGGTCATTGTGAAAATTCTAATGGTCCTATTCGTTCTGTTTTGATTTATCTATTCTCTAAACAATTAGCCTTTGATTTATCAGGTCTCCCAAACCATTGCCACTTGTGGATAACATTACATAAATTATTTTGATCCAAGTATATCTTTAACGTAGAGGAAACAATGGAACACATTGAAAAGATTAATTTATTGTGTAGGGTTTGCAAAGATTTATAATGGATAAAGCTGAGCCATCTGAAGGACAAGATTAATTTTGAAGGCTGCAAACTTGTTTACCTAACTTTAGGTCCTATCTATTGCTCTAAATTCTCTCCTGAATTTCTTAGTTTAGAAGTGTGAAGCTTTCTCAGTCGGTTACTGGGATGGTCATTCTGCCCATGTCATAATAACTGAAGTTCCAGTTCTCCAACTGAATTATACATCCTTAAAGGGCTCTTATAGCTCAGTTGTGAAGACAACATGTAGGAACCATTTATTCAGTGGGATGAAAGAAGTGATTCCCTGCTTGCTTATCCCATTTTTATTAATAGGAAAAATCAAATACCCCCTCTTCCTCAAATTTCTTCTTAGCCTATAAATCTTATGTAATCAGTACAGTGACATGTCATTTATCATCCAAACTAGGATATTTTTGTGAGTTACACAGGCTGCTTTTAATAATTATACCTGAATAATAGGTGGAAATTTGTCCTGTCCCAGGCAAACCTATCTAGGATCACCCAAATGATTTCTCTCTTCCCCTCTACACATATCATATCTTTAACGATTACTTATGTATCTCTGTGTGCTTTCATTCAACAAATATCTGTTGAATATTTACTCTGTGTCAGTAAATGGGCATTGACAAAACAGATCTGTTCCCTAGCTTCAAGGAAGTCACAGTAGTAGGTGATATAGGTAGGTAAATGGGATTAGCATGTAGAGTGATAAGTGCACTGATATGGATCAGGGAACATTTAACCAGATTGGAGAATCCAGCATAGTCTCCATGGAGAAAGTCTCAACATGGTCTTCAAATCTGCCTGGGTGTCCTGTGTATCTCAACCAACCCTCCCTCTTTAATTGCCCATCACTTTTATTTCAAACCTCAAATTTCCAACTCTTCACCCTCAATATTAGCAGATTACCTTTTAATAATTTGTAGGAAAGACTGAAACCTCGAGATGAGAATTCCTTGAATTCTCCACCAATAAGCCTATTAATATACCTGCACCTGCCTCATCTCTTACTACTTTCTTTCTTGTGACAGTGTAAAAAATGACAATCTTCCTGTAGCAAGTCAATTCCTCTATTTGGATCCCACCCCTTCTTGCTTTCTCAGGCACCTCATACTCTTAAAATTGTTTGTTCTTCACTCTCCTCAGCCTCTCTCTCTCCTGATGCCCTTCCCTGGTCTCAGTTACATCTGCCTGTTTATGACTCTCAAATCTCAAAAAACCCCTACCTGAGTCTTTCCCTGAGCATCCCCCATACCAGGACTTCCAGTCTTCCTTACTCTACTTTGCTTTTTTCTTTTAACCACATCCATTATTCCCTTATAAACCAGTACATATTTATTATGGTTTTGGTTTATTGTCTATTTCCTTCCATTCAAATGTAAACACCACAGGGGCATCAATCTTTGTCTGTTTGTTCCCTGATGTATCTTCATCTCTTAGAATAGTCACTGTCATATAGTAGGGGCTGAATAAATACTTGTCAAATGAATGAATGAAAAATTATGTCTGTGTCCTGATGTCTGCTGGACATAGCTTGCTTGATGCCTCAAAGGCACCTCAAATGCCACATGCCCCAAATTGAACTCCTGACTTGCTCCCTGACCCTCCACAGCAAATCCACAGAACACGTCTCTAGTGCAGTGAATATGCTAATCAACTACACAGATGTCCTAGTCAGACACTCGGATGAAATTCTTCTCCATTTCCCTCCACCTCCAAATCAATCAACTTTCCAGTTTGTTGGGTCTTTCTATTTATTTCTCACATGTGCCCACTTTATTTCCCTTCAACCATCATCACTCAGTTCACCATCTCCTCTTCCCTGGGACACTGGATCAACCTCCTCACTAGCTTCCTGTCTCCAGTCTTACTCCATTTGACTCCCTTTCTATAGCACAAGGGAATGTTTCTAAAGCACCTGATCTGTTATTCCCTGCTTATAACCACTCAGTGACTTGGCCCTTAGGGAAGATTTCAAACTGCTTTATATGGTTCACAAGGCCCTGAACTTGCTCATTCCCTGCTTTCATTTTTCTCTACTGCCCTTCTCCCAGCTTAAGCTCCAGCCTCAACAAATTTATTTTAATTTAACTGATAGCCCAGCTTTCCCCTCTGCTTGGAACTATCTTTCTACCTCCCCCCTCTTCCCACCACCCAGATAATGCATATCACAAGTTAGGTGTCATTTCCTCCAGGAAGCCTTCCTTGACCACACTCTCCATCCACATAATATGCTTCTTGTATGAGTTCTGTAGCACTCTATGACTGACCCCATCATAGCACTATCACTCTCTTAGGAAGGAAAGTGGAAACTCCATGAGTATTGTCAGCTGTTGTATGTGAAGCATCTAGCAAAGTGCCAGACACAAAGTAGGGCTCAATAAATGTTTGTTGAATGAATGAATAAAGTAATGGTCAAGCTACTGGGACGTCCAAGTAGAGACACCAGATAGGCAATTATATAGGAATTGAGGAAAAAAGAAGAGTGAAAGGGGAATTTGAGGTGTTTAGCTTATAGGTCACTAAATGGTCATGCCATTAAAGGGAGAAGGAGAAGGAACAGTTTAGCAGGAAGATGATGGGTTTGTTCTGGATTTGCTGTTTGAAGTGACTCAAGATGATGATACTTGGAACGAAGCTTCTAAAGCAGGCCTGACTTGTAAGAACAAGTCAGGGCTGGAGACACTCATTTAGGAATGAGTTGTGTTACATAATACTGAAGGCAAAGGGATGGGAGTGTTCATTCAAGGAGAGGAGGGTATAAAGGCACTGGGACAAAATAATGAACTGATCTTCAAAGAATTGAATGAAATGAAATAGGAAGCTGGGAAAGGAGACTGAGGAAGAGTAGCTAAGGTAAGATGTTAAAAAGAAGGATGAGAACAATATCCAGGAAATCAAAGGAGACAAGAATTTGAAAAAGGAAGGGCTGGTCAGGAGAATCAAAGACTGCAGAGATGTTTAGCTGGGACGGTTTTCTCAACTGCAGCCCTGCTGATATTTGAGACTAGAAAATCCTTTGTTGTGGAAGGATATTCTGTGCCCTGCAGGGTATTTAGCACATCCTTCACCTCTACCCACAGAGGCCAGTAGCCCCCTCCTCTCCTAACAACTAAAAATGTCAAATACCCCTGAAATGACACAATAGATAAAAATGATCATGAAATGAATGAATTTAGCCCAAGTCACACAGGTTGCTCCTGGGTGTATTGTCATTTGGTGTGCCTGAATTATCTTCATTGCTTGTCAGAATCCATTAATCAAAGAAAGGCCCTCATTCATTTCATACACAGTTATACTCTTAACTCATTATGGAAGTCCTTTTTATCCTTGCTCTTGAGTGTATAACAATTCAGTTTTCTAAGATTTAGAATTATTATTATTATTTTTTTTAAGTGAGGGAAGTCTGAAATCATTATGTACATTTCTGACAAAATGTAAAACATTTGTCCTAGTGGTAAAAAGTGAATCAAGAATTGGTAACTAGGCAAGATGGACTGGAGATAGATATATAAATCTATTTATGGGAGACATCCCTGGCTAAGGTTTTTGCCACATCCCAACATACGTTAAAATAATGGAGAATTACTAAGTTCTCAAGACCAAATGAATTTAAATTTGCAGTAGGTTTAGGAAATCATTTAGAAATTTGGGATTAGAGAGGTCACAAAATCAAATAAACATCTCATACATAAAACTTTTCATATACATTGGAGATGTAGATATTGACTAATACAAGTACAATAGATATCAATTATTTGTTTTGATAGAACACATTTAGAAAATAACATGGCACAGTTGCAAACTTTTATTTATATTAAGAAAAATGACTTACATCCTGGAAATATTGGGCAGATTTGAAAACGCACGACTGGGAATGGTTTTCAGATGAGTCTCTGTAAACTTCCTATGAAAATAAGTTACACAATTAGAGATTTAATCATTGGACTTTTATAATAAGTCACCTTAATTATGAACAATACATTATTAGAAGCAGGCCGATCCTTATGATATATATTTCATCATACATAATCAACAAAATTAATACTTAAGGAAAAACAAACATACAGTTTTCCCCCAACAAAACAAGAATTGAGAGTGGGACTCAAATGCAGAAAATAAAACTTCAAACGTCATCTTTGAATTTGCAGTAAACTCGTATGCTTTGTTTGACATCAGATTCAAATTATTAACTGGAGGGCAATGTAACATATTCATAAGTTTATTAGGACTGCTGAGTTCATATTATGCGCATGTCAATGGAAATGTCTTGGAATGTCATTGGAATATACATGAAGAACATATTAAGAGCATTAAATGCATGTGATATATCTTAGAGATTAAAAATAGTGGTATGGTTACAGTCTTTTTGCCCAACCAAAGGTCTCCTCAATCATTACCTTGATCTTATCCACTTGCTACAGTTTGGAAATAACTGACTAACAAGGAGCTAATTCTCTTGTGACATCTTTATTGCATATGCAACTTAAAGGTTGTGGCTTTTCTTCCAGTTTGCTTTTTCGGATACTTTTCAGAAGGCCGAGATTATTTTCCTTATAGGTAATAAGACATCTTCATGCATTTCAGGATGTCTGTCCACCGAGGTGTTCCTTTTTTTTTTTTTTTTAAGATTTTATTTATTTATTTGTCAAAGAGAGAAGGAGAGTACAAGCAGGGGGAGCGGCAGGCAGAGGGAGAAGCTGGCTCCCTGCTGAGCAAGGAGCCTGATGCGGGACTCAACCCCAGGACCCTGGGATCATGACCTGAGCCAAAGGCAGACGCTTAACCAACTGAGCCACCCAGGCATCCCAAGGTGTTTCATTTTTTACTTCCTTTTGTTAATATTGTAACGCTTGATAGAATACTATAGGAAAGAAGGTGTCCTAACTCATTTTGCAAAAAGACAATGCCTCACCACACTTACCATCTTCTCCATGGGTCTGTTTTTGCCATATAGATATGGGTAATCACATATCATCCATTTACTACGTTATTTAAAGGTATTAGACTAAAATTGTGTGCTTCCCTTCTAGGCTGCAGGGTTTTTTCCCTCAACAATCTATTTCCTTGATCTCTGAATTCTTTGAACTACTAATTTTTGCAGTCATTGAAACACACTTGGAACTTTTGGTTTCTGGTTCTGGAAGCCTGGAAGTCACTTCTCCCTCTTAACAATAAGTGAAGAACTGAACAGACTAAACAGACTGAAAACTCAACAACTCTTCTAGGAGAAGGAAAGAGACAGGGCAAACTGCTGTTCCCAAGACAGCCAGGCAAATGAAGAGTCCCAGATTCCCAGAACAGAGACTGATATATGGAAACCACAGGGAGAACCAGTGTCAGGGTAGGAAACCTATACTGGGATTGATGAATTGCCGGAGGCACAGTGCTGATAAATTTCCAGGGGGACCCAGTCACAGGGGGACCTCCACAATTTTGTGAGATTTACCTCCAGGAGCTCAAACAAGTTCTAAGCATTAGGAAAAAAATATCTTCTTGCTTTTCTGGCAAAGGGAGGGGAAAAGGAACCATTTGGAAATATACCAGAGCACACAGTTCTTACCCAGGCCTGCCCTCTGGGGACACTATTAACCAGCGCTTAACTGACCTGGGGAAGGGAAAATACCCAACTCCAGGTCACTCTAGCAGTCCTGTGCTACTTAAGAGGAGAGGAAAAAAAAAAAAACCAACTGAGAAACACTGGTAAAGTTCAGAGTCTGGAGGCACAGGCTCACTAAAAGACTGAGACCTAATCACAAGATTAGAGAACACTTCCCCTCACCCAACACCTCACCATCACATTACTAATGGCCTTATATTTATGGCAGTTCCTTTTACCTAGTACATCATGTCTGTCTATCAAGAAATATATCGGCAATTTGCCTAATCAATGCATCAGCAGGACCAAATTAGTTTGTAAAAGGATCTATTAACTTGGGGGGGGGTGATGTGAATGACGAAAGGGTAAATTGTTAGCTCTTGGTGTTTCAGCATGAAGCCCATTGTTGCCTTTATATGATTTCAAAAATTTAAGTCCCATAAATTACCCAGCCTTCCTCATAGGTCTCCCACTTACATTCCCTTAATTGGATTGATTAAAAGGTATTGGTCCAGATCCAAGATTCTGAAGTTAAAAAAAAATGAGAACAAGTCATTTGATTAAAATCTCCCAGGAAAATGGGGCCATGCCAAAGGAAAACAAAGGATAGGATGCACACCTGTTGCGTATCATCCAAGGAGATTGAGTTTCTCAAGCTCAAAGATAGTCTATGTTATACAGCATGTCCTAAGGCATGGATCTGAGGGCATACTTATAAGACAGCACATACTGCTTGTAGGTAATGTGGACCTAATTTGTAACTTTCATTGGCTAAAACCGGAGGGGTTTATTCCGTGTTCAAAAGAAAATGACATATTTAATTGAGAAGAAAATTAGAGTAAGTTTACAATGGTATCTAAGAAGTCTGACTTGGAACAGAAATCCATCTAAATGTAATTTAATAGACTTCCAGTAAAAAATTCAAGATTCAGATTAATCAGAAGGGGGAATGAAGCATGAGAGACTATGGACTCTGAGAAACAAACTGAGGGCTTCAGAGGGGAGGGGGGTGGGGGAATGGGATAGGCTGGTGATGGGTAGTAAGGAGGGCACGTATTGCATGGTGCACTGGGTGTTATACGCAGCTAATGAATCATCGAACTTTACATCAAAAATCAGGGATGTACTGTATGGTGACTAACATAATAAAAAAATATTATTATAATAAAAAAAGATTCAAGATTCAAATAACATTTATAACCTTTCCCAATATATGAATTTCTGAAATATGTAATTCATGTTTCTTGAATTTTCTCTTTCACACACATAAACACATACACGCTTTAAGTTTGAACAAAGATCTTTCCCTACTACTGATTAAGTTACAGTTAATGTAGTTCAGGGCAAGTATCCCAAAACATGGTAACTTAGCATATTGAACATTTTAAGCTGGAGGAATTTGAGAAACAGCAGGTGTAGGAAGGACTCTGATTCCTCTTCTTCTCTAAAGCATGTCATGACCCTCTTTTGACAGGTGCCCTGCCTATAGCCTTATCTCTGAAAACACCAAAGGAACCTGAACGAACAAACCTTGCTAAGCTTCCTTCAGTTCATTACCCTTAGTTCATACCCTTTGGTTCTATCATATTTTTCCATGACTTTCCATTCTTCATCAAACTAGTATAAAAATGCTCAGGTTTAATCACCTCTTTGGGTCTTCATTTTTTATGAAGGCTTCTGTGACACATAAAAAAATTAAATAAATTTTTATGTTTTTCTCTTGTTAATCTGTCTTTTGTTACAAAGCCCCAGCTGAGGAACTAGAAGGGTAGAAGTAAAAACATACTATTTTCCTCCCCTACAGTTTCTGGTGATGGGGACTGGATAGTAAAAGGCGGATACTCCACTCACCTTGGAGACTGCAGCTGAAGTCTGGGACAACTGACAGAAAGCCAGTAGAAGGTAAGAATTCTTAACATGTCAGTTTCCTAGATCTCTGTCTTAGTGCTTAGTTGAGAGAGGAACGTAAACATTTCTCCTTGCCCTTTCCTTTCCAAATTCAGGTTAGCAGGGAAAAATATTCATAAGAATTAGTTCTTTGGATTATGACCCTTGTGAGTTTAGCTTTGAGTGCCCATTGTTTATTGATCCTTTCCCTCCAGGGACAGCTCTTGCTTTCCTGTTTGTTTGGGTTTTTCATTTTGTTTTGTTTTGTGTCCTGAGAGCCTTGCTTGCTTTTTACCTGCCAGGATATGCAGGTCATTGGTTACCTTTTAAGAAAGCTGCCTAGGAAAGAAAGATTCTGTGTTTTATCAAAATAATTTCCTGTGCTTCATGTTGTCTTTATAAGGTCTTTTGATTATGTAAGAAAATTTAATCTTCTTAATATTAAAAGAGTGGAGGGTTTTGTTCACATCTATGTAACCATCTGTATTTGTCTTTAAAATGCCTTATTGTCATTTTGGCTAAATAGATGGCCAAGATCTTATTTAATTAAGTGTTCAAATCTTTTGACATTTTTGATAAATTTCCCAAAATCAGATTCTAAATAAAGTCTTTTCTGACTTTGAACTAACTTTGAGCTTTTCGAGGATCCCTGCAAAGCAGACTTAAAAAGAAACTATATAACCAATCACCTTTTCTTGTTGCACTTGTATAAATAGTTAGGCCAAGTTTAATAAGACTAGATTTATTTTTGCAAATAAAAATAGTCTTGGATTATCTTTGGTAGAAATGACTGTAGAGAAAAATGTTGTTTCAGTGAAAAAGTGTTACCCGCCGTTGTGAATGTTCATTACCTCTGAGCTATTTTCATCTCCTCGTAAATCGGATTCTGCCATTTTTGCATTTTGTCACTTGTTAATGTATCCAGTGTTTCTCTCCCCTTCCTGACTTGGCATCACCAGAAACAAAAACTACCTATTTCCCAAAGTCCTATTAGCTGAAGCTGGATGATGATAAAAACTTTTAGGGAATCACCATAACAGATCATGTATGGGCACTCTTTGTACCTATGGCTATGTAGGTCACTCAAAAATTTCACCAGAATGTCCAATGCTATCACCAGAGACACTCAAACTACAAACCAAAAGTTTTATCAATAGTTACTGCCTGTCCTTACTACCCTACCTAAAGATGCTTTCAGCCTGACATCTAGAAATCTTGACTGACTGCCCTCTGGATTCAAAAACTGAATTTATAATTTGTTGGGACCATTAACTTTTGTTTTACTTTTATTTCCATAGAAATGTCGCTCATTAAGATTATTGATACCATTAACCTAACTTAGGTGGGTACCCTTACTCCCACCCATAACACCACCTTCCGAAATGAAACAACTCTTTAGGACTGACCTATTCCTAGGAGTGAGAGACTGGCTCACTGGGATATGGAATGATCTACCAACTAAGTTTCTGGACTGTCAGACTTCTTGGGGAAAATTTCAGATGAGAGAATTATGAGGTTCAGAACCTGCTACCCCAAAATATGACCCGTGGGCATATTGAATATTTTAAGCTGGAGGGATTTGAGAAACAGCAGGTTCAGGAAGAACTATCTGACCCCACTTCCCCACTGATGCAGGTCATAAGACTCTCATATGAGAGGTGCCCTCCCTGTACCCAGAGGAAACGAGTAACCTTATTTCTGAAGACAGAAGGATGCCAAAGGGTTGAATCTGAACAAATAGGCCTTGCTAAGTTTCCCCAAGTTTACTATCTTTAGCTCATACCCCTTTGCCCTATGACATTTTACCACCACTTTCCATTCTTTATTGAACCTAGCATACAAATGCACGGGGTTAGTCATTTCTTCAAGTCTGCATTTTTTCATAAAGGCTCCCATGTCATGTAAAACTTACATTAAAGAAGTTTGTATGCTTTCTCTTGTTAATCTCTCTTCGGTTATTGAGCTGTAGCTGAGAAGCTAGAAGAGTAGGAAAAGATGTTTTTTCATCCTCTACAAAGCACAACATGTTTTACAAGACAGAAATGTTTGAAATGCTAACATTTTACTCATTCTTTTCAGCCAGATTTCTCACCAAAGAAAGCCCGCCAATACAAATAGACCAAGAAGGATAATGGGTCTCAGAACCACTGTCTTACTAATGATACACTATGAACAATCAATCCTAAACAAAAGTGAATGGGGAAATGCCAGCCATCCCAGCCTAAGATGAAAATGAATTATCAATTATTGGATGAACTTAGTTAATATCATGATGATTATAATGTAGCCTGAGATAGAAGACTGATTTCAATAATGTTAAATGAATGAATTATCAGAATAGCAACTGATCATTTAAATTGCCAAATTCAGTTGTACATTTTACCTGGATATATTCATAGTAATGTATACATTATCTGGAAAGATAAACCCATTAGTGAGTTAAAAAATATAAATTGGTGTAAATTATCTTAGTTGCAACTCTAAAATTCACTACATATTAGCTTAAGCTTTCCTTCACTTTCTTCCCTAACTTTTAAAATGATTAACATTATGAAAGCATGTAGGAAGAGTTTTCTTCCAAAGTACGTACTTCTCTCCAAATAAAAAGCAAAAATAATTGGCTGTGAATGTGGCATCTAGCTAATTAAATAATAAGGATAGCATGTTTATTTACAGAGCCTCTGATCCATTTTCCCCAATAGTTTCACTATAAGCTGAGGGTCGTGGAGAATATATCCTTGTAACATGTGGATGCCTTGTTGATCCGTAGCTGACCCCAGATGCATGAGCCTTAAAACTTAAGGAGGTTTCATTGTTGTTTTGTTAGACAGTAATTTTGTAGCTAGAGCTAACTGGTAAGTGGTTATTATCAACCTGTTTCTCTGTCCCTTCCCATAGGAGCAAGCAGCTGGATGTTCTTTCCATTGTCCGCATTTTCAAAAGCAAAACATTTATTCAAAGAATCTTGTAACATTGTGATTGCTGCTTTAAGAGCAGATGGAAGAGAAAGAAAAGCAAATGATTGTGATTATTTGGCTAGAATATGTTTACTTTCAGAATACATTTTGAGTATTTGTGGAAAAGGAAGAATACATATCTAAGTATATATTCTGTTGACAAAAACATCAGAAAAGCTTCAAGGTGTTACACTATTGTCCAAAGAATTAGCATCAAAATAGTGTTTATGTCATATGAAAATATACTAGGGACTGAAGAGACTGTTTTTTATTTGCTTTTGATGTTCAAAATGAGAAGGCAGTGATTATGCTCTCTAATATATAATGAAAAAAGTCAGAAAATGTGCCTCATACAAATAGTACCAGTATTTACTATTGATGATGAAGGCATCACATACAACTCACTGGGGAAAAGAGTTTATAGTTTTATATCCTAAATATGTACATGTAGTAGTTAAACAAGTTGGCTTTAGCATATGAAAAGAAAAAATAATAACTATTTATAATAATAAATGTATTTTACAATGAGTTTAAGAAAGAATCAATATTTAAGCTGACAATGCAATTTAATGTATTTTTCTTTGACTTATTTAACCAAGAATGATCAATGTGGGTATGACTTAGAATCAAGTATTTCCTTTGGGCCTTGCCAAATGTCTGCATTTAGAAGATATAATGCAGAACTAGAAATGCATGTGAAGTGCCACTGATTGACTTGAAGATGTGCAAAATGGGATCCAATTTTAAGGACTGTCTTTTTTTTCTTGCAGTAGCAACGGGGGAGGGAAACCTGGTTAATGCTAGCAAAGAGAACAGACAGTTCTCTATGTTCCAACAAGAACAATTTCTGCTATTACATTTTTCACATGATTATAGGCTCATTTCACTGAAACTTTAGCAACATGTAAATCTAATCAACATTCCAACATTTTGTTTTGTACAAGTTCTCTGTAATCATAAATACATAGTTTGTATGTATGTGTGCACATGTGGGTGTGAGTTTTAGTTGCTCAGTGCTGCATGTTTCCTACTACAGCCCCTATTTATTAAAGAATGTAAAGTATGAACGGATGAGCATGACCGAATTTTACTGGGCTGAGAAACATGGTTGATCTTTTTTGCCATGGCTAAGCTTGTGTGGGCCGGAAACACCAACTTCCCATTTGTGTTTCACATTTTTGGTCTGTTGGAAATCAGGCTAAGAATATTTTGTGATTCTGCATCAAGCTTGTTTGTTTAATATCCTCATTTGCATTTCAAAGTCCTCTTTTTGTATTAAATACCTGTGTCAATCAATCAACCAATATTTCACTGAGTTGTGTCAAGTATGTAGCACTGAACTAGTTAACATGACCATAGAAAGTACGGGTAATAGAAAAAGAAATTGGTGCAAATAATCCAGATACTTAAATAGTGTGAAACTATGGATTATAGAATGGACAACATTAATATGACATTTATCATATGACTACTGTTTTTACTTTGTTGAAAAGATTCTCATTGGTGAATTTGTTTTACTATTGTGCATTTTTTTATATGTTGTGGTGAGTTATGAGGAATGTAGCAAGCACAGGAATTAAAGTCAGGGATGTAGATCCGTAAGGATCATGCAGTCAAACATTTGGGACTCTTTATGTAATATATAGACTATATTTTTAAATATGAAACATTTCAATCTGTGCTATGTATATTTCTTGTTTCCGTAGTAGAATGGCATTTTAGTCAGTGTCCCTGATGAATTATTTACAAATAATACAAAAATACCAGGTGATGCCTACAATCCGAGGTATGATATTGCAACACACCACCAGATTCCAAAGGCAGCTGTGAATCATCATTTTGGGACAGTTAATTTCCATTTGGGCTTTAACTTTTGTGATTTTAGACTTAGAAACTCAAGCAATGGCTTGATAGGTTTGGCTGTATGGAAATTATCCAGCTTAGGCCATCTAGGATAGAGTTTCTATATATGACACTTGGTTTAGTTCACCAGATTTAAGTAAATATATCATATATATCACATATATATATATCATATATATAAAATAAAATTTGGTTTTATTTCATTATTTGGGATACTTTTTGTATTAAAACTTTTTTATACAAATTTAAAGTACAATTTACATGCAGAAAGATACACACATCTTTAAATGTATACTTATATACTTAGTGTGTATAAGTATATATGTACACATATATCCTCCAGACCAGGACTTGGATCAAAATATGGACTGTGCTCATACCATGTACCTTTTCTGACCAAAACGCTATGAAACTAGAAGTCAAACACAAGAAAAAATCTGGAAAGAACATAAATACGTAGAGGTTAAACAACATGCTACTAAACGAGGAATGGGTCAACCAAGAAATCAAAGAAGAAATTTAAAACTACATGGAAACAAATGAAAATGAAAATACAATGGTCCAAAACCTTTGGGATGTAGCAAAAGCAGTTCTAAGAGGGAAGCTTATAGCAATACCAGCCTACCTCAAGAAGCAAGGAAAATCTCAAATAAACAACCTAATCTTACCACCTAAAGAAGCTAGGGAAAAACAATAATGAAGTCTAAAGCCAGCAGAAGGAAGGAAATAATACAGATTAGAGCAGAAATAAATGATATAGAAACTAAAAAAAACAATAGAACAGATCAATGAAATCAGGAGCTGGTTCTTGAAAAAATTAATAAAATTGATAAACCTCTAGCCAGATTTACCAAAAAGAAAAGAGAAAGGACTCAAATAAATAAAATCACAAATGAGAGAGGAGAAGTAGCAACTAATACCACAAAAATAAAAACAGTTATAAGAGAATATTATGAAAAACTATATGCCAAAAAATTGGACAATCTAGAAGAAATGGATAAGTTCCTAGAAACATATAAACCACCAAAACTGAAAAGGAAGAAATCGAAAACTTGAACAGACAGATAAGCAGCAAAGAAATTGAATCAGTAATCAAAACACTCCCAACAAACAAAAATCCAGGACCAGATGTCTTCACAGGGGAATTCTACCAAACATTTAAAGAGAGTTAATGCCTATTCTTCTCAAACTATTCCCAAAAATAGAAAAGGAAGGAAAACTTCCAAATTCATTCTATGACGCCAGCATTATCCTGATACAAAACCAGATAGCCACCACTAAAAAAGAGAATTACAGGCCAATATCTCTGATGAACATAGATACAAAAATTCTCAATAAAATGTTAGCAAACCAAATCCAACAACACATTAAAAAATCATTGACCATGATCAAGTGGGATTTATTCCTGGATTGCAAGGGCGGTTCAATTTTGCAAATGAATCAACATTATACATGACATTAATAAAAGAAAGGATAAGAGCCATACGATCATTTCAATAGATGTAGAAAAAGCATTTGACAAAGTACAACATCCATTCATGATAAAAACCCTCAACAAAGTAGGTTTAGAGGGAACATACCTCAACATAATAAAAGCCATCTATGAAAAACCCAGAGCTAATATCCTCAATGGGAAAAAAACTCAGAGCTTTTTGTCTATGGTCAGGAACACAACAGGGATGTCACTCTCACCACTTTATTCAACATAGAACTGCAAGTCCTACTCACAGCAATCAGAAAACAAAAAGAAATAAAAAAACAAAAAAATAAAAATTTTCCAAATCAGCAAGGAAGAAGTAACACTTTCACTATTTGCAGATGACATGATACTATATATAGAAAATCTGAAAGACTCCACCAAAAAAAAAACTGCTGGGACTGATAAACGAATTCAGTAAAGCTGCAGGATACAAAATCAATATACAGAAATCTGTTGCATTTTTGTACACCAATTATGAAGCAGGAGAAAGAGAAATTAAGGAATCAGTCCCATTTACAATTGCATCAAAACCAATAAGATATCTAAGAATAAACCTAACCAAAGATGTGGAAGACCTGTACTCTGAAAACTATAAAACACTGATGAAAGAAATTGAAGATGACACAAAGAAATGGAAAGACATTCCATGCTCATGGAAGGGAAGAGCCAATATAGTTAAAATGTCTATACTACCCGAACAATATACACATTCAGTGAAATCCCTTTTAAAATACTAATAACATTTTTCACAGAGCTAGAATAATCGATCCTAAAATTTTGCATGTAACCACAAAAGCCCTGGAATAGCCAAAGCAACCTTGAAAAAGAAGAGCAGAGCTGGAGGCATCAGAATTCTGGAATTCAAGTTATATTATAAAACTGTAGTAATCAAAACAGTACCAGCACAAAAATAGACACATAGATCAGTGGAACAGAATAGAAAATCCAGAAATGAACCCACAAGTGTATGGCCAATTAATCTTTGACAAGACAGGAAAGAATATGCAATGAGAAAACAAATGTTCTTCAACAAATGGTGTTGGGAAAACTGGGCCACTTTCTTACACCATAAACAAAAATAAATTCAAAATGGATTAAAGACCTAAATGTGAGAACTGAAACCATAAAAACCCTAGAAGAGAACACAGGCAGTAACTTCTTTGACATCATAGGTAGCAACTTCTTTCTAGATTTGTCTCCCGAGGCAAGTGAAACAAAATAAAAAACAAACTATTGGTACTACATCAAAATAAAAAGCTTCTGTACAGTGAAGGAAACAATCAACAAAACTAAAAGGCTGAGTGGGAGAAGATATGAGCAAGTGACATAACCAATAAAGGATTTGTATTCAAAATATATAAAGAACTTATAAAATTCAATACCCCAAAAATGAATAATCCAGTTAAAAAATGGGCAGAAGACATGAGTGGACATTTTTCCAAAGAAGACATATAGATAGCCAACACATACATGAAACAATACGCAACAGCACTCATCATCAGGGAAATACAAATAAAAACTACAAGGAGATATTACCTCACACCTGTCAGAATGGCTAAAATCAACGCAAGAAACAACAGGTGCTGGTGAGGATGTTGGTGAAAAGGGAATCCTCTTGCTCTGTTGGTGGGAATGTAAACTGGTACAGCCACTGTGGAAAACAGTATGGGGGTTCCTCAAAAAGTTAAAAATAGAGCTACCCTAGGATCCAGCAATTGCACTACTTGGTATTTACCCAAAGAATGCAAAAATACTAATTCAAAGGGATACATACTCCCCGATATTTATCAGCATTATCTACAATAGCCAAATTATGGAAACAGCCCAAGTGTCCATCGCCTGATGAATGGATAAAGATGTCGTATGTATGTATGTGTATATACACATACACACATACATACATATACATACATTTATATACACACACACCTAGCTCGCTAAAATGTAACACTGAGGCCGCTGAGGGCAGGGAAGGTTTCAGAGAAGGGCGTGGGCCTTTGGAATGCCCAGGCATACCTCCTCTTGATTCTGTTTCTCTGGAGAGCCCAGACTAATAAAACAAGCATCTAAATTAAAAAAATAAATACCTACACAGCACTCACAATGCCAAGCACTATAAAAGTGCATTACATTACTTCTTCATAATAGCCCTGTGAGTTCGGTAATATTATTAACCCATTTTACAGATGATGATCTGAGATACAGAAAGGTTAAATAACTTGGTGAAAGCCACACAGTGGTATGAGAGCAGGGTTTCAATCACAGGGAAAAAGACCTCAGATTCTTTAGCATACTCTACTGCAATTCTGCAAAATGTAAAATGTGGATAATAATACCTACCACGTGGGCTTCCTATGAAGATCTAATAAATTATTACTGGAAGCAGTTAGAGAACAATGTTGGCCCACAGTGAACAATAGATAAGTATTTTTGTTAAAGAAACAAAAAAATACAAATAGACTGGCCAATTATTAATTGATGATGAGAAATACAACTGTCATGTGGACCAGAATATTCATGTCTGTTTTTTCTTATGGACAGTCTACTGTGGTGAACCAAGATAGATTCAGAAGATTGCTCGAAGGGCATGAAATCAATCAAAACAAGGAGATGAAATGGCTTTTTAGTGTTCCCAGGTTAAGAGAGCCTGACATCACCATTTCTTACAAGGAATGACGTTGCCTGTGCGGCTTGACATCCACTGGTTTAAGCATCCACTGATTAAAGTCTTCTTTGTCCTGGACATTGACTAGATGAGAATTTCCACAATTCTCATCTGTGACTCCACTTTTTCTTGCCTTCAGCTGACCAATCCTCTGCCTGATGGATTTTGTCTTCAACTATATTGCAGAGGGTCATTCTGTTTTCATTATCAGATTTTATATATCTCTAATATGATCCATTATGTGTCACTTAAGAAATTTACTCTATATATTTCATTTGTTTCTAATTTTCTAGTGATTACAGTGCAGCCTCAATATTACTGGGGATATTTTATTATAGACCTGTCGTTGGACAGTTTAATTTGTGTTGTGTTCCTTTTAAAAGGAAAAAAATGGAAATGATTTCCTTTAATACTTTCCTTCAAATCTTGTGGAATCCTTTAGGTTTTGAAGAACACCGTTTAAAACATATGTATTTTGTCCAAATCTTGTTATTTTATGGATGAAAATCTGAAGAAAGGTCGAGTGACTTAAGTTCATATAATTAAGTAACGGCAGTCTGGTTTCCTTTAAGCTTTTCATTATAAAGTATATATAGATATGGTATTCTGAAGCTACATAACTATAGACAGATTCTTTCCTTTGCTATGAAGTCGTGACCCAGACACACTTCAGGGATCAGCATATATTTAGTACTACATACATGTTGAGTGCCTACCATGTTCTGGGCATCCATCATGCATGGTGTGGGGAATGCTAGGATAAGCAAGTCAGATGAAGGTCCTGCCTTGGTGAAGCTGAGACCAGTGGAGGAACAAGACATTTTTAAAAACCTATTTAAATAACTATACTATTATCATTGTGTTAGTGCTTTGTAGGAAGAGTACAGATCTATGCAAGCGTATGACAAGTCCTCTCCAAGGAACTGATTAAAGCTGTGATCTAAGGCTGCAGCTGATAACAGAATCTGAAGGATTGGAAATGTCAGTGAAGGAAACAGGGTGATGGATTGGGCTTTTGGAACCTCAACCAAAAAAGGGCTATATTAAGGTGAGGTGGATAGGAAAGTGAATTAGATATTGCAAAATACTAATGAATGTCAGAAATTATAATGTAGAAGTCTTATGTAAAATGATGCTGTGAACATAGCTGGCATCCAGTATGTACTTCTAGATAAAAGCAGCTTGGTGAACACTTGGCATTTGTCTAGTGTTCTAAAAGTAGTTTTTTTGTTTTTGTTTTCTTGTTTTATTTTACAAATGGCAAATGCAGGCTTTGGCAGAGGGTCACATTTTTTTTTCCTGGTTCTTACATGCCAATTGGAAGTTCAGAAGTTCACTGTCTCTCATTAAAATTTCAAAGTATTTTCCGTGAATTTTATCCAGGGAGAAAATAATGTATTGGCTTAGGAAACTTTCAAATCAGTTCCCAGTTTCAGATCAGGACAATGAGCTAGACATTTAAGAGAGAGTTTGCATATATTCATCATCTACTTTTTTCTATTCAGGAATGTTGAATACTAAGGTCAAATATATTTGGAGGAGGGGTGTTTGTGTGTGTGTGTGTGTGTGTGTGTGTGTGTGTGCAGGTATATGTGTGTTATATGTTTGTTTCTGTTGTTCTTGTTACGGAGAAGAAAAATAATTTTATTTGAAAAATGACCAAAATGCAAGTTCTTTCCATTTCTAATTTGCATTTCAGGTGTTAACAGTTTGTATGAGTTAATTCTCCTTTTTGTGTTTCAACTGTTCTACATTGATTTAAAACCATCTTTTTCCTACCCACAATCTCTACTGTTCTTCATTCATTTATATAGATCCAGATTTCCATTTGGTATTATTATCTTCCTGTCTAAAGAACTTCCTTTAACATGGTGTGGTTGCTTTTAGTGCAGGTCTGCTGGCAATGACTTCAGCCAACTTTTATCTGGAAGACTTTATTTTGCCTTCAATATAGAAAGATACTTTCATGGGGCGTAAAATTATAGGCTGACGGGTTTTTTTTTTTCTTTCAGTAGTTAAAGATGTCATTTTGTTGCATGAGAAACTGTGTAGTTTCTCTTTTTAAAATATCCTTTATAGCTGATTTTCAGCAATTTGATTATAATGTGCCCTGATGTAGTTTTCTTTATGTTTGTTCCTCTTGGGGTTCATTAGAGCTTCTGGGAATTGTAGGTTTAGAGTTTTTATCAAATTTGGAAAACTTTTGGTCATTACTGCTTCAAATATCTTTTTTTTTTCTGTTCCCTTTCTCTCTCATCTCCTTTTCGAACTCCAATTACATGTGTGTTAAATGACTCAATTTTTTCATACAGGTGATTGATACATTGTTCCCTTTTTTATATCTTTTTTTTCTTTCCGTGCTCTATTTTGGATAGTTTCTATTGCTAAGTCTTTGAGTTCTAAATTTTTTTCCTTCTGTAGTGTTTAATGTTATTAAGCTCATCCAGTTAATTTTTCTTTTTATATGTTACATTTTCAGCCATAAATGTCTCGCTTGGGTCTTCTTTATATCTTCCATTTCTCTCTTCATTATGGTCATGTTTTCTTTTATTTCCCTGAGTTTATTTGGAAGACTTATAACAAATGCTTTAAAGTCACTGCCTGTTAATTCCATCATCTCCGTCATTCTGGGTCTGCTGCTATTAACTGATTTTACTCTTTATTATGGATCATATTTCCTTTCCTTTTAAAATTTTCATTCCTGTTGCACAGAGAGATAACATAATGTAGAAACAGCTACTTGCAAGGAAAAAAAATTTAGTGAGGTCCACTGTGCTAGTAAAAGATGGCCACAAATTTCCCTCTCTTTGAATTTGGGCTGGCCTTGGGTGCTTGAACAAACAATGTGGTAGAAGTAACATTGTTGGATTTTGAGGTTGTATTAGAAGTCTTAGAGCTTCTGCCTGGGTCTTCTGGAATACTCTCCTTTAGAGCCCTGAATTTTCGTAAAAGCAGTCTTGACTACCCTGAAATGATCACTTAGAGAAGCCACATATAGCAGCTGGAGTCAAAGTCTCACCTGAGACCAGCATTTAGCCATCTCCAACCAGGGCAGCAGATATGTGCACAGAGAAAAATACTCCAGCCATAGCCATTTGTCATTTGAATACCATCGAGTGAAGTCTTATGATGCCATAAGAATTTTTCAGCTGTATCTTCCCCAATTCCTGACACACAATAGTGTTAGATATAATAAATTTTTTTTTTAAATTGCAGTATAGTTGACACACAATGTTACATTAGTTTCAGGTGTACAACACAGTGATTCAACAACTCTATATTATGCAATGCTCACCACAAATGTAGCTACAGTCTGTCACCATACACACTATTACAATACCATTGACTGTATTCCTTGTGCCGTACTTTTTATGCTCATGGCTTATTCATTCCGTAACTGGAAGCTCGTACCTACCACTCCCTTTCATCCATTTTGCCATAAAATGGTTGTTTTATACATCTAAATTTTTATGCAACAATAGATAACCAAAACACCTACTATATGTTAGATATTGTGCTAGGATTTTTATATGTATCACATATTGCTAAGAGCAGCAGAGTAGCTACATCTCGACATAGTAAACCTCCCCAAGCTGAGATAAAATTAGTTGAATTGATATAATAAGCACCTATAGAATGATAGAAGTTAAGCTTCGAGTCCACTTTCTCTTTTCCTCTTATTATTTCTATTCTGGTTGTAATATTACTTGAAAATTTGGATAATAATAGGGTTTAATAACTTGTAAGAGGCAATCTCGGAATGGGTCTTCTCCATGTAGCACTGTCAGTGTTTATCCTACCACCTGTGTTCCATCAGTACAATGGAGAAGAGACTCCAGCTGCTTTTTGACTGGACTGGTCAGTCTCAACTCTGCTAATAACTATCACTGTGATTTTAGGTAATTTATAAACTCTTTGAGCCTCAATGTTTTGTTCATGTGAGAAAAACAGGGTTTTTTTTTTTTTTCATTAATCCACAGGGCTGTAATGAGAATCAGGTAAAATAATCTAATTCAAGTCAGATAGAAAATGTTATGATTGTGATTATAATAATCTTAATAATTATTGTAATTAACAAGCATTTAACTACTTATCTCAAAATATTTGCCCCCCCCACCATCATAGGGATAAAGAAGTGGTTTAGCAAGAACAGAGGTCTCTCATAATCAAATTGAACTTTGTTCTGATTTAGAAAATAGTGGAAGGTAGAGGTTGAAATTAGTTCAAAAAGTAACTCAAGGCCCCATGTGATCTAGGCTTACTGAGATGTCATTTAAAAGAAAAATACTGTTAAGTCAATAAAAGGAATTCCATTAAAGGAGAACCATTTGTAATCCTCACAACACATCTTTAAAAGTTCCTTCCTAGGGGTGCCTGGGTGGCTCAGTTGTTAAGCGTCTGCCTTCGGCTCAGGGCATGATCCCGGCGTTCTGGGATGGAGCCCCACATCGGGCTCCTCTGCTGGGAGCCTGCTTCTTCCTCTCCCACTCCCCCTGCTTGTGTTCCCTCTCTTGCTGGCTGTCTCTCAAATAAATAAATAAAATCTTTAAAAATAAATAAATAAATAAATAAAATTCCTTCCTCTACTTCACCTTCTTTCAAAGCCACTCCCTGATAAACCTTCAAAACTCTCAAATTTCTTCCTCCCTTTCTCTTTCTATCTCATTCATTCTTAAAAATGTTGCATTATGCAAACTGATCTAGACTTATTGGTTGTTTCTGCCTATTTATTTATAGAGGAGGGTGGGGCAGAAAGAGAGGGGGAGAGAGAGACTCTTCAGCAGGCTCCACACCCAGTGTGGAACCCGATGGGGGGCTCGATCCCAGGACCCTGAAATCATAACCTGAGTGGAAACCAAGAGACAGATGCTTAACTGACTGAGCCACCCAGGCACCCCTCTGCCTCCTTTTTAGATACTATCTTACTCTACCCATTTTCCTGATATTGTACACAGATCATATAAGAAAATGGCTTAAAGAGAGCCTTCCTTGGGGGTAAGGAGGGAGGCACAAGCTAATAAACGTTGTCCCTGCAAACAATTTTATTTAAAAAAATAACTAAGATGATAAAGATACTTTCTTACAACAGTTTAAAAATCAACTACTTTTTATAAAGCTGTAAACACACAGCTCCTGAGAGTTTCACAAGACTAAGAGGGATAAGTTTTTTAATTTTCTGAAATCATTTCAGCTGGAGGACAAAACGAGTCACCTAAAAATGGCCAAAAACTCATCATTTGTTCCCCCATGAGATGATTTACAAGGTTTTATTGTTACTTCAACCTTACAATCTTTTTTTTTTTTTAAGATTTTATTTATTTATTCAACAGAGATAGAGACAGCCAGCGAGAGAGGGAACACAAGCAGGGGGAGTGGGAGAGGAAGAAGCAGGCTCATAGCAGAGGAGCCTGATGTGGGGCTCGATCCCATAACGCTGGGATCACGCCCTGAGCCGAAGGCAGATGCTTAACCGCTGTGCCACCCAGGCGCCCCCAACCTTACAATCTTTATTAGTATTTTTACCGTAGCCAGTATCCAATTAAGCAGACTTGAGTTGTGTGTGCACAAAAGAAAGTGCTATTAACATTGTCAAGACATCAGTGCACCTCGGATGAGATCTTCCTTTTGAGAAGAGTCACCGGATTTCCCCATCTTAGTCCCTGCTGCCCATAAGCAGGCCCTGAAGCAAGCATTTGTGTGCAAGTGATTTGCTAAGGAAGTATTCCCAGGAGAAAGTGTAGAGGACAGAGGGAAGCAGCACAGAAAAGAGAAGGCCAAGTCCCAACCTCAGCAGGGATCTACCCAGGAGCCCTGAAGTATGGATCACGCCTTAGAGTGTGTCCGAACTCAGAGTGTGGGCTTTCACAGTCCTACTTCAGTCCTCTGTAAACTCCCCAGATCAGCTCCAGGTATTCCTCTAAGGCAGCAGGTATGATCTTCCAGAAGTAAAAGCATACTGAAGTTGGGAAGGGATTCATAGAAACAGTAGAAGGGACCTAGACTAATATGCATGCAGTACCACAGTGTCAGCTATTCCCCTCTTAATTAATGTACAGGTAAGTAACATAGGAACAGATATTGGCAGCTCACTAGGTGCCTGCTGCTGGGCTAAGTGCTTTACAAATTCATTATTTTATGTAAACCTCACAACACCCCTGTGACCTAGAGTATTCCCATTTCACAGCTAAGAAAACTGAGTTTCAGTAAGAGTAATTGAGTTTCTCAAGGTCACACAGCAAATGAATTGGCATAGATTTGAAACTAGGCCCACTGAAGCTGTCCTGGAAAAAGGTAAGAGAAACCTTTTTGTGGATTGATGAAGCTCTCTATTCCATTACCTTTTTGCTCAAAAGGGCTAGCTGATCACTGAGGAAGATGTGAGACAGTTTATACAACGATCAAGGTCTCCTGGGAAAGAAAGCTTTCACCCCTTCCCTCCTGAGCTGAGATGTGACCAGAACCTTTCTAAAGGATGGAGATGGTTCTCAGTGAAATCTACTAAAAGGAAAGACACCTAGGGACTCCCTTGATGGACTCTGCTAAATGGCAGGGCAATGTAGACTCTGACCTAGACTCTGCGTGAGTTTAAACAGTTATGGCGCTAATAGGAGTTCTCTGCAGGGTGGATCTGTGGCTGGGTCATCCCTTTTAATCTGATCATTATAGAAATAATTACTTGTCACGAGAATACAATCTGAGATATTATAATTTGAGGCATCCAAACATGGACCTTGCTTGGCTGAGTATAAGATTTTCTTTCTTTGAAGACCCACTTCATCCCATGCAGGGATCTGGAAAAGTAGTGGCTTTGTTGCAACAGTCAGCTATTTTTACCTGCTCTCAGGGAGCAAAACTGACTTTGTGAAAAAAGGCAGACTCTATGGATTTTCAATAATTTATGGGCAAGATAGAGGACTAAACCAACTGTCTTCCCTCCTTACAACACGCTAGAAATGAGACACTTGATGTTTTGCATTCATGAAGTTACCCTTTAGATTTCTAGCTTCCCTGCCTATTCAGAAAATGAAATGAGTTTGGATTCATGTTTTCATTGAAACAGAAATGATGACTCAAAAAACAAATTATAAAAGAGGTTGTGTTTACCTGTTTTATTTTCTTTTAGACTATCTACTTGGAGAAAAGGAAGAGATTATAATTGTTATACTGTTTTCTTTCATTAGCCTAAAAGCATTTAAAATGTATTCAATCTTTAAACACATGTACGGTTTTTCTGATTGTTTCATGTGCTCCTTTATATATACCAAAGTGAACATTTCAAAGTATCTGCCAAATCAAAAAAATACAATTTGCAACTAACTCCCAATTCTTTGGATTACCTGTAAAACTTCCCTGTTGCCTCACTCCAAATATGAGCAAAACAAACCCAAAGAATAGGCTCAAAAAGATAGATAGATAATTGCAATGTGCAAAGACAACAGATTGGTTAAATAAATTATTATGGTACATCTACTACACGAAATACTACTCTGACATTAAAATTTATCCAGAAGATGGGGCGCCTGGGTGGCTCAGTTGGTTAAGTGTCTGCCTTGGGTTCAGGTCATGATCTCAGGGTCCTGGGATTGAGCCCCACATCAGTCTCCCTGCTCAGCAAGGAGTCTGCTTCTCTCTCTCTCTCTCTCTTCCCCTCCCCCACTTGTGCTCTCTCTCTTGCTCACTCTCTCTCTCTCAAATAAATAAAATCTTAAAAAAAAATTTATTCAGATGTATGGCGTAGCTGTAGAAAGAAACACTGTGTAGAAAAACATGGTGTAGAAAAGAACCTGAGAAGATGTTTAAAAGGTAATATTAGGTAAAAATGGACCAGTTACAAAAGAGCACATGCATTATAAAACTGTTTTACATACGTTATACAAGAAAATTCTAAACAGATGTACAACAAATGTTAGTAGAAGTTCTCAGGGAGTGGGAATAGAGATACTTAAAATTTTCTTTTTTAATCTATACTTTGTAATTTGTCTACAAAAAACATCTATTTCATTTATAATGAAAGTAATAACTTTGGTTATTAATAAACCATTTTAAAAAGTGTGAACAGGTGGAATGGGGTTGGATCAATATTATTGATCGTTCATAGTTATAGTTATATAGTTATAGTTATTATTCATAACTGTAAGTATGCTTTATAGTTCTAGAAGAGTTATTCCTTCATTAAAAGGTCAAAAGCATGTGGGTTAAGAATTGGGGGTTAAGATAGGGGAAAGAGGGAAGTACTGGTTCTTTCAACCCAATACAGTAGCTATAAGCTCCCTTCAGAGAGTAGAGCTGCACTGTCCAACACAATAATCATAGCCACGTGTGGCTGCTTCAGAGCCTTTGAAATACAGCTAATCTGAATAGATGTGCTGTAAGTATAAAATACATAATGGATTTTGAAAACTTAAAAGTAAAATATCTCATTAATGATATTTTATTTTGATTACATGTTAAAATTATAATTTTGGGATACATCAATTGAATGAAATACATTGTTAATATTAATTTCACCTGTTTCTTTTTACTTTGTTTAATGTGACAACTAGAAAATTATAACTTACATATGTGGCTTGCATGATATTTCTCTTGGACAGCACAGGAGTGAAGAGTAAGCTCAGCCTTAATGTTCTATGTCTCTTTCTGAATCACAAAGGATGTTTTAGGAAGTTTTTCCAAATACACAAGATACTAAAATAGAATTGAAAGAGAATGAGGCAATTACAGATTTAACAACAACAACAATCTTTTGAGATCTGAAACAAGATACTCTATTGGTGTTCTATAGTAGCAAAGTATAAGTAAATGAGAAACAATGTAGATAGAATTGCTCTTAAAATATACTTCTCAAGGGGCGCCTGAGTTGGTTAAACATCTGCCTTCAGCTCAGGTCGAAATCTTGGGGTCCTGGGATTGAGCCCCACATCAGGTTCCCCGCTTAGTGGGGAGTCTGTTTCTCCCTCTCTCTCTGCCCCTCCCCACTGCTTGTGGTCTCTCAAATAAACAAATAAAATCTTAAAAAAAAAAATATATATATATATATATATATATATATTTCTCAAAATTGAAGCTTAATGTTTTTCCTACACCACACACTTGATATTTTTCCTATAATGCAAATTACTATTTTATTAAAATAAGTTTTTTGATAAACATATTCATTAATGAAGATACTCAGAGCCCATGCCCATTTTGCCTCCTATACGTGGATTTCCTCCAGAGGTTTGATTGTAACTATGGACACAAACTGGATGATGATTTGATGCAAAGAGAAGAGTGGCAGGGTGGAGGGAACCCATGCTCTTCCAAGATAAAGCTGTGTATGTCACTGACAGAGCAGCTTTCTGTCTCCCCTGTCCCCAGTTGCAAGGGTATGGACAGGTTTCTAAGATCCAGGGCATATGCAGGGCATGCCTGGATATAAAAATCTATGGAAGAAAAACCTAGAGATTTCCTGGTTGTTTTTGTTTTGTTTTGTTTTTTGTTTCTTGTTTTTTATCAAGGCAATGGGTCAGAACTTCCTGGTTCCCACTACAA
Organism: Ursus arctos; assembly: GCF_023065955.2. Lineage (NCBI taxonomy): Eukaryota > Metazoa > Chordata > Mammalia > Carnivora > Ursidae > Ursus > Ursus arctos. The sequence goes on from NW_026622930.1 coordinate 20,899,445, forward strand.
CTTTCACAGACAGGCCTGAAGTTTTATGATGGTATAATTTTATATGAAAAGGGAAGCAAAACATGGTCTGCACCCCCTGAGAAACCTCCAGTGTCATGATGGAAAAATATTATGACCAAAAAGCCACGTTTGCTCCATGTGTATTGTATACAGAAATCATTTCCTATTGACAATCCACTTGATTAAAACAAAAAAAGATAGTAAAGCTACATAAACATTTCGTTTCCCTGACAATCCTCTCCATTTGAAAAACAAAAATGAAACCACATGATTTTCCATTTCAAATGAAATTTAACCAAAAGCAATACAATTTTTTTTTTCTGGAAATGAAGTGGAAGACCATTTTCTGTGGTCTTTTAGCCAAGATACAATGAAAAAAAAAATGAATCTGGTCTATTTTGTTTAGACATCAGAGAGCAGGCAATTGAAAGTTCCCTGTGACAGTGATTTTTTTCTTCAAGGGCTCTTGAGGGTTCATGCTGGAACATTAGTGACCTTGTTTTTTCAGTCATTCTCAACTGCTTTCTTTGCTGTGATAAATATGCTCCAGTAGTTGTAGGTTCTAAGTTTCTAGAAACTATCAACACTGTTCCTTAAACATCAGGGCCGTTCTTTATGACAAAGCAGGCTTTTTGTAGGACTCTCAGTGAACCCAACATAATTCCCGGCACATCCACCCCATACTGTAGTCTGAAGTGCAGTGTTAAATAATTACACAACATAAAATTATTTGGAGGAAGTTCTGGTGAATTATTTTTATAGTGCTGAGGCATGGAAATTCCAGACAACGTTGGACAGTCTCAACAAACCATGTGACAGACAACTGGCAGGGATGAAGAGTCCCCGGTATATTTTTTTTAAAGAAAGACTAAGTTATTTCACCCTCTTTTCTTTAGAAAAATGTCAAATGTTTTGATCAACTTATAGGCTACCAGGTAGCCCAACTTAGAAGGTTTCCCAGAATTGCCATACTCATTTCTACCATTTAGTACAGAAAATTTTTATTTCCATGAAGTAAGATTTTTCATTTATTCATTTTATTCATTTATTTGAGAAAGATTTTATTCATTTATTTGAGATTTTATTCATTTATTTGAGAGAGAGAGAGATCACGAGTGGGAGTGAGGGGCAGAGGGAGAAGGAGAAGCACATTCCACGCGGAGCAGAGAGCCTAATGTGGGGCTCGATCCCAGGACCCCGAGATCATGACCTGAGCCAAAGGCAGACACTTAACTGACTGAGCCACCCAGGTGCCCCTCATCAACACATTTTAAAACCTAAAATCAAGTCATACATATTTTTATTTTCTTCCCATCATAATCATAAATAATAGCTACTATTCATAGAATTCTTCTGGACTCTGTGTTAATACTGTTCCATGTATTTTCTCACTAAATCTTTACAGTGAAGTGTGAGGTGTACCATGATGATCTTTATCTTATAGATTAGGAAATTGAAAATTAGAGTGTTTATTTGTCCAAGGACCTTGCTCAAGGGCTGCAAGACTACAAACCCACATGCAAGCACACACAAATCTTAATCACTTTGTTATCTTGCTTCTCTGAATATGTCTTACATTTAATAATACCAGTGGGTATTTATGACTATTATATGTCAGAGGCTATAAACAGACTATAGCGGATGTGGATGTGGAATTATAATTCAACTCAGAACAGTTTTCTCTTTCCTCCCTCCTTCCAAGTCTTTCTCCTGTTCTTCCTTAACTCTTATGCCTCATGTTCTCTGGTCCTATAGTTTGCAATGTAATTGAGAAGCTAATACACATAATCCTCAGAAGTAAATCATAGAAGAGTTTTGATAACATCGAGTAAAATAAGATGGAAACAGGTATTCATAATGTTTTAAATTCCTTAAACATTCCTATAGCCAAAATAAGGAATGCTTTCTCAAAAAGATGAAAAAAAAATTTAAATAGAAACAAGTGAGTGTAATAACCCTGAGGATATCACAATGTGTCTGTTATGGTTTTTAATTCTTTCAAGTTTATCAGATGATTCAAATTTTTTATTTCTTGTGTCAGTTTTGGGAAGTTGTACTTTTTTTCTGGAAACTTGTCCATTTTATCTACATTTTCAAATTAGGACTATAGTGTTGTTAATATTTATAAATGGTATTATAATTTTTAAAGTATCTGTAGGCTCTGTAATGATATATCTCTTCATTTCTGATTCTTTTTTTCTTGACGAGCCTTATCAAGGGTTTATCAATTTTATTATTCTCTTCAAAGAATCAATTTTGGGTTTTTAATTCTCTTAAAAATTTTAAAGTTGAGTCTGATAATTCACTATCTGAGCTCTTGTGCATCCTTTTCTATTGCTGTTATTTCTCTTGATTTTTAAATTACATTCTCTTCTCTTATTTGTTTGGTTATTTTTTACTGTGTGCAAGACATTATGCAGTACATGAAAAAAAGTGTTGAAATAATCTGAGTCCTAGAATTTTTTTCTTTCAAAGAGGATTTACACTTGCCTTTGGCAGGTGGTCACAGGCACCAGCAATCTTAGATCATCTTATTCCAATTATAGGGACTGAAATAATTTGAAATCACTTCAGTCCCAGGTTTTCCCAGTACTCCCTACTCTTTGGTGGAGCCCTTTGAGATCCCAACTCGATGTGTGGGGGTTTAGCAGAGATCCCTTCTTGACAGAACTTGGATTTGACTTTTTTTTTTTTTTAACCATTTAGCCCTCTGGGGCTGCCAAAACCTCTGCTTAATTCTTCCCTTAACCTCTTCCAGAATCATCAGCCACTCCTAGGATTCACTGCTCTGGGTTTCCTTTTCCTCCTGTTTCATAATTCTTTGCTACCTTGATATGTGAAATTAAAAAAAAAAGTTATTTTATCACGCTTTGTCAATTTTTCTCATGAGTGGTTTATATTATGTGTACATTTTGTGTAAATTATTATGAATATTCTTAAAAGCAGAAGTCCTTGTTACTTTATTTTTAATATTTTACCATTGATTTGTGATTTCTTAGGTTCATTTTACATGTGTACATATTTCTTTTTCATAATATGCAAGATTTATGGTCCAATTTTAGTTCTTCGTAATTTTCTTGTTGCTTAAAATATGACTTTATATAATATAGTAAGTTCTCTCTTTCTTTAACCAATCTATTAATTCCCTACTCTGAATGATAACATTTTAAGAATAATTTGTTTCTTTCACCACCTTGCTTTTCTATACTGCTACACTTTTGTTTGGTTATGTACTTGATCTTAGATTAGCCCTAAACAATACACACTGAAGATGAGAAAACCAGTATACTTAAACTACTTCCCATCTTCTCCCTCGGATCCAGAGAGGCACCCTGAGACAGTAGAAAAATTTTTCAGTTTACAAGGTCCCAAATAATACAATGGTCTCTCTCTCTCTCTCTCTGTATGCATATATAAGTATATTAATGGGATGCTTTAGCCATAACCTCTCTTTACCCATCCATCTATCTTAAAAATATTATTATGCACCTACTCTGTGTCAGGTGCAGCTTTAGGTTTTGGGAATATAGCAGTAAATAAAATGGAGAAGAAAAAAAAAACCTGCCTCTATGGAGCTTACATTCTGTAGATGATAAAGACTGAGAGCCTCAGGCTGCTTATTAGTTACAGTTTCTTATCTACTCTGCGAAACATAAAGATACCTTCTTGAAGAGTTAGCTTGTCTACAAATGCCCTCATGAATCATCACATCCCCTGCCTCTGCAGGGTATCTTGTGGGATTTCAGGAGCTCCTTGAGCCCAGCCATTTTGTTCTATGCCTGCCTTGCCCCTTGATATGTGCCACCTACTTCAGAGAACTCTGCCCTCTCAGCCTGTAATCTCCAGTAGCCCCCTTATTTCAGTTTACTTCCTTTCTCTGGTTCAATTTTTGCTGTACTTGACAGCTGTTCTTCATGTATATTATAGTTCAAGTTAATGAGGATTTTCTAATAATCGCAAATGAGAGCGTCTGCTGCTAATTTTCCTTGTTGATTTTGGTTGATTTCCAGAGAGGAGTATAGGATCTGGATGTCTTTATTATCCTGAAACTAAATATCCCATTTTTTTCCTTTTAAAGTGAGGGAACTTGAGCCTAGAAAGGTTCAGTGATTTCATCAAGGTCTCATATTTAACTTGTAGGACAAATCTAATTGTAGAACTCAAGCATCTGGACTCCCAGTTTTACATATATATATAATATATATTATATTTTATTATATATTTATTTTTATTATATTATAATTATTTATTATATTATATTATATATTTATAATATAATATATTTATATTTATAATATAATAATATATTATTATATTATATATTTATTTTATTATATATTATATATATTTGTATTTATACAGAGTATAAATGTATATAAATATATATATATTTGTATTTATACAGAGAGAGAGAAAGAAAGAGAGAGAGAGAGAGAGAGAGAAAGATACATTATAAGGAATTGGCTTGTGCAGTTACAGAGGCTGGGAAGTCCCAAGATCTGCAGTGGACAAGCTGGAGCCCTAGGAGAGTTGATGGCATAGTTCTAATTTGAGTCCAAAGGCCTGAGAACCAGGGAAGGTGATGCTACAAGTTCTAGTCCAAGTTGCGGCTCAAGACCCCAAAAAAGCCAGTATTTTTGTTCAATTCCAAAGATAGGAAAAGACTAACATCCAGCTCAGCAATCAGGCAGTAGGAATTTTCTTTTACTGAAAGAGGGTCAGGTCAGCCTTTTTTTCTATTCAGACCCTCAGGTGATTAGATGAGGCCCACCCACTCAAGAAAGAGCAATTTGCTTTACTCAGCCTACTTGTTCAAATGTTAATCTCATCCCAAAACAACCAGAATAATATTTGACCAAATATCTAGGCAGTCTGTGGCCCAGTCAAGTTGACACATAAAATTAACCATTACACCCATACCAGTAACTGCAGTTTAAAAGTCCAGTTTTAGATCAATGAATGCAAAGTACTAGCTTTTGAGTAGCACCAGTCATTGAGAAAGTGAGGTTGTAAACTTAGTGAAAAAAAAAAGTAGATCTTAATTGAAAGTGCAGCCATATATTTATTGATACTGTTATCTAGAAAATTTCTTCTTTATCATGAGTCAGATTATATATTTCACATGCTTAGAAGTGTGCTAAGTGGTTTCAATAAGCTGCAAAAAACATAAAAATAAAGACTTGATCCAAAGCATTTTAAAATTACAGATTTATTCTCAGAGTAGTAGAGCAATTAATGTCATTCAACACTGTTTACTAAGTATAAGGGGGAATTGAGGTTTTGATTATCTAACAACCAGGCTACGAGATCTCTCATCCACCATAATTTCCTTAGATACAGAGAAGCATGATTTATTTCACTATTTTCCCTGCCTCCTCCCCCTTACTGTCCTCTCTTCTGTTCCTTACTCCTTTTCTTCCCTTTCTCCTCTCCCCTACTACAATCAGATTTGGAGGAAACAAAGTTGGAAAAAACAGAATCTTTTTGCTGTTATCCTAGTGAGAAAGACACACGGGTAGAACAACTGACTCAGGTTGATGGCATGAACTCTTCAGTGCAATAGTGATTAATTATGTTATTTGTAGACTTTTTGGTGGAGGAGACACTTCAGCTGGGCTTTAGGAATTTATCAGCAAAGAGATACATTCTAGAGGGAATTAATATGAGTAACCTCATAGTCTTTTAGTACATTTTTTCTTAAGGCATCCCAGCTTGCTTTCTGTGATTGGCAACCAAATTACTCAAATTATGACATCCACCATTTCCTGCTCTCCCAGTCTAGCTCTTTGTTTCCATGGATTTAGACTCCAGCTTCCAATATCTTTCTCAACCCTTATTGTTCTGACAACTTGTTTGGATAGCTCTTCTCAGGCTTCTTGTTCTCACTTCCCTTTATGTTTACTTGACTCTCTGCTTGCATATTCTTTTTTTAAAAATAATTTGTTTTTGTGATTGGACTATTTTTTAAAGATTTTTATTTATTTACTTGAGAGAGAGAAAGAGGGAGAGACAGAATGAGCAGGGGTGAGGCAGAGGGAGAAGCAGACACCCCACTGAACAGGGAGACTGACATGGAGCTCAATCCTAGGGCACTGGGATCAGGACCTGAGCCAAAGGCAGACGCTTAACCGACTGAGCCACCCAGATGCCTTTGCATATTCTTGTTAACCAAAAAAGTAGCAACCAAATTGAACATTTGTCAATATTCAGATTAGTACTTACATAATTTCATGTTTAATATTTTACATTTTTTTGTTTGGGAATTATTAGCAGTTGGATAATTTTAAGACTATGACTGATTGCAATTACTCTTTGTAGAGTTATTGGCAATGGAGAGATTATAGATATTACTAGAAAAATTCTTTCTCATTCATTACGTCTGTTTCTGTACGCCAGCATGTCTCTATCAGCTCTCAATCTACTGACATTATACCAGGTATGTGACAAGGGTAAACTTATATACCACAGGTACTACTGAAGTACTGTAGGTGGACTATATTGTGCAAATTAAATACTGATCTTTGGAGCCAGACTGCCTGATTTTGCAACCTCAGCTTTGCCACATATTAGCTGTATGACCTTGGGCAAGTTACTTGCCTCATACCTGTCTAATGGGATTAATATACATAAGATACCTACAACAGTGCTTGGCACAAAGTAAGTTCTCAGTAAGGGTTGGCAGTTAATTGTATACCATATTTATTATTGAGGAAATATTAAAGATAGTAGGTTTTGTATAAACCTGTCATTTTTAAAGTGTGGTCTCTGAACCAGAAGCATCAGCATTACCTGGGAACTTGAAAGAAATGCAAATTCTTAGGCCCTTACTCTGGGGTTGGGAGTCCAATATATGTATTTTAACAAGCCCTTTAGGTGATTCTGATGCACTCTCACATTTGACAACCACTACGATAGACAAAGAGCTCTAGGTAGAAATCAGGGAAACTGGGTTCCCAACTTAGCCTTCTTACTTATAAGTTGCGTGACTTTGGGATATGTTTCTTAATATTTCTGAGCATCACTCTGAGATCAAGGATGTTGGGTTGATGCAAATTATGATCAACATAGTAAAACTGTATAAATTCTTGATGATTCTGCTTATTACATAAACTCATTCAGGGGTTACTCACATTCATTTAGAAAGTTTCTATTGTTGCCAATGTGTTTTAGTGATATCAACTTCAGATTGTTATGGAATCTCTTCAAGAAGTTCTACCTTTCCTGTTCTTTTATATTATAGGAGCTAAATCTTTTGAGTGTACCTGTCTGATCTTGTCTTTGCAAATATAAGCAGACTAATCACTTGCATATACTGGTACAGGAATCTGGTTTGGCTTTGTGATCTCCAGCTAGGTCCATGCCTACCTTCAACTCCAATCTTTGTCTTCAGGAGAAGATAGTCTGAGATAGATTTCTGGTAATGAAACCAAAGGAGTCTGATTGATTGCTCTAATCCGTAATGTTGTAGTTGACATCTCCATATTAAATAACAAGGAATTGTGCAAAATAGTGTAAAATGAAGGAATCTGAATGCAAATATGATCCTTTTTTTGAGAGCTCACTCTTCACTCATTTTCTTCTTTAGGAACTGACCATTTTTGTGGTTTCTAGTCTATTCGGATTTCATCTAAGTCATAATCACAGTTCACAAACACATATGCACATGCACTTACACACACACACACCACCACCACCACCACCACCAGTGGCACCACAACCACACATACACATCTCTTTTTTTTCCCCCTTTGCTTCCCTAAAGTGAACTGTGGTAGCTATGGTTCTTGTCTGCTTAGCCTGCCTTTCCTTCATCCTGTTTTCTAGTTATAGAAGTCCTCTTGTTCATAAATCCATTGCACGTGGTTCAAATGGGGCTGACCCCTATCTGCTGCTAGCCACCCACCATTCTCTATGCAAAGAAGTGGTCTTCTCACTGGGATCATTAGCAATGAGGACCAGGCAAGCCTAGAGCTACTGGTGCCCATCTTTGTCACCACATTGGCAAGGCTGTCTGAGAATAAAACCTCTGCAGAGGTAACAGATGGGTGGGGCTGTGAGAAGAATGAAAAGACCTCGGTGATACTATTTTTTAGCTTTAAAATGAGGGATTGGCCCCTAGTACTGCCAATACATACCATATATTGAAACCTTATTACGTTAGGCATTTTGATACTTTCTATGTATTAACTTCATTTAATAGACATGGCAACTCTATTATGTATATTTTTTATCCTTTTGATCTCCATCACTGAGAAAACTGAGTCCCATAAGAACAATTCCATGTAGGCTAGTGAGAAGTTTTGCTTACTATTTTAAGTTGGCTTCCATTAATATCTGGCTTAATGGTGAAATCTTAAAAATAGCTTGTCAAATAAATAGATAAACCAAGATCTCTTTGACCTCAAAATCCATGTCCATAATCACCATCAATAAATCGAAACATTTATTGACTTGAACAACTACCTAAACTCACTGAGTGAGTACCTGAAGTTGTTTCCAGGTGTAACAGTCCATGTTTCTAAGAAAATCAAAATGGCTAAAAATAGAAATAAATATATACTTCCTTCAGATTCAGCAGGAAAATAGATAGATATCTATCCATCCATTCATCCGTCTAGCCATTCATCTGTCTATCTAGTCAGAATTGATCTGAAATTGTCCCATGACATGAGTATCAGAGATTCCTTTTACGGTAACTTTTTGAAAAGTAATCTCTACACTCAATGTGGGGCTTGAACTCATTATTCTGAGATCAAGAGTTGCATGCTCTACCGACAGCCAGCCATGCACCCCTGAGATTCCTTTTGTTTATATCAGAGATCTCATGGTACTGTTCCAGAATTTTAGGTCAAACCATATGAAACCTATACGAAACAACTCATATTCCACCATTTTTTGACCAAAAAATGGCAATGCCATATATTTTGGCCTAATAAAAAGATTGGGAAGTTATGTGTGTGTATGTACATCTGTAGAATAAAAGAAGTTGTTTTGATACTAAGTAGATTTTCAGAAGAAGTTACATAGTTAAAATTATCAGTTAAGAATACTCAGCTGAATTATTATACAAGTGTCTTCTGAACATAATGACTACTTTCTTTAATATCCACACTCGAGTCCTTTTAGTTAGCGTAAAGTTGACAGGAAGAAAGGAGCTCTCTTAGGCAATAAATTCCATTTCAAAGAATAGATTTACTTTTACTTCATAAATGGCTTTTAAAAAAATAAACATCACCCTAAGACTTTCACGGCTAATGCTGCATATTTTTAGCAGAATTCTAGCTTTGCTTTAAAGTTTTAGACAACAGATGATGGAAGTTTTCTGTGTTTCAATATAACGGATTGAGTTCACAGGTAAACTGAACTTAATTATATCTCAGCATGTTCTAAAGTCATGATATCATCTCCATCCACCCACCCCAGTTCCAAACTTGCCTTTTCTCCAGTTTTCTTCATCTCAGTAAATATCTCCATGAGTTGTTCAAGCCAGAAACTCGGCAAAATGTAGGAGTATTTACAACTTTGTCATCAAGAAGTGACTTGCTGTCATTTGCTGTCTACATTCATATTGAAGGAAGCGCTCAGTTTATAGTTAGAAATCTGAAAGATGTAAATTTTTCCCATCCAAGTTCATGGACCCCAGTTTTGAAACCCTAAAACTCTACTTACAGGGATCCAGTGTCCCAAAGGAGAAAGGTAAAGGTGCCTTTGGGTGCTGGCAGGGAGAAGAGGAATCCTTCATGCAAGAGAAAGGCTGAAAGGTCTTGGTTCCTAGAGTAGAATCTGCACCTCCCCATCTGGTCGTGTCTTGGTAGGAGCCAAGACTTGGGAAGGAATGGCTGCTTGGAATATCTAGGAGGCTCCATCATAAACACTGGGGCTCCCAGTTTCAGTAAAGCACCTCTGTGACCCATTTGCCATGGCTTGAACAACAGGTATTTAGTGGTATAGAGTGGAGGTTAGAGGAGCCTCCCAGAGTGTTTTGCGTTGAGTAGTTACTGGATCCTTCCATTCATTCTCTAGTTATAAACTCATGGAAAGGGAGTCACAGAGGAGTAGAAGAGAGGCTCAGAGTTCAATTTAAAAAATGTTTTTTTTCCATTAAAAACTGTAATTTTCTTTTTAAAAATTTTAATTCCAGTATGGTTAACATATAGTGTTATATTAGTTTCAGGTATACAATATAGTGATTGAACAATTCCATACATCACCATAGAGAACAAACTGATGGTTACCACAGGGGAGGTGGGGGGAGGGATGGGTAAAATCAGTGATAGGAATTAAGGAATACACTTGTGATGAGCACTGGGTGATGTATACAATTTAAATTAATTTAAAGAAAAAAATTTTTTTGCACACCTACGGTTTTCTTTTCTTTTAATTTCATACCCACTCATATACTTGACTCTTTTTCTTAATCCCCAAACCCAACTAACTGGCCCATCTTTTGATCATACTCCATAAGCTGGACTCTCTCTCCCATCGCTGTGGCCTACCCTACTGCAGCCCTCTGCTCAGAGTTCACTCTTGCCACTCTCCAGAACACTCTTTACCCTTTAACCAGGGGTGCTGGTTTTCTTTTCAAGACATAAATCTCAAAACTGTAGGTGGTTTCCCTTTCTCTTAGAATAAAGTCCCAAATCCTTAACCTTGGAATAGGACACTGTCAACTTCTTCTAGCCTCATCCTACTAAGCTTTTCCCTTGCCTCTCTACAGTTCCTTGATTACGTTTACTATACTTCTCCTATATTCCAGACCATTGCATATACTGTTCCATCCTACTCTTCCCTCCATGGCCAACTCGTATATAAATGGTACCTCCTAGGATTATGCAGTGCACTACCTATACAGCTCTACATTGCAACCCCATCCCCTGCCTTCTCTCCCTTCCACTCTTCCATAGAGATATTTTATCTAACCCTCTAAATTAAACCCACTTCCATGTGTTCCAATAGAAGCTGGTACTTCCTTTTCTGCACATGATACTTTAATTGTCATTCCACTCTACTCTAATGTCCATGAGAACAAATACCACTTGTGTCTTAGGACTCTTCCTCAGTATCGGTACAGCACCTGACACAAAGCGAAAGCTCATTCATTCAATAATATTTCTTAAACACCTCTTATGTGCCTTAGTGTAACACAAACACACACAGACTTAATAAATATTTGTTACTGAGTTTTAGAATTGAGATTGGCCTGTACTAAACCATCCACATTTTTAGGGGGTCTGTTCAGTCTTGCTTATATTTTGGCACAATTTCAATCACCCTCTTTATATATTGATCTTACCACTGGCTCTCTGGAGCTTACCAACTCATGTTATACAACTTATAAAATCATGTGTCTGCTTTCGTATTCAGAAACAATGATCATGGGGTGCCTGGGTGGTTCATTGGTTAAGTTTCTGACTTTGGCTCAGGTCATGATGCCAAGGTCCTGAGGTTGAGTTGGGAGCCTGCTTCTCCTTCTCCCTCTGCCCCTCCCCCCACTCATGTTCTCTCTCTTTCTCTCTCAAATAAATAAAATCTTTTAAAAAAAGAAAATATGGTCATTTTGTTACTATTTAAGAAATATACTTTTTCTTTTAATTTCTCCTGCCCTCAGACTGCATCTAGTTTCCATCCCATAAAATGTCTCTTATTGTGTTTCTAGAGTCCTGACCTTTGTCTTCACAAATATAACTTGCTTTTATCGCTAAGTTGATTTGCAAGAGAAATGTAATCTAGGCCTTGTCCAATTTCTGATTTGGTTAGATTCCAAAGTTTGTTTGTAAATCTGTTTTCTGGGATTTTGAATGTATCTTTCCATAGGGTGGTCAAATTCTGACGCCAAGGCCCCCAAAGCCTATTTCACCTATTCATATAATGGAATTAGGACCAGCTTGAGTTTTGTGTTGAACTCCGAGGAGGCCATGGCCATCACAGGAGGAGGGTTTTCTCTCTCCAATATGAGTGCAGGGTTTTTTCTAGGTAACATTTTGAAATAGGCGGCTTGCTCCCCCGCACACCAAACATACATCCTTTCTCACCCCTCTGTGGCTTTCCCTAAAGCCCCTTCATCCTCTGGCCTCATTCATTGCAGTGCTATACCCAGAACCAACTTAACCCTAAAAATTCTGTATCGAAATTACCACATCCCCCTTTGCTCATTCTCTATGTGTAGTTCCTCTCCCATCTTTGGAAGACCAAAGGTGGAATTAATTCACACTACTGGATAACTGATGGATTTCATTAATTAAGCCAAAATTCTCAGTTATCCCAAATGGAATCTTAGCCAATGAAAATATTCAGGCTGGCTAAGGAATATGTTTTGGGACACCAAGACATTTATCATTTACTGATTTAAAGGACATTTACTGAGCAACTTTCATGAACTATGCTCTATGTTAAGTTAAATAAATTCATGAACTAAGCACTATGTTAAGTTTAAGAGATGATCCTGAAGAATATATGAGCTAATGGGAAGGACAAGTAATTCAGTAGAGTATTTTAAATACTATTATAGAAAATGGTCAATTATGAAATTTGGGGTGCTCAGGCTTCTGAGAGGAAGTGACATTGAACTAAGATGTAAATGACAAATGGAAATCTGCCCTCAGAGTTGGACATTCTGGGCAGAGGAATAACCAGTGCAAAGGCATGGAGGCACAGGAAAGCGTGGTCCATCTGGGGAAATGCAGTCAGCTCAGTATAGACAGACTACAGGTTTAAAGAAAGGAAACAGAGAGACATGAAACTGGCTCTGGCCATTCTTTTCCAATAAGTGGCATTTCTCTCCTTATTTGGCATTTTGCAATTCTTGTCTTCTTTTACCTATATATGAGAGCTTCTCAAAAAATCTACATTTGAAATATTCTCAATGACTCTGAAGGCAATTGCAGAGGGGATCTTGGACCTAAGAGCTGTGGGGGCCCGAGCACAGCCATTTTTACGTATGGTGTTTGTAAGTTCCTTTCTTACTCTTACTCTTTGGTGCAGAGATCAAACATGAATGTGCTTGAGAATTATCTACGCTATTTGTTTGAAACTCATATTCTCAGGCCCCATTCCCAGTGTTTTGGTTCCACTGAATTGAAGCGTCATCTGGAAACAGATTATTAACAGGCCCACAGGTAATGTGGATCCAAGCTGTCCTGGGCGACCTTTTGAGAAATAACAGTGGAGTCAGGCAGGGCTTTTAGCTTAAACTATAAAGTAGGACAGATGTCCCTTTGTATACTCCCTTCCCTCCTCATGTACTCCTGATGCCTCAAGCTGCCCTTGGATTACTTAGAACTCTACCAGGGTTCACCCAGCCATTACCCTGATGTCCAGTCCTGTTCCTCCACCATCCAAACTTACCATCCTATAAAATCACAGAATATTAGCAGAACATTAGGACTGGCTGACACTTGTAATGTGGGTAAAAGCAAGGCACTGCCCAAATTCATTTCCCTTCTTAGTTTACCTTTGTAATCCCCAAGTGCCCTTGACATTCCACCAACTATGAGAGCCTATAAGCTTTATTCCCTTGATATTCCCATCTCTTTTGTTATTAAAAGTTAAGGAGGTGACATTCACACGCTGGGTTTCTAGTGCACATCTAACAGTATAACTGTGTTGGGATAAAACAAACTGAAGTTTTTTTGCCGGTCTTGAAAACTGTACACTAGAAATTTAATATAACATTTTAAATTGACAATAATTACTTTCCCCCTCTTTTTTGTTCTCCTTTACCACAAAACAGAATTCTCTATCATTTTCCCATTCAACTATCCAACTTCTTTGCCAGCCTCAGGTTTTCAGAGCTATTTTTTAAAGAAGCTTTTTAGATACAGTGCAGAACTTTATGGCAAGAAAACTCAATGCTTATTTAAAGTTTCTCAAACAAAGGGATTTATGTTGTTTGCAAAGTCCAATTTCTATGCTTCAAAAAATAACACGTGACTTAGAGAGGTTTTGAGTTTATATCAAAACAATGATCATGATCCTAATACTCAGAACCAGACCATTTCTGTGTTCATACCACATAAACAGATTTTAAGAACTCTATCCCCGATACTCAAATCACAAGTCTAGGAAACTGAAATGAAAATTAGGATCAGGTGAAGGTTTATTTTTAAGGAACATTTGATCCGAAACAAAGTTAAACTTAAAGCATAAATTCTGTTCTTCCTGACACCCTAGTTTCTCCCCATCATTACAGTTGGCCAAAACTATCTATATGAAGAACCAGGTCTTTGGAAGGCATGTAGGAAATAACTTTTTGAGATTGTGTTCCACTAACACACCATGACTGATTGCAGCAGGAACTATGACCAGGTCTCCAAGTCATTTTAAGTGTCCTACTTGGTGTGGGAATTCTATGACAAAGTTTGTTAGCCTTATTTTGGCTGTCAACCAAAATGCTTCCATCCAATGAAACTGTGGCAATCAAAACATCTTAAAGAGTCCAGTAGCATTAACAGTATAGTGCCATTGTTCAATCAAACCTTTAGAGCTTGCATAGACAAGTCCAGGGAGTGCTAAGGATGAGAGGAAGAAGAGGAGAAGGAAAGTGGAGAAGGAATCTATGAAAGACTATTTTTCATGGATTTTACCAGGATTTTAATATACATTATCTCGTTTGTTCTCCTTTACTCCCAGGTACAAACTCCCCACTTCCTAGACTCTGACACCCAACAGAAAGATAGTTATTATTTGACATCTCGCAAATCAGCCAGTGAACCTCTAAAGTCATGGATTAGCTGCTGATACCCAGCACTTTCTCTGGTCTAACCCTTAAACTCAGCTCATCTGGTTTCCACCCGGGGAGACAAACACTTGCTAAAGGCAGACCTTCTAAGGGCTCTGAGGAGGACCATCCCTGATGTTGTTTTGACTCTTCTTCAAGGCTACAACCAAATGAAGAACAGCTCTTTCTCACAAAGGGGCTGAAAAACCTTGATAGAGAACAGATCTCCAAGTGGCTTTTGGGCTGAAATAACTGGGCCAACAGAATATTTTAGAAATGTTTATTTCACTTCTCAAATTAAGATGAATTTTATAGACCCATTTCTCATGGGTATATCCATTTTAATCCTAAATTAAGGATTAGTACATATTTTTTCCACAAATCACTCTATGAGTGGAAATAATCCCACCAATATCATGACCCAAAAGGTTAATACATGAAAATCCTTTCATCAAGAAGTAGGATTATACTCTATCCCAAATCAAGCCAAGTAAATATAGATGATGCCAGACCACTAAATAATGTTTTCTTGGACTTTAAAAGGGCAGAGTAAATATCACTCTTTGGGCCATTTGTGTGGTCTGCTATGAAGAGTAAGCTGTGAGGTCCAGGCCAGTCACTTACTCTCCCAAAAAACCAGTGCCCAGTGTCATGAGAACTTGGTTCATAAAGGCCTTAACTCATAACAGAGTATAGTGGACAATAAAGAGTGGCTATAATTTTTCATTGGTTTGAAAACTCCTAGAGGACAGGGTATGTATGTTTATCTTTGTAGCAACTATGTTTATCACAATGGTGATTATTTAATAAATCCTATATAAGCATACGTTCATCAAAAAAAAATGCCTGAATGTCTCTGTAGTCATGTACATCTGTTAAGATTTTCCTCGCAAGAACTACATAGGAAAAAAAAAAAAACTTAATTCATATTTTCCAGGGGACTTTTCAGTGTCATTGAAACAAAGAAATTAACTTCTTCCTAGAAGTTACTACTTATGACTAAAAATTCTAATTACTATTCCTTTTATGCCATAAATGTTGTACCACAATTTTAAAAACTTGATAAAGTAATATAAAAGCTGGTTCTTTGAAAAAATCTAATGAAATAGACAAACATCTAGCAAGATTGAACAGGAGAAAGGAGAAAGCATAATACATAATTGTATTAGGAATTGTATCCGTAAATGGATAAAGAGGTTACAACTACACATATTATAAAAATTTATAAAAATAAAAAAGTACCTTTATCTTTGTAAATTTTAAAAAGTAAATGAAATTGATAAGTCTCTAGAAAAAAATAACCAAAAATAAAAATAGAAAAAACTGAATAGAAAAATAATGATTAAATTTCACCTATCCATCTATCCCCATCCCCCCAAAAGGCACCAGCCTGAATGGATTTACAATTTACAAAACCTTCAAGAAACTGATAATCTCCTACTTGTACAAATCATTGCAGAAAAAAAGGAAGAAGGAACAGAAGTGAGGGAGAGAAGGAAAGATGAAGGAAGAGAAGAAAAGAGAACAAGAAAGAAAGAAAGGAAGGTATCTTGACTTATGAAGCTCATACACTCTTGATACTAAAAGTAGACCTGAGTAGTACAAGAAGAAAAAGCCCAACCCAATCATGCTTAATTTCTACCGTTAGCTAATTGGATGCTCTCATTTGGGCCTTTGAATCTTGAGAAGGAGACCACAAGATGTAAGAACAGTGGGGAAGTGTTGTTCTGGTAGCTGTGGCAGTGACCACGATGGAACCTGCACTCAGTGCCAAGAGGCAGCAATGGTTATAATGGTGTCCTTGGCAGCATCCTTGGAAATGGATGTGTCCAACTTCAGATGAAGTTAGTCAAGGTGAGCTTCTGTGACTTCTAACTCCAAATCTGGACTGATACACCTCATAACAGGGGGATTAGTGAAAAATAGAGCAAACTTGATACTTAATAGGGAAACTTTAGTAGCACTGCCTTTAAGGTCAGGAAGAGAAGGTGCTACTATTCGACACTGGACTAGAGGTCCTAATCAATGCACTAAGACTAAGACAAAAATTTAGTAATTAATACTGGAAAAGAAGAAACAGAATAATTGTATTTATATATCTTTCTGTAGGGAAGATCGAAGTTCAGCAGAATTGGTGCAAACAAGATTAATAAACAGTCATCACTAGCACTCATATACCCACAAAAATCATTTAAAAATATAATTTTTAAGAAGTCTCATAAAAAAATAAAAACACAAGTACAAGATAGTTAAAAATAAATGAAAGACATATAAGACCTCAATGGAGAAAATTATTAGATTTGATAGGAAGTTAGAGATATATTCAGCCATACCACAATTTAAATTATCTCTCTAATAAAAGATTGCATAATTAAAGTTAACTGACCAGAATATAACTTCCTAGTTAATACATATATTTAAGTTAAAGGGCAAGTTATGGGCTAGAAAAAGGTATTTACTAATTGTATACCAAAGCATAATTACCCAGGATATATAAAGAACACTTTGCAGCAGTAAAAAGATAAGGCAATAAACACACAAGTCAAAGTTAAAATGATTAATAAACATGGAAAATGCTCAACCTCGTTAGTCATCAGGAAAATGAGAGTAAGAATACTATTGATCAGATTGGTAAATATATAATACCTGAAGATATGGTTAGGATATATAAAAATAGGAATTTTCATACACTTAGGAATGAATTCTGCTACAAACATTCTAAAAAGTAATTTGGTGGTTTGCTAAAATTGAAGTTAACTATAACTTACAACCCAACAAATCATCTTTTCTAGATATATAGCCCAAAGAAACAGATACAAAGTGACACACAGAAGAGTGTACAAGGATGTTCACTTCAGCATTCTTTACCAGAGTCAGGAGCCACTTTTAAGTCCATCAATAGGGAAATGGATAAATTCTGGTATAGTTACATGATAAAGTACTCTGCATCCATTATAATAAACTAGACTATATGCATCAACATTAATTTCTCCTGAACTCATGTATGGAGTCAAGAAAATAAGCTGCACAATGATACACAAAATATTATACCATGTAAATAAAATCTTAAATTACAAAACCACGGGGTGCCTGGGTAGCTATGGGTTAAGCATCTGACTCTTGGTTTCAGCACAGGTGATTATTTCAGGGTCGGGAGATCGAGCCCTGCATTGGTTCTGCACTCAGTGCAGAGTCTGCTTGGGATTCTTTCTCCCTCTCTCTCTCAAATAAAAAAATAAATCTTTAAAAAAATTATAAAACTAGTCTATGGTATCTATGGATATGACATATATGATGCAACTACAAAATAAAGATGATGCATGTCAACTGTAGCAAAGGAAGACCTAGAGAAGGAAGGAAGGAATGGAAATGGAACCAAGAAGAACTCAACTGTAACATTTCCATTTCTTTTTTTTTTTTTAAGTAGGCTCCATGCCCAGCATGGAGCCCAACATGGGGCTTGAACTCACAACCCTGAGATCAAGACTTGAGCTGAGATCAAGAGTTGGATGCTTAACCGACTGAGCCACCCTAACATTTTAATTTTTTAAAAATATTTATTTAAGTAATCTTTTTTTGAGAGATTTTATTTATTTATGAGAGAGAGACAGCCAGTGAGAGAGGGAACACAAGCAGGGGGAGTGGGAGAGGAAGAAGCAGGCTCATAGAGGAGGAGCCTGATGTGGGGCTCGATCCCAGAATGCTGGGATCACGCCCTGAGCAGAAGGCAGATGCTTAATGAGTGAGCCACCCAGGCGCCCCTAACATTTTAAATTTTAAACATAATTGTTAATGGCATTCCTTGGAGTGGGTATTTGTTATAGGACACTGTGTATCTTTATGCATATAGGACACTGTGTATCTTTATGCATATGTATCTTTATCTATAATAAAGAACCTATAATTAATATGTAGGGTATAGCCAGTATATGAATAAATGTGACTTATTAGCCAAATGATGCTATTGGAAAACATCTGGCGACTCAGAAACTTCATCATTTAAAAAAATCTTCCCATATCCCAGACAAGATCATTTTGTTCCTCTCCCATAAATTATAAGGATTATGTTGACATCATTTTAAAAATCTGAGAATGTGGAAGCTATTAACTATAATAACTCTTCTAAATTAACATCATAGAGCTCTCCTTTAAAAATGTGGGCATTTTGACTATGTAATCAGGTTTAATGGGGCTTAAATTTGATTTTAATTCATTTGAAAAAAAACAAAATTATGTTTCCTCTGAGGACTGTCTATGGGAAAATACAATCTCATACTGCATGAGTACACTGCTGTATGTCCTAGACAGATGTACTTTTATTGTCATTAAAAAAGGAAATCCTCTTAAAGAACTAATTATTATTCTGATTATTTAAAGAGAAAAATGCCCATCATTCTAGAATAATTTGAGTTTCTAAGAATCTCTTAACGCAAATACCTTTAAAGCTGATGTAGGAAATAGGAAGTTGATATGAAACAGCAGTTCTCCACCTTTTAAGAACAATTCATCTATGATAAAGATTAAGGACTTTAATTTCCATTCAACATTCACTTGTTTTGCCTTATTTTACGTACTCATGTAATTTCAATGCATGCGTCACACAGTGAAATAAAAAAACATAAACTACATAGAATTTGTATTCGAGGTAAGATTTCTAGTAAGTTTCACCCTTTAGTTATAGAAAATGGTACTAAGCGTTTCTTGTGTTTGTCAGATGCAATTAGTCAGCAATCAACATAATTATTGAGTGCCAATTACTAAAAACAGTGACTTGCATCCAATTCTCTGCCATCAACGTGAAGAGCAGACACCCAGAAGCTTTCAGAGTGAGTCTGAACACCAGGATTAAGTCATCTGTCCAAGTCTGATCAATATTATTAGGGTCAACTTGCAATGAGGTAGACCATTACACTGCCCTACTGTCACAATGTGTTTTTTTTTGTAGTCCCTCAGATCAGAGAGCTAAGGATGTTGGAATTACAAGTTTGAACCTAAGTGATCCTGCTCTCACCATGTTCTATGACTACAGACTTCATATTTAATCTTTGATTATAAGGGAAAAAACCCATCGATTTAGAAATCAACTAATCCAGCCCTACTGGTTTACAGATAAAAATGTGAAGTGCCATAACTCCTCACTCCTTAAGTGTGGGCTGCCCATAGTGACTTCACTTCAAAAAGCACAGTATTGAAGGGAGAAAAATAGTAACTTTACAATGGAGAAATCTGAAAAACCTTACCGTAGCCAGGTGATCAAGGTTAATATCAATATTGATAAATCATGTTGATAGTGTGTACCCTTGATATGATTTGACAAGAAGGGCATTTACCTCTGTGGTCTTCCAAACACCCTAAACCCTAGTCTAATGAGAAAAACATCAGAGAAGTCCCAATTGAGGGACAATGTATAAAATACCTGACTAGTACTCTTAAAACCATCAGAGTCATCAAAAGCAAGGAAACTTTGAGAATGTCAGAGCCAAGGGAAGCCTAAGGAAATGTGATGATTGACTTTGCCTGCTCAGGCTGCCACAACAAAATATTATAGGTGGAGTGGCTTATGCAGACATTGATTTTTCAGTTCTGGAGGCTGGAAAGTCCAAAGTCAGGATGCTGGCAGATTTGGTTCCTGGTGAGGACTCTCTTTCTGTCTTGCAGACAGCAGTCTTCTTACTTTATCCTCACATAGCAGAGAAAGAAAGGGAACACTCTGGTCTCTCTATCTCTTCTTATAAGGGTACTAATCCTGCTATAGGGGCCGCACCTTTATGACCTCATCTAAACCTAATTACCTCACAAGGGCCTCTCCTCCAAATACCATCACATTGGGGGTTAGAGTTTTGATGTAAGAACTAGTGGTGGGGTGAGTACAATTCAGCCCATAACAATAACAAAATGTAGTGTGGTATCCTGGATGGTCATTGGGTAAAAGGTCATTAGGTAAGAATTAAGGAAATAGGCATAAAGTATAGACTTTAGTTAATAATAATGTTTCAATATTCATTTGATTATGACAAATGTATCATATTAATATAAGACATTAATAATAGAGCATTGTGGACTGAGTTGCATGCCTTGCAAATTCATATATTGAAGTCCTAACCCTCAGTACCTCAGAATATGAGTATTAGGAGAGAAAGCCTTTAAAAAGGTAATTTAGTTAAAAATAAGATCATTTGGGTGGGCCCTCATCCAGTACAACTGGTGCCCTTATAAGAGTTGATTAGGACACAGACAATACACAGACCAAGGGACAACTCCAAGAGGATGCAGTGAGAAGTGGGCCATCTGCAAACCAAGGAGAAGGGCCACAGAAGAAACCGACCTTGCCTCTACTTTGATCTAGGGCATCTGGCCTCCAGAACTGGGAGAAAATAAATGTGTTGTGTTGTGTAAGCCCCCCAGTCTGTGGTGCTTTGTCATGGCTGCTCTAGCAAACTAAAACAGAGGGGAAACTGGGTGTGGGGTATCTAGGAACTACCCATACTATCTTCACAATCTTCCCGTTAAACGTGAAACCATTTTAAATATCAGTATTTCATTTTTAGGAAGTGAAGCCCAAAAAGATTAAGCAAGGCAGTATATAAGTCAAAAATGCCACGGTGAAGCCCAGTTGTTATGCCTCATACAACATCGGCAGGTTACTTGCGCTCTCTAAGCCTTTGCTCATTTATCAAATGAAGCTGCCCTACTTATTTCACAGGGTTATTATGACAGCAAGGGGTTTAATACACATGAACACAATGTCATTAAAAGACTCATCATTAAATGTTTTACCCAAGTTCCATGGCTATTTTAGGCAGAGGTCAAATTACTTAGAGCTCTTGTTAGCTATTAATCCAACCCTCCTCCTATCACTCCTAACTGACCCTATACCCTAAAACTTCTGTAACCCAGCAGTTCCAAGGGCACGTTAGGTCATACTCTGTGGCATGTTATAATCCACTTTGCCATCTCAGACTGCAGATGCTTATCTTTCATGGTGCCCTGGGCAATGTGACATGCAAACCAACACTACACCTTGACAAGCAGTTCCAAACAAATATTGACTGTGAATCTATATTATTTCTGTAAATGAAGGAAAACATGTTTTCTATTAAGTATGATACATTACAGGTGGTCTCTAAAGTGCAGTGTCTAAGGCAATACTTTGTGGTACATAAAAAATATTAGAACTTTGACTTGTAATTTAAAAAATTCATACTCTGACTTTCTGTTTTTGTGCGTGTTTTACAATTTACATGGTATATTAACACAATAATATGTATCTGTAAGACACATACACACACATACATAATATTTTAGAGTGCTGATTGGGAACATGCACAAAAAAGGGTTTGGAGACCACTTCTTTAGAAGGCAGGAGAAATGAGGCCATTAGGTGGACAAGTATAAACTGGATTCTTCGTCTTTATTTCCCTTAATACCAAAGCAGAGACAAGCAACACATTTTCATCTCTAGGGACATTTTTAAACTATGGACTCTGCTATTAACTGGTTTACATGCCTTGCACAAATTCCTCAATCTTTCTGTGCCCAAGCACTCTCCTCCTTAAAGTGGGGATCATCTGAGTACCTCCCATGTATTGGAGAGGGATGGGGAGGAAACCCTGAGTTAACTAGGATGGAAACTTTTAATCAGAAAGCCATGTGATTGTAAAACCAGCAGGACACACTGCTCAGATTTATCTTTCTCCTTGTTCATCAACAAACCTGGAGCCTGACTTTAGTACCTCTGAGTTAGAACACATCAGAGCAAAATGAGGCTGCTGCACCCCAGCTTTATGGGGTGAACTGGAAGGAATGGCAGGAGCCGATGCTGGGACCGCTGTCGCCAGGAAACAGAGTAACTGGAAAGGCACGTAAATTGGGCTTGGTACCTCTTTTACTGAGTTGACTTTGGTATTCAAATAGATTTGTTGCATACATGAAGAAAGGTAGACATTTGCCTGCTGAAAGGGAGTATGAAGGGCTTTCCAAGCAAAGGGAAGAGTATGTGCACAGCCATGGAAGTGTGAAAACGCTGGGAGTGTTCAGACCTGTGAGGACTGCAAGGAAATGTAAATAAAATAGGCAAATAAGTAAAGCATGCTTATTGGGGCCACTGCTATATGCTTTCTGTATACAGCTTAATAAACGGATGCTTAATAAATATATTTTTTTAAGATTTTATTTATTTATTTGTCAGAGAGAGAGAGTGAGAGCACAAATAGGGGGAACGACAGGCAGAGGGAGAGGCTGGCTCCCTGTGGAGCAAGGAGCCTGATGTGGGACTCGATCCCAGGACCCTGGGATCATGACCTGACCAGATGCTTAACTTACTGAGCTACCCAGGCATCCCAGTATTCATAATTGTTTTGATAGCTGATATGGGAGCTATCAGAACCACCATCAGAGTGGGGACCATTTTCTTCTTCAGATTGCAACCTCTGCTCCTGGAGATTCTGATACACAGGAAGTGTTATGTATAGAGACACTGTTACAGACATGGGAGTGGGTGGGTGGTAAGGTGCCATTATTCTAGGTCAGTGCTTTTCAAACTGCTGGTTGTAAGCCATTTGTAGATCATGAAATCAATACACTGTATCGTGACTATCCTTTTGGAAAAATGAAATAAAGTAAAATGGAACACATACATACATAAATATGTCTGTATCCTGGGGTACAATGTGAAGTATATTTTTACCATGGGTCATGGTCCAAAGTGTCAAGCCACTGGTTTGCATGGTAATTGTTGGAAGCCCTGACTAAAGCAGTAGGAAGATTCTGGTGATGATAGTGACAATTCATGGGATTTAGTGATTAATTGAATGTGGAAGGTAAAGAAAGGTGATGACTCAGTTTCAGAATTAGCTTAAGCTAGTACTCGAGTGCAATGTCCTTAAAACTGAGATTAAGAATGAGGAAGTAAGGGGTACCTGGGTGGCTCAGTCAGTTAAGCCTCCGACTGGTGATCTTGGCTCAGGTCAAGATCTCATGGGTCATAAGATCGGGTGCTGAGATTGAGCCCCGCATCCAGCTCCATTCTCAGTGGGGAGGGGATTCTGCTTGAGATTTTCTCTCTACCCCTCCCCACGCTCACACTCGCACATGTGGGTGTTCTCTCTCACTCTCTCTGAAATACATAAATAAGTCTTTAAAAAAAAGGGGGAGAGAGGAAGTAAAATGTGGGATTCTTTGGGGGTTGGGAGTAGAGACTGAGGGCAGGATGTCAGTGAGAAGATAATGAGTTTGGGTGAGACGAGTTGAGTTTGAGATTCACATAAGTCATCCAAGTGGACATGTCTATGAAGCAATAGGAAACGTAGTCTGAAGCATAAGGAAGAGTTCAGTGTTAATGATAAAGTCTGCAGTCATTATTACCCAGGTGATAGCTGACATGTTAAATTGGATGAGATTTTCTTTTTCATTTTTCTTTTTGATTTATCCACCAAAAAGAATTTATATCACAAAATTCAACTTCATTTACATCTTAGTACTTAAAACACCTTCTTATGACTCTGTTAGGAAAGATCAGTTTAGCACAGAACATTTTAAAATGTCTTTTAAATATGATTCATTGGTGATATGATTAACAGTAAACAGAGCCTAAGTAAATCAATCAATATAGATACATTTTATAAGACTGAAATTTTTATAAAATGCATATATGATTCACTGAAGAACATTAAAAGAACAATGTGAAATGAACAAGCAGTAAGGCGGCAAGATAAATAACTAATTGTCTCTATTACTTTATTATGATTGTGCCAGAATTGACTTTAAAAGATTAACTCCAGTATGTGCTCATTATGTTACCGAACTGCACGATAATTTGTTCTAATATTGTTTCAAGAGAACATAAATATCTTGCACAAAAACCATAATATGCTGTTTGTTTTCATTTTTAAATATGAATTTTAGGCATTTTTCCCCCCAAAACTGCTTTTCCTTATAGAAAATGCTAAGAAAAACTTACCGATCTGGTTGTCCATTATAGAAATGCTAGTTTTTATTCTTTCTTTTAAGTATTAAGTGTTATTTTATTTTTATTTATTTATTTTTATTTTAAAGATTTATTTACTTATTTTTAGTGACAGAGAAAGCAAGGAGGGGGAGGGGCAGAGGGAGAGGGAGAAAATCCTCAAGCAGATTCCTCACTGAGTGTGGAGACTGACGCAAGGCTTGATCTCAGGACCCTGATATCATGACCTGAGTTGAAATCAAGTGTTGGATGCTTAACCGACTGAGCCACCCAGTCACCCCTATTTTTATTTTTTAAATTTGAGTTTGTTGTGGTAAGAATCTTAGAGATCTACACTCTTAAATTTTTAAGTGTATGAAATGTTAAGTGTACAACACAGTATTGTTGACTATTCGTAAACAATGTGCAGCAAATCTTTAGAGCTTATTCACTTGTTTAACTGAAACGTTATGCCCATTGATGAGAATTCCCCATTTCCCTCCCTGCCAGCCCTTGGCAACCACACTCCACCCTCTGATTCTATAAACTTGACTGTTTTAGATATCTCACATAAGTGGAGTCATGAAGAATCTTGAGGACATTATGCTAACTAAAATAAGCCAGATACAGAAAGACAAACACTGGATGAGATTGTCTGTGGAGCCTCGTAGTGTGCAAAAAGGACAAAGAATGAAATCCTCAGAAGGTCAACCTTTAATGAGCAAGTTCAGGAGAGTTAGCACAGAGACAAGGTAGAAGAGTCTATTGGTTATAGAAATATCACATGTTACAGAAATATCAAGCAGAATAGAAACTGTACCACAACCTTTCAAATAGGTGGTTGAGTCATTAGGGATCTCTAGGTAAGGTAAGTAATGGGAAGACTAATGAGATGTTAGCAGGTCAAAGAGGAAATGGGAACTAGAAAGTATGATCCCTAAAGAGAAAGTAAGGTTTTCCTTTATGACAGAGAATGGAAGGAAACTGATAGAGGGTTAACTATGAGGAGGCAGAGTAGGATAGGAATTTTACGTGCAGATATTGGATAATATTTGTAGGTAGTGGTGAAAGACAAAGGATGATGGTAACAGTAAACATAAGGTGCCTACTGTGTGCCAGGAATTATCCTAAACACTTTGCCTAGATCAACTCATTTTAATCTTCACAACAACACCGAGGTAGGCACTATTATTATCCCTATTTAAATGAGGAAACAGGCACAGAGAGGTTAAGCAAATTGAACAAGTTCACACACAACTATCGGAGACAGGATTTGAATCCATCCTGGGGCACCAGAGTCTATACTCTTCACTTCTACACTTTGCTGGAGAGAGGAAGGTACAGGAAAATAAGACATAACAGGCCATAATCCTTTAACTAGAAACTTTTGGGGCCAAATGTATTTTAGAACTCAGAAATTACCAGCCTTTAGGAAGGTAATATACACATGTTTTATTAGAGCCAACCAGGGTCTGGGGCTGTACCTGAAACACAGCCACACTGGTAATTGATATTTTTGTAGTAAATGTTATTAATAAATAAGGACTAAATAATCTTGAATCAGTTTGGGTCAAGTTCTGCTTCCATGAGTTACCAGAACACTGTCAAGGGTCAGTGCTGTTTGAATTTTGGACTTACAGATTAGCCACTGTGCTCCTATAATAGCCCCCTCCTCTCAGGGAGAGGAAGATGAGAAGCTGGTAGCGGGGTCTTGGGAAAGGTTAGGAACATCTGCTCCTTTGTGAAAAGAGAAACAGGGCAAAAGGAAGACCAAAGAGGTTAGGCCCCAGCTCCTTTTTCCCAACTCCCACAAAAGCTCTGTTCTGCTTTCTTAGCGAAGGTCAAATGCCAGACAGATGTCACTTTTTTCCTTTTAAGGTCTAGAATGGTATGTCCTTGCTTTTCCTGACCCACCCAGCAGGGTCAAGGTGATTCTGCCTCTCCCTTCCAGGTACAGGTGAGACCAAGAAGGGGGAGAGAGATGGAAGGACAGAGAGTTCTATAAGA
Source organism: Ursus arctos (assembly GCF_023065955.2). NCBI lineage: Eukaryota > Metazoa > Chordata > Mammalia > Carnivora > Ursidae > Ursus > Ursus arctos. The sequence continues at coordinate 20,926,111 of NW_026622930.1, forward strand.
GAGATTTTTAAAATAATTTATAAAACATTTTATAATTTTTTAATAATTTATAAAAAATTATAATTTTAAAAATAATTACAATTCCTTTGTGACTAGCAATAGTCATGCATTCATTCACTTATTCGCTTTGCTACCACCAAGGAAAAATCCTTAGAAAACTTCTAACACCCTGGAGAGTATTTCAGGGGCAAGGGAAGCAAAATGGAGAGATTTCATCCTGATGCCCAAGAAAAGAGAGAGAAAGAGAGAGAGATTGAGAATGAAGAAGAGACTCTATCAGGCTGACATGGATGAAAATAATGGGAGCCTGAGTAGAACAATTAAGACTGAGAAATATACCTCAATGGTATGATCTTTTTCCAGAAGGTCTGGAGCATCTATCACTGTGTGTCACCTTTCCAGCCACCACCAGGCTCAGGTTGCTGGGAGCCCCAGGGTTATACCCTGGCTGGTGCAGGGAATCCTGAACTCAACTGGATAGGAGAGGGGAAGCATGAAAACATTCCTGGTATTCCCAGTAGTCACTTGGACATATTAATCCAGAAAAACATTGTTTAACATAGTGTTGGCTACGAAAGTATTTCTGGTGGTGCAGTGCTCAAAGCACAAGTTAAACCAAAAACTCAAGTCTGTGCTCTGCTTTGCAGCTGATTTCCGGTATGGTATTACAAGGCCAGGCATCTGAGGGGTTAAAAGGTCTTTGGTAGGCTAGCCAGAAAATTTAACATGCATGTAAAATACATTCCAAACAACTGACTTTTGGAAAACAACCCTATAAGTTGGGGACTGCTGTTTTTATATTTCTTTTGCCAAGCTTACTAAAATTTGTAGCAAAATAGAAATTAAAAAATATTATATTCTTGTGACTCAACAGCATGGCAAACCCAGAGCATAATTTTAGAGTCAATATTATTTTATTGGGCATTTTCTAGAAACAAAGAGAATGAATTGGGGAGTCACCACATCTGGCAATATTAATGGAGAAATTCTGCCTTTATCTTTACAATTAAAGTAGATCTGTGCAGTGTAAATATCAGTGGGAATGGCGGCACAGGTTGTATGCTGATCAGACCTGTTGGCGTTACAAAACTGAGAGAAAGAGCAGGTATGTTCCATGAGAGACACAAACATTTCCCTCCTCTCCCGTTTCCTCAATCTCCATGATCCAAAATGGTAGCAGTTTGGAGGGTCATGCTGCATTTAGAATGGAGAAAAAGACTGGTGTGTTTAGCCTAGAAAAGACTTAAGGGAGGGAGGAAAAATCATTAAATGGAAGTGAGATTCTTTCTGATTTGTTTTATGGAGCTCTAATAGACACAACCAAGACCAATGGTGGTAGATTTTTTTTCCAGCGTAGGAAGGAATAACAGAATTCTTCAAAAATGAAATAGTAAGTTCCCTTTCTAATGTGTATTCAAAGGATAAATATCATGAATCAAGCTCAGGAGAGTCTTACATTGGGTAGAAGTTTAAAGTAGATGGTTTCCAAGTTCCTCTTCCAGTACTAAAACTCTATAAGTCCATAAAAATCATAAGTATTCCTCTTTCTTCCCCAAGCAATATGATATCTTCAAAATTAGATGCCAATGAGAAAATTCTAGTTAATGCTAAGACCCCAGTTGGTCATACAATTGTGCAATCAAGTTTTAAGTGTTCTTGATGGAGCCAGCCAACCTGAGACTGCCCATTTCCTTAGTCATGGAGATGTACTTTTGGAAACCAAAATCTGTAGTAGGCAAAAATCAGTCCAGGCCATGTGGCTTTCCAACAGGGTATGATTACAAAAAAGGCTGAAATTATTATAACCCAGAAGGGGAGAAGTCAGCAGAATTCATTAGCCTTATAAAATACATTCTTTGATCCTTCCTTCTACCATATTGCCTGCACTGTTTCTTGGGCTATCTAGTGGTCAGCGAGGTCAAAATAATGCAGTGTATCTCTTGTTTCCTTTACACTGGCTTTAGAGAGACTGAGAGCCAAGATTAGCCATTCTAGTTTCTTTTTAGAACAGTTATTATTTAAGAAGTTCAAGTTTTTCATTGTTGGAAATCATTTGGAATTCTCTAGTATGTGGCAGTAGCTTCTACTTGATCTTTATAAGTAAGAACTTTAAGACATTGCAGAGTGCTCCCAAATAAAGTTATAATGGAAGTCTGTTTTTCTCTTTTGTAATACCCACTGAACTTGTAAGTGTTAGATCAATGTTGGCCGTCCATTTGGAATGCAAATTCCATGAGAGTATGGACAAGCTATCTGTCTTATTCAGCATTCCATTTCTGTGACCTAGCACAGTGTCAGTACCCAAAAAATACTGAATAAATACATCTAGCAATGAAATGATTACCTGCTCTCTCCAACACTGTTTATATCTTCCACATCATAACACACATACACACACACACACACACAGAGATACACACACACACACACACACACACTTTTTTTGAACAATCCTTAAAAGAACAGAAACAGTCTACCTTTTTGTTTCACAAATTGCAGAAAGAAAGCAGTACTTTGTTCTCCCCAATATCCTGGATCAGCACAAAGATTCTATTTCTTCCTTTCAAACTACTTCATTGATCTTTGTTATCAACTGTATCAAATAGGCACTGGGACAGTTCATAGTGGTGTAAGGACCCCTCATCCAGCTTTCAAGATTTCCCTGTAAAGTACAACAAAAACGCTTCCATGTCCCATACAAGGGCGAATAAGCTGTGGATGGCTTCCCAAGTAGGTACATACCACCTCACAGGACAGTGGAGACAAGCAGCCTCATCATAAAATGTAGGCAAATATGGAAGATCTCCTGCTGCTTATATACCTTTGGATGTCTTTTCAGGCAAAATTCCTTTCTGAGAGGCAGAACAAAGGCAGCAGGAGAGTGTGTGCTACCTGGGAACTGGGAGGCGGGGGAGATGGGTAGTTCTAAACACCTGCCCTGTCTTGCAATTTGGCAGAAGCTGGACAATCTAGTTTCTAACCTGCGATAGTCCTAATAATAAAATTATCTTGCTTTGGATATTATCTACTCATTCCATAAATGCCTATGTATATTATTTCATTCGATCTTTGTAATAACACTGTGTGATAATTAATGTACTGATTATTATTGTTATTATTCCCATCTATTGTGCATATGCAAAAACTGCAGGGTTTAGATGACCATTTTAGGGTTAAAGTGCTAGTGAGAGGCAAAGCTGGATCTCTTTATCTCTAGGTGACAAAGAAATGTGGTGTAGCAATCACAGGATTAAAGCACATTCAGTCCCAACTCCATTTACTATCTATGTGACCTTAGAAAAATCCTTTGCATTTTCTGATCTTTGGTTTCCTTAGTTTTTTTTTTTTTTTTTAAATGGGGGCTAAAGAGGTATAGAGGGATAGGGAGTAGCAGATGTTAATATTTGTCCTATTTACCTCATGGAATTATTCTGGTGGGGATAATAAAGATCAAAGTGCTTTTGTAAGGTGTAACTGTGAGATGGTATTACATTTTATTTTTAAGTTTTGCTTTTAATTCCAGTTAGATAACAAGCAGTGTTAGTTTCAAGTGTACAATATAGTAAATAGTCCAATTTAAAAATGGGCAGAAGACATGAACACATTTCTCCAAGGAAGACCTACAGATCGCCAATAGACACATGAAAAGATGTTCAGTATCACGTACCATCAGGGAAATGCAAATCAAAACTACAATGAGATACCACTTCATACCTGTCAGAATGGCTAAAATCAACAACACAAGAAACAGCAGGGGTTGGGTTGGTAATGATGTGGGAAAAAAGGAACCATTGTGCACTGCTGGTGGGAGTGCAAACAGGTGCAGCCACTGGGGAAAACGTTATGCAGGTTCCTCAAAAAGTTAAAAATAGAACTATGCTATGATCCAGCAATCACACTAGTGGGTATTTACCCAAAGATATGGTATTATTCCTACTCCCAGTAGAGGTGCAAAGCATGGTGCTCCGGAGGCAGACAGGATTCATTCAAGGCTCAAGGCCACTCCTTTCTAGAGATATGATCTTGACTGCATTCATGAATCTCACTAAACCTCAGTTTCCTCATCTGTAAAATGGGAACAATAAAACCTGCTTATAGGGCAGATGTGAGGGTTAAATGAGATTAAGTGCAGGAGACAGAATTAGCAAGTGGATAGTAATAGTAGTGCCATCATCATCATATTGTGTCTTCCTTACAGTAGAAGAAACTGATATTCAGTAACTTACTGATTTGCTGTCAGGGGACCCAGAGAGCAGAGAAGTGAGAGACCAGGGTTTTGTCTTGTATTAGCTCTGAGAAAAACACACTTGATGAGTGGAAGCTAGACAAGAAGAAACTTTTTTCTTTTTCTTTCCATCCTACCATCCCACCCACCTCAGTCCATAGGGTCTATTTCTTTAGGATTTGAGAAAACAGGAGCCCCCGGAGGCCCCAGGAGGGACTGGTACAAAAGACTTTTCCTCCTCTGTTGCTACAGGAATCCCAAGAAACCTTAGGCAAGAGGCTGGATTCTTAGTGGTGCCATTGCTTAACACCCAGGTTTTTCCAATTATTAGGACAACACTTGTTCCCAACGAAAACCAAGTCTGAATGTGGATGTTTTCTGGGCCCCTTAGGTAACTGGAAGTAAACTTCTAGATGAAACCTGCTTGTCTCTTGGCACTTCCTCCCACTGGTTTGCGACAGAGCAACGTGATTCACAAATTTTGCAATAAACAAATTGTAGTCACTCACTAGGTCATAGAAGAAAGTTTCCAAGAATAAAGAAGAATCATGGGAATGTGTAGCATCATATTGCATAACAATTCATTTAAAATAGTTCAAATCTTCCAGGAAACGGAGAAGATATTGGTGAAGCAGAGAGCATCTAAAAATTCACACAAGGCTGCTGGGTTTATGTTGGGCCTTTGGGATTCAATTGAAAGTTTGACAGAAAGGAGGAAGACTTAACAATTCAGTTCCTGCTGATGCAATTAATTTGAATTTCTCATCTCAATAGAACACCACACAGTTACAATTTTGAAAAATGTATTATATTTATGAGGGAACACACCTGTTTTTGAGACATAAAATAGAAAAACTGGATCAAAACCATGGATCAAAAATAGGAAACTGACTTCTACAATTATTTTTTTAAGGCTCACAAAAAACATACAGAAATTCCAGAAAAATCACTTAACATTCTTCAAAAAACAAAAGCAAAAGAACCGCACCTAACTAGTTTTGTCTAGTTATAAGAAAAGGGGAATGGAAAACTTTAAGATTAATTTGTAGATAATTAACACCAGGAAGGGTCCAAAATGTCCAAGTATTTGAGACAGAGGTAAATGAAGCTCCTTAATTGTCCACCAATGCTTTGCAAAGTGGGCTGACTGAATAGGGCTCTTTCATATAGGAAAAAACACATTAAAATTTCTTTTTCTTTTCCTCAGACCTTTACCTTTATACTATATGTGTCTTATAAACATGTATAAGATGTGCCGATTAGTATGGTTGCATAGCATGGAATTTAGAAAGGAATGTATATATATATATATATATATATATATATATATATATATATATATATATTAGGAGTGCGTGTTCAAAAATTTCACTGATAGGAATACAATGAATTAGACCTGGAGATCACTACTGTACATGACTGGCTCAGTTCTAAACTCTACTGGGCAGAGTAGGCACATACTCATGGTTAAATATGATTATTTTCCTTGGCATCAATCTGTGAAAAATATTTGGGGACTATGGATTGTGTGCTGACCACTATGCTAGGCATGGATAGGAGTATAAGAAATATTTAAACCAGAGGCATTCAGTGAGGGCTGAATCCCTGACAGTCTCTCCATCTCGTAGAAGAGTCCATTCCATTGCTGAAGAGGTGTTAGTACATTCCTTCTTATATTGCATCTAAATTTGACATGTGACAACCCAGTTCGGAATTACAATTTTGAGGGGGCCTAAGTTTTACCTACAGAGGCAACAGTGGATAGCATTGAAAGACAGCTCAAGTCTATCTTTTATTTTTCTCTTCCCTTGGGCCCTACTTGGGCTCTTTTGACTCTGTAATATATCCTCGTAAATGGCGGTCACCTGAATTTACTCTAGTTTGTCAATTCCCTTTTAAAATATGATTCAGCTTGTACTGAATGCATGAGATTAACATTTCTCTTGATTTGGATGCCATGTACTATTGACAAAATTAATATTAATATTATTGGAAATTTCATCTGTCTTTTGGCTGTTCTTATAGTTGACTACAGCTCCCAGAGGTTTTTACTGTGAACTCTGGGCTCAGACTTCACCAGTTGACTTTTACAGTTACCCCTGTAACTGTGCAAGTATTTTTTATACCTAAAGGTAGAGTTTACATTTTTCTCAAATATCATCCTGTGCATTTCGACTTACAGCACAGCCTACTGAGATTATTTTTTAATGTTGCCTCATTAGACAAAAACTTAACTAAGCCCCCATTAAATGCTAATCAGTGTTTTGGGCTGTAAGTTCATATAAAAAAATAAGTCACAGTCTCTTTTCTTGAGTATCTCACATTCCAGTTTATGTCCAAACCGGTCATAAACTTTTCCATCATGCAACATGTTAAACTCTGTAATAGAGGCATGTGTAAGGTGCAATGAACATACAAAGAAGGAAGACATTTCAATAATTGGTAATATTCTTATATTGATTTAGAATTTGTGATTAACTTGCATATCTTATTTTCTTTAATTCTCAAAACAATTCTGATGGATAATAGGGCTAGTAAATTGTCATCAATTTACAGAAGAACCAGAGGTTCGGAGAAGTTAAGTGACCCAGCAAATAAGAAGTATCTTTTCCCCCTTTTTAGAAAACCAGGACAAAGTGATCCTATTTCTCTGGTTCAATACTTATTTTCCAAGATTCCCCAGAAATTCTACATAGTGCCCTCAGAGATTTATGACTTAATCACTTTAGTACCTAGGGATATAATCTCTCCAGGTTTGTTGGTGTAAATTCATTTAAAGCCACTTCTCCACCTATAATGTCAGCCAATCTTGGTCTGTAATATCCTTCTCAAAGTTTGAAATCCATGAGAAGACCTTCTTTAGGCTTCTGTTTGTCACCTGTTGTTATTTGCTAACTTTCCAGTGTCCCCTAGCAGTCCACTGAGTCCTTAGTTACTCTTCCTCTACTCTGAACATGGCTTTTAATATGCCCCTTTCTGTTGAATTTTCTCTTCAATTGCTAGAATCCTTTTCCCTCCTCTTCTCCAATATTTGACAATAAAATCTGGAAAGAGTGGTAGTGTTAATAATAAAATGAAGTAAAATCCTTGGACCTGTCACCATTAATTGCTTTCAAATTTTGGCCCGTCCTTATGAAATTTGTTTCTTTATTCCCTCTTTGAAAACAAACCTGGGTTATTGAACGTCTGGGCTGGAATTTCTGTTGAAGAAAAATATTCAGAGGTTCTTGGAGTGTGTCCAAGCTCTCAAGTCTTTTTTGTAAGTAGGTATAACCACTTTTTGAAAAAAAGAATTCTCCGCACTTAAATCTTTTTTGTCATGTGCACTGGTGAGTAACTTTCATTAAAAGTATGAGTAACATATGAGGATGGAGTGACAGGTTAAAAGGATGGACTGTTTTACGCTATATCGGGTAATTTAACGGGAAGAGGAGTTTATAGGTCTTTTAATTTTGAATCATAATACCATATGAGAAAACACTAATTTTTAAGAGCTACGAATGCATTTGCCAATTATTCTTGATTAAGAGAGAAAAATCAGGACTTGTTCAATCTGCACGTCAATCTTCTTATTCATGAACATCACTGTTTACTTGTATAAAACATTTAAAAATTATTCCTCTTTCAGGCCTCTGTCTAAAGAAAACTGCCACCAGTTCTGTGTTTCTAGCATCAGTGTACTTCAAAAACTTTTAACAAAGTAACAGCTGTAACAGGTTGAGGGTTAGGGACATTTGTCAGACTCATATCACGTGCATCTTCTAGTCTGACTCAAACAAGATGCCTTTCAATAGGGCATAAAATCCAGCTTTCCAAGGAGTCACCCAAGGGCCAGAGGTGGCAGCTGGAAGTGTGGGGTGGGAATGGGGGTGGGGAGGGCAACTCTGATCAATGGGAAACAGGAAGTGGGAGGGAGTGGGTAAGCTCTTTCTTATGAACTGCTCCGAAGCATGATATTTCCAAATAGCCTTCCACAGATACCCCACACAGCTGTGCAGATGCACCTGCCACAGAACCTGCTGGGTTCCTCATGGGTCATTGGGAATGAAGCAGCAACCAGTGCATTGCTTTCTAGCCTTCCCTGCCTACTTCTCCTTTTCCTCATTCTCACATCAGCAAGTAACCTCTGCTTTAGACTCTGTTATCTGGGGAACCCAGAATAGGTTGGCTGTTTGTTAAAAATATCTATTAACCAGCACATTAAGGGTTCATTTCAATCCAGGATAATTCTGTGAACCTCCTGTACGCAAAGCACTAGATTAGGAACTGTAAGGGAAGCAAAGGGGAACGAAGTTCAATCTCTGGCCTTAGGCACTAGTAGTCCAGAACAAAAGACAGAACATTTGCATAGACAGCATAGCTCTAGCGGATTCAGGAGAGTTGGTTTCCAGGTCTGGCTCAGCTAGTCACTGGCTGACATTTAATTCTGAGTGAGATATTTGTTCTCTCTGGGCCTCAGTTCTCTTAGCTATAAAACACAAGGTTGTGTTAGATAACCTCAAAAGTCCCTTCCACATCTAAAATTCTGTGATTCTATAAATTTAGTCTAAGAGAAGGAAGACTCTAACCAGTTCTGTACGACAGGTGCGTTCCCTGAATCCAAGTGCTGTGGTAACGGGGCGGTAGAGACTTGGGAAGCTTTTATGAAAAAGGAAGTATATGGTCTTGAAGGATTTGTGGGGTTTTGATGGGCAGGTAGGAGGCAGTTGGGTATTTTAAGCATCAGAAAAAGCAGATACAAAGGAATACAAAAGGAAAAGTATAATGCAAATACAGGAAAAGCAGTGAATAGTTCAATTTGGTGGAAATAAGGGGTAGATAGATATCTAAATTTAAGAGACCAGTAAAGTAGAAAATGGAAGATCCCAACTGCATATTAAGTTTGAGCTTTAGCATGTTTTCTCTGACTCAGCGTATTTATAGAACACTTGCTATGTTCCAGGCAGTGAGTGAGGTGCAGAAGACACAAATAAATAAAATACGGTGTCCCCAGTCAGCCTGTAAGCAGTAGGCATGGGAGGGAGAAACACTTGGAAGTGAAACTAGTGTGCAAAATTCTGTAACATAAATAAAACTGAAGTGCAGAGCATGAAAGTGTGGAACATCTCAGAGGTACAGTAACAATGGAGAGGCAGAGGAGGAGTCAAGGATGATAGGAGACCGTAAGGATAACAGGAAAGAGAGAAGGATGAGCAGTTTTGCTGATAAGAAAATAAATTTATTTTGATGTTGAATGTGAGGTCCTTCCAGACAGCCAGACAGAAATGTCTAAATAGTAGAAGAAATATTGGACTGTGACTAGGTTGAAATGTTGGAGCAAGAGGTATGAGTGCATTTTCTAAGTAACTTGTGGGCCTGGGAGGGATTGTCAAGGAAGAAAATATGGACAGAAAAGAAGACCAAAAGGAATACCTGAGGGAATGCCCATTTCAAGTTCTTCTGGCAACCTCAATCTATAGTCAAATTTGAAAACCGCTGAAGTAGCTAACTTTAGATGGAGCTTCCAATTCTTAGAATAAATATGTCATGGGTATACAGGAAAGGAAAGGGCACTATTTTTAAATACCAGAAATCACCTCGAAGACGAAGACTGAAAAGACACCCTTGTATCCATGGAACAGCAAGTTTTGGCAGAAGGATGGGGGCAGAAGTCATTCTGAAAAGGGATAAGCAATGAACACACAGTGGCAGTGAGGAATATGAGAGTGAAAGGGGTGAACTTAAGGGGTGACTACATCAAACAAAAAGGTTAACATTGGTAATGTAAGCTAATTGAAGTGTCAGTCTGCCAGCTATGGAGGAGACCATAGAGAACTTCCAGCAGAGTGACCTGGTGGAGGAATCCCAGGTGAGCTGTGCTGTCAATTAAAGAGTGTGGGAAGTTTTTTTAAAACAAATGAATATAAGAAGATTGAACCAAGATTCAAGTACCCACACAGAAGAGCAAGCAAAGGCTTCAGAAAGTAAGGGAATCAGGCAGAAGTCATAAAATGCAGGCAGAGTACCAGAGTGCTACAGCATATTGCCTCATAGAGGACCAGTATGACTTTGGAAATGGCATATGGGAAGAACCAGGACTGCTTTGCCTGGCTTTTAAGAATTTGCAGTTGCAGGAATGGTGAGTTGAGTAGCACTTAACTGAAGAAGACAGAAATACTATCTTGAGAGGGTGTCAAGTACTAGGGGAGGTATTATTGTTTTGCTTTGCTCTGTAAGGATAAAGGAGGCTTGAACAAATTTATTTGCAGAGAAGAAAGAACTTAAGAGAAAGGAAAGGTTGATAATGTAAGAATGATTGGGAAAATGAAAGGCTGATAATGGAATTTTCATAAAGACACTGACATTTTTCAAGTGCTTTCAGAAATAATTGTGTTCAACAATTACTTTCTAATTCCTGCAGTATGCTGGGCTTTCAAGGTGCTTTGGAATCATTAATTGAGAAGACATTCTTTACCATCTCAGAGCTTATAGTCTAATTTAGAAGATGATGCAAACACTTAAACATGCAATTGAAATAGTCAGATAGAATGAGGAAATATACAGTGCTAGATTAGGTCTATGTAATCTAGATTTGAGAAAGGTCCAGGGGATCTTCCTGGAGAAACTGATGTCTAATTTATATCATAAAAGTTGATAACATAGGATCTATTTCTCCTTTTGTTAGCATAATGTTTTCAATACCCAATATAGCAACTGAAAAAATAAATAGCTGTAGAATCAATAACCTAGGAACTGAAAAATGGAGACTTCCTAGAGTCTGCCCAATCCAAAAGCCTCCCCACTGTGGCCAACTATAAATGCTGGATAAGACATAATAATTCTTTCAATGAATAGCTGAACACCCTGGAAGGAAGAGAACTCCCCAGGTATCCAGAAAGAACCGCAAACAGAATGGTAAGCTTTATGAGTGTTCTAGGAGCAGGAAGGTATAGTGGGGAAGTTTTCCCCAAACTCAGTAGGCTGGCAGCTTGGCTTTTAATGCTGGCACTAGGTCAGAAGAACAGACCTTGGCATATGTGAAAGGCAGAGTTGGAATTAAGATACTGCTATAAACTTGGTAATGTCCAAAGGCTATATACTTAGTGAAAATATGAGAGAGAAAAGATCTGCCCCCGACCAAAGTTTGTATATCTCTTATATATGTTCTGTATTTTAAAAATTTCTTGAGAATCTGGAATCATGCTTCTACCCATGGACTTGGGTATTTTGGATAGCATTTAAACTACTCCCTGCTTGAGGCATCTCCCAAGCTGAGACAGTAACATAAAATATGGTCCTGAGTGGTGAAATCCCTAATGTTGATATTCTTAATGTTGCCCCTGATGACTCCTGCTCTCAGCCCAGGCTGTACAACATTCTCAATGATATAGTCATGCTGAAGATGAGCTCATACTCCAAAATTATAAAATAAGAAGGTAACAATTCACCATGAAAGAGCCAGTAGACCCAACAATTAGCAAATTGAAGTCCCCAAGAATTTCAGAAGATAGAACAATTTCATAGTGACTATAAAGTTTATTTAAATTAATCCAGGACATAAAAGACATTACTAAAACCACAAAAAAATAAAATATAAAAAACACAGTGAAATATAAGTACATGCAGTAATACTGGATGGATTAAACAGAAGAGTAGTCAGCTGAAGAATAATGAACTGGAAGATAAAGCTGTGGAAATTAGACAAAATGCAGCCTATGGAATGATTCATGCTCTAGGATAGGAAAGTATGCATGTCAGGGGTAGGTTGGGGTAGGAATGAGGGAATTGAAGAATAGCAATGCATCCATGCAATCAGCTGCCTTCAATTAGGTTGTACTGAAGTTACTACAGACAGATGATGAAAACCTGAGACAACTAACAAACAATTGAAAACTAAATGTGAAAGCCCTTACCTAGTCAGTGGGAAAACAGAAAAAGCTAAGACCAATCTCAGGACTTACAGTTATGCTTTTACTTATTCCTTAGTAGGAAAATAGTCAAATAAATTATAGTTTATTCAGTCAGTGGAATACTGTACAAGGATGGCTCTGACCATATTTCAGTTGACATGGAAGTCTGCCAGCTTGGAGTAGGGACTCTGCACTCCAGCTTGGGTCATATGATATGGTAAACTCTATTGTGTTGGAGATGTCAACAGAGGAAAAAGAGAGTGTGGTGTGGAGTTTAAGGTAAGCCTTCATAGGAGACTCATAATGCAGTTCCCCAGAGTTCTGGAGCAAGTCCACACATCTGCAGTGCAGAAAAACAGCTCTTGGTATGCTGCTGGACCTTCAGTCAAACGAGACAGAGCATTTGACTATGGAAGTCAAGTGACCATGCACCCTAAATTGCCCATTGCGAGCTGAGTTCTCCAGAACCCACTAAGTCATAACATCAGGCAGACTCAGGAACAATTAATCAGATGGAAAGTAGTACATCGAGGATCAAAGGTGAGCAGGACTACAAAGCATGAATAGCTGTATGAGCTGGTATCCTAGACCTCCAAGTCAGCTACTAAGATTATATCACTGTCCTTTCCTTGACTCACAGCTATGGCTATATGAAGTGTCCCATATTAACAGCTAAAGGAAAAAGACAAAAGCCAGAGCTTGGTTAATGGATCATTTGGTTTGGTATACAGAAGTTGGTTAATATGTCCACCCAAAACGGACATGAGCTGCACATGGAGGGGGCCTTGAAAAACAGCAGCAAGGGAAAATCTTCCCAATGGGTGGATTTCATGAAAAAGTAGCCTAGGATAGGAATATATATGAACTCATGAGCAAATGGTTTGGCGAGCTGGTCAGAGCCTGGGAAGAAAAAGGCTAGAAGATTGTAGAAAAAAAGTCTGGGCTAGATGCATACGGATGAGTATATGGGAGTGGGCATGAAATGTGAAGATCTTTGTATAAGATATTAATGACCACAGAAAGCAGTCACAATAGAATAAGCATTGAATAACTAAGACAAAATGAGTTGATCAGTCGAGAGTAGCTAGTCTTTGTCACTGGCCACCCCAGAACTAGCACAACTGGCACATTAACAGAGTGGAGACTACATATCAATAGCATGGACCCCCATTAACCAAGGCTGATCTGTCTATTATCATTATTGAAAGTCCAACCAGTTAGCAACAGAATTCAATGTGGTGCTATTACTTGAGGGTACCATATTGTGGCAAATTGACCACACTGAGCCATTTCCGGAAGGGCCAGTGGTTTATTATCATAGTAGTAGACACTTACTCTTGGTAACTGTTCACCCTTCCTGACTCTATAATCTCAGGCAAGCACCACTATCTGGGAGATTTCAAAGTATGTGATCCAGGTATATAATCTCATATAACACAGCATATAATCATGAGACCTATTTCACAGAGAAAGAAATAGGGAGGTAAGTTCATGGTCATGGATAAGTTCACTGGTCATATCAGGTACCACAGAATCCAGAAGTAATTGGTTTTATAGAGTAGTGGAATAGCCTGCCAAAGGCACAACTTGTAGGCAATACTCTGCCATGGTGGGATATCATCATGCAGGTTGTATATTAAATCACAAATCTCTATTTGGATGTTGTGTCCCATTAGGAAGAATATGCAGGTCTGGAAATCAAGGGGCAAAAGCAGGAGTGGCCCTAGTTCCCTTTATATCCAGTGACCCACTGAGGGATTTTGTGTTTCCAGTCCCTACAATTCTAGGCTCTTCAGGGAACTAGAAGCTATGCCTGCCACCTGGGTATTTTGGACTTCTTATATCCAGGGACCAGTAGACTAAAGGAAGAGTTACTATCTGGGTAGGAGTAACTGATCCTGATCAGTGGGAAGAGATATGTCTGCTGTGACCCAATGACAGTAGGGAGAAACATATGTGGAATTCATGTAATCCACTTGGGCTGCCATAGCACTTGCTCAATTATGACTAAAACAAACAATCCCAGCAATGCCCAACCGGAAAGAGTATAGCTACCATGGGTTCAGACCCCTCAGGAATAAGAGCTTGGATTGTCCCAGCAGATAAGTCATCAAGACCAGCAGAGGTAAAAGCTGAGTATGAGGGGGACTTAGAGTGGACAGGGGAGAGAGACGCAAGCATCAGTTGTGACCCTGACATCAACTACAACAATAGGGGCCTGAGTTCATCCCCCTAACCTCTCTTCTAAATTCCTGCAGGAAGACAGACCCACTGGAATCCTGGATGATCTGCTTTCCAAATATGTATGAGGAAGTAGATCATAGCACAAGGAGTGGGCTGTGGCAGCCATGGAGGTGAGCCCTTTATTGAAGAATGCACTTCCATTGAATCTTTGGGTTGCTTTGGGTAGCATGAACATTTTAACAATATTGATTCTTTCAGTCCATGAGCATGGAATATCTTTCCATTTGTTTGTGTCATCTTCAATTTCATCAATGTTTTATAGTTTTCAGAATACAGGTCCTTCACCTCCTTAGTTAAGTTTATTCCTACATCTTTTATTCTTTTTAGTACAATTGCAAATGGAATTGTTTTCTTAATTTCTCTTTCTGCTACTTCATTATTGGTGCATAGAAATGCTACCAACTTCTGGGAATTAACTTTGTATCCTGAAACTTTACTGAATTCAAGAACTATAGGGGCACCTGGGTGGCTCAGTCAGTTAGTGTCTTATCTTCGGCTCAGGTCATGATCCCAGGGTCCTGTGATCAAGCCCCAGGGGGGACTCCCTGCTCAGTGGGGAGCCTGCCTCTCCTTCCTCTGTCACTTCCCCAGCATATGCCCTCTCTCTCTCAAATAAATAAAATCTATAAAAAAAATAAGAACCATACACAACTTAAAAAAATATTTAAAAAAAGAATGCACTTGATGCTAAGATGCAAGGGGTGCAGGCAGCACTTTTAACTGGCTCACATCTCAGTATCTGCCCTTGTTGTGCAACAGCAGCCCTACCTCCCGTGCTGATCAGAGATGCACTTTGAGGTACCAGGCAATCAAGGAGTGTGATGTGGGGGAATCAGACAGAAGTGGTCATCACTACAAAAGCTACCATCAGTTCAATCCAGGAAAGGATCTAAAAATGTCCGCTGGATTTTGCAACAAAGGTTGTTAGTGACTTTGGCAAGAGCCTTTTCAATTGAGTAATGGGAGCAGAAGCCAGATTGCAGTAAGTTAAAGAGTGAATGGAAGTAAAAACATCAAGAGAACATCTTGAGAAAAGTCTTTATGAACATTCAGCTGCAAAGGAAAGGGGACAGGTAGGGAAACAGTAGTGGCAGATGGACTAAGATGTGAAAAC
Source organism: Ursus arctos (assembly GCF_023065955.2). Taxonomy (NCBI): domain Eukaryota; kingdom Metazoa; phylum Chordata; class Mammalia; order Carnivora; family Ursidae; genus Ursus; species Ursus arctos. The sequence goes on from NW_026622930.1 coordinate 20,941,583, forward strand.
TAGGGAGGAATTTTGTTTTAGCAGAAAGAGACTGGAGTATATTTAGACAACAGTGGAAAGAATCTGGGAGAGGAGAGAGAGGGAAAAAGTCAAAGAAGGGAGTGAGGAGAGCAGGGGGCATGGATGCAGGTGGAAGAGTAGAGGACGAAACGATAGGTGGAGATACTTTTAAGTTGCTTAGTTTTTCTTGCTTTGTTTGTTTTTACAATCTAATTCTCTCAAAGTCCCTGTGTGATAAATCTGTGTTCCCCCGGATATTTGATAAAGCATAACCCCCCATATTCTTACTCTGTTGAATGAGAAAGACAGTCCCTGAATAACCAAGATCACCTTGTACACTTGAACAATTACTTCTTTGGTCTTCGCAACAGTTCTCCAAAGTAGGACAGAGTGAGCCTACGGTTTCATTTCACAGATATAAAAGAAAGATTTAAGTGCTTTGCTAAAATGTTCATAAACAATTTCCTTATTAAGTGGGAAATTTCCATCTTCTACTTAAATTTAAAAAAAAATTTTTTTGGGGGGAGGGGTAGAGGGAGAGGTATAGGAGAATCTAAAGTAGGCTCCATGTCCGGCTCAATTTCACAACCCTGAGATCATGACCTGAGCCAAAATCAAGAGTTGGACACTTAACCAACAGAGCCACCCAGGTGCCCCCCCATCTCCTACTTTTTACCACGACTTTAGCTGACTTCAAAATAGTTCCCCTCCCTCTGTTGCTATTGAAAATGAAGATACTAGGTATGATATGAAAAGAAAGCATAGCCCCTCCAAGCCACCCTGGGTCTTTTTGGTCATGAGATACATACTTTCTATAAAGTGCCAAGTTTCTTATGAGTAAAAGGAATTCTTCGTAAGTACATTAGAACTTCTGTTGTCACACAGAACTGAATCAGACAGAACCTTAATAGGTTCTTTCGTGCTTCGTAGTGCACATTTCAGAGCTTCTGGCTTTGTTGTTTTAGATTCCAGGGATTGAGAATGATTGTGAAATGGCAACTTGGTTATGCTACATAAGAAGGCCAGCCAAGCATTAAACAGGGGCATCTGGAGAGTTTGGAAATCCTAACAGGCTTTTCAGCCAAACTCTGACACAAGACAGAATAGATCCTTACAGATTTATGGGCCCTATTGGGACAGACAACCTCCCCTCCCCATCCCCAGCTAGAATTTCTGTCACTTTACCCTACTGACAGTAACTCCCCGGGGAAGAACCTCTCTGGAAGAAGATAAGCAATCTTACAAATATTTAAAATGTGCTTTTTGCACAGTGGGCAAGTGTTTGATCTTAATAGAGCTGCACAATCCTCAAGCCAAACAGCTGCTGAATGGTCCCTGATGGAAGCGTGCCCTCTCCAAACCAATATAATACCCACACCGAGCATTAAATCAGGCCAGGACTCACAAGTTCTCAGACCCACTACTGCATTTGTGACCAGGCTTTATTCTGGTTTATTATGATAAACACCATCACAAATGGGATATTGTTTGAGTTCTACAACTCACCTATAACAGAGAAAAGCCCTTTGGAAAGTATTGGCTCTTAAAAGAGCAAAGGAGTTATGGATAATGGCTCATGCATTGCTATTAAGTCACAAGTGTTGACTGGGATTGCCATGGGATGCAGAAGGGATAAGCACATGGTGTTGCTGAGCCAGCTGGCTAGAAACGCTCTCCTTCATAAGACGGGTACTTTAAAAACCTTTTGACATGGGAAAGTAGTTTTGTAGCTCTAAGCCTGAGAGAATAGCTATGGGCATTTTTGGCATTCCAATGATTATATCTAAGTATAAGGCATTTAGACATGGAACGGGACTACTCTCTACAGGAGGATGCTACAAATGAACCTGCTTGGAAAGTCCTGAAAGTACATAAGGCTTGGCTGTTCACTTCTGTTTTCCCATCGAGCCACTTGTCTAATGGCCCACATTCTTCCTATTCCTGCAACATGGATGAAACACGAAAACATACTAAGTGAACGGAGCCAGGCACACAGGTCACATGTTGTATGATTCTATTTATATAAAATGTCCAGAATAGGTAAATCCATGAAGACAGAAAGCAGATTAGTGTTTGCCAGGGGGTAAGGGGAGAGGGAGAATGGGGAGTGATTGGTTAATCAGTACAGATCTCCTTTAGGGATGATGAAATTAGTTTGGAACTAGAGGTGATGGCTGCACGACACTGTGAATGTACTAAATACCACTGAATGGTATATTGTACGAATTTCATGTCAGTTGGGGAAGGGGAAGGAAGGGAAGGAAGAAAAAGGAGGGGAAGAGACCAGATTTAGGAAGATAGCTACCACAGAAGAGTAGAGAGAGCCTTGGATTTGGAGTTAGGGGACCTGAGTTTGAATACTCTTTCATTTACTGCCTGTGACATTAAAGATAAGAGAGATGACATTTCTGGGTCTCAGGTAATTCATCTCAAGTAGAATCAAACAGAGCTGTTTTGAGTCCCAAGTGAGATACCATATATGAAAACACATAGCTTGGGGCTGGTCACAGAGTTGACACAGTACACAATTAAGCCAACACACACACACACACACACACACACACACACACACACACACACACATCAGTGACATATTGTTAAGGCAGTACACAAAACCCACTTAATTCATACTATAGCTCAAACTGTGATTATGTAATAGAAGTAACAGATTAATAATTCATAAGAGATAATCAAGGCAATTTTCAGAAATCCAAATACTCTAAAGAACTAGATGTTTTTGTAATCATAGTTTATAGTTTATTTTCCTGGTATCAAGGCATTAATTTAAACCTAAAAATTAATTTTATGGCAAATGCTTCATTCTGGAACAGTGTTTGAATTACATCAAAAGTAACTTTCATCAATTTAAGATGTAGATTTTTGAAAGAAAAACTTCAATAGCTCTAAAAGGAGAAATCCACTGATTGAAAAGGAGGCTGGATCCCTTTAAGGAAATTTTTTCAGTGTCACCACAGAGATGACTGTCAACCAGGTGGACAGGATGACTCATTCTGTGGATGTCACTCAGTGCTGGCACAATGGGCGTGAGTGAAATGGCCATGGTGACAGGGATGGAAGCCCAGCATTGGCTCCTTTTCATCAAATACCATCAAGATACTGCCTCTGGGAATGACCGAACTACCAGCAGTAGGACCCTACACTGCAAGGCATATTTCCTCACGGAGAATAGCCAGCCAATTGGTGGCAGTTTGATTACACTGGACACTTTCTACCTGTCGAAAGTAGTAATTCATTTTAAAAAGAACTGTCACTTTGGATCTGGGTTTGCCTTCTCTGACCTACTTGCCTCCATCAGAATGACTATTCAGGGGCTTATAGATTGCCTGATCTACCAGTATGAAATCTACACAGCACTGAAAGAACCAACTGTTGCACACCCTGCAACAGCACAACACTCAACCAAGACACCCATTTCTTGGGAGAGAAGGTGCAATAAAGGGCACATGACTATCGTGTCCACTAATCTTAGCATGTTCCTAATCATGCAGAAACAGACTGCCTAATAGAATGGCAGAATGACCCATTAAAGGCTCAGCTAAGTTTCCAACTTGGGGACAAAGCCTGCAGGGTTGGGGATCTGACCCAGTGAAGTATACACACTGAACCAGTAGCCAATATATGCTAGACTACCCATGTCACTGGAATAGGACCTAGGGCTGTTGGTAGGATTGACCCTTCTCACCATCACTACAGTGACCTATATTCAGAATCTGGACTTCTTGTCTCTGTTCCTGCCATATTAGAGGTCCTAGTTTCTGGGTGGAAAGAGTACTTCCTCCATAGGGAGCCCGATGCTATAATGAGCACTTGGTCGTTTGGGCTCATGATACCGTGGATGAATGGGCAAATAAAGGAGTTTCTCTACTGATAGGAATAAAAGAACCATGAGAAGCTAGGGTAGCTGCTGTACATCAGCAGTGAGGAGTATGTCTAGAACCCAGGGATTGCACTGGGACATGTCTTGGTTCTTCTGTGGCCAGTGATAATGGTGAGTGGGAACGAGGGCAACTATAGCTCATAAGGGCAAGGCAACCAAGGGTTTAGAACCCTTGAAGGTGAAAGTCTGGGTCCTTCCACTAGGCAATCACTGGCCAAAGTCAAGCCAAGGGTAAGAGAAATCTAAAATTGGAGTTGAAGGGAGATATGACTATCAATTACAATCTTGGGGTCAGCCACAGCAGAGGACACTTTAGCGTATTTTCTTATGCAAGCCCTCTTGCATTAATGTCTTTGCAAAGATGGCATTTTGGAGGGAGCTCTGTGGCAGATTGGACTTATGTCCCCCTCTAATTGAGAAAAGACCTAAGGGCATCTTATTTTTACAAAATATAATGTCCCATATTTTAATATGAGAGCCAGACATAATGGAAAGCTTGGGAAGATCTGAGCAGTTCAAAGGGCGAACTAAATTGGAGACCTCTTAATACATCACTTGAGATCCTCTCAGCCTTACCTGTCCTATTCCAGCCACGCTGTGGCCACCAGATCTCTGTGAGTGCTGACTAGCTTCATCCAGGTGCAACCTGACAGAGCTGCACCTCAGCCCTGCCTGATGCTCTCCTTACCTTCCACCCTGGGGCACTTCTGTTCATATCTAGGACTCCTTCATCATCCAGGCACAAGAATCCTGGAAGGGTGGTGGAGTTACCACTCTGATCTATAGGGTGGGGGTGGGCAGACCAGAGCTCAGGATAAAAGAGCAAGGGTCCAAGATGCATGTCATTCTCAGGTGGCCCTGTGGGATCAGCAACCCTTTGCCTCTAGCAGCAGCAAACTCTCCTTCCCTCCCTGCTTCACTTCCCCAACTCACCCTTCTGCTCCCTGGAATCACACTCCCCAGTAAGAATTTTCACACCCGCTCTGCTTTCTGGAGAATCCAGGCTGAGACATTATGGACTCCTTCTTTCACTCGGACTCCACACACTCTGGGAGGAAATCCTGTTGGCTTTGCCTTCCTCATAAGTCCAGGACTCAACCATTTCTCACCACTTTCCCTGGTAGTAAGCTGGTTGGAGCTCTTGTCATTTCTCACCTCATTAACAGAGTAGCCTGGGTGCTCCTAGTAAAATGCAGGTCACTTCATGCCATTTTGGGGGCAGGGCTCAACATCCTTAATAGCTTCTTACCTCATTTAGAAAAAAAATAACATCTGTAATATATCCTTGTACATTGATATATTTATTTTGTATTTATTTCTTAAAATTTTTAATGCCTTCTAATGATCTACAAAGTACAAATGCTCTGTTCCCCATGACTAATCTGATCTCATTTCCTACAAACCTCTCTTCTTCAGGCACATTTTCCTCCTTGTCATTTAAACATCCTACGCATGCTCCTTCCATGTCCCCTCTGCTCTGGGTCTTTGCATTCTTTCAGAATCCTTCCCCCAACATCCAGATGACAGCCTGGCTTAGTGTTTTTGGCTCCTTCGGGTCTTTACTCAAATGCCACTTTCTCAGTGAGGCCTTCTCTGATCATCTAAAAGGCAACCCCCAGCCTTCCTTCTCCCTGTCCCTTCCTTCATTTTTCTCCATTATACTTACCACCATCTGACATTCTATGTTTTACTACTAATTTTCTTGGTGATTTCCCTCTGCTAGAATGTAAAATCAGGGAGGCCATTTATTATACCTCTCCAATACCTAGAATAGTACTTGCATATATTAGGTGATCAATAAATATTGGTTAAAAAAAAAGAAGAAGAAGAAAGGAAAGAGCAAACACTAACCACAATAAAACGCCACCTGTCTAGAGTAAGATTTCCTGCCATCGCAAATCTTTGGATCGTGGCCTCGTATTCAGAAGTAATTAGAAAGGGTGTTGAGAGGGAAACAGAGCAGCCACAAAGACCACTAAAGACTTTGTCACAGGAGAACCCCTCATTTGTGCCCTCCTTTTAGATCCTTTATTTATTGTCATGTACAGATCTTTTCTCTAGTTTCTAGTTTCCCAGCTCATGAAAAGATTGAAATAACAAAATATAAAGTGACAGTAGCTGGCAATAAGAAAAGACAATTTCAATCCCTCTCTGGAGTTGAGTAATTACGATAATACTCGGGTGTGGGTAAAATTAAGCTAATGCCTGCAAAAATGTTAGCCAAAAGCTTCATGTATCATATAAATACAGAGATCATGTTTTTGAAAGACAAACTGGGACACAGGGAGCTCTTTCCAGGTGCAAAAGGGGTGTGGGAAGTTTAGTTAAAATGATGATGCTAAAATATTTGAATTTCTGGAATATTCTGATGGCAAAATATTTTAAAGAGGGCTGTACCAGAAAAATCCAGGGCAGATTTACATGTCGCTACATGTAAGAGAACATTTATAAGATGCTTTAAAAATCACAAATGCCTGCTTTGTAATTCTAAGAAAAGGATTTGCTTTGAAAATTTTGGGAACACCCCACATATTCTTACAGAAATGAAGCAAAGTAAGTAGAGTTTGACATCAAAATGGAACACTTTGCAATCTAATTTGTAGCTCTGAACAAATGGAACCATTTTTCCCATACTCAAAATTTCCTTCAATTATTTTTTAATTGCAGTAATGAAAGGCAAAAGAATAATTAAGCATACCAAACAGATTCAGTGAGAATAGACATAGGGTTGGTAGAAAGGATTTAATGTCAGATATGAGGCATTAGACACTTGTAAAATCTGTTTTTAAATTACTAACTTGAAGAATAGACACATTAAGTGAATTTCTGTGAGAAGAGCCTATTCATGGGACAGGCTCAGTGTGAGGCATAAAAAAGTAACCATTGTACTGTATTCATGAAAAAAAAAGTCACATTCAAAGGTCAGGAAGTTTTAGGTTATTTTTTCAAATATATGTTTTAGCATTCTTTGTAATAAAATAAAAAGGTTAAATCATAGTTAATACCAACGTACACTTGTCACACAAAAAAGTCAAATTATTCTAAAACATAATTTCTTAATTTGGGGGGCAGTCAAGAACACCTTTAATAATCTGAGAGAAGTTACTAATTCTCTCAGCAGTGCCCTGATGTACTTGTGCACAAATTTTCATTTAATCACAGATTTCCAGGAGGACAACCGTGGACCACCAAGGAAGGCCATGAACTTCTGGTTAATGAATTTCAATCTGAAGGGTAGTAATTAACATACTTTGTACAATTAGGAAATATTAAAATAATCAACTAGATCAGTTGGAAGTTAACAATTTCTCAGCTCTGGAGGGAAAAAACCCACTATTTCAATTAACCGATAGATCCAAATAAAATTCACTCATTTAACAAGATGTATTATGAATTAGTTTTCTCTGTCTAGTACCTCCTCAGAGCTTATCTAAGAAAACAGACTCATACTCCAGGCCAGCCAGGGTTTGTTCACACAGGTGCAATAACTAGACATTCTGCATCCAGGTGTCGGAGAATAGGACGGAGTGGGCGTGACCCGTGCCGAGCAGGTCTGACTGTTGAGTCTGGGCTTGTGAGCCCACACAGCACTGCCTCCTAAAGTACTTTACTGGCCTTTTGCAGCACCCACCAATCTCTCCATGGTCACCTGAGTCAAATTACTGGGATAGTCCCCTATAGAGCTGCATTATCCTAAAGGCATAAGCGAATACTCTGAAAGTTATATATGAAGCCACATGAAAAAGTTGCATGATGGAAAAGAATTCAAAATTCTCACTAATTTTTTAGAAGTTAAATTTAAAAAAATAGTAAAATGAGAGACTTCAAAGGAATGTCCTGCTTGCTCTGGATTTCTTCTGGGTGTCCCAGCTGTCCTGGGGGCCCCCTTCCACTTTCCTCTTCCTTAAGGATACTACATTTGGAAAGTTTAGGAAACACTGGTGGAGTTAATTTCTTGGGGGTTGGCTGTTCAAAGGAGCATCTTTAACATGGTTTTAGTCATGTGAATTTGGCTCAGATAGGTGGTGAGAGATGTAGAACCCCATTAGATGTCATTGTAGTGTCTAAAAAACTAGTCTCTCGGGTAGCCAGGGAAAATACTAAACAAAGGTAGAATTTCATTCTACTTTAACAGGGCAATAAAACTCAAGGACTTTGAAAAAGAATGAAAGGGTCTGAAGAACCCAATGGAATGATATAAAAGGGCCTCTGGAGACCCTCGTCCATGCATTCATTTATTGAACAAATATCTATTGGTGAACGATCATACGCCAGGCTCTTTCTGGGCAATTGGGATACATAACTGAACGAAGCAAACCAAACCAAACAAAAACAAAAACCTTGCCCTGTGGGCAAAGACATAAATACAAAACATAAAAACAAACAAATTATGTCATATATGAAAAGGTGCCAAGCTCTATGGATTTGTTTTTTTTAAATGATTTTTTATTATATTATCTTAGTCAGCATACAGTACATATGGATTTGTTTTTTAAAAGCAGAGTGCTAAATTTTATTTTTCTCTTTTTTTGAAAGATTTTATTTATGTATTTGAGAGAGAGAGAGAATGAGCTGGGGGTGGGGGGGGGCAGGGAGGGGCAGAGGGAGAAGGAGAAGCAGACTCCCTGCTGATCAGGGAGCCCGACTGTGGGGCTTGATCCCAGGACCCTGGGATCATGACCTGAGCTGACAGGAGATGCTTAACTGACTGAGCCACCCAGGTGCCCCAGGAGTGCTAAATCTGAAAGAGAGTGATTATGAAAGCCATATTGAGAAGGTAACATTTGAACAAAAACCTGAAGGAAGTGAGAGAATTAGCCATGGACACATCTGGGAAAATAAGGTTTGAGGCACGGGGAAGAATCTAATGTGGAAAGCCTGACAAGCGTGAGGAAGAGCAAGGAGGCCAGTAGAGTGAAAGCTGAATTATGAGTGGGAGTAATAAAAAAGAAAAGAAACAAAAAGAAGGTCTGACTCATGTGGGGCCCTTGGGGCAACTCTAAGGACTCTGTTTTTTTTTTCTTGAGATAACTAGGAAGTCTGTTGGAAGGTTCTGAGCAAAGGAGGGACATGACCTGACATACATCTTAAAAAAATTTCTTTGGCTGCTGTGTGAAGACTAGCCTGTAGTGGTCCAGCAAGGGTGGAAGCAGGAGACCTGTTAGGTGGCTCTTGGAATAAGCCAGAAGGGAAGACAGGTATTTTAAGAGAGCCAATGAAATGCAAAATTCAGCTGACACTGTGAAGGAAGTTCACTACCATTGATGTGGGGGTTGCAGATTTTGAGGCAATACCAAGAGGCCAACCCCTGTTTAAGTTATTGACTCCCAGTTATGATGATAATAAACAAGGCTCAGAATGTTCCAGCATGTCCCATGAGCCTCTGGACTCAATGGTCTATTAGTGAGACCTATTGGTAATTCATCCTCCAATCTGAGACAGCTTTGAGAGTGCAAGGAATGCTATTACACCTGGATAACAGGTGTAAGAGGAAGCTCCTTTTAGATGGGGTAACCCTACCTATAAGGAACCTAGGAAGCCAGTGGATGGTACCATCAAGAACCGGAGTTCATAAGTGGTGGGGGAGAGTCCAGCTTGCTTAATGAATAAACATCTTTTGGCTTGGGAAAATGTAGTATTAAAAAAAGAAATGAAAATCTAAATCAGACCCTAGCTAAGAATTTAGAAGAATAGAAGAAATTAGAAGAATAGAAGGAAAAATATTTTTCCCTTTTCTACATTCCCAAAAGCATGCCTAGGAAAGGGCAGAGCAAGGCATTCTACCAAGATGATCTCACTCCTGAAAGAGTGCTCTTCACCACTTTACTCTCTTGCCCCTATAAATAGCACTGGGACATCTGAAAAACTTTGGATTCCTCGTACTTATAAAGTTTAATTTATTAGATTTTCTAAGTACTTGCAAAGCACATTTAGGGGCTTTAAAAGAAAATAAACTACATTTGTACTTAAACTATGTATTATTTTATTAAATTATTTATTAAAATATTATTACATTATAAAATCTTCCTTGAAGTAATTATTATCATTAATTAAATTTACAAATAAAATAATAAATATATGGAAAAGTGAAAAAAGAACTAGTCTTTACATTCATTACTTTAATGAATCAAATGTTTGTTTTTAAAACCAGTTACTCCCAGTAAGTCTTTTTTTTTTTTGCACAAAAATTGCCCCCAGCTACATAAGAATTCACCTTGACCTGTATTGTGTTACAAAGAAAGTAGTAACATATTTTGTTGCCCATCAGTATCTTCGTGCTAAGTGAATAAATCCAACTCTTTCACTGTTCAGGTGAGAATTCTTCAAAGCTCTTCAAATGAGCAGTCCATCCCCTGGAGCACCACTTCCTCACCTCCACCTCTCCACCTACAACTCCTTATGCCCAAATCCTACTGGTTCAGGCTGTAGCTCAAAACCTCCCCTGAACCCAAGTTTAAGTCAGTCCCCACCCCCACCTCCACCAAATATACTCTCAGCATATTTACACAATTCTATGTTTATGTGATTATTTGATTAATATTCCGCTTCTACACTAGATTGTAAGATCCCTGAGGACAGGGACATGTTGATGTTCTCCACCAAATCTAGAGCGTTAGCAGTGTCTGGAACATAGCCAGTGCTTCATAAACATTTGCAGAGTGAAGGAAGTCATGAGCAATGTTGAGGGCATATAGCCCCTCTTTGGTGAAAAATTCCCTATTGTGTGTGTGTGTGTGTACTGTTAGAAGGACCCAGTTCTTCACCTCCCACAACAGATACCGAAAGTCAGGGGAAAGGGGCCTCCCTCCTCCTACCCCCTCCCCGCCCCAACAGGTAGGACACAGCAGGAAACCTATGGCAGACAATCAGATGCTCCCATCTAGGATATCACTTTCTGGCTAGTGATTCAAAGTGGCAGGAACAGTTGAGAAATTACTGATGGCAGCGTACAGACAACATAGCAGCAACAGCACGAGGTGCCCAGCACCACAGATGTCCAGTGGCTGTGGTTGTGGTGTTGTCTGTGGAGTTGTTCCAACCAGATGGTTGGCTATGGCTCCAACTCCTTGCCTGCCTTGGGCCTGGCCTATTTTGAAAGCCTGGATCTACAATGATTCTGTAAATTACATGTTATTGTTTCAGAACATTTATTCCCTTCTTAAGCTAGACAGAGTGGGTTTTCTGTTACTTTCCATCAAAAATCTTGAGTCACACACACAGCGGATAATGAGAATAAAGCATGGAGTCTACAAGCATGAAGTGATGCCACCTTTGTAAGACAGAAAATATTGGGCTGTATTTGGCAGGTATGTGGGTGCTAAAGCAGAGGGCTTCTCTTGGGGTTGGAAGTCAAATGTTATTCAGGTTATGACTACTGATTGTAACTAAAACAGTTGTGAAATATGGGATAAATCCACATTTCCCTAAGCATGGAAAACAGGTATGACAGGAGATTATTTTAGGTGGAATGCCCACATGGCATTAAACAATATTGAATCACACAGTGAAAAAGTGATTCCCTTTTCCATGGTTTTTCAATTCTTCTGATACCACCAAGGACAGCAAGTTGAATTGGTATCTCTTTAATATTTCTCTAACATCTATCACTCTTCCCTTTTAACAAAAGAAAGTCAGCCTCAGGCTTAGAGCATTCACAGGCAATAGTCTTGAGCTAGAATATAATTACATTTGTGTGTTCAACGTATTTAGCTTTCTGGATTACCTCCTTTTTACAGCAAGTCATGCTAATTTCCCATTTATTGTCATGATATAAGCTTTCTAAATAAATTTCTTTCTGTTAAAGAAGTGAGTCACTTAAAGATAATGAGTGAATAAGAGCACAGGTGGAACACAGGGCAAAAATCCTGAAGATAGTGAGTGAGTGTCTTCAGTTTAGAAAAACTGAGCTGATCCGTCAGTTAGAGCCACAGTTGCAAAATGCAAAAATGGGAAGCAAAATCCAGAACTTGAAAACAACAATAGCCACAACAGCTCCTTCAGAAACATTTCTGAAGGAACACAAGTGTGTGATGGACAAACCATCACTCCACTGGAGTTGGAGGGAGTTGGAGGGAGTGGAGGGAGTGGATGTCACCATCATTAGCCTGAAAGCAGGTAGGTCAAGAGACAAGACAAGGCAAGGTAGCCCTTTCCTGAGGAAGAATCCACCTAAATCCAGAATGACTGTCAAACCCCCATCTTCCTCCTCATGCAGAGAAGGGATGGTCCTCTTGTGCACACAGGTAGCAAATGGCAAATCTCTGAATGAGGGTAATGGGTCCAACTTGCTATCCTCGGTTTTGAGGTAATATGACCTATAATTATATGTCAACATTTAAATTTTTAGTTTTATTCTGCTGGCTTAATTTAATTTCCCTTAAATCAGTAATTCTCAATGAGGAGGAAAAAAAATTTTTTTTCAAACTACCTGTATATCAAAGATTCTAGAATGTTCCACTAGGGAGTAGGAATAGCAGTTCTCCCTTACTTCCTACCTAGTCAGAACCATTGTTACAATAAGAGTGAATCATGCCCCCTGGGGGGCAGGGGGGAAGCGGAGAAGATTTAGAACCACTGTTTCAGGGAGAGCCACAGTGTAACTCTCTCCCATCCATCTGCCAGACCACGTGGCAAGTCTATGAGTAAACGCAGAAAGGGGCAATCTGTTTACCTTTCAGCACCATAATACATGGATAGAAGATAAGGTTAGGAAAAAATGCTCTCAGCACCATAATAATTTGTAAAACAACTAGGCACTGGTTATACAGCATGGAGTTTCAGAAAAGTGGTTACCACCCAGAACAGGTTTTTAATGACAAAGGTCTGGTTTGTTTCAGCAGGAAATGCCCTCTATAACCTAGATACAGTCTTTCTTTTCCTCCCTCTGTCCCTCCCATCTTCTCTTTTCCTCTTCCCTCCTTCTTTCTGTTCTTTTTTCTTTCCTCCCCCTAGCCTCCTACTCTTCTGAGTTCTTACATTTTTCTCTCCTTTCTTCTTTCTTTCTCATGACCCTACTGGGGAAAAGCTGGGTGAGACCTGCTTTCATCTGAGAGCAGGGGTTTCAGAGTACAGCTCTGTGCTATTTCAAATCTTGGCACCACAACTTATAAACTGCATGATGTTAAACAAATTGCCTCACTTTTTGTGCCTCAGTTTCTCCATTTACAAAATGAGAATGGTAAAATTATCTACTCAGTTGGATTTTGTGAGGAGTCAATGGGTGAATTTGTATAAAGTGCTGAGGATAGGAATAAGCACAATATAATCGTGAGCTTTACATTCTCTGGTAAGCGTTCCTTTGTCAAAAGAGTTCTACTGCCCTCCGAAGATTTGAAACTCACTTTGCTACTGTTGCAGATGGCTGTGGCCATTGTCTAAATTGGCATGGCATTTCACCCATGCTTTTCATCAATTTCCTTCTGTATCTCGGAATAATTTCATTCCTCAGAACACCATCCCCCTGCCCCCCCCGATGGTTTTCAATGTCTCCCCACTAGTTCTTACGGTTTGTGATTCAGTGGATCCCTCACGTGCATCAAAGACATCAGAACACACCTGATTGAACCCTCTCTTTTACCCAGAATCTTGGGTCTTCCCAAATAAATGATTTCACCTCATTTCACAGTTAGTGAGAGAGGGATGAAGAGAATGCAGGTTTCCTGACTCCTGGTCCGTTGCTCTTCCTCCAACATCATCCTTCCTCCTCAATTTTGATAGAACTATAAACAGGATGACTCTAAGTTCCCATCCATGGTCAAAGCCATTTCCCTTCCATGACTTGAAATTCTGCCCCCTTTAAAGCAGTCTCTGAAGAAGTGATGTCTCTAGCCTTTTTTCCTCCCCATCACATAATGGACAATCTGAGACTAGCATATCCATTTGTTCATTTGTTCATTCAACAAGCTTTTGCTTGACCACTAAATTAATTCCAGGTCCTCTGCTGGGTACAAGGAATTCAGGGTTGAAAGACAGGGCCCCCGTGTTAGAGGTCAATTCTTGAGTTGCTATTAATGTTAATATCTCAAGTGAAAGTCAGAGTCAGCCAGGCCCAGGAAAATTGGGGAATAGCAGCTCTTCAGAAAGGATAACTCTCACAAAACGAAAGTTTTGTTACCTTTTCCTGTGTTACGAGTAACTGGGGTGTCAGCTATCCCAGATTTGGGCCTTTGAGTTTTTACTCGTTGCAGACACACATACACACACATCCGCCCTTTTGGCCTATTCTCAAGCTCTTTTTGTACACTTCTGTCCACTTTTGCAGCTGTCCTTGGCCTCTTGATCCTACCCTCTCCTCTCCCAGGTACTCACAGAGTCTGCGTGCTGGGCGGGAGGCTGGGGATGCGGTGGATATCCTTGCAGGTGACTCTGAAGTCATCCTCCTGGTGGCACTCGCAGGGGGGAGACGGACACCCTTTCCCCCCCAGGGTCCTGGGCAGGGCGAGAAGCAGTGCCAGAAGCAGCAGGGGCGTTGGCTTCATTTTCCAAGGGTCCCAAGGCTATTTCTTCATCCTCCACAATCTTCTCGGCCCTCTGCGCCCCGGGGTTCTCGCAGGCTGAAGGACGGAGGGAGCGTGGGAGGAGAGAGGCCTCACTGGGGTAGTGACTTCAGCACCCAAGAGGAGGCTGGAGAGGGGAAAAGAAGTGGCTCTTAAGTGTTCTGTTTCCCTAGGCAACTCTCCACCCAAACAAACCTAATTGCTTCACTCTCCGTGCCCCGAGCCACGCAGCCCGCTCCGTCGGTTCCTGACACTCAACACCAGTCCGGGCTGTCCCTTCTGCTTTCCAACCTGCCCCGCTCGCTCCTCCCAGGAGTTCTCTCCAAAGCCTAGTTTAGACGCCGCCTTGCTCTAAACCCAGGGGTCCACCTTTTTCCGTGGGGAGCCTCCCAAAGGCACCGCCTGCCGGGACCACCTGCACGCACTTCAGCCAGAGAAAGTCCCCGCGGCTGGACCGTCCCAAGGCGGACGGGGCTCCTGCAGAACCTCAGCTTCTCCCGACCTAAGAAGCCTCTGAGGGGAGTCGGAGGCGGGCGCACCTCGCTCGCCAGCCGGCGTGCGGCCGCAGCCGGGCGCGACACCGCGAGCAGACCCTCGCCGCCCGCCGAGTTCAGCGCAAACCCGGACCGCTGGGCGCGAGCCGCCACAAGCACAGCAATGGGCGCGCGAAGTCGCCTGGAGGCGCGTGGCTTCCAGGGCAGCCGAGGACTCGGCGAGGCGGGTCAGGAACTGCGCTCTGGCGCCCTCTGCTGTGGAGAATGGGAACTGCAGGAACACTTTTGTGTCCTCATCGGAACTCTGAATCCAGCTTTGCCATGGGATTTGAAGCTGACCAGTCAATTCTGGTCTGCCCAGGAATTTTATTGAGCCGTACTCTGCCCCTCTCGCCCCCACTTCCCCCGGAGATGGGAAGAAAAAGAATACGGACGTGGCACGCTACCGTCTACTTATGAGTCTTTGCGCAGTAGCCAAAAGGTTATTTAAAATATAAATCAGATTGTCCCAATTTCCCTCTTTGAAGCCTTAGTTGCTTACTAAATTCTCCTTGGACTAAAGAGAATATCAGCTCCTCATATGCTGTGTGATTCCATTTATATGTTCTTCTGGGACAGGGACAGGCGATGGAAATCCGAATAATGACTAGACCAGAAAAAAGACGGGAAAGAACTCACAGGGGTTATGGGAATGCTCTATATCTTAATTAGACTAGAGGTTAAGTGGATGTATACGTTTATTAAAATTTATTGCACTGTACACTTAAAATATTTCAAAGTTTACAAGCTTTTATTAATAATCACCCCAAAATAGAAACAACCCAAAATTTCATTGACTAAGTAATGAATGAACAGTGATACATCCATACAACGGAATACTCTTCTGAAAAAAAAAGGGAGGATTACAAAATTAAAAAAAAAAAAAGAAAGAAAATTATATATAAATTCTTTAGCCTAACCGGTAAGGCTGCTGTAGGGGCTGGTAAACCCTTTCTGTAAAGAACAATATAGTAAATATTTTAGGGCTTTGTGGGCCACATACGATCTTTGTCACATTTTCTCCTCCTCCTTCTCTTTTTTTTACACAACCCTCTACAAATATAAAAGCCATTCTTAGCTTGTAAGCTGTACCAAAACAGCCCTGGGGCAGGATTTGACCTGAAAGCCAAAGTTTGCTGATCCCTGCCTCTCAAGGTCCAGCCCCTACCATCACTTTGCTGGACCTGGAACAAGACAAGTTTATTATCACCTCTGGGATTTGTTGTGGCTGGAACTCTACGCTGCGAACGATCTGTACCCTGATCTTCACGTTATTCAAATCTTGCTTTAAATATCACTGCCTCAGGAAGATTTCCTCTGAAGATGCTATCTAGTGACTATGCCCATCGCATTACCTCATTTCACTGTCACCAAACCACTTACCAGTGGTGACTGTTATTGATTAGTTTACTCATTTATTGCCTCTCTTTCTGCCCTCCCACCCCCAAAAAAATAGAAGCTCTAGGTGTGCTAATCAGGAAAGAAAGAAAAAAAACACAAAGTACCAGTCTCAGGTATGAGAAAGTTGACAATAGAACATAGTATACAGCTATGAAGAGGATGACAAGAGAATATTATGGACACATTTATGTCAATAATTTAAAATTTATTAATGTTCTCAAAGAAGCAGCATTTAGTTTCATAGATTCTGTGTTGTTTTTCTATGTTCTATTTCATTGATATATGCTCTGATCTTTATTGCTTTTTTTTTTTTTTGCATCCATTGGGTTGAATTTGTCCTTCATAGTTTCTTTTCTTTTTTTTCCCTTCCTTTTCTTTCTTTCTTTCTTTCTTTCTTTCTTTCTTTCTTTCTTTCTTTCTTTCTTTCTTTCTTTCTTTCTTTCTTTCTTTCGGTAGGCTCTATGCCCAACATGCAGCCCAATGCAGGGCCTGAATTCACTACCCTGAGATCAAGACCTGAGATGAGATCAAGAGTCAAACGCTTAATGGACTGAGACACCTAGGGGCCCCTGTCCTTCTTAGTTTTTTAAGTTGAAGGCTGGAGGCATTGATTCGAGACCTTTTCTCTTTGATAATAGTATAAATATATTGTGCTATGTATTTCCCTATAAGTACTACTTTAGAGACATCTCATAAGTTTTGAGATCTTGTAAATTTATTTTCCTTCAGCTTAAAATACTTCCTAATTTTTAAAAATGTCTTCTTTGATTCATGGGTTATTTAGAAGTGTGTGAATTTCCAAATATATGGGGGTTTTCCTGATATTGTTCTGTTACTGATTTCTAAAAATATTCCATTTAGAGAAAGAATATAGTTTTTATGACTTGAAAACATTTAAATTTAGTGACTCATAATGTGGTCTGTTTTGATAAATGATCAGTGTACATTTAGAAAAATATGTGCATTCTGCTCTCGTCAAGGCCTGTATTCTGTAACTGTCAATAGGTCAAATTGTTGATAATGTTCAAGTCTTATATATTTTTTATGATTTATCTACTTATTATGTCAATTATGAGATGTGGGTACTGAAATTTTTTGCTACTTTGGGGATTTATCTTTTTTTCTCTTGCATTTCTGTCAGTTTTTGCTTTGTGTATTTTGACATTCTGATGTTAGGTACGTAAATGTTTAAGAACTCTGTTATTTTCTTGGTGGATTGATGTCTTTATCATTATTAAATGGACTTCTTTATTTTTTGTGATACCCTTTGTTCTTTAATCTGCTTATTGATAGAGCCAATACAACTTTCTTTTGATTAGTGTTGCCATGCTATTGTTTTTCTATACTTATTTTTCAACCTCTTTATGTCTTTATATTTGAAGTGCGTTTCTTATACATACCATAGAGTTAGGTTTGCTTTCGACCTGACAATCTCTACCTTTTGTTTTGCTTGTGTAGATTATTTATATATGAAGTCATTAGTGATAATAAGTTTAAGTCCATAATCTTGCTACTAGTTTTCTGTTTGTCTCACCTGTTTTTTGATCTTTTTCTCCTTTTTTTTTTAAACTCCTTTTGCATTATCCAGGAACTTTCATCATTCCATTTTATCTTCTTTGTTGTCTCACCTATAACTCTTTGTCTGGTTACTATAGCAGTTGTTTTAGGGTTTAGAGTATGCATCTTTAAGTTAGTATAGTGTACCTTCAGTTGACAATACACCACTTTATGTATGATCTAAGAACTTGACTTCATTTTTTCCCGCCTAGAGCCTTTTGCTTCTGTTGCCATGCATTTTACCAACACATAAGTTATAAACCCCATAATACATTGTTATTTGTTGAGATAACAATTATCTTTTTTAAAAGATTTTATTTATTTGAGAGAGAAAGAGAGAGAGAGCATGTACACCCGAGGGAGGAGGAGAGGCGGGGCAGAGGGAGAAGCAGATTCCCTCCTGAGCAGGGAGCCCAACAAAGGGGCTCAATCCCAGGATTATGACCTGAGCCAAAGGCAGACATGCTTAGCTGCTTAACCAACTGAGCCACCCAGGTGCCCCCGCCCCATAGTCAATTGTCTTTTAAAGGAATTTAAATCATAAGAAAAGACTTTCATTAATATTTTTTGTAGTACAGATCTTCTGGCGATGAATGATTTCAGCTTTTGTGTGTTTGAAAAAGTATTAATCTTGCCTTCATTTTTTTAAGTATATCATTGCTGCACATAGAATTGAAGATTGACAGTATTTTTCTCTTTCAGTATTTTAAAAATACTGCTCCATTGTTTTGTTGATTGCATTGTTTCCAAGAATGCATATTCTGTTATAATTTTCTGTGTTCTTTTGTAACCCACTTTTTTTCCCTCCCTCAGCCTGCTTTTAAGACTTTCGTTATCACTGGTTGATTACCATGTACCTTGATGTATTTTTCTTCACATTTCTTGTGCAGTATTTTGAGATTTTTGAATTTGTATATTTATGGTTTTCATCTGATTTGGAAATTTTTTAGCCATTATTTCTCTCTATATTTTTTCTATCCCCTTATCTCTCTCCACTTTTTTAAGGATTCTTTTTTTTTTTAAAGATTTTATTTATTTATTCGACAGAGATAGAGACAGCCAGCGAGAGAGGGAACACAAGCAGGGGGAGTGGGAGAGGAAGAAGCAGGCTCCTAGCGGAGGAGACTGATGTGGGGCTCGATCCCATAACGCCGGGATCATGTCCTGAGCCGAAGGCAGACACTTAACCGCCACCCAGGCGCCCCCACTTTTTTAAGGATTCTGATTATTATACTTATTTTAGGCTGATTAAAGTTGTCTCACAAAGAGCTCATTGATATTTTTTTCATTAAAATTTTCTTTTTCTCTCTTTTTCATTTTGGATAGTTTCTTTTGCTGTGTCTTCAAATTCTTTTTATTCTCCTCTGAAATAGTTGATCTACCAATAATCCTATCAGTATAAATTTCATCTCAAGTGAAGTTTTCATATCTAGAATTTCAAATTAAGCCTTTTTCATATTTTCCCTGTCTCTATGTAACTTCTTGAACATATAAAACGTAATAACTATCTTGATGCCAGTATTTGTTTAGTGCTGTAACAAAGTATCACAAACCTGATGGCTTACAACAACAGAAAAATAAGTCCCTCCTAGTCTTGGAGGATAGAAGTCCAAAATCAAGGTGTTGTCAGGTACATGATCTATGGAAGGTTCTAGGTGAGGACGCTTCCTTACTGCTTCTCGCTTCTGATGGTTGGCAACATTCCTTGATGTCCCTTGGCTTCCGTCACTCCAGTCTCCCCTCTGTCATCATAAGATGTTCTCTCTGTGTGTCTCTATGACCAAAGTTCCCTCTTCATATAAGGACACCAGTCATTGGATTAGGGTGAGCCCCAATCCAGTATCATAACCTTCAATTTAACTTGAATATCTACAAAGACCCTATTTCTAAATAAGGTCACATTCACAAGTACTGGGTATTAAAACTTCAAGATATATTTCTGAGGGACGCAACTCAATCCCGAAAAATGTCCTTGTTTAGTAATTCTAACATTTTTGTTAGCTCTGGGTCAGTTTAGATTGGTTTATTTTTCTCTTTAAAAAAGGTTGCATTTTCCTTCTTCTTGGCATGCCTGATAATCTTTGTTTGGATAGTAGATATTGTAAATTTTACCTCTTTTGGTGCTGGAGTCTTTGCCTTCATATAAATATTCTTGATATTTGTTGCCAGGTATGGTTAAATTACTTGGAAACAGTTTGAAATTTTTGGAACTTGCTTTCAAGGTTTTGTTAGGTGGGACCAGAGTAACATTTGATCTTTCGCTAGATATTCCCCATTCCTGAGCCAAGACTTTTCTGAGTAGTCTACCTAATGGTCCATGAATAATGAAGCGTTTCAGTCCAGCTGTTGGGAATAGTCACTATTCCTGGTCCTGTGTAACAGACACTTTCCCCTCCAATCTTATTAGATGCTTTCTCTAGCTTCGGTTTCTTCACCTGCATGTGAAGATGTGTGCTCTGTAATATACTCCACAGAGACCCTTCTTGGTTCTCTGGAGTTTTCTCTCTATGTAGCTCTCTTCTCTCCAGTTTTTGTCCAGCAGACTCCAGTTACATTGGGCTTTTCAGATTCTCAGCTCTGTTTCCTCAAGTTAGAGCATGCACTGGGCTCTGCCTGGCTTCCTTCTCCTGGTACCACATCCTGGAAATTCAAGGCAGTAACTTCTGGCAATCCTAAAGCTAATCTTAATTGTTTCCTGTCTCTCAGGGATCATTGCCCTTTTTTGTTTGATGTTTACCATCTTAAAAAGCATTGCTTTGTTTTTTTACCTGCTTTTTTTGTTTGTTTGTTTGATTCTGGTGGGAGGGTAAATCTGGTCTCTGCCAGGAACAGAACTGGTATGCTGAGATCTGTAACATTTTAATCAGGGTTTTGACTGCATGAAATTGGCTTGGCGGCAATTATAATGCAGGTAAAATCTCCTATGTCTACTGGTTTCAATTCAGTAAATTGGAACAAGGCTTCAGGATAACCATGTTCTAACAGCCTGCTCAACAAATTGCTATGATAATCAATAAAACAATTTTCTTTCCTTAGCATAACTTTTAAACTAGGGCAAATGAACACATGGGATGAGAAGATGAACCACTTTAAGTAAAGAGAGAAGTGTTAGCATTCAGATCCATTAAAAACACACAAAAATCCTTTTTAAAATTTTTTTTTATTTTTTAATGATTTTTTATTATATTATGTTAGTCACCATACAGTACGTCCCCGGTTTCTGATGTAAAGTTCGATGATTCATTAGTTGCGTATAACACCCAGTGCACCATGCAATACGTGCCCTCCTTACTACCCATCACCGGTCTGTCCCATTCCCCCACTCCCCTCCCCTCTGAGGCCCTCAGTTTGTTTCTCATAGTCCATAGTCTCTCATGTTTCATTCCCCCTTCTGATCACCCCCCCTTTCTTTATCCCTTTCTTCCCCTACCGATCATCCTAGTTATGTTCCATAGATGAGAGAAATCATATGATAATTGTCTTTCTCTGCTTGACTTATTTCACTTAGCATTATCTCCTCCAGTGCCGTCCATGTTGCAGCAAATGTTGAGAATTCGTTCTTTCTGATAGCTGAGTAATATTCCATTGTATATATGGACCACAAAAAAACCTTTTAAATATAACAGATGAATGAGAATGACTATAGGACATTACATATTTTTTTCTGGTAGAAGAACCATTAACATGGTCCAAATTTCAGAAAAGAGTGTTTAGTGTGAATTCCTCTTTTTTCCCAAAGTTGTCTATTAAAGTAGAGCAAGGCTGTATTACTTAGCTTTGATGAAAATGTTTTATAATTTTGGGTTCGTACATTAGTAGTTGTTCATTTTGACCTGAATGCATACAAAATGCTGTGATTTTTTATACATGATACTCCTGACAGTGACAAATGCTTACAATTAGTAAATGTGTGACTTAAAAGAACTTTATGGGATCAACAGCACTTCTACACAATGAATGGTTGATGATAATTCTTTCAGAAGTGGGCATTGCCATCTTTGGAATATCTTCTCTTATTTTGACTCTTCTCAGACTTGCAGTTATCTTGAAAACTTGATTGCAGAAAAGGTCAAGAACCATTTATGATCACTTTGTGCTGGCATAAAGAGAGTGGCTTTCATCATTGTCTTTGTTCAGAGAGAATTTTGAGTAGTTTCATTCAGTCCTAACCATTCAGGATGTTGGAGATTTCTCCTTTACCTCACCCTAGCATCCCATTTTTGTGTTTCATCTTCCTTCTTATGATTTATAATTGTCCTGTGATATTACATGGGAGCTTGCCCATCTGTGGTGGCTAGATGGAACCAAGCAAAGTCGAATACTACTGATGGTCATTACTGTGCTGGACAATCATTAGACAAAACGCAGGCTGCTTTTGAAGGGACATTCTCTCTTAATGCCAATGGGCAGGATGGCTAGGTTCAGGCTATGAATAGTACTAGCTTGAGTCTTGAGTGGAGGCTGGGCATTCTATGGACATGAGCTTTCCTTCAACACTTTCACATCTGTCCCCCAAACTCCCATTCGAGAACTCTCTTTTCTGGGTCTTATCACAGTTCCCCATCAGGAATCACTTTTATTTTGGGGGACTGCTCTTGTTCATGATATTTTCTTCCAAATCTTTAGCTTATAAACATTGGCCCAACTCCTTTCTGAGAGCAAGATTGGCTTCATGGGTTTGTGATGTGCAGTTTTTTAAAAAAATTGTGTATAGTTGACACAAAATGTTACATTAGTTTCAGGTGTACAATATAGTGACTCAAGAAGTTTATATGGTATGCTATGTTCACAAGTGTAGCTACTGTTTGTCACCATATAACGCTATTATAGTGTCATTGACTATATTCTTTATGCTGTGCCTTTTATTCTCATGACTTATTCATCCCTAACTGGAAGTCTATATCTCCTGCTCCCTTTTATCCATTTTGCTCATCCTCCCTCTTCCTCACTTCTGGCAATCATCAGTGAAATCATATGATATTTTTCTTCCTCAATCTGACTTAGTTCACTCAGCATAATACCCTCTAGGTCCCTCCAAGTTGTCATAAATGACATGATCATATTATATATACCACATCTTCCTTATCCATTCATCTATTGATGGACACCTATGTTCTTCTATATCTTGGCTATTGTAAATAATGCTGCAATAAACATAGGAGTACACATGTCTTTTTGAATTAGTATTTTCATTTTCTTTGTGTAACATATCCAGTAGTAGAATTATTGGATCACATGGAATTTCTATTTTTAATTTTTGAAAGAACCTCCATACTGTTTTCTTGGTGGCTCTACCAATTTACATTCCCACCAACAGTGCAAGACGGTTCCTTTTTTCCCACATCATCACCAACACTTGCTATTTCTTGTCTTTTTTTATTTTAGCCATTCTGACAGATATAAGGTGATATCTCATTGTGGTTTTGATTTGCATTTCCCTGATGATTAGTGATGTTTAACATTTTCTCATGTGTCTGTTGGCCATCTGTATATCTTCTTTGGAAAAGTATCTATTCAGCTCTTCTGCTCATTTTTAAATCAGATTGTTTGGAGGTTTTGTGGTGTTGATTTGTATGTTTTTTTAAAATATATTTTATGTGTTAACCCCTTTTCAGATATGTCATTTGCAAATATCCTTTCCCATTCAGTAGGTTGGTTTGTTTTGTTGATGGTTTCCTTCACTGTGAAAGAGCTTTTTATTTTTGATGTAGTCCCAATAGTTTATTTTTGCCTTTGTTTCCTTTGTCCTACCACACATACCTAGAAGAATGTTGCAATGGCCAATGCCAGAGAAATGCTTGTGTTCTCTTTCAGGATGTGTATGGTTTCAGGTCTCACATTTAGGTCTTTAATCTATTTTGAGTTTGTTTTTGGTGTGGTGGTAGAAAGTGGTCCAGTTTCATTCTTTGGCATGTAGCTGTCCAGTTTTCCCAGGACCACTATTGAAAAGACTGTCTTTTCCCCATTGTATGTTCTTGCCTCCTTTGGCATGGATTAATTGACCATAATCGTGGGTTTCTTTCTGGACTCTCGATTCTGTTCCACTGGTGATCTGTGCAATTTCACAGGGCCCTGTTCTTGGTTTAAGGCTCTGCGTACACCATTTTGACAATCTGAATCAGTTTTGAACAGGGCCTGACATTTTCATTTTGCATGGGGCCCCACAAGTTATGTGGTCAGTCTTATCTGAGAATATAGATGCTTAATGCTCACAAGCCAGGATGAGAAAACTTTTTCTTCTTTTTCTCCTCCTCTTCTTCTCCCTTTCTGCTTCCTGTGGTCACATACCTTCTCTGAGGCTATAAGCGCAGAACAGCTTAGCTGGCTGAAATAGAGGTGGGAGAAGGACCAAGTGGGAAAAGAGAATACTTGAGGAAATTTTTGGTTAGTATCCCAATTATATTTTTCTGTCACATGGAAATAATCAATTTGTTGCTGTTGTTTCACAGTAGTATGAGTTTTCAAGGTACTGGCAAAACACGACCTCTGCTCCTTTTACTTGAAATAACATTGCCTATGTCTACTATCCAACAGCCTCTAATAAGGTAGATGTCTGTTCTTGTCTCTGCTTATCCATTCTAGATGAGTTAGGGTATGATGCTCATGTCAATGCTTTCAGACTAGCCCTATCCCACGACCTCCTATTGATTAGCCCATTTACATGTTTAATATTCAGTATGGGTCAAGATTGTTTCTGATGAAACTGCTCAAAAATATTAATGTAATGTTAGGACCTCGGATCTCATAGGCTGGACAATTAGGCTTCACCAATGTAATCTTAGTCAAGGGTCTCTGGATTTCAATCAACAGAACTTAAGCTTCAAAGGGAAATCTTCAGAAGGCAACAAGGTATAGTCTTTGATCTAAGTACCTAGAACAAAACAATAAATAAAGTCTCAATGTTCATGGAGCTAACATTCTGGGATATCATATTATATATCAACCAACATATATTGAAGGCTTACTATGGGCTAGGCACTGGGTGAAATACTTCATATACATTCATTTCCTCTACCTTCAAAACAACTTAACATTTTAGGTACTATTTTTATCAACTTCATTTGGCAGGGGAAGAAATGAAGTCACAGAGTGATTAGGTACGTGCTTGAGGTGAAACAGCTGAGAGGTATTACAGCCAAGATTTGAACCCAGGTGCTCTGGATCAAGAATCTGTGCATTTAACCACCCCTGGCTGCCTCTAATGTATCCCAGAACACAAGAGATTAAAACCAGGAACTTGGAAATTGTCAGCAGCCAAGGTTCTGTCCTCTTAGGCTTATTTCCTCTGGGGCTGCACAGTTTACTTTTGCTGATTTACTCATTTCTTTCTTTCTCTGAAGATTAGGTTTTTCCATTTCTCCTTGAAGGTTGAGGAAGATGGCCCCCTCACCATGACAGCCTCAGCTTGTACCCGTATATCAAGACTCTTCAGGCAACAGATTAAATGCTGGAGTCCCAACTTTAAACCCCCAAATTGTTTCAGCCTTTGGCCAATCAGCCACGGTCAGAGAAGAGGCTTTGTATAATATAAACAAGGCTTTGGGGCCCAACACTGTGGGTGGAATCATTTCAAGCTAAGGGGTGATATGGGTGAGGTATGTCAAAAATATCTGCCACATCTACCATTATCAGGGTATCGTGTTGTGGGAAGATCATTGATGACACTAGTTGTAAATGGGTACAATTTTGAGGAAATCATGTGTTATAGGCTGACTTGCATCCGCCTTCCTCCCGGGCCTCATATGTTGAAGCCCTAAGCATCAATATTACCGTATTTCAAGATAGGGCCTTTAAGCAGGTAATTAAGGTTTAATGAGGTTTTTAGGATGGGCCCTAATCCAAAATAACTGGTGTCTTCATAAGAAGAGGGAGAGACATCAAGCACCTGCCTGCATGGGGAAAAGGCCATGTGGGGACAAAAAGAGAAGACAACTACCTGCAAGCTAAGGGAAGAATCCTCAGGAGGACCTAAACCTGCTAATACCTTGCTCCTGGACTTGCAGCTTCCAGGACTGTGAGAATTAAATCTCTGTTTTTTGAAGCCACCCGTTGTGTGGTATTTTATTGTAATAGCACTAGCAGTGTAATCTCTCTATGTTTCTATTTACCAGTAATGTAATCTTTCTATGTTTCTATTTACATTGTTTGCAAAAGAAGGGTTCTGCAGGTGATGATCTTTAGGGTTTTTCCAACTCTAAAATCAGGTATTTTATTATAACAGCACTAGCAATGTAATCTCTCTGTTTCTATTTACTAGCAATGTAATCTCTCTATGTTTCTATCTACACTGTTTGCAAAAGAAGGGTTCTGCAGGTCATAATCTTTGTGGGTTTTTCCAAATCTAAAATCAGGTGATTCAACTTGAGTGTGGTTTTGGGGTTGGATAATGTGGGTCTGTCACACTGATTAAAAGCAATAAATGTTTTGGGGAGTTATAAGACACATTTTGTGTAAAATATTTTTTGTTGGCTTATTTTGTCTGTTTTGTTAAGGAGGAGAAAGAGTCTATGATCTGACTTCACTAGATATTTCCTGGATGTCATATCTGTGAATTGAGAACATAGCACATGATAAAAAGCCGCTTTAATTTAATAGTGATTGTAAAATGTCTTGGTCATAATGAATTCAAATCTGATTCTCCCCCCATTATTCCCAGTTGTGTCCTCTGATTTTGCTTTATTTTGTTAAATATCACTTTGAAAATGGGGTCTCCAGAATTTAATCTATTCTCTAAATAGGTTGGACCAGTGAAGAGAGGTTGTGGACAATTTTTATTAATGCAGACCAAGATGACATTAGCTTTTTTGGTAGATCCTGCATTTGATCAGATATCACTTCCTTAAAAATTTCTCTTTCATGTCTCTCCATGGAAACCTACACAGTACTTTATCACCCAGATTTGTAGAAATTTATTTAATAGTATATTTCTTCACTTGACTCTGAGTAACATGAAGGCAGAAACTGTTGTTCATCTCTTCATGTTTACTGCATCTTTAGTGTCTAATACAAGTGTCTAGATGCTAGAAAGATACAGCAAACATTTGCTGAATTAAATGAATGAATACGATTGTTTTGAAAAATTAAAATGTTAACAGATAAACGGATTTATTATGTTTCTGCATGCAAATGGGACAACTTTATGGCTGTTCCTAATTATCTTAATCTCTGTATCAGGTGGAGTATATTCTTGAATATGACTATGAGCAAGCAGCTTGAAGACAGATGAAAATACATAGGTAATTTTTAGAAGAATTATTATTTTTTTTAAAGATTTTTTTATTTATTTATGTGACAGAGAGACAGCCAGCGAGAGAGGGAACACAGCAGGGGAGTGGGAGAGGAAGAAGCAGGCTCTCAGTGGAGGAGCCCGATGTGGGGCTCGATCCCAGATCGCTGGGATCAGGCCCTGAGCCGAAGGCAGATGCTTAACGACTGCGCTACCCAGGCGCCCCTAGAAGAATTATTTTATGTTTAAACTGGTTATGAAATAAACTTTACCCCTCAATGTTGGCCAGAGAAAATAATTGAATTATTCGAATATATCAAATTTGTATGCTAATTATTTATGATTTTGTGCGTGTATGGGGGGGTGGAGAGAGAGAGAGAGAGAGAGAGGTGAAGGGAGAGTGGGAAGTGAGGAAAGACTGAGAAGAGAGATACTGATTTTAAAAGATTTGGCTCCTGCCTTTGAAAGGCTGAGTCTGATGGAAGGGACCAAATGGGAAATGGATAATTACAGCGCAAAATTATTAGAACAAGGAAACTGTGCATTTAAAGTGATCTAGCTCTTCTTGAGGTAGCCAGGAAAGCTTTTATAGATAAAGTAAATTTTGATTTTAGCCTTGAAGAGGAAGCAATCAATGGTGTTTTTGGCAGAGCACAAGGAAATGAAGCTCTACATGACTAATTGATTTTCACTTCTTCTTAGTTTTTCCAAAGTTGAATTCTTTGCTGAGTTCTTTATAGCTTTTTTTTTTTTTCGACTGAAACCAACTGCTCTCCGTGGAATGCGTCTCTCTCATCTTCTAGAATGACTGAGGAGATGACACCCTAGACTGAATGTAGCAGCAATCCTGCAGTGACAGCCCTATAGACTTTTGGTTTGCTGTTAATGAGCTATGTGATCTTGGGTAAGTCACTCCTTCCGGGCCTAAAGGGTTTGACTAGATAATTTCTGTTCCCTTCCAGTTCTAAGAATTTGTGAGCCTTCAGAAAAAGACACTGGGCTCTGGTATTAAGGGGATTTGTACATTTCACTTCTGGAAATTACTCTTCCCTATTCTGAAAGGAATGAAAGAAACGGAGTCTGTTATTATTGTAACTACTTTGAATTTTTCTTATTTTTTTTAAAAAAGTAAATATTTTAGACTTTTCTGAATAAATTACAGTCGGGGGCAAGGCAGCTAATTCACCATCAGGTGTTTCCTTCCTATATAAGCTACTGGCCCTTTAAGAAAAAAAAAGAACAGGGCAAGAGGGCGCGGCCTAGGGACTCAGGTGCCAGCTAATCCGGCTTCTTCCGGTAAAGTCGCTCTAAAGCCTGTCATATGGCATCCTGGGATTTGAAGTTTCTCTTCGGGCTTCTCTCTCGACGACTCCTCACTTTTGAGGACAAGATGGACTACAACTCCCAGAGGGCCAAGCGGCAGGAGCGGGGTCTTGTTCTCTTGCTGTGGCTAGGCGGCTAGTTCAAGTTGCCATAGCTGCGAGTCTGGGGAGAGCACAGTCGGTTGCGCCGCAGCGTCAGGTCAGTTGCACCTTCTGGGTCGCTGGCGGCCGTGGGAGCCGGGAGGGGCCTCGGCGATGATCCGGCTTTAAGGACCTGGGGTCCTCTTCTATCTCAGGTACCTGCCCCCAACCGCCTCCTCGCCCTTTCTTTACTATCTCCCTATCCTATCCTATAAGTTTTAGGTCCCGCTTCCCCTAGTCCCAGAGGTGGGGACGCCAAAGCTGCGTGGAAATCTGGGGTATGGCCGAGATGGGTGGAGTGTGTGCCAAGGTGGGGGGGAGGCAGCGTGCCTGTTGTCCCGACGCCCCTCCCTCAGCTGAGTGTTCACAGTCAGGTTATCCAGGGAATTTGAACTACGCAGTTCTTTTTTGGGGGGCAGCTAGTCTTGTTGCTAGCAGCTGCGAAGCCTGAGCTGTCAAGGATATTGGACTCATTCTGGTGTTAACTTGCCTGGGATATAACTTGACGTTTTGTACCTGTTCAATGGTAACTAAAGTCTGCTGCTCTCGGGAACGCTGTATCAGCGTCGGAAGAGTTGGGCAGCTTATAAAATATTTCCTTTAGGAGCACTAACAGATAGTTCATTACTGGCTAGAAATACAGTTGGGCCATTAAATTCAGAAGTAACATGTTAACTTCGTTATCTGCCTTAGCGAGTTTACCCCACAGATAGACATGCTCAGGGACAGTATAGTTAGCCGGACTTGGGCTACAGTTCACACTAGCCAGCCCAAGGGGTGACCAGGCATGAGTGGATCAGTGAAGAGTATGCTGGCTGGGTACTTAGATGTGAAGAATTCCTGTGAGTTCACTGGGGCTTTTGCACGATCCAAGAAACACTTTCTTTGTTGTCTGTTATGCTGTAAATTGTGCATGGTGAGGGTTTTTATCTTTTATTATATAAAAAAATTAAGATTGTAGTTGTATTTTACCCCCTTGTTTCATTTATCTATAGGTGGTTTGGGGAAAGTGTAGAGGCGACCAAAGATCATCTACTTGACTAGGCCTTTTGCCCTGAACCTCATGAAGAAATGATAGGAGGCAGACATATGTGCCTAAGAAGAGCACTGAGGAGAACACAGAGGAGAACAACACGGAGTTTTGGGGGTGTGCTTTGTAAGTATGTTTTCTCCCTAAGTTTCTGAGTTAACAGATTTTCACATATGGTGGGTAAGAATATTTCAACAGGTAGACTTCTGGGGGGCAAGAAACTCTTTTCTAACATGCGGTATAAAGATAAAATAGGATGGTTGTGAAAGGGATGTTACAAAAATTCAGATGGACAAAACAGATTTGATGTTACAAAAATTCAGGGCAACAAACTAGATACCTTAACAAAAGCAACAATGAAGTAACTGTTTCTGTTAGACAAGTATTTGAGAACCTATTTTGTCCCAAGCAATGTAATAGGCACCCTTTACATGTTATCTATATAATACTTTTATTCTTATTTTCATTTTACAATAGAGGCAGTTGAGGTTCAGATAGATTTTTTTTTTTTTTTTTTTTTTTTTTTTTTACTTGCTTGCTATCTGGTGCCAAAACAGTGGTCTTTGTCACCAGATATTTTGACAAATCCCAGCCCTGCCCATTGCAAAGAGGCCCCATTGCTGTTTATGATTGTTCTCTAATCAGATTTGATTTACAGTTAACATTTTTAGATTAGACATACCACATAAGCAGTGTTTACTGTTATTTATCTCTATATGTTCAAATGGTTCTGTTAACCTTTTTTTTTTTTTTTTTTTTAAGATTTAATTATTATTTGGGAGGGGGTGGGACTGGGGGAGAGGGACAGAGAGAATCTCAAGGAGATGCTCTATTAAGCATGGAGCCTGACTCCTTGGGGCTTGATCCCACAAACCTGAGATCATGACCTAAGCTGAAACCAAGAGTGGGATGTTCAATCAACTGAGCCACCCAGGAGTCCTGATATTTCAATGTTGAAATTTGATAAAGGGCCCTTAAACATGGAGGGGAGACGCATTGGGACCTTGCAATAACACCATGTACAAGATCTATGTTGTACAAAATTCTTAGAATTAAAGAATTTTAGAGTTAGAGGAGCCTGATAGGGTAATCTAGCCCAAAAATTCTCAACTGCAGTCTTGATACATCTGGGAGTAATATGAAAATAATCTAGAGTTTGTTGTTATCCGTATAATATTGTCACTGGGTTGATTCTATTATGAAATGTTTTCAGTCTGTTCATGCTATTCTATAATGTGTTTTTCTTTCTTGTTAATGTATTACATGTTAGCACATAAATTTCCACCTTGTCTGTTTTAACTGCTACCAGTGTCTCAATGACTAGATCCATTTAATGTATTGTTTGTTTTTTCTTTTCTTTCTTTCTTTTTTTTTTCCTAATTCTGCAGTGAAATTATATACACACCTACACACAAAATGTATACATCCATCTTCTTTTGTTTTTCTGGAATAATATTTATAGACATAGAATCTCTGAGTCAAAACATGCATATTATTTTTATTTGTCTTGCCAGTTGTTTTCCAGAAAAGTTATTCTATATTATTTATTTATTTTTTTAGAGAGTTTACATATTCAGTAATGAAGTGGTTATCCTACACATTAGTCCTTGGCCATCAAGTGAATCCTAAATAGAAATTAAAAGTGCCAAAAAAAAAAAAAGATTTATTTGAGAGAGAGTGCGTGCACACATACACACACACACACACACACACACACACACACACACACAGGAGGGGCAGGGAGGGGCAGAGGGAGAGGGAGAAGCAGACTCCCTACTGAGTGGGGAGCCCATGCAGGGCTGGATCCTAGTACCCTGAGATCATGACCTGAGCTCAAGGCAGACGCTTAACCAACTGAGCCACCCAGGCACCCTGAAAAATTATTCTAGTTAATACTCTTATAGCAAGGTGTACCCATGCCAAAGTTTTTTTTCATCTGTACAAAACAGAGAAACAAGAATATGATTTTATCATTTTAATTTGCAATTATTAGTGAAATTATGTTATATGTTAGGGATGTATGTATTCTGTGAATAGCCTGTTCACATATCATTTTGTATCCTTTATTACTGCACTGTTGTTTTTTTTTCCTATCCCTTCATTCTCACATATTGTAAATATATTTCTCAGTTTGTCCTTTAGATTGTTAACCTTGTTTCTGGTGTCTTGTTATTAATGGTTACCAATGATCCTAAAAGACTGATCAGGCCTTTCTCAGATATGCACACCTCCCTGAAATTCTTGTAACTCTTAATGTAGATCCGTACAATGCTGGTGCTTGGAGTGTTTGGGAGATGGGAGTATTTGTGGTTACATGAATCGAGTTAGCTGGATTTAGAACATTTAGAGTCTACCCTATGCATTAGCGATGTAAGTATTCATGTAAGTGTTCATGAATGAATGAATGAATGAGTGCTCATGGATGAATGAACTCAGGGCTGAATGGAGGAGCAAATTAAAGTAAGCCTGAACTAGACTTTTCTGAATGAAGAGAGATGTCATTGAAGAAGTGACCTATGATTAGTATTTATTTATTTATTTATTTGGTTGTCAAATGATCCATTATTGAAATATTTTTCTTTTTTTTTTAAGATTTTATTTTTTTGTCAGAGAGAGAGAGAGAGAGAGAGGGAGAGAGAGAGAGATTGTGCACACAAGCAGGGAGAGTGGCAGACAAAGGGAGAAGCAGGCTCCACCCTGAGCAAGGAGCCCAATGCGGAACTCAGTCCCAGGATCCTGGGATCATGACCTGAGCCGAAGGCAGACACTTAACCAACTGAGCCACCCAGGTGTCCCTAAAATGTTTTTCTTTGTAGTTCTTAACTACTGGGCATTCCACTGCACCGCCTGTTGTTGTCATCTATGATGTCATGCGGGTGCCAGCCATCAACATTGCAGCTCACAGATTGGACAATCCCCAGGATCTCTTTAATGGCTCCAGAGAGTTCTCTGGCTAAAGATCTGTGACACATCTGTTGGGCAATGTTGACAATCTCATCAAAAGTGATATTTCCACTGTGCTTAATGTTTTTCTTTCTTTCTTTTTTTTTTAAAGATTTTATTTATTTATGTGACAGAGAGACAGCCAGGGAGAGAGGGAACACAGCAGGGGAGTGGGAGAGGAAGAAGCAGGCTCTCAGCGGCGGAGCCTGATGTGGGACTTGATCCTGGAACGCCGGGATCATGCCCTGAGCCAAAGGCAGACGCTTAAGGACTGTGCTACCCAGGCGCCCCGCTTAATGTTTTTCTGCTTCTTTCTGTCTCTTGGTGATTCCTTGGGGGCTTTGATAATCAGGGCAGAGGCAGAAGGTACTACTTCATTCAGACCCAGGGGGCTGATCTTTGGGGCCAGGGCAGACATGGCACCAACTTCCCCACCAGTGTGAAATAAGACTTTGATCTCGTTGGGGTCAAAGTTAGGTGGCATGGTGGAATTGGCTGATGTTGGATGAACTTGGATTCGGGATAGCTGAAGGCGGTTGCACCTTGGCCTCCTCAGAGCCAAACACCAAAAGCCCTATGATAGTATTTTAAAGGAAGAGGAGATAGGCAAATTTTATAGGTCTTAGAAAGAAAGAAAAAGCTTGATGGTGGAAGAGTGAGGCCTTTAAAATGGCAAAGTGGGTTTACCTGTGAGCAGCAATTGGTACATTGAAGCAGTACTGAGAATGGACCCATATGATAAAGAGCTTAGGTAATTTGGAGTTTAGAGTTCCATAGTACAGGTAAATAATATTTGAGGAATGCAGGTATCTGCAGATGACAATGATAAATTAAAGTGATTTGTGGTACGTTGAGGAAACCCTCTAGGTTTGATTCAGTTATAAGTTTTAACAAGTGTTCTAGTCAATTTGAAATGTCTATTCTTGTTTACTCTAAATAGACATTATCAAGTATTCATATTTATGCTGTTTTTCAGTTCAATCCCTATTGTTTGAAGGTTTAAGATAATTAATCTAGGCCATTTACTGCTAGAATTATTTCATGCAGCAGTTATTTAATTAGTACACGCTATTTGCAAAGTCCTGTACTTTGAAATTTGTCTCTGGATTAATCAAACAGGATAATAAAGAAAATTGTAAATTCATTTAAAAATGTTCCAACTACAGGCCCAGCACAATGCAAGGTATTGAAACACAACCATAAACAAAATTGATGGAATCTCTGATGAAATTTAGAGTCTACTGAGGGAACAGACAAGTAAACAGCCAGTTAGCAGTCCGTCGGCTGTGATGAGGTAGTATCCACTATGGCAGGTAGGCCCAGAGTTGGGCTGGGGCAGTGAAGGAAAGCTTTTTAAGGGTAGTTTCCTGTAAACTGAGATTTGAAGGAAAAAGAGTTAGCTAAGGGAAAAGGAGTGAAAGACTGTTCTAGGCTATGAATCCAGCAGGGAAATGAGTATGCCATATTCGAGGAATTAAAAAAAAATTCCCTGGCACAAATAATTACATTTTAAGGACATGTTTAATAAATGTCTTGCTATGATTATAGAACTATAAGAATGCAGAGGGAGGAATGATCACTTCTGGCTGGAGATGGAAAGCTTCACTGAGATTGTTATTATTTGTGCTATGCCTGGAAAGATGAGTAGAATTTCAATAAGTGGCAGTAGTACACAGCAGAAGGTGTTCTAGACAGAACTAATGATATTAGGAAAGGGGGAAGTTAGGGAGGATAGCCGATCTATGGTTTTTTTGTTGGAGAAGGGGGTGACTAGCTGAGGGTCTTGAATTCCTGATTCAAGAACTTAGACTCAATCTTACATGGGCAGTGGAGTGTCTGTGAAAGTTTGAAATGGCTAGGAAAAGACTCACAGTTAGAGAAACCATTTTGGTGGCTAGGACTGAGTTGAGAAAAGTCCTGAATGATGAGTGGTGCCAGTGGCGATGAGAAGGGATAAATAGGAATGTGGGTTTTGGAGAAAGGTTTAAGACTCAGCCTTGCCACTTGGTGGCTGTATAACCTTGGACACTTAAACTTAGCTTCTTTAAGCCTTTTATGTATATATTTTGATGACAGTAGTATTTACTTTGTAGGGTTATTGTCATACAGTAATCTGTTGTGTGAAAGCCTTAGTTATTCAGCATTAATATTATTTTAACTTTTGTTTTTAAAAAAGGTTTTTGAAATTGAGGTTTTTAACTGGGGTCTACTTCTATGTACTCCCAGTAATTCAGTTTTTAAATGTAATTGGTTTTAAATGATATTATAGTGCATTTCATTTCTAACCCTATAGGTTTTAAAATTTCTGTTCATACATTTAAAAACATTCCCAGAAACAGTTCATGGTACAAATCAAACTTAAGAACTCCAATGACCTTTTTAAAATAAATTTTGTAAATGTTTTTTTCTTTAATACTTTGGAAAGAAAATATAAATCATCTATTTATCCACTTCTAAAAATAAGAATAAATGCCAAACTGTTAAATGAACATATCAATAAGTACAGTAAAAATATATTCCAGTTTTTTTATTATAAAAGAGTTAAAGGAAAGATCGAAAGATGCAAAGTAAAAGAAGAATGGGGCCAGAAAGAAATATGGGTATTGAGAGTGGCAGAAAAAGAGAAATAGAAAATACATATACACCAGGAAGAGAATATCTTTTTTTAAAGTTTAAAGTATTAGGATATGGTTCCTGAAAAAATAGGTACACTTTTCTGCCAGAAATGGGTTGTAAATATTCTTAACAAGAGAAAGGATTATTTAAAAGATGTCTTAAAATAGTTGTACTAAGTTGGATTTATAGCACATTTAAGTTTTCAATACTTTATTATCTTATATTCATCGTATAAACTTTAAACAAGTACATATGGAACATTCTGGCCTTAAATGCATTTCTTGGAGGGGGAGGATGGATCATAAGAAATATAGTAGGAGAGGACAAAGAAAACGCTTCAGTGATTGGGCAGTGTATTTGGAATTTACATTCTTTTATGGATAGAATGCAGTGGAAAAAGCACTAGCTTAGAGGCAGAAAGATGTGGGTTCCACTTCTGTTTTTGCAACTTTTTAGCAGAGTCATCACAGACAAATATTTTACTCAAAGCTTTGTTCTTCTTCAGCAAAAGTAAAGAGTTGTAATTGTACCAACTTTACTGGATTGAAATGGAGATCAAAAGAGAAAAGGCTAATGAAAATGCTGTGTCAGCCATAAAGCAATATGCAAATTTAAGGTATAAATAGCAATAAAATATTTTCTTTTTTTCAAAAAAAAATTTTTTTTAAAAGATTTTATTTATTTATTGGACAGAGAGAGACACAGCGAGAGAGGGAACACTAGCAGGGGGAGTGGGAGAGGGAGAAGCAGGCTTTCCTGCTGTGCAGGGAGCCTGAAGTGGGCCTCAGTCCTGGGATCGTGACCTGAGCCGAAGGCAGATGCTTAACGACTGAGCCACCCAGGTGCCCCAAAATATTTTCTTAAAATTTTTAGTGTTGTTTTGTTCACTAGGAAAGTCAAGAGGAGTTTCTTTTTATACTTTTTTATTTTATTTTTTAAAAAGATTTTATTTATTTGTCAGCGCAAGCAGGGGGAGCAGCAGGCAGAGGGAGAAGCAGGCTCCCCACTGAGCAAGGAACCCCATGTGGGGCTCTATCCCAGGACCCCTGGATCATGATCCAAGCCGAAGGCAGACGCTTAACCAACTGAGCCACGTAGGCATCTCTCTTTTTGTACCTTAAAAATAAGGAGGAAAGAGAACAGTGTACTTCATAATATACTTAAGAAATTGCTTGTTTCTTTAAAAAAACTTAAAGTTATAGAGAGAACAAATATCCCCAACTGCTATTTATGATCAGAATTTTTTTTTTCTCAAAAATTTCTATCCTTTCACTTGTTTTATCAACTGCTTATGCTTATTTTGTGCATCCTAATTTGAATCTGTCCTTTCTTTCTTCCACCATTAGAAGGCAGCCTAAAACCAACCTGTTTTCTCACAGAGAGTAGGCTTGAGAGGAAACTTCAGGAAATTAACCATCTTCTGAACCAAACCAAATGATTTATTAGGAAACCATATTTTTCAGTTAGCTTTTGCTGCCTAACAGATCAAACCTTGGAGGCATACAACAATACATGTTTATTGTTTGTGTGATGGGTTAGCTAAGCTGTCTGGTTATCATCCCTAGACTCACTAACTTGTCTATGTTCAGCCGACTGATCTACTGATCTAAGCTGGCAGCCACTGGGCAACCATGGATCCCATACTTTCCAACAGCATAGCCTGGCCACATCCTCACGGTGATGGGATTGTTGCAGGAGAGCAAGTTCCAGTGCGTAATTTCATTTTAAACCCCTGCTTGTGCCAGCTGAGCCCAGTTGCTTGGACCTGGGCTGATAACGCCATGGGCAGGTAACTCCATCTATGGTAGGAAGGCAGTGTATACAGGGAGGGTTGAAGAATGAAAGCCAAATTATGCACTGTAGTACACTTTTGTTCTGAAAGTACTTTCTGATCTATACAATAGGGAAACATTCTAAGTGGGAAAACATTCTAAGTAGTTTTAGTCCTTCTGCTCAGTAGTAGTATATCCTTCTGGTTTTATAATCCGTAGGGATGGCTAATATCAAAGTTGTATTATCCATTTTTCCTTCTTGTCTGTACAGGAAAGCATTATCTTTTGGGCATTTAACCTTGATTCATTCTTCATGATTGAACTGCTCATTTTTAACTGAGGAAGGAGACTGGTAAACTTCCTTTGTCTTGGTTCTTTATCTAAAATAAAGTTGCAATAGGAAGATCGGTAGGAGAAGGAAGGGGGGAAGAATGAAGGGGGGGTAAACAGAAGGGAGAATGAACCATGAGAGACGGTGGACTCTGGGAAACAAACTGAGGGTTTCAGAGGGGAGGGGGGGGTGGGGGATTGGCATAGGCCGTTGATGGGTATTAAGGAGGGCACATATTGCATGGTGCACTGGGTGTTATATGCAAATAATGAATCATGGAACACACATCGGGGAAAAAAAAATAAAGTTGCAAGCTCAACTGCTAAGTGGGGCCAGTCAGGTAACTTACCATATGAAGCAGGTCCAGTGGGGATTGGGGAGAACAGGCAGGTGTGTGCCTGACTCTAGGGCAGGTACTGTGTCCATGTTGCCATGGGAAAATTCACCCCCAGTGTTGCCAGATCTCTGGATTTTTTGAGAAGCTGGAAATTGGAATTTTTATGTGAAATCTCTGTTTTCAAATTAAAGCTTTAAAGTAACACAGTGAGTGTTATTTTTAAGTACATGTTGGTTGTTGCCTGGATTTGGTATGTCTTCCAGTTTTCTTCCTCCAATTTAAACGAAACGGTGTCAGAAACTTGGGGATGCTAGCACCATCTTTGTCCATGCTGATATCTTGCTCAGTCTGAAGCAGTTTGGACAATTAGTAGAGGTCATCTGTACCCTCAGAGGACTTCATTCTCATCAGCTATTTTGGGAATATTGTAATATATATATCTTTTGGTTGGCAAATAAATGCAAGAGTGCAAATCTAGGGTTTAATTATAAGTAATAAATCCATCTTGGGTTTGTTAGTATCCTTTTTCTGTAAGTTTTTTTTTTCTTGAGTGTTCATTTGTTGTTTTTTATCTTGACATGTTTTATTTTCTATTTAATTTTGTAAGCTGCTTCATTTATTTTAGAAGTGTGTGGGTGTATAAATCTAAAATATCTGTAGCATTCTGATTGTGAGACAGGGAGGGGGTTATTAAGTAACTTTATTTTCTTTTAATACAGCACTGATTTTTATCAGCTGGCACATATATAATTATCTGAGCAGCTACTAATTTTTTTCTACATGTCTGAGTAAGCAGTCTTTTTGTATGCTGCATGGAGTTTTCCAGAAACATCCCTGCTTCCTGCTGGCTGGGCACTGGTCCCTGTGACTCTGTTCTTGAATTCAGAGGTATTGGAGTAAAGTGAGCAAAATGCAGCCGAGGGGTGAGCCTTCCTGGCTTCACCCATGCAGTAGAGGAGCGTGGGAGTATGTGGGAGAAAGAAGAAATGCATGGTAGCAATACGAATAAGTGGAATATACAATAAAGAATCAGATCCTGTGTGTGTGTGTGTGTGTGTGTGTGTGTGTGTGTGTAAGTGTTAATTCTCTAAAAAGTTCTTAACTGGGAATGATTTAACTAACCCACCCCCTCCTTGCCCCTGCCCTAGGGACATTTACCAATATCTGGAGACAGTTAAATTTATACCCTGGTAAAAGGATGTGAGCGCTTTGCTTGTTTGTACCTTCTTTAGTTCCTTTTTTTTTAAAAAAAATATTTTTAAAAATATATTTTTTTTATTTGACAGTGAGAGAGCGTGAGTGAGAGAGAGCACGAGTGGGGGAGAGGGTTAAAGGGAGAGGGAGAAGCAGACTCCCCGCTGAGCAGGGAGCCCAACAAGGGGCTCTATTCCAGGACGCCAAGATCATGACCTGAGCCAAAGGCAGACACTTAACTGACTGAGCCAGCCACCCAGGCGCCCCATAGTTCCTTTGAGACAGATGGTTTTTAACTGGATCCTGTTTCCTTCTCCTCTGTCAAACTTTTCTTCATCTTTCCAGATGAGTGAAAGGTTCCTGACCTGACTCCCCTGGCATTTTGTTATATTACTTATCTCACCATGTATAGTACTTTCATAAGCCCTTTTCTCCCATCAGGGACTGTGATTTTTTAAATTTACTTTCATCTTCCGTTTCTAAGGTGGTGACAATTCAGTAAATGATGAATGCAGGAATCTATTGCATCTCTTTGATTCTGTTGCCTATGTCTTACATTATCTGCTGACTTAATAGAGAACTGGCTGATGGACTAGACTGTTAATTTTGACCTTATATTAACTTACCAAAAGCTTTTGAGAGTTTGAAGTTATAGAGGAGCACTGGTATAAAGAAGATAGGTACAATTGATAATTGTACATGGTAACCTCTGCTGGCTTGTTAATTTTTTCTCTTGAAGGAGAAAGTAAAGCTCTCAAGTCCTACAGCTATTGAAACAGTGAGAAATGCTTTCTAAAATTTGAACTTGGTTAGTGATTAAGCTTAAAATCCACTTCCCACCTCCCCCCAACATCCTTAAATATCAGCATCATTACCTTGAACATGGAGGACAGTTGCCTTGGGCAGGGACGGCTGAGGCGCTTGAAGGCCACAGAAGCAATCACCTACTTAACATGCACTAGTCAGCCTTTGTGAAATATCACCCCTGATGCTGGGTGCTTATCTTTTGTGGAACAGCTTGCAAATCCTAATTGTTTTAAACTGGCTCTGAGGGAAAGAGACTTGAGAATCAATAAATTATAGCTCTCATACATACAAATGTGCATCATTACAATGAAGACAGTCTGATGATTCTTTAGGTCAAATAACAAAAGAGGTGGACTTGAGTTTGTAAAGACTCCCTGCCAGTCCCCCTACAGGATTGAACGCAGTTTTACTCTCTGGTCGGTGTTCAGGTTTGCATATGGACATTTGTTTTTGATAGATCCTCAGTGGGAGTGAATTGATGAGGGTTCATTACTTGCTCTGGTGGCTGTCTGTCTTCTTTATAAGGTTCATTAAGACAGAAACAACAATATTTATGCCTTTAAATACTGATGTGTTGGGAACAGCTAAATAAACTACGCTAAGAATTGTACCATCTGGTTTCAGACTAAGAGCTTTCTCTAAGACTCTAGAGACTTTCACCCAAGGTCACCCCTCTGAGTCCTTTCTAGAGTCTTGGAAAAAGCTCAGCATCTGAAAAGCAGAAAGCATGAATATTATCATTTTTCTCATCAATGAGAAGTTTTGTTGTACCAGTAGGTGGTAGTAAGCTGCAGAGAACACGTACTGTTTTTTCTTCAGTTGAAGGAAATGCGTTTCTCACCTTTAATTAGGATTTAGGTGGTTCAGCTTCTTTAAATTGTTCTTAAATAAACAAATAGTTCTTGAAAGAGTTCTTCAGGCGTTCCTCAATTTTAGCAACTCTTTTTTTTTCTGTCAACAAATGTCATGCTCGTATTTCTTATAATGGTGAGAACAGAGTTCTAATCCAACGGAATGTTCTTCCTTTAAATCTTTAACCATAATGATAGATTTTTCTTGAGTATACATTGATGTTTTTCTACTCGGATTAATAATTTCTCTTTGGGTTTCAAATTGTAATTGTGATTAAATATCATTCTCGAACCATTTTTAATTTGTTTCCCAAAGCAGAATTTGATTGCATAAGCCATGTCAGTGCACATTAGTATACTTTCACATAGTCCTTCAACTTTTAGGTTTGTTCTAGTATTTAGAATGTTTCTTTAAGAGAGTTAATTTTTGAATCTAATGACTGTCCTTCAGCACAATTGCAAAGATAGAATCATACATGATTTAAAAAATTATTCTTTTAGCTCATAAACTCATGACAAATGGTTTCTTTTGTCAGCCAGTATTCTCCAGTATGGAACAGTAGACATTGACATTGTGATCCCGATTCTTTAGCTCATCAGTTGGTGAAGACTAGTGACATGACCTCACTTAGGAAGGTGTCAGGAGATCAAGAAAGTTGTTTGGGAGAAGGAAACAACTATCAAGAAAAAGGGAATTCTGAATACAGCTTTTATTGAAACACATTTTCCAGGCTGTCATCCTGTTATTAATCTGTTGTCTCTAAAGGTTATGTTTATATTTTTCTTTCTTTTAAGTATATATTATATTTTTCTTTCCAATTATACAGTCATTGTGGAAAATTCAGGAAAGATAGGAATGTTAAAAACATAGAAATTTACTATAAATGCTGGGTGGTAAATATACTTTTGGTTTATTTTCTTACCCTTTTGTTGTTGCCTTTTCCTGCTCCTTTAAATTTTTTTTACTGATAATTTATATTCATATCTAGATAACATATAATGTTTATTACAGACTTCATACTTTTGTCCTTGTGATGCTATTAAATGTCTCCAGAAACAGACTTTTTAGTATCTGTATACTGTTTCATTGCATGAGAGGTACTGTATTTTAACCATTCTTTTATAATTTGAAATTTAAGTTTTTATTTTACCTCTATTATAACTTCTCAGTAAATATCCTTACATATAAATTCTGTATGTATTCAGATGATTTTGTTAGGGGATATTTTTGGAAATGTAGTTAGTAGGTGGTAGGTACAAACTGCCCTTGATACATACACATTTACACACTCCCCCTAGGACCGTAGAGGTGTGCTCTTTCCCTTACAACCTGGCTAACCATAGACATTATTATTTAACAGGAAACAACTTCAGAGGCTAGAAAAGCATCTCATTGTTTAATTTACATTTTAGGTTAATTAGGTAGAACAGTTTTTTTTATAGCCATGCATAGTGTTTACTTATGTGACCGCTCTCAATAAACTTTTATCAACATGGAATAAATCTAGTGCTCTGGGTACAGTTTCACTGGGGAGAAGCTTTTCAGAGGCCTGGTCCATTTTCATTAATGCCACTGATAGAATATATGATATTTTTTAAATTTTTAAAATTGTAATATAAAATAAGACAGTCTTAATGGAATAAAGTGTTTGTAATTGGCACTTACTGCTTTGTGCTTTTCTTTTTTACTCAGTTATATTAAGGGGCTCTTTGGAACTATTTTAATGGCTCTCCATATTGTCACTCCAAGTTCTGATTGTGTGGCTGGCACGAGCCTCTTGCCAGTTCTAGTTGCTGCTCCTTTCTCTTTTGTTTCTCTCTCCCTCCTTCAACTCTGTGTCTGGGGAGTGGTGGTGCTGGCTCATGAGACATGGCATCTTTTGATAAGGTTGGATCTCTGCCACCACAGCTGCCTTCTGTGTTGTGACACTTAGGGTAGGCGCTCTCTCAGTTAGCTTTGAGGGTCACGTTTGACCTTGTGAGTTGTCAGTAATAGTCGGACAAAGTGCTCAGGTTCTATCAACAAAGAAAATGATCTAATTTCTGTTTTTATTATGGATTTTTTTAATGTCTCTTAGTTCAACATTTATGACATTAATGTATAATTAAAGTGCTTAGATGGTTGCTGAATGTTTCATATTTTATATTTAAAAAGAAGCCATGCAGAATTCTCAGATCGATTTCATCTTACATCTTGATATCTTTACAGGAATTCCATCAGATGCAGGAGTTTGAACATCTTTTATTGCTCAGAGTAATTGAAATTAATAGCCGGAGACTTTGTGTGTGTGTACCAGTGAAATTCATGCTGGAAAGTGTGATTTTTCTCTTATTAAAAATATGTAATCCCTAGTAGGGGTAAGTGAGAGGGTTTTTTTTTTTTTTTTTTTTGTATTGTGTGACAATTACACATAATTTAGTTCAGTTCTTTAATGCTGCTAAGATTTTCTGTTTCAAAGTTAAATTCAGATACCTCATGTTTTCACTTGTTAATATTTATCAACTGATTAAAATGTATGTTCCTTAAGAAAGACTGTGAGGTACATATACCTGTGGTAAAAGTACAAAAATGTGTCCTGGAGAGTTAAACATGAAATCATGCTAGTGGTTGTCCCTGATGTGAGGCAGGAATACTACTTGGTGGAGGGCGGGGTGGAAAGGTACTAAGACTTTATTTATAACATTCCGAATAGTTTAAAAAATATTAGAAGGATACATGTCAGAATCAGAAATAATAATTATATATATTTTAAATTTTGTTAGGTAACATACAGTTCAGTATTGATTTCTGGAGTAGAGTTCAGTGATTCATCAGTTACATACAACACCCATTGCTCATCACAGCAAGTGTACTCTTTAATACCCATCATCCATCTAGCCTGTCCCCCACCCACCTCCTTCTATCAACCCTCAGTTTGTTTTCTATCGTTAAGAGTCACTTATGGCTTCTTTTCTCTCTCTCTTTTTTTTTAAATTAGTTTCAGAGGTAGAATTTAGTGATTCATCAGTTGCAAATAACACCCAGTGCTTATTACATCAAGTGTCGTCATTAATGTCCATCATGCAGTTATTCCTCCCCCCCCGGCCCAAAACCTCCCCTCCAGCAACCCTCAATTTGTTTCCTAAGGTTCAGTATCTCTTATGGTTTGCCTCCCTCTCAATTTTCGTCTTATTTTATTTTTCCTTCGCTTCCTCTATGTTCATCTATTTTGTTTCTTAAGTTCCATGTATGAATGAAATCATATGGTATTTGTCTTTCTCTGACTTATTTTGCTTAGCATAATACCCTCTAGTTCCATTCATGTCATTGCAAATGGCAAGATTTCATTCTTTTTGATGTCTGAATAATATTCCAGTGTGTGTGTGTGTGTGTGTGTGTGCACACACACATGTATATATATCATGCGCGCACACATCCCCCCCCCCCCATCTTTATCCATTCATCTGTTGATAGACATCTGGGCTCTTTCCATAGTTTGGCTACTGTGGACATTGCTGCTATCAACATTGGGGTGCAGGTGCCCCTTCAAATCACTACATTTCTATCCTTTGGATAAATACCTGGTAGTGCAATTGCTGGATCATAGGGTAGCTCTATTTTTAACTTTTTGAGGAATCTCCGTACTGTTTTCCAGAGTGGCTGCCCCGGCTTGCATTCCCACCAACAATGTAAAAGGGTTCCCCTTTTCCCACATCCTCGCCACATTTGTTATTTCCTGGCTTGTTAATTTTAGCCATTCTGACTGGTATGAGGTGGTATCTCATTGTGATTTTGATTTGTATTTCTCTGATCCTGAGTGATGTTGAGCATTTTTTCATGTGTCTGTTGGCCATTTCTATGTCTTCTTTGGAGAAATGTCTTTTCATATCTTCTGCCCATTTCTTGAGTGGATTTTTTGTTTTTTGGATGTTGAGTTTGTTAAGTTCTTTATAGATTTTTGATACTAGCCTTTTATCTGATAAGACATTTGCAAATATTTTCTCCCATTCCATAGGTTACCTTTTAGTTTTGTTGACTGTTTCCTTTGCTGTGCAAAAGCTTTTTATCTTGATGAAGTCCCAATAGTTCGTTTGCTTTTGTTTCTCTTGCTTTTGGAGTCATGTCTAGCAAGAAGTTGCTGTAGCCGAGGTCGAAGAGGTTGCTGCCTGTGTTC
Organism: Ursus arctos; assembly: GCF_023065955.2. Taxonomy (NCBI): domain Eukaryota; kingdom Metazoa; phylum Chordata; class Mammalia; order Carnivora; family Ursidae; genus Ursus; species Ursus arctos. The sequence continues at coordinate 20,986,192 of NW_026622930.1, forward strand.
TTCTCTAGGATTTGGATGGACTCCTGTCTCACATTTAGGTCTTTCATCCATTTTGAGTTTATTTTTGTGTATGGTATAAGAAAGTGGTCCAATTTCATTCTTCTGCATGTGGCTGTCCAATTTTCCCAGCACCATTTGTTGAAGAGACTGTCTTTTTTTCCATTGGATATTCTTTTCCTGCTTTGTCGAAGATTAGTTGACCATAGAGTTGAGGGTCCATTTTGGGTTCTCTATTCTGTTCCATTGATCTATGTGTCTGTTTTTGTGCCAGTCTGATACTGTCTTGATGATTGCAGCTTTGTAATATAGCTTGAAGTCTGGAATTATGATGCTTCCAACTTTGGTTTTCTTTTTCAGTATTACTTTGGCTATTTGGGGTCTTTTCTGGTTCCACTCAAATTTTAGAATTGTTTATTCTAGCTCTATGAAAAATGCTGATGGTATTTTGATAGGGATTGCATTGAATGTGTAGATTGCTTTGGGTAGCATAGACATTTTAACAATATTTGTTCTTCCAATCCATGAGCATGGAATGTTTTTCCATTTCTTTGTGTCTTCCGCAATTTCTTTCATTAGTGTTCTGTAGTTTTTAGAGTATAGATCCTTTGCCTCTTTGGTTAGGTTTATTCCTAGGTATCTTACAGTTTTTGGTGTAGTTGTAAATGGGATCAGTTCCTTGATATCTCTTTCTTCTGCCTCATTATTAGGGTATAGAAATGCAACTGACTTCTGTGCATTGATTTTACATCCTGTGACTTTGCTGAATTCCTGTATCAGTTCTAGCAATTTTGGGGTGGAGTCTTTTGGGACTACATGGAGTAACTACATGGAGTGTCATGTCATCTGTGAAGAGTGAGAGTTTGACTTCTTTGCCAATTTGAATGCCTTTTAATTTTTTTGTTGTTGTCTGGTTGCTGTGGGTAGGACTTGCAGTTCTATGTTGAATAAGAGTGGTGAGAGTGAATATTCCTGTCGTGTTCCTGACCATAAGGGAAAAACTGAAAGTTTTGTGGATGATATTCACTGTGGGTTTTTCATATATGGCTTTTATGATATTGTGGTGTGTTCCTTCTACCCCTACACTGCGGAGAGTTTTTATCAGAAAATGTTGATTCTTCCTGCTTTCACTAATGGAGAATGCTGGAAAGTACTTTAATTTAGAGTAAACAATTTTAGGTCATGTGGTATCAATTTATGAGACACATACACAGAAAGTGATTTCCTAAGTTTAAAAGGTGAGCTTTATCTTTAATATTTCTCCTCAAATACATTCTTTTGGACTTAAACAATTGTGATCCAGGGAAAGCAGAGCCAAATAATTGCTTTGGCCTCTGTTTTCTGGTTCCTGTTTCCTGATGTGAGAAGCAACTACACTGTAGGCACTGTACCTTTGAACTTGTGGACAGGAGATGGGAGGCATGAAGCAGAGGAGATGGGCATGGCTGGGGGTTGAGAGACCTGCACAGGGCATAGACAGGTGTCTGACAGTGTAATCTCTGGCCCTCTCTCTGCTGTCAGAAGTTGGATGTTCTGTTGGTTCTTTTTCTGATGCTACAAAGACAGAGTGTATTTCACTTAACCGCCCCCCCAACTTATAGCAACGGTCCTTGCTTATCTTTTTATTTAGTTTTATTATATCTAACATTTTAATTAATTAATTAATTTAAGGATTTTATTTATTTATTTGACAGAGAGAGAGACAGCCAGTGAGAGAGGGAACACAAGCAGGGGGAGTGGGAGAGGAAGAAGCAGGCTCCCAGCGGAGCAGGGAGCCCGATGCGGGGCTCAATCCCAGGACTCTGGGATCACGCCCTGAGCTGAAGGCAGACGCTTAACGACTGAGCCACCCAGGTGCCCCTTTATCTAACATTTTAAAAACATAACTGCTTTCATGAATTGCTCTAGGATCTATTTATATTTAGCAGATTCGCTTTATCTTTGTTTTAGATGTATGGTCATGTACTTCCCAGATGCATTCAGAATAAAGATCCAAAAAGTCTAGAATATTCTAGATCATTAATGAAAGTTTTCATCCCAGTGTATATAATAATCCAGAAAAAATGGCCATATAGATTTTCGTAAGATTATAACAGCGTTAAAGATTGTTAAGCCTCCATTAAGCAAAAAATGAAATTGGAATACTCAGTAAACGTCCACTTTTGATCAATGAGTGTTCTCTTATGCTTTTCTGTTCCAAATATATTTTTTTCTTCAAATTCCATAAAAGATTTTTTGAAACTTTTGAGGTTGTCTTGCATGAAATAATTTTCTTTTGCATTAAATCAAATTATTGAGGTAAGGATGGGAAGAAAGCATATTTAGAGAATTTTCTACTGATGAAACTATACTGAGGATGTTTGGCTTTCTATTTTGGTGGAGATGTTGAAGATGCCATCTTCTCACATATTTGTTATTATGGAATTTGTACCTCTGTTATAGCATTTGTTTAATTCTGTATTTTAAATTAGGGTGCATGGGAGGCACCGGACTGGCTCAGTTAGTAGAGCATGGGACTCTTGATCTCAGGGTTGTGAGTGCAAGCCCTGCATTGGGTGTAGAGATTACTTAAAAAAAAATAAATGAATTAAGGTGCATGAGAGTATTCACTATACACTGAATGGAGTTCTCTTATTTTAGGTCATTCTATGAGTGTTGTATTTTTGTTTAAAGATACACATATTTTTACAGCTTGGCAGAATGGACTTCAGACCAGTATTGAGACCTGCAGGTCCTAGCTTAGAGAATAACTTTTTTTTTTTTTTTTTTTCCTATGGTAGAGATGCCAATCTACCAGTCCCTTCTACCTTGCACTGTTGTTAGTAAGATTAGGTTAGATACTATATGTGAAAGTGCTTTTAAAATTTAGGAGCATTACACAAAACTAAGGGATTATTATTTGTAACCATGACGAAAATCATATCTGAAGAATTTCTGTCTTAGAAAAAACAAAGGAGAGAGAATTACATGGGGAAGTGACTTGTGTTTTTAAGCTACATGTTTAGAAATTATGATATGCCAAAGGACTAATGTAATACTTAAAAAGATCAAAATGCAAATGGTTAATTTAATCTCGTATTTCCATGCTCTTTATTATTTGATTGACCTTGACCTGGTTTTGTTTTAAGGATTGTGTACATCAATGGCAGAATCCTCCAGCGATTCAGACCACTTTCGCTCTCGTGATCGATTGAGTCGTTGGACTGCCAGGTCAACATGCAGGGAATCTCTAAGTCGTCCTACAGTAGGCGTCACCAAGAAGGTCAACACTATAACAAGTACTTTACAGGTTAGTTAAACTATGGTTGCATTTAATAGATTTTAAATAGTTTAGGCTGAGAAAGAGTTTTGGTCAGTGTATTAGTTTTTTTGCTGCTGTAACAAATTACTACAAAACTAATCGTATAATTAAGTTATTATTTATAATTAATTAAAATAACAAAGTTATTTTTTATAGTTCTGTGCATCAAAACCTGACAGTGGTCTTATTGGACCAAAATCAGGGTTCCATAGGGCTGCATTCCATTCTGGAGACCCTAGGGGAATATCTGTTCCTTTGCCTTTCCCAGCTTTCAGGAACTGCCCACATTTCTGAGGTCCTCTTCCTTCATCTTCAAAGCCAGCAAGGGTGGGTTGAGTCCTTCTCATGTCACATCACTTTGACTATCTTCTGCTTCCCTCTTCTATTTTTAAGGACACTTGTGATTACCTTGGGTTCACCCAATAATCCACGATATCTCCCCATCTCAAGGTGCTTAACTTGAGATATATATCATATCTACAAAATTCCCTTTGCCATGTAAGCTTACATATATACAAGTTCCAAGGATTAGGACTTGGGCATCTTTGGGGACCAGTATTCTGCCTAACACAGTCAATAAAGATATTTGAAATATATGATAGGTTGTAGAAGTGTTTTGGGATAAGGCAGTATGTCCAAGTAAAATGTGTGGGAGTGAAACGAGTAGGAATTACCACAATTTATCTTCTTGTGGACATGTGCCTTTAGAGAAGTTGCTCATATTTTGGCTACACAGATTATTCATGGATGAACAATATTGAGATGCCATTTTTATTCAGAGGCTAACTTTTGACTGTGTTTGGAATTTTGAATGGAGGCAGTTTATATCTTCTTCATAGAAAGGACTTGGTAACACAACCAAACTGGGCAAAAGAAAACTTAGAGTTTTTTTTCCTACCCATTAATCTCTTGTTCTCTTATTTTGCCTGGATAAGCAAAGATTTTGGCTTTTAATTGCTTTGAGTTAGTATGGATAAGAAGAGGCTAATTTCTGGTGGAGAGGCCATAATTTGATTTAAAACTCGGAAAGTCTTTCTTTTTAAGCTTATGTAAAGTAGAATACCACTGGATTTTTGGTGTGCTTTCCCACTGATAAGACATATTAGTAAGTATATATTTTTGAAAGAAATGCTTTCATTAATCTCTCAGGTAAAACCTGGCATATTTGGGTAGAAACCGTGTTTGTTGTGATTAGAACTTAATTTGTTGTTTATAGCTAAAGGTTAAAGGATACTTTTTTTCTTTTTTCCTAATCAAGTTCTGAGGTGAAGTTATAATTGAAATAACATTGATCCTAATGATTCGCTTCTCTTATACACAGTCTACTAGGTTTGTTATCTCAGGATTCCTTTTCTATAAAAAAGGTGTGAATTAGTTGAGGTACACAAATTAATAATGAAGAGTCTTTTTGTTGCCAACTGATTATGGAACCTTGGATAAGGATTTAAATTGTGTGCTTCAGTAAATTGTGGATTGATTTGGGTTTCTCTCTCAGTGGTTTTAATATTTATTTGATTTATAAAGTATATTAATATCCAACTTAAGGGTGATATAAATTGTACCTTTCACAAATGGTTGACTTAGCTATTTGACATACTACCAAGACTGAGGAAAACATTGGAACAATTAATAAAATCCATTTTCTTTTTTAAAGGACACCAGTCGGAACCTGCGACAAGTAGACCAGATGCTTGGACAGTATCGAGACTATAGTAATGGACAGGCGGGTGCTATAGAACATGTGAGAAATGTTTACATATGTTTGTATTTTTCTTACCTACCTTTTTGGAAATCAATTGTTGAGAAGTAGGGAGGTGAGATAAAGGATAGAACAGCTTTAGCTTTTAGCATTTCTTTACTATTTTTTAATAGGTTAGCTTGTCAGATGGATTGCCAGCTAGCTTATATAGATTAGATTCTATTGAATTTGAAAGTTTAAAGTCAAAGGAGGAAGAATTCAGGACATTAGTTAAACTGAGACTTACTAAATTTTTTTAGTAAGGGCTGCTGTTACCCCTCTTGGGAATTAAGAATTTTATGGATGGTTTATTTTAAAGTAATATATGTTCATTGGTTAAAAAAATTATAAAACCTTTCTTAGCCCTTCTTAGTTCCACTCCAAAGAGGTAACAGTTTGACAGTTTCTTGTGTATCTTTCCGAGCATTTTCTATGCATGTATATACATAACTACTTTATAAATAATGAGAGTTAATTCTTTGCTTTTTCATTTATTGGTGAAAGCTTAAACAGTATTAACTAGTAGCGGAAACAAACCTACTTTCTCATGCTGAATACTACATGCTTCATTATGGTAGCAGATTTCCTTTGAATGGAGGAATTGAGGAATGAAATTATGTATTAGGTAAACTTCTGTATAGATAAACATTTAAAACAAAATGTATTCTGTGGCGTTAAGCCTCTTTGGTAGGCCTAGTCAAATAATGCTGAACTCTGGGGTGTGGCTTTATACATGGGAAGTAAATAAACTCAACAGGTATTTCATTTCCATCTGAGTTATAAGTACATAGAATGCAAAGCTACTCATTAAAAATAAGACATAGGGAGCAAGAGTTTTTCCTTTTGCTGTAGGCCATTCCTTAGTCTGGTCTACAGTCTCTTCCTTCGTTTCCCCAAATTCTCGTTCTGTTAAAACAGTTGGTTATCAATGACTTTTCCCTGTAGCATACCAGAAGAGTATGTCATTCATTGCCTTGTATTATACTTACTCATTAGAGGAATGATTTTTACCCTGCCACCTGTAAATTACCTGGGGGAGTATCTGTCATAATCTGTGGGAATATCTGTAAATTGGAAAGAATATTTCTCACAAGTGATTCTGATGGGCTCTTCAATGAAAATTGCTTTCTTGGCATTAAACTGCTATGGAATATATCATATCCCAAAATGAGGTTTTTTGTTTTTATTTTTTTTTTTAAATCCGTGTGTGTTCTGTTTAGGGAGGGACCATGGAGAGTGATTTTTTTTTTTTTTTCTTTTGGTGGCTATGCTGCAACTCATGCAAGTCTTTGTGCTGTAGAATCTGCTGTTTTTTTTTTTCTTTTTCTAAACATCCTGAAATTGGTTAATCCGGTATTTAACCCGTGTTCAACTGTTTAAAAATTTCTCTATTCTAAATATACGTTGCCTCATTGAAATTAGCATTTCTTCTTTAAAATAGAAGAGATTTCCTAGAAAATGAGGCCAATTCTTTTGCTCTAGGGAAAACAAGAATTTTTATTATTAACCTAGATTTTGTAAACGATTCTATTGCTAAACCTCAGGAAATGGATAAGTGAGGTGTATGTACATATCTATGCATATTTAATATCTGTTTTATTTAACTTTGTGAACCTAATTTGTAGTGGGTGACGGGAAATACAAATATTTGATGTAGTGTTTCCATTCTGGGAAGATCTCCCCCAACAAGAGAACTGTGAGAATTACTCTTGTTGGTTTGTAAGGCCTAAGGGTCAAGAGTCATGTTCGGTCACTTTTTTGATGACTTTTCCTTGAACTATCCATAATTTCACCTTGTTCCTTCAAATCTTTATAACTGCCAATCCTAAATTTATTTCTTTGCCTATTATATGTGAAGGCCTCTCTATGAGGAGTTGAGCAGTGTTAAAACATTGGTGATAGGGTCCATGGGGTCTCATAGAAAGCAGCAATTCCCTTTTCATAGGCTCTTTGGAAATATCTACATATGCTTATTAGTATATCCCAGGCACTTTTTTATATTTATTCATTTAGTTCTCTCAACAATCCTATTAGGTAGATACTATTATTATCCTCATTTACATGATAAAAAAATCGGGGCACAGAATGGTTGCTAACTTACCCATGGTTTCACAGCTAGTTAGTGACAGAGCCATGCATAGGATGTTATCCTGAAGCTTAGCATCAGGGTTCATTTACTTCACTGAGTCATGGTTGCTCACATTTGTATGATACTGTGAGTTCGTATTTCTGAAAATTGGGATTTTGGATTCAAAGTTTGAAGGCTTATATACTTTACGTTGATAACCTAGATTTTGGAGATTATCTTAACTGATAGAAAAACAGAAGCCCAGTGTCACACACATCATTACTGTTACAGCTGGTACAACGTCCAGAATGAGAGTTAGATGGATCAAATCCAGAAACAGAATTGGGAGGAAATATGGCACTGAGCTAGGATTGGCATTGACAGATTGTCAAAGTTGGCGGTTCTAGCTGCCACTTAGGCAATTTGGAAGGTTCTGCAAGTTGTCTACATCAGCATCAATTTTTCCCTTCCCCCTAAATAACAGCCATTGATTTTTCACTAGCCTTTTTGCAGCCGTTCCAGCCAATGAGCCATATTTAGTTGGATAGTATGTCTTACGGTCTTTGGGTGCAGTGAACTTCATGACTTTATGGAAGTGTCATCTTGAGTTATTTCTCATGCTGTAAATTTCTTGGGAGGTCTGCAAACATTTGGGCAAAAGAGGACCTGTGGGGAAGGTTTTATTTGAAAGCTTACTATGAAGATTTGGAACTTACTGTATTCCTGTATTAAATAGTGCAACTGATAAGCTTAGTGTTTAAAATATTTCTAGAACTGTGTGTTCCTATTCATGAGAGAACAGTGTCTGTTTTTGTGTTAATATTATAAAAATGGAATGCCTCAAGGAATAATATTAAAAAAATATTCAACATAAAAAGTTAATACCTTCTGCAGTGGAAATTTGGACTGCAGCTGAGGCTACACTAGTTAATACTGGTTATATGAGAAAAATACAGTTGTCTTGATTCAAATCAGCAGACTGATTAAGTTCATTTTTAATGTAAAGATTGATGAGAACATAGTAATATCGAATTAGAACTTAGAGACTTGCATTAATAGGTAATTTTTCTTCTAATTAAGTACTCTGATTTAAATTTCCCTTTGGGAGTAATAGGATGTTACCATCTGGCATATGGATTTGAAAGAATTTGAATGTTAAATAATAAAGTGCAGGTTTTTTTCTTGTATTCAGTAGGTTTCAGTTCTCAAATATAATTAGTGACATCCCAGAAGGATAATGGTAATGGTTTAGGGCCAGGCACAAACCACTCGTAATATCTCAAAGCTGAAGGTATCTGTCCCCTTTTTTCTGGCCAAGTTTTACTAATCGTCCTGAAGGTGAGAATTGTTCAGTTTAATGTAAGAGTCTATGGATAAGAAATTATAATCAAGCAGTTAAAAATTCTGCTACAACCTTCTTTTTGTAAATATATTTCGGATCTTAGGAATTAGGTTTTTAGGGGCGCCTGGGTGGCACTGCGGTTAAAGCGTCTGCCTTCGGCTCAGGGCGTGATCCCGGCGTTACGGGATTGAGCCCCACATCAGGCTTCTCGGCTATGAGCCTGTTTCTTCCTCTCCCACTCCCCCTGCTTGTGTTCCCTCTCTCACTGGCTGTCTCTATCTCTGTCAAATAAATAAATAAAATCTTAAAATAAAAAAAAAAAAAGGAATTAGGTTTTTAGAGTCTTATATTTAAAGTTATATTACCAAGTCCTTCATGAAATTGCTGGACAGGAGAATAATTTTTTTAGAATTTTGCTTTGAGACTAATGGAAAAATGTAGACTCTGGAGTCAGATTTGAAATTTAATCCTGATTTTTTCCACTAGAAACCATTTTAGTGACTTTGGACAAGGTATTAAACTTTTCTGAACTTGAGTTTCATCATCTGAAAAATGAACATAGTCCTATATCCCTCATTATGACTAACATTTATTAATGTGGTCACACTGTTTAGACACTTGCTAAACATTCATATTTTTGTTGTTTCTTTAATTCATCCAATAATCCCTACCTTCAAGCATTTGCTATGTTCTTAATGTTGTACTTGGTATATTGTAGGCACTCAGAACAGGTTACTTTCCTTTCTTTGAATTCATTGGGCCTAACCTCAGTTTCATTTGTGTATCATTGTGACAATAAGCAACATCATGTGTTGCAATACTCACAGGGATATGTATGTCTGATTATTTTGACTTCAACGTGTATGCTAAATTAGACAACACACATAATATTGCTTTTTGTCTATCTTCTGTTTGTGAGTATACTATCTATTAAGAGCACATTCCACTTTCCATGAGTGCTCATTTATTGGTACTTAAAATATTACATACAAATATTTTAAAAATACTTTCAAAATTATGATTAGAATGTGTGTGATATATGGGCTTTGAATATGTAGGATTTCATTTAAAAACAAAGGGATAAAGAAGGGGTAATCAGAAGGGGGAATGAAGCATGAGAGATTATGGACTCTGAGAAACAAACTGAGGGCTTCAGAGGGGAGTGGGGTGGGGGAATGGGATAGGCTGGTGATGGGTAGTAAAGAGGGCACGTATTGCATGGTGCACTGGGTGTTATACGCAACTAATGAATCATCGAACTTTACATCAAAAACCAGGGATGTACTGTATGGTGACTAACATAATATAATAAAAAAACATTAAAAAAAACCAAAATAGTTACATAAATGATGTATCATTTGAAAGAGAATTCTCAATTTCAGGAATACTGTTATGAGTTTATAGTTCCATGAATCAGCATATGGAGAAAGATTAGGCAAAGCAGCCCGAGCTAATGATCTTTTGGTAAATAAAAAAATAAAATAGGAGGAACCATTTTAAAAATACATTTTAGCAACAGATGGTGGGACCAGAGAAATATGCAAACCATAAATTTGCACTCTTGTTTAATTTTTTAAAACTCTCCTCCTCCTTTCTTCTTGTTTTTAATCGTAGAAGACAAATAGACTGTAAGGAACCAAAATAGAGCTGATACAATTAACTGCTCTACAACCAATGTATTTTGCAGTCTGTTGTCAGATAAACTTTGGCATTCTGTAGAGAAATAAGCAGTGAAGGAAAGCCAGGCATAAAAGCACTTAATCAGAGTGCCTGTGGATGACATCATTATCCTGGACAAAATTTTTTAAATCACCTCTTTTCTGCTGTACTTTTGCCCTGGATTTTGTCAAGCAGACCTCTAACATTTGTAAATCGAAGTACTTAATTTTTTTTTAATATGTCATTACTTTAGATATATCTAAACTTATAACACAAACTTTCTGTGGTCACTGGTGCTATGTATAAAGTGTGAATGTTTGCTAAATACTGACTCTTTAGTGTTAGGTGAGAAGAAAACTCAATCTTTAGGCAGAATATTTTCCAATTTCTGCTAACTATGCTGCTAAGTGAGTGCAGTTCTCTAACATGAGCAAATTTGCATGCATTTCTGTAGAATCTATATGTTAGGGGACGTTTTTTCTTAGTATGAAAATAAGAGACAATTTAGAGTAAGAAAAGTATCTGAAGAAACTAAATGGGATCTTTACATGGTTTCCAGAATTCAAGCCTACTTTAAGATTTGTTTATTTGAGAGAGAGAGAGAGAAAGAGAATGTTCATGGGTTCGCACACGCACACAAACAGGGGGAGGGGCAGAGGGAGAGAGGGAGAGAGAATCCTTGAGCAGACTCTGCGCTGACTGCAGAGCTCAACGTGGGGCTTGATCTCAGCACCCTGAGATCATGACCTGAGTCAAAACCAAGAGTTGGCCATTTAACTGACGGAGCCACCCAGGCACCCCAAGCCTAAAGTGCAGCATTTATAATTTTTACTAAGGTTATTGCTGGCTTTTTTTTTTTTAAGTTGTGTTTTTCATTTGTGTGGAAGCTAATTATTTGATGATTGTTTAGTATCTACTATACGTATGTGTGAATAATGACTACTCCTAGTTTATTTCTATTATGGTCTCTGTCCAATAATCGTAAATCTTTTAAGAATTTTCTCGTGATTATGTTTTGCACAAATTATGTTTATGCACAAATCTATGCGTATTTGCCATGTGTGATTTTCCTTTTTCTCTCCCACAATGAGCATAGTCAAATATGGAATTAGTTTTGCTGAGAATGTGAATTTGTGAGATACGATGATTATTAGTGAAGCAGTTACTGTTGCTCTGTATTTACCAAGAAAGATTATACATGTGGTTCTTTACCATTTCTCATTTTCTCTTATTGAAGCCAAGTTTTATTGAATGATGTATTTCTTAGGCATTTCTGATACTGTTTGTGGAGGTGGTGCCTTAGTTTCCTGCTGTTTACTATTGCTTGGAAACCTTATGTTCCTAGGGACTGGTCAAGAAGTTTGCTATGAATTTTGGAAAGTCAGTATTTTTAACTTAAAAAAACAAACCAGAGTTCCAGGCCCAGGTAGGTAGAGTTAGCATATTGCTCACTGGGTACTCTATAAAACCACTACTGAATGCACGGAGCAGCTATTTGAGGACTCTGAAAAGTAAATGCAGGCAGTCCTTGTTGCATGGTTTTGATGTGCATGAGTTTCATTCCCCGGTTTGGTCAATAACACCAGTCCCCAAACAACACAATTTGAATTTCAGTTAACAAAGTTTATTAACTATGAGTAACTGCAAAAAGTACATCCTTTGCTGCTAGCTCTTCAGGTCACACAGTACTGTGTAACAGATCACTGCTTTTGAAGTCCGTTGCTGATTGGTCACAGATAGTAAAACGTATGTTGTGTTCCTTCCTTGTCTTCTAATGATAAACCTGTGGTGTGCTATTTTACAAAAATAAATAATAATAAAGGAATCGGCTAACAGTGGAACAATAAGTGAAAAGCGATAGTGCTGGAAGTGAAATGTGAATCGTATTATGAAGGAATTCTGTGTGGAGGTATAAAGAAATAGCTGCTCATAGTGGGAATATTGGCACTGCTGCTATTCAAGAGTCCCTAGATATACGCCAGAGACATTTAGTGAAATCATTTTTAGGGAATGACAAATTCTCCGAAAGAGTTTCTCCAGATTAAAACATCCCATTTTTCATTCCATTTATTTTTTGCTCTTCTATTCATTGCCTACAATCATCGTAGTAAAAACTTCTTTTTTTTTTTTTTTTAAAGATTTTATTTATTTATTCGACAGAGATAGAGACAGTCAGCGAGAGAGGGAACACAAGCAGGGGGAGTGGGAGAGGAAGAAGCAGGCTCATAGCAGAAGAGCCTGATGTGGGGCTCGATCCCAGATCGCCGGGATCACGCCCTGAGCCGAAGGCAGACACTTAACCGCTGTGCCACCCAGGCGCCCCCGTAGTAAAAACTTCTATATACTGAGCAAACTAATCTTCCCTAGGCACTGTTCTAATTATTTTACATACAGTGTCTTATTGTGCCCTCAAAACAATTATGTGAGAATTTTAGCTATGTTGTGAAATATGTGGCTAGGAACAGAAGCAGAAACAAAAGTAGCACAGCTGAGGGAATCACTGCCAGGCTTCCCCCTGGTCTTTTGGAATCATGATGTTTTCAATGATCATACCTCTTATTTGGAGTACCCACTGATGCCTGGGTGATTTCCTTTCATAGACTTGCTTTTCAATGTAGTCAGTCCTTTTGAGTGATATACTCTTTTCCAGTTCATTAAACTTGACTTCTGTTTTGTCTCTAATTAGAGTCTTTTACGTAGAGCCATCACAGAACTTTCTCTATGAGAGCACAGAGCTCTATGAGAATTTTAAAGTTTTATATTTTTATTTTATTTTATTAATTAATTTATTTTTAAAGATTTTATTTATTTGACAGAGAGAGCACAAGCAGGGGGAGCAGTGGAGGGAGAGGGAGAGGTGGTTCCCCGCTGAGCTGGGAGACCAATGTGGGGCTCGGTCCCAGGAACCTGAGATCGTGACCTGAGCTGAAGGCAGACACTTAACCGACTGAGCCACCCAGGCATCCTGATATTTTTATTTTAATGTTAATCTAAAAGCTTATGTAGTTTTACACAATTTCATTTATCTACTAGTTTCCAGAATAATGAGTCGGTTTCCTAGCATGCTCTAGTAGTGACCAATGATTTTTTTTCTCTTTGAGGATCATTAACTCACAAATCTATGCGTATTTGTAGTGTTTGAATCCATTGTAGTTAATATTTCCATTGATGCTCAAATTATTTCATCATTGCCTAGAGAGAGACTTCTCAACTTCAAAGTTTAAAATCGTATCCTAAAAAAATATCATATCTTGACAATTTGGATAAACTATCTTTATAATTGCCATTCAATTTCAGTGCCCAAGTTTTATTTGTATTCGTACCAGTACATAGTAGGAATGTTTCAATGATTTTAGTCTAAAATCAAATGAACGGAGGTAAATGAATAGACCTAATATGTAAAGAATACAGTCATCTCAAGTTGAGGTGAAAAATATGGCATAGCATGTTCTATGATGCTGGTTTTACAGTATTTTAGATAGGGGAACTAGGTGGAAAATGGAATCATCATTTGGTACCTGCACAGCTAGCCACGCTAAACTCTTAGAACATGTACCATTGGAGTCAGTACCACAGTCTTGTGCGGAGCATTGATTTGGCTTCAGCAAAATAACCTCATCCATCACAGTAAATTAATCTTAAATTGAGTTTTATTAGTGCTTTTTTTTTCCATTTCATATCAAGTTTGGTTTGCTTTTAGCACCTAGTTAGGGGTTAAATTCTTAAAGAGTTTAAAACAATTTTTATAATTGTATTATTTCTTTATCTCTTTGTTTTTGTGTTTTAGGAGTTATCAGATCGGTTTCATGCATCACAGATTTTGTGCGGCATCTCTTGTGCTATTGCTACTTTAGGTGTAGGTTTTTTTTTTTAAAGATTTTATTTATTTGATATAGAGTGAGAAAGAGAGAGCACAGGCAGTGGGGGGAGTGTCAGAGGGAGAGAGACAAACAGATACCCACTGAGCAGGGAGCTGGACACTGGGTTTGATCCCAGGACCCAAGATCATGATTGAGCCCAAGGCAGATGCTTAATCAACTGAGCTACCCAGGCGCTCCAGTAAGTGTAGATTTTAATTCAATTATATTTTCATTTTTGTATCTTAGGTGGAGGACCTGTTTTTGCCATGATATTTGTAGGCGTAATTAAAAAATATTTATCTCATTTACCTTTTACATTATAGCTTTTGGTCTTTATATATCAGCCTGTTCATCTATTCAATGGCTTCTGATGTATCTTTTTAAAATTTTAAAAGGAGGTTGCCAAATAGTTTGTCTTACTTTTTATCTTATTTCTGAAATGATTATATTTCCAACATCTGTTATTACTTCTAGATTTTGGGGTAATGTATCATTTCTCTTATTCTGTAATATTTTCCATATGGTTCCGTGATGGGTTTTTTGTTGTTGTTGTTGTTGTCAGTAGGGGTTGTGTGTCTGTATGTGTGGAAATTCATTTTATTCATCAGCTTTTAGCTACAGCTTAGGATTTGTTAGCAGTAAGCCCACACGAAAAGGATGATGGCAAGTTGTGCTTCTGGCATTGGTAGGTAAGATTATTTTGGATAACCTCTCCTATTCAGAACAACTAGAGAGGCAAAAAAAAAAAAAAAAAAAAGAAAGTAAAAAATATTATGCCTCTATTAGAGAACAACCAAGTAAGTGAGGAATTTTGTAGTCTAGATCTGGTAAAGATCTGTCAAAAATGGAAGTCCAGAAGGATGAGTTGTGCATTTGTGACTCTTCCCTTAAGGCGCAGCTGATTTCAAAAGAGATGGCTTAGAAGCAGAGAGGATCGAATCAAAGCTATCAATAGACTGGAGAGGCCAGGGAGACCAACACTGGAGTTCAGGAATTTCCCAGCTTTCACTGGAGACCCCAAAGAATGATAGCCTAGGAAAAATGATGAGCTGAAAATGAGAGAAGTGATAAACTGAAAATAGACCTGTCCTGATGGGGGCAGAAGCTCAGCTTTGAATCGTCTTGGTTCCTAACTAGGTTAAGGTTATTTGGGTTTCCTAGTGACCCTAGCCCGACTTCCTGCTAGAAGCAAAACCAGATCCCTTCTAGAGGAAGATGTCATCATCCAGAGCTTTAAATAATCTCCACAAATTTTCATATACAATGTCTATCACATGATAAATAATTAGGCATAAGAAAATACCAGAGGTAACTGAAAATCAAGGGAAAAAAACAGACAATAGTAACATAAATGAGAATATAAAAAATTCTGATTAACTCATTCAAGAAATTAAAAGACAAGATTGAGAATCTTGACAAAGAATTGGAAACTCTAAAAAAGAACCAAATGAAAATTACAGAAACTGAATAATATAAGTAAAATAAGCAAATAAATAAATTAAAACTAATCCTGTGAAAGTATGGATTAAATAGCAGTTGGTATTACATTGAAGAGAGAATTAATGAGTCAGATAGGCCAGCATAAGATACCCAAAAAAGAAAAATGAACAAATGAAAGAATGAATAATATAGAAAAGAGCATGAATGACATATAGGATTTGGTAAAAAGGTAACTGGAATATAACGATTTTTAGAAAGAGAGGGAGGAAGGAGAGAAAGGGGCAGAAACAATGTTTGAAGAGATGGCTGAGAATTTATAACACAGGAAAGATATCAAGGTACAGATTCCATGATCTCTGGGTCAAAAATGAGTTAACTACAAATAAAACTTCACATTGTTATATCAGAGTAAAACCATTAACAATCAGAGTCAAATGAAATCTTAATAATTAGAGCTTTTTAAAAAGGACAGACTACCCACAAAAAAAAAGCAGTAATAAGAAATAACAGCTTACTTTGTTTCTAAAAGGATACTGACATCAGACTTCACTTGAAAGATGTGAATAATAAAGATAAACACAGAAAAAGTTAATAGAGCTGGTTCTGTCACTAACTTGTGTGATCTAAAGTCATTTTATATTTCTAGTCCTTTTTTCGTGTTACAGTTTAGATTTGAACTTCTTAACATGGTTTAATTTTATTCAGAGCTTGTCAGAGGTTACTGATACACTATTTTGTGTTCACTGTATAAAATCTTTGGTCTACTTACATGTTAGATTTAATTTTATTTTACTTACATATAATACCTCTCAAGGTAGACCTTGTTTTCCTCGGCCTTCTCTCTGTATTTCTCTGGATTAATAGAGAACCCAATTTGTATAACCCAACTCAGGGAAGCAGGGGACAGAGAGTGTGAAAATATTAGCCTCCCCCCCCCCCCCCAGAAATGAGAGCAACATTAGAGGTGCATTCCTGAAATTTTATTTCTTTTAATCCAGACTGTTTTATCCTTGGTGCTGCAGAAGAGCTAAATCCAAATAACCAAAATGAGAAAGGATTTGCTTATTTGTTGTCCATATTCTGATTCATCCGTGCTTTCTCTTCATCCAAGGCTACTTTTTTTTCCTGCACAGTTCCCCAAGGAAACCAAGTTGTTCTCTCCATAAGTGGAGTTCTACTCTTTAATTCTGGCCGAATTTAGGAAACTCTGTCCTCTCAATCATTTGTTTTGACATTCTCTTTAAAGAGTTATGGGTGACTTGTTCTATGGATCTATGCATAATTTTTATTATTTTTTATTTATCCTTGGATAAGATATCTAGACCTGAAGATGCCCAGCAGGTCAGGGTCTGTGGTACTCTCTGTTACTTTGGGTTTCAGTTGAATCCTCTTTTCAAGTCTGTAGCTGTGTACAGCTCTGGACATTATTCTTTATATTTAGTGTCTTTTTATTTAATGTAGCTCTTTAGGTCTAAAAGTTGTCTTATATCCCCTGCTGTCTGACTCCTTAATAATCTGAAGAGAGAGTTTGGACAACTCTATTCCCTAGTATGTATTAACAGTCTGACATCTGACCACATAGTTTTCTGGGATTTGAAGTCTTTGAATGAATGAAAAAGATGTTCTGATATACAATTGGGCAATGCACATTATTTTAATAGCAGTAGTCACTGTGATAGCTGGTTAGTTTCCTGTTCGTTAAAGACCTGGGGCTTCTGAAGGAATATTTAGAAGGGAGGAAGACTGTCTCCCATCTTTCAGATATATGGCCTTGTTATATTTTTAAGTTGGGTGGCACATCAATTAGACATTTAATCTGGTTTTGAAAGCCCTTAGGTAGTAGACCTGTTTTTCACCTCTGCTAATAGAAAGACGGAATAGGTAGCAACAGATACTATTTAAAACCAAGTGTTAGAATTGATTCTGAGAATATTTTATGTTTACTATGTTTATAGTTGTTAACATACCTTGCTTCAAAATTTTTTCTGATATAAATTCTCTTCGGGAACTCAGATTATTTCAGAAATAACTTTAAAAATCTCATGTCTGTTTGTATTTGGAATTGTTTAGAGAGAATAACTTTTCCTTCATTATATTCTTTAATTTAGTTAAAAGAAAGCTTGGAACAATCAATAGGCCAACTGCGGAGTCAACGTTTATTGAGAAGCTCAGGAGGGAGAAGTATTTCTGTTACAAGTCTGAGTGCAAGTGACCTTGATGGTGGCACTGTGACAGGTAAACTCTTCAGATGTTTTGAAAACTCTCTTTTGTTGTACAAATATTTCTGAAGTCCATATTGAATACATTTAATCTTTGGAGAAATAGGACCCGTGTATATAAATAAGGCTAAGAAGAGGCAGTTGTCAGTGATTTTGTGGTGACTATTTTGAAGTGTGTTCAGTGGGACTTTGTTATTCTATTACTTTTGTTCTCAGACTGCATGGACTGCATAGAGTTTTACTTGACGAAACTTGGATTTAATTGTCTGCCTCGAATCAAAACGAATACACAAATAGGATTTACTGTGTGGTGTACTTTCTAGATGAGAAGTCTTGTCCCAGCATCATAGTTTTTCAAAGTCTGATTAAGAAATATTTTATGACTTTTGTTAAGAACAGGTGAATTTTATCTTTGGTGTGCAGCTAGATTTCAATGGCTAGATTAAAGATGTAATACTTGGTTTGCCTGTAGTTAATCTTACTCAATACTTTCCTACAACACTGAGATCACAGTTGAATGGAAAATACTTAGAATAGAATAGAAAAGTCTGCAGTGAAGAGAGGTGATTTACGTAGAAGTGAGCATCAGTAGCCTGTATTAATATTGCTGTTGATCATAATAAGGATTAAAAATTGGACATGATTAGCTATTTTTTACATAGTTTTTATTGATTTTTAAACTGTTCAGATTTTAGATTACTTTGTTGTTTGAAAAATTGTTTTATTGGTATTAAGTCACATTTTAGAAAGACATAAAAGTTATTTTTATTTACCAATTTATTATTTTTAAACAAGGGAAATACTATATTATATCTTTGAAAAGTATAGCAAATTAAAACCTGTGATGTTTTCTATCTCCAAATTATTTCTCTTGATCATTTTATCTATTTTAAGAGCAAGATCGGTGCCGATTTTGTGGCCCTAGCAAAATACTTGGGAAATAGTCTGGGTTAGGGCCTGGGTGTATATCCATGTCTGCTATATATTTTCTGAACAAAATTTTAGATTGTTTCTTCTTCTGCATGTTTTTATTCTCTTTTTTTCTTTCATCTCTGAAGAGAGCTACCGGTTTCCACCTACCTCACCCCTCAAGGACTATGGGGATCAACAGGGTACTAAGCGAATTAGGTCTAGAACTGGTGTCCGATTTGTTCGGGAGACTGACGACGTGGGCCAGGTACTTTGTATTATTCTGTAATCTGTATTTGATTTTTTTTTTAAACCAAGTAAACTATTTGATTTTCAATAAATAATTATCATCATTTATTTTGAATTTTGTAATGGAGGAGGATGTTTTGTGGAACATTCAAAGGTGAGTTTAGCTGGACATGTTTTGTTTCCTTGTACCAGTGGCTCACTCTTCTGTAAGCCCTGCTAAGTCAGCTAGTTTTTTTTCATATAAGCAAGTTAGTCTGTGTGTGGTTAGCCTATTGATTTTTTTCATTAGTGTTTTTCTGATTGTTGAATCACTGATGGAGCTATTTAATAGAAGCAGGAACTTTTATATTTTTTCATGTATTTCATGTATTCACTGAGGGTTTTGGGCATATTGGTTCTACAGATATATTTCTTTTTCTACTTCTTTAAACTTTCCTACAAGAGCTGAAAAAATTTTTTCTCGTTGCCTTGGGTAGCTAAATTAATTAGATAAGGGCTAGAGGATGTTGCTGACTTTGACATCTTTGTTTTGGTGGTTTCAGGATTGTGGGCTCAAAGTTTGTCAGGATACTCTCCTGTAGCTTTTACTTGTTATAGCATAAGATGGAAGTAACAGAACCAAGTGTACGAGAAGACACCTTGTAGGAACTTTTCCTTTACTGTGTTACTTATTTCTTTTGGTAGGTCCAACTTGCTAGAGTGGGTTATATAATGAAGCTTGGAGCAGAGAACAATATCCTAGCATGATTCATTTACTCTTTCATTCTGTTTATTTAGTGCTAGTGTTCTGGGACAGTGCTTGTGCTTGGAAACAGGAATAAGTAAAAACCTTGCCTTTTCGTGGAGTTTGTAATCTGGGGGGGGGAGGGGGTAGTTATTAATCGAATAGGTACACAAATACACCCTTAATTGTGAGCTGAGTTGCATGCTACAACAGAAAGCATAGGGCCATGGGCGTGTGTGGTAGAGGGACTTGCCCCAGTCAGGGAAGGTTTCCTGAAAAAGGCTGATGGAGCTGAGACTGGAAGGTTGAGTGAGCCATTTTAGGTAGAACAAATACTTTGGCAGGAAGGAACCTAACACCTATGAGCAACTTAAAGAAGGCATGTGGCTGAAGACGTATGAAGGGCCGAGACTGTGCATAGTCTTGTAAGGGGGTGACAATTATTTTGAAAAGATCACTCCACTTCTAGTGTGGAAAAATGGAATCGTGGGCAAACCAATTTAGAGGATATTGCTGTGTTGTGGTTGTGAGAAGCTAGTTGCTTGGATTAGGATAAATGGAGTTGGAGAGAATGGGGTGGAGGAATAGACTTAAAAGGTATTTGGTGGGTAAAATGAAAGGTCTTGAAGATCAGATGACCATTTGGGGAGGGTGGGAATGATTGAAAAGGAGGTGTCAAAGTTGAGTCCTAGGATTCTGGTTTGCAAAACTGGAAAATCACGGCAAAACCCAAGTGAATGGTCTGCTTTTCATCTACTGTATTACCTCCACTCCTTTCTTTTTAACTGTTCTTCCTGGTTTTAAGTCTCTAAAGATGACCTTTAGCTCCACATTGACTGTGTACTTTCTTAATGCCCTGCATATCATTTGTCATTTTGTTTGCATGTCTATCTCCCATGTTAAATTCTGAGCCCTTTTGTTTCCTACCCTAAATTGACAGCACTGGTTAGTTGCTCAATGTTAAATTCATTTGTTGAAAAAAAATCAATTTGTTTTTCTGCAAATCTCTATAACTTGCAATTTTTTGGTCACAAATTATAGTATACACATACATATATGGTATACATATTTACAGTTAGAAGTACAGTAATTTAAAGAAAGATCCATGTAACCACCACCCAGGCCACGCAGGCCAAGAATCGGAGTATTATCATACCCCTAAGGCTCTTTTATGCTCCTCCTTCCCCCAAGGGCTATCAACTACCCTGACTTGTATATTAATCATTCTGTAGCTTTAAAACAAAACATTTGCATTACTTACATCTTGTTTAGTATCGCCTGCGTTTAAACTTTGTACAAGTGGAATAATACTGTATGTCTTCTTTTGCTTTTTTTCAACTGATGTTCTGTTTTTGACATTCAGCCTTACTAATGTGTAGGTAGGTTTGATCATTTCATTTTTACTACTGTATTATACTCCACTGGGGAAATATATGACAATTTATTTATATCCATTCTGTTCTTAATGGACTTTTGGTTTATTTTCAATGTTTTCATTATGAACAGTATTGCTCCAAACATTCTTGTACATGGTTCCTGGTGCACGTGGGCAAGAGTTTCTCTGCAGCGTAGATTGGGATACTGTTTCATGTGGTTTAGCTGAATAGAGTTCTTGGGTAACACAGCCATGCTCATTTGTTTATGGCTACTTCTGTGCTAAAATAGCAGCATTGAGTAATTCTGACAGAGGTCATATAGCCCGAAAGCCTTAAATATTTGCTGTTATACCCTTTACAGAAAAAGTTTGCTGGCTTTTTTTTTTTTTTAAGATTTTATTTATTTATTTGACAGAGATAGAGACAGCCAGCGAGAGAGGGAACACAAGCAGGGGGAGTGGGAGAGGAAGAAGCAGGCTCATAGCGGAGGAGCCTGATGTGGGGCTCGATCCCATAATGCCGGGATTACGCCCTGAGCCGAAGGCAGACGCTTAACTGCTGTGCCACCCAGGCGCCCCGCTGGCTTCTTTTTTTTTTTTTTTAGGGTATCTAAAAGGACCAGAACTACTGGACTATAAAGGATGTGATGGTTAATTACCGTACCATAGAAGCTGTGATGGTTTATATATAAAAAGTTACATATAACTTTTTAAAAAAATTGCTTTTCTTTGGGAAAATATTTATTTCAGAATAGACATGTATTTTATTATGTCTTAATAACATTATAAAATTTGGGCATTAGTGCAAAAAATAAGTTCTTACTAACTTCAGTAAATCTTCATGGAAGAATTAAACAGAATCCTAAATGGATAACTATGCTTTGCCTTTACCAGCTTCATGCTTTTCATCAGTCCCTCCGAGACCTCAGCAGTGAACAAGTTCGGCTTGGAGATGATTTCAATCGGGAACTTGCCAGAAGAAGCCGGTAAAAGCAGAATATGGTTTTTGTTGTAGGCACGAGTTATTAGAAGAACACAATAAGTTCTGTAATTGACATGTTTACATAAATTTAAAAATCAGTGCTGTTTTTGTACGAGTATTTTAAAATTTATTAATAGAGCAGTTTACAAATCCTTTGAATTTAGAATGTACCATGACTCCATGTTAGACAAATTAATTTCATGTTTTTTTTTTTTTTTTCAGATTTTTACTTATTTATTTGAGGGGAGGAGCAGAGGGAGAGGGACAAGCAGGCTCCCTACTGAGCTGGGAGCCTCACGACTCAGAGCTTCATCCCAGGACCCTGAGATCATGACCTGAGCCAAAGGCAGACTATTAACAAACTGAGCCACCCAGGCTCCCCTAATTTCATATTTTTAAAAACATTTTAACTTACTACAGTGGAGCGCTGCCATTACAGAGAGATGCATTGTGAGACCTTAGCAAAAAGGTCGATTTGCAAATATGATGGAGAGGGCAAAAGATAGAGGCAGAGACCAATCTGTTATTTTAGCTTTCAGTTGAAATCTTCAAAAGTGATGAGTGGTTTATATCAGACAAGTCTTTGCAGTTTTATCAATTCTGGGTAATCCCCAACAAGTATCACTTTATTTAAAGTTTCTTCACTATCTTTTCATTTGCATCATCAGCAGTGACAGTTGGTTTTCATTTGGAGGCCCTATTTTTACAAGAAACCAAACTTTTTATCCCTTCTCAAGAGTCACAATCTATATACAGCAGTGATGAGGCAACAGCAAAGCTGAGTGGAAGTTTGTTTACCAGCTTCACTTGCTAACTCCCATTCCAGCTGACAAAATCATTCCACACACCAGTTTTGTGTTGCTATAGGAAAAAGGGTCAGAGCTATAAATGTAAAGCTGTGATTATCAGCTGTAGTCTGTATAATTTACCTGCTTTTAAATGAGGAAGGTAGGAAATTTAGTAGTAAGAATTAATACTTTACTAATACTCCTAGTACTAGTAGTTAGTATTATTGAACAGTTACTTCATGCCAGATAGATTTAGGTTTAAATTTTACAACAACCCTAATGAGGTAGTCATTATTATTTTTTCCAGTTTTTGAATGTGGAAAGGGGCACGAAGAGATGAAGTAACTCAGCTTGCTGGAATGCAAATGGGGCTTGTGGTCTAGTTAGGATTCAGATGTAGGCATATGGCCCCAGAGTATTTGCTCTTTACCACTTATAGTACCCTGTGGTTCAAAATCATTTTTATATGTAGCTGGTATGAATAAAGAAATGAAGTTCCTGAATTTTGAGCTATATTGTTGAGCTATATTTATTGTTAATCTTTTAAGCCGGTAAGGGATAGTTAATTTAAAATTAGGTATTTAGTTTTGACAAGTTGATAAAATCAGCAGAATGGTGTCAACATTCTAATGTAGTATGTTCTTGGATTGCTTTATTGTGTAGCTTTTACACATTTGAAGAAAGGGTACAAATTAAGCACTAGGAACATGAATTTTAGGAATTTGTCCTGTAAGAAGACAAAAGGGAACTTGTAGAGATGATTTACTTATTTAGTTTAAATGATCATTTGGATGTGCAACGGTAGACTGGGAGTTTTCTGATCCATGGGCTGGTACTGTCTGCTAAGAGTTTGTATGACCCAGAAGCAGAGAAACTTAAGCCAGATTAGGAGTCAAGTTTCTTATGAAACCTGGTGACTTAACTTTGTGAGTGAGGAAGATTTTAGGATTCCATTCTGCTTTGCTTGTACCACAAATTCTTAATTTATATTTATAAAAATATTTATAGAATGTTGCTAGATTTAACTTCCTGTGTGATTCAGAAAGATTAACATTCTCATTTAATTACTGATTTTTCATTTTTTGACATTTATTACAAAAGGTACATTGAATAAAAGTACACTAGAAAGCAAGCTTTTAGAAAGGATTAAATAAAATTTAACTTAGAACTCACTCACTTTGGATGCCATATGGAAAATTGATTTGGGAAGGGCAAGTTAGAAGACTGTTACATTAGTGTGTGAGAGATGATGGCTCGACAACGATAATGGCAAGGAAGAGATGGACGGTGATGTGTTTCAAGATATTTTTTTGAGACCGAAGAGGTAGGGATTTGGCAGTGGATTGGATATGGGGGGTAAAAGAGAATAAACCAAGGATGACTCCCAGATGTCTGACTCGAGTAGCTGGGTAGATGGTAATTCCACTTCCTGAAATACAGAAAACTGGTAGGGATAGGTCAGGTATAGAAATTAAGAGTTTGGCATTGGATGTGTGAGGTTTGAGATGCCTGTGAGACGTCCAGATGTAAAATATGCAGCTAGATATTTACTCTGGAGCTCAAAGGAAAAGTCTCTGTTAGGGATGTGAGTTTAAGAGTGGTGAGCATAGAGAAGTGGTATTTGGAAAGGGATGATATCTAGAAACTGTATGGAGAGCAGGAAGGACAGGGTTCAGGGTCAAAAAGTTCCAACATTAGAAGTCTTATATACATAGAGGAGGGGCTTGAGAAGGAACAGCTAGTGAGATGTGGGACATCCAGAAGTACGTAGAACCAAAAAGCCGAGAAGGAGGTACAAGTAAAGATATTTTCAGAGATTTAAAGACTTAGAAAATTTACCTTTTAGGGTAAATTATATCTGAGGATGTTCCTAAGAACATATAAGTAAAATAAGAGGATAACCAAGAAAGAGGAAGGTACAGGTTATGAGAAATAATAAAACTAACCCAGAAACTTGGTGAAAGTAATCCCCAGAATGATAGCCATATAGGAAATAATTCACTCTAAATTAGAGCAGGAAGTAGGTATCCTTTGAGAAGAATGTAGTCAGGAAGAAGGGAAGTAGACTCTTAATAGATGATTCTGTAAGAAGTCTGAGAAAAATATCAATGATGTGATAAATAAGGCCCATATAAGGTCAAAAGATGAGAAACTCTAGAAAAAACAAAAGTGCAGTTAAGTTAATGATGCAGATATGAAGCTGACTAATATGGAAACATGATCGAATGTAAGCAAAAAGCATCAATTCTCTGTGATGGAATAATTCCTAAGAGGTATAAATGTATTATGTAAATTACATAGGCTACCAGTAGAAAAACTAAAAATGGTAATGAGTGTATCTGAAATTGGAGAGGGGTATCAGCTAAATATTTCAAAATAGTCAATTGACAATGTCTATAGGTGAAAATGATGGAGTTAACCATTGAAAGAATGAAGTATGGAAATGGTTGAGCATGGGTGCCAATGGTGAGTGGAACCAGAGGTAAAGAGGTGTGAGAGAGGAAGGGCTTTGCATTTATTTGTTAAGTCTTTCTGTACTATTTGAGTATTTATCATGTGTGTTACTAATTTGTTGGGAAAAAAGGTAATGGGAGGTAAGTTTGTAAGGATAGCACACTCTGATGTAATTTGATTACCTGTTGCTAGCAAGGATGTGAGATCAGGTTTTGGTCCTCCATCTCCCTCACCCTTCCTTTTTAATTTAAAATGAGACATATTGCAGCCTATTTGTTTATTGAAGATGATGTTTTAGTATAGCATTGGTTCTCAAAGTATAATTCCCAAATCACCATCGGCATCAACTAGGGGTTTGTAGAAATGCACATTCTTGGGCACCATTGCGGATCTAATGATTCAACAGTCCGTCTTAAGTCCTCTGGGTGTTTCATATATTGGCTAATGTTTAAGAACCACTGCAGTAGAATATTATGTGATAACATTATGTTGTAAATTTAACTAATTGTGTATATTTTCTCAAACAGCCAACTTAAAATATTTTTCTTTGCCTAGGTCGGATGCTGAAACAAAAAGAGCTTTGGAAGAATTGACTGAAAAACTTAATGAAGCCCAAAAACAAGATGTGGTAAGAACTCTTTGTTAAAAAAAAAAATTATTTCATATGCAGATGATAGTGTGGCTGGGTTGATTGTAATCACACTGATGTGATGTGATTTTAACTTTTTGGGTGGTATGTGCCATTTTGTCTAAAATATATTCTTGCACTTCTTGTAAAATATTCATGAATTTTGGGTATTAAAGTTTTAAATGTTTACAGTGGTAATATATTAGAGATAGAATTATTATTTGTTTAATTTTTAGAGTTTCCTTATGAATATTCAAAAGAGACCCAGTGATTCCATGGCTTTTGTTAAAGGATGTTTGAGAAATTTGGAATTTCTTGATAGTGACTCTGTAGCTCTCCTAAGTATTTTCATTTCACATAACGTGTGTAATCACAATTGCTGCAGAGACCTTGCTGTCTGTTGTTGTTTGGCATGATGACAATTAAAAGTACCCCTAATTCTCAAGTTTCATTATCTCAAACTCAGGTTGTTGACAGTCATTATTCAGTGGTTTCTTTTTATCAAATCACTGTCCTTGGTTGAATTAAAGTGAAAAATGAAGTACATACAGTGTCTGTTTCTTTGCATTATAAGGTTTTTTTTTTTTTTTTTAGGAGAAAAAAATTAATAGAAATGGTCAACTCAACTTGGAAATTTACCAGCATCAGGAGCAATGTGTATTTATTCATATCCCACAGTACCTTTTGTTTTTTTAAGACCAGGAATGGTAGCAGACAGAATTTTTTTCTTAACATGTTTTATTCAAACTGAAAGTTTCCAAATATAGGCAGATATTTTTTCTGCAGTTTTTATTGTGTTTACAGTTCCTTATGTAGATATGTTGAGTTTATTTTGGAGTTTGGATTTATTAGCCACATATGCTAAGAGATGGATATGCTCTATTTTCAAAGAGATCAACTTAGTTACTCTTCTTGCAGGGAAATTTGCCCATTTCAAAAATTTGAATAAACATCTGGCCACATAAAAGCACATTCCTCTTGTGCTTTTGGTGCTGATTTCTTTGCGAAGCTCCCAGAGAGGTGAAGATATAATGTCTGTCTTCTGTTGAAATAGACAAAATCTTTGCAGTTAGTGCATAATGATATGCCAGCTGATGCTGATGTGTGATCAGGAAATGGGGTACTTCTTTTTTTTTTTTTACATAAAGTCCTAGATTTTCCAAGGCACACCAAAACCTTCAGTTTAATTTGTGCCAATCTAAAATACTTTAACTATTATACTTCAAAAAAAAATTTTTTTTCTGAGATTAACACGTTTGGTGCCTTTCTTTGTTAATTGCAGTGGTTCACACAGCAAGAAGTCTATGCCATTTTCTGATTTACATACTATCTAAACAGGAACTGAACACACACTTTGAAGAATGTAGCTCCCAGATCCTTCATAATTTACTAAATGATCTTCTTGTATATTCTAGAGTGGAACCTGTCCCCTGGCAGCAGAACCTGCCGAAGCTCTGTCTTTTTTTTTTTTTAATTTTTAATTTTCTAAATTTGTAGGTATAATTTACTTACAGAAAAGTACATGCATTAGTGTATAACTCAGTGAATTATTACAAGGTGAATAGGCCCATGTAATCACCACCCAGATCTAGAAATAAAACATTACCAGTGCACGAGAAGCCTCCTCATTCCCTATCCCAATCACTAATTATTCCTTCTTTTTCAAAGATGACTATTTTGACTTTTTACCCCATGGTTAATTTTGACTGTTTGGAATTTTTTGTAGAAGTGGAATCCTATAGGGCATGGTTTTTTGTATCTGTTTTTTGATAATCCTTAAGGTTATGATATTTCTGGGCGTTGTGTCAAGCACTTCCAGTTTGTTCATTTTTACCGCTCTTTGGTATTCCATTGTATGGATTTACTGCAATGTATTTTAACATGCTATTTGAATTATTTCAAATAAGGCTGGCTGTGATTAATCTTATTCATGATTTTAGTGCACATGTACATGCATTTCTGTTGATATGTAGCATGTAGTGCAATTGTTAGGTGCTTTCACGTTTAGTAGATACTGATAAATAGGTTTCCAAAGTGGTTTCTGGTTCCCAGAGTGCATGAATTTGCACTCCCACTGACAATCTAGGAGAATTTATATTGCTTTTCATCATTTCCAATACTTGGTATTATTAGTCTTTCAATTATAGCCAGTATATTAGATGTTTATAGTGTCTCATCATGGTTGTAATTTGCATTTTCATCATTACTAGATGATGAGCGTTTTTCACATTTTCTCTTTTCTAGAGTTTCTCATCTTTTGGCCTGATATGGGCCTTATGTATCACATCATTGATATTTTTCTCCAATTTCCTACTGAATTGTCTGTTAGGAATCCACTCCATTCTTTTTGTTTTGTTTTGTTTTTTTGTTATTTGTTTTTTGTTTTTTTTAACTTAAATTCAGTTAATTAACATATAATGTATTATTAGTTTCAGAGGTAGAGTTCAGTGATTCATCAGTCTTATATAATACCCACTGCTCATTACATCATGTGCCCTCCTTAATGTCCATCACCGATTTACCCCTTCCTCCCACCCCCTCCCCTCCAGCAACCCTCAGTTTGTTTCCTATGATTAAGAGTCTCTTATGGTTTGTCTGCCTCTCTGATTACATCTTGTTTTATTTTTCCATCCTTTCCCCTATGATCCTCTGTTTTGTTTCTTAAATTCCACATATGATGATTGTCTTTCACTGACTGACTTATTTCACTTAGCATAATACACTCTAGTTACATCCATGTCATTGCAAATGGCACTATTTCATTTTTTGATGGCTGAGTAGTATTCCATTGTATATATACATCACATCTTCTTTATCCATTCATCTGTCAACAGACATCTGAGCACCTCCCATAGTTTGGCTATTGTGAACGTTGCTGCTATAAACATTGGGGCGCAAGGTGCCCTTTCAGTTCACTATATTTGTATCTTTGGGGTAAATGCCCAGTAGTGCAATTGCTGGGTCATAGGATAGCTCTATTTTTAGCTCCTTGAGGAACCTCGATACTGTTTTCCAGAGTGGCTGCACCAACATTCCCACCAGTAGTTAAGAGGGTTCCCCTTTCTCCGCATCCTCGCCAACATTTGTTGTTTCCCGAGTTGTTAATTTCAGCCATTTTGACTGGTGTGAGGTGGTTTCTCATTTTTTTTTTTTTTTTATTTCTTTCCTGGTGGTTTTGATTTGTCTTTCCCTGATGCCGGTGATGTTGAGCATTTTTTCATGTGTCTGTTGGCCATTTCTATGTCTTCTTTGGAGAAATGCCTGTTCATGTCTTCTGCCCATTTCTTGACTGGATTTTTTGGTTTTTAAGTGTTGAGTTTGATAAGTTCTTTATAGATTTTGGATACTAGCCCTTTATCTGATAAGACATTTGCAAATACCTTCTGCCATTCTGTCGGTTGTCTTTTGGTGGTGTTGATTGTTTCCTTTGCTGTGCAAAAGCTTTTTATCTTGATGAAATCCCAATAGTTCATTTTTGCCTTGGGGTTTCCCTTGCCTTTGGAGTCACGTCTAGCAAGAAGTTGCTGCAGCCGAGGTTGAAGAGGTTGCTGCCTGTGTTCTCCTCTAGCATTTTGTTGGATTCCTATCTCTCATTTAGGTCTTTCATCTATTTTGAGTTTATTTTTGTGTATGGCTAAGAAAGTGGTCCAGTTTCATTCTTCTGCATGTGGCTGTCCAATTTTCCCAGCACCATTTGTTGAAGAGACTGTCTTTTTTCCATTGGATATTCTTTACTGCTTTGTTGAAAATTAGTTGACCATAGAGTTGAGGGTCCATTTCTGGATTCTCTGCTGTGTTCCATTGATCTATGTGTCTGTTTTTATGCCAGTACCTTACTGTCTTGGTAATTACCGCTTTGTAATATAGTTTAAAGTCTGGAATTGTGATGCCACCAGCTTTGGTTTTCTTTTTCAAAATAGGAATCCACTCCATTCTTGTTGGCTATTGGTTATTTTCTTTTTTGAGATGCCAGTTTGCTTCTTTTGCCCATCTTTTTTTTGTGTGTGTGTGTGTGTTGCTTGTCTTTTCATTATTGATTTGTGGGAGGTCTTTATTTTGTATATGAGCATTCTGTCAGTTATATATATTGCAGTGTTGTCTCCAGTTGTCTAGAGTTTTTTGTCTAATTCTTAAAACTCTCTTAATGGGTCTTATGTTGAAATTTAATCTAGTTCAGTTTTCTATCTCTTTTTTTGTGGTTGGTGTTTTTTTGACCTGTTTAAGAAATTGTTCCCTATCCTCAGATCATGAAAATATTTTCTTATGTAATATTCTAGAAGCTTATTTTTTTACCTTTTACATTAAGATCTAATATCTACTTGGAACTGATGTTTAAGGTATGAAGTAGGGATCATACATTTTATATGAATATCTAATTGATTCAGTTTCATTTATTGAAAGAACCACCCCTTTGTTATTACTTTACAGTCCTGTCTTGGTTGTAAATCAAATGTTCATATGTGCAGGCATCTGTTTCTGGATTTATTCAGTCCTCTGGTTCACTTGTCTATTCCAGTGCCCATATCACATTGTCTTGATTACTGTTATTTTATGGTAAGTTGTGATGTGGTAGAGTAATCCTTCTACTTTGTTCTTCAAGATTATCCTGTGTGTTCTTTATGCTGCATTTCTGCATACATTTTAGAGTCAGCGTGTGAAATTATTAAAAACTTAGGATCTTGATTAGATTACATTGTATGTATAGGCCAACATGGAGAGAATTGACATTTTTTATAATGTTGAATTTTCCTTTTCATGAACAGAGCAAATTCTTCCATTAATATTTTAAAGTTTTTTTTTTATCTAGAGATCCTATGTGTTATACATTAATTTTAAGATTTATTTTTTGACTTTGATATTTTTATGCCATTTTATGGAATATCACTTAAGATTAAAAATATTAACAATCTTTGTCTTTTTAAAATTTTTAAATAATTTTTTTGGAGGGAGGGGCAGAGGACGAGGGGAAGAAAGAATCTTAAGTAGGCTTCATGCTAGGCGTGGAGCCTGATCTCACAACCTTGAGATCATGACCTGAGCTGAAATCAAGAGTTGGACACTTAACTGACTGAGCCACCCAGGTGCCCCATCTTCAGGTTTCTTTATTTTTTTCCATGTCTCATTCCTTTTTGCAACCTGAGATTCCTCATCTGCCTTAAGAATATACTTTGAAATTTTCTTCAGAGTGAATCTGCATATGCCTGAACGAATCCCATTTAGGATTTCATTTGGAGTGGGTTCTTTGGTGACAGATCCTCTCTGTATTTGTTTGAAAATGTCTTTACTTCAGTTTCTTTATTGGAAGAGATTTTCACTGGATATAAATTCTAGATAGTCCTTTTCCCGCCCTATTCTGTATTTTGAAGATATTTAATCATTTTTTCACTTCTGTTGTTTCTGTTGAGAAGTCAGCTGTTAGTCTTGTTGGTGCTTTTTGTATGGTAATATATATTTTTCTCTAATTTGCTTTTGAGTTTTTCTTCTTAATTTGTTTCTCCGTAGTTTTACTATGATAAGCTTGGTTGTGTTCTTTTGATTTGTGCCTATTCTCTTTGTCTCTTATATTCATTTTAATAAATATTTGTTTGTTGTTTTTTCCTTGTTTTGAATATTTTCTTCTGACCTTTTAATTACTTGTTCTTTCTTCAACTGAATCAACTCTATTAACCCACCCACTGATTTTGTATTCTCAGTTATCACATATTTCACTTATAGAGTTTTGATTTCATTGTTTTTAACTTTGTAGTTCTTTGCCAAAATCCTCAATCTGTGTATCTGTGTGTCATAACTTCATTGTCTAGATCTTCTCAAGGTCTGTTTCTATTTCTGTTATCTCTTATTTTTCTTGGATTTTGATCACATTGTTTTTGCCTACTGTTTATTTTTGATTATCTGGTCACTTTTGTTTGACAAAAAATATATTTCATTCTTATTTGATAAGGATAAGTAATTTGATAATTATTATGTATAAGAATATATATTTAATTTTTGTTATAGATTAAGGGCCATAGCAATCATGGATTACCTTACATTTTTGTTGAGCTATTTCAGTGTTAAAACGTCAGTGCTGGATTTCATCTATTCCTAGATCACCTTATTGCTAGTGGATGACCCTTCAGGAATCTAGCCCAAAGGCTGGGGATGGGGTTGGGGAAGTTTAGGCACACCCTTTTTTGGAATGGCTCTCAACTCGTTTTTCCCCTGTGGCCCCATGCGTCTGTTAAAAACTCTGTTTGGCTTCTCAGTATCACAACTGCTTTTTCTGAAGTGGGCTGATATTTCAGGGAGAAAAGATGGACTAACCTCTCTGAGTTTCTTTCTTCTCTTTCATCTTGGTCTCATATATCTTTCCAGTGCCTTAAAACTGTTTTTTGTTTAAAATTTCTAGTTTTTAAAATTATTTTTAGTGAAAAGTTTGGTCTGAATTATCTAGGCTGTCATTTTTGGAAATGAAACTCCCTGAATGTTTTTGTATATATATGGTTTTATTACTATATTTGAGATTTCTAATACTTTTTCTAAAAGGGTTTTGCTATTTTGTAGCATTGTATGAAGTTCCTTTAACTTGGTGCATAGGTATACAACTTGTGAGCATGCTTATAACAAAGACTTTGCTTCACACTCAGGTATCCCCAATGTTCTGAGATTTTTGTAGTTTTGAGTAAGCTGTGGACAGTTGTACTGTCATGCTGTTTTTTGATGTTAGTTAGGATAGTTTGAGTTTGGAGTTTGAAAATACTAATTTGCATAGTGCACATTACATTTGTTAATGTTTTACCTTTCACTGATTACAAAGAACCCATAATGAAGAGTTATTTCATTTTTATTTCTTTTATATAGCAGATAAAACTAGTACGTATTATCTACAGTCAAGAGTGTTAATGGGGGTCTGAAATATAATTACTGAGCTAAAAGTTAACAGCTGAATTCAAAGAAAGTCCAGCTTCTTTTACCCTTATCACCATGTATCAAGAATTACTACACATCAGATAGAGCTATGATTGCACAACTGGATGTCACACCTCACTAGTGCTCAATTCATTGGTGTAATTGGTGTATACAACTCACCAGTTTACCTAGCTGTCCAGTGTGCCCAGCTCATTAGGACATATTCTTTTATATCGTCTAAACCTAGAAAATTATAGACACTTAATTGTGCCCTTGGTTGAATTGTTCAACTGCTAGTTCCTCCCATCAAGTTGTGTTGCTACAGCTTGTTTTGTGTTTTCTGTAATTTGCTTTCAAAGTAGGGGTGTCTCCTAATTGAGGGCATCTCATACCTCCTGTGGGTGTATGTAGTCTTGATTAAGAAACAATTGTCTAATGCCAAACTTAAAAATCATATTGTTGAATTTTAGAAGGTCTTCTGAAGGCCACATAGTGCTTGCTTCCAATTTATACAAGGCTTTATATAGATTTTCTGAGTCACTTATTCCAATTGAAGTCAACATTTACATTTTATAACTGTTTGACATATTGTGTTGTATTTGTGAATTCATGATCGCATGCTGTCAGAGAACATGCAGTTTTGTTATTTGAACGTTAAACTTCTCAGAGGCTGCAGCTGTTTCCCCTCTCCAGATTTAAGTTCGAAATAAAATTACCAAAGTGATGCATGTTCACTGGAAAACTTTAAAATGTTGTACAAATATATAAAGAAAAATGAATGACTGCCACTATCTCTCACCAATTTTGGTTTCTGTTGGTACTCACTGTTATTCACATTTATTGTGCATTATTCTGAGGCTACAGTTGTTTATCATGCATTTTCTCAGTAACTAAAATATATCTTATAAAAGTTTATAGGACACAATTTCCTGTGAGAGGCAAAAAGTGTTGGTTCCTATCAGACATGCCAAGATTTGATTTGTTAATCCTTTATGATTCATAGACTTTTGATTGTTTAGTTTCTTTTATACTTCCCATTAGAAGGGCATAGTTATTTATAACATGATGTTATGGAAAATATTTTCTTTTAAGACCTAATTTTGGTAATAAGCAATCAATATTGCATGGGCCTCATACTGCAGGGGAAATTTCAGTTCATTAGTTGTCTAGATTCTATCCATTTGAGTGTGATATGAGTACTTACTAAGTTTGATTACTCATGGAGGAAAAGTCAGTTTTATTTTAGTTTTCTATAGGAGGGTCACTGTTTAAATTAAAAATCTAAACATGGATCCAGCTGTTGCTGGAAGAGTTGGTCATTAATTGAACTCTGAGAATTCTGTCAGCACTGCATTTAGGATAACATGGTTGTTGCGTAGATTACAGCAACAGAATGTACAACAAGTATATACTGAAATGGATTTTAAACCAGCAGATATTGTTCAAGGTATGAAGAATCAGCATATTGAAAAGCCATAATACAATCCCATAAACAATGCTTTTTCTCTTATTTTGCCTTCTTTCATTTAAATGCTAACATTAAAAGCTATTCTTATTTGTATTTTGCTATTTTACTATTTTTATATCTATAGAGATTTAGGACTTTTTCATTTAGTAGTAAATTGAGTCATATCAACTCTGATAAAAATGAATTTTTGGTGTTAAGCAACATGGTTAATATTTTTCTTTTAGGTATCGGAAATGGAAAACAAAAGTGAGGAGGCATTAATAATTGTATTCTTTAATTCTTGTTGGGAGTTATCTTATTCAAAAGTTATCATATATGCTGTGTCATTAGGTACAGAGTCCATGCCCTTCCATTTAGAACTACTTTTACTTGCTCTTCCTTTGGTCTTCACCATCTCAGGAAATGACATCACAGCCATCCAGAGGTCATCCAATAATCACTGTAGATCCTTTTCTTCATTCCACAGTCCCAACCCATTATAAAAATCTAGTTCTTTTTATTACTGAAATCCTGCCCAGTTCCATCTACTTCTGTCTAATACTTCTGTCTAGGCCACTGTCATTTATGTTGACTGTGGTGGCCTGCATTGAACTTGTTCTCTCTCTTTACGCTTGCCCCATCTGTGCTTCTCACAGTAGCCAAGTGATATTCATTCATTCATTCATTCATTCATTCATTTTAAAATTCCAGTAGAGTTCAAATGCAGTGTTGTATTAGTTTCAGGAGTATAGTATAGTGATTCAGCAATTCTTACATTACTCAGTGCTCATCACATTAAGTATATTCTTCATCCCTTTCACCTATTTCACCCGTCCCACCACCCCCCTCCCATCTGGCAACCATCAGTGTGTTCTCTATAGTCAAGAGTCTTTGTTTTGGTTTGTCTTTTTTTAAATTTGTTGGTTGTGTTAATTCTTAATTCTACATACGAGTGAAATCATGTGGTATTTGTCTTTGACTGACTTATTTCACTTAGCATTCTATCCTCTAGATCCATCCATGTTGTTGCAAATGGCAAGATTTCATTCTTTTTTACGGCTGAATACTATTCCATTGTGTATTTATACCACATCTTCTTTATCCATTTATCTGTCTATAGACGTTTTGGGTTGCTTCTATAATTTGACTATTGTAAACAATGTTGCAATAAACATAGTATGCACATATCTTTTTGAATTAGTGTTTTTATATTATTTGGGTAAATACCCAATAGTAGAATTACTGGATCATATGGTAGTTCTATTTTTAATTTTTTGAGGAACCTCCATACTGTTGTTCACAGTTAACCAAGTGATTTTTAAAAAATTGTCATCACAGTGAATTATATCCCTGCTGTGTAAATTTCTACCTAAGCTGCTTCTATTCCAAATTCCTTGTGATGGCTGATAGTACCTATATTATCTGGGCTTCCCTAGGTACCTTGAATTTGTCAAACTTATTTCTACATTAGGTTCCTTGCCATGGCTTCTCTTCTTTCCTAAAGTTTTTGCATGGCTAGCCTCCTCTTGTAATTCAGGTCTCCAGTGAAACTGTACCACCTTGAGAGAGGCCTTGCTCTCCTCTCCTTTTTGTTACAGAATTGGTAGCAGGTAGTATACTAAACACACTGTTCTGTATATTGCCTTTTTCATTTAATGTATTTTTGAGATTTGTGATTATTCCATATTAGCATCTAATGAGCTTTCTAATTCCTTTCTTTTACTAATTTAAAGCATTCCATTGAATGAATGTTCCATAATTTAATCAGTCTCCAGTTGATGAACATTTAGGTTATTTAAGTCTGTTTCTTTTATACACATCACTGCAATTAGTGATCTTGTACATGTGCCATTTTTCACATGAAAAAGTAAATTGGTAGAATAAATTTCTAGTAGTGGACTTACAGGAATTAAAGTACGTGCATTTGTAATTTGTTACATATAGCTCAATTTTAAATGCCCTCTTTTAATAGTTGCAGTTGAGAATTAGCATTTATCTTCCCCTTTTCTAAGAAGAATGAAAGGTGGCTTACCTTAAAATTATATGTGTTATTTTAATTCTAACCGGCCCCTAATACTGAATTTCTTCTTCCCTTTGGTATCAGCTTCCCATACTCTTCCCCTTATCACTCCCTGACCCCAGAAGTTTTATCCAGGCACATGGTTACTCGGGTAGAGATGACATTTCCCAGCTTCCCTGTGCAGCTAAGTTATGGCCAGGAGACTAAGTGTGTGTAGAACTGATGCATGCAACTTCTGAGCTTGAAAACAAAGCCATTTGTCCAGTAATTTGTCTCCCTCCCTCTCTTTATGTGGGCTGAAATGGGGATGTAGAACTTACTCAGCTCCAGCCTTGCAGGTGACAAGCTACGGTTGCAGATAACAATCTACAGTAAGGTAGAGCAGCATGTGGGAGGAATCTGGATCTTGGAATGACCTTAGGAAACAGAGTAGCCTCTACTTGTCCTGCTTTCTTCTGGACTACAATATGAGATAGAAATAAGCTGTTACCTTATTTAAGCTCCTGTATATTTGGTCTTTTTGAAAGAACCTAGACTATACCCTAATTAGTACAGTCATGTAAATAGAAATTGATGAGAAAGAATAGACAAAAAGAAAACAAGCACATCCAAATGTGTATTTTAGGTCCTTGGTTTTTGTTGGCTTAGGTGGAGTTGTGTGACTCAGGGTCTTAGCAGTAGAAAAAAGAATGTATTTTGAGCATATTGATCTGTTTAGATGATTGGGTTTATGAAGACACTCAGGTGGCCTTATACGATGATTATAATTCTACCACTATTGGAACTACTAAAGTGCTGTGTTTATTCATTTTCATTCATGCTAGTTTGTGCATATGTTTTATTTTTCTGAACACTGACTTTAATGTCTACTAATTTTTATTACTTATTGTTGTCTTCAGACTTGACTAAAATAGAGCAAGTATATTTTGATGTGCCCATGTTCTGATGGTTGTATAATGCAGTAGTTGCACTTGCTTAGCATTTTGTAGTTCATTAAGTGCTTCTATCAGTTAAGATGAGTTTCAGTCATAAATAACAGAAAGCCTCAAATAACAGTGACTTAGACAAAAGTTACTTCTTTCTTATGGGAAAGTCTTAAGTAGAAAGGTCAGGGTTCCATGTTGTGCTCCCTACAATATGTAAGGGATTCTGGCTCTTTCTGTTATGTTCTTGGTGTTGTTGTTGTTTTTCCTGTTATGGCCTCAAATCATGATCTAAGATGGCAGCATGTGTGTACTAGGCAGCAAGATGGAGGAAGGAATGAGTATGAGAGCAAAAGGTGTGCTTTTGTGCCATCTCTTATGGGTAGTTTCTGGAACTCGTCACTTGACACTTATACTTGTATCCCATTTGCCAGAATTTAAGTCACAAGGCCAGAAAATGTTTATATTTGGCAGCCACCTATCTAGTTAAAAATTCCTTTACTGTAGAAAAAAATGGGAGTAGGGAAATAGGTATTGGAAAACAACTATTAATATCTACCACAACATTTATACTTTTGTCCCATTACTTTTGTACTTTTTGGTCCACACAGTTCTATGTGGCAAGCAGGGCAAGTTATTATTTCCATTTTATGGAAGATGATGCTGATTTTTTGAGAGATTAAATTACTTGTACAGCTCAGTTAGTATGTACTTCATTTAGAAAAGTAATCACAAGGCCAGTGGGTGGCACAGATAAGACTAAAGAGGTGGCCATCTATCACTGGATTACAGAGAAGGCTAATACTAGTAGAAAATAAAAATATTTTGAAATTGAGAACAAAATTCTATGAAATAGAAATTTTGTGGTTGGAGTGGGGAATATGCATATATTAGGCTCTCTAGCTTATTTCCTGGTTGAGGATTTATTTGAAAACAGATAAAAAATTGCATTAGTTATCTATGACTGCATAACAATTATCCCTGAATTAAAACATTTATTATCTGACAGTTTCTCTGGGTTAGGAATCCAGGTTTGGCTTAGCTGGGTCCTTTGGCTTTGGATCTCTTGCAGGTTATAGTAATCTCAAGGCTTGACTAATTGATCTGCTTCTTAGCTCCTTCAGTTCCTTATAGGTTATTGGATTGAAGTGTCAATTCATTATGATCTGTTGGTCAGACGCTTCTTTGATTTACTTGACACGTGGCCTCTCCATAGAGCATCTACAACATGGCAGATTGCTTCATCAGAGCAAGCAAGAGAGAGGGCTAGCAAGAGAGAATGCGCTAGCAAGAATGGAAGTCACAATTTTTTGT
This sequence comes from Ursus arctos, assembly GCF_023065955.2. Taxonomy (NCBI): domain Eukaryota; kingdom Metazoa; phylum Chordata; class Mammalia; order Carnivora; family Ursidae; genus Ursus; species Ursus arctos. The sequence goes on from NW_026622930.1 coordinate 21,024,517, forward strand.
AACCTAATTATGGAAGTGACATCTCATAACTTTTGCTGTCTTCTGTTCATTAGAAGGAAGTTACTAGGACCAGTCCACATTCAGGGGGAAGAAATTATGCAGGTAGATGAATACCAGGAAGCAGAAACCATTGAAACCATGTCAGAAGCTATTTAACACAAATATTAATTTTAAAACAGAATCATCCAAATATGGTAACTCGACATCATCAGTGTACTAGCTATGGTGGTGAAGTAGCTAATGTCTAAATAATTTTGGATTTTTTTTTTATTACTGGAAGTTTGTACCCCTTAGTTCCCCTTGCCTGTTTCATCCACCCCCCACCTCTCTCTCCTCTGGCAACCACCAGACTGTTTTCTGTATCACTGAGTCTGTTTTTTTTTTTTTAGATTGCACATATAAGTGAAATCACAGTATTTATCTTTCTCCATCTGACTTATTTCACTTAGCATAATATCCTTTAGAACCATCCATTTGTCATGAATGGCAAGATTCCATTCTTTTTTGTGTATGTATACATCTTTATCCCTTCATCGATTGGTGAACATAGGTTGCTTCCATAGCTTGGTTATTGTAAATAACACTACAGTGGACATGGGGATGTATATATCTTTTTGAATTAGTGGTTTCCTTTTCTTTAGATAAATACCCGGAAGTGGAATTGCTGTTTCATATGGTAGTTCTATTTTTAATTTTTTGAGGAACCTTCGTACCGTTTTCCAAAGTGGTCGCACCATTTTGCATTCCCACTAACAATGCACAAGAGTTCCCTTTTCTCCATGTGCTTGCCAACACTTGTTATTTCTTGTCTTTTTGAGCACACCTGTTCTGATAGGTGTGAGGTAATATCTCATTGTGGTTTTGGTTTGCATTTCCCTGATGATTAGTGATATTGAGCATCTTTTCATATGTCTATTGGCCATTTTATGTCTTCTTTGGAGAAATGTCTATTTAGTCCCTTTGCCCATTTTTAAATTGGATTTTTTGATATTGAATTATATTCTTTATACATTTTTTTTTTAAAGATTTTATTTATTTATTTGACAGAGATAGAGACAGCCAGCGAGAGAGAGAGGGAACACAAGCAGGGGGAGTGGGAGAGGAAGAAGCAGGCTCATAGTGGAGGAGCCTGATGTGGGGCTCGATCCCATAACGCCGGGATCACGCCCTGAGCCGAAGGCAGACGCTTAACTGCTGTGCCACCCAGGCGCCCCCTCTTTATACATTTTTGATATTAACCCGTTATTGGTTATATGTTTTGCAGATTATCTTCTCCCATTCAGTAGGTTGCCTTTTCATTTCATTGATGGTTCCCTTTGTTGTGCAAAAGCTTTTTATAGTTCAGTATAGTTCCATTTATTTATTTTTGCTTTTGTTGTCCTTGCCTGAGGAGACTGGTACAAAAAATATATATATATTGCACAGACTAATTTCTAAGAGCCTACTGCCCATGTTTTCTTCTAGGAGTTTTATGGTTTCCAGTCTTCCACTTAAGTCTTTCATCCATTTTGAATTACTTTTGTATATGGTGTAAGAAAGTTGTACCCCCCCAAAAAAGAGTTCCAGTTTAATTTTTTGTGTATAGTTGCCCACTTTTCCCAATACCATTTATTGAAGAAACTGTCTTAATAATTTTGGGGTTTTATTTCAGTATTTGGATTTCTGAATTTCTTTAATTTTGATAGGTTACTAATAAGCACAGCCTTCCTTCCTGAAATACAGAAATCATTCAACTCATTGAATTTAATGAGAGAAATTCTAACTGCTCATTCAGTGTTGGTCTTCAGTAGCAAGCTATTTTAAGGCAGGGTCTGGATACAGCAGGTGTAATGCTGTATTCCTGCCTACCACAACAATTGGAACAAATGAGTGTCCATGCATGTTTGTTGAATGAATGCATGAAAATGGACCTGAGGCTTATAAGATACTGCTGGAAAGGGAGACCTGTATTAGGCTTCTTTTTCTCACTGATTAGTTATGTGACCCCTGATTAATAATTTCATCTTCTCAGTCTTCTTTTTAGAGTAAAAGATTTGGATAAAAATCCAAACTACCTCTCAGTTTTATTTTATTTCATGTTTTATTTTTTTATAAATGATTCATACCTTTTGATTCAGCAGTTCCACTTAAAGGTTGTATCTACAAAAATGATCTTATATAGGAGTATTTGCCGTAGCATCTACTCGCAAAAATAAATAATTGTTATCCCATTATCAGTAGGAAATTATTTTAATCAATTATGGAGAACTATGCATTTGTTAAGAAAAAGGATGTAGATTTATTTGTTGTCATGGAAAGTTGCCCATGATATGTCAACTGCAAAAAATTTATAAAATATTATGTATAACACCTCATTTTTATTTAAAGAAGTGAAATGAATATGTGTTTGACTAGTCATGCTTACATATGCATAGAAAAATTTCTGAAAGTATACAACAATATACTTATCAGTGTTTTTCTCTTCATGGATGGTTATTAGCAGATTATATTTCTTTTTATCATTCTTTATTATTTTTAATTGTGGTAAAATATAAAATTTACCATCATACCACTTTTTTAAAGATTTTATTTATTTGAGAGAAAGAGAGAGAGAGACAGAAAGAGAGAACATGGAGTGGGGGAGGGGCAGAGGGAGAAGGAGAGCAGACTCTCCACTGAGCAGGGAGCCAGACCCTGGGGCTTGATCCCAGGGCTCTGGGATCGTGACTGAACTGAAGGCGGAGGCTTAACTGACTGAGCCACCGAGGTACTCCTCACTTTTTTTTTTTTCAAAGATTTATTTTATTTTTAAGGTGTAGTTTAGTTGAAGTTACGGAGGGAGAGTACACATGGGTTGGGGGGGGTGAGAGAGAAGGAGAGTGAGTCTTAAGCAGACTCTGCACTGAGCGCAAGGCCCAATGTGGGACTCAATCTCACGACCCATGAGATCAGGACCTGAGCCAATACCAAGACTCTGATGCTTAAATGACTGCACTACCCAGGCGACCCTATCATTGTATCACTTTTAAATGTTCAGTAGTATTATGCACATTCACCATTTTAGAACTCTTTTTATCTTGCAAAACTGGAACTATACCCATTAAACAACAACTCCCCATGCTACCCTTTTTCTAGTCCCGGGACATCACCTTTCAACTTTCTGTCTCTATGAATTTGACTACTCCAGGAACCTCATATAAGTGGAATGATACAATATTTGTCTATTTGTGATTGGCTTATTTCACTTAGCATAATGTCTCCAAAGTTTTTCCATGTTGTAGCATGGGTAAGATGTTTCTTCCTTTTTAAGACTGGATAATACTCCATTGTATGTGTAACCCATTTGGTTGGTCCATTTATCTGTGAATGGACACTTCAGTTGCTTCTATCTTTGGCGCTTGTGAATAATGCTGCTATAGACATGGGTCTACAAATAATCTCTTTAAGACCCTCTTTCAATTCTTTTGGGCATATACCTAGAAATGGAATTGCTGGTAATTCTATTTTTAATTTTTTAAGGAACCAACATATTGTTTTCCATAGGATCTGTGCAATTTTATATTCCCACTAACAGCGTACCGAGATTCCACTTCCTCTCTAACACTTGTTATTTTCTGGTTTTGTTTGTTTTTGATAGTAGCCACCCTAATGAGTTTGAGATGATTGTGTATTATTTATTTTCTGATAAGTGTTGCTATTAATTACTTTTTACATTCAGAGTGAATTATAAAGGTATTTCCATTTTGTAAAAATTGCATGAATTAACAACCTTTGATTTTTTAGTATTTACCCAATATTGTTTTCTATTACAGCAGGTACTACATTTATTTCAGATGCAGTAGTAAATTGTTTATTGGGATACTAGGGTTGATTACTACAATAATTTAGAAGCTTGATGCTGAAGGGTGTTTTGAGTTTTTAGTAAAGCACTGTGAGTATCACAGTAAATATCTTAATAGTTTTTAAGCAGTAAAAGGTGGAAAACCAAGAATTTTCATTCTTAGTAAATGTTAACTGCTAATTTTTTTTTTTAAAGATTTTATTTATTTATTCGACAGAGACAGAGACAGCCAGCGAGAGAGGGAACACAAGCAGGGGGAGTGGGAGAGGAAGAAGCAGGCTCATAGTGGAAGAGCCTGAGGTGGAGCTCGATCCCAGAATGCCGGGATCACACCCTGAGCCGAAGGCAGACGCTTAACCGCTGTGCCACCCAGGCGCCCCTAACTGCTAATTTTTTTGATAGACTATTTTTGCTGAGCTTATTGACTAAACTTATGTTTACCAGTGTCATTGTAAAAAACAATTTGATTTGAGCGATAATTTATCATAAAATTAACATGCTTTATGTGCATAAGTCAATGATTTTTAATAAATGTATTGAGTTATACTGCCATCACCATAATCCAGTTTAGAACATTTCTATCATCCTAGTAAGATTCCTTGTGACCAGGACCCTTCTGGCTATGTAGAATTGTTGGTAAAGGATTTCTTATAACAGGGCTGGATTTATTGCTTCTTTTGAATGAATCCAAATGTCTTTTATCACCCATAGCCTCCTGCATGAAATATACACATCATCAAATACGTAAATTTTATTTAGGGGACTATGTGATGATACACATGAAATGTGTTGGAATTTGTACAACTTTTAGCAAGGAAAATCTTGCATCAGAGAAAAAAAATTTTTTCATGTTAATTTTAGAGAGTCCCAATTAAACATTTTTCTGTTTGACTTTAGTTTTTGATCTTTTACAGCTGGTTTATTTTCAGTAGATCACAGTAGAAAAGATTGACAAGCTAATGAAAAATGCTTTTAATTATTTCCTGCTCATAGACATCAAAACCTTTTTAGGCAGGTCATGTTTATAGATAATTAAAATGAAAAAGAACTAAATAGAACAGCTTATCATTAATAGAGTAATAAATGCAGTCATTGGCAAACTTGGTATTTTCCTTTTAGCTCACCAGAGGGCACTCTTTTCTAGTCTATTTTAACTCTGATGTATTGAATTATTATACTTTGAAAGATTTAAGTCCTTTATTGGGATCCAGGTTTGGATTATTTAGAGACTAATTATTGTTTTGTAACTTTCAGTCTATTATTTTTTTTTGTGATCTGGTTTATTAAAACATTAATAAGCATTAAAAAGGACACTATAAATAAACCATTCTTAAATGCTGTAGGTGGTAGTGTATCTGGCATAAAATATCTCTTCAGTATATTCTCTTTTTGCTTAACAGCTCTGTAATGTCACTATTTCTGTCTGTTCATGTAGGTTTCAGACCGGGTGGAACGACGGCTTCAGGAAATAGAAAGAGAGATGCGCACAGAAAGAGAGCTGGTAGAAAAACGTCAGGATCAGCTGGGACTTATTTCTTTGCAGCTACAGGAGGTTTGTGAAAAATAACTTCTCAGAATGTAAATCTTGAGTTCGGATAGTTATTTAGCCATTGTTAAAATGGTTAGAGTTCCTTGGTCGTTGCATGTATATTTCAGTCCATCTGGGAAATATATAGCATATAGGTTATCTAGTTCAGTGTGTGAAGACAGCCCTACCTGGTTCAAACCCAAAGTTTGCTGCTTGCTGGCTGTGTGACCTTGAGCAAGTTCTTTTGCTTTTCTAGGCCCATTTCCTCTGTGGAAAATGGAAATAATAATAGTATTTACCTAATCATGTTGGTGTGAGGATAAATGAATTAATGCTTATAAAGCACTTAATATAATATCTGGCATATGCTCAAAAATGTTAACTGAAAGTATGATTACTCTGATCAATTTTCCTTGGCATGAACTAGACCAGGGGTCAGCAAACCATGGCCACTGGACCAAATGTGGCCCATTGCCTATTTTTGTAAATAAAGTTTTATTGGAACATAGCCATTCCATTCATTTACTGTTTGTGGGTGGTTTTTTGACACTGTGGCAGCACTGAGGAGTTGTAAAAGAGACCATATGACCCACAAAGCCTAACATATTGACTGTCTGGCCCAACCCCTGGACTAGACTTTGGTCATACCATTCCAAAATTGAGATCACTTACCTTTTAGGTAACTTTTTTATTTTGAAATTTCAGACTTAGGGGGAAATTGAAAAATTAGAACAAAGGATTTCTGTATACCCTTTACCTAGATTCCTCCAATATTCACATTTTATATGTATGTTATAATAATAATAAATAACAGTTATTATATATTACATATATATATATATTTTTTTTGAGCTAGTTGCAGACATGATGTAAATAGTTTATACCTAAGTAATATGATGTCATAATCACAGGAAATTAACATTGGATCAATACTATGATATAGACTATAGTTTTTATTCACATTTTGCCACTAACATCCTTTTCTGGTCCAGGATGTAATACAGGGTCACAAATTGCATTTGACCATCGTGTCTCTTTAGTCTCCTTTGATCTGGAACAGCTTTTTCAGTTTTTCTTTGTCATTTATGACCTTGACAACTTTGCAGAGTACTGGCCAGTTATTTTGTAGAAGTCTTGCATTTTGGTTTGTTGATATTGTCTCATAACTAAATTCAGATTATGGACTTTTGGCAGGAAACCCCGAGCTAGAGTTGCAATCTTCCCCGGGTATCTTATTAGGAGGCATATAATGTCCATATGTCCCATTACTGGTGAAAACTAAACATTTGGTTAAGGTGTTGTCTGCCAGGTTTCTCCACTGCAAATTTTACTATTATGCCTTTTCAAATAGTTATTTTATGTGGAGATTCTTTGAAACTTGAAAATAGCTTATTATCGTATTTTCACCCGTAGATTTTAGCATTTATTAATATTCTTTAATGAAATAGTTATTACTATAAGTGATGCTAAATGGTGATTTTCTTTTTACACATTCCATCACTTTTTTCTGCGTTTATTAATTGGATTCCTACTGTGAGGAAAGGCTTTGCTTTTTCCCTTAATTAATTAATTAATTGTTGCTGTAGATTTGTGAATTCTCATTGTATAACATTGGTTATATTTTATTACTATTGTTATAGAAAATTAATTTGTTGAATTTCCCTTTTAATGAGTTTGAGATATATATATAAAGTATAAAAAATTGAAACAAGATTTTAAAAAGGATGTCTTTTTCTTTGACAAAATGATTTCCTCTAAAAGTGGTGTTCTACAGATGCACTTATGTATGCTTGAAGATCATTGACCTTTATAAATTGATGGATTAAAATTTTTTTAATTATTAGGAGACACTGCCAATTGAAAATTAGGAGCAAAAATGGCAGTCCTGAAATTATAATGTAAGCGATAGAAAATCTACTTTTGTTTTCTAAAATTCCGTTTTCCTCCATTTCACAAAAGGAGGCATACCCTTGCAAGTTGGTAATTACTTTGAAGAGGATACTTTGTTGAATAATTAGATACGGCATGTGGGTAGCCTTTTTTTTAAACCTTGATTTTTATACATTTGTTCTCAAAGCAAATTGCATCTGGTGAGCATAAGAATAGACAATTGTTCTTTTTTGCAAGAGAAAATTAGAGAAATTTTCCATACTTATTTTCTTCTTTCTTTGCAGAATGCACAAAATTACAAAGAAAGAGGGAGAGGAAGATTGCTTCCCACCCCTATTCTTGAGAAACCAGAGCCTGAATATTTGCATTGTAATTGTCAATTTGACTAAAAGCTTGAGCTGTGATTTGGAATTCCATCTCTGACAATACAGTAGAGGATCACTATTGATAAGAAATGTTTAATTTCATATTTTGTCACTTTAATATAAGTGGTGACCTATACGCTTTTAAAAGGTGGTTTTTGGATTAAACAGTGCAGTGGAAGCCGGAAAGGATTAATTTAGGCTGATACGTTTTCTTACTCCCAAGTTAAGTGGCTTAGGCTGTTCTGGAAAGGTCATGTTTAAGGAGAGGAAACGCTTTCTTTTCAATATTAAAAAATACTTTTGCAAATACCTATACTGTGTGATGATAGTAATTGATATATTTTGTTTCTGGCTATGGTGAGAAAATGAATCTATAGGTGAGAAGGAGATCTGGACTTTCAGCCACTATGCTCTTCTGCCTCCCTAAAATGTGTAATTCAATGTTAGTGAAAATTATGACATTTAAAAATTGTTAAGAGATTAGGAGTATTCCTTAAAACTTCCAGGATGTCAGAGATTTCTAGGTATAATGTCATATTATGAGGAGGCAATATGTACTTTTGGCTAAAACTTGCTTCTTTTTGGTGATTTAATGAGGTCCTTAGGTCCTTGGAGCTTTATTTGTTATCATTTAATGAAAAACACAGTATTAATCATTGGAAATTGGTTAAGGAACGGCCACTCTCCTCTTCTTGTTTAGAGGTCTTAAGGAATTGTTCACTCTTTAATGTGTTTGTGTGTATTTTTCCCCCTCTTGGTCTAACCAGGAGGGCTGTGGACACTCTGGAATCTGCTTCCTTTATTGAGTCTCAACTATTCATGTGCTACTGATGTCACATGAATGTCAGATTTTCTTAACTTGATAAGGATCTTCACTGGCCTTCAGACTAAATTGAATGTTATATCTTCGTCTTCATTTGAATTACTTAAGATGAAATACATGAGATAAATGCTGGGTGCATATTTGTATATGCCTTTCAAAACATTTCAAGGCATATTAAAGTGCTAGTTCTCCCACTTACCCCCACCAGTAATAATCCATGCTTACCAGTGATCTAGGGTGAATCATGTGTCTCAGGGTTTAAAGGTGCTTCATGGAGAAGTCTATGGGGAAGGTGAAGAAATGGAATCTTAACTGAAGATGGTGAAGATTAGTGGGGAATTGTTAAGTGTAAGATGAGAGCTCAGCTTAGTGGTTTTTAGTCCATACATCTATGAGAAACCAGATTATATGAGCCTCTTCAATAATGTTAAAGCCTTGGACAGAAAAGTTAAAGTGATTGATAGATTTTTTTTTCCAATATTTTTCTTCATCTTTTGGCATCTGTACCAATTGTGATAAACCTAATGAAGAAATAGCTATTTGTTCCTTCCCAGAAATGTCATTGTGGCTCCAGAGATGCTGAGTAATATGGATATTTCACCTAAGAAAAGCCTTGGGTACAGTTTATAAATGTATTTAGTTTGGACTCATTACGGGAGAAGCTTCTAAGCAAGCCAAGAATGTTTTCCTAATGTCCACTTAATAGCTTTAGCATCTCCTTTGAGACTTCTGTGTCAATTCAGAGGAGAATCTAGTTAGGCAAATGTTCTAAGGTGGCCTCATTAACCCCTTCCTTTTGAGACTCTCCTACTTGGTTTGGATTGACAAGGAGGCCTTTCTGAGACTGGTAGATTTTGGGCTTCACTTATCTTTCCAAGGCTGAACTGTATAACTTTTGCTTGGCACTTTACCCTCCTGTTTCCATAGTCAGTGTCCTGACACTTTCACATATTTATTTCATAGTACAAGCATCTCCTTCTCCACTGGTTTTACTTGATGCCTTTTATATAAATGCCCAATAAATCAGTCTGATGTTGACCAGCCCAATAGTCTCCCTGGGCTTTGAGAAAGACCAGTAGAATATTTAAGTCAATGGGAGTTTAAAATACAAGTTCCGTGGAAAGCATGAGGAAAGGCCCAGAAGATGCACATTATTTTCCCAATCCTTGGGACATGAGCTCTAGAATGTGGTCCTTTTCAAGCCCTGGTGACCAGGTGGAATGTAGCAAGCACTGAGTAACACAGTAAGGGTGACATGCAGGACCTTCAGACTACCAATGGCCTGAAAGAGTATCACAACAGGACAACTATACATGTACTATTCTATAGGAAAATGTGTATAGCTGGGGAAAATTCTAGAACTCCTGCCCTAGTGTTTATTCTTCATGGGATGGAGCCGTGTGTGTAGGATAAATCTGAGCCTTATTTTAAGTCCTGGTTTTTATTCTTTTAATAAACCCTAATCCCATCTACTATTTTTCTCCTTTTGCAACAATAGGTGTTTTCTCTTCAGTGTTCAGTTTCTAGTGATCTATTTTACACGAGTTTTTTTTTTGTCCCAAGTTATTACTAATTACTATTTCTTGATACTGAATTGTACTCGTTTTGAACATTTTGCATTTTTAACATTTGACATAGTTTGCACTTAATAAATATTTGTCAAATGCTAAGTAGTGACCACATTCATACATTGTTTTAATCCACTGTTTAGTTTTATTTCTCACATAATTTTTTCTTTTAACATTTTCATTAAGTATTTAGCATGAAAAGTATTTAATCATATATAACTTAAATAAGCATATAACTAAATGTGATCATATCATAAATGCTCATACATTCTCTTTTTAATGCAGTTTTGTTTATTTATTTGCTTGGCTCATATTCCCCACCCCCCCATCTCTTCTGTATTCTCTGATCATCAACCATTAACCCCACTCCTTAAGAAAAAGGAACCAGCGTGAACAGCCTGGGAGAGATCCCTTTATATTTTCCTTAATCATTACTCCTAATTATCCTAGATAGATGTATATGGACCTCATATACCTTTGCATATATAGGACTTTTTTGTATGTTTCATTTTAATAACATGGGATCACATTTGATACACACACACAATTCTGCTCTTTGCTTTTTCCTCTCATCAGTGCTTTCTGGAAATTCCTTGAACTAGCTGACATGGTTCAAACTTAATTTTTTATTGCCACAGGTGGATTTTTATTATAATAGAGACTATCAGATTATATTTCCAAAAGGTTCTAACCTTTTACATTTCTGTTAGTAAAATGGTTGAAAATGGCCCTTTTCCCTACATTCTCCGTAACTTTTGCCAGGCTCATGGGTATAAAGTGTTAACTCATTTTTATATTTGCATTTCTCTATTAGTGAATTTGAACATCTTTTCACATATTTTTTGGCAGTTTGCATTTGTGCCTGTACAGATAGCTTGTTTATCATTTGTTCATTTGAAAATATTGGATTATTGTGTTTTCCCTCAGGAATTTTACCTTTTTAATGGCACGAGGAAGGAATCTGTTATTTTTTATCTGACTAATGAGTTGCCTCAGCATCATTTTTGAATAATTTGTTCTTTTCTGTCTGATTTAAATGTCTTTTTTTTTTAATTTTTTTTTTTTAATTTTTAAATGTCTTTTCTGTCTGATTTAAATGTTATATATCTAGTTTCCCATGATATCTCTCTGGTTCTGTATGCTTTTCTATTGATCTGTTTGTCTACCCCTAAACTGATATCATTTTATCTCCATTATTATAGCTTTCATTATATTTTGGTAAATGATAATGAAAATCTCTAGTCATGTTCCTTGAAAAATCCTGCTGGCATTTTGGTTGTAATTCTATTGACTGCATAGATTAATTTGAAGAGAGGTGTTTTCTAATGTTCTTCAATAATGTTTTGTAATTGTATATAAAGGTCTTACACATCTTTTGTTAGACTTATTCCTAGGTATCTTAGGATTTTTCTATTGTGAATGGAATATTTTCTTTTATTACATCTCTGATTGGTTATCTGTAGTATATAGGAGTGCAGTTGGTTTTATATGTGGTTCTTGTATGCAACAATTTTGCTTAATCTCCTTTTATAATTTGTTAAGCAGCTTTCATGTATTACTGTCATGTAGTATATACTGTGTAGATAATCATATATGAAATGAAAGGCAATTTAGTCTCTAACTTTATAATTCTTTCTTTTTCATTGCTTTATTGCACTGTCTAGAAACTCAAGTGCAATGTTGAATAGAAACAAAGATAGCAAGAATTCATGCTTTATTCCTGTTTTTATAGGGATGCTTCTGAAGTGTTAATCTTGTTGCACGTTGTTTGCTCCCAGTTTTTTCAGTGCTATCCTTTATCAGATTAAGAACATTGCCTTCTATTCCTAGGTTTCCAAGAGTTGTTTCTGTTTGCTTCTTTTTAAAAAAATTATGAGGTGTTGTGGAATTTATCAAGTACTCTTTCTGCTTGCTATATTTTTCTTTTGATATTGAAATATGGTTGATTTTATCAATAGATAAAATCCTAGCATTTATTTAGTCATAATGTATTGTTTTTTATACATTGCTGAATTAATTTGCTAGTGTTTTCTTAGGATTTTAATATTTATGTTTATGATTGAGGGCTTATAATTTTCTTTGTACTGCTCTTTTTGGTTTTGGAAGCAAGGTTACATTTTCATAAGTGAATACATTTCATCATAAAATGAATTAGGTAGATTTTTTTTTTCTATTTTCTGGCTCTGTTTAAGAGAGGGATTGCCTATTTCTTGAATATTTGTTAAAACTCACCCATAAAAACATTTGTACCTGTTATCTTTCTGATGGCTGAGGTTTTCAATTTTTTTTTTTAAGATTTTATTTATTTATTTGAGAGAGAGAGAGAGCACATGAGCCAGAGGGAAAAGCAGACTCCCCGCTGAACAGGGAACCTGATCATGACCTGAGCCTAAGGCAGATGCTTAACTGATTGAGCCACCCAAGCACCCCATTTTTTTTCTTTTTTGTTTGTTTTTGGTTTATATAGCTTTTTTATTTTTAAAGTCCGTTTGGTAATTCATGATTTCTTATGTTACCCATTTTGCCTGTATTTTGAAGTTAATTTTAAAAAGCAAGCATAGCCCTGATTTATTATTTTTAAATCTTTCTCTGAAGCTCAAATATTACTTACTCCTTTTTCTTATTAGTATTGCTAGATATACATACGATTTTTTCATTTTGGCTAGCTTTATTACTCCATCGACTTCTTTCTTTAGCTGTATTATTTTTTTCTTCCTTTTTTTGTTTTTAGGATTACTCTGTTTTGGTTTTTAGACTTGCAAGTTGAAACATTAGCTGATTTTACTGTTTTTAAAAATTACTGCAAATTTTCACTAATAACTGTATATTTTGATATGCTATTCTTTTATGGTGGCTTGTTTCTAAATCTTTTATGATTTTTTAAATGATTTTCTCTATAACTTATTTAGGAATGCCTTTTGAAAAATCCAGATGTGTGTATGCTCATGTAACTCTTTTTATTATTAATTTTTAATTCTTTTGAAATTTGTTGAAACTTCCATTTTGACACCTGGTACCATGATCAATCTTTTGGGTAAATATGTGAGTACAAAAATTTAACACATTTGCAATTTAGCATATGACACACATACATACACACTCCTATAAATTTAGTAAGTCAGGTTTGTAAATTGTATTCTGTTCTTTTGTATTCTTATTAAATATGTGTGTCTAAAGCCTCTCAGTATATTAAGGATTGTTAATTTCTCTCTTGATTTTTTTAGTTTTTTTTTTAGTTTTAGTTTTGCTGTATTTTGTGACTGGTTTCATGGATATGAATTAATTACTTCTTGGTCAATTATTTTTTAATCTGTACTGTACCTCTTGATATTAGCATTCTTTGAATTACTGTTTTCTTGGCATATGATTTTTCTGCCATATTTTAATCCTTCCTTGTTAACTTATTTTTTATGTTTCTTATAAACGCCTTATAGCTGGGCTTTAAAAATCTCATTTGATAAGTTATGTCTTTTAATGGCTGGCTTAGTCAGTTTATACTTAAAATTATTGATGCATTTGGAAGTGTTTTTATCCTTTTATTTGTTTTTTACCATCTCTTCTTTTTTTGTTGTTGGTTTTCTTTTCCCTCCCTCCCTCCCCCCCCCTTTTTTTTTGTACTGGGTTGAAATGTGTTATATATTCATTTTTATACTTATGGCTTTGATTATATTAGATCATATTTCCATTTTTAGATGGTTATTCTCAAATTTTAAACATTGCGTCTATAACAACAAATTGTTCTAAGAAATCTGTGCTCTAAGCTCAGTGATTTCCTCTCCCTGTCTTATCAGAACGTTTTTCTTCTGACCCTCAGCAAACTTCTGTCTTCTCATCCTTCAGGTTTAATTGTTGCCACCACTTTAGAGAGAACTGCCCTCCCCCTTCCTTTCCTAAAATAGCTCTTTTTCTGGAGTGCCTGGGTGGCTCATTTTGTTGAGTGTCCAACTCTTGATTTTGGCTCAGGTCATGATCCTCAGGGTCCTGAGATCAAGCCCTGAGTGGAGCTCAGTGCTCAGCAGGGAGTCTACTTGAAATTTTCTCCCTCTGTCCCTCCCCACCAATAAATAAATAAATCTTTAAAAAATAACATAAAATAGTTCTTTTCTACCCCATTGTTTTCTATCATATCATATTACTTTATCTTTTCATTACACTTAACACCACCTATAATTGTTTATTTATGTTATTGTATGTCTTCCCCACTAAAATGGGAACTCTGTTGGCAGGAACTTTGTCCATCACCTGTTTTCTGGGGCATGTAATGCAGTGTTTATCCCACAGCAGACAGTCTGTGAATAGTTGTGGAAGGAATGACCATTGTTTTCACATGTGAGTGACCATTTGGCTGCATGTAACACTCTTGGTTAAAAAAAACAAGTGTTTTTCTCTCTTCAAGGTTTACCTGTGGTGTATTATCTTACTGCTCTTATTCCTGCAGAGAAGAAAGTGAGTGTTAACAAATTTTAACCTCTTTGAAGTTGAATACGTAGCAGTTTAAATGATTTGACTGAAATTTCACAAGCATTCTTCAAGAATTAAGGCAATCACAATTAAATTTTAACTCTTTAGAAAGTATATTTTGATATGGCACTTTACTGTTTTTCGCATTATATTGGGAATTTAGGACAGCTAAATTTCTGATTTCTTAATGGATGATAGATGAAGTTAGAAAAAAATTCAGACTAGAACTGCTCAGATATATGAATTCTGAAAGTAGTATCTCTTTAAAATATTAACTATGGATTTCCGAAACAATGTTAATTCAACTGTGAGGATGTGAATGAACCAACACCTCATGGAGTTGTTCCCATTAGGGGTCAATATCAAAGGCTGATTGATCTTGGTTTGGGGACATAACAAATAATGGACAGAAAAGACTTAAGAGATACAGTTTTTTCCTTTGTAATTTTCAGAATGTTTGAAATTTCTTTTAATAAATGTTTTTCACATAATTTATACTACATTTTTCAAATTTAGTTAAAAGTCTTGGGAGAATACTCAAAAATAGGAAATTACTACCTTTTTTTGACCACTAGTCGTCAGTATTGAACCATCAATTGTGACCCAGCAGGCATCCTTCAAGAAAGTTGCTAAACTTTCTTGAAAATTGATTATAATATATATATCTCTCAACTATTAGAACTCCCTGAAAGTATACTTGGCACAAACATTGCAACTGAAGAAGAATATAATTATCTAACTATTGCTTATGGAAATTTAAATCTGAAACAGTGTTTTCTACTGTTGAAAAATAAAATATGACACATTGAGTATTATGTATTAAGACATCTGTTATATTTAACACTAAAACTATCATTTTTATGCCTTTTTGTTGGACTTTCTTCATGCTTCCTATTTAGAGTTACAGTCCCTCCCTCCCTCTGTGGAAAAAGTCTTTTTACGTATAGTAAAACAATTAGAGACTATAATTTGATATGAGAGTTTCTGTCACTGGAATCATGTATTCCCATGCCCTTGTCCATGGGTCCTGTATCTAATCTATACAGGAATGTCCCAAAGATACTTTCTCTACATTTTTATCTTACATAGATCTAAACTCTTTCTCCTAATTATCATTTTCTTCTCCTTAATCATTACTGCCTTTGTACCTTGTCATCCACCCAACCCAGTTACAGTCATTTTCCACTGGTGTTCTCATGTTCGATTTTCCTTTGTGTAATCTTGTTTGTTTGTGTTTCTTTTACCTGATAAAAAACCAGTTTTTATAGGTGCATGACTTCCTGCATTTCTAGTTAATTTACATTTGTATTCAATACCCTAGGTTTTTTTTTTTTTTTTTTTTTTGGTAAATACTGAAGCTGTGGTATTTATTATTTATTACTCAAGAAATGAGAATTTGCTTAGGTTTTTGTAACATCTCTCATGGTCAAGGTAGAACACTATTTACACCTATAACCTTATGTCATCATTCCATGGGCTTATTTGGCAGTGAGAAAAAGTTGTTCAGTTTCTTATTTTTCATCTGAGAAAGAGATCCTTAAGCACTGTTAGCCAATATCAGACTTGGATGGGAATCAAATTAGAGTGGTGCTGTGATTTAAAGCCACAAAGCCTGGGCAGACTTGGGTTGCTGGAGCTCCATTTCCTGTTCTTTCCCCTCCTGACCTGGGAACTTGTATAGAAGGTGCCAAACTGTGTCTTTTTGTGTGGTTCAGCCTATTAAGTAGCTCCTATGATTATTTCTTCTAAAAGGATGGATACTCATCTTGATGACAAAAACAATGTTAACTTTATATTTAAAAAATTTTTTGTGGTTTGTTTATGTTCTTGCCTTTGCCATTTCTCTCACCCTTCATATGCTGTCCGTCATTAAATTCTGTCAGCTCTATTTATTTATTTTTAAAGGTTTTATTTATTCACTTTAGAGAATAGATGGAGGGAGAGAGAAAGAGCACACGCAGGAGGAAGAGCAGAGGAAGAGGGGCAAGCAGACTCCATGCTGAGCGGACACGGGGCTTGATCCCATGACCCTGACATCATGACCTGAGCCAAAATCAAGAGTCAGATGCTTAACCGACTGAGCCACCCAGGCACCACATCAGCAATATTTGAATTGATCACTCATCACCCCCTGTATCACTACTACTTTCATCTATCCTTCTGTCTCTATTTTCCCCTGCTTGGGCTAGTGCAGTAGCCAGCCCCGTTGCTCCCATTCTTACCTTCCTACAGTCTTTTCCCCACAGAATCAGATAGTGCCACATCATTCTTCAGAACCCTTCAGTGGTTTCCTTATCATATTCAGAATGAAATGTAAAATCCTTAGCCTACAAGACCCGTCTCTTATGGTTCCTGCATGCTCACTCCCCTAATTCTCTGTCATTCTTCTTGTCCACTCTAGGCCAACTACACTTGCCTTCTTGCTTTTCCACAGACATGCCAGGCACCCTCCTGCTTTTGGACATTTGTACTTTCCATTTCCAGAGCCAGGAATTTTCAACTCTGGAAACAGTTGCATTGCTGTTTACCCTCATGTCATTCAGAGCCCTACTTCAGCAAGGCCTTATTAACTATTCTAGATAAACCCATTCTTCACTCCTGAGCTCCTTATACAGCCATATATATATTTTTAATTAGCACTTTTTATTACTTGTCATTTGTCTGCCCCCTGATCAGAATGCAGGCTTTGTGAAGGCAAGGCACATTGCTCACTGCTGTATCTAGAGTACCTAGAGCTATGGCTGGCATGGAATAAGGGCCCAATAAGTGTTTCTTGGAGGAAGGGATGAATAAATATTGTCTACTATGAAGTCGGAACTATACATAGTAAAATATTCAGCTTATACCTTCACATACTTAGTATATGCCAGGTGTGGTGCTGCAGACTAGAGATTTAATGGTACTTAAAGCATTGTCTTGACTTTGAGGGACTCCCAGTTTAGCTGAGAAAGAAATGTTAACAATCTCTGTAATTCACTAAGGGCATTATTTCAGTTTTGAAATAGGCTTCAGAGGAGCCCAGAGGGGAAATAGTTATTTCTTCTTAACCCTTTGGGAAAATTTGGGTGGAAGAAGTGGGATTTTTGCTGAGACTTTGTGTTTTCAAATCATTTTAGGCATTTCTTTTATGAATGTGATTCTACCCCATTGCTTTGCTACATGATACTACATGTAGCCGAAATACATATTTAAAGTCTGACTCACTATAGTTTTGATTTACAATATTGTTCTCTGTCTTACTATTTTATACCATGTTAATTATTTTCTTCTCTTTTTTATGTTTGTTACCTGTGGATTACTTATTTTTTTACAAGGATAAAGTAAACACTTTTCTGTAAGGTTGTGAAAGAACCATTAATGTTACCATTTTGATAAAAAGGAAAGAGATGGAAAAGAATGATTGTCTATTATGGGATTTGTCTTTCAAAGCTGGTTGAACACTATTTGGCACAGCTTGAAATGTGCAGGTCCAAGATATATTATGTTCTCCAGTCTTCTTCCTTAGTCTTTTTCTTGATTTACCTCTTTGCCTCCTGCACCCCACCCCTGCTGATTTAACCTGTAAGTCTGTTTTATTAGGCTTTGATCATTTCAGATGACACTAAAACCCTTTTAATATTTTTTTCTGTGGAAAATATATTTTTTCCCCCAAAACTCCTTGTAGAAGAGAAGCTGGAAGAGATCTTGTATATTGTCTTTTTCAACCTTGTACTCACTCAGTACTTGAATTTCCATTCACAGAGCAAACTTCCCATGTGGTTCATGCATATTATATGCAGTTTGCACAAGCCATGTTCCCTTTCTTTTACTGGGAAATAGTGATAGGAATAGCTGGCTGGATTAAGGAATATTCCAGATCATATATTTCAGGAGCCTGCTATTTAATATTGATAAAACAAAAGTTGAGAGTATAGAACTGTATCCTACATCATTAGAGAAGTAAGCTGCCAAGTGTTAGCCTGCTAGGAAGGTTTTGGGTTCCTTTGAAGGGTGCAGTTTTATGAGATGATGTGTAGATGTTAGTTGTCCTGAGATTCATGAAATCTCATTGCTGTATAATTAACACTTATGTCGTCTCTTCTTAGGCTTTTTACTCTATTAAGAAAATATTACCTAAGGGTATTAATTATTAAATGTTTGCAGTGTACTTTCTATCCCCTTTCACCTCTCCATTTCAGTGATCTTTCGTCAAAATCCTCCGGTGTGTGTAACATATTTTATTATTCAGATGTTTTTGAATAAGATGTGTTTTTCAGGATGTCTTCCTGGGTTGATCAGTTTGCTGGTAGCTTCTTTGTTCCTATCCTCATTGAAGTTAGTCCTTATATAATTTTTTTGTTCTACTTTCTTCCCCCCCTGATCATTTGCTCTCTAGGTTCTTGAAGAGTCATTTCTTATTTTCTCTAAAATGGCCATTATGGCTTCTGACTCCTTTCTTTATTTCACCTATTCTTTAAGTGTGTGTATAGATGTTCTTGTAAAGTGCCTCAGAATGTGTTTGGAAATAGTTGAGGTTTGCTTTATGAATAAATACTCTTATTGCTGCTGTAAGTTGCATTTAAGTCTGACACATTTTATGTTCATACCATATATGACTAGATCTTAAAGTATTGTTTAATCACATTTATTTTGCTCTGTGTACTTACTTGTTCTTGCTAATATTGTCATTGTAAACTATAACAAATAAGGCTAGCATGAATCTGTGCGGGTCCCTTTGTGTAGCACCATATGCAAATAGACATTTAATGCTGCTAATGCTATGATGATGATGAAAAATGTCTGTGCTCTTGTTGACTGAACAGCTGCCTGACAATAGCCTGAGATTTTCTGAGTGCAGGACTTGTTTAATTTCTACTTTGTGCTTTTCTTGAAGAGTGTAATGTTTCTATCTACATTTTCAGTGAATTTATTCTAGACCATCTGTTTATAAAGCCCTTTTCCATCATTATCAATTAATATTTATTGGGCAACTACTGAGTGCATAGTAATGTTGTGTAAACAAAGACCACTGCTACAGATAGACATATTCATTGACTTGGTACTGTTTTATTTTGATTAGAAAATAGTGAAAAAAACAATCCAAACGCATAAAATAACATCCTCTAACTCTAAACAATGAAAGGTGTTGTATGTTTACAGGGCATTTTGCTCAAATACGTATAGAATTTTATTTTATTTTATTTTTAAACTTGAGAAATTTTAAATTAAATTTTTATAATTATCTATGATCTTCTGTTTGTCAACAATTTTAACTCAGAGGTCCTGTATTTAGAAAGTCAAATGAAGTATCCTATTGCTCTGGGGTTTCTAATAAAACTCTTGAGTGTCCTTTTTCAAAGAGGAAACTACTCAGATAAAAACAGACCCTCCACTAAGAGCCTTTGCTTTTTGATTTTGAAGGAAATCCTGGAAAGTGCACTTGTTGGGCTCACATTTAACTTTACTTGCAAGATTTTTTCTTAAGTAAAAGATTGCATAAAAATAAAATCTGTTCCAGTAAAAGCAGTGGCATTTTAGGGAATAATACTCATTACCATTGTTGCTTTTGAATTAAAGAAGGCAAAAGACTTGTATGTCTTTTTAGCAAACCAACTTTGTAGGCAGTAATTAAGGTTTTGTTTTGCAGATTGGCAAATTTAATAACATTTAAAGAATGAAATCCTGACAGTAGTCAATAGGGGTTTTACCTTTGAGTTATTTTTATAGTCCTGGTAGATCTTGCTGATTCATCCAGGGTCTCTGGCCTAGTTAGTCTTCCATGTGGCCTTTGGCTAAGGTTTAGGGTAAAGACTATGACCATGGAACAGAGCAAAGGGAATTGGCTCTCATGGTGATTGAACCCATGACCTTGGTTAGCTTCATTGGCAAAGGGTGCCCCAGCCAGTCACAGACTCCATAAATATGGACATAGTAGAAACAGTAAGTTTCCTATTCATTGGGGGAAAATAGGTCAGTAATAAGTGACCATCTATCCTACCACAATAATTTCTATAAAAGCTCTCAGATTCCTGAAAAAATAAACACCTTAGCATAAGAAGACAAAAAAGAAAAAAAAAATAGACATCTGGGCCATTCTCAAAGAGAAGCTTTAAATTTTATGTTTCAAAACCTCAGGTATCTTTAAAAAACATCATTAAGGATTACAATTATCATCAGAAGTAATACCAATGTACTTAACTACTGATAAATCTTACTTAACTGTATGATACTTGATATTACTCTGCCTTTTGAAAAGCAGGAATGGCTGTATCTTGTGACTCCACACACAATGTGCTTACCACTTCCGTCTGGAAAATACACATAATTCAACTGGCAGCAGGTTTTTAGAATTTCTCCCTCACTTTGGTATCCCAAAATCTGTATGGTGGTATAGTAGTAATGATCACTATTGGATTCTCTTTGGACTTTATCATTTAATTCTATTTTAACTTACTAACCTTTTTTTTTTTTTTTTTTTAGCGGTAGTTGTTTATATAGCATTTTGTTCCTTGGTTATGACTGAAAAATAAATTTCTTTGAACAATTAAGTAAAATCTAGGTATTTTTGAGTTAGATACTGGTTCAGGGATTTAGAATATGAATGCATTGTTTTCTGCCTTGAAAAGAAACCTAATTTTTTTTGTTTTGTTTTGTTTGGTTTTTGTTGGCACAGATAATCCCCAACTGGATGAACTTAAAGGCTAAAATTTTCCATGACTTTAGCTAGTTCTCATGTGGGAGGAATCTCTAACTTGATTTAGGAAAAAACAAAATTTAGAAATTCACAGAGCTTGACAGAAATAAAATCTATGTTAATTTAAGTGAGTAGTATTAGTTCAAGCAATAAAATCCTGCTGCATTATGCATATATCTTTTCAAAATATGTATTATTCTATTGATATTTGATGGTTTTAGAGTTGTGATTTAGGTTTTCAAAAGAGAATTTTGGAAATAGACACCAGATTTCTATCTTTTAAAAAAAACTCAATTAAATATGTTTATTACAGTATTTTATACATATTAAGTACT
This sequence comes from Ursus arctos, assembly GCF_023065955.2. Lineage (NCBI taxonomy): Eukaryota > Metazoa > Chordata > Mammalia > Carnivora > Ursidae > Ursus > Ursus arctos. The sequence goes on from NW_026622930.1 coordinate 21,045,980, forward strand.
TAATAATGTTTTTTCTTGATTTGAAATATAACAAATGTTCTTAAAGCTATTTAAAATTTTTCATATACATAAATATAAACTTTTAACTTTATAGTTCATGTTGTCTCATTTGGATCAGAAGTGCATTATATTGTGAAGCTTAAAATATTTCCTGACTTTTATTTTGTACCTACATGAAGAATTTAATTATAAAATATAGTCAAGTGAGCAATGAAGCAATGAAAAGACATAGAGGAACTTTAAAGGCATATTGTTAAGTGGAAGAATAATCTGAAAAGACTACATACTGTATGAATCCAACTATATGACATTCTGGGAAAGAAAAACCATGGAGACAGTAAAGAGATCGGTGGTTGCCAGAATTTGGGAGATAGGGAATGAATAGCTAGAGCACAGGATTTTTAGTGAAAATACGCTATGAAAATACACTATGATACTGTAATGATGGATACCTGTCATAAATTTGTTCAAACCCATAGAGTGTGCAGCATCAAAAATGAACCTTAATGTAAATTATGAGTGATTATAATGTGTCATTGTAGGTTCATCAGTTGTAACAAATGTACTACTTTGTTGAAGGATGTTGATAATGGGGAACTTATGCATGTATGAGGACACTGGTGTATATGGGAACTCCATTTCCCTCTCAGTTTTGCTTTGAACCTAAAACTGCTCAAAAAAAAAAAAGTCTTTAATGATATATAGTAAGAGCAATAGTTTTCTAATTCTCAGTGACATGACTTCATTCTTTATTACTGGGGGAAAAATCTGACTTGGAGGTTTGTACCTTTTAAAGAATAATGTTACTGACCTATTGTTCCGTGTGAGCAGACTTGTTTTTCTATAGTCTTGTTGGTTTACCAGTGAGTCATCTACATGTTCTTGCCCTTGTGATCAAAGGCATGCACTTGGAGCACTGCTGAGTGATTAGGATGAGACCGGATAGTTTATGTTCATTTTTTTTTTTTTTTAAATTTCAGTGGCCTGTGTGGGAGTTAACATAGGACCTACCTCTGTTTCTTTCTTTCTTTTTTCTTTCTCTCTTTAAGATTTTATTTATTTATTTGACAGAGAGAGAAAGACAGCCAGTGAGAGAGGAAACACAAGCAGGGGGAGTGGGAGAGGAAGAAGCAGGCTCCCAGCAGAGGAGCATGATGTGGGGCTCCATCCCAGACCACTGGATCACGCCCTGAGCTGAAGGCAGATGCTTAATGACTGAGCCACCCAGGCGCCCCTACCTGTGTTTCATTCCAGTTCCATCATTCTTACCCAGGCTGGCTGGTCCCTTTACAGTAGACAAAAGGCCTTTAATTCCCTATTTGTTCTTTATTTTTGAGTGTGTTATTTTTTAGAGCCTCATGATAAACATGCCTATTGTCAAAGTTGTGGGAGGTTTTATGGTCAGATGAGACGTCTACAAACATCCTCCTTTTCTCCTTTCCTTTCCTTCCTAAAAGAAAAGGCTGCTTAAAAAAAAAAAAATCTATCTATCTATCTATCTATCTATCTATCTATCTATCTATCAATCATCTTGTGGTTATATATATATATAACCACAAGAATTCAGAATCCTCTACCTCTAAAGAACTATAGTAGTATAATACTCAATATGTTAGTCTTTTTAATGGAAATAGGCACACTTAAGGAAAAGAAGAAAAATTGTTGTTATTAAAGATTTGAATGTGCTCCAGGGACGCACTATTAAGGCTCAGCGTTGTTGCTGTAATCTTAAAGGTGTAAAAGACAATCTGAATCCTGGAGCAGGGCACATGATAGCTTTATAGCTAAACTGCTTTTAAGTAAAAAAAAAAAAAAACAAGCTTTAAAAAGCAAAATAACATAATAATAGAAATTCATTGGCATGTGATTTTTTCCCCTCTTTTTATAACTGCTCTTACTGGGTCAGTTTTAATATAATTCTCATTGCTTGATCTAAGTCAAATGGAAAAGAAATCTAGTGCAGCCTTATACACTTAAAAAGATAGTCAGTGAGTTAAAGTTTATTATTAGCATTTAAAGAAATAGCTTGTAATTTCGATTCAGTTAGTTTTTAAAGTCTTTCTCCTTGAGTGTTATTTGTGTTTTCAGAAGTTAAAAATGCATTAATATGTATTTACTGGGTCTTAAGAGTCAGATTTTCTTTGTCTTTCATTTTAAACTAGGTAATGTAGAAAATATGTTCAGTAGTCTGGGCTAGAATATTACATGTGTGATGGTCTGTAGGAAGCAGAAATAATGTTCAAACTTAATGACATTTCTAAATGATATGGTGGAAATACAGTAATTTGCTTTGAGTTGCTCCTTAAGACTTCACTTTGGCTCCTCTACTGAAAACAATACAATTTAAGTTCTCATTGACTACATTTTTCTAAGACTTATATATCCCTAGAGTAAAAGGAGAAATAAAAAAGGGGGGTATTAAATAACATTTTGGGTACTAAAGTACAACTATAATAGAAAAATGTATTATTTGGAAAAGGGATATTATAAATAACTGGTCAGATGTTGAAGGTAGAAAGTGAGGAGGAAAGGAAATTTTTTTTGCAGATTCCTAGGTATGGAAAATAATTAGAGGTTCTTTTATTCAACAAGCTCATGTATGGAAATTAGGATTTTAAAAAAAGTTGACTTTCAGAAGAATTATGTTTTTATAAAGTATAATTCCATGTTATAACATACTATTTGTTTAATTAAAGTTCAGCTTATTGATTTCTATTTCTTTAACATCAAGTAAAATTATTAATATTTATACTAATTATAAGAAATGAAGATTAAATATCTATTAGTATGAGCATGAAAATAATAATTTCTCACATTGCCCTTTTGGGGGAATGAATTCTGGTAACTGATAAGACTTCACAGGGTCAGGGAAGTAAGGGTGTTGGGTGTGGTTGCTAGTATAACTGTTCAAAATTGAGAACTCGAATAAAGGCAAACTGCTCTGCGTAACCTGGAGAGGGAGATTTAGAAGGCTGTGGGGAAGGTCCAGCAGGTGCAAAGAAAGTAAACAATGAGGATGGACAAGATGTAAGGGGACAGGGAGGTAGCCCAAGAGAATTAAGAGAACAGCCAGTGTTTGGTGGAGCTTTGATGAGTGTACTCCATCCATCTATAACAGTTTTATGTAAATTCCAGATCACTTATTAGTGTTTTGGGGGTAAGCAAGTTATCTTGGGGTAAATGCAGAAAGTTTTAGCATTCTACGTGCTGGTGAGCACTGACCTCTGAGTTAATTTACTAGGAATCTGGGTGGCATTAGATTATAAGGTTTGATGGGGGAAAATTTTGTAGGCTAAAAAAGACCCGATAGTGTTATCTTTGCTCTGGCTTTGAGCTAAAATTGTTGGGTGAAACTTTAAGGATATTTGTTTAGCCTCAAATTAAATATCAAAACAAGTGTTGATTACTTTAGTGGTTTTTAACATGGCACCACACATTTTTTGATATTTTCCCTCTGGAAAGTGGAGCTTAATTCTCCTTTTCAGTTGGAGTGGCTTTTGCTGAGGAGTTTGAATCCAGAATCAGAAGCTGTTTATGGTTGGATGAAACTTACCAGCTGCCAGAGGAAGTCTTCCTTGTAACAACTCCCTACCCCCACCATGGAAAACCCCAGGCTGGTTTTTTTAGCTCAATGAAGAAATATTGAAAAGATAACCAGTTAAGTTTAACCCATTTAAAACAAAATAGGGCTAGGTTGAAATGATGATGTTGAGGAGTGAAATAGTTCAAAACTTTATGAAATGATTAAAAAATGTAATAACAACATCTTTATATCTTTTCATTCTCTTACACATGCGTGTTGGCTGGGGAAAGCAGCATGGAAAGAATAAAGATGCCTGCAGTCAGTTTCAGGTTTCTAGTGTAATTTCATGAAGGCAAAATTTATAAACATATCCCACCCTGAATAGATTATCCATATGGAATTAAATATTATTACAAATTCCACCTACCCTACAAGAATGGACAAATATTAAACATCAAAATCTTTTGATAATTACCTGAAAAGCAGTACGATTCAACTACTCGTACCCCACTCTCCCTCTTAATAAATTGGCTTAATATTAACTTGTGGATTTATAAATGATGTAGGTTGAAATGCCGGGGTTCAGAGCCAATGGCCAAGAAAAAATTCTTGAGATGTTTTTGGTGTGAAAGGGTGTTTTTTTGTTTGTTTGTTGTTAAAGATTTTATTTATTTGATGGAGAGAGAGAGCGCACAAGCAGGCAGAGCAGCAGGCAGAGGGAGAAGGAGCAGCAGGCTTCCCGCTGAGCAAGGAGCCTGATCCAGGGCTCGATCCCAGGATCCTGGGATCATGTCCTGAGCTGAAGGCAGTCAGCCAACCAACTGAGCCACCCGGGCGTCCCAAAAGGGTGGTTTTATTAAAGCACAGGGACAGGACCCGTGGGCAGAAAGAGCTGCACGGGGATCAAGAGGCGTGGCCAATTATATACTTTCAAATTGGGAGGGGGTTAGGAATGGCACAAGCCTCCAAGGTATTTTGGAGGCAAGGTTTTCAAGACCTTGAGGGGGTTAGCTATTGTTAGGAAGAGGTCATTTATTACTGGTTAGTGAAAACTCAGTCATGAGAGCCTTCAGATGTATATTGGTGGGTCGTATGCTTGGAGGATGATTGCTAACATATATCTTGGGAGCTAGAGATAAAGGAAGTTTCAAAGGAATTTTTATATGTTAAAGAAGACTTATAGGATCCTGGGGGTGAGGATAATGTTAAGCTAAGATTGCACTTTGCCCTTAGCAAAGCATTAACATCGAGGCAGCTGAGTTCTTAGAGGAACCACTCTGCCTGTTGCAAGGACTTGTCAGTGGGCTGTAGGTAGTAAGCAAATCTAATTTTTTCTTTTGCCTTTGTTTCCCACATCATAAAGATTAAATGTATATGTTTAATATATATAATGTATTTAATATGTAAGAAGAAGAACCCCTGCGTAGAGTGAAGTGTTAAGTGTTATAATATTATTACTGTCCTCAAACCAAAATTTTCATTTTGATGCTGCCTCTCTGACTTTTTACTCAGTTCCTTTTTATTAGAGTTAGAGCCATGGCAGAAGGAGCAGTAATTTCCTGACAGGGGGCCATGGTTATTTTATATGCATGTATATTAGTAGCCCCAGCACCATGCCTGACACATAGTAAATGCACTTAGGAGTTATTCGTTGGATATGTAAGTTAAGGAAGTTGAATATGATTGATTATATTTACATCAAAACAGTTTTTTTGAAAAGGATTTATTTACTTATTTTAGAGAGCACACGTGAGGGTAGGGGGGCAGAGGAGGAGGGGGAGGGAGAGAATTTCTAGCAGACTCTCTGCTGAGCACTGAGCATGGAGCCCAAGGCAGAGCTGGATCTCACCATCCTGAAGTCATGACTTCAGCCAAAATCAAGAGTCAGATGCTTAACTGACTGAGCCACGCAGGTGCCCCTGCATCAAAACAGTTTTAACATGTTTTGCTATTTGTCTAAAAATAATTTTTCTGTTGAACACCATAGGTCTTTGTTGGGAGACCTCAGGCATTTGGCTTTTCTCAATTTGGGTGGCCTCTGCACGTATACCTTGCTAAGTCTAAATGCTAGAATTATCAAAATTTTTCTTAAACAAATAGAATGCCTTTTAAATGTCGTGAAAGATTGCTCCAAGTATATATTTTTTTCCTTAAGTTTAATTTTGTTTTAACGTAGGGCAAACCAAAATACACATTTTTCTGGTTACCTTTTGAAATATGAATTTTCTTCAAGTTCCTTTTTCCATTTTATTAAAGAGAGACAAATGTAGAAAAGAATGCTTTCTTTTCTCTTTGTGAAGAATGGTTTGAAGAGCTAGTTCTGTGTAGTGATAAAATATCATACTTGTAATAATGATGCAATAAGCATGTTTCTATCTCAAGATATTTTTTCAGAATTTGAAAAACTAGCGAGCCGATTTTTATTATTATGTCTAAATAGTTGAACAGATAAAATGTTTTTTATAGTATTATTTCACCAAGCAGTAAGCTTTGTTTCCAAGTGAACTGTTAGCTATCTACAGTCCCTAAATGTGTAACAAAATACACAAAGATGGGAAAAAGTGAAACTAAGTGGAAATTGATTAGGAAGATCAAGAAGTTGTTTATATTTGATATATAAAAAATATATATCACTGCTGAAGTATTCTTAGGACCACAGTGAATGAGAGGGTTGTAATTCCTTTATGTATATTGTACAACTCATAATCATCTTCTTCCCCCCTTTTCTTAATAAATCCTAATAGTGTCTTTCAGTTTTATGTGTATTTTCGAATAATACATATTTTTTTCATATCTTTCATTCTAGGCATTGAAGAAACAAGAAGCTAAAGCAGATGAAAATGAGGGTGTCATGAAAAATAAGCTGAAACAGACTGAAACTGAGAAGAGTCAAGTAAGATTTTGAAAGTTATCTTTCAAAGAGTAACGCTGTTTGAAATGGCGCCAGTGATATTTGTTGAGTGCCTTGAACGTTGTCCCTGAGATCATTTGTTAGAACACAGTGAAGCCTTTATGTTTTGATGCGGAGTTGCTTGGTTTGATGGCTCTGCCATTCTCTCCTGCTTGCTCTGGGAAATATGTACAGGTCATTTGCTACCTTGTCACCTGGCCACTCCCTTTCTAGAGGCCAGCTGTTGAACTTTATCATTCCTTGCTGGGGAACATTTAGGGAGCTTGACTTTGCTGCAGGGTTATTTAGGAAATACCTATTGTTGAAAGGGTGGGGATTTTGAATGTATACATTTTCCCCATAGAAAATCGGTGTAGGTACATTAAATATTAAGGACTTTTGACATATATTCATGTCTGTGAATCTATAGAGCCTAGCACATTACAGTTAGGCATTTAGAGGACTGCCAACTTTCCTCAGTTTGCAAATGAATGGATTTAAGGATGAGCCCAAGGTAGCACATGATAAAATGAAATTTGCCCCGATGTAATGTTTTTTGCTCTGTATCACTCGGTAAATCTACCATTTCCTCCTCAATTTTTATTTCACCAACCTATGTTGAGTTTGCATCCACCCTGCCTTTATGGTAAGCAAGTCGTGTCCGGCCTTCATGCTTGCCCTTGAGGAGTTGGTATTATCCAGGGAGCGTGACCAGTATGGGCCTTGGTAGATTTTGAAAACATTTTGATTGAAGTGTGATTCTTTCCCTCTTTATTTCTCCATGGAAACTAGAGGATAAGTGAGATAATATTTTGTGTGGATTCTGTAACTCTATATATACTTTACTTTTTTTAGAGTATGATTTTATTGGCTACAGGTATACTTTTTAAAAAAATCTTATTGAAATAGTTATAGATTCATAAGGTGTTGGAAGACAGAATGTAGAGAGAGGTTACATGTGCCTTTCACCCACTTTCCCCCAGTGGTAACATTTTGCATAATTGTCATTCCATATCCAAACTGAGAAATTGATTTTGGTACAGTCCACAGAATTTATGCACATTGCACCAACTTTAAGTGCACTCATTCATGTATGTGGTTCTATGAAGTTGTATCATGTATAGATTCACGATAACTGTCACCACAGTGAAGATCAGAACTACAGTGCTCCTTTATGCTACTCTTTGATAGCCATAGCTACCTCATGGACAAACTTTAAAGGACTATATATAGGTAGGAGTTTGGTCAAGTGAAATGATAATTTAGGATAACTATCACAAATCTAAGCACTTAATAACATCTCAATATAAATTTGTGGTTTCACAAAATAGCCTTACTATTACAAAATGCAAGCATGTCTAGCATATGTAATCTCAGGAATTTTAACAAACATGTGTCCCATCTGTAGGGGTAAAAAAGTAATTTTCCCTTTACTCTTCAAGGTTCTTTGGCCGATCTAATAATTAGGTTGACCTAAAATAGATTAACAGGAGAAAAACAAATCTGATTTTGTATTTATAGGAGCTGCCTAAAAATATGAGCACAAAGGCAGCCAGGCAGTTGAGGCTTATATACCATCCTGAGCTGAGGAAATGGGATAGAGGTCTTGGGATTCCAAGGGGAGACAGACAATTCACAGGAAGAAAAGAGCAAATGTTTGGTAAAAAATGTTTGCCTTGTCTTGCAGATAAGTCTTTCATATATATCTCTGGTAATAGCTCTCTGCCTGGTACAGACTCCTTCTCTAATTTCTTTAATGTAATTAAGGAAGAGGTAAAAAGCTTTTCCTGAGTCTGTTGTGTCTTGATTCCCTTCACATCAAAAAATCCTTATGCCAAAGAGGCATATTTTGGGCAGGGCGGGGAGGGCGGTGGCATATTCCTCCCCCCTTCATATCCTATTATATTTTCAACTTGTAGTAAGCTAGGCACATTCAAACTTTTTAGGTATTTGGTTATCTAATTAGCACATTTTCTGTGAATATTTAGATTATATTATTAAGGAAAGCTTAAATGTCTTATTCTGAAATTAGGTATTTTTAAATTTTAGGAATGTTATGAATATTGGAAATATTAGGAATGTTGGAATATTAAGAATATACAAAATACTCAATTGGATGAAATATACTTTAATCATTGGGTCCTTCAAATTTTTATTCTAATTCAGTTCATATGACATTACATGTACTAAAGGAAAACATTGCTTTGGAATTTAGATTACAATAATTCAGAACGGGAAGGAATCTCAGAGATTATCTAATATAAAGTCCTTATTTTAGAGATGACAGAAAGGAGACCTAAGGAAAAGAGTGTCATAATTGAGATGGAACTGACCCCCTGAGGTCTGGTCTGGTTCACTTTTTGTTATGCAAATAACATTTTCAGGGAGGCATTGATATGTTTTGATAGCAAGATATTTTTTCATATTAGCTGTAAATATCTTCTGAAAAGTTCTCTAGTTTTCTCCTCTGAAACTATGCCCATAATAATTTAGTTATTTTCTGCCCACTGGACATTTTTCTTTATCCTTTGTTGAAACTCTAGCTTGAACAGGAATTGGAGGTATCCCGAAGGTTATTGAATCAGTCAGAAGGCAGCAGAGAAACGCTTCTGCATCAGGTAAGTCTATGCAAGCTATGATAATCTGTTTTTAAATTAAATCAGGTTTGAATCTCCTTTTCTATTAAATGTCTTTGTGAGAAGAAGAAAAATCCCACCTAGGGGAAAAAAAAATTCTGTACCTAAGGAATGTATATTAAAACACATAAGCAAAAGATGAAATCCTTTCCGGAAGAGTCAGAGAAGAGCTGGTACAAAACACTGGACCAAGTTCCCACTGTGATAGTGTGTCTTGCTGATTGCTGCTCCAATTTAGGATCTCTCTCTCTTAGCATAACCAGTGTAAAAATGAGAGTGGACATGTAAGATGAAATTTTCCCAGGGGCTTAATTTTACTCAAGGAGGCATTGGAGGGTGAAGGGAGAATAAAATACATGAAACAGACCTTTACATATTCAAGTTACTTTGCATTGTCTTATGTTTACGTTTTCAAGATGCTACCTGCCCCTTTTAAACAAAGATAAAGCTTAATTTTAAAGTGTAACATTCTGTAACCCATTAGCCTATAATGAAAGTTTTGTGCTTCTGCTGTTTAAAGTTCAGTAACTTGAAATAGTCATCTCACATACATTGGATAAGGGCATATATGTTTCTAACTGCCTCTCTGCCTGTTTAATATAAACTGCACTTGTACCTTTCTCTGTTTTGTGGTGTGACTTACATAACTCGCTGTGTAGTCTGCTAGGTAGGCAAAGATGTCAAGCTTAGAAGGAGTATTACATTTTGACAATTAGTACTGAAAACCATTGAGACCTCTTTTACAAAAACTTTAAAAATGTTCACTGGCTTCGTTCAGCAACCATTGTTACAATGGAATTAATGTTGGCAGAGTTCAGACTTTCTTTTTTGAAAGTTTGCATTTGTAGTCCTTTTCACTCTTTTTTTTTTTTTTCTTTTTGAACTCTGACTTGTGATTTCTGATCTCATCTTTTGAAGTAAGAGATTACTGTGTTCAGGTTGTCCTTGTGACTTTAACGGAGTCTTTTTGAGACTCTTAATTTGTTCAGTGGTCACTGGGGACATATCTGAAATTTGCTAGTCCTTAGAAATACAGATGAATAACAGAGTCCCTGACCTCAAGGAGTTTATAGTTTATACAAAGGCATTTATTTCTTATTTTGAACAGTACTTTGATATTAAAATATGCTAACTTGTGATCTTTTCACTTGAGTTTATCAATCAATAGATCATATTCATATAGAAGAGAAGGAGTGAAAACTATAAAAACAGTTATGGAGGGGTTTTGGGCTAATAGTGGTAGAGTGGCCTGAGTTCACAATAAACGATTTTTTTTTTTTTCTGGTGTCAAATTCTTTGTCCCCGTAGACACAGAGAAGGGGAAAAGACACTCATTATTTGTGGAAGGAATAGGAGGAATAAAGAAATAGAGCAAGAGACTATTCCACTGTGCTTGGCATAACAAGGAGGTTAACTTGGCTTCAACTTGTGCTGACAATAGCCCATTAGAAGTAATATTTTTCCCTAGGAAAAGTAATTTGAAATAATTTGTAAGTTCAATTATTCTTTCTCTGCATTTAAAACTGATAAAAGTGTCATTTTTGACTGTATGTATTTAGGTAGAAGAGCTCCGTACACAACTTATGAAAGCAGAAGGTGATCGAAAGGGTTTGCAGCATCAAGTATCTCAGATGTCCAAGCAACAGTTGAACCATCAGGATGAACAAGGAGATGACTGGAGGTTTAGGAGAGGTATAATTCTGATTTGTAAATGTGTGGGTTTTTTTTTTTTTTATCTTTCTTAAATACTTCCCATTTTCAGAATTGCATTTCATACATTGTGCTCTCATCATCTTATTTCTTGATCTACTACAAGGTTTTTCAATAAACTAATCATAATTTAGCATCAGTGTTTTATCAGACTTTATTTTTTAGTTTTGTGTTTACAGCGATATTGAGCAGAAGGTACAGAGATTTTTCTGTATGCCTCCTGCTCCCACACATGGATAGCCTCCCACACGGTCAACTTCCCCTCGCTGGAAGTATGTTTGTTATACCTGATGTACCTACTTTGACACATTGTTGTCATTTAAAGTCCATAGTTTACATTAGGATTCACTTTTGGTGTTGTGTATTCTATGGGATTGGACAATGTATAAATGACATTCGGGCACCATTACAGTATCATAATTTCCCTGTCTTAAAAATCCCTTGTGCTGCACCTGTTCATCCCCCTTGCCGCTCTAACCACTGGCAACTAGATCTTTTTACTGTCTCCGTTGTTTTGCCTTTTCCAGAATCTAATGTAGTTGAATCATACAGAGTTTCAGATTGGCTTCTTTCATTTAGTAATATACCTTTAAGTTTTCTCCATGTCTTTTCATGGCTTGGTAGTGCTCTCACTCTCTCTCTCTCTCTCTCGCTCTCTCTTTTTTAGCATTGTCTGAATGTACCACAGTTTGTTTATCTATTCACCTACTGAAGGCCATTTGGTTGCTTCCGGATTATGGCAATTATGAGTAAAGCTGCTATAAACCAAACATCTGTATATAGGTTTTTGTATGGGTGTAAGTTTTCATTTACTTTGGGTAAATACCAAAGAATATGATTGCTGAATTGTGTGGTAAGAATGTATTTAGTTTTGTAAGAATCCTCCAAACTGTCTTTCAAAGTGGCTGTATCATTTCTTCATTCCCACCAGCAATGAATGAGAGTTTCTGTTGTTCCACATTCTTGTCAGTATTTGCAGTTGTCAGGTGTTCTGGATTTTGGCTATTCTAATAGGTTTATAATGGTATCTTGTTTTAATTTACATTTCCCTGATAACATATGATGTGGAGCATTTTTTGTTATGCATATTTTCCACCTGTATATCTTCTTTGATGAGATATTCATTAAGGTCTTGGCCCATTTTTTAGGCAGGTTGTTTGACTTGTTGAATTTTAAGAGTCCTCTTGATATTTTAGATAACAATCCTTTATCACCTATGTCTTTGCAAATAATTTCTCAGTCTATAGCTTGTCTTTTCATTCTTTTTTTTTTTTTTAATGATTTTATTTATTTATTTGACAGAGAGAGAGATAGCCAGCGAGAGAGGGAACACAAGCAGGGGGAGTGGGAGAGGAAGAACCAGGCTCCTAGCAGAGGAGCCTGATGTGGGGCTCGATCCCAGAACACTGGGATCACGCCCTGAGCTGAAGGCAGACGCTTAACGACTGCGCCATCCAGGCGCCCCATGTCTTTTCATTCTCTTGACAGTGTCTTTTGCAGAACTGAAAAGTTTTAATTTTAATGAAGTCCAGCTTAATGAGTTATTTTTTTCATGGATGACGATTCTGTTCTTCTACCTAAAAAGTCATCATCAAACCCAAGGTTATCCACAATTTCTCCTGTCTTCTAAAGGTTTTGTAATTTTGTGTTTTTTATTTGGGTCTGTGATTCATTTTGAATTAACTCCTGTAAAAGGAATTCTTGTTTCCAAATGCCTAGAAGTCTGTATCTAGATTCATTTTTTTGCATGTGGGTGTCCAAGTTGTTCAGCACTACACTGTTTGTTGAAACAACCTTTTCTCCACTGTATTGTCTTTGCTTCTTTGCCAAAGATCAGTTGATTGTTTTGATGTGGGTTTATTTCCGGGCCTCTGTTCTGTTTCATTGATATATTTGTCTATTTTTTTTTGCTAGAACTATACTGTTGATTATTGTAGCTTTATGGTGAGTCTTAAAGTTGGATAGTGTTAGTCTTCCAGCTTTGTTCTTCTCCTTCAATATTGCATTGAATGTTCTGGATCCTTTGCCTCTCCATATATTTTTAGGATTAGTTTGTTGATATTTACAAAATAACTTGCTGGGATTTTGATTGGGATTGCATTGAATATGTAGATCAGATTGGGAAGAACTGACATTTGGCAGTATTGCATCTTCCTACCCATGAACATGAACTGTGTCTCCATTTATTTCATTCAACTGTGATTTCTTTCATCAGAGTTTTGTAGTTTTCCTCATACAGATTTTGTTAGATTTATATTTAGGTATTTTCTTTGGATGCAAATGTAATTGGTGTTGTTTTTACTTTCAAATTTCACTTGTTTGTTGCTGATACTAGCATCCAGTTTTAATCTCTCCTCTGCTTTATTTTTAAACCTATTTCAGACATGCTTATCTCCTGGGGCTTTCTCCTAGAAAGAGCCAGCAAAGCTAGTAGTGGAATTTTTTCCAGCTTTTTACTTCCATGCCTAAATGTGTGTGTACTTGTCCTTGTACTTAAATTGGAAATACCCCTATGTTTTCATTTTCCTTTATCCCAATTTGAAAATATGTACAAACAATTAAAACTGAGATCTGTGACAAAAATTAATCATCTGGCAGAAGTGCTCCTGACCATATGACTGGCTTTTTCTTATGGAGATTAAGAATACTTTGTGTTTGAGAAACACAAAGTGTTTGATTTACATTGATTTACGTTGTGGAATTCAGTGAGTCTGGGTGTATTCCTTTTGGAGGTTTACTTGTAACAGAAATGGTAATATTGAAATTTTACAATGGTTTCTAATAGACTAGTCCAGATTGTTCTGCTTGTAAATTATTTCAGTAATGAGGCTTCCTACTCAAATGCCTAAATTATTGGAGAAACTCTTGTAAGCATTTGGTGTACTATCAAATTCAGGGAAGATAAATATTTTTCTCAGATTCCCCAAACATAACTCAGTATGTTGCCTAAGTTAGAGTTTCCACATTGCCAGAAAATCTTCGCTAGGCAAATTCTGACATACCTATCCTAACATAATTGCATGCCATTAAGTTCACTTAAGTTTCATGTGATGTTATAATTGAAATATGTTTTGACATCAAATATTTTAAAATTTATTTTTAAAAGTAAAATCCAAAGGTTTTTGATTATTCATCAAATTTTCATAAAGGTGCACATAAGAACTCTTGTTTGGAAAAAGACTGTGGTATATTTGTTACATGTTTTCTCGCCTTATAAAAATCTAGTTGTTCTTGGTGTAAGTCTTTGAGGACTAGAAGAATGTCACTTTTCTTAACTACTTACCAGGGTTAAAAAAAATCTGAAAGTTCTTATATCAATATGATAATGAACTTCTTCACCTTCTCTTAATGGTTCTAGAATTTTCATCTTTATAGAATACTTGTATTATTATTTTTTTAAATCTGCATGAGAAATCACACTCATAGTCACACTGTGGTTGCTGTTTGTTCCTCCACCCACTAAAAAATAACTTCCAGGTCTTCTTTTAAAATTGACTTTGCTGGGGTGCCTGGGTGGCTCAGTGGGTTAAATGTCTGCTTTTGACTCAGGTCATGATTTCAGGGTCCTGGGATCAAGCCCTGCATTGGGGCGGGGAGGGAGGGGGGCGGAAATCCCTGCTCCACAGGGAGTCTGCTTCTCCCTCTGCCACTCCCTGCTTGTGTTCTGTGTCAAACAAATAAATCTGTAAAAAAATAAGAAATGAAATCGACTTTGCTTTACTTTACTAGTGGTCTTCTCATCCAATTCAAAGGAATTGTGCTGTTACTTTTCTTACTTGACCCCTGTTTTTTCCTCTTCACTGACTTCCGTGTTTCTACTCTTTCCTGGTTCTTCTGTGTTCCTTGTTTTCATTCTCTTTGAATCTTTTCCCTTTGTTCACAGCTTGTCCTTTAAATGCTGGGTGTTGTCTAGAATCCTCTTTATGGGGTTTCTCACTTAATAGTTCTCCCTAGAGGTTGTTATTTAAATCTTATGCTTAGCTATAATCTATAACGATGATCCCTAAATCTTAAATCCACTAATCTTCAGCCCCCCCATTTAAAGTCTCTCATGGGACATCTCCATGTGCTGTCCCACAGAATGCCCCAGTCAACAGATTTACAACTGAGTTCATCCTTTCCTTAAAACCTGTTTTTATTTCCTGTTTCAATTGATGCCACCATCCTTAATCCAGATAGCCAAGGCTAAAATACAAAGAACATCTGAAATTATTCCTTCTCTCCTCTGTCTGCTTCATCCCTGTTTATTTATAGATCTTGGTATTTCTTGAATTTGGCCCATCTTCTTTTTTATTCCCACTACCCCAGTTTAGGCATGCTTTGTCCCATTGTATTACCCTCTTGCCTTATTCCAGCTCCTCTGTGATCTGTCTTCTATACTGCTGCTACTGAAGGGATGCTTCTGAAGCCACAAACTATTCATGTTACTCTTGCTTAAAATCTTTTGTTATACGTTATTGAGTTCTTAACTACACATGAGGCATTTTGCTACTCATTTTACATTATCTCCTTTAGTTCTTGGAACTATACTTTAAGAAGGGTACTAGTCTTATTTCCATTTGAATAAGGAAAAAGAAAGATTGAAGAGCAAAGAGATTGCTTAAGGTCATATTTGTGGGAATTAACAGACCTGAATTTTTTTCTCCCCAAACCTGAACTCTTAACCGGTATGCTGTACTGACCCATTATGTTTGTAGCAAGTGTTCTTCAAAGTGAGCATATGAGACAATCCCCTGGGTGTGAGAGGAGAGTGTTAGTAACATGATTTATATTTTATACCTTACGTTTTAAGTATTTTAATTTTTCTAAACGTTTCGTTATATGTGAATGTGTATGTGTGTAGGTATATATTTATATATATCCATACTATTTTATGTGTAGATTATGAAACTTATCAAATTGTTTCCACATTAAAAATATGTTTCACAAATTATGTATATGTATTTGTACATGTATTCATATGCATTAGTATCTCCATATTTTATATAATATATATTCCTGTTACTTTGTATATGCACTAATATCCTGGAATGTATGTCTATATATTAAGATAGACACTCTAGAGATATGTATGCATATGTGTGTGCATATAACATATATACCTATCTAAATATAAAATTTAAAAAATATATTTGTAAAATGAATAAATGCTTTTACCCATAAGCAAATATGCATATTTTCAGGTGGGAAACCTAGCAGGGCTGTGCAAAGTACGGCCCAAGGGGCAAATCCAGACTTTTGTAAATAAGCTTTATTGGAATATAGCTATTTCCATTCATTTATTCACTGTTCAGGTTACTTTTGCAACGCAATGGCAGAGTTGAGTAATTGTGGCAGAGCTTATAAGGCTGAAATATTTCCTGTCTGACCCTTTACAGAAAATGTTTGGTAACTCCTGGTATATAGGTAATTTCTAAGCTCCCTAGCAATGTGTAAACACCTTGCTGACTCTCCTTCTTCCTTCCCTCATATGTGGTAGCTATGTGGAAGTACTGTGTGCAGCTACCTGAGTATTAAATCCAGTATTGTACCTCTGTGCTTTATGCCTCTTCCTTTCTCTGAATTATCATCCCAACTCCCCGTCTCCTTTGCTTGGTGAGATTCTGTATTCATTCTTTAAATCTAACTTAGTTTCTAATTCTTCCTAACTGAGTTTTTCATCAAGATAGAGTTAATCACTCTATCCTTTGTACTATTTCTGTATGATGACTGTATCTGTAAAGATGTCTGTATAGTATCTGTCATTGCTTTTATCATGCTATTAAAATACCTATGTATCTTCTTTCATCCATGTACATCCAAGATGTACAATTTTGAAACTTTGATATCTCTTAACTACAGATGTGTCCTAAATGATGTATAAATTTAATTTGCTAGTGTTTCCTTCCTTTCCTTTTCTGGAAAGGAAACTACCAGAAAAACAGTTAAATTGATACTATATGTACCAATTTTTGACATCTTAGACTCAAGGAAGTATTTTATATGTCTTGTTTCTATTCTTGGAGTATAAGGTCATTAAGAAAAAGTTTTGTGTTATTTATGTTTGAAGAAGATGGTATTAGAGTGTCCTGGATATCACAGACCAAGCATTTTGAATTAAATACTAAGTCTGTCTGTATTGTTCAGTGATATAATTTCAGATGGTAGTCTCCAGAATTAGTAAGATAGTTAGTGATCATACATAGAGATTTAACAATATCATTTCTTTATTTTGCAAGGAAGAATTATTTTGTGTGTCAACTTCAGTAACTTCCAGCTAATGTATAACTTAGTTGAAAATTCTTCCAGTATTTCTGTGTTAGAGTTTGGAGGTACAGATGTAAGGAACGTTAAAGAAAAAATATGTAGGATTTTCCTGAACTCAGTTGTACCAGAACTCCGATAACATTTCAAGTTTTAGTATCAAAATGGAGTAATATTGGATAACACATCAGTGTATGTATTTTAGAATATTGAGTGAGCCTTGAAACAATAGACTGGCAAATTCTGAAATGTCTGTGTTAATAAGTGGGTTACGTTAGCTGGAATATTACAACATCAAGGCCTTATACCATTTGAAAGTACAATCTGTGAATAAAGAACAACAATCAAGCTTTACATTTTCTCTTTCAAGGGGTTGAGCAGGAAAAAGAGAATCTGGAGAAGCAGATGTCAGATTTGAGGGTGCAGCTGAACTTCAGTGCGATGGCATCTGAGTTAGAGGAAGCGAAGCGGTGCATGGAGCGAAAAGACAAGGAGAAAGCGCAGTTTGCAGCCCAAATAGAGGTGACTTTGCTATTTTTAAGTTGTATACAAAGGACTTTGGTTTTGTTTCAGAGAATTGCTTAATGAAGTTTTAATAGAAATGTTGTGGTATTTTATGAACTCTAGTTTGAGCATACATAATGCGAAGTTAATGTAGATGACTTCTTCAGTTACACATAGAAATATCTACGGATTCATTTCTCTTTCATTTGAACCTTAAATCCAGGCACCTATTAAACTTGAAAATGGTTTTGTGGTAGTGGCAATTGAGCCCTTCCTTCAGATAGAAGGGGCCTTTCTTTGAAGGAATGGTGAATTATCCTTTACTTGGGGGTGAAACTGGTAGAAGGCACAGCAAAGAAGGTACCATAAAGGTTTTTAAATCTCTCACTTCTCTACAGGAGGCAGAAGTGGGGTAATTATCCCAAAATATTAAAAATCAAAAGAAAGAACTTCATAAAAAGGAAATGTCTTAATTCCAATAGAATTGTGTATATTGTATCCAACATGGATGACACATTTGGAAATAGATATGTATCAGTCCTCTTCTATATCTGTTTTTATTAGTGGAGTTATATTCTAATTGTAAGAAGGTGACACATTTGAAGAATTTTCTAAATTATAATGAAAGGTAGAAAATTGGTGTTAAAGATATTTAACTTTATATAATCCAAAGGAAATATTTAATGTTACTGCAGTCTGAGTTTCTCTTTCATCTTGTCAGTGCATCAGTGGAAAATGTATTTTAGATTTGGATCAAGATTCAGATTGCAAAGATAATGAAATATTGACATACTTTTTACAAAGCCCTCTACATATATAACAAATACTTAACAGAAATATTATCAGAGCAATTGTAATTATAGGACTTCTAAAGTTTGCTTCATGGGTATTAATTATTTTAGCCCTTGGTCCTGCTGACAAAAGTGCTAATATATTATTTTGCCAAAGTTAGGTATTAAAAATTAAAAAAACCTATGCTAATAAATATCAAAGGTAGAAAAATCGCTCGCTAAGCTGTTTATAACCACATATTGGTCTGTCTGTCTTCCCTTCCTTACTTTCCATTGTTTCATTTCATTTACCACTTGCAGAATCAATTGAAAAAAAAACTCTCACATTCATAGGCATTTAAAAAATTACAATAACCTAATCTCTCGTTCAATGAGTCTGGCTTTCCCCCTGTCCTAACAATAGTTGTTTTACATTTTCACCTGGGTTAGGAAAAGAGTTAGCGTTCTCTTGGGTTAGTTTGGATTGGTTGTATGGGCTTGGATGCGAAAGAAAGTTGGACAGAGAGGTTGAACATTTATTCACATATCAAATACTTAATGACTGTCTATTACATGCGAAGTCTGTTCTAGGTGGTGGTGACATGGCAGGGAACAAAAGCCAGGCAGATTTCCCTGTCTCTGTGCATGTGACATTCTAAAATTGATGCAGAAAGTTCTTTGAGTTTGTCTCAAGTCTAATTCAAGTTCCTTTTGGAGAATAAAATATTTTTTTCCCCAGTTGCCATTAAAGAGGTATTACAAAAAGATATTGTTTCTTCTGGAAGAAATTCCCATTAACCAGTTTTTTTCAGCCTGACTTTATAATTAAATTTATATCTATTGTTTTAGATTTTGTGACGCTTCTGATTATGGCTTATTTCTCATACCTTGTGAAGGCCCTTTGAATATCTCCAAGCTGTTCTCAAAATGATATCTGGTGCAGGCTTTGTGAGGGTATCTGTCATGGATCACTCAGTGTGACTTCTGTTGGGTATTTGATTGAAATTTAATTGAAAAGCATTTCGTTTCTGCTTTATTTTTCAAAAATATTTGGTGTTGGGGCCACCTGGGTGCCTGTCAGTTAAGCATCCAGCTCTTGGTTTCTGCTCAGGACATGATCTCAGGGTTGTGACATCAAGCCCTACGTTGGGCTCCACGCTGGGCATGGAGCCTGCTTAAGATTCTCTCCCTCTGCCCTGCTTGCACTCACTCTCTTAAAAAAAAAAAAAAAATGGTGTTGGCCGTATACATTCTATGATGAAGATTAATCTTCTTTAGTTGCTTTTTGGAAACCAAATATAAATAAGAAAACATGTATAAAATGTGACTGTTGGTCAGGCCCCAAAACATTTGCTGTAATACTCTTTCTTGTGGTTTGTTCAGTCACTAATCTCTTTCTCTTTAATCTCAACTTCCTAACACCTTTCCTACAAAACCTTATACACAGTCTTGTCAACTCATTTTTCTTAAACTTTCCTATTCATTTCCATTTTTTTTTGTCTTTGTTCCCATTGTTCACTGTTTCTGTAATGTCCTCTTTTTTTGGAAATCCTAAGCCTTTTCCTTCCTGAAGCCTTCTTTGACTGTACCAGCTACAGGTGATAATCCTTCCTTCTGTACCCCGTCCTTTTACTCGTATCACTGATGCTCTTATGGCACCTTTGTCACACTGCCTTAAAGTATATAGATATATGTCTTTAAAATTTCAAAATGAGTTGAAATGAAGGAGATAGGGGACTGCGGAAGAAAGCTGCCCTGTCACTAAGACAAGTCTGACCTCAATGTCCTTACTTTGGTGAAGACCTCATGTTTCAAGGTCTTGTCCTCACATCTGGAAACTTGAATTTTCTGTGTCCTAGAATTAATGTGGCCGAGGAGACTGGTTCATACTAACAGTGAAACCCATCAGAGAGCAGTGTATAAAAGAGTGCCAGCTCACTGATGTACCCTGTAGGGGCTCTATATGGATATTTAAACACTGTTCTATGCAGGGCACCAGTCTCCCAATTTCCTGTACCTAGGCTTTAGAAAGGTGAATTAGTAACCAAAAAGTTGCTTGGTGAACGCAATCGGGGAAAAATGATGTGTAAAGGACTGTTTGTTCCTGACTATGGTAAGGCTCTCCCACCCTCTACCTCTCTTTAACAGAGTCCTTCTAATCAGGGATCAGTTTATTTCACCCAATTCTGTTTTTCTTTCTGGAGTGTGTTGAACTGACTCCTTTTGTCTTTCTAACAATCTTCTCTGCTTCCACTCTGATGCTCAACCTTCCGTTTGCATTTTCTTTTGATATGTTGCTATGCACAGAATTTGCTCTGGGCCATTTACCAGTATGCATTGATGTTGTAATTCAAACTTAGGGCATTCTGGAAGCCACGTATGAGTTAAATACATATATCCTTCTTCAAATCATAGATGCGTATGGGCTAAGAACCAGGTCTTATCTCTGTATTTCTTTGTGCCCCTTGACAGTGTCTTACCCATATTAGGACTCAATTAGTATTTGTTGACTGAAATAGTGAATTGTGGAACACTTTATGGTTATTTTTCAAAGCTAACATTTGTTGTCTGGTCATTCTTTAAAAGCACATTAATTTCTGGAAGAGTTGTCTGTCAGTATTCAAGGGGACCTTTGCTCTTTCTCACTAGTTGCATTAGTTTTTGTTGATCCAGAGTATATATTTTAAGCAGTTGTTTTACACTGAAGAAAAACAGTGAAAATAGCTTGTAAAAAACCAGAATGAAAACTGAGTTTGGGTTTACATAATTTACCTTTCAGATTGTACCTAAAACCTTAAATCTGTATATGCATAGAAAATACTAAGTACATTTTTTTCTTCTTCTAAACTTGAGTTGAACCTCATTAACCTTGATGGGCTATTTGTATTCATAAGAATTCCAAGTATCCTTGATCAATGATTCCCCCTGATTTAATCTCAGCCTCCATCTTCCATCAACTTACTTTTCTTGAAGAAAAAAATTTGACTTTTAAATTCAACGAGGAACTTCAAAGAAAGAAAAAAAAAACAAGGTGCTGTACATAATTAAGATTAAGTGTTGAAAGTGATAATTGAGTGACAACTGACATGATTATTCATTAGCAGAAACTTGGAACTGTAATGCCATAATTTACTTTTAAAAAGAAAGTAGTGGAAAACAGAAATGATAATCAATAATAACTTTTCTTTTTGATGATTAATACATTAGGAACAGAAGGAAGGTTGTTCCTTTTAACATGCTTTTAAGGTAAACTCTTGATTCTTGCATTTCTTATATAAAGTTGGCTACTTTGCTATGTATTAATGCCCCCTTCAATACTACTTTAAAGCCCTTCTTAATTGCCCTGTCTATAATTTTCTATTGTTCTTTTTTATCTTAATAATTTCTTCCTTATCCCAGTGCTTGTTGTAAAATAAGGTACTGAGTACTAAGTAATTTTTAATATACAGACTATAAAGAAAACAAATATTGGCAGCAAGACTTTATAGACAGGCTAAAATTGTCAAACCTAGTGGAGACGATGAGGTCTGCCTCTGTTACTAACCAAATTAACTGACAATGAAGCATATTGCTAAGTCCACAAATGCTCTATGCTCCACGGTCTTCATGAAGATGACTACTGGCAGAAATGCCCTACAAGTAAAAACTCCAAAACTAAGTAAACTTTTACACTTCAGAGAAGATTTAGTTTAATTCTCAAATCTTTCATCTATATGGAAAAATTGGAGTTGTGAAGAAAGGCAGCTCTTCTGTTTTCTGTAACTCAGAGTTGCATGAGTATTTCCGTCAAGCCAGAAAGTAGAAGTGGACCAAATATTTTAAATTTTCCTTTAAGACATCACAGTGTTTACTATTTAATAAGGTCAGTAAAGAAATAATTTAGGAATAAAAGCGTCGATTTTCAAGTTCTTTATTTTCTGAAGTCATGATAATTTCTGCCTCATGTGTTTTATGTATAAATGGAATGTGTAAGCCTTTGTGTTTATCTCTGGGATTGTATGTGTGTGTGCATGCACATGTGGGTGGACACGTGCGGGAAGTCGGGGTGTGAGGGAGAGGGAGAAACTTCCATTCCTCACAGAACAATGAAGTATTGATAACTTATGTTAATTATAGATAGATTTGATGTTAAAAGCAATTATAAAGATAACATGTACCTTTGGGAATAATTATTGAAGGACTTGCTATGGAAAAATAGGTGATCCGTAACAAATGAGGTAATAGTTTTTGCAGAATCTTAGTAATTGAAAGTTGTTCATTTCTTGACCACTACAAATGCCGTTAAAGGGATATAAAGTCGACTTTATAATAAGCATATATTTTTTTAAAGATTTTATTTATTTATTCGACAGAGATAGAGACAGCCAGCGAGAGAGGGAACACAAGCAGGGGGAGTGGGAGAGGAAGAAGCAGGCTCATAGCAGAGGAGCCTGATGTGGGGCTTGATCCCATAACGCTGGGATCACGCCCTAAGCCGAAGGCAGACGCTTAACTGCTGTGCCACCCAGGCGCCCCTATAATAAGCATATTTTAATTTTTCATGCATTATTCCTATAGTCTTTATAGTTACCTTTAGAGTGATTTTAGTTTGATAGCATTATCATTTTAAGTGGAGACTTAAATTGTGTTTTAGATGTTTGTTTTCAGGCAGCTTTCTACAAGGAGAAATAAGATTATACTCAGCCTTAAACAATGAAAACAGTGGGCCTGTTATACTCTTAAATGTTCAAATGGTATAAATTATCTTTGCAAAAAAAGTTTTTAATAAGTAACACATGGCTAACATAAGCAAAGGTCAGTGTTAGCAATTTTTTTCAAATGTATTAAACACATTTAATTTCTAGTACTTGCATGAAGTCTGAGTTATGTGATATAGTACTTATTTGGGGGGAACCTGTAATGGTGTTAGACTATAGTTTACTCTTCCTTAGCAAAGATTAACATATTAGGTAAACTTTTGGCAATTCTGATTAAAGAACTGTTTCTGCCTTTGTTAATGGTGGATTAGCTTGTGGCAGAACAAACTTCCTACTGAGAGAAACTAGAAAAGCTGGGTATGACATATATTTTTAAAAATATGTTTGAAGTTATCAGAGAGTTACCTGGGTATAAGGACAGGAGGAGTCATGTATTCTGTTGAGGAGTGGAATGCAGAGTGATGGTCTGACACTTGGCACCACTTTTCCCCTGAAAAGTTTAAATCACAGACTGAACAAAGCTTACAATAGAACTTAGGCCCATTAAAGAAGAAGGGCCCTGCTAATCACCCCACACTTTCAGTTGGGATACCCAAAGGGCTAAACCCTAGAGTCTGGGTAAGCTGGAAATGCACTAACAGTCACAAACACTGTAACATAGCTTTGGCTCTGCTGTGACGTTATCCGTCCCTACCCAAACTGCCCACCTAAACAAAAGTAGGTCTTTCAAGGAGGAAAGCATTATCATCCAGAGCCCTCATATTATTTCTGTAATTTGTCATACAGTGTTTAGCATTTGATAAAAACTTAGCAGTCATATCAAGAAACAAAACCACATTACTGAAAAACAAGATATAAGTGAGAAATAGAAATAGGCATATAGACTGTCCAGATATTGGAGTTGACAGAAATCAGCTTTAAGACATTGGTTATTAATATGTTAAGAAATTAGATCATAAGGTAGTTAATTCTAGCAGAGAACAGGACACTATAAAAAGAATAGAAATCTGAGAACCAAAATATATAGTAACTGAAATTAAGAGCTGGATAGGTAGGTAGCGTTTAACCAAAAATTAGATATTTTTTTTTCTTATTTTTCTTATTCCTCTGAGGAATCTTATGAGGCTTCCATCCATATGTATGTTTAGGTTATATAATTTAACATGCGGTTTGGTTTTTGGTTTTATGATCTGTTTTTCTATCTTCTGATTGGCAAAAAAATTCCCCAGTTTATTCAGTCTTTCATTCAATACATTTTGATTAAGAGTCTATTAGGTATTGAGTCTGGTGCTAGAATCTGGGAGTACACCAATGAAAGCAACATTCATTGCCCTCAGTGAAGACACAATCATTGAACTCACATTTAGCCCTGAAGTTTCACTTCACTAGAAAAGCCAGGCCCTCTTCAACATGGATGGGCAGAATCATAGTGAGACTTAAAATGGAGAACAAGGGAATGGGGAGTCTGAACCTTAGGAAGTGGGCATGAGGAGCACCCATCCCTACCGTGCCAAGATGGACCCCATCCTCTGAGGACAGAATGGTAAACGGAAAAGCAAAGAGTCATCGGAAGACAAAAAACAGGAATATCTTCAAATAGAAGTTGGTATTTGGTGATTAAAAATCTGAACAAGGGTTTTCTAGTTTTACAGGCTTATTATACCACATTGTCCAGTTATATTTGTTTATTCCTTCTACGTTACAAGAAACTGGGAAACACTCAAATGGGGGTTTAATGTGGGGAGGCAAGCAACCATCTTCACAGCTGCCCTACCGGGCTTCATGGAGAAAACAGTGCTGTATTGAGACTCTTTAGATTGCAAAGATAAGAAAACTTGAGCCATCGCTATTTTGGGTTCATCATTAATCCATTGGTACAGTCATCTGTGACCACGGTGCTGGAGTCACGGGATTCTGCTGGCACTCTTTTTTTGTATGTGTGGATTTGAATTACTATTGAGTATGAATTGCTTTCAACCTGAAAAACTCCTCAAATATTTCTTGTAAGGCTGGTTTACTAGCAACGCATTTTCTCATTTTTTGTTTATCTGAGAATGTCTTTATTGCACCTCATTTTAAAAAGATAATTTTGCTGGATAAAAGATTTTTAGTTGACTTTCTTTCAGCACTTTGAATATGCTAGCCCATTGGTTTTTGTTCTTGTTGCTCATGAGAAGTCAGCTTTCGATCCTATTGCATTCCTCATTCATGGTGAGCCACTTTTCTTTTGCTGCTTTCCAGATTTTCTCATTGTTTTTGCCTTCAGTGTTTGACTGTCATGTGTTTGGGTGAGTGTTCTTTGTATTTATCCTACTTGTTCATCAAGCTTCTTGGATATATAGCTTAATGTTTTTCTTCAAATTTGGGAAGTTTTAGCCATTATTTTTTCTTATATTTTTGTTTGTTTCTTTTTCTCCATTCCATCTAGTATTTCTGTTGCATATATATTCATATTCCACATTTCTTTGAGGGTTTGTTCATTTTTATTCTTTTTTCTCTCTCTTCTTCAGATGAATCTCCATTGATTTATATTTAAGTTTTTGGATTTTGGGGGCACCTGGGTGACTTGGTTAAAATTTCAACTCGATTTCAGCTCAGGTCATGATCTCAGGGTTGTGAGATCGAGCCCTGTCGGGTTCTCTGTTTATATAACTTTCCTCTTCTTCCCAATAGAACCTCTGCATCACTGTACTGGAGCTGAGTTCAAGAACTGTAGCCCGCTTCCCTCTGGGGTGATACTCCAGCTCCTCAGCTGGCCACTTCTGTGTGGAGCCTTCCCCGTACGTGAGAACTGGGGCAGGAGCAATCTGAGTCTACGATGCTTTCTGCCCTATGAGTGGGTGGGGGTGGGGTAGGGGAGGACTGTTTGGGAAAAGGAAACCTGAATTCTTTGGCTATGTCTATTTGGAATAGAGCTTCCACACACTCATCTTGGGGATGATGGCCCCTCTATGGGTCTTTGATTCTAAATGAAGGGTGTTGTAAAATTACTAATCTACTTTATATGTTAAAAATTGAAGGATGCATATAGTAATCTCCAGGGTAACTACTAAAAGAAGAGTAATAGATATATAACTAATACAGAGCAAGAAAGTGAAACAGGTAAAGAATTACTTCCAGGGGCGCATGGCTGGCTCTGTTAGTAGAGCATATGACTCTTGATCTCAGGGTTGTGAGTTCAAGCTCCAGGTTTGGCGTAGAGCTTACTTAAAAATAAAACAAAACAAAACCAAAAAAACCTTCCAAAAGAAGTCATACTTGACTTACTGTGTACTTAGTATGTACTTATATGACTGCAATATGACTTAAAACACTGGGTAAACAAAGATTTTTTACTAGGACACCAAAAGCATGAATCATAAATGAAACTAATTATAAATTGGACTTGAACAAAATTAAGAATTTCTTCCTTACACTTGGCTGCATTAGGAAAATGGAAAGAACAAGCCACACTGGGGGAAGATATTCACAGATCATATATGGAACAAAAGACTGGTATCATGGTTATATAACATTCCTATATATTAAGTTCATTATAGCAGTGCCTGGTTGTTTTAACACTTGTAATAGTATAAGGGAAAATCATATTAGTGTCTCAATAGATAGAGATAAAGCATTTATGAAAATTCAACATCCATTAGTAAGGAAACTTTTAGTAAAAAGGAAGAGAGGAAGACTTCCTGATACTGAAGAGTATCTACTAAAAACCTATAACACATGCAGTATTAATAGTGAAATACTGATTGGAAATGAAGCAAACACTTCCATTCTATTCAACAGTGTAATAGGGCTAATAGTCCAGGCAGTAATTAAAGGGAAAAAAAAAGGTATCTGTTTGGAAAGGAATTAATAATTCTCTCTTTATTTCCAATTGATATTTTAAAAATTTCACACTATAGGTAAATTATTAAAACTAACAAGTCGGGTATATATTTCAGCTAAGATAATAATTAAAACCAAATATCAAAATAAAACGAACTTTGGTCAGATCTAAACTGAAAACAAGCCCCTGAATCATGTTCAGTCACATTGTTTCCACAAAACACATGTCCTAGGTATTGATTTTTGAGAACAAATAGAATTTTTTTCTCTCAGGTAAAATGTATGCAATTTATTTTTTTAAAAGATTATATAAACGACATTAAGAACAAGAAAGGAGCTCTACCTATACATGCAAAGGAAAAGAAAAATCAAAAAGAATATCAAGCCATGTTGATATGAATCAATGGTTGCCCTAGATTAGCAGTAGCACTTTGGGCAATGATGGAGATGTTTTCTATCTGTGCTGTTCAGTACGTTAGTCATCTGTACTCATAGAGCACTTGCAACGAGGTCAGTGTGACTTTTGAATTTTAATTTTACTTAATTTAAATATAGGTGGAACTTAACAGGTGGGAATGTGATTGGATGGTATGAAATTGGATTAGGAGCCATGTTGTGAATTCCCATTGGTATAGAAAGCACACTGATTTTCCTTGGTCTGAATATAACATGGCTATATGGTAGAAGTGTGGTGGTCTTGGATTTTATCGAGAGCTGATTAAAGAAACATCCCTCATAGCCAGCCCTTCCTTGAAAATCAACTGGAGTCAGGAAAGGGTTTATTATTTCTCTTTTTTTTTATTGTAGTAAAATGTACAAATCATAAAATTACCATCTTAACCATTTTTAAATGTACAGTTCAGTAGTATCAAATTCACATTATTGTGTAATCATCCATCCTCATCCCTGCTGAAACTCTGTATCTATTAAATAATAACTCCCACTCCCCATCCTAACCAACCTCCCCCCCACCAGTTTCTGTCAACCAGCATTATAACTATTATACTTTCTTTATGAGTTTGACCACTCTGAGTACCTCATATAAATGGAATTATACAGTATTTGTCTTTTTGTGCTTGGCTTACTTCACTTAACATAATGTCCTCAAAGTTCATCTATGTTGTAGCATATTGCAGAATTTCCTTCCTTTTCAAGGCTGAATAACATTCCAGTCTATGTATATACCACATTTCGCTTATCTGTGCTTCTGGGTTGCTTCTACATTTTTGCTATTGTGAATAATGCTATTATGAACATGAGTGTATAAATATCTCTTCGAGACCCTGCTTCCGGTTTTTTTGGGTACATATCCAAAAGTAGAATTACTAGATCATGAGATAATTCTGTATTTAATCTTTTGAGGCACTGCCGTACTTTTTTCCACAGTGCCCTACCATTTTATATTCCTACCAACAATGCACAAGTGTTCCAGTTTCTCCACATCCTCATCAACACTTGTTGTTCTCTGTTTTTTGTTGTTGTTGTTGTTTTTTGGTTTTTTTTTTTTTTTTTTAATAGTAGCCATCCTATGGATGTGAGGTGGCATCTCAAGAGATTATTATTTTTGTTTGAAACAGTGTTTACTTTTAAAAAAGAAAATGGGGCTCTTTTATCTCATCTAGCCTTCCTTAGCCTTGATTTCTCTCAAGAAATCAAAATTGAGAAATCAAGAAAAGTAGATTTCTCTTAAGTGCACAGTGCTATTGTATCATGTAAGATAATGTGTCTGATCTGTTTCCAATAATCCATAATGCTCTATAATGATGTAGAGAAATAATATTAAGTATTAGGTTACATTTAAGTTCTCCTCTTCACTATATATAATGTAATTAGAGATGACATTTCTTTAGTTGAACTATGTACTTTATCTTGGTCCTCTCAGCTGCCACATCAACACTGGCAAGACACAGGTGTTTGTCTTTTATTGATACCTGCTTTATCCTATTGCATTTCATAGCAAATGTGTAATCAGAGGTTTTCCACCTCAATCAAAAGCAGTCCCAAATACCAATCTGCTTAAAGTAGAACAGTTTTATCCTATCTACATTCAAATTTTCATCTCCCAAAGTGCCTACTTTAGTTAAACATCAGAGTTACAGAGTTAAAATTATCAGTCTAATTGAGTGTGAGAAAAACGAAAACACAAATGTACTTGAGATATGTGTGCCAGGGTCAGAATTTCCCCAGTGTGTTGCTAGGGCCTAGATGTTAATTATATGTCCTCTTGTGTAATAAGTTGAACACTCTGAAGAAATGTGTATTTAAAATGTTCCGTGTAGTGAACATCATGGCTAATGAAACAGAAGTTAATATTTTATTTCTTCACAAAGAGATGAATGTATTTAATTAATTGAACATTATTTTCTGTACTTTGCTTAAGCTTAGTATCATGTTTCATTAAAAAGTACAAGGAAGCTGTAGTTGTATGAAGCAGATATGTTCTCATAGGATTTGTGGAGAAATAATTATTTTTAATCACTGAGAAAGACCAAGGAACCTGTTATTTGGGATTAATGTCCTTTTATGTGTCTCTGCTTCATTTAGTAAAAGGAAAATGATAACAGTATACGTAGTCAAATTAGAAGGATAGAAAAGACAGAAGGTTCTATTTGTAAAGGAAGAATTATTTGTGACATTGTTCCTACTGTAGCCCCTGATATTTTATGTGGCGATCCCTAACTCATAAAAGGGTTTGAATCAGTTATTAAAAATTATTAATATGTATTTTGCTTAAGAAAATTTGACTCACAGATTTTAAGTATATATTCTACTGTCCACCAATCATGACTTTAAAAAGTTTTAAATAGTAAGATCCCAATGAGTGATGGCCTAATTTAGCTTCCTGTAGCTATATTTCCAGGCTACCATACTTGTTTTGATTGGTTTGAGTTCTTTTATTCAGAGACTTCCCTTAGTTCTCCTGACTGTGGATAATTGATTAGTTGTCCTCTCACTATCAGTTCATAAAACACCTAAATTATACAAAAATGAATGAGTTTATCAAGACATGCAAGAATATGTCAGGCTAATTTCCCAATAGAGGTGAGTGGGGCTTGGCTTAATTGAGAAGCCAAGAATTTCAGGTGAAATCCTATTAAATCTGTTCTTTTGTTTACACAGTAAAAGAAAACTTTATAACATCATTTAGGGATTAGTGTGGGAAATAGAACTGCTCTAGGTATTTTATGCAATAGTTGTTTATAATAATACTGGCAGATGTGGCATTGCTTAGACTTCTAAGAAGGGATAGTACAAAGCAGGACATTCACTATAGAACAAAATAAATTATATCACTAAGACCTTGCTGGCCAATAACAAAAAGCCAAATTAGCAAGTATATTGTCTCTACCTCATTTCCACATTCTGATTCTCCCTATATTGAGTCTAATTTTCTCCCCCCCCCCCCCAACCTAGCTTAAGGGAGTCTGAACATTGAGTTTTGTAGCTTCTATGGAATAGGAGAGTGTATTAGAAGGAGGTGGAGATAGATGGGGGCTGACTGCTGTCGATCAGGTCATAAACCATAGTGCCAATAATCAGATTTTCTTTTAGCTGAGAAACATGGCCTTGCCTTGTTTTTTTCATAGCCCTTGAGCCTAGCCTTGTGTCCATAGTTGGCACTCTGCGAATGCTGGTTGAATTCATGTCAATCCTAATGTCACATTTACAAATACTTATCCACACATTAGTAATGTTATATTCAATGTGTAGTTTGGTTTTTTTAAAGATTTATTTATTTATTTGAGAGAGAGAGCAAGTGAGCGTGGGGAGGAGGGGCAGAGAGGAGAGAGGGTCTTAAGCAGACTCTGGGCTGAGCACAGAGCTCAATATGGGGCTCGATCTCATGACCCTGAGATTGCCACCTGAGCCAAAACTAAGAGTCAGACACTTAACCCACTGTACCACCCAGGTGCCCTTCAATGTGTAATTTCTTTGCAGGTTTTTGTTTTTAAAGCTTTCTGTCCATTTTAGGTTAATTAAAACTAAATCATCTACACATGCAATTAACTGGTCACGTGGAACCTAAAATGTTCCAACATGCTGGAAAAGAGTTTAATTACAATAAATACAGAAAATATAAATAAAATTTTAATTTTTTTTTCTGTGCTTAAATCAGCCCTCTTTCTCACTGAGATATTTACATTTCATTTTGGATACAATATCCCTATTCAGTCAGTGTTTTCATCTTGTGTCTGCTTTAAGGAAGTCATATTTGGGACTGGAATTAGTTTTATCTCTGTTCACAGAGTCAGTATTAAGATAATTGAATTCTGTTTCAAACGGTGTTCTACTTGAGGCTTGTTTGTTACTTATTAACTTTAATGTCACGGTTTTTGTCCTTATAAAGAATTAAGCTTTAAATTTGCTTATACTTTAAATATCATTTTTGTTTTAGTGTATCATTTTGGTAAGGCAGTTGCTACTTTTTACTGTGCTGGGTTTCTAGAAACTGTATTGTGAAACAGATCCTTCTATTGTGGTTTGTGTGTGTTTATATGAGAAATTTTATAATTAAGAATGGCGTTTCCAACCAAGGAGACTTGGGAACCAGGACATTTATGCTTAAAATGAACTTGTCATCAATGCCAAGATATAAAAACTCTTAATCTTTATAATAAAATTTAAACTTTTTTGATTTTTGATAAAGTGAGTATAATACAAACACATAATTTTACAGTATATATGTTTACTCTCGTGTACTAAAAAGCATGTGATGTGTGCCTCTGTGTATCTATAACTGTTGTACCATGTATGTGATGTATCTAAAACTCAAAGGCTAGCAATTATAAAAATTAAAAGAAAAATTTACAGTAATTTTTTTGTCCTAGATTTCGAAGAGGCTTTTATCTAACTGTTTGGGAAAGTTGAACAATTGACTTTTTCTCTCCACTAATTTTTCATTTGTAAATAGAGCCTTTACAAATGACTGTATTTCCATTTGGCTTGCCCCTAATTTGGGATCATTCTTTTTCAAATATTACAGAATCAAGTTATTTTGAGTTCTTACAAAAGACTTTTTGGGAGAGGTGTCTAGTTGATCAGATTCTTTTGTTAATCTTTTCCTTCTTCCCCATTCCACTCAACCACATTTCCCCTGCCAACACCAATCTTATGAGCACTTTGATCATGAAAGAAGGCACCAAAGGGAAACAGAGGACAGGAGTGCTGTGCACACTCTTGCCCTAGTGGTGTTGGTTGTTGTTTGAATTCTGAGATTGGCTGGCATAGCCATTCATTTTCTCTCTGGCTATGTTTCTGCCTCTTTCTTCCCCCTGCCTCCCTTTTTTTGCTCTTTGTCTTTATTACTTTCACTAGCAATTGGGAATTATCTTCTTTTTGTTCCCTTAGCCACCACCTAATGGTGTTAGCTCAGGGCTCTTTTCTTTTTGACAAAGAATCATTGTTAGAAAACATTATATGAAGATGAGGACAGATGAAGACACTGAAGAATGAAATGTAAGTATAGATAAGGTAGCATAAATTGGAAAGAGAAGCAGAATTTGAAATACAGAAGAAAAAATTTCTCATATGCATCGTTTATTATAAATAACTGTTCTGTGTCTGTTTGCCTAACCACACTGTATGGCTCTCTGTAGCAGTAGAATGTAGAACCATGCCGTCTTATTCATTTTTGTGTCTCAGCAGCTTGGTTATTGCTGAGTGCAGTAAATGTTTATTGGATTGAATGGAAACATACCTATATTTTCTTCAGAAAGACTGAGACTGACAAGTGTTTTTTTTTTTTCTTGACCCCCGCCTAGTCTCTTGAATGCCATAGATGGTTCTTATCTATTGTAAGCCAGCTCTATTGAATTTGATTGCTGAAATTGAATTCAGATGAGAAAAAAATTGGTTCTTAAAGTCCATTTCTGCTTTAAAAGGATGATCTTCAATTATTTTTAGTGTTGCTATAATATTTTAATATCCTAGTGTTAGCATAATGTCCTTTGGTGATTAATCTTTCTCAAGCACGTATCTGATCATGTTATTCCCTTGCTGAAAAACTTTTGAAAGCTTAAACTTAATTTCAGCATTCCCCCAATCTGGTTTCTGACCTTACTTTTTAATCTCTTTTTAGCCGTCTTGAACTGTTTTTTACTCTTCATGTACAGCCCTGTTGGCCCAGGCTGCGGCTCTTACGCATGCTACCGTTGGTCTTAAATGCCTGTCCTTTATCAGTGACCCAATCTTTTCTCTTCTTCACACTTGAGTTTGCTCATTGTCTCCTTATTTTATGTGCCTTTCTTTATGAGTTCTTCCTGATCAGAGTAGTTTCTCTTGAATTTACTAACTTAAATCCTGTTTTTACTAGCTAACATTGATGGTCACTTCCCTTCTGCTCGATCTTATTTGTCCCAGTCAGTATTTCTCATACAATACTTTCCTCAGTGCCTCGCCAGTGTCTTGAACATAGAAGGGGATAACTAGTCTGTGCCTCATTGTGTTTTAACCAAGTCAATTCTATTCTGTGATTTTTTTTTTCTCTCAGTTTTAAAAGTGTTCCAGAAACATCCGTGCATCAGAGATTATATAATTCCTATTTAGGATTTCCTCCTATCTCAGGAAAGAACATGGTAACTTATTTAATTATTTAAGAGGTTGTTTGGCTAGTATCCAAGTCAGTAATAAAGTGAAGTGTAATCAATATTAGTTTGAATGTTAGGGACCTGTGGCTGGTTCTTTCTCTGCTGTAAACTACTTCCCTTACCTTGGATTGATTACTTTATCTCCTTGTTTTTATGTTTATTTTTATTATTTTTTTAAGATTTTATTTATCCATTTGACAGAGAGAGAGAGAGACAGCCAGTGAGAGAGGGAACACAAGCAGGGGGAGTGGGAGAGGAAGAGGCAGCCTCCCAGCATAGGAGCCTGATGTGGGGCTCGATCCCAGAACGCAGGGATCACGCCCTGAGCCGAAGGCAGACGCTTAAAGACTGAGCCACCCAGGCACCCCTTGTTTTTATGTTTAAATGATAAGATGTAGTTCATGGTACCTAGACCTCAATTTCCTCATCTTTAAAATATAGACATTGGATTACCTCTTTAATTTTTTTTAAAGATTTTATTTAGTTATTTGAGAGAGACAAAGCATGCACAAGCAGAGGGAAGGGGCAGAGGGAGACAGAGAAGCAGACTCCCACTGAGCAGGGAGCCCAAAGCAGGGCTTGATCCCAGGACCCTGGGACCATGACCTGAGCTGAAGGCAGACACTTAACTGCTTAACCAACTGAGCCACCAGGCGCCTACGTCTCAAATTTTGATGTTGTTTCTAGTTAGTAATAAACCCTTGCCATTGTTGAGTTCCTAAAATGTGCCAGTCAGTCTTCTAGATGTTTATCTAATTGATTTTGTGTAGGTCATCATTCTTCTGATATGTAGATGTTATTGAGTCCTCTTTATAAATTTAGTTGCCTTGGCTCACAGATGGTAAGCACTTCTCCTAAGGTCATAGAGTGACAGAACTGGGATTTGATCTCAAGTCTGTGACTCATGTTGTTTCCATGATATGCTACTGTTTCCCTGGGATGTTGTTTTTGAGTCATTAAAGTGTAGCTATTTTCTCATTACCCTTACAAGTCTCACACAAAGTACATAATACCGTAGATGAAAATGTTTATTTAAAATAAATATTACTCCGAGTACCTTGGCTTATTTGGGGTGAAGTTTTCATTTTTAAATATTCCCTAAGGTGCCCAATTCTTTGTATGCATTGACTATCAAATAAGAGTAGAGGAGAAATTGTGTTATATTTTAGTGATATCAGTGAACAAATAATCATTGTTGTCACCTACACAGTAGTCTACTTTTTGTGTTTTAATGGAAACTGTTTCAATGTAGGCTTAGTAATTCTTCATGAATATGAGAAACAGAAAGAAGGCAGGTAGGAAGATTCTCATATACCAGACGAAACTGGTTTCTTTATTCTGTAAATTTACTCCATTATTCTCCTACCTAGTCCAATTTTTCCACTTTTGTAATTTCAAGTTGGCCAATTTTTTTTTTATAATCCACATATATGAAATTATGATCTTAGATGTGTGAACAGTTAAAGCTAGAATTTATGGTGGATCCCATCCACACTACTTTTTAAAAATAGAATATCTCTTTTTCTATTTTCTATTTTCATTTTAGTGCCTTATTCATATGCCTTATTCAAATGAGTAGGCTGTCTGTAGTTATAATTTGAATGCAACCACTGCAGTAATTAAAAAGGGAGCCATTGGTAGCCAAAGCCAATCAATTTTAAAGGAAGAGAGTTCTTTTCTACCGTCTTCTAAATGCATTGTTATAACGTATTCTTTAATACATTCTTTTCCTTTCTGTCTATTCTTTCGCCATTTTACTACTGGGAAGAAAGGAGTTAACATAGTAGACCAGAGACCATTTCCTTAGGTCTGCTTCCAAAATAGGCCCTTGTTTGGCATCTGGGAACTTTAATGATAATCAACTAAGAAACTTTCCTTAAATGATAAGATGTAGCTCATGGTGCCTAGACCTTTTATACAAAGAATATGGTTTCTCCTGAACACCTGCTTTCCTTCTGGGAGTCTGGATTTTGGTACATACTAGGCTGACAGTAGTTGAGTGACTAGCTTCTAATTAAAACTTTGGGCACTGAGTCTCTAATGAGTTTCCCTGGTAGGCAGTACCTCACACATGTTGTCAGAATTCACTGCTGGAAGAATTGAGCACACCCTGTGTGACTACAGGGAGAGGACTCCTGGAAGCTTGGGCCCAGGTTCCACTGGACTATGCCCCATATTGTCTTCGCTTTGCTGATTTTGTCTTATATCTTTTCAGTCTAATAAATCTTAGCATAAGTATGACTATTTGCTGAATCCAGTGAATTCTTCTAGCTATCAGCAAACCTAAGACCCTCAACACAACTACTCATTAACATTTTTTTCCCACCTGAAGAAAGAGATAAAAGAGAAATGTGTAAAGTTTTAGATTGAGTTGGAGCTTTTATAAACCTTTGGTAAGGTGCTGTGAAAGGGATCAGAACATACCACCCCAAAATGTGCCACTCTGGCACATTGATTATTTTAATTATTGTGAGCTGACGGCACTTGAGAAACAGTAGGTGCAGGAAGGGTACTCTGACCTCTTTTTCTACCTAAAGGAGGTCATAGTATTTCCCATGAGGAAGGTGTACTCCCTCTACCTGGAAGATAACATTTTTTTATCATCGGAGATTGGGAGTTGATTCCAAAAGGGATCTGTACGAAGAAACCTCTGAAATAACCCTGATCTTCAATTAGTTTCCCCCATATATTTCCTTGCCACTTTCCCATAGTTTATTACCCCTTGAAGTTTATTAGATCCCTTTCCTTTTTCTTGTCATTTTTCCATAAATTCTCTCTTAAGGCTTTAGAAGCTCTTGGTCCTAACACTTCTTTGGGTCTTCATTTTTCCAACAAAGGCTCTTATTTATGTGTAAAAATATTAAATAAAATTTGTGTGCTTTTCTCCTGTTAATCTGTCTTATGTTAGTTTAAGTCTCAGGCCTGGCTACAGAACCTAAAAAGTTCCCTTTAGGAACTTAAAAGTTTTTTCTCCCATATAACTGGAAGGAATTCTTGGGGAAAAAAAGGACATTTCTATGGTTTTGGATGGTTCCTGTCTTTGACAGTACTTGTATAGTGAGAAATAAATAATAGATGAAGGGCTGCCACTGGGGCCCTATCTTTTTGTTTCTCCTCTAAGCTCTACTCTAGCCAAACTTTTCTGGTAGCCTGGGAATTCTTGTCCCCTGATCCCTGCTGGATGGCTTAATCTCAAATGTCACAAAGAAAGAACGCGTTTGTCTCCAGTTGGGTTAATAGGCTTGATTAAATGATATGAAATTTAACCACTCTGCTCTAGTGGCTGAGATAATTTCACACAATTTAACTATAACATGTTCTTTAGGATAGAAGAGGCTTCCAGGAATATATGATAGTAGTAACAGAATTGAAAATCATCCTAATGGAATAAATAAGAAAATTGCTTTTCATTTAGCATTTCATGTAGTACATAGGAAGATACTAATATTTAGTATACGTGCCTACCCTAAAAGCATTTATCCATGGATTAATGTTATGTTTGTTCACTTTGTGTCCTGTATAGATGTGTGCATATGTGAAGGATTGTTGTGAGGGTTCTGTAATATAATCTCTTGATTGATGGGGGAGAAATGTTTATAACAATTAGATTATTCTGATTGGTTATTTGAGGAAGATGGATTAAAGACAGTGTCAAAACAGTGGCTGAATAAGACCTGCCAAGGAATGCATATAGGAAGGAGTTCTGTGACAGGTTTTACCTGAAGCACAATACAGAGAGATGGTTGGGAGCAAATCAGTAGCAACAGTTTCCAGACTCAGGGCAGTTAGAGGCAGTGTTCATCCAGTTCAAATTCAAATCTACTTTCCCATCAGTAATAAGAACCACGATTATTTACAACTAGAACCACATCCTTTTCATTCATTTATACTTATATACCCAATTAATGCCATGATGTTTTCAAATATTCTTCTAAGTGAGTTATTGTGTGTAATATGTTAATATGAAAGTCTGTAATTTTTAAAATGTGAGAACAATGAAATTTATGTGCTTAAGCTCTGGGTTTACATATGTTAATCATGTGCCTATTCTTATTGTTCTGTAATTATGGAAGAATAAATAGTGCTAAACTTATTTTCCTCCTGGGTTCAAAAGCTTGCTGGAGAAATTTGAAGAATTTTGTATATTTGAGTCCGTTATAAATTTGAGACTATCTAACTGTGAACTTATTTCTGTTTGTTAGCTTTTAAACATCTATCTCTTGTTCATTTCTCTTTCCCTATAGCAGTTATTTCAGACTTTCTCATTATTTAAATATACAATTCCACTCCCATTTCTATACTGTCTCAGCAGAGAGAGCCTTTACCACCATTTGATTAGTAGGACAACCTTAATTGTTAGGAGTAGGACATCCAATAAATTCAGTTTTTTGACATGCTAAAATTAAGATTCCTATGGGATTCCCAAATGTAGGGCATCATTATCTAATTTATTATTTGAAGATCTGGAATTTAGAAAATCAGTCTGGCTTCTGAATTAGAAATCACTTATATCTTTGTCTACCTACATGCTTACTTATTGAAGATATTTTATAGATAGAATACTAGAACCTTGTACTGTTATCTGTATTTAAAAGCTAAATAATGGAAGAGACCCAGGAAAGGAGGCTATTAAAGAGCAGGAAGAAAAAGGAGAACTAGTGAAGAGAGGGGTATTATGAAAGTCAGGGCAGAAGATAGACTTAAAAATCAGAAGGGGCCATTGACAGTGTCACATGCTACAAGGAAACTAGGGTAGATTTTTAAAGAGTCCATTGTATTTGGCTATAGGTGATCTTTGGGTATCTTAATGAGAGCTATTTTAATTGTATAATAGGGGTGGAATCCAAATTCAATGATGGGGAAATGAATTAGGAATAAAACTGTGGGGTACCAGGTATAGACTGCTCTTTCCAGGAGTTTGGCTTAATAGGAAGCACAGTATAGGGTGCTGGTCAGATCACGTTAGATTGATAAAGGTTTTTGTTTGTTTCATTAAAAAAATTACTTCTGTGATTTTTTTTTAATTCAAGTGTAATTAAAACACTGTGCTACAATAGTTTCAGGCGTACAACACAATGACTCCACAATTTCACACATTTGTCAGTGCTCATCAAGATAGATGTACTGTTAATCCCCTTTATCTGTTTCCCTCATCATCCTTCTACCCCCTTCTTCTCTGACAACAGCTAGCTCATTCTCTGTGTTTAAGAGTCTGTTTTTTTCAAATAACCCAGTCAATAAATGGGCAGAAGACATGAACAGACACTTCTCCAAAGACACACAAATGGCTAACAGACACGTGAAAAAATGTTCAACATTACTAGCCATCAGGGAAATATAAACCAAAACCACAATGAGATACCACCTTACACCAGTTAGAATGGCAAAAATTAAGAAGACAGGAAACAACAAGTGTTGGCGAGGTTGTGGAGAAAGGGGAACCCTCTTACACTCTTGGTGGGAATGCAAGCTGGTACAGACACTCTGGAAAACAGTATGGAGGTTCCTCAAGACTGTTAAAAATAGAGCTACCCTACGACCTAGCAATTGCACTATTAGGTATTTACCCCAAAGATACAGATGTAGTGAAAAGAAGGGGCATGTGCACCCCAATGTTCATAGCAGCAATGTCCACAATAGCGTAACTGTGGAAGGAGCCAAGATGCCCTTCAACAGATGAATGGATAAAGAAGATGTGGCTCATATATACAATGGAATATTACTCAGCCATCAGAAAGGATGAATACATGGATGGAACTGGAGGGGATTATGCTAAGTGAAATAAGTCAAGCAGAGAAAGACAATTTTCATATGGTTTCATCCATATGTAGAACATAAGGAATAGCACAGAGGACCACAGGGGAAGGGAGGGAAAACTGAATGGGAAGAAATCAAAGAGGGAGACAAACCATGAGAGACTCTGGACTCCGGGAACGAAACTGAGGGTTACAGAAGGGAGGGAGGTGGGGGGATGGGATAACTGGGTGATGGGTATTAAGGGGGGCGGCACATGTGGTGATGAGGACTGGGTGTTATACACAACTAAGGAATTGTTGAACACTACATCAAAAACTAATGATGTACTATATGTTGGCTAATTGAACATAATAGAAAAAAGCTGTAAAAAAAAGTCTGGATTTTTTTGGTCTCTTTTTGTTTGTTCATTTGTTCTGTTTCTTAAATTCCACGTATGAGTGAAATCATATGGTATTTGTGTTTTTATGACTGACTTATTTCACTTAGCATTATACCCTCAAGGTCCATCCATGTTGTTGCAAATGGAAAGATTTTGTTCTTTTTAATGGCTGAATAATATTCCATAGTAGGTAGATACATATCTATATCTATATATCTATAAATATATCTATAGATATAGATATATATGTATGTGTGTGTGTGTATCACATCTTTATTCATCTATGAATGGACGTTTGGCTTGCTTCTGTATCTTGGCTATTGTAAATAACGCTGCAGTAAACATAGGGGTGCATGTATCATTTTGAATTAGTGTTTTCATTTTCTTTGGGTGAATGCCCAGTAGTGGAATTACTGGATCATATGATAATTCTAGGTGTAACTTTTTGAGGAACCTCCATACCATATGTCACAGTGGCTGCACCAATTTGCATTCCCTCCAACAGTGCACGGAGGTTCCTTTTTTCCCCACATCCTCACCAAGACCTTGTAATTTCTTGTGTTTTTTATTTTATTTCTGACAGGTATAAAGTGATATCTCAGTGGTTTTAATTTGCATTTCCCTGCTGATTAATGATGTTGAGCATTTTTTCATGTGTCTGTTGGCCATCTGTACGTCGTCTTTGGAAAACGGTCTGTTCAGGTTTTCTGTCCATTTTTTAATTGGATTATTGTTGAGTTGCGTAAGTTCTTCATCTACTTTGGATACTAACTCCTTATTGGATATATGATTAGCAAATATATTCTGCCACTTGGTAGGTTGACTTTTTGTTCTGTTGATGGTTTCCTTCACTGTACAAAAGCTTTCTATTTTGGTATAGGCCCAATAGTTTAATTTTGCTTTTTGTTTTCCTTGCCAAAGGAGACGTATTTAGAAAAATTGTTTCTATGGCTGATGTCAAAGAAATTACTGCCTACATTTTCTTTTAGGAATTCTATGGTTTCAGATCTCATACTTACTTAGGTCTTTAATCCATTTTGAGTTTATTTTTGCCTATCGTGTAAGAAAGTGGTCCAGTTTCATTCTTTTGCCTGTAGCTGTGCTGTTTTTCCAACATCATTTAAAGAGACTCTTTTCCTGTTGTGTATTCCTGCATCCTTTTTCATTGATTAATTGACGATAAAAATGTGGGCTTATTGCTGGACTCTATTCTATTCTGTTGATCTTTGTGCTTATTTCTGTGCCAGTATCGTATTGTTATGATTACTATAGCTTTGTAGTGTATCTTGGAATCTGGGATTGTGATACCTCTAGCTTTGTTCTTTTTCAGATTGTTTTGACTATTTGGGATCTTTTGTGGTTCCATACAAATTTTAGGATTATTTGTTCTAGTTCTGTGAAAAATGCTTTTGGTATTTTGATAGGGATTGCATGAAAACTGTAGATTGCTTTGGGTAATACGAACATTTTAACAATATTGATTCTTCCAATTCATGACCATGGAATATCTTTTTGTTTGTATCCTCTTCAATTTATTTCATTAAGAAAAAATTATTACTGTGATATATTTTTAAAAATTGGGAATAGTAAAAAAAAAAAAAAAACCCAGTAGGAAAGGAGAGGTTCAGTACAAGGAAGAGAGGACATAATTGATGTAGTGAAGCCTTTGATGGATGTGGAAGGAAATTGCAAAGATAGGCTTATTTGTCTAAGAAAGATCCCTTTTCCTCAGAGGCTAGAGAGGAGTACAGACTAGCCATTGGTAAGTTTCAGAATGGTACATTAAGGAAATTTGGGGGATGTTTTACATAATAGCTTCAATTTTATTTCTTAAGAAGGAGCTATGTTACGTACTAGAAGTGAGTGAAACGATGGGAGGTCCAAGGCAGGACATTTTGGAAGGGCCACCGTGTGGACTGGGAAGAGGCATACAGTAGAATTTCTGGACACTGAGGGATTGCCTCTCTGTGTGCCATCGCATCAACTGATACTCCTGTGTGGTTTTCCTTAGAGGATTCAGTAACCTGATATAGGAAACAGGAAATTTGTTAATTCCCCCAGAGCTGGTGGTTTTGCCACTTAAGTTCAGCTTTAAAATGGAGTTTGAAATGTGGAAAAGAGAGTGGTTAAAGTGAAAATTAAGGAAGTTTGGTCCAAGAACTTGGATTTAAAGCCAGCAAAAGAAATGTCAAGGCGTGGTCATCTTCCTGACAAAAAAGAACAGATGTATCAGAAGAAAAGGAGTGAGGGAACTGGGCAGATGGGTAGATAAAACCAAAGGCCTGAGGAGTGGGGAGAAGGGATGGGAGGAGGGATTAGTGGGGAGAAGCTAGTACGGAGACATAACCTCTTGCTTCATAGGTGGCAGTTCTGAGAAAAACCACGAAGATAGAACTATGTGAGTAGGTAACAAAGAGGCAAGGAGTTAGGGTCATCTGAGTAACTGGCCACTTAGCAAAGAGTTGAAAACATGGGTTCTGGAGCCAGACAATCTGGGTCAAAAACCCATTCCCTCATGTATTAGGTATGTGATCGTGAGCAAGTTCCAAGAATTGGTTACACATCTCTAAAATTAAGATAGTATAGTGGGACTGAGTGAGGTCATTCTTATAAAGCATTTGCTCAATCCTTTGCACAACTCAAGTGCTCCGTAAACTTTAGTAATAATAATTATTATTGGTAGCTCCTTCTCATTTAGATCTCAGCTCATATGTCATCTCCCAAAAGAGACCCACCGCAGCCACAATGTAGAATACGGGCCCCTTCAGGTAACAACTATCCATCATTTTAGCATCTGGCATTATCTGCTGTTGTAATCTAGCTGGTAGTGTGAGTATCTCCCCAATTTATATTATTTACTTTTTTGGTTTCAAAGCCAGGTCTTATTAACCACTCTTTAAGATATGTGCCTAACATGTAGGAAGGGTACCCACTCTCCGAAGTGTTTGTTGGAAAAAAAATATTGGTACCTCTCTGCTGATGAAGAAATCACGTGAATACTGCTGGTTAGTAAAGTTGATTTCTAGCTTTGTGGTAAAACTTTTAGATAAGGGCAAAAGGG
The DNA here is from genome assembly GCF_023065955.2 of Ursus arctos. Classification (NCBI taxonomy): domain Eukaryota; kingdom Metazoa; phylum Chordata; class Mammalia; order Carnivora; family Ursidae; genus Ursus; species Ursus arctos. Next base: position 21,088,559 of record NW_026622930.1, read on the forward strand.
TAAACCACTACCACTATGGTTTTCAGATTTCATTTTAGAATTTTCCACACAAACAAGTGCACAGTTCTCAATTTACTATTTTGTTTGGGTAGATAAAGGAGTGACTCATCTCTTCCAGGCTGCATTGAATTTAGCAAACGGAGTAAATGCAAACCTGTTGCTCTGAAAATGAAACTTGTTTTCAAGGCATTATTTTTATTTTTTTGCCATAATGTCAAATTTTTTACTTTAACCATTAAAGAAATTGTATTTAACTTTATTTGAGCCACGGTACAGAGATAATAGAATCTGGAACTGAACATTCTGCTGTGAGAGTCAGAGGAAGTTGGTAAATGTTTCCAGTCTTTGTAGGAGCCTTAGAACAATGTGGATGATATTTATTTTTTGTCCAGCTCAGGTATCATCTTAGTCCCCTGAACACGTCCTTTTTGTGTAACCTTTGTAACCGAAGTATTTGGAAAGTAAGACTCAGGAGGGGCAGCTTATGGGATACATTATTTCTGAATTTGTCACTCCCTCCTAAATCTCTACAAGAGTGGCTTAATGTTAATGATTACAATATTATTTTATTTGTATAAAATGTTTTATAAAAGCAGTGTCTTCTCATTTTTGAAGTTAAAAATAGATCTTTACCAATTCTTCTCAAATTAAAATTATGTATGAAACATGATGATTTAGTGCAATTTCCAAATGTATTGTTGACCCATTCTGGGAAACTAGATTTTAAGAGTTCAGGTTTGCTTTTCTTAATTATTATGTATTCCAAATAAATTTAAGTTTGTTTAAAAATCTGTCCTACACTGATTCTTGTAAGCTTGAACTAAGTTCAACAATTTATAACATTAGATTTAGCTGGAAATAACATATCTATAAACACTTTATTGAGAGTCTTTTAAATGGACTTTCAAGTATAGTATTATCTATACTGATGTTTCTGTTATCAATGCTCATTTTTATTAGGTATTTTTATTTTATTGTAACAAAATTTTATGTGCTACCAGAAAGTGAAATATTATGTATGACTGCTGTAATAATCTGACAGTTTTTAAAACACTGACATTTTTTTCAGTTGGACAGAGTACTAGATTCTTTACTAAAGTAATGCACATTGTTTTTCTCATCAAAAGACCTTCTATTTTAGTGACAGTCAATTGGAAAATACATATTTTCCCTTTTTGGATAATGAAGTAGTCTAAAAAGGAGAAACTATTTCTATAAAAAATTATTCCCAACTAATGTGCCTGTAAAATACGTGGAGAGGGACTCATATCTTCTAGACTGGTAAATTAATGAAATTTGGTACAGATGATTCCCATTTCAGTGACATTAGAGATTCTCGTTTGATGCGATGTTGGACATCCAATTTTGACAAGAACATGTTCCTAATATTTCTCGTGCTTTATTTCCAGAATTTAACACATCAGTTGGAGCACAAGGAAAAGGAGCAACTACAGATGTTGGATCAACTTAAGGAGATCCAGAATCACTTTGAGACTTGTGAGGCCAAACATAAGCATGCTGACCTTCAGATCTCAGAGCTGACTCACCATGCTGAGGATGCAACCAAGCAGGCCGAGCAGTACCTTCTCGAGTTCCAGCAGTCAGAGGCCCTGAGACAGGAGGCAGAGAAGAGGAGAGAAGAGCTGAAACTGAAAGCTCAGGAGTCCATCAGGCAGTGGAAGCTTAAGCATAAGAAGTTAGAGCGAGCATTGGAGAAACAGTCTGAAACTCTCGATCAACTGACAGACAAGAATAATCAGGTATAAAAACCAAATTCCTAAGGAATGATTTTTGCTGTGATCAACCATTCATTCATCCATCCTTTGAACAAACACTTGAGTGCCATGCTGTGCATGTAATCTATCATGATGTCCTTGATAGAAGAGTCTATATGTCTTGGCTATTTCAAGGTAAAAAGTAATTTAGTTTTTTATCTTTTTTAAAGTCTTTTTCATAGTTTAACATTCTGTGAGTTTTTAGAGTTGGCCTTTAAAGAGATCCATCCCTCTCCCCCAGTTTAGCTTTTAGTTCCCTAAGTTGAAATTGTTCTTTAATGTTCAAATGGAAAAAAATTACAAAGTGTTCCATAATATCACCTGACTTTTCCCCCAGGGCATGTATTTTAAAATCTCATTTTTAAGTAAATTTCAACTTAAGTATTGGTTGGAAAGGAACATTAAAAATGTAGTAGTTACTACTGGACCATTTTCTGGCACCAACTATAATGGGTTTCGTTAAATGAATGACGTTCACAGTCTCACTGACTGAACAGTATTATCAGGTCACAAGCCTCTTTAAGACTCTGCTTTTGTGCCTTTTTGATCGCAACAAAAAGCATTTCACTGATCCATGTATGCATTGCACATCATCTTTTCCCCTGTATAATCAGTTACTTTAACTGGATTTTATGCTCTTGTGTTGATTCTTAACTATATCTTTAGGTTGAATTAAACCTAGATGTTTATAAGATAATAAACGGGAAAATCAGGGTTGATTTTTATCCATGTTTAGTCTTGGTTTATCATTTCTGCTTTGTCATTTGTCACTTGTCAAGAATTCTGAACATTCCAGAAGAATAATCATTTGGATAAGTTGACTTTCTTTCAAAGGAAAACACAGTGTAGGGCAATTATGTTTATAAAATCAATTGTCAGCACTTAAGAGTGACAGATGCTTATTTCAGATGAGCTGTCATGGAAAAGATGCTTTACCATTTAGATGTGAATTTCGTGGACATATAGAGGATGGAGGAAGCGATCACCTTGCACTCACTGTGGAGTGCTTTTCAATTTAACCCATCTGACACATACTGGGTGACTAGTTGCCCTGAGGTAAAGCAGTTCTAAAGCTTTCAGACTTGAATCTGAACTGATCTGATCCCAGGAAATTGCTCTACCTTGATTATTCTGTTGTCAGTCTGGTTTGGCAACTGGTTCAATGAGCATGACTGTAGGGGAGGTAGCTAGAAAGAAGGGGGGTGGAAGGGATTGATTGATTGAAAACCATCTGGGGATTTTACTTAATTAGAGGAAATTTAGAAGGGTCCAAGTCATCAGACAGTATCCTAATCCATGGTGCAGAGTTTTCTAGATGGGGTTTTTTAGAATATTCAAAATTGTTAAACAATTATTTCCCAGAATGCTCCAGATATAATTATTTTTATCACTTAGCATTGCTAATGATAAGCAAAGAAGTAGTTTTAAAGTGATTGCCACAGTTAGGATAGTATCACAATTATCGCAGCAGGCATTGTAATTTCCACTTTAAAAGCCTTAAAAATGAATGCGGCATGTTGCAGTTAGAGCAGTGGTTAATCAAGGAAGAAAGGGTAACAGCTTTTTCATTTTACATGCAAGTGTCCGGTAAATCCATGATGTGGAAATACATTGTAAATAATTTTGGAAAAAAGCATTTATGTGTTTATATCTTACTGAATAATACCTCTAAGGAGTATTTAATTCTTAATAAAATCGCAAAGCCACCCTAAGGCATTAGGAATACAGCATACTCTTTTTTTGTTGTGTTTTTCTTTTTTGTTTTTTGGTTTTTTGGACTAATTATTTTCAAAAAGTGACTGTAGGGTATATTTGGAAGTATATATTAAAATAAAAATAATACTAAATTCCAAATAAAACACTTTATGTTTTGCGGAGTAAATTGTTTAATAAGTAGCCTTGTTGAGCCATTTTCTATGCGCAAACGATGAAGTTTTTGTGTTTTTGAATACTTCTGTATCTACTTCCATTTCTTTTTCCAGCATAATTTATTTTCTGCTTTAAGATTTGCCACTTAAAAATGTAGTAGAAGGCTAACGGGTTGTATTCTCTTAAAAATTGCTCTGATTTCCTTTTTTTCCTGTTTTTTACATTTTTGGAAATTTGTTAGATTATTAGATACATATCCTGTTACAAAACTACTTTGTTAGCGAATGACATGGAATATCAAACAAATAGCGTATCCTTGCCAGAAAAAACCAGAAAGATCAGATTTTATATTTTCCTTGAAAGAAAATGGCACGGATGTTTACATCAGGACACCGTGATATGATGTTGTTTAGGGATATGTAGATAAACATATAATGGAAGACCTAGAATTCTGTAGATACAAATAATCTAATCATTAGTTGTGCTATTTTTGTCTTTATCTTTTTTAATTTTTATTTTTTTGTCTTTATCTTTTAAAATGCTATTTGAAGTTATTGGTTCTTATACCTGTTTTGAAAATGATAAAGGAAAAAAATTTTACCTTGGATTCTGATCACAATGTATGCTTTTCTGAATATTTCCAAATTTGTAGATATATATGTTAATATGGATAATAGAAATGCTTCTTAGGTTGTTTGTTTTTCTTGCTGAGTTGGCAGAATGCCTTGTATTGAGCTTTTTGCTTGATAATATTTGACTTCAAGAATCTTAAATTGCCATCTTTTCCTTTTTTGTATTGCCTTCATGCTGAGGAAAAAAGGAGTATATGTAATATATACTGTCTTTTAAAAGCTGAATTTTTTAATTTAAAGGTTGAAAAGTACGAAGGATCAGTGCTAAAATACATTTTAAATGTGTATATGGTTCTATCGATATGCAATTTTAGAAAGGCTAAAGTACTGATACATTAGAATAATCCAGCAATCCATCAACATGTTCCCTCATATGCAGAAAAATAACTGTTTTATTTCTTTTAAAAATTTTTGTCTACCTTTTAGTTAATTCAAACAAAACAAAACAAACCAACCCCAAAACCTGTGCATACTTTGTGGTCAGGCTTTTGAGGAGTTGGCTTCTGTTCTTTTTATGGTTTTAGGCAGTATCATTCTTCTGGCTTCGCACAGCCATTTTCAATCTTCCCTTCATAATCTTCTCTTACAGCTTTTCTTCTTTGGAAGCTGGGTTTGCTGGGTTAGAACATTCTCTTCTCATTGTTCCTGACTGCTACATATTTTTCCATTATGCCTCCATATTTCTCAAGGATTTTTGTACCTGGCTCCCCCTCAGCCTGTTTCATTACATGTAATTCTTGTCATCATCTTTGGTGATTACAAAATTCAAGTCCGCAACCTTAAACATCAGCATCCTTAAACTTCACTAATTTCCCATGTTACAGTGACCTTCAAATCACGCAGCAACTAATTTCTGTGGCTAAAATTTGTCCTCATCTGTAATTTCTCTATGTTCAAATCTTTAGTTCCAAAATTTCAGTCTCTGATCTTACACATTTCTTTTATTTCCTTTTCCTTTTTTAACCATTACCATATGATTTTGATCTTTCTACATTCCTCTGGTTGACCAGTCATTTCCTGGAATCCGTTTTTTCCTGTCAGACTGGACTTTGTGAAAGGCTACTCTGATGACATGCTCACCAGCATCTTCGATTTCTTTCTTCCACCTCGTACATCTAACTGATCTTCAATCTGGAATCAACCCAGCTCTTATTTTTCCCATTTCTGCTCCTGAATAGTACCAGCAAAACTTACCTAGAAACATCGGTTGGCTTCTATAGTGGTCCTGATTATCCCCATCCATTCAAAAACTAATGTAGGACAGTTACCAAGCACATGACCCTGTTCTGAGCAATGAAGAATGAGTTATGAAGTCTGTTGGGGAAGCTTCTGGTAAACATGTACTCACTCCTGAAGAACACACATAAGAAAGATTTTTCTTCTTCTCCGGTTTTGTTGTATTTGGCTGTGATACTTGCAGTGGCCGAAGTTGGCTGTCTTGCTATGGTCCTGAGAATGAAGTCTCACACATAAGAAGGTATTGCCAAGGGGCGCCTGGGTGGCTCAGTCAGTTAAGCATCTGCCTTCAGCTCAGGTCATGATCCCAGGGTCCTGGGATTGAGTCCCTCATCGGACTCCTTGCTCAGTGAGGAGCCTTTTTCTCCCTCTGCCTGCCACTCTCCCTGTTGTGTTCTCCTTCTCTGGTAAATAAATAAATAATAAAATTAAAAAAAAAAAAAAGAAGAAGGTATTGCCAAGAGACATGCAGAGAGGTGGACCTACAGCTTTGACACCATGTCTGGAACAGTTCTGCCTGGAATGATATTAGATTACCTTGTAGCTTAAGTCAACTTGCAATGGAGTTGTCTCTTACACTCAGCAGAAGATATCCAAGCTGATATGAAACATCAGTTCTCGGAGTAAAGAGCTTTAAGTAAAAGAGCCTAAAATGTAGGGATTGACTGAGTGGAGAAATGAAGTGGGGACAGGAGGATCATACCTTTCTAAAGGGAAAGTTGGCAAGCTGTGCTGTAGTAGTTAGTTGAACCATCAGAAACCCTCCCATGGGTCAGTGATGCTGTGCCTCAGAGTTGGGTATTAAGTGACTGGTATGAAAACTTTAGGATGTTGGCCTGCACTGTGATCTTACTGCAGCCTTCAGAAAAGTTCTACAAGAGAAAGACAAGTATAGGTTGAAACCTGCCTAAAGCAGAGAAAAATAAATAATAAAAGCAGAGAGCAAGATTTTTGGAGGGTAGAGAGACTGAAAATCTGCAGTCTTATAATCCAAATATACGAATAATTTAGAGTTTTTCAGTGTTGGAATAGCCAAATGATCTATCCATGCTGAAGTTAGTCCAAGTAAGAGAGGGAAGTAGGAAACTTAGCTGAAAAAAAAAAAAAAATGAGGTGAAGAACAAGCCTGATTTCTCAGGCCCCTTTCAAGTGCTTCTGCTTAAGCATTCCTGGCCAGACAAAGGGGATCCAAATCTATTGTTTTGAGTTCCCTCAAGATAAAGCCTCTTCAACTGAGGGCCCCTGGGAATGTCCAGGATATTGAGGTGGCAGTTAAGACACTGTCATTTTCAGACTCAGAGACAATGTCTAGACAATCTTGGGCTGTGACTACTCGCCAAGCAATTAAACAAAAAGCAAATAGAACTTACTTAGTTTTTAGTATCTATATTGCCAAAGAAATTGCAAACTTGACTAACATAGTCTGTGACTGTCCACTCTAAGGCTGACACCTTTGTCATGAATTGATGTGATGCTTGGAATACTGAAATTGAGGGCAAAACCTGGAAAATTGTAAAGTAGCAGTGCCTGATTTTTGAAGGACTCTTCTTGAAGTGCTCCATCTCTGGTGTTCCTGTTGTGTAAGAAAAATAAATACCTTTACTGTTAAAACCAACGTTAGGAAGATAATACAGTATTTTGCGATCGAAGATGTTTTACCTGCTAGAGCTTCATATTGAAAATATCATCCTTATCTTCAGGGCTGCATGGAAGTCTGTTAACTCCTGGCCAGAGGCCTGTGTTATCTGTTCCAAACATTAATCACTGTCCTGAAGCCACCTCTCCTCGTTCTCAGGCTCCTCTCGCATTATTCTTATAGCCAAGACTCGATTCTCTCAGTTTCTGTCTTCTCTAGTATGGTAAGTAGGGTGATCACCCAGAGATGACTCACCCTAATTCCTGGAGCCTGTGAACGTGATGAGAGATCACTCTCATGCTTATGTTTTATGGTAGAGTTGACCTTTAGACAAAGAAATTATCTTGGTGGGCCTAATCTGATCACAGGAGTCCTTAAAAGCATAGAAATTTTTCTGGCTGTTGAGAGAAGAGGAGGTCGGAGGTTTCAAACACGGGAAAGATTATTGTGGTGTTACTGGCTTCAGATTCTGAGGGGTCCATGAGCCAAGGAGTGTGGGTGGCCTTAGAAACTCAGAGCAACCCCTGGCCCAAAGCTAGCAAGGAAATAGGGACCAGAGTGTTAAGTGCATGGAACTAAATCGTGTCAACAACATGGATGAACTTGGAAGTGGATTTTCCCCCAAAGCCTCCAAGTAAGAGCCCAGGCCAGCTGATACCTTGACTTTAGCCTTAGGAAACCCTGGGCACAGTACCTCTCCTGGACTTGGGATCTGTGGAAACAGGGAGATAATAAATGATATTGTTTTAAGCCATTACATTTGTGGGGATTTGTTACACTGCAATAGAAAAATAATACATCTATCCTTAGACTTAGCTATATTGCTAGCCCTTTTTCCTGCCTTTCAAAGTAAACTCTTTCCTCTGTGGTCCTGAGTCTTTCCAGTTCAGGGGCATTGCTTTCTCAGTTATACCTGCTCTTCAAAGATCTGATTACTGTCTTACAGGAATACCTCCCTGCGATTCTGGCTTCTCCTTTGACTTGAATCCTCTGCCCATTTTTTTTTTTTATTCCTCTTTCCCACTAGTCTTTAACACAATCCTGTGATATAGGTGCTATTATCTTTATAAAGATAAATAATTCCTTGAGGCCCTAGGATGACTTATGACTGGATTGAGAATCACATTCAGTTTTCTGTGGTCAGAGCTCAACTGCTTAACCACCTCCTTTTATTATTTCTCATGCTGGCTTCATGCTGTTTTTCCCTGCTAAAACTGACAGGGTTTTCAGGAAACTGTTTCTTTGGAGTGATTGACTCATTGTAGTGTATCTTGAATTGTTTCATACTAAAGTATAAAATATAAAGTGTAAAAACTGCCTTGTAAGTATTTGCATTTTTACTCACTATTTCTAATTCTGAAATGAGAATCTTAATTTTCTTTTTTCGGGTTCAAGCCATGGCAGGCTACCATAAGCGGAGATGGAGATTGTTCTTGGTGCCAGTGTTGTGATTCTAGCTTCCTTACCTGCTGGCTTTTTCATTGCACTGGGAGGTGATGAGGATGAGAAGGGTAGTTCTTGGCCTCCCTCAGTGTCAGCCTTCACCCTGCAGAGGCTGGCAGAGGGTGATGGACATCTGGTCCCTTGACTTTTCTCTTATGTCCCTTCCCCAGCTATCCTAATCTTAATCTTATTTCCTTTTTGGGGCTTCAAGAGTCCCAGTTACAAACTGGTGTATTTCCTGTCCCTACTGACTTTATTTATTAATAATGATTGATTGTACCACATAACCTTTCTTAGATTGTATCTGCATGCTTCCCTGTATTGTCTTCCTTATCTATTTTGAAGTTTCTCCTTTTTAAAAGTATGTAATTGAAATGCATAGAACTGTTATTTTAAGTAACATTATATTATTTCAACCTCTGGTAAATTATAATAGGAATCTTTTTCTCCATTCTTTTGCTAAATTTTATCCTACATTTAAATAATTATTTATAATCAAGGATTGATATGTGTTGGTGATCAAAATCTGCAACGTATTATTTCAGTGTGTGCTACTTCAGGGTAATTGTATTTTTCTTTTTCTAGCCTGAAAACTATTTTTCATTAAAAAATGGAAAAAATACAAAATACTATTTTATGGATTTTTTCCTCCTTGTGTATTAAACTTTATTTTCTGACAGTCTCTCTGATGGATTTTACAGTGATTTTTTTTTTAACCTGATAGATTCTAAAAGAAAAGGATGAATTGAAAAGCCAGCTTTATACAGCATTACAACAAATAGAGAATCTTCGAAAGGAATTGAACGATGTCTTAACCAAGCGAGCCCTTCAAGAAGAGGAGCTTCACTGTAAGGAGCAGAAACTAAGTGACGTTAAGGCTCATCAAGTTGACCTTGAACTAGAAGTCAAGGATTCCCTGGACACTATCCAAAGGCTAGAAAGTGAATTGAAGCATCAGAGTAAGATTCAAAGCCAGATGAAAGTCGAGAAAGCTCACCTGGAAGAAGAAATCACAGAGCTAAAAAATAGCCAGGCCAGGGACAAAGCCCAACTTCTCGAGATGCAAGAGGCCGTCAAGAACTTGAGTGCCATCCGGGCAGATCTTGCTAATAAATTGGCCGAGGAACAGAGAGCCAGGAAAGAGGTGCTTAAGAACCTTGCTGACCTCAAGACACAGGCAAAATCCAGAGATGAAGAAACAGCTACGATCATTACACAGTTAAAGCTAGAACGAGACGTTCACCAGAGGGAGCTGGAAGATCTCACATCGTCATTGCAGAGTGTGAAAACGAAACATGAGCAGAACATCCAGGAGCTGATGAAGCACTTTAAGAAAGAAAAGAGTGAGGCTGAGAATCATATTAGGACACTGAAGGTACCTGCGCTGAATTATCCTGATGATACTGAAGGAATTTTTCTGGTGGCTTATGAAGTTAATAAGGCGTAAACTTCTAGAGATCATTCTGTATTCCTAAGCACTGAAGGGAAGATAAAACTAACAGTAAAGAGGCTTATTCATGCCTGTTCGGCCAGGTTGAAATGAGTTATAGCAGCCACCTGGGAGCACCTATTTCAGAGCACTGAAGCCCTTTAAAAAGAACGTTTAGCTATTTTGGGAGTTCAGGAAAGGCAGAGGTGGCAGTAAGTTGTGGATCTGAAACGTGCCCTCATTCAACATTTGTGACCTCCTAAAATGTAAAAGGCAAAGACTTGTCAAGGCCATAGAAGTTATAACCACAGTCCTTATTAGTATGGTAACTAAAGTGAATCAGCTTACGAGCTGTGTAAACCCAAGGCTTTGAGATTTACCCTTTCTTTTCCAAATCATAGTTGGCCTGGGTAAATGAGTAATTGAGATCTTGCATTTGGGGAAATGTTCTAGGGTCTACTGGTATTAGCATTATCCCCATGCAGGGGAATTATTTTATAACATGTTTGTCAGGAGTGTGATAAGTCTGTCCCTCCTTCCTGCTTTAGTTTTCTTCCATAGTACTTATCATCATATGATATAGATTCCATAGTACTTGTTTTTTAGTCTCCCTTTATTAGAATGAAAACTCCATGAGGACTGGGATTTGAATCTGTTGTGTTTATAGCTGTATCTCCAGTGCCTAGAACAGTTCCTGGAACACTGTAGATATCCGTTGAATAGGTGAATAAATAGATAAGTGTTCAAAGTTTAATTATAATTTTTTTTCAAAATTCCTTGAAATACAACTACCATAAAAATGCTTATGATGAAAGATGAAATTATAATGAAATAGCTGACATTGGTAGAATGCTTTCAGCTATTTTTTGAATTCTCCCCAGTTCCATATAGCCTACTGGCAATAGTGGCTTTGGGGTTACTAATTGGGGGTGGGCAGAGCAGAATGGAGATTGGGGGAATGGGTAGGAGGCCCTTACTATATTTCATTCAACCTAAGACACCATCAGTTATAAGGCTCATCATTATGTGCTACTAAGAAAAAAAAATACTTCCTTCTGAAAACATAACATACTGTCAACTTCAAGACAACATCCCAAGACAGAGATGGTAAAATGTGGGAAAATTTGTCTTCATATTGATGAAATATGGCATAATAGTCTGTCAGAGTTGATGAGGACATAAACAAAAGTAGAACCAGAGATATGGAGAAGAGCTAATCTTGAAAGTAAAATATATGTCATATGTTGATTGATTGTGACAATAACAGTAATACTAGCAGACATTTTTTTCCAGCACTAGTTCATGCCAGTCTTACTATCAGAACTTTACATGTGTTAACCATTTAATCCTCACATGATCCCTGCAGATTGTATGGTATTTTTTCTCTAATGAGGAAATTGAGGCGTGGAAAGTTAACTGTCCAAGGTCTTAGAGCTGGAAAGTAGCGGAGACAGGGTTTGAACCTAGGTAGTCAAGTGCCTGCTGTGTTTTTAACTGCACTTCTGTAGTTGAAAAGGTTTAGAATCAAGGATGACTAGGCACAGACATGGGTGACTAGGTGACTAATGAGGGCGTTTGTCAAGGGAGATAATGCAGACAGAAGAACAGATTTGGAGAGAAGAGTGGTAATTCCAGTTTTTGGGTTTTTTTTGGTTGTTTTTGGGGTTTTTTGTTTGTTTTTAGCGTGTCGAATTAGGTGGAAAGGAACAGAAGCTTAAGCATGAAAGTCTAGGCGGAGCAATTTTTAGTACATAATGGGTTAGACATTGAGGAGGAAAGTAAGATTAAATTTGAATATTTGGGATCCAGTGACCCATTGGTGGTAGTTGAAGTCATGGGATTTTAATGAGATCATGTAGGGAGAAAGAAGAGGCTGAAACTCTAGAACAGCGATGTTTAAGGGAAGTACTGAGAAAGAGGTTCTAGCAGATAAGAATAAAGGACCCATGAGAGACAGAAGGGAACAGGAAAAGAATGGTGTCTTGGAAACCTAGGCAAGTCAAGAGTGTCAAATGTGGCAGACAGATTAAAAGAAGAACTAAAATCGTGTTCATTCCATTTGTCAGAGATGGCTAGGGAAGGTCCGTGAGGAAATGTGAGGGGTTGGATCAGAACAGAGTGGATAATATTCAACAGGAGACGGGGCGGTTTCCCCCATCCTTTTTTAGGAAATGCTTTGTATTCATGTGTAGTGAAATGACAGAAAAGCTTTGAGAAATTACCTGTATGTAAAGAATATATAACTTAAAAGTACTAGATATTTTGAAAATTTTAGGCTTTTTTTTTTTTTTTAATTTGGAAGACAGAAATAGGGGAGGGGTGTTTCAACCACTCTTTAATGTGGTACAAAAGCATCGTAAGAACTTAAAAGGAGAACCAGAGATTGTGAGTACTTTCACTGTAAACTGAATGAGTTGCCCATAAGGAACAATCCCTACCTCATGCTATTTCACTAACATAATCCTATACTTTTTACTTATTTATGTTAATTAAAAGGAGTTGATAATAATGGTCATCACAGATGACTTAGTATACTGAATTTTGTACAAGAGGACTTTGGACAAGTAGCTCTATAAATGTTCTATTTCTTTGTCTTTTGGCTTCACCTTTATTACTTTTTCTGGGTCTAATAAATGCTGATATGTTACCCATATTTTTTCTCTATACGAATTATATGTGCTCCCCATCTAGAACTACTCTTCTTATGCCTATATCTAAATTTAAATATAAAATATTTTAATTAAATATTCTACGTACTATTAATATTTGAAAGATATTGGGTTATCACCTCATTATGATTTCAACAGAAATCATTGGGAAGAGGTTTTTTTCTTTTTTTTCTTTTTTTTTAATCAAAAGACCAAGGATTTGAGTTCTGTACTTTTGCTACTTGCTGGCTATATGATCTTTGTCAAGTTACTTAACCTTTTTTCACCTCATCGATAACATGGACTAGTAATGTCTTTATCACAGGGTTTTTGCTAGTACAGCATCACTTTGTAAAGTTAGAGTGAAATGTAAATGTACTAAGAAAACCACAAGAAGTAAGTTCTTAGTCAGATTTAGGCATTGGCCTGCAGGTAAATGTTTTAAAATAGGCTCTCCGGAAGGGTAAAGGGGGAAACCCTGATTCGTAGCATTTGCCCAGTTCAGTATTGTATCTAGATCCCATTTGATTTCAGGCTATCAAAGAAGACAGCATCAGAGAGGGACAGTGTTGGGAAGAGAGGAGCACAGCTGGTTCTTAAGGCTCCCTGAGCCAACTCCAGTTCGCCCCTGGCCTTAGGGGCAATGAACCTTCTGTACCCAAGAGTTTCATTAGCCATAAAGAAAAGGCAAAGCATTCTATTGAAACTTAAAATCATAATTGAGCAATTTTCCTGAGGAGAGACTTTATTTTGTAATTTTGTTTTTGGGTTGTGAAAACAGGATTCCTCATTAAAAATCAATTCCTTTGTTAATTTAAAATGGCATCCAGTCTTAGGTGAATTTTGTGAGGTGAATATAATACAGATTTTTGTCTAAAGCTGACAAAACTTCCTCTCAGGAAATTGATTCCAGTGATTGAATTCCTACATACCTGATTACACACATACAATGCACTTGTAAAAAGAAAAGAAACATATATTTTAGAAATTAAAACATGCCTTTTAAACAGATCATAGGTAGTTGCTTACAAGCTGTTAGTAACTGGTAGGTGTGACCAGTTAACACTGCCAAGTTGTACCCAGCGGCTTTTTACAAATGATTAACGTACCTTCCTAAAGGCAGTGTGGCGGAGTAGTTGAAAGCCTGGACGTTAGAATTCCTGGGTTCAAATCCTAGCTCTGAAGTTACTCATTACATATCCTGGGGCAAGTTTTAGTGTCTCTGGGATTCAGCCTCAAAAAAGAAGGAAGCAGTAGTAGTACCTCTCTGGTTGGGTTGTTGTGAGGACACAATGAGGAAGAACTATACAAAGAGGTCTGAGAGCAGTGCCTGACATATAGTAAGTGTTTGCACCGTTGTTATTTTAAAAATTTTAAAATTCACATACCTGGCAAATCTTTACTGAATCCTGTACACAGAATAGATTATTCCTAATTTTTTCTTAAAGTTGATTCAGGTTATATTTTTTAAAAAAAGAAAAAAAAACCAGGTACTTTATTACACTGTTGGTACAGAAATAATAATCACTGGTAAACTCCTTTTTGAGTTCAGTTACTTGTAGTTTCTTGGATGCTACAATTCATAATCCTTTCAGCCTTACTGGGTGGGATCAGTGATTTTGTTGTACTGAAAGTACACAGTTTCATAAAACCCAGGAGAGAGGTTGAACAGGAATGTCGTAAAGCTCCTTTTATAGAGGAGGAAACTGATCAGTCAGTACTGGGTCATAGTATTTCCCTTTTGGGACACATCTCTCACAACCCCTTTCCTTCTCAGCAGAGTTGGGGTGCCCACTTTGGGTTGGCACAGTATTTGCTTCTGTCTTCGTTAAGCACTTCTCATTCGTTGTTGTAGAATCAGTAGCTGCATCTAGCAATTTACTGTTCATATTTGCTATCTCAGCACCTAGTACATCCTTTCACTGAGTAAGTGCTCAGTGAGCACTAAGGAGTGATTGAATAAATGCAAGGAGGATTTCCTTTCCTTTGTGTGTATGTTATGTACAGATGCTTAGAGCAAAATCTTGAAGTTTTTGCCCACTGATAAAATATGTAGCTTGTTTGGTGTACAATTTGGCTGTGGCCAGTGGACTTTTTCTTTTCTCCTCTTTTTCTCAGGCAGAAAGCATAGAAGATAAGAATACAGCTAAAGTCCATCGTTGTCAGCTAGAGAAGGTGAAATCACAGTGTGACAGGCTGACAGAGGAATTAACCCAGAATGAAAATGAGAACAGAAAACTGAAGCTCAAATATCAGGCTTTGAAGGACCAGCTAGAAGAAAAGGTAAAAATATGAATGAATTCAAATTTTAAAGACTTATTCAGATTTCTTCCAGTATTTCTTCTAGAATATATTTTATGCAATGTTTTTTAGAGAGAGAGTGCACACCCACAAATGGGGGTGGGGAGGGGCAGAGGAAGAGGAAGAGAGAGAAAGAGAATCTGAAGCAGCCTCCATGCTCATGATCATGGAGCCCGATGTGGGGCTTGATCTCGGGACTCTGAGACCATGACCTGAGCCGAAATCAAGAATTAGTTGCTTGATCAACTGAGCCACCCAGGTGCCCCTATTTTGTGTATTAATAAATACTAATTGTAGTCTTTCATAGGAAAGTTATATTGGTGCCACACAAAAAATGATAGTTTATTAGAATGCTGGATTTTTGTTCTTTCAACCAACTATTAACCTTCTACTACATATGATTTTTAAATTTCTTCTGGATCTTAAAATAGGAATTCAGAGGCAAGGTAGCAAAGAAAGGAATTCTGGTTAATTGAGGACCTGCCGTATGTGAGGTATTTATGCCAGCTGATTTATATATGTGTGCTCATTCAGTTCTCACAATTCTTTGGGTTAGATTTATTGATCCCTTTTAACCTATGAGGAAACTGAGGCTCACAACAAATACTGTAATAGTTAAGTGCTCTCTATGTGCAAGGCACTTTTAATGCTTATAGTAATTTTATGAAATCGATACTATTATGCTCATTTTTGCAGTTGCAGAGACTGAAGCTTAAGAAGGTTGGTAAACTTGGAACATTCCTAGTAGGCTTACTGCTTTCCTTTCAGTAGATGTGTGAATTTATTTGGAGTATCTGCTATATATCAGGCATTGGGTAGAATACCAGGGACTTTGAGAGAGTCACTACTTTTGTGGCAAAAGTCAACTAGGAATAGAAGACAGAATATTTTTCTTCCGCTAACTTCCTTTTTGGAAGATTATAAAAGGAAGACTATAAAAAGGATTTATAGTTTAGTATGATAAAAGTCAAATGTAAAGATGATCATTGAAGTACTTAATGTTAGTAGGATAAGACAAGATAGACAGGGTCAAATGAGTCCTGTATTTGACAAGGTTACGTGTATGAGGAAGGTGCCACCACTGGGTGGGGTATCATAAAATGCTTCACACACCTGTAGGATAAAACTTCCTTAACTGCTTTACTGATCTTTTCCTCTTTATGTTTTCTGAAAAATTCACTATATTTTATAGGTATATTTTTTTACCTTTCTAGTAATTGTCAAAATCAAGGAAATAAGATATAAGTTTGGTGTTTTTGATTAAACGTGCTAAATTACATTGCTAAATATAGGCCTACAATCTTGACAACTGCTGCAATTTAGTTCTCATGTCATGCTTTGTTTTGAGTGTGTCCCGTATTCACACATATTTACTGTATCTGTTGCCAGGGTGTAGTTGCTGTGGAGATAATGCTAAATTTTCCAGCTTTTCCATAATTAAAATTCTAGCCAGAAGAGTGTATTAACGTGTTTTATACTTACGTATTTGCATTTAAAAAATAGTGGTGAAAATTTCTTATGTTGGGATGTCAGTTTACCTTGTTCTGCTTAAAATAAATGTTTCTTCACTGATTCTATTTGTGATGTTCTAGATATATACGTGCTATCACACGTTCGTATAAGTGGAGCGTTCACCTTATGACAGAGCTTCAGGAGTTAATGATTGTATTCCATGGCTATGTATTGAGCATCCAGTATGTGTCAGGCCTTGTGCTGGGTGCGGAGGATTGGGTATAGATAAGACACGGGTCTGCAACTGAATGTTCCTAGCCAGATCATGAAAAACAAAATCGCTTTCAGCTGTTAAAACTGTATAGTCGAGTCTTGACAATGTGTGCTAATGCAGAGAAAAGATGTCTCTGGAATCTAAACTGATAAATAATCTTAAAGATATAATAATCTTAAACGCACAAACATAAGTATATGTAGCTTATATGCTTGCTTTTCTCTAAGATCTATTTTTTGTGTACGTGATTATTATGTACTTTGGATTCACTTAGCTGTTCATGTTGATCTGTGCCTTAGTATATGGTTACCTATGAATCAAAATTTTGTTGGGTCCCACCGTCTCTAGATAGGGCTCTTCTCTCTGAGAGGTGGCATAACATTAGTGGCTATGGGCAGAACGTTGAGTGTAAATCATTTTCTGGCTGTATTATGGTTTTAAGCCAATTGCTTAAAACTCAAAGCCTCAGTTTTATCATCTTAAAAAAGGTATGATGATACCTCTATTATAGAATTAAATGTGAAAAAATACATAAAGTGCCTGGCGGAGTAACCGATATCTAATAAGCTATCAATTAGTAAATGCCATTATTTTGTTATTGTTGTGTTTCCAAATAAATGCTGATTAGTGGTTCAGCCAAGCAATCAACCAATCAGCAAGTATTGATTGACTGCCTCTGGTCCGTCTAATAATGTTAGGTAGTGAAGGGCCAGGGAACTGGAAGTAAGAATTATTGCAGAACTATGCAAATTGGAAGTTTAGAACCAGACTGTGTTGAATCACATGAGACAGATGGCCCACAAAGGAGGATCCCTTGTGAAAAGAGCTGGCAGTTCTATTAGCAAGTGATATTGAAAGCATGTGTGTTAAGCAAACCAAACAAGTGGGCAGTTTTATAATTATGTTTTCTATTTGAGGACAGGAGCCAAATCTTGATTGTTTTTGCATCTCCAAGATCAGGCACAGAGCCAGATACACAGTAGGTAATTTGTAAGTAAATTCTGGAGAAAGAGGTGTGTGTGTGCGTGTGTATACATACATACATGCTTGCACATATGTGTAATATGTAGATAAAAAATATGGATAACCTATGGGTATATGTACATTCAGTGTGTGTGTGTGTGTGTGTGTGTGTGTGTGTGTGTGTGTATGTGGGAGGGCAGACTGCGGAAAATAAAAACAAGAAAACAAGACGAAAATGTATTTTCAGTGAAAAAAAAAAAGCCCCCATGACTTGTAGCCCAAAGATTACTATGTAAGCAATACAATGGACTTGATAAATGGGGTCTTATGGATTGAAGGGGTTTCAAATGTGATTCTGCTGTAATCAAAAGGGAAGCCTTTCTTGTTTACCTAATACAGCATTATTCTCGCATGCCCATCTTAGTGGCATAAGTGGCACTTCCCCTCTTTTTTAAATGTCTTGCTACTTTTTTGACAGCTTACTTTAGGTCTTTGTTTCTTGTCGTGTTATTACTTGGTAAGCTAAGAAATGTTAAAATTGCATCAAAATTCATATAAAGCCATGAGCATCAGCAGCCTGAATCAGCAGTAGAAGATTGCTGTTAGTATATATGTACAGAATAACTAACTTCAGCATATTTTCCTCATGTATTCAGTGGTGATATGCAGTAATAAAATGCATTTTTTCCAACATCTGATTTTCCTTTAACATCAAATGTTATTTTTCAATTTTACATGACAAAGAGCACAAGTATTGTGCAACCCACAGAATTTTTACATATGCATTTAAAACTTTATTAACTTTTTACTGGGAAAAACCTCTCATGCAATGTTAGATAGAACTTTGTAGTGTCATTGAAATTTATTATTCCTTTTGCTTAAAATTTTAAAGGAAAATATTTGATTTCTTCTTTTGTTCTAAAAGGATCTTATTAATATTAATTTTTTAATTCTTCTGGCATTTACCTGGAAACTCATAATGCTGTTTGTTTTATCAGAAATATATTTTTATTGGTTTCACTGGAATCTGAATCATCAAAAGAGTTAGCATATAATTAAGCCATTTTTGCTCAGCAAGTCAGCATCAAAGTTTACATAGTGAAGATTTTAAATGTCTTATCTATACAGACCTATATCTGATCCAACTTTAAAAAATTTTATTAAAGTAGGTATGAGTTTACTAATGATACTGGCCATCTTTGTGGAGCTTTCCAAGTAATTTTGTAGTGTAAGTATTAAACATGGTTTTTAATTTTGAGCATGTTTACATGATATTTTAGACATAAATATGGTGTCTAAAATTAAGAGAATATTAGTTTGTAGATTATTCTGTTTATATTGTGTCTATTCTCCTGAACCTTAGGTTTTGGAAGTATGGCTGTTTTATGAAAAAATGTATACAATATTTTGGGCAGGTATTTTTATAAGCAGTGAGAAAATGGCATAAAAAATGATAGTAATGTTCTGAGATTGTTTTCCTATGTCCAATGTAGACATAATAAAGACATTAATTTTCAGATATTAGAGAAAGTAATTTTATTGATTATATTCATTTTTATAAATTCTGAAATTATGTTTAGAAAAATATTTTCTTCTTTAAAAGGGAACATTAAAATTATAAAACCGATTTTCATTTGGATAATGCAGGGTACTTTATATAGAAGGTTTAAAAACTCACCTGTGATCTCACCACCTAACTCTCTTGCATTCGAGTTCTGGTGGAATTCTTTTCGGGGTTCTTTTCTACACACACAGATACACAGATCCCATTTGGGATCATTCACCATGCACAGCTTTGTGTTCTGAATTTACCTGTGTCCGTGAACGTTTTTCAAAATCAAATTTATTTGACACCCAATATTTTATCTGGTGAATATGGCATTCTCTTTATGAGTACATTACTGTGTCTTTTCTATTTTAAAATTATAGATCAAGTAATTTCTGTCCTATATGATCCAGTACTTTCCATATTTGGAGCTTTCATTTGTATTTGTTACTGATTTAATTCTAAGCAGAATTTTGCAGACAGGCTTCTTGCTACTAGATATCCAGACCTGGAGGAAACCAGAGGTATCCATGCTCCTCATTTTGCTTTTTGCCTTTAATCCACCCGTAATCACAACCATATGTAGAACTTCCCCCGTTATGAGAGATGCTGTCACAGGGTACACATACCTTGTGGTTATAGCTAGTCATGGCAGTGTTGGATGATTCTTCAGTAGTTTGTTTTTCTGCCCCACAAAAAAATCTATGTGCTGGTTTTTATTTTTAATAAGCAGTGTCTCAGTGTTTACAAGATTGCACTGGAATATTGTGCAAAGGTGGTGTTTCCCAAAACATTTGGCATCAGTGTAATTCTGAGATATAAAAGAACCTTAAACAATATTAACCCTCCACCACCTTCTTTTATAGATGAGGCAGGTCTGGCCCAAAGAGTTAATAGACTTGCCCAAGTGCTCCCAGCTGTCCATTTGGTAGAATGGATAGAGGAATCAGGTTTACCAATTCTATTTTTTTTTTCTGTTGTACCAGAATCTATAAGAACCAGTATATAGATTATATAGGTATCTAGGATTCTTAATTAACTAGCTCATATAATTAATTATTGCTAATTTATGTAGTATACTGAATTCTCTCAGGACTTTTTTTCTGTTATTCTTTCAGGAGATGAGAAACTGTGATGACACAATTAGGAGACACCTTAAGGCCTCAGATTTTGTAACATCCAAGGCTATAGCGGTTTATAGGAACCTAAGTGTTGAGTAGATCAGGATTCATACACATGTATTTTTGTTCCTTCCCATGAAATGCTTTATTCCAATTATTTGTGAAGTGATACCTAGCAACATATTTTAAAGCTACGATTGTATTGGATAAAAACACTTAGGGGAGATATTTTTCTTACACAAAATATGGATCTTTGAAAAATCGCAATTCTCATTTGCAAATGTAATTATGATGCCCATTTTTACAGATGGTGGAAACTGAGGTTGAGAGTATAATACAGTGACTTGCCCAACATTGCATAGCTTGTGGTGGAAACAGGATATGAGCACAAATTCCTTTTATTTTTTTCCCTTTATTGACTGCCAGTAAAATGACTCACATTTATATCTTTTCATTGAAATCATAGTGTTGAATTTAAATTTAGGGTTATTATATTCAACAGATTACCATATACTCTTTTATTTTTTAGCTTGACACCAATTTTGGAAAAGAAGTCATCAGATCAGTGATTTTGTTAGAAAAATCTAATTAAAACCTGATATTGCCACATAAAATATATCAGTGGCAGGAAAAAATGAATCAGTGTTGTTTAATTTTGTGTTTTGGTTCTAATGTGACCATCTGTTTAGGATTGGTACTTATCATCATGTGGAAAAATATATATGATTGTCAGCTGTCTATTCTATAAAGTATTCACTACTTTGCAAAATCACAGTTCCGTATTTTTTTTACTAAGAACTCCTTGTAGCAGACAGAATTCTCTGATTTTAATTTTTTTTTTCCAGAACCGCAAGAAAGAAATAGAAGCAAGTGAGCTGTTGATTTATTTCATTTACTTTAGTGTTTAGTGTTTATACTTTAGGCCATTTTTAGGCAGGACTTATTCTTTCTTTGGTGCTTCATCTATTTTAAATATTGTGAGTAGAATAAAGAGAATAAAGCTGTAGCTACCATGTGTTAATTTATACTCTATATAAACACTGACTAAGATGTTATGAGTAATTTCCTGTGAGATTGTGGTTATCTTAAAAAAAAAAAAAAGCAATGAAGATTATAAGATGGTCAAATTAAAGGTAAAATTATAAATTTTGTATTTGTTATTATAAAGTGCTTTTAATTGAATCACTTATAGTCATTAAGTCCAGAGTAGTCCTTGACTCTTACAGAGAGTTGGCTGAAACATCAGAGTACTTACCATGTATGAAACACTATGCCAGATTTTAAGAAACAGGTTTAGAATGCAATGGTGAAGTGACTATGCATTGATGGGGGGTGGGAGACAGTTATACATAGAGCTGTGGCAGAGGACGGGGCTAGAAATAAAGGCTGTATAGAAGTACATGTGGTCTTTACTTTCCAAAATGGAACATAAGTGTGGAGAAGCCATTTTCAAACTCTGTTCCTTGGCAGTGACTTTTCTACCAACTGTTTAGAATCAAAGAAGTTGATTTTAAATGAATATAATGAATGAGGTCAAAGTTTACATCTTTTCCATCTCTGATTTGGACTTGATTTGAGAAGCATGGCATTTAATCCTTAATTCATCAAGTGGTTGAAAACTACAAGGGCTTGAAAGGAAAGTAGTTTTCTTGAATACTTTCCTTTAAAATCCTGTACTGTTAGTTTGATTTCATTTAATTTTGAGATTGTGAGTGATACCCATAGTGTAGGAGTTAGGCTAAATAATGGTACATGCAGTTGGTTGTGGTGTGGAAAGCCAAGGGAAATAGGTTGCATGAAGTGTTCTATATTATATCTGTTTCAGTGCTTTGTCAGGAGTTAGGTAGTCCTAGCTTGCTTGCTTTGGTAGACCCTAAAAGGGAGCATAAAATGAATGTCCAGGTCTGTTTTAAGTGAGGTTTTGTTCTTCTTCTTCTTTTTTTAAATCACAATTTAAAGTGACTCTCTCCATTTTGTCATTTAATGTCAAATGAGCAATATTCTGTAAATTTTAGGAAAATAACCAGAAGGTACTCATTGTTTACATAAGTTATATTATTTGGAAATTTGTTCTTAAACATGTTTTCCCATATTATTTCATAAGAACAAACACATGCTTAAGTATCTTTTAAGAAAAAATAAAGAGAAGAAATGCTGATGGTTTTTAAAGACACTGTAAGCTTATAAACATTTCTCTGGTGATGAATGATACATTTTTTTCTTTTGAAAATTAAACAATGTTCGTTCCAAATGCATAATTTAAAACTCTAGTTGTTTGTTTCCTTGTCCATATTTTGTTTCAGAAATAGAAATGCATCAAAAGTGGCTGATTTTAAATAACAACGTTATTTCTGTTTCCTAGCATTCGACTTAAGAGAAATACATAATAATTGCAAAATGGTCCTAAAACTTAATGAATGCATAAAATACCCTTTAGCGGTATTTTTGTTTCCAACTTTGAATATTAATTTCTAGGAATGTATCCAGTACATATCCTGACACCTTTCTGATTATGCTGCCAATGATCTTTGTATTGCTCAATATTCTCCTAGAAAAAGATAGTAAAATGCCTGAGGCAAGAATAATTTCCTTAAGTGGGGTTAGAAGTTTAAATCTGAATTTGCATTTTTTTGGTTTTTGTTTTATGGATAACTTTCCTGCGCCTGCCTAAAACTAGGTTATGGATTGGAAAATCTTTCATACCCCAATTTTAATGTGTATCAAATCATATATCCAGTGTTCTAATTATGCCTTACTTTTTTTCTATTAGCTCTACTGTTTTACTGATGCTCTTACTTCTTATTCTTAGCATACTATTAATTGTAACTTCTTCCTCTTCTTTGAAGGAAATAGTGTAAAGCATCTACTTACAGAGGAGAAAAAAGAGTATCTAACCCACAAAATACTAGCCCTTTTATTTTAGGAAATCTTCTAGTAGGAATTACAGTGTTCTTTTGCTTATTAAATACATATAAAGAACCATGTCATTCACTCACACATGGATCCATACTTAATTCATTAGCAGATCTTACTGGTTCTATCCTTAAAACTTACTCTGCATCTGATTGCTTCTTACTACTGGCAGTGCCCTAGCTCTTGTGACATCAACTGGCCTTGCCGTTTACAATAACCTGTTAACTGACAAGATGATTGCCCTCAATGAGTTTACTGATTAATTTATTGCAAAAGCAAACTTACAGAAACACAAGAAGTCATTTGAGTTCAGAGATTCTGTTTTTTTCATTGTCATATAGTCGGGGTCTATTCTGCTTGGCCCATAGAGCATATACAAAAAATGCTCACAGAACGAATGGAACAAAAAAGGGTATATATGTTTCAGAAAGACTTATTGATTGACTGCTATGTGAGACACTCTGCTAGATACTGGGATGTTTAAATAAAGAATAAGATCTCTACCCAATAGGAATTCAGTCTGGTAAGGAGACAGACATAAAAGACACACAAAGTAGTAGGAACCCTAGGGGAAGCTCCTATAAAGTGCCTTGGGGGCAAGAGAAGGGGCAGATGTTCCTATTATTCTTAAGAGCTCAAGTTATCTGTTGTTATAATATCTGCGTGGATGAGGAAGGAAATGCATGTTACTGCACTTTTATAATGGGTAAAAAATTCAGTTTATGACCTTCCGTTGTCCTCTTTATTCCTGAGTAGTGCTGGGTTCACTGAGGGCAAAAGATATACATAGGTTGGATACATGGAGACTTTTTCAAACTGATCTGAACTGTTGATTTTGGATGCTGCTTTGTTTTTTTTGTTTGTTTGTTTGTTTTATTTTTAAATACCAGTCTGAACATTTAATATATAGCCATACTTTGAATTTAAAAAATGCAGCATCATATAAAATCTTGTATTTTAAAGAAATGCGTTTGCAATAAGTAGTTATGGTGTGACCAAGACTTAATGTTTTATTTGTTTATTTATTTGCTTCCTGTTTTGTAAGACAGTTTGAACTGCAGAGTGGTAATTTTCTAGATTAAACTCTTCTCAGATACCCTGTAATATCCACAGTAGATCCTTCTCTTTTAGTTGTTCTGCAGTTTCTGCCTTGGTTGGCATTTCACTGTAACTTAACTTCCTTGTAGCTGAGTCAACTCTGTTGGCATAAGTAATGTGAGCTTTCTTTAGAGAGTTAGATAAATGGCTTCCAGACAGATCCAATTTTTGTTCAGGGTAGTTTCATAATTTGCCTTGTAATGCTAGTGTCCTGGATTTAAGGCTTAGGCATAGCAGTCATCTTGAGTTACAGAAGTATTCTTTCTCAAAACTTTTTAGGTGATATGTGCTGGCCTATAGTTTCAACATGCCATGCTTCCAATAACTTTGAATTACGCTATGTTTGTTTTAACCCCAGCCTTTAATATCTCTTTCTGCCTCTCATCCTATCTTTCCCGTACCCACTGCTGATGTATTAAAGATGGCCTGGGGGCTGAAATATTGTCTTATTTGCTTATTCAAGTGAATTTTCAATAAAGGAACAACAGTAGCTTTGTAATTAATGATTTATTTAAGCATACTGTGTTTATTTGCTAAAATCTTTCTTTTAAGGTATGTGAAGAACTGTTTTCATGTCCCATAATAACCATATCAGAAATAAAGTGGCTCTTCTGGAACTCTTAAGACATTGAAGGAATCTCATAAACTTTTGCCAAGGAGATAACGTTTTAGACATGCTCTAGTTTTATTGAAGTTCTATTTCCGTTAAGATTGTGTCTTCTTATAATCTTTACAGCCTTTGGTAAAGTGAATGTTCTGAGTTGTAAAGAGCGTGCTGTAACATAAATATATAATTAGAGGAACATTTCTCATACTTTGAATTACAGGTCCATTGATGAAGCCAGTCAACATTGTATGTGTGCACATATGTGTGCTTGATGAGATTGTAAGCAGTATTTTTTTTTCTATTTACTTTAGACACAAATGTGAACAGTGTAAGCATTTCCTGTCCTGAAATGGAAGCTTCATAAAATCTTTGCTCTCTTAACAGTGGAACTGTACCTTGCTTACTGTGTGATTAGTATACATTTTGACTAAAAAATGCCAAGATTAGATTTTATGTGTACATAGGGTACATCTCCAGTTTAGATGGATAGCCCCTAAAAGTTTAGCCATGTTATGCATGCTTGATGGTTTTTTTTCCTCTCTCTCTCTCTTTTTTTTTTTTTTGGTTTGTTCTGAATTTCCCAATATGTCACATATTTCCTTTGTAACTATGTTCATTCAGAAGTATTTTTTTGTTATTCTTTTTACTTTTTTTTTTTTTTTTAGTTTATTTATTTGACAGAGATAGAGACAGCCAGCGAGAGAGGGAACACAAGCAGGGGGAGTGGGAGAGGAAGAAGCAGGCTCATAGCGGAGGAGCCTGATGTGGGGCTCTATCCCATAATGCCGGGATCACGCCCTGAGCCGAAGGCAGACGCTTAACCACTGTGCCATCCAGACGCCCCTGTTCTTTCTATTTTAAGGCTATATTAGTCCCCACATAACCTGCTGATAACTTTCCTGAGTTTTTCACATTGGCTTTCTAAATTCCAATTTTAAGAACCCAACTTATCTGGCATTTTAATAGAGAGCACTTAGTCTGGAACCAGGGGACTAAAGTTAAGGGTTATGGCCTCTTTAACTTTAGTCGAGTTATTTAGTCTGTCTGAACTTTGATTTCCTCATTTGTGTAATTTACGGTTGAGTTTGTTCTCTAAGGTTCTTTCTCAAACTCAGTCATGGTCTAGGATATCTTTCTTTTTGGATCATGTAGACTGCTATAGTCAGCTTCATCTGTATCTATCTCTTTAACCCCATCCTCTCCTGCACAGAGAAGCTCCTTTTATGTTCCCAAGACCCAGACATTTGTGTCCATTCATGCTGAAATATTGAAGTTGGACTTCATTCAATGGACTTCAAGTCCATTGAATATGGACTTCCATATTTCCAGAAGTCCAACACCCTAACCATTGTGCTACAAACCACTTTTCCACATTTCTAAATAGTCTCTAAAGTGCCTTGAGTTACCTCTAGTTCTATAGAAATATGATGGCTTTTGATTAATCTTGTTGTAGAATTACTTCTTCTGAATTCACTAGAGAACCAGGGAATAGTCATCATAGTGCCTAAATATTTTCATCTCCCCTTATTAATCCATATACCCTCAAATCAGACAGGATGATTGGATTAATGTCAGCCAGTTTCCCACTTCTCCCTCAGAATTAGCTGTGCTTGTTCCACGTATAGAGCTGTTTCTGAAACATGGTAGTTGGACCTATTGATCGCAGAGGTCCATGTGAGTTCATAGTTCTGTGAGCTTTACTTCAAAGGGAAGTTGGTTAGACATGGCTTGTGGCCTATCTCATAGAATATAGCAGAGTGAATAATGAAGTTTTCAGTCTTTGCTAAAGAGATTGAATTTATAGAGCCTTTTCTGACAGTATCAACATTTTTAGGAATATCAAAATACAGAATTAGTTTTGTATTCTTAATTTTTTTAAAAGATTTTATTTATTTATTTAACAGAGAGAGAGAGACAGCCAGCGAGAGAGGGAACATAAGCAGGGGGAGTGGGAGAGGAAGAAGCAGGCTCCCAGCAGAGGAGCCTGATGTGAGGCTCGATTCCAGGACTCCGGGATCAAGCCCTGAGCCGAAGGCAGATGCTTAACGACTGAGCCACCCAGGCGCCCCTAGTTTTGTATTCTTAAAAAGTGATAGTGGATAGAAGAAAGCTGGCTCTGAGGGAAATGAGAAAAGAAAGAACAGTTAGAACATCATTGTGAATTATCTGGGTTTAGAATATCAACAGTTGTCCTCTAAATACTTCAGTAATGTCAACTGAGTATTTTCTTTAATAATATCACACCAGTGAGAATACAGCTGCAGTCTGGAGCTCTATGTATGCATAGAAGGAACCTCCAAGCACACCTCAATAGCTTCTGGGTGTATATAGGTCTGCATGGTCATTGATGAAATGATCTCTCCAGTGTTTGAGTCTTTGAAAAATTTTAAATCACTATTCAACAAAGTTGGGGAGTTTAAAGATGACTATAAGCATGTTTTGCAGTCTCCTGAAATTAGCAGTTTATTGAGGGAGGCTGGTGCAAAAACAATTATATTACAGCTTGATAATTTTTTTTTTTAAACTGTGATATACATAATATGCTCTGGGAACATTCTGCTTTGGGAAATCAGTGAAGAAAGGAGACTAAGTCTTGAAGGATAAAATTTGAAGGACAGGAAGTATAGGTGGTACTTACGTAGCCAACAGTACAGGAGTGAGTATCCTCACCTAGGGACTTGACAGGAGGGTTGCTTTCTAGTAAGTAAGCTTTAAAATCATCAAATGTTGTTCAGAGCCACGATGTTAATTTTTCAGAAAGGCTCCTAGATGAGAGCAAGACTTTGAAGATATCAATATCTCTAAAGAGATGCCTTATCAATCGGGAGGGAGTGTTTGGGCAGAAACTGAATGTGAACAAAGAAGAAAGTTAGGGAGATGTACTTCAGTTTCCATCCAAACACTGCCCAGGAGAATGGAACACTTATTGTGGTTTGTAAATCCCTGATGTGTCGATGGACACGCCAGGCTGCCATTAGCGTGATGCCGTTCATAAATTGTTTCATAAAACAAACTCCCCTCGCTCCAGTTTCCTATTCATTAAGCAACATTCTGATTATAATTTGCCTTCCCATCCAGATTGGCCTGCAGGGAGAAAATGTACTGGTTATGCTGACACGAACATTCTGATCCATATGGCAGTTATGGCTCTCATTGTAAACTGATGTAGTTAATTGAGTGGCATTCTAATTTGTCCATTAGTCTCTTGTGGGCTTAAAGATGACTCCACTCAGGGTACCAAAAGGAAAAGAAGATCCAGTTCCTAAGGTTACAAAGCTGAGGTACAGACCGGGAGGATGTAGTCATCAGGATAAATGCTGTGTCTTAGCTACCAGCCCCATTTTCAAATCGTGCAGCTTCAGGCAGTGTTGTACACATTAGATGTGGTTGGAGAGACATATGAAGGCATATTTGAGAAGCTGCAAGTAGTTGACATATGAGAGAGTGGGAAGGAGGGAGGTATGAAGCTGGAGGGAAGGGTAGAAGACAGTTTGTGAAAGGACTCTCTTTTGGGCAGAGGGTGTTTCATTCATTTTTTTAAAAAGTAATTTGAGTTGAAAGGAAATATGATTCTGCTAAAATGTTGTCTTTCCTTTCATGATTAGCTTTCCTTGAGCGGATGGATCTCTTTGTTATTTTAATTTCAAGCTGGGGTTTTTGACCATATAATCTTCCTGCTTGTGTTACTAGGGTAGGTAAAGAATGATCAGGTTACTGTGTAATGAGTGAAAGCAAAGGTAGCCAGCCACCATGACTTTTGGGGCCATTGTTTATACTTAAAATTCTAGTGGTTCTGTTACTTTCTTTCAGGTCTTTGCTACACCACTAGAATTTCTCTAGTAATAAAATTGTGCAATCATGATTGAGACTTACTTTGCCTAGAGGGGGGCTCCCAAGTCTTTGTAGTCTCTTAAAGGATTCTTAGAAACCTCTTTTCTGGGGCACCTGGGTGGCTCAGTCATTAAGGGTCTGCCTTCAGCTCAGGGCGTGATCCCAGGGTCCTGGGATCAAGCCCCGCGTCAGGCTCTCTGCTCCGCTGGGACCCTGCTTCTTCCTCTCCCACTCCCCCTGCTTGTGTTCCCTCTCTCTCTGGCTGTCTCTCTCTCTGTCGAATAAATAAATAAAATCTTAAAAAAAAAAAAAAGAAACCTCTTTTCATTAAATATATTTGCTTACTTGAGAAGTACTTCCATCTTGCTTTTATCAAATTTACATGACTCAAAGCGTTTATGCAGTATGACTGCATTTGAAAACTTAGACATTTTAAAAACTGTGTTTTGGGGCACCTGGGTGGCGCAGTCGTTAGGCGTCTGCCTTCGGCTCAGGGCGTGATCCTGGTGCTCTGGGATCGAGCCCCACATCAGGCTCCTCCACTAGGAGCCTGCTTCTTCCTCTCCCACTCCCCCTGCTTGTGTTCCCTCTCTCACTGGCTGTCTCTCTCTGTCAAATAAATAAATAAAATCCTTAAAAAAACAAACTGTTTTGATGAGATAAAGTAGTAATAGGTATTTTTTTCTGAAATGAAGAAACTAACATCTTATTTTATATTTTACTTTTTCTAGTGTTTCACTAATATTTATTGAAAGCTCAAAGTCTGCTCGTGGCATCAGCTTTTACTCTCCAGTACATTAATGGCATTATGTTATTAAAATGTAAAGGATTTTTTTTAAACTTCATTTTCTTTTGGTTACAGAATTACTTTAATTTTCTTTGCCAAGTATCCACTCACTCAGTGCCCTTTTTCTGAATTCTCTGTAACTTGACCTCAGTTGATGAGTAGGCAAAACTGTTTCATTTTAGTGAAGTGAGAAGCCTGACCGAGTCAGATCTGTTTTCTACTACACTCCTTTGTGTTGGCTGTACAGATATTATAAGTGTTTCTTGCGTTTACTTAATAATTAACTTCTGTTTTTCTTATCGATGTTCTAGGAAAAGCATATAAGCAATGAAGAAGAGCACTTAAGGAGGATGGAAGAGGCCAGATTGCAGCTCAAGGATCAACTTCTTTGCCTGGAGACTGAACAGGAATCCATTCTTGGTGTCATAGGAAAGGAAATTGATGCAGCTTGTAAAACCTTCTCCAGAGACTCGATAGAGAAATTGAAAGTAATTATGAGTTCTTATTGTGCCTTTCAGTTATTGTGCCTTTCAGTTAGTTTCCTAATATATAATTATAATAAGATTTTAATGCATAGTTACATGGTAGTCACATTTTTATTCTGGAAAGTTTTATGAAACAAAATAACATCTTGGACTCTTTAGAAGGCGATACTGTATCTATTGCACAGTCCTCGGAGAAAAAGTGTACTGTTAATTCATTGAATTGCCTCTATCTCACTCTGTAAAAGAAAATGTCTTATGTGAGAGAGCAGCAGTTCTGACGAAAAAAATATCCTTGGAGTCAAGAGGCCTGGGTTTTTGTTATCACAGGCCATTTTTTGTTGTTGTTAGTATATTAATGGCTAACATCTACTGAGTACTAGTTGTATTACAGGTACTGTGGTAGCTACGGTATAGGGTTCTCTCCCGTAACCCCTAACACTACCCTGTCCTTTAGGTGCTCTGATTAAATTCATTTTAGACAAGAGAAAGCCTGGCTTGGGGAGGTTAAGTAATTTGCCCCTGGCCGTGTATCTAGTTAAATGCTAGAACCAGGACTTTTAGACCTTGGGAGTCTAACCCTGGAACTTAAACACATGACCCCTATGCTATTTGCCTTCCCTGTTTAGACAAATTATACTCGAGTTTTTCTTTTTTTTTTTTTTTTTTTTAATTTTTTAAAGATTTTTTTTTATTTGTCAGAGAGAGAGAGATTGAGAGAGCGCGCAAGCACAAGCAGGGGGAGTGGCAGGCAGAGCAGGCAAAGGGAGAAGCAGGCTCCCTGCTGAGCAAGGAGCCCAATGCGGGACTCCATCCCAACATGACCTGAGCCGAGGACAGCCACTTAACCAACTGAGCCACTCAGGCATCTCTCGAATTTTTCTATCTTAAAATAGACTATTGCTCTTCAATTTATAGTTCTAATGAAATGATAAATAAAAATAGGAATTGGGGGCGCCTGGGTAGCGCAGTCGTTAAAGCGTCTGCCTTCGGCTCAGGGCGTGATCCTGGCGATCCGGGATCGAGTCCCACATCAGGCTCTTCCGCTATGAGCCTGCTTCTTCCTCTCCCACTCCCCCTGCTGTGTTCCCTCTCTCGCTGGCTGTCTCTCTGTCACATAAATAAATAAAATCTTTAAAAAAAAAAAAAAAAAAAAAAAAAATAGGAATTGATCATGAATGTTTTTAATTCCTTGAAGGCGAACACCTCCTTCAGTCTAGGTCATAGTACTGCTGTGTTGTGTTGCGTTGCTTCGATACAGTGGGACCATAACACTTAGCATTTAGCCATCATTTACCCTGTATTTATTTCATGTGATGAGATGGCAGGACTCAAATTATAGTGTCATGCCCAAGAGCTTCTTAGTTTTTAATACTTTCCAGGTGTTTCTTCTTTTTATTTTGTCATTTATCTTTTTCCTCATATAAAATGATCTCTTTTTGTTTTTTGTGCTTTCTCCTCTTTTTTCTGCTTTCTCCTCTTTTTTCTGCTCTTCCTTCTTATCCTTTTCCTTCTTCTTTTTTTTTTTTCTTATGTGTTGTTTTAAAGAAAATAGAACTATATTTCTACTCTTGCAGTGGAAGGTATCTTAGGATTCATCTTTAACAGTAATATTTCAACGGATAGAATTTGGTGGAGTTGATGGAATTTTTACAATATGTATTCCTTTCTACATTTTTAAAAAGGCTCAGATGTCATTTTGAGAGGACTTTGAGCCAAATATGAGAAGTAATTGGCTTTAGAGGAAAAACTCTTTCAGTTTTGTTATAGGACCTTTTATAATGATGGTTTATTCTATTTCCTGCCTGCTGCTGCTTTTTTTTACTTAAGACTTGTCATGGTTACCCATATTTAAAGGATGTGTGGCCTTAAGATCCCAATTTCATCTAAAAGAAGCACATATTAACAATGAAATATTTATTCTATATTTAAGTATTTGTGTCAGGATGGCTTATTTTGAATCAGATAGAGACGGAGAAATGGTATCATTTGGATCATGCTATAAGATACGTAAACATTGTTATGGGCAATTATAGTCTAAAACATAGTGGGTAGATAGCAGATTGCTTAAATATTTTATTTCTTTTTGAGGCACAAATTATCCTTCCAACATATTCCAAAAAGCGCTCTATTTTTTAATAGGCTTTCAGGAATGGAGTGATTTTGGTAATGGGTCTTTACACCTCTGCCCCTAGAGAAAGACTGATTCAATCCAAGTGATGGGTGGAAAGTAAATCTAAAAGAATGGAAATTCTATTAAGTTCTTTGTTGTTGTTGTTTTGTTTAGAGTTTTTTTGTCATTGTGGGTCTCTTTCTATTAGAACCTCTGTTGTTACCTTCCTGTAAACTTGGGGAAAAAAATAATTACCAAAGAATATAACATTTGCTCTTACCTCAAATAAACCACCCAAGGTGTTGTTAAAATAAAATTGATTCTATGCTTTATAGTTCAGAGATCTAAGGGAGAATGGTGGTCCTTATAAAATGTTTTAGAAAATGGAATAATTCCAATTATTCTTTGTCATTTGTTGATTTTGATATATTGCTGATGAAATTTTTAGCCATTTTATGTAGAGAGTGACAGCTATAGTATGAATTGGGTAATAGATATGTAACAAATGAGCCGAGAAAAGTCTTTGGGAATATTGATATTATTTCTAATTACCTTTTTCTTTCTCCAGCCACCATATTTATTCCTTATGCCACTTTAGTAACTGCATGTAGAGTTTGAAAACTTAAGGACAAACAATAAGCCACCACTATTATAAAACAATTAGGAGAGTGTCTGAATTAAAGTTACATCATATTCACAGACCAGTCTTTGATAATTGAAGAGCTTTTCTCATAACACTTGGTCTGAGTATTCACTCATTTGTAGAGCATATAGAGAATAGGCTTTGGATCAAGACAGATATAGGCTTAAATTACATCTCTCCAAATTGCTAATGTATGTCATTGGACAAGTTATGCAATTTCTCTTCTCTCTAAGAATTCATGTCCCATTTATAAGTTGGCTTATTTTGAGGATAAAGTAGAATAAAATATCTAAGGTGCATATTATGGAGTGAAATATCTTGTACTAGTGAATACTCAACTCATGCTAGCTATCATTATTATGGAGTACATTTTATTGGTCATATATTCATATATATTTGTATATTTATCTATATATCTCTTTTCTTTTAACTTTTTAAAAAATATTTTATTTACTTTAGAGATAGGGAGAGTGAGTGGTAGGGAAGGGGCAGAGGGAGAAGCAGACTCCCTGCTGAACAGGGAGCCCGACGTGGGGCTCAATCCCAGGATCATGACTTGAGCCAAAGGCAGACGCCTGACTGGCTGAGCCACCCAGGCCCCTCTGTTTCTTTTAACTTTTCATGACAAATTGTTGTTATAGTGCTCTTGTCACAATAGACCTTGAAGTCTATTTCCTGATGATGACATCTTTATATGCAGTTAGTAGTAATAATACTGTTCTATGTGCCAGGCACTGTGCTAACCCTCATTTTATTTGGCCTTATGAAGCAGTGTCCCTACTTTATAGATGATAATCTGCAGCTTAGAGAAATTAAGTCACACCACTTGTAAGTGGACAAGGCTGTTCTCTTAAACACTAAACTATGTATAAATTTGTGAAAAAAATCACAAAATATGAACATTGCTTATACCTATCAAATTATTTTAGACTTTAATCTTGAATACTCCATCTTAGGTCACTGAAGTTTTAATTGAAACTATGACACAGATGAATGGAAAAGAACAATAATAACATATAATCAGTGAGAATCAGTGACAAATGGATGCTTACAAATAGCAGAGTTCGAAGAGGAAGAAAACAGTATGAACTAGAGGCAGGATTTCACTGAAGTCAGGGAGGCATGAGCGTTGGGTGAGGTTTGAATATGAGGAAAGTGGAGGAGAGAAAAGTTGGATATGAGAATACAGCACTCTTGTTTATGGCATATGGCCGGCATCATTATGTATTCATCATGTGTCCAAATGAATTACCTAATGATACTCCTTAGGGGAGTGATGTGCACACACATCAGGAAGTATGGAAATATTTAAGAATAGAAATAGACATCTCTTGCAAAAGGGTGAGGTATTTTTAAGCAGAAAATTTCTAGAGAGGAGACCTGTAAAAATATCACAGTTAGCACCTGTTTCAAAGAAAGTAGGAACTGAGAAAAAATTTTGCGTTTGCAATCATGAAGTCATTGACAGCCTTTGAGCACTGTTTTATTGGTAATAAGACAGAACCAGATGGCAAGGGATTTTATAAATGTGAAGGAAATCAAGGCAGCTGGTATAGACAACCTATTTATTGTAGGATTTTGTTACCATCGTGAAATATAAAGCAATGTTTGCACAGAGTCATGTTGATTAGTTTCTGTCAGTTCTATACAACCATTAATGAGACAAAATGGCCCTCATAGTATGAAATTAAAGAAGGATAAATGAGACAAAGAATTAAGTTTCCATGTAATTACACCTAACCCACTGTGAAATATATTACGTGGAACAAGACTGAGGCCAAGAAACCAACAGAAATGAAGTACACTGGTTTAATTGAGGCTGCTTGCCAGAACTCCATGGAATCCGCCTTCAGAGATTCTAGCGATGATAACACTTGAG
This sequence comes from Ursus arctos, assembly GCF_023065955.2. Taxonomy (NCBI): domain Eukaryota; kingdom Metazoa; phylum Chordata; class Mammalia; order Carnivora; family Ursidae; genus Ursus; species Ursus arctos. The sequence goes on from NW_026622930.1 coordinate 21,123,237, forward strand.
AGTTGATTCATGTCTCTGTATTTGAGCTAAATATTTACTGTCAGTGCATACATACATACATACATGTGTACATAAATAGACATATTAGATAAATGGTGGTTTGGAATTGGTTGAGTACTTGATATGAACTTTTTTCTTTTGAAACCTTTAAATTTAGGAACTAAAATTTTGGATGTTATGCTGAAGAATTTCACTTATGTAAGTTCATTTCAGAGAAAATTCTACTTCTAATAGACTTATTTCCTTTTTTTTTTTTTTTTTGTAGGTTTTTTCATCTAGTCCTGATATTAACTATGACCCACATCGCTGGTTAGCAGAAAGCAAGGTAATTTATCTTTAAGTCCTAAAGTTACCATAATACTTATGAACTTCAAGGTGTTCTATTGGGACAGCCGTACATTTTGTTATAGAACAGAACATATGAAACTGTTTTGGGGAAGATACCGTTGTCATGCATTTAGGAAACCTCCATGTTCCTTTAGTTTAACATTTAAAAATTAGCTTAACTATATAGGAGTATAATTTACAGAATGAGAGAATAAAGGAAGGTAAAACTGTTGAAATATTAAAACTGTTGTCAGACAAATTCTTCTGCCTTTTCCTTGAAATAGGCAATGTCTTGGGAAGTATGTAAAAGGTCAGGGCAGATATAACCAACCTTTATTTACAAATAGATACTTAATATATTCTAGTTCCTAGAGGTAAGCTCAAAGCCTGCCAAATCTCTATGTGGCTCAAGCAAATCCCTTCATTTCTCTGGATATCTTGTTTCTTCAGTTGCAAAATGGGAAGGGTAAACTTTACGTTCTGAAGATAACTTTCTTGCTTCATGGTTCTTTCGCTTGATGATTTAAATTTAAAGGGCAGGTAAGCAAATCTAAATAAAATCGAACAATTTGCTAATTTTAGCAAGAAGATTCTTCTGCACTATGGGATAATCACCACCTATTCTCATATATCACATCAACTTGGAAATTCCTTAATTAAAATATATAGAAAATCATGACCATATAAGATGTAGATGTCTGTATATTGACATCTTAAGGTATTGACACTTAAGCACTTGTATTCCTCCTTAAACTAGTTTTTTTCAGCTTTAAGACGCTAAAGCAAAAGATCTTCCATCCCATTTAAATTCTATGAGAAAACCAACTGTACTAGAAACCTGAACAATTGTGGGCCAACTTAGGATTTTATTGTAAGAAAGAACTTCTAAGTTTGTCCCATATCCTAATTTAAAAAATATGAGAAAAATGAGATTTTAGAAAAGCTATGTGACATTTCCAGTGCCATATAAAGAATGGGAAAATGGATTGCATGTTAGACTCATGATTAATATTCTTACCATTGTGTGTATTACTGTCTAAAGTTTTCATTCAGCCAAGATTTATTGACTACATACTTTTTTTGCATATAAACGTGAGAGGTATAAATGTTAGCAAGCCATGGAAATTAATAAGGAAAATGGAAATGTATACAAATGTTTTAAAATCCTTAAGGTGTGTTATATTATTATAGAAATATACAAACATTGACAAGGAAACACAAAAGGAGGAAGAACTGACTATAACCTCTGTGAGAGGATATTAGGGGGGTACGATGCTTCCAGCGTGTTACAGAAGGTTTCTGCAAAAATGCAGTATTTAAACCTGATCATACAAAAAATATGCAAAAGTTCTCCAGTTGGCTAAATATAGGTATAATAATGGCAAGAAATTGAGAATATCTGAGTGAACACAGATAATGCCCTGAGCTTGGTGAGTAAGGCACAGGTGGGAGGTGGTGGAAAGACAGGGTTCACCCTTGAAGGTTAGCTGTGCATTAAAGAAACCTCTTTTTTAAAAAAATTCTTAATAAGAAACTAACAGCATTATGACTGACCATTGAAATTTACCCAACCTTGTAAAATTTTCCTCCTACATTAAGTACAGCAATGCTGTTCATTCCTAACCATTTTGATAAAACCAAATGCAAACTCGTATTTATGCCACCTGCATAGGAAATTTAGAAATACATGTTTTGCTGTCTAAGAAATTTGGGGCTAGAAACTTTTGTTGTGCATTAATAAAGCATTTCTCTTTTTTCTTTTTCCCCAACTCCTCCATTGTGACAACAAGAACAATGTACTTGGAATTTTCTTTTAAGTTAAAGTCTTTATCATTTCTGAACAGAAAGCTTTCACTGCTGTTGTTCAGTTAAATTATGAGAGCCAGAGATGACTCTTAATCATAGCTCTTTAATTTGGGAGCTAGTGAGCAGTTTTCCCTTATCATTTAATGGGATTGAACTTCTGATCAGACGAGTTTTAATACTGCATGAGACAAGTGTTCCTCTACAGTGTAAAAGGGTCATGATAAGCAATACCATGCTGACCAACTGACTAAGGAGGAATTGAATCTATTTACTAGAAAGATGGTTTAGGTTATTGATGGGCTACAATACTGTAATTCCCATGAACTATGACTGGACAGCTCTATAAGTATTGAAGATAAGATCTGAAATCAGAGGACAAAAACTATATGGAAAGTAGAATTGCTATTCAGCTAGTCCATGCTGACATTTTGCAGTATTAGAAGGACCTCTCAGGGCATTTGGTAATTGTTTTCATAAATCTGCCAAATGAATTTCTTCTGTTAGCGTTAATCCCAGAAGAACTAGAGGATTGGGTGAGGATAGTGTCACTGTTGCTTTGTGGCATTGGTCGCATAATATAAATATGAAGTCCAGCTAAGAGTTGGGTCAGGCTCACAGATAAGATAAGCAAAAAACTGTAAGAACGATACATTTCAGGGAGGAAGAGGATTGAGATAGTCATTAAGGAATACCAGGCAAGCAGTTCCCATAGATCAGGAATTTGTTTTTATCATAAATCCCAACAAGGCATTTAGAGGCAAATTTATTCAGTTTAACAGAGAATTTACTGAGTAGCTCTATGTCCCAGATGCTATATTACATGCTCTGGGCATAATAATGAATTTGGCATGATACTTCCTCTCGAGGAACATTTTTTTTCTCTAGAAAAGCTGGCATATAGATAATTTCAATATTATCTATAAGAGCTGAATTACAGGTGTGCAGAAGCTGTCATGGAGTCTGATCCCTCAGATGAATCTTAAAGCTGGCCAGATAAAGAGGAAAGACCATGTGTGAAGAGTAAACAATTGCAGGAATGGTACGGAAGAGAAACAGCATGATAAATACAAAGAGACCCCAAGTAATTGGGCAATACTATAGTATGACAGTGTGAGGCAGAGAATGGTAGGGATGAGGCTCTAGAAAGAGGTAGAGGATAGGTCCACCAAGAAGAGCATTGTATGCCATTTAAAAGGTTAAGTTCAGTTCTATATTTAGGGGGAACCACAAAGGAGATTTGAACAGGATACTGACTTACTCATATTCATATAAGAAGCATTACTTTGATAGTGATGTGAAAGGTAGATTAAAGCTGGGAAGACCAAAGGCAGGGAGACCAGTTAAGAGGTCTTTGGATGAGACCAACATCTCTGGGGCGAAAATCCACAAACTAAGGAAATTGTAGAGATTCAGAGGAAGGGACAGACTGACGTAATGTTATGGTGACAATATACAAGAGATGTTTAATGTCAGACGGAGTGATAGAGAAGGAGATGTCTAGGATTTTCAAGACAAACTAGAAGATACTCTCTCAAAGTTTGGTTTCTGAATAGATGGTCATACAGAGTCCTAGTTAGGCAAGCTAGAAGAAGTATTGAAAGAGTTTCTGGCACTGGGATTGAATCTAGAAAGTCCTGTTTGGACAGAAAGCCCCAAGGAGAAGCAGGGTCAGAGGCAGAGATCAGAGTTTAGGTTCAAATCATGGAAAGAAACGAGAAGTAGCAAAAACATTCCCAGAAAATGTGGACAAATTTCAAATCTAGAGCAGGCAGTCCCTCTCAGGATGGAACAACAATATTAGAGAGTATCACCGTTGATCCCAGATCTTCAGGTATCATTTTATGATAGCAAATGAAAGAAAAGCTGGGGTTAAACTGCTCTTTAGCACAAGGCAGGATCCTGGGTGCTCTGTTGTTTACAGAAGAACACATTTAATTTGGGGAGTCCAGTACTAATTATTTCCTCAAGATGCAAAAAGGTAAATTTATATGCTTCTTTGGCTGTAAAGATCTCTTCCTTCTTCGCCTTTATCTCATTTATTCTCCTCCTCTTTCTTTAGTCTGCAAGCTTCATGAGGGAAGACCGTGTGCAACCTGTTCCTCATTGCATCTTGAGCACTTACCACAATACCTACTTAAATGCTCAATAAAAATGTTTTTAAAAAGAGTAATTATATTAGGAAGACTACATTTTTCTACTCAAGTTACTTCCTCAGTTTGAATATCACCAAAGAATAGCAAGCAGATTAGATTTCAGTAAGTTTATTAACTCTCAAATATTGTTTCATTTGATCAGAGCCGTAAACTTTAAGGATGATATAGATAAGAAATACACTTCTAAATTAGTTGGGGATTTTCCTTTATTGCTCCATTTGGTGTCATCCTAAAAAGTCATACTTTTACTGGTAAAATGTGTTCTAGGTGTTGCCTTTCCTTGCCATTTTCGGAATATTGTAACTGAAGTAGCTTTGGAGATCATGTAGTTGAACTTCGAGAAGAAGGCTCTGGGAATTGTGAGATTTACCTGAGGACCTAAAGCTAATTAGTTACTGAGAAGAGTTTAGAAACTGGGTCTCTGAATTCTGTGCCAGTGTTTCTTTCTATTAGTCGTGTAATCTACATTTGAATATAAACCTTACATTTATGCATATTGTCTTTTTAGTGGTACAGATTTTTTACAACAGTCATTGTGTGAGGAGTATTACACCCAGTGTATTTAATTCTTGTTGAAGGATGTGAATAAACGTCTAATATTTTATCCTTCCAGTGTAGACCTCAAAATGAGATACAGAACTCAGGTATCTTGATTCATTTGTTGGAAAGATACTTTAGATTGTGTGCATGGAACACATTCAGTTTAACTGAAGAAAAGTATTTTGTATTTTTACATATGTACTCTTATTTTGGAGATATTTTTTCTTTCTTCTTGAATTGTGTTCATAACTATGTAGAAAAGTGGAGAGTATTACCAAAAGAATTATATTTTGAGGTTGCTTTGGGTTTGAATTTTGTACTTCCAGTTTAATTCTTGTTTTGGTGGCCTGCCACGTTCTTCAGAATTCCCATTCTCTTCCTTTACCTTTGGTTCTTCTATAAACATTTCCTCTCAGAATTGTTTCTTGAGTTTTGACAAAGGAAGTCTAGTAGTTAAAAGCAGCAAAATTATGGGCCTTAATATAATTGCTAACTCTATCAGCTATAATCTTTTTATTCAAATTTTCTGTTTCCCTAGGTTTTAGCTTTGAGTCATTCCTTAGTGACTTTAGTGTATTATTACACTAAACCTCACTAGGGGATTCTTACAGATTAAAAAGATCATTTTGATTGTTTTACTAGATACTTATTCCCACCTAATTGCAAGCTGTCAACTATGAAGGTAAAAAACTGCCTTATTTAGAAATTCTTTCTCTGGGGCGCCTGGGTGGCACAGCGGTTGGGCGTCTGCCTTCGGCTCAGGGCGTGATCCTGGCGTTATGGGATCGAGCCCCACATCAGGCTCCTCCGCTATGAGCCTGCTTCTTCCTCTCCCACTCCCCCTGCTTGTGTTCCCTCTCTCGCTGGCTGTCTCTATCCTGTCGAATAAATAAATAAAATCTTTAAAAAAATTTAAAAAAAAGAAATTCTTTCTCTATTTTAGTTAATTTAACAATACTTAATGTAGTGAAATAAATGAGCCTATTATGGAATCTTTAAGATGCTCTTGTGAGTGGTTAATAGAATGGTGTTTGCACTGTGATTAATAGCCTTGTCAGCTAATTATTTGAAATTGGTAAAGTTATTCCTATACTGTGTTCCAAGCTGTTTCTCTAACACACTTAATGAAAGATGTTGGGTGTTTCTCTAACAAACACTGATTCTCATAATTGACTATTGGTTGATTAAATTTCCATAAGTTGATATTTTGTTTTGTAGGATTAATGATATATTCTTACATATTCAATTCATAATAAGCATCTAACTATAACCTATTTTTAAATTTTGTATGGTGATGGAATAAAGGCTTTATAGGAATAAACTGAAGCCATAGGTCATGTTATATTAGTCTGCTCGGGCCGCCATAATAAAATATCACAAACGAAGTGGCTTAAACAACAGACAAAATAGATATTTTCTCACAGTTTCGGAGCCCAGATGTCCAAGATCAAGGTTCCAGGGTCAGTTTTTGGTGAGGCCTCTTCCCGGCTTGTAGATGGCCACTTTTCATGTTGGGGGGAGGAGCATTTGGGGGATTGAGAGTATTACTGGAAGAATTGGGAGTGTCAGGAGACAGTGTCTCTTCTTCTAAGGATACCAGTTCTGTAGGATTCGGGCCCCTCTGTGGTAGTAACCTCCTTTAACTTTTATTGCCTGCCTCCCTAAAGGCACTACAAATACAGTCACACTGAGGATTAAGACTTCAACATACAAACCTGAGAGGGACACGATTAGTCCATAACACATTACCAAACCTGATTAATGCTTTGTTTCAGTGTGTGTGTGTGTGTGTGTGTGTGTGTGTGTGTGTGTGTGTGTTATCCTTTTGCTTTTGTCAGAACCAGTAGGACTACTTTTATGACAAAACGGATTTGTTGTTTCTCCATTATCAACCAATAGCAATGGTATTGAGCACAGGTCAAGGATTGGGATGGAGTAAGTAGGAAATCTTTGACAAAAGGGAAATGTGCAGTTATTTTCTAAATTTGCACTTAAATCACTGGGCAAGAACAGATTAAACTGGGTGATTGAAACTGGTGATCCCCAAGGACTCAATTTGTTTGGACCACATTGATTTTAAAAAATAAAATTGGTAGTGAACATTTAAAAAAAAATTCAATTGCATAAATTCCAGCATGGAATTTGTTCTCCTTTTGAGATATCAGAAGATCTGATGACATTAGGGTTTCATTCTTATGCGATAGGAAACTTTTGGAGCTGAGAAGAACCATGGACATGATCGTAGAAGGGGCTTCCTTCCAGCCCTTCTTCATGATTGTATTTTTATAATCCAGATCAGTAGTATTCAGGTCCTAAATGGGTTATTACCTCTTTACAAGAAATTAACAGCATCTAATTTTTCATTTAGTTGCATGTGTCCTGTCCTCACTATGTGCAGAGTGCTGTATTAGTTGTAGTGTGTGTGCTCACCTACAAACGTGAACACACATCCATTCCCAAGGTGCTTTAAATTGAAGAGTAATTTAAAATTCTTGGAAACAATCTTGAGGATTTAGTACGTCAAATTCTTTAATATACAAGAATAAATATGTGTACGTGTTTAAGGTGCCAAATAAGCAGCAAAAAGATTTGGTTGAAAATAAATCTTTTCGAGAAACTATATATCTAAACTTTCCCTTTTATCTTGCCACTAATGATATAATTACTAGGGCTTTTTGGTTTATTTATTTTTCTTGAGTAACTGGTAAGTTTTGATGAGGTGAACAGAAGGTACGATCTGTAGATTCAGATTGTTGTTTTAACACAGAAGCCGGCAGCAACAGCATAGACCTTCCCTTATTTTTCCTAGTTACTATCAATTAATGCATGACTTACGTAGTAATGTTTTAGAATCATTTTCCTACTGACTTGTATCTAAAATTTTGATTAAGTTGTCTAGAATAATTTTTATTACAGAGTACATTGAACATATTCTCATTTTCAAGATTTTAACAATATAGGTGTGGAGCATTGAGTATCTACCCTCATTTCCCTGGTTGTACCTCTCTCCCTAGCAGGCGTAATCATCATGAAGAGTTCGGTGTTCATATTTTCAGTCCTGTTTTGGTTTGGTGGGCTGAGCTACAGTTGTTTTTGACATAGATGTATATTTTTTTAATTGCCCACTTTACCAGCCCCTTCCTGTTGGGCAGTCTTTGACACTAAGCATATCCATCTTCTTGTAGTATTTTTATTTTCTTCCTTTGGGGTTCTGTCACCCCAGACTCTTAGATTTTCCTCATGCCTTTCCAATTTCTTCTTCTCAGCTTTATTTTTAGGCTTCTCTTCTGTTCATCTCTTTGAAACTCTCCCCTCCTTCCTCCATAGATACTCCGTGGGCTGTTTTATTTGTTCCTATGCCTTGAATGTCCTCCATGCTGTTGATTCTTCAGTCTGTATCTCTCGTCCGTATCTCTCGAGCTTTAGATCCATATAGCCATCCAGTCATTCACACTTCTGTCTTAATCCTAACAACCTCAGTTTATTCCAATCTTCCGTTAACTTTTTAACTGTTTTAACTCCTAAATCTTTGCTTCTAGGTTTCCTCTTTCACAGTTTCTTAAGCTAGAAACTTGAACATCAATACTGATTCCTTTCTCTCCTTTATCCCTAACATTTAAATCTCAAATACACACACACACACACACACACACGGGTCCATTCCTTACCATTTTCTCTTGTTTCGAATATTGGTAACAGTCTCTTGAATTCTATCTAGTCTCCAGTATGGGCTTCACTCTATATAAAGAGCAAGCTTTCTAAAGAACAGTCCAATTCACTTTCTTGTGTCTCCCTCATACTGTATTAGATGGAGATGGTGGTATATCGCTCACCCTCACCGTCGACCCTATATTCTGCCTCAGTACCTTATTTAGAGAAAAGTTGTAGTAGAATGTGCTCCTTTTATCTGGCAAAGAGTTGACTGTGTTTCCTGGTTTCCTGTCCTAAGGAAGCTTTTTATCTTTTTGTATTTGCATGGGTATTTCAGAGTGGATATTGGGAAATGAAGCAGTCCTCATTAAATTTTTGCAATCATAATTTAAGTTGGAGACTTCCTGTATTTACCCAGTGACATTCAGATAAGACAGGAGCCTATAAATTATGTAGCAGGTACTAAAGCCAGGTCTCATCTCTGCAAGGAGGTTTAATTTTAGCTTTGTTTTCCTGTCCCCTCTTATTTCATCTCTTGTTTGTTTTTTCTTTTTTTGTTAAATAACAGCTGAATTGAGATATAATTCACATACCATACAATTTACCTATTTAGAGTGTACCATTCATTAGTTTTTAGTATATTCACAGAAGTGTGAAGCCATAACCACAATGAATTTTAGAACATTTTATCACCCCAAAAAGAAAACATGGACCCTTTAGCCATCACCTCCTAAATCTGTCCATTCTACTCATTCCCCACCCCCCCAGCCCTGGTTAACAAGTAATTTGCTTTCTATCTCTATAGATTTGCCAGTTCTAGACATTTCCTACAAATTGAATCATATAATATGTGGTCCTTTATGAATGACTTCTTTCATTCAGCAGAATGTTTTCAAGGTTCATCTGTATTGTAGCATGTATTAGTACTTCCTTGCTAAATAGTAGTCCATTGTATGGATTCACCACTTTTCATTCATCCATTTATCAGTTGATGTTCCTTTGGGTTATTTCCATTTCTTGGATCTCATGAATAATGCTGCTATGAACATTTGAGTTGAAGTTTTTTCATGAACATATTTTCATTTCTCTTAAATATATACTTAAGAGTAGAATTGCTGGGTTATATGGTAACTGCATTTAACCTTTTGAAGAATGGCCAGATTGTTTTCCAAAGTGGCTGCACCATGATGGTACACTCCTACCACCATTAAATAAGAATTCTAATTCCTCCACACACACACCAGCAGTTGTTACCGTTGTCTTTTTGATTCTAGCTATCCTGCTGGGTGTGAAATGGAATCTCATTGTGGTTTTGATTTGCATTTCTGTGATGGTTAATGATATTGAACATCGTTTTATGTGATTATTGGCTATTTGTGTATCCTTGAAGAAATGTCTCTTGCTCATTTCATTATTTGTCTTTTTAATTACTGAGTTCTTTATGTATCTTAAATAGTTCTTTCTCAGATATATGATCTACAGATATTTTCTCCTGTTCATTGGGTTGTCTTTTCACTGTGTTGATGTGATATTTGAAGCACATGTTTTTAATTTTGGTAAAGTCCAATTTATCAGCTTTTTTTCTTTGGTTGCTTGTGCTTTTGTTGTCATATCTAAGAAATCATTGCCAAACCAAGTTTACAAAGACTTATCCCTGTGCTTTCTTTTAGGAATCTGCTATTTTTAGTTCTTAATTTAGGTCTTTGATCCATTTTGAGTTATTTTTGTGTATGGTATGAAGTATGGGTCCAATTCCATTCTTTTGTATGTGGATATTCAGTTGTCCCAGAACTGTTGGTTGAAAAGAGCAATCTTTCCTCATCAAATTGTTTTGGAAGCCTTGTTGAAAATCAATTGACCATGTATATATGGGTTTATTTCTGGACTCTCAATTTAATTTCATTGATCTATGTCTATTCTAATGCCAGTATCACACTGCCTTGATTATTACAGCTTTCTAGTCAGCTTCGAAATCAGTTAAGTGTTAAGACTCCTCCAGCTTTGTTCTTCTTTTTCAACACCTGTTTTTGCCTATTCTGGATCCCTCGAATATCCATATGAAATTTAAGATCACCCTGTCAATTTCTCCAAAATGCCAGTGGTGATTTTGATAGCAGTTTCATTGAATCCGTAGATCAGTTTGGGGACTGTTTCTATCTTAAAGGTATTAAGTCTTGTGATGTATGTACATATGGAGTGTCTTCTCATTTATTTAAGTCTTCTTTAAATTTTTTCAATAGCGTTTCGCAGTTTTCAGAGTATAAGTTTTACACTTCTTTTAAAAAGTATGTTATGAAGCGTTCTTTTGATGTTATTATGAACATGATTATCTTTTTAACTTTATTTTTGGGTTGATCATTCAAGTGATTCAAGTGTATAGAAATACAAATAATTTATGTATATTGATATTTTCCTATATAATTGCCCTGCCATGACCTCTTAATACAATGTTAGAAGTAGTGAGAGCAGACATTCTTTTCTTGTTTATGAGCTTAGGGAGAAAGCATTCAGTCTTTAACCATTAAGTATGATAATAGTTATGAGTTGTTCATGGATATGTTTTATCAGGTTGAGAAAGTTCCCTTCTATTCCTAGTTTGTTGAATGACTTTATTGTGAATAGGTGTTGAATTTCATCATACACTCTTCCTGAACCTTTTGATATGATCACGTGGCTTTTGTCCCTAATTCTTATAAGATATCTGTGGAAATGGCATTTTGGATCCCAGTATTCTCAGGCTGCTGTGTCTGAGGTAGAGTGGCCACCCTGTCAGCAAGGGTTTGGGGGCAGGGGGAATCCATAGTATCTCCACAACACTTGCCAGGACTGTAGCCTACACAAATCAGATCAGTGAAAATGAATAATTCGAGTGGTCTGCTCTTCTAGTCCATAATACCTACTATTATGTTCTGTTTCTACTCACAGCATTTCTTACTCCAACTGTGTGAGTTTTCCACATGAGGTAATTTCTCCAGTTCTCTGCAGATGCCAACTGGGTGTCCTACAATTTTATTCAGTTCTGACATGAACTACCCAGAGTTAGCAGATACCACAGGTTAAGGACTCAGACTCCAATTCAGATGCTAATCATAAGTAATGGGTCCCTAGGTTACCTACACTTCCATCTGACCTGGTTACAAATTAGGGAGGGGTTCCCATTGCTCTTTCCTCAGGTTTAGTAATTTGCTGTAATGACTCCTAGATCTAAGGGAAATACTTTACTTACAAGTACCAGTTTATTTATGAAGAATAGAAATATAAGCAGCCGGATGAAGAGGTTATATAGGGTAAGGTCCCAAAGAGTCTGCATAGAGTTTGGGGGTATTTCACACTCCCGGCACTCCAGTGATGTGTTCACTGACATGGAAGCTAATCAAGTCTCATTTTCAAGAATTTTTATAGAACTTAATCTCCAGTGGCCCCCTGTATCCCCACTTCCTAGAGGTTGAAGGGTAGGGCTGAAAGTTCCAAATCTCTCATCACCAGTCCCATCCTGAGGCTATTCAGTGACCCCACCCTAAACCACCACAGTAGCTTGAACTCTAATCCAAGAGCTTATTATGAATAACAAAGGACATTCTTACTGTGGAGGTTCCAAGGACTTTAGGAGCTCTGTGCCAAGAATTAGGGACAAAGACCAAGTGTCTTTCTTACTATGCCACAATACCATATAACTTGACTGTGAACTGGGGATAGGGAGCCCTGTCTTCTTGGCAATACCCTTCTGGAATGTGGAGTGGAGCTTTTGTCACACACGGTGTGTTCCTTGCTTCTACCTAACATTTTCATTTAAGAGCAGCTTTGCAGAACTCCTCCTGCCCTCATTCTGGAAATGGAACTTCTGTGCAGTCCCCACTTTGTTTTTCATGAGCATTTATAATAAATGTGATCTAGGTTTTGCCTTTACAAGCATGATTTCCCTTCACTTAACACATTCACATACTATGCATTGTTTACCTTACAATATTAGTACATAATTTTTCCACAATTTGACTAGTGATGATATTTGTTCTATGTCCTAGAGATACTGTCTGCTAGACAGACCTTCTGACCAGAGGTCAGTTCTGGAGGTGTTTGAAAACTTATATATGTGGGGAGCCCCCAGTTTAGGGGCCATATCCCAGTCCCATTTTATCATAGGCTGAACTGTCACAGCCAGTTTTAATATACTGTGGCATATCCTGAGAACCTCCTAGATTTCTGGAGGCCTAGAACTTTCCTGCTTACTGATGAATGCTATTCAGGGAAATTATCCCTTAGCTTAATCTAGTTTTCCTGTTTGGTCCACTGCTTCCTTTATTTTGCTTCTTGTGGAAATAAAGACGGTTTTAGATTATTTAAAATCAACTAGAATTTGAAGGGTAGCCTCACTTGGAAAGGCCCTAAGAGCTGTCTGAAATCCTGTTTTAGTGAAGGTGGAAGATTTGTTTTTCCTCATCCCTGATTTAAATATCTAAATAATAAAGATGGTAAGGTTAGAGTCTATGAATAAGGGAGTTGCTTCAATTAAATTTCCTAGTCTTTTAAATGTGGACAAAAACTGACTTTATCTCACTCATACTATATATAATATCGCTACATGATTAGCTGGACCCTTGGGGATATGCATTTTTAGGAACCAAACCTAGGAATTTTATCTTTTTAAAAAAATTTATTTTATTATTATTTTTTTAATTTAAAAATTCTTCATTTAAATTCCATGTAGTTAACATCTCCCAGGTAACCCCCCACCCCCCCACTCACCTCCCCTCCAGCAACCCTGTTTGTTTCCTGGAATTCCCCATCTCTTAAGGTTTGCCTCCGTCTCTATTTTCATCTTATTTTATTTTCCCTTCCCTTCCCTTATGTTCATCTGTTTTGTTTCTTAAATTCCGCATATGAGTGAAATCATATGGTATTTCTCTTTCTCTGACTGACTTATTTTGCTTAGCATAATACCTTTTAGTTCCATCCACGTCGTTGCAAATGGCAAGATTTCATTCTTTTTGATGTCTTTTTTTGAAGGAACGAATCTGAATTCAAACTGTCTTTTGTGACAAGTCTGTAGTGTTCTATTCTGGGGTACTTTTTACTTTAAAAATGCTTAAAAATGTACTAGACAGCTTTATATATCACATTAGGGAGCAAATTGTATTATGATTGCAAGTTCAGTAGGCCAAACTTTTCCATAGTATTGCCTTTCCAAAGATGGTAGAGAATATCAAATATTTTATAAACATCCAAGAAAATCATGGCTTAATTTCTATACCAACTTTTAACTAATATAAATCATTATCAAATTAAAACGGTACTTGTTTATTTTGCTTAAATTTTTTATTGTTTATATTTGTTCAGATTAGCATGACTTTTCCCTCATGTTTTGAAATGTTACTGTTTTCTAGATTTTTAAAAAATGAGAAATATAAATGTCATTTTTTTAGACTAAACTTCAATGGCTCTGTGAGGAACTGAAAGAGAGAGAAAACCGAGAAAAAAATCTGCGGCACCAGCTGATGCTGTGCAGACAACAGCTGAGGAACATGACGGAAAACAAGGAATCTGAGCTCCAGTGTCTCTTTGAACAGATAGAAAGACAAGAGCAGCTTCTGGAAGAAATACACCAGGAGAAAAGAGGTGTGTTAGCCATTCGTACTCTTACTTTTCTTTGTATTTGTGGAATCCTAGGATTTGAAAGAAAAACCCATTTCTCTTGTCTCTACTTTGGATTATTTCCAAATCCCTCTCATTTTCTGTCTCTCATCTCTGTATCTGTCTTCATTTCTGGGTGCAGAAGAGAAAGCTGTTCTCCCTGAGAGCTTTTCCTTCAGCTTGTGCATCTCTCCTGTGTACACAGCACTGGGTCTGTTGCCATTTGCAAGTATTAATTTGGTCAGACGTTTGTTCTTCCCTGATAAAATGCTGAAGTTTATATTTTACTTCGGTACAATATTCATTAATTTATTCAATAAATATTTACTCTGTGCCTGTTTTGTCTTGGGCACTATTAAAAGTACTGAGGATACATCATGAATGAAGCAAAAAAAAAATCCTCTTATTTAGCTTACATTGTAGAGAGCGAAATGACAGCAAATAAATGTAATGCATAGGTAAATTGTTTAATATATTAGAAAGTTATAAGCACAATGGTGCAAACAATAAAGTAGGGGAAGAAGAGTTTGGGAGAGCAGGGGGCAGGGTTTAATATGTTTAATATGTAGGCAATACTTTAAAAGTTAGACAAGAACTTTGGAAAATAGCTTTCGTTTTTGGTTCAACTAGGGATACATCATGATGGGAAGAAGAAAAACAGCATTATGTATGGAAATCCGCTGTGTTTCTGATGTTTTGTTGGCCTTAGGTCTTTTCTTTATTGGTGAACTTTATTAATTAAAGAACCAGAAAGAAGCTTAATAGATGTCTCACTGAGAAAAATAATGTATTAACATATGATAGCCCCTCTAAAATTTTTTTTTGGTTTTTCGTTTTAGTTATCAGGATTATTCCTTCTACAGGTACCAGTTAAAAATTATTTATTGCTATATGCAGTGATTCTCAGATTTTTTTGGTATCAGGACCACTTTACATTCATAACATTTTTGAGAACTCAAAGAGCTTTAATCACTGTGTGTTATATGCATTAATATCTATCATATTAAAAGTTGAAACTGAGCATTTAAAAATGTTAATTCCTTTAAAATAATAATTATAAACCCATTACATTATTAACATAAAAATGAATGACATTTAACTACTTCCAATACAAAAATATTGATGATGGCATTGTTTTGCACTTTCGTAATTCTCTTTCAATGCTGTCTTTAAAGAAGACAGCTGCATTTTCATGTTTGCTTCTGATTCCGTTGTTATATTCCACGTCATGTAACCTGTGGAAAAACTGAACTGTACATTTATGAGAACTTGAGTGTGAAAAAAGGCAAGTAATATCTCAGTATTGTTAATAAGGGATCTTGGATGGTTCCTAAACCATCCATTGCAAACTGCTGCTATAGTGCAATTGAAAGATGTAAACTGTGCTAGTAGTAGAAGTCAGAGGATGCCTCTCTCTCTCTCTCTGTCTCTCTCTCTCTATGTGTGTGTGTGTATATATATATATATATGTATGTATATATATATATTTTAATGACAGTACAATAGAATCTAATTATGGACTTTATAGATAAAACATTGTATGATCTCTATACATGTTATAGACTGTTTACAAACACTAGATTGCAACCTGGTTTTTCTTTTAGTAAACATTATCAATATTATCACCCAGTAAATTATTTTCTTGTATAAGGATTAATGCAATAGTATATTATAAATACCTATAACTCTTAGGAGGACAAAACTAAAAGCAAAGAACCAAATATTTGTGCACTGAAATAATTATGTTTAAATGCCCAGCTTTTTCATAAAAGCCTCAGAAGATAAGTTTATAAAGGTTATAATTTCTCAAGATGATTTGTTTATTTCTACTATGCAAATTTAATAAAAATTTATTGCTTGTTTTGTATCCATAGAGCACTTAGATTCCTTTATTCATCTTAGAATCAGCTTGTCAGTTTTTTTTTTTTTTTTTTAAGAATCTACTAGTGTTTTAATAAGGCTGTTAAATGTACACATTTAAGAATGGACATCTTGATATTGAGTATTCCAATCCATGAACATGGTATATCTATACATTTATTTAGGTTTTTAACTTTACTTATGGATATTTTATACTTTTCAGCAGATAGGTCTTGAACTTTTTTTTTCAAATTTATTCCTAATTTTTTCGGATTTATGATGTTACATTAAATGACATTTCAAAACTTGACTTTCCAACATTCTTTTCAAGTATATAGAAATACAGTTGATATTTTTGTGTGTATTAACCTTATATTCTTTAACAGTGTTAAGCTCATTTATTAGTTATAGTAGCTGTTTGTTTTTGTTATCATTTTTGATTTCTTAGCACTTAGGGTTTTCTTTGTACATAAATCATGTCACCTACAAATAAGAACAGTTTTGCTTCTCCTGATGGGTTTTTTTTCTTTTTTCTTTTTTTGTCTTAACTGGATGGGACCTCCAGTATATATTAAACTAACCTTATATTCCTGGGGTCAACACTACTTGTCAAAATGTATTTTCCCATTTATATATATGGCTGGATTTGATTTATTAATCATTAAGAATTTTTGCATCTGTGTTCATGAGGAATATTGTTCTGTAGCTTCTTTTCTTGTACTGTCTTTATCTGATTTGCATGTTACCATAGCAATGAACTCTTAAAATAAGTTGTGTTTCCCTTTTACTTTTGGAAACATTTGTATAAAGTGTGTATTATTTCTTTTTAAATGCGTGATAGAATTCATTAATGAAGCCTCCTGGGCCTGTAGTTTTCATTTGGGTAAGGCTTTAAATTTCAAACTCAAATTCTTTAGTAGCTATACGGCTATTCAGGATTTTTTCTTCTTCTTGAGTCAGTTTTAGTAATGTCTGCCTTTCAATGTATTTGCTCATATCGTCTAAGTTGTCAAATTTGTTGGCTTAAAATTTCTCATAATATCCCCTTTTATATTCTTTTAATTTCTTTAAGATCTGTACTGATGCTTCCTATTATATTCCTGATACTGGTAATTTTCTTTTATCCTTAATAAGTCTTGCTGAAGATTTTAATTTTATTAATATTTTTAAAGAAACAGCCTTTGCATTTAATTTTTTTTCTATTTCTCTTTTTAATGTTGATCTCTACTTTTATTTTTAATTTCCCTTCTTTTACTTACTTTATGTATCATTTGCTTTTTTCTCTGGATTCTTAAGTCAGAAGCCTTATTTTAATACCTATCTTTCTTAATATTGTCATTAAAGTTTTCTAAATTTCTATCTTAGAAATACTTGAAATGTATTCCACAAATGATTCAATGTCATGTTTTCTTTTCATTTAGTTTGAATGAGAAAATATTTCTCTTGTGATTTCTTCTTTGACCCATGGGTATTTCAGAAGTATTATGTGGAGAGTTTTTGGCATATTTTATTACTGATTTCTAACTTAATACCCTTGTGGTCATAGAATATACTCTCCATAATTTTGATCCTTTGAAATTTACCAGGACCTGTTTTATGGCCCCAAATGTGGTCTGTCCTAGTGAATTTTCCATGTGTACTTAAAAGCAAGTTATGTTCTGCATTTAATGTGAAATATTTTATAAATATCAGTTATGTCAAATTGTTTTATAATGTTCTCTGTCCCTGGTGATTTCTGTATCCCTACTGATTTTGTCTACTTCTATCAATAACTGATAGAGGATGGTTAAACTATCTATTTACTTTGATGGTGTATATGTGTGTCAGTTTTGGGGGTTTTTTTTGCTTCATATATTTTGAGGCTGTTATTAGGTCTATTTTAGTATTGATTGTGCAAATGTGTCTATTAGGAGCCTATTGTAATAGTCTCAAAGCAAAAGAAGAAGGGTGTTGGTAGTGGCAACAAATGCAAAAGGTATTATGGAGGAATTAGTACAAGATGGGGCAATGTGGGTGATAGAACACATATAGGAGACTCCAAGTCTCAGTGGTTTTGCCATTGGGAGAAATAAGAAAGTTGGGAAGTAGGGGCTGATTTGGTGGCAGAGAAAGAGGGATCCTATTTTTTACCTATTCCTTAAAGTCATAAATGAAAAAAAGTTTTGGGAAGAACGAAACTTTTGTTAACAAAGAAATGATATGGTGGTCTCTTGCCTTATGTATATTAAGATGTATTAGGTGCTGTCCGTGATTCAGAAATAGTGCGGACTTAATATCAGTAATGAAGAATAAGCAAAGGCTGTTACAGTTGGAAACGCATAAACATATTTATTAGGAGGCAGGGTGAAATAAATATGTTACTAGAAATACAAGCAACGTGTTCTGGTGAAAACGGGGGTATTGATTACTTGGGTAGAGGCCAGTATGGGGAAGTTTTTTGTAAGACATGTCCTTTGATTTAGATCTTGAAGAATGTAGCAGGATTTCTGTAAGAAAGAGAGGAGGAAGAAAGATTCTGTGCAGGATTTATCTACATAGTGATCTCTTCTTGGGTCCTTTACGTTTGTTTACGATGGTATATACATTGGAGAGGTGACGGGCAGCAAGACTGGTGATTAAATTAGGTATTTCTGAAACATCGAAATGAATTGTTGTAGAAATTGATTCCTTTCACCATCTTGGAAACTTGCCTGTTAGATAGAACAAGGTTAACCTATTTATAAGAGAAATACGACAGGGAAGCTTTCTATTCATTGCAGTTGCCATTCTCTGCACTAATATTTTTAGTTTGATTTAATGTCATATTAACTAACATGTGCCATGTTAACTGAAACCCGTGTAGAAGGAGTTTATTGGTAAGTGCTGCCAGATCTGTTGATCTGAATTGTCTGTGCTTCCTGGGCTGCTCTAGGCCTGTAGATCTGGCCAGGTGTGTTCAAAAAGGAGAGGAACTCTAATGAGAAGTTAATGTTATGGCCCTTTTAGAAGTTCAGTAATTATTGACTTAGAAATTCATCATTGTTATGAATGGCAACAAAGACAAGAGTAAAGAGATGTAAACTGTAGCTGGGAGTCATTTAGGTATATTTTCACTTGTGTAGATAGTTATTTTTAGTAATTTCTTAAACCAACTGCTGTCTACCTTCTTAATATTCTGATAAGCCACTGCCCCTGTATGTGCCAGTATTTCTTTGTAAAAATACTTTGAAAATATGAGGTTTGCTAAAAAGTAACATTTATGTGGAAGTTGAAAGGATTCCCTTTTTCAAAGACCTTCAGAAGGAGGGACATTTGTATAGGACGATTTAGATTCATTCTTGCTATATGAAATGCTAATGATGATGAACAAATATAGCAGACAATTTTCTTAACATAGTTTTCCTTAAACTGAAATGATGAAGTTTTAGTTAAATAAGGGACCCGTCTTACTTTCCAGGCACTGTGTGGTTGTGGCTGTGACAATTTAGTGTGCATAATTTTTCTTCTTGGAGTAATTAGAAATTGACATGGCCTCTGAAATTCCTTTCCCTTAAAGATGAAATTTGATTTTCTTATCCAGTTTCTAGTTTTGAGTAGGTGTTGTATTCATTTGGCTTTGTTCGATTAGGTGAGATCTTCCTCAAGCTGTACTACCCTGATACTATGATAGGTACAATGCCTAGAAAGATAGTAATTCTCAGCAGCGTGCACTCTGGATTCAGGCTTCTCTAATCTCGCTCTTCCTGTCATATATCACTTATTGAGAATGTACATGCAAGGATGAAATAGGCCATTGTCAAGGCCTCTTTGTTAGGGAGTTACCTTTTCTGAATAAAAGGGAAGAAGGGAAATAGTTCTTCGGCCACTTCAGAAAGTAATATTTTTTTGCACCAGAAGAGTAATTGCTCATATTGTTTGATGGTTTTTGGTTAGGAACTATGCCTTTAGCCAAGAAGTAGACACTACAGAAAAGGTGCATCAAAAAAACCCAAACAAACATAAGAGCAAAAAACAATGTATGCTATGTAACCAGAATAAGCTCTGCATAACCAAAAGGCAAATCAGCAAATATTTGGCAGAAGTTAAATAATTTAATCAGAATGGTTTACATTTTGTTTATGACACTCTGGGATTAGGTAACAATATTTGTCTTTCCTAATATTTCAGTTATGTATTACATTTTGCAGTAGAAGTATTTAAACCATTTATGTTTTTATTCATTTCGTGACAATATTTTCTAAGAGCCTCCTGATTCATTTAGGGATGCTATAACATTGTTAGTAGTAATTCTAGCCCCATTTTGTACTGTGATTTGAGTTAGCTCTCTAGTATAACATCTGAAAAAAATTTTTAAAATACCTGAATACCAAAAAAGTAAACAGTATTAAAACTATGTGTATGTCTAAAATAGTTTCAGTCCTTAATAGTAAAATGAATATAGTTTTTAGATTATAGCTTTGTATTTGCTATTGATGATAAACAAGCTTAAGCATCATTATAAATGTTGAGTATGAAGGATCCAAGAATGGGAGAGGTTGAACAGATAAAAGAAGGGCTAATTGGTATAGCAGGATGTCAGAAGGTATAAGAATGGATGGGGTCAAAAGTAACAGTGGAAAAATGAATCTCGGAAAGAACAAGGAAAAGAGTTTTGGCTTTTCCTCCTTACCTTTTTAGCTCTTTGAATACACTACTATTTTTGGCATTTTCACTTTTCACAATAATTATGTAGTGATTTCTTTATTTTGACTGTTCCTCAACATCTGTGATTGGCTTTAATTGATCTTTGCCTTGTATATGCTTAATACCTGCTTGGAGAAAAGGATGGAAGGAATGAGAGGTAGCTACTGGATTTGCCATGTAAGTCTGAGAGACCTGTTTTAATAGAAGCCCTGTACATTTGAAGCCAGATTGTAGCGTGTTTCTTATGACTATATTTTTTGCAAGCTGCTTCCAAAGGTTAACACTTGTCACGTGAAGGATATCCAAGTGTTGGAGCCAGCTTAGTGATGAAGCTTGTATACAGTACCCTCATTATCCTGGCTTTATAGAATGTCTCTGAGGATGAGTATTTTTACTATAGAATAGAGATAGGACTCAGTTTTTTTCAGTGTTCTAAAATTGCTGTGCTGTTCAAGGCACTGACTCTAAAAACACTCTGCATTTTCACAGCTTCTCATTTACCTGGTTTGTCTCTACCCATGGTGCTCTCAACTTTTAAAGGGCTTTTCCTTTGGTTTCAGTGTTCCTAGAGTTCTGAGAAAGTCCTTTCAGCTGATTTCTCTCTTTTTCCTTACTCTTCGTCTGAATGTCTGTACCAGTTCTGCAGTTGGTGGATGGCTGAACAGAGGATACTTTCGTAGAATTCATTTGTGGGACAGAAATAAGGGAGGGACTTGCAAACCAAGGCGTGTTTCCTACACTAGACATGGGATTGCATGGTTTATATTTTGTGTATGACATCTTTTATTTATTGATTTAGTTTTCCCACCAGTCATGCATTCATCTATTACTTATTCCCACATCACTTCAAGCTTTTTTTTTTTTTTTTTTTTTTTTGGTCTATTTGAAAGAGTATTTGATAATCATGGCATTTATATAAATACTAGTCATTGTTGTCTAGTCTGACAACAAGGAGAACCAGTTTTTTTCTCTTTCATATTGAAGTGTAATTAAACATTTTAAATTAATTTAGGGGATGATCTCTAAGTATAATATAATTTATTTGGATTTTGGTTAATTTAAAAAAATCTATTTAGGACTTTATTTTACATTGTCACCAGTTCAGAAGTTCAGTGATGTTGATTATTAGAGATAATTAAATACTATTTTGATTGATAGATTGAGGAAATTATTTAAACTCATTAAACTGTCATTTTTTTATATGAAATTATATCTTCTCTCTTTTATTTTCAGACTTTCTTCATAATTACTTTCAAAAACCAATTGAGAAATAGTTTAAAAAAATTATGTCCACTATTTGAGTCAGACTAGAATTTAGTTTTAATCTCCATCTGTGTTTCTACTTGTATATGTTTCATTATGATAATTTTATTTCTTTTTTTAAGTAATTTTATTTCTTAAAGGTTTTATGCATTTTATGTTATGATTTGAAATCCAGGTAGGTCAGTGGGAATTGAAATTAAACCCTGTTTTTTGAGTGTTTCTAGGACCAGAATTAAATAAATTAATGATATGCCTGGAGCTCCTGATCCACAGATCTGTGCAGGTGTCAACTTCAATTGAATATGAAATCAACATTTACATTGTTAGTAAATTGGCAAAAGAAAGTTTGGCTAATTATTCTTTAGTTATAAATATCTCTGCCCACCTGCCCTTCTGTGTAATGAGCCTAATGCTTATACTCTTACTGGCTAAACTTAATTTTAGAGGCAAATATATTCAATATCTCCAGTAATATGCTTAGTTGGTAATAGTTAAGTATTGACTGGATGGAGAGTTCAGATATTTAAAATTTACACTTTTCCCCTTCTAAATTATTGGGTATGTGTGTGTGTTTTCTGGACTCTAGTTTGGAAAATCCACAAATGTTAAATATATGAATGAATTCTTAGATTTTCTTGTTTCATCCTCTAATAGATTATCTACATTATTTTCTGCTATTTTATAGTACAACAAAGCTGGTCTACTTGAGTTTGAATCATGAGCATACTCAGGAAGAAGAGTAAGATAGAGGTACATGTGCTAAAATGGATTTGAATGAGTTCTTAGGTCAGCTCTATTAAATTCAAAGCATATCCTTATTGTGTTTGAGTTCTTTTAAACATTGTATCTTTTCAGTGTTATATCTTTCCTATTTTGTTGCATACATAATAGTTATTGATTGTGGCAGGCAGAATAATAAAAGCTCACCTCTCTCAAAGATGTCCACATCCTAATTCCCAGAACCTGTTAATGTATTACATTCCATAGCAAAAGAGATTTTGTGATTGTGGTTAAATTAAGGGTTTTGAGAAGGGGAGTTTGTCTCAGATTATCTGTTTGGGCCCAGTGTAATCATAAGAGTTCTTGAAAGTGAAAGAGGAAGCAGAAAAGGAAGTCAGAGTTAGTGTTACAAAGACTCAGTTTACTGTTGATGGCCTTAAAGATAAAGGAGGAGGGCTGCAAGCCAAGGAATATGGGTGGCCTCTAAGAAGCTGGAAAAGTTAAGGAAATGGATTATTCCCTGGAGCCTCTACAAAGGAATGCACCTTGGCTGACATGATTTTAGCCCAGTGCAACCCATATCTGACTTGTAATCTGTTACAGAATTGTAACATAATGAATTTGCATTGTTTTAAGCCCAGTGCAACCCATATCAGACTTCTAATCTGTTACAGAATTGTAACATAATGAATTTGCATTGTTTTAAGCACTAAATTTATGGTAATTGATTACAGGATACATGGTAAACTAATACACCAATAAAATCATGAAATTAGAGATTTGTGATAGTTTCTCTGACTCTTGATTCATGGCATATCAAGTAATTCTGAAGCCTGCTTGAACCTCCTTGGATACATGTGTCCCATCTTTGGATGTTTGTCAGAAAGTTAGGAATATACATATATTACTCTCGATCTACTAAAATTAACTTCGAAATGCACTGAGGCAGTTCTTAAAATGTGTGAAATGTGGTACTTTCAAAATGAATATAATTTCCTTTTACCTCTCTATACATATTTGGTCCTCTTCACTTAAATATAGCAAGAAAATTTAAAGAAATTACATTGGGTCGTGAATGAACATGAAATATAGATACTTACTGGCTTTGGCTGCTGGGACACCTTTTTTCATTTATAGCCCTTCCCACCTTTACATTTTATTGTTCTTCCACTTTGGGTGAAAGTATAAGAATTAACATGTACATGGAAGGGAATTAAAAAATAAAGTCACAAGACAAAAATAGGGAGCAGAGAAACAGTGTCCCTGGCACCTGAAGGGAGTTATTGTACTTTATCACTTAATTTACTTATGAGTTTTCTGACATCTAAGAATCCATCTAAGACTCAACCATGTTGGGTCACATGGTTCTTGTCATCTTAGTTAAAGGGGGCACAGAAACTCCTATGAGAAATTTATTCTAGAAACTGAATTCAAGAGGAATATATTATATTCATTTTCTATAAGCAATATAACAATGTCTCCAGTTATTGTTTAGATAGTAATAAGAGCTAATGTGTATTGCTGTGTGTCAGATACTAAGTGCTATAAGCAATTTATTATTTCATTAATCCCCAACGAGGTATTATCATTCAGATTTCAAAAAACAGTGATTAGAGGTTCATTTCTTTGTAGAAATTCTACAAAATAACTAGGGACATGTTATGACTTTTGCAGTCCCCAGGCACTTTACCTTGGGGCCCCTTCCTCCATGAAATAATGAAATTTTTGGTTATGGTGATATGAAGATGAATATAACCCAGGCTGGATTTCTTATTACATATTAATTATTATATTCATTTTTCTTCTGGTTTTATAATAAAATGAATACATTTTCATTGGCTAGAGACACTGCCTGTGGAGAAGTTGGCCTCAGATAGAAGAATACAGGCTGTGCTGTAATACCATATGGGGGATCTGACTTTATGGAGTATGGCGTGAGGACAGGATTTCCTTAGAACGTGACACATATGGGGATCCTAAGTCTGAGTAGGCATTAGTCAGGTCCAGAATGGTTGGCAGTGTTGTCCCAGCAGAGGGAACAGTGTTTGTGAAGGGCTGAAGCAGGAAGGAGCTTGGCTGAAGCATGCTGACATAAGGAGATTGAAGTGCAAGCCCAAAGATTTTAACTGACCTAATGCTGTACACATAGTAGGCTTAATGAAGTTACTTCTGCCCCTACAGTGGACTCAGTGTTCAGATGACTGGTATACTTTGGGTAGATAAAAAATCTATCCTTGAATTCTTGACTACATATTTGAAGTTTGATTATTCTTAATAAAGGATTGAGTAGGTTGGGATCCAGAATGCTTTAGATACCAGATATGGTTGTGGAGAAGAAACATATGTATGTCATAAAATTTAAAATGGAAATATTTTTAAATAGAGGCTGCCAACATATCGTATATAAAGCATGTATTGCCTTATAGCTATGAAATTTGAAACGCCAAGGAAAATTTTCTTATTTTATTAATTTGAACGATTTCCTGAGAGCATTTAAAACCTATGATTTGAGGGGCGCCTGGGTGGCACAGTGGTTAAGTGTCTGCCTTCGGCTCAGGGCGTGATCCCGGCGTTATGGAATCGAGCCCCACATCAGGCTCCTCCGCTATGAGCCTGCTTCTTCCTCTCCCACTCCCCCTGCTGTGTTCCCTCTCTCGCTGGCTGTCTCTATCTCTAAAAAATAAAAAAATAAAAAAAATAAAAAAAAAATAAAACCTATGATTTGAAAGAAAGATTACTTTCTCTCATTTACTTGTCCTCTGCAACTAGTGACTTTACATACTTTTCCTTGGTTGTATCTTCTGAATCTACTCCTCCCTCCACTTAGATGACCTCTATCTAATTTGGCTCTGTATTACTTCATCTTCAAGGATTGTAGAAGCTTCTTATTTGCAAGATCTTCTTAGCCTTTAGTCTACTTCACTGGTCCTCACCTATAAGTCCGCCAGAACTCCCAAGACAGATGACTTTCCCAAGCAGACACACTCCAGTGGATGTGTTCAAGTTCATACCATTCCCTGGGCCCAAGCCATCCTTCATCCATTTCTCTATTTAATAAAGCATGTGGTAAAGATGACATCTTTTAGAAATAACCTTGAATGTGCTCAGAGTAATACAGAAAAGTAAATCATTCTCAAACTTTGGTTTTGTATTTTTATAATAAATTACTTGCAACACACCCCACAATTGACCTCCCTCCATTCAATAGCATTTTACTGGAGAAAATGCACACATGTGCGTGCACATACAACTGCTGTTCTAATCAGTTCTGCCAAATGAATCTTCATTAAACACAGCTTTGAGTGTGAGATCCTCAGCTCAGAAACCTTCAGTGGCTTTCTCACTTGTGAACAAATAAAGTTCAAACCCTTATAGAAATCTACCATTTTCTTCTCTTCCTATGAAAACTCTACCCTTGTTATTACCCTTGCTAGCAGACTTTTTTCCTTTTACCGCCCCATTACTATTAAAACTTTTGGATACAGGGGCGCCTGGGTAGCGCAGTCGTTAAAGCGTCTGCCTTCGGCTCAGGGCGTGATCCCGGCGTTCCGGGATCGAGTCCCACATCGGGCTCCTCCGCTGGGAGCCTGCTTCTTCCTCTCTCACTCGCCTGCTGTGTTCCCTCTCTCGCTGGCTGTCTCTCTGTCACATAAATAAATAAAATCTTTAAAAAAAAAACCAAAAAAAAACTTTTGGATACAGTTACATGACATTTGCCATTTATAGCTTTTTATTCTGGGTATCTACATGTGTATTTTTTTATATTAAGTTTTAATCTCATTTATAGACCCTTGTCTTTCCATGGCATTTTGTACTAGTTTTTATATTTAAACAGGAAATAAACATAATTATTGGAATGTTTTAGTAGGTGTGCAGATGGATGGATGGATGGATAAATGGATAGCACAGATCTAGCCTCCTACCTCTTTATTCCATTATTATGGTATCATCATCAGAAATCCTACCCTCTAACTATATATAGTCTAGATACTTAGGTCTGTTTTACCAATCAAAAAGGAAACAAACATCAATATTAATTTATTCTTTCTTCTGCTTCAGGACACAGGAACAAACATGAGGTATTAGACAACAACTCAGAATTGCCCCCAAACTACGCTGATGATGTCCTTTATTGGCTTATCTGTCTTCACTAAACCTTTTGAAACTAGGATAATTGGCAATAAGAGAATCCTTCTCCTATCTCCCTAATAGTATTTGGAAAGATTTTGATATATATGTTCGCCGTTCTAGATTTGATGACAGTTCATCACCTCAGCCGTGAGAGATTGCAAATTTGACTTATTTCCTGTTGAGGCTATTGAACTTGTACTCTAGTATTTAAAGTTCATTTCTTAATGATGTCATACTTTGAAAGGATTCCTCATCACAGTCCCTTTCCTGCAGGTGACGTTAAATCTTTATGTTCAACTATTCACTCTCAGCGTCTTTGAGATGGCCTTTAGGGGAATGAATGAAACTATTTCTTGAGGGCTTACTGTATTTCCTGACTTAACCCTTAAAACAACCTTGTAAGATTATGAATCCCATTTTATAGTCGGGCAGCTGAGTCTGGGATGCAAAAAAGTGTAGGTTTTTTTCTCACAAGGTGGGACAGTGAATTATGTATGGAAGAGGTCTTTGTGAAGATCCGTCATGTGTTTCTACTACCATATCACATATCAGAATGAACCAGTGCTACTCAGTCAAGCTCAGTAGGCCTTGTAAATTGGAAACAACCCATCCTTCCCCACTCTGTTGGGCTCTTTTCTCTGAAGTTGTAAAGAGATCAAGTTTTTGTTAAGAATGTTAGAAATAAAACTGCTCTGTCTAAATCTCAGTCTTTTTGGCTATTAGTTTAGGTGTTAATGAAACTAATTCTAATGTTATGATATAGGAGCTTTCTGTCCCATAAACAAGAAACTAATATCAAACCTTTTCTCATATGTGCCACTACCATGAATGTGATATCTACTTCCTAATCAGTTACCCAAGACCACATCTTTCTGTTGTGGTTTTAAAATTCGGAGTGATTAAAGGTCACTATAGTTTTCAGAGCAACCAATTAGTTTTCATCTCCATGTACTTCAGTTCCATGGAACAAGTGATTCCAAGAACTCCTCTAACTTCGCTTTTATGGTCATGAGAAATTTGGCTCTCTTCAGAGCTTTCAAGAATTCACTGGGGTCAGGACAGGTATATATCCAATTTGTGATCTACGATTTCTTACTTTCCCCCCTTTTAACGCAGTCCTACTTGCCACAGGAACCTCAGCGGAGTCTGGCAGTGTTTTAGCAACTGCCCTCAGCTCACAGCTCTCTCTACCTTCTTCTGTTCTGAATGGAGAATGACTCAACATAGCTTAACAAAGAAGCACTTTCATCTTAAGAGGTATAAACTGCAGCTGGAAAGATTTAGCTAAGGTGTAAGAATACTTTGAAACTAGGAGGTTACTAGAGCTAAAGTATCTATGGAAGTAGGAAGGAGTCCTTCAAAGATCTTCAGAGGAAGACACAACTGTGTAGTATGACTTAGTTGCAACAAAATGCTAATGATTATGAATAAATATAGGAGTTAATTTCCTTATTCTTCTTTAACTGAAATTGTGAGCTCTCATTTGAAGCAAGACTGCTCTTGCTTTCCAGGCACTTTGGGGCTCTGGTTATTTAATATGAACACTCCACAGAGGTGTGTGTCTAAGTAACACGGTCTCTTGTTCCTCCATGTCAGTAAAGCCTCCAATGAGGTTTTCTTTAGTATTTGTGTCTTCATTCATGGTGAGGTTAGACAGTTTTTTAGGACAGTAGAGGGAAGAGAGAATGGCTGCTGTGTGTAATACAACTTTGGAGGTACTCTCTAAACACATAAATTCTTATAATAATTTATTAAATATGTTTATTAGAATGGGGTTTGTGAAGGGAAAAGAGGCAAATGCAATTTCAATGAAATGCCTGATTTCCAAACAAACATTCTTCATGTAAAAGTTGTTCTGAAAAAATAAACTGTTGAGAGAGGGAAAATATAACTAATTAATATTTGCTTACATTCCATTTAGAAATCAAAGTAAAAACTCTGGCCTACTGTATTTATATACTGTTCTGCAGTATTCCTATCTGCATATATATTTATTCTAATTTTCTATTTAAATCTAAGAATTATCACCTTTTTTTTGCCCTTCTTTTAATCCAGGCAGAGAAATAATCTAATCAACTATTAAGCAAGAATAAAAAAGCTTTGATTTAAATACCTTAAAAATAAGACTAATAAGAATTTGAAATGTCTTTCTGCCCTTCGGGTTTGAATTCAGTTCTAATGCTTTTTACAAAGTTCCAATAGACATGTGGACTTGTACTCTTTTTCCTCTTTTTTTTTTTTTTTTTTTGAATCTGTGGAGCACACATTTGAAATGTACTTTCTGGCAAATGGTTGCTTTAGGATTGTTCTCTCTGCCTTTGTGTCACTGGCTCAGACATCTGCAAGGAGCTGACATGGAGATTTGTATTTCCTCCTGAGGCTTCAGCACTCAAAGCTTTCCTATTGCTTGATTTTTTTTTTAACTTTACTATAAATTGATCTTTATTCCATGTTAAACTAATATACCCTACTATTTAAGTTCTTTACCATCCCCCACCCCCACATCATATTATAACCTTATTTTTGTGTAAGTCTTGCTGAAGGGTCAGCATTAGACAAGACTTAAATGTTGTTGGGTCTCAGCTGTACAGCTCCGGGTAAACCAGTCTGCACTCTTGTCATGATGGTATCACAGCGGTCCTTCGGTCTTCATGCCTCCATAACCATGTCCAGGTGACAAACCATCATTATTACTTTTCCACAGTTCTAGCTTCATCTAAATTTCTAGTTTATTTTTCATTTGCTTTTATTTTATTTTATTTATTTTTTTTTTTGCAGTCTTTCTTCAGATCAGTTTTCTTTTAGGGCACCTTGAAAGGCCTCCCTCCTTTTACATTTCTGGCTCTCAAATATTTTACTCACTTTTTCAGCATCTCAATTCCAAAGTCCATTTTGTAAGAAATTGGGATTTAGTCACTAACTGTACTTACTTTTTTTTTTTTTTTACACCTTCTTTTTGAAATATCCATTTATTCTTATTATTACCTGGGTAGAAGAATTAAATGAGATCCATTGCGGTATAAGGCACATTTGGCTGTATAGTTTATATTTTTCTCCTTCAGTTCAATTCATGCTAATGAAAGTACTTGTCTTGCTCAGGCAAGCCATAAGAAAGCCAAAAGTGCCTCATTTTCAGTGACTACCTATTAGTGTCTTTGGAGTGTGTGGTGTTCCATTGTGTTCCATATGTGACAGAGATATACTCTTTACGCAGAATTTAAAATTCTAATTCAGATAAGGATTTACACAAGCATTTATATAGAAAGCTATGAAAAGGATTATATAGTTGTGGGTGTATGTTCTACAGAAGGGAGAAGTTGTTGATGGAGTGGCTCTGGTTGGTTCTAAAGTTATTTTTTTCAGGTAGGTTTGTTGCTTCCAAGGAAACAGCCACTGAAGGAATGATTCTTTCTGTCTTCTCTATGAAATGCTATAAATGCCCTGAGGAATATAAACTGTAGATTACTGTAACATTCATACAGAGAAGTTTGTCTTTGTGATTTTTGTTACTAGGAAGTTTCCCTACTAGTCAGATGTTATTAGCACCTGTTGCTTGGCTAAATCAGACATATCATAGCTGTTATGGTAGTAGAGATAGGAGAAGTCTGTTGGTTTCTTTGCCTACAAGTAAGGAAAGAAGCACCTATGCTTTGGAGGATTTGGAGATTGGGAAGGATAAGGGGAAAGGTGTGCCAATTGCCGACAAAAAGGATCCTCTGGGTTTTTATTTTTATGCATTGTACCTTATACTACTACTTCCCTTTTCTTATTCCTGGTGAAGGAGCAGAATAAGTGAATGATTAGAGCCTTTATTGGGGAAGAGTTATTTTGGGGGATAATAGTTTTTTAGATCTCATCTCCCTCATTTGTAATTTTTAAAGATCTATAAATGTAGCTGAAAAATACCAATGTCTGATTATTCCATGTAAGTTAATTAGTTGGAATTAGTACCATTTAAGATTTCCACTTTTTTAAATGATGTGTATTTTTTCCAAAAGGAGGTTTTCCTCTTAGATTTTGATTTTGATTATGAATTACAATATCTTCTGATCAACATGAACTTTCTCTCATACAAAATTCCAGCATGTTGGGGCACCTAGATGGCTCAGTCGATTAAGACTCTGCCTTCAGCTCAGGTCATGATACCAGGGTGCTGGGATTGAGCCCTGTGTTGGGTTCCTTGCTCAGCGGGGAGCCTGCTTCTCCCTTTCCCTGGGCCCCTCTA
Organism: Ursus arctos; assembly: GCF_023065955.2. Taxonomy (NCBI): domain Eukaryota; kingdom Metazoa; phylum Chordata; class Mammalia; order Carnivora; family Ursidae; genus Ursus; species Ursus arctos. The sequence goes on from NW_026622930.1 coordinate 21,154,203, forward strand.
CTCTCCTCCCCCTTTCACACTCTCAGTCTCAAGTAAATAAATAAATAAATAATTTTTTTAAAAATTCCAGCATGTTATAATTCTTGGGTTTATAGAAGTTTTCCTCCTTGTATATTCAGTTTTTGTCAAATGTGGGTCATTCCTTTTGGGACTAATTTCAATTAGAGGGAACTTGTGTTCTGAAATAGGTAATAGAAATAAAGGAGCAAATTTTCTGCAGTAAAAGGTCTTGGGAAAATAAGAATGAGATAGAGCATACCTAACTTAAGAATTGAGTTCCAGTGGTTGATAGGAAAAAAAAAAAAAAAAAAAAAAGAACAAATAAACAAAAGCACCTCTGGTGTCCAAGAGAGACAGTTGGAGGTAGAACTTAATAATAGGCAGCTTGGTTTTTCTTGTTCTTTGTAGCAACGTATAGTAAAGATTTGTTGAGTGACATAATGGGTGAATGAACAATGGAGCAAATAATTAGGGTATGTAGTCTAGGGTAAATAATCAGAAAGTATTAATTTCATGGGTTCAAAAAAATAATTAAGCCTCTTATTAGATCTTTTTCTAACAGAAAGGGTTGAAACAAACTTATAAGCATTTTATTGAAATTTCAGGAGTGTCTGATAACATATGGAAATCAGTACTAAGGTCTCACTGTCCTCAAACCCGAAAGTATATATCGTTTGATATCTTTATTATGCATCTTTATTGTTAATGTGAAAATAAAATAATTTTAAAGACCTTTATAGGGTAATTCTAGACTTTTAACGTCTTTCATAATCTTGAATTTCACAAATAAAAATTTGTCTTCTCTGGGTTAGTTTGGAGAACTTATCAGTGGTTAGCATTGATGATAAATGAATTAATTTATTTAAAATTATTCCAAATTAGGTGTTTTTGTAATATATGTATGTTGACTAATTATTAAGTATTATTTTTTAAATGATAATGAACTGCTTGAGGGCCAAGATAATTTTATTTGATGTCATGTCTTTTATCACATAACACACAACATATGTTGGGTGGATGGATGAATGACTGGTCATCTTTGCAAAGGTAGAAGTAGACTACAGGTCCAGTAGTAACAAATAAGCCAAAGTGTTACTAAGTAGTACCCTCTTGAATTATATGCTCATGGTTCCTGAGACTTAGAGGTTATGAGAAGATATAGCCAATTATTTGATATCCACAACACACCACAGAAGCAATCACAGTACCCTGTTTCTATAAAACTTGCTTGCCTTGTTAGGGTCCTCAATTATTAAGTGAAGATAACTCTTTCTGTTTTAATTGTTCTGTTTCTATAAGCCATCTTCAGCCTTTCTGGGTTCTGTGTTATGATGGATGATTATGTTCCATTCTGTGTAAGATACTATTTGGTAAAACTTCCCAGAGCACTGTAAGATTTCAGCAGTAGCTTCTAGTTAGCTCTTCATCTGTTCTCAAGTGACCTGGCAATCTTGCCCTTCTCTCTGAAGTGGGCTTTGTATGGTCTCCCATTGCCTCAGCCAATTAAGACCTTAAAATTAGGCTTTGAGGAACCGTGCTCATGCTTCCAGACACATAATAGCACCACTTTTCATTGAAGGAGATGAGAAGTGTTTAAGTTTGGCCAATGAACAAAGCGAGGATAAAAACAAGTGCTAAAATCACAATTAGCCCTGAATATTTTAATGCAATAAGGGTATCAGTTTTTGGACACTATTCCACCATTATGCTAGATTTCCCTCCATAATTTATGGTTCAAAGTTTTGCGCTTCTTATAGAGATAATTATGTAGTAAGGCATTTTGAAAAGGGCACTACACCCTTATTTTTGAGGCAAATAGCTTTGCTACCCTAGATTTAAGCATGGATTAAAACATTCCTGTTGCTTCAAGCCTGAATAAGATTCTAGAATGTAAGTTCTTCAAAGGATCTTTCTTTGATTTGGGTGGGAGAGGTGAGCATGCTTGACATTAGCTATGACATTTTTTATGGATTTCATATATATTTATAAGCTATTATTTTCAGATAATGAATGTTTTAATTTCTAATTATGGTACTTTGACTCATTTTTCCTTTAAAGTTTTTGGCATTTTGTATTGAGTAGTTACTATCTTTTACTTACTGTACCATTCTAGATTGGCAATATCTTTTCTAATGGTTAAAAGAAATAGTGATTGCTCTGTTGACAAATGAGAGAAGGTTTCTCTCTCTCTCTTTCTTTCTTTGCTTATTTTCCAGTTGGGAGTCTGATAAGAATGGCAAGGTTGGTGTTCCTGTTTCAGTAATAAAAGTATTTGTAAATGGTAAAATTTTTTTTGAAAGAAGTTATTTGCTCATATATGGAAATATTGTTTTATAGCTATTAAATGCTTCAGGTAACTTATTTTTTTCTTAGACTGAGAATGGCAAAATATGTTGTTATAGACACACACCGTATCTATAAGTGTATATGTTATGTTTATGTGTGTACGAGTATATATATTTATATACCAAAGAACAAAAGAAGTTTTGTGTAATCTTATGTTGACTGCACTATTAGAATGGAGTCTGAGTGTTCAGGAACCAGCCTTAGAACATAATTGCCACGTTTGTGTTGTGTTTTGCACTTGTGATCGTGTCTACAGCGTGACATGATACTGAATGTTTCTCAGTAGGAGCACTAGGAATATTTTGAACTGGACAGTTCTTTGTGGTGCAGGATGCTCTCACATATTGAAAGACATCTGATTATCCTGGTCCCCAAACACTGAATACCAGTAGCACTATCTATTCTCTGAAAGAAGGAAACTACTCTCCCCCCTCCCAAATTCTTTTAGAGAACTATTAGATTCTTTTCTCACAGCACCAGAAACATTTTCTTGTATTTACTTATTTTCTTATTTATATCCTTCCATAAACCTATGAACCACATAAGAACATAGACCTTGTCTTAAATATATTGGTGTTCCATGACCTATCACAGCGTATAATCCATAAGCATTTCGTTTAATACATGTTTATCAGATAAATTACGATACTAACTTTAATATTTACCTAATTACTTAAACTTAGCGTTTCCATCAAACAATTATTAAGCCATGTTGTGAAATTAACCAGAGATATCATATCAAGAGCTTTACCTGTTTAATTATTCATTTATTGTTTATATCTTGACTTATGTAGACTTATACAGAGCTGTTAGTTAAAAAAAATGTACTTCATTATAGAGCAGTGCTGTCCAAAAAAATTAGACAAAAATGTGAGCTACATATGTAATTTAAAATTATCTTATAACCACATTGAGAAAGGTAAAAAGAAAATGTGAAGTTAATTTTAATAAAGTGTTTTATATAACCCATCATATTTATGATCATTTCAGCATGTAATCAATATGAAAAATCAGAGCTCTTTTTCATATTGAACTTTTGACGTCTGGCAGCCATTTTACCCATATTGCCCATCTCAGTTCCAGCCAGCTGCGTTTCATACTCGCAGTAGCATACGTGTGGCTCATGGCTAGTGTATTGGACAGCACAGCCCTAGAAGACCCATTGTATTGTCTACTATTTCATTTCGTCATTCCTGTGATGAGACATTCATCTGTAGTAGGATTGCCAGGATTGTTGAGGACTCTTTAGAAAGTAGAAAATGGTGACTGTAAATAGAAGCTTACATACTCTAATATTCTATTTATCAAACAAATATTTACTTTATATCTAAAATATGATTTAAGGCATCTTATGAAAAATACTATAGCCACAATACCAAACTATCAGAAGGGAAATTAAAGATATACAGAAATGATTTGAATAGGCTAGGTTCTTCGAATTTTTCCATTTTCTCTACTTCTCTTTAAAAACAGATGGTAGAGAATACCACAGTTATTTATGTAGCTGAGTAGTAAAGTTCACTTTAACAAGTTAGAAGGAAGGACACTTCAGGATTTATCTGCCTTTTTTACCCTGCATTTTTCTACGTTGTATAGTTTACAGTAAATAATTTGGATATTTATTAAAAACAGAGTTTATTCTTTGGAGCACCCGGGTCACGTTGTCTTTGGTTTAGACTGTAGAGCTTAGTAAATATTTTGCTCTGGTCAAGGTTTTTTTTCTGGAGTCTAAATTGCTAAGGCTCTGTTTCGACTGTCTAGACCAAGTTGTTTGGCTCTAGTGTTTTGATTTTCAAAATTAAGCACTTGCTAATGAATTTGCAAAGGTTTTTATTAGCTACACAGGAAGTAAATGAAAAGGGACCTAATGTTTTCTGAGTACCTGACACACTCCAAGCTCTGCGTTAGGCATGTTACATAACTTCTCAGATAATCTTTTATTTATGATGGGTATTTTTATTACTGATTTGTTGATGAGGAAATTAAAACTATGAGAGGTTAAGTGACAAGCTTTTGGATCCATGGATAATGTATAAGAGATTCCTTTGTAAAATGTGGCTTGACTGGAAGTGCAGGAAATGACTCTATTTCTTCTTATTCCCATTAAACTATCATTCGCCACTCAGCAGCCTAGAGTAATTACTTTGTAACGTAAATTATATCACACCCTACCTCAACCCTTTAGTGAGCTGGGGAGGCGGGAGAATCCAGGTTCTTAACCAGGATTCACAACATCCCTCTTGATTTGGCTCCTCCCTGTGCTCTGGCTTCATCCATTTCCCATCTCAACTTGAGCATGAAGTTCTAGACACATTTTATCCTGCCCTTATTTTTGTTCCTCTTACTTGCCCAGCCCATTTTGGCCTCACAATGTTCACACCTGTTGCTTCCCCTCCCGTGGCATACTCCTGCTTCCCCCACTTCCCCTGCATATATGGCTCTGCTCTTCTGCTGCGTTAGGTCTTAGCTTACTTAAATGTTCTCTCTTTAGGTGGACCTTACTTCACCACCCAGTCTGATTATTTCTGTCATCGCACCTTGTTCACTTACTTTAAAGAGCATGTATAACTGTAATTTTATTTGGATATGCTCGTGTATTTATTTCTATGTCGTCTGTCCTTCATACGTTGAGTGTAAACTCTATAAGGCCAGTGACCAAATCTGTTGCCCTTGCTGTGGGAGGTGCACAGATACTATATGTTGGGAATAAATATTTGTCTTTTGGTACCTGGCTTGCCATAATTACATCCTGAAGTGTCCATCCTGAGTTCATTTTCTCACTTCTCCGTTTTATCTGCTAATGTTGCCAAATTGTAATAAATACTAATTGGTTGACTTCCTAGCCTCATATCCCCCTCTTTGTACTAATGGACCATATTTCCTGACACACATGGATGGTGATATAACTAGGCTGACCTGGCCTGGTGGCTCGCTGGCCCCTCACCACAGGGATATTTGCAAGAAATGTGATCCAGTCTAGGCCATTTTGAGTCCTTCCTTGATTGAAAATTTCAAACTCAAAATAGGAGAGCGAACCTCTTTTTATACTTCAGACATGGTATTGATAGGTTATAAACCTCTGTCAGAGATCATATTTCATGCAAGGAGAAAAAAAAACTGTAATAGCAGACATATAAGCACTCAGAAAAGAACTAGAGATGTAGGGCAAATGATAGGCTTGCTGGTGTCAAGCCCTTGTCCCCATTTGCCCTCATTTATGCCTGTGCCCTTCTTGATCAGATGCTGCATTTTATTCTTTCCTTTTTGACTTAAACTATTTAAACTTGTCTCTCCCTCCCTTACAAACAGAGTCTTAACAGTTTAATGTCCCCAGTCATACCCCTAACCACACATAGCAGGGACTGACAGGATCTATTTTGTTTTCTTATATTAAATAATACTTCCCAATATCACTACAAGGTCATGTTGAACTAATTTTATTTAGTTTGGAAATGGTGGTTCCACTTTTTCTGCTGCTATGTATTTTTTGTCCAGCATTCTATTCTTACTATTATTCCTTCCATTTCTGAAAACTTAGAAAGGTCAAATATCCATGTAATGTGACATATATATACATATATATATGTATATATACATATACTTATACAATGATTATAACTTATAGACTATATCATTTTATTGCTAAAATTATTGTATTTTTATGCCATATAAATTTTGGATCGTTGAACCTAAATTATTTTTTAAATCAGCATTTTTTTTAACTAGAGTTTAGAAGTAATGATTGTGAGACTTTGTTGAAAAGATGGAAGCAATATAAATACTAATGTGAAATTATCCCTATACTAAAATTAATGAATTGCAAATAATTTGTACAGACCATCTTTTATGTCAGTAAAATCATTGCTACTGAATCGTGTAAGACTTGTGGATATTTTTCTAGTCTGATTCACATGTTCAACTACACGGGAAAATAACAGGCTCACCATTTGGGTTTGATTAAGTCATGTGAAAATGAGGATTAGGTGATTTAGGCTCTGAGGAAGATGCATATGAAATGACATACCAGGGTTGCCTGGGTGGCTCAGCCGGTTAAGCATCTGCCTTAGACTCAGGTTGTGATCCCCACGGTCCTGGGATCAACTACCACATCAGGCTCCCTGCACAGTGGGGAGTCTGCTTCTCTCTCTGCCTGCCACTTCTCCTGCTCTTGCTTTCTCTCTCTCTGTCAAATAAATAAAATCTTAAAATAAAAAAAAAATGACATGCTAATTTAGATCTATGATCCATTTGACTCAATATTCTGGTTCTGACAATGGTACCAAGTGATATTTTGGTAGAAGCTTAATCTTTGGATTTTATTTGGTCATTTTCAAACACTAAAAGTATACTATAAATAAAAATTAACCTTTATGCCTTAAAAAACCTCTTGCATTGCTTTTCTGTTTTCAAGATATATAAACTTAGGGATAGTGCCCTACAACATGCTGGCACCATTCTCATTTTTTGGTGCTCATGACAGACCCTAATAAACTTAGCTTCCTCTGAGTTAGCCACAACTTCAGTATCCCTCCTAAAACACTGCTCTAGGTAGCCACTGCCAGCTGATTTAAATTGATCCATGGAGTGAAATGTAGTTGTTAGTATCTGTAGGAAATGAGTTCTAAATGTTACAGTCTTATATCTGAACTGAAGATAATGGTATTTCCTTCTTGTTTCAAGGGCTCTATTTCCAGTATTTTCATTTATTCTTTTTAAAATACTTTACTTCTGATTCTGCTAGTCACTCTGTAAGGGACAAGTATCCTTCAAAGTGAGTTACGGCAGAATCTTTGCTGTTAAGCTTACAAATTTTGTGAACTAACATGACATACTAGATTTGACCATTATTTCTTTCTCAATTAACCTTTGCTTTGCTTAAAGTATTTTGCTTTGCTCCTACAACTCAATAATGAAATGACTAATAACTCAATTAAAAAATGGGCAAAGGTCTTAATAGACAATTCTCCAAAGAAGATATAAAAATGGTTAATGAGCACATGAAAAGATGCTCAACATCATTAGCCATCAGGGAAATGCAAATCAAAACCACAATGGGATACCATTTCACACCCACCAGGACAGCTATAATCAAAAGGACAGATGATAACTGTTGGAGAGGATGTGTAGATATTGGAACCCTTATATACTGCTGTTAAGAATGTAAAATAGTGCAGCCATTATGGAAAATAGTCTGGCAGTTACTTCAAAATAAACCATAATACCCAGCAGTTTTACTCCTACGTATATATACTCAAGAGAAATGAAAACATATTCACACAAAAACTTGTACACGAATATTCATAGCAGCCTAATTCATAATAGCCCAAGAGTGAAACAATCCAAATGTCCCTCTTCTGGTGATTGGGTATATAAAGTGTGGGATAGCTGTACAATGGAATATTATTTACCAATATGAAGAAATGCAGTACTGATAAATTTTAAAACATGGATGAACCTTGAAAACATTGTGCTAAGTGAAAGAAAGCATGGAGAACCACATATGACTCCATTCGTATCAGATGTCCCCAGTAGGCAAATGTATAGAGACAGAAAGTAGCTTAGTCGTTGCCTACAGCTGGGCAGGATCAGTAGAGTGGGAGGTGACAGCTAAGGGGTCTGGGGTTTCTTCTGGGGGTAATAAAAAATATTCTAGAATTGGTGGTGGTCATACACCCCTGTGAATATACCTAAAGCCATTAAATTGTATACATGAAGTAGATTAATTATATGGTGTGTGAGTTATATCTCAAGCTGTTAATAACTTAAGAGTCATTTCTTTTCTTTCCTGCACTTTGCATATTCAATTCCTTAAATAGTCCTATCAGCTTTACTTGTAGACTGCACTCCAAATCTGTCCCATTCTGTAATCTTGGCTGAGAATCAGCTCTTGCCTGGACGTTACCGCAGTGACCTCCTCGCTGGTTTACCTGCCTGCACTCTTCCACTCATGCAGTTGTTTGTTTCATCTATCAGCCAGAGTGATTATTTTTAAATTATTGATAATATAGGTAATATTAATGCTAATGAAATAGTGGTTAACTCATCTTACAATTTACGGTGCCAACCTCTATTCTAACTACTAAAATGTTAACTGGTTTTATCTTTACCACAACTGTATGTGGTAGGTACTATTACTGTCCCCATTATACAGATGGGAAAACTCAGGTACAGAGAAGTAATTTGCCCAAGGTACTATAGCAAGTAAATGGCTGTTAGGTAAAGTAGATCAAGAAACCCCTTGGCTAAACATTCTCTAGTGACATAGTCTCCTTTGCTCCTCTTTTTTTTTTTTTTTTTTTTCTGATTTCCAGGCTACCAGGATCATTCTTGGTCCATTTGTACTCAGTCCTTGTTTTTGGAGTGCTCTTCCTCTAGAGTTTTTTCCTTCTCATCATTCTTGACTTCAGTGTCACCACCACAGAGAAGCCATCTTCAGTAATTCCAACTTGCTTTTACATTTTCATATATTTTCTTCATTGCCTTTATCAGTATTTGAAATTAACTTTTTATTTTTTAATTGTAATGTGCTTTGCCCCTGCCTAGTAGAACAATGCCTGACAAATAATAGGAGCTCAAAAAAATTTTGTTTTCTGACTTACTGACTTGGGGAGGGTAGGATTTTATATATTCTCCAAATTATGGTTGAGGCCAATTTTCAGAGGATAAAGTGCATGTGGGAAGGCTCTTTTTATGCCCTAATGACTCATGTTTTAAGGGGGGAACTGGCCTTTTGATGGCATATTTGGCTGATTGGACAATATTGCTCTTCTTAAAGTGTTCCATGTTTTTTAGGGCGTCAATCTGCTGCTTCTACATTGTGGTTTTATTATTCTCCTGTGTGGGGTGTGGGTAGAGTGTGAAGAGTGGGGAGAGCAGTTCTTGGCTGTTGGTTTTACAGGGACCTTGAAGTAGCTACAGTCAGCATGGAGAAAATATGAAAGAGCTTGAGTAATTTTCTGGATCTCTTCTTAGTTGATTCTGAGTTACCACTGAGAAAACCTGCTGTATCAGTCTTACCTTATATCCTTTAGTTGGGTCAACACACATACATGTAGTTATGTATGCATACACATATGCACAGAAACACACCTTAATGCTCCACTTACATAATGTCCTTTCAGCAATAGGCCTCCTTCTCTTATTTTTCTATTGCCTTTCCCATCTCAGAATGGCGATGTTTATATTCTCAATGAGAGAAATAACTGTGTGTGTGTGTGTGTGTGCGCGCGCGCGCGCGCACGCGTGCGTGTGTGTCTGTGTGAGAGAGAAGAGAGAGATGGTGATGCAACCCATGTACACTTACAGGGAAATTTTTAAATTCCACTTTTATACATACATCCTAAAGAAAACATGGGCTTGTTTAGGAAAGGAGTATATTGTACAATTAAATGTCTGAGATGTGCACTTTGATATTTTGCTGGCTTCTGTATTGAGAAAGAATATGATATTCAGTATTGTTACAAGTAACTTAATTTTTTTCAGAATATTAAAATTGGATCCTACGTGCATAAGTAATATTCATTGAATTGAGTTCTCTATTTTTTCCCCACTCAGCAGAGCAAGAGAGGTAAACACTAGGTGCTGAAAAACAAAATAGAAAACTGCAGCACCGAATGGCCAGGCTCCAGTTGCTTTTACATCGTTTCTAATAACCAAGATTTTCCACGCAGCTGACTCTTGATTCTTTGTGCAAATAGGCTACTTGTAGGAGGATGAATACAATCTACATAAAATTAGAAACGAAATCACTAACATTACTTTCAACCTTCTCTCTTATCCAGTACTTATAAGGATGCTGAATAGAAGTTACTGTATTTAAAAACATTTGATGCTTTAAATGCATACACAAAAGTAAACCTACTGTGTGCATGACTGGGAGGATTCAAAGAATAGCAAGACCATGTCTCTGCGCTAGAGGAGGTTATGGCCCAGTAGTCTAGATATTCACCTCAGTGCACCATCATCTATATTGCTGTGGATATGAACGAGATGCTATATACTTGCGTAACGAAGGCACTAGCTCTACCTGTGTGGGTCAGGGAACTAAGTATTTCATTTGGGCTCTGAAGGTTAAACAGGAATTTGCCACGTGAAGAAGTAGCCAAAGGAAACAGCCTACACAAAGCCTTAGAATTCTGAAAAGGCCATGTTTGCCCAGGAAATAGGACAAAATTCAGGAAGACACAAATAGATAACAGCTTCCTTAGATGAGAAGCAGGAGAAAATTTCAGCAGATGAATATAGTGGGACAGGCAGAATAAAATAAGATGAAATAGAGTATGAAGAGTGTTTTCTAGCAACGGCCAGATGTTTTCTAGTGAGTGAGTGTGATGATTCCTTTTACTTATTTGTAGGCTAATGCTTGGAGCCATGGGGAAACTGCTGTTTACCAATAATGCCTGCCACATAAAGTGCTTTTTTTAATAGCTGCTCTATTATCAGTACTAATAAGGACCTACAGTATTATTCAACTTGCTAGTATGCCTGTGTCTATCTCCACTACCCTGTGATAGGGTTACATTTAACTTTTGTATTCTTTCCAGGTAGGTCAGGGCAGTATCTGGCAAAAGATGCAGTTAGTTCAACCAGGTGTTTTCAGTGTACCCTTTGTAGGTTATGTGGCATTTGGAAGTAGTCTGCTGGCCCAGCTGGAGCTGCAGCTAATGGGGAATGCAAGGCTCAGGGGAAGTGCAACCTGGCTACTGACATGGTTGTTATTTTAGAATATTAATGATGGGATAGCTGATGTGTTCCTGACTGAGATAGGTTGATTGGCAGAGCTTGAAGAATGTTTCTAATTGAACAAGTATGTAGGTCTTGATTATTGTGTTCTCTGGCTGCCCTGAGGGTACATCTGAGTACCTGCGTTGGGTCTTGTGCTTTAGAGCACTGTTCTATGGGATGAGGAGTATATGGGGCCATGGAAACATGACTGACCACTCATAGTTACAGTGTCTCCCTTTTCTAGACCATGCTTTGGCTACTAGAGTCCAGGATTCCCTGTTCAAACTGCCAGAGCCTGTGTAGAGGAACAGTTCAGGCCTCATTCCTGGATATATCTTCTCAAGGCCAGTGTGAATAACTCTAGGCCCAAGAGGTGGTTGAAAAGTAGCTATCTGAAGGAACAACAGGGGCTGGGTGTGTGCAGTGGTTTCCACATTCATGGCTGAGTCCCCCCAGTGCTAGATGGAGTCTGGGATGAAACAGGGAGACCACAGGCTATAGGACCTCCTTTTACATCCCTGAAAATGTTAAGGACAGCCTGCTTAGATCTGATAGGATCAGTTGGGAATGCAGAAGTTAAAACAATCAAGAGGCTCCAATATAGAATTGAGACATGTCAACTGAGCTCCTTAGAGAAGATAGACACTACTCATAAAATTATCTGTCTCAGACTCTTCATTGTGTTGGAGACAGATCTTAACGTTAGCGTTTGCATTTTCAAAGTTCTCTACCCTCTTATATTCAATTCTTTTAAGTTGCAAATTAAAAGGTTTCTTTAGAAAGAGAGGATTATTGCATTATGCTCTTATGCACTGATTCCTTAGAATGGCCAGGTATAGTCACTGGACTTAGAATAGAATGAACAAGTTCATTTCATGTACTTATGTTTGTAGTAAAAGAAGGTAATTAAAAAGTGAATTGGCATGAAAATACTTAAATAAGTAAATGCAATTAGGCCTATGGAATTATTCTCACTCCATTAAAAAAAAACAAATATACTATTACTATAATTTCATTGTTTTCTCTTAATGCTAGTTTCTTATGTTTGTTTGAAGAGAAGGTAATGTTTTATGTGTTACTTGGTGTTATATAAGAATCATATTAGAGTGCAAAACAATGTATGTGTGCATACACAATAAACACACACACACTCACTGTATTTGTGTGCATATACATGGCCTAGTCTCATATGTGAATCTTCAGACCACACTTAAAAGGGAGTGTTCTTTTTCCTTCATTAGAAAAAAAAAGAACAAGTAAAAAGGGACTGATTTAGAATAGGAAAGGTGTCCTAAGTGAATTTGTTGGCTTTATATTGCCTCAATATACCATTTACCTCAATCTACAGAAACAGTGAAAATCATTTCTGGAGATCAGAGAAACAAAATTAGATAGCTTTTCATGCAGGCCTAAAGGACTGTTTGGTTTTGGGTGCCCTACTTTGTTTTCTGAGTAGGATGGATGTTTGTTATATTTGGTGAGTTATCACAATTTACTTTAATGCTCCGGAGTGTGCAAGTTGATGATTTTAGCCTATAATTTTTTGCATCATTTTAAAGAAGAAAACTATTAGACAATTTGCATATTAGATGGTTTATTTCCAAAATTATATTATGGTCTTAAAATTGTTCTGTGTTAAATGTTTTATAGTTTGCACATGCCAGTTCTAGTTATTCTAAATTACTTTTGATTTTTTTTTATTCCATTCAAGAAAGTATCCAGTTGAAGTCAATGGATTGTACATGGTATAAAATTCCTAAGTAATTATGGGAATTCTGGCAGGTTGATGTGTACATCAACCAACAAGGGGTCAATTAGATAATCTTCTCTAGGAGAACTTTAAATTAGAAATGACATGCTTTATTTTATATTTACTTGAATACTACTTAATAAAAGTATGCAAATAAAGATATCTCTTCTTTTAATATATATCATATTCCAAAATAACTTGTGGGAAAGTCTAAGAAATTAGGTTTTATGATATAAACAAGTTATTGTTACTTTTCACAACAATATTTTTTACTATTATTATTTTGGTGGGTTTACAGAGATATATATGAATCCAGTAGACTCTGAAGTAGATGGGAGTATGTATATCTTGTTTCTTTTCTGAGTATTTAATCAGAATTTAACTTTTTTTCTATCCTATATTAATAAGATATACTGATTTCACACTACAATTGTGGGATCTCACATGAGAAAATAAAGTCAATAAGCTCTATTGTCTAGTAACTAATTATCAAGTAAGGCCAGTAAGAACACAGAAACTGTACAGCCTGTGTTTTAAAACCCTTTGGTGATGGAGATTATGTGTGTACCGTTTTACAAAATGATTTCATTCTGAGATTGTCCATACCTGTCCCTAACAAATCACTGATTTTTATAAGTAGCTATAGGTACAGAATATCTGTTTCTTCCACCCAAAGACAGGGATTCAAAAATAATTATTAGCCTAGAATTAATTGTTGTGCTGGCTACTTTTTTTTCCCCAAGAGAATTCCCGTTTCAGCCATTCTCTTGTTCTTAGTTGGTCGCCCAGTTTTTTAGATTTGCCATATTGCTCTATAGTATGTGATAGGAAGATGACGATCTCATTGTGGTTTTTGTGAATTGATTATAGAAGCAAATGTGAAATACATATTGATCCCATTATAAACTTCTTACAGCTCCAGATTATGTTTTATTTCTTAATGAATTGTCTACAGTTAGAGGATCCTCCATAGATCAGGTATCATCTCTAAGCAAGGCAGATGTTCCTTGTGACATTTCATTTGCAGACTATCAAAATTGTTGATAGGAAGAAACAGAACCCATTCAGGGGTGCCTGGGTGACTCAATTGATTGAGCATCCAGCTCTTGGTGTTAGCTCAGGTCATGATCTCGGGTTTGTGAGATCGGGCCCCACATCAGGCCCTGTGCTCAGTATGGAGTCTGCTTCAGATTCTGTCTCACTCTCTCCCTCTGCCCCTCCCCACTTGCATGTGCTCTCTCTTTTTCTAAATAAATAAATAAATAAATAAATAAATAGAAACTGAACCATTCAGAAAAAAAAATCAGTCAATAAAATGAAAGTGAAAACCTTATTTATCAAAGAAGAAAATAAAATACCTAGGTATAACTGACCTTAACAAAAAATGTAAAGCCCCATATGCAGAAAACTGAAGAACACACCCAAAAGACATAGAAGTATACTGGAAGGGGGCGCCTGGGTGGCTAAGTCGTTAAGCGTCTGCCTTCAGCGCAGGGCATGATCCCAGTGTTCGGGGATCGAGCCCCACATCAGGCTTCTCTGCTAGGAGCCTGCTTCTTCCTCTCCCACCCCCCTGCTTGTGTTCCCTCTCTCGCTGGTTGTCTCTCTCTGTCAAATAAATAAATAAAATCTTAAAAAAAAAAAAAAGAAGTATACTGGAAGGAGTCATTACTAGAAGAAAGTATCCATTTTCTTGGATAGGAAGTCTCAAACATCATAAAGATATCATTTATTCTTAATTTATGAATTTAATACAATCCCATACACATATACTCTCACTTTTTGTTTGTTTGTTTGTTTGTTTTTTTAAACCAGAGCTTGGAAAGCTGATTATAAAATTCATTTGGAAGAATAAAAAAAAAAAAGAATATGCAGCAAAATCCTGAAAAAGAAGAGCATGGTTAAAGAGTAGTTGTGAATCTTTATTATTTATATATATATATATATATATATATATATATATATATATATATATATATATATATATATATAAATTTTAGTGGAACAGAATAGAAAACTCAGGAATAGACCCAAAAGCTTGAATAAGTTTAGTCTAAAATAAAGCTGGAATTTTAAATCAATGGAATGGATAGACTTTTTAATAAGTGTGCTGGAATAACTGGATATCTCTATGGAAAAAAGATAAAGTGAGATCCATTCCTGACACCACCTACCAGATTACATTTAAAATGTACCAGAGATTTCAGTGTTAACCAAGTATACAAATACTAGAAAAAGCACGGGCAAATGCCTTTAGAGTCTGGCAGTAGGCAAAAGTTACCTAACTACTAGCTAAAATGCAGAAGCAATAAGGAATAAAACGATAAATTTGGTTGCATAGAAATTTTTTTAAAAGGCTGAAAACCCCCTCCATAAGCAAAAGAAAAAGACAAATTACAGACTTAGAAAAGTATTTTCAAGTCTTAAAATAGACAAGAGGTGATATCCCTAATATGTAAACAACTTATTGGAAAGTCCAAATGTGTAAGAATGTCTGTGAATCTGGGAACTGTGAGGCAACAGGCCTTTTCATACACATAGCTCGTGGGACATTACAACTCCTTTGAAGGTGACTTTGAATCTAGTTAATTTTCTTAAGCATTTATTTACTTTTGATTCCTCAGTCCTACTAGGAATCTATTCTAAAGATACAAAAAAAAAAAAAAGATATTCAGTGGCAACAATACAAAAGGCCCATTGCATAACACTACTTATTGCAGTATCACTTTTAATAACAAAAGACTGGAAATAATGCTCTGTCCATCAGGAGGGAGCTAGTTGAAGAAAGAGTGGTGCATTTAGAAGGTAGTAATATGCAGCAGTGAAGAGAAATGTCATTTCATTGTCTGGTATGTGGGCTGGGCTGATTTGAAGGCTGTAATTGCCTTTGAGAGAATCTCCACATGGCTCTCCACGGGGCTCCATTTCCTCACAGCAGGGCAGACTCAGGGCTCCTAGCTTGGGTCCCAGGGAATAGTGCAAAAGCTGCATTTACCTAGCCTTGGAAGTGACACAGCTTCACCTCCCTGTGTTCTGTTGGTTACAAGCTCCTCACAAACCTGTCCATATTCAGGGAGGGGACTCATCCCTCCTCCATAGCCCCCCACCCCTCTCAGTGGGGGAAGCTAAAGATTTTCAGATGTTTTTAGAACCACCAGGCTCTTTACTCTTCATGAAGTAATCTTGCCCCTCTCTCACACACATACACACAGAACTGAATCTGATCAAGGTTCTAGATCTAATTACCAACTTATAGTACATACCTAGAAATCATTTCAGTCAGCAGAATTCAGACTGTGGGAACTCGACAGGACAAAAGATCTGTTTTCTTTTACAATTACAAAGAGAGTAAAAAGAGAGTAAAAGAGCTGGAGGGAGAATCTGTAGATTAAAAGAGACTGAAGAGGCCCATCTGTCAGTGCAATGAATGAAATTGCATTGCATGATCCCACCTCAAACAAACATAAAAAAAAGTCAGGGAAATATGAACACCAACTGCCTAATATTTGAATATACTATTAAATATTAATTTTTTAGGTGTGATAAGAGTATGGCAGTTATCTTCGAAAGTTAGGAATAATTTTATTTTCAAATAACTAAATCCTAAATTTTATTTATGTTACCTCTTAGAAAATTTGGATTGAATATTCTTTTGGCTAAAATGTTAACTTTTTGACTGGGCTGTTTGCCCTTGGCTTGCTTTATTCTTCAAATGAATACTGGCTTCTTAAATCCCAATTTAATCTTTGTAAAATCTTCTAATGATCTGGGACTACATATTGAAATTATTTCCCAGGAATACTGTCATTCTAAATTTAATTGTGTGGTAAGAAATGAAGGTGTTATGTTTAGTGTGTTTTTCCCATTACAGAGGCCTCTGTCTTGGTAATCTAAATAGTTTCTTAATTCTGTAGTTTAAAGTTTTATCAGTAATCATTTTGTAGGTTGAATCTAAATTAAGACGCTATTGCCCAAACAATTTTCTTGCGTTTTATTTTGAAAAGAAAATAGAGAAAGAGGGCGGTAACTATGTATATAAAAGGGTAAGATGAGGGATCTTTGTGCAGGAGCTGTCCTGTGTGTTGACTCTCTTGGTGTTCACACAAATTTGCACATGTGATAAAATGATAAAATTGCACGGAATTAAATCCATCTCACACACACACACAAACACACACACACACACTCACAGTATAGGTTAAAGACTGGTGAAATCCAGATAAAGTTTATGGATTGTATCCAAGGTCAACTTCCCGGCCGCGATATTGAATGTCAGTTACGCAAAATGGTACCATTGGAAGAAACTGGGCGATGAGTATAAGCACATCATTCTCTATAATTTCTTACAACTGTGTGTGCATCTATAATTATCTCACAATAAAAGCTGAAAAAAATAGATTACATTCATTTTAATATTCTTGAATGGGAAGTTACTGTTTTAAGAAAATCAGACATCAAATCTAGTTAAAGTAGTAAACACAGTTTTTTCTAATTTCCTAGTTTTTAGCTTTTGATTTTTTTTTCAGTTTTTGATTTTTAAAATTTTAAATTAGGAAAGACCTGAGTAAATTCTTAAAAATTGATATTGTTCAGCAAAAAGATTTTTCAATATGCCATGACAAACAAAAGGTCCTCTGGAAGTCTTCAGAAACTGAAGGCATGTTCACAGTTGGGATACTACAGAGAATGTGGTCTCCTGATAGATGGCTGGAACTTATGTACACAGCTTAGGGTCCCTTTCTACCTTAGTGTTTATAACTGCCTTTATTACAAATGAAAAAATGGACCTAGAAAGATTAAGTAATTTTTCCAAGGTTCTGCTGCTTTAACACAGTAGTGAGTGATTGATTTTGCCTACCTTTTTATTTCTGACCTTCTTTTTCTTCATCTGTCAATCTGTGTATTTGTAACCTCTATTTGAATAACTTTTCCTTTAGTTCTGTTCTCTCCAAGTTACCATAAGAATAGTAAAGACAAATGAACAAACAAATAATCTTTTTAGAGTGTACATTTTTAGGCTGTAACATTTCTGTGATTAAAAAACCCTGCTGTGTGTGGATACTTTGGTTAGTGTTTTGCTTTATGTATTTGTATTACTGTATCTCTCTTAGACATTTTTTTTTTTTGCCTGATTTTAAAGAAGTAGCTCTTAATATAGTGTAGTGCAAAAAATAAGCAGGTGGTTGCTGCAGGGTATCCAAGCGGCCTGCGGACACGCACGTGCTGTAGGGTGAAGTTAAGGGCATGGCCTCTGAAGTCTCACTGCTCTACCACATTGTGACCTTGGGAAGCTTTCCCAACCTCTCTGTTCCTTAGTTGCCTCATTTGTTAAATTGCATTAATAATATTGTCTAACTGGTAGGATTGTTGTATCAAATGTGCTGATATGAAAAATTGATTGAAATAGTAGCTAGTAGCTAGGAAGCATTCAATAAATGTTAGCTGCTATTTTTAAACATGGCTCAAGTTTTGATTTTAACTCTTATTAGACATCAGTTAGTGCAGGAGCTACACTGGGGGATGGGAGAAAGGTGACAATAAGAATATGATCAGGAGTATACACACGAGGAATCAATAAATCATCTCTGAGCACCTGTAATGTCAAGGGCAAAGGGATATGTGAGAAAAAGGTGGATTTCCTTAATTCAGTTTATAATCTGATTTTCCTCTTGAATCTCGTACCTTTGGTTAATCATCCATTCACTAAATATTTATCGAGTGCTTCCTTTTAATGCCAGTCACTGTTCTTGAAACTAGAGATATAGCAATGAATAAAATACACAAAAATCCCCATAGCTGTATTGGTTACGTTTTATTGGCAGGAGACAGGTGGTAGACAAAAACAAGTAAATTACGGAGTACCTTAGAAGATAATAATTGCCATGGGAAAAGGCGTGGAAAAGAGGCTTTGAGGGCTAAGGAATGCTACTAAAGGCAAAGTGTAATTTTCAATAAGATCATCACAGTAGGCTTCATTAAGAAAGGGCTGTTGGAACAAAGAATGAAAGAAAATTCATGTGTGTATCCGGGAGAAGAGCATCCCAGGCAGAGGGAAGCAGTAGTACAGAGGCCCAGAGGTGGCAGTATGTCCAGCTTATTTGAGGGACCTCAAAGAAGCCAGTGTGGCCTCTTTGAGTAGAGTGGGCAGGGTGGGGGGGGAGGGTGTGCATGTAGTTGGGGAATTCGAGAAAAAGAAAGGAGTCAAAGATGATAATAAAGATTTTAGCCTGAATAGCTGAAACGTTGGACTCTCCAATTCTGAGGTGGGAAGGCTGATGGTGGAGCAGGAAAGAGTGAACTAAATACAGTTTAAAATTGAAAACAGGCCTTTTCAGTCTGACTTAGGCCAGGAAAGCAAAGTCTCTCAGACAACTTCCTCAGCATCCTGGGAGAGGCCAGCTTATGCATCTTTGAGGCAGAAGAGAAGACTCTTACTGCCCTGGCTCCTCTGTCCCTGAGTGAAGTTCTTCATCCATTTGGTGTTGCTTTCCTGCTGGCGTTTATTTGATGGCTGGAGTGTGTAGCTGGTGTAACCTGTCATCTGCTGCATTTCATCTCGGGCAGTGTCTCCCGTAGCACTGGCCAGCCCGACCTCTCTCCTCTCGCTGCTGCCCCTGGTTCCCCTGAGACCTGGATGTGTGTCCACTTTGGTTCCACAGAACCCTCTGCTTGCAGCCTCCCTTCATTATGACAGCCTCTCAGGTAGGCGCCTCGGCCAGACTGTCAGTGGTTTCTGCTTTCTTTTAGACAACACAAGAGCCAAAGGCTAATCAGCAGATTAAACCTTGGGTACCCTTTCTACCTGACGGTGCTCTCCTGCCAAGGCGATGTGGCTTTGCTGTCTGGGGCAGCTTGCGAGGCAGTCACTTTTCACAGTGTGGAACAAGAACCAAGAAACTGGAGCCGTGCCCTCCCCTCAGTTTTATTCCTGCTAATCTAATAAGCTTCTTCCTCTCTAGACAGAGAACAGAGACGGGAAAAATCAATTCATATGTGAGACAGTCTTGTTTGTTTTCCTCTCTTCCCTGCCCTCCTTTGAGACAAAAGGAACACACTCTCTTATTTATCATATCCTGTTCCTTTTGGATATCTCTTACATTAAAGCTCTGTGGTCAGCTAAACGAGCTTGTCCCTTGGTTTGCTAACCTGGGAGACGGTATTTTCTCTCAAGTTGGTATCTGGCTCCAAAAATCCTATTTTGCATGAAAGAAGATGAATATTAATATTACATTGTCCTTTCTGTTTGAATCCCTCATGCCTCAAAATCCTAAGTTACTAATTCAAAACAAAACCCTTAGTAACTAATTGTAACCTCCACTCAGGTAGATGCTTTGGAATGACCAGGACAAAGCCCGTATTACTCAGAAAGATTTTATTTATTTGAGAGAGAGAGAGCACACAAGCTGGGGGCAGGGCAGGTGCAGAGGGAGAAGGAGAAGCAGACATCCCACTGAGCAGGGAGCCCCACGTGGGGCTCGATCCCAGGACCCCGGGATCATGATGTGAGCCAAAGGCAGATGCTTAACCGACGGAGCCACCCAGGCGCCCTTAAAACCTAATAATTAAACAAAAATCTATAGCTAGAATTATATATGGTCTCCGAAATATATATATATATATTTTTTTTTTCTTTTTATAAAGGCAAGTACACAGTCCTGTGAAATAGCTTTGGTTATGTCTGATGACGTAATGATATTTCCCCAAATGTTGATGTGTGTCTGGTTTTCATCTTTTGCCTTAAGCCCTCTTTGTTCAGTGAGTCTTCTTGTGATCTTCCCTAAACTCTGTTTAATAAAATAAAACAAATCATATTCAAAATCTGACTTAACATATCTTCACATTTTGAGGTAAGGAGATAGAACAGATGTTACAGCATGACTTCCTCTATATTTCTATTTAAAAATGTTAGCCTATTTTCTATTCAGCATTTTCCAAGTTAGCCCAAGTTATTAAAAACAAAATGCAAGCACAGACAAAAAAGAAAATGGCTGTGCCGTCTTATTTTAAGAATAAAATCAATTAAATAAGGTTTTTCAAATGTGATTTTAATAGTAATAAGTTTAGAGAGGGAAAAATAGATAATTTGGAAAGTATTTCATTACAATTCCCTAATCTCAGATGTTTCAAAGGATGTGCTTGAAGACATTCAATTGAATGACTGTTAGATACATTTTGGGAGATATAATTATGGCATGAAAATAGAAAATCCATTACCTACCCTTTAGTACCTCTAACTTCTTTTTATTGTGTAAGGAGGACAACCATTATACTTCTGGTTCATCAATAAGATCTGTTTTATAGTAAAGCTAAAAATAGAGAAGGAAATCTTGTATCCCTGAAAGGTCAAATTGATTTAAAGAGTTCCTTGCTTTTGACGTTTGGAAAACTTTTTTATTTCTTAAATTTCAGTCACTGGCAATTCAAATGAACAGCTAATTTCAAGGAGCGGTGTTTTGGGTTTAATCCAGGTATAATATACACAATCTTCTATCTCTGCCCTGATTCATTATCTGTAGTTATCTTCACTCTTTTCCGTATTTTGTACTCATGTTCTGTAATGTTTCCTTTCCTCCAGTATATTAATGTGCTAAAGTCTGCTCTGTCCAAACCAACAACCCTTTCTGAATTTTATACCCCAACTCAATTTTGCTCATGTTCAAAGGTCTGTGAGGAACCATCTTGCTCATTGCTTTTTTCAGCTCCTGCATTCTTTCATCAAACTACTGAAATCTGATTTCTCATCCTACTGATTTTATGAAACCACTCTCATGAAGATCAGTGGCGATATCCTAATTGTGAAATGAAATCCAAAGGCCCCCCTTTCAGTGGACTTGACATTTCATCTCTGTGTAGCACTTGACATTGATGGCTGCTCTCTTCTAAGTGAACCCTTGACACCACTCTTCTCTACTTACTAAGTGCATTACCTTTATGTTTTTTAAAGATTCTGTTTATTTATTTGAGAGAGCGCACACACAAACTCACATGAATGGGGGAGGGGCAGAGGGCAAGAACAAGCAGGACCCTGAGATCATGACCTGGGCTGAAATCAAGAGTTGAACGCTTAACCAACTGAGCCACCCAGGTGCCCCAACCAAGTGCATTTCTCAACATTTTCCAAGCTCCTGTACCAGCTCCTTTTACTCTCCGTTCCTTAAATTTTGGTGTTTGCTAAATATTCTGGACCCTCTTATGTTTTCATATCCCATGTGCTCTTGGGAAGATTTAGCCCACTCTTATGGTTTAAATATCCAAATGGTGATGACTTCTAGCCACAACCTCTTCCTCAGTATTCAGACTTGGGTATCTTACTATCTTTCAAATATATTTGCTTGGATATCCTACAAATAGCTCAAATGCATTGTGTCTGAGTATTAATGTACTATGTTCTTTTATATACTATTTGTCTTCCTTTATTCCCTCTCTACCCACTCAGCCAATCTAGAAACCTCCAGGTCTTTCCAGTATCCTCCCAATATTCCTCCCATCCCAGTAACCAAGCTCTCACAAAGTGGTCCTCATTTACCTTTCTCATGGCTTGAAAATCCATACACCTCACCCCTTCCACCACCATTTTTTGTTGTTATTGTGTTTTCCCAGTTACTACTGAACTGTGGTGCAGACTTTCTGCATTCTATGCATGGCACATACCCTGTCTGTAAGTCTTTCTACCATCCAGTCTGTTCTTTATAATACCCCAGAGTGTTTGATCCATAAAGAAATCTGAAGATGTTTACCCCTGCCTAATCCTTTGCATAGTATTTTGTTGTATAAGGGGTACATCATATGACCCTTAAAGTTTTTTTTTTTTTAAGATTTTATTTATTTATTCGACAGAGATAGAGACAGCCAGCGAGAGAGGGAACACAGCAGGGGGAGTGGGAGAGGAAGAAGCAGGCTCATAGCCGAGGAGCCTGATGCAGGGCTCGATCCCATAATGCCGGGATCACGCCCTGAGCCCAAGGCAGACGCTTAACCGCTGTGCCACCCAGGCGCCCCGACCCTTAAAGTTTTTTTGGACCCTTTAAGTCTATTACTACTCTTACTCACCCAGATACTTTGCCCTCCAGTGACACCATTTGACAGTATTTCAGTACATCCTCCCATTTCATATCTTGACCCTTTGGTAATGCTTTTTTCTTCTTTTCTTTTCTTTTCTTTTCTTTTCTTTTCTTTTCTTTACTTTTCTCCTTCTTCTTCTTCTTCTTCTTCTTCTTCTTCTTCTTCTTCTTCTTCTTCTTTTCTGTTTAGAATTCCATCTTCAGCTACTGGTGAACTAATTATTTCTTAAAGCTCAACTTATGTGTCACCTACTCTGAAATATTGCCTGGTCTTTTTCCAACCTCTGTCTAGACCAATGAAGACAATTCTGACCCAATATTTCCTAAATCCTGTTTTCTCCTTTATGAGGTCATGTATTCACATGCTTTCCACTTCTCCTGTCTTGCATTTCACATTTCTCTCTCATGGGCACAGATGTAACCCCTGCAACAAATTTTTTTCTTCTCTTTCTTTCTGTTCCAAGGTTTGCCCTCAGAAACATCTCTACTTCCCTTTCCTTTTTACCTCCTCATTCATAAACTGCAAATAATATGATTAACTTAATAGTTCCAAAAACAAATAATCCTTAGTTGTGATGAATGTATGGAAACCATGCAAATGAAGTCTTCTGTCTTAAGGAAAAAAATCAAGTCTTAAAGTGAAGTCATGTATCAGGAAGAGTCTGAAGCATTTGTGGGAGATACATAGGAGTCTCTGCTATGTCCATTTTCATCCAAATAAACATCCTTTCTGAAACACTAGCACCTAAGGTAAATTGAAAATGATTTCTTATTCATTTGCAGTATTTTTCTCTTATTATTAAGTTTTTTAAATGTATATTTATTTTGGCAACGCAAACCCCATATTTTCAACCAAAGTATTACTTTAAATATGCATTATCATCTATCCAAGGGACAACATCATTTTTAAGTGGGAAATTATGCTCTAAATTTCAAACAACTGACTTATAGATTCAGTTAAACATGTTAGTAAGTATGGAACTGCCTTTTTGTAATATTTTTGATTATTAGATCTCATGACTTGTATTAGTATTGGACACGTTTTTTTTTTTAACAAGTATGGCCTCTAGTTCTTGCTTTGTAGAGCATCTTTAAAATATTTGATGCTTTTTTTTTACAAACAGAAGTAATGATATCAGTTGATTTTCAATGACCAAAAATAAATTCCATATAGAAAAAAATAGATTTCAGTTGAGTTATGTCTTATTAAGGGATAAAGTGAATTTTTGTGAATGAACCCTGATGCCAATGCTACTGCTTCTGACATAGAACATAGAACATAGCTGTTTATAACTTGTATTTTCTGACATGTAGATGTAGGTTCCTTTCGAACCAACACCACTAAATTATGGACCTAAAATGAAATATTAGCAGTGGAATGGAAACTGTGTCTTGAAAATAAGTCAAACTGGGAAATAGGTTTTAGATTTGATCTAGATTATAAATATCTTATTGAGCTATTGTTCTGCAGACTTTTAAGAAACCTGGTGTAGGCTGCTGCTGCTTCCCCCCCCCCCAAAAAAAAAAAACCATTGATACCTATAGAGTATCTCAGACCTTTGCTACTCACTCCATGGACCAGTAGCATTTACATTACCTGAGGTTTTGTTAGACATGTAGGATCTTATTCCCCATCCTAGATCTCCTGAATTCAGATCTGCATTTTAAGATTTCTAAGTGATTCACATACACATTAAAGTATGAGAAGCACTGCCTTAGACTAGTGGAGTATTATGCTCCCTCACTAGAGAAAGATGGGAAGCCTCCTTGTAAAAATGGTTTGGGGGAGTTTCACGTACCACATGAACAAACTTTCTGATGCAAAACCAAGGTATTAATGAGTAGACGCACTTGGAATTACGTTGTTTTAAATCTGGAAGGAACCTCAGGAGATGATCTAGTCCCACCCTATCTCTCTAGAATTAGAAATCTAATTCTCCCAAAAGAAAAGTTAAATATTTATTGAATAAAATTTATTGTTGCTTGAGATCATAGCCCACTTAGTATGGTCTAGAATAATTTATACCACTTAATGACTGACTAGATATAGAGGAGAAGGACATTCCATACTTTGTGCTTTTAATTTTACCGATGAAGTTTCTTTCCCCCAAATTCAGTGAACTCTTCACGCTGTCATGGAGACATTCTCCTAAATCTCTTATTTTCGTGGGAGTTGTATCTGTTTATACTTTTAACATTCAGAGTACACATCCTTTCTTTGGTTATCAAACGTGAGAGCCACTGCTTTGAATGACTGAGATCAGTAGCTTAATTTTACTTTTTAGGCAGAGTTTTCCTGACATTTATTAATATAAAGATGACTGATGGAATTTGAGTTTTGGATATGATTCAGAACCGTGATCTTTAATTCTTTCAAAATTTCTTAGCAGACCAGACTTCTCTGTCTACTGCTTAGCTCCCTCTATCACTTTGTACGGGTGTTGTTTTATTTCTTTGCATTCCCTAACAGGCTGATGCCTCCTCCGTGCTAGGTCCTGCATCCTGACCTTTCGTGATAACTAGTTACAATTTCTCCTGTTCAGCAAACTGTCAAACCCCCAAGTTCAATTTTTACCTTCTCTCCAAAAATCTCTCTGTGTGGGTGATCAATTATAACAGTTAATCTTTTGGGGATTCTTTTGCATTCACTCCATGTCTGTGAGGGAATGGCACTATTTATGTTTCATATTTTATTTGCCTTTAATCCTGTTGAGATTTCTGTATATTTTTTTGGTGGCTCTCCTTGATTCACTACAGTTACTAAACTTCATTAAATATTTTTGGATGTAGAATATTTTTAAAGTATTGTATCTCGGCAATAAATGCAAGATATTTAAGTTTTCATTTAATTATAATTATCATGTCCTAATTTTTAATGTTTTTGGAACTTAGATTGAGCTGTTTGGACCTATAATACTACAATTCATGTGGTTCAGTGCTAGAGGTAAGCAGTTAGTCCGTTGGCCCTTTATTTGTGAAGATTTAGTGGGTAACTTTTTGTTCCTCTTTTTTTGGATAATATTTTTTAAGTTGAAATTTTATAAATCTAAGAAGGTCTAAATTGTTAGTGAGAGAATTAAACAGCTTGCTCTCCTCTCTTCCTGCCAGGCAGTCAGCCCCACTCATCTGTTTAGTTACTGAGGCTTATGGATAAGCTGAGCATGTTCTAGGTCCTTCTGTCACTTTGGACATGGTTAATCCTCCCCTGAGAGTCTGACCCTAGATAAGGAGCAGAAGATGGTGATTTGGAATTACCTATGACATTCTCTTCTCTCTGGGCACCTGCATGACTGCTGTTATTTTTCTAACCAGAAAGAATTGACACCACTGGTTAATATCATTTGTCTTTGTCAGCTTGTAGTAAGTTTTAAAGTAAATTTTGCCTCATTTAAGGAAGAAGAAAAAAATAAACATTCTTAAGGTATTGGAAAGGCCAGGAGTTTAAGATGAGTTTGTATTTATATTTATTGGTCTGTGGAGTTTAGTACAAAAGTTCTGTGTTAATGGTTTCAAAATGAGATGATACTACATATAGTCATAGGTCATAGTACTTGTTCTAATCGAATATACAAAAGTTGTGGGATTATTTATTACTCTCCTGTTAGGGTAGATTTGTGCTGTGATGGAGAAATAGGAAAGACATTGCATTATTATTTTTTTCACATTAATATCTTAATGGAAATAATATATTTCACATCTA
Source organism: Ursus arctos (assembly GCF_023065955.2). NCBI lineage: Eukaryota > Metazoa > Chordata > Mammalia > Carnivora > Ursidae > Ursus > Ursus arctos. The sequence continues at coordinate 21,180,784 of NW_026622930.1, forward strand.
TTAAAAATATGTCTGTGTTTTAAAATTCTGTGGCAAATATTTAAACTAAATTTATATTTCTAACATTGGTTATTTATTTTTAAGGAATAAAAAAATGCAAGAAAAGATTTCTGACCCACTAATTCATCATATTTAACATCTTTCATTTAATAGGAATGCAGTATTTCATAAAATTATTTTGAGCTTCAAAGTGGATTCATGGTAAAGAGACATCAGTAGTACAGTAAAGGGGTGCAAAGTCACAAAGTAATAGTTATATAGTAAGGTATTAAATATATTGATAGTTGGGTTTTGGAATTGCACTGTTTTGGAATTACACACACATAAAAAGAAATATGTTGGTTTTTTTTGTCACCCAGGTGCATGTCATGATGTAGAGCTTTTTGTTACGCTTGCCTTTAAATATCTTAGACAAGGTGTGTTTGCTATGATCTTATCTATACCTGAGCCAACTAATGTGAGAAATTTAATTTCCTGAAGATTGAAGCTACGTAGCATTCAGCTCTCTTCCTGAGTAACTTAAGTGAGAATATATGTCTGCCAAACTGTTTTCTATCATTCATAAATATAAAACAGTATAAAACAATGAACTTAATTTGCTAATGCAACAGCATGTGGAAGGGTTAGGATAGAATGGATGGTTGAAATTTTCAAGATTGTCATGCCTTGTATTCAGTATCACAGACTTGCTTTGTTACTTGGTATGTTTGTTCCTCTTGTCCTTTTCCTTAAATTATATGACTTTTTAAAAGGAATATAGTTGGGGAAGTCACTAATATCAATCTATCATCTTTTGACTCTATCATATATAAATTTTAATTATAAATGCATAAGTTAAGAATGCTTTCACTTTAAAATATTTTAGTATATTAACCATTTTAGAAAAGAACTTCCTTGGCCTCTAATATATCTGTTATATTATACATAAAGTATATATAAGTATATGTGCACACGCAATCCCCAAAGTACCCTAGTATTGTTTAAGCTGCTCAAAACCTGAAGTTTTTAATGTATGTACTCTAAGAATCTGACATATATTCGGCATGTTTTTGAACATTTGTGTTATTTAAATACAGTTGCATCTGTTATACAGATGAGTGGAATTTGGGAATAATACTCCAATATGTAGCAGTTTGAATAACCTAGAAATCTTGCTGCTTTCCTGGCCCTCTAACTCTAGCTCTGCCCTCTCCTACTTGAGATCACTGTAAATTCACTTGCTCATTTCATTTCAGTGATACATCCAACTGTACCTTAATGTAGTTTAGTCTCCTCCTACTTGGCCTGTGAATAACTTGAGGGTAAGAAGCATTTCTTATCCATCATTGTATCTCTAGTGCCTAGTGTATTGTGAAGTTTCATAGTAGTTTCTTGATGAATGTTTTGGGATAATTATGTTTGCTGAGAAAATCTCTACCTTATGATTCCTTTATCTTTAACTCTTGGTCTTTTTTTCTTGGATCCATCTAATGTCTGCCTTCAAAAGGATTTGATATAATTCAGCCTTGAGGGTGAGGAGATGTATAGATGAAATTACAATAAAGTATCAGAGAGTTCTAATGAATTTACTAAAGCTATCTGGTTTAGTTATTCCAAAGCTTTATAAAGCAAGGTCTCCTTTCACTCATTCATTCATTCATTCATTCATTCATTCATTCATACCAAAGTAGAAACAGAATGATCACTTTATTATTATTTCTAAACCGTCTTTGGGAAATATTTCTAGTATTTTAATCCTTTCTATTTCCTGTCATCAACTAATAAGAATGAAGGGTTCCCATGAGCTTCCCATATGATGCCTTAATCTAATCTTACTATTGGGGAAATAACATGTAACAAATATGAAAGTTTGTTTAGTATAAAGACATTTGTTATCATAGGTTTAAGAACTATTTCAAAGAGCTTCTTGCCAAACCTAATGCTATTAAGTCAGTAAATAATGTTGATTTCATTTATTTTAATTACACAGAAATGGAACAGGCTAGTGAATAATTGAATTCATACATTCTTCACACTTTTGACAAGGCAGTTTTTACAACGAGGACAAAGTAGTAGAGAGCTGACAATTAAGGTCATATGGATTCTGGACTAGACAATCGAGACCAGGGAGCATAAGGATTAGGAGAAATTCTGCAGACCTCATGAAGGAGTTACTGATCATCTAGAAACATTTTTTGTTGTTTTAAGTAAAATTAATATAATATTTAATACTTGTTCTAGCCAGCCTGGAGTTTAGGGAAGCATGCATTTTGGTAGAGGAAAATATTTAATGATGAGGTTAAATTGAAACCATGACAAGTCTGTATTTTATAAAAGAGCTGATTGGAGAACCGACATAGATAGTCAGATAGAGACTTAGTCTATTAAAAGTGAAACTAGAATAAGATAAAGCAACTATCAGAAAGAGAAAAAGATAAATAAATGATTTAAGTCTTTTCATAGAGGCATAAAAAAGTTCTTGCTAATTCCTAGGCTATATATATTTTTTACCTGTCACATGGAAAAAATCTATTATGGATTTATGTTTTTCAAAGAATAGGACATGTCATCAGGTAATAGCAAGCATCCAGTGGTCAAAGGTTTATTTTCAAGCATGAGTAGAATCTCATTTCTGGGGAGAATTCACTCGAACCTTTTCAGCTTCTAACTGGTTAACATCATACATATTTAGAGTTTGCTTTTTTCTTTCTTTTCTTTAAGGAATGGAGTTAGAACATTTTGAAGTAAGCAATGTAAAAGCATTTTTGATATTTTTGATAGATGATCTTCTATGTGAAAGTAGCATTTGTGTTTATTTTCTTTCACAGCAGGATTACAGATTATCCCCAATGATTGTATCTAAGGAAAAAGTGATGGAAAGTCTTGATCTACTGTATACATGCTGTTCCATTTCATTTTAATTGAATTGGGGCTCTCAGATCACCTGGGGGAATCTGTGCTTAACTGATGGATAGTTCTTAATGACTTCAACTGCTGTGTAATTTTCCCTTGAGCATATATATCTCTTAAACAGTAACTGTCCATGTTGAAAATAGAGGGTGGATAGCAATTGACAGCCTTTTCTTAAGCCAAGAAAATCTGAAAAATATAGATTAGTTTATCCTAGCTTTTTATTTTAAGGACTCTACTATGTAATTCTAAAACATATGAAAGATGGTTCAAACATTTTTGAGCATCCAGACATTTTTCTTACTATAAAGGAAGCTCTTAAATTATATGTTGTTTTCATACCAATCTAAAATCCTAATTCCAATTAAGGTTTTGTGGCTTTAATATATCGTGAGATAAATAATATTGTTTTTCTTTAGATATATATCTTTTATTTTTTTCTTTTAAGATTTTATTTTTAAGTAATCTCTATACCCAGTGGGGCTCAAACTCACAACCCTGAGATCAAGAGTCACATGCTCTACTGGCTGAGCCAGTCAGGTGCCCCTAGATATATATCTCTTAATATCTTTATCTTTTATCTTTTAATTGAGCTCAACAGACTTGGGCAAGTTAGGCATGTCATCAACTTCAGATTGTTACTAGAGGAAGAATACTTTCATTTAAATATGCAAAAGATGCTAGTTTTTATATAACTAAAACAACTTCCTTAAATTTTTATTTTCTTTACCTAAATAACATTAATTTCTTTTATTCTTCATTGCAGATTTTTGGTTAAACTTGCCTTCTTTGGATTAAAACCACCTGGGTCGGAGAATTGCTTTCTAGCTCTTGTTAAGGCTAATATATCCATAGATAAGGAACAGGTTATCAATAGAGAGGAAGCAGATAGATGCATACACACACAAACATATGCATACTCCAAAGTTTGAAGAAATACTGAAATAAACTCTCTATAGGTAATTCAATGATAGAACAACTTTACATATAAAATCTATATTTTAGATGTATGCATTTTGATATTAAATCCAGAACAGAGTAAGAAAAGAGTGTTTTAGGTATTTCGTTTGTTCATTTAAATGCAAATACTTAATTATTATATAAAAAAGATAATATATAATGGTCAAGTTGGCTCTGTCCCAGAACTACAAACATAGTTTAATATTAGAAAATCTATAAATATTATTTACCAAATTAAGGGATTAGATGGAAAAAAACACATCATATCAATAGTTGCAGAAAAAAATATATTTGCTTAATTTCTACCAAATACATATTACAAAAATTTCTTAGAAAATTAAGGGCATTTTTAAACCTGATTTAAAACAAAATAGATAATTTTAAATAGGAAGATACTATTTAAAAAAAAGGTATGAGAAACTATACTCATTTTTACTACTTTCATTCAACCTTATACTAGTATGAGATGCTAGCCAGTGCAATAAAATAAGAAAAATAAATTTATGGTATAAAGGTGGGAAAGGAGAAAGTTAAACTGCCATGATTTATAGATAAATGTGATTATTGAAAGAAAAAGAATGCGTAGACAAATTATTAGGAATGATATAAGAAGTTAACAAGGGTCTGGATATAAAATTCAATATGTAAAATCAATTAATTCTTATTTATTAACAACAAACAACCAGAAAACATAGTTTTTAAGATTCCATTTACAAAAATAATATAATAATAATATACTTTGGAATATATCTATGAAAAGATGTGTAAAATGTGCACATATACATTGTAAAACTTTACTGACATACTTTAATAGATAATAAATCATTAACTATCATGTTTATGAAAAGGAAAACTTTATATCACAAAAATGTTGTCTTTTCCAAATTAACCTATAGATTTAGTGATATTAATTCCAATTTAATTAGAATTAATTATAATATGATTCTAATTTAATATATAGAATATATGTATAAAAACTTTGCCATATGACGCAGTTTACATGGCATATTAGGGAAAAATGGAGGACCATTCAGTAAATGTGGTAGGGAAAAATGGTTAATATATATAGAAAAAAAACAGAATTTCTAACTCATTGATAGTTTTGGCTACCTTAAGATTAAGTACTTCTCATCAAAAGACACTTAAAAAAATAATGCAGCAAACTACAGGTTAAAAGATAGATGTTACTTGTAAAATTTAACCTAGTCAGGGTTAATACCAAGAATAAATGAACTACAAATCAATAAGAAAAGGCAACATCTCAATCAAAAATGGGCAAAAGACATGAACAAATATGTAATAGAAGAAGGTCCTAAGGGTCCAGTAACTATGAAGAAATGAGATAATTGCAGGTTGCTAATTCAATAAAATCCAACTTTCACTCATTTAGCATAAATTTAAATCTAGCAACTTCAGGTGTTGGAGGGGATATGGATCACCAGGGTCTTATGAATTGTTGGTGTAGTATAAATTGGTTAAACCTCTCTTGAAAAAAAAAATTGTACTCTAAAGTTGAATACTCACATATCATCTGTTCCAGAATATTACTCATAAGAGTTTACCCAAGAGAATCTCTTGCCTGTGTAACAGGTGGTATGATCAAGAATGTTCATAGAATCACTGTTTAGAATAGAAAAATCAGTTCATAGAATCCTTGTTTAAAATAGCAGAAAGAACTCAAATGTTCATCATCACACCTTGAATAGCAAGGCATTATAAATATACTCTCTACTTTTGTGTATGTTTGAAATTTTCTATAAATGAGAAGGAATGAATGAATGATTTAAATAAAAAAGATCGTGTAAGGGAGCAGGAGAGAGTGAAAAGGAGTGGGAGTGATTGTGAGATTAAAGCAAAATGGCTGTAATTAATGGTTTCATTAAAGTTGAATATATGGTTTCCATTTGAGCTTTACAGCAACTCTATACTTTAAACAAGAAGTAAGTAATGTGCTACATGAGTAGTATACTTATGGATTAACAAGGAATTGTATCTGTATATTAATCTCATACAGTGGAGTAAGGTGTTTGGTTCACTTTACAGGGGAAAATATGAAATAAGTTTTCTGTTGGTTAAGCCAGTTGTGACTATTTTACCTTAATATCTTCTGTTCTCTGAAATAGGTCAGAGACAGTGGTGGAATAAAACAAAGCAAGATAGTATAAAATGTAGCTTATTTTCTATCTCATTCGCATATATATTGGTATATATATATACATAAATATATATGTACATACATACACACATTTTTTAGACATTTTTTCTTCATTTAAAACTGTAGAGCTTTTCTAAAACTCAATGAAATATCTTTTATATAAAGAGCAGAAAAATGAGCCCTTAAACATTTTCTTTTATGTGTTTTAAAATATAAAATATACTTTATATTTTAAAATATATTTAAAATATAAAATAAAATATAAAATATATTTAAGATATATTTTGCATTTAACTTTGAATATTTTCAGAGTTTAGCAGTCCATTTTATGGAAATCATGGAATATGTCACAGACTTTGAAAATTGTAGGACCACTTGTTGGTGGAAAATTTTTATAATGATGTGATTTTCAAAATATCTGTAAGGATGATGATGATAGTAAATAATTGCAGGAACAGTTATTATAATAACGTCATTCCTGGGCTGCTTATTGAATGCTAAGCATAGTGTTAATTGCTTTTAATAATCATTTCAATTGTCTTTTGATTTAGATATTGTTATCCTCATAGGCTGAGAGATCACACAGTTGGTATGTCTAAAGCTAGACTTCGGGGCTCCTGGGTGGCTCAGTCGTTAAGCCTCGGCCTTTGGCTCAGGGCATGATCCCAGGTCCCTGGGATCGAGCCCCGCATCAGGCTCTTCTGCTGGGAGCCTGCTTCTTCCTCTCCGACTCCCACTGCTTGTATTCCCTCTCTTGCTGGCTGTCTCTCTGTCAAATGAATAAATAAAATCTTAAAAAAAAAAAAAGAAAGCTAGGCTCGGAACCCAGGTATTTGGATTAAAATCTTTTAGCCCTTTACCCGTTCTCTACATCAAAAATGTGTACATTTTTCAAAGTGGAAAAAAAATAGAATGAGTATTCAAGAAACTTTTTAAAAGATTGTTTTGTGTAGGAAAAGAAGAGTAAATGGACCTCCTTTTCATAGTCCTATTTATGCATTTATTTATTTTACTTTTTCTGCTGAATTGTTTCAAAATTTGCCAATCAGAAGCACTGTCAATTTCCTATAAAGGACCAGTGATTCAAAATCCTTTATTTATTGTTTTTGCTGTGAAGATAGCATGTTCTTGGATTTATTAATTAATATCCAGGAGTTTATGGAAGCTTATCTTTTCTAGAGTTCTTATGCTTAAAAGGAAAGTAAAGGCGTACATATCTCCGTCAGGAACACCAAAAGTAGGCCAGGATTATAGGCTGTAAGCAGTTTTACATTTCTGAATGTGATATTCTTTTGCTTTAATGCGTTTTAAAAATGCTTATCAGCTCATTAATGAAACAATAGTTTTAGTGAAGCAAGAAATGATAATATATTTCTTTTAATGAATATTCTGGCTTCCTTTAATTATGCAAACAAATACCACAAAGAGTTCCTTTATGATTTCAGGATGGAGTTGTTTTAAAATGGTTTATAATTATGTAAATTTTCTAGTAGAATGGTAATTTTAAATTTTTGCTTAGACTGTAAATTTCCCTTTTATTATTAATCCTGTCCCTAAAATAGATATCAGGGGGAAAACACCCTAAATATGGGAAGTGCTGTTACATAGGTCATACTAGATATTTACCTCTCTTTTCTAAAAATATTTCTAACCATTACACTTTTATTTATTTATTTTTATTTTTATGTTTTTAAGATTTTATTCATTTATTTATCAGAGAGAAAGAGAACGCAGGCAGGGGGAGCTGCAGGCAGAGGGAGAAGCAGGCTCCTCAGAGAAGCTGAGCAAGGAGCCCGATGTGGGACTTGAACCCAGGAACCTGGGATCATGACCTGAGCCCAGAAGGCAGATGCTTAACTGACTGACCCACCGAGGTGTCCCACACTTTTCTTTTTTTTAAACCCCACCGAGGTGTCCCACACTTTTCTTTTTTTTAAACTTCAAATATTTTAAAGATAAAGTTTGAAGCTTTGGGCTTCAGAATAGATTATGTGGAGAGGATAAAGACAGATAAGACTTAAATTGCCACTGATAGTTTTTACTTAATTCACTAATTTCACAAACTACAGTGGAATTATTGTGCAGAGAAATATTATCTTTTGATTTTGCTTAATTTTCATGTGATATATAATATTTTCTCCAGATGCTATAGTACTTTTAAATTAGAAAAAAATGTATTTTTGAATTAGCAAATATGGGCTGTTCTTGTGAAATGAAACTAATCAATTGATTTAGGGGTCAATGAAATTTTAGAAGAAATGTGAAAATAAACCGTACTACAGATGTGCCTTTAATGGGCACAAATGTCTGTAGTTGGCAGTGAAAAACAAGGAGCCAAGTAAAGTGTTAAAAACATTGGAACTTCGTTCAAAAATGTTATGGTTCCCCTCATTCCCCACCCCCTACATTTTGTAGGTGAATATTTTACCTAAAAATCCTACCTAAAAATGTTGGATCTGTTAATTCAAATTGTTGGTTATCTTTGTAGTTCCTTTTCATAGAACTTAAATTTAACAAGTATTTTAATATGCTGACAATAGTATTATCAATTCTGTGATATTATTTGTTTTAAAAACATTTTGTTCATTTTCAGTACACCTTCTTTTGTTGCTTAATAAGTATCTTAAAATTTGTTTAATGCTAATGTCAAGTTAATTTCAGAGAACAAGAAGAGAGGACTTCTATGCTTTTTGTGAAGATAATTTTAAGCAATATTTCTTTCTAGTTTGAATTTTTAAATTTATCGTAAATGGCATAGACTTGTTTATTTTACAGGCAGTAACTAGCTTGTGTATTCTATTGGTATTGCCAGAAAAAGAAGCTTAGAAATATAAGAAACTTATAATTGGCAGGCCACTGGGATTCAAGGTCAATTTATATGTGTCATCTGTTTGGTGTAAATCTTTTGTTTTTGCTTTTACTAAATTGGAATTGTGAAAGGTGCTTTTAAACTTCAAGGGCCTGTCAGTTTTGATATGTGAGGATAATTTTGAAGATGTAAAATTCTCCCAACCTGTCCCCTTTGTTCTTTCCCCAAAAAGCAAGACGGAGAAAACAGATTACTATATATAGACAATACAATAAGGAGATCAGTGATTTGTGAACAGTAAACCGTAAAGCAACATCCCCTATAATCAATCAGTCCTTCTCTGTGGCTCATTAAAATAAAGCATCCAACTTGCTCAGCTTGCAAAAAGAGTGGTGAATTTCAGTTTGAACTGTTCACATACCCAAACTCTTTTTGGTCTGTTATCAGTCAATTGCCTGCTTAGTTCTATTCATTTCCCATAGCTTGTCTTTGGCCCAGAAAGGGGGTTTTTATCTTTTAATTATTTATAAGGTATAGAAAAGGTCTGTGGGTCCTATTTTCATTGTAGACACAATGATTGTGTTGTGTGCTGGTTTGACGTGACACAAGGTCACTAAATCTTAGATTTAGTTTTGAAACCCTTCTCCAGAAGTCTGCCTTGTGATATTTTTATTATTGATGAGCCAAGCCATATGTTACTAACTAATGGAGAAGGCTGTCAAAGAACTTGGCATTTGTTAAAGATTGTCTGATACCATCAGTACCTTACCTACAATCCAAGGCTGTTTAGCTATAGAGCTGTGGTTTGTAGTTCTCATTCCTTATTTTTAATTCAAGAAGACAATCAGTTTAATAGACTACCTTTCATGAATCTATTTGCTTTTATACCCCTAGTGGAAATATTTAGCCTTCTAACTTTTGACTGTGTTATATTTGATTGCTTACTATTTGATAAAATGCTAGAAGTTGTTGTCTATGGCAAACTCGTATACTCTTTCTGGGTCTTTGATTTGATTATCTACAACATCCTAAAAAGCTACGTTATGCTTCTAGTCATTCCTATGATGATGTATTGATTTAAGTAAGGATTCTTTCATTTAGTAGAAGTTAAAACTAAGACAGTAAAAGAATTTTTAAAAATTTTTAAAAAGCAGCTGAATAGGATAGTTCTCTTATGGCTCAAGATGGCTGTCATTGAGGGGGAATGAAGCATGAGAGACTATGGACTCTGAGAAACAAACTGAGGGCTTCAGAGGGGAGGGGAGTAAATGGGACAGGCTGGTGATGGGTAGTAAGGAGGGCACGTATTGCATGGTGCACTGGGGTTATACGCAACTAATGAATCATCGAACTTTACATCAGAAACCAGGGATGTACTATATGGTGACTAACATAATATAATTAAAAAAATTTAAAAAAAAAGATGGCTGTCATTGAGTCAAATGTATATTAAAAAGTCAAGTATAGCATTTTTCTCATCAATAAAAATCTTTACAATTTTAATTTTCAATTAATTTATATTATTTTTAAAAAATGGTGTGATGGATCTTTATAAAAATGAACTGAAAGTTGGAGGTGAGGGTGTATACCAGTGGCTGATGAATGAAGTGTGATGGCTTTAGGTTTTCGAAATATTGATCTGTTAAAATACTACTGCATATCTGGGATTTTGGTTTCATCTCACATTTGTAGGTTAGACACACTGAAACATTTAGTCCTGTGCCCTTTTATTAACTTCTTGGTGAAATTGGATAATCATGTATTATAGCCATGTTCTTCCAAATTTTCTATTTTAAAGTACTTTTTATTGATAAAAATCTGAGTACCAGAAAGCAATCAAAGCAGGAAGACCCTGGGGAGAGAGCAGACCAGTGTTACGTTCTATTTAACAGCAGCATCAAGATGATTTTTTTTCTCATAAAACAAATCCTCCAACAATACAATACAGTAACAGTAGAATAGCACAGAATAGCAGAATGATTTCCAGTTTTGTTGGAATGAACAAGACTTTATATAAATATAATAGTATTGACCACATTAATTAGATATATATTCATTTACAATTGATTATTTCCAAATTCTTTTAAATTTTCCTGAGTCCCTCAGACTTTTTAAAATTTAATTTAATTTTATTTAAATTGAGTTAATTAGCGTATAGTATATTACTAGTTTCAGAGGTAGAGTTCAGTGATTCATTAGTTGTATATAACACCCAGTGCTCATTACATCATAAGTGCCCTCTTTAATGCCCATTACCCAGTTATCCCATCCTCCCACCACCCTTCCCTTTAGCAACCCTCAGACTTTTAATGGATATCTAGAAAGTGCATGTTCATCTTCTCATAAACACGTAGTTGCTATTTTGAAGATAAGTTTTTTTCCCTCTTTATTATTTGCAACTTGAAGTTCTTACAAATAATAATTTGTTGTGATAATTTGTTTTTGTTATATTTAAGAAACAGTGAGCAGCTGAATTATTTTTTTCTGGATTTGGATGTTTTTATGTTGGACCTAGTAAACTTTAATGCTTAGATTTGTATTATAATAAAATTGGAACAAATCAATAATTGAATTTGATTCAGTTCATCTCAGTCTGCACAAAATAAATCTTCAAAAAGCACCAGCTTTTAAATTAGCGATACATTTTATCCTGCCAAAGATGTTGGTCAAGCCACGGTTGCAGTTCTTTAGAGCAGGAGAGGTTTGAAATAATTATGTGCACTTCGGCATTTTCTTCATATGTAAAGAATAGTTGAGCCTCTGAGAAAGTTTTTCTAGTACTTTTCTCAAATAGTATAAATTTTGCAAATTAAAATGTATTTGCAGTGAATTAAATGCCCTTTCAAGACATTTCAAAGAAAAGGTGTACCAAGATAAAATGACTGAAAGTATTAGGATTTGTTAGTGTTCTGAAGTGGCAGAAAGCCTAATGCACCCTGTCTCTTTTAATAAGGGGACCTGTGTGTATTAGTTTTCTTGGGTTGCCATAATGAAGTACCCCAGCTTGGGTGGCTTAAACAACAGAAATTTATTTGATCACAAATCTGGAGGCTAGTAAGGCATCAATAAGAGTTGGTTATATTCTCTCTCCTTGGCTTGTGGAGGCCACGTTCTCCCTTTGCCTTCACAGAGTTTTCCCTGTGTGTGTGTGCGTTCATGTGCATGCGTGTGAGCTTCCCTCTTAAAATCTCTTCTTTTAAGGACACCAGTCATATTGGATTAGGGTTCACCCTAGTGACCTCATTTTACCTTAATTCTTTACAGGACCTGTCTCCAAACACTGTTACATTCTGAGGTACTGGGGGTTGGGACTTCATCATACGAATCTTGAGGGAATAGGGTTTGGCCCATAACAGAAGGTATAGGACTTGCACAAATGTGTAGGTCTTCTTTCCTAAATGCTGTTCAGCTTGTCTTCTGTATTTTTTTCTTTAATTGGATTTGGCAAATATCTTTCCATTTTGTTGGTCTTTAGAAAAATAAAACAGCTTTGGGTTTTACTGATTTACTTTACTATTATTTTTAAAGAAGTCAGTTGATGCCTCTATAACCAATTACTACTTCTTCCCAATTCCATTATTTTTTCTGAGACGGGAGAAACCCAGAGGTAACCACTATCTTGATTTGGTGTTTATTGTTACTAAACATATTATGTACTTTTATTACTATACATTATTTATCAATAAAATATATACTATTGATTGTAGGTTTTTAAACTTTATACAGATGATTTTTTCCATACAATGTAAATCTTATTTTTAATTTTTACTGTTGACCATATAGTATAGTTTTGTTTCATTCATTTTAATTGTAGCTATCTTATAATTGGTTTTTCCAGTTTTTGTTTATAAAAACATTTAGGTTCCTTCCAGTTTCTTACTTTTAAAGCAATTTCTGTACTGAGCATCACACGAGATAATTTCCTCAAGATCGATGCCTAGAAGTAGAGTTCTTGAATCAAAGCCAAGCTGTAGGCACAATTCAACTTATTATCAAATTGCAGTCCAAAGTGGTTGTTTGGTATATATTTCTATCACTCTCTTGATTTAGATTTTTATACAATAATGGCATTTGCAAACTTTTTACTTCCAGGAAATCAGATGGCTGGGGAATGATATCTGGTTACTGCTTTACCTTGTAATTTACTGATTACCAGTGAAACCACATTTTCATGTGTATGGGCCATTTTTCTTTCTTCTGCCCATTTAAAAAAATTATATCTTTGTGTTTATTTATATATATATAAAATATATAAATACACAGTATTTAATTTTGATTATGATGGCTTTAATTATTTAATAAAAGATTTTTTGTTTTTATTTTGCTGAGTTCATAATGATAGTCTTTTATATTTTCTAATATCAATTTAAAATTTTTGCTTCTCTCATTATGATGTTTATTTCTTCTAGATGTGAAGTAAATGTCTGCCAAATAATTTCCCATTTTGATCTTTAAAAGTTACTTTTGTAAATATATCATGCATATTTAAAAAATATATATATGCAGATATTATTTCTGTCTGTAGTATTAAGGATTTTGTATATGTAATAGGTTTAACTTATTAGTTTTGTTAGAATATTTCCTATTTTTTTATTCGTTCCATCTTTTTATGAGAGGTATGTTACAACATTCATTAAGATTGTGGATAGGTGTGTTTCTTACTGCAGTTCTAACAATTTTGCTTTTAATATTTTGACTTTCTGTTGCTAGGTGTATATATGGTCATTAATTTGTATCTTCTTTGTGGCATATACACATATGTATATATTTTTTTCCTTTTTTTTGAGAGGGAAAGAGTGTGTGCGAGACGGGGGTGGGGGGCTGGGAGAGCAGGGGCAGAGGGTGAAGGAGAGAGACTCTTAAGCAGGCTCCATGCCCAGCGCGGAGCCTAACCTGGGGTTCGATCTCACCACTCTGAGACAATGACCTGAGCTGAAATCAAGAGTTGGATGCTTAACTGACTGAGCCACCCAGGCACCCCTGTGGCTTATACTTTTTAAAAAATGTTATCTCTTTTTCCATGCTAAAGTTCAGTATAATTTGGTTTTTTTTTTTTTAAAGATCTATTTATTTGAGGGAGAGGGAGAGAGAGCAAGCGCAAGTAGGGGGAGGTATAGAGGGAGAGGGAGAGAATCCCAAGCAGACACCCCACTGAGCACAGAGCCTGATACAGCGCTCAGCCCCAGGGCCCTGAGATCATGACCTGAGCTGAAACCAAAAGTCAGATGCTTAACCAACAGAGCCACCTAGACACCCCTGGTACAATTTAGTTTGATATGAAAATGCCACAGTGGCTTTTTTGTGGTTCATTGTTGTCTGCTGTATTTTTTCTTACCAATTTAATTTCACTCCTCTGTGTTGCCTTAGGTGAGATTTTTATAAGCAGCAGTTTTTGTGTCTTAAATATATCTTTAATAGGTATGTTGAGTCCATCTGTATGTATTGTGATTAATAATATATTAGAACTTCTGCCCTTTTGGGGTGTGATGTTTGTTTATTATTCTTCACTTTTCTTTTTTTTTGTTTTTGACCTGAATTAAACTGGTAACATCTTCTATAATTACCCTTTCCCTTGTTTGATGCTTTCAAAGGTATAGATTTTATTCTAGTTTTAGCTTTGAAGAAGAATCACACGAAAGGGTTTTTTTTTGGGGGGGGGTGACTCAGTAGTTAATTCTAATTTTTCAATTTTAAGCTACATCTATTTCTATATCACTTTTCCCTTATTTTTCCATGTGCTGAAATAAATACTTTAATAATTCTTTTTTCTTTTTAGTAAGAATCTCAGTCTCTGTATATCAGGAAATGTCTTCATTTTGCCTTTTTATTGTACTTTATAATAGCAAAAGCATATTTTCTTCTCATGTTACGTGTTCACTATAGGTCAGCTGCTGGTGTCGACTCATTTTGGGAATCAGGCTAGAGCAGCCGCAGTTTGGAATATGTCATTTTTGTAGCAAGGAGGAAAGACCAAGGGAGTTCCAAACTATGTTTTTTAAAGCTTTTGCGCAGATGGGCACATGTCAGTTCCCCTCCCATTTCATTGGCCAAAGTAAATCTTATGGCCTCGTGTCAATGGGTGAGGGTATATATAATTCTCTCATGAGAAAGGACCATATATAATATGAATCAATGATTAACTCAAGTGAATACAGAATTCTAATTTAATTTTTCTCTTAATTCTTTAAAAAATTATACCATTTTCTCTTGGGGCTATTGTTGCCAAAGAGAAATCTTGCTATCAGTCTAGTTGTCTTTTTTCTTCTTCACATCATCTTTCTCTTGTCACCTTTCAGATTGTCACTTTTTGTTAATGTTTCATGATTTCACTGTGATAAGCCCACCTTGTATTTCTGAGAACTCACATCTTCCTTCAGTTCTTAAGATTGTCAGCCAGTATTTTTTTCCACATTATATCTCTCTAACATCCCTTTTATCTCCCGCAGGAACGCCTAATAACCAATCATTGGAACCTCTCAATCTATCCTTCATGAGGCATAATTGCTCTTTCATATTATTTTTAACGATCTCTTGTCCGCATTCTTGTCTCTGTGCTGTATTCTGAATGAATTCAGCAGTTTTCATTTTCCATTCTCTAATTTACTTTTTGTGGTCCAGAATTTATCACATGTAATTAATTTTTATTTGAATTACTATGTGTTCATTACTTAATATTTCACTTTGGTAATTCTTTATATCCAAAAATTCTTGTTTCGTTTCTGCTACATTGTGTTTCATAATCTCTTGTTCTTTTAAAAGGGATTTCAATGCTTTTTATTCCTTCAGGAAAACTGGTGTAGTTAAATTCATAGGTTCTGGGGGCAGCCTGTGTGGGTTTGAATTCCCGCTCTTCATGTAACAGTTGTGTTTCTTTAGGCAAGTTTCTTACTTAACTAGACCATGCCTCCATTTCCCCATCAGTAGAATCAGGATAATATAAATATATGTTATTTTGACAGTTTATGGAATTTAAGAGTGACTTTACATAAGATGTTTTTGAACAATGTCTAACTACACAGTAAGTTTTCAATTACTGTTAGCACATTATGGGTAGTGACAGCATCATCACTACCACCATCATAATCTTCGTCATCAGCATCATTAATTTAATCTGAAAGAAATTCATATTCTGAGTGTTGATTTTGTTTGCCAGCTTTATAGCTGTAGATTTTTTTTCAAGTGTTTTAGAATTTGGGTTTGAAAACTCATGTTGATTTTTTTGATTGTCACTATTATAGTCTCCCCTCCTCTAGATTCCCCACTTCCTGTCTAACAGTTTTATAGTTACCTCTATCCCACATTCCAAAATCCTGCCGATAATTGATTCTGAGTTCTTGCACTAGGAACATATGGGCTGAATCTACACCCAATTATTGAGGCCCTGAGCTACTCCATTGTTCCCATTTGCAAGGTGTGTCTGTGTCTTTGCTTCAGTAGCCATGACAGCCTCAGGCAGCATCAGGCAGCATTTTTCATCAGCCTCTTTTCTAGTGTCTGTAGCCCTACTCCAAGCTTTAGGCTTCAGGCAGAGATCCTGGGCCCATTCCTTGAATGAGCACTTTGGGTCACTCTTATCCTACAGGAGCTGAACTCCCCATCCACCACCTGCTTTCTTGATCTGGAGCCAAGCAGGTGTGTGGCTTCAGCCATGCTCATCGTTGACCTGTGAGGACTCATGTTCATGGAGATAGTTGTCTTCTATCCTGGAGTCCTGGAAATGGCTTACTGATTTCTTGTTTTTATACATTACTCATCACTGGTGTGTTTTTAGAGCACAGGGGAGCAGAATCCACTGTGTCATTCTGATTGGAAGCTTTTTAGTGCCTACTTTTATCTATATTATTTCTTCTCTTCTATCTTTTGGGAAATTAACTTTATTATCAGTTAGTTGTTACTTCCTGTTTCTCTACCCTACTTTAATTCTCTTGGGATTCATACTATATTGCATTTTTTGTTTTTTTTGGATATTTTTATCCTCCCCCCTAGAACATACGTTCCCAGAGGAACTTTGTGTTGTTCCCTACTATATTCCTATGCTCTTAGGAAGTTCCCATTACTTACGTAGTAGGTACTTAAACATTTGTAGAATCAATGAGTAAAATTTGGTGTTTTTTTCTTGAAATGTTTCACCATTGATGGATTTCTGTTTAATGTGTATTATAGCTCTGTTAATTTCTCAGTGAAAGGTGGTTCTGATTGGGAGAGAGACAGGCCATATGACCAGATGATTATGAGTCTTGCTGATTTCCTGGGGATTAAGTCTCTCCTGCTCCTGGGGGACATAAATTACCAAGACCTGTCTTAACAATCCTGCCCCACAATAAAATCTGTGAGACTCATGTCAGAACTCTATTTCTGATTAGGCAACTCAGTGCTTTGTCCTTGGCCCATTAGCTGGAGTCAGGTATTTCCCTTCATTTCTCTTCCTTCAGCATTAGCAGAACTTGGAAATTTAATCTATGCTTGTCCTTTTTCTTCCTTGTCATACTATTGTTTTATTTATTTTAATTTTATTTTTTAAATTAAAACTCAATTTATTTAAACTAGAAAAAAAAGAAAAACACAGTTCACCCTTTTCTCCCACCCTCATACCCTGCCCCTGGCAACCACCAATCTGTTCTCAGCATCTGTGAGCTTGTTTTTTTTTTTTTTTAATTTGTTTTTAGATTCCACATATAAGAGAGATCACAAGGTATTTGTCCTTCTTTGTCTGACTTATTTCACTTAGCATAATGCCCTCTAGGTCCATCTGTGATGTAGCAAATGGCATGATTTCATCCTCTTTTATGGCTGAATAATATTCTACTTTAAATATACAAATAAATTGTGATGGACGTATGTGTGTATGTATGTATGTGTATGTATATATATCCATCGATGAACAATTAGGTTGTTTCCATATCTTAGCTATTGTAAATAATGGTGCAGTGAGCATGGGGGTGCGTATCTTTTTGAGTTAGTGTTTTTATTTACTTTAGCTAAATACCCACAAGTGGATTTGCTGGATCATATGATAGTTCTATTTCTAATTTTTTTGAGGAACCCACACAGTGTTTTCCATGGTGGCTGCACCAATTTACATTCCTACCAACAGGGCACAAATATTCCCTTTTCTCCACATCCTGGCCAACACTTATTTCTTTTTGATAGTAGCCAATCTTACAGGTGTGAAGTGATATCTCATTGTGGTTTTGATTTGCATGTCCCTAATGATTAATGAAGTTGTGTATCTTTTCATGTATCTGTTGGCCATCTGTATGTCTTTTTTGGAAAAATGTCTATTCAGATCTTCTGCCCATTTTTTAATTGGGTTCTTTTTTTTTTTTTGCTATTGAGTTGTATGAGTTCATTATGTATTTTGAATAGTAGTTCCTTATCAGGTGTATAATTTGCAGATATTTTCTCCCATTCAGTAGGCTGCCTTTTCATTTTGTTGTACAAATCTTTTTAGTTTAATGTAGTCGCCCTTATTTTTGCTTTTGTTGCTTTTGCTTTTGCTGTCAGACTGAAAAAATTATTGCCATGATCAATGTCAAGGAGCTTAAGCCCTATGTCTTCTTTTAGGAGTTTTATGGCTTGGGGTCTTACTTTCAAGTCTTCAGTCCATTTTGAATAATTTTTGTGTACAGTATGAGATAGTGGTTGAGTTTCATTCTTTTGCATGTAGTTGTCCTGTTTTCCAAACACCATTTATTGAAGAAACTATTCTTTCCCTATTATATATTCTTGGCTCCTTTGTCATAGATTGATTGGCCGTTTATTTCTGGGCTTTCTGTTCTGTTCTGTTGATCTATGTGCCTATTTTTATGCCAGTACCATATAGTTTTAATTATTATAACTTTATAATAGAGTCTAAAAACAGGGAGCTTAATGCCTCCAGCTTTCTTTTCCTTTCTGCTATCCTTTCTGCTATTGACCTATTTAAGATGATTATTTAGGGTTTTCTCATTGGAGCACATATCACTCCCCTCTGCTGTTCACTTTAAGCAAACTTGATTTGAATCAGTTTAATGGAGTTGTAAAATTAACTAACCTGGTGGTCCTCTCTTCATTCTTCAATAAATTTTACTCTGATGTTGGAAAAGCCCTGGAATTGCTCCTACCTCAAAGGTGATTTTCTCCTGTCCTTCTTCTGGATGATAATATTTCCTCCTCTCTCCTTTCTCTGGTATTCCATTTCTATCTACTTTAAAATGTTGCAATAATTACTCATGTTCTAGTCAGTCTGTGGCATACTTTCTGCTTTCTAGTACTGGCATAGCTGTACCTTTTTTATTTATTTAATTTCATAACTGTCATTTTATGATTTGGGGCCTAGAGTGGAGAAATGTGCATTTTCTCAGCTATTCATTCAATTTTCATACATTTTTTTCATTTGTTTAAGAAAAGTATCTTTCTATATCTAGTATAAGTTACCTGCATTTATTAATTTTTTTCTGAGGAGAGATTAGGGAACAAAGAATAATAGACAATGATTCTGGTTATTAAGAAGATGGGAATTCCTTATACCCTATCGTGTTTTCTTCAGGCTTAAACTGTGGATTATCTCCTTTTTATGGAGAACTTTGAAACTTTTTTTAAAAAAAGATTTTACTTGTTTATTTGAGAGAGAAGAGAAGAGAGAGAGTGGGCAGGGAAGAGCAAAGAGGAAGGGAGAGGGAGGGGGGAAAGGATCTCAAGCAGACTCCTCTCTGAGTGTGGAGCTCTCAGAGCTCAATCTCAGGACCCTGAGATCATGACCTGAGCCAAAACCAAGACCCAGAGACTTAACGGAGCCACCCAGGTGCGCCTGGAGTTTGAAACTTTAGCTTTTCAACTTGCTACATACAGTTTAAAATGATAGCATGAGTTTGATTTTACCCCCATCATAAGCCCATAGTACCTTACAATAAAGGGGTGAGAGGTGAAGCCCAGAGAATCTGTTTTATCTAAAGTCCTCTCTTTTCCCCTTTCAGTCTCTGCCTTTTGCCTTTCTCCCAAGTTAATTAACTTCCATGTCTCCTGGCCATCACCAATTAATTAGATTTCCCTTTCCAATTCTTAGTCTTCTCTTGTTAGTTTTGACTGTTGGTGCTACTAGGAAATGCTCATCTATTTGTTTTAAAATACGGTAAGGTTTCAATGCTATACCAAATACCCAGCTGACATCCAACTAATTAAAGCAGACTGCCCCTGACCTACCTGCACACTCTGGGTATATTTCGTTGACACTTGGAGTTGACTTTTTTGTGTGCTGTTATAGAAAATCCAATCTAAGATTATAGATTCTTACTTAAACACTATTTCTCTGGTTTTGAGCCTTTATTGCTGGTAGAGGCATTAGCTTATTGGTGTCCACTTGTTAGACTGCCTTAAGGTTCGGCTAAGTCACTGATTAATGAAATACACTGCAATCACGCTGCAGTCAGATCTCCATCACCTGTGCTCATGGAGGGAAAGTTGAAAATGTAGATGATACATTCATTTTTCCAGCCAATTCCAACATCTGACAAGGGAAATTTGCCCTAGGAAACAATTTCTTAGGATCCAGTCAGCTGACCAGCTCTATGGTCGTGATTCTAGGCATGCCTAAATTGGCAGTTATTTACTTTTTCTTTCCAAAAATTATACTGACGTTAGAAGTTAAGAACCTCTCCTCTAAGTCAGATAGACCCAGGTTTGAATCGTGTCCCTTCTACTCTGTGATGGGGACAATGAATTTATTCTGTTGTGGCCTTGGTTTCTTCATTTGTAAAATGAAGATAAATAATGCCCGTATCCAAGAACTATTGTAAGCAGTTGTTTAGCACATGTCTGCTGGGATCAATAATTAATGTAGTGTTTTTACTGCCTCATTTCCTTATTCTGCTTTCCAGCTCATCGTGTTGACAGAGTATCAGCATTACTGGCTACATCCCTTTGATGGCTCTTTCTCCACTTGCTCATGTCCTATAACCTGTATATGTTCACCGAATGAAATAAAAATTTTATTCTTGTGGTAGATTATAATATTGTTGAAGATTTTTGCTACTGCTCCCTGGAGGAAGATTATATTGCCTGGTCCCATGGACATTAGCTCTACCATGTGACACCAGGCTCCATCCATCCTATTGAAATCAGTAGAGGCCATTGCTAGTTTTGGCCAATAATGTGGGTGGAAGTGGCATGAATTATTTTTAAACAGAAACTTCAAAAGCCAGATTGCAGTCAGCAGTCTCCCTTTTCATCCCTTCTGTCATGGGGCTGCCCCCTCAGCCTGGAGCATATAGTGAAGATAGCATGGAGCATGGCAAAAAGTAGTCTCTACTCACTCGTAGTATTGACTTTATTGTTTCTGCAACAAAGCCTGATAATAGTGATCGAGTTCTCATATTTTGTATTTCACACATGAGAGTGTCATGGTCAAGGATGGTAACGAAGAGGCATATAGAACTGTACTGTCAGTACAGAAGCCACTAGCCACATGAGGCTATGTAAAATTAAATTAACTTAAAATTTTAATTTCTTAATTGAACTGGCCACATTTCCAGTGGCTACTGGCTTCTGTATTGAACGTATCTAGAGCATTTCTATCATCACAGAAAGTTCTCTGGAACAATAGTGGAATAAATATCAGTGTGGTCCCTAAGACCTATCTGAGATTATCTCAAGGGACATGTCTAATGTTTTATTTTTCCTCTCTCAGTTTGTTTTTTAAATATATTATCCCATTACCTGTCTTCTGGTTGTTATATATGGGAATATCATAGGTACATTACAAGTTAAAGAATATAATTACACAGCCTACCCTTTTGTTTTTCCATTTTTCTTTTTTTGCAATGTTGCAAATCCTCCATTTAGCTGCATACTGTCAAATTAAGCCTGGATGAATGGCTTTATATTGGTGGGTGGGCAAGGCAGAAATTTTTCTTGGTAGTCCATCTGGATTCTTCCAAAGACTAAGACCAGAATGAATAATAATTCCTTAAAGATAATTGATTTTAAAAATATTTATAATTAGTCATTACTTAAAAATGTGGCAAAATAACCATATCTAGAGATAGCAGTGTTATATATTACCTTGGTAAATTTAGAGTTTGAAATGTTTGAGTTTGTAATATTTGAAAGTATGCTTAATATTTTCTATTCTAAAAAGAAATAATCAGAGTCACCACTGTGGCATAAATAAGTCAGCCACTGTTCATGGCACGAACTGTTCAGACTAACTTCCTAAATGTTTTAGGGCCCACAAATGATGCACATACCCATTCTTCATTAATTAGTTATGAGATGTTTCAGCAAATGTTGTCCTGTGATATTGGGGTCACTTGAAATATTGTCATGCTCTTTCTCATGTGTTTGACTCACATCAAGTTGCTCATATCTAAATATCTTGTAGTTTTGTCCAAACTGGAAAGAGCATTTGTCTAAGCAGCCAGAAAACTTCTGTCTCTGCTGATGGAAGATTTGATAGAAACTGAGTGATATTGTTTCAGCCCAATGTATTCTGTATAATTAAGCAATTGATGTTCTTTAGTCCATTAAGCAATTTCATCTGCCCTCCCCAAAACTACTTTGAATTCATTTTTGTTGGTTATTCTGATCATTTTTAAATCTCATTAATTAGAGTTGAGAAGCAACATTAGCGAAAAATTTAAATTATAAAGCTTAAGGCATTCTAGAAAAAAGTACTTAAATTCCTCAATATATATAGTTATTTGAAGTCAGATCACCCACAAAAACCTTCTTTAATGAAAAGATAACAATTATAATTTCACAATATCTTTTTAGGAACAACGTTAGCCTGTATTTACAGTTTATTTATATGTATCTAGGTAACAAGTGCATCTGAAGTTCTTGCAAACAGGTTGGTCTCTCAATTATATAAATATTCCCCTTGACAATAATTTGCACTATTTTTGTTGTTCTTATTCTTAAGAGGGAGACTTCAGTTTAGCCCCTATCACTAGCAGAGACCTATCTCCAATTAAAAAGACTCATGACTTCAGACCATTCGGCAGAACAGCTTTCTGCTTCTGTGCTTGTCCAGGGCCTCTCATATCTTTGAAGCATATTGACGGTGACCCTAAGATCTTGGGGTGGTCCTAGGAATAACACATATTAGCACAACAAGCCAGTAGACTCTTTAGTTTTAAACACATGGAAATAATGGCATAGCACTGTTAAAAATGAAGCAGTAAAGACGGAAAAACTGATGCCATTGCTTTGTTTGGTCAGTGAGCACTTTTGATTGAATCCTTTTTGTTGTTGTTTTTATAGTACTTAGTAGTTCCATTTCTTAACCTCCTATTTTGAGTTCACTGGGTGGCCAAGCCAGCGTTCAGGCAAATGAACTTTCATTCGACAATTAAGCCTTCATTGAACTTTTCTTGGTATTCAGCATGGCCCTGATTTTTATGGGATTTCTAGTACACCTGTTAAAAGGTCTGTAGAAGGACAGAGGTAAGTCAGTAGGTGAGAGTATGGATTTTATTTTTTCTAAGCAGTGATATAACTCCACTACAGATGTTGGGTAGGACTTTTTTAGGTGATAATTGATATAAAACATCTCTATGTTTCAGAGCATATGTATAAGGAAAATGCGCTAGGGGCACAGAATAAGAGCCAAATGGCTATAGAAACACAGGCTCAGCTTTACTACTTTCCATGCGACATTGGGAATGTTCTTTAACATTTCTGACCCTCCGTTTCTTCTCATGCATAAAACATGGATTAAAGTAATACTAAGTACCTCATAAGATTATTGTGAAGATAACTGTACTTATTAGCGTAGTACCTAAAAATACCAAATGTTCAGTAAACGTTATGGATCGCTGTAGTCTACATGGCAGTGATCTGTGAATACTTTTAAGTTGCTCTTTAGTATGCGTCTGTCCACACCTACATGTGATGCAGGCTAAATTTATGTGAGTTACGGGCTCTTCCAGATTTATCACTGCAATCATAAGATCTGATAGAAGAACTAATTTTATGGTCTGTGTAATTGGCAAGCATGTTTAATGTGGAAAATGGCACATAACTGACTCAGGTGTAACGGTTACTGTGCGGGTGTCAGTTACTGCATTTGATCTCTGAACTCATTGATATGGTCAATAAGCAAAGAACATTTTAACATATGATAAGATGACATGTTAATTCAGGTAATATGTCCAAACTGAAGACTTTTAATTTTACGAAGACAAAATATAGATGAAGTTTCTGAAGTGCTCTGAGCCCCATCCTGTTATTTAAACATCTTCCATATCTCAAAGCCAGACCGTCTTCTATCTTTGAGGATTTAGAGTATGTGGGTAAAGAAGAGATTGAAAATGCTGTAATCTTAATAATTCACAGTATCCTTAGTGTGCTTAAAAGACCCACCCATCCATTTATAAGTATTTGCCACCTACCTCACGTCTGCTGTCTCTGATAAACACGACTTTGAGCACACACTCTGTGGCCCTGAGAACATTGCAGTTAAGGGGGCCTTGGATCTGGGAAAGTTTTGGGTTGTACTTCAGTACAAGGCTACTCAGAATCCATCATAATAATTGAGGAATCATAAGTACTGCTGATTTGTCATGTAATTGCATATCTGACTTGGAAAAATGGATATCATCATTATTTATAATAGTTTCATAGGAATTTTTAAAAAGCAAGTGCCACTAATGAAACACATACCTGATTCAGTCATTTCCAGTTGGGTACTGGTCTGTTCGTTAAAATAGAAATGTCACTATTATGTTTCAGTAGGAAACCATAATTATTTAAATCAGCAAGTGCATTTTATTATACTTAGTTTAATCATTGTAAAATTTTAAGGTGGTAGAGCTCTCAAGTGAGTAAGCTGGGGAATTATAGATATCACTGAGGCCTGTGACCTGCAGGAAGGCCATAAGTGATGGCAGTACTGCCGTGATTTTCTATTGGCACATGAATGCATGTGTATCCTCGTTCACTGAACAAATATTTATGGTGCCCTTGTTATGTGTCATGACCTCGGGAAGCATACCATCCAATGGAGCAGACAGAGCTGGAAGCAAGTAATAATAATAAATTATAACTAACACATGTTAAGATACATTATTTTGATGCAGAGAGGTGCATTTGGGGATCCCTATATTTCTTGACTCCTTTCCTGCCGTGGGGCAAAATTATTACCAAGTCTTGCCACTTTCTCTCTAGCATGTCTTCTCCAAGAAACCTAACTATGCCCTATTTCCACTTTATGACTTTTGTCTTCATTAGCAAAGCTTATTTTCATTGAAAAGCTCTGCCATCTCCTTGAAGAGAACAAAGTTCTTCAGTGATTTTGTCCTTTGAAATCATTTTCTCACTTGTCACAATACTCTGTCCACTGTCTTTCTAAAAATGTCTCTCAATTCATTTCCTCAAGTGTTCACAGGCCACTTTACACTTTATGTACATGTAGGTCAGTTAACATGGAAACAAAAGTTTGTTGTGTAGCCTGGTTGTTCCTGTCCCCTGTTCGCAGTCTCATTAGGTAACTGCAAGCATTACTTTGGGAGCTGAGACCTCATCTATGATGGTAGAACATCTTTATAGCTAATATGATTTTGCCCATGGTGTTCCCAAATCAAAATAGCTCTTGATGTACCAGGGTCTGTCAGTTGCTCGGGCCTGTTTTAATTCTCTATCAGCCATACCTCTTCTCACAAAGGTACCACATCTTTTGTACCTGTTACAGCCTTTTAAAGAGGAATCTGCCTTATTCTTTTTTAAGGTGTTATAGACAGTCTACATCCATAGAGATGTTTAAACAGTGGAATTACTACTTGCTTTGAGCTTTCAGATTTCTATAGTGATACCCTACTTTTGCAGTATTGTTGGAATATGGTAATGGTTAATTTAAAAATAAATAAATATGTAGGCTGCCTGAGTCCAAGGGACACACTGTGAGTATCTTAAAAGGAGGAAGCTGGCAACTCTTCTACAAGTCAGATCATGTCACCAGGCCCAGAATTGGCTTTGATATATCCTTTATTCAGTGGGGTCTATGGAGGAACAGCTGCCTTTTGAATGTAGCCAAGGGAAATTTGCTGACAGGCATAGATATGAATAGGGTAATAAAGCTTGCAAACAACAACAACAACAAAAGAATGTTGATGCAAAACCTAAGAAGACTCAAAACCAATTTCCTCTCTCTATCATTTTCTATATCCCTTGCCATAATTCTTCTATAGTTGCCATGCCCATAAGCAATGTCAGATCAAAAATGACAAATTACCTTTTTAAAACTTGTGCTAGGTGAATTAAAAACCAATTAACTTAATTTTTTCCCATGTTCTTGGAAGGTCTAAATTATCAATCTAAAGTACTCGGCTTTGGTGATAGCTTTTAAAAACTTAAAGTATACACAGTAAGAGGAGACGGGGTGTTAACTGGGACTTTCAGCTTAAACTTGGTTTACTCAAGAGTCCTTATCTTAAAAAGAGTTTTTAGAGGTATGTTTTATTGTCCTGTTTAACATCAGTACACGTCACCTGTTAGTCTTTTGGGTTGCAAAAGATTTCTTGCTCAAAACTGACCCTTGTCTGCCTTACTAGAAAGAGCTTCAAATTTCCCTTTTCCCCTCCCTTCCCTCCATAAATTTTTTATGTGTTTTTCTCTAGTGTTAATGGGAATTGCATGTATAAAATACACAGTAAGTAGAGCTACTGCTTTATGTCATTTCCCTTGAAGAATCTTAATATCCACTTAATGGCCACATATATAAGGCCAAAATAGATTTCTGCCTTTTGAAGAAACTGAGATGCCACCATTAAAAAAAAAAAAAGTTCAATGTATTCTTAGAAAATGAACGGATTTCCAACTAGTCAAACCCTACTGGGTATTCTGTTTGTCTGTCTGGTTAAGTTCTATTTACATCACATTAGGGTTAGGCCAGGACAGCTCGGAACAGGAAAGGTCTGTATGAGTGAGCTTAGGTGGACCCAGGACCAGTAAAAAGAAATGGGAACCTGGATGTTAGGTGATGACCAGAAGAGGGGAATTTAGTAACACGCTATAAATATTAATTCTGGTCTGTTTCTTGGTCACCAAAAATTAAATTTAGATTTGGTTTTCTTTTGATTTTAAGAATGCTTATTCACAAATTTCCCATTAGATTTAGGTAGAATAAAGCTATATTTAAGAGTCTTCTGAGGCAACTTAGAGCTTGTCACATTTAGTTTCTAAATAATTCCATGATTAAGAAGGGTAAGAAAAAGGAATCCTATCTTTTCAGTCCTATTTATTTTTAGGCAGTACTCTAATATTCTATCTCATGGTATTCCCTTGCTGTCAGCAGGGTTCACTAAGTGCAGTCTATAGCTTCAGCTATAGGAAGGAGAATTTTAAAAACAGGGGAGCTGTTGTCCTGAATGAGTTTCTTTTTATAAACTTGGATTTTTCAATAAATATTTGAGGATCCTTCACATTAATATTGACATTCCCCTCCCCTTGCTTACTCATTAAATCTCAGTGGAGAGCTTTATTATAGAAAATTAACTTTGGACTTTGCCAAAGATGTAAAATTTCTTTTGAAGTATTTGATAGTTTTTGTCTAACTCTATGACCAGATGCATGATACTTGGCATGGAGAAACAGCAGCACTCGACAGAGAAAAAGGATGAATAAAATAAACTAGATTAGCAAACGTTCCTTAAAGTACCTCTTATGAGTAGCATACTTTCAGCTGCAACAAAAGGAAGACTCAAAACTGGCTTAAGTGGGGAAAAAAAAAAAGAAAAGAAAAGAAAAAAAGGACTTCCATTGGTTCGTGTGACCCAAAAGCCTAACATAGGTCTGTAGTTAGGAATCTGCCTTCATCTCTTTTCCGTTGTCCTCTGTTTCTCCCAAATGGTGGCAAAGATGACCGCCAACATCCCCCATTTGTCTTTCTACCAGCCAAACAACCAGGTGGCTAGGTACCTTTTTGCTGAAAGTTATAGCAAAAGTCCCCTAGCGGCACCTTAACTTAGCTTCAATTAGCTGTCTTCCTGGAAACCAATCATTGTGGCCAGGAAGAAGTTGTTCCCTGAATGGCCAGGCCTGGGTCATGTGTTTACCCCTGGAGTCCCTTGGGAGGATGCTAGGCAGACAGACAAAGGGGGTGGGAGGGAGAGAATAGAATTACAAAAGACAGATATGAGTAGAGGGAAAGGCACATGGTGGGTGACTAGGCTAGAGTGGAAACAGCAGCCACATTATGAAGTCTTTCATGTTAGCTAATGATGTACCAGGGTCTGTCCTCAGTATTTCAGCCAAACTGCAAGTCTTGCTGTTTCCTGGTCGTGATCCGTGCATTCCGATCTAGCTAGTCTAGAATTATTAAGGGCTCTCTTCTTAGAAACGTTCATTTTTTTCTCTTGATAATTTGCACAACTGATACTTACATGTTAAATGCACACTATTCAACCTAGGGGATGGGAATAAATGGATGGGTGGTATATAGGAAATGCAAAGATAAATAAGACACAGTCTCTGACTAGGTGAGACCTTGTGTTAACATTTGTGTCTTCCTTCACTACTACATCTTGCTCTGTAGTCTGGCTTTACAATAAGTTTTGGGAAGACGTCTTCTGTGTTTTCTGTTTAACAGATCAGGATATAATGTCCTCCCCAGAAATACCAATTTATTTCATTTCTTTTATATACAAAAAAAAAAAAAGATGTTCCCTATACTTCCCATGTTATTCATATATGGTAGATATACACATATGAGAATACACATAAGTATATAAATATAATGGGAGATATCACTAGTCGTACCACTTCCTTGCATTGGGTTTATAAAACAATGTATTCTATTCCTTTATCCCATTCCAGATTGGATCTAACTAACTATCTATCTATCTATCTATCTATCTATCTATATTTTTAGTGTGACTCCTCTTGTGAGACTTACTTCAAAATAAGCTACCTCTTCTATAAAAATGACATAAAAATCAGTGATAATTATTTATTTTATTTTGTCTATCAAAATTGTTTTCATTTTATATTCTATGAGATGAAGGCAATCAAACTATTGAATGAGAGAAAATTTTATTTGAGAGAGCTCTTCTTTATAAAATTATCATTGTTATACTCATCAAATCTGGAGAGAGAATGTACAACCAAAAATAAATGTTTCATTTATTTTTCATTAAATACATACATACATACATACATAAGCAAGCAGGCTACCTCTTTCCCTAATTTCCGTGCCAAGTCTTTTCTCCTTCCTCTGAGTTTTATCTGCACTGCAGTTTATCTGCGTCTTTTCTGATAGCAATCATGTTCTAATTAATACAATTGTATATGTAAGTTTTCATAAAGTAGAACTTCCTCAGTGGTGACACCTGTTTCTTTCTTACCTAAATAAGGGAAGAGACTGAATGAGTATCTGTTGAACAAGTGGGCCTCATTAATGATATTTACAACACTGACTTTCTCTCCATGTGTTCAACTGTAAGTTCACAATGACAATCACCCGTGTTCTCCATATTGATATGTAGGTGTCCGTGGATATTTGTACAGTCCATCACCTTTCCCTGGTTACTTTCTCCTATAAAATATGTAGCTCACCTTGAATAGTGATTCATGTAGTATCTGATTTTCAACTTTTTCCCCCCACTTGTCCACATTTTCAAGTCAAAATCCTCTTTGGCATTCTGATAAAAATCCTATCTTTTTTTTTTTTTCTTGTAATGATGTGATAAATTTCTTTCCTTGCCAGAAGCCCATTATGGATTCATATCCTTGGTTCAGAAAACCAACTTCATTTTGTCCTATATCATCTATGCTGTTAGTTCTTTGCTTCCCATATTCCCCTTTCTGTTTTGATGTCTCGACCTTCAACTAAAAGAAAAAATGAAAACTATATCTCCCGAACCCTTCAGCTTCCTATCTTGGGCTTCAGAGTCACTGTACATATACTCCAGTTTTTTCCAACTATATTATTCATGGCCAGGTGAATCAGAAATAATAAATAGCAGCCAGTGGACTTGATGAGCCTTGTCAGATCATATATCTAATATTTGCTATGGGAAAATAGCACACTTTCTAATTTGTCATGTCAGGCCCATATAGGACACAGCAGGAAATCACCAACCACAAATGCTCATGTCTTCTTCCTGAGGTCAAGAACTAAATGCCAGTGTCTTTCCCATTTCTTTGACCCTGACCCTTCATAAGCAATGCATTCAATGTCACTACCCACTACATATGAGTAACAGTGGAGACATACACACGCTGCATGCGTATTTATGACTGAAACAAAAGTTTCATGAAACAATACTTTCCTTATGCCAGGATGTGATTTTATTTTTAATACTATGCATTCTTTGTCATTACAAAGTGAAAAAACTTACAGATTGATACAACAATCCCCTAATGGGTCACATCTTACAAGGTGAAAAACTTCAGATGAGATTTGGAAGATTGCTTTTTAAATCAGGACTAGATTTATCCTCTATTTCAGTGGTTCCCAAAAGTTAATATGCATAAATACCTGGGGAGGCTTTTTTAAATGTGAGTTTTTGAGACCCACCCCAGAAGATTCTGATTTTGTCATTGCAAGGTGGGGCCCTAGAATAGACTGTTTAACAGTGTCCCCTTAAGAGTGGCTTGGAGACCATACTTTGAATGGCTTTAGAATCTTTTGTTTTGAGGTTGCAGAGGCTCAGAAGTCTGCTGCTTCCCCTTCATCTCTTTGTCTCATTCATCTAATCCATTCTTTTCGCCAGGCTCACATTTTCTCTACTGCACTAGCATCTTTATTTCATTTGCACTTCATTTTTTCATTATTTCATTCTTTACGCTCTCTACATATGACATCCTTTGTCATAAGCCAGAAATCAGAGACATGCTCTTTAGGCCTTCCCCCCTCCTCTTTACCTCTATCAGAGAGAGTAGTATCAAATAGAACGAGTCAGATTGTGGACGACCGTAGAAGACAGATGTAGCGCCTGCCCTTTGTGAACCTGTTAGTTGCAGGGGAGGGGAGAGGAGAAGGAGGGTAGGAAATTGGGGATGCAATTTGAGCCCTAGTCCTTAATGTTAGTCTTTAGAGTCCACCCACCTCACTCACCTACCCCATTTCCATCACCCTACTCTTGTACATTTTCAGGAGATAGCTGCAGCATCTTATCAGTTTGCCAGGCCTCTTTTTCCGCAATTTAATGTTAACCTTATAATTAAGCTTTCCTACTTTTTATTTACTTATATATATACACACATACATATACATGTATATGTGTGTGTGTGTGTATACACACATATATTTAAAGCCTTGTAAATATAAGTATTCTTTGGCCCAGTATTCTACCTAAGTAATTGCTCTTAGAAAAAAAAAAAAAGTGTGGTGTGCAAGATTGATGTACATGTATGTTCATCTCAGTGTTATGATAATAAGTGAAATCAACATAATTGGCCAAAATAGAGAATGTTGAATAAATTCTAGTGCATCTGAACAGTGACTAGACATAGTAGGCACTCAGTAATATTTGTTGATTACATTCTTGAATGTGTTTAATGGAATATTATACATTCATTTTCAATGATGACATTGATATATATGTGTATATATGTCAATATCATGTATGATATCATATGTATGTGTGTATAATGACATATGTTTTCCTCAGTGTATATGTGGGTTTATATGTTAAAGATGTATTCATTAAGGAGCAATTATTCATTAAATATAAATTCATTAAAGATAAATTCTATTACTGATTCAGAAGAACTGTACATTTTGACCAATCTGAACATCACCTGAACCCTTAGTAACCACTGTGGTTTTCTAGCTCCATACTGTTGTTGATATTTTTGTGTTTGCTTAGAATATATTATCTTCTAAGTCTTTCCATCAAGTTTTGCTTTTTTATTATTATTTTTTTTTAAGATTTTATTTATTTATTTATTAGACAGAGATAGAGACAGCCAGCGAGAGAGGGAACACAAGCAGGGGGAGTGGGAGAGAAAGAAGCAGGCTCATAGCAGAGGAGCCTGATGTGGGGCTCGATCCCATAATGCCGGGATCACGCCCTGAGCCGAAGGCAGACCCTTAACCACTGTGCCACCCAGGTGCCCCTACTTTTGCTTTTTTAAAAAATAGACTTTATATTCAGGACTGCCTGGGTGGCTCAGTCGGTTAAGCATCTGCCTTTGGCTCAGATCATGATCCTGGGGTCCTGGGATCCAGCCCTATGTTGGGTTCCCTGCTCAGGGGGGAGTCTGCGTCTCCCTCTCCCTCTGCAGCTACCCCACCATTTGTGCTCTCTTTCTTGCTTGCTCTGTTTCTCAAATAAATAAATAAATACATAAAATCTTTAAAAATAAATAAAATAGACTTTATTTTTTAGAGCAGTTTTAGGTTCACAGCGAAAAGTGTCATGGAAAGTACACAGAGTTCCCATGTATCTCCTACTCCCACATATCCACCACCTTCCCCATTACCAACATCCCCCACCAGAGTGCTACATTTGTTAAAAATTGATGAGCCTACATTCACATGTCCTAATAACTCTCCATAGTTTACATCAGGGTTCACACTTGGTGTACATTCTTTAGTTATTAAAAGTGTATATCAACAAGTAACTACCAGTATAGTGTTATACAGAGTATTTTCACTGCCCTAAAAAGCCTCTGTGCTCTGCCTATTTTACCCTCCCTCTCCCTGAACTGGAAATCACTAATTTTCTTACTGTCTCCATGGTTTGCCTTTTCTAGAATGTCATATAGTTGGAATCACGGAGTAGTAGTCTTTTCAGGTTGACTTCTTTCACTTTGTAATATGCATTTAAGGTTCCTCTATGTCTTTCATGGCTTGATAGCTCATTTCTTTTTAGCACTGAATAATATCCCATTGTCTGGATGTGTTACAGTTGATCTCTTCACCTAATGTAGGACATCTTGGTTGCTTCCAAATTTTGGCAATTATGAATAAAACTGCTAGAAACATCCTTGTGCAGGTTTTTATGTGGGCACAAGTTTTCAGTTCATTTGGATAAATACCAAAGAGGACAATCACTGGATCAATGGGAAGAGATGTATTTAGTTTTGTAAGAAACTGCCAAACTGTCTTACAGAGTGTCTGCAGAATTTTGCATTTCCATCAGCAGTGAATGAGAATTCCTGTTGCTTCACATCCTTGCCAGCATTTGGTGTTGTCATTATTCTTTTCTTATTTTAATTCCTTTCTGTCCTAAATGCCCAATTCGAATGCTTCAGCTTCCATAATACTGCCTTCACCAACCCATTAAGTACCTCCCCACTCCATACTGTAATTATTTTCATTTTTACCACTGATTTAGACTCACATTCCTTTCTCATTTCTCCTATTAGAATATTAACTCTTTGATGACAGCAGCCATTTTTTTACGTAAGATGCAATACTTAATACATTTTTGTAGACTATAAATATTAACATTTCTTGAATAGAAGAATTGGGGTTATATTTTCAGGTGAAAATCATTTAAAAAATAAAACCATTTAGAAATGTACCCATAGTATATCATTTGCTTCATTTTTTTTGAGAAGTGGGTAAAATAGTGTTGGGTTTATATGTAGTTCATAGAATCATAGCTCATTAGAATGAAAAGTAACCTAGTTAACTTTTTTTCCTAAAGATTTTTAAATTTATTTTAGAGAGGGAGAGAGTGTGTGCAGCAGGGAAGGGCAGGGGGAGAGAGAGAAACTCAAGCAGACTCAGCACTTGGGGAGCTCAACACGACCCTGAGATCATGACCTGACTTGAAATCAAGAGTCGACTGAGCCACCCAGGTGCCCCTAACCTAGTTAACTTTTTAACTTATTTGTGAGGCAACCGGGATGCAGTGTTGTGATAACTCAGTCCACATCAAAGAGGTAGAATTGTGATATGTCTCATTTATCACCTTTTGTAGTCTTTCCTCAAAACTGTGCTATTGCTCCCATTTTTACTGAGTCAAATAAGATTAGTTTTGTTCTCTGAAAATGAGTTCTATTCCTAGAAAATGCAAATTTGTGATTTAAGAGCGTATTATTGAAAATGTCCTATTTCATTAAAATAGCAATGTGAATATATATGTTATGTGCCTCTTTTTTGTACCTTTATTATTTAATTCATTCATTCATATGAGACATTAACCAAAGGCCAGTTGTCATGACTCACATCCTTTCACTTTTCCAATGAGCTTAATTTTATAGAAATAGTATTTAAATTATTACCTTAAAAGAAGGGTTTTTGTTAATACTGTAATGTGTTGTTTCATTGAGTTGAATATTTACAAACGAGGCTAATATGAATAATGATCGTTACTAATTGCTGCTCCGACTTTTGAGTTTTGAATCTCATTATTTTGCTTCAGTGAGATTTCTGAAACAGTAATATCTTCTTGAAACAACAGAAACAAGTAGTGATAGGGAAATGTAGACAACAAAGTAGAATGTATTTCTCTTGACAGTATAACACCCCTAATTCACTAGCCTTTGTCCTTACTTGCTTTTGCAGGTCCCACTCCCTCAGTAAAGTCTTCTTTCCTATTGTTACAAGTATTTGGGGGAGTCCTAAGTATTTGTCTCTGATGTGCATATACCCCTGTCTAATTAGTAACCTGTGTTATATTCGTTTCCCAAGGCTGCCATCACAAGTACCACAAACCAGGTATCTTAAAACAACAGAAATCTATTCTCCCACTGTTCTGGGGGCTAGAAGTCAGAAATCAAGATGTCAGCTGGGCCCTGCTCCCAATGCAGGCTCTGGGAAAGAATCTTTCCTCTCCTCCAGCTTCACGTGACTGGAAGTTTTTGGTGTTGCTTGCCTGACAGAGTAAGCCTCCGCATCTCATGGCCTTCTTCCCTAGGTTGCTTCATCCGTATCTCCTCTCTTTTCTCTTAGAAAGACACTTGTCACTGGATTTAGGACCCACTCTAAATCTAGAATGATTTCTTCTTGAGATCTCTAACTAGCCTTATTTCCAGATAAGGTCACAGTCTGAGGTTGCTGCAGGTGGACATGAATTTTGGGGAGGTCACTGTTCAATGCATGATACTTGGTATGAGCCAAGCTTTCTGTCCCCTTTGCTGGGAATATGTTTATTTCTGCCACATGCTGTTGCTTCTGCCAGGCTTTGCTGTCTCTGTTGGGTACCAGTGTTCCTTTGGCTGCATATTGCTGAGTATTCCACGTACCACCATCGTCGTTAAGTCCTGTTGCCTGAGCTAGGGTATGTGCCACACTGGTGAGGCCTCCCAACTGTCCTTGCTAATTTCTGTGGGGCCTCTGGCCTCCATTACTGATGGGCATACTGTCATTTCCCACTGGGCCCTGTACTCACCTGTGGCAACCTTGCTGGTGCCTGGGAAACTCATGGAAACTCACAGCATTCTTTTGAGTTTATATAAAGTAGGTTCTAAAGCAATAAATCCTAGTTACACATCCCATGTTGTATAAGAATTACCTGTTTTCATTAATGCTAAAGCTTTATTACTGGACAAAGCTTCACCCCTTCTTTTTTAAGATGAGGTCTTTCTAGGGGAGTCCTCTTTTTCAAGCAAACCAGTTCCTGTCAGGCTTCTCTCTACCTACTGTTCAAATATCTCTGGGCTGATATGAATCCTAGTGGTTTGCAACTTAAGTTCAAGGTAGGACCAGCTCCCTATGTTTTTGTATTTCCTCCATCCCACACATGTAGTACTGAGTTGAATTTATTTGCCAAGTTGTTCTGACATGGCTATTTTAATTATTTACAGAAGAGCTTTCTTTCATTATTAAGATAAGTACTGTTGAGTAGGAAGAAAATATTCTTTTTTGACCTTTTAACAGCCATTAACATTAGACCCAGAAAGCACTCATCAGCAACCATAAATACTTTCAAGTTTGGTTTTAAACTCAATGAGTATTTTATCAGTGCAACTTCATGCCAGGTATTGTATCAGACTCTAGGAAAAAGGTAAAGAGGCTCACAGTCCAAAGGTGGAGAAATAATGAAATAATGACAACACAACATCTGTAGTTTGTGATTGAAGCTTAAGGTACTGGGGTAATTGGCACTTGATAAAACTGAAAGGCAAGTGGAAGCCAAGTGGAAAAGGCACTTGGACCCTATGTTGAGCATATAAAATATTAGCTTTTGTACAATAGGGAGCCATAGCATATTTTATGTTTAGAGGCATAGTGTAAAGGTTCAATTAGAAGCATGGATGACAGTGGACAGTTGCAATATGAAATGATGATGATTTAATCTAAAATGAGAGTAGTTACACAGAAGCTGGAGATTTGCAGATGGTAGACTGTTCATAGTCTATTACTAATTGGTTATGGACATAGGGAAAAGGGGAGACGTCCAGAATGATTCTCAGGTTTCTACCTTGAGTGTCTAGGTAGTTTTTGTACCTTCAACTGAGATACAGACTATAAGGAAACAGAACTAACCTTGGAAACTTATGTTTATGGAAGGCCATTATGTAATATAATTCAATTCTTCTAATAATAGCCCTTCAAAGTAGCTAGGAATCAATTCTCAAGGAGTGACAAGAAGTTAATACAAATAAGTTTAACTCAGTGACAGAACTAGGTTTTTTCTTTAGCTGACAAACTCATGCTCTTAAATTTTTAGGAGGACAGGTAGGGGATAACATATATAGATTTAGGTGTTATGTTTTAGGTACCCTAAAATATCTAGGGCAAGTCTTCTAAGAGACTGTTGGAATTTGGAACTTAAGCTCAGAAAAATGATGGGTCTTTTGGGAGGGCCAAATTGACAGTTGTTTAAATAATGTGTACTTGTCAAAGCCACATTCGTATTTGTGATTATCTGGAGGCAGAGTCTGGAGTGAGAAGAGAGCTTTAGATGGAACCCTGGGAAGCATCAACATTTAAGGTAAAAGAAGCAGAACCAGGGAAACATACAGAGAAGTGGGGTTCAGAGAGACAAGAGGAGAGAACATTGTGTGTGTGTGGGGGGGTGTAATTTCAGGAAATGTCCACAGCATCCAGTGCAACAGATAGGTCAAGTGAGGTGAGTCATTTAAAATGCCCATTGGACTAAACATTGGGAGAGAATTTGTAGTGGTTTTAAGAAAAGGTGAGAGTCCCTCTATAATAGCTTGGGAAATTAATAGATGAGGTAGTAAAAATAATATGAATGCACTGTCCTCCATTTATGAAAGTAGCAGTCTTCACCTATTACTAATAACTCGTGAAATTTGTTTTTTTTTTTTTAAGATTATTTTATTTTAGAGTGAGGGGGAGAGGGCATGAGCCTTGGGGAGGGGGTGAGGGAGAGGGAGAGAGAGAGAATCCCCAAGTGGACTCCATGCCAAGCGTGGAGCCCAAGAGGGGGCCCAATCCCAGGACCCCGAGATCATGACTGGAGCCAAAATCAAAAGTGGGATGCTCAACTGACTGAGCCACCCAGGTGCCACGTGAAATTTGTTTTTAGTAAAAATAGTGGATAAAAAAGAAAGTTTATCCTCCATCTCTGATCTGATGCCACCTACCACTAAAGACATACTTTTTGATCTGGAAAAGAAAGAAGTTACCTCCTCTGTACCCGAATTAGACTTCGATTTATTGGTACTGTGGTCTAGCCATTGAACTGACTAATCACAGGGAGATCTATCCCATTTGAAATAAAAATCTGTTACGGTAAATACCCTTTCAAGGTAACATAGCAAAAGATGTTTCTGTATTCCAAAGGATGGGGGTTAAAAACAATGCGTTGTTATTGAGGTTACTGTAAATGTCATACAGCGACTGCTTTTTGTTGGTGTTGGTCCATGGAAAAGTACTTTCTATAAGAAAGAATTTGATTATATGTTACTTGATTTTGTACAAAGTCAGAGAGGCTGAGTTCAACTTTATTGTTTATTCTTTGGTCCTGATGGCATGTGATGATCGCTGTCAGCTCCTCTTACCTATTCCAATCTACGAACACAGTCCTCCATCAAAACAAACCATGGCTTACCATGAGATTTTAATTCTACTCAGAGGAGCAGGGAAGTTTGTATTATCTCTTCAGCTCTTCCTTTTTACCGCACAAGGTAGACTAGTCATTATTGAAAGATGGCAGTCAGTTGTTTCTAAGACATAGAAACTAAGAATGTCCAGTAATGTGTTAATTTTAGACAAATTGTAGTAGAATAAAAAGATTTGGGTGGTCCACATATTTTCATTGTAAGGGATCTAACAAATATCAACAACAAACATATTTAAGGAGGGCATACAATACTTTATTGTCTTTCAATTATAATAATACAATGAACTTACTTCAGGCACACATTTCTGGGGACAATTCCAGTTCTCTTGTATTTTACTCTTTTCCCACATTCTTCATTTGAATTGTATGTAAATATCCTTCTTGCTCTCAGCGGAACATATTGGTGTTTTTTTTGCTTCAGCAATTCTTTTTTGGTAACTTATCCCATATGTTTGTTAGCCTTTGCATAAAACCGTTTTGTCTGAACTCAGTTTCTGAACCATATCTTGTATGTTGCTGCCAGAATGAGGATTGTTTGAGTTATTTTTGTACAGTTAACTTTGCAATCAGAAACATTTCGGTTATTTGAAGGTAAAAATGGGTTTAAATCTTATTTGTGGAAATAGATAAAGGAGTTTGATTTCAATATTGATTTGGTTTTTTATTTTAATACCGTTTTCTAACATAGTTCACTGACAAATGGTCTATTTGTCATTGCTTTGATGTAAGAAAGATGTTAGGGTTCGAAGCTGGTGGCCAAGAAAGAATTCTTGAGAAGTCTTTGGTGCAAAAAAGGTGGTTTTATTGAAGCACAAGGATAGGACCTGTGGGAAGAAAGAGCTGCACTGGGGTCATGAGGAGTGGCGCATTGTATACTTTCAGGTTGGGAGAGGGTTAGGGATAGCTTTGGAAGCAAGGATTCCAGGGCCTTGAGGGGCTAGCTATTGTTGGGAAAAGGTCATTTATTACTGTCTAGTAAAACCTTAGTCATGAGACCCTTCAGATGTATATCGGTGGGTCATATGCTTGGGGGATGATTGCCAACATGTATCTTGGGTGGGAGGGTAGAGATAAAGGAAGCTTCCAAAGGAATTTTTAAATGTTAAAGTAGACTTACAGGACCCTAGGGATCAGGCTAAGGTTGCCTTTTGCCCTTAGCAAAGTATTAACATTGAGGCAGCTGAGTTCCTAGAGGAATGTTACTCTGCCTATTTCAAGGACTTGTCAGTGGGCTGTAGGTAATGAGGAAATTTAATTTTTCTTTGCTTCTGTTTCCCACATCAGCTGGACATTTCATATGGAATATAACCAACCATCCACACAGTAGAGAGTTGGGGAACTGCATTCCATAATTTTTTCTTCACATCTCAACTTTTAGAGTTTCTGTGTAAGGGACCAAAAAGAAGAGAAAAGGAGGACTGTATTTTTTTTTACCTGTAAGTGGTTTTGCAATGGGTCATTGACTCTCAGACAGTCAGAAGAAACTGAATAAAAGAGTTATTGGAGTTGAAATTTGGGCCTTGGTTGAATTCAGAGATAGTATTTCAAATATTAGGAGCTATTACTTCAATCATCTATGTCCAGATTACTTAGTTTCATAAGGCTAATAAGAAGATTAATATTAGGAATTTCTTTACATTCATCATTCATTTAGTTAATATTTACTGAATTCCTACAATGTGCTAGTCACTGTCCCTGTGCTCTTGGGGCTCACTGTCTCATTGTGGAAAGGGAAGAGCCATCATAAACAAAAAACATGTCAGGGTATATGAAAAGTGTTATAAGGTAAAATAGAGTAAGGAAGTAGAAGGATGGGGGAGGGATGTTATTTCTAGATTGGGTAGTCCAGTAAGGCCTCTTTGATCAGGTGACAATGGAGCATCTGAGTGAAGAGAGGCGTGGAACCCTGTGGACATCTGGGAAGAAAACATTTCAGGCCTACATGCCCATAATTGGGCTTTGTGCATAGCCTGAGGGACACCAGGGAAAATTAAACATTGAATTGCTTCTGTGGG
This sequence comes from Ursus arctos, assembly GCF_023065955.2. Lineage (NCBI taxonomy): Eukaryota > Metazoa > Chordata > Mammalia > Carnivora > Ursidae > Ursus > Ursus arctos. The sequence goes on from NW_026622930.1 coordinate 21,220,516, forward strand.
TTAATTAGGAAAATATACCAGTGGGTATATGAGGCCCAGATTGCTAAATTCTATAGAATTTATCATCTCTACACACAGATGGAAGAGATTTACATGGCCTTAAATATCCAGAGACTGCTCTATGGAAGAAGTAATACTTGAAGTAACTGTAGGATTTAGCCATTTATTTTTACTTATTTGACGAACATTTATTAACACATGAAAATAAGGGCATTTCAGAAAGGATAGGAATATGATCAGAAGTTCAAAAGAGAGTGTATTCTTTTTTTTTTTTTAAGATTTTATTTATTTATTAGAGAGCAGAGGGAGGGACAGAAGGAGAGGGAGAAGCAGACTCCCTGCTAAGCAGGGAGCCTTACGCGAGGCTCAATCGCAGGACCCCAAGATCAAGCCAGAAATCTAAAATTAGTTTTACTGAGCCAAAATCAAGGTATCAACAGGGCCTCAGTCCCTTCTGAGCCTCTAAGGGAGAACCCATTCCTTGTCTCATCAGCTTCTGGTGGCTGCTGGCATTGCTTGGCTTGTGGCTACATCCCTCCAGTCTTTACCTCTGTTGTTACATTGTCTCCTACTCTCCTGTATGTCTCATCCTTCTCTGCCTTTCTTTTATAAAGACATTTGCAGTAAGATTTAGGGCCCACGTGGATAATCTAGGATAATTTCCTCATCTCAGGATCCTTAATTCAATCACATCTTGATAATTGAGTATAATATCCTTATCTCAATATCTTTAACTTATTACCTCTGTAAAAAATATTACCTTATAATGTAACATTCACAGGTTCCAGATATTAGGTCTTGATATTTTTGGAGGGCCACCATTCAACCCACTATGGAGAAGATAAGCATATTTACAATACAGAGCCCAATCTAACAAAAATATAAGAGTTCTTATCAAGAATATTTCCTTTATGTGCTTAGCAAATATTTAATGATTGTGTTTGTGCAGTAGAAAATATTTACCAAATGTCTGCAATGGACACTGTGTAGGTAGGACACAGTTATAGACATGGAAGCAAACACAGACCTTAACCTTATAGAATTTATACCTTATAGAGGGTGAAAGTAAGAGTAAAGTAGGGACAAAATCAGAGAGCCTATAATACAAGGATTAGGAATTACAGAGTCATATATCTCTTGTCCAGATCCCTAACTTCCATGAGATTATTATGATTTAAGAGTGAAGAACCTGAAGCCCAGAGGGGTTAACTAAATTATCTAAAGACACTTAACTCAGCAAAGAAGTGGTGAAAGGGGAATTGCAATTTGCTTCACTGATGAACATCTCTATAACTGACCTTGATCCATGATCGGTTCCTGAGATGAGGTCAGCTCTTAAATTGAGGTACCATGTGCTTTGTAGTTTAGGAGACCATATCTAGGAGTCATGTATAGAATGCTTTAGAATGGAGAAACCCTGGAGCAATAGTCCACTAATAGTCCACTAGGGGGCGGTAGTCAAGAGTTTGATGGTACATAAATGCTTGGCTGTATTCATTCAACAAATATTTATTTGGTCTACATTCTGTAGACTCTGGGTTGGGAGCTTGTGACAGAATAGTGAACAAAAAGGAGACACTGTGTTCACCTAGTTAGGAGTTTTCCATCTAGTTAGGGACATGGTTTTATTAATCCAAAGATTATGCAATAGGCATGACAAATATTTGCTGGCCCTGTGGCAGCAGAGAGCATGGCACCTGTAAGGAGGGGCTGAGAGGAGTGTTAGGTGGTATAGTAGTTTCCTACTGATGCTTTCCCAAGTTAACACGAACTTAGATGCTCAAATAATACAAATTTATTTCTATGAATTTCAGTTCTGTAGGTCAGAAGTCCAAAATGGGCTAAAATCAAGGTGTCAGCAGGGCTTTCTGGAGGTTCTAGGGGAGAACCTGAAGCTTCTCACTTTCCTTGGCTCATAGCCCTAAGAGTGGACTGAGTCCTGCTTGCATCACGTCACTCTGACAACCTTGCTTCTGTCCTCTCTGTCCTCACATCTCGTCCTCTTACTCTTCTGCCTCCCTCTTTTATGTTTAAGGATCCTTCTGACAATCTGGAATATTCTCCTTATTTTAATGTCATCTGATTAACAACCTAATTCTATCTGCAAACCTGATTCTCCTTTGCCGTGTAATCTAATATATTCCTAGATTCCTGGGATTGGGATGGGGGAGTCTTTGCAGGCTGTTATTTTGTCTACCACAGGTAGCACAGATCCTGTTAAGCATTTTAGCTTTATCCTAATAGCACTGATAGTCCACTGCTGGGTTTTAAGCAAGCTGGGGACATATGGTCAGATTTGTATTTCGAAAAGATAATTCTAACTAAAGGTGGAGAAGAGCTGAAGAGGCCACTTAAGAAGCCATTCCAGTCCCAGCGAAAATATACTTAGCTTGGAGTAGTGGTAATGGAAATGGTGAGATGCAGCTGGCCTTGAGAGAGATTTTAAATCAGAGAGACTGTATGATAGATTAGAGATGAGGGGTGCATTTTTGGCATGCAGAACCAAAAGACTGTGTGGTACTCTTCCCTGAAAAAGAGAATACTAGCAGAGGAGCAGCTTTTGGGGAAAAAAATGACATGTTGTTTTTCTGCATAGCCTGGAGGCAACTGTATCGTAGAAGGGGGGGGCAGGGAGCATGAAAATAGACTTTTGGAGTGAGGATTGGCATGAGTTGAGAACTGCATATGAAAAATAGAAAAGAGTGGGACTCTAGCTTTATACTATAAAATATAACTGTGTTCCTGGAGAACGATAGTGGTGGGCAGTAGGAGTGGAGATGGGTGTTATGTTGGGAGGTAGCATTCTTACTTATTTGAGTATTAGTAAGAATAACTTTCTTATGTTTCATACATGTATCTAGCAAGCAGTCACTGACTACCATACATACATACAGCTCTCATACTGTGCAATAACATCATAAAGGTAGAAGATATAGATACAGATATAGAATATTTCAGAAAACAAGAGGACAAATAAGGAACGATAAGTAGTAGGAATATGAAGTCATTCAGGATACCTAAAGATTAAGTTGCTTTGCTCACTGAAAAATCTGTATTACCTAAACCAGTGTCTGACACATAATGGTTGCTCTGTAAATGGATTGATTGATTAATTTATTGAAAGCCTAATATTAAAAAAAAAAAGAAAACCTAATATTAGTCATTGTATAACATTGTACTCTCTTAGTGTAACGACTGATCTTGTTCTTGCCTTCAAAATCTAAAATTTTAGTTTTAGGGACTAAAAATTTAATACGTGCAATAACAGAGTCATGTTTGGGTGCTGTGAATGATGGTGGAAAGGCTGAATTTGAAGCTGAAATTCTGGAGAGGGAAGAGAGAATGCACAGAGGCAGTGATGATGTCAAATCTTCCTATGATGTATTGTGCATCGGATTCAGTGTGTCATATCTAGTCTAGGTCCAAATCAAAGAGAAATTCAGTTAGCAAATATCTCATCTATAATTGAGTATGGGCTCCAAGGAGAACATTGTAATGAATTTTCATTGACAGACTCAGTAAGTGATCAGAGTTGTAAGAAATAAAGCCAGGAACAGTTCTTTAAGGCTATCGAAAGGTAAGTGTATTAGAAGTAGCTGGAATGAAGAAGGCAGATAGCGGGATTGATCAGAGGGAATCAGTTTCTAGGAGGAGAGGAGACACTTAGAAAACACTGAGTTATGAATTTGAAGGGCTGGTGCTTTGGAACAGGGTCATATATTAATGGATCACCGAGAATATTAAGGCAAATGCAGACTGATAAACCAGGCTGTGGGAAGCTACTGGTGGTTCTTATATAAGAGGGAAAATCTTATAAAGGTTGTGAAATTTCAGTCTTATGAAAATTGGAGATAATCATCTTGACTGTGTTGGAAATATACTAGAGAGAAAATATAGATAAACCATTTGAAGACTTTTGTTACAATCCAAGTGTCAGGAGATGCACCAAAGTGGTAGCTGTGGAAATAGGGGGAAAAAAGACACATGAGTGACTCTGTAGAAGATGGGAGAGAGAAAAGAGAAAGAAATAAGAGATCACTGAGAGTACGAGGTTGGCTTCTCTGAATCAGAAGTTAGGAATAAATGATGGCTAGAGTAAAGGGAGAATAGCAACGTTAGTTCGATCTTCTACTTGATACAATCTGAAGAAAATACCTACCAAGCTTAACTCACCAGCTGAGAAAATATAAAATACTGAAAAGTTGCACAAATGACTACTTTCCATTTCTATTTGTGTCTTCATGGAACTTCTACATTGATGTTAGTGCCACTTTCAGATCTTTTAAAATAGTCACAAATGTCCTCAGAGATCATTTCCATTGCTTTAAAAATTTCCGCCCAGACATGCCCTTCAGGAATCTCTGGTACCAAAATCCAAAAAGTGCTCCCAGGAGGAAAATATTAAGGATTCATTCATTTACGAGAATATAGTCAACGTAAAGTAAAAGTTGACATCATGGGCTTCCAGCAAGAAGCTTTGTTTCTCAACAGTTTTTTTTTTTTTTCCTCCATAAAGCATCCTGAGAAGTTTATCTGAAATCCTAAATTAGTCATAACTTGCCTAAGCTTAAATCTTGTAGGACGGAAACTGAACTCAGTAAAGCGGCATGCGGGACCCGTAGTGACCCACAGTTCTAGTCTCATCTCCTGACCCCTGCATACCTCCAGCCATGAAAATTGTTGGTATTTCAAATATTAAAGAAGACACATGTGACCCAGGTACTTCCTGTTCTAGACATGTGCACCCGGGAAAGACTCCTCTCGGGAGGGCTATGTCAGTCGCCCTTAACCTTGATCAATTCATCATGGTCTAGGGTCTGATAACTGAGACTTAAGGATGCAGATTTTTTTCACATCAAGAGCAGATGTCTTTCCTAAGGAGCAGATCTATTTTAACTAGGAACATCTAATTATCCATTTTAATATTTATTGAGGACTTATTTGAAGCAAAGAAGATACAGTGGTGAATGAGGTAGAGTTCATCCCCAACTTCACAAAACCCGCAGTCCAGCTGGTAGATGGGAGCACATCGTGGGAGTCCTGCTTGTCCAACATAGAGGAGCAGGGGTGCTATTAGCAGGAGAGTGATAGGAGTAGATTTGTATCCTAATACCCATATGACTTTATGATGAAACTTTTATAATGAGAAGTATTAACTACCAACATAGCAGTCCTCTTGTGCCGACATGTATTATCCCTCTGGAGGAAAGTCATAAAAGGAAGATTTTTTTTTTTTTCTTTTTAGATGAGCAAACTTGAAAGAAAAAAAAAAAAGGAACAAATGTGGTGCAGACTGCCACAATAGAACTTTCTTTCGTTCTTAGGGCGTACTTATAAAGTGGTATAAGAACATTGGAAAATAGCTCAGCATTATTTTATAAAGTTGAATGTATGCTTGCCACATGAGTCAGCAATTCCACTCCTAGGCATCCACCCAAGAGAAACTCTTTGTGCACCTGAACCAGATTATGCACATAAATACTCACCATTTGTAACTGCAAAAAAATTGGAAACATACTACATGCCCACCCATAGAAGAATTAAAAAAAAAAACAAACCTGTGGCATATTTATACAACAGGATACTAAAAAACATTTTAAACAAATTATATATATCAACACACCACTGTGGCAGTCTCAAAATTATGAAGTTGAGAATAGTAAGTCACAAACCAACACATCCAGTATAATTATGCAATGTCAAAAGACAGTAAAATGAAACATATTATTTAGAGATATATGTATATAGAAAACTATGAAGAACAATTCTGAATAATAGTGGTCATGGTGGTCTATCCTGGTTATTTTTCTGAATTTTCTGTGTTTATTATTATGTAATGTCCTTGCTGTTGTGTTTCAGATATATGATTTTATAGGCTTTAGAATAAGCCAATGTTTAATCTGTGGTTTGGTGAAGAGTCAGAATATCAGAGAGCTGAATAATGTATTGACTAAGAATATGAACTTTGGAGTCAGGCAAACCGTGTTCCAAATTCTGCCCCTCACTTTTAGTAATTGTGAAATTGTTCTAGGTACTCAAGATATACCACTGAGTAAAATAAACAAAAATCCCTGTCCTCATGCAGGTTACCCTCTTGCTGTTGGAAATAAATGTTTATGAATGCTTCTTAAAATAGTGAGCTCTCTGGAATACAGGCTCTGTGTTTTATTCATCTAAGTATACCCAGCACCTAAATCTGGCACGTAGTAGGTGTGTTTATGGAATTGAGTTGATGAATATGTGGATAGAATTAAACTGAATTCCATGAATAAGTGAACATTCTACTTTGTACGTCTATGGAACAAGAGAAATACAAATCGTTCCAAGCTTTGGCAATCACATTTGCAATCTCAAATCGAAGCTCAGCTTTCTTGGGGCGCCTGGATGGCACAGCGGTTAAGCGTCTGCCTTCGGCTCAGGGCGTGATCCCGGCGTTATGGGATCGAGCCCCACATCAGGCTCCTCCGCTGGGAGCCTGCTTCTTCCTCTCCCACTCCCCCTGCTTGTGTTCCCTCTCTCGCTGGCTGTCTCTATCTCTGTCAAATAAATAAATAAAAATCTTTAAAAAAAACACAAAAAACAAAAAACAAAGCTCAGCTTTCTGTAGCTTCACTCATTAACCTTAGCAGCCTCTGAGTCATATATAGAATGATATCAGTACTGTTGTTTTTAAATACAAGAAATAGAGATGAATAAACCTTAGTAGCATATGAGCACCTTTATAGTCTCTAATTTGAATTTTATCTGCTATCTCTCTAAGTTCTTTAGACCAATCATTTTAATTTCAGTACCAAATGAATTGCATTTTTTCACTTCTTGAAAACTGCGTTCTCTTGCTTCCATAATCCTAAAAGTTATTCCTATACACTATAAAACTGTTATTGACTCCTTTAATAGTTTTCAAAGTTAGATGGCAATGCAGTTTTCATATTATATTCAGTGTGTTATAGAAACAAAGCAAATGTGTATATTTCTGGAGTAAAGAATCCTTAGTGTTCATCACATTCTCAGAGGAGGTAATAACTAATCTGTTGCCAGATATTAGGTTCTCTAGAAAACGGGGTTCTTATAAGTAACAAGAGAATGATAATTTTTACATATATATAATTCTGTACACTTCTGATTATTCTTCTAAGTGGAATTGCTGGATCAAAAAAGTATGAATATTTTTAAGTCTCTTGCTACAAAGGTAAAAATTACCCCCTAGTAAGTTGGCGTTGCAGGTCTTCTTTTACATTGGTCCTTCGGTGAAAAACAGAAGCCCAAATAAAACATCTTACGGAAAATTGTTTGACACTGTAAGATTATGTCTCTTGTAATCTTAATATTACCTTCTATTCACATTGTATCAGATTGTGCCCCGACAGTAAATTTTTGTGATTCTAGATATTACAGACTTATTTCTTTGTCTTTCTGCATCTAGATTGAATAACTTATTTTCTTTATATTGAACAGTCCTTACAAAATAAAAACGTGACTACTTTCTGCCATGAAAACAAATCATGTGACTTTAATAGAAATATTTGTTTATTGGTCTAGGACGCTGGAGGTTTTCATTATCTATATAATTCAGAAACAATGTTTGTATTGCTTGTAACGAGGCAACCTCTATTGTAACTTGTGTTTTTGCCATATGACTCAGTTTTTTTACAAAGGTAGGTTTTGGTTACTTCTTTTTTTTTTAATAATATTTTTTTATTATATTATGTTAGTCACCATACAGTACATCCCTAGTTTTTGATGTAAAGTTCCATGATTCATTACTTGCGTATATCACCCAGTGCATCATGCAATATGTGCCCTCCTTAATACCCATCACCAGCCTATCCCATTCCCCCAAACCCCTCCCCTCTTAGGCCCTCAGTTTGCTTCTTAAGAGTTTCATTTTCATATGCTAAAGAATCTTTCGTAATATTAATTGTTAAATTGACTACCCATGAACTACTATCCTAATGAATTCATCTTACATCTAAGTTTAAACTCGAAAGCCTACAGAAAAGTTAAATATTAAATATCATGTCACATTTCCATACTGGTAATTACAGGTGTTCAATTCTAGTTGCTTACAGAATTCTATGATATCTCCAAAATCATAGGTTAGATAATTACAGTGAATTGCTTTGAGCTTATAGAATTGCATTTTTGGGGGCACCTGGGTAGCTCAGTCCTTAGACGTCTGCCTTCGGCTCAGAGCATGATCCCAGCGTTCTGGGATCGAGTCCCACATCGGGCTCCTCCGCTGGGAGCCTGCTTCTTCCTCTCCCACTCCCCCTGCTTGTGTTCCCTCTCTCGCTGGCTGTCTCTCTGTCAAATAAATAAATAAATAATCTAAAAAAAAAAAAAATTGAATTTTTTTTGTAACTTAATGCTGTTTAAGAGAAGCCTCCACCACAGTTTATAAAAATATGTGAGTGTTTAAGAGTAATAGTTTACAATTTTTATCAGCTTTTAAACCATTAAAAGCGTGTGTGTGTGTAGTGGTGGTGTGAGCAATGTCAAATGGAGTGGATGGGACTCTTCTGTGTCTAATACTACAGATTGCTTTTTCTTTTGAGGGGGAGTAATAGTTACATGAACATATCACCTAGGTTGGGTTTCAAAGATAAAAGAAATATTAAAATATCCTAAACTTATATGGCTTTAGAAATTTCAAATTCATTGAATTCATTACAGAGTTTCATGACTGGGTCAGTGAATAGCAAACCACATGATTAAAACACATTAAATTCAGTCTTAAAAAGCTAAAAACCAATTCAAAATGTTTTTTACCAAGATACCTAATTCTCATGTTGTTCTAGAACTATAGTATGTCAGGAATATGTGACTCAAAGTTACAGACACTGAGAGTGAGTAAGTCACTGATGGAAAAGAAAAGCAAACAAGCCAAAAAGCCTCAAGCCAATTAAAATCAACAAACAATAAAACCACATAGAAAAACTTCCATGCAAACCGTAGGTCTCTCCAGACTATATACCTCATGTTGATGTACATTAATAAGACTTTTGCTTATGTGAAAAAAGTTTACTAGATCCTTTATTTTTTACCTATTTCTAGACTTTTGTTTCTTGACTTTTGTTTCTTAGTTCCCCAAAACAGGGTTGTCCCTACCTTAAACACACACACACACACACACACACACACACACACACACACTCTCTTCTAATATATGTGTTAAGGATTACCTTTGTCTCTTGAATTTCAGAACCCTATCTCAGAGGAACCATTTTGTCATTTCACCACAAAATGTAAAAAAAATAATAAAATAAATAAATAAAGGGCGCCTGTGTGGCACAGCGGTTAAGGGTCTGCCTTTGGCTCAGGGCGTGATCCCGGCGTTATGGGATCGAGCCCCAAATCAGGCTCCTCTGCTATGAGCCTGCTTCTTCCTCTCCCACTCCCCCTGCTTGTGTTCCCTCTTTCGCTGGCTGTCTCTCTCTGTCAAATAAATAAATAAAATCTTTTAAAAAAATTAAATTAAATTAAATTAATAAATAAAAGCCCTTCTGTTTCTCAAAAAAGGAAAAGGAAATGCAATTTACCAAGTGTCCAATCTGCTGGACATTTAGTACACTGCATTTAATCTTCAACACAGCCTTGCAAAGTACATAATAATATACCTATATAAATAGATAAACCAGCCTCGGAGGACATAGCTCATCAAAGACCATACAGTGCGCATTACCGATCCTAGGATTAAAACCCAAGCCTCACTGGGTAGTCAAAGCCCAATTCTTTGATTGTTGATAACAAAATGTCAAAGTCATTTGGAAAGAAATAGTGAATGGTAGGAGCTGTTGTCTTAGTAATCTTGGTTGAAATGACATTAAACCTAGTTCAATGAAAAAAAAAACTGGCTTAAGAAAAAGAAGGAGCTGGGAGTTATTTAGGTTATTAATTGATTTAGGAATTAAAAATACAAATGTAGTCTAACTGTGGCACAAGAAAATTCACTGTGTCATCTAAAAATCTTACTGTATTGACCAATAAGCCTTTTATGTTTAAAGTTCCTTTTATGTTAACTTTTAAGGCTCTTAAGTAGTGACAGCATGGTCCTAGTTAGCTGTAGGCTGACATCCTATCATCATAACAAGCAATAATAGCAAGCAAAGGCTAATTTTCAGTAGTTCCAGTAAAAGTCTTGGGACTGATGCTCCTTGACTTGATTTACCTAACCATGTATACTACCATTAAACCATTCCCAGTTATGGTATGCTTATTGACCAGTTTTCAGTCACTTGTCCAAAGCTAAAACCATATAGTGGGGTTAGCCCTACTAGAACTTGATAGGGTGAATGTGGGGAAGGGTGGTTGCCAAAGCAAAATCTGGTCACTCTTTAGGGGAAGGGGGAAGATGGACACTGGACAGGCAAAACCAATAGACATCCATTGTAGCTATACGTTATGTTAAGAACTGAGCCTGTTAAATACAGCCATGTCGGTTCATATTTTGAAATTGGTTTAAATATGTTGAAATACCTTTCTTCTCTAGCTTCTACTGCAATCAATTTTGCAAAATGCTTTTCCTAATACTTGATACCTGATACTATGTCTAAAGACATTTAGTCAAGCTAAAGAAAATGTACATTATGTTGAAAACACAAGAGAATACCAATAAACAGATATTTGTAGTGATCCCAAGTGTAAGAAAGGAAAATCTTTATTGCCAACATTCGCTATTTAGGATAGCAGGTGCGTTAATCTATGTTTCTAAATAAAACCTGAAGCACATGTCTATAATCATCTACTTACTATTCAGATGGAAAGTTCCCTTTAGGGGTTAGTTTGATCTGTCAAACTACCAGATGGGTCTATAGCAGCATAAAGCTCTCTGAATTTTCTGTCCTTGCAACCTAAGCTTTTTCACTGGTCTGCTTACTCCTGAGAATAAACTGCCTCCAATTGAGCACTGCTGAGGAGATTTTGAACATGACTTTAACACACACACAGCCTGAGTGAGGTAAATGTGTTCGGTTACTTGAAAAACTCTTAAGGGAAATCGAATGCAATCTCCGATATGGAACTTTCATTTTATAGACTGCTGGGGTTATTGCTCTAGTTCTATCTAACACCAAAAATCTGAGTGAGCAGGCACTGGGCTTGACTTTATTACAGCTTTTAAAAAATAAACTGAAAATTATTTTTCTAAGTATCTTCATTTCTCTTTTTTCTTCTTTTTCCAAAACTACTCCTGAACTAGATAATTTCTAAATATTTCTCTTAAATACAACCTAATTAATACATAATTTACTGCACTTATATCAGCATATCTGCAATAAGTGATATTCATTTAATTCACTATTTATTCATAAATTTACCCATCAAGTGGCAGATGACGATCTACGAAGTTCTGCCAGCAGCATTATTGGTGCCGTAAATAAATAAATGTTTCGGGTGATGGACGCTTACTTCCTTAAGCATGAATATTTGTTTTAATCACGTCTGAGACTTTCAATAAGGGCCTTAACAGCTCCTTGTTTCCCCTTAACCTTCTTAAGCAGACTATGCCAAGCATTTATGTGATGACTTGGGGGCAGTTGTTCCCAACTGGATGATTGTACTCTAACAAAATAATTATCCTCATTATCAACCGAGGTGTAGCCCTACTTGCTCTTCTTGCTCCGTGCTCTAACATTTCCCATGTCTCTTTCCTTCCATATTCTGAGATGTTGCTTCTTCCAGCAGTCAAGAGGACATGCTTCTGTCAGTTTCCCAGAATCTCCATGTTCCCAAGTATGATTGTCTTCTTTAAACATCGTTGGCCTAGAAAACACCCAGTCAGGATTTTATGGAATATGAAAGTCCTTATGGTCCGAGGAAAACGCTGAGAGTTTTACCCGTGAATATGATGTTTGATGTTTTGGATGCATCGATTCTGGGGCATCTGTTTGGACTATTCAGTATCATTCCCCCCTGTCCCCCAAACTTACGTGTGGTGGGAAGAAGGTAAAATGGGATGTCTTTGGAGAGAAGTTATTGTTTTCATGATTGCACTCTAAAAGTTGAGATCACTAGGTATTTGGAGAAGGCATATGGTATTCTGATAATTTCTAAAATTATTTTGTTTCTATTCTCATAATTTCTTTTTAAAAAAAAAGATTTTATTTACTTTAGAGAGAGCGAGCAAGAGCACATGAGCAGAGGTGAGGGGCAGAGGGAAGAGGGAAAGCAGGCTTCCCCCTGAGCAGGGAGTCCACAGGAGGCTATCCCAGGACCCCGGAATTGTGACCCGAGCCGAAGGCAGACGTTTAACCTATTGAGCCACCCAGGCGCCCCTGTATTCTGATAATTTCTAAAATTATTTTGTTTTTCAGATATTTTCAGTATAAAATTGGGACATAACTTATATGAAAGTTCTCGGTTATTCAACAAATTCATCTATGGGATTTACTTTAGGGAGAGAAAAGTTGGTTGGATTTAGACCCTTCATTTTGGTTGTGTTTTTGTATTTCTCTAGTTGTGAAACATATAAACATAAAATTCAAAATCAAATTGTCCATATCCTTGTTTCCTAGAAACCAGAGATTAAACTCAATAAAAATTAAGGTGAAAAGGTGCAGGACCAATTATTACCTTCTGGTGGAAGCAAGAATAAAGAGTTCCTGTATTTGTTTCTTCCCGCCGCTGTAACAAATTACCACAAACTGGGTGTCTTTAAACAACACCACTCTTTCCTCTTCGAGTTCTAGAAGTCAGGAGTCTGAAATCACTCTGCAGTGTTAACAGTAAGGTGTCCACATGACTGGTTCTGCCTGAGAGTTCTGAGGGGAAAACCCATTTCCTGGCCGTTGCCAGCTTCTCATGGTTGCCTGCATCTTGGCTTGTGCCCCTTCCCGCATTGTCAGAGTGCATCACTCCAACCCCTGCTCCATTGTCACATAGACTTCTCTTCTCCTGCAGGTCTCCCTCTGCCTCCTCCTTCATAAGGACAATTGCGATTGCATTTAGGACCCAGCTGGATAATCAGTATAGTATCTTCACCTCAAGATCCTTAAAATCTACAATCTTTTTTACCATGTAAAATCACATACTCACAGCTTCTAGGAAATAGAACCTGGATATCTTTGGGGGCTATTATTCAGTCTACCACAGTTCCTATTTAGTATTTTGTGGCTTTTAAGAGTAATACAGACCTGCTTGATTTTGGCACGAATGAAAAAACTAATTTCATACCTTAAAAAGTCATTCTAGAAGGAAATGATTTTTTAAAAATATGTGTTCCATTTAATACTAGTTTGAATATCAAGCTTTTAGGTATTTGCTTTTTTAATGATATTTCTTTTGGATATTGAAGATTCAAAGGAATAATAATTTGGCCTATTAGCTAATCAATTCTAATCTCCTAGATCATTGGTGTTTGACCCACTGGCCCCTTGAAAACTGATGAAAGCTTCACTGGCTCTACATTAAAAATGCATATATAACAAATATTTATAACTTCAAGAATAAAAAAAAATTCAGGGAACCCCTGAAGACTAGCCATTAATTCTAAGTATAGATGTATAGATCCCAGATTAAGAATTCCTGCCTTAGATATATCCTTAGGTTTGTATTGTTATAAAATTCAACTCAAAGCAATGCATCTGCATTTTTAAGATGTTTGTTGCTTTCAGCCTACAGGTACGTGAATCAAAGGTTACTAGTCTTTTGTGAAGCTACTCAAAAGGAAAAAGATGTGTAATTGTATATACACTTTAAACTACTTTGCTCATCCTTTCAGTTGTTATCCACATTTCTTACGGTTTTCTTCAATTTAATCCTTTGCATTCCACATGTAATTTTGAAGAATAAGATCAGGTGGCTTGTGAAATCACTAAACTCTCTTTTAGGGGTCAGCAAACTATGACCCACAGGCCACCTCTGGCTCTCTGCCTGTTTTCATGTGGCTGGTGAGTAAGAGTAGTTTTTACATTCTTAAAGGTCAAAAAAAAAATCAAAAGAAGAATAATATTTTGTGGCACATGAAAATTATATGAAATTCAAATTTCAGTGTTCATAAAGTTTTACTGGAATACAGCCACATTGATTTGTTTATATATCGTCTGAAGCTGCTTTCCCACTGCAATGGCAGAGTTGGGTGTTTTTGAAAAAGAGACCTGTGGCCTACAAACCTAAAATACTTATCATTTATAGGAAAAGTTTGTTGACCTCTGCTCTAGTTCATCATTGAATTCACCAAATGTTTATTGAGTGCCTCCTGTGTGCTGAGTCTGTGACATTCTAGTTTTCCGTTCTTCTGCATCATGACATTGGCAAATATATTTGTTTTTATTATATAAAATATGAATGTTATAGCATTTTATATTTCTAGACTAGAGTTGATGAAATCTGAAACAGTGCTTTAAATCTTAATAAATGATATTGGCAAAGGGGTAGGGTAGCTTAGAGGTCCATTTCAATGAAAAATAAGTATTTTGAAAAGATGCCATTTTTGTCTACAGGCAAAAAACAAACAAATGACAAAACAAACAAACAAAAAATCACTGCCATTACATGTGCCTATTTTTAGCTGCATAAATAATGCCATAAACGGCTTTCTGAAGTCTTTGACCACATCTGTGTGCACGTGTTTTTCTTTTACCCCGTTGTACCTGTCAGCTTTAATTTTAAAAGCGAGGCAAGCAATTCCATTTCTCTGACTTCTGCCCTTATGCTGCTGCCTTATAAGAAATGAGCAGCTGGCGGGGGCAAAGGTCAAAGCATGCACATACCTGCCCAGGAACAAAGTGGAAGCCAAAAGGTCTAATTTTAGCCTTCATTCTCTTGGGAATAAGCTAAGAGTCACTAACAGGAATTGTTTTGGAATTAATAAACAACATACTGTAAGGTATGAGTCATTAAAAAAAAAAGAAGCATGATTTTCATATGGTGTTGAGTGGAAATAGCAGAAGGATTGAGTTATCAGTGAAAAATGCTGAGGTTAGAGTCTTTTGAAGCCAGAGTAAAAAAATATATCACAGCAGATTTGGAGCTTGACTTTTGAGAAATAATAAAACTAATGAATCTCAAACACTAACCTAAAATGCAACCTGTTTTTAGTCTTCTGATTTTCTTATGTATTTGTTTTAAACTGGTTAAAATAGCGCTCTCACCCTTCAAGTAGTTTTACAAGATTTTGGTTCATCTGTAGCATTTGCTTTAAATCCCATATGACGGCATCTCTTATCCATTCATCTCCTCTGCTAACCACAGATGCAACCATCGGTGGAATAAGAACACCACATTTTGCTGTATATTTTTTTCAGTATAAGGTCTTCTACAATCAGAGAGTCTTATACAAACCAAATAGGAAGAAATTCCAGAGGAAAGAGAATATGTATTAAACATGTTTTAACTTAGTTTTCATGGGCCTGCTACCTAATTACTTTAGCCCATTCTGACTTCCTTTGGAAAACAAATCCATGGTAGGTTCTTTACTTCCCAGTTAACTAAGCCTTTCTTATTGAGTTGGATTAGCTAAACTGATTTGCTTTCTTAAATTAAAAAATTCATCATAAAATATTTCAACACACAGTATACAGAAATCAAAATGATGGACGGAAGTTCCTGTACCCGCAACCTAGATTTGGCAGATGGTAACATTTTGCCATATGTTAGTGAAATTGGTGTATATTGTTAGAATCCCAAGCATATCCCTCTCTTTCTCACAGTCTTTATTGGTGACCACTATATATGACCTGTATCATTCTTGTGGGTATATGTATACTTTTACTATTTATGTATGCATTCAGAGCTTGTTTCAGTGTTCTTTCCATTTTTCATCTCTACATGTTTGGAAGTGTGCATCCTATTTCTGTTATTTGGGTATGTACTTTGAAACTATAACGTCTACTTAAAGCATACAGTACTAGTATCTCTCTCCTTAGACATTAAAATCTCACTCTCTTCACGCACCCCATTTTGCATGTTAGAATTTATCTAGCTTTAGTTACATATTGTTTTTAAATGTTCTTAAGCTAATTATTGTTTTAATCATGATGCTTATTTAGATTTACCCACCTTCTTTTTTTTTCTGGGCTCAGTTTTTTTTCTTACTGAAAAGCATTGTTGGGTAGTTCTTTCAATGAATGGTAGATTCTCTGTCTTGGTAATGTCTTTTATTTTTATCTTAATTATTAAATGGTTCTTTACTTGAGTAGAGAATTCTAGGCAGACAGTTATGTTCTCTCAATACTTGAAAGATACTTTATTATCTTCCAGTCTCTGTTTTGCTATTATCTATCTCCTGTCAGCCAGATTGTACTTTCTTTACAAATGAAGGGGCTTACCTTTTTCATCCCTGTAAGATCTTTTTTGCCAATGTATTCTGCGGTTTTATTATTTTTATATATTTGGTACAGACTTATTTTTATTTATTATGCTTGGTTTTATGATTCTTTAATCCCAGAATTGCAGTTCTAAAAGATTTTTAACTCTCATATCTTTCAAAATTGCTTCTATTTTTAGCCAACTAATAAAACGTCCATTAGCCAAATGTTGGAATTTTTTGTCCTAACCTTAATATACCTTCACTGCTCTTACGTATCTTTTATTTTTTTTTATCCCATGCTGCATTCTGTGTAATTTCTTTAGACAGTTCCTCTGGTTTACCAGTTCTTTTTTCAATAGTCTCTAAACGAAAACCTAGCTATTGAAATGTTAATAGTAATGACTATTATCTTTCCTTCTACAAGTTCTTTTTTTTTTAATGTTTTCTATTCTTCTATGTGTGTGTGTCTTTAAATAATTGAACACTTATTTCATAGGTTCTTTCAGTTATTCTATTACCTCAAATTGTGGGGATTTTGGGGGGGTTTGTTTGTTTTTTTGGTAGACTCTTACTCATAGTGAACATTTCCTTGTGTGTTTTGTAATTATTGTTTGTGAGTTATCTATATGGGAATTTTACATAATCTGGCTTGTGAAAGTTTTCCTATAAAGCAGTCTTATGTTTACTTCTTCATATGCCTGAGAGGAGTCCCCAACCCATGACCAATTTTAAAATGGTAATTTCTTACACATAGCACTCATATACTGTGCAGGCAGTGTACATTTTTACTCCAGACCAGTATACAACATAGGAGCCCTGGTCAGGTCAGAGATAAGCTTTCTTATCATCTCTTTTGGTCAGGAAAGTTTTTTTTTTTTAAGAGGGCATGTGCCAGCAGAGGGGGTGGAGGGTGGGGCGGTGCAGGGGTAGAGGGGCAGAGGGAGAGGGAGAAAGAGAATCTTAAGTAGGCTCCACACCCAGGATGGAGCCGGTTTCAGGGCTTGATCCCACAACCCTGAGATCATGTCCTGAGCTGAAATCAAGAGTCCAATGCTTAACCAACTGAGCCACCCAGGTGCCCCAGGAAAGATCATTTTAAGGATCCTATTCACTAATGGTACAGCCTGCAGAGCAGAGTTATTCAGAGTTTGGGCAGACTCTCTGGAAGTAGATTGAGGACTCTAGGTTTTAATCAGCCCTCTGGTGATTCTTACGAATGCTTAAGTTTGGGAAGTATAGCCTTAGAGAGGATTCCAACTTCATGCAAGAATCTCGGTTCCAGCTTGCTTTCTCATTTAGGCAGGCCTCAGAACCTTGTTTCCTGTCAGTTAATGGGCATTAAAATCTGAAACTCTATCCTCAGGTTTGATAGACCTCCCCCCAGTCCTGTCCCGACCTCAAGGTCTGCTGCAGCAACAACTTATTTGTCCATCTCGGGTTGTCATTTTACTTTACTCTTTGTGCATTCAGGGACATCTCATTTTTCTTATGAACTCAACTGTGTTTTATTTAGAATTTCAAGATGTTGGCAGTAAGAAGACTTCTAGCATAGCTAGTACTGCCAGAAGACTTAGCTAAATTGTTCGTGTTATATACTGATATTATCTTGAATAGTGAATACACATTTTGTTTTAAATTTGAATACTGAGAATTGATGTGTGGCCCCCAATTTTCCTTATATAATTACCTGATGATCCCAGGTTCTTTAAATCTTCACACAGACACAAAAGATATGGGAACAAAAATTGAAGCAAAGGTATTGACATAGGATCTTTTATAGAATAAAAATAGGAGTGTTGATTGCTTAAAGGTCTTGCATATAGCAAAATGGAATCAAGATAATTGCTCTCAAGAACATTTAATATGTCTTGAAATATAAGCTAAGTGCTTTACATGTGTCATCTAATGAAGTCCTTAGAAATAGTCCATTCCCATTTTATAGATGAGAAAGCTAAAGCATGGAGAGTGAGGGATCTTTCCCAGATCACATGGCTATTAACTGAAGTGGGATTTGAACCCATGCAGCCCAACTAGAGAGCTGATGCTTTAACCAATACACCATACTTCCTTCTAGAAAAGAGAAACAGCATTTTGAACAAACACGATTCATGTGTCATGCTAAGCCCTTTCACCCATTTCCTATTTAATGCTTACAACAGTCCTACGAGTAGTTCCTACCAGTCACCCCACCCTTTTATGGTTTTTAAGACATGGTGCTCACATAAGTTAAGTATTTTGCTTGAGTGAATCAGAGTTGAATTTGAACCTAAGACTATTTGCTGCCAAAGCATCCTCCCTATGGTAAGCAGGCTGGCTTATACTCCGTTCAAAATTTGTTGTTCTGCGGTTATAATGCAGTTTATTGATTGCAAAATTACCAACCCAACTATTGGAAGTTTTTGTTTAGGGGACAAAGTAATGTCCACTGGGGCCCTGTGATTAACAGAAAGCATCATTGGACTAAGAAGTCTGAAACAAAATAGTCTTTGTTTTGTTGACTAGGGCGGTAGGGCTATTTATTATGTCACCTATTCTTCCTGGGTTTCGGTTTTCTCTTGTTTGTTTTTAAACTACATCCTCTCTAAATGTTTTTGTAGCTCTGCTGTTCTCATTCAATGCCAGTAGTTCATAATAATTTAGTTTTTTCAGCCACAGACAGTTAAATCTTAATGATTCAATCTTATTTTGCTGCTCTTTCCTCAGCAAGACTCCATCTAGTATTTTGTGATGTATAATGATGTGAACTTGAAACATTCATAGCTGTTGTCCGGAGAACTAAGGTAAACTTGGTCATCTCACATGATGACCGCTGGCTCTTTGCTTATTAAGAATCTCATTAGCATCGGTCATCATGACTGGAAATGCAAGTACTTGATTGTTAAAATACTTATATCACAGAAAGAAATCATTGAATTTGGGTGATTTAGCATAACATAGAAAAGTGTAGATTCTAAGTCCGTCTTGGATTAGATGTCCAGCTTTGCTAATTCCCAGTGGTGAAGGTGAGTTTCTCTCCCAGCCTGTTTTCTCCCCTGTAAAATGAGGGGAAATAATCGTCTCTACATAGTAGGGTGAGGATTATATGAGCAAAAGCATGAACACCTTCAGTGCAGTGTCTGTAGCATAAGTAAGCACTCATAAATTTTAGCTCTTCTTAGTGTCATTGTCACCATGATGATTCCTATTAAGCATCTTTCCTTTCTATTAATAGCTCCCACTGAATGAACTACCAGGGAAGTAAAAATGTAATGCTGAAATTGATGCAGATTTTTTTAGTTGTGTCAGTTTTTTGAGTCTGGTTCCTTCACTGTTCTCATCAACAAGAGCAAAGTTGCACAGGACACAGGAAACCCATTCTAAGTGAAGTAAATTTGTGGAGCACCTGAGTGACTCATTTGGTTAAGTGTCTGTCTTTGGCTGAGTTCGTGATCCCAGGGTCCTGGGATTGAGCCCCATGATGGGCTCCCTGCTTAGTGGAGAGCCTGCTTCTCCCTCTCCATCTGCCCACCCCCTGTGCTGTCTCTCTCTCTCTCTTGCTCACTCTTCTCTCTCTATCTCAAAATAAATAAATAAAAATCTTAAAAAAAATAAGTGAAGTACATTTGTAGTCAGTCCCATTAATTACCAGTTGCTGTTGTTGCTTATATAGTTGACCCTTGAACAACATGGGTCTACTTATACATGGATTTTTTTAAATCAGTACAGTACTGTAAATATATTTTCTCTTCCTTAGGACTTTGTTAATAATATTTTCTTTTCTCTAGCTTACTTTATTATAAGGAAACAGTATATCATACAGATAACATACAAAACAGGTGTTGATCGGCTGTTTATGTTATCGTCGGGCTTCTGGTCAACAGGGGGAGTCAGAAGTTATATGTGGGTTTTTGACTGTTCAGGAGTCAGTACCCCTAACGCTGGT
This sequence comes from Ursus arctos, assembly GCF_023065955.2. Taxonomy (NCBI): domain Eukaryota; kingdom Metazoa; phylum Chordata; class Mammalia; order Carnivora; family Ursidae; genus Ursus; species Ursus arctos. The sequence goes on from NW_026622930.1 coordinate 21,240,684, forward strand.
GTCATTCAGAGGTCAACTGTGTAGCCTTTTTGCATTTAAGCTTGTGCTGTTTAGCCTCCCAGGCTGCGGAGTATTCTTACATAAATTGAGACTGTCTGTCTCTCAGTCCTATACACCAGTGCGCCTGTCTGCTACTGTCACTTCTAAGCAATTGACTCTTGGAGTTGTGCTTTTGTGTCCTGATAGCATTGCTCCTGGCCACTTTTCTCACAGTTTCCCACATCTCCTCACCATGGGGCAGATGGGTAACTGTTCCATTTTCATCAATCCTTTAGATATATTCAGTGCTAACAAGCCAAGTTTTTTGGCTGTTGGCTGATTGCATATCTCTGGGTTTTACTCTTAGAGATCTTCTATGGCTGTCCCTGCTAACTGGCCAGCCCAGAAGAGCGAATGCTGATGAAAGCAATATTTGATGGACTCTGATCATCCCCTGGATTTTGATGCCAAGGTCTCTACATTTTTAGTTTCCTGGCAGAGTTGTTATTTGACCTCATATTGTTGAATTGCAAGTTTTAGTTCTATGCTATTGTTAGTTTATGTGACTATAGAGGTTCCCCATTATAAATGATATTTAATCTTTGTATCTAAAGTCTGATTTTTGGATCATAGCACTGGGATGATTTCTTGTAAATTTCTTGCAGATTTACTCCAAACCTAATTAATGTCATTGAATACTATTTATCATATATTTATTGTTTATTATGCACTAATCACTGAGGATGCAAATCCAAGTAAGATATATGATCTTTCTAGGTTTAGTTACACAGGTGTACACTTGGTGATAATTCATTGAACTGTACATTTGATAACCTTTTGTTTGTGCACTTTATACTTCTTACTAAAAAAGTTAAAAAAAAAAGATGTGGTCTGACCTCAAGGAATTTATAGTCTAGTAGGAAAGCAGATATGTAAATTAGTAATTTTTAAATAGCGTTGAATGCTATTAGATGAGCAGATTTCTGTGGAAGCACAGAGAAAAGTCATAAAAATACTAGGGATTTATGAGAAAATTCTTAGAAGAGATGACACTATACCAGAGTTTTAAAAGTTAAGTAGTAGTTATCCATGCAAGAAAGGCATTCAGAAGAAAAGGAGCAGGATTATGAAAACAAGATCTCATGAGGCAGCCTACCTGGATGGGACAGGGTGCGATATGTTTGCAGGTGGGTCACGGGAGCTGAAATTAGGCTACTTCTATTGAACAAGATCTGCAGAGACCCTGGATATTAACCTGAAGAGTTTAAGGATAGAACGATTAAATAGTAATAATTAAGGTTTAGTCGTGGGAAGGGGAATTGTCAAAAGATACTGAGAGTGAGTGACAAAAGGTTAGGAGAGACTTTCGGAAAGCAGTGACACATCAGCCAAGGAAAGGTGAGTCTCCAGGATGGGAATGTGATCAGGAGTGTCAAATGTTTCAAAGATCCCAAATAAGATAGGAATAGAAAGATATCCATTGGCTTCAGCAGTATATGGAGGTGATGTCATGCTGCTATAATTTATATAGAACAAAATAAACTATATTATCTCTGAGTAAGTCATTTTGTTACTTGTCCTCATTTTTCATCCTTTTTTAACTACCTCAATTTTTTCCTTCCCATTTTATTTGTATTTTGTGTCTCTTACTTATTAATTCTTATATCTCTTTCTCTTTATCTGTAACTCCTTCCCCCTATTACTTAGAAACCTTAACTTCCTAAATATGAAAGAGATTATTTTATCATGGAAAATTATGTATAAAATCTTTTCTACAACCACTTTTTTTTTATTAAATGAGATTAGCTTATAATATAAACAATTAAGTGGTTTCCGTTGTACTTGTGATGATGTTAAAGAAGCACATTTGGATTTGCACGTATCTCAACCTTCCCATCGTAAATAACTCTGTTTCCTACCTGTTGCTGTCTTCTACCCAGTGTTCTACTCTAGTCCTATTCCTGGGTATATGTGCTATCTTAATTCATAATGACTTTTAATCAAAATATAATGAGTCATTTAGAATTTACATTTAGAAATGGTATATATTATATACGTGCATATACACACATACATAGAAAGAGAGATAGAGCATCTCTTGTAAAGGGTCACTTGGATAATGATTTTGGAAAATACTTTTTAAAATGCTTTCTATTGTTTCGGAATAGTTTTGAAGCAAATGGCAGTTACTATATGTAGTTTGTGCTACACAAAACCGCAAGATCACAGCCATCGTTACCTAGCAGTTATTTTTATTTCTAACCCTTTAAGAACAGTATTTCTGGTTTGTCTGATGTTTAAGGATTTTAGAAATTACTTCCAAAATATAATTGGATCTATTAAGCTTTCCTGATTTTAGGTGAATGCAATGTTTTAGCAGTAACTCTGATGTACCATTTTAATTTTCACTACTGTTATTAAGGTATCTAAATTTTACTAGGTCCATTTTTCCTCCTCAGGCTAGTTTTGATTACTACTGTTCTGATACACCATTTTGCTTTCAGTCTCCACAATATAGTATTATTTAGCAATTCATAGACTCTCAAAGAATATGATTATCCTTAGATATTTTTGAAATTTGAATTCTGGTTATATCTCAAATGAAAATTCATGGTACTTTTTTAAGTAGATGAGAATCATAATGTTCTGATCTAGTAAGATCTAATGTGGTAATCACCAAGAGCACTATACATAACAAGAGTAGTACACTGATCAGATTAATATGATTATTCTCTTTGTCCGTGCTATTCCTAGTCTTAGAATTTAACATTCTGCCTTTTCATTCTTTCACTGTATATGTATACATAACTATATTTTCTGTTTACTCTTTGACTTCTTTCACCAAGTCATCTTGAGATTTTTGAGATTATTTTAATATTAACTTATTTTATTTATTTATATATTTAACGCAACTATTTTAATATAATAACATAATTTCATAGAAGCCAGTAAAACAACTCTGAAATCTATCAAGCATATTGGACAAGAAATACTTACCATTGTTTAAAGAATAGTTAAAAGTCAGACTATACTTTTGTGGCTTATAGCACATAAAACAGCAAGATAGTAGCTATTATGCTAGCGTGTACTTTTATATCTAAGTTCTTAAGAACATTACTTACTGATTTTTCTTATATTTAAAATGCTTAATATTTTATCACTTAACTGCAGAATATTTGAAATTGAGCTATAATTTTATCAAAATGTTATACTTTAAAAGAACCATAATCTAAGATGCTATGACATTAGTGTTAAATTGAATTATCCATATATTTTATTGATTTTCACTTTTCACTAGATTTTACTGTTGATTTACTTAGCCATAATTAATAATGAACTTTCTCATTCCAAACTAAAATTTACTTTAGATAGAATTATTTTTATGGGGGGGAGGGGGCTGCTAGATGTTGGTATCCAGTTCTCTCTCTCTTTTTTTTTTCCCCCAAAATGCATGGCAATGTAAAGTTCTTAATATTTTCTCTTTAGTCTTTTAATATTTAATAAAGATGCATTGAATAAATTTAATAATGAAAGTGAAAATTCCTTATGATTCTTGTAATATAATAGGTTCTCATTAAATACTTTACATTTACTATTGATTCCAAGGTTTAAAACCAAAACGATACATTAGAAGATTTATTTAAAAATCTTACCATTAGTTCTGTTCCTTTGCCACACATTTGCACATCCTATTTTGTTATGTATTCTGCCAGGAATAATTTATGCATATAAAGAAAATAAAAATACATATAATTTTTCTATTAATTTTTACCTAGCTGGCAACATGCTCCACACTGTTCAACATCATGCTTTTCACTTAATATGCTTTGGAGATCTTTCCGTATTAATGTATGATGAACTTCATTCTTTTTAGCAACTCTGTAGAAATTCCGTTCAGTGAATATACCATACTTCATTTAACAAGTTTCCCTGCCAATGTGAATTTAATATATTCTCAGCTTTTGCTGTAATGCTGCAATGAATAAAGACATATACATGTCATTTGCACAAACAAAAGTATGGCTGTGGAATAAATTCCCAGAAGTAGAATTGTTAAGTCAAAAAGTATGTGGATGGATCATTCTGGTAGTGTTTGTATAATTTCTTTCCATAGGGTTATACCAATTTCCACTCCTGCTAGGAATGAATGAAAATGTGTATTTCCTCATTCATACAATAATAATGTGTTCATACTTTTTACTTGATTGTTAAACCAAAGATTTTATCCCTATTTTATATGTAAATATTTGAGATTCAGGATTGATGAAAGTGCCCCATGAAGTATAGTTTCGAGCTTTCATATCATAATGCCACATCTACCATTTTTTTGTCACTTACCACATGATATGTTGTTAGATTCTTATATTTTTCCTGAGTTATTAAAACATAAAGTAATATTAAATTAATGGTAGTAGCAAAAAACTATGCAAACAGATATAAGAACAGTAGTATTTCTGGATATATGCTCAAATACATACAGAATTTTGTTCCCAATGAGATTTCATTTCAAGCAAGTGGGTAAAATTTTGGTAATTTTATAAATGGTTTTAAGACAACTAGCAATTTATGTCCAAAAAAAAAGATAAAGTATGATCCGTACCACACTCCTTTCAACAAAATTAATGCCAGATGGGTCAAAGATTTACATTGAAAAAAAACCCAACAGGTATATAACTTGCAAAGGGAGAGGACTGTGCACATATACACACACATCACATATGCACATGCCAATACAATGAGCTGGAAATGAAATTTAGGAAGTAGTAATAGAAGTTGACTTGTGGTTACCTAAGAGAGGAGGAGTCAGTGTTTGAGTATTGAGGAATGAAGGTTCCTTTTGAAAGAAAATATTAGGGCAGTTTTAGATTCACAACAAAAGTGATAGGAAGGTACAGGGATTTCCTGTATCCCTTCTGCCCCCACACAAGCCTCTTACATTAGCAACCTCCTCCACCAGAGTCATACATTTGATGATCCTACATTGACACATCATAATCACCCAAGATCCATAGTTTATATTAGGGTTCTCTCTATGAAGTGCACATTCTCTAAGTTTGGACAAATGTATAATAATATGTATCGATTACTATAATACCATACAGAGTATTGACATTGCCCTAAAAATCCTCTGTGTTCTGCCTTTTTTTCCATTCCCACCCCCATTCTGCTAGCACCACTGATCCTTTCACTGTCTCTACAGTGAATGTCATATAGCTGGAATCATACAGAATGTAATCTTTTCAAATTGGCTTTTTTTTCGCTTTTGTAAATGCATTTAAGGTTCTTCCATGTCTTTCTGTGGCTTGATAGCTCATTTCTTTTTAGTGCTGAGTTATATTCCATTGTCTGGATGTACCACAGTTTATCCATTCACCTTCTGAAGGGCATCTTGGTTGCTTCCAAGTTTGGCGGTAATGAATAAAGCTAAAGCTACCGTACTGATCCATGTGCATATTTTTGTGTGGACATAAGTTCTCAACTCCTTTGCGTCAATACCAAGGAGTGCTATTGCTGATATGTATGGCAAGAGTATGTTTAGTTTTGTAAGAAACTGCGAAACTGTTGTCAAAAGTTGGGGTAGCATTTTGCATTCCCAGCAGCAGTTAATCACCATTGCGAGTGCTCCACATCCTCTCCAGCATTTGTTGTTTTCAGTGTTCCAGATTTTGGTCATTCCAATACGTATGCAGTGTAATATCAGTGTTTTAATTTGTATTTCCTTGATGGCGTAGTATATGGAGCATCTGTCCATATGTTCTGTATCTTCTTTAGTGAGGTATCTGTTAAGGTCTTTGGCCCATTTCTGAATCATGTTTATTTTCTCATTGTGAGTTTTAAGAGTTCTTTGTATATTTTGGGTAACAGTCCTCTATGAGATGTGTCTTTTGCAGATATTTTCTCCCAGTCTGTGGCATGATTTTCACAATATTGATGTTGTCTGTCACAGAGAAGAAGTTTTTAACTTTAACGAAGTCCATCTTATCACTTATTTCATGTGTCCTATCTTTGGTGTTGTATCTGAAAAACCATCACCGTACCCAAGGTCATCTTGATTTTCTCCTATTTTATCTTCTAGGAATTTCATGGTTTTGCATTTTAATTATAGGTCTGTGATCCATTTTGAGTTAACTTTGGTGAAAGATGTAAGGTCTGTGTCTGGATTCACTTTTTTGCACAGGGAAGCCCAGTTGTTCAAGCGCTATTGCTAAAGAAACTATCTTTGCTCCATTTTATTACCTTTGCTCCTTTGTTAAAGATAAGTTGACTGTATTTATAGGGTTATTTCTCAGCTTAATATTTTATTGATCTATTCTTGTACCATACTGTCCTCATTACTGTAGCTCTATAGTAAATCTCAAAGTCAGGTAGCATCAGTCTTCCCACTTTGTTTTCCTCCTTCAATATTGTTTTGGCTACTCTGGATCTTTTGTTTCTTCATAGAAACTTTAAAATCAGTTTGTCAAAATCCATAAAATAAATCCTGATCCTGGGATTTTGATTGGGATTTCGCTGAATCTGTAGATCATGTTGGGAAGAACTGACATCTTGACCATTTGAGTCTTCCTATCTGTGAACATGGAGTCTTTCTCCATTTATCCAGTTTTCCTTGATTTTATTCATCAGAGTTTTGTCATTTTCCTCAAGTAGATCTCGTACATCTTTCATAAGACTTATACCTAAGTATTTCATTTTGGGGATGCTAATGTAAATAGTATTATGTTTTAAATTTCAAATTCTACTTGTTCATTGATGGTATATAGGAAAGCAATTGACCTTTGTATAATAACCTGTATCCTGCAACTTTACCTATAGTTATTAGTTCCAGGAAGTAGTTTTGTTTTTTTCTTGTGTGTTCTTTCAGAATTTCTATATATACAAACATATCATCTGTGGACAAAGACAGTTTTATTCCTTCTTTCCCAATTTGCATACCTTTCATTTCTTTTTCTTGCATTCTTGCATTAGCAAAGATCCAGAACAATGTTGAAAAGGAATGGTGAAAAAGGACATCCTGAATGGGAAATCTTCAAGTTTCTCACCATTAAATATGTGACATCAGCTATAATTTTTTTGTGTGTCAAGTTGAGAAAGTTTCCCTCTGTTCCTGGTTTACTGAGAATTTTATCATGAATAGGTATTGGATTTTGTCAAGTGCTTTTTTAATCTGTTGATATTAATCTGTTCATGTGATGGCTTACATTAGTCGATTTTTAAATGTTAAACTAGCCTTACATATCAGGTATGAATCCCACTTGGTTGTGGAGTATAATTATTTTTAGACATTGTTGGATTTATTTTCTGAATATTTTGATGGGAGTTTTTGCATCTATGTTCATAAGAGATATTGGTCTGTAGTTTTCTTGTAATATATTTGCCTACCCTGGGCACTAGGGTAATTCTGGTCTCATATTATGAGTTAAGAAGTACTCCCTCTGCTTTTATCCTCTGAGGAGATTGTAGAAAGTTGGTAAAATTTCTTCTTTATAATTAAGTTCACCTGTGAACTCATCTGGGCCTGTTGCTTTCTATATTGGGGGGGGGGTGATATTCATTATTGATTCAATTTCTTTAATAGATCTAGACTTACTTATATTGTCTATTCTTGTGTGAGTTTGGACAGATTGTATCTTTTAAGGAACTGGTCTGTTTTACCTAGGTTCTCAAATTTGTGGACATAGAACTATTCATGGTATTTCTTTATTATTCTTTTCAAGTCCATGGGATCTGTTGTGATGCCCCCTCTTTCATTTCCAATATTAGTAATTTGTGCCCTCTCTTCTTTTCTTAGTCAACCTGGCTAGAGGGTTATCAATTTAATTGATCGTTATTGAGAACCAGCTTTTGGTTTCATTGATTTTCTCTATTGAGTCCCTGTTTTCAATTTCATTGATACCTGCTCTATTTCTTATTATTTCTTCTCTTAGGCTTTCTTTGGATTTAATTCGTCTTTCTTTTTCTAGATTTCTAAGGTTGAAAGTTAGATTATTGATTTTTTGATCCTTCTTCTTTCCTAATACATTCATTCAATACTGTAAATTTCCCTGTAAGCAGTGCTTTCAGAGCATCCCAGAAACTTTGGTAAGTGCTGTTTTTATTTTCATTTAGTTCAAAATATTTCGTAATTTCTCCTTTGACCCATGTGTTAAGAAATGTGTTGTTTTACACCTACGTACTGGGGATTTTCAAGTTATCTTTCTGTTCTTGATTTCTAGTTTAATTTCATTGTGGTCTGAGAGCAGACACTGTATGTTATATTCTTTTAAACTTGATAAGGTATCTTTTATGGCCTAGGATGTGGTCCATCTTGGTGAATGTTCTGTGTTAGCTTGAGAAGATTATATATTCTGCTGTTGTTAGATGAAATAGTCTGTAGATGTCAATTATATCCAGTTCATTGATGGTGTTGAGTTCAACTATATCCTTACTGATTTTCTGCCTTCTGGATCTGTCCACTTTTGATAGAGGGTTTTTGAAGTTGCCAGCTATTATGATGGGTGTATCATCTATTTATCTTTGTAGTTCTATCAGTTTTTGCCTCATGTAGTTTGATGCTCTGCTGTTAGGTACATACATGTTAATAATTATTTTATCTTCTTGGAAAATTGATCCCTTCATCATTATATAATACCATTCTTTATTCCTAATATCTTTCCTTCGTTTGAAGTCTACTCCGTGTTAAATTGATATAGCTATTCCTTCGTCTTTTGATTACTGTTAGCATGGTTTATTTTTGTCCATCCATTTACTTGGAATCTGTATATGTCTTTATATTTTAAAGTAGATTCCTTGTAAATAACATATAGTTGGGTCACAGTGTTTTTGATGTGCTCTAAAAATCTCTGCATGCATTTAGACTATTGACATTCAAAGTGCTTTGAATATAATTGGATTAATACCTACCATATTTGTTACTGTTTTCTGTTTATTGCTCCTGTTCTTTGTTCTTAGTTTTTCTTCCACTCTTTTTCTGCCTTTTGTGGTTTTTAGTATTTTATATGATTCCATTTCCTCTCTTTCTTAGTATATTAGTTATACTTCTTTTTTGTAGTGTTTGTCCTAGAGTTTGTAATCTATATTTACTACTAATACAAGTCCACTTTCAAATAACACTATACCACCTCACTGGTAGTATAAGTACCCTATAATCCCAAAATAATCCTAATTTTTCTCCTTCACATCTTTTATATCATTATCATTTATTTTGCTTATTGTAAGCATACATAAACATAGATATATGTACATGCATATACATACACACATAGGATACATAGAAAAGCATACATAATTTAGTACATTGTTGATATTATCATTTTGAACAAGCTGTTATCTGTTAGGTTATTTAAGAATAAAAAAATAAAAGTTTTTATTTTACTGTCACTTATACCTTCTTCAGTCCTTTTCCTTTCTTTATATAGATCATGAAACTTCACTGTAAACTTTCTTTTCAGCTGTTTTACTTTTTTTTACATACATGTAAACTTAAAAAAAAAATCAATACTTGTGTCCTTTTTTGGTCCAAAAAATATGAGTCCAGGTGTTTCCTACTTATTGCATTCTTTCCAAGGGGACTGATTTCTCCAAAGGATGGAGTGTTGTGCTATTTTTGCCTGGTATTTACATTGAGGTTAACTCTGTTGGTTAGGGTGTACTGGTAATGACACCAATGACATGGGTTTTATTTCCATGTGGTTCAGTTAGCTTTGGTTTTCCACTGCCACAGACTCTCGCATAATTATGTCTAAAATGTGTTCTTGGCCCAAGGGAGACCTGATGAAGCGAAGTGCAAATCCATCAGCATGTGGGAAAATGAACACCCAAATGCTCACCCAGCTGATGGGGAAGGGGGGGTGGTTGAGGGGTACTATCGTACTGGAATCTCTAAGTTCACATCTTAAATTTGTATTGTTCTGTAAAGTTCAAGATATGTGATTTAATGTTATGGTTTTAAAAGGTTTTTAAAGTCAGTTACAGGCAAGGAAGTTCAGTTTATAGGCAAATCTTGAAATATTAACCAAGGTTGCATTTTGACCCAAAAAAAAAAAAAATGAGTCATGCCTAGCCCTTCCCGATTACATAATATTTACTTATCCAAGTGCTTTACCAAGTTTAAAATACCTCAACTGTATATTTCAAATTGCATATAACAAATATTTGATTATGTAGTTTATTGATAATGAAGACTCTAAGGTAGGAATTTGTGATCTTAGTCTATGCAGTATCATATTATGTCTCCAGTATTCTCAGGTCATTGTTCAGCAGGCTCTCAAATCTCAAAAACCAGAATACTTTAGTTTTTAATACACATTTATAATATATCTCCATTAGTCAATATTCATTAAGTGTTGACTGAGTTCTAGGTACTATGTTGAATAAATGCAAAGAGATACTTTGCAGTCCCCAAAGAGCCCTCATGCAATGAGGGAGGTGGGACAGATAAATAAGGAGACCATTATTATTTTAAAAAATAGTGTGAAGGTGGTGTGTGGAATCAAAGCACAGGGTAGTGACTGTGAGAGCAGTTACAAAGGGTATCTAACCCCAAATGGACAAGTAAGAATTAGCCAGGGTAAGCGGGGTAAATAGGGCTTTCTGTGCAGAAAAAACAAACTTGGACTTAGAAGTTGAAGGGAGCATACTACATTTTAAATCTGCAAAGAGTTTAATATGACTAGAATTTAGAATATGAAAAGGGATGGTGAAAAATAAGACTGGAAAATTAAATGGAGTTCAATTCATAAAGGGGATGTGGATGATAGTCTGAAAGCATGGGGAACTGATTGATTAAGGTATTTTAAGCAATGTTAGGTTGGTGTTGGAGGAAAATGAAGATGTGAAATGAGATGTAATTTGTGTTGTATAAAATCCAATTTTGCATTAGTAGGAAGGCTAGAATTAGAGTCATTAATTCAACCAGTATTTGCTGAGTACCCTCTTTGTGCCTGGCACTGCTCTAGACTGCACTAAGATACTTAGTGACCTGAACAAACAAAATCCATGTTTTTACAGTACTTATATTCTGGTGGAGGGTGGAAGGAAAAAGACAATAAATAGTTAAGAGAGATACAGATAATATTCTGTATGTCAGGACTAAGAAGAAATCAAAGCAGGGTAGGTTGGAAGGGACAGATGTGTGTACTGTTTTAGATCTTTTTAGATCAGGAAAGTCCTTTCCAATATGAGCAGAGACCTGAATGGAAAGTTTGTTCCAGGCAGGAGAATCGGTCTTGGCGAAGACCCTGAGGCAGAATAAATGGCATGTACAAGAGCAGAGAAGCAAGTAGGACTGGAGCTGAGACTGGAGGGAGGAGAGCTGTAATAGAGCAGAGAGAGAGCCAGTGGACATATTGAAAGAATGGTTGCATATGTGAGGACAGGACTTAAAAAATGAGATCTACTTTGGGAGAAGGGGGAAATGCTCTAGGAATAGTAGTCCTTCCCATGTATCTTTTGCTGTTGTCTCTCTGTCTCCTTCCTCCTCCTCTTTAATTTTGTGTTATTTTGCTTACCCTGTAACTGCTCATATTTATTATACAGCTTCAGTCTTTTCTTAGTATATAGTTATTTTCTTCATAGCACTTATTTATTTTGAAGATGAGCTACATGTGTTCATATTTAGATATAGCCTTTGATATTAATAAATGTGTATATCAGTATCAAAACAGGGTAAGAGTATAAGGAGTAATGATAGCAAAGACGATTATAAGTACTGTTTTAGATCTTTTTAGATCAGGAGAGGCCTCTCTGATAAGATGGCATTTGAACAGAGATCATACACACACATATGTGTATATGTATATATGTGTGTGTGTTACATATATATACATAATAATAGTGTTCAAGAACGAGGTTCTTCTGGTCTCTACATATGTTCACATATGAAAGTGCTGGGAAAAGAGGTCATTGTTTGAGAATAGAACCCTTGAATCTGTTACAGACTTGTAGATTTGCCTAAACCTTATGGATTGGGCTGCAAGTATAGTACATCTATTTCTGAAACAAAGATAACAGTTTCTACTTTAGGGAATCTAAACAATGAGCATTTTTCCTTTCCTTTCTCTGTTTTATAAGCCTAAACTCGCTCTAGCCTGTCAGTTATGATTATATGTACAGTTCCCAGCTAATGCAAATAAGAGAAGCTGCTGATGGAAATAGGAATTTTAAAGAGACTTCCAGAAGTATGGTGGCAACATAAAATCGATTCAGTCAGTTTGCTGGTGGAGTTCACAGAGCCTGGATTCTTTGAATATATCTATAAGTCACCACCGACTAATTTGGGATCCACGTCTTTTGCATTTTCTGGTCCTGTTTTTCAGCCAAAATGCTCTAGATCTAGAAGCAAAAAAGACAAAATGCCTCTGTCACTGTTTCATGATCAACCCTAATGGGAAAAGAAAAGCTAATTAAAATCTATGAAAATGAATCGAGTAACCTTTAAAGATAGGCAGTGCAATGTGACCAATGTTAATGTGACAATTTGTTAATGGACTAGGCAGTTGTAATCGGTTTTAAAAATAACTTGAAGCTTTTTTTATGTTTAACAAAATTTACTAATTAAAGGAAGCAATGACCTGTATGTGAGATTATCCATGAAAACTGTTTGCCATCTGAACATAACACCAAAAGAAAACACTCATTTAAGATTTTTCTTTTCATGGTATAATCTTACCCTGGGGGCTGTTTTGGTTTAGTCTTTATTTATTTATTTTTAACCAGTTGAGTATTTTTAAATCCCTTCTATTTAAATGAGATGCACATTTTAAATTCTCACTAATAGTAGAGGACTAAAACCATTGAAATCCCAATCCTACCTGTTCATGAACTGGGTTTGGGATGCCCAGGTGCCCTGTAGAAGGTCTGTCTAATGCCTGTCAAATGCCTTTGAAGACATTCTTGGTCTTTTTATTTTTTGTTTTTGTTTTTTTTGCCTTGACACTGTCAAGGAAAGAAACAGATCTGGAAAATAAAAATATTTGTGTTATATAATCTTCATTTGTGTAAAAATCCACTTCATACTGTTTTCTACTTCCAGCTAAAACAGTTGATTTAATTTGTTTATTAGAATTTAAAAAGGACTCTGAATAAGAAGATATAGAAGAATTATTGTAATTGTGAGGATTTGAAGAACAAAAAGGGAAGATTTGTAATTATCTAAAGTGTATTTACCCTGGGTGTAAAAGAAAACAGATAGATATTAGAGGTGAATGAGAATGAATTTGTCACATGTTCATTATCTATAAACAGTCCTAACAATATGAATAATTACTTAAACTGAACAATCTGGGTTTATAAAAAGTTTTGCGGAAATGATTGTCATCCGTATTAATTCTGAATAATTATTACTCATACAGATTGAGCCACTCAACTAAGAAACAACAACTGATATGTAGAGACCATGCAGCAATTTACCAAAGTACAAGTTTCAGTGCTGGAGGGATCTTTGCAATAATCTAGGTTACTCCCTTTATTTTATTGATGTAATCACTCTGACCAAGAAAGATCAAGTGGTCGTTCTTATAACTCTATTAACTAATAGTAGGGGGGAAGAACTAGGACTCGGGTCTGCTGATTGTCATTCTGGTATTTGTCATTCTGGTATCACCACAGTGACTAACCCATACCTTCTTTGAATGGGTTTGGTAGAAACTTGGCCATGAACTTGAACATTGCTGATTGGCTGATCATGGGTTTTGCCACGATTATCTTAATTGTCAAGTTATCCCAGTTACAGATATGACTAGATTCTCCTGACTTTTGCCAGAGGATAACTACTTTTGGGATAGGAAATCCCAATTGTTTCAGGATTATTAGAAAGGGATCTGGTTTGTCATGTGATGTTCTTATCTTGAGGGACATATATCAAATCTGTGATGTTTCTATATTGATGTCCAAGATAGTGAGCTCTTGGCCTCTCCAGCTTTCCGGATATTATGGTATATAGATGTGAAGACCAGAGTACAGCAAAGTAGGAGTAAATATTTCTTCTCTCTCCCCCACTTACTGTGTGAATATTTGTAAGAAATTCAGCTTTTTTGTTTTCTTAAAAATCTATTTACTCGGTAAATGTTTCTTTAGCTTGTATTATACTCTGAGCTAAAGCTCCTAAACATGGTACTTATTAAAGAGTTTGAATTTGATGACAGATCCAAATGTATAACAATTAACTATAATAGAATAAATAATGAAAGAAAGTATTCTGGGAACATGGAAGCCGAAGCAGTATTTCCAGGAATATGAGTGGTATTGGCCATGGGATGGCTTATGAAAGTCAACAGAGGGTATTTGTTAAGCTGGGATTTGAAGAATGGTTAGATATTTTCTAAATAGTGAAGTTTGGGAAGGACATTATAGATAATGTAAGGAGATATTGAGGTGATGACAACAGATAATGGTCTTGGAAGTAAACTGTAAAGGGATCCTTTATAAATTATGTACTAAGGATTTTGGACTTTCTCTCAGCCTGGGAAGTACTAGACCTCTACATTTTACTATTCTCCCCTACCCATATATCCATGAAGACATCAAAACTGAATTTAAGACCTTCTTTCCACTGAGCTCAGGCATACCCTAGAATACTTGACCATATACACTCTAGGAAGTCATGACCAGTCAATCATTTATGGCAGCACAGATGGAATCCAACACTACTAAGTAGTTCAAAGCCCCAGAACATCTTTGAACAAAGTGTGACATGAACGTATCTGTTTTAGATTCATCACTCGGGGCAATCTAGGGGAAAGATTGAATGATACAACACTGGGGGTAGAGAACATAGCCAAGATGCTATTGTAGTGTTTCGGATGAGAATTTTAGAACATGTTTTTGAAATGGCATTTATGGAACTTGAAGGTATCATTGCTTTTCTCAAAGTCTTAGTAACAACTTTTCCCCCCATAGCATGCATTTGGGATTTAATAAAAACTGCATAGTATATTTCATAGCATTCTACTATAAAGATTCCCATAAATTCAGATCAACAAAGGACTTAATTTCTAGTTTACAAGATATGAGAAGGGGAGGGAATAATATTGTAGAGTCTCTGTCTTCAGAACAAAATACAGTTATCTGGGAAAATACTGATGGTCTTTATCCTATCAATGTGTGGTTTTACCTATTTATTTTCTCTCTTACAAAAGCAGGGCTCTCTAATCATCAACACAATTTATATTCATAATTAATAATTATTATTGTGATATCTTTGTACAGGTGTGATGAAATAGTGATAATTACTATTAATTGAAAAAGGTATGTACATTATTTCATATAATGATTCAACAGTTATATACTGTTGGCATTTTTGTCCCCATTTTAGAGTGAAGGAAAGAGGAGTAGATGGATACGATTATATATCTAAATGACTCTGACACCAAAGCTCATGCTCTGTATTCCTCAGATTGTCCAAGGTTTTATTTTTTTTTTTATTTCTTTTGTTTTAGTAGTTTTACAGTGTCAAGCCATATACTTTGCTTTAGAAATAATAGGTAATCATAGTTGTCTAGAAAAGAGAAGATGGCTGTGTAGATGAGGAGAGTTGTAGTGAGGATGGACAGGAAAGGGCAGATGTTGAGGTTCTGACCTCAAAAAGTAATTAATTAATGATCTCTAATATCCATTATCTGTTATTTTGTCTAAAGAGCCATTATGATTTTTTATTTAAATTCCAGTTAGTTAACATACAGTGTAATAGTAGTTTCAGGCAGGCAGTATAGTGATTCAGCACTTCCGTACATCACGTGGTGCTCATCACAAGTGTACTCCCTAATCCCCATCACCTATTTCACCTACCCCCACCCGCCTCCCTTCTGGGAACCATCAGTTTGTTCTCTGTAGCTAAGAGTCTGTTTCTTGGTTTGCTTCCCTCTCTCTTTTTTCCCCCTTTGCTCGTTTGTTTTGTTTCTTAAATTCCACATAGGAGTGAAATCATATGGTATTTGTCTTTCTGTGACTGACTTATTTTGCTTGGCATAATACGCTCTAGCTCCATCTATGTCATTGCAAAGGTCAAAATTTCATTCTTTTCGATGGCTGAGTAAAATTCCAGTGTGTGTGTGTCTGTGTGTGTGTGTGTGTGTGTGTGTGTGTGTACACATATACATACATACACTAGATCTTTATCCATTTATCTATCAGTGGACACTTGGGCTGCTTCCATAATTTGGCTATTGTAAATAATAATAATGCTGCAATAAACATAGGGGTACATACTATCTTTTTGAATTAGTGTTTTCATATTCGTTTGGTAAATACCCAGTAGTAGAATTACTGGATCATGTGGTAGTTCTATTTTTAATTTTTTGAGGGATCTCCATACTACTTCCCACCATGGCCGCACCAGTTTGTATTCCTACCAACAGTGCACAAGTGTTCCTTTTTCTCCACATCCTCACCAACCTTTGTTGTTTCTTGTGGTTTTTTATTTTAGTCATTCTAACAGGTGTAAGATGTCTCATTGTGGTTTTGATTTGTATTTCCCTGATGATTAGTCATGTTGAGCATCTTTTTGTGTGTCTGTTGGCCATCTGGGTGTCTTCTTTGGAAAAATGTCTATTCATGTCTTCTGTCCATTTTTAAATTGGATTATTTGCTTTGGGTGTTGAGTTTTATAAGTTCTTTATATATTTTGAATACTAACCCTTTATCAGATATGTCACTTATAGATATCTTCTCCCATTCCCTGGGTTGTTTTTTAGTTTTGTTGATTGTTTCATACACTGTGCAGAAGCTTTTTATTTTGATGAAGCTCCAACAGTTTGTTTTTGCTTTGTTTCCCTTGCCTCCAGAAACATATCTAGAAAGAAGTTGCTACGGCCAGTGTTAAAGAGAATACTGCCTGTGCTCTCTTTTAGGATTTTTATGGTGTCAAGTCTCACAGCTAGATCTTTAATCCATTTTGAATTATTTTTGCGTATGATATAAGAAAGTGACCAGTTTCATTCTTTAGCATATTCTTGTCCAGTATTCCTAACATCATTTGTTAAAGAGACTGCCTTTTTCCCATTGGATATTCTTACCTGCTTTGTCGAAGATTAATTGACCATACAATTGTGATTTCATTTCTGAGTTTTCTGTTCTGCTCCATTGATTTATGTGTCTATTTTTGTGCCAGTAACATACTGTTTTGATTACTACAGCTTTGTAATATAACTTGCAGTCTGGAATTGTTTGATTACTACAGCTTTGTAATATAACTTGCAGTCTGGAATTGTTTTGCCTCCAGCTTTGCTTTTCTTTTTCAAGGTTGCTTTGGCTATTTGGGGTGTTTGTGGTTCCATACAAATCTTAGGATTGTTTGTTCTAGCTCTGTGAAAAAATGCTGTTGGTGTTTTGATAGGGATTGCATTAAATGTATAGATTGTTTTGGGTAATACAGACATTTTTTTAAAGATTTTATTTATTTATTTATTTATTTATTTATTTATTTATTTGAGAGAGAGAGAGAGCACGAGAGGGGGAGAATCAAAGGGGGAAGCAGACTCCCCACTGAGGGGGAAGCCCGATGCAGGACTCCATCCTAGGACTCCATGTTCATGACCTGAGCCAAAGGCAGTCGCTTAACCAACGGAGCCACCCAGGCTCCCGTAATATAGACATTTTAACAATATTTGTTCTTCCAGTCCACGAACATGGAACATTTTTCCATGTCTTTGTGTCATATACCATTTCTTTCATCAGTGTTTTATAGTTTTCAGAGTACAGGTGTTTCACTTCTTTGGGTTTATTCCTAGGTATCTTATTGTTTTGGGGGCAATTGTAAATGGGATTGATTCCTTAATTTCTCTTTCCACTGCTTCATTATTGGTGTATAGAAATGTAACAGATTTCTGTATGTTGATTTTTTATCCTGTGACTTCACTGAATTCATTTATTAGTTTTAGCAGTTTTATGGTGGACTCTTTTGAGTTTTCTATATAGAGTATTATGTCATCTGCTAAGAGTGAAAGTTTTACTTCCTTGCTGAGTTGGAAGCCTTATATTTCTTTCTGTTGTCTGATTGCTGTGGCTAGGACTTCTGGTACTATGTTAAATAACAGTAATTTCATTGAAATTTTTATTTTGAGTATAATTTTCTATTCACATGAAGTTGTGAGTCTGTCAAGAGATCCTATAATATAAAAGATCCCCTTATCCATTTTCCCCCAATAGAAATACCTTGCAGAACTATTGTATAATAGCACAACCAGGATATTGACATTGATACAGTCAAGATACAGAACATTTTCATCCACATGAAGATCCCACATGTTGCCTCTTACAGCCACACTGACTTCCCGTTCACCCTCACTCCATCTTTAATTCCTGACAACCACTAATCTGTTCTTCATTTTCTGTAATTGGGTTCTCTATCTATTCCATTAATCTCTGTATGTATACCTCCACAAAGACCACACAGTCTTGATTACTGTAGCTATTTAATAAACCTAGAAATTGAGTAGACTGATTTCTACCAGTTTACTCTTCTTTTTAAAAACTCTTTTAGCTACTCTAGTTACATTTTATTTCCATAGAGAATTTCCGATTTGTATACCTTTTATTTCTTTGTTTTATTGCATTAGAAAGGTCTTCCCAAACCACGATAAGAATTGTGAGAAAAAGCATTCTTGCCTTATTTCTGATATTAAAGGGAAAATAGTCCATCTGTCATCTTTCTTTAATGTTAAGTATAATGTTAGTGGTAGGGTTTTTTGTAGGTACTCTTTATCAGGTTCAGAAAATTCCCTTGTATTTTTTTTTCTGAGTTGTTTTATAAATCTTGAATGTGTTATGAATTTTGTCAGGTAGATTTTTACACATCAATTGATATGATTATGTGATATTTCTTCTTTACTCTGTTAGGATGATGGATTATATTGACTGATTTTTGAACATTGAGCCAATCTTACCTCCTTAGAATAAATCCAACTTAGTAATGAAATATAATTCTTTTTATATGTTGTTAAATTCTATTTGCTAATGTTTGTTATGGATTTATGCATCTGTATTTAGGAGGGAGCTGCAATTTTTTTCTTTATTTTTTTTAACTGTATATTTTTAGTACTGAGGTAATACTAGCTTGATAAAATGAATTGGGAAGTATTCCCTTTTTTCCTGTTTTCTGAAGAGATTGTGTAAAATTGGTGCTAATTCTTTTTTAAACATTTGGTAGAATTCACCAGTGAAAACTTCTGGCCTGGATATTTCTCTCCTGGGGCTTTTACACTTACAAATCCAATTTCCTTAATACTTACAGGCTATTCAAATTATGTGTTTTATATTGGGTAAGTTATGCTTTTTAAAGAAGTGGTTCATTTCATCCATGTTCTCATATTTACATATGAAGAGTTGCTCATAGTCTTCCCTTATTATCCTTTTGATATCTGCAGGATTGGTAGTGATATCCCCTGGTTCATACCTGATATTGGTAACTTCCCCCCACCCCTTTCTTTCTGTCTCAATATCTCTTTCTCCTTTTGTTCAATCTTACTAAAGGTTTGTCAGTTTTCTTGAACTGTGTAAGGAACCAGATCTTTGCTTCATTAATTTTTTCTATTGTTTTTCTTTTCTTAATTTCATTGATTTCTGTTATTTCTTATTTCCTTCCTTCTGCTGCTTGAGGTTTTGTTTTGTTTTGTTTTGTTTTTTAGGTTCTTGAGGTATAGAGTATTTGTAAGACCTTTTTTCTAATGCATACGTTTAGTGCTATAGATGTACCTCTCAGCACTGCTTTGGCCATGTCCCACAATCGGTTTATTCAGTTCTTGGTATTTTTTTAATCTGCCTTGAGACATTCTCTTTGTCCCATAGATTATTTAATATTGTTTAGTTTCCAATGTTTAGAGATTTTCCTGTTATATTTATGCTTAAATATACCTTCGATATGTGCTTCTATATATCCTTGATGATTTTCTGTCTAATTGTACAATCATTTGTTGAGAGAGGGATGCTGAATTCTCTAATTTTGAATTTTTCTATTTTCTCTTTCAATTATATCAGTTTTTTCATCACTTTTCTTGCAGATTTGTTATTTAGTATACACATATATAAGATTGTTATTTTTTTTAGTAGATTAGCTCTCGTTATCATTATATAATGTCATTTTCTGTTTCCATTAGTTTTCTTTGCTCTTAAATCTACTTTGTCTCCTATCGATATATCATTCCTGATTTTTTTTCATTAATGTTTGCATGGTGTAACCTTTTTCATTTTTTACTCGCATCCTGCCAAATCAGTATATTTGAAGTGAGTTCCTTATAGACAGCATATCGTCCATGAATCATGTCACAGATTAATGGCAGAGAGATCACTCAAATCTGGTAATTTCTATCTTTTAATTGGTGTATTTAGACCATTTTCAGATAAGGTAATTATTGATATGTTGGGGCTTAAGTCTGCCATTTTTGCTTGTTTTCTGTGTTTTTTATTTCTCTGCTTTTTGCCCCCGTCGTTATTGTTGGTTACTTGAGCAGGTTGTTGTTGTTGTTTTTTAGAATCCCATTTTATCAATTGTGTTTTTTAGTGCATCTCTTTGTATAACTCTTTTAGTGGTTGCTCTAAACATTACATTGTACATACACAGCCTTAACGGTCTACTGGTATTGTCATTTTACCAGTTTAAAGTGTAGCTAATTTCTTTCTTCACGTTCTTTTGCCCTGGCTGTCTTAGTTGGTATAGCATGCAACTCTTGATCTCAGGGTCGGGAGTTAAACTCTCACATTGGACATGCAGCCTACTTAAAAAAAATAAATAAATTTTAAAAAATATATATATAATATAAATATTTCCTCTAGATGCATTTAGAACCATGTCAGATAGTGTTTGATTGTTTTGTTTCAACATGAAACATAATTTTAAAAATCAACAGGAGAAGGAAAGTTTATTGAATTTATCTGTATTTTTTTAATTACTGTGATCTTTCTCATCTTCTAAGGTTCCTTTTTTTTTTAAATCATTTTTCTCTTTTTTGGATAATTTCCGTAGTCACTGTTTCAGTATAGGTCTGCTGAGAACAAATTACTTTAATTTTTCTTCCTGAGAATGTCTCAACTTCACCTTCATTCTTGAAGGATATTTTCACTGCTTGCAGGATTCTGAGTTGTTGGTTCTTTTCTTCCAGCATTTAAAAAACGTGTTATGACCTGTACGGTTTCTAATGAGAAATTCGCTAGCATTCTAATTGTTTTCCTCCTATAACTAAAGTATTGTTCCTCTCTCATTGCTTTCAAGATTTGTTCTTCATATTTGGTTTTCAGTCTTTGTCTATGATGTTTGGACTAGATGTAGGGTAGACCCAGGCAGGAGTCTGAAATGCCCAGTTGAGTAGTAGGTGCCTGAAAAAACCAGCGTAAACTTTTGTAGCTTCCATAAACAGGAGATGATTGAAGAACAAGTCATAAACCTAGGATTTCTATGAGCCCAAATATACACACTCACTCGCACCTTATGAGTCTAGAGCCAAAACAGGGTCTAAGATAACTTGCCTTCCAACCTAAGGAATTTAAGTAAAAGCCAAACTTTCTATTAAGTGAACACAATTTAGATGTAGTATATGCCAAAAGAAGCATGATTTTATGGCTAGATATGAGCATATGAAACTTATTCTTGGAGTGGTGTTCACAATAGATTATGAGCTTCTCTTCCTCATTTTGCTAATTGTGACATGTAGTCCCATTGACCAAGACAGCCCTCAGACCAATTTAGAACAGTGACTTATTTACTAAAGAATATGTTCTTACTTTCTCTGCTTGTGTTGCTAATAAAAATGATAAAAGTCTTAATAGGTGGCCGAGTCAGAACGTTTTGTTCTGCATTTTGGTGTTTCTCCAAGCCAGAGCCAAGAATGAGATGGAATGGGGTAGATTATTGTGTTGTTTTCTGTAGGGTAGCAGTTTTGTGGAGAAGAGGTTTTAAATCTCTAAAGCTGTCAAGATGGAAAGTTTCACCAAAAATGAATTGACATCAAATAAAACATGAGTACCTGTATTTGGATGTTTTACCACATACCCAAGACAGACAGTGGATTATAAACCTTTCATTTATTGGGCTCTCTGGGCTCCATCTGTAGACCAGTATGTTGTTTCAGCGTCTGAGACAAACCACAGAGGATAGCCATACTTTGTGAATGTTGTTCTTCCTTTTAATCTGTGTGTTTTCTGTGGTCAGGCCTGATGAGAAAACTCTTAACTCATGGCGGTATATCCAGATATGTGCCAGTGGGTGGCAGTAGATATGGCAGAGTTTAGCTACCAATCATAGATGGAGTCTAAATGCAGTATACTTGCGGGCTTTTTTTAGTTTATTTGTTTTAAAATGCAACTGATTATTTTTCACACATTTTCCTGACATTAGCAGGCATACTGAAGGGTCATTTTTAAAATAATAATAACAGTTAACGTATATTTAATTTTCACTATGTATCAGACACAATTTTAAGTGTTTTACATATATTAATTTAAAAATAACACATTTGATTATTTTCAGGGTATTTTGGCTAGTGTACAGTTACATTATTATTCATTTATCCTACTTACCTATACTGGTGTAACAGAACAGAAAAAAACATTTCCTGATAAACATTATATGAAGCAGAGGAACTGTTCAGCTGTCAGCCATTTATTTAAAGAGATTGTTGTTGTTGTTTTATTTTGTGAGATATTCTGTACATTGTGTGATGCGCACACTTTGCCAAAAACAATTGCCTTTTCAAACATTCTAAGTATTTGCTTTCCGTCAAAGCCACATCTTTTGATGTCCTCTTCCAGGGTTGAGGAATTTCATGTTGGACAGCAATTAACTATAGGTCTTCTCCCAGATCGTTGCTATGCAATTTGCTCTAACCAAGTTTCGTTTCAGTTTGGGGAGGCATTGGACAATGTATGAGCACTTATGATAGAGTTTGGAGTAATATGTCATTTCAATACGTCTTGAAAAGCAAAGGAGGACAGTCAGTTTTTTGTGAGAAAAAGTACTGGACCCCGATCCAGTTTAAAAGCCCTGGGGTCAGGTTCATGCACTAGCTGTGTGACACTGACAGAGGCTTTTGCCTTTTGGCAACTCAGTCCTCTTCTATAAAATGTGACGAAGTTGGATTAGACCAGTGGTTTCCAATCAGCGTAATTTAGAGCCTTATAACTCTACCACGGCACCAGAGGGCTTGATCCCAGGGTAGGAATAGAGCCCCCGACAGTCTGGCCTCCAGGTCCTCTCTTCTGCTTTCACCCAAGAAGCTTCCTTTCAGCTTTTTAAATTACTGTATTTATTTATATACTGTATACACTTGAAAGTGTATATGATTTCATTCATAAGACAAAATTCTACTTGTTTTAAAAAATAAAAGGTTGAAAACCCTGGGATTAGGTTATTTCAGTGGTCCCTTCTGTCCCTAAAATATTAATGATTCTAATAACTGGGGAGCCAAAGAAGAGAAAGGGAAATTGGCCCTGGTCTTTAGCATGTAGCTAGTGTCTCGCGTATCTAGTATACAACTATGGGAGGCTAGGGCCATCACTTATGACCTCTGAAGGGTTGTAAGGTGCTCTTTTATTTGATTGATTTTATTACACCACAACTGCCACACACAAAGACGAACGACATAGATTTACTTTTTTAAAAAGCTTACATTCTTTTGAGAATTTACACTGTCTGTTGTTTTAGGTAAATGTCAGGACACGGGTAATACTGAACAGGCGCACTGATTACTAACTGAGGTGTAGGAGCCAGAAGCGAAATGCTTTTCTCTGCAATCATTAATTTGCCATATTCTGCTGCCGATGCTCCTCTGTCCAGTGCTGCTATTATAAATGTTGCCGTGTCTGAAGCCCTTGTTTCTAGAACTTTCTGTCCATGACCAGCTGGGTGGAGTTATAATATGGATGAGATATTTTGTAGTAGAGGTTACAAGGAAAAATCTGCTCATTTCTAAATTTGATCTCCAACCTTTCTGTGAAGGGTCAGGTTGCTAGATAGGTCACTCATGTAGAGCTGGACATGATTTTCGTTTTAAAAGCAAATAAACAAACAAACAACCTGTCTGCTCCCTTGGCTCCCAGGAACCAGAATCAACATAAAAAAGTGTCAAAGCTCCTTAAACAGCCAGACCGCTAGCTGCAAAAACTGTGAAGGAAGTAGTACAAGACTGTCTTCGCCAAAAACATGGTCATGATATATTACCCTGAATGTGCCAGAGAAATGCAAAGTGGAACAAAACAAAACAGCACAACCGGATTCTCCAATTCTCATCCACGATGGCCTGCTTTTTTAAAATGGGATTTTTTCCCCCTCTAATGACTGTATGTCAGAATGAGTTAGTACCAACTCATTTAAAGAGTTGGAGCCAGTCCAAGGGAAATATGCAGGACTGCTGCCCTTTTCACAAAAAAAAAAAAAAAAACAAAAAAAAAACAAGCAACTTTCATTAACTAATGTTGATGGAAGCACATTTAGCCACAGCAATTTGCATGGCAGTTGAATTGCTGTTTGTATTGAACAGCAAACGAGAGAATAATAAAGCAAAACAGGAACATGCCAGTGGTGAGCAAGGGAGCAGGGCAGCCCTTCCACTTTTTCTGTGCTGACCGTTTGTTCTAAAGCCGGTAAGACCGAACAACAAGAAGATTGCTCATTAGGTGCACTAATCACACTCTGTTGTCACAGCATCTATCACATCAGCTGTCCAGAGGTCTCACCTATATTGTCTCCTCTTGTGGTTGCAGCATCATTGCTTCTCAGCAAAGCCCAGTGGCCATGTTTTATCAGCACAGGTTAATAACTCTGTTCATCATCCCAAACGTGTGTACCTGAACAAGGGACCTAACAAGAGAGCAATTGCACAGAGCAGTGATGTAGTGGAGAAGACAATTTTGGGGATCCAAGTTAAGCAGCAGAGGTAGAGAGGTAGTAGTTAGGGAGGATACGGATATGGATATGAAGACCTCGGAGCCCTGATCGTTGACATCAGAGAACTCCTAAAGGAAATCAGAGGAATACAAACATGTGCATTTTTAAAAATAACAGTATTAAGAAAGGTAGAATTAAGTACCGAGTGGTACAAAGGAGAGTCTGATGTGATATATATATGTCAGGGAGATTGCTCTAGGATTGCAAGGAGAGCAAAGATCTAGCTGTGCCTTTAGACTAACTAGGTGATCTCAAGCAAATCATTTGCCTTCTTTGAGCCTCATGTCTTTATTTATTGTAGAATGAAGTGCTCACTGTAAAACAGAACACTCTTGCCAGTTCTGAGTTCTCCAAGTTTCCGAATGCAGATAAGAAAGCTCAATACAGCCATACAACCAGAGACTTTTAAAACTGACAGCAATCCAACTAAACCTAATATAAGTACAAGCAAGAAGGAAAGGAAGGAAGGGAAGGAAGAGAAAGATGGAAGGAAGGACAGAAGGAAGAAAAGAAGAAAGAGGGGAGAGAAAGAGAGATGGAGGGAGGGAGAGAGGAGGGTTAGAAGTTCAAGAGTTAACGTGGGCTTCAGCCAAGGGTGGATCTTGTCCTCAGCCTACTCTTTATCTCTTGGCTCTGCTTTCTTCTTTACCAGCTTTGCTGTTGTACAGATTCCTTTGGCATAGTAGGAAATAGCCTGGAAAGCACCAGGCTAATATAAGCTTCTGGCTTCAGAAGGAGAGAAATTCTACCAAGTTTTGCCTGTGGACAGGGTTTGGTCCCTGTGTTGTTAGTGGGTCAATCCGGAGTATATCCCAGGTATTTTTCAGGCTGTTGCTTCTATGCCATGGCTCCACAAGGCTCTTTGTTGTGCTGTCTCTTTAAGGGGAGAGACTCCGTTTCCTCTTGCCTTCCTGGCTCTCCCAGAGCCCAGCATGATTATTTTTAAAGTTTCAGGTGTGAAGTGCCACTGATTTTAAGAACTCCTGAAATTGTGCACCTCTGGTTTTCAAAGTCAAATGTCACAGGGATTCCTCTTTCCTGTGCAGGTTCCCCATGCCTGGGGTTTCTGGTGTGAGGGTCTGTTTCTTTCCCCTCTTTGTGCCCAAGGTGTTCCTCCCTCCTGAGGACAGTCTGAGGGTCTATTTAGCTCCCAACAGCATCTCCATCCTTCTTATCCTTTTCCGCGTGTCCTCTCCTCTACGTTTAGCTATGAAATGTCTGTTCTACCAGTCTTTGCATCATTTTCTGGGTTATTTACACTGATGTGGCTAGTATCTAGTAGTAGCCATGGGAGGAGGTGAGTTTAGAGTTCTCCTACCCCACCATCTTTCCCAAAAGTCTAGGAGTTCTAGATTTTAAATGCCAATTGTAGGAATCTCTTTGTGGGTTTTTTGTTGTTTTTCAGCTGTCCAAAATCAAGCATTCCAATTGGAATTAGCTTTGTTGGAAAAGCAACATTACCTCTGTGTATTTGGAAAAAATTGAGAATATAATTTTTAAATTGCAATAATTCTGTGAAGTTCTGAGGGTGACTGAACATCTTTACAGTTATAATTTTATTAAATCTGTGAGCTGAGTTTGATTATACAAGAGATCCAGTACCCATTATTTATCTGCTATGATTTAGCTAAGGTGTTTGGTGTCGGCTATACCAAGTTGAGTTTGGAGGAACAAGATCAGTTTCCTTTGATGGTTGATGGACCCTGCTATCCATCACTCCAGGTCCAATGTACCATTAAACAGTGTCATTCACTACAAGGAGCCTGGCTCAGAGAACCTTCTAATAATCCGGAAGTAGTGAATCAAAATGGCCAGGTTCACATAGGGACATGGTAGTGATCTTATATCTTGTGAATGTTCAAGAGAGTTGTGCTGAAGACACAATTTACTGAAACTGTTGTTTTTAGCCTAATACCCATTCCTCCTTCTTTTAACAGTTCCCTGATCTTTCATTTAGAAACTATCCTTTCTGTTCTTCATTTAATCCTTTTGGGATTATCAGTGAAGTGCTCCATCCTTTCCCCTAGCCAAGCAGTAGGCAAGAGATCTGAGCTAGGCTCATCAGCTTTTCTGTTTCTGGAATGTCATCCAGAGTGGAGTGACACAAAGACTAGAGGCACCCAGGATAAAATGCCCATTAGTTCATGCTACTTACATCCCTACCATCCCAGACCAGTTGTTACTCTCTGTAGAGCTGGATCCTCTTTTCCCATGCATCTATTATTTACTCTTATATCCTTCTAATAAATTCTGAATGCTTCTTGTACAGTTAACAAATGGTTGCTGTGAGTTACCAAACCATCCCCCAATTCCAGGTATAGAGGTCATGATTCTGTGAGTTGGAGTTGGCCCTGGGCTCACTGGGCAGTTTGTCTGGTCTCTATTGAGCTTCCCTTCTGAGTCATCCATAATCATCTTCAGGCCAGTGGACAGCTATGCTTCTGGGCATTTGCTAGCTGCCGATTAAGGGCACCTGCAGGGTGTCATAGGTGGGAAGAGTCCTGGACCCTTGTCATCCGACAGGTTGTCCTGGGCTTGTTCTATGGTGTGAGAGAGTTCCAAGTGGGAAAGTGAAAATGTGCAAGGCCTCTTGAACTCTCAGTGCAGATGGGCACAGATTCTGCTGTCTTCTATTTATCCAGTCAAGTCAGGAGGCCAGCCCAGATGTGAGATGTAGAAAGTAGATATATGTGACCTCCTCATGGTAGCAGGGGCAATGTCGCAATGCAAATGAGCAAGGATTCCGGATGAAGAATTTTTGAAGGCACTCGAACAATCTGCCACCCCCAAGTTGGTTTCTGTATAGCTAAAGAACCTGATGTGCCAACCAAAGACCCCTTTAAAAATGCAGCCTAAAGCCTTGACTTTCTCCTCTCACTTTATTGACGTAACTCTGATTATGGAAAGTTTGGGAGCCAAAGTCAGCTCCTCTGTGGGGTACAGAGCAAAAATCACCTTTTTCCCTGAATCCCAGTACATTGTGTCTTGAGGGGGTTGTTTGCAACTCCTCTGTAGCTGAATTAGCCATGCAGTCTCACCATCAGTTATACCATCTGCCAGGTCTCCTGAAGTTTCAGGGTATTGCCTGTTCATTTCTGACGTATAGCAGTGTGACTTGGCTACTCACAGTAGTATTGCTTCCTACTGTATGTAGTATAGCACTTGCTAAAAACATTTGCATTTGCCTTTCTGAGATATATATTGAATTTCTGTAAGTTATAGTTTCCTTTTATGCAGCACAGCCTCTTGGTAAGCTATATCAATCACAGAGCAAGGCAAATGCTCATATTAATGTGCACTGCTGTAGGTGTTTCTTGCCTGTTTTCATCCAACGTCTGACTCAGCCCAGGCCTTTTTAGGTTTGTGAGATCTAATAAGATCATAGCACAGGGTGGTATAGCTGCAGGCAGAAAATTCTGCTTGCCAAGTATATTTTCCTTTATAGCAAGTTTGTAAATTAATGTAGGGCACTGAAATACCATGGCTATATGCATGCATTTAGAACTCTCTTCAGTTGACTACCTTCCCTTCCAGCCACTAATTTCTCTGAGATGATGCCAAGCTCTTGGTCAGATGTAGCTTCAGTGCTTCCCACCTTCTCAGTGTGAAATGATAATTAATATGACTTTACAGTTAAGGTGGTGTTCTGCTTCCATTAATAACACCTATTATTCGAGGATGTTTTAATTTGGTTATAAAAATTGACTCTAGAGGTGGGACTTGGCTTGGGAGCTTATTTGAAGAGCAAATGGTTTGTTTCTAATTTTTCATTAAAAAGAAAAAAGTTTTTTTTAAAAGAAAATTTGGGGTTACTTTAGAGTTATATAAACAGTGGGCCAAATTCCTAAAATATTGGTATGATTTTGGATTTGTAAATTAGTTGGCCTTCTTCTCTGGTACCTCCAGAGAGTCCAGACCTCCCAGAGCTTCTCAGCTAGCCGGAGGATTGGCAGAGTCCAGAGCTCTGCCCCATCTCATCAGTTAGGATCAGAGGGCATTTTTTTTTACATTCCTTTTCACACTTAAACATCAAATTCTCTTTCCAGGCAACAGTTTTTACAAGCTCCTGACTGAATTGGGTTTGATACTAAGAGGCAACTCATTTTCACGTTATCTTGATGGACACTTTGCTTTCTTCTTACAGATCTCCTGGAAGAGACCCACAGAAAAGATGAAGAAATGGAGTCTCTACAGGTAAAGTAAATTCTCCAATAGGGGAGGTATCCTTGGGATAAAAACATTTGTTTTTACTCTGTTAGCCTTTATTGTTACCATATTCAGACCTCTGACAAATGGAGTGAAAAATATGTCAGAATTTTAAAGCCCCAGTTAGAATTTGCTTCCTTTTAGAAGCATGTGAGAATATTTGTAATCTCCTGAAGCGGGAAGCCAAGTCAGCCCCTATGCTACTCTTGAAAGGAACCTTTATTCCTTGGTATAGCTTAATAGGAGCCGCAGTATTAAGAAATGAAAGCAACATCTTTGCAAAGTCATTTCCCCAAAAAACAGGCCTGATGAATGAGGATGAGTTCATGGAATCTACATTTGGAGTGAAAGTCAAGAGTATTCTGGCTCCATGAATGTCATCTACCAATGACCAACCAAGACTATTAACACATATATGGAGCTCAAGACTTTACCTCGTATGCCTCTTACATCACTATGGATTTATACATAGTTCTTGGACTGGAAAATTGTGTTTGAAAGATTACTCTAGAATTTTAATTGACAGTTCCATGGTATGAGCAATTGATGTTAACTTGGCATCTGACAGTGTTAGTTCTCTCTTCCTTTTACATCGGGCTAACTTGCAGATGGGTAACTCAAGTGTCTGTGTTTATTAGGGGAAACATAATCAGTTATACTCACATGACAGAACCAATTCACTTAACGTCACGCTGGGGATCAAGAACAGTAAATACTTTGGACATTTAGAGTTCTTCCTGGGCCTGGAAACTGCAAGGCAGGACTGAAGAGTGATATAATGAGCTGGCTTGAATGCTTTAGAGGTAAAGATGTTTGCTTCTGGCGAATGAAGGATGGGTCAAGTGAAGCCCAAAGAGCAAGGGAAATGTTCTATAATTGGGGATTCATCTATTTAATCGTGTATTTGTTACAAGAAAATTATATTATTGATCTTAAAATGAAGAAGAAGAAGATAGTTCTATATCCCTAAAAAAGGGGCATATGTTGGCCACAATTCTGTACAGATCAAATTTTAATATCTTCAGCTATAGTCAGGTTAAAAAGAAACAGCCCTGGTTGGTCCTGTCTGGGGCTAGGAAAAATCTCTAGTGTATACTCACCCTGTCTTATGTCTGAGCAATTAATATCAGAGTCATGAAAAGCAGAGCTTCCATGTATACTAAATGTATATATTGAAAAGGTAGTAAAGTCTTTTTTGAGGCACTTTGGTTATGCATTGTATTTACCAGAATAACACATATAAACAAATTTATTAAGTAGATAGTACATATATGGCCTTTTGAAATGACAGCACATACCTTTTTGAGTTTACTTCTCTCACAATACAAATGTTGGAACCAGTAATCCTGTTAAATTTAATATCCTCTGTTGCTTCTCAAATATTTATTACGAACTGGCAGCATTTTCTACCAAAATGTCCAGTGAGTGCAATAGAGTGCACCAGCCAACTAACTATGGACCTTTATACATGTAGAGTATCCAGTATGATGTCCAACAGCAGGGAAGTTCAATGCTGGCACTTTATAGTGGCAATTAGTGCCTGATAGTAACAGTCTATTAAGAACAAAGAAACTGACACCTCTGAGAATGCACAAGAGTGCAGAGACACATCACAGAAACCTTTCATTTTAACACTAGAGGAAAATTCATTGAAAAGACCTATATTCCTGCATTTCTGTATTCAAATTATAAATATCGCAGGTGATAGTTTTGAGAAGACTATTAAAGTATTTAGGTTGAAGTCCTATAATCACACAGTAGAACTTTGAGGAGTCAAAGACAAAACAGTTTTAAAAAAAATGATAGCAGAAGATTGGAAATTGACGACTTTGAATTTTAATACTGGCTCCGCTTCTGGGCAACTTTGAGTAACTCAATTATCTTTGCTGTGCCTATTTTCTCATCTATAATATAAAATCATAAAACTGTCTTCCAGAAGTGTTTAGTGTGGATTAGATTATCCTAGGAGGGAGAGCTAAATATTTAATTCCAATTTACAATGTTAACAAATCCCCATGTATCCAAATTGGAGTCAGTTTTATTTACTCACTATCATCATATGATTATGTATCACAGACATTCTGTATTTAATGGCGTCCTCTTTGAGGATGGGGGGTGTTTAGCTCTATACCCTTTCCAGTTTTCTCCAAATAAAGGATGTTTCACACATTCATCGTACTGAGTGCTAGGGATACAAAAGAAAGCTGCTTCTACTGATGCCTTCCTGCCCTGGGAAAGTATCTGTTACATAATAATAAAATATTTAAAAACTATATTATAGGGGATGTACAAGTCACTGTGGGAACATATAATACAGTGGCCTTTATTTGGTGGAGATACAGAGTGGGTTGGGTGGAAGTGTAGGAGGTGGAAGGTGGTGGGTAGGGTGAGCTGGGTAGAGTGGCAAACCTAGTAGATTTCCCAAAGGAAGCCACTGTTTAAATGACAACCAGGAGTTAGCCCTGGCAAGTTTGGAGTAAAGAAAAGTTGTAGGCAGTGTGAAGGAGAGGGGAAGACCTGAGGTAAAAGAACACCAATTTCCTGTTTGAGGAAGTAGGAGAAGCTTGGTGTGGGGGAATGTAGCATTGAGAGAGGAGAGCGAGACAGGAGTGTTTGTAAGGTAAGCAGAGGACCTCATAAAGGAGTTAAGATTTTACCCTGAGTATATGGGAAACCAGTTAAGTGTTTGAAGGAAGAGAACAATATGATCAAATCTTCATTTTTTTTTTAAAGATTTTATTTATTTATTTGAGAGAGAGCAGTACGAAGGGGCAGAGGGAGAGGGAGAAGCAGTCTCCCCCCTGAGCAGGGAGTCTGACACAGGAGCTTAACTGACTGAGCCACCCAAGTGCCCCTCAAATCTTCATTTTTTTAAATAGGTAACTAACTGGCTACAAAGTGCAGAATAATTGGGGGCAGATAAGATTGAAACCAGAGAGACCATATAAGCAGATGTTTGTGGGAACCTTGACAAGAGATGATAGTGACCTGTACTGGGTGGTAGCGAGAACATGAAGAGGAGTGGGTGGTTTCTTAATGTATTTTAAGATCTAAAGTTCCATGGAATTTTGAGATTGGTTGTTAAGAAGTAAAAAGGAAGGGGTTGAGAATGACTCCTGGGTTTCTTGATTGGGCCACTTCATGGATGGTTGTGCTAGTCAGTGAGAGAAAGGGAAGTTGATTCCGTCATTTTTTGTTATTTTCAGTTTGGGCGCCTTGAAGCATCAGGTGGCAGTGTCAAGAGGGGGTTTGTTCATGAGTCTAGAGCTCAAAAGACGTGTGAATTGGACATGCCGATTTTGTTGTCAGCAGATTGGTCTCCATATCATATAGATGATACTAAAAGTCATAGGAGTGGGATGCCTGGCTGACTCAGTAGGTGGAGACTATAGCTCTTCATCTCAGGGTCGTGAGTTCGAGCCCCATGTTGGGTGTAGGGCTTACTCTACCAAAAAAAAAAAAAAAAAAAAGTCATGGGAGCAATGAGGATCTCCCAGGGGAGGTATGCAGAATAAAGAGATGAAAACTTAGGCCAGAACCATAAGGAACACTCACACTTAACTTTCAAGCTAAGAATGAAAATCCTGCAAAGCAGTCTAAGACATAGAGAAAATAATTTCAGCTCATAGTATCATGAAACATGGGAAAGCATATTTCAAGGGAAAAATTATAAAATTGAGTAAATAAATCCTTGAATCCCCCTAGCTAAGGGGCTTAGGTTTTAAAATGAAAATTTACCATACAATAAGTGGTAATTTCCTATCATACCTATGCAGCCACTTTTGTCTTGCACGTTCCCAAATATCTACTATTTAGCACAGCACCACACCATAGTAGGTACTCAGTAAATTTCTGATCAAATAAGCAAATGAATACCACCTACTGGACTCTGATTTAGCACCTATTTCTGGTCTTCATAAGGTCTGCCCATTAAAAAACAACAACCATCCCTGTCCTGGAGTTCATTTTCTGTTTAAAAAGGAGGGGGGGGCTCCTAAGTTCTACCTTTCCTATATATACACACATACACGCACGCACACACACTTTCACTCCCCCTCCTTTTCTCTACCCTGCTCTATTCCCCCCTCCTTCTTTGAATCTAGTATTGAACCAAAAGGTCAGTAAGTGAGTAATTTGGCATGAGTTGTAATAATCCGTGGCAAAGGAAGAGGATATAATGGTGAGGGAAGCAGGCAACAGCGAGGAGAGTATTTTCAGTCTTAAGAGGAATCACAAACAATGGAAACAAACATATTTGACAGTGATTTCTATAATACAGTTGGTAATTACCAAAATTCTTCACTGGAGCTTAACATTGTCTGGCTGGGTTTTGTGTGTGTGTGTGTGTGTGTGTGTGTGTGTGTGTGTGTGGTATTCCTTTGCAGTTACATTATCTGCTGTTCTTCTTAAAAACAAAGTATTGTCTTTGACTCTAAATGTGTGGTACGGTACCAGAGTCCTATTTGCATATGGGTTTGAGGTACATTGAAACAAGCAAATCCCTTCTTTAATCTGCTCTGAGATCAGCTGAAACATTTTAAATAGACACAAAAGGTAATCCATTTTCCTCAGTTTAGTCGAAAAATATTCAGTGACTCTCACCTTACTTGTCATGACTGGTAATGGTAGGTGCTGCTGTTGCTTTTTGTTTTCATTTTTGAAAGTACCAACCTGCCTGGTTCACCTTTCATCAGTTCCTTGCTTTGTGAACCCCGAATGCAGATCACACCAAAAGAGTACCATGCTTAGTCATGAAAAGCTGCAAATTGCTACCTACGACTGTCACTAAGCAGAGTATCTGGAAAACACATATGCCCCCCTCTCCTTTGCTGACTCACAATCATCTCACTTTTCATTTTATTTCAAATAAGGTAGATGATTATGAACATGATTTTCCTATTCACTTTCCTCTTTTACTAAGCCATATTCCGGTCATTTTGAGGCAATATCTATATCTATAAATGAGGGACAGTGATAATGCTTCATAGGACTATTAAGAGGATTAATTGGGATAAGAAATGCAAAACAAACCTTGGTACCTGGCAGGTCTTCCATAAATATTAATTCCACACACTGTTTGCACCTACTGCACACCAGACGTGGTCCTGCATACTGGGATATAATGGTGAATGTCCCTGTGCCCTCCTAGAGTCACCCTCTCCCTCTCTCTGACCCTCCTTACTCCTGGGCAACCATGATTTTAAATTCAGATTTTGGTCAGATTAAAGGAAATGTTACATCTTTGGATTGCTACTAAATATAATGAAACAGTGAAAAAAGATACATTGTGGCAATAATGAAATTGATTATATGGGTTGAATTTGAACATCAATCTCTTTATTTAAGAGGAAGAAGGAAACATTTTAGTTGTAGGATCTAAAAATGTCACCAGTATTTTTGGATACTTTCTTCAGTATCAGTATTTTCATTAGAAATGAGCAGAATCCTTCCTTTAATTAAAAACATTGGTTTGTGGGTTTTTTTAAAGTAATAGAAAATTTTTTGAGACATTCCAGAAGCTACATATGCCCTTGAAAGATATTAAAGTGGCATTACTGACATGCTGTTTTTCAGATGACCCATAATTTGATTTAATTTCTCTCCCAGGTAGCTTTAAAAATAGCCTGGAACCTTCCATTCGAAGGACTTGATTTATTTTTTAGAAATGTTTTGGGAGTGGAGGGACAGGTGTTTGATTTTGGTTTTGTCGCCTCCGTAGTGCTCAGGCAAAAGCATCTGAAATGAGCGGAAGGAGAAGATAATCTTTTCCTCAGCCATTACTTCATTTCAGCTACTTACGGAGTAACCTATGACAGCATGGTGTTTGAGGGCAAAGTAGAACTCGAATTTCTTAGTTCTTTTGGAAGTCTAATAAATATTAACATAGAGGTATTATACTACGAAAAAGAATTGCAGTGTAGAGTTGGCAGATACATTGTTGGAAATAAACTGGGCAAGAAAAACACCAAAGACAAAAAGCTGACTTGAATAAAAATGCACCCTGGTTGAGGCTAGCAGGATCATGCATTAACCTCTCAGTAGTACCCATAGACGGCCAGTCCTCCTGCTAAGCAACCATGTGATAAGTTGGGCTAGTAACAGACCGACTGCATAATTTCCGTAATTTTGCTGTCAATCACTTCTTCTTCTAACTGTAGAATGCCCAGAGCCTGTATTTTCAAACCACTTAGTGATTTGGGGATTTTAGAGATTATGGGTACAAATGCAGAGATGGGACTGCTAAGAATCCCTGAGTTAATTGAGAAGGGAAAGTAAGGCTGAAGTCGAAGGCTGTGTTCTAACACTGGTTCTCTAGAAGAACTGAAGGATTCATTAAAGCAATTCTTAAATGGCCCTAGAAATTCTGATTTGCTTGGGAGATACTAAGGTACATTTTTAGAAGTCCTGATTTGAATAAATTGACAAATTATGATTGTTCATTAAGCTAGAAGGTAAATGCAGTATACTGCTCCTCCCTAGGGTGACCCATGAGAGTTAAAATGCAACTTCCATAATTCTAGAAATCAAACATAATGCATACCTGCATATTCTTCCCAAGATGCAAGAATGTAGGCAAATCACTATATGTCTCTATTTTTTTTCTCTGATATATGATTAAAAAAATAATAACATAAACGAAGCAAAACATGGGTGATTATGAAGGATGAAGGATTGGGAAACACTGGCCACTTTGAGGACTAGCTGACTTAATGGCCCATTAAAATCTTTTATTTTCTCAAAAGGTAAAGAAGCTTACCAAGCTTAAATTCAGTATGAGGTCTCCACAGAGATAAAACGTTAGCAGTCTGTATTAGGGTCAGGCAGGGTCTCAGCCAATTAGATTTGCACACTTCCATTTACTATGTCAAGAAGCCTCAGGAAAACTGGGAACCAAGCTCAGTAAAATCAATTCCACTTGAAATTTTAATGACCATTAAATTTTATCACTCTATCTTACGTAAAATTAGAACTTAATTTTAATTCCAAATTTATGGCAATAAAACTGGAAAGTAGAAGATCCTGAAAGTGAACTAGTCTATGTCCGAATATATGGATGTTGAGTGACTAGATATTTTCTTTGGAGAGTAAAAAAAAAAAAAAATGAAAATGTGGCTGGTTCTGTTTATCCAAAGAGATGCAAAGCACAAGTCTTCAGGATTCAGCTGTCTCCTTTGAGTCAAGTGTCTACAAAAGCCTCTAAAAAAAATAGACGCCCTTTGGAAACATCTTAAAAATGCAAATATGAAGTGTAATTTTTGAGTTGAAGTGCCAAGTTTTACTCTGTGACAAAGTTTTCTAAAAACTTGTAGAGTAAATGAGCCAAGTGTGTGTTATAAATTTTGTAAATTGTTCCCACAAGGGGGGAATTTATTTTATGTGTCTCCATATACCAACCCCTCTGCATTGACTCTGTGAAAAGCAACACTTCCAGAAAATATCCCTTAGTGCCTTTGTCAGAGTCTGAATTCTGGGCTCCATGAGCACTGGGGCTGATGAAAGAACAGCTTATGTTTTCTTGTGAAAAATGAAAACCGTCTAAGCATGTTATGATGTTTTGCATTGTTAAGCTTGTCTGGGAGTTTTTGCCATGTTTCCAGAGTCAACTATCACCTTACAATTTGGGGCAGTTTCATTTGGATCTCAGTTTAATCACTTCAGGACTACTCTCCTTTATGTGTATCTGCTTATTCTTCTCAGTCACACCCCTGGATAGGCCTCAAACTTTGGATAAATAATCGTGTGTCTTCCATTTGGTTGCTATAACAAAGCTACTGTCAATTGAGTGGCTTAAACTAGAAACATTTATTTCTCCCAGTTTGAAGACTAGGAAGTCTAAGATCAAGGCAGTTTCAGTACCTGCCTTCAATATCTGGCCCACTTCTGGAGTCACAGCAGGAAAAGAGCAGCTAGAACACTCTTGAATCTTTTCTAAGGGCACCATCCCATTCATGACGGATCTATCCTCATGAACAATCCCCTGCTGAAGGCCCCATCTCCTGATATCACTTTAGGGATTAAGATTTCAACCTGTGGATTTGGGAGGGAGGGACACAAACATTCATGCCATAACACCCCATTCTCCACTTTGTCTTCTGTCTCCTGATGACAGTGACAGTTGTGAAAACAATATTCTAAGGAATGACGAACATGCAGCAGATTTAGGAACACACGCTCAGCAATTATACGTTTCTGGTTGAAACCGTTTCCATTGACTGTAAAACAAATCTCTGAGGTTCCAAATATTAATACAAGATCATTGAAAGAAACTATAGTTCTCCCTTCTAGGATTATCTCCCATCCCTACCTCTGGCAGATTTTCCAGAATATGAAGAAACATTGGAGAGGATTTCTCCAGACTGGGATCTTGAAAACTGACTAATATTATGTTTCAATTATTAACAAAGACTGATTTAGTACTTGTTCGTTCCTATTAAGATTTTGCTAAATCGATCCCAAAGGATGATGGTCTGTGCATCAAAGGAAAAGAAAATATCCCTCCCTGGCTGGTTAATGAATAATCTTAATGGTGCCAGACAATGCTCTTGTGTCATACACTGTGCCGACACTTCTAAATCTATGTCATTGACTCCTTGCACCGTTTCTGCAAGATAAATACGAATCTGCCTATCTTCTGCACTTGTGTACTTAAATGCCTGAAGAGCTTATGGAGAAAAGAATTTCCACACTTCGTTTGTTTCAGTTCTTGGCCTTTCCTTCTTTGAATTTCTTCCATCTTTTTTTTTTTTTCTAAGAGAATGATTCGTTAGAAAACGTATTAAGTATTTAGTGTGGTAAAATACTGACTCGCCCTTTACCTTCTCAAGAAAAAGATTATAAGAAAAGCTAAACGATTTGTTGGAAGTGCATTAAATAAAATCAGGCAGTACTAGAGGCTCATGTTAGTGAAAGTCCTCACTGCTTCTCTATTAACTTTAAAACTATTTACAAACCCTTAGGCTCTAAGCTTACATACACATGGCAGCTGGTGTGTGTGTGTGTGTGTGTGTGTGTGTGTGTGTGTGTGTGTGTGTGTGGCATGTGGGGAAGATTTTAATTCCTGGTGCAAGATTATGAACAATCCAGTAATCTCAAGCACTTCTAGGAAGGAGAAGGGATCATTTTTCTTTGTCCATGCTGCACCTTTTCTTTTTGCTTATTCATCATGTTTTAAATAAACAGACCAAAGAAAGTTGTTATTAAAGCCCTCCTTAGGCTTCTTCAATTTCAGTTTTAAGCCAGGTTCAAAATATTCTGGCAAAAACTAAAGGCAACATTGAAAACGTTTGCATAAATTTTAAATTGTGCAAAAAGTGATAAAACTAAAATGAGCTGAAAGAATGAGTAATAAGCATCTCCTCATATCTTTGTCTTTTTATCATAATCAGTGATGATATGGGTTTTTAAAAATTGATTCTGAAGTGCATTCCCTTTCCAGAGTATCTGCATTACACTTAGTCTTCTAAATGTAATTTGTTAGAAGTTTAGTGTTTACTTTTAAAAGTGTGAAGGCTTATTAGCATGCTAATAAATAACATTTAATATCTATTAACAGAATTCTATATTTGCTCATAAAATGGAATAGAAAAATATTACCTACAAGAGATTCCATGCCTTTACTACATTCTGGGTGTAATTGAAATCCCTAGTTCTCATTTCACTGTTAGAAAAGAACTAATAAATTTGTCACCAGTGAAACAGGGCTGGGGGGAGAGGCCATTTATGAGCTCGGTAATGAATCTAACTCGCGCAGCCCAGACCTGAAGGACTTGGGAGACCAGCACAGTCGAGGTACCAGTTGGCTGTATAGCATCACAGCTAATTACGCTTAGATCTTTGCTCTTCTTCATCCTTTTTTCTGATGTTTTGCCGGTGGTATTGGCTGTGTGTGCTTCAGCTGGCCTAATGTCAGACCCAGAAGTCAGAAGCAGTTGCAACTTGCTTAAGAAAGACATATGGCAAAAATATAATCCCTTTGATTATATGGTAAATAACTCTAAGAATGTGTACAAATAATGGTTTTTATTTGAACATTAAATCTTATTGTGATATAGTATGTGTTTTTTTTATACCGTCACCTGACATCTGTTAAAAATAAAGTTCTGGAATGCTGTTCTGGCAAGTGTAATTTTGAGAAAGAGGCTCTGAAACAGTTTTCCAGTGTAAACCCTAATCTCCACCACACACAAAATAGAGCCCTAGTGGTAATAAATAGTATTGTCTCTATAGATAAATATATAAATATATCGTTTTTTTTTAATGTGGATTTTAATTTGTTTTTGAGAGTATAGACTCCTTTGAGTCACGTGGACCTGGATTCCTGTCTAAGCTCAACCACAATGTGGAATTCAATACATTTAATATCTTTGAGTCTGTTTCTCTGACTATACAATGAATGATATTAATAATATTCACCTGTTGAGTTTGCAGGAGCATTAAATGAAAACATATTTTCAACAAATAATAAGCTTTTAATAAATAGTGTTGAGTTTTATGATACTGGTACTTTAAAAGGATGTTTTTGTTAACAGCCACGACACATATACCATTCTCCCTTTTATTCCTGAAATGAAGCAAAGCCTTTTCGTGTCCCAGGACTTTTGCATTTGCTACTTCCTCTCTTGTGTGATGCTTTTCCCTTAGCTCTTTCAGTGAGAGCTCATTTTCATCCTTTGAGTTTCAGCTCAAATGTCACCTCTTCATGGGAACTTAACCTGACCAACCTGTCTAAAGTAAATCTCTGTCCTCACCCCCCATCACGGTTTTTGAGTATCTTATTTATGTGTCTTCTTCTTTGAGTGTAAACTCCATGAAGGCAGAGAGACCTTCTCTTCCTTGTTGATAACTGTGTACCCAATGTCCAAAAAAGTGTCTGCCTCAATAAATGTGGATGAATAGATGAATTAATTAAATGAATACGTGAGAGGAAGGAGGGAAGGTGGGAGAAAGCAAGGGAAGGAGGGAGGAAAGACATTGGAAGGAAAGAAAAAAATGATGGAGAAAAAGAATAAAGGACAAAAAGAAGAAACTTTATGGCCTGAGGAATGATTTATATTCTGGGTATATGTATTTATGCATATACAACTGTTCAATGTTCTTTGAAAGTTTAAAAGTTGGGTAAAAATTTTCTGGTTCCTGTTGTCTTTTCTTGCCCCCCTGGTCAGTGTGTTTCACCTTATCTTCTCCTTCCAGAAACTGACAGGGGTTGTTCTGCTATAGGGTGAACTTCCTCTGTGAGGCAGGAAGTAATTCCTATAGGATACCAACACCTTAGAACAGATGGTTGCCAGACTTTTTGTAAAGGGCCAGAGTCTAAATATTTTCAATTTTACAGGCTATATGCTATCTCCCAATGACTCACCTCTCCCATTCCAGAAAGAAAGCAGCCATAGACAATATGTAAAGAAATGAGTGGGCTGTGTTCCAATAAAAGTTATTTAGGGAAACTGAAATTTGAATTCCATGTAATTTTCACATGTCATAAAATATTCTTACTTTGATTTTTCTTTATCCAAATAAAAGTGTAAAAACCATTTTTAGCTCGTGAGCCTATAAAAACAAGTGGCAGGTTAGAATGGCCTACTGTCCTACTTTGCTGACCCCTGCCTTAGAATGAACTAGTTTAATGGTTTTCTATCCCATGATTGTTTGCCTCTGAAAAGATGAACTAGAGTGGGGGGAGGCAAAGAATACATTTCTATTGGTAGAATTTTTAATAATTTTGCAAATGGAAGGAAAGCATAATTTTGAGTAATCAGACCTTCCTGAACTCCTAAAAGCACATTACATCAGCACTGCATTATCCACAAGTAAGGTTGTGAGTGTTAAAAGTAGCTTTCATGACTGGCTAAAACTGCCCAGGTGTGTCCATTAGCAAGCTCCCACCTTATTTATTCCTTCGTATCATAGACTTCGGAATTTATGATTAGTTACTTCTACGGATGTTTGAAAGCAAGACAGTTTGAGGATACTTTAGCTCTACAATCCTGAAGAATTTTAGCTCTATACTCCTGAAGAATAAAATGCTTTAAATTTCAAGTAATGATTTCCCTAAAATTTGTGTGTTTAAGTTGGGTAAGCAATTATTTGGGGAAAACATTTTAAGAGCACAGTGTGATATCATTTTCTAAATGCAGAAATTAAAAATTTAGTAGAAATTATTATAGTCCTATTAGTGTTATTTTTATAGCTATGACTATTTATAGTGCTTTCGAATATTTTAAGACAATGGAGTTTTCCAACTTTTTTCTTTACTCAAATCTCTCTTAAACAGCCAAAGCAACTGTTTAAAATTCCACCTTGGGAAGATGCTAGTCAGACTGCAATGAAAAATCAGAATGAAGCTCAATTTGAAGAAAAAGCAGTTAAGTATTTCATAAGTAGGAATATTTAGGATATTTGGAACTGAATAGTCAAAACACGTCTACTTTATTTTAGGACATGTAGGATAAGTCAGCCTTCAGGTATGTATCTCAGTAGTCTAAGTAGAAACTTAGTTGTTGGGGTTTTTCCTTGGTTTTCTTGGGTACCAAGAATAGTCGCACCATTGATGGTCAGAGGACTGATAATCTGAGCTTAGTTTTAAATCCCTTAACTCTCTTTTTCTTCCTACCTGTGTTTATATATCAGGAAATGGAGTTTAATAATAGTTTTAATCTTAGTTGAACTGAAGAAGAAGCAAGAAAAACCTAACTTGTGTCAGCCAAATATATTATTTTAAAACCATCTGCTTATGTCTGATTATTCTTATCAACAGTCTGTCCCTTTAGTATAGAACAGTGAGCGGTAACGATACAGAAGCCCACAGGAGGACTGTGGAAGTGAGGGTGAGAGCGCCTCTAATACTTGTTTCTTGTGCTTTAATTCCTGAAAACACTTGAGTAAATAACTGCATGTAAATTGAGATGTGACTTACTGGAATTGCTCAAAGGTAAGCAATTTAATTCTCAAAGTGGGCGGTTTGCTCATACCTTTCAATGACTTAGCGTGTGACGTGCGTGATAGTCAACAACAAAGTGCTGCGATTCTCAAATATTCAGGAAGAGGAGCTTGGGACAGTGGGTTCCATAGGTTTCTCTGTGAATATGCTTCACCTCGAAGTCTGGAAGATGTGTGTCCTTGAGGGATTCAGAGGAGATGTCAGCCTCAGGGTGTCTCATTAGGCCAGCTGTGTTTGGTGACAGTCAGATACACACCCTGAAAAAAAAAGCATACCCAATTGTTTTCCACAAGTTCTTCATGACATAAACCTCCTCATAACTTATGCCGTAATCACTACTGCACTGTGATTTGCATATGAGTTCAGAGCATATTCAGCTGATATATGACTAAGCTCACCACTGGAGACATGTACTTTATTTTTTAAAATGTAAATCCTTGGGGGAAAAAATATGGCATGTTTGTTTCTGGGTTGTTGGCTTTCTCCCCCTACTATTCAACTACTGTGCCTGCATCTCTTTTGGGGGACAGTCAGGCTTTGCAATTACATTGGTTGTCATTTGCATTGCCCCTAACCACCATCATAGCCTTTATAGTATCTGCAAATAATTTTCAGTGTTCCCGAGTCCAGATGTCATTCACTGAACTCTTATTACCTGTTACCAACAGGTTCACTGTGGAATTGCACAGTTCCGGGAGAAAGAAGGTTCTGTATCTTTTCCCCTTCATTTTGTTTGTAGTCTTATCCTCTAGGCACCTATGCACCAACCACATTACATTGTGCATTAAAGCAGAATCTTAACGTGATTCTTCATTTTAAAGGGGGAAAAAAAGAAAGAAAGAAACGTCATTGCTTTGCTCCGTGATCTGAAACATAAAGGGTAAATGTGAGATTTTTCTGGTTTTAGTTTTATACAGTTGACTGGAAGTGTTTACAGGGATTTCAAGCAAAACCCTACTTTGCCTCTCAGGCTGCATTTTCCAGCGTGAAATCTGTTGAAACAAACCGGCAGAGCCCCATTTCCCTATCTTTCTCTTTGTCTTCCCTGCCCCACCCCCGCCTCAACAAACACATGTACACATCCCACTTCCAGGCAAGTGCAATCTCAGACTTCTCTGAACAAGGTCAAACAGCGACACAAACAGTGTCAGAACAGAAGGGTTGGTGATGGCCTCATAACAAGACTGCAAACCCAAAATGCCACCCAGAACCCTACAGAAGAACAGCTGGCTGTCTCAAGTCTGATCAGGACAGTGGTAGTGGATGAAAGAACAGATCAGAAATGTGGAGCACATATTTTGACTCTGTTCGTAAATCCTGCTTCTGATTTTGTCAGGGATTTGTCACACCCTGAGTGAAAAGCAGGTAACAAGGAGTGTTACTGGGTACTCCCTCTAGGCTAGGAAATGATACATCCCTTTAAACTGGCTTTTCTTGATAAGTCTAAGTGTTGGGGAGGGTTATTGACAACTTTCTTATCTTTTTTTTTTTATGTTCAGTTAGCCAGCGTATAGTACATCATAAGTTTTTGTTGTAGCGTTCAGCGATTCATCAGTTGCATGTAACAGGGGGTTACATGCTCATCCCAACACATGCCCTCATTAATACCCATCACCCGGTCACCCTGTCCCCCTACCCCCCTCTCTTCTGCAACCCTCAGTTTGTTTCCCGGAGTCCAGGGTCTTTCATGGTTTGTCTCCCTCTCTGATCTCTTCCCATTCAGGGTTATTATTGACAACTTTCTAGACAAAATCTTGATGCCTTGCTGTGGTTTTCTTTTCAGTATGTCTTTGTTGTTATTTTGGATCCTGTAGTAGATTATTTGAAAAGGACACTTAAACAGCTGGTGAAATGAATGAACAAGGATACACTGCACGTATCCAGTGATGGATAAAATGAACTCTGGATGGTTGGGAAACCACTGCATGCTGCTTTCATGCCACTGGTTCTAAAGTTTGTCTTAAGTGTAGAATAATTTTGTCTGACTTTTAATAGATAACATGCAATTTTACATACAGATCATTGATTCATTTGGTATATTCAAAATCAATTTAGGCTATATTTTAAAACTTTTTTTGGTGTTGCAACATTAAGGTTGTTTGCAGTTTTTAGCTCTTTATTTTGTT
This sequence comes from Ursus arctos, assembly GCF_023065955.2. Lineage (NCBI taxonomy): Eukaryota > Metazoa > Chordata > Mammalia > Carnivora > Ursidae > Ursus > Ursus arctos. The sequence goes on from NW_026622930.1 coordinate 21,284,800, forward strand.
TTATTTTAAATCACTATGTAAAACACTCATTTTTGTGATGACTACTAAAGGTCTTTTCTTTCATTTTAATATTCTCAATTTTAGAAAAGAATATACTTGGAATTATTTCAAGCTGCTTTAATTATTAAAAAAGGTGGAAAATGTGTTAAATGTAATGGATTGCCATGTGAAAATTCATAGAGAAAAAAATGCACAAACTTGTATTTCATTTTATATTATTTATATAGAAAGTAGCAAATAAAGTGTGAGTAGTGATTAAACAGAGTTAACACTGACGGGAAAAATGCCACGCAGTGGTATCTCTGGATGAAGCCAAGTGGATTTTTCTTTCAGAAGAGAGGCTTTTTGCTTTTGGAACAGTAATGGAAGGAGTCCCCATTGTGGGTCTTTGTTTTTGAAAATTATTGGTCCATCATGGTCTTTCAGTTCCAGAGACATTTTCAGAATTATTCTATGCTCTTAAAGATCCTTAGACTTGGAAGAGCGAGAGACTCTTGTTATATTCTTATACCAGTATTGTGCCTTTTCATTTGTCAATGGATATATGTAAAGCATTCTTGGAAAATGCTGCATTATTGTGATAAAGTCACGAGGCCTGTTCAACTATACTTACCAGAGGCAAAACTCTGATTATTTAGACCTACCAGGCGTCTAATTCATCTCTTAGATGGGATGGATGAATCAATGGGTCTCATTGATTGGCTTGGCTAAATCAAACTGTTAATGATCAGGGATTCAAATACCAACGATCCACATAGCACTCATTTCCTAACTTAGCCTATAAATATTTGCCCATTTCCAGTGATGCTAATGAATTTGCCTCAGTTCAGTCATAAATTCCAATGTACAACCCATTGTGACCAGGAGGAAAAGGCATATAAGCAGCTCAAGGCAGGTTACTAACCTGATCATAAAAAGTTAAAATACATCTTTTTATAGTACATGTGTTACAGACCTCTTCCAAAATATACCTCTCCCTTCTCGATCTGCCAAGTCCGGAATGAATTACGGTGTGTTGTCTAGCAGCATTATTGACACTCAGAAATTGTGTGTAATACTCACATTATAAAGAATAGCTAGCACTTCACATTGGAACTCAATGGCTATCAGTGACTACAAGTATAATCTTTTAGAGTAAACATTAAATAATTGTTGCCATTTTAGGTGTTTCTTAGATTGCTCCCCTCCTTAGATAGAATGAAAGAATTGTCACAAAAAATCAATAGCAACAAAATGGGTTTTTCCCCCGAGAACTTTTTTCTTCAAAACATAGAAGATCTTTTTCCTTTGATTTTTGTCTAAACTTCCACTCCTCTTTCTTTCTTTCTTTCTTTCTTTCTTTCTTTCTTTCTTTCTTTCTTTCTTTCTTTCTTTCTTATTGGTGTTATTTATGCAGAAATACTTCATATAGGAGAAATCAATAGATTCAGCTTAATAAAATAATTTATTTGTATGATATTCTTACATCTTATTTCAAGTGTTTTTGTTGGGTTGGTAAAAGGACTTGAAGACCTCTGAGAGTCTGCAATTCTCCTAAACGTGTATGCAGAATTATGTATATGTTGTGGATAATGTACATTTTCCTGGGGACAAGATCAAGTTTCATCAGATTCTCAAAAGTCCCTGACTACAAAAATAACGACTGATGTATTAAAACCACTCAAAGCAGCAGGACTATAGTGAGAGCATCTTCACTATTTCTGGAGGCTGTCTTCCCTCCTGGCTCCTCCTACCTTCTAACCCCCCTTTGAATGTCCCAGTACTTTTCAGGATCCAAGTGTGGGAGTGTGTGTTCACAGTGGGGGAGGGGGCGAGTGTTGAACCTTTGGGTTGAGCTTGAAGATAAAATCTGTTGAAATGAAAATTGGAGATTAAACAACAGGAAAACACTGCACTTCTGGTGGGAGTGGGAGAGGTGAAGAAGAATAGAATTTACTGTGCTTACATGTTCATTCTAGGACATATGCCAGCATTTGTTTCATGGGCTGCATCAGTGCCACAGTATTGGCTTAAGGTACCTCTATTTTAATAAGAAGAACCAGAAAGGAGTGTGGACATATTTTGTTTGAGAATAAATATTTGCAGTAGCCTAATTCTTTTATATACAGAATTATAATAACCTTATCTGCCCAAAAAGAAGTCAGCCATTTATATTTTCAACGTACTTCTTAACTTTTAAAAGCAAGTTAGTAAGTCCATAAAGACTAGGAGTAGTTTCTTTTTATTGCTAGCCTACGATTAAGACCAAACAACTGTATCATTTAGACAAAGCTCACTAATTGGCAGCGATGGCTGGTATTCTATTAGCTGCTGTTGATTGGCAAATGGAATTATTGAAATTCAGGTTAATGAACTGAATTGTCTATTGCCCTAATTTTCTCATTTTGGTAACATACTACATTTTTCACAGAAAGCTGTCTCAGTACCAATTTGGAATGAAGTAGGTTATAGATGAAAAGACATAAGTAAATTACATTGAAGTAAATCATTTCTTCATCTTTGTATTTTAACAAAATGGAGTTTTCTTTGACAGTTTGTGTTCATAGTCTTAAAGACTAGGCACATGTCTTAGCTTGTATTGCTACAACAAATTGCCACAGACTGGGTGGCTTAAACAACGAGCATCTCTCACAGTTCTGGAGGCTGAGGAGTCCGAGATCAAGGTGCTGGCGGATTCGGTCCTTGGCGAGGGCCTTCTTCCTGCTTGTAGATGGCCATCTTTTCTCATTATGTCCTGACATGGCAGAGAGCAGAAAGAGAAGCAAACATTCTGTCTCTTCTTATAAGAACACTGATCCCATCCTGAAGACTCTGTCCCCATGACCTAATTACCTCCCAAAGGTCCCAGCATTGGCGATAAGGGTTTCAATCCATGAATTTTGTGAGGATATGAACACACAGTCCATGGCAGTGTGTGTTTCTTTTAAAATCTTGTAGCAAATATTCAAGTAAAATGAAGACACCAATACATAAATTATATCAGTTTATCTTCGCCAAACGGAAATCTGAATTAAGACAGACAAAATTTAATTCTACTGTTTTCACATCATATGAAAACTCTGCTTTCAAACTAGCTGTATGTATGCTTTTAAAACTAGTTGTATGTTTGCTTTTAAAATGTGTTAATCCTAAATAATATGAGCCCATAAATATATAGTATGGGGAAAACTGAAGGCCCAAATAGTGGCTGTAAATGTTTTGAGCCTTTCAAGATGGTTCATATAAATGTGATACTGCCCAAAGGCTATTTCTGTCCGTGTGAGGTATCTAATGAGGTTCTTCTGTTCAATCTGCAAAGGATGATAAAGCATTGCTGAATGGTTTTGTCCCAGATGGACTGTGAATAAGATGCCTGGTAACAACAGATCAGAGCCTCCCCTTCAAGGCATTATTATATGCATTTATTATGAAGCATTCAAAAGTGACCGTACACAAGTCACCCACAAAACAGCAGTTATTTCATGAAAATTATGGGGGTGAGGGTGAAGTTCTCTCAAGTATGCCAACAAAATGCAGTTAAACAGATTATATTGCTAAGAACAGTCTGCTTTGGGCTGATTTTGCATAATATATTCATTTCACTTGTACCCACATAGCCAAATGTTTTAAAGGTATAAATGCTCAACTCAGTTTCCCAGTCTGAGGGTGGGAGGTCGGACTGTGGAAGTCCTCAAAGGCAAGGCCTGTATGTGTTAGGTAAGGCTGGGAGTGTGTCAGTGAGCGCCATGTTCTTGGTGGTCCTAAGTGTCCAGAGCCCACTTCGGTCCCTGTAGGACTACCGAGAGATCTGAGCTGAGTGGCTCTCTGTGCCAGTTCCCCTCTTTGCCTCTTAGGAAATCCAGATGCCACACATCTCCCATTGCTTAAAAGGGAGAAAAGAAGGAAGAGTGGCCTTGATTTTCCCAAAAAAGATGGCTTTCTATTTTCTTAAAGCTTCAGACTCTCTTCTCTCAAATTCAGCCTCTTTTTTTGGCAAAGACTTCCTGTCTGTAGCTGTCAATTCTGAAAAGAGTTGAGAATATAGCTATCGCTTTGAGAATGCAACCATGTACTTAATCATTTAGCTTTGTAGTAATATTGTCAGGGACCCTTTTTAAAACCCAGATTTCTGTAGAACCTTCGAAGATACTGTAGATGGAGAAGGCCAAGGCCCATCTGGGTTCAAGATTGGCTGCACGCGACATCTTTCTTGCTTATTTTTTCTGCCTTGTTTCAGTTAACAAATTACTTCTTAATTTTAATTGATGAAGTTATTCTTACATCTGAACTTTACTTTCCAAGTCATACTTTTTAATGTGTACCTAACTGAGCACTGGTATGTGTGCCAAAGTCCTTTTTTATATCACTACTGTCATCTAGTTGTTCATATATTCAAATGTATGTAATACTTATAAATCCTTAAGTAGATAAATAATTTTACCAGTGCAAAAGTGGTAAGGTTTATTACCATTTGGTCACTGTATATGAGTTTATGATATTTACCGTTAAATTCAACCTTGCAGTCTGAACACTAGCTGAGATGAGAAGTACAGTGATCGTTTCATGACTCTTTCTATCATAGAAGTCATCCTGAGTAGGAGTTTTCATTTTTTGAGATTTTCGAAACATTATTACTAATGGAGGATAAGTAGAAAATCTGAAAATTAAGTAAACTTGAAATAATTTTTTATAGCTTTTTTATAATTCTGCATTATGCTTTATTTGCAGGACCGTGTAAATGCATTAGAAACGGTAAGTTGGGGCATTTTCTTTCTCCTTCTGTCAGAATTACTGCTGTGTCCTGAGGTGGATTTCAGAGCACTCCCCAAAGAAGCAGTTCCAGAAAGCATTTGTAAAACTACATCTAGGATTCAAAGGGGAGAATAAGCTAAACTATACCTGAAAGGTATGTGGATACAGATTTTTAAAGTGAAAAAAGAGAAAAAACAAAAGTGTGCCTATATAAATGGTCACTGCTCTCTCCAGACTGATGATACCAAACGTACTAATTTATGGAAAATGTAATTAAATGTAATCAATAGCCTATATATTTGTGTCTGTATTTCCCAATCACTAAAAGGACTGGTTGATCAGAATCTGAGATTGGGGTGCTGTTTATACTTTGAAGTGTAGATATTGAACCTCAGTATTTCTGTACATTGTTTTCACCAATACCCAAATAATGTTAAAAGCTAGTCAGCCTTTTTCTCAATAATCTTACTTGCAGGAATCTAGCATTAGGGAATAGATTTTTTTAAGGTGCGTGAATGTAAAGACTACGTGCTTTCAATATTGATTGTGAAATGATTTATTTTAAATGATTTTAGGAAGGGGGGACAACTTATTGTGTGACAATGTAGTACTGAATGGTTAGATAAAGTGTGAACTTTTCCACCCAGCATACCACTGTGGTTACGGAAAAGGCTTATAATAGAAAACCAACTGAAAAAAAATAAAATCGTGTGTACTTCAGTGATAACATGTAATGACAGACATGAATAAAGAATAGAAGAGACTGAGAAAAACTCATAAAAGTGACTTGTTAGACGAGAGTTAGGACTGTGATTTCATTCCTTTCTCTGTCTTTTCAAGTTTTATAAAATGTTATATTCCTTTTATAAATAAACCTTTTTGTAATAAAAACCATGTGAATTGGAAGAATGGTAAAATAAATTATGGTACCACCTTACGACGAAAGATTATTCAGCCATAAAAAGTCATATTTTTCAAAAGTAAATATTGCCATGCTGTTGTACGGGGGGGAAGGGGGAGTAGAATATACTGGCATATGAAGAGTATGATGCAAATATTGAATATTTTGTGTTAAAAAAGACTTTCAGAAAGCAAGCACACAAAATATTAAGAGTGGCTTAGGACCAGTGGTGATTTTGATTTTTTTTTCTTTATATGTTTTTAATGAACAAGAAAAAAAATAAGAAACCTTTAAACAATGTGGCCAATAAAGAATAAAAGATTTATTTTGTGAGTGTGAGAAATGGAAAGATGCTAATGAAGCACATTTTAGTCCTGTGTAAGCAAGTGATTTTGATTGACAGTGTCCAGACCCTCGTGGGTAAATAATCTATTCCTTAGATTTAACTGGGCCATTTGGAAATTACACTGACCTTCTCAGTTCCAGTATGATGACATTGTAGGTGAATAAAATGTTTAGTGTTCTTCCACATATATTTTACTTACCCTTAGGAAGTGTCTTGCCAACAGGATTTGGCTTGTGAATTAAATGCTCTTTTTAAAAGTATGAACAAAAACAAATTTTGAGTCTGAGGACTTGGGTTCAGCATACAAAATACCACTTATACAACATTCAGCAAATCACTTGTTTGTTGATTCCTTCATCTTTAAAATGATAATAATAATTAAACTTACTTTGTCAGGTTGTTGTGAGAATATATGTGAAAATATTTAGGGCCAGGTAAACATTAGGTTATCATTATGTGATTGCTTATTATTTCTTGTTTAATCATTTTAATTATGCCAATATGCCATGCAAAACTGAAAATTATATAAACAACCAAAAGCCTATAACTTTTATTAACATTTGTTAGTCTTTTGTATTTATATAATCTCTTTACTAAAAGTACTATGGAGTATGATCTTAAGTGCCTTATCCTAAGGGTTTCTTGAGGAATAAAGGTAAAAATAAAAAGTCATCATGAGAAAAATAAAACTGATTAAATGGACGAGGTTTTTTACAGTGGCAGTTTTCTCAAGATGGTTTTAATTTGAAATAATTATCGTAAGTAAAACCATAAAAATGAAGATGCTTAGTAATAATGTTAATGCTCAAATATTAGGAAGTTCTTTGACTTCATTTGGCATTATAAGCAGCAGATTTAATACACTTGGTAGACTATTCAGCTGGTAAAGTGTTTTATAGTTCATAAAATCAAATATGCTGAAAGTAGTCTCGATCATTTATTATTCTCTCACTAACTCAGCACTTAAACTGTAGAAAATGGTGGTGGTCTACATTTGGTTGGGTTGGTATTAACATAAAAAGTGTCAAATGTAGGGTGTATGTTATGGTGATACAAATCTGAAAGAGTTTGAAATTTCATTGTTTCATTAGGAAATTTAAAAGGTTCAATAGTTACAATACATGAAAATAAGATGGTCTTTTCATCATAATGAGCACCTTGATATGTCTTGTCACCAGTGATCCAAGTGCTTAGGTCACAATCATGTGTCCATTTTTCCCCCCCTTCCTCAATTTTCCCCTCTCCTTCTTCACTAGCAGGTAAGCTTCTTGGATTAGAAATTACATTTTACTTACAAATGCATCCCAGGGCCTGTCAAAAACGTGATATATATTGGACAATCAGTAAACATTTGTAGAAGGAAAGGATGAAGGTTAAACTGTGTATATATGACCCTCAAGTAAGACTGTTTTTATGAATATAGGTATGCACAGAACCAGTTCAATAGTTGAGGGAAAAAAAATTCCCCAGAAGCACATCTATTTTTTTTTTTCGCTAGCCTTTCTGATTAGTATTGTACTTTATTTGATGTTTCACAAAAGCTCTTATGATTTTCATTAAAGTTTAATGTGATTTTTTTAGGAAGGAACCAACTTTCTGCCAAAATATGGTAGGTTGATTCCCCAAATAAAGCTAAGTAATTATCTGAAAAAAACCTAGATTGATCGCCCCAGTTGATGGACCACGGATGAAACATAGCAGTGGATATTTACTGGATACCGTATAAGGCACTGTGTTGACACTGAAGAGGAGGAAAGGAAGCACTGTGATCAGTTCTCTCGAGGAAACTGTTCTTTGAGAAGTTACTTACATGTAAATAAATTAATGATATAAGATAAAAATACACTGTCTACACCACATGAATGAAACACAATGCGTTTCGTAGGAGCTCTTATAAAGAAAAAAAAAATTGTAAAATAAGACGTCATCATGGTCTAGGTTCTATGAAAACCACAGATTTTGTAGTTTGAGGACCTGATGGAGGAGATTAGATTCATCTCTGAAATTCGAAGAATCAGTGTCAGACAGAAAGAGCCCGAGAAGGCATCCCATGTTGGGTCTGTAATGAAACTTTGAAGATAGTAAGGAACAAAAAGGGTTTGTTAAAAGAATAGTTTTCCAAAAAAGTAAGATTATGAAATCATGACTCTTACACAAATATGAAATGAAGTCACGACACGTGAGTTTATTTAACTCATTACTTGAGAGGATGAGTAAAATGTTACCTCTCACTTAAAGGAGCAAAGAACCACATAGGTAGGCACTAGAGTGCTGAAATGAACTTAAAATATATGCAAAACTGGCTGCTTCTTCGGAAGTGGAGGAATGGAATCAGTTGAACCTCCCCAGACAGCATTTATTTGCATGTCTATGAACAAGAATCATTTGCATTGCTATCAGCTACCTACAACACAGAGCGTTAAAGTGGTAGCGTGGCCTTAGAGCCAATAGGGAGCCATTAATAGTTTTTAATCAGGGCCTGTGGCTGGTAAATGTGTGTGGGAATGCAACTGTTGTAGTTCTGTGCGGGGTAGAGTGCGGTGGTGAAAGACTGCGTGTAGGATTAGAGAAAGCGCATGTTGGAGATGATCCAACTTTAGAAATGTGGTTGGAAAATTAGGGATTGGGCACTTGGTGCCAAAAAGGCAGAGGTAAATGGATGCCCTTGTTTAGAGAAGGGAACTGGTGAATTTAGTGAGTGGGAGGTCAAGGATGAAGAGGAGATAGAGACAGTACAGTAAGAGTCATTTGAGGAAGTTTAAAAGGAATGTACGACAGTTCAGCTTGGAGATGTAAATTCAGTTTTTCATGTCAACTCTCAAATATATCTTTAGTTTCATTTCCATTAATACCATAATATTCTCATACCTTCATATTAGAGTTAGGCGTAACTTCAGTTAACAGAGAAAGCCAAAAGTAATAATGGGTTAAGCAAGGTAGAAATTAATTTCTGTCTTGTATAACAATCTAAATATATGTTGTCTCTGGCAGACACGGTGTCAGAAACCCAGACTGCTTCTGCCTTTTTGCTCCACTGTCCTCAAAATACTGCTTCCCATTCCTGAGCCAAGATGCCTGTACCACCTCCAGCCCTTATATTTGCATTGTAACAAGAAAAAAGAAAGGAAGGGAGAGCACGTAACTTCCCTCTAGTAGAAACTAGAATTTTCCCATATTATTTCTGTCCATTTCCATGGGCCAGAATTCAGTGACATGATTATAACTCTGGGATTCAAAAAGAGAACGAGATAAGGCATAGACTTTTGGAATTTTCAAAGTAAACTTCTAAACAGCTCAAGTTCAGAAAATAAATTACAGTAGAAATTATGAAATATATAGAATAATAGCAACACTGTGTTATAAAATGCGTGATACAACAAAAGTAGTATTTATGGGAAACTTAATGGCTTACATGCTTATATTAGAAAAGAATGATAAAAAATAATGAACATATCACACAACATAAATTAAAAGCATGGCACAAAAACCTTAAAAACAAAAAAAAGGGTAAAAATGGAAGATTATAATGAATAGAAGACAAACATGCAGCATGCAGGGCCAATAAAGTAAAGCTGGTTGTTTAAAAAGAATAAAAATGACCAATATCCAGTATGACTGATGAAGAAAAAAAGAAGATACAAATGAATAATACAAGAATGAAAAAGTGGGTATAATTATAGCTATTTGAGAATTTAGCCACATACAAGGGTATTGTGAATAATTTTGTAATTATACATTTGCAAATTAGGAGAAATAACTAAATGCCTAGAAAAATATAATTTTCCAGAACTAAGAAGAAATAACATACTATTAGTAAATTTTTTAAAATAATAAAAAGTTTCATCAACAATTTTTAACCAATTACAATTTTCTCCAGAAAGAGCCACAAAGCCCATGTAAATTTTATAGATAAGTTCTACCAAATGTTATGGGAACAGATGATTTTAATTTTATAAAAACTCTTCCAGAAACTAGAAGAAGAGGGAACATGCCAAACTCATTATGAGTTGGCATAACCTTCGAGACAAAACCAGACATAGAAAGTATAAATAAGGGAAATTAAGGGACTTTTCATGCATTAACATGGATGCAAAAATATTATACACAAAATATTAGCAAAATAAATCTAGGAATGCATTAAAAGGATAATTCATCATGAACAAACTGAGTTTATTCCAGGAATTCAGAGTTGGTTTAATATTAGAAAATCAATCAATGTAATTTACCATGTGACAGATTAAGGAGAAATAAATTTAATAAGGTCATCTCAGTAGATGAATAAGAAGCATTTATTCCCATGATATCATTATCATCATCAAAAGCCTTTTAGCAAACTAAGAATAGAAGTGAATTGACTTAATCTAAGTCATATGAAAAAACTCAATGGCAAACATTACCTTAGCATTTTGAAAGTCCTCCTTTGAGACCAGGAACAAGGAAAGGATGCCCATTCCACGGCTTCTATTAGATACTGTGCATGCAGTCCTGGCCAGAGCACAGAAACTAGCGTTATTTTCTAAATAGTGTTACTGTCTATACAGAAAACTCTAGGAATTCGTAGTTAAATCAAGAAAAAGAGTTTAAGAAGTTTATTCTATAAAAACCTTCTATAAAAACTTTTTACAAAAGTCCTTTTTCCTTCTGACTCCAGCAACAAGTATAGAAAAAATGTAATTAAAAGTATACCAGTACAAAAGTAACAAAAAAATACAAAATACATGGGGGGAATAAAATCTAACAGCAATAAAAATACAAGTTCTTCATAGAGAAGACATTCGGGAATAGTCGAGACACTTCTGAAGATGAGCAAGTTGGGGGTAGTTCTCCTACTATGTATCAAACCTTATTAAAGCTGTGAAAATTAAGATAGGAATATAAAAATAGGCCCATGTAATCAAATCGACTACCCAGAAACAGAAATACCTGTGAACAGAAACTTGATGTCTCTGATGCAACTGGCATCACCTACTGAGGGAGAAAGGAGGAACTTTTCAATAGGTAGTATTAAAAAAAAGACGAAATTGAATCGTTATCTCAGATGCAAAAAGTCTAAATGTGCCTAGTAAAAGACATAAGCAAGCATTTCAGTTGAAAAAGAAATATATGAACATATTCATTAGTAAACAGGGAAATGCTAATTAAAACCACGAAGAATTGTCATTTTCTTCAAATTACATGTATACATTTTATGTACTCTTTTGTGCCAGTGACATGTTTTGCCAAAAAACAGAGGGAACGGAAACATGTTAGCAGAACTTTTTTTTTTCCTAATTTTATGACAAAATGATTAATGCTGTCCCTGAAGGTAATGTTCAAAGATAGCTGATGACTTAGAGTCTTCAGACTGGAATAGTACACCCCGAGGAGTATACAAAGATTTTCCAAGGGGTCTTCAGACACAAATAGCTTTAAGAGAATCCATCTTTACATCCTCAGCTTCTACAGGTACTTCCAGCAGAGTCCTTGAAATGACTTTGCTTGAAGAGGCCATCTTACTTTTCCTATTCAACCTCCTCCCACTTTATGAGAGAAAGGTCTACCTTTCACCCATCCGGGGTTCCATGATGGCAGATTCCCCCAGGCACTTCAAGTTGCCAAACAAGGGGCACTTGATGATTTTGACGCTTTCATGTCCTCTTTAATCAAGTGACTAAGGTAAGCCTCCTTGTCCCTGCTAGTCATACATATATTTTTGATAAGACAAAGAGTTTTATTGGATAGATGAGGTATTGGGAAGAGGGTGTTCTGAAATCAACATATGTTGTTGATTGATGATGAGGGGGAGGAATTCCAATTTTATTTGATGACCTCACCTCTCTTATCACCCTACCATAATCGGAGAATGTATAGCTCCAGAAAACAAAACTGAGTCTTGGAAAGAAATCATTGAAAGTGTCTTATATCATCCAGGTGACAAACTTTGGCCTGGCTCCATGCCTTATTTATCTGTTTTAGGATTATAATTCAAAAGGCCGTTATCACAGGGCACATGAAGTCAGACTTTTTTTTCTGCCAGAAAGTAAGCCTGATTTAGCTGATTGGTTTGACAACAAGGACTAGCTTTGCCAATTCACAGGTTTAAGGTTTTAATGAAAATACTTAATGCTAACATAAAATAAAAGTATTAAAAATTTATACTGATAGAATGGTATTAACATTAATAAGATTTTTACTTTTCTCAGTACTTTTTGCATATGTAGAACTCATTGAAATGCCTCTAAGTGAAAGAAGAGCAGTTGTAGTCATTTGACAAGTCTTGGTAAATAAAACCTCTTTCATATACCTTCCAAAACAGAAAGTGAGTGACTTTAATAACTACATTACAGTCCTTTGGCAAGTCAAGTGGTTTCTAATTCTTTGCTTTCAACAAAATTGAAGGAAGACCTAATCGAGCTGATAGATCATTAAAATTAATTTTTGATGACAGATCACTATGTAATCTTTGCCATAAAACTAGGAAGGCGTTCAAGAAATTGAGTGACATTGTTATAACCAAACTACTTTCATTCTCATGTACTTTTTTATGTGAACAAGACTTCTCAGTGATTAAATCTATAGAAACAAAAAAATAGAAATAAAAATGAAATGAAATCCTGTCTTATTCAAACAAAAGTTAGTACTTACCCGTGGATACATGAGCTAATTAAGTACAGGAGAAGAGAGCGCAGTATCCGTCCCATAAAGGGATATACTTTTAGAAGTCTTGGGGTCTTTATAAAGTTTACATTTAATAATTTTTCTCAAAAATTTTAATAGACCTAATATTGTAATGATAATTCAATCTATAAAAAGGTATAACACTTGGAGCATTACAGTCACAGGGCATTTTAAAAATCAGTTTTTCTCTCTGTATATATACATTTTTCTTACAGAGAAGACGAAGTATGATAGAATAACCAATAAAAAGACTTCCAAGCATAAATATTTTTTTGTATTGGGATGAAAGTCTGTTGGGGAAAATAGATGGGAAATAAATTCAAAGGGCAAAGGAAAAATATAAAATTTCTGTCTTTTAAAGAGGATCTTATTTAGTTATCTTGTCAGTGGATAAATGGTGGTAACAAATTATTGAAGTATTTGAAGTTTGCTGGGTAAGTTTATATGAGTAATTTAAGAGTTTTATTTGAAAATGTCGGTATTTACAATAGTCCAGAAATTTCATCCTTTGCACCTATCTAAATTTATGATGAAAACGTTTAGAAAACTTAAAAATGTGTATGGGGGTGGAAGGTAAGGGAGATATATAGTTTAAAAAATTATTTTAGGGAGTCTCTACTCAAATTTTGACAATCATTGACTTGGAACAAATGTGTAATCATATAGCTGTAATTTGTCAGTGTTTAATCGGCTTCTCATATCCAAGTGACCTAAAGTAATCTAATCTCCCTTGTTTTCAGTGTGTACTCAAAGAGATAGTATAACTTACAGGGTAAATCCTAACCTGTAGCAATATGGAGAAATAGATACATACATTTACATATATTGAGAAAAATTATAGAACACTGAAAACTCTTAGAAATATGGCTTTGATTTAAAAGACTGTTGGAGCCTTTGGCACACCTCGAAAGGATTCTATCAGCTAATACTAGTGGTAACAGTTTAGTAGCCAGTAGATCTTCAAGACCTTGGTGTCCAACAGTACAAGAGAATGCCAGTGTGTCTCTGTGGAAATCACCAAGCAATGCCATACATTCTTCCTTCACGTGTCTGCCATTACAGTAGACATTTGCTGTTGGAGTTTTTATTTTTAATTGTTTCCTTCCCACCTGGAGCCAGCACTAGTTGTGCTTCATCCCACTACATGTGCGATCCACTCTTCAGGCACATAAGTTGTTGAAGAAGGACCATTATTCTCTGTTGGAACACCAAAGTCTGCTGTACGGCGCTTAGGAGTATATGGTGCCAATAGAGTTAATGCACTTACTGAAGTGTTAAGCCCAGGAAATAACTGACTTGAGAATGTAAATCTGGCCAAATAACTGTTAATTATTTGCAGTGTTTCTTCTAAGTATTTGTAAGAATCTTAAAGCTAAGTAAAACTTGCCATTATCTCTTTATAAAGCCAGAACTTGCTGTTTCAAAACCAAAGATCAAGCTAGGTTCATTTTTGGTTTTGCCAAGGCTATGAGCCTCTCATTGAAGTTGCCTGAAAGGTTCAGTCAAATTGGCTTTACACCAAATAAAACGCAGTGTGCTCTGTACAGTTTTGACCCAGAATCAGGTGAATCTCAGCAGTTTTGGCTGAGCTACATTGTAAAATTTTGGATTTGTTCGAACTTGACACTTCCTGGGAACCCATTCAAACTGAAACCGGAAAAAGGTTTTGCACAAACCCTGTCCTAGCCCGTTCTGCCAAGTTTCCCACTGCTCTAATGTTAGTCTACCTTCTGTATATTCGCATTGAGGGCAAACGGAAATATCCTCATGAATCTCTCATGAGGGATCTTGGTGGAAACAATCTAGACATTCTCCTTTCGCCACCTTGTCCCAAAATACAGAGCCTGTTTTCTGCATTCGTCAGAATTAAAGTATGTATGTTTTCCAATAATGGAGTCATCTTCAAAGGGTTAAAGTTCTGAAACATGACTGTATTTAAGATCAAGCAAAGAAAATGCTACTCAAACAAATAGGCTGTGTGTTCGGAGTTGCAACCTTGTGGCAAAAGGTGATGACCAATTTAAAAATGTAAGACTTCCTTCAGCCTGCAAAAATGGTTTCTTACAGCCCTGTCAAATTTCTCATAAACACGGTGACATAGGGAAAGTGTCTTGAGAAATTACATAATGAATACGGCTTCACCGGCAGGTGAATTTAATATTATCGAATTGCTCAGCGTTTGGAGGTCAGACTGACAGCTTCATATTTGATGCCGATAAGTAGTCACACCACCCGTCTAACTGCATTGCTAGACAATGGACTTCATAGCCCTGCTTTAAATACTATCAATAACAGGGCATTCTCATTGGAAGAAGCTCTCACTTTGTACTGTGCAGATAATATGAGTGTATATTACAAAACACAATGGAAGGAGCTTTCTGAAAAATATAATACATAGAAGAAATGCTTTCTGTTTTCTCTAAGAGAGCATGTATGGGTGAAATCTCAGAGTAATAGTGTATTAAGTCTTTCTTAAGATCCTAACTTAACTATAAAACAAAATATTGATATTATGCCCTTAATATATGGTTGGTGGGAGTAATGTGTGTTACATTTTTGAAGTAGCCTTTAAATGGAAAACCGTTTGGGGGAACTTTCGTTTTGTGCATCTAGTTTTAACCGGTTACAAGTTTCAGCTGAAACTTGTATTTCATGCCTAGTTTAAATGATGGTGATATGGTAAAAATAGTATCTGATTCAGAGTCAGAAAAGCTAGGTTCTGGTCATATCTCTCTCCATGGCCAGGCACACAATCCAGGACAAGTAGTTTAACCTCTCGAAATTTCAGTTTTCTTATTTTTTTAATGATTGGGCTGGGCTAGGTGATATCTGAAAGGTCCCCTCCCTGATAAGCTCTGGTCTAGTCTAGAAGGAATTAAAAATTCTGGTCTTCAAAATTTCTGACTTACTAATAGTTACTATCAAGCAGTGTACCTGATTTAATTAAATAATATTATATACCAGGAACTTGTTGAATCTCTACCATGGTTACACCCCTCAGTATATAGCAGATTCGGTCCCTCCTGCCATGAGTCTCACATTTTAGATAACATGACAGCTGGAAGGAGTCTTAGAGGTCTTTTCCAAAACCCTTCACCCTACAGATGAGAAATGTGGAGGCCAAAGGAGTTTATGAATTGCCAAATGTGGCAAAACTAGGGCTAGAATTCAAGTGTTCTGATGGTAACACAGTGTTCTTTCCATTCTGCATACTCCTCTTGTGACTGGTAAAGAGCAGTGAAGACAGGAGTAAGGAACACTTTACAAGGGTCTGGTGAATGTGCAAAGTGAAGAGGAGGGAAGTCAACAGCCAGATCCTGTATTTACCTTGAGCAGGGCTAGAAGTGGACTTATAAATAGGACATTGACATTAGTGGACCATATGTAGGGTTGTTGGACTATGCCCTCAACGCATTGGTCAATAAAGTTTTATAAAGCAACTTTGAACTAGTTTTTTGCTTTTTGAATTTTGAAGAAAAGAGTTGGCGTGCCACTAGATTGCATTACTAGTTCTGTCTTGAGCTTGCTCAGTGATACTAAATGCCTCAGTTGATCTGTTTTACTTTATGCATCTGCATACCAACTCTAATTCTACTTACACAAGTGTTTATAAAGTTTGTTTAGGGCTTTTAATAGACTTTGATCTCAGATGAAAGGCTGGAGAGAGCATAAATTGTCATTATTAGCACTATTAATATAAATATCCAAAGTGGTCTTATGTTAATTATTTAACATTAGTGAATGATTTCAACCTATCATTGCCCCCAATTACATTATATTTGAACATCAAACAGTAAAAGGCCAAACCATCAAAATAGCCCTTCCCTCATTATTCTCTTCAGGCTCTGTTCCTAATTATTTTGCATAGCTGGTATTACATAAATGGTTTTCTGGAGCTTTTTCAGTGTTTTTCACTATTGTCCTTTCCGTCTCTACCTATCCACGGCAAAGGCCAGTGAAACACATCCTTGACTTGTTTGTTTCATTGTCATCAGACATTAACCAGATTGTCTACAACACATTAAGGATAGACTCACTGACAAAACACCTGGAGTCCCTGAAGGACTCCCTTTAAATTTTTTCAGAGAACTTCCTGTCTTCATCATTTGCATTTCTCTATCATTTCTAACTCAGAACTTGTTTTGTTCTCTAATACCTCAAAGCTCCTCATTAGACATTTGTTTAGTCTTGGAGAAGAGTGGATTTGTTCACAGTTGAGTGAGAGGGAAACGCAAGGCAGGTGACCTCCAGATTTCTTAAAGAAAGATTAGGATTTGGTGGACTGGGAGGTAGATCTGGTTGTGAGCCCTGGCTCTTTGACAGCGGCAACTCCCTGAACTTCTCTGAGCCTTCTTTTTCTGTTAGCTATAAAATGAGCTCAGTACTTGTCCTGCTTGTCTCATCGTTTTGCAGAGAAGTGCAAATGAGATAATGGATAAGAAAGTCCTCTTCTAATTTTTAAAAATACTCCTCCCTTATGTGTGCGTTACCTTCACCAGTCACAGAAGCAGTATATGGACTAGAAAGTTTGGGCTCATTCATCAGGACATTAGAACTTTGATCTGAGTTTCACCACACAGGTTATGTGTCTAGACAAACTATGTTATCTGAAATTTACCTCCCAAAATATAAATCGCTTGTTTCAAACGTTGGCTCTAAGACATACAGATTTACGGATCTTACTAATGATCCTGATAATTTTATTTATTTTTTTTAAGATTTTATTTATTTATTTGACAGAGCAAGAGAGCACAAGCAGGGGGAACAGGGGGGACAGCAGAGGGAGAGGGAGAAGCAGGCTCCCCCTGAGCAGGGAACCTGAC
Source organism: Ursus arctos (assembly GCF_023065955.2). Classification (NCBI taxonomy): domain Eukaryota; kingdom Metazoa; phylum Chordata; class Mammalia; order Carnivora; family Ursidae; genus Ursus; species Ursus arctos. The sequence continues at coordinate 21,302,258 of NW_026622930.1, forward strand.
GCAGGGCTCCATCCCAGGACCCTGAGATCATGACCTGAGCTGAAGGCAGATGCTTAACTGTCTGAGCCACCCAGGCACTCCGATCCTGATAATTTTAGTTCAGCCCCCAGATTTGGTTGACCTGGGATAGGACCCAGTCTATTTTCAAGCTCCCCCAGATGATTCTAATGTGCAGTTATGGTTGAAAATGACTGACTTTGGCCATTGTCAACGTGCCCTTTAAGAATATGCCTTATGGTCCATTCCCTAGGGCCCGGTGCTACTCTGCCTTCATGTCTATTGGATTTAGTCCTATTCATTTCCACTGAATTAATTTCATGCCTTTTTGACTGCTAATATCATATATTCTGTCTCTAGTATTTCTAATCTACCAAAACAGTTGTAAGATTCTTTCTCAGACACTGTTTTCCTTAATTTTTCAAACTTCTTACTAATATTTAAATTTGCCAGACCTAACTTCAAGGGCAAATTTATCTAATCAGGAATTTGCCAAATGACTAATTCTCTGATTTTAACAAATTTTGACAAACCAGGCAGTTTATAAAAACAACACTTTCGGAAACTGTATGAACATTTACAAAACAAGTTGTTTTGTACATCAGTATGTTGGGAAAATTGGCTCTTTTATCAATTTGCTTTTGGCATAGCGACTAAGATTTCGTCGATTACCTGCCTTCCTCATTTCTTCTTTCTCCTTGTACTACCTTTGTGTTGATCCCCTTCATAGCATCACACTTGTTACCTTTCAGCCACTCCTCCATTCAACATGTGACAACCAGATGGATGCTCCGCGTACAGGACTGAGTGGGAAGCTAGCCTTCTCGCAAGGCAGTGCCATACACATGCTTCATGAATTGTCAGACTTCCTATCAGGCCCCCCCTGCCCCCGGAGCAGTTTAGGAAGTCTTCAAGGAAAGAGAAATTTGGCACTAAATGGATAAAGAGGATTCTGAGAGGTGATGATAACAGGTGGAAAGCTTTAAAAGGGTGATTTAATCTTCACTATACCAATTGGACCCAGTCTTGGTCTTTCCATTCCTTTTGGTAAGGATTGATTTTTTTGTCATTGTTTTTACTGTTATTCTTTTTAAAATATCTTTCAAAAAATAAAGAGAGATTTTCCTCACTTTTAAAAGAGAAAAAACTGATTGTATCTTGCAAATACCACATGGGTCTATTGTACCATGTTATAAATATAAGATACATAATGGATCTTGGTGAGCTTATTTTCTTGAAACATTTTTCCTGTTTCACCATCCTAGGAATTATTGCTATTCATCGATTGTTTCCGACTATGCTAGGAAAAACTAAAATAGTATGAAAGTGGAGGAATAATGGAATCACACAGAAGGATTTGCAAAAAATGAACTAAATCATTACTATTACATAATATTTCAGTTTTCTTACTGTGTTGTCCAAAGTCTGTCAAGAAATGAAAAGATTTTTCCCTATCTGTACTTCACCAGGTTATCCTGACACACTTTGATGGATGCTGGAAAAGGACACAAGGCAAAAGACTTTTATTATTCATGGCACAGCAGGCCCCATGAACTACATACATGTTTGTGTCTTCCCTTTGCTTCTCAAGTCCCATAGGGGCAATGCATATGAGTCTAGGTGGTTGTTCCACACGAAGTGAATTTGTGTTATAGCTGAGGAACCCTAAAGTTATGTAACCCCCAGTCTTATCAAGAGAACTACAAGAAATCTTATCCAACCTCTGTACCGGAGGTGGACACTGTCTCTGTTTGCTATACGAATATCCTTGAAAAGCTATTCTAGGATAAAATCTATCCCAAGATATGTAGCAGTGTCATGGAGAAGTACCTCCCAAGTGTTCTATTACCTTTCAAGAAGAAGCTTTGTAGTGTTTTTCATTATTATTATTACTTTTATTGAACGGAGGTTGAGAATTCAGAATTTCTCATTTTCTTCTGTAATGACAAAGAGAAGGAAACTGACAGAGGAAAACATTTCACAGTTATTAGATGAATCAGAAGATGAATATAAAGAGACAGATAGCGGCACTCTAGAAACTAATGAAGATGATGAAATTGATTGTATAAGCAAAAAGTCAGATTATGAGTCTTCAAATGATAATATCCTAGATGAATTTTGTAAATTGAAGAATCAATGAATGAACAATATATTTCTAAGGACAAAAAGGAAATAGGATAGTCTCATCCAGTTAGTTATTCAACAAGAAGGACTTCATCATGTAATATTTTGCAACAAGAATCTGGACCAGCCCATTTTGCTAAAAAAAATGTATTTAATACTCTTTCAATTTATGTTTTTTCACCAAAATTTACTTTATATGGCTCATAGGTGGGCAAATGTTGAAAGCAGGTTGTATAAAAATGGGATTAGAAGGAGAAGATGTACACAAAAGAAAACTTTTGTTGGATTGACCATTCTAATTGATGCTTATAAATCTACAAAATGAAAAATTTATAATTATGTACTGAAAAGTAGCTTTATCAATTTAAGACACTTAAGAGCGGTCATATTTTTGGAAGTATTGTGTTTTGAAGATGCAGGTGCAAGAATAATGAGCCAGAAGTAATGGTAAACTAGGACTCATTAGAAATATATTTGAAATCTGAAATCATTATTTATAAGATGGGTATTTTCCAGAATTGTGAATGATAGTTCATCAGAAGTCAGTTGCATTCATGCCTTTCATACCAGGGAATATATAATATGCTTAAATTCTTACTAAAATTTCTAACAAAGTTATTCTTTACTATCTTTCTCTAAATTATTTATCATATAATTAAGATTTTTTTTTAAAAAAACTTCACCCATTGGACCAGAGTAAATGGCGATGACTCATTTTTCTGATACACTGAAGAGTAAGCAGAAGTACTTTGTTGTGTTCCAGGATCTGGGAGCAAAGTGTCGTTCTGTATTCCCTTCTTTTTGTTTGTTTGTTGTTTGTTTGCTTTTGTTACAAATGAATCTCCTATGGTTTCCACAGTGTGCAAATTGCAACTGGCTTCAAATGATATTACAGTAAATTTGATAGAACAGGTTCATTATCAATAGGTATCTTGTTTGCATCCCTAGAAAGTTCCTTTAAATCACTGGATTTCCTCTAAGTTTAAGAGAGAGAGAGAGCATATTTATATTTAAAGTAGTGTTCTGCATGACTTTGTGATATGTATCTATGTCTGCACCTTCTTAGAAATAATATAGAACAAACCTCTCACCTTTGGTCTCCAACTAAAGGGGGGGGAGGGTAAAGAGTATAAAGCAATATAAAATACTTCACATTTGGTGTTTCTGACTGGTACTTCTCAAGGGTATCCTGCCCTAGTATATCCCAAGAAAATGCAGAGAGCAGGCATCCTCAGAGTTGAATACTTTTCTCACATAATTTGATTTATTGTCGCAACTTCATTATTTCTTTTAAGAGTGTATCCCAGAACTCCTGGCACACCCATGTTCACTGGAGAACATCTGAGATCATTCCCAAATTGAATACAAATTATCTTTTACATTAGCATATTTTAAAAATATCGTTGCATGTATATAGTTACCGGATGGCTGCGAAGCAACTCCAGCAGCAACTTCAATAAGTATTTATTGAGTAGCTGTTCTGTATTAACACCATAGATCCAAAGAATAGTAAGCTTTAGTCACTATACTTGAAATTTCCCAGTTATGGTGAAAAAAGTCAGTTAATGAAACATTACAGTGCAAGCAATATACATATTTCTCTCTATTGCCCTAATAACTTATTTTCATTCAGGAAGCAAAAGAATGTGCTTGAACCAAATCTGGGCACCTTTAGCAGAATGAAGTCTGATGTAGTGATGTTATATAGCTTGATTTGCACATAGTAAGTGCTTAGTAATTCTTGTTGCAGGAAGGGAAGACTGATGTTTCATCTAGTTTCTGTATAGTAAATGTTGTGAAATCCTGCGTAATTTCCCGTCTTGCATGTTCTCTAGAGTTTTCATAGCATACTTGAAATGTCCAAAGTCATGTGGTTTTGGCCACTTCTGTTTTTTTGTATTTTTTTTTAAATGTGTCCAGTAGAGGCTGCAGATCTTGTTCCTTTTAGTTGAGTATATTTAAATGAAGTGGGGGGAGGGAGCCTAAGTTCAAAATTTCACATTGTTTTGGCAAGACCAACTCCTTTTCATACTAACCACGAGGCCACAGAGCTTCACTGTTGTCCAGTTAAATGAATGCATGGCTTTCATTTGGAAAAAGAAAAAAAAAACTTTCTAGCAATTTAAGTTTCAGGAAAACAATTGGTTGTGGCAAATGTCAGATGAATTTGCTCACCAAATCATATTGTCAGCTGTTTTATGCCCACTGGCTTTCATAGTCCACCTTTCTCAGCCAATGGCTGAAAATTTAGAAACGGGTTGGCTTTAGTGAAAATATATATACTTTTGCTCACATATACTCCATCTGTGCCCTCTTGCCCTTTGTTCACCATTCAAGACATAGCTTAACAGAGCGTCTCAGACATAGTTAAAGTTCACCTCTAACATTAGTTGTTTAGGTAAGCTACCTGCCAAAATGTATTGCTCTAATGTCAAATTATTAGTACTTTGAACTAAGTATGGCCTGGCAATTGGGATTCCTTAAGAGATAGTTCAGTTGAATTTTCAATGGTTTTAAAATATTCTAGATAGTCTCTGCTTCTGTCTGCTTTGGCAGCAGTCGGCCAGGGGAATGCTTTGTACAAGATCCAAAAGAGTGTTTCTAAGTGTTCAAAAAAGGATTAATTATGAAAGCAAACTCTAAAAGTATAGGCAGGGTTGAGCTCAGTTATTTTTGAATTAAGTCTCAAAGCCACAATGATAAAAATAAAATACCTTGCCTGATTTCTATTTAGATCTGATCTGCCTGTCACCAGAAACTCATCCATATAGGGGATTAACTGTTCACATGCTCTTTCAAAATCCAAGTGCTGTGTGTGGAGTAATGGAAAATGATTAATTTGTTTTGTCATTCTCTTTGAGAACACAGGACATCTCTTAAGAAGAAAATAACCCTTTATTTTGAGAACAGAGAAGATTAATTATATTCAGCTCACCAAGGCGCTTTTAACTGAATTAGCCTGGACCCTACCTCAACCAGAACAATTATCATTCCTTATCAGTGTTCCATGTCAGGACCCTCTGATCCATGTTAAATACAGAAGAGACAACCATGATTGCCTGCACTGGCGTGTCTTGAGGCCTTGGGAAGGGGGCTTTGCAGGATTCAGAGAAATGATTAGCATTGCTCAGTATCTGCCCTGTGTTGGTGTGCCCGTCATGGCCTAGCGTGGCTAAGCCCCTGCCGGCTCGTCCACAGGAAGAGGGTGCCGTCCACATCGAAGGCTTCCTGCTCCAGCTTCTTAGGTCCACAAGAGGGTCTTATTTCTCGTCTTCCTGTGTCTTAACTCTTGTCTACACTTTTTCACTCAACTTTACAGTCCCTCATTTTTCTTCCAGTTCTGTTTTTAGTTGTTATTTCTTCAATTTTGAGTCTGTTTAGAAACATTCTCTATACCTCAAAAACAGTTGCTTTTTAAGTTCTACCTTTAAAAAACAAATCTGTAGTGTATTTTTCTTTCCACGACATGTCTGAGTTCTAATTGTGCCTTTATTGATCTTTGTGTTGAGAAGAGTTTTTCCCCCCCATTAAACTAAAATATATTGTGTGTTGATGCTAAGTACTTAGCACTAGAAATATAGGGAAAAATACAGTCCTGCCTTTAAGGCATTTGCTGTCTGCCAAAAGGGACAAGCAAGCACACAGTTAGGAAATGTTAGACACAGGACAGGAGACGTGTGCGTAGGAAGCACGGAGGATAGGCACCTAACCCAGACTTTAGGGGAGCCTTTCACAGAAGAGTAACTAGGATTATCATTGTAACAATAGCTAGTGCTTCCTGAGTGCTTACTAGTGTCCCTCCCTGCTCTAAGTACTTTACATGCGCCGATATATTTGGTCCTTAAAATAATTCTACACTATGAGTATTATTATCATTCCTATTTATAAATGAGGATACTGAGTCCCAGTGCAGAGGGATCTGGGAACTTCCCTAGAGACACATAGCTAGCAGGTGACTAAATCAGGATTTCAGGTCAAGCCGCCCAGCCTCAAGAGCCCATGCTTCTAACTGCCATGTTAGAGAAGGTAGCGACCAAGCCAAGTCTTGCAGAAGGAGAATCCGTGAGCTAATTTAAGCAGTGTGTGGAGAACATTCAGACAGATGGGCTTCATGTGCAAAGTCATGATTGCACAGAAGCTTTTTGGACAGAAACAGAAGTATGGAGTAATATTCATGATAATAGAACTGGAAGCCGATTAGCAGTATTTAGATGGATATATATGAATGAATGTATATATGCATATTTAAGGGCAGTTATAAAGTGAAAAAAAAATGGAAAGCAATTCTTCCCCTGCTTTTGGAAGTATCTGTTCTAAAAATACAAAATGGTAACTATCTGGAGTTTTTTGCTGGGGCAAACACCCAAGAAGATCAAAAATGTCTTTCTTCCTGTTTTTCTTATGTAAGCATTAGCTTTGCTTTCTGCTATAAAGGAGTGAAGGTTTTTCCAACCCACAGGTATTCTTGGGTATGTATTAACTCTCAAAATCCCATATGTGATTTTCTCCTTATTTTACTTTCTCTTTAAAAAACCATGTTTTACATTCTTTGCAACCTCTTAGGCTTAAAAATCAGACCTCCAACATACTGTGGAAAAGAAGATAAAGCCACAGTGACTAAAGCTACAGTCAGAAGGTCTCTTAGAGATTTTTAGATCTTACTTTCCTATTTCCCTGATTGGGAAACTGAAGCCCATGGGTTAAATTATTTTCCCGGTTCTTGCAACTGGTTATGGCAAAGTAGGATAGAACTTTGTATCTCCTGGTTTCTAATCAGTGATTTTTTCCACTGTATCTTGCTGCCTCACCTCAGATAGAAGACTACCACAATAAAAATGTTATCTGATTAATCTAAATAACGTTATTAGAGAAACCATTTTGTGGACATTTAGGACATTTTCAGATGCTTACAGTCAGAAAGTACGTTTTAGGTAAATCAAGGGCTTTTGATATGGCACCAGTCACTTTCTAGGGATACGGTGCATTGTCTCGTAAATTTCTCATGGAGCTGCACCCAGATGGTGACTGTGAGGTGGGTCTCAGAGTGTCTACTGCTCAGCAGGACTCTAACTTGGGAATGAGATGCCTGTCTCGCCCTCTCACAGTTCCCCCAGACTCCAGGAGTTCTCCTGCATGGGGGTGAGGGACCAGCAATCTGAAAACTACATCAGAGGGTTTACTTTGGGCTGTAAATAAAAGCGTATCATTCCTCTGCTCAAAGTCCTCAGAAGACCTTTGATCTCATCCAGAATTAAATATAAAAAGTTTACTGCAGCCAACAGGCCCGCTTTAGATCTTGCCCCAAAGGTATCTTTGGCCTCATCTTATTGTATGCTCTCAGCTCACTATAGAAGAACAATGTCCGATTTAGAGGAGGCATTCACTAAATGTCTGCAGATTGAATAAATGGATGAGAACGTTTCCATCACTAAATAAGACTCATTCATTCATTCATTCATTCATTCATCTATTCAAGAAGTAGTTATTGAATACCACCTCTATGGAAGCACTGGGTAGAGTGCTGGGGGCACGGTGGCCAGTGAAGACAGATATGTCTTACCTTGTGATGCTTATTTCCCAGTGTCAGCATGACCATTAATCAAATAATCACACAAATATTCTGGTAGTGTTGTAAAGGAAAGGCTCAGGGTGCAGTGGAGAGCTCGTTTGATGGGATCAGTAACGGAAGGGGAGCCTTCCCTAAGGAAGTAATAAAAGATAATAAAATGTAACCGGTTTACTTAAGATTTGTATATTTCATTGAACATAAATTTTACATTTAAAAATTAAAAGTCCAAGTGGAGCTGATGATATGCATGCTGAAGTCTGTAGGGGAAAGTATACTAATGTATATAATTTACTTTGTAAGGCATTCAAAAAATAAGTTGGGTTAGTGGATACACAGGGATAGATAAATGGATTAATATGTGGTAAAGCAAATATAATGAAATGTTAATAGTAGAATCTAGATGATGAGTATATGGGTGATCTCTGTAACTTTCTTTCAGATTTCCAATATGCTTGAAAGTGCTCGTAATGTTGGGGGTAAAAATTTTAGCCAGATAAGGAAACTGGAGGGAACGTTCTCCACTGAGGGCACAGTATGTATAAAAGTATTTATGTGCCATTACACTCCTATTACTTTTGTGTTTTGGATAATGTCTGTAGAACAGCAAATGTATTTCTAAACATTGGATATAGCTTTAATTAAGTTTGCCTTGTTTCTGCATCAAACTCTGTGACAGATTTTTATTAGTTGTAATTTTAGACTGTCACTGACCTCCTCTTCTGCATTTGAGAATTACCGGAGTTGACAGTACCTCACAAATCAGCCTTTTTAAAATATCTGCTGTTTGGAAAGTATTTGACAACTTCCAGTGTGCTTTCACATTCACTCTTTTACTTAATAGTAACAGCTACCCTGTGGGTATGAGATAATAAAGACCATCACTATTTATCCCCGTTTTGCAAATAAAAGACTGAAGCCTAGAAGGGCAGGGAAAAGTGATATTCCCCAAACCACAAAAACATGAGTAACATTATTGGAACTACGCATATCCACAAATCAGGTATGCGGATTTCGGGTTCAGCATGCCTTCCACCTCACCACTGTTCTTCATCTGCCAGAGTGAAACGCGCGCCTGGGAACAATAAATCAGAAGCGCGGTCTCTTTACCTGCCACCGTAGCAGAAGTGGCTAAACCCCATCACTTCCAGGAAGTCTTTGCATATACTGTGTGCCCCTGGCTAACATGCAATCACAGCTGGGAGGCAAATGTTCTTAAAATTCTTGGCCTTGGGAATAAATTTTATTTTCAATTTTAAGAAATAAAGTGATGTCACAGAAATTAGATTGTGGATCTCAAGACCCTCCTGCCTGTGGACCGGGGGGTAAGGACATACAGAGAACACTAAACTCGTCCTCACTTGTCTTCAGATGTGATTTTTCCCTCACATCAGGGAGTGGCAAGAAAATCATAGAAAGAGAATCTCAAGGGGAAGAGATATGTTTGTTTATTCCTTCTGTCTTCCCTTCAACTCATTCTTGGTATTACTGAAAAAACCCTCCCCAATTAATCTAAAAATAAGATCATGGGTTGACTATGACTTATAATTTGGTCATGTCTAAAAATAAGAAAGCAGTAATCTGGAATAGCAAATTCTGTAAGTTTCGTATAGTTCACTTAAAAATATTGTGAATGAGAGTTGGAAAAGATCTAGAAACCCTTCTTCATTCTAGTTTTTAATGAAGATATGCCACCTGTTCTCAAATTTTATAGACGGGTGCTTTTTAAAGGAGCTCTACTACTTGTAAATAGAATGGTGTTATATGAAGACATAGAATTTGTTGTTGACAAAAATTCTGCATTTTAGCTCAAATATAGTCACTGAGGTCATTTTGCCACATGAACTGGTGTTTTTATATAACAAGCCTTATTTACCCTCTTACTCCAAGATACACATAAACACTTGTATCTAAGTGGGTGTCTGATTTTTAGAACTCTCTTAAAGTACACAATCTAGAAATAGAGGCCTTTTCTGGTATTCCGAGAAATCCACACAACTCCGAGCACTGAGGCCCCTCTGAAGGATGTACGTCCACAAAATAACTTGCCGGCCTAGTCTCTGCTACTGTTCCATTTGGTTTCAGTGAGTGCCTGATACAGTTTGGATGAAAAGAGGGCCCTAGAAAGCCGATACAGCTGTGCTGGATAGAGTCCCCACAAGTAAAAAGGCAGACAGTCTGTCCTTTTTATGATTTCACCCTTCCTCCCCTTGAAATTTGTTTACTCAGGTCCTCTTACCAGCTTTCAGCCATTTGTCAAGAAAGTTTTGCAGTGGATCTCTTTCCAAATGAAATAGAATTGCATTTTTGAACCCAAATAAACTGCTTCATAACCTTGTTTATTTAACATCTGTATAATGCCAAAAATGCACACACTTACTTTTAAAATAAAAATATAGCATCTCCTTTAATTTATCATCTAAACCTCAAAACGTATGATTGCAGTAGCACTCTCAGAAAATGGTAGTTGTTATATGTTCCGAAGAAAATAAACACATGTGCATTTTTACAAAGAGAAGAATATTTACCAAAGTATACCCATGGTTAAATCTGTTTCTTTAAGCTTTCTCTGCAGGAGACAGGAAACTAACAACCGCAGTGAAGCCCCTTCCTAGTTCCTAATTGCTGCTACTTACGTTGTCATACTACATTCATTATTCCATTTCCCTGTAGTCTGAAACAAAGGAACAACTAAGGAAAAATATACCGTCGACCAGTACAAACTGCTCAAGTACATGGCAGTTTGGTGTGTGTTGAAGATTCTGGAATAGAAAAATTGCCAGCTTATTCTTTGCCCTCTTGGACAGATTGATAGCTAAACCTGCCTGTAGGTGCAAAAGCCACAGAGCCAAGTGGACACGATTTCTGAATTTCACTGTTGTTCCTACCACTTGATCTTGCCTTAGTCTACAGAAAATAAATGAAACCTCAAACTTCCGCTTCTCAGGTTTTAATAAAGAAGCCAAGATTTGGTGGGTCAGTCAGAGAGTGGTAACTCTGCCTTTGTCTTTACAGCCAACATTTACCAGAGCACCTCTCGTGGCCAGATAGTGTGCTATGCTGTTGCAAAATGTTACGAAAAAAGAAATAAGGGTGTGTTAGTGAGTATCAAAAAACTGAATCTCATAGCTAACTTCAAAGGAAAAGAAGGAAAATCCTGAGCCCTTCTGTGCTGGTGTGTGCTTGGATGCGTGGTCTGGAGCACAGACTCTTCTGCTCTGGCCCGATGAACCTGTTCCCGTGTGCATCTTGAAATGTCTCTTCCATTAATAAGCCAATCAGGGACATAACTCCAAAGTTCTGGGTGCCAAAATTTGATAGCTGGAGAGGGATTAGGAATTTACATTAAACAGTGTTTCAGGTCCTGGGGATTTACCATGAAAGTATTTCTATAATAAGAACACTGCCATTTCTGAATTCTAACTGCTTGGATTTGTATCCCAGATTTGCCACCACATGACTGACGAGGTTATTTACACCTTGGTTCTCAGTTGCTTCATCTGTATAATGGGAATAACAATAATATCTACAGCATACGATGGTGTGAGGATTAAGAAGTATATTCGAAATGGAGTTACCTTTTTATGGTTCAGTCTTGCATCACGCTACTAAACAGAATTAGGAGTAATTGATCATTTGCTTTGCCACTGCTCTTAGCTCAGTGGAAGTCCAGCTCCTTAAGTCTCTGAGCTAAACCACGTCTTCTACACAGTGCATTGGTTCTTTATTAAATGGATTCTTAATTGTGAATTTTTGCTTTCAATTTTGATATGAAATTTAGTATCTTGTAAACTTTTCAAAAGAGAAATCATCTTTAAACACTTTGGTGTCTCATTTAGTTCTTCTAGAAAATTGACCTAAGAAAATTAAAGACAGGTTAAGCACCTGTCATTTGCTGGTGCCATGACTGAATAAACTGGAGAAATTATTCCCTTAATTCTAGTAGTAGGGACTTGCCCTTTAAAGCATTAAACTGTGTAAAGCAGAAATAATTAACCAACTTAAAAAATAAAAAGTTTCCCTGACTCTGCGTGCGGTATTTTGCCCTAGGAACTAACATGCCGTGTAGGTCCTTATGGCATCTGAAAACCAACAAGTTCCTTATTTAGATTATTCATCTGCTATTGGTTCCATTTTTCCAGCACTGTTAGCTTTTGGGGAAAAGTGAACTTGAAGTGACATGTAATGTGACCAGACTCTAATCATAGAACCTCAGACAATCTCATGTTATTAAAAAAAAAAAAAAAAAAAGAGGGAACGTGAGTATGCATAAAGTCTATATGCCAAAGTGATGGTTTTAAGCACACTCACATGCATACAGAGAGAGACAATAATCAGAAAATAAATATACCCCCCAAATATCACTTAATTGTGAAATTATGAGACATGAGATGCCTGCAGGCCTGGACTCATTGTCTTCATTATTTCATATCCTATTGTTGCAGATGCCTTAAAAATCTCAGCATCTGTATATGCAATTTCTTTAAAATAAATGCCGTGGATTTTTTGGTGTAATTCTTGCATCCATTGCATATGCAAATTTCTCCCCTCCGCCACCCCCGTAAGTTAAAAGCTCCTAAAGAACAGGAACTGTGCCATCTCTGTCTTGTGGATCCTTCTGTGATATCTAGATAATACATTTGATGTCACCTGATTGACAAGACTGTAAGGATGAAGGAAAAGGCATGTGTACCAGAAACTATTTCCGATATTGAGGAAGATACTCAGAAACAACACATAAGGGGCGCCTGGGTGGCACAACGGTTAAGCGTCTGCCTTCGGCTCAGGGCGTGATCCCGGTGTTATGGGATCGAGCCCCACATCAGGCTCTTCTGCTATGAGCCTGCTTCTTCCTCTCCCACTCCCCCTGCTTGTGTTCCCTCTCTCGCTGGCTGTCTCTATCTCTGTCGAATAAATAAATAAATAAATAAAATCTTAAAAACAAAAAAAAACAAAAAAAACAAAAAAAAAAAAACCCAAAGAAACCATTTGCAGAAACCATTAAAAAAAAAAAAAAAAGAAACAACACATAAAAGGAGTGTAAAGTAAACCACAACTAAAATAGATAATGAAAAAGTTTAAAGATATTAATGGAGATGTAAGGGATGGGGGAGGAGAGTAGAAAAATAACTGTACTTAAGAAAGTAGGAGCCAAGGAGCTTTTTAAGGTTCACTCAAAAAAAATATAGCCATTTTGAATGTGCATCCAAGAACTATCGAATAGTCAAAATAAACTAGTATGTGAGAATACGCAAGAAAAAATTTCTTCATGCAGTCACCTGGTTGATTGAAAATTTTAAACAAAAATATTTGCATAACATGCTGAATTTTACAGTAGGGAAAGAAATAATGTGCTTATTTTAAGAACAAAATGAGTTTAACATACTTCTCCCTAGTTCAGAGGGTCACTTCTGAAGGAGAAAATTTATGGGATTAAAAAAAGGGAAATAAAGTTTCCAGACTACCAATCTATTGGAATCATTCTTTATGAAGAAGATATTTTTCTGATGCAAAAAAAGTTTGCTTTAAAATCACCATGGCATGGATTGTATTTTATTGTTAAAGGGCCAATATAATTGTTGAGGAAATCTATTAATTTTACTATTGAAATGAATAAAGCACATATGGTGGCTAAAATTACTTGCTCTCCTAAACCTACATGTTGGGGGCCTGTATTAAGAACATGTCATTTTGATAAATCTTTCCTACACACGAAAAAGTTAAATGAAGCCATTTAAAATGCATGGGCGTTTAAGTGAGCACATGCGGCAAAAAAACTAACAAGCATATAAATGTTAAGCAGAAGGAAGAAAATACTAAATCCTTTAAATGGAACTGGAAAAGGAAGATTTTATGAACTTGAAGAAACAGCACATATAACTTCCAGTTTCAAAATGGTGAAGTTAGGGTTTTCTGCTCTCTCAAAAATCACATTAGAAGCATAAGAATATGAACAAAGAGAAACACTGATCTATGCAGTGACAACTAGAAGACGTGTAACTTCCAAGTTGGAGAATACTGAAAAAAAATGATAAAATGACTCAAAACAGAGAAGGTAAAAACGCAAGTGCCTGTCAAAGGGATACCAACAGAAAGCAAATATCATTCACCCAGCAGAATTTTAGGGAGGCTTTTGGATTGGATGTACCATTTAGTACAGAAGGAGAGGATGGAAATGAGTATATTGAAAATGTCTGCAAGGACGAGTTAGACCCGCAACTCTCCGTCTACATCCCAGCCCCAACACAAACCCTGCAGAGACATACGTGTATGTTCTGGAGAAGCTCTGGGTTGGAAGTGAAGGCAGACAACAGCATGAGGGTGAGATAGAGGATTTAAAATAAGAAGATTGCGTGTAAGTGGGTATACCAAATGGTGGTAACACCAGTTCCTAATCCTTTCTGGTTCCAGAAAAACTGAACTCCCTCTGAGGAAAAAATCCTCATATATTCATAATTTGGAGCCTCCTCTCACCAAAAAAAAAGAGCCAGTTGACCACCTGTTTATGTCATTCTCAGGCATTATTTTTAATAATTAAGGCATTTATGCCATGTAATAACTAGCAAACCCTGAAATCTCATGGCTTAACATAATAGAGGTTGATGTCTCACTCACATGAAGTCCAATATGGCTGATAGCTCTCCTCTCTCTCGTAGCTCTGCCACCTAAAGCACGTGGCCTCCAAGGTCCTCATGGCAGGGGTTGGGATGGAAGCGGGAACACATAGGCTCTTAATTGACTCCGCTTATAAGTGAGACATGTCACCTGCACTCATGGTGTGTTGTTCAGAACCATTCACGTGGGAGATGTAGGGGAGCAGTACCTGGAATATTGGGTGGCCACGAACTTCTCAACAACGCTGAGCAAACTTACATCCAGGTTCTCACAAGGCACTTCGCTTTGTTCCCAGGCACCAGGCACGGGGTTTGTAGTTTAGTTCATTGAATAATCACAATTCATTTTAAATATAAAAGCTAATATCTATTGACTAAGAACACATTGATGTGCTGGCCCTGAGACAGGACTAAGAATGCAGAGATGCCTATGATACACTCTCTGGTCTCAAGGTTATTCTACAACTTCTTAGTTCATATTGCCTTTAAAATAATGTTCAGATCATTCCCTCTTAATGTTTGTATTGGTCGGTGTATATCAGTGGCCAGCTAATCAAAGACGAAGTTCTTGATTTATAATCAACAGGATTTTGTGTCCTTGTTGCAAATATTTAATTGCAGATGTTTCTCCCAAGTTTTACGAGAACCTCTTCTTTCTTAACTAAAATAATTGTTGAGCACCCTTTTCTTCTTTGTAACGGCAACACATGAGGATGTCTAATACGCTCCACAGCGAAGTTACTGCAAATTCATCTGTTTCTCAATATTATTTTGTGCTTTATTTCTGATGTTCATTGAAGCAGGTTTGTAAATTAATATCAATATGAAATGCTCTATAGAAAGTTTCATAGCATATAGTTGAAAGTAATTATCCAGGAAGAGTTTTTATATCTGAATCAGTTTTGCAAATGCATCTCTTATACCCTGTGAAAGGAAATAATTCTCCTGACTGAAAAAAGATGTATGTCTTAGAAATACTATTATATGTTTTTATTGGACTCTCTAAATATATAGCTTGAACTGCTTCTAACCATGGTACAAGTGATTTTTAGTACTTGGATTCGGAGAGTATTGATCAATTTTTTATAATGTTTGGTTTCCTTATGTTTTCTTTTTCAGAGTACCCGAGTGGCCTTGGACCATCTGGAGTCTGTGCCTGAGAAACTGAGCTTACTAGAAGATTTCAAAGACTTCAGAGTGAGAAAAAGTTGGCTTGTCTCTTTCAGTATTCTTGTCTGAGTGAGAACGTTTGGCATCTTCCTGATGTGCAGAGAAGATTGTAGGGATGGGAGGAAAGACCAAAAAACATTGGGGACTCTTAATACTCCATCTTACCAGAGTTTATTGACATTTGTTAAGTCAGGATTGAAAATACTGGAATTTATATATTACCAAAGTAGAGGAAAATAGAGACTTTTACCCTCATACTAGAAGCTCATTTGGCTTCCTAAAGCTTTAACTTTAATTTAGAAACACCTAAGATTTAAAAGAGGTTACACATTACATTGACAATAGATCATTTTTGACAAGCAGTTTTAATATATGGGCTATCTTCTTTCTTTAATTACAAATTTTCAGAGTACTGTTTGTTTTAGAGATATGATAATACACAGGTTATCTCTATACTATGGTATTTGAATTCAAATCCACAGTTTTAGATTTTATATCCCATGCCATTTATTGTTAGAACTCTAGCCACAAATCATTTCATTATCAAGAAAATTAATTGCCTGTGTGGATTTACCCTACTGTAACTTCTTGAAGTTTTCATAGAGGAGACATGCAAAACAAGTGATTCTGTCACCAGTCCTGCCAGACAAGGTTCAGGCCAGAGAATACCTTGCATATCCCTTTAGGGACACATATATAATGGACAATTGTAGTGATTTATAATACCTTGGCCCATGTGGCTGAAGCTAGCAATGGTGAGATATTCTTTGAAAACCATGAACCTCTTATTTCACATTGGCTTTAAAATATAACTTATGATACATTTAAGTTTTGTTTAGATCTAACATATTATTTGAGAATCTAATGAGTAGGAATACAGCCTGATCCTGCCATGTTGATTATCAGAGGCACTGATACGTGGCTCTCAAGATCTATACTATCTTTTTTTTTTTTTTAAGATTTTATTTATTTATTTAACAGAGATAGAGACAGCCAGCGAGAGAGGGAACACAAGCAGGGGGAGTGGGAGAGGAAGAAGCAGGCTCATAGCGGAGGAGCCTGATGTGGGGCTCGATCCCATAACACCAGGATCATGCCCTGAGCCGAAGGCAGACGCTTAATGACTGCGCCACCCAAGCACCCCTCAAGATCTACACTATCTTAAAATAACCTTTCATTAATATTTTGATAGTTCAGTAACTAAACATTGTTGAACAGGATCCAGAAATCTGGGCTATCACAAATAGAACGAACAAAGTGTTTCTAGTACATTTTGCTAAAGTTCTGATTCTTTCTCATGATTTGATTATATATTTGCAGTCTAAATCCCTGTCAGTGATTATGAAACCAGTGTCCAAGGAGATGTGATTTGGACTTACCCTCATATTACCCAATGTGGAGAGCAGGCAATATAGTTACACCCATATCCCTTCCACTTTTTTCTCTGTAGCTAACAGAAGTCATCTAAGGGAAGGAAGGGCAGACAAGAGAAGGTGTTGGAAACATTTGCCACTGAAAAACA
This sequence comes from Ursus arctos, assembly GCF_023065955.2. Taxonomy (NCBI): domain Eukaryota; kingdom Metazoa; phylum Chordata; class Mammalia; order Carnivora; family Ursidae; genus Ursus; species Ursus arctos. The sequence goes on from NW_026622930.1 coordinate 21,319,251, forward strand.
GATGTCTAACTTATACCAGCATAAAAAAGAAAAAATTTAACCTCCAGTGACAGCTTATTTTTTCTCCAGGAGTGTACACTGAACAGAATATTCATAAGTGCAATTTAAAAGTTCTCTACTATTACCAAAAGGTTTTATTATTTGTTTTATCATATGGGTTAGTGATTATCTACAAGTCTAGCTTATATATACACACACGTATGAAGATGCCTATATAGTGAAGTTTTTAGGGAGAGTATTTTTCAAAGTTCGTACTTGTAGTTTCCAAAATTAGTCATTAAAATTGAAACCTTTAGCTTTAAATGGAAAGGAGTTCATTAGCAAGTATTCTGCACTACTATGGAGCAGGCAGTAGCTACATTTTACACTATATTATATTTATTTTCAGATCCTCAGGGACACCCTACACATGGGCATTCCCCCCCCCCCCATCTTACAGCCAAAGAAACTGAAGCTTGGAGTATGTAAAGTCGTTGGAACTGGGATCTAGTTCCGTTTATTAACTACAAAGCCCATTTTCTTTGCCTTAACTGCCTCTAGCTTGAAACCCACTCTCTATGTACTCTCAAGTCCCCTCTGTGATTAGAAAGAGCTTATTTAGTCAACTTAATGGAAACAACTAGATGTGGTCTTAAATAAAAATGCATAAAGCCTTTAGATTATGAGATGTAGTTTATGTTGTTCAAACACCTAAAACTTTCTAAAAATCAGGATGCTGTCAACAAGAGCCCAAAGCCATAAGCTCTGATCCGAGCTCATGTACTCGGATCAAAATTACTTAATATCTTTGGTATTTCCTCATCCCTAGAATGAGGGGCTTGAGCAATATTATCTTTATGGTTCCTACTCACACTGGCATTACTAGCATCTACATGAAGATATATTTCACGTGTATATTTCTTGATAATACTATAGTCTATGACTAAGTAAGTATAAGCTATAGTAAATACAAATCTCATCCTATTTACATAGTCTTGGCTTTTTTCTTTAAACATGTCATAGACCCTCTCATTTTTTTTAACCTTGTTTTGAAAGAAGTGGTTCAGCCCTACAATTCCACATTTAAACTTTACATATTTGGTATGGTAGAAAGGAAATAGCTTTGGGCTTCAAGCCCAATCTGTCACAAATTACCTAGTCTTGGGCAAATAATTCTTAACTTCCACTGGGCTATAACTTTTTATATATATAAATGAGAACTTTGGAATTCTAATACCCCTCCAGCTTGAACACTCAATAAGTTCCTTGGGACTATTTGGGGAACTAAATCCTATAGATAATTTTTCTTACATATGCAAATCAGTTGCCCTCATTTTATTCTAGTTTCTCCCTAATCCGTAATAGAAATGTCTAAATAACTGGGTGTCATGACTGCGATGTTCCATCCTCTCCCCCAAGAAATGGAGGAAGGGAAGAAGGGAAGGACGGGGGGAAAAGAAGAATGAATGAATGAATGAATGAATGAATGAATGAGTTTGACATTTTTCTTTCTTAATTTCTTTACTACCTGAATCTTTTTATGCTTTTGAGAACAGATGAAGTATCCTTCAGTTTAAAAATCTACATAATATATTGGTTAGCAGGGTAGAATGTTGTTTAAGAATTAATGATGAAAGAGGACTGTAGTTTTAAAGGTAACTTTTTTTTGAAGATTTCATTTATTTATTTAAGAGAGAGAGTGTGTGCATGTGCGAGGTGGGGAGGGGCAGAGGGAGAGGGAGAGAGAGGATCTGGAGCAGACTCCACACTGAGTATAGAGCCCACCCCACGTGGGGCTTGATCCCACGACCATGAGATCATGACCTGAGCTGAAAGCAAGAGTCAGATGCTTACCTGACTGAGCCACCCAGGCATCAGGACTGGTTGTGAAAAGAATGCACATAACCAAAGTGGGACCCTGTTTTTATTTTTAAGGTAGCATAGAGCCACCATCTTCTTCTTTCTCCTTGGCCAACTATCGTTGCCCCAGATCTTTCTAACCACCTATAATTATCAATACTTTCTTATTCTTATTTCAAGTACTGATTTTCCTTTCATATACTGGTTTTGACTTTTTTTTTTTTTTCAGGATTCCCACAGTTTTTCTGAGAGAATTGATGGGAGATATTCTAAATACAGAGCTCACAGAGAATCTCTTCAGCAGTGCCGAGATGACAGCAAGTACAGAGTCAGAGGCTTCAAAGTAATGTCCTTTATATACATTTTCATCTTTGAGCATTATCCATGTTTGTGGCTACAGCCTTCTAAGCTGCCCCTGCAGAGTAAGGGTGCTTGTAAAAGAAAAGATATTCCTTAATCTTCAATTCCGTGGGAGTAGAGAATAAAATTTCCAGAGATCGTACCTATAATTTTTTACTTGGGAACTATCTCTGATTTTATGCCATTGTTGCTAAACATGTTGTCTGTCTCTGGCATTGATGTTGCTTAAGAAATCATGTGCCAGGAGAACCCTGGTGTCTTGGTTGGTCAGAGGCTCAGCATAGGTGGTTGCCCTCCTCTGTGCGTAAGTCTAGCTACTCTCAGTGCTGAAGTCTCCAGAAGGTCAGGTAACACATAGTACTTTGTAAACTATAACCTTGGTGTTTACAATCATGCTTTTCCTGAGGATATGAACCGCATACAACTACTTCAGCTTCTGGTTCATTAGTGTGGAATCAACACAGGAGGCTGGGAAGATTTGACCATATTGATAAAAAAGCCTACCATTCTCTAGATTCTCCCCAAGATCCACCTGGGGTGTGGGTGATTTTAAACCCATTTGGCCCTGAACAGTTATTAGCTTACAGCAGCGTTTCTCATTAACATTTGGACCAGATAATTCTTTGTTGTGGAGGCTGTCTTATGCATTATAGGACATTTAGCAGCATCCCTGGGTTCTACTCACCAGATGCCAGTGGTGCCTTCCATCACGAGTTATGGCACCCAAACATGTCTCCAGACACTTACCAAACATACCCTAGCGAGCAGAACTGTCCTGCCCCATTCAGAACACTGACCTAGAGAGAATCCATCTATATTCCAATGTACACTCCCAAGTCAGTTTAGAAAAAAAAAAAAAAAAGGTAAAGGTTCTTCCGTCTTTTTTATATTCTTATAGACCTCAATATGTATGAATATTCATTACACTGTATATATTCGCTTATTACAGTCAAATGTAATTATTTCTAAAAAGCGTCTTCCCTCCTCTGAATGTAATTGGATAGAATGCTCAGTGGATCTAAAGACAGTGTTCATTTCCATAAGTCCTTCCCTAGCATGCTTAAAATGAGCTCTCCACTTTCCCCATCCCGGATAAAAACAACACAGTTATGCCACATTATTGATGCTCTTATTGTGCAAAGGGCGCCCTGTGACTTTGTGCCTTTTCCCTTTGTTGTTGTTGTTGTTTTATCATCTGGGATTATTGACTATAACAGCGACCTTGTTGTCTTGTATAGCAGATCCTAATTTCACTAAATCGTCTCCCGACATCCCCATCAGTTCCCGTATACTCAAGCATTTCTCCACCACTTACACAGGATGCTGCAAACCTTCAACAGAAGGACAAGGGTTAGGCAGCAATAGCCAGTAATACTACCAGCTCATTGTTGACGCAGTCGCATGAAGGTGGTGTTTGTAGCTGTCATGTGTTTTACATGCGTTAGTTCATTTAATCCTCGCAGCAGCCCTGGCAGGTCAGCACCAATACTTGTCCTCTTTTACTATTGAAGGTTATAGAGCAATTAAATGGTTGAGCCCGGATTAAGACCTAAATCTATAACCTTGACTGCTAAGCTATAATAGTGTAAATGTGGGCCTCCTATACCTTAATTTTCTAGAAAAAAGCACCAAATGTAGGATGGTATTTTTAATATGTGAAAATCTGTTGTCTCCAAAAATACATAAACACAGTACATGCCTCTTAGTTCAGCAGAGGTCTAGACGCACAGGACACCTTTAAAACATTATTTCTCACTACTGTTAGGTTTGGTATCAGGTGAATCAGTACTACCTAGTGACACCCAGATGGCTTTAAATCAGTGTAATTTCCATAACAGCATATGGCAAAGCTATGAATGTTTAACATGTTCAGCAAGTAATCTTGTTGGAGTTCTCTTTAAAATTAACATTTGCAGCTGAAAAAGAAATCCGGCCTGGTTTGTAAGTGAGGCCAACATGTAGCAAAATGAGAAATCAGTTGAAAATTTTGCAAATAGGTAGTGCAAGTATAAGAAAAGCCCGCAAAGCACATTTTATGATGACATTTGTTCTACATTAATATTACTTAAACATTTTAAAACATTGATTCGTTTCAGTAATGAATGTGTAGACTCACCATTTGTAACAGATGTCTGGCCCGAAATCATGCATAATCTAACTCAGCACCATGAGAAGATCATATTTTGGAGAAGAAAATGTGGGAGCACATTTTGGCCAGTTGTAGATACCAACAATGATTTGCTTATATGCTTTTTATGAAAGTAATTCACTGAAAATGTTTCAAAAAAGCAGGAGCTCAGACGGGCAGTGAGACAGTTGTTAATCGTGTCTTTGCTTCACGGATAATCAGAAGAGCTACCTCCGGTTAATTATTGACATCTGGAAGGATATGCTTCAAGTAAGAGGCATGGGTCCTCTATCAAGAGAGAAGGTGCCCCAGTTTTATATGACATTATTTCCACAGCTATTAACTGCCCACGTATTTTGCTGGGAGACTTCAAGGAAAAGGCACATTGCAGTGACTTGAATTTGTTGGTTCTCCTGACAACCATGGTTCCAGGAAATCAGTTACTGTAGGATTCAGTTTAATTCGACAAACATACGGAGCTGCTACCACACCGCAAAGCCCTGTCCCACCTAAGTGAGGCGAGGATGCAGGACGTATAAAGATGCCGGAGGCATGGTCTTCATGGAGAGAGTACTTACCAATTTGTCTCACTGAATAGATTAATTCTGGCCCCTTGTGTTAGAGCAGGAGTCAACCCACCGCCTCCCATGAGGCGAATCCTGCCTGCTGACTGCTTTTGTAAATAGAATTTTATTGAAGTTCAGCCGCGCGTTTATTCACGCATCGTCTGGGGCCGCTTTCACACTCAACAGCAGGGTCGAGTAGGTACGGCAGAGAGTGAATGGCTCAAAAAGCCTACTATATGTACAATCTGGCCCTCAAAAGAAAACGTTTGCCAACCCCTGGCCTAAAGAAAGGAGAAATTACCAACCCTGTCTTTTTTCTTGTGCACATTTATACAATATGTCCTCTTTTTGATTAACCAATCAAATAAGTACTTCCCAGGCTCTTTGGAAAGTCATCATCCTTAGCTATGCATTCAACAAACACTCACTCAGTGTCATTTATGTGCCAGGAACTTACTAGTTGCACGTGACTGACATCAGTGAACAAAACAGACGAAGCCCCCTGCCTCTTTCGAGCTTCCATTCTCATGGCAGGACATTGGTGTTTGTTGTTGTTTAAGTACAAGAGTCAACACACATTTGAGTTTCTACTACATACAAGCACTCTGCTGGGGGCTGGAGAGAACGGCATAAGAAGAAAAGTCATCACCACCCCTTAGGAATTCAAAGCCTTCACGCAAACCGTAGTGCAAAAGACAAAGGGATAAATACTGTGACAGAGGAGGCCTCAGTAAGTTGCTGTGGGTGTTCGGAAAAAAGAAAGATGCTTCAAAGGCTTTTGAAAAGAGGTTTGTGATGACAAGGCACACGGAAGTGTTCTATGCACATTTGTTTGGAAGAGGATCACTATTAGCGTTACAGTCGTAGAACCCTGACGCCATTACTCTTGACAGACAAGGAACTGTTGGAATAGCAGAACCATTGTGGCAACTGGCTTCTCTCATTTTGTTGCTGTTGTAAAAAGGCAGAGAGACATGCGGCATAACCCCAGTGCTGGTGGAGAGAGCAGTGAGCAGGAAGTGGACAAGCCAGGTGCTCTTTCTGTCTAGGCTACAGCAACTTCCTGCTGTTTACTTCTGTGGCGACTGGATGGGTTAAATAGGTGATGGGGATTAAGGAGGGCACTTGTCATGGTGCACACCGGGTGACGTAGGGAGGTGTCGAACCACTATATTGTACACCTAAAAACTAATGTTACACACTGTGGGCTAACTAACTGGAATTTAAATAAAAACTAAAAAAAGAAATGATCAGATTTCTACAAACCTTTCAAAATTTTCAGTAGGATCGATGTCCACCGTTTCTGAGAGCATAATATAATATTGTACTAAGCTGACCAAGTTAACTGGACAAAGCCTGATGTAAAAGTTTATGTTTAGAATGCAATTCAAAGCTGAATCTGACACGACATTTTCTCTCCATGTGTAGACAACAGAAGCATTTCATGGCCTCTCCTTCATCTAATTGGGTTTCTGTAGAACATACCGGCTGCCTTGCTGTCCCAGCTGTTTCAAATAGAACAGAATGTTCAAAAGTCAACATAGCATTCCTAATCTGAATTCACATAGGAGCGTGGTTTTGTCCAAAAAAAAATCCCCATTTGCTACCCGCCCTTTTTTGCTCTCTACCCATACTAAATATATAGTTTTAATTAGCAGTGGAGTTTATAGTAAAATAACAGAAGGCACGTTCCCCCCCCCCCTTCCTTCCTTCTCCTGAAAGGAAAATCATGATTTTCAATTTCTAGTTCGAAGACGTAGTACATAACATCTTTTTAAAGAAGCAGATGTTTTGCAGGATAAGATGAGGTGGGTGAGGAAGTGTTGACAATGGTTTTCGACACAGTGTATTGCATTCAGAGTCTGCCAAAGCCCTTTGTCATATTTGTTCAATGTAAGCATATGTATGATATAAGTACATGCTTTTCTCCTGGAAGCTGTTTCTCCCTCCTTGAATCTCTCCATGATTTGTTTATACTTTGTTCATAGCAGTTAATGGCTGTTAGCACTTCCTCTCTTGGGTCAGCGATTTCTATACGTAGCTTCAATCTTCTCCAGCGGTAGCTGCTGCATGCTATGCGTAACTCCTGGTGCAATTCAAAATTAGAGGTGGTGTTTATTTAATAACTAGTAAAACATATCACCAGTGTGTTATAATGGAAGTAATTTTACAGATGTTGCTTAGAAACAATAGTAGCAACCATGGGAGAATTTGAGGAGCTTTAACCCCAGGTTATACTCCAGGTATCTCATTCATATCCACCTCTCTCCATGCTGTGATGAGAAATCATACATAAACTGCTATGCAAATATAGCTCCAGGCTTCCCCTATACCCAACCAGTCTCCCATCCTTTAAGCCTCTCCCATATAGCGATTTAGGGTGCATGGCAAATCTTAAGTTAACAATAAAAAAATACTAAGTATAACTATAGGTAATGACTGAAATTTGGGAAATGCTGTCCTACAGGATTATATGACTTTTGAGGACACTGCCTGCCCCATCTTTAACTCCAGAACACACAATGAGCATACTCTACATGCTAAATTGGTGATTAGTTGTTTTTATTTCCTCCTCGCTTCAGCTTTTCTGGAATTCTAACAAAAATTTAAATGCTGTTTTTCCAGTATTGCTTAGATGACACATCTGAAACTTTGTAGGCAAACAAATCATGCTGAAGTCTAAAGAGATTTTTATTCTTTTGAAGTGATCAATACTAACTTGCCAGCCATAATATTTAACTAGTTGATTTCATCTAGCTCTTTAAAAGCTAAACAAAAGATTGCCAAATGAATTGGAGTTTTTCTTTGTTATAAAATTTGAAAATAGCAATGAGTCAAGGGTGCTTATTTAGGAATCAACATGGGTACTTAGATGAGCATATTAATTTTTTAACCTACTTGAGCCCCCCCTTTACCAAACTTAGTTCCCTGATAAGCACCATACTTTCACTTTTCCCAATAATTTACTAAACAACATTAGGAAAGATTGTGGAGAAATTCACCTGTAAAGGTGAACACTTTTAATCACCTTAAATTCAAAATTCTAGATGCCAAAAAACATAAGGAATACTGAAAATGTCTTATTTGTCTTAATTAAAAATGTCATAACATATTTATCCAATAGCCATTTTTTTCCTTTAAAGCGGTCACTTTAAGAGAAGCACTGATTCCAATGAAGCACCATGATTAAAACATCTTTGATTTCCTCCTTTGTTTCATAAGTCAGTGGCACATTCTCTTGAGTATCCTTATTTATGGCAAATTTTAATCCACTGTGAGTAGATTTGGTTTCTGAAAATGGATGAAAGTCATATGGGTCCAAATCTAAAGTACGTTAAAAAAAATAAGTACAATATTTTTCATTAGTCACTAGAAATATTAAATTATATATAATAAAATATCAGTTGGATAAAGGTAAATTAGTCAAATGGCCTGATCTGGCACAGTGTTTTCATGAGTCTCTTCATCTGTGGACAAGTGTGGCTTTGTGTTTATGGTATTGTTGTATAAATTTGCATTTTCTGTGGTAAAGCTCGCTTGCAGAGTTAGAGTACTGGTTCTTCAGTGGTTCTGTTCAGACCGATTAGAATCATCAAATGTTAATGCCCAGAGGATTTAGACATGATCTGCTCCAGGGCCCTCATTTTTTGACATGAGGAAACTGGAATGTGAGAGTGCCGGGCTCCTGTTTCCCAGCTTTAACCATAGCAAACTTTAATTTCTTCAGTTTGGCCAAGAAATGAGCATATATGACCATTTTTGAGTTCCTTAATGCAAATGGCACTGTGCTAAATTCTGGACTATTGGGATGGGTAGATGGAAGGATCGAGACAAGGAAAGCCTCACCCTCATTAGGTTAAAAGCTAAAATTGCAGCCATGCAGATCAAGATAGGGAAGACACGGTTTAAGTAAACTATCTGCCAGGTTGAACTTCCAAATAGGAATAAAATTTACCGAAGAAGAGGTTAAGCTTTTTCAAGCACTGATGGTGAATTGGGAATTAAGACTGGGGAAGATGTGGAGGTATGGTACGTTGTTAGGCAAGAGACAAACTCAGGAAAACATTGCTGCCTCAGATTCAGAAACACATAAGTGTTTTTTTCCTTCTCTCCAGGGGAAGGGTTGGATAAATTAAAATAAAAAAAAAAAATCACATGTATCATCTGTCTTCTAAACTTTGAACTTATAATATTCCTGAGAGAAAAATAGTTGGTGGGCGTCATTAAATATTAATCATTAGAGATCAGTTTAGCAAAGAGATTTAGTCAGGTTGGAACAGCTTTTAAGAAACCAATTACAATGTGGGTTATGAAAGAGAAGTGGAAGAAACCCAGGGAAAATATTAGAAAATGCAAGTCCCTTCACCCAGTGGAATTTTTGCAGGGAATTCTGGCTAACTAGCTTGTTGAGACTTAAGACAGCAATAAAAATAGGTCCTTGTGCTAAGGATATAGAATTGGTAAAAGGCAAAAGCTAGGATTCCTAAAATTGCAAAGAAACTTCCTTTTTTAACCAGCATTTCCATTTAAATATTTAAGTATTTGATTGAAAGATGAGTCAGAATTCGAAAAAAGCATTCATCTTAAGGTTGCCTTGTAAAATTTAGCTGTATAGAAGTTCCACAAATTAGGGGCGCCTGGGTGGCGCAGTCGTTAGGCGTCTGCCTTCGGCTCATGGCGTAATCCCAGAGTCCTGGGATCGAGCCCCGCATCAGGCTCCTCTGCTGGGAACCTGCTTCTTCCTCTCCTACTCCCCCTGCTTGTGTTCCCTCTCTCACTGGCTGTCTCTCTCTGTTAAATAAATAAATAAATAAATAAATAAATAAATAAATAAACTTAAAAAAAAAAAAGTTCCACAAATTAAATATATCAATGTAAAATTGGAGAAAACGGAGGGTTGGTTTGTTTATTTTTCCAAATTCTGGTATGTTAATTGTTCAAACGGTTGTGAGATGTTTTTCTTTGAGGGTATTCTTTTAGGGTTCATTTCATTAGTTATATTTCAAGGTAATATGAGGGAGTCTGACGGTCTTTTGGAGACCTATAAAATTTTGCAACTTAAAGATGTATTAGAGTTAGGCTTCCTCATTTCTATACATGAAAAAAAGGCATGTGAGTAGTTTGAAAAAGTCAACAATTTTAAAGGGAAAGGATAACAGTTCTAAATTATATTGTACCTATTAACAGAGTATCAAAATATATGAAGCAAAACTTGATAGAATCATAAGGAAAAAATAGACAAATCTATACTTACAGTTGAAGATTTCAACATTCCCTCTCTCAGTAATTGATAAAACAGTAGGCAGAAAATCAGTAAAGATACAGAAAGCTTGAGCAACACTATCAGCCAACTAGACCTAACTGACATTTATAGGGTACTCCACCTAACAACAGCCGATTACATGCAATTTTCAAGTGCACATCTAACATTCTCCAAAATAGACTATATTCTGGGCAATAAAACAAATCTCAATAAATTTAAGATGATTGAAATTATGCAAAGTATGTCCTCTAACCACAATGGAATGAAGCTAGAAATCAATAACAGATATCTGGAAGATTCTTAGATGGAAAATAAACAACATCTTTCTAAATAACCCTTTGGGGGTTCAAAAGGAAAATTAGAAAATATTTTAAGTGTATAAAAATAAAAGTACAATTTATCAGAATTTGTGGGACTCAGTTAAGAGAGTGCTTGGAGAGAAAATTATAACATTAAATGTGTATATTACAAAAGAAGAAAAATTGATAATCGATAATCCAAGCTTGAAACTAAAAAACAAATAACAGACCTAAATTAAGTAAAAGGAAAAGAATAATAAAGATAAGAGCAGAAATCAATGAAATAGAAAGCAGGAAAGTGGGGAAGGGGCATGAAAATGAAACCAGGTTTTTTGAAAAGATCAATAAAATTTTAAAAACTCTACCTAAATTGATTAGGAAAAAAGAGAGAATGTACAAATTGCCAATATTAAGAATGAAAGAGGGATATTACTAGAACTCTCATAGACACCAGAAGGATATTTAGGAAATGTTATGAGTATCAGCATAGTAACAATAAATTTGACAGTTTAGATGAAGTGGATATTCAAATACACCCTTAAAATGTGTTACCTCATAATTCTACTTCTAGAAATCTATGTTAATAAATTTAAAATGTGGACCAAGCTTTGCATACCAAGATGTTTATCAAATTATAATAGGAAAAAAAACCCTGAAATCAGCCTTACATTTCCAACAATGGGAGATTAGTCAAGTAACCTATGGTATAAATATAATGATGATGATGATGATAGAAAAAATTCCCATATATAATGCTACATGAAGAAGTAGGAAATAAAATTGTGGACAAATGGTAATCTCAATACAAAAAGATATTTATAACGAAGAATCAGAAAACATACCCTTAAATTAGGTTAATCGTCTACTTTTCAGTTTATTGCATTATTTTCTTCTCAGTTTCTTCTGTATTTTCCAAATTTGCTAAGAGTGAAATATGTCAGTGCCATGTTTTAATTGTCATATGCCAATAAGCTGGTTTTGCCATAGAGAATATAAATTACTCTTTTTCTGTAAACAGAAAACATATAATTCATGTCTTGATGCCAGTTGATTTTGTTTTAGAAATTTAAATCCATGACTTTTGGGAAGGATGAATAGGATTTGAATGTCTTTGGGTGCTTTATCCTTCCTCTGGTAGGCCCATTTTGAGGCTGTCTTTGCACTGTGTTTCATTCAGCAAGATGCCCAGGCCTGCAGCTCCACTCCTGGTCTCCCACCATCTTTTTCAGTCCAGGTGCAAGTGGGCAAAAAGTGTGTGTTTGCTTCCCTTATTTTTTCTTATTGGCCCATAATGATCAAAGCATCTGTTAGCGGGAAGCCATTTATTATGCTTTTCTCTTTCATGCCTCGTAGAAACCATGCTTAAATGGAGATTTCTAGCACGGGTTGAGGACATAACTCTCCTTCTCATTTGTGCATCTTCCAACTCTGTCCAGGCCTTCAGTGTTTCACATCTGAACTGTGATAAGCTAGCTCTGTTGTCCCTGCCTCTAGTCGCCCTGTGTCAGCTTATTTAAAGTAGCTATTGAAGTACACCGGGAACATGACGTATATCCTTTTCTTTCCAGAGATCCTGCAGTGAATGACTTCTAGTTTCTTATGAAATCACCATAATTAGTAAAAACCATAAATCACTTGGTTAAAAACCTCAGGGCCTTCATCTTAAGTAGACCTAAACTCCCTTTTGGTTCGTGAAGGCTGATGATCTTGAACGATCTGAAGATTATGTCCATGCTTGTAGCTCAGAATAAATGGGCCTCTTACCATTATACATAAACTTGTTCCTTTTGGCCTTTCTTTTGCATTTGCATACATACGTGTGTGCCAAAGAGAGAATATAAACTTGGTACTTGATACAGAGAATGACTAATTCTTCAAATGGTCCTGTGGCATGAGGCCCTATTCTGTGGGGTGACGTTTGGAGGAATCCGTAGGGGCCACCTCACCTGCAGTTGTCTCTACAGGACTCTGACAGCATTCTTGATCCCCTCTCCCTCGACCCCATAGTGGTCCTCACGATTACAGTTTTTTTTTTTTTAATGATTTTTTATTATGTTAGTCACCATACAGTACATCCCCAGTTTCCGATGTAAGGCTCGATGATTCATTAGTTGTGTATAACACCCAGTGCACCATGCAATACATGCCCTCCTTACTACCCATCACCGGTCTATCCCATTCCCCCACCCCCCTCCCCTCTGAGGTCCTCAGTTTGTTTCTCATAGTCCATAGTCTCTCATGTTTCATTCCCCCTTCTGATTACCCCCCCTTTCTTTATCCCTTTCTTCGCCTACCTATCTTCCTAGTTCTTATGTTCCATAGATGAGAGAAATCATATGATAGTTGTCTTTCTCTGCTTGACTTATTTCACTTAGCATTATCTCCTCCAGTGCCGTCCATGTTGTAGCAAATGTTGAGAACTCATTCTTTCTGATAGCTGACTAATATTCCATTGTATATATGGACCACAACTTCTTAATCCAGTCATCTGTTGAAGGGCATCTCAGCTCCTTCCACAATTTAGCTATTGTGGACATTGCTACTATGAACATTAGGGTGCATATGGCCCTTCTCTTCACTATGTCTGTATCTTTGGGGTAAACACCCAGTAGTGCAATGGCTGGATCATAGGGTAGCTCAATTTTTAACTTTTTAAGGGACCTCCACACTGTTTTCCAGAGTGGCTGTACCAACTTGCATTCCCACCAACAATGTAGGAGGGATCCCCTTTCTCCACATCCTCTCCAACAATTGTTGTTACTTGCCTTGCCTATTTTTGCCATTCTAACTGGCGTAAGGTGGTATCTCAGTGTGGTTTTGATTTGAATTTCCTTGATGGCTAATGATTTTGAACATTTTTTCATGTGTCTGTTAGCCATTTGTATGTCTTCATTGGAAAAGTGTCTGTTCATATCTTCTGCCCATTTTTTGATTTATTTGTTTCTCGTGTATTGAGTTTGAGAAGTTCTTTGTAGATCTTGGATACCAGTCCTTTATCTGTAGTGTCATTGGCAAATATATTCTCCCATTCCGTGGGCTGCCTCTTAGTTTTTCTGACAGTTTCCTTGGCTGTGTAGAAACTTTTAATCTTGATGAAGTCCCATAAATTCATTTTATCTTTTGTTTCTCTTACCTTTGGGGATGTGTCATGAAAAAGGTTGCTTTGGCCAATGTCGTAGAGGTTGCTGCCTATGTTCTCCTCTAGAATTTTGATGGATTCCTGTCTCACATCGAGGTCTTTCATCCATTTGGAGTTTATTTTTGCGTATGGTGTGAGATAGTGGTCAAGTTTCATTCTTTTGCATGTAGCTGTCCAATTTTCCCAGCACCATTTATTGAAGAGACTTTTTCCCACCGGATGTTTTTTCCTGCTTTATCAAATATTAGTTGCCCAAAGAGCCGAGGGTCCATTTCTGGGCTCTCTATTCTGTTCCATTGGTCTATGTGTCTGTTTTTGTGCCAGTACCATACTGTCTTTGTGATCACAACTTTGTAGTACAGCTCGAAATCCGGCATTGTGATGCCCCCAGCTTTGTTTTTCCTTTTCAACAGTTCCTTCGAGATTCGGGGCCTTTTCTGTTTCCATACAAATTTAAGGACTATTTGTTCCAGTTCTTTGAAAAATGTCCTCGGTATTTTGATCGGGATAGCATTGAACGTGTAGATTGCTCTGGGTAGCATGGACATTTTAACTATGTTAATTCTTCCGATCCATGAGCATGGAATATCTTTCCATCTTTTTATGTCTTCCTCAATGTCTTTCAAGAGTGATTTATAGTTTCTAGAATATAGGTCCTTTACATCTCTGGTTAAGTTAATTCCAAGGTAACGTATGGTTTTTGGTGCTATTGTAAATGGGATGGATTCCCTAATTTCTCTTTCTTCGGTCTCGTTATTCGTGTATAGAAATGCAACTGATTTCTGAGCATTGATTTTGTATCCCGCCACGTTACTGAATTGCTCTATAACTTCTAATAGTTTGGGAGTGGCTTCTTTTGGGTTTTCCATATAGAGTATCATGTCATCTGCGAAGAGAGACGTTTTGACTTCTTATTTGCCGATTTGAATACCTTTGATCCCTTTTTGTCGTCTGATTGCTGTTGCAAGGACTTCTAGTACTATGTTGAATAATAGTGGCGAGAGTGGGCATCCTTGTCGAGTTCCTGATCTTACAGGAAAGGCTTCCAGCTTTTCCCCATTGAGAATAATATTTGCAGTAGGCTTTTCATAGATGGCTTTTATGAGATTGAGAAATGTACCTTCTATTCCTACACTCTGAAGGGTTTTAATCAGGAAAGGATGCTGTATTTTGTCAAATGCTTTTTCGGCATCGATTGAGAGGATCATATGGTTCCTGAGTCTTTTCTTGATATGATGTATCACGCTGATTGATTTGCGAATATTGAACCACGCTTGCATCCCAGGTATGAATCCCACTTGATCGTGATGGATAATCCTTTTAATGTACTGTTGGATTCTATTAGCAAGTATCTTGTTGAGGATTTTGGTGTCCATATTCATTAGGGAAATCGGTCTGTAATTCTCCTTTTTGAGGGGGTCTTTGCCTGGTTTGGAGATCAAGGTAATATTGGCCTCATAGAATGAGTTTGGTAGCTTTCCTTCTGTTTCTATTTTTTGAAATAGCTTTAGGAGAATAGGTATTATTTCTTCTTTGAATGTTTGGTAGAATTCCCCAGGAAAACCATCCGGGCCTGGAGTTTTGTTCTTTGGAAGGTTGTTTATCACTGACTCAATTTCTTCATAATTAATTGGCCTGTTTAAGAAATCAATTTCTTCCTGTTTCAATCTTGGTTGTTTATAGGTTTCCAGGAAGGATTCCATCTCTTCCAGATTGCTTAGTTTATTGGCATATAGCTGTTGATAAAAATTTCTAATAATCCTTCCAATTTCAATGGTGTTCGTCATGACCTCTCCTTTTTCATTCATAATTTTAATAATCTGGGTCCTTTCTCTTTTCTTTTGGATAAGTGTTGCCAGTGGTCTGTCAATTTTATTGATTCTCTCAAAGAACCAGCTTCTAGTCCTGTTGATCTGCTCTACTGTACTTCTGGTTTCTGCTTGATTGATTTCTGCTCTAATTTTGGTCAACTGCTTCCTCGTGGATTAGGCCTGTCCCTCCGTTGCTGTTCCAGCTTCTTGAGGTAAGAATATAAAAACTGCATTTTAGATTTTTCTATTCTTTTGAGTGAGGCTTGGATGGCTATGTATTTCCCCCTTAGGATTGCCTTTGCAGTATCCCATAGGTTTTGGACTGTTGTATTTTCATTCTCATTGGTCTCCATAAATTGTTTAATTTGATTTTTGATTTCCTGGTTTATCAAGTCATTCCTGAGCAGGATGGTTCTTAGTCTCCAAGTGTTTGAGTTTCTTCCAAATTTTTCCTTGTGGTTGAGTTCCAATTTCAGAGCGTTGTGGTCTGAGAATATGCAGGGGATAATTTCAATCTTTTGGTGTCGGTTGAGACCTGTTTTGTGTCCCAGAACATGGTCTATTCTTGAGAATGTTCCATGGGCATTAGAATAGAATGAGTATTCTTTGGTTCTGGGGCGTAGTGTTCTATATATATCTATGAGGTCCAACTCATCGAGTATGGCATTCAAAGCCTTTGATTCTTTGCTTAGTTTTTGCCAGGGTGTTCTGTCTATTTCTGATAGTGGAGTGTTGAGGTCCCCTACTATTAATGTATTTTTATCTATATGTCTCTTTATTCTGGTTAAGAGTTGGCTTGTGTATCTTGCTACTCCCCTGTTGGGGGCATATATATTTATAATTGTCATATCCACTTGTTGAATACTTCCCTAAGAATAATATAGTGCCCTTCTGCATCTCTAACTATAGTCTCTAGTTTAAAATCCAATTTATCTGATATGAGAATTGCTACCCCAGCTTTCTTTTGAGGTCCATTTGCGTGAAAGATGGTACTCCATCCCCTTACTCTCAGTCTGAATGCATCTTTGGGTTCAAAATGAGTCTCTTGTAGACAGCAAATGGATGGGTCATTTCTTTTTATCCAATCTGCAACCCTGTGGCGTTTTATGGGAGAATTTAAGCCATTAACATTAAGACTGAGTACTGAGAGATATGATTTTAATGATGCCATGTTGCCTGTAAAGTCTTTATTTGTATTGGCTGTGACTTTCTGTTCTGTATCACTCTTGGGGCCTTTTTACTTTTGTAGAACCCCCCCCCCCTTAATATCTCCTGTAGCTCTGGTTTCGTGGTTACGAAATTGGTTAATGACTGGTGATTCTGAAATGTCTTTATTTCTCCATCAATTCTGAATGACAGCCTTGCTGGATAAAGGATCCTTGGCTGCATGTTTTTCTCTGAAAGAGCTTTAAATATGCTCCCCCAACCCTTTCTCTCATTCCAGGTCTGTGTAGACAGGTCTGACGTAATTCTGATGCCTTTGCCTTGGTACGTGAGAAATTTCTTTGCCCTGGCCACTTTCAGTACTGTATCCTTGGATCTCATATTTGCGAGTTGCACTATGACGTGACGTGGCGTAGGTTTGTCGTGGTTGAGCTTGGGAGGGGTGCTCTCTGCCTCTTGGACACAAATGTTTGTTTCCCTCGCTAGATTAGGGAAGTTTTCAGCTACAATTTGTTAAAATATCTCTTCTAGACCTCTGTTTTTCTCCACCCCCTCGGGGATGCCGATGATTCTAACATTGGATCGTTTCACTGAGTCAGTAATCTCCTGTAACCTACATTCGTGGGCGTGTATTTTTTTAAGACCGTCTTCTATTTTCATTTTTTCCTCTGTTAACCCATCCTTCAATTCACTAACCCGTTCCTCTGCTTCTGTGACCCTGGCATCAGAGCCTCTAGTTTTGCCTACATTTGGCTCATAGAATTTTTAATTTCTGTCAGATTCGCTCTCATTTCTGTCCTTAGGGATTCTATATTCTCAGTAACCTTTTCGTTAATACTTTTTTCAATTCTACTCATCATTTTGACCATCGTTACTCTGAATTCCATTTCTGATACTTTGGTTACATCCATATCCATTATTTCTGTGGCAGAGGCCACAGACTCACTGTCTTTTCTTTGCTGGGGGGGGCTTCTCCTTGTCATTCTGATGAGGAGAGGTTGCGGGGTTGTCCAGAGCCCAAATTATTGACTGGGTCCCAGGCCGTGCCCCTTGTTTTATAGGGATCTTAGGGATGTGGGCTTCTTCTTTAAAGATTTTATTTATTTATTTATGTGGCAGCCAACCAGCGAGAGAGGGAACAGAAGCAGGGGCGTGGGAGAGGAAGAAGCAGGCTCCCAGCGGAGGAGCCCGATGAGGGACTCCTTTCCGGAACGCCGGGATCATGCCCTAAGCCGAAGACAGTGCTCAATGACTGCGCCACCCAGGTGCCCGGGTTGTGGGCTTCTTGATTTTTCAGCCTGCCTTCTGTGTTCTAGGGGAGGACCTGCCGCGCCGATACTCAGGCAACCCTGTTTGGGTAGAGTCTCTGTGTCCCCTGCGAGGGGGGATGGGGATGGGCACTCTCTGAGCCGGTATTTCCCGGCTTTTGTTCTCTGGCGGCTTTCCCTGGCGGTTTGCTGTGCCTCTTCTGAGTCAGAGCAGCAGCGGCCGAATTTCAGCCTCTGTCACAGAACAGAGGGATTGCGGCCCGTTCTCTACTAATGTTCTGGCCACTTTAACTCCGTTACTGTTGGTGCTGCTCAACCCTGCAGCGTCCCGGGATGTGCGCCCCACACCTGGCGTCCCAGCCCTCACTTCCAGGGCCAGCGCGTCTCTGTCCTTTGTGTTTCTAACACCGCCAGCCGCCAGCCGCCCCGCGCGCGCTCCCGGATCTCCCGGTCTCAGTCTGGATCCGGTGAGCACACCGGGATTCCGGTGTTCCGCGAGATGAGATGCCTGGTGGCGCGCACACCCGGCTCACGGTCTCAGTCTGCTGTTTTGCGGGTGCCGACCGCGAGCCCCGCCCGCTCTCCCGTGCAAGTGGCTACCGCTTCCCGGTGCCCGAACGTGGCAGCTCGCTCCCCCTTCCATTTATCTCCCGATATCTGTGCGCGGTTTCATGGCTCCCCGCTTCGTACCTCAATACTCAGTGCTGGAGATGTTCATTTGTAGAGATCCAGATGCATCTTCCTGCGTCTCAGGCTGGTTCCGTGGTTGTTTAGGCTGGTCTGGTACCTATCCAGCTCGACTCGGAGGACCGGCTGAAAACGGTGTCTCCTACTCCTCCGCCATCTTGATGACCACGATTACAGTTTTTAAACTGGTTTTCCCACTTCAACACTTGTGCTATTTCAATCTCTTCTCCACACAGAGACCAGAGTCTCTTTGAGAAATATAAATTTAAATCTCTTTAAACTTTATTTTTTCCAAAGATTTATTTATTTATTTGACAGAGAGAGAGAGAGCACAAGCAGGGGGCGTGGGAGAGGGAGAAGCAGACTCCCCGCTGAGCAGGGAGCCTGAGGCAGGACTCAATCTCGGGACCTTGGGATCATGACCTGAGCCGAAGGCAGATGCTTAACTGACTGAGCTATCCAGGCACCCCTAAATCTCCATAAAATTTAAATAGAAATCTCCTTAAAACCTTTGATTGCCTTCTGATTGTACTTAAGCAAAAAAATGCCAAATCCAAATCTCACCTCTGGATCTCATTGTAAGCACTTTCTGGTTTAGCGTGCTGCAGCCAACGGGCCTGCCTTCAATTCTTCAAACACACCAAACTTTCTCACCTCAGCCCCTCTCACAAGTCTGGAACATCATTCCCTGACCACCGTCTGCTGCTCTCCTTGCCTCTCACATTCTCATCCTCCACCCATAGGCTTTTTCCGGGCTGATTCATACTCCGCATTAAAATATTGCTTTAAATATCACATCCCTGAGGGGCCTCCTCTGGACCTCTAATCTCAATTTAACTATTTCCTATTCTTCTTATAGCAGTCATCGTAATTTTTCATTATATTTTGTGTAGTTTATTTGTTTGGTGCCTTTCTCTTCTGTGAGCCTGAAGGTTTCATAACTGTATACCCCAATGTTTTGTTTGCTCTTTGACCAGCACATACGAAGTGCCCAGTAAATTACTGTTGCATGAATGAATGGGTGAAAAAAAGAAAAAAGTCAAGGGTAGTGTAAATAATTAGAACACATCTAAGAGGAAAAAAATTGCAATTTCACTATTTATTATAGAAAAATATATTAAAGCATTTGTTTTCAGTCTAATTAATAAATTATTTGTAGTTAAAATTCCCATTTTTAGCCAAGATTTGGGTACAAGAACACATTCATACAGTCCATGAGGAGAGGGCCTTTTTCTGTATTAATTTGTGTTTATTAAATATTTGTTGAATGAGTAAGAGGATTGGTATAATCGTTATGGAATGCAGTGTAGCTAAGTGTATTTAAAAACATCAAACTGGGTTTTTTTGACCCAGTATTTCCACCTAAGAATTTGTCATAAGGAATAGTCCTAAATATAGAAGAGGTTATATATTTAAAAGTATTTTCACAGTGTTATTTATAGGAGAAAAGCATTGGAAACCACCTAAAAGCCCAATAAAGTAATCGGTGAGGAAAGCATAGTTTATCCACTAGATAATATATGAGTAACACATAAGCTAAAGGTTAAGATAATATAGTGACGTCAAAAGTGTTCAGAGTATTAGTGTAAATGAATGAAGAACACAGTTTTATAACAACATTTACAAAACCTATCCACAGGGGAAAAAAGACTAGAAAGAAATATGTCATGCTGTTGGGTGAGTTCCTTCTCTCTCATTTTTTTTTTTAAATATTTTCTTTAGCATGAGCGCCTTTTTTTTTTTTTTTTTTTTTACAATTTAATTTTGTTGTATAACATAGCTCATATATTGAGGTTCAATTTCATTTTCGGCACATTTAAATGAATCCTTATGCTTACGTTTTGTAATTATTGAACTGAAGTGCTGTCTTCTTTGTTTTAGGATGACAGAATCCTTACAGAAAGTCCCCTTGCTCATGGGTTAGAGCACTCGTTCTCTTGGCATGACCACAGTCACTTCCTGTCTAGTCCACGATTTTCACACTTGAATTGTAAGTAATGAAGTCCTGTACCAGTTTTTAAGTTGGATTTAAGGAAATGCAACTCATAGAAAGATTAAAATGTAAGGCAAGTACGTAATAGTAATAGTCATGTTAGGAGTTTGAAGGAATTGTTATAATGAATCATACAAATAATGCCCCCCAGATACATTTATATTACCCAGTTTACTAAAAAGTGTATGGAATCCCTTCTTTTTAGACCTTACACTTCTCAGAAAAACTTAAAATGAATCACCCAAGGTAATAATCTTAATTAAGCAAATTTTTTGTATGGAGGTTGCTGGTAACTGTGGATGAGTGGGTAAAGGCAGTTAAGATAATATTATTATAAAATTTAAATCCTCAAAAAGTATAAAATCTTTTCATAGAACTGATCAGAAATACATCATCTTGTGCAAAGAATAAGGATACTAATACTGTTAGTGGCTAGATTTCATTCTGTGAATATACCTTAAATGTTGATAAAATGTTACCAGTGTGAACAAGGGGTGAGTTTGTTGACCCAAGATACCATCTCCCATCATTCACCTCTCTTCTTCTTTACTATACTTACTCTTCAACTCTCATTTTGTATGTAATATCCTTAAAGAAGCCTTTGGAACTACGGTTTTAAATATGGTGTCTGTTATGAGTGCCCCTAACACATTACAATTTTCCTTTAAAATGCTTCTTAGAATAATTATGGAGTTATTTTTTATTTGAATGACTTTTTGCTTAGTGATTATTCTCTTCACCAAAGAGTGAGTTCTGTGATAAAAGGAGAGATCTCTGTTTTGTTCCCCATTGCTTCCTCAGAGTCCTGCATAGTAGTTGGAACATAGTAGATGCTCCATTAATATTAGATGAATGAGTCTATGAGTTTTTTTTAAGTCCACTTTTATCCAAACCATTGGATCTCAAATGTTATTTAATGGATTCTTATTTAAATAATCACTTAGCTCCTCAATTTACCACAGACATACAGTTTGTATATTAAATCTGACAACTCTGTCATTTAAAAAATGTAGGTTTGCTATAAAATAAAATACCAAAATGAGCCACAAAGAAGTAGGTCAGATCCAAAAGTGATAACTCTCATTTTTGCTGATTTATATTCATGGATTCATTGAATAAATATTTATCAGTTTCTGATAAATGATTTGGTTTTCATTATATCATGATTATTTTATTCCAAAGGTTGAGCATTTTCTCTTTCCTGTCCTAACCATTTTGCTAAGTGATTTTATATGTCTGCATAAAACCCCTGCTATTCTAATCTGGCAGCTGCCCTTCAATGTAGATTGTATCTCAAGCCGATTATAATACCTCAGACTCCGAGATACACATACGAAAATGTTTTGTGTTTCATATGAAGAAACGGAAAATTTTCCTCAGGTCTGCTAGATGCATGTGAACATGTAGGCGGAGAGTAAGGACAAAACAGCATCAAACATCATAGTATCCCACCCATTAAGACATTCAGGAGCCTGGAGAAGATAAACAGCACCATGATATGGGCACAGAGATCATTGTTCTGCTATTTCATTTTGCCATTGTGGCTTTCATAAGGCTCCCTAGAAAGGCACCTAGGAAATAGTGGTTAGACATTAGAGGGAAACATCAAGATTTTTAGAATTTTGTTTTTTATTATTATGACAGGCAGTGAAAGAAACAACATCCAGCTTTACACTCAGTAGCATTTCATGACCAGCTGTGGTCATCTCTCTATCTATTCCTCACAGGAAGCCATAGATTTCTATGTAAATACTGGCTCAAAAAGAAACAAAGTTAAATAAGAATAAGAAAAAATATCATTGAGAACATAATTTGGATATGAAAGTACTTATTAGAGTCTACATTGAAAAATCTGACTGAAAAATTCAGCTTAAAAACTAAACCTCTTCATTAACTTCCTGTTAAATTATTTCATTAATTTATTAATTCATAGCTTTATGTTTTACTATTCCTCTTTCTGACAAGTCTGTTTTATGGTTTTCCTCCATACCTACCTCCATGCTTTCAAGGATACTTTTAAAAATTTAAAAGGTAACTTATTGTTAATCATTTTAAGTGATTGAATTAAACTTATTTCTAGAGATCATAGTTAGTCTTATTTAGTTTTCAGATAAACCTTGAATTTTCTGTATGTTTTTTCATAATGTGGCATTTTAGAGGTGGGTCAGGATTACCCTGAATTCTCCATTTTTGTAGCACAAACAACTTCAGCTTAGTTACAGAAATTATCGTTTAATTTTTCTTTACCCTCCTTTTAAACCTCCAAAATTAAGAAGGAGCGATGTCAAAACCAACAAAGAGAAAAATGAACCTACGGTAAATTGATCATACAGGGAACTGAATATGCCTTTTAAAATATCGTTAATGTCCTCAGAGATAGAAAATATTAGCCCATTAAAAATAAGAGCAAGATGCTATGAAAAAGGAGCACAGTATAAGTGGCCTCAGAAAAATATGAAAAACTAGAAAGGTGGGAGACAGAGTTGTGAAAATCACAAAGGAAATAGAAGAAAAAGAATGGGACAATAGCAGCAAAGAGATATTTAGAAAATCCCTTCAAGAGGAACAGTGCCTGATTAGTGAGTCTTGAGAGGAGAGAACAAAATCCAGGAGTGGGCAGGTAGGTTAGAAGGGCCCACCCAGCCCGTACCTGTTGCATGGCTGTCATCCTGAGATTTAACTTCACCCCCTTCCTGCGTTGGTGCCCAAGTTTCTCAGAACGCATGCCTTCCTTTGTTCGTCTTGGTTCTGTCTTTTGTGGGAGCACATCAAAGAAAGGGAGGTAAGTGCTTCAGTCATTGTATTTCTGGAAATAGATTTCTTCCACCACTCACACTTGACGAGACTTTGGCTGGCTACAAAAATCTAGGTTGAAAGTGACTTTCCTTCTGAAGTCATTGCACTATTTTCTCCCAAAATCTAATGTTGCTGTTGAAAAACCTTATGTCTTTTTGTTTTGATCTCCACTCCTTTGAAGTGATCTTCTCCACCACCACTAATGCCCCAACCCCCAGCCCTGGGACCTTTTAGGATCTTCTCTTGAACCCCAGTGAATTTTGTGATGATTTGCCTCCCTACAGGTCTTACTTTATTCACTTTTCTAGCTCTTTGATGGGCGGGCACTTTTAAGCTGGACACTCATGTTTAGTTCTCTCAACTTGATGGAAGAAAGGAAAGATTCCATTAGGAAAATCTTTAGAAAATAAAGATGTTTGGTTATTTGATTCAGTTGAGCACTTAGAATATGGCAGATCTCATTGAGCTATTAGAAATAATTAAGGATAGTCACAGAGAAAGAGCAAATAAAAAACAAAAATAAAAACATGGGTGCATTAATAACTCTAGGGGGAAAAATGGGTAAGAAAAGAAACGTTGTCATAGTATACTTAGTAGGTTTGTGTGAGCCACATTTATATAATATTATAAATACTACTGACACAACTAGAAGTTCAAGTGTAACTATATGAGGAGGATAGGGTGAGGGGAAGTGGATGGGTGTGAATATGTCTATAAATGATAAGTCAGAAAATAGCCATATAAGCTTCTTTTTCTTACAAAAAGTGAAAGAAGTACAGAAAAGAAAGCTGAAAAGGTTGATTGTGGTTGACTCTGGAGTGCAGGATTGGGGGACTGGGCGGGATAGGGTAAGAGGCTGCTGCCTCTGTGTAGCCCTTCAGTGCTATGTGATAGATGCATGTACAGTTTGGCTGAAAAGGCATCTTGTAAAAATAAAATGCTACTAAGAACACCCCAGCTTTTATGTCTGACTAGCAAGTGTTCGATTTTGTCATGGCCTTCCGAATGGAACATGAAAGCTGGGGGCTGACGTTGAGAGCAGTTTAGACCTGTACAGAGACGTGAGGAGGGCATAACCGTAGGGGCTGAGGCAGACGAGAGTTTACGAGCCCACAGAACAGGCTCCTTCTCACTCAAGCTGGGATTTGTACCGGACGAGGCCCTTTTGTGTGTGCCGGAGATGCTAAGGCGTTCGTTCTGCTGACTTAGGGGCTCTGTCAAACTGTGACCAAATGAAGGCGTAGAATCACTGACCATGGAAAAAACAAAGGAAATGGGAAAATACTGCATAATTTGTGGTCTCTGAAAGGATCCAGCATTAATGAAAGTTTGTTTTAAGTAGTAATTTATGTCAGCTTTGTGTAGTTCAGGTCAATTCAAGAAAAGGTAGATTCCTTCTGCCAGGAAGAAGGGAAGAAATGTATAAATTGTAAGTTTATATTACCATTGGAAATAGGAACACAGAAATCCATTATTTAGAGCCATGATTACTACCAAATTTATCCTGGCTGGCTGGAAGTGATGGCCGTGATTCAGGACACTCTTTTAGAAGGCTTGGATTCCATTACCTTCAGCCTCTAGACAGTGGGGGCTTAGAAAGAGAGACTTATAATGCCAGCTTTTGAAACTGTCATTTTTACTTTTTATAAGTAGTGACTGACCACTGGTCTCCATGTATAGCTTCTTTTAGGCTAAAGGAACACAACTCCCAAGACAGGGCTGTCACTCTCGGGGCCAGGACTGGGCTGGATTTGAGGGAGGGCTGTAGTAATCTGATGACTTCTCGAAATCTCGAGTCCTTTGAGATTAAAATGCCTAATGTTTGTGGAGTTGGTATCTCTAAACTAAATTTTAAAAATAAATGCAGATTTCAAATTTTCTGTAATTCTAAAACTGTTGTCAGTAATATTTATTAAAATACATAAACCCAAAAAGAAAGAACTGTGATTTTTCAAGGGGAGGCGGGGGAGGGGGGGAAGGAATGTTATCTTCAGATTATTGTAGGATTTGAATGTGAATCTTACATATTAATTTAACTTGATATTCTTTAAAAAGCAAGTCAATGAAAGTTACTAAAAGGAACTTTCTTTTGCTTTCTTACCCCAGTTTATATTGCTATGAAAAGAAAAGTTACTGTTCTCAGTTTGTGTTTTGAGGGGCCTTTAGCGGGGGTTTAAGTCCCTCTGATGAAAAATAATTTCTCCACAGCAAGCATAGTACACTCTTTTCTATGTTGTGTCTCAGGAGCCACTGGCTAAATGAACTGCTTTATATGTAGTCTGTCCTCAGACTTGCAGAATAAAATGCCAAAGATTTATGGCAATCAAATGTAGGGTACTGATAAAGGTTAAAAAAAAAAGATTGTTTCTTGTCCATTAAGGATTTATTTATTTCATGGAAGCACAACATTTGTGTCTCCATTTTATAGGTTTAGTTCATGTGACAATGACTTTTGTGTGTGTGACGATCTTTTCACTGACCAGTTAGGTGTCAGATATTTCTGAATAATTGAGTTCTGATTATTTCAATTCAAAAGGTACTCTGCTTATACTTTCTAGAAAGCAGCTAGAAAATCCCCAATTGACTATCTCTTAAAAATCCCATAAGTGTGTTCACTTCTTCAAACAGTATTTGCTAAGCGGTTATTCAGGAGGCTCTCTGGCCTCGGGGAAGATCCAGGAAGAGAACAAGACAGAACACATCAGCTCATCCCATAGAAGAAACAGGCAGGAAGCAAGTAAACAAATAATTTTAAGTGGTGTTTGGTGCTATGAAGGTAAAATGATAGAAAGTACCTGGAACAGACTACTTTAGATTAGTGATCGGGAGATTCCTTTCTGAGGAGGTTACAACTGAGCTGAAGCCCAAATGGCAAGAATCAGCTGAGTTAAAATTGGGTGGGAAGTGTTTTCCTGATAGAGGGAGCAGTAGGTACCAAGGCTGCAGAAAAGAATCGGGTATGGTCTTCTAGAGAGTTGGAGTTCTGAGTGAGGGGGAAAGAGGGGTGCGGAGAGAGATAGAGGAGAGGTGAAGTTCCACAGGAGCCTTTTCAGCCACAGTCAGATATTTGGATTTAATTCTGAGTTTCCTGGGAGGCCACTGGAAGATTCGGGGGGAGGGGTTATGTGGGAGAGTGACATAATGGGATCTACGTTTTGGAAAGATAATTCTGGTTGTGGCATGGAGAAGAGGGACAGTGAAAATGGGAAGAGAGAAAATGGTGGCTTGAGCTGAGGTGATAGAAATGGAGATGTGTGGAGCTGGAGGCCTGGGGTTAATTTGGGAGGTAAAATCTTCAGAATTTACTCTTAAATGGGATGGGTAGAGCAGACGGGACAAAGAAAGGAGGGAACCAAAGATTGAGAAACCAGGGCTGGGGGGGATGAGTGTGTCACTTTGTAAGATGGAGAAAGTAAGGAATGGGTAAGCAGCAGAGGTTAGAAACGAGGCAGGCAGATTTCCCGTAGGTAGTTGGACAGGCCCAGGTGGAGCTCAGGAGAGAGGTTAAGTGTGTATAGAGAGACAGTAAAGCTAGATTCCGGATCTAGTCTCAGTTTGTCTAACAAAGAAGGCCCTGAAGATTTCTCCCTCCAAGACTGTGTGTGTGCTTTATATCATGGTGTATTGACCAAACACACATCTTCTGCTCTGAGATACTCTTCGAATCCCTCCCAAATTAAATCCTATGAATAGATGTTTTCCAAAATACAGTAAACGTAGGACGTTTATTCCTACCTTGAAGGTCTGTTAGTCCATGTAAAGTTTACAGGAAACTAGGTCAGACACAGTGATTACTTACAATTTCGTCGCCCCAGGGTTCTGTTCATCTAAGTTTATTTTTGTCTTTTCTCTCACCTTGCCAGCATTTACCAAAAGAACAGTTACTCCAGATTCCCCTTCAATCAAGGAAGATGCCACAAGTTCGCCAATGGATGGAACAAGCCCACCATCTAAGAAGGAGGAATATGAAGGCAAAAAAGGCAAAATGTAATTCATTGCTTTACCAGAGGGTTTTACAAAGGACAGCATATCTGTCCCTGTTGCAGTTTGGCCCAGATTACCCAGCAGACGAATCCCCAGCTTCTGCTCTTGAGCATTGCCAAACACTGACTGAAAGAACAATATATTTGGTCACCGGGAATGATAGAAGTTAAATCAATCCAAGTAATATCAGCTCACGAATGACACACAGCTGACTTACTGGCAACTTAAACCAGCAGAGAAAGAGATATACTTTTCACTTTGCATTTTCATTCTTCAGGTGTGGTCAGTCACATTGTTGCAACCAAAATTTGGATTTATAATTGGGATTTTTTTTACAAAGGACTGGCTAAAAAGGAGGGAAACGAGTTGCCCATGAGGCAGACATTGCCAGCACTTTAGATTCAGGGAGTGTTTATATACAATTGATTTTTAAAAAATGCTTTCTCCCTAATAAATCCTCACGTGTTATAACATGTCACGGAGATATGCATATATAATATTAGACAGTCCACTTTATAAATGCTCAGGATTGTTACATCCATCATCTCAGCAGTCTGTTACTACATGCGGTATCTTAAAATTTTATTTCCAATCATCCATTTTTAATAGCAATAAAGAATTTACAAGTGATACCTGAATTGTAGAACACTGTAAAGAATTCATAGCACAATTTATTTATTTATCTTTTCGTGGCCAAATATCTCACTGCGATCACTTCAGTCATATTCTGGACCGTCTTTCAGTTTACTCTGACCAAGCGCGCGGTTGCCAAACTCCTGCGTCATGAGATCTGCCATGTGAGAGTTCTCTGATAATCTGGCGCTATGTACTTTCAGCATCTCAGCCTTTCTCAACATCAACGTGTTTTTAAGAACTTGTGCTCTTTACATGCTAATCTACCAGTGGAGAAAGATTTCTATTAAATGCTAACTAAGAGTAAAACATTCGCGAACTGAATCCCACTGGGCCATGATGAAATGTTCTTCAGAAGGACAAGGGCAATAAAGCAATACCTTCCTAATGACCTTCTGCGTTTGTTAACTTGCTTGTTAGAGTTCTCATATGTTGTGAAGATGCTCCTTTTTCCACCACCGTATGTTTTACTCACTGACTATCCTTGAATGTCCGGGAGAAATGGCTCTCTCTGTCTCTGAACTTGAGTGCCAGGGGTTAGTGCAGAAGACAGAGATCTTTTATCTCAAAAAATTACATAATACAATCTACATAACCTCTGAGAGGAGAGCCATGCATCTGATCATTTATCCATTACTGAAATCTTTTATTGAGTTCCTACAAGGGGCCGGTCATTGTGCTAAGAAGGAAAACGGAGACACAAAACCAGCTGTGCGTGACCCGCACTTTGTTTGGCATTAGGGAGTCCGTGAAAGAGGAGTGATGTGTTCAGGCTAGCTGGAGAAATTCTGCAGGAGACAACATTAAACAGGTTGGGTTTTGTTTTGTCTAACCTCAGGACTTCAAGCCGTTAATGTGCTAATGAGCCCTGGGAGGTTCAAGCGGAGTAGCCGGTTTTTGAAGGAGCGGCTCACAGTCATGGTACTTCTCAGAACCTACATCACGCCGGAGGAATATTGGGGGTATTGAGAAATTATGTCAGTATTTTCATTGATGTTTGACCAACACTATAATGTTTTATCTCCTTGGATCTAAATGACTAGCTGGGGAGAAAATAAGGGAGAATATTAACACGTTTTATTTCAGTCCTACAGATAAAAGTTAAATAGCTCTTCCCTTAATGTGTCAGTAGGAACTCCATGCAGTCCATTCTTTTCAGTAGGAACTGATTTAAACCGCTATTCGCACATCTGTGGCCATTAAAAGAAAAAAAAATTACATCAGGCCAGTTAGACCTGAAAGTTGAAGGTAACGCAGATTATTTACCTGGCAAATCCTTGAAAACATATTAGCTGATGATTTTATAACAGAATAGAGAAGGATCTTATGAAAGACCTTTTTTAATCCGAAAGAAATAAAGCCATTATATCATATTATTGAAGTCCCTGTGCTACTGTTGGATGAATGAAGGTGTCTGACTTTAAATACGGAACACACAAGAACTTCAAAGGCAAAGTCAACTTTTTGTGAGCAACAATTTTGTCAAAATTCCTTGGCCCTCTGTTTATATGGAATTAAATCCAAGGACCTGTCTTTTCTGAGGATTTTTGCTATCTCTTGCAGTCACCCTAAGCTCGAGTTGGAAATCAAAAGGAATGCTAAGGAAACACTAATAGCTTGATTTGTACATTTCAAAGCCAGCAACTGTTTTTCCTTCACTCACTCCTTTGGCAGGATAACTCGTGATATCAGCCCCATTTGAGTTGTGGCTGATTGGCCATATTGCTTCTAGTACTGGGACGTTGGAAGGGATTAACCTTATTCTTGCAGTAAGCCTGGTCCAAGACTTAATTTGCAGATTGACCTTTTTGGTTTAATAATTTTGATTCTTCTGGCCATCTTTCTCCCTAAACACACTGAACTTCCATTGAAGTTACTGAAGGCCACAGAGGGGAGAAACACAGCTGGGAGAAATCTGGCTGGATGTTTTTCCCATTGGCTAACATTATTATTTCCTTGACTAGGGTCTGATTTAAAGTTTGGAAACCAGTTGGTTATATAACATCTTATGCATCCAGTTTCCCAGAATCACCAGCTTTTCTCATTGTTACAGTTTATATATTTTTACTAATAAAGAAGATAAAATCTATAGCTTAACAAAACAGTACACATAAGGCATTTGGATTTAAAGGAAAGTGCCTACCTACTTAGCCAAGAAAACAAGACTTTTTTTTTTTTTTTTTTTTTCATTTTTATCCCTTCAGCTAAGATAAATGCAATTTCCATTTTGAGGCTCTGGTCAATGGTATGTAAGGTGTATTTAGAGTCACAGTAATTATTATATTTTCTTTAATCTATATTGAATCTTATAGTTAAAGAGCAAATATTTTTTAAATGGGACCAAATTTTTGCATATAACTAGATGGTATATTTACTTAGCAAACCCTTTTTTAGGAAGGACTTAGGAATCTCAAATTGTTCGTCTCAGGATTTGTACTATAAACCCAACTCCACATCATATAATAGCCAAGAATAGGAATGATCATTGAGTAAATTATTCCTTTTCTAAGATTCTTACCCCCCTGTCCTCAAACTATCCCAGTATTTCCTCTCAATTTAATTTTAAGAAGAAAAAAAGAAAATTTGTGATTTTCATGGCCTTCAAATGAGGAAGCTGCCCTCACGCAGGCATCTGGTTTTCTTGGATCAAAACTAAACCATGAACCGTAAGCTGGAAAGTAAATTTGGGAAAGTTTGTATATAAAGACATTTCATGCACCAAAGTATGATATAAAAATAGTTACATCTTTCAACTTTTAAGTTCTCAAATGTTTAGCAATAAAAACATCGGCTTATCCCTATTTGAGAAAAGAAATTCAAACCATGAAAGATTCCATTTAGTTCCATTTCCGTACAAAACACGACACATCTAATTTAAGGCTAGGAGAAATGCTTACATCTAGAAACAGAACTTCAGATTCCAAGCCCCCAAACAAATTTCAGAGACGTCTCCCTTGCTTTTGATTAGTAACAAAGTAAACCAGTTTCTCTGCTCTGGTGAGACCAAGCAGACCTTCAAGTTCTAACCTCATCTGCCCCCAGTTTAGCCTCTCCTGCTTTATCCACACCTAGGCCCCCATCCTCCCTAAATCCAGACCCCATTCAGGTCACTCGTAGCGCTCCACCAGATCAGCCCCAAACTTTGACCTTTGAAGTCTAATCACCATGACCTACAATGAGGGGGCAGACTGTCAGAAGT
Source organism: Ursus arctos (assembly GCF_023065955.2). Lineage (NCBI taxonomy): Eukaryota > Metazoa > Chordata > Mammalia > Carnivora > Ursidae > Ursus > Ursus arctos. The sequence goes on from NW_026622930.1 coordinate 21,350,380, forward strand.
TTGTAGCACCTGCATGTGTTTCGGGGCCAGCCAATTGCAAAAGGATTTAAATGGCAAGTGTCTTCGCTCATGGCTGAAAGCCTAGGAATATTTCTGTGGCTGGGTATCTTCTGTAACACAGCTTGACTCTGACATGGTACAAAGCCATGTGACAGTGGTAGATGAGAACTTGTTGCCTCGCTCTCTGCAGGAAAATACTGGATTTCTAAACATAGCCGCGTGTTAGTTCCCTTTCAGGAGGATAGTCAAAACAATCTGTAATCCGATGACCTCCACCTTTCAAGAGGTAGAGTCTTGTACAGTGAGCACAGAGGCAGGAACATGAAAAAAAAAAAAAAGCCATACCACGCTCATCGCCTGTAATTCTAACAATAACTTGCTATGTTTTAAGGCATTGCAGTCACACAGTTGCTATTCCAGAATGAATGCCCTGTCTTTCTCAAACTGGCAGATGCCGGACATTCGTGCCCAGACTGTCTTCTGTCATCACTCCATAGATCCCCACGACTTGACATCCTCTCATATGTTATTCTTTAGAAAAGCATTTTGACTGGCATTATTTAAATTTTTTTAAAAAGTTACAATTTACCCTTAAATGTTGGAGCCCTTTGTCATCTTAGCTGTGTACTTGATGGGAAATAAAAGATCAGAATACCGGCTTGAAGCAATATTTTTTTTAAAACAAAATTAGTGGATATTAAACTACCAACAGTTCAGATGTTATAATTTAAAAGTAAGAAAAGATCTTATTTTGAGGGAAAGGAGGATTATATTATATGCTCATTAGTCACTAATTGATGGTCTCCTTTTATTCTGATTTAATATTTTCTTAAAAGGTTTTTTTTTTTTTAAGAACAATATAAATGTTATAGTATCAGGTGTTCTATCAAATTACAGTTTCCTTTTGTTTTTGTTTTTCTTACAAATTTTTCAATTTAGAGTCAGGTGTATTTTTGAAGCCACTGGGAGTTCAAATGGCTTTTAAAACACTTGGCCAACGAGGTAAAAATCTGTACTTCGAGCTAGTGCATCTCCCTTTGTTCTTGAAATACTCTAGTTCAATTGGAAGTATTTCCTCCAAGTGTCTCTCTCTCTCACTTCTTTCTCTGGGATTCATAGTCATTTCCTCAAGGCTCTTAGGAAGCAGCTTTATATCCTTTCCTTGGGCCAGCCTGTGGGCTAGAGTCATGCTTGCTAGCTTGTGTGTGCCTGGGTTTCAAGACATCAGAATAAATGGCAACCGTAAAGAGTTCGTGAGATTAGTAACTAATTGATTTTTTTTTCTAGTGACGTAGGCTGGTCTGTTCACCAGGGGTGAGGTCCTCCTTTTGGTAAAACAAAATTGTTTCTCTTCACCCCGTGTGATGAGTCACAGCTGTTTTTTAGAGCAGTATTTAAACATACTTCATCTATCAGGAGAACCTATTTATGTCACCTTTTTACCTGAAAGCCAAAAGAGCAATTCCCAAAACGTGTGTCAGTTGCACATACGATTAAACTCTGAGTTTCTAATATATCCCCTATACAAGGTGGTGGCTGTGGTTTTTTTTCCCCGAGCTCTTGAAGCCAGCTATTATCAGATCATACTGCATAACTCGTATTCAGTGTTATCCCTAGGGTAGTGGTAATGCTAGTTTAGATTTTGTTTGTCCGTTATTGCTGAGCACTTAGCTGGAGAAGGGAATGAAGGATGGCAGGAGTTCTGTAAAATGATATGAGCACAGAGGAAGCTGGGTTGCCTTCAACAACACACATTTTAACCTGTTTACTTGAAAGAAAAAAACTGCGGTAGCACTGCGTCCTTTATCTGATGCAGGGTCCTGGAAAGGGGCGTGGTGGGAAGTGCCGTGAACTTGCTCACCGTTAAGTCCTCTTTCTGATGCAAGTTGCACTCGTCTTTAATGTTCTCTGTGGACTGCTTCCTGGCAGTTTGGGTCTGGATGGAGAGTGGCCTCCTTTCAGATATTTTTCAGTCTGAGTGCCCTGTGCTTGTCTGTCATTTTGGATTTCCATGTTATTTACGCTATCATTAAGCCCATCGTGAGTGAAGATACAGGCTTGATTTATGGCTTAGCATTTTGAAAACTTCCCATCATTCTGAACCTCAAGCTGTCAATTACCAGAAGTCAGGCAGCCATGGCAGTAAAGCCATCTCATATGGTGGCTTTGGGGAGGCTGGGCAGTTTAGAAGAAGTTTGGAGAAACCTAGGAAGTTTTGCCTTTTTATTATTATTATTATTATTATTATTATTTTATTCTGAGCTGAATAAAATAGATGCATCACTTCTAATGAGGCACTTCCTGCCCAGAGTCACTGGCAGCGCAGCCTCCTCCCAACAGCTGCGAGCTTGAGAGACCTCATGCTGCTGGCCAAGGTTCATTCTGTGCTTTGACTAAGACCACAGCCAATAAAGCCAATGTGTACCGTGGAAAGAGTTTCCCATTTTTTCCATTGGAGAAGTCTTTTGTGAGGTTAGTTTGACTGTTGCAAATTAACAGTGGTGGTCATTGCTCATTTTTTAATTTTAACTGCATGTAAACTTACTGATTAGATTCCATTGAGAACAAATCATAGTTTTCTGTAAGATACATATCCTTTCGTCCGGTATTCCTTAAACTCCCGGTTCTCAAAATGTGGTTCCCAGTCCAGCAGCGGCAGCAGCACCTGAGAGCTGGTTAACTGCAGATTCTCAGGTGACCCCCCGACCTAGTGATTCAGAAACTCTGGGGGCAGGACCAGCAGTGTGTTGTAACAAGTCTTCCAGGGGATTCTGATGAATGCTCAAGTCCAAGAGCCATGCCTTAAAGGTTAATTTGATTATAGCTGCCTTTGACCTTTAGTTCCTATCCCCAAACAAAACGAGAATGTGGTTTCTTTTCCACGTGATGCACAAGGGTACCCTTTTAAAATTTGGTTTCCAGTATTATGTATTCTCCCAGGTGTCCAAGCTGTGACTCCAGTCCTCTGGGTCCCCCAGGTGGAGGACTTAAAGCAGCTTCCAAAGATGCTTGATTTACCACTCAAGGTTACTTCCCCACCCGCTCTGCCTGCCTGACTTCTCTTAACCAGAACTCTTTGCCCATTCATCAGGATCATCACAGAGGCATCCCAGTAAACCAGGACCTATCGGTGTACACCTCTCTCTGGCTTGAAGTGTAGAACAGGTATTTGATTATCCAAACGGTGTGAACTGCTTTAGGGCTGAGTTCTGATCCTGTTTTTCCTTCCTCCCCTGTGCTCAGAAGCAGCCTGATTTGGGACATTGGTTCTGTGTTATCATTTCACATGCAGGTTCGTGTTGTTCTGTCTGTACCGGAGCTCGCAGTCATCCACGCTGTGTTTCAGAGTAACATCTCCAGACTCTGACATTGTCAGCTTAAAAAAGATTTTGGTTTGATGACCCCTGAACAGTCAAGTCTCATCCAGCTTTCCTCACTGTCTCCAACTGCGATCGGGGATTTATTGCATCATTCCATCTCTTTGTCCTTGGAAGACTGGTGATTAATGGCCATATGTAATTTGTCTTGGCCTTTTATCTTACATGTTGTACCTCTCCCCCCATTATATGTGACTGATAATTTGAAATATTTGTTTGAAATTAAGTTGCTTCCTCTTCTCATTTGTTTAGGAATGGATTAAATCGATATCTATACAGAATTCTCCAATTCTAAAGTATCTTATATCTTTTCAAGAACTTCTCTCAATTTCTGAACAATTGATTTAAATATTACACTATGTCATACATTAAAGAAAGTGTATTTTTCTGGAAGGGTGCTTATTTATTGAGCAACTACAGTAATGTGGTTGACCCCATTCAGAGTCTTTGCTAAGCCCCTGCCCCAGCTAATTACAGCAATTAAAATGTACAATTCTTACATAAATAGCAATATCAAGTAAATTGAGCAAACAGCTTAACCATTTAAACTGTGTTTAAAATAATCTCAGTTATTTTATGGTTTGGGATTTGTACCAACCAGTTATATAAATAATTTAAAAACAAAAACAAGAAAGCCTTCGTAAGTATACAAATGCAGCTTATTACACCTTTTGTGATCTGCTTTAGAAACATTTTTCATTGTTGAATAGGGACTATGCCAACATACTTACATTCATAAGATACTTCACACTGGTGGCCTTCCACCCAAGAAATTATTTCCGTTAATTCAAACGTCTATCCAAAAGTCTTCTCTATGTATTACCAGTCTTAACCTTGTAATTTTTAAGAATTAAAATATAATTCCTTTACTTGGCACACTGATAAATTTGATTAGCTGGATGTTTATGTTTAAATATACAAATACTTCATAATTCCTACTTACCAATTATAATAGTTGTACAATACACCATTTGAAATCGATGACAACTAAACCTACATACTAACCCAGACTTCCATATGCTGAACTTTCATTACCTATCAACAGTTTGCAATTTATTGTTCTTCTCAGAAAAGGGAATAAAATTGAACTTTTAAAAAGTAGGTAAAAAGTTATATGTATTTAGATGGTATCAAATAATACAGGAAGACAGCCAAGACCCTGCATTATCCTTGATCTCTTTGAAGTGTAAGGACTAAAGGTGAAGGATCAGTTTGGACAGAGCCATACAACCCCACAGTGATCATTCTTTTAATATTTTGCTCTTGGGCAACCTTTACTTTCCAGAAACAAGGATCTGGTGTATATGTAAAAATTTACCATTTGTTGGGCGCTACACGAAGATTAGATCAGATTCTCAAAACCATTACCGAAGATGAGCTGAGCTTCTCATAGACAGATCTCATGTGAGAACAATCCAGTTCTGGAGCCACTGAGATCCAGATGTCCAACTGAACAGCTGCCATCCTCTGTCTGCAGTAACCTCGAGATCACTGCTTTTGAGTCGTGACCATGTGTTATGCATTTCTTATCCTGACGCCCATGATTGAGGTCAGATGTTCTCTACCCTTAATTTTATCCTTTGGGACTCTTTATATTTCTCATGGGATGTACAGTCGCAGACACTGGTACCACAGAGCAGCTAGAGAAAAACTTTCCCATGCTGTGTTTATACAAGTAGGTATTCCGCCTAAATTTTCATTACCCTTAAATATTTAGTGTTTATTGCTCTTCTCAGAGAGTGATTTCAAGTGAACTGTAAACAAAATAGGCATATACAGGAGAGTAAGTTAACATCTTCCAGGGTCTCTAAGCCCCCCCAGACCCCTGACCCCAAGATACAGATTGAAAGCATGGATGCAAAAGGAATCTTGTTCTGTCCTTCCACGTGGGCAATCAACACATTTGAAACTTAGCGACTTTCCTGATATTACGTAACTGAAGCTCATCAAGGTGGTAACTACCTGAATGAAATCCATGCTGATTTTGATACTGATCTCAACACCACAGCTTTATCCAAATGTTTGATCAATTTTACAAAAGTAACATTGTCTTTACCAACAGAACAATTACTGACCTTTTGCTGGTAGCATCAGGAGAGTGAATTCCCAAGTTACCCATAACTTGCGGGAAGAGCCATTTGGACATGTTTGGAATCCAGGTAGGATCTGGGAAGGTCAGACCGAAGAAAATCACCACTTTAATGTTGGCAGTTCATTTTTCTAATTATTAGACAAAGGTCTGTCTAGCATCCAAAAAAAAAAAAAAGTGTGTGATTGGAACCAAGATTTAGTTTTTTGTTATTTTGATAACATCGTAGATTGAACATCTTGATTCTTTAAATCAATATGGATCCAGAATCAGAATCTTTGAAAGCTATATAGAAAATTGTCATATCAACCAGTGGTACCCAGAAAGCATCTTTATTTTACGTAGTATGTATAGATGCTATCAATATAATTGTATTTCTAAATTGCAGGATGCTTTACTAGACAGTAAGCTCTTTGAAAAAAGGTGCTGTGTTTTGCCTAACACAGGAACTAGCAGAGTGTAAGTGTTCAACATATATTCACTAACTGCGCTAACCACCCTACACTCTCCATCATCTTTCTCTACACTAAGCAAAAGGTGTTTATTAACATCTTGATAGCCAGATTTGCAGTGTCTTTCAGCACTTAACAGACCAGTTCCCTGATTGTATTCATGAAAATTCAAATCACAGTGTTGTTCTTGGAATTTCTGCCTAAGGGTTTCAACTATGCCTTCAGTGCTTTGAATGGCAGGAAAACCACACTGATCAGATAACATCTGTATGTCACCAATATTAGTGACTAATTTACGGAGCATGAAATGTGCTGATTTCCCATAATGGGTATCAATAAAGTATCTGCGTTATCGGTGCGTGCACCATCTCCCTAGTGTTTGTATAAGTGTGCTGTTGAGGACTGAGTATGCGTTGGCCATCATATTCATGGATTTTTATAGAGATTCCTGTCATCACCGCATAGTTCACCAGGACTTTTCCACCAGATGGTTTATATGGAACAAAATCCCTTAGATTGTGATGTTGGTCCCTTAAATCCCAAATTGATTTTACAACATAGAATTTTACGGAAATAGACCCACGTGATGCAGGAACATCAGTTGCTCCATCACTGTTGACTTTTCAATATCGTCTTCGGGAAGTGGGGCTTCACCCCCTATACAATATGGCAAGTAAATCTTTGCTGGGCCTTATAAGTCCTACAATATCCAGCTGACTTGTGGCTTATTGTGGTTTCCCTGCCTATTCAGTCCCATTGGCATTCCTTTATTTCTGGATGTTTGGCCTGAAAAACTTGCTTAGTTCGTATGCCAGTTTCTTGTCAGTTGGCAATTTATTTGCTGACTTGGGCTAAGCATCTGCTATAAAAATCACTTAGAATTGTGTACTTCCATCCTTCTTTGTCTTTACCTTTACTTTAGTACTTCCTTCCTTTCCACATTGCCAGTGCAACCCTTTCTACCAAAATGATATTTGGCACATTTTGAAGTTTAGGTAGAAAAGTTTGAGATTCCCAAGATCTAGCATCTTTGGCTGTTCTGTTATGTTTATAATAATGCAGTATTTCTGGTGTCCCTGGTGGCTCAGTTGGTTAAGCATCTGCCTTCAGCTCAGGTCTTGATCTCTGGGTCCTGGGATCAAGCCCCGAGTTGGGAATCTCTGCTCAGTGGGGAGTCTGCTTCTCCATCTCCCTCAGCCCCTCCCCCTGCTGGTGCTCTCCCCCTCCCTCTCAAATAAATAAAATCTTTTATAAAAATAATGCAATATTTCTGAAGCAATGGATAATGTGCTTTTCACATTATAACTGTCTTTTATAACACACAATAACAAAGCTTCCTAGACAGGGGTGCCTGGGTGGCTCAGTCAGTTTAGCATCTGCCTTTAGCTCAGGTCATGATTCGCGAGTCCCGGGATCAAGTCCCACATCGGGCTCCCCGCTCAGTGGGGTGTCTCCTTCTCTCTCTGTCCCTCACCCCACTCTCCTACTGTCTCCCTCACACTCTCTCAAATAAATAAAATCTTAAAAAAAAAAAAAAGCTTCCTAGGCTCTATGATGTAGGTTTGTACTGATATAGCTAGATGGTACAGTATTTGGTTGGTTTGTTTTTTGTTTTTTGTTTTTTTTTTTAGTATATGTAACATCATACTGCCTCATGCTTGGCAGCCTGATAAGAAATAGTGCTATTAATAAATTTCTGGTGCATGCACATTGAAAGAAATTGTAAGCCTTTGGACTTCACATTACTGATAATGACATAACTAAGAAAGTGCATATCATCCTGCAAAGTTCTGAACAACACAAACAGTGGAATAGTCAAGAGTTATCTCCTTCTGCCTTCACAGAAGGACATCAGTAGTAGCTGACATAACCACTGACTATTGTCCTGAAGCCATCTAATAGACTGAACATAGGAATAAGCACCACCCATCAATGACTATCAAAAACCCAGCTCTGTAAAGAGTGCTATGAAATATGCAAGGAAAGTAGGATTCCTGCTATTACTGTTATTTGGTACTCTAAATATTTGTTGAATGAATGCAATCTAACAAAAAAAAATGTTAAAAATCCTTTTAATTCCTCTCTGCATGAAGATAAACAAGACCTTCTTTTTAAAAGGCTGTTCCCCTACCCCCAGACAGTATTTAAATTTTTTTCTCATTTGACAACATACAGCAGTACCAGAATTTAGTCAGGTTTTAAAAATAGAAGCTCCTAGGGATAAAACTCTGTTTTCCACTAGAGAATATTATTATTTATTGTATCTTCCCAGAGAATTTTAAGAATCACCTTCATATTCTTTTTAGGTTTAGATGCTAAAGTAGGAATTGGAATATTTAAAATGAACTAGAATTTACATGCATTTAAATGGATGGATTTAAAACTATGGTGTCCCAGTTGGCTATTCTGCATGCAGTAAGGGGAGGAGTGCTGGGTCCAGGAGAATCCTGGCCACTGATGCTGCTGATTGCCTGCATGACATTGAGCCTATCATTTCACCTCCAAAGTCTCTTAGCTGTTAACTGAGGAAGTTGGATTAAATGGTCTTCTAAGTGGCTTTCCATCTCTGACCATGTTTGAGTCTACGATTGAAATGTACAATGGCCTTCGTCACGGGATTAAAAGTGGATAGTATGTAGTCTGAATATCTACTTCAAGTCTGAGTCTAAGATATACCAAACCGTCTTAGAATTATAAACCTTGTTTGTCAACGATGTATTCGTAATGACCCTTTTGTAAAATCACTTCCCTTGTATAACCCATCTTTGTCCTTTTCCCAGGTTATGCTTTTTTTCTTAAAAGTGGTATAGGATTAGAATCCTACCTCCACCACTAACTTACTAGCTGTGTGATTTGGGGTAATTTACTGAGCAGTTCTGAGCTCATTGACCTCAACTGCACGATACAACTTACTGCATTTACTTTAAAAGAGCTGTTAAGAGACTTACAAGTAATGGCGCATGAAAATTGTCAAGCTCAGAACATGGCACGTGGTGGTTCTCTGTGCATGTTTCTTTCTTTGCATCTAGGCCTGAGCCCCTTCATCCATACAAGTCTACCCTGAACTCTGCGATGCTTATCTCCGTTGATTAACAGCAACGGATCACCCCAAATATAGAACAGTGACAAAGCTAATTACACTCTTACAATACATACACTTAATACACATACATACAATAATACACTTATTCTGTTAGATGGTATTAATTCACCAACTATTTCCTGAGTGCCAGTTCATTTATAGCTATAATATATATATTATATACATAAGTTTGTAAATATATATTTGATGTATATTTATATATTATGTATATATAGTATACATATGTATATACATACATCACACAGTTGACCCTTGAGCAACATGACTTTGAACACAGATCCACTTACCTTGGATTTTTTAAATAAATACAGTACAGTACTGTAAATGTAATTTCTCTTCCTTATAGTTTTCTTAACATTTTCTTTCCTCCAGCTTACCTTAGTGTAAGAATACAGTATATGAATTATAAAACATACAAAATATGTGTTAATTGGCTGTTTATATTATCAGGCTTGTGGTCAACAGTAGGCTATTGGAAGTTAAGTTTTGGGGGAGTCAATAGTTACACGCAGATTTTCGACTGAGTGAAAGGTCAGGGCCCCGAGCCCCCATGTTGTTCAAAGGTCAACCGTTGGCCAGAGGTCAAAATACTATATTGCTACAATCATGTCTTTAAATCTTCATGGACGTCTGAGAAAGAGATGTAGATGCTTTATCCCTAACACATACTGTGTGCCAAATGCCAACACTATTCTGAAGTACTTTCCATATTTTACTTAATACAACAACCTTATGAGGTTGATATTACCATTTTTCATTTGAGACTATATTTCAAATGAGGAAATTGAGGCACAGAGAGATAGAGTAACTTACTCAAGATGGAGTATGGAGCCCACATTTGAATGCAGAGAGTGGCCCCGGAATTCATGCGCTTTGTCACTCAGCCACGTATGCAAATAGCCATTTAAAAAATCATTTTAAAGATTTGGTAGCACCAAGGAGTTCCCATCAGCAAGTCTTTTAAACAGCATTTCTAGGAGAGGAAGGATAGGCAGCTGCTGTCGACCCCACTACATTGCTTAAGTCTTACTGAGATTTGATGCCCAAGGCTTTGCTACACACTTTCTGCAAAGCACAAGGCAGGGCAGGGCTGAAGCAGCTGAGGTAGGGGCAGGGCGCCTGGGTGGCTCAGTCGGTTAAGCATCTGCCTTCGGCTCACGTCATGATCACAGGTCCTGGGACCGAGGGCCCCAGATCAGGCTCCCTGCTCAGCGGGAAGCCTGCTTCTCCCTCTGCCACTCCCCCTGCTTATGCTCACTTGCTCTCTCTCTCTATACGTATCAAATAAATAAAAATCTATATAAAAAAAAGCTGAGGGGAAGCATGAAGAGAGGGCAGTAGGAATGGAAGGTTTTCCTTTGACTGTCCTGTTAAAATGTGGGAGTGGAAGTTGGGGGTGGATTTCATGAGTAAATATGGAATTTTGCCACCAAATTCTTTCCTCCAGAGCTAATATTCTCATGGGATATTAATATTAATACAAGGAAAAAGGCGCTGGGTGAAGAAAACTGTTTTTCCCTTCAGGGCAGGGTTGTCTCAGGAAGACAGTGAAGTTTAAGAGTTTCAGAAAGTGCTAGTAGAATACTAGGCATTTTATCTTTAACAAACAGGACAACAGGCTACAACCCGTAGGATTCTCTTTGGAAAGTGGAGAAAAGAAGCCTGGTAATATCAGCCTCGTCAAGGACCCTTTTCTCTATATTAAACCTGGATTTTCATGGTGTGTGGGACTTTAGACCTTAGTCATTATTCTGGCCTAATTAATGTCTTCAAAATAGAAATCTGTGGTATATATGGGCAATGTGAGTGCATCGTGCTTTAGATATATATAGATAACAGAGTGGGTGTGTGCAGAGGGGTGCATTTACATTTCATAATCTCATCATTTCATCATTTTGAATTAATCCTTTTATGATTTCCCTGAATTATTCTTTCGAACCATTCTAAACAGCCGGAAAAAAAAAAAATGAAAGCTTTTCTCAAGCGACTGTCTTAATGGATAGCCGAACGTCCAGTTTCAAAACTGTTACTTATAAAAGGCCAAAAAAATGTTAATATGGGGCCATATAACTGTAACATAATTTTTCCAAGGTGGGAAAGGCAATAAATTACAAAATACTATACTAATGGAATATATGGTCTTTAATAAGAGCAGCTGTTATTTCACTAAGGTATACAATATTTTAAGTCTTGGTTTTCTGTTTTGGGAAGTGTGTTAATTAGTTCGCTTGTTTTATTTAATTTATTTCCATTCTCTGTGTGTTTGTGATTCTTAATTTGTGACGTGTTTTTTTTAAACCGCTTTTACGTGATGGGAATGCCACAACGTGCCTTAAGTCTTTTTATGCTTAAAAAACAAAAAATAATAAACATTAAAATGTGAAATCATGAGGGATGCTCAGAAAGTTGTTATGTCCTTGACCGGGTTCTTCAGCCATGTGTGGACATAATGGTTTGCACGTGGGCAGTTATCTGGTCACTTACTGTGGGATGATTCGTTGAACCGGACTTAGATTTCAGTTACGCTGGATGCGAATGAGCAGTATGACACATATAAACGGTCCCCCCAATGCAGACTCTCCTTTGGGAAATTTTAATCCAGGACGTGTAATCAATTTTAAAATAAGCTTACTTTTATACTAAGAGTTGCCATATATTGGGAAATACATACCAGAAAGCTGGTACCCTCTGGTCTATTTTAGGACAAACCTGTAACTCTCCTGGTAATAAGAAAACCTTCGGATGCTGTGAGTCTTTGGGATAGGAGTAGCTGTTAATTGAATTTTGGAGTTAAATGAAGTTGAGTGAGTAATGCTTTCTGGCCTCCACTCTTCCAGTTGGAAATCTTTCTGAAATGTACGAGTAGATTTTTTTTAACCAGCAAGACAATGAATGAATTTTGTCAGTTTATTTTTTGTGATTTAGGCCTAGCATGCCTCAGGGACGTAATTCTCAATATCAATCATCATTGTACAATATGATAAATCGGTAGAAGATGAAGGAGATGAGACCATCTGTACTATGGAACAGAGTTATAGGTAGTCAGTCACCGCAGGACTCTGTTCACACCCGCCCTGTGCAAAGTGCTGGAGGGGGTATAAAAATATCATAACTCTTTGTTGGAGGGAGTCGTGTTGTGCATTTTAGGGTGCTTAGCAGCCTCCCTGGCCTCTTTTTAGAGGGGCAGAAATAAAAGCCACATTTCCTGAGAGTGTAATAGGAAATCAGAAAATAGAAACAAAGATCAAGGGAAATTTTATGGAAGAAGTGGGTTATGAGCAGAATCTTGACGGATGTTTAGTGTTGGCAAGTCAGGTGAAAGAGCTTGATGACTAAGAGGTTACTGCCTTTTGCCTGAAGGGAGGTCATTGGTAACCTTGATGAGAAAAACTTTAGTGAGCTACATATAACCATTAGATGAATCATGAAGATGTTTTAAAGACAAAATTCTTCTTGTGACTCAAGCCTAAGGCAGAGCCTTAATGTCCACCATGTAGATAAGAGTGGAATTTAGGGACTATATGTACTTCTCTCCAATACGATTCACACATGACCTATACCATTCAGCGAATTATCTCTCTTTCACTTTTTTCTCATTCCTCTTTCTTCTCTTCCTGATCCTGTTCAATCTTCTATCTCCTGCTTGCTTTCTGTTTTTCTTTTTCACTCTTCTTCCTCGTCCTCCACTTCCTTTTTCCCACTTAGGTTTGGCTAATGGACGCCTGTGAGAAGAGAAGCCACAGTGATGACCACCGTATTAGTGTCCTGTGGCTGCTGACACAAATCACCACAACTTGGTGGCTTAAAACAGTAGAAATGTATTTTCTCACAGTTCTGGAGGCCAACAGTCCAAAATCATTTTCACTGGACAGAAATTGAGGTATGCGCAGAGCTGCACTTACTTCAGAGGTTCTAGGGGAGAGTCCATTCCTTGCCCCTTCCATCTTCCAGTGGCTGTGTCCTTCCAGTCTCTGCCTCCCTGGTCACATGGCCTCCTCTTCCCTGTGTGTTGGATCTTCCTCTGCCTCCCTCTCACAAGGATACTCCTGATTACCTTTAAGGCTCAGCCAGATAATGCAAGATAATCTCCCCATCTCAAGAGTCTTAATTTAGTCACATCTGCAAAAAGCTTTTTTGTGAATAAAGTAACATTTACAGGTTCTGGGGATTAGGACCTGATATATTAATGCACTATTATTCAGCCCATTACAATCAGAATGATACAGAGTCCTTCTTTTATATGGCAGACAATACTGAGTCCATCCTAAACTCATATGAGCCTCACTGGTGGATCTTACCTGCAAGCATTAGAAAGGAGTCCTACCTCTTCATGTATCTTCTGTTCACTGGAACAGTGTTTTGTGTTTGAGCAGTATCTCCCTGCCAAGAACTGGAGAAGAGACCTCATTGTACCTTTCTAGTTCCCTGAGTACCAACCATCAGGTCCCAAATAACAAAAGTCAGGAACTAGTGTGCTCCTAATGGAGAGCTTCCTACTTTCCTCCTCAGTTTGAAGGCTATTCTTAAGAAAAGGCCATCCACTGGGCTTAGTTAGTTCTGCTTAGAGTTGCCAACATGTCCTCTTCAACCCAAGCTAGAGGACATCTAGAGAAAGCCACAGGATTGATAAGGAGTCCTCCTAGCTCATGATCCTGCTAAATTCACCTGAGACTGCGAGGAAAGCGATACTTTGAGCACTTCCTCTCTAGCGTTCTTTAAATAATCCCACTGCCCACAAAGTAAGAAAGGTTGAGGAGGGTGAAGATATAAAGGAGCGTGAAAATTCATGCTCACTTTCTTTCCTACCCAGTGTCCATGATACACAGACCATCTTCTCTTGCTGGGTCGCATGGAGGAAGGAATCCCAATAAATTTGCAAGCATTAATTTTTATGGGACCTGCAGGCTCTAAAGCCCTTGCCCATCCTTGCTTATCCACTCTCCAAATTCTTAGTCCATGAATTTTAGAATAATGACGCTTATAAGAAGTAAATATTACTCTTTTAAAAGAATATTTTAACATAACTCTAAGACATACTGAAGTGTTATAGTCCCATATATCCAATAACCATTTGATTTTTTCCAATATTAGCTTACTTGACATTGAATAGGGTATAGTTTCTATACACCTATTTGATTTTCCAGCAATATTTGGTTAGTTATTTCTTATGCCCCCTGAGAAAGTATCTCAGGATCTCTGTTGACCAGGGATGGTTTTTCTCAGCTCAGTATTTCTGAACTTTGGCACTATTGACATTTGGACTAGATAGTTCTTTGTTGTAGGTGCTATCTTACGTATTTTAGAATGTTTAATAGCATCCCTGGCCTCTACCCTCTAAATGTCATCCCCTCACTGAGTTGTATCAACCAAAAATGTCTCCAGACATTGCTAATATCCCCTGGGGGGCCAAATCACCCCTGGCTGAGAATTACTATTTTAGCTCTATTGTGTGCTTGGTTAATAATAATAGCATTTATAAAGCACTTATTAAGTGCCAGTCACTGTACTAATCACTTTATTTGCATTAATGAATTTAAATCTTATGAAATCTCACCAGGTAAGTGCTATTACTATTATTCCTATCTTACAATTACAGAAACTGAGGCCCAGAAGTATTGAGCAAATATGCTTAGATATACAACTTTTTAAGAGTAGAGCCAGATTTTAACAAGCAGTTAGGATTTAGAATTTATACTCTTAGCCATGGTGGTGTAGCTGCTGTCCACTGATCATTTAAGAATATGTTGTCATAGACTTGAAAAACATCTTCCTTTGCAACTATTTGAAGGTTATAAATAAACTATGACAATGGATGAAAAGAGGACCATCTCTTCCTTTCAGGGGAGGATGGGAGAATGGTTCTTGGGAAGGACCACTTATTGAGGTCCTACTAGGAGTGGGGCACCCACGTTGAGACTTAGATCATCGAAGTTATTTTCATCGCATCCTCATAGTAGACCAATGGAGTCGATCTTGTTATATTCATTGTTATGTGGAAGAACCTGGCTCCAAACAGCTAACTGTTCCCAAGGTAAGAGTCAGTATCATAACCGGCAGAAACAGAATTTGACCTAGTGCTTTCTGACTTCTAGGTCCATGTTTTCTGTTTTACTCTTATACCTTCCTTAGGTTTAAAGAGATGGAAGGAGGGGCATTTTTAGATTCTCCATGTGCCTTCTGGTCTGAACATCCTTTCATGTACAAATTCCAAATTACTTGGAGCTGATACATGGAGATTTTGAGCTCTCTCTTACCCTTCCCTAAAGTCTAGTAAAATGTGCAAGTGCAGGTAGGTGGGAACGGGCATCCATAGAACTGGTTTGAATACTGGCTGGGCCACTTCACTGCTATCTAACCCTGGGCCAATCACAAAACAACTGGGAGCTTCAGCTTCCTTATTTGTAAACGTGAGATTAATAAGAATAACACCCACTCTGCAGGGTAAATATTAGAAATAGCGTATGGAAATACAATGATTAGTTCATAGAACTTTGTTCATTAAAATTGCAAGCTATGCATTTTGCCACTTTCTTTTTGCTATCTTCCTGTCAAAGCACTGGCAATGAACGTTTCCACCCCAGATTTCCCCTACCCCCTTTAAGGGTATCTGGAAACATGTCATTTAGAAATTCATTAAGATTCATTCTTTATTAAAATCAAGACATCTGGGGAGTAGACAGAAGTCTGTGTTAGCTAAACACACTTCTGAAGATTGGTTTGGGCACCTGGACAGAGGAGGTGAAGACAAGGAGACGATGACTTCACAAGATTTTTTTCAAACAGACCACGTGAAAAAGACTGTTGCGAAAGATAGCGTAACCTGATCGATATCCACAGAGAGCAATAATAAATGTTAAGAGCATAATGAAAATTTTCTTTTATCTAAAGGCCTGAATTATGAATTACATAGTTGAGACTTAACCTAAAACTTAAGTTTTTAACTGTGAATATGTGAGTGCACACACAAATGTGTAATTGGTGTGCAGGGTGTGAAGAAAGGATGAGAAATAGGAATGAAATTCTCTAGGACAATGTTGTGAACGTTACAATTCAGATATATGGGGCAATATTCAATTTCTTCATGCTTCCAAGTTAAGAAAAACAAAAAGTCCCTACAGTTCATAGGAATATGTATCACGTGTACTCAGCTCAATGAATTGAGACCTTGCAAGGTGACCAGTTACTCAAGGGAGATGTCATTAAAAAAAAAGTCGATGGAAAGGAAGGTGTTCATATCTAGTTGCCTTCCTAAGAATGTGGGTCACAGTTTAAAGAGATTCCAAAGGTAATGTGATAATATGGCATGTCTACTCAAGGGCAACCAGTGGAAATGTTCTGAATCAAAAATAACTCAACATTTGAGAATTCTGAGAGGACATTCAGTACATCTCCATCCCAGAGAATATTGGGAAGAAGGGGTACATTAGTCTGTTTCAAGACTTCAAAAGATTACACTTAGATTAAGCTTATTGTTAAAAATGTTAAATCTCATTACTAATTGAATTTCACTGGAATAAAAGACTGTAGGGAAAGCTGACATTTATCTATTTGACAGAAATCAGTTAAATTCAATTGAACATGATTTTGAAAAGATGTTTTTCCAGTCTCTGTGTAGACCAGGTCTGTAAAATTCAAGTTACATGGAGATAATCATGCTATGACATTCTGGTTATCAAAACTGGTCATGCTGAAATTTAAAAAATGGTATATTGGATATTTGCCGTTTCAGCAAATATCGTAATAGCAAAGTCTATGCATAGCTGAATGATTTTTTTTTAAGGCAGGGGGGTCGGGGAACGGAGAGAGAAAATCTTAAGCAGGCTCCATGCGCAGTGTGGAGCCCAACATGTTGCTCGATCTCACAAGCCTGAAATCATGACTTGGGCTAAAATCAAGAGTCAGACACTTAACCAACTGAGCCACCCAGGTGCCCTGAGCTGAATGATTCTTAAGCTTCTCTTTTGAAGAATGGGTATAATAATATTTCACCCCAAGAAAGTAACTTGGAAACTCCCTGGTCTTATTATGGCAGAATTTGACCTGAACATTCGTTTGTGCAATCAAGAAATGAAGATGAAATGACAAACAAAATTATTCCAGTTATTATTCCTTGAAAATCAAATATGTTCATTCTGTAAGATGGTACGGGAAGCTAGGAATTAAAAGAATTTTTTTTCTTTTTTCTTTTTTCTTTTTTCTTTTTTTTCAGAAAACAACCCATAGCTTCACCTGTGTCAGAAGTAACTTTATAAAGTAAACTTTATAAAGAAGACAAAAGTGGAAAAATCAGATTAAGAAAGGAAATGTTAACCTGGGTAGGAAGATGTCAAATAGGCACTAACGAGCTCATAATTTTTGGAGGTGCTTGATTTGGAAGACAAGGTAGGGGTTCAAATATAGAACCTGAGTTTTCTTTCTGGCAGTGATACGCTAGTCATGCAGGCCATCCTTCTAAAACAGAGCCACATTATGGTTTGTAACCTGTGGGTGAAGAGAGTAGATAACCTCCCTTAGCCTTTTAGAAGAGCCAAGACAAGCCATGCAAGGGAGAGACAAGTCTCCAGGAAAAGAAGTTACAAGAAGCTACCTCCCACTGACTGTCACTTTGGGTCACTGGAAATACACATACGTGCCCAGGACGTGCGTAGATGCTTTGGGGGAAGTTGGAGACATTAACCCTGCATACTGCTGAGTGGAGAACATTTCAAAGGCAAGGAGCAGTGAAAGAACCAGAAGCCAATCAGAGTGAAGAGGATGTTTGAACAGAGAGGGGGGTGCATATAAAGACTTAGGGTTTGGGTCTTCTCTCTCTCTCTCTCTCCTGCTTTGTTCTAGCTGATTTCTGCCAATCTGGGCAGGTATTTACAACTCCAAGAGGACAAGAGGGGTCAGGTGAGTTCCAAATCAATTAGACTATGTTTACTTGCATACGTTTTGTCCCTTTGCAGTTGCTTCGTGAGACGGATTAAATTCTAATCACAAGGACCAGCATTCCCAATGTATTCTGCTTGTTTATTCTGCACCTGCTTAAGGAGTCTGTCATTGACATGTGAGCTCAGAAATGCACATTCAAGAAATGAGTAGAATATGTGGCTGTCACTGCTTCCTCTCGTTCTCTCTGCATGGAGAGAGGCTGGGATGACACTCAGGCCTCCATTTGTAAAACAGGGCTGGTGCTCTCTGCGGCCTCTTTGGCAAATACACCGTGATACTAAATGAGTCACTGCTTTTGGAGGTCTCCTTTAGAAGAAAGGCACATTATGGTTCTAAGGTGGCAAGCTTTGAATATATTGCTGCAGAATTCTTCCTTAGGACTGTTTTGTTTTGTTTTGTGAGTATCAGAAAATAGAAATATTAGTCTGGAGAAGAAATTCCAACTTCTGAAAGTTGTGAGTATTTTTTAATGCCTGGAGATGCTCCTGGGGTGATTGCTTTGGTTACGTGATGAGGCAAACTAAGCATAGCGGTAGAAGAAAGTACAGAATGGAGGCAATGGTCAGCTCTTGCTCTCTCTTTCCTTGCCTCCTGTGCAGAGATTTCAAACCCATTTTACACATGATCATTTTTTTAAAGGCTGAGAGTGGGGGAGGTGGGGAAAAACATCAAATCCCATTTTTTTGGCTAGTCCTAATTAATCTAGTGATTCATCTGTGAGTTTCAGTTTGAGGTAGATGACCACCAATGCTAATCTGTCCCATAAAAATACAGTATAATATATTTGTTGCTCACACTGAGGACTGAGACCATAAAATTCAATGCTTTACTCTTGGTTGCTTTAAAATAAAAATCGAAGGGTATTGATGGATGGTTTCAAAATATAATGGCATTGTCTGAGCTCACGAATCAAAGGTGTTTGTGTTACCCTCGGCCTCACAATGCAATTCATTCCTAATTTATTTATATTTATGTAAAAAGGAATTTAGCTCACTTAAAATTATTTTAGAAGAGGAGATTATTGGGTCCTCAACAATTATCAGGTGGTGGTGTGGGACTAGGTAAGGGGAAGATTATTCTCAGGATTGTCATTTTGTTCCTTAATCTTAGATGACCACGAAGATAAAAGTTCAAAAGACTGTTACAGTAACAGTCCTACTGACTTCAGGGTAAAAGCCTAATGTGTGCCTTGTATTCACTATGGGAACTTGACACTTCCCAGATGTTACTTCCTGAAAACTCTGGCAAACGTGGCCTATTAACTTTATCACCCAGAGAGGGGAGACAGAGGAATAGGATATGGGTGAAACTTTTTGATGTAGGTCATTGCTAAGATTCTAACTTTCATTCGGGGTGGGGGAATTCACAGGTATTCAATAAATTATTGGTAACCTGTTGTTATTACAACAAAACTCCCCTTATCTGCTTTGCTGTCAACCATCAATGAAGAGCAAAGGGGCTCCACTAAAAAATACTTCTTAAATATCATCTACACGGACTTTGTCTTTTTTTAAAGCTCTTCATTGCACCTTGGCATTGTGTGTTAATTTTTAATTGCCTTAACTCATTTTAGAAGCAGCCAGGACATAAATCCTAAATAGTAAAAGTTTTTAATTTAGTAAATATGTGTGTATGTGTGTGTATCTTTATGCATACACATGTATATATCTGTATGTATGTGTTCATATATGCATATGAACAAATACATTTATAGGTGGTTTTCTGCTATTGATGATGTTAGTTTTTCTTACATGCACACACAAATATATATACACACACACATACTAGTGCATATTTGTATAAAGCTTTTTATTTTCCAAAATACTTCTTATAGGTGATCCTATTCTGAACTGCGTAATCACCCTGCACAAAGGTTAAATGACCTGCCCAAATTCACACTTCCTAAGTGGGAAAGTCAAGCCTAGCAATAAAGTTTCCTGATTCCTAGCCAAGAGTTCTTTCCACTACAGCAGCTGTCACTGGTTACTTGGAAGGTGAGGGGAAGAAACTGATTTGGCTTTTTTGAAGTTGAGAATTATTGAAAGTGACTGAAATGTCAGTAGCGCAATTGTTTTCCAAATCAGTTGATCCAAGACAATCCTATGTGTGATTGGGTTAGGTTGTGTAGGTGGCCATGTATGATGATTGTGATATGTTCTGTCGATATTCGGCTACGTTCCACCATCCCCTGATGGTCTAATTCTTTTCTTACCTATCTTTTTTATTGACTTTATTTTTTACAACTAAGCATCACATGGCTATTCATGACACTAGTAATAAAAATACTGGTGCAAATACCCTACGCTGAAGGTATGCAAAACTAGAACCTTCAATCATATTTTACCTCATTTGCCACAATAGTGGCAAAACAATATAATAGAATTCTATTTCCAATACTGACTGCCCGTTAGTGGAAAAAAAAAAAAAATGGCCTTAACAGAAATCGGTGGTTATGGTATACAAAATGACACTATTTCAAGGTTAAAACTTAGTGAATCATTTTTTTAGACATTCTGAGACCCCCAGTTTTTCATCTAATTTGAGGTTAAGTCTAATTGAAAGGTCTTTAGTTTATTCAAACACTACTCACCGGCAGAAGATGGTAAAACAAATGGAAAAATATTACTTCATTGCAAACAACAACATAATCATAATCACAACCAAGCAAGCTGACAATTAAGCATTCTCCATTAGAACTCAAAATACTGTTATCAAATAAGGAGCAATGGAAAGCCCTTGGTAATAACCTTGGTGTGGTAATGAATATTCAGAGTTCAGCCTGACACATCAGACCTTTGTCTTTAAAAATCTATTTGTCCCATAAAGTCCTAGAGGCAATTTTCACAATTGAAATAATTTTTTTTTCTTGAAAAGTAAGGTAAAACCCTGCTTGGGGTAGAGATTGAGATGCTATAATAGTAACGATATTATAAAAAACTCCAAATGTAGTGGCTTACATAGATAGAAATGTATTTCTCACATTACAGTTCCGCTGGTCCAGGTGGTGAAGTAGATTGACTCCTCTAGGTCATTAAAGGACGCAAGTTCCTTCCTTTCTGCTGCATTACCATTCGCTGATGTCATGTTCTTCAGTGTTACCGAACCTGGGTCTCTACCACATCTGTGCTATGGCCCACAGAAGAAGGGACACAGGAGAGTACAGGGCAAGTGTTTAAGGAGATGACCCAGAAATGAAAGATATCGATTTCACTCTTTTCCATTGCCTGGAAGTTTAGCACATGAGCTTATCTAGCTTCTAGAGATGCTGGGAAATGTAGTCCATAGCTGGGAGGCCATGTTTCTGAAAAATGGGGTGGAGGAAGGAGGTCGAAGTTTGGAGAGGTGAATTCGTCTATTAAAAGGAAGTGAAGGTGTACTGGGATCTCTTAGCATTATCATCACAGCCACAATATACAAAGTGAAATGCATTTATCCAAGCAGGAACAGAATCCAAACAAATCACCAAAGGCATTCAAACAAATAAAAAATGAAGTAATGCTGGTCGTACCTGGGTTATCTAAAAATAATGGTTTTCTCAGTATCACATCTATGGAGCAAAAGTTAGGCAGGTCATGTACATTCTGCACAAAGATTTAGCTGTTTTTTGTTTTGTTTTTAATGAGAAGATATGAAGGTAGTTTCTAATTTTTACATAACACAAATAGAGAGGTGTGCCTTTTTTGACTTTGAAAAATAAACTTTTCTTAAGCAAGTTAACTTTTCAAACAATGCTATCTTAAAGTTTTGAATTCTAATGTGAAACAGACTCAATGTCCTCTTCTGTGAGTACATGTCTGAGCATGTATGTAATATTTAGTAAACTGAGGTCATTTTCTACCTCCTTAAACAAGATGTACTGACCACAGTTGAGCTAAT
Organism: Ursus arctos; assembly: GCF_023065955.2. Lineage (NCBI taxonomy): Eukaryota > Metazoa > Chordata > Mammalia > Carnivora > Ursidae > Ursus > Ursus arctos. Next base: position 21,372,211 of record NW_026622930.1, read on the forward strand.
TTGTATTTTTATTCAATGCACATTTATTTAGCACTAATTATGTGCCAATGACTACTAGCTCAGGCTCTGCAGAGGGTTTCCAATTCAGTCTTCTCAACAAGCCAGTGAGAGAGGATATATTTTCCCTATTTCACAGGTGAGGAAACCGAATGTCAAGGAGGTTAGGTAACATGTTCAAGGTCACACAACAAAGCCTACTTTTTAAACACTAGCCTCTGCTATTTATTCTATTTCTGTCCGTTTTCTTCATTCGACAAATATTTATCAAGCAATGTCTCTGTGCAGGCAGTAAGCTAGATGTTTTCATATGTTTTATTCCTGTTTAACCTCATGACAACCCCATGAAGTAGACAGTATTTCTCCATTTTGAGGATGACGCGGCTGTGACTCAGGAAGGCGCATTACCTTACCCAAACTGCAGAGCAATGAGTACACCAGACAGGATTTAAATCTACAGTAGTGGCCTTTCTACTCAGAATTTGCCTTTTCCTCCCATTTTATGAAGTCGTTGCTCCCCTTGGGCTCCTGCCGTGACACAGCACGGTCTTGGTTTACCTCCCTCCCTCTATTTCCCATCCACTGACTCGGCATATCAACCCTGTTGCAGGCACATCTCCAATCCACCCTCCAGCCACCCTGGGGCCTTTATCATTTTGGGCCTGGATCTGTTTCCTAACCAGACTTTTTTTTTTTTAAAGAGAGGGAGAAAGGGGGAGGGGCAGAGGAAGAGGGGGAGAGAGAATCCTAAGCAGGCTGCCTGCCCAGCGTGGAACCCAAAGTGGGACTTGATCTCAAGGCCCTGAGATCTTTGCCTGAGCTGAAATCAAGAGTCGGACACTTAACCCACTGAGCCACCGAGGCGCCCCTCCTAACCAGCCTTTCTACAAGCTTTCTCCAAGCTGTCCTTGCATATACGGATCTTCACATTGTCATGGGATGGTCACTCCCAAATAAATAAAAACACCCAATCACAATTCTTCCATTCTCAGATTGTTCCATTTGTTCTTTGATCTCCATAGAATAATATCTCAGTTCATTACTTTGGCATACAAAGCTCTTCTCAATTCAGCTGCGGCCTCATCTCTCATCACTCAGCTCCCACCCAACCTCAATTCTATCCATACTTAATACTTTGCTAATCTCCAAACCCATCTGCTTTTTCATGCCTCTGTACTTTAGTACACGATGTTCTTATGACCTAGAATAGCCTTTCCCACTTTTCTCTGCCTGCAAAACTTTTATACTTTAAAGATCTTATTATAATATAAAATTATAGTTTCTCCCCCAAATGAAATTGGTCATGCTTCTTTGCTCCCATAGTACTCTGGTGTATTTTAAGTGTTGTCATAATTATGTGTAAACATGCCTGTCTCATCCAGACTACGTTCTCCTTGACGGCCAGGACCACCTGGGCCTTGCACAATGCCTGGCACATAATAGCCATTCAGCAAATGTTTAATTGGAAACAGTGGGTGAAAGACTCAGCTGCTACACATAGCACAAAGGCATTTATGACGCAGTGGCCATTTAACAACAAAACAATCAAGTGTTTATTGAACACTTACTCTAGAAAAGCTCTGTAGCTTGGTACTCTAAGGGGATCAAGAAAGAACAAAATAATCCTTGCCCTTCACTCTTTGCCCTACTTTAAAATTTAATTACGTATCTAAGATAGATATTTTAGAAATTAGAGCATTCGTGCCCCCTCTTAATTGTTACTATGTTGTTTCAAGACCATAAAGTCCTTGAAGATGGCTTCTGTGTTCATCATTGTACTCCTAGCTCCTGTCCTTGTCCCATGGTAGGTGTTCAAAAAATCTTTGTTGAAAGATGAATGACTAGTTTTCAAACATAAACAGAGTGACAGTATTTAAAGTACTAAGTAAAGAGCATACCATCGATGGGTACTTCTGAAGATGAGCTGGAGATACAGGCACTGAAGACTTGGGTCAATCTGAGACAGGGGAAGGATGAGGGGAAACGATTCCAAGGGTCAGGTCAAGGATAATTCCTAAAATTGGTAGAGAAAGGCATGCTTCAGGATGTTGAACTGTACCTTTATTTTTGGCAGTGACTTCGGAGCAGAATTTTATACTGTCGAATATCCAGGTGCCAGGAGTCAGTATAAATGCAATGAGGATGTTCGTCTTTCTTCCTCTTTTCGTTCCTCTCTTCTTCCTCTCTTCTTCCCATTCTCCCTTTTCCTCTTCCCTTTCTTTCTCTCTCTCCCTCTCTCTCTCTCTGTTTGTTTTTTGTTTTTTTTTTTTTTGTATTTTATTTACCTTGAAGGAAAGAATTTCCATCTTCTCCGGTAGGCTGATTTACTTCTCTTGTTTGTCTAAACTATGCTCAAGGTACATGCAGCATGGTCCCAAATGGTTAGACTTGTGTGTTTCTACATCCTGTCTGGCATGTTAGATGTTTTTACAGCCCCTTGAGATTTCTGGTGCATTTTATGCAGTTATTCCTGGTGTCATTTTGTTATCTTTCTGAAGATCATCTCAGACCTTCATCTTCCTCTACTATTTTGTAGTCTTTTGGTTTGTCTTAATGCTGTTCGATCTTTCTTATTTCTAGTTGTTCCAGAATCATACCTCTCTTATTCTCTCTCTCTTCTTTTTTCCTTCCCTCTCTCACTCTGTGGCTATCTCTCCTTCCTTCTTTTCTTCCTTCTGATCCTTTTCACTCATTCCCTAATTTATCCCTATTTTAGTAGGTATTTTGAGGTCTGTCATATCCCAGACACTGTGATGTTAAAGATGAGTACTTTTCCTGCTCATAAAATGGAGAAGAGGAGAACCTAGTTTGTAGTGCTGTTATGAGAGAGGAGATCCTATGTACAAAATGCCTAGAACAAGTATCGGGTAGTCCATAAGTACTAAAAAAATGCTAGCTATTACTACTATTTCTGTGAAAATAACTTCAGGCATCTTACATGGTAGAAAGAGACTAGAATTTTCAAGACTGCGCAACCTTTGGCAGTGCCTGCCTTATCCTTCTTTTACAAGTCAGTCTCAGTCCTGTGGATATCCAGGGCAACCAGGACTCCTGCTCCAAGTGATTGAGTTGAGGGGCCTTTGGTCCACACAGATGGCTTTATTATTTTCCTTTCTTCTTATGTCTGCCAGGTAAACATTATTTTTCTGAGGTTTTTGTTTGTTTGTTTTTGAAGACTACTGTTGTTAATACACTTTCTCTTCAATCTGTTTATAATCACACTGCTGGCCTTGACTTAATGGTAAACTTTTACATAACAATGAAATCATAGCTCGTAAGCTCCGGTCGGGGCTCAACTGTTCAAAAAGACCATTATGAATTTCTTTAAAACAACTTTACTTTTTCCATATTACTTGAAGTCCATGAACATTTTACTTCTTTTCTTCTCTCTTTCCAACTGCTTATGTGGATGGAAATCTCTGTTTTAAATCTTTTAGGGGCGCCTGGGTGGCTCAGTCGTTAAGCATCTGCCTTCGGCTCAGGGCGTGATCCTGGCGTTCTGGGATTGAGCCCCGCATCAGGCTCCTCCGCTGTGAGCCTGCTTCTTCCTCTCCCACTCCCCCTGCTTGTGTTCCCTCTCTCACTGGCTGTCTCTATCTCTGTCAAATAAATAAATAAAATCTTTAAAAAAAAAATAAAGCTTTTGAATTTCTTCTGCATTGACACCTTCTTCATACATGTTTTAATGTATGTTACAAAGTGCTCGTGTCTTGCTCTTCCCTTCAAGCATCTTTTAACTACTTGCTGGTATAGCTGACAATTTTTTTTCACTATTGTAAACTAATCTCTAAGCTTTGGAAGACATGATTTCAGCCTCATGGTTGTGTGAACAGAGAAGAAAGCTTTTTTAATTTCACCTGGGTCCACCTTTTTCCTTGTATATCTGTTCATTTTCCTGATTCACTTTTTCTATGTGTAATCCAAAAAGCATGTCATCCTAATACTATTTAAAGAGGTACTTTTAAAAGGTTGGGCCCCTCCTATGTTTTCATACTTCTCTAAATTTTTAGCAGTTTCCTAGAGACAGAGGTCATATCTCTTTCCAATTTTTCATAGTTTTTCCCCCAGAAGAAAGGGAGGGAATATGCAATCCCAGACGTTTTGTTTTGACCAACTACAATGGAATTTACATCTGAGGGGTCTTCCAGTTTAGATCTCGGGGCCTTTTGACTTCCTGGGCAAGTGGGGCTTACCTCTTCTTGGGACCTGGGCACCATGTCGTCCTCTTCATGTTCAGATTTATTGTCATACTAAAGCAACATCCGCTGATTTTTCTCTCAGAGCTAGACCTCTAGCCTCTGGTGTTCAGAGACATTTGTTTTGTATTGCATGTTGCTTTTTCTACTTTTTTCATTTTAATGACCCTATAAAGATTTCTTTTGAATATTTTCCCCTGTTTCCTTTAATTCCTCTCTTTGCATTATTTGTTTATCCCAGGCTGAGTTATTCCTATCCCTACAATAGTTCTGCTTTTCATTCATTCAACAGATACTTATTGAATGCCTGCTATATGCTACCATATACACAGCCTTAGGGAGGGATGCAAGGGAAAACAAGGCGGGTGGGCTCTCTGTTCCCATGGAGTTTTCATTTTAGTGTGGAAGATAAACAAATAAGTGAATAATATAATTTCAGATAGTGACATATGCTACGAAGAAAATAATGTAGTATAATGGAGTGGGGGGCTGGGTTTAGGTGAGTATGGAAGCTATTTTTTAGTAGGATGATGAAGGCCTCTCTGAGAAGGCAACTTTGAGCTGAGAAGAGGATGAAACGAGAATCGGGTGAAGAGCAGTCCAGGCTGACGGAACAGCAAGAATGTAGAGCTGGAGGTGGGAAAGAGCTGTTTAAGAAGGAGGAAGGCCACTGTGGTGATAGCAGAGCTAGAGAGGCTAAGAAGGATAGGAAAGGGAAAAGTAGAGAAGTAGAAAGAAGTCAGATGATCTAGAGTGCTGTTGTCCCTTGTCCTGGAGGTCCCTATAGATATGCTTATAGAAGACTGTAAGCCTTGGTACTGATTTTGGATTTTATTCTGTATTCAGGTAATTATGAGCCAGGCAATAATAAGATATGAGTTCAAAGGTCACTTTGGTTAATGTGTGAGAATAGACATGAGGGGCTAGAGTAACAGCAAGAGGACCAGTTGGTGGCTCCTCCGTTTAATTAGAACAGTGTTTTGTTTTGTTGAATCCAAGTGCCCCAAACTTATGCAAGGACATGGTTGTAACATATATAAGAAGTACATTAGCAAAGTAGACCCTAGGGTTGGTTATTTCAGTAACTGCATGATGTTGTCAGGAGATGCCCTCTACCATCCCTGGCTTTCATTTCACCCTCATGCTGGGCAAGACAGCTGCTGTAGCTCTGAGCATTACGTCCCAAGATGACCAAGTCTAGAGGCAGGACAGAAATTTGCACAGCATGGGACAATTTATTAGCAAGTGTCCTGTCTCCTATACTTGTGCCATACCAGAATTAGGTACTCCAGAACCCATCACTGACAGGTGTGAAATTAGCAGTATTTACTCGGGCCAGTGATTTGGGATGGTGTGGATAATGGGGAGTTAGCCCCTACTACTGCAGCCCAGAAATAAATACCAAACGCCTGGCCTTATGTGTGGTACACAGCAAGACCGCAAACAAAACTAAACCAAAACCAAACAAACAAAACAACCCCCTCCCCCAGCACACACCTTCTCTGGACACTTCAGAAAAACCGATATTCCCCTGGAGGCATTTCTCTTTCCAAATGGGTTTTTCCTGCCTGTAACATAACAAGAAGATATTCAACTAACTTTTTAAGTTTGCTTGAAAGTTTACAATGAGAACAGCATTGAACTTTACAACCATTCTACGAAGCAGATATTTTTAAATCCATTTTGCAGAACAAAAGGCCAGGCCTAATTAAATTGACGAAGGTCACACAGCAATTTTTGCCAGTCTCCAAAATCTGTGTACATTCTTCTATAATTTTGAGAATAAAATAAAAGTATATTTATAGCCATAGTTGAATCTGCATACTTGAGTCTTTCTAAAGGATTCTGAATAGATAGCTTGCCTACGTCCTGATAGCTGGGTCTCATTTTTTAGCTTCCAAGGGCTCACAGGCAATATGAAAAGCAATAGTCTTGGAATTGAACAAATAAAGATCAGAAGTGATGTATCACCTGGAAGCAGATTCCAGTGGCATCTCTCTTCTATTCGACAACTCACATGTAATAAAGACAGTGCCTAATTATTTTAAAAATACTTTGGTGGGAGGAGGATGTTCTTTTGTGGATGTTGAAGTGCTAATCTTTTTCAAAAGGGGTATTATGAGAGATAAAATCAACAAAAATACATTGTTGCTACCTGAAGGCAAGTTCTTTATTCCACTCTGTTTGAGGTTTTGTCTTTGTGTTTTTAACCTCTGCCTCAGTGTGTACTTTGCACAGATATTGACCAAACCATAGCTGCTGAGATGTGAAATTAGGTGATTTAAAGATTCACTTCGGATTCCCAAGATATGCTCCAGGGCATACTGTGATGTGCTTTAGGGCATAAAATGATCTCAAGCTGGGGCTAAGGGGGAGGGGGGAAGAAATCTCTGCAGTAACAGTAAATATTGTATGGTGGCGAGATGGTTAGAAAATTATATTCTTAATTTTCTGAACAACTGTACTTTTCGTAAAATCAGGTTATAAGGCAGGAAACTAAACTACCAATCGTTGACTTTATTATACACTGGAAACTCTTTAACTTATTCAATATGTTATAAATTGTTCTCATCAGTTCAAAGATGAAATTCACTTTGTTGTTGGTGGTTTGTTTTTGGTTTTTTTTTCCCCAAAACTAGTTTTGGATCAATGTGTGGAGCTAAAAATAAATATAAAACCTCTGGGAGATTTTTGGTACACCCAGATTTTAATTTGTCCATGGTAATGAGGGGAAAAGGAGATGGTAGCTCTTGAGTGCCCAGTTCTAAAGAATGGAGTATTGGTATAGAAAACAAGATAATTCTACCAAGGCTTTGATTGATCTGTTATTTGCATAATCAGGAGTAAAGGACAGTCTTAAGAGTATAGTCTTCCGAATAACTTTTATCTGTGTAACCAGAAAACAATGAAACATTGACTCAATGCTTCCTGAACATGTTCCTTTCTACCCTCTGGCAGAGCTTCTAATAAGTGAACTGATCAGAAAACAGTGGAGGAAAGTAGGCAGAAAGAGAAACAAGGAATCTGGGTTAATTTCCAAACTGAATAATCAGCTTCCTACTAAAAAAAAAGAATTGGCAAGGCTGTATGGAAGGTTCCATGATTCCTTCATTCCCATTGTGGCAGAAGTATGTGAGCTGGCAACAGAGACCCGCAAATACTATGGATAAACCTAATCATTTCTCAAAGGCTCCCATTTAACTCACTATAATTTAAGATTACACAGCCGTACTTGCCCTGCATACATCCCCTTCTGTGTTGAGTCTACATCTTTGCTTGAGAACCTAACAATTCTCACCCTGAATGGTGTGTTAACATGGGGTGCTTTGTAGTTGGTGACACACTTGGGGATTTGCAAGCTTGGCCCAGGGAAAAAAAATCTGTCATCCCTCCCGAATCTTGGAAAAACTTGGCCACTATCCCAGTGGCCCATATCCCCTGATTCCCAGCTCCAACATTCTTTTTATGATTTAAAAATATATATTCCTGCTCATTTGTGTTGCCCCAGATTGGTGCAGAGCAAAACCCTGGTTGAGACTCATGGGCTTGTGTCCCAAACGACCTAGAAACTATCCAACAGAGCAGAGATTATTCAAATCCTTAGAAAAACTGCAGCACTGCTATTAATATACCGATTTTACATACGAGAAAATGGGACTCAAGAGAGTTTAAGTGACTTGCCCAACTTCACACAGTTAAGGGTCAGAGCCAGAATTTGGACACAGATTGCTTGGAGGCTGAAGATCATACTCTTTCTACTATACTCTATCTCCCAGACTTACATTTATATAAAGCACCAAGAGGAGAAGTGGAAAGTTGTCTTCAACTGAGTACATGTGGCATGTACTAAGCATTTACTAAATATTTCGTGGATGAAAAAAATTAATTAGCAAGTGGCTTCTGGATTTTTTTCTCCTTTATACTTGCTAAATTAAAAAGAAAATGAGCATTCACTACTTTTACAATTACTAAAAGAAGAAAAAAAGGAAAGGAAAAAAGAGTTGCTCTTTTCCACATGCAGAAAATGGTTCCAGAAATAAAAATGCCTGTAAAGAAGTTTTGGATGAGGAATGTTCTTCAAAGGTCAAATCATCACTATGAGCACTGGGGCAGTTATTGTTGGTCTAGTGGATTCAGTTCTTAGAATGGTCAGTGTCACATAGTGATCTTGTAATTCTCTTTCCTTTGGTCTCTCCATCTGTGAGCAGATTTAATCCCTGTCACCCATCCAGGAGAATGAGATGTTCTAATGAGTCCAGAGAGGTAAAGTACTCTCAGAGGCTTGGACAAAAGGCCCTGGGAGTAGAGAACAGTGTTATAAGTAAGGCTGCAGGCCGGTACACATTCAACAATTACTTGATTTATAGCCCGCAAGGCTTTAAACCCATCACAGAGAAGTAGAAAAGGGAAAGAAATGATTACCAATGTGCATGCATGGAGCTTGATCTATCATAATTACGTAATAAGAATTATATGCTGTGAAAAACCAATCTTTGCGTTTCTGCTATGAGATGAAGAGCCACACCTAATTTTTGGATCTCAAGCGTAAAGTAAGAGAGATATACATTGATTCTTAAAATTTAGAAAACAGAAGTTTGGAAGACAAATCTCTCCCAGTGATTTCTAAACTGAGACATGTGTTGTCACGGAAAATACTGGGACCAGAAGCTTAGCTTAACAAATCCCACAGATGACTCAGGGCAAAAATGCTCAATCCCACACCATACCATCAGTTGCCTGAAAGAATTGTCCTGCTGTTCAATGGAACTTTTTAGATGGACATGACCTATTCTGAGCTGTCCAAAACAGAAGCCACTAGCTGTGGGTAGTCACACTTGAAATGAGGCGAGTGTGACCAAGGAACTGAAATATTAATCGTATTTAACTTTAAATCATTTGAATGTAAATAGAGCCACATGTGGCTAGTGGCACAGGTCTAGAGACGAGTTAATGTACCAGAAGTTCTATTTCATGGCCTCTGTTGTAAGCATGTTCAATTCCAATGACCCTGCTAGCTTGACATACTCAATAGTGTCAGAAGAGCCTTCTCCGAAACCAGACTTGAATGAAAGAAGACCAAACTTTCCCCATTATTTCATGACTCTAGAAGTTCAAAAGTCAGGACATTCTCTCATAATAAGAAACCCCAAATCTCCTTTAAGCAATTGTTGGCTTTTTCATCGACTGACCGCTTTCTCTGTAGAGAGACAGACTGACATAGGACATTTAAAGAACCCTGATTCCATGTCAAACCCTCTGTATGCACTGGTATTCATGTACACATTTATTCACTCAAAAAATATTGAGTGTTTATCATGGGCCAGATGCTGTTCTCTCAAAGATAATTTTCCACTGTTAACATTTTGTTTTGTTGCCTTTCACCCCACCCCATTGGCAATGGCGGGGGTGGAAGGACAGCATGGCATGAGGAAGGAGTTTGGAATCAAACCAACCTAAAATAGCACAGTGGCTTAGAACAGGGTTCAGCAAAATTTTTATTATACAGGGTCACATCATAAATATTTTATGCTCTGTGAGCCATATAATTTCTTTCACAACTATTCAATCTGTAGTTGTAGTGCCAAATAAACCATGGACAATTCATAATCATATGAGCTTGGCTCTATTCCAATAAAACTTTATTTATGGGCATTGGAATTTGAATTTTATATCTTTTTCTTGTATCACAAAATGTTATTTTGCCTTTGGTTTTTTTCGATCATTAAAAAATGTAAAAGTCACTTTTTAGCTGACGGGCCATACAAAGACAAGCAGCAGAATATGTTTAGCTCATGGGCTATCGTAGTTTGCTGACCGCTGGCCTAGAACTACTAAGTGAGAAAATGTCTGTGATACAATGTAACTAAAAACTCTATGAACATTTAATAATTATATTCCATCATGTGAGTGTGCGTGCCATGTATGTATGTCAGTTTTCTTTATTTTTGGATTTTTAGGATTCTTCCAAATTTCAGTCATTAAAATTAAGAGGAACATCTTTGTTCATAAAGCTTTCTATTATGGATTATTATGCAAGTTGGATGGTATAGCTATTTTAAGATTTTTTACTATGTTGCTGCCAGCTTGCTTTCCAAAAAGTTGTACAAGTTATATTTCACAAGAGCCCTAAGTAGTCTTATGTGGCATATATAGATTTGGCCATGAGTCACAGGAGAGTCTGTTCTTGAGAAATGAAAGAGCCCAGGAGAGAATTGGTCCTGAATGGTTTAGACACTGAATTGTCTGAAATGATAGCCAAGACCATGTTTAGGTTTAAGTCCCATTTATGAAGTAGTTGCTGTAATTGCGGGTCTCCAAATCCAGCCTTTAAGCTAGTAATAGTCTAAGATCAGGTTTTCATCCTTCTATAGAGAAATGCATAACACAAAGCTGAATGTTTCCAATTTTGTTTTAAAATGTCTTTTCTTTTGTAAAATAATGGTGTTCTATGGATTTTTTTATAATAATATTTGACAAAATAAAAGCAACAACACATCCTGTGGGTCTTACTGAAATCAAATATATGTATATATAAATATACATTATTTTTATATTTTATATTTATGCAAATGTTATATATATGCATATACATAATATATATAAAATTTCCATGAAATCTACAAGTCCAGGAATTACTATTTGATATTGACAATCTGTATTTGTTACTTCACAAATATCATAATCGACCCTTAATCTTCACAACCATTTGAGTTAGGTATTATTATCTCTTCTCTTTTACAGATAAAGAAATGGAAGCCAAGAGAGATTAAATAATTTACCTGAAGCTTGTAGGTGGCATAGTCAAGACTCAAAATTTAAAGACTTTTTCTACCTATTTCTTTATATACTGCTAATAAATTACTTTAACAAAAACATTAGTGATATCTTGAAGTCCCTTCCAACCCCATGATTCCAATCATTAAAAAAAAAAAGTATCATAATGAAAGTGGTAGAAGAAACAAATATCATATGTCATTGAAATACTTCTATGATATAGCTATTTTTATTGAGGTGTAGTTGACATATAATATTATATTAGTTTCAGGTATACAACATAGTGATTCAACATTTATATACATTACAGAGTGATTGCCATGATAAATCTAGCCACCATCCATCACCACACGAAGTTGTTATATATTATTAACTCTATTCTCTATGCTATATATTGTATCCCCATGTCTTATTTATTTTGTAACCCAAAGTTTGTACCTTTTAATTCCCTTCCTCTATTTCACCCATCTCCCCATCCCCTTCCTGCCACATTGTTCCTCTATACCTGTAAGTCTATTTCTGTTTTGTTTGGTTTGTTTGGCTTATTTTGTTAGATTCCTCATATAAGTGAAATCGTATGGTGTTTGTCTCTCTCTCTGTGACTTATTTCATTTAGCATAATACCCTTGAGATCTATCCACATTGTCATAAATTGAAAGATTTCATTCTTTTTTATGACTGAGCAATATTCCATTTATATGTATACAACTGATATGACTATTTTTTCATAAGCTTATTAATGACCTATTTTTATGGGTATGTTCATAGTCCTATTACACACATAAATTCTACCACCAAACAAATGATACAAAATTATATTAGAATAAGAAGTCATTAGGTTGTGCCACTTCCCCCAGGGTGAATTTCTCTTTCAGTTATTATATAGTCATTCTGGTGGGAAAAGGACTGTCTGGGACAGCGGGAACCCCATGGTTACTCTCTCTCTCTCTCTCATGTACTGGTAATAATGTGTTAATGTACCAGTTGGGATTGGAAATGGTGGATAATATTCATTGATACTGATACTAAAATTTGCAGTAAGTGCCTCAAAGGAAGAGAACAGGTCTAAAAGAAAAGCGGCATGATTTAAGATTTTTAACTTTGAGTGGAGCTTTGGGAAGAAAAGTTTAATCTGAGATTGTGGCTATGCTGGAGTCATACAGGTGAAAATTGAGGGGAAAAGGGGTCCATTGAGGGAAAAAAAACAGCATATGAGGGTTCTGAGATGCCATGATCCAGGGAAAGAATGGCTCAAGTGGAGACTGGCACTGTGGTTAGAATCTAGAGTATGTGAGACATTTAAAATTTTTATCCCAACAGTCATGGGAAACAAAGTGAAGGCTTAATCAGCAGAATCACATGATAAGATTTGCATTTTAATAAGGTCACTTTGGCTGTATCTAGGAGACTGGATTAGAAGACAAAAGGAAAATATGCAAAGCAGTTATTTTAATAATCTTATTGAGCCATGATGGGGATTTAAAGTAAGATGGTGACAGTAAAGATGGAGTAAAATTGATGTTTATGAGTGTTATCTAGAAGACAAAATCAATGCTTGAGCTTCTAGAGACAGTAATTCTTTTTCTTTAACCTCTGAGTTTGGAATAAGTTGAAGAAAGTTGACACATGAGACAAGTGCATCATTCAAGGGAAACTTGGGTATGTGACCAGCTTTTTCCTAATGCCTCTGTCCAAGTCTAGAATGTGAAATGGCGCACTAAGGGAGTGTGGTAGCCTATAGGTCCACTTTGCCAGGATCTCTGTCTTTTCTCTGTGCACGCCCCCTCACAGGGACAGAGAGACATGGGCTTCCAAACTGCCCCTGGAAGCTAAACCTGGGATTTGACTTAGGAGATGTTCTCCTGGAGGCAGAAGAGCAGAATGTACCCACTCTTAAATAATAATAATAATAATAAGAAGAAGAAGAAGAAGAAGAAGAAGAAGAAGAAGAAGAAGAAGAAGAAATAATTTACCTACTGTAGTCAGCAAAATAATGGGCTCCCAAAGACATCATAACTTAACGCTGGAACCTGTGAAGATGTTACCTCTCATGATAAAAGTAATTTTGCAGATGTGATTAAGTTTAGGGACCTTGAAATGGGGATAGTATCCTGGGTTATCCGGGTGGGCTCAATCCTATGACGTATTTTCAAGTAGAAAACCTTTTCTGGTGGGGTTAGAAAGAAATATATGACAGTGTCTTAAGGTCAGAGAGATGTGATTTTGCTAACTTTAAAGACGGTAGGAAAGTAATTCACTTATCATAAAAGTCACCTGTATAAAGTTCAATGTTCAGTGTTTTTTAGCATAATTACACATGCTATAATTGTGTCCCATAGATTTTCCTATTCTGGACATTTAATATAAACAAAGTCATAAATATGTGGTTTTTGTAACTGGCTTCTTTCACTTAATCTAATGTTTTTGAAGGTCATCTATGTTGTAGCCTGTGTTAGTGCTTCATTCCTTTTTGAGCTGAATAGTATTCCACTGGATAGATGCGCCATATTTTGTTTATCCGTTCACCAGTGGATGAGCACTTGGAGCGTTTCCACTTTGGGGCTCTTATGAATAATACTGATATGAATATTTATGTATAAATTTTTGTGTGGCCATTGGTCTTTGTTTCTCGTAGACATCACTAGGAGTGGAATATCTGGATTGTATGGTAACTCTGCGTTTAACATTTTAGGAGCTGCCAAAGTTGTTTTCCAAGGCGGCTGTGCTATTTTACGTTTCTACCAGCAATGTATAAGGGCTCTAATTTCTCCACATCCTCATCATCACTTGTTGTCTTTTTGTATAATATTCATCCTAGTGGATGTGAAGTAGTATCTCGTTGTGATTTGTATTTACATCTTCCTGATAACTAATGATGTTTGACATCTTTTCATGTGTTTATTGGCTATTTGTACACTTTATTTAAAGAACTATTCAGATTCTTAGTACATTTATTAGTTGGGTTATTTATCTTTTTATTTTTTTGTTGTAAGAGATCATTTTTATACATTCTAGATAAAAGTCTCTTTTAATATACACATATATGTTTTGCAAATATTTTCGCCCATTCTGTGAGTTGTCTTTTTCACTTCGTTGATGGAATTCTTTGAAGAGCAAAAGTTTTGATTGTGAAGAAGTCCAGCTTATTCATTTTTTCTTTTGCTGCTCATGCTTGTGAAGTAATATCTAATAAATGACTGCAAACCCGAGGTCATAGAGTTTAATTCCTTTTTTTCTTTCTAAGAGTTTTACAGTTTTTAAAACCTGTTTTTATGTTGTGTATTACATTTAGGTAATGTGATCCACTTTGGTCTCTGATCTACTTTGAACTAATTTTTATATATTATGTGAGGCAGATATTCAACTTCATTCTTTTGCATGCAGATATCCAGTTGTCCCAGAACAATTTGTTAGAAAGACTATTCTTTCCTGTGTTGAACTGTTTGGCATCTTTGTTGAAAATCAATTGACCATAAATATAAGATTTTATTTCTGGATTCTAACTAGAATTGATAGATTCCATTGATTTGTCTGTCCTGTGCCAGCACCACCCTGTCTTGATTACAGTAGCTTTTTAGTAAGTTTTAGAAATTGAGAAGTGTGAGTCTGCCAACTTTGTTCTTCTTTCTCAATATTGTTTTGACTATATTGTCTCTTTTACATTTTCATATGAATTTTAGTATCAGATTGTCGATTTCAGTAAAGAAGCCAGCCAGGACATTGATAGGGTTTACAGAGAATCTGTAGATCATTTTTGGGCAAATCTTAATAATATTAAATCTTCCAATCCATGAACATGGGATATCTTTCTGTTTCTTTAGATCTTCTTTAATTTTTTTCAATAATGTTTTGTAGTTTACAATGTAAAAGTCTTGTACTTTTTTGGTTGTTTGTTTCTACATGTTTTAAAATGCACCCACTGTTACAGCATGAATAGCCAAAAGAGGGAAATATAAAATGGCCTGGCTCCTTCTCCTAAATTCACCAATAAGGCAATTCATTTCTTCTCCTCTGAGGAGGAAAAAGGAGGGTGGGGAAAGGAGGGATGGAAAAAGAAATGGAAGATTTATTTGAATACAATTTTCTCCTAGGACCAGAAGTTCCTTTTAAGCCACATGACCAGAGGGACATAGGAATTCTCTCTATTAGACAGAACCTGATGATTGATTGGATGTGACAGTTAAAAGAGAAGAAAGTGTCGAGAATATTTCCCCAGTTTCTTGTGTAAGCTTGAATATGTAGTAGTACTATTACCCGGGTAAGATTCAGAAGAACTACTTTTGGGAGAATAGATTGAAATTAGTTTTGGACAAGTTGCATTTAAGGTGCCTTTGAAATATGTACACAGGATGAATATGTTGGTAGATAAATAGATATGGTCCTCATAGAAGGCTAGTAGCAAAGTTATTTTAGCTTAATTAACATATTAATGGTAAATGAAAATATGCAGAACAGTTGCAATCATCTAGGGACAGTTTATAGTTTTATATGAGAAGAGAGCCTAGAATTAAGTTTTGGGGAATTCCTTCATTTCCTGGAGAGATAGAGCAGGATGAGTTGGGGAAGTTGAGATAGAGATGTCTATGGTAGGAGGAAACAGGAGATTATAGTGTTCTGAAATCAAGAGTAGAGAATGTTTCCAGCAAGAAGGTGTGTGCTGAATGCCTTAGAGAAGTCAGATAAATACAACAAGACCAATTAAATTTGATGATATATGGTGACCTTGACAAGAACCATTTTAGGGCATTTGTGGTAGGGTAGAGGACAAGATTCTGAAGAACTAATAAAACAGAGAAAGGTACTGAATTAGAAGTAGTGTCTGTGAATAAAAACATAGAGAGGTAGCTGGTGGGGGAAATACAGTTAAAGGAGATTTTGTCCTTTTAAAAGAAGAGAAAGTTGAGAATGTTTAAATGTTGATAGCAAAGAGGCCACAGAGAGAAAAAAGATGATGATGAATTAAATGATGTGGGGCAGTCCATAGGATTAGGTTCTTAAGAAGGCAGGACTGTTCGTGTGCCTGGGTGGCTCAGTCAGTTAACTGTCTCACTCTTGATTTCAGTTCAGGTCATGATCTCAGGGCTGTGAGATGGTGCCAATGTCGAGCCCCATGTTGGGCTCCATGCTGGACATGGAGGCTGCTTAAGAGTCTCTCTCTCCCTCTCCTTCTGCCCCTCCGCCACCACCCCACTCTCTCTTGCATGTGCTCTCTCTCTCTCTCCCCCTCTGTAAAAAAGAAGAAAGAAAACAAGAAGGGAGGACTGTTAAAAGATCCACAGGACAGGTAAAAGAATTATCTTCTCAAATAAAGAGATCATCCATTCTTCATTCTGGAAGGATACTACATGTGTTGATGTCCTCTTTTAGGTTTGCCATTTGTGAAGGTTTGGGTTTTCTCTGTGAAGCGGAAGGAAGAGGTCACTGACTGAAAAGTCTTTGGTAGGTGGGAGGGTGCTGGAGATTGAAGGAGAGTAGAGAGTTGGGCATACTACTTATGAAGAATGGAAGAGGAAGTCAACAAAAGAGACATCGCAGTATTGCTGGATGGTATTGAAAGTTTGGTGCTGTGTGTGCAGGAGGGGATTATTGAGGGAGAGACAAGCAAGTGGCATGACGGATCCGAAGTGCAGATGACTGGGCCAGTAAACCTAACGTGAGGAGGTGGTGGGTTTAGACTAAGGTCCCTCCCAACTCTTTCTTGCTTCCAAGAAGAGGCTAAAATTAGTAAAATCATCTTCCACGGAGATATTTGGGAAGGACTTGATGGTTATGAGTGATGATTGCCAAATGTTCATCTTTATTTTCCCACAAGATGAGACAGTGTTTCCAGTTCTGTTCTGTTATAAAGAAAGAGCCAAGGACGGTTTTGTAGAACAAGGATTCCTACCTTGGTTTCCTCCTCCAGCTGCCTGGTGCTAACAGCTTTGAGTATTTTCTTACAGTCATATGCCTGGTAACTACAATTCAGAGTAAGACTCCAGACAGGAATTTGTGCCAACCAATTAGAAAAGGTCATTGCACTAATCCTAAACTGGAATGGGGATAGGGAGAGATGCAACTGGCAAGGCTAATTTTGTCATGTGGCATGCAAGGGCATGTGGCAAGCCAGTGGTCCCCACCTTATCTTGGCTAAGAGCCTATAATCCTTGGTTATGATCAGATGTATGGGGAAGGAAGCACTCACACTAAAAATCACCATGAAGTTAACTGTATTCAAGAGCAAGCCTTCAAGTTTCCCTAGCCATAAAGAATTCCAGAATGCCATGGCAGCCTTGCTGAATTACCCTCCTCCTCATCGCCTGGTGAGACTGTGTGTGTGTGTGTATCTTGGCAACCTCAGTTACCCTGTGACACGTTGCAGTGGGAACATTTATCACATTATGTGCTGAGAAAAGTAAAAGAAAAGGGAGTTGGCTGAACTGAACAAAGTAAAGCAGGGATTGTTGAACAAGGAGTCAAATTGCTAACTCTCAAATAATACCCATGTGGCAAGCGCGTTTGTCACTGGATTAAAATATTAGGTGTGTTTTTCTCTCTCTGTGTTTTAAAGAAAATTAGTTGTCTTACAATGTTGTAGAGAGACTTGCTTAGTGACAGGGTATAAATCAACACGTGGTGGAAAATCAGAATGTATTTTAATTAATATTAATCTCATGTGCTTCTTAAATGCCCAGTATTTAGAAGTGACACAAGCTCATTTTTGATTAGGAGGTTTGGAAACATTTTACTTTCGAGTAATTGACTCAGGGTAATAGTGGTTGAAAGCATTACTACTTGGTCATGGTAATAATAATGATAATGATAATAATTATTATCGCTACCGTTTATTACTTACTTTGTGCAAGGCACTGTGGTATTTGCATACACTCTATCATCTAAGTGACACAACAACCTTATAAACTAGTACTGTGATTTTATGGTAATTATTTTACAGAAGTCTTGTTTAACCAGCAAGAAAACTGGGCATTACTATCTGTCAGGCTAGAATTCACACCAGGGTATGTTTGTCTCTAGAGTCTGTGCTCTGCTACGTTCTGCCATTTCCTCCATGACCTTATAGTCTCCATGCCTCAGTTTCCTCTGTATAAAATAAGGATAAGTAATAACTTTAATCTCATTGGCATTTAAGGATTAAATGAGACAAAACATGTAAAATTCTGATAATGCCAAGTACATAGAAAATACTCAAGTAAATGTTAGTTGCATGACCGCACTAGAGTGAAATAACATATCTGCTGGAAGTTCTGCCGCTTGTGTTGTCTGTCCTGGTAATCCATCCATTTGCACTTTGAACTTCTTTTCTTGCAGTAGCGTTTCTTGCAATAAGACAGCTGACCTATCCACAAACACTTTCTTGGGATCAAAAGCTCAGATCAGCTAGCTGGTGCATGGGGCTACAGATAAAAATAGAATAAAGTAAAACCTAAATGGCCCACACTAAACCCACATTCATAGCTGCAGTTTTATAACAATATGCTGTATTCAGCCAAAAAAAAAAAAATCCTATAAAAAGAATGCTGTTTAGCAACAGGCTCTTTGAGAAGTATCTGTTTAGTTAAAACCATAGCTTTCTAAATGGGTTAGCAAATTCAGGACCAACATAAGAAAACCTGTGAATGTGCATTCCTGTGAGGATTTCTAGGATATGAGGTCATCTGCCTCATCTTTGCTTTCCCGTATGTTTAGGCAGTTACCATTTCAAATCTTACTTGGGAATACTACTCAGCAACAAAGAGGAAGGAACTATTGACACATGCGACAATATAGATGAGTTTTAAAATAATTATGCCCAGTGAAAGAAGTCAGACAAAAATAGGGCAGTGTGTATGATACCATTTATATACAATTCTAGAAAAATGAAGATTAATCTATAGTGACACAAAGTAGATAAGTAGTTGCCTCCATACAGGGTGGGGATGAGGGGAGCATTACAAAGAGGCATAAGGAAACTTCTGGAGGGTGATGGTTTCACAAGTGTATCAAGACTTACCAAAACTTATCAAACTATACACTTTAAATATGTGTTTATTACACTTCAATTATATCTCAATAAAGCTGTTTAAAAATGTCATAGGATACTTTAAAAGATTCTTTTTAAATATTGTAACTTTATTATTTTTCCTTTAAATCTGTTGTCGATTCTTTTTTTAAAAAGATTTTATTTATTTATTTGAGAGACAGAGAGAGAGAGATAGCAACAGAGAGCACAAGCAGGGTAGAGAGGGAGAAGCAGGGAGCCCGATGTGGGGCTTGATCCCAGGACGCTGGGATCATGACCTGAGCTGCAGGCAGATGTTTCACCAGCTGAACTACCCAGGTGTCCCTATTGTAGATTCTTATTTGAGAGAATTTTGTGTTTTCTGGTAACCTCAAACTTCTGAGTTGATGTTAGAATTAGCTATCAGATTTCACTTATTCACTTATACTCACATTTGTACCCTCCAACCCCCACACACATACATACACAAACCTGTTAACTGCACTGAAAGTATATGTTAATTTTGGAAGAAAAGACATTTTTATGTTATTGAGTATCATGAACCATGAATATGGTATATCTCCATTTATTTAGATCTCCTTTAATTGTCTTTCAATAGTTTTACAATTTTCTCCATAGGTCTTGTGCTTTTCTAATTATTTATAATCGTATTACTATTGAAAGGGTATTATTTTTGAAAAATAATTTTTCTGTTGAAAGTTTATAAAAATGCAACTGGTTTTTATACACTGATTTTTACGCCAGTACTCTTTTATTAATCCTTTTAGATTCTGTTGATTCTTTCAGGTTATCTATGTAGCTAATGAAAGCATCTGTGAATATTATGAGTATTTACACATTTTTTTGGCTGATTCTCATGACTTTCATTTCTTTCTCTTGCCTTAATGTTTGGGCTGGGTTCTTTAATAAAATGATGAATATAAATGCTGATGATTTCTTTTCTTCTTACTCTTATTCCTAATCTTAAAGGAAATGATTTCAGTACTTTATCATTGAGTATGAATTTACTTTGTAGAAAGATTTTGAATCACAGATTCAATTTTTAAAAAGTTATAGGACTACTAATTTTCCGTTTCTTCATTAGTCAGTTTTGCTAAGTTACATTTTCTTAGCATTTGTTTTCAAATTTGTTGGCGTAAAGTTGGTCATGAAAGTCTTTTACTATCTTTGAAATATCTGCAGCATTTTAGGTTATATCTATTTTCTTCTTCGTTTTGCTTATGAAAGCAAATTTTTTCTTGACAAACCTTGACAGTTTTTTACTGATTTTAGAAGTTTGTAAGAATTTCTACCTAATGTTAAAGTTTTATAAGTTTATAAGAATTAATAAAATGAAGTTTATAAGAATTTTATAATTGTAGGATAACTTTTTATTTGCAGGTTATTTCCATTATATATGTGTTCTAAATCTGAACTAATATTTTTTGCCTTCTCTCCTACTATTATGGATAAACTGTGCTCAAAGCTATGTCTGACTTCTTCATTTTTGCATTATATTTTATTCTTTACTCCTACTCAAAGATACTGGCCTGACAATTCTCCTTTCTTTCCCTACATCATCATATTTCCCCCTTGTTACTGGAACATTTCCATCAATGTAAAATATGCCATTATTTTTTCATCTTACAACAACAATAACAACAAATAGCATCCTCTTGACTTCACTGTTTTTTTTCCAGCTGCTGCTCTATTTCTGTTCTTTTGCAGCAAAACTCTTTTAAAAAGCTGTCTGCGCTTGCTGTTTCCAATGTGTCTTCTCATTTTTTTTTTCTTGAACTCAGTCAAATCAGGCTTCTGCACCAACCACTGCTCTGAAACTCCTTTCTTCTGGTCACCACATTGCTGAAATGTTGTTGCCATCTCTTAGTCCTTTTCTTAGTTGCCTGATTAGTAGCATTTGACACAGCTTGCTTATTCTCTCCTTTGCAACACTTTTCTTCCATTAGCTTCCAGTACACCATATCCAGCTGGTACCCCCACTGTATTTCTGGCTATTGCCTTTCAGTCTCTTTTTCTGGTTCCTCTCTTATCGTCACCATCTAAAATTTTAACTCTCTGATTAAAATAGCTTAATCTTTGGACTTTGGAACTTTCTTTTATCTATACCACCTTTTGGTGATTATCATCTAGTATCTTTGCTCAAAATATCATCTATATTCTAATGACTCCAAAATTGTATCTCCATCTTATATCTTTCTTCAGCACACCATTGTTAACTCTACTTTCTATGTGGACACCATGAACCTTCAATATGGCTGGTGGACAAAGTGACACTTAGGGTTTTTAGAAGTCAAAACCAGTTCAAAGCCAGTGCCTAATAACTCCTGAACTATCTGAGTATCCTTTTTCCTATAGTACAGTCATACTAATAAATGCCTACAGTGGAAAAGGATCAAGAGAAATTTATAGTATATATATATGTGGCAGAGTAGCAGGCTGTACCCTCAAATGAAACTAACCTCTCCCTTTAATGAAAGGGTTCTGGACTTATGCACGGAAACTGGGAGAGAGGCATTGTGTCAAGTCACGTCTGGTTTCTAACAGCCTGAAAATTATTATTTTATAGATCAAGTAACATTTTAGTAAGCTGTCTATGTATTTCATTCCTAGAGACACTGTCATTAATTTGCCACTGCCAAAGATATCTACAAGACAGAATATACTGATTACCAGTTTATTCCTTCCCCCATTATGGTAAATGTATCCACATTGCTTTTGTCACTTGGGCAATGACACTTGACCTCTGTAACTATAGGATCTCACTGAAAATCAGGAGAACATCTCAATGGCAGCATCTTCCATTTTCATACCTTTCCTACAGAGAACACCAACCAGAGAGCTTTCTCAAGATTCTGGTCCTCCTTCACCAATGTAAAGTGAGTGTCCTTTAAGCTGTCTCAGTGAATGTAGCACAGGTTGAGGGTAGTAGTGAGGTGGAAATGCAGGTCACATATGATAAATCTGCTGTAACACTCTTATTTCTTCAAGCCTTCTGGATCTGTTCTGCATTTTGCCAGGGATGTTCTGGCATCTTGATCTCATTAAATAAATGCAGGCTATCAAAAAGTCAAGGGTCACTCAACCAGAATAAGCTATTAGAACCACTTCTAATCAATATATTAAGCCCATAAACACTCATCAATACATCAAAACCAATACTTCTTGTGCTTTCCAGAATTCTATTCCATCCTCCTTGGTCTAACATCCTTAGAATCCATTTGGAGTATTCCCTATCTTCTCTCTGTAATTGTTCCGATGCACTGAGAGAATCCATCTCACCACAGTCCTTGTTACCTGTAATGCCACAGTAGCTGAAAGGCCATAGCCATTTAGTTTCCCAAGGACCTACTTCAGTGGGCAACTTACCACAAGCAATCACACATAATGCTTTGATTAATCATATGCCAGTGAATGTCATGGATCACCAACAATCCATTTCCCATTAACAAAGAGCTCGACACTCATGCAAACCCACAAAATGACCAAATTAAGCCCAATATACTATGTTTGATAGTCTGTTTCACAGGACTGTTCCTAGTACCAATATCTTTATGTCAGGGTCCATAGAAAACAAAGCATAGCAGCGTTTTGAACAGAAATGAATTGATTGAATGAATTAGTAACTATGACTAAAATTAGTATCTATATACCAGGAAAAGAAAAAAGAGCAAAAAAGAGAGGCCATGAGGGAGAGAGGGAGAATGAGGGGAACAGAAAGAACACTAGGGTGTCTCAGAGGTAGCAATTGCTGGAAGCAGCCATTCCCTTAGGGCTGGGAGAGAGCAAGAGGGAGAGGTTGGAAATTTTAAACCCCAGGAGCTGGGAGGAAGGGCCTGTGGTGCTGGAAGTCAGGCTTCTGACTAAGTCGCTGTGCTTAGCTGGTGCTGACATCCTTAGTGGGGGGAGGCGTGTGATGAGGATGTTTCTACCAACATCAGAATGATTAAAACTAGATTCAGCTGCTGTTACTGAAAGGGTCTGCTGCTATCAAGATGAAAGCATTGCTAGGGGGACGCTCACAGAAGTAAGAACAGGCAGGAAGCCAACAGGAAACCTACGGCACACAGTTTGTGATAATTTGAGGCTCGTTCTTATCTTGCAATCAAACTACACCTAAAAAAGTTATAGCATAGAAAATCACTGGTAGGGGGACGCCTGGGTGGCTCAGTCGGTTAAGCGTCTGCCTTCAGCTCAGGTCATGGTCCCAGGGTCCTGGGATGGAGGACCACATTGGGCTCCCTGCTTAGCGGGAAGCCTGCTTCTCCCTCTCCCACTCCCCCTGCTTCTGTTCCCTCTCTCGCTGTCTCTGTCTCTGTCAAATAAATAAATAAAATCTTAAATAAATAAATAAATAAATAAATAAATAAATAAATAAATAAATAAAATCTTTAAAAAAAATCACTGGTAGGGCCTCATAAAGACTAAATTCTTAAAAACAAGAGAAAATAGCACACATACAATATAGACAAAAGAGTGGTAAAAGATGTTGCCTTTCCATTTGTCTCACTTTGCAGGCATGTGTAAGAGCAAAGCATTTGTATACAAGCGAAATGTTTGGGTTCATCCTTATGGTCACACAATTTAAATTTGTTTCTGTAATTTTTTTCTTAAGAAGAAAGTGTCAAGAAAATTAGTGAGCATATAATGTCAAAATATCATCTTTTATGTGTATTTATTTGGTATATTTTTGGGTGAACAAGATGTTATTCTGAAAACAAAGGAGTTGTTCAAAATGTGGCTTAATTTTTCAAGAGCTATAATGGTGAAGAGTGGCTAAATGAATGGTTATTATGTAAAGTAAGTTTTCACTTGAGATTTAAGTGTGACTCCTAGAAAGCGAGAAGTAAAGCTGCCTTATTTTCAGGTCACAACTTGGTTTATCTTGAAAATTTTAAGAAATGTCCTGTAAAATTGTTTACTAATGTGAATTTAGCAAAGTCATAGAATGCTGGCCAGTGCACAAAAATCAATTGTATTCCTATAAGTAAGCAATAAACAATGGAAATTGAAATGTAAAAAGTATCATTTGTAATAGCAATAAAAGTCTGAAATACTTAGGAATAAATTTATAAAATATGTGCAAGACACACACTTTAAACTGTGATGCAATGTAAACCACAATATTTGCTGAAAAGTATTACATATAATATTAATATTAAACGTATTTAATAATTAAACTCACATTAAATTAATATAATATTTAGCCTAACAAATTATATGCTTTAATAGAAAATATTGTGTCTCATGAAAAAATTGCTATCAAAGGAATGTAAAATAAAACCACAAGTAGATACTATAGGTACAAAATAATGGCTAAAATAAAAAATACTGATAATACCAAGTGTTGACAAGGATGTGGTACAACTAAAATGCTCATACATTGCTTGTGAGAATGAAAAGTGATTACAGCCACTTTGGCAAACAACTTTGCAGGTTCCTAAAAAACACCCACCATATGACCCACCAGTCCCACTCCTAGGTATCCAAAGAAATGAAAACATATGTCCACATGATTGTACAGGAATATTCATAGGAAAGTTGCCCATAATAGCCAAGAACTAGGAACAAATCAAATGCCCTCAAAAGCATTATGTTAGATTAAAGAAGCCAAGCATGGAAGACTGTATGATTGCATTTATATGAAATCGAGAAAACTATAGAAACCATAGTCAAAACTATAGAAAGCAGACCTGTAGGTTTTAGGGTCTGGAGTTGGAAGAGAGGATTAACTTCAAGAGGAGAACTTTTTGTTGTGACAGAAATATCCTGAATCACAATTATGTGTGGCATTTATACAACTGTGTGCGTTTATCTATTCTCATCAGATTGCTCACTTAAGATTGGTGAATGTTATTGTATGTAAATTGCACCTCAAAAAGCTGATTTTTAAAAAATTTTCAAAAGAAAACTAAAGTGTCTTTCATGAAACTGAGAGTAATTTATACTTTCACAAGGAATGCAGCCTCGTGTGTCTCCTTACTTCCCGAGGAGGCAAAGTGAAAGAGAAGGGAATGCTCACATTTCCCCTTAGCTTAGGGGAATATAACCATGAAATGTAATTTCTTGTGTTCATTCTCCAAGGAAGTAAGGCTATCTTCAAGTGTGATTTTTTGTGTGCTTTTGGAACGTGTCTTAGACTCTTTATTAAAACCTCTTATTAAAAATATTGTTGGTTTTCTTCTCACTTGATATTTTGTAACCGGAGTGTCATTTATTAGTGACTATGCAGCTATTCTGTTGGTTGTCATTGAGGAAAGCATATTCTCTAAAAAAAAAAGCTCTATTCTATTACTTCAATATGCATATGTCAGAAATGAAGAAAATACACCTTGTTTTATTTTGTTGTTATGATTATGAAGTTAATGGAAACCTTTAAATTTATCATATGATCTCTTAGAGGAATGCTTATTTTAAAAGAGGAGTGGCATTTGCCTAGCTTTATGAGCTCTGCTGGAATGTTATATACATTATTTTAATGTAACTTAATCTCGACACAATTCAGAGAGTAGGTATTATTCCACTTTTTTTTTTTAATATGAGAAACTGAGGCTAAGAAAGGCCGACTTGCTCGAGTTCACAAAGCCATTTACAGGCAGAGTTGGGATAAAAGCCAAATCTGTGTCTCAGGATTCGAAGGTCATGCTCTTTTTATCCCAGTATACACTGCCTCCAAAACTAAGGAAGCAAATGATGGAGGAGAGGAGAAGAGTGAATGTTCGGGGGATAGTAAACATTTGTGAGATTCAGAACACAGGTCTGCTCCTTAGCCTGAGAAAGCCTAGGTGTTCTGAGACCTGGCCTCCAGCATTCTCCGTAGCAGGAAACAGCAGTGTGTGTGCGGTAACAATTAAATCAGGGTCCTTGAGGATAGACCAAGGATTGATATAGAGGTGTACACGTATGGATCTGGGTATGTAACCGTGCATATACGTGCACATAAACACTGTGGGAGTCTGCTTTGGCTGTTATAATAAAATACCATACACAGCGTGGCTTGAACAGCAGACATCTATTTTTCACAGTTCTGGAGGCCGAAAGTCAAAGATAAGGGTGCCAGCCTGGTCAGGTTCTGGTGAGAACCCTCTTCCTGGCTTGTGACACCTGTCTCCTCTTTGTGTCCTCACATGGTGGAGAGAGAGTGAGCTCTGGTCTTTCTGCCTCTTCTTATAAGGACACTGATCTCCTCCTAAGGATGGGCTCTACCGTCATGAATTCTTCCAGACCAAATTATCTCCCAATAACCCCAAATATCATCACACTGGGGGCTAGGGCTTCAACATATGAATTGTGGGGGAACACAAGCATTCAGTCCAAAGGGTACACACACACACACACACACACACACACACACACACACACACACACACACCAGCTGATTCTAATGTGCAGCCAAGGTTTTGAACCATTGCTTTCGAACAGTGCCTCTCAAGCTTCCGCGTGCATTGAAACCACCTGGAGAACTTGTTAATCAATGTACTGATGGGCACCACCCCCAGAGTTTCTGACTCTCTAGGTTTCAGGTGGGGCTCCAGACTTTGCATTTCTACCGTGTCTCCAGGTCATGCTTATGTCGTGATCTTACTTTGAGAACTGTTTTAGAAGTTGCTGGCCTCTGGTGTACACAAGCTGGTAGAAATTAAGTGTAACTACTTTTAATCAACTCCTGAGTTCAGGAATTCCATCCACGCAAATTCTCTTATTTGATCAACAAGTATTTGTTGAGTGCCTAGTAACATCTAGGTCTTCTGTTAGGTTCAGGGGATACACTAGGGAATAAGGCAGACAGAAACCCTGCTCTCTGGGGCTTCTATTCTCTTGGAACCCAAGGCTGTGTGAGTCACTCCTTTGCATTTCTAATGCACTACTCGCTTTGCTATGTAAGTATTTATCTCCCCATTTACGGTGGGAGGGACTGTATCGTCGTTCATTCATTCTTTCGTTAATGTGCCAGACTTGCTTGCTAACGAGATCCAAAGTAAAAACCATAGTCCTCATCCTCAGGAAATTCCCTGGGTAGCAGTGAAGACAACAAACGGAAAAGGACAAGCCATAGCAATAAATGTGAGAGAGGCTGTAGAAGATGCTATTACCAAATATCTCCCTGGCCGGGACACCTTTTCCTCAGCTGCTGCCAATGCTAAGCTAATGCCTTACACCTGCCACCTGTTTTGGACCTTGGCCCCGGCTAATGGAAACCACCTGGCCTGGAGACTGTTGAGAAGTTACCGCCTACCTATTTACTTCTTGGAGTAAGAATAGACTTCAGCCAGGGGAAGAAGATGGGGGGAAGCAACGAAGTCAAAAGAATCTGGGGAAAGGACCCACATGTGGCGAATGTAACTGGGACATGCTAGGAGGGTGTGAGCTCTGGGAGGTGAGCCTGGACGGTACAGACGATGAATGCTTTTGAATGATATAGGCAGCCATTTCATGCTGTCTTCAGGATTTTAAATGGGTGAGTGGCATGGTCAGATTTCCATTTTAAAACCATTACTGTGGCTTGAAGGAGGAATTGGGGGACGGGGGAGGTGAGATTGGAGGCACCGAGTTAGTGGCTAACTGTTTTGGCTCTGAAGTCAGACTTCCTGGGTTTGAATCCTTGATCTTCCTCTTATAATCTGTAATACATTGGTTAAAATATGTAATTTCTCAGTGCCCTCAGTTTCCTTACGTTGGAATTAAAGGTAGAATTTACTCTCTAAGGTCGTGAGGAGAAGAAATTAATCAAAGCATGTAATGTACTTAGAACAGTGCCTGGCTCATAGAAAGTGCTTGGTGCTGGCTGTTATTTACTGTTTTCTTATTACTATTAGTAGTAGTAGCAGAAGTAGCACAAGGAACGCAGCAGTGATGGCGGTAGTCTGTTCAGGTGAGAAAGGATTGGAAGCTAAACTAGGAAAGCAGCACTGGGGGTAGAGGGGGAAGAATTTTGTATAATATTTAGGTTTCAAGTCTTGGTAACAGTTTGAACTTAGAAGTGGATGAAAATACAGGTTGGGCTCCTGGTTAGATATTCAGTGTTGCCATTTCCTGAGATGGGGCTCCCAGGAGGAGATGCTGATTTTAATGGGGAAGTTGGAGTTTAGTGTATTTTTCATCTGAAATACATTTGCTGCATCCTTGGGGAAATTCCCGTATGTTGTAACAGAGGTTATACACGTCTGACATCAGGGAGACAGACCAACTTAGCCTCGAGATAACTATTTGATAGTCAAGAGTATAACTGTCGTATCTATCTAGTGCCCCGAATATTTTTAAATTAGTTGAGAAAATAATTAGAAAAAATGAGGGCAAGAAACAGGTTTTAAAAGATGTCAAGCAGAAGATGAGGATGGAGGTTTCAGGATCTAGCCCCCACCCCAAAAAAAAGTAATAGAAAAAATGCAGCCTTGGGAAGAACACAAGGTACACCAGAACTCTTAAATAGAACCAATAATGTCCACCAGGTCTGTAAAACTACAAAAGTACACTCACCTTGTCTAGGCAATGTCTGCAATTCCCAGACCACAGAGGGAATAGAGAGTATAAAAGGAGGCATTTTTACCTTTAAAGTTACAGGTGACATTCCAGGTGCAAGGTGAGGAAAATATCACATGTTCTCTTTGATGAATTTTCTTTTAACGCTGGGGCCTAAGCTAAAGTCATTCCACAGTGTGTAATGCTAGCTCTGTTAGAAAAGCTGGCTGTTTTAGATGTTTTCTTAAAAAAAAAAAAAAAAAAAAAACCCTGAGAGCAGGGCATCATAGAAGGCTACAGTGATCTAGAAATGAGCAAGTTAGAAAAAAATCAAAAAGAGGTAGGTAGAATAGTTCTAGGATCAAGAGTTCCCATTCCCCTGCCAGATAAATGAAAACTATATAAGAGGTTTAACTGTATTTTACAAAGCTAAGTGTGCAAGACATGTTGATAAATGAAAACTATATAAGAGGTTTAACTGTATTTTACAAAGCTAAGTGTGCAAGACATGTTACTTTATTTTTTTGAATCAAATTAAATTTGGTCCTGGGCTTCTATACTGCAGAGATAGTGGTAAACTCACTGTGGGTTGTTATTGGGACTCCCTCCCTATTTATAAGTGTAATGCAAGGATGAAATCTTTGGCTACATATGCTTTCCAGAGATGTGGGCTTCATTCTGGTTACCCCTGAAAAGCCCATGATCCTTTGAAGTCCAAAGGTGCTGTTGCTCTTTCCCACGCAACTCTTGGGGCACAGGAATCTGAATTTTCAATGCCAAATTGCATACCTGGAGAAAACATACTTCCAGAATGAAAGGGGAAATCAAGACATTTTAAAATGAATGGAAACTAAGAGAATTTGTTGCCAGCAGATATATAAATGGGGGACTGAAGGAAGTTCTTTAAACAGATGTTATGTTTGATGGTTTAAAAAAATTATTACACTGATAAGGCTTTAAATACATGTAGAGGAAATATTTATTGCAAGTACAGGAGGGTAAAGGGACATAAAGCTAGGTAAAGTTTCTACACATTACTTGAACTGGTAGAATGACAATACCAAGCCGACTCTGATAAGCTATGTATATATAATGTAGTAACTCCAGCAACCCCTTAAAAAGCTAAACAAAGGGAGAAACTAAAAAATGCTATAAATAAATTAAAATGGAATTCTGTTATGAAAAACCCCACAAGAAGACAAGAAAAAGAAAATGGAAACAAAAAACAGAGGGAACAAACAGAAAACAAAAAATGACATGTGTCTAATTTATCTATTTTTTGTTATTGTTGCCCTTGCTTGTGGTGCCATATTGATGAAATCATTGCCTAATCTAAGTTCATGTGGATTTATACTTGTATCTTCTTCTAAGAGCTTTATACTTTGATCTCTGATCCATTTTGTTAATTTTTGTATATGGTGTGAGGTAGGGGTGTAACCTTTGGCACCCTTATTGAAAACCAATAGGGTTTATTTCAGGGTTCTTAATTCTATTCCATTTGTCTATATGTCTATGCTTATACTAGTACCACGTTGTCTTGATTACTGTAGTTTATAGTAGCTCTTGAAATTGGGAAATGTGAGTCCTCCGATTTTGTTTTGCTTTTTCAAAATTGTTTTGGTTCTCATCCCTTGCATTTCCATATGAATTTTAAGATCCGTTTGTTTCTTTCTGCAAAAAGACAGCTGGTGTTTTGGTAGGGATTGCACTGAATTTGCAGATCAATTTGGGAAATATTACCATTGTAATAATATTAAATATTCTGATCCACAAACACGGGTGTTTTTCTACTGAGTTAGGCCTTTAATTTCTTTCAATGATGTTTTGTAATTTTGAGAGTATAAATTTTACATTTCTTTATTTAATTTATTCATAAGTATTTTTGATGCTATTTTCAATGGAATGATTTTCTTGATTTCATTTTTGATTGATTATTGCTACTACATAGAAATACAATTAATACTCATATTTTGATATATCTTGCAACCTTGCTGAACTCATTGATTATCTCTAATCGTTTTTAAGTGGATTCCTAGAGGAATTTCTATGTATAAGGTTATATGATTGGCAAATGGAAACAATTTTACTTATTCCTTTCTAATCCAGAGATTTTACTTAATATTCTCACATAATTGCCCCGGCTAAGACCTCTACTATTATGTTGCATAGAAATAGCAAGAGTGGACATCCTTATCTAGTTTCCAATTTTCACCATTAATTATGTTAGTTGTAGGTTTTTTGTAGACAAGATTTTGTATATACTTTCAACACCAAGGGGATAATATCAAGTTTGGTAATTTTCAGCCTGATTTTTCACTTAATGTACCACAAGTGTTTCTCCATATAATCAAATGGATTTTTCCTACGTGACTGTAATGGCTACATGCTATTCTATTTTATGTTGCACCTTTTAATACCAATTCTTTTGTAATTTCTCTAAGGTTAGTTATTCTAAAAATCAATATAAACCCATGTAGATTGTTTTTTTAGGCTAAAACCTGAGAAATAGCATATCTGGTTTAAAAGGCATGTATCTGTGATTTTTCTAATTCAATTTAATACTGATTCTACCTTTTGATAACATTTAAAATATTCACATATTCAACTTTATTGTATATTTTTTCCTTCTGGGGTATGTGATTATCAAAGATATTTCTAGGTTTTTTTCTTTCTCTTTCTTTCTATTCCAGGCAGAGAAGGGAGCATCAGAAACTTGGTCCTGAAGAATACATTGTTTAAATAATGCCGGGTTTGATGCATTAATATAGTTAGTAAAAAAATTAGTTTCTTCTAAGTTTATAGCTGGATTGAATGGATATCTCTGGGTTGTTGAAACAATCATCAAAGCAGTCACAATAACATTTTGCAACTCGATAGGCAGCAACTGACTGGGAAATGAGATATGTTTAGCAGGCACATTGCACGGGTAGGAGACTATGAGAAACTGAGTTAAAGAATGGGAAGGGAGGAATCATCCTACAATAATGTGGGGGGGAGGGGTGGGCCATGAAAATCTGTGCCTGGTGAATCAAACAAGAAAAGATAATGGTCATTAACTGTGAATAATCTGAGCTTCCATGGTATTAGAGTTTACTATAATATAAAATTCTGTTTTGGGACCACTGTGCCAAAGAACAAATGACATTTTGCTTAAAAAAAGAGAAATAGGGGCCTCTGGGTGGCGTAGTCATTGAGTGTCTGCCTTTGGCTCAGGGAGTAATCCCGGAGTCCTGGGATCGAGCCCCACATCAGGCTCCTCCACTGGGAGTCTGCTTCTTCCTCTCCCACTCCCCCTGCTTGTGTTCCCTCTCTTGCTGGCTATCTCTCTCTCTGTCAAATAAATAAATAAAATATTAAAAAAGAGAGAGAAATAGTCCTCACACTGGGCTCTGTTTTACTTTAAAGTTGTTTTCCAAGAAATTAAGAGCCTTTTCTAAATGTGACATTTCAAAGCCTGGGGTTTGTGCTTATATACAATTTATCTCTTAGCACATATTAAAGGGAAAGATGCTTTTATGAAATTTCACTCCACTATTAGCACAGTCAATGCCTTTAGAGTTTGGAAATTCTAGGTTTCTTGTCAAGATATCTACATCTGTATCCCCAGCTCCTTAGCAAGGAATATAAACCTTTAAAACATGAGCTTATTTGGAGCACCTGGGTGGCTCAGTCAGCTGAGCATCTGACTCTCGATTTCAGCTCAGGTCAAGATCTCAGTGTTGTGAGATCAAACCCCGCTTTGGGCTCTGAGCTCAGTGCGGAGTTGGCTTGAGATTCTCTCCCTCCCTTTCCCTCTCCCCCTCCCCCAGCTCGTGTGCTCTCTCCCTCTCAAATAAATAAAACTTCAAAAAAAATAAAATATTAGCTCATTTACTAAAATTTATTGAGATATGGCAATGTTATGCTAAACCTAGGCAAGACAAAGTCCCTGTGCTTCGACATTGCAGATCCAAGTATAGAGAAAAAAAGATAAATAAAACAAGGTGATGATGATAGAATATAAAAATCTATAGTGTAGTCTTATATATCTGGTGCTTAAGATCAGGACCGAACCAATATTCTGAGTACCTATACGACATATGGTGATGCTTTAGAGGAGGTATGGGGGTAGAGGCTCTAGACGTCAGGTAAAGCGAGGATGTATCCTGCTGCACAAAGAGTCAAATGTTCTGGGTGAGATGGGGCTTGAGATCATAGCATGCAGAGTCAGATAGGATCTCCGATGCCTCTCAGTTCCTCAGTCAGATCATGAAACAGGAAGCACATTCATTCTCTCAGTGTAGGGGGACAGAAAGGAAGATTTCAGGAGATGAGAGGTGGGTGTAAACACTATGAGAGGAATGCAGTGAAAAAAAACACTGAAAGCTGTGGGTCAGCGTGGTCAGCTTGGCACCCAAAAGCGTTCATCACCGCGCTCTGGAGGCATGGTGCTGTCTTTGTTTAGATCCTTGAGCAATCCACACGGACGGCTGGGAGGGGACGCGCTAAAGGTTGATGGACTGGAAGGAGACCAAGGGTGCTGAAAAATACACTGTCAAAGTGATCAGTTACTGGTGTGTAGCTTCCGTGGTGACCTCAGTCCCCATAGTCGAGAGCCTTCCTCTTTCCTCCCATGGCTACTGCTGTAGTAGGACTACAACCCGTCTCTGCTGGGGCCGCTGTGTAAGACCCTTGTTAGGCAATACTTTCAAGGTCTGCCCTCCTCTTGCCTAAACGTTCTTCATACTAATGATCAGTCTTTGCAAAACCCCACTTTCGGCATGTCTGATCCTGCCAACCTGAAGTTTCTGCTTCAAGTTCACACTTTACTGATCATTTTCAAGTACTTCCATAAACTGTTATGAACCTTATTTCATAGGGTTTTTTTCCCCAGATATTTAGCCCTGGCCTCACCTAAGTCAGAATTTTTATTTTTGCTTCTGTGCTTTTGCTCAACTATTTCTTTGGCCTCACTTCCCTTCGTTTAGAGTCTACTGACCCTTCAAGGCCCAGTCTAAATGCTATTTTTAACTTGAAACTGTAGGCTACATACGTCAGCTCATGAATGTTTGTTTTCTTTTCTCTTTGCCAGGGATGAGTCTGTGAACTAAGATGCTGGGAAAGAAATGACCTCCTTTCACATTCTGGTGAATCCAAGTTTCCTATCGTCCCATTCTGCTTTCCACACTGTATAGTAAACATTCTGACAATGGAAGTCATTCTGAGAATCCTGTAGCCCCTCAGGCAGTGCTGGGCATCAAGCAGTTAATACACAGGGTGTGCTTGTCGACTGAGGATGCCATGTTGAAAAATATCATGAGGATGCTCAGTATACGGAAGTGATTGAGAGTTGAATGGCACTAGTCGAGAGAGTTTCCAAAGAAGTTAATATAATTTTGCAAGGGTTTTGTTTCTTTACAAAGACCTAGAATGAGGGATAGAAAAGGAAAAAGTTCCAAATATTATGTGGTCCTCTGTGTTGTTTGGTATAAACATCCTAGGAAAAAATAGAACCTGGAATATTTGATGGACCCTCCAACTATGACATATCAACCTGGAATGTGCTTTATTATTTTTTTTATTACTCAGAATCCCTGTGATTTTTAATAGTGGAAATTATCCAAGGGCAAAGAATGTGTGGTCCTTTTGACCAGGAACTAGTTTCCATAAATAAAATAGCTTACTAATTATCATCTCTTCTGTCTCCAGTCCATTTCTGCCACCCATAGCAATGAAGGACTCCATTAAAAAACATTACTATTTTATTAAAAATGTTAGACTGATTTATTATTCCTTTTAATTTCCCAGTAGATTTTGAAGAGATTATGGAACCATCTGCATATGCCCAGAAGCAGTAATAATGATAGCAGGAGAACCTGCCTCAGCTTTAGTGGTCTTTTCTTTTTTTTAAAAGTGACCTGAATGGGGTCATTGCATTTACTGATCAGTTACAGTTCTCTATCTTTCAAACTGATAATGAGGGACATCGTACTTCTCTATACTCTTTTAGGGCGGAGTAAAAATGAATGTTTGCTGAAGTAAACAGTTCATACAGGCTACTTAATGGGTGTATTCAGTAACCAGAGCTCATGAAAATGTTGAGCTAGTTCATTCTTCACTTGTTTTCCTGTGCTGTCTATCCTTTACTAGTCTGGTGAAGCTTAGGAACCATGTCTGTACCAGTTATAAAGCTACTGGTTCTTAGATGCAAACTCACTCCTCTAAATCCTGCCGTGTGATGCTGAGGTTGAGACTTTGCCAACCACGCTGCAGCATGGCCACCTGGCTCCCTGCGAGGCTATGCCCGTGGAGGCACTAGAGATAGATGACAAGACTGGGGGACGGAACAGGGAGGATTTTTTCCATCCTGTTTGTTTTGTCTGGGTTTCCTGTTTGTTTCCTTCCTGTTTCCTATTACTGTGCAATATTTCTTCCCCTTAGCATCCGCAATATACTTGCATAACAACAGCTGGATTCTTTCTGTATCTTTTCCAACACGTACAGTGTTGGGTTACGGCACCAGCTCAGAGACCTCAGCCCCAGCTGTACTTCCTCCTCAGGAGTCTGCATTTCAGCTCCACAGGGTCTTTCCTCTAAGTTTAAAAGGCTCCAACCTCTTCATATATATATTTTTTTGGGGGAGGGGCCAGGCCAAGGAGTGTGGTTGCCTCTTACAATTGATACCTTTGTGATATTTTAATGCAGTGGTAGGCAACTACACATAGATATTGACTATTGCCCCTTCTGTTCCGGAACAGGAGAGTTGAGTTCTTGTGATGGAGACCACATGACTGTATTAAAATATTGGCCATCTGGTCCTTTATACAGAAAGTTTACTGAACCCTGCCTCAATGTTCTATTCTTGCCTTCTTAGTTAACAAGTTTACACTAGAATCTAAAATTTTCATATTAAATTCTCTCTGTTCAAATAACTCAGATGGTTCTGTTTACTGCTTGGAACTTGACGGATTTAAAAAAACAAAAAACAAACAAACTGGTTCCACAAGTGGTCCCAGGAAATGGACACCCCAAAATTGGGATTTGGAGATTGGTTTGGTCATGTTCTTGGGCTTGAACACAATGCTGAAATTAGGTCCTAGTAATCCATGGCATGCCGCAGCGTCTTGTTTAATCAAATGATCATCTGTGATTGATTGTGATAAAGTGAGTGCCTAAGCAGCTACTGACCTTGACCACTATGACAGTAATGATGATGACAAGGACTTTGGTGTGGAATGGATTTTCTGATTGCTCATACAGAAAGAAAATGACAAATTCAGACACTCAAAGAGGCTCTATTGCAGCGCTGAAAGAATATTTTATTTTTTGTAGCTACAGAGCTAACACTGCTGAAAATCAGATACAAAATTTTAACTGGACATAATGCACAATTAACGAAACACAAAAATGCACAGCTAACTAACAAAAGTTAAATTCATAATTTTTTCAAGTCTCTCATGTATAAGCACTGAGTCTTACTTGGGAAGAAATGCATTCCTATTTGGTGAAATCTATGGACCCCTCTTGGACTATTGCTTTTTAGATGCATAAAATAAAATATAAAGAATCAAAAGGAATCTAACATTGAAATACGGTAATAAAACCGTTAACACATTTTTAAGAAATGAATGCTTTAAAGAGTAAGATCTAGCAGTAGGTCTTATAAATGCTATAATTTTGAACAGTTTCTTGAGATATCTGCATCAACTGTAATGTAATGTTTTCATATCCACTATTTCTATTGTTGACAAAGTAATTGGTAATGATAATGCTACTGTGAGTTCTTGCCCATATATATTATAGAAGGAAATCCTAAGTTTCACTTAGTGGTTAATGCAGATAAAGATGTATTTGCTTTTCCTCCCCCAGTTCAGTAATCCGAATCACATCCATGTATCCCAAACTAAGAATCTCTGTTTTAGTTGTATAGATATTCTTGAGAAGTTAGCTGAATATATCAAAATTAATTAGATGAGAGCCAAAGCTGTGGGGCTCATTTAATCTCCTCTGAACTCTTTCTGCTTACAACCCATCCTCATATCATTCTCCACGTCTTATCCCAGGAATCTCTTCTCTAGGAGACTTGGGTGAGCTACGTCTTGTACGTGCATCTATGTCGTACCCTGGACTTCTGCTATCAAAAATGTACTACTTACGTACTTTCTGTAGTGTGCTTTCCCTGTTAAAGATCTATGACACTATACTGTCATTTACCTTTATGTATTCTCCCCAACACACTCTATGCTCTCTGTTTCTGGAGACAGTGTCTGACTTGTTGGTTCTCTCACACAGGACCTACCACCTAGTAGATACGCTCAATCTATATTTGGGAATAAACAAGAGAATGAATTGATGAATTCCAAGCTGAAAGTAGTTTTTCTCATACTCATGGCCGAAATTCTCGGCTAGGTATTTCATACGAGTGTTGCCGTGAGTGGAGATAGAAGAGAGAATACGAAGGATGCATCCACACAAATCTGCCCGCCGTTAGAAAAGCAGCTCTGTGCTCAGACTCTGACAGTGGTGTGGTAGACACATTAATTACTGGGGTGGACACTGTTGGTTGCCTACCTAGTAACCACTGTTCCATTTTTTTCCTTGCAGATAGAATTATGATTTGTTTTTACAGTATCCGTATGATATGTCAGGGGAGACTGGGTCGCCTATTAGGGTTGGGGATAGGAGATGAGTCTTGTTTAAGCTAATCCAGTCATAGTAATTCCCTTTGGCAGTGTTTGTTTTAGGCATTGGCACATCATGCAGTTATGGGCGATGAAACAAGACGGCAAATCTGCTGAGGGGTGTCTAGGAGAAGACAAAAAGGGATGCATGGGAGGCAACATTCCTGTTCCTTTCCCTTGGAAGTGATTATACGAGGAGGTGATACCTGGAGCTCATACAAGCAAAGTGTGACCAGGAGGGGAGCGGCTGGCACGCTCAGAGTGGCAGTGTGGAAAAAATGGAAAGAAAGTGCACCATTGTTGGTATCATTGCGATGCTGTATTAGTCAAATGTGGTACTTGTTATAGAGCAGATGTTTTTATTGTTTAAGCCATTTTTTTGACTGGCTCTTTCATCACTTGCATCCCAAAGTGTCATAACTGCATCATCTTCTTAAGTGAAGGACAGCTTTACTAATGCTCTGGACCAATGTGATAGGGATTCCTTTCTGCCTGGGATTTTCATACTTGAGAACAACAGAGGTCTGCCATAGGATACAGGAATTTTTTAGAGATCCAAAGCTCTAGCAGACTAATTTAGAGAGTGGGTAGGGTGCCAGCTATTTCTGAAGCTCATCAAATGAGAACATTCAAAGCTGAGTGATAAGCCTTTGTAGGTGAACCAATGCCAACACCCCTTTCAAACCCCAGTATTCTATGGCAAGGCATTCCTGCAGCATGTTATGTGTTACCATGTTATGAAACTGGCTTTGACATTTGGATGTCTACCACTTGGTGAGTGGTTAGTTATAAAATGCTATTGGTTCAACAGATTATACTTCTGGAATAAAGCCTGGACTTCTGGGATCTTTTTAGTGGCTGGTTTATTTGTATTTCCAAGGCCATTTTTCCAATAAGCCAACACAATCAAATTACATGC
The DNA here is from genome assembly GCF_023065955.2 of Ursus arctos. NCBI lineage: Eukaryota > Metazoa > Chordata > Mammalia > Carnivora > Ursidae > Ursus > Ursus arctos. Next base: position 21,410,212 of record NW_026622930.1, read on the forward strand.
AGCTTTGAAGACATTCTACCTTACAGTTTGACATTTTAATTAGGACTTTAAAGAGATAATAATCACTGCCCACAACTTCCCTAATGTTACCTAGAAATGGGTGAGTTAATTAGGATCCCAGAAAAACCACTGCATACATTTCTTTTTAATTGTTTTTCCAAACTTCCATCACCACATCTCTTGGCTTCAACTCAGACCGAATCAAACAAACAGCAGGGAAGGGTTCAATCTCTTCAGCCTTCTGAAAAATCTACGGGTGCAAATAAGGAAGTCCATCTGTGTCCATCATCTACAACTGTATGTTTCATTCTGCACAAGATATTTTTCTTTCATTTCAAGATTGCTTTTGAAAGGAAAACCATGCCAGTTCCTTTTATTAGATCATTCTCCGTGAAAGCCATTAGGATCCTGTTCACCTGGCCCCTTTGATTCTTATATCTCTACTTCACTATTCTTTATCTCTTCTAGGGTAATGTTATTACTAATGGGTGGTCCCACTAAGGAATTTTTTAGTGCTCTCTGACTGCATTAAATTCCTTCTTAAGTGGATTTTACAAGGTGGAAGGAAAAATGAGTCCATCTATTATTGAGAAACAAAGGGGCCCGGGGTGTGATAGCAATTCAAGAAATGAATTCTGTTCTCTTGGGTGGATTATGTGTAACAGGAAGCTCACTGCCTCACCAAGACTTGCCCCTCCCTATCTCTTGGGTCAATATACAAGCATGGAAATGTGGTAAATGTCTGAGTTGTTTTCTAATGCTCTGATGTGTTTTGACACAGCCAGGAGGGAGAGGTGGTTGCTTCTTCCCAGAAGAGGTTTAAGGAGTGTAACAATATGTCACTCTATCATTCTGCCAGGCAAATACCTTTAGCCTCACTTTTTTTTTTATTATAATAATATTTTTTTATTATATTATGTTAGTCACCATGCAGTACATCCCTGGTTTTTGATGTAAAGTTCGATGATTCATTAGTTGCGTATAACACCTAGTGCACCATGCAATACGTGCCCTCCTTACTACCCATCACCGGTCTTTCCCATTCCCCCACCCCCCTCCCCTCTGAAGCCCTCAGTTTGTTTCTCAGAGTCCATAGTCTCTCATGCTTCATTCCCCCTTCTGATTACCCCCCCTTTCTTTATCCCTTTCTTCCCCTACCGATCTTCCTAGTTCTTATGTTCCATAGATGAGAGAAACCATATGATAATTGTCTTTCTCTGCTTGACTTATTTCACTTAGCATTATCTCCTTGAGTGCCGTCATGTTGCAGCAAATGTTGAGAACTCGTTCTTTCTGATAGCTGAGTAATATTCCATTGTATATATGGACCACAACTTCTTAATCCAGTCATCTGTGGAAGGGCATCTCGGTTCCTTCCATGCTTTGGCTGTTGTGGACATTGCTGCCTTTAGCCTCACTTTTAAACTTGATTATATGTGCCTCAGTCTCCAGTCGGATGATCAGTTGCAACCTTTATCTCAGTTCCTGCGATCTTGCAGTTAACAAAGTTCTTTTAACTAAATAGTTGGGCTATTGGTGGTTAATTTGAAAGATCACTTCAATTTGCAACTTCCCTGATGACTTCTTTAACATCCTGCTTAATGTATTCACTTCGCTCTTGTTCATTGTGAGAGACGGGTTTACTGTGACTCAAGTGAAGCTCAAGCTTTCAGACCCCTTGTTTGCAGGGTCCCCTCCAAGTCTCTAGCAAGAACTCTTGCAATGCAATCACATATTTGTGCAAAATTTGAAAATGCAAGATAATCTAACAACAATCAGTTATAGCCACCATGTACTTTCACAGCCAATTTTGTATTCTTTTTCTTAAAGAAGGACCCCCCCAAATTTCATAAACCTTAAAGCTAAACTCGACCTGTCTCCTCCATTATATAAATACTTTTTAAAGGATTGTAGGTCCTAGATTAGAAAAGTGTGATGTGTCCAGATAGCTACAAGGTTGCTTTCCAAGTAGCTATCTATGCAAAGGAATGTCCTTGAAACAGACAAAATTTGTTTGGTATATTTTATTTTTCCGGTCTCCATGTTTCTCTGAGATTTCTCCAAGTTTGAGATCTTTCTCTATCTTGGGAGTTTAAATCAGTTAAGATGTGTGTGGCATTTAGGACAGGGAATATGCACAGTAAGCCCTCAGTGAATGCTAGCTATAATAATTATTGTTGTATTTATTTCCTCCAAATTTTGCAGACTTGTGTATATCTTTTTTACCACTCTTCACTAGAGACCAATTCTATCACCCTGAGAAATGCCCCATGCTCTAGATGTGTCATTTGTTTTTCTTCTCTGCTATTGAAAATATTTCATTATTTTCAGCCATCTGGAAGAATAATATAATAAAATTCTTTACGATGGGCCACCAAAAGTGATGGTGGCTTAACACAATGTCCCCAGCCGGCACAGTGGAAGAGTGTGGGGGCTAAATGTTGGCTCCATGACTCACTGGTTAGGTGACCACCCTAACTTCACTTACTTCTGGGGGAAGAAAAAGATAATACTTATTTTACAGGGATGTTTTGGGAAATAAGTATGTAAAGCACTTATCTCAGTGTCTGGAATAGACTAGGCACTAATAAATGGGCATCATTATTGTAACCAGACCACTCTTGATGATGCATTGTCTGAACCCAAAAGAAGGCATCTTTAATGGAGAAATTCAGATAATTTTTTGTCAGGGAGATATTCAGAGGCATGGTGATTTATCTAGTGTTTCTCAAATCTGGTGTAGTTAAAATTCCTATACCTATGAACAGCTCTATGTTTCCTAAGATATTGGATGAAGAACAATGAAAGGATAATAGTCTGGCATACTTAGGAATGCTGATAAGTTATCTCATAGGCTCACTTTGCAGGGTTTCACAGGCCTTGGATTAAATTCTAAATCTAACTAACGGACTTTGGAGATTACTAGACTTTGATAAAAATGTTATGAGAATGAAATTTGAATTTATTTGCCTAACTGATATAACCTTATACTGGATTTATGTACAAGTTCAAGGAATAATTGGTAATGGTTAAGAATTAGAAATAACTTACTAGCACAAATGTTAAATGCTCAAATCTCATTTGAATCTCATCCCAATTGTCTTCACGATCACAGTTTGAATTACTGATTTCTACCTTACCTGGAATTTTTTTTTTTATTTTAATGTTTTTTTATTATATTATGTTAGTCACCATACAGTACATCCCCGGTTTCCGATGTAAAGCTCGATGCTTCATTAGTTGCATATAACACCCAGTGCACAATGCAACACATGCCCTCCTCACTACCCATCACTGGTCTATCCCATTCCCCCACTCCCCTCCCCTCTGAAGCCCTCAGTTTGTTTCTCAGAGTCCATAGTCTCTCATGCTTCATTCCCCCTTCTGATTACCCCCCCTTTCTTTATCCCTTTCTTCCCCTACCGATCTTCCTAGTTCTTATGTTCCATAGATGAGAGAAATCATATGATAATTGTCTTTCTCTGCTTGACTTATTTCACTTAGCATTATCTCCTCCAGTGCCGTCCATGTTGTAGCAAATGTTGAGAACTCGTTCTTTCTGATAGCTGAGTAATATTCCATTGTATATATGGACCACAACTTCTTAATCCATTCATCTGTGGAAGGGCATCTCGGTTCTTTCCACGATTTGGCTATTGTGGACAATGCTGCTATGAACATTGGGGTGCATATGGCCCTTCTCTTCACTACGTCTGTATCTTTGGGATAAATACCCAGTAGTGCAATGGCTTACCTGGAAATTTTAAGAAAGATATCTATAGTATTTCCTTAATTCATTTGAATAAACTATTTGTTATTGTTTTGTCTTTACACTAAATGTATAGATTGTCTCTTAACGTCTTTGTATACAGGGCCAAATTTGATAAAATAGTCTCCTGAATTTGAAGATATCTATAGTCTCAAGGGTGCCAGACCAAGTTGGCCATTTCTACACTGACACCCATAAAATGGATGATGTACTACATAAAAGAATATGTAGCCCTTTTAAAAATAAATACCAAATATAAAATATATAAAATTCTAGACTATGAGGTTCTGAAATGCCTGAAACATATTTGATGTTCAATATATATGTGTTAAATGAGTAAATGGGTTGACCTGAATTTAATTAGGTGAGGTAGTTTGGACTTGGTAGGGAAAGTCCATGAAATATCTTTAAAAAAAGATATGAATCTTTGAGCGTCTTTGAAGACAGTCAGAGACTTTAAGGGCTTAGAAGGGAAGTTGGTGACTAAATAGGCCAGCTGCCTCATTTTACACCAGGGAGACTGAATAACTTATATAAACTAGGGATAGAACCAGGAGATGGTATGGAGGGTAAATGTGGTCTACATGAAAACATTCTTGTATACTGTGTCTCCAAGTAAATCAGTAAATCATAATCAGATTTTATGGAATGATATGAAGTAAGGAGTGCTGTGTCAATGGCAAGATTTGGTTTCTTCTCAAATTATTTGTGTTTACTTATAGTTATCAATTTCTTTCAGATGAGCTCGCAAGGACCGTCCAGAACATTTTGTTGTAATGGAAAACTATAGTATTGCCTACTGTCTGAGAAAAAGACATGACTGTGGCTGAGAGGTTTGGAAATGTCTGTCTTCTAAAGGTTTCTACAGTGAGGAGATGTGACATAGATCATGTGCATGGTGTGAGTGAAAATTTAGGGGGATGTGAAGAATAGGAAGTAAGTTTTATACAATTGACAAAACCTAAAGCACGTCAATCCACATGGCTCCAGTTAATGTCAACCTCCATTTAGCTGATCGTGGAAAGACAGGGAGCAAAACAAGAGAACGCTGTGCTTCTCAAGTTGAGAAACACCGTGCTACAGGCATTTGGGTTCTTCGACTGTGTGTGTGTGTGTGTGTGTGTGTGTGTGAGAGAGAGAGAGAGAGAGAGAGAGAGAGAGTTTTGATTCATTGGATACCTGAGTCCTTTGAGGTATTTGGCTTCCTTAATCTCATGCAAAGCTACTTGCCTAAGGAGTATAAGGAACAGATCACAGTAAAGCTGGCATGTATCAGCTCAAATAACTGGTCAGCTTTTTAAGTCCCAAAGGAAATTTAGCTTCAGCCAAACTTCAGCCAAACTTTTGAATTCCTTTGAGCAACCCTCTGGGCTGGTGCTTCTCAGAGTGGTTCTTCCCCATGAGTAGTCATCATGAGATCTGAACTAGTTCCCTTTCCATCTCAGTTTTGAAGACCACTGGTGAACCAATTAAATTAGGGTTTGGGCTGATGATCTGTAGAACTGGTAAGGCACCCCAGACTAAAACTGCATCGTCCTAAAACAAGAGATAAACAATTAAGGCTATTCTTAGTGGTGAGTAAAAGACAGTAGGAAAAGTTATAAAATTCAGGTGTGTCAAAAGCATTACATGAGTCTTGCCAGCATGAGACCAGTAAGTACTAAAGGAGAATTATAGCTACAGGTGGAAAATATTAAATTACTATTTTTGTACTTCCTAGTGCCCTCAAAACTTTTGGCAGAGATCTGACTATAGGCTGCCACCCTGGCTGTACAAAAAAAAAAAAAAAAAGAATTTAGTAGAGAAAATTGAATTCCGAATCTGTACTCATAGAGTTGGACTTGAATGAGCAAATGTTAGTTTTTCAGTGAAATAGTTTCTATAAACTGAAATTAAATGGATTTGATGGCTCTGAAGCTAACACCTTTGGGTGTCCTCTTAAAGAATCTTTTGAAATGTCAATTTGTGGTAGAGATCACAGTCATACCTGGGAAAAAAAGTTAGGCATAGCAAAAAAGAGACTTCATTAGAATATTCCCAGTATTCAAAATTAATTAATCTTGCACCACCTGCTATTATAGGGGAACACTGAATAAATACAATATTTCTCAAGCATTTCTGGTATACCTAACTTTGAGTGCTAGTTAGGACTTTTGCCAAAATATACATTTACTTTCCTAGCTTGGGGGAATGAAACTAGCAAATGGATGGCACTTTCAGGCACATGGGTGTCTTTTTGGTAGATGCTAAATGAAGGAGTTTAAAAGAAAAAGAAACTTCCATTCACACAAACCTGTTTCTTGTTAATATCCCAGAGCTAAGAGTTGCTTGTAACATTTGGGCGGGTGAGGAAAGTGGAGAAATATCTCTGGCATTTAGCTTTAGGTGGGACAAACCACATTAACTCTACACTTTTATTGTAGCACATTTTTCCTTTCCTGAATTTTCAATCCTTTTTACATTACCTTTGACCGGTGACCACTGCCTGGAATTTCCCTAAGTATATATAGGAATTAGAAAGAATATACCGTGTAGAATAAAAATAGTCTGTGTTTCTTATCTGTATGTCCTTTGCTTGTACCAACCTAGCCATTCTATGATTAGGGCAGATTGTATTTTTCCAACCTCAAAGAATGTGTTTTACTAATTCCTTTCAAATTCTTCTCACTCAGTGAACGATTCAGAAGGAAAATGCTCAGATTCAGGTGAAGGCTGTCATACCGAATTCTTGCCAGACCACAAAAACTTCAGCAGCCTGGGTTTAAGGCTGATTTCAGTCACTTAAGAATCTGGGAATGAAAATACTGTTTGTAGGGAACTTGTAGGGTTTCCTCAAATGTCACAAGGATAGGGATCGGGTCTGTCACCATTCGGCTGAAAAACCACTCAACAATCAGTCTTCTTTAATGACTTTCTTCATCTCTTTATCATCACTGTTTTGATTCTGATAATTTCCAGACTCCAGGATTAGAGTTTCTTTCCCTGGAGACATTGAAGTTCAGCCCTGATAATCCTCCTTTGGGGAAGAAGGTTTGCTCCATGTTGCTTTTCTCTTCCTTGTGCTTTGGTCTTCGTGCACTAACTCAGTGGTTCTCGAATGTGAACATGCATCTGAACCACTGGGAGGCTTGCTGAACTATGGATTGCTGAGCACAACACCCCCTTCGACCCCGGAGTTTCTGACTCTGGAGAATTTGGATTTCTAAATAGTTCCCAGGTATGGCTGATGCTGCTGGCCCCAGGACCACACCGGGAGAACCATTGCACTAACTACCCACTAAGGCCCATTCACAGAACATTTCACCTTTCTTTCTTTTGCAGGCCATATATTTCTATCTCTTTTTCCTCTTTTGAGACCATTTTTTCCCCTACTTGTTTTCAAATATGGTGCTAAATGTGCCAAACTTGCTTAAGCCTTACCATCTGATACAGTAGCATTCAAAATACCTAGTTTTTTTTAAGTGCTTAATGAATATGAATTTTTTATAATATTTTTTATTATATTATGTTAGTCACCATACAGTACATCCCTAGTTTTTGATGTAAAGTTCGATGATTCATTAGTTGCGTATAACACCCAGTGCACCATGCAATACGTGCCCTCCTTACTACCCATCACCAGCCTATCCCGTTCCCCCACCTCCCCTCCCCTCTGAAGCCCTGTTTGTTTCTCAGAGTCCATAGTCTCTCATCCTTCATTACCCCTTCTGATTACCCCCCTTTCTTTATCCCTTTCTTCCTACCAATCTTCCTAGTTCTTATGTTCCATAGATGAGAGACGCCATATGATAATTGTCTTTCTCTGCTTGACTTATTTCACTTAGCATTATCTCCTCCAGTGCCATCCATGTTGCAGCAAATGTTGAGAAATCGTTCTTTCTGATAGCTGAGTAATATTCCATTGTATATATGGACCACAGCTTCTTAATCCAGTCATCTGTTGAAGGGCATCTCGGTTCCTTCCACAATTTAGCTATTATGGACAATGCTGCTATGAATATTGGGGTGCATATTTCCCTTCTCTTCACTACGTCTGTGTCTTTGGGGTAGATACCCAGTAGGGCAATGGCTGGATCATAGGGTAGCTCAATTTTTAACTTTTTAAGGGACCTCCACACTGTTTTCCAGAGTGGCTGTACCAATTTGCATTCCCACCAACAATGTAGGAGGGATCCCCTTTCTCCACATCCTCTCCAACAATTGTTGTTTCTTGCCTTGTCAATTTTAGCCATTCTAACTGGTGTCAGGTGGTATCTCAGTGTGGTTTTGATTTGAATTTCCCTGATGGCTAATGATTTTAAACATTTTTTCATGTGTCTGTTAGCCATTTGTATGTCATCATTGGAAAAGTGTCTGTTCATATCTTCTGCCCATTTTATGATTTGTTTATTTGTTTCTTGCGTATTGAGTTTGAGAAGTTCTTTGTAGATCTTGGATACCAGTCTTTTATCTGTAGTGTCATTTGCAAATATATTCTCCCATTCCGTGGGCTGCCTCTTAGGTTTTTTGACTGTTTGCTTGGCTGTGCCGAAGCTTTTTATCTTGATGAAGTCCCACAAGTTCATTTTTTCTTTTGTTTCTCTTGCCTTTGGAGATGTGTCATGAAAAAGGTTGCTGTGGGGGTGCCTGGGTGGCACAGCGGTTAAGCGTCTGCGTTCGGCTCAGGGTGTGATCCCGGTGTTCTGGGATCGAGTCCCACATCAGGCTCCTCCACTATGAGCCTGCTTCTTCCTCTCCCACTTCCCCTGCTTGTGTTCCCTCTCTCGCTGGCTGTCTCTATCTCTGTCGAATAAATAAATAAAATCTAAAAAAAAAAAGAAAAAAGTTGCTGTGGCCGATGTCGTAGAGGTTGCTGCCTATGCTCTCCTCTAGGATTTTGATGGATTCCTGTCTGACATCGAGGTCTTTCATCCATTTGGAGTTTATCTTTGTGTATGGTGTGAGAGAGCGGTCAAGTTTCATTCTTTTGCATGTAGCTATCCAATTTTCCCAGCAGCAAAATACCTAGTTTTCATCTCATGTTGTCATCTGGACATTCTATTGTTGCAACTAGTTACCTAAGGATGGTTGGACATCTCCAACTGTCACAGTCCAGCTCCTGAATTATGTAACTCAAGCAGACAAGGACAAAGCATGGGTCACAGTAAAATTCTGTGCTGTGATGCAAGCTTATTTCTGTTTCACGATGGAGTTCTTTGCCCCAATGATACTGTTTGCTCACCAACCCAGGCTCCAGCTATCAGCAGAGGTGTTCCCTAAATAAAAATTTTGGAAAACAGATGGGTTTATGTTTTCATATAGTGATGCATTTGTTGTTTTCAAAGTATTTTCAAATCAATTATGCATAAGTTGTTTGGGAGATCTCAAAGTAGACCATGGGAATTGGTCACCACCAATAGGCAATAACCCTTGCTAAGGGTAATGTAGATGCCAAGGAAGCAGTGTGTCTTGTCAAATTCCACCAAGGGCAAGTGATACGGCAGCTGCAGACCTGTCCACAGTGGCCTGATGAGGGGGTGGGGGGGCGTGTCAGTACTTCAAGGATACTGGCTCTATCCCCACCCATGGGAGAACCTTGCATGTGATCAGAGCTACAATTATAATGGGACTTGACAAAGTAATTGAGAGAGGCAGCCGCTTTTGCAATGTTCAGGACTAGTTCAGTGGATTTTCTTCCCCGTTTCCAGCAGCATTCAGCCGCTTTGGTGACCAGCTACGTCGTTTGGCAGCGGGCTAAAGGGCTCACAATTGCACAGAGCAAGGAGCATGCTGAACAGTGATGTGCCAGTTTAAAAGGACAGAGCTGCAAACAAAGGTAGGCTTTTATTTTGGGTAACATCCTTCCAACTGCACACAATCTCATGCCCGACCACATGCCATTCACCACTGCCACGCTCACAGCACCGGGCATATGTCTTCACTGGCTTATTCTTGAATCCTGGGCGGGGGAGGGGTACTCAACGTCAGCATCTTGTCTTGAGTTTCCTATTTCTTTAACTCTCTCCGGGTCTCTGCCTCTTTGCTTCTCTTTACCCAGGTCAGCACCTATCGCCTCCTTCTTTTGGGGCCCCTGTTTTATTAAGATGATTATTTTTGGCAGGTGGTTTGTTCCCCCCGAATGCAAAATTCAGCATTCTCTTTTGATGGGAGAAAACTCATAGTATTGCAGCCTTCACATAGAATGCAGAGTAGTAAGCCCTGCTCTGCCTGTCCACAGGTCCATAGGGAAAGCCGGTGCCTACAGAATGTGGCAATACTTGCACCTGTCACACTTAATAGTTCTATATATCTGAGCGACTATTCGATCAAAATCTATCTTCCTCACTGGACATGGGCCATGTGAAGACAAGAACTACCTGTTCTGCTGTTGAGACTATTTGGTCTCAAGTGCCTATCAGAGTGCCTGGCACAGAGTAGCCACACAGGAATACTTGTAGGGAAGAAAGGAATATACATCTCAGGTGTACCAGTGCAATCATGGGAAGTCCTTAGCTGATCTTAAGTCCGTTTTGGGAATGCCACTCTGCTTTAGAAAGGGCTATGCAGAAAGATCTAAGTTTCATTAATGAGTTTGTTTGTTTGTTTGTTTGGTGTTTTAATTTATTTTGAGACCTTCAAATGATGGTATGTGTTGGGTGGAAATAGATGAACAGTGCATCGCCCAAAAAGGAGAAATACTAACTATGATGAATTATGCACACCTTCTTCTAGTCTAGTAACTTGTTACTAGAATATATAGATTGTTAGAGCTTTATATGTTAAGTTTCTCACAACTCTGGAAGTATGATCGGTAGCGGTTTTTCTAGGGTTATCATAACAACTGTCACAGACTGTGTGTGATAAAATTTATCATCTCACAGTTTTGGAGGCTTGCCGTTCGAGATCAAGGTGTCGGCCGGGTTGGTTACATCAGAGGACTATGAAGGGGAATGTGTTCCATGACTCTCTCCTAGCTTCTGGTGGTTCTTAGCAATCACTGGCATCCCTTGGCTTGTGGAAACATCTCCTTGAGCTCTGCTTTCATGTTCACATGGTGTTCTCTCTGTGAAGCTGTGTCTTCTTATAAGGACACCAGTCATATTGGATTGGGGCCCACCCCACTCCAGGATGACCTCATCTGAACTAATAACATCTGCAACAACCCTATTTCCAAATAAGGCCACTTTCTGAGGTATTCGGGGTTAGGATTTCAACATACGATTTTCAGATGAACAGAATTCAACCATAACATGATCCAGGAAGATGTGGCTATTGAACAGAAGATGCAGCGGCTCAGCCAGAAACTCTGGACCCAGAACTACCTCCCCATGTTCCCTGCCACCTCCTTTCAGGGCAGGGTTTCAGCCTTTTCCAAGGCAGGGTCAGGATAATCTTGGCTTGGCTGTTAACTTTGATTTAATGAGTTGAACCTGTCTCAGAGAGCCAGCCAACAGGTGAGTTGCCAGCTGGCCCCTTTCTGTGTGCCATCTCCAGTGGCAGTTAGGGACACTGTGTGAGACCGTACGAGAAGGTTTCTGATGTCTGCAGGAGGCACAAAAACTGCTTTCCTCCTCGCTGGCATTTACAGAGCAGTCCCCTCTGCTCCCCCAGTGTGTGAAGAAGGCAAGGGAAGCTTCTAGAACAGCATGTGGTGCTGGCTACTCAGAACCCTGACATCGGTTGATGAACACCCTTGATCTGTTCTGACAAAAGAGTTCCTATCAAGGGAAAACTAGGGTGATGAAATACGCTGGAACCATCCGACACAAATATTTTACTTCACCATAGTAAAGGGGGAAGGTAATGTTTGACTTCTGGCTGAATGTCCATGAGAAAGACCAATATGTAATCTTGTCTTTGGCTTGTTATCAAGAGAACATGTTACATCACTTGCTCGTAGCTGCCAGGTCCTTAAAAAAGTAACTGGTTGAGATACAAGGGCTTCCCAAATTGTAAACTTCAGTCAGTTTTCCCTGTTGATGCTGCCTGGGCTCTAGGCTACAGTCATTGCTTTTGTTTTGGGATCAATGAGAGAGAAAGAGGGAGAAGAGGGTGAAAGAGGGAGAGAGAGGGGAGAGAAGGAGAGAGAGAGAGAGAGATGAGCAAAGTTACAGCAAGGGGCCAGCACCGTGGTAAATGCCTTGTCCACAGTAAGTTAGTGGCAGAGGTGGAAGTTGAATATGGATCTCTTGCTGAATGGGGCATAGCGCTCTTTCATAAAAAAATATCACTGGCCGAAGAAAGTAAGCAAAGAAGATCAGGGATAAAGCTAAGTAAGAAACGAAAAAAAAGTGAGAGGTAAGGATAAGTGACAAGCCTGAGAAGGGATTTCATGCTGTGGCCCTGCTTCAGCTCCTGACTACCTATGTCATCCCAGATGAGGCCCCTTACCCACCGGGCCCGGTCTTTCCTCACCTGGAAGTGAGGGCACTGGGATAGCGCATTTCTAAGAAGGTTTTATGGTAAACTTTCTACAATATTGTTGTTTCAAGCCAATTTAGAGTCTGGATTCAATATATCTTTACTTAGCTACATCTGTCTCCACAGTCTTTTTTTTAACTTTTAAGTTTTATTTAAATTCAGTTAATTAACATATAGTGTATTATTAGCTTCAGAGGTAGCGTTCAGTGATTTTTGTCAGTTGTATAAACACCCAGTGCTCATTACATCAGGTGCCCTCCTTAATGTCCATCACCCATTTACCCCATTCCCCTACCCACCTCCCCTCCAACAACCCTAAGTTTGTTTCCCAGAGATAAGAGTCTCTTATGGTTTGTCTCCCTCTCTGATTTCATCTTATTTTTCTCTCCCTTCCCTTATGATCCTGTTTTGTTTCTTAAATTCCACATATGAGTGAAATCGTATAATTGTGTTTCTCTGATTGACTTATTTCACTTAGCATAATACCCTCTAGTTCCAACCATGTCATTGCAAATGTTAAGATTTCATTTTTTGATGACTGAATACTACTCCATTGTGTGTATATATGTGTATGTATATATGTATATATATATATATATATATATACCTACACACATATATACACACACATATATATATAACATATATATATAACATGTATATATACATATATATATGTATATATGTATATATATACCACATCCTCTTTATCCATTCCTCTGTTGATGGACATCTGGGTTCTTTCCACAGTTGGGTTATTGTGGACATTGCTGATATGAACATTGGGGTACAGGTGCCCCTTTGGATCACTATGTATGTATTTTTTGGGTAAATACCCAGTAGTGCAATTGCTGGGTCATAGGGTAGTTCTATTTTTACTTCTTGAGGAACCTCCACACTGTTTCCCAGAGTGGCTGTATCAGTTTGCATTCCCACCAGCAGTGTAAGAGGGTTCCCCTTTCTCCACATCCTCGCCAACATTTGTTGTTTCCTGGCTTGTTAATTTTAGCCATTCTGACTGGTGTGAGGTGGTATCTCATTGTGGTTTTTGATTTATATTTCCCTGATGCATGTCTCCATAGTCTTAAAGTTTTATATATTTAGTTTAAGCTTCCATCTGATTGGTTCCATGTCCTCTTATATATAATATTTAAAATTTTCCTTTATGTCTATGGTTTTAGGGTGTCTGTGCCACAAACTATGTCCTAAAACTATTTTATAAGAAGCAAGTGGCCAAAATAAAAAGAAAAAAAAAATCGCCATTTTCAAAGCTAAATACCTTAAAAAGATACTCGATGGCAAAAAGTGAAATCAAATCCCCCCTACCAAACAGTAACTGAAACAAAAAAGAATCTGTGTGTTCTAAAGTGGGGTCCTTGTTTTTTTTTTCTCCTCATTTTATTTATTTATTTTAGAGAGAGTGCGAGACAGAGCACGAGTGCACAAGCAATGGCTAGGGGCAGAGGGAGAGGGAGAGAAGCCGACTCCCTGCTCTGCACGGAGCCCCACACGGGATTCCACCTCATGACCCTGAGATCATGATCTGAGCCAAAATCAGGAGTAACTTGAGTTACCCAGACACCCCTAAAGTGGGGTCCATGTAGTACATACACAGTCCTGCCTCCAGTTCTTCAAACTATAGTTGTGAGGAGGGTTGTACACCAGTAAGCGAGCATATAAGGAGAAAGGAAGTTCCTACTGAAGATAGGCTTTAATCCCCATACTGTGAATTTAAATCCATAGTGTACAGATTTGTTAATATTTGGAAGTACGGTGAGAACATACCCAGTAAATGTCTAGTTGAGTGAAGGCCATTTCGAACTTATAGTCAAGGTGGCAGGAATTCACCTCCAGTGAGAACTTACCTCCACACAGAAGGCCCTCACAGAAGCTCTCGTAAGCAGCGTCCATCAATGCTCTTGTTTTGGCACAACTTTGGGATGCTGTGTTGATAGATTTTATTGGGGAGGTGGGAGGCTGGGTTGGGTTGTGGTCAAGAACACAGGCCTTCCAGAGCCCAGTGGTTGTTTTCAAATATTATTTTCACTTCTCATAACCGTGTGACCCCGGGTTAGCTATTTGATTTTGATTTTCAAAAGCCTCTGTTTTCTTACCTGTAACCAGGTGATGGATCCTAACACATATCTTAATTTTCTTTTTTGTGTGAGGATTAGCTGAGGTTATAAATGTAAAGTGGTCAGTAGAGTGGCGTAGAGTAAGTGCTTAGTCAATATTAAGTAATAATTACTATTATACTTGTGACGATATCCTCCTTCTTGGAGAAACTGACTCCACGACGATAATGGATTCAGAACCTGTGGGTTATCATCAATGTGGATCGCTTGATGCTAATCTGTGACTGATCACGAAATTCCAAGTATACCGGAACCTAACGTCACCCTGTAGCCCCGGATCTGAAGAGAAAGAAAACACCCCTGAGGTCATGCTTGGGTGTGGTGGTGCCGCCGTCTTCGGAGCACCCAGTCCATTACAAGTCTGAACAATGCGATCCCCGCTCTCGGCACAAACACTGCGCAAGGAGATGTCTGTTTTGTAAGAAGACAATTCAGACTTGTTTTTCAGGGCCTTCCATAATCCCAAACTTCTTAGCGGCCGCAGTAGTAGCAAGAATTATTGAAGATGAGGCCCACATTTTGTGAGAAAATGAAAATGAAAAAGAAAAGGTAGTTTGCAACCTCAAGGTAAGTAAACAGAAACCAGAGAGGAAAAGAATCCAAGAAAGACATGAAAACAATGGGAATGAATATAAACCTATTTCCCTAGGTACAGGGGAATGCAGAAAGGACTTTAAAAAGCTACCCCGTTTGAGTAAATGTCTGCCCCCTCCTTGACTGGCTCTAGTCATAGGGCACTCCCCATCTTCTCCAGCATCCCACCCACTTTCTCTAGGGACTAGCTGGGTATAACTTTGTAGAAGCAATAGTGAGGAGAAAAAAACCCCAAATCTTTCTTTCTTCAAACCTTGGTTTCCATCCACTGCTTAACATTTCTGAACTTTGGAGGTAAAATAAGGCCAATGTGTAAGTGGGCATCATATTAGCACCTACTTCCCGAGCTTGTTGTAGGAATTCAGAGAGAGAAGTCACGGAACTCCTAGAACACAGTGCCTGGCACACGACTGACACTAACGAAACCAACTGAGTGTCCAATTGATTGTACTATGATTGAGCAGGACGGTCTGGTTCCAACGTTCCAATCTTGAACAATTGACTTTATTTCTCTGCACTTCTACTTCCTACTCTGTAACTGGGGATTCTAGGAGCACCTACCCTGTGAAATTGTTGAGAGAATTAGATGAATTGATACAGATAAAGCTCTTAGAATAGTGCGTGGCACATAGCAGGGGTTCATTTGATGCTAGCCATTATGGACGAAACTGTTCTTCTGACTAGTTGCTACTGGTCACCTGTGCCCTGCCCAGCTGGCTCTCTTCAGGAGAACTCTTCTAGGGTAGAATCTAACTGAAGCCAAGGCAGTAGGTCTACACTTCCAGAGGCACTCTCATGGGCCTCCCAGGAATAAGGGTGGATGAGAATAAATTCATGTCCAGGGACAGCTGGGGGAGCAAGCCGCAGAGGGCCTGAGGGAGAGGTAGGTCAGTGGTTTCAGTGTGGTGTAGAAAGAACACGGAGTACTCTGAGGAGGGGCGGCCCAGGGTGGTTGCGAGACAATGTAGTTTGTTTGGGAGTCTGGCCATGTGGCAGATGTATGAATGGCTCTGAACATGGAGATCTTGCTCTGCCAGGTGCTGCTCACCTTTCCTAAGCATGAAATCCACTTAGGTAATGCTTGGTACATACCTTACTGACTCCACAGTTTGTTCTTTACAAGTTTTTGGCAAAAAGTGTTGTTCGCTGGTCACACCCAACCTAGTCTGTATTTATTCTGAGTGCACAGGACTAATGAGATAATCATACCCTGGGGCTGAACTGGTTGAAATCTGTAAATCACCTAAAAGTGTGATTACCCATACATAATCCTTCTTTCCAATATTGCGTAAATCTCATTAGTACATATCTTTTTATTATTCATGTTATGGAAAAAATTGCTTTTTTGCCATTGAAAGAACAGTTGGTGCAGGAGTCCTAGGTGTTTTGTTTGAGCTATTTGGTTTTATCTCTATGATCAAATCAAGGAATGCACCTCCAAATGTAGGAGACTCTTAGCAGCCAGGTCTGTTCAGCCTTTTGCTTTTAGAGCAAGGACCCTCTGTGAAGGCCTGCAGGCACTGGTATGAGGTTGGAACACTGCAGAGTGAGGACTTGGCTGAAATCGACTCTTATCTAGGAATGGTTCCTAGAAAGACGTGGGTCCATGCACCATCACAGGAAGAGGAACCCTGCAGAGAACAAAATTAATTCTGTCGCAGGCTCTACAGACAACCCCCTGGCCCTTCGCCTGAAATATCTGTCTAGACCGGGCAACAACCACATGAGATTTACATGCTTGGACACTGAAAATTGCAGGTGATTGGAGATTAGAGAAATGTTTTTTCGGAAGTTACTTAATTTCATGATTTTTCTAGGTAGAGATGACATGAGCATTAATGGAATTTTCATGACATTCCCAGTTTAATTGGTTGGTTGACTCATAACACGTGGTACACCTTCAGAGTATATAAAATGGTTCTGTAAATTTCTTTGACTTTTCCAAATTACTACTACTACTACTGTTACTATTTCTACTACTTCTACTACTTCTTCTACTTCTTCTCCTTCTTCTCCTTCTTCTCCTCTTCTCCTTCTTTTGTTACTACCTAATACCATGGCCCCAAACTACTATGTAGAATGGGGCAGGGCAATGGGGTGTGTCTGTGCCTGTGACCCCATACTCCTTCCTGCGGTGTAGTGCTCTGTCTGTGGTGCTGTGTGACTGTAGTCAAAAGAGCCTTATCAGAGAAGCAACAGATCAAGATTCTCCTTCTGTCACTGCCACCAACCTGTATGCTGTGATAAGTGGGCCACTTCTCTAAACCTCAGAATAGAGGGGTGTAGACCCCATGACCTCTGCATTAGACTTTAGCTGTCTGTGGACTGCAGCAAACCATGAACTCAGCCTTGAAAGGACTCCTAGGCATGGCCTGTTCGGCTAAGCAATCAAGGGGGTTGAGAAGAAAGGCAGTGGGGGCGGGGGACTGTCTAACAGTGAAAAAGGAGGGAAGCTAGGGTAATGAGGCAGGGTTTTTCCCTTGCTTTCTGAATGTCCTAACCTCCCCATACTAAGGAGCAGGGATGAGCCTGGAGAAACTGTCTTTTCTCTCTCCTATTTCTACCCCATCTCAACTCTTTCAGGAAAGAGGGTGTAAACCCTCCATAACTACCTATTTGATTCACTCTTAAAAGGCATTTCTGTAAGGGCCTTTTATGCCAAAGGACCAAATACATTTAAACTGAGTCTGAGTCTACATTTTTTATTTGTGTCCTGTTAGGCATGTGGATAAAGAGTGTAGTTTCCCAAACTTCCAAACTCTGTATGTTTCTAAAAACTTGGAGTAAGGCAAGCTGAATATCTGGCTAATAACTTAAAATTTCTCTTTTGACCACTTCGGTTTATCAATACTACCTTTGTAGATTCAGCCTCTATTCAGTGACACAAGAGTATAACAAGTCTTAAGTGACTTAAAAAATTTCCCCCGTAACACTGTATCTCAAGTATCTTAATGAGATTTAGACTTTCTGCCTTAATGTAATGTACCTGCTGAATGAATGTGCTGATGTCCATCCGATGCAGGCAGAAGGAAACTTCATTGTCCACTCTCTTAATCCTCCTTCGTTTCTTTAAACGCATTGTCCCTCTAGGAAGCCTTCTTAGGTAAAGGACCTTAACCGCTCTAGGACAGCTGTTTCCCACGTGCTATGGACCACATGCAGTACTTAGAAAACATTTGTGCATCCTTGTCTCTGCTATTAAGGGAAGCACAATTTGCTCTCAATAGAGCTTTTATTTTTTTTTAAAGATTTTTATTTATTTGAGAAAGAGAGAGAGAGAGAAAACAAGTGATGGGGGAAAGAGAGAGAGAGAGAGAGAAGCAGACTGCCTGCTGAGCAGGAAGACTGATGTGGGGCTCAATCCCAGGATCCAGAGATCATGACCTGAGCTAGAGGCAGACGCTTCACTGACTGAGCCGCCCACCTGCTTCTCAATACAGCTTTTAAATCACATATTATAGGTAGACTTGGGCAGCTTCTTGCCTGGAGATTTTTTTCAGGTATATGTCTTACATTAGACCCTGTACCCCCAAAACTCTAAGGGAAACAGGCCAATCCCCCCAAGTGGTTCTTTTGACATGTCTTTCATTTGGCATGGAGTAAGGAGGAAGTACTCCCCAAATTCTCCATTAATAGAGTGGGGGGGGCACACGGAGAGGGAAATGTACAGTATTCCAACAAATCGCTCCAAAGAAACTTTCTCTTCTTGCCTCTTTAACACAATCCTTTTATCCCCTTGAGGAGAGTGTTGGGCTAAAACTGCGAAGTTAGTTTTTGTCTATCCACTTTGCAAGCGCTGTACAGATGGCCTGACACCTGGAGTTCGGTATATATATATATGTATATATATATATATATATACATATATATATGTATATATATATATATATATACACACACACACACACACATATATATATAATGTATAAAATAACATATGTAATATGTGTAATATATGATTATATATGTATATATATGTAATATAATACAATGTATTATATATAATATATTGGTTTAATTTCATTTATTATGATTAAGCTAATCGTATATATATTAATATATTATAATGTATAATAAATATATTATTATATAGGTCTACAAGCTCCTTAAAAGTAGAGGCTTTTGTTGTATATATTTATACTCCGTATAACGCGTAGGTCAGTGCCCCATATAGAAGGTGCTCAATATATGTGTGATGAGTGAATAAGTGATTCACTGATTGTCTGCTCTCCTGAAGAATGACCAGTTTCTGTTAAGCTGTGCACACTTTCAAGTTACCCTCTTGCATTCTGCTTCTCATGTAAGTACTGTTATTAAACTTCTAAATACTTAACAGAAGGCTGTTTTTTGGCAGTGAATGAACTCCTTTTGTCTTCTGTCCCGTGAATATCCTAACTACTTTGTCACTTTGATCTAGGGGGCATTTCATCCTCAGAAATGCAAAGGAGTTGGCGACTGCACAAAATGTGTCCTATTTCCTATTGCCGTAAAATCCACTGCTCTTGAGCCTTTGCCCGCCCCCTTTCATGACAATGTGTAAGCCACTAAATTGCAGTTACTGGCTGTGGCCATGGCCATCAAAAAATCGTGCATGCCATGTAGATTCGAGGCTTGCTCCACTAAAGAGTCCACAATGGCTTTACTGTAACTGGGTTAACTAGAACTTGGCAAAGAGCTATCCAAAGAGGGTGATACCAAGCCCCCTCCCCCCTTCCAGGATGCTGGCCTGATCTTCTTGTATTTGTGCAACTGGCCCATCCAGAGACCCACGAAAGCTGGGAGGAGGGCCCCGGTGAGGCAAATCTCTCTGGGTCAGGTTGCCCTTTTGCAGCTCTCTTTCACACAGCTTCTTTTCCTGCAATGTGAAGTAGGTTAGAGGATAGCTTGTTTTCTTTTGCTATTTGAAATACACCATTTAGGGTCATGCTCTGAATAATTTGTGCTTGTTAGAAACGACTATCGTCCTCTTGAAGCAATAACAAAGGACTACATTTAAATTAAATTCAGCCAAGCAAGAGCCTCTCCACAAAATCAATGGAGCCAGGCATTTTTCAAAGAGTTATTTTGATTTTTTTTATCTGTAATATTCTAGGGCATAAATCAGGAAAGATATCCCAGAATCTAAAAAGAGATAGTCCATAAGTCTTTTAAAGTAGTTGGTAATACTTGGGATGGTAGTGAAAAAATAAGATAAAGTATTAGGTACAATAATCTTTAATATCACATATTTTTATATTTGGCAGACTTTATTCTTCAGTTTTCTAGTATAAAATTTCAAGTAAGGATTTTTTGAAAGAGATCTTCATTTATTTATTAAATCTGTGAAAACCTTAAGAGATCAAACCCATGTCAGATATAGTTTTAAGAAATCAATTTGCATACATGTTTTCCTGCACATATACACTGCTGTGGTCTTCTTAACAAATGTGGCATCAATAGTGACCAGCCTCGTGTGCTGGGTAGAAGACTTGCTATGCCAATACACGGACACATACCTATTTTTTTAAGGCTTTGTTTGTTTATTTATTTATTTATTTATTTATTGAGCAGTTTTAGGTTCACAGAGAAACTGGGAAGAAAGACGAAGACTTCCCATATATCTCCGCTTCTCACACGTGCATAGCCTCCTTCATTGTCAACATCCCCCCTACCAGAGAAACATATCTAGGTTTAAAATATTCTCTTTTCACAGTGTCCGTATTAAACCCTACTTGAGTACTCAAAGAATCCAGTTTGTACTTAAATGTATCACAGCTGGCACACTTTACCGGTCTTTAAGACCAAAAACTCCATTCTTTTCTCACACCGGACATAGAAATATGTGGAGCTGCCAAGCTTTATCTTTTAAAGTCAAGAAAGAAAGTTCCATCAGTTATTTTAATAATTTGCCTTGCGGTTGTTCTGTTCCAGTTAGGGATTAATCCTGTCTAATCAACCTAATGAGCAGGTTAATTATTAATAAACACTGAGAAATTGATCTCCTCATATACATTCACCTCGTCTGTATGAGAGACATGATCACTGTTATGTAGACACATGTGCATCTCTGCTATAGATTCTGCTTTCAAAACAGAGAGGAGATTTTTAAATTTTTGTCGGTGTGACGACTCTAGATAAAATTATTTTACCTGTTTTTTGCCTCATCAAGAGCAGAGTATCTTTTTTCTATGCTTGCTGTTCTTTATTGCAGAATTCTTTCTGTGTGGCTCTTTGCAGTGGTGTCACATAAATCCACAATACTCTGCTCCTTAGATATTCACTTATTGGTCACAAAGGCAATGCATCTTACTTTCTTTCAGACTATCCCCTTTCCCCTTACTCCTTTTCCATGCCTTTCTAGCTACTCTGACCTTAAGGAGTCTTGCTCAAAGTCAAGGGCAATATCTCTGGCAATTTACACATGACCTTTTCAGGCTCGAAGTATGTGTGAGGAAAGACTCCTTTTCATGACTGAAGACGATATACACTATTATTATTTCCTCTCAGTTCCAACACCAAATTCTTCTTGAATCCTTTCTCCCTGCCAAGGTCAGTTACCTTCTCCCAATTCCAGCTCCACCTCGGGGGCTTCCTTCTGTCTTTGGCAAAGTGTCTACTATTAATACTTTTCAGACCTTAGTATCATTAGAGTTGGCAAGGTTAACTTTCTGATGCCCATCTTCCAAAAATATAGCTATCATGAACCCATCCTCAGAAATTCTGATTGACTCAGTTGATTTCAGATGGTACCTGAAAACCATTTCACAAACATGATTCTGAAGCGGTCACATTTTGGCAAATGAACTCCGTGGTTTCAGTCTGCTTTCTCTGTGGCAATGCTCCCTTTGTTACGTGGGTATGACTTAACACTTCTTGTTGTTGCTTCAGCAAAACTATGAAGGGGGAGGGGAGAGTGGATGTGGGAAAGTAACCAAAAGACAAATACTTTTATTTTCTGACAAACGTTTGGATGCTGGAGAAGTTTCCCATTTTACCATCTTCCAGAAGATGAGTAAATTGTTTTTTAGTCAAACGACACACTGGTGAGAAGATAAAGCTGATTAGCTCATTTTAGAGCCATGATTAGACACCTGTCCCCATTCCCCATCCTTTTAATATTCTATCCAGTGTGACTGTAGCATGATCAGGGAGATTATGACTTGTGGACGCATGTGCATGCTGTTTGCTGCAAAAATACCTCAATCCTGACCTCAAAGACCCTGCCCTTGATTGATGGGACTACTATTGAATTGTTACTTTGACTTCTTTTAGCGTCCTACATTTAGGAATAGCTTCTCTTTTGAATACTATGAAATTTATTAAATAAAATACTATTTTTGCATGTTCAAATGCTCGCATTTAATCCAATGGAATAATTAAAATACACCCATTACTTTTGTGTCATGATAGTAGAAAGTTCTAATAGCCATCCTCTTAGATAATGCTGAATTTACAGAGCAAAATGTTATAAACTTTGGAAAAGGATCAGTAACTGAGCTTATCCAGGGAATTCTTGAGTTTAGAATGGTAATCCCATCTGATTTTTGCCTATGCCTGTAGGTGTGGGCTGTATTTGCAAAGGGAGTTTTGAGCTCAGGAGTCAGCCTGGCAGCCAGACCAGGAAGGTTAAGCACCAGGAAAATGGACTCGCCTCTGAAGTCCCAACCTCTAAAGTCCTATCCACTCACCTGACTGGATGGAGAGATGGGGAGGTGATATTTTAAAAACTATTCTAAACAGTTGAGGAAACAGTCCAGACAAGCAGGGAAGATGCTATTTATAGAACTTAACAATTCAGCTGCTGGTCAGTGTCAAAGTGGTCCTTTGAGGCATGATCTTGGCCACAGGTGTCAGGCACCAGTTGAATGATGAGGATTTAGTTAGCATGACTGCAACCTTGAATGGGCTAGAAAAATTAAGGAAGAATGCAATATTTAAAAGTATTACCTGTAGGATCTGAGAATCATATCTTTCTTTGGCCTCCTAATGATCTTTAGACAAATAGCAAATAAGTGTTTCCACTGATTCAATAAATTTTAGACCCTTTTTCCAAGCAAGGTAATAAGATTCACAAATTCCACAAAAGTAAGGTTAAACATTTTCTGCTATATGTATATCATTTTGCACTCAAGAATGGAATGGGCATTAAATCAGTACAACTTTGAACTTATCCTAAATTTCTTTATACCGTTAGCATTTAGTATCAGTTATATATTTTCTGGGTGATTCTTTGAACTTTCATATTAACCCCTCCATCACAGTTTTGGAATACCAAGTCATGAAGAGACAAACTAGTTTGTCAGGATACAAGATATGAGCCTGTATTACGGTATAAGAGAAAAGCTCATGAACCACATATAGGATATAAAGTCACAGGAGACCACACAGACATGAGGCTCTGCAACCATTTCCTGGAGAGTTCTGGGCCCTAAGCATGGGGCTGGAAGAGGTATTAGGTAGGAAGTCCTTGAAGTTCAGATTCTGGGTTTCCTGGTACCTAGAATCCCCCATTTTGTCTAGTTTTGATCCTTCTCCAAGGGCCCAGCTGGACTCCCTTCTGAATGGCCCTCCTGTGGTGTAGGCAGTATGCTTGTGTCTTCTGTTAGCCAGACAGCGGGTACCTCCCCTGTGCCCAGCTTGCCCCCTCTACCCCTAGAAGGCTAAATTAGTGCTGAGTTATATGAGTTGTTAAACTAAGACTCCTTATATTCTATTTGTTCATTCATTCATTCATTCAGTCAGTCCCCTCTTTAAAGACAGGGGAAGCTCCAGGTGTGCAGGTGCCTTTTTCATTTTTTATTTTGTTGCTGCTGTCCACTGCCATATCCATATAATGCGAATAATGTCTAGCCCCTGGTAGGTACCCATTAAATATTTGCTAAATGTTTAATTGAAAGTGATCCAAACACTAATAAAGGAGAATTGTCTGGAAGTGGTGCATGGGAATAGGAAAAAGGAGGAAGTTAAGGAAAGCATCTCATTGAAATTTTCAATAATCCAGAATTCTCAGCTATAAAATACACGTGTTAGGACTAATCCATTTTGCAGGATTATGCTGAGGAATCACTTCTTCAAAAATAAGTACTTTGTAAGTTCAAAATTCCTTTGTAAAGATTGTAAGACCTGATATCCAAAAAGGTGATGGAGGGGATAATTTGGAAGTTGAGTATCCCCCCAAAATATATAGATGATACTAAATGCTAAATCTATAAAGAAATTTATGATAAGTTCAAAATTGTAATGGTTTAATGGCCATTCCATTCTTCTTCTTCTTCTTTTTTTTTTAAGATTTTATGTATTTATTTGAGAGAGATAGAGCAACAGAGAGCTGGAGGGGGGAGGAGAGGGAGAAGCAGGCTCCCCACTGAGCAGGGAGCCCGACTCGGGGCTCTCAATCCTAAGACCCTGGGATCATGACCTGAGCCAAAGGCAGAAGCCCAACCAACTGAGCCACCCAGGTGCCCCTGGCCATTCCATTCCATTCCATTCTTTTTTTTTTTTTATGTTATGTTAGTCACCATACAGTAGTACATCATTAGTTTTTGATGTAGTGTTCCATGATTCATTGTTTGCATATAACACCCAGTGCTCCATGTAATATGTGCCCTCCTTAATACCCATCACTGAGCTAACCCATTCCCCTGCTCCCTCCCCTCTAAAACCCTCAGTTTGTTTCCCAGAGTCCATAGTCTCTCATGGTTCATCTCCCCCTCTGCCTTCCCCCCCTTCACTCTTCCCTTCCTCTCCTAATGTCCTCCACGCTATTCTTTATGTTCCACAAATAAGTGAAACCATATGATAATTGTCTTTCTCTGCTTGACTTATTTCACTTAGCATAATCTCCTCCAGTTCCATCCATGTTGAGGCAAATGTTGGATAATCATCCTTTCTGATGGCTGAGTAACATTCCACTGTATATGGACCACATCTTCTTTATCCATTTGTCTGTTGAAGGGCATCTCAGCTCCTTCCACAATTTGGTTATTGTGGACATTGCTGCTATGAATATTTGGGTGCATGTGGCCCTTCTTTTCACTACATCTGTATCTTTGGGGTAAATACCCAGTAGTGCAATTGCTGGGTCATAGGGTAGCTCTATTTTTAACATTTTGAGGAAACTCCACAGTTTTCCAAAGTGGCTGTACCAACTTGTATTCCTACCAACAGTGTAAGAGGGTTCCTCTTTCTCCACAACCTCTCCAACATTTGTTATTTCTTGCCTTGTCAATTTTTGCCATTCTAACTGGTGCAAGGTGGTATCTCAATGTGGTTTTGATTTGAATTTCCCTTGGCCGTTCCAATCTTGAGTACAAGTGATATATACATCAGAAAATGTTCACCCTTATTTTTACAGAATTGATAAATCTTACCATTTTACCTTACTTGGATAAGGGGTCTAAAATTTATTGAGTTAGTGGAGACACTAATTTGCTATTTGTCTAGAGATCTTTCAGAGGCCAAAGAAAAGTCCACTTTCTTTTTTTTTTTTAATTCTTTGATTTGGAAATTATAATTCTGTTTTCCTCAAAATATTTATGAAATCAACACTATTATATTAAAGAGGTTTCTAATACAAACAGTTCCAGTACATTGAATCTTATAAATGATATCTATTGCTAGATTTTATCCTTTGTATGTTATTGGAATTTTCTTAATTTTCAATTAGTTCAATTAATAAATGAATTATGTCTATTGCTAGATTTTATCCTTTGTATGTTACTAGAATTTTCTTTATTTTCAATTAAAGACACACACTTAAAACTTACTACAAAGTATTTGAACCCATGTGTAATTTCAATAATTAAAAAAAAAAAAACCCTCAGGAAAGGATAGGACACTTCCCTTTCCCTTCTCAATTTCCCCTTGTCTCTCAGTTATTTTGATTTAGTCTGTAGTCATGAGTGCTTCATGAAAAATTTACTGTATTGTGAATAAAGCTGGAGCTTCACTTAGTCTCCTACAGTTCAACACTCTCTGGTTTATTGAAAGCTTGTTATCAACAGGATTCTACCTGAGAATATCTAGTTCCCACCACCATGCTATTCTTTCTTTATCAAAAAGTAGACAGAATCATACACCTGAGCTTTTATGGTTCATTCCTCAGAATTATAATCAGAGTCAGTGCTTCCTAAGCATTGCACTAGGCATCAGTCCTGGTCCATGGCCAAGTGAAAAACAAAAGGACAAGGCAAGAAGTTTCCAGGAAGCTATGCTTTTCCCCCAAATTAAAGAAATCCCCTTTATGTAAACGTGGTGTTGCTCCTATTATTTGGCATAGACCATTTTTTCATTATAATTATAATGATAATAGTTTTATAATTATAATAGATTTTTAAAAATGTTTTTACATGGCTACTTAAATATCAGCAATACTGTTTCTTTCATTAAACCTTAAATATATATATATACATATATATACATATATATGTATATATATATATATAAAATTTATGAAAAGTATAACAAATCCATGTGTATTCTATAGTTCATAAGTCATGGTCAATTCTATTTTGTCTGACTGCAACACTGCTCATCCACCTCTGTTTCTTTTTTACTTTCTTTTTCTTTCTTTCTTTCCTTCTTTCTTTTTTCTTTAGCAAATCCATCTTGTATTTTCATCCATAAATATTTCAGCATTTAATTATAGGACATAAGGATGAATTCCTTAAATGTATCTTGAAATTTTAGTGATTGTAAAATCCCAAATAGAATTGAAACAGGTTCCAGAGAAGGTATTTAATTCCCTCCAATACTGGTGAGAAAATGGATCTCAGAAAAGGGAAACACATTCACACTAGTAATCGGTGGGACTAATATTTCAGCTTTGGAATTTTGATTCTAAGACCAACGATTATCATGATAATACATAAAGGAAAATATAGAGGACCCTACTTCTTATCACATACAAAAATTAATTCAAAATGGATCAGAGACCTAAATGTAAGTGCTCAAACTATAGAAGTCTTAGAAAACATAGGTGTAAACCTTCATGACCTCAGAATAGACGATAATTTTTTAGATATGACACCAAAAGCACCAACAATCAAGGAATAAATAAATGAACTTCATCAAAATTAAAAACTTTGGTGCATCAAAGGACACTACCAAGTAAATGAAAAGGTGACCCACAGAATGGGAGAAGATATTTACAAATCATATATCTGATAAGAGTCTAGAATCCAGAATATATAAACCATGATTACAACTCAGCAAAAAAAAAGAAATACCTTGATTAAAATGGGCAAAGGACTTGTACAGACATTTCTCCAAAGAAAATCTAGAAATGGCCAATAAACGTGTAAAACGTTGTTGAACATTATTAGCCATCAAAGTAATGCAAATCAAAGCCATAGTGAGCTACTAATTCATATCCCTGAGGTGGTTATAATATAAAAGACAGATCATAATAAGCATTGGTTAGGACTGTAAAAAAAAAAAAATGGAATTCTCATGCATGTCTGGTGTGAATGTAAATGGTGCAGCCACTTTGAGAAAACAGTGGCCGTTCTTCATAAGGTTAAATATAGAGTTACCATATAAAATATCAATTCCACTCCGAAGTATATACCCTAGAAAAAAGAAAGCGTATGTTCACAAAACAAAACAAAACTTGTACAAGAAACATTCATAGCAGGACTATTTATAGTAACCAAAAAATTGAAAGTCAAATGCTCATCAACTGATGAGTGGATAAACAAAACACGACCTATTAGTACAATGAGATATTATGTAACTATACAAAGGAATGGAGTACTGATTTATACTATACTACAATATGGATGAATCTTGAAAACATTATGCTAAGTGAAAGAAGATGGACACAAAAGGCCAAATATTACATGATTTCAATTATATGAAATGTCCAGAATAGGCAAATCCATATATACACAAAATATGGGGAGAGGGGAATGGGAATGACTGCTAGTGAATATGGAGTTTCTTTTTGAGGTGTTAGGGAATGTTCTGGAACTGGATAGTGGTAATAGTTGCACAACTTTGTGAGTACACTAGAAACCAATGCGTTGTACATGTTAAAAGTGTCAATTTTATGGTATGTGAGTTATGTTTCAAATAGATAGATGTGAGCATGCTTCTATCCCCCAGAGTTATTGCTATCTTCATTTTAGTTATTTTCTTCCTTTGTTTACCTTTTTACTACCCTTTCCTAAAGGAAGATTCTGTAGTGGTAAACTAAAGTTGTAGATGAACAACATGTCAAAGAACAGAATTATTTTTGCTTTTTAATTTTTGAAAACAATCTTTTCAGTTTAGAGTATTTTAGATTTACAGAAAAGTTGCAAAGATGATACAAAGAAATCCGATATGTCCTTCACCCAGTTTCCCCTAAGGTCAGCACCTTATACAACTGCAGGACCAAGACCAAAAACTAAGAAAGTAACATTACTACATTACTATTACATTCACTCCAACTTTATTCAGATTTTACCGATTTTTCCATTAATGTCCTTTTTCTGTACCAGGATCCCGTCCAGGACACCACTTTGCATTTAGTTGTCACATCTCTTTAGCCTCCTCTGATCTGTGACTGTCTCATTCTTTTTCTTTCTTTCTTTTCTTTCTTTTCTTCTCTTTCTTTCTTTCTTCCTTCCTTCCTTCCTTCCTTCCTTCCTTCCTTCCTTCCTTTCTTCCTTTCTTGACCTTGACAGTGTTGAAGAGAATTGTTCAAATATTTTATAAAATGTCCCTCGGTTTAGTTTTGTCTGATGTTTTTTCTCATGATTAGATTGGGCTTATGGGTTTTGGGGAGAAATATTACAAATATACCTCTCTCATTATATCAGATGAGGGAGTATATGGTATCAACATGACTTAGCACTGGAGATACTAATCTTAATTACTTGCTTAAATAGTATTTACTAGGTTTCTCCACTGTAAGTTTGTGATTTTTCCTTTTCATACTGTATTCTTTGGAAGTGAGTCATAAATCCAGCTCATATGTAGAGCAGGGTGTGGGGAGATTAAGCCCTACCTTCTAGAAGGGTGTCTTAGTCTGTTCAGGCAGCTATAACAGAATACCATAGACCAGGTGGCTTATAAACAACAGAAATTTATTTCTCACAGTTCTGGTGGCTGACAAGTCCAAGATCAAGATGCCAGCAGACTAGGTGTCTAGTGAGAGCTCACTTCCTATTTCATAGACAGCGATTTTCATGTTGTATCCTCACATAGTGGAGAGCAGAGAGAGCCCTCTCAATCTCTTTTATAAGGACACTATCCCATTCATGAGGGCACCACCTTATGACCCCCTAATGGCCCATCCTGATACTGTCACATTGGGGGCTAAGATTTCAACATACGAGTTTTGGCAGGGACACAAATATTCAGTACATAACATGGGGAAGTATCTACATAAATTACTTGTAACTTTTCTCTATGAAGGATTTGTCTCTTCTCTTCCATGTCTTTATTCAATCATTTATATCAATATGGACTCATGTATATTTATTTTATGTTTGTGTCATAATCTAATTCTATGTTATTTATTTTGTTCAAATTGTCCCAGCTTTGGCCATTGGGACTCTTTCAGGTGGGTTCCTTGGTTTCTCTGACATGCTCCATCCTTTTAAAAAAATAAAATGTTCTTTTCATTGAACACTTTCTTACTTTCTGATGCTACAAAATGCTCCGGGCGCATCTTGTATACCCCCTTTGTGTGTCAGACCTAGAACCAGTCCCCTTTTCTTTATTGGAGAATGGTATTAGAAACCAAGATCTAGACGCTGGGTGTAAAAGCAGTAATATTTGTATATTGGCAAATGTCAGCTTGAAGGAAAGGAAGGGATTATGTGTCCAGTGGAAGAAAGAAGAGCAAGAGCTAAGAACGAAGGGAGTGGGTTGGATGACAGCTGAGGATTGGACGATGTGTTGAAGCTGGATATAAATCATGGTGCCTACTCGTTACCCACGTGAAACACTGGACATTCGTATGCATGGCGACTCTACCCAGGCATTTTAAATTGATGCTGAGACTATGAGGCAAATATATCACAAGCCACCTTTGCAATTGAGCAGAATATGCAATTCTAGAAGAAAAATTCCTAGCTGACCTCTAAGACCCAAATTCATTTGGATTCTCAAAACCAAGTACTGCTCGATATTGCTCTCTGCACTGCGTTTTCTCTCTTTTCATGAGGTAAACTCAAATAGTCCCTTGAAATATCAATGGTATAATAATGATAATGATAACTGGAGAGCGCAGTTGTTTGGGATTCTGTTTGTGTTTTATTATTATGACTTTTTATTTTGTCCCAGGCAGAGAAAGACTGGATACCGGGCATGCAAATAGCTGTGGTGGAGAGATTGGAAGGGAAAAGCAGTGTAAAAGTCACGGTACAGCAGGCAGGGAAAGCATGGAAATTCTGTTCTCTCTAAACCTGACGCGCAGCGGCTGGCTATGTGGGAGATTGTAAAGGGAAATCTGGTTAATAGGAGAGCAACGAGCTGGACAGTCTCTGCTATACTTATATTAACATATGCGCACCTCGCAAAATACATTTTGAAAATGCTGGCAGACATGGTTTGTTTTTTTTTTTTTTGAATGGAAACTTGAAAATGCAGCTTTGTTTTGTTTTTTTTTGTTTTATTTTAGCAGCTGAAGATTTTCAATTGTACTATAAATTAGCTAGAAGTTACAATAAGCCCTTCCTGAGTCAGCTAAATGGTGAAATGAAGTCTCCCAAAGTTGGTTTAGCACTGGTGGGTACCATAATAACTCAGGAACCATTGATTCAATCCATTTAGGGGATAGAACAAACGTTTTGATTTCACCTCCTTATTTGCCCAGGGTACCTGAGGGGGCTGCTATAATTAACAATACATTGTTGTACCTGTAGAGTCCTTTCTGTCTCAGAAACCTATGATCCTGGAGGAAATAGACCTTACTGGTTTGCCTTAAACCAAAGGAAACGGGATCTTTCATTCGATCTGTAAAACTGGATTTTCCTACTCCCTCTCTCCGGAGGCGGCACACTAGGCCAGGGCCGGGGATTTATCCTGCCTCTACTATCTACTTGCAGCACGGCTGTCTGCTCATTGTGCTTGCTAGGGGCTACATTGTGCTCCCTCCATAAATTCGTATGTTGATGTCCTAGCCCCTACTGCTTCTGAATGCAACCATATTCAGAGATAGGATCTTTAAAGAAATAGTTAATTAAAATGATGTCATTAGGATGGGCCCTAATCCAATATGACTACTGTCCTTATAAGAAGAGGGAACTTGGACACAGACATGCAGAGAGAGAAGATAGTGGGAAAATACCCAGGGAGAAGATAGTGGTGTACAAGCAGAGAGAGGCCTGGGGCAGATCTGTCTGTCATGTCCTCAGAAGGAACCAACCCTGCTACACCTTAATATCAGACTTTCCAGTCTTCAGAATTGTGAGAAAATAATTTCTTTTAATTTAATTTTTATAATTAATTTTATTTATTTATTTTTTAATTGAGAAAATAAATTTCTGTCATTTAAGCCAGTCTGTGATGCTTTGTTAGAATATCCCTAACAAACCAATGTAGTGCTATATGGAAACATCACAGAAATCTTCTGGGGGAAAGAGAAAACTAGTATTTGTTGACAGTCACTGTGTAGACAAATAGGAATAAACTGATCTCCCTTAATCATCACAACTACCCTTTAGATGGGCGCTAACTTCATTATATTGGCGAAGTAATGAACCCTGGGAGAGATAGGGTAATTTGTGTAAAACCAAAGAGCTGTTGGTGGGATATATTTAAATTCGTATCTCTTCTACTTCTAGTCCTTGCCCTTTTTACTCTGTGTCATTGGGAAATAAACTACAACAGGTAACCCAAGCCCAACCCTTCGTGTACTTCTACAATGATTTCAATAAAAGATATACTTGCTTACTTAGGAGTTAAGACCAAGGAAGCTTTAAACTGGAAATAATCCAAACCTCTTGATGAAAGGAGCCCCCAGGATGACAAACAACCCTCTTAATAATCCATGAGTTATTTTGGTCTCCCACTAGATGGTGCTAGAGCCTATTTCTATGTCATGAGGCGTGTGGTCTGGGGATCTCGCTCAATCCAGTACTACTTTTGGTGCTTTGGCCATAACCTATTTTGGTTTAACATTTCTTTCCTATCGTTGTTCATGTTTCTCTATTTATAATTGATAAGGAGTCCTTAAAAATGCCAAAGTGAGAGAGTCGTCCACCATACTGGCTTGGCAGGAAATACACACCACGAGTGTGGTATAAGTAATACTATATCTAATGAGCATAAGACACTTTTTATTTATGGAGAGGTCTTCAATACTCTAATCCGTGGTTGAATGCATAGAAAACAAAAGACTTAAACTTCTTCTATCTCTAGTGATTGATTCACTCTGGGGAGAGGCACACAACTCTTCACTGCCCTAGTTTTTCCATTTATAAAATAGAAATAAAATATGGGACACTTACTTCAAAGAGCATTCAGGAGATGAATGAGGTAGTGTCTCTTAAAATACTCTGGTTGTTAGAGAAATAGAGTTATAACCTCTTTGCAAATAGTGCAAGAATGATGAAGCTTACAACTTGACTTTGACCCATCAATGCTTATTTGAATCTTTTGACCCCACTTGGTCACAGATTATCCCCAAGTACTTTCGCTGCTCTTTTTCTCAGTAAGATTAAAGGGCATCCACATGATGGAAACTACCATTTTGGGAATGGATTAATAGGTGCCTTTCAGTTTCTCAATGGAGGAATTTGTTCTGCCCTCCAGAAGTCATTTCATCTCTATTTTTCTCTAAGCTCAAATGCTTTGCTAAGGGTAACATTTGGGATAAGGTTACTGCATAGTCTCTTTACTCTCAGTCAGTAGGAGAGGTTTCCACTGTACTTTGTTTTTAACCTGTTCTCCAGATATGTGTAGAAAGGCACATTGGAAGGTATATTGGGAATGAAAGATGATGGATATTTATGGCTAAATCAGATTTTATAGGTTTGAAACATGCTAGAGACTGAATGGTGTCTCACCAAAATTCATGCATTGAAGCCCTAACCCCCCACTATGGCTGTGTTTGAAGATAGGGCCTATAAGGAGATAATGAAGGTTAAATGAGGTAATGAGGTGGGGCCCTGATAGGATAGGATTAGTGTCCTTCAAGAAGAGTCATCAGAGAATTACTGCTCACTCTTCCTGCTCACCTCCAACCCCACCCCTCCAAGTCATGCTAGCACATAACGAGATGGTGGCCACTTACAAGCCAGGGAGAAAGCTCTCACTGAACCCCAACTGTGCTGGCAGGCTGACTTACAACCTTTGGAACTGTGAGAAGATAAATGTCTATTGTTTAAGCTACCTGGTGTGGGGTATTTTATTACGGCAGTCCAAGCTGACTAAGATGAAACACTTACTTTTTAGCTCTAAGAAAGAGGTTAGCACACGGTGGGTGTAAAAGGCCACACAGTAAATATTTTAGGCTTTGCAAGTCATAGAGTCTTTTGCAACCACTCAAGCCTGCCATTGTAGCACAGAAGCAGCTATAAGCAGTATGGAAAAAGCAAATGAGGCTGTGGTCTCATAAAACTTTATTTATAAAAATAGACAATGAGCCAATTTGGTCACAGGCTGTAGTTTGCTGGCCCTCGCTCTAAGAAAACAAAGCAAAACAAAATAAAACCAAAAAGAAAACCAACCCAAAGCAGATACATTCAGTTTTTTCCTCAAAGGCAGGTTTTCATTATTACTAAACAAACACAAAATAATGACAATTGATTGTCTCTTCCACTTTTTAGAAGTTCCAGTGTATGATTCTCATTATTAATAAAAGCGTTACTTTTAGGCAAGAGGCACATGGGCTAGTGCTTATTTCTATAGCTAAACCATACAAATTCTGAATCCCCTAATTTTTTATTTCTCCTAATCCAGTGAAAATCATCTCTCTAATGTCTTATGTTTTCCTGTGTGAAACATTCAGATGGGAGATAATTTACGGCCGCAAATGTAAGTAGCCTGTCTTTGCGATATATACGATGCTTGTTGACAAGCCCCTTTGTGTCTTTGTATGAGCCAGTTCTGGCAGTCCCCTTTCCCCCTTCCTCTTCCCATTGCTGTCCAGCACTCAGCTAGGTTTCTCCTTTTCCTGTGTACGGGCTATAATTGTTTGAGAGTGCTTCACTGGCCTCCATGACTTTACCATGACTGCCAAAGTTTTCTACTTGGTGGTTCAGCTACAACCACAACCACCATTCTCAGGAGGCTTATTTTGCCCCAGGCACTAGGGCAACTATTTTCCAAATATAATCTCATTTAATTATTATAACCTTCCTGTAAGATAGGTATTACTATGTCCATTTGGCAGCTGAGGACAATGAGGTACAGAGTAGTGAAGTAAATAGAGCACTATGGCTGTGCTGAATAACTGGCAAATGAGCAGCAGAACTTGGTTTGGAACCCAAGGGTGTCAGAATCCAGAAAGTGAATTTTTATTCACTATTCCCTGGTGGCTCTCTCATGCATACACTTTGAAAATGCTCTTTCTCTTTTCTTCTACCCTCATAATACCAAAAAATACAATCTCTATGTAATTAACAATCTTCCAAAAAAGCGGTACCGGAGATAGACTTTATTATACATCATCTTAACAAAGACAATCTGAATATTTTTTTGTGAATTCTGCAATTTAATTTCTTATCAAGATGGATTCTTTAGATCTATGCATGTACCATTTTAGTGCATTGTTCTCCACTGAGTTTAATATAGGTGAGTCAACTCTGTGTCAATATGCTTTTGTCTATGTGTTTTATTAAGACTATCAACTTATAGAAAATAGGGTTGATTTAACTTTCCTTATCTGTAGGGGAACATACTATTATCTGGAAAAATGGAAAGACTGTGCCTTATGTGTTAGGCAAAAGTTGTGTTAGCCTTTTATTTGCTTCACAAGTTATATAACCTCTTGAAACTTTAATATTTTTATCTATTAAGTAAATTAATAATACCTCCCTACCAGGGTGATTGAGGTTAGAACTAACATTTGCAAAGTTACATAGTCTGGTGCCTGGCACATAATAGGCTCTAAATAAATGTTAAACTGCTGATGGCATTGACCAGATGACAGGTATTTTCAGAAATGATATAGGTTGATCAGCTGAAAATAGATTATTGTATTTCATGAGACATGAGTTAGGACAATACGTATTTTTGAGATTGAATGTTGTTGCGTGTTTAGGAAAAATGTGATTTTTCTCATTTCGAATAAAAAATGACATTCTAGAAGTCCTTGATATGACAGTGAGCTCTTTTAGAACAGTTTGCTGTTAAAGGGAAGAAGTGAGACACATGGCTTAGATTTATCTTTGAAATACACAATTTAACTTTTAAATGAAGGGGAAAAATGCTTGAGGCAAAATGTGTTTTTGGTTTTTTTACAGACTAAACACCATGAACTTCTACCATTCTTTCCCATATGTACTTACTATATACTTGGGTTAACAGATCAAGGCAGGATTGCATAAGTGAACTGAGCCCTTATGTCATTGCATTTATTATTTAAACCATCATGTTGGGTCAGCAACTATGAGTGCCAGGAGTTGCTGACCTCCAGGCTGTCCTCTGAGACAGAATGAGGAAGATACAGCCCTGACTTTCTTACCCAAACTGCCCCTTATGTATCAACTAACCAGCAGTGAATAAGTGTGATTATTGGTCCTTATCTGCTTTGTGGATTATTAGAGGAAAAACAGAAATATGAATCAGTTTCCTTTCTTCTCTCCCATTTCTACTGACTTTATCTGCCATTAATTAGTGTTTGTCTTAGAATACTAAGACATTTTGATCCTTATTTGAACTACACGATTAAGGAAGCAAATCTAGACAAAAAAAGCAATGCTAGACTTCATCGTTAAGACAAATATATATGATTTAGGGTCTATCAGATGTTTGGGGGACTCTTATACCAGTAGAGCATATAAATATTTCTCCATCTGGATGTCAGGTGGTAGTGACTGGAGAATAGAGTTATGAGCTGACTGCTACACAATGAAGGGTTGAGTATTGGGAAAGAGAGAGTCAGTCAGGCTATCTGGCCCCTGGGATAGGGTTGTCAGATTTAGCAAAAAACAAATAAGCAAAAATACGGAATACACTGAATATCAGATAAACATGAATAACTTTTTAGTGTAAGTATGTTCCAAATATTGAATGGTACATATCTATACTAAATGAAAATATTGTTTATTAGAAGTTCACGTTTGTTATTTTTATTTTTTATAAAGATTTTATTTATTTATTTGACAGGCAGAGAGATAGCCAGCGAGAGAGGGAACACAAGCAGGGGGAGTGGGAGAGGAAGAAGCTGGCTCCCAGAAGAAGAGCCTGACGTGGGGCTAGATCCCAGAACGCCAGGATCACGCCCCGAGCCAAAGGCAACACTTAATGACTGAGCCACCCAGGCACCCCTGTTATTGTTTTTAATTCCAGTAGAAATTCACATTGAACTGGGCATTCTCGATTTTATCTAGCAACCCTACCATGGGAATTTGACAAAGGCAGATGTCAAGGAAGAGCCATGGGTCCAAGACAGGCAAATTGAGAGGCAAACAGAAACACACACAATGAACTGGGGTAAGGGGATCTTAAAAATGGGGAGAAACCTGTTTCAGGATAGAGAAGTTGTTAGATCTGGTTGTAACAGGAATTTTGGCTTTCTAGAGTGTGTCCTCCTCAGATCTTACTGACATTGCTGAATTAACCACCTCACCACACGAAGCACACCCTGGCAGATTCTTTGGGTTGAACAGCCGGCAGAGTGGTACAGTGGAGAAACCCTGGGATGTGAAATGGTATACCTCTGAGGGAACCTTGTTTCTGACAATTATTAGTAGCACAACTAGGCAAATGAACTAATCTCTGTAAACTTTAGGATCCTTGTATCTAAAATGGAGAAGTGTTGAACCAGGTCACTCATTCTTAAACTTGTTACTGGCTAAGTACCTAAAATTCATCAGAATCCCTCTTCTTGTGTCTTCCATCTTTTCCTCTCTTCTTCTTTCTCATTAGTACCCAAACCTCTTTCAGTCTACGGAATTACCTAAATAAATAACCAATTGTCTTTAATTTCATATCCTCTGTTCCTCCCACTGGTGACATATCTCTTTCCTTCTTTTCAGCCAAACATCTTGAAAGAATAATCCCCACTGGTTGCATCTTTGTTCTCTTTGTCGTCTCTACTTCCCAGTCTACATGGTCTGGTTAAGATCACTAACAACCTTGTAACTATGAAATCAAATGGATGCTTTTCAGGATTTTTGATCCATGACTTTTCTGTAGCATCTGGCATGGCTGGTGCACCCCTCCTCATCTATGCATGCTATATACTAATTTCCTTTGACTTTGAGACAGCCTACTGGTGTCTGCAGACTCCTCCTCTGCATATTCTTTGTATCTGGACATTTAAGAAGATTTTCTCCTGGCTCTCTACTCAGTTTGTAAGTTGTCCTTTCACTGGCTTATGCATTGCCATGGCTTCAATTGGCAACCTAATGTTGATGAACTACAGCTGTTAATCACTAGCCAGATTTCTCTCCTGAGCTCCATACTGTTATTTCCAACTGTGGGATACCTGGAGTTGATATCCTTTGACTACCTCACTTCCAGTGTGGCCTAAGTATCTGTTGCTCCTGTACCAGCAGAGTATAAAAAGAATGCCATTTATTTTTTTCTGACAACAAAGAAGATGGTAAAAGAAGAAAGATTAAACTCGTGTTTTTTTTTTCTTTAATTTTTTAAATCTATTTCAGAGAGAGAGAGAGCAAAATGGGAGGGACAGAGGGAGAGGGAAAGAGAATCTTTAAGCAGACTCTGTGCTAAGAACAGAACCCGATGCAGGGCTCAATCCCATGACCATGACCTGAGCCAAAACCAAGAACTGGACACTCAACCAACTGAGCTACCCAGGTGCCCCTTAACTCCTGTTTAAACTCCTATTACTCAGATAAATGTTTTCTGAGTGCAGACCTTAGGCTTTTGCAATGATAATGATTTGTTTTTGAAAGGTAAATCTGCTGATTATGCCTGAAGTTATGGAGTATCCTTTTTGTCTGGCCATGTGCCTTTATAAGAGGTATTCCCATAGTCTCTACTTGTTTATTGATTGTCCCAGAGACATATCCTGCTGGTAATATTCTATATGCTTTCTTGATTGTATAGATTTTTTTACATACTTATTAATTTTATCATACACAAAGTCATTGCTGTGGCTACTGTGTTATCAATGATTAACATAGTTTGGACTCATGAGGCAGAGTGTCCCAAGAGGCATTTGGTGATGGTACATTCTTCCCTCATATACCTTCTGCTAGCTAAAAAGGACATTATTAGAGACCTCAGTTAAGGCTAGACGCACTGGAGTGATTATGCATATTTTTGGCATACATCAATTTACCAAGGGTAATGTTTCTCAAGAATTATTCTGAACACATTTTATAAAGAAAAGCACATTTTAGAGTGATTTACATTATAATTTCAGGGATGTGTGCCCTCATTAAAAATGTTGGCACTAAGGCAAATTAAAATCATTCTTTAATGTAAAAAAATCTGCAATAACATATTTATTTTGAAAGAATGGCTTCTGAAAAATTATCCAGAAGGTATCAGAAATAAGTGAAATGGCCCTGTTGGATCGTAATTTCACAAAATTTTAAGACAAGAAGTTACACTAGAAATAAACAACAAAATAATATTCATCTTAATTCCCACAGTTTTGTTTGTATTGTTTTATTTTTGAAGGGAAGAGGTTTTCTTAGGGTGAAATGAAGGTCATAAAAAGGGATTGTCTTAGTCTGCTCAGGCTATAATAACAAAATATCGTAGCCTGGGTGGCTTAAACAAAAGACGTTTATTTCTCACAGTTCTGGGGGCTGAAAGTCTGAGATCAGGATGTCAGTGTGGTTGAGTTCTGGTGAGGGTCCTCCTCCAAGCTTGTAAATGTCTGCCTCCTGCTGTATGCTTGTATGGCAGAGAGGGCAAGAACAAGCTCTCTGGTCTCTTCTTATAAGGGCACTAATTCTATCATGAGAACCCCACCCTCATGACCTCATCTAAAACTGATTACCTCTCCAGAGCTCCACTTCCTAATCCCATCACATTGGGCGTTAGGACTTCAGTATATGAATTTTACACGGACACAATTCAGTCAGTAAGGAAAATACTCTGCATATCTATAAATTGGTAGCAGATTTTTCTGTTTTGAGATAAAGAGCATAGAGCTGAATACATATTAGAATAAACAGTTAAAGTGAGAATCACATCTTAATAGATTATTATTCTGTTTGTATCAAGAAATCTATGGCACTGAATAAGTTGGTACCAATAAGTTTTATTGTATTCTTTAGACTATTGTACACCTGGAAGAAAAAAAGTCTATAACCCCTGATAAAGGCTACGTTTTCTAGCATTTTGAGTTGACCTTTTGTCATTTCTCTGTATACACTTACCTGGACACAGAATAAAATTGAGAAAGGGTCAGGTAAAGAATTCAGTAGACCGAAATGAATCTGGTCTGGCTTTTCATTCTTTTAAAATCTCGCTGGTATTGGTATTTTCTGTGGAATCTGACCATTGTAATGGAGTTTAGAATTATGGCATTGAGGGAAAAAAACTAATTTTGATGAATCAAAATCGAGTACTTTGAATTTTTTTATTTGATTTTGATTTTTTGATTTCGAATCAAAATCAAATACTTTGATTTTTAGTGAAAACTGACATCCACACAGAGACAAGGCATGTGCATGAAAATTCGTAGCAGCATTATTCATCATAGCCCCAAACGGGAAATAATGCAAATGGCCATCAGTTGGTGAATGGACAAACACACAATAGGATACTAAAAGGAATGTAGAAAGAGTGTATTACTCACATAAGCGACAATGTAATTGAACCTCAAAAACATTTTGCTTAGTGAAAACATCCCAATGCATAAGACTACATAGTCTATAATTTTATGTATATAAAACACCAAGAAGAGACAAATTTGTAGAGACACAAAGCAGGTCAGTGGTTGCCGGGGCTGAGTTGGAATAATGACTAACTGCACACAAGGGGCACAAGGGAACTTTTGGAGGTGATAGAAATGCTCTAAAACTGTATTGTGGTGACGGGTGCACAACTCTATAAATTGTCTAAGAAGCATTGAATCATATACTTACAATGGGTGAATTTATGCTATATCAATTATACTTCAATAAAGCTGTTGAAAAAAACTGTGAATTAAGCTTCCTATTCTTCCTATAAAACTGTTGAAAACTCTTATCTTCAGGAATTGTCTTTGCTCTGGTCCCGCCGACAGTTCTCTTCTTTTAGCTTATACTGATCTTAACACCGTGATCTTTCCACAAATCCTTTGGAGTCCATTCAGAAGCAATACTGGCCAATTGGACACTTATTTTCCTTGGAAAGAGGTGAGGAGGGAGATGGGGCTACTCTGACCACAGAAATTATCTGTGACTTTCAGGCACAAGCTGCTTAGGAGAATGACAGGAATTGTAAACACATTAATCGGGAGGCACTGGGTGAGGACCTCTGTCTTCTGGCACTGTCAGCCAAAGTGGTGTGGCCTTGGCAAATAAATCTAATAGCTGCGCTTGAGTCCCATTATGAGCCACAGGGGTGCAGTTCCTGACATCTCGAAATTCTTGAATAATGTCCGTCAGCGCTTCGCTATCAATGTGCTGCACATTGAGCGTGTTCTCGCTTGAGGAACACTCTGCTCATCTCTACATCAGAACCTTTGGAGAAAATGCAGAGCACTGTTGAAAAGCAGATAATAAACAGTAATGGAGCAAGAACGGGGCCGTGTGAGTGCTGTTAGTCACAGTCAGTGCATCTGATATTCTCTCCGTAATCTCTCACCATTACTCCTTTGTGCAGAGAGCAAATGATGTTTATAAACTTGTCTGGATAGCCAGCCTTTCACGAGGTTTTCCACATGCTAATTCAGTTAATAGAATCAAACGCCTAAGTTTAGTCCACAAAGAGAACATAAAATCAGAATGCAATTCTTGCCGCTTGTTCCACAGTCACGTGAAAGAAGGGAAATGATGCTTAATTTTCTACGATGACACGAAAGTCCTGCCAATTGGATCATCGTGAATGGTACATGTGGAGGCACTGAGTTGTTCTTCGACTTGAGACCTAATAAAAACAGAAGGAGCGCTGTCACGCAGGAGATCCCGTGAAAACAATGCTATAAGGGGATGCGACTGTGCTCTTCGTAAATAAATATCTTATGTATTTCATGTGGGCAGTGCTTTCATAGTGTGTGATTAGACTGCAGTTCCTCTAAATCTGTAAGAGGCCAGGTCGTTCCATAATGTAAACCTTTAGACAAATAGAATCACAACGTTAAGAGCTGTAAAAGTGAAAAATGAAGGCCCCAACTTAAGGAAATTGAATTTGATATCAGAGATAAAATATGTTCACTTTTTAAAACTAAATCATCAAAATATGAAGAGGGTAAGATAAAATAGTCTGTGTTTTCTGAGAGAGTTGAATGTTGGTTGGAAGAGTTAAGGAACAAATTCAGAAGCAGGTAGACAGACTCTGTAGGTCTGTGTTAAATGGGGTAAAACCTGGCCAGCTAGGGAAAAAAATGGGGGTTGAGGCTGGGGGAAGCATTCCAGGACGTATTGACTATGGAGGAGCAAACACTAAAGTGTGCTTCGTGAGCAGTGAGGAGAATGGTCTGGCTGTAGTAGAAAATATATGTTGGGGAGTCATGGGAGATAAAGTTGGGAAGGGTCTTCTACTTCGTGGATTGTCTTGACTGCTAGAATGACAGGTTTGGATATTATCAACTAGATAGTAGTGAACCAAGGATGGTTTTGAACAGAGATGTGACCTGATACAGATAATATTCTAAAAATAACATGCCACCTTTATAGAGAAGGGATTGGAAGAGAAAGACCCTGAATTCTGAGGGGTTCATTAGGAAAATGAACTGAAAAACAGACATGAAATGAAAGTAGATGGGTGTGGAGTGGAAACTAAAAAGTGTCCTCTCTCTACCTTTCTTCCAATATTCAAGTTAACCCCACAATTACACATCTGGATTAATAGGAGAGGACTGCAGCTTTGACAAAAAAAACATTGATCAAGGAGAGCTAGTGGAAAGGAAGATGATGAGTTTTAAGCAATGAATGTTGAATGCAGTGTGCTGAGCACATACGTAAGGAGGTCATTGGCAGGCAGCCCCAAAGGCACCTACAGTGACTGCTTTGTGCTCTGTTGTACTGTTTCCTGTATACCAGATGCCTGTGGCAAAACCTGTATAGGGCAAGTGTCCTATACACATTAGGTGAATGACTTGAAAGAAGTAAATGTATAATGTGATTTGGTTAAATGTCAAGAACACAGATTTGGAAGTCCTTTGCACCGAGATCCTTGTTCAAATTGTGAGAAATGATAGGGTTTTTGAATGAGTGTCAGGAGGGAAGGAAGGGAGGGAGGGAGGGAAGAAGAGAGAAAAGGAGGGAAGGAGGTAGAAGGGAGGTCAGGGGAAGAAGATAGAAAATGACCAAGAGCCAAGTCTTGGAACAGTCTTCTAGTGGGAAAGTGTAATAAGACAAGGACCCCACAAAAGAAATTGTACAGGTTAGAAAGACAGTAGCTTCAATGCATAAAGTTCTACAATTTCAAGTCAGTGGGCAAAAACAGCACTTTAGTGGTAGTGTTAGAAGAAAAAAACTACCCTTAATCCTACGTTCATTTTTTTTTTTATAGTCGATTACGTGAGACTTGAATATTCTTAGTTGCTATAAAATTTTCTCTGGTAAGCTATGTGGAAAACAAAGGCATAATAGTGTGCTTCAGTATCAAATGTGTTGTACCATTATTTTTCTTGTTTGCTGAAAGTGAAGAAAATGTGTGTCACGTGTAATTTGATGAACATTGAACAGTGACAAGCAAAGCCTGTTTACCTCGTCTGGGGTGATATTGTACTCCACTTATGATTGCACAAAAATTAACTTTGGAAGCTGAATTAAGCATACTTTTAAAAATCTCCAGCAGGCGAGTTGTGTCTAGTCCAATCCTAGAACATATTTCTTGTGAGTTTCTTGGATTTTTAGCCACAGCATCAAGAAAATGCCATCCATGTTTTTCTTACAGTAGGAGTAGATGAGACTCAATTTTTTCCTCCTTAAAATAATTTTTGAGACATTGTCCTTGAAATCTTCACCAACTTGAGACAATAATTAGATATTTTTAGCATTAATATGCAGTATCCATAATTGGTTTTGGCTATAAATGCTTAAAATTAGTTATAATGAGAAAGGTTGGACATTTTCTCTTGAAATTTCAGATTCAGTATACTCCATGCTTAAAGTATATCTGCCAAACAGCCAAGATCCACTGACAGTTATAATTTTTTTAAGTTTGACACAGTTGGTCTTTTCTCTGGTGTTCCAAAAATAGGTCACTTGGTCTTTCAGCTCATAAATTTAGCCAAGCATATTTCCTTTTGAGAATCAAAGGACCTCAACATGGAACACAAGTATTTTTTGATCCGCATACATATCTTTACAAAGCAAAGGAAAAAAAAAGCAAAACCCTGGGTTTCATATACTGTTATTCTCATACTGGTTATCTTGACAGTGAGATGAGTTCTTCTCTAAGAGAACTTGGTGGTGTTTGGAAGTTCATTGCTTGGGGACAAATGGCACAAGGGCATCTAAACTGATGATTTTTCTTCCTCTCCAATTTTTTTTTTTTTTTTGCTAGCAATCTAGATTACCAAACCCAATATTTCTAGGCTAGGAAAAACATATACTATAATCCTTCTCCTCCCTAATTCTGATCCTTGCTTAGA
Organism: Ursus arctos; assembly: GCF_023065955.2. Classification (NCBI taxonomy): domain Eukaryota; kingdom Metazoa; phylum Chordata; class Mammalia; order Carnivora; family Ursidae; genus Ursus; species Ursus arctos. Next base: position 21,453,920 of record NW_026622930.1, read on the forward strand.
AAAACTTTGATAGAATCAGGAAGATAATAGATCTTTGTGGTAGTTGCTAAGGTTTGAAAAAAGTCATTTTCATTCAGTAGAATCTTTAAACGTTCAGAATAAACTAATACTTGAATAGACTCTCCCAGTGATAGAACTATACCAAGTGAATCAAAGAAAACAAAAGGTAAGGATTGATTTTTTTCCCAAACTTGAGTTATGGTATTTTCTGCTGAGTTATCTGTTTGAAGACTGACTACAGGAATTACACAAAGAAACACCATAATGTTCTTTAATAAAGAATAGTGTTTCTTCCATAAAAAAACACCATAGTGTTTGTTTCATGAGAGTTTTGGAAACTTCAGAATACAAGGTTTAATACAAGTCACCAAAGAAGTTAAGGTTTTTACTTTTTGCAATTAAAGGGGCTACTTCACGTAAAATTTTCACAGTCTTTGAGGATTCTTGGTTATAGGTTTTAGTAATTGCCAACTTCAAGCGTGGGCCAAATAATAGTTTGGGATGTTTTTTGGCTTGTATGATTTTTTATTAAAATTTTTTATTCCAGTGCCATTCAAAAAGGACATGTGTACCATTGCTCTGTATTTGGACTATACTGAGAAATCTGGACATCATCTTTTTACAATGTTTGTGACTCTTGGTATCAGTCTCATAATATTTTGGAGTTTTCTTTTTGCTAACATTGACGGTTACCCTATCCTTCCCCCAAAGCAGAAATACCTCAACCCCCATCACTTAAAGAAATTATAAAAACAGGAGATGGCTGATCAGAGCCTGGTATTACTTTTACAGAGGTCTAGAATCCAAATTGTGTGAGGGAAGAGGCTGTCTTATTCACTACTCAATCCCTTCAGCTAGAAGAGTTGACAAGTCATTGCTCAGAAAATATCTGTTGAGTAAATTTCTTGAATGAATATTTGTTTAATGTCATCAGTGATGTCAAGGATGGGCAATGGATGGCGGGGCTGACTGTTCAAGATATATGTGAGCTCTGGTAAGCAGTATTTTAGGTAATCTTCCATGTGTAGCTACTCATTTAGACCCATTTAAAGGTTCCTGGAGCCAAAGTCAAATGATCTTATTTTTATTTATTTATGTATTTATTTATTTTTGTGTTCTAAAAAAGATTTTATTAATTTATTTATTTTAGAGAGAGAGAGCCTGAGGGGTGGGTGGGAGAGGGGAAGAGTAGAGGGGGAGGGAGAGGAAGAAAGGGAGAGAATTTCCAGCAGACTCCCCACTGAGTGAGGAGCCTGAGGCTGGGTTCTACCTCAGGACCCTGAGATCATGACCTGAGCCAAACCAAGAGTCAGACACATAACTGACTGAACCACCCAGGCGCCCCTGATCTTAGTTTTAAATCTGTGTTTTAGCTTGCTTAGTCAGAATGAACCAAAGTTCATGGAAAAGGAAGACGCATCATCATAAATAGCTTTCATGACACCCACTACCCCCCTTTTTGATATTACAGTAGATTCAAATATGTTAATTTTTAAAGCATAAAACATTACATTTCAGTAAGAAATAAGCTTATCAGTAAAAAATACATCACACATGAATTATATTAAACATAATTAAGAAGTAATTATTAAATGTTGCATTAAGTATAGTACGTATTATGAATGTATTCTCATGCTGTTTCTTGTACACCCAAAGTCAGGAGTATTTGTTTTGATATTCATTTTATGTATTTCATATTGTGAAAGCTACCTGTATTTTTTAAAAAATTTCCAAGTTTGTAGTTGTGTTATTAAATATATTTCTTTGAAGAAAACATTCCCTGATTTATCTACCAGATTTACATCTGAACTTCTACGGGGACATCTTGTTCTCTGCCTTCTCTTCCCCAGAATGCTGTTAAATGTAAGCAAAGGGAGAAGAGAATTTGGACTTGGTGTTTACCAGTATGCCAAATGCAATTGAGGTCAAGCAGAATGACGAGTACAAGTGAAGTCTTCGTGATTTGGCAAGAAGGTGATTGTTAGATATCCATGGAAAGAACAGTTTCATAGCTAAATAGGGATGGAAACCAGATTGGAAAGCAATGATAAGATACATTTGAACCCATCAGACAATAAAAGGTAAAAATCTGACAACATCAATTGCTGCAAGGCTGGGGGGAAGCCTCAAGCATTAACAGTGGGAGAGCACATTGAAACAACTATTTGGGAAAGGCAATTGGTGCTATCTACAGTATCTAGTGATGATGAAAATGCACATGGCCTGAGGTCCAGATATGGTACATCTGGCAATTATTTTAGAGAAACTTTTACCCACACCCAGGAAAAGACATGTACTGAATGTCAACATTATATTTGGTAGTGAACAATTGGAAGCAACGCAAATGTCCGTCATAAGGGAAAGATAAATAACTTGTGTCTTATTTATATGATGAATATTACTCATCAAGTAAAATGAATAAATTGAAGTTATGCAGCAATGTGGATAAATTTCAAGTATAGAAGTAATATATGAAATATATTTAATGAACAAATTTCAGAATGAAACATAAAGTATGATGTCACGTAGGTAAGACACTCAAAGGAACACTAAAAACTGCATATACATGTAACAAAACTACACAGACCCATACATATGTAGCAAAGTGTAAACTACAAAATGGGAAGGATTCATCATGGTGGTTACTTGGTGGGGAAAATAGCCGACAGAGATGTTAGGTGGGAATGGGGCCAATGAGAGCTACAAAGAAAGCTTCAAATGCACTGGAGCTGTTTTATTTATTTTTATTTTTTATAGCCTGAATTAAATAAGACAAAACTCTAATGAGTTCATTTAGGTTGTGGATGACTTCTTATTTTACTCTCTATATTTTTGAAATATTTTACTAAAACATGAAAGTGAAGATTGTTTTTCAATTTGGGGAGGCATAATTATATTTGAAGTTAGAGGGTGCTAAGAAAGAGGGAGAATTTTAAGACCCTGAAGAGACTGGGGATAAAACATGGGCCTCTTGAAAATGAAGCATATAGGGTCTCAGGCTCAGAAAGGAGCCGACTCCGAGATCCATGCCACATCTTACTCTGTGCATCTTGTGACACTTCCATCCCCCACATCCGTGTCTTGTTGATCTTTGTGCATCTGGTGCTGGAGCACAGGGCCTGATAGCTACTCAGTATTTGCAGGAAGAAAGGTTGGGAAAAATGAAAGGAACAAAGAAAAATTGGGGACTATGAAAAAGGGAAGAAAAGAAAGAAGAAGAATGACAGCAAAGAAAACTTGAAGGCAAGAATAAATCAGAGCTGAATTAAAGAAAAGGCAAAAGATGTGGCATTGTTCTGCGTAGCCAAAAAGAAGGTGTGTTTTCCTGTTAAGAATGGAAAGGCTTAAAAAAACTTGGATTTATCTTCTTTTTCAAACACTTGCATCATGTTCTCTTGGTAGTGGAGTCTAACTACATCCCTAAAACTTAAATTCAGTTGTGAGGGAAGCATGACAATTTGGGAAAAGTCATCGCGAGATCTACTGAACTGTAAGGGGTAACTTGCACTGGTATGTGAAAGGGAAGCAGACATAAAGAGAATTTTGTGAAGCTTCAAATAAGTCACAGAGTTGGTAAAAGGTGGTTGATTTATTGATAGAGTTGAAGTGGGTTAGAAAACTCTTTAGCAATCGCCTTATTTTGCATTAATGTGAAAAATATGCAGCCATATGCATTGGACAACTTACATACCTACAAATAATGCTGCAGCAATAATGGCTAGTGTTGCCTTGAACTATGAATCGCTCTGTGTGGATAATAGTAGAGCCACATTAAAAGTCTCACTAGAGCTGCCCCCAAGATCTGCAATTAGAGTCAACCTTAACTCGCTTCTTTGGTTGTATCTGTTTAATACTACCGCTGATGTCAGAGGACTAAGGGCAGGGCAGATGTTGACTATAGATCATTTGTAATTGTGTTATCGCACATGATAAACCATCAAATAATTCTGAGAGAACTGCTCAGCCAAATAAATAACACCAAATAATTCTGAGATAATTTCTGTCTGCTGGAAAACAAATCTCAGGGTTTTATGACATTATACAGAATTTCAGTGTCAAAAAAATTGCACTTGATAGGCAGTCAAATTAGTTGGGACTTTCAGATTTTCTGCATTGTATTTTCTTCATGGACTAGAACCTCTAAAAGCACCAAGTAAATAGAATTACAATATATTATGGGGCACCTGCGTGGCTCAGTCGTTAAGCATCTGCCTTCGGCTCAGGTCACGATGCCAGCGTTCTGAGATCAAGTCCCGCATCAGGCTCCCTGCTCAACAGGAAGCCTGCTTCTCCCTCTCCCACTTCCCCTGCTTGTGTTCCCTCTCTCGCTGCCTCTCTCTCTGTCAAATAAATAAATAAAATCTTAAAAAAAAAAGAATTACAATATATTAGAAAAGGTGAACATCTATTAATATTTCACAAAATTCAGTAGTGTGCATCTGGTACCCATTGTATATAACTTGAGCCAATTTTTAATCATGTTTATATCATGTGCTCAATCTAAAAGTATAATCATGGGTTGGATTCTGGAATCAGATAAAATATTATAAATATGGAGCGGGCAACTATGGCCCTCTTGGCTGTTCCAGTCTACCACCTGTTTTTGGATGGATATGTACTAAGAATAGTTTTTACATTTTTAAGTGGTTGGAGGAGATCTAAATAAGAATAGTATTTTATGACATAAGAAAATTGTAAGAAATACAAGTTTTTGTCCATAAATAAAGTTTTATTGGAACATAGCCACAATCAATCATTTATGTATCAGCTACGGCTACTTTCACACTAACAGCCAGAGTTGAGTAGTTGTGACAAAGATCACATGGTCCACAAATTCTAAAATATTTACTCTATGGGGCTTTACAGAAGTTTGCTGACCCCTGGTCTAAATATGTTATTTTGTAATTATGTAGTACTTTTCCTTCCTGAGATTGGCATAAACAACTCCTTGGGTCACTTGACAGTCTTGGGGTTTGGCTGGTCATCAACCATCACATTAATCGTCCTCCCAAGGCCACAAGACAGAGAATAGACAATTATATAACAGTCATCCATGTAGGAAATAATGGCAATAATCATGTAGAATTTCCTGAGCACAGCAAGAGGAGCTATTGAAAGCATCCTTCCATTAGAGGTATTTCAGCTCTTGCTGGAAAAAAGATCTTATTTAACCAACTTGTTGAGAATGCTTTACAAGTAATATTGGTAGTCATAGACAAAAGAAAATAGAGTTGGTATTTCCTCAGAACCCTGAACAGAAGTTGCTAGATGAATATCTGCTTTCTTATTCCTTATTTGGATGCCAGCTTGTATAGCTGAACTTTGTCCTGTGTATTCAGCTCTTGTTTTTTAGTGTTTAATAGCTCAATTAAAAAAAGAATTCTTACACAAAACTAGCTGTCTCTGCACAAAGTTTGTTCATCTTTTGGTGCTTGTTGTTTTAATTGCCTGGCCACTTTGGCTCTGTAATGCTCTTTACTGTAAATTCTACACCCACTTGGTCTTCATGTTTTTGTTTCAATGCGCTGAGGTTGGTCTGTGTCACTGGGCCTTGAACATGGGGTAAGATGTCCCCGCATATTATAAAGGAGCCATAGAACCATTAAGGACACAGGAAAAAATTCTCCTTGGGATTTGACCATGTCAGAGTAATTTCTCTGCCTTGCTGAGGAAAAGTCCAGAAATGATGTTTTCCTAATAAAACTTATTTTCAATTACTGAATTTTATTGGAAATGTCCAACATTGCTATTGGCTTACCCGTCTCTTTCAAACAGATGTGATTTTGTGTTTTCATAATTATTGGATTCAGAAATACCTACATGAGGTAAAGACATTTTTTTTTTTTTTTTAATGTCATGGCTGTGGAGCTTTTGCTTCCTTTAATGGCATTGAAGCCTGTTTAAGCAGCCAGGCAACTCAGTGAAGCTCAAAAAGGCTGAAAGGCAGAATGGAAATGGCAATTTCTCTATTGCTTCTGGAGAACTTCAAGAGAAGTTCGATACCACCATGTTTCTCTCTGACACATATTCGTTCAATTTCCAATACAGAATTTTATATAGCTCTAAAAACCATTTGCTTTGCAGTTTCCTTCTCTTCTTCCCCTAGCCTTTCTCTCTTTCCTTCATCTTCTCTTCTTTCCTTACCTCTTCCTTTCCTCTACTCTTTTCCTCATGTGCAAAGAGCACAATTTCCCTTCTATTTTCTTATTAGATTATCATTTCCTAGATACTATGGGTCATGATTTCAGTTTCATTGTCCAAAGTGGTGTGTGTCAGATGCAGTAACCGCTCATGGTTAGGGGAACAGTAAAGGGGAACAAATATAAGCATTTCTTAACTCTAAGTAGAAACATTTAAGGCAAACTTCATCTATCTTATCTCTTCCTACCTCTATGTCTTCCCTCACTTCTTTTCTTTGATGGTGCTCCATCCTACTCAGTTTTTACCTGATTTCTTTCTCCACTCCATTCTCTCTTCTCTTTCCACCTGGTTTCTCTCTTCCTTTTGTCGCTATAATGTAGTAATGTATTCCTTTTCTGTTGCCATGTAACATATTACTGCAAAGTCAGTGGCTTAAAACAATACCCACTTGTAGCTCACATTTCTATGGGTCAGTGTCCAGGTGGACTTGATTGAGTTCTCTGGTTAGAATCTCAAAATTTTGGTTAATCTGCAGCCTCCAGAGAAGAATCTGCTTCTAATCTCATTTAAGTTGGCAGATTTTAGTGCCAAGTGCTTGTGGGAGTGAGGCCCCTACTTTCTCACTGGCTGTTGGTCAATATCTCTCCCAGCTCTTACAGGCCACTCTTGGGTCTTTGTCTTCAAAGCCCATCCCATCTTTGCAATGGAGAACCTCACTTACAAGGACCCCTCTCATACTTTGACTCTGACTTTCTTTCCCACTACCAGTTGGAGAAAACTCTGCTTTTAGAGGGCTCATATGACTAGGGTAGGTCCACATGAATAATCTCCCTGTGATTATGTTAACTGATTGGTAATCTTAATTACAACCACAAAATCCTTATTGCCATGTGAGGTAGCAATCATGGGGCTAACACCAGGAGGTGCAGGTTAAGGGAGTCATTTTAGAATTTTGCTTACCACAAATAACAGCATTTATTTCCTTCTTCTTGGGACAGATTGAGACATTGGTAGTGATGAAAGTTGACCCTGCCTTTTATAGATGAGGAACCTCACTGATATCCTCAATAAGGTTAGTTGAATCAGATGTTATCAGATATGTGAGACTGAAATAGGGCTTTATGACTTCTGCTAAAGTGTTTTCTTTGCTATACCTTGGTGCTTTCCTTCCTTCCTTTCTTTCTTTCTTTTTTTTTTTTTTAAGATTTTATTTATTTATTTGACACAGAGTGAGAGCACAAGCAGGCAGAACAGCAGGCAGAGGGAGAGGGAGAAGCAGGCTCTCCACTGAGCAGAGAGCCCGACGTGGGGCTCCATCCCAGGACCCTGCAATCATGACCTGAGCTAAAGGCAGATACTTAGCTGACTGAACCACCCAGGCACCCCCCTTGGTGCTTTTCTTATATAAGTTGTAGAATGCAGAATTCCACTTTTCTTCCAACTTTGATCCCCCACATTGTTCAAAGACAGGTAGTTATTAAGGGCTGGAAGGAGAGAGTCTTTGAGAAGAACTTTTATTTATTCCTTTATTAAGAGTTGGTATGAGCTGACTTGTGTTCCCCCATTCAGAATGTGACTGTCACATTCCACTCAGAATGTGACCTTATTTGGAAAGATTGTCATTGTAGATGTAATGGTTAAAATGGAGTCATACAGAAGTGGGATAGGCTCCTAACCCAACATGACTGGTTGTCCTATATATAAGAAGGAGAAATTAGGACACAAGCATACACAGGAAGAATGCCACATGACGACAAAGGCAGGGATTGGGGTGATGCTTCCACGAGGAATGACAAGGGTTGCCAGCAAACATCTAGGAGCTAGTGGAGAGGCATTGAACAGATTCTCCCTCACAGAACTCAGAGGGAGCCAGCTTTGCTGACCCCTTGATTTTGGACTCCTAGCTCCAGACCTATGGGACAATAAATTTCTGTTATTTAAGCTACCCAGTTCATGATACTTGGTTATTGCAGCCCAAGGAAACTAATAAAAGAGTTTTTTAAAGTGATTCAATTTTTAAACCTGTAGTCTATCATATACAAAAGTTACATTTTGAATAAGTGTCATCTAAGTTCTCACGGATGATTGCTAAGTAGTCCAGTAAAAAACATTTCAGAAATTAAAGGTACCTGGCTCTGGTAAAAATATATCCTTTTTTGCATACTGAACTCTTATTAAATACTATGATATCGAATAAGAAAAACAAAAATCTGTTAACAGCTTGAAGTAAGCAACTAGGGTTTATCTTTGCACCCCAGCCCTGGCAGTTTATAGCAGGTATCCAATAAATGGTTGTGGAATGAAAGAATGCAAAAAGAGGAAAGTTTATTCAAATAAAGCATCACAGTATCAGGTCAGAGAAGGCTCTAAAGAAACAAACACAAACAAAATATTTGTAACTCAAAAGCAAATCTCTTAAGTACATGGGACCTTTTTAGGAGAAGTCCTAAGTTCATCAGATCACTCATTCAGCAAATACTTATTCTGCGTGCATGACCTGCAAGGTGCAGTACTGGGACATGGGGGTAGAGTGGTGAATGAGAGAGACCCAGAGCCGAGCTTCTTGCAGTTGACAGTTGACTGAAGACTTGAAACAAATACACACTAGCAGATTTTTTTTTAAATTACAAATTCCCTTAAATACTGGGAAGGAAACAGAGTCTTCCATTCTTGCTCCCTTCCCTTGGTAAAAATAAATAATAAAAAGTATCGCAGCTAGAACTGCAATAATACAATATTATAGACTGGGTAGCTTAAACAATAATCTATTTGCTTATACTTTTAGAGGCTGGAAGTCCGAAATCAGGGTGCTAGCCTGGTCCAGTTCTGGCCTCCTTTTTACTATGTGTTCACGTGGCCTTTCCTTGGTGCCTGCACGCAAAGAGAGAAGCTCTCATGTCTCTTCCTCTTTTTATAAGGGTACAAGCTTTATCAGATTAGGGACTCATCCTTATGACCTCGTTCAATTTTTATCACCTCCTCACAGACCCTATCTCCAAGTATAGACACACATTGGGTTTTAGGGCTTCAACATATGAATTTTGGTTGGGACACGAACATTCATTGCATAAGTCCTCCAAATTATTCCCCCAGGGAGTAACTGGGATGATCCTGTTATAATGCAAGGCAGATCATATCACCCTTCACTCAAAAACTTCCAAGGGCTTCCCGTTTCAGTCAGAGTAAAAGCCAAGGAACCTGCTATGATGCCCAAGGTCCTGCTCTATCTGACCCTACCATTACTTCTCCAGCATCATCTCTTATAACTGTCCTCCACCTTAGTCACTTCAGCCAGTGCAGCTCCTTGACTTCCTCAAATATTCCACGCACTTTCCTGCCTCAGGGCCTTTGCACTTGATACTCCCTCTGCCTGGAACACATTCTCCTTGAATAGTCACAAGGAGACTTGCCCCTCCCCCCTGGCTGTCTCTTCTCGCATGTTACCCTCTCCCTAAAACATTCCCCAGCTCCAGTATCTAAAATTGAGTATCTAAATGTTTTTGATACTCATTGACTTAGTTATTTTGCACACTGTATGCTTTTCTGATTAAATATTATCTTCATGAATGTATGCATTTTTTGGTGTGCTTTGCTCAGTGTTGTATCCACAGCACTTAAAACAGTTATTGGCGCATATCAAGTACACAAAAAAATTTGTTAGGTGAATGAAAAAAACAAATAGGGTGTTGTGATAAGGAAGAGTGGGTGAGATCTGTCTAGGTTAGTAAAGAAGGCTCTGTCTCAGGAGAGACAATAAAGTGCAAACCTGAAAAATAAGATGTCATCATGAGAAGAGTCAGAGGGAGGGCAGTCATACGGGAGAGGGGAACAGGCAGGGAGGGGTATGCTACAAGAAGAGGGAAAAGTACATGCTGTCAGTTGGGAAAGGGTCTGGCACAGTTTGGGAAGTTAAAGGAGGTGAGTATCGATGAGATAATGAAGGAGATGAGGGGGGAAAGGTAGGCAGCAGCAGCAGCTTATAAAGCACCTTGTCCGCCACACTAAGGAATTTGCACCTTTATCTTTGTGCAATGAGAAGCCCCTGAAAGTTTTTGCTAGGGCCAGGGTAGGACTTGATACAGTACTTGTAAAAATAACCCTAGTCTACGTGAAGAGAAAGGGTTGAGGTGGGCAAGAATGGTGGTAGAGAAGGTATTACAGTTGTCGAGGTAAGATATGATGGTAACTTGGATTTAATGTTATCCTAGCTTTGTTTACCCAATGCCAATTACCTAACTTGCTCCTTTTATGGACATACAGCTGGAAGAGGGGCAGCAGACTGTGGACATTCCTCTTGACCAGTTAACACTCCTTGGGTGCAAGATATTTGAAGCTTAATAACAAACATTAAGAGTTCTACAGTGTTTATCTTAATTGGAAATACTCTTCTCAATTTATTTGGTAACCTCAATGGGATCTAAGGATTACTTTTGAATTGGCACTCTTATCATTCCATGGATTCTATCTTGAGCCACATAATTTTCTGGAATATTGATTATGTGAGTAGAGCACAATCAGATGCCCATTTTCTCCATCTGCCAAGTGGGAATGCTCCTTGTTTTCAAGGGCCATCTCCCTTTTGAGATAGAGACAACGGAGAAGATGAATAAGTCGGCAGGGACAGCTCTAGAGATGAAAGGTTATATGCAAAATTAAAAGTATTCTAAGGACTATTTAAGAATTTTTCAACTGAGACTCTCAAAGGAGTTTACCAGTTCTCCATTACTGGTCATGACTGTTCCAGCTGAGGAGAAAGGTAGCTTGCAATGGTAAAGATCCCAGGGGTAACAAAGTTGAGCTCCTCAAAGTCTTTGGCCTGTTTTCCCAATTTTAATAAACATGCAATCCAATCTGGCTGTTCTAGGACAGAACTAACATTTTATTTGGATGCAATACAGTGTACAATTGCAACAGTTTTGACATATTCAGTTAGACGAGAGTTACCGAATCCTGCTATTGTACAGAAAATTAACAATGGATGCTATTGCTGAATCTTAGTATCTAGATACAATAAATCCAAGGGCAACAAATCAAAGTGGGGAGCTCTATTAACCAGCTCATGCACAGATATAAAAATACGTGTGAGCAAAGTTTCTGAGGGCAGTAACTTGGTGTATGACAGTATTGCCAAGACCTACTGGTATTCAGACACACAGGCCTGGGCCGAGAACACAAACTGGATGGAAGATTCTGTATTCCCCATGTTGATTACTGTCTTTAATAATTGTTGTCCTTTCTTTTGGTGATTGTCATGCTCAAGTTTATTTTTAAGCAAGATTATCATGAGCGAGGAATTACTAATGATTTGGAAGTTGAGCTAGGAGATTTTAAGGGGCTCTGGCTATGCCTCATAATTGCCCAGCTGTTATCTGTAGGTTTGCTCCGTTGACAGAAAATTTGGAAAGTGGGTTGAAGAGGGCTTCAGTAGCATCCCAGTAGAAACAGGGATTATTGTTAAGATCTTATGATGGGCCACATTTCATTTGAGAATTACGTGCTTGAGAATATGGTCAATTTTTGCCTCACTTCCTCAGCTTGGCATGTTGGCCCTTGGCATATTTGTGATCTAAGCAGAATTTGGCAATAAACTACTGGGTATTTACCCCAAAGATACAGACGTAGTGAAGAGAAGGGCCGCCATATGCACCCCAATGTTCATAGCAGCATTGTCCACAATAGCCAAAGAGTGGAAGGAACTGAGATGCCCTTCAACAGATGACTGGATTAAGAAGTTGTGGTCCATATATACAATGGAATATTACTCAGCTATCAGAAAGAATGAGTTCTCAACATTTGCTGCAACATGGACGGCACTGGAGGAGGTAATGCTAAGTGAAATAAGTCAAGCAGAGAAAGACAATTATATGATTTCTCTCATCTATGGAACATAAGAACTAGGAAGATCGGTAGGGGAAGAAAGGGATAAAGAAAGGGGGGGTAATCAGAAGGGGGAATGAAGCATGAGAGACTATGGACTCTGAGAAACAAACTGAGGGCTTCAGAGGGGAGGGGGGTGCGGGAATGGGATAGGCTGGTGATGGGTAGTAAGGAGGGCACGTATTGCATGGTGCACTGGGTGTTATACGCAACTAATGAATCATCGAACTTTACATCAAAAACCAGGGATGTACTGTATGGTGACTAACATATATATAATAAAAAAACATTTTAAAAAATTTGGCAATAAGACACTGTGCCTCTGCCAGCAGATCTCATACCATGTGTTGAGAGCATCTGCCAGTATACAGGTGTATTTCCACCAATGTGAAAAATTTATTTAGCTACAGTGTAATTTACAAACACTGGTCTGATGGTGCCTGCATTAGGCAGCTGGAGCTAGTGTGCCTTGTGGGGCATATGACATAGTGGTTAAAAACTCTGGAGTCTACCTGGTTGGCTTCAAATATACACTGCAGCTCTTGCTACCTCTGTGACCTTTGCCAAGCTATTTGATTCCATGGGCCTCAGTTTCCTCATCTGTAAAATAAAGTCGATACTGGTAACTTCCACATAGGTAGCACTTAACATCATGAAGTTGTAAGAATTGAATACATTGATTCATGTAAAGTACTTAGAAGTGTGCTGAGTGCATAGTAAATGCTCTGTAATGTTACTTTTTATGATGTAGCATGAGACATAACCTGACCGGGATGAGGTCAGAGGCCTAATGAACATCATGGCGGCAGGAAAGAAAGAGTACATGTTTCCTAGAACATGTGGTGACTTTGCTCTATAAGAATTTAAAAGAGCACATACATAGTTTACTTGAATAGTTACCCAGGGCTGAAAGATTACCAACGCATCGTATTTACATTGTGAAGCACTGGTATTCTAAATTATTGCTACTTTAGTACTATTTGTGGGCTTTTATTCTATTCAAGTGTCCCACCAAATGCAAAGAGTTTTTGAAAATGTGCTGAGAACGAAGTGCCTATTTTAGGCACTCCCCACCCGGACCCTTTAAATGTCTCCCTATGACAAAGCTCTCACATACTTTCTCTGTTCCCTTGTTAATTCTTAATTTGGGGTTGATCCACTGATAGAGTCATTTATTCATTCAACAAACTTTTTGAATATATAGTAATAACAATGATTTTTATGAAGTGTGAACTCTGTGTCAAGCATTGTGAAAAGCACTTAAAAGTGTATCTTACTTTGTTCCCAAAAGAATATTTGGAGGAAGGAATTACCACATCCATTTTATAGATTAAGCTTAATGAGGTGCAATATCTTATCCAAAGCCATACAACTTGTAATTGGCAAAATTTGAATTCAAGCCCAGGACTGTAAAATCAAAGCACTGTGTTAACCTGCTTCCATGTTATCAGGCCCGAAGTCCAGGACTGGTGAAACAAAAATGAATGAACCAGAGACCCCAATTTTAAGGAGATCAGTTTAGTTCAAGGACTAGTTATTTATACAAAGAATGACAACACAGTGGGATAGTGTTAATGTAATGCACAGAGGGCTTTGTTCCAAATCTTTCCTTCCTCCATTATCACATCTATCCTTCTTTCTTTCTTTTTTTTTTTTTTTAAAGATTTTATTTATTTATTTGACAGAGATAGAGACAGCCAGCGAGAGAGGGAACACAAGCAGGGGGAGTGGGAGAGGAAGAAGCAGGCTCATAACGGAGGAGCCTGATGTGGGGCTCGATCCCATAACGCCAGGATCACGCCCTGAGCCGAAGGCAGACGCTTAACCGCTGTGCCACCCAGGCGCCCCTATCCTTCTTCTTTCTTATCAAAATTTGCCTGTGTCATGTTCCATTAGGTCAGGGCTCTAATCTCAGATAGAGAATTGGTAAATAATTGAGTATATGGCTATCATGAGTTAGAGTCCTATATCCCAGATATTTTACAGAGTGCTTCTAGAGATGGCATCTTACTGTAAAAGACTGACATCAGTAAGCATCTCAAGGGAAAAGCTTCGAGGGTTATGGTGGGGTAGTCTTTGAGTCATTACATCAAATTATGAGGACGGGCATCTATGTGGCAACTATGCATGTGGCCCCTTTATTTGTGCAAAGGAGAATTCATCACCTCCATCTCTTATCTCTTTCCCCAAGCAAAGCTTTCCTGCCTTTGCTTCTTCACTACCTGAATTCACCTTTGAAAGAAGGGAAGACAAAAAGTCTCAATATTTCACAAAATTGGACAATTTACTTTTGGAGTCAAATCTGGCAATGTGACCAGGAAATCTTTTGGAAAAAAAAAAAAGTTCTTGGTATTTCCTGCTTCTTCACAGATAATGAATTCAGAAAGGATGACCTCCCCCCACCAAGCTTAAAAAAATGTTTACCTACCCTTCTGTTTTCCAATCCAAACTGGTATGATAACATTCAGGAGGTCAGCTTTTGAAAATGGGTTTTGAAAGAGAAAACCACCCACACTCAAAAAACTATTTTCCTTCCTAGTAAATGTAATTTTAAATTTCAAAGACAGGATTTAGGTCAGTGGTTTGGGTCATTTTTTATTTTACCCAAACTGGGCCACCCTTCCCTTATTGTGCAATCCAGAGGAATCAGAAAGATGTCAGGTAATAAAAATCCAGCAAGGAAAAAAAAAAGTTGGAATTACATTCTGCCCAAAGTTGCATGCCCTTAAGTTTTGCTGACTTCAGCCGGATTTGTACATAAGTAACGAAGGGCAGAATCTGGTCCACTGATTTTATTATCATTGAAGAGGAGATTTTTCTGAGTATAAGATGAAAAAAAATAGATAATTTATGATTCAGACCCGGGCTGACAGGCTGAACAAGAGATGGAAACTTACCTGCTTGTGGCTTTAAATACAAATATATGCAAGTCAGGGGAGACCAGGAGCACCCACACGTGACCGAGAGGCACTCAGGTCCAACATGACCTTTCCATTCCTGGAGCGTCCAAGGCATACGGATGTGCGTTCAGACAGGGTCTGCAAGCGAAGTTTATTATGACGTGGAGGCAAGATGAGGTGCGCTGGGCTGACTGGACAAGTGACCTTTCCAAGCTGTCAATCTCTGTTATCCTCATATATCATTTCAGCGCGAGGCGGGAGCCAAGAAGACTGCTCTTTACCTCATACATAAAGCTTTAGCTTGCTAGTGCTGATGCTAAACCTGGACTAATCACCTTTGATGGGTGGGAAATATGGATAAGGTGCAAAAGTGATGTTCCTTTGAAAACCCTTTATCATTTTCCTTCTTTCTCACCCCAACTCCTATTTGAACTTGTCCACTTCTTACCTCCTGCATTTGCTTGACCTTCTGATTTCATATGAATGTGCTACTTTCCTGTACTAAATGCTTCAGTGCTGGTCCTTTGGCTACCTGCGGACTGCATTTCACATGGCTCAAGTGATTCCAATCAATTGATCTATGTATTTTTGCTGTTTGTGATGCTATTAACCTATAGGCTCTCTAACAAGTTCGGCTCTAATAAGTATGCTTTTTTTTAAAATCATGCCTCCTTTCTCTTTATGTAACACTTTCTTTTTAGAAGCTCATATGTTTATTCAACAAATATAACCCAGTACTTGGTACATAGTAGACATTTAATTAATGTTTGCTGAATAGATGAATGGCTTCCTATTCATAGAAGATGTTGTATTTGAACTGGATTTTGAAGGATAGGTAGAATTAAATAAGTGAACGGATTTGCGGGGATGATAAAGCCAGAGGTAGGGAAGTACGAGACATGTATGTGGCATGGGCTTAATGCCTGGTACTAGATCAATAATCAACCAATATATGTTGAATGTATGAATAAATGAATCAATGAATCAATGAAAGAAACATGGTGCTAGGCACCAAACAAATAGAAGGGTATATAAGTTATACCCCCTTCTAGTAGCTTAGAGTCAAAGCTGTAAAAAACTAATAAGTCATTATTCGTTCTACAAATATTTACTGAGTATTTGCTATATTAGAGTTCCCCAGGAAAAGAGAATTAGTAGAATCTCTGTCTCTTGATAGATATAGATAGATAGATAGATAGATAGATAGATAGATGATAGTTAGAGACACAAATGGGTATAAGTTATCTATATCCATAGATAGATTTATTTTAAGAAATTGGCTCACAAGATTGTGAGTTCCGGCAAGTCTGAAATCGGTGAAGTAGGATAGCAGGCTGGAGATCCAGAAAAGAGTGGATGTCGCAGCTGGAATGCAGTCTGAAGGCAGAATTCCTCCTTCTTTGGGGGAGCTCAGGTTTTTTTCTCTTATGGCCCTCAGCTGATTGAATGAGGCCCACCCACTTTATGAAGCCTTGTCTATTTTACTCAAAAATCTGATTTAAATATTAATCTCATCTAGAAATGCCTTCACAGTGACATCTGGACTGGTGTTTGACCAGATATGTGGTTACCATGGTTTAGCCAAGTTGAGACATAAAATCAGCCATCACATCTACTAAGTAGTGAGCATTGTTCTTGGTACTAAGCATACAGCAGTGAACGAGATAGATAAAGATCCCTGTGATTATGCAGTTTACAACACACAGATATGTAAAAGTTCCGTTGTAACACATGGTAAATATTACAGTGAAAAGTAAGGTAAAAAAGAGAGAAGGGCAGCTACAATTTTAAAGAATGGTGTGAGAAGGTCACATGGAGAAAATCCCATTTGTATCAAGACTTGAAGAAGTAAGGACATGGCCACACAGATACCTAGGAGAGTAGTCCAGGAGAGGGCGTAGCAATCGTAAACCTTTGGCAAGAGAGAGCCTAGTGTGTTTGAGGATCAGCTTTTGATCAGTGCTTTAATACACATAAAATATAAGCACAGTGGTAACATAGGCAGAGCCTGCTGTTGAATTATTTTGGAAAGAGAGATTATTTCCAGCTGGAGCCTTCTTGGAATAGACCCTGGGACCCAGTACTTAGTAAATATTAATTAATGTTTTCTAGATAAATGAATGACACCTCATCATCGATGATGCTGTATTTGTGCTAGGGATGGAAGGATAGGATGGAAGGATAGGATTATGAATTACTAAGAGAAGATCTTGGAAATAACCAAATGGTGAACACAGGGGAAAGAACAAGAGGAGCAGCAGGAAAGTACAGGTATTTTTGAGTCATGGGCACTAGTCCAGAACGGCTGAATCATGAATGGTTTGGTGGACTGAACATGGGGGGTATAAGGAAGACCGGCTCAAAGGGAAGCTTGAAGCCAGACCATGAAAGATCTTGCAACTAAACCACAGAACCTGGGTGTCATTTCATAACCAGCTCTAAACATCAGACTTTTAAAGGAGGGGGAAAAGTGAAGTTTTGTTGTGATTTAGGAAAGTATTTTCTGAAGGACATTCTTTTCAACGCTTAGATTATTGGTATTACATGAAGAAAAACTAACAACAACTTAATTTCCAAACAAATTTGGGATGTGCTAGGTTAAGCAACATTAAAAAGGTGTTTGTTGTTGTTGTTGTTTTGTTTTTTTACTGCAATACTTCAAATAATCTTAATATGCCAAGAGGTGTTGTAAGACTCAAAGAGACAGATGTAATAAGCTATGTTTTCCTAATACTTTTGGTCACAGAAATACTTTGTGATAGTGTATCTAAAAGGATTAACAGATCATTGTGCACACTCCACTGGAAATCCTGTTTTAGGAAGATAACACTTGTTGTAAGACTGGATTGAAGGAGTAAATGAAAGAAGATTGTTTAGAAAGTTAAGCAAATAGCCACAGGGGAGGTAATAAGAACCTGAACTGGGGCTAAGTGGGATTGTGAGATAGAGACTTCTCCGAGGTAACCTCACAAATCTTTCAACAGATGAGTCTGTATTTGATAGAGGAGTTGGGGGGTTAAAAAAGAAAAAATAGAAAAATTTAATGTCTTAGAGCATGGGAAGCTGGTGATGTCCTCCGAGGCAAAAACCCAAAAATGAACTTAGGTTTCAGGAGAAAAAGGATAAATTTGAGAGACTTATAAGAAACCGATTTTGTAATTCCTAAATAGTGGGTTATTTTCTAGATATTTATGTGTTATTGCCATAGTTTAATTTCATTGTGGTCAGAAATTATATTTTGTATGATTCAAAAATTTTTTAAAGATTTTTTAATTTATTCATTTGAGAGAGACAGAGCAAGAGCATGGGGGGGGGTGAGGGGCAGTGGCAGGGAGAGGGAGAAGCAGACTCTCCACTGAGCGGGGAACCTGATGCAGGGCTCGATCTCAGGACCCTGGGATCATGACCAGAGCTGAAGGCAGATGCTTAACCGACTGAGCCACCCAGGCGCCCCTGTATGATTTAAAGTTTTAAAATTTTGTTGAGATTCACTTTAAGGCCTAGAGTGTAGCCTATCATGGTGAATGTTCCATACCACTAGAAAATAAAACATGCCATTCTATTGTTGAATGGAAGAGCCTATAAATATCAGTTTGATGAAGTTAGTTGATAGTGTTGTTCGGGTCTTCTATATCCTCGCTGATTTTCTACTGCTTTATGAATTACTAAGAGAAGATCTTGGAAATAACCAACAATTGTGGATTTGACTTTTTCTTGTAGTTCTCTTAGTTTTGTTTCATATGTTTTGAAGCTCTGCTTTTGGGTGCAGTCACATTTACAGTTGTCATTTCATTATGAAATGTCCCTATATATGCCTGGTAATATTCTTTGTGCCAAGGTCTTTCTGATATGACAGCTGCTCTAACTTTCTTCCGATTTGTGTCTGCATAGTATATCTTTTCTCAACCTTTTACTATTATCTGCCTATGTCTTTATAGGTAAAGTGGATTCTTATGGATAGAAAATAGTTGTGTCTTGCTTTTTAAAAAATCCAATCTAACGATCTTTGCCTTTTAATTGGATATTAGACCATTTATGTTAATGTAATTATTGATATGCTTAGAGTTAACATATTGTTGCTTCTCTTCTATTTGCTCCATCTATTCTTAGTTGTCCTTTCCCTCTTTTCCCCCCTTTTTAAATTCAGTTTTCTCTCCATTATGAGCTTATTAGCTATACCTCTTTTAAATTTTTTCAAGATTTCTCTAAGGTTGAAATCTATATCTTTGACTTAAAATAGTTGACATTGAAATTATGTTACACTATTTCACAGATAGCATAAGAAACTTTCAACAATGTACTTTCATTTCCTTTCTCTCATAGGTTGTGAGATTGTTTCATACATTTTACTTTTACATGTTATAAATCTGGCAAGACATTGTTTTTGCTTTAGACAGTTAATTATGGTTAAAACCATGAAAATAAGAGCACTATATCTTTCTATTTTTATTATTATTAGCATATAATGTATTATTTGTTTCAGGGGTACAGGTCTGTGATTCATCAGTCTTACATAATACACAGCACTCACCACAACATATACCCTCCCCAATGTACATCACCCAGTCACTCCATCTTCGCATCCCCCCTCCACTCCAACAACCCTCAGTTTGTTTCCTGAGATTAAAGTCTCTTATGGTTTGTCTCCCTCTCTGGTTTCTTCTTGTTTCATTTTTTCCTCTCTTCCCCTATGATCCTCTGCCTTGTTTCTCAAATTCCACATATCAGTGAGATCATATGATACTTGTCTTTCTCTGATTGACTTACTTCACTTAACATAATACCCTCTAGTTCCATCCATGTCATTGGAAATGGCAAGATTTCATCTTTTTGATGGCTGCATAATATTCCATTGTGTGTATATGTGTGTGTATCACTTCTTTATCCATTCATCTGTCGATGGACACCTGAGCTCTTTCCATAGTTTGGCTTTGTGGACATTGCTGCTATGAACATTGGGGTGCAGGTGCCCCTTCAGGTCACTACATTTGTATCTTTGGGGTAAATATCCAGTAGTGCAATTGCTAGGTATTAGGGTAGCTCTATTTTCAACTTTTTGAGGAACCTCCATACTGTTTTCCAGAGCGGCTGCACCAGCTTGCATTCCCACCAACAATGTAGGAGGGTTCCCCTTTCTCTGTATCCTTGCCAACATCTGCCATTTCCTGACTTGTTAATTTTAGCCAATCTGACTGGTGTGAGGTTGTATCATATTGTGGTTTTGATTTGTAATTCCCTGAGGCCAAGTGATGTTGAGCACTTTTTCATGAGTCTGTTGACCATTTGGGTGTCTTTGCAGAAATACCTGTTCATGTCTTCTGCCCATTACTTGATTAGATTATTTGTTTTTTGGGTGTTGAGTTTGGTACGTTCTTTATAGATTCTGGATACTAGCCCTTTATCTGATACGCCATTTGCAAATATCTTCTCCTATTCTGTTGGTTGTCTTTTGGATTTGTTGACTGTTTCCTTTGCTGTGCAAAAGGTTTTTATCTTGATGAAGTCCCAATAGTTCATTTTTGCCTTGCTTCCCTTGCTTTTGGCAATGTGTCTAGGAAGAAGTTGCTGGGGCCGAGGTTGAAGAGGTTGGTGCCTATGTTCTCCTCAAGGATTTTGATGGATTCCTGTCTCACATTTAGGTCTTTCATCCATTTTGAGTCTACTTTTGTGTATGGTGTAAGGAAATGGTCCAGTTTCATTCTTCTGCATGTGATTGTCCAACTTTCCCAATACCATTTGTTGAAGAGACTGTCTTTTTTCCATTGGATATTCTTTTCTGCTTTGTCAAAGATTAGTTGAACATAGAGTTGAGGGTCCATTTCTGAGTTCTCTATTCTGTTTCATTGATCTATGTGTCTGTTTTTGTGCCAGTACCCTACTGTCTTGATGATTACAGCATTGTAATAGAGCTTGAAGTCTGGAATTGCGATGCCACCAGCTTTGGTTTTCTTTTTCAGTATTCCTCTGGCTATTTGGGGTCTTTTCTGGTTCCATACAAATTTTAGGATTATTTGTTCCATTTCTGTGAAAAAAGTTGATGGTATTTTGATAGGGATTGCGTTGAATGTGTAGATTGCTCTAGGTAGCATAGACATTTTCACAAGATTTCTTCTTCCAGTCCATGAGCATGGAATGTTTTTTTTCCATTTCTTTGTGTCTTCCTCAGTTTCTTTCATGAGTGTTCTATAGTTTTCTGAGTACAGATCCTTTGCCTCTTTGGTTAGATTTATTCCTAGGTGTCTTATGGTTTTGGGTGCAACTGTAAATGGGAGCGACTCCTTAATTTCTCTTCCTTCTGTCTTGTTGGTGTATAGAAATGCAACTGATTTCTGTGCATTGATTTGATACCCTGCCACTTTACTGAATTCCTGTATGAGTTCTAGTAATTTGGGGGTGGAGTCTTTTGGGTTTTCCACATAACATATCATGTCATCTGTGAAGAGAGAGAGGTTGACTTCTTTGCCAATTTGGATGCCTTTATTTCTTTTTGTTGTCTGATTGCTGATGCTAGGACTTCTAGCACTATGTTGAACAATAGTGGTGAGAGTGGACATCCCTGTCGTGTTCCTGACCTTAAGGAAAAAGTTCTCATTTTTTCCCCATTGAAAATGATATTCACTGTGGATTTTTCACAGATGGCTTTTATGATATTGAGGTATGTTCCCTCTATCCCTACACTGTGGAGAGTTTTAATAAAGAAAAGATGCTGTACTTTGTCAAATGCTTTTTCTGCATCTATTGAGAGTATCATATGGTTCTTGTCCGTTCTTTCATTAATGTAGTGTATCACATTGATTGATTTGCAGATATTGAACCAACTTTGCAGCCCAGGAATAAATCCCACTTGGTCATTGTGAATAATCCTTTTAATGTACTGTTGGATCTTATTGGCTAGTATTTTGGTGAGAATTTTTGCATCCATGTTCATCAGGGATATTGGTCTGTAATTCTCCTTTTGGTGGGGTCTTTCTCTGGTTTTGGGATCAAAGTAATGCTGGCCTCATAAAATGAGTTTGGAAGTTTCCCTTCCATTTCTATTTTTTGGGAACAGTTTCAGAAGAATAGGTATTGATTCCTCTTTTAATGTTTGGTAGGATTCCCCTGGGATG
Organism: Ursus arctos; assembly: GCF_023065955.2. Lineage (NCBI taxonomy): Eukaryota > Metazoa > Chordata > Mammalia > Carnivora > Ursidae > Ursus > Ursus arctos. Next base: position 21,475,947 of record NW_026622930.1, read on the forward strand.
CCATCTGGCCCTCAGCTCTTGTTCGTTGGGAGATTTTTGATTACTGCCTCAATTTCCTTGCTGGTTATGGGTCTGTTCAGGTTTTCTATTTCTTCCTGGTTCAGTTTTGGTAGCTTATACATCTCTAGGAATGCATCCATTTCTTCCAGATTGTCTAATTTGTTGGCATATAGTTGCTCATAATATGCTCTTATAATTGTTTGTATTTCTTTGGTGTTAGTTGTGATCTCTCCTCTTTCATTCATGATTTTATTTATTAGGGTTCTTTCTCTTTTCTTTTTGATAAGTCTGGCCAGGGATTTATCAATCTTACTAATTCTTTCAAAGAACAAGCTCCTAATTTTGTTGATCTGTTCGACTGTTCTTTTGGTTTCTATTTCATTGATTTCTGCTCTAATCTTTGTCATTTCTCTTCTTCTGCTGGGTTTAGGCATTATTTGCTGTTCTTTCTCCAGATCTTTTAGGTGTAGGGTCAGGTTGTATATTTGAGACCTTTCTTGTTTCTTGAGAAAAGCTTGTATTGCTATATACTTCCCTCTTAGGACTGCCTTTGTTGCATCCCAAAGATTTTCAACAGTTGTGTTTTCATTTTTATTTGTTTCCATGAATTTTTTAAATTCTTCTTTAATTTTCTGGTTGACCCATTCATTCTTTAATAGGATGCTCTTTAGTCTCCATGTATTTGAGTTCTTTCCAACTTTCCTCTTGTGATTGAGTTCAAGTTTTGAAGTATTGTGGTCTGAAAATATGCAGGGAGTGATCCCAATCTTTTGGTACCAGTTGAGACCTGATTTGTGACCCGGGATGTGATCTATTCTGGAGAATGTTCCGTGTGCACTCGAGAAGAATGTGTATTCTGTAGCTTAGGAATGGAATGTTCTGAATATATCTGTGAAATCCATCTGGTCCATTGTGTCATTTAAAGCCCTTATTTCCTTGTTGATCTTTTGCTTAGATGATCTGTCCATTTCAGTGAGGGGGTGTTAAATTCCCCTATTATTATTGTATTACTGTCAATGTGTTTCCTTGATTTTGTTATTAGTTGGCTTATATAATTGGCTACTCCCATGTTAGGGGCATAAATATTTACAATTATTAGATCTCCTTGTTGGATAGACTCTTTAAGTATGATTTAGTGTCCTTCCTCATCTCTTATTGCAGTCTTTGGTTGAAAATCTAATTTGTCTGTTATGAGGCTTGCCACCCCAGCTTTCATTTGATGTCTATTAGCATGATAAATGGTTTTCCACCCCCTTACTTTCAATATGGAGGTGTCTTTGGGTCTAAAATGAGTCTCTTGCAGACAGCATATTGATGGGTCTTGACTTTTTATCCAATCTGATACCCATGTCTTTTGATTGGGACATTTAGCCTATTTACACTCAGGATAACTATTGAAAGATATTAATTTAGTGCCTTTGTATTGGTTGTAAGGTGACTGTTACTGTATATTGTCTCTGTTCCTTTCTGGTGTGTTACTTTTGGGCTCTCTCTTTGCTTAGAGGACCCCTTTCAATATTTCTTGTAGGGTTGGTTTGGTGATCGCAATTTTTTTTTAGTTTCTGTTTGTCCTGGAAGCTTTTTATTGCTCCTTCTATTTTCAATGGCAACCTAGCTGGATAAAGTATTCTTGGCTGCCTATTTTTCTCATGTAGTACCCCAAATATATCATGTAGTCCTTTCTGCCCTGCTAGGTCTTTGTGGATAGGTCTGCTAGAGCACTGTATCTTTCCTATAGAGCATCCTTTTAAAAAGCTATTTCTCTGCCCTCAATTTTTCTATATAAAATCCATATTTCTAAATAGTATCATACTTCTTTTGATGGAAGATTTTTCTTTAAAAATTTTTAAGTACACATCTAACAATTATTTCAGCTTTAGGTTTATGAAAAAGATTTTCCTTTCACTATTGAAAGCTATCTTTGCTAAATATAAAATTCTAGGTCAACAGTTTTTTTGTTTGTTATTTGTTTTGTTATTGTTTTGTTCCTTCAATTCTTTAAATATGTGAGTCTATTATCTTTGAGCTTGTGTAATCTCTGACAAAATATCTACTGTAATTCATGTCTTTGTTTCTCTCTATGTATATTCCTTTTGTCTATCTTGAGGATTTTCTCTTTATCTTTGCTTTTCATCAGTTTGACCATGATGTGTCTGTGTGTGTTTTTTCATGTTTATCCAGTATGGGATTCTCTAAGCTTATCAGATCTGTGATGCATTGTCTTTCATTTGTTTGAGAAAATTGTTAGCCACTGTCTCTAAAGGTTTTGATGTTCTATTCTCTTTCTCTTCTTGGAGCTTAGTAATTTCATGTTAAATCGTTGCTATTGTCTAACAGTTTTGAATGCTTTGTTTTAATCCTCTATTCTTTTTTTCTTTTTTGTCTTTATGTTGAGGTATTTATGAGAATGATGGTGTTCTCATATGAGGACATGGCCTGAGTCTGTCACTGTAGTCTCTGTCCCACATGTCCATTTGACAACAGGCCATAATAAGAAGGGAAACTGCTTATCACAACTGAAAACTAGGTCTAACTACCATAATCTTATTAAAGAATTAATTTTTTTTAAGGATCTGATAAAGGAGAGTGCTTGAGGTGGCAAATATTAAAGGGATTTCACCAGGCAGGCTTTTCTTTGCCTGTGGGGACTCACAGGCTGGTTGGTCTTTCCTTAGAGTGACATAGACTTGGGACAATTTAATTGTGGGGTAATCAGCAGATAAAGGAAGTAGCACACAAATACCAATCTCAGTAAAATCTCTGAGATGTGCACCTTGAGCTACTGCTATGATGCCCATAGCTTGTGCTTGATTGAAGCAGCCCACTGAATGAAGTAGAGACCTCTCTGAAGTACTTTATAGGGACAGTCACCTCAGTTAAGGAAGCAAGATCACATGCCTAGCTAACTTACAGCTGCTGTAACAAACATGGAAGACAAACTTGAAAACACATTGATGAGTTTGTTATGACTATCTTCAACTATCTTTGAGAAATTATCACAAAACTCATGGAAAAATTTAAATAATAAGTATAAGAGAAAATATAAGAAATATGAAGAGCAGTCCCAGGCTATTCAATGTAGGAATATGAGGAAAAAGGACAAATAAATAATTTTTAAAAATGAAGAAGAGAAAGTTTCCCACAAGTGAACACTTGAGTTTCTACCTTGCAAGCAATTATCATATCAAATTCAGGTGAAATAAAAAGAAACTGCACCTACACTTAACCTCAACATATTTTAAATTTGAAGAAAAAAGGGGAAAATTCCTACAAATATTAGGCAGAAGAAACAAGTCATTTATGAATTACATCCCTTTTACAATATTAAATGCTATGAGACAATCTTTAGATTTTGAGGGAAAAATATGACAAGAATTTTATACTCACTCAACCTATTTTTCACAATAATGGCATCAAAAAGAAATTCTCAGAAATTTAATATTGTTTTAAAGGCAAATTCTTCTAATTCTCTGAAGAAAAGATATATCTATGCTCTGAAACAAAGCTTAATATAAGATGGACATCTTCTCAATTTGTTTTACTATACTAGGCTAAACTGAAAAAAAAATGTATATTGTTTTCTTAGTAGATGCAAAAAATTATTTGGTAAAATGTTTCACCTTTTGACTTTAAAAATAAGAGTCTTAGTAATCTATGACCGGAGAAAATTTGCTTTAAGATTTTTTTAAGATTTTTTTTTTAAATTTATTTGAAGAGATAGAGACAGCCAGCGAGAGACGGAACACAGCAGGGGGTGTGGGAGAGGAGGAAGCAGGCTCATAGCGGAGGAGCCTGATGTGGGGCTCAATCTCATAACGCCAGGATCACGCCCTGAGCCGAAGGCAAACGCTTAATGACTGCGCCACCCAGGCGCCCCAAAACTTGCTTTAAATACTAAAATTATCAGTCTGAAATAAATAGAAAATGTGATATTTAAAGGCAAAAGGCTAGAATAATGTCAAAATCAAGAATAAATATATGTTATTACTAATTTACTTAGTATTGCTTTTTAACAGATGGAATAAGAAAAAAATAAATGAGTTATAAATATTAGAAAGGAGGAGACAGTTGTTATTTGCAAATCATGTAAAAAGCTAAATCAACTTAAGTGCTAATTTAACTAGCAAGAGAATTGTTAGGGTTAATGTAGAGCATGGAATCAGTCAGAGTACCTGGCTTGCTAAAATGTATCACAGAGGCCGCTGAGGGCAGGAAAGGTTTCAAAGAAGGGCGTAGGCCTTTGGAATGCTGAGGCCTGCTTGACCACTCTGCCGTCAGAATGCCGCTGGCAGTTCCTTCCCTGAAGCTTTCTTAGCCCAGTCATCCTGTGATCTAAGAGATGCAGGCATTGTCCCTTAGGCTATGTTTAGCGGAACTGGGAAAACATGCAGATTAGCATATCTTTCCCATAAACAGGTCCTCCTGGTTCCAGTAAGACCCCTTGGCACACATCACGTGCTTGAGAAACATTGATAAAGATCTGTGATTATCCTGAAGGACCAATAAAAGCGGGAGCAAAGATTACCAAAGGGTCTTCGTCTCTTCCCTTCTCCTCTTTCACAGCAAAGTTTGGAGTAATCTTTCATCATCGGTACAGGGATTGCTGGCCATTCCCAGCAAGTGGTGACCCCAACGTGATCATCTTGCAACGGACACTGAAAGCACTACCCGAAAACGAAAAGTCTGCGTGCAGTAAGTTGGCACCTGCTCAGGGCTAAGTTCTGGGAAGTTTCTGGCTTGGGTATTTTTATGGAATTAAAAGGTCTCTAAGAACTCCAGATATGGGGGAAAACCTCTCTTTCCAAACACAGACAATATAGTAAGGTTTTAAAGCAATTTTTATTTATTTTATATTTTTAAAAATTTTATTATTTTTTAAAGATTTTATTTATTTCTTTGTGAGAGAGAGCGCATGAGACGGGGGCAGGTCAGAGGGAGAAACAGACTCTCCAACAAGCAGGGAGCACAACATGGAACTCGATCCTGGGACTCCACGATCATGACCTGAGGCAAAGGCAGTTGCCCAACCAACTGAGCCACCCGGGTGCCCTGAGTATTAACTGTTTTTGATTAGTCACACAAGTTAGTAATGTTAGCAGTGGTGCTGATTCACACCGGCAAGGCTGTTCAACAGGATTAAAGGGAAGAGGACTCATATTTATTGAGTACCTACTATGTACCAGAAACCAGATATTCAAACGTGTATATGCGCACACACCCATACACTGTGAGTTAGGTAGTTCTGTTTTCATCTTTTAAAAACTTTATAAAACAAATCACAGATGTAGAAAATCATACAAATTAAATGTGTAGCTTAGTGATTATTTTGGGGGCAAACATCCTGGTAACCACCAACCAGGTCTAGAAATAAAACTTTGCCAGTGACCCCAGGAGCCCTTCCATGTACCCCATCTCAATCATAGCCCCTACCCCCAAAAGTAACTCCCAGCCTGACTCTTATAGTAATTATTTCCTTAGCTTAATCATTTGAATACACATCCCTAGACATTATAGCTCCATTTTACCCATTAAAAAAAAAAAAAACCAGTATGTGTTTTAAGCCATAGATTTCCCCCATATTGCGTTCTTTTCCTTGTAGTTTATCTGTTATGCTGTTTGACCCATAGAGTTTCTCAAAGTCTGGATTTTGTCTACTGCATCCTCACAGTCCAATTCAACATGGCCTTTTCCCTCTGCATTTTCTGCATATTAGCAACTGAGTCGTCCAGTTTCCATCCCTCTGGCATGATTATAGATGATTCTGTGTTCTTTTATCAAGAAGCACAAATACGGCTAGAGTTTGCTCTTCTTTGCTATTAGCTGCTATTGTTGTACAATGGCTACATACTAATTCACGGCAGGTTGCAAAATGGCAATATTGCGTCATTTTGTTTTCCTGTATCAGTTGTAATAATTTTATAAGAAGATGTTTGTCTTAATCTATTATTTGGTCACCCAGTGGTATAGTTCATATAGGAAAGGTGGAACAAATACTTGATTCTTCTGCTTTATTTACATAGTTTTGAAGAATATAATTTGTTTCTATACCATCTTCAGAAGGTGATCAGTTTGTGTTTTTGCCAAATATCATTATGAACTTATTGAAATGTATTTGATGCATTTCAGTCGACTGCAGTTATAATCTTTGTTGCAGCTGAAATTGTACCAACATTAGGTTGGCTTCTAAGTCCATTTGATAGCCTCAGTGGCTTCCTTATTATCTGGTAAAACAAGATATTCCAGGCTCATCTTGTATATTTCCTGCCACACCTCTAGAATCATCAATTTTTCCAAGAGGTCCCTCTATTTTCTTAAATAGGAAAGAGCATTTCAAGACTATAAACTGAGTGTTATGTATGCTCACTGCTACTAGATTGGTTGTTTCTAGGCCTTCTTAGTGAATAGAATTAGGTATTTTATATAAATATAGACATAGATTTTATTATATATTTATTAATATAGATTATAGAGTACACACACACACACACATGCATACCTGGAATGTAACTGGTTTCCAAGGACACAGGAGATGAAAAATTTGAAAGATTCTACAATAACTGATTTGCCTCTTTATACATGCGACAGTCTCAGAATAACAACGATAAAACTGCCACTACCAACTAGAGTACTGAGAATGGATACAAAAATGTTTGCATCTACTATGCCCCTTCCCCACCACTTTGGGGGACTGTACTATTACTACATTTTTAAAGCATATAGGCACTACAAACTTGTTTCTCTTTTAACTATCATTTAGTGTTACTTCTCCAAGTAAATATATACTGAGTGCTTACCACCAGTCCTCATGACAATGTCTCTCCAGGCATGTTGATGGGCTGGAGCTCATTGTCAGTAGACAACTCAGCCAGGGTTCATAAAAAAACACTGAGTGTTTGCAAGGTAGTAATGGGTCTTTATAGAAGGTCAGTTTTGCTGGATATAAATTCTTGGTACATTCTTTGAGTATCTTACCTATGTTATACTACTTCCTTCTGGCTTAAAGCATTGCTGTTGAAGACTATGATGTGAATCTCATTTTATTTCTTTTTTGCCTACATGCCCAGAGTGCCTAAAGAATTTTTTCTTTCTCTTTAAAAACCAGTAAATTTACAAAAGTGTGCCTTGGTACTGGTTGTTCTGGGTCGATGATGTATTCCTTGCTTTGTTTTTGTTTTTTTGTTGTTTCTTTATCATATTTTTCCTTAAAGCAACTTTTAAAGGCTAATGGGGCTACTATAAATGAGAAACAGCTCCTTGAGGTAAGTGGGGCCTCTGTAAAGGAGGACCAACTTCAGGGTTTGTTAGAGGCTGTTATTGAACAGAACCCATGGTTCCCTGACTGAGGAACTTTAGATTTAGAAGTATGGGAGAGAATTGGAAAGAATTTGAACCATTGCCATAAACAAGGTACAGAGGTAGCCCTTGCTTCCTTTAGTATGTGCGTCTAGTCAGGTCTGCCCTGGCCCCTTTACATACTGAGGACACCTCAAGTATTTTTAAAGAAAAAGAAGGGGAACCTATGACTCCTTCAGCTCCCCAAATTAGCCCCTTTACTTCTTAAGTTAGAACCAGCAAAGAAGAAGAACTCCCTCCTACCCCCAACTAGGAAATTCCACTACCTTCCCCCCTTCACCCCTCACTTAGTCAACACTTACTGGAGGCAACATCTGGGAAGTGATGCTTACAGGGGACCATTTCCTAGGGAAGTTGACTCTAAGGACTATATGTGTTGGAATGTTGCTTAGACCATGATGGATTTCTCTCTTTACTGTTTTCCATCAATGTCCTCTACTAACTACTTACACTACAAAACTGGGTGATTTCCCCTTGTAAAACTTTTCTAGTGTTCTCCATGGGTTAAAAACAGCAGGTTCTTCAAGGCTCAAGGCAAGGTAAAATAAGGCACGACCTTCTGTGGCATGACCTTCAAGGCAAGGTAAAATAAGGCGTGACCTTCACAGTGCGACCTTCAAGCACACTACCACGGTATCTCAGTCCATACGCCAGCACCCATGGTAGTCTAGAATATGATGGGGAAGCGGGGTGCAGGGAGGACAGGCCTCCCTCCTACAGGGGCCTATGTCAGTGGCGGTAGTCATAGTGATTTGGTTCAGGGGGCGCCTCTGGTGACTTTGATACCAGGAACCTCTGACACATCCCTCATAGGACACCACCCAGGAGTCGGGGGGATTTTCTAGGTAATGAACCTCTTTTCTTCAGTTCCCAAGGACTCTCCCTTGGGGTGCCTTTTAACCCACTGGAAACAATTCGGATTGCAAAACTTAGGAAAGGATTGATCTCCTGTAACACTGCATGGTCTCAGTGGGTTCTATCAGTTAGATCCCTTCAGAGCTAAAGATAAATGGACGTAGAGTGCCCATTGCTCATACATAGGCCTTCATTGCTCTACACCAGGACCCCAATCTAAGGGCCTTACAGAATGGGTTTGCCTGAATGTGTTTGGCTAGTAAACTCCCTTCTGACGTATTGGATGATAATTATCTGAATAGTGGTATAAGATTGAATTTCTCTCTCTGTTCAAAAGACAAAGTTTTCTTGAACTGTTGGTCTGCTCTTGATAAGAAAATGTAAACAAAGGTTTTTTTCTCTTTTGTCTGCCCAAAAAACCATTTTCTATGTTATATCATTATCAGGTCTTCAATTACTTAGTTAAAACTTCTCAATATTAAAGGAGCTAAGTTTTGCTGACAACTATATAACCCTACATATTTGCCTTTGGAATCTCTTAATGTCACCTTGGTCAAATAAAAGTTGAGTTTTGTAATGATCTGTAATCCTATTTAGGTACGTGCTTTAAAAACTTCTAAGGTTTTTACAAACTTCCCCAAGATTTAAATCATGAACAAAGTCTCATTGACTTATTAGGGTTGTTTGGTATGTTACCGAACACTTGATATTCTGGCTATTGAAGTGTTTCATGTGTCGCAGAAATAACTGAGTTTCCTTGTCAATTGCATCATAAAGAATTCTCATATCAGATCATTAACAATGTCCATTTCTGAGTTTTTGTCATTTATAATTGTTCTTATTCTCTTACCAAGTGAGGTCCATCTTCCAGGAAATTCATATAAAGACTTAGGACAAATGCAGGTTTTTGATATCTTTAAAAACTTAAAAAAACTGAAATGGGTAAAAACTTCCAGAACTAACTAAAGCTGCATTCAAATTAAACAAGAATTTGTAACATGGGACTAAATGAACTAAAAGATTATTACAGTTTTGTGAGTCTTATTTAAAACATTGCCGATTCTGTAATGTTTGCTCTTCCAGATTAAGGAAACTTTCTCTTAAGATATCAATGACTTACAGAAATGTGATAAAATATTCATTTGTCAACAAAGCATTTATGTAAAGCAGACTTGGGGCCCCTCAGTATTCGGTCTGGCGTACTGAATATGACCATTTATGTGAACAACAAGCTCCTCAATCACTTAGCAGGAGTTCCTTTGGTGGCTAATATGCTTCAGGGGAGGGGGCCACATGTAGGTGTAGGACAACACCTTCTTATGGACCCTCGAGTCTTTGCACAATGCTCTCTTTGTGCAAATGAGCTTGGGAATGGATCCCTGATCAGGGCACTTCTCAAGGTTCTTTTGCCTGTGTTAAGCAGGGTCCCCAATAACCTTTATCGAATTCATCAATAAATTACAGCAAGCTATTCGGAGACAAATCAGTCATAATCCAGCTATTATTGAGAGAGCATATTCTACCCTTAAACACATGATACAAAACAAAAAAAGGGAGATATGGGTCCTATAGCACAATTACAGAAAGCATGGCTTACTCTAAATCTTTTTAATTTAAATTCTGATTTTGAAACTCCAGCCAAAGAAAAACATTTTAAACCTCACTCCCCACCAAAAACACAAGCCCAAGTACTCTGGAAGGACCCAAACATGGGCATTTGGCAAGGACCAGTAGAACTCATAACATGGGGGCGAGGTTATGCTTGTGTTTCCACTCAGGACTGACCAGCGTGGATCCCCGCTAGACACGTTAAACATTACCATGGCCTGGCAAGGCCGAATCCAGTCCCTCAGATGAGTCACCTGAATCTAGAAGAAAAACAGCCACCCATTAGTGCCCCCCAGTACCCACAAGGCCAAATTCATGACCTGGGGAGACCTCAAGAAGATGACCCATAGGGGTGCCTGGGTGGCACAGCGGTTAAGCGTCTGCCTTTGGCTCAGGGCGTGATCCCAGCGTTATGGGATCGAGCCCCACATCAGGCTCCTCCGCTAGGAGCCTGCTTCTTCCTCTCCCACTCCCCCTGCTTGTGTTCCCTCTCTCACTGGCTGTCTCTGTCAAATAAATAAAATAAAATCTTAAAAAAAAAAAAAAGACCCAGAAAGCCGAGGAAATTTTAGACAATCCAAGCACTTCCTGGGTGTGCGCGTTGCTGGCCTTACCGCAGCTATCTCAGTGAGTACGCCACTAGTGTGGCAGGTGTCTCTCTTTCTCACTCAGTTCAGACTCCTGCCTTTGTGGATCACCTGGCTGTTAATACTACAAGGGAATTTCAACTTCAACAAACTATCGATCCAAAAATATTAGGACGTCTTCAACTAATGGAAGCTGCTATTGAACCTCTTGGGGAAAAACAAGAAGCTTTAGTCTACCGGCAAGGCCTCTTATGTGACTGGCTCACAGATCCATCTGTGTTATCCCCATGCCCTGGAGCCAGACCATACAGGGTTGGGAAAAGATAAAGAAACAAATGCATGGATCACTCCTTGATATTTTAACTTTTGACGTGTAGCAACTAAAGGATCAAATCCTCGTCTCATTGATGGTGGTGGAAAATCATAAGCTTCATGCAGAAGCTTGGCAATCTCTTTCTAACAATCAGGAATGGCTTAACCTGGCCACATGGTTCTCTTCCACAAATGGGGATTCTTAGGAGTTGCTCTTGTAATAGTAATTACTGTTTTTCTTCTCATCATAATGTGCAAAATTGGAATGCACGCCCTATCCCCTGCCAGAGATGTGAAGCATATTCACACAGCACAACTGTCTCAGGAACTGCTTGCTGCCACTTTAAAGAAATAAAAAGGGGGAGATGTTGGCGTTAATGTAGAGTATGAAATCAGTCATAATACCTAGCTTGCTAAAATGTAACACGGAGGCTGTTGGGGGTGATGGAAGGTGAAGGTGTTGGAAGGAGAAGGGCGTAGACCTTTGGAATGCAGAGGACGGGTGACCACTCTGCAGTTGGAATGCCCCAGGGAGTTGCCTTTGCTGAAGCTTTCTTAGCCCAGACAGCTGCCCTGGGATCTAAGAGATGCAGGCATTGTCCCTAAGGCTGTGTTTAGCAGCCCTCGGAGAACACAGAGATTAGCATATCGTATCTCTCCCGTAAACAGATCCTCCCAGTTCCCGTAAGACCCTTGTCACGCATCACCTGCTTGAGAAACAGTGATAAGGATTTGGGATTGTCCTGAAGGACCAGTAAAGGCAGGAGCAAAGAAGAGCAAAGGGTCTTTGCCTCTGAGCTTTGACCCCTTTGCCTTCTCCTCTCTTTCATAGCAGTGTTTGGAGTAATCATTCACCCGTCGGTACAGGGATTGCTGGCCATTCCCAGCAGAGAATGAAACAAGGTATCCTTCTAAAACTTAAACACGTAAGAATTAGATTTCCTACATGTTCATATTTTAAAATGTGAAAAGATAATAGAAACAATTTCTTTAATAATCACAAAATTTGAAAATATCTAAGAATAAGGTTATTACAAAGTATGTATATTTGACAGAAAATTTGGGGCACCTGGGTGGCTCAGTCGTTAAGCGTCTGTCTTTGGCTCAGGTCATCAACCCAGGGTCCTGGGATCGAGTCCCGCATCAGGCTCCTGCTCAGCAGGAAACCTGCTTCTCCCTTTCCCACTCCCCCTACTGGTGTTCCCTCTCTCGCTGTGTCTCTCTCTGTCCAATAAATAAATAAAATCTTAAAAAAAAATTGACAGAAAATTTATAGGCTTTACTAAGCAAACTAAAAGAACACCAAGTCAAAAGCTATTCTATTTTTGAAGGATTTAATCATGTAAGTAATTGTTTATAATACTTACTTGAAATTGGCAAGACCCAGAGCTTCATATACAGCATGACTTAAATATTTTTTAGTTCAGTTAGGAAACAGATGGGAGAAAACCTACCAAGTGTTAATAGTGGTTATCTCTGTATAGTAGAAGGTGGGCTGATTTGTTTGCGTGATTTTTTTTTCCTTCAACATAAATAAAACTTTTTTAAAATTCAGAATGAAAAAATTTTTTAAAAAGGTAGTAACAGCATAGCCTTATGGATATGAAAAATGTAGGAGTTAAATCAGTGTTTGTCAAAGTGCAATCTGTAGTCATCCGAGCAGATTTCAGGGGGAGTATTTCTTTAAAAATTCTTACTCTTGGATTTCATGCCCTCCCCCCCCACCTAATCAGGCGATCTTGATGAGAGCCCAGGAACTTGTATTTTAAACAAGCACTCCAGGTGGTTCTTTTGCACACTAGAATTTGAGAACAACCAGGTTAAAAGGCTTGCTCAGCTTGTGCACAAGGAAAGCATTTTATAGAGCAGAGAACAGAGTAAAGTTGTAGGGCCTCTGTGGTTTACTGCTCTTGCTGGTCAGGAATGGGTTTAGATGCAAAGCTAGAAGTCACCGGGAGGGTGAAGTGAGTCTCAGTAGTTACTAAGTCATTTTTCTTCATACTTGTAGAGCAAAAGTCTCTACTAGCGACTCATGAGCTTGGGGAGAAAGTCTTACTGTCCAATTAGCTTTCATTGGTCTGTAAACTCAGTAAATACCAGCTTCTGGGATGGAAGCACGGCCTGTCACATTCACCACAGCATCCCCAGCACCCAGCACAGTGCCTGAAAATTACAGAGGCACGATCCATATTTGCTTAAGGAATGAGTAAATGATAAATTGATCTGCCAGGTAGGTGTGAAACTCTGGTGCTTTAAGGAAATCACCCAGGAGTCAGGCCTATGGCGCTCACCTCTCCGCCCCCACCTCTTATCCTTACAACCTGATGGCAAACCCAAGATAGGGAAAATCAGAAGTTAATTGTTAGAAAATTCTGGGGATCTTGTATCTTAGGGACAGATGAGAAATTGTTGAAGCTTGAGGTTTATAGTTCTGTGGTTTTGGTTTCAGTTAAGAACACTCTTTTAGTTTATTTCTTGGAAAATAGAAGATTAATAAATTCTTTATGTCCTAATAGCATTCATGGTTTTATATAAAGAAAAGAAAGTTCAGGTGTGTCTGGGTGGCTCAGTTGGTTAAGTGTCTGACTTCAGCTCAGGGCCTGATCTCAGGGTCCTGGGATAGAGCCCTAAGTCATGCTCCCTGCTCAGCGGGGTGTCTGCTTGTCCCTGTGCCCCCCTCCCTTTCATTCTCTCAGTCTCTCTCTCTCAAATAAAATAAAATTCTGAGTCCTGAGAACTGGGGAAGCTAAGGGTATAAATTGTAGTCTGGGACCACAAAAAAAAAGGGGATGAGATATCCTGATTTAGGCAGGCAGGAAGCAAAAGGGGAAAATTACCTCTTCCTCCACCTTTTGTTCTCTCCAGGCCCTCAGTGGTTGGATGATGTCCATTTGGGAGGGTAATCTGCTTTACTGAGTCTATGATTCAAATGCTAATCTCATCAGGAAACACCGTCACAGACACACCCAGAAATAGAGTTTGTTCTGGGAACCCCGTGACTAGCCTATCTGACACATAAAATTAACCCATCACAACGCATTTCCTTTGGTAGGAATAGATGCTAAAAATACCTATTGTAAAGGTGCAATCATATTCCTCGTGAAGCTGAGCTGCCTCTTAACTTGAATATATTTTGTATTAGTATCCTATTGCTGCTGTAACAAATTACTACCAACTTAGTGACTTAAAACACACACATTTATTACAGTTCTACAGGTTGGAAGTGTGACACAGGTGTGATTGGGCTAGAATCAAGGAGTTGACATGACTGTATTTCTTTCTGAAGGCTCTAGGAGGCAGTCTGTTTTCTTGCCCATTCCAGCTTCTAGAGAGTGCTCCATGTTCCTTGGCTTGTGGTCCCTTCCTGTATCTTCAAAGCTGTTACTGACTCAGGTCCTTGAGCTCTGCAAGAAGTGGAGTCAAATGGGACCAAGTGAGAATTTCCAGGCAAGGTTTTTACTGGGGCTTATGCTCAATTTACAAGGGAGGCGGCACGAAGGAAAGGGCCCTTCCTACTGACTCTGAGGACAAAGACCGGGAACTCTTTTTAAAGAGGCTGAGGCAGGAAAGGAGTGACATCTAAGCATGGAGGGGTGGGGAGAGATACGGAAAGTTGGGCCCATTGGCACAGTGGATAAAACATGTACATGTCTCATTAGCATATTAAATTTCCACCCCTGGGCATAATTCTTAGTATTAAAATGAGAGAAAATGTAGATGAAAGGTCAGCACAGGGGCCTACCTTGATCCAGTCTTCACCAGTCTTTGTAGCTGAGTCCCTCCTTTGGTAAGCATCCTGCTTCTGCATTCCTGTAAGATATGCCACTCAACAGGCATAGGGCGTAGGGGTTCAGCTGTCAAGGAATGCTGGATTTCATGATGGGGACCCAAGTCCAGTCTCTGCTTTGTCTCAAAGCTAGCAACACTGCATCTCTCTGGCCATTAGTCTTATCTCTCTTTCTGATTCTAAGCCCATTTGAGAAAGGTTTTCCATTTTAAATACCCATGTGATTAATTGGGTCAACCTGAATAATCGAGAATAATTTCATCCTCTGAAGATCCTTAACCTTAACTGAATCTGCAAAGTCTTTTGTGCCATATAATTTACATATTCATAGGTTCGAGGGATGAAGATGTGGACATATTTTGGGAATCTTTATTCCACCTACCACAGACTCCATAGGACACCTACATTTTAGGAATGTTTTGGGATATGGGTGAGTGGAGAAATGCTGCTTTTCCCATAACAGAGTACCTTTGTCCTGCAACTAAATCAGACAGATGTTCATACTGCAAATGCCAGAGGTTGCAAAGAATTTACTGCTTAGAGAGGAAAAGGACTGAAGGCTTTATTTATAAACATGATGCTTCATTTGGCCTAAAAAAGTTGAACTGAGATTCTGTTCTTGCTGTGAGGATTTGACAGAGAAACAACTGTTTTAATGTAAACCAGTGTGTTCTTTACTTCAGTTATGGAATCTGCCGCCTCATTCTCTACTAAGATTATGGCATTTGAGTTGATGTTATTTGAAGTTTATGGACATTTGGACAGTGGGAGATTGGAATCTTGAGATTTTGGAGTTAGACATTATCTATCATTGGAAATAAATTACTTCTGGCTGTATTTGTTTTTAGAAAAAGAAGGCAAGAAAAGATCTCTGACTATAATATTATTGATATATATTAATGATGATCCTAAGATAAACCAAATATACAAGACTCTGAACAAAATTGCTAGAATTTAATGAAGACACAGTAAGGGGTTCAATTGGTATATTTACATGCTGTCAATTATTTGCAGAAAAACATTAATAATCAGAGAAGAGTATGACCTATATTTGTCTGAGTATGTAAATAATAAAGTCCTTTTGCCAAAAGTTAAAACTGTTTATAGCCTGTGGAGTATTTCATAGTAACTATTTTTGTCTTGTCATTTCTGTGTATCTTATGTAAACATCACTTGAGGAGGATTATCTGCAAGCAGGAATTAGCATTAAAAATAAGATGTACTCATCAAGCTTTTAACAGAGATACCATTTTCCAAGTTGACATGTTGTCAGAGGACTTCATGACAGCAAAGATATCATAATGAGAAAAAGGGGGCGCAGGCCTAAGTGATTCCAGTGTTCTTGCTTTCTACACAAATCTCTCTGGACAAGTGGAATGATTTCCCATGTATACTCGAAGGATGTATGTGTGTGTGTTCTGTGTTTCTTTCTGCCAATGAACAGCCAATTTAACTATAAATCACGGAGAATGTTCTTTTATATTCCTGAATATTTAGGCAGTGGAACCAGCTGTTGATGTGGTTTACCCATCCATGATATTAGTCAAGTCAATTTCTGGGAACATAAAAAGCAGGAATTTAAGGGTCCTAAATGTGTTTGCTGCCTACCAACATCCTATGGTTTTCTGGATCTCTGCCTCCTAAGTTTGGAAGTGAAAGGCCATGTAGTGTGGTGGTTAAGACTGAGGCCCCAGGTCAAGAAGCCTAGGTTCAAATCCTGACTGTCACTTTCCAGTTGTGTGATGTTGAGAACTTTAAAGGATCTCAATTTCCTCATCTATAAACATAGAGATAAAAATAGTACTTATTTCATAGGACTATGGAGAGAAGTAAATCATTTGACATATGTAGAATGCTTAGAACAATACTTGACACAAACAGAACACTAAGTGTTACCAAATTACTATTCTTATTTGAGGTCATTTTGCCAGCCAAACATTTTTTATGAAGAGTTGTGCAAACAACTTTTCAGTAAACTGAATTCTTTGTAGAAATACTTTTAGGAGAAGTGGGTATTTGAAAGAAGGCACAGGAAATGCCTTGAATAGTGAAAAAACACTTCACCCTTAGGATACATCTCCCATTCTTTCAGAGTGGGAAGCCATGCCTATAACTCTCCAATATTTGATCAGTGGGCCATGTAATCAATGAATAAGCCTCTCTCCAACTACTTTTATTTACATCAGTTACAGGGCTGGGATGAGGATGAGGCACTAGACTTAGGCATCAGCCCCTCCCCCATTAATAATATGTTCATATAATATTTTAAAAAATAAAAAATAATGAAAAAGTCCATGTGAACACAATATCAAAATTTTAAATAAAAACAGGATCAGCATTTCTGATTTTCTTTTTTTCCTCAACATCAATATGGTTTGTCATGGCACTGAATAATGTACTTCTACCTTCTAGTGTAAAAATCCAAATTATTCAGGAATAAATGTAACATCAATTGTTAGCATTAATGACTATGTGCTAGGTCCTATGTTAAGTGCTTTAAATGAAGTGATTGAATTAATGCAAATACCCCCATTTGTATAGCATTAAACTGAAATTGACTCATGCCAAACCAAATCCTTTATATCAGTATCATACATTTTACTCCTACATATATTATAAAGTCCATACTACATTATTATTAATTTTATTCTAAACTGTGAATTATATTTCAAAGAAAATTTAACAAATGCAAAAAAAATGTTTTTTATATTTACTCACATATTACTATTTCTGGTGCTCTTCATGTTTCTGTGGGTATTTGAATTTCTCTCTGGTATCATTTTCCCTCTGTCTGAAGAATTTCTAGTGATAAATTATTAAAGCTTTTGTTTGAAAAAGTTTTAAATTCACCTTCAGTTTTTATATGTATTTTTCCTGGGTGTAGAATTCTTGGTTGCAAGTGTTTTGATTTCAGTACTTTTAAAGCTGTCACTACATGGTCTTCTTGCTTGCATAGTTTCTCAGAGGAAGTCTGCTGTCATTATTACTTTCAGTTTTCTATATGTAATGCGTTTTTTATTGAATGTTTTTAAGATGTTCTCTTTATTACTGGTTTCAGCAATTTAAATATGTGCATTAGATTGGTTTTCTTCATGTTTATTTTGCTTGGGGTGTGGTGAGCTTATAGGATCTATGAGTTTATAGTTTTTATTAAATTCAGAAAATTTTTGCCATTTCTTTTCAAACATTTCCCCTCTCCATTTGACTGTTAGATCATTTGATATTGTCCCACGTTTATTGTCTGTTCATATTTAAGTCTTTTTTTCCTCTTTGTTTTATTTAGGATATTTTCTCTTGCTCTGTCTCCAAGTTCACTGATCTTCTCTTCTGCAATGTCTAATCCATTTTCAATCGCATTCAGTGCTTTTTTTCATGTCAGATTTGGTTCTTTTTGCATATTCCATTTCTCTTTGTCGTGTTCATGTTTTTCCCCTCTACCTTCTTGAACCTATTTATAGTAGCTGTTTTAATATCCTCGTCTACTAATTTTGTCATATTTCTATCTCTGGATCTATTTCTATTGATTGATTTTTCTCCTAAAAATGGGTCATAGTTTCCCCCTTATTTGCATGCCTGGTAATTTTTGATTGTGTGAATCATATGTACTTGAATGATGACCTTTGTTTGGCTTTGTTCTAGTTTTCAGTTAAAGTTCTTGGAATCATTTGGATCCTTTTAAGCCTTGCTTTTAAGTTTCATTAGGACAGACCCAAATGCAGTGTGTAGTCTAAGACTAATTTAGCTCTACTTCTAAGGTAATGCCATACTGAAGACTCAGTTCCCCATGTATAAGGCAATCTTTCCCATCAGTGTGGTTGGAATAGAACTATTCTCAGCCCTGTGTGAGTTTCAGGAATTGCTCACATCTTCTTCCCTTACTCTTGGATAGTTTCCTTTCACACGCACGCACATCAGTATTCAGCCAAAAACTCAAGGGCACCCCCTCATCAGATTTCTGGGGGCTGCTCTCTGTGTAACTCCCTCTCTGGTACTCTGCCCCACTAATTCTAGTTCTTTTAGCCTCCTTGAACTCCAGTCTCTTGTCTCCTCAGTTCAGAAAGACCTCTGGTTCTATTTGGGATCCCCTTTTCTGTACTGCAGCCTGAAAACTCTGTAGGCAGTAGGTGGGGGCAATCATAGAGATCCTTTGGTTTCATTTTTCTCGGGGACCACTGGCCTGTGTTGCCAGTTGTATATTTGAATATCATTGTTTCACATCACCCCATCCCCCACTAATTTTCTTGTTTAAGGTAGGAGGATAAATCTGGTCAATGTTACCTCCTCATGACTGGAATTAGAAGTCCCCTTCAGGGTAGCACTATTTAATGCTAAGGACATTTTATGTATTATTTAATCATCACAATCCTTACCTTCTCATAGACTAGAGTCAGACAAATTAAATAATGCTGAGGAATGGTATAGCATAGAGGTTAAGAGCATCGCTTCCCAGCTAGCACCATGAGTTCAAATATTGGCTTTTTCACTAATTAGCCATTTGAAACTCTGTTTCAACATCAGTAAAATAATATCTAATTCATACAGCTATTATATAGACTATACTTAATACACGTCAGGTGCTAATAACAATGCCTGGGAAGTACTAATTTCTCAGTAAATGTTATTTCCTAAGTCACATGGCCTGTGGTGGAGCTTCTAAAATGTGGTCTCCGCTGCTCTTCAGTCCATGTGCTTTCCTCTATTTCACGCTGCTTCTGAAGAGTGAAGCTAATGAATGTGCTGTCACCAAGAGAGCTGATGGAGTCTGGTGCACAGGTTTTAATAGACTTTCATTAACGTCTCTTCTTGCATACAGTGTTTTAGGTTCCCAACTATTCGAATAGTAGAACTAGCTGTTTATAATGTAAAGTTACCCCCAGTGATACAAGTCAACGTAGGGCCAGTGACTCAGGTCTGGGAATATAGAAAGTGAAGCTGAAGGGCCCCAGCTGTCTTTGATACCTATAGGAGGCCAGTACTTTGGTAACTTGGCAAACAAATGGTGCAAATATATTTGATGCATCATTGTTTTTTCTCTCCTCTTCCACATCAGGCCACTCTTTTGCCATATACCCATTGTACTAATGAAACTAATGGCCCACACAAATACTTTGGATGGTGCCTTGCCTGCATCACTATGCCCATGAGGCTAGGTTGTTTGGTTAATTTTATTTCAGGTTAAAAAAATGTATGAAGGACGATTTCAGTGAAAGATTAATCTGTTTCATACCACAGTGGTGTGTTTCTCCTTAGATGTCTTGAGAACATTGTGAAAAAGACATTGGACCTTTTCTCTTTATTCAGAGAAAAGAGAGGGAGAGAGAGAAGACAGAGGATGCGGGAGAAAGAAAGGAGAGAAAGTGCAAACGAGCCATGGAATAAAATAAAATTATTGAATAGAAACTTCCATTATATTTAAATGTTTATGAGAGACGGAAGATATGCAGGGTGTCTCAAAGTGATTTTACCTTAAACTTATTTGGTAAGACTAAACGCATTTAATAAACTCAGCGTTGGAAACTCCTGTAAAAGCTTCCAGTGTCCTAAAGAAGGTAAATAATTAGACGATTGATGAGCCACAACCCTTCCTTTTCCACCAGCTGATCTGCATTGTTAAGCTATTAACATGGTATCTGTTCATACCAACAAGCCCTTCTTTTCTCAGAATTCATCTCAATTGATGTGGCTTTCCTATCAAAAGGGAAAATTCTTTTAAGGCCAATCTGGGTTGTTTTGTTTTGTTTTGTTTTTTAATAATCTGGGGTCACTTCAGGCCTTTAAGGTTTTAGTGGGTTTAATTTTTTTTTTTAATTTCTGCATTTCTTTTGTGTCTCTGTCATTTCCCTTTATGATTACATCTGAATGGAATTTCTTCACTTTAATTATAAGTCACTAGTGTGCTTCGCAACTTGCTCCCCAAGTGATGAGGAGCAGCTGGTGCTTCCATGAGGTAGGGAAGCACCGAGATGGTCTCTCTCCCCTGTGCTGAGAAGTCCTGTTAGGAATGTACCATGTTTAGATGTAAGTTCCTTTGTTTATCTGCAATTGCATGACTGACCTTAGCTAAGTGGAACCTGATGAAAGAGAAGGGAAACTCTGATCACCATCCATTCTTTTGTTTTCTTGGCCCACTGAGTACATTTTCCCAAGTTTCTGGCATTTCATTTTAAAATTTATTTGGAACAATATTTCTGTTGCATATTTAAAAACAAATGCATTATAAGCTCATTTGGGTTTTGCAAACAAGGCTTTGCAAAATGGTTAACGTTAGAAGGATAAACACTTTGTGTTCTTATAACAATTTTCCTTTTGGGATGGTAGAAATGATAGTTTTTTAAGCAATCAAAGCTATAATCTTGAATGAAAAGTGTACTCCACAAGGATCAGTGGGCAATCAAGGGTCTTCTACTGGAACATGGTACATTATTAGCCATTTAGCCTTGATTGTTTTAATTCCCTCATGACCCATTCGGAAGTGAAGTAATTCATTTTCCGTACACCAATCGGTAACTCATGCAGTTGGAGGCAGCCAAACAAATTGAAGCAAAATGTCAAATTACATAATGTTACCCCCATCGCTCCTAAGAACATGACATGCTACATACAGTCATTGCCCCATTCTCAAGGGTGTGCTTCTCTACGCATTTGAAGTAGATGTCATTAAGTTATAAATGTCATTATATAGACCCATGAAGGATTGGTTACAGCTTGGAGTGCATTCTAGAGGAAAGGTTTACTGTATTTCCATAGTCTCTCTTATAGGGTACATCTTGATTTCCTCTATGGGTATAAACACAGAGGAAGTTTGAGCAAATAGATGCAGAAACTAAAATATTTTGTAACTGTCGGTTTCAATCTGATAAAGTTGCGATGTTGAATATCTATTTCCCTGCTGATGTTTTGCATTAATTTAGGATAGTGGTAGGAGGAGCCTCACATTGCCCAAATGCCCAACTCTATGTAGTGTTTATAACAGCAGTGTACTACCTTGTCTGGGTGTTGGAATACCTGTGGAACTTAAAAAAAAAAAAAAGTACAAATGTCTAAGCTCTGCCAAAGACCTACTAAAAACAAATTAGGTGGAGGTCAGACCTGGGGATTTTATTTCTTTCAAAAGCTCCACAGGTGATTCTGATTGAGAAGAACAGTGCACGCAAAACTTTTTTTCAGTTTTTATTTTGGGCAGCTTTACCTTTGTAGCCATACACTATAGAATTATCAGAATAGTTCAAATAATAATCCATTTAAAAGATCCTGGACTATCCAGGTAGATTTTTAGAACTAGAAATTTCTTAAAAATCTGGTTTGAGAATGACATGCCATTCAGTGAGAACATCTTTTCTTCTCTCTCTTTCTTCAATCTTTTACCCTAAAAATAAATAAATAAATAAAAAGTCACTGCCACCTGTCTTTATTGAGGGTCTGCTCTGTCAAGCACCATGCTGGCTCTTTTCATTCAAAATCTCATTTAATCTTTACATTTGTCCTACGTAAATATAACTGTGTCCACTGTAGAGATGAGCCAGTTTGGGCAAAGACACATAGCAAAAGCCAAAATTTAAATTAATGCCTATCTGATTTCAAAACTTGTTCTTTTGGGGGCACCTGGGTGGCTCAGTCAGTTAAGTCTCTGGCTCTTGGTTTCAGCCTAGGTCATGATCTCAGAGTCCTGAAAAAGGCCCTTGTCGGGTTCTATGCTCAGCATGGAGTCTGCTTGGGATGCTTTCCCCCGTCCCCCTCCCTCTGCTCCTCCCCGCTACTCACACATGCTCTCTCTCTCTTTCTCAAATAAATAAATAAAATCTTAATTAAAAAAAAATTGCTCTTTTTTTTTTTAATACCATCCACCCTCTCTCCTTTCTTTTCACCTTCCCCACCCTTTTCCTTTTAGTGCCTGTGTCCTTTAATTCTTGTTTTCTTTAACATCCCATGCCATCATATCTGGAAAGTGAGGCAGAAGGGTGCATACGTCTCACAAAAGTTCTTGGTAACAATGAGTGCCTCAGTACTCATGTAAACCTCCCCACTTGGAGACATTCTCGTGGTTCCTGATTTGACAAACCTTGATCTGCTATCCTTTGACTAATGGAAATATTTATATTTTTTGATGGCTTCATTTTAAAGAATGTCCTGGGATTTGCTCAAGAGAATATAAAAACCTGCTGTCCCTGTTTCCATTTCCAGACCCAGACATGACCCCAGTACATTAAAGCATCTGCTTTTGATTTCACATCTATCTTAAGGGCCATCTTTCTGAGCTAGGGTTTAAAGTTGCTCAACAAGCAGCAAGTGTGAGATGAAGGTAATGAGGGAAGTGGTTCTGGTTAAAAAGTGGCAGAAATTACAGAACTATCTATGTAACCTGAGCTTTGGTGTAGTCATCTACATTCATGGTCTCCCATTTACACTTGCCGCGGGCTCTGGAACATCTAGTTGCTCATCCACCTGTGTTTCTCAAGTACTGCAGAATTGCAACATGACTTATCCCTTTCTCCTCTAATCCACTTACGTCTCTCTCTAGGTGGGGCAAGGGGAAAAAGGACTATGGCTAAAAACTACTATGTGAAATAAGAAAAGAACTTAAAAAAGGATATGAGTTATGGAGAAAAGCTTTGACCCTTTCTGAAATGGAGTTGAAATGGACATTTAGTTACAAAGTCAGATTCTGCATGGTATTTTATGGTATTTGTCTAGAAATTGTAGAGAAAACTAGTTCTAAATTCAGGGAACACGGAGATAAACAACTTGATCAATTTCAGAACTGAAGAAACTGACCAACCTGGCAAGGATTGGATACTCCTGCCTAGCAAATATTTTGCACACAGTCAGTTCATGCTTAACAAATATTTGCTAATGGAGTATGCAACCAAAGAAGACTAAACGGAGATAATATAGTTGATAACTGGAAGCCACAGTACAGTTATGTGGAGTCAGAAATGTCCATTTCTACCCCGAAGACCATTTGTAACCCTGGGCAAGTGACACAGCATTCCTGAAGTTCTGCTGCTGCTTCTATAAAATGAGGTCCATGAATAAACAATAGAATATTATTCAGCCATAAAGAATGAAATCTTCCCATTTGCAACAACGGAGATGGAGCTAGAGAGTATTATGCTAAGCGAAATAAATCAGAGAAAGGCAAATACCACATGATTTCACATAGGTGGAATTTAAGAAACAAAGCAGGAGCAAAGGTAAAAAAAAAAAATAGGCAAACCAAGAAACAGTCTCTTAACTATAGAGAACAAACTGATGGTTACCAGAGAGGAAGTGAGTGGGGGTGGGGTGGGTTAAATAGGTGATGGGGATTAAGGAGTGCACTTGTGATGAGCACTGGGTGATTAAAATAAAAGTTTAAAATAATAAATAAAATTAGGTTTATGACATCTAACTCACAGATTGTTATGAAGATTAATTGAAACGCTATATGTGAAAAGTACTTTGTAAATCATGGACTGTGAATAATCAATCAAGGAAATAGGAGAATCCCAACATCACAGATATGTAGCGTGGATTCAGTTAAAGCTTTGGTAGAGAGTCATGAAACGGAAATTCGTAGGTGTAAAGCTCCACAGACTACATACGTTTGGACCTAAAAGCTATTGCTATTGTTGAAGACAAAAACTTTGGTTGAATGTAGATAATTGATTTAGAGCAAGGACTGTGTCTTTTAATACTTATAGTTCAGTTCCAGCAGGGTCTGCCCTGGAGTAGATGTTTAGTGCATGTTAGAAGGGCTAGGTGAATGGATGAACAGATGGGTGGGTGGCTACATAGCTCTGGCTCATTTTTACGTTCAGAAAATGGAAAAGTAGTTTTT
Source organism: Ursus arctos (assembly GCF_023065955.2). Lineage (NCBI taxonomy): Eukaryota > Metazoa > Chordata > Mammalia > Carnivora > Ursidae > Ursus > Ursus arctos. The sequence goes on from NW_026622930.1 coordinate 21,500,266, forward strand.
GATATTCTCTTTCGCTCAGCCCAATACAGTTTTCAAAGAAAACCAACATCATGACCTACTAAATATTTTGGTAAGACTGCAGTGTTTTACCTCATTTTCTAGAAAGACAGGTGATGGCATGAAATACTGCTGAGAAAATAAGGCTTATCCTGTGTGACTGGAAACCACATTTCTGAATTAGTATTGTTGTCAGCCAATGAGATCAAGCCGACCGTTAAGTGATTGTTAAAGCAAAAAAGAGGTATAAAAACAATGCCATCAGCCTGTTTTCTCACAGGCCGCAGAGTGCTGCCTTCTGGCAATGGGAACCAATATCCTTATTGGGCATTGGGGTGGAAAGGAGGGAGTGATCTTTGTTGGGGAGGCAGCTTTATAGAGAATTAGGGGCAATTATGAATGAGACATTTACAGTAAGTTCCAAGACTTATTTGAACCTATCAGAACTTCAGAAGCACCAGTGTGGTATATCTCATGACTTGTGTACTCATTTTGATAGGCTTGAGCTTTTGTGTCCTTGCATTTTGCCCATGAATATTTTGCACAAATAATTGTGTGTGTTTATAGATAGGCAGCCAGGCTCTTGGTTCATCCAACCAAGTAGGCTTTTCCGTTGCACAAACTTGTTTTGATAGTTTGAAATACCCCATAAGAAAGCAAGATGAAAAAATTGACCCCTGGGGGCTAACAAGATTGACATGAAGCTTTATGAAAACAGTCCAGTTCCTGTTATTGCTCTCATGAGGAAACTTTCTTGGGATATGTGAATGCATCAAGTTTAAGCCTGCTCAAAAGAAACAGAAGCAGATGTAGACAAAGAGGCACAGTTATCGGTCCTATCTATATCCATGGGGCAACACATGTCAGTGAAGGATGCTCCCTGATGGCTGGACAACCAGTCTCCAGTAATAAAATCATAATTATAGTGCCTTATATGTAAAGAAGAAAGACACCTGGGATTATGGGCAGTAAAGGATGACTGTGGGCAAATAGGTATTACTTGCAGCCCACCTTAGTGTGTTTGGGTTTAACAGGTAAAGATCCATTCCCTTTCCTTTCCCATCTTGAAGACCTTAAAGAATCCTTATGGTACTAGGAGCAAATAGGTGACCCAGTGGTGTTATTAAGTGAAATATTGGTATAGAGAATTTTCCACTATTTATTTATCAAGAAATATTTATTGAGCAGACACTATGTGCAAAGTGTTATTCTAGGTGCTTGGATAACAGTAATGAACACAATAAAATCCCTACCCATATAGAGCTTACACTCTGGTAGAGAGGATGCATGGTGACCAATCGGCCACATGAACACATATATTGTAATGCCAGATAGGGGTAAGTATGGTGAAGAAATATATAAAGATAGAGTTGACCTATCACAGATTGGGATAGTCACATTAGAGGAAGTAGTCAAGGAAGACTTCTCTGAGAAGTTAAGGCTGCAGGAGAGAGCTGAATAAAATGAGGGAACAAGTCATATGATGGCCTAGATGTGTGTTATAAGAGGATGGAGCAGCAAGCATGGAAGCCTAGAGGTGATTACGCTTAGATTTTTAGAGATGCAGAGAGGAATAGAGTGTGCCTTAAGTTGGAAGGTTCACAGGGAAAAGAATGAAACTGGAGAAGTAGGCAGGCAACAAGAGATCCAGGGAGTCCGGTGTAGGTAATGGTTAGAATTTAGATATCATTCTAAGTGTGCTGAGAAACTATCAAAGGGTTTTGAGCTGGTGAGCAATATGATCTCATTTGTATTTTGAATTCCTCTTTCTGCTGCCATGTAGAGACTAAATTTCTTGGGGCAGTCATGGTGTGGAAGCAGGACCAGTTATCCCTTCTCATGATCTCTAGCCTACGAAGACTATGAGCTCCTCAAGGGCACAGACTACATCTCTACATATTGTTCCCAGTACTTTGCCTTATCCTGGCACTACATGGGTACTTGATAACTACTGAAAAAAGCCTGGAGGGGTGAGTGAGGGAAATTTCTTAGACTGGGGCAGAACTATCTTAACCTCTCACAACTTAGGACCCTTCTCACAGATGGTTAGTCCTCATGAAGGGTGAATTGGGTTCCTTATGTTTTCTAGAGTTTTCTAAGTGATTTCCTGGGATCATGGAAACATAATTGTAATAATGACCATATAGAACTTGCAGTGAAATATTGGGGAAGCTGTGAAAGTGTCACCTGAAATGGGGACAAGAAGTTTGAGTCCTACAGAAATTTGGCTTGAGACCAAAGAACAAGACAACATGGGGCAGCTGGTCAATTTGTTGTCACGACTTGAAAGGCACTCTGCAGATTTAAACTATGGAAGCATTAAATTTTTCTTCCTCCTTGTCAGTATAAAATGTATTTGATAAGGTCAGAGAGTGTTGAATAAGAAATAGGTCTTTCTTCTTTGATGGGCTCCTCTGGAGACTTGTCTTGACCTGTGTCCATAAAATCACCCTTTCCTAGCTAAATAAAAGAAACGAATCTGTGCAAGCCTCCTCATAATTTTGACTTGTGGGTGTCAGGCAAGTCTGTGAGTTCCCGCCCTTATTATAAACACCATCTCCAGAGGAGGCAAACGTTCTTAATTTTTACAGTCACGATGCAGTCATGCTTTGAGATCATCTGAGAAGTGCTGTAGAAGCACAAAGCATTATTACTATCATTAAGGCAGTAATGACTATGATTATAATGCAGTTAGGGGAGCCCGAGGAGGAATGGTAGTTAAGGGTGAGTAAGCTTTACCCCCGTATATCTAAGTAAGATTTGCTGTATCGAAAACCTGTATGTGTGTGTGGGGGGGGGTGGGCATAGACAGACAGATGATATTGAGATACCATTATTGGAGGATATGTACTGAAATCCATTTTAGTGAAACTGAGTTCAGAAAACATCATTCCATTCCATTCTACTTAAAACCTAGAGGACAGCTTTGCTTTGTTTCAGTAATAATGTGTTGGTGTAAAGTGTGATTTCCTTGCATATCACTTGGGAAGTAATGGTGATCTGAGAAGCTCTGAATGTAGCAGGAGGTTGTGATAGAAAGTATTTACTTCAGATATTACTGTAACTGCTCTGGGGAACAAAAGGAAGATACAACAGAAACTCTATAGTTTGGCATCTTTGTCATTTACTGTTTTTTCCCCCCACTTTCTTCCTTGATCTCCATTTTTGGGACTCTGTGATTCTGAAGAACTAACATTTACTCATTCAATAAGCATTTATGAAGTATCTATTAAATGCCATGCTGGTGTTAGCTTGTAGGATTAATGGGATGAATATGATTTGTTCCTTGCCTTAAAGGTTTTACAGTTTAGTCAGAGAGTCAGACAAGAATATCAATGGGTTTAAGGTGTTAAGTACAAGCTCTTCCATTGCCTGAGCACCATGATCAAATCTGCACCTTGGATAGTTCCCTTTGGGGTCAGTGTGTAGGATGGACTTCAGTGAGGTGAATTGGAAGTAGGGAGAGCTTGATCAAGGTCATTTCAGAAATATACGTGAGAGGTAAGTGCCTGTTAGGTTCTTGAAAGATTTTTCAACTCTGAAACCCAAAAACTTGGCATTATTTATTATGAGACCAAGTAAAGGGAAGGACTGGTTTATAGGATTCAGAAGTTTGTGTGGTTGGAATATTTAGTTCCTTGATGTTGCCTTGGTTGTGAGTGGAAGTGGACAGTGATTGTTTTGCAGGAGTGGGAAATGCCTGGATGTTTCCTCTGAGTTGGAGAGGTTCTGTGCAATTGAGGAATTGACTTAGAAATGTTTTGTGACAAGTTCTCATAGAGGGCTAGAGTTGCATGTGACATTTTGGACATGGTCCTAAATGTTGCCTAAGAGAACGTGCGCAATGTTAATGACCAAAATTATTACTTCTTTTCTATCAGAGTGGATTGCCAATGGAAATTTCAGAGGCCCTCTTTCGGAATCTGAGAATTATTCTAGTGCAAAGAAAGAAAAAGAATGTGGGCACTGAGACTACATCTGCCTTGCCTGGGGTGGATACAGTGGGTTTTGGGAGAAAATCCCTGGTTGTTTATTTCAGGCGTAGGGTTCACCAAGTAAACAAACTCTAGGGCTATACAAGTTGTACTCTTGTAAATTCTTCCCTATCCTGAGAGAGTCACAAAGTCCATGACTTTTAAGATTATAAAGAAGCTAATTGTTTTATATTTATAATTTGAAAAGACTGAGTTTGCCTTTGTATCACTGGGAAAACTATAATCACTATGAATTAATGATGCAGAGTATGTTTACAGGGGTCATGTTTTACCCTCTTAGAGATCAAACAGCTTTGGGGGGACTTCTGGCACTTTGCTTGTATGCAAATATTTGCTGTTAATTACAAAAGAGGCTTAATTGAAGTCAGTCTCGCTTCACACCAGACCTGAGTAATAGAGTATGGTGACCAGGTATTTTCTATTTCCTCTGCAAGTGTGGTAAAGACGAATGACTTTAAATTTAAGCAGGAAAGATAAAGTCAGCAAGCCTTGTTCTTAGTACAAGTAATATAATAAACAACAGTAGAAGACTGAGATCGAATCAAGAAAAACATCTTGATGGTCACTGCAGGGTGACCTGAAAGAGCCAGCCTCAGTGTTGCCAATCTCTTTTTAAGAGTTTTGATAACTGATCAGAGTCGGCTACCTTTTAGGGATGCTTTCAGATGTGGTGAAGGGATTGGATAAGCTCTGTTAAGTTCTGTATTGACAATACTATATTTAATTGGAAATTACCTTTGAAACATTTGCAGAAGGGTGGACTATTTTTGAATTTAAAGATACTTATTAATTGCCTCTAACTAAGAAAAGGCTTTCCAACTTCACTGTCGGAAAGCATCTTTACCAAAACAGAAATAACATGGGTTGCTCGTGGACACACTCCATGATATGAAATCACTCCCTTCTACAGCTACGTAAGCAATTTTCTTTTTATATCTTCAGAAGAAGCAGAAGTGGTCCCCCATGGAAACACGTGTCATTTGCTTGATATTTATTAATACCTTCTCATTATGAAAGGTGTCATGCTAAGTGTTTTCATGTGCATGTTCTCATTGCATCATATTTTGTTAAATGAAGAAATAGCTATAAGAGACTGGTGTGTTGTGGTTTTGTTTTTGTTTTTCAGAGACACAGAGCTAAAATGTGGCAGAACAAAGTTTCTGAGTTTGAGGTTTGAGGTTCTTTCTTGTGCATCTGTGTTCATCTTCTCTCACTGGCACACTGTCAATAACTCCCTGGCTGTCAGGCTGAGCCCCAGGCAACAGCTCTATCCTACCTACCACCTCCTTCAACCCCCTCTAAGTTATCCCCCAAACTAAGCTCTGGTCTATCATTGAAAGTTCCACCTCTGCCTTTAATTCCTCAGCTGTTATCTCCAGTCATACCCAGTGTTGAGACTACAACTTCTGGATCCCCTTTTACTTTCATAATTTTTGGTTTCAGAGGTCTTAATTCTACACTGCTATGATGTAAAGAAGCATGCTATAGCAAATCTGGTAGTTCTAACTCCCAGATGGATCTCAAATCTGTCAAATTTCCTCCATTACCACATTTTCCATCCTAACTCAAGCCACCATCTTGAAAGAGACAAACGTGTGGACTGCGCTGAAAGTATTCTTATACTTTACTATTCAGAGTGTGGTCCAGAGACCAGTAGCATTTGCATCGCGTGGGAGCTTGTTAGAAATGCTGAATCTCATGTCCCACCCTGGACTTGAAGAATCAGAATCTGCATTTTAACCAGATCACCAGATATTCCTGTGTACTTTAAATTAAAGAAGCAGTGCTCTAGCAGACCTCCCCACACTCTCTTTGCCTTCTCCATTACATTCTCCCCCAGTATCCAGTGTGATCTTTGAAAAACGTACATATGTTTATACCATTTTGCTACTTGAAGTTCTTTAATGGCTTCCCATCTCACTTATTATAAAGCCCCAACTCTTCGCAATAACCTACAAAGTCCTACAAAATCTGATTCTTACCAACTACCAGGCACACTGACTTCCCCTCTCTTTCAGTTCTTACAACACATCAAACTTGGTTTTACCTGTAGGACTTGCCTCATTGTTTCCTTTACTCTGAATACTTCCCTTCTGCTCTGGGCATGATCTTAATTTTCTTAACCTTTCATTTCAGCGTAATGGTCACCTCTTGGAGAAAATGTACCTCACCACTCTAAGGAGGTTCCTCCAGGTTTTGGTCTATTATAACCATGCTGCTTTCCTTCACAGCATATATCTCAATTTGGCATTATATAATCTATTTCTTTCTCTAACAATTGTCCATTTCCTCTCTTGGACCATATTAAGGGTAAAACCCATGACTATTTCCCTAGTCCTTAACACAGTGAATAGAGAAGGTACTCTATAGTATCTGTTCATGTTCAACAAATGAATAAGCCATACTGTTGTTATATTTCTTATTGAATTTTTTCAACAGTATATAATCAAAGAGAAATTGTTAGTGTTTTTCAATTCTTGCAATTGTTGCTAGTTGTTTTTGTTTTTGTTTTTGTCATTTTACCCAAATTATGCTGTTAGCTATACAGATTCTGGAAGGTTTTACTAATACCAACTTTGAACATTTACAACATAATGATTTTCATCTCCAAGCTATTTGCAAATGTGAGCTAGTTCTCATTTACCTACTGTATCCAACAAATATTGTCCTTATATCAAATATCCAGCCATCTCCTTAATAGAAACCAGAAAATGTTGTTTACAAGTATAATTACTTTGGTCCAGAGTTGATAAGGAAACATATTGAACAAATATTCAAATATTATTTTTTCTTTTCTTTTCTTTCTTAAGAGAGTGCTGTAAAGGATGTAGGGGTAATGAGTTCAAGGGCTGATGTCTTGAAATATTAGGCTGCAACTGATGGTTGGTTAACCCAGGGTCAGAAAAAGAAAACTCCCTTGTGATGTATCATTGCACAATTGCATAAAGCACATGTGTAATAGAGACTTATATCTTTCCCTGAAACATCTGGCATTACTCATCATAAAAAGCAGGTGCCTAGGTTGGACGAACCACATGTCCGTTCCAGGATGACACATTTCTGTTGTTTCTGGGTTGCATTTGAATTTTCTTTGGCTCTTGTCAATGCAAGCACATTAATGATCAAAATGATAATGCAGAGAAAGATTGCCTAAGAATGAGGGTAAACAAGGTAGCTGCTGCTTCTAGCATGATGAGGTTCTGAGCTGCAGAAAATTAGTAAACCACCCTGTGACTGACAGCCCATGACAGTCCAGATGTAATGCTTTTACACTTGCTGTGACAGGGTATGTTACAGCCTCCATGGATGGGACTTGTCTCCAAATGGAGGGTTTGCCTCCTAGCTAGCCAAAGTCTTTGTTAGGTGTTAACCAACCATGGGTCAGGGTGTCATAAAAGTTTATTGAGTTGAACCCTTTTCTCTCACATAAGCTATTGTGTCTCATAGGATGAAGGCTTGTGAAAGTACTGGAAGAAAGTTTACAAATGTACAATACTTTAGCCAGGGTACATCTTGTCAAACTTACTAAGAGAACATGATGAAGTCACCTGTCCTGTTGTGCTGTTCTCCCTTGTTTTACTCTAGCGTGGTGTTAAATCATCGATTGTTAGATTTCCAGGATGGAAACCATCTGGTTTTTCAGGTCCATGCACACTGCTTGTATTGTGATCTCTCTGAATCCCATGCAGAGCTTGGCAGGAAATTAATATTCGAGGTTCTAATAGTGGCAGTGTTTCTCAAGGTGTGGTGAGCTGATTATCTGTTTCAGAATTACCTGGCATGCTCTGGAAAGCATAGATTTCTGGGACGGGCCCTAAAGATCTACTGAATCAAGGTCTCTGACATAAAGATTTAAAGTCTATGTGGTCAACAAATGTTCCAGACAATGCTTATGAATGCTAAAGTTAGAGAACTACTAGCTTCTGTTGAAATTAAGTGTGCTATCTTAAAATTATCTTCTAATAGGCTTTCAATAGAATTGGGGGTTCAAATAAAATAATTGACTTTAGAAATAAGGGTTTCATGGATCAGCAATAGCCCTACAACACATTCTTGACTTGTCAGATTTGACACTAATTAAAATTATCCTAAAGTTAACTCTTAGAAATGTAAGTGTCTGAGTCCTGCTCAATAGTGACTCTTTAGGTCAGAGACTTATTTTCAGGGATGGTTCACATGTTTGGAGTGCATGCGTGTGTGTGTGTGTGTGTGTGTGTGTGTGTGTGTGTTAGTGTATTTGTGCGTGTATGCATATGCATGTAAGAAGAAAGGGGAGTTAATTGGGGGCCTGTTGTGTCTGAGGACTTTAGATCACCACTTCTTATCCCAGGTCAAATACTTACAGAATACTAAGAAGAACTCATCTTTTTTTCCTATAGTGAAATGATTTTAAGAGATTTTCTTTCACCTTTTTTTTTTTTAGGTTTTATTTATTTATTTGAAAGAGAGAGTGCACAAGAGGGAGAGAGTGAGCATGCGCCAGGGGAGGGGCACAGGGAGAGGGAGAAGCAGACTCCCTGCCAGCAGATAGCTCCATGTGGGCCTCAATCGCAGGACCCTGGGATCATGACTTGAGCCAAAGGCAGACACCCAACCAACTGAGCCACCCAGGTGCCTCTATTTTGTCTTTTGCTTTTTGCAAATGAATAGGTATCCACCATACAAGCTATTCTCATGACTCTGTTTTTTTTTAATTTATAGTGCAAAGATGCAAAAAACATCATTAAAACCCAGTCAGGGTGTTTTTGTCCTCACTGCTAGGAGTCATTTCTTAGAAATGTTTGTTGAACTGGGATATACAAAAAGAAAATAAACAAACTGAGCATCGCATTGAACCAGTATTGAGATCCAGCACCAGAACCTCACTGATACCCCAGAAATCCCATTAGTCCCTAATTTCAGTCACTAAAGCTTTCCAAGAAAAACCATTTTCCTGATGGCTAGAAGTAATTTTATTTCTCAAAAACATCTAATCATTTTACTTATTTTTTCTGTCAATGCTAATCTTGCTGCCCATATTGGAACCTTCAGCACCTTGCCGATCTATATTAATCCAATCTGAACTTTCCTGACTACAAGCTAACTTTAAAAAAAAAAAACAAACCTTTTGTTTTGCTAATTTATAATTCTAGAATTTTTCTTTCATTAAGTGACAGTCTCTACATTCAACTTGAATCATTTGTTTGCTCCATGTTTTGTTTCTAACCTGGAATGCGCGAATTCAAATTTCAGGGTGGTACTAAGCGTGTAGTTAATATCAATTATGGAACACTTCAGGCAATTGTTTGAACTACATTAGTTTAAAACAAGTGGCTGACATTTTTTTCCATTTTATCTATTGGGAAAACTTGATCAAGAATCAAACCAATTGGTCGGATGTACTAGACTCGGTGTAATAATTCATTGCAACTCGGAATAATTCATCAAGAATTGATATTTGGTATATTAGGGAACTACAAATAAAAAAGAATATGGCGCTCCTAGGGACTGCACATGATTTTCCTTTGTAGTCGTAAATCAGACTGGTATTCTCAGCAACAGGCAAGCCTGTTGTCTATAGGACTAAAAAGAAAGGTATTATGGGAATGTGCAAAGAGTACCGTACTTGGGGTCTGAAACCTTGTTGTGTGACCAAAGGCAAGTCATACACTCTCAGTAAGAGCCAGTTTCTAAATCTATGGAATGAGGATGTTAATGTTCTCCTTGCGAAGTTGTGGTGAGAAGTAAATCAGATTAATGTTTCTAACCATCTAAGAAAATGCCTGGACATAGTCATTGCTCAATCAGTGTGGCTTTCCTCTCTTTCCACATAGCTGGATAGCATGTTCAAAGGGGCTTAACATGGGAGGCCTATTCTATTAGAAATAAGAACGTACAATACTATATCCTTTTCCATACGTTTTCTATTTATTTATTTCTTATTCTAAAACACATGCTTGCCAATTAGGTAAATTTTTGGAAATAGAGTTATGTCAAAGAACTCCCTTAAATCTCACACTCTTAGAGGCAGCCACAGTAAACATTGGTTTCAAGCATCTCACTTACCACTGTATTTTTTAATACCCCTCCACATGCTCTGTACATAGGAAGTGTATGAGCGTGTCAAGAATTGAACTTTTTCCAAAAAGATATGAAAGTGGGTGTAAGTCCTTTATGACTATTCATTATTGGCTTAGCATGAAACCCAGCAGACTTTCTTGTCAACCTGCTATTTTTCTCAATCCTCAAGGACAGATACTGGTCCTGTTAACTTCTCAAATAGCTCTAGGAACCAAGATTACAGTATCTCTTTTTGTAAGAGGGTAGGTCCACAGAGCAGATGTTAATAACTCATTTAAAAATTATTTTTAAATTATTTAAAAATTATTTTATTAGACTTTCATTGAATTTTAAAATGAAATCTGGGTTTTTCTTTCCTTTTCTTTTTAAAGGAGTACAGCAAAGTGGGAAGAACTGAATTAGGAATCCCAGGAGCTGAGCTGTAGCCCCTGCTCCTTCATTCATTCCTTTCCCTGTCTTGGGATCTAGGTAAGCAGTGCAACTTCTGTCACCTTGTCAAAGCAGAGGAAATAATGTCTGCCCTGCTTTTCCTTTTATATGGTGATTGTGGAAATCAGTTGTGATAGCGGATGTCGTGATGTGTTTCATGTAATAAAGTGCTTAAACCTTTTGTGTTGACATGGTATTAACAGGAAAAATAGTGTGCATAACATTAACATAAATATTTCTTTGGGGCTGTATGTGCAAACAACAGAATTTACTTTACTTTGATTTTACTTCACATAGCCATTATACCTAGGTCCTTAATCATTCCGGATGAGTGTATAGAGGCTGGGAGCAGTACCTAGAAGCACAAAATTCCCCAACTGCCTACAACTTTTGTGGATTATCATGTCACCTCCGTACTAAGTTCCAGTCTAGAAATTCAGAACACAGAATTAGAAAAAGCATAACGATACATTTTCCAGCCCTCATCTTACTCAGGAATAGAATTCCGTTTATATTATCATTTTTGCTCTTTATATACTTTGATACAACATGATGATAGTAACTGTTATCCAAAGCATTGAATGGGCTACCTAGCATTTGGGGAAAAAGACAGCATTAACCATTAGATATTATAATCATGCATCCCTTAGACATGTTGTAACATTTCTGTGTCTTTGTGCAGAAAGAATATACATTTTGAAGTTAGAACAAACTGGTTTTGAACCATTGCTCCATGTTACCAGCTACGTGACTCGGGGGTAAGTTGTTATTCCCTCTGAATCTCACCTTCACTAGAATTTGATGAAATGGTGTACATAGTGTACCCAGGACAGTGCTTGGCACATTTTTGGCATTCTGTGAGTGTTAGTTCCTTTCTTCCTTCTCATCATGACACCAAAATGTTTACTTATTTTAACAGATATGAATGTTTGATAACTTAGAGTAACATGAAAAAGCTATTCCACTTATTTTTCCTAGACATAGTATAAAAATCCCATGCTTTTACCTGCATGGATTAAGAAACAAAGAATTATATTTTCAAACAAGATGTTTTATTGGGAATTTGTTTACCTTGCCTGATGCAAACATAAGCTACAATTGAATTAATGACTTACGTGTGAAACTAAAGGCACACAGGGAATAGGAGAAAGTAGAGGAGGATATTTTAATCATCTCAGATTGGAAAAGCAACTCAGGGATCGTAAGAGAAAAATATGTCATATTTCATGACACTAAAATTTAAGACCTCTGACAAAAAAAAATAATAACCATAAAACAAAGGGTAAGCTGTGGAAATGTATTTACAATTCAGATGTAAAGGCTCATATCCTTAATATCCTCAAGGGCCTTTGGAAAGCCCTCCAAATGAGTAACAAAAGATCAACAACTTAATACAGTAGGCAAAGGTCATGAAAGGGCATGTTTAGGTAATTGCTTCTTTCCACCAAAAAAAAGAGTTATCTTGGTAGTCTTGAGTTCAAGTCCTGAAAACAGTATTACACCATCTTTATAAATGAATGGGAAGACAATGGTCCTATATTTTGGCATTGTGATCAGCTCTGTTTGGAATGAATGAGTTTTCTTGATTGAAACCTCCTAGGTTTCCTGAAAAACATGCTGTTTAAATGCTAGGTTTTGGAAGGGGTGATCTGGCTAAACATGTGTCTTTACGTTGTCTTCTTTGTCAGAGCAGTAAAGAACACACACTTCACCCTTTCTTATTCATCATCACGAGTACTGATTACTATACTGTGCTAGAACGCAGTGCATGAGGTTAGGAATAGGTCTTTACCCCTGTGCTAGTTAGGTTAAGATTGCTGTGCAGTTTGAATTCTTAGGGAGATATCAACACTAGCAATAAAAGTCAATCCTATAAATTACAGTTACCTTTGAATATCCCCTAGGGAGTTTCCCCTTAATCAGTCTCTCAAGAATTCCAGAATAGCCCATTTTTCTTTGGCATTGGCAAGGCTTGCTTTTCCTCTGATTGAGGCTCAGGTAAGGTAGTTGGTTCACAATGTGGTACCAGGTTCTATGAAAAAATATCTGCATTTAAACTCTGGGGCACTTGCTTTGTGTTTATACTTTACATCAGTGTGCCGATTACCTTTTCATACCTATTCTGTGCAATACCCATTTTACAGGTGAGTCAATGGAGGCTTTGAAATATGAAATCCCTCACCAACTAATAGATGGGAAAGCCTGAGATTTTGATATAGGTTAATCCTATGCTATACTAAATTTCTTAGAACTGCGTATAAAATAAAAGTAAAAAGGTTCTAAGTGAGAGTCCAATAAACTTTTCACTGAATGAAATATGGAAGTTTTAGGTATGAGCTTTGGAAGTAAGTGTGCACGAGCTAGACAGAGATATGACCATCTTCTGCTCATTAGCATTCTGCGTAGGTGAGGTATTCCTTTGCGTATCTGCGGAGATGGTAATTAAAGTATGAGGTGCCATAGTTTATAAAGATATGTTTTTGATCATGTATGCGGCTTGCCACACTGTATTATAGAAAACACATTGTGATTGAGCAATGAATTTCATCTTCTCCTGGGTATCTCACATTTCACACCTCTATACTGTCATCGTCCTCATGAATCTTTCATTGTGCCTCCGAGTTGGGTAATAGAGTTGAGCGTATCAGGGATGGAAGCTTTCCTGGAACGGATGTCTATAATCAGCTGATGAACAGAATACAATTGGCTGTGCATGATGGAACCCCTGCCATATACACCCCGCGGAAAGCCCTGACTAAGGGAAAACAAACCCACCGCGGCATGTTTACTTTCCGTTCATGATTGCACTGTCTTGGTTTCCAGTCCTCCGGAATCAAAAATGGTGATGTGAATAGCAAGAGTTAAGGTGAGGCTCTGAGAAGCAGGGGATTTTATATAAACCTCGCTTGTAATGATTGTGATCAAATTACTTAATGTTCTTCTGTTCTTTCTAAGAAGACATTAGCTAAGCAATCATTTTCCAAACCTTATTTCAAGCAATTAACTCAAATACTTGCCCAAATGTTTGAGATTTTATGACACTGAAACTTTTTCCTATTCTCTTTTCATTGTTCTCAGTGAGAATTCCTTGCATTACTCTTAGGATGAGTCTCTGGTATCTTTTCCAGTCACGATTCCCCTCCCCTCCCCACATAAGCCCTTCCCCTCCCCCATCACATAGCTGCTCTACAGGAGGAGCCAGCTTGAACACGTTTGTTAAATTACACATTTTATCTATTTATAGTCTATCTTATTCATTTCAGTAAGCCCCTGTTGCTACAGAACTTCCTTAGTTTCTAATGTTTGAGCTGCCATGAATTACTCCATTTTTTTTTTAACTTCTGAGTTTGAAATTACTCTAATTTCTTTGTTTTGTAAATTCACGTGGTTTGGCAGCTCCAGATTTTGCTCTTCCCACCCCTACCTTCCCTTTTGCCTGAGAGAATGCCGCTGCTGGTGGCCACACTTTGGAAATGGTGGCAAGGACCATTCACAGGCTGGTGACTTAGAGCTCTTGCATAACCCCTTCAGGCCTTACTCTCTTGTCTACAAAATGCAGATGATAATAATAATACCTTGTGTAATCAATGTGAGGATTAAACAAATGCATATAATGTTCTTGGCAAATTGTCATTGTGAGAGAAATGTTAACAATAGTTACCATTGTCATCATCTCATTTCTCGGAAGTTCTTTTGTATTTGAAATTTGATCTGCACTTTGCAGTTCATATTCACTTGGTAATATATGTAATATATGTTGTCTTGTTTTCAGTTTTCCTACCCATTCAAGTTGCTCCTTACCTACATTTTTCCTTTTACCTATCGCCCTATTTTTCTCCTTTCAGTAGACATAGTGTGAAGGAATGTTCTATATTATCAACTCTGGATTCAGAATTTTAGAAGTTGTCAGCTCTGAAAACACTGTGGTACGCCCCCACCCCCAGGACCCATCCATACATAAGTCAAAGTAAAGTTGTATTTCTTGAAATAACACAGAATCGTATAATAATAATCTCTAGTTTACAGATGAAAAATATGAGCTTTGAATGATGAAATTAAAGGAGATTTTTCATGCTATGGTTATAAATTTCTGAGTCAATTCACTGTACTTGAACTTTTTACTTTTTCAGAGGGGTAACTGTTGAGCTATTAATCTCTGCATTAAGTAAGTCAGCCTTGTTAAGCCTGTTGCCATTTCTTTGGCACACACAGTCACACCCATATACACAGTCAGTGAACAAGAATTCTTGTCCCCTCAAAGGTCCTTCTAGCAGGACTAAGAATCAATTTGACATGAGACCAATTAATAGGAGAAAATCAAATTTAATAGCATATGCTTAGGGAATCCACAAACACATGGAAATTCGAAAGACAGGCAAAATGAGGTATATATGTCATCCTGAATTAAGGAGAAGGGGTAGGGGTCTGGGAATTCAGAAGAAAGAATGCAATTCCCAGGGCAATAAGAAGAGCAGATGTTCAATAATTAGATGTTACCTTGCCATACAAATGGGTCACTTATATAAAAATTATCTTTGCTAATAACTCTTATTCTGAGAAAGATGCCCAATTTAGATTCTTCTATATAGTTAAGGGAGGGGTAAAAGTTTTTCTTGAGGCTGCAGGGTCTTGATTGCCTTCAGCTCAAAATAATGTTCATGCCGAAGTGGCCCATCTCGGCCTTGGCCCCTACAACACATACTATGCTGTGTGTGTGGGTTTATAGAGTTCTACAGTTAACTATCTACATAGTTAATATAGTTATACAGAGTCACAATATTATTCAAAGTGCATAGGTCTGGAGGGAGATTCTAAGACAGCTGTTACATCTGCCATTTGCTAGTAGGTTTTTGTGTAGGTTTCTTAACATCTATGAGTCTCCTTTCCTGGTGTCTGAAAATGGGGTCATAACAATATTTGCTTCTTAATGTTACTGTGAAGTTTGGGGAAGATTATGTAGGCCACACCATTTGAGAAGTTATTTAGCACTACATAACTTCAGTGAATTAAATTTTTAAAATGGCATAGTTTCTTTGTCCCATTAAATCACTAAGATGTGAGATCAAGGTCAGTACTAAGTAATTGTTACCTACCTATCTGTGCTGTTCCCAGCTGCTTACTGAGCAAACCGTCTCTTTATCACTAACGTATGAGCACCACGATGAAAGTCTTGTTTCATGCAAGGGAAAGGCCAAGGGGCAGATGTGAACAGTGATATCTACTTCATAGACTTCTTGGGAGGTTTAAATCGCTTATTTTTAACGTGTTCACCACACTGCCACGTGCACAGGAAATACTAAGTAAATGAGGTGTTGCTGATTTTTATCAATGGACATCTTTGGAAGCAGGGTCCATTCTGATTTTTGGCCAAAGTCAGACTCAATGTTCAGCATTTGAAATAAGTGAGGGTGAGGTGAGAATGAGATTGAGGTGAGGACCTCTAGAATGAGCACTGGAGACAGGCAGAGTTTCTGTAGAGAATAGCATCAGTCCACATAATGTTCATGAACGGTGATTCTGGATAAATTTTTATGGACACTGATTCCAGAGAGCCAAGTTTATTTCAGAAAATGCTGTAATTTCTCATTGCCTTAATGGAAGATGAGTGATGTAAATCAGAAGGCCTTTATTTTTCTGCATGTCAAGGGGATTGAGTGCAATTTGGAGGTAGTCCCTGAGGCAGAGCTGAAATTTTCAGCATTCTGAAGAGGAGCTGTGCTTGAAGATTCTGAGAATTTGGGGGAGGAAAGAGAAGAATAATCAAAGTTAGCCAGCATGTGGAGAAAGAGAAGAGGCAAAATAATAATAATAATAATAATAATAATAATAATAATAATAATGTCTTGATAGTCATTTGGAAAAGAAAAGAAACATCTAATGGAAGCCTTTAAAGGTTTTAGAGAGATGTGCAATTTAAATCTCCTCCTCCATCTTTCCTACAAAATCTTCAGTAAAATCAGCACTGCTCCTGAGTACTTTGGTGTAGATGGATTCTTTAGAAGAACTGTGAGATAACAGAGTACCCCCGACACAGAGACAGCACAGAGCTGGTACATTTGAGAACATCTGGGCTACACTCTGCTTTTCTCTGTCCCTTTTACCCTGGCATTTATTGTTCTTGGAGGCTTCTATTATGCAGAACAAGCTTCTTTGTTTGTAGCTTTTTAAATACCTAGATTCGAAGTCACCTTCAAGTTAGGCTCCGTTCCCTGGAACCCCCAATTCTACTTTAAATCACCTGACAACATGCATACTACATTGTTGTGAAGGTTTAGATGTATGTAGTTCAAGGAATTAGGAGGCAAGATCATGGTGATGGTGGTATTGAGAATAGCATTAGTTGCTGCTCGCTGTAGAGAAAAGCATAATGTAGTGGTATAATGAGAAAAGGTCCATGTAATTTTGAGTTAGATCCACTTGAACTTGAATCAAGTTTCTGTCATTGTTTGCAATGTGACCTCACTCAACTTACATAACTTCTCTAAAATTTAGGTGTTCTCATCCTTATGCCCTTTCTTCACAGAGTTGCAAGTTTGTTTCCCACAAAGACAGGTAATAGAAGTAGAATGGCAACAGGTTGAAAGAGTCTAGTAGATATCATCATTGCCTATTAAAGCTAAAGATAATTTTTTTCTTGGTTTTAATACTCCTCTTTGCTAAATATTTTGTAGAACATGATTAGTTCCATGAGATACCAAAAGAAAGATGCACTTTGATAATTGTTTACTCTTTTGTAAGAAGGCAATTGTAAGTCACCCAAATCTTTGGGTATTCTAACTTTTATTTTAACTGTAAATAATCTGATACATTTCCAAGCATTCAGATTCATAGTAATAATTAGTATTGACTGCCTATGTATAAAACTAATTTTTTTTAAAACTATCATTATTAAACTACCTAGAGGATAAATAACTTGATGATTTCTTTAGGCACAACCTTTTAGATACTGGTAAATTAAACCTTTCCAAAACCAACTATATATATCACCAAATAGCAATGGGGATATGCTACATTTGCAAATGTATTCTTATCTTAAAATTTGTATTATTCACTTAGCACACGAACTTATGGCATACTAAAGGGGAAGGACTACTGAACCATTTATTAGACAAAAAGTATGAAATTACTTATTCTCCCAAGTCAGTTTTAAATTTCTAGTGCATTTGGAGCTAGGAAATGCCAACCAATTTGAAAAGGAAATAATCACAATCTCTTTGCCAATATTTTGTCTTAATAGAACTAAGGATTATGACTAACATTTTTCCTTTAGCTGTTGCTGGGCAAAAATTTATCTTCTATAATTCTGGCTTATATAACAAGCATAGTGGTGCTTAAGAAATATAATGGATAATAATGGCTGTTTTGAAGAAATGTCTTTATTAAAGGAAATGGTAGTTCCAGTATTTAAACATTCCAGGAATAACTAAGGGGGCTAAGAGGAGAGGTTGTTTTTAAGTTTCTTAATCATGATACTTGTATAGCATTGGGAATATTGTTCAAGTTTGTTTCTATTAAAGGGATAATCAAAGACTAAGAATAACTAGAAATCTCTTGAGCAACCAATATGCAATCATTTAGTAAAAAAGAAAGAAAGAAAGAAAGAAAGAAATTAGAAGGCTTATACAATAAAGATTTTTTGGGGGGCTCCTGGGTAGCGCAGTTGTTAAGCGTCTGCCTCTGGCTCAGGGCGTGATCCCGGCGTTCTGGGATCGAGTCCCACGTCGGGCTCCTCTGCTGGGAGCCTGCTTCTGCCTCTCCCACTCCCCCTCCCTGTGTTCCCTCTCTCACTGGCTGTCTATCTCTCTGTCAAATAAATAAATAAAACCTTTAAAAAAAAATAAAGATTTTTTTCCAAGTCAATTTTAAAATCACTTTAATAGGGACTAGTTGATAATTAATAGAATCCATTACTAAGAGTGGATGGCCTGATATAGTACTTTAACAAGCATATATATTCATCTTCAAAGCCAGGGGAAAATGCTTTTGAAACTAGGTCAAAGGGAGAAGTGGTTTTTCTTGGACTATTTTATGATCTAATATTGCTTGACTTCTATACTGTAGGGTAACAAACTGCAACAAAGGTATATCATGTGACTTGTTTACATTTCAAAGAAACACATGAAAGACTTTATTTCATTCTGTAGAGTTGAGAACTTTTGTGATTCCTCTACAGTTGATGTTAGGACTTTATAAAGATCTTAACAATAGATTTTGTGATTTTTTTTTCAGGTCTTATCTAAAGCAATCGAGTTTCATAATCTTCACCTCCATTTCTATCTCCACGTATCTGTATCTATCTGTATCTCTCTCTATATAATTCAGCCTATAAAATTACAACACCATACTAAGATACATTTTAAAATCTGGGTGATATAGCTTATGTCTTCCCATGTTTTAATAAATATCAGTTCAGGTTATTTCAGTTTAATGTGCCTAAACTAATAAAACCACTTTCAGGTTTATTCTTGATGTTAGCAGATGCACTTGGCATTTCTGGATCATTCCTGATGTTGAGTGGCTGCGGATGAACTGTTGCTTTCTCAGTCTTGACACTTCTTATTAAAGTCTAAGAAAATTCTGATTATTTTAGGAGATAAGATGAAAGACATTAACATTATCTCACCTGGGGAAAGCAAGCTCATTGAGAATCATCTAGGATAGAATCTTGAAAAATAATGGCCCGTTCGTCTCTATCAACTCTGAGAAATAGTTTTAAAGCAAGAAGATTTCTGTTAATGTCTAAGGAAGAAATTCCTAAGAATAAGGATTTCAAACACTGACATGACTTACCAAACATAAGCCTGGCATTCCCCCCCGCCCCATCCATAGGACAAAAGCAATGCATGGGAGCCACTGTGGACATAATGGTTAGAGGCAGAGGACTTCCCTGGAATCCAATGAACCAATCAGATACTTTTTTTTCCCTCAGCAAATCTTTTTTTTTTTTTTTGATTGGAAAAGTTCAGTATGGACTAAATTTTAAATTAGTTTTAATGTGTTTTATGTTAGTCATTCCATGATAAGAAGCAACTTCTAGTGAAATAGGTCAGTTGAAATGACAACCTATGCTAGCTTTAGACAAAATTAGGAAGTTGATAGAGTTGTTCTTGGTATTTTCTTTCTTTTACTTCTTCGTTCGTAAATCCGCTCTCTTCCTGGTAGGCAGCATGGTGTAGTAGAAAAGTATTGGACCTGAAAATGAAATCCAGTTTCCCATAGAGCAGTTGTTCATCTGGTCCCAGTTGCTGAACCTGAGTCTCTATTTCCTCATTTCCAAGAGGAGGATTATCAGTCCTGCTTTATGGAGCTGATATGAGCATTATATGGCACTTCACAGAGTACTTGAAACAGAAGAAATGTTTATTTTCTTTCCCTCTTAAGATTTCTCCTGTCACAAAAGAAAGCAGCGTATCTAAACCATCCTAAGATGTTACTGTCTTAATAAGTTAGTCTCTTCCAGGAATATTTGAGTTTAGAAATAACCTGTGTAGAATTTTAAATAACATATCACAGGTGAGGAAGAGAGACATTTAAGGGTACAAGGACACTCTCAGTTCCTTTAAATAATACTATGGAAATTATCACATACCTATTTACATATGATTCTGGCCAACTTGCTCATGGTATTATACAAATTATCAGCTAATTGGCCAAGGATGTTTGGCTTCATGAGTTTGATGTAATGGCCATTTATATGACATTTTAAAATGGTGACATACAGTGAAATAGTATTCAGTCCTTAAAAAGGTACAAAATTCTAACACATGCTACAAGATGGATGAACCTTGAAAACATTATGCTAAGTGAAGTAAGTCAGACACAAAAGGACAAATTTGGTATGATCACAATTATATGAGATATCTAGAATAGTCAAATTCATAGAGACAGAATAGTAATTTTCCAGGCTGGGGGAAAAAGGGAAATGGAGAGTTACTGTTTAATGGACAGAGAGTTTTTAAGTTTGGGATGGTGAAAAAGTTCTGGAGATAGGTAGTGGTGATGATTGCATAACAATGTGAATGTATTTAATGCCACTGAACTGTACACTTAAAAATGGTTAAATTTGCAGCTAATTTTGCATTATATATATATATATATATATATATATATATATATATACCACAATAACAAAGGTAAACTGCTTAATACAAAATAATGATATAATGTAAACGCCGCAAATTCAAAAACAGTGTTACAAACTGTGAAAAAGTATTTGTTAAAAACATATTTGAAAAGGACTGTTACTGCAATATACAAAGAACTCTTTTTTTTTTTTAAGAGTTTATTCATTTATTTGAGAGAGAGAGAGCAGGAGCAGGGCAGAGGGACGGAGGAGAGGGGCAGAGGGAGAGCAAGAAGCAGACTCCCTGCTGAGCAGGGAGCCTGATCCCAGATCCAGGACCCTGAAATCATGACCTGAGCCGAAGGCAGACACTTTACCAACTGAGCCACCAGGCGCCCCTAAAAGAACTCTTAAAACTCAACAATAAGAGAATGAACAACTCAATTAAATGGGCCAAAGACTTTAAAAGACATCTCACCAAAGAAGGTGTTCAGATGACAAATAGCATATGAAAAGATGTTCCGCATCACGTCATTAGGGGCATGCAAATTAAAACAGAAATGAGATATTACTACACACCAATAGGATGGTCAAATCCAGAGCTCTGACACAAATGTTAGCAAGGACGTGGAGCAACAAGAGCTCTCATTCATTGCTAGTGGGTATGCAAAATGGTACAGCCACTATGAAAGACGATTTGACCATTTCTTATAAAAATAAATATACTCTTACCATATGCACCAGCAACCATGATTTTTGGTATTTACTCAAAGGAGTTGAAAACTTATATCCACACAAACCCAGGACATGGATGCATAGAGAAGCTGTATTCATAATTGCCAAAACTTAGAAGAAACCAAGATGTCCTTCAGCAGATGAATGGATAAACAGTATTACACCTAGACAATGGAATATTATTCATGCTGAAAAGAAATGAGCTGTCGAGCCACGAAAAGGCAGAGGAACCTTAACCAAAAGTGAACTGTAATGTAAACTATGAACTTGGGTTAATAATGATATGTCCATATAGGTTCATCAGTTATAACAAATTTACCTCTATGGTGGGGAATGTAATAGGGGAGGCTATGCAGGGGGAACATGTGGGGTCAGGGATTGTATGGTAAATCTCTGTACCTTCCCCGCAATTTTGCTGTTGAATCTAAAACTGCTCTAAGAAATGTCTATTTTTAAAAATATGCATAGAGCATAATTATATAGCTTGGTGGATTTTAATAAACTTGAACTTAACTTTTGTAACCAACACTCAAATCAAGAAATAGAACAATACCGGCATACCAGGAACCCCCATGTAGCTCTTTCTAACCATTACCCGCCTGCCATGACTAACCACTATCTCAATTTCTAACAATATAGATTAGATTCCCCCCCCAACTTTTTTTCACTGGATACAAATGGAATAATATATTCTTGTAACTGGCTTCTTTCACTAACCTGTTTTGTTTGTAAGAGACCATCCACATTGTTGCCTGTAGTTGTAGATTGTTTATTTTCATTGTCACATAGTATTTCATTGTGAGAATATCCTATAATTTATTGATTCACTCCACCATTGATGTATTTTTGAGGAGTATCTCGTTTTGGGCAATTATGAAGTGTGCTTCTATGAATATTGCAGTGCATTTTTTGGTGAACATATGGTACATTTCTGTTGAGTTTATACCTGGGAGTAGAATTGCTAAGCCCTAGGGTATGTAGATATCATCAAGCAATTCTCCAAAGTGGTTGTATCCATTTACACACCATGAGCAGCACATGTGAGTTCAGATTTGCTTTGCATCCTTACTTCCCTCACCAATTTTGTTTTTTTTCTTTTTCTTTTAGCTCTTCTGGAGGGTAGCCGTACAAATTCATATCATTTTTAAAGTGACTCCTTAATTGCCTCTATTATAGATACCTAGATGTCTCTGCTTTTGGTTAAGTTGATGCTCTGGTTAAAAAAACAGCAAACTCCTTTTATTCTTTTACCTTACATCTCAATTCTTGTTTCACATCATCTATTCATAAGTAAAACAGTGGATTTTTTGGTCTGGGTTCCACTTTTGTTTTCTTGGCAAACACTTCAAAAGGCAACTGGTAGCATCAAGATTCCAGTGTCCTGGTATGAATAAATTAACAGTTGTCTCTGCAGAGTTAAAAATCTGGCTTAATGCTTTTGAAATATTTTGACAACTGTTTTACTGTTGTAAGTAATTTGGGCAGCCTGTTTTTATGGAGAACAGAAATCAAAGTAGTTTGAGATCTCAAATGGGTACAATTACTGATATTGACTAATAAAAGTTAATTATTTAGGAGTATCCAGGATATGTAGAAAAATCAGGCCTTTTACCTAGCAGCTAAATAGGAATGGCATTAAATCTTACTAACGCAGGTTAATTGAGACATAGTCACAGAAATATTAAATTTGAGTTATATGTGTATTTAATTGAAGTATGTTGATATAACATATTTTAGGTGTGTAATGTAGTGATTCAACAATTATAAATATTATGAAATGCTCACCATGGTAATGGTGGTCATAATCTGTCACCATCCAAAGATGACATAGATTATTGACTATATTCCCTATGCTGTACTTTTCATCTCCATGACCTATTTGTTTTATAACTGGAAGTTTGTACTACTTAATCCCCCCAATTGATAACTAAAGTGTTTGTCAGAGGCCATTAAGGAATTTGCTAAATTCCTAAAAAGTGAATGGATAAGAAGAATTCATAATACATTACTTAAGGATTGATAAAAAATGAGGTACTCAAAATTTTTCTAGTCAGTTAAACATAAACTTTGCAGTACCATACATATTTGCCATTTCATTAATATACCATTTTTCTTTTAGTCTTTTTCTGATCTATCAAAAATTCAAAATGAGTAGATTATGAATTAACTAATAAAGTGTTTTCATAATACTTTGATCTTCAGGGTTTCCCAGGATTAAAATTACATCCAAACAAAGCAATTATTTGTATATCAGATTATTTATATAGGTTGATAACATGTACACATTTTCTAAAAATCAGTGAACCATCATTATGCATTGCTATAACTGCAAAAAAGTATTACACTATTAATAGTATATTTCTGGATACTCAAAAATGTTACAAAATCTATTCAGGTCTGTCAGTCTTATTGTGTCTATCCTCAGCTGTCACTTAAGGGATAAGCAGTTTAAAGGCTGAAGATACTTTTTCATGTTTACACTAGAATTCCACCCCAGGGCCGTGCCACTCTAGGATGGCTGATTCTCTCTGATTTTGAAAGGAGAGCCATCATGAGTCTTCTTATTAGTTATCTTTGAGGGGCATATAAGGATGCCCTTGGGGTATTAAATTAGCTGGGTTCATCCCTATGCTAGGGTTATTGGGGATTTGCCAAAGGAATATAATACTTAGCTGGTACTTCAAAAGGCATGTATGCCAGTTGAAAAATTACACTTGATAGTTTTTAAATAAGCAAGTAGAGTTCCAACATTCCCTGCCATTCCATTCACCACGAAACTGCCAGAAGTGATCTTCAGTTGCTATTTTTATTGGTTAGTAAGGTCATTCTTATCATTCTTTACTGTGATTTTTTGGAAACTCCTTCCTATCCTTAACACGATTCTAGGAGACCTGCTCTTTATTTTTTATTTCATCTTGTATGTAATTTTCTGACTTTCATATATCATCCATTGGCTTATGTTATACTTGGAGAATGCCATTTCTCTTCCTAGAAGATACGCTACGCTAGAACATAATCTTCACAGGGACAAGGAATTTTGTCTCTTTTTTTTCACTACTATATCCCCAGTGTCTAGAATAATGCTGGGCACATGGTATGTTCCTATGTTTTGTGGAGTGAATGAGTGATAAATGGCAATTTAATCTTCAGGTAAATTGTAGCGATTTAAAAAAAATGGAATTGAAATAGTCATTTAAATCCAGTTTTCCAAATACCGTTGGTAAAGGAATACATTTATCTTACTTAAAACTTCCAGATGATCCCAGAAGGCAAACCTCGTGAACTTCTCCTTTTTTTTTTTTTACAGTAAGTTGCTTTGTCTTCAAGCTGAGAGCCTACATTCTATATCTCCTTTACTGCCGAAGTCTTTGCAGGAACAACCTGTCTCTACTCCTTTGCTGATGGGTCAACCTCCTTACTTCCTCCTCCCATTTCAGTCCAGCTTCTCTCCTACCATTTCCGGGTCACTAACGTCACCAAACGTCTCCCAATTTTGAGATTGGGACGATCCAAGTCTCTTCTAGTCTCTCTCTCACTTGACTCTTTTGGAGAATTGGATCTCTTAGCCTGTCTCCTTTTCCTTGGTTTTTATTTTTCCCTTTCCCCTGGCTCTCTTCCTAAATTATTGCTTATTTATGGCTCCCTTTCAGAACTCTCTCTGTTTACTTTTGCAAGGAGAATTGGTCTTCCTCAGCCCCACTTCTCTTACTATACATTTTCCTACCATGACCCATTCATTCCCTTGACTATAACCCTGATCTCCATGCTGCTGATTTTCTAGTCTATATCACCACCCCTAAGTCTCACACCTTTATGCCCTAAAGCTTTCTAAATTTCTCTGGCTGTATGTCTCTTCTGTTAACATATTCAAATCTAATCTATTCAACACCAATTCTTAAAATTTGTACCATCTCCCATCTGCCTGTTGCAGGTTATAGCATTACCATCTTCTCAAATACTCAAGCAAGATAAGTAATGTTTATTCTTGACTTTTCCTTTCTCCTCCATATCTAGCCAACCACTGAATCTTATAAAGTCTAAAATGAAATTGATTTTTATTATTCACAGTAGTTATGTTTTATAAAGTCACTTTGAACAATGAATTAGTGAATATGAACCATTGCTCCTAGAGGAAACACAAGGTTAGTTTCCTGTGAGCCTCTGGTAAAAATTTTTGTCAACTAAATAATGGATAACTTTATTTATGAGTTTTTCTCTAAAAACACCTTAATTATGATATATTGTTGATCTGTTAACATTGAACTCATGGCCAGCAAACAGCGTTATAACTCATGCCTGAATGAAGTTATCTAACACAGGTATTTTCTCCATAAGGCATATCACTGTCATCTTGCACATAAGAACTCTAGACAGCACTGTGCTTGGGGGCCATTTTAAGCCATGAAATAACCAACAAAAAGTACAAAGATGTGAAAAACATGGCACTACATAGACTCTGAAAAGAACTCGTATTTTCAGTATGAAAACGGAAACAGAAAAAGCAGAGCATCACCTTGCTTGATCTCAGCTGAGAATATGCACATTGGACAACTCAAAATTTTCCCCAACCTGTTCAAGTCCTCAAATGACTATGAAAGGGACACATGTACTGAGTTAAGGGTTACTAAAAATTTTGGTAAGTAGGAGTATTTGCAAATACAGACCTCGCAGGTACTTAGGACCCACTTGAACAGTTGAATCCCCATCCTTCATTGTTCCCTTCAGGTGCTCGTCTCTTTTTTCCTGGGTTATATTTGCCTATGATCATTGACTCAGGTCTCTCTTAATTCCTCCTCCTACTGTTTTTTTAGAGGTCATGATTAATCTTGTCACATTTCAGTGTAAAAACTTTCAGTGTTAACCCCAATACTGAAGGGACATATTTAAATATATCAGCATAACAATATAGATTAGCCTGAACCTACTTTTTCAGTTCCATCTTTCATACCTGCACATGCTCCTTTCTTTTTGAACTATTCAGTGTTCATCAAAAACTATATTGCTGTTTTATACCTCTAAGTCTTTTGATATTCTTCACACTCTCAGTAATAACCTCATCCTTCTTCGTTGCTGGATAAAGAAAGATAGGTCCCAAGTGTCATCTCCTCTGAGTAGCCATCTGAATCTTTGTCGAGCAGGTAGTTGTTCTCTTTCCTTGCTTCCATAGGGTATTGTAATATACCTGGACTCCATTATTTGCTTAGACCTCCCCAAACCCTGTGCCCCCCTTAAATGTAGGAGCCATACTGTATTCATATAATTGTTTTCCTACTCCTATCCAATTAGTTATTACGTTTTATGAATTCAGCTTCTAAAATATTTGATAGTACCAGGCTTAGCATGTGACCTTTGTTAGCCTAACAAGACATGCTTGTTGAGTAAATGGTGACTGGCTAAATAAACAATTGAACTTTCGTCAGCTTATGAGAGATTTTTGATTGGTCATATACTTTTATTAACAGTTCATAAGAGATCATGAAATAATAGTCCTCAACTATCTATGTATCTATGTACTAAAATTAAACTAGAGTATATAAGCATTCACTGGCATTTATTCCTATCTTTCTTCGTGGTCACATCATGTTTTCTGTGGCATGGAAACAAGATGACAACCATTTTGAAAGTCACTCCGAGCTGGTGCCACTTATATTCAGTCAGTGTGGGTCAATTACCAATGTTTTTTTGCTGACAGGATTGTCTAGGGAAACAATGAGAGAAGAAATGTGTTAAGATTTAAAGAATATTGAGTCATACACATCATTTTTTAGTTAATTTCTCTGAGGGAAAATCGTAAAACAGAAAGTGGTAATATAAGTACAGTTCAGTGAAATAGTTTGTAAACGATGGCATAAAAAACTTGACTTTATTTTTCCTTGGTAAGTAATAATATTTGAAATCATGGATGTCTTTCACTGTGATCCATCTTTACATTCTAGAAAAGTCATTTATATGCTGATGAATTTAATACCTTTTACCCTCATTTTTAGATGAACATCATTGGGTTACTTGCATGTTTGCAAGAAAAATTAAACTTCTGAAATAGTCCATTCAGGAATAGAAATTGGGTGTTTTATTATATTTTCCTCTAATGGATGAAAAACTACAAAGGATGCATTTTTATCTATGGGAATCTTGTCTTTTATATCTAAAATGTGTTTTACTATTGCTTGGAAGCTATAATAAAGCTTTTATCTCTGCCCGTGTTCATAAATGCTTGTGTGTATAAATCTGCAGCAAGATAAACACTTCACAAGACTTATATATGTATGTCTATTAATTTCTTTTTGTTCTGGGATTGGGATTCACAATCAAGTACTGAGAAGAAGTGGAACCATGTAGTATAATGGAAAGAGCATTGACTCTTGACCTTGGCTCTAGTCTTACCTCTATCTTTACTGGTAAAATTATGTTGCTTGGAGCAAGTCACTTAGTATCTCTGAATCTTATTTTTCTTACCTGTATAAATGACTCAGCTGAACAACATAGTTTCTAAGATCACTTTTAAAATTCTTTGATGAAAGATGAAAATTCAGTTACTACGGGGATGTTGATAGGAAGATTGATTTCAAGCATAGAGTAGGCATTTAACACATTGAGTGTATATTCATTACATGAGGGAATACTGTGTGATGGGTAATTTTAATGTGTCAATTTGACTGGGCTAAAGAGGGCACAGACATCTGGCCAAATACTATTCTGAGTGTGTCTGTGAGGGTGTTTCTGGATGAGATTAACATTTGAATTGGTAGACCTCTGTCCCTAATGTGGGCAGACCTAATCCAATCAGTTGAAGACTTGACTAGAACAAAAAGGCTGAGTAAGAGGGAACTCCTCCTGGCTGACTGCTTGAGCTGGACATGGGTCTTTTATGACCTGAAACATCAGCTCTTCTTGGGTTTCCAGCCTGCCAACATTTGGACTGGGGCTTACACCATTGGCTCTCCTAATTCTCAGGCCTTTGGACTCAGGCTGGAGTCATGCATTGGCTCTCTGGGGCCTCTAGCTTGCCAACTGCAAAGCTCGGGACTTCTTAGTCTCCATAATTGCATGACCTAATTCCCTGTAATATCTCTCAATCCATCCATCCATTCACCCATCCATCCGTTCTGTTTGTTTCTCTGGAGAATTCTAATGCATCCCATATGTGTTCCCCTTACCTTCCTTCACTACCTGTATCCAGTTACACATCAAGGCTCATGGCCAAGCCCAAAGTCAATAGATAAGGAAGAATACTCTGCCTTCTAGGAGCATGGCACAAGTGAGAAGCAGATAAACGTCCATGAACAAATACAATCTACTACAAGATGTAATATATGTAAAGCATTCAGTACAATGTCTGGCACAGAGTATAAATATATTGTTTGGTAATTGTACAATAACAGCAATAATAATTACAATGGCTAAATAATACAGAAACAGAGGTAATGGAGTAACTTTATTCTTGCAGGGGAATGTAGGATAGCATTACAAAGGGGATATTGGGCCATTTGCTCAGGGAAGAAAGAGGAAGGGCACTCTAGATGGAAAGAACATAATGGACAAAGACACAATGATATAGAAAGGGACTAGGCTAGAGCTAAGTAGATGGGCAGTTTATGGCCATTTCTGGAAGTAATATCTAATGTCTCACCAGTTATAACTTATGATAATCTCAGCTGCAAGTAACAAAATATTTAATTAAAAGTAACTTGAAGAACAAAACAAAAATATGCATTATATCATTACACAAGAAGTTTTAAGGTGATGAATTTTAGGATTCATTCAGTATTAGAAGGATGTGTGCACTGACATAGAGTTTTACTTTTCTCTCCTGCCACCTTGGTGTGATGGTTTTATTTTTAGGTCACTCCTCTTATCTCATTAGCTAGAACAGGTTCAGATGTCTACTTCTAAATAATTACTGGTAAAAAGAAATGGAATTGCTATGATTAACTTGGAACAATAATGTCTGAGGAGGTTCTTACCTTCTCTGAACACACTGCTTTTCCTAGAAGAATAACATGATGATTCTCTTAGCAAACAAAGAGGGTAACACCGGTGGTGTCTACTATGCACGGATACAAGATTTATGTTTTCTATTCAAGATTAAACATTTGGAATGGGTGACCATCTCAGTAAATATTATCTTGATTTCAATCATTTATATAAATTGCATCTTTGGGTAACTCCTGGCACTAAATTACAGTTGCGATTTGAGAAAAATAGACATTCAAGTATGGGGCCAATAGATTTTTTTTTTTTTTTTTTAGTAGACTTTCTGGATGTGTTGGCAACATAGAAATACAGTATTGGTTTTGGGCTTATGGTATGGCCTCTACTTTTACCTTCAAAACTTCTGTGAGGTTTGGCAAGTGTATGATCTGGTTTATATAAGAAAATAAAACAAACTTCACTGGGAAAATGTTATGTTACCTGTTTCCATTTTCTAATAATCACATAGAATAAATCCCTTACCCTATTATTTTTTCTTTTCTTTATCGATGCACTGTGGCAAACTTCACCAATATTGACAACTGTCTTAATCAGTTGAGTCTGCTACCACAAAAATATCATGGCTTAAACAACAGACATTTCTCACAGTTCTGCAGGTTGGGAAAGTCTAAGATCAAGATACCAATCAATTCAATGTCTGGTGAGGACCCACTTCCTGGTACATAGTGGCTCTGAACTCATAGGACACCAATCCCATCATGAGAACTCCACCCCCATGACCTTATCTACACCTAATTATTTCCTAAAGGCCCCACTTCCCAATATGATCACATTGGGGATTAGGTTTCAACCTATAAATTGGGGGAAGGGGCAAAAACATGCAGTTTATAGCAACAATTGAGTAATCTCCTTTTAAAAATCCCTAATTTTATATAAACCTAAAGGACAAACATCCTCCTTTGAAATGCATTCATCTTTGTGTCATTACAGAGGCCAATTTGAACATCTGGTCACTTATAGCTTTCTTGAATGGGATGCTGATTCCCAAGGGTAACTTTGCAGTGAACATTAAATGCCGACAAAATGACATGTGTCAACACATACACTCACATTCAGTATTAGAATTTTAAACATGTTAAAGCTTAATTTATTCACAGTGAAAAAATGAAATTTCTGGAGCAAAAGGTGGAAATTCATCTATTTTCCTCTCTTGATCCATATTCTCATATTCAGAGAGCATGGTTTTGTGACTCATTGAGCTAATCCCTTGTTTATGACATATTT
This sequence comes from Ursus arctos, assembly GCF_023065955.2. NCBI lineage: Eukaryota > Metazoa > Chordata > Mammalia > Carnivora > Ursidae > Ursus > Ursus arctos. The sequence goes on from NW_026622930.1 coordinate 21,530,761, forward strand.
CAATGCCCACACATTTTTAGTTCTCATGACTTTCTTTTGTTCCTATGTTTGAGTCAATTATGTTAGCTATTCATCAGTGTATTAGACAAGTCTCTACCACTTTATTCTTCAGTGTCTCTCATTATAAGCTTTTCGGCCCCCCACCCCTCCTGCCTGCTAGAATTTAAATCACAAAATGGAGCAGAAAGGAAGAACTCTGGATGCACGGGCTTTATGGGAAAGATTAATCATTAGAGAAGATGTGGGCAACATATGAAAACAATGAGGACAAAGAGACCAAAATGGCTATTTTAGTGGGCAGATTCCCTGAGGGAAAGTCCTTCATAACCACAGAGATGTAATGGAGAAAGAGTTTAGATAACACAGGTGGCATTTGCTGGACAGATCCTGCATTTTTCTGGTTTGATTTGGTACTTTTAATTTTTAAAACATTGAACGAATAAAACTTTCTCTTAAATATTTATGTCAGGATTTATGGCCTCTCTCTTATTAGTGCCTGCTGAAAGAAAGCCAATTAACAAATGAATGGGTACAAAAGTTTTTAGATTCATTTCAACAACTTACCAGCATATTCCCACAGTATTGAAAAAAATACCATGAATGGAACATGTTTAAAAGAGGTGGAAGATTCTCCAGGAGTGAAGACCTACTAAGAATCAAGCACTGTGCTAGGCAACGTCCATCCATCATGTCCTGCAGTCTTCCCAACAGCCCTGAGAAGTTTGCTTATGCTCATTTTACATAGGAACGAATTTAATCTCCCGGAGTTCCAGCAACCCACACTTTTCGAATGGAGGACTAGGACTTGAACCCACTTCTCTCTCACTCCAAAACCTTTCCGAGTCATTCTCTACCACATTTTTAAAAGACTAGGTGAGGTTTTTATTGAAGTTTAGAGAACATTAGAATGAGTGCCTAAATAAATGTATCCAGTTTATATACTCACTAATTTAAGAAAAACTATGCTTACTACTTAGAGCCCTTTGTTTTTGCCATCTTCTTGTTTGGTTCTAGCTAGAAGCAGAAATTGTTATGTAGCTTTAAATTCAGGGTCTGTAGTTTGTTTTTTAATCGATGTAGATTATACTGTTATTGGAAAAGCAAATTGGTACACTTTCATGGCACAAGTTACAATATATATCATATGTCTTAAAATGTTTATATTCTTCAACCTAATAATTCTTCTTCCATGTACTTAGTATAAGGAAATAATCTGATACAGTCCCAAAATTATGTCAAGGATGCTTATTGCAATATTACTATAATTGCAAGCAATTGAAATGACCAACAAGGAGTTATTGATTGAATAATTTAGAGTATAGCCATATAAGGAGATTCTATGTAGTTATAAAAAATGATAATTTATAAGAGTAATAATTTAAATGTTAGTTAAGTGAAAGGCTGATAAATCAATACATAAAGATAATTCCAATTTTATTTAAGTTTATATAAATATATCCATGAAAAATATAAGTATGCATGTCAAAAGGTTAACGATTATCTAGGTAGACATATTATGGAGACTTGAAATTTTTCCTTAATTTTGTCTATAGTTCCAAAGTTTATAATATAACTTATATAATAAGTTTTCCAAACTTTATAAATTCATGTTTCTTTGTAGTCTAAATAAGTAATATAAAATGTTAAGATTGAAGATTTTTAAAGAACTATCTTCTCATTTAAAATCAACAAATGAGTCACACAAGGAATTGAATCCTTGGGCATTTTTCAGCTTATCTTTTCCAACCTGTTTTTAGTTTGGACTAGATATTGTAATACATATATTTTCATGGTTTTTTTTTTTTTTTTTGGCTCAGTCGTTTTGTCCATAACTTGTATCAGATTTCCAAATAAACCATGAAAGGAACTCATTCATTCCTTAGGCATGTTTGAAGGAAGTTGCCTGACATAAAGGCAACAAGATAAATGAGCCAAGGGTACCTTTCTCTAAGAAAACCCCAAGTCTGATTTTTAAAAAGCTTTTAAAAAAAGAAAATTTGTAGGTTCTACTCTGTTTGTGGTTGCTGCTGTTTGAAGCAGTCCACAAACACTGTGCTTCTTGACTGTACATCAGACTACCCCCTCCCCCCACCCCCAGGCTTACCCCGTGTGTTATTATTTTTGGCATTGTGAAGCATCTTCTAATTGATGGGTACATTTCATGTAATAGTGTTTCAGTCCTTCTAAAACACTTTTTTATTAGAAAATATTTTAAATATGCAAAAATATGCACCTACCACCTACTCTACTCATACACCATCAACTAGAAATATATATATATACAAAAATCCCAAGATAGGTGCAATTCTTGCTGCAATGTCAACATTTCTTTTTTTTTTTCTTTTTTTTTTTTTAAAGATTTTATTTATTTATTTGACAGAGATAGAGACAGCCAGTTAGAGAGGGAACGCAGCCGGGGAGTGGGAGAGGAAGAAGCAGGCTCACAGCAGAGGAGCCTGATGTGGGGCTCGATCCCGTAACGCCGGGATCACGCCCTGAGCTGAAGGCAGACGCTTAACCGCTGTGCCACCCAGGCGCCCCCAATGTCAACATTTCAAATAGGAAGTTGGATTTGTTGAGTTGCAGGTCAGATTTCCAAAGTATGCAGTTGAGTCTTGGACCTTGCCTTCACATCAGCCAGTCTCTGATCTCGCCCTCACATCACGTACACAGTGGCATCAGGCTGGAGGGGGTATTGCCACTCTCTCCTTCCCCAGCATCCTTCCCTCCTGTTGTTCTTTGAAATTGTATGTTTGTGCTTAGTTACTCTCCCTTCCTTGCAACAGCCCCTCACCACCCCCCAAATTAAGATTACCGTGATTTTATCCACTTTCCACTTCTTCTACACTTTTTCTCTTAGTTTTGTAAATATTTTTAAAGTCTCCCTTTCTTTCCTCTCCCTACATCAATTTAGGGCTAGATTCAACTTTTGGCAAAACATGGCAGCAATAAACCAAAGTAACTCATGCCATTTAAATAACCAATGGATTCAAAGCCTTTGCATTTCTTCGGTGTAGTAGTAGGATCAGGGGCGCCCCTCCCCTTCAGCTCTGCATTCTCTCTTGCAGGGATTAGGTATGGAGACCACTTGTAACATTATTCAAGTAATTTGTCTAGACTCTAGTTAGAATCTTTTGATGAGTGCTCCCCTTAGTGAAGTATGCAATCCGATATGGTCTCTAAGTTTTGTTTCAGTTCCTTATTGGTGGCTGTTGATTTGATAAGCACCAGAAACAGTCTCAGAAGGTTGCTGGGTAGCTTTCAGATCCTGCCAGCCACTGTGTTTTCAGAAGTGGTGCTGTGAGGGTACACTTTCCACCAGACTCCAGATGGAACAGAGCCCATTTAGCTGGGTTTCCTACTTCTCACGTAGGGACAGAAGCACCAGAGTGGTCCTGAAGCATCTGGAAGCACGAGCATTAACATATTACAGTAGGGATAAGAAAGACCATGTCTCTTTGTTTTGGATTCTCCACCTTAAAAGTCTAGTCCATTTAGAAACAATGGTTATAAAGAATAGAGGCATCTTTTTTTCCTAAGAAACAGCTGAAATTATGAATGCTTCATAACTGTTGGTAATAATATAACCCAAAAACATGAGTTCATTCGCTCCTTGGTGAGTCGCAGATACACCAGGTGCAGTTGTCACACACAGTAAACATCATTGGCAGCAAATAAGGAGATCACGGGGAAGAACTTCCAAAGCCACGACTCCCCGAGCAAAAGTAAATGGGTTCCTTTTATTTAGGGTTAGGATGAATTTTTAGATAGAGAAGCCTGTCATCTATGTAGAGGTGGGCATAAGGCCATGGAAGCACCTTAAGGAAACATGCCTTTACATACATTATATGTTATGTAAATGAGGCTTGTGCCCCTCCTTGGGTGGAGACTTTAGTATTACAATGAGGTAAAAATAGTCATCGGTGATTCTAGAGGTCACTCCAAAGGTCCATCTGCGCCGATATGAGTCAGGGGGTCATGTTCTAACTGGCCTTGGTGGTCTGGGCTGGTGGAGGTCTTGTCAGGGCAGACACTACCACTTGAGGGGTGTTTTCAGTTTCCATTGGCCTGAGCTAAGAGATAAGCTGGAAAAAAAGAGCTTCAGGAAAAATGGGGGACGAAAGTCAGTGAGTAGGTAAGCAGTAAAGGTCAGGTCTTAGGGTCTAGCTGGTGACAGTAACAGATGTCACTTAGGCAACACTTTTTCTGTGCTAGGGACTATTGCAAGTGCTTTATATATATGAGTTCATTTAATCCTTACAACTATGAGTTGTTTTTTATCATCATCATCATCATCACCATCACCATCCCTATTTTATAGATGAGAAAATAGGCTCAGAGCACTTAGCCCAGAGTTATACAGCTAGTAAGTGGTGAAGCCAGATTTGGAGCCTAGGCAATCAGGCTCCATCGCTCTATGCTGCTTTGGTTAGCTGGCTGTATTTCTAGTAAACTGTGATGATGACAGGCCTGATGTTCACAGCAGCGGCACCAACCCAAACACCTTGTTGAACCACAAATGTCATTCTAGGGGATGATCCTGAGTTGAAAGGCATACACATTTGCCTTTACTAAAGGCTGATGCCCTTTTAAGGCACCCATCACTTGAAGGATAGCCCTAGGGTTCTCTATGGCAAAGGGAAAGTTTCTATAATCCAGATTGTCAGCTAAGTCTTTGCCTATGAACAAGAAGCATCAGAATCTGACTTGAGACCCCCCATGCCAAATAAGGGGTGGCCAGATTTTTCGGATTAGGTTTGCACTGAGATTACAAGCCTCCTGCAAATGGTAGGCACCAGACCTAGCATTGAATCTTTGGCTCTACCATTTATTAACTGGATGACATTATTTATTTAGCTTTCCTGATTTGTTTTAAATGTTAGCCTTATGTAACTGTGCTGCTTAAAAATCCTTCACTCTCTTCTAATTGCTTGGTGAGTAAAATCTAAGCTCTTCTTTAAAAAAAAAAAAGATTGTCTTTATTTATATGACAGAGAGAGCACAAACAGGTGGAGCGACAGGCAGAGGGAGAGGGAGAAGCAGACTCCCCACTGAGCAGGGAGCCCAATGTGGGTGATGTAGGTCTCCATCCTGGGATCATGACCTGAGCTGAAGGCTGACGCTTAACAAACTGAGCCCCCCATGCGCCCCTAAAATCTAAACTCTTGAACACAGCCTATAAGGGCATGCAAATCTTGTCCTTGCCTACTTTTCCCACCTCAAGGAGCACCTCTTTCCAGTTTGCTTCAGCCACTCCAACCTCACTGGCTTTTCGTTAGTTCCTTACACTTTCAAAAGACTCTTTCCTTTGCCTCACACATCATTGTTCTTCCTTTCACCTGGGTACTCAATGTTGAAGTCTTAGCTAAAGTGTTCCTATCTTAGAAAAAAGGACTGCTTTCCTGAATTATCTTCCCAATCCTTCAACTTTATAGCCCTTGCTCCAACTTTCTATTATACATTAACATAATTATATTTTTAATATTTGTCTCTCCCACAATGTTAGCCCTTGGTAGGTGCAACCTGGAGGCGCTGTCATTAGCACCTAGCAAAGTGCCTAGCAAATAATAGGTGTTTATTTGATAAATATTTATTAAGTCATGAATGAGCCTTGGTATGTTCATATACAAAAGGGACTCTTTCGGGTTGCCGTGAAGGTTCAGTGATATTTATTCACAAGTACTCACACTTTCACAGCCTGGCACAGTTCTAGTATGTGAGTAAATTCTGAATATATGTTAGTACCCTTCCTCCTTTACCCTTTGATGTTACTGACCTCAGTTTGGGCTCTTTTTAGCTTCTTGTAGGCCATGGGTAATGATGATGAATGATGGCTGGTGGAGATGCTGGGTGTGGGGTATGTGGGAATCCCAAGAAGAGAGGGCAGCCTGAGCAAAAGCAGAAGGCAGAATAGGGAATGCAAAATTTGAAGAAAAGGGATAATTTTGATTGTCTAAAAATCAGGGGCTATGTGAGAGTTATGGTAGGAAAGAAAATAGACTTGATTCAGATTTGGAGAGCTTTTTTAAGGAGTTTAGAAGAGAGGTTGATTAATTGATACAGATTTTGGAGTTATTTACAAATTTGCTTGAGAGGGTAGGAAATACTAGTGGGACGCTTCACTTGTAGCAAGAAAGAATACAGGGATGTGACTGCCACTGCAGGTACGTTTATAGAATTGGCAATCATTTCTTTTTCCTTTGCTGACTTTTCTTCTGCTTATCAATTAAGTTCTGATACTTCCTGGACTCTGGTTTGGTATTATTTTCTCTTTATTCTGTTCTTTTCCCCTGACTCCCTCATCTATTTTCCTATTATAATCATATGATTGAACTCTCTTATACTTAGGAGTACCAAATTATATTCCACTTGAAAGCACAAAGTCCAGACCCATCTAGCCAGTACTCCCCAGATTCCCCAGAGATATCTCGATCTCATTGTTTCTAAAACCCAAGCCACTGTTTTTCCCACCAACATAGATTTCTTCCTGTATTGCCTGTCTGTAAGATAAGGCACCAGCAGCATCCATTCAGAGTCGTGGGAGTCATCTTGGTTTTCTTTCTCTCTCTCCCTCCTTTTTATATGGAATCAGGGTCAAATCCTATAGATTTTACCTTTTGATCCTTACTCTTCTCCACTTCCTTCACGCCTGTCCATCTTCCCTTTTCTATCCTTCCTGATTCTTATTTAGGTCATGCCTGCATCAGTTCTCACCCAGCCAACAATTCCAATGTCGCCTCATCTCTAGCTGAGTATGTTCTCCCATTGCTTCCACTGCTTTCAACAATCTTTCTAAAATGCAAATCAGTGTTACTTCTGGCTTAAAAATCCTCAGTTTCTCTTCATCCATGGGATGAAGTCTAAGAAGTTTAATCTCTTTATTATCACCTATGAGACTGTCCTTTCTTGGCAGAGGTCATTCCAAACTCCTCTGCAAGCAGAATCTGCCACTTTCTCCTTTGTATGCATATCACTCTGTTTTCAATCCAAAACCAGTGCCTAACACAGTCCTAAATATATAGCAAGTTTTTAAATTCATGTTTGCTGAAATAAAATGGCATGAAGACCGGAAACAGACTTGGGAATGACTTTCACATGGGGAGTGGGAGGAGAAAGCAGAGCCGGGGAAAGAGAGAGAATGGCTGAAACAAAGAAAGAAAGAATAGCCACTGAAATTAGAGAAGACAGGAATAGCCATTGGAATTAGAGAAGAATGACCAGACTGTTGAGTAATAAAATCCATTTACCTTTGGTTTCTAAAGGAGGAGGAGGAGGAAATACAAAAGTGTCAAATATAGCAGAAGGATCAAAGAAGAGAGAGAGTGAGCAAAGATATCATAATTGGGTAATTAGGAACTCATTGGTGAGGTTTGGGGGAAGAGTTTAAAGGGATTAGTGGGTGGGAGGTAGAAGCCACATGGTAAACACTGAGAAATGTGTGGCAAGGAGCTTGGCAAGAAGTGCCCCTGAGAATTTTAATCAAGATAGGAAGAGTGGTATCATGGAGCTCATGTTAGAAATAGAAATTCTCCCCCCAAGATACGTATTAAAACCACCCCTTCCACTTAATTTGAGAAAGTTGAAAAAAGTGATGGAGTCACGTTTTATGCCTTCTTCTGCACACCAACTACTTCTGAATCTTGAAGCGATTGTTAGGATAAATGTTGAATGTGTAAGGAATTGAGTTTGGCTTGGGAAACCTGATACATACGTGTATATATATGCCCAAGTGTTGGAGAGAGAGAGAAAGGGAGAGACCTTCGTATATAAGTTACTTAGTTAATTTTTCAATTTGTCAAGTATGCATACAGATTTTTAAAAAGTAACACATATTATCATTTAATATAGTCATATAAAAAGAAAAAATCACATGTAATTCCTCTTCCCAGAGAAAACTATTAGCATATCCATAGTGTGTGTGTGTGTGTGTGTGTGTGTGTGTGTGTGTGTGTGTGTACACCTATTTCATGACTTTTAGCATCCTAACTCAAAATTTTAAAGATTAGATAGGAGGGTAGTGGGTTTATTTATTGTAGAGTTCGTGTGCTATGGCTGCTGGTTGGAACTGCTGATAACTATTTTTTCCAGTGGAAGCTCCCAATATACTTTTACATTTAATGACTATGCTGTTTGAATGTAGTCTAACAACGTTGAGGAATTTATGACAGAGGTTTGTGAGTAGCAAGCTAAGGCCAGTGTTCTGAGCTTAATGACCCAAAGAGATATGGTCAATCGATAATATGTTGTAAAAATTCTACAGAATAAATAATTCAGGCTTTTCTCTGCTACCAAAATAAACTCACCATCTCAGCAGTTCTTGTTGGGCCTTTGATTCCCTGAATGCTACCCTCCACGACGTCATAGCTCCTTTGTAACCAGCTCCTTTGGAGCCCTTCAGTCACCCAGTAATTATAACCAGGAGTGTCCTAAAACCTTGAGGGAGAGGCTCTCTGCTGGTTTTCTGAGCTAGCACGGGCAGCAGAACCACTGGGACACAAGCTCTTGCCATTTCTTGCCATGTTTCTAGCTGACTGCTAATGGGACTTAGGATTTGGCTCTCTATTGAGACTTTTGGAGAAACTTGATCTCTGACCTAAAGAGTTCCATTAGGTTTGAAGAAGAAAGAAGGCAATGTTGTTACATGGCTCTGGTCCCTTGTGGAAACTATGTTTCAAGGCTCTGCTTTTTCAGTGTTTGAAGCCGGCCTCGTCTCATCATCTGCACAGGAGATGAAACGAGCCTGACTTCTCTTGCCAGCCACACTTTGATATTGCTCTCTTCCCTTTTACAATGTTCTTTACATGTCATGCCAGCAAAATAATAATTCTGTGAACCTTTTTACCCCCGATAAGTGCTCACACAATGAATTTAATTAAAATCCCCTTTATCTATTATGCTGAAAACAAGGAATTAACAATATCCATTAAAATGACTATTACATTCACATCAAATGGATTTCAACACCCAACTAAAATGATATGGAGGAAGCCATAATCATGTGAGGCCCAATATGGTGTATAATTTTTAAACCTTTCAAAACCCTAAATTATTTTAATCTTCAAATGTAATTATCATAAATGTCAGTCAAACTTTCTCAAGGCCTCTTTCTGTTGAACAAAAAGAAACAAATGAGACTGTGAAGCCCTTAAGCTTTACAAACTCATGATTAACTCTTCCATTACCAGTGGACTCTCAGGCTCCAAAGAACAAGGCATTTTTAAGGGTGTCACAGGGCCTGAAATACAGCTTGCAGAAAATACAATCAGGGGATTTTAGTCAGTGGGTTATAGCATTCCTTCAATTAGTGTTGCTTGGGTGATGATGCCAATAACTTTTTAACAATAGCTATAGATCCTGCTTTTTGCCACAAATTTGTAAAAATCACTGTGTAATAATCACTATATGATAATATTCAACTTTATATAATAGGTGAAGTTGTTCATCTTCTTGGCACCTTCAATGCATAGCATTCCAGAGTCCTATCAGGTTGAGACATGTAGGAAATATAGTGATTGTCTTTCTTATGGCATCGAAGGGTATATTTATCAAAACCAAACACTACTGCTCAGGTAAAATTTGTCCAAGGAAAGGAAGAAGACGTATCATTTCTTGAGAAGAGAGAGCCTAGTTTTACCTGGGGGGGTATTAAAAGATGATGTCAACAGGGGCGTCTGGGTGGCTCGGTCGTTACGCGTCTGCCTTTGGCTCAGGGCTTGATCGCAGAGTCCCAGGATCGAGCCCCACATCAGGCTCCTCCGCTGGGAGCCTGCTTCTTCCTCTCCCACTCCCCCCGCCTGTGTTCCTTCTCACTGGCTGTCTCTCTCTGTCAAATAAATAAATCTTAAAAAAAAGAAAAGATGATGTCAACAGAAGGGACACTTATTTTAGTTCATTGTTGACCACCATTTCCAATAATACACTTTATCTAAATTATACATTCTAAGGTACTGCCAGGAAAGAGTTTTTTAGGGTACGTTATCTGTGGGGCTCATAGGCATCTCCTTCGAAAGAGGACAAGTTGCCAGCGCGTTGCATGTACCATCTCCCTCTGACACCAATCATTACAAGTCCAAATTCCAAATTTCAATTAGAAACCAGACGAACTCGCAAACACCATTTCAATTACACGCAGGTTATAAAATTGTCTGAAAGTTGTTAACCTGTTAGATATTTAGAATTCACCACTACGCTAGAAAAGTCACCTTGTTAAAACCCTCCTCACATCACTTGCACTCCATCACATCAACCCAGGGCTCGATCTTTATTCTTTGTCCCTGATTATTTTATTGCCTTATCTGGTACTTGTCCTTTCTTTATTGTTGGTAAGGTCTGAAAGCCTGTCATATCGAGCCTGCTGTTACTCCATTATTTGCTTTGAACAAACGCTATTATGTCGCCCTAATAACCACAGCTGTGTAAGCATCTATCAGTCTTTTATTGTGGTATAATTTCTATATATGAAAGCAATTTGCCCTCAGTGTCTGCTGATGATTTCCATTGTTTGTATTGACACATTGCACAACACTCAACCCTTGGCTCTTGTCTACCCTCTCTCTCCCTCCTACTGGAGCAATTTTAGCCTTTATCCTAAAATACTACTTTAAATTTAATGAAACTAAAGTGGCCTTAGCCCTTCAGTGACCAAAAGAGCAAGATAAAGAGACAGACTTACCAAATCTTGAGAACATCTCAGTTTGATGGCTCCTTTCTGAGACATCATTATCATCTGTGTGTGCATTGCCATGCTGGCAGTATTATTACCCTTAAGAGCGCCAAGGATTTTAATGGAAACTCGAGACTAGAAACGGTCATTGGACTCTGTTACGAGACAGCAAGCAGTCCCGGTGATGTCACTGTACACAGGAGTTGTTCCAAGCTGAAGGTCTTTAGAGCAGAGACAGATTCTGGCCTTGGACATGACTATGAATGTTGAATATGCCACTGGTGTCCCTGTCGGTGGTTTTACCAGTGTTACCTTGATGCCATACTTTCCTGGGAAAGACTTCGAATGAGGTCCAGAAGCACAGGAGGCAGAATAAGGGAGACTATCTTTGCATCTCTTTAAGTTTGTTAAACATCTGCATTTCACAAATGAGTAGACTAAGGTTCAGAGAGGTTAAGGAAGCAATCCAAGGTTACTCAGCCAGTTCATTGGCAGAGTCAAGATTCAAACTCCAAGCCTCTCCTCTTTCCATCATATCTCTGAAGTGGAGGTCAGGGTAGCTCAGCCTCTCTGGGCTGACGCCAAACCAGGGTTTTGTGATAGTGGAGGGGTAGAAGTAACTCTCATGGGCACACTCACATTCAGGCTCACATAGGGCAACGCATGTGTGAAATGAATGCTGACAAACTGTCGTAGACTAATCAGATGGGCAGAGCGTCCAGAGGTGGCTCATTTGGAACAATTGCTCAGCAGTTCTCCTAAGTCACCCATACCATCTGAAAGTGGTACCTAAGGCCTCAGATCAGACCAAACCAAGGGCTTCCTGTATTCTGTGTCATATCTGCTTGATACATGTGTACTTATGCATATGTGTCTGTGTCTGTGTGTGTTGTTAGTATTATAATCAATCACAGGATTAGCCTGATCCCAATTTACTTTGTAATAAATTTAAAACATAACTTCACAGTACTAAGTGCCAAATCCTAGTCTCTCTGCCTTCAAAATTGATCTGAAATCGGACTACTTCCCACCACCTCCACTGTGGTCACCTTAGCTAAAGTGGCCATCATCCCTTCTCAGATTACTCCAAGAACGTCCTTATAATTTTCCGTGTGCTCCTACATTCTGATTCTACCTAGCAACCAGTGTGCTCCGTCTAAGATCTATATCAGACCACATCATGTCCCTTAGCAAAGGGGTCCCTTCACAGTTGCAGTATATGCATGCCATGCGAAGTCCCTAAGAGGGATGGTCTGAGCTCTTTGTATCTATCTCATCGCAACCACCTTTATATCCATCTCTTTTCACTCTGCCCTCACTCTCTCTGCGGTAGCCATTCTGGCTTCTTGTTCTCCACACACATCAAACGTGCTTACATTTCAGCATCCTTGCACTTCCTGTTCCCCTAGCTGGAATGCTCTTCTCTCCACAGCTAACTCTCATTCATTCACATTATCCAGGCCAGAAAGGGCTTCCCTGAGCTCCCCACCCCCATGACACCCTACCCCACCCCACACATTCACTTCCTATGCCTGGCTCTGAAAGCGTTTTCTTCATAGAACTTAACACTAATTGACATCCTTTTGTAGATTTCGTGTTTGTTTGCTTTGGTTTGCTTGGTAGTATGTCCACCCCACGAGAATACAAGCTTATGAGAAGAGGGACAATTTTTGGTTTGTTCATCACTCTGCCTTCTGCGTCTAAAGTGCCAGACACAGAAGTTTCTCAATAAATATCTTTAATGGATTAATGAATGAATGCAATCTGTTAACCACTTTAAAAGATCCACTTTTGTACTTCTGCCAGATGAGTGAAAAAGCAGTTTACCAGAACTTCATTATGTACTTATTAACAAATGTTTATTCAGCTAGGTGCTGGGACTGCAGGTACAAATCAGGCAATCTGTGTTTAAGGGAGTCTCACCGGAGGGCGAGACACACAGAGGAGTGTTAGGACAGAAAGAAGCAAATGTGACTGTGGAAGCTGGGGGAAGGTTCCTAACCTTGTCAAAGGAGAAGAAAGACAATTAGGGTTTCTAGAGATTTCTGGAAGAAGGGATAGCTCAGCTGAGTGCTAAAGGATCCTTAGAACTTAACTGAAAGAGAGTGTAGGATAGGTCAACCTAGGAAGCAGGAGGAAACACACATGAAAATGCACGGGGTGGGGAGGGGGTGGAGAGCAATGTAGGAGACTACAATTAGTCTCATTCATGCCCCATTCATTCTTGCATGGGAAAGGGGTGAGAGAAGCAAGAGATGGTGCTTTAAGATAAACATGAACAGCTAGCAGGTTTCTCGGTGAAACAAACAGAAGAAAATCGCTTTTTCCAAAAAACTTTAAAGAACTTTATATTTACCAAAATTTTTGGAAATCCTTCATGGTTCTATGTGAAGTTCAGAGGTGAAAACTTGGCCAATATAGATTCTTCTAGTTCTGTTGTAGGGAGACATTTTTGAAGCACTTTATTTACCCTAGATATCCAATACATTTTGATATTTTAAATAAAGAAATATGTCTTTTATTATTAATCTGAGATTATATATATATAGCCAAGTTTTCAATGGCTCTAAAACTTTAGCCGAGTCCCAGAAATTTTGGCGGAGAGCACTAAGACAAGCCTCTCCTGATACCTAATATGGCTGGGGATCTTTAAAGCCAGAGTTCCATGTGCTCTGTATTAATATAAAAGTCTCATCCTGAAGCCTTCTTTAGCAGAGAGCATTATATTCCATGAATGCACCTTGTAGGGAGGGCCGAGGGGGCCGAGTGGGCCTTGTGGGGATTTGGATTTGTGATTTCAGAGCTTCCAAGTATTTTACAGTGGATACGCAGACAACTAAATGATTCCCCCAGGCCTTCCCTATTCTACCAGTGGAGGAAGTCAACATAAATAATCCATGGACAAATGCCGGCTCTTTTGGGTGGATTTGTTAGAATCCTGTTGAAACTTATACACTTCCACAGTTGAACTGAAGCCTGCTGAACTGGCCTAAAACATTAGTGTTGACCCTTCCAAAAAGATCATATTATGTAGCAAAATCTCAGACATTTTTATTATATCCAGTTGGAAAAACAAAAAACAAAACCAAACTCACTGAAAAAAAATTCACTGGGTTGAGTACAGTTTTTTAAACTTCTGGGGAGAAAGCTCTTAGAGCCTTTCCAGCTGCTTATTCCCTCAGAGTTCATTGTGACCAAATTCACAAAGCCATGTTCTGGCATTAGTGATAATTACACAAGCAGATGTACCACTTAAAGCTTTGATCTTAATGGTTGTGAATTAAAAAGGGTTGAGCCTTGCCGCTGCTTTCAGGGGAGGTCTACAAGGAATTTTAAAGTTCTGCAGCAATGAACCTTGCTTTTTGATATAGTAGCGTTCGAGAGCAACCTGGAGTGTAGTGGTTGTCCCAGAAAGCACACTGGGTTGTCCAGAAGTTGATTCATGTGGCCATTATCCTTGATATCAATTTTTAAAAGAGGACAGTAATAAATTACGGACATTTTTAATTTAAAAAGTTTGGCAAAAAAAAAATACCTGGTTTTTAAAAAACAGAAGTGTTTAAGAAACTTAGAGCCCAATCTAACCATTCAGCTATCATTTCCATTCAGGTAGCCCCCTTCATCGTCAGCAACAAAAGAAAATTAAAACCCTCACACGTCTGGATCTGGATCTGTTCTTAGTCTTCTATTTTCAGTTGTCTACTAGAAATATCAGACTCACTGCATAGAGAGAAAACTCATTATTTTCTCTCTTCCTCTAGGCCAACTACTGTGTTCCAACTCAGGTTTCTAACCTAAGAAATAATGAAGCTGTCAAGATACGACAGACATAAATGAGGTGTAGTGCCTTTGACTCTATGATTTTCTCCATCTCTAAAATCCATGAAGTCATTTTCATGTGTCATTTTCTCCATAAGGTGGCTCTTGAGTCTACCTTTCCCTCTGCATTCCCACTGCCTTGATTCAATTGCTCATGACATCATATGGGATTTGGAGGCCAAGGACCCTCGTAAGCAGTCTCATTTCCTTCTCCCTCTCTCTCCTGAATATTGCTAAAATTATAGGCTTCCTTAAATCCTACTTTGTCATGACACCTTGTCATAAAATTCAAACTCAGTGCCAGCTTCAGTTGTCCCCCATTGTTCCTCGATAGCTGTGCCTGCCATTCCCCGTTGCTCATTTGCACGTAACATTCACTCTCTTCTGATTCTCTCCTGCCCTCTCTACCACATCCTGCTCATTCTGTTGGGACCCTTAGCAAGAGTCCTGGACTGGGAGTCAGGAAGGGTGGGTCTTAGCTCTACTTCTGTGAATTATTTGTGTGAACTTGAGGCTGTCATGCAACTCCTCTGGACTTCAAGTTGAATACTAACCAAAAGAAGCGGCTATATCAATATCAGTATCATCAGTATCATCCAAAGTAAACTTGAAGGGGAAAGAATTACTTGTGATTTTGAGAAATACAAAAAAATGATGAAAGGATAAGTTTAGGAAAAACATTCTCGAATTTTATGTACATAATTACCTCAAAAATTTGATTTAAAAACTGACAAAATTGCAAGGAGAAATGTACACAAAACCATCAATATTGGCACTCTATCTCTGTCTTTGACAGCACAAGCCAACTGAAATAATTTTATATCTATATGTATAGAAGATTTGAACAGCAAAATTGGTCTAATTCACCTATATGGAATATTGCATCCAACAATTAGATAACAATCATTCTTTTCAAACACATACAAAATATTTATGAAAACTGATCATGTGCTATGTCATAAAGTTAACTACAACAAATTTCAAAGGATTGATAACATAAATACCACATTGTCTAATCTCAGTGCCATTAAGACAGAAGTCATTAATTCCTTAAAAATATGAAAAAATGATTGAAATTTAAAATATATGTTATGAAATACACTCATGGGTCAAAGAACAAATCATAAATTTGGAATATAATTAGAATTTAATAATAATGAAACTCCTGTCGAAATCTTGTTATGTATTTGAAGTGGTATTAGAAAGCAATTAGGCTCAAAATTAGTAACTCAAGTAACTTACGCATTGAACTTAAAAAAGTTAGAACAGCAAGATAATCCTAAAAAAGTGGAAGGAAGAAAACAATAAGAACAGAAAGTAATAAAATAGAAAATGAGGAAATATGAAAATCCACAAAACTAGAAGTTGGTTCTTTGAAAATACTAATAAATGAAACACTGACAAGATTAATCAGGAAAAATTTGATGGAAATTACAAATAAGCAATATTAGAAATGAAAAAGGAGACAGATGTTATGCAAATTAAGAGAATATTATAAATAACCTATGCCAAAGTATCTAAAAACCTTGGTGAAGTCAATAAATTAGAGAAAAATACAGTTTTTGAAACTGACGCAAGAAGAAATATATGACTAATTATATAATCATTAAGAAAGTTTAATTGGAGTTTAAAAACATTTCCATAAAGAAAGCACCATGCTCAGATGGCTTTATGGGCGAGTTTTACTAAATTGTCAATGATAAGATAATTCTAAATTCAAATAAACTCATGAAGAAGACAGAAAAGATTATTCCCCAGTGCATCTAATAAGGCTAATATTACCTTGATACTTAATATCAGACAAAACTATTAATAAGTATTAGGTCAATTTTATTATTAAGTATGAACACAATAATAATAGCAAATAAAATCAAGTGACCTATATAAAAGAGATAACCATGACTAAGGTAGGTTTATTTCAATGATAGTCTAAGATCAATTAAATAAATTATCACATTAACAGAGAGGGGAAACCAAATGCCAAAATACTAAATAGGTTTAAAAGGAAAGCATTTGGTGGAACTGAATATCCATTTTAAATAAACGCTCCTTGCATACTGGTAATAAAAGAAACTTGATCTAATATAAGGATCTGCAAAAATCCTATGGAAAGCATCATATTTAACCATGAAATGTTGAAAGTATTTCTTTTTATAACCAAATGAAGTAAAAAAATTTAGATGGAGCGGCTCCCGGGTGGCTCAGTCGGTTAAGCGTCTGCCTTCGGCTCAGGTCATGATCCCAGGACCCTGGGATCGAGTCCCGCATCGGGCTCCCTCCTCAGCGGGGAGCCTGCTTCTCTCTCTGTCCCTCCCCCTGCTTATGCACACTTGCTCTATCTCTCACTCTCTGTCGAATAAATAAATAAAATCTTAAAAAAAAAAAGCAATATGCCTTTAAAAAAATTTAGATGGAAAATTCTAAAGATTCTATAGGACTTTTATTATAAAGACTTTTATTATAATTAATATGAATTTAGCAACATCGTTATATACAAAAGTCTTATACTAAAGTTTATTGTTGGGTATGATAATATAGCTGTATAATAGAGTCTGTGAGGAATTAAAGTGGGTAATGTCCATAAAGCACTTATCACCTGAAACTCCAATGGTAGAATTGTTATTGATGTTAAAAAAAAGTCAGTTGTGTCCCTGTACATCAGCAACTAGATACTGTAATTTGAAATTACTGTCTTAGCCTAGGTTTGTTTAGAAGTAGAGTCTGAAACAAAGGTTTTTGTGCAATTAGGTAAGTGGAAAATGTGATGCCGTGTAGCCGTTGTGAGAGATGGGGGAATAAATAAAAAAGGAAAGAAAGCCAAGGTAAGTCTGTGTTAGTGATCTGGCCACAAGAACTTCTGAAGATCTTATGCAGCACATCTCAGAAATGTCCTCCTGCTGTGTGATGGGGGGAAGCATTTATCCATATGTTCCTGCCCACCGGTGCTCAAGGGTGGCCGCAGGAGTGCTAACTCCCTTGCACTTCCAGACCGCCTACAGATGAGTGGGATGAGTTTCCATGAGTATATTCCACTGAGTGTCAGAGAGGCTCGGGGCAGGTGTTAGCCCGTGTGAAATATGAACGAAGGCGCTGTACTATCTATAAGGTTGCATGTAATTCTGCTGGCCGAATCGGATTAGAAATTACATTGTCAAGAGGGCTGGAGTAAGCGGTAATGAAATGGTGCAGAAGAGGTGTTTGATATCTATGAAACGCAACGACAAAAGGCATGAAAGTGACAAAATCTAACAAAAGGTGTTTAAAATTTCTACGATACGATTTTTTCGTTATTAAAAAACAGTAAACCAACCAACCTAAATAATGTTCTTGGATAGGAAGATTTCAATGGCATAAATTGTCAGATCTCTCCAAGTTGATTTTTAGGTTAGGAATTCTCTACCAAACCTCAGTAAGATTTCTCCTATTGTTTTGTTTTTCTGGTATTGGATAAGCTGATTTTAAAATAGATTTTGTAGAGCATATGTCCAAGAAACTAAGGCCCCATGCTCCTGAAGAGGAAAGGCAGCCTCTGTGTGTGTATGTGTGTGTGTGTGTGTGTGTGTGTGTGTACATCTTACCCTGCCACATACGTGATATACATGCAGGGAAGGACAAATGGAACAGAAAAGGGAGTCCTCACACTCATGCAATTATAAAAATAATTATCAAATTATCAAAAAAATTATCAAATACCTTTTATATCAGTGATCATATGAAAATGATAAATGATAATGATAAAATAAATCGAATCCCTACCATATACCATAATCAACTATCAATTCTAGATTGAATAAAGACTTAATGCCAAAGCCAAAACTAGAGAACACTTTAGGATTCAATAATGAAGAATATATTATTAATTTTTTAAAAAGTTAAATAAAGGTAAACCATAAAGGAAAAGACTGATGAGTGGTACTAAATTAACATTTAAAGATATTAAATTAATATTTAAAAATTCCATAACGAATGCAAAACAGCAAGACATATTCCGGAAGATCAAACAAACAACCAAAAAAGGATTAGTAGCTAACATCAGAAAGAAAGATAAGAACTCAGTAGAGAAATAGGAAAACAACAAACAAACAAAAAACCATGAAGAGGTTTACACAGAATATGAAACACAAATGGTTCATGAACATATAAGAGCCACTCAACCTCATTTGCATTAAGAGAATAACAGATTAAAATCACGATTAGATAAATTTCACACACCAGTTGGGCCACTTTATTTTTTTAGTTTTTTTAAATTTTTTAATTTTTTTAAATAATTTTTATTTTGTTATATTAGTCACCATATAGTACATCCCCAGTTTTTGATGCAATGTTCCATGATTCATTATTTGCGTATAACACCCAGTGCACCATGCAATATGTGCCCTGCTTAATACCCATCACTGGCCTATCCCAATTCCCCACCCCTGTCCCCTCTGAAGCCTTCAGTTTGTTTCCCAGAGTCAGTTGGGCCACTTTAAAAGTCTGAAAATACCAAGGGATGGTGATAACTTGAAGCTCTCATCGGATGCTGCGGGATGGTCAGTTGGTACAACTGCTTCGCAACTGTCTGGGGTTACCAAGCGAAGTTGAACTTGTGTGTTTCTTCTTTGCTCTAGAACCCAAAGTAACTCCATACTGTGCATCAGGAAACATACAAAACAAGCATGTTCTTAGTGGGTCATGTCTAAGAGCAGCTGGGAACAGCTGAAATGTACATCATTAATTAATGCATTGTGATATAGTCAGACAAATGGAGTACTATTCAGTAGCAAAAACAAACCAACCATCACAACACATCACTGTCAGCATGGATGCAAAATTGCAGGTTAAGGGAGAAAAAACATGAGGCAAAGTAATATATTGGCATGGTTAATTCCTACAAAGTTTAATACTAACAATCTATTATTTAGGGAAACCTACATAGGTGTTAAAACTCTAAGAAAAACAAAGATGCGATAAATATAAATTCAAGATATTTCTGTCCCACAGGGGCTTCTAAAATACCGCTGATTTTTTTTCCTTTACCTTAGTGCTAAATATATGGGTTTTTAAATATTATTGTTTAATCTTGAAATTGGTTTAATGTACCACTTTATGAAATGTTTCTACATAATAAAAAAAAAGTTTCAGTGACAGATCAGTCTCATGAATACCCCATTCTGGTTTGGAACCTGTCTACCTTATGATCTCTTTCTTTATGTTAAGCTGAAACATTCAGCTCTTACTCTTATTTGGTCTTAGAGAATCAGATCTGCTTACACATGGCAGCTTTTTAAGTACTCAAAGACAGTTTGCCTTGTCCCCTTTTAGGCTGCTTTTTTTTTTTTTTTTCCCCAAAATCACCCTTCCTTAAATCAGGTTTCCAGCTACCTCACCGTTTTGGCTACCTTCCCTTGGACACTTCAGCCAGAACCAAGTGCAACATTCCAGTTTGTTCTGGCTAGCAAAATGTCTGATGGGACTATTAACTTTCTTGTTTGGGACACTGCATTTATTGATATAGCCTAAAACTGACCTAGGTTTTTGTAGCCTTGTACACCTCATGAATTTATCTTGGGCTCTGCGTCACTTCAAACCTGAAGTCTTTTCACATAAAAGTCTATGTAATAAGATTTTCTTTCTCATCCTATACTTGTCAGGTTAATTTTTTAAAAACTGTATTTGGGGGGCGCCTGGGTGGCACAGCGGTTAAGCGTCTGCCTTCGGCTCAGGGCATGATCCCAGCGTTATGGGATCGAGCCCCACATCAGGCTCCTCTGCTATAAGCCTGCTTCTTCCTCTCCCACTCCCCCTGCTTGTGTTTCCTCTCTCGCTGGCTGTCTCTATCTCTGTCGAATAAATAAATAAAATCTTTAAAAAAAAAAACTGTATTTGGGACTTCACATTTATTCCTATTGTTTTATCTTGGAAATTTGGTTACGTTGTTCTAGCCTACGGAGATCTTTTCAGTCCTGATTCTGACATCTGTGTGTTACTTTTCTTCCTAGATTTGCATTATTAGCAAATTTGGTAAACAAGTATTTCATTAATTGAGCATTTATTTAAAAATGACCATGTATAAGGTAATGTGCTAGGTAATACAATGTTCAGCCCAGTAGTAAATAAAAACATTAAAATGGAGATACTCCAGGGTAAAGACTTCTCTCCAAATAGTTAATGCTCTCAAAATCAAAAACTTTTGATATTTGATAAAAATTGGCACAAGATTTACAATCTACGTTTCCCTTTAAAAATTTCCCCCATTCATGGGGCGCCTGGGTAGCGCAGTCGTTAAAGCGTCTGCCTTCGGCTCAGGGCGTGATCCTGGCGTACGGGGATCGAGTCCCACATCAGGCTCCTCCGCTATGAGCCTGCTTCTTCCTCTCCCACTCCCTCTGCTGTGTTCCCTCTCTCGCTGGCTGTCTCTCTGTCACATAAATAAATAAAATAAAATCTTTAAAAAAAAAAAAAAATTTCCCCCATTCTCACAGTAAACTGTCACATCTTTGTTGGCAAGACCTAAATCTATACCTTCAGCCTTGACTAAATGTTTATATGTGATTGACTCCTCCATTTGGCTGCTTCACCCTCCACAAAATTAAGCTACATGCAGGATTTTCTTTTTACCAAAACCTGCCCTTTTCCCTTTATTATTATCTATATTGATTAATGACTTTAACATCCTCTCATTCAGTCCTGACAAACTTGAAGTAGTTGTTTTTCAATTTAAAAAATCATATTGATACTTTCCTTGGTATAGACGGATGTAAGATCCTGTTATTTTAAAAAGAAAATTAGTAGTATAATGATATAAATAAAAATTAAAATAAATATTCATAACCTCCATCTAGAAATGAGCATTTTTTATTGCTATTTACCCTTCAGTCATTGTTCCATGCATTAGAGAAACAGTCATTATTCACTTGCCTGAATAAGCAAAACTTTTAATATAATGTGAATGCACATAGATAAAAGAATAATAAGGAACTATCTATGTGATTATCGCCCTGTCCAGAGATAGATATGGCAAATACCCAGATAATCCTCATATGCTCTCTCTGTGACTACTTTCTCCCCTCTACAAATGTTTCTGTAGTGATTTAGAGTATCATAGTTCCTTTTGCTTGTTTTTTAAACATTTATTTAAATGAAGTAATATACATCCTTTTTGTGTCTGGCAAATTATTTCCTATATTATGTTGGTGAGCTCTATTCACATTGTGTGTGGGACAGGAGTTTATTCATTTTTATTATTGTGTAGTATTCCATTGAGTAACTGTGCCACAAAACACTTATCTCCTATAGTATTGATTAACATCTGGGCGACTTCCAGCGTGAGGTTATCATGAATCGTGCTGCTACGAACATTCTTGTGTACGCACACATGTATTTCTCTTTGAAATGAGTCTAAAAATGGAATTGTTAGTAGGACATCTATATATGCAACGTTAGCATAGGAGGTACGTTTCCAGAGTGGTCCCGTGAATTAGAATCCAGCAGCTCTCTGTGTGAATCTTAGATGTCCCATATTCTCACCAACACCAAGATCACCAGTTTTATTGTAGCCATTCCAACTGGTGTGTGTTGATATCTTCTTGTGGTTTTGGTTTATATTTTCTTAAAGTGTCCTAATGTTGAGTGTCTTTTCATCTGGTATCTTCTATATGACTAAGTCTCCATAAATATCTTCTCCCAATAAACACCTTACCTTTTTGCTCTCTTAAAAATCCTTTGATAAATGGAAGTTTTTAATTTTAGTCTCTTTTCCTTTAGCATTCATGCTCTACGTGTCCTAATGAAGACATTTTGGCTTACTTCAAATTACTGAGGATATTCTTCCATAGTTTCTTCTAGGGGCTTCACTGTTTTATCTTTCACGTTTAGATCTACCATGTACCTTTAGTTGATCTTTGTGCATAATATGAGGAATATTTTCTTTCATGAGACACCTATCTAGATGACCTAGAATAATTTTTTAGAATGACCGCCATTCTTTCTCCACTGTGCCACCTTTGTCATGAACCTATTGGATGTATATGTAAGCGTATGAATGGACTGTTCAGTTCTGCTGATCTAGGCATCTATTCTGCTGGCAATGCCATGCTCCCTTAATCACTGAAACTTTAAGTCCTAACATCTGTTGAAGTCCTTTAGTTCTTGTCCTTCAAGATTGGCAAACGTGTGCCCTTTGTAAATTTACTTCATTTCAGTATTTGCTTGTCACTCTCTACCAAACAGCAACAACAAAAACCCACTTCCTGAATTTTGACTGCAAGAAATTTGAATGGAAAGGTCAATTTGAGGAGAATAGATACGTTTATTGTATCTTCATTATATCTTAATATATTTTATTCCTCTGATTATTTAATGACAGCCCATTGGCTAAGTATGGTCCTCTGCCTATTTTTGAAAATAAAGTTTTGTGGGAGCAAGCCACACCCACTTGTTTGCATGTTGTCTATTTCTGCATTGGCATTACAGGGCAGGGTTGGGTGGTTGTGGCAGAGACTATCTAGCCTGAAAAGGTAAAAATATTTAATATCCGACCCTTTAGAAAAAATACCTGCTTGCCTCTCATTTGAATATTGCATATTTCTTTTCATAATGTTTTGTATTTCTCTGTGTGGGACTCCTTACATATTTACTTAGAATAGTTTCTAAACACGTAATGTATTTGGATGTTGTTATATATGATATATTTTCTGTTCATTGATGTTTAAAACATACTATTGAGTTTTATATACTGACTTTGCCCCCAATCTGTAGATTCTTTTCATTTTTCTATGTATAAAATCGTTTATCAGTTTTTATTTCTTCTTTGCTACTTCTCATACATGTTTATTAAATTGGTGATAATGGGAATCCTTGTTTTGTTACTGATAGTAGAGGGAGAGCTTTAACATATCACTATTATGTAGGGCATTTGCTGTAATTTTGTTGAAATAACTTTCATCAGATTAAAGAAGTTTTCTTCTAGTTTGCAATGAGCTTCTATTATGAATTGTTGAGTTTTGGTAACTGTTTTCTCTGACTATATTGAGATACTCAATATGATTTTACTTCTTTCTCTGTTAATCTGGGAAGTTATGTTAAGTTTTCAAATGATAAACCTCACATTACTGAAGTAAACGCAACCGGTTGTGTTGTATTATTCTTTTGGTGTTTGCAAATAAATTTAGATTAGAGTGAAATCTTGCAATTTTTGTTGTTTTGTGTTGTTTTTACAGTTATAATCCTGACAGAGATTTGGCTATAATTTCCCTTATAGGGTTTGATATCAAGGTTATGCTGCCTCAAACAATGAGTTGGAGAGTGTTTCTTTTTTTCTGTTCTCTTGAAAAGCTTATTTAAGATTGGTATTAGTGCTTCCTTAAGTATTTGGTATAATTTATCTACAAAGTCATGCAGGCATGGAGTTTTCTGAATAGAAAAAAATTTTAATTGAATTAAATTATTTTATAGTTCCAAGAACTTCTATATTCCTTTGAGATATATAAAATAGTGGCAGAACATTGCTTTTTCTGTAACAACTAGAAAAAACCTGGATGAATTTAAAAATTATGTATACCTGTTACTTATATCTCTATCTCTGTATCTATGTCTACAAAAGTCATCAGAAAATTGTGAATGTGTAGAGGTCTAGAGGAATTACTTTCCAGAGATGGAAGAGACTCTCTACATGGACAAAGTTTGGCAGCCATGCTCCTCTGGGGGCTTTTACCAAGTCCACTCGTAAGTTGAGGTTTCCACACAGACAGGCAGAAATTGCTGAGGAAAAGAGAGACCAGAGGAGCTTTTAATGGAAGGATGGCATCGCCACTTGGAAACTGGGTGGGTCCTAAATGGATAGCTATTATCCCCCACCATATTTCTCCACAAGACTCTTGTCTAGGGTTCTGCAGGAAGGAGACTGGGCCGAAACACTCAATAAAAACCAGAAATTTCTAGTCGCAATACTTAGAAGCCAAAGTTCTGTGAGGTGGAAAAGTTTATAATAAACACAGAACAGCTCATACCTTTGTGACTTAGTCTAACTAAAATGACAACCCAAAATGTTTACACAGCTCAATTCCTAATTAGTTCAAAAGAGCCAGTCACCCTCCATGTCTGCCTGACAAAGAAAAGTCATGCCCTCTGAGGGAAAATATTGACTCCAGTCTCTATTTTCCTTTTTGGCATACATAAAATAATTATGCAGCATATGAAGAAGGAGGAAAATGTGATCCATAATCAAAGAGGAATACATATCCTGACCCCCAGATGATCTAGATGTTGGGATTAGTAGACAAGGACTTTGAAATGATTATTACAATTTGTTATGGAAAATAGGGGAAAAAAATGGATAAATTTGATGGAAAGGTGGTGAATTTTGACAGATAAATATAATTTTAAAAAATTCTCCAAGCAGATACTATGGGTCTGAAAACAAAAACAGCATCTGAAATTAAGATTTCATGGGAATGGCTTAGTATTAGGTTGCACGTGCTGGATAAAATAAGACAACTCAAAAGTGAGTCAATAGAAATTGAAATGAATGAATAAGAAGAGTTTGAGAGATGTGCAAGACAGTCAAACATATAAGTGGAGTCTCAAAAAAGTAAAAAAGCAAAAGAATGAGACTTAAGCAATATTTGAAGATATAATGGGCAAGAATTGTCCAAAACAGGTGAAAGCTAGCACTACAAAGATTTAAGAAGTTCAGCATGCTCCAGTCAAGATAATATGAGAAAAACTATGAACTAAATAAACTATGGCATTTTCATCATTTTTGGAATGTTCTCAGCTCTTTGTTTCTCTTCTTCTAGTAGTCCTGAAGGTACAGTAGACCTTCTTAATGTATCTCCTTAGACTCTTATTCTCTTAGTGGGTTTTTTTTTTTTGTATTTTTCCATGCTTTTAAAAATAAGTGCTTTATTCTGAACCCTTTCCTTCTACCCAATTGTCTTTGAATTCACTGATTCTCTCTTCAACTGCAACTTAGCTCTTCTTGTTTATCCATTGAGTTCTTAATTTTGATTATTGTAGTTTTGCTTTCTGAAATGTTGATTTGATTCACTTCTTTTATAATTTCTAGGGTTTTTTTTTTAACACTTCCCACTTGAATGCTATTTCTTCACACATATTCATCAAATGTTTGTCTATTATTGATACTTGGTTCAGCATTTATTTTTGGTAACTCCATTATCTAGATATTTGATTGCTTTGTTTCTTTGACTATCATTCCAGCCCCCCATCACAGTTTTGTATTGTGTGTATGTGTGTATTTATTTTTGATTGAGTGTAAGGCATTGTATATAAATAATTTGTAAACTAAGGATAATGTTACTTTTCCTCAGCAAGGCTTTACATTTGCTTGACAAGGGGATAGGGGCACAGACAATCTGGGCAACATTAGTCTAATTTCAGGATTTGAAATTATTACCTTTATCCCCTGTGAGGTTTGGTGTATTTCTGATTTATTGCTACTCTTATGGTGTAGCTTTTTGAGGTCTTCATATAAAGCATTGGGATCTTGGATTTTGATTCTTGTCTCTCTACCATAAAAGTTTTTCAAAAGTTGTTCTTAGGTTCTTAGCCTCTCAGCGGCTTTTCTAGAATCTGCACTCTTACCATTAAAGTGGCCCCAAAGGTCAGACACACCTCTCGGGGCCTTTTCTCTTAAATCTTTGACCTATAATTTTTTACTGTCTCCTTAGGACTCACAGCTTCAGGGAATCTTAAAAAAATTTTTGTCTAACTTTTCTATTTGTTTTCAGTGGGAGGTTTTGCTTAAATTACCTATTTTGGCAGTATCGCCAAACACAATTCTAAAATAACTATTGTGTTAGTTAAGTTTGGATGCTTAAAACAGCAAACACCAGTGACTTGAATACCATAAAGGTTTATATCTCTCTTACATTAAAGAAGACCAGAAATAATCCATCTAGTGCTTGTTTGGCATTTCTGTGGTCATTAGGGACCTAGAATGTTTTTATATTTCTCTTCTACTAGACTTAGCATGTGGTTTCCCTCCTCAAGTTTGTCACAGAGTCTCAGATGGCTGCCAGGACGCTAGCCACCATGTCCTCGTTAGACACATAAATGGAAGAATGGAAAAAAGAAAACCTACCAGTTATCTAACCTTTTAGGGAATATTTTCAGAAGTTCCACCTAACAGATTTTGCTTTTATCTCATTGGCTAGGATGTAGTGTCAGGATCACCTACCTGTAAAGAGGGTTGGTAATATAGAATTTTATCTGGTAAGTAGTCTCAAATAGAATGGGGTTATGATATTAAGAAATAAGAATAGAGTAGAATGAATATTAGGCAAGTGACCTGTAGTCCCTGATATAGCTCCATAGTATCCTGTCACATGGTGGACTATAATTTATTTATTGTTGCACATTCATGTTTTTCACACCTTTTCCATTATTATAGGCAAGCTGTGATGAACCTCATTCTGTAAAATTTTTCATACATATACATTCTTATGATCTATTTAAAAAAATCTCTGTATTATACATATGGCATAGTTTTAATATTGAATGAGCCTCAAAAAAATCCATGATTGTAAAATATTTATTTATATGCACACACCATAATTTACTGTATTATTCCCTATTATTGGGCATGTAGTTTTTCTCTACTATTTTGCCATTGAAAGTAATACTATTATGAACAGCGTTTCTCCATTTAAAAAAAAAATCTTTGGGTGTACCTGGGTGGCTCAGTTGTTTAAGTGTCTGCCTTTGGCTCAGGTCATGATCCCAGTATCCTGGGATCAAGCCCCACATCGGGCTCCCTGCTCAGTGGGGAGTCTGCTTCTCTCTCTCTCTCCCTCTTCCTGGCACTCCCCCTGCTTGTTCTCTCTCTCTCTCTCTGTCAAATAAATAAATAAAATCGTAAAAAAAAAATCTTTGATTATTTCTTAGGATACTTTAAAAAGAAGTATTTGTTCATTTTTTACCTCATTATTTTTGGGAGCCATTATTCATTCTACCAGAATATTTATACTAATTGACACTCCTTTTAATAATATTTTAGAGTTGTCATCTCAATATATCCTGATCAGGGTTAATTTATGTCTTTATTATATATATATTTTTAAAGATTTTATTTATTTATTCGACAGACATAGAGACAGCCAGCGAGAGAGGGAACACAAGCAGGGGGAGTGGGAGAGGAAGAAGCAGGCTCATAGCGGAGGAGCCTGATGTGGGGCTCGATCCCATAACTCTGGGATCACACCCTGAGCCGAAGGCAGACACTTAACCGCTGTGCCACCCAGGCGCCCCAATTTATGTCTTTAAAAACAAAAGATATTTGTAATTTTCTAAGTGAAGAATAAAATCAATTGATTTAATTTACATATCTTTGATTACTATTTGTTTTAAATGTATATTCATATATATTTGTTTTGGCTATATTTTTTCTTATATTGCCTATTCATGTCTCTTGCTTATTCTATTGGGCTGATCTTTTTTCAACTAATTTAAATAACTCTTTATAGAGAAATTATATTTACCCTCCATTTGCAATGAATATGTTGGACTTTTTTTTCCAGTTTATTCTTTGCCTTTTAACTTGGTTGATAATAGTTTGTAAGTAGAATAGTATTTCCATATAATATCTACAGATTTTCCTTGTGATTTCTTCCATTATATGCTGTAATTATCCATCCTCCAAAAGAGATAAGTTAAATATTTACCTATCTTTTCTCATAATTTTTTTTCATGGTTTTATGAGTTTTTATGTAGAAACATATTTCACACATGTGAATTTAATTACACAAATTATTTTTAAAATGAGGCCCCTTCAGAGGGCAAGGTCCAAATGGTAGTCCTATTTTTGTCTCTAACACTAAGTGCTTGGACCAACAGGTACATCATACCTGTAGTTTAATGAATGTGTACAGAATGAAGTTGTCTTCATGTGCTTATCTCTTCATGAGTTATTTCTTCAACTACACCATCTCTATGTCTTTGCTTTACCCTGTTCCTGGGATCCTGTGTGTTTAAATCCTCATGACATCTTCTTCTTACAATTAATATAGTCATTCTAGTATTGGAAATTTCCCTAATGAAAACTACATGACTAAGCTTTTTGCCAGTCACTTTGTAGTACAGGGTGTGAAGTATGTGGGGAAAAATAAGGGAGGGATAGGAATGTGTGGACAGAGGGGAGGTATTTTAACCACAATTGGTTAAATCAACTGTCTTTTTACATCCTTTTATTCTTTCGTACTTTTGTGTTCAGTGGTGTTAGAGAGCAGCAGATATTTTTAGTAGAAATGCATTTAGTTCAGGTTTAGTGGGATGTATTTATGTTATTTGCAGACACTGGTGCATAGTTAAGCTACTGCTAGCTGTCCTGGTATGGAATTGTTTCTAGGAATGTTGCCCTCTATAACAAATCAACTGATATTGTGATTGTGCAAGACAGATAAGGTTGGAAATATATAAAATCAGAAGCTTACTGCTGGAATAGCCACCCTTACAACTCTCTTATGAAAGAACATTTGACATCCCTTCTAAAATTTTATATTGACTTTAATGAGTTATACAGTTGAAATCTTCTAAATGAGCAATAAGAAGAAATTGTATTCCTGTTTGCAATTTTATATGAGACTATTATCTTTTTATTTGATAATATTATTTATTATATCATGAAGAGATGATCAAAGAATATACAGTCACAAAAATTTAAGAAAAGTATCCTGTAGTTAATTAATAAAAAAATACTCTGCTTTTTTCCCGGATTTTGTGATGTTTGTGGTATTTCTCAGCCTTTTAAAATTTGTAATTTGTTGTCATATCTTTTCAACATTCTGAACAGCTATTCACTTTTATACCTAATTTTTGTATTTATAACTACATGTTCTTTTTCTTAAAGAGGACCCTCCCAAGCTATAGAAACTTCTGGCCTCATAAAACCTGCATTTATTCCTGTGTTCTCTCTTATGCTACCTTATTCACTACAAAGAACTGGTAAAGTACTCTCCAATTTGCAAACCAAAGTCCTTGGATCTTCAAAGTCAACAGAACTCAAATCACATGGAACTTCTATTTTCAGTAACAGTTCTACTCCTCTCTCTTTGGGGGTAGGTAGGATGAGGTAGAGGGAGAATTTTGGCAGGTGAAACTGCTTACCTGATCCTGACAATGACAAAGATTGCCAGCCTCTTAGGCTGGGACAGTCTCATCAATCAACCTGTGCTTGAACTATTAGCACTGTCAGCTTCCTCTTAAGAGATGACAATTCAAGGGTAGCTTTCCTCACCCACTGAAACTCCCTCAGTCAAAAGAGCAAAACACTTAATCAGAAGGAGGGGCAGGAATGCATATCTCTGGCAACAGAACTGGCCCCATCTACTTTCAGTCTACAGAGCTTCTTATACTAATTTTTGCATGACTGTGAAAGTGATCCTCAGCAGAAGTTTTCGACTTGCTGGTACAAGAGCTAGGGCAGGGCTTGTGTTCTCTGCCTTGGAAGGGAGTGGTTGTGATGCCAGGAACAGGAGGGTTACAACAACTTTGCCCAAATACTCTCACAAATGATGTCTGATTAAAAATAACAACAATAAACACTTGCCCATATTTGTTTATACATGCATTATCTTTGCAGGATGAGCAGAAATGAAGGGCTGGCTGAGGGTATTAGAAGTGAAAGCTAGTTATTAAGCTTTGCCTTCACTTGGTAATAGGAGGAAGACTGCAATGACTGTCTTTTGGGGTTGTGAGGATTATTTAGATCTGAAAGCAGAGTTGTAATTTTTTGACCCTAATGCAAGTAAAGTAGATGTCTAGAGTGTATCATGTAACCCCTGGTATTATTAACAAAAGCAAGACAAGAGCAAGTATTTACACAATTTGAAGAGAAATCACAGTGCAAGTTGAAACTTCTAGAAGTTCTGACAGCTCATATGGTGTTATTTCTATAAACATTCCCAAAAATCCATTCTGTTGATGGATTTTAAACACTTTAGTGCTTATACATTTATTCCATTATTTTGAAAATAAAGAGCTGGGGCCCCTAGAGGTGGCTCGGTAGGTTAAGTGTCGACTCTTGATTTCAGCTCAGATCATGATCTCCAGGTTGTGGGATCGAGCCCTGCATTGGGCTCTGAGCTATGAGGGGAGTCTGCTTGAGCTTTTCTCTCCCTCTCCCTCTGCCCCTCCCTCTGTACTCACTTTCTCCCTTGCTCTCTCTCAGATAAAGAAATAAATCTTTAAAAAATATGAAGAGCTGAGAATCTGCTTCACAAGTTTCTATTTCTCTTAAAGGTCATGATAGCTTATCACTCTCAGGAGCCCTATCACCCATATGCCTTAGTTTTATTTTTATCTGCTATAGAAAGAACAAAGATCCCATCTTGGGGTGAAACAAGGGAAAAACATGTTAATTGACCTTCTCCTAATTCCTTTTCTCTTTACCTTCATTTCTAAATCACCAGAAGAATTAAAAATGTGCCTCCTGGCCACTTAAATTAATGAAACTGCTAATGTCTAATGCAGGAACATCACCTCCATATGCTCTAGATACATATATGAATAGATGCACACCTGCCCTGAATGTCCGTGTAATCCATGTAAATCAAGGATTGGCTTTAAAATCCTCATTCTCAGAAACCTGAGTTAAGAAGTATTGAAGAGATATGGAAAATGAACAAGCTGTCCTTTGGCCTCAAGACCAGACACAGAGTTGTCTGATTAAAAATAAACTCTCAATTGTTTTTTTTTAAAGAAGTTTATCTTTACTGTTAAAGGGGGTCCTTGTTTGCCTGCTTTACAGCTATATGATTTCCTTTAAAACAAGACCACTGTAGAAGAGGCATATTAGTTCCATTCTTTGTTTCTTGTCTCTTTTCGGCCAGTTGGCTATATTCATTAGCATTTATACTTGCTCTAAAACGGTTGTTTTCATCTAGGGGTAATTTCATTCCCTGGGACATTTGACAATATCTGGAGACATTTTTGATTGGGGCATCAGGTAAGGTGTTGCAACTGGCATCTAGTAGGTAAAGACCAGGGATAGCGCCAAATATCCTACAATGCGCAGGACAGCCATGAAAACAAAGCATTATTTGGCCCAAATGGTTAATAGCACTGAGTTTGAGAAACCCTGGTCTAAAACAGTGCACATAAAGTAGAAAAAGTAAAATCCTTTTGATGATGATGCGTTGAAAGTTTTACAGGCAACCTGAAAATGCCTCCCTTCTACCATGAGCTCCCAAGTCTCTTGTGTCATTGTTAATTATGGCTTCTTCAACTGGCTCAAGTAAAACAGGTTCTGATTGCTGAATCCTATTTTCATTTTCACTGAGAAAGAGGAATGGGTTGGGGTGGACATCTTCACCTCTGCTTGCTCTTCTATGATGGAGTAATCTAGTTGTTGTTTTAGAGAAATCAAGTAGGTGTAAAGTCTGCCATAGCTTAAGGCAAGTAAGTGTATCTGTAATTTTTATAATTTCTGTAAGTAAACTAGAGGTCTGACTTTGTATGCACAAATTCTTATCTATCGCTATTAAGTAAATATTGGTTAATTGTAATTAATTGTAATATTGGTCAATTAGTAATACTATCTTATAGATTAAACTCAATATAGAAATAACATGACATTATTTAACAATTTTTTACAGTCCATATGGATGACTAAAAGTAAATTTGTGGAATTGTTAGGAATGTTTATGGAATACATAATCGGGGGTTTTGACTGAATTAATCTAAGTGTTTTTGAATTAAAGATCCATTTGATTTGGAAAATCATACAACCATATTCATCCCATCCCATATGTCTCTCCATTATGCTTAGAGCTTGAAGAAAATCTAGTTTATTTGAATTCTGGAACCATTTCTGAATTTCATAACTACAGTGGGATATCAGAGGAAAACTAGAAAGATAATTGTAACACCAGAAATTGGTCCTGTAATAAAGAGACTAGATAAATGAGCATTGTTCATCCTATGTATATAACAGTGACATAAAGTTACTTAGAGTATGGAAGATTTCATAAAGAACAGCAACAGACTAGTATCTGTTCCTTCAGAAAGCAGAGCAAAAGGAAGTGAATGATTCACAAATTAGAAGGGATTATTTCCTGAAAGTGGGATGGTCAAATGTTGTAATACATTACTGAAGGAAAAATTGTCTCTTTTTTAGAGTTTTTAAAAACCAGAATATTCAACTTATTTTCAACAGTTTAGATATTCTTTTTATTGTGGCCTGTGTCAGTTTCCAAAGGCTGTTGTAACAGATTAGCACAAACTGGTTGGCTCCAGCCAATAGAAATTATTCTCTCACAGTTCCAGAGACCAGAAGTCTGGAATCAGTATCTTTGGGCCACAAATCAAGGTGTCGGTCAGGTCAGAGGTGGTAGGGAAGATCTTACTTTGCCTCTTTCACCATCATTCCTTGATTTGTGACCACATCACTCCAGTCTTCAAGGCCAACGTCTTCAAATCTCTTTTTGCTGTCTTCTCATTGCCTTTGGGGGGTGGGGGGGGCAGTGCGTGTGCATGCACACGCTTGTGTGTGAAATGTCCCTCTGCTTTTCTTTTACAAGAATGCGTGAGATGGCATGTAGGGCCCATCAGAATAATCCAGGATAATTTCCCCATCTCAAAATCCTTGACATAATCACATCTGCAAAGACCCTTTTTCCAAATAAGGTAACAGTTAATGGGTTTCAAGAATTAGGATTTAAAATTCTTTTTTTAGGAGGGGAGACTTTTTATTTTTTATTTTATTTTTTTGTTTCTTTTTAGCCAACCACACAAATTGAGGAATAACCTGTTTCCCTCCTTCATGGGTACCTTCCAGCATTAGGATTTTGTGATCCAAAGATTGTGACCTTTGGAAATTTGTTTCATCCCTCCCTAAGCCTTGATTTTCTCACTTATGAAATGAGCCTAATAATGGTATTTAGGCCAATAAGGTTGTCGCAAAGATTAAATGACGCAATACAATTAAAATATTTAGAAGAGTTACTGTTATATAAGAAGTTCTCGGGAAGTGTCAGCCATCAGTACTTGTTGGTGCTGTTTGTGTTGATATTATCAATATTATAAAAAAAAGGATTATGTGAGAAGATAATTGGGTACTTGCTTGGTGGCCTATGATATAATCCACATTTCTTTACTGTTACTTTATTTTGCTTTGATAAATTTAATGAAGGTGAGTCACAGAAGTAAAGTGGTGACTTAGTGTCTCCAGAATGTGTTTAATCTGTTTTGTGGAGTTCATTTAACTTTTCTACAATAGGGACAGACTAAGTTAACCCCCAAATTGAGAGGGCAACTCAGAAACCAACTTCTTACAGAAGTTCCCATTAAGAACAATAGCTTTAGGAATAGCAGAGATGTAGTATTCTCTCAAAGAAGAAATCTTTCTATACTCTGAAAATGTTTGAGTCACTTTTCAACTGCTTATGGATATACGTAAAATCTCAAATTTTTAGACTGTAACAGAAATCTTTTCCTGCTGAATTTGAGTACCATCCTTAATGACTTGGCTTGTTTAATATCAGTCTCCCATTCAAATTGGTCTTTCTACCTCTAACACTTTAGATTGTCCTTTCCCCCCATCATTATTGCAGTAAAAGGACATCTAATTTGTTAGTGATAAAACAGCATATTGTCTACAAAACATTTTCTAGCCAAAGGTATTACTGGGTTTTCTGGTGACATTCTGTGTTCTCACACACATTAGGTGTCATCATTTTGAAGAAGGAACCACTGGGCATATTGCACTAATTGGTAGGGGACATAATTTCTTCCAGGGGCTACATTAGGCCACTGACAGAGACAATGACAGGCCAGACTAAAAAATAATATTAATCCGTTTTCCATTATTAATATGATTTTTAAAAAATAAAATTTCAAATAATATCAAGGGTGCACCATTGGGAATATTTCCATTTTTCTCTGTGCATTTCACCAAGAAATATATAACCATATGTAAGCTCAAGTGCAGTGGCATCTGTAGACCTTTTGACATTTGAAATATTATTAGGTTAAATAATATGAAATTGCCGTTTTAGTAGGTCAAAAAAGGTTGAATGTGGTGGTTTCATATAGTACAAGTAAATATACAGCACCCCGTGAAGAAGGAGCTCAGTTTTCCAGAGCTATTAAATGAAAGTAGCTAGATGAAACATTCAAGTATATAAGGAAATTTTTGCATTTTCAAGTTACTGATATTTCTCCCAATAAATATAAACTGGGTCCTGTTTCACATCCTTTACTTTAATGTCAATGATTATGGGAACATGCATTATTAAAAGAAGGGAAATGAGCTCAAGAAATTCATAGTGGGGAAAGCTAGGTAAACAGAAAACAATGAAAACTGCAGATTGTTACAAACTTTGTAATCATTTCTGTTTGACAATGTTTATCTCTTTAAATGTTTATCTTCTTACCCATTTTTATTTCATTTTTATGTGTCTCATAAAGTTGGATATCACTCAATGTTTAGCTCTTTGGTGTCTGAACGTGGAAAGCAGATTGCCCTGGCATTTTTATATACTGTAGGAAAAGGAAGTCATTTTCATTTATTGAGATTTATTATTTGAATATGTTTTCCAATATAGCAAAGCACACCTACAAAATTTAATGTACATGCATATGCAAGTACACTATTCCGGCACAGCATCAGGTAAAATTTTATACTTTCTGTTGGAGAAGATGCAGACACTCAAACAGATGCACACACTTCTGCCCTCCCACCCTCCACACTCTCCCTTAGTGATCAGTGATATGGGGAAAGGTATTATATTTTCCATAAAACCCTCCAAACATCCATTCAACAGTTTTTAGGCTGGGAGTTGTTCTGTAATGGTAAGTAGTTGGGAAGATGGAAAAATCTCTAATGGAAGAGATTATTACCTTTGGGGAATGTTTGATGACTCAGGGAAGGAGAATGACTTTAGGCAACAGGCACACAGACCTATTATTATGGGTTTCACTAAGAAGTTAGGTTTTACATTCATATGATTTTTGTTTCTTATGGCAAATATCATGATTTTCTTGTGTTAATGAAGTTTCCCTGTGAGAAATTTCACATTAAGAGACATATCAGCTTGTCATTGATCACTTCCTTGAGTTCTTATCAGCTTTTGTTCTATCACAATCGTCCGATTCTTATGACCTAGTTGGCAATTTCATGTTGTACCTTGTAGCACAGTGCATTTTGGGATGGATGTAAATGAGTCAGCTGAGACCACCTCATAATTTAAAAAGCAATCTCACTCTGAGTCCACATGTGTACTGCCTACCATTAAAAATGGGGGAAAAAAGGAAATGACTGGTTCAATAATTTATGAAAAATATTACGGTTTTATTGTTTATGCATTTTTTTTTTTACAACACCCATCACTGTAGCACCGGGGTACTCAGATGAAAAATTGGATTCAAGCTCAAAAATAATGGGGAGGAAAGCAAAGAAACATCACAGATGCTTTGGGAAAAAAAAAAAAAAAAAACCTGACCTGAACTTCCTTCAGAATTACATGGAAAGCAGGGAAGTGGGTGAGGGTGGTAGAGATCAAACAAGATTGGTCATGAGTTTATTTGTCTTGAAGTTGGTTGATGGATACATGAGATTCCTTATTCTCATCACTCTACTTTTGCATATGTTTGAATTTTTCCATAATAAGTTTTTCTAAAATTCCAGGATTTAACTATTTCCCAGCAAGAGTTTATACTCTAAATATGGAAACAAGAATGTTCGTTTGTGCATGTATACTGCAGTCTCTATATTTTATAAATATTTCCTATATTCATAAAATCTTGATATCCACATCTTTCTTGCAGTAGCTTATAAAATTTTCCAACAAGTAAACATATTCAATGTTTCTGACCCTGCATCCTATACACTGTCAGGGTGATTTGTCATGAGAAGACAGAAGTCATAAAAATCACAAAAGAAGAAGCAAGAGGGATACCCTAAGCTATAGACTAAAGAGAACTGGAAGAATGAAAATTTAGATTCTGAGTTACTCAACCCATTTTTTCCCTGTAGTAGCATAAAGGTTCCAAAGGCTACCGTATTAGATAGTCACTAATTTGGAATCTCAGTGCACTTTATGAGCTTGCCTTTGTGATGTACCTGGAGAACCTAAAAATGAAGCGAATGGCTTGAAATCATACAAGTGTGGTTGGTACTGGAAGACTAGACTAGAATTGATCTGATTATTCTTATCCCCGTCACTGATTATTCTTTAACTGGATGTGAACAGCATTATCAAGAAGTACTTCCTACCTTCCATGATATGTCCATAACATTCAGATATTAAGATTGAACTTGTACATACTAACTTTCAATTATACAAGGAGAGAAAAGATACATTTAGGTCCCTGTTCCTGGCTGTTACTGGTAGAATCTGTCAGAACAAAGCTTTAATCAAACTTTTTTTTCATTTTGTGTAACCATAACAATTTTATCATTTATCAAGAAAAGGTTATCTATACCTAAATAACTTAGTTCCAAGGCCAAAAAAAAACCACTATGTATGTATAACTCTAATAGAGATTATTTTGTCAGTAGTCTCTATTAGAGTAATACATATTGTTTTGAACTGGTTCTATCAAATGCCACATTTCTGAATTTGATTTTGCAGTACTGTATTTAGTGCAGCTTGTATATTTCCTCCATTAACACTTTCTTGACTCTTATCCGACGTAGAATTGGCTAATTCTTCTTTTATACCATACTGCATACTGCAACTTTATTTATTATAGCAACTATACCACGAGTTGCCTTCTTTAGTTTACACGTTTGTCTCCCCCTACTGGACTCCAAATTTGTTTTAGGCCAGTAATCCTTTTCAATGCCCTGCAAAATGACAAGCTCTATGTAGGTTTTAATAAATGTTTGTTGTAAGTAGATTGGCAAATTGAATAAATGTCTTCTGGTGGCTGACCTTTTGAGTGAATTTGAGCTTATTTTATTATGTAAGGAGATGACTTTGGCTGTTTCCTATCCTTCTTCTCACCCTGCCCATATCCTTTCACTGGGGCTACACACAGAAGAGGAAAATACTTGACCCACTGACTTCTAATTTCTCGTCCTTTCACTGAACTAACCTCTACATTCTTTGTGTTTCTCTGTTCTCCCAATATTTAATATATTAATTAATAGATCCAATATCTATTGTGATCAGAGAATCAAATGTTATTGAATGTGCACTGCCCTCCCAAATCCTTATTATATTCATTCTTCTAAATCCAGCCTTGTCTTCTATTTTTCTGCCTTATGCCTTTTCTCCCCCACCCCCACTGCCTATTAACCCTTTCTAGAAAAGTCATTTTGTTTAAAAAACCAAATAGCTTTGATAGCTCCCAGACCCATAGTTCTGAAGTCCCATGTAGGAGAGAAATAGTTCTATGCTGGGTGAGTAGAGTCTCTTAAATAAGATACAAGGTAGTGCCACACATAATGGCAGGCCCTGGCTTTTGTTGAGGCTTCACTTTGACAAATACATTGTCCATTAAAATATCAGTGGTTTTCGTCCTTTGCTATTGAGCACTTTTTTACCCCATTCTGGTCCAAGAAAGCTTAGGAGATCAATTGTTTTCTAGGATCCAGGGATATTTCTTTCTAGTCTCTCAAGAATCATGGAAGATGCAAGAGTGGTTATATGGTGAATAATTTATAGAGTTAAGGAACATGCCTCTCTAAAGTGCTCTCAAATGGGTTCATTTCAGGGTTGAGTGTGGTTAAAGATTTGGGTCGATTATTATTATTTTTTAGGCAAAGTTTGTGCATTCCTAATATCCACCATTACAGGTAATCTTTTCTGTTTTCCACTAAGTAACCAAAGTTTCCTTAAAATCATTTAGAACAGGTCGGTAATTCATACTAAAATCAGATCTGGCCTGCTAGGAATATTTTTTTCCAGAGGTTTTTATTGGAGGGGATCTGTTGATACAGATAGGTCCAAATAAACTTACCAGCCAGGATTGCTTTTTATTTTGAAAATTTTTAGAACGAGACTAAGTTTCTTAAAAACATGAATACATTAGCCATCAACATGAGATGAGTATGGGAAGACATCTTTAGCTCCATTTTATAGGTAGAAAATCAATCCAGAGGTTTGTTTCTGATCCTATGGGCCTATATGGCCCCAGAAATAGATTCTGTCTCTGATGATTGAAGTCCGCTAGAACAAAACATCTCTTGATGATTGCTGAATGCCAGTTTGCTAAGTGAGCTGCTATTATTTAACATTTATCAAGAAGAAATTGAGATACTTGGGTTGAGAAGTTCAGCATCTTAGATTTGTGTATCATTTAGTTCATTACTGATGCAAAAATCATGAAGTGTATTGGTTTTACTTTGGGAAAACAGATTTTGAGTCTTTAAATCATGATAGAAAATTTCTCCTGAGAAAACAAAATAAGAGTATTCAGGAATTTGTACACATCTGTTTTTAAAATAATCATTTAGCTAAGTGGTTGTGTCTTGATAAAAGACTACAAGTATCCGTCTAATAAATGAGGCTGGATTTTAAAAATAGATTTGAGTTTCATGCCTTATATTGTGTCCGTAGAAGACATACAAATGCTTTCCTGCCTACTACCTTTTAGAAAAGCATAGGTTTTACTTAATTTACCAAAAAAAAAATGTGTCTTTAAAACTGAAATGGAAACAGAGCAATAATTTATCATTATGGTATTCTGCCATTAGCCCAGTTGGATGGTTTTATGTATGTGTTGCATACTAATTCTAAACTATTATTTTAAGAGCACCATGGGCTTAAGGAGGTTTTGAGAGATTGTCTTCTTAGCCTCTCTCCCTACCTTGAAAATAAGCCCACTGATAACATTTTCATAACCTCCCTTGGTAACATATATCATTGTATAGTCATCCTCATTGCAGGTATTTTATCCCCATATCAAATGGGTATTTTTTTATGCTACGGTAATTCTATTAGTTTCACCATCTGCACTGAGATTAGAATAAAATACCTAGCTTATTTTCTCTGTGCATCAGTGTCTACCAATTCTTGGGAGAGGAGGTGTGGCTTCCTTTGCTCTCAGTAAGAACAAGCTACTGTGGCCTCTGGAATTGCATGAACCAGCATGAATCTTAATATATTTTGTCATGCTCAGTTCATGTACTCAGGATATGAGTGAGGCGATGTAGAAGTGATTTTTTAAAAGGCAACTGTAAAACCGTTTATAAAGAATGGCCTATTTTATTTTAAAACTAGTATCAGCTGGTGGTTTCCTATGAGCTATAGAGTGGAACAAAGTAGAAGAAAAGCTGTTCCAAAGATGATGACTTTTTGACCATTTTCCTTTGTTTCTTTTGGTCTGCTTCATTGGGTCAAAGAGTTAGGGAGAACGGAGACATTGAGTCAAATTTTAGGCGAAGAGGATGAGTTCAACGTATTCATCCTGAGAGCTTCTTGTCCTCAAGGAATTCATCTTGTTCAACTTTACGGAGTGTTCTTCTCTATTCTCCTGCCCTTCCCACCACCAACCTTGGCTGTCTCTAGAGGTTAATAAACTATTCTCAACAAAACTAAATAACATTCCGAGAGCCTCGAGAGCCTCGTAGGACCAGAGAGGTTTGGGCAGCTGGGGGTGTGGATTAGCCATCAATTCAGATCTAGACCAGGTCAACAGCAAACGAAGGCTGTTGTCTTGAAACAGCTGTTCGGTGGCCTCCGTGAAATGATGGCTTCCATCCAGTTTCTGGACAGCTGTCTTCCTCACAGAAAGCATTGCCACAATTGGCATTAATTGGCTCTCTTGCTCATAGCCTCCTGCAGGCAGTTCATTGAAATTTCTCTTTTCTCCCTTCCCTTCTCCTCTCCACCCTCCTCTTCCTTCTCTTCATTTCTGCTTTCCCCTTCCGGTCCTCTCTTCCCTTTCCCCTTCTCTGTTTTACCAGTAGGTGGCCTGGAAACAAAAGAGTAGCAGCAGTTCCTCCGGGAGAAATGCATTAACACCTCGGCCTGTTGTTTTCTGCCAGGGCTTGCAAAGGGACCTAAGACCAGCTGTTGGGATAGAATGCTCATACCTCCCACAGCGTCTGCCTTCTCTGCCCCAGCTCTGAGCTGCTTTGCTCAAGGTGTGTCAGAGTTTACTCTGGGGTTGTCTATTTTATCCATTGAGCTTCTTTCATCACAAGGCAGGGAACACGGCTGTGTTTGTAAAATGGATGGGCCCACAGGGAATTCTGAATGATTCAGTAGTGGTAGTACAAACCCTTCATTATAACTCCCTCTTGCGCACAACCAGGAGTTAGGAGAGACGGAAGGTCGTGCGGTTTTTGATTCCCTTCTCTGATAACGAACTGTGATATTTGGGGGGTGGTGTGTATGGCAATCATATTCCCAAATCAACACACCTGTCCTGACCAGACATTTTTTTATTTATAATCTATTTATTTGACACGTTTATTAAGAATTAAGCTCCATTTTTAAACTATATTTAACATTGTTTGAATTACAAGGAGTAAAATTGTGTGAAGTAAGACTTCTTAAAAGTCCGCAGCATGAATTATTAACTCCACAGAATTCTTTGGATGTTCTTTGGCTCCTTCATAAAACACTAACGAGATAGCAGTGACAGTTTCCACCCCTGAAATTTCCAAGTCTGCTCTCAGGTTATCCACCTTCATGGTCTCTGTCTCAGCCTGAGACAAAAGGTGGACCAAAGGAAGACTTATCACTCATATTCTTTCTTCTCCAACCAGAAGGAAGCAATGATGGCATGATGCTCTCTTTCTATAGAAAGAGAATACAATTAAACAATTTTATAGCGGTTCTGCACTTACTAAAAACCCCAAAGCATTTTGCCCTAAGCTGCCTTTGTTTAGAATTTGAAACCTGTGTACAACGTTGTATGGAGAAGTTCAACCAACATGCCACACATTGGTTTGCCGTTAGCTGATTACAATGTTGATTGCTAAGAATGCTTGTATGGCCAAGAAGATATCCAAACCTTTGAAATGACCATATGAAATCTAAACCAGGAGCTTGAATTGGGGCAATATTAAACAGATGTGAAATCCCAGATATCCTTTGCAATTTAGAAGGTAAAATAATTTAGCACAACCACTTTTGGCAAGGGTTTTGATTTTCAGAGTATGACCAAGACCCACAAAACAATTACGCAAGAAAAAAGTAAGGTTCAGCTTTAGGGAAAATATCCTAGCATGAGCTCTGACTCTATAGCCTTCATGATCCACTTTCTCTCATCTATATGATGGGGCAAATCATTCTCTGTCAACATATGTGTTATTTTTTTACTTTATGGTTATAAAATCACTTGAAAACCCAAATGCTGAATACTGTTAATAATTAGAGCAAGCAAACTGTGTGTAAAAAAGGGCTTTGGAAAGACGTAACTTCTAGAATGGACAGATGGTCTAACAGGTAAAAGAATGGCTCTCAGTTTTGTGGTTCATTTATTCATTCATTTAAAAAAATGATGGGAGAAATCTGAGAAATGATACGAAGAGGTTGGTTATGTGTTTATTTGTTCTTCTATATTAAAAAAACCCTCAAACACATCTGACTTCCAAAGAAAAAAAAGAAAGAAAGAAAAATAAAGGAAAATAAAAAGACCAAAAAAAAAAAAAAAGCCATTTTGTTTTATAATCATTTGTAGTTTGGATGTGCCTTGAACTTTGCATTTAAAAAGAAAACATTTTTCTGATTTTCTACCAATTCCACCCCTTAGCTTGACGTTTCTAATCATATCTTTCTCCTTGAAAGCAAATGACAAGTGAGAAAGAAGCTGTTAAAGTCTCCGCCTTAATGAGCACTGCTTTCATTCAAACAGGTCAAAATGAATGTTTGAGATTTTAAGGCTGAAACAGTGAGTGGAAACATCATTTCCTGCCTCCAGACCTTCTGTCATTGTGGAGTAGGACTTCATCTGGCACTGTAGCTTTCCCTTCTACGCTAGTTAAAATGCCATGTTGTCACTTCCCTCTTTTTGTCTTTTTTTTCTTCAATAGGGACATTGAGAAGATTGAGAGATTGAATGGAGTAAATGTATATGATCTATATGAATAGTATTCTTTAGCCAACAATGTATACTAGTTGCAGGAAAATACTTTTCTGTGTGGTTTATATGCATTTTTCTAAGCTCTGAAATCTCTCAAAATGTAGTCCATGGAATATAAATCCAAGATTCCTAATGGGCTAAACTGGCGGAATCCGGGTTTTAAGACACTAGGGAATGGCCAGGATTGTGTCAATGGGAGGGGCCACATCGTGGGCCAGCCAGGTGTACAATTCTGGGGCGGCCTAATCATATCATATTGTATGTGAATGGTGCCCCCTAGTGTGGAGCAATGCATACCCTGCCCATTGGTCCATTCGGTACATCCTCCGTGAATTTACTCTGTGCCAGGCATGGTCCTAACTGGTGGAAGAGAGCAATGGAGAAAGCAGATAGGAATCCTGGTCTTGTGAAAACTAAAAGCTTTCTCATTGTTTTGTTTTGTTTTTTTTTTTTTCAAGGCAAAAAGCACTGTGCCAACCAAATAAAGTGCATATATGTGCAGAATTTGGCCCATTGGCCCACCAATTAATGACCCCTGCTGTAGTCTTTTAAATTATTTCTGTAATCTTGCAGTTTATAGCCACAGGGACCAAACACAAAATATACTGAAGACAGGTTTGCATCTCCTGCTTAGCTTGTGCTTAATGAGAGCACGGTGTACATAGAAAGGTCTCCTAATTAATTTTCAATTTAAATTCTATATCCCCACCCCAGTGTCTGTACGTACTACTCCTTCTTCCAAGAAAACATAATTCTTAGAGATGATCGGTTAGGTAAGCGAGGAAGGAAAACTAGAATGAGGTGGGGGTCATGGCATTCTGCCAAAGCATCGTCTGCCTAACTAGACATCGGTCCTGGAGACTCGTGGCAGAGGCAAGCCATGGAGCAATGCTCAGTGTGGCTCTTGAACCCATTCAAAGTCTGCTCCTCACCACCTACAAGTTTAATTAAAATTTTTTTTCAAGGAAAAAGGAAGATTCCCTAAAGCTTCAGGTCTCTTAAGAATTATGTTAATAGAAGCAGGGAAAGTGCAGAACTTAAAGAGCTCGCTTATAAAGAAATTTATTTCTCAGTCTTATGGCATCTTAATGCCATTTGATAGAAAGGTTTAATTTAATCTGCATATAGGCAAA
Source organism: Ursus arctos (assembly GCF_023065955.2). Lineage (NCBI taxonomy): Eukaryota > Metazoa > Chordata > Mammalia > Carnivora > Ursidae > Ursus > Ursus arctos. Next base: position 21,574,351 of record NW_026622930.1, read on the forward strand.
ATGGAACTAAAAGGTCTGGTCACCTAGCTACTTTCATGGTTGTCTGGAAGTTTTTTTTTTCTTTTCTTTTTTGCATTGGAAATTTCAGTAACACTGAAAAGAAAACTTGTATTAATTTTCTGCAAAAAGCTTTAGAGAAATGCTGTGATGGGACTCAAAGAGTTGAAAAGTTTTCCACCTCACAACTCTGAATTTTCTTAAATAAGATCATGACTCAAAAATATTTAAAGAGCCTAGGTCACAAATCTGACGAGAAACTGTCACAGTATAAAGGTATAAAGACCAGATGTAAGCATCCGCATCTTCCAAAAAATAGAACAGAGACCATCCCTGAGTACTCTTCCTCTTTTCTACCTGCCATCCAGTATCCTTGCTTTCCAAACCCCCCTCATAAATGAACGGTAACAATCATCATCATCAGAGGAGAGAGTGTTTCCCTATCAATTTACAAGTTACATTAAATTAGTTTTCCCAAAGTCTGGAAGCATTTCCTGAAAACTGTCAAAGGTATTAATTTTTTTTTCTCTCTCTCTCCCTCTTTTTAAATCACAAAGCAAAATTCCACTGTCCCTCTACCAACCCCCCCCTTTCTAAAAAAAAAAAAAAAGTTGTCGAGTTTTGCTTTTCTATTCACTGCAGTTCTGGCCAAAGTAAAGCCCTCTTTCTCAATGACGTCAAGATCTTTACCAAGATTAGGCTTTCATTTCTCTATTGCAGCAATTAGCCAGGGAATGTATAAAAGGCTTCAGGGAGACTCACTGGGCTGCAGAGAGAGAGGCACTGTGCACCACAGACAGATAGCACGAAGGAAAAGCCAGAGGGAGTGAGGAAAAGAGGAGTCAGTCGCTCCTGGGGAAGGGAGAGAGAGACAGCCTGGGAGAAGGAGAACAGAAAGTGTGTGTAAAACGGAGTAAAGAAGGGGAAAAACTACCCTTAAAGCACATTTTTTAAAACTCTGGCAATTCAAGAAGGAAACAGGCTACGTTTCTGAACATAGAGACAATGAAAAGCTAAAGAAAATTTTGCAGTCTCTGCCACAGTCTCATAGGTGCTTGGAAATGAAAGTAGGACTGCCCGTCTTTAACCGACTCTGAGAGGGGTAACTGGATTAGGGACGGGGACGCCAGTTTGTGTGTGTGGTTTTTTTTTTTTTTTTTTTTTTAACATCTTAAATCCTGAAAAAAAAAAAAAGCAGCAGCTCCGAATTGAATGAATTGATGGGCACACTCCAACTGCTGGGCTGGAGAGACTGGACTTGGTCTTGCCATTTCTGCTTCTTTGAAAGAGGAGACAACTTGGGCTTCCTTTTAATTTAGTTTTTCTCCTTCTCCCCCCACCCCCGGCCTTCCCCTTTATCTCCCCCACCCCCTCTATCACCACCCCCCTTTTAAATAAGAGGGTGAAGGGGAACCAGAGCGCACAAGGGAACTGACTGGGAGGCAGAGAAGATGGGCATCCTCAGCGTAGACTTGCTGATCACACTGCAAATTCTGCCAGTTTTTTTCTCCAACTGCCTCTTCCTGGCACTCTATGACTCGGTCATTCTCCTCAAGCACGTGGTGCTGCTGCTGAGCCGCTCCAAGTCCACTCGCGGGGAGTGGAGGCGCATGCTGACCTCAGAGGGAATGCGCTGCATCTGGAAGAGCTTCCTCCTCGATGCCTACAAGCAGGTGAGCTGCTCCGACAGGGGCTTCTCCCGCGGTCAGCAGGGGCAGGGGCTGGCAAGCCAGGGACGGCAGCCCCTGGGGAGCCCTGGGCTGGGACCGTGGAGCTCTATTTGGGGGGGCTGGTGGTTACGTTCCGGGGAGCTCCTGCCTGCACCTTCCACACCTGTCACACAGGCTGGATTTGCGGGTGACAGGTATTAAGCCGTCATGACTCTGCGTGACCTAGTGAGGAGGCTTTCTAATAAGGGTCATTCCTGTCTCGCTGCAATTTTGGAGTAGAGGATATTTGTGTCGGTTAGACAACTTGGGGAAAAGTCAGAAAGTGTCGGGGGAGGGGAGACTGCTGCGTTTAACCTGCTCTCACCACGAACTGGGAGTTTGACGTTCTGCTTGATAAACGCAGAGGTGCGTGGGGAAAGACGGTTCAGTGGTGGGCACGGAGAAGCAAGGGCAAAAAAAGAAAATGCTGCGCAGAACCCTCAGAGTTGGCAAGATGTAAGAAAATGGTCACAGCCTGTGTGGTTTGGCATAATAGCCCCCTCCTTCCTGGTAGAGGTAAGAGTTAATGACAGCAGCCCTGCGTGCAGTGTCCTCCTCTACACGGACATTTTTGTCATTGAAGAATAGTTGACATACAATGAACAGGTGTCCAACATGGTGATTCGACAGTTACATATATTAAGAAATGTTCACCATGATACGTGTGGTTACCATCTGTCACCATACAAAGTTATTACAAAATTACTATATTCCCTATGCTACACTTTTCATCCCCGTGACTTATTTGATTTGAACCCTTTGAAGTGGTTATCAGGCAACGAGTCCCGAGTCCCGGGTTACTGGATATCAATTTGCAAAAAAAGAGAGAGCTGAGAACTAGCTGTCAGAAATCCAGACTTTGTAGGGGAAACCACATTTGCCCTCTAAAAGGAAAACAAGTTGTCCTAGAAAGAGCAGATAAGTCTATGGTTCGTTATGGTCTCAAAACTGGTAGAACACGCGTCTGGAGCACTGGAGCAGTGGCCTCACTTAGCTGTGGAACTCACGTCTGGGGCTGCTGCTCAGAACCAGAGTGGCTGATTGTCGTTCCTAAGACTTACTGACATCCCAGCCTTTTGGCTCCTTGGAGATGTTGGTAGGACATCCGCAACTCAGATCTCAAGGGGCAGAGGGGAAATGCCCCTTTGTTGGTTGTCCCTGTGCCCGCCCACATGAGCCCTAAAGATCTCTGGGCTTCATTAAGAAGAACGGACTCATTTGGCAGAAGTTGCAGTCAAAGTAGACAACCTTGGTTTTCCCTAACCGTACGGGGGACCTTGTCCGAGATGCCAAGCAAGGGAGTTTGGGAGGCGTAGGGAAGCCAGTGAAGTGGTACATTATAGACAAGCGACACCTCAGAAACAGGGTGAAAACTCAGAATCAGGGAGGGGGAAGGGAATGAGTCCCCCATCAATAAGCTCTAGAAAAAGACATCTACGCACCAGGAAAGGAACAGAAGTAACTTCTAGTCACAAAGAATCCAGAGTAGGCTTGTTCCACTGAAAGTGAAACAAGTATTCAAGAAGGAAATATTCATCATGAGTTAGGGGCGTTTTACTATATCACACATCTTTGTTATCAAAAGTTACCTGTGGAAGGTCTGCATGTGTTGTCCTGAAGGCCAAAGAATGGTAAGAGCTCTTTTCAGTAAGTGAAAGTTCCTTTATAATAATAGGAAACAATGCTTACAGTTCTAACCATATAATCTCCTTTATGTTACATATGCTGGGCGAAGGGGAGTTGATGGAGGGAGTTGATGGAGGGAGTAATACATTCCCACCAATGTATTACTGACTGTGAACTTTTTATGTTTTGATTTGGGAGTGAAGACTTCAGAAGAGGGTGGAGAATGCCATGTATGTCAGGCACGTTATTAATTGGCAAGTTCCCTCATTGACATCTGTACTTTGTAGGTATTAGGAAGATAACATGGCCATGCCAGTGGCTTGAACTCAGCATATTAAGCTCTTATTTCTTTGAAAGATAATTGACTTTTTGCCTATAAAAGGAAAGTCACCACTTGGAAGAATTTTACTTATATGCATATATGCTTTTGTATAAATATCTCACGTAAAATATGGGGGCTGTGCTGTTACCCACAAGTATTAAGTGAGAGTGTCTCTCCTCTTAAGCCAGCTTATTGGAATAAAAAGGGAAAAACAAATTCCTCTTCAAGAAACTTTATTATTTATTTTTTTCACTACTATATAGTGTTCCAATTTTTTGATTTGTAGACCAAGAAATTGACAAGGACAAGTGATTTTTCTTTTTCTCTTTCTTTTCTTTTCTTTTCTTTTCTTTTCTTTTCTTTTCTTTTCTTTTCTTTCGCATATGGCTTATGTATTCTTCTCCAGTATTGTTTCTATTGATTTGATTAGTGACCAAGTTCACAACTGATGTTCTTATGTTTGCTTTTCATGGTTTATATAATAGATACCATGAGAAGAAGCAACTCAAGAACCCATATATCCAGAGACAAGACTGGACTGGGTGTTTAATTAATAGAAACGTTGTGAACACAGCTTGCCTTGATTTTAGGTCTCCTTCTGTCTCCCAAGTATGACAAGGTGGTGGTAGCTGTGGTGGCATTTAAGGGTCACGCCGAATCTCTGGAACAGGTTGAATCACTTTCCGGGCTGCTGTTGTCATCTGTGCCACTGTCTTTGGGTGTAGCCGATGTAGGGCCACACTGCAGGCGGCTCTGTGTGACACAGCACCACCATATTTCACAATCCTGACTTGCGTTGGTTTGAGGCTGCCACCTGCAGAAGCAGAGTTTTCCCGGTGAAGGGGTTTGGGCACCTGTGATACGTTAGGCACGTCCTTCCTAATTCCCTTTGTGGAAGGTCAGATATTTGGGAAGATATTTAGAAAAAGTGCTCTAGCAGTGCTATCCCTGTATTTGGCTCCGGCAGGAGGCCGCAAGGAAATCAACAGAATAAAATAAAACAACCCATCTACATTAAAATATTGAATGGGCTTTAACATTAACTTCAGAGGGAAACCTTTCAAGAGAACTTGCGCTTGGTTAGAGGGAGTTCCGTGCATGGTTTTGATGAAAAATAAAGTCTACGGAAACTTGTGACAGAGGTGAACACCAGATGTGTGTTCTTTAAGTTTTCCTAATCTGTGTCATTGCATCTAACACTGCATCCTTGTGCTCGTGCTCCAGGACTCAAAAATGCAACCAATAAGCAAACCACCCTGTCTGGGAGCCTGGCTCGTACCTAAATGATGTGTAAAAGTAAACACACCGTATAGATGCTGACAAGCAGGTTAGCTAATGTTGCAGGAGCACAGAAAACATATTCATTTGAACACATAATTTTGGTTTTGAAAGGGTCTCTGATCTCCTCCTCCTCTTCATTCACCTCAAACCTTTTGACACTAATTTCTACAATGGAAAATGGCCCTTTTAAGAGAGAAACGGTCCCAAAGGAACACAAAGGAGCCACAGCCAGTGCTTATCCATCACTTAGATAAAACAGTAGGAAGTGATAGAGCTCAGAGCTACGTTTGCAAGGCACAAATCGGAAGGAGAAGGACCAAAAGGGAATCGGACTCAGAGGAAAGAGTAGGTAGCTCCCTCTCCAACCTGGTTTATTTGGCCAATCTGAAAGTAAATGGGTAAATCGCTGCTTAATAATTGTTTGGCCATGTTTGTAAGGACACTGATGTAGCCTGGTCTTTATGTCAAAGAATCTGAAGTTTCTTGATGGTTAATAAAGCCATTGCAGGGCTTTGGGTAGCAAGAAGGATGTGTAAATATTGTTCTGCCACACACCCACCCACCCACCCCCATTTTTATCATTTGTCTTACTTCCTATCATGAGATTAGGTGATATTTTGTCCAGAAGCCTTTCTCAGGCTGTGGAAAGGGCAAAAAAAAAAAAAAAAAAAAAAAAAACAAGGTTAGTAGTATATGCTCTACTTCCAGCTTCTGCTTGATGAATGGTTCTTTTTTCCCCTTGCCCTGCATTTCACAGTCCACATGCTAAAGCAGTATTATCCTTTTCCTCATGCACTGAACACTGTCAGGAAAAGGAATGCCATCATCAAGGGAGTCAAATTCATATGCCATATATTTACACTCTTGTTCATATTCATAAATATGGCTATCGCAACATTTGCGCTCTGCCTAGAGATGCCCTGTGTTGTAAAAATGCAACCCTTTATTTACCTCCCTTGTTGGTGGTGTGTTGATGTTGATTACACAAACATAAGAAAGGACAACTAATAGCGCAGATGAGAGAGAAAGTCAGTGATGACGATATTACATTTTACGTATGTCCTTTCTGATCCTTGCAAAATAAAGGGACCCTTTGGGAACATCGGAACTTCAAGACCAATTAGTGGAAATGATGCTTCTTGTGTTTGGGCATTAAATACTGGGCAGGGTTCTCTTTAGAGCAGCTAATGCTGGCAGGGAAAGAGGTACCGACCTAATTACTCTTCCGCAAGAGTAAAAAATGCCTTTTGAATGCCTCTTTGGCAAATATGTCTCATTAAGGACAAAAACCAAACACAAACCCTCTAAGAAGGAGAAATTAAGATGATAGGTAACTTGTGGCCAGGAGACTTTCTGTGCCACTGTGGGAAATTAAAACAAAGTTTGGGAGTACCAGGGGATAACTTGTTTTTGTTGAGTGTCTTTCCTGCAGCCCAAATGTTATTGTGGGACGAACTTTATTTTCTTCATCATTCTGGCTCTTTGTCAAGGAATGCTTTGCTCCTGGGGAAAGCAAAGAATCTTCCATCATTGAAGACAATGGTGATTCTCCCATTCCGTCTCAGCAGGGCATACAACTGAGCAAACCAAGAAAGTCTTCATTTGAAACTCTGGTCATAATAGGAATTTAATTGTCACGGAGATCAAATGGAAAGATGAGAAATGACATTGGCCTCAAATGGCAATTGAGAAAGGACAATAATGTCCTCTTAAAAGATTTATTTTTGTAGTTTAAAGGGAACTTTCATTTCTTAAATTTCTAAAGTTTATTTTTTCTTTATCATTGCTAAGTTGTCATCAGAACGTTCTAGCAAAATGGACAAGTTTTTCACAGTTAGTAGATGAGGTTTACAAAAGCAGACCACTGGTCTGCTTACGTTGGGACTTACAAATAATGGGTGTGGCTTTTTATCCTTCATAGGGTTATTAATGTCATCGGTCTTACCTACACATTTTCTCTAACCTAGTCACCCTCATGAACAAGATATCTGCTTATGACTTTCCAATCTGCAGTAGGGTCCCATGGCTGCTTAGCAAAATAAAGAGGCTGCTTAGCAAAATAAAGAGGATTGGCTACTTTCATTTCATACACAGACCAGCAGAGATAATCAAGAACAGATTGATAGTATTTGGTGTTGATGATGGCAGAACTCTACAATAGGGCTCCAGGATTTACATTTCCAAATTGTCTGACTCAGTGAGCATATCCATCAGCCAAGCACAGTTATGTTCATTGCAGGTCAAGATTATTATTAAGTGTAACTTTCTTCATTGACCCCTACTCCTAGGATTATAATAGCTATCATTCATTCAGTAAGTCACTCAGCAAAATTCCCAGCTTAACAAAATGCCAGCCCTGCCCCTGGCACTACACACACAGCACTACACACACACACACACACACACACACACACACACACACACACACACATTATGTATTTGGTAACTTTTTAAATTTTAGAGTGAATGTATTATACTTGTTTGAAATTTTCTGAGGTAGACTAGTCTGTATTTTGAAAAGAATTATATGGCTGAACTATGTGTCCCTGGAAGAAGGAGAAGGTGCTTTAACTTTCCAAGAAAATTAACCACAGGTAATAAGAGAGTCACCTGTGACTGAAGCATCAGATTTGATTACTCAGTTGAATAATCCAGAATAATGCAAGGATCAGCAGTTCTGCTTGGGTGAGAGTTAGGGGCGTCAGAGGTCTTTAAAATGACTCCAGCAACAGATGGTTGTTTTCACCTACCAAGAACCTCCAAGTCTACAGTCCAGAGATGATTTTTCTCCTTCGTATGGGCTGCTTACTTAACAAGAAGTCACTAGGACAGTTCATGGATTTAGACTCGTCTGAATGCGTTCCGATCTTTACATGACAGTATATTGAGGAACACAGCACAATACTGTTGAAAGCAGCCCTCCTGGAATTGTTACCTGTACTTTAAGTGGGGAAAATCTAATGAGAAGGTAATGGTAATGCTACCCACAACCTAGATCTACAAAGAAGTATAAGAAGTACCCGTAGATTAAAAGGTTTATGATACCTTTAAAATGTGTATTTTTAAATTGTAAGTATATTTTAACACCTCAGAGATGAGTGAGGTATTATTTATCACGTATAAAATAACCCGGCTGAAAGTGGCTTAAGAGATTCTCCATCTAGTGTAGCTTGCAAATTAACCAAGAAAATTAATATCAATAAAGTAACTTTCTCCCTGATACTAACTGAAAACGTATTTATTTAAATCATACCAACAGCTTCCTTTTTTAAAAACGAAGGTTGTTATTCTAAGATTTTTTAGAAAAACTAATAGTATCATTTCAAATCTGCATTGCTAGGATTTTTCAGAAGGGAGAGAAAGAACTTCTTTACTTCTTTCTCTACAGTTAAAATGAGTTATGCATTCACATTAGATAGAAGCTTCTGAATAAAAGCCCTTGAGTATTTTACATCAGTTTGGATTGTTGGGTCTTTAACATCTACTTCTAAGTGACTTCCTTCAATTACTAGCAGTGTTATGTGTGGCTGTATTTATATGAAGGGAATAAGTCGATCCAGTTGGAAGTGTTTTGTAATATTAAGTATAGTGTATAAAAATCAACTGGGCTGTCGTAAGTTGTCCCTAATGTTATTGGCTTTGATTAAACCATTCTAGGGGAAGATCCGATTGTGTTAATTCAAACTGAAGTAATTGGTTCTTTTACGTTGCCAGCTTTTTACTATCAATTTACAGATCCAAAGGCCAGCAAACTTTCCTTCAGTCTGTGTTCAGCTATTTAAACCACTTGCAAAGGGACACGTGGAACAATTTTCTTGCATACCTTCTTCTATACCTGCCTGAATATTTTATAGTTCAGAGGAGCTTGCTAATAGAATGTATGATAGACAAGTAAATGGTTTGTGATTTCCTAGATAAAAACAAGAAAATAAAACCAAACCAAAAACACATGAAAAATGAGGAATTAAAAGAATTCTGGAATAATTGCATGTTTTTGTTAATAATTTGCTCTATGGAAATGGTAAGGTTCTAGTTGTAGGAAACCTGAAAGTCAGCAGCAGCTCAAGAAACCTCCAGGAAGGACATCATATTGAGAAGAGCTCAAATCATTTCTAAGGATAATCTTTTTTTAAAATGTAGAATTTCCCAGAAAGATGGTATGCTGTTTCACATGTTTGGGTGGCATTTAATAATGCCACCTATACCCACAAGATGATTTATAGCGTACAAGAGCTCATTTTCTTATGTTATCACCCTATAACTATCCAAGGAAGGCAGGCACTATTATCACCATTTTACAGATGGAAGAGCCGAGGCACTGAAGACGTGAAGTTGGAGTAGCTCTTCCAGTAAATGGCAGAGCCCAGGTTTTCTAGCTCCGGCCAGAAATACATCTCATTGGGATCATTGACCGTTGGTTGAGATTAAATGAATTAGCATCATGCAAGAATAAAAAGGTCTTTCGGGAGTATTTTAAAATTCAGAAGGTGGTACCTAACTCCCACAACTCTGATAATTTCTCTTAAAGTAAACCATTCACTTTTAACTTTTAAAATGAAGCCAATTAATCATTTGTTATATAATGTGTGCTAACCACTGACAGCAAAGAAAGGGTGGTAGAGAATACCAGCCTCAATGTAATGATGAAGAGAGTTCACCAAGGTGCCTTCGATGATGAAAACAATTATCCTCAGTGACTATACAGAATGAAAAGGACTTCTACTCTTTTAGGGCCATTTTTTACATTACCTGCCATGATGCCTCTTTACTTAAATCAATATATGTTAATGATATCCTCTGAAGGAAATACCACATTTGATGAGAGCCAGGTGTTTTTGGATACGGTGAAATGGAGTGACAGTGCATTTCATACGGTATTCTCTCCCTTTTTTCTTTTGTTCACCACCAGGTGAAATTGGGTGAAGATGCCCCCAATTCCAGTGTGGTGCATGTCTCCAATTCTGAAGGAGGTGACAACGGTAGAAATGGTGCCCAGGTGACGATGGTTGATGGAGCCGAGTGCCACCTTCTTGACTTTGCCAGCCCCGAGCGCCCACTGGTGGTCAACTTTGGCTCAGCCACTTGACCTCCTTTTACCAGCCAGCTGCCAGCCTTCAGCAAACTGGTGGAAGAGTTCTCATCAGTGGCTGACTTCCTGTTGGTCTACATTGATGAGGCTCATCCTTCAGATGGTTGGGCAGTGCCTGGTGATTCTTCTTTGTCTTTTGAAGTGAAGAAGCACCGGAACCAGGAAGACCGATGTGCAGCAGCCCACCAGCTTCTGGAGCATTTCTCCTTGCCGCCCCAGTGCCGAGTTGTGGCTGACCGCATGGACAATAATGCCAATGTAGCTTATGGGGTAGCCTTTGAACGTGTGTGTATTGTGCAGAGACAGAAAATTGCTTATCTGGGAGGAAAGGGTCCCTTCTGCTACAACCTTCAAGAAGTCCGGCGTTGGCTGGAGAAGAATTTCAGCAAAAGATGAAATCTAGATTAGCTGGTTAAAGGTATGATGGTAAAAGAGTTTTTTTTTTAATTATGTAAAGAAAAGGAAACTAAGAACTGAATCCACTATTTCAACGGAGTCCCATTGTCTTGCTGAAAGACGGAAATTTACATGTCAGAAGAACATAAACCTCTAACATCTTCATGCTCCTTTTACCACTCAAATGGAGTTTGGCTAAATAGTAGCCCCAGGACAACTCTTCCTAGTGAAGAGCCCCCCGGGGTGAAAAGATCCCAAGATGGAGAGGAAGAAACCCTGTTTCAACATGTGTTCATTCTGCCTTGGGAAAGAAGTAATACAGCTGATGCATGCTTTGGGACTTGAAGAAAAGACTTACCTGAATAACTACTATGTTAGGGAACTATTGTCCTTATTAGTATAAGGGATATTGCCTATGCTTTATTCAGCACGGATAGAGCCCATCTGGAAAGTTCCCAAATATTTGCTTATAACGAGTCCTTGAGCCCAGTCCTTGTGGTTAAGGCTTTCGTGTTTAACAATGTTCGAGTAGTTTCTGCTGTTCTAGCTTCTAGCCATGTGGTGCTCTATGCCAGTCTAAACATCCCAGAACTCACAGGTGTATTTGCAGATATCAAGAATGATCCCTACCCAGAGGATTAGGATGATTATCTGAAATCTGAGGGTTCCTTTCTAGGCAGGTGGGGAAAGCCCTAGAAGAAAATCAAATTGACAAGCTAGGGACAGGAGGCAGAAGGATGAGGAGGCTTCACAGAGTTTCACCTTGAAGCTATAGAGAGTGGGACTAATTTGTTAGTCACAGAAACAGGGAAACATAAAACATGCATGGGCCAGAAAAAGAAGCAGCTCAACTGAAATTAGCATTGAGAATATACACATGAAATCAATGTATTTATGATATACTCCTCGATTGAGGGAGAAAGAGGGATGGAAAGGGGAAAAAAACGTACTTCATTATTTGTAATTATGAGGATTCTTTGGTAGAAATAATTTCTTTTTGAAACAAGTTTATGTATATTTTCAGTGGGTGAATTATACCCCATGATACTGATTAAATGGAAAACCAGTAGGTCTGGTGGTGCTGGTCTGTCCCTCTCCATTCCTACAGTTATGATGTGGCCCCACTCATTCTTGGTTTCTCAGTCTCCATGATGGTGGCTGAGCTGGGTAGTACATTCTTCATAATATATTCTCTTTAATATATATAAGTATATTCTCAGCTGCTGTGGGAGGTAGGTGCCCTGGCCATTCAGCTATAGCACTGTTCTCCTCCCAAACTAGGTGAACTATAATGAATAATAGGTGCATAAACATTTCTTCAGTTACAAAATAGAGGAAGAGAAAGTTAGTTTGAGACAATTCTCATTAATAATTTTGAAGGCTTTCATATAAGGCAACCCTCAGTGGCGTGGAATTTGGCAAAATGGAATTCCCATTTACATTTAAATTTGGACTGGGGTCTTCGTTTGTTCCAATTAGCTGAGGTCTAGTAAATTAAGGCCTTTATCATCATCGTAATGCTATATATTTATATATATACACACAATGTATGTGTGTGTGTATATATATATACACACACACACACCATATTTCTCTTTAAAATAAAGTTACTATAGTTTTACCTATAATATAATATCTAAATATCATAACCCCCAAAGAATAGACCAATTAATTTTGTATTATAAATTTTTTATTGTAAATTTGAGGATGCTGTCAAATCACAGTATATGGTTGTATTGATATGTACAATCAAAGGTTCTTATGATCATTCCATTAATAATTGAACCATAAAATAAAAGTCATAGAAAAAAAAAATCTCAAGTTGAAAATATCTTCTGGAACTAGTTGCCTGAAATAAGAAAAAGGTGGGAACTGAGTGTGTAAGAACCATAAGTATATTAAAAAAAAACAAAACAGAACTGGAGCAATGTATCAGTCATATCACTAGTTATTGTTTAGATACATTAGTACTATTTTAACTGATTATTTTCTTTACAGCAACATTTAACCTTTCCAATGTCTTAAAGTCTATAAAACACACCCGCAAAGAAACAAAGCAAATTTTGAAAATGTGGCATCATCTAACAAATTTCTGGAAATTCCCATGGAGAACAGATTATTTCAGAGTTCTCAGTTGTTAAACTCTATACTCCAGACTGCTCAGTGGGCCCCATTGAATTTTATCTTTAAAACAGTGTCAAGATTATGTGGTACCCTAGAAAAGTAAAATGAAAACTTGGTTGCAGCACACTCGCCCCGTTGTCCTTAAACTTCCCCTTTGTTCTACATGTACAATAATGGAACAGGATGTTAGAGAAGCTGGTGGGGGGATGAGATTTGGCTAAGGCAGGGCTAGTTGTCTGGGAAAAAAGGATGATGGAAAAAGCACCCAGTCGTGATATATGTTTAAGGAAAAAGAAGGTCGTGTGTGTGCAGTTCCTCTCCGTGAGGATATTCCAATGGAAAAATGAAGCAGTGGAAGTAAATATACAAAGGCATAGGCTGAATATCAGGGAAAAAGATATGTTCAATAGAACATAGAAGACTTTCTGGAAGACAGGCAGTTAGGGGCCAATGAAGAAAGTGAATTGACAAAGCTCAGGAATCCTACAGTATGTAGAATGGCTTGGTGTTACCAGAGTTATGATAAACCTGTAATTAGATAACCTATTTATCTCAACATGATTTTTTATGATTTCCTATAGTGTATCTTTTATGAACATAACAAGAACTCATTAGTTGAAATAGAGGAGAATCAATGCTTAGCTGGTATGCTCAGAAATTATTAGATCATCAATATCCACCCCACCATCTTGTCTTTGTAAAATATGTTCCTTTGAACAATTGTTCAAACATACTTTGTAAAGTATGTTCCTTTGAACAATTGAGATTTAAACATCCCGTCTCCCATAGGCTGTTTACATGGAGCTATCAGTTTAGCCTTTTAAACTGAATTAGCTTGTCTATTACTGAAATAGTTTCTAAGCGATATTAGATATTATAGCATCTGGATTTACTCAAACATTTAGTGTTTGAAAGACGTATGTCTTGGAACTATTCAAGCTTACTTTATTTTATTGCTTAGAAAAAATATTAGTGGAATCAACAATGACTTTCTTGAATGGGCATGAATGAATGCCCACACAATAATGTAGAAATATTTGATATAGATGTTAAGATGTAACTGACCTCCTTAGAGGCAGACTAGTAACTGTTCTTTGTATAGCTAAAGTGACAGTCCTTTAACTTATATGACTTTTTATTTCGTGTTTTGGATCTCTGGTACTATGTCTTCGCCTTGTTTATAGAATGTACCCTTGATTTTTGGTAATATCAAGTTCTAAATGGCCTACTGATTTAAATTCTGCCTTTAAGCAGAAAATGCCTATTCTATGACCAAGGAAAGAAGAGAAGCCTGCTGTCTTTTATTTTGCCTGAAGTGTACTTCACTATTTGGGCTCTTGAATAAAAAATATGAATTGTGGTGAGGTCATGTGTGGGTACTGCCTTGCTGCATAAAATATCAGACAATATCTATGCCTTTGGGAGAATTCCCAGCTGGAAACAAGGTGCTCTTAGCATGCCCTATGGGTTATATCCACAGCAAAAGGAATGCACTGATGTACAGGACTTTACATTCTGTAAATCTGACTGATGGTTTGAAAAATTAGCTAAATTAGAATCATATGGCCATTGCAAAGGGGAAAATGTAGACACCAATTTCTGTCCCATTGAAGAGTTAATGAAAACCTCTCCAGCACTTAGAGCTTTTTAGAACATGTCCAATGTCATGTCTCTCAGCAGTAGAGATTAACAGTAAGAATTCCAATTCCAGTAACTTAAAACAAAATGATATTGCCAAAAATCAGAGCAAAAATGTTTTTGGTTATAGTTCAACTTTCTCCCTACTTTCTCTTTTATCTTAACAATAGGATCCAAACTTAGGCTTCATATGTACATCCAGAATGGGCACAAGTATTATTCTCTGCTTGGTGATCAGCATTCTCTTGGAGTATCTTGAGGTCCTCCATGAAAGAAGGAAGTAGGGCCTGGGAGAGTCAGGAAGTTGCTAACTGGGAAAAGCTAGGCCCTGACCATTTGGTCTACTGATTTGGGAGAATTTGAAAAGAAACTTCTCACCAATGGAAGAAGGCTGCTAGGTGTCTATGAATGACTTTAGAATGAGGCAAACATTGGGCCACTTCTTAATGCCTTATGTTCTGGACAGCAGCAGAGGCAAGGTCTCAGGCTTAAGAGACACAGCTCTATTCTAAGGTGAGTCTGAACCAATAGAAAGCAAACATGCACAGACATTCAAACAAGACTGCTCACGCAAGTCAGGGCTTGCTGCCCATCTGGGGCAGTGGCACCAGAGCTCCAGGGAGTTTATTTAATATTTACTGAGGAGATCTCAAGGACCCAGGAGATGTTGAATGAAGTCACTATTTGGGTTCAAAACTCCCCCTTCTTCCCCCCCACCAAAGCAAACAGGTAAACATATAAATGAAAGAAGCCCACAGAAGAGGGTGGGGAATAAATAAAAATGTCTCAAGACTTCTCCAGACTATGTCACTGGCCCATGTACTTTTTATGTGTATTGGGATGAGAGACTATGAAGACATAAGTATCCAGCACTTTATAACCAAAGCAATTAAAAGATATTGGGTAGGGAATGTTGGCCAGTTTTACTTAGTTTTGCATCACATTATTGCCAGACTCTATCACTAGCCCAAGTAATCGGGCACCCGGAGAGGGAGACGGGGATGTGCAGAGGTGACTAGTGTGCGAATGATAACTACTGATGAAAGAGTCACTGACTCAGTTAGTGGTTGGATGTAGTCACATTAGTTTTCCTCTGCCCGTCTTTGTCTCCCTGGCAAGGAGAATATCTGGGGCACGATGCTATGGGTCCTGGGTAAATGTGGTGAGAATGCACGTGTGTATTTCTCTGCTGCTCAGTTGCCGAAACAGAAATGCTTTGGAGGTTATCAGTAGAAAGAGTGTTATTATATTGGTGCTGAGTGGTACGTGTGCTTTTAAAATTTGTTCTTGTATTTTAATAAACGTTGAATAAAAGCATAAAGTTACTCTTTGGTTCTGTTTGTTTATTTTTAAATTACTCTCTAGGCCTTGCCCCTGGCTGGAACACATTCATGGTTGACAAGGGAAAGAGAATCCATCATTCTAATATTTATTCCTTGGTATTTGTGGGTAAAGACACCAGCGATGCCAGGTTATTTTAATCTCATGCTGTGTGCCAGAGTCTTCAAGGAAATCAAGACAAGTTAGAAGAAAATCTTCAGATACTTTCCGTATTCGTGAACAAGTCACACACGGAATTCATGGAAAGGGCCCTATTGAGACTGTGGAGCAAAGTTTCACTTTGTTATATTTACGCCCCAGGTTTTTTAAGTGCAATAAATAAACTTTCCAGGAGTTGGTTAAAGTTGTGTGTGTGTGTGTGTGTATATATATATAAATATACAAATATATATATATATACACACACACACATATATACATACAGATATATAAACTATGCTTGGCAGGGTATTAATGTGGAATGAAAGAAAAATTGAACATGTTTATATTAAGTACTTCGCATTGTGAGAAGGCATAAAGGATATGAATGGTTTATGTAGGCAGTGGTCTGTTAATGACAAGACATAAATTTGCAACATGGTTAAATATGTGCATTTCGTTCCTGAAAACAGGTGATTTAACCAATGTATTAATATATCTTGAGACTCTGAACTTGCTCATAATTTCCTGCATATAATAATTTCATTAATATTTGTGGAGTCTTACATAATATGCCAGAATTTTAATGGAAATTTGAGGAATCATGACTTTGACAACTATTGATTGAGATTCTGTTCTCTGCTGGGTGTAACCTGTGCTGGGTGCAATGGGATGTGTTAAAGCCGTGAAACGAAATTCACAAAGATACGACTCCCTCCAGGAGCCTGTCATGGATTTGTCAAAGCTCTGCAAGTGACAAATTCAAATTAGTCAACCAAAAAAAAAAAAAAAAAAAAAAGAATTTATTGGCCAATATAGCTAAACCCTAGAAATGATTGGGATGAAACTTACCTCAGGGTAAGCTGGATGGATCCAGGGATTTTAGAAACCCTTAGGGCTTGCTAAGTCTTTTGTCTCTGCTCTTTTTGGGTGTCAGTTTTTTCTCTCCGATCAACTTCTCAACTTGGGTGATCTGGTTGGGGGAAGTTCCTTACGTATATATATTTTTTCTTTTATTGTGATATAATTGACATACCATATTATCTACAACATAACAATTGATATTTGTATATATTGTGAAATGATCGCCAAAATCAGTCTAGTTAACACTTGTCACCGTATGTAGTTTGAAAGAACTTCAACCTACGAACTCTCAAAGAAACCAAACTTAAGGAATAAGAGACGATTTCTCATAGAGGCGTGATTTACAGAAAACGGATAATATTGGAATTTTCTTAAATGATAGGGAGTTGGTCAGGGGTTGCCTCAAATCAGCATTGGGAAGTTTTGATTATGGTTTCCAGATGCATGAACAGGAAATGACCCAGATCAGGTTGGTGTCTCAAGATGAGTTGAATTGAGCTTTGTTTATATGACTAGACTGGTTTTGTCTGCTTAGGGAATTTTCAAAATTGGTCTTCATTTGTTTTTTATTTTAACAGACCGAACTGAGCTCTCCCTTCTTTACACTCCCGCCCATAAACACAGCTACCCCAAACCTTCAGCGGACTTGCTTGTAGCTTGCTACAGTTCGCTTGTCCCAAATTGCAATTCTTCTGCTATTCCTGAATAGATACATCTTTTGGACAATTTTGAGCTTGACTCAGTTTACCTCTTTATTTAGGTCGACAATAGTTCCAAAATCTTTTTTTTCTTATTATGAGTACTTTATGACTATCTTAGCAACTTTCCAGTATGTAATACAGTATTAATGATAGTTACTGTGCCATATATTACTTACATTTTAACTATAAGATGCTTCAGGTAGAGTTTGACCCTATCCCCAGAGAAGGACTTGAATTGGACCAGCTTGTGTTACATGCCCACTCTGTTGTCATGGTAGCAGGGTCTGCTACCAAAAGAAGGAGAGCGAGAAGTGCTGGGAATGTCCAAAGGTATCAGAAGTTAACTCAGTGGCCATATCTTTAACTTCCCTAATAATGAGGGTTAAATAAGTGATTGGATATGTACAATCAATAAGAACAAGTTCAGAGGAAGGAAGGAAAGAACTCTGGGTAGAGCTCTCAGAGGAGGCTTTGCGGAGGCTAAAAGGAGTTGACCTCAGAGAATGGGTATGATTTAGAAAGAGAGGAAGATGGACTGTCTTTCATTTAGTAAATCAATCTGTATTTACAAAATGTGCATTAGATGTGACTAAGAAAGCCAAATTTGTCAAAAAGTAAAACATTAAAATCATCATCCTTGGAAGGGAAAATTCAATCCACTTTAGTGAAAGTTGAGAGAACTGAGGATAGAAGCTGTGTTTTTTTTTTATTTCTTGGTATTTCTCCCTCTCGTGGGTGAGCAGACAGTTAAATATCTGAAACGCAACCACCAACGAATCTTTTAAGCACCTCCTAAGTCATAAATAAAGCATTAGCCATCAAAATACCACACTTGGTGGGTGTATATACAAACAGTATGAAATATGGTTTCCCACACTGTAAGTGTTTACAATCATGTTGGTAAATGAAAAATCTAAACATGAAATCTAATGTACCAGATACAACCTCCAAATGTACTGAGCCTTAAAACCTTGAAGTATTGCCATTTCACTCCATCTAGAAGGACCTTCAGAAGAAATTGTAGGGGGAAAAAAAAGAGCACTTAAAAAATAAAGGAATCTTTTCTCCAGTGTTGAGCTCTTAAAGACATTCCAGGAAAATTTGTAATAAAATTCCGTAGTATAATGCCTTTTATTGGGACATTTAGCAAAGGTATTCATAATCCTTTTCCAATTTTCACATGGGTGAGGATTCACTGTGGCTTAGTCATCTTAACTGCTGTGGGTTACATTTGTATAAAGAGACAAAAAGTATACCGGAGTTAGAGGCATAGAATAAATCCCCAACATATGCCAGCGCAAAAACTGGCGACTTTTAATCAGGGAAGTGCAGGGTCATTTGTTGCAAAGTTAATGCAGTGTCCTGGGAGAGCTTGCACACCTAGCCGCTGGGGATTCAAGGGATCTACTAGCAAGAGCCAAGACCAGCTGGAGTCATGCTAGTTTGGGCTCCTCATGGAACACATGCTGATACTTGTAGCTTAAATGTCCAGGGGGGGGGGAATAATTCTGGGTGTTGCAGCTACCTACGTCTACCAGAGCAGTTGCGAAGATTCCAGGTCTCTCTTGATAAACTGTGGCCATTGTAACTTGTCCAAACCAGGGAGATTGGGCGGGAGAGAATGCGAGGGATCCTGGGACCCATCCACTCCCACTCCCACTTCCACTTCAGAAAAGGGAGTTTAACTTCTCTTTCCTCCCTGGCTTTGCCATCCCCTTTATATTTTCCCTCTCGCTCGGAAAAAGATAAGGACTTTAACCTGACTGCAGCTGAGTATGGAGATAGGCTAGGACGGAGTGGATTGTATAATTGATATAGTTCACGCAATTCAGGCAAAAATCTTGACTTACATGCTTTAGACAACACAGAGGAGGCAATTTAAGCCATTTATTAGCATTTGCACAGACCACAGGCCTAGGTATCCTCATAGGCCACTCCCATAGGACAGATGTTAAGTGGCAAATGCACTTCCTGCTGCAGGATAGATTGATCAGGCCACCCTACTTCAGCCACAACATTTTCACCGCCTTTTGTGTTTCTATCCATCTACACCTTGGTTACCTTTGTTACCTTAACTGTTTAAGGTTTAGGTGCTCTACCAATTCTAATCGGAGAAGGACTGCCTTGTAAATGCATGACTAGGAAAGATTCTTTAAAATGAAAAAACACCCTAAGGGGAATTTTAGGAATTCTCACCCTTTGTTGGTACTAGGCACACCTAATCCCTCATTTCCTACAGTCATGGGGTGGGGCGGGGGGTGGGGGGAGACAAACCTCCCTGCTTTTGTAATCGCCAAGGTCTCCTTCATCAAACCCAGCACTCTTCCTGTCAACTCACTCCACTACTGACTCTCCCCATGGGAGTGTGTTCCCTATTGCACTTTGAGGATGTGTAACTCTTCGTATGTTGTAATGACTGAAATCCCCTGAATTCATTCTTTACCACTATTTCTTATGGAAAAATTTCTTTTGGCATACGTGTTCTTACTTTGTGCAGACTTTTTAAAGGTCCCTCCTTTGGATATATCAAGGAATGCCTCCTTCTGTTTTGCAAAGTTCAAAGTTCTGGCCTGCATCCACTCCTTCCCTCGATCTGGTGCTCAGGGCTTCTACGTAGAGATTGATGAAGGATATATCTAGAACTATTTTAGCTATATCTTAAGAAGATTTGTCATTTTCTATTACAGGTAAACACTTATACACACATCTATAAAATATATCATTAATAGTAACCTATGTGTTTTATTTAATGGCAAACAAAACAAAACAAAAACCCAGTTACCTTCTAAACCCTAAAGAAAAAAGAATGCCCTCATATACTGAAAGAGAAAGGTTGAACCCCAACTGAATTGTCAGTCACCATTCTAGTGACCGGATGGAGTGACCAACCGTATTGCTAATGGGTGTGCCATGATCGTGGAAAAGACATCAAGAAATTATCCAGGGTAAGGGCTATTTCTGTTTCTTGATGATTCAGGTACATCTAGTTACACCCGTCACCCAGAAACACCAGACGTGTTTGTATGCTGGTTTTGTGTAGAGCTGGAAGGCCTCCAAATAACGTGCAAGTGGCAATAATCCTTTGAGTGCTGTGTTGCTTCACTGGCTTCTTAGTCACTCTTTGGAAACAACCCTCTAAAGTCACCAGTGACCTCCTTCTAATCTAGACAAGTCCAGAGGTCATTTTTTTTCAGCCCTCGTTTTCTGTATTTCACAGCATTTGGCACTTGGAACTTTTAAAGCTTCTCTCTCTTTTACTGTTCCTATTCTCATTTAGCCCATTAAAAGTGGATGTTCCCACATGATTATTCCTATGTATTGTTTTTTCCCTCTTGTAGTCTTTCTGCAATAAGGAGGGAGGAAATGTGGTCACAAATTGTACTGCTTAGCCTTAGGTCTGCCTGTGAGGAGCAGAGACCTAAAAGAATAATTGCTTAAGACAGAAAGCTTATTTTTCTCTCTCACGTGAAATTTCCGAGGTGGGCACTCTGCAGCAGGTATGGAAGCTGTGTTCCATAAATCCTTAGGGATCTAGGTGCCTTCCTGCTTTCAGCTCCACCCCCATGAGGCCTAAGTCCTTATATACCCTCTCCCAGGCGGGGGAGTAGAAAAAGGAAGAGAAATAAAGACAAAGCAGGTGTGTACCAGCTTTTAAGAAAGAGATTCTTAGAAACTGCTTTATGGACATTTCCACTTACATCCCTTTGGCTGGAACTTCTGCCATAACACAATCTGACCTACAAAGATGGTGGGAAAATAGAGTCTTCATTCTGGGCAGCTATGTGCCCATCTGAAAACTCTAGATTGTAGAAGGGGAAAACAGATTTGTAAAGACATTCTACTATATTTTCTTCTAGCAGTTTTAATATTTGCCTTTCACAAGTATGTGTTTTATCCATGTGGAGCTGATTTTGGCTACGGCATTAGGTAAGAAATATAATTTGACTTTACTTTCCTATCAGGTAATTAATTATTGCAGCGTCTTTTATTTCTTTTCTCCCAATGATCTATGACGCCAGTTCTGGCAAATTGCTATGCATGCATGGGTCTGTCCCTATGCTCTCTGTCCTGGATTTGCCGCATCTATTTGTCTTTCTGTAAGCTACATCTTTATTACTAGGTTGGTCCATTAGCAGTTACCAATATTTGGTTTTGACCTAGAAAAATGTCAATTTCATATGAATTAAAACTAATCCTAAAGCTTCATAATAAGCCTTGTTATTACAAGTTCCTCTCCCTATTTCCTCATACATACTTTTCTTTCTCAGGAGCATCTTGCTTATTTTTGGTACTTTATTCTTTCATATAGATTTTAGAATCTGTTTTCCAAGTTCCAGGAAAGAACATTTTTAGCACTTTAGTTAAAATTTGTTGAATTTATAGATTATTTTATGGGATAATTGGTATCTACATAGTATCGCACCTTTCTGTCTATGAACATGATACATCTTTTCATTTATTTAGATATTCTTTAATGTCTTACAATGAAGATTTGTTATTTTCTCAATAAATTTCTCACACATATTCTGACATGTCACTTTGGTGCAATAATCTAGTTCTTTTTCAAATTACTCTCATTTCATACACAGACATCGTTCATTTATATTTACTTACATATTTGCCAATTTATTTGCTTATTAGTCCTTCTTGAATATCAGGCCTAGCTCACGAGATGAGTTTCTTTTTTCCTAAAGTACATTGTTTAGAACTTCTTTTAGTAAGGGTGTGCTGGTGGTAAATGTTTTCTGTCTTTTTTTTTTTCCTATGGATATGCTTTTTCACTCTTTTAAATTAAAGTTTCGGCAGGAATAAAATTATAGATAACCTTTTGGACATTTTATTCTGTTGGTGTTTCCCATATTGTTGTTGAGAATCTGCTCACAGTCTGTTATCCACTTTTTTTCTCTCTCTCTGGCTGCATTTTTAGATTTTCTTCTTGTCATTGGTGTTTTAAAACTTCACTATCGTGTACTGAAATGAGAATGTCCTTTTATTGACTCTTATTGGTATTGTTGTGCTTCCAGAACTGAAGATACATGACTTTCAGGGAATCTGAAGAATTCAAAGCCATTAATTCTTTGAATGTCAATTTTCTTCCATTTCTTTACGTTTTTTCCTTTGTTAACTCCAAATAGATGTATGTGTGTCTTTATTCTGTTCTCCAAATCTCCTACATTTTTTTTTATTCCAAAGGCGCTGCCTTCCTTTTGGTTTTCTCAGATCTCTCTTGTGAGGGCTCTAATTCTCTCCTCAGCTGTGTCCAATCTGTTGTTTAAGCAATCTGCTGAGTTTTGAAGTTCAAAATTTGTATTATTAATTTGTGAAAATTCTTTTGAGTTCTTTTTCAAATGTTCCTGGTTATTTCTTGAAATTGCCATATTCTATGTTCTTATTTTTAATTCTCCCTTATCCACCAAAACTTTTAAAGTGTATTTTAAGATAATCTGTATCTGATTATTCGAACATCTGAAGACCTTGGGCTGTTTTGCTCTGTCTCTTGTTAGTGTCTTGTTTACTTGTGTTTTTGATCATTTTATATTATATTCTTCCTCTTGGCTGATATTAATTTATGGAGATTTTGAGGAATCTAGGTTAAGGGAATTGCTCCTCTAAACAAGATCCTTGTTTCCTTCTGCCAGGTGTCCTGAGCCACTAATAACCTGGAAACCCTTAAAAATTAATTTTGCTTGCAGTTTACTAGAATGCAAAGATACCAAGGGTTCAAGTCCCTAACCTTTGAGAAGGCAGGCTTGTCATTATGAATTTCCAGGGGAGAGTCATTTTTCCTTTCTACCAAGACCTAAGGCAAACTGGTTCCTCTGTTGCTCTCCTTTACAGTGGATGAATTTTTTTTCTGGCTTACATTTTTATTGAGGGACTATCTCTTCAAGTAACCCAACTTTCTCTAAGAGTCTCAGATTTGACTTATTACTGTGATCCAGACTGAGGTCTTTCTCACCCTTCCAGGTCTCAATTGTTAAAACACGAGCATCTAGATTCCTGCTGTCTGGAGATGCCCCCTGAGTAGTCTATGACTTTAGTACCTGCTTACACTGAGTTTCATGTCCTTTTGGCCTCCTTCTTTTTTTCCTGTGAATTTGTCTAACTTTTTTATTATTCATCTACGTATTTTAAAGTCTGTTTTATTTTATCCAGAATTTCTCAGGGTTTATAGTTTCTGGAATATATAGCTGATCCTATCGCTGAAAGCGGAACTTGCTACTATTCCTTCCTATGGAATGTTGTCCATTCTAGTGATTATTATCATCAATTCTATGCTAATGGACAGTGAATCCCAAATCTAGATCTTCAGACCTACACTGTCATCTGCTTTCTATTTCCCATAAGCATTCGGTATTTTTGTTTTTGTTTTTGAAAATTTATTTATTTATTTTAGAGATGGTAGGAGGGGCAGTGGGAGAGGGAGAGAGAGAATCTTAAGCAGGCTCTGCACCCTAGCCCGGAACCTGGCACAAGGCTCCATCTCATGACCCAGAGATCATGACCTGAGCTGAAATGGAGCGTTAGATGCTTACTAGACAGAGCTACCCAGGTGCCCCTCCCATAGGCATTTGTTAATATGAACTAGCAACTTGAATATTTCATCAGCTGTTAAAGGTCAAGGTGTCCAAAGTGGAATTTATCTTCTTCCAGGAATTGATTCTTCTATCCGATGTTGCTATTTTGTTCTTTAACAAATCAACAGTATTCCTAGTTTTTAGCCGGTAAGCCTCGAAAATACAAGAAACACCTTTTATCCTTTATGCAACCTGTCACTGTCTCCTCTCTTCACTTCAATATCTGTATTGTAAACTATCATTCTTTTTTTTTTTTAAGATTTATTAATTTATTTGAGAGGGAGAGTGTGCCTGTGCAGGGGGGAGGGGCAGAGGGAGAAGAGCATCTTAAGTAGACTCCATGCTGAGTGCAGAGCTGTAGACAGGGCTCCATCTCAGGACTATGAGATCACCACCCTGAGATAGCCACCTGAGGCCAAAGCAAGAGTTGGCTGCATAATCAACTGTGCCAAGAAGGCACCCCTATAAATTATCATTCTTAATTCCTACCCAGAATATAAGATACTAATCTCCTCACTTAAGAATAATTTGATATAATTTCAACATATCTAGTATGAATTCATCTTTGTGAAAGGTAATATGCAAACTGCTGTAGTTGATATAAAAGACATGTTATTTGGCTCTTTCCTCAAGATTCTTGGTTTCAAATGGCTACTAAAAGGAGTTTATTTACGAAATTCATATATATTATTTTTCAATTAAGTATTGACTAAATATAATCGAATGCCCAAATGTCTGCATCAGGTAACACATGTGGGGGCAAGAAAGAAGAAATTCTAATGTTTGCTGGCGTTAGGGAATGACACTGAAGACAATGTGAAGAAAGGCAAAGCTGAGAGAAATGCTTTACTGATGACAGATGACATCATTTCAGTGCCTGCATCTAGTCAAATACCAGCTAGGTAAATAAATCAATAAATTCCCATCCTCCTTTTCTTTATTTTTCTTTAGCTTCTTCTTGCTAAATTTTTTTTCACCTTTTAAAAACAAATCTATTTTTTTCTAGCCATCCTTCATTCCCCTTTAGGGATCTAGTTGGGGCTCGATTTCTACAATAAAAATAATCCCGGTTATCCACACTCAGTGAGGTTTTGGTCTTGCAGTTCCCCAAGAGTCCCTGCTTTTTCTTGATTATAGTTGCTACCTTTTCTTCAAGATTCATATCCCCTTGAAATGTGCCATGGATCTTCTAACATTGTTTTCTTCCTACTTTTGGATACATATTGCATTTATTTTCAATTTTTTTGAAAAAAAGAATAAAACAACATGTAACTAAGTATTAATTATTTTCTATCTCCCTTAATCTCTTTAATGAATGTTTAATATAGGAAAGTAAATATTTTGGTCATCTTTTATTTTCCCAGTGATAAACATAATGCCTGATTGGTAGTTAGTGTTCAATACCTTTTAATTAAACCTAATCGTGTAGAGAGAGGACTGTACCATACGAAATGAAAAAGAATGTTTATTCCTTTTACATCTGCCACCAACCATAGTCCCGTCTCTGACTCAACATGCACATTTACCTTGTGACTTGATGGGCAGTCGGGAACACTTTATTCCAATATAAGTATTCTTGCATTATGGGACACCTTAAAATTCACCTTCAAAGAATCAAATTATTGACTCAAAATGTGGATTATTATATGTTAATATTTTTACCTAGTTCCAGAGTATTTGTCCTATCACTTGATTCATTAATTTTCTGCCTTTGCTTGAAACTCCGATTCTAATTCACTGCTAATAATAATGAGTGGGTTTTTTTTTAGCATTTTTCATATTTTAATGCATAGTATTACTTTTTAAATTATAACTTCTGATTATTCATTTGTAGCATACAGACATACAACTGCTTTTTTTGCCCCTCTAGTGCTTTTATTTTTTTATTTTTTTTATTATTAACATATTAATGTATTATTTGTTTCAGGGGTACAGGTCTGTGGTTCATCAGTCTTTCACAATATACAGTGCTCACCACAACACATACCCTCCCCAATGTCCATCATCCAGCCACCCCATCCTCCCACCCCTTTCCACTCCGGCAACCCTCAGTTTGCTTCCTGAGATCAAGAGTCTCCTATTGTTTCTCTCCCTCTCTGGTATCTTCTTGTTTCATTTTTGTCCCCTCTTCCCCTATGATCCTCTGCCTTGTTTCTTAAATTCCACATATCAGTGAGATCATATGATACTTGTCTTTCTCCAATTGACTTATTTCGCTTAACATAATACCCTCTAGTTCCATCCACATCATTGCAAATGGCAAGATTTCATTTTTTGGTGGCTGCGTAATATTCCATTGTATATATCACTTCTTCTTTATCCATTCATCTGTCAATTGACATCTGGGCTCTTTCCATAGTTTGGCTATTGTGGACATTGCTGCTATGAACATTGGGGTGCAGGTGCCCCTCCGGATCACTACATTTGTATCTTTGGGGTAAATACCCAGTAGTGCAATTGTTGGATCATAGGGTAGCTCTATTTTCAACTTTTTGAGGAACCTCTATACTGTTTTCCAGAGTGGCTGCACCAGCTTGCATTCCCACCAACAGTGTAGGAGGGTTCCCCTTTCTCCGCATCCTCGCCAACATCTGTCATTTCCTGACTTGCTAATTTTAGTCATTCTGACTGGTGTGAGGTGGTATCTCCTTGTGGTTTTGATTTGTATTTCCCTGATGCTGAGTGATGTTGAGTACTTTTTCATGTGTCTGTTGGCCATTTGGGTGTCTTCTTTGCAGAAATGTCTGCTCATGTCTTCTGCCCATTTCTTGATTGGATTATTTGTTCTTTGGGTGTTGAGTTTGATAAGTTCTTTATAGATTTTGGATACTAGCCCTTTATCTGATGTCATTTGCAAATATCTTCTCCCATTCTGTTGGTTGTCTTTTGGTTTTGTTGACTGTTACCTTTGCTGTGCAAAAGGTTTTTATCTTGATGAAGTCCCAATAGTTCATTTTTGCCCTTGCTTCCCTTGCTTTTGGCAATGAGTCTAGGAAGAAGTTGCTGTGGCCAAATTGAAGAGGTTGCCTATGTTCTCCTCAAGGATTTTGATGGATTCCTGTCTCACATTTAGGTCTTTCATCCATTTTCAGTCAATTTTTGTATATGCTGTAAGGAAATGGTCCAGTTTCATTCTTCTGCATGTGGCTGTCCAATTTTCCCAACACTATTTGTTGAAGAGGCTGTCTTTTTTCCATTGGATATTCTTTCCTGCTTTGTCAAAAATTAGTTGAACATAGAGTTGAGGGTCCATTTCTGAGTTCTCTATTCCGTTCCATGGATCTACTTGTCTGTTTTTGTGCTACTACCATACTGTCTTGATGATTATAGCTTTGTAATAGAGCTTGAAGTCTGGAATTGTGATGCCACCAGCTTTGGTTTTCTTTTTCAGTATTCCTCTGGCTATTTGGGGTCTTTTCTGGTTCCATACAAATTTTAGGATTATTTGTTCCATTTCTATGAAAAAAGTTGATGGTATTTTGATGGGGATTGCGTTAAATGTTGTAGATTGCTCTAGGTAGCATAGACATTTTCACAAGATTTCTTCTTCCAGTCCATGAGCATGGAACATTTTTCCATTTCTTTGTGTCCTCCTCAATGTCGTGTTCTTGACCTTAAGGGAAAACTCTCAGTTTTCCTCCATTGAAAATGATATTCACTGTGGGTTTTTCATAGATGGCTTTTATGATATTGAGGTATGTTCCCTCTATCCCTACACTGTGGAGAGTTTTAATCAAGAAAGGATGCTGTGCTTTGTCAAATGCTTTTTCTGCATCTATTGAGATGTTCTTGTCCTTTCTTTTATTAATGTAGTGTATCACATTGATTGATTTGCAAATGTTGAATGAACCTTGAAGCTCAGGGATAAATCCCACTTGGTCGTGGTGAATAATCCTTTTAATGTACTGTTGGATCCCATTGGCTAGTATTTTGGTAAGAATTTTTACATCCATGTTCGTCAGGGATATTGGTCTGTGATTCTCCTTTTTGGTGGGGTCCTTGTCTGGCTTTGGGATCAAGGTAATGCTGGCCTCATAAAATGAGTTTGGAAGTTTCCCTTCCATTTCTATTTTTTTGGAACAGTTTCAGAGGAATAGGTATTAATTCTTCTTTAGATGTTTGGTAGAATTCCCCAGGGAAGCCATCTGGCCCTCAGTTCTTGTTTGTTCAGAGGTTTTTGATTACTGCTTCAATTTCCTGGTTATGGTGTCTGTTTAGGTTTTTGATTTTTTCCTGGTTCAGTTTTGGTAGTTTATACATCTCTAGGAATGCATCTGTTTCTGCCAGATTGTCTAATTTGTTGGCATATACTTGCTCATAATATGTTCTTATAATTGTTTGTATTTCTTTGGTGTCGGTTGTGATCTCTCCTCTTTCATTCACGATTTTATTTATTTGGGTTCTTTCTCTTTTCTTTTTGATAAGTCTGGCCAGGGGTTTATGAATCTTATTAATTCTTTCAAAGAATCAGCTCCTAGTTTTGTTGATCTGTTCTACTGTTCTTTTGGTTTCTCTTCATTGATTTCTGCTGTGATATTTATTATTTCTCTTCTCCTGCTGGGCTTAGGCTTTATTTGCTGTTCTTTCTCCAGCTCTTTTAGGTGTAGGGTTAGGTTGGGTATTTGAGAACTTTCTTGTTTCTTGAGAAAGGCTTGTATTGCTATATACTTCCCTCTTAGGATTGACTTTGTTGCATCCCAAAGATTTTCAGCAGTTGTGTTTTCATTTTCATTTGTTTCCATGAATTTTTTAAATTCTTCTTTAATTTTCTGGTTGACCCATTCATTCTTTAATAGGATGCTCTTTAGTCTCCATGTATTTGAGTTCTTTCCAACTTTCCTCTTGTGATTGAGTTCAAGTTTTGAAGTATTGTGGTCTGAAAATATGCAGGGAGTGATCCCAATCTTTTGGTACCAGTTGAGACCTGATTTGTGACCCAGGATGTGATCTATTTGGGAGAATGTTCCATGTGCACTCGAGAAGAATGTGTATTCTGTAGCTTAGGAATGGAATGTTCTGAATATATCTGTGAAGTCCATCTGGTCCATTGTGTCATTTAAAGCCCTTATTTCCTTGTTGATCTTTTGCTTAGATGATCTGTCCATTTCAGTGAGGGGGTGTTAAAGTCCCCTATTATTATTGTATTACTATCAATGTGTTTCTTTGATTTTGTTATTAGTTGGCTTATATAATTGGCTGCTCCCATGTTAGGGGCATAAATATTTACAATTGTTTGATCTTCTTGTTGGATAGACCCTTTAAGTATGATATAGTGTCCTTCCTCATCTCTTATTACAGTCATTGGTTTAAAATCTAATTTGTCTGGTATGAGGATTGCCACCCCAGCTTTCTTTTGATGTCAATTAGCATGATAAATGGACTTCTACCCCCTCTTTTTAAATCTGGGGGTGTCTTTGGGTCTAAAATGAGTCTCTGCCGAGATCATATTGATGGGTCTTGCTTTTTTATCCAATCTGATACCCTGTGTCTTTTGATTGGGGCATTTAGCCCATTTGCATTTAGGGTAACTATTGAAAGATATGAATTTAGTGCCCTTGTATTGCTTGTAAGGTGACTGTTACTGTATATTGTCTCTGTTCCTTTCTGGTTTATGATACTTTTGGGCTTTCTCTTTGTTTAGAGGACCCATTTCAACATTTTTTTGTACGGCTGGTTTGATGATTGCAGATTCTTTTAGTTAATAATAATGAGTTTTAAGAAACTCACCATGGATTATGTGTGCTATATCTGCTATACTCTGTGATCTGTAAAGGTGTTTAGATCTAGAGGAACATGCATTTAGATAATTCACTGTTGGAGATTCTATCACAGATGGTACTCCTAATTTATGACTATAAAGGCAGAGATCTTATTTGTATTTTCATTCTTTTTATCCTCCTTGAGTTACCAGTACAGTTCCTTGAACCTGATAGATTCTCAATAAATATTTGTTAAATAAATGAAAAAAATATTGTATATTCATAATAAGATATATATGGGTCCAACACTTTTGTTTGTAAAATCTGAATCTTGTACAGTATCCTATTTTCAGAACTATGTTGATAGATGGTCACTCAAATAATTTGGCATCCCTATCTCGAAGGATTTATTTGTCATTCAGTAAGTCAATGTGCTAGGTAGCTAATGCAAATAGAGAAGGGGGTGGCACCAAGGAACATGGGAACAACTGATAGGTGTTTTAAAATACATCTCCTTTTTAAGTATTAAATAACGTAATTTAATGAGAGATCCTTATTGAATTATGAAGTTTGTCGATAAACAGACCAGTGGCCTGAGTGGTCAGAATATCTAGATTTTATTGTAGCTTATTGATAGCTAGATATGTGACTTTGTATTGTATCACCATTGGTCCAGTTTCCTTATTTAAAATGAAAAGTTGTCTTAATTTTGTGAGGGTTCCTTCCAGCTCTAACTTCCTATATTTTATATTCATTCCACATGTGTTATATATTGCAAACTTACTGGTCCACAGTTGGAGGCACCAGCCATCCCTGCTGCTACCCAACGGAGAATGTGGTTTTCATGCAGAATGCAATCTTGGTGTGATCAGATCTTCATATTTTTAAAAAAAGAAACCAGAAATCTGGATTTTTATGTAAAATTTCAAACTTTTAAATATTAGCCACAGAGTCAAATAGCTTTAAAACACTGTTTAATCCAAACAAAACACAACAGTGGGTTGGGTTTGGCCCATGGACTGCCAGTTTATCCTTTAAAGGATTTTTTTTTCTGCTCTTACCATTTTCAATTACTACTTTTCTGGTCAGTGAACAACAGCTGCTGCATATTAGTTTTTTCCTGCTTCCACAGAGGATAGCTCTAGCCCAGTAGAGTTAGATCATAATATGTGTAGGTTTAGTGTTCCAGGATGACATTGAAATTATGACATGAGGAAAAACTATATTCTGCAACTCTTACTTCAGATTTCCAAGTACACTATGGCTAGTTACTTTATCTAGATCCTAAGTAGAGAATTGCCACAGTATTCGGGAGAATAAAAGAGAGATCTATGAAGGGCTTCAGAAGTTCAACAGGCGGCAATTCAGTAGAAACCTTAATGTCTATATCTCATTTTTTATCAAAGAGAGAGGACACAAAGTAGGCTCAGTGAGGGAGGACTGTTGTTACATATCTAACCAAATTATATTCCTTCTGCAAGTTTTATGCCTGGTGAAGTCATTTAAACTTAATTAAAATTTAATTGAATCCGAATGATGTGGCAGAAAATCACATGGCCACTGGAGTCAGACTTGGGTGTGAATCTAATTTCAGTCACTAACTGTATAACCTGAAAGTTATTAATCTTGTATGTGCCTCAGAAACCTCTTCCACAAAAAGGGACAATAATTCTTACCTCTGATGCTCGTTGTGGGGAACAGAAATAGCACATTGATGATATGGAGTGTATAACAAGTAATAGCTGAACTTAAACTAAATTTAACATTCTTCTTTATGGAGCCTCTTCTGCGTGACAGTTTCTGTTTGTGTCCTGCAGAGGAAATAACACGAGCGCAGCATTATTCCTACTTTCAAAGATTAAGTGCTTGTAATTGCAAATAAGGTAAAACCACAGATAGCTATCATTCATGGTAGACTCTAATTTATATTAACAGATAGAGAGCACAAGAGCACATAGAAGAGAAAGTTCTGTATTATCTCTTTTATGAACACTTTTATTATGCTCCTCATTGAAAAGTTCTTGAGTCTTGGTTATTTTAGTAGGAAGAGATTGATTGAGAAGAAGTACCAAGAAAGGGCTTCCAGGAGAAGGTAACAGCATAAGAAAACACATGTTTTCCAGAAATCGGAGGAGATATAGTGAAGACATTGATGGAAAATATAATGGGAACAGAAAAAATAATGGAAAGAAAAGTTTTGGAAAGATGGTGGCATTAGCAGAGATATTCAATTTCCTCATCACCAGATTCCAATAGAAATGGCCAAGGTCATGCAAAAATCTTTGAAAACTAGAAACTGTGAGATTCATCTTCTAAAAATGTCAAAAAATTTCAGCTACATAAAGTCCAAAAATGACAGATTAAATAAAGCATAGAAGAATGACCTAAAGCTTCCTCTCCTAGAAAGAGCAAGTGTTCTCTGAAAAGTAGAGATTAGTGGAGACTGGTAGAGCATATTGATGGGCCATTAATTCAGAAGAATGGCAGGCTTGGGGTAAGAAGCCACAAGAAGCAAAAACCAGAAGATCAAAAGTTTTATCCTGGAGAAATGGAGGAAGTTCTATCTCCTTGGGCATCTTCTATTCTAGCAAAGGACAGATACAATTGAATTTTTTTCTTTATCTATGAAGGCATGTAAATAGGGAATATCACCAAACACATCAAAATGATATTGTATTCAAAAGGATAAGACCACCTTTCTGTAAGTGGATGAAGAAAAATTTAGCAATGTTCTCATTCCTGTTACTAACATGATTCAGGAAGTCGTCACAGCTATAAAAATTGAGCAAGCTGTTGTGAAAAGGAAATATTCTGAACTCATGAAAGATTGTATGGGAATTTTTAAAAATGCTTAACTAAAAGGAGGCAGTGAAAAATTTGATTGAATACATTGAGAACTGAATAATGATATTTGAAACTTTGAAAATTTCTCCAAGAACCTACGGGACAAGAAATGGAATTCTTGAGAGAGAGAACAAAAGAAAATTGAGCACAGATTTAGGGAAAAAATCTACATACGATAGGATGGAAATCAGTAAGCAACAGAATAAAAGAACAGAAAGAACAAGTAAAGAAGTAAAAGGAAATTGTGCCAAACTGAAGAAAACTCCAAGTTTTTGGGGTGCCTGGGTGGCTCAGTCAGTTAAGCATCTGCCTTTGGCTCAGGCAATGATCTCAGGGTTCTGGGATCCAGCCCTGAGTCCTGAGGCTGCTGGCTCCCTGCTCAGTGGGGAGTCTGCTTCTCCCTCTCCCTCTGCCGCTTCCCCCTGCTTGTGTGCTCTCCCTCTCTCTCTCAAATAAATAAATAGAATCTTCACACACACACACACACACACACACACACACACACACGCTTTTCATTGAGACAATTCACCAATTATCAGGCAAATTTAATGGAAATGTACCACACCTAGAAATAGCTTGCTGAAATTCTTAAAAATCAAAGATAAAGAAATAAACTTAAAGGCATAGAACCTAATTACAACAAGTTGGGTAAAAAAAAGATCTAAGATGGTGCTCTATTCATACTTTTCCCAAATACTAAAGACAATAAGAATGGAGAATGACAAAAGGGTTTTGGATTCTGAAACATTGCTACACAAGAATTCTATACTCACAATATGTTTGGCAAATGGAATGTGTTTGGGCAAAAGAGAGATATTTTCTATCTTCAGGGGCTAGGGGAATCATTAGTGTACCTTTCCTGAAAAAAAGAAATTAGTTTAACACACATCTGGGGGAGACTACTGAAATTGACAGTTAAAACAAAATAATAAACTCAAGGATAAGAAAGTCATAGTTAAAAAGATTAATTTTGAGCAATAAAGCCATTTGAATATCAATAATTATTTCTTGGGTGATGAAATATTTTGAACATCAAAAATAATCTTTAAAGTAATGCGTGACAAGCAAAGAATAACCTAATAATAATTCAATCTAAAAATTCAGATTAAATCAACAATAACTGGAAACTGATAAGAAAAATGAAAGAATGATAAAGTAATATCATATCATATACATGGAAAATAAATGTATACTTTTGATTCTTGATACTAGTAACTAGGGAAACTAGATTCTAATGTATTTTTAAAGTAGAATTTAATATTTTTATCACTGCCAGAAAGAAAACATGATGTAAGCCTTCCAAATCAGTAGAAAAAAATGAAAGAAAGAATAACCCCCAGGTGAATGTCATGATATAATAATTAAATAAAATAAGCAGTAACTATGTAAGCTCAAATTCAAATAATTATTAGTTCTATGTTACCAAAGTATGCAATAAATTTACTTGTTTATTAATTTATGCTTATCTAAATTGTATACACTTTTACATAAGCACAGATTCATTACATAATAAAAACAGATCACTTATATTTGAGTCAGTGTAGCAAATGTTATTAAAACAATTAAAAATTATTTTCAGGTATGAAAAATGCTACCAATATACTAGCAATGAAAAAAAAGGGAGGATCTTTCCACTTTTGTAAAGAAGGACATATATAGATAGACCAAAATATCTTTGAATGGTAAAATTAAGATTTATATCATTTTCATGTTTTTTGCACAAATTTTTACAATTACCTGGAGTATTTTTATAATTATATAAAAAAAAAAAAACCCTAAAAAACTAAACTGAATGCTATCTAGAGTTTGGCGGGGCTGGGTTGTGGAGGACTTGAATAACAGGTTAAGGAGTTTGGATGCATTCTTGGTCAATGGGAAGCCACTGAAGCTTTTTAAGAAGGGAAGTGATGTGAACAGATTTGTATCCTGAAATTTAGACAGAATTATTGTTATTGTTTAGGTTGGATTCAAGTAGAAAATTGCCTGGAATTTATTGTAATGGTCTAGACAGGAAGTAATAAGGGCCAGGACTACATCTCTGTAGCAAGGATAGGAAAGAGGAGAGGCATTTGATATAACAGAGAGGAACAGTCAAGGGGAGTTGGTGACAGTGTTCAATGTTAGAGAGTAGGGGAGAGAGAGAGAGAAACCTAAGAGATATGGAGTCAAATTTATTGGGAGAACAATGATACTCTTAGCAGGGATAAGACAGTGAAGGAAAGCAGGAAGAGGAAAAGGTTTAAGAAAAAGGATGACAAGTTTGATTTCAAATATGTTAAATTTCTGGTGTTGAAGAGACATCCCGTCTTTGGGGTGTTATAGAATAATGGCTGAAATCCATCTTTCCTCCAAAAGAGGAAATACTCTTTTGGAGCTATAATGGTCTCACTGGATGATCCTTTTCCTTTCTTGACAGCACATGGGTAGAAATCCAGAGACTCCCAGCCCCGTATGGCCAATGACCTATGTGAGTGCCTGCTTCCTTCCCTGCCTTGAGTTTAGAAGCATAACACTAACCCCAATGCCAAAGACCCCACCTGGGTTAAAGTCCCATGAAAAGCCTGTGGAGCCCAGATCTTCCTCATTTCTATACTGCTCTGGAACCTGAGATGCTAAAGCCTGTTCTCAGTGCTTGCTCAGTCCTCTTCCCTAATCTATCCTCCCAAGAGTGAACTATGCTGTGGCTCTGTTTCTCTTGATCCACAGGGTAGGCAAAGGGTCATTGTTTTGGAGAGAAATATAGATTGAGGTGGGTGTATACTCCATGTAGCTAAGGCTCTTTGTGGTGAAAGATGGAGGCAGATGTGAGAAAAGGTGAGTGGACCACAGTATTGGGGTAGGGCCATTTGTACTTTTGTCATGAATCATGCAATCTACTTGGCAGAAGGCAAGCAGAAGCAATGCATAGGACAATTAAAGGACACTTAAAATCTAAGAGTAGATTAATATTTTGGTTACTGGTGCTGAATACTGAGTACAACTGAGTACACCAGTAGGTAGGGGGAAAATCAGGTACAGATTTTTTATATGGTGTTTTTCCTAAACCACAATTAGAGGCCCACTGGAAGAGTTTCCTTTCCCTTTGTGACTCACAGAAGACTGAAATCACCATTTCCTACTGAGGGGAAACAAGAAAAGGGAGGAGATGTATCATACTTTGGTCAACCCTGGTTTTTTGCTTATTAGACTGGTTCCTAAATAATGAAAAACATTTTCCTCATGTTCCTCCTCAGTCCATGCCTCCTTCCACATCCTCAGCACCGTTCATAAGCCCAAAACTGCTCTTAAAGACTAGATTTGGCAACTTAAATGACTTGTACCTCTGCTTCCAACCTCTTTTTAAAACTCTGCCTTGACACCAAGCCCTACTGCCCTCTTCTATCATATGGCCATAACTGATTGGATCAAAGAGGAGGCATTTAGGCCAATATTCCTGGGTGTTAGAAAGCAGTAATGGTGGATTACCCAAGACACCATTTTGGACCAGGTGCAACCAAGGGGGGCCAATCAAGATAAGGAAGATACAAAGGAAGGTCAAGATATAGATGCTCCTGCTTCCCAAGGGAAACAAAAAAATTGCCCCACTCCTGGACTTCCCAGTTCCAGTACTTATCCTCATGTAGCTCTGCTCTTCCTTTTCTTTTCTTAGCTGCCTGTTAAATACCTTGTGCCTCCTTATAGTACAGATCTTTTGTCTAAGCTAGCTAAGTATCCATTCCTTGTCACAGATAATCACAAAGACACGTACGTCAACTATACTAACGTGGGAGAACTTAATCCCTTCTCCTTAAGATTCAATAGTTGACTCTACTGGATTTGTTTATGGTGATCTTTCTTCTCTCATATAAAGATTCTGGGGCACCAGAATTAACCTCTGGGTTACTCTCACAACTAAGCAGATTTGGGTGAGGAATCTTGGCTTTGTTTTCTTTCTTTGGCTGTCCTCATACCAAGCTCTGTTCTACAACTCAGTCCTGCTTCATAACTACTGATAATTGAAATGTGATCAACAACATATAAAAAGTATCCATAAGCCCCTTGGTGCAATGTGCAAATCCAGTTTTCCCTGGTTAACTCACTTTTCCTCTCCTTTTCTTCATAGTCAGTCCCTTTCTTAGCTTATTCTAAATGTTATGATGAAGTAAGAGGCCAGTGTGCAAAGTTTCTGTATGCATCTTTTTCATTCTTCTGACTTTGCTAGAAACTACTGCCTGGGCAGGCAAGATGATACACTCAACTTCATACTCTACCCAATTTTGTGGCAAAAGTATTAAAACATTGGACATTTGAACAGTATTCAGAGCTCTCCCACTGAATACAGGTCTCAAAACTTAGTCAATACTGACTGTGGACAGAGTCACAGGTGAACAGAGGCATAAAACCATCTTCTTTATCCAGTACCTTCTCCTTTGTTGCTCTGATTTCTCAGATCTCTGGCTGGGCTGCCTGGATTGCCCAGGAGGAATTCTTTGCTATGGATTATATGCAGTCCATTGTGGAACTGCATTTAGCAGAGAATATGGTTGGCAGGCTCTCTCCAACCTACTTCCCAGATAATTTTGGCTCGCATGCCAAGATGTTGCATTATATTTAAATTGTCATTCATAACAAATATGTAGGTAAAAGATAAAAGGAAATTATAGCTTCAAATTTTATAAAATTTATAAAATGCTTTCACACACATAAACTTACTTGCTCTCAGGAAGGTCTATGAAATAGGTACTATTATCTCCTTTGTTTTACAGATGAGCACACAGCCTCAGAAAAGTTAATGATGTTGATAAATGGCAGAGCTAAAGCTTATCTCCAAGTCAAGTATTTTTTGTCTACATCCCGCTACCACTCATTCCTTCGCTCAACAAATATTTCTTGAGTGCCTATGTGGCACTATGCTCAGAACTAGATACACTTCTCTCTCCATCTTGGAAGATCAGGGAAGGCTTTTCAGTAGGAGTGGTGTCCAAGCTGAGAAAGGAAGAAGTGGTAGATGTTCTTCAGCAAAGTGGGAGGGCTGGGAGCCTTCCAGGCAGACCAAATTTTTTATCTCTAAACTATCCCAGTGGACCTGAGACATAGAAATTAGGCAAGGCGTGAGGAACTAAATTTCCACAGTTGTGCAATCTCATATTTAAAACATGAAGACATGCATCAATTAGATTTTTTTTTTACTTTGAGAGTCAAATTAAGTGTCTTGTCACTACCTCTCCAGACCAAAGAGAGTTTAACACTTCAAAATGGCCTTTGGTTTGTTTTTACTAACTTAATGATAATTGTTTGGCAATCGAATTTCTTTTTACCACCTCAATAGTAATTGAAGATCGAGTTTTGCCTGTGTACCTTTCACAAGGACTCTGAGGCTGCTTCCTTTTTTGAGGCAACACTTCACAAAGACTGGAACCTACCTTTTCAAAAGCCAGGTAATAGGGTTTGCTATCCTTTAGGAAAATGGATGCTGGCTGCAGAAGCGAGACGTGTTCCTTGGTATTCCACGGCATGTTTATGCAGAAACACGTCCCCTAGTTAAGCAAAGTCATGACTCCTTTTACAACATGTAGGACACCTCTCTACATGACAAGGACTAACAAAGCCACAGGCAAGACCAAACTGACAGCCTGGTTGGGATGTGTCTTTGGAGCATAGTTTCATCATCTTCCTAATAAATCCCATATTTCACTGGCTTTGAGGAGAGTCAACACCCAAACAATGTAATAAACAATACTTTTGAAAGGAGGAGAGCATTCGCAGGGGTGAGGTGAGGAGATAGTTTACAACAGAACCTTGAGAACAACACTAGAAAGAAAGAGAGCAGGAAACAGTGCAGGAACAGGGGACACATCTGGCTTAGGTGGGATTATGTGCAACACGTACGAAGAGATAAACTCAGGGCACTTACATAGGCAATCAAGGGACATGGCTAAAACTCTGTGTTCAGTTATCACAAATATAGTCATTTCCAGGTGAATTCATCGGGAGAAGCTGGGATGGCAATTCATCAGGGGAAAACTTACTTCAAGGTCTATAATTATGGGCTATTTGAAGAACAAGAGGGTATGGGGAGATTCCTACTGTTGATTGAATGACTCAGAAGGCTGGTTTCAGGATGAATATATAAATTCATAAATGAATAAATTAAGGTATCAGAAAACGCGTTTAATATGACTACTGTAGCATTATTATTATTATTATTAAAATCCTTACTTTGAAGGAGTTCACAGCTTAGAAAGGGAGACATATAAATTAAGGTATATCACGGTATGATTTAGAGTGCTTGATAAAGATTTGCATGGAGTGTTGAGACAGCACAGAAGGGACTAACTCTCGCTGCCTAGGAGAGTTAGGGAAAGCTTCCTGGTGGAGGAGACATTTGATCTAGATCATGATGGATGAATAAGATTTTCCGAAATGAAGAAGGAAGCACATTCCAGGATAAGGGAATTACTTGTTGTCCCACATACCTGTTTCCATTAACTCTTTTAAAATCAAGCGTATTATTTGAGAAAGCTTACCTTTGTCATTGTCAAGGGTAAATTTACCGTGCTAGTCATAAAAAGGATAGAAAACAGTGTGGTCACAAAGAAATATAATGTGAGCCGCAAATGCAAGCCACAAACGTAATCTTAAAATTTATAGTAACCACATTTTTAAAAAAGGTAAAGAGAAGCAGTTTAATTTTAATAATATATTTTATTTAACTTAATATATCCAAAGTATTTTCATTTCAACATGTAATCAATACAAAAACATTTAGGTGGTATTCTATATTCTTTTTTTGTACTAAGTCTTTGAAATCTGTTACGTATTTTACATTTCATAGCATATTTCAACTCAAATGAACTACAGTTCAGATGCTCAATAGACACAGGTGGCTAATGGCTACCGTTTGGACAACTTAGAAAACCAGCTTGTAAATTTTGCAGGTTGGGATACCTCCAGGGAGGGCAAACCTAGAAAGGGTCCTAGGGGAAGCCAGGGGTGTGCAGAGACTGAGGGTGCTTTAGCAAGAGCCCAGATGACTAGCTCTGCTTATTTCCTGACTTTATCCAAAGACCGCCAGCAAGGTCAGTGCTGGTGTCTGCTGCTCCACCCACAGAAAGTATGCCAAGTCAAGTTTTCCTGGGAAAATTCTCATTTTGCCTTCCCTTTGTAATTTTATTTAAAAAGCCTACAGGCTATTCTTCTCAGTACCTAGTAATGTCTTTTCCAGCTTACTTAGGAAATAGGGCCCTAATATTTCCTTCACATATTAGCCCCAGTGGACCCTGTCTCTGTTCCACAGAAAACTTGCCCAGAAATGAGCTCACAGACCTTCTCATTATGGCCAGAGGCAAGTATTACTGTCTGGGCCACCAGGAGCAGAGGTCAGAGGTGATCTCAACTTCCCTGAAATAATGCACTGCTATTTCCACCCATAGAGACCAGACATAGACGGTGCCCAAAGCTGACTCAGTTCTGGCCAAAGCATAAGAGAGAACAGGTCCTCGAAGCTCCTTGATCCCATTGTCTAGGACTGCCAAGGGATCCAGTCATTATAGACTTTCTTTCTTATGACCTGGCCTCTTGCTCCTGACCAGTCCCCGGGCTTGCACTTAGACTTCTGGCTCTCATATACTACCGTACTTAAAATGAAACAGTAGATAGGATGCCACTGCCCTTGACCTGGCTGTTTCCTCTAAGGAAAGTTCCCGATTATACATTTACTCCTGCAAGGTCAGGGGAAGCCATTCAGGATGTGGCTGTAGTTGCCAGGTCTATAATTGAGACAATAGGGACCAAGAGAAATTAATCAGTAGAAGAGATATCATTTGGTATGAGTCCTGTGGTAGTCCTTAGTGCTTGTGAGAATTACCTGTGTTGAGTATGGATGCCAAAGGGCTATTTGGAGGAAATAAGCCATTTCTATTCATCCTTTTTGGGAGTAGATAACTCAGGATCCCTGTGAAACTTGCTCGAGTGGTTAAAAGGCTTATATTCTAGGAAGATGCCATATATCTTTTGATGGAAAGCCGAGGCAAATGAGAAAGAAGTACTAAGTAGCTTTTGCTTGGATTGTATCATCATTATCACATCAATTATTATTAATTATTATTACTACTACTACTACTACTATTATTACCTTCTCCAGGTTTGTGCCTTTCTTGAGTTTTATATACTTTAATTACTTAATTATATTTACATTCTCTCTACTAAAAGGCTTTTAGACAGCCTAGTCCACCAGAAGACAATATGTGTGCATGTGTGTGTACATAGTTCAGTCCTTGAGTACAGGTAAACAGATAAGACAAGTCATTACTAAAATCATTATAGCCTGGGTCATTACCCACAATACCATCTGTTGGTATTTTATCAAGCCTCCTTCTATTAAAGAGCCATTAAATTACTTCTTGTAGGAAGCTTATTAATCAGCACATATGACAGATAAATGGGATACCAAGTAACTTTGTTTTAATTGTCTCTGCTACCATCCACTGTTGCTCAGTCTATTTACTTATTGATAGCACTTTAATTAAAGATAGTGTAAATCTGATCTTGTCAATGGTGGGGGGTAGGACTGTAATATTGAAGTGAGAGGCTGAATTTCATATGGTTTTATGTATACAGGGCAGTTGATAGCATGATTTTAAATATGTACTTCCCCGTGGTGGAAAATGATTTGTTTGTTAATAATTTGAGAAAGTAAACAGAAGTGGATAGAATTTTGCATCTATGTTTGCTTATGATATTTTAATCATAGAGTCTCACTCGAAACCCATCTAAACACATTTCTGTCCCAGGGTAAGTCACCTATATTGTCTTTGTTATGTATCAATATATATTATATACATGGAGCCTAATTCTCCTTGCTGTCCAAGCCTTCCCCTGTGCCCCATCATTTGATATCAGTCCTGCTCTGGTCCTCATTATCTGTGGAAGATGCCTGAGTTGTGTGTGGATGCCTTGGGAATAGTTAGGGCTGGTCTGGTCAAGGGCAAATATAAAGGATGTGTTCTGTATTGCTGGAGTTAGAAAAGTGTTCTGATCCCAGACAATGAAAGATGCTGAGACCACAGGAGTTGGTTCAGTCAAAAACAGTAAGAATGAAGGCAAGGACCAAATTTCAAGTGAGAATGAAAATAAATACTAACTCTGGAGAGGTCAAAGTTAGAGACCAAAGTTGAAAGTGTAGAGTCAAGAATTTGGAAATTGGTGCATGACATCAAGCCACCCAACTAGTAAATGCAGGATCTGAACAACAAGCCCTTGTTTACCATGACTCCAAAGTTCTTCTTATTACACCATACTTCCTCCTCTTCTATTAATAACTAGATGTTAGACTTTGGTCAAGTCATTGAACCTCCTATTTCATAGGTGAAAACACAACCTCACATGATGGTTATACTTGTAAGAAGTTCTGAAGACATAATGCAGATGTCAACAATTATCATCAGGTAATTAGTCACTGCCCAGGGATACTCAGAACTGTATCTGAAGAAAAACAGGAAAAGAGAAAAGCTGTGTCTTTGCATGGTCTACATAGCCATCTGAACAGAGAAAAATCTAGGATATTAGTGGGCGCTTTTGGTTTCATATTACTGAATTTTGATGGAATGTTTTTCATGGAATCAAATTGTTAATTGATTGAATTGACTGGTTGTTAATTAAATCAAAGCAGCTCTACCAACTTTGTATGGACACATCAGAAACATTCCTTTCTGATGATCCTGGTGCCTCCAGAGCTTTAGGGCCTGCAGTAGGGAAAATCTGAAAATCAAGTTTGCTTTTGCACTCCATGAGTGAGCAATTGATTTGTCATGAAGTTCATCAAGGAGGGTGAAATGGTTCTACCCACTGGGCAACTTCTGAGATTCACTTATCTTCTGTGGTTCCACTAAAGAGCACACATAAAACTCCATTGGTGAGCACATTGTTCAATATTTAATATGGAGTTGACATAGTTCTTCTGGTAGGTGGAGGCTAAATTTTCCTTCCTATGAAGGTTTAGTATAACTTCTTGGATGTTTTCATGGCTACTGAGCATTGTGTAAATGATCATGTTTCTATTTTTGCTTTAATTTCCAGGAAGTTCTGAAACAAAACTTTGGCTAACATAAATCAATGATGTTAAATATACATATGTGTATATGCTTATACATTTGTGTTCAATCTCTCCCTTTTTTAAATGCCTCTTTTTATTTGTATTTTTTCCTTTAGTTTACAGAAACAGGTTCCCAACTTTCTCCCATCCCACATAGCCTGATTCAGGCCCAGAATGGCTTCCAAGTTCCTGCCATATTATGCTTTTTTATAACATGAATTTCTTAAAAACCAACTCAAGCCCTCTGTGGTATACCAACATTTAAACAAATAAATGATTAGTACACAGCTACAATAGTGTTAAACTATATACATAAGACCTTAGAACATCTATACAAAAAGTAGAATAGTCAGTCATATAGTATTTCATTTTGCCTGCTGGATTTTAGAAACATCAAAATAAAAATACCTCCCTCCCAGCCTTTTCTCTTTGTTGACAGAGTCCTACTTGTTTTTCATGACCCACCTCAAGTTCTGCTTTCTTCATGAAGTCTTCTTGGCTGTTCTAACCAAATGACTCTCTTTTTGGAATTTCCATAGCACTTTGAACTCACAGTGTTCGGTTTAACATTTAGTTATGTTACCTTGTATTTTTCATTCATTGTTTCTGCTCCAGCCACCCTGGGCTGATGTTCTATCCCCTGACTATACCTGGTGTTTTCCAAACTGTGACTTTGTTCTTGTTGCTTCCATTTGTCTGGGATGGCATCTCCTCCCCTCTTCTTATCAGATTCTACCTTTTTACTGGTGTCCAGGTAAAATAACTTTGTCCCGAAGACTGCACAGCCCAGGTCAGCCAGGGACATCTTCAACTTCATACCATCTATCTTATGGAAATTATTTTAATAGGTATTTTTGGGTATCTTCCATTTGGTCTTTATAACCCAATATTGTAGTTATTTACATTTCAAGTTTACCTTGGGGAATGATGAGAAATATATGGTTGTTACTGAGATAAGATGCACATCTATTCCTACACCCTATGACAAAGTTTCTCCAAATTAGCTGTGCATCAGAATTACATGCGGCATTAAATAAATACAGATATACAGGCCCTAACCTAGATTAATGATTGATGATATCTGGGTTTTGGCCTGGATACCATGTTATTTTGATGCATGGCCAAATCTAAGAACTTTTGGTCTATGAAAAGCCTTATGAAGAATAACTCAGAAGAGTTTATAAAACCTCTGAATGCTTAAGTTTAGACCTTGCTAGAAAGTGATAAGGAAATAAGTCACTCTATGAGACAGTGCTGTATGTCAGTGGTTAGAGAAAAAGTTTAATTCTTAACAAAATGACAGTGCCTTATTATTTTGCTGGATATTATGACCTTTTTCGGTGTATGTGTACTACTTCTTTCATCTCTGACTTTATGTTCTGGGTCTTTGCTCTTATTTTCTTACAACAAAAAATGAACAATGAAATCTATATTATAATTACCTGAATGTTTACCTGAGAGAACTTTATTACTATTAGTATGCCTAAGACCTGTATTAGTCTGTACCTTTAGTTGCAAGTGACAAAAATACTAAACTAAATGAGTTTCTTATAAATGATTAATTTTTACTTATTGGTACCTTGGCTGCCATAGAGAAAATTAACTGCCATGTGGACTTTCTAAAATGCCTTTTTTGACTCCTCAATCTTATTTCTTTTTTTTTTAAAAGATTTTATTTATTTATTTGACAGAGATAGAGACAGCCAGCGAGAGAGGGAACACAAGCAGGGAGAGTGGGAGAGGAAAAAGCAGGCTCACAGCAGAGGAGCCTGATGTGGGGCTCGATCCCGCAACGCCGGGATCATGCCCTGAGCCGAAGGCAGACGCTTAACCACTGTGCCACCCAGGCCCCCCTCCTCAATCTTATTTCAATAAGTGCATAATATGTTTTCTAACTGATGGGATGGATTTGACACTTCCTCCTCCCTTTATCCCTAAGTTTTATTT
Source organism: Ursus arctos (assembly GCF_023065955.2). NCBI lineage: Eukaryota > Metazoa > Chordata > Mammalia > Carnivora > Ursidae > Ursus > Ursus arctos. Next base: position 21,618,717 of record NW_026622930.1, read on the forward strand.
GAATGTATGAATTCAAATTAGAAATGTCATTAAGTTACTGAGAGAAGGCTCACCATCATTTTGGAGATAGCCTTAATTAGGAATGCCTCTTTTTTCTGGACTAGCTCCTACTTTGCTACTTTGGATTGTACTGAGATGGTAACTTTAAAATACTGATAATCATATGCTGATCAAAGAGGTTTAAATATCTCTTGTTCCTATTAAATACTTACAATGTCCAGGAATACTGAAATATTACCTGGGCTGCTTGTAGCTCTTTTTTGAAGGTGAGATCCTTCCGTAGTCCAAGCATTCCTTACTTGTAACCCAAGATATAATACAAGCAATAACAAATAAACTTAACTATATTACAAATGAACCACTTAACCACAATAAAGAGGGTGGGAAGGAAAATTACTAAGTAATCTTGGAAAACAATATTTCAACTGGATACTGTAAGGCTAAAGAGAGAAAGAACCGTACACAAATCTTGTGCCCTAGTTAGTAAGTTTGTTATTCTGTGAGATATGGATTAGCAATTCTGCAATTTATTTGTATTCTAGGATTGAATAAATAAGTGAATATAATGATATGGTAATGAAAGCTAAGTTTCTCACTGTCAGAGAAAAAATAAGTAAAAGGGAAAGGATAAAGAGAACCCTATACTGTTGGATTGGAATCAGAGGTATCAGTATAAGACACCTTATATGTCTTAATATACATGGAAATAGATACAGGTGTACATGTGTGTATGGGTCAGAATGCATCCGTATTTTCTGGCCCTGGCACTGAGAAAGCCTAGAAGTAATGACACCCTAGCAGCAAAAAGAACACTATGCCCAGACCTTGGTTTCTAAATACCACTCACCAATTAAAGGATCCAGACTTCTCAAAGAAATGCCTGATTGACATCTGGAATCAAGAAAGTACATGATAAGATTTGGGACACTTTTAGATGCTAGAAAGTAAGGAAGTACTCAAAAACTAATGGGAGCATTTTGAGGAGTCAACTTGAAACTTGAATTCCAAATGACACACCTGAGACAATGTGTGTAATAAAATGGATAATCATGGCAATAGCTTAAAATATGTAGAATAAAATAAATGTCCATGGGTCCATACAGACCTAAATAATTAAATAAGTTATTTCCTTTAAGTTTAAGTTGAATTCCAGTTAATAACTAAGGAAAGTGTGGTGGAAATAAATGTCTGAGAAACTGTCAAACCAAGAGGGACCTCAGGAGACATAACTAAATGTAATGTGGCAACCTGGATGGGATTTTGGAATAGAAAAAGGGTAGGAGGTAAAACTAAGGAAATCTGAATCAACTATGGACTTCAGTAAATAATAAAGGAGCAGTATTGGCTCATTAATTAAACAAGTATATATTTTTAGAAGATTTATTTATTTATTTGAGAGAGAGAGTGTGTGCAAGTGAGTGGGGGGAGGGGCAGAGGGAGAGGGAGAATCTCTGCAGACTCCCCCATTGAGCATGGAGCTGGACGCGGGGCTCCATCTCACAACCCTGAGCTGATGACCTGAGCTGAAATCACAATTCAGACACAACTGACTGAGCCACCCAGGAGCCCCTAACAAGTATATTAATGTAAGATGTTATTAACAAGGGAAACTAGGTGTGGGGAAAATGTATTCTAAAGTTGTTTAAAAACAGTCTATGAGAATTTGAAAAAAATTACCCCTGGGTCACACCATAGTCATGATTGTGGCAGTCAAGTATCATCAATGGATCTTAAAATTAGTGGGCACACACTTGAAGAGAGATAGGATGTTTGTGTAGTTTCAAAGCATCTCGGCATAAAATACTTATTAATTGCGAAGGGAAAATAAGTGACTTTATAGTGGAGAAGCCTGGTAGATACCACCTCGTACAAATGATCAAAGGCAACACTAGTAAAGAAATTACTGACATCCTGTGCCTCCTAATATGATGCAGCATCTCTACAGGTAGTGCTTCTCAAGTTCTAATATTTATACAAATCACTGAGGGATCTTGTTAAATGTGAAGATTCTGATTGAGGAGGGATGGGGCCTGAGATTCTGAATTTCTAGTAGGATCCCTGGTAATCTGATGCTGCGCATTTTGTGAATCATGGCCTGTAGGAAAAACCTGTAATCTTTTCAGCAAAGGGGGAGTTGGGTGGCGGGAGAGTATTCTTATCCTTCATACCCCTCCTCCAGACTTTCCTTTATCTTACTTGAGATACAAAGGGAGGGACTTCCTTCTGGTGTTTTTTTAGCATCATAAACACCCAAAGCTCGAATAAGTATTATTTCTAAGCAAAAGGCTTTAAGTGAGGAATTTGCATATGATGACAGCAGATATTGTAGCCCATCTGTTTTGGAAGAGGCCAGAGAGGTGGTAGGCATACTTCACTTAGAAGCAATAGTCGATAGTCTTGGCCTGTTAATATCATCTGGTATCCATAAGTAGGAAAGCTTGTTACACCATGTATGGGAAAAGCACAGTAAAGTACCATTTAGGGAATGATCCTAAAGGTTCACAACTACTTCAAAAGTCCAAGGAGTGCATTGGTATCAAGGCTGAAGAGAAACTTTGCAGCAACATGGAGCAGTGCATAATAGAACACACCGTATCACTGCCCACTCATTTGCTGGTGTTGATTCCAATGGAATTTTGTACCTTTGTAGAATTCTGCAAATGTTGGCTGTTCAGGCTTCTCGGTTGCCAGCTAGGTTGCTGCTGGCCTGGCCAACATGCCAAAACTTCCCATTTCAGAGATAGCAGCTGCCTAATGATGTAGAACTAAAGGGCCCTCTTCAGCAGGATGATTTGAAAGAGCATTTGAGTCAGTTTGCTCTTGGCCTTATTTTTTGGACTGAAAGATCCTGAATTCTAAGAAAACGGGAAAGGCTTTGCTTCATGGTACAATTGCATTTTATGTTTTGAGGTTATATGGGAATTTGTGAGAGGTGAACTAACCTCATCTAAGAAAATGAAATTGGGATGGGAGAGTGTCCAGGTGTCAAGACTGTGGTCAACCACTGAAGAGGCTCCCTCTCAGCCAGCTGTTGGCACCAAGTTGAAAGTAACTGGGGATAATTTAGTTTATTTATTTATTTTTTGTCCCAGGACATTTGTTTTTCTGGCTCCATACTATCAGTCTCCACTTCCAATCCTTTTGCTCTCAGTGAGCTTTCCTACTGTGTTCCATCTTGTTTGAATCAATGATATTTGGAAAACCTGCCTGGCTTTCATTTCATAACAATGTTGCCTCTCCAATTACCCTACCTGACTTTGTATCTTGCAACCCACAGATAAGCAGTATTTCACCTTTCACATAATCCAAGAAACCCTTTACTTGTACTTCATTAGTACCTCTTACAGCAGGCAATACCTTCCAGATTCTGAGGGATAGTCATGTCTAACCTGGAATTCTATTCTAAGTGAAACTTCCAATCACTCTTCCGCAAAAAAGTAAATACTATTTCTGATAAAGCATTTCTTGAAAAACTACTGAAGCTGTAATACACCAAAGTAAGGAATAAACTAAAAATACAAATATCTGAAACCCAAGAAACATAGAAACCAACACAGGAGAGGACCAAAAGGAACAACCCACATTATGATAAAGAGACATCCCAGGAGTTTAAGAATGACAGTCTGGATTGGAACAAGAGGGTTTGAACATGAGAACCTGAAGAGGAATTAAGTTGAACTATACTGAGAGTTTGCAGGAAGGTGAAATAGGTATGGGGGCAGGAAGGCATGTAAAAAAATCAATGTTTATCACATCATAACATGGGGAAGGTTAACAAAGAGTGCTGTTTAAACACATGTGCTGTTTAAACATGGAGAAGCAAATCATAGGAAGTAATGGCTAATGGAGGTGCAAGTGTTTGCCTCTGGGGACAGGACTGGGAAAGAAGCACAAAGTGATGGTTGGTTTTATTGAAAGACTTGGAAAACTGTCTGACATTGTTTTTATTTTCAAATAAGTAGATGGAGTGACTTATGTCAAGGGATAAATAACCCTAATAATGGTTGTAAGAGTCAGGTGACTAAATTAATTCAATTCAAAAACTTATTAAGCATGCGTTATGTAACAGATACTAAGAAGACAAAGACAAATAATATTTCTGCCCTCGAGGACCTCATAATCTGGGCCAGATAAGACATGCACACAAATACTGTGATGCAGAATGTGATAAGAAATATTGCAAATAATGCTCTGGGGAGTACAGAGGAAGAGACAATGGCGTCAGAGCAGTTGGGTTTGAGAAGGATGCAAGGAGAGTTGCATGTGAATGGCATTGCCCAAAACCCTGTGTGAACTGGTTTGTTTTTTAGTTCTTGTTCCTCTTTTTTTGTTTGAACAGAATGTAAATGGTAAGGAACTTCTTCCTTAACTTTAAAATATTCTTTGGGTTAGGAGAGATTGGACCTCTGGAGATAGGAAAAAGGAAAAGCATTACAGATGAAGAAGGAACTATAATATAGTTGCAGAAATAGGGTGACAAAGGGCATGTGAGGAGAATGGCAAGTATTATATGTGAGTCTAGAGTGCATGGAAGAGATTTGGCCTGTGGTCAGAGCAAAGAGTGTTCAGAAAAAATAAATCTATTTACCCAAAATAAATGAACAAGATCCTGAATGTAAACTGGTTCATAGAGGGTTCTGGGTAAGAGTTGTGGTTGTCCTTGTATTCCCAGGGCCCAGCTAGTGTCTGGCATGAAGTAAGCAGGTCAGTTTAATAGCACGGAATCAGCCATCTGTCTTTTGAAATAAGTCAAAGAGGCCATTCCCTGAAAGACCATTACTAATGACACTGCAACTAGTAACAATAATGCTGATGACTCACATTTATTGAGTATTTAATGTGTATTACATTAAAGTAAGCACTTCATTAAATCATCCTGGCTTCCTAGGTGGCAGGTATTGTTAGTAAATTTACTTTATAGATAAGTAAAACTGAGGTTTAGAGAAGGTAAGTGGCATGCAGATTTTGAGATAAGTACTTTTCTTATCTTTCTTCTATGTTACGTAGGCATTAAGATCACCCATTTATAAAATTGTGTAACATTTTCAAAGGACGATGATGTTGTGATACTGCTTTATTTTATTCTTCAAAAAGCTTAATTGTTGCATTTCATTTAAAGTTGGTCACAAAAGGGATGACTGGGTGGCTCAGTTGGTTAAGTGGTGCAGTCCATTAAGCATCTGACTCTTGATTTCAGCTCAGATCATGATCTCAGGGTTGTGAGATTGATCCCTGCATCAGGCTCTGCACTGGGCATGAAGCCTGCTTAAGATTCTCTCTCTCTCTTTCTCTCTTCTTCTGCCCTTCCCCCCACCCCGAGTGCTCTCTCTCTCTCCCTCCCTCTCTAAAAAAAGTGGGAGTGAGGGGCCTGAGTGGCTCGGTCAGTTAAGCTTCTGACTTTTGGCTTCAGCTCAGGTTATGATCTCAGGGTCTGGGATTGAGCCTGCATATTGGGCTCTGTGCTCAGTGGGGAGTCTGCTCAGAATTCTCTCTCTCTCCCTCTCCCTCTGCCCCTCCCTGCCCCACGCTCTGTCTCTCCCTCTCTCTCTCTCTCTCTAAAATAAATAAAGAAATCTTAAAAAAAGAAAAAAGTTAGCCACAAAAGTGTATCAACATGATCCCAATTTTGGTTTAAGACTGTATGTGTATCTGGAAGAAAATATATCAGAGTCCATCAAATCTGGGACAGAATTGGTCATATGATGCACCATTATTTCATATAGCAGTATGAAAATTGGTATGAAAAAAATATTCTGTTGATTAAATTATGATGTGCCACCAATTGTAAGGCATGGCCTTATTTTAGAGATGTTAAAATGTGAGAAAATATCCATCTTATAATAAATGAAATATACTGATTATGGAGTAGTAGAATTATACATGGTTTAAATTCTCTTTCTTATAATACACATGTGTTTCTAAACGTTCAGCAATTGATGTATATTAAAGTTGATTTTTTTAAGTGTTGGAAATACTTGGGACATCCCCACAACAAGGAATAAAGATATAGAATATAGATAATAGACATCAGTAACTTATACTACTGTTTTTGGATTAAATTCAGCAATAGCTTTATGACTGACATGTATATGATTGACATAAATTCCCTGAAAAAAACTGTGCTGTCACACAGCTTGAAAGGGAAAGGAGATTTCCTGTAAAACATGGTGGGATAAAGGCATATTTATTTTAACTCCTACCTCTTTTCATGCCAGAAACCTGATGAACACAACAATTTAAATTTGGAAATGTAAAATCTTATGTTAATTGAAACTTGAGTAAAATCCCCAAACATAGTCTATGAATTGCAACCATCCATCAAATATAGTGGGACTTGAATTCAATGGAGTAAAGACATTGAAAGCCAATATATACCTCTCGAGCTTAAGCAGACTATAGATTCCTCTCAAAGTAAGCAAGGATCCTAATGGGTCCATCTGATGATTTTTTACTTGGAACAATAAGGAGTGAAGGTGCGAATGGTCATGAGAAAAGTGAAGACTATGATGGTTGGGCGTGTACTGTTGACCAAAGCTAAACACTAAATCACCAAATAAAAGACATTTGTGATAGGATGCTTCACTGCAAGTAACACAGACTGCAGCCACGTAGATCTGCTGCAGAAAGATGTCCCCAGGAGAGAAGACAGAGCAGATTTGGTAAGAAGGAGCTCAGAGATGACAAGCCAGGTGATGCAGGTCAGATACCTGCCCATTCCCATATTGTTCTTTAGAAAAAAGTAAGCCGGGTTAGAACTGCTGGTTCAAAGATGAATGATAAGCCAAAGAGATCTAAAGCAGGACTTTGGCACGGATGCTACAAAAACAAAAAGATACATAATTTATATTAAAGAGCAGACGAAAGTACTTTTTAGAAAACATGAACTTTCTACGAAATCAAAGAAAATTTCAGGCAGACACTTCTTTAAGTCCTTGAGAATTAGAAAGAAAAGGGAATATTTTAAAAGAAATAATGAGATTAATAGACAAAACTCTTTAAGTCATTTTTATCTGATTAAATGTTTTATTTAATTGTAACTAAATTTCTTAATTAATTAATTAATTTTAAATTAAAAATTGATAAGACAATATTAGGAGACACAAGGACACTGGCAAAAATCAGGAAAGAGGTTAAGAAAAAAATAACACTATTGCACAAATAGAAACTACATAGAAGAGGTGGGCAAAAAATAGAATAGTTATTACTCAAAACATTTCAGACCTTGAAAGTATCATGTCAGTGACATGGTATTCAGGTTTGAGGATGTCACCAAGGAAAAAATAATTAGAGAACTGTCAGATATGGAAGATAAAGGAGATCAAACAATCATATAATTAGTGTGCCTGAGGTATAGAACATGCTGAAATGGAAATATATTCAAAGATGAAATAGAAGAAAATAAATAAAGGAAGGCAAACAAAGGAAGACAAGAGTTTTCTGGAAGAACAGTTTATCTTTAAGTGTGATCTGGTGTCAGAGTTTCCTTATTGCCATCACAGAGTTTTGACACTAGAAAAAAGTCCTAAGCCAAGATGTTGGTTTTGTGTAAATGCCACCCAATGATATTTTCACAAGCAAGGATTCATGAACTACAGCCCTTGTTGGATTAAGAAAAGAATATTGAAAACAAAAATGAGAGACCTTCTTGATGATAAAAGTCAGCCTCCTGAGAAATGAATCAAATAAAAAATTCAGAAAAAGAAAAGCAATGTCTTATAAGAATTGTTAGGAAACAGAATCAATGTAAATATGGGCCTCAGATTGGACAACATTGGGATTACAATGACAACCTAAATGTAAATATTAAAAACCTTGACAAGATAAAATTAAAATATGATGCATAAATATCTGACAGTGTAGGAAAGGAATGGGAGAAGGAAATGTAGATGGGGAAATACTGTCATATTTCACAAGTGGAAATATTACATAGCATAACTACTGCTTAAAGTTGAAAAAAAAATCCAGAAACAGAGCTTTAGTACTCAACATTAAATTATAAGTATAATCATGAAGAAAACTATTATAAGGAAGAATAAAAGCAAAACCAAAATAGATAAAGCACCATATGACAATAGATAGAAAACAAAGAAATTTACAAAATACATATGACATATAAATGGTTTTAAGACCCAACTTACTTATCATGGCTATTATTAACTTAGCTTTTAAAAGAAAAAAAGGATTTTTAGGTTGGATTTAAAAGAAACCACAACAAAAACAAGCAAATAATCCATATTTTCAATTAGGTGGAGGATAGTTAGAAATATTTCAGCCTAGCCATACCACAGAATACAGAGATTAAAAGGAAGACTGAGATATCCATCTATCTGTCTATCTATCTATCCATCCATCTATCCGTATAGATGTAGATATAGATCTAGAGATATATACACTAATATATACATATATATATCTGCATATTAGATATGTAGATATGTTATATATATATATATATATATATAAAATTCTCCATTATCTGAAGTTGCAGATAATTTATAATGTCATGGAATTTTTTAATTTAAAGAGCTTATATGTGAATACAAAATTCTGGAAGGATGTCAAGATACTTTATATTAGCTACATCTTAAATAATGGAATCCACTTTATATCTTTCTGTTTGAATTTTAATCATGAGCATATATTACTTTAAAAATTAAATTTAAAAAATAAAAATTGTCTTTCCCTTTTAAAAATGTTGCCAGCCTGTTTTGCGGAGTCTTCCATTTCACTATAAAATATAATTCTATCATTAGATAATTAATTATAAAACAATGACTAAAAATATTATAATATATCATAAGTTCATTCTCTAGTTAATCTAACTAAACTCATGGAATTTTGGAGTGAGCATAGCATGTTCGTCATTTTTATATATTTTCCACCAAAAGGTACAGTCACAATTTCAAGTCAAATCATGAGAAGATGTGGAATAGGTTTTGCAATTTTTGTTTTGCTTTTTGAATGAACACAATTCTCAAAAAAATAACAAAAAATTTTTTTCACATCTTACACAGAAAGGAATTCTCAAAGTATATAGGAAATGTAAAAGACCAATGAAAAGAACGCTATTAATGGGAAATATTAAGGATTGTAGGTGATTTTTTCCCTTTAAACAATCTAATTAAAAATTCTACTATATTCTACTCTACTATTCTACTATAGGAGGCACTGAAAAGCCACCACAGATTTAAAACCAGAAAAACACATAAAGATGATTTGATTGTGAAGGCAATGAAATTTCACTTTCAGGGCCCTAAAGAGGCCTGTCCTGGAATATTGTATATACTTCAGACCCCACGAAGCTTGACTAAGCCCCTACTGATCATATCTGTGCTCCATAGGATATCTTGCTTATAATGGATTCAGAGAATGGTGATACTTTATTGAGGAAATTACTTGTTATCTTTCTCTGCTTTTCTCCTAAACAGTTTGTCTCCACCTTAGTGAACAGGAAAATCAAGAGCAAGGAATAATATCCAGGTCAATAGTGATCACAGATGTGACTTTCTGGGGCTTTTGCAGTAGCCAGAAGACAGAAGGAGTAGCATGGGCAACACCTGGGCCACTGTCTTCTCCTTTCAGACCCCATTCTATCTGGAATTCCACAATTTCCTTAAATATTCTGGACTCTTTACCTCCTCGGGTCCTTTGTGCCAGTTGTTTCTTCAGTTTCTGTTTCGGATTACAGTTTGTGTTTAAACCCTTTATCCTTCTCTCCGTGGGGCCTGCTCTTTCTTATCTCTACCATCAGCTTCAGTGTCACTACAGCTCCTCAGAAAGACATCTCTTAATCTCACCATTTGCATCCATGACTTACAACCCCCAAATCTCAACGGCTTGAAACAACAAAGCGCAAATACCATATGATTTCACTCATATGTGAAATCTAAAGAAAACAAAACGAATAAACAAACAAAAAGCAGAAACAGACCCACAAATACAGAGAACAAACTGACGGTTGCCAGAGGTAAGGGAGGAAGGGGGATAGGTAAAATGAGTGAGGGAGAGAAGGAGATACAGACTTCTAATTATGGAATGAATAAAACACAGGAATGAAAGGTACAGTGTAGGGAACATGGGAATATTAATGATATTGTAATAGTATTGTATAGTGACAGACACACTTGTGAGCATAACATATAGAGATGTTAAATCACTGTGCTGTACACCTGACATTAATGTAACATTGTGTGTCGACTGTACTCAAATTTTTTTAAAAAGTCATATTCTACACGTATAGTTCGTATACTCTAAGTTAAACTTCTGATGTAATTTTTGGATCTCCTAATAAATACAAAACTATGCTAAAAAAAAAGAAAAGAAAATGAACTCATTCTACTGAATTAAAATGTTACAAACAAAACAAAACAAAAACAACAAAGGTCAATTTCTCATTCACACTTCATACCCAAGCAGATCAGCGGGATAGTTTTTCTCATCGTAGTCATTCAGGGTCTGCGGTGGGTGCTCTGTGCTCACAGGATGACACATTTTACTGCATGCTTCTACAATATTCGTGGTAGGAGAGAACAGAGAGGGTAGAGAATGGTGTGGCACCCCACTCTTGAATACGTCCATGTGGAAGTGACACACATGTCCTCTGCTTTTTGGCCAATGCAAAGCGCATGGCCAGACCTAACAGTAAGGGACTAAAATGCGTGATTGACTCTATTTGGAAGGAGAGAAAATCCAGAAACATTGGTGGTCAGCACCCATGTCTGCCACTCACCTTATATAGAATCAGTCCCTTCTCTCTTCTGTAGGTCAGTGTTGGGTTTGAGGAAACCCAATGAAGAGCAATCCTCTTTACCAGCTGAATTTGGAACCACTTACAAGATAAGACAAATAATTCAGAAATAATCTTGGAGATAGAAATGTTAGCTTTAGTACCGAATGGGAGGAAATGGCTTAGATGTGTGGCAATAGAGTTTCCTGAGATTTAATGCCACATTTGGACTGGCATCTTTTGGGAGGGGTTTTTAGAGGGAAGCTGGTGCCTCAGCAGAAAGAAGAATGGAAGGGTTGAGATAGGCATGCTGAGGACCTACTCCCAGACTCACCAATCAGATAAATCACTCCACCTCCACAGGGGAGGAAAGAATTAGGTAGTAGAAGGAATTTTACTCTAATATTGCTCTTACCACATGAGAATGCAAGTTACGTAAAGGCAGGTGCATTTCTGCCTTATTCTAAGTTGTGTCCTCAGTTTTCAGAAAAGCATAGGGCACAGAGAAGACTATTCAATACCTATTAATTGAGTGAATAAATTAATTAATTAATCAATTAAAGGCATACTGGCTACTGCCTGAGTCAGCTATTCCGTGCATCAAAATGAAATTGAAAATAACATAAAAGACATTATGCCTGGAATTGATTAATCATGTAAGGGAATGAATAATATTAACATAATATTATTTAATAACATAAATAATATAAAACTGATATTATGCTATTTATCATAGTAATGATTTCCATTCTATTATGTAAATCAGTATTGACATAGTGTTCATATTATTATATAAGTATACAGTTATATACTTGAATGCATTATTTACTGTAATATTTATACTATTACACTATTTTTTGATATTACATTTAAAAATTCATTACTGTTATTATTATTATTATTATTATGGTATTATTTAATATGAAGACTATATGCTGACCTGACAAAGTTCATCTGTGGATCTCTGAGTTGAAATTAGAATCACCCCAAAACAACCCTTGGGCTGCATTAATTTTTTTTTCTGATGAGTTAGCTAAGTGCATATATCCCTGTCCTCTGTCTTTATTCCATTCTAATAGCATTTGCCTTAAGTGAAAGTTCAGAAAGTATGTTTAAAGGGAAAACACGGTAAGTTAAAAAAAAAAAAAGGAGGAGGCAAGAAAATGATACAGAGACAACCAATTTCATGGAAAATCCAGAATTGAGATCCATACAAAAAATACTTAGCATATTTATGAGTGATGGGGAAAATAGGAAAGAAGAAACAATGAGATTTAAGCTTAGAATAATTCAAACAGCTAATACACACATGCAGTGTAAAAGTGCACCAAATAGAGACAAAATAGAACCCTGAACACTCAAAGCCTGTCTTGGTTCAGCCTCCAAACTCAATTATTAAGCATAGAGAGGGATGGGATGTGGGTAGTACAACTTTACTTGGTAGCAAGGGCTTTTCCTGAGACCAGCAGGACATTGAAACCATACTAGAGCTAATTATTTATTCAATAACCTAATTAATGTCAATTAAGTGTAGGCCAGTTAGTTCCATTAATGAGTGTAAACTCCTAATGAAGTCAGGGTCACGAGCTCTAATTTTATCCATTAGAGACTATGTGGTGTACTCTTAACCCCCGTTACCCCTGTCATAAGTTTATTTGGTCATGAACAGAATGGAGTGGAGATGGCAGGGGTGGGGGAGCCGGGAAGGCAGAACTTACTCAAAAAGAAGAATATCCACGATTTATGTAATCCCTTACTGCACTAGAAAAACAGTTCAAACACTTGAGTTGTAAAGTGAAATCAGTAGCATCACCTTTATTACAAAGGACAAGTTATTATTATTGGCTAAACATAAGTAGTTTACTCAATCTTATATAAAATCAAACGCCAGTGTTTACCAATATGGAAGTAATTGGATGCTTTCCTATTCTTAGGTAATTTTCATACGCTTTTACCAAGAGATGTTTTGGTACCATCCACATGAACACTGCAGGGCTTGGAAGTGCCTTGAAACATGATTAATGCATTTGGAAATTGATGACGTGCAGATGATTATGGGACGAGGATGCTCTTTCTAAAGCTTTAACGGGTGGTCCCGATTTAAATACTATGAATTTCGAACAGGTAATGGATTAAGAATATACATTGATAAGTATTTAAAAAGCTGTAGGAAAATATTAGATCACAGAAAATTTGAGTTTCAATGAGAACATACTTGGCCAATGTTGAGTTCAGGAAAGACTCAGTTAATGTATCATTAAATGTGTTCAAAGGAAGTTACAGACCAATAATATACCTGTTATACATAAAAATACACATATGAATGTATGCATAGCTACTTAAATGTGTGTGTATGTACTTAGATCCAATTGGGTATCAGTTGACAAGAACCAAGAAATATCTGTACTTAAAGAATAGTATATGTATTATATTTTTCACTTATTGTTTTATTAAAAGAATAGTTGCTGAGGCTAATAATTCCCTGTTTAAAGGAAACTCTAATGACCTCTGAGGTTCTGCCCACCTCAGCAATTTTTATAGAATTATAAGCATTGAGTACTTACCATATACAAGGTCCTTGACATTTATTTTAAATTATTTAATTCCTTACAATAACTCTATGAACTCTGAACTATTGTCTCTATATCAGAAATGAAAAAATTGAAGCTGGAAGAGAATAAGTAATGTGCTTAAAGCCTCATGATTAATGGAAAGACTAAATTTTGTCTGATTCCAAAACTCATCTTTTAATTCTGTATTGCCTCCTTTTATACCTTTTATCAGAATCGATAGCATATAAAGATATATCCATGGGTTTAGGTTTAAAAAAATTCAAAAACCTTTGTGAAATTTAAAACAAAGTAAAAATCATAAACAAAACAACTTTTGTAGGTGATAAGACAGATGAGCTTAAACAAATAAGGCATCAGATGTGACAACAAAGCGCTAAATAGAAATAAAAGTGTGATTTTTACTACTTAAGATCATTAAGGCTAATAGCTGACTTTCTGTCTTAGCCAAAATATGAACTCAGTATGATGAATTATGCATTACTTGGGCTACATCTGATTGTGAAATCCTCTAAAGAATTTACTTGAATCCTGTTTTTCCAGTTAGAGCTTTTACTTGCTTCAGGGAGAATTTGGTACTGAGGGGAGGTTCACAGAAAAAGAATAGATAAGATAGAGATCTCTCCAGCCCACTGCACTAGGGAATATTTGGGAATGTATGGACATACTATCATAGAAAGAAAAAGCCACAAGAATAACCATAGTTAGCATTTCTTGAATGCTGCATTACTGTTTGAAGGGCTTTGTGTATATTAACTTGCTTAATCTTCACAAAACAAAGGCAAGAATAAACCTGATAAGAAACCCTGGCATTACGGCACTTTTTCTGGTAAGGATGGACTCTCCTTAATGAGAAACGTTGAGCATACCAATCACATACATGAGCTGTCAATCATTTATTTTGTAGAATCATTATGGAGTTACTTTAAATACCAAGCTTTTCTAATACATTTTAGCTGTAACTGGATTTATAAAACATTGATTTAGATAGAAACTTTCAAAAATATACTTTTTAAATTAAAAAATATACACCATGTGTTTCTCACATTTATTCGTCGACCCCACCAAACCTGAAGATGCCTGGCTGGACCCAAGAGAAATAAGATTAACCAGTTAGAGGATTTCGCTTTTATTTTTGTTTTTGGAGATGTTATTATAGTCATTTACTAGGTCTACATTAAATGGGTGACCTTGGGTTCTCCTGCAATAATACTCTTTTTCACTGCCTCGGTCCCAATTTATTTTCCTATGGCCATGGACTAGGTTAGTACAAAAGTTGCAAAGGGTAATACATAGTGTGCTTCTGGTTGCCTGCTCAAGGTCAGAAGCATAGAATGCTTAAATTGGAAGGAACACTCTATCTACCATGTAGTAGTCTACCTTTCTTTGGTTTCTATATAGATGATGAAGGGGGAAAAATCAGAGAGTAGTAAAGTGGCATGACTTTGGTTCAGCAACATTTTTTACTAATTCATTTTTTTCTGCATTGACTGAATTGTCCACATGTTTTGGTACAGTTTAGTCTTGACTATTGTCTCAGATTATGCGGGTACGTAGGTAAGGTAGAGAGTATTTTGGTAGACTGGATTCGTGGCTTTATGTAAGCACAATTTGTAATTTGTTATCTCTTCAGCCTCTTATTGATAACGAAGTTATTCTTTCAGAAAGAATAATTTGACCATTATAGTTCATAATCTGAATATCAGAGTCTATTAGCTGGCATCTAGCTTCACATGTGTTCTTGACCTTTGTCCTTTTGCCCAATAATTCACTGAGTACAAAGTAGTGAATATATTGCAGATCACACCCTATAAGATTTAATGGCTCAATTACACTCATGTTGCTTATGACATTCTTTAATAGTTCTCAAGAGGGCACTGGGTCATCTCACTAAGACAGCAGAGAGGGAAGTGTGTGCCTGACTGACAATTTCTTGCCAGGGGACAACCAGGGCAGTTATTTTTGATAAATACTTAACTTTTACTCACCCTATGCAAAATCTAATGCTAGGTCATGTGGGAAACACAAAGAGGCAAAGGATGTAGTCTTTGAGGAGTTTCTGTGGCACTACGGAGTTTCTGTGGTACTATGAGTCAGGGTGAGGTGTTGGTCTGGGTAAATGAGAAGAGGCTAGCAGCAGGTTGAGGTATATGGGAAGGGAGAGTGCTGAGCTGCGGTGAGGGACCATGAACTAGTTCCAAAAGACAATAACAACTCTTGTTTTTACTTCATGCCGGGCACGATTCAAAGCACTCCACTTCTGTCAATATAATAATATAGTAATATGTATATGGTATATATAATTTATATTAATCTATTTTATAGTAATCCAATGAGGCAGACATTGCTATTATTCTCATTTTGCAGATGAGGAAAGCTAGACAGAGATGTTAGTCTGTTTGCTTAAGACCTGTTACCTGTAATGTGAAGAAAACAGATTTCAAATCCTGGCAGTATGGTTCCAGAAACCAAGTGCTAAATCACTACACCACAGTTGTATAAAGACTATGACTTGAGTAGCTGATTGATCCATGATAAACACGATTAATTAACTGGTCCATAGATACAAATGTATCTATTTGTAGGAAACTCAGGAGGCCACCTTGCTTCCCTAAATGCCAGTATGGATTGCAAACACATTGCCATTTTATTTAGTTTTATAAATGCTTTGAAGAGCTCTATTCACCTCACTGCAGGAAAATTTAGAAAACCATGGATTTTAAAGTAGGGAATCATTACCCTGTTTTAGTAATATTTTTAAAGATATTTAAGAACAACTTTTTTATATTTTGTTTTAATACATTTTTATATTTTAGTAAAATATATTTAACAAAATATAACTGAGATATATTTCACTATGTATTTTTAAAATATATTTTTGGAGAAGTCTATTACAAAGAGAAGCAAAATGACGTTGCTCACTCATGCTCTAGCCAAGGAGATTACCTAATCAGAACACCACACTTTCATTTAGACTTTACGGAAAAGACGGAGTTTCTAGTATCTTTGGAAAAGAGTAAGTACACACAGTAGTCTTAGAGGAAATCAGTATACTGGTCGAAGGTAGGAAGACATATGTGGCAATATCAGTTTTGTGGCTGCTACTCATTGAGACAATGGCGAGATTACCATCTAACGTGTACATTCATTCTCTTTCCTAATAGCTCCATGCTTGTGATGATTAGAAGAGACATTAATCTTTTAACTAGATAACCAATCTTCCGTCACCTTATTTCATATTGTCTCTAAGAAATTAGAAAGGGACCACTGTAATGAAATCTATTCCATTCTTCCAAAGATCATAGTCACCTTAGTGAGATGTTAGACCCCAGTGGTATCAGACTGCTGATTGTTGAGATGTTGCTCTTCTTTGTCTAAGGTACTTATTTGGGAGAACCACCAAGATAAACAATTACCGTCCAATTCAATCAGAAGTCATTAACTTCTTAAACATGATCGCCTGGTTTATAGTCCAAAAGAATGAGTCAGTGAAAAGTTTCAAGGATATTAGAGGGAGTCTCAGTGGAGTTTCAAATGTTTTTGTCTTCTAAATCTATCAGAATTCTCAGTCTACGAATGTGTATCACTCCCTACTTTTTGAGAGCTGAACATACGTAGATCATGGGTAGTTATTCCAGCACAATATGTAGGACACATTACTCTCTTGATCATATAAAAATATCCAAGCCATATAATTTTAGGTATACTTTAATGACAATGCGACACTCAGGGCAAAATCCAAAGTAGGGATTGCTTAATAGTTACTAATAATATTTCTCAATGCCTTTGGTCTTTACTGTTAAAATTATTATCTTAATCTCATATAGGCATGGCAACACAACATGCCCTCTCTCATCAGAAAACTCCAGATGGAGTAATAAGCCATTGGATTTAAGTCGTTGGATAACTTTTCATGACCATGCTGCCAAAGCACTGACACCATCATCAGATTTAGTCACTAGAATCTTTCCAAACAGGCTGATTGTGAATTCATGTTGTCCTTTGACAAACAACTTTCCACACTGACATCATTCTGAATGCCAGAAGAAGGTAAGTTTTGGAAGCTGAGTCTACCTAAGGCTATAGGATTGACCATTTGGACTGAACTGGACAATCACTGAAACAATTGACCAACCCGTTAAAATTACAAGTAAATAAATACCACTAAAGTGGTATAGGAGAAACCACATTGGATGCAGCAAAGAAGAGCCCGGTTCAGACAAGCCGTGTGAATGAGCAAGTCACTTTGCTATTCTGAGTCCCAGTTTCCTTATCTATTAACTATTGAAATTGTTACCAGGTGATTTGTTTAATTAGAAAAGTTCATTGGAAAAACTTAGTGTGATGACTAGAATTTACTTATTTGAAGCTGTTTTAAGTCATTTTTAACATTAGCTATGGTGGTCAAGCAGATCTCCTAGTTTTCCCCTCAAGTTCCTCCTGCTCTGCCTTCTCCCCACACAAACCATACATAATAGCTACATAGAAAGCTGTTTGAAAGAAAAGACCACATTTCAGTGATTATTATAGATTCCACTATATCACGTAGTAAAGAGTTTTTAATGAATGTCAATTGAATGGAACTATCTTTTATCTGGATTTGGGATCCAAGGGCAAATTATCTTTGGGAGTCTTACAATGATCTAGTAGTTCAGCTCCAAAACAAATCTTTTTGGATCCTATTAAGGGGGTTGTCTGCTTAATTATCTCAGTTTTCCCACTGAAATAGCCTCTTCCTTATTACTGTGCACGGAGAATCCTTTTGTTCCTCCAAGACTGTCTGCTATCTCCCTCACTAGAAGAGTTGGTAACTAGGAGAGTTGTCAAGTTCTGTTTCAGTTCAAAAGCTCATCTCTGTCTAGGGTACTTACATGGAGCATTACCTGTTCTTTACTACATTTTATTAGTAAGTTTAATCTCATTTAGTGTTAGAAAGTAACCTAGGTCTGTCTTTGTAGGACTCTGAAATGAAGCTTTACTAAGGACTTCTAATTCTCTTTGCAGGAGCTCATGGAACTGTTGTGGTAATTTAATGGGATTATATATGTCAATCTCCCAGTACCATGTTTGACACAAGGTGGATGTTAAGTAAATGTTACTTCTCTCTCTCTCTCTCTTTTAATTAAGCACCAGGAAATACACATAAAAACTAACTTTCATGTTCTTTTTCAGAAGTTACCATTCCTGAGTTTTTGGTTTATTGTCTCATTATTTCATTTTCCTGAAGGGGTAAATCTGTAACTTTGAATTTCTGAGGTTAATTAGTGTCTTTGACCCCTTTTGATTAATAGTAGGAATGTTGAATACAAAATTTTACCCAGATTCCAACCTGAAGTTCTTTTGGACTGCATTCTTCTTCCTTCATCAACCTGACAGTTGAAATTCAAAAGGCTATTTGTCACTTCCTAGTGTCACCACCGATCCATGATGTTAGCCAGCTGTGAGACAGCTGCCACATTCCACCTCAGAAATGACTGCAGCAAAGGATCCCAGTAAGAGGGCATTTCAGCTACATGTTGAGTCAGGAACAGAATCCTAATTTGCTGGGTTTGTGTTATTACCCAGGCTTGGCCTACATGTACAAACCAGCTTGGGAATGAAACAGAGATTGAATTTAGTTTATTCCTTTTAAGTGACTGACTGAAACCTTTTTATTAGTTTTCCTTTCCCAATATGACCAGTTTTATTTCCTCTTCAAATTATTGTGTCTAAATAGACAGGGCCTCGGGATGAGATCACCAAGTCAACATTCCATTATGAATCTTTTTTGACTGCAGGGAATAGAAGAGAGAGAGGGGAGGGGAAGGAGGATGAAGGTGGGGAATTAAGTGTGAAAACATCCCAGACAAGAGCAAACAATGGTGCCAATGTCAGGACACATTTCCACCTGTAGGTGCCTGGAACAAAGCACTCTCATCATTCAATTCAAGATATTTAGTGAGGTTCACCTGACTTGTACAGAATGGATTGTGTTGTGTTCATTCCTACGGTCAGTCTGTCTCTGGGCTTCTTAAAAGGCCTTTCCAGAGACATGGACTAAAAAGCAATTTTTGCAGTTTTCCTTAGAGGAATATCCATACTGGACTCTTCTTGTACTGGTATTAATTTACTGAGTATGGATGGAAATTTCCCTCTTTTTCTTTGTTTGTTTTTCTTTTGAGCCAGTCCTCAACTTAAACTTAATGCTATTATGCAAAGGGAAGGAAAATTTTACTTGAAGAATAACCAAACAAGAGTCAGTTCAAGCCTGTATTTAAAAGTAACTACTCATTATTTCTTTCATATTCCAATTTTCTTTATGTTTTTACAAATATGCAACTATATAGAGACCTATCCTGATTACAGAATGTCCCGTATTCTAATTAACTGACAGGATGACATGTAATAATCATTCAATTTAATAGGCTTTTGCTTCACTTAATAGGGCCAGTGCATTTTTTAAGGATATGAAAACCCTGTGCAGAAGTTACATTAGCCAATAGGCACAATTAAGGAAAGTGTTATAGCCAATGGACACATGCATTGAACCGTATCACAAGCGTCTTGAATTAATGATATAACCCAGAACTCAGATTCAAAATACCAGCTGTTGAAAGAGAATTTAAGACCAAATGTTTTATACATTTGTGTCATGGAAAACAACCATCTGCTGTACTTTTTTTCCTGCAAGCGGAATCCCTCCAAGTTAAATAAGGCTATGCCTGAGGAGTATTCCATGGATTCTACAACCATGTCTTCTTTGCATCAAAAATCCCACTAGTTGGTAAAAAAAGAAAAAAAAAGTGAGTAATAGTTCCACCTGATTGATTCTCTAACAACCAGGTAATTGACGAAGAAGCTTAAACTCCCTCAAAAGTTTGGTTTCTGAAAAACACTACATCCAAAATCTTATCAAAATTTGAGGTAGCCCTCTGTGAGAGTAAGATGCACCAAAAACAGATGCCCTGTTCTTAGGAGGGATTTAGGGTTACATCAGAGGAGGCTTGTGAAGTATTTGGATTAGTAGGGCATTTTCCAAAGGGCTGCTCAAAGGCATCTTCTCGTTGACCAAGAGCACTGGATGAGGCCTCAAGATGAGCAGAGCAATTACCAATTTTTTCAACCTAAATGCTACATTGGTGTAATGAAGTGGGGGGATGGAAGCTACACAAACTACTCTTTCCTGAACATTTCTTCTCCAATGCGTAGATTAGAACAATAGAGAACTCCTCCTCTTTCAAAAGGTTAATTGGTTTTCTTGGTATAAACCTAACTTTATACTGGAATTAATTCTTAACGTAAGTGAAGGAGAGCCACATATATCCCCAAAGAGGTATGTTATGAACAATTAAAGGATGTTGAGGAAGGAGATAGTTGATAACATTTATGTAATATGCTAGCAATGCCATACATTATTTAAGAATGCAAACATATGTACTAAAAGTTTAAACACACATATGGAAATGATAAAATAAATTCAGGTTAAGTAGTTAGCTCTATCAGTGAGAGAAGGGAATATGATAAAAGATTTAGGAGACATCACTTTTATTTGTGATATTTTATTTCTTATGCCAAGTGATGAGTTAATGGGTTCTATTATTTTTATACTTTTTTGTACGTTTGAAACATCTAAGCATTAAAAAAGAAATCTCCCAGGTGAGTGGTTATGAGTTTGGGACTTTGGAATCACACGGACCTGTGTTGAAGTCTCAGTACTCCTACATAATAGCTGTTTGTTGGGTTTGTTTTTGTTTGTTTGAGAAAGTTACTCAACCAGGGAGCAATTTCTTCATCCTTGAAATGGGAATAAAATAGTACCCCTTTTATATGACTGTTTTCTGGATGAAATGAGTTAATGCATTTACAGTGTTTAGCATACTGCCTGACGTGCTGCACTCAAGACATAGTATGGATGTGCTTGTACACAAAGTGCAGGTCATTTCGTGTACTTGTGTATAGTGTAATTATACCTTTTAAAACTTACTAGCCATATGATCATAGGCAAGTCACGTAAACCTTCTGAAAAACTAATTCCTCATCTTGTAAAATGCAAAAAATTAGATTACCTGGCTTGTCTTTATCACAGGATCTCTAGGAGTGTTAATGCAATAATGTGTAAAAACACTTTGAAATACTTAAAGTCATCATAAAACAATTAGTGTTTTAGAAAAATTAAAACATTATTTTTTATTTGCCACCCTTCACTCATTCAACAATTGAGAATATTGAAAATCTGTTATACTAGACACTTAGCTAAATTCTGTGAAAAGAGTAATGTATTTTTAAAAATGTATGTTTCTTACCCTCATGCCCTCTTGTACAGTCTGGTGAGAGATACCAATAATAACCAGGTATCTTAGTCAGCCTGGGCTACTATAAAATACCACAGACTGGGTGGTTAAAACAATAGACATTTATTTCTCATGGTTCAGGAGTCTGGGAATTCCAAGATCATTGGCAGATTCAGTTCTTGGTGAAAGCCCTCCTCCCAGCTTGCAAATCATTGTTTCCTTGCTGTGTCTTCACACGGTGTAATGAAAGAGAGATCATATCTCTTCCCCTTTTATGTGAGAGCTCTAATTCCACTGGGGGGACCCACTCTCATGACCTCTTCTTAAGCTAATTACTTGCCAAAGGCCCCACCTCCAAATACCATCACACTAGGGGTTAAGCCTTCAATATATGAATTTTGTGGAGACACAAACATTCAGTGCATGAAACCAAGGAAAATGGAGAGAGAGAGAAGATATATGTGCCAAGGCTGTGTAATAAGAAGGGGTAAGGTGAATAATGAGGACATAAAGAAGCCTCCACGCTACTGTAAGGAGGTGGGAAGTGGATGTTGTGGTGACATGTTAGAGATGTACAAGTGGAGAGACAAGAAAGGACTTTGTAGACCATGTTAAGAATTTTGGTCAAAGAAGTCACTGAAGGATTTTAAGCAAGAGCACATGTGACCAATCTGTTTTACAAAGTTATTCTCAAGGCTGTGTAGTGATCATATTAGAAATGAGAAAGAAGGGAAGTTAGGAATGGCTTTCTGTAGTCCAAGAAGAGATTCTAGTAGTTTGGAATAAGGTGGAGGTGGGGTGATGTTAGGAGAAAGATATACATACTGAGGATTGAACAATAGGTGATTGATTGGATTTGGGTTGGGTGGAGGTGAGATAGGAAGAAAAGTTGCCTGCCTCATTGACTGATACTAAAGATCTCAGCCTTTAAACGAAAGACTGAATTTTAAGCCTTTGGATGGTCTTTTAAAGTGTAACACCTTATTGAAAGAAATTAATCCATTCATTCAAGATATATTTATTGAACTTTTACTAATGGCAAACACTGATCATATAATGGCAAACAATATAGACAGATTTAATCCCTGCTCTCACAGAGCTTGCAGACTAAGGGAGGCTATAACTGAACAAATATATAGATAAAATCATCACCAATTGTGATGTCTGAATCATTTTCCTGTGGCTGCCACAACAAATTACCACAAACTTCGTGGCTTAAACAACAGAAATTTATTCTCACACACTTCTGAAGTTCAATTAGTTTCCCTGGGCTGAAATCAAGGTGTCAGCAGGGCTGTACTCCCTTGGGAATCTCTAGGGGAGAATCCAATCTTTGCTTCTTGCAGCTTCTAGTGCTGCTGACATTCACTGATGTGGGTTGTGGTCACATCACTCTGATTTTTGCCTCCTTACTCACACTGTCTCCTCTTCTGTGGCAAAATCTTCCTCGGCCTCCCTCTCCTAAGGATGTTTGTGATGGCCTCTAGCGTTCACCTGAAGAACCCAGGATAATCTCCCCATCTCAAGATCTTCAATTTAATCTCATTTGTAAAGTCCCTTTTTGCCACATAAAGCAACATTCACAGGTTTCAGTGGTTAGAACTTGGGTATCTTGGTGGGGAAGGGGGGCTATTTTTCAGCCTACCACATATTCTATGAAGGAAATAAACAGGGGACTATGATGAAGAATAATGATGAGTATTTCTTTTATGGCTAGAAAGTAAGGATGAGGAAAACTGGAATGAAGAAATAAACTGAGATCTGATCATTTAGGGCCTTGCAGGTGTCCAGATTTTATTCTAAATGCATTGGGAATTCATCCAAGGATTTGAATTAGAAAGGCAATGTGATTTGATTTACATGTTTAGGAAGATAATTTTAGCTGCTGTAAAGAAAATTGGTAGAAGATGGATGACAATGGAAGCAGGGCAATATGCCAAGAGGCAAAAGAGAATGATGGTTGGAAGAGGGTGATTCAGTGGAGACAGAGCATCGTGGACAGAGCTGAGGTTCATGTTAGAGGTAAAATAATCAGGATTGAGATGGATTAGATGTGGAGGGTGAGAGGGACAAAGAGGAAAAAGGGATGGCACTTAGATTTCTAGCTTTAGCAGGTAAACAGCTGATGATGTTATTTCCCGACATGGGGAAGGGAGATGCAGAAGGAAATAAGGGTTGTGCCTTGGGAACGTTAATCCACAGATGACCATGAGCTGTATGCAGTTGGGTGAAGGGGTCTGGAGCTCAGAGTAGAGGTGTGGGTCAAAAATATAAAAGAGGGCATGTTTAGCACAGAGATAATAATTAAAGCAATCAGGATGGATAAAATCACTCAGAAGCTGCTGTATGAAGAAAAATGAAGAGAGTCCAAGGCAAAACCTCAGGGAATACCAGTACTTAAGTTTAGGAAATGGAGGAAAAGCAAGCAAAAGAGAATTAGAATGGAATGACCAGTAACAGAGAGGGAGAAATACCCAGAAGAGGATATTGTCACAGAAGTCAAGAAAGGAGATAGTTTCATCAAAGAGAGAAGACAGAATATGTTCTTTGTATCTGGCAATGTGGAGGTCACCGCTGATTTTCACAAGAGCAGTTTCAGTGGAGTGATGGGGCTGAAGCCAGATTGCACTGATGAGTTACTGGGGAAAGCTGAAGGGTGAGCATAAATGAGGAAATAGTGATAGCACACAATTTTCTGGAGTTTTCTCTGGTGAAGGAGAGCAGAAAGTAGAGAGACAACCAGACAGAGATTTTAATTTTGAAGTGAGATCCTATTAGGGTATGTTTGTGTATTTTCTGAGTAGGGGTAATGCAACAGAGAGGAAGAAATTTGGTGATACAGTGAAAAAAAAATTTAAATTGGTCCCAGGGTGACTCTGTATTTGAGAAAATTTCCAGCAGCCCCATCAGCTTTTCTCCTCTCTGATTTCACCTTTGTGCTAACCCTCTCCTGGGAAAAAAAGAAAGCTCTTTTAGCAACCAAACTGTCCACGTCTGTCTGAGAGGCTCTATCTCACTCGTTGGCTTTCTTAGGAGAGCCACTTTCCCTTATTATTTTGTTCTTTCTACTTGAAAAGTCCTGAACTTCCTTTTGTGAATTAAGGTAAATTTTCTTAAAATCAGTTTTGATTTCATTCCTATGTCTTGCCAGCAATTATTTAGCCGAGGTGGGATGGAGAGGGTAGCATACGAGTCATCGGGTGTTCTTAAATACTTCTAGAATGGGACTGGTCCAAGACACACACCCTCTCCTGCACAGGTAAATCCCAGCATTATAACACTCCAGGCTTCATTCAGTCTAGATTTGGGTTATTTTCCCCAGGTAAGTGTAAAAGCAGAGGCAGAGGCTTGGCTGGAGAACAAGCTTCAGAGCACTGAAAAGTCCAGCCCCCAGCCGTCTTCAGTCCCGCGCCTCATGATGGAGGTATCAGTATTTGAATACCAGCCCAGTCACTTACTGCTTGCAGACACCCTGATCACCAGCTTCCTTGTTTTCTTAGAAAAGGCGAAATTTAAAAAGTGCCTTAAGTATATGAGGTAGCTTTTATTAGTAGGGGACATTGAGGAAGACCAGGATGCTGTGGCTATACTTCTCGAAAAAATGGGATTCATACTTTCAATCAGGTGTAGTGCTGCTGAGAAGTGAGAATCTGTTAAAGACAGAAGGTGAGCAGAGAAGGGAGGTCTCTTTACTCCGCCCACTCCTTCCTAAGATTTGAATTTGGATAGCCTTATAATTTGTAAGCACCAAACCCTATGCTCTTAGTTTACCTTGAAAGTTCCTCTTTGCCAGGGAATCTGGTGGTCATCCCATGAGAAGAAGGGCATATTTTCTAAGGGTTCAGGAAAGGTAAACGTCAAGGTAATATTTTACCAAAATTCTATGCCATGTTCCCAAAAATCTCACCTGGAAAAAACATGACTTAGTTCTGAAAGTTAAAATGTAGTAGGTCAAAAGTCAGTTGTTGCAGCCACAGGGCAAAAATCAGGCTTGATAATGATGTACATGAGACCGTGACATGGCAGTACCCCAGAGGAGCCTGATTAAGAATTGCAGTTAAGAGCCAGCTGTCCCATGGGGACAAATTCTGACCTGTGTGCACACTGAGGCGGTTTGAAAACACTTCTAATCTCGGGTGAGCTTAGCAACTCAGCCATCCCTAGTGATAAAAAACAATAACCCCAAGGAGAGTACTAATGCCAAACTTAACTACCTTCCCCCCAACCTGGCCACAAGAGAATCATTTATATTTTGGATATTTGTATTTCAAGTATAATTTTGGCTTAGGAAAACTAATTCATGAGCATAAGGAAAGTTTTTTGTTTTGTTTTGTTTTCTATAACCTGCTCTTGCTACGCTTGAATCCCTTATCTCGATAGGCTGCACTGAGACTAGCCTAGAATATTCTGTCTTCTCCTAAGATACCCTTTTATTTAGTTGTTGTTTTAACTTCTGGGGTGACAAGAGAGGGTGAGTAACATTAAGAGCCATAATAAGGATGGAAGACTGGGGTGTAGAAAAGGGAGCGGTTTTCCCCAGTTGAAGAGTGGTCTGAAATGCAGTGTTTGCATTCTGATTCTGAAGTAAGGACTATAAACTCTGATTATAAGTTGAGATATAATATAACTTTCCAACGACTAGTTGGTGAAGCTAAAAGCCCATAGCCTTCCCACAATACTTTAAAGGAGATTTTGCATCCACAGGATAATACTAATCTTTACACGTAGCTATAAAGCTACTTCGCATACATTTAAAACCTATACGTCAGGTTCCATATTCCCCAAGCTCTCTAGCACGCCATTCCTTACGTTGCTTTTCAGTGTTTGGTTAGCATCTCCTTGGGAAGAAGACCGGATGAGCGGAGGAAGGGAAGTGACATGGCAGAGAGAGGACATCCCAATTAGGAACTTCACCCCAAAATCCCCTACTTCAATGGTGTGTTTGTTTGTTGTTGGCTTCTCTTTCATTCTGAGAGAACCCTTCGGAACCTCGTCAGATTTGAGTTTCGACTGTGGTTTTGCATTGAGAGTGACCTGTCAAAAGCCAGTGGAGTAAACGCAAGTGAAATGGAGCAGATGCTGGAAATTGCCAGGACAGCAGAGGCTGTACTTCATTATATGACCAGATTCTGACAAGGAAAAGTTAGAAGGCCAGGAATCTGAGCTGCCATGGTGACTTGGCAGCTAGACCTCAGGCCATGAGGCAGGACACCAGAGTTCAGGACAGACTGCGTTTCACTGGAGCTCCAGGCCAATTGAGTCATACGGAAATCTGAGATGGAAAAGACAAAACCAGGTCAGCTGCTCATTTATCAGGGGCCAGAGAAAGGCTACAGTACTCCCTGAGATTTCCTTTCCAGCATTACTCAAGGCCAGATGGCATCTACAGGGCCCAAAGAGAGTTTCAGTAATCCTTGGAGGGATAGTCCTAGCCCACCAGATTGAAAGCATTACTTGACATTCAGGAGCCAATTTCCTGGGTCAATTGTACCTCCTCACTTCTATGTCCTTAAATCATTGCCAATGCTTTGCTCTTCCTCCTAGGTGTTTGCACCTTTCAAATATTTACTCTTCTTTATTTTCAGACACTCTCATGACCTGGGTCAAGACAATAATGAGTGAACAAATGTTTTCTGAAATGCGTGTCACTGTGTAAGATACTGGGCAGGAAGCAGAAATTAGGCGGCAGGAGCTCTCTCCACAGCAGCCTTTTCAGTGTGTTCTGGTCGGTATAGTCACTGTGTTGCCCCTAACCATTTCAACATAAGGTAGTTGAGAATAAGTACCAAAAAAGAGGATAGGGTGGTAATAGTTATAGGAGCTCAGCTTACTGGACTGATTAGAGTAAATCAGTGTTGACTTATTGAGATGCAATAGGGCTTTCTTTTAACCATTGCACTGACCATTTTTCAAGTGAGTATACAAATGAAGAATGACTTTCATTCTTATGGTATGATAAGAACTAGAAGAAGAAAATCATCTATTAAAGGATTATTTGGCTGACACAAATCCTAAGAACTAACTCGTTTCTTGGGAGTAGGAGTTGTAGAGAGAGTGGACTGGAGGACTGGGTCAACTCAACTGACAAAACCTAAGAGGTCTTCGGCATATAAATTATGCTTTGCCTTATAACTATTGTTGAAACCATCTTATTTGTTAGGTTGTAAGGTCTTTTGTTTCCTGGAGATGTTTCTTGTCCATCTTAATATACCAAATTGCCTCTACTACCTTGTGGGGAATGATCTGCAAATATTGGAAAAAGGGTCTCTGGACTCTGGGCATACTGTTCCTCTTCCTGAAAACTCCTTCCAGCCCCACTGCTCACTTACTCCTGAAATTTTTGTTGAATAACTCATACTCATCTTTCAGTCTCGGGTTAGACATCACCTCCTCTGGAAGCTTCACCTGATCCTCCCTCCTAATGTTTTTGGCTGGGTGTTCCTCTACTCGGCTCCCACAACATCCCCTGATCTTCCTTGTCAAGACACTTAAATCACTGAGTTGCCTGTCTTCCCCTCCTGATACATCATAAACTTGAGGACAGGTCTTGAGTTCACATGTCCAACACAATGCCTGGTCCAGAGCGGAAACTCAATAAATAGTCACTGTTTTACTAAATAAAGCCTGAAAGAGTGAATGAAACAAGGTGGGTGTCATGGTTGTAACTGTTTTGGCTATGCTTCAAGCTCCTTTCCCATCTCCCAAATTTGCCCTCCTCTTTTGGCAATGGGGTTTCTCTCCTCTGCATCCACACAGGAGGTTTCATTTGAGTGATTTGCAAGAAAGAGGCGAGATCATCAGGGTGTTTATTGGACCATCCTCTCCCACTGCTCTGGCTGTTACTTCACAGAAGTGGAAGAATGGGCAGGTTACAACTCACCACAGTCTTCCCACTGTGAGTCTCTTTCATTTCAAGCCAATTGACAAATGCATATTGACTTTTCTCAGTGCATGTTCACTGCTGCATTCAGTTAAAAAAAATCTTTACAACCACGCTCTGATTGGATTTCTTCTGTTTCCCCAATGTACACGTGAGGGAGTTGAGTTATATAATGTGCAGGAGGTCAGGCCAGGCTGGTGACACAGATTGTTTTTGAACTAGAAGCCTCTGGGTTTACAGGCTGTGGCAGGCTCTGTTTCCCGGGTTCCCTTAAAGGTCTCGGTTCATTATCTCCTGTCAATAAGGAATGAATGGCGTACCATGTCTTAAGTTTGGATTCCCATTGCTTTCTTGGAAAATAAACACCAGCTCTTTATAACTTCTGATTTATTAACCAAGCCAGCTTGTTGAGTGACTTAAAAAAATTTAGAACCAACTGCCGCATTAACAGTGGTCATAAACAGGAGAAAGTTGTCAACCTTGATCTCCTTTTACGTTTTCTCTACCACCATCTCTATGCCCATCTCCCAACAGGCTCAGCTGTCTCTCGAGGGTTCTCAGGATATTAGACTGCTCTTTTCCCTGAAATATCTTGAATTTAACCTTCCCTTCTGCTAGGCTTTACACTTCATCAGACTAGGCACCTTGCCTCTCAGAACTCCTCATTCATTGTCTCTCCAAGATTTCTGAAATTCCTCTAACCAGGACAAAGTCTTCCTTTAGAAATTAGCAGTAAGTTTGATAATGAAAATACACAGGAATGGGAAGCCAATTGATTCAATTGGAAATATATCAAATCTGTCCGTGAGGGTAGTTTTCACAGTAGACAAGGAAGGAATCTAGAAGTAGGTACTAGTTATTCTCTCCAACAGAGAAGAAAGGAATAAAACTAGAGGCTGGAGGCACCCAGAGAAGTTTTTATCCTTAAGGTTTGCTTGCAGAGAGCTTTCTCAAAAGTGTTCACCCCTGCATTCCCTCTGTCTTCAAACATGGCTGTGAAGATTGAGGTAATGGGAATCATTATATTCCTTTTGCAGGAACACGTGGATGTTTGGGATCAGTAACACAAATGGTCAATCAGCAGTCACACCCACCGATATTCAGTCTTCACGCTTTCAGATTGTAGAACAGAGGAGGTAAAGGCATTAACCCCCATACTCTTTCTCTTTGACTCATAGTAAGTGTTTTAGGCAGTATTCTTTAGCTGGCTGAACAGGGCTTCTCCAGGGCAATGGGCTTCTATTCATCTTTGTCTCCCAGAACCCAGCACTGTGCCTGGTGTTTATTATGTACTTAGTAAATATTTGCTAATTTTATCTTTATACTTATTTTCTTTCAAATTCTTTGTATTTAATTTAAATAGGGCTTCAAAAGTTTCATATTGGATTTGTAAAATGTATGGGTGTTTCTTGAAATCTTTGTGAATTATTTTGCCTTTTTATTTGGAACAGGTCTGTTATTTGTGAGGAATTCTCTTCTCAAGAAAATCAATTAAATAATATATGTGAAAGAATCTGAATACCTTCAGAGATAAATGTCATCTTTAAGCTATTACACCTTATTATTTTATAAAGAATAACAGAGTATTTTGCTTCATTAAATTTAGCATGACTACATGTCATGGTTCACAAAAGAGGGTCCCATCTATGCCTATTGTTTTGAAGTAAATATTAATAGATCTCCCTTTCGTTCTCAGAAGTGTCCAAGTTGGACACTTGTCAAGAGTTTAGCTCAGCTACTCCATAGTATTGCTGGCTTGGCATCCATTTTGTTTGGCCAGGCGGACTCTAGGAACCTTAAACTGACACCAGTCCCTCATGTAAATGGACATCCTTGATAGTAGCTGCAGAGTCCCAAGACTACATGAGTTCCTGATAGGACTTCCCTGACAGATCTTGAGATCAACAGTCTCCCCTGCCTCCAAGTACCTCTATGCCTTTTCTATCCTCTACACGAGACCACCTTGGAGCTTACCAAAACCTTGCTCTTTTGCTTTGAACTGACAAGTCTGGTTCCAGTCTGGGAACCTCAAAGCACCCCACCCACAGACCCTGTTAAAGGCATTTGCTCTAGGTCCTATCTCTCTGTCTGTCTGCACTTTGCCTTCACCTACCCGTGTGGCTCCTTGTGGCATCCTAGGTACTTCCTCCAGGACCCATGAGTGATAAACTTCTCTATTTCAGTTTCTCTTGAGGTCTGTCATTGACCCATGACTCATCACCTGACACTCTGTGCTCCACTTAACAAAAGTTAGTTCAACAAAGTCCTAACAACAATAAGTTATACAGTCACAATATCTCATAGAGCCAAAAGACTTAGATGGTAGTCCCAGCCTGCCCATCTGTGACCTCAGATTAGCTGTTTGCCAACTCTCTGACCTCAGAATGTTGAGTCCCATCATTTTAGCTGAAACAGCTTCCCCTTCATTTACCTGAGCACTGGTTATCATCTTATTCATTTCATCTTCCTTCCCTTAGTTGCTTGCCATCGTATCATCACTTTATCTTCTTCACAGCACTAATTAGTACATGAAATGTGATAATTTGCAAGTGTGTTTACCATTTTGCCCCTCACTCCTTGCAACTGCTGCATCCATAAATGTAAATCCTTAAGCAAGGATTTTGTCTTATTTACACTTATAACCCTAGCACCTAGTACACACTAGGTGTACAACAAAAATTTGTAGGTTGATTAAAATCAAAGCCTTTTTTTTAATGCTAAAGAAGATAGATAATAATAGGAGAAAGTTTGGTATTCACTTTTATTGGAGTGGTCTTGTACTTCTTCATTGTGATCCAACTTGAGTTAGAACAAATAGTGAACCCTGTTAAGTTGCAGAAGAGAGTTTTCAGATGCAAGGAATAAAGCTAAAATAGGAATTACCCTATCTTCTACAGAAAATGCCAATCTTCTCCTCTCCCGTGTGGAGATGGGCACACTTTCTTCTTGACATTTCCCCCTGATGAGAAGTTCTTGGTATCAAGCAGTCAACTTTTCTCTGAGGGATGCCTTTGAAACAAGTGATAAAATCATCAAATGAGTTGCAGTTTACCTTCCCATCTGAGCTGTTAATTAATGAGTTTTTATTTCTTAAAGAGATTGACCATTGTCACCAGCAACTGGTAGAAGAAATTAATTTTGAATTTTGTTTTATTGGTGAGAATAGTTAAGGGCAAAGGACAGATTCTTCTTAGAAAAGAAGGTTTTGAGGCATTGACCAATGAGATGGTTAATTTTACGTGTCAACTTGACTGGGCTAAGGGATGCCCAGATAGCTGGTAAAACATTATTTCTGGGGTGTGTCTGTGAGTGTTTCTGGGTGTGTCTGAGTGTGTCTGTGTCTGGGTGTGTTTCCAAAAGAGATGAGCGTTTGAATCAGTAGACTGAGTAAGCAGATCATCCTCACCAATGCAGGTGGGTTTAACCTAACCCACCAATGGTCTAAATAGAACAAAAAGGCAGGGGAAAGTGAATTTATTCTCTCTGCTTGAGCCCGGATATTCATCTTCTCCTGCCCTTAAATATTACGCTCCTGGTTCCTGGGCCTTCAGACTTGGGCTGGGACTTTACGCCATTGGTTCCCCTGGTCCTCAGGACTTTTATTTTTATTTTTTTAAAGATTTTATTTATTTATTTGAGAGAGACAGAGATAGCAAGAGAGAGCACAAGCAGGGAGGAGAGGGAGAAGCAGGCTCCCTGCTGAGCAGGGAACCTGATGCAGGACTGTATCCCAGGACCCTGAGGTCATGACCTGAGCCAGAGGCAGACCTAAACTGACTGAGCCACCCAGGCGCCCCTCAGGCCTTCAGCTTTTGACTGGAACTATCTATATCACTGGCTTTCATGGGCTTCCACCAAGCAGATGGCAGTGTGTAGGACTTCTCAGACTCTATAACTGTGTAAGCCAACCCCTCATAAGTCTTCCTGTGTATATATATCTCTTATTGGTTCTGTTTCTCTGGAGAATCCTGACAAACAACATTGGACTTGTGACAAAGAGATAGAAGATATTTTCTTTGATAAGTTTTAGCATAACCAAATTCCTGTGTTGGAGGTTTTTATTAGAATTTTTAAAATCACAGGTTAAATTTATGCTCTCTCATGAAGGAATCCATATTCAATTTGGTTAGTTTGCTCTAAAATATTATCAGAACCACTAGTTGTATATGATTTAAATGTCGTGTGGAGAAACTGCATGTAAGCTAAGGAAATAGTCTGGGTTTTTAAATACCACATATTTATCATTGTTTTCATTAGTCTCTGTAATTCCTAAGTCCAGACCTTGCCAGAACTTAACTAGAGAGAAAAGTCATATTACTATTTGCACCCACATTACAATGACATCAAACTCAAGTAAGATTTTAGTACCCTTCATGGTATCTTCTAGTTATTTCTC
Source organism: Ursus arctos (assembly GCF_023065955.2). Classification (NCBI taxonomy): domain Eukaryota; kingdom Metazoa; phylum Chordata; class Mammalia; order Carnivora; family Ursidae; genus Ursus; species Ursus arctos. The sequence goes on from NW_026622930.1 coordinate 21,651,559, forward strand.
AAAATGCCCAAGGGAGTGCTTTCCTTGTATCAATAAGGCAATGTTTTAGCTGCAGCAAAGTTTTGGCAGCTGCTATGCTTTTTCTTTCCTGATCTAGTAATTACTACTTACCGATAGTCTCTAAGAAGGAGCTTGAAGAAGGCTCATCATCTTTGTGAGAAATTCGGTGTTCAAGCCTGTAGTAGATTTGATATGTTAGTGCTCCTCCTAACAATTGAACTCATTTCCCAGTATTCAAGCTCTTGCTTTATCCCCTTCCATATTGACTCTGGGCTTAACTGTGTGACTTGTTTTTGTCAAAAGAATATCAGAAAACATGATTCAGAGGTTAATAACCACTTGTACCAGAGTTGAAAGCTTCATGTCTTGTTCTATTGGAATATTCCCTTTGGCAACCTAGTTGTCATGAAAGAAATTTTACTACCTCAAGGGTACACCATGCTGTGAGGAAGCCCAAACTAGCCACATACAGAGGTCACTTGAAAGTAAACTGAGAAAATTGAGCAATAGCTAGAACCAACATTCCCAGCATATTGTCCATGTTCGTCCATCTCTCATATTTGAGCCCTCCAGCTGCAGAGATTAGCCATCCCATGGTGTCTGACAGAATTCATGACTCAGAGAATCATGAGCAAATAAAATGATTCTTTTGTTAAGCCACTAAGTTTTAGGGGGTGGTTTGTCAGGGAAGAGTAAATAATTGAAATAAAACCATTATTCTCAGAGTTCTAAAACTGATGCTAGGCCTATGTAAGAGTAGATGAAATTGCTTATTTCTGAAAGGTGCCCAAGCAGATCTTCTTCCCAAGTCAGATTCTCATTGACTTTAGTTAGGTCACATGTTCATCAGTGAACCAGTCACTGAAGCCAAAGTGATTTTCTAGGCTAGGCAACATGTTCGCCCCTGGAATATCACCTGCACCACTGAGATGGGGGTATTACAACAAAAAAGGAAATGGACTTTAAACAGGCAGAAAAGATGTGTGTCCTCTATAGAAAATAACAACAACAACAACCCCAACATGCCAAGTTGTGGTTCATTGTCCAAAATTCCTATGAAAGGATATCCTAAAGAAAAGTCATCCTTTCCACTGTAACTTCATGATTCTTTGATTGAAGAGGAGTAGCTGGAGGGAAGATATATTGGAATGTAATGCTCTCATGTAATGCTATTCAGTGGTGTTAACCACCATGAGTTCTACTGTATTCACTGCTGCTTCTGGATTCCCAAGGGACTTCTGCAGCCAAAAGGGCCTCCTTGCATCTTTGGCTGGTGTCCAGATTCCCTGTCTCTGAGACATTGATTTAGCCAAGATGTTTTACATGTCACCCACAGATACTTTGAATGAGTAAATTGCACTTTTTGGGGCTGGGATTTGAATGGAATTTTGCTCTATGTGGAGTGCAACAGTTGTCCAGTGAGAAAGATAAAACTCCGGGGTTTGTACTATCCCAATGTTCTCTTGGTCTCACCTCCTGATTCCAAGCTGGCTTCGCTTCAGATGTTATCTCTTTTCTTTAAGACCTAACTTGGGAAGGAGCATGGAATACCCAATTGGCAGTCTTCTCTGCCCTAGATGCAGTCCGCTTGGCTGCCACACAACAAATAATTCCATAGCCTGGTTGAGCTGAGAGTTTGGGTTTGCTCAGAAAAGTGCCCAAGCCTTTGTAATCTTCCTTTCCCAAGGTCCAGGATTCTTGTCTATGATCTGAAATTATTTTTAAAAAGCATTAATTTTCCTATATTGATTATGTAAATCCATATGCGGTGGGTTGAAAGAATGAGGATGTATTGTGGACATCTTTTGGGGTTGTTCATCGAGAATCCGTATTTTTTACTTCTATAACAACACTTAAAATTTACTTTTGAAAATTACTTGTTTCTCACTCTGAGACTATGTGATATAAGATGGATCCATGCCTCTGTTCTAGGAATGAGCACCTCAACCAGACCCTACTTTATGAGTAAATTTTATTTTCTTGCCATACTAGTTAGTTCAGAGTCTATGATCTAATTTGTACTAATGACTTCTGTCACAACTCTTTGAAGAAAAAATGTGCTTTTTCTGCTGATCATGGGCCTGGGAATATGCATCCCTTGGGTTAATGTAGGGGATTACCACCTGGAGAAGACCTGACCAAGGACCATGCCAACACCAGGGAGAGAAGAATTTAAAAATGGAGGGAAAATTCTTGATGACATTGTTTGAGTTCCCAGATCCAGATGTGTCTGAAGCTAGTTTTTCCTTACAAAGGCCAATAATTTCTTTCTTTGAATTTTTTTTTCCAATTTTGAGCCCAAAGATGCATCTCTGTGAGGTTCAAGCAGCAATCTTCTAAATTCTTCATATGCTGAACTGGCCATTGTGGCCCGCACACTGGAAAATTCAAGATGGAGGTGATAAATAGGAGGGTCACAGAGGATTTTGATTTATTTTGGCATCTAACATGCCAATAAACACCCACATTTTATCATAAGAGCTTCTTAATTAGCCACTGCACCTCTGGTATTCTCTAATCAATTCTTCATGCTACAGTCAGAGTGAGCATTTCAATATGCAAATCTAATTAGGTCACTAGCTCTTGGGTGACTCCTCAAAGCTTGCAGGACAAGTCCAAACACCTTAGCATGTTTACAAGGCCCTTTTGTTCTAATGTTTATTTATCTCTCCAGCAGCTGCAGTTCCAGGTCTCTCTCACCTGCCATCTGCCCCGCCTTGCTTCCCTTTGCCCAGATACTTTCTCTTTGATTTAAGTGTTAATGCCACACTTCTCCTAACCCTTTCACGGCTAAGTTATATGCTCCTTGGTCTATGCTCCTATATCACAACACTTAGACAATGGAAGATGCCGTTTTGGCATAGTATGTTGTTCCACTACCTACACTCTACATCCCATTTGGACAGGGACCATGACCACTGTATTTGCAGAATGTAGGTGGTGCTTAGCACACATTGCTGAATAAATGACTAAATGAATGAATAAACATATCTATGTATCAGCCTGGAGATAATTTTCCAAATGTTCTAGATGACTTATATTATTAACTCTTCATGAGAATACTTTTCTTTTTGAAGGCCAGAGTAGAAGACGTTAGTTCAAAAACCCATATTCTACTTTCATAAACTTCTGTAGAGGAGAGGACTGCTTCTTTCCTCCCCAACAGGTGGGAAATGGTTTGGAATAAACATCTAAGCTCAGCTTCCATATGTTTGTGACTATCCCTTAAGGATGAGGAGTCATGAATCTGAAGGGTGAAAACATTACTTCCAGGGGGTCTTAATTCTCAAGGAAGGTACTTCTCAGGCATAGAAGTGTCTTTCTGTCTTGATCTCTTGGAGTGGAAGGTGCTCAGACCCATAAGCACTCCTGTCTTCTGGTTTTCTCCTTTTCCTTCAAAATCCAGGCATTAAGCCCACTCTAGTGGATGTAGGGCCTGCCATTCTCTAGTTTCTTGCATGTGGCTGGGTAGATAAGTCAAATAGGCCAGCTATTTTCAATATAGGGTGCAGTGAATTGAAAATGCCCACTGTATATATCTCCAAGTCCCAACCTCTAGAACATGCAAATGTGGCCCTATTTGGGAAAAGGGCTCTTCGCAGTTGTTCCTAAATTAAGGATTTTGAGATGGAATCATCCCAGATTTAGGGTGGATCTTAAATCCAATGACAGGGCCCTTATATGAGGCAGAGGGATATTTAATCAGAGCCACGTAAGTATGGAAACAGAGACTGGAGTTATGCTTCCACAAGTCATGGAACACCTGCTGCCACCAAAAGCTGAAAGAGGCAAGGGCAGATTCCCACTAAGAAACTTCCAAGGAAATATGGCCCTTTTGATACCTTGATTTTGGACTCTGGTTTTCAGAACCGTGAGAGAATATTTTTATAGATTGTTTTAAATCCCCAATTCCATAATAATTTGTTACAGCCATCCTAGGAAACTAAACAAGACAAAAATTAAAAACAAAAAAACCCCTCTGTCCTGTTTCAGTATAGCAGTGATGAAAGAGCCCTGAGTTGGCCCATTATGAAGTTGATATTCAGATCCTTATTTAGCTATTTGTCTTTATGTACATCTCCCACTATCCAAGACTCTGAAGCCAGAGACATGAGTGAATTGGGGTCTCAATGCTCACTCTAAATTTCTGGGGGGAGATGCTGGACAAGGGCTATAGAATTCTGGATCCTCCATGGATTTCAGCCATATCTGGCACATTTAAACAACATGGACATGTTAGCTCCAGAAGAGATGGTGACTCTGCTTATTGAGGTGCTATTTTTTGAGATCTGCCAGTAACTCAGGTTCTATTTCTTCCATGAACGTATTCCAGATTATTTAACTCCAACAATGTTGACCCCCTTGAAAAAGTCTATGGCATTAATCAGCTGCATATCTCATTTAGTATTTATAAGTTGTCATACATAATTCTATGAATGTCTATGGCCCAGTCCCCAAACTATAATTTGAATCCATTGAGGGGAAAAAAATACTAGTTATTCTTTGTATCTTGAGTTCCTAGCTCAATGCGAAAATAATATTAAGCATGTGTGTAAATTAATGTGCTAGCAACTGTGCATTTTCTCTGTATTGACAGTAGATAGTCCAATGCCTAATACTAAGGAGGTGCTCAGTAAATGATAATAGGAAAGAAAGTTTGATTCCTAGCCTTTGAAATGTACTGTCATAGCATTATTTTTTCCTGCCCAATGAGATCTTGCTTCTTGCTAATGGACTCTGCCAACCTTGGTCAAAACAGTCAACATTTAATTAAAACAGGAGCAATTGGGATCTTTCCCTGGGATTGACACAAGGACACTGGAAAAAGAAAAGATTTCTTTTTCTGTGCTAAGTTTAAGCTGACAGGTGCTACATTCAGTGCCATGTGGAGAAAACTTTTCTGTAGAAGGAAATAATTCAACCAACATATAAAGAGAAAAAAGTGAGGCAGAGATGAGATGGATAGAAAGTAAGAAAGACCTGACAGTATTGTGATCCCAGGTTCTACTTCCAGAACTGAAAGCCCTTGTTCCTGGAGCACTTTCCCTGATTTTTGAAGTACTTTGGTTTACTTGCTGGTGATATGCACCCATAAATATCATTAAGTATGAACTTAATGTAGTTTTACTTGGTTTTCTGTCACTTGTAACTAAAAGAGCCTTAATACTACTTGGGAGCCTCAGAAATAAGAATACTTTCACAGTTTCCCAGAACTCTTTCCAGGACCCATGAGAATGGTCTATAACCATATGTGATGAACACACATACAATACAGATAAAACCTAGTTGCTAAAAGAAATTTGAAGTTTAGTATGTGTCCTCTCTCAATTCTGATGCAGAACAGTTTGACTGAATCTGAAGAAACCAACATTAAATTTAAGAATGGAAAATTGAAACATTAAAAATCTATATCATGAGAATTGTTTTCCTGATTATTTTCTAAAAAGTAGATTACTTACATTTCTAGGACACTGTAAAAATAAATCAAAACATTATTTATTGTGTAGCTATTATCTATGTGTGTCATGGCATCACTTTAAGATGATGTAACCCAGGATGTTGGAAATAAAAAAAAATAGTAAAGTTGATGAATTAGTATGGATTCAGATATCCCCCAAAGTTCAGGTTCTACACTGATAAAATCTACTGCTTATTATTTATGGAAACTTAGATATGACCAAAAATTTTATCAGCACTTTTCCTTCTGTCTAGGCTCCTTTATTTTTCACTCTGTTACTAAAAGCAGACAATGATTGAATAATGTAGCAAGCATACTGGGATATTTTGTTCAAAGGGCTATGTAATGGACATATATAATTTTTGTCCAGATTTCCTTCCTTTGAGATACTGGCTCTATAGCACTATGTAGAGATTTATGGAGAGCAGCTGGTGATTAATCTTGAGCTTGCTGGGCTACTCCACCAAATGGTGTTAAATGATACAATTACCAGATATAGAAAGGCTCACTTACTATATATTCTTATAGTTATTGTATATATATTTCAAAATTTCATTGAAAGTGCTTAAGTTGCTGTGTTTTAACAAATCCGTCTGAGTGCCTATCATGTTACAGCCAACACTATTCCAGGATGTGGGGCTATCATGGTGAATATGACAATCAAGCTGCTTGCCCCCATGCAGTATATACTCCAGTGAGGGAGATAGGCAATAAATGGGGGGCGGGGGGAAAGCTTCAGAATGACTAAGGTTGAGTGTGCCTCTTTATTTTTTTATAATTTAAAAAAATTTTAATTCCAGTGCAGTTAACACAGTGTTGTATTAGTTTCAGGTGTACAATATAGTGATTCAATAATTCTATGCATTATTCAGAGCTCATCAAGATAAGTGTACTCTTAATCCCTTTCACCTATTTCACCCATATTCCCACCCACCTCTCCTCTGGTAACCACTGTTTTGTTCTCTGTAGTTAAGAGCCTGTTTTTTGGTCTGTTTTTCTTTTTCTTTCTTTGTTTTGTTTCTTAAATTCCACATATGAATGAAATCATATGGTATTTGTCTTTCTCTGACTGACTTCTTTCACTTAGCATTATACTCTCTAGATCTATCCATGTTATTGCAAATGGCAAGATTTCATTCTTTTTTATCGCTGAGTAATATTCCAGTGTGTGTGTGTGTGTGTGTATCTGTGTGTCTGTGTGTCTGTGTGTGTACACGTGTGGATACCACATCTTTATCCATTCATCTATTGATGGACACTTGGGCTGCTTCCATAATTTGGCTCTTGTAAAGAATTCCACAATAAACATAGGGGTGCATATTATCTTTTTCAATTAGTGTTTTCATATTTATTGGGTAAACATGCAGTAGTGGAATTGCTGGATCATATGGTATTTCTATTTTTAATTTTTGAGGAACCGCCATACTATTTTCCACAGTGGCTGCACCAGTTTGCTTTCCCACCAGTGTGCACAAGGGTTTCTTTTTTTCCACATCCTTGCAAACTTGTGTTTCTCTCGTGTTTTTTATTTTAGTCATTCTGATAGGTGTGAGATGGTATCTCATTGTGGTTTTGATTTTCAGGAGTTTGCCTCTTTAAATAAAATTGTTAGAAAAGATCTCTCTGAGGAGGTCACATATGGGTTGAGAACCAAATAATAAGAATGAGCCAATCAGGTCCAGGGTGTTGGGAGAGGGGGAAGCAAGTTTCTAAAGCAAAGGGAAGAGCCTGTACAATGGTCCTAAGGCAGGAATGAACATGGCATGTAGAGTCTTGATTATCCTAGGTACAAGGGAAGCAACTGGGAATTTTAAGTAGATAAATGACATATCTGATTTATATATTTTGAAAGGTCATGAAGATGAATGGCCAAAGCCATTCTGAACCCAATGACCTGAATTGTGCTTTCAACATAAGCAGTTTTTCCTGTTTATTTTTTGCCATTAAAAATCTGAAATAAATGAACGATCCTTTGCAGAACTATCTTGAACAACTGACTTTATTGATACAAAAGCCCTCTGCAAATAAAATCTAGGGCCCGTTGTCACTTCCCTTTATAGACAAACAATCAGTGTGGTGAATTGTGCCTGAAAACAATCAATCTAAAATGATCTTATTTGTTCCCTCCAAGTTCCTATAAGCCCCGATAGACTGGACACACATTGATGAGGCTGGGATGGAGTCCTGTGAATAGAGTAGCCAGCTGTGAGTTGAGTGGTGGGGGAAGTGCCAGCTTTCTCTTGGCCTCTTCAGTCTGGAAAGCCAAATCACTCAGGGGCCAAGCAATTGTACTCTATGCATGGTTTGCTACTAATTGTGCAACAGAAGAGGACTGGAGCACCTGGTGCCTGTTTGCAATGCATGCTAGAGAATACAAGATAATAAACATTCCTCATAAAATCAGTGATGGCACATTTGGGATGAGCACAAGTTCTTTAACCTCTGTAGATTTTACCAGCCAGATGTTCTCATTTTAAACTCTCATGATTTCATCAGGACTGATCCTATGTGAAAAACCTTCTAGACCAGAGAAACGTACCTTATCTGTCAGCCTTAGACAAGAGCCCTGGGTACTTCATTTCTCCTCCTTAGTTTCCCCTAGATTTTACTCACTTCACAGACAGAGAGGTAAAGATGGAGATAAAACCACTGTTGAGTTAAAATTCAGTGAAAAGGTTTGGTGTTTTGGTTTCTGAAAGTCCCTCCAATAGCACCACTCTTCTCACTGAGGTTTTGAACAATTAGAAATAATTAAATAAAGGAATGGCAAATGGAGGACAGCACATCACCTTATAAAATCAATCCATATTCACAACGAAGCCAAGTATGAAAACTCAGATCCCTAGAATATGGCAGTCTTTGTTTCTGAGTCTCTTACAACATTGGACATGGGCAAGATCCTGCCCTGCAAGAACAGCAAAAGGCATATCTGAGGGGGAGTGAAGGGTAGCAGTATACTCCTCAGAAGAAGACAAGTATGAGGCTGGGTCATGCCGGCCAGTGAGTCAAGCAGGAGAGGCCACGTGCTACTCTAAGTTGGATCCTTCCACAGAAAGGAATCATCAGGAGTTAGGAAGAAGGATTCCTCCTTAGCATTTGGTATTAGCTATTTGACTGGTTTTAACTTTCAATTAGCTAAACCAATGAATAGGAAGGACACTGTAGATTAAAAGAGATTCATAACAAAAGGAAAACAAAATAGAGATATTTATGAAAAAAAAACAGCACACAGAATATGGGTGTGGAGAGCAGTTAAATGGAAGGATTGGGGAATTATGGAAATTTCTGTAGAGCGGCATCTGATAGAAAGTAATCTATTTCTCTTAGGGGGTTGTATTGAGCATTAGATATAATATCCAGTTATTGCCCTAGTAATTTACTAGAATCTGAATGCATTAAAAGGAATAAAATGAGGAAAGTTAGGGTTTTGTTTGTTGCTCTAACTTTGCTTCTGACTTTTGGCATAGGTTTATTTGAGGAAGATATTGTTCCATCTTGGCTAGTCATAGATGATTAGTCACCAAATAGATGGGGAGCCTCATTAGAATTCTAATTCCTAAGTGAATCTTTTGTTGTGGAAAGACTGGCAGTGTCCATATTAAGCTTAATATCTGAATCTGTGGGGACTTTACCATCTCTGCCTTTCATACTTTTTTTGGACCTATGGAAAGGTTTCTGAATGTTTTCCTTTTCCTTTTTCTGCCATTTTCAGATTTTTTCTGAATAAACAGAGCTAGAATTATACTAACTTACTGCTTACTTGATGTTGGTGAGGTTTTCTGGTGTGTTCAGCATCCATCCCTTTGGTTTTCCCATGGAATTCTTTCTCTTAAATGGAAACAATCTGGGTTAGGTTGTAATTCCTGGTACCTGCCACGTATGGTCTCTTCCCACTATAGATACTTCTAGCCTTTTTTGGCACATAACCTAAGCTTAGTGAAAGAGAATACAGCAGAAAGGCTGGGCACATATTGACTCTTAGTTAGAGATAAAGGAAGATGGTAGTATGTAGAAGCCAGATTCATTTTAACATAGGAATGGGGGTGGTAGTTACAGTGGAAGGAGAGGCAGTGGTGCACATGGCAACAGAAGGGACATTTAGACCAACTTTTGTTGCCCGTGAGGTTGTTGTGTTTTCTGTTTTCTGGGTTCAACTATGTAGTTCTTTTATTTTCTACTGTTTCCAAACCTGATCTCCCAGCACACATCTGCTTGTTGATGAGTGCTTGCTGCTATCTACCCTCAAAGTCTTTCACATAAATCTACCTTTACTTGAAATACCCAGACTGAGGGTCAAGTTGTGCTTGCAGGTAAGAGCTCCCACTGACCCTCCTTGATCACCCTCAGAAGGTGATTCAAAAATAAAATCTCCCTGATTAAAAAGAATGAATTTTTCAATATGAGCCTATTAATTTATTTAATATTTATTGAATCCCTGCTATTTTCTATACCTGGGGCATGAAGATGAAAAGTAAAATTAAGATAGTCTGTACTCTCTTGGAGCTTAGCATGGAGTTAGGGAGGAAGTCATTAAAAAATCTGTGAATAAATGTAAAATTACAACTATAATAAATGATATGAAGAAAAAAAAACATGATGCTATAAGAAATTACATTAGAAGGAATTAATTTGATAAGGGAGATCAGAGAAAACTTCTCCCTTAGTGGAGGTAGAATAAGCATTAACTAGATACAGGAGAGGAAGTGGTGAGGTGATTCCTCTTAGAGAACAGAATCCTAGAAATATCCTATGGCCTTTGAGCCAAGGCATGAAAAACACATATTAAAATGTAAATTTTAAACCTGGGTTCAGAAAACATATTAAGCCATTATTTCCATTATTAACTCAGTGCTAATTAGTTAATCAGATTGGCTGTATTTGCCAAGAAGGGAGCTCTAGCCAGATCCATTTGGAAGTGTATTAGAGAATGGAAGACCAGTGAGGGTGCTACCGACATAGGCAATCAAGGATGGAGCACCACTGTTACTGGATTAAGGTTTTCTTTTGGCATCAGAGCCAGACGAAGCATTAGACTCCGTGGAAAAAAGAAGGGCATTGAGAAGATTGAGATGGTGTTGCCAGAACAATAATGGGTGGTGCTGAATACACTGTTGCATAATTTTGCTGAGGATTGATCTAACTGGAAAAAGAAATCACAAGAAAAATCTCAGAGCAAAGAGCATTCTCAAAGGCATTTATTTTCAACAATATTAAACATCACAAATGTCCAGTGCAGCAAAATAATTTGTGCAGCTTCTGGATTGTGTAAGGAAATAGCCAAAGAATACAGAAGAGAACATAGCCCAGCCAGAAATGAGGCATGGACCAAACTTCAGCTGGCAATAGTTGGAACAATTGTAATAATTTATCACATTCTTATATAATATCATTCAGCTCATAAAGCACTGCAACAATATTGTTTTATTTAACCCTCATATATCCCTCTGATGGTAAAATTAAAAACCACAATATTTCTCCCCCTCTACTACATAGAAGAGGAAATTGAGGCTCAAGAAGGTTAAATGACTTGTCCATACTCCCAGAATTAGTAACTGGCAGTATAAGACAGGAACTCAGGTCATCTGACTCACAGTCCAGGGCTTATTCCAAAACTCATTCCACGGGTCCAATCCAACTTACCTTTCCCCAGGGTGCTTCATGCTTGAGAATTCAGCAAAAGAGATTTTATCAGACTAGCTGGTATACATGAACCAGTGTGGTCTAACCCCCTACTAATAAGGAATTTGAGATGTTCAGCCTAAGCATGGAAAAATTGATTCTGCTTACCAATGAAAGAGGAAAAAAGAAAGTTACAAGTGTTTAAGTTAAAAAGAAAGTTGGTTTACTAATTCTCTATCACTCTATAGAAGGGTGTGTCAAATATTGCAAGTTAGTTTAATTTTAAAAAGTGATGAAGGAAGAGATCAAAATGGTGAGCTTCCTTGATATACACATGATACACAATCACCAAGTTGTGGAACAGTTGGAAGATGCCAAAATAAAATTAAAACTTGTACTTTATATAAAGAAACAGTTTGACAAATGCCTTTTTTCTATAACCTACAATGTACATTAAAATAAAGAGGTCTTTAGAATTGTTGTTCTCCAGTGGACACATTGTGATTGATGTTGAAGGCAACTGAACATAAAAAGAAAACCTTAAAACAGTGAAGAAAGAGAGATCAAAGCATTATGGATTTATTCAAGGAAGTACTTGCATCTATTTTTAAACTGGGTCAAGGAAATTGATGTCTACCTACTGCCCTTGTTTTCCATTGTTAAAGTATGATGAATTCAATAGTCACTTCTATAGAGTGGAAATGAAGCCACACTTTCAGAAGAGATTCACAAATTTTGATGAGCTTGAATGGAACATTAAGTTTTTGCAGCTGCCATTGATGGGGGCAAACCTCTAGAGGCACATCAATCATTGAGTAAGATGCAGTCTCTGTGTAGGTAAGCTTTAAACAAAGGAAATGGCTAAAGAGAAAGCAAACCACACTTTAATAAGCCACAATGTTCTGGAATTTTATGGGACCAAATATGAAGCCCAAGACTCTTGAAACTTCTGGCTCAAACTGAAATGCTTCTCCATTTGAAACAACCCCCAGAATTCTTGAGAACAACTCAACTTGTTAAATACTAATATTCTTATTAATAAAAGTTTATCCATAGCTACAACTAGGCTACAAATGTATCGTTCATCTGGATAAAATTGATAGAATCTGTTTTGAACTCTTTTGAATTAAGACTGAAGATATGTAATTCATAAAAAAAAATTAGGGGACTCCACAAATATGCATTTCTAATCATGTAATTCACAACAGTCCCCTCAAATAAGGATACCCTCAACCTATCTCTAGTTGTGCGCAGTTTGTAAAATGAATGGGAGATGTCATTTTAGCCATCTTTTTACCTTTTTTAAGAATTAGAAATGAAGAAGAGCATGATCCATATGCCATCGTTTTTGACTACTCATTAACTCAGCAAATATTTGTTAGGCACCTACCTTCTCTATGCCAACTACTTGCTAAAGGCACCAAAGATAGATTCCATTAAGAGGGAAAGAAAAATTCATTTGGATGGGAATAGCAAGTACAAAGGCTCTGCAGTGGGAGCATGCCAGCACATTACAAGAACAGTGAAAAGATCAGCACGGTCGGAGGGAAATACATGAGATGGTGGAGTGGATGGAAGAAGCCAGTAGGAGATGAAGATGCACGGTACCCAATAGGGTAAGAGAAGGAGAGGTCTTGTAGGGCTCTAGGTCATTTTATGGAATTTGACTTTTACTCTCAGTGAGATTAGATCTTTAGTAAAATATTTATAACAAAATGCAGATACGTTTTTGTAATTTCAGAACCTGACCCTGGTACAAAACATTCTAAACTCTAGGACAACTTTCTGAATATATTTTACTAGGGACATTTAACTTTATACAGAAATGTCCTATTGGAATTTGGTTTTGCTTCACAAAATTCAGTTTTTAAATGTTTTAAATCCTCTAGGAAAAGAAAATGTCCACACAAAAGATTGCTAAGGTAAATTGCTCTGTTAATGAGTTGCCCTTTAACTCATTGGTTTTATAAGTTTGGATTTTCCACATCAAGTTTTCCTAAAGTTGGTTGCATGTATAACTCTTATTCAGGTCTTAAGGTCTGTTCAAAGAAACTTTACAGGTAATTTACATATACATGTTGATAAATTTTCTTGTTAATTTACATGTATCAAAATGTTCTAATCATAGGATTAAGTAATGAAAATAATAGTATTTCAAAATTCCATGCCCCTCCCTTTTTAAAAGATTTTATTTATTTATTTGACAGAGACAGAGACAGCCAGCGAGAGAGGGAACACAAGCAGGGGGAGTGGGAGAGGAAGAAGCAGGCTCCCAGTGGAAGAGCCTGATGTGGGGCTCGATTCCAGAACTCCGGGATCAGCCCTGAGCAGAAGGCAGACGCTCAATGACTGAACCACCCAGGCGCCCCCCATGCCCCTTTTTTTGTCCTTTTGAGGTCCTGGAAAGAGGAGTTAGACTCAATGATTTCAAAGACTCTTTCAATTTTTCAACTTCTAGAGGTTATATTAGAAAATCATAGATGTTAAATCGTAATCATATAGAGCCGTAGAGTGGAAAGGGACATTCTTTATAGCTGAGGAACTAAGGACTAGAAAATTTTAATAACTTGCTCAAATTAATTACTAGCTTGATCAGGCTGAGCACCCACATGCCTCATCATGCAGTTCCCTGTATTTCCAATGAGATCTTTGCTTTCCCTTGATTTCCCCAGTGCATATTTCACATGGATATGTAACTAAATAGCCTGCTCTGTCATGACCAGGCTCTCCTTAGAAATGGTTCTCTCTTCTTTGCCCATTTCCCCCTGTTCTTACTTCAGTGCCCACTTTCATTCTAGTCCTTTCTCTTCAGGGTCCACCACAATTCTGATCCATTCTAGATAATTTTGGTTTCCATCCCAGCACCCTAGAAGGCCTTTCCTACATTCTTCTCTGTTCTGCACATATTGGTTTTGATAAAGTCTGATCTCTTTTCCATGTACATAAGAAAGGGGGCATCTCCCTCGTTTAGACTTCCCTGCAATTTCATCTCAGTGATTTTACAAGGCCCTAGGTATCCTTGTGTTCTGCCGTCCAGCTGTCCCTTCTTAGAAGGTGGAAAAGGTGGACTTCATGAGTTGAGACTAATGGGGGTAATAGAAGATCAGGAGCTCAGAGTTAATACCAGCACTAATTTTTTTCCTGTCGGCAAGTTCTGGCTTCATGCAGCAGACAGAAGGTGAGTCTGGGCTGATTCCAGCCATTGGAAGCCAGCAGATTTGCTAGACGTGTGTAGTCATTTTAATGCTATTAAAATTGGCATGAAGGACTTTGCTATTACAAGCATTTTGAATATTAGATCTTGTGTTTTTTATATTGCCACTTGCTAACAACATGTGGAATAAATCCTAGGTGACCAGAGAGATTCTTGGAGCTAGCAAGTTCCGTTAATTTAAGATAAGTATCGCCTAAAATGATTGTCTATAAAGCTTTCCAGTTGCACAGAATCTTGGAAAACATCTTTTGGAAATCAGCTCCTTTTCTTGCCTCTCCTCCCCCTTTATTCTGGTTTTTTTGTTTTGTTTTGTTTTTTTAATGAAAGTTAAGTATTTTAAAATGCTGAGAGTTTTCTTACAACTTTAGTGACTGAACTTCAATTGATAGTAGACCAGAATGCCTGTCACCCAACCAGGTAGACCTTTTTGTGACAAGGTAACTGTTTGCTACATATTTTAAGTTGGGGTCAATGGACATTTGGGACTAAGTGTTATTCTTTGAATGACTTTTTGAAGAGCTGGACCATGAATTCAGGTCAAGAGTGAAATGACCCTGGTGCCCATCTCTACAGTTTCCCAGGAAATAGACCCTATTTAGGCCTTCCTTAAAACCATGGAACTTTGCAGTTAAAAAGGAGCTTATCTCATTGACAGGTCAAGCACAAGGTCAGTGTACCGTTCAAAGGCATCTGTCATAGAGCTATTCACTTCGTCCAGCTGTGACCCCTCTCATTTCAGTTTAGTTTCCTCCATAGCTAGACATTTACCACATCTAGTAAGTTAAACTTTGCAGTGTCTCTTGTCTCTGCCCCTTCTTTCCATCTTGTTGCCACTGATCTGGATCAGACTTTCATTTCCTTTAGCCAGACAATTAAAATAGCTTTTTAAATGTCTCCCTTATTATCTCTCCCCTGTTTCTAATCCATTTTACTAATTAATGTCAAATTGATCTTTCAAAACCCAAATCTATTCTTTTACTCTCCTGCTCAATAATTTTCAATGCCTCCTAATTGCCTAGGCTTTTATAAAAATTTCTTATGCAGACATTTGGGGGGGAAATGAAGCATCATGGAAATTCCATGAGCATTGACATCAAAGGGACTTAGGTTCAAATCCCAGCTCAGCTTATTTCTGGTTGGATGATTTGGGGAAAGTTATTTCATATCTCTAACACCCAGCTCATCTATGACACAAAGGTGATAACAATTACTTTTTAGGTCTCTTGGGAATATTGAATGAGGTAATGGACACTAGTTAATGAGTATGCAAAAAACAGTAGCTCTCTGTATGCTAAGCCTCCTACAGTATGCCTCTGAACTTATTTCTCATTTACTTTTCTTTTTTTCTTTTTCTTTTTATTTCTTTACTTAAAGATTTATTTATTTATTTGAGAGAAAGAGAGAAAGAGAGAGAGAGAGTGCGAGCATGTGTGGGGGAAGGGGCAGAGGGAGAGATTCTTCAAGCAGACTCCCTGCTGAGCACAGAGCCTGACTTGGGGCTTGATCCCACAATGCATAAGATCATGACCTGAGCCGAAACCAAGAGTTGGATGCTTAACCGACTGAGCCACCTAGGTGCCCCTTGCCATTACTTTTCCATCAGGGTCCTACAGTCCAGTGAAACCTAGTCTATCATGTGTCTTTAATTACTATGTGGTTGCAGCTTTCTTAAAAGTAGGGATGATGTCTTTGTAGTATTCATAGTGCTTTGTACATATTAGGTGCTCAATAAGTATCTATTGAATTTGGGATTCTCAAGTTGATTTCACCACCAGAAAGAGCCATTTCTGGTAAGAATTTAAATCGTCTTTCTGAGTCTAATTGATCTCACCAAGTCTGGACAGAATGAATCTATTTTCTCTGCATGAGATCTTCCATGATTAAGCAAGTTGTCAAAGTTCTAGATGGATATGGAGTTCTTCCCCAGTTCTGGGTACTTTGCCCCAGACTTTTACAGCTTGAAGTGAATATGGAGAGGAGATCACTTTGATGTCGTTTGTAGTGTTGCTTTAATGGTCAGCAAAATATTAAGTAGTGGAAGAGTTTCCTTTACGTCAGTTTGAGAGTTGAGCAAAGCAAACAGTTTCTTAAGCAAGTCAGTTGGCCACTTCCACAAATGGCAGGTGAGCACTGATGGGGAGGAAAATGAGCACGTTCAAGGAGGGAAGTCACTGGCAGAGGTGTTTGTAAAATTTTAATTGATCAAATGTTTGCTAGACATTTCATCCTTCATAGAACCCTGGAAGTAGACCGGGCAGGCACTATATACACTGTCTGCCACCCCTATACCGCTCCTTCACTCCCCACTCACTGCCTTGTTTGCTTGCTTTTTAAGCTTTGGAGAAATTTAAGGATTCCCCCAAGATCTCTCAGCAAGTGTCAGAGAAACCTCAGACTCAGCATTTCTGGTCACATATATCTTATGTGTATTATAGGATAGAGGGAATTTGAATTTTGACCACAGTGTCACTCTGGCCCCAGATATCCAGTGACTGAGACATAGAGAAGAGGTTGGAATAGACTCTAGGGACCTTCTGCAGATGGCAACCTAATATCTTTCATTTTGTTTGTTTAAACAGTGAGCTTTAGAGTAATAAAAATAGCTATAGCCATTTATTGCATACACTCCATATATCTGTTAATATATCTGTAAATATATCTGTAAATATATATATAAATAATACACACACATATATACACATACACACACACACACACATATATATATATATAAAATATAATGAGGGAGACATTTAAAAAACTATTTTAATTGTCTGGCTGAAGGGAATGGAAGTCTGATTTAGATACTCCCTGACACTACTTTTAAGTGGAGTAAAAAAAAAAAAAATCAAAGAAAAGATGATGGTCATAGATAAGTTTCTGCCATGTGCATCTCAGGTCTATTCTTAGTTCTGTAAACTGTGCTGTGCTTTCCACTTATTTAACACCTTCATAGAGTGCCTACAATGTGTCTGGCACTGTTCTAAGAAGTTTGTAAATATTAAATCATTTATTCCTCATCTCCACCCTGTGGTGGTAATATGATCCCTGTTTTAACAAATAAAGAAATTAATGATCCCTGTTTTGCAAATAAAAAAATTGAGGCACAGAGGTTAATGTTTGAGCTAATGAGTGGGCTATGGGGGGAGGGCAGATTCCAATTCATACACCAGGGCTTACCTATAAAAACTTATTGAATTGATTTGAAATGGAAAACACTATCAGGGGCTCCTTACTTCCTGTATCAATTTGAGATATGCCTGTCTGGGTGTCTGGTCCTACATTATAAGACCCACTTTGTCTTACTGCCCACTTACTGTTTGGTTTCCTGACATGTTCCTTCCTTCCTGATGATTCTAGTCTTTTTGTTTTCTGATGACTATTCCATACCTAGTCCCAAATCCTTGCTTTTTATTAGATTTTTTTTTTCCCTCTAGCTTGGAATGCTCTTTCTAACTCCCCTTCTTCTAGTTAAAAATTATTCAGCTTAAATTCCATTTCAAGTCTCATCCATGAAAATTTTACTCATAACTCCAGACCTTGCTGATCAGTCTGTTTTAAATTTCTGTAGCCCTTCTCTGTACCTATGCAATGGATAACACATTTTTCATTTTTATATGTTGATGTTGCTTCCTGACCTAGGTTGTAATACTCTTGACTTAAACTAGAACACGCACTCTTTAACTTCTTGCCTTTCCTAGCAAAGTGCTAAGGATATTCTAAATGTTCAGCAAGTAACTAACCGAGCTTTGTAATTATCTGATGTTCCTGGCAGAAGGATTTGCTAACCTCATTCATTAAACTCATCATCTCAATTTGGTTTGTTGTTTGTTTGATGGCAGAGGATTTCATCTCTGTGGCCACTTCAATGGATTGGTCATGGCTGCCTAGAGGGCTATGTCTTCAAAGTGTTATGGCTTACACATCTCTAATCAATGACAGAGTTCTTCCTTGCTCTCTGGGTGTGGTATGAGAATGTGGGGGCAAGCCAATCCTGAATTTGCTGACCCTAGTGTGGTAATAGGGAAAGAAAATTATCTGTGTAAGAGGGAGGGAGTTCGATCGATTTCAGCATAAGGACACTTTAATATACACTGTGGACATGTCTGCAAAGTAGAACAAAGATTAAAGCAACAGTAGTTGTTGATGGTCAATTATTTATTGAGACGATACCGGGAAAAAGCATCTCATTTTTCATTCGTTTATTTGCTTCTAGGTTATATGTGTGTCATGAAATCTGTTTCTTATACAATGTCTGTAAGGAATTACTTCTTATGATTCCGTAACAACTCTAAAATATATATTTTGGTACCCAGTACTTTCCTTTCTAGAAATTTGCCCTCGTATCATTCCAAAGCCATACTCAACACACATATTATATGAACAAAAATTGCAAACATGCAATTACCTTTTATGTGGCCCTATGTTTGAGACTTGCAAAAAACAAAGAAATCCAGTTGCCAGAGAAAACAAAACACATGAAGACAATTCCCATCCCAATTGTGTGTTGAAGCAAATGCCACCCAAATTTTGCGTCACTAAGATTTATTCTTTAAAAGGTCATTTGTCCACAATTTAGAGCAGAATCTGGACTATCGTGCAATGATGGGAAATTTTCATTTGAGGAAATTGTGGATGGGTTAATAATTGGAAAACTATTTTATTATAAAAATCTGGGGTTTTTTATCAGCCAAATTTTTTTTCTTTTTGACATTGCTTGCGTGTTTGCCTTTGCTGATTTAAGTTTAAAACTCGGTAGAAACAAAACAAAACAAAGCAAGGACATTTGGGAGATTGGCTTGGGAATGTCTAATAAGCATTTCTCCTTTTCTTCTGGCTTCCTAGTTTTCGCTCTGTACACACACACACACACACACACACACACACACACACACACATACATTATGTAGCCAGAGCAGAAGAAACTAATCAGCCTACTTATTTCTTGAGTGTTGGGTGATTCCTTATTCATGAAGGGTAGAGAGTCTTTGTTCACACATCCTTATAGCTCTCTTCTCAAACCATGAAATAAGAAGACAATCTCTGCACCTGGCTCAGAGCCTGTGTTGGAAATCTGGTTTAACAGACGGGAATATGTTTCTGAGATAGTTGCAACTCAAGGAGGCTGCAGAAGGTTGCAAGATGCAGCGAGTGCAACCTCTCTTGGCAAAACCATATAGAGGGCTGTTTATATTGAAGTCTCAGATAAGGGCACAACTCACCTGCCTTGTTCACGACTATATTCTTAGGGCCTAGAGCAGTAGCTTGAACACAGTAAGTGCCCCAAAATATCTGTGAAATGAGTCAGTAAGTAAATAAATATATACACCCATTATAGAGAACTCAATGGAGATTTTGTTTGAACACCAAAATCATGATCCATTTATTAGTTAAGGCTCACCTAAATTCAAGAGTTTCTGTTTTTATAGTCCTTAAATGTTAAAACTTTGTAAATAAGATACTTAATTCCGATGGGTTAAGGAAGTCAAAGAAGTCATGTATGGGGTTTTTAAAAACATAGCATTTGGTGCAAACTCTTACGTAACTAATTGTAATGAGAATAATAGAAGTGTGATTTTAATTTAATCACAGATCCTTTTTCACTCAGGAACAGGTTTTCATTATCAATCTGGCTACTTTTGTTCCATGTGGACACTCTCTGTATCTTTAGTCATTTTCTGTTGGGTTCATCTCTCTAAATATTGGTTTAGATAACACTAATTCGTGTTCAGTTTCATATGCACAACTTTCTGCCTTAATCATGGTTACTACTCTGTTGCCTTCCCTTGGTTTCTGTCTTTGCGTGAATACACATGCCAGGCACTGCATGAATTATCTCATAGTAAAAACCTATAATATATTCATATATTTCCTGCTGCCCTTTCAGGGCATTAGGCTAATCTATATTTTCCTAGCTCCTGAAACAGTCTCACCTAACCTCTCTAGCACTGCTTCTCAAGGCTGCTCTCTCTCTGGCATTCTGCCCTTCACGACAGGACTGAAGAGCCCAGTGCTCTCGAACAGTGGTTCTCAGTGTACCACTGTTATTTATGAACTATTAGCAACTGTACTTGCTAATGGATAAAGTACCAAGAATTGAAAATAATTCCCTATAAAAAAAATACTAATGAGAGAAGTCTAAAACGGAATGTGGAATTAGGTACACAGAGGAGGATTGCACTTCTTATCAAAGAAGAAATAGAATTCATAGCCCACCAATTCAATCCTTAATGGAATTATTTCAAGATAGTGAAGAGAAATCAGAATTTTAAAATTATCCAAGTTAAGCTGGAAACAATGGTACATATGATGCTTTAGAGGTTTAGGAAGAAGAAAATGCACATGATCTTTCAGTGCTTTTCTCTGTTCTATTGACTTCAACAGTTACTAGCCTTTACAGTTTCAAAAAAATTGTGCTTTTCAGAAGTGATGAGGATAATATTCTTGATATTTTAATAAATATAAATAAATTCTTAAATTTCTTCCAAGTTTATTTTTGCATAACTGAATTTTGTCATATAAAGGTGATTTTTGTTCTATATAATTGACTACCACCTTAAAAAGTATAAAATAATTTAAAAACTGCATCATATTTTACATTCAATGAACATAATCATCGTGAATAAACTTATGTATAGTAATGTATTTTGATTTATGTCTCTGAAGCCTAATTTCAATGAAAATATTAAATTAGAGTAGATTCAAGGACAGCCATATAAGAATTATTCTCACTCATTTTCTGGAATATTCTTTTGAATGACAGAGAAAGAAGTGGAGTTACAGATGAAACATGCATAGCATGAATATACTCATAGTAGTATATTATTTTAGTGTGGGTCTTATAAAAAAACAAGCAAAAGAAAAACCTGCTGAGGACCTCTAGCGAAAGGACTCTGGATACTTGCAAAACTCCAGGGCGCCTCCTTGGTTCTCGTCCCAGCCATCTGTTTTCACCCTTGGCCTCCAGCAATCCCTCCTGCCTCTGTCCCTCCTCCTCTCAGCAGTATCTGTGAATGGTTTTCTCTTGTTCTCTTGCTTTGTAAAGGAAGGGAGAGCTTCTCTGCAGACTGCTCCGGAAAGACTGTAGGTACCACCCACATCTGTGATGCTACCAGTATGGCTTACCAGAGATTCATCCATCTCCTGGAGCTGGGACGGATGGCAAACCATCTCCTCCAGAGGCCACAGTACCAATTCAATAGACAGTTGCAGAATTAAATGAAAGCCAAAATCACTGGCAAATTTGTAATTTACTTTACAACTGTAGCTAGCCCAGAAGAAAACAAGAGACTTTTCAGCACTTTCAAATCCCATCATTCCTTCCCTGTGCCACCAATCATGGCTAGCCAGGCCTCCTAAAGAGTCACCCTAGCATTTTATAGGAGGAGTGATTATCCCTTGCCGGCAGCGCTAAGCCATTTAAGATTTCTCTCCAGGTCTTTACGCACAGCCTGGTCTCCAACAGTGTGTCAGAGAATAGTGGTCTCAGATTAAATTTTTAACTTCACAATTAAAGAGAAATAGAACCTTTGAAATACAGCAATAAAATGCAGAGTGAAGTGTGTGACTTCCCAGTGCAATGAGCGAGCCCCTACACCTTGCCTTTCTCTCTGAGAGACTTGGGACAAACCCTGCCCAGCCTTCCTGGCTCTTGTATTATGTATTCTGTATGTATTTTCCAGACTCGGTGTGAAGTATGCTAATTTCCCATGTTTCTTTGTCCGTGCCCCCAAGTCAATTCCCATGTGTGGATTTTGTGTTTAGGAGAAAATCCTTCAAGAGCATGGACTTTCAATGTCCTCTTTTATTTCTCAGGGCACTTCAGCTACTGCATACTGAGTAGATGGTCAGAAACCGCTTGTTAGCCAACTTACTTACAGGCCCCTGCTGTGCACGGGGTAGGTACTTGGTAAATACTCTTGACTGCCTGCCTGACTTTTGAGGCTAATTATTCTTTTACATCTCACGTTAAGTCTCCCCCACTTCCTGTGAAACTACAACCTTGATGCAAGGATGCACACCTTCAGGCATTCCACCACGTAAGAAAGAAGCAACTAAACTGGGGAAGTCTTGCAAACGTGAACTTACCATGTTGTTTACTTTATATTTGAAGGTGGGAGCCACAGATTGTTCAATGTGCAATAGTCACACAGTGTCGGGTATGTAGAAGAATTTCAATAAATAGCTGATATTTTGCTGGATTGAAAATTTCACAGTGCCTTCTCTCATATATATATATATATATATATATATATAATCATGTGAGTGTTTGTAAATACCCAGTAAAGCATCTCTTCTCTGTCTTTGCCTTTTTGAGAGTCACACTGAGAACAGACGATTCAAATGTGAGAAGCTTAACCTCAATCAAAACTTTTAACATCGTTTTGTATATAATGGTGATTGGGCTGGGTAAGGGACATTGCAAGTCACTCTTTCCCTTATTTTCTACTTCTCTACTACTTTTGAAATAAAATAATTACACAATTTACATGACGTCACCTAAAAGTTCAGTTATGTCTTCAGTACATGGATTCATAATGTCGTTACACTGTTACATAGTCTGTATCTGTTTAGTAGAGACCCAACAGCTTCAATCTAGTGAATACATACAATTAAACACCTGTATTAAAGTGTGCTTTTAAAACACTTTAAAAAATCCTCTGCACATAGCTTCCTGTTGAAAAACAGTGTTATTTTCTGATGTGTGCTGGGTTATAGTAGCTGGAGTGCTTTTATACACACTCTCTCCCATCCTCATAGACTGGAATCTCTGAGACTTTGGGACACTCTGCGGACTTGGCCGGGAGAAAGTTCTTGCCTATTCAGTTTTTGCCACTGCCTTTGGCACCTACAAGCCTCCTTCCTCTTCCCCTCCTGGGTTTCTGTATAATAAGTGTGTCTGGGTTTCTGTTGCACGGAACGTCCCAGAGCAAGAGACTCTGGGCCAGTCAAACAAAGGCAGGATTTCATTCACCTGGCACGCTGACCCCTTGGATCCTGGCTGGAAACTGGGCACCGGGGCTCCAGGGCTGAGAGCAGTGCCTTACATAAGTCCCAGTGCAAGCAGCTGCTGCCTGCCCCATCTGCGACAAGGGAGCTGTTCTCTCACACTAGCCCGTGGATTTCTCATTGTTGGCCAACATACGTCTCCCTAATTCAAAAAATCCACTGTCTTCTGCCAATAGGCTCCTCAGTGTCCCTATACTCATATCTTGACTCAAATAGGAGAGGAAAATGTACATGTTAATAGATTAATTAACAATTGGCAAAACTCCCTTAATAATCTTCTCACACTTTTTCTCTTCGGTGCAGCTGTGGCATGGTTAAAACAGCAACAGGACAGGTTTCCTAGGAGTGTCCTAGATCCCATATCCTGTGCTGTGTATGCATTCTCGGGGGACCCCTGAGATACCAGAATGAGAGCCATGTGAGCCCAGCCAGGATTCACTAGTAAGCTGCAATCCTTGAACCTGAGGGGGAAAAAAAATGAGATTTTAAACAGTTGTTCCGATTACTGGTCATACGGATTGTATGACCAAATCCCCTCACCAGCCCCCTGAGTAGTTGGCTATGTAAGGTACATCCCCCAAGGCCTTCTGGAAAGCTGATGCCCATCTCCACTCTTGTATGTTCCCAGGCATAAGCAAAGTGGAAGCAAAAGGACTCTTCTTGCCACCTGTAGAGGGAACAGCCACACCAGTCAGACCCTCCCAATACTTTTTCACGTGCTGGAGTCTGAGTCTTTTCTTCTTGGAAACTGTGAAACTCCTTTTATAAACAAAACAAAATAAAAATAATTTAGGGTTGAGTCTCTTACCAGGAAGGGCGATGAATCAATCCTCTTAGAGAATTAGTTCTTTTTTTAAAAAAAATATTTTATTTATTTATTTATTTGACAGAGAGAGACAGCCAGCGAGAGAGGGAACACAAGCAGGGGGAGTGGGAGAGGAAGAAGCAGGCTCCCAGCAGAGCAGGGAGCCCGATGTGGGGCTTGATCCCAGGACCCTGGGATCCCACCCTGAGCCGAAGGCAGATGCTTAACAACTGAGCCACCAAGGCGCCCCGAGAATTAGTTCTTAAAAGAAAAAAATGTGTATGTATAATGTTTCACATTCACAGCAAAAGGTTTATATTCATCAGCTGCTTGCTGTTTTTTATTTTGGCTGTTGTTCATAGGCCATCGCAGTTTGTATATGTAATTTCAACACCCTGAATCCCACTTTTCAGGTGGATAACCTAGTCATGTGGTTTTGCCTCCTGCTGTGGACTGAACTTTTTAGCCTGACTAACATTGACACCTGCTCCATCAGGCAGGTCAACTGGTTCAGAATTATTCTCTCTGCCAATAGGCAGCTGAGTGAACTTGACCTTTACCTTTAGGTTGAGTTTGGCTTGACCTTTACATTTTATGTTCCTGATTTGGGAATGGGCATTGAAGTCAAGGGTGAATGAATGACATGGTGACTTATTTCCCGAGAAGTTTGCTCTTTCTTGGGAATTAAAGTTGGGGGTGGGGGGAACCCACATAATTCCAGATTGGAGATCCAAAGAGATCAGATCAGTTTGCCGTGCTGGGAGAGGGTGGAGCAGGTCTCTGTTGGTGATACCCACTCACAGTTCACATGTCTTTGATACTAATTAGCAAGCCAGTGGGTAAGGTGTCTGTGCTATGTTTAGAAAGCTTCTTCATTGTTAATTTCCCTTATTTCCACAAACACAAAGTTTGTTTCCAAGGAGAATGGCTCAGTGATTATCTGTTGGTGTGTGTGTATACAGGAGGAGGAGAATAAAACCTCAAGTAAGAAGAGGGCATCTTCTTGTGCTTGGAGTGCATATAGACTTTGAATGGTAAAATTTATTCCTCCGTCTCTGGAAAAGGAACAAGGTGGCCCTTTTCAGGCCACTGGGTGAGGTGCAGTCTAAAAATAAGAAGACTTTGAAGGGGAATGCTGCAATTGGGCCAAGAATCATGAGCTCAGGGATTGGCTTTTGGAGTCACCAAATACTCCCTTGGGACTCTAATGTTACCCATCTTGAGAGTAGAGGTGACCCACTATTTGCACAGTTCCAGCCCTGGTCATATTTTTGACTGTCTTCATTGTGGCCTTTGGAGTGCCTCGCTGTTCTCTCCACATTCTTGCTTTCTGTCTCTGTTACAGCAGTGGGCGTCAGCTACTAAAAAAAAAAAAAAAAAAGTTACCGCTTTGGGAAGTGGGGAGTGTGGGCGAAAAGTCACTTCCTCAGGTAAACAGAGAAATATGGGAGGGGAAGAACTATGGAATTTGGGTGAGGAAAAAGAAAGAAAATAAGTTTATTCTAGTCCCCTGGGAGCTAAATTTGACAGACTCCTGACTTAATAAGGAAACCCAAGCCTCCCAATACTCAATATTATGTACATAAAAGAGAATAGTGTCTTAGGGAGAGGCCTTTCTGCGAACTTCATGTAGGACAATTTGGCTCTTCTTGATTTAGTATTTTCCATATTTCCTTGTCCAAGTGGATTCCTCATAAAAGGAAGGATTTTGAAAATGGAAAGAGCTCCTCTTTCTCTCTGCTATCTATGTGAAGGCCATAGATTGATGACTTTAGACCCTGGAGATGACAGGTAACGCTGAAGTAAGTGAATACCTTTATAAGAAGTCCAAAAATATCTAGTGAAATACACAGAAAAGCTTGTTTAATCTGCGGCTTCCCCACATAGCTTCTAGGTAATGAGATCAATCTTACGCTGAGGGGAATTGGTGGGACTCTTACGTCCTAGGATGTTTGAGCAAATAGATCTGTGACCCGAACAAGAGCAGAGTCACAGGATGATGACAGAAATGGTCAGAGGAGATCATGTGCACCAAGGGCTGTCAACTGCCTTGCTTTCTTCTGCTCTTTGGTCCCAAAAATTGGATTAAAAAAAAAAAACTTGGCCACAATTCATGGGAAGTGTGGAACTTTATTTTGGCTGTGACCCCAAGGAAGGTATTCATAAGTAAATCATTAATCCAGTCCAGGCACAAATACACACACTGTCACGTTCTGACTCTTGATGTCCCTTGACCGCTTGGAGAATCTTCATGAACCTCAGTGCCTGCTACAATGGCAGTGAGAATTAATGACTTGCATGAGTACGGTTTATCAATTTGTTAAGTGCTTTCTTATTCATCACTTTATTTCAAGCCTCATAACAACCTTTTGAAATAGAGAATGAATATTTTGTTAGTCTCATTTTTTAAGGGAAGGAGATGAAAGTATCTGGAAGTTAATTAATTGACTTGCCAAACATATTGATGATGGGGAATAGCAGAATCAGGGCCAGACTCCAGGTTTCTTGATCCCTAGTCCAATGACTTCCTATCAATTCTTAGGAGCAACAGTGGCTAAGTCAGGGAAGAAGTATCCAAATCCTCTAGAGAGCTCTATTACACAGGCTTCTCAGGTCCCACATACAGAAAACTCAGCTCAACTTGTCTTAAGGGAAAAGAGGGAATTCATTTGTTCATATAACTGAGGAGTCTGGGAGGACTGGTTGATATAGCTGGGTCCAAATCCTCAGATATCTTGTCTGAAATATGTTATGTCAAATCATAATATTCTGGTTTGAGAAAAGAACTCTGAGAAAAGAACACATTTTTCTTCTGTGTGTGTTTAATTCTTAGGCAAGCTCTCCCTCTGTAGTATAAAGATAGACAATAGCAGCTCTCAACCTTAAAATCTTCCAGTTAAGCAGTATCAGTGAAAGCAAATCCTCTTTTCTTCAATGGTTACAGCCAAAATCCTAAGGTTGATTTTTATTGGTCTGGTTTGGGTCATGTGCCAGGAAATGTGATGTCTGCTAGCACAGTCCTGGTTCATGGGCTTTCCATCAAGATAGGGATGGCACAGCTCTAACAACATAAATCCAGAATGGAGGAACAGTGGCTTCTCAAAGGAAAGTTAGGATGCTGTTTTCAGAAGGAAGAATAGATGCTTGGCAGGGGAACAAAACAAAACAAAACAAAACAAAACAAAAACCAAAAAAATAGCTAGAGGAGCTATTTCCAACCCACATATCTGGCCCAACCTCCTTACTGGGAAAGGCTTGAGGAGCCGGTGGTGATGTCTTTGCATGACAAGCACCACAGTAGTCTCTCTACTTCCTCTTCTTTCTCCAGGCCACCAATAGACACCCTCATATCATGCTATTCCTCAGTTGACTCATTTGTCTAGAATATTCTTTTCTTCTTATCCCCTGTACTTGACTTACTCAACTTTTAAACTTTAATTCAGATGACACCTGAGATAGAATGCTGTTATGGACAGAATATATACGCCCCCCCCAACCCCCCCCCCCCCACAAAATTCGTATGTTGAAGCCCTAACTCCCAAAGCGATGGTAAATAGGTTTAAATGAGGTCATGAGGGTAGGGCTCCCATGATGGGATTAGTGTCCTCATAAGGAGAGGAAGAGACCAGAGTTTGTGTTCTTTTGCTTTTTCACGCTGGCTCTCTCTGTCATATAAAGACACACCAGAAGGTGGCTGCCTGCGTGCTAGAAAGAGGGCTCTCACCGGAACCCTTCCATGCTGGCACCTTGATTTTGGACTTCTTGTCTCCAGAACTGTGGGAAAATACTGGATAGCCACCTAGTCTATGGTACTTCATTATGGCAGCCTGAGCTGAGTAAGGCATGTTCTGTGGCTAAAGCTTGCCTCCGCACTTACCTCCTCTAGCTCCTTACTAGCCTTAATGGACAGAAAATCTTCACCAGAATTTTATTTCACCCAAACTACCAATGCCCGATCATCAGTGTGGATACTGCTCCAGACAAGTAAACAAACGTCGTCCATTAAAGAGAACACTGATCTAAGCAGTTTCTGTTTAGCATTCCTGATGCTACTGAGGGTCTCCAGGACTTAATGAAAACTCTGATTCCTAGGTTCCAGGAGTGGCACTGTATTTCAATTTTGCTGTAAGACCAACATTATAAACTTGTCAAAAAACTTCAGGAACTCCTACACTGTTTCAATACTTCAAGTATCCAGGTGAAGCAAAGAAGGGAAAAACACAGACGAATTCAGAAACTTCCACTGTTGTTTTCTTAGGTTACTGCTGAGTGCTGCTGGTATTTATCACATTCAAGATAAAATATGTGCATTCCATGAGGCACCCATTCCAAAAACAAAGCAATTGCTTGAAGCCTTCCTGGGGCTACTCAATTTCTGCCTTGCTCAACTTCCACGAAAGGCACCACCGCTAAGCCTCTTCATCACCTAATAGAAAAAGACATTCGGTGGCATTGACTCATGACTTTAAAGTATTTGAGCATTCTCAGGAATGAAAAGCAGTTATTGAATTCTGAGTCTGTTCTAGCACTTTACAATGAACATAAACCATTATTTCTTAGCAGTGACTCATCTCTTGGAACATGTGAGATGTGTGTTGGTGCAAAATGCCACATGACACCAAGGTCCATTTGACTTAGTTCTCAATGACAATACAATCTACTGTTGAAGAACAATATATTAGCACAAATTTAGAACCCATATTTACCCACATTTCTATGTTTTCAAGATAAGGTTCACTTTAAGATCCTTATTAATAAAAATAAAAATTACCTACCCCTCCTCCCAAAACTCTCAATTTTATCAACCATGCGCTTTCCAGCTAATGACTAATTACAATGAACAGAGATCCAGCAGTAAGTATGAAGCATTGAAATGGGCTGTCATCTCCTGCCCTCCACATTATTTCTTTATGGTGGGATAGATACTGTGAAGAGCTACAGATTTGTATAGCGTCTTTCCTTGAGTGAAGCATTTGTTCAAATTAATTTCTGGGATTATTTCTTATTGAGATATTCTGGAATTATTTCTAATTGAAAAAATTCTATAGATGTGTGTGGGAAAGGCCAGGATCTGTATGATGAGGACTTATTTTCTATTAGAAGTCAAAACACAACACGTACATACACACACACATATACACTCACATACACTGTTAGGAGCTGTATTAATTTTGCAGAATCATGTCAGAGGAAAACTTCTTAGTTACACTAAACTCCTTCCCAAAATGGCTCGGTGTACTCAAAAGCTCACCTCAGAGTTTGCTGCCCTGAGTCATAGGCATTTGTACATGATCGGAAACATGCTGGCTGCTACTTATTACTCTTCCTGACCTCAAATGAGGATAAAGAATTTGTGGGCAAGCTTCTTGGGAGCTCCTTTCTACCTGCTAAGTTGGGATGCTGCCTGATTCATTAATTGTTGAATAAAGCCAATTAGGTCTTCAAATTAAAAAAAAAAGAATTCATGGACAAGCTTCTTAACTGTCACCTCTGTTTCATTAGCCATCGTATGAACATCAGATAAATGATCAGGGGCACCTAGGTGGCTCAGTGGGTTAAGTGCCTGCCTTTACCTCAGGTCATGATCCCAGGACTCTGGGATCAAGCCCCATGTGGGGCTCCCTGCTCACTGGGGAGCCTGCTTCTCCCTCTCTTTCTGCCCCTCCCCCCAGCTTGTGTTTTCTCTCTGTCAAATAAAAAAAAAAAGCTCAAAAACAAACAAATAAATGATCATTCCAAAAGAATGGGACAGCCAACCAAGGGTGACTCAAAGTAGGTTGTGGGAAGAAATGAACCAAGCCACTAGCCAAATTTCTCATTAAACATGTCATTCAATAGCATTCAAATGACATTTATTCAACAATGATGGGTCTGACATATTTGTTTATAAACACTGTGAAGGATGCAGAAGGAAGAATGAGGATGAGAGATTTGTAATTAGAAGAGTTTAGCCACGGTTCAGGAATTAAATTACGTAGGTACAGAATTAATCTCAGCTGTTATGTTGCAACCCTGTGCTTCTCTCAGGGGTGCCTGGATCATCGTTCTGATTCTTGGCCAGACCTGAATAAAAGATACTGTTATAAACTGAATGTTTGTGTCCCACCCCCACGTTCATATGTAGAAATCAATCCCCATTGTGATGGTGTTTGGAGGTGGAAACTTTTGGAAGTCTTTAGGTGGTAAGGGTGGGACCTACCATAAATGGGATCAGTAGCCTTCTAAAAGAGAAACCAGAGAGATCCTTCACCCCTTATGCCATGTGAGGTTGTAGTGAAAAGACAGCCATTCATAAACTAAGAACCAGGAAGTGGATTCTCACCAGACAACAAACCTGTTGGCACCTAGATTGTGGACTTACCAGCCTCCAGAATTGTGAGCAAGAAATGTTTATTGTTTACAAGCCACCAGTCTATGGCATTCTGTTGTAGCGACCCAAACGGATTATATAGTAGGCTAACAGGTGATTAATAGTTTTGTGCTAGTATCTGAGACAGGCCAGGGGGAACCTGTTCATAAAAAGTGTCCAGTCGGACAGTTTGTAGCTGGATTCTATTATATTCTTTTGGTTTTTGCTTTTCAGTCTGGCCATGTAACCTGTTTCGGCTATGATATGAAAGACGGTTCCTTGGATGCAACTGTGACTCACCTTTTATGCTGACAATAGCTTTATGATGTAGGCAGGACTATCTTCATTTTATCAGCACCAGCCTACGGTAACACAGCACAGGCAGGATTTGAACCCATGTCTTCCTCTCTAAGATCACCAACCTCTATACTTTCACACTCTTTCCTGCCAAATTAACTTGCCTCAATTGTCTTTTCCAATTTAGCTGAGGACTAAAGGTAAAATAAGAATATATTCCAGAGCAACTCAATATGCATTAGTTAGTCTTTGTTGAGATCAGTCTCAGAATAAAGATTGCCCTTTAGTAGGTCTACTAATGAGAGCTTCCTCCTCCCATGCTTGCTTATTGCCTCCCACAGAACACAACTCGGCCATCCAAACATCCCTATTTAACAAGCAGAACCATGCAACAAGAGAGAAATATTAATCTTCTTATAACTCTTGCTTCAAAGTTGGTAAGGAAACAGGAAAATTACACTGTGGAAAGAAGCTAAAAATACAACATGGGATAATATTTCATTGTATACTTAATACCATTTTCCCTAGCAAAGCAAAATAGACTCATGTGAAGTCTACCTATAGGATTAGTGCCAAGAGACCAATAGTATATTCATATATTAGATTTTCCTTGTTAGTTCAGATAAACTAAATTTAGCAATTACTTACTGGATCCTCACTGAGCGGTTAGCATTTTCTGGGAAGGGCCCTTATCAGGCAAATTGTGATGTGAGAAAAACTTACACATATTCTCCTTTGCTTCTACTTCTGCACACTCTCTCTACTTTTCCAATTTTAAGGTGCCTAATTCTGGCAATATCCCCCCCACCTCAATGTGAAAATATGCTCCCAAGAAAGGATTTGACAGGTTCATACATACAGCCATATAAACCCATGGCCATTTTTGCTAGATATTTTCTGCTTGCTCCTTCAGATTCTGTCTTTATTCTTTTTTACTGTTCGTTCTGCCCCAGACAATCACATGTGTGGATTATATCAAAGAACTCTTTACTTTTGGTTTGGCCAATGGAAGCCCCTGGCAAAAGATTGGAGGAAGGGAAGAGAATGAAGCCAAAATATTTAATCCCATGATACCTTCCTACAGGGTGCCTCAGGCTTGTTGTCTCCTTTCAATGAAAGTCACATCTCCTTTCAAGGTGGTCCTTTCTCCACAACTTTTACCTTCTAAGGTCAGATAACTGCTCTCTCTCCTAGATCCTTTGGGCCTTGGAATAGCAATCATCTTGGGATACTGTGTTATCTCGTGTGTGTGTGTGTGTGTGTGTGTGTGTGTGTGTCTGTGTGTGTGTGTGTATTTAATACTCCGCCCACCCTTACAAATTAATGCCTTTACTAAAGCCTCACGGAATTATCCTAATTTTATTGTGCCATATTTTCTTTCCCATATTTTCATTTTCCCATATGATACAACCAATGGTATCATGCACACTTTAAAGGAACAATCCATGAAGTCCCAGGTAACCAAACTTTATTTATGGAATTTCACTATTGGCTAGAGAGAAAGAGCTCTAAGTTATATGAATGATCTGCTGCCATAAAAGTTTATTAGTATGCAATAAGAAACAATCATTTAGTTCATGAGTCTGCAGCATTCTGCTGATCTGAGAAAACTGATATCTTAGCTGGGCTGGTACATGTATCTACAGTCAGCTGCAGGTCTTCTAGGTGGCTCGGCTGATCTTGGCTGGGCTTATTCAAGTTGTCTGAAGGGCTGCTGGCAGATGGCTGATTTAAGCATCCGGGACAATTAGGCTATTTGGCTCTGATCCACATGTCTTTTATCTTTCAGCAGATTAGCCAACATACTCTCATGGCAATGGCAGAGGTCAAGGGGGGAGAATGCCAATTACGCAAGTGCTTTTCAAGCCTCTCTTAACATCAGTCTGATAGCATTTCATTGGCTAAGGCAAATATCATGGTAAGATCAACAGTCAGAATGGAATCTCACTATACGGTTACATAGCAAAGAATAAGCATCCATGAAGGGATGAGGCTTTAGGGCCATTGATGTAACCAATCAATTCTGAAGGTTTTCATAGCTGTCTGTTTCTTTACTCCACAAAGGAAGTAACGTTTATAATGAGCCTTGAACAATGAGTAGACTGTGGAGGAGTGAGATAGCCTTAGAAACATGAAAACACTTGATGTTCTTAGGAACTTGTGAATAAGCAGGAATGCTTTTTTCGTTTGTTTTAGTTTATATTAATGGGTCATACATTATGTACCCTTGTGTCTGGCTTTTTTCACCAAACATTAGGGATGATTCAATATTGTGAATGTGTCAATTTTCCTAGTTTGACCTAAAAATTAATGCAATTCCAATCAAAATAATAGGATTCCTTTTTAGAAATTAATCAGCTAATTATAATATTTGTATGAAAGTCAGCTAAGAGTAGAAAAACAATCTCGGAGTAGAACACAGCTGAAAGAATTACACTACCATGGTATTTTCTTTTATTTATTTAAGTCTTCTTTTAATAGGGTCTTTGTTTTAGGGTTTTGTTTGTTTGTCTGTTTTAGTTTTAATGTAGAACCCTTAAATAAAAGATGCTAGATTTCTTACTTTTATCTCCTCAGTGTGGCGTACAACCAATAGATTCATAAGAAGATGAAAACAGACAGATGGTTCTCTTTTCTGCCTTCTCATGTTCTTATCCAGCAAGATAAAAGGGCTCCATTTTGAAGATGAGAGAGAGAGTTTGCAGAGAAGATGAAATCATGGAAGGGCCTTGTATTCAACACCTTTTCTGAATCTGCCTATATGATTGAGATCCAAGATTTGGGCAGATTTGCAACCTTGTCTGGAAGTTTTTGAATGCAGCAGTGCCACTGATGAATCCAAGCCATGGTGGCATGAGTATCTAATTGGGAGATCTCTTTCTCAATTTCCTATAGTCCCCGAGTGACTTTGAGAATATTTTATGTCTTCTGAGACTATGAGTAAAACCTAAATATTAGGTGGGAGGGAAAGCTAATATGTCAATCAGAATTTCACAGTGCAGAGTTGGGGCCTGTGTCATCTGCATGGAGTGGATGAGGACATAGCTGCATCTTTGTTGGAATTTAGACGTCAAAAAGCTGCATAGGAGCCAATGGAGAAATTCCAGATAGACCAGTTGCCACCTGCCAAACAAGCACTGGGTATCACCTAAGCTGGGAAACAGGATGAGGACTTTAACTACAGATGGCAGCATGACCACAGAGGCCAAAAAGTGTATTGCTTACTGTGCAGTAGCATAAAGGGAATTGTTGAATCACCCAGAGGTTTAGAACCAGGACCAAGAGGAGAGGGAAACGGAGAACACTTTGAAGGGACTGAGGAGGCAGAAAAATCCCAAATTATATTCAGTTTTAAACTGAGAATGAATAAGTAATTACTGGACTGGAATAGAAAAAACACAGAGGTGATTGAGTTTACTTTGAAATTTCAGGGCTTAGTACAAAACGCAAATGGTCACTCAAGAACTAAGTTCAATTCAATTATAGGAAAAAAGAAAAATCTAAAGTTTTTCACACTTGAGTTTTGTGGGCCATTGAGACAATCAATAGTGCACCCATTTGAGATAGAGAAGTCAATGAGGTCAGCTTTTAAACAGCTTTGACTCAGAGAAAGGAGTTTGGATTTTGATGTGACCTATGGAATAAATATTTTCAAGCAGAGGGGTAACCGGATCAGCTCTATTTTATAAATATTCTCTAGTAGGAATATGGGGTGTGAATTGAAGGAGAATGACATTTACAGCGCATCATGCAGGAAGCTTTTTAGAAATCCAAGCAAGAGATGATGAAGGCTTAACTCAGAGTCTTGAAAGTGAGAATGGAGCAGTAGGGTAGAAAATGTTTTTCAGTTTAGACTGCTATGTGGCATGGTCAGAAGATGAGAAATGGGAAGAGGATCAGGTTTAGGAGCAGAAACATTGCATGCAGTTTTGTACATGGATTTGAGGTAACTTTGTAATACTGAAGTGAAGATTTGTAGTGGCAAGTTAAACATGTAAGTCAGGAGCTGAGGATAGTTTGAAGCCTAGAGATGAAGGTCTGGTGGCTGATTAACTTTTGTCTGCCAAGAACTTCCTTAAGGACAGTTTTGGGAGAAGGAACATAGAAAGTCTGGTCATCTCTGTTCTCCTGCATTGTGTGAGCAGGTGGTAACTCGTAGGGCCCTCTGATATTCCTTGCCACCAATATACAATCCAGATGCCTAAAGTCTCACTGTTAGAAATGTATTTCTTTATTTCAAAATTGTCTTTCACATGGTCCATTTTTTTAATGCAAATAATTGTAAAAGTGATACACCATTGAAATCCCTCATGTCTTGGTAAAAAGTTTTGGAAGAAGGAAAATCATAAAAAAGAAAGTGAGACAAGAGTGGATGGCTACCATTATACCTCTTTTTCATATTTTGGTAAGGTTTGCTCAGTGAAAAAATCTTGGCACTACACCTCAGAGTCAAAGATCCCTTCATGGAAATCTACAATGTCTGGGATTTCAGTCACTATTTCAAACTTGTGTTTTTTTATCTTCCAATGTGGGTCTTTGTCAGTGTAACCTCAGCCATATCCCTGGCCCTTTTTTTTTCCCTGAAATGCCTTCTCGAAGGCACATCCTTAGTATGTAGTATACCTACTACAACCTTGGTATATAGTCACATCTTTGGAGGCTCATTGTGGTCTCTTTGAGAAAGCTACAGAGCATTTGAATATGAAACCAAGTGCAATAATGACCTTGCTCAATTGACCTGAGAAGAATGGAGCTTTGAATAGACAAAATAGCTATAAACTTTAGATTATTCCAAAATTTGGTTACTGAGACACAGAAAAATGGAATAATTTCCCTGGAGACCCAACAAGCTCTTCTTAAAATCCCAGCTTATCCCATTTATCACAGCTATGAGAACTTGAATGTCTCTTTGCCATAGTTTCTAAATATGTGAAATGAGGATAATAGAGTTAATTTTATAAGGTTGTTTCAGGGATTCAATAGCATAACACATCAGATTAGCAATGTGCTTGGCACTTTATATGCAAGAGCTCTATGAATTGTAAGTGTATAATGCTCATGGCGAATAGTCCAAAATAATGAGTCTCTGACTTTCATTCTTGCGCTGAGTCCCCTGAAAGACACTTCCTTCTGAATGTCTCTGGATGGAAGGATGGGACACATGAGAAGGTACATGTGAAAAAGAAGAGACAGTCACATGAACCTGAAATGTTTGGAGGCAAGGGGAATTGAGACATGCACTAACTAGATAATTATGCGTCTTCATATCATTCCTTCTTACTCCTCAGCCAGTCGCACATCTGACAGAACCCCACTAGGAGTGGAAAAAGATGAATCATTGCACGCTGTGCCAGCGGGGGATAAATCCAGGCAGTGGCTGAAATTTTATATTGAAAATGACTTACTCTCATCTCACAGTGGGTTTCGTGATTTTCTTGGGCAGCGTCCTTAGTAGAGCATGTTATATGTGAAGCGTATCATCTCATTCCCATTAGCGAAATAACATTCTCTGGTGGTGTTTTGGGAAGGATGTGTAGATGTTAACCAAAACCACAAAGAAAGGATGTTGTCACTTTCCCGTGGCATGTAAGAAAAACATGGATGTTTTGATGTGTCCAGTTACATGCAAACTCAGCATAGCTAAGGAAAAGATCAGATTTCAAAGTACTACTGCACTGAGTAAATGAGGTATGACTACGAAGAAAGTAATAAATTATGTTTTCAAATGAAGCAGGTCACATCTGGTGTGTGTATGTACGTCTGCACAAGAGTGTGTTTGTGTGCATCCCTTTCAAGCATTTTTGCCTACCACTTAATTTAATATTGAAATAGTTCAGTGGATTATGAAAACAACTCCCACACATTAATACTATGTTTTTAAATATCTTTTTGCTTGATTCTAAGTTGTTCATAAATGAGCATCTAGAAAACAGAATATCTCATGATAATAAATATATACATTGACGTGTTTTAAAAAATAGTGTTTACTATGGGCATTAGAACTTAGAACTTTGTACTATAATTTCTGGAACCTCACGCTATCAACGTCTCTTTTGAGGAATGACTTACTGAAGCTGTCTCTTTTATGAACATTTCATATTCATAAAAGGATGGCTTTCTCCTGGCAGGCCTTTTCCCCACTCAGCTGAACTGGAAGTCATTTTTCTGAAGAGAGTCCCACTATTGGAACAAACTGAACAAGAACTCACATCACACATAAAAAGCTTTTGGAAGAGACCTGGGATTGGCTCTGGAGTGGACATAATTCAAATGCAAATGCATTTCATCAGTGGTTTGCCTTGGATGCCAAATTTTGGGGCAAAAGGAGAACTAAAACCACTGATCATTTGCTCTTTTCTACCAATCAACAGAATGCCAACAACAGAACTAATATTCTTTTTTCAAACTAACGTTATAGGGAAGCTGCAGAAAACATTGTAATGCCCAATCCATCATTATGGAAAGACATTACCAATGATGCCCCTGTTAGTATTTCTCATTGATTCAAACTTATAAAACTAAGGATAAAAAATTCACAATATTTATATATTACAAAAATTAAAATATACAATAAAAAGGATAAAATAACCTGTATCTAAAAACAATACTATTGAAATTTTTTATGTATTTCCTTCTTTCCTTTCTTTCCTTTTTAATTTTTTTTTATTTTCTATTGAGTATTGTTTACATTGTTGTGCTTTAGCAACCAGCTTTTTTTAATACTTAATATCAGAGATATCTCTTCTTAACAATACCTTTTAGTGTTCATATAATATTCCATAATGTAGCTATGCTCAAATTTACTTACCTGTTTCTTCAGGGAAAATTAGACATTTAGGCACTTAAAAAATAGACCTTTTTGGGGTTATTTCCTTATGATAGATTCCCTAGAAGTGTGATTAATAACTCAAAGGTTATGAACATTCTTTAAGGCTTTTAATAACAAGTGTAAAGTGGCTTCACTCCCTCAAAGTAGTGTACACAAGGTCTGTTTCTACAAAACCTCACTGTACCTCTTATCTCTTTCTAATTTCCCTAAACCAATAGTTTTCACCTGGATGTGATTATTGCCCCCCGCCGCCCCCCCCCCCCCCCCCGGGGATGTTTGACAAATCTGGAGACATTTTGTTTTCCACAGCGAGGGAAGTGCTCCTGGGGCTAAACCTCCTGCATTGCACAGGACAGCCCTCTGCAACAAAGAACTATCCAGCCTAAAATGTCATGACTCCTTTCTTGGTGAAAATTAATTGTCTTGATTATTTCAATAGGAAAAGGCTGGTTGAGAAGAAATGCTAAGAAAGATCTTCCAAGAGAAGGGAGTTGTATGAAAAAAAAATGCCATCCTATCTTCAGACATTGTCAAATGTTGCTTAATGGATAAAGTAGCCACCAGCTGAGAACTATGGATCAAATGCCTTGCTCTTAGTTGGCACGTAATGAAAAGTTACTGCTAAATGTATGAATTATTTCAATTATGATTTTATTGAGGTATTAATTCCTTCCTTCTTCCCAAAAATAGTAGCTCACAATGGAAATGCAATGTATCTATTTAGATGAAAATTGAGCAATAAAAAACCCCCAAATTATTGAAACACACAGAAATTAGTATGTTTAATAAGTGAGGAAACCATCCAGCATTCCTGGTAGACAAATAAGTAGGTTTTTTTTCCCAGAAAGAGAAGCTGAAGTTCAGGAATACGGGCTGATTATTCCATGGTCACACAACAATTTCTGTGCTGGAACTAAATAGAACCTTCTTCTCATTGAGGACACAGGTAGAGCCATCTTCCCATTTATCATTCACCAGTACCTGTTCCCCACAGCTGTATTCCCTGCTAGAAAAGTCCCATTGAGAACAAGGACTGGATCTTACATCTACTTGTATTTTCCACAGTGCCAAGCACTGGGGAATGAGTATAAAATGTTTAACTGAGTAGTAGGACAAACGTGATTTAAATGAATAATTTTCCATTTACTTAGGATCTAATTTCCTTTTCATGTCTAATCAGAATCCTTATCTTTCAGCTGCCATAGATCACAGCCATCATTAACCATGATGGCGATTAGCCAAGGCTGTAGATTTATGGTTCTGGGAGTCAACAAGGTACAAGTTTCTGTCTGCACTCCAGATGGTGTTTTGGATGGATACTCCATGAAGTTGTTATTTAGAAGCCTGGCAGCATCCTTTGCAAAGTGGGGAGTCACAGTTGGCATTCCTCTTTTTAGCATTTTGTTGCCTAATAGATGGTCTCAAATTAATTATGTGCCAGGGTCTGGGCAGCAATAATGGAGACCAGCCTTGCCCCAACAGGCTTTGGTGAGACTACTTGGCTGACTATCTATTTCCTTGATATTCAAGTCAACAAATATTTATTGAGGCTATACTCTGTGCAAGGCACTTGGCTAGGCCCAGTAAGAGATAGAGCCATGGTGTA
This sequence comes from Ursus arctos, assembly GCF_023065955.2. Classification (NCBI taxonomy): domain Eukaryota; kingdom Metazoa; phylum Chordata; class Mammalia; order Carnivora; family Ursidae; genus Ursus; species Ursus arctos. Next base: position 21,690,745 of record NW_026622930.1, read on the forward strand.
AGATATATCGCCAAGCATTAAAAGGAGCTCAAAAGTTTGAAAGGGAGAGAAGTACCTAAATTAGCATAAATCAAAGACAGGCTGTAATTAGAGGTATGAGTATGGACTTGTGGGGACAGAAAGGAGAAAGATCAAGATCAGTGGAGGAATTAGGAAACACAAAGAAAGAGTTGGCCTTTGAGCTGGACATTGAAAGATGGATGAGTTTTTGATAGGTAAAGAGAAATTCAAGAAGTAAAATGAGCAAATTCACAAAGATTAGGAAGTATAGGACATGTCCAGTGTATAATAATAGCAATAGCAGTGTGATAGTTAATATGCATTAAGATCTTACAATTTTTAAATGTTTTTTCTATACTTTATATTCTTTTATGTTAAAAATGGAACAGGTTCCATTTATTTAATAGGCACAGTGCTTAGCGCCCATGATACTTTCAGGGGCCCATGAAAATGTTTTAATTTCTTTTTCACAATCAGAAGGAAAAATAATACAATACATCCTTGATTATATTTGTCTTTATACCAATGCAGTCATAAAATAAAAAATTTTAATATTATTTTCATGGTGAAAGGACCCACAATAGACATAATGTGGCACTGAATGGAACAAATACTCTCATTCGTTTCGACCTCCAAACTATTTCTAAATCTTTCCTTTTTCTCCATTTCCATTGTATCAAAGACAAACCACCAAAAGCTCTTGTATGGATTACAATATGAGCTCTTAACCAATTCCTTGCTTTCCCTCTAATCTTCTAAAACCCACTTTCTACACAGCTTCCTGTGGTCATTCCTCTGCTTAAAAAGTTCTAGAGCTTCCTATTACACTAAAAATACAATTTCATCTTCTTATCTTAGCCTAAGGTCCCTCGCTATCAGTCTCAACTCAATCTGTATTGTCTTCACCATGACCACTGCCATGATGACCTAGCTGTGCTGGCCTTTTCTCTACTCATGGAACACATTTTCCTCAGGGGCTGTTCTCTTTAGATTCCCTCAACCTGTAATGTTCCCAGCTCCCCTAGTTTTACATGACTTTTGTTTTCCAATATTTAGATCTCAGTTCCTATGTGACCTCTTCAGAGAGTTATTCATGACCACAGAATCAGGTGCTTCTGTATGTTGCCCCATTTTAATTTTTAAAATGGCATTTATCAATATATGAAATTCAAATGTAAATTTTTTGTGGATTTGTTTATCATCTTTCTTCCTTGACCAGAAGGTGAACTTTATGAGAAGAGCAATCTTCTTCTCATAAAGAGTTTAGGAAAGTACCAGGCAGATAGTAGACACTCAATTATATAATTATCCAGAAGATATAAATTTAGTGTTTACTACATACATGGCATTGAGGTTCAGTGTGGAATAAAACAAATTGGTTTCTGCCCTCATGGAGCTTACAGTCTAGTGGGATTTGCATTTGTTATCTAAATAAATCCTCAAATGACATAACATAGAAACTATTATATCCCATTTTCCCCAAGGCTGACACTGGGGCTAGGGAAATTAATTCTTGCGCCCAGCTGGGATTTGAACCCAGGTAGCTCATCTTTGGAATTTGTCTCCTGAACCAGCATTAAATTTTTGTCAATAATAAGAATACTTGTCCCAAGTTTAGGTAATGGTTAGATAATGTAAATCTGGAAATTTTGAAGTGCTTTGGATACCAAGCCCGAGAAAATTGTTCTTAAGTGAGAAGACAATGAATAGTTGTTGAAGGTTTTAAACAGAAGTGGGCTTTAGAAAGGATGCTCTGAGGGTAGTAGGGAAGATCAACAAATGCAAGGGAGCCTGGGGATAGAAGAGTTAGAAGGCTATTGCTATGGCCCATCAACCACCCACCATATTTTAGGAACTTAATAGCAGTTCAAAATTGTATGTTGTTTGCACACATTTCCCTAATAACAGCTGCTGGATGAAGGAAGGTTCATTTTATGCATTTACTGAGGACAACTCTCAGGCAGAAAACTCTCCAATTCTATTCTGGAAACATCTATTTCAGATATTTTCAAATGAAAATTACCAGTAGCCTCTGTACCCAAAGATGATGATAGCTATTCTTTATAACAATTATCAACTTGTGGCCACAGATAATGTTAACTGTATCTTTGCTGTCTTGAAAGAGCTTTGTATTCCCTGCTCCAGATTGACTACAACTGCCCAATATTTATTCATTCGTATCTCAATTCATTCATCACACATTTATTGGGCACACTGTGTATTCAGGAATGCCAAGCTCTCAGTGTAATAAGGGAGATAGACCTATTCACTGATGAAGGAAATACTCTTGAATCTATATTCACTATACCCAGAATAAGAAACTTCTCCCCATTTCCACTTAAACACTCTGACCATCTCTCCTCACTTAGTTTCTTCTAGTAGCCTTATAATTAATATCTCTGCTTTTACATTTCTCCCCTATTCTCCACATAGCCACCGAAGTGACCCATGCCACTCCTCTGTTCAAAACCTGCATTGGCTCCCCACTACACTCAAAGTAGTCAGACCTTAAAGAGGCCTACCAGGCCCCATATGATCATGGATCCTGTCTCCTACTGCTCTTCCCCACACACACCCATCCCAGTCACTCTGCTTCAGCCATAGTGACCTCTTTATTGCCCCTCAAACATCCCATGCATGCTCTCATCTTAGGGCATTTGCACCGCTAATGTTTCCTAGCACCTACCAACTCCTAACATCCTACATGATTTACTTTTTATAATACATTGTCTGTCTCCCTCACCTTTGCATCCCTCTACAAGGTCAAGGTCTTCCTCTGTTTTGTTTGCTGCTGATTTCTCATGCATCCAGAACAGTGTTGACACTTAGCAGATTGGATGAATAAATAAATATGCACATATTCAATGCAACATGGTGACCTCAAGGAACAAAGTGTTCATGAGAATAGATCAAAGAGCAGAGACTCAACTGGAAAGAATTGTGGAGAGAATTCTGAGAAAAATACCCACCTTAAACCAAATATCCAATATTCTGATTCAGTGAGACACATCTGAAGGTAAGAGTGATCTTTAAGGTTATTGAATATTCCCACATCAAAGAGAGGAGAAGGCCTCTTAGACTAGACAAATTCCAAACACTGTTAGCTACCTGCTGCCCTTCTGTGTGCACACCAACTCCATATATACCTGACTCGACGCATTACTTTCATCTTCGCTAAACAATGGAGGTTTATTTTACATTGTGAATAAATGGGAATTTGGTTTACTGTGCTGATGATTATTTGTTCATTATCCTCAGTGTTTATTAGTTATGACTGAGGTTATAGGTGGCCTAATGTATGGGCTGGAAGGTAATACACAGGGCCCAGTAAGTTGTTTCCTTACTCTCAAATATCCTCCCTATCCACATTATATAGAACCTTTAAGTGTTATTAGTAGAACAAGTATTTGTTGACCTGTTTAAAGGTGAATAATCTGGTAGGAGTAGTATTAATCTAGTAATTTTTGGAGTGAATATTTTCTGAAGTCTTTTCAACCAAGAACTGAGAGAGAAGGTACTGGAGAAGTAAGGAAGGTGAGATGGAAGAGAGATAGAGTATGGGATGCTAATTGAAAATGATTACCTTTCAAGGAATATCAATAAGGTGTGTGTGTGTGTGTGTGTGTGTGTGTGTGTTGGCGGGGAGGAGGAAGGGAAATGTAGGGCTACGTTAAGAAATGTCACTGGAGGAGATAATGCTAAGTGAAATAAGTCAAGCAGAGAAAGACAATTATCATATGATTTCTCTCATCTATGGAACACAAGAACTGGGAAGATCGGTAGGGGAAGAAAGGGATAAAGAAAGGGGGGGTAATCAGAAGGGGGAATGAAACATGGGAGACTATGGACTATGAGAAACAAACTGGGAGCCTCAGAGGGGAGTGGGGTGGGGGAATGGGATAGACTGGTGATGGGTAGTAAGAAGGACACGTATTGCATGGTGCACTGGGTGTTATACGCAACTAATGAATCATCGAACTTTACATCAGAAACCGGGGATGTACTGTATGGTGACTAACATAATATAATAAAAAAACATTAAAAAAAAAAAAAAAAGAAATGTCAGTGAGGCCAAATGAGAAGAGTTCTCAAAGGGGTGGGAAATTGTGGTGACACTGGAGACAATTCTTATCTACTACACAAATTATTTTGGATCCGGCCTTGTCCTAGGCCTGGAGTACAAGGAGCTTCATAATGGAGTGGACAGAGCACTGGGCACTGAGACTCTGTCCTTAACTCCACCCCTTTCTATTTCTGTCACCTTGGACTGTGGTTTTTTTCATCTACATAACAGAGATAATAATGTCTATCTTCCTCTCTCCAAATGTTAGGATAAAATGCACTAAGCAAAGGAAAAACTATGTAAAACAACTAGAAAAGAAGGTGCTTCCCAGAGGAGAAGAAAGAATGTCAGAACCACCCAAATGGTGTTTTCACATGACACTAGCTCTGTCCCCAAGCCCCCAGTTGTTTTTTTCCCCCAACACTTTGATTTTTAAAATTTTTTTATTATGATAGATTTCAAATATATACAAAAGTAGAAGGAATACTGTAATAACTTGCCATTACCTATAATCTAGTTTTATCAATTACCAGTATATTGCTAACTTGATTCATCTATATTTCACTACCATCTACCCTTGCTGGTTATTAATTTTTATAACTTTACTGAGGCAATATTTACATAATACAAATGCATACATTCTAAGTGCATGATTCAATGTTTTAGAACATTTCTATCACCTGAACAAATTCTCCCTTGTCTGAATGCAACCAATTCCTGCTGCCACTCTCAGCCCCTTTATCAGTTTGAAGAAGTTCCTTTCTATTACTAGTTTGTTGCGAGTCTTATCATGGATGGCAGTTGAATTTCGTCAAATGCATTTTTATTTATCTATTGGGATGATCATTTTTTTCCCTTCATTTTGTTAGTTATCATTTACTACAATAACTGGTCTTTGGAAAGTTAAACCAAATTTGCAGTACTGAGATAAATTCTACTTGGTCTTAGTGGATAATTCTTTTTAATATGTTGCTAATTTTTTTAAGGAGTTTTACATCTCTAAGAGGGATATTGGCTTCACTGAACAAGTTGGAAATTGTACTTTTCTCCTCTATTTTCAGAAAGAATTTGTAAATATTTGGTATTATTTATTCTTTTTTTTTCTTTTTTAGTATTATTTATTCTTAAGATATTTACTAGAAATCAACAGTGAAAGCCATCTGGGCTTGGGCTTTTCTTTCTGAGAAGTTTTGTTTGTTTGTTTAAGTTTTTATTTAAATACCAGTTAACACACCGTGTAATATTAGTTTCAGGTGTACAATTTAACAATTCAATACTTATATACAACATCCAGTGATCATCATAACAAGTGCACTCCTTAATCCCCACCTATTTAGCCCATCCCCCTGCCCACCTCCCCTCTGATAACCATCAGTTTGTTCTCTATATAACTATAGTCTGTTTCTTGGTTGCTTCCCTCTCCTTTTCCCTATGCTCCTCTGTTTGTCTTTAAGTGGCTTTGCCATTCCCATGCAGTATTGTCTCTCTCTCTGCTTCAGTAATTGGCAATACACCAGATGGTAGCTGTTTGAGAAGATTTTCATTAATTGCATTTCTTTTGTTGTTGTTGTTGTTGTTACATGCCCACTTATTTTCTAATTCTTATTAAGTTGTGGTTTTTTGTATCTTTTTAGAAATGTTTCCTTTTCATCTAAGTTGAAAATTTGTTAGTATAAAGTTGTTCATAGTATTCCCTTTTAATCTTAGTATCTGTAGGATTGGTAGTGATGTCTCCTCTGAAAGACTTCCCTGATTTTGTTAATGTGTGTCTTCTTTTTTTTTCTTGTCAAAAGACAGTTTGTTGATTTTGTTAATTTTTTTAAACAACCACCTTTGGTTTCATTTATTTTCTCTATGACTGTACTGTTTCTCTGTCTTGATTTCTGTTTTTATCTGTATTATTTCCTTCTTTCCTCTTGCTTTGGGTACAGTTTACTCTCCCTTTTCTAGTTTCTAAGACGCAATCTTAAGTTATTGGTTTAAGATCTTTATTCTTTTCAATATAGATGTTTAAAACTACAAATATCCTCTAAGCATTGCTTTAGCTTTATCCTATAAACTTAGTACATTGTGTTTTTATTTGTAATTGTTCAAAATCATTCTATTTTTCCTTAATAATTTTTTTCTTTGACCCATGTGTCATTAGAAGTATTTTGGTTTAATTTCCATAAGTTTGGGTATTTCCAATGTTTGGATTATTTATTTCTAATTTAATTTTGATTGTCATTGGATAACATACTTTGTGTGATTTTAATTCTTTTAATTTTTAAAATTTTTAAACAATTTATTTCATTTATTTGAGAGAGAGAGAGAGCACATGAGTGGGGGGAGGGGCAGAGGGAGAGAATCTCAGGCAGATTCCCTGCTGTGTGGGGAGCCTGATGCAGGTCTCAATCCCATGACCCATGAGATCATGACCTGAGCTGAAACCAAGAGTTGGACACTTAACCGACTGCACCACCCAGGTGACCCTAATTCTTTAAAATTTATTGAGACTTGTTATATTACCTACCATATGATTTATCTGAGAAATCTTAGAAAATGTTGCACATATTCTTGAAAAGAATGTCTATTCTGCTGTTCTTTGGTGGTGCTTTTTATAAATCTCACTTGTTAATCTGTTTGATACTATTGCTCAAGTATTCTCTGTCCTTGCTAATTTTCTTATTGTTCTATCAATTATGGAAAATGGTCTATTTGTCCCTAAAAGTTTTTGTGGAATTGTCTATTTCTTCTTTCAGTTCTGTCAGGTATTACTTCATGTACAGGCATACCTCATTTAATTGTGCTTTGCTTTATTGTGCTTTGCAGATATTGCATTTTTTATAAATTGAAGGTTTGTGACAACCCTGTATTAAATAAATCAATCATACCATTTTTCCAACAGTATTTACTCACTGCATGTTTCTGTTCACATTTTTGGTAATTCTTGCAATATTTCAAATTTTATTATTATTATTATTATTATTATTATATTTGTATGGTGATCTGTGATTAGTGATCTTTAGTGATCTTTGATGTTACTATTGTAATTTTTACATACACTGGGAAACAAAAAAATTCATTTGACTTACTCGATTGTGATATACTTTATTATAGTGGTCTGAAATCAAACCCACAATATCTTCAAGGTATGTCTATACATTAGGGCTGTGTTTTTACATGTATTTATAATTGTGTATTTTCCTGATGATAGATCATTTCTATCATTATTAAATATCTGTTATTGTAGGGACTTTTGTGTGAGTTAAATTTTGTTATAGAGCCACTCCGCTCTCTTATGATTACTAGTTCATGTTTTAATCTTTTTTTTTTTTTTTGGTCTTTTTTACTTTCAAACTATTTGTGTCTTTGAACCTAAAGTGTATCTCTTATAGACAGCAAATAGTTGTGGATTTTTTCTTCTGTTTTGTTTCTGTTTCTTTGTTTGTCTTGGTTAATCTGTTCTGATGAGATCTACCTTTTATTTGGTAAGTTTAATCCACTAATATTTAATGTAATTATTGACAAAGTCATATTTACATCTGGCATTTTGCCACTTGTTTTTTATATGTCTTATGTCTTTTTCCTCTTTCTTTGTTTCTTCTTTATTTTATTCTTGTTGTTAAACAGACATTTTTTCCATGTATAATTATTTCATTGGTTTTATACCTAAAATTTTTAAATTCTTCTTTTGATGATATCTCTAGGGATTATAATATGTATATTAATTTATCAAAAGCCACTTCAGATTAAGATGAATGTAATTCTAGTAAAATCCAGATATTTTGTTCTGATACAGCCCACTTAATTGTGTTCTCAACTCCATCATTTTTTTTTAACTCAAGCTTTTTCTTTTTTAAGATTTTATTTATTTGACAGAGAGAGTGAGAGAGCACAAGCAGGGGGGATGGCAGACAGAGAGGGAGAAGCACGCTCCCCACTGAGCAGGGAGCCAGATGCGGGGCTCTATCCCAGGCCCCTGGGATCATGACCTGAGTCGAAGCAGATGCTTAACTGACTGAGCCACCCAGGCCCCCCACAACTCCATAATTTTTTATGAAAATTCAGTCATTTAATTGTATTTTTGTTCTCTGAATGTGGTGAATTGTTTTTCTTCTTGATGTCTTTAAGATGTTTCCTTGGCTTTCAACAGTTTTACTAGGTTATGTTGAAGTATAAAATTGGGGGTTTTGTATTCTACTTGGGATTTGTTGAGTCTTGTATCTTTAGATTTTTTTCATTAGATTTGGGACATTTTCAATCATTATTTATTTAAATATTTTATACCTCTTTCTATGACATTTCTCTGTTTGGTACTTCCATTGCACACATATTAATATGCTTGATATTGTCCCACAGGCCTCTTAGGCTCTGGCAATTTTTCTTCAGTTTTTTTCTGTTCTTCAAACTGAGTAAATTCTGTTAATATATCTTCAAATTTATTGATTCTTCTGTTACCTTAAATTTGCTATTTAGTACCCTTACTGAATTTTCATTTTCTGTTGTTCTACTTCTCAACTCCAAAATTTCCATATTTTAAAATTTACATTTGTTCTAACAGTTCCATATTGTTGGCTTATTGTCATCATTCTTTCTTTTAATTCTTTAAACAGAATTTCATTAGTTCTTCGAGCATAGATATAAAACAACTCCTTGGAAGTTTTTGTCCAAAAGACTTTCCAACTCCTTGGAAATCTAAGTCCAAAATGTGAGCTTCCTCAGAGACAGTTTCTTTTTGTTTTTTGTTTTTTTCCTGAAAATGAGATATACTTTTTCTTTCCATATTTTATAATTTTTTTTCTTGAAACTGAACATTTTAAAAAATTGAACATTTTAGGTAATATACTGTAGAAACTCTGGATTATAATTCCACCCAAATTCTTGCTGCTGGTGCTTGTTTGTTTAGTAACTTGCCTAGGCTATATTGTGGGATTTTGTTTCTCCATGTTGTATGGCCATCAGTATATCTATTCAGTTTTTTTTTTTTAATTCTTGTTTTTTATTTTAAGCCTAATTTATTAGGGGTCATTTCTCTATTTCTGCATATCTTACTAGCCAGCCAGTGATTGGTAGGATGTTGTGCTCAAACACCTCAAGATGATAAAGTTTCCACCCTGTGTCAATGGATATGTTTGTGTTAGTAAGTGCATTCAAAGTTCAAGCAATTTTAAAACTTGCCCATATTTTACTTTTCTCTGAGTTCTCTAATGTATCCTGTACAGTTTTATATACTATTAGGATCAGCCAAAGATGTGTAGATAACTTAAGTTCTCTCTAGTCTCTCCTGTGCAAATGTGTGGAGAGGTTATCAAGACACTATGGATGCTTTCTTTCCAGTATCTCCCTGTAAAGTTTCTGGCTAGTTTGTTGTTTATCCCAGTGAGGAATGCAGCCTCAGGCTATCTGAGCCTCTGGTCTTCCCAATTCATTTGCCACTGAAATTCATTTGCTTCCCAGTTCACAACTGTTATAAACCCAACTGGCTGTGGGATCTTTCTGTGTTCTGATCCAAACGAAGGCATTCGCCTCCAGCAACAAAGCTGTTTGTTTTATACATTGCTTTGCATTGATAGAATCACTGTGCAGATTGAGCTGGGGTGAGGGATGGGAGTAGTTCCAGGGAGAAATGTCACAGATCCCCACTGTTATACAAAGTTCACTTTTTTTCCCTTTTTTAAAAAGAATACCCACTTCTTAATTTGGTGTATTATTTTGGTCAATTTCCATAACCCTGAAATTTTTTCCAGTTTTATCATTTTTTTGGTTGGGACAAAATTTACTGAGCATTTTATTCTCCTATACCAGAGTCCAGCCTCTATCTAGATTTTTTATATGCCTCTCTTCCCTATTTTGAACCATTGCTAGTATGAACAGTTCTTGCTGACTGAGGTATTCTCTGTCCTTAAAATTTGTGTTCAAGTGAGCTGAATATCTGATCATATGTGTGGAGTTACAGCCTGAGAAGAGACATTTTTAAGAGGGAAAATCATTGCATGGATCTGGATAGCAAAAGTATACACATATGAATGTACTTTATTCTATACCCTCATTACCACCTAGGTTCCACTAATTTCTCCTTTATTTTTTTTTAAATTTATATGGAATGGTAAAGAAATTAAGTAAGTGAAGAGGTGAAAAAACATCTGCCTACTTGTCCATTAAAATATTTTTTCAGTCTAGTGTGACCAACTGTACTGGTTTGCACAGAAATAAAATTGCTATAAAATTTCTGCCTCTTAGGAAATCCCTCAGTTCCAGACATATTAAGAGAGGTGGTCACCAAGGACCCAGAATATTCTTTTATAAGAGTACTAGCCACATGTATCAGTGTTTTTTGCTTACTTTCCAGTTGTCTCAGCTAGCTATTTGCTGGCGAGCGATTGCATAACAAACCACCGCAAAACAAAACCGTACATACAAAATCAAGCCTTTATTTCTCACCTAAGTGTCTGATGGTTAACTGGGTTCAGTTAATTTAGTCTGGGCTCACCAGGCTTGGCTTCAGGCCCCAGGTTACATTCAGACCTGGGGCTAGTAGACTACTTGCGTATGTTCTTCTTATGGTGTTGGAAAAAATATAAGAGCATTAGCTCAACTGTCCAATCAATTTCAAGCTTTTGTTTATGTCATGCTTGAAACCATTCCAATAGCCAAAGCAAATAACATGACCAGCACAACATTCATGTGATGGAGAAATATACCATGCTTCTAGTCTGAGGATCAGCAAACCTACACGAATGAGGGTATAGATATAGCAGTGGTCAAGTATTAGGAACAATATCATAAACTTCCACACTGTTTCCCCCAGATGAGCCTGAGCACAGAAAGCATGCTCTGTGCCTAGGTTATAGAGCTGATGCAGGCATTTAGTATCCATGTGCCCTGGGGAAGTTACTTTGCAGCTTTATGTCTAAATTCTCTCATCTATAAAATAAAGATAATAATGGATCTCTTCCACAGGATTGTTGAAAATATTAAATAAGATTATCCAGGTGAAGCACTTAGTGTATCATAAAACCTCACACCTGGCATATAATAGGAGGCAAGAAAGTGTTTGTTGAATGAGTGAAGAGATATATGAAATGGAAATGGAAAAGAATCTCAGAAATATGCAAATGAATATTTTAAATTGTTGAGATAGTATACAATTTAGACTTGGGATTGGGAAGGCCAATGGGAAGAGCGAACTAGGGCTTAGTTGTGAAAGAAAACATATTGGGTCCTGGCCCCTGGGTGGAATTAAGGCATTTATCCAGCTAATCAGACTTTGTAATAGATCATTTCATTTCATTCAAGGAGAAGTTCTCAATATTGGCCAGTGCCTATTGCAGTAAGTACTCCTGTGCTGTGGCTGTAGGGCAGTTCCAGGTGAGCTCAGCTTCACCTCATGCTCACTTAGCCGACCTCAAGTGTATGTCATGTGCCTTTGTGTTTGTCTTTTGAGGGCTTTTTACAACACCATGGGATCACACACCAGAAGTAAGGGGAGTAATTGCTCCTGGGACAATCCTCAACCAATGGGCATTAGAGTGCATGGATAAATGTTTTGGCCTCCCATACTTCAGAAGATATTTCATAAGCTAAGCAGGAAGTACCAGCAGAATTGATCCCCAGGTGTAGAAAACATCCCCATATCAGCTTTTTCTCCTTCTTTTTCTCACTCTTTTCATGCTGTGTTTCATAATTCCTGGGATTATTCCTAAAGAAACTTACTGTATACTGTCTCAGGTTCCACTTTCTGGGAAATCCAAACTGAGGCACACATATTTTGGACCTTTTTTTTTTTTTTTTAAACCACAGTCTTCCCCTCCCCAAATCTGCCTTGTGCTCCCACTTGAGATAAATACTCTTGTTTAGGAGTCAAAGTTTATTCAGTCTATTTTACCTATCAAAATTTTATTGAAGCTCAACTGGCAACGTTTTGTGTTATGAAAACTGTAGGGTTTATTTTTGTTTTCAAAATGCAAATCAAATTATAATATGAAAACTGTAGTGTTGAAATTATTTTTCAAGTCATAAAGGCACCTTGGGAATGCTGATATTCTCTTCAAGAAAGTGTCTTCCCTCTGGTTAAGACTTAGCAATCTATATGATCACATTTATACCTTTCTGAAAACATTGCTCCAGAGCACAAGAAAAATACTTTCATGTTTTCTGGCAAATTGTTGACCCTGAGGAATACATAGCTATAGAAAGCACTAAATGAAATTATCTTTCTTTAAATGGAATCCTTTCTGTAAGCATATTTCAATAATCTTTCTGGTAAAAGTTCAGAATTCTGTCTTTAGTTTTCATTGTGGTCTTTGCATAATGGATTAGTCTATGGAAATTCTATAAATGGAAGCCAATCTATGATGAATTTCTTAATGAATAAATAAGGAAACTGAAAAGGAAGTAATTTCCTTGAGAAATTATCTTGAGAAGGAATGGTTTTCCAAAGCTCCTCAACTAATTGTAACTAGAATCCCAGACTCTGCTCTTTAGCTGGTCTGTCTTCCATATTTTCCCAACTGACTTTATGCCTTAAACATTTTCAGTTTAAGGTAGAGTTGCACAAAAATCCACCCTCTTTATGTAATCATGCTTCTCTATTTTGTCTACTGTAAAATTTTCTCTTTACATTTTGCAGTGAGTCTCTTGCTAACCTATTGGGTTTTCAGTGGCTTTGCTTCATGAGTACACCCTCAACTGGGATATTGCACTTGATGCCATCTAGCCCCTCTGAACATCATGCCCAGCTTTGTCTTCTGAAACTCTAGGTAGCCCCAGTGCCTCAGCACCTGAAGAAGAGGGACCTTACTCATAAATTCATACTTATCAATTATCAAAGGAAATAAAAAAGTGAGATGTGTCTTTTTCCATCTTTGATGTTTTGCTTCAGATTCTGACCTGAAAATCATCTATTGATACCACTCTTAACTTTCTCATCCGTTCTTCATTCCTGCTCATAGACAAAGAGTCTCTTCTCTGATTGATCAGTTTAGAGGAATGAGGTAAACATGTTACCATGCTCCTTAATACCCCTATCCTCTCACCTTGGATTCTGTCTGACTGTAGAATGCCCAAGTTCTGCTTTGCTCTTTTATTATGAAAGAGGCCCATTTTTGTTCACTGCTGTCTGTGGCTTTGATTGAGAAAGTTTGGGTAGTTTTGAGAAGCTCTATCACTATTATTGATTTTTACTTTAAGTTCTAACTTTTTTGCTGTTATCAGAGCTATATCAGCTTTGTTTTGATTAGCACTTGCCTGATATAACTTTTAATATCCTTGTGATTTTAACTTGACTGCGTGATTTTTAAAAAAATAAAAACTGTTGGGCCATATTTTTTTAAAGTTCATTTAGTTACTCTGCTTTCTGAACTGCAAATTAATAATATCATAACCACTAATAGGTCTGCAATTATTTCTACTACCTCTCATTGATCCACATTTGAACCATGTTCTCCAATAGCTTTATCAACAACAGAGGGGATGTCTTGACCTCTATCTCCTTGATTCATGCACTTATTGATAAATTGTTCCTAAAATCAGAAAAAAATCCCAACAAAACCTCCTAATATCCCAATGGTAAACGAAGAAAGGGCTTCTTAAAAAAACAAACTTTAGGAACACAGTAACTTCAACAAAGACAATAGTCATGCGAATGATTAATAAAAATAATAATTTATTAATAAAAACAGTAAATGATTAGTGCAAATGAAAAATGACAGTAATAGTCAACACTTAGTTGATCAGGATTTTGGAAAATTACAGTATCCTGTGGGTTAAAGGTGTAATTGGGTAAATGTAGTTATTTAAGTGGAAGGAGATGAAAATAATCCAGAAACCTCAGTATCATATACTATTATTTCAGTACTTAATATTAAAGCATACCATAGTATGTACTTTAAAGCACTCATTTATTAAACTGTTGAAAGAGCCTTTTTATCCTTACCACATTTCTCAAAAGTAATCTTAGTTCTTTCAAAAATTATTTGATTCTAGAAATTAAAACAAGTATCTTATTTCTCCATATTTTAAAATAGCCCTTTAATTTCTGCAACTCATGTTGCAATATGAAATGGCAGAGCTCCTGGTCTCATGACTGTCTAACTACATGTATTGGTAGAATTGGAGTGGGTGGGGACTGATCTGAGTTTAGTTTGCAGTTATTTTTGAACTAGGTCAATGATCTAAGTACATTTAAAGTTACCAAACATTTTTCATGTTTGCTTGTTTATTTTAATGCAAGTGTTATTTTTATTGTCGATTTTAGTCAAATTTAGTTAGAGAATATGATTTATAATGCTTTTCTTTAGAATTTATCAAACCTCACTGTTGGTAATTTTTGCAAGTATTCCATGAGTACCTGAAAATAATGTATATTTTGTTTATAGATATAAAGTTCCATTAAAGATATGTTAGATCAGTCTTGTTAATTTTATTATTCTAATTTGCTATACTTAACTAATTTTTGTTTGTTTCATATACTGGTTTCTGAGAGAAGTGATATAATCCCCTCACTCAGTTGTGGGTTTGTCAATTTTTCTATATACTTATGTCAATTTTTGCTTTATATATTTTGATTTAAAATTCATTAGTGCATATAAATTTGTGATAATTAAACCTTCTTGGATTTTTCCTCCATCACTATTGTTGATTTTTACTTTAAGTTCTAACTTTTTTGCTGTTATCAGAGCTATATCAGCTTCGTTTTGATTAGCACTTGCCTGATATAACTTTTAATATCCTTGTGATTTTAACTTGACTGTGTGATTTTTTAAAAAATAAAAACTGTTGGGCCATATTTTTTTAAAGTTCATTTAGTTACTCTGCTTTCTGAACTGCAAATTAGTATATCATAACCACTAATAGGTCTGCAATTACTTCTACTACTTTAACTAAAGCTTACTCTTTATTCATCTTTTTCTTTACCTTTACTTTTCTCTGTCCTTAGTTTTCTCTGCATATTTTCTTTGCATAGGAGTTATAATGTTTCTACTCTATTATTGGTTATCTTAGTTTTTCACACAAATATTTACATAATTTGTCTTAACAAATCTAAAGATACCCACATGTTTCCAATCTACTACATGGCAAGGAACTTTAAACTCTTTAAAATTATATGGAATATCCCTTTTTCTTCTAATTATTAACGTCTAGAGTGTTGTTGTTTTGTTTACTACTAAGAACTGGAGTAAACTTTTATCCGAGGAATAATGTTTTACTCAATTACAGAAAAATTTCTGGAAAAAGTTCTGATCTCTTCAAATGTCACTTTTCAATCATTTCTTTAGAGATTCTCGATCAAGCTTTCTTGCCTCTTTCTTTTACTTTTATGTATATACTTTTGACTCTTCATGTTAAATTCTCAGTTAATTCCTTTGCTATATTCTAATTTACTCTTTCTCAGAGACAGTGAAAATCAGCAGTGTGTTACAGACTGGTGGTATTTTCATTCCCAAGTAAGCAAGAGCAAATAAGCCATTCCTATACAAAGTCATACTATAGCTATAGTAATGGATGACAGTTGTTTCTTCTGTTAATGTTCTTTTCTTACCAGTGATAGCCCAGTGCTGCTTAGTTTCTCCCACCTTGTGAACAAATCAATTACTGATGTATTCAAATGCTGAATTGCCAGCTCACCCTCCTTCTTAACAGTATTCAACTCAGAAGTCTTCCCCACTTTCCTATCCTTCTTGGGAATAATCCAGGGAATGCCCACGCATACTTTCAACCCCCTTTACTGAGTTTCTTATAGGTGCATTCTCCTTTGTTGTAGCAAGCTAAATAAATCTAAATTTACCTATATGTGTGTTTCTGATTATTCAACTATAGGTATGTTACTGATTTGCTGATAGTCTTTGGCTGGTAGGTTTCAAAGTGTCCAATCTAGATTTCCATGGATTTGTTTTTATCTCCAAAATTTCTAATTCTTTTTTTTTTTTGTCTCTTGTTACATTTTTTGCTTTTGTTCCATATTTCTTATAAGTTTTTAATGTGAATTATTTCTCCTTTTATTACTTTAAGCACCCAAAAACATGTAGCATTTCTCAATCTATCCCAGAAATTAATTTTTTTGTATGTGAAGAGAAATTGTGTTTTCATTACTGATTTTTGTTAGCTTTCTTTTGTTTGCCACTTCCTTACACCCATCCATGTATATAGATTTGGCATTCTTTAATAGTTTCTACCTAGAACCCCAAAGACCTAAAGTCAGAAGATGATGGAGTATCGTTTCCTTAGTGTTCCTGCCGAGAGGGCATAACCCAAATCTAATTATGAGGAAACATCAGACATACATAAATCGAGAGATCTGCAAAATACCTGGTCTGTGCTCTTTAGGAATCTTGATATTATTAAAGCCAATTTTAAAAAGAAAGATTAATTCAAGAGATGAAAATGACATGGAAACTAAATTTAGGCTTATTTCTTTCTTATTTGTTATAAAGGATTGTATTGAGACAGTACTTATAGTTTGAATAAGTTCTGTATAGTGTCATATCAATTTTATTTTCCTGATTTTTATCATTGTACTGTGATTATGGAAATGCAAGGATTTAAAGGTAAAAAGACATAAATTCTGTGACTTTCTCTCAAATGGTTGAAAAATAGTGATTATACTTACATACATACATATTTATTTACATTCATATAGTTACAGATATACCTACACATAGATATTATATTTATATATATACATTACATTACAGATTATATATACATATATGAATCAAATGTATTAAAATGTTAACAATTCAGGCATCTACATGAGGTGTATATAAGTCTTCTTTCTACTCCTTTTATAATTTTCCTGTAAATTGAAACTATCTCAAAATAAAGTTACCTGTTTCCCCCACAAAAAAGCCATTGCACCAAGGCCGCCATTGCCTCCCACTTCCCTCTCCATCCACAACTATGCTTTCCTAGGTGAAGAGAGCCCCCCCCTTCCCTGGCTTCAAACATCCCCTGACCCCAGTAGGAGCCAGATCTCTGACTGGCTCAGTCTGCTTTTGGCCACAAACCCCAGGAGTCTTGAGCTTTCCCTCACTTATGAGTTTGCTTTTCTCTTTTTATGTTTTAAATGTCACTGCTAAGAGTGTATTGAAGCCTGAAATTATGGAACCATTTTGACCAAAAGTTTCATTAGGTGGCTTTAACAAACGCTACAATCACTGTTGGACCATTAGCAACAAATATTTTGCGTATAACTAAGAATATGCAGGATTCTGATCTTCTGAAATCATTTCTGTTTTTGAAAATCCAGATTTAGTAAATTTATTCGTTGAGCAGTAAAATCCATCACCTGGGATGTTACAGTATCTAGGGTTACTGCAATGACCATGGAACAACTAACAAAAACAAAAACGAGCTGAAAATAATTCATGTATGCATGATGTTTGATTTTAGAAAGTGGTGCTAACCCATCTGAAACACATGCAGCATTCACCCAAGTATCCTGAGTGCTTACTATGTGTAAAGTGGGTCCTGGGCATGTGATAATAAGTCACACTTTCCATAGCTCCCAGGACCTTTCATTTTAATAGAAAGGTAAGCCATCAATAAATAACCAAGATAGACATAAACAAAAATGCTCTTAAGAGTTCAAAGAAATGAGAGATGAATTCCAGCTCTAAGGGATTAAAAAAGTCCTCAAGGTGAAGGCTTTGGGCCATGCATTAAAAATGGGATCTTTGTAACTTATGGAACAGGTAGGAGTTTAGACCTGGGACAGGCAGGTGTAGTTAATGGTAGGGCAGCATTAGGAAGGAAATACTCTTATTTCAAACAGATGAGTTATAGTGAGGTTTGAGCGTTTTATGGGCTCATAATGGCTAAGTTTTTCACCCATTCTTTCCCCTCATCATCTATTATCTTCTAACTAGATTGTGATTTTTTAAAGATCTATTTAACTTTAGATTTTCCTTTGCTAGCCCCTTGCATAGCCGTGGTTATTAGAGGGTTAGTCATTTGCTACAAGCAAATCCCAGTCACAGGAGGAAAAAGGAACAATTTTTGGTGATCATTTTTAATGTCTAGCAAGCCCTTTCTAATAAAAAAAGGAAACCCTTTAAAAATGTTTATTGCCTCTCAAGGAGACAGTGCAATAGTTTTGTGTTTATTTCAGCATCTCCTCCTCTGTAATTACCTCTGTATGCTCTGGCCATGTAGCATAATGGACACGTGCATTGGAATTCTGCTAATATGGATACAAATCCTGAGTTTGTTGTATCTTCAGTCTCATGCTTCCCAATTTGCAAAAATGGAGCTATTTCTGTAAACCTTTCAGGCTTATGGAGACAATGAAATGGGTTAAAGGAGTCAAGGTATTTTAACTAGTTTGCGTAGGACTTAACCCGTAAGTGCGACTGTCCCTTCTCTCACTGCCTTTGTCACACTCTTCCCTCAGCCTTGTATGTCCTCCTTTTCTTCCCCAACCTCTTTCTCTGTTTATGAAAATCCAATTCATCATTCAAGACCGACTGTATCTTCTATGTGTCCTTCCTTAAATGCCCTGAGGTGATAGTTACTTAAACTTTATTTTGTGCTCCAGCGATATGTGGACTGAACTTCCATTTAGCACTTAGAGTGAAGTCACACTGCTCAGGGCATCAGTTAAAATACCCAACTCAAGGCACTTGGCAATGATGCTATTGCATCATCTATATTAACAGGCAATAAATGCAATCAAACCCCCAAACAGTCCATGCCTGTTGGCGAATCCCCTGGAAAGTATGTATGACTAGATCTAAGAGTTCTCTGTCATGAGATGTATCCCGCTTCTTCAAGCGGTCCAGCAAATTGCTGGTGATATCAATATCAGGGATGATACTGAGAATTACTTTAGGCCATAAAGAAACGCTAGATAATAAATAGTTTTTAAAAATCTTACATATGCAGAACTAGACTTTATGGGCACTTGGAAGTCCTGAGGGTAATTTTGACAGTATACAACTTCTGTCTTACGTGTTGCCTTTAGAATCAAATGTTGTAAGACATGTCATCTTTGTATTTCCTTCCTTCATATTTCTTTATCTCTTTTTAAAACTACATTGTAACCTCTTGAGGATCAGAATTATACCTGGAATGTAACACATGTTTAATGAATATTTAACAAAATTAAAATTGAAAGAGGATATATTGAAATAAAGTGGTAGCAGAATAAGGCAGAAAGAAATCAGCAGGGAACCTGCGATGGCAAGCACTTTGAACAATCACAGCTAATCTTTATTAAAGACGTTACTTACATTGTGTCCTTTAATCCAGTCCTATTTGATAAAAACAGCTATGACTCCTACCTTACAGAGGAAGAAACTGAGGGTAAGAGAGAGCTTAGTTAACTTGCTTGAGATCAGTCCTTGGCAAGTGGCAGAGACAGGTTTCAAATGTAAATCTAAAACTGAATCCAGGGCCCACAATCCTGAATCTGCAGCCACATTATGTTCCAAAAGTCCATTCCCATCTTTCCCTTCTAATGTAGAAGACTAGAGGATTCTTCGTGCACAATGACAACAGTAATTATTTCCTAACCAACAATAGTTCTTTTATTTTACTGTTCATTAAAGTAAACCAAAATAGACACAAAGCTACTGAAATTTGAAAGACAGACCATATGAGGCGCAATTGTTACCTTCACTTATGCTGGAAAAATCATGCTCTCCATAGCAAGAAATCACATCTAAAGGTGTGCCTAGGACCCTCCTTAGGTCAGTGAGCTTCTGGAGAGGTTTAGGGGAGAATCAACCAAGAGCAGATTTTGTTTCCTCATGAATTAATGGGGATAACTCTTTTTTTACTGCAAAATTATCTCACTTTCAACACTTTATGATTCACATAGGTTTGCTTGATGGAGTAAAAACATGGAGATTTCAAGAAGAAACGTTTTTGACAATGGCTTCTCAGGGTAAATAAGAGTTTTCCCTGTTCCCACAACATATGAATAGACACATAGAACGTTGTCTTGTGAAAGCACAGGTGAAGTGCTTTGCTCAAAGAAAGATAGAAGGTGAAAGAGAGGAAGAGAAGACCCACAGAACCTGGCTCCTTTGAAAATAACTTGTTGAACAGGTTTTTTTGCCCAGGAAAATGTTGGCTTTGGCTGCTCTCTAGTGGTGGGCAGGGTACACTGTCAGCAATTCTTTCTATAGGGATTCCAAGTTGAAGGACACATGGAAAGATCCAAGCATTTGCTGGGACACTTAGAGCTGCGTTGTGAAAGAAGGGTGTGCGGCCCCACACGCACGCACACGCACGCACACACACGCGAACATCTAATAGTCCTGGGGGAGAAGGTCTGAGAGTAGCTTTCTCTGAATGGGAAAGGAGAAAGGAGACAGGAAGATGGAGTCTTCTACCGAAGCTAAAGAAAGGTGGGAAGGAGAAACTAAGGCTGTGTTCAGAGCCTTAGACTTCTGACTGCTGTGCCCACCTTCCTCTTTGTGTAACTATGGGAAGTAGCCATAAAAGGACTCAGCTTCCTCACTGCTGTCCAATCTGAGTGTAAATACTGGTAGTTTCCACACTTGGCATTGTGCCGACTCCAGAATTTTAACCGGTAGTTAAGAGCTGGCTTCTTGCACAGCCCTCCAGAGAAGACGGAGAGAATGGGAACATAGCTCTTACCACCTGCTCTACCCTCATGGAGGAGAAAATACGTGGACTCCTCCTATTCTTTGTTCTTCTCTGTTCGGAAGTAGTGGGCCTCTGGTGCCACTCACCCATTTTCCCCTATATCCAGTTTTATGGACAACTGAACTGATGTTTTGTTTCATAAGCACGGAGAGAAAAGATAATTAAGTAAACCGGTTTGGGGTTTCGTTCTGTTCATTTTGCTTTGGTCCATGGTTAACTTACAACTTGCATTTGGTCCTGCCCCTGCACTGATTTTCCGTGAACATTTCTGTGGTCACCTTATCCCTTCAGATCTCAGTTACTACATCTGTAAAATGGTAGTGGCAGTGGAAGGCGGTTGGTTGGTATTCTAGGCTCCTTTTCTCTCTGATATTCTCTGAATATTATGAATCATCAAAGATACCTGTTGAAGATAACCAAGAAAGGATCCTGGGTTATGTGGGAAACCATGTAAGTTGAGCAATGGTGCATAGAGAGAGAGGAATACTCAGCACAGAAGGGTACTGGGCAAGTGCATAGTGGGGACCTGAGGGCAGGTCTTTTCAGAAAAGTAACAGTAAGATCATGGTCCTCAGCAGAACAAAGATCCCACACAAAACCCTCCTTGGTTCTCCCATTTTCTCGATCTGCTTTCTTTGTGTTTGTGTCTCTATATGTGAAGCAAAGTGGGGAATTAAAGCAATTATTTGGGTAATTCAAGCAGAAAGAAAGTCCAAAACACCCACATAGTCTGCAATTATCTAGACGTTTCAGGCAGAAGTAGAGCTTGAGCCCAAATTATCAGGATAGTGCTTCAATTCTTCTGAAAAACAGCAATGCTAATTGCATGACACATTCAATGCAGTATCAAGGAGGAGAGACAAGAGAACAAAATTCTCGCTTGACACGAATAAAAAGGAGAGTGTGGAGTAAAAGTATTCCCTATCAGTTAAAACTTGTTAGAAAAAGATAAAGGTAGTGAAATGACTAGTGCTAAAATGGGTTTTGGAGTACAAAAGAAGGCTTTTATAAATATGCCTGGGGAAATAGAGAGATGAGGGAAATTAGGGCTGCTAATCAGAGAGGATGGGTATGAAATTGATGATGATTCTAAGATGGCCAAGAGAGCAAATTCATTCTTTGAATCTAGTTTTAACAGGAAAAATGAAGCAAACAAATTTGGACTATTAGGATATAATGAAAACCCTGCCAAATAGCTATTGGCAACAATCAGGTGAGGGAATACAGAACTTGTAAAATTTGCACATTTATAAATCAGCTAGACAGGCACCTGAGATTATTAAGGGAATTGGCTGATACAAAGTACTTACTAAACAGCTCACACTTACTTTTAAAAAAGAAAATTAAAAAAACTATATAGCTGGGAAGATAGTAAACGTCCTTAAAAAAAAAAAAGGATACCACAGAATTCTCTTTCTGAAAGTTGTATTCTTTCCCGAAAGAGCATTCCTACAAATCTGAATTTCAAGTAGTAAACACAGAATGGACAAAATATCATTTATTTGTATTTAAACCATAGCTCCCTTTATAACCAATCCAGTCAAGGGGTAAATACTTTAATAATAATAATAATAATAATAAATGATAACTAGAATAATAACAATAAAAATAAGGAAAACCAAATAACACAGAACATGAGTGACCTGGATATATTATAATCAATCAACATTAGAATCCGGGAGGCCAGTGCCTTGTCAAACGAGGCTAGAAGAATTTCATAATGTGATGTAATGGAAAGAAAATTTTTTTTTATTAACTGTGTGATGCTGACCAATTTACTTAACCTCTCCATGTCATAGTATTGGTACCTTTTGACTGGCCATGAAATTCACTATTTTCTGAGGTTCAAATGAGCACATGATATGAGTACAATATCTAAAATTGGTCTGGGCCTTTGCAAATATTACTTTCCTTATCTTTCCATTAAAAATCCCTGTCTTGGCTTTTAGTAAATGAAATTTGGAGATTTTCTGTATAGTAGTCCAGTTAATTGTAGAAAGGCACTTTAGAAATAATCTGGGCCAAATAGCCTATTTTGTAGATGAAGAAATTGAGGCTACGAGATGCATCATGGCCTACTGAAAGTCACGCAGACAGTTCATTGCAGTTGAGGCCAGGACGCAGGACCCAGACTCTCATTCTCAAACTTCCTTTCTCTTGTCATGATGCAGTGATCCATCACAATGACATTGCCAAGAAAGAAGAGATCCTCAGAGAGAAAGAACTTTTTAGAGAGTAACTTCTTCACTATATGAAGTACTCTGAAACATACAAGAGAGGTTAAAGATGGGAAAGGTAATTTGGAGCCCTGGGAATCCCAGAAATGATTCTGAGTTGTAAGATTATTGGTAACACCAACAAAATCTATTTAGAATCATTAAATTTGAGGATGGAGAAGAAACTTGGAGATTATTTAACATTGCCATTACTTCCAGAAGGCCCTTACTAATATTCTGTGCAAAAGGTTCTCCAATTCCTGATTAGTTACCCCACTTGTGATAAAAAGCTTATGACCTGTCAAGACACTCCATTCCATCTTTGGGCAACTCTGCTTACAAAAAGCTCTTTTTGACTAGCAAAATCTTCCTGCTTAGCTAAATGCTTTAACTTCTGTCAGTTTTTATTTTAACCTCTGCGGTTACCTAACCAATCTAAACTTTTCCCATATGACCACCTCTGAAATCCTTGGAGACACTCATCCTGTTGTCCCTAATGTTACTTCCCCAGTTTAATTATTCTTAATTCCTCAGATGATTTGATTCCAGTTATCCTCATTATTCTGGTTGCTCTCTTGAAGTTCAGAGCCCAAAACTGAATATAAGCTTCCTGGTATAATGTAGTCAGTGCACACACCCAGGACACCCACATTAGTCATCATTTGCATTCTGCTTGAGCTGATATGACCCAAGATTCCATGAGTTTCCCAAAGAGGGACTGCAGTGGAACACCCATCTTGTGAAGTGTGTGAGAAATGGGTTCTGTGTCTACATCGGCCTAAGAAACACTGTGCTGGCCTTTTCCTGTTGGAGATTTCCCATGTACAAGAGCATTTTGAAGACTGAGAAACTCTGCAGTTAAAAAAAAAAATCCAAATTTGTTTAGCACAGTATTTCCCAAGCATATTTGATAACAGAATTTTTGTTGGTTTTATCTTTTTTATATGATAACATTTAGAAAAGTTTTTCTTTTCTTTTTTTAATGATGTGGAAAATTTCAAACCTATGCAAAGGTAGAGATAATTGAATGGTGAACCCTATGTATCCATGATTTAGATAGAATTCTGACCAATTTGTGATCAATTTTGTTCAAACATACTCCCATTCACTTATGCCTCTCCTGGACTACTAATGTAAGTTCCCAATACATGTAGCATTTTATCTTTAAATATTTTAGTTAGTTGATCTAATAAGTGATTAGTACTCTGCTTTTACACATAATTAAATTGCCACTATCACACAATAAAAAGCCAGAAATTCCTCAATATCATCAAATATCCAATGTTTACATTTCCCCAAATATAATTTTTTTGGTCAATTTGTTATTGAATCAGGATCTCAATAAGGCTCAGCCTATACATTGTGATTAGTTGATATGTTTCTTTAAATATATAGTTGCAGACCGTGAGATAAAGACAGAACCAAGATGGTGGCATAGGAAGCCCCTGAATTTCCCTCCTCCCATGGACACAATGAATATACAGCTACATATGGAACAATTGTCTCTGAGAGAAATCTAGACTCTAGTTGAGTAACACATCAGGTAACTGAGAAAATAGTCATATTAAAATCAGTAGAAAAAGGCAACCTATGGCATAGGAGAAAATATCTGCAAACCACATCTCCAATAAAGGGTTAATATTGGAACTATACAAGGAACTCATCAACTCAATAGCAAAAACTCAATTAATCAATCAATTAATTAAAACAACTTAAAATGGGCAAAGGACCTGAATAGAAATTTTTCTAAAGAAGAAATACAAATTACAAATGGCCAACAGATACATGGAAAGATCCTCAATAGCATCAGGGAAATGCAAATCAAAACAATAAGATATCACCTCACACCTATTAGGATGTCTATTATGAAAAAGACAAGAAATAGCAAATGCTGGCAAGGGTGTGGAGGAAAGGGAACACATGTGTACTGTTGGTGAGAGTGTAAACTGGTATAGCATCACAATGGAAAATAATATGAAGGTTCCTTAAGAAATTAAAAATAGAACTACCACGGGTCTAACTAGCAATCCCCTGGGTGAATATCCAAAGGAAACAAAATCATTACCGTGAAGGAGTATCTGTACCCCCATGTTTTTTGTAGCATTATTTACAATAGCCAAAATATGGAAACAACCTAAATGTCCATTGGTGGCCGTATAGATAAGGGAAATGTGGTGTTTGCAGTTAGATCTATAATATATTATATATATATACACACATACATATACAATAGAATGTTATTCAGCCTCCGAACAGAAGGGAATTTGCCATTTGCAACAATATGGATGAATCTGTATGGCATTATGCTAAGTGAAATAAATCAGAAGAAAAAAGATAGGTACTGCATGGTATCACTTCTATGTGGAATCTGAAAAAGAAAACAGTCAAACTCAAAGAAATAGAGTAAGAAAGTGGTTGCCAGGGGCTGGGGTATGTGGAAAATAGAGAAAGGTTAGTAAAGGGTACAAGCTTTCCATTACAACTTGGATAAGGTCTGAGGACCTGATGTATAACATGATTAGGTGTATTTGACAGAACTGTGTTATATAATTGAAATTAATTTGGTAAGAGAGTAGAACTGAAGTGTTCTCACCAAAATAGATAGATAAATAAATAAATAATAAAAAGATAAATATGTGAGGTAATGCATGTGTTAGTTAACTCAATGGTTGAGATCCTTTCACAGAGTATACGTAAATCAAACCACCATGCTGTACATCTTAAATATAGCACAATTTCATTTGTGAAAAAAAGAATGCAGAACCACATTCAAGACATAAAAAATAGGAATGAATATATAGTTGCTGCTTCACCTTCTCTTGATTAAATGAGCGAATGAAAGCCTATTTAAATGTTGTTGTGCGGAGTAAACCAGGTTGTTTCTGAGAGCCTGAGTTTGGCTGACTGTATCCTTGGGGTGCGGCCCCCTTCATTTCCTAAAGATGGGTAGTAAATCTAAAGCCTTGGGGGTTTTTGTTTTTCTGTAGAGTAGTTATGAGTTCAAAGTGCATGACTCCTTTTGATAGAAAGGCTAATAGACTTGGATAACACCCTCAGTCTTTGATACCATATTCCAGGCCTGACTTTGGCAGTTCCTGCTCTGGACCTGGAAACTACCATTTTCCCAAGAAGCTTCGCTTCCCTTCTGTGGCTGCTCGAGGCGCTTGGTCCTACTGCACTTGTCATTGTTTTTAGGCTGCTACAGTGGAAAGAGAGAAAAAATATGTTTTGAATTTTTGTTACAACTTTATTAAAGTATAATTAAAGGACAATAAATTCTGAGTATTTAAAAAGTACACTTTGATCAGTTTTGACATGTAGAAACACCTGCAAAACTCTAATCGAGGTTTTATCACCCCTAAACATTTTCTCCTGCCTGTTTGTAATTCATCCCTCCTTCCTCTTCACTCCCGAAGCAACCACTGACCTGCTTACCATCACTTTTTGGCTTGTATTCCTCATATTGTTTGACTAATTATTGAGTTAGGGGGATTCTTTATATGTTCTTACTACAAGTCTTTTGTTCGATATTTGTGTTTTATCTTCTCTCTTTCTGTGGCTTGACGCTTTAGAAGAGCAAATGTTTTAATTTTGGGGGGGGTAAATGTTTTAAATCTTGATGAATTAAGCTAAGTATGCTCTTTTATGGGTTATGCTTTTTTATTTTTAATCTAAGAAAATTTTGCCTACAACAAGGTTGTAAAAATCTTTCATGCTTTCTTCTAGAAGTTTTATAATTTTAGGTTTTTGCAGTTGGAACTATAATCAATTTCAAATTAATTTTGTGCATTATGTAAGATAAGAGTCAGTATTCATTTATTATTAATTTATTAATTTATTTATTTATTTATTTGAGAGAGCGAGAGAGAAAGAGTGGATGCACACAAGCTGGAGGAGGGGCAATGGGAGAGGGAGAGAGAATCTCAAGCAGACTCCCCACTGAGCAGGGAGCTGACATGGGGCTCAAACTCAGGACTCTGAGATCATGACCTGAGCCAAAATCAAGAGTCAGACACTTAAATGACTGAACCACCCAGGCACCCCTCATTTTTTAGTATTTAAATACTTAGTTTATCCAGCATCATTTGTGGAAAGTTCCTTTCCTCATAAATTTTCTTGACACCTTTGTTCAAACTCAATTGTTCATATTTGTGGGCATTCTATTTTTTTATTCTATTCTGTTTCACAGATCTGTGCATTTCTGTCTTTTTTTTTTTTTTACCAATGCTTAACTGTGTTCATTAGCAACTATGTAGTCAAGTCTTAGCATCAGATACTTTAAGTGCTCCAACTATGTTCTTTTTAAAAACTGCTTTGGTTATTCTATGTTCTTTAAATTCCCACCTAAGTTTAGAATCAGTTTGACAGTTTCTATAAAAATGCCTGTTGGAATTTTTATTGGTAATGAATTAAATCAATAGGTCATTTGGGGGCAAAATGCCACCTTAATATTGACTCTTACAATCCATGAAGATGACATATCTCTCTATTTATTTAGGTCATCTTTAATTTTTCTCAGTGTTGTACAGCTTTCAGTGTAGAGGTCTTAAGTGCTTTTCAAATTTATTTGTAAGTGTCATGTTTTATGGCACTATAAAATATAATGTTTAATATTTTGCATTTAATTTTTATTACATTTAAAAACATAATTGATTTTTGTATATCAAACTTGTGTCCTATGACATCGCTACATTTATTCTAGCAGTTGTTTTGGATATTTCCTGTGATTTTCCATGTGTACAATCATTTCTTTTGTAAATAGGAACAAGTCCGGGTTTGTTTTTTTTCTTATATGTATGCCTCTTTTTTAACTTTATTGTAGTGGCTAGGCCCTCCATTGTAACGTTGAGCAGAACTGATGACAGTGGGCACTCTTGCCTTGTTCCCACTCTAGAGGGGAAAACATTCAGTGTTTTACCATTCAGTGTGATGTTGATATTGGCTGTAGGTTTTTGTAATCTCTACACCTTGAAAAAGTTCCCTACTATTCATAGGGGACAAAAGTTCATTGTTATGGCTTCAGATGCCACATTGCAACTTTGTGTCCCATGTAAAAAGTAGCTCATTCCTCTGGTAACTCACACAGTTACACAAGGGCTTTCCTTGAGGCAATCACCACACCAGTACACAGCAGAAGTGCCATCTGAATACATCTTACTTTGTCATCTAGCGTAGGAAAAATATGTGTAAACAAGAGTTGAGATTAAACAAAATTAATTACTTCTACAGCTTCATCAAGAACATTCATAATTGAAACTTTCTTTTTTTTTTTAGCCACACATGCATTGAGGTGAAGAATATAATTACTAATTAATACAGCTTTGTGCTACTGCCTTGATTACATCAGTAACTTTACCCACAATTGCTTTTGCACTTTTAGTGTAAACGTCAACATAGTGACAAAGGCAAATAATGTCTTAAGATTATTATAAAAATAGTTTTGATGTCATGGCCTCCTTGAAAAGGTCTCAGGTCTCCACAGACCGTACTTTGAGAGCTATTGCTCCTGTCTAGTTTAGCCCTCCAAATTAAGTGTGCCATTTTGAAGTCTACACTAAATATCCTGAATCTTCAATGAGGTTTCTTCACTTTAGTGGGCCAAAACTTGAGCACTGTTATACCTTATGGGGGCTCTAGGAATTGTTTTGATCATGGTGGTTCTTTGACTGGACTCATGGAATTCTACCCTCAACTTAATAGTAAACAAAGACTCAAGGAGACTCCTCTGCCTTTTCTGGAGCTATTCCTCATTTCTAGCCATCTATCGCACAAATTCTAACCCTCTCTGTTCTTCAACTCAATTCGATTTTGCTCTTCCTGAAAAATGCCTTATGGAAGCAATCTGAGAAAATCATCAATCTCTTATCATTTGTTTCCCCTCTCTCAGATGCCATCGTCCTCCACTGCCTGTTGTCAAATCTCTGAAAATAGTGTGGGTATGATATCCATTTGAGTTTTCTAATTGTTCACCATTAAAGGGAAAAATTAATTCCATTTATTACATCATGCCTAGATAGACACATCAAGTTATTTTATTTTTTAAGCCTAATATATCCGCTGGGCTTTTCTTTGATGATTTTGTTTTCTTGTTTTATAATGATTATGTTTCCCCTTATCTCCTGAAGTCTCTTAAAATCTTGGTTCATCTTTCCTCTATTACTTTTACATGAAATCGTATATACATAATTCAAGTCCTTGTGTGCCTTTTGAGGTAGTTGTATGGCTCTGGTGTCTATTATACCCTGGGAATTTATGTTCCCTGGGTTCATCAGCTACTCTGATTGCTAGTGTGATTTGGAGAAGAACTTAGGGAAAACTTTCACCTGTGCTTGAGCCTAATGAGAGTAAGGACTGAAAACTCCAGGTACTAGAGATCCCTTGTTTACATTTGCTGTCACTCTACCATGCAGTCCTTCTGGTCATGTTTTCATCTTCTAAACCTTGGGAAACTAGTAAAAGGAGCCAGTTTCCTTATAGTCTAACACCCTTGAAGGTTTTGATTTGAAGGGAACGGGAAGTGGATGCTTAAGAACTGGTTAGCTGTACCTATTTTCATCAATTCCACCTTCCTTCAGGGCTTTGGAACGATCCTACTGTTGGTCTTCAGAAACCTGCAGAGAGGGTCTGGTTCACATCTATAGGTTTCTTCCACTACAGTGGCAGCCAGTGGGCATTTTAAAGCACCACAAGCAAACAGCTTGAAATATCCACCACTGTCCCTGTCTTTATTTTTGCATATTTCTATTTTGCATATTTCTGAAATAGATTTGCTAGCCAAATATAGCCCGGGGGGTTTTCCACAGGTTTTTGATATTTCTATTATTGTTGTCAGTTGCTGGAATCCATGTCTTCCTTTTATTTCTAAGATTTTCAAAGCATTTCAAAGCATCTAAGTATTCAAAGATTTCTAAGCATTTCAAAAAGAGCAGTTGGAATGAGCCAACATGGTTATTTTGCTATTTAACTGTAATTAAAAATCTCTAATTCTCTGTTTCCTCATTTAAAATGGGGGTCATATTAACATCTAACTTACAAAGTTTTGAGGAGATCAAACAAGAAAGTACACAAAACCCAGGGTCATCTGGAACAGTGTAAAAACACGGTTACAAGTTAGGTGTTACTATTCTTATTAGTGAGATCATTTATACAAACCATTAAACAAAATAAATCTGACGATAATGTTACATAAGAGATCTTTTCTGCATTTATATCAACCTATCGTCGTTCAGCAAGTACATTTATCAAACAGATTACTGAAGTCACCTGATTGAACTGTTAGCCAGTCATATCTGCTTCATCTTGTCCACAGGCATTTCATGGGAAGCACCCTGTAGATGCTGTGCTAAAATTCAGAAACATTACTTCCAAACAAGGCTCTGTTCTAGTTTACCAGGCTAGAAATGACCCAAAAAGGAAATGAAGTAGATCTGGTGTAAGTTTTTCGCTGTGAATTTATGTTTAAAAATGGAGCAATGATCACTGTGAGCAAAGTGCTTTTAAGTGAATAAATTGTCCCAAATTGACAATAATCTCACCAGACAATCATTCACAGAACCGCATTTGCTCCTCTCCTTTCTGCTCAACACTATCCTTTTAATCACGGTTCTTCAAAAACTGGCGTGAATGGTTTAGCACTGTCATAAATAAGGACTCTCCATCATCAGGAAAATCACTTATTTTGGGCAGGAGATTTAAACTTATTGAGTGAAGCTAGTTATTTCTTACATTCCCTGTCCTGATTTAGGCTTTTTCACAGTGAGTGTAAGGGAAATTACCATTGGCTGAATAGCCGTGGCTCTCTAAGTCACCATCATCCGATGATTGTCCTGGAACCAGCCTTCCTTATGCCCCTGCAGGTCACTGTTCAGCTCAGCTTCGTCCAGAATCCTTCTCCTTTGATGAATTCATTTGGCATCCTGTCTTGCCTGCAGTCATTCTTCAGGATCCCGCTAGTCTACAATCCCCCTTCCTTAACACACACACACACACACACACACACACACACACACACACACACACATTCTGGCCCTACCTTTCCTCCCAGAAAGTTCTGGTCTGTTTATGTATATTATTCTGCCCTGTCCCTGAGCTCTGCCTACCAGAGGGAAACTGGGTGGGTTCATCTTTATCAAGCCACAAAAAATTTTTGTGATACTTTTCCTTCAGGACAGTGGGTACCTTTGGGCCTTGCATTTGCATAACCTAGTGTGACCCTCTTGAGTGTTTCCTTTCACCCTGATTATCATCATCAATATGCTCTTAAGTGAGTTGTGTCCCCCTGTGGGCATATAAGCAACTACACACTTTTCAGAGTATCCTCTCTTGAGGCATTCCATTAGGGACCTTACCACTTGGTTATGTGACATCCCTTCAGTCCTTTGGTACTGAGCTGACCGCCCGCAGGTCTGCTTCTCAGCCACCTTAATCTCTTTGGATTTCTCTCTTTAATTCTTTCAGAATTAAATTCAGAAGAGTAGTTCTGCTTTTGTGCTCCTGCCTCCTTCCCTTCTTCCCTCCCTCCCCCCTCTCCCCTCACTTCTCTCTCGGAGATGAGACATACTGATAGATAACATGAGAATCTACTTGCTTGTCTTTCTAAACAGGCATCCTTTTTCTCAGTCACCTCCCAGTTATACGTTATTTAGCTCCCTTTATTAGAATATCACTCACCACCCCTCTTTCTAGCCTTAAACATACCCCAAGGAACAATGTGATTATTTCTGCATTTTCCACAGAATAAAATTATTTCCACATTGTTATTTTTATTGTATTCATTTATTTGGGGGAGTGCAGGGACAATAACCACATAGAAGGATTAGCTCAAGTTGTTCCAGAAATGGTGACTCTTTGATGTGACCATTAACCTCTACTTAAATAAATAAATAAATAAATAAATAAATAAATAAACAAACAAATAAATAAATCCTATTGTTCCTTCTGTGAAGGAATAACAGTTCAGAAATACTGAAAAGCATTTCTAAAATGTATAATATACATAGACAGGTAAGCCCACAGCTAATGCATTGAGGAAACTAATGTAAAATGAAGTCTCTCATTTATTTTGTTCACCAACTTCTCTCTCTCTCTCTCTCTCTCTCTCTCACACACACACACACACACACAAACACACACACACTGAACTTCTTCTGAAGATCCTAGTTTGAGAGATACATGATTTTCATGCTACAGAATGGAGGATGCATGCTAACTATTTCCTTTAGCCATTGTATTACAGAGATCAAACTGCTGGTAGATCCAGGCATCAGAAAATAAATTCTTTATTAAAGTGAATTGTGGAGAAATTTAATTAGTCGAATATATACATAGTCTCAATTTCGAGCCTTTGGGAGACAACAATGCAAATTCTTGTGTTTTTTTATCTTTAAAATTTTAAATTTGTTTTGAGTAGAGTTGACACACAATGTTACATTAGTTTCAGGTGTACAATTTCGTGATTTGACAAGTTTACACATTATTCACCACAAGTGTAGCTATCATCTGTCCCATTACATCACTTTTACAATATCATTGACTGTATTCCTTATGCTGTATCTTTTATTGCCATGATTTATTCATCCCATAAATGGAGGTCTATATCTCCCTCTCCTCTTCACCCAATCCCCCCTACCCCTCCCCTCTGGCAACCATCAGTTTGTTCTCTGTATTTATAATTCTGATTCTGCTCTTTGCCTATTTTTTTTTTTTTTGGATTCCATTTATGAGTGGAATCCTATGGCATTTGTCATTCTCAGTCTGACTTATTTTACTTAGCATAATATCCTCTAGGTCCATCCATGTTGTCTCAAAGGCAAGATCTCATCCTTTTTCTATGGCTGCACAATATTCCATATATATACATATATATATATATATATATATATATATATATATATATATATATATACACACACACATACACACACATATATATATATACACACACATATATATATATATACCACATTTTCCTTATCCATTTGTCTACTGATGGGCACTTAGGTTGCTTTCATGTCTTGGTTATTATAAACAATGCTGCTGTAAACATAAGGGTGCATATATCTTTTTTAAATTAGTGTTTTGGTTAAATACCCAGTAGTGGAATTACTGGATCATATGGTAATTCTATTTTTAATTTTTTGAGGACCCTCCATACTGTCTTCCACAATGGGTGCACCAGTTTACATTCCCATCAGCAGTGCAAGAGAGTTCTTTTTTTTCCACATCCTCACCAACCTTGTTGTTTCTTGTCTTCTTGACTTTAGCCATTCTAACAGGTGTTAGGTGTTATCTTATTGTGGTTTTGATTTGCAT
This sequence comes from Ursus arctos, assembly GCF_023065955.2. Lineage (NCBI taxonomy): Eukaryota > Metazoa > Chordata > Mammalia > Carnivora > Ursidae > Ursus > Ursus arctos. The sequence continues at coordinate 21,723,928 of NW_026622930.1, forward strand.
TTCCCTGATGATCAGTGATGTTGAGCATATTTTCATGTGTCCATTGGCCATTCCTATGTCTTCTTTGGAAAAATGTCTATTCAGGTCCTCTGTCCATATCTTTTTTTTTTTTTTTTAAGATTTTATTTATTTGACAGAGATAGAGACAGCCAGCGAGAGAGGGAACACAAGCAGGGGGAGTGGGAGAGGAAGAAGCAGGCTCATAGAGGAGGAGCCTGATGTGGGGCTCGATCCCATAACGCCGGGATCACGCCCTGAGCCGAAGGCAGACGCTTAACCGCTGTGCCACTCAGGCGCCCCCCTCTGTCCATTTCTTAATCTGATTGTTTGGGGGTTTTTTGGTCTTCAGTTGTGTACGTTCTTTATATATTTTGGATATTAACCCCTTATTGGATATGTCATTTGCAAATATCTACTCCCATTTAGCAGGTTTTCTTTTTGTTTTATTGATAGTTTCCTTTGCTGAGAAAAGTTTAATTCATGGTTTTTGCCCTCAAGAATTTGTTGGGAGAAAAGCATATGCCTGTGTATCTAATTCTAAAACAAGACCCACCATGGTTAGTACTTGAGTGGAGTAATAAGGGTTATGAGGTGAAAGACAGTGACGGTCAGTTTATGTGTTAATCTTGCTGGGCTAGCATCCCCAGTTATTCATCAAAGACTAATCTGGGTATTGGGGTGAAGGTAGTTTTGTATATGTAATTAACATTCACAATCAGTTGACTTCAAGTAGAGGTGACTACTCTAGATAATCTGGGTGAACCTGATTCAGTCAGTGGAAAGACTGTAGGACCAGAGCTGCAATTTCCAAGAGGAAGATATTCTGCCTGTGGACTGTAGCTTCACTTCACGCTGGAGGGCTTCTGTCTTCCCTTCCTGATGGTCTATCCCACAAATTTCTGACTTGCCTAAAAATCATCCAAAATTGAACATGCCAATTCCTTGCAATAAATCTCATAATTGACATATCTCTATCTATATGTCTTACTGTTTGAACCCTACAGATACAGAGGTTAATTCTGAATTCTTGGTGGTGGAGATTTTGAACTATATCTTCAAGAATGATCGGGATTTAACAAGTCAAGGCTACTGGGAAGTGGAAAGATATGGAAGTTCTTATACTCTAAGCTATTATCTCTTCACCCCTTCAACTATCCAGTATGCCCCTACTACCTCTTATACGCACTATCATTTCAATTCACTGTTTATCATAGCGCTAATGTTTACCATTTGAGCTCCTACTATGTGCTACAATATGTGTATTTTTTTCTAAATTCCACAGCAATTTTTTTTTAATTTTGTGAATGAGAAAATTGGATCTCAGGTATTTTAAGTACAGCCATAAGCTTTACTTCATGTCTTTGTAGTCTTATTAGTTCTATTTCCACTGGAGATAGCCATCCTGATATCAGTAAGAGATGATGACAATGAGCCTGAGGGGAAAGGCAGAAAAATCTCAGAAACAGCCACAGAACACTATGTTGAAAAATGAATGCTCATAGTACTGTCTCTGTGTGATAAAGGAAAAGTGTGCTCAGATCAGTGTTTTATATTCAAGAAAGAAACAGAAATATTTGATCACAGCTGGTATTTGTCAGGGTCGTCCAGAGACACAGAACAATAAGATATATACACATATATGTATATGTATGTATAGATATAAAAATGGAAATAGAGATTTAATATGAGGAATTGGAGGAATTGGCTCATGCGATTATGGAAACGGACAAGTCCCACAATGGCGGCTGAAAGCTAGAGACCCAGGAAACCTGGATGCCTTGTTCAGTCTCCAAGCCCAAGAACCAGGAGAGCTGATGGTGTCTGAGTTGAAGGGCAAGAGAAGACAAATGTTTAGTGTGAACAGTCAAGCAGAGAGGGTATTTGTCCTTCTGCAATTGCATGCTATCCAGGCCTTCAATGAGTTGGGTGTTGCCCAACCACGCTGAGGAGGACAGTCTGCTTTTACTCAGTCTACTGTTTCAAATGCTCACCCAGAGCACAGATTCTTTCCCATAAGCAGTCTGAGAGCAGGGTCTTTCAAGGAAGGTGAGGAAGGAATTTTAATGAGGGTATGGGATTCCAAGGGGGAAAGGAAGATGGGTCAATAAAATGAAAGCGCTAAGCTTGTGAGCTAAATACAATGATTGCCTATTTTATGATTTTGCCTGGACATCACAGTTACACAGAACGAAGAGCTGGCTCGAGCAAGGAGCATGGAACTTGGGTTCTTCAGAGTCGTAAGACTTTCTAATCCTGCTGCTCTTTTAGCTGGCTGAAGTAAATTTATGTAAATATTAGTTATCTTTTGGGCCTGGCTCTGCTGATACCCACAGTGTATGTTACTGTTTTCTTCACTGCCGTCTGTGGTTATCATTGGCTGGAAGCCCTTGCGCAGAGATGGCGAGTCCAGCCCCCGGCGTACCAGCCTGGCCTGCCAGGCTCTGCCAGCTGCCGGAGTTTCCTGGTGGCCTTGGGCACCAACTCAGCAAGGGAGGCAGTCTCTGTGAATCCTCAAGAGTAGCGTCTTTCTGCCCTGCCTGCAGTTTCCTTATCTTGGCTCACAGTGCAGCTCTCCTGCAACGAGCTCCTATCCAGCCTGCCACAAGGAAGACACTGCCCTTTCTATTTGTCGTTTCACACTGTCCATCCTGTCCAACTCTTCGGACCACACACAGAACCCAGTTCCAACTCGTAAAGAACCATTCAGGAGCTCTGGAGCGGGAAAGGAGTGGGATGGGATGCTTGTTGCCTCTTCTGTCTCCCATGTGGCATTCGGAATACCTCTCTTCCTTTGCAAACTCAAGACACAGGGAGACCAAGCTCTGGAGCCTACAGATAAGGCTTGTGCTCATTCTATATTTTATAATTCTTACACAACCAAATACTTTGCAAGGCCCAAGGAGGTTGATATAAAGGGAATTATATGGAGCGCACCTGTTTCTCTTCCTGCCGAAGGGAGCAGAATGAAATACCGTTCCCACTGCAGAGGCACAGGCCGGAGCTTCACGGCGCTCAGGTACACCTGGAGACTTCTGGAAACCAATCAGATGAGTAATTTATATCAGGTATTTTACAAAGGCATTGGCTGAAATTAAAATTCTTTTCAATAGGGTGGATAAAGACCTGCTACTTGAAATCTGATCTTTAGATTGGTTCATAAGATATTGAGGATGATGATGTAAAAAAGTGACACCCGAGAGCAAGTCGTTGTGGGACAGGAAGAGAGTGTCCTGAACTTAAGAGGATCAGCAGGACTTTGATGGTGCAAGATGGGAAATTTGGACTGGACTAGAAAGGATATTCTTAGGAACACCTAGAAAGGGGTGTTCAAGGGCTCCTTCACTAAGAGAAATGGAAATTTTCCATCGAGCTCCATTTACATTTTTCTTAAACATAATTAAGCATAAATTAATAGTTACAGAGATCTAGCTTTATTTTCTCATAGCATAGACGGGCATTTTCAATTAATACTTTTCCTATCCTTAGAAAGACTCAGGTTAAAGAACCCCATCAAGTTATTACTATAGAGAGGACATGACAGGGAAGATCTCTCCTGTTATTGCCCTCAAGAGTCACTCATTCAGTCAGTCATTTATTTAACAAATACTTAACAACTATATGCTTACGACTTTTTCGAGTTTTTGATATATACCAGTGAACAAAACATATTTTAAAAAAAAATCTCTGTCCTCATGGCAAAGCCAGGTTAGTTATATTCTATAAAGAAAGCCACTGTGAAAAGCTTGTTTCTGCCAGGATTGAAAACTAGAGAGAGAAGAGGATTGAGAGAGAGAGAGATTATTTATGAATGCAAGGGGAGAGTCCCTTAGTCTTATCCTAAAATTCTACATACCTCTGGCAGCCCAGTTCCTGACACTACTCCATAGATACAATCAGGTGTTAGATATTAAGTGGGGATAGAAAGATAGGTACTTGTGTGTTTTCTGCTCTCAAACCCCATAATTACAGTGGATTTGATCAGGAAAATGTGCGGCTCGTTGAGCACAATTGTGTATTAGGTCCAGCACAAGTTAATTCTTCTGGAAAAAGGAGGGGGTGGAAAGAGGGTTGGGCAGGGGAAGAGAAAGGCAGGGGATTGGTGGGGAAGAAGCAAGTTTGATAAACAAGAAGGAGATCAAGAGTCTAAAAGAAAAAGCTGCAAAGTAATTTATCAGCATCATGATGCTTCCCATATTTCAGGCCAGACTATGGTAATGATGTTTTGTTTTATTTTTTTTTCCTCCCTTCCCCTTTAAAGCCCTCAATTAGGCCTTGAGAAAGGAGTCAGCGCACCTTTAAAACTTTTCGCTTAATCACCTATAGCGAATGCTCATTTAATGATTGTCTTTTTTGTACCAAACAAGAAGTAACAATGCTTTTAGCAAAAGAAATGGAATGGGAAAGAAATTGCCTAATCAGCCCTGCTCATGCAGTGCTTTGTGAGAAAGATTATTGAATTTTCAGTCTCTGCAGAATTTTAATGAAGCTCCATCTTGCTGGAAAATCCAGCCCTTTGTCAATAGAGTTCAATAACTCGACCACCCATGTAATAAGATGTACCAGTTGAAATCTTTCACTCTGCCAAAGCCAGAAGCATTCTAGAAGTAGCCTGGAAATATGGAATCACTTTCTGTGGCTGCCACCATTGATAGAGCTCTGGAGGTCATGGCTAAAAATGCTATGATATCATTTTTGTCTAACTATATAGTTGGCACACTATTTATATCATAGCCTTAGATAGATAACATTTGTAAGAATACAATAACGTTAGCCATAGTTATGATGTGTCAGGTACTCCGCTAAGAGCTATACATACACTTCTTCTCATAACAATTCTGGGGGGCAGGTACTCTCATACCTCTGCTTTGCAGATGAAGAAACGGGTTTAGTGTAGAAGATAGAATGACCCCAAAAGTATCAGTGTCCTGATTCTTGAAACCTGTGAATATGTTACCTATACGGCAAAAGGGAATTTGCAAATGTACTTAAGTTAAGGATCTTCAGGTGGACAGAGTAGCTGGCTTTATCCAGGTGGGCTTGATGTAATCACAAGGGTCTTTATAAGAGGGAAGCAGTAGAGTCAAGAGACACAGAGTAGAAGAGGTGATTATGGAGGCAGAGGCTGGAGAAATGCAGGAAAGGGTCATGATCCAGGTAACCTCTAGAAGGAAGAGGTAAGGGAAAAAACTTTCAATTCCTTTTCCATTCCATTTCTTTTGCTAAAGACATTGTTACTTCTTGTTTGGTACAAAATGGCAATCATTATATGAGCATTTGCTATAGGTGATTAAGCAAAACCATGTTCCTTTTAAGCCATAAGGATGAAAAGCATAAAGTCCCTCAGTGGGTCATTGGAAGTGACTTTGAGTGGGACATACGTGCTACCACCCCTTGGTTTCTGGACCCATTTGTGTTTACTCACTGTATATATAATACCATATTAAGATCTTTAATATAATGGACATATTTCTTCCTAGAGAATGACTCCCCATCGTTCCTGAGTATTGCCTCTGAGCTGGTATTTTGGATGAGCATTTAGGGGGCTGCTGTATCAGTCTGGCACTTTCCAAGTGGTGAACACTCCCTGGTGATGCCTTTCCTAAAGCAGCTATGTAACTCAGCAAGGTGATGGTATAAACTGGGTGTCATGATTTTTATTGCTAATCTGGCAACCCTACATTTTATGCATTTCAATAAAATCTCACTTTTAAGCCTCCTCTTATCATCATGGGCTTTAGTAATCTATACACCTGGCAATGCTCTAAGTAAAACCCTTTTGCATGGCTCTGTGTTCATACCCTTCCTCTGAAATGTCCTTTTCCCATGGTTTTTTGTGGGTGTTTTTTTTTTCCCCTGGTGGATTGTACCCACCCTTGAAACCTCAGTTTGGCATACTCCCTTCCCTTTCTACAGTATCAGTTAGTCACACCTTTCTTACCTTCTATTTCCTTCAACCAAAATACTTCTGCTACTCTCTACCTAACCTGTTTTTATCTGTTTATCAAGATTTAGAACAAGGAACAGGTGTTCCAAAAAAGCCACTTCTGAGCCTACTGTGGGCTCTCTTATCTCACCTTCACAGGTGACCTGTGGCATTTATATTTGGACCTGGGATTTGGCTTGGGATTGCCTTTTATTTTCTGCCTCTTATTTTTGTTCGCCAAGCTATTGTAACCTTCCTTTGATGGAGAAACTTCACTATTCCTATTCCTTGGAATGCCTAAGATAGTGCTAACTTCTACAGCTCAAGTTTTCTGGGTTATTGAGATTCACATTTGTTTAAAATTATCCAGAAGTTGTATTCATTTTTACAAACATTTGTTTTCATAGTTAGGTTTTGTTACAGTTAATTTTATATGGTGTTGTCTTTTTACTTCATGATTTCTTAAATGAATATAAATAGCATTTTTCAAGAGAAAAAACCACATGGAAAAATTAGGACTCCATGCTGGGCTAATTCATTAGACTGGCAGCTATGGGGTTTTGCATTTATGAAAAACAGGAACAAGATCTTGGGAGTTTGGTTCCATTACCACTAGTTTATTGTTCTCTGCAAATCAGATTGTAGCACATGGTAATGACTCTTCCTAGAAGTTCTCAGAAGTTCAGGGGCAAATCTATAACCTGGGAGATATGAAACCCATGCTGGAAGCTAGAAGAACACCTCAGATTCAGATGTCAGGGATGCATTTGGATTCAAATTGCGGCAAATGGTATAGTTTTTATTTTCATTCCTATTGAAAATATCTTGTAAATAATAGCTTCATATGCATCTTTTAAATCCACTAGTTAGTTATAAATCACTAATGTTTTTCAGCATAATATTAGTGTGATCACATGACACTTCAGGAAAAGTAGTGTTGTGATAATGTTACAGTGGATTAAAGACTAGAGAAGGAGAGGAGGATCTCAAGAGAGGAAGTTGTTATAATACTCTGGTGTGACGTGAATATGACCTGAACCACCATAGTAGCTCCAGAGAGATTACCATAAGACATTTATAAGACTGGTGATTTGTGGACATTGAGAGTTCCAGTTTTCAAGCCTAGGAAGGTGGAAGAATAATAATGGCATTCTTGAAAATTGGAGAAAGAGGAGTTTCTGGTTGAAATATAAAATCACTGCTTTTCATTAACCCAGAGGTTGTGAGTACCTGGGGGCATAAAACCTGAATTATTAGTCAAACCTTCTATATGCAAGATGGTCACGCTGGTATATTTTTATTCCCTCAGCAGATATATGTTGGATGCTAACTAACCCTGTACTTCAGTATCTGTGAGAGGACCTGATACATCTGGTTAAATGATAATTGGATTAGAATATAATGTAACAAATTTAATCTAGTATTGTTCAAAATGAGCACTAATTCAGTTTGGGTCAATTCATGACTTATGAATTTCAGTAACGGAGATTTCCTTGAGATTAGGTATTATATTCAGAAAAATCTTCTATTAAAAATCCAGTAAGACCTTAGGGAGTAACCTACTACCAGCCACTTGCATGTTAAGGTGAATTTGCTAGTCAAAATGGAGTAGTAAGAGTCTGGGAAATAACCTCAACATCTTTAGCTTCGACACAGTTTAGCACTGATCAGTCTCGATGAAGATGCTTTTTCAACTGTGATAAGTGTTGAAAAAGAAAAGACAAAGTTTGTGAAATTTGGGCTTCAATATGGAAAAAAATACTTAAAATAGTATGGGCACAGATCAATAATGTGCTCAGAGTAGATAGTTGTGTGAAGATTTGCTGAAGTTCTCGAAGGATATATTTATTCATATCCTGTTCTCTTGGAACCAAACCACCAGGTTTTCTTATTCAGCTTCCATTTTGAAAGATCACAGTTTTCCCAAAAGAAAGGGACAAAGAATCACTGCTTCAGGAAACCGCGTTGTCCATCTGTCTTGGTCTGCTCAAGAGTGAAAGGATTCCTGGGACATGGGACTTCCATTTATAAATCAGGATAGTCTTGGTCAAACTGGGAGGACTTGGTCACTGGAGAGCCTCAAAGTGAACAACAGGCCAAGTTCTAGGAGGCATATATGTGAACCTGGCTGCTGAAGAACATGGGCATCCCAGTCTGTCATAGTTCTCATGGTTCCTGGGGGTCTGGCTGCCAGCCAGAGACTGACGTTGGGTCTAGGTCTCCAGATATCCAGGGTGACCTTGGATAGGTCATATATGGACAAGAGCATTTGTTCCTTTTACATCCTGTTACTAGAAACGTGGTTTCTTTGTCAAATGATCTGTGATGTGTTTCCTTAAGTAGTTTAATTATACACAAAAATCTAGGTGATTTGCTACTGGTTCTACATAATCTTAACTCCTTAAAACAAATAAACTTGCATGCAATGAGAAGTACAGATGGAAGGGCTATTACCTTTCCAGCAGTAAGTGATAAAAAGTCTGTTCTGCCGGCAGGGAGAAAAGACCATGTATCTGGCAGGTCACGAGGATACTTCATTTATCCCAACAACAGGCAAGATAGAAGTGCAACGATACTTCACAAAGAGCTGGAACTCAACCCTCCAGGGATCTTTTTTGGTCTCTCATGTCTACTTCTCACTGCACGCTGCTTCAACCTCTGCCCTACGGTCTACATTTCATCACATGAAGGAAATATGGATACCAAGAGCTGCTATGTTTCAAACCTTGGGATTATTGCACTAGAGAGAAAGATTCTCACACATCCAGTCTCAAGTTAAAAAAAAAGATTAAAAAGGAAAAAGTCCCAGGAAAATCCTCTGATTAGCAGGATTTCGAACAGTTGCATTGTCTTGCACAAGCCACCCATGATGACAATCTATATACTAATACTGGGGAGGCTGCATGGTTCGAGTTTCTGGAAAGTGTGACAACAATGAGAGAAGGGGCGGTACATAGGGGAAAAAAAAAGTCTACTACAGATTTCAAAGGTGTGAGCTTGGCAAAAGGATGCCTCCACCTATGTTAGGAAAGTATCTCACAAAATATTATCTGTAGACCATAGGCATCAGCATCACCAGGAAACATGTCAGGCATACAAATCCTTGGTCTCACTTTACAAGTAGTGATCAGAAATTCTGGGGGATGGGGCCCAGCAATCTGTTTTAACAAATGCTTTGGTGATTCTGATGCACTCCAGATTTTGTAAGCCACTACCATGAAAACAAGAGAGCTACTTTTGAGTAACACGAAACATTTATCAGAGGTTTTGTCATACTTGACATAGACGATAAAAGAAACCTCCCTCATTCGACAAAACCTCTCCCCCATCCAGCCCCTTGTCAGAAAAGAGTACACTTTAAAATCCCTTTATGGGATTGCTAGCTTGCTATCCCATTCTATTCCATCAAGTAACACAACAAAGCCTAAATTAACTGAGATGCCCAAAAAGTAAGTTGTCCTCCATAATGAATTTTCTGGGTAACTAAGAGTTAAACAACCACAACAAAAGGAATAAAGAAGAACCCCAAATGAAATACATATTAGATGGTCTACAAAATTCAAACAAAAGTGTTTGATTGTATTTGCTCACTCACTTTAATGTGTCAGTAAAGAAAAGTGAACCTCAATGAACCTTTTTTGGGTAAACAGGTGCTGTTGGTCTTCTCATATTATTCTAATAATTACTGGTTATTTTAGAGTAAAGAAGAAACATTTGCTAGAAAGATCGTGTTTTAATAAATTCTGTTCTTTTTTCCCTTTTTTTCCTTTTTGCTCAAAACTAAGCATCAAAACAATACAAGTTATTTGAATGTCCTGATTAAGATGGTCTGTGCTTGATCAAACTATCTAGAAGCAAAATTGCTCAAGTGCCCCTGCACTTGAAACTGTAGTAGTTGAATGATTATTATTTTATATGCTTAAATAGTCCTTTTGGCCATTTAAAAATTGGATAGAAATTTAATGCCAGGGGCACCTGTGTGGCTCAGTTGGTTAAGTGTCTACCTTTGGCTCAGGTCATGATCCCGGGTCTGAGCCCTGCATCAGGCTCTCTACTCAGTGGGGAGCCTGCATCTCCCTCTGCTGCTCCCCCTGCTTGTGCTCTCTCGCCATGTCTGTCAAATAAATAAATAAAATCTTAAAAAAAAAAAAAGAGATTTAATGCCAATTTTATTTACAAAAGGGCTTGAGAAATTTGCTTAGTTTCTGTCCAAGTTATTTCATAAATTTTATTTTCATTCTATACTACTGTGAGGTTTGATATTTCCCCAACATTTCTATTATGGAATTGGGGTCAGACTATCTGACCTAAGTTCTGATTCTATACTTTTTAACTGTGAAATTAGGCAAGTTATTTATCTTTAAGTCCTGTTAAGTTCCCCAATAAGTGCTAGGGATTATTAACTAGCACTAGTGAGGATGTTGCCTCACTTTCTCTTGGTCTCTCATCAATAAGCCCAGTCAAAGACTTGGCCAATTTCATTTGCAACTTATGAAAAAGAAAATAAAAACCTAGGAATGAGGAAAAGTGTTAAGCGTTCTTTCCATTGTAGTTTTCCTAATTATCTAATTAGTAAATGGTACTCAATAAAATATATAAAAGTTTTATAATTCTAAGAATTAATAAACCTGGTCTGAAAACAAAACAAAACAAAATTAAAATATGGTGCTACTAAGAACCACCTATAACAGGCATCATGATGCCTTATACACTGGATTTAGGATCACTGGTTAAACAATAATATGAGCAAGAAATGTTTGCTTACAGGAGTATAAATTTTTGTTGTTAAAGGAAATAAACTAGAGGGTCTTTAGAGAACATGCTAATGTCTTTTTTTTTTTTTTTTTTTTTTTTTTTTTTTGCTGATAAAGATGATGAAGAATGAGTTCCTAATGGTGATTTTGAGCGTGTCTATGCTATGTTGCAACTGGGCTCTTTGTGACACTGAGAGTCTGTAACCCCATTAATAAATTCTCTTGGCATCAAAATTCCTGGTTCTTGGAAAACAGAGAAAGAATCTCTAGGTCTTATCTGCCCAAGTTCTCATTCAAAGAATTTTGTGTAAGGATTTTAGTTGCTCAAACTGGGAGAAAGTAGAAGTGAGTCAAATGTAGCAGCTGTTTTATTGCCAAACAATATGATGCCGCATAATAGCTCAGCTAAGCAGGATACAAACCTGATTCCACTTCTCGCTGCACTGGGAATTTCAGGTAGACTGAACGTAATTACTTTCTTTGGAGTTAGGCCAAGGTGTCTGGGTTATGAGCATCTCGTTTTGGGCAATTTGTGCTGTGGGACCATTAATGACTAAACGTGCTCAGTGCCCGAATTCTTGATATTTCATAGCAGCAAGCAAGAAAAAAAAAACTTGAGGAGATTAGCTTATTCATCATTCTGTTTCCAAATAGAGCAGGACATAGCTCAGAGTGCTTTTTGTAGATGTCGATATGATCTGTGAACCTTTTGAGATATTTAGATGATGGTATTAGCAGATGTATTAATATTCACTATTTGTCCTTCATCTTTGTTCAAAGGGACTTACAGGAACTTACAGATTCAAACAGTGCAAAATAAAACATTTGAGGATAAAAGAGGATAGAAAAGAATAGATACTTTGGGGCATCAGGGTTAAGAAAATTACACCATTTTGGAAAGGAATTTGGCTTTGTTTGGTGACTGCTAAGCCAAAGATAAATATACACCAATATGTGTGACTTTCTCTTTTCTTTTGCTGAAATTAGCATTTAATAGGTGCTTACAATGTTTGGGGGGGGGGAATGAATGAACAGATATATCTGCAGTGACTTAATTCCTGATTACAGAAATTGGGCAGAAACCCACTGGACAGTTCCTTATAGTACCACAGTTAATAATTTGAACAGTAAACATAGACATGATTCTACACAAGAGGTTATTCAACTAAGCCATCATCCCTTAGCTTTTGTAATGTTCTTTCTGCAAGTCCAAAATTCAGATATATCTAGGAATACCTTACAAATCTGGAAAAGGGGAAAAGGAGTCAACATAAATATTTAACTCAACAGTTTTATGAGAGCTGCCATTGTTCTAAAGATGATTAAAGACCAGCTCTTGCTTTGAGGTAGAAACAATCCAGAAAGGAAATTTACAAATATAAGTCACCCTTGAGAAAGAAAAACCAAAAAATAAACAAACAAAACCTGGTCTTCAAGGTATAATATTAAAAATATCATAAAGAGTATAAAATGCTTTGGGATGGAGGGTAGAATGGTTCAAAGGAGGAAGAACTCCCTTAGTGTTTGGAGAGATGAGGAACAGTAAACCTCAAGGGACAGGTTGGATTTCCATTATAGGAGGTAGGAGACAGGCTATCATTCCAAATAGAGATCAAAAGCAAAATGATTCCGAATATTCAGGTAGTAAAGAAAGGTAGAATTTGTTTGAGTCATTTGATGACTACATGTAGGAAAAAGGCAATATTGTCTGAGTGATTGGAGTATATTTTGGATGATCTCAAATGTCAGAATAAGGCTGTAGGGAGTCATGGAAGGTTGTGGGGACATTCTATAGACCTTCCGGAAGTGACAATGACTGAAGGGTAGAGCACTTGGAACTAAACGGATTTGAATTTTTCAGATGATAAGAAATATAGGCCCAAGTCTGAGTACTTTTAGTGGATTAGGAAAGCTTTCTGGTCAAGTTTTGACATTAATTGAAATAATGAAGCCTATTTTCAGATTTGACTTTCGTTGTTGTTGTTAATAAAGTCCTACATCTACCCTAACAATTCTCATTAGGGAGATGTGTCCACTGCTTCTGCTATATCATTTAGATAGTAGAAGATGAAATTACTGGTAACATTTCTTTCCAAAACCTTATGTTTATTAAAATAATTTTATTTATAAGCTGAACGTATCATACATATTATGCTTTGTTTTCATCCAACTTTCATGTTGACCTGCCTGCTTTTATGTTTTAGTTTCTGAGCTCTGTTTTACTCTTACGATTTCTAGTATGAATTTTTTCTTCTTAATTCCATAGGCAGCATGATTAGTACAAGAGCCACTAATTTCATGACCAGAAATCCATGAAATGACTAAGTAGGGGCTTTAGTTTAATAAGAGTCCATGCTGGTATCTTTTTTTTCTTTTGTCTTTTTTTGTTTATTTGTTTGTTTAACCAACTCAACACTTTTCATCAAAGTAAAAGTAAGGAGTACTCAAACATTAAATTCGTGTTTCTTAAACGCCTACACTTAGCGCTATGCTGGATGTTATAAAAGTGGAGCTCCATACAAAAAACCAGTAAAATGGAAAAGGAAAAGAAAGAGGACCAGAGGAGACAAATAGGCACCCCTTAAAAAAAATTATACCTGAGTCCAAGAACACCCCATGTGTGCTCCCTCTGTGTGAATAAAGGGAGGAGAACAAAATAAAATAGCCATGTTCTATAGCAGCAGAAACTTCTCAAAATATACTTTCATATTTTTCGTGGGGGGGGGAAGCTACTTTTGGTTGGGATGGTTATTTAATCAGAACAATGCTATGTCATAGGTAAGTTAGAAGTCACTTCCTGCAAGAAAAGAATAAAGGCCATAAGTGAATTCTCACCATTTTGCAGGTACTTACTGTGCCAGGGGCTTGATGAGTACCACTTCATTTCATCTTTACGGTTACTTGAGGAAGGGTCATCAAAATTATTTAAATAAAGTTGAAACATTCAGTTTAGTTTTTGAAATTTAATAACATCTCATTCAATGTTTTTATAAAAGTAAAATTATTTGCACTTTCCAGGGCTCGATACATTTCAGTGCTTATGTAAAGAGATGATGCGTCTCTTCATACAATTTAATCAGACAGTGTTATATCAGAAGCTAGTGAGATGTTACTTCATGGAAGGAAATTATAAACACCACAACTGAAGTCTTACCATCTTTGTCCGTGCTAAAGGCTTGATGGCATTATTTCATATCATCTTTATCATCATCTTGGGAAGTGCTATCATTCTGATTTTACATATGAAAAAATTAAAACTCCATTCACTCAACCCCATTCATAGAAAGTGTAGGATCTGGACAAGGTTATAAAGTGTTTTGTGCCACATGGTGACATACTCAATAGTTATTATTTAAACTATCATAGTGGTAAATAAATATAGCCCATCCCTCTACCTCAACACATATACTTCCATAAAGCAAAATTGAAAAAATAGGTGGAAAGCTATCTTTTTTTATTGCTGAAAGTTGACAAAATATTAAAGATTAAATTTAATTATTATTGTATATTGGGTATTCTATCTCTGAGCTAAAAATATTTGAATGAATAACAACATGAGAAAATGAATATTCTTTTTTTTTTTAATGTTTTTTTATTATATTATGTTAGTCACCATACAGTACATCCCCGGTTTCTGATGTAAAGTTCGATGATTCATTAGTTGCGTATAACACCCAGCGCACCATGCAATACGTGCCCTCCTTACTACCCATTACCGGTCTATCCCATTCCCCCAACCCCCTCCCCTCTGAGGCCCTCAGTTTGTTTCTCATAGTCCACAGTCTCTCATGCTTCATTCCCCCTTCTGATTACCTCCCTTTCTTTATCCCTTTCTTCCCCTACCGATCTTCCTAGTTCTTATGTTCCATAGATGAGAGAAATCATATGATAATTGTCTTTCTCTGCTTGACTTATTTCACTTAGCATTATCTCCTCCAGTGCCGTCCATGTTGCAGCAAATGTTGAGAATTCGTTCTTTCTGATAGCTGAGTAATATTCCATTGTATATATGGACCACAACTTCTTAATCCAGTCATCTGTTGAAGGGCATCTCGGTTCCTTCCACGCTTTGGCTATTGTGGACAATGCTGCTATGAACATTGGGGTGCATATAGCCCTTCTCTTCACTACGTCTGTATCTTTGGGGTAAACACCCAGTAGTGCAATGGCTGGGTCATAGGGTAGCTCAATTTTTAACTTTTTAAGGGACCTCCACACTGTTTTCCAGAGTGGCTGTACCAACTTGCATTCCCACCAACAATGTAGGAGGGATCCCCTTTCTCCACATCCTCTCCAACAATTGTTGTTTCTTGCCTTGTCTATTATTGCCATTCTAACTGGCGTAAGGTGATATCTTAGTGTGGTTTTGATTTGAATTTCCCTGATGGCTAATAATTTTGAACATTTTTTCATGTGTCTGTTAGCCATTTGTATGTCTTCATTGGAAAAGTGTCTGTTTATATCTTCTGCCCATTTTATGATTTGTTTATTTGTTTCTCGTGTATTGATTTTGAGAAGTTCTTTGTAGATCTTGGATACCAATCTTTTATCTGTAGTGTCATTTGCAAATATATTCTCTCATTCCGTGGGCTGCCTCTTAGTTTTTTTGACTGTTTCCTTGGCTGTGCAGAAGCTTTTTATCTTGATGAAGTCCCACAAGTTCATTTTATCTTTTGTTTCTCTTGCCTTTGGAGATGTGTCATGAAAAAGGTTGCTTTGGCCGATGTCATAGAGGTTGCTGCAGAAAATGAATATTCTTACATAAATACACACATTCCTTAAAATGTAGCTTTACCTTCATTTCAGCACCTTTATAAACAAGATTTTTCACATAATTTGGGTTCAGTTATAGTATTCTGAAGGATTAAAAAATAAAGCATAATTGTATTGAAAGTATGCAACATATGAATATATTTTATCAAAACTCAAATAGTGATTATCAAATATATTTTATCAAAACTGTAAATTAAAGTAAATATGAAGGATCAAAACATTGTTTCAAGTTTATTTTAAATTTACCTTCTTCTAAAATATTTTAAATTAGTAAAGAGCCAAATACCAAGTATATTTGAAGGATATCAAAATAATTAAATAAAGCTGGATGTTTTAATATTTGAAATTTAATCAAATTTTTTTTAAAAAAACCATTCTCAGGCGCCTGGGTGGCTCAGTCACTTAAGCGTCGGACTCTTGGTTTCGGCTCAGGTCGTGATCTCAGGGTCCTGGGGTGGAGCCCTGCATCGGGCTCTGTGCTCAGTGTGGAGTCTGTTTGAGACTCTCTCCCTCAGCCCCTCCCTCCTCTCTCTCTCTCTTTCTAAAATAAATCTTTAAAAAAAATAAATAAAACCATTCTTATTTCTAGTGTTCCTCCCACATAAACACTGATGTAAAGAGATGGCATCCTACTTCTCACATGTTACATTCAACATACACATATGTATACATTGAATGTATATGAATTGGTCAATGTTGAATGGGACAGAATGTTCCTCAGACACTATATAATCTGTTGCAGAAACTGCTCTAATTAGTGGACGCCTTTGGAGCCATTTGTTTCAGTACAACTTGGAAATGACACTTCATTATGTAAGAATTTATTGCATTTATGCTATCTGAGAGGAAGTTTTGACAAGTTAATTAATTTGTCTTTTATCTCAACGCCTCTGCGGCAGCTCCAGCCCTCCCTGCTCTCCAAAGCAGGGCTCTTCTTTCCTGTCCCCAGCGGCACAACCAGCAAACCTTCCTGGTGTCTGAGAGGAAGTGACTTTCCTTTTGAAGACCTAGGGCAAGAGGTGTGGAAAAGCATTTCTCTGGGTCCTGAAGCGTGTTAATCGTGAAAACGGATTTGAGTGTTATGTGTCCATGACGAGCACAGGATCCCAAGGGACAGAGGCCACCTGGGGTTCCAGTAAACATAGTTTGCATGTTTTGATATGCAAAAACTACCCACCGAGCCCAGGACAGGGGTCTTCTGTGCTGGGTCTACAAGTGGTCACCACGCAATTACATGGTGGGGCAACCAACGTTCTAATCAAGGTAATCTCTGATTCAAGAGCTTACATTCTCATCATTCCGCTGCTTTCTTAACAACCTCGCGTGTTAGGCACATTAGCAGTTTTGGACCTGACAGAGGGAGACAGGGAGAAAGAGACCATTCTGCTTCTGTTGCAAGTAATAAGAAAATGGGGCATCAAAGCACCCAGTAACCTTTTCTCAAAAATAAAGGGGTAGGGGCGCGTGGGTGGCTAAGTCCGTTAAGGGTCTGACTCTTGATTTTGGCTTAGGTCATCTCAGGGTCCTGGGATGGAGCCCCACGTTGGACTCTGGAGTCTGATCTTCTCTCTCTCCCTCTGCCCCTTGCCCCTGTGTGCTCTCCCACTCTCTCTCTCCCTCAAATAAATCTTCAAAAAAATTAAAAAATTAAGGGCTAGCTTGTACGGATAAATTGTATTTCTACGAATAGGTTCTCAACTTCCTTTTACTTTGAGTTTATTTAAAAAAATCATAAAGTAGGAAGTCTTCTCATATATTATTTTTAAGATTAGAATTTAGCCAAGAAGCTACTTCGAAAAATTGATTCTCCTTTCCTTAAGTAAAAGGTGGTTCCGGAGCCAACTTGAGAAAACAGTGTGGAACTGGTTTCTGACATCGAGGGGACCCTCGTCATCACTGTCCTCAAGCAAGAGAAAGCCTTCCCCTTGGCTGCAACATTCCCCTGTGTGACGCACGGTTCTGCAAATGAAGACGAAGTTACAAAAAGTTCTTCTGTCTTCTGTTGTCTAAAGAGGCTAAGAGTGAGTTTCAAGTGCAAATGAGGGAGGTGAATTAAAAGTAAGTGTTGGTGGCTCCTCTAAGCAGAGTTTGCATAGCCTTAAGAATTTTTCTCTTCTGTAGCTGCCAAATTTCCAGAAAAAGAAAAAAAATTGAGAGTGAGGATGTCAGTATGAATTAGAGATAAATTCCTTTTTTTCCCCTTATCCTCCCTGTATGTCTGTATAGCACATTTCTAAAGTAGGAACATATTTTTTCCTGGTGATATACATATCGTGAAACAATTGTAATAGATGATTTTTATGGGATGGATGAAGGGTGACCCCTGACTCTATGATGTTCCCCCAGATTTTTTCTTATTCAGAGTATTTCAAGAGTCTCTTTGTTTTCGCCAGATTCTGTACTATACATGGTAAGAATTCAGCTAAGGAATGTTGCAAATATTTTCCAAACAACAAAAATATTCACCTGCAGCTCTTTCCATGCCCCTGGCAACTCCCCATTTTAATTGAGGTGATGTTTTAAAAGAATAATGTTATTCTGCGATAAGTCTCCCAACCTGAGCGGTGACACTGCAGATTCTGTGCAGTTGGCATGAATTCTGTTGTGGGCAGTTTGCCTTGCCCTTTGGGTACCTGTGTATTTTTATGGAATAAAGAAATTTTCCTTTGCTTTCACCTTCCTCAATGGTGAGGGAGTCCATGGAATGTTGGAGAAGAAAGAAACTTTTCATGTCAGTTGCTCTAACTGTCCTAGGACAAGAGATCGAGACCAGAGAGGCTAAGTGCCTTTCTAGACGACATGCTGAGCTAGGATCACTTACAGAGGGAAAATGTCACATCTAAGACAATGAAGAAGTGAACCGAAAACTCCAACCAGCCTTTGTAGTGCTTGTCCCTTACTCCAGGTTATTCTTTTTCTTCCTACACCACATACCCAAGGCCTTCACAGTATTCTTCTAATTACATGCACTCCACAAGAGGCTGTCCCCCCGCCTTTTCTAGGCATCCCCCTTGCTTTGAGACTATTTCCCCACATTCTTTCCTATGTGCTTCTCAAACTTGCCTCTGCAGTATTCCGTAGCTGCCCAAATCCCCACCACCGCGGAGGTACGACTCAGGGAAACATACTTACAGGAACTACGTGAATGCTAATAACTGGCTGAGAGTCTCAAAAAGAAAAAAAAAAAGCTGCTATGAATTATTTGCATTTTAATAAAAGACCAGTGAAGATTCTTAGCACAATAAGATCAAATTGCAGTCGGTGAGAATCTGAAGGCTTGGGAAGAAGATACAAAACTATGGCTCTACTAACACGTATTTTTACTTTCATGCCTAACTATTCACTGACTTCTATGTAGTATCCTCTCCACCACCAACATAGAGTCTTCCCTCCACCTTTTCCATCACAGCTCTCTTAGCATTAATAACAGTCTGAGCTTTCACAACTCAAAGGGAACTTGGAGAACATTTACAACCCATTACGGGGGCTCTAAGAGTAAGTTAAGGGAGAGGCAGGATTATAAGAACAGGCTGTTCTCCACACAGCAGCCAGAGAATAATCCTGAAATACAAATCCTGCCACATCCTCTCCTGCTTAAAGTCTACCTGTGACCCCATTGCACTTCCACTAGACCTAAAGTCCTTCCGGTAGCCAGGAAAGCCCTTTGTGGTGTGAACCCCATGCACCCCGCAGCCTCACCTCGTGTCTCTCTCTGCTGTTTCCAGTGCCTTCCAGTCCTATCGGTCCCATTACTTCCTCAAACTCACTGACCTCTTCACCTCTGAGTCTTCACACATGACTCTCTGACCGGTTCATCCACACGATGGCTGCTGATCCCCCTTTGGGTTTTAAAGTCCCCGTAGACCTTCCCTGACCCATCTACCTAAAGAAAAACTCCCGCCTCTGAAGTTTGCTCCCATCCCTGCCTACTGTTCATTTGACCACAGGGCAGCCGGCACCATTTGTAATTATATATCTTTTTTCAAAAAGATTTTATTTATTTATTTGAGAAAGAGAGGGGAGGGATGGGGAGCAGAGGAAGAGGCAGAGAATCTCAAGCAGACTCCATACTGAACATGGAGCCTGACACAGGACTCAACCTCACGACCCTGAGATCATGACCTGAGCCAAAACCAAGAGTCCGACACAACTGAGCCACCCAGGTGCCCTGTAATTATGTATCTTATCAGCTTTCCCTCTCATTGTGTAAACTCCCCCAAAGACCAGCGCGTACTTAGTGCCAGGCTCATTGTCCAGCACATAGTAAGTGGTCATAGTTGTTGTATGAATGAATGACCTTGACCGCTCTGACTGCAACCCATTAGTCTTGCAATAACACTTTATGGCTTGTCTTTCCTCCCCCCTAAACTCTGTCTTCTCCTTGTGGTCCCTTCCCTACTATTTTCCACTGATTTAGTGCATTAGTGGGCACTGATTTACTAGATAAACTAAATTTTTCTGGGGCTCCTGGGTGGCTCAGTCGTTAAGCCTCTGCCTTGGCTCAGGGCGTGATCCCAGTGTTCTGGGATCGAGCCCCACATCAGGTTCCTCTGCTGGGAGCCTGCTTCTTTCTCTCCCACTCCACCTGCCTGTGTTCCCTCTCTCACTGGCTGTGTCTCTCTCTGTCAAATAAATAAATAAATAAAAATCTAAAAAACAACAACAACAAAATACTAAGTTTTCTGATTTAAAATTGAAAAATGCTTATGCCTAATTTCATTTAAATGCAAACACTGTCTTCTCAAGAAAGCCTCCTTCGAAGAGGAGGATGAAGTTCCAGGCTCTGTAACCATCTATTCAAGAGTGATTTCTCACCTCTCTGTTACACACTTGCTCATTCCGCTCACTCCATGTAGGGCTGGGTGCTATGCAGTACAAATTTGCACACCTCGTTTTCCTCGTGTGCCCCCACACAGGAGAATGCAATCTAGCCCCAGTGGGCATGAAATAGTTTCACAGTAAAGCTGGCGCTTTAAAAATCTCTGAGGGGCGGATGTGATAATGTGACCCAGCAAGCGTCATGGACCCGTGCAAGGCTGGGCAGAGTTGCAGGAACCGGCTGAGAAGCTGTCTTTCTACTGCTACTTTCCATGCAAGCGGAGAGACCCTGAGTCCCGAGAAACAGGAGCTGTGGCTGAGCCCCTGGCGGCCGCAGCAGGAACGCCGCTGACTGGAGCCGAGAATAGGTCCCCTTAGGTTTCCCTGCGGCTGGATCTGCGATCGCGAGCGGAACCAGGCGCAGATGGTCATGGGCAGTTTGCGGGAGAGCCTGTATTTGGTCTGCGTGGAACAGTTACCCCCTTGTACTAAGGACTTTCTACTCATGTCGAGGACTTTAAGGCTTGTTGCTACAATTGCTCTGAATTCACAGCGAGAGTGTGGAGCCCTCGGTTAAGCGAGGACCAAGCTGAATAGGAACAGAGGAGAACCCAACTCTGCGAGGATAACGTCCTCCAGGCAACGGGGCTCATTTTCGTAAATACCTTCCTGAGGACAGTCTAGGAGTTAAAGTAAGAACCCGCCGATTGAGGTTTATAATTTTGGATTATTTCAACCCATGCTATGGGATGACAAAGTCCAGTCATTCTAAGGTGACTTTTTTGTTGTCTTTATTAAATCTAGGATTTAAGGAACACCTTCATAATGTCGATATAAAAATATTCCTTGGGGGCGTGGGGGTGCTATATTCCCTCTCTGGCACTTTAAACAACTATTTACAGGTTGAATAATAATTTAACAGTAAATATAACAGTACAGATGAATTTTTAAAGATTAACTTGAGGTGGAGACTGTCTTAGCATGAAGTTAAAGCCAGAAGCCATAAAGGAAAAAACTTGACAGCTCACACAAGAATTTTCACAGAATAGAAGACTGTCCAAATTAAAAACACAGATTACAAACTGTGAAAACTATTTGTAATGTGTAGAAGAGTTTAATATTCTTAGTAATAATAAGAAATGTCAGGTTATTAAATATACAGTGATTACTAGGTGCCAGACATGGTAATAAACTTATATTAACTCACTTACCCCACTATCTCATGAAGTATGTGCTATTCGAGACTCAGATGACAAAACTGAGGCACAGAGAAGTTAAAATAATTATCCAGAGCCTGCAGCTTCTATGTGGTAGAAATGGGATCTATAGAACTTTCACATGTGAAAAGGAAAAACAAACACCCCACTAGAGAAATGGGAGGAGAGCTCCTGTAAAAACACAATACAAATGAGCAAAAGACAAAAAAGTCTAAAAAGATAAAGATAAAAAAGTCTTTTTATCCTTTATCATGGAAGAGAGTGGGTTTTTTGTTCAGGCAACACCTTGATAGATTTTCTCATCTGAGAAAAAGACTCTCTGGGTTGAGCCTAATTGAAAAGCTTAGGTATGAGATCGAGATTGCCTTGCATTTCCACTAACAGAACTTTAGGGTTTGTAGAGAGATTGTAGGACCTGGAACTCTGCGAAGGGCAGAGACGTGGAAAAGATGTGAAAGAGGCTTGGGCAAGAGAAGGGCAGATGCAGGACAGCTCAGGGTCTCCCCCTGGGGTAGCATGGGCAAGAACCTCAGGAACACTGAAGTCTGATACCTCGTTTTAATTTATTGGCTAGTCCAAGATGTAAGCCCCTATGATCTCCAGATTTCCTAAAACATTTACAACTCAAAGCAGACTTATGTTAACACCGTGTTTGGAACTGTAAAGGAGGACTGTCCAGAGTGGCGGACAGCCGTGCTGAGCAGGACAGCAACCACAGAGGAGTAACTACTAAGCATACCCAACCCCACTGTGCACTGAATTCTCAGGAACTATGATTCAGAGGATGTGGGGAGAGAGATTAGCCAGCAGAAAGAGTTTCAGAAGTGTGGGGGTTAGCAACATCAGGTTGGTGCTACATGGCCAAAGCCCGTGTAGAGCTAATTCTTAGAAAAATACAGCAAGTTGTACAGAAGACGTTGTTCAACATCACTGATTATTAAGGAACTACAAAATTAGAAATGTGGACTTTTTTTTGCAAATTAGATTGGAGATTTTTAAAAATATCGATAATAAACTTGGACATCCTGTTAGAACAGCACTTCCTGAATGGTGGTTCAAAAATGGGCTGAGAGTGAACTGGTACTCCAACCTTAAAGGTAGCTGTAGCTGGCTGGTTGGCTGAGAACACCTGCCTCTGTTTCACTTCATGCCATGTAAATACTATCATTTCCTCTATGTGTCACGATTTAACAAAGGATGGGGAGTAACCAGATCTGCGTCTAGAGTAGTGTAACTATACTAGATTGGCTTGGCAGTACAAATCAACAGTTTAAAGGCGCATACAATTAGGCTTGGCAATTCTATTTCTAGACACCCTGAGAAATTTACTGAAAAATGGACAAAAATATGTGTTTAAGATGTTTATAAGAGCATTGATTGTAAAAACACTAAAGAGGGAAAAACTGTATTAACCCATTTTGTGTTGATGGACACTTATATTGGGACTGTGCAGTGTAATAGCTTTCAAAACCATGACGGCAACCTGTGTGTACTGGCGTGGGGCTACATACACAGTGAAAAACATGTAGCAAAAAAAAAAAAAAGTATCATATTTATAGAATGAACTGTTAAAAATTGAAATTTAAGTATTGGAGGTTAACCAAAGGGAACTAAGGAAGATAAAGATTTTCATTTTAAAAAGGAAAATGATCTCCAATTATCACTAATTTCAAAGAAATCAATCAATATCCAAAGATATTTCCCCAGAGTAAAATGTTACATGGTCAATGTTGTATATTCTAGGCAGACAATGGATTCAGCCTCTCATATTGGCGCCTCGTCTAGCTGCTTCTGTCCGGGTGTGTCATAGATACTATTCACAAACTCAAGGTAGGAGGTAGTAATACCGTCCTCTAAAGAGATCACGTACTGCTACCAGGGCCATGAGTGCAGCATTGCTTTGGAAATAGGAACGCTGGGGAGAAATGTGCCTTACTGTTTCCAGCTTAATTAGAGAAATCTTCAGAATTAGCTTTCAGAATTGCTAAGCCAGCATCTTCTAAGACTTCTATTCCTCTCCCAGTATTTTTCTCCTTTCACAGGATTAAAGAACCAATTTAGTAAGATTGTTGAACAGATTTTTATCAGGCTTAGCTTGTGGATACGCCAACATTTGAGTGTATATATTACACATACACAACTAACAGGTTTGCCGCTTCTCTTCTTCTGCCAAAACCCAAAACACTGACAACAAAGACATAAAATGTGATGAAAACAAAGACATAAGTTATTTGGAGTCTGAAAGGCAGCCAGTCTCTGTGAAAGAGGGAAACGTGCCTCATTACATTCTCAGCCATTGATGAAGCACCCCCTATGCAAATTTGCTGAGCGTCTTCTATGGACAAAGCATGTTGAGAGCTTCAGGGAATATACAAGTAAACACACAAATGTGGAGAGGGAGGCTTATAGACATTACGGGAGAACAGATATACAAGTCAAAAAGTCACATACTCCACTAAGTCTTGCAAAAAGGACTAGGGATCTTTGTTTTCTCTAAGCATTATCACCTCCCATATGAAACCCATCCTAACAAGTTTCGAAGGCTGCGTGTGTCTGCTGGAGGAGGAAGTAGGGACACGTTTTGAGTTATGGCAGACTCTGACTTCCTACCATTTGTTTGAGGTTGATTAGTCTCGTTTGGGTAAATCTTCAGGCAGTTGAAAATTGGATTTTCTGCCAGGGCTGACACTCTGCTCTACTTCTTACCTCCTGAGGTAGAGTCTGGGTTCAAAGGGGAGCTGACCTCAAGGCTTTGGGGTTGGCCTGATTTTCATGTTGTCTTCCTCTTCCCTCTGAGACTCAGTCTCCCTCAGTGCTGACTTGGGTGGTGATGCAGTCTGTTCCACTGACTTCAGGAGGACCGCAGTTTCTGCCACTGTCCTTGAATCGGGGCCATCGCTAGCCTACAAGGGCATTTGTCAGGATCAGAGAGAAATTCCTCCCGCAGCTACACACAGAAG
This sequence comes from Ursus arctos, assembly GCF_023065955.2. Lineage (NCBI taxonomy): Eukaryota > Metazoa > Chordata > Mammalia > Carnivora > Ursidae > Ursus > Ursus arctos. Next base: position 21,748,373 of record NW_026622930.1, read on the forward strand.
GCGTACCGGAGGGCATGCGTCTGCAGGCTGAACGCGAGCTAGACGGTAGCGGCACACCCCTTCAGCGAGCTCCTTGACATAGGGCCAACCCGTATAATCATTCCTGGAGGTCCTGCCATGAGCATTGCCTCTTATAAAGCTCCCCTCTTCTGTTCTTTCTGTAGCTCAGAGCCAGGTGTTTGCTGACCCACTACCCTCACCAACCTCTCCACTTTGGAAGGCATGAGGTGCTTCTGGACCCCTTTCATATCAGAGGCTATGGGAGCCAGTACAGTGATCTCCAATCTTGGGCTCATCCATCTGGATACTGTGAGCTCGATCCTGGGACAGAGGCTGCTCCCAATAGACACTAGCAACCAGGAATCCACAGACTGCCCTGTTGCCAGGCTGAAAGTTTAAGGCCTGATCAAGTACCCCCCAATTTTATATGCTTGTAGGACCAGCACCTTTGTAATACTTCTATCTGCAGTCTAGTAAAAGTGCTCTTAAATTAAAGCACTTAATTCCCACCAAAGAACAAGTACAGTTTTGAAAATAATTCATGCTTACTTAGATCTTGGTTTAGGCACGTATCTTGTACCAGCCTAGTTCGGCGTAGACAAACAGAATAGGGTAGCTTATCACATCTCCACATCTTCTTGATTTATGTCCTATTATAGAATTTATTATATTATTTGGGAAAAATAAAGAGTTGACTGCACATGATTTTTGTTAAGTGATGAAAACATTAGAAGTTATCCGGGGTCTTATTAATGCCTCACCTTGTTTTGGTGACTTTTTATTATTTTGTAATGTAATTTGTGCATGGTTTTTAGACAGGCCTGCCCGTGTAACCATTTTGAGACTGGTATCTCAGAGTATCTGCAGTATTCGAGTGTGATGCTACTAGAGGCCTCTTCACAGAGTGAGATTGGGTTTTAAGGAAACCTGCATGCCCCCTAAACGTATATGCAAAATCTGGCGTGCTTTCCGGGAAAGAGTCCACAGCACTTGTCATGTTCCTGTAAGTTCCTGTGACGAAAATAGATCCACACAAACAAACATATAAGCAAAAAGCTGCCATCTAGAGCACAATTAGAATCAGCCCTAAAGCTGATTTCACCATACATCTGTGTGGGAAATACGGTAAATAATGTCTAATTGAATGTCTATAGATATATATATTGCTTACCTTTTCTTGAATTCTTTAAATCTGAAGCTAAGCTAGCTATCTTTGTGCTTCAGAGCTTATGGGAAGAAGAACCAGAAAGAATGAATTTCTTTTCAGTCCTTTAGATCTGTTGTACAAATGTAATGTCTGTTAGAAACCCCCAGGGCCTACAGTGGGGCAATATATAAGTACGAGAGTATATACTGAAGAACACTGTCTCATATCTTATTGCAGTCACATATGTACAACTTTTTTTTTTTCCTGTCTTTAAGAGGAAAACACATACTACCATTTAAGGTGGCTTTAATTTGCATAGAGAAATGAGAATTTTAAGATGTTTCCATAAGGAGCTGAAAATAGAGTTCAGGCTCCTTTCTTCATTACAGCTAGAGTCAAAATGGCAATATGAACAAATTCCCCTTTTCAAAAGTATCCTGTCCTGGGGGCTAGAAAAAAATTTACAGGAATATTTTTCAAAAACAATATAATTCAGATTATTTTTGATTAAGGAAGCTCCAAACTGTCTGGAACATCCGAACAATGCACCACGATTACTTCAAAATGGCTCTTTATCTATTTAATCAGGAAGATTTTTCTTATTTAAACTAGCTTGTTTTCTTGCTCCTGTTGTCAGCCCCCACTTGGCATCCCAGCAGCTGCCAGGGACGCCATAGAGACACCACTGCTGCCCCTGTGCCATCCTCTTTCCTTGCTCCACTCTTACTAACAACCTTGCCATTTGTACTAACTCTCCCCTAACCCATTGCCATAGACTCTTGATTGGCCTTCTTCCCTCTATACCGTCTTTTTTGCAATAATTTCTCCAGACTGCAGTCTAATTAACATTCATAAATCCCCAAAGGAATCATGTTCTACTTTTCCCCCAAAAATATTGAATGGTTCCTTCATGAGAGAATATCATTCATCCTTGCCTTGGCATTCAGTCCTTCACCACACATTCCCAGCTCTGACTCAGATTTCAACCAGTCCTTTCAGCATTGTGTCTTTTGCGTAGGTCCGTGATCTTTCTCCATCTAAACCTTATGTAAGTTGAAAACATGTTTTTGATATGTCTTTTTTCCATCGCAGCAAAAAGCAATCTCTTCTGTCTCTTAAACCCAAAAGGAGACCTTCCATAAAGGATTACTGCCTTTTTGTACTAGACATTTTTCAGCCTTGAATTTGGACTTTCCTAAGTCCGCAGTGAGATAAAAATCTTTATCTGTGTGGATAGAAAGCAGGGTTTTTCTAAATTCCAACAATACCTGAGGTATATTGAGAACCAAATATGAAGCACAAGTGACAAAAGAAAATAGTTAAGCTGAACTTCGTCAAAATTAAAAACTTGTGCTTCAAAGGACACCATAGAGAAAGTAAAAAAAAAAAACTCACAGAATGGAAGAAAATATTTGCAAATCATGTATTTGATATGGGACTTACATCTAGAATATATAAAGAACTTTTACAACTCGCCAATAAAAAGACAACCCAATTTAAGCAATGATCAAAGTCTCTGCATAGACTTTCTCCAAAGAAGATACACAAATGGCCAATAAGCACATGAAAAGATGCTCCCCATCATTAGCCAGCAAGGAATTGCAAATCAAACCTGCAATGAGATACCACTTTGTACACAGTAGGATAACTATAAGCAGAAAGACATGTAAGAACTGTTGACAAGAATGTGGGAAACTAGAAATCTGTATACTACTGGTCAACATGAAAACAAAATGGACTGGAAGTTCTTCAAAAGGTTAAACAGACTTACTACATCACCCAATAATTCCACGAGTAGGTATATACTCGAGAGAATTGAAAACCTATGTCTACAATAAGATCTATACACGAATGGTCTTAGAAGCATGACTCATAATAGCCAAAAGTCAGGAAGAACCCATATGTCCATTAACTAAAGAACATAAAACCAAATGTGGTATGTTTCTACGGTGGAATACTACTCAACGATGAAAAGGAATGAATTACTGACACATGCTACAACATGGAAGAACCTCGAAGGTATTACTCCAAGTGAAAGAGAATCCAGTCACGAAATAAGCCACATATTGTATAATCTCATTTACATGAAATATCCAGAGTGGGCAAATCCATAAAAACAGAAAATAGAATCAGGATTACCAGAGGCTGAGGGAAGGAGGGAATGGTGAACACCTGCTAATGGCTATGGGAGTGATGAAAGTGTTCTCAAATTAGATAGTGGTAATAGTTGGACAACCCCATGAAGATAATTACTGAATTGTATGTTTTACATGACTTTTGTGGTATATAAATTTTGTATCAATCAAACTTTGATTTTAAAAAATGCTATTGGAAACAGAGTGTGTTTTACTGGTTTAAAAATCAGTCCTGGAGGGGCGCCTGGGTGGCACAGCAGTTAAGCGCCTGCCTTTGGCTCAGGGCGTGATCCCCGCGTTATGGGATCGAGCCCCACATCAGGCTCCTCCGCTATGAGCCTGCTTCTTCCTCTCCCACTCCCCCTGCTTGTGTTCCCTCTCTCGCTGGCTGTCTCTGTTAAATAAATAAATAAAATCTTTAAAAAAAAAAAATCAGTCCTGGAGGATTTGGAGCATGGCATTTTACTAAAGTAGTAAGATACAGCAACTAAGGAAATGATGTCAGAGCAACGTTTCTACAATTTGGAAAGAAAATAAACATAGTTTTAAACGATATGCAGGAAGCAGAACAAGAAAGAAAACCAAGGGTAAGGGGAAGATGAGGCCTGGGTCCCTCAGTAACCCCAAAACACTACATTCAGGCAAAAATCACAGAAATTCTGATAGAAAACCCAGAGAACTTGAGAAGAAATCTGAGACCCTTTGGGCTGACATTCTGCTTGGTTGCCCTCTCCTACAAGGCAGTTCCTCTACTTCAAATATCTTGACTTTTCATTCCTTCAATAACTGACCTTAGAGATGAATCTGCTTAGGGTTTTTTTCCAACTTCCTGGACTTCTGTTATGACCGTCACTCTGACTTTAGAAATTCCTCTGTCTTCCACACTGTCTCTGAGTCCCTGAGCTCTTGAACAGCTTTGGCCTGCCACCACCCAGACCCTGACAAAGACATAAGGCACAGAGAACAGAGGAAGAATATGAAAAGGAATGTTAAAGTACCCAAAAGGGCTTCTCGCCTGGGATGTCAGCAGTTTATAAGCTACCATGTTTGCATATTAAGCCATTCTATTCTATCCTTTGATCCTCAGCAGGGAACTGACGGAGAGTCTTTGAAAGGACACTAGACAAAGACCATCAAGAAAGAAGATTTATGGTCCTAGGGGGACAGTCAGCAGATTCCGATGCTGTCTCTCTCTGCTCTCAAAGTACAGAGACAGAATAAACAGCCTCTCAAGTCTTGAGATGAGGAAACAAATGGAGTCACTGCTTCCAAGGTCAGGAGGATTTCAATACATGAGTCCAGTGCAACCAACATCATCAGAAAACCTGAAAACAATGAATGGTCGAGGCATCGACTCAGTAGCCAAAATTATCATAATGGTAGAGTCAGCATGTAATGACCTTTCCTGTTACTCCAAATCCTTTGATATGATTTGTATGTATATGTATATACACATTGATAGAATATATAGAATCCAGTTGACAAAGAGAGAAGTTCTTAACAATTCCTAACCCGCATGCACCAAAGGCGAGGGTAGCAGTGATGGTGGCAATGATTCTGGGTGCTCCTAGTTGACTTGGGTAACAAAGGAAACACGTTGAGACCCTGAAGCAATTGACACCATAAATACACAGATAACTACCTTCAGAGCATCTGAGTCGGTTGGGTTGGGTGAACTACTGCATAATCGAAGCACTGAGTGTGGGTGCAGAATCTAGTGGCTAAGCGGGACAATGCCTGTTGGTAGTGGGGATCTCCAGCCGGCAGGCTCTTCAGTCTTATTTACTGATACTCTGCGTAGGAGCCTTGTATGTTCCACTACTAAGTTACTTGCAGTTTTTCAGGGGGTCCATCTGTCTCAGGCCACCACATTTGTAGGTGCTGTGCCTCTTACCTAGAATGCCATCCCACCCCAAGCTTCTGGTAAAGGATTACTCATTAAATTAATGAATACCTGTAAAGTGTTTGTAACCATGCCTGGTATATGAAAAGTGTTCAAGGAATCTTTGCTACTTTTCTATTAGTATTACTTATTGTTAGCAATAATATTTAATAATTATTACTTATTAATAATTATTAATTATTATTTTTACTTTCAGGAATCACCTCAGAAAATCATTCCTTTACCTAATTCCTCCAGAGTGAATTAGGGCTTTCCAAAACACTTTCCATTTTCTTTTGGAGGAGAGGAATGGGCCCATAGGAATCTGCCTCTTCATTGTAATTGTGAAGAAAGGGATTTTCAAGTTATTAGTCTCCATATATTTAGCATCTAACTCACATACCAGCACATTATAGGCATTAAATATTTTTATAGACTGAGTAAACAAATAAATATGATTATATAAAAGTGAACATCTATAAGGTCTGTGCCTGTCAGCAGATCGTTGAACATTAATTATTGTACCCCAGTGGCTGAAAATTGGCATCTGTGTGAGCTGCATTACCTTTGACATGGGGCAAAATATTTTATGTCTTCAAATTATGTGGCTCAATGAACTGCCCTAAATAAGACAAAGGCCATCATTTTGCCAAATCTTCATTGCATGTCACATTTCTGTGACCATAGTGTTTGAGAGCCGTGATTGAAAACTTCACCCAGAGAGCCTTTTTTTTTGGTTGTTGTTGTTAGGCAATAAAGAGTTGGAGGATATGGTCCTGAAACCATTTTTTCTCCATCAGTGGCTACAAAGAATATGATAGTTAATGTTATGTGTCAAGTTGGATAAGCCACAGTACCCAGATGTTTGGTCCCACTTTATTTTAGATGTTTCTGTGAAGGTATTTTTAGATGAAATTAACATTTAAATCAGTGGACTTTTAATAGATTACCCTTAAGAATGTAGGTGGGCCTCATCTAATCAGTTGAAGGTCTTAAAAGAAAAAGGACTGACCTCTCCCTAGCAAGAGGAATTTTACCAGAAGATTACAACATCAGCTCTTTCCTAGGTCTCTAGCATACCCTGCAGATCTTAGACTTGCGAGCTTCCATAGTTGTATGAGCAATCTTTAAAAGTCTATCTATACCTGTCTATCAATCTCCACACACATACCACCTTGGTTCTGTTTCTCTGGAGAACCCTGATTAATACAGTGAAGATGGAATCAAAGGCCACAGTTGACTAACCAATCTGATATCATAGGCTAATGCTTCAATTCCTACCTCCTAGCAAATGAGTAGGGGCTTCCCCTGGCCATATTACTGAAATAAATAATGTTTGTCCTCAATCCCATCCTTCTCTCTCTTTTACGTCTTCTTCTATACCATCATCTTCATTCTCCCACACCAGGGGCCATGTATCCTTATGTGTCCATCATGGGACCATGCAGGAATTTAAAATGCCATGGGACTGCCTCTCTTCTGTGCAACAGGTAGCAGTTTAGAAGGGAACTAGTAAGCCCATTTCCTAGGCATTGTTGTGTGCTTAAGAACCCATTCTGGAGCTATTCACTTTCTGTTGTTTTCCTTAGCATTATGACAAAAACCTTATCTGAAGGCATCACTCTTATGGGACTTCAGCCTTTGTGTGGAGTAAAAGGGGCATTTGGGGAACAGAACTGGCTTTAGAATGCCTCAAGTTATGCCAACAATGTGGCTAAACACACAATCAGTTGTGTCTGAGCATATGCAGCTGCATCGCAAGGAACTTGTTTAAAAAGCAACAGTGTGAACTGACATGAATCGTACTAATTGTTGGATCCCCTTGGGTGACTTCACCTTTCGGCTGGAGCTGCTGTTGACACGGGCATTCCCCATGCAGTAATGTCTGTGGGAAACTACGGTACTCCCTCCTCTTTTCTGTGTGTGGTCCTTCACTGCTATCTCTTCCCAGCCAGTGAGCTAAATAGATGCTTTGAATGATGGTGTGAGAGGTAAGAAATCTCTGTGGCTTGGTTGTCAAGAGTCGTCTGCAGCACAGAGGAATTTTCATGACAGTATAACATTAGCAAATCTCTGTAATATTTGTCAACTTTGGGGAGATTGTAGTGTAAGTTTGTGACATGTTACTATTAAATTTGTATAAACATAAGGGAACGTATGCAATAAAAAGGGCATAGATAATCACGTATTTTCAATTTTTTAAATTGACTTGAGGCATGTGTTCATGGTGGGATTTGACATTATTCTTCTTCAGTGGTTATAGGGACAACAAAAGCTAGGCTTTGCCACCTATTCAACGGTGCTGTTTCCACTGTTGCTGTAAAGATCTCCCAGCAATGCCCAGTTCTTATTTCAATACCCATTAAACCCAGGCTGCCTTTAGTCGTGCTCTCTGCATTCTGATCTTCTGTATTTCTATATGACTCCTGGCTAGAAACATCTATGGTCAAATAATCCGAAACCATTCATCAATAATCATTCAGAAGCACTGGGTAGATACATCTTTGTGTATGATACCATAATTAGCACTATCTAAAGTAAATTTGAGAAACATAATTTCTGCCCGATAGGAATTATAATCTAAACCATACTCCTATGTCATTCAGGTGTGTGTAAACCTGGATATAGAGTAGATGATGTTTTGTTTTGTTTTTTCCCCTCACCAGCATCAATTCCACCTTCTTCCATACATATCTCTATTTTCTGTGCAGGGTTTCTTTCTTCACTCTTAATTTACGTGGCCTGGTTCTGGCTTCACCAGCAGCTTTAGCAGTGGAACATGTGACCCCAGAACTAAGAAAATCAGCATATCAGGTTGATAGCATGTGGTCACCAAAGTTGGCATCGTCTTACAACCCAAGAAAAGGACTGTCTCGGACTAAAATCAACATAGAAAGCCGAGCTCAGAGATGATGTTCACTCCTGACAACTTTACTTAAGACCTGAGTAACTTTCGTCTAAAAGACTGAATGTGACAGAAGTGATGTAATTTGACTTGCAAGGGCAGATATCATAGAAAGGCTATTTTGCACTGAGCTTGCTCTCTTTTGGGTCACTAGGTCTGGTGAAAACCAGTACCATTCCTGAGGACACTCACGTGGTCCCGAGGAGAGGCCCCATTTAGATGGAGCTGGGCACTCACTGGCCACACCTTGGCAGACGTTTGGGTGAGAACCTGTAGCTCAGTCTTTCAGATGATTACAGCTCCAGCAATACATCTTGACTACAATTTATGGGAGACCCTGGAGGCGGAAGCACTCAGAGAAGTCAAAGCTCAGGACCCAAAGAAACTGTGAGGGTAGAAATAGTGTATTTTTAAGTCATTGTGTTCTAAGGGGTAGTTTTTGGGTTTTGCTTCTATTGTTTTTAACATAGCAACAGATAACTACCTCACTACACCAAAAGAATCCTGACTAATAGTTAATAAAACCAAAAGAAAATAAGCAAATATACCTTCTTTTTTTTTTCTGCCAGGTCAAATTTGCCATCTCCTTGTCTCTGTTCCCATGTCACTTTTTATGACCAATTGCAGCACCAACGATGTAAAATGTGAAAAATTTGCCAGACAGACGTCTGCAAGAAAACCCCAGATAAAATATTTAAATGGAAAAAATGAAAACTTAAAAAAAAATAATTTTGAAGGCTTTTCAAAAGTAGGCTTTTCTGTATCCAGTAACCCATAATTCCACATAGGAAAAACTGATGGAGTTTTCTATGTAAAAAATTTTAAATGGTAAGCAAAATAAAATCCGCACTAAAGGTCAAAAGACAACAGGAAAACATATATAATCTTTGATAACAAAAGGATCAGTATTGCTAATTTAAAAATATTTCAATTTGGGGCGCCTGGGTGGCTCAATCATTAAGCGTCCGTCTGCCTTTGGCTCAGGGCGTGATCCCGGAGTTCTGGGATCGATCCCCGCATCAGGCTCCTCCCCAGGAAGCCTGCTTCTTCCTTTCCCACTCCCCCTGCTTGTGTTCCCTCTCTCGCTGGCTGTCTCTCTCTCTCTCTGTCAAATAAATAAATAAAATCTTAAACAATAATAATAATAATAAATAAAAATAAATAAAAATAGAAACATTTCAATTAAAATGAACAAACGGGCAATCAATAAAAGAAAATGAACCAAATTTAGCTAATAAACATGAAAATATTTCAGTATCACTAATGAAGGGGAGGACATTTTTTAATACATTTTTTTTATGTTTCAAAAATTGATGAAAGGTTGGGTGTTCTGATTATCAGCAAGACTTTGAGAAACTAGATATTCCTAACCTACTAACCATCCAATGAGTTGGTAAATTATCCTTGTTTGTTTCTGTTTTCTCAAACTACTTTGAATTGGGTTTCTGTCACTTGCAGTAGAATGTGTCCAAAACTCTCTAGCTAGGATTTATTTTCTCTCTCCATACAACTTTTAAAAATAAACTTGTTTACCAAATAAAAATATATTATCCCTATATAAATAAAAATTTCAATCTAAACATTTAAAATCAGCCTTAAAGGGAAAATAGGGAAAGACACTGATTTCACTGATGTACAGTCCTCAGTTAGCTAGGTACAACCTGCTCTGTTCTTGCTTGCTTTAGTGCAGTCTGAAAGCTCGATTTCATGAAAGAGAACTCTAGACTTACTTAAAGCAAGTCCAAAATAAGAAAAAACAAATTTTATATATAAAGTCTGAGGACATTTTATTTTACCAAATAGATGCCTTGGTTTTACATTTTTTTTCTTATATAATTCCTTTAGATAACAATTTCCTCTAGCAAACCTCTGACATGACTCAACTTATAAGAAACTTTCCAGAAACATCTATATATGCCTGGGTGGCCGTGAGCCCATGATGCAGAAGTTCAACCTCATTCTTGAGTAATGAAATTAACTTGCAAGAACAGCAGCAGGACCCCAAATGAAGTCAAACAGGGTGGGGCAAACTTTGAGATATCCGCTGAGTAAAATGAAATCTTTTTAGCAACATTTGGCACTCTTACTTCCTTTAGATGATTTATTTTATCCTTGAGTTGGTATAGTTTCTGTCTCGTGGAGAGCAATTTTTTTCTTTATGTTTGTGTGTCATTGCAATCAAAAAACTTTACAGAAAGCAAGTGTTAAAGAAAACAGACTGATTGTATTGCTTGGTTGATTGAGTTCTCTCTCTATAGAGCATAAATGCAGACATCTCAAGGGCTAGAAAAATGTCAACTTATAGACTGCATGAAATTGTAGAGAATTTCGAATCTCTGCTTGGGTTGCATAAATCCTCTAATCATTATGCTAAGACATAGAGTTATCTGCTCTCCTGGACTATTAGCTGATTGTGTTTTTAATATTTCAGTGAGATATTTTGGTCTGAGGACACAACTATGAATAATAGAAAGGTTCTGAAATATCATAAGTAGCAAGCATATTCTAGCCCAAAGAAAGAAATTCTTTCCTTCGTGAGGTGAAAAGTAACACGACAGCATGTTATTTCTGTTGTTTAAGGAATAGGTGACTGTGGTGCAAGCTTTTCTACGACAGCCTCATGGAGCATAGAGCTAAGGTTGCTCCCAAAGGCCGGAGGATGATGGCAGATGAAGACTATAATCTCAGCTATGGTATTTGCCAGTGATTTCCACTTAGAGATGATGGGTCCTGGGATATTATGAAGATAATAAGGGATATTTAAATTAGAGAAGACAACTGAAATGACTTAAGAAATAAGGGAATATATTGGTCATTTCTTGAAAAGCCGAAGGGTAGAGCTTCATGAATGCTTGGATGAATTTAGGAGCTCAAGCCGTGGCGAAGAAACTGGTCTCTCTGTCTCTATGATAATTAATTTTATGTATTGATTTGATGGGGTCATAGGGTGCTGAGATATTTGGGCAAATATTACTTCAGGTGTTTCTGTGAGGGCGTTTTTGAATGAGATTGACATTTGAATGAGTAGCTTGAGTAAAGCAGATCACTTTCTTGAATGTGGGTGGGACTTATGCAATCAGTTGAAGGCCTGAATGGCACGTAAAGGCTATTTGAGCTGCGATATATCTTTTCCTGCCTTCTGGCAGGAACTTGAAAATAGAATCTTCTTGGGTCTAAAGCCTGCCAGTATCTGGCCTGGAACTTATAGCCTCAGTTCTCCCATTTTGCAGGTGTTCACATTCATATTGGAAGTATACCACCAGCTCTCTTGGGTCTCCAGCTTGCTGACTGTAGATCTTGGAACTTCTCAGCCTTCATAATTGCATGACCCAATTTCTTTGTTCTGTTTTTCTGGAAAACCCCCTCTTCCCCTTCCTATCCCCTCTCTCTCCCTCTCCCTCTCTCTCTTTCATATTCTCTACACATAAGCACCCATTCATGGCAAGAGAACTGCTAGAAGTGAAGCCAGGCTTCATACACCCCTAAGATGAAATAAAATTAAGGGTGTCTCGTATTTTGAAATCCCAGAAAAATCTCCATTGCATTTTGTTCACTCTGATTCATACGTATGCACAACCAGAAACCAAGCAGCTTGGGTAAGATGAATATGCTTTGATTGACTAGACCTAAGGCCCATGCCCATCTCTTGAGCCAAATGTAGCATCAGAGCCATCCAGAAGACTGAAAATGGTGGTTTTATGAGTTGTATTGTGGCTTTCAAAAAGATATTTTGAAATCCTAACCCCTGGTACCATAAAATGTGATCTTATCTGGAAATACGGTGATTGTGGATATAATTAATCAAGATGAGATCATACCAAAATAGGGTTAGTCCTTAATCAAACCTGGCTGGTGTCCTTATAAGAAGACAATGTATTGGAGGCAGAGATTGGAATTTTGTAGCTGCAAGCCAGGAAACACTGAAGATTGCCAGTAAACTACCAGAAAAGAAGAAGCAAAAAAAAAAAAAAAAAAAAAGATTCTTCTCTTCAGGTTCCAGAAGGAACATGGCCCTGCTGACACTTTGATTTTGGACTTCTAGCCTCCAAAACTGTGAGATAGTACATTTCTGTTGTTTCAAGCCATCTAGTTTGTGGTACTTTCTTATGGGCCCCCTAGGAAGTGAATAAAGGTGGAGAGGTTGTTTATCAAAGGACAAGAAAAGTATGGTTATTAGAAGAAGAATGGAAGTTGGGGGTAAGGGAGGACATAAAAACAAATATCTTGGTGTAGGCTTTGTGAATCATTTTTATTATTTTAAAAATAAAATAAATACCATGTACTTAACTATGAAAACACTAGTACAGTAACCAAAACACAGAGATTTTGTGTCTAGATGAAATTCTTTCAACATAGTTGTTGTTCTTACGAGAGCATAAATTCTGCTGGTCAATTACTCTTTTTTTTTTTCCTACATAAATGAGAAAGAAAATGATTGCTTTGGAAAAAAATATTTCTGATTATAGAATCATGGGTTTTGTAGAAAATAATAAAGGAATCCCTTGTATAAAAATATTTAAACTTTTGGCATCCCATATAGACAGAATAAGACTGTCCTTGAAATCAGAATCTGAGTAGTAGTACTTGTTACACATGATTATCCTTGCTCAGTGTCCCTCCCTGACACAGAGTGAATGGCGTTAAGTACACATAACATCGTTAGTGAAAAGACATACATTTATGCAAACAAGAGAGCAAGTGACATGAAAATAACACTGATGTAATTGAATGAATGTGAAATCCATTTGTCAAATACTCAATAAGGTAAGCACTTGGGATATTTAACAATTTACTTGGGTGATGGTATGCGTTTTCTAATTTATTGGATGCTTGCTTCTTTCATAAAGGTAAATTATATATCATTAATCTTTCTAGGAGGCTATTGTCCTCCAGTTAATTTAGTGATGATTTTTTCAAATAATATACCTGCTAGAGAAGTAGTATGTAATCAATACAAGAAAGTAATCAGGTGAAGAAGAAAATATGCTCCCACTTTTTTCTTTTACAATTAGTAGGATATACTGTCAGTTTGGGATAAAGAGAAGGCTTAAAACAAGAAAAGATATTCAACTTAAACTTGGATATCAGACAGTCCTGACTAAGTTTCTTCCACATGGGAGATTCTTTTATTTTCTTAGCTGTTTCATCTCTTAGTACCCTGACTCCAGCCAAGTTCTGCTGGTACTCTGGTATCACCCTTCTTCCCTATACTTTATTTCAGAACAACCCCTGCTCATCCCCAGGGAACTATGTTCCTATATATTCCTATATTTTATTATGCACATCAATTTTTGCAGCCCATTCATTTGTAATACCTCTTATCCCTTCTAGCCCTGGGCTTAATATTTATATTAAGCAAAAGGACCATTTTTTCCTGAGCATTCTTTCTTTAAGAGAAATGCAGCCCTCTTTTTATCAATAGGCTCTAATTACAAGCTTCTTTTAAATGTTCTGTTTTTCACTGCTTCTGGTAAGGCCACGTAGGCTCCTACCTAACGTGATCTCCCACAGATAGCAACTATAAAGCTGGACAAAACACAAGGAAGTACCTGAAAGTGCTAGAGAATTAACATAAGCTGATTCTGAAGGAGAGCTGACACTTGGGAGAAGTAAAAGGTGCTGAATATATTTCACCCCTGTACTCCTTCTCCACCCCCTTCTTTTCCATCTCCTCCTCCTCTTCCTCCTCCTTCTCATCCTCCTGCTTCTTCTTTCTTTTTGCCAGTTTTTAGCTTAGGGAGGGTGAAAATCTAACAGAAAACTCACAGTCTTTCTGGCCTAAACACCAGAGGACAAAATTGGAGAGGGACAACCTCTAGAAAGCAAAAGCGTGGGGCGGGGGGGAATCCCAGAAAGAAGAGCACCGGAGAGGAGAAGCTGCCCATTTTGTGTATAAACTTTGCCTGAAGTTCTCGCTGGCACCTGAACAATGTATGTATGAGTCAGACTCCAAGAAAATCGGGAATAAAAGAACTGAACTAAATTTGAATTGGCATCCAAAGAATGGTCTTTGCAATCTAACAAAGTTTGTTGCCTGTAAAAACTAAACAAACAACACTATCAACTCATTTTAGAGGAACATAAATCCACAGCATCTACAATGTAACTTCCATAACGTGTGGGATACCATCCAAAACTACTTGGCATAAGAAGATAGAAAGTGTGAATGTATAACCCCGAGATGATTGACACAGATATTAGAAGTAGCTGACAAGTATTTTAAAACATTCCTTAAAGCTGTGCTCAATAAAATAAAGGGCAGTATACTCATACTGAATGGAAAAAAGGAGTGAAAATAACATTTCAAGAGAAGAATCAAATGGAAACTCCAGAATTGAAAAACACAATATTAGAAATTTAATAACCACTAAATGACCTTAATTGCAAAATGGAAACTCAATGTTAATAAAGATATCGTTTCTCCCCAAATGTACCTATAGGTTGAATGCAATTCCAAGCAGAACCTCAAGAGGTTCTTTTTGGCAGAAATTGGTCATCTGATTATAAAATTTATACAGAAAGGTAGAGGATCTAGAAAAGTTAAAAAACAAAACAAAACAAAAAAAAAACCCATTTTGAAATAAGAACAAAGGTATAGGACTTACCATAAAGCTATAGTAATCAAGACAGTGTAGTATTGGTGTAAGGATAGTCATATAAATCAATAGGGCAGAGTAGAAAACCCAGAAAGAAACACATGTATATGGTCAATTAAATTTTAAATAAGATACCAGGACAATTCAATGGGGAAAGGAGGGAAGACAGTAGTCTTCAAAAAATTAGTGCTGAGAAACTAGATATCCATATGTAAAGAATGAATCTCTACCCTTACTTTGTACCATACCCAAAAATTAATTCAAAAGAGACCACAGACATAAACATAGAAGCACAAATTAATCAAGAAAATTAAGAACATTGGTTCACAGAATGATTTATATAAAAATGTTCATGGAAATTTTATTCATAGTAGCCCAAACCTGGAAAGAGTTGAGGTGTCCATCAATAGAAGAATGAATACAAAATTGTGGTTTACTCATCCATGGTCATAAAATGGAATACTACTCAGCAAAATGGAACACTAATATATGCATACCATAGATGAATCTCAGGATCATCATGCTGAGTAAAAAAAGCCTTACGTAAAAAAAGAACATCTCATAACATTTCATGTGTATGAAGTTCTAAAATAGAAAAATCTAATCTTGGGTAGAAAAATCAGTACTAGGTTGTCTCTGAATTGATGGAAATGTTGAAAACCTTGGTAGGGTTTGGATTACATAAATGTATGCATTTGTCAAATCTCAGTGAATATACGCTTATGATTTGTTCATTTCTTCATATATAAATTTTATACCAAAAGAAAACTATTCCAATATTGAGCTCTGGTTAATGATAAGCTTGTTCCAGTATTTAAGTGAAAGTGCACTGATGTCTGCCATTTCCTTGGAAATGTAGGAAAAAATCTAACCTAGAAGGAGAAGATGTATGGATTCGTGATTACAGAGAGAATTAGACAGGTGATAAACATGTATAAGAAAATGGTAATGGTGAAATCTATACGGGTATTCATTGCTGCAATATTGTGATTTATAAATGATATGTATTTGGCCATTCACATCACTAAGTTGTATTTTTCATATATATTTGGTCTGGTCCACACCTCCTGGCTTATACCTCCCCAAACCCTTGGAATTTCCTGAGTGGTAAGAGCAATGGGAGCACCTATTATTATAATATTTGGTCTCTTATTCTCCGTTCCTGAAATCACTTCAGAACCATAAAGATGAAAGGTGTGTCTTCTTATTTATAATGAGCCCTGTTTATCCACAACTGAGTTTATGTTTGGAGAGCACCTAAGGATGGAGGCTGGTTGATAGGCCATCCAACCTTGAATACAGGGTAGGAACTTTCAGTCCCACTCTCTAGTTTCCTAAGAGGGGAGAAGGTCTTGAGATTGAATCAACAAGTCATGGCCAATGACTTAATCAATCATGCCTGTGTAATGAAGCCTCCATAAAAGTCCAAAAGGAGGGGGTTTGGAGAGCTTCCAGGTTGGGGAACCAGAACCATTTCATGTGCCATAGCCCCAAACCCATGAAGAGAAGCAACTTTGTTCAGGACCCCACCCAATATAGCTCTTCATCTGGCCCTTTAACATCCTTTGTAATAAATTGATAATCTAGTGAGTAAATGGGTTTCCTGAGTTCTGTGAGCCACTCTAGCAAATTATTACAACTCAACAAGGGGGTTGTGGGAACCTCTGATAGAAAGTCGGTCAGAAGTACAGGTAACAACGTAGACCTGTGATTGGCATCTGAAGCAGAGGCCAGTCCTGTAGGGCTGAGCCATTCACTTGTGGGATGTGCTGCTTCCTCTGGGTAGAGAGTGTCAAAATTGGGCTGAATCATAAGACAGCCAGCTGGTGTTGGAGCATTGCTTGTTTGAATGTGTGAGGAACTTCTCCTCCACTTCCCACAGTAGAACTGGTTCTAGAACTTTTCAAGTGCAAACTTTGTTCAACTTTGCTGTATGTATGAAAATTTTTGTGAAAAACAATGTCTATTTCTCCACCCAAACCCTAGGTGAGATAGTCCCTATTTTGTCTTATACTTTTTTTTTTTTAATCATGGTGGTACTGGTGCAGTATGGGATGTCAAAGCAAAAAGAAATATATATTACAGGTGAGAAAACTTGACTAGAGGGGCAAAGAAAGCTGTCTACAATCATGAGGATGACAACTTGTTAGAGCTTGATTCAATTCTCCTGACCCGTAGAGGTTTTCCGCACCAGCCTTGGATGAGTGGGTACCATAATAGTAACAAAATTAAAGCTAGATTCTGAGATGCCCCAAGGGAATGATTAGATATTGTTATTTGTGATATAAGGCACATTGTCTGCAACACATATCCCCTCCATTTCTGGCACTGAAATGTTTTCACTCCTGTGGACAGACATAATTATGGAAAGATATTGCTTTCTATAAATTGTGTTAGCAACAATAGCCTCTATCAGTGCTTCTCAAATAATCCATGTTTTTTTAAATTAATCACCAGCTAATATTTATAAAAATACAGTAACAATTAATTACCAGAAAATAGGCCTTAATAGAGAAACATGAGACATAAGCCCCAATTTTTTTATTATTAGCTTCAACAGACATTGTCAAATTGCTATAGAAGTTTCTAACGGCTTATTCTCAATTTCTATTCTTAGTTCTTCACAGATAAGTAACAGCTTTTGGACTAGCATTTAGTGGATGAGTCGAATCACAGGTTGGTGTTGAATTGGCCTAAGTTTTATGATGGAGAGACCTAATCTTGAATTTAATTTTCTCCTCAAATTAGCTGCAACTATTGACTAACCAGTATCTACTATTGCAGGCAGGGAACTATCACCACAATAATTAAACTCTCCAATCTCATCTACTGTGCTGTATGGTTCCCCCCCCCCCAAAGATATGTCAACCTGAAATCTGTGAATGTGACCTTATTTGGAAAAAAGATCTTTGCAGATGTAAATAAGTTAAGGGTCTCTAAATGAGATCATCCAGGATTATCCAGGTGGACCCTCAGTCTAATAACAAATGCCCTATAAGAAGAGGAGAAGACACACAGACCCAGAGAGGATGATGGGAAAATGGGGGCAGAGACTTGTGTGATGAGCCCACAAGTTAAGGAATGTCAAGGATTGCTGACAGCCACTGGATGCCTCAGAGAGGGATGGAGCAGATTTTTCTCTCAGAACCTCCAGAAGGAACCAACCTTATCAGCTCCTTGATTCTGGACTCTAGTCTTCAGAACTGAATGAGAATAAATTTCTATTGCTTTAAGCTGCCCAGTTTGTGGTAATTTGTTACAGTGGCCCTGGGATACAAATATACCAACCTATAAAGAATTGGTTGATCTGGACCAGATCCTGGAAACCACCTTCACTGAAACCCAGATGGAACAGATTTTCTAGAAAGCTCAAGGCCAAGGAATCAAGTCTCACTCCTCGCTTTCCATTTTTAAGAGAAGAAACCATCATGAAATAAAACATTAAGTCAATAAAAAAATGGTCAACCTGAACACCTTATTTAAAATTCTACCCCCTAACGCTATCAACCTCCCTTATCTTAACATGGCATTTATTTTTGACCCAATAAATACTTTTATTTATTAATGTATTTATTTATATTAGCTATATACTACAACTAGAGATAAGATTCATGAGGACAGAGATTTTTGTGTATTCTCTTCGCTGTTGTATTCCTAACATACAAATCACTGCTTGCATATGGTGAGTATGCAATAAATACTTAAATAAATGACTAAATGCATTTTAACTGAGTATCAGTGATGAGAAGGTCAATGAAGTAAGAGGTCCATCGTTAGGGAAAATTTAAATGACCTGATTTTAATGAAGAAAGAACTTTTTTGTTCTTTCATATTCCCTATTAAAGACAAAGATATTCAAATAGGAGAGAAACAAATATCATTAGGAGAAAAGTGAAACCTGGAGTGGGTGAGGATTTGGTAAGAGAATTCCTCATGGTCTAAATTAATTTTAATTTCTAGGCCCAGGAGAAGTACCCTTTACTCAATTGATTTACGTATCGGCATACAGAACTTGCAGATGCAATTATAGAACCATCACCTTACCTTTTCTTGGAGAAATGATGAAAATGTCAGGTAGGAGGCTGAGAAATAACAAATGTTTTAATTTCCAAAAGAGGACAAAGTATCTTCAAGAAATTCTAGACCAGCATTTCTAATTCGATTGTCTTCAGGAGCTGGGACGCTGATGCACGTTAATGAATCAGGCAGGTTTCCTTTCCTTTCCTCCCCACAGTAGCAAACATTTAATTAGGCAACATTTATATAGTACTTGTGTGCCAAGCCCTGCTCTAAGCATTCTACATGGACTAACTGATTTCATCCTCATGAGAACCACTTTAGAAATGTGCTATTATCCACACAATAGGGATCTCTTATAGAAGAGAAAACAAAGAAGTTAAGTTATTGGTCTGGTTAAGATAGCTAAAAAGTGACAAAATTTTTAGGACTCGAGTCTTAGTGCTCTGACTCCAGACTATGTGCTCTCTCCACTACTCCAATGCTTCTCAAATGGAGCACGCATTAGCATCATCAAGAGAACTTATGGAAACATGGATTTCTGATCCTCACCTTTGGAGTTTCTGGTTCAATAGGTCTGGGATGGAACTTGAAAATTTGCATTTGTAACAAGTTCCCAGGTGATGCTGACACTGCTGCTCCTTGGAACACACTTTGAGACCCCCTGTACTATGCTCTCCATGCTAGTGGCAAACTAGAGAAGGCATGATGAAATCATCCATTTAAAATCATTTAAAATCATCCACATTCACATGTAGTAAGCAGGAGGAGGAGGGAAACGGGAAGATGGGCTGTTTTGGGGCTGAATATGTCCTGCTTGCTGCAGCACACCAGAATGAACCAGGTCAATAATCAGGAAGGATCTGTTGTGATATATTTGAGTCCTCTTTGTACCCAACAGCATTTATGCATCAAGCTGGACATGGTCCCTAAATGGCTTGTCACCGAGAGCCATAATGCATTCTTTTGAGCTGAATAGCGTCCTTCCAAAATTCATTTCCACTCAGAACCTCAGAACCCTAACCTGACTTTGTTTGGAAATAGAGTCATTGCAGATGTTTTTAGTTAAGATGAGGTCATGCTATGCTGGATTAGTGCGAGCCCTAAATAGAATAATAGCCTTGATAGTGTAATAGCCCTAAATCAATGACTGGTGGTGTCTTTACAAGAAGAGGAGAGGGCAGAAGGATACACACAGGGAAGACAGCCACGTGAAGGCAAAGGCAGAGATTGGAGTTGTGCTGCCATAAGCCAAGGAATGCCAGAAGCCACGAGAAGCTCAGAAGGGGCAAGGAAGAATTTTTCTCTAGTGTCAGCTGGGGAAAGGGGAAGATACCATGTTTTGGGACTGAATATATTCTGCTTGCTATAGCACCCCAGAATGAACAAGGGCAATAATCAGGAAGGGTCTGTTGTGGTATATTTCCGTGCTCTTTGTATCCAACAGCATTTGGTTTCAGATTTCTAGCCTCCAGGACTGTGAGATAATAGATTTCTATTATTTTAAGCTACCTAGCTTGTAGTACTTTGTTACAGCAGCCCTAGGAAGCGGATACATGCAGCGTATTAAAAAAAATAACAATGCAGTAAATGCCTGTGTACCCACTACCTTGTTAAAGAAATAGAAGAAATAGAAATCATTCCTATAATATTTGAAGTTCTCCCTCTGATATCACCCCCGTCACCTGACTCAAGAAAGATAACCACCACCTGCCTTTTGTCTCTATTCATTTCTTACCTTAAAAAAAAGAATGTTTTATCTCTGAACTGTGCATCAGTTAGGTTTTTATGGTATAGATAGGGTATAGATAGGGTTCTAGCATAGACACTGTTTCATTTGCTTCATATCCTTATCAAAGTTGTTAGACCCTTTAACTTTTACCAGTTGGTTCAAGTGGAAACCATTGTGGTTTGAATCTTCACTCTCATCATTACCAGTAAAGTTTTCTTCTCTTCATGTGTTTGTTGGCCACTCACATTTCTCCTTCTATAAAGTGCCTTTTCAATTTGTTTTATTTATTTATTTTTTGGCTCATTTGTTTTTCAATTTGTAGGAATTCTTTATACAGCCTAGATTCTAATCCCTTGTCAATCATATGCTTCAAAATTTCTCTTGCTACTTGTCTTCCTATTTCCACTTTTTAAATGAGCTTAAGTTCTTAATTTTACTATAGTTAAATTTATTAATTGCATTCTTCACGATTCACACTTTTTGTTTCTGTTTAAGAGATTCTTTTCCACACTAACGCCATGAAGAAGTTATTCTCAGCTTTTTTTTTTTTTTGAAGATTTTATTTATTTATTTGACAGAGCGAGAGACAGCCAACGAGCGAGGGAACACAAACAGGGGGAGTGGGAGAGGAAGAAGCAGGCTCCCAGCAGAGGAGCCTGATGTGGGGCTTGATCCCAGGACCCTGGGATCACGCCCTGGGCTGAAGGCAGATGGCTCAACCACTGAGCCACCCAGGCACCCCATTCTCAGCTTTATCTACCATATATTTTAGCTTTGACATTTACTTTTCAACCTTTAAATGAACCGAGAATTTATATTTTGCTCATAAGATGAAGTACACATCCAATTTCATTTTTTCTACATGTATTATCAATTGTCTCAATTTGTATTGAAACTCCTGCCACTTCTAGACAATTTTCATTATTCTTCAATAATAGCTCCATCATAAATCAAGTTTCTATATATGTGTGGATTTGATTCTGGGTTTTGTACAAAACTATTTCATTTATGGGTCTACCTCTATAACAGTACTACACTGACTTAGTTTTATAAAAACCATTGATCTCTAGAAAGATGAGTCCCCCATATTGTTCTTCTAAAGTGTCTTGCCCATCTCTGATCTTCTTTTATTTTTCCTTGTAAAATTTTTAATCAGTTTGTCAAATCTTACACACATACACACAATTCCTCTTGTGCACAGATCTTCTAAAAAATGTTTTATAAACAACTCAGGTAAAGTCATGCAATACTGATTAAAACCCAACAAGAATGGCTAAATCTTAGATAAACAGGAAAAAAAATTAAAAATCTGGAAAAATGTCTATACAGGTTTCATAGAGGTCTAGCAGTTCTATCTAATTAGGAGTTCTAGGTCTGTGGGAACTTGAGATCCTTAGAAAGTTCACAGTTGTAGGAAAACAAGGCAAAACTAGGCAAACCCACTGACTGAGCGGTTAACACGCTAAAGTATACTGAAGAAATTGTCCTTAAAAAGAATAGGTAAACAAGCTTTAGTGCTACACCTTTATACACCTCCTCCTAATTCTCTAGATACAAAAATGATATACAGATGTATACCACAGGTCCTCAACTTGAACAATTAGAGACAATTAGACAGATTAAAGATCCAATTGTTTTTAAAAAGAAGAAAAGGAAATAAGTACTATACAAAAATTCTAAAAGAAACCACGGGATAAGTTTTGTTTGTTTTGTTTTTTAAATAATCTCAGAGTATGGAAGGCCTTTCTATATAACATAAGGCACAAAAGCCCCAAACAAAAAGTGATAAATTCAGCTACATGAAAAATTGAATTTCTACGAGATAAAATCCGCCATAAGCAAAATCAAAAATCAGATAATAAATTGGGATTACAATATGTTACAAAGCATTAATTCCTTAATGTATATAATAGATAAAAATTTCCTACAAGCCAATAAGAAAAAATCCAATAACTCAATATAAAAACAGAAAAGGTTATGAACAGGCACATCACAGAAGAGGAAAATGAGCTATTCTAAAGCATAAAAAGATGCTTAGTCTAGATAATAATAAAAGAAATGTAAACTTAAACTATAATGAGCCTACACTTTTCATCAGCATATGATCAAAGATCAAAAACTGTGATCATGTCCTGATGATGGGGATATGAAGCAATAGGCACTGTCATTCATTGGTGTGAGTGTAAATTACCGTAATCTCTATGGAGAATGAATTAACTATGACTAGCAGAGGAGAGGGCATTTTTCTGACTTCTAGGTACCCCTCACAGCTCTCTACTTCCAGCTTTTTTGTTTTTGTTTTTGTTTTTCCTTCTGGTAGCTTCACAATGAGCTAATTTACCAGGATGGAGTTAGATCATTGGGCTAGCACAAGACCTCTGCTTAACACCAGCAGCACTGAGATGTAAAGACTCTAACTTAGCTCTGATCCTACAAGGGCATTTCCCAGGCCAGGAAGTCTCACTTGTTACAGAATTAAGGAGGTATTCCCCATGAGATCACCCTAGAAATACAAAGAGCATAATGAGGACAGGGTCATTTTCCTAGAACACTTTCCCTGGTGCATCCAGATGTGCCCAGCCCAGCATGTCTCTTTTCAGGATGTCAGGAGGGCAGTGAACCCTTGCATCCTGCTGGCCCTACCACCTGTGAGTTTTCCCAATAAGCCTAATTTTCTTCCATAGCATGTGGTATGAGCATGCATGTGTCCATTACCTTCGTATGGACACTTCCAAATTACAAACATACATATCCTTTTACTCCATAATTTCACTCTTAAGATTTTGTCTACAGATATTTTCATACACACTTGAAGCACTTTATGCAAAATTACTCATCGCAGCATTACTTGAGATACCAAATACTGGAAATAATCTAAATGTCCATAAATAGGGAACTAGATAAATAAATTATGGTGCATGTGTACAAAGGAAAATGCTGCAGCTATAAACATATTGAGAAGCTCTTTATGGATATGGAAGAATTTCTTTTTTTTTTTTTAAGATTTTATTTATTTATTTGACAGAGAGAGACAGCCAGCTAGAGAGGGAACACAAGCAGGGGGAGTGGGAGAGGAAGAAGCAGACTCCTAGCACAGAAGCCTGATGTGGGGCTTGATCCCAGAACACCAGGATCACGCCCAGAGCCGAAGGCAGACACTTAACGACTGTGCCACCCAGGTGCCCCCAGGGATATGGAAGAATTTCTAAAATAAGTTTTTAGGTTAAAAATCAAAGTACAAAATCTATTATGTAATAAATTGCAACTCGTATAATAGAAAAGGATACATGTGTGCACACACACATTCATGATTCCATTTCTGTGCTCTGATATTTTACGTATTAAACTGATAAGATCAGTTCCCTTTGGAAAGATCCAATGGTTGCCCAGAATAAGAATAAGGTGGAAACATTTTACTGTATACTCTTTTGGGCTTTTAAAATTTTGAGCAATGTAAAGGTATTATATCTCTAAAATGAAACAAACTAAAATAAGATAATTATTCAGAAACTCAAACAAGTCATTGCAGAAGCTAGGGAGCATCAGTTGAAAGAGTTAGGATGGAATGTAGAGATAGTAGGGGATAGAGAGGGTTGATACTGTAGATAATCCCTAAGGCTTCTTCAGTTATAAAATCCTGTAGCACAATGATGTCTCAATACAGCTAGACAGAAACAACAGCTGTTTAATTTGCATACCACTCCCTTTTTCTGTACTACTCTAATTTTCATTTTTTCTCTTCTTTTCTTTGTTGTGGTTGTGGTTGAGTAGCCCTACCTATCCAAGCATGTTTTGGATGGGCTCTTTTAAGATTTTGGAGGAAAGAAGAAACATCTAAGATTGAGTACCTAATGCTCTTTAAGGTGGGCTACTTTCAATTTTCAAGAATGTTTAGCTTAAATTATGTGACTCTTCCTCCCCCCCAAATAAGGAAGAAAATATGTTGAAATATTGGAAAATATCAAAATGTCATGTGCCCCATGCAACTAGACTTTCAGTGAAATTATTTTCTAAAGAGTGGCGGAAAATCACTATGATGGCCCAGAAATCTTCCAAAATCCTAGGCCATTCCTAGCAAGGGTACAGAGGATTTTTTGCTCTGCAGGGAACTAGGGAGATGCGAGACAAAGTAATCACTTTCCACTTGCTCAAGTTCTGCCTGTAGTTTTCAATTGGTTATACTTTCCATTCCCCGTCCTACAGTGTTGCTGAGCTGTTTGGAAGGACTACAAACTTTTACTTCAGAGGGGGGCTAGAAATCTACATTTAAAAGGTTACGTTTAATGAGTAGTGAGGGAGATTAGGAATAGTCTGTACAGACAAACATCAACCAATATGCTCTCGAGAACAAGGAAAAAGTTGTTAACTGCAGCTATTTTGTAAATAATAACGATAGCTACTATTTATAGAGTACAAACTATGGTAGGCAAAGTACTTAAGTGATTTACCTACATAATTTCATTTAGCCCTCACATCAATCCTATAATGTAGGTATACTTATCATCCCCAAGCTCCAGGAGAGAAAGCTTACAATGACTAGGTCAGTTGCCCCAGTTCGCACAGCTGGCATTTGAATCTAGGTCTTACTCTACAAGTGGCACCATCAGTCATTATGTTATACTGCACTACAAAGAACAACATCTAGGTGTAAACATTACAACAAACAACTGAGACTCCTTAGAGTGTGAGAAGAAAGCAAAATAAAACATGCCCCTTAAATCATCTGTGTAGACTATTTCTTCCCTGGGCCTTCAGTAAAACCTTAGGCCCTATGACTTGCAGCTAGCAAAAGGGAAAAAAAAACAAAAACAAAAACAAAAAAAACCAAACCTCTTTTATTTCTAAATGCAGTAACAATCTTATTTCAGAATTAATATGGCCAGTCCATGGTAATAATCAAGACTCAAAGTTTTATTTGAGGTTAAAGTTTTTTATTTCACCTTACTACAATAAGTTGTCTCTGACTCATCCAACTTGAGAGCAGCAGCTTGAGAGGGGGTGAGGAAGGGGAAGAGTAGGAGGAAGAAGATATATTAGGGGCAGGAGGCAGGAAAGGTTTAACATTGCTAGTAATGTCACATAGTCATGATCTCACTTTGTTGATTTCTGAGCTTGGCAGACATCCAAAGCTGACTCATTATCTCTTGGGGAGCTTTCATGTGTTTCTCAAAGATTTCCCCACTGGGAACCTCCAGATACATGTCTGAGGTTAAGGCAATGTTTCTTCTCTAGGTGTCTGCTTATAATTTCTCCTTGGACCATGGACATCCAGTGGTCTATTCTGCTGGGAGTCCTATCTTCCCTCTAGCAAGCCTTCTTGGGTGAGTATCCATGCTGGGTTCCAATTTGAGCCCTGCAATTAATCACTGGGAAACATGTGGTTGCATGCTGCCATTTACCAGTGCAGCCTCCACCATTTCCCACATTTAGACTGTTCTTGAAATATGTATGGTATCAGTCTATGTATTTCACAGACTTTTAGGGACAAAGGTGAAACTCTGGGTAGTTTCCATCATATCCACTTACTTGGCTTGAGGTAAGGGGTCAGGACACCTCTCTCTTCCCTCGTGGTGAAGTATGTGTGTTTGAGTAAGAATTGGTAGTGAATTCCATAGCATCCCAATAACTTTCTCCAAAAAAATTTCCTCTAAAAATAGTCCTCTTTCTTGGCCTCTCCAAACTTCCAAATATCCTTGAGGCAATCATTATGCTAAGGGTTGCCAAAACAAATTTCCAGAATACTTCCTTTGCAAGTCATGCGTATATGGCCTGGCTTCTCATTTTAGATCGTGGGGCATTTGGCACCTATTGTTCTGTTCTCATTCTTTGGGGTCTTAGCTGAACTTGAGATAGGAAAACCCCATTTTAACATCCTGTTATAAATACTTTTATATTTTGGTTAGAAGTTTCTTATAGGGAATAGAAAATTTAAAAATGAAGAGTAGTCCTGTTTTTTTCCCAAACAAATAGCTATTTCTGCTTTTACTATGACATTTCTTTTCAGACAGAGCAAGAAGTCAAAATGGGACAGCTCAGATACTAAATGCTCTTTTCAGTTTTTAACCTGAAATTCTTCTTCCATATTTGAAAATAAGTTTATCCACTACCATTTTCATTCCAAATCTTAGAGCTTCTGAACCCTCAATTAAGCCTAGCTAACTTAATTATCTCAGCTAAGTGTTTCTTTCTCATTCAGCTTATAGTTCATTTATCCCTTCCTGGGATATGAGTCATTATGATAGAGCTATATAACCAATAGACTTGTTTATCTGGAAGTCATTTTAATGTCTTTGAAAGATTGAATTATCATAGCTTATCTGACTTCCATATAAACAGAAAGAACTGAATTCAATCCCAATAGAGAATTCTCTTCTTGGTCTTAATCCTCTTTGACTGCCCTACATCAATTGCATATTAAAGCTCCTGACCACATCTCATTCCACTGGGTTGCCTCTGACTCTTCCAAGATTAAGGTGACTTTGTAGAAATATCCTCTTCCCTTGGCTTCGGTAGCTGGTTCTCTTCCTACTTCTCAGGATTTCCTCCTGTCTCCTTCTTTAAATCCCCATCTGAATAAGTTTCCTTGGCCATTTTCTTCCTCCCCCGCCCCCCCCGCCCATGACCCTTACCAATTGCATCCATACCCTGGTGTAATGGCCATCCACATATAGTTAATTCCCCTAGTGTCATCTTTACTTTCTTCTTTGTTCCTTTGCACCTACTAGTATATTTACTTTACTGTGGCTCTAGTCATGTCAAAGTGTAATTATCTGCCTGGAAGGCTGTCTTTGCACCCTGACTATTAGATCACTGAAGTTAGGGATATGGTTTCTTATTCACCTACCCAGTACCTGACATACAGTAGGTGCTCAAAAATGTTTGAATAAATGAATGCAAGTTCTCTCTCTTTATCCTGCTTGCTGTATAACATCTGTATGTTTGGTCAGTCCTTCAAACTAAACATGGATAAAACAAATGGAATAATTTTTAACTACCTTCTGATGTAACTTCCTTCTGATTTCCCAGCTTCAAAGCTCTAAGATTTGGAATGAGTCCCTAAGGGCTCACCTTCGATTCTTCTGTTGGCCTTATCTACTCATGTAAACCGTCATCAAGTCTTGTCTATTCTACCAGGGCAATATTTTGCATTTGATCCTGCCCTCATTTCTAACTTCTGAATCTTCATTACCATTGGTCTGGACACATATGAACTTTCTAAATACTGCTGCAGAGAAAACGTAGTTTTGAAATCAGGCAGATCTAGGTTCATATGTTGAGTCAGCTTTTAGATGAAAAGCAATATATTTAACCTTTTTGAACTACTGTTTCCCATATATGATTTGCATTATAATCATTGATTAACTCCTCCACTAGATATAAACTCCTCGAGGGCAAGAATTGTGTCTTACTTAACTTTATATTCTCATAAATCAACCATGACTCCTGGCATACAGCTGCTAATCATTGATACTATTTGCTGAATGATTGAAGATGATAATATCTACATCACAAAGCTAACATAAGAAATAAATTAAATGTGATAAATGTGACTAAATGCCAGGAAGCCCAAACAGATATATGGAGGGGCCCATGTTGAGGATAACCAAGACCCCCAGCTAATACCATTAAATGAGCTATCAATCAGCAGCCAGCACCACCTGTCAGCCATGTAAGTGATGTCATTTT
This sequence comes from Ursus arctos, assembly GCF_023065955.2. NCBI lineage: Eukaryota > Metazoa > Chordata > Mammalia > Carnivora > Ursidae > Ursus > Ursus arctos. The sequence goes on from NW_026622930.1 coordinate 21,776,473, forward strand.
GGACTTTCCATTCACCCTGGAACTCCAACCAACACGATAGGAAACAGAAAAACCACATAGTCAATTGACAGAGTATGTATAATAAACTGTATATCATGTATAATAAACTGTTATTGCTTTAAGTACTAAGTTTTGGAGAAGTATACATAGGGTACAGCTATAATATAAAACCTAAAACACATAGTATTTCTTTTGAGATGGGACTGTGGGGAGGAATGAAGAGGAGTAAGGAGACTCAGTGGAGGCTGAAATGGCAATGAGGAAATTCATACTGGGGACTGAAGGAAAGGTGACCAGTCTTAGGTAGTGATGGAAGATTTAACAGCACTGTCACCTACTATAACATGGATGATAGAAAATATTACTGGTGAACTTGTGGATTTGGCAAAACTGATTTGCAAGAAGATTGTTGAAAATGTCAGTTGTCTTCTTTTAACTGCTGATAATGGAATGATGAAAGAGAAAGAAGACCCAAGAAAAAATTTGGATTTCAAGCAAAATTTAGAGGAGATTTTCTAATCCAAAAGTTTCAAGGTTGGAAAATAAAACTGTTTCTCGTTCCAAGCCTCTCCAGATGGCAAAAAGTTGGCAAAGTAAGAAATGACTCTGGGAAAAAAATCAAACCCAGGGTGATGCTAGTATAATGTGGTCTCAGGTCAAAGCCAAGTCAAGGATGTGTCTGTAAGATTATTAAGACCTCATAAAAATTAAAGTCCATGTCTCTTACACTCTCAGATTAAAAAGAAAAGCTTCTAAAAATTTTAAGGGTGTGCATTTTAATGCATCTTAATAGATCCCTCAGGTGGAAAAGAGAACTTGCAAAAATTTTAGGGACAGTGTTCTACAACCAACCCTTGCCCCAAGGTTGGAAGTGCCCTATAAGAGTAAATATAGCTTTGGTTTGCAGATGCTAACCCCAAAAAGTGTATGTGGCTGCCAGCCAAGGATGCTTACTCCAGTAAGAGTCATAGGAAACCTACAAAGTTTCTAAGAGAAATACCAGAAGGAAGCACTGTCTATTTGGACTAAAAGGCACTGAAATAGTTTGAAATTAATCAAGGCTTCTGGACCCCTAACGTTCTATGGTCAAGAATAGAATGAGAAAACTTCTCAACTGAAAGTGTGGACTATTTCTTATAGAAAAGAAAAGATGATTCAGTGGGCAAAACCTAGAATTCAGAAGGTAGAGCCAAAAGCCAAGGGGAATCACTCAGAGGGAGCAGACCTGGGTCCTAATTGATGTACATTGCCCAGTGCTGGAGCAGGAAGGATAAGCAATGTATGCCTGGCTGGGGATCAGAATTTCCATAAACAAGTGACTGCTAAGTACTACCTATTTTCCCTTTCTGAATTAGAATGTGTATTATGATTATCCTATCTCCATCTTCTCACTGTTGGGAATAGGAATGGGGTAGATAGTTCAGAGGTTTCTGAAACCAAGAAAACTCATTCTTAACTGTACCTAATTTAGATGAAAAAAATCTTTGACCTTGAGTCTGAACCTGGTGTTAAAATGGGATAAATCTGGGGGTAACAGGGTAAGAATATTTTTCATGTGAGAGGAATATGAATTGTTATGGGCAGAGGACAGTGATAGATCACCTTTACGAAGATGACTGCAACGTTATCTTCTACCCTACATACCTTTGCAGTATAATATTGCTGATCCCCTATCAAGCTATGGAGTATATTTCCCTTCTCCTTAAATTTAACATAACCATATGATCTTTTTTGAAAAAAAAAAGAATAGAACAAATATTGTGCTGTGTAACTTCTGAGGCTTGTCCTTAAACCATGTTATAGTTTCCACCTTTGCCACTTGGAACACTCTTTAGATCCGGAACAGTCCTTAGATCCTCACTCCTACTCTGTGAGGAAGTCCAAACAGCCCCAAGGAGAGGCTTGCGGCTCCTGGCTGATGGCACCACCTGTGCTCCCTGTCAGCAATCAGTACCAACTCCCAACAACAAAACTGAAATCATTTTGGACCTTCTACCCTTCCTAGATCCCCAGCTGACACCATGTGAATCAGAAGTACCCAGAGAAACTTGTTCAATAATAAATTGATATTGCTACAAACTCTTGGAGTGCTTTGTTACACAGTGATAGATTATCGAAATAGAAGGCATTTTTGGAGACAGACTGTATATATCCCAGGTCACTATGTGGGGGCCAGGGGAATGGTCAGAGCAGTCAGGTCAGAGTTTTCTATGACCTTCTGTACTTAACCCTATGGAGTTGACTATGAATCACCAATGATATTTACATGTCTGGGGCTCAGTGAATCTTTTGAGGCTTGGAATTCCTGGTATCTGATAGAGTATCTGGTTTAGTAAAAGCTTGATAAGTGAAAACAAACCCCAATGTATATATTCAGGAATACTTAGATCTTAAATTTCTTATTTCTAAATGTTTGGAAACAGGGAATATATACTTAATTTATTTCTCAATCTAGTCTCAATTTATTCTGTTGGGCTTTTCCCACTATTTCCTATATATATTTCCAGGCAGTCAAAACAAACTATTCATTTCCCCAAAATCTCCTTTCCTCTTCAGACTTCATTTCTTTGCTTTAATCCTTTACTCAATCATTGATGTAGAAGTTCTCTGTAAATTAAAAAGGGCTATAACCTTCTATAACTCTGCATTGGATTTTATGGATATATGTTTTTCTACAAAATTATAAAATCCTAAAGAGAAACGGATGTCAATTTTAATTTTGTTTCAGCCTCCACACATAGTAGTGTAGTAATCAAAAGCATTATATTTTTCTATATATATCTATCATCTATTGTATCTAAGTTCCAGATAAACCCGTATCTAATCCCTATAAATCCAAACTCTTTGATGGAATGAATGAGGCCCTCCATGATTGGTCCTCTGGCCTTTCTCCAGCCTCATTTCTGGCCTCTGAACTGCTCTCACTAGGGATTTGCAATGATGAAAACGACAAAAAACAAACAACAGATAAATAAACACCTCCCCCCCCCCCAAAAAAAAACCCAGAGAACAGGTTCAAAGGATTGGAGCAGCCATAAATAACAGATCTCTACTGTGTAGAGCCTATGACAGAAATTGCTATTGATTTCTCAAGATTCATTCTCCCCTGTTCTTTAATAATAGAACTTCTGAATGTTAGCTGGGTACATGACCATCCAAAATAGAAACTACATTTCCCAGCCTTCTTTGAGGCTAGATATGACCAAGTAACTAATCTCCCTCCAATGAGATATAAATACAAATGTCATATGCAGCTTTTAGGATTCCTAAAAGTTGGGGTTAAGAACTTTCACAGATTTTTCTCCATCCTCCTGCTGACTTGTGGACCTTATGGCACTTAGAAAGTCATCTCGAACCACAGGGTGAAAGCTTCATGTTGAAGATGGTAGAACAATAAAATAGAAGGAGTCTGGGTCTCTAATAATCACAGAGTCACCAGATAAGCTCGGAAATGTCTATCTCTAGAGTTCATTTGTATCTGAGAGCAATACATTTGAAGCTGCGGTTATTTGAGCATCTTTATGACTTGCAGCTGAAACTAGTCTTTTCTAACACCAGGCGTAAACTGGGAGGATTGTTGAATGAGTAATCCCCCAAGTATGAGGGAACAAGACTCTTATTTCAGTTGAAATTTAAGTCTTTGGTTTTCTATCTCTGGATCAACTCAACTCACACATAGAGAGAAAATTATCACTTTCATAAATAAAAAGATTTGAGTTCACTTTCAGTTTTTTTGTTTGCTTTCCATTTAATCTAGTTGAAACTGCCTTTGTATGACTTTTTGACAATAGCATCACTTCCCTAATACCCATTTCAAGTGAAAAATCACTGAAATGTGACAAGCAATTTCAGAGAAAAAGAGAGAAAGAAATAGCGGCATTTTCTTCTACAAAAGGATAGCAAAGTGCTGATTCCAAGCACTGTCCCCACCCATTCCATTCTCTCCCTAGATTCTTCCACCCACTTTATTTCCCAAGTTCCTACACAGGGATGATGAATGGAAGACACTGGCATTTTAACTGCCACCAAGTTGACAACATTTCCAAAATTTTCTCGTCTGGCGCATGTATGTAACTTCTTCCTGGCGCTAAGGCAGCCATGGCAGGACCCCTTGAGGCCAGTAACCTGTGCTGATGGCCATATGCTACATAGCACATCAAGCATCAGGTATGAGAAACTCTTGCTATGCAAACACCCAAATACTCATGCTCAACTTAGGAAATGGGAATGGGGATGCCTGTCTACATAATTTCCGATTTGGCAAAGAAGGTGGGATATCAAATGAGCATTGTCGGTAGCAAAAGCAACGGATATGCTTTATATTTTAAGAAGAATAGTATCTATTCAGCCAGTTGGAAGGTCAAAAGAAAGGTTAAATCATTAGTTTGCCTTTATTATTAAAATAATTCATTAAATTGGTGCTGTTTTAGGAGTCAAGTTCTCTGTAACCCTTTTTATTCCTGTAAAGATTGTTTTCCTTTGTGCTTACCCTGTTCTGTGTCTTAAATGTCCTCCCTATTCTTCTCTAATATAGCATATTCTCTACTTCCCTTGAGATTTTGTCATAAAGACTGGCTTTTTGCAATAAAAAAGTTAGAAATCAACTGACCACCCCCAAGTTGGGGTACCTGTTGGCTCCCCTTGGTAGGATAGAGAGATTAAAGAGAAAATCAGGATGGTGATTATGATGAGCAGAGGGGGCTTCATTTGAAGCATGGACTTCTAGTCCCAGATAATTGCTACTCAGAATGATACCACATAGGCTCCCACGCTTTATAATTTCTTTGTAAAGGTAAGTCATTGACTTCTTTGTAAATGTGAGTGAGTGATCTCTCAGAAATTACTCCAAGCAGCCTTGGATATTTTGAGGGAAAAACCAAGCCACATCACTTCATGTCTACTCTGTGGTGAGCACAATCACTGGGTATGCCACCATGATTAAGACAGGACCCCTGCCTTGGAAGACTCCTCTTCTGATAGGGAATACAGACATAGTGTTATTCCAGAAACTTGGTTTGTAAGAAAGGAAACAACTTGAGAGTGGGAAAATTAAAGGAAAGATGCATTTAAAATTTCATATATGCCAAAGAACTCAACATTAGCACTTGTTGGTATTTATCCCAGAGAGATGAAAACTTGTGTTCATACATTCACATTCATGTTCATTGCAGCATTATTTATACTAGCCAAAAGATGTGAACAACCGGATGTCCTTCAGTCTGTGAATATACAAACTGATACATTCATATAATGGGATACTACACAGCAACAAAAAGGAATAATGAGCCATCAACACATGCAAGAACTTGGATAGATCTCAGGGGCATTATGCTCAGTGAAAACAATCTCAGAAAATTTCATACCTTATAATTCTATTTCTATAACAGTACTAAATAGTACAACTATAGAGATGGAGAACAAGTCTGTGGTTGCTGGGTTAGGGTTGGGGGGAGGGTCTGACTATCAAGGGGTAGCACGAGGGAGTTTCTTTGTAGTGATGGAATAGTCTTATGTCCTGATTGTGGTGGTGGTTACGTGATTCAGTACATCTATACGTGAGATAAGCTATCATAGTACTATAAGCAAACACAAAATAAGTGTAGGTAATAATGAATCAAGTTTGTAGTCAACAATATTATACCAGTGTCAGTTTTCTGATTTTGATAATGGATTGTAGTTATGTAAGATGATACCTTTGGGAAGATACAGCCTGGTGAAGGTATAAGGAAATTCTGTACTATTTTTGAAACTTCTTGTGAGTCTTAAATTATTTCAAAACAAAAAATTTAGAAATTTAAAAAATTCCATTTATGATTTATCAGTCATGGGGCAGACATTCAGCCAACTGTCTTGGAGTACTGGAACCAGGGAGTAGGAATACTCTTTCTCTTATTGTTGCTTCTCTTGGTCATGACGACTTCATTCTATCTCTTCAAAATTGGCTTTTTTTTCTTTTACTTCTCCAACCCATGTGACACAACGTGGGCACGTTGCAGTTTCCAAGTTTTTAAATCCTCTCCATTCATGAGACCAGACCAAGATAAAACTGAAATTTCCTGATCTACCTCTCTGAGTAATACACTTGATTTCACAGTGCTTGCTCATTTCCCATGACTTCCTCTAGCAATTTTACTTTGGAGTATCTAAGCTCTCTAAGAGAGGGTTCAAACCCTTTACTTCCCTAACATGGCTTATTTTGGCTTCTGTTTTCTACGTAAGTGATACATATTGTTCTTGAGCTTCTTACATGAGGTTTTATCATCAAAAGTAAAAACAGATCTTTATCTTTATATTTGCAAGTGACCTGGTAAAAATACTTTTTTTCTTGATCCTCAGACATTTTTGCCTTCCACATAACCAAAAGGCAAGATGATGGCTCAAATAACCTCAAAAGCCTGTCTCCCACCACCTCCCTCCCACTACATTTATGAAGGCTCCCTTATGTGCAGGGCCCTGCCCTGGGGAAAGAAGCAAGTACAAATATGGACAACATACAACCAAATGAGTAAGATGGAGACATGGAAACGGACTGTTGTTACCAGACAGGGTAGATAGTGAGGTGCTGTGAGAAAGGGACAACAGATTACAGACTTCAGGAGAAGATTTTTTTAGGGAAGGGTTCTTGTGACCAGGGAGAAGAGAAGAATACATCTGAAATTGAGCTTGAAGAATCAGTGGAAAGTGAACACATTACAGAAAAGGGAAAGGAACTCCCTATAAAAATCCGGTATGGTAAATAGTAGAAGCTCAAAAACCTTGTTCAATGAGTAGGTGCCCGCTACGTTAACAACGGCATAAAGCACCAGTTTCTGGATGAGCGGGCTGAAAGGTCACAAGAGGAGTTACGTGAGGGCTCTGGAGGGTAGATAGGAGTGCAATGAGAAGTATTATTGTGGTGTGTGTGGTTTTTTCTTTTTTAATTATTTTGTTGCAACAGCTTCTCTATACTATTAATAACAAAGAAGAAAAACAGATTTCACTTACTTTGTTAGGCTGATCCTTCATGGAAATTTCTATTGCCAAATGCTTTAGTGTCTAAACCATCATGGATTTTCGATCTAAAAGCCATGGCCTGTCTCACTTGTTATCACACTGGGTCTTAACCTACAGGGGATTTTCTATTATTTAAGCCAGTGGCAGAGGGAGAAAACTCAGGTCATCTGATGAATGGATACCGCACAGAGAATGACTGAGAGCGTTTGTCCTTTGTTGGTTTATTAGATACATCACTGTTGTGTTTTTATTTGTGTGCTTCTGTTAACACACAGATTGCTTCAGGTCTTTAACTTACCTCAGTCTACTTTAATAACATAACGGTGCTTCACATGGAATACAGGGGCCTCAGAACAGTCTATTTCCATTCCCTTCTCGCCATTGCTCGTACAAGTGTTGTGAAACATTTTAGTACCACATTTACAAACCCTACCTTTTGTTGTTATCATGTTGGCTTTAAAAACTCAATAACTTTTAAATAAAGCTGAACGTGAGATTAAAAAGCCTTACATATGTGCCACATATCTGTCATTCTGGTACTTTTCATTCCTATTTTTAGATCCAGGTTCCCCTCTGGAATCATTTTCCTTCAGCCCAAAACACTATCATTTTTTAACATTCAGGACTGCTGGCAACAAATTTCTCTCAGCTTTTATTTGCCTGAATATGTCTTTCTTATGCCTTCATGTTTAAAGATATTTTCGCTAGATTTAGAATGGTAATCCGGTAAATATTTTTCCACCACTTTTAAGGTGGTTTTTCATTTTCTTTTGGTTTGTCTGATTTCTTCTGAGATGTCTGTAGTAATTGTTTCCTTCATTCCTCTGTATGTGCTATGTCTTTCTTCCTATGGCAGATTTAGAATTTCATTATCATGGTTTTCAGAAGTGTATTTATGATGTGTCTTGATCTGGTTGTGTGTGTGTGTGTGTTTATGTGTATGTGTATATATCCTGCTTAGGGTCCACTGAACTCCATGGATCTGGAGATTTAGTTTTCATTGCATTTAGAAAATTTGGGGGTGTTATTTCTCTACCCCCCATACACTCTCCCTATCTTTCTGGGACTCCATATATCATTTGCTAGACAACTTCGCATTAAGTTATTGGTCCAAAGCTGTATTCATTGTTTAATCTTTCCTCTGTGTTTCAGGTTGGATTGTTTCAATTACAATGTCTTCAAGTTCATTGATCTTGTACATTAATCTGATTGGCTGTTATTCCCATACATTGAATTTTTTTACTTCAGGTATTTTATTTTTCATGGTTAAAATTTCCACTTGGAAACTTCTGATATCTTTCCTTTCCCTTCATGTTATATCCATATTCTTTGTTTAACTCTTAAACATAGTGAACATATTCATAAAAGTAGTTTTAAAGACGTTTTCTGATCATTTTTTTTTTCTGTCATATCTTTGGTCTATTTCTATTGACGGATTTTTCGCTTGATTCTTGGTCAAATTGTCCTTCATTTTTCTTGGTTAGTAATTTTTTGTTTGTATGTTACACTATAAAGTTTATATTATTTAGGCTCTTACTTTTTTGTCTTCTTATGAAGAGTGTTAAAAAAATGTTTTGGCAGTCTTTAAAGTTACTTGAAGATTAATTCTACTATTTAAGCACTATTATTAATAGTGTACTGTGGTTTTTACTACAGGCCAAGTTTTACTCTACTATTGAATGCTCCACTCTGGCTGATTGGAATTCATTTGAACTCTGGATATTGTTCTTCCTGAGAATTCTTTCTCTGGTTTATAGATTTTTCACTTTATGCATGTGTAGCTAAGTACTCAGTAGCAGCTTCCAAGGTGCCTGGTACAGATTTCTGAAGCTTTGTCTCTATGTAGTTCTCTTCTCTCTGGTACCCATCCACAGTACTAGCTACCCAGTGCTCTGACCTCCATCTCTGCAATGCAATAAAAACACTGAGATCTGTCTGTTTGGGTTCCTTTGCTCCCCATCACACTCTAGCAGGTGATTCTAAGCAGAAAACCTGATTCGCTTTCCTTCTCTCAGGAATCAGTCCTGTGCTGCCTGTGGTCCAGTGTCTGAAAAGAGTTGTTTTATATATTTTGCTTAACTTCCAGTTGTTTACATCGGAGAACAAATCTTGTCACACTTATTCCCACCTGACTGGAAAGCCAAAATTTCCATATATTCTCCTGGAAAGTCTGCCTTTTGCACCTGCAATGACCTAGACAGTGCTCGTCTCTCCCTACGGTGTCAAACATCTGATTGTTTCAATCACTCTCGTTTCGGAGAGACACGCTGATCTTTATCTTATTTAAGTTATCCTGGGAATTAAAATATCCATTGCCATTTAAAAGAGATGGTGGTGTTAGGTAGAAGCTAGACCTGAGCAGTGGAAGGAATGCCCTGAGGCAGAGTCCCAAGTCCTTGAAGGGGAATGATGAGACCTCAGCTGCAGGCAAGGACGGTGATTAAAAAGCTACACATTAAAAGCCCAGGAGTACAATACCCTGACTTCCTGGCTTCTAAGACTTTGGGGCTGACAATTCAAAGAGCAACAGGAGCAGACAGGGCTCTCCTCTTCCACCTCTGCCCCAGGGTGATCCCTACCCTCACTGAAATACATTTGCATTGTGGATACAGCTCCCCTCCCCCCAACACCATGGAGGAAAGGCTGCGGGGATGGTTCCAGTACACACTTGGCAGGATGAAAAAGTCCTCCTCCCAACCAGTGGGAGGAGTTTCCAAAAGGATTGGAAACAGTCTCCGTTAGAGACCACTCCACTGTCTGTCACAGCTCCTCCCAGCCCAGAGAGACCCATAACAATCTGAAAACAATGTAGGGTTCGGTTCTACCTGGAGGAACCTGCCCTGCTCCCCCACCTTGAGAGTGTAGTTTTGATTTAGTAAACTGCTTTGTGCTTGCTACTTTCCTTCTGGCTGTCTTTATTCAAGCCCAGATCCCCACTTAAATCTTCCCGTGGGAAATCCGAGGACGGAGACCCCTATTCACACAACACAGACTCTCACCTGTAACTGTGGTACTTGAAACAAAATTTCACAAAACCTTTACCTCCAGTTTCCGTCGAAACCTGCCTTTATGGGGTTCTAATGCATAGCACATTTATTTGGTTTAGCTATTGGCTGTTTGATATGTTTTCCCCATTTTCAGTAGCTTCCCAGATCAGTCTGAGCCCAGTGGTGACAGCAGCAATTAGTGTAACACTACCCATTGTGATGCTACATAATTTATGTTTAATTTCAAAATTCAATGAATACCAGGTTTCCCCTGCTATTCAAAAGTAGAGCATTCCTATGAAACATTGGCAAGAGTATCCCCCACTTCCTGCATTAAGATGGTAACAGCAGTTTTCATAAGAACAAAAATGATCTTCGGATTTCTTTTGGTTAGTGAAAACAACCACTAACATAGGTCTTTTGTGAGAACAAAGTGGTATGATGCCAACTTTTGGAAAGCAGGAGATACCTGTAGATGCTACCAAAAAATAGACACTTTTATAAATGCACAGAATAAATCATGAAAGTCTCTTCCAGAGAGGGTTCCAGGCTTGGAGAGTTTTAGTCCAACAAACAGTGGAAAGGAAGAGAATGCAGAAAGAGGGAAGAGAGAGAGTAGCAAGGAATTCAGCAAAATATATATTTCCTGTATGTTTCAGGGCCCTGTCTCACAAAATAATGCCCAGGAGGCATTCACAAATTTATATAGCCTTCTATGTTGGTGTATACCCAAAGGAATTAATCTTTCAGTCTCTTTGTATCTAACAATAAAAAGCTTTCCCCGGTTTACTTGCTCTCCTCAGTCTTTACAAGGCGATTTCAAAATAATATCTATTCTGTAAATATATGAGCTTATGGATCAAATGTAAGTTAACAGATTTCTATGTAAAAATCATTGATAAATAGCAACCTGTGGCAGAGTGTGGCAAATAGGCAAAGGGACAGGAAGGGGCTTGAGAGGAAAGTGGAGCCACTCAGCTCAGGGGGGGCATCAAGATCAGCTCCATTAGTTACTAAATTACTTAATGGTTTTATTGATGACTTGCTAGAAGATATACAGGTGTTTGAAATGAATCTTTTTAGCTTGCAATATAAACATTAAAGGTGGAGGCGGAGGGAGATCTCGTGCTTGACCTAGAAAAGGTAGAACTCTGAAAGCAGTAACACCAGTGAGACAAAGAACAGGCAGCAGCAAATTATAAGTGAATTTGTAAAGCATCAGCCAGTTAAAAAAACCAAAAAGTTCTATCTAATAACCCTGAAGATAGACCTGCCTGCCTCCAGCCCTTAGTGGAGCCTTTTGATTTGAGGGGATTTTACTGTTTGGTTTTTGTAATGATATTTAATCGGTGTGTCAACAAGAACTAAAAAGTATGTTGTGTTGTGTGTGTGTGTGTGTGTGTGTGTGTGTGTGTGTGTTTCAGTTCTCCAAATTTAAACTTAGAACATGAAGGCATTAGGGGTGCCTGGGTGGCTCAGTCCTTAGGCGTCTGCCTTCAGCTCAGGGCGTGATCCCGACGTTCTGGGATCGAGCGCCACATCAGGCTCCTCCGCTATGAGCCTGCTTCTTCCTCTCCCACTCCCCCTGCTTGTGTTCCCTCTCTCGCTGGCTGTCTCTATCTCTGTCGAATAAATAAATAAAAATCTATAAAAAAAAAAAGAACATGAAGGCATTAAAAAGATTTTTTTTACAAAGCAAAAGTTTATTTAATTAGACCAAAACTTGCACAACTATTTATGCTGCCCTTGACCTCCCCATACTTGTCCAGGTGAGAGCTCTTCATCTTCCTTCCTCCTTTCCTGTTGAACTTGAGCAAGGCCAGGAGACTTCCTGCCTGCTGAAGCTCACACTGGCCTTCCTCACCTTGAACTCCCGATAGTCATGCAGTCTAATATAAAATTTGTTTTAAATCAACTGGTCTTTATGATCCTTAAGTAGATCATGTGTTATCACAGTCATTGGAGTAATTGACTTAAAAGTTCCCCCACGGCCAGGTCTGCTTTCTTGTTGTTGCTTCCCTTGCTGGGCAAGAGGGACAGTGATTTATCTGGTGGTTTGGGTTCCAAATGTCTCATAACAGATGTGGAAAGAAAAATCTCTAGTTTTAATAAATATTTCTACCAGTTATTTATTTAATATTAACATCTCCAGTGACAATACTTATTTCTTCAACATACGTTTTTAATAGGTAATAAGGACTCTGAAAATGTTTAAATATAAACTCAAATACCTTTAGGGACCACGCACGTCATAAGGCAAGCATTTGGGCCTATGAGAAAAGGGATGTGAGGCTTGTGGAAAACCCAGAAAGCCTAACTCTCATACCAACTCTATGAAGTAAAAATAGCTTCTTAACTCCATTTTACAGGTGGGAAACTGAGACAGAGAGAGAGAAAGTGATTTATCCAAAGTCATAAATGGGAGTTGAGAGTTAAATTCAATCCAGGCTGTCTGGCACCAAAACCTATGCTCCAGGTGGTCAGAAATGGAGTTGGGAGCTACATAGAGCAGGAGGTCTACAAGGACTGCATGTTACAGGAACAGATAATAACCATAATTGGTTCAACAATCAGGACTACATTCAAGGGGGAAATAAAAGGACTTTAATGCCAAAGCTCTTTCCTTTTTCTCCCTTAGGAAACTTTCACATCCCTCTTGTAGATGAGGAGTCCATCCCCAAATCAGGGCCAGCAAGAGTAAGTGCCCAATGGTATCTCAAGCAGAAGTGCAGTCCTATTGGATGAAGGGTCCTGGAAGAATGCAACAGGCATGGGTAATGTGGTGGGGATGTTCAAACACAGGCCTGAAGGATGCATGGAGAGGAGGACCATCTATCAAGTATCTCCAGAATCCATCAGAGAGCGAGGAAGCATTTCAATAGGCAATGCCCATATGAAAATACGGGGATTAAGTGGAGGCATTCTAAATCATCCATTTAGAGATGGTTCTTAGGAAAAAAACTAACAAACATTTTGACTTCCTGAAATCTAGCCATTTTCTTAAATACCTATTAAGAATGAACGATATTGATTCATCTCTTCATTAAGATTACTGGAGTACACTACCCAGGTAGTTCATTCACTGCCATCATTACTAAAATCCTGTCAGTAAGAAAGGCCATGAGCTTTTCCCACCATCCCATTCCTCCTCAGTTTTCATACTCCCTTCCTGCCAGTCCATGTCCTCTTACCCACCCCCTGCCCACCACACACACACACCCACACACACCATAGGCTTTACCATATCCCTGAAATTTTAAAGAAGAGGCAGGTGGCTGAACATAGGCTTGACTTGGCTTCTCTCTGGCTATACAGACTATAATGAAAAAAAAAAATATGGTGACACAAGGGCTCTATGCATGAGTGTTGGGTCAGTACTAGCAGGTCAGTACCTGCTTTAATGACCTTTACAATCCCAATCCCCAACGTGGCTGGGAAACTTAATTAGGGCATTTCAGTCGTTGTGAGCACCTCCGATGAACAGGTAGTATATTGAAGTAATTCTGAAAGATGTTTTCCACTTCTGCAGATTTCCCAGGGGATGCTCTGTAGGCTAGACACAGAAAATCTTTCTGCCTTTTGCTCTTTTATCCACACTCTCTGATGGAGCTGATTGCAGACTCAGTCAACTTGTTATACCTGTCGGCCAACTAGAAGGAGGGTAAGAAAGAAAAACCACTTCTAGTTATTTGTCAGGCTCAATGCTAAGTCATGTGGTTCCTGAGTTTTAACTGAAGGGTGTGTGTATGTGTGTATGTTACTGTTAACTTGGATCTATGTAACTGTACGTTGGGACTGGCAACAATTGAATGGGAAGTGGCTTTCACAGCTGAGTAACTTTTTAATTTTTCTTAACAAAACATGCACTGGTGTTAGTAGGGCTCCGTTGGTAATCATGGCTGGCTCCATGATGTGGTACCGTGGCTGGTAATTCCCCTCAGTGGTTTCCAAGTGTTTGTGTATCCTAGGAACACATAAGCACCAGGATAAAAGGCTGGTCTCCGGCTGGTGCGATACAATGCTCTCATGTCTGGGTGCTTTGATGAAATGATGGGGCATGCCAGAACTGTCAAAGCTTCTGGGCTGGCTGCTAAAGGCCTCTGAAATGATTCTCTCTTCTAAAAGGCAAGGGGCCAGGATTGAAAAAAGAAGCCAGCTCACTTGGAAATGAACATACCTGTTTGGTGGAAAAGGGATTTTCCAGGCTTAATTCCCTGTAATTCTCCGGTAGCTGTCCATGGGTAGAATTGATCATGTCCCCATATCTTCCCTTTAGCCCCATGTCAAAGCCACGTGTCCTTTTCCTTGGAAAACTGCCTGTTACAGGTCTGTGCTGCAGACTTGCCCTCTTCCGTTCCCTGCATTGGTATGACTCAAGGTTGTTTTTCTAATTCTAAGCTTAATAAAAAAGCTCTTTCATTAATAAACAAAGTTTTAACTCTTCTACACTGTAGGACCACATCTCCTATTTCTATGGCAACATCTTTATATAGGAGATCATTTCTTTTATCTTGACTGTGGATAGTGTCATTTGGACTATGGGAAGGTTTTATTATTAGTTTCCTAAACTCTCCCTATCCTAGCTCCAACCCTACTGTCCCTTCTTAGCTCCAGTTATCACCTCTATTTGATTAACTGTGTAGCGATTGAGTCAATCCTCAATAGCCATGCCCTCTGCCTAGCCATGGGCATCATCAGTCACCTTTTCATACTTGGTTGTTTATTTATTCAAAAAGTATTTATTATTGCACCTGCTAGCGATAGGAAGCACGGCACAGTCCGTCTTTTCAAAGTCTAATAAAAAAGATAAATGAGAAGAAATTATGGCTACAAGAAAGCACCCTTGAGTCAGAGGACAATCTAAGAAAAGTAAGAGTTTAAAGAGAATCTATTATACGGGATGCCGGGGCGGCTCAGTTGGTTAAGCGTCTGCCTTCGGCTCAGGTCATGATCTGGGATCTAGCCCCACATCGGGCTCTCTGCTCAGTGGGGAGCCTACTTCTCCCTCTCCCTCTGCCTGCTGCTCTGCCTGCTTGTGCTCTCACTCTGTGTCAAATAAATAAATCAAATATTTTAAAAAATTAAAAGATAGAGATAATCCATTATCTGCAACCAAGTGTGTGTGCTGGAAGTGCTGAAGTGATTACATAGGATATGTAAATCTAAAGTATGTTATTTATTGAGAACATTGATTGTTGGACAGCACTAGGTACATTAATTCACTAAATATGCTTATTTTAGTATACATCTGTGCTAGGAATTGTGTTTAAAGACCCTGCAGATACCAAGTGATGCCATCTGTTCTCTACCTCAGGGAGGTTACAGTCTACTGAGCCAGAAAGTGACCCAAACATTGTATTAGGGTGGGAAAAGTGCTATGATGTAAGAGTCACAGGAGGGCCTGGGTATCCATAGATGGGCACTCAGATTAGCTGGGGAGAGCACAGGGTTCCCAAGGAAGGCTTTCTTCCTTTAGAATTGGGCTTTATCCAAGTTGAAAACAGAAGAAAGAGTATGTGTGAAGAGTCAAACCCAGAAAATTAACATGACTCTTTCTACATAGCAATAAGCATAAACTAATAATATTACTCAGTAGGGTTTTTTTGGAACGAGTTTGCACTTTCAAAGCACCTGTAGTTCATGATGAAATTTAATCTGCATTTTGATTGGAAAAAAGAAAAGATGCGTATTGTTTCATCAGTCAAGAGGAAGCAAGCAAAAGTGCACTGTCCTAATGAGCTGTGTCTGCCCTGGAGCTCCACTGCCATATTTGCTGCTGAGATGAAGCAGCTGGAGGTCTTGTGTCTTTCCTCTGAGATGAGAGCTTCACCCTGTGCTTTGTCAGGGCGGGCCTTGGCCGGTGAGGGATATGGGGGAGACAGCCACACTCCCCTTCATGCCTCACAAATGATAATTTAGATGTTATTTGGAGCTTTGCCACTCAGGAACATATTTCTAAAAACAATTTTAACAAACTGTTCACTCAGTGGAATCTCAGCTAGAAGGTAAGATGCATGCACATGGCCCGAGGATAGTTACTCGAGAGACGTCCTTGGAATCAGCCTAGGTGAACCTACAAGATGTGAGAGCCTCTCAAGAGAGATTTAAAACTGAAACTGATTCTATCAAAACTGTCTCAGCTACACGGATAAATATCTCCCCATCCGGAAAAGTAGAAATATCTGAGAATGAAGACAAATGTGAAAATATTCTTGACATCAAAGAAGACCCGCGGTGTACAAACATGATGTAGGACGTAACTAGCAATTAGTAGCCTTGTCAGTCTCTAGGCTCTTCTCTGC
The DNA here is from genome assembly GCF_023065955.2 of Ursus arctos. Taxonomy (NCBI): domain Eukaryota; kingdom Metazoa; phylum Chordata; class Mammalia; order Carnivora; family Ursidae; genus Ursus; species Ursus arctos. Next base: position 21,792,755 of record NW_026622930.1, read on the forward strand.
TTGCTCTATGAACACTGTTAGTAGCACATGTAAATATTCCAAACACTTGTTACATGATGGAACTAAATTAAATTTTACCTGTTTATTTTTAATCAATGGGGAAACGTGAAGGACCAGTAGGCAGGTAGAATGGCCTTAGGCCTCTCAGTTTTCAAGCTTTGGAATTAGGAATGTATTTGAGGCATCCTCCCACTATTTCTTGTTCCAACTATTAGGATGTTACTCCCTGCTGTACTTGGATTAATTGAGTCACTACTGGAAATCCTCTTTGATTTTCCTTTACTAATTGAAAAAGAGTTCCAATTCCCAAGTTTCCCTGCAGGCTCCATGCAGACATTATTTTGGAAACCAACATGGAAGAGAGAAAACTGCTTGTGTTTTTTGTGCTTTTTTTCTAGAAAACTGAGAGAAATGTTGACCAACCAAACTAGGGTTTGATAGTCTATCAAGCCGTATGTATATAGTGTATTATCCAACGTCAATCTAAAGGAAACATGCAAAGATGTGATCTTTCTTCCTCTAAAGATGAACTGTAGTTATAGCACATTTTGTCATCCTGACCTTCAGTATTTTATTAAGAGGTAAATATTACATAATATATGTGTATTTATAAAAGGCCTGAGTTTCACAACGTTTTTGCTAGATCTCATTGACCTGCAGTTTGAAGAATTTGCTCCACTAGAAAATGTTTTCTCTTTCAAATTCTTCAAAGTGTAATGATTATTAAAAATCTTGTCCTTTCTTTTAGAGACACTTATGAATGTTTTTGATTAGAAAGATTAATAAGCTGAAAGGGTTTCTTTTAAAAAATATAAGAAACATCCTTATATACACCACTTTTATTCATTGATACTTAAATCTTTTTGTTAATAACTTAGGTCGGTGTTAGAGTCTCTTTTTTGATAATTCGTATCAAAACTCAAAAACAACTTATTCTTTGGATATATTTTTTAAACTCCAAATGCTCAGAATTAAGATTATTTAAGGATCTTTAAAAACAATCATTTTATTTCATGCTGACTAGATACAATGATTTAGTGATTGCTTCATGGATACCTGGACAAGCTACCCGAAAATACCAAGTGAATCATGAGGACCTGAGGATATTAATGTGACAAAATTGCAAAGTCTGTGAAACTGGCCCTGGTAATTTAGAGACACAAGACATTTTCAATTAGTCATTCAAATTCCTTTTTTGCTCTTCTCCTTTGCCTTTGTCTTCTACCCCTAAGTCTTAAAATTTTAAAATAGGGTAAAAGGTTCTTTGATAAGAAAGATTGAATTAAATGACTTGCTAGAAATCATATATTTGCAAGTAATAGAAAACCAAATTTCTACTGGCTCAAACCAGGATTAAACCAGGAGGTTTTCTAGGACAGTTATCTCTGAATTTGTGTTCCAGGTAGCACTGGTACTAATCAGTCTTCTAATTGCTATGATGATAGAAGACTGAAACAGGGAGGAGAGTATAAAATATTTTGATGATGGAAGAAGCATCCTAAAACATTTATAAACTTTTTAAATGATACACTCTGACTCAGGTAGGAGTCCATGGAGCAACCATCATGGCACCAACATCTCTCCATGCGTTTGTGAACCAGGATTCTAAGCATCCATGGATATAGAGAAGAAAGCCACAGATTAGTAACAAAGGCAAACTACACATCTTTCATTATGATCTGACTCCCATTTCCTGGATTGCAGAAATCTCTGGCTACAAGGCCAATGGTGTGATGAGGTGTAGAGATCTGAATTGTTCAAGGTAAGAGTGAAATCTGCATGGCTAGAAGAAGGTTGATACCATATGAGGGGACATGTGAAGGGCATAGCTGGGGATAGAAGCCGAATGTGATGGCAGAAAAGCATTGTTAGTCATCAGAGCAAGGGCCTGAAGTGCTCAAGAAAAATGATGATTCAAATAACATATTAGGAAAAAGAATTCCAGTTCAGATGAGGTGACAGAGTTCAGGAGATATGCCAAATATATGCCAGTGAGTGAGGACTTCTCTGCTTGAAGGTTGGCCACATGGTGTGAACAGATTCATTATTTAAAGGAAGTGCAAGGTTCTGATCATTTAACTTCTCTTCATGAAGGACTTGACTGGGGTTACAGAGTCATCTTAGTATGACATGGTAAACATCAAATGAACTTAATGGCTTGATTCATGATTTGGATGTACAAAATAGCAGTTAATAAGAAAGAAATGCTATTAGAAGTGGCCAAATTCAAGTATTCTCAATTCTTTGAAGGCAAAAGCTTGATGACATTTCATAAGAGATGTACCAATGTCATGTATGTGACTTTATACCTGAAGACTAAAAATTGGAAGAGATTGTTGATGTCAAAGGTACAAAGTCAATACTAATGAGTTTTATTAGGCTGCTGATTTTTCTAGACTTAACCATTCAGAATATAATTTAATTCAAATTATATTTACCACTTATCATCATGATTAGTCTTTAATTAAAGAGGACTATTTCATTTGTGAAATGCCAACCCATGGTGCCCCAAATACCAAGGGGGCTCTGATTTCCAAGATACTAGCTAAGTTTAACATGTGATATTGGGTTAAGCGATATGCTTTCTAGAGTACATACAAACTTACGGAATTCACGATTCATTAAGAAATCCACATGCCATGCCTCAGCTGAACCATCTGAACCTTAGGATCACCAAGGAAAGCTGAATAAACCAATATATTTGATTCAGGTTCATGAAATTTTAACAGGGTTTCTGAACTTCAGCCCATAAGTACTATGTTGAGGGTGTTGAAACTCTCAGGTTTGACTTAGGAAAAGATAAACTCAAAAAGTAGCAACTAAATAACCTTCCTTGCCTGGTGCCTCAGACATAAGTAAAAATGACAAAGGACCTATTCAAACTCTTCCACCCTCTATGCTTAAGTCCCTATTGACTATAATGACTCTCTATTATTTAGATAAGTAAAATCTAAGGGGCTTATGAAAGAATAAAGTAAAGCTGATATAACATTTTATTTTATTTTACTTGATACAGTATTTTTAAAAATAAGTTATTATTCTAGCTGAGTATTGAACCTCAGCATTTTTTTCTTTTTCTGATGGAAAATTTATTCTATTTTCCTGCTTGATTAATTAATATTGAATGTGATGGGGCTTGACTAAAGCATCACCCTTAAATTTTCAACTTGGGATCAGGTTTTAATGAGATATTCTTGATACTTCAATAATTAAGCTCCATCAAATTGGTCTGACCTACCTGCCCAATATGTAATTTTGCTTCACAATAATTACAGGAATTCATTCAATCATTCAATAAATATTTATAGAATACTTACTGTGTATGTTCAAGACACTGTCAGAGACTTGGGGTACCACAATAATTATGATGGACATGTTCCCTGCTGTATTAGTTTGCTAAGGCTGCTGTAAAAATGTATCACAACTGGGTAGCTTAAACAACAGAAATTTATAGTCTCATAGTTTTCGAGGCTAGAAGTCTAAAATAAAGGTGTTGACGCATTAAATCCTTCTAAGGGCTGTGAGGAAAGGATCTGTTCCAGGCTTCTTTTCTTGGCTTGTAGATGAACAACTTCTCCCCATGTTTCTTTACATCACCTTCCTGTATATGTGTCAGTGTTTGTGTCCAAATTACTCTTTTTATAAGGACACCAATCGTATTGCATTAGAGACCCACCCTACTCCAGTATGACCTCATCTTAATTAATTACAAATGCAATGATTCTATTTCCAAATAAGGTTACATTCTGAGGACCTGGGAAATAGAACTTCAACATATAAATTTTAGAGGAATACAATTCAATCCGAACACCTAACCTGTGGACCTTCATTCTAATGGAGGCAGGTGACATTTAAATAACAAATTACAATAAAGTGTAATAAATGTTACACCAGAGCATGGATCAGGCGTGTAAGCATGTGTAAGCACATAATCATGGAAAGGGAACTTTATCCAAAGGCAATGGAAATCCATTTTAAGGGTTTTTAAACAGAGTTTTGACATAATAAAATTTCACTTTTAGAAAGATCACTCTGGCTTCACTATGGAAAATGTATCATAGGGGAGACCAGACAACAGTTGGAGTTAGTCTAGTTTAGCATAAAAACAATGAGAATGAATGAAATGGATAGGTTCAAGAAATAGAGCAGACTCAGTAAAACTTAGTATTTCACTGGAAAATTAGAGCTGAACGAAAGAGGGCATTAAAGATGACTTCCATGTTTCTGGCTTGAAAATAGCAAGTGACATTTCTTGTAAAGGGAAATACAGAGAAAGAGGAGGAGAAGCTCATGTGTTCACTGATGTCCATGTTGGTATTTAAATACTCTAGAAAATCCAAATGGGCCTGTTAGTGGGCACAGTGGTCAGTTTTTTGGATCTCGATCTCAGGCAAGAAGGATGAGCTTGAGATACAGATGAGGGGAATTTCAAAGTGTGGGCCAGAGTTTTGTCACCAAATAGACAGCATATTGGAAAGAGGTCACAAGAAAAGACCTTAATGCTATTTACAAAGCTGTTGACTGGGTTCAGGAACACAGCAAGAGTGGAGAAGTACTCTGGAATGAGCAACAACTGAAAGCAGCTACTACCTCTCGGCTTGAGGGGAACGGGAAAGGAGAAGCTACTGGGATCTCCAAGACCTACAGTTATAGAAGAAAGCCTAAGAGGAATGATCTCTGGTAAAGAAATGCATCCACTGCTAACCCAGAGCCTGGCAGGGAAGGAGCCAGAAAGATATTAGTATCTTACCTCTCTCTTCCTGGTATCTAATTTCCTGCTGATGTCTTCCTTGACGAGAGGAAACCGCCAACCAAAGAACTGATGATGCAGTTCATAAGAGATCAGCTTCCTGCAGCACAGAACAGGGTAGAGAAGAGTGGACCACAGACCTGAGAAGCAAAAGAGGATATCAGCACAAGCAGCATACGGAAGATTAGTACCTGGAGTTTTGATAGAGACTTAGATCATCCAGGAAGAGATGTAGACAGAAAGAAGGCCTAAGAGCAAGGTTTGCTAAACGTCAGAATTTAAGTGTCTAGAAAAAGTAAAGACATAATAATAATAAAAAGGACTTAAACAGAGTGATTAGAAAAGCAGAGAGGTGGACATTTCATGCAGGAAAAACCCTTCCAAGGAGGAGAGAGCAGCCAACAATATTAAATGCTGTGGTGACACAAAATAAAGATAGACCCGTATGTTAAGTTTTGCTTATACAGTGGCCATTTGGGAACTCAGTGGGTAGCTCTTTGAAATAGTCGGGCTGGTAGCCATATTGTGTCCACATAAAATACAAGGAGCATGTGAGGAAATGAAGACAACAAATATAGCTAATTTATTCCTGCAGGGGAGTAGGAAATATGAAAGCATATTTTTTCCTTTTTTTTTTTTTAAATGGATTGGAGACACAAGCATGTGTTGCAAATCCCATCAATTTAGCTGATGTGGTCTTGGTCTTTCTCTGTGGAGCCTGGCCAAGCCAGCTTTAGGAAGATGATTTTGCCATTGTTCCTTAGGTAGCTGTGGTCCCTCCAGGGCTGGACAGCTTTGAACAAAACGAAGAGTCAGAAGCTTGACGATGGCCACCATTTGAAAGGTTGACATCTGGTTCTCTTTACTGCTCTGGGAATGGACTTTGTGTGTGGCTTTCCGGGGAGGGTCCACTGAACCACTAAGTCTGTTTGTTTAATTCAGTTGGGATTATCACAGTATTCACTGATGCCAATTTGATAATAGGAAGACTTTCCAGCACTCCCTTTGCTTCCTCTCACCGAGGCATTTGATTATCCCACCTATCTGGGGATTTAAACATGAATCTCTAAAGTGCTAGACTTCCTCAGAAGACCAGCTGTTGGAAGAGAAAACCACTGGGCTGTTCTACTTTATCACATTTTTGTGTTACTGTGACATATGGTGTGAAGCAAATATTAGTGCATGGAAATATAAAACATCAGGATGCATCTGAGTTATCCCTCCCTAGTTACATTTGATCTGTGAATGCCAGAAACACTCCATTTCATAGCCATATTTATCATTCAAAGTAAATCATGCATTTGGGGGGCATAAAATGAGATGCTTTGGAATGCATGCGATTACCAACTATTGCATAATTCTCCAAAGAAAGATTTGAATTATATGGTCAGTAAAAAGGGTTGCTGCTTTAGAGTGTGGCAAAGAGAAGCGGAGGTGAAGGATACATTATAATAGATTAATATTAAGCAATGTTATTTTCCCTTTCCTCTTCGGTCCTAGAAATCAATGCCTTCAAGTGTTGCCTTGTGGAGTACTTTTGTTTGCTTTGTTTATTTTGTTTCGTTTTTATTGTATAGTCATTCTTGACATTTAAAATCTGTAAATCAGACATTTATAGATCAACTAATAGTTTTCAAGAGATTCCCATTGTATTTTCAGAGGTGTGTTGTTTGCATAGAAATGCACTTGCCTCTAAGGCATGTTAAAAATTACATTTAAAATAATTTGCCAGCGGGAGAGAGTATTAAGATAGAAAAATCAAGAGTCAGTATTAGAGAAGCTGTGAGTAAATGCTAAATCTAGTGTTAGAGGTATGGGAAATTTCAGGAGCAAATTTAAGGTCAGCTTAGTTTCAGGAGGTTAAGTGGACAATGTCAAGAATCCTGAGGGTCCAAAATAAGAATCAGCGGAAGCGCTGAGGTTACAGCAGTGAAGATGTCTTAAGGAGGAAATTCGAAACTGTCCATCCTTGTTTTGCTATCTTCGTGCTCCTTCCCTTACCCTCTGACTTGCACTACAAAACATACAGTGGAGGTGGGATGAGGATTTTGAAATTTATGCAGAAATTGCCCTGACAACGAAAGTCAATTGAATACTATCCTAAGCCCTTTATTGCTTGTCAATATAAGGAATAGACTAGGGAGTACTAGCAGTATAATTTCTAGAAAGTACTTTAAAAATTGTTGCCTTAAGAACCTTAAGTGGCTATCTTCCCCTCAGAAGACCTTTCTAATCGTATACATTTGTGTATTTATACAATTATGCATTTGTATATTGTCCCTGCCACCTCCTCACCTCCTCTCCCCAATTCTATTCCCCAATAATTCCAACCTAAGATATGTCATTATGATTTATTTTAATAGCCCTGATTATTTACATTCCATCTGGAGATCACCTCTTTGGTTTCTAAGATATTAACCCACCTTTCACTCAAACTCTTTGGTGCAAATGTTTTTTGTTTGGTTGGTTGGTTTTTTAATACAGCGACCTCACATTTGCGATGAAGTATTGGGTAAGATAAGAGACTTGGCTTTCTTAGAGGCCAAAAAAACCAAAACAAACAAACAAAAAACCCCCCAAAAACCCTTTTTATCTTTTTGTTTTCTCTCTCTCTCTTTCTTTCTTTCTTTCTTTCTTTCTTTCTTTTTTTTTTTTTTTTGGTAAGATCCAAATTACTCCTGCTCACCAATTAGGGAAGCTCATATGCAGTCATTCCTCTTGCTCTTCTCTCTCCCTCCCCAACCTGCTGTCCTCATGATAGTCACTACACATAGTTACATCTTGTTTTCTGCAATGAATCTACCTCTACTCCTCCTGGAAGACTTATGATATTCTTCCTATGTGTTCTCATAGCATGTTCTTATTAAAACATTAATGCACATTACACATTGTATTGTAATTTTATTTCTACCCTCTCCAAACCACAATGTCCTTTAACTCAAAGCTCTAGCTTATCCTTGTCCATATCCCTACAATTTGGTATAGTACATAACATTTAACAACCACAATGCTAAGAAGGAGATACAAAAACAGAAAAAAAAAATTAAAGCAATGATAATAATACTAAGTAAAAGATAATAATTATTGAGGGTTTATTATGGTCCAAAGTTTGTCTTGGTTAATTTACATGTTAAAAAGGTTGGAAGTAGGTATGGTTGCAAGAAACAGAAAATCTCAAAATAACGAAGAATTAAAAATGAAGTAGTCTACTTTTTGCTCACATTCAAGAACTTCAGAGGCAGTAGGTCTGGACATAATACGTCACCCTGTGGTAGCAAAACCCAGGTTCCTTGTATCTTGTGATCCCCATCGTCAACCTCTATTCTGAAGGTCATCTCATGCCTCAAGATGGACGTTAGAGCTGCTGGAGATCCATCATACCTAAATTGCTGTCAGCAAAGAAAGATAAGGGGAGCAAACTCCTTCCCTCCACTCACTTATTTTAAGATCTCTTCTCGGAAGTTTCAGGTGGAGCTTTGCTTGTGCCATATTGGCTGGAGCTAGTCACATGATCATTCTTGACCGAAAGGCATGGTGGAAAATGGAGTCTTTTTTTGCGGTAATAATGCAAAACATTTATTTTCTATATCAGACAAGAACACAGCTAAGTAATCCAACTCTACTGCAGCATTATAAAAATCATCCCTTCACCACAGTGTAAGATTTAAATGCGTCTGCGCAAGGGTACATCCTGTATAAAAGTAGTAGAAAGATTGGTGCTGCCCTGCCAAGTACTTCCAGTACCCATCCGGGTCCTACTGCAATACTGGTAGTCCCGATGGCTTTATTGAAATAAATCAGTTTTAAAAAAATAAAGCATTTATAAAGACAAGTCAAAATGCCTCACAAACCATATATTCAACTAAAACTTTATGTATTTAAATGTTGTATTTGCCTCCCACTGATAAACCTGCATTTCACTCAAACTAAGCAATAAATCTTCCATACTGAAGTATCTTCCTTGCTCAATTAAAGGAAAAAAACCTGAAATGATCAGTTAAAAAAAAGAAAAAATGCAGGAATTAACATACCCTTTTAAATTGTTTTTAAATATTTTGAAGGTTAAAAAGGCTTAAAGTTTGTAATTCCTAGTAGGAGAACATTATCTCAGTGAATAACCTAATGGAAAACCACTATAAAATGTTTCAGTTGCACATGGGGCAGAGGGATAGGGATTCTCTTCACAGCACCCTCGCTTTCTCTAGGAGAAGGTGAGAGGTACACTGGTTTGTAGTACTGTGATGGCCACTAGCTGATCAAAGTTGCTCTTCCTTCGGCAAGGGCTTTATTAGTTAGAAGGGCATCTGGCTGACAATTTGCTAATGAGATTCATAACCTTTGGGTTGCTCTGATATTTTGAGGTATTTGCTGGTTTCTGGGCCACATGCTGGAAGGCCACCGTAACTTCTGGATCCCGCGTGGCTCTAAGAACCTCTGGATCACTAAGAATTGTATTGAGCCCAGGTGTTCCTGCCATTCCAGGCATTCCTCCAGGAAAGTCACCTGGGAAGGAGCCATGCTGAGCTCCTGTTTGTCCTCTGGCGTCTTCCTCCCTCTGGGCTGTCTCCTGTTCTTCCCAAGCCTTCTTAGCTCTTTCTATTTATTTGATCTCCTGCTCTTCACGTTTTTGCTCATCCTTTTTCACATATTCAGCAATTTTCAGGGCCCTTGGTTGAACTTTCTTCAGCATGCACAAGCATCTTCTTCATAATCCAGTTTACAAGCATGGGCAAGATTATGTGCTGCTGCTTCCCAATGGCCCAGAAGTCTGTGTGCTTTCCCTCACCACTCATAAGGCTGAGCTGAATCGGGATTCATTTCAATAGCTCTGTCACAGTCTCAGATGGTAGCATTGGCTTCTATAATTTGATGAAGACACTGACTCTCTTGGCATAGAGAATGGCCAAGCAAGGATTCAGCTTGATCGCACCTGTGAACAAGTCAATGGCTTTCTGTAGTTCACCATCACTTAGGGTATCAATGGCAGCCACTGTTTTTTCTCATTTACCTGACCCATCATTTTCTCAGTATGCTCTACATTTTTATCTCCCATTTCTTGAGGGGTATCAGTATCTGGTTCAATCACGCTTTCATCGTCAATTTCTAGACCACTTTCCTCACTTGATGGTTTGTCTGTCTTTATGTTTTCCTCCACCTTCTTACTATCTGTTTTTTCTTCTTTGATATTGTCTTCTGATTTAGTTTTATGAACAGCAGGTGGTATTTTACCCACCATGCTCTCCACCCACTCGCACAGGAAGCGTATTTCCTTGATGTGCAGAATGCTTGGATCCTGCTTACACATTTTCACCAAGGCCTAAAGCACATTCAGTCTGTGGAGATCCATTGTCCAGAGGCAATGGGAGGTGGCAGGAACGACAGAGGTTGCAGCCTGATCCCAGGTGTGGGTCCTACCTCAGCGTGACCATGTGGAAGGGATGGAAATGTAGTCTTTATTCTGGTAAGCCATGTGACTAAATAAAAGTTGGGGATTCTCTTAGGAAAGAAGGAAGGAAGAATTGCCATTAGAAGATAATTGGCAGTCTTTGGCATATGTATATTAACAAATTTAACCCTCTAAACAACCTTATGAGTACTAACCTTAGGGTACTCTATACATACTATTCATTTATTTGATAAATATGATTGTGCATTACTGCATATTAGATGTAGTTCTAGGGTCCTGGGATTTGGCAGGACACAAGGCAGGCAAGCCCCTGTCCTCTTGGAGGTTTTATTTTAGTTAGGAAGGCAGACATTAAACAAATACATATATGATATGCTATATGGTGATAAGAGTAATGAAGAAATGTTAATTGGAGTGAGAGAATAGTGTATAATGCAGTTAATTTAAATAGAGGGATCCTGAAAGGACTTTGAAGAGATGACTTCTGAGCAATGATCTGAATGGAGCCATAAGAGCATCAGGGAGAGGTTTCCAGGCAAAAGGGGAAAAAAAAAAAAAAAACCCTTCAGTTGGACATTAGGGAATTTGTAAAAATGCTGGTGAACATGGAAATAAAATCAAAGAAAGAGAGAGGTAGGGTCAGACTACATAAAGTTATAGCAACTGTATGAGTTTTATTTTAAGTTTATGGGGTCACTGGAGTTTTGGGACTGGTGAGTGAAATGATTAAATTTATGTCTTAAATAAGCCATTTTGGTTGCAACATAAATAATGGACTCAGATGGTAAGGGGCCAGTGGGGTAGGAAGCAGAGTGAAAGCAAAGAAAGCAAAAAGAGACTATTTCAAGAGTGTAGGTGAGAGATGATGATAGCCTTGATGAGGATGGCAGTAATATTGAATATGATAAGTGATAAGAGGCAGGATATACTCTGAAAGCAGAGCTGGTGGATCTAATGTAGTAAGAGTGAAAGGCACCAAGGATGACTTGTAGACTTTTAGAATGCTTAATTTTATGTGTCAACTTGGCTAGACCATGGTGCCCAGTGTTTGGAATTGGTTCTCCAATCTTATTAGATTAAAAGGCACTAGTGAAGGCTTCCACTGGTGAAGAGAATATGGATAGTTTGTGGTGTGATGTGACAATGGAGATTCACAAAGTATCACCATTGGATACTCCTAATCAAATACTTATGAGGCAAGTTTCTGAGTGACCATGTATTTAATATTTTAGAACATTTTTATCAAAATAATGAGTATGAGATTGGCTAGGTGCTCCTAATTGCACTGGACCAAGTAAGAAAAAGAAGGATGAGCTTAGGAATCAAATTCCCAGCTCATGTGCTACATAAATGACCTGAAAGTTTCTGTGTCTGTCTTGAAAGAAACCCTTATCACCTGTAGCCAAGGAGCTGAGAGTGCTGAAAACCAAACTCAGAGTCTCATCCTGCAAGTGGTTGAATTACAATGCAAATTGAATTTTCAACCTCATGGGGTGTCTGCTATTAAAGTGAGGGCATAAATTGGGAAGGAATGAGATCCCGAAAATTGGAATAGGGACATATGGGAGGATCCTGATAAAGCTGGGGACATTGAACCCTTTAACTCCCAAGAGTCTTCTTTGCTGGTAACAGCAGCCACTCCATCCTCATCTGAGGAGATTAACCTTGCTCTGCTTAAAGAAATTGTAATGGCCTCCCCTGAGGTAGTTGCCTTGTAAGACCCTGATGATTCTCTTCAGGACCACCCCCCACCACTGTCTTTGCTTCTAGATCTATCACTTGACTCAAGTTCCTGCAGGCCCCTGATGGTGACATACAAAATGTGACCCATCAAGAGGTGTAGTACACTCCACAAGAACTACATGATTTTTCCAATTTATATAAATAAAAATCCAGGAAATATGGGTGGAAGTCAATATTTAAGGGTGTGGCATAATGGCGGAGGGACCATAAAATTGGATCAGGCAGAATTTATTGATATGGACCCACTAAGCAGAGATCTGGATTTCATGTTGCAGTTTAGGGGATTAGAAAGAGCTCTAACTGGAGGGACCGTTGGCTACCCTAAAACATGAACCAACAGGTGGCCTACACTAAATGAACTGAAATGCCAGAACGGCCTTGATAAACTATAGAGGAAGAGATTCAAAAGCTTAGGGAGATCAGAATGTTAGAATGGATGTATCACTTAAGATCTCCTCATCCACTCAAGGAGGGTACAGAGGATATACTTTTCAATGTAACTATGAGCAGTAAGTTTGTGAGGGGAGGCCCAACATTCTTGAAGAGCTCTGTGATTGTTCTCCTCTGTAGGTCAGAAATTATAGTGGGAACAGCTGTCACTGACTTGGAAAACCTAAATGCAATGGAAGTAATTGAATCCCAAGGTGTCAAAGGCCAAGTGGTGCTATTTAATCACCAAAGGCAAGGTGGGCACAGTTACTCTAATGGACAGCAGAATCAAAACAGCCATTACAATATTATGATTTGCAGAGGGCTACAGCATTGGCTAGCTGCTCGTGATATTTCTAGGAGTAAAATACATGGTAAGTCTACTAAATTCTTACTTTATTTGTGTAAGCAGAGAGTTCTAGGTCAAAGGAACAAAAGTCAAATTTGAATCATAAATGCAGAGAGTCATGACCGTAATTAATTCCTAAACTTGAGCCACTTTATAGGCTCAGGGCCCCTTGAACTGATTGAAGGGGAGGCCAGTTCCCCTTGAAGGACCCCACTACACTGCCAAAATTGTATACTGCTATTCTTTCCCCCAGTCTATTCCAAAGGGATATGTGGCCTTTTACCAACATGACTGTGCATTGAGAAAAAGAAAATAATGACTTTTTTTTTTACAAGTTGCCAATGGCACTCTATTTTTTTCTTTCCAACATCCTGTTCTGTAGCTTCCTTGGCCCTTTTTACCCAGATGCTTAGCACTGGCCATGCTAAGACTGGTGAAGGCCTTGAAGTTCTTCTCCTCCTCTGTAATGACTCTGGCTTCTTCCTTCTTATAGACATTCCCTATGGGCGTGACCACTCCTGCTAGCTGGGTAACCAATTTGAGTTCTTCAGCAGAGTTTTCTCCCTTCTTAGGGGCTGAGGGCTTCCTGGGGAAGAGGATGAGCTTGGACTGGTATCCATTTCAGCCACTGCATGTTGGACTGCAGGGATTCCATGGACTTGTTCCACTTTTTTGGATCCACTGAGATCCCAATGACCTGTGCCACCTTCTTGTGGATGACAGCCACCCTTAACTCTTCCAAGCTGAAGCCCCTGCCAGCTCGCACTTTGGCGTGATACCTTACTGTGGGACACTTCACAATGGGCTAGGTGGGTCCACATGTCAGGCATGGGGCAATGCAGCATGCCTTGGCCTGCCAGGCCTTGTGTCTGCGGATCTCCCGGCGCCAGCTGGTTGAACCACATTGCCATGTGCCCCTGCCAGTCATTGTGGAAGTGGGGCTTCAGGATCATGCCATTCCAGCTGGGTGCCATGGCTGCTGCCTACAAGCCTCCTCTGAGGAAGGACTGAAAATAATGACTTTTTGAGGATTATTGGACACAAGCTCTGCATCAACACCAAAGATATATGCGTGTGTGTTTATATATGTATATATATGTATATATAATATCTTTGATTTTTTCCCTTTTCTCTTTATCATATAAGATGTGTTCACTTTAAATCGCAGTATTTAATTACAAGATATCAAGAAGAAAATTGAATATCACCCAAGGACTTTGCATCCTTTCCTAGGGAAAATATGAGTGTATTTTGGATGTACATAGGATTTCTGTATCATGTTAGAATTATGACCTTATTATGGACTTTATTTAGAGATTAAATATGGTTTAAGAAGATGCATATGGATGTCAAATTGATAAGGGGTGGACTGTGATGGTTAATTTTATGTCAGCTTGGCTAGATGTTGCAGTGAAGATACTTCTTAAATTAACATTTAAATTTAAATTTAATTTAGATTAACATTAACATGATTAATGTGATTAACATTTAAATCAGTAGACTCTGAATAAAGCAGATTACCGTTCATAGTGTGAGTAGGTATGCTCCAATCAGTTGAAGGCCTTAAGAGCAAAGACTGTGGTCCCCTAAGGTAGAAGGAATTCTGCCTCCTGACTGCATTTGGACTTAAGTTACAACATCAACCCCTCCCTGAGTCTCTAGCCTATTGGCCTTTCCTATAGATTTTAGACTTGCCATCCCTCACAGTTGCATGAGCTAATAATTATTTAAAAATACATCTCTCTTTCTATATGTTTATATATTTTATTGGTTATGCTTTGTGAAGACCCCGACTAATACAATTTGATCTGAGCAGGGAGGTGAATTGTTGTAACATTGACAAAGATGGAATAGATAGACGAAGAAGTGAATTGTGGTGGGGAGGGGAGAGAGGAAATGGAGAGGAGCATGAGTTTTGTATTAGACATGCTAATTTTGAGAACCTTATTAGACAACCAAGAGGAGATGTTGAGTAAGCAATTGGTAAATGAGTTTAATCCTCAAGGGATATGTCAGAACTAGAAATCTAAAATTGGGAGCCATCAGCATATAGAAGATGTTTAAAACATTGGGACTAATGAGCTCAACTGTAAAGAGAATGTTGGAAGAGAACAGAAGAGAGCTGATGACTGAGTTCTGAGGAAGTCCAATGTTTAGAGGTCAGGAAGAAGAATCAACCAAAGAAACTCATAAAGAACAGCCACAAGTACAAGTACAAGAAAACTCAGGAGAGTATAGTGGTCTAGAAGATAAATAAAGAAGGTGTCTTAAGAACAAGGAATTCATCAACTGTGTCAGATGCTGCCGAGAATGGGGAATTGTTCATTGGGTTTGGCTTAGTGGAGGTCCATGGTGACCTTGAGAAGTGGGATATCAGCAAATGGTAGGGGCAAAGCCTGACTGGGATGGGTTGCTTCTACTACCCCAGATGGCATTTTACATGTTTTTCTGATCCTCAAAACTCTATTCATATTCTACGTCTAGATGATAGCTTCAACTCTTATTTCACCGGGAGGAAGATTCAAAGCAATCAGAAGAAAACTAAAGTATTTCCCCATTATAGAATCTAGTTATCTGTTGCATTTTCATGCATATACTCAGCTTCCCTGCTCCTATTTAACTCCTTGCTTTAATTTAATATTAGCCTCCCAGAATGCACTCAATCTCATCCCCTCTTGCCTGTTCTATGACTTTCCAATTGCAAATACACTTTCTCCTCTGCCTCCTTTTTCTCTCTTTACTACATCACTAACATCGTCATACAAAAATACAGAAATATCTCCCATCAAAAAAAAAAAAAAATCCTTCCTGGATTTTGTTGTGGCGAAGATATATGGCTTTCGGGTACAATTTGATGTGTTATATAGCCTTCTTACCCTACGCTGTGCTAGAACTTGTCCAGTAATGCATTAAAACCTAAGGAAGTATCCCTGCATTCAGTTTTCAATAACTTGAAAATATTAACAGTGAAAAGCTGAAATTAAAAATTTCTAAGTGGATTCTTTCGTATTTTCACACCAGCTAGTAGTCATTACAAATGCTCTCCTCGGCATCCTTACCAATCTTTCTCTGCTTTTAAATCCCATGAAAACCTATAGTATTGCCCCATTTCTGCTCATCTTTATAGCAAAATTCCTTAGAAAGTTGTTTGTTTTTGCTAACTTTACTTCCCTAATAGATATTTTCTCTTGAACTCATCCAAGTCAGGCTTTGCTCCTACCATTTACTGATATTCCACTTCTCAAGGTCACCATGGACCTCCACTATGCCAAACCCAATGAACAATTCCCCATTCTCGGCAGCATCTGACACAGTTGATGAATTCCTTGTTCTTAAGACACCTTCTTTATTTATCTTCTAGACCACTATACTCTCCTGAGTTTTCTTGTACTTGTACTTGTGGCTGTTCTTTATGAGTTTCTTTGGTTGATTCTCCTTCTTCCTGACCTCTAAACATTGGACTTCCTCAGAACTCAGTCATCAGCTCTCTTCTGTTCTCTATCAACATTCTCTTTACAGTTGAGCTCATTATTCCCAATGTTTTAAATATCTCTACAAGCTGATGCCTCCTAGGGAAATACAGAATGATTATTGGGGTGTGCTGAGTCCTACTTGAGGTTTGCCATCACAAATTCAGAATGTTCCTGTTAGAACATTGAATGTTTTTCTTCAGCCACACTGAGAGGCTATGGAGGAGCTGCAAAAGGGTCAAGAGCCAGGTTTAAGCAGAGTTAGAGTTTATCATGTAAAAATTACATGGATGGTGGTAGGCAAAATTTTAAAGATGTCCCTCCAAGATCCTATCCATTAGACACTAATCTAGGTCCTACTGTAAAGGGATTTGAAGATGTAAGTTATTAATCAGCTGAGTTTAAGGGAAGGAGGGTATCCTGCATTATCCAGGTGGGCCCAATGTAATCACATGAACTATTAAAAGTAAAGAGGCAGAAGAGAGATCAGAGAAATTCAAAATATGAAAAGGATTCAACACTTGTTGGCTCTGAAATGTAGTGGTCCACATACAAGGACCAGCAAGTGTCCTCTAGGGGCTAAGGGTGTCTCCCAGCCAACAGTCAGCAAAGAAATGGGACCTCAGTCCTACAACTGCATGGAATTTGGTTTGGCCAACAACCTAAATGAGCTTAGAAGTGGATGATGCTTCAGAGCCTCCAGGTAAGAGCCCACCAGACTCTGACCTATGGAATTGTGAGATAAATGAGTGTTGTTTCAAACCACTACATTTGTAGTGATTTGTTGTGGGACCAATAAAAACTCATCCATAGGTAGCACAGTTCAAGTTGTTGAAAAAATATGCAAAGGAGCGGTCTTTAGTAATGGACTGTAGAATTCTACCTAGCAAGGTAAGGAAGGAAGAAGTAGGAAGATTGGAATTTTGAGAAAAGTGGATTAAAATTCTAGATGAACTGAAGAATTATTGGAACCCATGCTAAAGGAAGTAAGCTAAAAAGATATAGGTTCCAAATATGGCTGTAAGAGTGGGTGGTAGACAAGATTGTTGGAAGAGGGAAGGAGAATTTATTGTTAGAAGGCAGGATAGTGGATGGATTATCTGTATGTGTGGTAAAACCTGATAACATAGTGACAGGTATAGTAGTAAAGGAACACCTATTGAATGAGCCAAGCGCTTAAGTCTCATGCGAAGGGTAAGGAAAAAGCAGTGTATTGATGGATGATTGTGTTACGAAGGGATGTAGGCAGTATAGTCTTATGGCATTTGCTTCAAAGAACATTGGATTTGGGGATGGTGAGAGAAGAAATGATTTAGACACGGTAAGAAAGAACAAGAAAGACAATTATCCTACCACAAAGCCCTTTACTACATAGGGTAGTAGTGGTAAAAAAACCAAAACAGCTATCACAGGAAAGAGCTTTAGGAAACAATTTTCCTTTAGAGAAAGAAGGTGAGGACATTGCTTAGAAAATTGTTTGTTTTTATGTTTTTGTTTTTCTGATGCTGACCATGAATTCCAAAGGGCAAAGTAGAAAGTTTGGTGCTTTGCTGGGGCAGGGGTGATAGTCATGGTAAGACAGAGGAGAGCTTAAGTTAGATTTAGCATCATACAGAAACATCGGGGAATAGGAGTTCTTGTAAAGGATATCATATAGGTCTCGGACTTCTTGTGGAGTTAAAGTGTTTGGCAGTTTTTTTGGAGAAGGTAGGCCATTAATTTTGTTTGTTTGTTTTAAGTAGGCTCCATGCCCACTGTGGATGGAGCCCAATGTGGGGCTTAAACTCACAACCCTGCGATCAAGACCTGATCTGAGATCAAGAGTCAGACACTTAACCAACTGAGACACCCAGGTGCCCTGGTAGGCCATTAATTCTAATTTTACCTTCCTTCTTGGGATTGATTTTTTTTTTTTTTTTTAAGGCAATGGGGCTGAGCTGGTAGTATTACAGGGGTAGAAATTAGTGATCTTATTAGGTGCATGAGAAGTTCTCTGGACCTTCCTTAAATCCTGATGTTTTACATTTAATAAAACTGAGGGAAAGAGAGATTGAGTAAATCTCCCTAGTTTCATCAGCAAGCAAGTGGGAAAAGCTAGGATACGAACTCAAGCAATTGGACTCCAAAGGGGAGTTCTAACTATTGTGCTAGAGGCACTCAGGAATGCTTGTTGACTAAATGAATGGATGCAGAGAAATGTGTTATTTGGGAAAATGCCTTTCTGGGGGTTAGGGTGATGTCAGTTTGCTGAAGACCCAACACTAGTGAAAGGCAGCCCTGGGCATATGGGACTTCCAAGACTACATCATCACAATGCCATGTTTTTCTATCTTGTGCTTAGGACATTGTCCTAGAAACCCAGTCACCATGCTATGAGGAAGCCCAGTCTGCACAGAGAGAAAAGGAGGCCACAGACCCTCAGACTCAGCTATCTATCATTGGATAAATAGCACCAACTTGCCATCCGTGGGAATGAGCCATCTTGGATATAGATTCCTAACCCTAAATTGTGCTCCCCAAATGATGCCATATCGGGCAAACGCAAGCCTTTTCTTTTGAGTCTTGCTCAAATTGTATGAGCAAAATAAAGAATTGTTGTTATTTTAAGCCACAAAACTCAGGAGTTTGTAATGCAGCAATAAATAACTGGGACATTCATACACCAAGCCACCCGATGTCCCTGAGCCTTTGCCTCCCTAGCTGTAAAATGAGGGTCAGATTATCAGGCCAGAGGGTTGTCATAGAGATTCACAAAATGGAAATTTACATATTGTGGCACAGGTAGTTAATCAAAATTGCCTTTCTCCTCATCCCCTCTGTAGCCTCTCAGAGAAGACAAAGCAACCAGAAGTGTCTTACATGTACATGAGTAGGCAAAATATGGGAGGAGGAAGAAAGCCTACTCTATCTGCTGATTCTCATCGCCAAAACAGCTCCCACTCTTAACTTCATTTGGGTCTCTGCTCAAATGCCGTTTTCCTAAAGAGGCTCATCTGGGTTTCCCCTATAAAAAAAACAGCATCTACAGACTCTCCATTTTGTCCCTTTCTACACATTAATATTCACTGTTCTTCATAGTGCAGATCGCCTGAATATTATATATTTGTGTGTCTATCATACTGTCTCACTCCACTGACATGGAAACTCCATGAGCAGGGATTTTCACTTAAGCCTCGCTCTCTCTGCAGCACCTGGAACAGTGCCTGACCTACAGCAGGAGCTCCATAAATATTTGTTGAGTGGCTCAATGAATGAATTCTTTCTGGTATAGTCCCTCCTCTTGTTTTAACTTACTTCTTTCAGATGGCATGCAGAAGAACATGTTGAATGGAACATTGACTTTAAGATTAGAAAGTCAGACAGACTCTAAGAAAGGAAAAAGCAGTCAAATATGCCAATTACTTCAGAAGGGTAATGGCATATTTTGAAATTTGGAGGCTGCTTCATTAAAATTCATTTTGCGCTACATAAAATAAGGAATCGGGAGCCTGACAGAAATGAAACTCAAATAGGCATTCATTTCCTTTATCTTTTTACAAGACAGATCAATTAGTAATTTTATGGTTGAAAAAACTCATTTTTAAATGTTATGTGGGACTTAGTGTAATATCAAATCTGGCCTAATGTCACCTTTATTAAGGAATTGAAAACACTTTTACATCTGTTCATGCCACTAAAAAAAAATACTGAGAAGCACATTTTGCCATCTAAAGTTTATAACGGAGGAGTAAAATGGGCACAGAAATGATCTTCTTGCATAATTAACATCCCAAAAAGTAAAGGCGAATGATCAGCACTGGACCGGAACATTGTGAGCGGCGCTTAAACGTTTGTAAACCAAGCTACGGAAACCCTCCCAAACAGGTGTGTTAGAGAGTCCAGATGGCCTCGACGAGAGGCCAGGAAGCCAACACCTTCTGCTGTGTTTCTGGCCACTCTCACAGGCTCAGTGGCTTTGGCGGCATCGGCGCCTTGTGCTGGGGGGCGGCCAAGGGGACGCACAGGTGGTGCCGGATGAGGAACAGGGCTTCCAACAAGAGACTGCTGTGTTCTGGAGAATTGCCTCCCTTTCCACTACTGGGTTATAAAACCAAGATCCAAGTCATTTATGGCTGGTAGAGATCCTAGAGACTTTTAGATAAGAGAGCCTAGGTGTTATTTAACCTCAATAGCCCAACTCAGGTAATTACATTATGCCACCTGAAATTTTCCCTGCGGGTTCCATCAAATCTGGTATTTGCCTTTGCTTTTCAGTCCTGTGTACAGTTGCTGTGCTATTAACCAGCTGCTGAGCACCACTCTGCACAACACAGAGAGCGTATTCTTTATGAGTTGGATGTTGGGATGAGGATGCGTGATGCTGGCATGCCTTTTGTGTGGATCTAGTTCTAGCAGGATGTTTTTCTAATTATAAACAAGAAAACCTTTGGCCCTTTTGATTACAAACAGAGCCTTGGGAAAGTGATGCTGATTGATTCGTTTGGTCCCTCCAGTGAGAATGAGGCAGCCAGGGAGCTTTGCAAATCACAAACCCAATCATGGAATCTTTATCTGGTGGAAGGAACCCCAAGGAATGATTGTTGTGCAAACGGATCTACTGAGAGGCATAGGCAAAGTACTGTGATGGAGGCCATGTCTTTCTTCTCTCCCCTCTTTTCCGCCACCTTTCCTCCACCTAGCATTCATGTTCTAGAAGAGGCTTACCCATGGATGTGGAACCAATTTTGAGGAATGCTTCAAAGGGCCCAATTCTCCAAATACCCACCTTCTCATTCTCGTACAGGACTCTGTTGGGTTAAGATTTTGCATTTTCAGAAAGGATCATTAAAATCAGTGTGTTAATCTCGCTAACTAATCATAGCTACATGTGTTATTCCAGCAGTTTTTAAAGAGTTCCCTGGACAAATATAGCAAAGGAGATTCTCACAGAGGACAAAGTCCCAGGGTGTGTCCAGGCTGTGTCTGATTTCAGGAGTACGAGAGGTCCGCTAGCAGGGAGCTTCAATGCGCAAGTGAGGGAAGGAGGCATGTTGTAGGAATAATATTCAGTGCATTTTAACTTACATAAAGAGAAATAATTTACTAATGCTAGCTCCTTGGCAAAGAAAGTGCACAGCCAAAAATGTCTGTGTGTAAGTCCTTTTATTCATCTCTCTTTGCAAATCTACAGCTGCAGAAAGAAATTTAACCTGCTCAACCAATACACTCTCCTGTATAGAAGTCTGAGCTAGTCCTCAAAGTTTTAAAGTATAACCTTTCAAGCATTTCCTCCCAATAGACCACTTTTTTATCAATATTAAAATCTGTTGGAGCCATTTACGTCACCTAGAATTGGGATGGCTTCATACAACAGAAACCTCAACTGTGGCTTAAACAGATTTTTCTCACATGACTGGAACTCCAGAGGTAGGCAGTCCAAAATGGGGGCAGTTGTTTTAGGAAGTCATCAAAAGCTAGGCTCCTTCTACCTCTTGGTCTGCCATTCTTAGCCTATGTCTTTTAACTTCATGATTGTAAGATGGCTTCTGCACTTCAGATATTGCATCTATATTCCAGCAAGAGGAAAAGAGAAGAGTAAATAGCAAAAGATTCATACAGGCTGAGTTTGTCCCTTTTGACAGGAAAATAACATTGTTCTCAAAATCTCCACTTGGAGACCTCCCATCCCTCACTAGTCACACCTGGGCCACGTAATCCCCTAGTTTCGGGGAGGTGTAAGGTGGTAAGTTCTTTTAATTGGCCTGAACTGTTTATCACTGCTATCCTGAATGAAATCAGAGCTGATAAGGAAGTAAGGGTTATAAATTTAAAAATTCATTATGAATAAAAAATTCAAATTATGAATAAAAGAGAGGAAAATAGAACAAGCAGTAGGTGTCACATATGTCACTAATAAACTCCATGAACTCCATTGGGTATCTTCATTTTCCTTCTTACCATTGACCTTGAGAATGTGCAGATGCACATTGTCTTGAGTATGAACCAACATCCATGGTCCCCAGAAAAATTCCCATCGGCAGTACCTTTACTACATGTAGGATTTATAGTCTCAGACATATTCCTGTCCTTCTTCTGTATCAACCTTAGGCACACAGTGTTGAGACTTAACTTCTGACCACTGTTGGAGAGGAAAATCTCTTCCTCTACCTCTTACATTCAGTTTTGGGGGTCTGTGAATTTAACAAAAGATAGCTCAAGGGGAGAAAAAGCACAGAATTTTTGTTAATAGTTATATGCTCAGGAGTTCATGTCAAGGTGACATGAACTGTCAAGGAGCACCTGGGTCGCTCAGTCAGCTAAGCATCTGACTCTTGATTTTGGCTCAGGTCATGATCTCAAGGTTGTGAGATCAAGCCCTGCATTGGGCTTCTTTCCACTCAACGGGGAGTCTGCTGGAGATTCTTTCTCTCTCTTCCTCTGTCCCCCCTGCCATTCTCTCTAACTAACTAAATAAAATCTTTTAAAATAAAGAACGAAAAGTGACAGTCAAAAAAATGGTTAGACTCGGGGGCTTATCCGCCACTTCAACAAAGGAAAGAAAGTTGGGGCTTCAAAGGACAATAATTTATGGGAAGGGACTAGAAATATACCAGGCGGCTGATGGGAGATAAGAGTTATTTTAGTAAGGTTTGTTTGTACAAACTCACCGTGGTGTTGGCTCTCTATCCAGGTGACAGTCACTCTTCTCTTCCTGGTAAAATGGGGTCAACTTCACAAAGGGAAATTTATGTTCTGCTTTTAGGCAGATAACGGGGAAGGGCAGAGAACTCTTTCTGCATCTGTTGGTTCTCAATTGCCTTCAACTCAAGGTAATCCTTATGTCAAAATGGCATATTTTGGGGTGGCGTATCCCAATCCCCCTTCAACACCTACCTGCAGGATCCCCCTATGTTACCATTTGTCAAGGAAAGAAAAGTTGACAATTTTATAATGAAATTATATTTATTTCTATAAGAGTCTGAAGTTGAAAGTCTTTAAGTAGAGGAGTCTGTGTATAGGTATTAAATTAATTATAACAAACCTCACAGTTGATTGTGATGTGTTGACACTGAAAGCTCAGAACAGCTGTACTAGACAGTAAAGTTAGTCCGTTGTTCTTTACCATGGGGTTAACATTTAATCCACTTGACAGAATGAGACCCAGGACACACAATGTTGAAGGCTGAGTACAAGAGGCGCAGAGAAGTGAAAATGAAATGCTGACATTGAGGATGCTGCTAGGAGAAGCAGTCACCAGATGGGAGGACAGAGCCAGCTGGAAAGTGGAAGGTAACTTTGAAATCCAACTTAACCTTCTCCCTGAAACCGGGAGGCCAAATTTGCTTTTGCGGGCTAGAGCCAGAGGCCCTCATTGTTACCCAATTTGCTTTAAACTGAATCCTTTTAGGTGAGCATTTTTATATTTAACTGAGAAGCATTAGATTTATGAATTATGTTTCAGTGGGCTCTTCAGTTATAAAAGATAGTCTTTTTTTTTTCTTTTGCCTTGATTTCAAGAGTCAGTAGGTGAAATTATTGACCCAAGATTAGGTCATTGTTATGAAATGCAAACTATGGTTGTTAAATTGAATGGAGGGGAGGAATCATGCACTTGAGAAAATTCAAATTCATTTTCACTTCCCCCTGGTCACTAACAGCCTTGAGGAAGAACTCTTCCAGAAAACACTATGATTAGCATTACATAAACAGAGCCTTAATATAAGCTCTCAATGGTCCCTGGAAGTGTCCTCAGGCCTGACCCACACTCAGATCTAGGTGGGAAAATGGTTATTCTCTACTCTTAGGTGTCTGTTTAAAAGCCAATTCTTCCTCCACTGCTGCTGAAGAATAGAAGAGTTTCTGAACAGTCTTTAAAAGGCAATTTAACTGTCTAAGACAAAACACAAGATAACTGTTTCCAGTAAAACTGCAGGAAAATTCAAGAAAGCAGAGTGACTTTTCTAATATGGAATCTGGCCAAAACAAAGGCTAACTCATTTCCATTAGGTGTTTAATGGCCACAATTTTAGCGCCACTGCCTCTTCCACTAAAATGTCTCTGTTATGGTTTTGAATTGTCCCTCCTCAATGTTGCTGAGTCCTAAGGTATTAAACTGGCCATCTGCTTTCCATGTTTCATTCTGTGTGTGTGGGTTGTTTTTTTTTTTTAAGATTTATTTATTTATCTTAGAGTGTGAGAGAGAGGGGCAGAGGGAGAGAATCTCGAGCAGACTCCCCACTGAGCACAGAGCCCAACACAGGGCTGGACCAGGACCCATGAGATCATGACCTGAGTCAAAACCATGAGTCAGACACTTAACCGACTGAGCCATCCAGGCCCCCCTCATTGTGTGTGTGTGTGCATGTGTTTTTAAAGCTTATTGATTTTTTTTAGTAATCTCTACACCCACTGTGGTGTTTAAACTCATGAGTCACATGCTCTGACTGAGCCAGCCAGGTGCCCCCCCATGTTTCATTGTTTTATTATTATTTATTAACCTCAAAGCTACCCTTTAAATGTTCACCAGTCCAGCTGACAGACAACAGTCTTAGCTCCATTTTGCTGTTTCTGTTCGCCATAATTTCTCTCCTTAGCCTAAAGTACATTTTAATTGAACGAAACCATCATTTTGTATTCAAATTAGATAAAAATCTCATAGCCTTCCCTTAGTGTGGTCCACCTTATTAAATGGCCTGCACAAGATATGCTGGCCTTGAGTCTGAAACTCTAAGTTCAGAGATTCGCAAATTTCTGGGGATCTTGAGAATAGGGTCACAGGGCAGAGGGCATCAAGAACTTCTCAATTTTAATAGTAATAACAGTAAGATCCTACCTCAGCTGGGCCACATTTAACCTGGAAATGGAATGAAATGGAAAGCCAGATTGTTTTATAATTGACAGCTTTGTCTCTCAGCAGATGGCTGTAATCTCCTGCATGTGCCAAACACAGACTCTAGGATTTTTGAGTTTGTAGTAAAAACAGAAAGGACAAATATTTATCGTAATTACAACATTTGTACATTGGATATAGTTTCACAGCCTTTTAATCCTCCTTGATTAGAAAATACCGAGTGATTTTTTTTCTTGCCAGTTAAAGAGGTTTGTTTACCATCACTTTGAGAAACATTTCAAGTTTTAATAAATATAAAGCTAGGTCATACAGAAATAGAAAACATCTCTGGTTTCCTTCCTAGTGAATCTATAAGTCCCATTCAGGGAATTTGAATCAGCACTCAGCCCCCAGTCAGCAACTACAGCTCTCAAATTCAAGAAGCATTGTAGTCAACTCTGGATTTATCTGAGGAAATGATCCAGTTTTCAATATTTTTTTTTCTCTCCACTCATTACTGTTGGTTAGTTCTTGTCAAGAAGGTCAGTTGGGGATCTCTGGAGTGATTTACATAATTAGGTTCTCTGTGTAGTTTATGGAAATTACTTTTGGGGCAACTTGACCCACACCTGATTAATCCCATCAGATTATGTCCACCTCCGTTGTTAATAAATCATTAGTCAGCATCTGCATTATGATCATCCTGAAAAATGCCAAGCTCTTTCCAGAGAACTGCAAATTGTAATTCAAATGTAAAGTCCTTGGACTGAAGTCAAGGTTTCCCTTCAGTTTTGGAGTAATGGGTGAAAATACCAGATACTACAACAGCAAATGTGAGTTCAAGACACATCTCCTTCACTTTAAGTTTTGGTGCCTTGGGCAAGGCAATTAACATTTCTTAGGCTATTTCCTGAGTTGGTAAATGCTAAGCATTTAAGATTGTTACTTTGAGGGGCATCTGGGTGGCTCAGTCCGTTGGGCATCGACTCTTGGTTTCAGCTCAGGTCATGATCTCACGGTTGTGAAATTGAGCCCCAAGTAGGGATCCGGGCTCAGTGCAGAGTCTACTTGGATTTCTCTCTCTCCCTCTCCCTCCCCACACCCTTTCTAAAATAAATAAATAAATAAATAAAATCTTAAAAAAAAAAAAAGAAAGATTGTTACTTTGACAAATATGTCCAAGTATTATATACATGGCCACACAGATTCTTACCTCTAGCCTGTGATGATTATCACATTGGTGATATTTTGCGTAGTACTATTGCCAGATCACACCATGGACTATTAGTGTTCTATTTACTACTTAAAATAGAGTCATTAATGTCTTTAAATCTAATCAGATTAAAAAGCCAATTCTAGAAGCCCTAGAATCAACTCAGAAAATTCAGCCTTAAGATTCTGTTCTTACAGAGCCGCTCTCAGTACCAACATTTGTATTAGTCAGGGTTCTCCAGAGAAACAGAACCGAGAGAGAGAGAGACAGAAAGACAAAGAGAGACAGAGACAGCAAGAGAGGAGGTAGAGAGAGAGAGGAGGAAGAGGGAAAGAGAGGGAGGGAAAGAGATTTGTTATAAAGTATTGGTTCACACTGTTATGGAGGCTAGCAAGTCAACAATCTGCAGGGTGGGCTGGCAGGGTGGAGACCCAGGCGAGCCAAAGTTCCAGTTGAGTCCAAAGGTGGTCTGCTCTAGAACCAGGAAAAAACTGATGTTGCAGATGAAGTCTGAAGGCAGTCTGCTGGAGAATTCTCCCTTGCTCAGGGGAGACCAGTCTTTTTATTCTATTCAGGCCTTCAACTGACTGGATGAGGCTCCTCTGCCTTGCTCAAAGTCTACTAATTTAAATGTTAATCTTATCCAAAACACCTTCACAGAAACACCCAGAACAAGTTTGACCAAATATCTGGGCACCCCATGGCCCAGGCAAGTTGACACATAAAATTAATCACCATAGTCAGTAAAAGTCACCCCAAAATAGATTTTCCCTGCTTTCCACTTCTTCATTCGTACTACCACTAGAGTGAACCTTCAGTGCAAAGCAGATCACATCATTTTCTGCTTAAAACAGGTACCTTAAAAGGTAGTTATTCTACCTTTCCCAAAGGACAAAGGCCAAACTCCTTAAAACCAACTTTAAGCCTCCTCCATTTCTCAACTGACTTCAATCTCTCTTTCCAAGTGTACTTCCAACCCCTCAGAACTACTCCCATCCTACCACATGAGCTCCTTCTCTTCTAGCCTACATAACTATTTACATTTCTAACACAAAAAATTTTCATGCCTCTGTCTTTATCCATGTTCTTCCCTCGGCCTTCACCCCTCCCCAATTCACCCATCCCCAACTCTATTTGCCTATAAAACATGTATTCAAAATCCAAGAACCAATTTAGGCATCTCCCCCTCAGAGATGCCTTTACTGAGTTCCAATCAAAGTTATTTCCTTCTTGATCTTACCCCTGAGCTCTACCACTACAGCATCACTCTGAAATACCCTCATTTTCCCCTTTGTGTCTGCCTGTAAGCACTGTTAAGTCCAGGAACTATCTTTTTTTTGTTCCTCAGTGTCCCATGTGGTGTCCGATTCCCATTAAGAACTCAAAAGTTGTTCATGGAATGAATGAAAGAGGAGGAATTAGATGAATAAATTGGGGCCTACTTTGGTAATCAGTGGGGGAATCACTAAAGGTTTTTAATTAAAAATTTCTTCTTGAAAGAAATAAGAAGGAGTTTATTTTAAGATCGATCTGTCACTGATGGAGAGAAGGGCTGAGGGCAAGATGAAGAAAGAAAAAGAAAGCAGGGAGGTGACAGTAGTAGTCCAGGGATAAGGTAGGAAGGAGGTAAACCAGACAAATGAAGTAGAAATAGGAGATATTCCTATTTATGAGTATATTTCCCCTTCTTTAGAGCATGTGGTAAAATTGCATTTTCTTTGCCCCCTTAGAAATTAGGTATGGCTACATGATTTTCTTTGGCCTCTGAGATGTGATTGGAAATGATATGTGCCACGTCTAAACAGAAGCTCAAAGAGCCAGCACCTGATCTGCCATATTCTGATTTTAGTCTCAGTGATCATGAGCATGTGTCAAGATCTAACCTCTGTCAGTCTGGTTCTCTGAAAGACAATATTGAGGAGAATTCCTCTGCCAACCTGTATCGGACATGTACTGTGAGTCACTTGTGTCAAATAAATGAGATTTTGGGACTGCTTGTTACTACAGCAAAACCTAGCTTATCCTGACTTATCACGATTTGGAAACTGATGGAAGAGGGTGTGAGTAGCACAAAACACTAACATGTAGCATGAGGGAGTATAAAACTTTGAGCTTGAATGTCTGAGTCTGCCTCTTGTTGTCATGATATGCACTTCACAACTGCAGGGCTCCTGTTCACATCATAATCTATCTGAATTTTGGCCCCTAGAGTTATGTCATACACAACCTGCACAGATATACGCAGCAGCCATGGGAATGATTCATTCAGAAAAAAAAATATATTATTTATTGTCCACTGACTCCTAAATGACATTCTGAGTGCTGCAAATGCAAAGGCAAAATAGAGTTTATCACTCTGCGTGATGTGGTCAGAGGCCAGCATGATGTGGCAGATGCTCTGATAGATTGTGCACAGACTGAGGAAGAGGCAACCAGCTCTGTGAGCTGTAGTTGAGCTGCAGTTTGAAGGCTGATTTGGAATTGTTCACGCAGAGAAGGGAAGTGGGTCATTTAAGTGCAAGAAACAGATAAATGTCTATGACACATTGGAGAAACTGCAATAGGTCTTTGTAACTATGGTTTAGGTATACATTTGGAGATGAGTAGGAATGGTAGGGGAAAGATTAGAAAGTTAAGTTGGGGTCATTTTGAAAGATTTTGTATTTTGCTGATGATTTAGTCTTCATTTCTGGCACAAGAGACCCCGTATCTTTTTAATCAGTGGAGTGTTGTACTTAAGTTTTATGTTTTAAAAACACATTAATAGGAGATTTCTATCATATCATTGGTAGAATCAAGGATATTAGATCTAAAATGATAATATTCTGCTTGGTTTCTTTTGATTAGCTTTCCGATTTGAAAGATCATTATTTATTTATTTATTTATTTTTTTAAGATTTTATTTATTTATTCGACAGAGATAGAGACAGCCAGCGAGAGAGGGAACACAAGCAGGGGGAGTGGGAGAGGAAGAAGCAGGCTCATAGCGGAGGAGCCTGATGTGGGGCTCGATCCCATAACGCCGGGATCACGCCCTGAGCCGAAGGCAGACGCTTAACCGCTGTGCCACCCAGGCGCCCCTGAAAGATCATTATTATTTGCAAAACAAAAATAATAAACTTGAGAGTTAAATTTTGTTAATACTGATCACAAAGGATGGATCCAATTCCATCATTGGAGTTGAAATTTTACTGATTTGAATATAGCTTGAAATACATGGGCTACACGGGCCAATCATTTAGAATCCAGAAATCTTTTTGTCATGCAAATATTGCCTCTCCTAAGGGGATATGATACGTAATCATTCGGGGCCATAAACAGTACCACCCAGAGCTAGGGAACTTTTTGTGAATTTATAAAGAGCAGAGATCACCCAATTATAATCTGAACTTACAATTTCTCTAGAGAGCAAAGTCCAATTGGATGAGCTTTGTGTCTGATCCTTTTTGTTTTTTGGCTTTTAAAGTCTTCCCCATACTGACATTTATCATGATAGATCGCCACCTGTATCATGGGCAATGATTTCTGGTTAATGTTTGTCAGTTCAGGCATTACTATAAAATGCTAGTGTCTAGATCCGCTGCGTCATCAGAATTTGAGATAAGACCTTCAGGCATTCTTCCTACCATGAAATTACTGCTTTCAGGCCTGCGTAGCCCCTTAGTTAACCTATTTATAGGTTTTTCAGATATAACATTCCATGTTAACAGTTTTAACTGTCCTCTGCTTTATCATTGAATAAATTAAAAACTGGGCAATAAGGAATATCCTAGTGATGTTGCAAATGACCCATCATCGTAACACAACTGGTCCCTGGAACTTTTCATCTGACTGTGAAAAAGCACTGAACTTTAAGGCTTTTATACATTGGTGAGGAATTCATGAAAAAGCAGCCTTCAGAATGAAGAGAAAATCAGGGAGTTATAAATGGCCTGGTGAGACATAGATGTCAAAGTAGCTGCCAGATGTTGGCATATCCAAAGTCAAAGGAGAACTTGATTTGAATTTTGATTCATTTGAGGAGAAAGCAAGATAATTATTGCCTACCCAAGGATTATTGTCCCAGGGACCCTGCAGAGCATTCCCCTAAATTGAGAAATATTTGTGCTAGGGAATCTAGTACCTGGCACAGAGTATCACTCCATTAATCCTAGCCATTAATATCACTGTTCTACTGAACTGAGAAATAAATTGAAAATTTCAAGTTGAACTTAAAATCAAGTACTCCTTTCACTTTTATACTAATTAACACATAGCCTATGATTCAAGCTATATACATTTTTAATCCTTCTGCCAAATTCACAATGTGATGAGATGGCTTCCCTGCCCCTTGATAATGCTGCAGATGGCAAGACAGCACTGCTGATGTCTGATAATACGTGCTCCCTACCATGTTCAATAGAGATATTTTGAAAAATGTGATTTAACTAAAGGAATCTGTGGAACTGAAATGACAAACCTCCTCATAATGAGATTGACCATTTTGCAGCCTTTAGGAATAACTATAGTTACAGCTTTAGGAAAATGCAACATATTCCAGACGTTTCACTAGGTCTCCCATTTACAACCATTATCTCATTTGATCTTCTCAGCAGTCCTATGAGGTAGATATTCTTACTTCTCTTCATGAGGAAACCGAGATTCAGGACCTGGCCCTCATCACACAGTCAGTAATTGGTGGGCTGTGATTTGAATCCAGACTGACTGAATCCAAGGTCTGCATTTTTAATCACTACCATTCATGGCTTTCGCACTAGTGCAAGTTCAGTGTGAGCTTTATTCCTCTCTTTGCATTATTTTATGCATCAGGAGGCTTCACAAATGTGATTCCTTAGACTGTCTGAATGATTGAGTGAACCTCAATGCAAGGATTGTTAGGTTTCTCTGAAACACCCTTTCTTTGATAAATCTCTCAAAGGGAATAGTCCAGGGATAATAAATTGAGGCATCTTAGGGACTCATGGGAATTTACCTCTGTGACTGATGGAATGAGTGGGCTGTCACCTGCATATGTAGTAAATAAAGCCATGGAAATGCATGAGATTGCCACCTGAAAATTGACATTGGTTTGTTCATTTTCTTACGGGAAGAATACAATTGAAATGAAGGGAGCTGAGGGGAACCATAAGAGTGATTGATAGAAAGATACAGAGTTTAGATAGGAAACTGGAAAAGAAAATAGAAGGTTTTATTATTATTATATTACTATGTCTTCAAAGTATGCCAGCACCCATTCCTCAGTGCGGTCACAAAGTATACAGCACTCTACTAGGCACCATGGAAGATAGAGAGAGAGAGGAAGAGGGAAGAAGGGAGATGGATCTCTGCCCTAAGGAACCAATGTTTTTATTAATATATTAAAAATTAATTTATACTGGGCTGAAGAGCATGCACATTAACAGTACGAGCACATGGTCATCACCCAAGGCCACCTTTACTAATCATTTCATATAATTTGTCTCTAACCAAATGGACTTTCTAAAAAAGAAGATCCAAGCTCTCTTGACCAGCAAAGGCTAAGCAGGATGTGAAATGCAATGTGTCAAAGGTATGCAGGCAAAGCATTTTTTAAACAGACAAAGGAAAGAAAACCAAGGCAAAGCCTGTCTTTTATGATAAAGCAAAGGAAGGCAGATAATTAATGATCCAAGTGCCGGACAACCTTGGTGCCTTAATTTACCTGAATTTTATTAAGGGAATTATTTTAAAGAAATGAGTGCAAAAAAAGACTCACCCAGGGTTATTTAAATATGGATTTTTCAGCCTTATGTTTTATACTTCAAAAATGTATTTACTTTTAATTTGTATGTGACATAAAGTGCAGACATTTTTGTGGATCTGAGATAATCATCAAGGCACCTTCCAAGGGTACTTGGCCAACTCCTTAGAAATCGTTAGGTATCAACTTCCAAACCACAATCACATGGAAATGATAATGGAATAGAGTAAGCATTATGTTAGGAGGAAATAACAGGAGGTGAAAGAATCAAAAAGAGAAAGAAAAATATTCTCCTTTAAATGCAAGGAAACAGGAGGATAACAACTTCTAACAGATCGTGAATTTGGGCTTCCGTGGAAAATTGTGAACATTTCCCTTTGAGACATTTCAAACTAGGGTGAGTCATGTTTCTAGTAAAGTCTTTCTAATTAAGGCTTCTGTATCTGTCTGTAGGATGTGGGATTAGCTGTGCCTCTGACTCCCATGCCCTTTCGAGCATTTAATTCCAGTTGGAAAACTTTAGTGTGAAACCACACTTCCATCCTTTCAGGTCATAGCTGTTAAGAACTTGCTCATGAGTGTGGGGCTATTGTCTCCTCTGAGGGAAGAGTTCCCAGAGAGTGACATGGCTCATGGACAACAGTGCACATGGTAGGCATTAAACAAATGTGCGTTGAGTATGTTTGAACTGATAGACCCTGACCACCATTGGAGAACATCTCTCTCCCGCTGACCCTCCCTAGTATAAAATCTGTCTCCCTTTCATTGTCCTCATGACAAAAGATAGGTTCAGAATCCAGGTTTAGAATTCTGTCAGTGGTTAAGCCCTTTGCCATTTAGACAGTCACCACTCATCTGTTCACTTGGGTTTTGGAGGCAAATAATGACTGCCACTCAGGTTTAATGATAGTTTCACTTTGAAGTGTTCAGAAGAAAAAGACACCTCCGCACAAAATAATGTTCTCCCTGGATTACTATGATCATCTGAGACTAGAAGATGAAAAGGAAGACTCTTTGGTAGGATAAGCTATTTAGTACCCATCAATACACAGTTCATCTGTTTTGGACAAAGGATATCACAGAGACCTGGCCAAATTAGAAGGTGAGGAAGCTGTTGTGGGCAGATAGAGGTGGTATTTTACTGTATATACTTTTGCCCAGAGGAAGCTTCAAAAATTCCTCATACCCTGGGCCAGATGAAGGCTTTAAATCTCACCAAAGACCATTGCACATCTGGACTGGCGTCTTTCAGACCGTGCATTAATCCTGGAAGACTGGATATGCATATTGTTTTCCCATAGCTGAGATTTCAAAACACCCCACAGTGTCTCTCTTTCTACTATTTGGATTAGTGTCAGTTAAATGTCTTGGTTCAAAGGTGTCAGTGAAAAAGCTAACAGAACTTCATTTGAAAAGGAAGGGTGCTAAGAGACATGATAACTTAAAATCAACCTCAATCCAGTTATTAGGTTTTTTTTTCAATAAGAGAATGATTTAAACTGAAATGAGCAGAACTCTTGATTAACCAGAGATTCAATCATAATTTCTTGAAAGCTTAAAATGAGGACAAAAAATCATACTTTTAGGCAATTTAGAATTTAAATACACATATAAAAGCACACACATAAAATTCACTCCTTGGTAACTTAAAAGCCTCAGCATATCCGTGAGAATGACTGATTTCTTAAAATTCAAGGGGAAAAAATCAGAAGCTAACATAAGTGGTGGTCATTTTTACAACAGTTTAGACACCTGAAGGGAAAAATCTGTTTTTGGTTGCTTGTTTTGTTTTTTGCTTTTCATTTTTCTTTCATTTGCTTTTTGCTTCATGGTTCCTTCAAACCAAACATTTTTATCTTTTATTACAGGAAGACTGGAAGATTAAAAAAAAACAGCCCATGACTTAATCCTAAGACAGCTCTGAAGTGGCAGAGAATGAGTTTAAGTCTGTCTGACACCAATAATTTTGCTATTTCCACTATGCATGGTGACTATGATTTCTTTGTTGTAAAATAAGGGTAATGTCTACTTCACAAGGTTTAAGAAGATAACATACATTTAACATGTAGAACAGTGTCTGACATCTGGTAGATAGCCACAGAAAAAGAGTGATGATAGTAGTACTAATGGTGGTTATTGCTGTTACAGGGAAATGGACCGGAATGACTTGTCCCCTGAATGGTCTGAGAATAATATCCTAAGGTCTTTAAAATAAAAATAACTGTGACTGTGGAGTACAAACTAATTATCTCCAAAATCTGCATGCACTTATTTTTTGAAAAAGAACAGATATTTTCTCCAATAGATTTGGTCACACACCATAGATCACAGTTAAGCGTTGACTGGGTGGACGATATTTTGCAGTGGTCCATAAAGAGGAAGAAAAAAATTATGGCCACTTCAAAAATTCTATCACAATGACTAGAAAGCACTAGATTAATTGCCTAATAAATGCCTCTTGAAAATTCTTTTCATGGGCTAGGATATGAAGCTCAACCCAGTATCAGAGGAGCCTAGTTTAAACCAAAATAAACACAAAAATACATTTTATATAAGCACACTTATATTTTAGCTCATAATGAATGAAGATGTTCTAGCTTTGTTTACTGTGTTCAGAGGTATCTTAAATACAGAGTTGTGTCACAATGGCAGGAAAAATGTTGGAAACTGCCAAAAAGAAGTCTGCTTGAGGAAAGAAGCTTATGATAAGCCACTAAAGGGGCAGAAAAAGCAGGTGTAACATCCTGTATGGGTGGGTTCTGTCACATCCTCTCAGCTCTGAATAATCTGAAGGAAAAATCCTGAAGGGGACTAGAGGGAAAGTTATTAATGGCCTCAGGGTCAAAGGTTTTTCTTATTTGCATGCAATTCCTCTTTGGTCTTTTGTTTCATTTTATGAAATACACATGTATACATACATAGACACCCAGGCTCATAAACAAATTAGCTGTAGCAGTAAAAATGTCTGGCTTTTAAAATAGAATGGGTAGAGTGTATCAATGTCCCATTTTAAATCACTTTTGGCAATTCTAATTTATGAGTTTGTGACTTAAAAGTAATACTAGACTATTTAATACACTTGCAAATTATTATTTGATTCTAACACCTCTGTAACATACTCATCTTCAAATCCACAGCAGCATCCTATTACTTACGCCTCACCTAGGAAAATAAAGGACCAACATTTTCCATCTGAGGAACCTGAAAAAGGAATGTCTCTTAGCTGCTTTAGATCAAATCCCAGCAATGGAATAGAATCTAGTTTCCCACGTCTTTTCCCCGCCTTATTCACACAGCCATATTGGGTAATTAAAGGAAAAACAGATATGGAAAATTCCTCTGAGAACATTAAATTAATTCTCTGTGAAATTTCATGATTTTATCCATAAATGGTATGGTGTAGGTTATAAAGTAGGCAGATAGCAATTGTGTTAGGACGGGCTGCAGTGCAAATTTTTTTAAAACACTAAATTTCATCACCAAAACAGAATGGAGATACCATAAATGAATGTGGGCTTTAATCTTTGATTGAATAGAAGACTCACACTCAACTGTATGACTATTTTGCACATCATCAGAAAGAGATAAAATTTCCCATCAGCTGTTGCATCAAGGTTTTAGTTCAGGAAAAGATTCTTGCTCAGTAAAACTAAAAACAAAACCAGGTCTTAGCCAATTTGATTTCTCTTTGCAGAGGTGACCTAATAGGGTGGCTTGGGTAAAACTTTTACTGGTTGGTTTTGGGTTTGGTTTTTGGTTGTTGCTGTTGGGTTTGGTTTTGTTGTTGTTGTTGTTGTTTTGTGTTTGTTTGTTTGTTGTTTACGAGCTAATGGAGAAGGAATCATTAATAGGTGAGCCTAAGGCATTCTGAAATACACTTGCTAAATAATAAACTTCTCAATTTCTTCCAAATGAGTAAATTATTAATTCTCATCCAACTCGACCAAACCTAAGAGTCAGAGAATGCAGGTGCCAAGGAAGAGAAATGAAGTGTGTAGAGCAGAGTATATAGTAGGCAATAGGAGGGTCAAGGCTGACATTAGATAGGAGCCTTAGAGACAATGCCTTAAAACATAGGAAGGGCAATGTTCGATTAAACATTAGGAGAATCTACTGCAATTTTAAACATTTTCAGCTACACAGCAGAGAAAATGCCGAAGGACAGGAAAAGGTGTCCACCTGAAACTTTTGAGATCCATCAATATTGATTCGTATATCTAGTAAAAGAATTAATTCTACACTAGAACTAGCATTGGTGATGGAAGGGTGTGAGTGTGTTCAGCCCTTTTCAAACCTGATCTTTTAAACATATATCCTCCCATATATATTTATTTCAATAACTCAAGGCAAGTTTTCTATTTTTCTAAGGGTGAGAGTGGTTTTTCCATGATTTCCCCAAATTTAATGGCAAAAACAGCCATTTGTTACAGATTCTCTATGGGTCAGGAACTTGAATAGAGCACAGTAGAGATGGCTTGTCACTGATCCATACTGACGAAGCCTCATCTGGAAGATACTACGAAGGCAGGCTAGGGACTAGAATCATCTGAAGGCTGTTCACTTGCGTGCCTGGTGATTGATAATGGCTCTCAGCTAGGACTTGATCTAGGACTGTCAACCAGATCACCTACACGTGGCCTCCTCATGAAACCTGGGATTCCTCCAAATTTGGTGGCTGGGATCCAAAAGTGAGTGTCCCAGAGAAAGAGCCAGATGGAAGCTATATCACCTTTTATGTCCTAGCATCAAAAGTCACACAGCGTGTCTTCCTTTGCATTCTACTTACTGGGCAGTCACAAAGGCTACATTCAAGGGGTGAAAATTAGACTCCACATTCTGATGGAAGAAATGTCAGTGTTAGACAATTGTAGAACTGGAAACACAAAGATGTGGACAATTTTTGAAACACGGTCTGCCACAGTGATTGTTTCTTTTTCTTTTCCCTTCTCTTTTCTTTCCTGTGTGTGTGTGTGTATGTGTGTGTGTATTTGTGTGTGTGTGTGTGTATGTCCAGTCTGTGCTTTCTTATAATTTCTAGAAAAAATAACAAGTCATGCATGGAGCACACATTTCTAGTAAATTCTAGTGATATCTTGGTCATCTGCTATGCATCAGCTCATTTCAGATTAATAACTTTTGTACCTGGGGTTATTCTGGTAGGTCTACCAGATGTTTGTTCCGACACAGACATTTTGGAGTTTATATACTTGAGGATAAAAGAAAAGAACCAAACTTGAAAGTGTTAGTTGTTGGAAAGAAGTCCAGAACAGGTAAGAAGATGTTTAAAAGTGCAATGAAGACAGATATTGGATTTGAGTCTATTGAGAAAAAGGATTTAGGATATGAAGGAAAGATGTCTTTGCTGGAAAGGATTAAGTGTTTCTTGGTGTGTGTTAAGCTTCTGATAATTTTTAGAAATGAGTTGTTTGACTTCAGGACATGTTATTTTTCTGCATATTGTTTAGTAAACATTTTAATTAAAAGTGTTTTCATTTATTTATCACTAGATATTGTAGGCTCCTTTTAACATTCTGGGAATTCATGAGTGATGCTTTCTCTTTTGCATCATGCTTCTCCATGTTTTTGAATGCCCTCCTCTCTCCTGGTGCTATTGCTCTGACTAAATGGGAATACCTATGCATGATGGGCCTGTTCCTCAACTCCCTGGACTGAAATAGCCAGAATGATAAGAACCTTGAGCTAATGCAAATGGAGGCTAACACATGGAGAAGAAAGAGTGATCTCTTCCTTTGAAAACCACATCCCATGAATATTCCTAATTGACTATAAATCTACATTGAAAATTCTATTCTATAGAAATAATTTCAAAAGTATATGACATATTTATTGCAGTATTTTCTGTAACAGTAAGAATTGAAAAGAAACAAAAATGATCATCACAGGGGAATGTCTATGGGGTATATTCATATCTAGAACACTATTGCTACCTTAAAATGCCAGATATCTACTTTCATGGAAATGTGTTTTAATTGACTCATTAAAAAATTTCCAAAATATTATGAATAGCAGAATCCCATCTTTATAAAAAAAGATATAAAATTTCCTTCTAGATGGTAGACTTAGCACCACTTTAGCTACTCTATATCATAAAAGAATCTCTAGAAATGATCATGTATTTTATTTTTAAAATTCACATCTTGTATGTAAATCAAGAAGGAGAATTCTTAATGGATCATAACATATAAAAAATTCTTGAAAGGTGGGAAATGAGAAGAATGAAAGTTCCCAAGACATAGAACATATTTTTCTTCTAGAAAAGTTGGGAGCAGTACCAAGGGAGCTTCATACTCAAGGGCAGTGGATCCTAAGTTCAAGAGTGGTCCTAAGAGTAACCAACTGGTAATCAGGAGAGGGAATCAAGCAGGACAGCTTCTGAATAACACACCTTTTCAGGCCAGAGAGCAACCGTAGGGGTTTCAGACTCAGTTGCTATGAGGGTGGGAGGCTGTCAGGCTGTGACAACTTGGGATGATGGAAATGGGATAACACTAAAAGCTACATATTGCACCAGTGGAATATCCCGAGCCTCTCTACTCTGAATGAAACCTGCTCGGTCCCTGGCCACAGCAGTTCATCTCACCTCTCGCCATAAGTGGACAGTCAATCCAGCAAAGTATTTCAGCCGTAGAGATGAGAGCACACCAATAGTCACCAATCACATCATGCTTTTTTTCTAGAACTGGTCCTCTTAGAAGTGTCTCTTTCCTGTTGAGGGTGGTATGGAGTCAGCTCATATGTCTCTGAGACCCAAAACTTGAGAGGTTCTTTGTGCCTGGCAACTGCACCTGGTGGCTTGGTGGTTGTCACCATGCCATAAAAAAAGAGGTATTGAGTTACATCTACACCATAAGCACTATGGATATCATATGGATTACCACGAGAAAAAGAGAAAGAAGGAAGGTCAAGAGGCTCACAAATGTTCGAAGGCAAAAAGGTGATTGGTCTGAATGCTAAGCTCTACCACAAACAGTGCCATGCTAAGAAAATACAAATGAAAAAGACTATCAAGATTATGAAAAGAGAAACACCAAACAAAAGAATGATAAAAAGACTCCACAAGGAGCAGTACCTGCATATCTACTGGACAAAGAGGGACAGTCCTGAGCTAAGGTACTTTCCAAAATGATTAAACAGGGGCACCTGGGTGGCTCAGTTGGTTAAGCATCTGCCTTCAGCTCAGGTTATGATCCCAGGGCCCTGGGATCGAGTCACATATGAGGATCCCTGATCAGCAGGGAGTCTGCTTCTCCTTCTGACCCTCCCCACAACTCATGCACGCGTGTGCGTGTGCTCTCTCTCCCACTCTCTCTCAAAAATAAATAAATAAAATCTTAAAGAAATGATTGAATAAAAACAAAAAAATGAAAGCAGGAAATTTCTGCCCAAAGTTCCTGCATGGGAAGAAAGAGAAGTATTAAAAGTTATTCGAACAGGAAAGAGAAAGAAGAAAATATGGAAGAGGATGGTTACTAAAGTCTGCTGTGTTGGAGATGGCTTTACTGAAAAACCACCTAAGTATGAAAGATTCATTAAGCCAATGGGCTTATGTTTCAAGATCAGGTGTGTTCAGGGTGGTATGGCTGTAGACATCTGTGGCTGGGCTTATGTTTCAAAAAGCCCATGTAACTCATCCTGAATTGAATGGTGCATTTTGCCTACCAATACTTGGTGTAAAGAAGAGTCTCCTATCCCCACGATACCCAACTTTGAATGTCATTACCAAAGGAACCGTCATTGAGGTGAATATCAGCAAGTTGGGCCTTGTGACACAGTGACGCAAGGAGGCAAAGTATTTGGAGAAGATATGCCCACGGGTTACCAGCAGTCCTGAAAATGATGGATGCATAAATGTGGTCCTATGGTTTGAGTCAATTTCATACAAGTAACTCCTTATAATTATTGAAGACTACACGTCAATCAAGAAAACCAGCATTACCATGATGTTTCTGAATACTACCCAACAGCCTTACATGTCTGCAATCAACAATAATACTATTTATTCTATTGTAAAAAAAAAAAAAAAAAAAAAAAACCCAAAACATTAAAATGGCCTAGTTTTAGGGAAAAAAAGTCATCAGTCATTTGAGGAAAACCAATACTTTGTTGTTCCTCAATAAAAGATTAACTTAATCATGAAGACAGAGACTTAGAAGAATAAGTGTAACAGAAAGTTTAGAGTAAATATAATTTACATCCTAAAAAATGTAAGAAGATATTTAACCCATAATAAAATTAACCTAATATATAATGGAAATTCAAACTGTCTTCATTGTTGGCAAGAATATGGAAAAAACGGAAACCTGCACACTGTTGATAAGAATATAAAATGGTGCAGCTGTTATGGAAAATAGTACGGAAGTTCTTCAAAAAAATTAAAATAGGGTGCCTGGGTGGCTCAGTTGGGTAAGCATCTGCCTTTGGCTCAGGTCATGATCCCAAAGTCCTGGGATCCAGTCCCACATGAGGCTCCCTGCTCAGCGGGGAGTCTGCTTCTCCCTCTGCCCCTCCCCCCACTTGTTCTTGCTCTCTCTGTCTCTCTCTCCCTTAAACAAATAAATAAAATCTTTAAAAAAAATAAAAATAAAATTACCAGATGATCCAGCAATCTCAATTCTGGGTATTTATCCAAAAGAACTGAAATCATGATCTCAAAGAGATATTAGCACTCCCATGTTCATTGCAGCACTATTCACAAATAGCCAAGATGTGGAGACAACTTAAATGCCCATTGGTGGATGAATGCGTAAGGAAAAGGCATATGTGATAACTTGGATGAACCTTGAGGACATTATGTTAAGTAGAATAAACCAGCCACAGAAGGACAAACACTTCATGATTTACTTATATAAGCTATCTAAAGTGGTCAAACTCAGAGAAGCAGAACATAGCACGGTGGCTTCAGGGGCTGGAGGGAAGGGGAAATGGGGAGTTGCTATAGATGAGTATAAAGTTGCAATTATAGACGATGAACAACTTCTAGAGATCTACTGTACAACATTATGCCTGTAATTAACAACACTTAAAAATTTAAGAACATAAATCTCATGTTAAGTGTTCCTACCACAATAAAATTTAAAAAAATTAAAAATAAACAAAACTCTCATTTCAAACACTCAGTAGTTGGGTTGAACAAAAGAAAGGCCATAGTTCAAGAGAAACTAGTAAGCTAGAACCAAGGAATTTTCTGGAATTTAAATAGTTGGAGAGGCAACATCATGTGGTGGTTAAGAGCACAGACTCTGGAGACAGATGGCCTGGTTTTGAATATTAGGTTTGTACCTACTGGCTGTGTGACATTGGAAAAATCATTTAAATTTTTTGTGCTTGTTATTAAGCTGTTTTCTTTGAACTCCAAACATATCCTACAATACTTTTCTTTATGAAACTGGGGCTAGGAATTTGTAAACTTATTTCTCCTTTGTCACTTTATTGACTGTAAAGTTATGCCCACAGAGAGCACAAAAGCACAACTAAGATGCTGGAGGCAGAGGGAGGATCTTCCTGTTTGCTTGGAGTTACGGCGACCATGGTCCTAACAGTAGGAGGTAATCCCAGCAATAGCGGTAGCTTCCAGTCTCTACCTTCCTTTGGCTTCCCAAAGCAGGCTTCTTCACCCTCCCTCCCCAGTATCCACACGGTGGGCATTGCCTCATCTCCAAGAGACCCCTCCTCTGCCAACGTGACCTACAGTAACACCTTCTGCTCAGAGTTCCATATTCCAATTCTATGGAGTTTCTAGGTTCTGAAAATCTTTCATGAATTTCCCCACACTTACAGGTAGCAGCCACTTTCTGCCACAATTACTTCCATATTCCTCTACGTTACCTCATTGTTCTGTTTGCTTTTTCAGTGTTCTGATACTTGCTTAACCAATCCCCTTTGTAAGTTCTCTCTGCTGAAATATCTGGGGTGTTTTTGTTCCCCCAAATCAATCCCAACGAATATAGTTTATCATGTTCTACCAGAACTAGGTGGTTATGAGGATTGAATTGAGTTAATACATGTAAAGCACTAAGAACAGTGCCCGTAAATAAAGAGCTATGGAAGTATTCACTACCATTTTCAGATGCTCTCTCAAAAAGCTGAGGAAAACATAAGAAAAAATGAGAGTCACTGAAGATGCAGCTAAACATTTCAGCACCTATTTTAGAAGATAAGAATCAAAATTACTCAGAGGAGACAATAGTAGATATATAGATGAATATACGAGAGAGAGAGAGAGAGAGATGCTGGATAGGGAGATAGATGAGGAGAGAAGAATTTGCACGAATTTAATATAGATATGTCATTGGCAGAAGAAAACACACACATATAAACAGGCACAAAGAAACACAGTACCTTATACCTACAGATCTCATTTGCAACTCTTACACCACCAAGCTGGTATTACAGTTGACCCTTGAACAGCATGAGAGTTAGAGGTGCTGACCCCACATGCACCTGAAAATCCGTACGTAACTTTTGACTCTCCAAAACTTTAACCAGGAATAGCCTACTATGGACCAAAAGTCTTACCAATAACATAAACAGTTAATTGACATATTTTGTAGGCTATACGTATTATATACTGTATTCTTACAATAAAGTAAGCTAGGGAAAAGAAAATGAGAACATAATAAAGAAGAGAAAATACATTCACAGTACTGTATCAAAAAAAAAATCCACATGTAAATGGACCCTTGCAGTTCAAACCCATGTTGTTCAAGGGTCAGCTGTTACCTGTTATCAAATGTAGATAAGGAGAGAATAAGAAAATAAAGCTACTGAAAAATTTAATTTGTGAACAGAAGCATGATATCTAAAAAAAATGCTACTAATAAAGCATAGCAGTGTTTTAGAAAATAATACAACATAATTAGCATTTATTTCAGAAATGCAAGAGTAGTTTAATATTAGAATTTATTATGATAATTCGGCTCATAAATAAGAAGGAAAGCTGTATGATGATCTCAATAGATAATGAAAAAGCATTTGATGATATTCAACACCCATTCTTTATTAAAAAAAAAAAAACGAGAAAATGAGAACTAAAAAACAACTCCAATTTGATTTGAAATTTCTACCAGTAACCTACAGCAAATATCGTGATCAATGGTGAGTTACTAGAAGCATTCCCATCAAAGTCAGGAACTAGATAAAGATGCCTGCTAATATCTTTCATACTGTACATTGGAGTTCCAAATTAATAAAATAAGAAAAAGAATACGAAGTAGACATACTGAAAGGGAGAGGTAAAACCATGATTTACAAGTGATAAGATTACCTATATAGTTTGTCATTTGATTGTCTTAGTTTTCCTAGAATAAATAAGAAAGTTCAGTATTGTGGCCTGATAAAAAATAAATAAATAAAAACTATAAAAACCAATCTAGAGCTCTCCTACGTACCAGTGGAATATAATAGACTTAAAGATCCTTCTTCTGATGGAAACACAATATATAAAGCAATAAGGAAAGGGTCTAGAAGTAAATGTATAATAACATATAGAAAACTATAAAATTTTGCTGAAGGTGATGGAAAG
Organism: Ursus arctos; assembly: GCF_023065955.2. NCBI lineage: Eukaryota > Metazoa > Chordata > Mammalia > Carnivora > Ursidae > Ursus > Ursus arctos. The sequence goes on from NW_026622930.1 coordinate 21,836,186, forward strand.
ACCTGAGTAGAAGAGAAATACAACATGTTTGTTCGTGGGAAGATGTAATACAATAAAGTTGTTAGTTCTTTCAAACTTATTAAATTCAATGTAATCCCCCAGAATTCCCCACAAGATGTTTCATCCTTCTTGACCAGATGAATCTAAAATTCAAGCAAAAGAGGGGTACCCGGCTGGCTTAGTCGGTGGGAGCATGTGACTCTTGATCTCCAGGATGTAAGTTCGAGCCCCAGTTTGGGTATAGAGATTATTTTTTAAAAAAAATCAGGGGCGCCTGGGTGGCACAGCGGTTAGGCGTCTGCCTTCGGCTCAGGGCGTGATCCCGGCGTTATGGGATCGAGCCCCACATCAGGCTCTTCCGCTGTGAGCCTGCTTCTTCCTCTCCCACTCCCCCTGCTTGTGTTCCCTCTCTCGCTGGCTGTGTCTCTATCTCTGTCGAATAAATAAATAAAATCTTTAAAAAAAAATCTTCAAATAAAATTCAAGTGAAAGGATAAATGTGAAAAAAAAGGTAAAGGCAGTTTTGTAAAAGAATAAACTGAAAGCAACTTGATTGAACAGATTTCAAATTCTAAAGATCGAGGTAGTAAAGCAGTGTGATACACACGTGCGTGTGTAGGAATAGACGTATGCTCACCGGGATGGGGATATTTCCAAGCTACACTGTTGAGTGAATAAAGTAAAAAGTGAAGAAAGTAAAGATTTTCTCGTTTCTAATTCACGAAGCAGGAATAGATCAGGTGATCACATACCCACGGATGACTTGGATGGTGGCTACTGATGAGAGGGATTCTCTCACCTCATGAGTAGTCTTGTGATTTTTTAAAGAACGTAATCATATACGACTCAAGTAAATATGAATAAAAATATTTTTAACTCTGGGTTATTTATATAAAGAAATACAGACCTATTTATATCTATATAGTTCTATCTTACCGTCTTTATGAGCTAATTTATAATGTGCAACAAACCATTTCACCAAAACTCAGTTACTTAAAACATCCTTAGTTCCCATGATTCAGCGGAGGGGTTTGGAAGTTGTTCTGACCCAGCTGAGGCTCGTCTAGAATGACCTCATGCACATGGCCTGAACTCTGCTGGACCGGCAGGGAGGGTTAGGGTGGCCCGCTGCGCGTGGTCTCTCATCCTTCAGGACACCGGCAGCGGAGGCTTGCTCACGTGACGGTGGAAAGGCCGCTGGCAGCCGGAGAGTGCACGCCTCAATGCGCAAGGGTTAGGGTTAGGCCCCAGGAGCCTGGCAGGTCCAATCTGCAGGCTGAGCGGGGAGCTCCCCGGAGGGCTGAGTTGAAGGCTCGGGTGAGGGTGAGCATCAGCCTCCAGGTTTGGGTCCGGGGAGTGTGCTGAAAGTCGGGGTTCGGCGGGAGGGGCTCAGGGGGGCCCTCCGATTTCTCCTGCCCTGAATCCTTTGCAGTGCCCCAAAAGGCAAGGTTTCCTGCTGGGTGGCAGGCTGAGTCCTGTGGTCCCGGCTCAGATGTCCCCAATCCGTGGGGCTTTGGAGCCAGGCCCCTGGGGAAGGGGCCCCTCCGAAGTCGACATAGGGTTAGGGTAAAGCCCCAGGCTTGTGGCAGGTCCAATCTGCAGGCTGTGCGGGCGAGCTCCCCCAAGGGCTGAGTTGAGGGACTACCCATTGATAAAAAAAAAAAAAAAGGTGCAAAGAATACACACAAGGGGAGAGGGGTGGGGGATTGGGATAGGGGGGTGATGGGTATTAAGGAGGGCACATATTGCATGGTGCACTGGGTGTTATATGCAAATAATGAATCATGGAACATTGCATCAAAAAACTGGGGATGTACTGTATGGTGATTAATATAACAAAATAAAACTTATAAAAAAAAAATACACGCGAAGCTGTAAAGTGGGTATACCCTGGAGGTGGAAATTTCCTTACATACCAATATGCTGTTTTGTTTTGTTGTTGACGACAAACACGTGTTATTTTTGCAAATTATATTACTTTGAAAAGTTAACAGAAGAAAACTTTCTTCTGCAGGTATGGACTCTGAGTTTCCCTACTTTGACTTCATTCCTTATACCTACCTACGTTTACCCTCAGTAGCCGCTGAATCTTCATGCCCTCACCTGTGTTAACATGCATTCTCCTGCAGTGAGACACTGCAAAATACCTACCTCCTAGAAACTTCCTTTGCAGGGACCCTAGCATCTGCCTGCATGTCCTGCACAGATAGTGTGGAAACATGCATACCAAAGTAAACAAGGACAAAAAGGCTTTTAGAAGTCCCAACTGGCGGCAGCTGCTTCTGTCCCCCAGGGGAGTGGTATAATTTTCCTCTAGAGCCAACAGCTTTTTGTAAAGCAAAACGCCTCCATTGGCTGATTTAGGGTGCAAACATTGAGCCTCCCAGGACACAGTTTAGAAGGATACAATGTAAGAGAGAGAGTCACATTGCTTGTGAGGTTGGAGGAAATAAAGATAATTCAGGAAGGAATGAGAAGAAAACAAAGGAAGAAAAAGCAAAATAATGGCTTTGGGTAGCGTGGATGGCTAAAATTCTTTTAAGGACAGAGAGTGTTAATTATTAGGTGGTGGTCTTTCTCCTTTGCTGCCCTTCTGTGCGCTGCTTTGCTGTGCTGACGCTTGGATGCTGCAAAGTACATTTGCCTTTGTTAGTTTCTCCACAATGAGTCTGGGGACTTGCTCCTTTCTCTTTGCTTGCTCTTCTGTCACTGGAGCCATTTGCTGTTTCTATAACCATCCTCCTGACAAAGGACTTCATTCAAGCTGCAGCCGTCAGCTTCAGTCTCTATATTCTGGCATTTCCAGGACCAGCGTCATTGTACTCTCATCGATGTGCCAGCACTGGAAGGGTAGCCGCCTTTCCTCAGAGGGCTCAGCCTCAGCCTCAGCCAGAAGCCACGCCCTCCCCAAGACCCTGATTTGCGGACATCAGCCAGAGGGTAACCCCTTCCTCAAGGGTCCCTCCCAACTGTGTGGGGTCTGAGCTTCTAGGTTCTAAGATCTCCCTTTTTTGTTTCCAACACTAGGGGTGGTAATGGCTTGCAGTGATTATTAACTTTGTATTAATTCCTCAGTGTGACCTCCTTTTTTATGCCACTGTGGAAATTAACAAAGAACAAATGAGAAAAAACAGAAGCTATTTACCCAAAGCTTGCCAGAGCAAGGGAGTCAGCCACCATCCCTTGCAGTTGCCAGAGACTGCAAAAGTGGACAATCTTTATAGTGAAAAAGGGAAAGCTTCAGGTGTTCTCTGACTGGGGGTTGTTGCAATGGGGAATCTTGGAGGCAGGCTAGCTAGAGGCAGGGTATCATGTGACTGATTTGGAGAGCATATTTGGCTTGGGGATATGCTCCCCAAAGTTGGCAGAGACGGCGGGAGTGGGGGATGGATGGTGGATAAAAAAAATGGGGAAGCCGGTGGTCATTGGTCAAGTTCTGACCATTCTGGGCTGGCTCCTACAGAGGTCAAGGGTGAGAGTTCTTTTGTCATACATACTGTCAACAGGCCAGTGTTCATTTGCACATCTGCTTGCTCACCTCCGGGGCCTGTTCAGTTAATTCCCTACGTGAAGTCCTCTCTGTTTCAATGTCTAGTGTGCTTTCTGCTTTCCCTCACGAGACCCTGACTGCGACCAGGAGTATCTAATATTCCATTTTCAGAAGTTCCCATCGTGTGTGGGTCTATTTTGTTAAATCTTTAGTGAGTTTGACACACATGCAAATGGATTGTACGAAAGGCGTTTGGGGAAAATTGAGGAAATGAACACATCTGGAAGAGTCCAGGACAGAAAAAGCAGCAGCAGAAGGCAGTGCTGTTAGTGACCCCAGAACTTCAACAAAGACAAGAAGGTGAACCTTGAAGGGATCAAGAGAAACAAGCCCCAAGTGCCTTTCCATATCCATAGCCTGTATTAGGAACCGCATGACGGTGCCTCAGAAGCATTACGGTTTGGTTAACCAGTTCCCAAATTGATAAAGCAATTTTATCTAACTGTATGGTAATACTTCTGTGATTCATTAATATTTGTGGGCAAGTCTCTTCAATTTATCTTAGCTGTACTGAATTCCTGGTCTGGGCTAGGTATTACGAGATATTTGTAATTACCCCAGCTCTGTCTTGAAAAGGTTTAAAGGCTTTCTGGGAAGAAATGAACAAGGGGGAAGTAAGTGGAAGTGAGAAAAATAAGCTATGTAAAGATCAGAATAAGAACTACAACTAAATGGCATTGTATTATTTTGAAAAAGGGAAGAAAATGTGTACGACTTTAGTTCATCGGGAAGCTGTTGCACAGTAGATCAGACTTGGATCTTCATTTTTCAAGAAGAAAAAGCCAAGATAAAAAAAAAATTCCATCTTTAAAAAAAAAATTCCATCTTTAAAAAAAAATTCCAAAAAATTGTCATCACAAAAATTGCTAGTTCTACCTCATTGAAAGCTCATGTTTTGCTTTAACTTCCACAAAGCACACTTGAAATAGTCATAATCTTGATATACAGTTTATTCAGCATTTATATTTACATTGTCATAAATATTTTCCATGTTTTCACATGTTTTATATATATATATATACTTTTAAAGATTTTATTTATTTATTTGACAGAGAGAGAGACAGCCAGCGAGAGAGGGAACACAAGCAAGGGGAGTGGGAGAGAAAGAAGCAGGCTCCCAGCGGAGCAGGGAGCCTGATGTGGGGCTCGATCCCAGAACGCTGGGATCACGCCCTGAGCTGAAGGCCAATGCTTAAGGACTGAGCAACCCAGGAGCCCCTCACATGTTTTATATTTGTAATTGTCATGTAACATTCCATCATCTGGTTGTGCCATAAATTATTCAGCCTTCCATTTGGGGTATTTGTTTTAAAATTTTGCTATCTTAGATTTACCCATGAAGATATTAATTGTGTCACTAAATTTTTGCTTCTGGCAGATTGTTTCTTTTGGATATACTTTTAAAGAAGACAAGGGATGCTGGCTAAGAGCACATTTATGGCTCTTACTTTTGAAATACTGCTTTACAAAAAGATTGTAAAGTATTGTTAGTAAGGAACTAGCTTATCTTAGCCACATCAGCTTGTGTTATCTTTTTTTTTTAATCCTCATTTCCAGGGTGCTATAATTTGCATTTTTAACTACTAATGAGGAAAAGAATCTTTCCATCTGTTTTCTTCTTGTATTTGTTGATGAGGATTATAAAATGTGCGGAGGAAAGGAAAATACCTTGAAAAAAGACAGAAATGAGCACAGCTGGGGGGCAAAAGGGAAGATAGCTGGATGGTAGGAGGATAAACAGAAATATTTATAATATGCATATGTACTTTAATAGATATGCACATGTACACTTATTACATGTCTCCATATTTCTCCCTGATCAAGTATTTGCCATAGCCCAGCACTATATTAAGTGCTTTTTTTTTTTTAAGATTTTTATTTATTTGAGAAAGAGAGAGAGCTTGCATGTTGTGCACCAGTAGGGGGAGGGTCAGAGGGACAAGCAGATTCCCCATTGAGCAGGGAGCCCCACGTAGGGCTTGACATGGGACTAGATCTCAGGACCCTGAGATCAGGACCTGAGCTGACTGCAGATGCTTAACCGACTGAGCCACCCAGTCTCCCCTTAAATGATGCTTTAAATAAATCTCATATTATCCTCATCACAACCCAATGTTTGTTTTCCCCAGTTTTGTGGCAAGAAACTGAAAGCTCGTGGAGGTTAAGTCACACGCACAGCCACCACATTTAGTAGCAGTGTGGGATTTTTCCAATGTCTGTCTTATTCTAACATATTTCTAAATACCAGGTGATACTCTAAATATTTTACTGAAGTGAAGAATCAGTACTGAGAAATGAAGGCACACATGAAAGGCTATCATAAAGTGGTAATAATGGAATCTGCCTGGGCCCTGGTAGGATCTACCAAAATGAGGTCCATATTGGCTGTAAGGACTATATTCATTTTCTGCTGCCAAACGGACTTGGTTTTAGTTTAATTCTCTTTATAAAATTGATGTTTGTTCTTGGCTAACCATCTATGATATTATTATACTGCACACAATGAATTATTCACCCGAATGTGCCTTACAATTAGCCTCAGCAGAGTATTTGCTCCTTTCGTCCAAACATTTTACTTTATCTATAAAGATTAAATTAATCATCTCTGCCAGCAATGAATAACTGAGAGAATTAGTTTTTAATATCTGGAGTACAGAAGGGGAAATTGCAGGCAGAGCAATACATTTTGCTTGACCAGTGTTCCATGTTTCCTTTTATAATTCGTATTCTGTATCATATGCAGCATCTTTGGCTGGGGAGGGCAGAGACAGGATACATTATTTGATCAATGACGGCCAACCTTTAGGGAGGAAGACAGCTGAACAAAGATGATTAATTAAAATGCACTTTAACTTTAGTCATCTTATTTCAAAGTCCCATCATTTAATTTTTACAACAATGCTATAAGGCAGATACTATTAGTTCCCTATTTTACAGATGAGAAAGTAAGCACGGTGGGTTGAAGTGATGAAGCCAGAGAATGTTCGGAGGCCATGCAGCATCAGTATTCCAATCTCGACCATGGTTTTGGTGCTTCCTGATGCTATTCCGCTCTGGGTCCACTTCTCTTTTCTGTTCCAATCCACCCCCCACTTGTGATTTCACAGAGCAATGAAATTCCCCAGAAGGAAAGCATCAGGAGGAAAGCAAGAGGGCTATCTCTCCCTAAAGACATGTACTATTTGATACATTATCAATAGTTATTCACATCAAAGATGGGATAATCCATTTGGAAACAAGTTGCCCTTTTGAAACAGTTTTCCTGGTTGTTTCCATTTCCACGTGTTTGAACTTAAAAAAAAGAAAAAAGTAAGAGAGTTAAGTTCCTTACCTTGACCCCTGTATCGGCCAAGGGGGAGGTACCCACAATGTGCCAGTTTGGCATGCAGATTATGCTTCAGGCTGAAGACAATCAAGGTCCAAAAGACTCAGGAAGATACTTTGACCTTCCCATAATTGCCTAAAAGAATTTAGATAAAGGACCTGCTCTAGGAAGGGAGCTATCACCATAGATAACTACAGTATAATATGAATTCAGCAAATTCCCTTTGTTAAAATTCCTCTCTTTGTCCCATTGATTATGTATGGCTCAGCAAACATTTGTCTACCAAACACACTTTTTCATCTTCCCATGAATTGCTTTCTTTCTCCTTGAAGTCCCAGATCCCTCTCCCTTTTTTGGATGAGGATAACATATGTACTTCATTTTGCCTGTCTTTGGAAACTTATGTCTGTGGGCATTCCCTGTACCTACAAAATTAAATTTTATTTTCTCCTACTAATCTGTCTCATGTCAATTTAATTCTTTTTTTTTTTTTTTTTTTTTTTTTTTTTTAGATTTTATTTATTTGTCAGAGAGAGAGAATGGCAGGAGAGGGAGAAGCAGACTCCATACTGAGCAGGGAGCCCAACACGGGACTTGATCCCAGAACCCTGGGATCATGAACTGAGCTGAAGGCAGACACTTACCCGACTGAGCCACCCAGGCGTCCCTAGAGTAGCTACAAGTCAGAAGTTTCAAATGTAGTCAGTTGACCGCTTACATCAGAATCATCTGGCCCCGGCCCCACATACTAAATCAGAATCTTTAGGCATGAAGTCCAAGAATCTTCATTTAAAACCACTCTCCAGTATTTGAGACCTACTCATTAATTTGAGACCTACTCATTAAACTATACAGGTTTAATGATGGTGGTGATGTTGGTAAATGAACTAGTACCTGGCACCTACTTAGTGATGTATAGAAAGGTGTACATGTTCTACACTAAGTTATCTTGTTCAAACTCCTAAAAACCCTAGAGGCAGTTACTATTATTATCCTCAAGTTAGATGAAGGAACTGGAGCTTCATAGAGTCAAATCTGGGTATCCTGGTTCTAGACTTAATTATGTCTCCTTAAACTTTACATTTTATTAGTGTTTCAGTTACAGAAAATTTCAGGCAAGGGTGTCCAAAGCAAAGTATTGCAATTTACAATGAAACAAAAAAATTAAATAAAATAACGCTGTATACATCATTTTGAATAAGTATTCTGCCGTTATCCTAGGATTTACAGAATGACTAGATGAAAAGTAATTATAGTGTGATTAAATGTTTTAAAATCCTACAGTTTATTAAAAGATTTAACTAAGGGGCACCTCAGTCAGTTAAGCATCTGCCTTCAGCTCAGGTCATGATCCCAGGGTCCTGGAATCTAGTCCCCTCTTGGGCTCTCTGCTCAGCAGGCAGTCTGCTTCTCCCTCTTCCTCTGCCCTTCCCCCTTGCTCATGCTCTCTCTCTCAAATAAGTAAATAAAATCTTAAAAAAAAAAAAAAGATTTAACTAAGGATTTGGCTAAAGTCCATAAAGTATTTAAACATTAGCATGGGAAAACCAGACAAACAGAACTGAATAAAAGTAAAAACTGTTCTCCAAAGGGAGAAAAATCCAGACATAAATTACTTCCTTTACCTAGCCCACAGAGATTGGAAGTGGTCCTCAAGGGGGTAATTGAAGAATGGTCTCACTCAGAGCAGTCACGGCTTTTTTTTGCCTTGACTACATAAACTAATGGGACTATATTTCCTGGGGATCTCTACAAAGCTTCCTAATCAGAGAAAATGGGAAATTTCCAAATGCACTTGTTATCACGCTGAAAAGCAGAAGCACATGACAATGATTTCTTCTCAACTTCTTTGCGTATTTTCTATAGTAATCATAAAACACAATGGACCTTAGAACCGCATTTGGAAAAAAGGAGGCTCAAATATTGATGGTTTGCTTCATTATTCTCTCTTTTTAAAAATTACAATGGGGCATCTTTATTTACTTCTTGCTGGACTGTATACTTGTATATTTTTGGATGGCAATTGGCACTAGATAAGAAGTTTTGGGAATGTTCTTTGATCTAACACATCTATTTATAGGATTTGTGGTAAGGTAATGACGAATGATATGAACAAAAATTTTCCCACAAGGGATGCTTATTATAATAATCATTGTAATTTTTATTAAAAATGTTGGTAATAGAGAAAAGTACCACCTGCTGTTCCAACATGGAAACATGGCAATAATGACACATGATGCACTTGCCTTCCAGTCTTTGTTTCACTAACCGTGGCTGTACCTAATTGTCACCAATTTTTATTTTTTTTATATACTTTTTTGTTTTATATCTTTTTAAACTTAATATCATGTCTATTTTTTATTTTTTGTTTTATATCTTTTTAAACTTAATATCATGTCATAAGCTTTTGCTCATAGATACATTGTTATACACATGAATTTTAACGTCTTTAAAATGATTTAAACAAGTACTGCAAAGGCAAATCATTATTTTAATTGCATTATTTTAATGATGTAACATAAGTTAAATAATTCCCTGCTGTTAAATATGTTTTCCATTTTATTTAATATTATAAATAATGATACAAACAATTGGATGCTTAATTTGTTAACTATAGTTATTCATAACTAGAGGCAATTTCTTTTCATGTAAAGAACTTATTTCTAAAACAAAAAATAAAAACCCACAAAGCACAAATTGGGCCTTTATTTAAAGCATATTAAGTATAATATGCATTTATTACACAGATAGCCATTCACTTTTTGTTTTAAAGATTTCTTTAGGGGTGTCTGGGTGGCTCATTCATTAAGCACCTGCCTTCAGCTCAGGTCATGATCTCAGGGTCCTGGGATCGAGCCCCACGTCGGGCTCCCTGCTCAGCGGGAAGCCTGATTCTCTCTCTCCCGCTCCCTCTGCTTGTGTTCCCTCTCTTGCTCTCTCTCTCTCTGTCAAATAAATAAATAAAATCTTTAAAAAAATTAAAAAATAAAGATTTTATTTTTTTAGAGAGAGAGGGAGGGAGGGAGAGAGAGCACAAGCAGGGGGAGGGGAAGAGGGAGAGAGAAAATCTCCAGCAGACTGAGTATGGAGCCCAAAGATATGGGCCTGGATCCCATGACCCTCAGATCATGTCCTGAGTTGAAATCAAGAGTCGGAGGTTCCACTGACTGAGCCACCCAGACACCCCAACCATTCACTTTTAAAAACTTATTTAAGAGATCCCTGGCTGGCTCAGTCAGGAGAGCAAGCAACTCTTGATCTCTGGGTTGTGAGTTTGCACCTTACATTGGGTGTAGAAATTACTTAAAAATAAAATCTTAAAAAAACCCACTTATTTAGAACTTCATATTACTTCTTTTTGTCTATGACTTAAGGGTACATTACTTATAATCAGCTTCAATAATTTAAATTAATATAGCCAGCGTTTTACCGATGAAGATGATTTTTTAATTGTCTATCTCAAAATCACGTTCATTACATAATGGTTGTCAAGGGGTTATGATGTCAGAATGTTTCTTCTAGTTCTATTTCCTCTATTTCTATAATTTCTCTATTTTCCACTTTGAAAAACTGATCTTAAATTGCTTTCATGCTTCAAAAACATGCAAAAAAATATCCTTTATTATAAGGACTAACTTATATTTTAAGGATGTGTTTCATGTTGTTGATGAGAACTGCAATGGGACCCACCAATGATGCTTTGGAATGGGAAAGTTTTTTTTTTTTTTTTTTTAACCCAGTCATTTTGTTATAAAGGGCCTTCCTTCCCAGAAAGTTGTTTAGGGGGGTACTTGGGTGGCTCAGATGGTTAAACATCTACCTTTGGCTCAGGTCGTGATTTCCAGGTCCTGGGATTGAGCCCTATATCAGGCTCCCAGATCAGCGGGAAGTCTGTTTCTCCCTCTCCCTCTGCCTCTCCCCCTGCTTGTGCTCTCTCTGCCTCTCTCTCTCTCAAATGAATAAATGAAATCTTAAAAATAAAATTGCTTAGGTATCAGGTTTCTCTTTTACTGACACTCTTCAACAACACACCAGCTTTATTTGAAAGATGAAAATTCCCTTCCTCTTAGAATGCTCCTTAGGAAGTGGAGTAAATAGTGCATATTTGTGCTTTATACATGGATGGGAATAATGGCTTTGTCTCAAGGTAAATGACTAGAAAGTAGCCAATCAGGTTGATCTTTCTAAATCAGACTTTTTGAAAAATATGGACTATGTTAATGTATTAAGATTCCATGGGGCACCTGGGTAGCGCAGTCGTTAAGCGTCTGCCTTCGGCTCAGGGCGTGATCCCGGCGTTCTGGGATCGAGCCCCACATCAGGCTCCTCTGCTGGGAGCCTGCTTCTTCCTCTCCCTCTCCCCTGCTGTGTTCCCTCTCTCGCTGGCTGTCTCTCTGTCACATAAATAAATAAAATCTTAAAAAAAAAAAGATTCCAGATGGTTCACAAAAACCCTATAATGCTGCGTAAATGAAAAGCCCTTGATGGTATGAATCTAACCATCTCATCATTAATCATGATATAATATTTTCATATATTAACCAAATGCTTGTTTTGCTCCCAGTCATGATTTTCTTTTACTCCATGGAATCCATTAATGCCTCAGGCAAGTAAAGCTGGTAAGAGTAGTAAATAACAACAAGAATGCCACCACCAATAATAATAATAATAACATAATTAAAAATAAATCTCATCTGTTTCAGAAACCAGACTTTTGATTTGTAAAAGCCTAAAGATTATTTTTCTTTTTTTTAAGGACCTTATATGCTTGGAATTAAATGAGTCATGATCCTTGGTTTATGAAATACTATCAATGTGTCATACAAGGCCCTCATTTGTTTTGTTTTATTTTTGACCTAATACCGTCGAAGAACCAAAACCTTACCTTACCAATAACTTGCATCTACTTACTCTTAGGTAAGAAGGAGTGGAACTGCTAGGACAACTTTATTAGATATGCAATCCTTATAGATAATGCTAAAATGTTTGACTCATGGCTTTAGTGAGCTCTGTATAAGGAATCCTGTTGATCTGTTCTGGAGTTGTCCGGTTTTTTTATCTGTACCCATTAAATGGAATCAAATTGTATCTTGTATGGTCTTGATTTGCTTATCTTTATGGCCTTGATTTTCTTCTCCAAAGCACTAATGTGGTTTAGTACATTGATTAGCCATATGTCTATTTTCCCTCTGTTCATAGCTGTTTCTGCTTTTCCCTCCGTTTTTCTACTGATACGTTTTTTTCTACTGATTAGTAAGTTACATATTGATATACATATACAAGTAAATACATATTCAAGATTTTTTCTATTGATTAGCAAGATATATGTCATATATTATATACAAATATATATATTTAAATTTTTTTCTATTTATTAGCAAGATATATGTAATATATTACATACAAAGATATGTGTGTATATATATATGATCTTCTCTGTGGCTCTAGGTATTACAGGTGTGCTCTTCCAGCTTATTGCTTATCTTTTCATCTTCTTTCTTTTAGGTATCTTTTCACATTACTAAAACTAAGACATAGGATTGATTTATCTATATGTAGTCTTTTTTGTTTCCATATGAATTGCAGAATTGTTTTTTCTATTTCTGTAAAAAATGCTGCAGGGGGAGGGTGATACCAGCAAAGGTGATGAAATAAAAGGTCCCCAGCTCACATCCCTCAACACAAGCAACAATCTGGCAGACATCCGTCAACAAAAGGGCCTTTATGGGAGCTTGGGGATCCAGGTGGGAGGTTGTGAAATCCCCATAAAGTCCAAGATTAAGGAGAACTGCTTTGAGAAAGCAGCCCCACACCCAGGTAACAGGCTTGCTGAACATAATTCCAGTTACAGACCCAAAGCATCCCCGTTCCCTTTATGGACTCAGCTCCAGCCCAGTTTGACCAGCCCCATCCTCCAAGAGACCTGGGAGGAGCCATTTCTCAGAGGAAGACCTACAACAGGTATATGAAAAGGTCTTCCATACCACTAATCCTCAGGCAGATACAAATCAAAATCATAGTGAGATATCAACTTGCATCTGTTAGAAGGGCTGTTATTAAAAAGAATAAAGATAAGTGTTGGTGAGGATGTAGAAAAATTGAAACCCTTTCACACTGTTGATGGGAATATAAATTGGTACAGCCACTATGGAAAACAGTATGGAGGATCCTTTAAAAATTAAAAAGAGAAGTACAGGAACACGTGGGTGGCTCACTTGGTTAAGTGTCTGCCTTTGGCTCAGGTCATGATCCCAGCGTCCTGGGATCAAGTCCGCATTGGGCTCCTTGCTCAGCAGGGACTCTGCTTCTCACTCTGCCTGCCACTCCCCCTGCTTGTGCTCTCTCTCGCTGCCAAGTAAATAAAAAAAATCTTTTAAAAAAATTTTAAAAAGTACATATGACCCTGCAATTCCACTTCTGGGTTTATATCCAAGGAAATGAAATTAATATTTCAAAGAGATATTTGTACCCCCATGTTCACTGCAGCACTACACAAAATAGCCAAGATGTAGAAACAACCTAAATGCCCATCAGTGGATGAAAGAGTAATGAAAAGCCAGTATATAGATATAATGGAACATTATTCAGCCTTAAAAAGAAGGAAATTTTGCAATATGAGACAACATGGGTGAAATTTGAAGACATTATGTTAAGTGAAATAAGCCAGCCATAGAAAGACAAATACCATATGATTCCAATTATATGAGGTACTGAAAATAGTTCAGTCCATGGAATCAAAGAGTAGGATGATGGTTGTCAGGGGCTAGAGGGAGGGGGGAAATAGGGAATTACTAATTAACAGGCAAAAAGTTTGAGTTAAGCAAGATGAAAAAGTTCTGGAACTCTGTTGTACAATATTGTACTTACAGTCACCAATAATATATTGCACACTTAAAAAGTTGTTGAGTGCAGCATGTTACATGTTCTTACCACAATAATATAATGGAAAAATAGAAAAGTCCCAAGATAAATGTCCATTAATACATACTATATTCATGAAGGAAAAGAATTTTACTTGTGGGAAATTCAATAGAAATCATGGAGAAATTGAAAAGATTAGTGGAATAAGGCATATTCAGAAGTGTATCTAAGCTTTTTGAACTGCGAAATCTGAAAAATTCATGAGAATAACTTCTTTATTAGGAAGTTGAGAGAATCATGGATGTGTCAGATAAAGATAAGAACGAACATAAAAAAACTTAAAAAAAAAAACCTAGGACACAAATTTGATAGCATAAAGAACAGTTTTAGCAAAATGCACAAAACAACCATATTTAAGAGCCAGTGTTCTTAGTCCCATAACAGGCCAGAGAAGGGAGATTTGCAGAGATAGTTAAAAAGGAAGCTCTACATTTAAATTATGCTTTTTGTCCCTAAAACCAAGTCCCACTCCCGCCCTTCCACTTGATGAGTCTGGCTTGAGAAAGAGAATGAAATGTAGAGTACAGAACACTTGTTACTAAGACCCCAGGAAAGCCCGAGGAAGTTGAAATCTTAAAGAGTTCTCCTCTCCTGGCACAGCATAGGAAGGGTAGGAGAGACAGCTACGTGGAAATTTGGATTTCCTTAAAGGGAGTATGAAGGTCTGCTTGCGTGGACAGGATGCAAAGGTAGCTGGAGGCCCAAGCTGAAGAGGCCGGCATAAGGAAGACAAAGTAGCAATCATCACGGAAAAACAATGAGAACCAGTCAAAAATACACACACACACACACACACACACACACACACAAATTGTGAAGGACACTGCAGGTGAATAAAGGCTAATAACTAAGGGTCAGATGGACCCCATCTCACGCCTTAATAATGTATGTGAGTTGAATGACAAAGGAAATGCTGCACTGATTGACTCCTCTGAATTAACTGAACTTGACTCTGTCACAGGGTGGAATGGGTTAAGGTAATGTAAAATGATGGAAGCATGTTCTGCACTTTTAAATCATACCAGAACTACCTGGAAGGCTTATAAATCACAGATCGCTGGCCCTACCTCCAGAGTTTCTGATTCGGCAGGTAGATCTGGGGTAGGGCTCAAAAATTTGCATTTCTTACCACTTCTAAGGTGATGCTACTGCTGTCCTCTCAGAATTACATTTTGAGAATTACTGGTGTGATAGACGAACATCAGAATCTCAAAGACTTAGTACAATAGGAACATGTTCCTTACAACATCCACTGAACGTGGTGGTATGTGTGTGTGTACG
Source organism: Ursus arctos (assembly GCF_023065955.2). Classification (NCBI taxonomy): domain Eukaryota; kingdom Metazoa; phylum Chordata; class Mammalia; order Carnivora; family Ursidae; genus Ursus; species Ursus arctos. Next base: position 21,851,263 of record NW_026622930.1, read on the forward strand.
TATGCATGGGGGAGGGAGGAGTGCTGTTCTTTTCCATGGCTTACAAGATCACCTTGGGCACTGATATCCAGTGGTCTGACAGTGGAAGAGAGAGAGTAGAGAACTCTGCAGGAGGTTTTTACTGGCCAAGCTTAAAAGAATCTTCTTTCATTCTGTTGGTCAGACCTCAGACACATGGCCACAGCTAATTGCAAGGGAGACAGGAAAACATTGTCTAGCCACATGTCTAAGAGGAATGGGAAACAGATTTGGTAAATAGCTAGTCAATCTTTATTACAATGTGCTCAAAATCAAAAGTTAAGTTGGGTTAAAGTAAAATTGAGCTTTCATGTCTGAATTGTATGGCCTGAGGTTTTATACTATCAACACATAGCTTATAAGAATATTCAAGACCTGATTCCTGTCTACATCTGTATTCTTATCACTCCTCATTTTCTTTCTTTGCATTCTGTCCTCCAATTTGACCAAACTCATTTCTGTTCCTTAAAGGAGACATGCTCTTTGAGGATTCCTCTCTATATCCATTTTTCTCTACCTGAGAGCTCCTATTGCTTGCCTTCCCACCTCCTCCCTACTGTGCCATTGTCTGGTTAATGCTTATTCATCCTGCAGCTCACACTTGGAAGTCACTTCCTTAGAAAGTCTCCCTTGACTACCACCCAGACCCTAAACTAAATTAGTTATAACTGACTTCTGGATATACCAATTTTACCTTGATTTTCTTGTTTTGACTTTAATAGTTGTGTGATTTTCCCACTGGAGTGTAATCTCCAGCTCATCTTATTTTATGAGCACTTCTCACGGTATTTGGGATAGTGTGTAAGAATAACTTTTGGAAGGAAGGAAGGAAGGAAGGAAGGAAGGAAGGAAGGAAGGAAGGAAGGAAGGAAAGAAGGAAGGAAGGAAGGGTATTTGCCAGAATTCATCAACAATGAGATTGTAGTATTTGTTACATATTGATTGCCCGGATTGACTCAGCTGATTATCTCAGTAGTTAGGTCTATACTCCTTCTTTCCTCACTACTCCAGGTGTGCTATCTACACCTACTTCTCCTACAAACTGCATGCTTGGTCGAAGAGAATGCCTCTGAGAAAAGAAAACCCCTCCTGAGTCAATTGTCTATGAGTCACTGTGTTCCTTTGGCACCCCTAAGCATGATTTCATCTACCATTATGGGAAATGTATTTGTAACATCCTGATGAAAATTACTGCCAGGTGCATACATTGATTTTGACAGACGGCTGAAAGAAAGAAAGAGAATGATGATGCCTGCTTAGAATCTTCTAGATTCTTGTTGGAGAGCATGAAGACAGGAACTGGCAGACATTTATCCAGATTTTGTAAAATGAAGTTTTGAAGAAAAAAGTAATGATTTATCAAGAAACTCATTGAATCTGAAGTTTGAAGTAAATCTGAAGTTAGAAAACTGGTCTGTTACAGATTATGGCTCAGCCCAAGTTGGGACTGATAAGGCGTCAGGTGTGCCAGTAAAAAATAACAATGAGAAAAAGGTAAAGTAAAAGAGTGTTGCATTCTCCCTGACCTGAGTGTAACAGAGTCTTACATGCTGGTATTACTGAGGCTAATAGAAGAGGGTAGAAAATAAGGAAAAAATAATATCTAGAACATTGTCTCTCTACATGGTTACCAAACTAGAAGGTATTCATGCTCCTGGGTGGCTCCGCTGGTTGGGTGTCTGCCTTCGACTCAGGTTATGATCCCAGCATCCCAGGACCGAGCCCCACTTTGCTTTGGGCTACCTGCTCAGTGGGGATCCCGCTTCTCCCTCTCCCTCTGACCCTCCCCAGCTCGTGCTCGCTCTCTCTCTCTCTCTCTCTCTCTCAAATAAATAAATAAATAAAATCTAAAAGAAAAAATTCATGTTCTAGTTGGGGCATTGCCACTTGGCTCTGCACACACCCTCTCCCGTAGGTTGACTGCTCACTGCTATTTTCAACAGAATGATGTGAATCCTACTTTCAGTTATTCTCCAGGATAGGTTTACCACTGAGAGTCTTGTGCTTTATATTGAGTCTGTTGGGGGGTCGACGGCTTCTCCTTGAGGCTCTGTCCCTTTCCTCTTCTTTCCTGACTCTGGGCTTTTTCACTGCTTTGGATGGGCCTTCCCAAGAGATTGTAGTGGGATAATCAAAGGGCAGGAGACATAAGCCAGACAGTTTTGTAACGATTTGTAGCTTTTATAACACCATTTCTCTAAGGGAGGAGACTTTAAGGAATCATTGTCATAAGGGTTTGGGATTATCTGTGATTTTTAATTATTCCAACTACCCAGATCATTTTTGCTGTAAGAATTAGGACTTGCCTACATGGTCTGGATAATTGAGATCAGGTTCCTGATGTGCTGAGTAATTAAAAGTACAATTGATCCTTGAATCTCTAACTGCATATGTTCCTATCTCCTTTATTAGATATCCTCTTACATCTAATGTATATTGCTAATTTTTAAGTAGGGGTCTTGTTACTTTTACCTTTTTTTTTCTATGTATCAATAAAACTCTCTAAGACTTCTTGGGTCAAATCCGTTTTGCACTAATCAAATTGAAGCCAACCTTTAAAAATGCCAGCAGTAGAATGCATGTATCTTGACTAGTTTTTATTTTCAACTGATTGTGTTTACCAAAAAAAATGAGAGAGAGAGAGAGAGAGAGAGAGAGAGCCTTCATTTCCAAATGGCAATTATCTTTGCATTTACATATCACCACTTTGTCAGAGAGTCTGCAGTGATAGGTTATTCTTTCATTGTTATTCATGAGATACTATCAGCCAGTCATAAAATTGTAGAATGAGTTGCCCTAAATTGGGATTAGAATGTAGTGAACAAGTATAAGAATCAGTCATTGCTTTTTTTTTTTTTTTTTTAAGATTTATTTATTTATTCGACAGAGATAGAGACAGCCAGCGAGAGAGGGAACACAAGCAGGGGCAGTGGGAGAGGAAGAAGCAGGCTCATAGCGGAGGAGTCTGATGTGGGGCTCGATCCCAGAACGCCAGGATCGCGCCCTGAGCCAAAGGCAGACGCTTAACCACTGTGCCACCCAGGCGCCCCCAGTCATTGCTTTCTGAATTCAGTGAGGCCCCAGTGGTGCAAAGCTTTCATTTCTGACAGCACTTTTTTTTTTTTTTTTAAGGAAGTTGGATTGGAGAGGGCAAATGGAAGGAAAATACAGGAAAAGTTCACCAAGACAAAACATGGAAACTCATCAAGGCTATTTGAGAGGAGGAAGGTTGAAAGCAGTTAAGATCAAAGAAACACAAATAGATCCTTAGCCCTCAGGGGTTGAGGGGTGTGGAGACTTCAACCTTCAGTCCAAAAAATTGATTGACCTAAAATAATGAAAAACACTAGAATTCCTATTAGAGCTTTCTACACATATCACCTTAAAAACAAGCATGTCAATAATGTAAATAAAAATAAACTACCTATAAAAATATTCCCATAACTTGGGATAGTGGATGTAATCCTGTGGTTGGCATCCTGCCTCATGTCAGGTAAGGTACCTTTTGCTCACCTTGAAAAGACAGCAGATCTCATGACGTCCCACTCTTAGTAAATCAAAGTTCCCCGTTAATACATCTTCTTTCTTATTTCCTGCTCCCCTGCCATAATCCACATGGTGTCCAACTTTAGCTACGGGAACAGAAAACTTAAATTAGGTTTAAAAATGGGAACAGGTAAAAATTTGTGGGAAAATAATATCCCATTTTCATGAAACTGTACACTGCGTAATATAAAGGAAATATAAAATAGATTTTTATACAAATAAAGGGAAAATAAAATTACATGCCATAATTTTCTTCAAGGAGGCTTTTTTTTTAATGCCTTGGAAATTCTTAAGAATTAAATAGAACCTACTTTGTCCTTTCTGTTTTACACTTACTTTAAAAGTATCCCTATGCATACTCATTTTTGTTCAATTTCTTCTTTTTTACCCAACCCTCTTAAATTTAAAAAGTGACTCAATGTCCCAACTTGGAATTTTTTGGCCATTTTTCTGGAAGACTCTTTCTTAATAACCTTGTTAAACTGCTGACAGAATAACTAACCCTGTTCTGAAAATAGTTATTTCCTAGAATTTCTGCTTCTATTGGTGCAGCCATAACTGTATAGTTCAGTCAGGCAGGTAGCATTTCAGGTAAATGGAATACTATCCTGCATCTTCTGGGAATGTGAGCCCATTGTACACATAAGCGTCTAATGTTTCCACCAAGGTGCCAGAAGTTGTAGCGTGATTATCAGTGAGGAAGCCCACAGGTTTTGATACGTGTTACCAGTGGCCCTAGATGCGTGCTGCAGCTGAGCCAAATTGAGCCAGTTACCAACTGATAACAACTAACTCCAATTAAGAATATATTTCCTGGGGCACCTGGGTGGCATAGCAGTTAAGCGTCTGCCTTCGGCTCAGGGCGTGATCCCGGTGTTCTGGGATCGAGCCCCACGTCAGGCTCCTCCGCTAGGAGCCTGCTTCTTCCTCTCCCACTCCCCCTGCTTGTGTTCCCTCTCTCGCTGGCTGGCTCTCTGTCTGTCAAATAAATAAATAAAATCTTAAAAAATATATATATATATTTCCTGATCTTGCGAATACATTTACCTAAAACCATTACGATATTTTAGAATACGAAATGGATATTTGCATGGGAAAGAAATGCCTGTCCATCCTGCAAATGATTTTGATTCTTTACAGGGCTAGCCGTTGCTTGTGTCTTGGTCCCAGGATGGAGTGTTGGCTGCTCTCATAAATAAATTATAAGGGACAGTGTAGAAGAAGTTTTTATCTCTTGCTATAGTCCATATGACAGGTTTTGTCATTTTAAAAAAATGCGATAAATCCCCTTTTTTGATACTTATTTCAGAGCATTCTCTTCTGCAAAGAAGGCAAAATGGTGACATGGCCATAGGGACAGGTTACTACCATTTTTCTTTTTAGAAGGAGGAGCTGAGAAAAGAAAACTTCAGGTGAGGGATAATGCCCCACGCTGTCAGCTGGGAAACAGAAGACCCAGGATTATGCACTCTTACACGCAACAGAGGGAAAACGATATGATGTAGCTCACAGTACCAGTCACTTTAAGAGCCAAAAAAGCAAATTACACGATGTATGATGCATGCACTACTTTCCACCCAAGTTAGGGAATCATGGCAATCTGTTCCCGCTTCTACACAGCAATGGCAGCACTTACTGATTGTGTCTCCAAATGGTGACCAGGGGATGAGACCATGTTCCCCACTTTCTTCTGAATAATAAAAATAAGAAGTAGAAAGCTGGTGGTCTTTGGAAATCAATTACCTTCCTTTTTTTTTTTTTTTTTTTTTTTGATGGCTTACAGTCAGTTCTGCTAAATTCACCCAGAAACACTTGGCAAATGGTTGCAGGTAATAGGCCAATAAAAACACCCACGAATAGACAAAGCAAGCACACCAACAACGGCAGGGTCCTTTGACCATTAAAATAATCCAATTCAAAAGGTTATACATATATTGAATTATTTTCTGTCTAATGTTTCATCCATTTATTTGCTGGTTCAATCGTTTATCACCAACAGTTCACATAGTTTCATAAATGCCGCCATGTATGAAATGTGGCAAAGTGATATATTTTATCCAACTTCCACCTTTTACTGTTACTCTTTAACGCCTCTTGTCTTGGTTATACTCTAGGATAAGCAGAATTTGCTAGCACATCATTTATGTGTTCTTTATACATTAATTTATTTAATGAATATTAACTGAGCACCTAGTATGTACCAAACTCTGAGCTGAGAGCAGGAAATCTAATGATAAATAAAATCTGGTCCTTGTCCTTTACTAGCTTTCAGGCTACTGAGTACCAGCAGACTAACTACTTGTCTTGTATGTCCTTTGGGGGTAGAAAATATGGAGAATCTTACCTCATTATAAAACCACGGGGCACTCTGATTTTAATTTTCAAGTGTATACCATCAAGAAAGCCAGTTTTGTAAAACCATGATCTTCCCACAATAGTATAAGTTGTTTTGGCCCATTTTCTCTACCTCCTTTCGTTGCAGCCTCAGTTCCTGCTGTTAGACTTGTGTTTCTATTACTACGGGGCACTTTTCTTATTTGGGTCATCAGTGACCTCCTAGCTGTCAAACCCAATTCAAAGAAACAGAAGTGAGAGAATGTGTGGCACGGGCATTTACTCATTCCACTAGGCGTGGTACGGGAACTCTTAAGTATTTCTCTATAGAGAGTGGTGTCCCTTAAAAGACCGCAAGTCTCTTGAGTGTAAGAACTTTGCCTTGCCTTTATACCTAGAATTTTATATACTTCTCAGGTCTTATCTACTCTGATACATTTCATAGAAGAAACTTCTCCCTCCTTAAAGCTTCTGCCCTCCCTAAGGCTTTGGTGATAATGTTTTAAAAGTGGTTGACCTGTTGCTTATGTGGCCTCTCCTTCCCAGTGTCAAAAGACTCCCCTGAGAGAGAATGAGGTTGTCTTGTTGGTGATACGGGTGGAGTGGCTGAGACTACGGTTATATTCTCTATATTCCATAGAGATCACTTTGTATTTCATGAGGTCCATAGGCCTAGGAGTCTAAAGGATGATCCGAGTTAAGATTTAATGACTAAAAAAGGCAAAGTAGAGGGGCGCCTGGGTGGCTCGGTCGTTAAGCGTCTGCCTTCGGCTCAGGGCGTGATCCCAGCGTTCTGGGATGGAGCCCTGCATCAGGCTCCTCCGCTATGAGCCTGCTTCTTCCTCTCCCACTCCCCCTGCTTGTGTTCCCTCTCTCGCTGGCTGTCTCTATCTCTGTCGAATAAAGAAATAAAAATCTTAAAAAAAAAAGGCAAAGTAGAAATGCCAAATTCCAGGGACAGTTTTTGTTTTTGGTTGTGTTTTTCGGTTTTTTTGTTGATGCCGACTTGTAGAACCAAGTGGTCAAGGGCTAGGGGAGAGGAAGCACTGAGGTTTTTAGAAGGAGGCACTTAACAGAATTCTTCAAACACAAGAGGTTTGATGTTACCAGTTAGAATGTAGATGGAGTGGAAATACATAAAACTTGCCTCTGGCATGGTAGAAACCCACTCTTTTTAATGATAGTGCTCTCTTTCTTTTGTGCAGAAATGTTGAATTCCCATGTATTCGGTTCTTTACCTGTTATTCTTTTTATATAGGTATAAAGTAAATTTTGAACAATTTTGTCCATACTCCTAGTTTTAAATTTTTTAAAAGATATTTATTTGACACACAGGGTGGCGGGGGGAGAGAACACAAACAGGTGGAGCAGCAGGGAGAGGGAGAAGCAGGCTCCCTGCTGAGCAGGGAGCCCAATGTGGGGCTAGATCCCAGTACCGTGGGGTCATGACCTGAGCTGAAGTCAGGTGATTAACTGACTGAGCCACCCAGGTTCCCCATCCTCTTAGTTTCAATCAGCATAATCTATTCATATTTCTCAAAACCTCTCATGAATCTATCAACTTGTAGCTCTCCTCTTCCCTGGGGACATCCATTACCATGTTTCTACATATCTTTATTGTACAAATACTAAGTACTAGGCCCAACAACAAATAAGACCGATCTAATTTTTACTCTCATGAAGGTAACAACCTCACAAGGACACCATCATACTCTATGTTAATACAGATCAGTAGTTTCCCTAGCATGGCTAGTACGGTGGCTGGTACATAATTAGTATTCAATAAAATTTGTAGCATGCATGAATAAATGAATGAACATGCCATGTTCTCTCTCATCTCTGTGCTTTGAGGGTGTGGTTTCCTCTGCCTGGAATGCTCCGCTCATACTTGCATACCTCGTTTGATTCTTCTCCGTGCCATCACCTCTCTTTGGCCTTTTCTGAAGACCCCAGGCAACCTAGATTCTACTTTCTCTGTTCTCCTAAAGATCCCTGTATATCTCAGTCATACTTCATTTGTATAATGTAGGTACAAACACAAGTGCAACACAACATGTCTTCATATGCAGTAGTTAATTGCTTGAGGTCAGGAACCATATCTCTTTCAGATTTTCTCTAGCACCCAGCACAGGGGCTGGTTCACAGTATTTAGTCAGTGAATATGAATTGGTAAATGAGAAAAAAAATTATTGAAATAAATTATCCCTAAAAAATGAGTTTGTAACCAAAGCTTGCCAGACTTTAGTCCCAAATTTCTCCATGCGTCAGCTAGGATCCAGCCAACTTGTTATTCTTGGATTTGTCTTTCATTTTCTCGTCGTTATGCCTTTCACCTACGCTTGCCTATAAACAAATGCCTCTCCTACTTCTACTAACCACTCAGACTTCAGCCCCCCTGAAATATTACCTCCCTTACCTATCTTTATCACTCTCCTCATATTCCTAACTTGCCAAACACCCCCTCATTCTTAGCATATTTCCCAGCTCCTTATCTGAAATTACTTAATTTTCCCTTGAAGCTCTGTCCCACTTTTCTAATAAGGCCATTATAAATTTTCTCTTCTGGTTTTAAGTTCTTATCACATCTTGCCACAGTAGATACCAAGCACCCTGAAGGGAGGAACTGTGTCTTGCAAAGGGCCTTGCAAAGAGGAAGCATGTAATATTTATTCAAGTTGAATTTGTGCATTAGCTTCTTGTTAAATTACGTGACCATTTGTACAAGTAGTAACTCTCTCTCAGTCTCTATCTCCCTCTCTGTCTCACTCACAGGCATGTGCATTGTACGAATGCTGGTCAAAAAAGGGTGGGGTGAGAATTCTTTTGATAAATTCTGGAGAATATAATTTCTATTTTCCCCTCTGACAAAATTGTCAGGTTCATATTGTAGTTGACCCAGCAGCAGCCACCAAAGCATGTCATCATGGCATTTCAAATTGCAGAGATAAAGAGAAGATTCCGAAAAACCAGATCACACGCAGAGGACAGGGAACCAAAATGGCATGGTTCTACCCAACAGCAACACGGAAGCTAGAAGACCATGGTGGAATATAATTCTTAGGAAAAAGGATTTTCTACATAGGTTTCTATACTCTTATCAAAACCACCAATAATTTGAATACAAACTTTTTCAGGGATGCAAAATCTCGAAGATTACATACCATGCATCCTTTTGGAGGAAGGTACTAGAGGATGTGCTTAACTTGACAGGGGAATAAAGTAAGTAGGAGAAAGATAGGGACCCCGGCAAATAGAAAATCCACCACAGAAAAGAATGAGAAAACTAGCAAGTTGATAACAAAGGAGCAGCTAGTTCAGGTTGGAGCAAGAAAACAGAGAATTCTGGCAGGAATGTATCCAAGATTTACTAAAAACAAAACATCAAAAAAAAAAAAAAAACCCACCCTAGTAGATTATTGGACAGAGTTGGTGATGTAAAACTTTGTCTGGAAAATCACCTTTAAAGGCCATTAATGGAACTGAGAAGATTTAGCTAAGGTCCAAATGAACCCAAGTAAATGGAAAGGATTAAAGGTTGTTAATTCTAAAATAAGCGAAACGTTATACAAAAAAATTATATAGAAAACTAAAAGTAATCATACACTAAACAAAAAAATTACAGAGAAAACTAAAAGTAATCATATACTACTTAGCAGAGAATATTTATGTAGTCATAGTCATGAAAATGCCAAATAATATTTAATCAAAATGTAAAACTACATTGAAAAAGTGAAAAGGGGAAAGAATTTGTGTAAGAGAGAAAAACCCTATAGGCCCACATTAGGGAGTCAGTGAATGTTTCAAATCCGTGAATCAAAAGATAGCTGCATGCTGTATTTAGAAATGCAGAGGCAAATACCCAGTGAAAGAGCTAAGAGAAGTGGCTCCCTCTGGCAACCAGGATGAGAGTGGAGGGGAGGAAAAGCGGGAGCGGGGCTGCTGTTACTGGTTATAAAGCGATTATTCATCCTATTAAGCTGTGTGTATATATTGCTTTGATACAAATAAAAGCATTTATAAAAATAAACATGCCCTTACCCAGTAAACCTGTGGACATGCACATCGAAGTTTGACATTCTATGTAAGGTGCTTGTCACAGCGGTATTCTGCTGTCAGTGGGGAACCAATGCATTTTTGTCTTGTGGATTATCACTAAAGAGCCTAGGAAGGGGACTGCTTGATATTAGGGTTTGGTGGTGATCTATAAACAACATGGGCTTTAGAATCTATAAACCTTAGTTGATCTCTTGCTAATTATATAGCCTCAGGCACACTGCTTAACTTCCCTAGGTTTTCTCAAACATAAAATGAGGCTAGAGATAACTTTGTCATAGGACTTTTTAGGACTACTACTCTCAATTGCTATAATAATGGTTGGCACTGTTACTGTTAATAGTGGTTCCTCTACCATGGCCTGTTTGGAACTTGACTTACATATTTCCAGTTCTTGGGTCAGGAAAGGATCAAGTTCTGGTCCCAGTAAGAAGCGTGAACATGGGCAAGTCACTTAAACTCTCTACACCTGACTTTTCTCAGTAACATGGGAAGAGAAACCATGCTGATCTCAAAGGATTGTTTTGAAGAGCGAATGAAATAATGTATATAAAGAGGTTAGCAGAGAGTTTGACAAACAGGGAGTGCTCAGTGCAGAGTACTTTTGCGGTGTTCTGTTCTATCATTTGCTTATAGTAGATCAGCTTCCTTGGCTCTACCCTATTAATAGGGATTGAAATAATCAATCAGGCTCAAAGAATTTTTAAGTATGGAGGCACCTGAGCTATCAGGCAACTAAAGCCTTCTAATCAGGTTTTTTTTTTCTTTTAATTTAATTAGTTTCAACCTTTAAGCTTAGAAAGTGGGATCAATCAGAAGGCAAGTGTGCAGGGGAATGATTTTCAAATGTTTCTCATGTAAATTTAAGTTTTAGATTCTTCTAAATAAAATGGGTCTTTACTATTTACAGAGTTATCTCTAAGTTGCAAAAATTCTCTGCATGTTTTTTTTCGTGGGTCACCATGTGTTCCTCCCATATTTCCCTATTGAATCTTGGCTTCCACATTCAGACAGAAAGCATGAGGACCCTTCGTCTTGCAACTGTAGTAGAAACCTTAGCAGCAGACAGTAACTGCTGTTGAATAGATGGAAGTCATGCTTTCTAAATTAGCAGAGTTGAGCACTTTTGTGTCCTCAAGTGTATAATTACTCTTTCATCACTTTATTGGCTACAGTAGTTCTCAAAACGTGTTCATGCACCAGCATTCCAGCATCATTTTTGCATGTTAGAAATGCAACTTCTCAGACCTCTCCCCACACCTCTTGAATCAGAAACTCGAGGAGCAGGGCCCAGCAATCTGTGTTGTAAAGAGCCCTCCAGGTGATTCTTGTACATGCCTAAGTTGGACAATGGCTGGTCTAGATCTTTCCAAGCAAAAAAAGGGGGGGGGGAAATGTACCAGGAAAAAAAAATCATAGCAATATATTGGCACAGCCAATGAGTATCAGGTGAGCTATATTCCATTGTTTCTTCAACAGAAGTTTATTGGGCATCTCGTACATCCCAGGCATTGTAGTAGTCACTAAGTATTCAAGATGAAGTTATTATGGTATATCAAACATTTACCTGGCCCACTGTCATTTTCATAAAATCATTCTGCATACCTAATGGACTTTCTTATACATATAGGTGCATTATCAAGCCCTCCAGGATTATTTCCTGGCTGTCGCTTTCTTATTTAAATGATCATATTTTCTGCTGTCTCGTGTCTATTTTCTTGAGAGCTGATATATTGTGTACAAACTCACCTGCTCTGTTGAACGTTTTACATAGAATTTGGCTATGAAATAGACAATCTCCGTTTTTGTCCAAGTAAAGAATATATCTGGTGGTAAATTCTCTTTGCTTGTACATAGCTCTAAGTTGTAGATAATTATAGCCAGGGTGCTTGTGATCTTTCACAACAATAATTCCAAATGTGCACCCTTTTCTCCAGTCACCAGAGACAGTCCCTGAATATACTTTTTTTTTTTTTTTTTGCTCTGGGTTGCTAACCAGGGACTCAGTGTTCCCAGGACCTTAGTGAGCTACATATATGCCATTGCCACTCCCAGGCCCCTGTAAAGTCAGAGAGCTTCCAAGGACTCAATTTTAATAAAGAATAAAAATCTAAGTAGATTCATCTTAAAGTTGGAAAATAAAATAATAGAGTATGGGTTTTGGAGAAGGGAATAAAGGAGGTGGAGGAGAGAGAGGCAAAGAAATAAGCATAATTGGCATTTTAATGGGAATGAGTAAACAGTCTGCACTATAATAAATCTCCCAGGCATTTGATCCCAATAAACCATCTTAATCCTTAGGGCTATTCTGGCAGCAAGAGATAACTGCTCTGAAACCAAAATGTATTTAGCATAAAACTCACATTCCAATGTTTACTGTGTATCTGCTTTTAAAAAATAAATTGAAAATCCAAACTTTGAGATGGTATAAGGGGAAACAGCCTCTCAGGGCTCCTTCTGTGTGTCATCCAGCACCTGCCTGCCAAGCCAACACTTGAATGCCCACCGGCCAGGTAACTGGAGGCCTTGTTAACTGAGGCCCTTGAAAACCCTCTTTCATCTGAGCATTGGGCTGCAGAAATTTTCCCTAGCTGGTGTACATGCAGATGGCTTTTTGGTGAGGGTATAGTTTTCTGGAATCTGTCTTTCAGAGCTTCACAAAGTTGACTTAAATAACCCAACAGTCCCATCTCAACAGATGTATGTGATGGAAGTAATCAAAGTCACATGTCAATGTAGGGCTGGCCTGTAAAATCCTTAAATCGAAAAATGCAAGAATTACTGCTCTCAGTGTTAACTATGGTCAAGGAGTGGTCCAACTTCATTTTTCTTTTTCACAGACCATTAACTTACCTAGACCTGGTGTTCTTAATAACACACGCTTGCCAGCTATTGCTACATAGCACTATCCTGTTTAGTTATAAAAGCTACTACCTGAAGTGATGTCAGGAACATGGTGGAACAGGTGGTTCTTGACTTTAGTCCCCTTCAGAGAAAGAGAAACTCGCAGCTATCCATAGAAAAGACACGTTTGTGAAGATCTAAGAACCCACGGGTGAAGCTGAAGTATCCCCTTTGGACTATAAAAACTGAAAAAAATCTACATTAGAAGGCTAAGAATAGTGGTTTCACTTTGCATCACCCCTACCCCAGGCCAGTGCAGCACCATGCTAAGGGGGTTACTCTGGGTCTAGAGTGTCTCTGGTGGGAAAAGGAGAGCTGAAGGTGGACACTCAGCTTCTCCACTATGCTGGGACACTATCTGGGAGGCTCATTTAGGGACTGCCTCACATAGGTCACTGCAGGAACCAGCCAGAGACGTGGAAGGAAGTCTCACAGCAATATGCTTGTGGATCTTGGCCAACCATGTTCCTCTTGGCTGTAGTGCATGACTGGAGAGCCCCTCCAGTGGTTCTGCCCTGCTGGTGGCTCCTTCTGGCCAGAAAGCTCAGTCACCAGATCTGCTCACTTTGGGTCCCCAGCTGGCAGTTTGTCCCAACCGCACAGTGCAGTCTAGAGACCCACACATGCAGGGAAGCAAGTCATTGGCCCTTCCCAACTGCCAAGCATGGTTTCCAGCCCCACCAAACCATGAAATAAGGCCAGAAATGCTAGGAAGCTGGGCAGCACTTCTACAACTAAAGCCACAGCAAGAAAACAAGTCAGCAACCCCACTCAAATGCTGAGAAAGCCTGGAAGAAGAAACTGCTTCCTCAGTTGTGTGGCTACCTACGCAAGAACACAAGGAGCACAAAGAATCAGGTAAACTTACCACCACAAAAGAAAACTAATAAAACTCCACTAACTGACCCTAAAGAAATGATCTATGCTCTGTCTGATAAAGAATTCAGAATAAGACTCGTAGAGAAATTCAATGATGACAACAAGACACAGATACACAGCTAAATGAAATTAGGAAAACAATGCACAAACAGAATGAGAAGTTGGACAATTAAAAAAAAAAGTAATCCTAGAGCTGAAGATACAATGACTAAAGAATTCAATAGAAAGCTGCAATAGCAGACTTGACCAAGGACAAGGAAGAATGTGAACTTGAAGAGTGATGATGTGAAATTATCCAGTCAGAAGAGTAAAAAGGAAAAAAAAATGAAGAAATCTTCTGATTTATAGGATACCATTAAAAGAAACAATACATATATTAGAATCTGAGAGGAGAAGAGAGTGAAAAAGGGGCAGGGGCAGAAAGATCATTTGAGGAAATAACGGCGAAGAACTTCCCAAATCTAGAGCGAGATTTGAGCGTCCAAGTGCATGAAGCTCATAGATCCCTGGAAAGTTTCAGCTCAAGAAAGATCTTCTCTAAGACATAATAAAACAGTCTAAAACTAAAGAAAAATAATTTTAAAAGCAACAAGAGAAAAAAAGATGCTTTTCTATCAAGAGAACTCTCACAATCAGTGAGGGTTTCTCATCAGAAACCTTGCAGGCCAGGAGAACTTGGGGTGATAGATTCAGATCTGCTGAAAGAAACTGCCAAGCAAAAATTTTTTACTTGGCGAAGTTGTCCTTTACAAATGAAAGTGAGAAAAAGACCTTCCCAGAAAAAAAAAAAAAAAAAAAAAAAAAAAAAAAAACAAAAACACAAAAAAACCAAAATTGAGAGATTTCATCACCACTAGACCTTTCAAGAAATGCTGAAAGTTCTTCAAGCTGAGATATAAAATGCTAATTAGTGACATGAAAACATTCCAAAACATAAAACACTGATAAAGGTAAGGATATAGTCAAATTTAAAATACTCCAATACTGTAATATGGTGTTGTGTTAATGTCTTAATTCTAATATAAAGGTTAAATGATAAAAGTATTAAAAATAACCATAGCTGAAATAATTAATGGATATACTATAAAAAGATGTAAACTGTGACATCAAAAACATGAAATGTGATTAAAAGTAGTTTTGTATGTGATTAAAGCTGAATTGTTGTCAGCTTAAAATAGACGGTTTTAGGGGCGCCTGGGTGGCACAGCGGTTGAGCGTCTGCCTTCGGCTCAGGGCGTGATCCCGGCGTTCTGGGATCGAGCCCCACATCAGGCTCCTCCGCTATGAGCCTGCTTCTTCCTCTCCCACTCCCCCTGCTTGTGTTCCCTCTCTCGCTGGCTGTCTCTATCTCTGTCGAATAAATAAATAAAATCTTTAAAAAAAAAAAAATAAAATAGACGGTTTTAGCTCTAAGATGTTCTACGTAAATCTCGTGATAACTATAAAACAAAAAACTATAGTAGCTACACAAAGGATAAACAGAAGTGAATCAAAGCATACCACTACGGAAAAACATCAGTTCACAAAGGAAGACAGCGAGAGAGGAATAAAAGAAGAAAAGAACAAGAAAACAGCCAGAGATCAAGTGAGATTTAACCCTATTTTTTTTTTAGATTTTATTTATTTATTTGACAGAGAGAGACAGCCAGAGAGAGAAGAACACAAGCATGGGGAGTGGGAGAGGAAGAAGCAGGCTCCCAGCGGAGGAGCCTGATGTGGGCCTCGATCCCATAACGCCGGGATCACGCCCTGAGCCGAAGGCAGATGCTTAACCACTGAGCCACCCAGGCGCCCCAACCCTGGTTTTCAAGGATGTTTCAACATACACAAATCAATAAATGTGATACGCCGCATTAGTAAAATGGGGAACAAAAATCCTATGATCATCCCTATAGATGTAGAAAAAACATTTGACAAAATTCAACATACTTTCATGATATCATCATACATATCATCATGAATCAACAAAGTAGGTGTAGAAGGAATATATGTCAACATATGAATGGTCATACATGACAAGCCCAGAGTTAACATCATATTCATAGTGAAGGTTGAAATTTTTTTCTTGGAAGGTCAGAAAAAAGACAACGTGCTGAGACAAAGTACTCACATAACTCCTTTTTAACATAGTAATGGAAGTCTTAGCCAGAGCAGTTAGGCAAGGAAAAGAAATAAAAGTCATCCAAATCAGAAAGGAAGAAGTAAAATGACACTGTCTGTAAATGACATGATCTATGTATAGAAAACTCTTAAAGATTCCATCAAAAAACTGTCAGAAGTAATAAATGAATTATTGCTTCAGGCTACAAAATCAACATATAAAAATCAGTTCTGTTTCTATACATTAATAAACTATCTCTAAAAGAAATAAAACAGTCCCGTTTACAATAGCATCAAAAAGAATAAAATACTTAGGAATCAATGTAACCAAGGAGGTGAAAGATATGTACACCAAAAACCATAAGATATTGATGAAAGAAATTGATGACACAGATAAATGGAAAGATACACCATGTTCATGTATCAGAAGTGTTTAATATTCTTAAAATGTCTATACTACTCAAAGCCATTTATAGATTCAATACAATCCCTATCAAAATTAAGTCATTTTTCACAGAAATAGAGAAAACAATCCTAAAGTTCAAATGGAATGACCAAAAACTCTGAAGCCACGTGATCTTGAAAAAGAACAAAGCTGGAGGTTTCACACTTCCTGATTTCAAACTAATTTTTACCAAGTTATAGTAATCAAAACAGTATGGCACTAACATAAAAACAGACACAGAGACCAACAGAACAAAATAGAAAGCCTATAAATATACGCACACATATGTGTTCAGCTAATATTTGACAAAAGAGCCAAAAATACTCATTGAGGAAAGGATAGATTCTTCAGTAAATGGTGCCAGGATAACTGGATATTCACATACCAGAGGATGAAATTGGACCCTTAACTTACACTACTTACAAATATTAACTTGAAATGGATTAAAGATTTAAATGTAAGACCTGAAGCCATAAAACTCCTAGAATAAAACGTAGGAGAAAAACTCCTTGACGTTTGTATTGATGATGCTTTTCTGAATATGACACCAAAAGTGCAAGCAACAGAAACAAAAATCAACAGGTAGGATTACATCAAACTGAAAACCTCTACATAGGAAAAGAAACAATCAACAAAATGAAAAGTCAGCCTACAGAGTGGGAGAAAATATTTGCAAACTCATAAGGGGTTAATATCCAAAATCAATAAGGAAGTCTTCTAAACCAATAGCAAGAAAACAATCTGAATGTAAAAATGTTTAACGTAAAAAATGTAGTGTGAAAAATAAAGGACCTGAATAGACATTTTTTCAAAGACATGTGGCCAACAAGTAAATGACAAAATGCTCAATATTATTAATCATCAGGGAATTGAAAAGCTAAACCTCAGGGAAGGGGAGGGGACTTATTTTTTTTTAAAGGAACATCATGAAATTCACTGGCTTAATATTTGCAAAATACCCTCCTTAGATACAGTCAAAAGTCCAGAAGTCTGTGTAGCTGAATGTACAGGTTACACTGTCTAGTCTCCAGCAAGATTAACATGAGATTCACTTTCTAATCCATTTTGTCTAGCAAGTAGGAAAGGTGGAGAGCTGGTTTTATTGTGAGCTAGAAGTGGATAAAAATGAGTAGATTATATTTAGAATACAGTCTTCTTCAGTGTGGCCTCTTCTCTCCCTTTAGTTGTGGAGTTCTGTCCATTTTCAGGTCCGATTTCTGGGGTATTAGGAAAATATGATAGTTGTGTTATGTTTGTGGAATGAGAGGAGCCTAGGGTCGTCCTCCATTGCTATCTTGCGAATCCTCACACCTTCGTTATTTTAGACGTTCTAATTCTGGACCCATCTTCTGATCTCACCTCACGTCAGATGCCTCAGTAACTTTGAGGGCATTATGCAAAGTGAAGTAAATCATACAGAAAAGGACAAATACCGTATGGTCTCACACGTGGAATCTAAAAACTGACTCCTAGAAACAGTAGATGGGCGGTTGCCAGAGGTGGGGTGGTGGCAGAAATGGAAGATGTTGGTCCCATGGTATAAACTTATACTTGTATGATGGGTGTGTTCTGGGGATCTAATGTACAGCATGATGACTTTGTTAATAGTACTGTATTATATACTTGAAAGCTTCTAAGAAAGTAAATCTTAAGTGTTCTCACCACACAAAAAAATTAAATATGCAGGGGATGGGTGTGTTAACTAACCGTATTCTAGTAATCATTTTGTATACATCACGTGCCTCAAATCAGCACCTTGCACATCTTAAACTACCATGCTGTATGTCCGTTGTATCTCAATAAAGCTGGAAAAATTAGAATTCATCAAAACAAAACAGCTGTTGCTCTGGCGTGTATATATGTTGGCAAATTTGTAGCTTGTCACCTGCCTAGTGAGGAAGTCACAAAAGTTCTGTCCAAATACATAGACATGGGACTTGTGGTTTTACAATATATTTTAGGGAAATGATGCTCATGATATCAGTGTTTAAGGAAGTTTTAAATTTAATTTTAATTTAAAAGAGAACAAGGAAAATGCACATCGAGGGCAGCACAAAAGACTAGCTCAATAGCTAAAACATTTTACGGTTTAGAACTATAAAAGTGTAAGCACCAAATTTTTTCTTCTTTTTTTTACAAAAGAAGTACAAGGTGTGTGTGGGTGTGGAGTATGTGTGTGGAGGTGGGTGTGGGGGGGTGTGGGTGTAAAGGCAGAGCTTATTAATATCAGACACTTTTCTGGGATGAAGAGGGAGAAGGGGGAGTGGACAGCAGAGGGGGAAAGAAGAGAGAGAGACCGCAAACGGGAACCAAAGTGCAACTCTTCTGCTCTGTTCTCCTCCCCTTGCCCACTTTCCTTCCTTCCTTGTTTGGACTATCAAGAGTAGCTATCCTAGTTTTCCCATTTCAAATTTGACATCAAAACAGATCTGGTTACTCATATCCATGCATGCACATAAGCACGTGTACCTGGGTGACGTACGAACATTGAAAACAATACCATAACACTAAAGAAATCACAGTTTTCTTGATTTTAATAGCACCCTTAATTTAAGTTACCTTCCACCCACTCCTCACCTGCCTGATTTTCCTTTCATGCAAATCTAGACGACCTTCATGTTGCTGTTGTTCTAAGAAGAATATTTATGCGCTCTGCTAGGTTCTCCCCCTTCAAATAAATAAGTAAATGAAATGGGGCAAACTGCTAAGCACGGAGTAGGTACAGGAAAATTGTTTACTTATTGAAACCTATTATTCTACTTTTCATCATGCCCCATGAAACCAAGCAGCAAAGTCTGTGTGGTTCTAACCATTTTCCCTAAGACTTACTATGACTTTGTGACAGAGAAGAATATACTTTCAAATAGTCTATAAATAACATTCTCTCTGACTCTCTCTTTCTTTCATGATACTTTTATGATGAAAATCGTAGGTCAAAAATTACAGGTGAGTGCGAGCAAAAGAGAGAAAATCACCATTATCAACAGACAGTGCAGCCGTAATAGTATCTTAACTTGGAAATGTGCTTAGTGAACTCTCTCTTCTATGTAGACTCATGCAAATTCAGTGTAGTTATACTTATTGCAAATACATGAATATAACCCTAGGGAAATACGCTAGTAGATGTGCGATGACAGTTGTAGAGGTAAATGGGGTATTTCTTGGCTTCCACACGTGCCAGTGGGTAGTATTCTCCGTCACCCACTCCCTTGAAGGAGAACATAGATTCTGTTCCAGGATGTTACATTTCACAAAAGATAGAGCAACTGTATATAATCCATAGACGTTCTTATTCATTTCAGAAAGTGAGCACAGTTGAATTGAAATACACAGCACAAGCTGAAAAATCCTTTCAGTTTTCAGGCGATCTCATTAAACGATGAAGAGTCTACTTAGCAGTTAATCTGCTCTTTTATGCTGTCATTGAATAAAGAACTGGAATCATGCCATTGTCCATCAGAAAGGTACTCTGAAACACATTGATTAAGAACAAGACTCAGGTCAAGAGACCCAATAATAACTACTCCTTCAATGCCCTTTTTTGTTTGTTTGTTTGTTTAACACCGTGTAGTATTAAAAGATATTCTTTCATGGGAAGATGGGCATAGATAAAACAAGAACAGCAAAATATTAATATTGCTTGAAGTCAGATGATAGATAAATGGGGGTTTATTATACTATTCTCTTGAGCACAATAAAAAGCCAAATTAAAAACAAAACCAAAATAATGCATTTCAGTAAAGGGGTATAAGGTTTCCTGAAGGTGTCTTGGCTTCCCAGTGTTTGATTGACCAGCTGCCACGTACAGGAAAGCTGGGAGCTAGAAATGCAGGAGAGGAGTGGCAGTCCCAGGGTGCAAGCTGGCATGGGCTCACGATCCAAGCTGCAGCCTGGAAGCAGAGAACGCCTGGCAGTGAAGGGAAAGCTTTGCTAGTGAGCAGGCAACTGAATTTTGTATTTTCTTGGAAAATGAAAGACTTAGGGAAATAGGGTGATTGCCTGATTTCTAGATTTGTATGCCCTTTGTGGTGCTGGATAGCCATGCGGGTAGTCGCTAATTTCGATCCAGCTTGAGTCAGGTAACAAAGCCAAACTGTAATAATGATTGACATTGATTAAGGTTTACTATGTGCCAGGCGTAAGTTAAGCATTTTACATGAATTCTTTTATTCAGCCTTTCCTGACAAACTTACAAGACAGGTAATTATAATTTCCTTTTATAGGTATGAAAGCTGAGTCTTAGGTAGACCAAATAATTTATCTCAAGTTATAGCACTAGAATACAAGCCGTGGGATTCTGACCGGAGAACCCATGGACCTAATACCCACTGCAAAACCTCACAGCCTCTTGAGGCTCACACGATTCCCTTAATGCACCTCCAAATCTAAGCCTGGGTTCCCATTAGCTATGCCTGTCTCCTACGGCCTCTCTCTTAGACACCCCTAACACTGCTTCCCAATCCCGGCACCCAGTCCTGTGATTCTCCTGCTCCTGTGGTTTAGTCTCTCCTGGGTTTATCCGCACTTCTACCTTGCCCGTGCAGGCACTTCAACAAGGCTAGAGTCGCTTCTGGGTTCCTTTAATCCTTTGAGCTCTTGAAATCTTCATCTTACTAATTCCTAATACCACGTACGTCTGTGATGGACTGAATTGTGTCCCCCCCCCCAAATTCGTATGTTGAAGCCTAACTCCCCCCACCTCCCAAATGACTGCATTTGGAGGAAGGATCTTTAGGAGGTGAAGTTAAATGAGGTCAGAAGGGTAGGATCCTGATCCAAGGGACTGGGGCTTATAAGAAGAGGAAGATCTCTCTCCCCTGCGCCTCGCAGCATGTGCGTAGACAAAAGGACAGATTTAGAAGGCTGCTGTCTACAAGCCAAGAAAACCCTCATAAGAAAACAAACCCTACCAGATCTTGATCTGGGACTCCCAGCCTCCAGAACTGTGAGAAAGAAATTTCTGTTGGGTAAACCGCCCAGCTTTTAATATTTTGTTGTGGCAGCCCGAGTAGGTTACACACAGCATCCTATCATCCTCTTCCTTAGCTTCCACTCCAAATGCTTCTGGAAAAAAAAAGTACAAAATGGCTTGCTTCTCTAGAGAAAGCATTACATAATTGAAAGAACTCTAAATTTGGAAACACAAGATTAGACTACAAGGCAGGACATAAAAAAGAAACGTAGCAAAAATATAAAGTATTACTTTTAATACCAGATAATGACAGTTGACCTCTGACTGATACTTTTATTAGCCGTCTTCCTAACAGGGTTATCAGCAGACTTCTGCCTGTGCTCACAGTCTCCTGTTAGGTGACTTTGACCTCATCTTGAACATTGAGGCTGACTGTACTTGCTGCTACTTCTGTCACCTGCACTGAAATGTCAGTTTTGTTTATCCCACTCTCTCCTTTGTTGTTGTATCAGAAGAATACTCTTCCCTTGTTTTGTTCAGAGTAATATCTCTATATGCAAACTTGATCTAATTATCCTTTACATTCTCTGAGAATGTATCAGTTATTACCTTTCTCTTCAAACATGCTTGTGTCCTCTGTACTCAGCAACTAGCCCTTGACCTTGAGAGCCTCTCAACATCCTTTCATTATTCTTCCCTGTCATTAACAAAATTCAAAAAACTTGAGTCATACCATCCCTAATACACTTTATTCACAGTCTGTGATCCATCCAAATTATGGTTTTAATCCTCCTTGCTTCCATTTCAGTGCTTTGCTTGGAATGGCATGTAGCCCTGATCTCTGCTTACCAGTTTTCCAAGTTTTACCTGAACTATCACCTCCTCTCTGAAGCCCCCCCTTAAGTAATTTCTTCTGAACCCCCAAAGAATGTAGTTTGTACTTTTTGGCAGCTAACTTTATTCACTATGATTATTTGTATTCTTTTAGTATGTTGTAAATTCCTTAAGTCTCTCAATTTAAGATACAGTCATCATTTAGTCAATGTCCAATAAGTACATTAATAATCAAACCAATTTCAAGCAGAATTGTCAACATTTTAATTGAACTGGGACAAGTACCGGGCTCGGATATCTTTGGAGAAAGATCAAATTTCAACTTGAATAGAGTGAAGAGAACTTTAGGCCATAGAGATCTATACCAGACAAAAGGCTTACATCCATTGTCTGCCTTCACTGAAACAAAGTAACAGCACCCAATAGTAGATTGGATGGTACAGTAAGTGTTGGTTGAATTATCAAAAGAGTAAATGCTTAAAGTGGTTCTTGGATTATATACTAAATAGTGATATTTAGTAAGTTTATGGCAGGAAAGCCAACATAGGGTTTTGAAAGGGTGTCTAAGGCCATGATAACTCTGTAATTTGGAAGGGATGGAATACTGTCCTTTGAGGTCTGGAACAGGCTACCATTCGAATCTTTCTTATGCACCCTATACTGAAGGAGTTGATTAAAATAATGGGTTTTACAGGGGTATGCACATTTCTGGTGGAACACTCAAGAAGAGCTCAAAGAATCTAATGTGATTTGAACTCTAGGGGAATAAAAACAATTATGATTTTAGGTGACAGAGTAAAGTCATTGCTCTGGGGCTCGCCAATATATATCCTTTCTAAACTTTTAGAAGGAATTTTGTCTTGTTTTTTCCTAGGACAATATCCAATGATTAAAAAGGCAATATTAGCTATCATTGTTTGAGGGCTATGGGCCAGGCACTGTGCTTATAAGAAGGCACTTACATTCACATCAGCTCATTTAATTATAGAATAGCACTAAGTGGAGGACAATATCATTTCAATTTCACAGATGAAACTAGAGTCACTGCACACCTTACTCAAAGTTTCACAGCTAGTAAAGGATAGACCAAGGATTCAGATCCAAGATCTGAACTAAGCTTTTTATATTCCAAAGCCTAGGGCCAAAGTTAAACACATTGAAAAGAGATGGTGTAGTCTCAACATTTCCTCATGGAACGACAGTGAAAAAGTATTTCTGTTGATGGACTCTAACCAATGTGTCTGAGCAAATGCCACTTAGGTCTTGATCAGTCTACCACATGAACCATTATTTGGGAATTTCTCTGGCAAGTGTTCTCAAATCTAGACTCCCTTTACATACCCCAACTTCTGGCCACTTGCTTAAAATGTGCTGTCAGACAGATGCATGCTACCATATTTCAATGCCACATACTTACCAGTTGCAGTCATGCTTGCAATCAAAGTATGACCAGAAAAAGACTAGTTTGTCTATTACGATTTGTCGTGACTTGCCAACATTGTTTGACAACAACTAAGTCTTCTTAATAGTGTAGAATTTAGTGCAGGATTTCTAATTCTAGAAGGCAGTTACTGTATACAGAATAGCAAAGGACTCAGAATAAAGAAGCTTACTTTGTTGAGCCCTTACTCTGTATCAGTCACAATTAAAACACTTTATTTCACTTTTTCCCCAAACTACCTTGCAAGGCAAGGTCATTAAGGTGTCATATTTTTCAGATGAGGAGGCCAAATTTCAGAGAGACTGTGACATTTGCCCGTACATGGTGAGAGTCCTAGTAGCTGGGGTTCCAACCCAACCCTGTTGGGTCTCAGTACCTCTACCCATTCCATGACATCCTTCTGACCTCTGTGTCAGCAGGGCCTGACCTCTAACATGATTAGGAATGTATTTGCCAAGTTGTCATTAAGCTGTTTGTGTCTTCGTTTCTTCATCTTTAAGATAAGGAAAGTACTACCTACTACTTGGGGACTAAACACACTACACAGATCCAAAACATTTAACACAGTACCTGGCACATTATGGGGATTGATAAATGTTGCTTTAATTTACATAAATTATCCAAGACAGGCAGCAAAAAAGGAACTTCCCATAATTTGACATCATTGAGCCTTTCCCCCCTCCCATTCCCATGATAATTAAACAGCATGACCATTCCACTAATGAAATGCGAAGGAACCGGGTTAACTAAATTTGCTTTTCTCTCTGAAAACTGGTAACCTCTGTATGGATAGAGTACACCAGTTCAGTTAACCAACATGTCAGGATCATGGTGAGAAATGTGGGATATCGTGATGGATTATGCAATTGGCAAAGTCAGCGTTGTGCACAGGGAACCAGCACATCAAGGATGCCTGAGACATGAGAAAGGTGCCAGCTATAATGAATATTTGCAGAATTTGATAATCCAAAAATCTAGAAAGAAGCTGTTAAAATGTAAGCATTCATTTATATTTTGTCTTTGGACTTAGTAATTTAAAAAAAAAATGTTCAACATGCCAGGAAACTTGGAGAGAAGGCATCTAAAGCTTTCCAGGGCTTAAGACATTATATAAGCAAGGTTCTGGAAAACTGTTCAAAGCTTGTTGACTTGCAGCAAATACTTAAAAGTTACCAAATATTTTTAAAAAATGTATAGTATCCAATAATTCCCAGAATACAATGCTTCTGTCCTCTTACCTGTTCAGAAGTGTTTTCCCTCCTGCTTACCCTATCATAGCAATCTAAATAATAACAAACACCTGAGTTGACAGACAATAGTTGTTCAGCCCATAAATACGCCACTTTTTATAAATCTATATAAATAATTAGTCACTGGTTAGAAGATTTTATTTCACATGGTCCTAGCTTACTTGGCTTTCAATAAGATATGATGTTTAGCTCCTTTCCCAAATATTTAGAAAATAAATAAAAATGCATCATCATACAAGGTTTTGGGAAGAACATTTTATTGCTAAGCATATCCTTGAACGAAAATGCAAATATGAAATAAAAGAGAAAGGAAAAAGAAAAAGCAGTAACTTCACAACATCATAAAATAAATTCCTTAAGAGTCTGCTCGTAAAACAACAGGAATATGATAGAGGCTCACATACAGAATGCACATGTTCCCATAAGATTGTCCAAATAGAAACTTACACTAAAAGGAATATAACAAATGTATTTTTACTCAAATAAAAAAGTGTAAAGAAAGAAAGCAGGAAATCAGTTCACAAGACCTCAAGACTCCAAAAACAGCAATCTTTTACAGACATCGAGATATAATCAACTTCATATAGGTTGGGCCATTTAAGTTATCTAAAATCGTGCTTTGATATCTCTTTATAATCCTGTCTTTTTTAATGACAACAAAAAAATCCAAGACTCGTAACACATTGAAATATCAGATGATGAGGAACACCTCTTTCCATACACATTTGTAAAGGCTATCATCGTTTAGATTGCGTTTCGCCCCGTGTCTTTAAGATATTTCTCAAAAGTCAAATATTCATGCAACTTACGAAGACCAGCAAGAGTAGATTTCTAAATCTAAACAGCTGAATGGTTTTCATCTGTACAAAAGAAATTGTATACAGCCGACCCTCCAGAAGCCATACGTCATTTCTGTGTGAATATTTGTCTTGCTTTGTCTCTTGCTTTTTGCATTAGCTATGGCCACACAACCAGTTTGTTTTCCTGTACATTTGTTTCCTCTTCTCAAAAAGAAAGACAGACAACTGGAATATCAACCAAACAAACCGAAACAAACCCACAGAAAGGAAAGAACAGTTCTGAAAGCAGTATGTACATAGTGGCTAAGGAATTAGACCAGCAAAAATGTAGTAAAATATGTAAACAAAATCTGAGAAGATTGTTTATTCTCTTTGACACAGTTAACTGTGACAAAACTAAAACTCACCCTTTCTTCACATTTTAAGGTTTACTTTTTTGTTTTGTTATTTTCTTTTAAAACGACATTCTCATTCCACTTCAAAGACTTTAACAGTGTTCCTGTTGCAGTCATCCCATCAAACATACCATGATAAATATATCTGTATATATATTTATTTATATATATATTATACTATTAAATTCCTTTTTTTTGTGTGTCACAGCAGCTTTATTCATTTATTATTTATTTATTTGTTTTTAGAAAAGATGGGCGAAGGGAGATGTGAGCAAATGGAAGGACAGAGTTATCCGTAAGTGTCAGGCTACAAAATTAAACCACTATGGAAAACATCATGTTGGGGGCGGGGGGAAAAAATGTATTTTGCACTCTGTCATGCCACGTTTGGCTTGTGTGACCTTTTGTGGATCCATCACACGTTGAACTCCCCTACTGTTTTGATTCTTTAACGGACTTCTAGTATCGTCTTGTCTTTTATGATTGGCATGCATTTCAAACAGTCACAGATCCAGCCCACCCCCTCTCCACCTTCCCTAGGAAAGGCTCTGTGTTAGTTTGTGGGGCTCTCTCCTTTACCACAATTTGGCTGGGCTAATGAACAGGAACAATATTGTTAAGTAAAGCCAATAGCTCTGATAAAACCATCCCTAAACCCATCTGGCCAGGGTTTGGGTGGCAAATTCTGAAATTAGATCCTGAGGGACCAGCTTTTCAAATCGATGCTATCATCCATCATGTGGTTTTGCTATGTGTTCAGCAAAGCATCATACAGGAAACAAACAACAGATTCTAGAAATACCACAACCTGATATGTAGAGTGAACACCATGGTAGCTTTTGAGTTCATATGGCAATAGTCTCTCTTAACTTTCGTTTTCTGAGTTTTTTTGTTTGTTTTTTCTTCGTATGTCCAGTCATTCTCAAAAAATAAACAAAAACCCAAAAGCCATTTTTTTTTTCCCCTCAGATCTTGAAAAGGTACACGTACACTGGCCAAAACCAGATAAGGGTGGGTTTTTTTGTTTTTGTTTTACTTTTTTTTTCATTTTTTTTTGTTTTTGTTTTTTACATAATTAAACCAAAAGGAAAAAAAAAGAAAACATCGTTACAGTCAAGCTTCACAAACATCATTACAGACTCACTTGGAGTTATGGAACAAGTAAGCCATGGAGTCTTCTACCTTGGGTGAAAAGTCCTCAAGAGAAGGAAGCTTCCAAGTCCGCGAAAGTGGGGGAGCCAGCTGCTTGCTCCAAGAGCGCAAAGTATGTGCTTTATGATACAGCAGGGCAGAGAGAAAGTTCTGTCTCCGAGCGATGACTGAATCAAAGCAGCCACGGCTGAGCTTGATAGGTAGGTTCATGTGTGTGTGTGTCCTTTTAAAAACGGTTTTCCCCACCATAGTCGTGGTACACCCCATCTCATAGTAGTAACAGTTCTGACATCTGTGAAATCTCATTTCCAAGTATTTATAGATTTATATATAAATAATTCTGTGTCATAAATTCACGTGATTATTAGCGGTGTCGTTTTTACACATAATACTCCTTGTCCTTGTTTTTTTGTTTCTTGTGGCCGCTCTTCGAGCTCTGCTGCTTCTCCTTGATGAGCGTGCCGTTGCTCTGGGCTGAGTTGCTGATGTAGTTCCGCGTCTCGTCCACTTGATAGGACCCCTCGTCCCTGTTCCTGTACTTGTACATGGCGTACAAGAGGATCAAGATGCAGAGGGCGGCAGCAGCCACAATGCCGACGACCATCCCTGTTGTACTGCTCGACTCCCGGATCACCTCTGAGGCCCCCGGAACCCGTCTGACTCCCGGCTCCGTGGGGTTTGCTGTGGGCACATTACGGAACATGGGGGAAGTAATTAGTGGGCTCTTCAGTTTGGTGCTGTCTAGCTCATAGGCAGTGGGCAACGGAAGCAAGACTATATCAGGCTGGGGTTTGAGATCACGGTTATTCATTTTGCCAGCTGGCAATTTGGGCACCATCCCAGACGAGGAGGAAGCTGTGAAGCGGATCAGCTCAGGGGACAAAGATGTGGTAGTAGTCCTACTAGTTTCGGAGACTTTGTTAGGTCTAAAGTCCTTGGATTCCCACTTGGGCGCATGTGCTTTGTAGCCACCTTCGAAGATTGAAGTGGAAAGACTCTTATCTGTTACCAAGGAGAAGGTGGTGTAAAAATCTTCATCATCAGTAGGGGGCAGGTTAGAGTCAAAGGTTTCCCCTGAGCCATACCCAGATATCACCAAGCCATCATCATCACAACCATCGCTGCCTTGGTCCGACAAGCAAGGTAACCCCGCCTCAGAGGTCATGGACAGGGAATCTTTGGTGGTCTCAATAATGGTGAGGAGGGGGCGAAAGGTAGGGGGGAGTGTAATGGAAGGTGCACGAGTAGCAATAGGAGGGGTAGCTAAAGGGTCTTCTACAAGAAGAGGGACAACTAATTCACCTCCTGGGATTGAAAAGAAAAAGAAAAACACAATTAGTATATTTGTAGATAGACACAATCCATAGTCATTTCCAGTGACTGTATTTCATAGGTTAGGCATCAGAAATTACAATAAAATGACCTGGGTCCACACATGGATCCTTTCTTGCTGTAGCCTAACCATTCTAAACTGATTCAGAGCCCATTATATGCCTCTTGCCACCAAAATCTGAAATCCCTAGGTTGTAAAGATACTCTCAAGTAATTATTTAGATACGATTCAAGTAGGCTGTTTCCAGGATCTGCTTACGAGATAATGACATTGCATGTTACTGTTGGAAAAACTGGCTACAAGAATTTGTGTGTGTGTGTGTGTGTGTGTGTATGTGTATGTGTGGGTGTATGCACATGCTCATATGCACTCATGCATGTGATGAATCCATGAGCCCTAGCATTTCTTTATCGCCGTCTTGGGTTTCTACTTACTTGCTCCCATGAGGATGAGCATGACATATTCTCCGTGTCACAGAGCTCAAGATCAGTGAACATAAAAGATTGTCTTTAGTAGCTTAAGCTACTGTCTTTAACATTTATCAAGTTCAGTCTTCATTTACTGTATGCTAAGTGAGGGGAACTAGGAGAGGTTAAAAATGTTCATCTAACAAACCCTTTTTGACTATGCTTTTCCAGAAATTCACCTATTAAATGACAACTTGCCTTGCACTGATCTCATACTATGTTTATGCATTGCTTTTATGCTATGGGCAATATATGCTGAGCTGGATACTAAATTTAAAAAATCCCCAGACTAGATATCCATGCTTTGAGGAAAACTCAGAGTCAGAAATGTAGAGATAGCAAAGTGAGTTTTTAAAATCAACAATTCTTGGAGCACCTGGGTGGCTCCATCAGTTAAGCATCTGGCTTTGGCTCCGGTTATGATCTCAGGGTCCTGAGATCAAGCCCCCTGTCAGGCTCCCTGCTCAGCTAGCCTCCCCCTCTGCCGCTCCGTGTTCTGTCTCTCTCTCAAGTAGATAAATAAAATCATAAGAAGATTAAAATCAGTGATTCTTACCTAGAGTGGGAAAAATAAATTGGTTTGCCCACAGACCCTAGTTATTGCACTTATAAACATGTGGACGAGGTCAGGAAAAGTTCAGAGTAGTTCAGTAAATCGTAGTGCCTTGCAAATCATGGGTACCACAGACATTCCCTGGTGGATGTTACTCACCTAATTGTAGGGCCACGGTTATTACTCACATGCGTAAGCAAGATAATCAAGGTCTCTTCTGTGTCTCTTTACAATAGTTATTTTTCAAACAGAGAATCTCCAGAAGTCACTGTTCATATCTCCTCATTGAATTTACTCCAAAAATGTATTCCAGCTGTTTTAAAAAAATCCTCTAGCAGGGACGGCATGATGTTTCCCGGTCCCAGTTAGTCAGACAGTTGAGTTGCTAATATGATACTGTTTCTGAGCTGGGTCGTTAAGCACTGAGCCAGGTGTGACGTTCTTGTCTGTTCTGCCCCCACAGTAACTGCCCTGATGGTGTTTGAACATCTGTCAGATGTGACTCTTGCTGAGGTGCCCCTTATTGGTGGCAGAGTTCTAGGTGGACAAGCCTTTGAGCTTACACAGTCTTTCCAGATTCTTCCTACGAAGACTGACTCACAAATGAGAACTCTTCTGCTCTGCTTCCCATACCTTACAACTTTAAAAACATTTCCTGTGCCTCCTTTGGAACTGGTGCAGCTGAACTGCCCAGATCGCAGCTGTGCTAAGAGAAGGGCCTCGCGAGAGGAAGGCTGTTGCATACCTTCGAAGGACCTGGGAGAACCCTTTGTGCCCAGGTCAGAAGCTTTACTCCAGAATTAGCCAGTAACATTGTGTTAAGCAGACAGAAACGGAGTTGGGGAGGGTGGCAATAATGTTTATCAGGTGTATCATTGGGAAGGTAACATACGGTCCGTCATGTCTGTCCTACCTGATAATGTTACCACATGTAGGGAAAGATGTGAACCTTCCTGAGCATTTCAAGATGATATTTTGGGCTATGCAATAACCCCAAGCTTCTCTTCTAGTGCTCAAGAGTTTCAAACTATTGAGTGAAACGATCTTTGCAGATTTGTCAAAGCTTCAGACTTGTTTTACTGGACCAGTGTGACTTTTTTTTTTTTTAATTTTTTGACATTGTGAATATATATAATTCATATATCTTGCAACATATTTAATGCACAATTTACAACTTTTGCTAGTTTTTATAACTGGGATTTGGAGCACAGTTCCCTAAAGGTAAGCCAGTCCTAAAACTAACCCTGAATTTACTTTTCTCCTTATTCTTCTGGGGACGGAGGGGGTGGCCAAGTGTTCATATTTAAGGTGACCTGTGGAAAAAGGCCGTGTTTAAGGACAAAAAGGGCGACGAGAGAAGAGAAGGCCCATGCCGTGTTTGAAGGTTCCCTAGAGATTACTAGGGATGATTTTACTTTCCTTCAGAGAACAAGGCAGGATTTTTTTTTTTTTTTTTAACCCGTGTCACCTAGAATAAAGGTTTAGCTTGTGCGTTGCTTTCTGGCACAAATACTGAGAGTCCTCTGTTCCTTAGGACAATGATAAAAATCTGCTCCATGTATATTAAGCAGAGAGGAAACTGGGATAAAGGACAAGGAATAACCAATCTGCTAAAAGGCAAAAGCCTGGTACAGAACACTTCAATATAAAGGCAAATCGTTAAATAGGGTGCTGGTGTCCCTTTAAGTGAGATGAAGATCACTGCCTTCATGATTACAGAGCGGCATTCATTTGCAATTTTAGTGTACCATCTGTGACACCCAACTGGAGTCTTAAATTTGCCCCCCCTTTTTTTCAATCCTAGCTAAAGCTTCTGCAGTGCCTTTGTTGTAAAAAGTCTACAAAAATCCACAGACTGTTCACTCTGCAGTTGAATTGCCCCCCCCCCCTTTCCTTTGCTGTTCACTTCCCAATTCAGCATCTCTTAATCTCTCTTGGATTAAAAAAAAAATGAGTAGAAACCATCATTTTCATAATGAAGTGGAGTGTCCTAAAGCTTGCCAATTTATAAAGAGCTTCTAAAAGGTTGGTGAGCCCCTAAGTGACATCATAAGAACTTATTTCAAAACTAAAATGATGGGTATGCTATTTCGGAGTTTAAATAAAAGAATCTGTCCAAATTACTAATCTTCAGTTTTCTTTGCCATTTTTGTTATTAATCCTGGCAGCAGTGATTTAAAAAAAAAAGATAAATGATGCCCCATCAGGGAAAAGTGAGCCCCAATTCTGGTGGTAGGTTCATCAACGAAAAAGGAGAAAAGCTTTCATAATCCACCCCCTTTTCCTGGCATCTTAAGACTTTGAAGAATGTCTTCAGTCTAAAAGGAAGTCAACTGGGCTGTGGGAATTGTTACGAATGGGAATTACAGTAAAAATGAGATGGAAAATTCTAGAGAACTATAAATGTGCAAGCTGCCTGGGACAGATGTGTGAGTTGGTGTCTATAATCAATTTTAATGTCAAATTCCATCTTTAAGAGTTAGGACGATTATAGTATCCTGGGGAGTCCAAGGGCACACATCCTTTGAGATGAGGGATACATTTCTCCCATGATTAAATCCTTAAGAGAAATAATTGTAAAAAGTTATTTAAGATTTTATGTTTATTTGTTTTAATCCAAAGTGATTATCCTCAGAAATGCTGGAGCAGCTGTTGATACCTTTTTTCAATGCCCAAAGACTATGGAGTCAGGGGTCTACCAGATGCCTGTGCTTGTAAAAGTATTCACAGAAGCAACAAGCCTAAAATCATAGGGGGTTACAGGCAGAAACCCTGCAGGCCATCAACACCCTAATTTCCTACTCTATCCCCAGAATTTTTCTTTGGCTTGGAATAAGAACTATCTTTATTCCTTAACGTTAGCATTTAAAATCAGGAATATATACCCCTTTTTGACAGGGTTGTGCTTTTCTTTAAACTAGAGAGATCACTAGGGATATAAAAGGTCTATTTTAGCCCTGAAGGCTGCCCTGCTTTTTTGCTTTATGAGTGTATTTATAGATATATAATTCATGTGTCTAGGACTGATATCCAGCAAAAGGGGCTCTCTGCCATCGAAAAAGACAGTGTATTAAAAATTTAATAGAACTCTTCTGAACTGTGAGAATGTTGCAGGTGATGGTGAATGCAGTAGGTCATCTGAAAAAAACAAGAGCAGCACGAAATTTCAATGTGGCTCCAACCTTTGCCTCTCTGGAGATATTTGAGTCTAAGAAGTCACAAAAATACCAAACAATGACACCAAAGAGCCAGACTGAGAGGGGACACCATGTTCCAGTTCCTTGAATTTCTTTTATGTCTATTTAGGTTCTTTGAGAAATTCATGTAATATGGAAAAATCATCACCCCCCCCCCAAATTGGTTGCTGAATGATACTCATTTAGTTATTTGGTGCCAAAGCAGTGTGTACGTGTGGCACATAAATATCCCAAAGCTTGCAATTCCTGTCCACCTTTAGAGAAAATAGCCATGGACAAACATGGCAAGGACCTGGGAAGAAGACTCCAGAAAAACTCAAGGGTCTCAAAGGGGCTTCCCTTACATTTTAATAAGATGAGAATCTCTAAGTAGGACATTATCCCCCTAGTTTGTCTGAAAGGATTTGATTCTGAAAGGCTACAGATTCTATTTTCCAGTACATGCCCAGGTAAGATGAGACGAGGCCCCTGGATATCCTTCAACATTGTCAAATAAGGACTGTCAAGTGGAGTTTTTCATTTGCCTGTTGACTAAGAGCTTTGTCCCTGGAGTCATACTCAGGTTAGCATCACAGTTCTGTGGCTTACTAGACATGAGTTTGGTGAAAGTTCTTAAACTCTCTGAAAAGTGGAAGTAATAACACCGCCAGTATGAATAATAATAATGCATGTTAATATTAATTATAATGCATATTAAGTATTTAGCACAGAACCCACTGTTACCCAAAATGCTAGTTACTGGCATTCTACTAACATTTTGGGGCCTGTAAACACTGAAACCATTGATGACATTCTTCTGACCATTTTTTTGTTTTGTTTTAATAGCCTCATGCAAAGGTACAAGTATAATAATATAGGATCTAGATTATTGAGGCTATTTTATTTATTGAGGCTATTTTATTTTTTAATTTTTTTAATTGAGGCTATTTTACACGCAGATTTGAATTCAACGAGCTTGTATTAAAAAAAAAACGATTAACCTTTTATTAAGTTGACCTATGGATAGCTTCCTCAACAAAAATAAATTCTATTAGACAAAATTAACACCCCATTTAGGAAGTTCTTGGTTTTAAACCCAAAATATCATCCAGCACATGAAACAGTATAAAATTGTCTGAACTGAGAAAAAGCCCATTCATTAAATAAAGCTACAGGGTTGGAAACATATCTGTTAACCCCCACACGGTCTGATATTTCTTGAATAGTTTCTGATAACACAGTACCTGAAATTAAAGTGAAACAAGTAACCTCTTTATTTAAAAACTGTATAGCACTTCTTTCTGATCTTATGTTCCCAAAATGCATAAGGCAACATTAATCCAAATACCTTTAAGGTCAAGGGGATATTCTTACCCCTAAGGTCGCACAAAATGGCAGCACCTACCTACCTGGAAGAGTTCCTAAATAAAACTTTAGATGTGAAAATCATCATGTTTCTTCTTGGAAGAATCCTTTTAAAGTTTACCTGATTAAATCCAGGAGAGAAATAGCAACTATTAATAAAAAGGGAAAAGGGGGGAGCAGAGAGAGATGGAGAGAAAGGGAGGGAGGGGGGAGAGGGAGGGCAAGGGAGAGAGGCAGAGATGGAGGGAGGGAGGGAGAGGAAGGAGGGAGAGGGAGAGAGAGTCAGGGAGGGAGGCAGGGAGAGAGAGGTGAGGGGGTAGAGAATTGAGTACCTTCTGTGAATATGTGTGTGCTTTCACCAGTAGTTAGTTCTGTACATTGGAAGGCATCATTACAGCACGATACTCTATACACCTGGGATTCTCGATGCCTTCGTTCTCAGTAAAATTGATTCTGTAGTCTGTAGTGATCCTGGTGGTATAATCCTGGACAACCAAACTCTACCATAGTCACTTGAGAGTATCTTAATTTCCCTTTGCTGAAGGAAAATACAATAAAGGACTGATTCCCCTAAATGCTTTCTAAGGGGTTAAATGAAGATGTATTACCACTGATAATACTTAGAGTTAACTCATTTTCTTCTGGGGGTCCAGGCCTCCCATAGGCTGTAACTAATTTAATATCCTACTGTAAAGCCTACCATTACTTTCAAGACCTTAAAGTTGGTTCAGGCAAAGAGGCTAGGCGTCCTTTGGGTGGTAAGAACAACTCACCCACCCCCTTCTACCAACAGCAGAGTGCACATTGATCATTAGAAGCAATTCAGCACAGAACAGAACAGTGAAAATCAAGCAAAGAGACACAAATGAAATAAAATACTTAATACTGTCTTCAAATCATATAGTAGAAAATAAAACCAACGTCAGGGCCAAAGTAAGCTAGAGGAAAGGAGAGCAAATAACATCGACAAGGCATTCACAGTATAATGACAGGGAAAAAAAAAAAAAGCCAAAGCAAATAAAAAAATAGAGGCTGTTTTTGGAAAACAAAGAAATAAATCATTTCCATAAAATAACTTAAGTGAAAAAAAGCATACCGTATTAATTTATAGTCAACTTACATCAACAAATTGCCCGCATGTTTTTTGGCATGAAAGAAAAATTTACAAAAGAAAGTTGTGTAAGAATGCTCTTGGACAAATAGAATTGCCACATTCTTGTAACTTGCTTTTTTGTTGTCATTTCTTAAAAAACTTTTGAGCAAAATGTCTAATTTTTCAAATATAATAATTTACAACAGAGGATGATACAGGGAGGCAACAACACATACATCCACACCACATAACAGGAAAAGAAAAAAAAATCTGCACTTTAACAGAGTTTTACTTCGAGGGGCTTGGGAGGGCATCGATTTTGAATTTGAAATAATTCCGATTGCGAGGATTTAAAAAATCTAAAAAAAAAAAAACCTGTTTACTTTTATAATTTACCTTTAAAAAAAAATCTATGAATCTGGAGGGTTTTGAATGAACTTCTGCACTGATAGAGGTTCTCAGATATATATTTAATTTTTAAATATTTTTGTCGTCTTGACAAGTTTTAGATTTCTTTAAGGGGATGGATGACAGCACATAAATTTGAACAATGCTAAAGAAAGGGGGGTATGGGAAGGAAAGATGCAGAGAGGGGAGGGTCATATTTATGAGTGTACTACACAAGAGATGAAGAGGATGGGGGTGAATGTGTAAGTGAGTCGCCATGTCCATGTAAGGGCAGCCCGGAGTGATCTAGCTGCATTAGAGCTTCTGGCTGTAAGGAAGGGATGGGCAATATACAAAAACAAATGAGCCTACACATGCCCATCTACAGAAATAAAGAACAGAACTCTAACACAATCTCACACACCCTAAGCTGCAACTTCTTCAACATGCAATTAACTCCAAAAATCATTACAGTTTCATTAAAGAGTTCCAAATTATAAACACAGTTAAACTTTTTTCCTACTAAAAGTAGCCAAAATACATAAAATAATAATACTAATGATCAAAATATTAAAAGCAAAAACAAGGAGACTAGATTTATGCATTCAAGTTGAACAACTTCACCGGCAGCCACACAGCCCCATCTAGAGTTCGGGGAGGGGGGCAGAGACTTGCAGGGCTGATGGAAAGGCAAGCCTGTATAGGGAGCCCACTTGCTGGGTTACTAATCACTTCCCTAGAGAGAAATGGTTCTGTCTGAATGATGTCATCCATCTTCCCCCTGCCACCCGTGGTGCATGGGGTTCCCAGAGAGAAGGTGCTAATTCCAGAGATGGGGATGTGAGATTCTGCAGCTGAAGTTGTTCCACATTTAAAGAGGGAGTGGGGAAAAATTGCAGAAAACAATTCATAACTTTTTTCTCATAATTTTGGATAAAACCAAATCTAAAGTTAAAGATCTAGCAATTAAAAGAAACATATTGATATATATATATAGATAGATAGATATAATACAAAAAGCACTGAATTCCCAAACAAAAAGGGAGAAAAGGACAAAAAAAATTTTTTTAAAGAAAAAAGTATTTCACACACTTTCAGAGATGAACAACCAGATGCACACGCTGAGGAGGCACAGACAGAACGGTCGGGGACACTTTTCTTTTTTTGCTTTATGTTTTCTGGTTTGTTGATTCCCCTTTTGGTGATAGCCAAAATTACAAAGCAAATTTTGTATTTTCTTTAAAAAGAAATTTTACATTTTCTTAAAAAAATTTTTTTTTTTTTGGTTTTGCTTCTTTAAAAAAAATAAAAAGGGCGTGCAGTCTGGATGTACGTCATAAGGAGACATTTGAGAGAAGAAAGTGGCTAAGACTGACAAATGGGTAATTTTCTATTATCCTTTAACTGTAGGAATGGTAATCAATACATGCTTAAAGTAAGTTGCATTTAGGGAAAATAGAAAAACAGAACAGCAAGCTAGGGTTGGGGAGAGGTCAGCAAGACAGAACTGACTTGGGGGTGGGAGGAAGGTACTAGACTTAGTTTCATGCCTTTCCAGTAGGGGCAAAGGGCATCCCAAGGCTTCCTGCCAGTTACAACAAGGAAAGGATGTGCACATGTATGTGCATGTTGGGGGCTGAAGTAGAGCCTGTAGTGGCAGGAACTGAGGTAAAAATACACATGGGTTCACGGGTTCTGCTCTAGAAAATGCATCCCATTCATTCACAGACTTCGAAGGCATATTTTGTAAGTCACGGAGAGGTTATGATTGCATTGTTCCATATGAGTTTTCTGGGGTTTTGCCAAATTGACAGGGTACTGTAAATGACAATAAGGTGTTCATAAAATGAGCCTGATAAATGGAATAGCATATCGATCAATCGATAGAGATGCATATTAGTAACAGGGACAAACCCCCTCTCCACTCCAAAGGACAGAATGGCACAGTGTCAGTATCTGTAAAGTAACAGGATAGTCAGGAGATGAGCATGGTTTATTCCAAGTACATTGGGGGAAACTCTACCAGTCTTCTAGACATCATGTGGGAAACAAATGTTCCATCCAATCCATATTGAGAAAAATGGGAAAGAGGGAGGGAGAGGAGGAGAGTGTGTGTGTGTGAGAGAGAGAGAGAGAGAGAGAGAGAGAGTGTGTGTGTGTGTGTGTGTGTGTGTGTGTGTGTGTGTTTAGAAATGGCCTCAGCCTCTACTGGAAGAGATCTTTAGAGTTATACTCAATATTATATCCCTGTGGGAACATTAATTTCCAACCAAGGACTCGGAAACCCAGGTAGGCAAACCACAAAGGTAAGACACTTGAGAGCAGCACCTGGTTCTGACACAATCCTAGTCACTCCTAAGAAGTTTTCTGGGTGACTTTGACAAAAAGGAATAAATTGTGAGGATCAGTCAGACGTTTGGCCCCCTCTGGGACGCCCCTTTTATTATTTTATTTTAAAATAATTATAGTGATGTGTCCCCATGGGTCAGTCCGTACCAAGATTTTTAGTCTCTGGTTTAATAATGTTAATCATTATTGTAGGAACTTCACAAAGGGCAGCCGGGAAGTTTTAGAAGGAGGGAAAAAAGTCCCCTTCATATAGGAAAAGAAAAACCCTTGTTGCCACCGATTTTTTTGAATATACATTTAACATTGAATTGTACGATATGAGAAGACCCTATGAATGCTCATATGGCCTCACAAGGCATCAAATGACTTCTACAGAACAAAGTGAGTTTTGATAATACTCAAATGGGCTGTTTTTTGTTTCATAGGCTATTTTTTTAAAAGTAGGAAACATAACTGACCTAAGTATGAGAATTAAAGAATAAGATACTTCCAGTATATACATACTCCTGGATAATAAGAGGTGTTAAGAGGTGTTTTGAGGAGACCCATCAGTTTGGGTTTTCTAGTTTTTTACTGAGTAATTTACCTATTTCAAAAGAGCCTGTTTTAAAACTCCTACAAGTATGACACATCACTTACACTCTGGAAATCACTGGTTTAAACAATCGAACGTAGCAAAATTTATGGTTGTCACTTTGCAAATAAAATATGTATTTTTTAAACCCATGGAAGCCATTGTTTCAATGAAGTCAACACAGACTAAATATAATGCATAGACATTTTTATACTATGTCAGCCATCAGTTACCTACACAAGCTTATCTAATGTAAGATACAAAGTAATATTGCTAGTTGTTCACAGTCATGTCCCAGTTTTATTTTAATCTTTCGTCAGCTATCTGTGTTAGGTTTTATTATCAGTAACTACACGGTTCTGTATCTATGCCTCTACTTGGTTGGTGTTCAGAATGATTTAGAATTACGCTTGCCATTGAGAACAAATAATACAATAATTTGACCCAAAACAGCGTATTTTGATGCAACCATTTCTTTTTATCCCACCATGTCCAAATAACCCTGTCTAAATGTAAAGTCAACCTTTTAAAAATATCAAATGCAGTAAGATGGAATTACACTGGTCAGAATTCATCTTGAGGAGTATACACTTGTTTCAAAGACAAGTCAGTTTCTAAACTGCTTGGAGTTGTGCTTGACACACTCCAAAGACATTCTGAAGTAACTCAAGCTGCAGACCCGCCCCTTTGGGAGAACGGATACTGCTGGCTAAGGGACATCGTCTTCAGTGTGTACAGGGGAGGTCCGAGAGGAAGGCCTGAATGAGCTACTTTGTATAACAGCAAATATCTTAAGTTTCTGAGGGAAAATAGTGGAGAGAGGAAGGAAGCGGAAAACTTCGTGAGAGTCTGACTGTAATTCCAGGGAAAGACTTGAACCATTCCAAGTAGGGTGGGCTAAGAAGTCCGGAGAACAAATACCTACTGAGGATTGTCAAGGTTTTTGCATTAGATCTATGAGGTAAATCTCATCTGTCCCTCCTATGACAGATACAAAAACATCTCGCTGATTGCTATTCTATGTGTCCGTGGGAAGAAGGGAGGGATTCTTCTGGGAGAACCAATGGCTCAGTTCTGAATCATGGTTTGGCCAAGAATAAAAATGGCGACTCTAAGAATGGATATGGAATACAGGAATGTGGGAATGGCTGTCATCTGTGTTACCAAATGAGCTCTGCGTATACTCTGACTTCTCACAAGCTCTTCCTCAGACATAAGTGGTGCTTGGAAAAGGGGTGAAGAAACCTGCTTCATACATGGTATTTGTTTCTAAATAAAAAGTTCAATATTTTCTTTTTAATGGTGAACAAAAATGCCCCAGGTAAAAAGTTGATGTACAATCTGCTCCCAAACTCAGTTTCCACATATCATTATAGTAGATAGGGAGAGACAGAAAAATTAAGGATATAGGGAGAGAGACAGATAAATTAAGCTTCCGAGATGGACAAGAGAGTCCAGGACACCATCAAGCCCAATATTCAGAACTGTATCTCTGTATTGATGATCTGCTTGCCTGGTTTAGTGTAATTTTTTATACTTAAGTAGATAAGAATGGATACAACATTAAAGGGGTACCATTACATTTTAAAGCTGGTAAGATAGAACATTTATTGTGGAAGGACCTTAATGACTTCTTTCCCTGTATTCACATAATCCTTAACTTGTGCCTTAATTCAGTCCCACCATCTCCATTCTTGTTTGTGAACCTACTGTGCCCTGCACAGATTTCTGCTGACTCCAAACACTCTATTGCACTCAATTTGTTTTCTTCTTAGTCTCAACTTGACTATAAGAACTTTAGTACAAACATGGAGTCTTTTTTTATCTTTATTTGCCTACCAAATAGAATACTAATAACCAATCAAACATTTCTGGACTGAACTAATAAATGAGTAAATTAGTTAATATATTTAATTGCTCAATTTTGTACCCCCACATTAGGCTATAGTTTCCATAAAGGCATTAAAATCATGCATCACCACTATGGCTTGCCTTGTGCCTGGAATATGGGATAGAGTATATGGGATAGAGATGTTAGGGTCAGGAGACCTAAGGTTCAGTCCTGGATGTAGTGCCCACTGTACTAGCTTGTTAAGAAACTGAACAAGTCAGTGAACCTCCCTGAGTTAGTGTCTTCATGTGTAATACGGAAATTAGGATGTCTGGTCAATTACCCCGCCTTGCAGGATAGGTTTATATGACTAATGAGATTTCGAATGTGAAAGTGCTTATAAATTGTGAAGGGCTTTCCAAATATTTGTTATTATTGTTTTCAAAGCTGACACCATGGCATCAGCTGTTAAATCCTTATCTTGGGATCTTTACAGCATCAGCTGTAAAATCCTTAACTTGGAGGCTGAGTCCCAGACAGCTAAGGTAAGTGCTACCCCAAGTGTGATCCTTGGAGCATCTGCTTCAGCATCAGATAACCTCAATCTAAAACCCTAACCCGAAAAGCTATTATCACTCAAGCCCTGTCCCTACCCCTCCAATAATACTAAGTTTCTAAAGCTTACTCAGTTCATCTTCTAGTGGTGAATTTTTATTATTTCTGCACATAATTTCACAATTACTTTATTTCACTCTTCCTGTGGGTTAGAGCTACACTCTGAAAAGCTCTTATTTAGATACATTTCCATAAGAACCTATTTACTTAGTGGCTAGAGGAAAGACCTAGAGGTGAGCTCTTGTGCTCCAGCAAACCATGTGACTTGAGTCAAGTCGCTTGCTCTTCACTCCAACCCCTTCAATCCCTTGGAAACACATATCTCAACAGACATAAGAACTGTGGGGTAAGATGAGGACATCAGGAACTTGGCTATACATGCCTACCATTTATATGACTATGA
This sequence comes from Ursus arctos, assembly GCF_023065955.2. NCBI lineage: Eukaryota > Metazoa > Chordata > Mammalia > Carnivora > Ursidae > Ursus > Ursus arctos. The sequence continues at coordinate 21,892,472 of NW_026622930.1, forward strand.
TTTCCAGTTCACCCCCAACTCAGGTAGTATTTTAGCTCCTTCCTCCCAAAAGTGTTAATACAGTAAGATACACAAAAGGAAAACTCCATTAAGAAATGTCCAGGAATTACTATTCTTTTCATTTTGTTTTAATGTTAACCATGTATTAGTGCAAGTAAGCCTTTCTTCACTTAGGATATTAAAAGTTCCCTGATTCACAAGCTGAATCTGTATGCTTATTTTGTGTTTTTTAATCTGTCTAGCATAGAACAGGACACACCATAGGTCTTCAGTGCATATGTGCTGAATTTAACTACAAAAATAGAACAGCTTGCAACACTTGGATCTCTGCATTGTGAAGTGGGTGGGATTCAAAAAAGCTCTCCTTGCTGGCACTGGTTTCTTTAATCAGGAGGGAATAAATTCATGAAGTGAAACAATGAGAGCAGTATAAAGAGGGCTCAAAGCCAGGAACTTAGGAACTGCTCTCCTGCTCTTCGCCTTGCCTCCAGGTAGACTTTTAGGGGTAATATATGCATATATCTCATTATTTGCAAATGATTGTGCCCTTGTAATACTATTAAAATCCAAGACAGTTGGTAATATAAAATACTTATTTTATCAACATAAAAAGTCACCTGTGTGCCAGTCAGAAAAATGAAAGTCCTATTTGAAATATTTTGTTCCAATAGCTTGAATAGCCTGAGATTCCTCCTTACTTCCTCCCTCATCTCTCTGTCTCTTGGCTGGGCCCAGGCTGGCCCCCGCCTTAATTTTTTGGTTGATCCCATCTATCCCCTTGGCTATACATGCCTACCACCTATATGGCTATAATTTCCAACTCAGAATTCCAGTTCCCCATCTCCAGCTGTCCACTCAACATTTCCACTTTGACATCTAAGAGACTTCTCAAATTCAGGGGCGCCTGGGTGGCTCAGTCGTTAAGCGTCTCCCCCCGGACCGAGCTCCGCATCGGGCTCCCTGCTTGGCTGGGAGCCTGCTTCTTCCTCTCCCACTCCCCCTGCTTGTGTTCCCTCTCTCGCTGGCTGTCTGTCTCTCTGTCAAATGAGTAAATAAAATCTTAAAAAAAAAAAAGACTTCTAAAATTCAAAAAGGCTAAAACAGAACTTTGGATTTTATTTGCCTAAACTCTCACCTCCCCTAGGATTTCCCATCTCTTTGGTCTGACTCAGATGTACAAACCCCTAATTATTCATCTACTTGGGCCCCTACCTCAACTCAGCTCCACATATCTGGTGTACCAGGAAGTTTCACTGACTCTACTCTGGCAGCAAATTCCTCACATGCCTACTTTTTCCAGGGCCATTATCCAGGTCCTGGCATAAACCACCATGATTCCTTGCTTAAACTCTGTAGTAGCCTCCCAACCAATCTTCTTACCTTCACTATTCACTCCCTAAAATCCATTCTCCATAATGAGCCAAAGTGCTCTTTCAAAAGTACACAATATAAATCAGATCAAGTCAGTTTCTTGCTTAAAATCTTTAAAGGTTTCCCCCAACCCAAACTCTGTACCCTGACCCACTGTGAAAGTGCCCTGTGATCTGCCAGCTGCCTACTACTGCTCCCCTCTCATCTACACATCCCTTACGCTCCTCTGACCCAGGATGTCTCAGACTCTGGCTATACTTCTCGAGCGTTCCTTCCAGGAACACTCCTTTCCCTGCTCTTTGCTTCCGGTGATTTGGGTCTCTCCCTCATTGGAAGATAAGCTCTATGAGAACAGGGACTTTGTCTTGTTCTCCGCTCTACTTAGAGCAGCGCTGGACATATAGTAAGAGCGCAGGAAATCACTGCTGAATGATTTCACTCAGTGACATCATTCCTGAACGCAGGCACTGAGTAAACGTCTCGTAAACTAACTATTGAGGCATTGCATTCTCTATTCTGTTTCGTTTTCTTTTACGCTTCTCTAAACCAGATGGGATTTCCTTGAGTTCTAGTTAGCAGTTCTAGTGCAAATTGGACCTTCTCATCTACAGCTGGCTGAAAAAGCCTTCTGCTGGAATGTTTATTAAAAACTCAGGCTTTCCTTTGCAGTGGTGAAAGCTAAAGATAAAATAAACACAATATTCAGACCTAGAGCTGCCAAACTTTGACGCTTGTCTTTAGGCAATAGCAGGGAAGGAGCCAAACAAATTATCAGTAGGAGGAATGGTGACCAGGGTAGTAAAAAATATACTGGTTATCTTTGCTTCCTGTGGCCCCGCAGCCACTGATGGCAGAATCTGGCAGCACTGGGACCTTTCTCCTGAACTGATACCCTGACACTTTATGATTGTGTTTATGGAGTCATAAATTATTCAAGAAGGTTTATTTTGCTTCTGTTGTCCACAAAACATCTACTCTGTCATTATGACCAGAATTCTGTTTTTAAGATTCTTATTTAAGAGAGAACGAGAGCGCGAATGAGGGGAACAGAGGGAGAGGGGGAGAGAATCTCAAGCAGACTGCACAGCAAGCATGGAGCCGACATGGGAGCGTGACGATGCCATGACCATGAGATCATGAACTTAGCTGAAACCAAGAGTCGGACGCCTAACCAATTGCACCAGCCAGGAACCCCTATGACCAGAATTCTCTTTTCTTTGTACCAGAGTTTCTTTGGGTGGTAGCAGCTGGCATCCCAACCTGTTATTTCCTCTCTACAGGTCCCTTAAAGCCTCTAAATTGTTTATGAGAAACAGCTGAACTTGAAAACATGTGACACTAAAACTCACTGTATCTTGAAAATACCCTCTTTTCCCTAAAAATCTATTTTCATTGCAAGGAAACTACAGTGTTCATAAATCATTACCACTAAGGCATTTTTGTAATCAATGGAAAGTAATACTATGCAAACAAGATGAAAAGCTTGCCCAAGATTCATGCACTTGACATCAAGATGCTGTACTGTGACTACATGACTTTGACTGTGTCTGACCCAAGCCTCGAGGAGCAGAAGCCTGAAGAGATGCCTGCATGGGTGACACATATCATGAGATTATATTTTGTAAATGAAACTACTGTAGATTAGTAAAGATAGATGCTTAGGGACAAATGCATGTGACCAAATGGTGGACACAGTGACTTCCTTGAAAATTTGAGAAAAGACAAAGAACATATACATTGTAATTATATAGTTAAAACACTAATTAACCAGAAACCTAGTTCTGGAAGGAGTTGTTCTAAAGGGTTATTGAGAACTTATTCTCTGCCAGACATCATTTTGAATGCTTTAGGTATTTTATTTCAATCATTATAATTATATCTTACATATCAGTAAACTTGGGCTGAAAGAAGCCCAAAGTTTTACACCAAGAGAGTTGAATAGTCATGAATGGACCCAATCCTGTATGTTTTTACATTAAACCACAATGAAACCCTTAACCAGAGTGTTTGTTAATATTTAGTTTTCAGTGAGCATGGGAAATTATAAACAAGCTACTCTGTAGGCACAAAAACAACTTCTACAGGAGATCCTAGGATCTCTACAGATTTATTTCAAATTATTATTTGAAATTATTGCACAATGAGTACTCAGAGGGGCAATGAGGGTTTCTTGTTGTTGTCAATTTTGGGGTTTTGTTTGTTCATTTGTTCGTTCTGTTTTTACACAATCTCATGGCACTTAAGACAGACCTACTAAATCACTTTACTGGGGTTAGTGGGTACAGGATGGCAGCATGTCTGGATATCTGCATTTGTTCCCCAAGGGGTTCTTATGTAAAATCAGGTTAAACTTATAGTGAAAAAACTTGAACTAAACCCCAGCTGTGATCCCTCTTCTATGACCTCAAGTAAGCCATAAACTCTTGTTTGTAAAATGGAGATAAATTTCACTGGATGTTGAATCAATCAAAGGAAACATTACATATTCAAGCATTTTAAAAAATACATACAAACATATACATGTACTTCCAGAAATGTTAAAAGAGTAATAAACCACCTTACTGGCACATCAAAAGCTACCTAACAGTTTCTAATACATGGATTTTAGGACCACACAATAAATGCTCTGGATATTCTAAGAGTAACACGGTGGGTATTGCAGTTACCTAATAAATACCTATCCAAAAGTAGTCTAAATGATTTGATTCCTTTGCTATTTGCCTGATTTGTTAAATTATAAGTGCTCTCTGAATATCTCTGTCCCACATCATTTTCTTTCATACAATATCCTGATCCGTCATTGACTCAAATAGAAAATTTGTTTTAAAAGCACCATAAATCAATTGTTGGAGGAGATCATCACATTGTTCTTTTTTCACACCCTATTATTTTATTCTACATTTTAACCTCAAACTGGAAGGCTCCACGGTCATTCTAAAGTATGAATAAAAATGGCTTTGCCTGTACTCACTGAATGGGCACAGATGCTACCAGCACAGCCCCAAGCAGGCCGGAAGACACAAGAACTGGCTCCCTACTGTGTCCTTGCAGAACCATGAAGCCTACCACATCTATTAGAGCAACATGGGATCAGGACGAGTGGGAGACACCAGCCTGGCTACCCATGAGGTTACACAGTGAGAGAGTGCCAAGCAGCTCTGAAAATAGAAGGGCCAGTGACCACCTCATCACTTTTAATATCTCCTCTAGACGATGTCACCTTTCTTCAGTGTGGGCCTCCATACTATTTCTTCATGGTATTAGTAAACAGATCATGACATATTTTGCTTGTGCTGTTTTAGATGGATATGTTCCTTGACTTTGAAGTTTTCACACTACATGTGATGACCATATGAGGTATCTTAAAAGATTTGAGAAACATTAAAGGTTTTACTTTTAGCACTTGTACCACATTTAATTAAGAAAGTCAGCATGCTGAAACCCTGAAACCCACTTACAATCTCTGTCTTTATGCAGAAGTTTAATGGGCTCACATGCAGTGACTCTGTTAGAACACTTGCTCATTAATTTTATTCCTGTTTCGTAGTATTAATCTATAGTAATGTTTCCCCCAATGCTATTCGCTAAAAGGTCATATTTGTTTTTTCAGATGGATGGATAGTATTATAAGTTGAAACTTAAAACTCAGTAAGTACCAAGTATTGTCTTTGCAAAATCACGTTGCCTAAGGCTGGGCTCTTGTGGGTCCCTCTCGCTGAAAATAATAAAGCTGATTTTTTTTAATTACATATTATTCGGTACAAGATATATTAGCCCTTGTAACAACTAACTAAGAAAATCCTTGGTATCTTGGATGATTAAGCAGAGTTTTTTGACATTGGCGGGTCATCACTACTCTTTCCTACTTTATTTATTTATTTATTTATTTGAAAAAAAATTTTTTAAATATTTTATTATATTATGTTAGTCACCATACAGTACATCCCTGGTTTTTGATGTAAAGTTCGATGATTCATTAGTTGCATATAACACCCAGTGCACCATGCAATACATGTCCTCCTTACCACCCATCGCCAGCCTATCCCATTCCCCCACCCCCCAAAGGCAAATAGGCAAGGCACGAGGCAATGGAAATATACACTGGGTTAAGGCTTAGGGACGGAGCAGTACCATAAAAACTTAGAGAAGTCATTTTGTCCTTATCATACCAGTTCTGTTTTTAAAATTTTCCTTGCAGATGAGGGTGTGTCTTGTCTCCTTGAAAATATTCAACAAAAAACAAGAGAACCTACTGTTTTGAGGCATCCATCTATCTGCTTGAACATTAGGGCTATTTCTTTGTACAACTCTAGGGGATGCGGTTCCTCTCTCAGTCTCTGTAAATAATACCCCCCGGAGTCAAGCAATGCAAGGCCTGCAAAGCCATACGCAACAATCTGGATCAGGTTACCTTTCTACTTTGAAGAGCATTTGTAAGTACTCTGAATAAGCCCTGGCTCCTCTTCTTTTCAGTCTTGTTGAGGACAGCCAAGATTTGGACATGACAGGAACACAGAGTAGACAATTGTCCTTGGTCATTGCTACTTAAGTTTGTGGGCAGTGTTGACCAGATGGGTAAAGACAGTGAAAGAGGAGTCAAAGGAATGTGGCCATAGCACATGATAATTACCCAATAAATAATTATTGCAAAATAAAAAGGCATTTCCCGATGTACCCTGTAGATCTGGCTGATGGCCACAAATCAAGACACAAAGATACCGCGTGCAGAGCTTACGTGCTGGAGAATGTGCATTTTAACTTCTAACCAGCCTTCATATTTGAAGAGCTTTGATTAACCCTCAGTCCCTAAGACATTTCTTTAAAAAGAAAGAATCTAAAAGCAAGGACTTAACTATGCAGATGTCTCTAGAGAATAACTCAGTTGTGATACTTTCACAGAAAGTGCCATCAAAGAACTATTAGTGGTGAAAAGAATAACTGTGTAAAGCAATGGTGTTCACTATTAGCGGACAAAGAATAAAGCCACGAGGGAGAAAGAGATGGGAATAGCTATCCAATATGCTTCCAGAGAAACCAGGAAGATGAGTAAAATCCGATGCTGCTGGGTCTCCCTCCAACCCCCTGCCCCGGGTTATACATCCTACTAACAAGCAAAACTTTGAGAAAGTAAGCTCTCTCGACCTTCTTAGAGGAGATGTAACATTAGGGAGCAGGATGCAGAGACAATCTTACTTACTGATTATGTAACTTCAAGTAAGTGACTTAAATTTTCCGTGCCCCAGAGAATTATTGCTTGTAAAATGTAAGGATTGGATAAGATGATCTTTTGAGCGAAACAATGACTGAAGGAAGTTAAGCGCTATTGCTAATAGAGCTCAAAACTGTTCCAAAGTAAATAAGATCATTTCACAAAGATTTTTAATTGACTGTGGTTACCACTCACTTAACACGATGTCATTACATAATGGAAGCACATGTCTTATGTTGCCTCTTCTCTTGAGAATCAAAAGTCAATTACATAACCACTTCACAACACTCCTTCCTCAGTGGGTCCTGGGAAGGGGAAATAATGTGTTTCTTGAAGTGAGATGACAACATCCTAGGGTAGGATGCTAAGAGTATTATCTTGGAGACATGGGACATTGAGCAGAGACAGAGGGGAGTCTAGTAATCCAAGGATTAAGTCCTGTGCAGACTAGCCACTGAAAGGGCCCGCTATGGAAATCAGACAGCAAAAGAACAATAGACCAAAAGAGACAACATAGCAGATAATGGGTCAGGGATTTTTTTTTTTTTTTTTTTAGCTGCTACATAAACACTGACGAATTTTCAATCTAGCAAGTCCAGCTTTTAGAAGAAACTGCTGGGCACAACTGACTTTTATTCCTTTGGAAAACTCTACATCTCTCTTTTGTATGATCCCAATGTTCAGATATACGAAGTTCTCTCGAGCTCTCAACCCAAGGTATTTGAGGCACTAATTACCCATAACCTGTATTCTAAAGCTATAAGCAGCTCTTTCTCTGTTGGATAGCTCATATTATAATGGTGGCCAAATAAAAGAAAGCTACATAGGTTTTGAAAAGCATAGTTAGGAAGCCCAGCACGTAGCTTTCTGTCATTTGAGCTGGTTTTATCTGTTGTCCAGAATAGTGCGTGAAACTTTCTCACGAGCCAGGCTTGACAGTAAAAGTGAACCACTTCCTAGCTGAAGAAGGGCTCTTGGTTTTAACAACCTAAAAGTGGATCTGATGTCAACTGGCAAGAGTTTCAAAGAGAAACACTCAGGCCTGACCCTCTGGTCTTAAACATAGGACTGGTTGCTCTAAGAAAGCCAACTGGGAAGGCAAAGTGGGCAATGCAATAGCCATGGTTTGCATTTAGCCTCTTCACCATTTACCAGTGTGTTTCTTTCAGTGCACAGAACCATTTCAGTTCAAATTCTTGGAACTGTTAATAGCATCCAGTTGAGCCCCGTTGAGAAGAATAACTGCATTTGTCCTGCTTTTCTCTATACAACACTAGAAAGAAATCTTACTAGAAAGCATTCTACTCCAATAATGCAGAATTGTGAGAACCTGGAAATCAATTGCAGAGCACTGAGTTCTGACTGAAATTTACTATGTAGTTTTAAATAACCAACTACAGATAAGCTAGGCTGTTCCATGAATGGCAGGATTTGAATTGCATCCTCCTAACACCGGCCAAGTCTGATAGGGTGATGTTCCTCTGCCGTCACTGTCTAATTTCTTGTGTAACTATTATGATCATCAATAACAAAACCCACTTGCCCCCTACAGGGATATGGTTTAGCGTTGAAAGTCTAACTACCTACGCTTACACTGAATCCCCATCCACTTTGCTTACAAAGAAAAATATGAACCCTAGAGCAATGGCCACATTCCAGTTTGAATAATTATATTAGTTGCCACAAATTTCTTCAATTCAATCCCTCAATTATGTCATCTGGTATATAGATATTCAATTTATCCTACGTACTATATTTCTACCCCCCAGAAGCAAAGGGTCTGCCAAAAAGGGGCTGCCCCTGAGCAAAAGTAGCCATAAATCGTGGACCAGAGGCCTAAAGAATGTGCAAGGAGAAATCAAAATCTGGGGATGCTTGGGTGGCTCAGCTGGTTAAGTGTCTGCCTTCTGCTCAGGTCATGATCCCAGGGTCCTGGAATGGAGCTCCCCTGTCCCACGCTGGGCTCTCTGCTCAGTGGGGAGCCTGCTTCTCCCTCTGCCTGCTGCTCCTTGTTTATGTTCTCTCTCAAATAAATAAATAAATAAATAAATTTAAAAAAAATCCAAAGCCAAATCTTCAGATGTTGAATTTTTTCAAAGTTAAAAAAAAAACACTATTCTGAGAGTAATATTAATATTTATTCTTATATATCATTAAAAGGAAAAGTGTTATGGTGCATAGGAAAATATTTCTTTTTTTTTTTTAACAGATTTTTTTTTTTTTAAAGATTTTATTTATTTATTCGACAGAGAGAGAGAGAGCCAGCGAGAGAGGGAACACAAGCAGGGGGAGGGGGAGAGGAAGAAGCAGGCTCCTAGCGGAGGAGCCTGATGTGGGGCTCGGTCCCATAACGCCGGGATCACGCCCTGAGTCGAAGGCAGATGCTTAACCGCTGTGCCACCCAGGCACCCCTATAGGAAAATATTTCAAAATGAAACAGTTCTGCAGCCTCACTTTCAAACTCCATGGGGTGGCAACTGCATATGGCAGGTTTTGAAGAAGGACCTCGCTTCCTATTTTGTCACTGGGCATGGGAGCAAAAACAACATTCTTGCTTTTGAAAGTGACTCTCAAGGTGTTCTCAGTGTTTGCAGAAAGTTAACATGATTCTATAAGAAGATAGGGTATGAAAAGAGAAATGTGCCGAAGAAAAATAAAGGGTATCTGAATCTGGCTATTACAAGTCATGGTGAAGTATGGTTGGGAATGAATGCAAACTTTTCTGGTCTTGATTTTGACTTTGTAATGTTCAACTATTTAGTATTAATTTGGAACACTCTTGTCAAAATATTTAGCTCCTTTTGTTATGTTGCATGTCACAGTCTTCACTGAAACACGAGTATAGACATGTGGCTATATTTTGAGCAATACACATAACATTTTCAACAGTGATATTTCATAGAAAATGTGTCTTTAGCTGAGAAGTTGAGCAGCAAATAATATTCAGTTAAATTGTTGGTTCAAGAAATGGAAAGGTTAAGAGAACTGGGCCCTCCAGGAGAATGAGATGAGGCATCTCACTGCAGGTAACTCATTTAGCAGTTATAACAGCAGTACTTGGAAATCTCTTATCAGATGAGAGAAAGGTGGTAGAGATGGAAATAAGAAAATGAGGAGAATGGGCTCTGGGTGGAATGTCAGCATTTGTAATAGAGTTTGCTTTTCCAATGGTACTTTAAATCTCAATAGTAGTGAGAAATGTTGGATTTCTGTGTTTTCTTTGTTGTGTTTCTTAGAAACTAATAGCGTTTGTTATTATTATTGGTGGGTGTGGGACAATTCTATTTATTTAACTACCAACTCTGGATTTCCAGTCTATCTATATAGTTGTTCTTACACAGTGGGAATTCCATAACAAGCAACGTGGGAATGTGTTTGTACTATAATTACATGCTCTCTCATGTATATTTTCTTGGGAGGGCAGCCAGAACTGTTTTCTTCTGCTTGTTTACATACAAGATGTTGTGACTTGACAGATATCTGGGTTATTTTCATTCCAAAAGGTCCAATTAAATAATATTGTGATGCATTTGCATAATTATTCAATTTAGCTATATGGCGGAGCTTCCGATCTGCATCTTTAAATTAAAAAAAAAATCTGCATCTATGTCAATTAAGAATTTTAAAATTACTGATCAATTAGTACTTCTAGAGATGATCTGTTAATATATTGGTATTGAATAAATACAGTATGATTTAAGGAGGACTTTGGTGAAAATGAGCATTTAGAAGATGAGCCTTTATCCTAAGGGTGATCTCTCAATTTTTTTTTTTTTTTTTTTGGATAACAAACCTTCTTGAAATTTTGATAAAGATTTCATGCTCTTTCCCAACAAAAATGCTCCTGTAAATAAAATTCTGTGAAGAAATTCAGATCTTTTCCATGAATCTCAAGTTAAAATTTTAAGAGGACTGCATTGCAAAAATAAGGAAAGAAGCAATATCTGTGAAAATGACTTGTAAACTCCAGAGTTATATATATATACAGATGAGGTCACTGCACAATAAAAGCTACAAAAAGAATTAATTCTCATTACTATTATAGCTGATGTTGTAGTTTGGCTCGTTGAAATTTAATTCATTTTTTACTATCTCTAGTTATCTGAGCTAATATAAAAGATCATTATTAAGAGTCTAGTCTAACATTTGCCTTCAATGTAAAACATATTTTATTCTAATATAATGTGGCTAGATATTGTTAAGTTTGATATTCATCAGTACTGGTAAAATGAACCCAACCTCAGGTGCAAATCTAATAGAGCTAGCTCAGTGTTAATTAATGTGATCCAAACAACTTATTATTTTAAGCTCACTTCTATTAGGAAAGATGTGTTATAACTGTATGCTAATAGAAAAGTCTATTAGTTGCATGGATTCCAATTTCCTTTATCTATATTAGTCACTGAATGGTAGGTTCCTTCTAAGATTAATATTTTTTCCTTGTTTCTCCTATGTTCAGAGAATTGGTTTAAAACCACAATTATGGAGCAAGATTTAGTGGAGGCATTGACTATATTTTGATCTGATAGTTTCATTTATGACTTTTAATCCAGGAGAATAAATTTATTTTCTTCTCTAGATTCAATGTGGTGTCTCTACACCCTATGCCAAATGGTATTAATATCAGACATGGAAGGCCACTTTATGTTCTCATATATATCCGAGTCCCATCATATTCCTGTGATGAATGAGGTAGACGTTATTTACATCTTGACGTGAGGTATCTCAACCTCATTGACATTTTAGGTTGGATAATTCTCTCTTAAGGGAGCTGTCCTGTATACTCGGAAGGTTTAGCAACGTCTCTGGCCTCTACTCACTAGATGTCAATAGCATCTCCCCAGTTGTGACAGTCAATATCTCCAGACATTGTCAGATATCTCCTAGGGGCAAAATCACCCTCAGTTTAGAAGCACTGGTTTAAAGGTAAAGAAACCACATTGCAGGGAATTTAAGGTATGGGCTCAAGGTCAGGGAGATACTGAGGAACAGAGCCAGGGCTATAGCCCAGGTCTGTGATACCTAGCTCTCCTCTCCTGCCATGGTCTGCAATGCAACGTAGGAGATAGTCCATACTATGATTCCTTTGGTGTTTCTCTCGAACCACGAATATCATTAATATAGGTAATATCATCATATCATTAATATTTGTACAAGGCAAGGGATAACACATGTGAAAGTGTTAAATTCTAAAGTACTATGGCATTTTCACAGAAGCATGTCTGTGTGCGAGAGACACACAGAGAGAGAATCCCCTTTGGGATAACATTTGAGGGAAATGACAGAAGACAAGAGAAACACAGAGCAGAATAGGCTGGAAACTGGAAGGTGGCTCTGCAGTTGATTTCAAGTTCCCAACTGCAGAACTGATCTTAAAGAGTAGTTTAAGTACTTCATGCAATCTGGCTGCTGTTGGCATCTTTCCAGAACTCTCTATTAGCCGCTGCAGTGGAATTTTGCCAGCAGCCAAATTATCAGTTTTTCGTCTCTCGTGAGTAGCAGGTACCAACAAGGAAATCCATCCTCAATGTTTCTAAGAGCAGCAGAGCTGTGTCTGACTGAAACAGCTCTGTCCTCCAGACGTGTTAAGTGAAGCTAGGAAAACCCCACGTTTGATAACATAAAAATAAAACCAGACACAATGTCTAGGTCCCCAGTAGCCTGGTATCTAAGGAATATATCCTCAGTTCTCCGGATTATGTGAGCTTCCCGGAAGCACGGATGGGACACACGGGGCAGTCCACACACCTTCATCGACCCAGAGCGGGAGCTTCCCCGCTCTGCATGTGTGGAACACGGGGCCTCCCCCAGTTCTGCATGGACATCCCGTATGACCAGTTCCCATGTGAAAACCCTCACTCGCTAGCTCTGGCGGGACGGCAAGATTATATAAAGAGAAAAAAGTTGTGGAGATAGGTCTGCAGTTTTCTTATACTTCAGGGAAAGTATGAAGTTTCTAGTCCCTTTGAACAAAAAGACACTGCTGGTCAAAAAGCAAGCGTTTTTCTTAAAATGCTCTCAGCACCTCCAATTTCCTATTGAATCCAGACATTCCCCTCATTTTTCTTTTCCTCATGATTCCCCGGTGGTCTCCCTCTCTCTAATAGGACTGTTGACCCTTAAAGACCTCATATCAACACTTTCCTGAAATGGACTGGAACCTCCAAAGAGTGTATCTGTCAATTTAATATTTGTGTCATCTAAGAAAAAAAAGGGAGCTTATTCAACCTCCTTCTCATTTCCTCCATCAGTGTGAAGGAAATGAGGAGAGGACTAAAACTAGGTGGCTTACAGCCGTCACCAATGCCTTGTGCCAAACAACACGGAAGGTTTACGAAGCTGCCCAAATAGTTAACTGAGCAAGTCTCCCTTTACAGAGCAAATGAGTTAACAGGAGGTAAGCGATGGACTAAGGTGGTTTTAGTCCGTTAAGACAAAATGGAGCAGTTACTCTGCCCGTGGCTCTATCTACCCCAACGCTGGGAAATAAGAGTTTTTATATAAAGGGGACACAAAGACTAGCTCTCCTCCACTGTGAGATGATCTGTGCCATCGAACAGTAAACCAAGAATTCCTTTTCCAGGGCGCCTGGGTGGCTCAGTCAGTTAAGCGTCTGCCTACGGCTCGGTTCGTGATCTCAGGGTCCTGGGACCGAGCCCCACGTCAGGCTTTCTGCTCAGCTGGGAGTCTGCTTCTCCCTCTCTCAAATAAATAAATAAAATGTTTAAAAAAAAAGAATTCCTTTCCCTAGCTCTGGCAAGGAGCATCAGGCAAGGGTCTGGGAGGACCCTCAGGCCTGTGGGCTGTCTCTAACTTCCAGGCTCTGTAGAAGGCCTCCTCTGGGGTGCCACTAGACTCCTCTTCCGGTTGAGTACTTGCAGAAGGAAAACGTTCACATGTCAAGCTGTTCTTTCCAGCTCCCTGTCATACATTTTGTGGTTTACTGAGAGTAATTCCAGAAATAAAGGTGCCCCCCACCCTCAAATTGACAGAGAAAAGCATTTTGTTCATTTTGTTCATTATCTAGAGCCAAAGGAGCATGCCTCCCAAGCCCACTTCTTGAGCCTGAATCTAAACCCCATGGCTAGATGAAGGACCCTACCTAAGTATAAAGCAACACCACCCCCCCGCCCCACCCTGAAATAGAACAAACTATTTCTGGATTCCAAGCTTATTCTTTGCAAGCTTATTAAGGAGTCTCACAAAGTTACAACTAAAATACTACCATCATAAATGTTCCCTGGAACTTTAAAATGATGCGACTTCCATGGGCAAGCCATCTAAGAGGCAAATTGACAGTCATTTGTGCGGTAACAATGGCCTTCTCCATCCTTCCATGCCAGGCCATTGTGAAGGAAGCAGCCATGATGCTCAACGCATTTTTACAGCACGAATGAACCTCATCACTAGTCTTTCAAATGCTCCAAGTGTGTTGTAGACAGATAAACAAGCCTGGCTCAGAGGAGGTGGCGGAATTTGAAGCTGCCGGTACATTTTCTTCTTTCCGAGTGCGTTGAGTGAAGCAATGCATTGTAATGAAATACGGTGAGCAGCGCCGCGGATATGCAGACACCTTCATTTAAAAAAAGAAGTCATTGGGTTCTGTGGCCACGGGAGGCGGGTTGGGTAAATGATGTTGTTACCATAACTCAGCGCTATTCTACTGAAAAAGATGCTTACTAGCCATCTCTCTCTGCAAAGAAAACTTCAGAGAAGTCTGTTAGCCCATAGAACTAAATATATATATATATATTTCTTCTTTCACGGGCTAGAACCGAGCTTTTGTGGCAGCACAAATATTGATCATTGTGTGGGCAATAAAACAATTCATTTAGAATTGATTCAGGCCACCGCGACTAATCTTCATGGCTACTGGTTCCTGACTCCATAAAATGTGCTATGTCACTTACCAAATCTGAAAAATCTAAACGGTAATCAGCAGTAATCTTATCAAGTGCAACAGGCAGAAGGAATGGATTTTTATAAGCAGAGGTGATTGCCACACACAGGCAATGACAGACGTGAAGAAAACCTGCTATTTCCCAATGGACAGAAAGACGACTTGGTTCCCACCCAGTACTGAGGTGCTGTTAGCAATCTAAGACGTGACTTTGAAAAGTCCTGTTCTGGACATTCTGGACTGGATTTCCTATTATCTCCTTTTTGGAAAAAGTAGTTCTTTATGGTAGTAATAATAATAAAAATATGTCCTAAACAGAAAACAACATCATTATTCTAAGTCTTAATACAAAGCATTTTTCTTTTATTCCAACGGTAGAAGCACAAATTTCTATGGTGGGGCAAGTGTTTAAAAAGCAAAGCATGTAGACTCTTTCCTTCAAAATCATTAATCACGCTGGGAAATGACCAGTAACTTTAAAATCACAGATTCAAGGACTTACTCAGTAATGGCGGTCATGGTGAAGGGGGTCGTGGGGAAATGCGGAACTGTGTAAACTATAAGGAGAGCGATACTTGGCTCTACTTCTGCACCACCATCACCGATATGCAATTCTCATCTCCAGCACAATCCTTTGAGACAATGTCTATTTGCCTTAAAAAAAACGATTGTGTGACTAATTCACTCAGAGTCTTTGCAAGATGTAAGAACACCTAGGATTTGCCTGTGGTCTTAAGTCTCTCACATCCAAATTGCATGTGTTTGAAGAAATGCACAATCGTACCCTGAAATGTAAGGAATCATCTAAGACTTTAAGACTCTGGAAATGGCTTTGGTGACACTTCTTATCTCAGACATATACCCCTGTCACCGTCTCCGTTACTGGTAGGAATTGGTGTACCAAAAATGACAGACTGGCTTTTTTTTTTTTGAAAGTCTACATTTCTCAGGTGACCACATCACTATGGGCCCATTCTTGGCACAGCTTGCTCGCTCCCCACCAAGGGGCACTGCCGGGTCGCTAAATTTTCTCTTATCTCCACTCACCTGGAGATGCAAAAGGACACCGATGCCTATTTATCTGAAGGTTCTTTCTTTTATACCTTAGACAAAATCCTCTGAGACAGTTGCTGTTCCCAGATGACCCCCGAGATGACTGCTTTTTTCTAACGTCTACAGTTTCCTGCCAGCTCAAATGCTTCTTCCTTCTTCTTTCCCCAGTTAACTTTCACTTATGCCACACAATTCAGCTCAAATATCATTTCATCAGAAAGGGTTTCCCTGCCCTCACCCTGCCTCCTAACTCCCCCTACTCTGTCATAGCTCTGAAATTATTTGAAAATCAAAAGTTAAAAAAAAACACCCACCTCTGAGGAAGTAAGTCTATGTATGTGTAGGTAATTTTGTGTGTGCATGGTGCGTGGTCACGATGATATTAGAACACACGTATGCAGACTTCATGGTCAGATTTCCAATGTGACAGGTGCTTCAGGATCTATAACTCCGATACGGAGTTATTTTTACATCAAAAGAACCATCCGTGAAAGTTACTGATTGATGCTTTAGTGTAAGTGTATAAAGATAAGGATACATATGTTTTTAAAAATCTGGGTTGTCAGTATTTATGATCATGTTTTCCAGGACCAGCATGATAGAAGGAAAAAAAAATCAGTCCCGAACTACACAACATCAAAACTACGCATCGAGTAGGTCAGTTTGGGGTAAAATAGCAGAGGCATACTGCAGATGGGCTGGGTTATAGAAAAGATACTTTTCTTATATTTATGTAATGAAAATAATAAGTGAAGCACTTTTCAAATTTCTTAGTTCCATCTATGGAGTAAGCATGATGCCCCATGGGACGGGTGGGGTGCTGGGGAGAGGGAGGTACTGAAGATTATTCTCTGTGCATGGTTTTAAAAGGGAGGCTTTCTCCATTGGGTAAGAGCCCACTGGGAAGAACGTACCCCTGCTGGAGGCCTCACTTCTGCAATTTTCTTAAATGAAAACAAAACCGTAGTGAACAAAGGGTAGGAAAAAGTCAACATGAATGGCAACTGGTAAGGTGAACACTCGTTTATCAAGCTCAATGATAACAAATCAGCCTTCATGCAATGCCTGACCCGGAGAGAATGCATAAGTAATTTGAAAACTGGAACTACCATAAAAAATATAATAAAGAATTATTTCACCAATTGGTGTGATAAAGGATTCTTTGTAATAGCACTTGGCAGTGGCTCCAGAAAAAAAAAAAAAGAACAATTCAGTAAACAAATGAAGTCATGACAAGGGAAGGTCATAAAGCAGACTCTGAATGTGGCCAATGAAAGTGAAATTAGATTTTTGTTTTAATGGCTACAAATACAAATGTTCGTCCTTTAGTAGCACTGCCTTTTTTTAAAAACATGGGTTATAAGATCAGTGATAGCATCAGGACATTATTGATTTCCCAATTCGTTCTTTTAGACGCCACATAGATGCTATCCAAAAGGAACGTTCTCCGAAGCATAAAACAAAAATTTAAAAATCCATTATATGTAAATTCAAAAATATTTTATCTGCGATGATAGTCACAATTTTAACCATTTGACGGGAAGCTTTTAATAGTCACACACTAACACCACCAAAAGAGTGAAAGAAGTTGTCCCAGAAAACAAAATACAAATCAAAAAGTCTTAGCAAGCTCTCCCATCTCTTTAGTCTAAGTGTGGGAATCACTACTCATGTAGATATTGAAAAGTGGTTGCTTTTATCTTTAAACAACCCTGTTGTTTGAATAGCTATGCTCCAGGCATCACATTTGGACCATTTGTTTTACCAGCTGTTTCTAAAAATATGTTCATGATGGAGACCTCTTCTGTCTATCTCCAAAACTGCTTTTGTTGAGTGCTTTCTCCCCCTTGCACAAGAGAAAGGGTAGACATAGGGGAAAACGACATCTGCTGAAATATCTTACAGCTTCAGGGAAGGGCTAAAGTCATAAGCTGCACATGGAAAAAAAAAAAAAAAAGAACCACCAAGAAACTCTGATAAACTAATGACTGAAGAGACTACAGCATTCTTTTGGACTCAAGGTAATCAAATGTTTTAATTCGTTCCTACAATCTCGGTAGCAGTGGTGACAGATGTTCCCTACAAGGAAGAGAGTCTCAATTAATCTACAGCTGGTTTAATTTTCTGGACATCCTATCAAGGGAGAGAAGGAAGAAGAGCGAGGTAGAGAGAGAGGAATGCAAAGTTTTTAATTACTCCTTTGCAAGGGCATCCTCTGCTCTGTGTATTCCCTCCAACAAGCAGGTGCACAGCTGAGGCTGGTCAGGCAGTGGAAGTTACACAGCACCCAAAGGCTGGAATATAAAATCAATCATATTCCCAAGTGTCTGTTGAAGGCCACTTCACATCCCATCTGTGTTTCTGGTTTCCGAGCACAGATTTTAAGCTTTCTGGTAATGGGCCATTTACAGGCTACCTCATGCCTACTGCTTCTATCGGACCACCTGGTGCATCCACGGACCATTTGTCACTTGATGAACAGGACTGACCTCAGGGAACTGGGGTGTGCTCAGCTATACAGAGCCCTACCTATCATCATCATCATCCTCCTCTTGAGTTCCTCCAGCAGCTTCCTTGCAGAGCCTTACACCATGGACTTAACTCAAACTCATGGTAAAAACAGGAATTCACTATTTTTTTTTTCAAATGACTGGTCTGGCAGAGTTTCTATGTCTAAATATTCCCAAGATTTCCCTTGCTGGCCTTTTAATATAGCTAGATGTGTGTGTGTGTGTGTGTGTGTGTGTGTATCCTTACTTTTCGATAACAAATACATACTCTACATAGAAATTCTGAAGTATGAATAACAAAATAAAAATCACCCACTGGCCACCACTTAAAGATCAGCACTGATGATATAATCCTTATACCTGATTCAGGACATCGAACTTCTAATTTCCAATAAACACTCAGTATACTTGGCATGGCTCTTTATTAGACTAAATTAAGTGTAATATTTTCAATATTTAGATAATAAATTCTGTTAAGCAGAGGTTATTGGTATAGATTCGCCAAGAGACAGAAAAGGTAGGAGGAGATGAGAACCATAGATACAATTCAGTAATTGCCTTTACTAGAGATCATACCCTTTCTTCTGGCTGGGGACTAAGGTTTTTGACCTTCTTTTGACACAAAGATGGATCACATTAGCTCAAATGTAGACTAATTCAGTGCAACAAAATAGCTCTCTCTACTCTGCTGTGAGGGTTCAGATGGAAAAAAAAAATCTCAATTTAGATCCCAGTCCTTAAACATTTCTATTTTTAAGTCTATTTATGTTTATAAACTGATTTTGGTTTCTCATAACATTTATTCTGGGATTTTGGGGAATCTCCCATTCTATTTTGTGCTTTTGTCTATCTCTTTGTGCTGGGATTCAAAAACTATCTTAATACTTAATATCTAAATGACCTACGTATAGAATAACTTCCTGGGGCTTCAGTGAAATATGTGGCTTGACCTTAAGATCATCTAGTTCATAATAACATTTTAGATTTTGGTCTTTAGTCTTCAAAATCTATTAAATCTAGTGTGCCAGTATAGATAATGCTTTAAATCTCATTTTCTGGTTTCTGGAGGTTGGTCTATTTGGTTTTTACAGAGATCAGTAAAATGTAAAAGAAAAATCTATGGGGGAGGACTAATATCCACTTGCCAAATTTTATTTGCTAATTCAAGATACTACAAACCATGACAAAACAGTATTTTTGTGAAAGACATTGATTTAACCATCAAAAACCAGAAGATACAATCTCAGAATATAGGGCAATTCTATCAAGTTTAACTTTGTGGAAACTCTGGATGTAGTATCCTTTTCTGATTTCACCATGGATGAGCATACATTTTGGCATGGCTTGCCACTGGCTTTACATTTGAGCTTTGGAACCTCAGTTCCAGTTTGCCTGATCATGTGCCCTTGGTGTAGGATGGTGACAGCACAAACAACTCATCACTAGAACATACAATGGTTGGGTCTGTACCACAAGCCACTTCTAGTCCCCACGAATTGCTTCGCCATTTTTGAGTAACCTCTTCGCTGGCTCCCCTAGTGGCCAGTATGCTAGAGAGTTATAGATCTGACCCCTCAATGGCCAGAAAGAAGAAAACCAATTTTTTACACTTCCTCTGAATTTTCTGTTGGATACTATCTCAGATTAGAATAAAACCTCTGAGCTTTAAAAAAAAAAAAAAACCCACAACAAAAAAACCCGGGATACACAGTATCCGTAAAATGGCATGGATTACGGATTTAGGACACTTGGGATTTAATTCTGACGCTAACAAAAATGAGCTCTGTGATCCTGAGCAAATCAATTTACCTGCGTAGGCTTCAAAATGGTCACCTAAACCAATTACAATGAACTCTTAAGTTCTTCAAGTGTATTCCCTTAGAGTTGTGTAAACTTTAAGATTATAATAAAAGAAAAAAATACAGAAAAGACCTTTAGCATATGGTAGTTAGGAAGAGGAATTTCTGTGTTTAATTTGATACCCAATGACACCAACTGGTACCTTCACCAGAAATCTTACTGAGAGCACACTCCTCAAATTTTATGAAGGGGTGAGATCTAAAAGGAATTTTTAAAGATAGGATGAAAAACACTATGTGTGTCATTGTTGTATCTTGTTTGACTTTCATGGGGTCTATTTTTATTTTAACATAGTAAATATATTTAATTTCAATGCTGTTAAATGAGGGCATGCTCTCTCTAGTTTATCAGAGTTCTTGCTATTGCTGATTGTGTGAAATCTGGTCTACTTCACCTATTCATAATACCCAGAAGGTCCCTGGGGACTGGGTTTGCCCGTTTGCTTTATAGGGAACCCCCGTAACGCATAAGTGTAAGTAAATAAAGAAATAAACAAGCAAGCAAACAAAAAATGAAACCAACTAATCAACCAACCACGCAGTAAAATACCAGGCTATTGCAGGCATAATGAGAGAAAAAGAAGTTGACTTTCCTTTGTTACCTTCCTATCAGGTCATCCATCAATAGGCCTTAATTAACCCTTGTTTTACTCCTGTTTTCTACAATCCCTTTGATCTCAGAGGCTTATTAAAACACTAATTCTAAATTACGTTGTTTTAGAAGCCAACCCTTACACCTCCTGCCCCCAAAGCCTCTCCAAACGGCTCCCTCTTTCTTGTCTCCCTGCATTGTCTCTCCATTTAGTTTTCTGCTTTCTTTCCAAGCCAGTTTAGGACCTTACGACTGCAGGCACAGTACCACATCAGGGGGCCTTGCTAAGGGAGAAAGCTCCTCATGTTGTCACTAAGCATCCAAGCTCCCCAAAGTTAATCTTATACTCCCCCTGGGGTTGGGATGCGTTAGGTTCTGGCTTCACAGTTGACCTGATACTCATCCAGGAGTTTTTTTATGTTGGTTTTCCACAGATTTCTAATGTTAAAGATGCTAAAGGGACTAAGCACTAATTCGTAAAATAAAATCCTTAAGTAACAGATCCCATTTCCGCAGTCATACTAAATATGGCTTTGAACCTGTATTTTCATAGCCTATTCCTGTCTAATCTGCTGCCAGGTGGTAAAAGACATTATTCTCCTCAGGACATCAGGATGCTGCTTTCTGCGCCCCACCGCATAATCCGTTACCTCCGACACTCAGAGGGCTAAGACACAAATAAATGCTTTTGTCCTCAATGCAGGAAGGAATCCTATATATCGCGTCCCTCCAATTTTGTCTGCCCCATTCAGTTCCTGTGCCAGTGTCACCAAGAACATTTTTCTCACTTTGCTCCAAAAAACTTATAAAGCTACAAATCAAAAAGCACAGGAAAAGAAGAGGTTCTCAGCAGGTTGCAAATATCATACCTCAGTCATTTAGACATTTGTCAGCTCAATAACCCACAGCCAAGGTTTGGGGAAGAATTACTGGGATGTGACACAGCATGTGGGCTGGAGTTCAAGGAGTCTACTGCCAAAGAGGCCTGGAAGCACGGGAGAAGGCAGCCCACGCCCAGCCGCGGCAGAAGTCCAAAAGATAGATTTGCAAAAGGAAGGGCAGAGCATAAAGCTGTTACAAGAAATGCAATGTGCACGCGGAGTGGAGATGACCCTGGTAGTGAATGTTTGTTTGTTGTCATGTTTCATATCTGAGATAATGATGTGTTGGAAACAACGAGTTCTTAATGTCCTATCCTCTCCTATGTGGTCTCGGGTACTTAATGGAGAACTCAACAAATGTGTACTAAGATCGGTGCTAGAATGAGCAAGAAGGACTCAACTATATATATTTAGGTGAGGAATTTGTAGTGAGAAGTCTATCAGGTGTCTTTAGATTGGGGATCAGCAGACTACCAAATCCAGTTTGATGCCTGCTTCTGAAAATGAAGTTTTATTGAAACACAGCCACACTTGTTCATCTATGTATTGTCTGCGGCCGCTTCTGTGTTACAACAGGGCTGAGTAGTTACAACAGGTCATCTGACTCTTAAAATCTAAAATATTTGCCCTGTAGCCCTTTACAGAAAAAAGTCTGCCCGACCTTTGCTCTGAGTGATGGATCGGACAAATTGGAACACTTGGCAATACAATGTTGCCAACCGTCATTATTTCTTAGCATAAAGGCACCTCTGTGGTTCAGAGCTAAGGGCAGTGCAACTACTGGGCAGTAGAGAATGACTCCAGCATTTGCAACTGTAACATTTTCTGATTTAGGATCTGGCTTCAGGACTGGTCAGGACCGATATAGCTCGTAATGAGACACTCAGATGCTTGGGCGAGCTCTAGTTTCCTTGGAAGGATTCTAATAAAAGCAAGCACAGTTTTAAAAAGATGCTTTCTTTTTTAATTGTGAATTTTAGTCCTTAATAACTCCTTCTGAGATTTTTTTTTCTTCCATAGAAAATTTAAGGGCCCAAGAAAGGTTTGTTTTTTGTTTTTTGGGGGGTTTTGTTGCTGTTGTTGGTTTTGACATATATATATATAGTTTGAGATCCATAATGCGAGAAAATGAGAAAAACGAGGGGCTAAGAAAGATGTCCCCTGAGGTCCATGTTCACTTATTTTGTTGCCTTCTATTATCTGTAACATCTACAACACTGTGCTCCAAGGAACATAATTATTTCGGAAATAAAGAAAATACAGCATCTTACCAGAACTCTAAGAGCCTCTGTCTTCAGAGGGGCTGTTGTCTGATCATATGTTCTAAATGGGACTGCTGATGAGTAATGAGCGAGAAGCCCCAGTGCACAAATTATTACACAGGTGAACTCAAGAGGGAATAACCTCACCTAAGTGATGGTATTTATCCTGAGTATTGGAACCATTCCACCTCACAGGAAACCAGGGTAAGTTGTTGCAACCACAGCTGTTTGGATAAATCATAACTGAGCAATTTCATAACCCCAATCAAGCAATGCTTTTGAAGCCTTTGAGAGACACAGTAATTAATCCATTTAACAAGTACTACCCAACGAATTAATATACTCAATACACACACTTTCTGTCATTGTTATGTAGGAAGCATGTAGCTCTTTTATGTATCCAGGTTAATGGAGAGTAAACGCTATAGAATAAGAGACAATGTACCATAGTGACTAGTGTGTGGGCTTGAGGGCCAGTTGGCTTGGGTTCAAATCCCATTTTTTCTTCTACTTCCTTGCTGTGTGAACTTGGACAATTTGCTTAGCTCCTCTGTGCCTCAGTTTACTCATCTTAAAATAAAAAATGATAATAGCCCCTCACAAGATTGCTATGAGGATTAAAGAAGTTAAAAATATAAAATACTTAGGACTATCCCTGACTATAATTAAGTGTTCAGTGAATATTTACCAGATGAAGGAACAAAGATGAAGCAGTGGCGAACCTATAGAAGCCTAGAAATCACTTCAGGGGACTCTATTCAGTATTACGTATGCTGTCACTGGAAGTTGACCACAGGGGCAACTAACCCTGACATCAAATCAAAGTAAAATATTGCACTATTGGAAACCCAATCACAGAATTTTTCTCGTCAAATTAGAAGGGCTAATAAGATCCAACATTTTTCCTTTTTAAGTCCCAGATCTCTCAAACTCTTTTACAAAGCAATGATTAAGTATTTAACAGTTAAATGACTTTTTAAAGCTTCAGTTATTTTTCTGCAATACAATGGTTCTCATGCTGTTTTAAGTGTTAGTATACTAGTTTACGAGAAAATGTGGAAGTAATGGGCATTGATATATTTCACTGTGCAGTTGGTTAATTAACATGCATCAAATACCATAACTAAATAAAGTTCATTTTATTTTAAAAGTTACAAAAACATAACAACTGAATGATGGAATCATGCTGGAGATTATAATTACATGCTAAGAAATGCGTCTATTATGTCTTTCTAAAGCTCAAGAAGCAAAATTTGTGAACCTAAGAAATATCTTATTTCTCTTCATTGTTACTAAGGGAGGAGTATTTGGCAACTCTATTTTGAGGAAACAAAATTAGTGAAAGCTCCACAAATAAGCGCATGATGGTTCCAAAATTTAGTGTTTCAATAAGTGTTGAATCCCTACCCTCTGTGCACACTGCAGGAGAAATACAATGTATCCATTTTCAAACGGATTTGGGTTTGAATCTTACCTCTGCCACTATGAGCAGATAATGCAATCTTGGAAAAGCAAAGTTTTTGAGTCCTGATTTTCTCAACTGTAAGATGGCCATAACAGTTTCCCACTCATAATAATTTAAAAGAATTTTAAATAAATCCCGTGTTTGAATGCCCCCAGCATGGACCTGAGCCCGTGGGGTGCAAGAGCCAGCTCTTGACGGCTGATTACTAGCACATTTTCAGCAATTTTGCAAGTTGGCTGTTAAACAGCCATCATCAAAAATTAAAGTATATAAAATTGCAATCAAATACATTGTTAAAAACAAAGGTATTAAAAACTTAAAACCCATTACTTCCTAGTTATTTTACTACATTTTACTGTTTTCTAAGTTCTCGAGGTGATTGATGTCTGTAGTATCTGTATGGTGAAAATACTATATAATCACGTACTAATGAGCAGTACTTCCCACTCCTCAGTTTCCTGTTGTCATATGTGTGGCTTGAAGTCAGCCGTGGCAGTATTTTACACTCTGCACAGAAAACACTACACATTAGAGCTGTGTGTGTCTGTGTGTGTGCTGGTTCTTAACATTTATGGGCTAGCTGTTTTTCTTCGTTCGTCATGAATACCTCTCCCTCTCTCCCTAGCGCCTTACCTCCCTTCACTCTCTTCCTCCTTCCCTCTCTCCCTTGTCTTTTTAAAAAAGTTCTTCTTAGTCCACAGCCCCATTAATATCCTCTTGCTTTGCCCTTCCGCTGAAGAGCAGCACAGAGCTACCCCGACACACCTGAAACATCTCATCATAAAACCACCTGCCTCGAAATGCTTTCTCTTGTCCTGATTAGAAATATGGACTTATAGAAATTTTAGAACTATTTCAAAAATCTTTAATCTATTGATCCTTGCATACCTATTTTATATTCTCTTGTTCAACCTCCATGAATAAGGGGGTGAAGTTACAGAGATGCATTTTCAGATTATTAGTGTTAAAAAAAAACTCCAAGTCATTCCAAGTCATCCCACGAATTTTCTGGATCATCAGAAGCATAATCCAGCACCCGAAGAATTAACTGGGCACTTTTTTCCACTTCCGTCTCAAGAAATTCAGACTCTATTCTCAGAACTACAGCAATTATGTATGTCACGTTCTTCAGAAAGAGAAAAGAAAGGATTTAAGTCTAGTCAAAGCATTGGCTCTGTAATACTTCCATGAATTAAAAAAATAATATAAAATATACATCATTTGACTCTAAAAGATCAAAAGATATTCTTACCTCAAAATATGCATGAGGTAAAACCAGTGAGTTAAAAAGCTTTTTTTTTTTTTTTTTCCTCCGATGCCTTGCCAAACACATTTATATTTTAGGTTGAAATACATAAACATAAATGCATTTCATAATAAAACACATTCAGATTTTCACAAATTCCTTACCAATTCAAGAACAGGCACTGCTCTATATAGCAGAAATGAGGATGCTTCCTTACTAGCATTTTCTGAAAAACCTTTGTTCATCTGTTCCTGAAGAAAAAACTAACTAGAAGATTGATAATCAATACAAAAACTCTCCAGAAATCAGCCTTTACGTGAAATTTCTAACAGTAAGCCCATTTGATTATGCCAAAAAAAAAAAAAAAAAATCAACAAGGGTTTCCTGTTGTTGTTGATTGGGTGGTTGCTTGGCTGTTATCATTAGGAGTTTCCCACTGTAAGTTTTGCCCCCTTAGCCAGTAAAAAGTGCAACTTATGACTTCCAGATGCAAAGCACAGTTATCAGCCTTACATTTTGACTGAAAATTTGTTTTGCTTCTTTGTGAAGTTCCCTAGGGGTGAGGTTAAAAGTAGAAACAAGAGGGGAGTGAGAAATAAAGGGAGAGCATTTCAAACCACATATTACAAACAGAGAACAGAATCACAGAACAAGAGCACGGCAGTGGACTCCAAGACAAGATGGCAAGACAGATGTGCCAGACAAGAGACACATGCTTGACTGCGGTGCCAAGGGAAGCGAACACAAGAACGAAACCACACAGAGATGTTGTGAGAGCAGCTCTTGGGGCTGCCATGACCCAATGGAACTAATAGGAAAAACGAGAACCCGTGAAATTATAACTACAAAAGAAAGTTACCCCCACAACTCATACACTGGACTTGCTGGGTTAGCCTGGAGGTGTCACTTGGATGAGACACAAGATGACATCGTTACAGCCATGCACTGGTGATGAAGGCCATGGTTAGTTGATTAGCTACAGAACTATCACTGCATGCCACACAATGATCCTGGGCTGGTCCAGAAATAAAAGATACAACAAATATTCTACATCTGCAATAAAATTCTTTTTATGCCATCTGAAATTTGTGGACAGGAGTGTGTTTCTCTCTTGTATCTGAATGTCTATCTGTCTTTCCTTCTTTCTTTCTTTTTTCTTTTCTTTTTTTTTTTCCTGGCTCATCTGTCCTTTCAATTAATTACATTGTCATGGGGGGGGGGAGGGGGCCGGGCAGTGGGGAGGAAAGGCAAGTGGCCTGTGCAGATATGGGGAGAAATGAAAAGGGAAAAGGAAGTAAATTAAAAGGAAAAAAATATATCTATATAGGAGGAAGAAGAGGAAAACACAGTATTTCATTCTTTTGTACACAACTTTCTTGGATTTGCTGGGGTTTGTTTTGTTTTGAGCATAAATATAAATACTGGAGGGATATGCCGAAGGGGGAGAAATCAGAGATTAGGATGGCAAGAAAAGATTTTGTTGCCTTCTTTGTTTTGTATATCTATATATCTCTCAGTATTTAAAAAATGATTATAATTACCAATAAAAATACAGCAATGAGTTTCACATAGCCATAATGACCAAAATACTAAATGGGAATCAAAACAAAATAAATTGAACCACCAAAAATTCATGCGGCACAAGATGAGGTGAAACGACAGAAAATGTTTCTCAAATATATACAAGGTATATATCTATTTATATATATACACAGGGATGTGCATATATGGATAGATATATCTGTATAATTTTTTCTCTCCACCCCTCCCAAGGATAACTGAATTATGGAATCATCACTGTAATTATGATACAGAAGAAAACAAAACCTAAAGAAAAGTTCACATGCTTTGTTCGCCAAGTTAAAATAGTATCATGCACGTCTATGTTGGCTGATGTAAAAATGAAGGTGTGAATTTCTGTGTAAACACATGGCTGATGGCAGGGACTGTTGTTAATCTCTGTTTACATTAGTCTAATATCACTTATACTGTGTCTACATATATATGGACTGGCAGGTACTACACATTAAGTATGCACACGTATTATATACAAATATATATATACACACAGTATACATATTGGGATTTCATGGGAGAAAAAATACAGAACAAAAAGAAAAAAAGAAAATTCATAAAAACTTTTCCTTAGAAACCCAGTCCCTCTTTATTACTTTGGAGGAGGGGAGGGGGCTTGCTTAATGATTTCATTAAGCTCACTTGTTATCAACTACTTGCACTGGCATTTGAAATCAGGAAGTTCTCATGAGTTTGGTTTGAAATTCTCCCTTCATCATGCCCATCCTTATTTACCCTGCTACCCAAGAAGACCTGGTCCTAAGACCGTACAAGAAAAGTTTATTACAGAACTGTAGTAATTTTTCAATCATAGTGAATCTGAAATTCTGTGCCCTTGAACTAAGATACAGAAGAATGATCTTTGGGGTTATGTGATTCTGTCACTGGTTGGTATCCTCTTCTATGACTTTCCTTGCTCATCCTTAGACGGGGTATGCTACTGCTGAATTAGCAACCTCTCCTCCAAGTTCTGACAATATTCTAGGCATTTCCATTCACTGTCCACACTGTTTCTTCCCTTTCTTTCCTTTTTTCTTTTTATTCCCTTTGTTTTTGTATCTGTCTTCCCTAATGGACCATGAACTCCTTGAAGATGTTTTGTCTTATTTTTGTTTTCCTAGCACCTATTCTAGGGTCTACACACAGCAGTCACTAAATGTTATCGCACAAATCATTTATTAAACTTTCAAATGGACATGTGTATACTTACACATTGATCTTATTGATTCCCTTTCCTTCTCAACATACTACAAAATCTTGGGTAATGGAGATAGATTTTTTTTTCATTTTTATCATTCTTGTTATTAGATTTACTGTTTTTGTTATGAAAACCATGATAACGGTCAATCCATGAGCCACCTATTTTCTGTACATCAGTCTGAGCTATCAATTGCCTAATTGCATACTAGCCAATCAGTAGACTCTCCTACATTTATATTTCTATTCTTACCCCAATTATCAAAGCAATTTACCATTAAGGGTTTAAAGGGCACATATTTGCTCCAATAGCTTAAAAATTAGTGTGTGTTGAAGTGGAGTTCGTTTATAAGAGAGTGATACAATTCATCACTGGTGGGCTAATGCATGAAAACAGAAATCATACCATTAAATTGGGAACATTATGAGCCCATAGATCTAAACGTGTGACTACCTGTTTGCTTTTGCATACATTAGACATGTATTATAACTCAAATGCAAAAATGACTAATGTCTACAGGCAACAATGATTAAATTAATGAAATTTACATCTATTTATATTCTTCTTAGCAAAAATAAAACATTTCTGAGATATGTCCATTATCTCTTTATTCTCAGTGTTTTAAGGTGGACTTAAGCTTCAAGGTGGGTTCTGGACACTGTGATACTCAAACATTCCTATGGCATTTTATTTAGGCATTAACTATTCTACTATACACTGAATTTTTATTTAATTTTATTATTTTATTTAATGTTTTTTTTATTATATTATGTTAGTCACCATACAGTACCTCCCCGGTTTAATTTTAGAAAAAATTTTCCATATGGAAACTCAAGATTGGTAAATAGAATCATTATGTCATTAGTCAATTTTTCTATATGGAAAAATCTTTCTAAAATAAAATAAAAATCCATTTCTTTGTAATAAAAATGTACAAGTTGCTAATGCTTCAAGCTTGCTGAAAACACTAACGACAAGGTGTATTTCTATAAATACGTATGACTGCAAATATCATATTTAAGGCTGATGACCAGCACATTTAGTTTTTTTTAATCTGTGGATTTTGAAAAATATTTCTTACCCTTCTGATCCGAAATCGGTATTGTCTTAACATTTCAGCTGCATTTTCCATGGTGATCCAGCAAATAAAAACTCTAAGGATTTGGTGAACAATTCAGTGCCAGATTTTCATATTATAAATACTGAGGAATCTCAAACTGATAAAGGATTAAGACCCAGGTCCACCTGGAGAACACAAATAAGGCTGTGCTCTTGGTGTTTTGCCAGATTTAAATTTCACCCACACTGGGCTGAATATTACAGCCTGACTAACAAAGAGGAACAAAGTAGCAATAACACCGAATACAAATGGGAGGGCTGTGGATTTCAGGAGTAAAAATGCATCTGAGAACCACTCTGGGAATAGTAATTATTTTGTGATCTCAAATTACTGCCAATGGTTTAAACATCTCCCTCAATCCCACCATGATGAAAGTTATTTAGCAAGGTCCTATTATTGATGGATGGATGGATTTCTTCCTTACTTCCTTTATACTGCCTGCCCTCTGCTGGAACGACTGTCCCTTGAGATTTGATCAAGGCCTTTTCAACAAAAGTGGAAGCAAAAAACCTGGCTAATTGACAACCAGAAAAATGTATCCCTGTGTAAGGCTGGATAAATCAATACAGTTAATTGTTGCCATGCCCATTTCTCAGGTGTAAAAGGCATTTCTTTCTTTCTTTTTTTTTCCCCTCTGCTCTGTGAACCCTACCTCTAGGACTTTAGAATATTGAGACTATAAATACATTAAGATTCTGAAAGCTGGTAATTTTCAATTACACAAACGCTAACCTAAGATCACAATGTTTTGATATTATTTCTATTTCCAAAGACGGAGACAGTGGGGGGTCAGACCGGGGAAGGGAAAGAGCTTTCTTTTCCATTTGGGAAGTGACTTTTGTCAGTTTCTCTATATTTCAGAATCAATTCCCATACTTTAGATCACAAATGTGAATTTACTAAAGATCTTAATTGTAATTTGACTTCCCATAATATCATTTATCAATAATCCCATTTTCTAGTGGTCATCTGAATCCTCCCCAGCTTCTCTCTTTTTTTTGTTGTTGGCTCCAAAGAGGTGAAAACGATGAAATATGAGTTTACTGCACAACTTCATATCAATAGAAGTATACTTGGGAAGGAAAGAGTTTGTTTGCAAAGATGCAAGTTTGAAATATCAAATAGACACTGACTTCCTTTGTGGGGAAGAACTGTACACAACCCACATGTACAAATTAGAAAAATTAAAACCCTGACCCTCGATTTTTGGTAAATAGTTGTTCAAATATTCTTCTGAGTATTTTCATTTAATGCAGCTATCTTTGTTATGATTTTAGAAATTTTCAATGCTGGTTTCTCCATGTAAATGTTTAGAAAATGCAATTTTACCTGTGACTCGCTAAAAAAGAGAACTCTTTTTTTTTTGAAGAAGAAGAAATGTGGGTTTTTGTTAGGGTGATATTTATTTCCATGGAATCATATATTTTAAATAATTCAACAGGTTTTATTTAGCTCTTTAAGGGAAGATGAAGTTAAAGATATGAAAACTCTCCAATTTTAATTTAAGATATGAGGTATTTCGAGAGTCATACAAATTCAGTCAACAAATACTCCTTGAGCTTTCACTTACTGCCTTGCTCTCATGGTCTAGGGTTTTTCTGTTTGTTTTTTACTCATTACACCCAGAGAAAATTTGACACTCATTGGATTTAAAGGTTTCTAGACTATCATCAAACTCTAAAAAATTTTAAATGGTTCCTAAAGATGATATGATTGAGCTATACAAACGAGGGTGATCCCTAAGTGCCAAAGTGGGTGGTGGGTATGAAAGCCAATTGCTTACATCTGACTCAAAACCAGGCGCTTTAAAGCCCATTCTGATTTAAAGAAGATTATATAAGAAAAATAATTTCATTTAAAATTTGATGCCCACATGAAAACAAAAGTTGAATAGGGCATATACTGAACTATGCAAATTTATGAAAAATAAGAGCTTCTAGTGAACCTAAATAATCACAAAAGAAGCTGTAGAAGTTAAAAGCCTTATAACTGAGACAGCTAGAAAATCCTCAACTGGCTGACAAAGTGAGAAGAAAAGGTCATTGTTAAGTAAGATGAAAGAAGGCCTGGGTAATTAACCACATTTAGTGTGTTTCTATCAAACATCAGGCCTGGAAAAGAGTAAAATTTGAGAAACTTAGAATGTTCAAACCCAGGGGCGCTTGGGTGGCTCAGTCCTTAAGCGTCTGCCTTCAGCTCAGGGCGTGATCCCAGAGTCCTGGGATCGAGCCCCACATCGGGCTCCTCCGCTGGGAGCCTGCTTCTTCCTCTTCCACTTCCCCTACTTGTGTTCCCTCTCTCTCACTGTCTGTCTCTCTGTCAAATAAATAAATAAAATCTTTAAAAAATAAATAAAGAATGTTCAAACCCAGAATTTTAACCTCAGTTTTCACACAGAATCCCAGACTAATGATTTATGCCAATGTTATCTAGATGTCACCATTATCTGTTGCTGCATGGGCAACGGAAGCTTTCTCTTGAGGCAGGGCAAAACCTAGTTCCAGAAAAAACTGGTTTAAATTTTTCTGATTTTTTTTAAAGATTTTATTTATTTATTTGACAGAGAGAGAGAGAGAGAGAGAGAGAGACAGCCAGCGAAAGAGGGAACACAAGCAGGGAGAGTGGGAGAGGAAGAAGCAGGCTCCCAGCCAGGAGCCTGATGCGGGGCTCGAACCCAGAACGCTGGGATCAAGCCCTGAGCCAAAGGCAGACGCTTAATGACTGCGCCACCCAGGCACCCCTAAATTTTTCTGATTTTTTTTTTTAAAGATTTTATTTATTTATTCGACAGAGATAGAGACAGCCAGCGAGAGAGGGAAAACAAGCAGGGGGAGTGGGAGAGGAAGAAGCAGGCTCCCAGGGAGGAGCCTGATGTGGGGCTCGATCCCACAATGCCAGGATCACGCCTTGAGCCGAAGGCAGATGCTTAACCGCTGTGCCACCCAGGTGCCCCAATTTTTCTGATTTTTAATCCAAATTGTTTTTGGAAGATGTGAAGGCTATGGAGATATTTCTCATTGAATACAAAAGAGGGCTCGGTATCTCTATGCACATAACCTTCATCAGTGTTAATCAGGCCCCCAGGGTAAAATCTTTGTATCAGTAGGAATATCTATCTCCCTCCTGTATTAAATATGCCTCTAACATATTTCCCTGTGTATCTGAATCCTTATCAGGAATACTTTATGGAATAAAGATATTTAGAAAGAAGAAAAGCTCATTCTTCAAAGGTGAGGAGTTGAATAATCCCAGGCAGAGGGGATCAATATTAGTCTCGTAGAGCTGCATGTTAGCTCCTTCAGGGTGAGCACTCTGTCACCTACTTTATTTATATGCCCCCTCCCACACCCCCTTGCTGAACACAACAGATTGTTTTAAAACCTGCTTTTATCTCCCACCTGCCCCATGTAATTATATTACTCAAGAAATGCTGGCATTGAATTTCTGTCCTCTGCTTCTGAATCAGATGAACACCTGTGCAGCCACTAAAAAAGCAAATGGACTTAGTTTGGGGCCATTCAGGTTTGGGTCTGTTCAAGTTCAATACCAAATGGCAATATACACCCACAACCTGGGGAGCTGTAGACCTTGTGAATCAGATCTGGAAAAGCCCTCTGTTTTATTATGGAGGTTGCTATGGAGATGACCATGTGTAGGAGGCAGGGAGGTGGTAGGGGAAGACAGTAGCAATATATTATAATGGTCAAGCCTTAATTTTTAAAAGAAGACTTAAAATCAAGTTTTGAACAACAATGTTGCAGATATACAGACATTACTGCTATGAAAGCAAGATAACCAGAAAAAGGATAAACAGAAAATCCAAATTGAAGTCTACGTATCTTAAACTATTGGCCATGAAATCAGTTAATTTAACATACGTCTTGGGGATCATGCCATATTCATATCTGAATTCCTAAGATCTAATACGTGCCTAACACACACAGTTAACTCAAAAAATATTTGCTGAACTGAATTATTTTGGAGAGGAAATTTCAGTAGCGAAGCTCCTAATTCTATTTTCCAACAGCTCATTTATGAAAATTATTAGAACAGGATGGCCTCAACTCTAGAGATAATACTGTATTCTATCCTAGTGCCCAGAAATATTTATTGAATGAATGAATGGATGAATTAATGAGTGAATAAAAACTTGGTGCCCAAATTCTGGTATGGACTGGATGTATCTGCCCTCCAGTGTTGTTAAAACCTCATGTAGTACATTGAGATTATTATCTAATAATCTGAAAAAATCTGACCACCAGGCCAGAGTTACTTTCCTTCCACACAGCTGAGATTCTAAAGGAACGGATCACACTCCAAAATGGAAAGGCCCTACCTATTATTAAGTCCCTACGTAATGCTAAAAACAGGAACCCACAGAACTTCCTGGATTCAAAGCCACTTGCAAGACACCAGTCAGGCCTTCAACAAAATTTGGGAAAAAAAAAAAATCATCTTGGGGTAAGAAATGGAAGGTTTTTACTTTTGTTATATTATTTTTTTCACAAACCTTGAATTTCTCTAGAGTTTGCAAAAGAAAATGTTTAATGGCTCACTTTTTTTTTTTAAGAAAAGGAAAAAAAAATAGAGCAACCCAAAGAATCAACTAGAATATTCTATTTATTTCTCTTAGCCTTTGCAGAAATAAGATCCTATCCCAACTCCAGCTTTTAATTCTATGAAACTTACACAGAAATTCGATGATATCTGTTCTCTATTATATATATATAAATGTTTAACTTATAGCAAGTCTCAAAACAGACGACTTGGAAAAATTGATAGGAAATCATCAGGGACTGTAGTTTGCCTGCTGGACATTATATAGCTCACTATAAAGGAAGACCATAAAATATCAAAATGTATCTGGGTGCGAATGGGGAACACACTGAAGCATCAAGTTGCCAAAGTCCTCTTAACTTCAAAACAGTAGATACATTTTGAAGCATCTCAGCCGTTGACATGGCATGATTCAGTACTAATTTTGTGTTTACTATGCTATATTACAGCACAATTCTCTAACCGTGCAATGAACAAAATTAGTATAATACCATGTTAACTGCTGTTGAAATCCCATGGAAAAAAATTTTTTTTATTGTTCTTTGGTTTTGGTTTCTGGTTTTATTTTGTTTGCCACACAGGCTCAGAACAATTCATGAGATTTAAATGCTCTTTATAGCTCCACTTTGGGCTCATGGTGTTTTGATGTTATTCCAGTATACACATCTTCATGTCCCCACCCCCTGTCAACTTCATAGCTGCCAGTGGCTGCCGTAGTTTTCCTGTTCCCATAGTTAATCTCAGTGTCCGACGGCTCAAAGTTGGGTGGTACACCATGGGTTTTTCTTTGGGTATCAGGCACTGATGTTAAATTTCCCTGGGATCTTATCTGCTCCTTCCATGGGACTTGATGCTTTTGATTATATATTAATATTTATATATGTATGCTTATACATATATAGATAGAGGAAATACACACATTAACACACTATAGTATATATAAAACACATGTATATTCACATATATGTATGTATTGTTTTTTGCAAATGTAAAAATAAAGCAAGCAAAACAAGACTGACCTAACCTACCTGTACTCGGCTCACATTCAACGAGGTCTTCGTCATCGCTTGAACATTCAGCAGATGAAACCAGGTCATCTGATGTTGGCTGTGTATGTCAAAGGAAAAATAATGGGGTAAGGGGAAAGGGAAGAGAGAGGAGAGAGAGATAAGGAAACCAATGAACAAAAGCATCAACGTCTTATCACTATGTCCTGCCTCCCATCATTATGAGGTTTCTCTCCTCTAAAGAGGGCATGCTGGAGGATAGAGCATTTTAAACTCTTGTGGAGCTGTGAATGGCTATGAGTTCAAACAACCTTGATGGATTTTATGAGAAGCTGAATGACTCCAAGTGGTTCCAGGGGGCTCAAGACTATCCCCATCCCTGTAAGTCACATTGAACAGCCTCACTCCATTCTGATTTTAATCTCAATTTTGAGAATCTGAAGAGCAGGCGAAGGGCGATACAAACGGTGGGCCATGTAAGAGTGCCGGCCAGCATGGAAAGGCACTGCAAACTGAGAGGGTTTCAGTGCATGTGGTGTGTGGTCTCAAGTGTATGATTTGGTGGTTGTGAATCTACAGGCAGGCATAATTAATGAATGCTATGGAATGCAGGCTGTTCAGGAACAGCATAATGGCTTTACTCGCTAGCAGCGATCTCTTCATGTAATTGCTGCAATTAGCTGAATTAGTAATGTAGGCCAGCAGAGAGATACCACATGACAGCCTCTGGACACAGGTAAGACTGTTTCTGACGACAGCAGAAAAAAAAAATCTGGTTGCCACAAGAGTAATTCAACTTGTGACAATTTTTTTTTTCTATTGCATCTTGCAGAAACTCCCCAAATGCCAGGGAATCTGCGGCAAGAAATACAGGAAACAGTGGGTATGGGTAATAAGAAGGGCCTTTGCTACACAGAAGATGAGAAGACTACTTTTTTGTACCTGATAGATATTGCATTCACAATAAATACTACTGAATAATTAATCTACAGATCTTCTGTAAAAAACAAATGTTTGTCCTACTATGTGCATAAGGGTACTCAATATACAGCACTTGTTCAATAAATGCTCATTTTTTCCCTTTCTTGGTATTGGTAGTATTAACTGACTTGCTTGGTTTTATTATTCCCAATGCATTGAAGTCTGAATCCATATTCAAGAGGAAAAGCAATTAGAAGCCAGATGCTGAGCTAGACATGTATATATATTTATTAGTTATAGCTGTTATTAATTGATTAGATACAATTCTCACAATCCTTTGGGACGGATATAATTATATACTTCTAAGGAGAGCTTAAGTTCAAAGAGGACACAGGGCTAGTAAGAAACAGTGAGGACCAGATACATCTTAGTTAAAGTCTGCATTTGTGCTTCACATAGGCTACTTTTACACCCCTTCCTCCATGATGTTAGTTTTGGACTGAACTGTGTCCTCCAAAATTCATATGCCGCAGTTCTAACCCCCCAGTACCTCCGAATATGACTAGTATTTGGAGATAGGGTCTGTGTTAAAATGAGATCATTAGGGTAAGCCACATCCAATATGCCTGGAGTCCTTCATAAAAAGATGAGATTAGGACACAGACATGCACAGAGGGACGTGTGACGGCACAGGGAGAAGACAGCCATCCATAAGCCAAGGAAAGAGTTCTCAGAAAAAAACCCGACCCTGCTGACACCTCGACCCTGGACTTCTAGCTTCCACAACTGTGAGAAAATAAATTTCTGTTGTTAAAGCCACTCGGTTTGTGCACTTTGCTATGACAGCCCGAGCAAAGCAATGCACGTGACAACCCATATGCTTAGCATTTCCAGACAACATCCGTTTTGAAATACACACATGAAGCATAGAATTTACTGGACACGACAAAGAACAGTAGAAAAACCACACTAGGTAATTGATTTCACTTAATTGACAGTGTCTCGTAGAGAGGTGCCTTAAAACCATGTTATTTATCTTTATTCTTACATTTGACAGGGAGATAATTCAACCCTGCTCCTTCTTAAAGTTAACAGAAAAAAAAAATTCAAACATCCTTTTTTTTTTTTTTTTTCAATTAGACACTACTAAAATGTGCATTGCATTTCCAGCCACTGAAATTGGCAGCTCTATCCTAGAGCCGCCATGATTTGTGTTAGAGAAATGGTGAGCACACCTCCTTGGAGTTTCCTGTTGTGATTGGGCCCTCTGCAGGCCCGCTTTCACTTAGGGAAGGGAGATGGTAAAGGGAATACATGTTAACTGTGCAGAAATGCAGAAGGCAATCATAAGAGGCAAACAGTCTTTTGGGGAGGGTCACAATCACTTTTGATAGTTATAATGCATGACTTATCCATGGAGGGAAGACCTTTCTCAAGGCAGCAAAAATTGTTTTGGGTGTTCGGGGGGATGGATCTTAGATATGAAAATGTTTTTTGACCTGCCAACAAAAGCCTGCAGTACTTACACAAATATACAGTATATCTGTGGTATTAAAATTTTATGGGAGAAGGGTAATTAGGGGGAAAAATTGCCTAAAAAACTCCTTATAGGGTAGTAATAAAAAAGAGGTCGAGAATACACTTCTAAAGGTAATCAGCTGGAAATTAACTGCTGGTGACTTCATTATAAGGACCTTGCAGAATGGCCTGTATGCAGTATAACTAGCTCAGGTTCCTAGTTTTGAGTGAAAACCAGTGAGTTACATGAAAATCTAGTGAACTCGGCTCAAGAACTCAAAGTCAAGCAGAAATTCTAAGAAAGAAAGTTATATTAATTTTCCTTGGCCAAAGATAAGATGTAGAGTTTCCCCCCCCCCCAACACCACCAAGGAAAGTACTAGACTCTGAGTTGAAGGATATTTACTATTTTCCTCTCAGTATCCCCCTGCCTCCTCTAATACTACATGAGTTCTCCCCTGTAACTATGTGGTTTGGGCGACAGTGTCCCCAGCCCCACTTTCCTTCCCATCACCACCTCCTCTTCTGCCCCCAACATGGGCCCCAACCACACCTGCAGACCCCACACATACGCTCTTCCCCATTTTCACGCCCTTTCTCCCTATTAACGGATCCTGTGCCCTACTTTCCAGAGATTTGATTTCTGCTGATCTTTTATATGCATATGGATGAATACATTGTTGTTCCCAGGCAACAGAAACACATTTTGCCAGTAACTACCATTAATGGTGGTTAGACTCCAAGGAGGGTCTGGCAGGCAGTCTAGCAGAGCACGGAATGAGCAGGACTGACTCGTCACAGAGCACAGCTGTGACTCCCAGCTCCTACACTTACAGTCAGTGACCAGGGTGGGGGTGGGGGGGTGAATTACTTCCCCTCTTCAAACCTCAGTTTTTCCATCTATAAATTGGGATAAACACAGGGTCTTGTCATCAGTTTAAGTGTAATGTTAAAAGTGAAGCTCTGGGGGTGCCTGGGTGGCTCAGTCAGTTGAGTGTCTGTCTTGATTTTGGCTCAGGTCGCGATCGTGGGGTCATGAGATTCAGCCCCAGATCAGGCTCCGTGCTCAGTGGGAAGTCTGCTTGAGATTCTGTCCTTCTCCCCACACCCTGTGTGTTCTCTCTGTCTCTCAAATAAGTAAATAAATCTTTTTTTGGTTTTTAAAGTAAAGCTCTGTTCCTGGCATATGGTACATGCTCAATAAATATTAGCTAAAACTAAGTCAATCAATCAGTAAGAGCACTTAAGCCTAGTTACCACTCCTAGTTTAAATAAAGTTGCTATCCACCTATGTGTTCTCTCTTTAACGATTCATCCCCATTAGAACTGTTCTTCATTGCTGATAATTCATTAACTCCATTTTCATTCATTACCTCTGGTTGCATCTGCCATGAAGAGTGGTAAAGAAAAATATACTCATAGAGATGCCAAGAGAGCTTAAAAATCACTGGAAGATAATCTGTTTCCCATGGCTCTGGGTCCAGACAATCTGTGTGGGTTTTATGTGAATCCAGCCCCTTCCTTTCTGTCTCTCAAACCTCATCATCACCAATTACAGCCACTGCCAATGAAATTCCCAAAGCCATTACAAACATCTCAATCCCCTCATTGCCCAACACAGTAACCAATGTTTGCCTGGAGAACCTGGCATCCGACACTCCCATGCCTGCCACAGAACACTGTAGTTTCAGAAATACTGGCTCTGCCAGGGGCAGCAAGCTTTGATTTGCAAAGGACTCAGGATTTAGAACACTATATTTAGGGATTAAAAAAATGTTTTTTTACTACTTCTGTCCCTGCCATATAAAAAACCCTAAAATCACAAACCAAAAGCTTTTGGATGATATGCACTTAGAATCACATCCTAAAGTAATGACAGTTTGCTTCAAAATTACTCTCAGAAAACCCAAGGCTTCCTTTTAGTAGCTCTTTAATTTTCTTGTCTGTGTCCTTCCCCAAATATAAGTAAATTCAGGTTCTGACTCGGAATTTTGGGAAAAGAGGTACGCATTGTTGACTGTTGGTTCCCACGGCTGGTGAGTTATGCTTCACTACTGCAGATATACACAGACTCTGGATAGGATTATCATGAGTAGAACGGAAGTCTGGACTTTGGTCTTTAAATGAAATACAGTAGCCCTAGGCTGCATATGTGCGTATTTTCCTACAATCATATCCATTTTTCATAATTACTCAAATTCCTTGGAAAAAAGAGCACTTAGCCCTCTTGAGAGGAAAAAGATATTTGAACTTTCTAGAATCATGCCTACTAATAACATTTACCAGTTATTAAACACTTGCTATATTCAGACTTCATGCTACACAGTTGACGCATATTCACATCTTAGTATTCATAATAATAAGGGTGCGGACATTTGTAGTGACATCTGCTACTTTTAACTGCCCACCGTCCGTGCTCCTTCAGGGAACAGTACTGCTTTAGGAAGTTCTTCTATTCTTATAGTTGTGCTGGGAATGCTTATCAAGGTGCTTTCTCTATTATCTTCCTATTTCTTTCCTTCACAGTGATTGTCTAAAGCTCTCATAATTCCCAGTGACTAAGCTTAAAGTGTTTACATATTACGGCTCCTATAAGTCAAATATCCACATTATCTATAAGTCCGTCAAGAAAGAATAGAAGGTCTGTGACCACCTCCAAACCAAATCGTTTAATCGTGGCTGGGCTATTAGATCCACCATTTGTGATATATGACTGTATCATCACGGTGCTTTGTTCATCTTTCATTCATTCCTTTATTACTTGAATAAATATTTACTGAACACCTATGTGTCAAGCACTGTAGCCATTATGAAGGATACAGTGATAGATAAACTACAGTTCCACTGCTCTGGGAATTCAGTCTCTGAAGAGAGGGCCAAGTAAACAGGCAAAGTTGATATAGTAAACTGAATGTCATGGCAAGAGTAAGGATAAGGTGCTAAGGGAGCAAACAGCAGGGGAACAGAGAGAGCTCCTGGGCAGAGCGGAAGTGGAAATGAGCCCTGAGGGACAGGCAGCAGTGAAGCAGGGAGAGCTGAGATCTGTGGGCGGGAGGAGAAGGGCATTCCAGGTGGAATCAACAGTCTTTGCAAAGGCTCAGAGGCATGAAGAAGCACAATTCATTTGTATACCTCTGAGAAGGACAGGGGTGAAAAGATGTACCAGCGTGACAGAATGACAGCTACCTGAGTTATCGTGTTGTTCTTGCAAACTCGGGATAATGAGCATGAATTTAATATCCTGTCCTATGGGACGTCTCTCCTCCCCCCCCCCATTCCATGTCTCATCAACGTCATCTGTCACCCTTCCTTTGGAAGCACTTATACGTTGTTTCAGAACGTAGTGCACGGGGCTGATGGCGCCATTCCTCCACAGTGCAGATTAAAGACTTTACCTTGACTTCTCAAGGGGAGGAAAATATTCTTCTGTCCGTGTATACTACCCCATTTTAAAATATGCATTTCATATTTTTAATCCATATGTTGAAATTACCTGGTTCTGTATTAGGATTCATAAAACTAAAGATAGGTATTATAATAACTTTCAATAAAATATCTGTCTGGAAGGAGCCCTCTTTATTCTTTTCCTGAAAGATTTTTTATTGCATTTGTATTCCTTTTATTTCTACCAGTGTTTATTTAAATAAATAAATTTAAATATAAATTTTATTTAGATATAAATTACCTTAGAATAAACTGGGACAGAAGAAAGCTCAAAACTCTGTCCACCCAAGTAAATTTATAGGTGTATTCACCTTTCAATTCCCTCAGCTTCACA
Source organism: Ursus arctos (assembly GCF_023065955.2). NCBI lineage: Eukaryota > Metazoa > Chordata > Mammalia > Carnivora > Ursidae > Ursus > Ursus arctos. Next base: position 21,933,494 of record NW_026622930.1, read on the forward strand.
GACCTGGCTTCTCATTTTCCTCCAGTGAGTTACTGTGTCTGTAATCACCTGCTTCTAATTATTTACTCTGAAGGGGTCTACCTCACAGGAGTGCCCCCCCCCCATTCTTCATCGCCATCCATTAATTTGGCATTGAGAAAAATGTCTGCTGCCGTGGTCAGAAGAGCTCAAGGTAGACTCACCATGTCCCCTCCTTCCTGCCCAGAGGCCTATTTGTGACTTAAAATTCCCACCTTTAGCCCTTTATCTTATACTGAGAATCGGCTAATCATTGGGGGGGGGGGTGGATAATCATTTTTCTCCACCAGCTCCTTGGAAGCACAGTTATGTGACCGAGATTAAACGCAAGATAAAATAAGTCCTGCCGCAGAACAGCTTTATGAAATTATAAATAACACACTCGAGAATGATGATCGCCTTTCTTCCCGTGAAAAAAGAAAAGAGAAAGGCCCATAAATATTCTGAAGTCCCACCGAAAACAGCCATGCATCTCTGCAGCTGCTTCATGCTAAAAAGAATTCAATTCCTTCACATGCTTGGTGTTTTCGTTTTTCCCCTCTATACTTCTATTCCGTGACAAAGTTGGGGTTTAAAGTATTTCATAGGAGAGAGGGAGTCATGATGAACGTTTATTCCCTATTGAAATAAAGGATATCTAAGATACTTTTAATTAAAGAAGAACTCACAGACTCTCGGTACATCTGTAACCTTTAATGCGATTTAAAAAAGCCTGACCATCACAATTGAAGTTTATCTATTAGGATTTTCTTTATCAAATTGTTGCCACTGCGTAGTCCCAATTTAGATTAACGCTTATAGATCTCCACCTGACGCGTGCGCACACGCACGCACACACTCACACACTCACACACACTACTGGATGATTTTTAGACTGAACCAAAGACAGAAAAAGGCTGGATCGTGGGGCAAACATGTTAGAAGCAATAATCTCTCCCACCAGCCCCATCACTCTATCCAACTCAAGGCCAATATAGAAACAACCCTAAAACATGGTAAGATGCATGGGTGGGATTATCAATACCCTCATTTTATTCTGAACACCCCCCTTTATAGTTCTCTTCAAACAAGCAACTGACACTATTATGAGAAAATGAAACAAACAGCTTGAACTTGTCATACTCAAGTGTGAGAGGTCGGGGCATACCACGAGACAGGTTCTGAACGACAGAGACAGAGAGACAAAGTTCCATCTAGTTAAGATGCTTTCTGAGTTTCCTCAGGTCTTACCTCTATGTGCCCATGTAACTTTATTGGAACAACACCCTGTGAATTTTAAAACTGTCTCCTGTAGTTCATGTTATTGTGGTTTTTCAAAAATAATCCTTTCCTCGTTTCTCTCCACCCACTCCTGGAGATAATCACTTGCCAAGTCAGATATGAATGTCCACATATTTTACTTGACTCCTATTTCCATGGAAGGAGAAGGCTTTAAAGAGAATTGCCCTGGGCTACAGATATGGCATGCAGCATAACCTAATTCATTTAACTGGACCAGAGCTAAGAAAACTGAATATAAAGAACAAACAAACAAAATTGCTCTTGATATGTGATATTAAGTAGGCACACATTTACTCAATCCATCTTCCCTCAGCAAATGCTTATTAACTGCTTCTGATACGCCACTCACTGCGCTAAGCGCTAGACAGACCCAGTCCTTGTCCTCACGTGGCTTATAGACTGTAGGGATTTGAGCCAGGCTAAACTAGAAAACACTGACTAGCTCCTAAACCATCAGCCGCAAAAACATAAAGTTAACGTGAGGTCCATCAGTGGTACCCACTGTCACAGAAACTGATTATTCACAGGCATTCATGATAGCAGATCATACAGGAATCCAACGAAATAGTACCACCAACGTCCCTTTAAATTCTGCTTGCTCTCAATAGCCTCCATATTCTTCCTCTTCTTTTCCACACTGCAGATACTAGAGCAGGATGAGAAAATGGCATGATGTATAATAACTTTCACTAATAAATTAACCTTTAAAGAAATCCCTTGCAGACTCAAGATTTAATTAACAGCGAAAGAACCAAGCTAAGCTTAGCCAAACTTTGTGCCAAGGATTGGGGTCCTTTCCTTCTATCCTTGAGGTCTTCTCAGATTATATAATTAAATGTGGTGTGGCATCTTTTTTTTTTTTCCTTCCTTTCTTTCCAGTTTTAAGATTTCTTCCATCTGCTCAAAAAAGGAAGGGTGGATCAAGAGAGAGGAGAGGGAGGAGGGAAAAAAGAGTGGGTAGAAGGGGGATTAATCTATCTGTTGTTCAAGGCAGCCTGACAGAGGGAAGAGGAGTATTGAACCACAGAAGATTAACCAAACTTCAATGTACCTTCCCAAAAGCAGGAGGAATGTAATGCTACGTGGTGTTCCACTGATAAGCAAATCCCTCCAAATCCTTTCAATTTATTTCTTGGCCTGGAGAAATTACATATTATTGAGGAGGCAGGAAAAAAAAAAATACAAACCACCCACCCAAGCACATACCATCTCTAGGAATTTAGACCAGGAGCCTGTCGATTATATACACCTAAGGTTTGGCTTTAGTAGTTATTTTTCTTATTGGTACAGCTTCTCTCTAGTCTGGCTAGTCAGAAAGGTGTGGCTGTGTTTCCACCGTAAACTCTTGTGCTTTTCACCACAAACTTTGTTTTCAGAATTTAGGGTCTAACCATTATAAGGGAATGCCAAAATTTTAGCTGAAGTTCCAAGGACCTAAAATCTACTTTTCTTGCTTGCTTATCTGCTTGGCAACCTGCCCCCTTCTTTTTTTCTTTTTGGTGCTATATCCATTCTAAGTAAGCTTTTTACTCCAATATCATCACCAAAATCAAGCCTCTGTTTTTAAGGGGCGAGTGACCAGGTCAAGGATTAATGGAACCCACTAAAAGTGATGTAGGTATCAGTTAATGGATCTTAACATTCTGTACAAAAGCCTCTATCATGGAGAGCACCAATGTGTGTTTTTTTTGAACCAAAAATGTACTTTTATTCATTTCTCCATGTTCTCTCTCTCTTCAGGGAAAAGAAATGGGTTTTGGGAAAAAATAAGAAAAATAGAATCATATTTCTTTGTGGAGATGATTTTTCTCTTGGCCTTCTATTCTGTAGCCTAACCTTACCACTCAACATAGGAGAGACAGCCCTTCCTGGCAATTTGAGATCACAGCGTAAGAAAGCTTAATAATAGACCCAAACTTTGGAGGAGAACAATGAGTTGCAGGATAAAGCCAGTCCTGGATTTTGGTCAGCAATTCTGAAAAAAGCTGTAAGGTAGCCATTCAGTCCAGAGAAAATAGCAGTGGTTCTCAATCTTTGGTCACTGATAAATTAAGGTGCTCTAGATGAGCAGGAGACAAAGAAGTGGGAAAATAGCAAAATATTGGGAATCAAACATAACCATATATATATATATATATATATATATATATATATATATATATATGTATATATATGTGTGTATATATATATGTGTATATATATATATATATATATATATATAGAGAGAGAGAGAGAGAGAGAGAGAGAGAGAGAGAGAGAGTCTATGGAAAGCCACTTTTACTGAAGACTGTGCAATGCGTGGGACCATCTGTTATGTCTGTGAATGTAGGAAAGGGCTGAGAACAGCTACCTTGAAAAACTGAAAGTATGACAGGTTCATGCCTAATAAGAAACTAAGAAAGAAATGCAAGCTCAAGACAACATAAACAGAACAAGGAAGAGCATATTAGCCCAACTGGGAACCTACCGAGTATGTGGCACAGCAAACTTACCGAGAACAATCAAGTGCAACAAATTGAATGTAAGATACAACTGACACAAAGATAAGATTGTTTTTCCTTATTGCACTGAAAAGAATATCTCCCACTCAGCCATATAATATCATATTAGAGAAGGCAGACACTGGTGTCAGAGTGACAGCAGCAGTTAAAGCAAGTTTTGTGTATTTGATATTTGATTTAATAGAACCCTGAGGGAGTTACAGGGAATCTGCAGTACATTGGAGTCAGAACTCTAAGTAGAAAGTGAGAGTGCACTGAATCACATGGTATCAAACCCCAAGAGAGGGAAAAGTCAAAGGACTGTGGCTTTAGATTGAGGATTTATCCCTAGTTATTCATGTCTCAAAGGCAATACCAGCCTCCCACAAAGGAAGACTGGGGGATGGATTCAAATAGTCTTTGACTAGTATGATAAATCCCAAGTTAGAGAAAGTCTTCCGGTAGGGCTGCATGAGAAATTCAGGATGGAGTCACTCACCCTACAGAAGCCACTTCCTCAGTCACAGCTGCAACACACCTTAAGTGGATTATCTTATCTTAGATATAGATTCAAAACAATTTACAGAAGCAAACACAACAGAACGTTCATGTGGGGAAAACTAAGACTAATTCATTTCTCATTTCTTATGGACAGCAAGGCTAGCAATCTCCCCCTAATTTATAGGCAAAAACACTCCTTCCCTATCAAAGTGGAGACTGGAAATAGAGCAGTTGTAATCCCAGACAGGAGACCTAGGCGGTCACATAGGGTTCTATGCTCACAGGGGCCTTGAGCTTGGTTTCATGCTCTGTTCTCACCACCTTGAAGTTCTTAATCAGTTTCTTTTTGAACTTGTGTTTTATAAGAGAAGTTCAATGAGACAAGGGAGCATGTGCATAAGGAAATGAGATACATGCAATGTGTGTGTCCAGCCCTGTTTCTTGCTACGCCATCTACAAACAGAGTCTTTGGTGCTCCGTGGGCACAGGATTCTGTGGACCCATCATGTAATGGAATAAGATGAATCAAACGGATTGATCTGAATTAATACCCCCATCTTTTTTCCTGGGAGGTTAGTTTTACCTTTTAGACAAGAGTGACTATGGATAAAGTCTTAGTCCAAAGCTGACCTCCTTTGCATTTCCTTTTTTAAGAGTTTTCTACCATATCCTCTGATATGAACACACAGGTAAGTGTGTTACATCTACTGAGTAAGTGGGGCTCCCACAGGCTATGCTTTCCTTTTGAATCAAAGTTGCTTAGAAAGCAGAGAGAAGGCAATGGTGTTCTAAGAACATAAGCAACCAAGGAAACCTATCACCATCCTTTCTTACTTCTCTGTCTTAGCCAACCACTTACACTAAAGATGACAAATAGAGAAAGGACCACCCAGAGGTTCCTTCTTTTCATCCTACCTTTCTATCAGTAAGATGAAGGTAGAGAGTGTCAGAAGAAGGTGCACGTACCAAAAAGTGAAATAAAGACAGGTGAGTTAGTTTTGTGCAGTCTCCACTCTTCCAGTAAGAATAAAATACATATGCAGACGTGAGCTATGAAATTTGAATTGTGTTATTTCAGTGATTCTGCACTCGAATTCAATGCTCTCATATTTGCATTTAAAACTAGCATCATACAATATAAAGATGAGTGGTAATATGCTAATAATCTAAATTTTTTATTTTTATTTACTTAAAATGGCATTAAATAGCAAATAAAATGTCCTGTGACAAGGTGAGGGACTGTGGAGAAAGAAAAAAAAGCTGGATATTTTTCTACTTTTTTTTCTGTTCTTTGAACGAGGGGCCCCTTTGTTTTATTTTGCACTGATTCTCTCAAATGCTGCAGCTGCTCCTGACAACAGTTGTGCAAAATGCCTTTGAGCCAGGCCAAAGGGTTCTAACATGGTTTTTAGAAATTCAGATGATGACAAACAGTTTATGCTCCTGGGTCTGGCCTCACGAGTGTGGGTCATAACCAGCCTTATTCTCCGATGAGTACTTTGGGAGAAGAGCACTAGTACCCCCCTTCCCCCACACTGGTTTGGCTCTTCTGTGCCAGTCCCTTCCACCCCCCTCACCTCCATACCTGTCTGCACCGAAGTTTAACATTCTAGAGAATATCCCATAATAACGTCCTGGGCTTTGTTTATTCCCTCTTCTTTCCAATCCTGAGAAGAGTTTCAAGGCAACCACTTTAAAAAAGAATTACGATCGCATAATTTTCTAAAAAATTTTACAGCGTTCGTGCACACAGAGAGCAGTGTGGTGGAGGGCAAAACCAAACTGAGAACAGATGATACAGAACCAAGGACCTCTGCCAACACTGAATGTGGGGGAAACTTCCCTCTGAGAACTCTGAGGGCCAGCTGATCTTGGGGCAAGTGGGCTGCACTTCCAAACCGGTCCTCTAGGAAGAGAAAGTCAGTAAATACCAATACTGCTGAGTCAGTGCATCTTTAAAAACTTATGTCAGAAGAATATTTTTAATTTATACTCTGACTCTTTGAAAGAAATCAATATGTCATTTGCTGGGACTTTTTTTTTTTTTTTTTTTTTTATCCAAGGATCTTTATTTAGCTTTTCTGTGTTTTTTTCCCCCTTGTCTTCTAGAGTACGGAGGAAAAAGTGTTTTGTTTGCATTCGTATTGATTTGATCACTTTGAGCAAAAAATAAACAACTAAATATAGCAGAGTAGCTTTAAACAATCTTTTAGGGATCAAGATCTCTAAGCAACATAGTCTCTCATTCTAGGTGATTGGAAATAAACAGAAATCAATAAACCAGGATTACTCAGCAATAAACAAGAGAAGCCACATTCATAATTTAAGAGGCTTCTTTTCATGCATTTATTACTGAAGAATGCACTTGAGCCCTATTCTATTTTTACAGCCGCATAGATTTCCTCCCAGCATGTAGTCTTGTTTTTCTTCTAATTCTTTCTTTTTTAATTTTTATTTTTTTTGAGAGGTGCTGAAAAGAGCCTCTCTAACACGTATCCAGAAGCTCCCACATTCCTAAGGCTGCTCAGAGGAACCAACAGACAAAGAAGGTGCTTAGCACACAAGGTGAGGATTCAGCTCCTCAAGCTCTCCCCATCTCAGCCCTCTCTCTGTCCAGCAAAGTTCCAGGGAAGGAACAACAGGTGGCATAATAGGGGGGCAGGGCCTGATGGATCATGGTCCTTGCCTTCGAAGTGTTTACACTGTAGCAAGAAAGACAAGTGTTGGAGACATTGTCAATATCCATTCTACTCTTCCTCCTTTCTAGGGCTGGCAATGGGACCTGCCTAAACAAGTCTCCTTTGCAACTAGATGTGGCCACGTGGCATCAGTCTGGACAAAGTGACGGATAAGGAAATCTGCTAGAGGTTCTAGAAATACTTATTCTATTACTAAGAAAAGAGGAAGAAATGGCAGGTCCTACTGCTTTCCCTTCTTCCTTGTGTTTGGATGAGATATTTGGAGCTGTAGCAGCCATCTTGTAATCAGAAGCTTGTAAGTATGACAGAAAGAACAAAAGACCTGAGAAGCTGACTCTGATATTGTTAAATGTTAAATGCATGAACCCAAACAAGTAGTTTTCTACTTTCCAGATTCCAGAATTCTTGTGAGAAAATATATCCCTTCTTTAATTACTGCAGGTCAAGTTTTCTCTTACTAGAAGCTGAACACAATCAAAATGGAGAGAGCAATGCATAGAGAGCAACCAGAGACAGAGAGACACAAGGCATCATGTGAGTGGTTTCTGCCTTTGGTGGACCGCAGTCACCAGGTGGCATTTTCATAATATCCAGGAATGGGACTTGGAAAGCTCCACAGTGATTACAATGTTCTTATATGACAACTCTATGGCTCAGGTGGAAGTCCAAAAGGAGCTTGAGAAAGGAGAGATTATTTTGGAGTTACGTAAGTCGGGATAAGCATTTTCACCTTAGTGGCATAATATATTTTGAACGGAATATCCTATAAGTATGTGCCATCCACCTACCCCAGACAATATGGCACCTCTGTCTATGGCACCATTACCTTCAGGAACAAGCCCAAACTCTCAGGGTCACCTCTGAATCCGCGCTGCTCAGCATCCCACCTCCAGGCACCAAGTCCCATGAAGATCATCTCTAAAACGTCATTTTGATTTCTACGCCCTGGTTGGTTGCTTATGCTGATGAATCTTGAGAATCTTTAATCAAACTCCTGCCTCCACTTACCTGTCTTCAATGAACCCAAGAAAGCATCACCAGAATAAAAACACAGCTTTCAATGCGACACTCTCTTGGTTTAAATTTATCCCATTGCCTATCAAATGAATTCTAGGCTTAAAAAAACAAAAAAAAAAATTTTTTTTTTTTTTTTTAATTTCAAGATCTTCCACCTCTGGGCTCCACTGTAACTTTGTAGCATGTCTTTCACTACCATTTGCCCCTGTAAGCACCTCCACACTGCAACTATTAAATAAATATTTGCCAGGCTTTGAATAAGCCTGGTAAGTTCCGACAATGTCCTGGCTTATAGCATCCTTACTCAGCTCTACCTGCATTTCATTCCATTTATACCTGGTAAGATTCCACATATCCTTCTTTAGGACACCATGCCAACACATTTTCATGCAGCTTCTTCCTGATCCTATGGCTGAAAAATAAAATATTCTGGCAGGCTAACTTAGTACTTTCTTTGAATCTCGCTTAGTGTACTTACTATGTTCTGACTTATAATACACACCTGAGTTATGTTCTCCCTTCTACCTGATGGCTACTTAAGCAGTAGATAGAGCTAACCATACTATCAAGGGAAAAGTGTTGTGTGGGGCGTCAGAAAACATAAGCTCTGTCCCCGGAGGGGAGCCCACGGAGATCACAAGCGCTCTGCACTTGGGTTTTCTCCTCTGTAAACTTCAGACAATGACGTCTACCTCATGCTCTTGTTGGGTGGATTGAAATGGATTATCAGCAACTTAGACATGTTACTATTGTGTGATGTGTTGTTAATGTGTGATGTGTTATTAAATATTGGTTTGATATTATCCAGACGACTACAGTGCTGGACCACAGCTTGGGTGCATGATATGTGTTTAAATGAATAGCAGATGCTCAGGGAATGTCTATGGATTCAGATAGAATTGGATAAGCCAGAAGTCATGTTTAAAGGGTGGAAATGATATGAGTGGAAGAGAGAAGCACTTCCCAGTGTTGTCAGATTATTAGTAATTCTTTTTTTTTTTTTTAAGATTTTATTTATTTGACAGAGATAGAGACAGCCAGCGAGAGAGGGAACACAAGCAGGAGGAGTGGGAGAGGAAGAAGCAGGCTCATAGCAGAAGAGCCTGATGTGGGGCTCGATCCCATAACACCAGGATCACGCCCTGAGCCGAAGGCAGACGCTTAACCGCTGTGCCACCCAGGCGCCCCAGATTCTTCGTAATTCTGACCTTAGGCGGTGTCAGGGGCAGGAATGCTTTTATAAGCTTTGTCAAGGATGGGAGTTGCTCTGCAAGAGCATATTTGCTTTCAAGACACGTTATGTCTCATTGGTCCAGACAAGCCTATGGACAATTTCCCTTCAATTCTACAACCACGTACCAGAGGGTCAACTCCTTACCTGCGGGACTACAGGTTTAAACTAAGTCAAATACCATGTAGTAATCTGGATATTGGGACAATTTAGCATTTTAACAGACCAGCCTTTTGCAAAAAGTCCAGTGAGTGCCAAAAAAGAGATTTGGGTTTTGCTTCTCATCGTTCCAAAGAGCCTTGGCTGAGCAGACAGTAGGAAGAACCAACCTATGGTTCTTTGGTCACACTAGCCCTGTCTCACTTAGACCTTTAAGTAGAATTCTTTATATGAAAGAAAGTAAGAGTAAATGTAATCGCTCTGAATAAATGCCCTGTAAAATGACTTCAGCAATTATGCTGTTTGTAAGTACCTCTGAGTCCATTAAGATAAACATCTATCTTTGAATATTCACATTAAGGCACTAGACTGTTCTTTCTTAGATAAATCTTACTTGAACACTGTGCAGTTAACAGTTTACCATCCCTTGCTCTTCTTCTCTTCGATGCACACATTAATGCGTGCAGGGGGGCGTGTTTAAATGGTGCTAGTCGCAGAGCGCACATTACCACACAGGGCAGTCTCTAAACATCTTTAAATGCAAAATAAATATACTTTAGGTTTTAAATACCTTTATAGGCTGTACACCCAGGAACACGTCAGACTGGACTCTTAATTTGCCATGTAAGTAATATCTTAGAGGCAAAGGCAATAAATGCTTATATTTAAAATTGTTTTAATATGCTTCCAATTGCTCAGCACACAGAGGTTCAAATGGAATCTAATTCCCTAGTTACTCCTCTTTAAAAAAATGTATCTATTTATATCATAGGATAGATCTTTGGCTATATTTGTATTTTAAGATTGGGCCCTAATTTCATTAACTTTTACAGTCAAACTGGGAAAATACTCAAAGATCCCCAACACCTATTCAAACCATTAGTTTCTTCTCTGTTCAAGTGAAGGGCAGACATACCCCATAAACAGTGCCTGGCTTTAACTGCCTTCTGTGGGTGTCACGCTGGCTATAACAATGATATCAGCAGGGGTAATATAAAATTTAACAGTCAATATTCAACAATCAGTGCAACAGGAGAGCAGATTAATCAGAACGGACAGTGGCCACAGCCCTGGAGCTGGGTCCTGGAAGCTTTGGCTGTCCCAGGCCTTATGGTACCGACAGAGGGGGAATCCTGATGGGAGGGATGCAGGTGAAAGGACAGGACACTTGGGGTCTTGAGGCAATGGCTATTAATCAACCAGCTTCAAAGTGTTTAAATAATTTTCACAGATTTAAACAGATTGTTCAGCAGATGATGCTACGGACGCCAAGGTGATACATTGAATCTGTCTAGGAACAATTTCCTTGACATTGAGAAAAATTCTGTTGAGTGCTCTCCAAGGATATTCACACCCAGGTAGGTGCCTCACCATTCCCTTATTCAAGTCTTTTCTGCTTTGGGGGAAACAAAAAGGCATGTGTAGTGGCCCCAGTCCTCAAGCTTATCATTAGGTAGGTAAGTGCCTGGGATAGATGTCCTTAAGTAATAGTAACAAAAAAATTTGGCTTGTGACAAGATATAGGATATTAATAGGCAGGGTGGGGACAGATAAGCCAGGTGAATGTCACAAGTTAATGCAGAGAAGCAGGAACGTGTAAGAAGGAGGGAATGTGAATAAGAAACCAATTTGGATTGCCTGGAACATAGAGGAGATATGGAGAAGTCAGGTTGTGGAATAAAAAAAAAAATTATATATATATACATAGAGAGAGAGACGGACAGACATGAAGAAAGACAGAGGAGGTGGTGATGGCTCCAGGGAAACCTACCTTTGTCACCTGACATACACACCAAGTCAAATATGCATTAATCGTGCACCAAGATGATCTTTCTATACAAATGCCAGCACATGCTGTTTGCTTAATCCCAGGAGGAAGGCACATCCCGAGCACGTAAAGGAACTGGGAGGCCAAGCTAATTTTCACTGCTGGGGACACTCAGCTGAATGAGGACATTCCCGTAGACACTCCGGAGACGGCGATGAACGCAGTGCCTGTCTGCACCTCTTCTTAAGTAAGGCCTCCATGAGAAGGTAAAAAAGCCTTACAAAGAATTGGTATCTGTGGGTAAGAATTTTACTCTCCGTTTGGAAATTTATCCTGCAGGGTTTTTCTGTCTTCCTACTGAACAAAATGTTTAGCTTGAGAGACAGTTAATAGAGCCTTTCAGAGTTACTCTCCACACTGCCGGAGGTGATTTAACGCCACACATTTGGGATGGTCATGTAAATGCCTGTGTGTGTGTGCGTGCGCACGTGGGTGTGCGTGCACATGTGTGTGAGAATAACAAAAACATCAAAGGGACAAAGTTTTAATGGCCCAACAGATTCCCAGCTGGAACACACTTCACAAAGGGAAAGTTATATAAAAGAAACTTGGGCAGCTTTAAACACCATCTGGGCCATGCTGTGCTCATTTGAGCTTTACCTGTTTAAAAAAAAAAAGGCAACATAACAAAAAGTACCTACAAATACAACTAGAGAAGAGATTTTCTGATTCTTTGGAGATCAGATGCTCTTGCCTTCAAACATGTGCAACACATTGCCTTCAGTCCTATTTGGTTCAGGGATACATTTTCCTTTTTAAAGTAGCTAAAAGAGCCTTCTAAAGTCCAGCCCTAATCTTTGGAAGAAAAAGAAAAAGATGTACAAAATAAACCCAGTACCTTTTAAGCCTAATTTAAAGAGATTTCCAAGCAACTCAATTACTTTCTGTAGTCTTCAGAGGTAAAAGGTAAACCCACGAATTCCCATAGGTAAAACGCTGGCATTTCCAAACCTTCCTTCATCATGTCACCAGAGACAAGACAAAGACAATAACACTAAGGGCATAGAACTAAACCCAGGACTGAAACAACAGGGTCATAACCACAGAGCCCACTATACCTTCCAGTTTCTTATTTTAATTAGTCAGCACCACGGTTGGGATATTTAATATTCATAAACCAATTTACGGGTAGAAATGCTTTTGGCTCTTGCTTCAATTTCTCAACGAAACAAGAATCCATTTCCATCTTTTACATAAGACATTAATACATCTGAAGAAGAGAGGTTTGGGGGAGGGTTTAATTGTATCCTTTTATTAAAAGGGAGAGTAATATTTTCTCTCAGGAGACAATTTGCATGTGAAGTTTTAATTGCCAAGACCCACAGCACCCCATCAGGCCACTTTTACTTATTTATTTATTTATTTTGCATTATAAGGGTGATGAGGAAATCATCAAAGAGGCAAAATCATAAAGGTCACAGAATGAATCCAGAAGATGTGCAGGATTCATACTCCTTTACACGGCGAGTCCCAAGGCTTAATCAGCAAAATTCAGTAAAACACAACTAGCTTATGGTAAAGGAACTTCTAAAGACAAATATGATACTATTATAATTTTACATAATAAGATGTATGGAGTCACATTACTTTTAATCATATTTTCATTTTTTATTTACTTTTTCACATTTCCATTTTTTAAATTACTCAAAGCCCCTTAAACCGCGTGGCATCTGGACAAAATGATTGGTTTTCAAAATTTTAGGAGTTACATTCTCCGGGTGGAGTTGAAGAATGAATGCTTTGAAATTTCTAGTTTTTAGTGAATGTCAAAATAGTAAGGTTCTGGGGAATAAAACAATGAGAATTTGGAAATACAGCCTTTCCCCATAAACATTACCATTTGATCTTTTAGGGAGGGCAAAACAGGGCTACGAAATACTGACTCTACCATAACGCAAGCTTGTTCTTTTTTTTCTTTCTTCCTTTCTTTGTCTTTTTCTTTTTTAAATCCTCATCTGATTCATAAAAAAGCAATTTAGAGCATTTTAATTTCTTTTCCCACTTAATAACAGTAATGACCTTCTGGGTCAAACATTTCCTCCTAGTTAATGATCAGTTAGTTGGAGCCCGGGTAACAAAGACCTGTAGCCTAGTCACTAACTGCCAATTAACATCCACTTTATCAGTCAGTGCTGTTTAAATATAACAAGACATATGCCAAGCTATCCACAGAGGGCTGGATACTGAAATCATATCATTAAAAACACACTTCCATCAAGGCAAAGCTCTCGGGATATTCATGCTATCACAGCGGTCATTTTCCTGAAAGATAGGCAAGTGGCAATGTGTCTCCTTGTTCCAATTCTCAGCAGAGGGACCTTGCCTGGAGAAGACAAATCCCCTCATCTCTGCTGGACTGTGAGAGAGTGAATGTTGGATACCCCACAGAGACTTAACGGGGGCACTTCAAGGAGGAGCTACTGAGTCCAAATGCTATCCCGTACATGCGGCCAAAATCCTTATCTCTTTGGGTCATGGTAGGCCTCCTGCTAGAGTCCTGCCACGTGAGAGAATAAATCTCAGAAAAAAAGCCCAAATTCAGATAATTATATCCTATGGGCTTCTTCCACCAGGTTTAATTGGGTTCAGTTTCTTTCTTCTCTATACGTTGTTATCGCATACAATGTATGAGATTATGAAACAGCACTTTAGCATTCCTAGGCAGTATCTTGGAAACTCTAATGCTGTTGGCTAAAGGTTTCGAGACAATCATTCGTTGATTAATATTTTAGAGCTGTAATGCAAGAGGTGATGAAAATCACTAGCATATTACCAAATCTGTCATCCATATTTTTGATGCCCCCAACGATTTCAGTGCATGATGGGATAAATAAACTCGAATATCATTCACCCTGGATTCCACACACTATCTTTGTCAAATGGATGAAATTGCTCTAAAAATCTTCAAGGGATTAAGATAACCACACTTTTCATTTGTATAGGGACTTCATTCTCAGAATACTCTTTACATATGATGCAGAGTCCTAGCAGGACTAGTGAGAGGTCATCCTCTTTGTTGTGACACACAGGAGACCAAGCAGGTCTCTTGGTCTCTATCAGCTATTTTTGTCCCATGACAGTATGAGGAAAAGTAATAGAATTAGGTTAATGGCCATGAATCTGGCTCATGGCTGCCACAGAGAAGACCGAGGGCTACTTCCTAAGTTCTAAATTTTAGTCAACTTGCTAGTAAAGCTTCTGCGAGCTTTTCCTTTAAGTGGTGACTTGTTTAAAACACATCCTTTAGGAAATAAAAACACATGTAATACTTATAGCACAGCGTATGATGCTTTCAAGGGACAGAAGAGAGTTCAAGCTGTGGAGGGAGTCCAAAGCTTGTCAGCAACCAGTGGTCATGAATAAGGCAGATTTGTCTTTTTTTTTTTTTTTTTTTTGAGGTATAATTGGCATACAATGTTATATTAGTTTCAGGTGTGCAAACAGGCAGGTTTGTTCTTATGCAATGAACATGTTCTGCAAGACCCTTCACCTGCAACAGGGCAGGTAAAATAGAAATTGCACTACAGAGAACGTAGCTATAGAACAGCATAGAATGAAGCTATGTAGAACACTTAGGAAGACTTTTCTCCACCACTTTCCCACCCACAGAATAGACAAGAAAATACCTTTTGATGAGTAGCCCCAGTAAAACGACATGAAATGATCTTGGACTCTATCAGCAATATAAGCATTTGAATATTAGCTCTGGTGTGGTGATCACGGGGCGGGGATTAGATTTGCGTGGAAAACTGCTTCCATAGCAGTGGATTCAATCTGTATTTTGAGTCACACAAGAGGCCAACAAATGTCAGTCCTTGCTGAACTTTGCTGTGTCCCTGATTCGGACTGAAAAAGAGAAGTGGGTCAAGTGAAACGTAGCTTCTTCTAGTATCATATGATGCTGAGATGAGACAACAGATCAAAGAGCTGGAACCCTGGCATCCAGAGAAGAACCGAGGGCATGACATGAGTTCTTCTGGCCTATATGGTTTCATGGAACACGAACAAAGGGCCGAGTGCTGGAATCAGATTCTGTTGGATGGTGACACATGTCGGCTCACGGTCTTCCTTTCCTGGCTCCCTGTGCCCTTCAACACATCATGAATTCCCATGCGGTTTGGCCCTACTCCTTTTTCTGTACCACACCACCACTGACTTCTCTATTTCATACCTATTCTTCACAAAACATATTTTTTTTGGTTACAGGCTGGACATTTGAATTCAATTAACCAACCTATGGCATAGAGTGTGGCTAGTGATCAGGAATTAAATAAATAAATGGGTAGGCAGAAAACCCGAACATCAGGAACCAAGAGAAATAAGTTTTTAGCATCTAACAAGACAAAACTATACTACTTCCTAAAGCAATGGGGGTCACTGTGCAGAACAGAAGCAGATCTCTATTCAGTTTCAAGAGTTTCGTCAATTATTCTTTTAAAAAGAAGTTTACCTTCTGAACCAGAAGTTTCAATGTGCCTGAATTAAAAGAGAGAGATGCATCTTATGCAAAAGTCGAGGTATTGTCAGAGATTGTCTGAAATATTCCCCGGAGGGTTTTTTGAGAGGGGAGATGATACAGACGCAGTACGAGTTACTAGACTTCCACATTTTGGGGCATTGAAATGACCCCCTAGTCACACACGATCCTGAAATGAAGTCCAGGGACTCTAATGATAGCTTTCTGAAGTAGAAAAGATGAATGATGTACACTAGAAACACTTGTATCAGCAACATTTAAACAAAGAGTTTTCTGTTGATCAGGATATTAATTTGATGGAACTCTCTATCTCTTGAGCATTCCAAATTGAGATTGTATTGGACCCAGCTCAATACACATGGAAGAGGTTTTGTGATTATTAAATAATGAATCCAGAGAGATTTAAATATGGTAGATAAACTAAGAGGCATAGAGGTTGACTATCTCTAAATGAATAGCTAGGAAACAACAAAGAAGTAATTACCCCTCAAAAAGTGTTATGAATTGTTTGGTTTTCCCCAAAGTCCAGAAGTATATGTGAAGCCCTCAGCATGTATTTTTTCTAGAAGAGAGCAGAAGTATGGAATTGTGGACTCCCTCATGAAGATGTTATAAAGAGAGAGAACATGTAGATTATGGAGGCCCAAGGAGTGTACGGTGTCCACAGTGTCGCCTCACTGAGAAATGAGTTGAGAAATAGATACTGTGGTCTACTCTAGATCAATAGCTCAGGATAGACAGAGATAGGGTGATGGGTGAGTATAGTCAGGAAGCTAGTGAGATAGTCCAAAGAAGGGCTCTGAAGCCATAGGGGGAGACTTTCTAGTCATCTGCTGCCATGGTGGAGGATGTGGCTAGAGATTTTGTGATTTAGGGGAAAAAAAAAAGTGCCCCAAAGTCCAAAGAGAAGAGAATCTGATAGTTTCAAAGACCCAGAGACAATCTAAAGTCTCTACACAGAAGGAAGGGCAAAAGGGTGAATTTAAAGCAACCACAGTAACAAATCAATAACAACCACACACAATTTATTAAGTATGTGCTTTGTGCCAAGCAATGTACCATGTTAGCATCCTACTGCATTTAATCCTCCTAAACACCTTGTGAAGCCCATTTTACCATTGCTATTTTGCAGACGAGGAAACAGGTTCTGGGAGACTCGAGAATGGAGATAATGAATAGGAAAACCACAGTTCTGACCCAATTCTGTCTGATTCCAAAGTCATTCTCTTGACTATTAAGCTGTGGTCAGAGACAGGATAGGAAGGTCAAGAAAAGCATAAAAGGGGCATTAAACTCTCAGGAAATCTACAATAATGACATGGATCTTATGAGGCTCAAGCATGATATAATATCACTAAATAAAAATGTATATGCAATTACATTCTTATTGTGAACTAGACAACCTGAGAATGTGTATCAACATTATACAGACCCAAGAGTCTATGATGTTTATATTTTGGGTCTCTTCCCGCACTTTTTAAAAAGAGATGGTCTATAGATGACGACGTAAAATGATTCTCTGTTATTTAATGTAATATAAAATGCAGTTGAAATGTTTTGGGGGTATATGTAGTTTATTCCCTAACATTTTCCAGCAGGGTAGTGGAGCCAGAAGCCAACGGCATGCTCCACACCACCAGTCTTAATATTAATTCGGTCAACCCTCTCTGACACATTGGCTGGGTACAGAACGCTCACTCATTAAAAGGGTGTATGTGCCAAATTGCAGTGCACCAGGCAGTAGAAAGGAGGCTTACAGAGAAGTTAACAGAGTGCATAGTGAAAAACTTGGATCTGGAATAGGCTAGTCTTTGAGGGAAGTTCTCATTTTCTTTTTGAAACTTCAGGTAGTCATAGTGAATTGTTAAGCCGCAAGTTCCCTTGGAGGTGAGATGTGATTCTGAATGCCATCAACCTCGGTATGAAATCCTTTAAAGGTTTTTCTATACTGTCAAGAGAAAAACGCTTTCAAATAATTTAGATATTCCAATTTTTTTTCCAGAATGAATAGACTCTCCATTATGAACATTCTGATTTCACTAGCTTTGGACAAAAGCCATTCTGCTGGGTCAAAAACATTGAATTTTTTTACTGTTTGCAAATAAACATCCTTTAAAACAGAAATAGATCAAGGAACTCATGTCTATCCATCAATCTCTTCATCTGACTAAAAAGTAACTTTTGCCTTGCGATACACTCTTTAACTCCATCTTCTACATTATTTTAGGTGTACATGCCAGGTATTGATTCCAGAAAAAAATCTTCCTCCTTCTTCCCGATACTTTGTTCTGTTTTTTGCACTACTATTTCAAGGGCTATTTTCAATCTCCCATAAAATCTGCTCCCCAACACAGACCTGGATTTCAACCTTAGGTAAATATCTCCTTATCCCAGGGGTCCTGTTTGCATTATGATTTGGAAAAAATCTAAGAAAAACGATCTGTATCCGTAGATATGGTAAACAAAACTCAAGTTCAAATCAGGAACAGTAACTGTTCTGCAGTACATGTGTTTTTACTATTGCATATTTTTAAGGAGGGGCCAAAATAGTCTACGTCTTTCATCTGGTCAAATCTCATAGGAGGCTAACAAAAATTAGATGAAGATAAAGGACTAGCCCAGACAACATGCTATTTATTGTAGCCTATGCTGTAGGAGTCCACACACCTCTTTTCTAAAGATTATTCTCTTGTCTTGTGCCTACATTGCTTTCCCACAAGAACAGCCTTGGGGGTGGAGGGATGGGGAGGAAACGAGAGGGGGAAGGAGCTGGAAAGCGAGAGAACACAATGTAATTGTCTGACTATCAGCTCCACTATCATAATTACTTTCAAACTCTGACATGAGTTGAATCAGATGAACAACCAAATCAATTTTTGCAGTTGGCGATCAGTGCATTCTTAGCTTATAGATTAAAATGTCACTACTGGAGTACAAAGTAATGCTACTTCTGGGCTCCCCAGTCCTTGGGGGGGAAGAACAGAGGAGCCCCCTTCTTCACACCCTTATGCTTTCCTTGCCCTGTCTCTCTTAGCCTCTGACCACATTCTTTGTTTTCTCAGTGTGATCCTAGCATCTGTGTCAGTGCTGAGGGTCCTTTAACATAGCACAATTGTATCCATAGAGCTTAGCTCTCTTCATCAGAGAAGTACAGGAACCATGGGGCAATCTAGAATAGCACACATTGACAACTTATTCCAGTATATGATTTCTAGGAGGTGAAGAAAAAACCTTGCTCAGAGAGAACCGGAAGGGTGGGAAGAAGAAATCCTGACATTGGAGAGGTTACCGCTCTGATTTCTCAGTGTGACTATCACATGATCATTAGGCTTGGTGATCTTATTTGAGTGAAAGAAGCATGGTTCACAAACCAAAAGGGTACATTAGGAACTTTACAGACTCAATTTGCTAATCATTTATTGAGTGCCTAGTCTGTGACAGATACTCTGTGCAGTACTGTAGGTAACAAAGAATAATCCCTATGGTCAAGGATTTCACAGTCTGGGAGGGAGGGAGATTTGTGGAATGTAATTACAATATCACTGCTAAATGCTATTAAAGCAGAATAAATAAATCACCATAGGAACAAAGGAGAGGAGTGATTAACTCAGTGAAAGCTCTAGTGAAAATGTGGCATTTTTAGTTGGTCCTTGAAGGATGATGTCAGCCCTTGCCTGCCACAGTCCTGCTCTATCTGCTGTAATATTTTGCTATTCATTCATTCATTCATTCATGCATTCATTCATTCATTCATTCACCCACATTCATTTCATCACTCATTGATTCACTCCTTAATCATTTATGAAGCACTTGCTTTTTGCTAGGCTCTGTGCTAGCACCTGAGGTTACAACAATGACTTAGCACCACCAGTTATGGAGCAAGTGATGGGCATGTATTGTTTACTGTCTACTGGCTAGCAATGAGAATCTGGAAATAATCTAATCTGTGGCTGCCCCTTATACAGAATCGATGTGCCTAGAATCAGAACCTCCAAACTTAGCCTTTCCACTGAGGTTTTACCACTTTACAGAGTTGGCCAGGATGTCCACTTATTCTCTTGTTGCCCAACTGCCCCTTCTTCTTCATCCCATCCCCCACACCTCCGTCTCCTGGATTTCTGACCTGGGATGGTACATGAACATCTGAAACTCTGCTCTGAAGTCCAGTTGACATGTGCACATGGTCTTCTTATTCAGTTCCTAGTGGGTTTTGCTTCTGGCTTATCTCACTCAGATTCCAGTGCTCTGGTCCAAACGCTTGTCTAGCTTTTTGTCTCATCCATAGTAGCCTTATTCTCTGAGAAGAACTTTGAATTTAGTCTTACCTGTCTTACATTGAATAGCTTTCCCTATGAATGATCCAATCTTCATCTGGCACTAAGAATCATCCCCAAATCCACACCCCACTAGCCTAACTTGAAATTGGATGACCAAGGATAATTATGATCAATTATGAATGATTCTGGGTTTGTTATGTTTGTGAAGGTTGTCCAGGATGCCTAGAGTTGTCCTAGAGTCAGGATCTCTCCTTCCATCAGTTAGAACATTCAACTCTAGTAAGAGTACCTACACATAAATATCAATTTCATTGCTTTATGTATTAAATACCCTCAAGTGATATCTGATACAAAACAGTACTGTGCACGATCTTATACAAAAGCCATTTAAATGTAAATCTGCATTGGTGGTGACATGAACAGATCACAGAATTATACACCATACTATCACCCAAGATCAATCTTGTCTTGTTCTTGATACTATATTGCTCCTTTACTAGTAACTCCAGGAGTAGAGAAATCAGGAATCTAAGTCATCACTCTGCTCAACAATTTTAATAGTGGGAAAAACAAGCTAACTCATTATTTATACACACACAGACACAAACACACACACACACACAGATTACATACTGAATTCACTTCCCGCCCCCCACCCCAATTATCATGAGTCACAAATCAACCTGCCTACGCCATCACCAAATACTTCCCTCCCATATTTCCCTCACTTATCACCATAACAAATTCAAAGAGCAAAGACTATTAAAAAAAAAAAAAAACACCAGTCACCTCTAGTTAGCACTGCTTGAAATACAACTGATTAACAGTATAACACGTGGTATATCGAAACTACATATGCACTCGTACTTACATAGAAATAATAATAATTTGGGCATATTTTTCTACCTGATCTCCCAGCAAACTGTATGTGAAGGCAAGTGCATGAGGAGATGAATATGCTTTTATCACAGTCTGGTAATACAAAGGGAATTCAATGGTCTGACTGGGTTTCTGATAATAATCGAATGTCTAAGGTGCTAAAGCTAGTTTCAATCATTTTTTCACCTCGCTTTATCTAGATGTCTTCTCAGATTCATGGAGAAATCTCAGTACATGAAAGCACAAAGATGTGAAGTACTTATTGCATAGAGGTGAGAAAGAGGAAAGTGATTTGCTTTGGGGTAAGCAAGATAGTCAGTCTGGCAGAGCCCTGAATGATATCACCATTGACTTGCTCTCTATTTCCAAGTTTTCAAGAGCCGTTTCATGTAGAGGAAATCCTTAGCAAATACAGCATAAGCACTCAATGTTATAAACATCAGCCTATGGGATTACAGACACTGAACAAACTCAAAAGTCCCTATTGGGAAAGGTCAGAAGAAAGGACACATAAACCACCAAACTAGCCCCTCTGGTTAACATCCTGTACGATTTCCATCACAAATCACATAAAGGACTCCAGGGTTTCTCTTTTCCAAATCTTCTCTAGAACGTAGTCCTGCCAATGAAGGATTGGTCTATCACGGTCCTTTTATGTCATACCCAATTGCTTCCAGCTAAGAGTTAGGCATATATGGAGTTTTCATTGTTTTATTTTTCTATGCTATGCATTTATGCATTCATCCTTTCGACAAATATTTATTGAGCAAGAACTATGTGTTAGGACTGGTCAGCAGAAATACAGTGGCTAAGAGCACAGATTCTGCATCCAGTCTGCCTGGGTTCAAATGCCAACTTCATCAACTGTGTAACTGTTATGGGAATTAAATGAGTTAATATGTATAAAATGCCTAGAACAGGGGCACCTGGGTGGCTCAGTAGGTTGAGTGCCTGACTCCTGGTTTTGGCTCAGGTCGTGGTCTTGGGGTCATGGGATCAAGCCCTGCATCGGGCTCTGTGCTAGGTGGGGAGTCTGCTTGAGATTCTCTCTCTCTCTCTCCCTCTGCCTCTCCCCACTCTCTCTCTAAAATCAATAAACGAATCTTTAAAAAATGCTTAGAATAGTGTGAGGCACATGGTACGCATCACAACTGATGCTGGCTGATTTAATGATGATGGTGTTGATGATGTTACTTACAAGGAGGAAACCAACACTAATCAAACAATTATAGCAATATACCACTGCCAATTACCCCTCCTGCAGTGCTGTGAAAGAGAAGTATGTGGTGTTATGAGACAGTCTAAGCAGGAAATTAGATCCACTCAGGGAACTTGGGGAAGTATTTCTTGAGTAAAAAGGAACTGACACCTGAAGGATAAGAGGAAATAAATAGGCAAGAGTGGCAGGGAGGAGAGAGGACTCCATATAGAATAAACAGAATGTGCAAAGGCCCTTTGTCAGGAGGCAGCAACATGGTCTCTTAGCCAAACTCAAGGAAGTCAATATGGCCTAAGGACAGAGAGTGGGGCTGGAAGAAGGCAGGCTGGCTTGGTGAGGAAAGAGACTAAGGAGCCCAGAGACAGATGATCCCAGATCTTATGGGCTGTATTAAAGACTTAGTCTTCTCTAAGAGCAATGATAAGCCATTGAAGTGACTTTTACATATGAGAACAAGAATTCATATTGAGGTTCTGGTTCAATGCTCATCAAAACACCAAGTAAGATGTATGATAAATGCCAGGGAGATGCAAGGGCCTCTATCATCTGCCATTTCCTATGCTCTTCAGCTACAGTTTCCATTACTCCTCAGCTTGCAAGCCACCTCCAGCACAGTCACACCATATACAATTCCCAATGCGTCTGGTAGGTTCACCACTGCACTCTGTGCACATGGCTTCCGCTGCCAACAACGCCCCCCTTCCTCTCATCTGCCTGGTAACTCCCACTGGTACTTTATGGCACAGCTTCAACATCATCAAATACCATGGTACTGGCTACAGTGGGCACTCAAGATGTGGGTGCTGTCATCATGAATGAATCTGTGCTCATTTTAATAGGAGGGTCCTACCCAGAATAGGCTAAGAAGGTCTTTGTGAAGCCATACGTTCGATGTGACCAGTAAGGAAGCCCGGAAGAAGCTTCTACCATCTTAAGTTCCTCATTTCAAAAAAGCTTGTAACTGTAGTCTATTTTAAAACATCAGTCACGTGGTAGTCCTGGTTATGACTGTTGGTTCTTTGATGCTCTAAGGCGCTTCTGTTTTCTAATTTGACCCAATCCCACAGAATTTACAAAATGGACAAGGCCCTCTGCCCAATGGTCACGTGTACTAGACTAGATTCGGTTACTTTTTATATGAGAAAATGTGGCCTTTGCTGCCATCTGAGCTCAGGAATAGGCTTTTCAAAAAGATAAGTGTCTTGCAGGGGTGTCAGATAACTCATTGATAAATAAGATGCAGACGACCTTTGTCACGCTTCATTAGTCATGTCACATGAAGTCATATTACTCTAGTCACTAGATAATGTGGCAGCCACTACTCCCAGAGGAAAAGCCCATTCCCGGAGACACAGAAGCAACTCACACCAAGTAGTTGCATTGGAGTGGATACGTATGGGTCCTGTTATCCTGACAAAACAATTAGACAAGCACACAGAGAGACTGTACTAGGATATTTGGTGCAGGATTTTTTTCCCCAATAGTAATAATAACAATAATAACAACAGAACATCAGAAATAGCCCAAGTATCCAACAATAGCAGTTTGATGAAATAAGAACAAATGATGAATAAAAATGTGCCTGGATATGGGTGTACAAATATATATCTATATGTTCAAAAAGTGGTTTATTCTAGGTACACTATTATGAAACCTCCCCGCCCCCCAAATATTGTATTGGGAACATCTTTACATGCCCATATATGGATGTGCAGTTATTACTGAAATCAAACAATAAGTCCACTTAAACACTAATGTTTTCAAATATTTGAAGTTTTTAAAACTTTTTAAAATAAAAATGGAGAATGTAAAAAGTAGGAGAAACTTTCTTCTTACTTCCTAACTGGTCATGTTGACTGCGTGCTTTCATATTGCCAGAGGCAGTGAGAGCTAGGTTGGAGTGACTCTGCACAGGGCTCCCAGTATTTTATAAGCAGGGTTTCATTCATATGGGCAAATACGGAATTACTTGGCACTGTGGTATTTTCTAAAGATGCAATAACGGATGAGATTTAATTTGGTGGGGGAAGTGCAAATAAATGAGCGCTCTATTATAACAGAGCATGATGAAGACATTGCTAGGCATACTTTCATCGTATCTCTCCCCATACAGTATCACAGAAGCCACCGCACCACAAAGGGTTACTGCAAGAGTAAATGAACCAAATAAATGTAAAGTACCTACTCCGGCACTTGGACTATAGTAAATGTTTAATAACAAGTAGAAAGAAAAAAGCAAACAAGCTGTTCTGTTGAAAGGGAATTGGGAGTATGTCCAAAGGCACAGAGAACTAAATTTTGGTATCAAAGTAGAGCTTGCAAGATCTGAACAGACAACAAGTGAAATGTTTAGGGTGATTTTTGTCTTCTATTTATTATGCCCACCCATAGTTCTTTCCTCTTGCTTCCTACTGTATAAATCAGCAACACTATCTAATAGGCTGGAGCTGAACTTTCTACCCAGCTAGAAATAGTCTGGTATTTTACTCAAGTCTGCCTAAATATGAGCAGGTTAAAGCATGGACATTTCATTCAACCTGAAAAATAGTAAAATGGAAATGCTAACTTGAATTAGACAAAATTGGTTTTAACTGACTTACAGTTGTGTGGCGTGTGTGCGTGCTTGCGTGTGTGTGTGTGTGTGTGTGTGTGTGCAGGCACGTGCATGTTGGAAGAAGATATAGAAGGAGGGAAGGTAAGATGAATTTACAACATAGGCAATAAAAAAAATCAGAATATTAGTATCATGGTAGGAAACAAAATAGTAAAAGGCATTCCAAAATTGTCAAGGAAGACAGTTTTCCAGACATGAAAGGAATTAGCAGATAAACTAGGATCACTGTTGCCTTAAGAACAGGTTTTTTTATATAGATGGATCTTCTAATTCTATAATTTTGGCCCAGATAAAGTCACACAGCTAATTGTTCTCTTCCAGAGCAGACTGCCATTCAGACTTCTCTGCATAACAGTAACAGAAAAGTACATAAGGAAATGCTCTCTCCTGGCAGTTCCCTTGCTTAAAGCTCAGAAGAAGAGGAAGGAATGGGTCTGGAAGAAAAGAAAGAAGCATCATTTACTGGGTGACTCTGAATGTAGCTGTGGTGGGTTTCCTCTGGGTACTGCAGTACCGAACGCAGGCATCAGGCAAGATAGACAAAAGCTGCTCCTTCATTCTCTCTTAGTTCTCTGCTCCTTATCAGCTGTACTAATATTTAGCATGTAATTATTGCTCTCGGTGATTAAACATTCTCCCCCTTTCACATTGCCGATTTTCTTTTTGAAGGCTGAGTCGCACTCCAGGGAAAATCTTTTTCTCAGTGGATTCCACTTGTCTTCCCTCAGCTTTACTAGGATGAAAACGAAGATTATAAACATGGCTGCCATTGGTGCTGAAGAAATAAGGTCGAAAACGAGGGCAGATGTTTCATGTTCAAGTGTTTTGAGGACTAAGGATAAAATTCCTTGCAAAAAAAAAAAAAAAAAGGTAACCTAATAACTTCTTTCCAGAAGTCAAAAACTTATGTATCACTGGACAAGGAAAACCATTATTTAATAATACGGCATTTACAAAAGAGTGTTTACTTTAGAAATGACTTCCTGTGCCTCTGCTACATGTAGCTCAATATTATTTCATTTTCAAAATCGATAAAGAAGAATAAAGGTTAGGTAAGTTGTTCAGGGCCAGTGAAGGATTCAAATTCACTTTCTCCTACGTTCCATCTTCTCTCCAAACTCACTGCCATGCATGGCAGGATGTTTTTATGAAACCTGGGGGCTTAACCCTGTTGTTTTTTAGAACAATTGAGGAAAGAAAAAAGAGAAAGACAGCACATGACCATTTAACCTCTCTATCCCTGTGCGTCTGTCTGTAACGTAATGACGCCAAGATGAGAGATGGCCACTCCTGCTCATTGGGTCTGTCTTCGTGTCAGGTGCTGCACTAAATAAGAAACATGGGTTCCCACATTGAAGCCTCACAACAATCCTCCTTTTGCAAATGAAGAAATGGAGACTCAGGGAAGCCAAATAAAGTAATAAAGATAATCAAGCTAATAAGTGATGCATAGATGAACTCAGTTACAGGGCACTGGGGCATGAGCACTGAGCTCATTGGAAATGTTGCCTTTTCTTTAGAAAAGAAAATAATTAAGTTGGGAACAATGGGAGGCCAGGAGAAATCTGAAAGCTGTGGGCTGTACCCATGGGCAAGCCATTTTAAATCACTTTTACATCTCAACGGTCTTCTTTCCTCAGGACAACATCTGGTTTGGCACACTTTCCTCTTTCTAACTACTCATATGCAAGTGCAGCATTTCACAAATCAGATTAAGTCCAACTAGAATTCAATCAGTGATAGGAAAGAGTTAATGCTCTAATTTTCTTGCAAGGAATAAATTGCTAGAAACTGGTTGATTTCACAGTGCTAGCAATTTTTCCAAAATGTAGTCTCTTGAAGTCACCAGGCTAATTCCTCTAGAGCATGGTAGAAGGGAGAATTATAACGTGCTGACTTACAGAACTCCATAAAGTCTTCCACATAACCATGTTTCCAATATGAAATCAGTAGTCCCCCTGACACCTTATACAAATTAATTCAGGATGCAAACTATTGACACAGTGAATTTATATAGTCACACAAGAGTGACTGCTACAAACATATGGCTCATGTCAAATGCAGGACTGGGGTCAGGAATAAGCTGGAGTTTCTGCCAAGTTTATGGCTTCAAAGAGACTCTTAAGGCACAAGAAGAGTCTTACAAAGGGCCTTCTTCCTTTTAAGCTCTGGTTTTCAGTCACAAGAAGAGTTAAAGATTTTCTTTTTGTATATGAGTTGATTCAGTCACTAAAATAGTACATATCATCAAAATATAAATGATTTGATAGAAGACTGGATAGTATTGCTCATTTGGGAAGAATTCTAGCAAATGCAGTTCTATAGAAGTTTTGAGAATTAAGAATTAAATAAAATTTGTCACACTGTTGCTCAAATTTCCATGGTACAACAAGAAAGGTATTTGGAAGACAAGAGAACACATTGTTCTTATCTAGTGGCCAAAAAACCCGTGTCACATCTGAGGGAAGAACATTCTTTCCATCCAGCTATGATGAAGGGCAACTGTGCTGTACTAAGCATTAGGTTTACTGCCTCTTTGTCAGATATCGTAACATGGAAAGCCACTGAAGGAAGGTCCATCCGGTGGCAAAATGCTTCCTAGCTAGTTACTCGTGATTCAAAAGCTGGGTTCAATAACAACAAAACAACAACAACAACAACAGAAGGAGAAGAGAAATATTAAAAATTTTAAAATGTATTAAATATGTCTCCTTTTTTAGTATTCTCTCACTATTCCATTAAATCACCAGAGTATTCTCTTCCTCTGACTCTCTCCTTCTTCTTCTCCCTCTCTCTTTCAGCCATCTCAATCCCTTCCTCATTCATCCCCTCAGGAGGTAATCATTTTTTTTTTTTTATTGGTTACAGCCCATTTGCTGTTCACATCATTATGGCAAATGATTATGAAGTGTGTCTGCTGTGGGGCCACCTTCAGTGACCACAGTGGGGCATGGGTAAGCCAGGGGCCAACGAGGCAGAGGTGGGCCCTGGCTGCCAGTTGAGATTTTGCCAGTAAGCCCACATGTCTCTGTGCTGCTCTCATTTGTGACAGGCGCCCTTAGTTGGTTTAGGAAGGATGAGCCCCCATAGCCCAGAAGAGCACGTGTGCCATTGGTGTCTTTGAAGCCCTTTGGCTGACAGCAACAATCAAAGTCAGCAAAAGTGGAAGGAAGCAAACAGGAATCCAACAAAAGGGAAGAACTGGAAGATTTATCCTTCGGTAATGCCCTCCCCTCCCCCCCCTTTTTTTGCATTTTTACAAAGCAAAAATTTATTCTTGCAAACTTACTGTTTGCTTTAAGTTCCCCTGAGTTCTTTGTGAAATAATGTTTTTAGTCATTTCCTCTGCTTAAACAGTGTCTCCTTATTTCTTCCCACATTATTTGTCTTTCTTACTTTTTTCCTTCCCTCCAAAGAAAAACCTTTCCACCAAAAAGGTGTGTTACTTCTCAGAAAAAAAAGAAAAAAGAAAAGAAAAAAAAAGAAAAAAAGGTTAGGTTATTCAAACTTAGGCTCAAGGGTTTAGGATTTGAAATAAGAATCATTATTATTTTTTTTCCAAATCCCTGGGAAAGCAATTGATTTTTGCATTAGTAGGTTTGGGGTCTTTTAGTCAGTGACTAGCCCCGTTTCTAGAGGTAGATGTTCTTCAGACTGTTTCAGAGTAACTATTACGAGGGCTTACCTCACCTTGCTTCTTTCTGAAGAAAAGTATTATGCCTGCCAGCCCACAGCTTGGTATGAGCTCACTTGACTTTTGCCCTTTTAAAGACTGCTTTTTTTTTGTATTGGGTAATTCTATTTTATGTGTTGATGTATCCAGTAGATCAGTAAAGTTAAAAAAAATATATATATATATGTATAGATAGATATAGAGAGATATCTTAAAGCTGTGTGAAAGGTAATTTCCCAGCAGACCAACTTCAGAAATCATCCTAAGTTCCAATATGCATCTCAGTCATGTAACATACAGGATTCATTTTCCAACCCCATTCTCATGTCAGAGGCTGAAAATATTTGTAAAGACAGATCCTGTCCTCCCACATGACCCTATCCAAATGTCACACAAATATATTTTGGTCTGATTTCTTATTGCCAAATAAACAGCACACATTTCCTCTCTTCCATGAAATAAATCTTTTATTCGTGCTTCTTTCTAATCAAGACACCATATCCCATCCTGAGAATAATCCGTATTATTTATGTGATAACTTTATTACCAAGCTTGAGTTAAAACTTTATTTCAGGAATATCAAATTTTTAGTTTGACGTATCATCTAAATTATTTATCAAATTAAATACTTTACTAGAAATACGACTTCAAGTCTTTCCTCTGAATGTCACATAATAAAGCAACTGTGACATCAGAAGTAGGAATACGACTTCTAGGAGGAATTTGCTTTCCTTGACATGACTGAAATAAAATAGCTCCTTTTAATTGCTCAGAACAAGAGGCTTTACAAAAATATATGTGGGGTGTTTTTCTATTTAATCTGAATACCTCAGGAGCAATAATTTAGGAAAATAAGGTTTACATTTTATTGGGCTTTTTTGTTTGTAAAAAATAGCAGAGAAGTAATACTCTCAGTAGTAACAGACAGGCTCTGTGGAAATGTGCAATGTCAATAATAAAGACGTGTTTTTTGTTTGCCTGTGGGTATTAGCAGTAGGTCTTTAAGTTCAGCCACTTCTTATTAAGTAAGAAGTATATTTATTACCCAGTTATAACAGGAAGTTCTGGCTTGAAAGAGTAAATGGACCTCCTTAACTTCTTACTCTCGGGGAGTAACTAAACTGTTGGATCATTATGCCAAACCTCCGAGCATTTAATTTTACTACTACTTTAAAAATCTCATTATCACTTATTTTGTGTTTTCCTCAATGTCTTTTTCTCCAAGAGCAGATTTCTGAAAAGCTTAAAATGTCTAGTAGAGTAAGAGGATAGTAAGGCAAAAAAAGATTTAAAAATAATTGGGTCCACTTTCTCTCTCCTATAGATGAGAAAGATGAGTCACTTGGAGTTTAAAAGGCTTTTGGACAGCTATAATTAGGAAACCTGTGATAGAAAGACAAACTTGGGGCGGTGTGAAGTGTTTTTGAACAATGCTTTTGTGGTTGGAAAGAAGGTGTCTTTTCCAATACTGGGTGTGTAAAGTTCACTTCACTTTCTATTTGGCCATTCTAACTCTGGTCCTTTCTGGATTTCGGACATGATGCTGGACATTTCTTAAGTGCGACTGGGCATATGTTTAGAGATATAGCAACTGTATGTAGTCCATACTTTTTTGTCCTTTCGGAAGGCAAGGAGGAAAAGGGGGAACAAGGGTGATCTGGAAATTACCCAACTAAGGGAATTTGAACTTGCTATTAAGGTAATCCTATCCTGTTCCATAAAGGATTACTTTCCTGGAAGAAAAAAAAAAAGTGTACTTAGAAAATTCCCTAAGGGGCACCTGGGTGGCTCAGTCGGTTAAGCATCTGCCTTCGGCTGAGGTCATGATCCCAGAGTCCTGGGATCAAACCCACATTGGGCTCCCCCCTCAGCTGGGAGTCTGCTTCTCCCTCTGCCTTCCGACCCCCACTTGTGCTCTCTCTCTCTCTCAAATAAGCAAATAAAATCTTTAAAAAAAAAAGAGAAAATTCCCTTAATGTCAGTTCATAACACACTCTGCTTTAAAGGAGAATTTATTTAAAAAAAAATAAAAGAGGATGTATTATATAACGGAGATAGAAAGTATATTTCTTATTGCCCAAAGACTTGAAATAGATTTGTAAGCTGGAAACAGCAAAAAATTAACATGGCTGCAAGGTTGTGTCCAAGGACACACTATAGGTTAGTGACAGACCTGGACAGGAACTTAGAGGAGTTCTGGCTTGTCCAAAGTTCTTCCTACTGCATCATGCTGTATCTACTTTGAAAATAGATGGATGATACCAAATGCTTTACAGACTTTTTAAATTAATGATACAAAAATACACATATGCTTGAGATTAAAATGGGAGGAGAAAAAGAACAGAGCTAATTAAAACTGCAGGGAGAACTTATGATAAATCATCCAGACAATATCACCATTAATTTGGTCTGTCTTTCTCAATAGTGTCAGGAAATCCATCAATGATCAGACATGGCCATTGCCTTGGTTTAGGCCTTTCAGCAAGATGGGACCACGAACGGACGAGTGACGAAATGGACCAAGGTGGTCTTATTTCCCCCATATTGCTCTTACATCAATGCACAAACGAGAGCAGACATATTGCATCTCTTTTGTGTCCTTATTTTATAATGCCTTTGTTTTTCCTTCCATTTGAATATGCTGCCAATGTGAGAGCAATAAATAACTCCTGAAGAAAATGAATTTGCACACAGCTGCAGTCCATCATCCTGCTTGAAGAGGTGCATCCAACCTAAAGCCTCTCCTGAAATGGAAGGCTTGAGCACCAGCGGGACTTGGTGGCCACTATGCTTGACTGGTTTTGAAGGTGAAGCTGGCCCTTGAAGCACTGGGAATCAAGATTTGGTTTGGTATCCCAACTCGGCCACAATCTTCAGTGGGCATATTTCAGGTGAACCCTTACCAAGGAATAGGACAGGGGCATGTGACACGAAAAAGCAGGATCACTGGATGACATCCTGTTCCTTTTCCTAAACTTGCAGGTTCTCAGTAGTAAAATCAGTTTCTACAACTGGCTTCATTTTCAGACCTTCTGGGTGAGCAGACTTGAGGATGAGATCTGAAGGAAGAATGAGCCCAGCCTAGTTTCACTTACTAGGAGTACCTTGACCATAGATATTTTTTGAAATGCCAAGTTCATTAGGTTTAACAAAGTCAAGTTGGAGGCTCTGCGGTGGCATCTTCTGCTTTGCACACGCCAGAAAACACCACGTTATTGGTCAGCATATTAAGACTTAGTTTCCTGGTTCAAATCAGTACTGATGTGAAAAAGAAAGGAAATCTATAAAAGAAGATGACATTTCTCAAATATGCATTTAATGGTAAAAAAGGCAATGAAAGTTAAGTTTTATCTTTACATTCAATTCTGAGTGATACTTATTTCATTCAGATGTTTCCTCTGGCCCCAGAAGAAGAGCTCCTCTCTAAAAGCAAAATCGCCACTCCTCTCAGAACTCAAAAAGAAAAGCATTCTTCATGAATGACTCAAAGGCGAGATGACCTATTTCTGATTAATATGATGGTATATAAAACCAGAGTGGGAAAGGGAGAAGAAAAACATATTTGAGTATGTTTGAGAATTAAATGCCAAAATCAGACACTTCTATATTCCATAAGGAAATCATGATTTACTGCAATTTTCCAAAAAGTCATCCACAGTTCCTTCAACTTGATCCTGGGTACTTAATTCCCTAGTGTATGCTCCGCCTGTTTTGTTTTCAGACTAAAACACAGATATGATCATTTTACAGAAACTATTACAGTTCCTCCAAGAGAATTACCAAAATAAAGATAGAAATAAGAGATTTTCACGCATAGATGCCAAAGAGTAAATGAAAACTACCTAATTTTCAATTACGAGATTGGAGAATGACCCTTATGTAAAGATAACTATACAGATAGGCACTGCTTTAAGTAAAGCTTAAATGTGGAAATCAGGATTTGCATACAAGATAAGATAAAGAGCGATTATTTGCTTTTTAAAAAAAGGTCGTAATAGGGTTCATTCAAATAGCAAGATCTTCCATATCCTTAAGCAATGACTTGATTTCGAAGAATTCAATTCTTGCTTACTTCTTTTAAACCTGCGCAGCATATAAAGCAAGCTGTTCCAGAGCCACACAGGCGTGAAACCAAATGAAGGAAACTTCATTTAAAACGGAGTCTGGAGGCCAGAAAGGGGTGTTGTCATGCCCTACTCCTCTTGTCAACTGCAGACCCCAACATGAAGGGAAGTATCTTGCATTACCAACAGGGAGAAGCCTATACTTTACTACCCCAGCAGGAGGAAGAAAGATTTTCTCCTCCACAGACAGCAATCAATCCTGCTAGTGCGACTGTCACAACTCAGCCAATGAAAAGCCACTACACTCTGAACTCCTAATTGACTCCAGAGCATTTTTCTATGTAAAAGATCCCCTCTGAACTCCTCTTGTCTTCTTATAAAAGAGCATTCCTTTCCTTTGTTCTCTGGACCTGCCTATGGTTTTTCCCTAGCATGTCCTGAACTGCAATTTTCTGCTATTTCCAAATAAACCCATTTTTGCTGGTCAGATAATTGACAAGTTATGTTTGTTTGTTTTTGAAGGGTAACACAGGTAAATGTAAAAGACATGGCTAAATGTGGTTGTAGTTTTCTCTCCACAATCACAGAGAAATTTGTTGTAAAACATTAGGAATGGTGGAGAGATTTAAGAAAAAGAGAATTAAAAATAAGTGGTAGAAAAAGATAGTAAACTTATTCTGGGAAAAAAAATCTATCTATCTATCTATCTATCTATCTATCTATCTATCTATCTATCTATCTATTTATCTTCCTTCAGGATCTTTTTTTCATAAAACATTCTAACAAGGTATTTCCAGACCAAGACAGAAATAAAACCCTCTCATCAATCACTTAATACCAAAATGAAGGATATAGTTTAGGCATCTAAGAATGGCAGTCTTAGGAGCTGAGTTAGAATTTCTAATCTAAGAAGCTAAGGTTCTGTTCAGAGGGATTACATCAGCCTCATATGAGGACAGTATTCCTGTACCCTTCTTCAAGAGGGAGAGATCTGGTGTTCCACCTATCATCCTTCCTGGTCACCCTGACATCTTACTTTATGAAAAAAAAAATTATTATCAGGAGTAGTAAATTATATCAATGACAAAGTCAAAGATAGGTGAGGAAGAGTCCTTGTGCTCCACAAAAGTACTTAAGGCCCTGACTTTGCAGAATGAGAGACGACGGATGACTCAATCAATAAGACAAAATGGCATGAAATTCTATAACCTGCCTCAACAGAGGTGGAAGTAGGTGGGAGAGGCAGGAGGAAGAGGGGTAGTGGCTCCTCCTTTGTGAACAGGAAACTCAGGACCACTGGATTCCACAACAAGGTCTCATGTTGACTTAGTGTTTGTGACCTTGATTAAACAGATTTGGTTATAGATGAATTTACAAGGTACGCCAGAGGTAGAATAGAGAATCATAAAGACAATTTGCTGAAAGTCTAAACTCAAACAGAACAAGGACAAAAAGAAATTCAAGTCCAAAGGCAGCATGGAAAGGGCTGTATCCATAGCACAATCTATTTTTGAAAGTCAAGTTTACCAATTACTTCAAAAATCTAATTGGGGTGCACCTGGGTGGCTCAGTCGGTTAAACATCTGACTCTTAGTTTCAGCTCAGGCCATAATCTCAGGGTCCTGAGATCCCTCTCCAGCCTTGGGGTTCCTGTTTAGCACAGAGTCTGCTTGTCCCTCTTCCACCCCCTCTACTCCTCCCCACCCCCTCCAACTACCAGGTGCCGGTCACTTGCAAGGGCTGGAAATGCCACAGACTAATAAGGACATGATTATGCAGATAATGTGTAAAGTGAAAAGCATGGAATAAGAGTCCTCAAATTATTGGAGAATGGTGATTCTTGACAATCCACAAATCATGAGCTAGCTTCCCGGGCTCTCAAATAACCTCTCTCCCTCTAAGCCACGGTTATTCAATTATTTGAGTAGATAATTTATTGTCAACCTGCTACACACTGGGGATTGCTTCCAGTTCTGGGATGAGCATGATGTAACCTCACAGATTGTATGAACTACTAAAGAATGTAATCAGATATATAACCAAGTCAGCTTTGTGCATCAAGTGCTTCAGATGGGAAGTCAAGGTCCTAGGACAACATACAGAGTACTCCTAACCTCATCATCATGAGGAGTAAAGAAAGGCTTTCCAGACTGGTGACAGCTGATTTGAGACCACAGGCAAAGGGGGATGGGAGCTGAAGCCAGTGGTATTGGTACAAGATGGTTTCAGAAGGGGAATAGCATATTCAAAGACTTGGACAAAAAATAGATAATCACACTTGTCTTGGATTTATCTATCTGCTGGACGTGAATTAGATGGCACTGACAGTATTAGCAGGCACTGTCTAGACGGGGGTATGGGTGTACTAGATTCTGAAAGGTACCAGAACATGCCATCCCAAAATATGCCTCTTTGGCCTATGGATTATTTTGAGCTAAAGGCCACTGAGAACCAGCAGATACAGGAAAAGCTCTAAAAAAAAAAATGGGGCTGCATTTTTGTTTTATAAAGGTAATTTACATGTATTAAGGAATTTTACATTTGCAAAGGCATTCCAACCTTCTCCCTTACCAGGAAGTAGAAGACTCTTTGCTATTGTTTAGCAATGAAGAAGGTACCACTTAAATCCTCATAACAAACCTAACTAAAGAACCCTTGTTTATCATACCTTCTCAGGTCACCTTCCCAGACCTTAGAAGCTCAAATCCAGT
The DNA here is from genome assembly GCF_023065955.2 of Ursus arctos. NCBI lineage: Eukaryota > Metazoa > Chordata > Mammalia > Carnivora > Ursidae > Ursus > Ursus arctos. The sequence goes on from NW_026622930.1 coordinate 21,968,622, forward strand.
TTTCCTCTATTTAGCCTAAGATAGTAGGCAACCCCAAGTTCTAACCACCCCACTGGGTTACTCATCCCTGGGTGCTCCCACATCTATGTGCCTTATAAACTTCTGGTTTTCTCTTGTCAGTCTGTCTCTTGCCAGTCTAATTAACAGCACCCAGCCAAGAACCTAAGATGGGTAGAGGGAAGATATGTTTTCCTCCCCTCCAGTTCTCAGACATAGTGAAGCAGCCCCATGCCCCAAAGACGAATGTGGACACACATGCCGTCCATACCCCACCTGCAGTTCAGAATGGCCAAGCCATCAGATCCCTGACAATCTCCCCTAATGATGCCAGAGACGATTAACTCCTCACGGCTCCTAGCAGGCAGGATGCCGACATGCGCTGGATGAGAACTTTCAAGCACACTCCAAACAGCTCAATTAGATCAAGAGAAAGGTTTCCTGAAGCAGCTCAATAGATTTATTGTACAACATTTTCCTTCGCTTCACAATATTAAAAAAAAAAAAAAATTCCTTGGCTTCTTTGCAACCTGGAGTTGAAAGGTTGCTCCAGCCTCTTGCCCTGTGCCTCCCTCTCAGGTTAGCCCGCCTTCCTTTTTAATGGGCTGCAAGCTCCTCAGTCCACAGCATATTTATGGGGGAGAACTGGCTCCTCAGTGCTCAGTCGGCCCTGGAAGCCATTCTAAGTCACTGTGTATTTATACATTTGACAATAGCTCTCAGGCAAGAGAGGGGGTGAGAGGGCAGGAGCACCACTTCCAGGTGTCGAGATCACAGAAGAGAGAACAACAAGGAAATAAAAAGATGAGTAAAGCTGCAGTGCCCTCCTCTTGTTCGATCTCTGGTGTGGATCTGAGGTACGCACAGGGAAGACAGAGTGGGTATAAGGCTTCTGATGTGTTGTCCATAACTCAGCCCTGTGCAGAAGGCAAGCGGTTCTTCATGGCATTGTCAGAAGTGGGTAATGAGTACAGTTTTACTGGGGGAAAGTGACCAAAAGGATGGAGAGTGAACATTTGGGTGGCTTGGCAAGGAACTATGTGGGACATCTCTCTTTGTTCTTCTGTTTGCAAGTTTTATAATCCACACGTATCCTTTTCCCAGTCCATTTTTTATTTAATAATTTGGATAAAGTTATGGATATTTATTAATAAAACAGCCACCAAAGCACTTACTTACAAAGCATCTATTGTGTGCTCTATCCCAGACCTTTTCATTTATCACCTCACTTAGAATTCACAATAATCCTACAAGGTAACTAAGGATTATTCCCATTTTATGGATGAGGGAACTGAGGCAGGGTTTCAGGAACCCACCCAAAGCCACACAGCAGGGGAGTGGCGGAGCTACCTCCCTAAATTTGACTCCAGGGCCCATGTTCTCACCCACGAATGTGCTGATTATTAACATCAGTGATTCACTACTAAACATACAGTTACTTCTCTAAGAGTCGTTTAGTTTTGTTTTTGTTTTTAAGAAACCAGTTCTTAACCACCTGAAGTCAGTAGCAACATCCGACAGTTGGATTTTGATACGTGAAGTTGGTGGAGTTATCCCGATTCCTAAATTTACTATATGACCAGTTTACGATGACTCGTAGATCAGTCTTTGTACATTGCTGAACTAAAGGGGCAACTAATCCAAACCTGTAGAATTCTACAAATATTTTGGACTGGAAAATATTGCAGGTACTGGGTCTCATTTTCAGTGTCCATGGTTCTCCTACCACATTATTTTCCTGGAGAAGTTGTGAAATACCTTCTAGCTTTTCTTTGCCTCTTCCAACCCACTTGTCCCAACAGCCTTCATAATTTCTAGATATGAAATTTTATCATGTCACCATTTGGTTTAAAAGCTTTCATTGTACTGAAAATAAAATCCTAGTGGCAAAGTTCTTAGGAAAACAATGGCTTGGTTCCCCTACATTACAGTTTCTGTAAACTATCTGCTCTTTGAGCTGTTTTAGATTTTCATTTATATGTATACATATATCACTTTATATATATATATATATATATATCTTTACATATTTATGCATATGTTCAATATGTTCTACAGAAGTTCATATGATCTATAATTTCAACTTATAGAAAGTTTTGAAGTCTCATTTCTTCCCTGGCAGAACCTGGCATAAATTACTGAGAGTCATATGATCTATTTTGTACTTGAGGGATGACAGAGAGAAAACACCGTGGCGGGTAGCTGTTGTGTCAGCCCTGCTAAAGACAGGATGGCAGGGGATGTCTGCTTCAACAAATCTGTATCTGCTCTAAAGGAAGATAGAGCAGTTTTAGAAGTTCCTCAAGAAGTAAAACAAGCAAATGATCCAAAAGTAAAGGAGTAAGGGAGTGGGGAAGAGGATGCTTTTCGGTACATGCAAAACCAAGTGCAGGAAGATAGCTACCAGCTGTCTTGTTCCTTACAAGCATAAGAACAAAAGAAAGCAGGTTTAACCCTGGCAGTAAGAGGAGAGTCAACTGTAGTGGATTGGATGATTCCAGATTCTTTAACTTATGTCAGCATGATGGAAAGAGTGCATTTTGAGATCAGACCTAGCTCCAATCTTACCTAGCACAGTTTCTCCAGGTGTGCAGTGAGGATGACAAAAGCAGCCTCTGAGGACTGATGCGATGGTTCAAGTAGATGAAATATACAAAATGTCTTTCACAGCCAGGAACGACATGGCAGAACTCAGTAAGTGCTAGACTCCCTAACTCCCCGTTTTCCAAATTTGCTTGATCACAAAATCAAACTAGGGGTACTTGTCAAAAAACCGATTTCCAGGCATCTTCCTTAGAGATCCTGATTCAGTAAGTCTGCGGTGAGGTCCAGGAATCTATATGTTCACTGAAGGACTTTAGTGATTATTATGTTATAGCAAGTTTAGGGAATAGTGCTTCAGCTCATGTGGCCAAACCCCATGGATTTGGATCTAGACCAGATCAAACTGGAAAGGTCTGGAAAAGCCTTTTGTTATGGGTTGAATGCTGTCTACCTTATAATGATGTGTTGAAGCCCAACCCCCAGTACCTCAGCATGGGAACTTATTTGGAAATAGGGAGTTTGCAGATGTAGTTAAGTTAGGTAAAGCCATACTGCAGTAGGGAGGAGTCCTAATCCAGTATGACTGGTATCTTTATAAGGAGACAGCCACATGAAGACAAGGACACACAGGGAAAGAGCCATGTGATGAGGAAGTCAAGACTGGAATTACACAGCTGCAAGTCAAGTGTTACGGACTGAATGTTTGTGTCCCCCAACATCATATTAAAATCCTAATCTCCAATGTGATGTTTATTTGGAGGTGAGGTTAAGAGTCGGTTATAATTTAAGTCCTTTATTCAGTAATATGCTTTTTTTTGAAAATAAGTAAAATAAATATCAAATGCATTAATAGCCCATTACAGCTATTTCTGAGCTCAGAAAAGTTCTGAGAAGGAGACAAAGCACGAAGGGCAAAGTCACCTGGTACAAACTTTTCATCATCACTGGCAAATGTTACGTCCCACAGATGAGTTAGTTTTTCCATATATTCAGCACTCACTGTAATGACACATTGACATGTTATTATTCTACCCCTTATCAGTACCATACGGAATCAATTGGAGTCACAAGTATGGTGTTTCATAGTCATTCCTTCTAGGGTGGGAAACCTGTGAGTGGATGAAAGGGAAAGTAGATAATACCTCAAAGTTCTGACTGCTTTTCAGTTTTAGTTCTATTCTTCTTTCCACAAAAAATGTAGTGTGGTGTCACTAAACTAATTTCTAGGTTTGGGGGTAGAGATCACAACACAAATTTGTGCTTTCAAGTAACAGGGGCTATTAGAACCTTCTTGACCCATGTTTATGGCTCCTTCTAGGAGGCAGACATTTATCACAATATTCTTTCTGTCATTCACATCTACTCCTTGTTCACTATGCAAAAAAATCTTGGTGATCAACAAGAGCAGTCACCCAATTCCCTGCTCATGTAGCATATAGGTGTTTGGTTAAAAACAGGTGGAAGAAAAGGAAAAAACTCATTAATCTCAATTTGTTAATCTATCCGGTAGGAGCAGCATAAACAATAAAACCCCATGCTATGTAAGCATTAAGAAGCAAGGCTGGAAAATAGATACTAAAATAATTTATCTGTTTTAAACAGTCAGTGTAAAATTGATAGGCCGATTTTAATTTGGAAGTTCTTTTCCCCAAGAAGAAGTCTGGATATATTTATATATATTTGCTTAATAGATGTTGATTATTTTTCTTAGTAATAGCCCAGAGGTGTCAGACATGAATCCTAATTAAATCATAGTATGTTCTACCTTGCCTCATGACTCAAAGCAAGAAACTTAGCATCATTTTCCTGACCATTATGTACGTATAATTAAATGACCAGTAGTTCATGAAATAGTACAACACAGAAAGCAGAAAGAATATAATGCTCATGTAACACTGTGGGGTGGTTAGTTAGAAGGAACTGAAGAGATGATTTAGAAAAGTGTTTCTGTGAGGGTGGTACGTGGACCCGTTAGAATCACCTGGAGAGCTTTTTAAAAATGCGTATTCTCAGAACCCATCTGAGACTTAGGTAAGTGTTGCCTTAGGGCCTTAAGTCACTCTCTTTGTTTCCTTTCTATCTCCTAAAATCCAAATGGAATTCTGAGTTGACAATGGAATTTGAAAAACAACAACAACAACAACAACAACACTTTGCAGGCAATTCCACCTTGGAAACCACTGATCTCATCTAATGCCTTCATTTTACTGGCAGCAAAGTAAGTATAGGAAGTTGTGATCCCCCTGAAGTCATGTTGTGTATGTTACTGGCAGAGCCCATACTCCACCTTGACCCCCTTGACAGGTGTCACACTCATGATATTCTTTTTAAACACCTTTTTATTACAAAAAAAGTCAAATATTCCAAAGTAACCAAAATCATATGAGGAACATTCATGTACTCTTTATCCAAGTTTAACAATGATCAATTCATGGCTGACCTTGTCGCATCTCTATCCACACCACCTCGCTACCCTAGCCCCTGATTATTCTGAGGCAACTCCAGGATCATATCACTTCATCTAAAATATTTGCCAAATTATATCATTGTAAGGAAGAACCCATTAATATTGCTTAGCTTCTTTGTGCTTCAGTATTTTTCATCTAAAAAAAAAGTTGAAACTATCAAATATCAAGCTTGTCAAAGCATTTATGCATTTGTGAGTAATACTATCCTTTCTCCCTCATCTGAGAAGTAGGAAGGATTTACAAAGCATATGTTGGTTTGATCGTCTTACCAACTCCATAATTGTTTAAGTGTAGAAGAAACTGTGGGAATATAGTCTCTGAAATATTGAGGCACTATGGACAATTTAGAGACAAATGAACTTAGAATTCTTAAAGGGTGAGGTTATGGCCTTTCTTTCACAAACCAAAACATAATTGGATCAAAGCAGTAAGCAGCAACCTATCCACCTAGGAAATTTTTAAAAAATTGGTCTTCTACTTATTAGAGATATTTTGAGTGACAAAGCAATATGGGGGAAAGTGGCTATAACAAGTCCTGTCAGATTGCATGTAAAATGCTTACTTCCAGAGCTGTACATAAATAGGAGGAGGGAAGGAGTGAGAGAGACACAAAGAGGGAGAAGAAAGGGTGAGAGAGACTAACTCATGCATTTTTTATCCCATTCAGTACAAGGAGTTAATTATCATTACGGTAAATTATACAGCATATGAATCGAGGTAGTCAAGGGCATTATCTCCCAATTCAATTAACAAGAGGTACAATATCTTGCAAAACTCCAAAAGGTTTAGAATGCTTTCTGTCATTGCTACCTAATGGTTGATATGTCTGGAAAATCTGACTTTGGAGAGTAGGGTTAATGGGATCCCTGTTCTAACAATGACAGAACTATAATTCTAAACCAAAAGAATGAATCTCATATATTGCTTAATCCGCCACAGTGTCCTGGAATGGAATGAACAAGATGGAATAAAATATAATGACCACAGTAATACAGCAGGGTCCCCTCTTGTAGATTTTAAGAAAACTAGTGGCTGACAAATGTATTTGAGGATCTTGATATGAGAGATAAGCCTGTGAACTGCTATCTTGCATAAACATTAGCACAATACTCTTATATTGGCTAGAAAAAAAAATCTATATGAAGATATGTGTGTATGTGCATATATACATACTTGATATATATATATATATATATTTTAACTTACGATGACATGGAAAATGATGTATTTCTAAAATTCAGAGAGGAAATTAGAATAATACTGAATCTGATTAAATAATGCCTTTCATATTGCTTTCAGAAAGCATGCAGTTGATTCTGAACTTCTGGTTTGTTGTTTTTAGATTTAGCGTGAAACCCAATTCTGTGATTTAAAGGAACACATCCGTGAACGTCTATATTTAAAAAATGAAAGGTATCGTCCATTTTATAGCATAGTAAACTAACTCCCCTGGAGGAGACATGGTTTGCCTTAGGTCACAAAGCTAATTATCTGAAGAGCCAGGGATTTTTATTTGGCTAAGGAGCTATGTCAAGTGATTCATCCGGCGAGTATTTGTTGTATAATGTAGTGAGGAGTGTGCAAGTGGAACATGTTCCCTAAGCTGAAGAGGGTTATAATCTAATTTGGGAGATAAGACACTGGAACAAGAACTAGTTTTTTTTTAATTATGGCATCAAATTATGTAATATACATTTATAACATTTTGGAGCGGAGGTAAAGTAAAAGAGCGCGACTCAGTATAGGTAAGGTGACATTTAAGCTTTGTTTTAACGGACGAAGACACGCATTTCAGCCTCTAGGACTCTGCAATCTAGTGTTGGAGAGAGGGGTGGAGAGACATGGAAAAATGATCTATGTTAAAAGGCAGAAGTTTTATTATACAACTAAAGCAAATACAGTAGTTGCTACGTGTCATTGGTGAAGGACAGGAATCAAAAGAGGTTTCATGGGGAAGTCCTAAGTTGGGCCTTGAGGAACAAATAGATATGTCAAGGAAGGTGTGTGCAGAGGAAGACATCCCAACAGTGAGTAAATGCAAGGAGGTGTAAAAAGTGGCAGGCATGTTGGTTGAGACAACGGCAGGTAGGTGTAGGTAGGTGTCGGGAGAGATGGTTAGAAAGACGGACAGAGGCTGGGTTGTCGAGAGCCATGAATGCACGCTTCGAAACAGATGCTTCTGTAATCCCAGTTGCCAGTGGACTGACAGGTTGTGACAGTATTTTGGGAGATAACTCAGGTGGCAAGGGAGATTGGACCTTCCAGCAGCTAGAAGCCGAGTGGCCAGTTGGTAGGCTACTCTTATTTTTCAGAAAAGAGATGAGGACTCAAAGTAGGCCAGTGGCAAAAGAGATAAATGAGACAAGAGGAGAAATGTCAGTAATGTCCAGTGACTGAATATGAAGGGTAAGAGCAGAGTCAAAGATGATTCCATGGTTTCAGCTGAGGGGCTAAAACTCAGCAGAGAGGAGCGTGCGTGATCCACTGCCTCAGACAAGGAAAAGGAAGAGGCGAGGCTGTAGTAGAACACGACGGGATGGGACAGTCTTACCAAGTGGGTGTAAAGTGGCAGCCAGCATCCTCTGGACATACTCAGGAGGAAGCTAGGAACTGGAACTCAAGAGCGAAGACAGATTTAAAAAAAGGGTGACCAGGTGTCTGCTCCAGGTATATGACGGCATGCGAAACAACGCAGAATTGACAATATGCTTGTGTGAGGCTCATCAAAGATGGAATTCTTTGAAACAAGTTTCATTTAGGGAACAGCGGTAAACAACATAAGATACATTAAGTCGGGGTGCCCTTTCTGGTAGCTAGCACTGCCCTTACAGCACATGGGGACCAAAACAGGCAAGAGAGCCTGGCACCAGTCCCTCCATTGGAGGGTAGAATTCCAAATGGTTCTTCTACACTTGTCCTTTGGACCTCAACCAATTGTTTTCTTAACTTTCTCACGTGTTTTAGGCATTCCTATTCTTAGCTCCAAACTATGGCTTTGAATTCTTCCATTCTGCTTCACTGTCACAGAACACACCCTTGGCACACCAGTGTGCCATCATTTCAACCAACCCATAGGCAGGCAGTGATGGCTTCAGGATTTCTAAGTAAGAACAGCTTCTTTAAGATCATCACGGTATTTGGAATGAGAGGTCAGGAGACTTATTTTGAAACTGCAATTTTTATACTAAGATCTGCTTTTGTTTACATTGTATTTAGAGTAAGAGAACTTTCTAAAAATGCATTTACTCGCACTTTATATGCTTTGTCTTTTTTGGTAATTATCGTTGTTGTTATCATGCAAGGTGTCTGATGTATTAGTTTCCCACAGCTGCTGGAACAAATTAATACCAACGGGGTGGCTTACAAGAGAAATTTACTCTCTCATAGTTCTGGAGACCAGAAGTCCCCGATTACTATCATTTAGATGAAATCAGGGCACCAGAGGCCCTGAGGAAGAACCAGTTTCTTGACTATTCCGGCTGCTGGTGGCTGCCAGCATTCCGTGGCTTGGGGCTGTGTCATTCCAATCTCTGCGTCTGTGTTCACACCACCTTCTCTTCTGTGCAAGCAGACAGTCTCCTCTGCTTCTCTCTCCTAAGTATACTTGTGATGCCATTTAGGGCCTGCCCAGATAATCCAGGATTATTGCATCTCACTATCCATAACTTAGTAACACTTGACAAGGGCCTTTTTCCCTCTAAGGCAAAACTCACAGGTTCCGGGAATCTGGACCTGGTATCTTTGGGGGAGATTTTTCAGCCTACTAGATAAAGGTGGGCTAATGTACTTTCTCAAGACACCTGGGGTAACATTTCCAGCCTCTCTTCCTTGTGGGATCCTGAATGTCAAGATGCTAGCTTAGATACTAATTTTGATCTGAAAAAGACCTAGCCTTCACTATCGATGTTGGCCTAAACCCATTCTTCTCAGTTTTCAAAACACTGTTACTGCATGAAGGGTTCCATAGGAAGTCCACCATTTTTGAAATAACCTTGACCTGTACTTAAGTACTAGAATATTTTCATAAGAATACTGCACAATGATGTGACATATGGATCTAGTTAATATTATGCCAAGCCTAAGATCATCCATTCCCACCGGTGACATTAAGATGAAATCAATGTTGCAGGCCACAAAATGTGCACTGTGACAAAATGTGACAGCAATAAGAAAATTGTTAAAATGAAATGCATGATATAAACTCCATGCTGAGACATAGTATAAATGGCAGAAATGAAGATACATACAGTGGCACTATGGTTGCTGATAGTAATAAAACACTACTATAGTCAATGTGTGTAATCATTTTACTAAAAAGGGGCCAGTGGCATAGAAGATCTGACACTGGATAACTCTAATTCTACTAGGTATGTCAAATTTTCCATTATTGAGTTGAAGCAACTTAGAATAATTTTAATATTAGGTTGCACCTGTTAAACATAATTTAAGTTATTGGTGGGTAATTATTGAGTGTCAAAAAAAACCCAAAACAAAACAACAAAAAACCCCAAAAGAAACAACAACCACAAAACATTAGAGAGCCAATATTTCTCAAGACCCAAACCACAAAGTGAAGAACTCGTGTGCCAAGAAGAGATATCTCCATGAATCTGGAAAGAGGTTACTACACTTTTAAGGAGTAAATTGAAAAGTAGTTTGGATTCTGTATTTGGTCTCTGAGGACAAAACATGATACATGCAAGTGTCAAACTTCGGAATTGCAGCTTGGATGTTTTCAACATCTGGATGCTTGATGTACATCAAATAGCTGAGAGGATTACTGTTTCATCTGCTAGTTTTCAAGTCATGTGGACACGGCTAATGATTCATTTTGGAGGGATAGGTTAGTCATGCCAAGTGTATTAAGAAGCCACATCTCTTCTCTCACCTGTGGAGTCAGCCCTGTTGTTTTACAAGCCCTATTCGAATACATCTTCATATATGTTATTGATGGACCTGAGCATTCAGCAAAGGAAGCTCTCATCTCTTTTCCTGAAGGTTTAAATCACGTCTGAGCATTGTAAAGCTCCTTGTACATTTCTGCAAGTCAAATACAAATTTTTTAACATATTTGACCAAACCAGGAAAATCAAGAAATATTTTAAACTGATTTATTCAAAAAATATTTAAATATTTAAACTGATTATTCAAAACAGGCCTCCTGACAACTCATGTAGGTTAGGTTTGGACAATTACCCTCCTAATCATGACTGGAATTGTATGGGTGGTATCTTGGTTCTGAAGATAAAATATACCTTACTGTATTCTTAAAATTTATTTCATTTGTTTCTTTTTAATTTTTAAATGTGGCTACTAGATATATAAGATTATGCTGAGCTGGACTCAGCTAGACAAAGAGGAATATGCATGAAGGTCCTGGATCAATGGGACAAAGTAGGACTCCAGGAACCGGCATCCTGGTATAACAAGACAAGCAGAGACGTTCTCTTCAAGAAAAGTAAGTGGCTGGAGTACTGAGTGCCAGAAGTCCAAGAGGAACCAGCAGCAAGATGAGCCAAACTCCTCCCTGCTTCAGAACAAGACGCATCCAAGCCAAGGACAAGGCTGACCCCATGATGAGAGTCATGAGGCCCTCCAAAAAACTACAGGTTAAAAGGACAGAGGACCGAGCAGGCCATAGGAGCAGAAACCAGCAGTAACTTGAGTAATAGAAAGACTTTCCCCTCAAACACCCTCTTAAATCAGAGTAAAGAACAAAACCTCGGCACTACAGAAGTTCATCAGAATCTTCATATGAGAAGTGTTCAGACACTTTATAACCTCGTTCTTTTCCAGTCATTTCCTTCTGACTTATACCCAACTATTCCTCAGAGGAACATAGCTCTGTGCGGAGTTTGAAGTCTGAAAGTTTAGTTGCATTTGAGTTGTGTGTACACAAAATACCTCTGGGAGGTATGGAAAACCCATTTTTTTCCTGGTTCCATAACTCACAAGACAGCTGAACATATTTTCCTAAAATTCTCCTTTCCACCAACAATGAGCTCAAGTCAATGTCTGCCCATGAATTAGGGGGCTTTAAAGTCTCACTTTTCAAGGGATGCTTCTCTTCAACTGGGACTTCCTTCCGAAATGTCATAAATAGAGTTAGCTCTCCCTATAGCTATGGAAAAAGAAAATTATTTTTGGGTAATAATCAGCAACTGGTGTATTTGCTTTATAAAAAAACAGAACTTCTTTTTCCAAATTTGTAAACAAAACCACAAAAGTGGTAATAGATTTGACTTCTGACTTTAAACGGCAGGGTCTTGGATGTGAAGCACTAAAGACAGAGAAAATGCTACAGAACAGAGTGGAAGGGAAGTCCAACAAACCTTAATATTCTAGAGTTACAAGATGCTGTATCAGGAATAGGGGATTCAATGGATGGAACTTAAGAATAGCTAGGCAATGAATCTATCACATTTCCCTCCAAGTACTCCTTAAATTAAAAAAAAATGAATCAATCTTACCAGCTAGAATTTTGTCCACACTTTAGGCTATTGCTCGGGTACCATGTAGGTTTAATCAGAACACTTCAACCAAGGCTTTAAAGCTTTGTGTCCAGCTTTCTCAAGGAGCCACTGGGGATCTGGTTCAAGCATTTACTAGAAAGGAATCAAAGAGTGGGCTTCCTTGTACTTAGAACTGCATTCAAGAATGGTGGTGAGCAGGAGAAATGGGGAAATGATCAAAGAATACAAATTTCCAGTTATAAGATGAATAAGTTCTGGGAATCTCATGTACAGCATGGTGATTATGTTAATAATACTGTATTATATACTTGAAAGTTGTTAAGAGAGTAGATATTAAATGTTCTCACCACAAAGAATAAATTGTAATTACGTGGCCTGATGGAGGTGTTAGCTAATTCTAGCACTAATCATTTTGTAGTAGGTAAGTGTATCAAATCATCACCTTGTATACCGTAAACTTACACAATGTTCTATGTCAGTTATATCTCAATAAAGGTGGGGAAATTTTTTTTTCAAAAAAAAAAAAAGAGAGAGAATAAGGTATTTCTGGAAAGAACGCTGGCATGAGAATCAGAGATTCTGGTCTCATTTCCACCACCAGTTAGCTGGGTGATCTTAGAAATCATTTAACACCCCTGGGCTTCATCTTGCTCATTTGCAGAATGTGGGAGTTTAAGTTTTGAAGAAAAAGCAATAAGTAATAATAATCAATATATTTACCTTCATAGAGATATACCAAAATAAGGAATTTTGAGTGATTTTTTGTTTTCTTATGCATGTCATTTCCAATAAATACACTTGTAAAAAGGCAATAAAACTAGGACACCTAATTTTTTATTTTTTATGGTATAGGCAAGGTGATTTCTTATTTATCTTTCAGGGCTAGGGTCCCGAGTTTCACATATACAAGAAACAATGTGTATCGTGTGCGACTACTTGGACATCTGCCATCTAATTATCAACCAAGCTGCCTTGTCTCCCAGCTTGCGATGACATCTGGATTGTAAATGTCATGACATTTCAGTCATTCAGCATTCCCAAATTGACACACCCTACATTCTGCCTTGGTCCCCAAATTAAAAGCCAGCACTTTTAAACAGAATTCCAGAGTATATACAGAATTGGATTCCCTATCTACCAACAGCAGAGATGAAATAGTTTATAAATCATAAAGGAACATTGGAGTGGTTGGCCGGGTTGGCCAAGAAATGAAGAGGAGAAATAAGTCTGCTCAGAAACGCACAAATAGGGGAAGGTACAGACCATGAGCTGGTCAAAATAAGTTTTCACCATCCTTAATGAAAGACATTTGATAAAAGATTTGGTACCTTCAGTGACCGTGAGTCAATGAATACTAAATAATCCAGAAAATGTTGTCCTGGCAGGACTACATTAAACCTAGCTAGAATCATGTTTATGGTTTTAATTAATTGTATCACAGTAGGGACCAGCTCCTGGCATGTTCTCAGAGCAAGCAAGGCAATGGAATGCCCTTGGTTCCTCCAGATGCAGGAATACGTCACACAGGGAAACAGCCACAAGTACACAGATAAACTCAAATACTTTCTCTTTTTTACCATTCTCACATATTGTAATTTAAAAAAATACACATAGTACAAACATCTTCTCTTACATGTTCCTACAGCCCTATTATTCTGTCAAAAAATAATCATAGTCATAAAAAACAAGCCAACAAACCAAATTTGAGCTTCATGTAATATATAGCCAGTTCATTGTCCTGAGATAGAAATCTGTGAATTCAGCAATTTCCTACAGTTTGAGAAACCGTCTGCTTTCACACCTCTGCTCACGTTGAGTGATAAAGCATTGTAGCAATCCTGCACCGAAATGGACCAACTTCATTATCACATACAGTAAAGGTTTTAGCTGCACATTCTCTCTTCTTTGCCTCAAGGAAAAACGATACCCCTGATAACCAAAGAACATTATTAAAACCAGTTTCCCAAGGAGTTTAATGATAACTAAATTATTTCTCCTTAAGAAAACCAAATTGTGAATTCTGTTATGCATATGACACTTGACACAGTCAGGGTTTTGAATTGGTGGCTGTTAAACGGCAGGCGGATTTTATTTTTTATTTGTAATTCTTAGGATTAGTGGAGGGCTAACATTTAAAACACACTTTGATTTTAAAATTAATTATCATGGTTTGTGTGAATACCGAGTCTGTTACGTCTATCTTCTCTTCGCGCCCCCTCTCCCCGCCCCCCCACCCCCGCCAGTTTTTGCTGCTGCTGTTGCAGGAAGAGACATCTGGATTTAATTATTCATCCACGGCATATTTTGCAGTTTGGTCACAGTAGCGGATTCATGAGAAAGATTTAATTTTATCCAAGGGCAAGACCCTTCTAGATAACACTTATTTAACAGCTGATCCTGCTGGTATTAATAATAATACCAAAAGATGGGTTTGAGCAGCTCCTTTGGAGCCCAAAAGAGTCACTGCTCTTTTAATCTTTTTCATCAAACCACCTTCATGCACTATAAACAGTGATCAACAGTCCATGGGTTCAAATCCCACCTCCAAAGTGTATCAGCTACATGAACTGAGAGAACCTTATGCTTTGTTACTCCTCAGTCTTCTCATACACGAAATGGAGACAAGAGAACCTTATTCATAAGGGTGTTATGGGAATTAAGTGAGTTAATAAATGTAAAAGTATGTTAAACAGTCCCTGGCTCATAAGTGCTTAACACATGTAGCTATTATTATGGTGTCATTATGAATGAAATTCACAAAAGACCCAGTTTTAAATCTAGGCAAGTTCCAATGTTCCATTACCTTAGGTGATTTCAATTCCCACTCGGTACCTTAATTTATCCTTTAATAAAATAGGTTGCAAATTAAATTTCCTCTTGCCTAACAGACAAGGCTGGCCGTACATTTCAGCAGATGAGACACAAGCCCGAGTGGCACAATTTCAGCCCAGCAGGTGGGAACCTCACAGAAACATCCCTTTTTACTTTCCGTATGCTTGTACTCCCTCACCCATATACACAGGACTCATGATTTTCCATTAAAACAACGAAGTTACTAGATTGAATTTAGGATAAACAGTCCCACCTTATCGATTATGATGACCTTAGCCTGAGTTACTTTATCAGACATAGGGGGATCTCAAGGACATGGTGTCCAGGAAAGAGCCATAATGGTAAAAATGGAGGGTCTGAGAGTACAGCGCGATATATGCCACGGCTTCAAAAAAATTCCAGTTTACCATAAGACTGTGCGCTAGAGGCAGAAATGGAAACAAAAAGGGACAAACAGGCACAAAAATATGACCAATTCATTTAATTTCTCTTTTTAGACTGATAGGTGGAGCTTATTGGAGGAGGTGAGGGTTTATATTCAATTAAGAATAAAAGGGTACATATGCAAATTATATTAATAAAGGGCTTCTATTCCATTAATTATGGTCAATTAATTAATTATATTTCAAATACTATAGAAAAGCCACAAAAGCTGATACTTAAGAACTGGGGCTACAATAGATAGAAGAATAGAGAGGGTAATCTAGGTAATTATGGTTAAAAAAGAAGGAAAATCGGAGATAAAAAGAAAGAAAATTGTAATTAAAAAAAGAAGGGAAAAGAAAAATAGGTCATTTGAAGAGCCAGAAAACTCACTGGGTAGAAATATTTAATGAGTTCAGATTCATTTTTTCAGTTAAGAGTTTTATATTTAAATGGTTGCTTTTACTTCATGATATTTTAAAAAAAATGAGTAAGAACACATTATCTGAAAGGAATGGATGTTAAATTGGAAAATATAATGATCAGTTCTAGGCAGGATGTGTGGTTTAAGCAATGCCTTAGTATTTACCATTTTGCATGATGCTTTTGTGAAATCTTTTTAAAATAAAAAAATCTGAAGAAATGACTGAAACCCAAGTAAAATCACTACTCAGAAAAAAAATTCTTTGAACTTGAACTCTGTTTAACAATTTATGAGGTGTCTCTGTCGTAGCGAATAGGTGCTCTGGCCTTGTAATTTGGGAAATTTCTGGAGAAACAAACCAGCTAGAAGCCGAAGTGGCTGAGTCTTGCTTTGTTCATTCGATCTACCCCATCCAGTGGAGTCAGGATCTCAGAAAACAACACTGTTTTTCTTGACTCCAACCACAGAAACCACACTCTGTAGCGACCTACACATTGTCTTCTTGTAGCGGGAGATTTTCGTTCAGTGTATTTTGAGTCATGGACTTTTTCAAAGGGAACATCAAATCAGAATGATAGAGTAGGTGCTCAGATCACTTTGCTAATGCCCCATTCCTACCGAGAATCATTTTACAGTGGAAAAAACCAACTTCCTTTACAGAGCGGTAAGATATCTGCCTAAGGCCAAAGAGTTAATTTACTGACTGTGTCAGAGCCAATATTTAGGTTGTTGGGGGATGACTGCTCTTTATTAAAGAATTTGCAGTGAATTTCCTTTGAATTTATTTATTTATTTATTTATTTATTTATTTATTTATTTATTTATTTATAATCTGGCACATTCAGAAAGTTTCCAGTTATTAAATTCTAACTTACAAATAATTCATTTAGGAGCACATTTTTAGGAATTAAATAGTTAATATCCAGAACTCATTGTTTTGGTCATAAAATACCAGCAGTGTAAGAGGATACAGGGAAAAAAATGGACTTACTGCATAAATCTTCCTTAATCATTATAACGAACCTCTTTCCACAATTCACCTCATAGAGGAAATCGAAATGCCAGCCCTGATTTGCTGATGCGTCTCCATGAGACAATTTATTTAAATCACCCCAGTGAGCAGCTGAGCCAACTCCCAAGTGTCCAGAGTGAAACACCCTCACTGGTAGACTGTCAGGTGATCAGCAATCTTTACAAGCCACAGCACATGTAGAAAATGAGGGGAGCTGGAGGAGGCCTTCATGGTTGGAGGAAACTTACCCAGGACTTTGGTGACCTCAGGTCCCCCTCAGCCACCTCAAGGGCTAAAGAGATTGTCTGCAACCTGGTTTGGTTCCAAAGGCATGATCTGGGAAGCCGTGACCTCCATTTCCTGGACCTTATAGAAAATATCATCCCTTCAAGTAGCAGAAGTCACTCACCAACAGACTGCATGGTAGTGTAATCTGGCTCCCTGTGCTGGTCCATTAAAGACACGCATATGCTTCCCTTGGTCTTATGCTTTACTCCCCAGGTCAGCGTCTCTCTTTCTTCTGAGGAAATAGGTGTCTGTTGATCTCTCTACAACAGAAGGCTTCCCTGGCTACCCACCACTGTCCAAATCCAGTATCTTACTCCTGGCTCCCATTGTTTTGCTTGGCCTAGTCAGTGCATTTACAGCCTCAGAGGAAGAGGATTACAGGCTTGATTCTTTCCACAAGCTACTTCTTAGAACCATGTCCTGCTCTCATTTGAATCCAGCGTTAGGTCAGTACCTGATATTTCCAAATAATAGACATCAGCTCAAAACAAAATGCCCAGAGCAGAGTCCATTACCATGCCTCCGGCCTGGCAGAACGTGGAGAAGAACATTCCTCTCTTGTTTTGACTTTGGAACCAAAGTGGATTGCAGAGCTCACCTCCTTCAATTCCCTCACTGAAAAAGTGAGTTGATAGAAGTTTAGAGAAGTAAAAAGGCATTTATCTAATATCTCTGTGGCAGATGCTGCTCACTGTCCCAAATACTAGGTTCCCGTGGCTGTCTTAGAAAGAGAACACTCCGACTTGTTTTAGGCGAGATACATGACTTTCTAGTTAGTGACTGTAGTTTCTTGCCTTTCTCTTGTTTTACAGATGAGTCTAGCCTTATGGGATAGAAGCAAAGTGATGAGTGCTACGTTAGGATCCTACCCTTAAACATGTGAAGGCATGTTCTTTCCCTCTCCCTCTTCCCACTGGCTGGAAAATACGAAAAGGTGGCTTCCAGAGATGGGAGCCACATGTTAGGAGTGGCAGAATGGCCCGTTAGTCCTAGATCCCCAACCTGTGAATTGTTACCTTGTTAAGCCACTTTGGCGGCTTCATGCACTCATGATGCTGGTGCTGGTGGTTCTTTGTTATGCAAGTTAAACCTTTCCAATAACTAGTGCACTCAGTGAAATTCAACTCTTCTGTAGGCGATGGTACAAGCTTCACCACAGCAGCCTTGGGCATTTTGCAAAAGCGACATGCCTTTAAAAATAATAGATGGCCCTAGAGAGACTATGAACTATTCCAGTGCAGGAGTCATCAGTATCCTCAGCCCTTGGCACATAGTAGGTGCTCAATCAAAACTTCACGACTTGTCACCTGGAGTTAAAAATACCACACCCCTTCTCCTTTCTCATTGTATCATCTACTTTCCCTGTCAATGCAGTGCTAATTTCTCAGGAGACAAATGAGGAACTTACTTCCCCAGTGCGAGATTAATTATTCCATGCCACTGCTAACTCCCTACCATATCAGTCTTTGACAGTGTGCAAAGATAAATGGGGAGGCAGCCATTTGAAAGGAAATCATTATGGCACCTTTCTGCTCCGTGTTATCACATTCCTATCAGCATGGGAGATAACTTTGAAACTGCTTGTACTGCACGGGAACCAGTGTTCCGGCTGGGGCCTGTGCAGATGAAAAAGCCCCTTCTTGCTTTCAAAGTCTTCCTGTTGCAGTCTGCCTTTCAAAGGTGCCCACTGCTTGTGCAAAGGGCTGCCCTGGAAACGGTGGGCACCAGCGACCTTCTCCCCCTACGAGAAAGCAGTTGGGAAGAAAGGGAAGCTGCTTCCTGGCAGGGGAGAGATTTTGGCAGACGTGAGCAGGATGGGCTGTGTCAACCCCTGGTTGCAGCCTGGTCCCATGCTGAAAATGTTGACGCTGCCTACCACCGTGCTCATGGCAGGCTCCCCCCCCCACGTTAGAAGAAGAACTCAGAGGCTCTACAGGCTGTCAACTAACTGGTCTCAATTCTAAACATGCAAACACCCCACTATTCCATGCAGTTTTCTTTTCTTTAAATTTTCTACTAAAGTAAAGGTCTAAGAGAAATACCTATTCAGTTAACATACTGCGGGACCATTCTAGCTCTCAAATGTTTTACCCTAAAGCAGAAGTTGAGCTGTGTAAAGCTTCAAAGAAACACTCCGCTTCAGGGAGAAGATGCCTCTCAGTTGAGGCCAATGGTTTGAAGAGGCAATGGTCCATTTCTCCTGCAAAGGGGAACCTCCTGGAATTTCAGTCTCTGATACGCGGGCATGGGAATTGCCTTGCCTTCCCCACCCAGGGCTCTGTATTTAAGAGGTGTTCATAACCCATCATTTCCTTTAAGATCTGGATCAAAAAGTAAATTTCCAGGATTTTTCTTGTAGCAGTTTCCCTTCAGGCCAAAAAGAAGAGTATAATATTTGCACAGTGGGAGTCATTTTTTATTGCCATAAAACAGCTATGAGAAAACAAGGGTCATTCATAGTCGATGAAGTAAAGGAAAGGCAAGAGAAATGAGACATCAACCAATGCAATTTCTTAGCCTCAAAGGTTAGGCCACCCAAGGTTTTCCTTACATCTAGTCACCTGAGGGCATCCATGGGGCCGCGACCGGAAACAAATAAGTTGTAGGGGGTGTTTCTCTACATTTATGTCATTCTGGGACTGACGACACGCGAGCTCTCCTGCTACCCCGTGGTTGCAGATACTGTCCCTTGCACGTTACTGAAAAGTTGAAGTGACCCCAAGTGGCAACACACCCCTGGAGAGGTTTCCAGAGGAGCATGTACTCAGAAAATAACATCTGGATCCGTAGCCTGAGAAGTCGGCAGGGATTTCTATATATTCGATGCTCATGGTTCCTCTAAAACTAGCTGCCCATAACCATTGGTTTAGTAAAATTGCAATTAGCCAGAAGTCAACCAATTGAAGGTTTAAATAAACAGACTGTCCTGTTACTGTGGTTTCACTCAGTCTGGGGTATTTTTCAACACCAATGACCAATTCTCCAATTCCTTAAGCACCACCTCAATTCTGACACTAACGTCCCAGAGTTAGCATCAGAGCCCACAGGCTTAGGGTTTGATAATTTTCTCAAAAGGCTCGTAGAGCTCAGAAAAATACTTGGGTGTACCTGGTTACTATAAAGGACACAAATGAACAGCTAGATGAAGAGGTACACAGGACAAGGTCCAGAAGTGTCCCAAGTGCAAAAGCTGCTGTCCCCGTGCAGTTGGGGTACATCGCCCTCCCGGCATATGTTTACCAATTCACCAGTTCGGAACCTCTCTGATCTGTTTCACAGTTTTTATAGAGCTCCATAATCCAGTCCCGTGCCGTCTCCTCCCCTCCCTGAAGTTCATGGCTGGGCCTGAAAGTTCCTACCCTCCAATGACCAGGTCTTTCTGGAGACCAGCCCCATCCTGAGGTTATCCAGGGTACCCTTCACAGTCCCTGCCTGAGCTCAAACTCCCGTGTTACAGATAGAGGCTTGCTATGAATAACAAAGGATACTCCTTTAACTTAATCCCAAAGGTTTTAGGAGCTCTGTGCCAAGAACCCGGACAAAGACTAAATATTTATTTCTTCATATACTGAAAGTTGAAAGAAGCAAATGCTAAGTTGATCAGAGATCTATTTTAGGCAACAAGTATCTAGGAATGCTGTAATATCGGTGCAGACTTTGTTTCATCTTCTTCATGCTATGTGCTTATACAGCTAAGTAATATCGGTACCAAAAATAAGACCAGCAACACGTACTGAACACGTACAATTTGCCAGATACGATGCTAGGCACTTTATGTAAATTAGTTTTAATTTCCCCAGCAGCACTGTGAATGGAGAAACAATGTAATCCTGCCAGTCACATGACTTCTTATGTTAGAAGCGGACAAAGTCTCTTGACCTCAAGGCAGTCTCTTTCCCCTTCTCATCCACCTCATGCATATTCACTTTTTTTTTAAAGATTTTATTTATTTGTGGTGGGGGAGGGGCAGAGGAAGAAGCAGACACCACGCTGAGTGTGGAGCTTGACACAGGGCTCGATCCCAGGACCCTGAGATCACAACCTGAGCTGGAATGAAGAGTTGGATGCTTAACTGACTGAGCCACCCATCATGGGTTGTTACTTGAGAATTACAGTGACGAAGCTGCCCTACTGTGTGAACCTGAATCCTCAGAGAACAATGACTGTGTTTAATTTTTTGCATTCCAAAGCCTGAAGAGATATTCAACAAGGGATTAAGCAAGAGAGACTGACTCCCCTGGACTTTCAGCACATCATTTGACTTACATGTTGCTTTCCTCACTTGTAAGCTGAGGGAACACTAGTATGTCCTATGGAAAGTTCTCAGCTTCATGTAGGGCACTTAGTGAACAGTCTGCTCAGGGAAGTGATTGTTACTCAGTAGATAATTCAGCTTTCAGTAATTACAAAACTCTTCACTTAGCACTGAGCAAGTAACTTGTACAAGTCAATTAAAAGAGCAACTCGGTGCACTTCCAGTTCAACATATCAGTCTTCTGTTTAGCGAACAGGTTGTGGTCAACATACAGGCATTGTCAGGAGAGCATTAAAAAAATCTTGTTTTTCTAGGTGAATTATCAGAATGGAATGAAATTATGTGGAAGCAGTTCTACGATCAAATACTCTTTCCCAGACAGAGCATGCCAATTTTAGGATAGAGAAACTACTCTAATACTTCCCAGGTAACTATCACTCAGGTTCTAAAACTGAGCTCAGGTTGAGAGACATTTAAAAGCAAACCCTTGCTGAGGCCTGACAGCTAGGTCTCTAAGTCACATGACTGACTTCCCATTAAAACTTTGCCTCTTAAGTAAACAAAAGAGAGAACAAGAGAAATGGAAAAGTTTGGCCTTCTTCCCTGGGTTCTGGCAAAAATGTTGCAGGAGGCTTTCCCTTGAAGGACAGTAGGAATTTCCCCCCAAATGCGGCTGAACTCACTCCACTTCTGCAAGCTCCCTGGGACTCAAATTTGTCACTGTGGGAACCATCTGACAGTTTCTTTAAGTGCCTCCAGATAGAGATATGAATCGGATTAGCTCCCTGCCTGGGAACAAGTCTCCTCGGGGTTATACCCATGTGCAAAAAGTGCACCCAGATGTTAGTGAACAACTGCACTGTCACTTTTCCCCTTCCAGAATCTCTGTCAAAAACACTGCGGAGTCAGGACTATAAATGTGCTGTGAATGAGATCCAGTAACAGAAACTGGTGTTGTTTATTCATCAGGTATACTAGACCATGAGTGAGAACATAAGGCTGCTGACATCGCTCATTTCAACATTTCACTGAAAGATAACAAAATGTGTCTGCGATATGCATTTTCTTTAACCTCTTTGAATGGAACAGGAAAGTCAACAAGGGAATAGGTCTATAAGGTTAGAGTTGAACATTACCTAACCCAGCCCAATCTCTACACTCGAGGTTTTGAGCAATGACACTCAGCTAGTTAGTGGGGAGTAAAAAATGGAATTCAAGTCTCCACTTGTAATCCTATATTCCTTCTGGAAAGCCACACTCCCATCTGACAGCCAATGGGGGCTGGAGGTAAAGAATAGTCAGGGATATGCCTAAGAGACAGAAGCAAGTCACACACTCATTGCAGGGGTCCTTAAGAAACTCACATTATGGTCTCTGTGTCTAAAATCTCACTTCTGCTAATCTGAAACAAAGGGAAAGCCAAAGACTGACTGTCTTCCAAGCCTACTTGCCATTGTTGCCTTGTGTTGGAAGACGGAAATTCTCAGACATGGGTCATGCAAAAGTCCCTCAGGAGTTCTCAATTTCTTGGCCTGCAATCTTATGTTTACCCATTTTTTTTTTTCAAGACCAAAAACAGTTATTTTAAAAAACAGTCCTGAAAAGACTTGTAATCCAGATGAACATTTCCTCTTTGATCTCCCAAATAGTTATGCAACTTCTGCCACTGGCACTTGCCAGGCAATGCTTGAAGGCTTGACAATGAATGCAAGAAACCAGGCTCCTCTTCCTCATCCCAGGCTCTAGCTATCCTCTTCCCTCTTCCTTGCACCATCGTGGTCAACCCTACCTCTCTGCTTCCTCATTTAGTCATCTCAAGACTCTGGGCAAACTCCTTTGTCCGTTAGGTCTTCTTAAACCTTTCTAGTCCTCACTATATCATCAAATTTAGTACTGAATTTAAGCATGTCTGATGTCACTCAGTGTTGGCACATCTGTGTTAGTTCCCTATGAGGTTGAAGTTTCTTCAGTAGACTCTGAGTCCCTCAAGGGCACGGCCATGCCCTTGTTTTGTAGTTATCATACGGCTTTGCATGTAGTCAGAGCTCAAAAGTAAACACTGATTGTTTTTATCTCTAATGCTCGGAGAATAGAAGTCATAATTTATACTTTTTGAGTATCTCCTGTCACATATCAGGCAGGATACCGAGATTTACTTGATTTACATATTCCGCAGTTAGTGCATTATAGGGTGTGTAGCAGGATCTGTGGTCGCTACTCACTAGATATCAGTAGCACACCCATGTGCTCTCCCTATCCCAACTATGACAACCAAAAATGTTTCCAGACATTGCCTAAAGTTCCCTTGGGGGGCAGGGGAGTGAAAACCATCCCTGATTGAGAACCACTGAATATATTACCTTTATAGCCATAATGGAGGTGCCAGTTGCAAAGAGTATGTTGTAACCTTTCTGGATCTCTGCGCTTTACAGAGACAGGATGTCAACAAAAGTGTCGCACGAACATAGCTCAAGCTCGTTCTTACCCATGGGCCCGTCAAGGGCCATCTTTTATGCAGACTGTTTTAGGCAACTTGTCTCAGAGGACAGGGTAAGGGCTGAACCACTTTTGTGTGTTAGTGCTTCCTGTGTAAACCTGAGCGGTCTTAGTCAAGTTTGTAAAGAGGTGCCAGAGAAATAGCTCATTTTCTTTCAACTCTTGAACATAGTGCAAGTGCTTCGCTGAAAGAATGTTTCTCCCTCCCTGAGCCTGGGATTGCTAGTGTGGAGTAAAATATCACAGAAATTTGAACTCAGAGCCAAAAAAAGAGAAATGAGTTATTTTACTAAAAGGCATTTGAGATGACATGGCCTACGTCTACACTACATTTGCATGCTGGAGACCAATGTGGAGACACCACTTCTCCCTGTGGGCTCCGCCAATTAGCATTCTTGCCTCTTAGCAAGCCCCTGAGAGGGCAAAAGAAAGTTTGACTCTGTCTTAGACATTCACTGGTGAACCAGTAGCGAGACAAAAATGAGTATAAACACTTCCTGAGAAGGTAACAATTAATTCTAAGGATGGCAATTTATCACACAGCTGCAAAGGGACACAGAAGAGCCTGGGGTGCACTTTTTGGTGGCAATTCATTGGTGCGTCTGAAGTTCATTTGTCTCCCTTGCACATACGTACACAGAAGAGTGAGGATGGAGACTTGGCAACAGGGAGAACAAAAGGGAAGGAGGAATGAGAACCCTGCTCAGGTTATTAATGGAGTGGATTCGAATTTCATGAATCTTAACATTCTGCTCTTGGCATGAGCAATCGATCACCTGAAATGCTACAATGCACTCAACAATTAGGGCAAACTCTAGACAAGGGGGGCTGGCCATGTGTCTTAAGGTCAAGCAGCTGGGCAATGGGCAAGCACCAGAGAGGGAGAAGGAATGTGTAAAGGGAAAGGTTTGGTTTTTGTCTCTCTCTCCCCTATTCCTCCGTGCACTTTCCATTTCAGTCCCCTTAGTCCTCATTTTCATCTTTCTTCAATCAGGCTCCCAGAATTCATAAAGCAACTCGTTGTAAAGATGAGGACCTGTAATTACTTATAAACACTTATCTGTGTTTACTTATTTACCTAGGATATTTTCAACTCTTACCTCGAGGTTCCTATATTGACATTTTCCTCTCTGGTATGTGCTAACATATACCCAGGTCTCCCAGATTCCTGAAAGACTACAATATCTTCCCAATGTGGTGGACAGGGGTGGATGGTGCAGATAGCACTACATACAAATAATTTTGAATTAAACTCACTCAAGACCATGGTTATTAGAGACAACCAGTGCATTCCTTGCTTCATAACCTCAAGGGAAGAGAATGGACATTAACTCATGATCTCTAATATTCCAGGTATTTTGTTATACTCCACCCATCCTTCCACCCATCTGTCCATTATTCTTTTATTTTAAAAAATTATGTCGAATGTGTACCAAGGAAGGCACTAATCTAAGTATCTGCCCAAATGAAGCCTAAAATCTCTTAGGAGAGGTGGATGTGAAAAGACAATTACAATACAGAATCAATAGTCAGGCAATGATAAGTTCCATTACTATGGAAACACATGGAGAGGCATGTGGATCTTAGATAAGATATCCCCAAAGAGGTAAAATCTGAGCTGGGCTTTTTGGGATAAAAGAAAGATTGAGATACTGGGTTTTCAGCAGAGAGACCAGCATGTTTATGGCATAAAAGAGGAAAGTTCATTTGGGAATTCATGCTGACAAGCAAGCATTATGTGGGAGGGGTGGGGTAATAAGAATTGGAACTGGGAAGAAGGCAGAGGAGCAGGCCATTCTAAAGAGATCACTTTTAATCCTGAAGGCAATGAGATCCTTTGGCAGTTTTAAGCTAGGAGATGGCTCCATCAGACAAGCTCTGCAAAAGGCTACCCTGACCGCTCAGTGGGAAATACTGACGAAGGGCAGGATTGAAGTCCATGATACCATCTATGAAACTAGTAAAGTAACGAGACAACGACAGTGACAGTGGGCAGGTGGGGTGGACTTAGTAGCTGCTAAATAGGTAAAAAGAGATGTCAAGTTGACTCATGTAAACATCACACCAGTCCTAAAAGGCAGATTTTTTAAAGATTTTATTTATTTATTTATTTATTTATTTATTTGAGAGAGAGAGAGAGAGAGAGCATGCTGGGGGAAGCAGAGGGAGAAGCAGGAGCAGACTCCCTGCTGAGCAGGAAGCCTGATGCCGGGTTTAATCCGAGGACCCTGGGCCATGACCTAAGCGGAAGGCAGATGCTTAACTGACTGAGCCACCCAGGTGTCCCTCCTATAAGGTAGATATTAATACCCACTTTACAGATGGGTCTCAGCAAGGTTAAGTAACTTGTTCAGGGTCATACAATAATAAACCCACAGAGATGTCATAAAATCTTCGATGTCTGCCTCCAAAGATCAATTTCTTCTCACTGAATTGAGCATGATTTAGCTCTCTGGAATTCTTATTAATATGTTAAATCCCAGGGATTAAAAACGAGTAAGAATTTTTAAATCTTCCTGACAACAAGTTGCTCAGAATCTAGTAAACTATTAGAGACTCCATTGCTACCACACCCTATCTCTTGCCTTCATCTGAGCGGTTGGTCCTGGGATAGCTCTTTTATAATCTAATAATTCTTACAGTCGGGAACAGAACCCAGAAATTGAGTTTAAAGTTTTCCCTCCCTCAGATTTCATTCCATTACCTACGTAATCCCTCGTACTACTTGTGGCCAGCTACTTTCAACTATCTGTAGTCTGTAATGTCACTTCCTCTGGGTTGTCACTTAGCCAAACTCCAGATACTTAGCCCCTTTAATCTTTCTTCATAAGTCTTTCCTTCAATTACCTATTCAATTCTGTTGCTTCTGCCTGGCTTAACTCCAATTTGTCTACATCTTGAAAAATTCTATGGAAGCAAAAGATAGAGTGCTCTTATTAATAATTCTGCTTATGTATCATGTATTTTCACCATTTTCAAGCCCCTTTTTATTACTTGGGAATTTTTGCATGAAAATAACATTACATTTCTTGAGGAACCTGTCTACTCCAACTCTTCATGTCTCCAAGGAGATCTCAGACCACCCACCTTTCCTATGCCAAAGCATAATGATGTAGAAGGAGAAGGAATGGTAAGTATGATTAACATACTACGAGGCAGTAATGATCTGTTTCTGGAATTAGTTGGGTAGTGAGATTTTTTTTTATTGTTGTTCTTTTAAGGCTGCTGGAGGATGTAGGAAGAATAAAAATAAAATTTATCTGCAAGATGTTTCCAAATGGAATGCATTTATGACATTCTTATAGGGCTTATTTGCAGCTCTTTAAAAATAATTGACTATCTAATTAGAGAGATAGATCACATCGGTATAGAACACATATACAGATAAATACTGTTTTTTATGGCTTCCACTATCACAGATATAGAAACATACAGAGTGAAACTCACTCAATATTTTAACTCTTAAGTTTTCTGTGTCTTATACATATTTTCCTAAATGGGGTTTCAAACATGATTGAAAAGCTCCTTACTTTTACCATTTATTTTAATATAATTCTGATTCACTAAAGACAGAAATGTCCCATGGTATGTACACACACACACACACACTCACACACACACAGGCTGAACAAAATTCTGAAGAACTGTTTCTCTCTGCTTGGTTGAAATACTCAGATAATATTGAGAAAAGTATAATGGGTTTAATCCTCTTTAGTAACTTATTTATGGCTTATTTATATCTGCTTGAAGTATCTCATTGGGAAAGAAGACTTGGAAATGGACAAGGACTCTGACTGATCAATCAATATGGACTCACGTAGCAGCACAGATGGGGTCTCCAGAGGCTCTGGTGTTAAACAGCAAGCCCAACCACTGCTTGTTTAGAATGTGGTGAAGGTCCTTAAACTCCCTACCCTGATCTACTTGTCTGAGAAGCATAAGAGGTGCCAATATAAAGTATGCACCGATGTTCATCACTATAAGTAAATCACTTCTAGAGGCACTGTTATGGATAAGAGCACCAAGCCTAGGCTAGCTGAGTGAGACAATGTGGCAGAGAAGGTGGGTAATTCACCACGGAGGCAGGACTTGAACTGAATCTTGAGGAGTTACTACTTTTCCAGGCAAAGAGAGTGGGTAAAAGAGAGCAATAAGGATAGTAATAGCTAACATTTATTGATTGCTTACTATATACCAGGCACTAGCCTAAGTATTTGAAATATATGAACTCATTTTTCTCCTCAATAACCCTATGGAAATGTTGATACCTTTATTATGTTCATTTCATAAATGAATAAGCATGTTCTTGTACATGTTACATGTTCCCAAGTAGAAAAAACAACATTTCTAAAGTTCTAGTAGGGTATTACTAGAATGTTGGTGCATGGGAGAAATATTAGTAGATGAGAAAGGAAAAGAAGGCAGGGGTGGGAAATCTATAAAGCCTTATAAGTATGATTCTACCTGGAAGGTGAGGCTGGAATTCATGTAACTGTGAATTTCTCTGCAATAAACATCCTTACTTATTTAGAAAGGAAAATCAGTAAAAGTATAAAAGTCAGGGAATTTGAGCATGAGAGAGAGAAACAGAGCGTCCTCATCTGAAGACAGGAGGTAGCTGATGGAAGGGGTTGGAGGCAGATTCACAGAAGGCTGCTTTTCATTATCTCAATTTTGCTTTTAAGATAGGAAAGCCCTGGATATATTTACAAGCTGAAGGAATGATATTAATGGCGCCACTGGAAAGTGTAGGCAATAAACGATGCCAAAAAGCCTGGAAAGAGGCCGGGTGGAAGGATGAAGAGCACAAGATTTTGAACAAGAGGATGAAGGGATTCTCCTCAAGTGAGCACTGATCTGGGTAAACTTAGAGCTAAAGGAATTCAAAGAAACTCATGATTGATGAGTTTGATGAAAAAAAGTCACACTAGAAACCCAATGGTACAGATGTGAAGAAGAGAACTCAAGTGGGAGGTTGAAAGGATGGTGATCAAGTTAGAGATGAGGAGGTTGCTAATCAAGGAAAGGGAAGTCTTCTAAGGTGAGGCTGAAGGCATTGTTCCAGTTGGATAAACGGTAGAAACCATTTGAAATGATATAGAATGAGTATAATCAGAGGGAGAAGGGAGTTGAGGACAATAATGAGGGGCAATTTATAGATTAAGGGAACCTTGCTGAAGCAGGAAAGCAGCTGGATTAAGTATGAGAATTGAGATATTTAAAGGGTTTTAGTTTCAGAGTTTTAGAGTTCAGGGTAATGTAGGACAAGGCCATCGAGCTGGGTTATTGCAGAGAGGGGGGCTGGTTGTTGTCCTAGGTCAAGGCACTATCATCTCTTACCTGAACCGTTGCAGTAGTCACATAACAGGTATCCAGGACTTTGCTAACAATCTTTGCTAACATGGCGGCCAGAGTGATCTTCAAAGAGCATAAATCACATCATGCTGCTCCACTATTTAAGACACTTTAATAGTTTGTCGATGAACTTTAATAAAATCCTAACTCCTTTCCATGGTGCAATAGGCCCTGTATCATTAAGTCCCTGTCCAACCTCTCAGACCTTACCTCCTACCAGATCTCTGTCACTCATCTTCTTTCAAACTCCCCCAACGTGTTTCAACCAAGGGCCTTCACATAACCATTCCCTCTGTCATAAATGTTCTTCCAGAGTTTAGATGCCTGAATCTTCTGGTCATTCATGATTTCAACTTCATTGTTTCCTCTTCAGAGAGATTGTCCCTAAAGTAGCTACCCATCCACCACTAACCCTCTAGGACATCTCCCTGCTTTATTCTCTTGACAGCATTTGTCAGTGCATACTCTATTCTCTTCTTTATTTATAGGCAGTCTCTACTTCTGCACCCAAAATGTATATTCCATAAGAACTAGAATAAACAATTATAATTGTTGCAACCTCAAAGTTTAGAAGAGTGTTTGGCCCATGGCAGGAATCACCCTACACTTTCCACCCATGTTGGTTAAATGGGTGAGCTGAGAGGCTGGGCCCATGAAGGATGTCTACTCTTTGGGTTTCTGAGCCCTTCATTTTATAGGCAAAGGTTTAACCGTCTAAGAGGCTATATAATTCAAGTATAGGGATGATTAAGAAATTACATCAGTGAGCCCTGGTCAAAAAACAAAGCTAAGAAAAGAAAGGGCACTGCAGTAGCCTGGGCTCCTTAAACCTGGTGATGAGCTGTCACAGTCTTCTAGGAAGTCCATGGAGTATTATTTCCAAAAGCTGTATTATTGAGACATTTACAACTTAAAACACAAACATTTTGCACACTCAGAATTGAATTGCATTGCTTTCTTCTGATATGGTAAAGAGATATAAATTGCAAGGTAATAAAAACCTTGACCTTCCACCAAGCCTCTCTATGATCTTTTTTCCTAAAGCTCTGTGGGTAATCTTACTACAAATATAGTTTTAAACACAGAAGATATATTGAGATTTGAGTCTGGGAAGGAAGTTTGAAAGAATCAACATGCTGCTGAGGGACCAATACCATTTTTAACTTGGTTGGACCATGTAGCTTTTCTGTTAGTGATGATGGTGGGGACAGCTCCATCAAAAAAGGCAGAAAAATGGTCAGCATGGGAGTCAAAGCCATGACTGCTTTTGAGGACTCGGACCTAGAGCCTTTCTAAGGAAGCGACTGGATAGCTGATAGGTGCCCTTTCCCAGTTCAAATTCTTCTTCAAAATTGTAGTCCTGTTATCAAGAGAAGACTGCATTGATATCTACTAGTTGGTGAATCCTACCCAAAGGAAATATACCATCTCCTCGTACCAAGAAGAATCGTCTAAGAAAGTCTTGTCTTCTGAATGATCTAAGATAGCATTTAAATGCAACACAGGGAACTGAATGCTCCTTGCCATTTAAGAAGGAAGGAATCATCTGGGTAAAAACTTAAAGCAAGCTAAGTTCGGAAGCAAAGACTGTGAAAACTAGTATTCATCCAGGTTTGGGGAGAGGTGCCTGTTATTATTACTAATAATCAGAACAATAATAAATGAATTTAATCCTAAAGCCGGAGGTGTAATTGACAGTGTAGGCATGCAAGTCTTATAATTACCCCAGTCTCAGCTGTGCCTGGGCAGTGAGAGTGGGAAGAACTAGAAAAAAGAATTACAATTAAAAAGAAATTGACATATATGAATTGAATTGGGCACATTATCTCCAGCTTCTGGTTCAGAATTTGTATTATAAAATTAAATAGACTAATTAGACTGCAGGAAGACTTCCACTGAACTCCACAGTTTTTACCAAGGAAGAAGAAAAACCAAAGCAAGGAATGAGAAAATAGGGGGAAAAAAGATCAGAAGTTTTAAAATTACTGATTTCTCATTAAGAGTGTTCTACTGAGGAAATGCGTGAAAAACAGGATGGCTGTAAAGTCCAGAAACCTAGATGCATATACATACTAAATGTTTTCCTGATATTACAATACATCATAGTTTGCATGACATTAGTGACGGGACATCCATGACAATTAGTGTCCGATCTATTCAATGTGAATAGTCACTCATTAGCAAACATAGTTCAATGTCCTGTGCAAAACTGTGATAAACACAGTATATTAACGTATTTCCAACAATCCTTACACATGTGTCTCTGAGGCTTTGCCCTAAATTATTTGTGCCTTTGACTTTCATTTAGGAAACCTGTGCCTCTGGCATGCTACAGAGGCAGTAGTCAAGAGTATTCAGAACTGGGGAAAAAGCCTACTCCACATGGTCATGCCACTCAGTCCAGCTTTGGAAACTTCCATTCAACCAGTCCCATACCACTCTGTCATAGCAATGGGATGGTGCTTCACCTTGTGGGAAATCTTTTGAGTGGCTTTCTGCTAGCCCTTCAAGTGTGGGCATTAACTGGGTCACTTAACATGGTCAAATCTGGTATATTTCCATACTTTAGAGCCAAATCACAGACCAAAGGCTGAGAAACATGATGCACTATGATCCCTATAGCAGGGCCTTAGCATAGGCTAATTCCTTTTGCTTGGAATACTTTCCCCTGTCCTCCTCTTTGGCCTCCCCAAATTCTCATCCTAAATAGCAGAGGTCCTACACTGCATCCTCAAGAAAATCCTCCCAGGTCAGAACACAAGCTCAGGTCCCTTTCTGTTGTCTTGGCATCCTGTCCTTCATCATACTTGTCATGAATGCAGTTAAATACTTATTTGTAAAATTGGTTTGTTTTATGCCTTCTTCCCACGATGTCACTCTATGAAGACAGGCAGCATACATCTGTCTTACTCACCCTTCCATCTCTATCTAGATTCTTCTATATAGTAGGCAGTCGCCATTGAATATTTGTGAAGTAATTAATCTTCCTTTTTCACTTCTCTGCCACCATCTTGAATTCAAATTAAATACTAGAAAGAAAGACTACAAAGACCCCCTTTGTAAATGTCACCTCCACCCTACAAGTGAAAACCAAAATAGAAGTTTGCCAGAATCTCTCCCGTCCTTTAAGGAAAAAATACTTCCACCCACCACCTAGATCTCTCTCGTCTCAGGGAGTTTTGAGGAAGGCTGGGAGATCTGGCGGAGGCTGTGTTCCACTGTCAAATCATTCCCTCAGCCTCATTACTTGAGCTCTTGAGGACACAACACGATTTAACAGCGCCAGACACGACAAAGTCAACTCTGATATTTTCTAACATAATCGCCTTTCATTGTACATTGCAAAGGAAAATGTCTCTTGAATTTAAAAAGGATGCTGAGATAGGAAAAATGTTTACAACAGAAGAAAGAGGAAAGCGTTCTTACAAAAATGCCTAACATGGTGTGGAGGAAAACAGAAAAATGCAGCCCACTGAAAATGAGGCTGGGGAGAGAGAGAGAAGCACATCTTAAATCCCCTCTTATCAGTGACATGATTGGCTTTGTTTCATGTGATTTATATTTCCCTCTAATTACTCTGCACATTGTTGATCACAACATAACAAAAATGAATTGTCTAGACATTTATCACAAATCCCCCAATTGAAAAAAAAAAAAGAATCTAAAAAAATAACAAATTAAATTAAATTAAATTAAAAAACCATGAATCTCCCTGTAGCTACTGGAGTCAAAAGAATATTTTGTAGGTGTTTTCTGTATGGCTCTATAGTACTTTCATTATGGCTTTGGAAGTGAATTTTGCTATTTATCCTCCTCCTTCTTCAAATATTTTGATCTACTTCAGAGCTTCCAGCAATCTTTGTTTTCTGGTTGTAAATGTTTATAGAAATGATTCCCTATAGAAATAGCTTTGGGAGCATCCTCACCATCTACACTCAAACTTCCCCTGAAACCTTCTATTTATGATTTTCTCATTCTGGCCTTCAATCATCTCTCCTCCAATGAATGTAAACCTTTGGCTCATACTTCGTATAATTACTTAATCAAATCCTATTTCTAGTAGATCATAGGACCACAACATTAATTCACTGATATAGATAGATAGATAGATAGATAGATAGATAGATAGATAGATTGATTTTTTTGCTGGATCCCTGTGCTCTTAGAAGGGTAGAAAATATGTGGGGGTAATTCTGTAACACCTATTAACAATCACATGTAAAGTGAAATTAATCAACATATTACAGTGATAATACTGACAGAAGCAGAAAGCCAAGAGATGGAACTCAATGGCATGGAAGCATGCTGACTGATGTTTCATTGCATACAAATTCCAAAGTGACAATTCTAATCCTTGCAGCTCTTCAAAAAATAGAAGCATCTGGCATGTAGCAGAAGACTGGGCTATGCTCATTTCTGGGTGCAAAATGTTCAAAACATTTATATATGTTATTTAATTCATATTCTCTCTGAGGTGGCTAGGGAATGAGTATTAGCGTGAAAGTAAAAAAAAAAAAAAAAAAATACACAAAACTAGAGGCCCCTAAGGGAGCACAAAAAAGAATTCAAAGTTTTGTCTCAGCATATGGAAGGAGTTGGTAATATGATAATTCTTACCAGAACTTTGTACTTATAGTAAGTTTTATATAATCATCATAATAAATACAGAAATATATAAATATGTTTATATATCATATAAAATACTCATGGCTCCATTATACCATTTGTTATCCTTCAAACTCCATGCTTTTCTGAAATTATAGTTGGTCGTTGTGTGTGTGTGTTGTAAATGGTTAGTAACAGCTGAACAAATTATACCAAAATTAGGGTGCCAACACAGGGCAGCTAACGGGCGAGGTACAACAACGGTACAAGAGCCCAAGGGTTGGGGGAGCAGCACCATGTAGTTCCGGAGACCTCGGCTGTAAGTGCTAGCTTGAGGTCTGCTGATAACGAGCTGAGATTCAGGGAAAGAAAAACAACAACAACAACAATAACAGGTACAGTCTAGGAATCAGACATCAAACTGTTATCTCAACAATGGCAACATGGAATGCCTGAAGACCCTGGACAATGCTTTCAAATGTATTAGTGAAGATGATTTCCAACCTACAAGTCCCTCCCAGGGAAACTATTAAGCAGGGGTGGGGATGGATAAGATGTCCTTCAGACAGACAAAATCTCAATGGTTGTACTTTTCACCCACCCTTTCTCAGGAGGCTACAGGAAGAGGCACACCTTCAGAATCAGCAAGCAAACTAAGAAAGACAAAACTTGGGATCTGACATAAAACCGAAGCTCAGGGTTTTCCCAGAATGAGAAGCAAGGATGATCCGGGATGACAGCTGCCATATCAGGCTGGCTCAAGCTGTATCGGACTGGAGACAGACAGAAAAGTATCAGGGAGAATGCCAAGAAAAAAAGTATTAATGATAGACTACCTGTGTGCTATTTGTTTGTTTGGTGGTGGTGGTGAAGAATAATTGGCACACAATATCGTATTAGTTACCAGTGTACAACACAGTGATTTAACATTTATGTATATTACAAAATGGTCATCACAATTACGCAGCTACCATTTGTCACCATACAGAGTTATTACAATATTATTGACTATACTCCCTTTGCTACATTACATCCCTGTGTCTTACTTATTTTATTACTGGGAGATTGTGCCTCTTAATCTCCTTCACCTATGTTATCCACCTCCCACCCCTCCCCTCAGGCAACCACCAGTTTTTTCTCTGTATCTATGAGTTTGTTTCTGTTTTGTTATGTTTGTTTTGTCTTGTTTTTAGACTCCATATATAAGTAAAGTCATATAGTATTTGTCCTTCTCTGATTTATTTCACTTTGCATAATACCCTGTAGCTCCAGCCATGCTGTTGCAAATGTCAAGATTTTATTCTTTTTTATGGCTGAGTAATATTCCATTGGATGGATGGATGTATATATGTAAGTATAGAAAGAAACTGTGGTGTGTGTACACACACACACACACACACCATTTTATCTATTCATCTATCGATGGACACTTACGTTGCTCCTATATCTTGGGTACTCTAAGTAACACTGTGATGAACCTAAGAGTACATTCATCTTTCAAACTAGTGTTTTTGTTTTCTTGGGATAAATACCTAAAAGCGGAATTACTGGACCACTTTTTTTTAATACTATACCCAAAACTAAACTCAATGAATTAAAGACTAAGACCTGAAACCATAAAAGTCCTAGAAGAAAACAGGCAGAAAGCCCTTCGACACGGGTTGTAGTGACAGCTTGGATCTGCTCCTCAGGCAAGGATGATAAAAGCAAAAACAAACAAATGGGACTATAACACACCAAAAGGCTTTTGCACAGCAAAGGAAAACAGCAACAAAATGAAAAGGCAACCTACTGAATGGGAGAAGATATTTGCAGATGATATATCCAAGAAGGGCTTAACATCTAAAATATATAAAGAACTCATAACATTCAATATAAAACAATCTAATAAACAATCTCATTGAAAAATGGGCAGAGGATCCAAGAAGATATTTTTCAAAAGAAGACCTACAGGTGGCCAACAGGCACATGAAAAGATGCTCAGCATCACTAATGATCAGGGAAATGCAAATCAAAACCGCAATGAGGTATCACTTCACACCTGTCAGAATGGCTAGAATTAACAAGAAAAGAAATAATGTGTGTTGGAGAGGATGTGGGGAAAAGGGAACTCTCCTGCACTGTTGGCAGGAGTGTAAATTAGCAAGCCACTCTGGAAAACAGTATGGAGGTACCTCAAAAAATTAAAAAGAGAACCATCATACGAGCCAGCAATTCCACTGCTGGGTGTTTATCTGAAGAAAACGAAAACACTACCCGTGTGTTTATGTTGAGAGAATTTTCATAGCTGTGTTGGCTATAGCACTGATAGGTGGATAAAAAAAAAATAAGCTAATGAGAAAATGAGGGTATTTATGAATAAAGAGTTGCAGGAGAAAGGAAATATCAGGAGTGGACATTTATTCCATTTTTCCTCCCACTGCTTGAACCCTCAGTTCCTAGAATAGTGCCTGGCACATTCTAAGCACCCAGGGAATATTTGTGGAATAAATGAGTGCATGTATGATTTTACATTTTTCCTCAATAAACAAAAGTCATAAAAATGTAAACTCAGAACCCTGATTCAATCAAAATGTGACAGAATTTTATTGGGAAATTGAAGGTGAGGAAATGCGTGTGAGCTGGAAAACGGAGAGGGTGAGAAAATGCAATCCTTTTCTTCCAGAGTCAGAAGATATTAGTTAACATTTAACTGAAAAAGTCAAGAAATATAAGCATATTATTAGAAATATGTAGATAAATGTCTGAAAAAGCATCTAAGAGGGTTGCCAGTGTAGAGCAGGACTACAGGCACAGGGAGATGTACGTTCTCTTGTTGTCTGCTTGTTTCCTTTTCTTTTCTTTTTTTGTTTGTTTTTAAAGTAGATGCATTAGATAAAAATTAAATTAAACCATCAAATTAATACATGCTTATTGTTTAAATTTAAAAAGGTGGGCAAGCAATGATGAAATCAGAACTTGAAACCAAGTTGGTGCATCTCTAAAGCTCAATCAGTCATGTGGGCTGAACAGCTGGACAATCTCTGAGATGCTCCCAATATCAACATTCCACGAAACTACAACCTCAAGCCAATACACAAAATACTTGCAATAAACATCGTACACCTAGTCCTTGAGATGAAAATTTGTTTCAAATGCAATCGTTTTATGGTAATGTGGTTTTACTACTGCCAACTTGTTAGCCAAAAAAGAGACGTTGTTTAAATTTGACACTTGACTTTTCTGAGCGGAAATTAAAGACCTTATTCTGAGAGCCGACCCGTAGAAATACAGGTGGCTGCTGCCTCTTGCCGCTGTAACTATAATAGCAGATGAGCGAGCTACAGTTTCGGTAGAAAACGGACTTAAAAAATGAGCTCAGATTCAGAAAACACTTAAAAGCCCTACCAGACCATTAAGGTGGAAATAGATTCATTCTTTGTTTCCCCAAAGCCTGGACTCTTCCCATGCCCAATGTTTGTGTAATAGACTAAATGCCCCATGAGGAAAGAGGGTCTTTGTCTGTTTTGTGTTTCTACAACTTGAGTGCCTAGAATAGGACCTAGCCCACAGTAGGCACTTAATTTACTCAAGCACTTGTTAACTGAATACAAAATCCAACTAAAATTGAAGTTACGTGTGGCACCGCAGCTATAAATTCCACTTCCGCATAAACTCAACTCCGGAAATACAGCATTTTCTAAATCAGATTATAGTACTTTCTGTCTAGGTTAATGAATTTGCCACTTTATCAGTAGACACATGTGTTGTGATAATGCTTTTACTATGGTCCCATCTTCCCAACAAAGACCACTGTTGTGTAGTCCTCCTAAAAAACGGAGCCAGAAATTACCTAGCAATCACCCTTTCTTTGAATGAGAAACAGGAGAGAATCTGACACTGTGGCTTACACAATACCTACACGGAGAGCATTATTTTTTTTTAAAATAATCCTTTCAAAAACTTGAAATCAGCCAGGATATGGAGGCAATTATATTATGAGAGTTACAGAGCAATGAAATTATTCTGTCCAGTCTTTTTGCATAAGTGGTCAGGAATAACATTTGCATACGTCATATCATATTGATTCTTGTAGACAGAAACTCAATAAAGACAAAAGAACACATGCAAAAATGAATGCCAGCGGGGGGAATACAGAAGACACAGATGGAGGCATCTATGATGTTTGGCTTTAAAATAACACAACAAAAATAAAATAAACAAACAAAACCAGAAATAAATGGTAACAACAACAAAACCCCATCCAGGTCAGTTCTCTTTAGCATAAAGTGTCTATTCCTACCTTGCCCTTGCTCATTTCTCCCCCATGAAATCGGTTTTCAAATGTCATCCGCTCCCCCTTGCCAAGCAGAATAGATAGGGCAGTAAGGAGCTAATAATGATGATAATAATAATAATAATAATGAGAAATGGCCTCAGAAATATATTTCATGTTTCTTTCTTTCTCCTTGTCTTTCTTCGGAGGAATAGCTTCCCAGCCAGTGGGGCATTAATCATCAGAACAGCAGCTCTGAGATAAAGGCTGGGTGAAATTTCATTGTGCATTATAGTGCGAGTTGTGGGTGCATGAATGTGTCTCTTTCAGTATCTGGAAGGAGAAAGTGGAGAGGCAGAGGAGAAAAATCTGTCATTTTATATATTTATACTGCTCAAGATGGTCAGGACTGGTTCCCCATTGTTACTGCGGATTAAAATCATTCACGTCCTTCTGCTTTCATCAGAGGTCACCTCTCAGAAAGGGGGATAAATATTATGACAAGTTAAATTCTACCTATTTTTTTCTTCCATCTGCCTCGGGGGCATGTAGCAGAGTAAGGGACAGGAGGAGGGGACAGTGGACCCAGGCCTGTCTGATGGCATACAGTGTTCTTTGTTAATCCTCAACTGCGTATCCATTCTCTCCCTTACGGAATGGTTTGGGTTAGCAGTTCCTGTTTTGGAAGATCCCTGAATGAAGTTTGGGGACACTGTTTGGGAGAGGGCGCTAAACAGACGTTACAACTGCTTAGCAGGAAACTGGAAGTATCTACGAGACCCCTGCTCCACAAAATAAGGTCCATGTACTACAAAGGACGTCAGCTGGGAGCTAGCTAGAAATGCAGCATCTTACGCCCCGCCCCAGAACGGAATCCGAATCCGTGCTTTAAGGTCACCCAGGGGATCTGTGTACACCTAACAGTTTACGAACCACTATTCTAGCTAACACATGCAAACCCATGAGCACCCTCCCTTTCTTTCTTCACACATACACATGCACACACACAAACCCAGATGGGATGAGAGAGAGAAGAGGCTGCATTATATACACAAGTCAATCAAATTTCTATCAAGCCATTCTCTCAGTGACTGCTAGCCACCACAGATACGGTGTGCGTTTACCTCCCCAGCCATCTCATCCCTGCATGATGAGAAAACCAAGGAGAACCTCACATTCTCCATTTAGCTAACAGAACTAGCTCTCTAGACAACCCAAGGCATTAATTAGAAGGTTTCAAAAGGCAGGGCTGTCATAACAGCTTCAGTGTGTTTCTAATTTTTACAATCATTCAAACATGCACCAGAAAGGTATGAAAGCACATCCCACCCCTCCTACTGCCTTGTCAAAGACAGAATGGAAATATCTGTCTTGAAGCCTGGCTAGCAATGATTGCTACTTGAAGTCACTTCCTTGCCATATATAAATAGAAATAAAGGGTTGTGTTTTAAGAAAAAAAAAAATAGAACCAATTCTTGAACCTCAGTTTAAACTGGAATCATTGATTCTTTTTGACAACTCAAGAGACATTAAGTAGTTTATCTTCTACACGGGGTGGGCATTGTGGAACCCCTTCTGAACTTTCTCGGCAAAGAGGGCAGATATGAAAAGCATCATTGTTTGTTTTGTAATTTTAATTATATCAAAGATATTCTATTAATTTCTCTCAATCTTAGCCATCCCATCCATGAAATGAGTAGAATGTTGTTACAGCGATGTTATTACAGAGTATTTCTGCTTGTTCTTCTCCTCTCCTCAACTTTCCTCGTCCTTCCTCTAGTTGATTTATTCACCCATCAGCTGTCACTGTACGTGCAAGGTACCATAGTAGACACTGTTGAAAACATTGGAAAAGAATGTGACTCTATCCTTACACTTGTTAGACAAGGAAAGAGTGGCGACCTAAGGGCGTTAATTGCCATGTCTTAGGCCAAATGGTTAATTAGTAACAGAAGAAAAAATAAAATGTAGATGCTAAGGAGACCTGGATTAGAAAACATCAACAACCTTTTATTAGGTCACGCCAGTTTAAGCCCTTGACTTTCTTATCTTAACCCACCCATGATGTTGCTGTTATAATCTCCGTATTTCAAATGATGAAACTAAGTTCTGTAAAGCAACGCAGTCGAAATCCCACAGCTGATAAATGAAGGTCTGTCTAGAGTCTTGGTTTTACTCACTCTTTATCCATGAAGGAAGTCTCCTAACGCCAGCTTCAATGCACTCTTTCCTTCCTACCAGTCTGGTTCCCTGTGGCAGTCTTTGTCTGCCTTGAACATGAATAATATTGACCCCTTTTTCTGCCTCTTCCCTCTACAGATAAGCATTCATTCATTTCATACATTTTCCTTTTCTTCAACAAACGTTGCTGAGCCCGTCTTGGTGGCAGACACCATGCCAGGCCCTCACTGTCGAGTGAGGAACTGCATAGGGATTGTCCTTGCTATCAGAGTAGTGGCTTCTCATAGTATCTTCCATCAATGTTCTTTCAAAAGATTATGAAGACAGGTAACTATGGAGCCAGCTGAAGCATAGGGTCATGCCCGGGAATAAATGGGTTCCTAGAACATACTCAGTCATGAGACAAAAACAAAAGAGGTAACAAAGTAGATAGACGATTCCCACAAACCTATCCACACGCAGATAACCAGGTAAATGAGCCTCAAGTTAATTTTCTATCCATACCAATGAATAGAAGCAGTGGGTCATTAAAAATCATCTTTATCTGCCTAAATTTAAAGATAAGGAGAATTAAGAATTAAGTAATTTGGAAAAGGAATAAGAAGAAATTGGAGAGGGAAAGTGGGTGATATTACATTTCCAAAAGTATCCTGAAAACTCTAAGTGCTACAAGCAGCCCTTGTTATTATGATGACAGACAAACCCTAAGGAAAGAGAATTTAAGACCAGAAGTGAACAAGGACAATTTTGCCCACCAGACACAAGGCGTGGTCTGTGGGACTCTTTATTCTTCTTCTTCTTTTTTTTTTTTTTTGGACGGGGGGAGGGGCAGAGAGAGAGGGAGGGAGAGAATCTTAAGTAGGTTCCATATCCAGCGAGGAGCTTGACAAGTGGCTCGATCTCACAACCCTGAGATCATGAGAGCTGAAAACAAGAGTTGGATGCTTAACTGACTGAGCCACCCAGGTGCCCCTGGGACTCTATTCGTAAGGCAAAAAAGGGCAGCAAAACCACTGTTAATGACCATAGCCGCTGGTAAGGCTCATCAGGGAGTGGCCTGTGGTGGACAAGGTGCTTGGCAGTAAGATCCGGCTTGTAAGCATTAAGAGGTGTGTGTACCCCTGAGAAGGTGCCGGTAGATTTGCATGACTTGACCAATACTGACTGAGGGTTTACTCTGTGCTACGGAGCTCCGATGGTGCCTGAGACAAAGATCTTGCCATCCGGGAACTTACATACCACTAAGTAGAGGCAACACAGTTAAATATGGGATATAATGTAAGGTAGAGATAGCTGTTACGGCAGACAACAAGGTGGGGGGTAGAGGATGGTCAAGGAGGGCTTCTCTATAAGGTGCCACATGGGCAGAAACTTGAATGATGTAAGCGAGTGGGTTTTGCAAATGGCTGGGAAGAGCTG
This sequence comes from Ursus arctos, assembly GCF_023065955.2. Classification (NCBI taxonomy): domain Eukaryota; kingdom Metazoa; phylum Chordata; class Mammalia; order Carnivora; family Ursidae; genus Ursus; species Ursus arctos. The sequence continues at coordinate 22,009,649 of NW_026622930.1, forward strand.
CTTCAGGCAGGGAAAATGGCCAGTGAAAAGACACAGATGGGCTTGGTATGTTGAAGCAGGGCTGGCACCGATGAGGTGCTCAGCTAAGGTGTCATATTTAAGGGAGTGCCCCCAAAATCATTTATTCAAGACACATAATATTTTATTACAACATTTTGGAGTCATTATCAAGCAAAAATATTCCACGATAAGCAAAATAACATTTTAAATACAGACAGGATCCAATTTTGCAACTGTACAACCCTTACTCACCTCTCCTTTATCTGGGACCTATGTTCAAGGAAGATCAAGAAGACCTGTGTACCTGGAGGAGTGTGGCAGAAAGTATAGCCAGACAGAGAGCAAGGAGGAGATCTACACATCACACAATAAGGATTTTGGTTTCAGACTTGGCCAGGTAGTAGGTCGGGTGGTTGGTAAAACCATCTGGAGTATTAGAAACATTTGGGGACCTCCACAGTGAGCAGTCAAGAGCTGAACCCCACTTCTCTCCCAGCTGTTCAGATGGCTCAAAGTAAGTTCCAGCACATTATCAGTGGTTCTGGTGGACACTCCATCCTATAAATATTACAATCTAATTACAGGGGCATCTCTACAACTTGTAGCAATTTGCAGACTGCATCTTCATTTGCAGATGAGGACCTTCTCAGAGGACCCTTTAAGGGACTAATCTCAGCTTTGGGAGGTGCTGATCCCATTCACCGAAATTAAAGTCTTAAACAGGGGACCAAAAGAAATGGCACTATATTGTCTTCTCTGGCCTATTGGTACTGCCAACCTAGAGATCTTTAAGAGGTAGGTAAACTCATCAAGCTCTCCCTCCCTCTCTTCTTCTCCATGAAAACGATGTAATTCCGGACAGAAATGTCACTGAAGTCTTATCAGCTAACAAGACAATTAGAGTCCAATTTCCTTCCCCCCAAATTATTCTCTGAGAGGGGAAAAGAAAGTACCTGCATGAGGGTAAGGAGGAGATAGAAGATATTTCTTGGCTGGCAGCTAAAGTCTAATTAGACTGACAAATCTTCAGTGCCTTACCCAGTTATGAGGTTTGGCAGGAAAGGCACCAGCCCTGGAGCTGCACATTATGTAAGGCGTTAATCAATATTAGTTGAGCCCTGATCCTAAAAATAAACTTTCCCTAGAGGCTCTGTTGTCTAGTGGTAAAAGTGAGGGCTTAGAAACTGTGTGGACTCCTCATCTCACTTCTGTCAGGCTGGCGGCAGCAAGGAAAATGTGGAGGGGCCCAGAGGGGATAATTCCTTGAGTAAGTACAACGATTCTTGATACAACATGATCAACTTCCTGTTAAAGCATGGTTTTGGGGATGAGGAAGATAAATTTATCTTGTATCCCAATCCCAGACAGCTGGATTATTCAAAGAACCTTGAGAACATTTGGCGCTCTAGATGGTCCCAAAAAAGCCATTGGTAACAACACGCTGTGAATGTGTGGGTTGTGTGTTTTGTTGAACCATACGAAATTCCTGATATTTGACCATTTCAATCTATGAAAATGGCAATTTCATACACTTGACCCCAATAGAACCCTTTGTATGTAATAACCGTTCAGCAAAGCCAAATCCCACTTCAGAAAATGAAAGAATTTTCCCACAGAAATCTCTTCTAATTGATGAGTTCAGGGCTCTGGTTCAATCTGGGACCCTCAGAGGAAATCCTGGGTGATCATGGGGTTGTGTGGGTGTAGACAAAATGGTTCTTCCTGTGCTTGGAAAAATTAAAAAGGGAAACTTTGTTTAAAATGGAACAGGGAGGTCATTCCCTGCCACTCTTTGTCAACTGAAGAGCCAACAGGAAGAGAGGGACCTTGCAAGTCGATACTACTATAGCTACTACTTTACTCTCCCAGTAGGAGGAAGAAAGGCTTTCTTCTCCTGTCCCTCCTCCGCCCCCCACAACAGCCCAGTCAATGACAGACTGCCAAACTCAGCCAATGAAAAGCCACTACACTTTGAATGCTCAGTTTACTTCAACACACTTAAACTGCTTATAACAATTTCCTCCTTTCCTCTCTAAAAGAGCTGTCCTCTCCTTTGTTCTCCAGACTTGCCTATGACTTTGCGGTAATTTCGTATTCCCCAATTAACCCATGTTTACTGGTAAAATAACGGAGTTTTATTTTTAAGGTTAACATGCCTACCCAATCACACAGGAAGTCTAAGCTTTATGAGGATCTGTGAGTTCTGAGAGAGCCTCTTGCTGTGAAGCCGTTTCCTAGTGTCTAGGATTTAGTGAAAACTTGCAGGGTAGGTCATGGCCTAGGTTCTTTTTATGCGTGCCTGTATTTATTACTCACAACCATGAAAAGTACTTAATTTTACAAAGAATGAAACCAAGGCTCAGAGAGGCTAACTGACTTGCCCAGAGATACACAGCTAAGTAACTGGAAGTGACTGGAGTCCAGCCCAGGAATTCTGACTTGAGAGTGCACCCTCTTCCCTCCCACATACCGGAACTCTACATGGATTATGTTGTATGAAATCATATATTTAATCACAAGTGTGCTCTTTGTTTTGTTTTGTAATAATCAATGTCAAGGCTGAAGTGTGTTTTTTACTAGTTCTAGTCTAAAACTGAAAGCAGACCAGGAGGAATTTCCACATAGATACAGCTACAAAGCCTGAAAAAGTGGCCTGCTTCTGGGATTTTTGGAAGCCGTTCACATTCAACCTACAAATTTATGAGTTTGAGGTAAGAGTGAAATCTCACAAAACTCTTAAGTCTTTCATTTCTACTGTTTATCAGGATAGTTCCAATCCAGCTGAGCATTGTGATTTTCTGGTAACCGGCAGCTCTGACCAATGTCAAGGTCAAGGTGACTTCACCAATGCCTAGCACAGAAAAAGTGGGTCATGATCAGTATCCTGCTAATAGCTTATAAAGGATTCCAAATGGCGATTTGCACAGAACACACTGAGTTCTTTCTCTACTGATAACAACTCGGTCTGGAGACTTAAGGTAAGAGAATACACATTATTTTTGGAACTATTTTCCTCTTGGCCCACTCCTGCCTCACAGGAACATTTTGATCCTGGTGACTGCAAGTTACCAAAGACTTTTTTTTTTTTTTAAGATTTTATTTATTTATTCGACAGAGATAGAGACAGTCAGCGAGAGAGGGAACACAAGCAGGGGGAGTGGGAGAGGAAGAAGCAGGCTCATAGCAGAGGAGCCTGATGTGGGGCTCGATCCCACAACGCCGGGATCACGCCCTGAGCTGAAGGCAGACGCTTAACCGCTGTGCCACCCAGGCGCCCCACCAAAGACTTTTATTTCTCACTTTTGTCTTCTCTCCTGAATGGGGATCAAAGAACTTGAACATAGACTGAGTTGGACTTTTCCGTCATGATAGTAATCCCAACACTGAGGGCAGTTGTAATAGAAATGCCTGCTTAATTGCTGGGCTAATCCCTGGTAGTGAGACACACAGGGAATCCAATGCATTTCTCCTTTCTGGGTCCTCTCCCATTTGGGGGAGTTTGGGGCCAAGACTCTCAGAATCTGGATCTCTTGCTTCTCACAGATCTCCCCTATGCATTCTTTGTTCTAGTTGGACTTGGCTATCTCTTTCAGGAATTATCATCCCTGACTTTGACATTGTTTCTGACATTTAGCCAACCTGAGATTTGTTTCTCTTCCCCATCTATCCAGTTATACTCATTCCACAAAGTCCAGTTCCATTCCCAGCTCATTCATGAGATCCAGCCAAGCCATCCCGTACAATTCCCTCATCCTCCCCACATCACCACCGTTTGTACGTCACTACCTCATATTGGTTGCTAATGTCAAGCTCCACGATTGCAAGGATCCTGGATTCTTTTTCTCTGTAACCTTAAAAACATGTGCATAGGTATATTTCATAACAGAACATATTCTCTGAGGCCCATAGAACTCCAGGTTGGTTTAAAATGGAAGAAAAAAATAAAGACGGGAAGTGAGCTATCAGAGAAATCCATTCCTGAGAACTTAGAAACTTTTCATTTGCCGGGACTGATTCCAGCCTCCAAATTCTACCCTGACCCTCCTTCAAATCCCTATCCCCCCCAAGCCTCCCAGGCCCCACTCTGAACTACAGATACTACTGTCAGTAAAAGCAGCCCCATTTTCTGAGGTAGATTCTTGCTTGAGAGGGTATTGACTTGCATACCAAATGTTGGGGATAGAATAAAATAATAAGGTTAAAGCAGATTTAATCTTACTTTTCAAGATGTACCTGTTTTAAGCATTTTACACATATTAACTCAGTTAACCATACGGCAATCCCACGGTATAAGCACTACCCTAGTAGTACCCTTCCCTCCAATTTTACAAAGTGGTAGACTTACATTAGTTACAAATTCTTGCTATCTTCCCGTCAAGAAGGGAGGTTTATGTTTCCTTTACAAAACTTTGAAACCTGGAAACACTTTCTCTAGGAGCCCTGAACCTCCATGAACTAGAAACTACATGAAAAGGGACATGGACCCAGCGGAGTCCAGTGTTTCTAGTTAACCCACCAAGACAGAAGGTGTGTGACTGAAGCCAGACTCTGCAGACCAGAACAGCCACTGAGGGACCTCAGTCAACTCCCTGTGGGACAGAAGAATTGCCTTGCTGAGCCCTGCCCAAATTTCTGAGCCACAAAATTGTGAGATCCAATGACACAGTTGTTATTTTAAGCCACTTAGTTATGGGAAAATTTGTTTCATATCAATAGTTAACTAGAACACATGTGACTTGCTCAGAGTGACTTAGCTAATGTGAAGAAGATCTAGGTTTTAAACCCAGGCAGCCCAACTCCAGTACATGCATTTAATCACTGCTCTAGCCTTACCACTGAAGAAAAACTAAAATTGTCCAAAATACACTGATCATTCTGGAGGGAAAACTGTCTGTAAGCCATGCCACTTCTGGTTGTTAAATGATGATAAGGTATGTTATAAAGCTATTTTGTTTTCCAATTTATTCCATAAATATTTATTCAGCACCTATCTTTACTTGATACTACCACTTACCCACCTGCTTTCTCAATATCTGTCTTCTCAATGCACCCACCTGCTTTCTCAATCTTAACTTTTTTTTTTAATATTCAGGGAAGGACCTAGACACACTCTTCTCCTTTTATTTTTTAAGAATTTATTTATTTATTTATTTATTTATTTATTTATTTATTTATTTTAGAGAGAGAGAGAGTGTGCATGATTGTGGGGAGGGGCAGAGGGAGAGGAGGGAGGGGAAGGAGACTCCCTCCTAAGAGGGGAACCCGATGCAGGGCTCAATCTCAGGACCCTGAGACCATGACATGAGCTGAAACCAAGAGTCGATGCTTAAATGACTGAGCCACCCAGGCTCCCTTAGACACACTCTTGTTAATATAGGGTAAAGACCTGATGCTTGGGCACCATAGCTGTGAGTAATTCCACCCAGTCCCTGTGATCCACAGCAGTTCTATAACAAACTGGAGTATCAGAGAGATCGAAGTAGTGATTACTTCCAGGAGGCTAGAGCATTGGAGGGCCACGCCAACTCAAAAACTGTTAGTTTATATTCACACACAGGTAAAAGCAGCACTGAAAGCACTTTGCAGTTTTCCTTTGATCTGAAATCAACACGAACCAAAGTCAATCAGAAATGAACTACTCAAATGTTTTCTTAGCTTATGCTTCAAGAAGGAAGCAGTAGGTTATTGTATAACCAGATGGTTTTACACCAGGTTTTTATGCTTATTTTATTTCTCCTGGAAGAGTCTAATTTTAGGACAACCCTGTTCTATCAAGGCTATCAAAGCAAAGGAAGACAGAACACAGTATCATCTGGAAAAGGCTGTAAGATTTCACACATGATTGGCCTGGTAAACATGAAATCCAGCCTTCCCCACTTCTTTTTTCTCCCACAGATCAAATTTTTATGAGCCCACTTCACCTGAGAAAATTAGCTGGATCACACAGGACATATTAGAACTTCTGAGACTGAACTTCCTCACCCAAAGTCTTCAAAGTCTGGGAATTGTCCTAAATCTTGGGTCCCCAGTCCTAACACAGGCTTGATGTAACCTATACTTCAGATCAGAAAAGGATTGGAGACAAGGCAGGCTACTGAGTTTTTATGGAGCCCAGGGCAAGTTCTTGGTTTTAATTTTTTTTTTTTTTGTAGTTTCAAGTTTTTACTTAGGTTCCAGTTAGTTAACATACAGTATAATACTAGTTTCAGGAGAATTTAGTGATTCATCACTTACATATAACATCCAGTACTCATCACAATACACGGGGCAAAGTTCTTATGGCTAGTTGGTATGGACAAAAAAGCTCAACATCCTTGGCATAAAGTTATTTCCTCTAGCTAATCTTTACAAAGAATATGGAGCTTTTTGATCCCTCATCCCAGTCTAATCCAATTCTGCTTGTCTGTTGTCTTTTCTCTAATGGTTTGCATTTACACACCCTTAAGACCAAGAATGTCAATAGATTTAGAACTCCTCTTGATAGCCATGGTGGAAGCAAAAGGAAAGCTATGTAGATGAAATCCAATTATCACAAAGGAAAAGAAACTCTAACAGGAGGCTGCTAGAGAGGGCACGCTCCAGCTGTCCACATCTTCCAAAATGACAACAGATTCTATGATGGTCAGAGTCATAATCACTTGTAAGACTTTTGTGCCTTGTACCCTGCTCTTCTCTGGAAGTTCTGGCTTTCTTAGTTTTTGCTAAGACTCACACAGTGTTCTCCTATTTGTATGTTTGCTGCAGGAGGAAAAGCCAAAAACCGGTAATTGCCATGGCTTAGTCCCTGAATCCCTATGTAACATTAAATCCTCCCGAAGTCAGTAAAAATTTGGCCTTGAAAAAGACTGCAGGACCAGCCACTCCTATGAAGAAAAAGCCATTTGTTCCTCTGCTTCCTACAGAGTTAGCGGAATGTATTACGACAGAAACAGAACAAGTCTGCCAGGACCTGGGCAGACAGAACTATCCTTTCACCAACCATAAACAGATCTGCTCTTGAGCTAGAGAGAGTCATAATAGAAATATATATTGCCTTTTATCTTCTTTTCAGTGAGTAGAGTGAAGTGCCAGGAGTTATTGCTTTAATATCAGTAGAGAAGAAGCTTTTTCTTTTTTGAGCGTGCACGTAGGTATACATGTTAGGGCACACACAACTATATGACTGTTATGCTAACCCGGTTCTTAGTAGCCTTTCTAAAACACATAAAATTGGCCTGATAACATCATCAGTGCATACAGCCTCGAATTGTTCCCGTGGAATCATGTAAGGAGCTGCCTGGGTATTTCAGCTCAAAGGAAAGGGAAAGGAAGACAACACTTCTACCTCTACTTAACTCACATAAACTTAATTCAGAAGAATGAGAACACATAGGGGGCTTAATTGATTATTGACTTTACGTTTACAATGCCCACTGAAATCAATGGGAGGGTGATGTCAAAGACTCAATTGAGCCCCTGGATAATGTCTTAAAACTAAGAAACAGAAAGGACAAGTACTGATCTACCGAACCTTCCATAAACACTAACTAGGCTCAGGGTAATTTCCCCACAAGCAATTGGAATGTCTTATTGTATGCCACAGCATTTAAGGCTAATAACTCGATTAACCTCCTATCCCCTACTAACTAGATTTATGAAATGCCAAGGGAGTCAGCAAAGCACTAAGCTTTAGCTTGGGTATAATTACTTTTAAGTGAAAAAACAAAACCATTACCACAAAACTAAGGACTTCCTACATAGCTGAACTCAGACCTTCACAATTTCTAATGTAATATAGGATCTTGGTCAAATATAAAAGAAACAAAATGGATGAAAAACAACAAGCGATTGATCAACACTTAAAAACAAAACAAAGACTGCATTTTATAAGCATTAGTTGAACCTCTAGCTTCAATTGCCCTTTATTTAATGCTACCCATTGGCCTCAAAACTGAACAATTCATGTTTCAGCAAAGCCCCTGAGACGATGTGAACAGAACTGAACTAAGATATAGTCTCTCCTATGATAACAAATTTTCTTTTCCCCTTCTCCCTTTTAACTATTGAAAAGAAAAGAAAGGAAAGGAGGAGTATTTCATAATGAAAGTGTTAGCCAGTGCTCATTTTGAATAACAGCTTTACCATTTCAGCAATAAATATGATAGGAATAATAACCCATGAGTGCACGCAAAACTTTTAAACTTCTTTAGCAATGAATTTGTCTTTCTCTACTCTTAGATCTTATTACTATGAGCCTCTGTAGGCATCCTTCCTACAAACATGGTAATTTAGACTCTAGCAACATAGCAACACGGACCTTATAGTAATGTCTCAAAAACAAAAAAGCAGAATCGATGAAGAATTGGAGAAAGGCTTACCTGAATGCTTGCTGTGGAGCGATTTTTGCGGGTTGTGGTAGTAGCCATTGTAGTAGTGGTTTCCATGACAGTGGTAGACATTTCTGGTGGCATGGAGGTCGTCTGTGTTGTTCCCAAGATTGACGGGACTTCTCCCACCAGCCGGACACTTCCATTGATTTTAATATTGGGGTTGTTCTCAGCCGCCATGTTCAGTACTTTCAAACCATCGTAATAGAGCCCAGAGAGCTGGCCTTGGAAGAGACGTCCTTTGTCTTTTCCTCCGATGGCTATTTGCGCCTGGGTGTTGAAGATGGTTAACTGCCGGCCTAGTGGGTTGGGCGGAGGAAACATTATTATTCCCATATGTTATCTTTCTTTGCCTTACCTGGTCTAAATGGACCAGGCATCAAAACAGGCTTCCTTGAGCAAATGAAGGGGAGAAAACTGGACAACGAAAAGTCAATAGACATTAGCAAGTAACATTTCACTATGTTTATCTCTTCCACTGTCTAGCTGAATATCCTAGATAAACTGAATAATTGAGTCTCTATTTCATTATTGTGAGGAAAGAGAAATCTTGGTCCAATGATCTGCAGTACTGCAGTCTTCTTGGGTGTGTAGTTGTGGATGACAGAAGGTAACTCTCAAATCAGGGAATGACAGTAATAAAGCATAAATACCTATTGCGCTAATTTTTAACCTACAAAGTCACATAATGGCAACTAAATAGAATTATATATGGCAAACAAAAAGTCAGTGAGGTAACTAAGAACACGGAATTAAAAAAGATAGGTCTGATAACTAAATTAACTGAAATGAAATTAAATTCCAATTAAAAGATTTGGATTCACTGCATACTTACAGAAATGCACAGTTTACTCACCAAACACCTCATTTCCTAGAAATCTTCATAATACATAATATTCTATCTATACTCGTTGTTTAATAAACATCATGACAGAGAATTTCCTACCTCTTTTAATTTGGGGGAGATATAGGATTATGGTCATACACTGTATCTCTCCCTAAAACATAGAAATAAACAGGCATTGATAATGTTTCTGGGGTGGGAGAAAGAAAAAAAATGTCATTTCCAATCAATGAATTTTAAAAGAAGGGATGGGTAGTCATGAAAAAAGCAACACATAAAATTCCTTAAAATGATAGGTATGTCCATGTGTTGAAGTCTATCAGCAGTTCAACTTATTTGGAGTTCCGACTTGGGGAACCATTTGTGCTTCTGTGAATAGAAAACTATCAGAATGAAATCATGACAGAATAGAGTTTAGAATAGTGCAACTCAATTTATCTTCTTCCCAACTACCTCTACTTTAAAAAGCCTCTCTTAAGTGCTAGATCTTTCCCAGAAAAACCCAAACAGCTTTTTAAGGCTAAGACATTCTATGCTATTATTTCTTCAGATTATTTCCTTCTGTTTTTCCATATGGAGAAGGGGGAGAAACTTATTAATGGAATTAAATATATCCTTTTTGAATTTTTCTTCACTTAAGTCAGTAACCAAACAATATTCCACTCATTCTTAATCTAATCACTTGAATTATTTTAGCTGTAAGGCTGGAATGTTCTGTTCTTCCTGCCTGCTTATTAAAAGGTAGTCTGATTTTTAAAAAACTAAGGTTTTTGCCCCACAATCTCTGATATGAATAGAGGCATATTGTGATGTTTGGGCTTTTAACCTCTACCACTATTACATGGTCTTTACATCTCTACGATGATTAGCTATCCTTGAATTTCTAGTGTAGAGTGTGGAATACCTTCTGAATGTACAATAATGGATGAGATAGAAGAGTCAGAGAAGGAAAAATGGATCTGCTCAGAAGGAACTCTTTATACAAGAGTCAGTTCTGCTCATAGGGTAACTCTTAAGGGCATATTAGTCAACAATGATTTATGAATAATACCTTTTTGGAAGCTTCAAACACTGCAGTATGGAGAACTGGCCAAAGAATTTTGTTTTAGTGAAAATGATCTGCACTCTATAAAAATATTTGGAGCATGGAAATGGACTCTGTTGGATTTGATAACAGAATTTTCCAGATCCTAAGGGAACAATCAAAATAGATTTAATAGATTTCCATTATTTGCCCACCAATTCCTTCAGTGCCCTGTGCACATGCATCATCGCCTGTCCTTTGGCCTCTCATTTCTCACGTAAGATGTCGCAAAATGTTCAATGCACAGTAACACTGGATAATGGCCTGAAGCTCAACTCTCTTTACTGTTATTTCTTTGACAACAGCTTTTTCTAGGGGGCCTAAGCTTACTGCAAAAGAAATGCCATGGTAGAAGGGGAGAATAATACACCCTCAACCCTGCATAGACTTTTGTGGGCAGCTTAACATAATAAAGAAGGAGCTGCCTAAAAGGAGATCTCTAGGACTCAATTCAGTAGTTTACACTAGATAGCCCCAATGTCAAGCTATCCCTTCCATTCACATAACTGTTGGCCAACCATACTTTTATTCATCTCCTTTTTGGTGTATGCTCTAGCACTGATGATCAGTGAATAGGGATAGCTAGTTACAGGTAAGAAATTTTATATTTCTAGTATTTCTGAAGGTACTTCATATCTGTAATAGTCCTCACCTTCTTTTCCTAGTGATATTATTTTGCCAGTTAGTACAAAGAAAAAAGAGGGTCAGGGAGAATTGAAATGCAAAGTTGAATTACACTGGCTAGAAAGGATGGATCTCCTTCATTCCAGTTGCCATAAGGTTTTTGCTTGTTCAAGACTAACCCAAACATGGAGAAGAGCAAGACATGTTTCCTGGGCTACAGGATGAAGCCACTGCTCCATGTCTGGTTTTTGCTGCGCTCCCGAAGAGATCTAATTATTTCTTGAGAACAAGACACTGGTGGGGTGAAATAGGGAAGGAGATGGTCTATCCTTCAGTTTTCTATCATTCTATATAAAGTGTTAGATTTTTGTTTCCTTGTCTGTTTCATGGTCTATTTCTGGCTAGATCTGTTTTTCTGCTGTTTCAGGATCATTTCCTAGCCCTCTGTACCCTGGATTAGGTAGTTAAGAGTAAACCTGGCAGTCACTAAAGTAATAGTGGGAAACTCTCAGTCTCCTGCCAGCTCTTCCTCTGATCAATTTACCTCTCTCAGCTAAGCAGGAGTAAGTGAATAAATGAGAACTGGCCATCACAACCCTTTCCCTCTGAAGGGTTATTATAAGGGACAGACTGGAGTAAGTTTTATCATTTGCCCAAGATTTCTCAAAATCAATGTCAAATCTCACTATTGTCATTCATTATGATCAATCAAGTTTTTTACTAATAAGCAACTATGATATCTATATCCCAATCTAAGAATCGTTTTATCATCCATAATACTCAATTTGGTTATACTAGTGCAGGGTTCGTAGCAGGTTACTTTGTGTTTTGTTTTGGATGCCCATCTTCTTGGAAGTCAGCGTTACCTTGTTTGGATATCAAGTTCACATACTGCTTAAATTAAATCTTCGCACGTCCCCAGTCAGCGTTGCACAAAGACTAATTAATTAAACCTCAGAACACCCTTGGGGAATAGGCAGTATTATTCCTCTTCTCCTCAGATGGGAAATCTGAGATATAAAGAGGTTAAGTGGATTGTCTAAGGTCAGAAAGTATCAGTCAATAGTAGACAGAGCCAGAAAATAGACTCAGGAATGTTGTGACCCAGATCTCTTCTCCAATGACAAAAATAACTCCAAAGAGGCATTCCAAGTGCTTCCTGATACGTCAGCCTATTCATCCTTCCATCTTTACCCTTTTTTAACTTGTTGTCTTTACAAGGTCTTTTGGTATATATTTCCTACTCCTTTTGAAGGGAAGGTTAGCTAGACAGAGGAAGGGGTAAAGCAATAGAATGAATAGATGTTACTCACCCAAAGTATTTTTTTAAAAAGTAATTTCAGTTAAAATAGTGTAGAAGAGAGAAGCTCCAAGTTTGCAAATAACCATTTTCAATATTATATGCATACATACATACATATTTGGTTAAGAAACTAGCAAGCCGCCCTCCATCCCACCGGACCCACCCTTCCCCCTTGATTTGTTGTCTATTTGAAAGCATCCTTCTATGTGAAAGCCAACTGATAACAATGCTATCAGAAGGAAAACTAAAAGCCTACTCATAACTTTATAATGGTTTATACAAATGAAAACGCCTGGCATGCTCTTAAACTTAGACTTCAAAAGGCGATGGAGTAAAAGAAAATATTATTAACATAAAATTGAAAGAAAAAAAAGTTCTCTCAGGCACATGAGACTCAGACATGCATCTAGTTTTCTTCTCCTTTTTAAAAAGTGAGGCAATCATAGTCTTTAGTGTTAAAGGGACTTTATGAGCTGGTGATTACTAAACAAAATTATTTGCTTTTTAGAGTTATTCTTAATTTATTTTTAATTAGACCACATACGTTAAAAACAGGGCAAACAGTTAAGACTCAGTGAGGATTTTCCGTGTTTAAGGGTCTAAATGTTGTCACCCAACTTAAAACTGTAATTAAGTTTGCTTAAGTTGCATATTAATATATTCAATTACTTTTTATGTATAACTCAATCAAATCTCTACGAATTTTAAGAACTCACTGAAGGTCTTGACATAAGAGTAGCTTGTACTGGCTCAGGAAAAAGGGAATAAATAGCTTCCGGAAACAGAGAATTTTCTTCATTGAAAGATTATAGTTCACATCCTAGCACACAGAAGCCACACAGAAAATTCTAACATCAGGTATAACCGCTGCCCTCTTTTATTAACAAAGTGGTTGTTTTCTTCAGCAAATCAGAACTGCTGTTTTGTCTTTCATGAGCCTTTCTTTTCCAACTCATTGTCTTAGCCACTTGCCTTTTGTTGCATAAATATCAAACACATAAGGGTATTACACAACCAAAGTATAAAATAAGCTTTTCTTTTTTTTTTAGTTTCAGCCAGCAACTAGGACACAATTAACCTCTTCTGAAACACTTTTGCCTCTTTAAGTTTGAATCTAAAGGCAAAATTCATCTTTCTCATTCTTTCTTTGTTTAAAAACAAATGTTAGAAAACACTGCTCCCCTTATAACATTTGTCTTAAGCAGTTTAGGTTACAAGAGTCGATCTGATGATTTTTTTTTGTTATCCACACTAGAGAGTAAAGCCAAAACAGCCTCAAGATGTAAGTTTAAAGAGTACTTTTGAAATTTCTTTAGAAAGCTTTGGTATAAGAGGTAATTTAAAACAAATTAACAAATAATGTCATGCAGTGGTTAAATTGCCATAATACATTTCTTTTTTAGAGGTTCCTGGAATTTCTTGTTTGTGGTTGTCACGCTGATAGCAAGCTAGATGTTAGTCCCTTTAACTGTATTTTAATGGCAATGTATTATAGCATGATTTATCAACATATGGCAGGTGGAAGCTGACACAAATTATAATGAAAATTAAAACAGTCATTTATGCAGCAGGCGATTATCATTTAAAGAACATTTATTTGCAGGCTTTAAAAATGAGGGTTTAGAATCAAATGATTTTAAAATGAAAGTTTTAACGACGGTTACCTTTTTCCTGCAGCCACTCCTCTACGGGCCGGTTATATTTGAAGGGGATTTTCTGTTTTACCATTTGGAAGCGTTCATTATCAGTGTTGCCTTTAAAGTTTAAAAAACAGCTTAAAAAACAATCTGAAAAGTCAATACGTCATTAAAAAACATCCTAGGTTTTTGGTTTGTTTATGAAGTTTTTAGAGATAGATATCAATTTATCTTTAGTAGAGGTGGAGTCGAAGTCACTCTGCCCTTGGATGACAGGTTTGAGGTCAGGTGAGACTTAGCTATGCAGTGCTCCGTCAGGTTTTGGGAATGTGACATGGGATGGGAATCAGTAAGAGCTTTGGCCATTTACAGAAATGGGTTTACCTTCACTCTGCTCCATCTCACCCCAACCACACCTTAATTGGATCAATGGAGGCACAAGGATTTGCTTGGTTTGTAAGTTACCTGCCAGACCAGCTTCTTCTATGGCAGAGGACCCCCAGGGTCTTAGTCAAGCATGATCTTCTCTCATGGTACTGTACCACACCAGAAGCATGGGGTCATGTACTTCCTTACTCTCCTCTCAAGTGTTTATAACTTCTCTACCTTCTAGTGGAGGGAAAAAGACAATTTAAGCCTTTAATGGCCGAGGGAGACTTTTTCCTCCATAAAGGAGACCCTGGCATCCTACCAGCTATGTTAAATAGATGGAATCTTATAGATGGTTCTTTACATTTCTATTGCTCTGCCCAGACTTGTTCTACATTTAAAAAAAAGAAAACCCAAAATAAATATTTGTAAATCAAAGCAGCAATAAATGTAGGGATAGAATATTAGCAGATTTTAAGCACCTACATTTTATTACTACTAATAGATACAAGCTTTATATGTTTATCTAGTCTCTCTTACCTTGCTATGAGACGTCCATTCCGAACAAGTATCTATTCATAAAGCCTGTTTGGGATACTTCCTCCAAGCATGAAATGCCTAATTAGTTTCAAGCCTCAAACATAATGCTTTTAACTGCTACTATGCCCCCTTATTCCTTTTGTAACTGTTGTTACCACCCCTGGATGGTTTGTCTAATTAAGACAGATTTGGAGAGCGGTATTGTGGAGATATACCCCTAATGAATATACTTCAAATCACAAAATAATGAACCACGCTTTGGGAACTGTTCTATCTTATCAACCAACCTCACAGTGATCAAGCAAAAACTAGTGAATTCTAATTCATGACTTTTCACTCGTAGCCATATATTGGAACTTAGGGAATCCCATTCTACATTGCCAACATTAAAAATGAAATCGAGATCTCAAAACAGGTGTCTCGGAAATCATTTACAAAGAAGTCTAAAAGCCAGAGAGAACGTGAGGATTAAATATAGCATCAGGCCAAGCGAGTAGAAGGTGACCATGGCATTTCAATCTTAGGGCCACCTTCCTATAGGAGGAGTTATTGACAGAGAAGATTCTACATGTGACTAAACTGGCACCTGCGTTCCATGAGGTGTAACATGGGAAAGGGGTAGCCATGCTGGGAGATGTTTCCAAGATTCCCCATTCATTTCTGCTATGAACAAATGCTTTTAAGAAGCTGACCCATTCTCATTCCCAAGGAATAAAAAAGCTAATAACAAAACCAGCAACAGCAAAACAAAGCTCAAGGAAGAGCCAACAATGGATCTGTTTCCAGCCTACATCATGGGATCTTATGTGGCTGGGATAAAGCATAATATATTAACGTATCCACGGATAAATTACAATGAATGGAGTATTATTTCTCATAGACAAAAGAGGGGACAGGGTGTAGGTAAGGAGAAAAAAAAACCAGAAAGGCAACTTCTTGGTGTTTCAATAAGCTCATGGTGAAAGAAGTTAGTTTTCTCTGTTAATATAGCTACCAATTAGAGATTATTATAATGATCCTCCCTGGTAGATTTGGGGATTCAAAAGTCTATTAATAAAAAATGAAGTTGGGTAAATTCTCACATGTCTTCATCAAAAAGGAGCATGCACTTTTCTGAAAAGAACCTATATCTTGTACTCTTAGTCCTCCCTAAAGAAGACAGATAACACAAGGGATATCATCCATCTTCATAAGCTTTGACCCCTCTCAAGTTTTAGTTACAACAAAGTATTATACTGAAAAATGGCAAGTGGGTTGCGCCAGATTCACCTTAAATATATTCTGTTACTTTGGGTTTTCTGTAACTGTTGTTGGCTGCAACATTAAATATAGTGATAACCTTCATTCCACTCCCTGTGGAATGGATTAGTGAAGTCAGTAGCAAAAATAAAGCTAAATATTCTTAGAAACATGCAGGCAAAATCAGAAATATCCAAAATTTCCAGTGCCAGAGTTCTATATGCACTAAATTAAATAAGAAGATGCGATGACTGACTTCCTCGGAATACATAGGGGCTCTTTGTCCTCCTAAGCATCCCCTCCCCATATACTCTCTTTCAAACCTAAAGCTCCATAGAAAATCATTTTGAGGCATAGTACAGCCTAGAAAAAGAGAAAAGTATGTTGGATAATCAATATGTGATATGTTGGGAGGACAGCATAGCCATGATTCAACCTTAGACCCATCGGAAAGTGAAAGAGAGAGAGTCATTCTTCTCCATCTCAGCTTTAAAGACATTTAGAAAAAAGTTTTAAGTTTTCCACACCAGATTCATAGAGTCTGGCACTAATGATAGTGATTTTGCATACTGTTAAAAGTTGTGAAAGATGGAAGGTCATTTGGAAAACCAAATTGGTTTAAATTGCCACATTAACATTGTTCTTAGTCTCTTTTCATGTTCTTGTTGGTTTTTATTTTAATTTATCTAAAACATTAGTAAGAACTGTTTTAGAAACATGTGCATGAGAATGAGTTCATTTGCCCCAAGCCCCATTTTGCTAGACTGACTAAAAGAGTAAACAACCTTCTAAACATAAGATTTCATACACAGGGACTACCCGGAAAGCTGAGCAAACCTTGCCAAATTCATATACATTCATATTAAATACTTAATGACATTCAGTTGTACATTTCATATAGCAACCAGGATGAAAATCTGAACAAAGAGTGAAATCAGTTCTTCAACAGAAAGTGATGATATCCTCAAGAAAGAATGGCCTTATGAATAGAAGTGTCATAATGTCACTAAAAAGAGGCATATGTGCATTACTAATTAGACCAAAATGTAATGACCATACTTCTCAAACACACTGAGAAATCTATAAATTGCACCATGAGTTCTTCAAATAGAAGTTTCTTAAATTACTTATATGGATCTGACACTCACCTACATAGAACTGAATTTTAGAAAAAAAAAAAAGAAATTAGTCATTTTATTTTGTTTAAAAGTGTGTGTGTGTGTGTGTGTGTGTGTCCTCATGCATTTTTTTAAAATCAGAAATTGAGTTTTTTAATGCCACTGGCCTCTTATATTCATTTGCATTTGTATCATTGGTTCTATTATCAAGTATTTCAACTCCTGGAGACACATCTAACATGCACTGTTGAATTATAATATTGTGAAGAGCAGAATACTCTGAGGTGAAATTATTAAGGCCCAGCTGGTTCACACAGAGCTCCAACCTTTATTCAGAAATACCTCATGTTTTCTACATTTGAGTGAATCCATTTAGGATAAAAAAAAGAGAACAGAGTTAGGAAGACAAAGAAAGCAAGTTGACCCTCCAACAGTTTCCCGATACATCAGTCTCTCTTTGTGGTCCCAATGGAGTAAAGTTGCAATATGTTGCCAGTCCCAAAGGAATGAATATTTTTTAAATTGAAGAATGGAACAATAGAGAGAACTTTTGTATAGCAAAGAAAATGACTTTAACGAGAACTTTATTGTCATTATCTATAAGCACGGATCCTATTCATTAGCTATTACACTTATTTTCTTTAAGCCATAATCAATACAGCACGGGAGTTAAGACCGTGGGCTTTGGAGACAAATCTGGCTCTGAGTGCGGGGCGCCTGGGTGGCACAGAGGTTAAGCGTCTGCCCTCGGCTCAGGGCGTGATCCCGGCGTTGTGGGATCGAGCCCCACATCAGGCTCTTGCGCTAGGAGCCTGCTTCTTCCTCTCCCACTCCCCCTGCTTGTGTTCCCTCTCTCACTGGCTGTCTCTATCTCTGTCGAATGAATAAATAAAATCTTAAAAAAAAAAAATCTTTCTCTGAGTGCTAACATTAGCATTTAGTAGCGGTGTGATCTCATGCAAGCAACTTGGCCTCAGTTTCCCCATTTCCCAATTCACCATAGGACTTGGTATAGAATAATAAGAGGTAGAGTATATACAGAACCTGGGATATGAAAAACATTCATGTTTTTAAAACTATTAAGATGATTCAGTTCTTTCCTAATGATCTAAGGGAAGCACAAAGATTCCAGGGTGTACTTCCATGACCTCAGAACTTTACTAGGCCTCCATTCAAAACATGGCCATATTCCATTGGGTCCCACAAAGATTATCTTCCAAAGACCAACAAGCCATAGAAAATGAAACATCCTAAATATCTCCTAAATCTCCTAGCTGCTGCTTTTTATATTTCTGAGTCTTCTAAAATATACTTAGCTAACCCCATTTCCAAAACAAAGTGGGCTTCTAAAATCACTGAAAGTAAAAGAGCAATTCAGGAATTGACAGATGCGATTTCTTGGTCCAGCCACAGATAATGATGATATACTGCTGCTAAGTTGAGGAAGAGTGTCTTAAAGGTTCTGGCAATTTGTACCAGGCTGGCAGAAAATGCTCTCTTGCAGGTAGCCTATAAATACCATCTGAAATGTTGTCAGGCACATGGACATGCTAATAGGAATACCGTAACAACATTCATCTGAGCAAAATTAATGCCAGAGGTATTTTTTACATTTTGTTTTGAGTCCTAGAATAAAAGAAAAAAAGTTTTCTTTATTGCTTTGTTGACACTAAAAAATGAGACTACGGGTCTAATGAACAGTCAAAGAATGAATACTATGTATTAGAGCCAGAGGCAAGAGAAAATCGATGTGAGTAGGCTCAAGCAGTAGGGCATTTCAGAGGTTCTTACAATGTCTCTCTCCCCAAAGAACACTTTGTGAGTTTCAAAGCAAATATAAGACACTAAAGAAAAGGAACTGGTGAAACTCTCTAAGCTCAGCTCTGGTCTTGTTCCTGATGTTGACCCAGATGAACTCTCCCAGAGTCAAGAAGGGGGCTGTTATGCTACCCAAAGGGCATCTAGAATGTTTGGCCACTTGTAAGTGATGGATGGACCTCAACAAAAAACGAATATCTGTTATTTATAAAGTGCCTTTCAACCAAAGAGCTCACAATGCAATTATAAGCATCACCTCATTAATCCTCAAATACACCTTGAGGTTGAAGGAAAAAGAACTATTTATATGTTATGAGCCTTGATCCTTTCATGTGCCAAGGTAAAGAAATTAATCTCTTAGAGCAGAAAACTGATCAGCTGGGAGAAGTGAATGAATAGACCCAGAGCACAAGGGCATTATTAAGTAAGCAAGCTTCTTCAGACTCACTTACATGGTTCTGTGAGCCAAGGGAACCACCTTTCCCAAGTGATGAGATGTCTGCTCCTGGACAGTAGTGTGGGTCACCCAGGCATACCCTGACTTGGCCAATGTGTTGGCCCACACTGTCTCATGCGCTTTAGATATATTCAGAAATGCAAAACATATGTGGAAAGGCACATCATTTCCTTCCTATATCAAAGTCGTTGTATTGATCCACAATTTCTCGACTACAGGGGTTAAGCGGTTGAAGCAAAGATGACTCAGACACGAGTGAAAAGAGCATTGGCTGTGGAGTCAGACTCTGGATGAAATCCTATCTCAGACATTTACCATTTCTGAGAACTTGAATAATTGACTTAATCTAGATGAGTCTTGGAGTTTCTTCACTTGTCTAAAAAAAATGAAGACAACAATACCTTTGTTACAAGGTTTTATACAAATTAATCCAGGCAAGGACTTCGTTTATGAGGAGTTGGAAGAGGTTGGGAATGGGAAGGGACTGTGATTTACTTTAACTCTCAGGATCTTTCCCTAACACATGCTGGAAGATGAGGGCCATGTTAGAGATGTACCCTGGTGTTTTATATCCAGGTATCCAAGTGACCATGTCTCTATCCCTTGAACTTGGTTCCTGGCTGAGGTGATTTTTGTGCAGATATGCTAACACTGAACTTCTCTTTCATATCCCAGATCTAACTGAAAGTGCCATTTCTGTTGAAATGTAATTATACTGATGACCATTTGTCCTGATGCAACGATTAGAACATAAATCACCATTCCCTATCCTTTTCCTGCACAGTGAGGCTATTCTCAACTCTCTTCCTAAAGCTCATTTCCCCTGGAATTGCTCCCCATTGCTCCTCATCCATCAAGGATACTTTCAATCCCAGGAATAGTAATAAAACAGGGTCCAGGTGACTACAATATCTTTATTTGTTTCCATAATTCAAGGGGTATTTTCAAGCAATTTCTAATGGAATCTGCTTCAGTACAATAGGTTAATGTAACGTCTATTCTTTATTTAAGAGCCACTTTCAAAACTGACATGCTATAAATTAAAATATAAATTGACTATAAAATTCGATTTGCTTCCATAATTATTTCAAAATGGGCACTAAAGCTAGACTAGTCAATTTCAATGGCTGAAAATTTTGTCTAGTTCCTTTCTGGTAAACATGTTAAAAATATCTATGCCTTGGTGTGTCTTTAAGCTTTAATTTCTCCATATATAAAATGAGGATTATAATAATCACTACAACACAGGGTTGGCTTAAGAACTAAATGTATATGAAGTCCTTAGTACAGTCTGTGGCACAACTGAAGTGCCCGATGGCTTATTACTATTGCTGCTATTGTGATAACAGTACCTGATTCAAAAGGGTTAAACTCAAGTGAAGGTAAACTTACAAGAATTACTTCACTACACAATTTTTAGTGTCAAATCTTTTCAAATTTCCTTTCAACATAAAGCCTTAATGTCCGGTCTTCAACCATTTGACATATGATCCCTTCCAGATTCCCCCAGGCGCCTTTCTTCTTATCACTTATTTCCTCCTTGTTGCAAAAGCCACAGTGTTATTTTGGGGTCACCCTTCCCTGTGATCCATGCATTCCTGCATGCCCACCCTCTGTGTCACCCTGTGTCTCTTTAATCTTGTTGGTTTCTTTCATTTCTTTCTAGCAACATTCCTCTCTCCACTCCCTATCCCCTTTCATTTCTCTCATGCAGAGGAAATCAAACTCAATGTTTTTAAAGGCAGAATGTTAGAATATTTGGTACAAAAAGATCACGTATGTGTGATGTTCCGATATAGCTCGGATTATAGGTAGGAAGTTTGGAAGGATAATTTCAATGGGCAACAAACAGAAACATTTTCGTTCTCCTGAAGAGGAAAGTCACACCAAAATCAACATGTCTGATGTCATAATAAACTGATATTGTAGTAATGCTTCTGCTTGGTTCTTATGGAATTCTCGTATTTATAAATTATAGGTCTTCTAGACCAACCTTAAACCTCATGTCTATAAATGATTATATTATTCCCAAGGGATCTAAAGACCACAGTCACTGTATCGCATACTACCCACCCTTGACCTGGTTAATACACAGGTTTGCAACAGTTGTCTAAACAATCGCATCATGGCACTGTCATATATTAGGCTTATTTCCAACTAAAACCCAACAGTTTCTAACTGAATTGCTTCCCTCAAAGTTTGGGCCATCTTGCATTCATGCAATACACTTTATGAACTTCAAAGCAGGACTTTAATTACACCCTACTAAATGTATTCTTTTTTTGTTTCATAAGAGCATTCCAATCTGATAAGAAAATGCTTAACTCTAGGTCTTTTGTCTTTTGAGGAGACACATTTCTTATTTTATGTCATCTGCAAGTTTGATAAGCGTATCTTTGTGCCTTTATTCAAGACCCTGAAAAATGTACAGAATAGGATTATGTGGTGGCTTTATAATGTCTACAAATTCTTTGAAATTCCTTTCTGTAAGAGATAGAGCTTGATTCTCCAGCCTTGCATGTGGGCTCAACTTAGTGACTCAATTCTAAAGAATAGGGTATGTTGGAAGTGACAGTGTGTGGCTTGAGAGATCAGATCAAAAAAAAGCACAGTAACATCGCTCTCTCTCTGACTTTCTCTCCCTGTCTCCCTCCTTTTCCCTCTCCCTCTCAATACCCACTCCAGGGAACCTAGTGTTATATTATAAGGACACTTACAGGACCTTTGGAGAGAACTACATGTCAAGGATCTGAGGCCACCAGAGCCTCCATGCCTAGGTAAGTCTTGAGATGACTGCAGCCCCAGGTGTTATCTTGATGTCAACCCATCAGACACCTTAAGCCAGATCCACTCAACTAAGCTGCTACCAAATCTTGACCTACAGAAACTGTGAGAGAGTAAGTATTTGTTGTTTTAAGCCACTAAGTTTTGGGATAATTTGTTACACAGCAATAGATACAGGGAAATTAGATAGCTTCATCTGAGTGTTTCAGCTCAACCAGAGGCAGATCTCCTTAAGATGCAGTCATAGCTCTCTTTACACTATTTCAGGGAAATGAAGATACACTGTGTCTATAATATACGTCTCATCTGCCGATTTGTTAATGCCATCCAAAGAGAATTAGCCTAGTTCCTTAAGACTTGTTTGGATGAGCCCATGTTAGTCCTTAGCCATTATCAGATTCTTTGTTAAATATGGTTAAATGCATCACAAATTTTTCTGTTAAACAAAAACACTTGAAAATTTTTATGTTATCAGTCTCAAGTTTAAGAGATTCATCCTTTTACGCAATGTAAAATTTGGGACACTTTTCCCACACACGTTTTCTATTCTAATTAAGCAAACATTAACAAGGGCTTGGGTTCAATTCCTTAAGCATCTGGGAAATTATTCATGTAAGACCCAGAGATCTGAGCTCCTTTGAGAAACTCTGTTACCATTTGCTCAGCAAAAGGTGGATTGGATTTTCCTATTTATTTCATGTGTACCAGCCTTTACATGCTGAGGGAAATTCTCCTTGCTAGAGGACATGCTGGCGACAGATGAAGATGTGTGAGGGCGAAGGAGTGGTGATGAAGGCGAGTCCACATAACCACTGAGGTCCCGCTTAAGCAAGTGTTTTTTTATGTTTTATAATTAAAAAGCAGTTTCTGGGGTTTCTGGGAGTAGAGTTCTTGGGAACTCACAGTTTATATTTTGAGAGAAGAAGTCTACAATTTTAAAGTTGAACAGGCTTCAAAGATTATCTAAGAAATATATTTTCTCTATTTTAATGTTTCTCAAACATCCCACTTACAACATCATTAAAAACAGGACTCCAAACATAGGCAAGCATCAGAGAGTGTACAGTTTAAAGATAACCCTCCCCCACCAAAGGTATTCATTAAGGAATTGTCTGTACCCCTATTTGTTTGATGATATGGCATTTCCAAGGCTTTTCAAAAAATGAACCAGTTGGCAGCCATGCATCATTTAGCGCAAGATTCAAAGGTCAGATATACATTACTGCAATGTGGTACAAGAATCAAAATTTTCCCAGTGAAGAGATGACCTCAGGGAACGCAGCACTTGTAGTATATCTCGAATTCATACAACGCCTCGTTAACTCTACTTGGCAAATTAATTCAAATTGATTTGTTTGTGAGAATTGCAGCATGGCCTCAAATCTGGCTACAAACAAAAGATAATGATAAACAATGTATGGAGCTCAGAAAAAATGTCTAGAGAAAAGTAGAGATCAGCAAGGGGCTGTTTTTATAGCATAACTGTCTTTGTTAAAAAAAAAAAGGAAGAAGCAAAGGAAAAAAATGAAACGGAGAACACAGCCTATATGAATCAACCTCGTTTCATAAATAACACCAATTTATCACAAATATTCAAAACAAAGGCAGATAAAGTATTTGAAAGTATCCCGAGGGAATATAAAAACAAGATTAAATTTTTTTTAAATCGACATTTAATTTTTAAAAAAGCAATTAACTCTATTTAAGCAAAGTGATAAGACATGCTGAGGGGGAAAAACAAAAAAGAAAAGAAGAAGGTAGCCATGTGATATGGCAGTTAGAGCCAAGATTAATTCCAAAATGTCATATCTTAAAGAAAAGAGAGGGGAGGGTGATTCCTCAGTGAAAGCTTATCAAGCCATAACTCCCCAATCAAATATGGGCCTGAAATCATTGTATGTATGGCCCTCCAAAACCAAGTAGCCCTTGAAATCCTGACTGCCGTTCCAAGGAGGCCCAGTATTATATGACTGGCTCCTGGCTGGGACCCAGTGGCTCTGCAACTTAACCTGTGTCCATAGCTTCCTCCTTGCTGGATAAGCCACTGTACTCTGGGTTTTGCCTGGATGCATGGATGCATTATTAAAACCATTACCAACCCAGCCAACCTTCCAAATTTAAAACCATGGTGGCCATGTTTTGTGTTACATTGGTATGACCATGTTTTCTGTTACATTGGTATGACCACCTAGCATCTATCTTTGCTACCTCTTTGAGACTGGAGAATCTTGTTTGGCACATGGAAATTCTCAATAAATACATGGTCAAAGCCCTAAGTGATACTCTACAGAATAGAGTGATGTTAGATGTTTTTAACTGCTACACAAGGTGAAATATGTGGTAGCATAAAAACAATGCTGTGTATACAGTCCAGATTACCACAAAATACTTCTGGGTTTCTATCTGACATGAATGCTCAAATTGATGCTTTAAATTATCTCTTTCCTTTAGTGATTGTTTTAAACTCCTGGACTGGAGGAAAATTATCAAAGGTCAACTATCAAAGATCTTTTATTCAGATCTCTCCTTATAATATTAACCTTGTTTTGTCATATCTGATGTCTCCCTGCCTAGTGCCAAGACTCCACTGCCGTAACTTCCGGCTAACAGATAATACCTTCTACTCAAGGAGGTTCATCCATGTTGTCCACGTTGGATTCAGCTGCCTCCCCTTTCATAATTCCCCTGTATGTTCCCCAACTGATCAATGTTGACCCATAGGGAGGGACATCTCTATGCCCCTATTCAGCAGGAAGAGGTTACAGAAGATGAGACCTTCCACCTTCAACAACCTTAAAGATTTAAGGGTCAAAATTGTTCAGGGGGGAAATGATGAAGGAATGGAAGGCAAGCTGAGGACAAAGCAGAAGTTTTGTCCCCCCCCCCCCCCCATGGGATATATGACATTCCTCAGGCACTCCTGGCTGCCCTAAAAGACAAAGAAACAGTCCTTACTACCTACAGCCCATTGACAAGTCCTTGAAACAGTCACAGTGACATTCCTCTAGGAACTCAGCTGCCTCGATGTTAATACTTTGCTAAGGGCAAAAGGCAGTCCTAGCCTGACCCCCTCCGCTCCACCAAGATCCTGTAAGTCTACTCTAACGTATAAAAATTCCTTTGGAAACTTCCTTTATCTCTAACCTCCCCCCCCCAAGATACGTGTTGGCAATCATCCCCCAAGCATATGGCCCACCAATATACATCTGAAGGGTCTCATGACTCAGGTTTTATTAGACAGTAATAAATGACCTTTTCCCAACAACAGCTAGCCCCCTCAAGGTCCTGGAAACCTTGCTTCCAAAATTCCTTAGAGACTTCCGCTATCCCTAACCCCCTCCCAACTTGAGGGTATATAATGGGCCATTCCTCACAACCCGGGGCAGCAGCTCTTTCTGCCCACGGGTCCTGTCCCCATGCTTTAATAAACCACCATTTTGCACCAAAGACGCCTCAAGAATTCTTTCTTGGTCGTCGGTTCCGAACTCCACCCCACTGAACCTCACCTGTACCTCATCAAAAGCCACTAGTTTACAACTTCACACTGAGTCCTGAATTTAGGGTTGAATAGCCGCCACAACCTTTCTCAAGCTTTCTGCAAAGCTCTCTACAAAACAGCTACACTCCCATTCTGATACTTGTGCCCCTTTTCAATGAGACTTCATCACTCCTCCTACCAGAGGTTGAGTCTACTTTTCCACCCCTTGGTTCTGGGTTGGCTCTGAGACTTGTCTTGTTTGGCTGAGGGCATATTAGCAAATGGGATGTAAGAGGAGGTCTGAACAGCCCTTACATATTGAGTGCTTGGCCTCTCATGCTGCTGAGAAGCCTGCGATTGCCATGGTCACAAAAGCCCAAACCAGTCTCGGATCCTGGAAGATGAGAGATCACAAGAAGAGAGACCCCAGCCCTCCAAGCCACTTAGCCAGCTCAACTGAGGGCCCAGACCTGTAAGTAAGGCTGTCAAGACAAAGTATGTCCATCCAAGCCGTCCTGGAACAGATAAAACGCCTTTAGAACCCGCAAAAACATGAGCCAATAAATAACAAAGGTTTGGAGTGATTTTGTTTTGCATCATATATTCAGGGAGTTGGGAAATCCAGGAGGGAATGGGAAGCAGAGATTAGGTAAATGAAGCAGTCTCCTGTGTGAGGGTTTCCACCAAGAACCAACAGGAAGAGGGGGAGGCACTCAGCTGTTGTCTGTGGAGTCAAAGGAGCTTGTCTGGTGAAAGCCTCAGGGGTCCTGGAATGGAGATAGGGAGCCATGGGCCCCTGTTACCTATCTTTAGTCCTCTTCTTCCTTCTTAAAAGAGAATTAGCAAATCCAAGGAAAGGGATGCAAAAATGCAGCTCCTCAGAGGAGGCGGGACAGGTCAGGGCTGAGGGAGCTGGGACAGGGCAGGAAACCCAGAGAGGGACTAATATTTCTCTGGTCTCCATTTCTGGACTTGGACTACGTTAAGAGTGGGAGAGTGGTGGGGTTGACTCCAGAGGTAATAAGGAGTAGAGCTAATACGGGACCACTCAGCTACTTGTGTGACCTCCTGCCATCACTATTCAAATGATGGGTGGACAAAGGCTTATAAGAAAAGCGGGCTGGACTTAATGAGAAGATGTTTTGGGACTCTAACCCCTACCCACCAATGGATTTTTTTTTTTTTTTGCTCCTTAAAGGACTCCTTGGGGAATCTAGAAGGACTGCCTTTCCCCGCCCACCCCCCCCCCCCCACGAGCTAATATTACCTTTACTCCTATCCCTTACTCCAACCTTCCAACCAAACCAAATCATTGATGTTCCTGTAGGATATGAATAATCACGATTATGAACAAATAGGCTTACTTAGGCTTAGAATAGAAAGATAAGCTCCACCGATACTTCCTACTAATACAAAACAATAAAAACAAAGCAAAACACTTACTTGAAAACCAAAACCAGATAAAAAACATTCCTACCTTGCAACTTTGTCTTTTAAAAAGCAGCCACTGCCTCTTCAACACCTTTTAAAGCTTATGGATCAGTAAAAAAACAGCCTTTATAAACTCCCTGAGGAGAATTTAGAAGTCATTTTTCTGGGACTTAATAGCAGGTATCAGAATTGTATTACATTAGCAGATGAATGGCAGTTGGACTGTGGAGAAAAGCATCAAACATGATCAAAATCTAAGGAGTTAAATAAAGAGTAAGGACAACTAACATTTAATGTTTTGAGTGACAACTCGAATGACACATACTTGTCAATAATTAGAAGTAGGTCACGTTTTAAATCATGCTCAAATATTAGTTCATATTGTAAATGTGATGGCCAGATTAGCAATTTAAAAAACCATTTTTTTTACACTTTTAAGAAAGAAGTCAACAATTATATAAAATTATTCATATATTTAAAATATTTACCTAAAACCTGGACTCCTCTATCCTGCAACTATCAGTTCTTGTGGGCATGTTTTTTGTGTTGTTTTGGTGTAAAATTATAATCACCTTAGAAGCAAGATTTAAAAAAAATCTTTTCACACCATCCTACTTCCACAGTCCCCTTTCCAGCACAGTGACATGAAATACCGACACATCTTTGAGTGCTCAAGAATGGTCATGAACTGATGACTGCGGCTACTTCAAGCAGAGGCAGGTGTTCTGACTCCAATAAATCATCAAGTTATTACCTTTGAAAGTTTAAATGATTACCAAGGTTCTTATAACATCTGAAAACCTACAAATTTGAGATATATTAATGAAATATTAATGACTCTCCCTTCTTTTAACTATTTAATATAAAATATTAAATAGCATGATATTAAATCTCGGCTATCTGAGAACTATGTCTAAAGATCCTTAGGCTATTTTATGTTGAAATATATTTATTTGTGCTGGGACAAACACAATGTTTTCAGTATTTACTCACTGATGTGTGTGTGTGTGTGTGTGTGTGTGTGTGTGTGTGTATGTGTATCCTGTATATAGAGAGAGAATTTATAAATATCTCAATGGAAAGAAAGCCTTCATATATTCTCCATAGAAGTTTGCAACTTTCCACAAGAAACAGCTCCTAGATATCTGTAAGAAATAAATATCTTGGATAAAGGAATGACTGAGAATAATTTCAAATGACATCCCTAATGATAATAGAGTTGAACAAAAAAACTTTTCTAGCCAAAGAGGAGAATCAGACAGGGCTATTTTCTTGGTAGAAGAAAGGCAAACTGTATCATCTGTAACATTCCAAATTATACTAGTCGAATTAGAGTAGTCCGTTTTCTGTAGAAATCTCTGAACCAACCAGGGAAATGTACCAGATGATCTAGTATTATCACCATTCTAATTGTGAAGTTCCTTTGAATCTTGCTCTTTCAGAAATGCCACTTTTATCTTCGCAATAATAATCCAAGAGATTAAAAGAAGGTCTTTGAGTGACTCGATTTGCCTACTCAAGTTCATGCAGTGTCTACTGATGCCCCATTGCTGTCTTGTCAAAAAGCACTTAGAACATTAGTAAGTGTAAGGCACAGTTAGGACAGATGAGACAGGTGAGAGAAGAACATGTGGTTTTCTTGGTTTATGTTTTCATTCCTGATTATCAGGGATGGTGGCTTATATAAATCCCATTGGAATCCTTACAAGTGTTTAGACTTCCTAACAGGGATTGCAATTTCCCACCTAACCACATTCAAAGGATGCTGTCCAAAGATGTGCCTTATTTTTTTCTTTCAAAGATTTACTTCTGAGTGTGACTCAGAAAGGAGCACCTAGACATAGTGAGTACTAAAGAAATAGATTTCTTCCTTACTTACCCTGTTTGATTTGAATATGCTCTGATTGAATAAAGGCGCAAATCCGATTTATTATTCAGTTCCTAGCACAGGGATTTGTAGAGACGGATACTTAATAAATACTTCTACAGACGAACCTCAATGGTTTCTGTTCACAAAGGAATGTAGATACTAGGATTGCTTCTGTCCCTAGAGGTTGGCTGTGACAATTGGGATTTCAGCTGTTATTACACATTTAAAAGGCAGCGAGGTTTGAACATACATAATTAAACTCTTGACTTTTCTAGTCAACAGTTTGCTTGTTCGAAGCAGCTGCGGCGGTGGGGGTGGAGCGGGGGGGGGGGGAGTGGGCACAAATCAAGGGATCAAAGCCACAAGCAAGAGGAAAAAGGTACACTTATATTGATTATTCTAATTGACCGGGAAAAATTAAAGCAACTGTAACCTGACAGAGTGATGCAGCTATGTAATTATCCAGCCCCAGAATGAGCTGGATTTACTAGCTGAAAAGTTCATTAATGTCTTGGCCTGAGTGTTTCTTGGTGACATCTACAACTACTACGGCATTTCCATCAGATCCCTCGAAGGTTGGTTTGGAACAAGTGTTGAGCATGAATTATGTACAACTACTGAGGATGGGAATAAGGCTAGAGAATTGTCATAAAGGTCTGGGATCAGGGTTGGTCAGGACTCCGGATCAATGGGTTGACATAGCACCTGGCTCAGTTCAGTTGCCTTATTTCCAGAACAGATCTATTAAGAGTATTTCAAAATTCCCTTTATGGACGTCCTTGGAACTCAAAATTCTCTGAGCTCTTAGGAGAAGAAAGTCACAAAATGAAGCAAAACTATGAGATTTCACTTGGTTTATGGTCTCCTCTAGGAGATCGCAATTGCCCCTGGGAGCAATATCTTCTCTTCCGTGTGCTACCTTTCCCCCCCACCCTCTCTGGAGGTCCAGCTCCACCCTCACCATACAGAAAATTCAGTAAAATTCCAGCTATTCATTTTGAAAGTCTAAAAGCATTTTGGTTCTATTTAAGTTTGTACTTCACTTATATAAATTCCTATTTTATTTGAAACAGTCAACATCTCACAACAGTTTTATATAGGTTTGAAAGTGAAGTACTAAGTATTTCTAAACCTTGGCTGTCTGAGAAGATTTTAGATTTATTTTTACTTTACATATATATCTATGTCAGATTTATATTTAGTTATTTTTTTAACTTTCACGGATGCCTGAATGTTCTTTTTTCTCTTCTACCATTTTGCTTAAATACACCGGGAAATTCACTCTTCTGGACCTACAGAGAATCATCTCAGGAATGTAAAAATATTTTAATAAAATAAGATTTAATTGTTTCAACAAACAAAATTTTCCCAGTATAATCTCAAAAGCTATTCATAATAAAAACTTGTTATTTTCCTATTACTTTTAAAATGAACTTAAGTATATTTAATGCTTGTAAAGGATACTCTCTACCTTGGCGTATACTATGTTATGTACACACAGACAATGAGGTCAGAAGCCTCCAATAATTTCAGTACAGTTGTGCAGCTTAACATTTGTTGAACACCTGCTGTATTGCCACTTTGACTCAAAAAAAAAAAAAAAAAGAGGTGGGGGTAATTAATAGTTCCCTCACTGTGACCACTTTGCTTGGGCTCTAGAAAGCCACGTCTGGTGGTGTATACTTTCTACTCTGGTGGTAGAATCTTCGACTTTAGATGGATAGCTTTATTACATTCAATACTGAGATCAGTAAAATGTGGAAGGCTGCTATTTCGTATAAATAAAATCTGGTCTTCCTTAGGTTGATTTTTATTTAAAACTTATTTTAAACTTGTGCATGCTTGTGCATATATATATATACATATATATATGTCTATAAAAACACACAACCTGGTACTTTTTCCTTTAACAAATAGAAACAGATTCTAAAATCTCTAGAATTCAACAGCAAGAAGTAGGCTGGGTCACATCTGAAGAAGAGTCCACCCTTGAATGGCAGATCAATGGCCAGAAACACAGTAGAAGCACAGGTAGGAAGCTCCTAACAGCCAGTTAGGGACAATCGATGACAAGAAAATGAAGAGAAGTTTCTCTGGGACTCAGAAAATGGGTATGATACATCAGTGAGCGGGTAGAAGAAAAGATAAATGCTAAGAAGTCAGCTGGCACCTTAATGCAGAAGGGTTAAGGAGAATAGGCTAGGGCAGCTGAGCCAGTGGCTAATACAAAACCCCTGAATTCAAAAGAGAAGCATGCAACGTCCCTAAGGAGTGAGCGAGAAAGCGTGAACCTGGATCACCACCATTTACAGTTACAAGTAGAAGTAACAGAACTAGAGAAATAGTAAGGCTTTCAGTTTGTTATTTTCAAATCCTGCTCTAAGCAATGTATGACACAACACAAATGAAGGTAGACTGAATCAATGTCTTTGGTGTTCAGTTCGGAAAGCAGTGTATGGTTGGATTTTTGTTTAAGTACAGGTACATGGATTGCCTGTTCCGCTTTTGTATTTTTTTTTTTTTAATTTTTAAAACATTTTATTTATTCATTTGACAGAGAGAGAGACAGCCAGCGAGAGAGGGAACACAAGCAGGGGGAGTGGGAGAGGAAGAAGCAGGCTCCCAGCAGAGCAGGGAGCCTGATGCGGGGCTCGATCCCAGGACTCCGGGATCATGCCCTGAGCTGAAGGCAGATGCTTAACAACTGAGCCACTCAGGCGCCCCTGCTTGTGTATTTCTTTATCCTGAATTAACCTCACCAGTGGGTCTATGCTATTCTACTTAACAATACTCTTCTCTGTGTCTCTCAGATTTAATTCATCCACTTAGAGATGATCTTGCTCCCTTTATTCTTAACAGAGATAAAACAATCCGAAAAATAAAGCTAATGGATCAGTAAAAACAGAACTGTAGGCTTCAAAAGATGCATGATCTAGATTGAAGGCCCCCAAACTACGGCCAATGGGTAAATTTGGCTCATCGTAGTCTTTCTATAAATTGTCTTATTAGAACACAGCAGTGCCCGTTCATTTATGTATTGTCTATGGTTGTTTTTACAAAATAGCAGAGTTTAATGATTGCAACAAAGACCTCCTAAGTTGCAGAGCCTATGATTTTTATTATTTGGTCTTTTAGAGAAGAAGTTTCTCTAAATGAAGATATTAAGGGGAAGGGAGTGTGCCTGGCTGGCTCATTTGGAAGGATATGTAACTCTTGATCTTGGGGTTGTGAGTTGGAACACCACATTGGGTATAGAGATGACTTAAATAAAAAAAATTTAATGAAGATATCAGGGTCTCCAAGCATATATTTAAATCCAAGTTGGCTTTATCACTTGCTAGTTGTATCGTACGGGAGAGTATATTTTACTTACTCTTACATGTTACTCTTTGAGACTCAGCTGCCTCATCTCCAAAATGGGAATAATAATAGAATCACTTTCTAGGATGCTGTGAGGATTCAATGTGATAATCCATGAGCCTGATACAAAACAAGTACCGTACCAGTGTTGCATCTTATTAACTAACATTATTCCCCTAAAATCCTTTATTCAAGGCTCTGTTGTAATATCCTCATTCCCTTGTCCAGGATATATGGCTCTTACACACTTGCAGACATTTGGAATAAAGATTTCACCATTGAACTCTGAGAAAAACCATATTTCAATAATGTGATTAAAATGAAAACAAATTTAGTTTAATTAAACATTGAGACTGGCAATTGTGCATCGGGCAGAAACACATTTCTAGTAAATGTTTAATAATGTGATTACAGAGTGCACTGCATGCACTGGGATGTGGGAAACAATAGCAAATTTGCATGTGAATTTACCTCTGTCAACCAAATGATTCTGAGCTCTATATACAATATGAACTGGAGTATCCTGGGAAGCAGATGGAAAAGTGGGGTAACAGAGGGGTGGAGGAAGACACAAATCTATGTGGAATCCCAGTGTTGACACTTTCTGGCCCTGTGACTGCAACAAATGTGCTCCAACCCCCTGAGCCTTGGTTTCTTCTTCCTTTGTTTTTCAAAGATTCTGCTTATTTATTTGACAGAGAGAGAGCACAAGCAGGCAGAGTGAGAGGGAGAAGCAGGCTGCCCTCTGAGCAGAGAGCCCAATGTGGGGCTCGATCCCAGGACCCCAGGATCATGACCTGAGCTGAAGACAGATGCTTAACTGACTGAGCCACCCAGGTGCCCCAACCTTCAGCTTTTGGCTTGAACTGTCATTTTCCACTTATACACCGAAGTCCCCAAGTGTTCCTATGCAGCACCGTGTATCATTCGCTGGCATGTGGCAAACCCTTCCATCTAGGCCAACACAGAGCGTCGGGGACTCACCATAAGGCTACAAAAGTACCATGCGAAAAACAATGCATCTCATAAAACAAACTAAATTATCAGTGGGAATCAAATCCAGTTCACATTAACTCGATGAACTGAAGATTAAAAGTGCCTCTTTGTCCTTGACTCATTCTCTCTTTTCTCCTCTGACCCTCCTTTCCCCCTTCTTTAGCCTGCCGGGGTATTGACAGGGATTTTAGGGGAGTGGAAGGTCTTTATCTCTTTGAGATGAGCTGCAATCTGATTACAATCGATCGAGTGATTTACAGTTTAGAGCGCCTTTCATTACCCTCTGTGCTTTATAGAATTATAAACGACACACTGTACGTGAATATATATTATTATTATTGCATATTTATGCACCACCTTTCTGTAAGAAGCTAAATGTTCTTTTTAGACTTTAAATAATTACAGGGACCCTGCAACCTTGTACAAAACTTAAACTGAAGAGACTGAACTTAGAAACTTTTCCTATAAATACAGCTATACTCCTGGACGGCTCTGAGGACATTTGATGTCCGTCTAACTCTGGGGCAGAATTGAAAACAGTACAGGGTAATTGCATTTTATGGTTTGGATAATACTTCTGGATTTTAATAGTTAAGACAAATTTTACAGGCCAGGATCTCTATTTACCATCTAAACTGGAGCTTCTCTGTGACAATAGGAAAAATAAAATGCAATTCACTTAGCTAGCTTTGGCATTATGCAATGTTTCATGAGTGTTTTAGTTTGAAAGAATTTGTGTTAATTACAGATGCCTTGCACAGAGTGAGATGTCATTAGTATTTTTCTGTCACATTAATTTCAAATGAGTATAATTTAAAAACCGCATGAAAGGCGACCACACTGTATTTCTCATCTTCAAAGTGTTAGATTTGGTTTAATATATACATATACTCATTATTCATAGAAATTAAGAAATACTTTTCCTTACATTTCCAGTTAAATAGTGCCTAGAAGTGACCCTCGATTTTCTCATTATTTCACTGAGTCCCTATACTATAACATGTATACCATTTAACATACGGTTAAATAATCATCATGTGCCTTTTGTTAAATTCCACCTTGTCCTCTAAACCCCAAGGTAGTCTATTAAAGATGAGAAAAGCATAAACAACCACCCAGCACTAAGATGTGTATCTCATAAATTCCTATAGAAGTTTCTAGAAACATTATTCTTTTGATGAACAACTCTCTATATCAAAAGCACTGTCCTATTCACAAATGAATTCTAGATAAATAGTATCTTTAGTTACTATAATTGCTGTCATATTATCTGATGTAAATCTTCATAATGACAACAAAGTCCTTTGTGTGTTATTTAATTATATCATAAATAATTAGGCCTTGAGTCATGTGTTGGCTTGATGTCTCAGGGACATGTGTCTTGTGTCCACGTGCCATGTGTTCATGAGTTCCTTTTCCCTCTATCCCAAACGTTCTTCTCTCTTCCATAGGGTATGTGTGTGTGTATGTACATAAACATATATGTGTATATAAACATGTGTGTGTATGTATTCTTGTCTTTCTGTCTTTTAGGTGGTTAGGTTTAATTTTAGCATTAGCTAGAAGCCCACAGTTTGCCTTGAAATGCTTATCAGTTTCTAAGAGACATTTACAGGGACAGAAAGGCACTAGGTTTGATAGCAGTAATTGTATTTAACTTGTAAGATACAAGGCTATTTATCTTGTGGCTGCGAATTCACAGAAGAGGAAGAAGGGTTGCCTGATAAAACAAAAATTAAAGAAAAAAAATACTATGCACCCTCTCAACACTCTCCTATCGCCCAAGACCATTAAACAGTAAAAGAGACTTTCATCTAATAAAGCCCTTCCCATCCATGTAGATGCGATGCTAGAAGATAAAAGAGAATTGTGAAAAGAAAGAGGCTGCCAAAGTCTCATAGGTCAAACCAAGGATGTAGAGGAAGGCAAATGTCATAAATGCACAGGGAAGTGCTAACTTGTAACTTGGCAGAAACTAGAGATTTAACTTGAAAGAAAAATTCTGGGAGCCTGGCAAGTACCGAGGATCTCTGAATGGCTCCTAATCTGTAAAATGGGAATAAAACTAACATCAACCTCAAGGGTTGGTATCAAGGGTAGATAAGATGTTGTGCATGAAGTGGGAAGTATGTAGTAAATGCTCAGAAAGGGTAGCCATCACCATCGGGATGATTTTGGTTACGATGGTGGCATCTGCCATTTCTACGTCTCTGGGATAACAACCCTATGAATCAAGTGGGGTGATTATCTCAGTGCTGTTATAATGACAACATACATTAGATGAGTTCAGAAGGTATATGAAGGTAAATGCTCATTAATTTATTAATGATGTAAATAGAGATTTACATTCTATAAGACAAGTAAAAGGAAGTAAGAGACAGTATGTTCTAGTCCTGCGCTGCCCAATACTGGCCACCAGCTACCAGCCTCATAGTGCTGGCCTGAGGACTGAATGAAAAAAAAAATGTATTTA
This sequence comes from Ursus arctos, assembly GCF_023065955.2. NCBI lineage: Eukaryota > Metazoa > Chordata > Mammalia > Carnivora > Ursidae > Ursus > Ursus arctos. The sequence goes on from NW_026622930.1 coordinate 22,045,440, forward strand.
AATCTTCAGTGCCTAGGACATAATAATTGCACAATAAAAATAAATTTTCAGGGTGTCCCAGGTAGCTCAGTCCATTAAGTGATTGCCTTCGGCTCAGGTCATGATCCCGGCCAGGGGTCCTGGGATCGAGCCCTGTGTTCGGCTTCCTGCTTGCTTCTCTCTCTGCCTCTGCACCGCCCCTCCCCACTTGTGCTCTCTCCCTCTCTCTCTCAAGTAAATAAATAAAATCTTTAAAAAATTCAAAAATACATTTGCAGGGCCTCAGTCATATCAGCCACAACACAAGTGTGGCTACCTACGGCTAGCAGCTACCATGCTGGACAGCGCTGCTAGTCTGTCTGAAAGGAGAAACAGAGACATTTTTAGCTTTCTAGATACCAGCGATTCTCAAACCTAGCTGCATATAGAATCACCATGGGAGCTTTTTAAAACTGCTGATGCCTGGACCAATGCTTCTCAAATTTGACACGACACACGAATTGCCTGAGTATCTTGTTAAAATGCAGATTCTGATTCAGTAGGTCTGGGGTGAGGCCCAAGATACCCCACTTTTAACAAGTTCCCAGGTGATGCTGACACTGCTGCCCCACGGACCACGCCCCAGACCAATTAGATTACCTGCGCCTGGGACCTGAGAACTGGCAGTTTATTAAAAGTTCCCAGGAGAATCTCATTTGTAGCCAAGTTAAAGAACACTGCTTCATAAAAAAATATCCAGTTAAAAGAATTTTGTAAACACCTTTTCGCCAAAGACCAGCCCCAGCAAGCTGAAAGTCCCCCGGAAGTAAAAACCCACGTATGTGTGATTCCGAATTCATTCCTGACAAGCTGGACTATTTAGCAGTCAAAGTCTTCAGGATGCCCTGGTTTGAAGGATTAATTGATACATTCTGTGACCAAATGTTCGAAGAACTTATTTATAAGATGGTTTTAAAAGGTACCTAGCAATGTTCAAATACATTCATTAAGCAAGCCTTTCTCTTGTTGCCATTATATCTCTACAGTCTGAAAACATGTTCAAATACAGCTTTCCCTCTTGATTGTATTTATATTTTCTATTCCCTTGCAGGACTTCACTATCTATGTTGTTTTTTGTTTTTGTTTTCTCCCCCTCCAGTTGAACTGAAAGTAACACTAGTCCTGAACGGATGAATGAGCAAGTAGATGGGGCTTGTTTTAATGTGTGCTTCAAATCTGGCAAGGCCTCAAATGTTTGCAGGCAAAGACAGAAAGAAAAAGGCACAAAAACCTCCTGGGTAGGAATTAATGAAAACCCAAGACCTGAGAAATTTCAGCATCATGTCAAGTACATGGACTTGTTTTTGACCCTTCAAAATCTCAATAATCTAAGATGAGATGTGGACAAAGAAATCTCTCTTATTGCACTTTGAACATCACTAAGCACAATAGCAATGTTTTTGCTCTCAGTCCCTATAAAGATAAGATTCTATGGAATTGGACACGTTCAAATATAAGGAGTTTTCTAATCTCCTATCCTAGAAGGAGAGCCACTTCTCCATCCTTTCCGTGTTCTGAGCTGGGTGGTCAGACAGCATTCAAGCTCAGGTCACCAGGGGCGTTTTATTGACTGGAAAAGGGGAATCCAATCAAGAGCCTTTCAAATGAGTTGGTATGTAATTACAAGAAAAAAAGAGAAAAAATTGAGACCCTGCTCTCGTCAGTACCATCTGTGGTGGGAAGATGGAAAGTCCTACACATCAGAGCTGCTTGTCAGCCTTCATTTTCCAGGAAGCCCATCTCTGACCTGAAAAGCCTCTTGGGGCCCCACACTCAGGGTTCTAGCAGGCCTGGTGACACAGCCAGCCACCCAGACACGGCAGAGAGGATCTGGAACAATCCGAGTCAGCTCAGCCTCCCAGGGGACCTGGAGCTAGGGCTCAAATTAATTCCTCATGCCTTCCACCTCCCCTGCCTTGTCGCCACTACTGCATTGTGTCAAGACAGTAATCAGAGGCTTTATAAGGAACATTTGTCAGTGCCTGGATGCTAGGTCTGGGCTGATTCTTCTTTTACTTCCCTCTCCTGCTCCTCAGCCTTTCTATTTTCAGGTTCAAAGAAAGAAGCTGCATTTCAGTTCTACACCCAGAATTAAGTGACATAAGATCCCAAGAGCTATAGAACTACTTTCATTTTGGATCCTTCCTGATTCACAAAGAGCCAATGTTGCATGCCCTGTGCCCGGCTGGTTTCTAAATATTTCACACTGGGATGTTTAAGTAGAGCCACATGAAAATCCTATGGATGTCCACGAGAAGGTTCTGGAGTTGACCCATTCATCCTGATACACGGGGACCTGTTGAGCAGGAACAACTGCCTGAGAGCGTGCCCTCAAACTGAGATAACTTATGCCAATATCCTCTAGGAGCTACTCCGTATTTCTTTACTGTTTAAACCTTAGCAACGGACAAGCAGCACAACTGAACTCCTTTTGATAGTTTCTATACTTATCACTATCAATAAAAGAGGAAAGCTTGGAAAAAGAATACATCCCTTTCGCAGACATTGTGTCAAGCTTGCCTGACCAGATGTCTTTGTTCTCTGATGCCCAGATACAGGGGGGATTTTAATCTTATGGTTTAATATAAATTAAACATTGCTAGATTGCTCTAATGATGCTTTAAATTTAGTTAAGTGGATCCTTTCAATAACCCAGGGAAGCAGGAGGGAGAGAAAATAAGGTATCCAAAAGTCAAAAGGTGACCATTCCTAAGAAGTCTTGAAAGAGTGGAATATAAAACTAGATTGAGGGCACCTGGAAGGCTCAGTCAGTGAAGAGTCCGACTCTTGATTTTGGCTCAGGTCATGATCTCAGGGTCATGAGACTGAGGAGTCCCACGTCGGGCTCTGCGCTGGGCATAGAGCCTGCGTAAGATTCTTTCTCTCTCCCTCTCTTTCAGCCCTCCTCCTGGCCTCCTCTCACCCCCACTCTTGCTCACTCATGCTCTCTCTCAAAAATAAATAAATACATTAATTAATTAATTTTTTAAAAAAACCTAGATTGTTCCAAATAAATGTTTATCCTTTAAAAAACGTAAGAAAAATAAAAATAAAACTAGAATGTTGGACTTTCCATTACCGCTTTCCAATCTAGGCAATGAAGTATCATGATGACTACTTCAAATACTCAGTATTCTTTCAATTGCCTCATGGAAGCACATTGCTATTGTTGTCAGGACGGCTTGGACTCGAGCCTTTCAGCACAGCAAAAAATGTCTTTTTAAAAAGATTTTCGACTTCACATCTCACAATAACCACCTTTGTGTGGTTATTGGTACTGACCTATGTAATAGATACTTTAAAAAAAGGAATAAGTTTAAGATGACACGAGAAGAGAGATGCTCATTTCTATCCATTCATTTTTCAAAATATCCCCCAATTTTTGTGGGAACAAGAGTAGAAATTGTGCCCGGTTGAGAACAGGAGAATATGGTCTTAGTGCTGTCCCACATTTACTATGTGACCTTAGGAAAAACACAGCACCTTCCTGGGTCTCTTTTTAAATTTGAAATGGAGAATAAGAATGTCCACCCTACCTAATTTGTGGGCTGTTCAATGGTCACAGTGAAGAAATCTGTATGAGTCAAGATGTAATAGTAAAACAATGCTACCCAAATATTTGGTCATTCTCATAGCTAACACTGATTATCGACTTAATTAACATTTTACATACATTCACTCAATCTTCACATGAGCCCTGGAAAGTAAGTATTAACACAACCCCATTTTATAGACCAGTAAACCAAGGTTGGAAGGTTAAATAGCTTGCCTAAAGTTACTGAGGGGAAACTGAATCCACAAATAGGAAGAATACACACTTGGAGAACCAAGAACACAGAGTAAAAGATGAGAATGTGGGGAGAAAGAATGTATGTTCAAAGCATTATAGTGATCATCAGAAAAGAAAAATCAAGAGTGTTAGAAATTCTTACACTTACTTTATGACATACTGTTATTGTATTTTGAATTGCATATGGGGAGAGGCACCAAATAATGCAGCGCTTAGGGCTTTTCAAGGTTTTAATTCAGCCTGCCTTAGACTCACAGCTGATGGCACCAAGATACCAACTCCAGCCAGGGCACTCCAAGGCCCATACTTCTAACTGCTATCCTGCATCATGTTATGTAATAATAATCCTATGATTACTAAGTGACAGTTACCAACAGTTACTAGTAATAATCATTTTTAGTGGTAAGCAATGCCATTCAAGACAAGTTTATTCTGTTTTGAAAACCCATAATCTGGAACTAAAGATACAAAGACATAGGTACACGGCAAGGGTCACTGGTTTTCTTACTGTGGCTTTCAAATGACCATTAAAAAGTCTTCGGCAAACTCGAGGGTTCTGTATTGGCTCAGGCAAGTGGTTAACATTAATTTAGAAATCTTTGAAATTCCTAACAGAAACACAACAAACCCTACAGCAGCACCAGCAGGACCAGTGATAACATGCATGGGGAGAGAGTGAGTTTTCTGATAAGCAGATGAACAGCTTTTAAGATCTCAGGCTATTTGGATTCCCGTGCCCACCCCTGCCCCAGAGTTTAAGCATGAAACATTTAAAAATCAGGTCTATTAGTGTCTAGCGAATTTGGATGATGATAAGAATTCATAGTAGCTGCTAACACCTCTGGTCTCTTCAAAGGCTCAAAGATAAATGCATAAGGTCATTTCTGTGCCTTAATCTGAGAAGTACTAAGTGTATGACAAGAGACTCCCCGCAAAGGCTGAGTTGGATATTGTATGGAGACTGAGATGGGAGATAAATGGGTAGGTGGGACTTCTCATTTCAATAGCTTGGGAGTCCTGTATGCTTTTTGTAGATGGTTCCATAATCCTTAAACCAGGCACAGGAAGACTCTGGCTATGGTGGTGGTGGGGGAATAATAGCACAATTACTTCTGATTGGCTTTTAAAGAAAATTAATGCTGAATTAGGCATGAAAATTACAGCCTTCAAGTTATTCGAAATTCTTGGGCCACAAATAGGCAAATTTACTTTATGTATTTCTCCCAAGTGTGATGATTATTAGCTAAACAGCTCTTAAAAACTTCTGAAAATGTGCTTTGGGCTTCCTTCTATCTGTGTCCACTTCAGTATTAAGGAAGTGAGAAGACAGCAGTAAGAGAATTACGGGGAGTTTGAAGTGTAGGAGATAGAGGGAAACCCAGCGTCATGCCCACATTAGTGAAAAGTTCAATATTCTGAGCTAGTGTCTTGCACCCACCAGGTGATAATGCTACTGGGGAAGCAAGGCCCTTAGCCAAAGGATTTTCCCTTCCGTTCCTGGAACTTTTATGATCAGGGTTCAGGGCTCTTTTGCTAGGAGAAGTGAGAGATGAGAGGGAAAGCTAAAGGATGATTTGCATGATCTCTTTAAAAGGAGGCAACCTTTCCTCCCATTGCCCTTGATTTGGCCATCTGGCTCTGGGAGTTTGCTGGCAAATGCTCCTTGACCATAAAATTCAAACAGATGATTAACCCCTCTCCCTCCCACACCAGCATGCTTGCTGTTAAAATGTCTGCCAGGACCAATCTCTGAATATCAAGGCAGACTTAGTGTAAATGAAAGAAAAATCTGGCAAAGTCAACCAAATGAATGGAACCTCACCCTTCATTTTTCTCTCATCGTGAACCCTGACTTGATGGTCATCACTTAAAGTTTTAGTAAACTTCCTTTTACAGTCTTTCTGCAATCTCTGACCATCTCTACCTTCAACCTCACCTGCCTAAATGGCACCGCGGAGTCCAGATAACAAACGGATCATCCTGTGATTAACAACAGCTCACGACAGAGATGGCACCCCTTTCCTCCACTGGTCATCATTTGCAATGCCCTGGAAAACCTACAGTCATTGTCTTCAGTATGAGCCAGTCAGGCCGTACGCGCCAGGTGGAACAAAAGAGTTCAGTGCATAGTTAGTAAGTCTCCAGAAGCTCCCTACGCTGAACCAAGCCCTAACGTGGTAACTCATCTTCTCATACAAAAAAAAAAAAAAAAAAAAAAAAAAAAAATACATGAATGATATGCTTGGTAGTCAGTGTTTTACGATGCGGTGACAGTCATGAGAAAGTTGCCACTTAGGAGTAAGAATGGGAGAGCCAAAGAGAGTCTGTGGTCACTGAGAGTACAACACGTACCTGTGGGATAATGCTCGTTCACCGGCCAGTTGTCCACCTGGAGTGTGGCATTGCCGCCGTTCCTGGTGAAGCGCACTACGTGATATTTACCATCATTGACGGGGGTTCTCTCCTCCTTGATAGAGATGTCAACTGTGCCGATATTGAAGACAACTCCAATTTTCCCCTGTTCCTATGATAAAGAAACACAAAAGGCATAGTGAGCACCAACCACAAGGTATCATCCCTTTAAAGTGGCTCTTCCAACTGGCAGGAACTCTGCAGGCACCCAGAGGGAGCCGTCAGCATGGAGGTAACGATAGTTTCTCCGTGGGCTTTCATCCTGCATAAAAACCAATGGTATAAAGCCACCCAGCTTGCTCTCACGGGCACAGGTGACATCATTTGATTGCTCTCCACAGATATCAAAGCTGGAAACCCCAGAACTCCCTAAGAGCTCTGTAGGGACACTGCTGTGCGAGGAATGAGGCCTATTTTCTAGGACAGGTAATTAGACACTGGACCCTAGATCACCTCACAGTTTAGATTTAGGATTAAAGAGGAAATATAAGCATACTTGCACATTCTGGGGTGGGGGTGGGATCAAGGCCAAGGGGAGGGGTACAATGAACGACAAGGAGGCAATGGCAGAGGGGCTAGCATTACAGATCAACACCTGAGGATATGCTCCATAGGTCTCAAACCCATAGACAACTTATTCTCAGTAGAGGCCAGTGAAACTGAGCTGGGGTTTTCAGGGTCAGATGGCTGCTACTCTTCCCACACTTGTAGCCCTATTCCTAAGGCTTATCCGAAGAGGGATGTAATATTCAGGGCTATAGCTTTATGCTACATAGCAGACGAGAACCTCGATGGCCCCAAAAAAGACTTCTGGGGGGGAAACTACCATGAATGCCAGAAAACTAATACTATGGCAATGAAGGTGATGATTATGGTGACGGTAGAGGCGTGGCATCATTTGCTTCCTGTAAAGTGCCCAGAAACACTGAAACATAAATGATGCTATTACAACTCTTACTCTTTTCCTCTAGTCATTGGTTATGACTCAGAGTTGGAATTAGCATTCGCAATGAGACACAAGACGAGAGTAACCTTACTGGTCAGATATCATCAGTCTCTGTCAACTTCCTAGGAAGCTATCACAGCACGCAGGGTGTCAGGAGGGATGGGTGAGGAAGAAGGAGACATCTCCATTTTTCTAGCTGTCTGACTTATTGGCTAAGCAATTGGTTGGACATTCAAGGACAATAAAATTTATTGGTAACGCTGATGCTCTATTTGTCCACATAGTCTCTATTATCCTCTCTGTTCTTATTCAAGAAGTAGAAGGAGAATAAAAAGAAAGAGGAGGAGGAGGACAGAGAAGAGGAGAAGGAGAGGGAGAAGGATAAGAAAAATATGAAAAAAGAAGTCCAGAAGCCATATAAACTAAGTGTAGGAAAGATTTCATGGAAACTCAGATTTAGTAATTGGGTTCATTCATTTATAAATAAGAATCCATTCAATACATAAATACGATATTTATGAAGCACTTATTGTGCTTAAAGTCCCTAAATTAAGGCTTCTGGTGAGATTTTAGGTGCTGGTTTCCAGATAGTTTGGCACACTTCACTTATTTTTTCAAAAGACAGGCTTTCTTCATCTTACCAATTTTCCTTTAGTATGCGAACACACCTTATTCCTGAAAAAAGAATGGACAAGCACCCAGGAGTCTTGATTTTAGAAAGTCGGCGTCTAAGCTAAGAAAGGCAGCTTTCGGCATACAAGGATGCTGTGATACGGGGCGGACATCGTTGTCTCCTTTGTGCCCAGATAGCACAGCATGCAATGTAAAATGATGTCTGCAATTCCCACGTTCTGCTTTCTGCGAAAAGGAGTGCAGGTGCCTCCCCAAATAGGGACTAAATGTACTTATGATTTTGTAAATCCCTGTTTATTGTGACACTATGTTCTCAGGGTTGTTTTTTTTTTCCCCACCCCTACATCTCCAGCACTAAAAAAGCTCCTGGCATTAAAATGGAGAAATGAAATTGATGATCGTTCTTTTGCATATTTCAAGCCCATAATTAATAATGTGATGACCCATTTGATTCTTTCTCCTAATATGTTCTAGGAATTCAGAAATGATATTAGGATGTGTCTGCTTTCCCCTACTTGAAGCATTGGCATTCATTTCTGAGGATGTGCGCGTTTGTGTTCAAACCTACTCATCCTCATGCCTAAATAAGCAAGGCTCTAGTAACCTGAGTCATAACCTGTTCAGCAGAATGAGGGAACCGGAGGAGTTAAGAAACCATGACTGCAGACACCATTACTCCTCTGCCCACCCCGCAAATGTGGGCTGTTTATTGTACCGCTGTTCTTCAATGAGAAACCACTGTATAAATCCTGGCTGCACGGAAAGGGCTGCTGGTGATTCAATTCACCTCTGAGTCACTAATTAATCACGGATGGAGAACAGTTTTACGTAGGGAGAGAAGACCTTTAAACCAGCACCTTTCAGCAACAGCAGTGCCATAGTACCGTTCTGGCTCAGTGAGTTGGCTGATCAGCGAGATATATTCTCGGGCAGATTTTCTGCAAGATCCATAATAGATTCAGGGGAAGAAAAGATTTAATCTCTGCCAGAATAAATATTTGGTCCTTATCGGAGGCGCCACACATTGGCCACTGCAATCACTGCTTCGGAGAGATCTTCTTAATCCTGCTAGCGCTACTGCCAATGTCAGTGGAGACCCTTACCCAGATGTTTCATTGTGTTTCCCCACAGCGGTAAATGTGGCTGTGCTAGACCTCAGATGTGGTCTCTTTACTTGCTGTAATAAGATTTCATTACTGCAACCTCCTTGTCATTTGTCATGGGACCACAGTGGCATTATAATCTGTGGCTAACTGCTTTGTCTCAGTTCATTATAAGTCTTATGGCAAGTACCCATAGAGTTGCCTAAGCTTGAATCCATCACGCTCAGCTACCACAAAAATAAACTCTGCTGGCTCATGTGTCCAGAGAGGAGACGATTTGAGGGATAAAAAGCATTGGCTTTGGAGACAGCCCTCACTGACCTTTGTGCAAGTTACTTAACTTTTCTGAACCGTTTCTTAGTAATATATGATGGGGACAGCATACCAGCTTTCCAGATTTGGTAGGGCCATTAAAAGGCTAAAATGATACGATTATAATGACTGAGATGACAGCACTTTATAAGTAATAAAATATTATTCAAATAAAAGGGGTAAGTGAGATAAGGAGAAGGAACAATGCAAACATTTGGCCATATCTCACACCCTGTGAGCACTGGGGAAGTTAATTGGTTCAATAGGATAAACACGGTTTTAGCATGGCATGGTTCAAATAATACCTCTCTCCAGCTCTGAAAGCTCTGTGACCTTGGGCTGGTTATTTAACTTCCGATTTCCCTACTATAAAGGGATCTACCTTTGAAGCTTGTCGCGAGGATTTTAGGAGAATACATATGTGTGAAACTCCCAGCACGTGGCTGTGCATACTTTGGGACTTCAGGAAATGTCAGGCGTCTTTTCCGTTTCTTTCCCCTCATTAGTGTAGTTGAAAGTGGTGGTGTGAACTAAGGGCTGACTGGTTTGGCGATAGTGCCAGCAAGAAACATTGTAAAAATAAATGTAAATTTTAGCAAACAGAACATTAAAAAACAACATTTGCACGGTTGATTTCCTGTCACAATTTGGTAGTTGCTCTCTCTTCACATTCCTTGGTGTCTTTTATAAGCCTTTCCAAGGCAAGCAAAGTGTAGCCGCAAAAACAGCATGACTGTAAATTTTAATAACTCCACACCCATCACCACTAAAGTTGCTACCTAAAGGCAATCACTTCAATCTATGCTCTTCCTTGATATTAAAAATACAGACAAGTGGTAAATCAGAAGACATTACCAAAGAATCCTCAAGTGCAATAAAAAAAAAAGTCTGTTAAAAAACAACAACAACAACAAGACTGAGTGGCACAAGAAAACAGCTGTCTGTAAATAGCCAGTAAGTCATTCTTCATCAATAATGACTGTTTATGAGCCCACCTGGTTCCTCGAATTAGTCCGGTTCCAGCTTTCTGGTCTTCCATCAGCCACATTACAGCTGTTGCTGTGGAGGTGACCCATGAGATACTACCAACACCAGGGTCAGGTTTCAGGAGCAGAGGTGCACAAGGGCAAGAAAAATCCTCAGGAATAAAGACCTCCCCGCAGGCAATCTCTACATTCACTCCACAGCGCCCCCGGGGAAGGCAAAATGCGCCATCCGCTATTTGAGACAATTGCAGTTGACAGAAACAGAATTGGGACTCTCAAAGGTATGCCCAAGAGACGTGCAAAGGAAGCCGTTCTCAGTATCTTGACTTCTAGGCTTCCCACAGAATCTGTGAGTTCAGTGCTAGGCAATAATACAGGAAGAACAACACGTACGTGACCCTTCTCAGGGCCAGACACCGCCAGGTCTGGCATACCTGTTCCAAAGGCTGCGTCACAATAAATAAAACAATCCGTGGCAGCGCTTACTACATTTTTCTAGTTTCCCCCCATTATCAGCTCATAGTAAGAGAGGATTTCTAGGTCCCCTTGTGATGTGTAGGGCCAAGAGATCAGTGTTGACCAATAAATTAGGTGTCACTCCTGAGCCATGCATTAAACTGCTGGTGTGAGACCAACCAGAATTCTCCCATTGGCTCTCAACCCCAGTACCCAGCAAATTCCTGGCAGTGGTCTCACCAAATACTGAAGCTGCTTGTTACACAGCACAATCCAGACTACCTTGAAGAGCAGAGTAGGTGGTTGGCAGGTACTTTTTAATAGAACAATTTTTGAATTCTTACAATTACCCTCCAGATTTTATAGGCTAAAAAGATGGGAGATTCAGAGAATTGGGAATTCACACAACTAATAGAAGATGCATTTAAGATTAGAATTCAGGTCTGTCTGGCTTTAAAACGCATGGATTTTCCACCATGTTATGTTTCAGTCACATGTATTACATTTTGCAATTGAGTTATTTATATAAGGCACTGCATACGGCACATAGTATATACTTTATGTTTGGCTAACTTGCCTAACCTGTCTATCTAATCTAACTGTGGGTATCTCAAATGTAGGGATACTAACAGGTGCTCAGTTAATGTTTGTTAAATTAATGGATAAGAGAATGAATGAATAGTGAATTAGAATTCATGGCTTTGGTAGAAAAAAAAAATGAGCTGGTAAGTTTTTATACCATGGGAGGTTAAATAGGATTTGAATAGTATATGATAACGAAGAGAATTATTCATCCATATCCACACTTTTTTTACAATAAATCTTAATCAAAACATATAATCTCACTGTGCTTTATGTATGCAATCAATAAAAAACAAAAAGATGAGGTATGATTTTGATTCATCAGATAATTTTGGCTGAGGGAGAATTTTATTGAAGTTCTCTAGGTTAAACCACTCTTGTGTTTAGTAGAACATAGTAGGGACACTTTTCATGGCTAGTCATTGCCTTTTAGTGAAGATCATCAGGCCATTCTTTCAATGTTATGGTCTCCTTGTTCTAGACTCAAGATAATTGTTAGCTAAGAAGCAGGGAGTGTGTACTTTCTATGTGCGGAGTTGTGCACTATTGAAAGATTCAAAAAATATAAGAGACTAGGTCTCTCTCTCAAGAAGTCTAAGCCCATCAGGAATTATCCAAACTGACAAGACTCCAACTATAGAGCTTGGAGATGGCTTGGACTTTCACTATCATCCCAGGCCCCTTCCCTTGGGGGAGTGGGGGGGGGGGGGCTGTATCAAGAAGGTCAGGGGAGAAAGAAAATGTCTGCTCTGGGTTTCCAGAAGACCAGTCAAGCTCCACATCTTGTTGTCCAGGTAATCTTGAGTAGGTCATTCAACTATCTATACAAAAAAAAAAAAAAAAAAAGAACAAAACAACAACAGTAACACCTGTATTAAATGGAATTTAAGAGAAATAAATAAAATCTTGGCAAATTCTGAAGTGCTCTTCAAAGGACGATATAAAGTGATGTGAATGGTGGGGGTGAGGATGCTGGGGATAGCTGGGTGACAGAGAAATAGTGTGACAGATGATGAATGAGTCAGAGGCTTTTGCATACATCCTACAGGATACCACTCTATTTTAAATGACTGTCTTCCATTCAAGATCATCAACTCTTGAATCTGTACAGATTGTCCCTAGAAAATTCATGTTAAATGGCTTGGAAACAAATTCTATTTTCCTAAATCTGCACAGGTCTCAGTGACCTCTGCACCCACCCAGCAAAACTGCAGCCACCTCTCCGCCTACAGCTGTGCTTCTCCTGTTGTTGTGCTGACGTCTGGTTGCATGAGGTCAATCAATTAAAGCGGATTAGATCCATGGACTGAATTACTAACAGAGGGCCAAGAGAGATAAGACTGATAAATAGCTCAAGACAGCTCCATCTCTAACTCCAAGCAAAGAAAAATAAATAAAATAAGAGCGAGTATGGATGACAGCTCAGGACAACAGGAACTCTGACCTGAATGGGGGAAGTCAAGGAAGGACAAGCCTGCTAGTGCAAGTAAAGAAGCTGCAAGTCGGAGCCAGGGCTCTAACAGTCACTGGTCACAAATGGCCTCCTGAGTCACCACGTCCTTCAAATCCACTCTGAACATTCACTTCTAATCCACAGACTCCAAGGTCATACCAGGTGGGGTAGTTTGGTAGTTAAGTCTGACCTGCAAAGCAAAAATTAAAGTTCATTTCCGTAAAAGCCCTAGTGTTGCACCAAGACCTGGAGCAGTCTCCTGGCAGGATTCAGGGGACAGCTGGTAGGGCAGTGATGACTGCAACCCGGTACAGACAGAACATCTCCCATAAATGCCCTGCTTTCCCCCTAAATCTCCATCGCAGCTGTGAGGAACTACCCAATGGTTTTAACAAAGAGATTTCAGGCCCTGTGCTCACCGTAACAACACTATCATCCTCCAATATTAAAAAAACAAAAAACAAAAAAAACATACATTTTAAATCATCTAGAATATTATTCTAGATCATCTTACATCTTATCTATAAATTTACAAAGTGTGGTCCTGGGACCAGCAGTATCAGCATCAGCATCACCTGGGAACTTGTTAGAAACATAAACTCCTGGATCTAACACCAGACCCTCTGAATCAGAAACCCTGGAGTGGGGCCCAGCAATGTGAATTTCCACAAGCTCTCCAAGTGATTCAGATGCTTGCCAAAGTCTGGGAACCGCTTCCTTATGTCTTGGTTTCACTCGGGCAGCGGTTTCAACTGGGAGTGATTTTGTGCCCAGGGACATTTGGCAAGGTCTGGAGACATTTTTGGTGGTCCCATGTGGGGGTGGGGCATGCTACTGACATCTAGTGGGTACAGGCCAGGAATGCTGCCAGAAACACCTGGCCTAGAATATCACTACTGAGAAACTCTGCACTAGGCAGGACGAAACCTTAGTCACACAACGAACATCTATCTATAAAGCATGTGTGGCTTGAAAGAAGCTGTTCTATAAACATTTATATATGTGGTCTATTTTATTCCTCGCAATGCTCCTCTGAGGTAGGAAGGAATATATACACCCATGTACAATGTTACACACCCACACACTATGCATGCGTATGTAAGTGCATGCTTGGGCATACACCCATGAGAATGTTCACATATTTGGTCCGAAATTGTGATCTAGCCCTCAGAGCACAGGATGAGCTCTGAGCATCTAAGGATAACTGGACGATCCCCATACTCTATGTTGTACTCCAGTGCCTATTTTATAGATGGAAACTTGGAAGTGCAAGCTTACACGGCCAGAAAGTAGCAGGTCTGGAATACGTGTCCTGTGTTATCTTCCCTGTCTGGTCTTGGTAGCCCCCTTCTCTTTTAACTCATTGCTACTAGCCCCTAAGACAGGGTCCCAGTACGTCTCCCAGCACAATGACATCAGCTGATAGTCCCAAAGCCCATGTAGTCCCTTGACTCTTCACTCCAGATGAGGTCACGTAAGTCGGTTTCCACAAAGATGGATGATCAGCGGCTCCCCTACAGAAGAGAGACCAGTGAACAGCCAGTAACCTTTCTAGACCTATCTTGTGGTTGTAAGGAAAGCTTTAGTGACTTTCCAAAGTGTTTTATTATTTACCTGTCTTTTAAGTAACAGACCAAGTGAACATAGTTTCAAGGTGAATGGGCCTATGTGAATAATAAACATCAACCAAAATTTCTGGTTTAATAAGTAACACATTCTCAGTCACTTGCCTTGATGAATTCCAAGTCTAAATTTTACACCATTTTCTAGTGGGGAAAAAAAAAATTAGTATGCACATTTCAGAATTGAGAGATTTAGTATTTGGAATTATTAGAAAATACGATGCAAATTATTGCATGTTTTAATGATGCCTTTGGAGAATGGGCACGCAAAAGTCGTAGGAGTCAGACTGGCCTGAAATAGAGATCAACAAACGATGAGCCAAATCTGGTTATTGCATACTTATGTAAATAAAGTTTTATTGGTAGGCAGCTGTGCTCATTCACTTACATATTGTCGGTGGCTGCTTTTGCACTCTCATAGCAGGGCTGAGTAGCTGCAAGAGATATCTTGTGGCCCACGAGCCTAAAATATTTACTCCCTGGCCCTTTACAGAAAAAGTTTGCTGACCCTTCTTATCAAAGCTTGCACAATTTAAGACTAGCCATGTTCATTGTTTTGCTTGGGTTTTTTTTTTTTTTCAGTTTTTGACCTATAGTTTATGTTTATTTGGTCAGAATAACTTGAATATCAGTGGGAGGGTCAGATGGGGAGTCTGTCTGTACCTGGTCATTCAATGATTACCTGGAATACAGAGCACATTTCTAATAAGAAGACAACATACATAAAAATTCACCCAATTGAGGTCTGAACTAATCTATCTCAGATTCATTAAGGGTGGTTTAGATACTAAAATCAATTCAACAGAGCACTGTTTGAAGGTAGGCAGCCGAGGATACAGAGAAATAAATTAGAGGCTCCTGGCAAAAGATGCTGGTAGCTAGGAATAGTCTGGTAATGGAGGAGATGAAGCGAAGTTGTAAAGTTATTAAAATTATAATGATATGACATTTCTTTCCAAAAATTTATCTAGTTCTCTGGAGTGAATCACGTACATGTTAAAGTCTTGGGACTCTAAGAGCCAGCACACATCACCCCAATGCCAGGCCTTCAGTTTACTACACGAGATGGAAGGAGAGGCAAGAACAGCATTGCTACCCAACGAGTAGCAGTCTCCAGGGCTCCAATGCATATGCAAGAGACTTGAGTCCCTTGAGTGATAAATGGTGATTAACTGAACTCTCTTGGTTTACCTGCGAGGAGAATCTCCTGTGTCATCATGTTGGGATGAACACCCTGAAATAGGGGCTCATTTTTCCTTTCCTAGTTATCGTAAACAAAATGGCCAGCAGACTCTAATATATCAGCAGCGCCTGTCTGCACACAGGGACGCCGGTGTGTGTGTGTCCTGGAGATAGTGTTACAGCGAGGTATTTCATCCAGGTGATATTTTATGGTCCTCCGCTCTGTCAACTATCACCATTGTAACATCCCCTCTGGGATCATATCAGCATTTCTAATTCAAAACGTTGATTCTGACCTACCCCCAACCACCTTAATGAAAGCAACAGAGGGAGGAAAAAAGTGAGGTTTAAACAGCTACAACACATCAGGAGAAAGCGGGCCTGCTGACTTCCACGCCGGCGTCAAAGCCACTGCAGGGGAAGTAATCGGGACAACTGAGCAGAAGTATAAAAAGAAGACACTTTCCCTGGGCCCTGGGTGAGATTAGTAAAGGTGACCCAAGCAGAAGACTTGAAAGCATGCCACAGGGAGCTGACTCATGCCTTTGGAAGAGTGTCCAACATATCGACATTGAGTTATTTCAAAGCTGCAAGCTCTTTTGGTAGAATAATTAGGAAACACATCTCTTTATTTTAATTTACTTGAATTTAGTATTCCTACCAAACTGCAAAGTGAGTAAGTTTTAGCTAAGTGGGGAAAATGCCCCTAAGACACTCGGGAGTCATCACTCCTCTATGGTATGGCAGGCACTGGGAGCCATCTGGGAACCAGCCACAGCTTTAGGTACACAAATTACCCACTGGCTTTATAATAAATCCATACACAATATAAAGAAGTGTTTATATTATGGCATTTAAAGGGCACAGACATTCTTTCTTCTCTCTCTTCTTTATGGATGCACTACAGTTTTATTCATTGACATAAAGATGCTACAGGATTTCATCCAAATGGCTAAGGAACACAGTGCTAGAGAAATACAGTTGTGTGTGTATTTACGCCCATGGAAGTGTGTGCATGTGTTTGAATAAGACCTTAAAACTTAACATATCCAAAAGCTGGTTTCTCTGACCCTCTCTGTTCTTAAGAAGTGACGATGGCTCAAGAGAATTCAGGTCCCTCTCTGTCCATCAAAAGGCATCTGTAGTCAATGGGAATCCAGCCCTTAGACAGTCCCTGGGCAATCAGTGGAGCCCTTGGGCCTTCACTTGTGTAGAAGGCCTCTCAGGAATGTGAATCTATCATAGACCTGACTTAAAGCGAACTGCGGATTTCAGAGTAAATTAAAAATGAGGAAGCTTCTAGAGTCAACATGAGCTCCGGGCAGTGGAATTGGTTGGTCATTAGGGATCATTAATCCAGTAAATGATCCAGAGACAGGACAGCTCTCCTAGGCCTGGCTTAGCTCAAGTTGAATGAGGTACCCTTTCCTACAGAGAGAAGGGACTCTCCTCTGCAAAGAGTCCAGCTTTCCTAACCAGGTGCGTAGATGTACAGAGCTGAATGCGATTCTACATGAATGCCCTCCCAGAGCCATCTTGCATTAACTAGGTCTAGCTTCCAATTATCCCACAACTTCTCCAGTATCTATTCAACATTAAGATCTATTGTTTGCACTGATTCTTTTTTTTTAATAGAACAAGTCTTTCCTCCAATTAGATCATAAGCATTGTCAAGACAGAAAATGCATTTTTATTTTCTATGTCTTCCTCCATATAGCAGACTCAATAAGAAATTAGCTGAGCACCTGACACATGGCGAAGGCATCTTTGCATTTTTCAGCAAGTAACACCTTGGTGTGGTGTGCAATATCTCCATCCATGGTTTATTTACTGCTTTTAAATTTTTGCTATGATTTTGCTTTGGGAGAGTGCTTTTGAAAATGTGGACCATGACCATGTCTCAGGAGACCATAGCCACTGATGTACTTCATGTAGACTACTGAACAGTCTTCAGGATAATTGCCAACACACCTACGTGGCCCAGAATGATGTACTGTGTCGACCTGGAGGTGAGAGGTTCAGTGATCCATTTCCAAGGTTTTCAATCCACCCTGCTTCTTTATTTGGATAGATTCAAACTAAAGTCCTAAAGGTGAATACTTTCAGCCCATTACTGGATCCTTCAACAATTTGGTTCCCACCTAAACATCATTTTAACCCTTGAAATATCTGAGATGCCAGATTTCCAGAGAAGCTTATTTTCGTTTTCTTGCTTCCTCCTATACTCCTAAGTGTACTGATTGCTGATCAGTGTAACAGTCAAGCTCTGCTCGTTGGGAGCCTGTCTCCTCATCACAGTCCTTTAGGACCACCTCCGAGGGGGCTCTACTACAACCACCATCTGTTTTCAATTTGCACTAGACTTGTTAAATTGAGGATCTTTATACAGTTACATTTTGTGAACAATACCTTCATTTCTCCAAATCAATGTTGCAGAAATCAAAGTCAAGTCAGAGAAATTTTGCAGTCAAATATCTACCAATCATGCATTCTGCATAGGGCACTTTGGTAGGCCGATCAGAAGCTACAAAAATATATCTGGAACCGTTCAGCCCTCAAGAGTCTAAACTCCACTCCAGGGTTCTGAAAAGGGCAATAGCTTTGGAATCAGAAGACATGGATCGAATTGTTCACTTAATGTGGGTCCTGGAACAATTCATACTGGCCCTAGTTTTCTCATGTGAAAGATAGAGATGGCATCCCTGAGCTTGTTGGGTGATGACGAAGGTGAAAAAGAGATGTTTGTGACAATGATGTGAAAAATGGGGGGCACGGAAAAAAATACAGCATTAGAAAATAGGTGAGAACAAAAGACACACAGAATCAAGTACACGGTTCCCTAAATTAAGACAAGAAATAAAGGACACTCCCATATGATATTTCTTTTTTTTTTTTTTTAAAGATTTTATTTATTTATTTGACAGAGATAGAGACAGCCAGCGAGAGAGGGAACACAAGCAAGGGGAGTGGGAGAGGAAGAAGCAGGCTCATAGCAGAGGAGCCTGATGTGGGGCTCGATCCCATAACGCCGGGATCACGCCCTGAGCCGAAGGCAGACGCTTAACCGCTGTGCCACCCAGGCGCCCCTCCCATATGATATTTCAAATAGACATCCACATTCAGTCCCTGACAAATTTCCCAAGCGACCAGAGGCATAGGATTCGTTATGTGCCCTTCAAGACAGAAAATTCTGCCTTATTTGGGAGGGGTCAGGCCAAGGATGGGAAAGAAATGGGGTTAGAGAAGACATATTTAGGTAGCTGCCGATAAGGAGCTAAGGAGGAATGGGGGAAGTTTAGAAGGTTGAAGCTGTTGGGATGGAAATGAGATTCAGTCTGTGAAAGGGAAAAACAGAAAATACTTGGCATATAAACGTTTTAGAATATCAACCAGCTGGTCTGCTTTCTAAAACTTCAGTAATGTTGCCGAGACAGAAACCTTTGAATGCTAAGGTAGGCTCTCAGGGCTCAACATTATACAAACAAAGAGAAAGCATTTTTAAGGTTCATAAACACACTACATCTTAGAGAATATTTTCTCTTTTGCCCAAAGGGCTCTCCCCATACCCCCTGGCAAATAGTTCTCTGATGATAGCACAATTACACTTACAGGGTTAAGAAAACTACAGACTCAAAATAAATATAAACAGAATGCTTTTCTCCCCCCAAGTGTGCCCTGCTCTTCATTCCCCTGCTTTCTGCTGTAGGCTTCTCTCTCCCAGCAAAAGAAGAGCTTTAGGGGTCTGGAAGGGCAATGGTTTGTGCTATGCTTACACCTGACACTGGCCCAGAGGCTCAAGGCCATCAGGGGAGACACTGCCCAAGTATGCTAGAGCACCCACATTTCAGCAGTTAGCAGTGATCTGAGTGTTGCTCACTAGTCACTCTATGCTCGGTGATGCCTTTGAGTCATTTAAGGCAGTGATTAAGGTCAGAAGAAGGGAAAAAAAATCAAAGAAGAGGGAAGGATGGGGCACCTGAGTAGCTCAGTCGGTTAAGCAGCCGACTCTGGTCTTGATTTCAGGGTCATGAGTTCAGGCCCTATGTTGGACTCCACGCTGGGCATGGAGACTACTTTAAAAAAATAATTTAATTAATTATTAAAGAAAATGGAAGGCAGTAATGGGGAAACAGATAAGGAATTAGATGAGTGAAGGAACCCTATCCACCAAGCATCATCTGAAAGAATACAGAAAAACAGCTCCCCAGACCTTCAAACATAGATGTATTCCTGTCCACTCCACTTCGTACTGACTTCAAGAAATTTTCTGCAGGCAAATATTGAGAGGCAAACACCTTAGAAAGCCAGCGATAAGCAGAGACACCTTCTTTAGTAGAGAGTAGGATGCGGTTAATTGCCAATTGCCAAAGGATGCCTGCTGACGAGCCCCACTGGACAACAGAGCCCCACCGGACAACAAGGTCTATGCAGGGAATGCACAGAAACAAGCACGCGGGGCACTGGAAGCCAAGTGTCCAGGACACACAGGTCTCATCTCCACTGTGGTGAAGCACAGAACGAGGACCAGAGCGGCCCAGTACACAAACTGCCCTGAATCTCGGGGGCATGTGTTCTGAGAGCGTACTGAAAATGGTTATTTTTCCCCTGTAGATACTTATTAATTGCATTATGCAATAAAGAAGTTACAAATTCAGGACATAAAGGTGGGATCAGGTCCTCAGGTGTGTATTATTTTATTTTTTGAAAGGAGGGGGCACTCATAGTATCTTTTAAAAGGTGACTTCATTTTCAATCTTTAAAAATCAGTCTCTCATGAATAGTTAGATTTCTTTTTTTTTGAAAATAGTAAGATTTAGCAACACTGGGATAACATTTCTGAAACACAATTAAAGACCAGAGCTGACTGGGGGGAGAGGGGGACAAAGGTCCAAGTTCTTTAATTCGCCACAGCCTCCACCATTCCCTATTGTCTGTCAGATGCAAAGTCCTGAGTGTTGGTGGTCATTTATTACCAAGTTTTCCCTTTTTTTAAAAAAAATTATTTGTATAGTAGGGTAAAGAAGAAAGGGAAATACTTTTTTCACCATATGACTAGCAACTTCTCCATACCTCAACACACTATAGACTGAGGGCCATGGGATTCAAGAAAAATAAAAGAAAGCACTTTTTAAAAATATTCCATTCCATTAATCACTTATGAGTCTGTCCTTTCCAGACTTTCCTGTTTTTTAACCCCTAATGTACTATCATAATCAGAGGCTTTTGAGTCACACAGGTCTGGCTTTAAATTTTAATTCCACCACTTACTGTGTTTTCTTGACCAAGTGGTATAGACTCCCTAAGCCTCAATTTTCTTACCTTTAGTGCTGGAAAAAGATTACCTCCCACACAAGCTTGTTATGAAGACAAAACAATATATGCAGGCACCTGGCACATAATAGAAAATGCTCAAGGAACTGAACTTCCCTGGCCCTTTGAAGGGTCGGGATGAATTAAGCAGACATGATCATAAAATCACGCACACACACAATCTAAAGTGCCTGCCAAATTGTAATGACCCAACTGCTGCTTCAGAGAGATGGCTCGGCTCGATGTTTTAATGCACTTTTCATGGACTGAAGCTCAACAACAAAATCTATCACTGTTAGGCAGTGTCATAAGAAGGTCTGATTTAAACAAAATAGGCTTCCTTCTGAACTCTGAAGTGTGGTAGCTACCTTCACCTTGACTCAGAAACACACCGATAGGAGAAGTACATACACTTAGCCAATAAACAATAGGATTAATAAATGACAGCAAAGATAATGATAATAGAATGCATTACTGGAAGTTGTATAAGAGAAGACCATTCAGTATAGAAAGGTACATATGAATTTTATGCAAGCACACTTTTAGTTCTGTGGGTTCATATATCTGCATGGCTATAACCATCAAGAAAAATTTAATGTAGGCCACTGCTCTAGAACTACCATTTAATTTTGAGCAGACCGTGATATTGAAAAAAATTATTTTAGTTATATAACACAGTTGCCAAATAAATCAAAAATATTCATTGCAATAAAACCGCTAAAAAAACAGAATCGCTACTCTACCATGTTGAGGTTTAAGTGGGCAATAAATCACAGCCCTCTCCATTCTGAATTCCAAGCCAATTGAGAAATAGACAAAAGCTAAAGGATCAGCAAACTTTATTGCTTATGGAGCTGAATGGGGGAATGGGTCTGGGACAACACTTAGACCTGGCCACATGTTAGGTTTCTTGCTCGTCTTTCAAGTTCTGTTCCCTTCCCCATTGCCCCCTACAAAGAGGAAACAGGAAACTGGCCTGGGTCTGGGTACTCCCAGCACAGAGAGAAGAACCCTCGGAAAAGGAAGAAAGAAAGGAAGGGGTCTCACCAGACATATGCAGACCCTTTATCCAGTCCCACCAACTACATAAAGGATTGGAGAGAATGCGTAATAAGTGTTACCTCAGGGGCACCAGGGTGGCTCAGTCAGTTAAGCATCTGACTCCTGATTTCAGCTCAGGTTGTAATCTCAGGGTCCTGAGATCAAGCCCCCAATTGGGCTCTGCACTCAGCATAGAGTCTGCTTAAGACTCTCTCTCCCTCTCTGTCTGCCCCTTTCCCACTAAAATAAATGAATCTTTAAAAAGAAAAAAGAAAAACAACCGTTACCCCAATATTTTCTTTCCAGTGAAAAGCAGTTGCTTAATAGTATAGCACAGATGGGGAAACTATCCCTTTTCTAACACCAGAAACCCAAATAAGTCCTTTCCAGGCAACCTTATGAATACAGATTGACTCATAAGAGGAGCTAAAGAGCCATTCCTTGGAGATCTAAAGAGGACTTGTTAATATGAGGTTGATATACGTCCGAGAATCTTGAAATGTTACTTCACCGTTGTGGTGAAGCTTCCTCTGACTAACCAATTAATAACGATCACTATTTCTGCTGATCGCTGAAAATCTTAGCCACATACCGCTGATGTCTTAGATTTTTGGAAATTGTGATGTCAGAAAAAAGAAACTATTAGAGAGAGGAACGTTAAATATGACATTTAAGCAAAGAAGTTACAATCCTAATTGATAAAATTTTAGCAGGCCCATGGAACTTTCTTTATATCATGAACTTCTGCCTCCTTCCTAAGGGGCCCAGAGATCTGCTTTGCTGTCATTTATGTCAATGCACCAGCCAAGACTCTAGCACAGCCCAACCATGCTGTCAACCCCAGATCCCAAGGGATGCATATAATCACCATATTTACAGTGACGGCCCAGGCAATGATGATATCCACCAACTCTAATGAAACTAAAGTGCACGTGTCATTTTGGAGATGCTATTTGTTCAGGCAGAGTGCCTGTCAGCTGTCTCTGGCCAAGTGATACAACCTGCAATTTAGTTAACAAACTGAGACATCATAGAAATCAGTGCTTGTAACAGGCTTCCTTGATTCACTTGGGCTTTTCCACCTGTCTTACATACTGTAAGTCTCTAGCAAAGTGGCACTTGTGGGAGGAGGTCCCGGTGGAGTTGAAAAGACAAGGAAAAGAAAGGAACAACAACCAAAAAAAAACAAAAAAACAAACAAACAAACAAAAAGCTAGGAGTTTGCTAAGTTCTAAAGTGAAATCTGCCGTAGAAGAAAATCCAGAGAAAATATTTCTTGGCTCCAAGAATTCTACTGTTGTCAGTGGGGCAAATTCCGAACTGTTCAGCCTGGTATCTCAGATCTGCCACTATCAGGTCCCAATCTTTATTTCCAGTATTCTTACCAAACTTTCTGAAGCTTCTGCCCCATCTATAATCACTGATTAATCTAGCCATTCATTCAGCAAGTATGTATGGAGTACCTACTCTGTGCCTGGCATTGGTTCCAAAATGAATAGTACGGAACTATTTCTCCCTTTCAAATACTCTTTGTGCTGATGCTCAGTCCCAAGGATGGAATGGATGGGGGAACTATCAAGATGAATGGACATTCCAAGGGCCCTCTTTAAGGAAGAGAGAATATAGGGAACCTGCTTCCGTATAAAGGCTTCCAGGGAACCACCTGATAGGATGATCTGTGCACTTTCACAAGAACTTGAACAGATCTTTTATGATCTATTTAAGGACAACACAAATACGGAAGAAGAACTGGCTTTAGGTTAGAGTGTAATGGGAAAGCTTTATAATGGAAGTAGAATTTATATTCAACTCTGAATGTGGACAGAATGTGGATGGCCCAATTTGGAGTGTATTATATCAAAAGAACCACAGGGATGCAAGATCCCTGAACGTAGGTGTGGAATCCACAAAACCTGGTGTTAACCCTGGACTGCTTCGTGAGCCATGTAACACTGAAAAAGTCAACTGGCCCCTCTGAGTATTAGCTTTCTTATCATAAAAATAATAAAAATACTTCGTTTACATACTACATAGGCTAGTTCTGAGAACCAAGAGAATAGATGTAAAAATATCTGGTAAATAGCAATGTATAATACACATATTAGAAGATCATTAGAGGGGCTCCTGGGTGACTCAGTTGGTTACAAGTCTGACTCTTGGTTTCTGCTCAGGTCATGATCTAAGAGTCTGGGGATCGAGCCCTGCTCTGCCCTCAGCATGGAGTTTGCTTGTCCCTCTCTCTGCCTCTCCCCACACCCCCCATACTGCACTCTCTCTCTAAAATAAATGAATAAAATCTTTTTTAAAAAAAGGAAGAAGAAGATCATTAGGTGCTCTACATTAATTGTTGATTTGATTTTAAACATACATGGCTGTTTCTTCTTCTAGTTTTTACTTTGATAATTTTTAAAAGGCTGTTTTCACCCTCTTTAAAACCTTCAATAGAAGCAGGAAATGCTTTGCTTCATACTAACTTCTTTCTTTTATCACAGAACATCAAAGCGCTCCTTGGAAATCATCTCATTAATCTCTTGGAGGGAGGTAAGCAAGCAGACACATATTTTGCACAGCTATATACGAGTATCAATTTTACAAATAGAAAAGCCTAACACAGACTTTCCTAAGTTACACAGTGAGTAAAAGCAGCACCAAAAATGACCCAGGCATCTCTGTATCTAATTATCTGCTCTTCTCATTATATGCATCCAAAAACCTTGTTCTCCCAGTAGACTTCCAAGTACAGGTCTGGTTTTCCGGCTCCAAAACAAGTAATGCTTTATTTAACTTCTAAAGCCTCTGTTTCTTCACCTAAACAGCAATAAGAGCTGCCAAAGTGAGTTTTGAGGAGACAAAAAAGGAATCATGCGTTTGTAATATTTATGAAAGAAACCTAGTCTAATATCTATAACCCACCAAATGAAAAGTAAAGGCGATTTTCTTTTGTTTTATAGGGTAAGAATTTGATTTTTATAAATCTCAAGGGTAGCTGTCCCAACATACACAAATTGAGTGTGATTTTGAAAAACACTTAGATTAATAATTATTAATAAATCACAGAATTAATTATTCCATCAGTGCACAAATGTTTGTTGCGCTCATATCATATTCAAATAATTGTTCTAGATCCTAAAGATATAAGGATGGATAGGGCACAGTGTAGGTTTTCAACGAGATTATAATTGAATAGATGAGAGAAGACTGGATAAAAAAGCTGTTAAAGAAAATGGTAGAGGTAGTAACATACACAAACAAAATTCAATAGGATTTTGGTGGAAATGGTTATTCTATAAGCGAGAGCAGGGAAAACTTCATGACAGAGGTGACTCGTAGGCTAGGTCATGAAGGACACCTAAGATTTCAACAAATGGAGTGAAAACAAGATTGGTGAGGTAGCCTTCTATGCAAGGAGGCTGGCATGATCAAAAGGAAAGATTAAAAGAAACAAAGTCTGATCAGCTGATGAGTTTGGTGAGAACACAGTATACACTATGTTCTGTACACAATATAAATTGTGTTCAGTCAGTATTGGGACACCATTGAGTGAAATCACAAAAAAAATGTATGTTAGACTATCTGAGCATGTTGTGAGCAGATGGGGAAGAGGTAGAGGAGGGGAAATTTAACAGATAAAATGGAGATGAGGTAACAGATGGCATGAGATCCCAGAAGAGGCAAAAGGGCAGGAGGCCAAGGGCACAGGTAGCCTCAACTGTGGGAAAGGTGCAAGCCAATTTTTCCACTGAGACAGAAAGGAAGGAGAAATAGTTGCAGCTGCACCGTGGTATAGTGAGATCACCCTAATTTGATAGCTGTGAAAAAAAAAATCTACACAACCATTTGTTAGAAACATTGTAGAAGGGATTTTTAAATTGAGTGGGGATTAAACTGAGACCTTTATGGTCCTTTTCAAATCTTTGGCCGGAGATGTACCAATGTGATCCTTGTTTTCAAAATGGAGAACAAAAGATAGGAGTTCTCACAAATTTGAGACAAGTACACTTATTTAGAAGAAGAATCAAAATGGTAGGTGAAATTAGCTAACAGAGGGATTTTTTCCCACTGGCAAAGAGTCTTCTAGGCAAAGTATGCTTATTTCTGTTCATCACCACCACCAGGACAAACGCACAACCAACTTCTGATCTAAACATTTACTCCCTTCTTGGCCTTTATGAGCATTTGACTTTGTGACCTCTAGGCTTTAGGACTGAACAGGAGATGTAATAAGCTAGCACACCTTCACTAAGAATAGTCACAGTGAAATAAGTCAAGCAGAGAAAGACAATTATCATATGGTTTCACTTATTTGTGGAACATAAGGAATAGCATGGAGGACATTAGGAGAAGGTAGGGAAAAACGAAGGGGGGAAATCAGAGGGGGAGATGAACCATGAGAGACTATGGACTCCAGGAAACAAAATGAGGATTTCAGAGGGGAGAAGGGTGGGGGAATGGCTTAGCCAGGTGATGGGTATTAAGCCAGGTGCATGGAACACTGGGTGTTATATGCAAACAATGAATCATAGGACACTACATCAAAAGCTAATGATGTACTGAATGGTGACTAACATAACATAAAAAAAAAATAGTCACAGTGAACTAATTTCATGTTCTTAGGACTATATTTACCAAATGGGAAGATCAGGAGAATGATGTGGACAGAGAGTAAAAATCGCAACAAAGTATCAGACAAAATCTTCTGTGATATCTCTGAGATCACAATGGAGTAAAACGGGGAATGCTTATACCTATAAGGATGTATATGGCCCACTAAAAAGATGGCCAGATCTTGTAAGGCTGGCCACAGGTCTAAGTCCTTAACAACTACCTGGTCAATATTTGTATCGGTGACCTGGATGAAGGAAGTGAAGCCATGGTTACAAGTTCACACTTGTCCTACATATGAAAGGATATATTGAATATCAGAATGCAAATGCAGTGAGACGGAAAAAAATAAAATTCAATGAAAGTTAATTAAGATAAATACAGATTCATTTACATATAATAAACAACTGTGTAAGTATAGGATTGGGATCACGCCATCAAAATGGAATGCAGGGAGAAGAGCTGGAGATATTATATAACTGGGAGCTCAGTAGGATCTAGAAGTGGGATAGAATCTCTATAAATTTTTTTACGTAGAGTCCTGATGAATAAATAGAAGAATGTTGCTATTGGAGACAAGGATGGTCTTCCTGTGCTCTGCAGGGGTCAGGCAAAGTACAGAGCACCTGCTCTCTAATAAATATCCTACTTTAATTGTCATCAATAGGCTTTAATGATAGCCTATAGCAGCATGCCAAGAATGGTGACATTTTGAGAAATACTTTCATGTCATGCGAGGAATAATTATGGAAACTAGAAAAGCAAAGACTTCAAGGGGAAACGTGTTAACAATCATCGCTAAGAACTGTCCCATGAAGAAAGGAGTACACATTCACCTTTGTTCTGGAGTATAGGCTTCTGAAGAGTGGGAAGAATGTGTAGGGAGGCAGATTTTTCAATAAAAATCAGATTTTTTCCCCCATTAGAATGTCCCTACAATGAAGTAGGCTGCTTTGCAAAATCATGGTAGAACTACTAGGAGAACTCAAAGCAGCCACTGAAAATGCACCTGTCAGGACTGCTCTGGAAAGAATTCCTGCATTTGGAGGAAGGTTAAACTAGAAGAATTATAGTAGCCTATCCATTTGGAAGGGTCTAAACTTTGTCATCATGTAGAGCCAAGGAGGTAATTAGTATTGCTCATGTGGTAAATTAGATTATTGTCCCATGTCTTCACTCCTTGGAATACTGTGTAACTTTGCAGTATCTTCCCACCAGGGGAAAAAAATACTTTCCCATCTCATGACTATGGCTTTTCAATATGACCTGTCTGGCCAATGGGATGAAAGTGGATGTGATACAAGCAGAGGCTGTAACCATGCTTCTATAGTTTGAGTTGCCCATTTGTGCTCCAGAATGTACCATGAAAAGAATTTGCCCAAGTAGCCATTGATCCTTCAGCCTGAGTCCTAGAATAAGTGCACAATGAACAGACCTGAACCTAATTCCAGCATGGAGCCAATCCTCGTTCACCAGCAGCCCAGAGCAGAGCCACCATGGTCAGCTGGGCTGAGATAAGCCAAACTTCAGTCACCCTCCTGGCCTGTGAACATGTGAATACTTAATATTGTAAGCCTCTAAATTTTAGGGTGGTTTGTTATGCAGCATTATTAAGCAGTGACTGACTAATATACCGAGCTTTAGGAAACAAAAGATTCACACACTTTTTCTGATTGGTACTAAGATTCTAAAGTTGAGACCCAAATGCAAGGAAACGGCTGTACAGCTTTTTTACTTCATATATATTAAAGAAGAAATGCCAAGTTGTATTCTCTCTTTGCTATGTAATTTAAACTTACAAAATTTTGGGGTGTCTGGGTGGCTTAGTGGGTTAGGCGTCCGAATCTTGATTTCGGCTCAGGTAGTGATCTCAGGGTCGTGGGGTCAGCAGGTCTCAAGCTCCATACTCAGTGGGGAGTCTGCTTGGGATTCTTTCTCTCCCTCTCCCTCCCCCTCTCCCCCTCCCCACCGCATGCTCTCTCAAATAAATAAATAAATAAATAAATAAGTAAATAGAATAAAATAAAATAAATAAACTTGCAAAATTTTGGTATTACAATCCATTCTAAACAGCCACTGATAATATAGACAGGAAATCAGCTTCCCTTAGCCACTAGTAGAACCACTTCTCTTACCTTAAAGCCAATAGTAGTGGCTTTTGGATACTGTTATTAGCTTGGAAGAGTTCTTTCTATCTGAGGCCATGAGTCTATGTTGCTGTTAGTAAATCCATAGTCAGAGTTGTTGCTGTTTCCTCTACATATGACACTGTAATTTGTACTCTGTCTCTCTTAAGAATGGATGGACCATATCAAATAGAATATAAATCACCAAGAAGCTTCCCATGTTGGAACAGAAGTCAAGCTTGAGCTTCTGAAGTCTGTGTATTTTTTTCAGGAAATTCAACTTTCCAGCAAGGCCCAAACTTGTTTTCTTTATAGAAGTTAAAATACATGGAGATACTTTGGATACTACATTTAGGACTTTTCAAAGACCCTAGTCACAATCAATACAAAAAGAGAAAGACAACATTTTTCAAACTTAAGCAAGAAGAGCAGTAGCGCCAAGATGATGAGTACCACGGTTTGCAACGATGGTTTGCCCATCGCAGGGGCTCAATGCAGAGTTCTTGGTAACGGTCAAGCTAGTGTGGACAGCAGGAAAAGGAAGACTACTCATTGCTAGTTTGGGAAAAACCATTAGCTCCCAATACAGATATGCATGTTCTTTGCTCTGATCCGAAAGAAAACATCAAAATTCAAAATTATAGAATTGCTGAAAATAGTCCTATAGAAGCATCCTCACTCACTTAAAACCACATAAAAGCAATCCTCCACAACAACTTCAAGAATGTTCCTATGATATCATTAAAAGCAAAGAATTTCATCCCACAACTGGAAATACTGTCAGTTACTTCAAAATCCAAGACAAAAATCAACTCACTACTTTATAAAAATTTATTTGGACTCCCTGGCTTATGTAAATTCTCCATTTCTTCTTGTTCCATCAATTGCACACATTATTGTTCTTTGCTTTCTACTCCAAAGAATTGCTCCCAAATAAGGAGAACAAAATGAATAACCTCAACAGTGTCCCTGTACAGATAACTGTGCCACTCTAAGCGTCCACCTGTGCATACACTGAAACCATTCCTTCGGAAGACTCTGAAGTACCTGATTCATTCATCTTTCCCTGAGAGGAAGTGGGAGGGAGAAGGATTTATTATCTGAAATAGAAGCCAAAAGGTAGCAGCCTCTATTCAAGGTCATAGCCGAAAGCACAACACCTGATTCTCTGCTATAACTGCTTTTTCCCAGCTACCTGTAAAGAAAATATTCATGACTTCAGCTACTTCAGGTTACCCACACTATTCCCAGCAGAAAGCCACTCTGCAATTTGATGCAAGAGGTTGGACCTCAATTTGTGTCTTCTCCTACAGCAGAAATAGGTTCATACCCCGGTCAAGACTGTCATTCCCATCTACGTGTCCTTTCCTTGTCTGCATTTCTCCCTTTCATCCCTGCTCTGAATTCGCCAATCATGACAAAGTCTTAATGACAGTTAAACGTTTTCAATTCAGATACATATTTAGACTACTCCACAGAATAATCAAAGCCACATTAGGACTTAACCACAACTATTCAAAAAGGTCTCACTTCCAAAAAAGTCGTAATTGCTAATGTGCCTAAAGCTGCCTCAAATTTTGTCTGGATGAAGCATCTGTAAGCACTTCGATGTGTTTTTTCTTCTGTGATCTCTCTGGGTGTGTGCACATGTATCTCGGGGTGTGAGTCAGGTGAGGTGGCGAGAGCGAGTATGCAAATGAGGGAGTGTGTATTGAAGGAGGCGGTGACACAGAAGCACATTAGAGAGAGATGAAAGGCCAGGGAAGGGTGAGTTACCACCTTGCTGGTTCCTCCCCTGGCAGTTCAGTTCTGTCCAAATAACTCTCGATTAATGCACCAAGCAGAGACATTTCACATTTCCTCCTTAAGATCATTCTGACAGCTCACCAGCTGTTCCATGCTATTTTTTGCCACGATGGCATGGGTAAGCCACAGCGCCTTCTCTGTTACTCTGCCAACAGCAATGCTGCCTGCTGTTTCTTGCTCAAAGTCTGTTCCCCAACCCAAACTCTCCCATCTTGTCCATTTCCCACTCACCTTGCACAACAGTAATTTTAAGAGTCATCAGTACGGGGTCTCTTGAGGAAAACTAGATGGTGGTGACTGAGGCATGACAAATACAGGCAGGGGCACCAGTATGTTTTTATACCAAGATGAACTAATGAAAATATATCAATGTCCCTATATTGCAAATATCTGTATCTTCAGTCATTTTCAAAATTTGAAAAGAGTGCCATTAAGCAGAAGGAACATGGATACTTAGTTGGACAGACCCAGATTTTGAATTCCTATTCTCTTTCGTAGCTAGATATCTTTCCAAGTATCAGCGTCTACATCTGTAAAGTGGGTTTTTGTTCTATCTGAAGATATCAAGAGACTTGACTGAGACCATGAAACAACTAGGAAAAGAACCAGAACTTGAATTTCATAAATGCTATTCAAATTTTTCCTCTACTTAAAGACCACCTCATTGACGTAAACAAAAAGGTGAGCGATGCCGCATGGGGCGTGACTTACACAAAGTCTAACAAGCACGGTAATCTGTTTTTCAGACTTACGGCATGTGAAAAGCCACGGACTAGAAAGGAGGAGAGTGAGGGACATGTATCCAGAGGCAAATACACTGACAGTACCAGAGAAGGCACTTGACGCAGAGATAAGAATGAAATAACACAGGCAGATGTATGGTGTGGAGGACCCCGGAGTCAATTTCCTCCATTTCCCACCAGTCCCTCAGAGCATTATCATTACAACAAAACCACCGTCATAATTTAGCTCTGAGGTCAGAGGCTCCAATCAGAGCAGAAAGAGCTGATAAATGCCAGTCTTTCTTTTTTGATCTCTCACGTGTTTGCTGCCAGCCGCAGGACTTCACTCCGTTTCTCTGGAGTCACTGAGGGCTTGTGCCATGGCGGGGGGGGGGGGTCTTCAGTAAGATTCCCTTTCTGCTTCACTACCTGGTGACAGTATACTCAGCCCGTGCCCACCCTCGATGCCCTGACTCCACCATTGCTCCTGCCACCCTGAATACACCATGGCTTAAGGGACACGAACGCATCTTCACGAAGCAGTGGGGCTCCGATTTCTGAAGATACAGTGTTCGAGGCACTTTGATTATGAAGTATAGGACAACGACAATAATCATCAGAATATCAACCCTTCCTTAACACCTGACGTGTATGAGGCATTGTTCTAAGTGCTTTCAACACATCTGAATTTGCGCCTCCCATCAACTCTATGAGGCAGACAGTATTACTAGTATTGCCACTTTACGTATGATGGAACTTGTCCCAAATCACACAGCTTCTAAGTGAAGGAACCAGGATCAAAATCCTGGCTGTCTGGCTACATTCTTAATGCCTCACTGTCATGACTTGTACACCATCCACTGCCTGTATTAAAACAAAAAAATTCATTGCTTTATCACTTCAAGGGGCATCAGCTGGCTAGATGGTCTGATTTATGCACGGTTTCCTACCCAGCCACCTGACAATAAGGAGTTTAGTCATTTATCCTTTCAGAGCAGTAAAACGAAGAGGACGAACCAGAGGCCCTCAAATCCCTTTGCTAAATGGGCCATCTATGTGCTTTTGGTGGAAAGTCTGGGTCACTGGGGTGTTGCTATATCTGCACCATGGGCTCCTTCTGGTTCCTTCCGCATTGAGATGGTCAGAGGACACTGTGGATACAATGCTCCCTGGTATTTTACACTTAGTAAACAGAATTAATGTTTCCCTTAGGGAATACTCACTTTGATTTCTAGATCAAGTACCATATCTATGATGTATCTGCTCTCTGGATATATAATCAGAAAATAATCTGAGAGAAGGCATTTGGGTTAGGGGCCCAAGGATTTAGGCTTCACTTCATCAGAGACCAGCCTACACACTCTGCATGACACAAAAATTATTGCAACTGATGGGGAACTGACAATGACAGCGAAGTGTGATGTGACAAGAAAAGAGAATCCTAGGGCTGCCTGTCAAAGAGATTAAATCACTCAATTTCCTCCCACACATCAGCATATTAGCAATGATACATTTGCTGACCATGGGCATCAGTGCACAGAAATTCTGAAGCACATGTACAACTTGCTATTGTGAATGGAACTGCATCCCCTCAAAAGATATGTTGAAGCCTTCATCCCTGGTACCTGTGAATATGACTTTATTTGCAAATAGGGTCTTTAAGATGTAATCAGATTAAGATGACATCATTAGGGTACACCCTAATCCAATATGACTGGTGTCCTTACAAGAAGAGGGAAATGCCACGCAAAGAGAGAGACACACAAGGGGAGTGCCAGGTGATGACATGCAGATTGGAGTGATGTAGTCTAGCCACAAGCCAAGAAACGCTATTGACTGACAACCATCACCAGAAGTCAGGAAGAGGAAAGGAAGGATTCTACCTGGAACCTTCAGAAGAAAAATGGCCCTGCCTTGATTTTGGACTTCTAACCTTTAAAACTATGAGACAATACATTTCTGTTGTTTTAAGCCATTTGGTTTGTGATACTTCGTTATGTCATCCCAAGGAGATGGATACACTTGGTGAACCCCCATCCCAACTCTTGGTTCCTGGATGATTACTTCATCTTAGATCAACTTCTCTTGCTTTCCATGTCTGAGGATTCAGGCAAGAGTTGAACTTTGACATTCCCACCATCAAAGCTCGATCAAGATCCTCTGACTTAGCTAGTGCTTTTGCCTATTTGTTTTCCATTTTTTTCTTTATTAAAGATTTTATTATTTTTTTGAGAGAGAGATCAAGCAAGCATGAACAGGGGAGGAGCAGAGGGAGAGGGAGCAGCAGTGTCCCTGCTGAGCAGGGAGCCCAACGCGAGGTTCAATCCTGGGACTCCAGGATCGTGACCTGAGCTGAAGGCAGGCACATAACCGACTGAGCCACCCAGGCACCACTATTTATTTTCTTTCTTTCTTTCTTTCTTTCTTTCTTTCTTTCTTTCTTTCTTTCTTTCTTTCTTTCTTTCTTTCTTTCCTTTTTCTTTCTTTCTCTTTCTCTCTCTCTCTCTTTCTTTCTTTAATGAGTTTTCTTTTGTTTAATAGGAGACCAGTGTTGTTGAGGTTCGCTGGGTTTGAGATATGTATAAACAGTTTAGAAATAGGAAAGAACCTGGCTCTTAGAGGCCAATAAGACCCCTGCTCACTGGTGGAAAGGCCATGGACATTTTCCTTAAACACTTTGAGCCTCCATTCCTTTATTTGTCAAATGAGCACAATCAAATCAACTTCACAACATTTTTGTGAGTTTCAAATTACTTGCTTTGCAGAAACTGGCCTATTTTCCTATTAGGCATGTTACCCCAAAAGCAACGTAGTATCAAAAAAACCAAAAAGGTTTGGTCAAAATCAAAAGCAGTAATGAATTTTCAGGCTATTATTTTCACTTGGATCTAAGCCAACCCTAGAATCTGTATGAGGCTTTTTCAATATGTAACCTGTCAAATGCAAAACAGGAGAGGTTACAGGGTATAAACTGTTCTCTAATATATCCTAACATCTGTCTTTCTCTATTACTCAGTCACAGACAATGGGAGATAGATTAAATGATACAACATGTAACAGTGAGGTAGCCAGTAAAATCACTATGGTTAACCACTCTGTTTTCTGTTTATTCTCTAGATTGAAGAGAATGTTTTCATGTTTTACCTTGTGTCTTCCCCCAACCACAACTGTTTCTGTAGAAAAATCATTCTTCCTAAAGGGTACATGCCCCATGGAATAATGTTCTTTGGTCATAGCAACAACTAGCAGGGGCAGCCTAAGATCTTTTTTTCTTTTTCTTTTAATTTGATTTGGTTTTGTACATGAGGCCAAGTAATACATCAGGTGACACTGGATAGAGTACAAGGTGCTGAGAGGTTCAGATGGTAGAGCTTCCTGGGATATATCCCATCCTGGAGAGGCCCAATATGGCCCAGGTAAATCCTAGAGCTGCAGGGCCAAAACTCAATTCACAGAGGTTAAAAACACAGCCAGTTAGTCCCCCCAGGAGTGGGAGAAAACTTTTGGTTCTATCTTTCCACAGGGACAAGAGGCACAGACATCAGTTGGCAGAAAACAGTATAGTTCTGTGGCCATTCATCTTCTACTGATGCTTTCTCCCCTCTCAGAAGACAGTCTCATTATCTGTCTCATTAAAAATATTCCTTTGTGGCTTTCCAAACAAATCCTCTCGAATGCTTGAGTCTAAGAAATAGGATAACAGGGATAGGGTGCATCCCACCATTCCTGACATCTCAGCTAGTTAGATAAATCTTTACTGAGCGCCTACTCTAGTGACACATTAGGCTGCTAGATGTTATAGAGGAGGCACAGATGAGGGAGATATAGCCCTATTTCTCAGGGAGTGAATATACATACAGGACCTAAGTAGGAAGAATGAAGCACTTACAAACATAACCAGAACCAAGGCAGAGTGACAAGTGCCACGGGGCTCACCTGATGGTGAGACTGTATTGGATTCGGACTGATCAGGAAATAGCTCATAGAAAATTCTGTATTTGATAGAGAAGAAGAGAGATGGGTAAGATTTTGCCCAGCTGGGAGCATGAAATTATACCAGTAAAACTATGCATGTTTTAAATTCTGTCCCAGCAACCCATCCTTATCAAGTTAGCTCCCTGCAACCTGGACCTATGTTTCCTAATTGACGCACTGATGACATCAGGAGACAGGATGTAGTTCAATAGAATGTTTAATAGGATAGCGTTTCGACTGAGAAGGTCCTAACTCTGAATCCCAGCACTGCCAATTACTGATGTTTGGCCTCAAGCAAATCCTTTCAATGTTCCATTTCTCAGCTTTCCTACTTGCAAACAGGAATAATACCTACTCCGTAGGATTAGTTTCTATATTGAGATAATATGTAGAAAATATAGTGCGCCTGGCACATAGTAAGAACACAATGGTAATGCTAGAAAAGCTATAAAGTTTAGAAGTAAATCTCTCCCTTTGGGAACAAGCCAATGCAACTGACTAGCTATGCCTAAATCTTGGGAAATCAGTTCACTCGTGAGGATTAAATGAGATATGTAAAATACCTAATGTGACTAGAATATGCAATGGACTTACTACATTTTTTTTTATGATTGTGTTAATAATGGTTAATAATGGTCTTAAGGCAAAAATAGGAAAAAATAGAGATATAATTTTATTTTTTTATTACGAAGGGGAATTTTGTAAAAAGTGGATGAGACTGTCAAGGTATCACTGTCAGTGAACGAGCACAGACCTCAGGAGCCAGCCTCTGCTTCACTCCTGGAGTTCCCCTCCTCACTCTGCTCTGGCCACTCTGGCCTTCCAGCTTCCATCTTTGGAGGCTTCTGCTCCCTCTTTGGAATTCCCTTCTTCCATGTTTGTCATCACTGGCTCCTTCTCATCTCTCAGATTTCGGATAGGATACCTCCTGCTTCCAGGAGTCTTCTCCAACCATACCATCCCCAAAGTACCCCCTGCCCTTGTTGAGTTCCTTTGTATGCCGGCATTCATTGCTACTGGCAATGGATTTGTGATTTACATATATGAGTGTCACCTGCCTCTTCTCATTAGCATATGGTATACATGGAAACAAGGACCTGGTCTCACTTGTTACCTTTAGAGCCCTTCCTGAAACACAGGAGGCACTCAGTAAATAAATGCCTGAGCGAATGGCTGACTTCAACACACTACAGGGTACCTTGTAGTTGGAACATTATACAAAGGTTCTTCTTCCCTTGGCAAAAGCCAGGGCGGTGTAAAAATCCTCTCCTATCTCTGCCATCTAGAGCAGGCTGGCAGCTCAAGCGGAGTTATTGTGCAGATCATGTACCAAAAGAGAGCTGCTCGCTTTAATTTGAAGCATCTCCAGATCGAAACACTTGTATGCAAGGGTATATTAAGAATCACAATAGCAAGAGATAGCAACATTAAGAACTTGGACATAAGGCTTGAACACTGAGCAGTAATTGCCAGCAGAGAGATGGAGATTCTGGTCTAAATTTTTTATTTATGGAAGGAATATTTTCCTGCGAAATGGCCTGGGGCTCAGATGAGAATCAGTGGATGACACATAAAATACGGAGATAAGGGAAGAGGAATCCCAACACAGTCAGAACTTTGAAAACTCCCTCAGCCTAACCTGGGCTGAGATGGTTGCCAGTTCCTCAGTGAAGAGAAATGATTTAGTATCAGCTACACCCCATGGTAAGCGTAATTTGGTAAGGAAATGTCCAACAAACCTCAATATCATAATCCCAATTAACCCAAATTCCAAAATTTCCAAGAAGAAACTTTTTTTTTTTTTTTTTTTAAAGAGAGCATGGGGAAGAGGTAGAGAGAGAATTCTAGGTAGGCTCCATACTCAGCATGGATCTCAGGACCCTGAGATTATGACCTGAGCTGAAATCAAGAGTCAGATGCTTAACCAACTGAGCCACTCAGGCCCCCCAAAAGTCTTTTTATATTTAACTTGAACCAGGTGGACCAAAATGACAAGAACAGTCAAGATCCTAAAACCCAGTGTGGACTAAGCCAATACGCACTCCTCCTTAGAGAAATGTTTTCTGAACTAGGCTCACTTGGCTCTGTTTAAGTCAAGAGTTACCAAACCTTGGAGCTTTCTTTCCAGTTATGAACTCTCAAAAATGAGTAGGCTCCGAGTTGTCCTTATGCTAAGGGGGAAAGAACTGCAAGAATGTTTTTCTTCTTGCTTTTGTAGCATATGCCCTTCGAAGAGAAACCGGCAGCATTCACTTGCGCCACAATGGCGCCATTTGTCAAATTACCCTTCCAGTGAGTTAAATCATGCCCCCGTGGACAGAAAAGTTAATCTTTTTCCAAAGAGCCCCATTTCTGCCCAGGAAGGGGCTTATTTGCATTGCAGGAGCTGACTCTGTGTTATTATGTTTCCACAGCAGCTAGGTTCAGAGGTTAACCACATGGTGTGTTAACAACAATTTCTTTTCATCCTTTTAAAGTTATTTTCATTTCATTAGCTACCCCCTTGCTCTTTAATTATTCTGTTTAGGTTTTGTTGCTGCCATCATCAAATTTCTATCGGGGGAAAGGGCTGCTATCTTCCAGCCAGTGTGCACGTGCCACACGCACACATCTTCTGTAGACCATGCCTTTGACGAGACGCAGCTGGATGGTGCCAACCTCTGCGTATCTTCTTCCTTGTTCAGGCCTCTTGATACCATCTTCCTTCAGTCCTCGCACGCCGCCACCCTGCTTACCTCCCACCGGCAGCCTCCATACAATGTCAGTTCCCTCCCAGAATATGAGACTCCTCAATCCCCACGTAGCTTGTGCCTTTAATTAAATTCTAGTCCCCTACCGCCCCTGCCAAGATTCACAGATACCCTAAAAGGTTCAGCATTAATTAACCAGAGCTCTGCAAACTCTCCAAGCTGGAATCCTAGGGAGAAAGGCTGGTAAAACTGAGACAGATCAGGATTTCTAGCAGTTGTGTGATGATATTCTTGAGGGAGATGCTTCAGAATCAGCAGAAAGTCAGGGAAGGGGAGCATGATAAATGACCGTAATGGCCCGGGCACAGAACTACACTCATTTTTAAAAATTCAATGTATTGTTTTTTCTTCCTTTCTTTGGAAAACTGAATATGATCTCCCTTTCTCCCCGGCTTTCTCTCTCTCTCTCTCTTCTTCACTAACAAAGTAGAAGAAATCAGAGTGCTGCTAAAATAAATAAAACCCCAATACAGTTTGCATCATTTTAAAAAGTAATCTGGGGATATTTCTCTGAGAGGAATATGTTAATTAGCCATCACCTCTACATGCTCGGGATTTCTATCATTTCTCACAAATTCCAAAGAGG
Organism: Ursus arctos; assembly: GCF_023065955.2. NCBI lineage: Eukaryota > Metazoa > Chordata > Mammalia > Carnivora > Ursidae > Ursus > Ursus arctos. The sequence goes on from NW_026622930.1 coordinate 22,083,853, forward strand.
AAAAACTGGATTGGCACTTTAAAGAAGAACTTTCCAATGGAAATGTGCTTTCAAAAAAAAAAAAAATCTAATTTGAACAGTCACTGAGTCTCTAAGACAGAGAACTTAGTACTTAGCAAGGTCAACATGTACCTGATGGATGAATTCCTTCAATAACCCTGAAGGGATTGCCTTTCCTTTCTCTTCAATACCTCCATTGGTGGGGAACTCACTCTCCTAGAAGAGATCATTCAGTATCTAATTGATTCTTGGAAATGCTACAACTTCCACCAGTTAGTTTTCTGAGGTCTCACAGGACATGTCTTACAGCTTTATTCCTGGGAAGTCTTCCTTCTTCAGGAGAATACTTCAGATTTTTGAACTACTCTTGCCTGTGTGCCCAGAATGACAGGAACCCGCTCTGTTCCTGCTGCCATTCTCTCGGCAGAAGGCTTGGCTCTGCCAAGGTGTTACTGAGTTTCTCAAAGGCTGCAGAATGTAATTCTCCTCCTCATGTCCAGTACCTGTCCTCACCTGGACAAGTTAGGCCTGGTTGCAAAGGACCTGGACCAAGTCAAAGAAAGCCCTCACTCTCCAAATCCCCAGCAAAATCCAATCAGAAGAATCTTGAAACCAGTTGAATACAGATAAGATCTAGAGATCTAGAAACCTCTAAGACTCACGGAATTGACATATTAGAAAGGAATTGGATACTTCCAAAAATATCATGGCAACTGTATAATGAAACACAAAAAGCTTTTCACTTGTACCTTGCCAAAATCCTCAGAGTCAGACTGAGGGACAATGTTCTGTCAACAAACACAGCAATCTTGGAAAGTCAGTCCATAATTCTTGATTGATTTTATAAGAATAAGATACTATTTCCAATTTTCCCTAAAGGTGAGACTACTTTTTAAAACCTCTAAACTACCTTTTTATGGGGGGGAGGGGATATGGTTTTCCTATTTTAAGCATTTGCTTATGAACTTCCTAATATTTTGCATTCCAAAGAAATCTCAGTTCTTGCTTTCCTTCCTATTCATAGATCTATTAAAAGGAAACCAACCTACTTCTTTTCTTTTTAATCTCTTTATTTCTAATACAGTAAGAACAAAAGCCAACTCCTCAAATTTTTAGAATTCTATAATAGAATTTCAAAATGCTACTATTAAGATTCCACAAATACAAACACTTCCTGTATCAAAAACGGTTACCCCATACAGGATCAAAAAAAGGTAGGAAACATCCTTTTCAGCTATCATCTCCTGAGCACTTCCTACACGTCAGCCCCCATTCTGGAAGCTTTATATATGGTACCACATTTAATTCTCTAACAACCTGACGTTAGTTACTATCGCACAAACTTTAAAAATAAAGCAACTGACATTCAATGAGGTCAATAACCACACCCAACCTCTGCAAAGCCAGGAAGTGGTCAAATCAGCATGTGACCCAGTTCTAGCTGATACTCATTCATTCTCTCTGATTGAATTGATACAAAGTTTAATGAATGAATGCTGTGCTAACTATTTAATGACAGGTAATCAAATCTACAAATGCATTAAGCAATTAAGTTATCATTTTTCAACCTGTTCTGCATTCAGAGATAGAGGCCTCAGACGTCCATTCCTTTTCTTTTTTTTTTTTTTTTTTTTTTTTTTTTTGCACCAGGGTGAGCTCAACAGTTGAGAATCCCAATTAAACCAAAGGGAAGAAAAGATGAGTCGTGGTGTACCAGGGAGCAAATCAACAGTGCAGAATAGTAAGAATGCCTACCTCACCCCTGCTCTTAAGTAGTTGGTAACTGATAATACTCCTGCAGTGGCACAGTCTGGTGGTCTAAAGAATCTCTTCCTGGAACCGCCACAGGCATTTCGTAACCTTGAGTTACACCTGTATTTGTCACTCTCCAACTGGCTAGAAACCCACCTCAGGAACAGGCTATGAAAAGTCATAAATGGTCATTTTGAAAACTAAAACACTTACTTCTTATAGCTGCATGCTTATGGCTACCAAAGAAAAAGTGCTTTATAACTAACCCATGTGTCAAATTTCATCTTCCAAGTGGGTACAGGATTCAGCCAAGGCTGTCATTCTTCATTCTTCCTGTTTCTCCCCTAGGCTCTCTGATAGGCAAGCTACCTATAAAACCTTGATGGTCTGATCATTGACCAGTCCAGCCTAGTCATCTTACCTGTCTACCACTTTGCATCAGTTCCCTTTCTTTTCATCATTTATTAAAAATGTAAAATAATATCCTTAAGCCTGATTGGTATAGAAATATTACTCTGTCTGAATAATCTGGAAACCATGGAAGGAAGAAGTATTATCAGGGTTAATGGTGCTGAGCAAGTTTGGAGGTGTGAGCCCTCAAGGACAGCGGCTAGTTCGCAAACAGTCAGTGAGGCATAAAGAAATGACACTGGGTGAAGGATAACTTCTGCCACAAATAAGTAATGGATGGATCAGAGCAAATGTCATATTTCAGATCTGTTGCACCTTACAACATCTACAGCCCATTTGTATGCAGAATAATGGAGATTCTGAGCTAAAGATGGGAGAAAATGTGGGTTTATATAGACGTCTGCCATATTTTTATTGCTTTTCTTACAAAAAAGAAGAAAACTTAAAACTACAAGGAGTATTAGAAATTGAGCATGTGAGGGGCGCCTGGGTAGCGCAGTTGTTAAGCGTCTGCCTTCGGCTCAGGGTGTGATCCTGGCGTTATGGGATCGAGCCCCACATCGGGCTCCTCCGCTGGGAGCCTGCTTCTTCCTCTCCCACTCCCCCTGCTTGTGTTCCCTCTCTCGCTGGCTGTCTCTCTTTGTCAAATTAATAAATAAAATCTTTAAAATAAAAAATAAATAAAAATAAAAAAAAAAGAAAATTGAGCATGTGGGCTACTTCATGGGGAAAAAAAAAAAGTAAGGCATTAATGAATGAAGGAACATGACTGACATCCATGTTGGTTTCCAGAGACACTGCCAAGAAGTCCAAGCCCCAGCCGCCTTGCAGATCTCGCTTTGGCTCCCACCGTGTTAGCACTAAGACCATTTTAAAGAAATCTCCCTAAGGGGGGGAAAAATCTATCTGGATTTTGTTTCTTTGACAAATTATAGACTGGAAATTATTATTTGCTCATTCATACATTTATTCATTCACTATTCATTAAGCTACTAAATGCAGAGCAGTGTACTGTTTTAGAGACACAAAAATGAACTACAACCTAAGTCTTGTTGTCTAAAATTTTAGTCTACAACGTACTGAGTCAGACATGTAGGCTAGTAAGTAATGAAAACAACTACTTCATACCTATGTAGGGTCAGTACTTGGTACTTCATACCCACTTGCTAATTATGTTTCATTTACTCCTCACAACAAGCTGATGAGACCCGGCATTATTGTCGTCCCTATTTTACAGCTAAAGGAACTCTGAGTCAAAGAGGCTCAGTTACCCGTGTGAGTCTACGGAACTGGAAAATGGCAAAGCTGGAATTTGAATTCAGGACAGTCACTCCAAAGCCTGAGCTGTTAAGCACTAGGCTCTCGTGCTAAACAGCTGTGTTGTTTATTGTTACTATGCCTGTTAAACTGGATACACAGCACAGCAGGGAATAAAGAAGTATGTTCACATCCTCCCAGAGGGCAAACGGAATCTGGAGAGCCTTCAGAGAGGAGCTATTTAGGATGCGAAGACTTACCTGACTTAGGAGCTTATCCCATGTATTTTTATCCCATTTTGGAAATGGAATATAAAGTGAAAATCCAAACTGGTATATACAATGAGTCAGTAGTAAAATATTTTCTCCGGTCATTTTTTCCCTACGAACCCGGGAAGAGGTATCACACTGATAACTTAAAAATGGAACTGATATAAGTCCTAGAAGAAACAACTTAGACAACAAGTTTTTAAAGTTCCCTGTAAGGGAACGATAAGGCGGGTCTTTGATGGTCTTTTGAATTTTTAATCATTACCAGTGACTCAGCCATGTGGGGAAGCAGCATCCGTAATATCACCTGTTTTGCACCTGGTAGGACAGTCTCACTACTGGTGGGGGATGGAGTTAGCCAGAGGCAATCCTTATCTTTAATAAATGAACAGTGGTGATGACCGCAGGCGAGGCATCTATGTGAAAGCATCCACTGATGAGGGAGACAGTCTCCTGTGAGAGCCTTCCAAGAGTATGGAGAATAGACTTACAAGAGTGGTGGATGAAGAATAAAAAATACAACCAATGAAATTAAAAGGCTCTAATGTTCTACAATTTAAGGAGAATATATGAGCTAAGGGCTCATGGATTTCTTTCATGGTTTCTAGAATATAAAGAAAATAATATTTTTGATTAAGCAAATTAAGAGTTTCTTCCAGTCTCATCAAGGCAGTCCAAGACGTCAGAAATGACAGCTACTGGGTAATAGGCCAATAGTTCATAATTAAATATTCTGAATAAGAGAACGAATTGGCATTCCATTAGAAGCAATCACTGTGTCTTCCTGGAAAATATGAAAGGTTACAGTCATTTATATCATTTTGACGATGGTGGCTTGGTAGCAGAATTTAATATTAGGGCCAGAACACCATTCATGCTCATACTTGATTGTATATAGTCACAAAATGGGAAGACACTCTGCCAGCTTGTCCTTTTTCTCTTGAAGCCGATAAACTAAGTTTCTACAACTGTCATGCCTTCCACTAAGTTGATCTGCTGAGTTTAATTAGGTTGTGAAAACAGAAAATAAGCCAAATAATTGAGTAAATATAAATGGAATCAAGGCATTTCCATCCTAAAATGTGTTCCTAGGAAATGTAAAGTAAGATGAATTGTGGCAAAGGAGGGTAAACATTTGTTTTTATGCTGTTCTGTTCATCTGATCAAAGCTGCTTCTGCAGCTGTGAAAGGCACTTGCAGAGTGTGGGGATGGTGAGCTGATAGCCTTGCCTAGAGAAAGAGGGGAGAATTTTGTTTCAAATGTAGCAGGGACAACAGAAATAAATAGTTTTACTGGCCAAAGAATAGCGACTAAGAAAACAGATCCCTAAGTGGCACGTAGGTTTCTAATATCATGGTATTTATAGATCTCACTTAATTTAAAATTACTGAATTACATTCAAGGTATTTAGAAATCTATTATTTCAGTGTCCTTATATAAGAGATTAGATAATAGATACTCAATTATAATGGAATAATAAACTTAATAATAGGTAAGTATTTATTGAGCCCTAATAGGTCTCAGATACCATGATAACTACTCTATATATCCTAGCTCATTTAATTTCCCCTCAACCCTAGGATAGAGGTACAATAATTACCCATATTCTGTGAATGAGAAAACTTAAGGTTCAAGAGGTTAAAAAATGCCTGAAGTCATGCAGTTCGCAAGTGACAGGAAATTTTATATAAACGATCTAAGAGGCTCTTTGCTAATATTTCCAATTTCTGGAAGGACTCTCTAGCTTTGACTTGCTTATGAGTCTAGAAGCACTTCCCAGTGGCAAAATAATCAGTTCTACCCCTAACACGAATGGGTCTGTTAGGGCTTCTATAGCAGAAATACCATAGACTGGGTAGCTTATAAACTATAGCAATTTACGTTTCACAGTTCTGAAGGCTGGGAAGTCCAAGATCAAGGTGTAGGCAGATCCCGTGTCTGGTGAGAGCCTGCTTCCTAGATCACCATCTTTTTGCTGTAACCTCACAGGGCAGAAGGGGCAAGAGAGCTCCCTGAGGTATCTCTTATAATATAAGCACTAATCCCATTCTCAAGGGTAATCCCATTACCTCTCCAAAAGCCCCATCTCCTAATACTATCATGTTGGGGTTTAGGATCTTAACATATCAATTTTGGGGGGACATAAACATCTAGTCTATTGCAGTCAGAAATATTCATTTGTGTGAACTGGTGTCACGTAACTCAGATAAGAAGAGCAATGGTACCTTGTTCTAATTGTAGTCTCCACTCCGTGGACTATGAGTTAACCATAACCCAAGATTCCTTCATGATGCTCTGACATGACCCAATAGTACAATGAAGCAATAAGGAGAATGAGCTCAAGTTCCTCAGCCCTCAGATAGTATTCTAGCCTAGTCCTTCTCAACCTACACAGAGTTCCCCTAAAGTTCTGCCGAAATGCATGTTCTGGTCCAGTAGATCTGGAGTAGGGCTTGAGATTCTGCATTTGAAACAAGTATCCAAGTGACGCCCATGCTGTTGGTCAGAGTACCATTTTTTGAGTAGAATAGTTTGAAAAAACCTGATTCAGCCAAGGGAAAATGATCCATTCCTTGAAGAGCAAAGAGTAGCACCAGGAAAGCTGTTGGATTCAGCTAATTCCTATTTTTGACATACCATAAATAATTTATCTGTTTTCCTCATTTGTAAGTTGGGTCTAAAGATTAGTCATTGCTCAGGCTCCTAAATACGTCCATTGTTCAAGGCCATTCTGATCTATTTATGGTAGAGAAAGTAAACAAGAAGTCTATGCACAAAGGAGAGACAGAAGATCCTGAGTCTTGGCGGTTCTCCCCAAGTTTGAACAAAGCCCATAATAATTACACAGATTCAAGACTCCATCAACGGCTCAGCAAATTTTACAAGTCCAAGGGTGAAATTTAATGTATAAGGTTAATCTTATCATTTGTATCTGACAAAGGACTCATAAGGTGTTCACTTTTCCCTCTTAGAGCCTCTTTCTACTGTGTATGTATCTTTCTCATAGAACCAATACCATAAAAAGGTATTTACCTGCTTACATCTTTCTCTTCATACTGACACTCATCTCTTTGAAAGTGAGAGTCACAGCATATTCAAAGCAGTCATCATAGTTGGGAGATGATTAGTAATTATAATATTTTCAACAGCAGATAATGTTGGCCAAATATGTTTTTCTTGTGTCTGGCCTCATGCTAAATGCTTAATATACATGATTTCATTTAATCTTTGAACGGCCTCATAATAATACCATTCTTGTTACGAGGTGGAGAAACATAGTCCTGACATTCCTAGTTTTATTGGTTTCTCTGCGGTATTTTGACAGAGCTGATCACTCTGTGACTCCTGAAATGCTTGCTTTCCTCAGGTTCTACCTTTCTGCTCCTTTCCCTTCTTTAGTCATTTCTTTCTCTTCCTCTCTTCTACCACCTCCTAAATTGATTCTTGTCTCTACCTATATTGTTTCTCTATTAAGTATCAGAAAAACACTGATTTTCTCTCCATTGCACCAAGCCAGTTCCCTCTAAATCAATGATCTAGTTTTGGAAATGGCACCATTAATTTTCCATTCGTTCAGGAATGACTTCTGTCTTTCTTCCAAAGCCCAGTCAGCCACCCTGTTGGGGAGATTCTTCCTTTAAAATGCTGTCATCTTTTTTGCACTCCAATGCCACCACCTTAGTACAAGTCTTTATAACACCACAGCAGTACTTAGTATCCTAATTAGTTTTTGTTTTCATCTATCCTCCTTGTACATGTCCTTAACTATTTTCCCATGAGGTCACTTCTCTGCTCAAAATACCTTTATGGTACCACATTGCCAAAAAGACTAATCCAACAGTCTAAATCACTTTACTACGTTAAAATTTTTAAACTCAAACTTCTTTAGAAATTCCCAGTGCTGGCTATATTAAAGCTTTATTTCTAACCACCATCCTATAACCCTTACATTCCAGCCATATACATCATTCTCTGGTCACTCTCTATGCTTTCTGATTTCTTTCTTGAAATCGTTTAATGTTGAACCATAAATATCCCCATTTTTCTCTTTGTGTATACAAACTCTACCCAGTCTTCAAAACCCAGATCACACAATGCTAACTTTGTAAATAGCTCCAGGGTCAACTTCACGCAGAAGCAGACCTTGCTGCCCATGAATTGATAAGACAATAATTCCTTTTGGGAAATACACATCTAAATCACTTATAGAGCTTTTTCAAAATACAAATGAATAGGTCCTATGTCAGAACCTAGAGAGGTTTAAGTCCACTAGGCAAATCTTAAGTCTCTCTTGTGTTGCTGTTATTCAGCCACATTCTCTGAATTCAAAATTTAAAATAATGATCAAGTCTCAGTGTTTATAGTACTCAGCCTTCAAGTTTCAGATCACCTTGTTAATGTTACATTCGATTCTGCAGTTGGCAAAGGGTAGGTTGACTAAAGTACCTCTGACCATCCCATATTTTACCTTTACCTAACAGGCTTCTTTCTGCATCCCTTCCTCAATCGCACTTGCTTTTGGTCATAGTCTAATTGAAGACTCATCCATGAGTGAAGGGGAAAATTATTGCCTTTAATGAGGCTTATTTCGAGTGAAAAAAATATAAGATTTGAATATGGGTTTCTGATACTGGTCAGTTTTTAGCATCTTCTCTATTCTTAACATTTGTCATTGACTGCAGATGATATAATTTCTTAAATTTGTACTTTATACACTTCGAAGTTTGGTCTACGTCCTTAACTCCTCTCCTGAAGCTTAGTAGAATCTGGAGATGCAAAATGAATTAGCTTCTTAAAAAATGGTGAGAAAAGTGGTGAAATTAATAATATTGAATACTACGTGTGTATTGATGTCCACTCTTGAAAAACCTTTTGAGAATATATGCCAAACATATGTATCATATAAAAGTTCATGATAATATCATTGAATCAGGAATTCCACCTCTGTGAATTTATCTTATAAGCATAGCCCTCTCCCCATTCCCTCTTGACAACAAATATCCTCTGTACAAAGTTTTTGTTTCTCAGTTTAGTTTAACCATAAGACAGGTAAAGTTCTCCTGTTGAGAGCAATTCCTGGAAAGGTACCCAGCTGACAGTAGTCAGCTGCCAACACTCCCAACAGCCGAGTATGTGGACCCTTGGGCTGAGATGAAGAGAAATCTTGGCAGTGTACTGCAGTGTCCCCTACAAGATCTGTCTCGGGCATCTCAGGACAAGATTTCATGTTTATGGACACCTGACTCCGTCAGTTAAGTGTCTGCCTTCAGCTCAGGTCACGATCCCAGGGTCCTGGGAGGGAGTCCTGTATTGGGCTCCTTGCTCAACATGGACTAGGCTACTACTTGAGGGTGTCATGATCCAAAACAAATAGAAATGGGAGGCATACATTTGGCTCTGTAACAACCTAGCTAAGTGACCTAAGTTACTTCAATCCCTCTAGACCTCATTCTTCATCCATAAAACAAGGAAGTCAGACTATTCAAAAAGTGAACGCTCTAAACTATGCCCTCTAAACTGGTTTGTGAATCTCAATGGCCAATCCACACGGAATACCTGAACGGTCTGCAGACATTTCTCAGGCTTACCAAGTCCCTTGGAACACTTCAGTTTTTCAATTCTCCCTCTCAAACCTGTTCTCTTTTAACCTTTCTCCCTCCTTTTCAACCCTCTTCCCTTGCTTCTTATTTCAAGATAACTGGTGGGTCTGGGGACAGGGAAAGGAGGCCAGAAGAGTAGATTAATTGATTCTAATCCCACATCTATCATTTCAATGTCACCAAGTTGTGTCAAATGCATCCCTTAAATATTTCTCATACATATCCTCTCTTCGTACCCCAGATGCTGGTCCCATGGCTTGGCCTCTCGACCATCAGCCCTGGCGTAGATTAATGTGAAACTTTCCATCTCCCAGCTTCTAGTTCCGGCTTCCTTCTAACCAATCCTTCTGTCTACTTACACAATATTTTCAAAATGCAAATCTGACCTTGTAGCATCTTTTCTTTGGTTCCCTATTGCCTACAGATTAATTTCAACCTCCCCAGCATGACTCATATGATCCTTAATGATCTAGATCTGTCTTCCCTGCTGATCTGTGACTTCTTCACACTGCTGGGTCTGAATTCTTGCTCTGTTACTTATTAGCTGTGTGACAACCAACCAATCCCATTATATTCTTTAGTTTTCTAATGTTTTAAAGCTCCATAAAGAGTCATCTAGCTCCTTGCCTCTTCTAACTGGTTGATTAGGAGTGTCTGAGGCAGACATCTTGGGTAACTCTATAAACAGTTCACAGCACAGACAATCAGTGGTCTCTTTACAGTAATAAGTATCTTTAATCATATTAGAGAGCCAATTCTGGAAACCCCAGAACCAATTAAAAAAAAACACAACACAACAGCTCATCCTTAAAAATCTGTTCCTCTAGAACCATTCTTGGTTCCAATATCTCTACAGACTCATACATACATTATGAGAAATTAGATCACATGATCATGGAGACTGAGAACTCTGATGATCTTCCATTAGTCACCCTGAGATCCAGGACAACCAGTAGTGTGATTCAGTCCAAGTCCTAAAGCCTGAGAAGCAGAAAGGGGCAAATTCTCACTTCCCCTGCTTTTTGCTCTATTCAGGACCTCAGTGGACTAGATGATGCCCATTCACATTGGGGACGGCAACTTACTTCACTGAGTTCACTGATTTAAATACTAATCTCATCTAGAAATACCCTTAAAGGCACACCCAAAAACAAGGTTTAATGCGGGCACCCTGTAGCCAGTCAAATTGACATATGAAATTAACCGTCACAGTGGGGTAGTTTCTTAATTTCCCGGGGCTTCATTTTCCTCATCTAAAAGATGTGGATATCTCAGAGCGTTGTTATGGGGATCAAATACTTTGGTACACATAATGAGCTTCAAACTAGGATGATACAATTAACCTCTCTGTAAATGCCAGTTATTAGCATTATTTTTTTCTAAAATGCCCTTCTTCACTCTGTCTGCTTAATGAACTCCTACTCAACCTCCATTAGTCAACTCAAGTGTTAATTTCTAAGATTTTGGTGAAAATCTCAGTCTGCTTATGCAACTGCAGTATCTTCTAAGTTACCAAGGTACCCTGAAGATACATCTATCAGTATACATTAAACAGTGCATTATGATTATTTGTTTACATTTTGTCTTCCCTTCTACCCAATCTCTGCATTAGTCGAAGATGGGATGGTAGAAGCTTTCAGTCGATGACTATAGACAGCATTAGTCATCTGTCGCTATGGGCAAATCTCTTGTAATCTTTAGGTACAACACGTCACAGCCCTGGGGACCCTTTGTCGCTGCACTCCTAATTGCTTAGAATGGAGTGAGGCTCTGTGGGATTCAGTCAGTCATCCTCCAAAAGAGGAGAACTAGTCTCGTTTTAACACACCCACTTCACTCTCATGGACTGCTTGATACACGATAGCTCAATAACTCACTGGGCAGCTGCAGCTTTGGGAAGGAATTTGCTTTGTGCAAGACTTGCCTGATAGAGCAGTTAGGAGAGAGTCATGTGAGGAGATGCTAGGGATTCTGGTAATGAAATCCCACCAGTTTGTTATGGAAATCGAATACAATCTGCTTGCTGTGGGTATTTAATGTAACGTTTCGCTGGGTACAGGAGAAGCAATTAGGCTGCTGAAAATTGTGTTCGCGTTCCCCATAATTCAATACTGACCACTGTGAGCGGTGCAAGATGTGACAGGACTGATAATTAATTTTGCATGCAATCAGTGTAATAAGAGGGGAGGGAAAAACAAGGAGGGGAGAAAAATACCTCTATATTCGGAGGTAGAAAAAATGTTACTTCCAAAGGTTTGATAATGACTTCTGCAGAGCCAGCTTCTGAGTAGAACAATCCAGACAAAACCCAATACTGAAAACGAGTTTCTATGCTTCAGATGGGAAAAAAAAAAAAAAAATCACGAAGGCCATCCATGACCACTTCCTCTCTCGTGTCTCTCTTCCTTGAACTAAAGACTAATTGGGCTTTGTTTACATTTATAAGTGAATAGTAAGCTCCTCTAAAGCCAGTAACAAACCTTGGGCCCTTCGTTCCCTTTGTGCTTCTCCTTGAAGGAAATTCTTATTCCAAACGCTGTGGGTGTGAGTATATGTGTGTACATGTGTGTTCTGTCTCAATAGAACTGTCACAGCGGTGAACTGCCTTGAGATATCTCTTGTCAGCTTACTCTGTTCTCTGTCAGATTTCAAGTCTGATATTTTTGGAGGACTTACTGTCTTCTAAAGTTTTTAACAAAAGCAGCAGATATCTTTGGTAATAATCAGATAATTGGGCACAATTTTTGCTACTAGAAAATACAGCATCAGTCTTTTAGGGTGTCTATCTATCTATCTATCTATCTATCTATCCAAGAGACAGCCTTGAAATGCCAGCATTGGCAGAAAAGGTGTAATTCAACTAAGCCTACTGCTAGGTGCACCACACTGTACTACGGAAGAGGCATCACCAACTATTGGTGCCCCACATACTTCAGCTCTGGGTTAGTGTACTTTATGCTAGACTGGAAACGAAAGTTTGACTTACAACTGTTTCTGATTCATTTTTATATGCTGTGAACCTACCTAGTTCTTGGTGGGCAAAAGTGATCAACGTGTTGGTTGAAATAAGTATGTGTGAGCATCGGTTAATGAATCGATCACCAGTCAGTTAGTTGGTTAGTCTCTTCTAGGATTTTGAAACACAAGCTTTCTTTGGGCAATGCCTTTCCAACTGGTACAAACTTTGTCAATTACTTGTAAGAGGAAAACTCAAGGCTAAGGCAAAATGTGAGTTACTTCTTTGCTACTTGGAGCTGAGAGTGGTTTGCCTAAACAAGGTTAAATAAAGACAGAGTCTGAGCAGTTAGGAATGTATTTTCTGAAGCCTGGAACACCGAGTCCAGAGGCAGTCTGGAATTCAGCTCTTTCCTGTTGCAGGGAAGGCAGCTGATTAGAACCTGAGCAAAGCTTATATACATAGTAATTCGGAATTGTGCTCCGTGGGAATAATAGTGATACAAAAAACAGTGGTATAAACACTACAAAGACTTAGTCTCTCACATAAATAAGTTCAGGATTAGGTAGTTTAAGACTGAAAGGGAATTTTCCACAAAGTCATGTAAGATCCAGACACTCATACCCAGCCCATGACTTCCACCCTAAAGTTACTTTATGATCCAATATGAATGCTGAAACTCCAGTCATCACATCCAGGCAGCAAGAAACCCAAGGTGTGTCCCTTGCACTAAAGTCAGAGCCCTTAAAGCGGTTCAATTGTTTGCACCATTGAGCACTTGTGCGGATATGCCATTTGTCAAACTTCAAGTCACTTGCCCATGTAGCTGCTAGGGAGGTTGGGAAATCTTTACTTCTTTGGTTTTAAAGCTGGATGCACTGTCTCTATTAAAAGAAAAAGAGAAAATGGGTATGGCGGGGAAGAACTGGCAGTTTCTTCACGTGGTTACATCAAGGGGGCCTACCTTTTCCATCACTTTGCCATAGTTTGGGTGGCTCTCCTTTCTCCAGGACTTTTTAGCCATTAAAAAAAAAAATCATTGTATATTGCACAGAAGGGAGCTATCCCTGGAGTAGCTCTTTCTCTGCGTGGAGCATGCTGCACATAAATAATTTGTATTTTGCCTTTTCTCACTTAGTATGTACCTATTTTCTATTTTCTATTATATTTTACTCGTGCATTTTCTATTATATTTTACTCCCATCTCTTTAGCAATTAAGAACACAGAACCTGACCATGAATTGGTCTTGCTCTTCCTATGCTTTTTAAAAGAAAGACAAATATAGTTATTTTTCACTGAAGCTGCATCCTAAATTTGGTTTTCCAAAAGTTGAGCCATTCCCTTGTGAAGTGGCCTAATCTTTCTCCAGGTAGCAATCCGACAAACCAATGGCTGAATGTGCCCCTCTCTGGAAACCTCACTCTCGATGGGGCTGTGTCACATCCCATTGGCAAACTGCTCTCTCCAAACGGGAGAGGTTACACCATTTCCAGGCATTGGCAGCTTTCAGCCCAGAACTCAAAGGATAAAGAATAAATGGGTATTGTACTTGTCTTTAGCTCCACAAAGGCTCTGAGAAATAAGTGAGCAACAACACAAAAATGTATACAATGTGTAGTATAAAAATGATATCTTTGCCCTGGCTTCTTTGAAAAGGTGACATGGGAAGAGCTATCATGCCTAATAAGGAAGGACATGAGGCTGTTGGGAAAGACTACATTTACTCTTCTAGAAGTAGTTTCAATTTTAAGTCAATCGACAAGTATTTTGAGGCACCTGCAAATGCAAACTCTCATACCGGACACTGGAGGGGCTGCCTAGAGCATCCAAAGTGCTTCCTGACTTTCATATTTGAATGAAGGAACATAGCTTCGGTGCCTAGTGCCCTGACTAGAACATGGTAAGAGATCCACAAATGTTACTTTCCTTCTCATTTTCCTTTCTCATCCTTCCCCTTAAGGACTTTACATTTAATTCCAGGGAAAAAAGCGATGAATATGCAAAATGCTAAATACCAACATAATATCTAAATAGCCATACAAACAATTTCACGTTAGTTACCTAACACCACCATCTCAAGTTTACGAAGTGCTTCACGGTACTTTCTCACACGTAATTTACCCAGATGACAATATGTTTTCTTTAAGAGGATGTTGTTAAAGATGCTGCATGCCTTGTTTTTTTGTTTTTTGTTTTGATTTTTCCGTTGTATGGGTATCGGAATCTTGATTCTAACAGGTCACGTCCATATCATCAGCATATTGTATGTAACAGTATTTGTGCATCCTAAGTTTAATTTCAGAATCTCTCTACACAGTAAACTCCACGAAGTTAGCATGTCTGGGGGATTCACTTTGGTATTCCTATTGCCAGAAAAGTAGCTTGTACACAGTATATGTGCAATCAATATTCGATGAACATATCAATGAAAATCAACTGAACCCACACTATGAAGGAAAACGTATACCATTTACTCTGTATAGTAATAGGAAGGGATCAATAAGTGATGCCCAGTAAATTATCAGTCTCTATTTCCTCCTCATTAAGGATCTAGTGACAATCTCTAAGTGGTATTGCCAGACTTGATTGTTTTTTTATTTTCCTAGCTGCATGTGGTAGAATCCCTCTTGTTGCTTCAAAACCTTACTATCAATTAGCCTTCTCCTTTACCCATGATCAAAATAATGTCTCTAAGGAGACACTAACCACTCTATCAATTGACTTCTTTCCAAAACTTCTAATCAATAGACTCATCTGAAGGCTCTAATCTCTTGCTGCTCCCGCTTTTCAATCTGGGTTTTTCTCTGAAAGGATCTTTATTCTGGTTTTGTGATTATGGCAAGAAGACCTCAACCTCTTTTGGTGGGATGAATCATTTCCAGTTTGTAGTGCAGGCTGATAACAGTTTTCCCATTTGCACATCCCTGGGACACCCATCAGTAGTCTTTGGGTTGAGTCTTTTCAGTCCAGTGTCATGTGGTGGGCACTTTCCCACACAAACTCACGACACTGAGTCACAATGAAGGAGATCTAGGGGTTGAATTATGTGACTAAAAATACATATAGGAAAGATCGGGAAGTAAAACGTGGCTTTTCTGATTTGCAATTCAATTTTCTCTTTACCATAATGTACTGCCTCTCTTTGAAGAACTGAGTCAATAAAAATGACGGCTCTAGGGGAGGGGAAGATCACTGCGAGCAGAATTATATATGGGAGAACGTTTTGAAGCATATGGGTCCCAGAATTGGGTCTTGGAATATGAGGCCTAAATTGGAAATGGCCTATTAATAAATACCCTTTATTAAGAATATCCCTGATCTTCTTATACAAAATATTTTTAAAAAGCATATGAAGAAAAAAAATCGACAGATAAAAAGAGGTGTTGTTCAGTTTACGGCTACTTGGAATTGTGTCCCATTTCTATTTGGCACTTTTATTCATTAACATATTGCCCCATGAGATAGGAAACTGGAGGTGCCCTAGGCTGGCTGGACACCAGCCACTGCCAGGCAGGGTAGCAGCTGAACCAGTACCAGCAAAAATCTATGGGCACCTGATTCCAATCCTTATCTACAGAAAGCCCCTTCTTATCTCCACTACAAAATGGGATACAATGTAGCTGCTGCGGAGAGCTACAGAGGGAAAAGTCAGCCCACCTTTCAGTTTTCTTTTTGTTTAAATGGAAGAAGGAAACGATAACGGGGATCGTCATTACCCATCAATGGTAGATAAATCAATTCACCATCTCCGACACCCTTGCCAGTTTCTGTAACTTCTCCAACCCTTTCTCCCTCCACCAGCTCCCCCACTCATTTGTCACCAATCCAAATCTAATCTGAAAATTTCACAGCATCATGTTAATATGAGGAATGATAAAACAGATTATAAGTTTACCCAAAAATTCTCAACCTCTCATCATAATTCCTCTAAAGTAAGTATATTAGTTGTACACAGTTCTGAGCCTTGCTTTATCCAGACTCCTTTATGATGTGCTACAGTAATTTTACAGCAAATATCAAGACAAAATATAAGCACCAAATTAGAAGAAGAAGAAATACCCCCAAATCTGAGGATATTTATCAATGAGATCAGATTATCAGTAGCCTTAAAATATAATCAGAGTGATCCCATGGAGGGGAAAAAAAAGTATTTATAGGATCACAGAGCCTACTGTACTTTAAAAAAGACTTCGTGGATTAACATTTAAATATGTGGCTCAAACTGCTATTTTCCCTGTGGCCTTAATAAAGTTTATTCCCTCTGCTTGAACCACCTAAATTCTATTTTTCCACCCAGGAAAGATGTGTTTCTGGAAAAAATAAAACAAAACAAAAAACTGAGTTACAGGTGAATCCTGAATTTTTCTCTTTCCTGCTGTGGGAGATGGTGGCTCCCTAAGTCAGCCTTTGCCAAAAGAGCTGAATATTGTATCTGGATCTACACAGTCTCGTCTATCTCTCTGAGGCTGAAGTTTCACACACTGCTGAATATTTATTTTTTTTCCAAGAGTTAGAAGAGCGAATTGCCAGCTAGGAGGAAGGCTGTTTTTGTCACAACCCCAGTGTTTTTCATCTGAAAAGACTATTCCCGGGTAACTCGCATAATAAACTTTATACTAGATTTTAGAAAATGAAATTGCATATACAAAATGTATATAAACGGTGCTTTCTGAATTTTGTCATCTCGTTCACTTATACGTGGATAGCTTTCAAATATGTTTGAGTGCTAAACCCAAAAATAAATACATTTTATTGTGATAGAATACAAACACATACATGTACACAAATGCAAATGAGCACAACCACACACGAAAACACATCCAAATATAGATAACTTAGCAGTTTCATGAACAATATTTACCCTTTCATCAAAGTAAATTCATTCAACTGGATTACTTAGAGCAGCATAAACTGTCACACGCATCTGTAACATAGTTGCCTCCGCTAAAACTCCCTTCCTCGTGGAAGTAACGCTCCGAGTAACGCTCCGTAAAAGTGGGTCCAAGCTGACCACCTGCTTGTGCCACAGCGTGCCTAGAGCACCGGCCCATATACACTAGACTGTTACTGTTTGTTTATATATTTATTTTGCCTAGTACCGAGTTTCTTGAAAACCATGACTCTCTGGATTAAACATCTGGGCACTCCCAAGAATCTGAATATTATCTGGCACTTGGAAGACGCTCCGCAAACACCTGTTGACAATCCATTCACTGGAAACTCCAACATGAACACAGATGAGTAAAATCACTGAAAAAAGCCCACGAGAGAATTATCCTACATTGTCAAAATCACATTCGTGCAGGGACTTCTTAGCGAAAAACGTTAACTGTGACTCTTTGAGATGGTCCGTGCTAACTGAGTCAGGTAACCGCCACTGTTCCCACATTTGCCTGCGTAGACGATGCCAGCCACTGCTGGGGCTCATAGATCACATAAATACCTGGTGTTGAAATAATTATAAATGTTTGCATGAATATGGTCTATTTAAAGTATCACCTGAGGGGTGCCTGGGTGGCTCAGTCCATTGAGCAATGGACTCCTGATGGGGGCTCAGGTCAAGCCCCTGAATGAGGTTCCGCACTCTTCGGGGAGTCTGCTTCTCTCCCTCTTACTCCCACTAGCTCAGGGGCACCCACAAGCTCTCTCTCTCTCTCGCTCTCTCAATTTTTTTTTTAAAAAAATTATCACCTGAAGACTGTGAACGTCACAACCACTTGTAATTAGCCCTTACTCTTTAAAAACCAACAAACAAAACAATAAAGTGTAACAAAGAATAAATGCATCTCCACATTATTTATTTATTTATTTAGGCCTCCACAGTAATTGAATGTCCACTGGGGAAGAAGAAGGGAGAAGATTGAAGAGGTGGAACGGCTGTGCACTTCATCATGAAGATTTATGCGGAGGTAACAAAAAAGACATTTGTTAATTTCCCTCCCGAGTGGGTTTTGGAGGCTTTCCAATGCTCAAACAAAGAGAGCCTCATTAGCTAATTCCAGAACAGACTACAGACAAAGCTGCAGCCTCAAGTTCAGGCCCCTTCTGCTATGGAAATCATGGTGTCCCTCCATTATTCTGGCTGGCATCATTAACCAAGAAGAAGGCCACAGCATGCGTCCTCCCATATACATTTTGATCCATTACTTTCAGTAACAAATGGCCATTTGCCTCCTACTCCTTATTCTGGTCAGCAGGGGACAGAAGCCTGGGGACAGACAAGGGTGGTACCAATCGATGAGTTGTCCATCAAAACTGTGCCATATCTTGATTGCATACATAAGGACTGGCAGGATCCTATCGTGACCCTAGGACTCCTTCTCTCAGTCTGTTTAGTAATATGCAGGCTGTCATCCCCCTCCCAAATGATAATCTTATCAATATTTCTGATGAAAATATTATCTGAAATATTGTTCTAAGAGTTTATCCTGACATAGGTCCAGGCACCACCTTGAAAACAGAGCTCCTAGATGTTTATGAAGGTTGGAGCCAAGGTGACCAAAAGAGCACAATGGCCTGAAGCTCTCCCACCACACAGGCGTGGGCCATTCTCGCCCATATGGCTTGTTCATTAAGATACTTCAGAAGAAGGGCTGAGTCCTCATCAGACCACAAGAAAAAAAATCAGTTGTGTAGTTTCACAATGACTATGAATCAAATCATGGTTTTAAAAGATAAAATGAACAAAGAACCCCTGCTCTGACATACAAAAGCAATGGCAGTGTTGCTTTTCCCCATATTCCAACTGGTATGTAGTTACCTCATTAGATTAGGGTAAGATTTTAAGCCTGATTTTCACCTTAGTAGAAGAGTTTTCCTTGAATGAACTCTGGAGGGCATGAGAAAAGTTGGAAAAAAAAAATCAAATAGAAAATAAGATTGTTCTAGGAATTTCCCATTTTTATTTATATTTCCTCTCTCCCACGCCTCTATAATAGACCATTCCAACACCGACCTGTAAGGGAGAAGACTGGTCACAGAACATAGTAAATACTGACCATTTTTTATTGGTTTCACCAAATTTCCATCAACAGGAGAAATTTTCAACTAATTATTAAATTGATTTTTCCCCCAACTATTTATTAATTCTCTTCTCTGTACGAGAGACGCTTTAAGCCGAAGGATGAGGAAGACTTAGGCCCTAACCTCCCCTCAAAAAGGAAAGAATGTGAAAAAAATCACTGAAACAAGGGTTAAGTGTAAAAAGTGCCATAAGACATTTGTCAGTTAGGCATTAAAGAATTTGGAGAAGGGAACACATATCGTGCTTCACAGAAAAGGAAAACGTGAGTAAGGCATTAGCCAGTCCCAAGTAAGCCAGAGAACCCATTCAGGCAGAAGGAATAACACGGAAAAAAGGCACAAAGGTCTAAAAGAGCAGAAGATAGGAGGGGAACAATAAGACAGTATGGTTCCAGCTTGGCTCAGGAGGGCATGAAGTAGGAGAGGAGGCTCCAAATACGTACTAGGTGTTGAAGACCACACACAATAAAGAGACTGAATGTGCCTGTGCTTACTCTCTCTCACTTCCCCTGGCCAAGGGAGTGTTTTGACAGTCTCTTAATGAAACAAGTTATCAAATTCCATTGTAAAGAAAATAACATTGAGAATTTGTTAATAATCGATTGGACAGGAGGCAGTACAAAGGCAAGAGTATTAGCTCAGAAGCTAGTATGAAAGTCCTTGTAAGAAATAGAGGGACTGAAAAAAGGCTGCACCCCACATGTATTTCAGATGTTGAAGCAGGGCTTGGACACTACTTGAAGGGGATCAATGAGTTGGATTGATCCCCGAAGCTCAGAGCCATGATAGAGGGGGAAGTGTGCAGCATATGGACTACAGGAGAGTGAGCAGACTTGAGCCACCATCAAATGCCAAAAGGTAATTCCAGCAGAGATACCTGGCAGGTAGTTGAAAATATAATTACAAGTTAGATTTAGAAATCATTCAAGAATTACACATAATAAGGGCGCCTGGGTGGCTCAGTCAGTTAAGCATCTGCCTTCGGCTCAGGTCATGATCCCAGGGTCCTGGGATTGAGTTCCGCATCAGGTTCCCTGCTTCTCCCGCTCCCTCTGCTGCTCCCCCTGCTTGTGCTCTCTCTCTCTGTGTCCAATAAATAATTTAAAAATCTTAAGAATTACACATGATAGTTGATGTCAACTGGTAAGATCATCTACGGAAAAGTATATTTTAAAGAAAATTACAGAAAACAGGTGTATCTCTAATTTTCAAATACCCTCCTCTAGTTCTTAGAGGAATTGGCTAAGTCTTTGCTTAAATATGTGTATAAACAGTACAAGTTTTGTCTTTGGGGCACCTTAGCTTATTACATTCCTATCTCACGGAGCAGACAAGTCACTATAAAACAGCACCATAAACTGACCTCCCACCGCCAGCACATTAGTACACTAGTGGGACACTGTCAGGAGGGAGGTTGAAATAGATAGAAACAAGAGAAGAAAAGACAGGGGCAAGATGATTTTAATAAGATGAGAAAACACTGCACACCACTGTGAAACCTGGAGTTGAGAAGAAAGTGCTGGGCGAACATTTATTTTCTTAAATTCAAAAATAAGTGAGATGGGAAGAAACCATAAGCACTGTGAACTCTCTCAGAAGCTGCTCTCTCTTGGAACCACAAAATGATTTTACAGCCTGTACGATCTTGTTATGAGATAGCTCATTATGACATAATTTCATAGATGCAACACGGAATAACGACGTGGTTGCTGTGAAACTGTTAGCCCATAACTGGGATATTAACCCTGTTCACACCGCATGAGGATTCAGAAGCCAGTCTCCTGCACTTCTCTTTGTTCCTGAAGCACAGAGACAGTACTCTTGGAGGTAAGTAGTATCTTGCTTCCAGATTTGTTCTATTTAGTCTGATCTGTGTTTTAAAGAAGAGAACCTTCAAGTGCAGGTAGTGAACTCAAAGAGTAAACATAACAGTCTTGACTTCTGGCTTGTCTTGAAAAATAAGAAAATGTCATAGGTCTGGCCTAGCCATCATGACAGGCAGCGGAAAAGCAAGGGCTGCCTTCTCGAGACTAGGTTCTCCAGGATGCCACAGTCCTCACTACTCTCTGTTGTATCTTTGATAAGGGAGACCAAGAATTAGTGCCTGAATTATTGTTTTCCTGACCTCGGCCCCTCCTGGCTCATTAATTTTTTTTTTTTTTTAACTGAAGTATGGTTGACACACAATGTGTCATTAGTTTCAGGTCTATAACGCAGTGATTCAACAACTCTCTCTGTTATGCTATGCTCGCAAGTTAGCTACCATCTGTCACCACACAATGCTATTACAATACCATCGAATAGAGGCTTCCAGTGATTGAATGTGTAAGTCACGGGGATGGAAGGTATAGCAGAGGGAATATAGTCGATGGCCTGTTTATTTATCTATTTAAGATTTTATTTATTTATTAGAGAGAGAGAGCAAGCGTGAGACAGCATGCACAAGCAGGCTCCCCACTGAGCAGGGATCCCGACGTGGGGCTCGATCCCAGGACCCGGGGACCATGACCTGAGCCGAAGGCAGACACTTAACTGACTGAGCCAGTCAGGCGCCCTGGCTCATTTATTTTACATCCTCCCTGTAGGCATATGAGTCTGTAACCTCTATTTTAATGTAAGGAACTGAAAGTGACCTCTAAGATTACATTAGAATGAAGACCATCACAATATAGAGTTTAGATCTGTTCCTTCCTAAGAACCCAGGCCACTGGTTGTAGAACGTGATAGAGCCAACATCTTGATGTACTTTACGCACTTCATGAGGGGCCAGAACGAAACTTTGTTAAAATGAGGGTGTAACTGAGACTAAGATAGGAGAGTGCTGTACCTTGGAAATGAAGAACGTTAAAGTTCAAATGGAAATGTGGGAAACTCAAGCTGTTCACTCAAAATGAGAAAACACGTGGAGGATCTATTCATCAGGTGGGATCTGAGTGCAGGGTGGAAAGCACAGGTACGTCCTTACCATCTGACAAGCTTGGGGACCCTTGGACCTCCATCAGAAATAACACAACAAAGAACAGATGCAGAATCCGATTCCTCACAGAAAGGGCTGTTAAGTACATGGAGGAAAACTGACTACAATCCCATTCGTGGGAGTAGAGAAAAGTTCCTGCAAACCTCAGAGTCAATGCCTTCGAGAGAAGACAGGTATCTAAGAAACTGTGTGTCTTAAGGACTAAGCTAGAAGGGCCAGGTAGACAGCCTGGCCATGCCACAGGGATATTTGAAGGGCTTTCTCTCTCTCTCACTTGTGTTTCTAAACCATTTTAGTACTTCATCCTTTAGTAAAGTAGTAGCAGTGACAATGTTTCTGGAAAGCCAAGATGTGAGTGTGTACAGCAGAGCCTGAATACCAACGTAGGCCTTTTTAGACCTCTTAGTAATTATTACACTCTAATTAATATTGCCCCCTTCCCAACGCACACACTCATGTACACACTCACGTGCACCTGATGTAAAATGAAGGATGATAAAAAGTTACAATCTTGAAATTCGAGACTATGGATTATTCCAGGAAAGCAGAAACTTGAGGGTAATGAATGAACTACAGGGAAGGAATGGGCCATGGTACAGTCAAAAACTGGCCTTATACTGACTTTGCTACATCATTATGTCAGAGCACCTCCATTATCTCACCTTCAGATGACCCCCTGTAATGATGATGGTATAAAGTACCAAGGCTACTTCCCCCAGAGCTTTCTGAGATTGGCTGGGCAACAGTAAGCCTCTGCCCTTGACATTTTTAAATAAACTTTTTATTTTAGAATAGTTTGATTTACAGAAAAAATTCAAGGAAAGAACAAAGAATTCCTAATTATTCTATATCCAGTTTTTTGTTATTAACATATTAATGTGGTATATTTGTCACTATTAATGAACCGATATCGATACATTATTATTAATCAAAGCCTATACTTTATTCTGTTTTTCTTAGTTTTTACCTAATGTCCTTTTTTCCGTTTCAGTGTCCCATCTAGGATATCACGTTAAATGTAGTCATGTCTCCTTAGGCTCCTCTTGGCTGTGACAGTTTCTTAGATTTTCCTTGTTTTTAAGACCATGACAGTTTGAGGAATACTAGCCAGATATTTTGAAGAATGTTCCTCAATCAGGATTGGCCTGACATTTTTCTTATGATTAGACTGTGGTAATGGGTTGGGGGAAGGAAGATTATAATGCTAAAATCGTCATATCATATTAAGAGTACACACTATCGATATGATTATCACAATTGATTTTCACGTTGACTACCTGGCTGAGGTAGTTTTCTTCAGTGAAAATTACTTTTTTCCTCTTTTCTACACTGTACTCTTTGGGAAAATGTTACAACATGCATTCCACACTTAGGGAATGGGGAGTTACACTTCATTTCCTTGAGGGGGGAATATTAACATAATTTATTTGTACTTCTTCTATATGGTGATGTGTCTATTCTATTTATTCAATAACTTATTCATATCAGTATAGACTTACTTACTTTGTACTTAAGGTTATAATTCAATATTAATTCATTTTGTTGCTAAAATTGGCTTTGGCCATTGGGAGCTCTTTCTATTGGCTCCTGTGTCCCTGTGAGGTACCCCTATATTTTGTTTAGGTGTTCTCTTTCTTCCCTTCTCCCCTTCCTCTCCTTCTTTGCCCCCCACCCAACCCCCAGGTACTTTCTTACTTTCTAACACTACAAGTTGCTACTGGCTTGTCTTGTACATTCCCTGCAAAGTCCCCAAATTAGCCACTTCTCCAAGGATTCCTGGTTCCATTTCCCGGAGAATAGTATTAGGAACTCTGTTAGATCTGGGTGCAAGATCCTCTGGTTTTTAAAGTTTCCAGGAGGACTGAGAATTTCTAGCCCACTCTGTTCCTCTCTTCTGGTACCTTCCTCCATAACTGGATTTGTAGAGCCCACCTTCCAGCTTCACTGACTTAACTCTGTTGGCTTCACATTGCCCCCCCGCTGAATCGCCTTATGCCACTTCCTTTCCCTTGCTGCTTAACCAGGACAGTGTTTTTGTCGATTCTCGCATTTGACCTTAAAATATTTGGGGTTTTATCTTCCTTTGAATTTTATTATCATTACTTATGCTCTGATACCTTCTCCTTCGGGCTCTGACGTTGTGCATTTGAAGTGCTCATGTGGGTTTTATGTGTGATGGAAAACACTCTCTTCCATTCAGAAACTAGTCAGAGGACCTAAAGAAATTTGGCCACATTGGAAAATCTCTAAGGAGCTCGGAGTTTAAAAAGGTATAAAAGATTAAATAAAGTTCACAAAACCAGGAAAGAATATAAAAGGATGCCTATTCCCATAAGTAGACATTGCAGCATGGTGTAATGGTAAAAAACCAAGGACCTTGGAGCCAGAAGGCCTAAATTCAAACTTCAAATCTCAGTTCCGCCACCTTCTGGTTTTGTGCCTGAGCACAAGCCACTTCCCTCTCCGAGTTTCAGTTTCCATATCAATAGAATGGAGATATTAATAATACCTACCTAAAGCAATTGTTAATGTCAACTGAGTAAATATATATAAAGTGCTCAGAATAGTGTGCAGACGAGTAAACTCTATATAAATATTTATTATTGCTATTGTTATGAATAACATCAGGCAAATTGAAGACTGGGATTAACCAAGTCTTGCACAAAAGCCAATGATAACCTATGAAGTTTCGTTTTGCCTTGTTGTAGGTTAAAATTGTGGTATTTAAGATCTGTCTAGAGCAACAACAAAGAAGGTTTAGGGCTATTGCTTAAAACAGAGGTGTCAGGGCGCCTGGGTGGCTCAGTTGGTTAAGCATCTGCCTTCGTCTCAGGTCACGATTCCAGGGTCCTGGGATAAAACCCCACGTCAGCCTCCTTGCTCAGCAAAGAGTCTGCTTGTCCCTTTCCCTGTCTCCACTCCCCCGCTTATGTTATCGCTCTGTGTCAAATAAATAAAATTTTAAAACAGAACAAAACAGAGGTATGAAGGAACAGGAAGTAGGACTAGGTATGTTAAATATTTCCTCTCCAAAGAATGATCTTCATGCTAAAAGAATACCCGTGGTTATCCAGGAAGATAAACTCAAAATAGGAAAGGAGAGAATGGGGGGGGGGGGGCAATTAGATTCTCCCAATGAGTTCAAGGATAATGCCCAAATGAGTGTCGTTCTGCTTGTATATATGATTGTGGCACCACTGTCAGGAGTCTGTTAAGTAATTATGAAAATAGATTCAGAAATCGGAGAGATGGGAAATAATGGCCCAATTTTCAAAGTGGGCGCTGGATGGTGAGTAGTTGTCTTAAAATATTGGAGAAGTTCTAATCCTCTCCCAGGTTATCTATTTATTTCAAGACTGCAGAGTTGGGTTCCATGAGCACAATATAGGAAACAAATAGCAAATTAATTTAAGAAAAAATTTTCTGAGCATTTGAGCTGTCCAAACACTGAAGAGACTGCATTGAAAAATACTCAGATTTTAAAGTAGTTGATTCTTGGATTGCACTTCCCCTCCCAAGTCCACCTCTTCCATTCCACTTCTTAGCTCTTCCATCGTGAAAGGATTTGGTAATCCGGTCAAATGTGAAGCCATTCATTTGACCACCTTTACTATTGGAAGGAGTCACTATGCCTGAAAAAGCACAAAACACATGTGCTCTTTCTCTTCCAGACCCTCCATGGGGTTGGTCTTTCTGCTTCTCCCAAATCAGCATTCTGCTGGATGCCTTTGTTCTTTGTGAGGCTTAGAAATCTGCTCGAGGGAAAGTGGAGAAGATTCTGCTTAGGCTTCAAGCCCAAGTATAGACTTTCAAAAGCTCTGCTTTGTGGATAACAGAGCTTCCACAGCTATTAGCAACATGGCCCTTGGACACTTCTCCTCCCGTGTTAGCAGCTCCCTCAGGAACCCTGACAAGCAGGTACAATACTGGCATTCTCAGCTTTCTGTATAAAACACTATTAAATAGAACCCCAACCCCATCTTAACCTGTAGCAGGAAACCCACAAGATAGATGGTGTACAAGGTAGATGATCTTTTGTCAGGAATGTCCAGGAGAAAAGGTCTGCCTTGGACAGGAAATGGGACTAAAGTGTTAAGATTCTATGGCAAGCTGTCTGATAACCACGACCTGACTTTTAGAAGATGATGTTGCCCACAAAATCCCTGATGACATCTCTGCCACAACTGACGTTCTCTCCCAGCTCTCTGCACTAACTATAATGCAAAGAAGACTGCGAGTTTACCTATCTTTGCAAAAGCTCTGCCTGTTCCTATTCAAACTACACCTGTCTTAAATCTCCAATTACCTTTCATCTCTCCATCCGCCCACAACTGCTACATATGGATTTAAAAAATTAACTTCTACATTTTATTTTCTTGTTTGAGTATTCAAGATTTAAAAGAATTAGTGTTTACACTGAGGATGGGGGTGTGGGGACCATTGGATAAAGAATCTTCTAATGGGTATCTTAGAATGTTCACCCTTGAGGTTAGAATGCATTGTAATCTTAGTCTTCATGCCTTGAGATTAATCAGCTTGGTGCAGCTCCTCCCCTGCCTATATATTTCACATCCAAAAAAGACTGACTCCAAAAGCCATGTCTGGGGGCGCCTGGGTGGCACAGTCGTTAGGCGTCTGCCTTCGGCTCAGGGCGTGATCCCAGAGTTCTGGGATCGAGCCCCACATCGGGCTCCTTCCCTGGGAGCCTGCTTCTTCCTCTCCCACTCCCCCTGCTTGTGTTCCCTCTCTCACTGGCTCTCTCTGTCACATAAATAAATAAAATCTTTAAAAAAAAAAAAAAAAAGCCATGTCTGAGTCATTTTGTTTTCCAGGCCTCCAAGGGCCGGATTCAGTCTACGAATCATTTACCTGAGTTCTCAGAAAGGATTAGGTCTTCTAAGACAAAGGGTCACACTGACCACTACTTTCAGTAAGTTCTCTGTAAACATAAAGTGATAGTAACAGATAAGACCATAACGGAGGTAATGGGTTTGGTTGGGACCAGTCACCCAAACTGAAAAATAAATTAACAACAACAATAACAAAAGTAATACAAATGGGACATTGGGGAATATTGCTGGAGAGAAAACTAAGGTTTGACTAAAACACTGCACTTTATTTTTGTGTGTGTGAATGCCAAATGATTTTTCTACTTAGGAAAAACACAACCACTTCACCCTCTTTGTCTGTTCTGTACTATAGGAAAGAATAAAGAGAGAAATTTGTCCCTGGAGTGACATTTTCTTATGCAAACTAATGTAAATCACACATCTCTCTGTCGAAAGCTGTCTGACAAGTATTTCCAAAGCACAAAACAAATCTCGTATCAGCTTAACTTGCACTGGGCTCAGGCTGGGAAAGGACTTTTAGTACTTCAGAGAAGGCTGAAAAATAATTTTCATGCGAGGAAAAAAAGGTACCCAAATATCATGGTGTATTAAGGGATTAGTGCTAGCTTAAAGTATTCTTTCTCCTCTTCATAACCAGGGACAATCTTTTGATCTAATCTAAGTGGTAATTTAATTTTAATGCAAGTGAAAGAACTGAAAGGTTGCAGAGTATAGAGAGATGAGATCATTGAGAAACACGATCTTCCTTCACCAGGTAGGGGAGCAATCTGGTAAGCTGGTCAGACTCACTGCTGTGTATGTCTTAGCAGTTATGATTCCATGTGGTCACTAAGTAAAGACAGAAATTGAAAACTCAGGTTGTTTTTTGCTCAGAACACATTTGTGAACCTGCTATATACGGGGTATTTTCCTATTGTTTCTTTTAGATCTCATGAATGTTGATACTTAGAATTTCTTTATTAGCCATCATGTTTTAGAGAAAGTAAAACGAAATTTAGAAAAACCAATTTCCCCAAGGCTGTGCAGCAAATAATTGGAAGAACGAGGATTCAAACTCACATCTTTCCGACTATACCATGCTGAATCTTTGCTACCTTTCTGAAGTATCAGCTCACTTATTGTCATAATGCATACTTCATGGATTACAAAGTAAAGGTGGGAAAAAGCCCTTAAACCTATTGCCAGAAAGTGATGAGGGAACAGAAGGCTAGCTGAGGACAAAGCACAAGCTGGCACCCTGACACACACCCCCGTCCCTCCTGGGTGGGACACGTGTGATATTTCTCCAGGAAGCTCCCAACTGTCTTCATGTTAATGCCTTGCTAGAGGGACAAACCACTTTAACTTGACAATGGCAAGGCCTCCGGGATCCTGCGAGTCTTCTTTAACAAAAGAAAATCCTTTTGCAACCTCCCTTTTCCTTACCTCCCCCAACTCCCAAGTATATAATCAGCCGCCCCTCACAACTCTCCCCCCTACAGCGCAGCAGCCCTTTCTGCCCAGAGGTCCAGTCTCCGTGCTTTAATAAAACCACCACTTTGCCCCAAGGGCATCTCAAGAATTCTTTCTTGGTCATGGGCTCTGGACCTCACCCCACCAAACCTCACCTATATTTCAAAACCACATCAGAAAGGATGTACTACACACACAGCAGAATGGCAAGCAGAGGAGAAAACTAAAGGTAGCCCCCGCCCCCCCCCCCAAAAGAAATTACAAGGCCCCAGTTTGGTCCTCTCACATACTGGGAAAGAGGCCCTTTCCCTTCTGGCACAAACCAGGAAGAAAACCTGCTGTCTTCAGATTTGCATAACTAATCCTCAGCCTTGGACTAATATTCTCTTTATGAAACCACAGAAGAATAATTGCCACACATTGCAGAATGATCTAGATCAGCTCTGCACAATAGAAATATAATGTGAACCACCTATGTAATTATAGTTTCCTAGGAGCCATATTAAAAAACAGTACAGAGAAATACGTTATATTAATTTTAATAATATATTTTATGTAACCCAATCTACTCAAAATATTATAATTTCAACATCTAATTAATATAAAAATTGTTAATGAGATAGTTTATATCTTTAATATTAAGTCTTTGAAATCTAATCTATATTTTACACTTCTGCACATTGCAATTCGGATGCTAAATTTTCAAAGCTTTAGATAAAACACAGTCCTATCAGAACAATAAAGTTGTTTGTTTTGTTTTCGTTGTTTTAAATAAAGTTGGGTTTAATGGAAAATATTTTACCCTGCTCTGGTTTTTAAATTTAAATTGATTATACTTAAATAAAATTTAAAACTCATTTTCTTCATTCGCACTAGCCATTTTAATTACTCAGTGGTCACATGTCAGTGGCTATATTGAACAGCACAGTTCTAGACGAACAGGTAGATGTCATATGGGAAAAGCTTATACTAAGACTTTCACAGTGAGCAACTTATGAAAATGAGAGCTAAATCCCATGTTTCCAACAGAGTGGAAGGCATTTACTGTAAATAAATATTCCACATTCCTTTTCATCTCTTGATAATTGTCTACAATATGAACAAGACAAGGTAGAGCTGAGGCAGGTGGCGGGTTCTTCCAATTCCATTTTCTTAGAGAACAGAAGCAGAGCTGGTTGAACAGAGAGGGAGTGGCAATGACAAAAGCTGGCTAACGTAAGACTCTCATTCTGTGGATGATGACTTCTGAAACTAACTTTTGGAAAGCATTTTTAATACTGTCATAGAATAAAACACCAATGAACAACTACTAATTTTCAGTTGAAATATGCGTAAGTGACGTCAATTTTGTGGAATCAATAATTGCTTTAAAAGTGTTGAATAAGCTATACACGAGTAATCTTGGAACTGTCTAATGTATGAAAATAAAAAAAAGAAAAGAAAGAAAAATCTATGATGCCCTGGAAAGATATGTCTAGAAGAAACTCATACCTGTTTAGTAAACACAAATTTAATGGAAGCCCCAAGGCACTCAGATGAACAGTGGGGTCACTCTTGTTATCTGTTATGTAAACTCTCACGGACTCAGAATTTTTTCCCCCTTCAACCGCCTTTCCTAAGTTTATCTCCCACAAGCTTTTGGGCCAACTTCACTCAGATCTGGACCCCTTGGAGCTGGAATTTCTTCTTAGGCTTGAGATGGCGCTTGTGCTACTTTTGACCATGACTTATACCAGGGACCATCTTCATGTAAAAGCAAAAAGAACCAAAACGATAGGATATTTATTCTAAAGGATGGACTATGTCTAGGTTGTAATCATTCATATCCTTTTCTCAGTCCTCACATATCTCAAGGATTGAACACACTCTGATTAGGATCAATGACTCTTCATGGTACTGATTTTCATCAGAGGAGGGGAAGGATATATAATTCACACTCCCAGCCTCAAGGATTCTGATAGCCTTCTGAGGACCACTAAAATATCAATGGATTTACATCCTGGAACAGCTGAATTATATATACTTGCACATTATCTTCAAAGAAACTTTTACACTGAGATAAATATGTCACTTTTCAACAAAATTAGTATGGAAACACCCTAATTTACAAAACAGATAAGCCAGTATTGGGTTTTTTTTTTTTTTTCATTATAAAAGAATACTTCAAAGGGTTTTTCTAAGCAATGAGTTGCCTTAAAACATTCAAATGATTATTCAACTTTTAAAAAATGATTTACATGCAGCACCTTAGGAGGGCATCTATTGTAAAGTTAAGTGCATCTGTACCAGTAAAATAATTATTTGTTCTAACTGAGGTTATTACTGTTCCATTATTCAGGCCAGTGGAGCTGTCCCAATTGCCTGTGGTGCTGAAGAGATTCAGGAAGGCATATCTGTTGTTAACATATTTTCTAAAAACTGTGATGCCTCTTTGTAAAATAAGGATCCATCAAATTCAAAGTTATTATCTCTGCTACCACAATTAAGTTCGTGTTTCATTCTGAAGTGGCACCAGATCAATGAAAAACAATATATCTGTTGGTGCCTTTTTTGGTTTGTTTGTTTCCCCCAAAGTTGATTTTTAAACTACTGTTGTTTAACACACACATACAAAAATACACAAATATTTTCTGAAATATATTTATCCTCCCATTTTATAAACTATAGAATTTTATTTTCTTAAAGTAAATGATTACAACAGTAATTTCTTCTTGTTTACTGAATGATATTAAAAGCAATTAAGCTGAGCGAAGAGAATTATCTCAAAATGAAGTCAAGATTTTATTTTTCAAGGATTCTATATAAAGAGGATAAGATATGGCTGACAAGCCTAATAAATCTTACCATACAAATAGAACTTGATACTATGACAGATGTGTAATATCAAATAAGGGAATAAAAACGAGTAATTACTATATATTTTCACCTTTGAAATACCAGAAATTTTAAATATATGATACCTTATTTTTCAAATAAGATTCTAAATGGTGTAAGAAAAAAGAAAATTCTAAGTGATGTCAGAGATGTGTCATTACTTCTCATCAAACCCACAGTTGGAAACCTCTGGACTTTATCTGCTATTCTTCTCGGCATTCTTCTACATCTTGTCTTGCCTTCTTTTTTTCCATTTAGAGAAAACAATATTCTTATTGTTTGTTGACAGATGATACAATCTCTATTAGACCTGTCTACTTAAATAGCTCTTTAAGATTTTAGCTAAAAAGGGGCGCCTGGGTGGCTCAGTCAGTTGAACAGCCAGCTCTTGATTTTGGCTCAGGTCATGATCTCAAGGTCCTGGGATCAAACCCTGCTTAACAGGAAATCTGCTTGAGGAGTCTCTCTCTCCCTCTGTTCCTCCCCCCACAAAAACAATACATAAATAAATCTTTAAAAAAAGTATTTTAGCTAAATGACTTAATCTTAATCACATTGTTTTTCTTTATTTAAGAAAGTAAAGGTCTTTGAAAATTATGTTAGCAAATTATTTACAAAAGGTGTACAAGGAAGATGAAAATTGGTGACTAATTTGTTAGTTGGTCTTACTCTTAGCAGTTGATGGGATTAATCAGTATTCAGGAGACTGAGCATGAATGTATATTACACAGAAAAAGTCTTTGTGATTTAGTCCTTGGATCGAGATCACAATTAGGTTAAATAAGTTATTTAATTTATAAGAGAATATTGAAATTTCAAAGCAATAGTGCAGAAGATCAAAAACATTTTAGTTCAGTGGTGAAAACCCATCTCAGGGTCTTAAAAGTTACTGAAATACATAGTTTCAGCTTTATCACTCAGTAGATAGCAAATCACAATGTCTAATTTCATAAGAAATTCTAACTTGTTCAGGTCTATGAGACTCATTTGTATGTATATTATTAAAAGGCAATCTACCAAATTTCAAAAGCAGTATGCTGAGTAAAGAAAGCCAGACAAAAAAGAATATATAATTTCATTTTTATAAAATCCTAGAATAAGAAAAAATTAAACTATGGTGATAGGAATCAGAGCAGTGGTTGTTTACGGGGAGAGGAAGATTGGGAATGGGTATGAGGGAACCTTTGGGGGTACTGAAAAGTTCTGTTGTCTTGTTAGGGGTGTGGGGCACACAACTGCATGCATTTGTCAAAACTCCTTGGATAGTACACTTACGATCTAAGCATTTCACTATATGTATGTTATACCTCAACAAATAAAAATTAAGAATATCTGAAGCAAACCACTACTCTATCCAAACATCAAAATAAACCCAATGTAAGAAATTCACTCATTCATCAAAATGCCTGAACCAGTAAGAATTCATTTGCATGGAAGTGAGGGCAAAGTAAATTAGAGAATGTCCACCACACACAAATGGAAACTCTATTATTATTGAATCCTTAAAATACTAAGTAAGAAACGAAGCCATGACAATAAGAAATAAAGTCATTCATATTAAACACACAAATTACATTAAACTGAAAGAAACATGCAACTTATAGTCTCCTCAAATATAGTATATAGGCTAGTTTTAATACTCAAATTTGGATTATAAAAATCAACTACTTTAAAATCTATTAAAGGGGTTTCTTTTTATAATTCTTCTATAAGGTTCATTATTATTATTATTAAAGCTTCACTTTGTATTTTTTGGCCACTGTGATTCTGTGAAAATATTGATTAAGGTGTGGACCAAAGTGGAACAAAAAATATTTCTACCCCTATTTTAAACAATTTTTAAAATCCTAACACAAGGTTGCTTATTGACAAGGATAAAATATGACTATGGCTCAAATCAGAGTGAATTAGTGATAATGATGATTCCTAAATGAAGAATTTACTAAAGGTATGGTGATAGAAGAGTGAACCATCACAGTAAAAAAAAAAAAAAAAAAAAAAAAGTAAATTCCTTTAAATTTCATACTACGTTACATAAAAAGTATGTTGCACATTCAGAAACATAAATAACATATTTTTGTAAATATTTTTCATCTAGATGTTTCTCAAAGCCATAGACACTGTGAATAAAATTATAGCAAAATTCTTAGTTGGCAGTGCGAGGATTGTGAAAATATCTTAATGTTCTTTGTCCTCCACCAGGTATCACTGTGTTCCACTGATATTCACAGGGAATTTGTTTTCTAATGGGACAGAAGGAAGGAGTTTTTGTTGGAGCTAAAGCCCTGAGACTTTGGGAAGATAGAGGGGATAGTAAGGCTTGAGAGATGGGTTGCAGGCAAAGCTGAGAAAACAATTATAAAATTCAAGAGAAACTTTTAAAATTTGAGCTACAAACAGAACTTCTTAGCCCAGGTGAAACTCCATGGCATAGAATTAGGGAAGAGGCCATTGATCACATTTCTATGGAAAACTCAGCATCACTCTGATACCCAGGAGGCTACAGGTTTGGGGAGAGAGAAGCTCCTGTACCAGGGGGTGGTTCCTGTGATGGATGGTTTTCATGGTGGTGCATATGCAGTGAGATTTGAGGCCAATGCTTCACAGACAATGGAATGATGGAGAGACAAACAAAGGCTAATTTAGATAACATGATGCCTTAAGATGATTGCCTTGAGGGTACATGTGCCACACTCCTGAAGGATGTCTGAAAAATAACAATTTAAGAGCGCTAATTTCTGACAATGAACCCACTATTGACTATTGTCATCATAACCTTGACAGTAGTTACAGGCTGGTGGGGTCTAAGGCATTTGGGTTAAATGTTGATATTCTTTTTAGCACATTCCGGAACTATTTTATTGTAGAAGCAAGGTAAACGTGCAAATAAAATACATATGATTTCATGTTTTATAGAATACACTAAAGAGAAACAAAATTAGCCTTACGTCTTTGTGGATAACATCCATTACTCATGTTTCTGCAAGCCACATATATGTGATATATTTTCTATTTCATGTCACAAATCTGGATTCCACTCCACAGGCACTCAGTAGCATTTACTAAATTTTTATTGCATCCTTATGCAATAGTACTGTTGTTATTTTACAGTAAAGTTTAAGTCAGCTTGATTTTAGCATCAGAGACTCATTAAGAGTGAGCAATTTGGTGCTTAATGAGTTGTTAACCCTGAGTAAATATATTAAAATAATAGAGTGATAAATTTAAATTGAATTGCATGGGGCTTGTTTTCTGTTCAATAATGTCTTCTGCAGCAAGAGAAAGTGCCACTTAAAAAGCAATTTTTGATAAAATATATTCTGAATTACTTATACTTACTTCTCACTCACTATCCATCTCTTCCTTATTTCTTTTTCTTAGTTATCCTGTTGCCCATTCTCTCTTAAATATTCATTACTCTGAATATTTCCAATTCTATTTCTAAAGGGAATAATATGTTGGGGTCTACACACCTAGAATTCAACACTAAATAAGTCTTGGACGAAATGAAAATTTCCCTGCAATAACTCCACACATTTGAAAGATATTACTGAGTAGGTAAAGAAACTGAAATCCAAAGGACATTTGCTAACAATGGATTCGTGGGCAGACAAACATATAGCCTCTTGGTTCATCTACTATGCACTTAAACCCTGGTCAATAGGATGCTTCTTAATCAACATCTCAGCTCTCGGTGGTCTCAATCAAGACTGTCAACACTACTGACATAAATAAAATTCTAGTATTATAATAGAGCCACAGAGCCTCGGGGATAACTAAAGAACAACTCTGCATTTAATCTGTGTCAGGGCTCATCAACAAAAACTGTAAGTTTAGTTCAAACAGAAGACATCCTCCATCCCCCCGCCCCCCCCATAGGAAACCAATTGGGTAGAGCTGGGTTTAAAGTTCACAGGTGGAGTCCGAGGTGCAAGTGACATGAAAAACTATCCTTTGATTAAAAAAGAAGCAGATGTGAGTTGGAACCAATTGAGAAAAACCAAATATGTAATTCTGAAACATCCATATTGTAGCTATCTATATGGCCATAACAACATTTTGATTTATGACGTTATATTGGTCATAGAGACCACAAATTCAGAAACAAGCTACTTGTGAATGAGAGCCGCTTCTATAACAGAGTGGGCAAAATGTAAGAAGTGCTCAGAATTGACATCTCGACAGGTAACATTTTCCTGTCATGAATCTGAAATGGCCTGTACCATATTTGAGTAGGACTATGAGGTAAGTCACCCAGCTAGATATATCATCTAAGAATTGTATTACTCAAAGAGAAACTGGAATCCAAGGGTAAACTAACAATATGCATGAAAAGTTAAACACACACGATTTCAGAAACGCAAACTCAGATCATCTTTTAAAGTGCCACAAATGAAAACAGATACACATTAAAATTAAAGACTTCTTCCTACTTCAAGTTCTAGGTCCTACCATCAACAATCTACTAAACCCTGTTCACCAAGACTTGCTGGTGCTTGGGAAGACAGTATTTATTTATCTACGTAAGGAAGTATTATATCTATGTACGTGTGAGGCATCTTCGTCTAGAGATATGACACCCACACACGCACGTACCTCTACCCTGGCTCTTCCATTTACATATACAGACCTCTCTTCCCCTCTGTCTTTCTCTCTTTGGCTCTCTTTTTGAACTCTATACATGCATGGCTGAATGTGTCTTTGGGAGCGGCAAATTTACACATTGGTCTTAAATAAATTTGCCATCTAACTTTAACACATTGCTAGCCTGATTTTAAAACCAGGCAATTAAGAGAGGTGTTGACAGCACTTGAAAGAAGTGTCCAGCAAAGACGCATCA
Source organism: Ursus arctos (assembly GCF_023065955.2). Taxonomy (NCBI): domain Eukaryota; kingdom Metazoa; phylum Chordata; class Mammalia; order Carnivora; family Ursidae; genus Ursus; species Ursus arctos. The sequence goes on from NW_026622930.1 coordinate 22,120,116, forward strand.
TAGTGGTGATCCAAGGGCTTTCTTGACAGAAGTGTGTGGTGACAATGACAAAGATCTCACAGAGAAAGCTGAAATAAACACTTTCCAAGAAGTCAAGGGAAGAGATACTTATAGAGGCGAGATTATCTTACAGAACAATTTATCCCGCTTTATTTTTTTAAAGAGCAATCACTTAAGTTTGCATAACACCTTTCATTCAAAATAATGCTTTCTACAAGTACTTAACTGATTTAAAGATATAAAACTCTGTGAAAATTGCCAATGAAATGCTGTCGTATTCTGTCATGAGGAGAGCAAAGACTTTATAGATGACTCCCCATGAATAAGTCTAGCACAACCATTTTTTTAGATTTTATTTATTCATTTTAGAGAGAGAGAGAAGCAAAGCATACAGGAAGAGGGAGGAGGAGAAGCAGGCTCCCCGCTGAGCAGAGAACCTAACATGGGGCTCGATCCCAGGACCCTGAGATCATGACCTGAGCTGAAGGCAGACGCTTAACTGACTGAGCCACCCAGGTGACCCAGGGATGAATAAAACTGTCACCAAAATCTTGGATGAAAAAGGATTTCAACAATGCCTTCTCTCAAAGAACACAAAAGGGCTACATGTTAGACCTGATTTTAACATCCACAGATTTTCAAGTTCCATGAAGGTAGAATTTGTTGGCATTTTGCCCAAAATCTATAATCAAGATATGTTCTAGAGATATCTCTACCATAGCTATGGCCTAAGAAGACTATAGGAAGGGGAAGACTATAAAGGAAGGGGAAGAAGGTTAAGATCTTGGTTAGAGATTTATGATAAAAAGGGAATCCCATGTCAGTAAATGATTTGTCTTATGGACCCTTTCCTATACTACTCCTCTCCCAAATACTGGGTACTGCAAAGTAGGTCATTTTGGGTTTTTTGTTGTTTGCTTTTAAATAAGTGAATTGAGTTCTACTTCAGGTTCTACCGCCAACTACTAGGATCTTCAGCAAATTATTTAACTTCGTGGAGATCATCCAAATATGACTTTTCACTTTAAAAATGAGGAAGTGGGGTCCCAGAGAATTCCTTCAGCTTTAGCTCTAATATGCAAGCAGATAATGGCTTTTTATTCATTATGGCTTATAAGGGCAAGAGGATGCCATATCCAAAATGAAAGTGTCGTTTCTTTATCAAGAACATTTTTCCCCTCCTTAAGGTATATAAAGAGATTTTAAATAAATTCAAGTAGAAATTACTTTTTACATTCATCTGTGAAATAACTGCCACTGAAAACCAAGCCAAATCAGACTCCGAGGGCAAAGTCAATGGAAAGACTGACTATACTATGTTCTTTTCCCACAGTTGATTTCCAATAAACCTCCCACCTAATATCTGACCACATACAAAATTATAAAATGGACATTTCAAAAGAAAACAAAACTATTACTTAGAAGAATAGTTTTATACTTCATACTTTTTTGCTTACTCAGTTTATCCAACATTCTGATAAAATAAAACTTCACAAGATTACACATGAAAAATGTGAGCTTTACTTATTTCTATTCTTTTGCTGTTTTCAAGTTATATTACATTTGCTCAAACAAATAATATAAAACACGACATGTCCTAGCTGGCAATGTACTTTAATTTGAAATCCTAATTATGATTGACTCTGTTACTAAGAATGCCAAGTATTTGGCACATACATCTCCGAGGGCCTGGGGAAAAGAAAAATGAAAAGTCAATTTCTCTGTTGCTATGATTAGATAAGCAGAGAGGCAAGCGGTTGGGCTTACTTGAAGGAGCACCATATGCTAAGCCACAAGCTTGGCCTTCGTATGTTGTAAAACCAATGTGCATGCACAGTGAAGACACAGGAAAATCAGTGGTGTGTGTATGCTAATTAATAAGTCCGTAGCAGTTTGCTGTCCACTCATAACTCGTCTATACGAGAATACTACTGAAAAGGAATGTCAAGGTTCTTCACTATATTCAGATTGTGTTATCAAGTGTCTTCCTAAAACTAAAAAAGAATATTATACTTCCATTCAGTCCTATCCATTTGACTAGCAAGTCTTTATCATAGGTATCACCCTGATCTTTTCAAGCTGTGCCATGTCCTTCCAGGAAGCGCCAAGGTCACTTTCCAGTTAACGTCTTGGCCACAATTCCCCCAGAGATCCGGCAGACCAGGTGAGGATGAGAGTCCTTATGTTTATAGGTCCACCAATTTCCTTCCTTTGACCAAATTCATCCTGGCGATGTGGACATGAAATCGCTTGACTAAAATTAACTCCATGTTTTTGGGCAGTTTCTAACACAAAAGAGGTCACTTGTCATGCTACACTGATAGGAGAAATGCAACATATTTATTACCCAGAATCTCCACTTTGGTCTGAAAGGCTGCAGAAGGTAATTTTATATGTCCATTTGCAGCATAGAGGTTCCTGGTCTATTCATCCTTTTGCACTCCAGCCGAGCACAACCTCTAGGATCCTGACCTTACAGCTACTGTAGGCTCTTCTGTGGTCACTCAGGCAAGGCAGGTATCCTCAGGAGATCGGTGGAATGCCTAGGGTGCGAAAGCTACCAGTGCTCCTGGGGTGGGAGGGAATAGTCCTTTCTCCAAATCTGTATAAAACACTGTCTTCTAGGCCTCAGAGTTACAGTGTTGGTGTCCGAAGCCCCACCTGAATTTGAATCAGACTGCTGTCTGGGGCTCCTGCCTGCATTCTCTATTCCTTAGTCTCCATAGTCATGCACACCTCTAATCACCTGTGTAGTAACTTCCCTCCGGTCCTCCAGGTAAGAAAGTGCACACCAGGTAAGAGGTCCACATGCATATGGACTCATGCAAATAAATGCCCATCTGTGAAAAGTAGGGTTTTGTTTGTTTGCTTCTTTTTTCTAGATGCTCTAACTCAAATCTCTGATACACTCAGGACATTCCATCTGACTTTCGGATTGACACAATATTCCCACTCTTCAAATGCTTTTTTTCCCCAGTCGCCCCCTGACCATGGTTTTTATTCATCATAGGTTTCCACTTGGCTGAACCCACTAATGGATGACAAAACAGTGTGTACCTGGAAAATGGCTCAGTTGAGTTCTCTATAGAATTTACTGACTGTCGCTCTGGCCAAAAAAAAAAAAAATAATTAAAATGTCCAGGAAAAAAATAACCTAGTAATGGCCAGAAACCCTACTACTTCGAAATCTATTTTCTCAAGTAATGCACTGCAAGTCCATGATGACTTCGTGGAGTTGGGGCAGACATTTCTTATAGTACACAGTGCTCTAAAGATGTAATCAGCTTAATCCTTTCATCTAGCAGTTATTATCACTGAAAGAAGGGCTGCCTCTCTCCAAACATGAACAGCCTGTAATGATTTGGGAAGAATTGTCTACAGTCATTTTCTGGAGTGTCTTAAGTGTAACCTTAAGTTCACAGAAGAGGAGGGTTGGAAGCGAAAGAGTGGACTCAGAAAGCAGAGATTTTTTTCTAGCAGACAATGCTCTTTAGCTAGGGCTGCCTTCTTCCTCCACCAGCCAAAACACACCTATTCTTGACCTTGCTAGTAAAAATTACAGGCAAAATATAAATTTATTAGAATAAATATGACCATGCTCAGACAAATGCTAAAAAGAATGCAGGAAAAAATCAGGTAAAATTCACTACCAAAGCTTACTTCTGACTACCCCCTGAAAAAGGGGGCAAAGTGCCTTTCCTTCTTCGGTAATATTGAGATAATAGTAGCTACTTAGCACGTCTATGTCCATCCAATGTTCTAAAGGCTCTACTTAGATTCTCTCAACCAATCCTTATTACTTTGGGAGGCAGGTACACCTATTTTCTCTATTTTTAGATGAGAAGACTGAGGCTCAGAGAAGCACTTGTCTTACCTTTTCGACATGTATCTATGTTAGCCACTTGGGAATTTAGAGGGAAATTACCTTCTCTAAGTTTATGGTGTTAGAATTAGACTACATGTTTTTGCTGTTTTACTTGATTTTTACATAGTGACTTTAAGTACAATGAGGGAGGAAATCTTTTTTTGAATACTGTGGAATCCGCTTTTAAACAACATTTGTTACTGAAGGAAATATACCTAAGACTATCTTGTCCTGACTTATTATCAGTTTTTGAGAAAGACAAGTATCACTAACAAAGTGGTTGCATTTCTCACCTGGTGGGTGCTCTGAAAATGATACAGTGAAGTTCTGCTGAATTATTAAATGCATCAATGTTATGTATAGTGCTATTGCCATTCGTTCATTCATATGTTCATTCATTCATTCATTCATTCATTCATTCATTCATTCATTCATCTACTCATTCAGTAAACCAGTATCCTTAATTTATAACCAGTGTCAGGCATTATGGTGGGCACAAAAATTATAAAGCAGCCATGATCTATGAAAAGACCATAGGATATAGTCAGAACTCCAGCATTTTAAAATTTGGATCTAATAGTTATCAGCTTAGTGTCCTTGAACTTCTCTTATTTAACCTGTGAAACTATGGATGATAATTATACCTCCTCAAAACCTTAAACTTAGTTGGTGAGGAAAAACACATACACAAATAAAGATAACTAAAGGGCCAGTTAGCAAGTGCTAAATGAAAAGCTGATGCATTATGATTTAAGGAACTTAGAGTCAGGGGAAAAGTAATCTCCAGTGGGAGAAATATGATTTGACTTTGGCTTTGAGATACAGTTAAGATAAGAAGAAGAACAAGGATGATATACCAAAGAAACAAAGATATGAACTAAAACAATGAAGCAGTAACTGAAATACCCCAAGTCTGGGCAATGCTTGTAAACCCCTGTGACTAGAACCCCTCTCAGCCAAGGAGCACTGGAGGAGTTGGGGTGAATATGTGGGTTAGAAGAGAATCATGGGTTGCCTTCACCGCATGGTAAGGAAACTGGGAAGTTTTAAACAGGTAACCAAGACATGCTGAAAGCTTTTGAAGAGATGACATCAAAGCTGAACTTTAGTGATGAGTCTGGAGCCTTGTCCAGAAGAGGCTGGAGGGGAGGAGGGGAAGAGAGAAGAGAATCCTTGAGGAAGCTTAGCACGAACAGCCAAGATTTGAGGCACCATGTCTAAAGGTTTTTCCTAACTTGGGTAATCAGGGATTTGCAAAGGCTAGGTGACAGAGTCAAGACCTAGTTCAGCTCTGGTCACAGCCCTGCCCCTAGAGCTGAGCTGATTCCTATACTCTATAAGAGAAGAGTAGCCAACAGAGATTCCTGGTCCCTGGAAAAGGTATCTTAACCTGGCAGCCAAAAGAAAAAGTTTCTGACCCAAGTGCCCTGCTCTCTGAACAGACAGGTTGATCCCATTATGGCTGGGTGAAGTGAACCAATTTTTCACAGACCTGAAAATAAGATTTATTTTTAGTTGTTTTGAGAAAAAAAGTTGTCAGAAAGGATTAGGCCCACATTTTCCCCCTCTATGGCACTCACACCCCTCCCCACTTCCATTTCATTTTGCTTTCCTTCTGTCCATATTCTACAACGATGGAGAGTGATTCCTCCTTTTTTTTTTTTCCTACTTTGATCAGCATCAGGAGATTTTTTAAAAAGCAGAAGCAAAATAACAAAAGCAGAACACATCCTGAGTTAACCGAACTTCAAGGGAGAAGCACAGCGATGCTCTTCCCACACGCTGAAGAAACAGATAAAATGGACCAAGCTATTTATAGCCACTTTCCCATTTCTAATAATCTTCCATTTAATTAGGACTGTAAATAGCACCAGCGAATGCTCTGCCACAACACATGAGTCATCCCAGCCCCTCCCCAGAATATATCCCGCCCACCAGGCAAGGAAAGAATATCAGGGTGGGTTCCATGGCTCAAAGACATGGAGTTAGGGAAAAAAGAAAAAGCCATCAGTTTTTGGTGCTACACTGAAGAAAGGACTGAAAGTTTAAAGAGACAGGAATTTCTGCTTCCCCTCCACAATTCTAAACAACGTCAGTGATGAAATACTCCATACGCACGTGCGCACATAGGAAATCTTGCATTGGTCAAAATTCTAAACAACTGCTGCAGACGTTGTTGAGTTTAATGTTATATATGTAAGCTTCAAATTAATACGTTTTTATGACTTATTTAATAATATGGGAGATAATTCAGAGAAGTCCTAATTATACAGTCAATCCCCAAAACCCGTGAACTCAGCTATATGCATTCCCTTGGAGAGTATGTTGGTCATGTTTCAGAATCACTCACACTTAATTTAGGTGCAGGGTGCACCTCCAGCCCTGTGAGAGTATATGTCTCTGTTTAAACAATGTATTTGAAATAAAGAGTAACAGCAGAGTGACTGTAATAAAAGAAAGAGGGCCAAGCTATGCAGTGCTGTCATTTTCTGTGACCACTTGGAACTTTCAACTGTTTTGTGTCCAGTCAGTGAATGAGAGAGAGCTGTGTTGTGTAATGTTCTTGTTTGGTAAGTTCCAATTTTACGTCTGAAATATTTCTACTGAATTTGAATAAGTGCTTTAAAAATGAAATGTATCATTCTACTTAAACTGTAAACTGTTCTAAAACAAAAGAATAAAGCATGAGTTACTAGATTATTAAATAATTATTACTGAAAATAATGTTGTCATAGAGAGGCAAAAATGTTAATAAATTATTTCCATACTCTAGGGATTCAGTTACACTGAAGACACATACACACTTGCCTGAAACTGACTTAAAGGGATTTTGCTCCTTGCAAACATACCCATCCTGATTGAAACATCCAAAAAGCCTTTCCTTTTGCCTTGTCTCAAGCTGTGGAAGCAGCACTAGATTTACTATTTCTCTCATTTGGAAATGATGGGTTTGGTGAGACCCCTGGAGAACAGCCTAAGATGTGAAGCATATTGCACAGTGAAGAATTTAACTTCACCCAAGGAGAAGTCTGGCCTTTGCTCTCAGCTTCTGGGAGGTAACCTGTGAACCCTTGGATTATTATACCTGGTAGGGGCACTGACTTTGGTAAGGGTGGGGATAGCATGCCAGAAAATTCAACACTGGGACTTATCGTGGGGCTATGAGCCACACTGATACTGTGACTTAAGGTGGGGACCTCGGTGACACGCTATCAGCTCTACCACTATCAGCGTTCCCTCAAAACAAGCAGAAACAAACAACAACAACTCTGGACAGCAAGGCTCGGGGGAGCTTCACTGGCTGGCAATATTCTGAGCATACGGTCACATAGCATTGCTGGAAGGAGGCAATGCCGCCTAGCACTCCAGGGGGAGAGGACAACTGGAAGCCCCACATTTGGATACCTGGAGTCTGTCCCATGTGTCTCTTCTCTTAGCTGATTTTAATCTGTATCCTGTCCCTTGTGATAAGTATAAGAGCTTTCAGTGAGTCCCGTGAGTTCTACCAAATTATCAGATCTGAGTCAAACCTTTCACATACGGATCATTTATCCTTCACCCAGAATTGGTAAGATAACAAAGAGCATATTGTGAATGTGTTTGGTTTTTTGAAGCTAAAAGACTCCATGTAGGGAAAACACACTTCTAGGCAAGAAGACAGTCCTTATATTGGACATTAATGTAGGACATCACACAGTTCTGGTCTGTGAAGGGGATTATTATCCTGGTCCTGCATTGATCATGACCTCTAAGTATACATCAGGTATTTATTTATCTGCTACCAGCAGTGTGTCCATTCCATATGCACGTATGGAACATCTGCTGTGTGCCAGGTCTTGTATCTGAAGACACAGGGATAAGTAACACAGGGTCTCTGTACTTGAGGAATTGTCTAATGACCCAGAAAACTGTGTACACATGTACACACACACACACACACACACACACACACACACACACACACTGTGATGGTGTATGCCAAGTTCAAAGGATCTAAGTTTCTCTAGGAGTGAGCCACTGACTTCACAGAAGGCATGTTTGGGCTGGGTTTTGGAAAATGAACATGGAAAAGGGGAGAAAAAGGTAAACTCACCAACAACGTATCCAATCTGAAAGTAGTCTAAATTAAGCAGTAAGAATGCATTCAAAAGGCTGAAAAATAGAGGCTATGACAAAAACTCCAAGTAGACTTTATTATCCTGGAGAATGCTATCAGCAATGGGAAGCAATTGTTTCCTGCTTTTGAAAATACAACAAAAAAGCAATGCGTTTTACTATACTGGGAAGAATTTAGATGCGATATTTGGAACATTCTACTGCTAAAGTTAAGAGACACTGATGACTACTGGGAATCTTAAAATATGGGTAGGGGTCACATCTGCAAAAGTATGGGATAATATGAGAGATGACATTGAGCTTCCTCTGAATTCTGGGACTCTATGGAAAGTGAAAAGAAAAGATAAAGGCCTGAGATAAAAGAGAGGGAGTCTGTGATATGAGTCAGGATCTAATCCATGGGAGGCCAGCAAAACAGAGCCTGAACAGATAGGAGGTGACAGCGAGGCCATAAGGCTGCCTTCTGTCCAATGCCAAATTGAGAACAGCACCATCTTCCCATTTGTCTCTCTCCTGGATTAGGAATCCTTCTCCCCCATCCAATTGTTCTGTAACACAACTCTTCAAATAAACAAGTCACTTACAATTTCTTTTTTTTTTTTTTTCTTTTTAGAAACTTGGATTTTGACATCTGTGGTCTAAACAGATGAACTTCCTTAAAGCATCACATTCAAAAGAAACTGTGGTGCGATCATGGCTGTCACTTAATTCCTTTGCTATTCTGATGTCTGTCTTTCTATGTGTGCTCAAGAAGGTAAATAAATGGAAGAGGAAGAATATCCAGGAGAGCTTTTGACCTTCGCTGCTTTCCCCTAAATATATATTTACACACAGTTGGCAGAGATTGGTGGAAGGAAGCATGTGTGAATAATGTCCTTGGAGCCCTTGGGAAAATGCATTTTTAATTTATTTCTGCTTCTTTCCTTACCTAGATCAAATAAGTGGATAATGCCAGAGAGACGGGCGCCATCCCAGCAGCCTGAGAGAGAAGCAATTACACATTCTTTTGCTCTCCCCTTGAAATCAGCACAGATAAGAAAAATACCATTTTGGCAGCACCTGCTGCTGCTGGTTTGGGGACTTTTTTGTCTTTCTTCTTCCCAGAAAGAAAGCATAATCTAAATTAAAAAAAAAAAAAAAGCACAACTTGGCGAGCTGATCAATTTTACAGCAGACTTGCAGCAGCCCGGCTATTGTGTCTGAATCCTATCTTCCCAGTTGGATTATAAATGCATGATTGACTGAAAGTACTTACAAATGCACATGAAAAGCAGAAGCAGCTTCCTCCTCCCTTTCTGCGTGAAAATAATAGCCATAAACCTCAGATCCATCCATCCATATGCTTAGGTAATAATCTCACTGAGGGGTAGGGATGGAAACCAGGGATTAGAAGCCATCACTGACGCGGAAGGGGGACGAAAATGACAGGAAAGTCCGCTTTAGAGAGAACATAAACAAAAACCTCAAAATAAACTCAGTGAGAGTGGGGTCCCAAGAATAACGTGGGGCCTTTTTTCCAGTTATTTTTGTACTTGAAAAAAAACCAAAAAATAAAATGCCGGTCATTTTTTAATTCAACATTTACTTTTTGTCTTTCTTAAACCTTTCAGCTTATTTTCTTCCTTTTTCCCTTCCTCTGAATCCACCCTCCCCCAACCATCGCAAGCATATTTCAAAAGAACTTGCTTATGCCTTGGGTTCCTGTTCTCTTTACCATTCTTCAATCTTCTTCTGAGTTCTTGGATTCCAAGCCCCAAGAGGGTAGGCAGCAGGCCCACGTCCTAAGTTTTCTGTTTCAGTAGCAAACTCAGCGCCATGCACAATTAGGTACTTAATTGCTTTGTGATGACTATGATTGATGATGTTTTCCACATATACTAATTCCAGTGAGAAATTCACTTCCCCTATCAGATGGACTGAATACAAATGACTACTCCAAAAACACGACTGCAACAAACAATTCTAGAAAATAAGGTCTTCGAATTTTTGCTAGAAGGCCCATTTCACTCATACACACACAAACAGAAATCAGAGGTGATGCTGCTTTTATAATCTACTTTCTTTTTTTTTTTTTTTTTTAAAGATTTTATTTATTTATTCAACAGAGATAGAGATAGCCAGTGAAAGAGGGAACACAAGCAGGGGGAGTGGGAGAGGAAGAAGCAGGCTCATAGCGGAGGAGCCTGATGTGGGGCTCGATCCCGTAACACCGGGATCATGCCCTGAGCCGAAGGCAGACGCTTAACCGCTGTGCCACCCAGGCGCCCCTATAATCTACTTTCTTAAAGCAAGAAAGTCACATAGATTGGGGGTTGGAAAGAACATCAGTGAATAAATTATACAACGTATTTTGTTTTTCTTGGACGTGCTGTCTCAATTACTTCATCTGTAAACTGAAGATATTAACCCTTTACCTTGTGGTGATTTTAAAATAGGTCTGAAAATTCTTTAATGTTCCTCCCTTCAAAATATAGAATCTAGTCTCACTCTTTATTGTGTGGCCAGATGTAGTGTCTTACTTCTATAAGCAGCTATGGCAGAAGTGAATGCTTTTGTCTGGTTCTCTTTCAGTCTCTTTCCCTGTCTTTCTCTCTCCTTGTCTCTCCCTCTCCCTTACTGTCTCTCTCTCCTGTCTCTTCTCTCCCTGAACCTCTCTCCCTCTCCCTCTTTCCCTGTCCCTCTCTCTCGGTTTCCCTCTCTCTTTCCCTCCCTTCCCTCCTTTTTACCTTTCCCTTCCCTTCTTCTTTCTCTCTCCATCTCTCTCTCCTTCCTTCCTTTCTCTCTCTCTCTCTCTCTCTCTCTGTGTGTCTCTCTCTGTGTGTCTCTCTGTCTCTCTCACTTGGCTTACTCATCCTGGGGGAAGCCAGCCACCAAGTCTGAAGATACTCAAGTGCCCCAGGGAGAGGCCCATGAGTAGAGGAACAGGGCCCTCTTGCCAACAGCCAGCACTGACATGTAGCCAGGTGAACGCGCCATCTTGGAACCTCCAGTTCTAGTCAAGCCTTCAGACAACTGCAGCCTGGTGGACGCTCACTGCAACCGTGAGAGAGAGTCTGAACCAGACTAACTCAGCTTAGTCATTACTGAATTCCTGACCCATAGGCACTGCAAGAGATCAAGTTTAATCGTTGTTTTAAGCCTTACATTCCGGGTAATTTTTTTATACAAAACTAGATAACACATATAATCCTTTTCTCATAGTGTTATTCTGAAGATCAAATGAGATAATATGTAAAGCAGTTAGCATATGAGGGCAATCAATAAATACTAGCTCCGTATCTCTATTTGGCAGTGATCAAACATTATAATGACTACACTAATTTCACAGACCTTTCTTAATCCAGAAAGTTCTTAAAGTATAAGTAGAAATCTACTAAAGGTAGAGGAGAAACAAGCCTATGTCACTTTATCCTAAAGGCTCTCTCTCCTTCATTCCATCTAGATAGTTAACTAAGTCATGAAGCTCATCCTAATGGCTTCTGAAATTGTGGATAGAAAGAAGATGGCCACCGGTTAAAAAAAGAAAAGCGACATGTAGGAGAAAATAGTATTGAGAAGCTGAGGATGGGGTTTAACTAATTGTCTCATACCTGTCAATAAGAAAAAAATAAAGAAAACAAAGCCAAAGAGTTAAAACTCTAATAATAATTATATTAACAATGATAAAATTTATTAGCAATGACTATAACATGTATCTAGCTACGCTAGACGATTTACATGGAGTATCTTATTTAATCATACCCAGCACTACATAAGCTAAGTACGATTCTTATGCCCTCTTTACCGATGGGAAAACTGCGGCTCAGGGACACAGCGTTTTTGTAAGGCTAAATAGGAAGTGGTGGAACTCAGGAGGGATGGACCCAGGTCTGCACTCTTAACCTTTATGCTACACCATCCTCCCTAGTAAATGGCAGCAAAACATACAGCCATGTTGAAGGATACACGTGATTTCTGAGCAAATACCATATTGCTGGTAGAATATACTCCTATTTTGGACTACTTTTTCTACTTTTTGCTTATTACTTTATGCTCCCTAACTGTGGTTGACATGGGTTTGCCTTTAATTTCTTTTTTCTTTTGTATACCATGTAAAAGTGTGGCTCTGACAAGATAAGGTCCTGTGTTGGCTGTAAACTTCACAGTGAACTTACAATATAACGATATATTATTATTATTATAGTCTGTTATTTTATCAATAATATCTCTTATTATCACAGTGAAGATTCTAATAGAGACTGGACTTGATTTGAAACCACTTAATATTCTGTTCCATACCCTCAGCCTGGCCTTCAAGCTGTTGAGGGAGTTGATAAAGGATTACAAAATCGGATAAGCAACTACATCATGGACATGGCAGTCCTCCAAGACAACTTCATTATCATCCATAAGCCTTATGAATGGCCAAGTAACCACAAAATCAGCCTATGCATTTGTGCTAAAGACATACCGACTCGAACTGGGTCGAAGTGATGAAGAAGAAAAAGATGACATCTGACTGGATCAACAAATCTGTGCAACCCTCCCACTGCAGAGGAGATAGTTGGAAAATACCCAACTGGAAAAACGCAGCAAAACAAGGCTCATCTAGCTCTACAGAGCCTTGCTTATGTGTGGGCCAAACTGGGGCCTCTTCATAACTTACATTCTAGCCACCTTGAATTATTTATTCAAGTACATGATCTTGGTTCATACCTCTGAACCTTAGTACATGTTTCTCCTTCTGAATGGTTCCTTTCTAATCTGATGAACTCTCATTTATTTTTCAGGCAAAAACGTAATATCTCATTAATGTCATGCCTTACCAGGAACCACACCCCCATCATCTGCCTTCTATGTTACTTCTTATCTTTGTACATACTTATATTATGACACCTGTCGTAGAGTATCATTAATGTACATGTCTTCTCTGTAGAATGTTAGTTCATTAAAGATATGTTTTGACTTTCATTTATCATTATCCCCAACTCTCAGCATAGAGCTTGATACAAGTAAATATGTAATGAAATTAATCTCTACTCTTCTCAGAAGACTCAAAAGATGAGTCAAGGCCAGTCTAATTTCAGGGTCCAGTTGTCCTGGGCTGCCTTGTTCCTCAGCTGCAACACAAGAGAGCACGGAACTGTGAACCTGTCATGCGGACACAAACGTGCAAATGGGGAGAATCAGCAGGTTACTTATGACAAGTACAGATAAGCCTGTACAGTCAGAACTGTACTTAATAGTTCTGAAGCACATAAGAAAATAAAACCATATTTCAAATATTTCCCATTTACTTTATTGATTCTTTGGGGATAATTCTGCTGTATCTCAGGTTTTACTGAAGGACTGACTGTCCTATTCACCCTGTCAATGCTAAACAGAATAGTTTCATGGGATTTACATGAAGTATATAAAATGTGTTTATATCTGTAGTTGATATGAGTAATAAAGGGGAACAGGATTCATAGAACACACTATTCAAGGGACATGTAAGAATCTACAGTCCTTACTTGAGAGATTTATGTGATTAAAAGCAGTAAGTAAGAGTTGTGATGATAATATAACCATTCTCACTGCTTTAACAGTCACCACTTCCAGGCTTAGCCATACACACAAAAGATTCCTCGTTTATTCTGTGGAGGAAAATCTGTTGGGAAATAGCCTTTTGACTTACTTTCAGGGATGACCAGATAAATGGCAAGCCTGTAGATTTGATAAGTTAAACTGAAGAGCCACAGAATTTTTCTAAAATCTTGCATGAGGATAAACACCTCCTGCTAATACCTCTTGGGCTTTCGACCCAATAATTAGGAAATGCCTACTGTACTTTGTTCACCTATCCATACTCCCCACGATACACACACACCTATGGACATACACACTCCAGTTATGTTCTGTAACTAAATTTTAATTTTCAGCATTAGCAGTATAAACTAATAATATCCATTGCTTCTCCAGAATTCCTACCTATTGAGAAAACGATCTTATGGACCGCTAACTCAAAGGACAGGAAATAAAGCCAAGGCCCAGGGGAAGCCTTGCAGGAGGCCACTTATAACGGCCTTTGTTTCTGTCATCAATCCTGGATGCCATTTTAGCGTAGGTGAGCAAAGCTATCATTTCCTTTAACTTGTCTTACTATACTTTCTAGTGTCTTGTGTGTGTTAAATGTGATATTTTAAATGACGCCATCTGCAAGTAAGGGTTTATCTTGCAATATCAATACATTTTTATCTCACAAAAGTGAAAATGGAATTTTGTTCATTTCGGTTGTAAAATAGTCCATTTGATTATCAAAAGCTAGCCCAAGCTAATATACTGGTCTTCACACAGTCACTAAAGCCCATGCCGTGACATATCTAAGGCTTCTGACCTATACCGCAGTTATTCCTTGGATTTCAGCTGTCCATGGCAGCATTTGGATACTCAGGAAAGAATGGATAGAATTGTATCAATGGTACATGAGTTTAAATGTAGACCATTGCATACTAAATGTTTGTGTCCCTGTAATATTTATTTGTAGAAGGCCTAACCCCTATTATAACTGTTTTTGGAGATGGGGCCTCAAAGGAGGTAATTAAGGTTGAGTCATAAGGGTGGGCCCTGATCTGACAAGATTAAATATTAGTGTCCTTATAAGAGACACCAGATTAGTGTCCTTAAAGAAGAGATACCAGAAAGCCCACTCTTCCACTTTCCCTCCCTCTCATTCTCTCCACGCACACATTAGGGGAAGGCCATGTGAAGATATAGAGAGAACAGTAGTATTCAGTACACCAGGAGGAGAGGTCTCACCAGAAACTGAATTGGCCAGAACTTTCATCTTGAATTTTCCAGACTATAGAACTATAAGAAATAAAAATCTATTGTTTGAGCCACCCAGTCTATGATATTCCATCATGGCAGCCGAAGGCAACTAAGACAAAGATTCAGGGCCTGACTGTGTCTTAAGACATACCCCCATCAACATCAGGCGGTCTGCTCTGAAGAGGTGATATGACAAGAGACGATGAGGGACCTGAGGAGAAAAGTCTGTCAGGGAATCCTAGCGTGGGTGACAGAAATGAAGAGGGAAAGAGAAAGGGCTGTGCCTTCCTCAGCCAAAACCATGTGCCAAACTAGAGTCCCAAGAAGAAGGATTTTTACCTCATTTCTGTGGATAACTACGTTTGGCTCTGGGAGATTACGTTTTACTTTAATTGCTGAAGGTCTTTCAGTTTGGGGAACATAGAAGACAGCATTCTCATGTTAGGGATTATTTCAGTGACAATTTTAAATTCAAGTGGATTGACAGGAAGCAGACATCAACAAAGAGGCCAACAAACAAACAAAACACACGCACAACATATGAGAGGACAGATTGTGAACTAATGGGGAAAACTCAGAGACCACTTGGAAATAACTCTCGTTGGGTAGAGAGAAAGTTGCAAGGGAGCTTGAATGAGCGGGCCAAGAATTTAGGAGTTCTGCTGTAGGGGTGCTAAGCCAGAAAATGTTCATGATTAATGCTATGTTTCTGAAAGGGCTCTGAGGCACTGGGGAATGTGTCCACTCTGGTAATGCTTACAGAAGATTGTTCTTTTTTAGTATATTAAATGATGCCCTCAGGATTCTCTGTCTTCTCTCTCCCTCTGTCACACACACACACACACACACACACACACACACCCCACACACCCGTACTTGGCCCATCCAAAAGCCCTTCAGTTATTTTGTCCTTAATCCTCTTACAGTTTTGGAAACACACATACCAACTTGTGCAGAAGTTGTACATTTCTAAATATGAGTCAAACCCCCCAGACCTTGCATAGTACATTTTTATGCAAAATCAGTATCATCTATCCTGATTAGAATGAACATACAAAATCCGAGGATGCAATACCTATTCTTTCACTCACAAAAAAAGAAGTAATTTTTTAATGATTTTCTCCATTAGTACAAGTAGAAAAGGCAATGAATAAATGGCTTTTTTTCTCTCCTAAACCATAAAGCTACCCAGAGTTCTGCTTATAAAAGATAAGAATGTATTTCTAGTATAGTGGCAGTAGGTATTCTCCAGTATAGTGCAATGGGCAGGAGGTATGTATCAGTGTGTCTCCAGGATGAAAAAAAAAATTAATATGCAGTTAGACAAACAGTCACACAGAAACCAGCAGGAGTTTTTCAGACCTCCGGTAATTAATCTTAGTGGGTTTGCTTGTTGGTTGGTTTTGGTCATTCTGATGTCAAAATCTTGCCTGGTATCTCAAAGTCAGAACATTCTGAAAATTCCCTTTTTTAAAAGTCTATGAGCCATAATCGCATATTTAAAAATGCATTCATTAACAATTTTAAGTTGTTAAATCCTCAAGAAATCCACGAGACGTACTAATCTAGGACCCTGCCCACCTAGCCAAATGCCCATTTTGAGTACAATTATTAGCCAATGTTCTTCTGTTACTGTTACTCCTCACTGTCATATCAAATGCTGCCAGTGAGTAAATGGTGTTCTTAGACACAAGAGAAGCCATGTGCTCCTTCTGATGGAATTAAAATATGAGTGACAGTGGAAGACAGCACACATGGTAAAATGGGTTACTTCCCTCACAAGCTGAGTCATGGAGAGGCCACTGGAGTCATGGGGTTACAGTACCACAGCAAACACTATTTGCTTCCTTAATAAAACCCACAGAAAGAAGTCCTCCCATCTCTAGCTAGAACACAGGCAAATAGAAAATAGAAGAAACACTGTATTTGAGTCTTTTAGACATTCTGGTTAGCCCCGGTGAGTTGATTCAGTCAGAACATCTTTTTAAGGTGGTATTTTAGTGGTAACTTTCAGAGTGGGTAAAACTGAGGTCAAAATTGACATGTGTCTTAGGTTTGGAATACACAATCCACGATCTCAGAATTCTTCAAAGGTCTAAACATTTTGCTCACTGAGAAGGCTCAGTACTTACTGACTAGTGAGAAAGATGCTTGATTCATTTGAAATTGCTAGGGAAGTGATAAAGTTCTGCCTATTTCACTAAGTGATTTTTACACACTGAGGGTATAGATAAAACCTGACGTCCCACCACCTGAACTCCAAGTAATATATCCCAAATCAAGGGCTCAGATCTTAACAGCCTCAGGAATAATCTTTCCTTCAGAGGGAAGGATATAGTGTGGAACACCTGCATATTTGGCCCTGTGTTTTGAGGAGAATAAAGTCTTTTCGCCTCATCGCTTTCTATCTGCATTCTTCCGCTCCATTAATCATGATCAAAAACAATCATCGGGGCGCCTGGGTGGCACAGCGGTTAAGCGTCTGCCTTCGGCTCAGGGCGTGATCCCGGCGTTATGGGATTGAGCCCCACATTAGGCTCTTCTGCTATGAGCCTGCTTCTTCCTCTCCCACTCCCCCTGCTTGTGTTCCCTCTCTCGCTGGCTGTCTCTATCTCTGTCGAATAAATGAATAAAATCTTAAAAAAAAAAAACAATCAAGATTTGCTCCAGCCTCCACAATAGAGCCATTCTCAACTGGGGGAGGCTCCAGAACATGACGGATCCTTAAACGGGTCTAGTTGTGAGCTAACTTTCATCTACCTATGCTCCGTGTCTTAATTCTAGGGCTAAAATCAAGACACTGAAAATCCTGGCCTGTCTGGAACCCATCTCAGAGTTGTTTCAACCATATAACGAATACGCCATGGGCCCCTCGTGTGCCAGTGGTTCTAAATTCTCAAACACGGATCTGGAAAGTCCGTACATTAGATTAACAAAGCATGTTCCAGCCTAAATAGATAAAAGTAGCTAAAAATTTTACAAGGTTTTTGTTTTCTGTCTACAGAAATAGAATATCACAATAATTATCAAAAACAAAGAAAAAGCAAACCATACTGAACAGAGAAGTAGAAATCAGCAGATGTTCTAACAGCCATACACCAAGAGCAAATAATAGTTAAATATTGCTAAGTGAAGAAAAATAACATTCAGAAGCAAGAGCCAGGGGAATTAGATAGACAGATTGTAATTAGCAATTACCTAAACTGGATCATGTCCAGGACATAAGGGCTAACATCACCTCTACCATTCTAAGAGGTGCCCTGGGATTCTTATTAATTCTTAATAAACTAAAGTAAGTAAGAGCCCCCTCCCCGCTTTATTTCCCATTAACATATGGAAGTCCATTCCTGTCTTATACCCAGAGATGAGTTCTGATCAGCACAGAGAATTTTTTTTTGCATATATACAAATATGTTATTTTTCATTTATGTCATGCACGGACTCCACAGTCACTAATTTAAAAATCCATATTGATTTGAACACAAGCTAGCCTGAACTATATGTAAGGAAATTATATCATTCAAGGGTCAAAAAAAAATCACTGCTGAATTAATAGCTTGAACAAAACTACCAGAGAATAACTTACTGCAATACTTTGATGCACCCTTCTACTCACAACGGGAGCAGGTTCAAGGGTGTATTCTAGCATGCTAATTACGTGCAAAACATTGTGAGATCCTTAAAGTAGGACCTCTACAAGCAACATTTTGTTACGAGTTGACATTATTTAAAAAGAACCCTTTATTTCTTTAAAGGTAATATACAATTATTACCAATGTAAACATGCCTTTCTCCTCAGTTAAAGTGAATTACTGTCTTTGCTCCCCATGTACAGTATTAAGAGTGTCATGACGATAACGGGGATACCTAACTCATCTGACATTGCTAGAGAATGAAAGAAGTGTTGTAACTAAGTGATTTTTACAGATAACCAAGGGTTATCTATGTAACATTTTTCTTTAAATTAATAAATTAAAATGTCAAGCATTTATTGAACAGTCACCACCTGAAGGGCACTGGGCTTGAGGCTGTGTCTAAAGTGGATTACGTCATTTTATACTGAAAATGATTTAACCTGGTGATATATATCTGTGCATTTATGGTCGTATGACTCCGTAATGCAATCAACCCCCCAGGGTTTCCCAAGTTATATAAGGGTTAGTTGTTCTGTAATACGTATTTCTCCATGGGAGCAAAACTCACAGCAAGATGTGGCTTTAACGGTTTATCGGTAGAAATTCTGGAGGAAGATGCAGGGTTTGGAAAAGTGAATTCTGTTTTAACCGAGAAGGGGTGACGTGTCAGGGAGAGAAGGAAGAAAGGAAGGGGCAAGTAGGCTCCTCAAAGGGAAACTAAAAGCAATGAAACTCATAATCCTTTAGTTCCAAGGTAAAAGGCAGAAAGGACAGGCTTTCTGCTCATACAACAGGTGAAACAGGAAATTTGTTCCATGAAGTTAATTACCAGAGTTAAGGTGGCAACTTGATTCCTTTGTTTTGATAAGGCTAAGAGCCTACTAAAGACTTGTTCCTGGGTCTTATTAGAGCAGAAAAATTTCAAGGTCAGAGACCATGGAGCTGGAACATACAGATTCCCCCTTAACAGTCCCCAACAACATTTAGAATAAATCTGAAACTGAAATAGGGGCAAAGAATTCATGCCAAGCTTTGGTTAAGTGATTAAGTTATGTGCCCATATTTGGTGCCTGGATTCCTTCCATTCTTGTGCTAAATTATTTTTCTTAAAGATAACATTTGTGTTTACCAAGTAATTATGCTAAAATTTTAATAAGACTCTATTTATGGAGGAAGCATAAATGGCCAGCTCCTGAATTACCCCCCACCTTACCATCTCTAAGAACAATCCAGGGACTTAACTTTATTCCCTACACATGGACACATCTCTTTCAGTCTACCAAATTCACTTTGAGGTAGTATTCAGCCTTAATTTTGCAAAACCAAACCTAATATGTGATAACAATGTTGCCCTTTTCTCACAATTGGTAATTCCTACAACCCTATGGTCAGCAAACAACTGTAACCTAGGGGGATCCGAACATACTAAGAAGAAAACTCTGCCTACCGCTATGAACACCCAATTCTGAGTCAATAGCTTCTGAACATTTCTTCTACCAGTGGCAGGACTTCTCAAACTTGAATAAAATATAGGCCCTTTTTAAAAGAAAAAGCCACTCTTGGAGACCATACCAAATATTTTCTTTTTAGCATTATATCAATATATACAAGCATAAATGTAGTTACAATCCACTTATCCTTAAAGCCTTTATACCCCCAAAACTGGCAAGCCACTTATCCTTAAAGCCTTTATACCCCCAAAACTGGCAAGCCACTTATCCTTAAAGCCTTTATACCCCCAAAACCAACAAATTACATACAAATAAGTCTAGAAAAGTTGTAAAATTTCATTTAAGAATATTAACTTACCATGACAGCTGATGTTGCTTAGTTTAAGTGAAATTACCAGTCCCATAATAAACACAATACTCCTGACCTCTAATGCCCAGGTTCTTCTGAGCTCTTTGTGCTCATGTCAAGCAATTCTGCCCCCAATTTGAAATTTGAATTCTCCATTTGAAATACTGTGAAGACTTTGTTTTTGGAAGTACACTCTGACATCAATTCATGTTTCGCATGGCACAAACACAGCTCTTACATTCTCAACCTGCTTCTGCTCTTTTCTCATTAGTCCTTGACAACTAAAGAAAGAAAGGTTGGGTCCCCATGCATTCATGAACGCAACTTGACTCAGGCATTAAAATCCCGTGAAAGCATCTGGTTATTAAGTGGTCACGGCCAAATCATTCAAAATACGCTTGTATTATAATTACAATTTTTTTTAACTATCATGTTCATCCACCACTTACAGGGAACTCAGACCCATGAGAATGCATCCTTGGGAACCCCTTCTCAGTATGAGCAATTTGTTTCCATGAGCCCTATCCCCAGAGGTTTAACCATCTTGAAGTCCAGCTGAAGTATAGGGAATGATGGGGGTTGGCAAGGATGGTGGTCATGATACTTCGTACTATATTTAGCATGTAGATAAGATTACAGCTAAAATTCTCATTTTGGTCTTTTGGAAGTGGAATCCCAGTATTTTTCAAATTCTACCTTGGGCGTCAGATACAGCAAGTTCTACTGAAGACACATGGCAAATTTAGATCATGCCAATTACATTACAAACCTGACTGTCGGCTATTTGAGGGATTGTGTCTGGGACCTACACCATCTTCTCTTCCTTTCAATGCCCTCCTTTATTCTCAACTCTCCTTAACATACACATAAAGGTGATTCATCCCAACCACTATGCAAAGAAAAACAGAACCCAAGAACCCAGAACACTTTTTTTGCTTTTTGTTTTTTTTTTTTAGATTCTTGACATTTGTTACATTATGAAACTTATAAATACACTTACGCATGTAACTGGACATATTACTGAGAACTATAATCCTTGGTCACAGGTCCTCTCCCACATCAACTACTGTTGCCTGACCCCCTGGACTATGCTTTTCTTCTTTCCTCTATGATGGACCCTCTTGATCACTTATTCCATAAGGACAGAGATCCACTAAGTAGCCGGTCTACCCTGGCTGCAGCTTGGACTCATCTGGGCAGCAATTTGGGCTCCCTACCCAGAAAAGTCAATAAGGCCCAGCTATTTACAAGAGGGATGGCTGCTGTGTCCCGGCTGGAATCATTTGAGGCCATTTTCTTTCACTGATAGGGGAGAGAGATCCACTTACAGTCGAAATGCAGTCAGCTTGTACCACTGAATTCAATTACCCAGCCCTGCCACTGGCCACCGTGTGCCCTGCGGTTAGAAAAAGGGAAATGGGATAAAGGTTTATCTTGCCTTCTTCTTTCCTTTTCTTTAAGAAAAAGTGTCATTAATTGAACTTGTTAGCCTTCACATTACTTGTGGGAAGCTCCTCTCTGATAAGATGGAGATTTATTTAATGAGACCCCATCTTGACAGAGTGCAGGGTAATGGAAAAAGAAGAAGAAGTCCTATAGTTAAATAGTCAAATATTAAGGTTAATCCCTGTCAATTTTATGGCCACATGCTCAAAGTTTAGATGGGATTTTTAGGAAGTTAAAACACATTCCTTACTTACATAGCATCTTTATTACTCCCATAAGCCCTTTGAAAGTAATACCTACAGAAGATACTGCTCCCTACTTCATCGAGGGGTATCCTTTGTGAAATACGTTGCTGGGCACACACTGGGGCACAAGTGAAAGGGGAGAACCTACTGGGATGAGCCTTAGTCCAGCCTTCGTTTCGACACATGGCACTTGCGTAACTTTTATATTCACTAAGTGTCTCTAGTCCTCAGTGTCCTCCTCATAAAATGGGAATGATACTCTGCCAAATCCCCACTGTAACATTATCCGCAATAAAGAACTTAGCCTTAAAGAAAGTCTGTTGAGAGCTTCCAAAGAAGTTATATTCATGTTGGAACTAAAAGGGCTCTGCGATGAGCTAGCCTTTCGTAGGAGCTCTGCTGAAGTCCCTCATGACCCCTTGAGTTTACAGTGAGTAGAGCTTATTAAAGCAGACTAAACATTTCCCTTATATTCAGGGCCTTGCATATTTTGAGTTACTATGGAGCAAAGTTTCTTCCACGCTCTATGAAGAATTCACATTCTCCATCGATGACCTGAGAACAGATTCTGATTGTCAGTCAAAACACTCCGTAGAAAAAAAAAAAAATGATCCACAGATAAATGTTCTATTTTTTTCTTTTTCTTTTTTTCTTTTTTTAAGATGTATACCATCTTAGAAATACAGGAGACAGCTTCTATCCGAGGGACAAGCAAAGTAAGTTTCTAACTGACTTCAATGCCAGCTAAGGCTCTGCTGAACTCTAACTTCCAAGCTGAAGGGACTGGGAAGTTAAACCAAACCCACATTGTATGACATTTACATGGACAGCCCCGGGGCTTCACAGTACCATTATCAGCAGTGACTGGGCAGGAAGTAGTGTGGGTGTAGGCAGGGAACTGGCAAGGAGACAGCAATTTGGCAGGGCTACCTGATGCCATCATTTGTGTTGGTATTAGTGGCTGATCTGTATACCAGGCAGTATCTTTCTATATGACACAACAGACCGGTAGCTGTTACAGTGCCAACTGCCATGGAGATCAATGGTCCAAGTATCCCCTTCATTTCAAAAATAAAGGCAATGCTGCCTGACATGACAGGCTGGAAGACATTATTCACATATTTAACTGACAAATGACATTTACACACATCCCACTCCAAAGGTAGGGCCATTAATGTGCAATATTATAGCACTGAATCTGGTTATTAGAGGAGCAGAATGGGAATCAGGACACCTGGGTTTTATGCCCAGCTCTGAGATGGCATACGACTCCTGGCAAGTCATTTCAGTCCCCTGCACTTTAAACTGGCATTCTGAGATGGGCGTATCGCCACCTGCTCAGCAGAGGAGAATCCTATGAAAGATCTGACATTTATATGATGTTAAATACATTTCAGGCCAATTTAACTTACAAGTCCAATTTATAATGACTGACTTAGACTATTTCTAGAAAATAGGTAAACATCATGAACGGTCATTAAGCTTTTTCTGAAAGGTTGATAAGATGAAAAGGTGATGATAAGAAAGAAATCACTTCATGCATAGAGGATATCCTATGGGACAACATTGTTAAATGAGGCATTATTGTCTGAGATGGTGAACACTAGCATGAACAAAAGTTACAGACTATTCAGTTGTGCTTTCCAAGGCTTCTTAACCAGAAGTGAGCTTAGCTAGCTTCTCGAAGATGGATTCCAGTTAGAATGAGAATCCGCCTCACTAAATCTAATTATGTGAATTCTTCATTCTCCAGTGAGTGGCCCTCCCACTTGCTATCTTAGAATAAAACCAAGAAAAAATGTTACTGGATAAATCAATAAGAGATGCCAACAGTGGATAAAACTGGCCTGATTATGGGGCTAGAGGTATCTGCCAGTACAATAACAGCGATACGTACAACTAAGAGGGGATTCCATCATCTCTGAATCAAATTAGAGTCCATCAATCTGAGTGAGAAAAAAAAAAAACCAAAACATATACCTTTCTCCTCAGCTCTAAGAATGAGGAAACATCAGTAAACCTGCCAAGATGGCAGATTTGTGCAACTGCCAACAGATATTTTTAAGTTTGTCTTTTACCTCTCGTTACATTCCTACAACATTATTGCACTATGTAGTCAACATCGCAATACGGCTTTGCTGTCGATTCCAAGAAGAGTCAGGTCCATATGTTCTCTCGTTCTCCATGACATCTCTCCCTTCTCTCGCACCCTTATTTTCCTTTTCTTTTTGGTTTTATGGGACAGCATTGCTAATTTTATTCAACAGCTGGAGAAAGACAATTTGACGACACTCATCCATCGCGGAGCCCAGGCCGGCCCTGCTTCTTTCCCTCCTCTCTCCCCAATGAGTAGCAGTAATAAAAGCTCAACGCTCTAAAAGCAATCGATTCTGAAACGGTGTGGTACAATTACCAGCCCGGATGGCAGCAAAGACTTCCAGTAAAATAAAGGCAAGACAAATACAGTCTCTGCAGTGGGACTGGCCTCTGTTGTATAAGCAGCCCTCTGGTCGTAAAGAGGCTCCAGGCGGTGCCTTGTGTGATGGAGCAGGTGAATGGCAGGACAGCTGGGGCCCAGGAGGAGATGGTACCCCTAAGCGCCCAGTGGATCGTGGACAGGCTGGCTGTTCCAAGGTAATAATCTCTAAATTATTCTCCACTGGACCTGTGACCTCTGAACAGATTTTGACGTTGCGCTCCATACAGGTCTTCCCGCTGCCACACAATACCTTGCTCCTTCCTTTCTAATACCAGCCTGTCCCTCCCACCCACCTGCATGAAGAGACACTAAGGAAGCGGAGTCATTAGACTGCCCATGCATTCAGGGCTTCCAAAGCCCTGAGAGTGGCCTTGGCAATGTGTTCACTAGGCCATCCACGTTTTGTAAAACGTGCTCAGAAAGCTACTTTGACTGCAGTCGAGGAAGACTCCAATACTTCCCCCTCAACCTCCCTTCCATCGCACGTGCCCTCACGGTGGGCGGTAAGAAGTGGCAGTCAGCATATCTGGCATCTAACTAATGGGAAGCTGAGGTACCTTAGTGCTTTGGTGGGATAGCTTTACCTAGGTCACAGTCCTGTCCTTGTAGAATTAACTTACTGCTCACAGTACAGGTGAAGAAGTGGCTTCCAAGAGGGTTCCAACACCTCCAGTGCTGTCTCACCCAGTGGTCTGCTCTGGCCACCCAGAATCAGAGCTCATATCTTGATAGAGGCTTGCCCAATGTTTAAATAGTCCTTAAAATTCACTTGAATTCACCAAGATAAACTTGGTTAAACTATTAATAATAAAAAATACAAAGTCTGATCAACCAGGCTAAAGACTGAATTACCTTTCTATTCTATCTGTAAAAAAAGGATATTATAAAATTGTTCATATGAAAAGACATTCAAGAAAATATAAATAATATTGCAGGTAAAAGTGTCATAGGAGTAAGTCAAACGGTTAATTTTAAAATAGTATGTTATTGTATGCATTTCTGTGTTGTTTATGATACATATTAGCTTTTTTTAAAATTTTTTTTTTAAACATTTTATTTATTTGACAGAGAGAGACAGCCAGCGAGAGAGGGAACACAAGCAGGGGGAGTGGGAGAGGAAGAAGCAGGCTCCCAGCAGAGGAGCCTGACGTGGGGCTCGATCCCAGAACGCCGGGATCATACCCTGAGCCAAAGGCAGACGCTTAATGACTGTGCAACCCAGGCGCCCCTCATATTAGCTTTTTAAACACTGTAATTTTATGGGGGCCAGTGTGGCTCAGTCGATTGAGCGTCTGACTCTTGATTTCCGCTCAGGTAGTGATCTCAGGGTAGTGAGATCAAATCCCACCTCGAGCCCCACATGGAACTCCACGTGCAGTGGGGAGTCTGCTTCTCACCTTCTCCCTCTCTCTCTGCCCCTCCCCCATTTCCTACCCTCTCTAAAATAAATATATAAATCTCTAAATAAAATCCGTAATTTTTCAATGTTTCTCATGCTAACTTGATAGTCATTTTTATACTTAATTTTGAATCTTTTTCCTTAAAGAAGTTACAGCACACACACAGGTAAGTTTCAGGTCCCGCAAAGTGGGGACCTTTCCCAGGGCCTCCTTGATCTGATCTTCAGTACCATCCTAAGGGAAATCCTTGCTATCCTTTAGGCATTATTTTTCTCTCTCCCCTTCTGGACTGGCCTAGAAGCCTCCAGCATGAACACTTTGACCTAGTTTACACAATGGCCCACAGAGCACAAAGCAGGTTTTAAGTAAAAATCTGTACAGTTAATGGTTCATATGCAGCTTTATAAATTCTTCACAGTCTGAATACTTGGTTTGAAAGGGAGCATTTACCTAAGTGTGTTCAAGTTTGCTAATAAGGTGGGATTCTAATGGGTTTTCATGTATTACGACTTTTATGACTCAATAGTTTTGGGAACCAGTAGGTACTTTTTAGAGTGGAACGAAGTGGGGGGGGGGGGGTTCTTAACTGAAGAAATTTCCAGTCTTTTATATGTTAATTGGCCTTGTAGATCTCTAAGAGAAAGGATACAGTATTTCATATTCTCTCAATTTTTTGACCATGATTTTTATTATTTATTTTTGGTGGACCATCCTACTAGAAAGAGAACAGAAACCTGGAAGTCAGCTATTCAAGTTTATAGCAAATTGATATTAGTTTTACTACCAATCTCAAGACCTCAGATACACCAATACAGCATTTAACACACTGTATCAAATTACATGGATCCAGCTCCTTTGGATCATGAGCCTGTCACAGACAGGGCCATGGCTTCATTTCACTAAGTATGTATCTGCCATTTTGCTACACCAGCTACTAGGGACATAAAGATGGCCTCAACGTAGTATAGTCAAGTGAAAAAGGTAGTATGTAGAACTGTGGGCTAGAATTCGTTGAAAATCAGTACGGTAAAGTCATCACGGTGTCTGCAGAGAGAGGTAAGAGGGAGTCAAAGCCAAGCCACAGACAGGAGGTGACATTTGGGTTAGACCTTAAAAATAAAATAAGGGCAGTCAGGTAAGGGTGATTTGGAGGTAAAGGGACCTCAGGGAAGAATGTGAACAGAAGCATAGGGTTGTAGGTTTTATTTATATCCATATACCATGCCCCTCACATAATGACTGAAACATAATAGATACTCAAAAACGCTTGCTGAAGTGATTTTATCTTTCTACCCATCCGTTAAGTATTTCCTTTACCCAAGTTCCCCTTTCACAAAACAGTGATTACTCTTGTCCATGCTTGCCTCACAGAGAATGATACATATAAAATGCCACTTCAAAAATGAACATACTAAAGGAAAGGAAGATTCTGGTCATGTTTGTAGGTACTGACTTAAACAACTGGTCCCTACAGAATCCACTCTCCCAATGATGTTCTCTGTAAAGGCCAAGCATCTTTCTCTCCTTCTCACCACTGTGGATAAAATCAGTGTTTGTGAGAGAGGATATAATAATGTTTCATTCTACCTACACTCCGCTGAAGAGAGGAGCCCATGTTCAGTTCTGGAGCAATTTGTATTTCTCTTTCCAGTCTCTATTGAGGTTGGCTGAAAGGTAAGGCCACAGCCAGTCACAGCAGCAGCAGAAGAGAGAGGTGATACATTTCTAACATTATTTTAGTGGGGTAATTTGGCTGGAAAACCACTGTAGAAATAAGCTGAGAAATTATGGTCTGTGAACAAAGCAACTTGGCAAGGTGAGAATATGTATGGCAGAATGCAACTGTGTACTGTCCCCGGCATCAGTGAGATACGTTGTTTTTTTTTTTTTTTTAAAGCTGAATAAAGAGAAATATAATTTAGAACTATACTATGCCTTTGAACATGCTGTTCTCCCTGCCTGGAATGACTCCTCCATCTTCTCAATCTGGCAAATTCCTAGACATCCTTCATCACTGGATTCAAACCTCACTTATCCCTGCAAAGCTTTCTCTGCACACCCTGCAGGCACAGAAAGTGGTTCTTCCTGCATGCTGTCTTAGTAAGGTGTATAGATCTCCATTATTATGACTCTATCAAAGATGAAGATTCTGAGGACTTAAGGCCAAACACCAGACTTCATCCTTCTCTTACCCCCAGCACCTGGTACACTGCCTACCACTGATGTAAATTCAGCAAATGGTACCCATTATTATTATTATAACTTTGCAAGGTAATACGTAAAGCATATAAAGGAACTAGCTGAGTTCCTGACATGGTGTCTATTCAACAAATCCAACCTTACCATGGTCTTACCCTTCCCCAACTGCCATCTCCTTTAGATACAATTCTCCTTGCTCTTTTGCTTTTGTTTTAAACACATCATGCTTTTTTTAAAAAAAGATTTTATTTATTTATTTGACACAGAGACAGCCAGTGAGAGACAGCCAGTGAAAGAGAGACAAGCAGGGGGAGTGGGAGAGGAAGAAGCAGGCTCCCAGTGGAGGAGTCCGATGTGGGGCTCGATCCCAGGACTCTGGGATCACGCCCTGAGCCGAAGGCAGACGCTTAACGACTGAGCCACCCAGGCGCCCCTAAACACATCATGCTTCTGACTAGAATGTCCCCTCTTCTCTTTTCTACCCATTCAAATCTCAGTAAAGGTGCAGCTCAGAAATCAACTCCTGAGGCAACCTATGGAATAGAAGGGAATATTTGCAAAATATATCAAAATATATATATATTATCTAATGTAATACATGTTATATCATATCTAAAATATATAAAGAACTTCTACAACTCAACAGCCAAAAAACCCGAACAGTTTGATTAAAATATGGACAGGGAAACGGAACATTTTTCCAAAGAAGATATACAATTAGCTGACAGGTACATTAAAAGATGCTCAACAGCATTAATCATCAGGGAAACACAAATCAAAGCCACAAGCAGACAGCATCTCACACCTGTTAAATGGCTATCATCATGAAGTGATAAGAAGTGCTGACAAAAACACTTGAGAAAAGGAAACTCTGTGTACTGCTCGTGGGAATGTAAATTGGTGCAGCCACTATGGGACACAGTATGGAGGTTCCTCATGAAATTAAAAATAGAAGGGGCGCCAGTGTAGCTCAGTCAGTTAAGCATCTGACTCTTGATTTTGCCTTCCAAACCCTCTGAGATCAAGCTCTGCATCGGGCCCTGGGTGTGGAGCCTGCTTAAGAGTCTCTCTCTCAGTTTTCCCTTCCTTCCCCTAATGTC
The DNA here is from genome assembly GCF_023065955.2 of Ursus arctos. Lineage (NCBI taxonomy): Eukaryota > Metazoa > Chordata > Mammalia > Carnivora > Ursidae > Ursus > Ursus arctos. The sequence goes on from NW_026622930.1 coordinate 22,149,190, forward strand.
CTCACTGCTATTCCCTATGTTATACGCAAATAATGAATCGTGGAACACTACATCAAAAACTAATGATGTACTGTACGGTGACTAACAATAAAAAAATAAGATAAAAATTAAAAAAAAAGTAGTGCTAGGTGGAAAGTCCATTTATGTTCTTAAAAAAAAAAATATTCTCTCTCTGCCCCTCCCCTACAATGAAAAAAGAGAAAGAAAGAAAGAAAAAGAAAGAAAGAAAGAAATTAAAAATAGAACTACCACATGATCCAGCATTTCCACTTATGGATATACATTCAAAGGAAATGAAAACAGAATGTTGACGAGACACCTGAACTCATGTTTACTGCAGCATTATTCACAGTAGCCCAGATATGGAAACAACCTAAGTACCCACTAAAGGATGAATGGATAAAAAATGGTGTGCACACACACACACACACACACACACACACACACACTATGGAATATTATGCAGCTATGATAAGAAAGGATATCTTGCCATTTGCAATGGCATGGATGGACCTGAGGGCATTAGGCTAAGTGAAATAAGTCAAACAGAGGAAGACAAATACTGTAGATCTCATCATATGTAGAATCTAAAAAAGCCAAGCTCATAGAAACAGAGTAGAATGATGGGTCCCAGGGACTGGAGAAGAAGGGCAAGGAGTGGGTGGGAAATGGAGAGATACAGGTGAAAGTGTACAAACAGTTAAAAGTTCTGAGGATCTAATGCACAACACTGTGATCCAAGGTGTTATACATACACTCGAAAGTTATTAATAGGTCTTAAATGTTCTGACTACCAAAAAAAGGTAATTATGGGACATAATGGAGGTGTTAGCTAGAATGGTAATCATTTTGCAATATATAAGTGCATAAAACTAACACACTATTCACTGTAAACTTACACAATGTATATGACAATTATATCTCAATCAAGCTGGGGCCGGGAAGAGAAAGTACTATCTCATTGATAACTTCCTCCCTACTCGAGACCTTACTGAGGGTTTTTTCCCCACTATTTTATAGTATACAGTTTTACGCTTGATTAGATGATGTCATAGTTCTTTTTTCATGTGAACCAAGCAGACCAACCAAACCACACAGAATAAACTCCTTGAAGGAGAGAAAGCTAGGCACAGTACTATATTGCTCTTAAAAATTAACCATTTAAAAGGTCTGATGGGGTGCCAGGTGGCTCAGTGGGTTAACCTTCTGCCTTCAGCTCAGGTCACGATCCCAGGGTCCTGGGACCAAGCCCGGATCAGGCTCCCCGCTCAGCAATCTGTTCCTTTCCCTGCTTGTGTGTGCTCCAGCTCTCTCTCTCTCTCTCTCTCTCTCACTCTCAAATAATCTTAAAAAAAAAAAAAAATAGGTCTGACCACAGAGACTGGGAGGTAGGAATCCACTCTACTTATACTGTTACCAGTAAGGCCTGAATAGGAATGCTGTAGGTCTTTTCTCTGCATTACCGCAAGCCTATCCTAACCTCCAGAATTCTCCCAAGAGGCAATCTTAGGCTGGGCTGGGCACCAAAGGACCCTGTGTACCTTCCACAGACAAGCCTGGTGCTCATGGTTTCCTCTACTTTCTCATTTAGAATGGCTGCCGTTTGACAATTCCCATGTCTCTCCCACACGAGTGTCACACTAATAAACATTCACTGTTGGATAATCCCCTAGACAACTTGTAACCCATCTTTTTAGTAAGGACCAAGGTAAATAGGTAAAAATTCTTTTTTTTTCAGTCTTACCTTCAGCAAATCGCTGAAGAAAATGCCTCTCTCTTCTGATGAGCAGGAAAGAGATCTGAGTAGTTAGGTTATGACACGTTTAGTATGAAACTAAAAGCAACATGAATCTTCTGGTAGAGATTAACATAGTAGGTAGCGTTTCAGCAACCCTGGCTTCCATTTTGAGTCTTCCGTGCCAATCCCAGCACCTTCTCTCCAGCCTGTTTTCTGCTTTTTCCCTCCAGGTTTTCCTTCCTCACCTGCATCCCATCAAGGACCCTCAGGCAGCCTTTGGCTCACAGAGCAGCCCTCTATTGTTTATTTGGCGTTTCCTTTGTCTCTTATTTTCCCAATTCCAACCTTTGGGACCAAACCTTCTATAAAAACAGAACAAAACAAACACCCCAAATATGCAAACAAACCAACAAACTCATATCAAATGTAACTCATATCAAATGTAACTCTTATCAAAATCTAGCGAATTTGCATCAAACTGAACTTCCCTGGGTGTCCTTTTTTCAAAGTCTTGCTTTCAGCTGTGACACAAATGACCCCATTAAACCAGACTAACCCAGTCACAACTCCCCAAATAATGTATTTACATCTCAGTGGAGAGGTTTCTGGTCATTCCTCACCAGGTATCCTCCATATGCTGTGCTGAGGATCAATAAAAACAATAATAAAGAAGACAGAGGGAAACTGAAAGCATCTTAGACAGTTCCGTCGAGATGGTTAGCCAAGGTGCAGGATGGGACTCAATGTAAGGGCCCTCAGCTGAGCTTTTAAAGATGTATCCAAATGTTCTGCCACTGCCCAGGGCCTTTAGTGACAGGCTGCCTTCTGAACAGAAGGGAAAGATCCAGAGTGGTTAGCATTTCTCTCCTGCATCGGTGATCACTTTCTTTGTGACCTCTCCAACTCTAGTATTAAATAGATTTCCTCGGATCCTGCTCGTAGGACAGATATATGTGTGCACGTGGTTATCGAAGATGCAAGTACCAGGAGAGGAGGGCAGGGTGAAGGGGGATGGGTGTGCTGAATTAGCTAGTAAATAGCAGTTTAGGGTGTGAAATCAGACAGACCTGACTGTGAGTTTTGACTGAAGCCCCTATCAGCTGTGAGTCTTTAGGCAAATTAAATGATTCAGTTTCCCTGGGTCTCATTTTTTGTTTTTTTGTCCTGTAAGAGGAGTTCTCAATACTGACCAACTCAAGGTCAAGTAAAGATTTTAGCCCTTCATATTACAATCATGTTCAACCTTCAGGACAACCCTCTGAACCACTACTGTTAACTTCATTATACAGAGAAAAATGAAGCTCAGAGGTGTTAAGTAATTACCAGAATTCAACCCTACTTCTTCCAGAATACCGGGCTGCTTTCCACTTGTAACATGCCATCATCAAGCCTGCACGCTGTATGGGCTTTCAGACAGAAGGACATTAAATATTATATGCAAAGTAGCTATACCAGTACCTGGTACAGAGCAGCAGCCAAGAGATGTTAATTGCTTTCCCTTCCTTTTGCCTTATAGTCAGTACATTTTGCTATTTTGATTCACTGCAGAAACAAATTTGAAACAACAACATATATTTGGAAATAAAGACACTGAAGCATTCTTAGCCACAAAGTAAAAAGAGTATTGCTAGTTGGGTCTTGCCATTTCTAACTTGTGACTGGAAGGAAGAAATGTAACCCTTTGTACACAAGGACCCACATGGCTCTCTGCACAAGTAACTGGGAACACCTGGACGGATGAGCAGAGAGCCCTGGAAACCAGGCATGTCACCTGGGTGATGCAGGAGAGCAGACAGTTGTCTTCTCCTGGTACTATAGCTTCTTCTGAAATCAAATGCCAACAATGCTCTGGTGCATTTTTCATGAGCTGTGCACTCAGCCGTGCCCAGAAACACTAGAAGTTTCCCCAGGGTTATATTAGCAAACATCTTACCCACCCCCACCCCCCACCCCTGCACCTCCCAGGGTTTAGTAGCCTGTCCTTCCTTTCCTGCTTCAGTTTCACTGAGAACAACTTCTGTTCAAAAGCCAGTCCCTCGGGCCTGAGCTAAACGCTGGCCTGGCGGGCATGCCTGTTTGAAAGAGGACAGGCAGCTCACTACGGTGCTCAAGCAGCACCCTGGCTTCTTCTAGGACTCCTAGGGAAAGAAACACAGAAACATAACCCTGGTGTGTTAAGAAATAGCCACCCAGATTTCTTTTTCTTTCTTTCTGCTTCTTTTTTTTTTTTTTTTTTTCACTTTTTAGAGAGCAGGGAAGTGGGAAAAAGCATTTGGAGAAATGGTGATAGAGTAATCATAGCCAATGTTTCATTAAGGCTGCATTTTCCACCAAATCCCATTAACTTAAAACACTGCTGTATTATTTCTTGGTCCCAGCGGGAGACCAACTCCTCCCAGATTGGACTATTTGGATTTGCTTTTTTGGTTACTATTTCCATGCTCTTTTTTGTTGCTGTTAATAATAATAATAAAAACGTTTCTAAACAATCTCCCAACTCTCATGCTCCTTCTCTCTCCCTCAAAGATGTTCCAAATTCTGAGAAGAAGGTTAGGAACCAGGAAGTGTGGGGGGGGAGGGGTGGGTAGCAGATGAACTAATGCTTATTAAAGCACCTCCGAGTTTTAAAAGAAAGTCTTAACAACCCTGGGAGGTAGCTATTATTTAGCCCATTTTATAGGTGCAGAAAGCGAGACTCAGAATGCAAGCAACTTTTTTAAGGTCACCCAGCTAGTAAAAGCCTGAGCTGGTGCTCTAACCCAAACCTCACCTAGTTTTAAGTTAAGAGGATCCCCCTCTGGTTTCTATGGTATATGGATTCCTCTTTGGGGAGCAAGGGGGGTGCAAACAATGTGCTAGCTCACAGCAGTATGGTCTGTGATTAGGGGAGAGTAAAGAAGAAAAGCATTGACTCCAGAGAGAGCTCCTCATCCCTCCCCTGACAAAAAGTCACTATATCCATGCCAGATATTCTGTGTCTCAGGGGGGTCTCATCTTAGGGCAGGGTTGGGTGATAAAGTCAGCACCGAAGAGGACTGCGTCAAAACTGTCTCTGAAAATCAGCTGGTCCATTGAATGCAGTGCAGTGCCAGTGCTCAGGAAACATGGTTATTTGCGGTTTGCCTTTAGCAGACATATTCTGTTTCTTTGGCGGGGCACCAGATGAATTCATTTGCTTGTATTTAGGGATCACGTTGAATGAAAAATATGTATTATACCTTTAAGGACTAGAATTCTATTCCACTCAAGGAAGGAAGATGTTCAGCCTTGAGAAGCCAGCAGGGATGTAGAAATTGAGGGCTTGACAGAGTTAAGCCTCCCATTCACTCTGACTCCCAGGCATACACTCACTGAAGGGAAGTGTGGTTAGAAATACCACATTATTTCAATTATTCTTGGGCAATCTCTCCCTAGCGCTCTTGTGTTCCCCTCTCTTCTCACCCCTCCTCCCCTGCATTGTTAAGGTTGCATAAGCCAAAAACATGTGCGGCAACTCCACTGTGTGCACATGAAGGGAAGAGTCACAGGCGATGCAAATCCAAAGTATGGGTCATCAAAACCTCTTTCCAATTAGCTCTGGATCGTATGTGTTGCATACGTAATCTCTATTTGAACACAGGTGCTTCAAGTGTTTGGGGAATTAATAAACCTTCCAATAAATCAATGAATCCATGCTGTGATTGCCAAAATGCCATCCGCCTCCCGCATCTCCTTACTGGTTCTCTGCTGTTTGCTACTCTACGAATGTTATCACTTTAGAAAACAAGTGTGCTGTAGAAATGGCCCCAGCTAGTGCTTGCTGGTTCCCCAATTCCCTGGAGAGAAGGGACCTCATGAGGGAACTTGAAGTCCTCTCTTTCAGCTTCAGAGGCACCTCATAGAACCAACAAGGAAGCAGATAATGTCAATATAATTTGAAGCAAGATTTGGCTTGCTAATTAACTGAATTTAGATTCTTCAATATTTATTCAGTTTTCAGAGGGTTCGGTAGAAGTGGCATTAGTAGCATTGCTGCTGTTTAAAGGTGAGTTTCTGGAGACCACGTATGGTGTAGTCCCTCCATCTTGCATAGTGTTAAAAGAAGACTGATGTAAAGCACATGACTGTTGACAGTGACGCCTTCAGAAAGTAAGAATTTATAGTACAGGATATAATTATAAGCACTGGTGTTTTACAAGACCTCCCAATCTTTGGAAGCAAAAGGTCATTTAAAATCTACGGCTTCAGGTTGAATGCATGTGCGTGCTGGGAGTGGGAGGTGGGCATCGTCACAGTGTTCTCTGTAACGCTGTATAGGGCCCAGACTCCAGGAAGGGCTCAACAGGTGTTTGTTGAACGAATAAATGGGAATCAGATCATTAAATGAGAAGTCAGTAAATTAGAGGATTAGTTGATCGATATTTGATTTTCAGATGTAACTGGAGCTTTTCCTGGTTGTTTTACATCTCTGTATTATTCAAGCCTGACTGCGGTGAAGGGCCATTTCATCGAGTGCCCTCATTCTTCTCCTGGTCTGAGTTTGCTCCTCTCCCCATGGCAGAAGCAAATGAGCTCCAGCCTTTTAAGAGTGAATAATAAACACTCAGCCTGTTGGGCTTCAGCTGGGGTTATCGATGGAAAATGACTTGATGAATAGTCCTTGCTTGAGTGATAAACCCGTATATCAGAAAGTAAATCTAGTGGGAAAGAAAATCTATCCACCACTTGCACTAGCCGTTGGGAGACTGATATTGAGAGTAAGGTTTCATTTTCTTAATTCTGGGAGTCTTCTTTCTTTGTAGCCATCTTTTTATTCTCCCCATACCCCATCCTCCCCAGGTGGTATTTTACCTGTTTGGTAAAGACAGTCACAGCGTTTTGCACTTACAAATCACTTTTTCATCTTTGAAACTCAAATATCTTACATAGGCTAACATGCAAATCAGACAAATACCCCAGGGAAATGTTTTTCATTAAATGTAATTCATTAAACTGAAATATAGAGTTAATTGGTTTTACCCAGCAGTACCCAAATGGAACTCAGGATTTCAGGAAATAATGCCACTGATTATCTTTCTAATATGATTCTGGCACATTATTTCTATTTAAGCAAAACAATCACATGAAGGAAGTTTTTCCCCATTTCAGAAGAAAGAAATCTGTGTCTCAAAACTTTTTTTAGAGTTTGACAGAAATTGAACCGCTAGTAAATGCCAGAGTAGAAACCTGACCTCAGGTGTGTGTGATGACAAAGCCCATGTCTTTTCCACCGAATATTACACCCTACCCAGCACATAGAAAAGTAGTTTAGGGTGTGGAGGAAGAGGCCATAGATTACATCTGAACATGTGTTTATCAAATTACCCAACTCCATTTCTTGATGTGAAAAAAAAAAAAAAATTACACAATCTCTCCAAACAGGGATATTGGGAATCATGGTGGAGGTTTTAGCTGCTCCAAGGATGTCCAAGTTCTGACACCTAAGAGCAGTGAATAAGTTCCTTCCGTGACACAGGAAATTAAGGCTGCTAATCAGCTGACCTGAAAACAGAGCAAGTCTCCTGGATTATCCAGGTGGGCCCACGGCATCACAGGGTCTTTGAAAATGGGAAAGGGAGCCCAGAGAGAGAGAACCAGACAGATAACAGCACAAGAAGCCCTCAGCCTGATGTCGCTGGTTTTGAACAGAGGGAATGAAGTATACAAGCTAAGGAAAGAGGGGGCCTCTAAAGCTGAAAAAAGCAAGAAAACAGATTCTCTCCTAGAGCCTCCATACGGGAACTTATCCTATTGGCACCTTGGTTTTACCCAGAGAGGCCTCTGTTGGACTTCTAACTTACTGAACTGTAAGGCCATGAATTTATGTTCTTTGAAGCCATAAAACTCGTGGTAATTTATTACAGCCGCAATAGAAAACTAACACAGGAATCAATGGGGCTTAAGAACAAAATATAAACAGAGGCAGACACACAAACAAGAAGAAACAGACCAAACCCCGGCCAACCAAGCAAGTGCTGCTTTCCAAGGGTATGCAATCTTGGTCTACCATGTAGCTCACTGGTGAGGCTTCCCGGGACGGAGGAGACTGTGATCATCTCTAGACCACAAAAATGGGTTATCTGAGGGCTCTCCTGGGGACAACAGAGGTTCTCAAACTTCACTGTTTATGAGATCCCCTGGAGGGCTACTCTCCAGAGACTGTACGTCGAGAACAACCCGTGTCAGCAGTGATTCTTGGGAGGGTGATCTAGGCTCTTTGCCTTTGAATACTGTTGATTTCAATCCATAGTTAAAAGTCACAGCTATCCTTAGAACCAGTGACTTAGAAGAACCATTTTTTCCAAAATGCCACAACTTCTAGAATTTCAAGGTCTGGAAGGGCCAACTTTTTATGGGTCTTTCCTGTTGATATCCAATCTCATCCAATAGAAATGCTAATCCTCGAGTAAGTCATGCGATCACCAGGCTGCTTTTCTAATCTCTCTACTTTTGACCAGAAGAGACACTTTTAAAGAAGGAAATTGAATCACCATACTTTTTTGAGGGTGCACCCACACTTGTTTATATTATCTTGGCTTTTTTTTTTTTTTTCGTAACTACTCTATGCATGCTAACATAATACGTTCAATGAATTCACAATTTCTTCCAAGGCAAGGGGCTTGTGCTCTGCCTTCTCTGTGTACCTGTCATTCTGGTTTTTCATCTAGTGCTTCCTTAGTGACTTAACCCTGCCCCAGGGCACCATTAGTAAGTGTTCAGGTACAGAAGCACGAAGTTCAGCTGCCCCCTTCATTCAACCACCCTAACCCCATGGGGACACTACGACATTTGAGAAGTATTTTCATTTTTCTTGCCTCTCTCTTTTTTTTTTAAAGATTTTATTTATTTATTTAACAGAGAGAGAGCCAGCGAGAGAGGGAACACAGCAGGGGAGAGGGAGAGGAAGAAGCAGGCTCCTAGCGGAGGAGCTGATGTGGGGCTCGATCCCAGAACGCCGGGATCACATCCTGAGCAGAAGGCAGACGCTTAACGACTGCGCCACCCAGGCGCCCCTTGCCTCTCTTTTTCATTTGTTTTCATTTACTGGAATGATATTAATGATGTCTTAAAACTGGAGTCCACAAATCTTCTGTATAGGTATTAAGAAGCAAAGAAAATAGGCCTCCGTGGCCTTAGTTTGAGGGTGCAAAATAGCAGCTTACCAGGCAAACTGGTTTGGCCTGCTGAGGGCTTCAATCAGATGCCAATATTTAAAAGTCAGGGGATTTAACATACACACCAGACAGTTAGCTTCTCTTGAAAAGATGGCAACTCTAGATCCACATCTCTGAAGGATCGTAATCAGTGGGAGCTGAGTGGTCACTGTCCCCTTTAATTTGGGGCTTGGTCTCTTCAATTTGCCACCTTGCCAGCTTCACTCAGGCGTATTACCTTCCTGGCCCCTAGAAAAATTTGAGTTTGTAACATCTGTTTTCAATGTGTTTATCCACCTGTGCATCAGCTCCAAGTTTGCAAGGTCTAAGGTGGCCTATGCCAACCATGTCCTGCCAGATGCAGCCAACCCTCCAGCTCGTGCCATCAGTCACAGCCGAGGCAAGCCCTTCACCCTGATACCCAAGGAGCACAGATGGCTCACTGGCATCTCCACAAGAGGAAACTACAGGACCCAGAAATTGTTAATGCACCCACCTCTCTGTCAGGGAGCTCCACGGATTAACAAGCTGACCTGGAGCTTGGGGGGCATCGGGAAGCCTCACTAACCACCTCTGACCTTGGCTTTGATGCCTCCAACGGAATGTTAGAAAGGAGACAGGCCTTGGCCCTCAATGTTAGAAGACACTGCGTGTCATTGGACTTCTGGTCAATTCAACAGGATGGCAGACTATGTCACCGAAGGTGTCAATCCCATGTTATACCTGACGACTAATATAACAATGCAGACAGAGGAGTCGTTGCTTCTTAGCCATAATTGGCAATCAGGCGATGCCTTAGAGGATGCTAACTGGCTTGGGTTTGTGAGGGGTACCCCATGAATGATATCTACCAAACTCACTGTGCTGAAAAACTTGCCTTGAAAAGAGTCTACGGAAGCCAGTATCGCAGGCTAATTATAAGTTACAGGAAAAAAATATTTCCTTTCTGAATGTCGCTGTCTTAATTTTAGAGAGCCCCCTCCCCACACACTCTCAGGAGAAAAGGGAAAGCCTCTCCATTGTCATTTGTCATTTCTAGGAGCACTGGCTCTGTATCGTATTATAGGCTTTTTCTTGCTGGACTAAAAAAGATACTTACTTTTTTCATCTTCCCTCACAGAGAAGCCTGCTGTATAGTTTTGTTGGCTATCCCTGCCCTTCTGTGGCCCTTTCCTATTTCTGTCTTCTTTTAAAAAGATAAATCCCTAACAGTGGAGGCTGTATGTTCTGAAGGGACCTTTGCCAAGAGAGTGTTTGGGGTTCTTTCTCTTGTTTATTTTTCATTAAAGACAACTGCATTGGACTCACATCTTATACTTAAATAGATGGAGCGCCCCAGGGAAAGAAAGGAGAGGGCTTGTAAAGAGGACTTCAGGGCCTTTCTCGCAGGGATGTGGCTGGGTTAGGCTGCACAGAGACACTGAAGGAAATGCTATCACAATTGTTAGGTAAAACAGCACGCCCGTCGAGGAGCCTTTGGGGCTTGGTCTTGAAAATAGAGGCTGTCCACCTGGTGGCTCAGAAGTCAATTGGGGGTGCTCCCATAAGCCAAAGGCAGAGTGCTCCTTTCAGAGAACTTTGTGACCTTTATTCCAGCTTTTAAGGAGCGGTCTGAATGCTTTGGTTGACGTACTTCATTCCCACTGCTAGAATTTTAGGCATGGTTGCTTTTATAGTTTGGTATTGAGAAAAATAAAAATAAAAACAAAAACAAAAGAGCAGCTCCTGACATCCGGAACTGGACCTGGCACCCACAGCTAGACTGGGTCATTCTTCTACTGGATCTGAACAAAGCCCCAGAACACCAGTCTCAGACAGGGTCACTCACAGACCAACATAAAATAAGGCAAAACAAGGCTACTTCTTAATTTTGCCTATGCACAGACAAAAATGAAGTTACTCCTTCACTTACTAAATACCAAACATTTCCCTCTTGGCTGGTGACCGCTACTTCTTTACCAATTACAACTTTATCCTTACCCTAGTCGGCTCTCCCTAGATAAGATTTATCAAGATATCCACTTTTAGAACTGCCCCTGCTTTCCTTTTTTTTTTTTTTTTTTAAGATTTTATTTATTTATTGAACAGAGAGAGACACAGCAAGACAGGGAACTCCAGCAGGGGGAGTGGGAGAGGGAGAAGCAGGCTTCCCGCCGAGCAGGGAGCCCAACGCGGGGTGTGATCCCGGGACCCTGGGATCATGAACCTAGCTGAAGGCAGACGCTTAACGACTGCGCCACCCAGGCGCCCCTAGAACTGCCCCTGCTTTCTGACAGCATCCAAGCTAGAGCAAAGCAGGCTTCTTTAGATTCCGCGCCCCCCCCCCACCCCAACCACCCAACCAAAGTCCAAATCCTATATTAGCTTCTTTCTAACATGCTATAGCTGAGACACTATGGTTCCTCAAGGTACGTGTTCCCCTTCTCTGTAACCAGTAATAATAAACACAACTCCATCAACCACGGTGGGTTTCTGAGGGTCTTTGGTTGGAGGCATTAAAAATACAATTAAGTATTTTCCAGAGAGATGCCAATTCCATTATTAAAATTCCAATGGCTTCCTATGTCTTTCATGATGAAGCCCACATTCCTTTGCAGGCACATGAAGGCCTGCAGGACCTGGCCATGCTTCTTTCTTAGTTCATCAGATTATTAACTTCATCCTTTGTAGCGGGTTGAAGGGTGGCCCCCCAAAAGATATGCCTACCTGGAACATATGAGTGTGACCGTATGGAAAAAAGGCTTTTTGAGATCCTCTGGATTATCCAGTTGGGCCCTAATTCCAAGAAGTGTCTTCTTCTAAGAAGAAGAGAAGACACAGACAGAAAAGGAGAAACACAGAGCAGCAAGTGATGTGAACATGGATGCAGAGATTGGAATGATAGGTCTACTGACCACCGAGACTGGGAAGAGAGGCGTGGAAAGGATTCTGTCTCAGAATTTCTAGGAGGAACTAACTTGCTGACACCACGATTTCAGATGCATAACCTCCAGAACCTTGAGAAAACAAGTTTCTTTGTTTTAAGCTACCAAGTCTGTGGTCATTTCCTACAACAGCCCTGGAAAACCAATATATCCCTTCCCCAGCTACGTGGAACCACTTCCTATGCCCATGCTAATCACTCAGCCTGGACAAGCCTTGCTTGTCTTTTTAACTCCTATTTGTCTTTATAACTCAGTCCAAATGTCATCTCTTCTGAAAAGCCTTCTTGGACTTCCCCCAATCTGATCTGCATGACCTCCCTTGTGTTTCCATAAGAACCGTGCTTTCTTTTATCCTGGCTATTTTAAAACTGTCCTGTAACCCTGATTTATCTATTTGTCAACCTGCCTAGGCTGTAACATCTTTAGGGTAGAGACCATGCCATTTATCTCTTTAAGATTTATATGTATAGTGCTCAGCATACAATGTGGGTTGGATGAATGAATGGGGGTGAACATTTTTTTTTTGTTCAGAACATCGTTGCTTGTTTCTTCGCCCTTGAAAGTAATCCTTTTTAAGCATCTTATACCCATTTTGGGGTAGATGAACCATACTAGGAGAACATAAAATATTACCAGAAGACTGGACAGGCTGTTTAAATTCATTAGAATGGTAACTGTCACAAAACTAAAACACATAATCCTCTCATAAAGCATATTTCAGCACAAGCTAGTTGAGCTTCTGCTCAACTGGATAGTTCAAGGGTCACCATATACAGTGAACCAGGCTGTGTTGCATGTACCCCTTTCCATATGGAATTCTCCTGGGCCCTTTATAGCACACCAACATACAGCCGAACATGTAATACCCGTTCTGGATGCACGTAACATACCTTTTATGACCTCGTTACACTGGCACCCCTAACAGCACTGTGGACCCCACCTTAGAAGAAGTCTTTATGATGTCCTCGAGAGACCAGAAGCTTCCAAGTCAGACAGACTTAGTCTTAAACCCTTGGTGTCACCACTTAGCAGCTATGCAAATTTATGCAAATCCATCTCCCTGAACCTCAGTTTTCTCAAGTGATACTGATACCTTTTTCACCACCTGTTGCTCTGAGGATTAAAGAAGATAAAATACATAAAGTAAATGGCCTCTAGAATGTGTTTGATGTGTGACAGATCATAACACAATTTGTTAGAAAAAGGTATAGTAGCTAGTACTGGAAATCCAAAATCAATTCAGACTAGGAGGGGGGAAAAGAAACTAAAAACAGGCAAAAAAGAAAAAAAAATGCTTCTTCCCATCCTCAAAGCATAAAGCCCCAACCTTTACTCTGGAGGTGTCAATAATGAATTTCTATTTTAATTGACGCTGCAACCAATCCATGCTTCGCACTCCAGCACACTCACTCTCTCAGTGATGCTGTGCGGGAAGGAGCTTTTAAATCAGTCAGTGAGCATAATGAACTCCAATTTTCCTTCGACAAGGGCAAAATTACAAACGTGCTTTTCACTTCCAGACAATTAATTAATTTGTTTACACCATTTCTTTGCTTTGTTTTATTTCATAATTCTTTCCTCTCCACTTGCCTAATCTCAAGGGTTTATTATTAACTTTTTCAGGTGTTCCTCCAGGGTACAGCCGAGTATAATTTAAGGGGCATTCTTCACCATAATGAATTTCAGATTGGGGGATGAAAGAATAAAACAGACCTCCAAAAGAGCTCCAGGAAATACTTTTGACACTTTTCACAGCTATATATTATATTCATCCTTTAAAATGTAAGATTACCGGTCATAGAGCATCTCTAATATCAATGTCTAGAAAGGGATCAATGCTTCTTCCAGGGTGTCTGGCCACAGGAAGATTCATGGTGGGGTGTATGTTCAGCAATGTGAACATGCCCGACAGGATCACAGATTTTTCATCTTTCTGGTGTTCCGGGACATTTCCTGATTCATTCTTATGCAAATTGTGTTTTTTGCCCAAATGATCATTGCCACATTTCCATTATACACTTAGTCTCTGCGTTTTCAAATGCTAACAAGCTATTCTTGGCAGGCAGGGTCTCTTCATGGTTTTCTTTTCTTGTCGCTGATTTTTTTTTTTTTAAACATTGCCATGCTTTTGATTGATTTGGGGCTCTCCCATAAATCTGTGTTTTTAAACTCTGAATTGAATTCACACAGGTTCCCCTAGGAGAGTTTCATTTTACAGAGCGAACATAAAAAGCCATGCAAAGTTCTGAGCTCTATGTCATTCAAAGAGTTCAAACAGAGTTTAGAGGGGCTGGGTTTGAACATTCATTTATTTATTTATTCTATAGATATAGTGTCTGGTATAGAGGAGACACTGTAGCCATAGAATGAACAAATGAAGTGTGGGGCATTTTAAACACAAAACCCCTTTTAATTAATTAATTTTACATTATGAATCTTAGAGCCCTTGCATCCCTGGCTCCCTTATTATGAAGCAGCCAAAAGTAGTTATTCATAACGAAAGTTCCACATTCTGTAGCAGACCATGTCCCAGCCCTGGCCACAAATTGTGCAGCTGACCCAACTATGCCAATAGAAATTCATACCATGGCCTGAAAGTTGACTTGAAAAAATCAGTGGACTCTTCTAAGCTTCAAAGTTTTCATCTGTAATATGATGCAAAGTGTATTAGAATGATCTCTAAGCTCTCTTCCAGGAACAATATAACACTGTAAGATCCTTTACAGTTTTCTCAGTAAAAGATAGAAAAGATGAGAAGAAGAACCCAAGAGTACCCAATGCCAGACTTTTCCCTTAGAGAAAAAAAAATGTACTCAGCGTTAAGGAGGACATTTGCAAGTTAAACACATGTATTAGATCTTAATTTCTACAAGTTGTTATCAATTACTATTAATTACTATGAAGCATTAAGTAAGCTGAGGATTTTTACTTTAGTTGTTTCTCCAGCCCTGGCTAATTAGAACAGACTAATTATCCATCCACTCTTTTGCCGCTTTTAACACGTGTGGTCATTATTAGTTATTCATAGAACGGACATGTTGTTTAACTATTAGGAATTGCAGTTATTACTGGTGTACAACAAACTGATTTGGGGGTTGAGGAAGTTTACATATTTTTGAACCTCACCAAAGATAACCAATATGCTGATTATTTTTTTATTTTTTTACATTTTTTTGGACAGAACACTAGATCTGCTGGGAGGGTTTCTACCGCTTTTCAGATGCCAAAACACTCTTACATGAATGTGAAATCACTTGTCAAATTAAAGAGGTGGTGACACAATAGATGATCTTTTAGTGGATAACAGCATAATTTTTTACTATCAAACAGGAGATTTGAGCTGAACTAAGGTGAGCTCTTAAAACTCAAAATCACGCCTCTTCTAAATAATTGTTGGTAGTCAGAAAACGGCTTCCCTCTGAAGTCACTTTCAGCTGTAGGATAGAGAAGGACAACTTGCACTGAAGGAAATAAAGCTATCAGGCTGGAGGGGCGCCTGGGTGGCACAGCGGTTAAGCGTTTGCCTTTGGCTCAGGGCGTGATCCCAGCGTTATGGGATCGAGCCCCACATCAGGCTCCTCCGCTATGAGCCTGCTTCTTCCTCTCCCACTCCCCCTGCTTGTGTTTCCTCTCTCGCTGGCTGTCTCTATCTCTGTCAAATAAATAAATAAAATCTTCAAAAAAAAAAAAAAAGGAATGCCTGGCTTTTCTGGTCAGGAAGGGACCTTTAAAAAAAAAAAAAAAAAAAAAGCTATCAGGCTGGGAACTCCACCATTTTGAGGAGGCAGCTCAACATTACTGTTTAAGAGCCCAGAGTTGGACTTGCTTGGAATACGAGCTCTACGCAAGCATGAACAAGCTCCTTACGTTCTCTCTCTGTTTTCTCATCTGTAAAATGGAGATAACCATCGCTAGTCATGAGGGATGTGATGCAATATCACCTCCCATGTGTTAGAATGGCCATCATTAAAAAGCCAAGGGATAACAAATACTGGTGTGGATGTAGAGAAGAGGGGCCCCCCGTGCACTGCTGGTCAGATTGTACATTGGTACAGCCACATATGGAGCTAGTATGGAGGTTTCTGAAAAAAATTAAAACTAGAACTACTTTATGATTCAGCAATTCCACTTCAGGGAAATCTTTCCAAAGGGAAGCAAACAAACAAAAAACCAAAATGCTAACTTGAAAAAGTATCTGTACTCCCATGTTCATAACAGCACTATTCACAATAGCCAAGACATGGAAACAACCTTATCCATTGATGGGTGTCCGCTGATAAAGAACTTGTGGGGTGTGTGTGTGTGTGTATGTGTGTATATGTAAATATGATGGAGTATTATTCAGCCATAAGAAATGAGATAATCCTATCATTTGCAACAATATGAATAGATCTTGAAGGCATTATCCTAAGTGAAATAAGTCGGACAGAGAAAGACAATACTGTACGATCTCACTTTTGTGTGGAGTCTAATTAAATAAAACAAAACAAAATAAACCACCAAACTCATAGAAAGAGAGATCAGATTTGTGGTTACTGGAGATGGGAGGTGGGGAGAGAACACTGGAGGAAGATGGTGAAAAAGTACACAATCCCATTTCAAAGCTGTGTTAGGGATGTAATCTGTAACATGGTGACTCTCCTTAACACTGTTGTAGGATATATACGGAAGTTACCGAGAGTACATCCTGAGAGTTCTCATCACAGGGAGAATTTTCTTCTCTTTATTATATCTATATGAGATGATGGATGTGAACTAAATCTACTATGGTAATCATTTCAGTTATGGAAATCAAACCATCATGCTGTATACCTTAAACTTACACAGTGATGTATGTCAATTATTTCTCAATATGACCAGGAAAAATTTAAGAGGGATAATAATATCTACCTCATAAAGATTTGTGAGAATAACATAAGCTAACATATGTAAATCATATAGCATCATGCATAGCATATAGTGAACACTTGATAAATATGAGGAATTATTAGAATTAGATTAGAGTCAAGTTCCTGTGATAAACAGAAAAGACTGGGCTAACCTAATTGAGACACTCCATACTTCAATAGAGTTCAGTTGCAAGTTCTTTTTTATGATAAAAATTCAGGAACAGAATCGTGGTTCTTAATTGGGAAGATGTTGAGGGTTGCTAGGAAACTCTCCCCCTATTAATAGATGCACTCCCCCAAAGGAAGAAATATTGAGGTATGCAGAAGTGCCTCAAATACATATTTATTAATTCAGCAAATATTTATTTGTTAAAAGTGCCAATCATTTCACAGTTCCTCCTCAAATTAATTGCACACTTGGGAGAGGACATGAGGGAGGGTGAAGAAATGGGAATAAGAAAATAAGACCTGGAAGGTAGGGAGAATCACGTTGGTGCATTTGGACCTAGACTCATCGTGCTTTTCTACTTTTTTCACACCACAGCATACAGAGAAAATGAGACTACTCACATAACACACTGGGGAAGACACACAAGGCTGCTCGTAATTGATGGTTACTTGTCCAGAGGCTCTGGCTCCTACCTCAGAAAACCATCATAGGCTGAGGGGACTGATACCTCAACACACTGTGTCTCATGCCCACGTGTACTGCTTGGGAAGTTCTGGCTTTAGAGGTTTTCACAAAAGTCCAAGTCATGAAATCTAGGACCCCAAGAATGAGAATTTCAATAGTTCTCATTCTCCTTTCCGACTAGCACAGTTGTTTTATAACTCTTAGTTCCTAAATATTACAATTAATGGTCTTTTTATATGATCAAATTTCAGTATCAGTAAAAACCTTGTTGCAATAGTTAAGATAAGTGAACGCTGTGGTGCAGTAACAAACTGATCTGTAGGTTTGACACACACACACACACACACACACACAATTTATTTCTTGCTCATGCAAATGCTAACATGGGTTCATGCCCTGCCTCGACTATGACAGGACTCTCTAGAACACATGATCTCTAAAGCTCAAAGACATGGCAGGAAAGAGAGAGACGGAGGACAGATGGAAATGACTCTAAACTGCAGCCAAAGTGACATATTTCACCTCTGATTGCAGTTCATTGATCAGAATTTGCTTCAAATCTATAGGCCAATCAATTCAGAAAACACATGGGTAACTGACGAGCACAGTTTCTGCCCCCTTGATCAAAGCACTCCCAAGTTTCAGAACACAGATTACTATCTGATATCTTAGTAACTCCTGGTGCTTTTTTCTTGGCAAATCATATCTCACGTCAACAGAAACTTAACAGGGGCATACTAAGTACAAAATATTATAGGATAAATAAACCTAGTTGCTGCTGCTGGAAAAGGTGTTAGACTAGATACCATGGTCTGAACCCATCGCACAGCTAGAGTGAGACATCCTTGGTGGTTTTACCGATCTATAAAGATCACGCCCCAGATGTACACAACCCTATCATTTTCATAATCCTGTATTCATATCGCTTTCTCTCCAACCTTACTGGTGTGTATTAAACCTCGATGTAGGGGCGCCTGGGTGGCACAGCGGTTAAGCGCCTGCCTTCGGCTCAGGTCGTGATCCTGGCGTTATGGGATTGAGCCCCACATCAGGCTCCTCCGCTATGAGCCTGCTTCTTCCTCTCCCACTCCCCCTGCTTGTGTTCCCTCTCTCGCTGGCTGTCTCTATCTCTGTCGGATAAATAAATAAAATCTTTAAAAAAAAAACAAAAAAAAAAACACCTCGATGTAGCATTTTCTGCAGAATATCATCAATATTTTACCTTTCCTATAAGCATGCTTTATAAAATTAGCACACTCTTAAATTCTCACAACACTATGGCCGACTCACTCTTTCCCTACCTGGACATTATGACATATAGTGCGGTTCTATTATTTACAGGTATATTTCAAGGTCCTGTCCTTCCTTAAACTGACTTGAATTAATTTTACAAGGTGAATTTGGTGAAAGATGATTGAGTGCTTCAATTGAAGCTTAAACCCAAGGCAATTAACTCTGTCTCTGCCGTTGAATAAAATGCTCCAGACTAAGTATCTGGACTTAGAGATCACACGGAGCAGTCATACCCTTGGTTCCTACGAAGCTCAAAAATCAGGCTATGAGCGTAAAATGAGCTGAGCTGATGCAATGGGACTCCGCCACTTCAAAGAGGATTGGGAAGGAGGCCGAGGACAGCTAATTAAGCTGTGCATTTAAATACAATTGCAATAAATGGAACTGGAGGGTTGAATTCTTATCTCTGTTCTCAAGGCAAATGTTAGGACAGTGCGACATTTCTACTGAGAGATAAGAGGAAAAGGGGCCCAGAGATAGAAAACTTTAATGAAGACATTTCTTCAAGTTTCTGTGAGATAAACAGACTAAATTTAAGGACCACTCATTTTAGAGGGCCATCTTTAGTTTATGTTGTTTCTACATTTTCCATCAATTTTGAGAAAAAAATGAGGACGGTAGATAGCTTGGGGATAGTGCTGTATCTGTAAGTCCCATTTTCCCTTCTAAACAGTGTTCTAGCACAAAATTACTCTGTTCACTGGTGAAAAACTGCTGATTCCGTACCAGAAGAAGTGACAATCCTATTTCTTCCCCTTCCTTGGCTTTATACTAGTTTTGCTTGCCTTATTTCTTTTCTTTAGTCACAGCTCAAATGTTGACAGTCCATTCAAGAAGAAGAGGGAGAAGGAGAAGAAGAAAGGAAGGTAGGTACATATGCCTTTTTCTTCACATCCAAATATAAAGAGCCAAGGAAGCAAGCAGAGAGAGGAAGCTGCACTGCCCATATGAAGAAGGTATGGGAAGAACCTTTCCCTCCCGTTCTTTGTCCAAGAGCCCCCTGAAGGGAATGACGCAGTTCCCGTGTGTTACTTGTACCTGTGCACCTGCCCCTCCCCCACATACATACATACCCCAAGAATATATAATTTAAAAATTTTAATTTGTAACTTAAATAAAGTAATCCTGGGTAAGTTTTCATATAGGGTTGGTTCTGGGTTTGGTTTTTGATCTAACCCCTCATTTTTATTTTGTGCAAATGCTGCAACCTCTCCCGTACCAGCCTCCCAGTAACTGAAGTTCTCTGGGCAAAGGATCATGGTGGGGCAGGGAGGCGGAGAATGTTTCTAGGTTTGGGGATGTGCAACTATTTCTGTTTACAGTTAGAGATGCTAATGAAACTAACTGAGGAACCTTCTAAACATGGGACTTTTTAAGGTGCACTTACGGTATGTTAAAGTATTTCCTCCTCCCACCTCCACCCTGGGCTCAATGAAACAAACCATGAAAATATATTTTCAAAGCAAAATGAAATCCTATAGATTAACTATAAGTCATTTGAGCCCCAACAAATAATTACTTGGAGTTCTGTTTGTTCAAGTCATGAGAATGAACACAGGTTGGTGGTTTTCAACTTTGGTCTGCAAACTGACAAATTAACTTTATTTTTATTTGATTTGACTAATGAATCAGAGGGATGAAAATGCACACGCACAATTTACTGTCAAAATTCTCTCCTTAGACCTCATTCCACTTTGCATGCTTTCCCACAAATATTCAGCAATAACATTTCAGAGGTAGAACTTTATTTTTCCAGTAAAGTCTAATTGGATTTATATTTTTTACAGTTTTGTTGAGATTTAACTTTTATTTGTACTTAGAAAATTGGAAAATTGCTATTTCTAGTAGGATTGGGTGTTTTAATACTCCATTAAGTCCATGACTTAGCCATACTTTCTCCTTTCTCACTTATAAGGGGGATAATCCTCTGATTCCGGTGCTCACTAAGCACTTAAGACACAGACACCCATTCTCAGCTTTCTGAAGAGAGGACCGAGGCTCACATACATTAAACAACTTATTCAGCATGGGACAGGAGAGGTGAAGTTGGAAACAAAACCAAGGTCTGTGTAACACCAAATCATACTTTTTTTCATTATGCGACAGTTTTCAACAGAAGAGCGTATTATGTCACATGTTTAGCTGAAAAAGAAAAAAAAATCCATATTCTCCTAACACACAAAGCATATCATGTTTAAGAAAGTCTATCTGTAACGTCTTTTGTTTCTCTTGTTTGCTAAATCATTTTTCTAGATTTACTCAAAGTTTTAAGCACTGTATTTCTGCTGTACAAATTTTAGGAAATACTAGGGCATCAGAATCACCCTGATCCCATCACTCATTGTTCATCTGAATATATAACTTTCCAGTACTTTTCTGATGCCGAGATACTCATACAAAGATGCTACTAAATAGAATCTTTTATAAATGGCTCTACATTTGCTCCATGTTTTATGAACATCTGTCAATGTAATTAAATGTTAGCCTAAAATATTATTAAATTAAATATTTTTCTAAAATATTATATTGAAGTACATGATGTGTATTTATAATACCAGAAAGTTTAATTTTACCACTCTATACCTCTTACATAACCATTATCCAGTCCAACTATGAGGGATGTCTATGCTAGTCAATTCTTTTCAAATATGAATGTTCATGAGAAACTATAATAAGCATCCTTGTAACTAAATCTTTTTTTTAACCTTCATGATTCTTTTTTTAAAATTTTATTTAATTATTTGATAGAGAGGGAGAGAGCATGAGTGGAGTGGGGGCGGGGCAGAGGGAGAAGCAGGCTCCCGGATGAGCAGGGAGATGTAGGGCTTGATCCCAGGCCCCTGGGATCATGACCTGAGCCGAAGGGAGACGCTTAACGAAGTGAGCCACCCAGGCTCCCCTTTCATGATAATTTCTATTGGATAAATACCTTCAAGTGGAATTATTTCATTAAATTCACTAGTAGTTTAAAAGCTTTTGATAGTTTTTCCAAATTTCTTATCAGGGAAACTAGTAATTTCTAGCCCAGCAGCAACAATGGAAATAAGCGTTTCCCTGGATTATTGCTAATGATGGGTTTTTTTTTTTTTTTTTTTTTTTTTTTTTTTTTAAAGATTTTTTATTTCTTTATTTGACAGAGATAGAGACAGCCAGCGAGAGAGGGAACACAAGCAGGGGGAGTGGGAGAGGAAGAAGCAGGCTCATAGTGGAGGAGCCTGACGTGGGGCTCGATCCCGTAACACCGGGATCACGCCCTGAGCCGAAGGCAGACGCTTAACCGCTGTGCCACCCAGGCGCCCCATAATGATGGGTTTTATGTTTGACTACTAGTACTACTGCTATAACTACCACTACCACTACCACAACTACTACTAGTGCCTTTAATTCCTTCTAATATGAAAGGTTAAAAGAAAATCTGAAATCCCCTTTTAACCTACCTTTATAATAGTACCTTTTAATTTCCCTAATTGCATAATTATTCACAACAGCCTAATATTTTTAACCTTTCCTTTCCCTAGTGGTTTTCCCATGCCATTCCTTATGCTTGAAAGACCACTTTCCATAATGTCTTCATTTTTTTTTAACGATTTATTTATTTTAGAGAGAGAGAGAGAGAGAGCACATGAGTGGCAGTAGGGGTAAAGGAAGAGGGAGAGAGAGAATCCTTAAGCAGATTCCCTGCTGAACATGAAGCCCAGTGTGGGGGCTCGATCCCAGGACCCTGAGATCATGACCTGAGCTGAAATTAAGAGTTGGATGCTTAACCGACTGAGCCACCCAGGCACCCCCGACAATCTCTTCATTTTTTGAGATCCTCTTGAAACCCTTCTCTAACCACCATCCCCAACCAGAAGCACTCTTCCTCCCTCAAATCCTAAAGCAGTTATTTTACTCCTGCTTACTGGATAATTAACTATGTACTTCCTTGCGGCGTCTCTCGTTTTGTGTTTGTTGTTTCAAACTGTTGCCTAATTTTGAGTTGTTTAACTTTCCCTCATGCGGGCTTTTCTTTTGCATTTTGTGCCCCACGTACTAGTAGATGTAGTAGAATGCTTGCACTTAGAGTTTAATAAATATCTACAATGTTTATTTCTTTCCCGGCATTCTTAGCCATACATTGTTACATGTATTCATTGCCTTGTTTATTACCTCTTTTTCTCATCTGTGTCTAAACTCGAAGACAGCAGGATTTCTATCTGTGCAAATCAAGTGCCTAGCTCTGTATGTGGCACACGGCAGGCCCCTAATAAATATTTGAGGCTGCTTGAATTGGAGGAATAAGCATATTTACCATGGGAATGATAACCCCCTTCCTCAATTCTAATGAATATGTGATCAAGAGCAAATTTCTTAGGGCGAGAGGAGATCAGTGATAGGATGAAAAACGGACAGTTTGAAGAATTGAAGTTCTTTTTTTTTAATCATGAACTGGATTAATAGA
This sequence comes from Ursus arctos, assembly GCF_023065955.2. Taxonomy (NCBI): domain Eukaryota; kingdom Metazoa; phylum Chordata; class Mammalia; order Carnivora; family Ursidae; genus Ursus; species Ursus arctos. The sequence continues at coordinate 22,172,281 of NW_026622930.1, forward strand.
TCTCATGGACCAATAGGGATAACAGGTGTTTTCTGTTTTTTGGTTATTTTTTTTTTAAAGCAAAGATCCCTTGTCTTTTTGTAGGGAGCAAAAATAACTTATTACTTCAGGGGTATGACCTAAGCTTAGGCCAGAGAAACGTCAGCAAGCTCATTTCCTTTGTTATCATTCCCTTTCTCACAACATCCTTTGCCTCTTTCCAACCCATTCGTAATATGTTTAACTCATTTTCTGATTCTGCATGATCCAGAACTTCCTTTTGAGAAAACTGCTCACTCAGAAACGTAGAAAGCTCCTAACAGGCTTGTACTCTTCCCTGCCCTAGATGATAATAATATACCAGTGTGTCAAACCAGCACCTCTTCCCAGCATTAAGTTGACTTAAAACATTTATAATGTGCATAAGACGGAGACTTAAGGCAATAAAACTTAATGTTAATGATGGGAATCTTGCAGTCAACATTACTCCTTCTCCCTACTTCACAAATCAAGCGCAATGCTAAAAGGAAAATAAGCATCACACGCTCCAACCAGAACACTTAAAAGCTGACCTGGAAGAGCCATGTAGTAATACAGAAAGGGTATACTTTAGTCCCAGCTGATTCATTTGTGGGGGTCAGTTGTGGCTGCATTTATTTTATGGCTGCCAACATGAATAGATTTGCAGCTAAGGGGCAAAATAAGTTTCTTGAGTGTTCAGTTTCAGGTAGGATGAAGTAGGACTCATTAAACAACATGCTAATCCTAAGAAACTCTGATTATGGGTTGGAGATTTGGGCCACCCCATGCAAATAGGGAATGAGAAGTGGCATTTTATAAGTCTTATGCTAGACCTAGCACCAATAACTGAATTCATAAAGAAAGGGAATACTTGCTAGCTGGCCTTTAAAAGCATTGCCTAGAAACCCTCAAGATGATATCCAAGAGGCCAGTTTGCAATGGGACCTATTTTTAGGATATTCTCATCAGAGTAATTTTTTTGTTGGTTAAATCATAAATATGATCTTTCATTCCTTTACCAACAGTTAACTTTTATTTTGGTCCAGAATTATTTTAGGTACTGGGGAAATAAATAAGGAAAATGTAAAATGGAGTTATCATGTCTCAATGTATTTGGCAGAAATAAGGCCCACTAACAAAGTTTTCTACTTTGACCTCCAGTTATTAGTATAAAACAAGTTTGCAGGAGGCAAAGACCATGTGCTGTGGGAGGAAAGGTCTTATGCTTTACACCTTCTTTTAGAAATTTAAGGGAAAACACAACCAAGATGAGGTTGACTTCTTGTCCCTGTTCCCACCCGCCATTTTCTTCTTCAATTGTAAACTCAAAGAGTGTCCACAGCCAAGTTCTACTGGAAACATCATGCCCTATGCCCTATTATCCTTCTTAGATCTTCACCTTTGTTTGCTGAGGGCCTCAGGCAAGACCCAAACTCTTATCTAGAGGACAGTTTTGTCAAGGACATTCTCATGACCGGTAATTTAGATGTGCAGCTAGCCACTGCCGGCTTCCATCCAGTCCCAGTATCAGCAATGCCAGTAGAAATAGAAAAAGCTCCCATAGCAACCAGCTGCCTTGAAACTTGAAGGAGCACAGTTTAGCTATTAACCTAGTCCAGTCTAAAATAGATTCCTGTGATTTGCAAACTTACCCAGCCCCTCTTAGGCCCTAAAATCCAGCTCTGCCATTCCCCTTCATTACCTGTGTCAGGTTAAAAGCATTTACCAAGGGCTAGGGTTTTGAATTCTGATCATTCTATACTCTCTCTCTCTCTCCTATCTCTCCTCTCTCTCTCTTTCTCTCCATTTTTTCCCCTCTAATTTTGGCAACAATAAAGCAATTCTTCAAATGCCAGCTGACAGCAGGGCTGTGCATGTGTGGCATCAGCTGTCAATCACAGAAGTCCTGAGCAGTGAGTGCCATTTTTTCTTTAATAGAGGTGGAAGGGAGGCATTTTAGTTAAACAGTAATTGGAACAGATTTTTTTCCCCCATCACTACATTTTCAGGGAATTGGCTCGTTAGACAGCATGGTGGACAAAATCAATTAACATCTTTCAAAACAAAGCCTGCCTTATCTATTTTGTATGCAAACATGGCAAGAGTCAAGCTGAGACCCTATTAAAGCCTTGCTCCTTTAGGTAACCGCTCTCAACACGAGAATGAAGAAATTCTTGACTATTAGCCTGCAATATATTTTTATTTTGTACTCACTAAGAAAAGTTGTATTGAGGGCCTTAAAAACCATGTGGATGCCTGAGAATTGCATTAAGGAAATGGAAGAGATCAGAAAAAAAAAATTCCTTTATTGCAGAGTTTAACTAATGTGGGTCTAACAAGTTCTCACATAGTGAACATGATTTTATTTCTATCTCTAGTCTCCAATGGAAATCCCACAATCCAGTTTCCTTTAGAAGTGGCCAATAATGCCATTCAGCTAGAAAGGAAAGCCAGCACACAAGCAAACGAGAAAGAACCGAGAATCTAGTTGGTTGTCTAATAGTCACCATTTCTATGATATGATATAAATTTGCCTATAAGGACACATGTTTTGCATATAGCTGACTGAAGATAAAAGAACAAGGAGAATTTGACAAGGTAGTTTTAAAATAATGTTTGATAAAGAAATGTGCTCTAGCTGAAACTAGCTAACTCTGGCAGCTTTGGCAGGAGTGAGGAATGGTTGGGTCTCCAAGAACTAGCTGGAAACTAGTGAGATAGCAGAGAGCTCCCAATGGAGCATCTGGGAAAGAAAATGCTTTAGAACTGGTGAATATCAACTAGGTTTGTGAAGGTTTCCATGACATCCTTGGAAGAAAGAGAGTTCACAGATTACAGAGGTGCAGGAATATGTACCCAAGAACTATAATGCCTTTTTCCCTTTTTTTAGAAGAGCTGGTATCTTTTTGTCTTTAAATATGACAACTTAGGGGCATCTGGGTGGCTAAGTATGGTAAGTATCTGACTCTTGATTTTGGCTCAGGTCATAATCTCAGGATCCTAGGATAGAGCCCCCTGTCCAGGTCCGCACTCAGCGTGCAGTCTGCTTGTCCCTCTCTCTCTGCTCCTCCCCCCACTCCCTCTCTATCTCTACAATAAACAAAATCTTCAAAAAAAAAAAAATAAGATTACTTAGTCCTTAATCTTTGCTGTTCACTGCTACAGAGGAAGGTAGTTAGAAATATAGCCATAGCATGAAAGAAACTCCGTTATTACTAATAGATTTATTTACTTTCCTGTGTAACAGTCACTAGACTGCTGATGAGCTTGGCAGGAGCACTAAGGGAAGCTACTAGTAGACTGGTTTGTGAAAGATGGGATTTCTGGATCTGCACTGCAAGAGCACAGGTTACAGGGCCCACAGGCTACAAGGAAGGGAAAGCTCACAGACTCTTCTATATCCCTTAGAACAAGCAATTCTAGCCACATGTGTTTGTCCTGCCTCACACCATTCAGTGGCTTTCCCCTATCCTCCGGGAAGAAGTCTAGACCATTGGTATAGTAAGTCTTTCAGGATCTATCTTCTCCTACCTATCTGGTGTCAACTTGGACAGATCTACCTCTTTCCTGCTACATTGTGGTTATACATAATCTTCCATAAAAGCTTCAGACTCTTTTTCACCTCCATTACTTCCGCCTGGAACCATGTTCTCTGTCTGTATTTCCCTGATAACCACCTATTAAAAATTAAACACAGACATTGCCTCTTCAAGGAAGGCTTCTCTGGCTCACCAGGACTGTATTAACAGTTTTCAGAAATATCTTCAAAATGATAAGGAGAGTATGACCCCCACATTTTATACCCAGCCAAACTATGCTTAAGTATAAAGTCTACAGGCAAAAGCATTTAACGTGTAAGAACACTGGGGATATTGAGGAAAGTACAAGGAAACAACTTTAGTCAATAAAGACATGACTGGGGAAATTATGACAAACAGATGAAGTAAACACAGATTATAGTTCCTGAAGAAGAACTATATCTAATCTAATGGGGATATGTGACAGACTAGAATAAAAGTGAAATATGCCCTGACAATACAGAAAGACTATTACTGAAAACAGTTGGGAGAGGAAAGAAGGTAGGAAGTAGAGTAAATTCTCTGATGGCCAGGAGTCAAAGGATAACATATAAAGGCTTCATCTCAATTAGTGGAAATAAATGCACATTATTTTCTGTATTCACACGAAGAAAGATTATGATTCACTGCTCATAGTAGGGAGCTAATGCATATTCATGAAAGCAATGTTTCCCGATATTTTTCAAACGATGGCTCTAAAAGAAAATTGTATTTGCAGGGACTGAAGTAAGCGGACAAGACTATTCATGGCCAGAGGCTTGTGCAACTGTTCTAAGAATTGTGGTACACTGGATGAGAAGCTCTGGTTTAAACATACAGAACACCAAAAATATTATATAATGCTATAGTTATAAGAATGACCGCCTGGGAGAAAATACAAACTCCTTTAAATAGTATAAACACACACACACACACACACACACACACACACACACACAGCAGAGCACATAGTTAAAACAAACAAGCAGATAAGCAGACAGAACTTAAAGCAAAAGAGACAATACATGACAAAATGACGTGAGAGGACCAGGGCCAAATCTGTCACATCGCTAGATGTAATATGACTTAACTTCCCTATTAAAAGATGAAGACTTTCACATGAGATCACTAAGTAGAACTAACTCTATACCGTGAGCAAGATTTTTTTTAAAGATAACTGATTCAGAAAGATAGAAGATAAAAGGATGGGACAAGGTATGCCAGGAGAAGAAAAAAAATAAATCAGTGGATAGGGATCTTAAAATCAGAAAAAGTGGCATTCAGATTTAAAATGCTCATGAACTGAGAAAAGACAGTATGTTTTAAAATGCTAGAAAGATGCAATTCGCAATAAGGACATCAGAAGTACAGCCACTTCTGAGCCAAACAACATAATAATACAACATTTGGAAAATTCAAGAGTTGCCAGGAGAAATAATCAGCAAACACCCAGCAGTAGGACACTTTTAGCCACCTTGCTTATTCAATAACAGATGAAGTAGTAAAAAATAAGGGTATAATTGGCACAAATAATATACTTAATAAGGTATATCAAATAATATGTTTCGAGCTTTATGCATTGAAAATAAAGACTATTTCTTTTCAAGAATCCACATGACGTTCACAAGTGTGACCACATATTGCCCAAAAAGGAAACTGCTTAATTTCTCCTTTCCAAAAAAGGAGAAATAGGATAGTCCACATTTTCTGATCACAGTGTAATAACGAAGTATTAAAAACAAAGTCAGAAAAAGAAGCCAGTTCCAACTGGAAATCTTGAAACTCCCTCTTAACTCCTGGGTTAAATGAAATACAAACCAAATTTACAGGTTGCCTAGAAAAACAGTAGTATAAAAGCACTACATATCATAATCTATGGGCAATAGTAAAAACAGTGCTTAGAGGAAAATCTATAGCTTTAAATGTTTATATCAATAGGAGGAAATAACAAATCCAAAAGAATTAAATATTTTATACTATTCTAAAAAAAAACAAAATATATTTAAACTCTTATAGAAGAAGAATTTATAAAGGTAAAAGGTGCGTTAAGTTAGAAAATACAAAAGTGGTAGAATCAATGTGTCTAAAAGTTGGGTTTTAGGGGTGCCTGGGTGGCTCAGTTGGTTAAGCGTCCAACTCTTGGTTTTGGCTCAGGTCATGATCTCAGGGTCATGCGATCAAGCCCTGTGTTGGGCTCCCTACTCAGCTAGGAGTTCTTTTGTCTTCCCCTCTCTCTGCCTCTTCCCCTGCTCGCACTTTCTCTCTCTCACTCTAAAATAAATAAATCAATCTTTAAAAAAGGCAAAAAAATTAAAGTTCTGTTTAAAAAAAAATACGGGTAGGGGCGCCTGGGTGGCATAGCGGTTAAGCATCTGCCTTCGGCTCAGGGCGTGATCCCAGCGTTATGGGATCGAGCCCCACATCAGGCTCCTCCGCTATGAGCCTGCTTCTTCCTCTCCCACTCCCCCTGCTTGTGTTCCCTCTCTCGCTGGCTGTTTCTATCTCTGTCGAATAAATAAATAAAAAATCTTTAAAAAAAATACAGGTAAAACATTAGATTATTATACCATAAAGAAGAGGAAGAAAATTGTCGATACATACAGTTAAAAAATGATAAGCAGGAAGTAGGCATAGAGAATGAGAAGAACATAGTCTTAAATCTATATAAATGCATTTTTTCAATAACAGATGAAGTAGTAAAAAATAAGGGTATAATTGGCACAAATAATATAGGAAGAATAGACTAAAGGAAGAATAGACTAAAGGAAGAGGTAATTGACTAAAATAAGTTTAAAAAGAGACAAAATCAAAACTTCTTGAGCCCCCTTCAGAAAAAGCAAGCTCTAGTCCAAAAAATTTCACAGAAAAATCATTCCATTCCTTTAAAGGGTAGAGAATTCCATTGCTAAATAAATCATTCAAGAACATATAAAAAGAAAAAAAATAATAAAATGTTAGCAACAAGAATCCAGCCCTACACTATAAGTAAAACTTAAGACTAACGGGATTTCATTTGAGAATTCAAGGACTGGACCATTCAATGTTAGGAAATGAAAGGTATACATTTCCAAAAGCCAGCTTCATGACTATTGGAGAAACCCCAGAATCATTCTTACTAAGGTCAGGAACAAAGTTAAGGAACTCAGAATACCATTATTATGTTATTGTATCGGATTATTAGCCAATGCAATTAAATGATAGTTATTAGAGTTATAAAAACTGGTAAGAGAGCAATTAAATTATTTGCAGATGATAGGATTGAATACATGGGAGTTCTCAAAAGGAACAACTGAAAAAAATACCTGCTATCAACAGGATTCTGTAAGGTGGCAGAGAACAAAATTAGCATGCCTTAATCCATGGCCTTCGTATATACAAACAGCTCATTAGTAGAGGTATTGAGAGAAAAGACCCGCTTATAATTATGTATAAAGAAAAAAAAAATTAGGAATAAAGCTACCAACAAAATGTGAGGTTTCTAAAAGGGCATAAACTAAAATTTAAGGGAAAGAAATGACATATCGTGTCCTTGAATAGAAAGACGCATAAAGGCCATAAAGGTTACAGTTCTCTTCAATTTATAAATTAACCTTATCTCAATATAAAAGCATATACATATGTTTTTGCTTTATATGTTTTATATGATGTGTATATATATATATATATTTATACATACACATACCCTTTGTTAAACCAAATGAATTGATTCTAAAGTTTATATATATATATATATTTTTTTTTTTTAAATGGGAAAAGTCAAGAAAACTGAAAGGAAGAGCAGTAAGGGGGAACTAACCCTCTTCAATTCTGAAATCTATTACAGACTCAACAATTTAAAAATGCACATGGACATACAGACCAACATAGCAGAATAAAAGTCCAGAAATAGACCACCAACATTTGTGAACTTAGAATGTCATAATAGTGGCTTAAATGGGAAATGGCCTATATGAACATTGGTATTGGGATAACTTGGAAATTATGTGGAAAAATATATAAATTTAGATTAACATTTCATACCCTACACAGGGATAAAGACCACACATGTTTAAAAAAATTAATATAAAAAAACAAAAACATATTAGTGCCAACAGAAAATATGAGAATTACTTTATAACCCTAGAAGGTGAAAAGTCTCTTTTCTAACTAAGACTCAAAACACAGAAACCATAGACAACAGGTTTGATAATCCCACTAGACGAAAGCAAAGCTATAAGCAAAATGAAAGGACAAACAAACAATGGGGGGAGAGAGGGGAGACTGGCAGCCCACATCACAGAGAGTCTTTCCGGTAGAAATGAATTAAAAACCAAAACCAGCAAACCAATACAAAAGTGGGGAAATATATATCAATGGAAATTTTGCATAAAAGATTTTAATGACTCTTAAACAATAATAAGAGAAAGAAAATTCAACTGCACTGAAATGCCATTTTTCACAAAGCATATTGGTAAATTTCCAAAAGTTTGACAACACACTCTGTTGGGAAGGTGTGGGGAAACATTTTCATTCATGGAGGACAAGCTATCATTTTGTATACTAGGGCATACAAAGGGCATTTTGGCAATATCTGTTGAAGGTACAAATGCATATACTCCCTAACCTAGTAATTCCACTTTTAAGAATGTATCCTACAGATAGACCCAAGCAAGCAAAAAATAAGGCACAAAGAAGATTAACTGCAATACTATTTGTAATAGCAAACAGCAGAGGAAAGTTTAAATAAATATGGTATATTCACGCGGTGAAATATGTCACAGCTGTAAAAAAGAAAGGATGAGGAAGTTCTCAATGTACTGATATAGAAAGACACCTGAGATGTATGAAATGAAAAAACAACATGGAAAAATATATATACAGCATGCTAATTGTTTAAAAGGAGGCACGATGAGAATATAGGCTTGTATTTTCTTCCATATGTATAAGAAAATTCTGGAAGCATGCAAATCCAATAACTGGTTGGTTTCTTGAGCAGAAGGACAGAAATGGAAAGAAGCATTAACTGCGCCCCCCCCCCCTTTTTTGGCTTTGGCTACCATGTTATTATGTATTCAAAAATTTAAGAAATTGAACTAAACACTAGAAATCTCCCATCGTAATGTCTACGAGAGAGAATTATATGAATGCAACATTCCCCAAGATGCAAACACATCTGTCCATCCAGTCTCTCACACCTTGTGGCTCTCTGAACACTCCTATTAGCTGAACAGGCAGTGGCAACTGAATTTTTAAAACATATTTACAAACCCTTGTGTGACTGCAGAGCACCTGTCCAGTATCTCCTTTCAATCTGCCCAGGGCAGTGATTGAGGTCGCCCAGAGCACAGGCAACATTAACTCTGCTGCAAACTGGAGGCCCTCTGACCCTAAAGGATTACTGCCATTTGCTTCACCTGTAGTACTCTGGCTGTCTTTAGGCCGTTCGGGGCAAGCCAGCTGATTTAGCCTTTCCCCAAAACCAACCTTCATTAGAGGGAGTGCTAATGGCTTAATTGATCTGCAAAGACCTGAGTTTCATAGTGCCTTAGAGGAAAAGAGCCAGAGGCCTGTCTCACTGGAGTTCTCAAATGTTGTGTCAATTCAAATAGGTTGCTCTTCCTTTAGGGATGGTTTACCTTGAAAGGTCATAGTCCACAAGGCACTGTCCCTGTGGGTCTACCTTTTACTCCTAGCCAGACTTCCCTTTGCACGAATGTGTTTTGAGGTAGTCTCCCTTGATTTAAACACACAAATCTCCCAGAAGGGAAGGAAGAAGGCTCTTTAGGTAGCGTACGTATTTTATGCCAGGCTAACCAATGCACACTGCACTCTGCCATGGGTTTCCCCGTGAATCAACGCAGAATTGCTCACTTATCCACCAAAGTGTCATTCTCCATTAACGGGAAAAGAGTCCTTATTTTTCATACTTGGAACACTCACGGTACTCCGTAAGGGCAAAAGATTCTTGTTATATAGAGGTTTAATTCCGTAAAGTATAACAAACAAATTCAAGAGAAGAAGGGGAAGAGGTAAAGGAAGAAGAAGGAGGAGGAGGAGGAGGAGATGAAGAAGTGAATGGATAGGAAGAGGAGGAGGAGAGGAAACAGAGTATGGATAGTAAGCACATATAAGAAACTAGGCCTTATTACTGGGGACTGTGTAGGTACCCTGATATACCATCTTCCTTAAATGAAAGCCTTGTCGCCCCACCTCCTGGAAATGCTCTCAGCAGGTGGCCTGCAGATGTCTGCCTTTTTGAGGTTAGCCTCAGTTGCCACGGCCCTTCTTGCCCAAGATCACCCCTCTTCTGGAACTGCCCATCTGCAGAGAACGATCATTGCAGGAGGCCCAGAGCCTCGCTTTCTCAACCCAATTTGGGACAATTCCCAAGGGCTATGCTAGCTTCAGAGCTCCTTCTGAGGTTGGCCGAGGCTGCCATCCTACCTGGGGCAGTTCACTTTCTTCCTCTGCCCCATCTTGCTTCCTTCTTCTCCTTCCACATGTGATTGTCTCTGGACACTCCTTAATAAACATCCTGTATGCTAAACTCAGTCTAGGAGTCTGCTGCTCAGGGAGCCCACACCATACCAGAGGACAATAGTGCTGGGTGTTTTCATCTCCCTCCCTCAGTCCTAGAGCTCTCTGTCTCAGCCCTTATCATCTCTCTTTCTTTGTAGATGAAGAAAAAGCCTAAGGGGGTTAAATAATTCTCCCTAAAGGCCACAGTGAGTTCACTGTGGAACTAAGGTTTAAACCTGCAAGTACAAAACTATGAAAAGTACCTATTTTTTGCATTCCATCACACTGCCCCCTAGGAAGAACCAGTGAGATAAAAGATATCATTCCAAACTTTCTGGAGATAAACAGTCCTTTCACTACAAAACAAGACCTGTTTTCTGTTCTTCCGTGGAAAGCAGCAGAGCCCCCATTGTTGGAAATTTCTGTTAGGCTGAGTCTCCTACAATTACTTTACCAGGTAAGCACGGCTCTAGCTTCAGCACCCAAGGTAAAGCGATTCAACTTGAAAGCTGAGATACAAGTAGTGATTCCTATTTCTTTACAATTGGACTCAACTAAAACATAATACCGACAGAATGGTCAACGAGTCTCCAACATAGAGCGTCAGTCTCTACATAAAAAATATGTTTAGGTTTCAAGGGCTATTATTGCCAAAGAAACTGATGGAGATGTTCTAGGCATTTATTTTTCTAATGGACAACGGCTTTAGCTCAGTCAGGTAATAGTGGGAGGAGGGAGGCATGAAGCCATGATGTTATTTTTGCAGTTCCAAATGGAGCAAAACCATGAGCAGCAATCATTTTACTTTCAGTGGGATGAACTGATAGGACAGTGAAGCTCTAGAATCTTCAGAGAAAGACCTACATTTTAAGCCACTCCTGCACTCCGACAATGCTGCTTGGTTTCTCCACTTCGCCAAGAATGGGATTGGATGGAATTGTTGGAGAAAGAAAATAAGTATTTAAAGATTTGAAGGAGGAATGTTAGGAGAAAGAAAAATAAGAAAAAATATATATGCATGTATAGGATATATATATATATTTTTTTTTCTATCAGTCCTTTGTTTAATCTTTCCTGATTGAGCCCTACAAAGCAAACAGCTGTTTAGAACCAGGTTTCACGAGGAAGCACACCGCATATTTGTGTTGTATTTTTATATATGAGTTTGCTCTATTTATCATTTTATGATTGTATACAGTACCTTGGAACGTAAATATTAATTTGTCGACAGAATGATATTTTATATTACTAAAGAGTATTAGATTAAAAAATACCCCTAGGTGCTGCCAGCAGGGTAGATTTCTCGTAATCAAATGACTAAATGGGAGGGCAAATTATTTTGTAGAATTTGCACCCATAGTCCTATGATTTGGTGGCAAGAATGTTATCAGCAAAGCCATTAGTGCCACAGTAACCTCTGTCTTTGCACATTTGCAAATTACAGATTCCCATCCTTGCTCTGATTAGCTCCTGAAGTGCTGAACAAGAACTTGTAATTATGCACTGCAGTCCACTCTCCTGACAGACTGACATTATAATTTGTATCCAAGCCCATATAGCTACAGAATATAACAGTACTATTGAATGAAATTAGTTCATTTGGGTCCACTTGCGTTAATGGAATGTGTCATTTATATTGCAAAACTGGTTTTGTCTTTTATTCACTGCTGCATTCAGCCTACAGTGCTAAGGACTGGATTATTCTCTGGATGTACCACACCGAACAGTTGCTCTCCCTGGGAGCTCATGGCATAGGGTGGTTTAGTGGGGAGTGAAATGTCCTTGGAGTCAGAAAATCTGCTGTCCTGCCCTGAAAGCACCACCAACTCTTTTGGTAATAAGAGACGGGACTTCTCATACCTAGAAACATGAAACAAACAGACCTCCATCACTACAAGAATCAAGAAATAGCAAATTCCCAGGAAACTATCAGATTCCGAAAGAGAACTTCCGATGTTCTGGACCCCTTAAAAGAAAATGCAGTGTATGAATTACTAATGATTCATTCATTGACTTTTCTTCTGCATACACCATTCGTAGGGGATTATACCCCACATTATCCAGCCAGTCTAGGCCTATTTAAATCATGTTACTTTTTCTCCTGTGCTCCTGTGGCTTCATCCCATGTTACCAATTTATCTGCCAGATCTTACCCATTCTCAATTTTCTTCCTTTTGCTAAGACTTTAGGTGTTTCATGATGCTTCATTAGATCATTACAGATTGACCTGTCAAGATATATTCCCCCATCATTTTTGGAAAAATACATAGGTACCGTGCCATACAGAACAGATTATACAGATGTAATTTCTAATCTGTGGGCATTTCCATTCTAAAGGAGATGATGGATGTAGAGGAAAAGGAGGTGTAGCGGTGGTGGTGAGGAACAGAGAAGAACTGGGGGCAGCATATACAGGCGCCAGAATAAACATTAAACATACCATTCAACATGGCATGTATATTACAGGCTCTGCTGCCTCCTAGTATGTGGACTAGACTAGTTTGGCCCATTCGCCAATCTTGAAACAAACTTTACCACAAATAGCATTGTTTATATCTGGAATAAGTGGCCATTGTAAGAATTATAAGGAGAAATTTTATTGTTTTTGAACTCAGGCTTCAACATCAATCGGTCACTTAAACTAATATATTCTACTTCTATACTTTTGTAACAGTAATGGTGGATAACGTATTATAGAGAGCTTATTCTATGCCAGATGCATTGCCGTGAGTTTTATATGGATCACCTCCTCCTAAGAGTCATCTGGGGAAGGTCCCACAATTATCTCCATTTTATAAGGAAATGAGATTAGACATATTGGGAAGATTGTCCCAAGGTGGGACATCATTTCTCCAAGCAGACTCTAGAGCCCACACTCTTACCAACCACTGGTTTGAGTGCTTACAAATTAAAACTGATACACTATTACAGAGCTCTTCTTTGGGTGTCATTTTTAAAACTTCCATAAAGTAAAAACATTGGAGTAATAACTTTGTTTAAAGTTATTTATTCTGAGCTTGGACAGGTCATCCGGTTGAAACAAGAAGTCTGAAATCAGAGAGCAGGTAGGATTTGGAGTGAGGCACAAACCACAGGCCTTAAGTACAGGTCAATTCATTATTGCATTGATGCAGTAGGTTGAACTACTAAAAGGGGGCAAGTTTGCAAAGATTAAGGGAGCTCAATGTTCAGATTGAGAGAGAGGGGAAGTACAGTTTGACATTAATTAGCAAAACAGTTATCTACTAGGAAGGAAACTGAGGCTGATCAGTTTCAAATCAGCACGGTACTCAGGAGCAAATCCTCTGCTTTGGTAACCTGGGATGGCTGGTAGTAAAAAAGTCACTAGGAGCTCCCAGACTCTGGCTCCTTTAAAGCATGCAGAACAGGAGGAGAAACAACCCAGAGACTCGAGGGGGCCTGGAAAGGGATGTCTCTCTTGTATCCTTTCCTCACCTCCTGTGTGCACTGGTGTGAGCGTCAGATCCTGACCTTTGTGCAAGGAACGTTCTTGGACTTCTGTTTGCCTCTCCAGCAGCTGTTTCAGTAATACTTCCCTTGGAGATGTGCTGGGGAGCTAAAGCTTCAATACAACTTTCGCATCACTGTCAGCAGACTTTTTTCTTTTTTTTTCTCCACTTGCTGTGTTTCAAATGGAATGGGTCACACTGGCAAGAAAGGTAGAGCAATCAGACAACGCTTTGTGTGGTGGAACTGGCTTGGACTTTTCTGTTCACTTCTGTCCTTTTGTTTTTTTCTTCCGCCTTTCTTCTTAATGACATAATGAAGAATCCTTCCAGAATCTAGAACCAAACACTCTTCAGTTGTTAACATTTTTCCTTGATCAACTCAGGATTGGGGAGATCGGACATTACAACCGTCCTCTTGCTCAACGGCTGTGGTTTCACTATGACACAGAACACGTGACAGGAATGCCCATGAGGCAGGGAGAAGACTTATTTTTAATCATTCTCAGCCTCCTCCCCCATTCCGGGCAGCCCCGAGACATAACTAAGCTGGAACGGGTCTTATTTCCCAAAGGGCCTCGGGGATATACTGGCAGGAAACGGTTCAGAGACGTCCTTCAGAGACCAATGGTAGAATGCTTTAGGCAGTCAATGCATCTGTCAGGCTTTTGCGTATTTCAAAAATGTGTCTCTCAATCCCAACCCTTTAGTTACATTCTAGATAATCTCCACCAGTCAAAAAATTCGTTTGGTTTACTTCTCAGTCCTAACGCCGGCTACTTCTGGCCAGGTCTGCATTCCTCCCTGGCCTTTAGTTTCTCAGTGTGCAGTGCACACATGTTTGTATCAGGAATGGGAGAGGTGGTAAACCTTACGTGGCTATGATCGATTACTTAGGATGTCCTCTACCTATGCTTCTCATGAGCCTGTCAACGTCCCTGCTTTCAGATAATACTGGATTCCTAAATGTACGTGTGTATGTGTGTGTGTGTGTGTGTGTGTGTGTGTGTGTGTGTGTGTATGCTTTTCTGATCTCTGGCCTAACTACCTGTTTCCAACAGCAGGCAGTGTATCTCCACTTGATTTTTCAGCCCTTGCCTGAAATGCAACTAATCCTGGCTAGCCTTAACTATATCCCTTTTCTCAAGGGACTATTTTGACAGTAGTTATCATTTAACCATAATGTGCTTAGGGTGAAGCCCCTGAAAACATCTTTGGCGAAGGGAGAAGCAGCTCTGGTTTATCCTCACGTGTTTTCTACTGGTACGTATTTTTGTTTGGTTAGGCCACCTGGATCTCCAGCTCCTTGCGGACTGTGCTGGAGGGAGGTGGACCATATGTCTCTGAGCCCTGCACACCCAGCAACAGGGGAAGGCTTCCCATGGATGTCTTCTTTCATCTGGGTGGAGGGCTCTCCGTTTTGTTTTCTAAACCCTTCAGTTCAAATAAACAAATAAATGAATGTATCCTTCAGTTCATCAACTGAGTTTCAGACACACTCAATTTTGCTCTAATTTTGATTTTGGACCATCTTTTCAGAGAAAGAATTCAGTTCTCTAAAAAACCTAATGAAACCAACAATGGATCTAATGGTCAGACTGAGCTGATCATAAATCTGCATCCTTTTTAAGAAAAAAAAATCCCTCTTGACTAGAATGACAGTGTGTTTCATAAAAAATGGGTTATTATTTTATAAAGAATCTGATAATATTTAGCTCTAAAAAGATATTCCCAAATGGCCATAGGGCTATGGTCACTGGAAATCATAGGATGCTGGAAAATATAAAGCTATTTGAATTAGGTATTATTAGTCCCATTCAACAGATGAAGAAACCGAACTGTCAAGAAAGAGCTTCAGGAATTTGTTCAAGATCACACAGTTCATAAGTGGCAGAGCATAAAACGGAGCCCAAAGCTGGCTGAATTCAAAGCCAGAGCCCCTCCCCCCCCTTTTTTAAAAGATTTTACTTATTTATTTAAGGGAGAGAAAGAGAACAAGTGGGAGGGGGGAAGGGCAGAGGGAGAAGAATAAGAGGGAGCCCCTGACACAGGGCTCTTTCCCAGGACCCCGGGATCTTGACCTGAGCAGAAGGCAGCTGCTTTACCAACTGAGCCACCCAGGCGCCCCAAAGCCAGGGCTCTTAATTACTCCCTAAGACATTCTGATGACAAAGTATTTACTTATTCTACTTCAGTGGTAAAGAATACAAAAAAAGGAGTCTCTGAGTCACAATCAAAGTGGATGCACATGGGCCCAGGCATCTCAACAAAACATCACAAATCTTGTAAGAGAGGGGTGGGGTTAATTTTCTATTTTGTAGTTCTATATAGGCAAGTGGGCCAGCCTTGTTCTTTGGAGAACGAAGACTAGGGTTAACAGCTGCACTAAGAGTAGCTCTTTACCTCCCAAAAAAGACTTAATCTACAAATCCAGGAATGCACAGTACTGCTGGGGTGTGTTTTGGGCTTTGACTGAGGCAAGATCGGTTAAAATAACTGAAACAGGTCAGGCCTTATGCAGTTAGATACCACATGGCTCGGCCCCTATAGCAGGTGGAAATCTTGATCTATTTCTTTCCCTCCCTCTTCTCCTCTTCCTCTTCCTGATATATTATTAAATACAGAACAGGTATTTATATTCAGAGAAACCATTTGCTTCCATCTGCAAGACTTTTGCAAGGGGAACTCCTTCTCAACTCACTAATTTCTTTTCATTGTTTGTTTTACCTTTTATTTTAAAATAATTTTAGACACATGGATATTGCAAAGTAGTACAGAGTTTCTGTGTACCTTTCATCAACTTGCCAGTTGCAAGTCACGCCAAACAGATAAGAATCACATGAAACTTAAAGATAGATGGGCTAATCTAGGAACGAATGCCTTGAAAAGAGGCTGATTCTTCTGAAGTCTGTTCTATTCTTCTCTCCCTGTAGCTCAGTGTCATTTTCCCTTCCAGGTTAGCTTTGGTTTTAAAAGTTCAGGACTGTAGGAATGATTATCCTTGTATTTTTAGCTGTTCACAGAGCCAGAGGATATCTTCAGAATTTGGTTTTCTTTTTTAGAAATGTGACTCTATTAGAGCCTTTATATCTTTCAGTTTGATGCCCTGAACCTTTATGTCCATGGGACTATATCATAGACATCACGGAAGAATTAACCACAGAAAGTCACTATTGGAGTTTCAAAGACTGGGTGGAAGTAGTTGGAAATAATTTTTTTCCATAGCTGATGTATCAATAAGCAGCCCGGATTCTCTCAGACTTTCTCCTCTTAGGAGATCTTGCTGGTAGGAGAAGTCTGGAAATGGAAGAGTGATTGACACACTCTCCAAAGCAAATTAAACATGTAAAGTTTCATACTAGAACCTTCCTTCAGACTTTCCCCTGGAAGACATGCTAAGAGGTGTCTTAAAGGATGACTGGAACCAGAAAGGAAAATGTCAAACAGGAAGAGTAAGAAGAGGAAGAAAATTCAATACCACCTAACTTTGATAGGGGAGTAGAGAAAAGGGGGCCAGAAAAGACAAAAATTCAAAATGACAGTAGTTTCAAAATGCCATATAATGAGGGCCATGGGATATTACTGGGATGAGATTTGTTGGTAACAAGTTCAAGATGGTCTCATTTTATTCTGGACCCAGTTCTAAAGATGATCATGTGAATTAAGGTTGATATTTGTGAAGCCTAGCAAATATAGTTCCTGAGTGCTTGTTTTGACCACGTTGTTACTAGCTCTTGTCCATAAGGGCCACTTTTCTCTTGAGGTCCTTGATAACTCTTTGCAGTTTTGTGTGAAGAGGTATGTTCAGATAAAATGGTGATTCACTGGCTAGGGAAGAAAGACCCTTGTATTTTCAGCCACTTACTATGGTGGACAGGCCCTGGTGATTACTGTTTGTGGACCGGCTTTCTGGTATTCACTTCCTTGCATAATCATTTCCCCTTGGGTATGGACAGAACCTGTAATTGGCGTATAATCAATATTGCAAGGGTGTTGGGATGTCACTCTTGTGATTATCTTACATTATATAAGACTCTTTCTCGCTAGGAGTCTATTGCTGGCTTGGAAGAAGCAAAGTGCCAGGAAATCTTGGTTCGTGGCAGAACCAAGCTGCCACAAGGAAATAAAATCTGCCAATACCTAGATGAACTTGAAAGCAGACCCTTTCCCAGTTGAGCCTCTAGATGACATGCCAGCCCTGATGTCTTCAGTACAGCTTTGCAGAGGACAAAGTTAAACTGCACCCACCCTCGGAACCGTAGAAAATGTGAGATAACAAACATGAATTGTTTTAAGTCACAAATCTGTGGTAATTCGTTAAACAGCAATAGAAACTTAATACACATACCAAGGGCCCAATCTGCCCAGACTTCTATACCACATGTCATGGGGCATAAGAAAGTAATAGGAAACATATGCCCAGAGAACACTTAAACTTATTAGGAAAGACTAAGTACAAACCAGAAAGACTTAGAAAATTATGCCAGATAATATATAAAAGTGGTTAGCTTTTCATTATAACCAATTTCTCTTCTTCTTGGGCACATCCTAGCCAACATTTCTCAGCCTCCAGTGAAATTACATGTGGCCACGTGGCTGAGTTTATCTAGTGCAATGTGGATGGAATTAATGTGGACCACTTTCAGGTCTAGCTCATAAAATCCTCCCATATGAAGGTATTCATGTTCTCTCCCTTTCCAAAAAACTGTATTTAGACCCCAAAAAGCCCCTGGAAGTAATGTTGAGGATAACAGCATTGCTGTTGGCCAGGTCCCAGAATGACAGTGTAGAGAAGTGTCCCCCACTTCTTGCCTCCTGGAACTACATTGGACTGTACATATGAATGAGATAAATCTCTTTTATGTTTGAGCAAGTAACACTTTGGGGGCCTATTTGTCACAGAAGCATTAGTCTTCCTTATTTTTCACACCTTCCTTTAAATGTAATTTGATATTTCAAAGTGAACTAAATATTATGAATTCAAACAAATCAAAGTAATGATAATTTTACTTTTTGCTTTTCAAACTCCAAAGATACAGATACACCCTATAGCAAAAGAGGGAGGAAAGAGGGTTATATACCCTCTTGCAAATTCCTGATTTATAAACCAAATAAATCATCATTTTCAATTTGAAACACTTTATATTTCATCATGAAACATCCTGTATGTGTAACAGTCTTTTTTTTTTTTTTTAAACTCCATTTTTAGATGCAAAAAGGTTAAATGATCTGTGAACACCAAGAAAGGGGCAACATTCAGGTTGAAAAGTTCTATGTCCCAAATCCTATCTATAGTAACAAGGAGGAATAAAGGATGACTCACGAGTTGAGTTAATCCTGGTAGACTTCTTGGGAGAGGTAAGTTCATAACTTGGTTTGGAATAGATAAACTTACATGATCCGGTATAAGCAAACCAAGGACTCCTTTTGGACTGTGAATGAATGAGCACAGGTCATTGAGAGAATAACAAACAATCTGGTTTGGATGGATGCAATGCATCACACTGAGAAGTAAGGAGTGCAGAGATGAAAGAGACTAGCTGGCTTAAGTACAGGCTTGGTTTTCATCTATTAGGGAAGCCAATTCAGAATCTTTCCAGAGAGGTAATAGACTAGAAATGTATCTTTTTTTTTTAAAATATTTTATTTATTTATTTGACAGAGATAGAGACAGCCAGCGAGAGAGGGAACACAAGCAGGGGGAGTGGGAGAGGAAGAAGCAGGCTCATAGCGGAGGAGCCTGACGTGGGGCTCGATCCCGGAACGCTGGGATCACGCCCTGAGCTGAAGGCAGGCGCTTTACCGCTGTGCCACCCAGGCCCCTAGAAATGTATCTTGAAACAATTGATTGGGTACCTGATAGAAGAGTGCATTAGTAGAATCATACAGAAGATAGATCCACCAGGAGGCTATTGTAGAATTCCAAAAGTTAGATTAAGAGAGTCCAGATTAGACTAGTATCTATGGAAATAGTAGTTTCATATTTTCAAAAGGAATGGGGTTAGAGAAAAGCAGGCTAGTGGAGAAGATTACCCTAGAGGAAAAAAATATTATTATTTTTTAATTAATAGACTGAATGAAAAGTAGAGGAAAAGGGAGCAAGGGAGAATACAGGCCCCATGAGAAGATCCAGGTGCTAGGGAATAGGAAGATTGATTCATCACTTCTCTCAGCCACAATGACTGAGTATGTCCTATGTTCCAGGCAGTCTGTGAGGCACAGGGAATTTAAAGAAGAGTAAGACTTTGTTTACCTCCTGAAGATCTCCCAACTGAATGGGCTAGAGTGGCAGGGAGCTGTCACAGGGATATCAATAAATTATCATGGGAAAACAGAAGGCAGAACATCTGATTTTGCTCATGGGCATTTAGGAAGACATATCAGAGCAGATTATGTTTCTATTTGGCTGAAAACAACTAGTCTAAATTTTCCAGGTGAAGGAGAAAGGGAAGGGTATTTCTGGCCAAGGAACAGCAACTGCAGAGTGGAGAAGTGTGAAAGATCTTGGTAATAAGGTCACTGTATATGGAGGTTAGGATGGGTCAAAGGATGGGACAGAGAGAAATTAGAAATTAGAGAGGTTTGCTTCAGGAAGCCCCGGAAATCATATTTGTGTTATATCAGTGAGGTTTTGGGATTTGTTTCCAAATGGTGTTATCAATTTTTTCATCGGCAAACTGGGATCTATTACCTTTGGAACACGGTATACCTACCATGCATATCCAGAGACAAGGCACATGAAAGTCAACTAAGGGGAAAAAATAAACTGGATATAATAAAACACAGGAAACAAATCAGAAAGAGATAAGTAACTGGCAAATATTGCAGAAGAAATTTATGCACTGTCAAGTGAAAACCCAGTCACTTAAACTCTAAAGAGCTGTCACTACAAAGAAGAAAACTTAAACAAATGGTCCAGCCGCCAGAACTCCCGAATCCCATGTCACTCATCTGGGTGGGCTCTTTGATCATTTCAAAGGAAAGAAGAAGGAAGTAGCTCCATTCAGCTTTCTTAGCTGCTCCCACCTGATTCATTCTTTTATACCACAAGCCAGTCAATCTAAAGTCTGGTGACAAATGAGGCATGGGCACGTGAGAGCTTGGATTGAAGGGAACTGAGTGAGAAAAAGTAAGAACAATGGTGGCAGTGTCCAGAGAAGGTTTGAAAACCAAAATCAAAGATAACAAGGGGGTTATCTTAAAGGGGTAGGGAAACAAAGATCTAGTCCCTTTTTGGGTAAGATGATGGAGACCAAAATTAAGTAAAAGGAGGTAGATACACACTCAGGTCTCTTTCTTTTGAGTCATGACCAAAAGAGAAGAGAGCTCAGGCCAACTCCAAAGAACACAGAGACAGCCTAGGTTAATGTTAAAAATTGACGGTTGGGGAGAGAGAGAGAGAGAGAGGGAGAGAGAGAGAGAGAGAGAGAGAGAGAGAAACTCCTTCCAGTTTCTCTTGTATTTTCTTACTTAAAGACAAAGGTCTCTTTCTTAGACTTTTAACTACTCTCAGAACTTAAAAAGGAGCGTCAAAGTCCCCTGAAGGCAGAATAGGCTCAGATAAGAGAAAGGGCGCTTCTCACTGTGAACTCAGAGTGCCCTCTCTCTCCACCTGTTAGGGAAGTAGAGGACAGCATGCATGATACTACTGCCTAAGAGTGAGGTCACCTTTCCATTTTAGGAGAAAATAGTGGACAGTTCAGCTTGGCTTTTCAAAGAGGATTTTAAAAGATAGTCTCCCTCCAAATAGCTTCTCTTCCCTCTGTTCTCTCACTTTTAAAGTGTCAATTCCTTGAGTTGACCAAGCCACACTTGAAAGTGATCAATAAGTACCATTCACTGAATACACAAGAATCAAATGTTATGGGGAAAGGCAAAGAAAGACAACATCCTTGATTTCACAGACCTCTTTTCTCAGAATCCCCAGATATTAGATCAAATATATATTTGAAGATACCATCTAGTCCTTTGCCTTTGCAACTTAAAAAATATATATATATCAGACTTCCCCCCTCCCCCAAACAAATTCTTAATGTAATTTCAAAATACCAAACAGATAAAAGCAGAATGAGGGGAATTCTGAGCCTCACCTTCTGACCAGACCACCCTCTCCCAACTTCACTCCCATCTCCAGTGGCCTCCCAGGTTCTTCTACTGAACCCAGAATCTTGGAGAACACAGTTTTACAGTCACCGATTTAGTCTAATCTGTTTTTATTCTTTTCCTAAAGAGAAAACATGCTTGGAAAGGAGGCTGATTGGTTGTAGGAATCAGGGAAGGGTGACCTAGAGAGAATATCGGGCCTGGAATCAGGAGATTTAGTCCAAACTGTCCCTCTAGTTAACCATTTGACTTTGGCAAGTCCCTTAATGGCCTCTGTTCCTTTATTTTTATAGCTCTCAGTTTGTAACGGATGCCCTCCAATGGCCCTTCCATCTGTAATATTTTAGAAGTCTGTTACTTTTTCTATCCTTAGCTTCTGTCGAAGTGGACTTCACAATGTGAAACATTCAAATGCTTTAGAAGGTTGGTTGAGCTTAGCTAGTGAGACAGCTTTGTTGACAAACGTCACTAGGTCAACATATGTTGTCATAACATCGACAAAGGGGGGATGGACTGGTTGCCTTATTCATTCAGCTTAATAATAAAAACAGAAAGACATCTTCATCACAAAATACCCCTACATGGATTTTACTCTTTCACAGTCCAGGCAGTGGGCAATGGGAAAATTCAATGTGGGAGGTACTCTAGCATTTTAATTTCAGTTTAATCAAAAAAAGACCCTTAGACATTACCTCGATCAGGAAAGCATGAGACATACCAAAACCTACTAAATATTATTAGCACCAGGCTTCCCAGTGTTTGCTGGATGATCAGATCACCTAGAGAGCTTATAAAATATATATATCACAATGCCTGTGAAGACCTTTGATTCATAGGTTTGGGGCATATTTTTATTGTCTGCCGTGATTGATTCTGATAATCAGGCAAGTATGGAAAACATGATGTTAGTGCAAACCCTCTCTGTGTTTTACTACTTATAGGGGAAAAAAACAAGACCAATATAAATCGTGTATCAGAATCAAAGCTTTAGTGATTGCCAGCAATCACTGGCAACAGGTGCAAGAAAACTGCCAATGGTTTTATCTAAGACATCTTAAGAGAAGTTCCCTCTGTAACTGAAGACACATGTGGCATATATTCGGTTCTAGGATATATGTATTTTTAATATCTTCTCTGCCATTTGACTGCATATAATTGACCTCACTGTAACCTACAGAGGAGGGAGATTTAGAAGCAAACCAGTATGACAGGGAAATGGCCCAATTATGCTGAGCCTTGATGTTCTCTTAGCAAAGCAGATAGAGACAGTATGCTAAGACACACAGGGAAGTGGGAGGCACTGGGAGAGTGTCGTTAGATGAGGGAGATGAAAGGACAGCAATTATTCTAATAATCTACGGAGAGGGTACAGTAATGCTTCCTATAATTGCTGAGTGATGCATGAAGTCAATAATTTTAACTGGCCTTTAAGAAAATTTTTTTTCTAGAATGAAAACTAATTTTGCTTTTCAACCCTTGGGCTAGTGAAAAGTATTAATCACTCCCCATTAAACAGCAGCCAGCCAAATCTGTTTCAATATCCCTCACTCAAGATGAAGACGACCAGTGATTACCAGAGACTCATGTCCAGTGTTGAATGATATCTGTTTTATTTGGACAAATGGTCATTAGACTCTGTATTGATTCTTGTGATTTGTTTTGTTTTGTTTTCCCTCTCCTTTTTCTCCAGATCCGATGCTGGCTAAAATCAGTTTCCAAGATTTTGGAAAACTGACCATAAGGAAGGAAAATCCATCTCTGATAACTTGAAGATAAATGCTTATAAACTAACCTGCTAGTAAGCAGAAGCAGGAGCACCTTTCTTTGCAGTGTCAAAAAAATAGTCACGTAAGTCTAGATACATAACTGCTACTAAAAACAAAAACACTTTTGCATTGTGTTACTTTATCCTCCCTCCAATACACACACGTATTCACACAAGCAGTTGGCTAAGATAACTGCCAGAATACCAAATACGGGGGGCCTGGGGAGAAAACCCTCCATGCATGCCTAATGAGTGAAGAAAGAATGAAGGAGTGAGTGAATGAATGAACCAATTAATCAATGCCATTATTTTGTTCCTAGAAGCAAATTTTTTTTTTTTTTTTTTTTGGCATTTGTGTCCTAGGCGAGGGAGACTGATAGAATGGAAGACAGGTTGTCAGGAATTGTACTGGTCACCATCTCTAGTCATGAAAGCAATCCCTTACTCCATCCTTTAATTTTTTAAATTTAAATTCAATTAGCCAACATAGAGTACATCATTAGTTTCTGATGTAGCGTTCAATGATTCATGAATTGTGTATAACACAGAATTGCTCATCACTCCTCCTTAAGGCCCATCATCCAGTTACCCCATCCCCCCACCTCCCCTCCAGCAACCCTCAGTTTGTTTCCCAGAGTCAAGAGTCTCTCATGGTTTGTCTCCCTCTCTGATTTCTTCCCATTTAGTTTTCCCTCCCTTCCCGTGTGATCCTCTGCACTGTTTCTTATATTCCACATGAGAGTGAAACCATATGATAATTGTCTTTCTCTGCTTGACTTATTTCACTTAGCATAATCCCCTCCAGTTCCATCCACATCCATATAAACGGTAGGAATTCATCCTTTTTGATGGTTGAGTAATATTCCATTATATATATGAACCACATCTTCTTTACCCATTCATCTGTTGAAGGATCTCTTGGCTCCTTCCATAGTTTGTCTATTGTGGACATTGCTGCTATGAACATTGGGTTTCACGTGCCCCTCTTTTTCACAACATCTGTATCTTTGGGGCAAATACCCAGTAGTGTTATTCCACCTTTTAATGACCTATATTTATTAAGCATCTACTATGAGCCGGGCACTATTTTAGGGTGCTGAGGTCAGAGCAGTGATTTAGTAAAATCAGACCATTTAAGCGTTTAAGCCCTTGCTCTGCCATTTATTGCATGCATGACCTTGCATTCATTACGTAGCCCTCCTGTGCCTTCTCTCTCACTTTCTAATATAGTCCCTCCATCATGGGGTTAGAGTGATGAGTGTGTAAATGAATTAGTAGCGACAGAGTGCATAGAACAGTGTCTGGTACCTGGGAAGGGCTCAGTTCATATCGGCTGCTATTATTATCAGTACAATTCCTCCTCCCTTACTGGGCTGTAACTCCTTGAGGGTTTCCTCCACTCTTGGATCCCCAGCACCTAGTCCAGGGCCTGACACTGGTTGGTACTTAAGGGATAATCGGAATTCTACTTGGAGCCCCACAGTCAATCCAGTAAAGAAATTTACTAACACAGTTTTAGCCCTAATTTTAACTCATTCCGAAATCAACATTTGGGTTAAGGAACACTGCTCATTAGGCCCATCAATCTAAATACAGTATAATTATAGCAAAGGCTGTTCTATCCAGTGTTCTGTAATTGGAGCTTCCTATTCACTAGCACTTTCCCAAATTCCCACAATAATCACTGATGTTCGTAATGACAGCCCTGAGGCAGCACAAAATCCTTTCGGATAACCGAGAACGATTACACTGTGTTCTGTCTAGCTGAGAGCATTTCACTGTTGCCTTGGTCTTTGAAAATATGTAATCCCTGGTTGTTATCCAAGGGGAATCTCTTTTCACCAGAGATCAGATTTCTTAGACTGCACTACCCTTTGATCGGCTCAGATACCTGTTTACTGTACTTACAACTGGACGACCAAGCTTGCCCAGAATCACATGAGTGTGTGATACATAATTAGGTCATAGCCTGGTCCACAAGGGGAATAATTATCTGATTTTTTTCCTTTCCCTTTCTTTCTCTTTTTCTTTTTTTTAGTAGAAAACTGTAAGTTATCAAAAAAGTACTCCTCCCAGATTGCTCGATCATGGAGATTGTTTCAAGGTAAGAAAAAAAAAAAAAACAAAACCCCAACACTGCTTGATGCTTTCCCTCAAGCATTTTAAATTTCAGTTTGCAGTTAATCCCTTTCATTTTAGTATTTGACTAATTGATGGAGATGACACATTTTAAACATAAAATGACTGCTTTCAACCCTAATCACTAGTTTATGGCTTTTTAATTTTTTTTTTTTTGCACATACCAATTTAATGTGGGTAGGGGTAGAATAACATCATCATTGTAAAGATCTTTATCGATTACCTTAATTATTGAAAATACTGATAACTGAGTGGAAAATATTTTGGAAAAGTACTCTGAATTACCACCCGTGCAATTTCAGGCAATTTTCCTATTGACTACGTGCTTTGGTTTTCTCATCTGTGAAATGGTATTAATAATCAGTCCTACTTCACAGAATTGTAATGATTACATGTAAAATGCTTAGAACAGTGCCTGGTATATAGCAAGAAGTCGATAAACGCTAGCTACTAATCATATAATTTGCCCTTCGATTTATATACCTTACAAGAGTGTTGGGACTTTTGAGGGTCCCCTGTATTTATTATATAGTTAACATTTCAGATTGTTAGAGGAGGTGGAGTTTTCAAAGGAGAAGGAGAAAAAGGAGAAGAAGGAGAAAGAAAAGAAGGAGGAGACGGAGGAGATGGAGGAGAAGGAGTCCCCGCTGCAGCTGTCCCACCTGCCTGCTGCTGTATTGAGATCCTGAATTCAGAACTCTGACTCAGTATGCTACCCTTGTTCCTCATTTATTCCTCCTCAATGTATTTCTCTTTGAAGGGGAGGTGATGTGCCTTTTTCTTTAGTGGAAGAACTCTCAGTTGCTTGGTAACAAAGCAGAAAATCAATGGCAAGCCTGGCCTTGGCAGTCCCAGTATGCTTCATACCCTGGTCCTCTGTCCTAAAGAACACTCCGTGGCCACTGTGTCAGCCTGCAGATTCTCAAAGCCCTAGACCCCAGGTGGCAGGATGCCACTTAGAGAGAAAGGAAGGCTAGGCTTCTTCTAAAAGTTCTTTGTAGTAATGACTGAAAAAAACAACACCAACATGGAAATGAGGAGTTCAGATTAACAAGTCCCCAAACCCACCTTATCCCCTTATCCCTGTCCCCGATGAGTATCAACAGAAATGCCTGGAACATTCTCCAGTGAGGCTATACAGGGGTAACACTTCTGTTACTCTCTTTCCAGGTAGCTTGATCTCTCAAACACACCATATTTGGTCAAGCAAAGGGAAATATACACATAAACCATCCAGTGCTTATGGCCAACACAAAGTACTCCCGTAAACCCACACATCCTCTACCACTGTCAGGACCAGGCTGCCTGGTGAGGCCCTCAGCTTGTCCTGTTCTAGCACCCCTTTCTCCATACTACGTGCTGTTATTGTTCAGGTTTGTATTTTACATTTTACAATCTCTTTCTCATGCCTTATCTCATCTGATCCTTAAAGTGACTCCTTGGAAAACAGAGCAGGTGTTATCTCCACTCCGAAATACAAAGAACCTCCCCATCTAGAAAGTTTGGAGCTAAGACGTTAATTCAGGCATTTTGACGCAGAATGCAGGAATTACTGTACTACCCTACACTGATTTCCTTCTTTCATTTTTTTATAGACAATAATATTTATAATGAGAGCTAATGTTTGGCACTTACAATGTGCAACTGACTGTTCTATGCTTTTTGTACATTTATTCATTTTAATCTTCTATGACCCCTATTTTACAAATGTAGAAACTGAGGTACAGAGAGATCAAGTGACTTCCCTAATGTCATACAACTATTCAAATCCAGCCAGTTGGGCTCCAGAGTCTGTGTTTCCAAACCCTATTCTATACTTTGTCTTAATGACTAATGAGAGGATAGTTTGGTGAAGCTAGAAGAATGGGGTTTTTTTTTTTTGTTTGGTTGGTTGGTGGGTTTTTTAAACTTAATGAAAGCTTTATTTATAGAACTTTTTTTTTATTATATCATGATAGTTGCCATAAAGTACTTCATTAGTTTTTGATGTAGTGTTCCATGCTTCATTGTTTGCATATAACACCCAGTGCTCATTGCTATATGTGCCCTCCTTAATACCCATCACCATGCTAGAAGAGTGTGCAATGGAAAAATATTCCAATGTATAAATTAGAATCAACAGCTAAGGAAGTGACTGATGCCCAAGTTCAGTGGAGAAAGGAAAGGTAGGAGGGATGGTATTGATCTAATAAATCTATTTTCAAATAATTCTTTCTGTTAAAGAGTACTTGTGGACTGTCACAGATTGAAGGATATCAAGGAGACATGAAGAATAAATGAAATGTGGTATTTTAGACTAAACCCTAGAACATAAGAAGAACATTAGTTGATCAGGAATCAGGAAAATCTGAATAGAGTCTACAGTTAATAGTATTGTAAAAAAATGAATTTCTGACGTGTTAACATTAGAGGAAGCTGGGTGAAGGGTATAAAGATCTCTACATCATCTTTGCAACTTTTCTATAAATCCAAAATTATTTCAAATAAAAATTTTACAAAATTATTTGTAGGTGAAGTGTATTTCAGACTACAATTATAAACTGTCCTTCCCCAAAGCAACAACTTCAATCCCTATTTTTTCTAAATAATTGACTCTTTCCTATGTATGTCTTTTTTAAAAAAAAGATTTTACTTATTTATTTGAGAGAGAGAGAGAGAACGAGCAGGAGAAGAGGCAAGCCCACTCCCTGCTGAGTGTGAGGCCCAAGGTGGGGTCGGATGCAGGCCAATCCCAGGACCTAAGATCATGACCCGAGCTGAAGTCAGACACTTAACCGACTGAGCCCCTCCTATGTACGTCTTTTGAAGATTACCGTTTTTGGTCCATTGCAGAAAAGATCCACCTTAATGATGTTCTCTTTGCTTCCTTCATGCAAGACCTCTAAGAAAGATGGCTTTAGAGGATGATCATATGTAATGAAACTGAAACTCACTTCTCCCTTTTGTTGCCCTCTGCATATAATCAGTTTTCAAGTTTCTGGGGGATTAGTTGAAATTTTGACAGGCTAGAAACAGTCTCCTCAGTCCGCCTAAATGCAGCCATTTCTCAGATGAAATGGGAGGTTAATGAAGACAGCGGAAACCATTACTTATTTTTTTGTGTCAGGATATAAATCTTTTGATGTAAAGAAAGGATTCTGTTTGTTTTGTTTTAATGATCTTTATTTTTAGGTGAACCATTTCAGGCTCAAAGATAGTCAAATCTCAAAGAAAAATCTAGTAAGAGAGTTTAAGTGACAGATTTCAAGCATACACTTCTCATACGTCCTTATTAACTTTGCGATTAAATTCCCCTTTGGTACATTTACTGAAGACACATTTATTGAGCACATTGATGCGATGGACAGGACCAGGACCCTGTCTTTAAGGAACATGCCATCTGGCAAAAGGAACTGAGTAAGAAAGAAAATTATGACACTTTGATACTATCCCTAGTATGGACAGCTTTTTTTTTTTTTTTTAAGATTTTATTTATTTATTTGTCATAGAGAGAGAGAGAGAGAGAGAACACAAGCCAGGGGAGCAGCAGGCAGAGGGAGAAGCAGGCTCCCTGCCAAGCAAGGAACCTGATGCGGGGGCTCAAGCCCAGGACCCTGGGATCATGACCTGAGCTGAAGGCAGCTGCTTACCTGACTGAGCCACCCAGGCATCCCAGGACCAGCTTTTTGTCATTCAATTCAATATAGATATTTTCATTAATTAATTGAGATCTTGTGGAAAATTTTGTTGAAACATAATGCTAAGACTAACCTTAATTTCAAACTTGGTAATAATCTATTCTGTCAAATCAAATTCCAGTGGAGATTTTAAGAAATGAAGAGGATCTTAATCCATCTTTTAATATACTACTGGTGGATGAAATAGCCACTTTTTACAGCCCACGAAAGCATGACAGATCATAGGTGGATAAAATCCACACTCATTCATCCCATGGTTGAGTGTATTTCAGGCTTCATTTATAGACTACCTTAAGAACAACTTCAATCCCTGGTTTCCTTTTTTCTTTTTTTCTAAATTTTGCCTCTTTTCCATCTACACGGACATGCTGCAAGGAATACCTCATTTGCTCAAATGTTTTTGGATGCTTGCCCAATAGAAGATTTTAGCATGTGTCTCTCAAGAAGACGTTGTCACCACTGTAACTCGGTCCACTTTGTAGGCACTGCTCTGGGCTAAAGCCCTTCCGTAAATCTCTAAATCCATTCTGAATGTACAGCTTTCAAGTGTTCAGATTCTATTCTCTGGCCTTGAATTGTCTGTTGTACTCATTAATTACCTTTTTGTGAAAGCAAAAAGAATAAAAAAAAAGAAAGAAAGAAATCTCTCTCAATTTCCCTAAAGCCCCAGACCTTTCTTAGGATTCACCAAGAAAAGCAATTATCTTTTTGTACGGTATTGATCTGTCTGGACATTTCCTCTCAGTGGATCATCCGTTTAGTTCTGGAATTTAAAAATCCTCACAATGCCAACCTCTGTGTGACCACCTGAATTAATGTCCATTCCTCACCTGCAGGCACCCACCATTGGTCAAGTTCATTATCATATTAAGCTGTTTCACACAGGAATTTCACTCAGGAAGGAAAATACTTTGGTGTTCCTGTTGTGCATGTATTTGGCATTTCTTCACTTAGTACTATTTAATAAGACTCTAAACTTTGATTAATCAACTAAGCTCCAAAATTGAAAACATGCTCTTTGGGAGGAAACACCTGAGATCATTCACTGAAGTCTTGTAGAATTTACTGTATCACAGTACTTTCCACGCATGTTGATAAAAATGTACGTAGGAGTATCTGGCCATAGAAAGGCAGACATAATCTTCACGTAATTCATGACACCACTAAATTCTCTGAAGGTTTCATTGGTAAATATATTCTAGAAAATGATACATTAGCAATAACACTGACTATCTTGCAAAATCACTTTGGAACAAGAGAAAGCATTGAGAATGGGTACCTGCTGACAAATTCAAATTTTTTTTTTCTTTACTTACTGATGTATAAAATTAGGTTTAGGGTGATTTTTCTAGCTGACCAGCTAGTTTTCTCAATATTAACATTAACTAAATATTAACATTAAGCTGCATTTTAATTGATTCTTTTGAAGTTTAGATACAATACACAGGGACTCAAGAGCTGGGACTTCTGGATATTCTTTCTGAGTTGGCCAAGCCAGTTTAACAGCGGCAAAGTAGTGGTAACTTCCTGATGTGGGCACTCTGGTTCAGTAGGCATACCAACAAGTTCCAGGAACTCATCTATGAGAAGGCAGATAGATGCTCACTTGTGACTAGTCTGAGTCATAGTTAGTATGGTCTGTGATTGCCAGATGGTTATATCTACCAGACAATTGATTGTCTCCTAAAATAGGGCCGTCCATAATCTTCAGATGATATAAAAATGATACAATTTTGACAGAAATAATATTTAAACCGAGTAAGATGCTTCTTAGTGTTCAAATATACTCTCTACCTGAATTTACTCTTACTTAGGAGAAAACAAATTACCTTCTCAAATCAACCATTGTGTGGAAAATTTTGCCACTTGTCTATCATGCTAATTGGCATTTGTAGACAGGCTCACACTCCTCCCCAAAGATATATAAAGTCAAATCTTATCAGAGTATATAAAGCCTCCTTGGCAAGATTTTGTGGGTTCTGCTAGCAGTAACTAATTTTCAAGATTTTCCCAGGTAAGCAGTGGTTTCCCCAAAGCCTTGTGACTGGCTTTCTCTCTTGTTAGTCAAGGTATGAACTATGCAGACACATGAGTGGAAAAGCTGATAAAACAATCTCTTGGTTTCATCTTGTTGCCTTCCTCTCTAGGGACCAATGTGACATGAGTGCGTCATAGAACAGAACAGCCTGGAGGCTGAAGGATTCAAGGGACAGATCGTGTAGGCATTAGGAAATCCCGGGAAGAAGAAAGAACCTGGATTTTGGTTCTAGGTACACCTGGATTTAAATATGGTCTCAGCTGTTTACAAGTGGCAGCAAACCTTGGCAAGTCCCTTAACCTCTGAGTTTTGGATCCCCGATTGTTACATGAGGATAATTCCTATCTTTGAGATCTCTGAGGGGATTACAGGAAAAACGAAGCAAAACGAAACAAAAGCAGACACCCCCCCCCACACACATACACACTCCTGCACCAGTCAATGCTTTAGGCATAGCAGCCATTTTTATAAGAAAACATCACTCCGTTTAAGGGTGTGTTTAATTCTAATGAAGTATTTGAATTGGGTTTGTACCTCACTTGGGGTTTTCTCATGAAAGGCAAGTTATTAGATATTTGAAGGGGTATCTCATTGCTTCTTAAGAAGGGTCTTCTTTCTTCCCAGACTAACTTCCACCCCTACTCCAATTGGACTGAATGTTCATATTTGAGATTATCTGCACTAATCATGTAAAATGTAATAAAGAGGAAATCCTAAGAGGGCTTTAGAAAGAGGGAAAACTAAAAAGAAGTGCTTCACATTTATTCTTGGGCTATCCTTTGAGTAAAACGAGCCATGTATCTATGGTAGGCAGTTCAATACCAATGCGGATGCTAAATTACCTGGCCAACCTGTGCAAACTCCAATAATTTTTCCTTCTCAGATTAGAGCAAGGTGTGGCTCGGGGTTTACCTGACTGGACTGATGTGCCACTGGCAGCAAACCAGGAGCACAGGAAACACATTACACTGTACAGAGATTCCCCCCCCCCTTCCTCTATGTGGTCCATGACATAAGGCCACAAGCAGGTAGAAATGCATGGGAAGAGAAACATGAGGCATGAACAGCACTGTGGCTGAAGACCAGCGTCCAAGAGGCATTACACCTCTGAAGAATATTATGTAATCCTGGCACAAGTAGATTAGCCAATGCAACCCAATTGCTAAACCTTATTTAGCAACCCTGGATGCTTTATGCATTCCCTGCCATTGTGTGCCTGTGTTTCTAAAATCAGGAGGAGCTTGTATGTGCCAAGTACAGTGTTATGCACATTACATATATGATCACATTCCATTTTCTTAACAGGTGTGGAAGGTATAGATTATAACCCTGAAGCACAGCTCTGGAAAGTGACAGGCTACTGCTTATGACCATCCCAGGAGGAAAAGATAGAGCTAGGGTCAAAACCCAAGCTGATCTGATAGAGATCAAAACACTGTTGAAAGGATGCCTTGTTGACTTCCTCTGAGATCCCCTGAAGAAGGGGATCTCAAGGGTTTTCACTTCATTCAAGTCTCTCAATCTACTTGTCCCGTTGCTTGCAGCAGATGACCATAAAAGTTTTTTCACTGGGAAGTTTAAGAATATCAGATGTGAACTTCCTTGACTCTCCTCCTGTTCATATATTTTGGTGCAATTCCCCAACCCCGTTCTCATCTGTGTTCCATAGGAGGGGTGACCAAAATTAAAACACCCCCCCTTGGTTTTTCTTCCCTTTCCCTGCTTTCTCCAGTTCCAAGTTGGCCAATTTTTTCTACCTCTTCTCCCACGCAATGTCAGTCTCTGCTTTTGTACTGGCCCTTTCTCTTGTGCCTGAAAAGATCCTTATATCTCTTTTACACACACTTGCACACTGTTGTCTGTCACTACCTTGATGGAGATGACCTATGAGTTGCAACTCTGTGATGTAAGTAGGGCATATATAGTCCCCATTTTCACATATCAAAAAACTGGTTGTCAAGACCCCACGGTCTTGAACCCTATGGCCAAGACCCTATGATGGCAAAAGTAGGGAGGATAAAACTCAGGTCTCCCACTCTCTTTCTATATGCAAAGCCAACGACCACTCAATGCCCATCGTGACATTTAAGATGGCCTCTTTCAGGGAAGGTCACTGCAGCAAGTTTCACTTTTGTCTCTGGAGCATGGAGACTGCCTCATCCATGGAACAGAGCTGCCAGCCCCGGGTGCCGGGGCCCTGCTTATGGTAAGTGACACATCTCTAATTATCGCATTGCCCAGACATCGTAATCCATCCTCTCAGGTATGAAGGCCCATTAATAACTCTCTGGGGAAGGAAGGCAGTGTCCCAGATGCAGTCCTGTCACATGATCTGCTCTCTGATACAGAGTTCCCGTAATCAGTGCTAACATGCCCTCCAATGTGTCACAACACTCATTGTCTCTCAGCCTCTCACAATATACACAAGGAAGCAAACCCCCTTATCATTTAATAACACGCCCTGATACTGAACACTGGAGAAAATGGAAACACTCCAAGGGAGAGGAGAAAGCTACTTATGTGAGGAAGTTATTAAAGTTGTAATGCAGGCTCTCCCACAGTTGAGAGTTCAGAGAGATGAACAGATCCTACTTTAACCCTACTGCTGCCATCACCCTCAGGCTGGGCAGATTTCCGGCAGGACAAGGCCCCCGAGCACACAGAGGAGATGCTTCGGAGGGATGAGAAGAAAAAGAAAACCATGGAGTCTGTTTTTCTGCCGCACGGAATGAGGTTTTGTGTCACTGTTTTCACCTTGAAAGGAAACCGAGTTTGACACGGAACACCAGTGGAGAGTCTGTCCTGGGATTCAGAACTGACTTTGGCCATGAGCACATGCGTGGGCCTCGGGGTACATGTTTATACAGCGGGAAGGAAAATGCTTTCCACCGCTTAGCATGAGGGCATGCTACAAAATGGAACGTAATGGTATAGGGCAAAGTGCTTTACGCTTTTAGGAGAAATTATTAATAAAATGATAACAGTAACAACAGCTAACATTTAAAAGACCCTTAGGATGGGGTCAGGCAGTATATCAGGGCTTTCAAGGTACCATCTCATTTAATCTTCACATCAACCCAATGGAATTTTATTATTCTCCCTTTCAACAGGTGGGGAAACTGAGGCAGGGAGAAGTTATTAATTTGCCTGAAGTCAAAGAGCTATTAAGTAACAGAGTCAGGAATTGAACCTAGAAAGTTCAGAGCGTGCTGAGAGCATGCTCTTGTTAAAGAGGTCTGCTATTAAATAGAAACCCTGAGTTTTACGTTGCCGAGAGAAACAGGAAGAGAGAGACAGAGACAGAGAGAGAACCCACGGAGAGGGCTCAATAGGAGGGAGCACGAGAGAGCAGACACCAGTAGGCAAATTATACGTCACCATCAACACAGCCCTTTAACTCACCCTCTCCTCCAACCCTTCAGGAGCTCAGTCTCCACCTTCCTCAAACTAACTAAACAGAACACCTGGCATTCCCCCTACACACTGCAATCTGACAATCACGAGGCTTGTGTTTCACCCCCAGCCTTCTCATTAGCTGACTGTGAGCCTAGGTAGGTAAGTCTCTGGGCCTCTGTGTGGTCATCTCTAAAATGAGTGTTTGAATGACAGCCTCTCAGATGCCCTCCAGCCTTGAATCGTTCATTCTGGACTTCTGACTGAGAACTGCTGAGCCTGGCCGCTCACTCTATCAGTACAGAGATCCCACCAGGGCAGGGGTCTCCAAAATGGGCTGAGCAGCCCCCAGAGGGGTGCCAAACT
Source organism: Ursus arctos (assembly GCF_023065955.2). Classification (NCBI taxonomy): domain Eukaryota; kingdom Metazoa; phylum Chordata; class Mammalia; order Carnivora; family Ursidae; genus Ursus; species Ursus arctos. Next base: position 22,207,284 of record NW_026622930.1, read on the forward strand.
TGGTTCACCAGGGTTATGGTGAAAAATATTAGAACGTCTATTTGTGAAATCTTCACTTTTAGAAATTCTGATGTTTCTCTATGTTTCATAATATAAAAAACATGTTAGCACGTGTGCACACTACACCAAACATATATATTTATAAGCAGTGCATGATTAATTTTTTTCCTATGTACGGATAATCAAAAATATTTGGAGGTCATGATACTAGAGAGCTAAGCTGGGCCTGGCTCTCTGCAGTGCCCCCCAGAGGCTATACCCAATTTGCCATATTGGTGGAATCTTACCAATGCCCGTAGATGTGGACTAGAACTTGAAGCTAGGGCCAAGGTGGTTCACGCTGCAATTTATTTTTGCTTCCTAAAATTCAGTGCTTAATGTCGTGTCCTAATTTTAAACCACAGGGGCAGGAATAATATTAACAATAACAACAGAAACAACAACATTAATGAGAAAAATCCAACTTATTACACATAATTGAAGCCTAGATTTTTAAAGAAAATATTACTCTAAAGGACAGGTAGGTGCAAGTGCCTAATGGAATCAAGATATTCTCTCCCAGAAAAAAAAAAAAAAATCATCATTTACCCTTAAGCCTCTGTGATTATCCTTACAGTATGTTAAAATATATGGACACATGTTGACAGTGCCCTGTTAGCTTTCTCTACCATTCTGTCTATTTTTCTGAGTCACAAATAGATTAAGTTCAATTTTGAACTAATCCTCTCACTTGATTTCCCTCTCTACATTCAGATACTCACAGTAATACCTGGGATATGAGGTGCTACTCTGACCTCTTTAGTTTGGGAAGAATATTGAAATATCATAGAAGCTACAAAGATAGGCTCAAAAAAAAAAAGGCAGTGTTACAAAGGCTGGAAGATAAAACATATGAGGAAAGGTGGGAAGAGCTAAATTTATAAAGTCTGGCAAAGCAATGACTCCAGGGGACTAGATCACAGCCTATAAATACCTTCAAGGTAACAATATAATTGAAGGGAAAGAATTATTCATAGTCTCAGAAGATGATATGACTGGAAGCAATGGCCTGAAGCAATGGAAGAAAAAGTTTAGGTAAAATTGTCAGGAGTAGTGCAGGTGGGAGGGGGGGTGGGGAAATTCTTGACTATCTGAGGAATGAAACAGGAAAAGTAATCTGGCAGGAAGCATTTGAAGCACTCTGATCCAGACATCCCAAAGCCCTTGAGTAAGAAGCAGGGATTAATAATGCGTTCCTCAATCATGTACCACCTTTCACTCTTGTCACAATTCAGAGCTCTCAGACACACCCCTAAAAGACAGCCCCCTTCAGAAAAGGCTAAGTAATTGAAGTTTTGTGTGAAGACTCTTAATTAGAGGCAAATAGTTAAGCACAGTCTGACACACCAATATTGTAAAATTATGAATTTAAATATGATAGAAAAATGTGTTATTTTATGCATATTAAATGGAATGTCATATTTTAGGAATGACACACAACTTTCTCCAGAAAAACTAATGAACTCTTCATTTATAAATTACCATTCTGTGTTCAGTATGAGGGTTCTCGAAGAACACAAATAACTTGAACCATTGAGTTGAAATCATTAAATGTGTTATGCTAAATTGCAGATTATATCTATGAAACAGATATGAGAGCCCCAAATATTTCTGAGTGGGCGAACATGTGCCCTTAGGACAGCAATGTAAAAGTCAACTTCTAGGCTCTTCTACACTAAGCTTTATAAACAGCTGTGTCTATGAAAATGTTTGAGAGCTCAGTTTATGTAGAAGATGCAAAGGTATGAGCCCGCACTGTTAACACTTTGGCGTGAGGGGACTCATACTATCGAAGGGCTACAGGAATGGGGCAGGCAAGCGGATGAATGAAGATGCTGAATGATTTGTATGGCAGAGAGAGGGTGGAGACTACAGTGGCTAGAAATGGCATGTCCATAAAAAATGGCAACTGTCCCTTGTCTCTAGCTGGCTGAGGCCACATCGGAACACTGGCCCAGTACAGCTGAACCTTCTAAATTTTTAAAAAGAAACTGGAAATCTCAAATTGTATATGAAATACCTGAATTTTAAAATATATTTGTGTATTGGATGAGGCCCAAGGGACACTAGCGGGGCATATTCCCTAAACCTCTCACATTGAAGACAAGGGACGCCTCGTTCTCTGAGATTAGGAACCAGGACTAGCACGTTGGGGCTAACAGAAGTGCGCTTCTTTGTGCTGAACGGCTGAATACAGGGGAGAGAGAAGGAAGAAAATACTTCATTCCTGCTTTTTTAGCCCGATGGATCCAGGAAGGGAGGAGGTGCTGCTGGAACGATTGCAATAGTTCCTTTTTCAATGCCCCCAAGCAGCTGCCCCGCATATGCTCAGGAATGTACGTATGCTGACCTGGTTCATGACCAGTAAGGAGGGCACAGCTGGCTCGGGCCTCACTGTCAGTCATCAGGAATCAACAGAAACTCCCCGAGAGGAAATCAAATCTTCCACTACTCTGAAGACAGAGGAGAACAGAACTGTGACTTTTTATGGACACACACAGAAACTGAATGGAAGTTTGTTTCCAGAAGGTGCTATGTGAAAAGCAGTGGTTAGGTTTCTAAAATCCAGCAAGTCTCCGTCTAAGTTTATAAGGTGGCCCTTGGTGGTTAGCAGTAGGGTATGAATTCACAGAACAGTGTGGCTCGGTTGGGGCTTTTAAACAGACACACATACACATTTTTCCTGCCGTGTGAAATGAACTGTTCTTTGTCAATCCTGTGATCTTGGCCTGTGCGGCACAGAGACGTCACTGCACTTACAAAGCCATCTGACCAGCTCACGCATGGAAAACCACGTGCAGAGAATTTGGCATCAAGTCTCACTATTTCGCAATATCCGTTGTTTTCTTGGAGAGAGACACGAGGGCTCCTCTGCGTGCCTCACTGAGAAGTTTGGTTTTCCTGCTAGGGTTGGGGCTTATACTCAGGGTAGTTCCTTGTTAATATACTATTTATATCAAACACTCACTTTTTACAGAGAAGCAATTTGTGGAAACATACAGAAAACTTTCCCATAGTGCCTTCTATGTTCTTTTACACCCATTATAGAAAGTGGGTGTTTTGTTTTGTTTTGTTATTTAAAAGGAGAGAGTTAATGGTAAGCTCTCAGTTGCAGAAGGGGGTCTGTTACAATATGGTGAATCCCCAATTTCGGATGAAACACATTTAACTGTTCTTTGGAGAATCATTGTAAAGTTAGCATTCCCAGAGTCTGCGGAGACCTAACTCAAATAAAAGATCATGATTTAGAAAAAGGAAAGAAAAAGACTTGAATGGTGTTCCCAGAGCTGACTTACTGTGTCTGCATTTCGGTCCAATGTTTGCCTGTGTTTAACGCACACACACAGCTTGAAGAAGGAAGCACACACTCTGTGTTTTGCAGTGTTTGGGTGTGAATCAAAGGGAAACATGTGGTCCCATTCTGTTTCCTGTGGCATTCAGTGAAGTGAAGGGAAAAACCTAATTTGTACTGATACTGTCACCACAGAGGGTGCTCTTGTCATTGACTGGGTTTGGGGTCTGGGAGCCCTAGGTCAATATGTAGACAGGACGGTATAAGCAGGCTTGGAGAGTATACTGGAAACAGTGCAGTCTATCTCCCAGGGAGGGTGAATTTTCATTTGATTTTGGTCTTTGTCTTTTTTTTTCTTCTTCTTCTTCTTCTGCGTTAGTACTATTTGGATGCCTCTAGCAATTTGCTGTCTGTGAAATACAGATGGATGTTCTGAAGGAATCCTGCACGATTACAAAATAAAACAATAGGAATGGCCACGGCTGTTTCAAAGAAAAAGGAACAGAAATTGAGGGTAAAGATGTTATTCCTTTTTGTTTCATTTTGGTACTGAAAACAAACTAGAGTGGTCATTAATGGTGGTCTCAGTAGAACCAGCTGGTGAGAGGGCCCTTTGCACTTTTTTTTATTTTTTTATTTTTTTTTAATTTTAAGAGTAAGAGAGGTTCACATGCAGATCTGGGAAACAGAGAAAAGTACAAGGACAGAAATGAAAGTGTGGTGGGGATTTGCCAGTCTCTTAATATGTCAATTAATTAAATATATAGGACATTGCATTTTCAGCAAATTCTGCAGAACCCAGGTTCTGATTGCTTGTACCCATTAGAAGGTAAGCTCCATGCAAACAGGGAGTTTGTCTATCTTGTTTACTCTTGTATCGCTGGTCCTAGAACTTACCTGACATATAGTAGCAGCTGGTTGAATAAATAAATGAATGAACCGTCTTTCACTAAAGTAGGCTGGTAATTTTTGCCTGCCTGGCTAATTTTAACTTGGCAAATCTATTCCTCCCACCTGCCTTTTTTCTAAAACCAAGTTTGTCATGTTATACTTCTTGCTATATACCCCTCTTTCTATTCTCAGCTAAACCTCAGGGAGATTTTTGTTTTATTTTTAAAGATAACTGCTCTTTGTGGGTAGTCAGGGACTTGACCCAATGCCCCTTCACAGTGCTTTGGGCAACATGTCACACCAAACTCATTTTCCTCTTTCACACTTTAGTATCGAATTTAAGCTTTGCTGTTTAGCCATGCAACAAAACCAGCTCCAGTATTGCTGATCTAAGTAGCAAACATGAAAGCCTATTAACCTTAGGAATTAGGCATCAAGTCAGGGGCAAGTTGAATGGAATCTGCTCCCACTCCAAGAAATGTGATTTCCAGTGTAAAGGTCTCCCTTTCAAGTTTTTACTCTATTCTGCCACTAGACGTTAGAAGCTAACAGGCCAGTGGATGACAGCTTGGCACTGTTGTGAAGATACTCATACCTGGTTTTAAATTAGAAATACAAAAATTAAATACTGCCTGCAGGGAGACTAAATGTGACTCCGTATTATTTGAGATCATTTAGGGTTTTCAAGCAGGGCTATTTGAAGACTTCTAATATGGTACTTATCACACTAAAATATGAAATGCATTTATCTAGTAATCTCTGCTCAGATATACTACATTCAAAAGGATTTGTGTTAAAATTTGGGGAAAAAAGTTACCTCTGAGCTTCTCATTGCACCATATTGCATTTAAAACCTCAGATCAGTTTCCAAGCCTATTTTGCATAGGGATGTTTAGGAAAGTGGTTTGGGAGTAATTGGGTGCCTTAATGCCGTTGAGACAAAAACAAATACTGGAGAGCAATAAAATGTAATGTAAAATGGAGAGGTTCTTTGAATCCCAAAAGAAAGTGACCTAATTCCAATTATGTATTCTGCTTTAGCCAAAATGCTGTGCTCCATCGCTCTATTTCTGTTTACCATTCTTAACTGTGTGGATCAAAAAAAAAAAATCACAGGTGCTATTAAATTCACCACATCTGACTGTAATATTGAGTAGGTAATTATCAAGAGCAGTATGTATGACATTAGAATCAAACACACCACTATTTCATCTTTTTTCCTTCCCTTAACACTAGGAACAAATAGCTACTTAATCCCCTGAGATTTAGATTCTTAATCTCTAAAATTGAGGCAATCTCACCAATTGGACAGTGGTGTGAGCACTGAATGAGCTCTTATATCCAAAGTGGCTAGCACAGTGACAATCAATGACTAAAACAGCAAATGCAGGAGTGATTACAAAAATAGGCATGCCATCAGGTAAGAATGTGAATTTGTAGTGATGAGGTCAACCAGTAGAGTTTATTTCCAAAAGGGTTTACTAAACCTACGTACTGTAGTTTGCATATAAGAAAGGGCTGGATAATTTTTGATCATGAGCAACATTTGTAGGTATCCAAGCTAAAATGATGATAAGGGTAATCAGATTCTGTGCCTCACTGAACACAAGGTGATCAGTGGGACCAGGGAGTCTGTTCTTTGGGGAACTATATGCAGTATGACCTGAAATCCAAACAGCCCCCCCCCCCACAAAGTGATGCTCCAAGGGGTGAGCTGCAAGGTCTGACGATAGATACCAGATAAAAACAGCATTTGAGACCACAGCCGTTCATGAGCTCTCACAGTTGGGCCATTCACATCCTGGCTCTGATCTGCCATTTGCCTGGTTGCTATCCTCTCATTGAAAACTACAACTGCCTTAGCATCTCTTAGGTCCTCATTTTCAGGTCTCCAATCACAATCTCTTAGGCACCAACAGCTTTGCTGCACACATATATGATCTTAGCTCCTTTGGAGATCTTTCAATGGTAACAGGGCCCGTTCACATGCATTATCTCATTTGATCTTCCCCACAATGTTATGAAGCTGGCAGAATAGTGTCTATTTCTCCACCGTTCACATAAGATAACTGCTAGCTCGTGGAGTCTTCTGACTCTTAGTTAGCAAAGCCCATGACAACTACTAAGAGGAGAAGCACAGAATGACTACTGAGGAGACTGGAATGACAAAGATTACATGCTGTAATAAATACCAATAAAGACAAAGAAGACATCCAACAGTCTGATGGCACATAAAAGAGGTGTGACTAAAAAGTATGGAAAAACCGGCTCTATGGCCACTTGTGTTTGAAAACCTCTCTTAATCTTCTGGATCTCTGTAACGCTTCACCATCTAGGTTTTCTCTGACCCTCTCGCCTTTTCTTTTTTGCTTCCTTTTTTTTCCTCCTTCATTTTGGAAAGTTATGTACATTTTCTACAAGTTCCTACTCATTTATGTCCCTGTAGATCTTGGTAAGCCTCCGTTTCCCTTGTCATTTCAGGCTGCAAATTTTCAAGCCCCTACCCCTGCGCACGTGTCTCATCTGAGTTCATCATGGATTTCCAGCTGGAAATCTCTAGATTGACTCTCAGATGCCTATGTATGTGTTGCATCACTAACATCAGACTCTGACTGCCTTAATCTAAAATTCATTTTTCTTTCATGTGCCCTGTTTTACTGATATTGTTAATGAAATTTAACCTTCCCAGTCTCTTAGATATTTCTTAACTTCTCTCCCTTTCCATCCAAGCATCTGGCAACACCTGTTGATTCTCTCTCTGGGATCAATATCCTTTTGTTTCGTCTTCATTACCTTCCTATGATTGGCATCATGGGCTAAGTCCTTGAAGATGTTTTTCCTGGACTACTTAAACAATAACCTGCTATCTACTTTCCTTGAACCCACTGAAAACCACTCGTTCAACAGAGTCAAAATAATCTTTCTGAAAATTAAGCTTTGGGCGTATCATCTTCTGCTCATAGACTTCCAATGTCTTCTTATTACTTTAAGAAGCCATCTATCAGTATGGCATTCAAGTCCTCCTCACTATGGGTCTAAAGTACCTCAAAAGAAAACACACACACACACACACACACAAACCCCTGAAAATATAACTATCGTGAATTTGGCATGAACTTGTTACTCATTAAGCATTTTCATACATGTTATTACAAATCTCCATATAGACTTGCAAGGTGGCATTACTACTCGTATTCCTATCTCCATTTTACAGAGCAGTCAAATAATTCATCCAAGGCCAGAGAGCTGGTTGGGAGGCAGAGCTAGATCTTGGAACACAGACCACTTGCCTCTAAAACATATGCTCTTTCTGCTATTCCACACTGTTGGCCTTTTCCCTCAAGACATTTATTCTGATTCAAATTGAGCGCTTCACAAATTTGGGAACGTAGCCTGTACTTCCTTCCTTTGAGGTAATACTCATGCTGGTATCTTCATCTAGCATGTTCCTTCATCAGGTTCCATCAGCCACAAACCGTCCCACCCTGTCTGTGTTCATTTCTTCATCTTTACAAACTATACTAATCTTACCTTCCTTGGCATCTACCCGAGGCTGTCTGAAAACAGCCACGTGTGCAACTTTTATTTCCCTCCTTGATGTTAAACTTTACATCTCCAACAACCCCAAATAAATTGCTGTCCTACAAATACATGTTGAATTAAAATGATCACCAGTACACTTTCTACTCTGAAAATGTCATTAGGAGTGTAATAGTAATTAAGAGTCAGAACTGGATTTGAATGCCTGCTCAGTGCTCTCTTGGGAAATTTCTTTAGCTTCATTAAACATCAGTTGCCTCATTCATAAAGTGAGGATATTAATAGTGACTACCTCATTGAGTTGTTGTGAGTTCATAATAAGATGATGTAAACAGAATTCTTACGCAGTGTCTGGTCCCTGGTACTTTGTCAATCGATATTAGTGGTGTAAGTGATAATAATGGTAGTAGTGTACGATGATTTACTTATGGTCTTAAGTAAATGTAGGGAATAATCATCTGTGTCATTAAATTACCTGCCATTTTACAGAAAACGGAGTAGAAAAATAAGCAAATTAAAAGCGGTTAACTAAGGAGTCAAGGGTAGAATAAGAGACTTAATTGCCAATCATCTCCTGTCATCCTATGAAATGACTTCAGGATGAAGGTTAGCTTGATCGATCAACAGAGCTTATCTAAATGTCTTTAAGTGATTCCAGGCTCCAAAGGTGTCATCTCGGGCTGGGAAACGACAGGTCTGGCTGTCAGAACTATCTTTGAGGCTAATACGGTTATACAGTTCCCTCTGCCATCAGGGACACACTAACAAGTTGAAACAGCAGCAGTGACAGCATCAGGATCTAAGCATATGATGCTATGGAGTGGGTGGCTAATGAATCCCCCATTAATACGCTGAGCTTCCATGTCTTCTGAATGCAGGCAGGGATCTAAAATTCATCATCTATAGCTTCAGGGAGTCAATGAGTTATTTCTTGCCCTGTTGCAGTGAACAATACCCCAGGACTAATGACTAGTAACAGTGTAAGTGGTGGGTCAATGAGATAACTCATCCAGCCGACGGTGTTAAGGTAGGCCTGCCAGCAAGTCATATGAGCCCCAGCGCTCACGTGATGGTACCTAGAGTTTGCCTTGCTTGCTTCACTTCAAGTTCACATGCCTAAAAAGCCTCTGCTATTCGGAATTTGTTTGGCTATCTGATAACTGCAGTAACCTAGGATGTATGCCGTGAGGCTGGCTTCAATCAGTAGCATCGTGACTTCTCTTTAGAATTTTCTATCACTTAAATTGCAATCTCAGAAACCGGATTAAAGTCTATTTGTTATTTAGGAAAATAAAATATATTGTTTTTTCTCTGACTTAATTTTTCCTAATTGATGAAAAAGTACCAATGATATTAAAAGTTATGCATAATTAAAAGCTCACTATATGTCAGGAGCGATGCGAGCGTGTTACATACATCATCTCATGATGCGTCGCAAACCTAATTTCTCATCGCTTAATTACTGTGGTCTTTCAAGTCTGTTAGCTCTCTGTGAGCACTGTATGAGCCAATATTGATTACAGTATCCCCCAAATGTAGCACTTTGCCTGGCACATAAAAAACACTCAATTTAAATATACTGGTTGATGTTCATGAGCGAAATTCTCTGATTCCTAAATTTTCTAAATTCCTATTAGGTATGCATTGAGGATTCTGAAACATGACTGTGATCAGTTAATAGAGAATCGCTGATGTAAGTAATAAATGGGAAAGATATGGCTATTTGGCCTCTGCTTCTCATCATTGTTTACTACCCATGAAATATTTTCTATACATTTTGTCAACGCGATTTTTATGACTATATTATTATACATTTGATCTATACACTAAATTTATCCTTTACTTTTCCTGCATATTTTGAGGAATCAAAGTCTATGACATACTTTTCCTTGTATATGTGCTTTTATGTTTCCAGTTTACTTGATGGTGGCAGCTACTCATCCCCACTCCATCTGGCTGGACCCTCATGGGGACGCCAGTTGCAGCAAGGACTCTCTCTGGGCTCTGTTCATTCCCAAGTGTAGGGCCAGGCTGTTTACGTCTTTATCTGGTGCCCGTGGTGGGTCTCAAACCTTTGCCTAGAAAGGTTCTGCTCTCCTAATGCTGCTGCTTATTATGGCTTTGTCCTCCTACTCCCTTTGGCAAGATGGGATATTTCCATTCTCCGTGGTTCATACAAGAGAAGAAGGACCTTCAGGGCAAGGTGAATTACACATTTACTGCTGAGGGTAGAGCCCTCTGGAACATTATACTGAAGGGTAGTGGAAGCACACTGCATCACCTTGTGTCACTGTACAGAGACACAATGCCCTACAATGACATGCCAAGGAAGCTCCATGTCATATCCTGTTGACCTAACCAGGTCTCTCTTGGAGGGACCTGGCTTCTTCACCCTGTGCTTACAAGACACTCCCAAAAGTCTCAATTGTGAATCTCATTAATTAAAAAACAATTGCTTTCAATCAGATTAAACAGGAATTTGTTTTCAGAAACAGTCTTGGCAGGCTTTTAAAAATATTTAAAATGAGACTCTACTTTTAATTTTAAAACACTCTTCCTTTCACTACTTTTTTTTCCCTTTATTGAAGTTATTGCCTTCCAGATATGTCATCGAGAAATCCACCATCCTACATTTGTGCAGTTTTTTTTGTCGACAACAAACAACTCCTAAGTACTTTATTCCATCTGAACCTCAGGAAAACCCTGTAGTGTAGTATTTTTTGTGCCCATTTAAAAGAAGAGGAAGGTGAAACCCACGGCAATGATGACTTGCTCACAGCCAAAGGACTCACCGGATGCTGAAACTCAAATCCACATATTTTGATTTCAAATTAAATACACTTTTCCATGATGGCATGCTGCCCCTTGAAACCGAGTGTGCCGTCAAAGTCAACAGATTTAGACAGAAAGACTTCGGGAATAACAGAGTTTGGAGAAAGCACACCCCCACTCCCATGCAGGGGCTGTGTCTGGTCCAGCCTGCGTAAGTGCTCACTTCATCAAATCCCCACTTCCACTCCCCTCTCCCACCGTCTTCTCCAGCTCTGCCGGGATGGAACGGCTAAGCTGGAAGCTGCAGAGAAGATCCCCGACAGGCCCTCTCCACAGAAGTGGCTAATGATCTGGAAAAGCTCCTAAGCCCAGAAAACCCAAAGAGGCCTTTTTCACGAAGAACAAATAGCAATGAAAGGGAATACAGAGCCAACCCGTAACTCACAGCACTCCGTGGGAAACAAAATTGCATCTGTTGGACACCTTTGTTGTTTTCTTGTTCTTTCCCTCTCTACTTGCATTACTAGTCTCAAAAATGCCAACATGCCTCTGTACTCATCTGCAGACTTTCCCAAACACAGTTCCCTACGTCCAATCCAGTTCTGCCACTGGCCAAATCCAGACACAAATCTACCCACCTGACCTCACTGAAGACTAACTCAGCAGATGTTGATGGCTTACTGTAAATAGCTCACACACAGACAGCCGAATGAAGCGCCCGGGCCAGCAATTTATAGATGCAATAGATGTGAGGAACAGACCGTTTATCATAATTCAGCTTTGCTCCCATTTATTCTCCAGGAGTCTCTCCAAATGCTATAAATTACAGAAAAACAATACTGTACATACCAAACTTAATAAATATTCTATTTCCCCAAACATGGCACTGAGAGAATGCTGGGAGCCTTTTATTTGGGGTGGGGGGAATAGTTTTTGCAAGGAGAACACTCTGCCATTATGGAAAGGGGGTAGGTCAGGACAGTGGTCCTCTCACTTCTCCTACCTTGTTTTATCTAAGTATCTACATTCTAAGTCAGGAGAGAAACAGCTGGAGAAGGTTATAGATTCTTGTCAAACAAAACAGATGCCCTGACACATAAATTTTCACTGTTCCTGAAAGGTTCATAATTAAAAAATGAATCCAAGAGGATTTACTGTAAATTACACACAGGGAGAAAGAAATTAATAGCATATCTTTTTTACGCCCTGTATTAACTACACAAAGAAAAGCTAATTGATGCCCAGTTATGCCCGACCTTCTATTTTGTAGGTGGTGAAGGGAGGTTGTCAAGAGTTCCATGAGAGAATAGCAAGCACTTCATGGTAATCCTTTCTCTGGTCCTATTCAATTTTTTCCCTATTGGATGAATGAAGGTGAGTGTAACATGACACGGCTTCAAAGAGCCTACATGGGAGGTCAACAGGCAGATGTCACTTCCAAGGAATAGCAGCTTCTCTCCAAATATTGAGCAAATTAATTCCTCAACAATAGATTTCAATGGAGGAAACATATTTGAAGTAATATTTCTTTACAAATCCCTCTGCCCTAAGACACACTCTCTCCGTGGCATTTCATTGCATGCATACATACTGCAAGCAAAGATCTTTTTGCCTTTGCCAGACACGTTTCATCTGTGCTTTCATTAACATTACGATTAATAATTGACACAGAAAACAGTGCATCATGGAAGTGTGAACCCAAAATGAAGAAACATAAGCTAATTTGAAGCAAACCATCTCTAAATTATTTTAGATCTCCTAGTCTTCTCTGGTTTTTTTTAAAATGATCTAATTCTTGTCTTGTTCAACACTTATTGTCAAAGCCTACTTAACCACCATGAGGCTCTGTGTGAGTGGGAAGACTTTAAGTTTAAATGAAACCCCAAAAGAAAGAAGAAAAGAAGAGCCTCTGGTCCTTTGGCCAGAACAACAGAAATTCTGAGCAAACTGAAATGGGAAAAAATGTACCGATAGCACATACCCCACCTCTGTCTTGGTGCCCCTTTCTTTACATTAATTCTTCACCTGAAGGCGCCAATACCTTCATTCTGCTCAAGCTTCCTCCTGCCATCCTCTCAAGTGTCGTATGCCCCCAAATTAGTCCTGTTCCTTTCTCCTTTCTCCCCAACCCTCCACACAAAACTCAAATTCTGTTAGAGTAGCTGACCTTGGCCTCCTGTGAGAAGGATCATAACAAGACTAACGACTTTGAACCAATTAGCAAATGATTCAAGGGCTTCCAGGGGAGAAGGAGCTCAAGAAGATTTCAATTTTCCAAAAGAGTTTTTAAATGTGTGGGCATTTCAGGATGACCAAGGGAAAGAAGCGGGAAAGTCCGGGAGGATCGCAGGTAGCCTAGAGCAAGTGTAATCCACGCAGCATGCATCAGTCGCGAAGTCCCGTTTCAGTGCAGGGGGCAGCCTCCCTTGCTGGAAGTCAGAACTCTCACTTGCTGGATTTGCCTGCTGCTCTCAGAACTCTTTCCACCCACTTTAAAGCTTGAGGTGAGGAAGTGAGAGGTCCTCAGAGCTGGCAGACAAGAGGAAGCCTCTTTGCCATTCCTGCTTGGGGGACTCCACAGAAAGAAGGTCTGTTCTAGAAAGGGCGCTCACCTCAGGGTCAGACTCCTTGGTGTTCTTGGAAGAGCATTTTCTCTTCCTTCAAATAGGCTAAGTGGGGGGTAAAAAAGGCTTGTTCCAATGACAGAGTTACTGCAGCTCAAAAAACTTCAGGAATTCCTAGGACTTGCCTTGAGTGCCAGCTTATAAAACACACATTCTCAATCTTTCCCGCTCTCCCTCCCCCTCCCCCTCTTTCTTCACCAGGTACCTGCCCCCTGGTCACTTGCTAATTTCTGAGTTTATACTTTATTTTTGAGCAATTTAGGAGCTTGGCAACCAATCAGAACTTGCACCAAGGTACCTACTCTTGGTTGTTTCCACAACCAACAGTCACATTGGAAGAATGAAGTTTGCCCACATATGACCCCTTGCTAAGAGCACATCTCCAGGCAGACAGGTCCTCTTCCCCAGGCCGAATGCCTCCTTCCTCCCCTCCCCTTCCCCAGGATCTGCCCTGCCTCCCTCTCCTCTTTGTGTCTGCCATCACTTCTTCTTTTCCTCTGGTGGGTTTCATAGATAAACTGCAAGCAGGAATGGAACCTTCTGCCTCCTGCCCAACCCTTTCCACTTTCCTTGATGGTCCTTAAATTATTTTCTTTTTGAGCAATGTTCTTCAGTACAAGGAAACAAGCTACGTTCATTAAACGAATCCATGTTTTACAGATTGTAAAAGTCACATAAAATTATCTTAGTAGGTATATATGGCTTCCTTTTCCTGGTGCATCTATGTAAATATCCAAAACCAGAAGCAGGTTTTGGAATCAAGTCTCTTGATCTTCTACTTGGATTCCTTTATTCCTGAGTGTGGTAAGGAACCTTCCCTTTGCTTTGCCCACTCTGACCTCAGGTTTTATCGCAGGCTTTTTACATCTCTATGAAGAAGTTTGCAGTCTAGAGCAGGGGTCACCAAAGTACAGCCTGCAGCCTGCTTTTATAAATGACTTTTGACTGGAATACAGTCACACAGTTTTTATCTGTGGTAGACACCAGAGATAATCCACTAGGGAATAAAAAATGGTTTATAATTATTACACCAGTGAAGGGATCCCATGCTCAAGAGGGCCATGAGCATGTCAGGACCATTCTAGAAGAATGTGGTTTCTCCACATTGTACGGTCTCTCTTTTCTCTAAGAAGGTCAGATGATGGCAATCTGATTAAGGGCACTCTGTAGGGATTTTCTACACTGTCTATGCAATGACATAGCATCACTGGAAAAGGTCCACAGGACCCAAGTGGGTCTACACATTTTGATGTAAAATTTCTTCTTTTTTTGCTGTTAAAAATGTTAAAACGGAATGCTATGGTTCCTCCTAGAAGTTCCCAGGATCCTCATATCTCTTTTACAAAAACAAAACATTTTAAGTAAACTTTCAGAAAATAAACATTTCTCTTAAAAGTGGAGATGCTCTATAAAACACGAATGGGGAGAAATGGATAAACTGGTAGCACATTATCTGACTCAAAAAAGATGTTCATGGCTGTGCCAAATCATATTTTTCTTAGTAAGTCACACTGAACAAAAAAAGAAGATAAATCACAGTGAAAATGCAAGCGAGCTGGTAATAATAGCCTAGTTATAGCTGCCATGAAATAGTCATTAAGTTATATGCAGCATAAATCTCAGAGAGTTGTGTAAATTATGGTGGTTTTTATATAGGCCAAATAAAGATAAACCATACAAACTATGGCTGCTTTTCTCTGTGCTCCTTGGCATGACTTTTTAAAATGCTTGAGCTCAGGCTCATAGGACCATATGGTTCTTGAAGCATCTGAGAAAGCATCAAGGTTCACAACTCCGTTAAGGCCCCTCTTTCACAGTTTGAAGGTGACCATTCCTAACCAGCCCTTCCCTGCACTCTTGCCTGGTTCTGGCTCACACTGAGGCTGGACAGGCTTCCAGCTCAAGCCTTCCACTTCAAGCTGCTCCTGTTTCCAAGGCATATTGGAAGAGCAGATGCTGGAGATGGGCAGGGCTTACAGGGCTGAACTGGCTGCTGGTGGTTCCAGCCAGGCACCTCCACTCCGGAGACCAGCAATAAAATCCCACTCTTCTGCCTTCCTGAGTCGACCAGCACATTAGCAAAACTCAGACTCAAAGATGCCCAGCAAAATGTTCCTTTTCCTCCTTTTTGGAGGTTGGTGGTAATCCCCAGTTGATCTTTCCTCTTAACTGCTTTCCCCCCCCTGCTATTTAAACTGAATTCTTATTGCTCCAAATTAAATCCATTCTTTCTGGCCTTGTCATTGCTAACTAATGAGAACAATTCCTCTCTTTGCTCCTGGTAGCTGCACTTTGGGTACTTATGGATGAGAATCATATCCTTCTTTAGCCTACTTTCCTAACTGCAGACTGCACAGGTGATAAAATGGGTTAATTGTTGCTATAAAAATATTTTCTATCCTCATAACGAAGTAATTTTTTCCTCCAAATCATTTTAATTTTTTAGAATTGTAGTCTGTTCTTAACAATCTCCAGTGACTGAGGTTGCAGTCCTGTTGGGCTTAGATATACAAGCAAAATGCTGGATACACAAAACACGTGAACATAACAATTCTGGGTTATTGTGCTGTTTCCTTTTTGCCCTACCCACTCTGGCCTCAGTTTTTATCACATGTTCTTTACACCTGTGCAAGGACGTTTGCAGCCTGGGGCAGAGGTCATCAAAGTAGAGCCAGCAGCCTGCTTCTTCTTCTTTTTATTTTATTTTTTTTTAAAGTAGGTTCCATGCTCAGCGTGAAGCCCAGCGCAGGGCTTGAACTCACAACCCTAAGATCAAGACCTGAGCCAAAAATCAAGAGTCAGATGCTTAACCAACTGAGGCACCCAGGACCCTCTGCAGCCTACTTTTATAAAATAAATTTTTTATTGGAATATAGTCAAACCCATTGTTTAAAAACATGTAATCTATGGGTATTTTCGCATTATAATGGCAGAGCTGAGAAGCTCTCACAGAGATCGTACCACCTGCCAAGCACACAATACTTGCCACCTGGCCCTTTACAGAAACACTCTGCTGACCTGAAGTACAGGAGGTTATTACCACCCAAGTGGGATTTGCTACTTGTACCAGGTTAAGGCAAAGTACTAGGGAAATCTCTCATTTACACCTAGGCCGTCTGCTAACCCTTTCATGACAGGCCAAACCACACAGCTGAGAAGGGAGTCTGCACTGAAACAGTTTTTCATTTTTTATCCCCAAAGTACCCCATGAGCATCAAGGTTCACGTCTACTGGGACGAACGAGGCTCGACACCGGGACTAACCCTGGGATACGGCTCCAACACACGTAGGCGATTTTTATAACCATGTGCCTCTTTGCCGAGTCTATCTAGAACGTTCCGTTGCAGTAATCTGGCTCACCGACTCACACCAGTAGGAAGACAAAGAAATCCAGGCCAAGGCCCGGTACTCACTATGTGAAGCTGGAGGAAGTCACCGAGGCCTGGAGCACTGTCAATGCGCACCAAGATGCCATCCTTCACGGTGGTGCTGAAGCCCACGGCCAGGCGGTCAGAGCGCGTGCTGGGCCGATCGTTGGCTGGCCAGGTGTACAGGATGAGGCCCCCGCTTTTCCCAAAGATGTAGGTAGCGCCAGCTGCGGAGGCAAGGAGAGAGGGAGCCATCAGGGCCCTGTATCGTGCATTGCCAGCTGCAGGCACACTGTGGAGACTCTGCACGGGCAGCTGCAGAGAGGAAACGGCCCCCACGCGCCCGTATTTGGCTACTGAGAGGGATGGCATCCAAAGTCTCCGGAGGCGGCTGTCACCCTACATTAAAGATGCAGGCAAAACGAATTAATAACAAAGCAGATGTGAGCGGGAGGCATCCCTAACATCTTCAGTTCCTGCTGTATAAGGGCAGAGGTCAAATAACGTGCTGTCTGAGAGTGTGGGTACATTGTGCCAAACAACTTTCCCGATCTCCTCAACAGCAGAATTGATTTTCCATCTCGGCTAGGGCAGGCATGAGAGAGAAAACTACCTCTTAGCTCTCAGAACATTCTGGTCAGTGGGGCCGGGAGCAGTTCCAGGAGTGCCTCACAAGACTGGACGTAAGGTGTAAGTTCTTTTCCGCTACCACCCCCAAAGAAAAGAAGGCTGGAGACTGAGAAAACCAAGTTCTGCGTTTGCCTATTTCACTATTATGTTGCTATAAAAAATGTGATAAAAATTAATTCCAGAGGCCTTTTAAAAATTAATTTAATTTTCCCCTAGTGATGGTATTTATCTGGTATTATATAACAGCTTCCCTCTCTTTTCCAAATGAAATTTCAAAAAGGAAATATAGAAGACATAGAAAAAAAATCTCTGTGAATTTGGAACATAAGTGGTATTGCCACTTACGAATAGTGGGTTTATCAGTCTTCTTACTATTTATCATCTTTTTACTCTTATTATTTACAAAGCCAGGGATTAGTAAGAATATATTAATTTAAAAATATGTAGAAAACAAACAGGAAGAAAAATAAAATATTTGCATCCCATAAATTTTAAAACTCTGTTTTTAAAAACAAGTTTTTAAATCTAAATTTGGAGGAAAGCATTTAGATTTGGTAGCCGGAACAGACTACATCATTGTAGTTTCTATGGCTATATGTATGTTACCCATAGTGAGTACTTCCATATGTTACTCATCTCAAAGTTCAAAGAAAAATTGGCAGCAGATTTTCTTGTGTGTTCCCACTGAACATGGTCCAATCCTTGAAACGATCTTAAAGAAGCATTAGATAAGCATTCAGATTTTTTTCAACTTTCCTAAAAATCTCCAGTACTGGTTCACATTCAGTTTACAGGGAATATTGGATTGAATTATGTTGTGTGAAGAAAAAATGAGTTATGCAGCTTATTTAGAAATAATAAAATCAACTGCTATGAGGCTAGAATTAGGAGTATATGTCATATGTCACCCTTATTTTAAGCACTGAACCACATTATACTCTGAGGCATATAGAATCTAATTTGTCCTTTTTGAAAGGTCACTATTCTAGTCCTCCAATATGCTCAGTTTGTATATTACGTGTAGAATAACATTATCTTCCTTTTATGAATGTCTCAATCCTAAGGGGATAGTGTCTGAAAAGACCTCCACAGTCATCTGGAGAATTTGGGACTGTGGTATGCTAAGTTTATGATTAATTCTATATGCAAAACAATATCTACTCCTCACCATCCACAGATACCCTCAATCCTTCTTATAATTTGAAATGTGGACATAATGATTTATCCTTGATATCTATCCATCTGTGAGGAATTTAAATAATTCCCTTTCCTGGAGATGATTACAAATGTCATCGCCACCCTCTTTAGTCTTTATTTGGAAAACTGAAGGTTACTCAGTGATCAATGTACAGAATCACCAAAAATGCAAACCAGCCTGTGACATTTTGTGGCAATTTATAAAATCTTACCCTGCTCTATCCTAACTGTGTAGTGGATTCTGCTACAGAGATAAATCCATACTCTATCAGGAAATAACTTTATCACTTTGTTACAAAAAGAACAAGTCCAAAGTTGATAACAGCAACACACATGCCTGGTGTTTTACAGTTTAAAAAAACCTTTACAAGTTCATTAGCTGGATCTTCACAACAGTTCTACGGGATATTTCATTTGTTAACAATGTTTGGAAACAGACAGACAAGCATCTGACTTAAATAAATGGTACCTCTTTAAGTCTCCAGCCTTCCCTCCTGCCTCCAAAAACCTATCTTCACCATATGCCAAACATAGCTTAGTAAAATTATACAATAAACTATACCAGAGATGTGAAGCTGACTGTGCTTTATTCTTTTCACACGTTCCTATAAGACCAAAATGGAATGAAAACAAAGCAAGAGCCCCCAAACCTTGCATATTTTCAAAAGCTAGTCTGGCCGTCTAACTGTATAAATAAATTTACAAACCCTCTACTCTGCTCGTATTTTTTACCCGTTGACTGTTCAGTAATTCTCAATATAAAGAATATAAAGAGGAAGAATATTTTAAAAGATAAATATACAACTTCTTATATATAGTGGTTAGGAGGTCATCATGGCTTTAATTTTTAAATAAATGAAGAACAAAAACTCACTATTACAATATCAGGGTAGATCAGAAACCAGTCTTAAAAATTATTTTGATTGCTTTTGTTGTTCTGAATTTAGGATGCCACCATGTTAGATAATTCTAACTTTGTAGACGAAAGGCCAAAAAATACAAAGTCCATAGCATATGGCTCATTCTGCCACGTGGGAATAAATCTTAAAATAGGTATTCCTGGTACAGAATTTCCTAGTAAGGGTAAATAAAGACCCTGAATGCCCCCATAGTTCAATGCTGGCTTTAAAGGAAGTTAATTAATATTTACAACTTTCTACTCTGAAAGTTATTTTTCCCCCTCTTTAGTTAGTTTTGCTATCTTGCATGGTTTTTAAAGATAAATATGCACTTTGTTAATTTTAATATAAAACGCCTAGAGTCCTGGGGGAACACAGACTTATTTTGCTTTACATTTTCAAATTAAAAAGTTAATTTTGTTATTTCAAAATGTGGATTACAAATCAACATTTTGGGAACATCCTCAGAACTGTAAGAACCCTCCTTAATCCGTTAAAGATTTTCATTTCCAAGCCAAGCAATATCACATCACATGCTTTCTCCCCTGAGCCTAGTTTCTCTGACTGTTGGTTTCTCACTGTGCTAAGCACGCTGGTACGACGATCATACTCCATTTGTTAACAATCAAAACCATGAACTTCCTGCTTGCTAGCAAAAAGTGATCAATTCAACTGAAGAACAACTGCTATGGTGGCATTTTGACCATTTAACACTGCAGGATTTGCAAGTTTGCAAGCCACCACGACTGCTGAGTTCCACCAAGAGTATTTCGGGAATGAAATCTCCACAGTGTCACCATTAACCAAGATACGTATACACACTGTTTTCAAACAGTCAACAAATCTGACATGTTATTTAACATGCAACTTCTTTTGTCTCAAAAGCACCAAAAAATGGGTTTGGCTTATTGTTTTTATAATTGGTCAAGCTATTTACTTTGATGGGGCTGATGGTGATATCGGCAGATCCAGGTATGTGAGGGTATGAACATGTATGTTTTGGGGTGTATTCTGTGTGTGCGATTGGCTGGAGGGAAGAAGAGTGTAGGACAGCCTCCACTGAGACCGTGAAGGAGTCCTGGGGAACACTTTAATGGAGTTACACAGCACGCTGATTAAATAGATGATCAATGATTTTTCAAGGAGAATAAAGGATAAAATTTTTTCTAGGTCATACATTTCTCCAAGAAATAGTTCTTAAATCTTTGGTGCATATTACTGCTTATTTTACTAAAATTTAATTATTGATGGCAACTTAACAGTTTCTTATTTAGACCATTCGGATAATTATTACTACTGTTGCTTTGACTTCTTAATCTCATGATCCTGCCATTATGACATTGTTTTCTATTCTTATATCCAAGTAGCATATTATTTCTTTTTGGCAATTACCAATAGAAATGAATCAAAACCTGTTTAGGATTTATATTCAATATAAAAATAGTATATACATACATATGGGTCTGCGTATGCATATACCCATATGTATGTGTGTGTAAGAAACAAGGGAAGTTTAGTTAGAAAACATAGTAGACTACGTGGAATTAATTTATTATTTTCTCCATGAAATAATTACTGATAAAAGGCCCCAGAAATGCATCTAAATATAATGTTGGTTGTTTATATATGTTTTTTTAAAAAAAGAAAACAAAGCAAATCAGCTTTCCCTGAAATATTTTTTGGTTGGTGTCAAAATGGAACAATGCAAGCATCTCCCAGGGGAAACCTGAGAAAATTAAATTTAAAGAGAACTAGATAAAATTATCTCATGAACTCATGGACAAACATAGCCTGTAGAATAATAAATTGAGTAATAAAATAAATATAAATTCTTGCTGTGCAAACCATCTGGTAGGTAAAGCAGGGTAAGAAACAAGAAGTCACACTCCTCCTCCAGTGCTCTTTGAACATTGCCTGAGAACTTAGTATAAAATCTCAAGACGCCAAGGTAATATATCTGTCTTCCTCTATCATTCAGGCCCCTCATTCCTTATTTCTATTGTATTACTCTTTCATCCACCTTATTTATTATCTACATTTGTGTTCTTTACCGTGAATTGGTAAATCCTTTTGGAAAATAAATGGACTATCAATGACATAAAATATATCATGGCTATAAATGCAAGTTATTGCTACTCACTTAAAACTATCTTTTATTCAGATCAATTAACCGGATAGCTAACAAAACCCAAATGCAAAGACTCGCAAATGACACATAGCTCTCCTAGCAAATGGAGACGTAAAGCTCAAGGATCTCATAATGACTGATGGTCTGAAAAAAAAAAAAAAGTTTCTCAATTTCTTTTCCTCATTTGCTCTATGGTTCCCCTTACACACGCCCCTGGCTGTTGTGGGGAGTATTCATCACGCAGGACCTTCTATGTTCATAGTACTGCCTGGTTTTCAGATTGTTTTCTTCGAGAGTATCTCATTTGCTCCCTCTTCCCCCAATACCCACTGCAGTGTCAATGGCAAACATTTTCATTTGAATAAAACAGAAAATAAAGACTCAGGAGATTAAGTGACTTGACCTGGTGTTAAGTGGTGAACCTGGGAGCAGAACCAGAGCTCCTGTTCCTTGACTCTGCCCTCATCTAGCTGTCCTGCCAGCCCACAGCATGAAGCTTCCCGAAAGGAATCCCTGGGGACCAAGAGCTCCACGAGAAGGAGAAAGTGAATAGCGGATAGAAAAACTATGAACAAAACCTCTGCACTACAGAGGAAGCCTCTAGGGAGTACAAAGTAAGTGATACAGATTTTACAAACAGTCCTGCAATGCATTTACTGAATGGATGGTTTATTATGATCTATTTTGTCGACTCTGAATTTTTTGAAATAAACACCAAAACTGATGATAAAGAAGCCTTAAATAAAGCAAAACTGAAGGGGCTGAACGTTAGGAGAGAAATTTCATCTATTTGAAAGAACATCCTTTATCTTTGGCAAAGAAATGATCAGATTTACTGCTCAGCTAACTGAGAAACTGACAACATTGCCTAAGAGTCAAATATATAATCAGAGAGAGCCAAGCCCCATTTCTTAAACAATGCTCAGGCAAGGTGAGGGTTCCCTCCATCTGGGGCAATTTTTTCCCCTTTCTTGAAAGAAGAATGATTAAAACCAAAGGGCATTAAGCCAGGAAACACAGAGGCAACATTTCAGAGCATGTTCCGGTATTCTGGAAGAAAAATTGCAACTCAAAGACTTCCTAGCAGAACCAATACTGATTCCAGTTTGGTACAAAAATCTGCTTGGTAATATAGAAACTCAAACTTACGCACTGGGTGAGTTATATATATTGTATCCAATGCCAAATCTTCCCTAGAAGTTGGTGGGAGAAAAATATAAAGCCAATAAAATTCTACCTATTAACCTATTTTTCTTTAGAAATAAAAAGAGCACACTACCATTTAATTCCAGTAGTAAGTATTATAAAAAAAAGAACCATGTTTCATGGATGATTACATGTACAAGCCCTATTTTGGCAAATATGCTTGGTTGGACCTTTTCATGAGAATGTTATCATGACTTTTCCAGGGGATCTTAAGAGGAGCCAAATAATTATGCTATTTCCAAAACTGATACGAATAACTGAGATGGCCTCCTGCTATGATTTCTTATACACACACCTGTACTCCCCCAAATTCCAAGTAAAATAAAATCACACTTAGTTTCTGGGCACATTCATGACTGCTAACAAAGACACTATACTTTCTGAGTCTTAGAGATAATGACATTTTTAGAAACACATTACATCAAACATTTTTTTGCAAAGTTATTTTTACTCATCAGATTCCAGGACTCTTCCACTAGGAAAAAATTGATTAGTGATAGAGTTTACAAATGTTTTCCACATTGAAAGTGATCTAAAAATAAAGTTTCCAGGGATACTTTTAAATTCCCCTTGCTTAAAAAAGAATTTTCATGTACTTGTTTCTATTGCTGTTGTCTGGGGCAATTAATTTTTTCACAAATCTTTGTCCTTAACAATACTAATTATAATACTAATGTTAATACTAATATTAATACTTCTGCTAACTCCGTGTATGAATCATTTATTATATAATATACTATAATACAATATTTCAAATTCCTATACCTTTTACTTAAGATATTTTTGCTGTATTAGTTTGTTAGGTCTACCATAAAAAGGTAACACAAACTGGGTGGCTTGAACAAAAGAAATTTATTTCCTGCAAGTCTGGAGGCTAGAATTCTGACATTGAGGTGTCAGCAAGGGGTTGATTTCTTCAAAAACGGCTGTTTTCTCCCTGTGTCATCACATGGCCTCCTGTCTTTACCTATATTCTAATTTCTTCTTCTGAAAAGGATACCAGTCATATTGGATTAGCACACCCTCCCTGCAAAGACCTCATTTTAATTTATATACCTCTTTAGAGACCCTATCTCCAATTACAGTAACATTTTGAGACACTAGGGGTTACGACTTCAACATATGAATTTTGGGGACACACAATTCAGTCCATAACAGTTACTTTCCCAGTTTTAAAGATGAGGGAAGCTGTAGAATGGGGTGAAATAACTTGTTTAAGATCTAGTAGAATCGGGGATTTAATGGAGATCTACCTAACTCAATGATCTATGTTCTTTCGTTATGCCAGCCTGTATCCCTAATACGCTTACCTTTTACCTTTACCTGTATATCTGACTGAAGATGAAGAGAAGGACAATGGCTTCCTAACTGTGCCCAAAAAGCAAAGCAAAACAAAACAAAACAAAGGAAAACCGCAAACAAGATGGAAACTCAATGCCCTCACAATAGAAATGACAGTAGAGGGGTGATCATTTTATTTTATTAATAAAAAAGATCATATTTTATTGATGAGCTTGTTCTCCACAAAGTCAGACAATAGGTTGCTCCTCATTAATTACACCACACTCCTAAAAATCTAAATTCTGAAGGGGTGGACTCTATATGAGGTTTATTTCAGAGACTATTTCACAGCCAATTTAATTTAACTTTCATAACCAAGCTTGTTTCTTACATAGCAAAACAAAGTAAGTCCTAGGAAATTGCACAGTGTTCAGGTTTAAGGAAATAAATATTAAGTTTTATTGTCAAACAAAATGAAAATCCAGAACCCTTCTGTTCCATGAGCTCCTGGAGGACAGGGCTGTTTAATTTATCTCTCTATCAACACTGAATGCTCAGGAAATAAATGCTGTTGAATTAATCAATAAAACCCGGCTCACCTATATTTTCATATCTTCACACTGTCATTCAGGTATCTGCCCATTAATCCTTCTCAGCTTTTTGTCATTTCATCTCAATGTGGAAATATTTTATAAATACTCATCAATTAGGGTTCATAACATTTCCCAGGTGGAGAACAGAGCTTCCAATTTATGAAAGAAACCTAACCACAAAAACGTTTGAATAATTTTTCTTTGGTGAATTTTTGGCAGGCTCAGAGAAGAAAATCACACCCATCTTTCGTCAAATTGTTTTATGTTACCCCTCAGTTCCTAAATCACATGGCAAACTGTTTTTAGTGGTATTCATATATATATCTATGAATACATCTTAGATTTACCCTAACAAGAATATACAGTAGAAAAGCAATACAACAATTTAAGAATAGCAATGTCATTATTCTATCTTACATATGATTGTGCAAAGGCCATATATACTTTTGTCCTTAGGCAAAACATAAATGCATGGAAAGAAAAATAAAAATGATCATTTTATAATTACTCACAGACTTTTCTGTAGCATTTTTTAAGAAACTCATTCCTTCTGATGACATCTCATGGGACATAGAATAAAAGGGAGGTTCAGAGTGCATTCATCTGCCTCTTTTTCCTCTTTTTATTCCACAGCTTTGAAATACCTTCTCTAATAAGAGCAATCAAGGGATTTCTAAGTACTGAATATTCTCTGAAAAAGAAATACAGATGAAGACCAGTTGCTTACTTCTAGCGCTTTGATTTAAATGCTGGATTTATATGGACTTCACACTTTAAAGGAACCAGGGACTATAAACAGATGACTTTGATGTATTCGTGGCTCTAATTCATACAACATGATTTTCCTGGAAAAATTAGCTAATATTTTTAAGGGTGTTGATTCTTACTTCTGCGATACATATCCTTAATCATAGAACCCATGTCAGAATTAAGCAAAAGGAAGAAACTTCAACTATTATGGTCCCTTCTGCTAGTCGATAACAATCATTTATCTTCACTGTGCCTCAGTTTCCCCATTATTAAGAGGTGATGATACTTCTCCTACCTCCTCATCTCAAAAAATGGCTTAAGTAAGCATCACAATAGTTACCATGTATACTATACAGAACTCGAGAAATAATTTAGTTTTTCTGTTTTATGGTGATCACCTCAAAGTGAAGAGACTGCCTAAAGTTTTGGTATCTGTAGAATTTAATTATTCTATATTCCCAGTACATCTTCCTTCTTTGTCTTGCAACATTAAGCCCCTTCATATAGAAATACTATTTCCTCCCATACCAATCAGGTGATTTCAGTGGAAACTGTCTGTTAAAAATCTTTAACAGACTTTGCCCCTTACATACACAATTGATTAGCTAAGGCATGATAAATAAGCCCAGAGCGTTTCACTGAAGCATTATTATTTTTTTTGTAACCTGGAAGAAGAGAAACACTCCATCAGTTTCTCTGATGATCGAGTTATTCATAAGTGGCACACAGCTGCCATGGCCCTGTTTCCTATCATAGGAAAAAGCTTGGAAAAAAATAAACCCTGGCCCAAAGAGTGAAGTCAAACTGTTGAATCAAGAGTTGGACATGTGTAGAAAATCTCATCATCCTTGGAGGGCTTGGTTTTAATGGCCAGTGTTAAGAAGCTGCAACTTTGTCCCATAGAAAATTCTCAATACCTAACTCGTTTAATCTAAGTGAGTCCAAATTTTCTTTTTTTCACAACTAGAAGAGTCCTTGACAGTAAAGAACCCCCGGGAACTATCACAGTGCCTGGGAGACAAAGGGGCACCTAAGTGTTTGTTAAAGAAATTGGCAAAGGATGACCGCGATGATTAAGTGTACATTATCCAGAAATTTAACCTATGGAGCACATTCAGTGATTCATATACATTTCAAATTGGGGCACTAGTAAGACTGATCATGTTCTTGTTGATAAAGAAATCCTTAATGATTTCTACAGAACAACATTTATATATATATGGCTATCTATATCTATATATCCCCAATAATTAAAATATTAATGAAAAGAGACTGCTTTATATGAAGTCCTATAAACTACAGATAAAACTTGACTCAGAAGGAAATGAACATAAATGAATTGAACTTTCAACTTAAGATACAATTATGAAAATAAAATGAATAAGCTAGTATGTGATGATTAATAAAAGCTGGAATTTACCCAACATATTTAAAAAAATAATAGAAGAGTTACAAAAAAAACCCCAAAGCTTATACTTTAAAATGTCAAAGAAAGCATATAAAACCCTGAAAAACTAGGAGAAAAGTTAAAAGAGGAAAAAATATTATAGTAGAAATTATAAAGGGGATATAACCATAGATATAGATAATATTAAAATATAAAAGAATATTTTATACAACTTTAGATGTAGATATTTAAAAAAAATAGAAGGAATTGATCACTTCTAGGAAAACTATGATTTGGCAGAGTTTTCTAAGAAAAAGGAGATACACTCAATAGACTAATGACCCAGAAATTATTGGAAAGGTGATTCAAATTCTACTATTTAAAAGATACAGATGACACAAAAGATACTAAATGATTTTACAAGTAAGTTTTAACTAACTTTCAAAGAAATATAATTCCTAAGTCATTCAGATCATGCCAGACCACAGGCAAGGTTAGAAATCTCCCCCAATTCATTTACAAATTCAACATATTTGTAATACCAAAACCTGATAAACATACAGCATAAAAACAGAAAAAATCACTAGATGAATTTCACTTATGAACACTGATTAAAGAGTTTTTCTGAATATAGTTCAATGGTACATTAAGAGAATAATACACTGTTCCAGGAATGTGAAAAATAGTATATCTCAACAAAAAGGTATCTATTAGCAAAGTTCATTGTATCACCTAATTAAGGTAGAATTAGAATGTAATTTTATTTAGGATTTTGAAAAGTACTTGAAAAACTCAACAGTCATTCCTTCAAAAACTTTACTTAAAATAGGAATTGAAAAAGCATTCTAAATATGATAGGGACGATCAAAACCAAACCAATATCATACTAAATAGTAAAATTATATAGACTTTGCCATCAAAATCAAGAAGATAGAGATGTTCATTATTGCGATATTATTCAACACTGTTTTATAAGTTCTTATTAAAACAATAAAGCAATAAAATGAAATGCTGTAACATTGTGAAAGAATACAATATTTTTTAAAGATATAATTGAATACATACATCTCTCTAATAACTCATCTAAAAACTTTAAACTAATGAGATCAATTGAAAAGTTGGTGCAATGTAAAATAAATACATAAAAATCAATAGCTTGTCACCATTGCATAGATGGTCAAATGATTTTTGACAAGGGTGACAAGACCATTCAATGGAGATATGAGAATCTTTTCAACAAATGATTCTGGAAAAAATATATATCCATATGCATAAAAAATGAAATTGGATGCTTATAGCATACACAAAAATTAATTCAAAATGAATGGGTGACTTAACAGTAAGAGTTAAAAGTATAAAATTCTTAGAACATAGGAGAAAATCTTCATTAATACTGAATTTGGAAAAATTTTTTTGAATATGACACCAAAAGAGCAGGCAACAAAATAATAAAATAAATTAAACTTTGAAAATGAAAAACTTGTGCATTAAAGTACACTATCAACAACAAAAAAAGGCAAGCCACAAAATGGGAGAAAATATTTGCAAATCATACATCCGATATGGGATTTATACGCAGAATTTATAAAGCACTCCTACAACTCGAAAACAAACCCCAGTTACAAGATGAGGAAAAGACTTGAGTAGATTTTTCTCCAAAGGTATACAAATGGCCACTAAGTGCACGGAAAGATATTTAACATCAATAATCATGAGGGAAATACAAATCAAAATCATAATGCATTATCACTTCATACTCAATAAAATGGTTATTATCAAACTGATAGAGAGTAAGCGTCTACAAGGATGTGGAGAAATTCAAACCTTCGGCACCGCTGGTGGTACAGCTCCTATAACAGATGGTAGGACAGCTCCTCAAACACTTCAATATATAATTACCGTATCGTCCAGCAATTCTACTTCTAAGTGCATAGCAAAAAAAAAAGAAAAAGAAAAAATGAAAGCAAGGACTCAACCAGATACTGTACAGCCACGTTCAAAGCAGCATTATTCACAGAAGCCTCAACGTGGTAACAACCCACTGATTAAATAAATGGATAAAATAAAATACTCATAGATACACACAATGGAATATTAGCTTCAAAAAGGAAAGAAATTCTAATACCCACTACATGATGAAACTTGAAGACATTACGCTAAGTGAAATAAGCCAAATACAAAAGCACAAATATCGCGTGACTCCACTTACATGAAGTCAAATTCATAGAGAAAGTAGAATAGTGGTTATTAGAAAAGAGGGGGATGGGAAGCAATTGTTTAATAGGCAGTGTTTCAGTTTGGGGTGATGAAAAAGCTTTGGAGATGGTGGTGATGGTTGTACAACAGTGTGAATGTACTTAATGCTATGGAACTGTGTGCTTGGAAATGGTTAAAATGGTAATTTTTTCACTTTGTATATTTAGCACAACAAAAAAAAAAAGGAGGAGTTTGTTTTCATAATAGTAACTACCAGGTTGAGATGAAAGAGAGAAATCTCAATTACAATAACAAAGATCTATAAAATACCTTAAAATAATGCAACAAGAAAGCTATGTAAAGAAAAGCTATATAAAGAAAAGTGTATTTAAGGGCCCAACTCTTGACTTCTGCTCAAGTCATGATCTCAGGGTTGTGAGACGGAGGCCAGTGTCCAGCTCTATGCTGAGCATGGAGCCTGATTGGGATTCTGTCTCTCCCTCTCCCCCGGCCCTCCCCACCCTTTACATAAATAAATAAACAAACAAACAAACAAACAAAAAGAAAAGTGTAAATTTTGGAGCACACGAAACATGTCCATATATGTGAAGATACATATGATGTTACTGAGGGAAAATATGACTCCATCAATAAACATGTTAATCTTTATGGCACCTCTAAACAGAATCTCAATTTCTTTTTAAGTTCATAAAGAAAAATAAGTATGTAAGACTTGCCAAGAAACTTTTAAAAGGAAGAATAAAGGAAGGAGACC
The DNA here is from genome assembly GCF_023065955.2 of Ursus arctos. Classification (NCBI taxonomy): domain Eukaryota; kingdom Metazoa; phylum Chordata; class Mammalia; order Carnivora; family Ursidae; genus Ursus; species Ursus arctos. The sequence goes on from NW_026622930.1 coordinate 22,236,852, forward strand.
AGGTTTAGTTGCCTTTAAAATTTACTAAAAAGTGATTATAGTCAAAATAATTTATTGTTAGAACCAAAAGAGGGCACTCAATCAGTAAAAAAAAATTTAAAAAATTTTAGAAGATTTTATTTAAGTATTTGAGAGAGAGAGTGCGGGGGGGGGGGGAGGGGAAGAGGAAGAAGCCTACTACCCACTGAGCAGGGAGTCCAATGTGGGGCTAGATCCCAGGACCCCGGGACCACAACCTGAGCCGAAGGGAGATGCCCAACAGACTAAGCCACTCAGGAGCCCCATCAATCAGTAAAAATTAAACGCAATGGTATGCAAAAAAAAAAAAAGGTTTGTTGAGTCCTTTTTGTGTACTAAGGAGAACATTGTATATATAATACAAGTTCTATAGCTGAGATGTGTTCAAAATGAGATAGGAACCCATAGGAGAGGGTCAGCAGCTTTAAACAAAGACTTGAACTACATAACCATTATATATATAATTTATAATATAAAATAATTATAGAAAGAAAGATAGATAGATAGATAGATAGATAGATAGATAGATAGATAGATAGATAGACAATTACCATAATAAGTTCAGTTAACATCTATTATCTTCCATAGTTACAAATGTTTTCTTGTGATGAGAACTTTTCAGATTTACTCTCTGAGCAGCTTTCAGATATGTAATACATTCTTATTAACTATAGTTATCATGCTGTACATGACATCCCCAGAACTTATCTATCTTATAACTGGAATACTGAACATCTGACTGCCTTCACCCATCTCCCCAACCCCCTCACCCTGCCTCAGACACCCACCCATCTTGACTTCATTTTATTTAGATTTCATATATTAGTGAAATCATTATGTTTGACATGTTAAACTAATATAATATTATATGTCAAGTATATCTTAATAAAACTGGAAAAATAAAATGAAAATATGTCAAAGAAATAAGTCAAAGGGAAAAAAGAAGACTTGCACTGAGTTTTGAGGTAAAGGGGTTTTTACTTGATTTTAAAGGGGAGGAAGGACATTCAACTTGGAGGCCATGAGCAAAGGAGTGGGAGAACTCAATGCATTCTGGGAACATGAACAGCATCCTATCTTTTGGCGGTGTGTAGGCTAAAGGGCTGAGAAGAGCAAAGACAGGTAGGGAAAACAGGCTAGTAAGATCTGCAGAGCACTGAATGCCAGCTTGTTACTTACCCCGTGGCAGATAAGCCAGTATCTTAATAGACAAGCCAGTGTTTTCCTCATAGTGTTTTTTGGTTTTGTTTTTAGTAACAGAACTATTTCAAGGATTATACCTACAATAAAGCATTCTCTACAAAATCATTTTGTAGCTTTTTGAAACACATAACTTTTACTTAGCAAATATATTAAAGTCACTCCAACATAAAAATTTTTAAAGAATGACTTTAATGTTTACAAAGTTTGAAAATGACTACTTTGGTCAATGGGAAAGCAAGACATCATCTGTGCTTGGGAAAAAGAACTTTGGCGTGGTGTGGAGGACAGAAGGAGAGAAGTGTGTCCATGCGGCTCTAGGGGAAGGCCAGTGTCAAAGCCAGGACGTGAGAGAGGTGAGCTGAGCCCGTACCAGTGAAAGGGAGAAATGAGAGGAAGGAATGTATACTGAAGATGTGAAGAGTAAACGGATCTGGTGATCCATTTGATATTGGGAAGAGAAAAGAGAGGCATTGAAGTTGATTCAGAGTTTTCAAGTTTGGGCAACTGAAATTACAGACAGAAAAGGAAGCCCTGCTTAGGGTATGAAAATGACAACTTAGCTTTGGGGTTACTGACTTTTGTGTACCTGTAAGATAATGGTCACGTGTTCGGTTAGAGTTCCAGCATTATAAAGGGCCAGTGCCATGGTTTTAAGGCTCAAGTGAGACTGTGCTAATGTGTCATCATACAATTGTGCCCAGATTCTGCACAGTGATTTCCCAAGCACATATTACTGGACATGTGGAAGAGCTGGAAGATTATGTAAGATGTGTACAGATAGCTATTTGCCTTTTCCTCTCGTCCGTCTCCAGCTACAGAAAAGCATAGTTTGCATATGGTTGTAATAATTGTGCTTACATAATTTGGTGTTTCTTTTCTATTATAGTTTTTGAATCTCTTTGTATTTTCATAGTTGTCATTTTAACTGGTTGCATAATATTTCATGAAGTGATGGGCTCTAACTCAGCACGCCTTTCTTGCTGAGCCCTTATGGTGTTTGTTTTGTCTGTGGGTATAACTCGGGAGCAGGAAAAACAATTTGATATAATATTTGACTGCTTAGTATACATACCATTTCTGTTCTTCTGAATAAAGTAAAATAAATCTCTGAGAATATTAGGCCAGATGGTTTTTTTCTTCTTAAAACAAAGATAGTCTATAGTCAAGAGTCACATAAGAGACCAAAATGGATCAAGGTCAACTCCTGGTTGTCAAAGCCATTTTTCATTATTCACTCCACGAAACTTTATCCCTCACTTCTTACCAATGGACAAGCACATCATTGCATTAGTATATAATATTTGGGTAATTAGTTTCCAGTTTACTTTCTAAACTGATTTCCTCTGAATACATTAGCTACTCATTTTCTTAATATTTTATCCCCTTCAAAGCTTCAGCTTATAGCTTCTATTTTTCTTCCTTTATTACTTTTAGCAAGACAATTGCCCTTTGCTAATACTTGGCAATTCTCATCTCTTCTGCCTAATTAAATATATTTCAAACACATCCTCCATCTTAGTCTCTCTGTCTCCCCCCTCAGCACCTCCCCACATCCCTTGAAAGTGCGCCTATGCTCCAGGACTTGATGACGAAATCAATTTTCTTACTTGTTCTTCACTGTGCACCTTGTGGGAGGTGACTGTATTATCCTTATTTTTAAAACTCCTCTCCAGTCACCAGACCCTGGAGCGAGGCATTTTCTATACATCTGGTCCTGGCCTTATGCTTCTATTCACAAAGCCATGCTGCAGCCCATAAAAACTAATTTCCCAGGCCCTCTTCTTAGTTCTAATATGATAACTTTAGCATTGATTCGACAGTACAGATATGACATTCTGCAAATAAACAGCAGTCACTTCCATCAAAGCTTAAATATTTGTTATGATGGATATATTCAGACACACCAGTCTCTTTTTAGAAAATGCAATTTTATGGAAAAATACAAGATAATTGGTCTTTAGCTCGTGCAATAAACTTAGATAGCACCTGCCATATTTAAATTAATACAGTGCTTCTCCCTTTTAGATGAGGCCTTCTGATTAACTCAAGCATGTGAAAAGATTCAGGCACTGCTCATGTGCGCTTAGACTGAACACTGTTTTTTGATGTGGCTATTTTTAAAAAAAACTGATGTGATACTTGTCCATCTACTATGTAAAGGAAATTGAAAGTTCTTCATTCAGCCATATATCCTGTCTCTCCTTATCTCTCAGGCTCAGCTTTTGCCTCACATTGTGTCACATAGGTGGTAGGTTTTATTGGGTGCTGGAAGATTCTCCAAAGCAATGACCTAGTATTTGAAGCCTCTGTGTGAACACTGGGTCTGCTTCCCAGAGATCACATACACATCACTCTCGAGGATTTATTCCTTTCCCATTGTCCCCATTTCCTCTGATTCTAGCTGCCATGGTGCAGATCAAGAAACTCAGAGAACAGCTTTGCTCCTTTTAATCTCTCTTAAACCAGCCGCGAGAACGAATCCGACACACGTGGCTGGAGCAGCAGAATGAAAGTGCCGAGGCTGGCATTTCAATCTGGTTCTCCTACTTCCGGAGAAAGCCCGGATAATGAGGAGTGAAGAGGATCCTTCCAGGGGACAAATTTGAGCTCAAAGTGTCTACCTGCATTGAAGCAACTGGAGACCCAGAGGCATGGCTGGTATGACATCATCAGTGGGGGGGGGGGCGTGTTCTCTTCCAGATCACAACCAATGGCGATCCAATTTCCCTAATTTACCCATTCAACTTGACCCCTTAACATATGCCTGGAGTTTTACTTTAAAGTGAACATTCTTCCCAAAGTCATAACCTTTGGAGAGAAGATCGTGAACAAAAGGGGTATGAAGATATCTTCAGTTAACTATGTGAAAACTACAGCCATAAATCACACCACTATTTTTTAAATAATCCTCATTTCACAAAGATGATCTATAGACCCAGCACCTATTGTGAGGCTGAAGCTCGTTGCCCAGCAGGAGTTAGGGACTGCATGGACATGGGTATCATCAGATTGTAGAGTCCGTGCTAGTGAGGGAGGTGTCATGTGTTTCTTTGTGTCCCCATGATGGCTGAGTCCTTTGCTGGACACAGAAAATCAGGTTGTCTAAGAGCTGGAAGGAGAACTTGAGAGCCACTCATTTATAGAGGCAAATACTGAGGCCCAAACAGGTTACAGAATTTGTCCAAGGTGACAGCTGATGAGTTGCATAGCCACAAAAGAACTCTCTCCGGACTCCAGTCCAATACCAATAAAATTGTTTATTGACCAATTTTAATTCATCCATTTAGACTTCAGCACTTAAGGATACTGTCTGGGTAGTAAGAATCACTATGGGGCAGGTTTAGTGTGTGTGCATGTGTAAGAGAGAGAGAGAGAGAGAGAAAGAGAAAGAGAGGAAGGAAGGGAGGGAGGGAGGAAGAAAGGGAAGGAAGGAAAGGAAGAAAGGAAAGAGGAAAGGAAGGAAAGAAGGAAGGAAGAGAGGGAATATGGAAATATGTGTGCATATGACAAGAAGTGGGTACAGAGGAGAAGACAGAAATAAGATCACATCTCTTATACTCTGTTACATCAGTATTTACTCTTTGTGTATATGCTTTATTGGGTACATAATGATCTGAAGCCTTATATTTAAGTACATAAAATAACAAATCATATATAAAGGAGTCCTGTTCTGATTCATTATTCTTAGTCCACAAAGAAGTCAAGGCAAAGAGGAATGAAAATACCCGAGAAAGTTACAGCTCAATCACTGTAACATCTAAGCTAAAGCTGGAATTTCTGTACTCGCTGAAAAAGGATCTCCTTTGAGCTTTATGGCATTTTCCCCCAATCCTAAGCTTTGCATTATAGGGGAACAGTGCTAGTCCACAAATCTGTTCTGTCTCAACGTAAGCAAGGGCTGACTCTGCACAATGTTCCCTCAACCTGACACCGAGACCTCAGGAGGTGAGAAACGAGAGGGGGTTGGATGGGGTATGCCACAATCTGAATGGGATCTCTTTAAAAGCAATGTGCAGCAGGAGAGACAAGTATAATGGCTATTTAATCATCTTCGCTATGAAGTGCCAATTCTTTAGACTCTTATGACATTCATGAATGATGCAGGAGGCGGACATGATGAATGTGGAGCGATTCCCTGCGACAGATACTTTCCGGGAATTTATACCCCCTCCCCCCAGGACAAAAAGGCTCCTGGGCTCAGTTATCATTTGTTCTGAGAGAGAATTTACAGTCTCACTAGCAACTCCTTTTACCCAACTCAATAAAGCGCTTATTTTGATATACGGACTGTGATTGTTCAAGACCAACTGTATCCTTGGAAACTCATGTGCAGGGAGCAGTCTTGCTGGCTTACTTTCCTTCACTTCATGCACTTCTGTCACCACACACACACACACACACACACACACACGCACACACGTCACTCTTTAATATGTCAAAGCCCAAATGATCTTTGGGTTCATTGTGAGTCAGAGAATCCTTTATTTTTTATTTAAAGATTATTTATTTATTTATTTATTTATTTATTTATTTATTTATTTCACAGAGAGAGCCAGCCAGTGAGAGAGGGAACACAAGCAGGGGGAGTGGGAGAGGAAGAAGCAGGCTCCCAGCAGAAGAGCCCGATGTGGGACTCGATCCCAGAACGCCGGCATCACGCCCTGAGCCGAAGGCAGACGCCCAACGACTGCGCTACCCGGGCGCCCCCAGAGAATCCTTTAGAGTACGGCTACATGTACTGTCAAATCTGCAATAAAAATCTTATTCTGTACCCTCATTCCACAGATAATCTGTGTGTGGATAAGTAAATTAGCTGATAAATTCACAAATATTTATTAAGCTCTTATATGCTAGGTGCTCTTCTGGGTGCTGGAAGGACATCAGTGAACGTAATGAAGTCCCTGCTTTAATAAAGATGCTATTATTATAACGATGACAGACAAAAACCTAACAAAGACATGAATAATATAACGTCTGGGAGTTTTAAGTGCTGATAAAGCATGAGAAGGGAATAGTCATGTCGGGCAAGGGGAGGCTATTTTAAATGAGATAGGCAGGGCAGGCCCCTCTAAGGTGATGGCAATAGTGATCTGAGAGCAGGAGGAAGGACACCAGGTGCCTTCTGAGGAAAGGTGGTTCAAGGCCGGGATAGGGGTAAGGGCAAGGATTGAAGTCAGAAATGTACGTGGCTGGCTTGAGATGCAGCAAGGGAACCTGTATGGCTGGACTAGAGGCACAGAGGAGAGAGTGAGAGAAAAAGTGGTGGAGAAGTAAAGAGAACCCAGATTACAGAGGGTCTCATGAGAAGTACCTCATGAGCAAGAAAAAGGTCCTGGCTGGATTCTACTCTGAAATGACTGCACAGCTTTCTTAAGCAGCTCTGTTCATAACATTTTAAGTGGGATCCTGAAAGTCAAACTTAAGAGGAAGGTAACCAGTAAGGAAAGAGGCCTCAAAGGGCTGTCATATGAGGAACAATTAAATGAGCTCAGGATATCTAACCAGAAGCCCTTGGAAGCTGGGCAGCTTTCTTCAAATACATAGGATGTCATATAGAAGACAATGTTGCCTGGGAATGGAGAACCAAGAACAATGCGTAAAAATACTTGGACTCAAGATCAGAGGTCATAATGTGTGGAAGTATTTTCTAAAGCTATCCACAGACATAATGAGACCCCCCCCAAAAAAATTCATCCTCAGATATGTTCCAGCAGAGGCTGAGTAGTTACTTTTCAGAGATGTCTGTAGGTCATTTCTAGATGGTTCCCAAAAGAACCTTTCTTAAAAAAAAAAGAAGAAGAAGAAGATTTTATTTAGTTGAGAGAGATAGAGAGAGAGAACAAGCATGAGCAGGGGGAGGGACAGATGGAGAAGTAGACAAACTCCCCGGTAAGTAGGGAGCCAGACATGGGGCTCAATCCCAGGACGCTGGAATCATGACCTGAGCTGAATGCAGACGCTTAAAGGGCTGAGCCACCCACACATCCCCCAAAGGAAACTTTCTAAGAAAGGAAAAATATATGAGAACAGAAATGTTGGATTCTGATAGAGCAAACACATTCATCTAGATAAATTATCTTATTTTTCTTCATTTAAACAAGGCATTTTCTTTTCAGCAAACTGCTGCTATATCTTCGTTGAGAAAATCAGTAGCCATTTTGAAAAACATGAAAATTCTATAAAGCCATATTTTCCCTATGAATACTTTAACACATTTGGCAGAAACACCCTTGAGGGCTATATCCTCAAGGATATTTTTGTTGTAGAGTCAGTTTCTAGGAAAATCCTACTAATAAAATCATCCACTTAAAAATATTCTTTCAATCACTGAAATAGCAGTCAAATGCAGCTCCTTTCTTCTTATCATGAAAATCCCAGGAAAAAAAGTGTGGGGAGGTAGAGGACTAAAAATGGTCTGTCCAAGTCTTAGTGAACAGGCAAAAACACTTCCTCACTATTAATTTGCACCATGTCTAAGATTTTCTTTCTTAATGGAACTTAATCCTAAAGTAGCAATAATACCGAAAGAGTTTACAGGTAAGGGATTGCGATGGCTAAGAAACCTTTCTTTAAAAGGATCTTCAAAAGGTCTTCTTTTTATTGCCTCACTGGTTCTTAAGAGGAAAAATACTTATACACAAGAGTTCATTATGAAGAAGCTGCCTTTAAAATATTTTAAAGATGATAAATTATTTACCTAGTATTTTGGGGTAAGGCAAGAAGGAAAGAAGAAAGTTAGGAAGGGAGGGAGCAAGGAGGGAAGGAAAAGAGAGAGAAGAAGGAAAAAGGGAGGATTACTGGGTCTCCTACAAGAATCCCAAAGTAACTCCTCTGCTATATTCTGACTAAAATATGCATGAGTTTTCCAAGATAAATTTCTGTACTTTCATGTGGCTGAAGAACAAAAACAGAAATAATGAAGGGGATGACTAAATGGAACAAATGCGGAAAAGCGTAGGGAAAGGGGTTCTTAGAAAAGAAAGCAAAAGAATAATTACTGTTTGGGAAGGAAAAGTGTTTTCTTGAGAAAAGCCGTTCGGAAAAAGGCTGCACACTACATAGGGGACAACAGAATAAAAAGCAACAGATAGAAATAGGAGCAAGCAAAACAACAAAAAAAGTCTTTCTTAACCATCAGGTTAAAAAATCATCCCAACAACAAAAAACAAAACTAAAATTAGTTACTGAAGAAGACCTAGAGCTCTCTAACCCAGAAAAATTTCCACCATCCCACTCTATCACTCTTCATCATTTGAACCTTCTGTATTTTACTCATGGTCTTCAGCAGTTTTTGCCTGTCTCTCTCCCACCCCCCAGTAGAATGTACGCTCAACGAAGGCAGAAGCTTGTCTTACTCATTGCCAAAACCCTAAAACATTGCAAGGTGTGTAGTAAACTTCCTTTAATAGTGTTGAATCAATAAATGGATCTCTAACGGAGGCTTGTTCCTAAAAATAGGGCATAAGTCAGATTATCTACCATCACACATTGGCCAGCAATCCCTACTAGTCTACTGCTTACAATTCTCAAATGGACTCCATTGCCTTAGAATAAATTAAACCACTTAAAATAGTCCCAAAGGCACTCCATGATCTGGCTCCTGCTGTCCTCTCCTACTTCAGCTGGCATCATACTCTCCTTTGCTCACTATACTCCAGACACTGGGATTTCTTCTCTTTTTCCAACAGATAAATGGCCTTTGGGACTTTTGCATTTGCTCTCTCCTCTTCTCCGGATCTTTACATGGGTGACACCTTTCATCAATCAAGTCTCATGTCAAGGGTAACCTCTTGGGAGGTCTTTCTTGACTACACAACCAAAGGTAGTAATTTCTCCCCCCACCATCCCTGGTGGTCATTCTCTATCTAAACCACAACCAGTAATATTTTCTCCCCATCACTTAACAGAAAGATGTCTGTCTGTCTTGCTTACCACCAAAGCCTCAACGACCCACACAATACCTGGCCCCAGTAATATTTTGGGGACAAATGAATACATCTTTAAGAAAACCTGTTCTGAGAAATAAGATGGTAAATTCCCAAAAGTCCCTTACACTATCAACTTACAGCTATCACTGCCATATATTCATACTACTTAGATTCCTGTTAAATTGAGAACACATAACACAATGCTTATTTTCACAACCTCCATCATATGTAAATCTTTACATGATCCATTTCTAAAATGGTGAATAATACTGACCTCCCTGTGTTTTGTATATTATTAGAGGAATTCATTAATGTACATAAAATCATATTACACTTATCCAAGGACAGGGACACGACACACCCAAGGCAGCAGGAGGACCCTTATTATTTTGTGGCTTCTGTAACACAAGATTTTTTTGTTACTATTTTATCCACCCGACGGTGTGCCAAAAGTGGGTCACTCCAAAGGCATGGACGACACATTGCTTCTTGGATAGGACTATTTGTGGCAACACTCTTTTCAAAGGTATGGCCTTGAAAAAGTCAAGTTCGATGGAATCGACACTTTCAGCCCGGTGGTTCACACAGATATTTTTCAGAGAAGCTGGATAAATAAACTATGAAAATACTTTTCTTTCTTTTTCTCTGTTGTAAATGCAATATATTGATTCAGGTCCCACTATTTCATGGCATTCACATGCTTCAGTAATACAGAGGATTTATTTTTATCTCTTCATCTCAAGGAGCGGAGGCAGCTCTTAACCCTCTGGGTGAACCACTCCTATGCTTTTCCTCCTCCTTCCTTTCATACCTAGTACCCTGATGGTTGGATCCTAGGGTTCACAAGGTGAGTATTACGTAAAACATTCCATTTCTATTTATGCTAATCTTTTTCACTTCTCCAAGGTCAATGGGGGAAAATTCTAAGGAATAAATGTGCTGGCAGTCGATAGGATGAACTCGGGTGAGTGGAGGGTAGTGAATCCAATTATTTACCTCATAATGAGAAGTAGTTAATGTTAGAACTGAAAATAACTAGGCATTTTTAAAAGAGTAATAGATAGTTCAGGATTTTTCTTGTTGTGATAGATTTCTCATTCAGTACACCATGAGGAAATTCTTCTTTATTAAGCAATTTTAAATGGCTCAGAACATTTTCTTTTGGAAAGCGAGCCTCTTGGTTCAAACAGAAAGACTTCTGGTCTAGACAATTATTTTAGTTCTGTCTTTGCTGTTGGCTGGACTATAACATTGGTTGATTTCCTTGATCTTTATTTGAGGCTACTCATTTGGCGGCTTCCATTCACCCACGAACACGCAGTGCAGGATTGTCTCTCTGTAAAGTTTTTTCACCCATTCGTTTGGCCCTTTGGCTAACATTAGTTGTAATTGCTTGTAGTTAAAAACTTAGTGTTCCTTTAACAACAAGTACTTATTTACACCTACTGTAGAGTAGACTTAAAATAAGTGCTGGGAACACAGGGGAAAAAAAAAACAGATAGAGAGGGAAAAAAAAATTAGCCTTTCCAACCACCAATCTTGAATGATTTTTTATCTTTTTATCCTTCTTCTGGCATATAAGAGGAGCTCAATGAATACTGTTGATTGAAGAAGCTGTACACAGGAATTTCATAATTTTTTCATTTGCACAACAAGGAAATGAAACTACAGGGACTCTGAGGGTCTATACTGCTCTGACATCATGAGATTGTGATTTTTCACCAACTGTAGTTGTACCAAAGATAACTTCAACTAGCTGACAAGCCCAAGCTGCAGTGAACTGACTATCACCAAGCTGTCTCTGAGCTCTTTGAAGTGGAAATTATGCACACAATGCCAGACATCCTAGCAAGTCACAGATGCTGCTTTTGGCCTCACCTGTTCATTTCTCTCCCCAGTGGGAGAATTGCCATAAGCACTAAACTTCACTGCAAAGTGCAGTGCAGGGACTCAGACCTTTCAGAGCAAGCCTGCAGATACCAAATACATGAAGCAGCTGAAGGGCTAGGGCATCCCTGCTCACAATAATCTACCAGAAGATAAAGTGATAAAGCTAAAAGGCAAGTCTGTATTTACAAGACACGAAAATATCCAGATCAAAAAAAAAAAAAAAAAAAAAAAGGGAAATCAGGTTTTGTGTATAGACTCCAATATTTTATCTTTTCTATTAGTAAAAGTTGGGTATAAAATCTCAAGGGTCTGCTTTTTTGTGAATAAAATGAAAAAAAATAATGATTTATCAACATTTCTTCCATACCTATAATATTTGGTGAGTATCCTCACCAGTTGCCAGACATGTCCTGCTCTTGCCGGGTAGCGGCAACCCTATTTTCTCTGAATCATCAAGGTTATAGCAAAAACCACCCCACCACCCCAACTCCACCCCCTAAGTCATCTGGTGACTCCTAGAGGAACCCAAAAGAGCCACTTGATAGCTTTAGCACCCAGTTCAGTGGAATCATTATCATGAACCCTGGTGAAAGAACTTCTTTCTGATAAATCATATCCACGAAGTCCTCATGAACATAACTTAAAGGATCTTAGCTTAGCTCTGTGTCTCCAAATTACAGCGAGGCTGTTAAGAAGACTGGAGGGGATAATCTAAGGGAGCAGCACAATGATTAGATCCTCATGAGTGCTCTCTAAGTATTGGTTATTGTATTATCACTAGCATTACTGTTGCTGTCTCTTCCTTGTTCTTAGTTGTTATACAGGGAATCCTTCAGTTGGTGGAAAACCTAATTCATGGGGAATCGCCAATTTCCTGTCTTCCTCATTGCCACGCTCTCGACTACTTGCTTTCTATGGTCCCAGCCCTGATGCTGATTACACTCACCCAGAATGAGAAGAGGGAGTGAGGAAAGGATGGGAAGGAAAATGAGATAGAAGAATAGCAAATCGACTAATAGCTCAGGGGCTGATAAAACACGCATACTGGATTCAGAGGAGGAAGAAGTCGGTTTGCCTTAAACACTGTACTGTCTCAAGCAGTATGTAACAGGTCATTCTAAGCATTGTCTGGCTAAAGATTTCTATACCCTTTTCTTCAATATTCACATTCACCATCCATATGCTTTGCTGTGATGCCCCTGTAAGATTAGCTATTAGTCCAGGGATATCCTTTCAGCATTTCACTTGGACAGCTGCTTATTTCCCTTAGGATTTTTGGAACTGAAAATGGAAGCCCAGACCAAGGAGCTATTATAGAGAGATTCATTTCTCTTTGCTAGCTTGTAAAGTGTGGGGTTTCTATACAAAAATTTTGCTGTTTGTTCAAAACCCCGTGAGATCACTTATAAGGTGATTTTCCTAACAAGGAAAAATTTGAAACCTATAACCCATAACAACATTAATCCAGTGCTGATCATATTGTTGATTATTTTTGGAATAGAACTGTCCTTGCCACATTGGTCAATTATCAGATTTGTTGTGTTAACGTAAGCGTTTCTTCCACTTCAGTTCATTTCTTTCTTTATGCTACTTGATCCTATTGCAAGGTCACCATATACTAAATTTGTCTTTTGAATAAGCATAAGGATCCAGCAACCCATTACCCCAGAGCCCCATACACCTATTAATAAAGAATTAGAGCCATCTAAGCCAGCATGCCATATGGTACCAAATTTACCTAATAAATATATTACTATAAATACTCATAATTAATACCCCTAGTATTCACACTGGTTTCTGGGGGGGGGGGAAACTTTGAAAGCAGCCATTTATAAAATCTGGATCTTTGTTTTGGAGCAATTAAAATTATAACAAATATTTATTAAGACTCTTTTATGCATTGGCATTGGGTTAAATTCTGGGGTTATAGACATTTATAAAGTTTGGATGCCACTGCTCTATAAACATCTGGGGCTACCCAACAAGAAGATTGTTGTAAACATACAAATGACAAATACGGTATGGTAAGTGTGCTAAGGTAGAAAGAACTAATCGTTTCATTTGAATTAGTAACATCAATAAAACAATAACTACCAGTTAAGGAACATACAGTATTTGCCAGGCATGCCTTTTACGCATCTTGACATCAGCCATTACAAAAACAGTAGATATCAGCATCTGTATTTAAAGATGAGGAAAGTGTGCCATAAAAGGTAGGTGGCTTTCACAAAGTCATACAGCTAAAAAGGGGCCAAGCTAGAATTCATACAAATTTCTTTTTTTCTTTTTTTTTAGATTTTATTTATTCATTTGACAGAGAGACAGCCAGCGAGAGAGGGAACACAAGCAGGGGGAGTGGGAGAGGAAGAAGCAGGCTCCCAGTGGAGGAGCCTGATGCGGGGCTCGATCCCATAACGCCGGGGTCACGCCCTGAGCCTAAGGCAGATGGTTCATGACTGAGCCACCCAGGCGCCCCATAGAATTCATATAAATTTCTGCCTAAATCTAATCCTCAGATTCTTAATCATTATGCCAATGGCTTCCTTGTGTTAATTTTACTTCACCACTCAGACTGTACGTTTCAAAAAGGACAAAGCTAAAACCATCCATTTTTTTTCCCCAGTGACCCTTACTCCTTTGCTAGGCTGGTGCCTAAACAATATTTTTTGAAAGGTTTGTTTTAAGCAGTAAATGCACAGCCCATTTCTCCAAGGAATGGTGAACTTTCCAGTACTCAATACTTGGTTTGTACAATTTATACCATTCTACTATCTCACCTTACAAAAATAGCATATATCATTGCTGAACAGCAAGAGGGCTTACAAAGAACTGAATGGACTTGGAAAGCTAATCTTTTGGTGTTACATATTGATTACTGATTATTACTATTGATGATATATTGATTACTGAGCTATATCTATTTGCATATATGTTAAATGGTTTACAATATTTAAACCCATTTTAAAAGAAGTAAAACAAACTAGAAAAATACACAGAAATGAACATAAAAATTTTCACATGAGTGGACAGAATGAGGAAATAATTTAAAAATTTTCACATGGGTGGACAGAATGAGGAAATAATTCTCTGAGAATTTTTTCTTTAAATAAAACATACAAATGATAACTGGCTGGTAGTGTCTCTAGAGACTATAGGCTAGAAAGCTAAACATAGGTTTTGGTTTTGATTTTCTGAAAATAATACTTAGCTCAATGCAAACAAATGAACAAAAAGGTTTCATTTCTGGTCCTGAAGCAATGTTACTGGGATGCAATTCATCAGATCTGTAAACTTCATGGCACTTCAGTTGGCCATTGGGAAGGGAATAATGCTATTTTCCATTTTTAATGCTCAGGGCAACCAAGTTTACGTATATTCATTTCATTAACTCTACATTAAACTGTTGCTATTTAATTTCTACTTAAAACCCATAATGTAATTATTTGTGAACAGCGCAGTCACATAATTGATGATAAGCATGGTTTGTAGTGCAAGTACAATGCCAAACGGACTATTCCATCACACATACATATACGCGCACACCCACATACTTTCTACATACAACAGACTGTATCAAAACTCTCTTTTGTGGGTGGCGTAAAGGTGTTGCATTTCTCAGCAGCTTGTAGAATCAAATCTGAGGATTCACAAAAGGAGCCAGAATGCATCTTGCAGAGAAAATAACAGCATGAAAGCAAGTGGGAAATGCCATTCTATTTATTTCAATGCCTTGTTTCAATGTATTATACATGACTCATGCCAAACATCAGGGTAGAAACTGTGTGCATGAGGCTTAGCCTACAACAGGTATCAAGTTGCAACAAGCTGCACTTCTGGGTGATCAGCTGGGCACTAGTGAGGTAAAGCATCAGGCTTCCACTCTGAGGCTCAATTACACCCATCTTCATTATCTTATACATTTCGCTTCTCTCTACACATACACAGATGGTACCAGCAAAGTCTTTTCCAGAAATGCTCTTTCAGGTATTCTTGGCTCAAATTCCAGTTCTCATTTCACATTCCATTGAGATTTAATTAGAAATAATTTTTTTTAAAAAAAAAATAGCTTTTGAGGTAAAAACTAGAAGATACTGGCAGGAAACTCATCGTTCTCCCTTGTTATTTCTCTACCCAGTTAGTTGTTTATGAAACTACTAGAAACAGTACCAGATGTTATAAAATGCTTACTTGAAAAAATCTAGTCCAAACTATGCATAGGGAGACAAACATCAGTGACAGAAAATCCATACATTAATAAAGAGAGCCTTTTTAGTAGCTAGTTCTTTAACTGGAACCACTTCTGAAGCCATCTTTATCAAACACTTTATCACACACGATTCAGTAGGCAAAGCACATTCTTCCTCCCTTTACCCTAACCAGAAAGCCTCACACAAACTCCAATCAAATGCTCATTAATGGACTCAAAAAAGGTAGATAGATCATACCTTAGGTCAAGCCCAAAAATAAGGAGACCCCGAGACAATGATTCATGTGCAAAGGATTTAATAAGGAAGCACTCCCAGGGGAACCAGTGAGGAAAGGGGGTGGGGGACAGGGTGGGGAGGTAAGGCAGGGAAAGAGGAAGCGAAGCAAGAGCACAGCTTCAGGTGAACTTCCACAGAGGTAGCCGCAGCCTGGTCCTGCAAGAAATTGGCCTACAACTGAGGGCTTTTTCAACCAGAGGCAAGAGAGCAGTTGACTGAGGACAAAATTCCTCACAGTGAAAACCATACTGGTTATTGCAAGAGAAAGTATGTGGAAGCTGGGGCGGGGGGGGGGGATCTACAAAAAGGATAGAAGAGATCCAAAGGGATGGGGGCAGGGCACCAACATTATCTGATACAGATAGGTAGATATTGAATCAAAACAGTAGAAAAAATTGAGAAGATATAAACCTAAAACTTTATTTTACATCTGAGGACAGCAGGATCAAACGAGGTCAAATGACTTCCCCAAGGATCCCATAGATTGTAGGCAGCAGATTTAGGTGAGGAACCAATTCTCCAAACTTCCAGTTCAGGGGGCTTCCCATTTCTCTTAACTACTGGCAAAAGCCCCACATGTTCAAATCAATCCTGAAATCTACAGGTTCCCTACTTTAGGATTATTAGTATGATTTGGCAGCCACTCCAAGTTCAGGAGCATAGCTCTAGTTTCTGAAGTGAGACTCCTGCTATGTTTCTTTCAGTAATTGTACCTTTCTATTGCCTTAGAGATTGCTGGGGTCATAAAAACATGACGTTGCATTAATCTGACATGACCACATTGGTTACCTGAGAAGACACTGTGGTGAAGACAATGCAAATTCAATTTCTGAGAATGTCTAGGTATTTAAACTAGAGGTTTAATGGGTTTTCAGATGAAGCTTTGTTTTAGAAAGCACATTTCAGGATTAAGAAGTGAATCCTCTATACTTGTAAAATAGCCTGGGGAAATACCGTGGGAGCTATTCATTAGAATGAAAATGTAGTTTCTGAAGTTGGGACAAAGACATTTCTTGAAGTGTCACAATTCATCTAGAAGATTGTTCCAGACAGTGGGAACCACATGGACAAAATCACTGAGGTGGAAAACCCTTTGGTGAATAGGAAGAACACATAGGCTACTCAAAATTCTTGGAGCAAGAAAGGCAAGAAAGGCAAGCGATAAGACCAACATGGGTGAGCTACAGACAGATTCTGTAGGGCTTTTTATATTTTACAAAATAACAGCTTATTTTCTAATGGAGATGAGAAACACTGAAAGATTTTACACAAGGGGAAGATGAAGTCAGGATGGCAACTTAGGAAGTTTGATTCGGCCACTGTGTGTAGGATGGACAAAAGGAATCCAAGGAAAAGACCACAGGAGTAGTTAAAAGGTATTGAAAACAGCCTGGGAAGTAGATAACATAGATCAGGTGAGGCATTTTCTGCACAAAAAGCAGAGAACAAATTTTAAAGTATTTAGGGGGCAGACTCAAGAAAATTTAATCTGATTAGTGATTAGCAGCAATGATCACAGTGGTGACTGCCATCCTAACTGCTGTGAAAAGAGTGCTTTCTAACCAAACTGTCTTTCACTTTTCCTTTTCTCTAAGATTCTCCTTTGTCCAATAAAACAAACAGTGTGTCTTTCCCTAGGAGATCAACATCACTCTTACATATGTACTGTATTAGAAAAGCTGTTGGCCACTCAGGATATGGAGCTTTTCAAGATGGGGGGAAAGGAGAGGAGAAAGAAGAGAGATGATCACTCCTGAAATAGAAATGAGCCAGTGGCGTGCAGCTAGGTAGACAGCCTGACATATTTACAAACAGCTCAGGAGTGATTATAATTAGAAAATATATCCTTGGAGCTCTACACAGTAATGCTATAGTTCTGTGACACCTTTCGGCATGTCCCTGTGGACCGATGAAGTGAGACTGGGATTCATTCAAAGACCAGAAAGGAAAAAAAAAAGAGTCTTTTACACACACATGCACACACACACAACACACACAAACGGAGAAGAACTATCAAAGAAGAAAAGATAGAAGACACCAAAGATAGAAGTTACTTTTTATCAGTTTTGAACACAGTTGCAGAAATGGCCTTTTATTATAAAAGACCTTTCACTCCCTATGTGCCTATAATCTCTATTTGACCTGGTTACAGACAACTCTTGGAGCAGTGCACCGCCCCCCCCCCCCCCAACAGACAAGCACACCTCTGTGATGTCATAGTTTACTTTAGACACACAAAGGCAGTGAGCAGAGGTCATGCCGAGCAGAGCAACACTGCACTGGGCAGAAAAATCTACAGCCTATTGCTTCTATCAAGGATAGCTGCTTTTCCTTTTTAATAAGACAATTAAATATATTTAGCTCTTAGTAGCCTATACATTTGACAATCAATAATTAAGGGGGGAAAAAGCAGTATTCATTGCCAGGGCTAATATAAAAACAGGGAATCCTTTATTAAAGGGCTTATTTGAAAAAAGCTTTGATTCTGACTTGATTTTTCAAGTGCGATTCTGTCCCACAAAACCTCTTACATCCCAATGCACCAGCCACAAAGTTTGTTTTGTTTTTCTCCTTCTTAGCAATCTCTGGCTGCTGCAAACTTTCTCTACTTATCTCATCACAAGCTTCAATTAAAGCAATTGCTCCTTTCGGAGCAAATTTCCTACTCCCCTCCTTCTGCCCCAACTTTGATTCACCTGTCGATTGACATTCTTGCTTCATTACTTGCTGACAGCTCAAAACGCAAACCTGGTCCCTCAGCAAATTACTTCTAATCATTTCCTTCCTTAACATTATCACTTCAGCGGACTGTCAGGGGCATTCAGCAGACTGTGGAAGATCAGAAGCCTGTTGTAGCTCTCAGCTCCATAATTTTTGGCCTTGAACCAGACATAGTTGTAGTGAATGTGCTCCAGTCTTGAAGGACTGGAGTACTCATTGCCCCAGCTGTTGGAAAGGTCAGCTGCTGACAGCTCGCAGTTCAGTCCCTCTCGGGGAGTATCCTCAGGCAAAGGGGCTGCCTTGTGCACTGACTGGACTGGATGAGGTGAGGATGTGGGGGCGGGGGGAGTGGCATACAGAGACTCAGTTCCCTTTGCTCAATTTGGGACATTTCAGAAGGACCAACCCAGTGGTGTTAGCCCTGAGACTGACTGAGGCTTTAGTTGCACCTGCATGGGTCCCAATTTTCCCTCTACTCAAGCCTGCTTCCCTCACTCCCACTGAGGAACTGCTTCCCAGCTCACTCTCCAAGAAGTCTCCTGCACATATCTCCATCTCAAGAGTCTGTTTCCAGGAAACACTGCCCAAGGCAGCAGTGAAAAGTTCTGCCTCTTCTTGCTTTATGATTCATTTGCATATTGTTTCTCATGAAAAGATTACACTATTATACCTGCCTCACTAACATAAGTTTTTATTTGTTAGGTGGATTGTTCATTTTAAAATGCCTAACAGGGTCTCCGGCCACGGGACTTTTGCTTGCTTGACTCACTCTCGGAGGCCTGGTCATTATTCACCAGATGACAGGTGCTCATTAAGAGATGGAAAACATGGGGCCAGTTGTAAGGGGATTTACATTTTTATTAAACTTCTTTGACTTTACCTTGATTTTTTTTATAGAACTGATCTCATTTTTCCAAATTGTGCACCTGTGCTCATGGCTGCCACTGGGCTGAATCCCATTCTTTATTTTCTAATCTAGAGCTAAGGGGCGCACATGTGGATACTAGATAGCCAGTGCCAGAGATTTCACAGTATCTCAAATGCCACTTGTTTTGTTTCAGAAAATGTTATTGCTTCTAGGTATTGATGTCTACAAGTCTGGCCAGGAATGGAGTCATGTTTGATCAGCACTACATGTTACAGGTGAGCCAACAGTGATACTTCACCCCCAGCATGCATACAGATTAATTAGAGAAGGTATAAAATGCAGATTCCTGGGTGCCATTCGTCAGTGATCCTACTTCATTCAGTAGGTCTGGGGTGAAGACAAGACATCTGAAATTTTCTCAAGCTCTCTAAGTGCTCCTGGTGACCTCTACCTCTGCATTCTAAAAAACTGGATTCTAGGTTCTTTGTTTTTTCTACAAAAGAATCATCTCGAATATGATAATTATACTTCCAGTTAGTTTGAAGGCTTCCAAATAAGCAGGGACTATGCTGCATTGAATAAAGTTTCAGCTAGATCCATGGTAGACCAGACATAATGAATAAAAAATAGTAAGCATCCAAATGGACCAGAGTCATCTGTATGAAATGTTGCCATTAAGGTCATCATACCGGTTATTCATATCCCTCCTTCAGTTCATGGTGTCATAATTCAACATATATTAGATACTGTAAAATTAGAAAATGGGCATTTCCCAGAGATCAGGTGTTTTTTTTGTTGTTGTTTTTGTTTTTGTTTTTTAATCTGGAGGACAATTAATAGAGATTTTGTGTCCCATTGTTACTTATGTCCGTATCGGCTTTTTAAATTGGTGTGATCTTGGTGTCATTACAAAGATGTATCCATACACTTTGGGGGAGAGTGACAGTAGATAGAGGGATGAAAGGAACTCAATCTTTCACAGTAAATTCTCTAAAGAGCTACTTATGTTTTTACCTTCAAGTGTTGTGATCTGTGAGGATAGCTGTCCTTGTGGTTTGAGCCCAATTTCCAAACAACCAGGCTGCCCCAACAGTCTTCCTCTTTCCTTTTAGGATTTCCCAACTCTGTAATGGTCAATTCCATTACAGAAAGAACAAAAAGCTGAATTTTCCCTAGAAGGAAAACTGGATATTCTTCTAAATGTTTCAATTACAGAACACCTGGCATTCCAAAAAAATATCAACATTTCTTCCCTTTGACTTTCTTTGCTTTGAATTATGAAGGACAATAGATCCAACCTCTTTCATTGACTGCACTATAAATTTGGAACATGGCACTACATTGTGGAGATTGCATTATTAGGTGCCAGGGGAAAACCAAAAGGTAACAAGAAATATATGACTCTAAATTAAAATAAAAAAGTGAATGGCTGAAGGAGAATTATTCAGGCATCTACGGAACAGATATTTTGACAGTCTTCTCAACTTCTGTGCACACATTTTCTTCTATACATTGTAGTTCAAAAACCCAGTCACCAGGATTGCATATGTTTGCATCTCAGTAAAATGTGCCAAACACAAAGGACTCAGAAACTTACCGGACAAAGCAGACTGACATTCAAAACCATGACAGAAAGACCTCATGATCTTTAAATTCGTATTCTTGGGTCAAAGGCTCATAGTATAGAACTTTCAGTCTTATCGGGAAAAACCTGCCTCTGAGAATAAAAAAGCAAATCTTTCGACACACTTTACAATAGTAAAGATATTTACACAAACTATTAAATAATGTGTATGATTGGAAAGTGGGGTGGGATAGGAGAAATAATTCTCTATATTATTCTCCTTTCAGATTGAGAATCTTCTCAGGGTTAGTACTCTAACACAATTTATGAAACCTAATTAATAACAGAAGATGGGAACACACACAGACATACTTCTAGTCAATTGAAAAGAGAATGACAGCACTTTATATTCTGTAATAAAGGTGTAGGAGTATGGGAGCAGCACAGATAGAAAAATTGGTTTCTCCTGGAGTTGGGGTAGAGGGTTTTTGGGAGGTCTTCATAGAAGAGAAGGTATTTGAACCTCATGGATCAGTAGCAGTGTCTGGTCAAAGGCGAAATGGGAAATATAAGAAGGAAGAGGAGCAGGATGGGGAGGGAGAAGACGAAGGAAAATAAAATACTGAACAAAAGTCTGGAAATATAAAAATACAATGCAATTTCAGGGTACCATAGTGCAAAACGGTTAAGACACATTTTCAGAAATGGCAGGTGCTATTTGCAAAAATAGGAAAAGTTGATAGAAATTAGAAATTACACTAGGGGTTCCTGGGTGGCTCAGTCGGTTAAGCGTCCTATTCTTGATTTGGGTTCAGGTCATGATTTCAGGGTCCTGGGATTGAGCCCCATGTCAGGCTCTGCACTCAGTGGGGAGACTACTTGAGGGTTCTCTCCCTCTGCCCCTCCTCCCACCCATGTGACCACACATGCACTCTCTCTCTCTCTCAAATTAATAAATAAATATTTTTTTAAAAAAGAAATTATACTGAAGGGCCTCATGCCTAGGGGAATAATCAATCTTGTAATTACTGTGAACCACTGGTGGCTTATTTACTTGGGAATGATATCATCAGATCTTTCATCAGTGATAACATTGGCTTCATGCAAGGACAGATCAGAGTGGGTAGAAAAGAAGCAAGGAGATGATTAAGAAGCCACTGTCAGGTAAAGGTTGACATAGTCTTAGTTCAGAAATTAAGTGGAGGGATAAAAAAGGCATTTCAGATGAAGGGTCATCATAATCTAGTAATAGAGTAGAAGTCTATTAATAGAACCTAAGGCTGCATAGTTTTTTTCCTTTCTTTAGTATAAGTTTATACCAATTAAAACTTTCAGATCTTATTTTCCATCAAGTCGGTCAAACCAGACTTTCTACATCCAGTACTTGCAAAGTTGATTTATTTAACTCAAATATAGGATTTTACATTTATTGCTTTTAAAGCTTATTTGGATGGTTTTCATCTTTCTATCAAGGTTGTCGATATCAATTTTAGACTCAAGCTATCATCTATTGTTATTTGTAAATTCCCCATGTGAAAATTTTGATTAATTTTTATGTGACATCAGTTAAATGCAAATAATTATATTAACACAGAGATAATCTTTTAAAAGGCTTCATTTTGGGTCAACATAGAGCCAATAATCAACATTCTCTCTATACTACGCTCTAAATTTTTTATTGCAACAAACATCAACCATAGAATCATAAGAACTACAGAACATCATCTAGGTCAAGTCTCTTCAGAAGAATAGATTTATAATTACTGATGCTTACACCAAAAAAAAAAAAAAAAAAAAGGGCTACACAAATTTGCAAGTAAGGGCCGAAGGCCAGGACCAGGCATTCTCTTCACAGACTCACTACTCTTAGGTAGATATTTATCATCTAGTACCTCAGTTCCTTCGTTTGCAATATAGAAAGATTTTTGTTTTTAATGCACTCTTTGTTAGCTTATAGATTGTGAATAAAGAGTAAAGTCAACTTTTCTGCTATGTATTCAGCCCTGTTTCTAAGAAAGGGGGTGAGAGCCAGAGGGTCTGTAATAACTCTGAATCCCACAGTGAAGTCAGAGACTCCTGAGCTACCCAACACTTATGGGGGAGGAGTTATGGAGCAATTTGGTCATCTTTTGGAGAAGAGAATTAATGCTGGTAGATTAACACTATTCTCAAAATTAATAGCAGTAGAATCCTAAGGATTCCTGGAAAGATCAAGTATGGCTTCCATGTAAATTATCATGAATAAAAGAACAGCAGGGGACAGGTAAGCTAATTAATAATAAAAATGATCTCTTTATATAACCTTTCCTAGCACAATAATTTAAAAGACCCACAACACATTTCAAACATCATAGATTCTTCTAAATGGAGACAGTTATGTGGTACCTAGAGAACTTTCCCTTCACAATGAGTGGAGATTTCCCTATCCAACTAACAGAACCAATAGTGCTACTGAGTTTTCTACACTAAGAAAATACAAGCAATGGGGATATATTTTTGGAAGCAACCAGAACAAATGAGGAAAGAAAGGGAAATCCAAGAAGATTTTTGACCTTTATGATTCATTAACTTCTCCCTTGTTTGCTACAGCTGCAGCCCAACCTTTCACCTTGAGTCTAGGCTGGTCACATGGGAAACCCAAAAGCAACAACCCAGTGTGCAACTGCAGTTGATACAAATGAACCTGCTAATTTTTCAGGCAAGTGAATCTCTCCTGAAGGAGTGGGAAGTCAACCCCGACACAAAGAAAGTATCACCTCTACCACCCAACATATCTCAGGAGCTTCAACACAGGCTCCCGAACAGTGAAATTGTCACCAGCAAGATACACCCTGTCTTCACCATGTATGGAGGCTTTATAAATGCAGTCTTAAATGTCAACACAGATATAGAAATGTGGGATTTTTCTTCCTCTGTACTATTTATACTGCTGAGGTCAATTTCACAGAAAACCAGATTAGGGCTTATTTTTTAGGTATTAGGTGAAGAATTTTGAAAATAAATTTTTGGTGCATACTGATGGATCTTTTAAATCCAGTTAAATAGTGGAAGTTATACAACAACAACAACAAGGTCTACATCCTGAGTGGGAAAAATTTAATACTGAAGTAATGACTCTTATTTCTGACAAGATAATAGCGATGTTATTAGAACCCATAGACGAGCTAAATGCATGATAGCCTTAATTCTAATATCAAGATTTTTAAATATATCTTTATCTCTCCAAGGACATTGGACACAAGATGATTTTTCTTATGGGGCACTGAACCTTTGGATGAAGAAGTAATTGTCCTTCTAAAGAAAAACACTCAATTCTTGCACTATAAATAGGGTAAGCGTTTTCTGGTTATTTCTTTAAGAGGGGATGATGGATTTGCACTCATCAATATGTACGTCAATGACTGGAAGCCCTAGTGAAGAGGTCCATGCATCTGCAAACAGCTTAGGGTGTTAGTTTGTGACCCTTATAACTTGCCCATCATAGCGATAACCTTATGCCTAGGAATTTCTGGGGTAATACCTATTAAAATATTCAGTTTAGTAATAATAGTTAATATTTATGAAATTCCATTATGTGCTGGGCACCATGCTGGGTGGTTTCTATTTTATCTTTATGTGGTTCTTATTAGGAACTCTTGTTACTCACATTTTATAGATGAGGAAATTAATCCTTAAACAGGTTACCTAATTTGGCCAAAATCATCAAGCAAAGGATTCAAACCCAGAAAATCTCACTCTTGAGGCAGCACTCGAATCACGATTCCATACTGTTGCTTGGTCAGATATTACGAAACAGACAAAGGATCCCTACTGTTAATTAGGAAAAAGGAGGTCCCCTTATGTATAGAGGGATCAAGCCCATTTCCCTGGACTATACCTTCCCCAAATCAAATTCTTAAGAAAACAGCATCTGGCATCTTAGATATACCAAAAGAGCTCATTTCTATTTGCCTAACTTTGAAGGGGAAAAAAAAAAATCAAATTCTGTGATTTCGTGTCACCTCTACCTAGGCTGCATCAGGGATTAAAGATGCTCACCAGAGGGGACTATAACAGGTGGGGGCCCCACAATGCGCAGTCTAATTTAATTTAATATCAGGAACGTCTTCCTAGAGATCACTCAAACCCACTTTTCTCATAAGACCTTGTGTAATAGTCTAACCATCTATAAAAAGTAAAATTAATTGACAACAGAGAACGTCCTGCATTCAAAGCACTCTCTTCAAGAACACATCTGCCCACTCCCATGCCCCCAGCCTGGCTAATCCCCACTGTATTTCTTTTAACACAGGATTTTATAATCTGTTTCAAACTCAGAACTAAGAAGATTTGCAGGTATTGAATTCACATCTTGTAAGGTAAGGGAACACATCTTGTGATTCTAATCCTGTCTTACTTACTTCTTATTTCTCATATTTCGCACCACTTAGAGAAAAGGGCACATTTCTGGGGCGCCTGGGTGGCGCAGTCGTTAAGCGTCTGCCTTCGGCTCAGGGCGTGATCCCAGTGCTCTGGGATCGAGCCCCACGTCAGGCTCCTCCGCTGGGAGCCTGCTTCTTCCTCTCCCACTCCCCCTGCTTGTGTTCCCTCTCTCGCTGGCTGTCTCTCTCTGTCAAATACATAAATAAAATCTTTAAAAAAAATTTTAAAAAAAGGGCACATTTCTAACCCTTGTGCCCAAGTTGATTTTGTGTGTATATTTAAAATAAACACCTGAGATACCCAAATAGATTTTAGAAGTCATGTTCCTCAAAACACTTGACAACTTTACGTTTTCTGTTGGGCTCCTGGAAGAATGGAATCAAATATTCAAAAAATGGGCTGATTATTTGAAATCAGACTATAATCAGGATTAAATGCAGAAGTGAAGGAGACAGGGGAGACAAGGATATATCCCACTACCGGATCAAAGCAATGCCCCCAATCAGATTCAGGTATTCCCAGTCTTAGGGTACATCTATCATAATGAATACGGAAAGGGTAAATGTCTAGGCAGGGAGAGATGGGGGGCCCCTGGCTGGGCTCTGAAACTATTCCTGGCAGGCAGAAGGGCTAAGACAGAGTACACAAGAGATAAGAAAATAAACCAGACCACCTGGCCCTGGATGTTTCAGAGTACCTTTCTTTGGTGGCTACATTGTAATTACAGAAAATGACCAGATCTCAAAGAAGTAAGTCATTAAGGGTGTTATCAGTTGTTCTTGTCCAGTCAGCACAAGAATCTCAAGGCCACAAGCTTCCTGGGCAGGTTTGCAAGAAAAGACCAGCCCTAAAAATCCTCAGTGGCAACACTGTCAGGACCCCTCTCACTCTTGAGAGCTTTTTCTGTATCCTTGCTTAATAAAAGTCTATCGCTTTACTCACTCTCCTTCATCCATGAGATTCATTCTTCAACTCTGTGAGACAAGAACCTCGCTCTCTGGTTTCAATACTTCTCAAGTTGTTAAGACACCCACTCCACCAACACACACAAACACACACACACACACACACACACACACACACACTCACACACACACAGAGTCATGAGATCTTTGAGTACAGAGCCTTATCTCACTTTCCTTCCCGCCCTGGCACCCAGCGCAGTGGCCGGCCCTCAAAGGAGTTAGCAAGCCTTTGAATAGAAACTGGCCGCAGGGACACTGCAACTGTTTCTTTTCTTCCATTGCTGTTGTCGTTGTTGTTGTTTTAAATCACCAGTGATACACATGTATGTAATAATAACAGGTTTTGTTTGTTCGTTTTCCTGCTGAGGAGACTGAGACAGAATGGGTAAAGTAAAACTTAAAATGGAAATTGCTAAAGTTGACCTCATAAAAGGGCAAACCTCCTGAGGAAAGTTGAAAAAAAAAAGAAACCCAGTGAATTATTCTGATATTTCCATTTGAAACAGTGCATGGGGTGGCTGGCTTGTGCTTTCATCTAGCATCCTGGAGGCCCTGACAGACTTTCACGGTTGCTGAGACTGTTTACGGCTCTTCAGGTTGCTTCGGTAGGAGCTGTGTGCATCTCCCTCCAGCCAGGTGAAACACGTCTGTCCAAAAGCAGGTCACTGGATTGCCAGTGGATATCCGCTTCTATCTGACAGGACTCCTAATTCTAGCCATTTCTGTCAAATCTCGTATGCAAGGGGGGGAAAAAACCAAGATCAGATGATAGAAAACTTCCAACTCCAAAATGCACAATAACTAAAATATCCAGTGTCACCTTTAAACATTTTTGGGGAAATCCAAAGAACAAACAAAAATAGAGGTAGGCCAAAGAATAAAATACCCAGGGAAGAATTCTTACTATCAGCTGACAACTGTAAAAAACAACATTAATATAGAGTAAGGATTCTTTATAGCACTTCTCAGGGTAGGGAAGTTATTCCAATATCTTTCTGTCTCACATTCGTTGCCTCCAGCAACTCCCAAACCAGCCGACTACCCACCCCAACAGCCATTCTCCTGTCCTCAATCCCTACACACTAGTCACTCAGATTCCTCTGAAAATTTACTAACAATGACATTTGAAAAACACAAAGCCATTTCCATTCAATTAAATAAACACACCATGTTAACCTTCAGTAAAAGAAGTGGCCGTTCATTTTTATAGGTGGCTGTAAACAGCCTTTGAGCTTCACAAAGCCAAGATCAATAGAGCGCTGGCAAACAATAATAATCTCATGCACACTCTATCGACAGCTGCTCAGAAAATATAGTTTGATTCTGATGGGCTTGATGATTGGGCCTTTGGCCAGACTTTTGCCTTCCTCTGAGCGAATGTCAAAATGTCAAGAAAAGGCCTCTGTGGGAGTGAATTCCACTGCAATCTCCTGAGAAACCAAATCAGCCAAGTTCTGACATCCGGCGATGCAGACCGGTGCAGGGGAAGCCAAATCTTGAGCGAGGGGGCTGCTGGAGTTGGCGATGGTGGTGCCATGTGGCTGTGGAGGTGGCACAGGGGGGTGTCTTCACTACTGTCCCCTATGTCTACTGTCATCACTGAAGTGGAAGGAAAGCAGGGACAAATACATTACAGATTCCATCTCTTTCTGGTTATTTCTGCCTCTTCTGCCAGGTAGAGGTTAGTACTAAGAGTGGAAAGCCCTGGTATTCAATGCGGATCACCCCTCGATGCCTACTCTTGATCTAATCTTCCTATGTGAGTCTACTCTTTTCTCTCCCTCTCTCCTTCTCCCCCACCCCCTCATTCCCTCCTTTCTGCCTCACCTTTTCATTCCTCCTCTACAGAGCAGACACATTACTATGAAGACACAAGTAGCCCGGGGAGGATGAAAGAGATATAGGCTTGGAATGGAGCCCTGGTGTCTAGTATAAGCTTTGCCTCCAACTTGTTGTTAGAAAAAATTCTAGACAAATTATTTTTCTGTCTTAGACCCTTGATATTCTGATCTGTAAAATGGACTGAGTTGTGTGATCCATATGGTCTCAACATCTTCCTGTTTTAAAATTAAACTGGAGTGTTAGCATAGAAGACCCGGATTCATGTCATAGCTCATCTGTTTACTACCTGGGTGGCTTTCTATTTATTTTTCTCATCCCTGGTTTCCTCATTTTTAAAACTGGGCGACACGATCTCTAGTTCATAGGATTATTAAGGCAATTAAAGGAGGTAATGTCAAAGCACTAAAGCTCTTTAGAAAGAAGAGCTGACTCTTATAGGGAATCTAAGACTGATGGAAAAATATACGTGGGTGAAGTTATCAACAGGCACGTCCTGAGCAGTCTTCGCAAGCCCCAACCCAGGAACTACAGGTTTTCCAAGAACCCAACCCGTGTTTCTTAAATAAAATTTTGTCACTTTTATGAAATAAAATAGTACAAAGTGGATCTATTGAATGTTTATCACATACCAGCACTGAGCTAGCACTCAGTATTAACTTAAGCTGTTTGAATGTTCTCAACTATTCCAAGTATTAATGGTTCTACTTTACTGAAATCAATCATAGAGAGGTCAAAAAAAGTTCCAAAGGGCCAGCAACTTAGACTTGAAATCAAGTCAGTGTAACTTAAATGCCTGTGAGCTTAACCCCCAAGTTATGCCACCTCCATGATTTATAAAGTCTCATGCAAGACTTCTGATGGTTCAAAAAACATCTTGTATTTTCCCATGAAAGCTATATCCTTATAAATAAACAACAGTTAGTCACTTGCTGCCAATCAGTCATTCAGCTCTTGAAGCTTAATTATTCACATGATTATGCTCATCAAGGAAAAAATGGAAAAAGAAAAAGAATCTAAAGCCAGGCACTCGGCTTCTGTCAATTGCCTATACTTCTCTCTTTCCAAAAACAAACTATCACCTGCGTAATCCAAAAACATTGGGGGTGGAGGGGCTTGTAT
Source organism: Ursus arctos (assembly GCF_023065955.2). Lineage (NCBI taxonomy): Eukaryota > Metazoa > Chordata > Mammalia > Carnivora > Ursidae > Ursus > Ursus arctos. The sequence continues at coordinate 22,265,876 of NW_026622930.1, forward strand.
TTTGATATGCCCATTTGCAGAGAAAGATATTGCTGGAATAATATAAGCCCTGAATAGAGTGGTGTTACCTCAAATAAAAGCCTCTGAGAATGTGGTAACAACGTAGCAATTAAGATCTTGGCTCAGAAATTAGAGAAACCTGGGTTCGATTTCCAATTTTCCTTTTAATGGTGTTGGATCTTTTCCAAGTTATATAAATTTTTCTGAGGGATAAAATAATAGAATATAAGTCAGACAGTTAATATGAGTCTTAAACTATTTAATACATGGGAAGCATTAAGCATGTCTGACACACAGTAGATGCTTACCTAGTAAATGTTACCTGTTATTGTCTTTACAAATTCTTTTACTTCCTTTTCTTCTTTCTCTAATTCTTATAGCCTATTCCTATACAGATTAGGAAGAGTCTTAAAGCTGTATCCACCTACGCATAGCTTTTCAGCCACGACATTGAGGAATTAATGTTTATTTTAATAAGTATTCATTTTGAGTATAAGTTAATTTGCCTTAATTAGTGATCTTCCATAAACCTGTATGACAGTCTCTGTATGTGTGTGCATGTGCACATGTGTTTTAAATAAGTGCACGTTTTAAATATGATTCCATTGTCTGAAAAGAAATGCATATGTATATTAACACCCTGTTAATTACAATCGAGTTTCTTAAACAATCACTTTGATTTTAACGAGTTCATCTTCCATGCATGGAGATCTTATATCAACTTCAAAAGGAGTCCAATTGTGACTCAGTATCAGTGAGCAAATTGCAAATTGCTACCTACACCCTTCTCATCAGAAGCCAAGCAAGGAAGAGGTTGTTTGGATAAAGTTTTAGTTAGCTTCATTCCAACTTCATCTTTACGTATGCTGACAGAAAATATTTCAGAGCTGGCAGAAAGGCAATTTGTTTGTGTCTCCTCGGAGCAAATGGTCTATCTATCTCTAGTATTGGTCTGTCCATACACCATGTTTACCACGCACTAGCCACCTCCCATGAATGCAATTCATTGTGAGACAGATCTACCAGGAAAGCGGTTATGCTCAATTGGCATGACTTCACAGCAATGAAAACAACAGACACTCCTGCTCGGCTAGTCACTCTCAGGAAGGAAAAGTGAATGGAATCTTCTAATACAACCCATATAAAGATCGGAAGCCCATCTAAGATTCACAACCAGTAACTTAACCTGGGGCTGACCCTAGACATCACTAGTCTTCTGGTCATTTGAAATTTTCTTTTTTTGAGGATACAATCTCATTATGAAATTGTTAATTAGTCCCAGGTATCATGATGTCAGATAAGGAATCCTCACAGTTATTCCCAATAGATTGGGATAAGGATGGAGATCAGAAGGGAAAGTGAAAAAGATATATATAATCAGAGAAGAGCCAGATGTCAAAAATGGAAAATGAAAGACAAATTATATGTCGATGGCAAAAGGCGAATTCCTTACACACATTAATCCCATCCATGAGGGCTCTACCCTCATGATCTAATCACGTCTCAAAGGTCCCACCTCCTAATGCCAACACCTTGGGGTTTAAGTTTCAACATATGAGTTTTGGGGGGATATAAACATTGAAACCATAATAAACTTAACACTCAATCTATAAAGTCATCCCTCTGGCTTTCTTACTCAGATCTGGATAACTTTTTCATTTTTTTCAAGTTTGATCTTTAGAACCAAAATCGATTCTGATACTTCACTAATTTACACCTACCACCAACCAGCTTATTTCGTTCTATCGGACTGATAGGGGTGGGAAGTCTCCCTCCACCCCCTTTAAATTAGCTTTAGTCTTGTAATTGCTAAAGGAAGATTCTTGAAGAAGGCAGATGACTAAAACAAGTCAGGGTAGTGAACATTAAAATGCCATTTACTAATTAACTCAACGGCAGCAGATGGGAGGCTTTGTGAAAACACCATGAAACCTGTGGCCTTACTGTATTTGTAACTTGGAAATAGTAACAGTAAGACCAACATAGAGAGGGATGTGAGGTCTACATGGTAAAGTCTGATGACAAAAGAAGTAGTGCCCAGGACACTTAATACCACCGCAGGTCTGTTCTAGAAATTTTACTGACTACAATGGCTATTTCCCCACTCACGTAAGCCATCTAAACATACACAGACCGTAAACTGTATGCATAGCAAGAGACCAAGAGAGACCATTTTTTTCTCTTTAATGCTCTGAAAGATTGAGAGAAATTAAAGGTGAGGGGAGGCAATTAAGCCTTATATTCTATACTGCACCTGCTTCCCCCTCATAACATTAAAGTACCCTAAGCACAAAACAGCCTCAATGGGTTTGTTAGGCAATTTTAAAATCTAATATTAAAAGCTAGGAGATGTCTCCTAATATTGAGCCATGCCTACATTTTATAGCCAACAGAAATAGAACTAGAACCTAGAGGCTTTTGTTTACTTCAGCTCCTTGTAGCGTAGGAATCACTGGTGCGCCATTTTCCCAGAATCAATTTGGCTCCTGCATACACTGCCAGGGCATTTTGCCATCTGGCATCTACATGATGAAATAAGCATAATTATAAAATAAAACAAATATGAGACATTAGAGCCTAAAGGAAACAGAGAGAGTTTAGTCAAACCTTCTCACTTATAGATGTGAAAACTGAGATCCAAAGAGAAAAGTTGGTCATAAATTACAGCAGCAGCAAAACTCCAAATGTCTAGACCAGAGCTTTTCCCACTGCAGTATATTAAAATAGTTTAATGCAACAAGACCTACATCTGTCTTACTGGATAGTAAGCTGGCCTGAGATGAACTGGGTGCATACTTTAAGCACCCAAACTGAAGGTGAAATTACCCAGTTCCTATAAAATCTATAAAGAATATCATGTGTGCCTCCTTTCCAAAACTGGATATAATTTATTATTTCCTTAAAGACTTGAAAAAACATCACTGCATACCGAAGTTCAGAAAAAAACTAAAGGCTACCAGAATTTAAATGTGTGGGGACTGCAACAATTGTTTAGTCCTTATTTTCTTTTACACAGCTATTTTTTTAATCTTAGCACAGAGTAGGTTCTTAGTTAATATTTATTCAATAAATTAGTATCTCCGGGGTGCCTGGGTGGCACAGCGGTTAAGCGTCTGCCTTCGGCTCAGGGCGTGATCCCGGCGTTATGGGATCGAGCCCCACATCAGGCTCCTCCGCTATGAGCCTGCTTCTTCCTCTCCCACTCCCCCTGCTTATGTTCCCTCCCTCTCTGGCTGTCTCTATCTCTGCCGAATAAATAAATAAAATCTTTAAAAATAAATAAATAAATAAATTAGTATCTCCTTTCTCTCCCAAAGAGGTTTACTAGTCTCTTTTGGGGGCTGTTAGTTCTACTACCAATCCCTTATTTAAATGTAAGTCCTTCTATCTTGCCTGGAACAAGACAATGAGATGTCCATTCATTCATTACTGGGAATAAAGCAGAAGAAGATAAGCTCCCGGTGACCCCCTTGAGCTTTTTATGTTGAGAAAAAGCCATGACAATTTGTGTCTACATTTTGTATCATCTTTTGCCATTGTGCGTGTGTGTGTGTTTTCTTGCCCCCCCCCCTTTTTTTTTTGGTCTTATAAAATTAGACATTTAATGGAAAGGACTGTAGAGATCACCCAGTCAAATCCCAACCTCAGTGCAGGAATTCCCTTTAACCTCAGCCTTTCCCTGTGTAGTTGAGAGGTACTTCCTATAGTGGTGAAGAGAATGGATCCAAGAGCCAGGAAGCCTGGACTCTAATTCCACCTCTGCCATTTCTAAATTTTGCATTATTGAAAATTCACTGAATCTCTGTGCTTCAGTTTCCACCATGCAAAATGGGAATGATAATAATTGTATCTGCTTCCGCTGGATATTATAAGGCTTAAGTAAGAATGCAGATTCCTTAGAACAGTAACTCAAATACCCTAGGAGCTATTTTTTTCCTCAGTGGCTACCCCTCCTTCACCTCTTCCTCTTCCTCCCTCCAGTGACAGAGGGCTGACGACCTCCTGTTTATTCTACTGAGTAGGACACCCTCGAATGGAAAATTACTTCTGTTACAAGAGCCCAAATAGATGCCACAACTTTTACCCACTGGTCCTGGTTCTGGCTCCCAGAGTTCGGTTGATTAATGAGAATCTCTTTTCTACCTAACAGTCATTCAAATAGTTGATAACAGCTGTCATATCCCTCCTTAGGCTTCTCTTACACAGGCAGAATATTTCAAGTTTCTTCAGCTCCTTATCTTAAGGCTGCCTCCCTTCTCATCATTCTTTCCCGTGAATAATAACAGCTCCTAGTTATGAGCCAGGCACTGTGTTGAATGAACCCTTTACTTGCATTATGTAATGTAACCCTTAGCTCAAACCAGGGAGAGGACTTCCATACACATTTATCAGCGAGGTAACTGACTTGTTCACAGACTCATAGCGACAGAGCCTGGATTTGATAGCCTGCATACCGTGTCATGCGGAACGTGCCGAGTTTGTCTGTTCTCTTAAGATGTGGCAGCAGAAAGCACACAGAACTTGCACAACACAACTTAAAATTAAAAAAAAAAAAATCCTAGGATTTAGCATTTCTTACACATAAATATCTATTTAAATGAGGTCTCTTCTACCCAGAACTAGATAATGATTTTTTTTTTAATCTAGGGTCAGGGTTTTATATAGCCCTAGAACAATTTAGTTCATTTTAGTATCATGTTTCCTTCCTGTTGAGATTCTTTTGAATCTTAAGTCTGTCATTTAGCATTTGAGCTATTGCACAGCTCTTCATTTGGACGCATATCTTCAAGCAATTACAAATGGAGAGGTACAAAGACCCAAGATATACACCTAGAGACCTTCTTCCAAGATACTATTACAGATTTCTAAAGATCTGGCACTGTGAAATACTTCATTCATTTAATCCTCAGAGCTTAACCTTGTCTATTCTTACCTCCACTTTACAGATATGACAGTAGCCCCGGGAGGGAAATAATACACACACAAAGTAGATTTGAATTTTAAATCTAGGTCCACTTGACTTCAAAGCCAAGTTTTGCACAATGCTGCTCTAGCCCACATTATATACAGACAGAGAAATAATGTCCCTGCTGCACCCACTCCGCTGGTGGGAATCTTTGGAATTATGTTTCTCGCTTGTCTCCACAGTTAATACCTATGGACCTGGAACCCCACGTGCCCAGAAGGCAGTGTGAAACCGGCCAGAGATGAGTCTTGAGTAACTGATCTCACGCTGGCAGAGCCTCAGTCTTGCCTGTCTGTGTGCCTCAGTTCACTGTCATGTACTCTACCTTACCCTCCGACTGCAGACTCTCTGCATTTACAGTGACTTGCAGTTCAGGGTTAAGCACACTTGGCCGTTTGGCTACCGGCACTGTGGCACTTTTGTGATGGCTACTGACCTATGACGTTAAGTGCCTAGGCTTGTCATTACTGTTTTCAGGACAGCTGGTTTGTGTTCCCCTATTCTCTATGCTCAAGGGCAGGCGTTGGTGCAGGCACTTTCCTACTACTTAAATCATTTGGAGGTAAATCTTCGTTGATGTGACTTTTTACCAGACTAATGTCCCCATCAGTTTCAGCTCTATTCTCTTGTCTAAGAAGACACTTCCTTCAATGAGTGTGGATGGTTATTTATTGCCCATGGTTTTAACCCCCAAAATTACCTAACTCTTCACTGAAATGAAAGCACCTCTGACAGTTGTTTAACAGCTGCCTCACACAACGAGCCAATTTGTCAGGTCAAATAGTTTCTGCTGTTGCATACCTCACCTGAAATTACAAAGAACACTTAAAGAATGCAAAAGGTCATCACAACCCTGCAAGGAGGTGAAAATACTAAGGTGAGCAACCCTACACTGCCAGACAGCACCAAGCTGTCTAATGACTATGGACAGTCAGGATGTTGGCCATGCATCCTGAAGAACTGCATTTCCTTCAGGCCTCATGCACATGTCAAAGATGCCCAAAGGCAAAGCAAAGCAAATGCAGATTTTTAGGCTTTTTTAAAAAATCTTGATTTAATTCACGAGCTGCCTTTTTTCTCTTCTTAGTGAAATAGTTATGTTTGTTTTGTCTAGCTCTATCCCTCCTTCTCTCCCTCCCTTTCTTCCTTTTGAATTTATTCTCTATGGCTCTAATGGATCCCCTGAACCTACTTCTGTTCATGAAGTCTCTACTCATCCAGAAGCTAGAAATAAGCAAAAAAGAGGGCTTCTAATCAAAAGCCCTATCTGACATAGCTCAGAATACTGGAAGTGCATTTTCAAGTGTGGGGGTTCATTTTTCTAATCCCTACTGCATAAACATAGGGATATGCCAATGGCAAAATAAAATACTGTACTTCTCTATGTTTTGAGTTATCTTTTTTCCCCCCTTCAATCGGTTTATTACAGGCTTCATTAGCAAAAATTAAAAGCACAAGGGGCAATTAATGAAAGCAAATTACCTTAGCAGTGTCCAGCCCCAGGACACCACCATTGTGAGGCGCTCCCTCACTAGACTGGCTGCACAGGAAAACAGATGAAGTTGTGTGAGCAGCATTAGGAAGCTGCAGTAAAGCAGCAATTCAGAAGGGAGCTACAGCAAGAACAGTAGAAACAGAAGCAACAGAAGCAACAATGGTGTGTTTTTTTTAAGGTTTTATTCATTTATTTGACAGAGATAGAGACAGGCAGCGAGAGAGGAAACACAGGCAGGGAGAGTGGGAGAGGAAGAAGCAGGCTCTTGGTGGAGGAGCCTGATGTGGGGCTCGATCCCATAACCCGGGATCACGCCCTGAGCCGAAGGCAGACGCTTAACGACTGCGCCACCCAGGCACCCCAACAATGGAGTTTTGAGTCAGGTGCTAAATACTCTAGCATTTTGATGGGGCTTCTTACCACTGCCACAATCAGGCTAAAACAAGAGGTCAATGGAGAAAAGAAAACAACTATCTTAAGAATACAATGAAGCAAATAAAGAAATATGTGGCAGATTTAATGTCCAGATCTATAATAGCAACAGTAATAATAATAGTAATCATAATAATTACTAATAATTAGTAATAGTAGTTAAAATAACTACTGATAATTGAGTCTTATGATGTGCTTAGACTAGGCTAAGGACTTTCCTTGCACATTGTACTTATTCTTTGGCTTATGAAGTAGGTAATAATCAACTCCAGTATACACAAAGGGAACCCAGATACAGAGATGCTAAGAAACTCATCTTGGAGATGCATCTACCTACTAAGTGGAACTTTAAAATAGATTCTGGGGCGCCTGGCTGGCTCAGTCGTTAAGCGTCTGCCTTTGGTTCAGGTCATGATCCCAGCGGTTCTGGGATCAAGTCCTGCATCGGGCTCCCTGCTCAGCGGGAAGCCTGCTTCTCCATCTCCCACTCCCCCTGCTTATGTTCCCTCTCTCGCTGCCTCTCTGTCAAATAAATAAATAAAATCTTTTAAAAAAATGAAGTAAAATAGATTCTGTACTTTAAAATAGGTTCTCATCCAAGGTCTTGTTTATAAGTTCCACTCTGTTCTGCCTCCCACTGCACACTGAGCTGGAGATATCAAGGAAATATGCTTAGGTATGCAGAGTTGCTTTTGCTATTTTCCTAATTTGTTGTTTTCTTCTAAAAAACAAAACAAAACAAAGCAATTAAGCAGACTCTGTGTGATCATCTTCCAACTGAGTAGTGTTGCACAATTGCCGACTAGATTGTCACGTAACGTTATCCCTTGGGATTGTGTCTGCAAGCACAATGACAGTAAGAACTACTACTTTAATTGATGAAACCTAAATGGGAGAGAGGTGAGCTGAATATAGACGTATATCTGATGTGTTCGTGGAAAGAGAAGGTCAAATGGGATTCTAAACCAGACAGAAAGTTTTGCAAGGGTTCAGAGGAAAATAGTAAGTGTACTGAAGGGTCACAAGAGCAAACTCCAAAAAACCTACACCGTAGTCATCATGTATTCACAGGGCCAGCAGAGATTTATTCTCAGAAAAATGTCTTCTGCCACTTTAAATGAGTGCTCTTAATTTCAGTTGTATCGTTTGCATCTCATTTGAAAATTTGCAATGATTTTCTGGTCATCTAAGAACTATGAGCCTATAGCATTTGTACTTGGTTTTTCGTCTGTGCATTTTTAGGAAACATTGTAATAGATATCTTGAGTCAATTGTAAGGATGTATTATATGAGAATATTTATTTATTCTTAAAAAGGGACATTTTTACATTTGTCACGTTTGAGACAAACTGCCACTGCAATGGACAGGATGGCGAAAAGCTGATCAAGCACATTAGATCATCTTTGTTGGCCTGGTCAGACGTAGCTACCAAGGGGTTTAAAGAAAAGAGGGCAAAGGAATTCTGAGAACTCTTGCAACATACACCCTTCTCATACATGGTGTATATCAAAATCGCCTCCAGAATCATTTAAAAATCATGTCAGATTTAATCTTGAGGCTGAAGGCCCAGGCATCCTTTTATGCTAAGCTTCACAGTGATTCAGATATGCTCCCTCCACTACCCAATTAATCCTGTCAAGCTAATGAACAAAGAAATGAAGACATTTCCTAAAACAGTGTTCTCAAACTTTAACATGCACATGAATGACCTATTAAGTGTAGTTTCTGGTATGTCTGGGGTGAGTCCTCTGGTTCTGCATTTCAAATATGCTCCCAGGTGGTCCTGGTCTACATTTTAGGAGATGGGATGGTGGCCGCACCAAAGCAGATGGAAATTGGACAAACCAGTTAAAACATTAGCCCAAAGTTATGTATCTTGAGTGTTGATGATGGCTACAGGAATGTATACATGTGACAACATGTCACAGGATGAAACATACAGGTGTATAAACACACACACCTATACATACACACAGACTAGTCCACACATAAGTGCATTAAGAAAATAATCTCTAAGTCTTTCTTTGCTATAGATTTGCCTTAGTTTCTGCACTGGGGGAGAAAGAAAAGTTGAACTTTCATATATGGATTTGGAATTTAAAGGTGTAAAACATATTGCAAATTTGGGGCTACGAGACCTAAAATATCTAAAGAAACCAGAAAAAATAAACGTAAGGAAACCAAAAAAAGAGCATCTCCTTTGACTTGAGTCAAACTTTAAGAACAATAAGAAAAAGATGTTTCTTAAAGAAAAATTTTGAGGTGAACATCATTGGAGCCCAGATGGCAAAACACTATAATGATTAAGTCATCAAGCTGTAGGCAGCTGACCTGCTCTACCCTCTACTACGCTGTCTAACATATGGCCCCATATGGCCCTAGTCTACATTTCTTACTCAAACATCAATCCTCTAACCTCCAAGGACAGCATGGACCAATGCTCCCCATCCCCACAGCATCACAGACAAATCTGAATTAAAGCACAGGCTATTTCCAATATGTTATCTTTTTCCATGAAATAACTTTTGGTGTGTTCCACATGGGTCAATATCTCCATCTTCAAGGGCGGGAGCAGCAAACTTTTTCTGTAAAAGACCAAACAGTAAGATCTTAGGCTTTGCAGGCCATAAGATGTCTGTGGCAACTATTTAACTCAACCATTACAGAATAAAATAGGCCACAGATAACACGTAAATGAATGCATGTGGCTGTATTCTGAAACAACTTTATTCATGGAACAGTGAGTTTGCCAATCCCTGCTCGAGAGTGTCTCACATCCTTGAAGAGGCACAACAATTCTTTGTTAGACCACGTATTTCAATTTTTGGTTTCAAAAATCTGAATGACATCCTTAAAAGCATAGACAGTGGTTGAGACAAAAATGGGACAGGCCTTCTAGTAGAAGACGTAAAAGACCACTCTTGAGAACAGCATCATCTCACCATCATCCTCACATCCCTCCCCAAATATTTTGGGATTTTGCAAAGATGCAGGAAGTAAGCAGTGACAGCCAGACTCGGCACCAACAGGTAATACGGTGCACCTATCTGAGAGTCACACAGCCTTTGGGTCAGTCTGTGCAACATGACAGAGCCTGGTCTCGTAAGGTGAATCCTAGATGAGAACACCCAAGTTCTGGTGTGATCACCCCATTAAATCCCAAAAGGCCCATGTAGATTATCCTTATAATTCACTAACATAACCCTACTGGTAGTATATCAGAGGAGGGGAAGTTGTGAGTAGATTTTTTTTCAATGCAATTGGACCAGGATCTGTTGTACCTCCTAGAGAGAGACATCTGTACCTTGGGGAAGGAGGAGTAGGCTGTAGCATAGCCAGCAAGCTTCGGCAGTAGTGTAGAGCCTGGCCTTGGATCTTGGTGCAGGGGTCTCTGGGTCGGGCTGTCTTGTTGGAGTTTCACTGTGGAACTCTTATCATGTTAATTTATTTACAGCCACCAACACAGGTGTCAGACAGCAAAGGATAAAACTGTATAACGGCAGCGATTGTGGCTGGGAGAAAAGTCATGTCTTCCCAGATCCAATAAAAAGTACAACTAAATAATTCAGATGAGAGGGAGGAGGAGTGCTTCTAAGAGACATGGATTCCTTATACAGCCCCCAACTGCTGAGCTATATATCTATCATCCAACAGGGAAAATCACCTCCCAGATTTCTGGGGAAGTGATTTGCAAGTCATTTCTAAAGAGTGCTAAGATTTTATTGTGAGGACCACACTGGAAAAGAAACCAAAGAAAGACTAGTGGGAAGTAATCATGGTGGAAGTGATGTGATAAATACACCAACCTGAGAGAAGTGACATGCATTATAATTATTACTTTGCCAAATTCAAGGAATTGGAGTTAAGTCAAGGGTCCACCGGTACATTATGAGAAGGGTAAGGACAGTCAAATCAATCTGGTGACTCACAAAGTGACTAGACCTTTTTGGAATCTCCCACCCCTTGATTTTCAGGGCCCTACTACCACTTAAAGACACACCTTCAACTAGAAGTCTTTTGGTTTGAATAGTCAGCTTGCCATGCATGCTATTTGTATTTACCTCTTCTTACTTGAACCAATGGTGATGCTCATAGTAGGAAATTTGATCCTAGCTTTTCTATTCACTTTCACTCTCAAAAATCACATTTTCTCTTAGATGTCAGAACCTCCTTCTGGTCCTGTAACACACATAGCTTCTCTGATTACAGTACTCTTTACCACGAAGCACAGACATGGCTTCAAATCCTTCATAGCTTGGCAAAGGGTCCCTACCATAAGTATTTGTGAGTGAAACCTGCTTATTTTCTGGGATCTGGTATCACCCTTTCATGCCCATTTATTTTTTGATGAAGAAATTTAAGCACATATAAACTTGATGACTTTTCTAAGGTTAGGTAGCTAGAAAGTGTCAGAGCCAGGAGTAGACACTTGGTGTCCTGATCTCTAACCCAGTACTCCCTGCATTTCACTCTTTCCTGCTTCTGGGAAGACGAGGCTCCTCAAGGACTTACAGATTAATCACCTCACCACAGAGAAACTGGGTAGGGCTCCATGTTAATCATGCTACTCCTTATAGTGGTAGAGATGTGTCTAAGCCACAGACAAAATCAATCACGTGCTCTTTGATATTAACATGGAACATTGCATATGACTTGTATACATATATCACAATGTACTCAGATCAATCTGTTTATCTACTGGCCCTAAATAGGCCTGGAGACATCTATTCTTCACATTTGTGCCTACAGCATCTAGCACAGGGTTTGAAATACACTGGACAGTTCCCAACAATTATTAAATTACAGAATAAACATATGGATAAATGAAAAAAAATGAATGAATGGCATTAGAATAAACTAGAGAAGAGCACAAGACTTAGAACCAACTGTCCTGGATTCTAATTCTGCCTCCACTATATACCAGTTGACTGGTTGGGGCAAATCACTACAAAAATCAAGATAGCAGTATCACACGGGTTGTTTCAAAAGTTCTTTGTATGCTGTAGTGTCAGGGAGTAATTATGAAGAATTAGCATACGCTTCAACCAAAGAGGGCAGCTTCAACTGGTCATTACCTGGTGCAGTTACAAATCCAGCAATGCCAGATATTCTAGTTTTTCCAAAGAAGCTAGAAAACTAGATTGTGGTATGAAATAGCCCAATTATTAAATATTGGACAACACTGCACAGGCTGTCCTTGGAGTACGAGCCATGTGTTTGCAACATCAGACGTGCATTTTGGCAATGTGATCATTCATAAAGATTATAAGCAGGACACACACAGCAACTGCTTGGAGAAAAATCATCTTGTGCAAAACCTAAAAGATAGAGTGGGAAAAGCAAGGACTCTGGAGTCAGAGGACCATATCATTTTCTAGCTGGGTAGCTGTGGGTAAGTTCATTTGTTATATTTGATATCACACCCCTATGCCCCTATAAAATGTTTCTTGAAGGCTCCAAAAAGATAATACATGAAAGAATGTGTTAAGCTTGTGGTGTGCTTTAAAACACAAAACAGTATCACCATTATCTAGGACTTGTGGCTTGAACTCAACAAAGAAGTGATAAATGAGTACAGTAAATGAAAGAATAAAGGAATGGCATTTGAATAATTCCATCCTAATGGGCAATGAATCCAGCTTTTGGCTCTTATCTGGGATATAAAGGCTATTTAACCTCTATTTAACAAATGACAAAGGTGAAGATCAGAGAGTTCAAGGATTTTGCCGAAGGTCATAAAGGGGAACAAAATTTGCCACCCCAAAATAGACCTTTCTGGCATAGGATTATGTTAAACTGATTATTTTTAAAACAGCAGACCTCAGAGAAGCTCTGAAAACTGAGTAGAAGTTAACCTTTTGTAACAGACATTTACAAGGGAAATGTCCATTTATAAGACTGTCTCCCCCACCTGAACCAAAAGAAGAGGATGACTCTCTAGAAACTCTTACCAATGGAGAAGTCAAAGATTTAAGTCTGCATTATGTCCTTACCCTTGTTTATTGTGCTTTTCCTGGTCATCTCCCATAACTAGCTCCCTCTGCCCCTCTCCCCCCAACTTTCTTTTGTCTTTAGCTGGAGATGATATTTAAGATGATGGCTTGGGCCATTTCTGACAGTTACTCAGTTTTCTTGGGTATCTCCTACGTATATAGGAGCTGTACATGTTACTAAACTTCTTTTTGTTTTTCTCCTGCTAATCTGTCTTTTGTTTTAGGGTAGTCTCAGCCAAGAACCTAGAAGGATAGAGGGAAAATTATTTTTCCTCTGCTATAGTCATATAACAAGTAAGTGGTGGTAGACTCCAAATTAGGAGCCTGTGACTTTAAGTATTTCCTGATACTATCCCTCTGAGTATTTTTGCCAGTCCTAGAAAAGACCAAGCTTTAAGGCTTTAAGATCTCAAGTAGCTAGCTCTGGAAAACAAAAAGTAAAAAAAAAAAAAGAAAAGAGAAAAGAAAAGAAAAGAAAAGAAAAGAAAAGAAAAGAAAAGAAAAGAAAAGAAAAGAAAAAAGAAAAGAGCTCCCAGACCATTTGGGAATAGTTCATCAAATAAATTAATCAATTGACTACATTTGAAACACACACTAAACAAGCCCCTACCAGTAATACATAAGTGAGTGAGTTCTTGATGCAGTTTAGGGAACTGTGGTTCTAGAAAGAACTTAACAAGTTAATGTTAGAGGGAAAGCAACATTAGGAGCCTGGAGGGTGTAATTAATGAGAAGATAAAATAAATGAGTATGTGTGGTTGGTTTAGGCTGAGTGAGGGAAAGAGAGAGAGAGAGGGAGAGGGAGAGGAAGAGGGAGAAGAGAGAGAAGCTCAAGTAAGCACTACATTTTATGGCAAAGAGGAAGAATTATGAAACTTGTGTTAGACATTCAATACTGAAGGTACTCTTTCTTTAAACCATTCTGATAGTAACAGCCAAATACAGAACCAAGGGAAGCAAAAGAAACCTTAAATAGAAGTTAGAGAAATCTAAAGAATGTGTGAAGACAGCCATTTCATAGAGTTAAAATTTATGACAGATATATAAGTAACCTATCCCTCTTCACCCAAAGACAAAACAAAAAAGTGGTGGGAGGAGAGAATCCTGTGGTTGGAACCCACAAAAAAGGATGAAAATGTTCATGACATTAATGTGAGACCCTTCTGATTCCAGTCAAAAGCTCCCAAAGCAGAAAATGGACTAGTATACAAAGTCAGTGTGGGGGGTTGGGGCTGCTGAACTAACTATAAAAAGCTGGGGACTAGGAAATGGGGGGGGGGGACTGGTGGGAAGGGGGATTAAGATGAATATGCCCCCAGCTCATGGCATTACTATTGGCATAGGAGTCTCTACATAATTTAGACATTATTTTTTAACTTCAAATTTACTCTAGGCAAAACACTGAGGAATATATATATATAGATATATATAGATATCTCTATCTAACTATATAACTATATATAGTTATATATACACACACATATAATCTGCGGCCCTGAGCTCCTGTTGATATGTTAATGGAAAAATGTGTTACCTTCCCTTGGCAAGTATTTACATATTAATTAACTTTGAGAAGGCTGCAAACAGTTTACTTGGTGGAAGTGTTAACAGTCTATAATACTCCTACTCAGATTCAGATGACAAGGAGGCACCCATTTAGATATAATCTAATCTAATCACTTGGCTGGAAAGTTCTGTAGAATTTGCTATCCAGAGACAGAAGATTTCTGATAACTAATCTAATGGCTAGGAGTGTTTTTTAATAAAAAGGCAAAAAAAGGTGAATTTAATTTAATGATGTTCAGAGGCACAGACATATATAACATTAAGGAAGTTTTTGTCGTTAAGTGTAGCTAGTGGAAAAGACCAGAAGTCCCAGGAACAGAATAGATGAGGAGGAAATGGAGTGGGGGAGGGGCAGACACCAGGAAAGACTTGCAAGAGGAAGAAAACCAGCTCTAGGGAGGAAAGAAAGTGAAAGGAAGTCGAAGCCTAGGGAGACGGAGAAGGAAATCAGGGACAGTGCAAAGGGGTGATGTGAGAATTAAAATGGGTTTCTAGGTCTGTATTTAGAGTGACTTTAATGCAAACATTGACACCTGACCCAGGTGAACTTACTAGGAAAAATTCTCTTGAAAAACATGTAATTGGTTGTCTGCAAGCACTTTAGGCTAGGTCCACAGGATGAATACAGGATAATAATCAGAAACTTTACACATATTACTTCTTTTTAAAAAAATGTTTTCACTATTTTATAAATTCACAGAAAAAAAACCCTGTAAGCAGTTAGAAATCATTCATACCATGTTATTTTCAAAACTAACCATAGTGACGTTACCCTTCAAGTTATGTAAAAATTCAGTTAGTCTACTATGTCCTAGAAGACTTAGGTTGGACTCTGAAGCATCCAACATGACTGAATAAGACTATTATTCTGACACTGGTTGAATCTGGTCGTGAGGAACAAGGGGGACTAGCACTACTCCCTTGAATATGTTAAACTGCATCTTATCCAAAGAGAAGCCATGTTCAGTACAGTTCAGCACACGTTTGCAGGCCACTCCTTATGTGTCAGGCACATGGTCCCTGCTGGGCACACAATATCATAGACCTGGATCCAGGAGCACCCCCACTGGGTTTCTGGAAGGTTATCGATAGAGATAGGATTCAACGCTGTGATACATGCTTGATGAACCAAAGGGCCCGAGGCTTGGCTTCATTTCAGTTTACCACCGCAAATCCAGAATTCTATTTCTGGTTCAGGTCGAGCAAGATATAAACTCTGAATATAATTTCCCTCCAATCCATGATAGGAATGTATGGATGAAATTTTGTATACGTGTAATAATATAATAATAATAATAGATACATTCCATTCGTTAAGGGTGGGGCACTGTTCTGAGTGAAGCACACAGGTTTCTAGCTGCTCTCTAGGGCACAGAACACTTGAATAATTGCCCAAAGCACAGCTAGAAAGTGGCGACTCCAGGACTGGAGCTCCCACAGTTAGTTCTGTGCTTTTATTTTATTTTTTATCATTCATCTTTACTGCCTCCATCATTACTGCTTTGCCAACCATTAAGAACAAGAGGGCATAAGAAGCATAGTTATTTAAAAAAAGGAGGAAATAGAGTAAATAACATGCAATAATAATAACTATTAATACCTAATATTGAGAATTCATTATGTGTTTGACACTGTAAGAAGAAAGACACAAACAAAAGTAAAGGAAATGTGAAGCATAAGAGACAGAAAATCAAATAATCAAACGTGGGAGGACAAAAAAAAAATTAAAACTCCTCTTTTGTGCTTGGATTGAGGAATTTCCCTATAAATTTGCTCTAGACCTCCTGAGAGGAAACAATAGATTGTGGGCAGAAATGACGAAATTCCAGGGAGAGTCATTATCAGCATGGAGACAGCTGCGATATAGCATCCCCGATCGTCTACATTCAAGGCTCAAACTCAGGGGGAAAATAGAGGTCCCTCTGTTAAAATAAAGCAATCATTTCTACCTTCATTAAAGAAAATATCACGGCATTATTAATCTACAGCAAAAGTCCCATATGCTGTAGCAATACTGGTGAATCTTGCTTTGGGGAGCTATCATCAATAGCAAATACTTATAAATAAAGCATAAATAATGCTTTAATCATATATGGCTTAACCATATTCACTACATATGTTTGCTTTGCTACAGAAAAACCTTGCATTAACTCATCACAATTGCTAAGAACCCTCAATAATAATTCTTTCCTAAACTGCAACTTTAGGACAAAAAAGTGAATAACACAAAAACACACAGATACAGACATTTATTTAGAAATCTTCTAAATGTCCTCCAGGCCTAGTATTTAAAATAGAAAAAACCCCACAAAAATAGCTGAGTGTTATGATCTTGAGTATAACACTGACATAAGCTACAGGAACGGAGGGCTCAATAATCTCATAAACCCAGAAAATGGCAGGTAGGGCTCCTCTGGCAACTATAGTTACAGGGAAACACAGATGGGCCAAAATGAAGAAACGTAATTTTCACAACACCCTGAACTTTCTTTGGTATATTTAACATATTTATTAAAGTAATTATGTGGGTACTGTTTGCCTTCTCCTGATGGGCAAGGCCTGCAATGGTCACGTTCATGGGTGTACTCCCAGCATTTACCAAAATTCAGTAGTCATTCAATAAATACTTGTTGAATGCTGATTGAATAAATGATAACCACTATAAAACAATGGCTTTCCTGTTCTCGCTGAGCTCCAGATTGAGAACTGAGGTTCTAGACAAGAATCTGAGAGATGAGGAGCATTTAAAAAGAATCACAAAAAGGCAAAGATTTCCACATGACATAAGACTTCTGGGGAGGACTTTGAGGCATTGCAAACAAATGCTTAGGGACAGAATGATAAGGAAGACCTGGATAAGAAGGTTGAGACTATGGTACACAAGGGAGCTATTCTTCCCTCCAGGATCTAAAGAGCCTCATTAAAAAAAAAAAAAAAAAAAAAAAAAAAAAAAAAGAATTTGCTCATCAAACAAAACACATCTATGTGTTAAACGTGGCCAACGAGCCCCTGTTTGTAGCTTCTTGGAATCCCATGCTTGGTGCTCTTTAGATCTGAGCAACAGCCCACTTATTCTTGCTTGCTTTTCCTTAACTGTTGTCCTCAATTCCTATGTAGATCCCCTTAGAACACCAGGGACAATGTTCTGAGTCTCACTTATTGAACAGCCATATATGCACCCTAGAGGAGGAAGCTCCCATGTCTCTGGGGCCTCTTCTGCATCATATTTTACACAAAGATACATCGAAATCGTGCTGAACTTGTGTTTTTGGATTTTCCTTGACTGTTTGTAAATGGCGCAGTGCATTAATAGCCACTTGACTGTTGAATAATGACTTTGAGTCTTGGCCTTACTCCTCTACACTGGTACATATGTCACTTACCAAAGTGGAACCTCCCTAGATTTCCTTCTCTCTACAAGAAACAGAGACATTTGCCCAACTGGACATACCTTGTGTACATATGGAAGACGGTCTTATTTTGTTTCAATCAGGAGTTTACAATATGAAATGTCTTCAGGAAGTTAATTTAATGTCTCTTAAGTTACTGTGATTAATTCTGTAATAGATATGAAGATGTTTTTGAAGTTGTTTGGGGTCAGGAACCCCAAGATCTTTTTTCTCAACAATGAACCTCATTGACAATCCTCCCTTTCTCTTTCTCCTCATGAGTTCTAAAGAAACCGAGTCTGGTATCCTCTCCTGGCCTTCAGGCCTGAAAGTGATGAGTTATTTACATATAGAGGAATGTAAGCATCTTCTGGAATTCTCTCGTGGGGTCAAAGACTGGTCTCTAAAGAAATTTCATGTCACCACGAATGAAGGTAAAGGAATTCAACTGACCAGAGTTCTTGCTTCGATCCCTCCTCTATCTCACTCTCACCCTCCCTCTCACTCTCCAAATACATACACAGTTAGACTTAAAGGACAATAAACTTTATAACGAAGCACTGATAGCACATCCCCATTTAAGCTAACAGTCTTACTATGCGCTCTACCCCTGAGCATTCGGTTTTAATTAGGAAGATGGATTTGGGAGTTTATATGTTCTGTTGTGCTATAATTCCTGCCTTTACAGTAATTTTCTCCTGCTTTTCACACTATAATGTGCCATAAATCCTAGTTAGGCTGTTTCACTGGCCTGTTGCTAGTCAGAGTCAATATTTCAGGCCTTTTGTTGCCATGGCAACCTTCCGCCGTACTCCGTTCACTGGAATATGATACAGTCTCCTGGGGAAATTGCTATGAACTTGATCATCACGTGGATTCAGGCCCCCTGATGCACCGATTCTGCCCCATCTCTCTCCACCGCCCACCAACTTTCCTCGGCTTCCACGCTGTGTGTGTATGTGTGTGTGTTTGTGTGTATGTGCGTGTATGCACTCATGCACGTACATTTGGCAGGAAAGATACAAGAGAGAAGAAAGCAAACGGACTTCACGGAAGCAGCATCCCTTCTTTCATCCCGCTTGAAAGGGTGAGCTTTAAAAAGTCGGTAAACTTGGACAGTTTTAAAGCCTAAACAAACCGGGCGCACATCTCACAGCTTTGTTCTATCCCCACCCTTTGTTCTTGCCTCCTATTTTTTTTCTGGTCCTTCGCTCCCATAAGCCCTTCACACATTTTAAAATCTCAGTGTGTTTCTTTCAAAATTTAATCATAGTGTGTGCTCCCAGTTTAAATCCATTGCCCCCTACCTTTCATTAGACAAACTCAAAGACCTAGCTGTCTTTCATTTCCAGGACTCTTCCAGAGTCTCTTTCTACCTTTAACCACCTCCTATTCATACAGCTGTCCCTTAGTGTGAGGTCCTGGGGAAAAACATACAACTAGTAACAGTAGCTCTGGGCAAGCCATGTAGCCTTTCTGTGACTTGTTTTCCTAGTTATAGATGCAATATCTATTCTAAAGGGTATTTGTATAGCTGAAATCAATTTAAAAAACAATAGTTAAGAAAAAATATTGACAAGCAGATCCTCTGAAACATTTAAATTATTACGTTGAATAAACCTCTGAAGGCTATTCTTCAGTTGCCATCTTTTCAACAAAAAAATTAAGAACCCAGTAATGCAGTCTAGTTCTCTGAGTTCAGATTTGAATAAAATTGAGGATGTAACAGCAAAGGAAGATCTTTCATTCCATTTTCTACCCATCCACCCTTTCCTCCAGCCACACCATGTCAGGTCTGTATCTGGTCTCACCTTTGGGGCACAGCAAGGTCTCTCCAGCATGTGGTACCCACATGGAATTTCACAGATGTTGGACCTGGATGGTTCCCAGAGCTGTTGCTCACCATCCCCTACATTCAGGGTCAGAGTTATGCCAGAACAGAGATGGCTTACAAAGCAGCAAGTTCTGTCTCATGGCCTTAGACTGTCATGTACGGACAGCAAGACGACTGCCTGAGGAGGAGGCCCTTAGTCATTCTTTCCATGCAAAAATGAAAATGTGAATCAGGACGTGCTTTTCCTGCATGGCAACCCAGGTATAGCAGCTGCTTTTGGAATAGAGGCAGAAAGAGCAAAACACTGGAGTGACTAAGAGGGAGTGACATGGTTCACAGACTCTTTTCCATGGAGTCTCCTGCTCTCTTGCACTCCTTTTTTCTCCTTCCACCCACTGAACTGACTCATCCTACTGTTCCTAAGCCTGACACCCCACCCTACCCCACCCTTAACCTTGGGAGATGTCCTTTATCAAATGGCCATTTCATTTGTCTTTGGGAGAGGCATGTCCTCATCCCTGGCCTAGAAGTAAGGAGGCCTGAGCTTGTGTCCGCTCACACATCTTCCAATCACTGCCTCCTTCCACCTTTTCTTTTTCCTTCCTTCCTTCCTTCCTTCCTTCCTTCCTTCCTTCCTTCCTTCCTTCCTTCCTCCTTCCTTCCTCCCTCCCTCCTTCCCTCCCTCCCTCTTTCCTTCCCTCCCTCCCTCCTCTTCTTTAAGATTTTATTTATTTATTTATTTATTTATTTATTTATTTATTTATTTATTTATCAGAGAGAGAGGGAGCACAAGCAGAGGCAGCAGCAGGCAGAGGGAGAAGCAGGCTCCCCACTGAGCAAGGAGCCTGATGCAGGACTCGATCCCAGAACCCTGGGATCATGACCCAAGCCGAAGGTAGACACTTAACCAACTGAGCGCTCCAGTATCCCATTCTTCCACCTTTTCTGAGCCCTAGGATGCTCATTTCTAAACTGGTGGAAAGTGGGACAGATAATATAGCCTCTTATGTTTCTTCTGACTCCCACTGTTTATGGGTTCTCCAACTAATACACATACCACGGAACAGGGCCTTGATTCCCCGAACAAATCAAAGCATCAAACACATGCTTTGTCTTTTTTTTGATATTACAGTCCTCCCACAATCCCCAAAGTAGCTGAGGTACCCAAATGAGTAGCTCCCAATATACATGATATTTTTCTTTCACAGTACAGTTAAATATTTATGTAATATTTATATTATTAACTATCAATTATTAAATTTAATTTATTAAATTAATTAGCTGGTTGTTTGTTTGTTTGCTTTTTTCTGAACAGAAAGTTTTATGAGGTTCTGAATCTGTCCTGTTCATCAGTGCCCAGCACAGTGCATGATACTTAGTGGCATTTGATAGATGACCGTCCTGTGCATGAGTGAATGATTGGGTGGACGGATGGATGAAAAGGCTATTTAAGCCCATCCTGACAATCCCTTTAATTTGACTTCCGAGTTTTAAACAGTGGCAAAGGGCCAATAAATACATCTTTGAAAAACTCACTGAGGTCTCTCTGCCAAATGTTTTCACCTGACCAGTTAAGGAAGGTGGAAGGAATTCCTTTCTGGACCTGGTATACGATCACATTTACATTTAAGACCTAAAATATGACTAACTTTATTTATGCTAAAATTCATACCATTAAATATAACCCCTTTCGAAGTCAGTACAGGCTAGTAGACAATATGTAATTTTTGGCCCAAATTATGTGATTTTTACAGCTGTAAAATAAGTCATTTCTTATCTCTTAGGAGTTGAAAAGATGGATTTTTCTCATGAATATGCATGTGCTTGGCACATTTTTAAGTTTAAAAATCACCTAGCATAGTGCTTGCTGTACAGTTGGTATTTTTAACTATTAAATGGGTGAGAAAATTAATGAATGGAAAACAACCAAAAAATGGTGAATTATTACAAGAGTAACAATTTTTATAATTTTTCCTCAACCCCACCAGAAAAATTAAAATCATTTATTTGAGCTTATTCATTAATATACAAAACAATCCATTATTTAGCAGGGGCATGTGAAGGAAAAAGGGGCTGGGTTTGAGCTGGCTTTGGGAGCTGTGTAGGGGACCGGGGAAATCAGAATTCTGTGAGAATGAATAATATGACGGTGACATCTTGGCATCTAAATGAAGAGTCAAGGGGTTTGCTTGGGCTTAAGGGAGACCAGTTAATGAGACAGACTCTGGGAGCTACAAAGACCCTGCATGTTGTCGGCACACTTGAATGTGGAGAAAATACCAGAGTATGAGACAGGTGGAGGCATAACTACCTCTATCAAATTGGAAGAGCCATATGCATTCTGGAATTCTGAGAATTATGCGCCCTTTACGGGTATGGCCTATGGAACACCACCAGGGCTGCCTTCTGGAATACTGCTGAAACCCTAGCTTTGACATCTAAAGACTGGACCAGCTTTAAGTCTTCCAACACATGCTTCTCCTCTACGTTAACGGCATAATTTCATTATTCAAATTGACAGAGATTGAGAATAAGCAGAAAGCCAAGAATATTGCTGGAAACATTACTGCCAAGCCTCTACAGATCTTGAAGAATTTTTACACATTCTCTCTGTTTCTGCTTTTCTATTGGTAGAAGCGAGGGGATATCTTCCATCTGCTTACTTCACTGAAATGTGTAGAGAACAGAAGAGTTAGTTTGTGTGGGGCTCGGCGACTGTTAGATAAAAAGCATGATTCGAGTTCAATTTTGGTTCATTTTTGAAACCATTCATTCAGATCCTTCTCTATAGATTCATTGCTCAGTTTAAACATCTTTCTTTTTCCTTTTTTTTTTTTTTTTAAGATTTCACTTATTTCTTTGACAAGAGAGAGAGAGAACACAAGCAGGGGGAGCAGCAGAGGGAGAAGCAGGCTCCCCACTGAGCAGGGAGCCCTAGGTGGGGCTCGATCCAAGGACCCTGGGATCATGACTGGAGCCAAAGGCAGTCGCTTAACCAACTGAGCCACCCAGGCCACCCCTCAGTTTAAACATCTTAAAACAGCTTCCTGACAGGGTATTCTAAGAGGATCCTAGGTCTCCATAGGTGATTTTTTAAAAAGAAGAGGGAGCTGGCTAGTTTGTACTTCGCCTCGGAAATTTCACAAGACACTAACACAGCTGAAGACACACATACCTGTTTGAGGCACGGTTTCCTCTTGAGAAACTACACTTGTATCCATTCATGTAAAACTGGGAGGGGGGAGGTGATGGCATGAGTGCTCTGAAGAGGATGCTTCTTGTCAATTTACCTTCCCTGCTTAGATCCATGGAAGCTGATGGATGCAGTCAGAGCAAAGGAAGAGAGGGAAGTGTCCTATACGGGCTTGGGGTCTTTATTCAAGACTGCATTTGTAAGCTGAAATCTGACCGGTAAATCAGACTGCTGACCTGCTAGCCAGATACAGAATCTCATTAGGCAAGAAATGCTTGAGGTGGTGTCTTAATATTTCATTTAGATTCAATGTAAATTTACAATTTCACTGGCCAAGCTGTCAGCTGATGAATTCTAGCTAAGGATGTTCTGCCTATTGTCTATAATGTAGATACTGAATCATAAAGCTCAGGAAAAAGAAGCAAAGCCCCAGTATCAAAGAAACATACAGGTCTCAAGAAGTGACTACTAAGCATTATAGTTCATTTGTTCATTTAAATGTCCATTCATTCATTCACTCATTCAACAAACATTTCAACAAAAATGATTATGAAATAGGTCTTGTTACCAATGGTCTTACAACTGAAAGGCAGACATACTGGCAAGCGGTTATATGCAAGACAGGCTCGGACAGAAGTCAGCATAAGGATAAAAAGGAGGACATGATCCATGTAGGTGCTGGAATGAGTTTGGGGAGGAGCTTCACAAGCTTCATATTTAATCACAAGATACTATTAGCGGAAGAACTATGTACATTTGAGAGAAGAAAAAATAAGAAGGAAGGAAAAACCCATCTCTTCAAACTCACCTATTTTAAATTATGTTCTGTCCCTATGGCACCTGTCTTTTTTATTTCTAAGACAGCTGCCTCCGGCCTTCCTAACACATCCCTCCCCCAAGAGATCAGCTGTCTTTTCCCTTTGCATTATACTAGGAGGTCAGAAAATGGATTTCTATTTCATTCCCTAAAGGTAAGATTTTCTTTCTTCACTGGGAAAATCAAGTTTAATAAATAGTGCATTGGCCAATGAACTGCAGTGTGAAAGTGGCTGCTTTTTTCACTAAGATTTCCTCTAGTAGGTCAGACGTGTAGTAGTTAGAAAACAAACACAGAGTTAAGGGGAAAAAATAAATCCCTTCTTCTGACATTAATTATTACTATTGACATGTTGTTTGTGTAAAATCAAGTAAAAGGATAAACACAGTATATGGACTCAACAGATCGAACATAAATAAGCACATCAATTATCACTTCTAGGGACGAGCTCTCCTGGAGTCCTCTCCTTTACTTAGTCAAATATCTGCTGTCTGGCATCCTTCCTTCCCCATCTCCACCTGTGCCCGGGACACAGAAGTGGTTCTCAAGTGCAGCAGCTGATCATTCAAGGAGCTTTCTAAAAACAACAGATGCCAGGGCCTCTGGGCTTACTGAATCAGAATCGGGGTGGCTGGGATTTTAACAAGCTCTATAAGTGATTCTGATAATCGACCAGAGACGAGAACATCTATCCTATCCCAAATTCAGAGTCCATAAGGCACATGTTTGTAAATATCAATATATCTCATATCGGTGAATATGTGTATTTACCTTGTAGGTGTGTTTGCAATTGCATAGGTAAAAATATCAGAAAATGCAACATATTTATAGATCTACATCATCTATATTATGTTGCATATATAAATCTTTTTCTCATTTAAGTTTATATCAATATAAAAATTATTAATAAACTTAAAAATAATGGATTATATAGCAGGAATTGCTATGGAATAATGAGATCAATTTTCTATAAAATATGCCAGTGTGTATATGTGCATATATGCACACATATGGTATACAGGCAGGTGTATGCATGCATGCACATGTGTGAACTTATCTTCAACTCATTCAGATGTGCAAATGAATACAATTCTTCAAAACTGTGTTATCAGCCACTTTTCTTAATAATGTTTTATTGCTAGGAACAAGAAAATCCTTGTTCAGATCTAGTTTCTGAGACACTAATGAAATCTGCTTTGGTTTATATTCACATCCTGCATTTTATTAAATGTGCACACACATACACACACACAGGCCCCACATACAAATACAACGGCTTTCCCTAGACTTAACTGTCAATGGTTTTTGACAGTTTACCAAACTCAAAACCGAAGGGTATTGTTTTGTCTTCGTGAAGATACGTCAAGAGAAAGCACCAGTACTTCTGGAGTCATACCCCTCATATACCCAAACTGGCCGTGGCTCTTAAGTATTTTTGCTCAAGGCCCTCTGTGATAGTCTGATGAAAATTATGCATACTTTGCAAATGATTCATGGGACTTGATGGGCCACCCAGAAGTCAGGCCGTGAAGCTCAGGTTTTGAACCCTTTCAGAAAAGTAGAGATGTCTGAAGAGGGCACATTTACCTATCTATTCCTGTGCTTTGCCCCAGCAATTAGTACAACGATCCACTCAGACCAGTTGCTCAAAAGCTGCTATTCACTGGCTCCCTTGGTGTGTACTCAGTAGTGGATATAATAAAATGAGACTGAGGCTAAAGCTAAATTCTAAAATAAACACTAAATAACAAAAGCAAGTAAATGTGTTGCCCCAGTTAAAATGGCTAGATACTGAGGCGTCGGGAGGAAGGTGGGCTCCCGAGCCAGAGAGCCCTGTGTTTACAGTTCAGCGTTGCCATTTACCAGGTAAGTGACCTTGATGGACCAAGTCAGTTATCATCATTGATTCTCCGAGTCCTCCGAAATAAAATAGGAATGATACAAATGTATAGATTTGCATTGAATATTAAATGCACAGTGATTCAAAAGCCTGACTGCATGTTAAAATCTCCTGGGAAGCTTTTAAAAAATACTGATATTTACATTATATTTATATGCACTGACGTTTATATTTAAGAAACACTGATGCCAAGTCCTGCCTCCTGTCCCCAGAGGTTCTGATTTAATTAGCCTGGTGTGGGTCCTGGGTATTAGGGTTTTAAAATGCTTCCCGGGTAAGTTTGATATGCACCCCAGGTTAAGCACCACTGAGATAACTAATGCATGTAAATACCATCTGAATGCCTGGTTATTAATAGACCTTCAACAAATATTATCTTGAGACTGCCTGGGTAAAAAACCCTACTCTACTATTTATTAGACTGTGATTGTGAGCAAGTTCTTTCAATTATCAGGACTTCTGTATTCACATCTGAAAAACCAAGGTAATAAGTGTACCCACCTAATATGTTGTGAGCAATCAAAGATATTCCATGTAAATCCCTCACCACAGTGGCAAATGAAATACAAGAAACTGGATTACCAACTAATTTGTTGTCATTACCATTATTATCCCCACTTCCGTCTGACCCCAGAACTAATCTCAGGGACGTGTGCTCTTTCTACACCTGAGCTGATAATGCACTAACGTAAATGATGATGCCCTTTCAACACAATTTGAAAATGTATTACAATATCTTTTCTTTTTAGATTTTCCTATGTGCCTCAAAATACACATTTTGCCTAACATTGCTATTAGCCTTCACAAAATATGTGTATCCAAACTATATCATGATAATTCGAAGTAACTAATTCAATCAACTGATTTAAGTCAAAATTTCTGATTTCTATTCTAGTCATAATTATTATACAAAAATGGCAGAATTCATCAACGTACAGTCTAACAAATTCCAGTAATACCCTTGTATCTAGGTCAACTTTGTTGGCTGACTTGTATACAATAAATATTCCAAATTTTAACTTTTGCTTTAATCAATACGTGCTTTTTAATGTCCTTTTCTTCTTAATAGTCTATTAAATTTGTTCTTCTTGGTAACAGACTTTTTAAAAAGCAGTCAATCTCACTGAATCCATTATACACATAATAACCTTTATATAGAGGGGAGTACATTTCATCACTCCCATCTCTTTATCCTACACTTCTATGAAAGTCTTTCCATTTTCCTGCCCTTGTTTCTTCCCGTAAAAGGCAACTGGAATATTCTGCTTTGATTTCTTGCTCTCCTCTTCATTCTGGGCCGGAGCCTTCTTTATCTGTGTTCCTTCTCTGTGTGTTGTTCTGTGTCGGAGTATGGTAATTTGCTCTGCTGTAATTACATCTATCTGTATACACCAGTACCATGTGAGCAAGCCTCTATTCTTACACTTCCTAGAATAACAATTATCAGTCAGGTTCCTTATTACCTAGACCAAAAAAAGATTACTTGCTGAGTATTAAAGAATTCCCCCTTCTTTGGAGGGAATATAGGACACAGGTTTTTAAACCCTCCCCACTGGAGGGGAGGGGAGAAGACTGCATCTACTTTTTCCTAAAAGTGGAATGCTGAGGTAGACAGATGTATTATGACACGTTCAGCTGAAAGGGGGAACTGGCATATGCGATCACTTTGTAGACACCAATGCAATTTCATGGCAAGTTATTAGACATGACTTATGGGCTAATGGAGAAGATTTGAATCTATGTAATTCTCATTAATTCTTTCTGGAACCAAGTCCTAATGTCCGCCTATCAAAAAAAATAAAATAAAATAATAACATCAGAGACGACCCACATTTTGGTATTTGGCCATTCTATTACAGATAGCTTGATTTTCAACCTGATCTCTTCCAAGATGGGATATAGCATGCATTCTGGCTTTATGATATTTATGACATCCCTTAAGACACTAAGTATACACTTCTGTATTTTGTTAGATAATGGTATTTGCAGAATGCTTTATGGTGTTCTGGGTGCTTTCAAATATATTATTTTATTTGAGCCTCACATCTATGCCAATTTGAAGCAGGATGAAAATCATTAACTTTATATTAAAGATAAGGAAAAAGGAGGCCCAAGAGGTCTAAATGACTCGCCCAGAATCCCCCACTAGGAAATGGCAGAGCTGGGACTAGAACCCAATTAATGTGCCTCGAGTACAAAATTCTTTCCACTTCAAAAAGCTACCTCTCCAAATGAATCCTATAGAGTCTGCAGAATGCATCTGATGGAAAATCTCCAGTATCTGAATAGTTCTAGAGTTTGCTATAGAATAAAATATTAAAATCTTCTAATCACATTTTTAAAAATATAGGCCACCCTGGTCCATTATGCTTATTTAGGTAAATAAAGGGAAACTAAAAATAAATATCTGCACACATATTGACTTAATAAATGTTACATGACATCCCAAGGAGCTGTCATTGTCTCAGACACAATCACTACCCTGGTCTGAAGCTTCATCTAGTGGCATTCTAGTAGTTGGAAGAAGAGACAGTCACTTATGAGGCTGGGGAAGGGGTACAATTTGGGGGAATTCGAGAGGATCTCCCAGTCTTTAGAAAGATTTAAAACAATGTCACTAACAGGTTTTGAGTTGCCTTATTTCTGACTTTCATTTATATGTTTTGGAAATACAATTTGCAATACACCATGGCAGCAAAAAGTTGCTCAGAGGATGGCCCTGGGGGTGAAATATGAGGATGGTAAAGGAGAGATGATGAACAATGAACAGGTCAAAAGCAGAAAGTTTCAGACAGATTTTTGGCAATGGTATTTCCAAATCGCTTTCAACATCATGGGCTGATTACCCCCTGACCCTTTTCCAGTTAACAAATGCAAATCAAACCCAACCTAGAAACAGCTTTTCTTTCTTTATTCCTATATTTTGTTTTACTTCCAAGTCTACTCTTCACAGAATTATTCAAACCTGACTTTCACTGGTTCCTTTTAGAGTTTTTGGTCATTCTGAGAAAGATCTTTCATTAATCCAGTATCTTTCAAAGGTCCTACAAGGATAAAACCTTAGTCCTTGAACCTTCTCACTTTTGACTCTTGGATAAAAGTAACAGGTTTGTAGAACTAAAAAGAGCATATATGACGATATTCTGTAATAACTCACAATTATTGAGTTCCTTAATCATGTTTGGAGAATTGGATTCTTACAACACTTCTACCAGGTCATTGCTATTATTTTCCCCGTTAACCAATGAGAAAAGGAAGGCTGGGTGACTTGCTAAGAAAGACGTAGCTGAGGGACAGCCAGCCAAGATCACACCCAGGTCTCACTCCATAGCTTTGCCTTCAGTCACACAGCCCCTGTGACTGGCTGTCTTTGGGGCTAGCTTTAATGGATTTATTTGCATCAGTGCCTCACAACAGAGGAAGTAATGGGAAGTAACTCAATCTTTCACTCAGTGACTCTGATAATCATGAATCACACTGCAGCTTGCTGATGGCAGTGATAAACTGATGGCCTGAATGGAGAATGCACCTAGGCCCAGCACCCACGCACGCACGCACCCACGCACGCACGCACACACCCACGGAGCTCAGAGCTGGGAACCTCCCGGCCATGGTCTGTCATTCTGCATCACAAAATACTGGGCTGTTGGGCCCATGCAATCATCTAAGAGAACTGCCTTGGTTTCCTAAGGAAAACAGGAGTCGTCTCACAAAGGCTGGAGCTCCCTGAAGGCTGAACAGGGCAAGACGGATGTCCTCACAGATCATCTGCAAACAGGTACGGCAAAACAGGAAATACACTTTAAAAAATAAGTGCCACTTTTTCAAAACAAAATGACCAAAGCAGAGACTCAAACACTACTTAACTATCATTAGGTAAAATAACCAAAGTCTTTAAGCTACCTGAATGGAGAAATGGAGGTAGAGAATTTCCTAGAAAAAAGTGAGAAAGGCTAACCAAGTAATAACCACAACAGTGAAAACAGAAGCTAAGATCTGTTGAGGGTTTATCATTTATCAGATCTTATGCCAAGAACTTTATATGTGTTATCTGATTTAATCATCTGATCAATTTTATGAAGTTACAGTATTATTAGCCTCATTTCATAGATGGGGAAATGGACTCAATGTGACTGAATAATTTGCTCAAGATTACATTTTGTTTAGGAGAGAATTTAAATCCAAGGGTGTGTCAGGCTCTCAAACTTCTTATTTAAAAGCTCTCAGATTCTAAATATCTTCACAATTATAAACCTAGCCTTCCCGCACCCAAATGCCCATAGTCTAAAAGGGATAGCCCCTTACTGAGAAGCAAAGCCAAAACTCCAGGTTAACATATTAATAACTTGCAAATGCCTTTCCATCTCTGTCTGGGTAAGATAGCTGACTTGGCACGGGTAGTTTCTCATTCTTACCCCAAATTTAGCTTATTTTTCTTTTGCATTTTCTCATTCAAAAGGACAGTACTAAATCTGTGATCCAAAGACAAATTTAGAACAAGTGGGACTTCAGTTTATAAAAATTAAGAATAAAACGCATTCTCAAGTCTCAGAAAATGTGGAGAAGCTCCTTCTTCCATGGTCCCACTACACCTTAGACATAACGCTGTATAGCAAAAACCATGACATAGCATGGTTTTGGTTTTTGTTTGCATATCTGCCGCCCCCTCCCTCTTTGCCTCCTCCCACTGCAATGCCCACACCGTGAACTGAAAGTCCCTTGAGGGCAAGTTAATAATCTTTTCCTATTTTAAATTCTTTATGTTAAATGTTTACATGAACCAAACCAAAAAGATAAAAAAAAGGGGTGGGGGAGGGGAAGCGTCTGGCAATTCTTGGTTTTTCAAAAATCTCTAAGAAACATTTGTCGGAAGCATAGCTTCAGGTAAAAGACATTGAGCTGGATTTTGCAGCTAAGAGGACTTCCAGCATAATGAAATAAAAACACTGACCTAATTTGAACAGCAATGATGATAAATTCACCAAATGCCAATTTAGAGCTGTTACATTATAACGGGAAGGGAGGGTAACACTCCTATTCAAGTATCATAATATTAATGAAAAGTCTGGGGAAGACATGAATACTAAGAGAAAGCAAATCTATAAGAAGTTAAATTTATCTAGATGGGTTACATTGGGTAATAAAATGAAGCATGCATTTGAAGCAGCTTCATTCTGAGATGATAAAGCATGGAGCTCATTCAGGCAGTAGCTAAGGGGTGACGGTTGAAACACTCCTCCTCTGTGATTTATTACTCAGATGGTCTCTGCATAAACTTTTGGAAATCATGCTGAAGCCAGGACTGAGTTGCCATGAGTATTGCGGATTTGCACTATAGAACAATACAGACCCTTCTGGTTTGCGCTGTAGAGCAAATGAAAAGCAAAACTATGGAGTTCCTTGGAATTTACAAGCTGTGAAAAAAAAAAAGTTGCCAATTTTGTTCCTAACATGAAAAGAAATGAATGAAAGGCTTTTTAGAGACAAATATTGAGCTTGCCTCCTTGGGACACATGATGGATTCATGGTACAATTACTTCTTTTGTCCAAGACAGAGAAGAGGCTGAGTGGGTTTTGAAAATTTGCATGTCCATTTCATCAAAAAGAGGACAAATAAAAGTGGGAGGCTTAATGTGCAAAGCAAGTGAAAGGCAGAAGAGGGTTGGACGTCAAGGAAACATATGCTAACTTCCATGGCGCCCACCTATTTATATTTCCCTCTGCCTCCCTGCAGGTTCACCTTAGTATGTCCACACTGCCCAGTCTGCTGTGGTCCAAGTTAGAAGGAAGCACTGGGAGTGGGTGCTTACTTACAGGAGAAATGGGAAAAACAACAACAACAACAACAAAAACAAAAACAGTGCCAAACTCTAGAACATCAGTTAAGAATTCAATATTATAAAAAAAAAAAAAAAAAAAAAAAAAAAAAAAAAAAAATCCCAGAGGTGCCTGGGTGGCCCAGTGGGTTAAGCATCTGCTTTTGGCTCAGGTCATGATCTTGAGTCCTGGACTCAAGCCCTGCATCAGGCAACCTACTCAACGGGGTGTCTGTTTCTCCCTCTGCCCCTCCCCCTGCTCATGCTCTCTCTCTCTCTCTCTAATAAATAAATAAATAATCTTTTAAAAAAATTCCAGATGTATCCGATACCACCACCACCCACTCATCCTCACCGTACTTCCCCCACCCCCCACCCACCTCTCACCCCTTCCCAACTTTTTAAAAGGTGACAGACTAGAAAGAGTGCTGCTTTTGAAGTTTGAATTCCTGGTTCAAATTCTGACTTTACTATCTTTTCATACATACAGAATAGGAAAAGCTGATTGTAAAGTTAGGACCTTAATTCCTCACTAGTAAAGTGGAGCTATTGATACTTATTTTGATTTTTGGCTTTGATTAAGGGAAACACATATATAATTTTAAAATATAAATTTTCCCTGCATAAAACCACATGCAGGGAAAGATAAGTCTACCCCATCTCTGTCTTCCAGTGTCCCAGTTCCCCAGAAGCAATGGTAGCCACCTTTATATTACATATCCTTTCAGAGATACTGTGTGTATGAAAATAACATAGCTAACATTTCATAAGGACTTACTATGCACTAGGGGTGTTCTATATGCATTACCTGTATTCACTCATTTAATTCTCAGAATAACTTACTGGGAAGGATTCTATTATCCTATTTTGCAGAAAAGGAAACTGAGGCACAGAGAAGTCACACAGTTTAAAATGTAGTGAAGGAAAGATAATAACCCACTAATCTTGCTCTAATACTGTTGAATAAATAGTAGAGGTCTAGTCAATGAGACTTCATGGTACAAAGGCCTAATTCCTATTCAGATGATAATTCAGAGGGTTTCTGGAAGATAAAATGAGAGACTATAAATTGTATTCTATGTGGAAGTGAAATGTGCCCTCAAAATCATCCTGTACAAACTGGTTGTACTCACTGGTTGCCAATTTTCTATTTGATGCCTGTGCAATTTTCCTGATGTTTCATGTAATGATACATCATTGATTGATTGCATTAAATGCCATGAGAATCCTGAAAGATTAATTTATGACTGTTACTTTGTAATTGTTGACCTGGATGTTGTGAATTACTTTACAAAAACTGACAGGACCAAAGCTGGGGAGGCACTTGAGAATTTCCTTTTCACTGAGGATGATGAGTTATACAGAGTCCAGCACAAAAAGAAGGGAAAAAGCACTTTCCCATTTTTCAGGGGTAAAGGGGGCAGGCAGGGCCCATTTTCTTCAGAGAAAAAGAAGCATAAAAGACAAATTCTATGAGGCCGCAAAGCCAACGCTCTACAGATGAAGGGCAAAGGCTTGGAAGTGCCAGTTATTCTGATGACAATAGAATTCCAGAACTTTCAGAGATCATATAGTTCAACATTTCAGTCTTAAGGAACACTGGACTTCAGTGATATGTCCCAAGGCATTTCATGTTCTAATAAGTTTGTGCAATACTATATATCCTCCTTTGGAAATGCACAGAATGTATTATCATATTAAGAATTCTCAAGGGTCTTATTATAAAATAATAAACAGAAATCATTTAACTTTGTTTAACTAGAACTTTGAACAACTGGTTCTGATAAGAAACATTCTTTCCTTGAAATAGAGCCTAATACAGCCTTGGAGCCCACTTTGGACACGTTGATGCAGTCGAGAATCCAGTATTGACACAACGCATACACACGTATCCCCCTCACCCTGACGGCCACCAACATAGTGTACCTGTCCCCAACTTCAAAGAGCAAGTGACAGTCTACAGAAGTTGGCATGACTAATATCACGTGATTGCATATTATGCTGGAACTAATATCCAGGTCCCCTGACTCCTAACCCAATACAATATTTCCCCTCAGAGCCCCCCCCCCCATGAGCTCAGTCTTCTCTTTGTTGGAAAAACACTATTGAACAGATTCCGAAATGCTTAGAAGGTACAACGTCAGCGTATAATCAGAAATCCTGATGGAAATTTTGTTTTTCTTTTTAGCTCTGCAGGATTCCCACCGATATATCTATGTCTGGTCACTCCTCCCCCAAGCTCCCATCTATAGATACTGTGTTTCCACTTGCCCACTAGGCATAATACTCAGATGTGGAAAGGAAGGGAAGACCAGTACAAAAAAACTGAAGGCTTTCACTGGTAGAAACTGGAAAGCATATTTCATGGGAAGAAGAAATAACATGAAGGAGGTGGGGGTTTGAGGGAAGAGTGACCAGACAGCCAATTAAACTCTCCCTAATTTGCCTCATCATGCCATTCTCTCATTTCCATGAATTTTGAATCTATTCCATTTGACAATAGGATAAAAATAGTTATGGTCAGCTGACATCAGTGGCATTTTAAAGAATAACGTCCTCCACCATGAAGCTATGGTTCTGCTGTCACAACTCTCAAATGCCATCAGAGGCATCCCTGCACCATGGGAGAGGCCTTTTAGACACAGGCAAGGTTGTCCAATCCCAGAAGCTGGCAGAACCGGTGCCATGCACCTGCCACATTACTGAGAAATCAGCTGCCCTACAAACACAGGCAGAACCCCAGGAACCCAGACCTCACAGAAGCCTTCAACTTCAGTACCCACCTGCCACAAAAATGTTACTGAATGCACCTTAGGCCTAAGGCTCACACTCCTAACATCCTAGCAGGACTCCTCTTTCTACCACTTTTCACTCAACAGAAAACATCACCGACACAACAATCGCCTTATACCTAAGGATTCGCCAAAATCATTCTAGATTCTAGAACACACTCAGCTCAGAAATGATTTTAAGAAAAGAAATTGCTCTCAAATAGGTTAAGATTTTTGTCTTGAAAAAACTTCTAGCTTTTAGGGAAAAAACACTGAAAAAAGTAGGTGCATTTTCTTAAGGAAGACTGCAGTTGAATAGCCAGTGGCTGAAAACAGAGGAAGCGAAGAGGAAAAAAAAAGAGGCACCAACAGCCCATAAAGAACTAAGCAGAAAAAGTAATACACTTTGCAAAGGACTTCATTTGTCCTTGCAATCGAGTTCAAAACAAAAGACCACATACAGCAATGCTGAAACCTAAAAAGTGATTTAAACTTAGCCCTTCAGGGTTCTTTCTTCACCCGTTTGCCTAGTCTTTCATTCAGCTAGTATTCCATGATGTCACTGTGCTCACAGAGTTAGGTTCCAGTGATAAAGAGCTGTGAACTTTAATTTTAATCATTTTTCATTCATTCAACAAAATGAATGGATAATGATTGCTAAATGCTTACTAAGAACACTGACTGGTGCCAGGTACTGGGAAGGAAGATGGATCAGACATAGCCCCTGCCTTGCTGAATTCCACAGTTTGAAGCGAAAACGAACTCATGTAAATGTATAATGACAACCCACCATCATAACAGTGCTTCATACCAAGCGCTATCGGAACCCTCCTCTGTGCTTCCAGTCCTTCTGTCTGCGCTATTTATTTTCACAATTTCCATTTTCCTCCATGCGCATCCAGTGATGACGCTCTGACATCCGAACAAGAAAGTCAATGACAGAGGCACCAATGTCTTCGGACACTCCGTTCTAATCAGCAACACAGCAGGACGGATCAGAGGGCGGTCATCCCTGATGGCTGGTTTTAGATGTGGTCAGACCTCAGGGTTTCTCTCCTCTGCACCTTAGCCAGCATCAGGGAGAATGTGAGGAGCAGCAAATCCCATGTGTCCTGTTCAACATTTTCTCAGAAGATCCCCTGCCCAGCCGCTCACTCTTTGGGCCCACCAAGGAGGGAAAAAAAATCTTTGAATGTCAAATGAAAGACACTGGTAGTGAAGACACCAAGGATGGACATTAGCAAAAGGGCAGTGGGCAAATCATGGGGTATCTGGTTTGGTTTGAGAACAAGGACAGCAGAATTACATATTAGAAGAGATCATTAGCCTGGACCCATGCCAAGTATTTAATCTCTTCTGATTGACCCTGGGTTTTATAAATAAAAGTTGCCCCAGATAACGTCTCCTACCACTCCCCCAGTCAATGACAACTTTTGAGAATGTAACTTACGGGGCAGTGTACCGATGTCACTTTTCAAACTGTGCAACTGATATCCCAGACAAGCCAGCTCTTTAAAACTCCTCACTTGCATATGACTCCTCTTTGCTTCATAGAATCTGTTCTCTCTTCGTTCATTAATTTAGCTGATACTTACGAAATGCCAATACCAGCCTAGAGAGAGATGCTTGTACTACAGAGACCCATTTCTCTTACCCATAACCCCAAACAACGCACAGCTCAAAAACAAAGCTACTTCACACCGGCTGCCACGTCAGACCCTCAAACTGGAAAGAAAAAAAAAATTATCACGGCATGTATGTAGGCATTTCAGAAGTTTCAAGAAGCTCCAATTATTACCAGGATTTCTTTCTCATGCATTTGCTTGCACAATGAAAAGCTAAACCGAATATGAAAAACTTGTTGATGGGAAACCCCGATACCAGGGTACTAAGCTGGGAATCTTAAGGTATTACACCAAGTTTAATGTTTTCACAGGTGTTCTTATAGACCCTCAAAAAAAAAAAAAAAAAAAAAAAAAAAAAAAAAAAAAAAAACACAGCATGTTTCTGGAAGCCAAGGATGCTGTATTAAGTTTCTGACAATGTTTATCATTGCGTTGGGCACAGAGTAAGTGCCTAATAAACACTTGTCAGTCAGCCGATGGAATGTTCAAGCATCTTCCACTTAGCAGTTTTATGTCATAAAAGGAAACTTGATAGCTTGGTACGGAGATGTAAAGTAACTAGAACTAAAAGGTAGAGTCTGAGTAGCTCTAATCTACAAAAGCAATACCCTAGATTAATAGGATCTTTGCTTCTTGGCTGTAAATCTGAACTGGCAACAGTGCACTCAGAATGAAACACTTCAGATCCATCTAGCCACGTTCATAATATTCATAGCGTAGCAAATATGAAATATACCACACCTTTGAGAGTCCCCAGTCCTTAAAAAAATGCATTTTATGTAATGCATGTGCCATATTAGCTGGATTCTCAGAAACAGCTTCTGAAAATTAAGCTTGATCGTCTTAAAAACAAAATGAAAAAGGAGCCCCCCCCCTTGCACTGATATTCCTAAATGTGCGACTTCATCAGTGATGTCCCCTACCTCAGGAACAAGTTCCTCTTCAAAGGGAACTGTCTGGATTCATGTAATGAGCTGACAGCTTCTTTCCCATTTCTTTCTCTCTTGTGCTTCCTAGGGAATCATAGATGCAGTCAGCTTTATGGCCAATTAATTGGAGGTTGAGGATTTAAAGGGAGGAAAGGACTCCATAGTTCCATGTGAATGAATTCAATTGTACCAACAAAACAATCTTTCTCTGATATCAGCATGATATAAGCTGGGGAGGTAATAGGTCAAGGAAGTGACAAGCGATTTGCAGAGGAATTTAGGAGTCAAATATATTATATGTTTATAGACGTATATATATTTATTTATTTTAAAATTACTTCTTTCAACTGTATTTCTACATTGTGAATATATATATATATATATATATATATATATATATATATATATATAGGATCAATGACTTGGTTAGGAATTCGAAGCACTTCTAAGAACGTCCTTTTCTCATCTGTTACGTCTCATATCTTAACCAATATGTACGGATTTTAAAAATTCCTTTTAGTCTTCACATATTGATGAGAAATAATGGCATACAAACCATTTATTAAACTGAATCTTACGCCTGGGGAAGATTGGAAAGTAGATTGCTGAGGGATTTGAATTTAGTGGTAAAACGGGGCAGTGTGAAAACTAATCTAATCTTAATATTTAAGCAGTATTTCTCTCCAGGGCAAGCTATTCATCTGAAGAACAACACAGCCACCCTAAAGAGAAAGATGAGCTGGGAGGCACTGATTCCATGGCCACTGATGTGTAACAAGTTCATGTCCCACTGTGGAAACAGACACGCATTCCTCAAAGGCACTCTGCTTTTTAACTCTTAGGTCTCAAACCACAAACTGGGGACACTCGGGAGACATTATAAGGACAGCTCCAGATGGGTGCCAGGGGTCTAGAAAGATTTCCCTATTGTTTTTTTCTATGCCATTTCACTGGAGAGCCAAAACAGTGGGTTCACTTAAAAGACATTTAAAGACCTTTTACTCCCAATTTTTTTCTATGAAACAAAAAGTGAGGGGAAAGTATTTCTATGTTAAGGGAAACAAACAAACAAAAAAAAAACAAACTTGAAAGTACTGGTTAGTAGTAAGAACACTGAATGATAATACAATTGGAAGACGTAGGTTTTGATTCCTTTTTCTCTTGACTAGCTGCGGGAGTGCAGGCAAATGCTTTAACCCTCTGGACTTCCATCTCCTTAAAGGTAAAATGAACTCATATCCCTCTTTAACTTGTAAGGACTGCATAAGCGTCTGATAACACTGCTGTTGGTATGCAGCTCAATGCCTGGCACATAATAGACACTCAATAAACTGACCGAAGAATGAATAATTTGGATCTTTTGGATGCTGTTAGGATTTCTGTAAAATGCTTTGAGTACTATAAATGTGGTGTTATCAAAGTAGCATAATTCTAGCATAATTCAAACAAGAAAATTCACCTTACTTGCACAGCATGCATTGCTTCAGGTTGAAGTCAAACTTATTTAAATGCCTCTTACACTAGGTTGGTGCATAGATCTGTAGGTTGCTGAGTTAGTCTGCTGTGGATAGGTAGAATGATAGATCAAATGATACGATAAATACACCATGAGGGAAATTTTCCCGTTATCAGAGTTCTGATACATGACATGTTTACTTCCATAGTTTCCAAGCACCTCCTGGTCCCTGCAGGCTCAGAGAGATAAATTAACTTGAAAAAAACTATAGATAGTAAGCTCATGGAACCAGTCCATTTATGTATTTATTACTTCCATTTTCCTAGAACCCACTACCACCAAAAATAAATCTTAGAGAATAAATACTGCTTTTCGAGTGTATCCTAGCAAGAGCAATATAAAAATAATTTAGGACCAACCGTGTAATTATGTGCATTTATTCCAACCTTCCATTACTAGAGATAACAAGATGAATAGTAAAACGTGAACTTTAACAATCCTGTAATTATGGCCACTGAACCGTACATTATTGAAAGAATTGTGCAAAATCCAGATGCAAAAGAATCAACTTGGTATGTAAATAGAAATGAAACACTAAAATAATCAAGTGATGAAGAAGTAATGTAGAAAGCTAAATTGCTTTCCGGCATCTTTTATTGCCATGTTTTCATTTCTTTCACAAATACTCAGTTTATTTTTATCATTTTGCCACACTTTTTACAATTACATATTGTTCAGTAGCTATAACCAGCTCAGTCAAATATTCTAGGATTACTTTTTCAGTTTCCTTTTTTTTTTTCTAGAACATAATTGGAATTGATAGAGTGTTTTCTACAAGCATTCTGTGTAATGAGGGCAATGATATACACTTCACTGGTATTTCTTGAATTATATGAATTTGTGTCTTTGCTCAGAAGGTACAAGTCCCGGCAATAATAACTACATTTAGGAGAGGTTAGGTATCTCCCTGTATAAGAATGAGCATGCTGAGTCAGAATTCAACAAGAACATCTCATTCATCGATAGATGGTTTGGGATTTGCTGAGAGCAGTTTGGGGCGTTGGTGAGCAGTGCCAGATTCACAGAACTAGGAAAGGAAATCAGTTTACTCATTCAAACCAGAGAAAACCCAAAGCCTCTTATATTTCTCGGAGGCAGTGTTTTAATAGATACCACGAAAAAAAAAAATGTTTCCAGAATTAGGTCATAGTTAATGCTCAATTTTATCTGCTAATAAGGAGCAGTGATACAAAATACAAAATAATAATGAATAGTAAAAAGCCATCCATGTTTTGTTTGACATGAATGACAGGTGGAGTTTCTTTGGAAGGGAGTAGAAGAGGAAAGTGGATATTTCAGAATATAATCCCCTTAATAATGTTTTATTTAATTAAGGCAATATTAAAATCATTCACACAACCAAGTGTATCTTGACTAAAAAAAGCACAGAAGATAACACAGAAATAGAAATATCACATTGTAGGATCAATGAAATGGGCAATCAGAAGATGAGTATATCTGCTCTTTTTATGAAGAGCCAGTGGTAGAAAATGGCCTCAAGCCTATTTAAGCACATCTCTGTGTGGTTTTAATTTGCTTTCAGTTTTCCTATGAGGGATTATAATGAGATATAATAAATTAAGAAAATGCATATATCTCCTTTGGGAAAGGCTCTTGCAATACAGAATCTGACCTTGGAAATTAGTTTTATTCTATCAGAGAGAAAGAAGGAATGGCGAAGAAATGTATTAGAGAGAAGGATAAGCTGCTGAAGGGAAAACTGTAAGAATAGAGAACCTATACGCCAAAATCTTTAATTCTAATCAATCTTTGAGAGCCCTTTCAAGGGCTCTCAGAATCTGTTTTCTAATGTAAAAATTTCCACTTCAATATAGTGTGTTTTAGTTTCTAACGGTGCATTTTATTTTGTCTTCAGAATTATGATGAACTGATGTTCTCTCTCTGTATGTATCTTAATTATGTATACGTACGTTTGATTAAATGTACATGTGTGGATTATCGATGGGTTATAAACACTGCTAAAATGGTCATGTATATTAGCATACTAATTGCTCTGCAAAAGAGTAAGACAAAAAGTTTAAAATATAGTTAGCAGACTGGTTCTAAAGACTCAGTTACTTCAGTTGGCCTGTATTTATTTATTTTATTCTAAAGAGCTTTACTTGCAAATATTCCACTGGAAGTTCAATAATGTTGTGTCTTGTCTATTTTAAGTGAAATAAAACACATATCTATCATAAAATAAGATAGGTATATGTATGTGTGTGTGTATGCGTGTGTGTGTGTGTGTGTGTGTATCTGTGTGTATATGTGTTTTCCCCAAAATGAATACACATTACAATGATGGCACATAACATGTTTCCCCCCAAAATGAATACTTCCACTGCTATCCAATGGTCCATCCTGAGCACTGATAAATCTTATACCACCCACAGCGAATTCATGGTACTTGTGAAGTGAGAAAGTCTGTTTCATTACTTTGATCTACTAAATATCAAATCTGACAGAACCTGTGTGGACGGGTTTCTCGCCAGATTAGATACACTTAAATGCTTTTATTCTATATTTTTAAATGGTATGCTGTATTTAAGGAATTTATTCCATACAAATTCAAGTATGAGTAAAGGACAGAAAACAACGTGGACAATGATAGTTCCATGAGTAGATGGGTTCTGTAGTCACCAGCTGTGTGCTTTCAGAACGGAGAGAGCCCACCTCATCTGCCATATTCTTTCCCTGCTGCTTGATGATAATTTGGAACAATTAGAAAAACATTGATTTAACGTTGGCATTTTTTCCTCACATTATATGAGAGAAATAACACGAAGCCTCATTAGCTGAAACAATTTCTACCTCCCTGTATGACTATGGGGAAGTTATTTAAGTTCTCAGAATCTTCAGTATTTGGTCTATAAAACAGAGTAACACCTACTTTGTAGGATTGTTACAAGGATTAAACATAATGCATGTAAATTACCTGACATAGGACTTAGAACATTAGGCTCTTAATAAAAGTTAGCTGTTTTTATTATAAGTAACTTATATCTGACTGTGAATGAATTAAGTCATTTTCTGGGAACATATTTTTGATTTGTGAGGAAAGCATTCACTTGAGATTCTAATGGAAGTTAAGAGGTAGCCCCAAGCTGGTAGTCAGCCATGGCAGTAAAATCTATGGATCCTGAAATCAAACATCCCAGGAAACCTTCCTGGACAAATCATTTTACCAAAGCCTCAGTTTCTTCTTCTGTAGAACAGAGATTATAATAGTCACTTCATTCTAATACGGATTAAATGCAAGAATGATTATAAAGCACATATACAGTGCCTGGCCCATAGCAACTCAATAAATTGGAGTTAGGGCAAGTTTAAGGGAGGCCAGCAAGGAGAGACTTCTTACTCTACCTGCCTGATTAATACTGAGTTATGTCAATTAACCAAGCAGTGTGTGAAGTTCTGTAGGACCAAGAAACTTTCTGGGTATAAAACAGCACATAAGCTCAGTATATGGAAAGTGCACTGAAATCTAAATGGGGGTTGAGGGTGACCATTAGCTGACCATGAATGAGCAATTCAGAATCATTATTTCTTAACTGACAGTCACTGGCATACATTAGCAGCCCTGCTCTGTGTCTTTGAGATTAGTCATGTTCTTGCTGAAGTGCTTTTGTCTGGCTCAAGCCTTCACATTTTTCAAAAGACTGGAGAAATTAAGCTGGCCACAGAACTACCAAGCAACCTTATTAAAGTGAGAAGGATCATAAATAATTGGAAAAGAGAAAATTGTGAAGTGACACCTGTCTATGGTTTTGCAATGAGCTTTTATTAAAGGGACACTGGCTCAACTGCTGATGTTACCATGAGTGTCAAAAGACTAAATGGGCCCAGACTGGTAAAGAATTTAAGTGGGATGTTTGGAAAAAAACAGTGAATAATCAAAGTTTGAATATTGTGCCAACTTAAAATAGAGGTAGAAGTTCCAGGAGAGATGACCTCTTCTTACTCTGTTCTATATAAAATTCTTTTAATCCAACCTTGTGAATTTTTATGCTATAATGTATGATACTAATCTTGATCGTTCAAGTAAAAAAATCTAAAGACACCCATGAGTTAAGTGAGCTGACAAAGGCAAACAGCGAGTCATTCATTCAGTGGCCAAGCCAGAAATGGAACTTTTATATCTTCAGCTGAGAAATCTCTTCCTCCACAGGCTTTCCTTGATGTTCTACAAGAAGAATTCTACTCCCACTCCAACGAAATGTTCTTACAAGATTTCTATTCTCCTCATTGGTACTATTTCTGGGTTTCAGTCTCATTCCATCCACTGGGTCATGAAACCTCTGTCTTTCATGAATGTGTTTTAAGAGATTCTTCTTTTTAGCAGATAGCACTCATAACAAAAGATTTGTTATATACTATGGACATTTTATGGGCTTTTCCAAGTTCTTCATAATATTGAAGTCACTACCAGTTATCTTTCCTATAAAACTATGCAATGAGTAACTATCATCCTCCTTGACATAGAAGCCAAAATATAATGGGCTGAAGGATCTATTAAATACTCTACTTCTAAAGTCTCTACTATTTTTCCTACAAACCAGTCTCTTTCCAATTGGTCTGTCTTTCCTCCAGGTTTGTCCTGTATTATCCAACCTTGCTTATACTCATTTCTGTACCCATTTCTGAAACTTCCTACAGCATCACATTAGCTCATCACTATATCTCTTTTGAAATACCATTTTCAAAACAATTCTTCCTTCCTTTGCTTGAATACTTCTTTTGTTTCTTTACCTATTATCTGTTATTCCAACTCCACACCTGTATTATCCAATA
This sequence comes from Ursus arctos, assembly GCF_023065955.2. Taxonomy (NCBI): domain Eukaryota; kingdom Metazoa; phylum Chordata; class Mammalia; order Carnivora; family Ursidae; genus Ursus; species Ursus arctos. Next base: position 22,308,913 of record NW_026622930.1, read on the forward strand.
CCATAAGGCATTTTTCACATATTTTAGTCTCAGAATGACAATACAAAATGAATTTCCTGGCAGAAAATTTGGTTGGTTTGGGTGGCCTTTTGATGTACTTATCTTTCTTTCATTCTAGGAAAAGGAATTTAAAAAATTAATCTGAGTAAATTCACTAATGGGAGATGGGGATTGCATGGAATGAATAGTTGGAAACTTCAAGTACTATCATTCTTGTTTTAACTTCAAGATTATTTCTTTCCAGCCCAAACTCTCAGGGGGACTGATGACTAAGAGGAAAATTGTGTTTTTTCGCTGCTTTTCTTTTCCCACATATCTTCTGATAGAGATGCAAATATGCAGGGGCTGGTCAAAAACACAGCTTGGAAGACAGTACAGGTGAGTAGTCCACAAATTAGCCCATTACCCATTGATCAATCAGAAACTGCAATAATGCTAAGCAGAGTATTGACCCAGTATGAGCCAAGAACCACTGAATTTAGAGCAGCATGCTTGGTCCAAATAATGGCACTTATGGGAAGAGATTAAGTCTCTTAAAGCAAAAATTCGGAAGATAAGTTTTCCTTTGAATATACTGTGCTTATTAAAATATAATTCATATGCATTTATAGCCTCAACACCTACACCAGCTCTGGTAAAGAACAGGTACTTAATAAATGGTGGTGGAATTAATATAAGCTCATTTCAGGGACTACGGAGAAATCAACCCATAAAATAGTTTGCTCCAGTTCTCTTAATTTCTTATAACCAGCCCTACTATGCAGATAATAAATTCCTAAGCTAGGATATTTTTTTAAAAATAGAATATATCTCCTTATTCTGGCCCTCAGAGGAACCCTGCTCCTTACATGTCCCTTTATTGCTAAGGTCTGTATCTTACAAAGCTCCACAGGAGTTGAAGTAATGACATTCCAAGTGATGATGGAAATTCTAGAGAGCCCTTTTTTTTTTTGCTATAGTATATCCAACAGATGTGTCAGGAATTCCAGAGTCAACTTGAAAACTGGCTTCAGAACATAGATTTGCAAACAGAAGAAGCAGCAGAAACATGGGAGTCCCCTTTAGATTCTGTCCCCACAGTGCAGTTTAAGCCATTAAATCTAGTATCAGTCTAAACCTTCTCAAATCCTGGGCTTGCCACTTGCTAGTTCAAGGACCTTGGTGAGGTCATTGCATTTATCTGATTCCCAGTTTCCTAATACAATATGTGCTAGGTTATTTATAAGGAACACATAAAAGCAATACAAATAAAGTTCTTGGCATTGTGCCTGACACGAATCAAGTACACAATCAATGTTAGCACTTATTTTTTCCTCCTTCCCCACATTTCCTTTCCCCAGTGTGATATTACAGAATAGGGCACTGAACCCACAGGTGGGAAATCTTGAGTTTCTGATCTGGGTCCTGGGTAAGCTTTCTCTCATATCCATTCCCTTCCATGCGTAAACAAATAGACAAAGAAGCACAATTTTAAGAACTTAAGACTTAATAGAGGTGAGGATCAAGAATACGCAACATATGCTTGAGTCTGCAGGGCAGTCTAGCCCCCCAACTACCCAATGGAGTGGTCATTCACTAGCCACATACAACTACTGAGCAGGCAAAACGTGGCAAATAAGAGGAACTGAGCTTCTAGTTTATTTCACTTTAATTAATTAGAATTTAGATCGACACAACTGATCATCGATTCAGTTATCAAAAAGCTTTAACATTTTTAATGTTGCTACTTGAAAATTTGAAATCACACATGCAGCTCAAATCAAACTGTTATTTTTTTTAAATATTTTATTTATTTATTTGACAGAGAGAGACAGCCAGTGAGAGAGGGAACACAAGCAAGGGGAGTGGGAGAGGAAGAAGCAGGCTCATAGCGGAGGAGCCTGATGTGGGGCTCGATCCCAGAACGCTGGGATCATGCCCTGAGCCGAAGGCAGGCGCTTAATGACTGCGCCACCCAGGCGCCCCCCCAAATCAAACTGTTATTGGAGAGTGTCTGGCAGCAGATACAAATACTTATTCCTGACGTTTTCCTTGTACCGTGCACATGCTCCCTCTCCAGACCGAGGATGTTGATGTAAAAAACTACAGTTCTTGGGCTTCTTGGTGGAATTATATATTGTAATAAACAATGAATAAAGGGCAGAATGATAATATAAATGAGAGGAGATACTAAAAATTAGTGATCTAGGAAGCAAAGAAGGCAGAGAAAAAGGAAAGAGGTCTAACTCAGTGGTAAGTGCCTGACAAGTGCTCTGATTCTCATGCCGAGAACCCCAGAACTAAACTCCATCGGTGTTAATCAAGATACTCTGTGCCTTTCTACACTCAATCTGAAGAGCCGGAAGAGAAGGGACACAGTCTGACTTATTGTGAAATCATTTTTATAGGATTTAATGCAGTACCTGTCACATAATAGAGGTTTCATAAATATTTGTTGAACGAAGCTCAATTTTATCTATATAATCAGGAAGTGGGCTGGTCTTAACTTCTCTCATAGAAATATCTTATGAATTTTAATATACATATATGTATGGAAATTTGGAGGCACCTTAAAAATAACTCACTTGAATATATATTGAAATTATTAGTGCTGTTTGTGCCAAAATCGAATATCTATTCAAGATGTTTTAGTGGATAAAATTCTTCTATGGCAAGAGAGCAAACACAAAGAAGATAAAGAAAACTTGTTCTCTGTAATGACTCAGCAGATAAATATGTTTGAGATAAAGAATAAAAAAAAAATGTAACATCAGCATCTTTTAAAGGCAAACCCTTTTCTGTGTACTTTCCCATTAGCTGGACTGAGTAAAAATGCTGTACTTTTCCTTACTCCTTGTTCTCCACTCTTAGTCTGCAATGGTCTCACTGCCAGCAATGAAGATGCCAAAGACAGCACCAAGAAATCAGTCCTCCTGTTCTATAGAACTCAAGATTCCCTACTGCTCAGTTGAACCAGAGTCATGGGAAGGAGCTAAACTCCATCAACTAAAATGCAATATTCTAGTCTTTTCCTTTTATATTCTAACTATTTAGCTAATGTTTTAGGAGGAGAAACCAAGAGTATCTGACAGAATATAAATCATTTTAGACTTTAAATAAAATGTCTAATATTGAGGGTCAATGAAAAATAAAATATCTTCCCAGGCATCATGATTACTAGAGTGCTCAGGTTTGGGATTTTGCATGGCAGATAAGGGGACTCATATTCAGCTGTGAAGAGAAAGGGTCTCTGCTAATTTATCTAAATGATTTAGATTTTTAATAGCTAAAGAACCCCCATTTAGCACCTCCAGATCTATGTAGTCTTGGAAGGAGAAATAAGTTTAAAATATTACCATTTTAATAAAATGTTCAACTTGTAATATAAATGTATGCAAAAGAGATACATTTTTTCTTGAACTCTCTTCGCACTTATTTTCTCTGAATATTTCATTTTTACCTAAGTGAGTCATTGAAAGTAGAATATTATTATGTATTTGCAAAAAGACCGTCTAATTATTACTTTCTCCCTCTATTTGGTTTAATCTAAACTTACTGCATTTTATTTCTTTAATCTGTGATTGATTTTATTCCCCCGTACCTTTGCATTATAGAACCCTCCTTTATAAAAATCAAAGCATGAAATTGTTTGCCTTTAGGTTATAAATAAGGTAACTAATTTCCAGGCCTATGAGAAATACTGTATACCTGGAATTGAATTAAGAAAAAAACCAAACTTTTAGAAAAAAACAAAGTTTTAGAAATATCCATAAGTCAGTGCATTTTTCCATCATCGTCCGTGAAGGGTGGACACAGGTTTCTATCTCTGTCTCCTCTCAGAGCCTAATCAGTTATCACCAAATTTCCAATGGGGTCATTAGAATCACTGAAAGCCATCAAGGACAGAAAGGGGGATGTTTTCATAATTTATGCAGAAATTATGGCCGACAGCAAAAAGAGCAAGAAATGGAGAGAAATGAACTGAAGCAACAAATGTCAGACTATCGAAGGAAAATTAAAAAAAAAAAAAATTAGAAGAGGAAGAAGGAATGATAGCCATGATATGTGGCCATGGCACAAACATGGAGACCCCTACCGCTGGGTCTGCGCATGCTGACCGCTAACACTGTTCTACAGCGTGGCACGCAGCACCCATTACTCTCTTCATCCGCTGAAGAGTAGGTGTCAAAATGATAGATGCTAGCTCACTGTATCAACATTTCCCTACAGCCACGAAGCCCATTATCAAGAGATAAACCTGTGCCAGGATAAACTTCTTATCGGAATATGGGCAGGGAATAGTTCAAAATGGTTAGATTTCACAGAAATTTTTTTTTTTTTTTTTTTTTTTTTTTTTTGGTCACAGGCTCCCTGAAGCCATTGAAAAGCACTAAGATATTCCATGCAGGAGTAGCAATCAAAATATCATTCTTTCAATCTGTTTGGATTGGTGCTATTATAAGTATTCCTTTGAAATAATGTTAAGTGATGATTTAAAGGAATAATTTCTCTCCTTTCCTTTTTTTTTTTTTTTTTTTAATAAAGTAGGAGGAGGAAATGTGGACACCATTTAAGACAGTGGCAAAACGAGAAGCAGCTAGCTCTCTTAACTGTTGTAAGCTGTTGATGAGTGCATGGCTGATTTTCGGTTGGTCTTCTGCCCCCACAAGGGAGCATAATACTAATTATAGCAATCAAGCTGGAAGGGGAAAGATGAGGGAGAATATGTAGAGACATTTTAATGTTGGGATCAATTGAACTGGGATGTAGCTTCTGACAGATATTTCAATCTAAATGAGTCAGATTGCTCTAGGAAATACTAAAAAAGACTATTCTAAATGCTCCCTCACGGTTTCCATCTATCAGATACATCTGAAAATATGCCCTCTCTGTTTTGATTATTGCCTTAGTCCAAACCTTGTTCTGCCAAGATTATTTAAGTGGGAATGTCATTCTGCATCTTTCTGAAATAAGGGCAGAAGCCCCTTTAACTCAGTCATTTGGTTATGATAGAGTTAACATGGCTGCTGGAAATGCGTTAAGTTGCTACTGCTTATGGCCCAGTTTCAGAACCTTCATAGGACTGATGAACTTCACCCTGCTGATATCTTTGTATGTGGTGCCTGGGTCTGATTTCTTAGCAGCTGGTTGCATAATCTTCCTGTTTTTTTTTCATAATTATGTAAAGATAATCTCTGGCTTTTTTTCAACATCTCCAAAGTTTGTTTCACTATGGAATATGGGTTCCATTTTCTGTTTGGGGGCAAGTTATTTAACCAACATTCTGTTCTACATCTTATCAAACTGCCTACATCTAATCAATCTCCACCACCACCAACCCACTCCCCCCACCGCCAGATTCTAGTACTTAGGTTAAATACATTTATTTCCCCACAATATTTGACGGGTTTCTTTACAAATCATTAGCATGGTTGGTGGTCAATTTTACGTGATTACTGAGATCAACTAGTACTGTTCCAGATAGGGCAATTTAGAGGAGAGATGATACCCCAAACAGGAATATAGACAAACTAATAGATTTTTTTTTTCATTGTACTGAATTTCTTTTAAAGCAGAATAGTATAAAAGGTATACTCTTTGCTTTGAGGGTCTCACCGGTTGTGGAATCACTGAACGTTTAAACAATTAAATCAGAGGGTGCCTGGGTGTCTCAGTCCGTTAAGCATCTGACTTTTGGTTTCAGCTCAGGTCATGATCTCAGGGTCGTGAGATGGAGCCTTGTGGTGGGCTCGGTGCTGGTAGTGGAGCCTGCTTGAGATTCTCTCTCCCTCTCTCTCTGTGCCTCTACTCCCTGCTCACACACGCTTTCTCTCTCTCTCTCTCAAAAAAATAAATAAATAAAAATAGAAAATTTAGTCAGTATAAGAATGTACTTAGATTTTAGTCATACTGCTTAGTGTCTTCAGTCCCATTATTCCATTTCCTGGATTCCTGGACTCTTGATATCTACAATCCAGGTGAAAACATATTTATTGTTCCCCTGTATTTGCTCATTGCTCTCAAAGTCATCAATCAACATCTAACATCTTATTGTGTTAAACGTTTCATGTTTGGTGTCATTCCTTTGTCCTCCAGTTAGCCTGTTTGGAACAGTACTGAACAAGCTTCATTTTTTTTAAATTAATTTTAATGGTAGGGGATAGAGGAAACGAGGGAGCATTCTATGTACAGCAAACAAGTCAGTCAGCTGGACTCATTAACTGATTCTTGCAAAATCTGTGGGACCAGCATTGAAAAGCTGGGAGAAAAGAAAAAATGGGTTGACCATAGCTTACTGGTGCCCCAGTCAACCACCACCAGCTATCACAGTTTATTAAATATCTATGTGCAGTATGCTTTTTATCATAGAGGTGAAAAGAGAGTAAATGGCTCCTTTCCCAGAACCTTGTTAACACTTTCAGGCCACTGATGATTTAATTTTGCATATTACCTCTTCAAAGTAATATCTCTGTAATCAAATTACCCTCCAGAGAAGAACTATGTACTCTTCACAGTATGACCACACCCATCAACTTTAATCATACACCTATAGGGGCTCTTCTTCCTCATTCCTATTTAAAGGACCAGAGTTTGCATGACATTCTTTTCTACATACTCTAAATACCTATAAAAATCACTACCATTTATTGAGCAACTACTATGGCTCAAATTGTTTACAAATCATCTTAATCTTCACAACAGCCTCATAAGAGATTCGACAAATTTGCTAAGGTCACATGACTGGATAAAAGTACAGCCTAAAGAATGTTTCTCCCACCCATTTAATTCCTGGCTCCTATTTTATCTAGAAAAAAAAAAATTTAGGGGTGCCTGGGTGGCTCAGTCGTTAAGTGTCTGCCTTTGGCTCAGGGCATGATCCCAGGGTCCTGGGATCGAGCCCCATATCAGGCTCCTCCGCTGGGAGCCTGCTTCTTCCTCTCCCACTCCCCCTGCTTGTGTTCCCTCTCTTGCTGTCTCTCTCTCTCTGTCAAATAAATAAACAAAATCTTAAAAAAAAAAATTTAGCCACATAAGAATTGTTTATCTGAAATGTTTGTGATCATTTTTAAAGAAGAATGAATAATTAAAAACTCCATAAAACATTTTACCTCTAAAGTTTGGTCAACCATTTCTCAAGGCACAGAAGTCACTTATTGGGGATCCATTTTCAGCATCAACTTCAGAAGTCCGTTTGAAGGTCATGGCTAATTTTGTAACTCTTCAACACTGGCATATAGGAGATGGTAAATAAATATGTGTAGAATGAATGAATACATAGATACGGGAACAACTTTGAGTGACATAAAGAAGCACAACGCTCTATAAATGGCCCAGTGTTTACTCTGACAAAAGAGTAACTCTCTTGCTCCAATCCAGGAATTCCACGTGTAATCTGTCCAGTAGGAAAACAGAGGGAAATATACGTCACGTGTAGATATCTATGCCTCAACAGGAAGCTGACCACACACTGCACTATGAGGCTCATAAATGACTTCTCTAACATGTATCGTATTTACTTCCTCACAATCTCTATCCAGGGGCAAACGACACACAGAATATGCTCTGTAGGGAATCACCTCTCTTGAAAGCAAGTTACTTAAAAATTGACAACAACAGTCACCCCTACCCTTACTCTGAAGGTGACTTCCACATAGCAGAAAAATGAAAACAAAAATGCATAATTTCTTTATAAAACAACTAGAATTAAAGAGAACTGATATGTATTAGAAGAATTGTGTCTTTGCTCCCTAAAACCAAGATTCCGGGTGGGTAAAAGAAAATAGGCATTTGGCATTTTCAATTATGGAAACTAATACAAATGTTCTCCCATTGAGGATAACATGAAAATAATTATGCTCTAAACATATGTTGTTAAAATTTAACTTGAGGCCACAAATCAAGGTGGTATATTAAATATACATTAGTATATTACAGAAATTGTAACTGCAGCCTCCTCCCATCTCCTATTAACTTGTGTATCAAAATGACTTTTTTCCTTTTGGCCTATTTGAGGAAAATAGCAATGTGATTTTTTTTAAGCCACATCCTCAAGGATGTGAGGACAAGGAAGAAGGGACTGTAGTGGTTGGCCTTTCCACAGACTCACGACAGGAGATGATGGTCACATATGGTTCAGAAAGGAGAACAGTGGGTGGAGGGTTTGGGGAAAGGGGCTCATTAAAATAATCTTAGCAAACAACAGAATCATCATCATTTATCTGACACCAAAAATGCCCAAAAGATACAGCCACTTCTTTCAGTACAGTTTCTTCTAACAGCCTTTGGCTCTTTGTTTCCAGCCCAATTTGAGCATTCAGGAACAACATTTCCCATTATTTTTGTTTAATTTGAAGGAAATGCTGAGGCTTGGCTTGCAGGAGATAAAAGTACTAGGGGCTCACCTCCCAGGGGCCTTTGCTCATTTTAAGAATAACTGATGTGCTGTGGATAGTCGATGCCACAGTAACCATCACACAGTACCCTGTATACTGGAGACACGAGCAAATACTTCAAAACGAAGGCACACACTGACTTCAAAACCCACTGCTCCATATCACTAACCTCCAGCCCCTCTTCCTGTGACAGAAATGTTCCCATGGAAACTGGGCAAGGGAAGGGGAGCAAGGAACAGAGAAAAAGAGAGAACACTCCACTAACATAACAAAGAGAAGAAAATCCCAACACAGAGGATGCAAAGTTAAAAACATGACATGTCAATTATAGGGGTGACACAGCCATCCATGGGGACACATTGGGTTAATCCTCTAGTATCCTTCTGAAAACTCATTTTTAGGGAATTAAACTGCCAGTATTTTCTTTTTCTTCAATCCTGAAAATGAAGGAAGCACAATTCTCAGGAATATGAAACTGAGAAAATCGGACCTAATCTGATGGCTTTAGGGAATGATGTTCTTCCATAGGAACCCTCAGGAAGCCTAGAAGATCTCAGTGGTCTTATCACATGGCCTTCTTGGACAAGTTTTTTTTGTTTTTTTTTTAATGTTTTTTATTATATTATGTTAGTCACCATAGAGTACATCCCTGGTTTCTGATGTAAAGTTCGATGATTCATTAGTTGCGTATAACACCCAGTGCACCATGCAATATGTGCCCTCCTCACTACCCATTACCAGTCCATCCCATTCCCCCACCCCCGTCCCCTCTGAAGCCCTCAGTTGTTTCTCATAGTCCATAGTCTCTCATGCTTCATTCCCCCTTCTGATTACCCCCCCTTTCTTTATCCCTTTCTTCCCCTACCGATCTTCCTAGTTCTTATGTTCCATAGATGAGAGAAATCATATGATAATTGTCTTTCTCTGCTTGACTTATTTCACTTAGCGTTATCTCCTCCAGTGCCGTCCATGTTGCAGCAAATGTTGAGAACTCGTTCTTTCTGATAGCTGAGTAATATTCCATTGTATATATGGACCACAACTTCTTAATCCAGTCATCTGTTGAAGGGCATCTCCGTTCCTTCCACGATTTAGCTATTGTGGACAATGCTGCTATGAACATTGGGGTGCATATGGCCCTTCTCTTCACTATGTCTGTCTCTTTGGGGTAAACACCCAGTAGTGCAATGGCTGGGTCATAGGGTAGCTCCATTTTTAACTTTTTAAGGGACCTCCACACTGTTTTCCAGAGTGGCTGTACCAACTTGCATTCCCACCAACAATGTAGGAGGGATCCCCTTTCTCCACATCCTCTCCAGCAACTGTTGTTTCTTGTCTTGTCAATTTTTGCCATTCTAACTGGCGTAAGGTGGTATCTTAGTGTGGTTTTGATTTGAATTTCCCTGATGGCTAATGATTTTGAACATTTTTTCATGTGTCTGTTAGCCATTAGTCATGTGTCTGTTCATATCTTCTGCCCATTTTATGATTTGTTTATTTGTTTCTCATGTAATGAGTTTGAGAAGTTCTTTGTAGATCTTGGATACCAGTCTTTTTTTTTTTTTTTTTTTTTTAAAGATTTTATTTATTTATTCAACAGAGATAGAGACAGCCAGCGAGAGAGGGAACACAAGCAGGGGGAGTGAGAGAGGAAGAAGCAGGCTCATAGCGGAAGAGCCTGATGTGGGGCTCGATCCCATAACGCCAGGATCACGCCCTGAGCCGAAGGCAGACGCTTAACCGCTGTGCCACCCAGGCGCCCCTTGGATACCAGTCTTTTATCTGTAGCATCATTTGCAAATATATTCTCCCATTCCGTGGGCTGCCTCTTAGTTTTTTTGACTGTTTCCTTGTTTAACACTGGGCTACCTAGCAGTCAACAATAGTCAAAGAAAGGACTGAAAAGGCATTAGAACTACTATAAAGAAACACGGAGAGGGTAGTATTCTAACAAATAACTTATCCTTCTGCCCTCAAGAGTCATTCGACTGGCCATTCACAACTCTGTTTCTCAAGAACCAGATGAACAAAATGCGTCTCTACAAGTTAGAATCAGGTTAAAAGACAATATGCATATCTCTTTCACCGTTGCTTGCATATTACATCCTAATCAGTATTATCAAGATTAGGGTAGCCAATGCTCCCATTTTTCCCCAGAAGCAAGGGTGTTCCCAGAACATGGAATGTTCAGTGCTAAAACTGGGACAGTCCCCAAAAAGCTGGGCTGATTTGGTCACCCGAGACTGCCCAAACCAAACTCAATTCAAATGGCATTAGTTGATATTTGTGTCTGTCTGTTTGCTTTCCTTTGTTAAGAGTGAAAGTTTGCATTTTCCTTAAAGATTTTTAAAAAAGAAACTTTATAACATCACAAATGTCCTTGACATAGAAAGGCACTCACATTTTTAGTTATGGCTTTCACGCAGTCATTCATTATACAGAAGGGAAGATGCTAACAGGAAGTATATGTTGCAAGATTTTTTGTTGAAAAGTCTTTCATGGTACTTAATAGAAATATTCATAATATTCCATTCATGATGTCCCACAAAAATCAATGGTATTAACGTTCACTCTTTCCATGTCAGACTTCCCATAAAGCTCAGGTCTACAACAGAATCAGCCACATTAAACATCACAGCCACGTACAATTAGGGATTAATGCCTTTTATGGTATTTTTCAATACATTCATTTACCAAATTGAACACATCAGCAGAAACTTTAGTTGAATGGGGGTGGGGAGGTAGAATAAAGACCACCACAACAGGCCAAGATTATAATCCAACAACAAAAAGCTGCTTTACGCATAAAATAAATACTAACTGAGATTAACAGATGTTCTCCCTATCGATGTTGTTTTACCTCCTGCAATATTTTTAAGCAAAGTGAGATTGTAAATGGGTTTTAAACCCAAACGCTCTTTTGCAGATGACTTCAAAGGCAAGAGGATGCAGCACGAAGGTACAGCACCGAAGGCAGAGCCAGGGAGACGTTCAGGAAAGTTCTGCATTCAAGAGAAGGCAAGAGCTTTAGAACAACACCCTGGCAGTGTTAAAAACCAACAGCAATTGGGCTTTCATGGTTCCCCCAACAAAGAACTCCATGTAACGTACCGCCACACATACTCCAAGCAGAAGATGGCAAGAAAAGCTAAGGTTTCGGGGACCTTCTCCTTGAAATGGAAAGAGAGAATAAAGAAAGTTGGTTTTAATTAGGCCACCTGGTTTTAGATTAGGATAACCTAATAAAGAAGATAGATTTTTACCTAATTTAGTTTTTTTAAAAGACACTCTTCTTCATTGTTAGACTACGCTGTGGGGGTGGGGGTGGGGCAGGGCTGCTTATGACTAATAAGAAAGAATATATTACCAGAACACATAACAAATGATAATCTAATCATACCTGAGAGTTTTATGTCCCCTGTCCTCACTGAGACTTCATATTATATAACACATGTAGACTACATCGTAGATAAAGGAAAAGACTGTCATTTACATGACAGTCTTTGACCTTGGCCCCTTTACACAGGTTTGCAGGAGAGATTTTAGCCACTGTGTAAATTTCTACCTACCGTTTGGAGAGAAGAACTAGAAGAGGTATGTATAGGGCACATCTGAGTCTTGAATGAACAGAATAGAAAGGGATACTTAAGAAAGGAGCGTAGAAGGGCAGATGAAGCCAGAATTTATAGGTAAAATAACAGTATTATGAACATAGATGTCAGAAAATAACCAATATTTACTGAGTGCTTATTTTTTCTTTGGAACTATGGTAAGGGCTTTAATAATAGCCATCAGAGTGACAAGAAAACAGCTGATAACTGACTGAGGCTGGAGTGACCAACTGTTCCACTTTGCCCAGGACCGAGGGTTTTTCAGGATGTGGAACTTTCGGTGCTAATGCCTGAGCAGCCTTAGGATAAGGATAAGTTGCTGCAAGGATAAAATGGGGGTAATCCACACAAAACACTTAGCACTGGGCCTGACACAGAGGGAGCACTTCCCTGTCCCTGTTTGCCTGAGACTGGCCTGGGTTTAGCACTGAAAGCCCCGCATCCAGGGAAATGGAATTTCTATGTGCATTACCTCATCTAACATTCACAGCAGCCCCAGGAGGAAAAAAACAAAAAACAAAACCACATGTACTAGTATTACTCCATATAACAGATGGCACAAAAGAGGCCTAGATATTTTAAGTAATTGTTCATGATTGCACAGATCAGCATGTGCCAAAACAGGGACTGGAATTGATTAGCCTAATTCCCGCTGTGCCTGTGGACTTTCCCAGGGCACACTGTTACTGCCTCCTGGGTTTCTCTGGGAGCACTTGTTAGCGTCAGAAGAGAGAGAACCAGAAGGAGAATGGGTTCACACATCCCCAGCTATCATATAGTTGGCTTTGTTACTACTGGATGGTAGACTGACATCAGTAATAGTGTCCGTGAGTTCTAAGGATCTCATTTGTGGAAGCCAAAGGTGTCTTAGCCTTTTGAGGGCAGCAGTGCCACTAGAAGGCCAGGAACAATTCTTGGCTCTCATCTCCCTTCTTCTGGGTTTACGTTCTGTCTACTCTGACTAGAGTTAAAATTAGGTTATAACTAGGCATAGGGTCACGTGGCTTGCAGCGGAAAAGAAGCCAAACGGTGGAATTGTGGAATGCAAAGGAGGGAAGGGAGGGAGAGACAGGAAGGAAGGAAGGAAGGAAGGAAGGAAGGAAGGAAGGAAGGAAGGAAGGAAGGAAGGAAGGAAGGAAAAGAAGGAAGGTAGGAAGGGAGAAACAAGCCTAGGAATGGGGAGGAAGAGCCACATTTTATCTACAAATATGGCATAGCAGATTGATTCCTTAAAATTAGTTACTGATGACTTATTCAAAATCAGTATCAAAATCCAGCCAATCTAGATTAATAGTGTTCTTTCAGACAGTAACCAAACCTTGTCACTTTCTTTGAGCAAATAATCGGACTAAAATTTTTTTTTTTTAAGATTTATTGAGAGAGAGGGAGAGAGATCACACAAGTAAGCTGGGGGAGAAACAGAGGGAGGGAGAGAATTTCAAGCAGACTTCCCGCTGAGCAAAAAGCCCAACGTGGGGCTCCATCTCAGGACCCTGAGATGCTTAACCGACTGAGCCACCCAGGGGCCCCCTGATTTAAATTTTTGGGGCAATATTCATTAACAAAACATCCATAAAAATATGTGCCTATGCTGATTGACCTGACTGCAAGTGTGATCATTATAAACCAACAACAATCATCTGTATCTTGGGGGAGATCTATATTTGGGAATCAGAAGCCATATTACATACGTGTACTATGTATCTTACACATACCCTGGGTGTGGACACTCTCTACAATGTCACAGACAACTAAGACACTCAGACAAATGTTCTTTGGAGATGCAGCACAATTTTGTGTGGTTATGTTATTTCTAAACCAACAAATGAGGGCCCTTTGGGGTGATTAGAAAAAATAAAATGAGGGGGGCCTGGGTGGCTCAGTCGTTGAGCACCTGCCTTCGGCTCAGGGCGTGATCCCAGAGTCCTGGGATCGAGCCCCACATCGGGCTCCCTGCTCCTCTGGGAAGCCTGCTTCTTCCTCTCCCACTACCCCTGCTTGTGTTCCCTCTCTCGCTGGCTGTCTCTCTCTCTCTCAAATCAATAAATAAAATCTTTTAAAAAAATAAATTAAAAAAATACAATAAAATGAGAGGGTACAAAAATTATAGAGTTTCCTTGAAGTATTTTAACAACTCAGGTTTACTCTTTCCCTCTACCAACTGCATTTAAATAATAAGTTGAATAATGTCATTAAGAGAGATTGCTACCATTTCTTGAGTGCCTTCTGTTTATCAAGCACTGGGAGAAACAATGGCTGGAATACCCCTGCGTATACAAGTGTGCGTGCGTGTGGAACAGGAGTTCTTTTTTTTTTTTTAAGATTTTATTTATTTATTTGACAGAGATAGAGACAGCCAGCGAGAGAGGGAACACAAGCAGGGGGAGTGGGAGAGGAAGAAGCAGGCTCATAGCGGAGGAGCCTGATGTGGGGCCCGATCCCAGAACGCCGGGATCACGCCCTGAGCCGAAGGCAGACGCTTAACAGCTGTGCCACCCAGGCGCCCCTGGAACAGGAGTTCTGTTACACAAGAGGCTGCATAAAGGACGAGAAAGAACCCTCTCTTTGCTGTGCCCCAGTCATCTCTCAGGTTTTATGGACTGAAATTTAAAAAAAAATCTTTTTTTTTGAAATATGGTTTATTTGGTGATGCATTCTTAGTGTTTTGGAAAAATAACATTTATAGGGATACTAATTGTTTAATCCTTTCTATCTGCTAAATGTTTAGTCTTATTGACACTCTATTTTTAAAGTATAATGTTTACCAGTAGATTTAAAATTTCTAAAATGCTCTTTTATAGTTTATTTCCTTGGAGAAACCTCCTCAGAAGTCATTTCATGGAAAGGGACTTCTTCTATTATTTATGTTGCATCTCATTAAGGTTTTATTTCCATCTTCTAAATTTCCTCCTGAGATTAAACATTTGACTTTTATGAGGCCACTAAAAGAACAAGAATGCGTCACTTTCATTTTGGGTCTGAAAACATCATAATCTTGCAATTTAATCAGGCTGAGTGTTGACAAAAGCTGTTTTAGCTGTTTATAGAAACCAGGCCAACAGAAAGTCGGCGCCCTTTGAGAAGTCTCTGAAAACCTGTCAGCTCTGCCCACTGTCCTATCAAAGTTGATGACCAAATTTACTTCCTAATTATAAACGTGTGCTCCTCACAGCATTAGGAATAGAGGATTCTAGGAAGCCATTCAGTCAAGAAAAGGTCATTCCGAACATAAGTAATGAAAATGACTGAGGGCTCCAGGTCATAAGATGAAATGGTAAGCAAAAAGGGTTGCCTGGTGATACCCAAGTGTCGATCACAAGAACTTGTAGTAATTCAATTAGAAAATGTATGTAAAGCACGGAGCAATATAACTGGCCTATTGTAGATATCCAGTAAGTGGTGGCCTTCATCATTATACTTATCCATAGAGCACTATTTTGTGTTTTGTTGGATAAAATGCTGGGCCTCAAGTCCTAAGATGGGTTAAAATATTGCTTCTCATTTTTATTTATGAGACATGATGCAACTTATTTAAAGCCTTGATTCCTAAACTAAAAAAAGCAAAAAAAAAAAAAAAGTTAACTTTACAGAATTTTATGAATACGAAATTAAGTGAAATAGGAAAAGAAGGGAAGGGGGAAGAAAAGGAGGAAGTGAGAGAACCCAGAATACTCCCTCCCTTAATAGGCACTCAAACATGTTCATTGTACCTGAAGTTGAAACAAAACATGAGTAGAATATTCAGAACATTTTTCCCCCTACTGGAATGAAGCAGAAGAATACAATAACCCGAGGGCTTTCAATTATTCCAATAATAGCGTGTATCAAGAATTGACCAAATATGCTTAACCTTCTAGAAACTCTCTTCCAAAAAAAATTCTTGTATGGGTTCTTAGGAGGTGACATTTTTAGAACTTATTATTCATATTAAATCAGTATTGGGATATCTGTTTGATCACAAATATTGTATAATCTAGTCACTAAAAATAGCTACTTGTTAATTAGTGCTTACCATAAACCAATTATTAGTTCAACACTTTTCATGCATTCTCTCAATCTTCATAATAATACTTTTAAGGTAGGTAATGCTGTCCCCATTGTACAGATGATAAACCCAGGCTAGTAAGTTGACAGAGCTGGTGGCTGAGTAAATACTTTGGTCTGAGAGGTGGTATAGATATTATACCAGATATTAATATATTAATATAATTAATTAATTAATATATAATATATATAAATATTATATAGGTTAGGGATACAGACTCTAGAATCAAATTGTCTGAGTTCAAATCGGGCAAGAGTAGTTTGCTTTCCTATTTGGTCCTTAATTATGTTGTCTGTAAAATGGGACAAATAATAGTGCCCACACTTCACAGAACTTTTAGGTTTAAATCCACGCAAAGCATTCGAAAGAGTTAATGACCCATAGTCAGCACTTGATATATCTTGGCTGTTGTTATTATCAGTGTAGTTCTGAAATCCAGGGGTTTAATGGCTATTACATCTTTATTCCTTTTGTACTTTCTTTCCAGAAGGTATTAACTGTATGGCCATCGTATGACTAACTAAAGGAACTAGGATTCTTTTAACAACACGAGTGTCTAGAACCTATATAATCCTTCCACACACTTTATCTCAAATGATCCTAATTCTGCTCACAATTGTGCAGCTATTAAGAGGAAGAGCTGGGGCGCCTGGGTGGCACAGCGGTTAAGCGTCTGCCTTCGGCTCAGGGCGTGATCCCGGCATTATGGGATCGAGCCCCACATCAGGCTCCTCCGCTGGGAGCCTGCTTCTTCCTCTCCTACTGCCCCTGCTTGTGTTCCCTCTCTCGCTGGCTGTCTCTATCTCTGTCGAATAAATAAATTAAATCTTTAAAAAAAAAAAAAAAAGAGGAAGAGCTAGGCCGTGGCCCCAGGACATTAGGCTCAAGATGCTATGATCTTTCTCTTAATAAAAGAAAGAATTGTGCGGTTTATGCTTCGTCTCTGTCTAGTAACACAACACAAAATAACTGGATGAAAGAATGTAACATTTAGTTACACATCCAGATGTTCCAGCCAGTGTGAGGTCAAACATCTGGCTGATTAACTGAATATTGCTTTTTTTTTTTTTAAACCCTGACATTGGGCAGCATGTCAAATATGATTGATGTGAAACAGAAGAAAGAAAAGCATACAGACGGAGCTGTTAACAAGAGAAATACTTCGCTAAATAAAAGATGGCATGGACTTTGCTATCATCACCTGCACCAGCAATTTATTTGTAACCAACATCAATAGCCCTACTGGGGAATGCAATCTCGCTTAACTTGCTCTACCATTTTGACACCTCTAACTCAGAAATGTAATTTAAAATAAAGATTCATGGAGCTAATATCCTTCTTGCTTCAGACTATTAAAGTGTCTATTGTTCTCACAGCGTGCAGGGGGGTGGAAGTCTGCAGGCATAAATGAACACATGGATGATATACTGCTTGATGTAAATATTGCCCAGCTTTTAGTGAAATACCAATGCCTGTAGAATACAAAGTTAAAATAGGCACTCTGCATAAAATGCCCTATGATTAAAAAAAAAAAGTAGTCATGATAGGTGCTTTTTCTATAACCCTAGATATACTGTGATTTCCCTGGGGAGATAATAATAGAACTGATCACACCAGTGATTATCATGTTCTTATAACTGTAGCTATGACACTTGCTCTGTTCCAGGCATTTTACTTGGCAGTTGTAATATTAATCCAATGAGGTAGGTACATTAAGTAGGTTCATTCTGTAGATGAAGAAACTGAGGCTAAGAGCTATTAAGTGACCTGCCCATTTTCTCATATTTATCTTGACTTCGTATTTCCAATTGCCAACTTATGAGAAGGTTCAATGAAGGGCCAAGTGTACACATAGGCTGAAAAGAAGTTGCGTTTAATGTGAAAGAATCTTAGAATTTTAAGCCTGGAGGAGATCTTTAGAGAGTAATTAATCCAACTCTGACATTTATAGATGATAAAACCAAGGCTCAGGAGATCATGGTTTGTCCAAGATTACACATTTTGCCAGAATGAGAATGAGAAATTCCCATCATGAGTATCATTTCTTTCTGCCAACATATCATTTTATAAATGTCCAGTTAATTGCAGAGGTCCTTCCTAGAAGTGAAGAGCTCCATTATAACCCATTGTTATATTATCAAGGATTAGCGATTTCAAACAGGCAGGGTTAGATGGAAAAATGAGATGCCTGAAACACTGTTAGGGAGGCATCAGGGACTAGTGTTTAAGAATATCAGCTTCTTAGTCCTGGGTTGGAGTCCTGGCTCCAGCGTATATTGCTAGGTGGCACTGGTCACATAATTTAACTTTTTAAGCCTCAGTTTCTTCTTCTGTAAACAGAAAATAATAATAGTGTTAGTGTCAAAGAGCTGATGTGAGCATAACATTTCTGGAGAGTCATGTGCCTTTAACAGCTCAGTTAACACTGACCTTCATCCCTGCTCCTGGGGAGGAAGACATAGACATATGGGAGTTCTGGGTAGCTAGAGGGCTTCATGAGGGATCTGAGACTGATGAGAGATGTATGGAGCCAGAGAGAGGTACTTCTGACCCCTCACCATGTGACTCAGGGCTAGCCCTGATTCTAAACTCTACTACTCTACTCTTTACCAACAGTTGGTCAGCTTCATATCCAGAGGAACCTAGGAAATGAGTTTTTGACTGTCACTACTAAAAGCAAAAAAACAAAAACCAGAAAAAAAAAAAACCTATAAAAACAAAATATACACCCTTTCCACCAGCACGCATCACAGACAGATCTATGCTACGCCACACATGCACAAAAACTGGGGTATGTAGAATAGGGAGTTTATGGATTTCAATATAAAATGACAGACCTGATGAATCACCTTTGGTCCAGATGCAAGCTAGTCCGGGATAAATCTCAATGATGGATTCACTTTGCCATTTTATAACTCAAACGCCAGAGTCCCAGTACAACAGACGCTATTTGACGGAATGTCCCATAAATTGTAGTTCCTCACCCTTGGGTTACTTAACATTCCGAATCAGGCTTTTCAAAGTTTTTGCCTTGTTAAAAAAGGGTTCACTTCTTTAAAGACATATGCGGAGATCAATTCCCCCAATCAGTACTTTGATTATAAAGTGCTTTGATACAACTCTGCTTGGATTCTAAATTTCTTTGGATTCCATACTTCAAAGTTCAGCAAAAACAGTTAATGCAAGTCCTGTAGATTTTAGTACAGGTGTTTGGCGAAGCTTCTGTATAGTTTGTTTAATATGAAATGTTAGTCATAATTTATGGGCTGTATCAGTTTGCTAGGGTTGCCATAACATAGTCACACAAATTCAGTGGCTTAAACAACAGAAATGTATTGTCTCAAAGTTCTAGAAGCCAGAAGTCTAGAATCAAGGTGTTGACAGCGTTGGTTCCTTCTGAGAGCTGTTCCAGGCATCTTTCCTTAGCTTGTAGATGGTGTCCTCTCCCTGTCTCTTCGCATCGTCTTCTTTCTATACATGTCTGTATCCAAATTTCTTCTTCTTATAAGGACACCAATCCAGTTGGATTCAGTCCTACCCTAACAAACTCATTTTAACTTGATTAACTCTATAAAAATCTTACCTCCAAATAAGGTAACATTCTGAGTACTAGAGGTTAGAACTTCAATATATGAATGGGGGGGGGGGGTAATTGAACCCATAACATGGGTCTTCAGAATAAGAGACTAAGATTTACATTCCTCTCTTTTTACTTTACTTTCTTTTTCTTCTTAAAGTCCAGTCTGTTCTCTGGAAACAAGTCCATTTCATCCTAAAGTGCCCCCACTGGTATTCCCCTTCCTGGTGTGCATTGAACTTCTGTGTATAGTAGCGTGAACTTTTTTATGACTTTTTTGTACTTTCTCAAACTTGGTCAGTTCACCATGTCCTGTCTGCCAAAGATATCTCTAGATTGTTGGAGAAATTTCAGTATAGGAGTTGAAACTTGGCACAAGGTAACTGCTGAAAAATATGTGTGTTAAGAAAATTTATGTGCGTACTATGCTCTCAGAAATCCATAAAGCAATTTACTCCCTTCACTTTTCATGGCAAACTGTGCTAATTGAGATAATGATAACTAATGATTTGCCACATCAAATGATGAAAATAAATCCATAAAAATTGACCTTATTGATCAAACATTTTCAATTAAATTAAAGGCAGCATTAATCAACTCCCACAGGGTAGTGATAGAAGAACATTTTCTCCTGAGGTTGTTTGATAAGGGGGAGAACAATCATCTTTTGAAATGTGATGCAGTACATAGTGGACCCGGACACACAAAAAAACTACAATAATGGATAATGCAGGAACTTTAGCAATTCAATATACTTCCTTGGCACAAACCTCCAAGTTACAATCACTTTCCAGTGATACAATAATTCTGGCTTATTTCCATATTGTGGTAATTGCCCTACTCTAAGTGATAAATTAAGAAGATTAACTATGGAACTAACTACCAAAAATGTACACAATTTAGGAAATTCCAGCTCTCTATTATGTACTCCTTACCCAAATTAAAATAAAATACCTGTCTGTGCTTTAACTGGTAATAACGCATTAAGAGAGAAAATTCTAATTTCATCACAGAGCTGAATAAGAGTCAACTAATAATTACAAATCCCAGACAGCATTTTCTCATGGATGGGTAATTCCAATATACTAGAATGATCTTGTGGCTCTGTTGACAATGATGGAAATAGTGCCACGAATCCGCTCTCGGCAGGATGCTCGCATTTAAAGGATTAATGGAACAAGGAAGCACAAAGGTTATGTAAAGCTTAAAGGCCATGAAAGGAGAAAAAATCTAATTAGAAAATTATATATAAAGGTTTAATTCAAATTATACGCTCAGAGATGGGCTAGGACTTGAGTGAGAAAAATTTCACTGTCACTTCATTCTCAAAAGTTTTTTGTAAATGGTCTTAAATGGGAAAAACATGCTCAAGAATGCCTTTGACATATTCCTAAACCTTCTTGGGGTGGATGTGATATTTTTAGCATGTATGAATCAAGACTTGCAGCCCTTGGTTCGTCACCTTTTCCTATTGGCATTTCTGTGTCAACATCAAGGAGGTTTCAAGTCCTACTGAAAAGGGAAATGCTGCCTCATTCTAAAAACCGTTCCGCATAATTACTGAAAACCCAATGAAAGTGACACTGAATAATCACTTTATCACGCAGCTTAATGAGGTCTTTTCTGAAACTCGATCAAATTAATAGTTTGTTAAGACATTAAGTACCATTTCTTTCTACTTTTTATGTAATTTTTAAACATCTCCAAATTGGAAAAAAAAAAAAAAAGAGGTCGCCTAGAAACTTTAAAAATAACTGCAGGCAGTTTGGATGATTTTTTAGTCCTAAAGAAATGTATCCTGTATTTTCTTATCAGATTAGAGGTAAAGATAGTAAAAAAACCAAAAACCAAAAACCAAAAAAAAACACATGGATCCCTTCTCCTTCTCTCAGAATCCATTAAAATATTGTTTAACCTAAAGATTCTTACTCCCCAGTTGATGCAACTCCTCAAAATATTCATGGAATAATCCAGGCCTGAATGTTTTTACATTTGTCTAAAGTCCTGTGGCATTTTCAGTACACTAATGTAGTGTCTCCTTAACGCTACTGAGAGACTCCTGTATATGAGGTGTGACTTTAAGATGTTGCGGATGGGGTGACAGGACAGAAACACAGAGCTCATAGACTGGACTTTCCACTGAAGTTGGAGAAGAGAGATGATATCCACATAAATACGTTAACAAATAGGATATTTTTAGACAGGATGGTCAAGCAAAATCGCTTCACAAAAATGATACATAAATGAAATCTAAATGATGAGAAGGAACCATTCACTTGAACATATGGGCAAAGCACATTTCACACAGAAACAATGGCAAGTTCTACGACATTGTCAAAGAATAGGAAGGTTGATGTGGCCAGGAAGTCAGGACCCTAAGGGGCAGAGCGGTAGCACATGAGATTTAAGATTTGGCCAGATCATGTAAAGACTCCCAGGCAGTAAGAAGGAGTTTAGATTTTTACATCTGGACATCAATAGATCATTTTTTGGCGAGAAAGGGTTTTATGATGTACTTTATGTTTTAAATGAGAACTTTGGAAAACAGTGTGGAGGTCCCTTAAAAAGTTAAAAATAGAGCTACCCTATGATCCGGCAATTGCACTACTGGGTATTTACCCCAAAGATAGAGACGTAGTGAAGAGAAGGGCCATATGTAACCCAATGTTCATAGCAGCATTGTCCACAATAGCTAAACTGTGGAAGGAGCTGCGATGCCCTTCAACAAATGACTAGATTAAGAAGATGTGGTCCATATATACAATGGAATATTACTCAGCCATCAGAAAGAACGATTACCCAACATTTGCAGCAACATGGATGGGACTGAAGGAGATTATGCTAAGTGAAATAAGTCAAGCAGAGAAAGACAATTATCATATGGTTTCACTCATTTATGGAACATAAGAAATAGCAGGGAGGTAAGCAGGAGAAGGAAGGGAAGAATGAGGGGGGGTAAACAGAAGGGGGAATGAACCACGAGAGACTATGGACTCTGGGAAACAAACTGAGGGATTCAGAGGGGAGGGGGGTGGGGGATTGGGATAGGCCGGTGATGGGTATTAAGGAGGGCACATATTGCATGGAGCACTGGGTGTTATACGCAAGTAATGATCATGGAACACTACATCAAAAACTAAGGATGTACTGTATGGTGACTAACATAACATAATAAAAAATTATTAAAATAAATTAAATAAATGAGAACTCTGGCTGTGCTGCTAGATGAAGAATTGGTACAAGGCGAGGGAGGGAAGCAGGGAGATGAGTGCATGGTGGGGTAGAACTGAAGTTTAGGCAAGACATTATGTTGGCCTATAGTAGGTTGTTAGAGGCAGAATCAGTGAATAGTTGTCAAATTTGAGATTTACTTTGAAGGTAGAACAGACAAGTCTTACTCATGGTTAGCATAAAAAGTCTAATTCATATAACTCTTTTATCAAAACCTTATCACAATCACCCTGAGAACAGAAGCTACGTCACAGGTTTCTGGTGACTCCGTATTACACAGCTTGGGGCTGAGGACAGTCAATAGGGAACAAATATCAGTCCACTTTCCCTTACCCTTCTAAGGCAAATAATTAAAACAGTGTCTGCTCTCTTACTATCAAAGTGGGGATCAATTTTCTTATCTACTTTTTGAATCTAAGTATTTTCTAGAAATATTTGGAACATGAAAGGGTGTTCAATCTCTACCAAGCCAACCACATGAATTTGTTTTTAATGTTCAGTCTTTTCCTTTCTCTTAAGTGCCACAGAGGCCACCAGGCAAAAATTTCACCAATAATCATGTGGGTAGTCAGAACCTACAAATACTCACTCAATGGAATGATTAAACAGAAACAGCAACAATGCAGTTAAATTCGAAATGTTTTCTTGTATTCCTGGTGGGTCGAGGACATATTTAAAAAAACTGAAAGCATATTGGATGAAGCCCATGAGAATCTATTACATAGTGCTTATATTCAGAATAAAATATAATCAAACGGTTTACTGCCTCTCTAATACACAAATCTGCACAATATTTCCCTCTGAATTATAAAAATCTTAGCCCAAACTGAAATAAGTCAAAGAAAGACAAATACCATATGATCTCACTCATACGTGGAATTTAAGAAAGAAAACAGATGAACATATGGAAAGGGGGAAAAGAAGAAGAAAAGGAGAAAGGGAAGCAAACCCTAACAGACTCTTAAGGATAGAGAACAAATTGAGGGTTGATGGAGGGGGTGGGTGGGGAGATGGGCTAGATGGGGGATGGGTATTAAGGAGGGTCCTTGTGATGATGAGCACTGGGTGTTGTATGTAACTGATGAATCACTGAATTCTATTCCAGAAACTAATATTGCACTGTACGCTCACTACCTAAAATTTAAATTAAAAAAATCTTAGCCCAGGTTGAATTCTGGACCTAAGGTGACTCCTGTGTTCTGAGAGTTTCTATCAATTGTTCTGTCAAAGATTTTCCTGATACAGTTTGTGGTACAAAAAGCTCTACTGTCAACCTTTCCTTAAGGGGGATATTTCAGTTAAAAGGAAACATTTTCCAGAGGTATCTTAAATTAAAAAATAATAACAATTTTTGAATCATAACTTATTTTTCTGATCTGAATCCATTTATTATTTTTACCTCTTCTAAATAACTTGATTAATTTAACATCACGAAAGTCAATGTATGATCATTTTAACTGGTTTCAAATCCATGTTTGTGGCATAGTTTACTGTAAGAATCAAATAACTGTAAGAGAAAAATGTTTTAATCTACTGTTTTAGTTCTTTCATAGAAACATTCCATGACAACATTTTTTTTAATTAAGGGAATTGAATGGTGTTAGGAAAGTTTCTACTTTTCCTATATAACAATAGTCAGGGTTTGCTAAAAACAGGGACTGAACACATAAATGTATGTATGGGTCACACTGACCACATGGAAGGGCTGAGGCTCACTGAAGAAAGGCTCTTGTCCGATTATCTCTTCCCCAACCGCCAGCTGAGAACCCACTCCATAAGCCAGGACTGCTTCGTGATAAGCAGACCAGTGCCACGATCCCAGATATTTCATTTATGGGCTTTCCACTTCAGGGCCTTCATCTAGAAAATAACAATACCTGCCACGCGATTCGACATGAAGTCTTGAAAGTAGTCTGAATGGGGCGCCTGGGTGGCTCAGTCAGTTAAGTGCCCGACTCTTGATTTCGGCTCAGGTTGGGATCTCAGGGTCCTGAGATCGAGCCCTGCATCAGGCTCCATGCTCGAGATTTTCTCTCTCTCCTTCCCCCTCTGCCCCTCCCTCTGCTTGTGCACTCTCTCTCAAAAAATAAATACATAAATAAATAAATATCTTAAAAAACAGTAGTGTGAATAAGGCACTATATGGAGTAGGTGTTCAGAGAAAGTTAGGTTGCTGGACATTTTTTACTTCCTGCCTCAGAACTGAATCCTCCTGATTTCCATTTGAGGACCCATGAAGTTGGAGGGAAGGTGCCCAGCTCCAGGAACAGAGCACGTACTCTAACTAACTGTAACATCCCTCTAAGTATCCTGCTGGCAGAAGCGGTGTTTTCAAGACTGTGCATGTGACCTATGCCAATCCTATCTCAACGGATCTCAAAAGATCTTGCTGAAATTGAAAAAGATTCTCTTTTTCTCCAACTCCAAACAAATGAGAAAGCAGGGAGTGCAAGAGTTGCTGGCCACCCTCTGAAAACCATGAGTGTCCAGCCATGGTATAAAGTCAGTATCAGAAAAAGCAGAGGAGAACAAGAGAAATGATGTCTTGGGTGACATCTTTGTACCCTGGCTCAAGTCTCAAGTGAGCCTGACGTTCTTTTCAGTTACATGAGCCAGTGACTTGGTTTTATTGATTAGAGCAATTTAAGTCAGATTTGCTGTTTTTTGCACTCCCGTATAAAAGGTGCTGGAAAATGTGCTCAGGGGATGAAGCCGCTCCCCACCCACAACTTCCACCAGCACACCCAGCCCCAGACATGCCACTGCTTTGGTTAATGGGACAGAGACAAAGGTTTCCCTTCAGCTTAAGTAAAAATATATGTTGGCTCTAGACAAAATCCTTTTGATTCTGGCTTCTAAACCTAGGCTGCAAATAGTGGGGAGCCTCATTAATATTGCAATCAGATTTCCATTATCATTATTGTAAAAAACCTCACATCTTATTATTTTTGAGCTTATCCCTGCCTTACACTTTATTCTGGCATCGCCCTTTCTGTATTGTTTTGTTTTAACCTTTGGGGTCTACTTGGATCTGCCACACGGGTTGGCAAATCTTCATCAGCCTTCCTTAGATGAGACTAACTGTAAAGCATAAGCTTCCCAGTGACAGAGTAGACGACTGACCTCAAACACACCCGTCCCTTTAGACCTGCAACTATCAGAGTGATTATAACGAATTACGAAACTTCTATCTTGGTAACAACTAACCTCATTCTCTGAACTTCAAATGGTTTTAGATGTTTGCCAATCCAATGTTCCCTCTATTTAAGAATTGTTGCTTAAAGCAGTATTCCTCCAACTTTCACATGCATGCAGATCCCCTGGAGATCTTGTTAAAGCGCCAACTCTGACTCAGTGGGTCTGAAGCAGAACCTGAGATTCTGCATTTCTAACAAGTTCTGGGCTGCTGCTGCTGCTGCCACTCTTGCTGATCACACTTGAAGTAGCAGGACTTGAAGGATGTGCAGTGGAGGTAAGGTCTTACAGTTTGTCTTCCCTGCACACCTACCCTCGTTGCAAGGGACCAGCAGGAGATGCGCTCGTTAAGAACTTGGTGACTTGCGGTTACCGTTGATAGAGATTACCCTGGGTGCTAACAAAGCCGTGGAGAGCTCCACTGCCCTACCTGTAAACACTAAAAATTCCGGAGTAAAGTGTGCATCTATGATGACCAGTCCTAAGGAACATATTTGTACAGGAGGCACCAATTTTAGAAAACAGCCCCTCCCTGCTAACCAATACCCAGGGTCCAAAGACCCCTCAGTCACCTGCACGGAGCTCTACATTGTAACCCAGAAAACAATGTTCTCATTAAGCCTCTTAGATTACATTGGCACAATTCTCATTTTAATCTATTTTCTCTGCAGCCATTTTATTTCACTCTTGCTTAACACGACTCTGAAATTTCTGAGCCTTGAGAATATGAAATACTAAAAGCAACAGGCTTATTTCTCAATTGCTGAGGGCATTGAGAGGGCTAAGGTATCTTGAAGCTGCCAAAATACTAGAATTGCAGTTGATTAGAGAATAAAGAAAATATCACTAAGGACTATACTTTTAAAAATTAAATGATGTCAAACACCTCATTTTATATAGCACCTTTCAGGGCTCTCAAAACACTTTGTTAAGAGGTCTAACCTTCATTTTCATAACCCCTCAGAGAGATTTGAACCTACTAAGAGATGTTGTCAAATACCACAAATCTAATTTTATCTTTAAAAATGCACACCATACACTATTATTAGGGAGGAAAGAGACACTGAGTGTTCCCCCACACTCCCCACCCCAAGAAACTGTCTATCCCTTCCAATCTCCCACACACGCGCTCCGATTCAGAGGTCAAACCAGGAGGCTGGGATACGGCAAACTTTACCCATTCCATGTATCTACAGCTGTGGTTCGCAGACAAAATAACACAGTGAGGACAACCTAATTCTATACTGTGCAAATAGCTTTTCTCAAAACAGGACATATGAAAACACTTCAGAGAGAATTTCAAATACTTCCTTCAAACAGCTGTTTTTAATGGTTTCACAGGACAGATTTCACATAAAAAGGAATGAGGACATCATTTAACAACACTACTAATTATATGCACTTTACATATATTATCACATTTAATTTTCACAACAACTTTATAAGTATAATCATCCCAATTTCTCAGACGAAATGGAGGATTAAAAATAAATAAATAAATAAATAGATAGATAGATAGATAGATAGATAGATAGATAGATACAACTCCCTCCAAAGTCACAGGGCTGGGAATTAGCAGCCCTGAGACTTGAACCCAGTTCTGAATGATTCCAATTCTGAATTCTCCAAAGCCCTTGCCTATAACCATTGGATCGGTGTTTCTTAAACTTCAATGTGTAAACAAGTCACCGAGGGAGCTTGTTAGGGTGCAGACCATGATTCAGTGGATCTGGTGTGGAGCCTGACCAGTCCTAAGGAACGTATTTGTACAGTAAGCACCAATTTTAGAATTTT
The DNA here is from genome assembly GCF_023065955.2 of Ursus arctos. Classification (NCBI taxonomy): domain Eukaryota; kingdom Metazoa; phylum Chordata; class Mammalia; order Carnivora; family Ursidae; genus Ursus; species Ursus arctos. The sequence continues at coordinate 22,336,738 of NW_026622930.1, forward strand.
AGAGCGTGTGTGTGAGAGAGCATTTGCGTTTCTAACAAGCATCCCAGAGATGTTGATGCTGGAGGTCCAAGGACCATATTCTGAATAGCAAGGCCCTCTGGCAGTGTTTCTCCAAGTACGGTCCCTAGGTCATGTAGAATGAGCATCACCTGGGACCTTGCTAGAAATGCAAATGTTCAGGCTCCACCTGAGATCTACTTCGGAGTGGGCTCCCCACAGTCCTTGAGTGAACAAGCCCTCCTGGGGATGTTCATGCCCATTTAAGTTTGAAAACCAATGGTTAATATCCAACATTTCCAAAGACGTGAACAACTTAACTCTATACAGTCTGGGAAGATTCCTCGCTCAGTAGATGTGATTTCCTCTTGTCATCCTAGGTCATGCTTTCTGATTTACCTGAAAATTTGCACCACATCTTTGGTTAAAAAGTGCCCCGGCCAAAGCAAAGCTGTGGGTGTGAAGGTCACCTTGGTCCATGGCACTGCAGTGGTACCGCGTCACAGACTGTGGCGTGTGACCCCCAGAGTGAAGTCACTGGGGAGGAAGCTGATGCTCGCCTCGTTAATTTCCCGCCTCCAAAATACACAGGCATTTTTCTTTCTCAAAGGCTCTCCCTACAGTGTGCCCAAACCATTTTTCTTCTCTGGAGTGATTTGCAAAACAAATACTTAGTCTCATACAGTCATTTTACACAGTGACTAAGAAATAAGTTTTTTTCTTAATTTGAGAGGAAACATGTCAAATAATTATCAAACGCAGAAAAGACAGTTATCTTAGATCTCCAGTTGGGATGAGCAGTAAGACTCAGAGGACAATTATTGTGCTTGGAAGATTCAGATAAATGAAAATGAAAAGATTTTAGTTGGGTTTATTTAAACAAACAAACAAACAAACAAAGCAATCTTTAACCACCACACTTCTAATAAGCGGTAAAAAACATAATTGAGCATTAGGCATCGTGTTTTACATGAATTATCTCACTGAAGCCTTGCAGTGATACCACACAGCAGGTGCTACTTTATCCCCATTTTCAAGATTATATAATGGGCTTAGAGGGGATAAAATAAAACGCCCAAGGCCATATACCTAGTAAGAGTCAGAGCGGGGATTTTAATCTGGGTCTTTCTTTCCCCCCCCCATGATGGATGTTGGTCCATCATAGGGACCATTTACCCCCACTTCACACACACCGCCAGGGGCCCGGGACCATGTGAGAACCTGGTAATCCCACTCTACTTCTTCCTCAGTGTCTCCCAACTCCTACAGGGGAACATCAGTCACAGGCTGATCTCACAGACAGTCACTGCTACAGCTCCCCCCAGCTGGGTAACAGCACTCCCTTGGAAAATCAAGGGAAGGATGGAAGAAGAAAGTTTCTTTGATCTTCTGTGCTTAGAAGGGCAAAGTTACAAACTCCAACATAGAAAGGGCAGAAAAGAACTCGGGGAACCCTGTAAATAAGAACAGAGCCACGTGCTGTTCTGTGAAGCAATCAGAGGGGAGGAGAAATTTAAGAGAAATGTCTGGGAGTTTCCAAAATCCGTGGAAAGACACAGAACAAACCAGTAATGCAGTATGGAAAACTTGACCTCTAGGGCCCACATCTCTCCAATTCAATGTCACAATAGATCTGTTCTTTAGGACCACACTCGGTCCTCCAATGAGTCCTAGACATCCCAAGATGCACAGTTAACACACATCTTGTGGGGGTGAAGCGGCACCGGATTCTGAGGAGATGGGCCATGCAAAGCTTTGAGGAAAGGAAATCACCTCCTCTTTTTTAATTTTCAGGCACACACATCAGTCCATTGTAACAGATGCAATCTCTAGAAACAATGAGGCTTACTCCTCTTTTCTCCCTGCGATCACAATAGAAGGCCAATTGAAACAGATTGTACTGCACAGAACAAAGACACATATCTGCATCTCTTCCCTAAAGTCATCATTAGAGATGCAAGCCCTTGCATCTGTGAGGGACTTCCATTTGTACTTGGTTAGTTAGAACTCTACATTCATTTCAAGCCAATCTGATTGGTTTCAACAACTTTAATGATTCTAACAAAGATGAAGATATTAAACATCAAGCTCATTATTAGTCAGAAGTCTGCCATGTTCCCTGCTGTATAATTAACTCCTTTCATTCGACACATTTAAAATAGCATCAATGAAGAATATTTAATTACCTCCCTCTAGAAGAAGGTCCCGACTCAGATTCAGTAGCCAGTTTCACAATGAGGTCCAATTTAAATTGTTCTTAAAATAATGTTTCTGCTAACTATAAGGGCAGCCTAAGTCCAGGAAATTCAATCTAGGGAACAGAAATGATACGATAGAATTGGAAGAAAAGCATATTCTTTCGTCTGTTATTATTATTATTTTTTTTAATGGGTGAGACATTTTTAATGGCGGCGTATTTTCCCAAGGAACTTAAAGTGTGTGGCCAAGGTCACAAGAAAAAAAAGAAAAAGAAAACCAGCAACGGGAGAAAATGCTGTATGAATATTTGTGATCAGGATGTATCATATCAATAGTAAAATACGTAAGAGACTGGTTTGTACACCAGTCTGACCTTGGGATTGTTCATAATCCAGCTACCATACATGTGAGAAAATGGGGATGGAAATCATAAAAATGACAACTAAGATAATGCTTCAATTTTGCCTCCAGGGCAGAAAGGGACATAGTGCAGGTGATTCAATTAGGCGTCCTTGTTTCCAGTGCATGCAATCTTATTCAATGAACACCGCACCTGCTTTATATAGCATAATACTGTTTATCACTGTGGCCTTTGGGAAAACATTGCTGAAACCTAAATCAAAAAAAGAAAAGATGGCCAGTCTATATTAACTTAAAATATCAACAGGCCATACCACTTGTTTGCCATTCTGACTGCAAGGACATTTTGTGATTATTTCCCCAAAACAGCAGAACCATTTATAATTTGTCCTTGTCCTTATTATCACCATCGCCATCACTGCCACCATACCTGTAGACAGCTCCAACTATGGACATCAAACTATGTTTGATATTGTAGTGAACAGCTGTTTAGGGCCACCCAGTGCCCTGGTTTTGCGGGTGGTGGTAGTGGTTGTTGTGGGGGTTTTTTTTTTGGGGGGGGGGCAATTACCTCTCCTTCTCATTGTTCATAAACTCATAGAACTGTCGAAAAAGTGACTTTTTCCTATTTCCCTAAGGGTGAACACATGACCCTATACCTTTGAGCTTTTGTGTACTGTTGTGAGAATGGAGGGTGGAAAGCTGGAGTCTATGCATTCTAGCAGTGGTGGCCTGAAAAATGTGTTATTTCCTGTTACCTCTACCTCCCAAGATTCCCTAATTCTTTTTAGAAGCCTTTTCCCCAGTCTTCAGTTTGATTCTATGAGCTACCCAAAAGCCTTTCGATAAATTCCTAACCTACTTAAGGGAGTCTAAGCCAGGTTCTGTTGCTTGCAACCAAAGAGTCTGAACGGTTACAGCTCTGGAGACTTTGAGAAGGCACATATTATAGTCTTTGCCCTAAAGAAGCTGATGACCTAGTTGGCTCCATATAATATACAAAAAGGATAAACAGCATTATGAGGTAGCCAATGCTACGTGATAGATAAATGTGACCACATATATACATATATGTATATATTAGACACATGTATATCCTTAACATTGCCTACCCTCACCATGAGCTTAATAATTCATATCTCCTTTGGGCGCCTGGGTGGCTCAGTCGTTAAGCGTCTGCCTTTGGCTCAGGGCGTGATCCCAGGAGTCTGGGATCACGCCCCACATCGGGCTCCCTGCTCCGCTGGGAGCCTGCTTCTTCTTCTCCCACTCCCCCTGCCTGTGTTCCCTCTCTTGCTGGCTGTCTCTCTGTCAAATAAATAAATAAATAAAATATTTAGAATAATAATAATAATAATAATAATAATAATAATAATAATTCATATCTCCTTTAAGCTTCAGATGGAGAATCAAATGTATATATTTTTTCTCTTCCCAGACAGCTCTCTCTTAATAAAAGGGGTAAAAGGAATATAAAATATGCCATAAACTTTCTCTCAAGATGCCTGTTAAAAGAGGGATGTGAACACATAGAAATAAAAAAAAGGGAGAAAACACGGCAAACATAACTTCAGTATTTTCTGCTGAACCTACTCTGAACAAGAAAACATCAACTAGTGCCAGGACTGTCATCCTATTTTCCTCTAAAATTACTTCCTTTAAGGGGAGGAAAGAAAAAACAAAGTAAAACAGTCACCCAGCGCAGCATATCCACACGCTCACACACGCAAATACACACATCTCCCAGTGCCAACAAATCCCTTTTCTTTAAAATAAAAGCCCTTTAGACTGTGATGTAAGAATACATCCCCTGTAGCTGCAATAAACATTTTGATGGAGAAACAGTACAGATCTTTTTATCACTTAGAAGATCACTCAGGTTCCACTGCTTAACTTTTTGGCTCCCAGCTAGGAAGGGGCAGGGAGGGGTAGCCCTGGGGCCACAGAGAGGTTGAAGACTGTTGACTCTCAATCACAGTCTGGTAGGAAGGGCTGGTGGTATTTATTTCACTCTAGGGCCAGACAGCCTTCTCTCTAGTGAGTCAACAGATGTAAAGTAAGACCAATCCTTCTTTATTATTTTAAATCAGTTTATTAAAAAAATCAGAATATTATTTCATGTGTCAATTTTATTTTTTTTAAAGATTTTATTTATTTATCTTGACAGAAAGAGAGTGAGCAAGCACAAGCAGGGGGACGGGCAGAGGCAGAGGGAGAAGAAGCACCCCCCACCCCCACCCCAGCAAGGAGCCAGGTGTGGGACTTGAGCCCAGGACCCTGGGATCATGACCTAAGCCGAAGGCAGATGCTTAACTGACTGAGCCACGCAGGCATCCCTCTTGTGTCGATTTTAAAATAAATGATGATTCACTAGTAGGTCCAAGTTGCAGCTTCAAACCCTAATATATGAAGCAAACACTTGTGAAAACAGAGAACATCAAAATAATGTCATAATGCACTCACCACTATCACCCTAAAACAACAACATTTGCCTGGATGCCTGTAGGAGCTCCCTCAGCATGTCCTTTCTTCTGCTTGGCCCCTTTGGAGAGTCTTTGGTACCCTGCTGCCAAGATGGTTCTTTTAAAAAAATGTAAATAAGATTATTTGAATCCAAGGACCTTTCCTATAACCCCTACTGCTGGCTCACTGGGTTCTAGCCACCAGCCTCCTTGCTGTTCCTCCAATAAGCTAAGTGCATTCCTGTTTCAGTGATTACACCTCCTATCTCCTTGGCCTGGAAAGTTCTTACGGCTTGCTGCCTCTCCTCATTCAGGCACCTGTTTCAATGTCACTTCCAAAGAGAAGACTTCTCTGACCATTCCATCCAAAATAGCATCCCTAGCATACTCTCCATTTGCTCATCCTGCTTTATTTTTCTTCATAGCACTCATCACCACTTGAAAGTATATACTTATTTCCTGATGGGTTTAATGTCAGTATGCCTAACTAGAAGGCCATTTCTGCAAAAGCAAGGAATTTGCATTGCTTCTGCCCCATCCCTTGGGTCCTCACATAGGGCCCAGGACATAGTAGGCACTCAATAAATATGAATGAACAAATGACTTCAATCTTTTGTAATAGCATGTTGCTTTCAAGTTCACATATTTTCTTTTTCTTTTTCAAGTAGTACCTAAAACAATTCTAGAAGCATGGTTTCTCAGGGTCCAAGGTGGACACACGGTATTATTCGTGTTTGTTTAGAAAAAGAGAGAGATAAATACAGTGAGTCGAAGAGATTAATTCAAATCCTCACATCTCTTAAGTTTCTCTGCCAGCATTTGAACTCCAGCATAAAGATTGTTTTATTGCACAAGGAAATCTAAAGATGCCTGAAAGCATCGGGACATTAAGTCCAACTGAGATTGGGACTTGCCCCTAAGAGCCATGTTGGATGTTTCTCTAACAATTTTCAGCATCAGGAATGGACAGAGGAGAAAGCTGGAAAGGACCAGAGGGCCTCATTTGTAAGAAGAAGGAAACAAATGGGCATATCTTCTCCACCCACTCCTTGGCTCTCCCCCTAATTCCTATTAGGCCATAAACTACTGCCTGAGGACTCATTATCCCAGCCTTGCGAGGCCTCTCTCCACCGGTGGGAAGAAGGACTCCACCCACTACATCATCTTAATCAGCAACTTAGAAAACAGTGTCACATAAAACAGCAGCAGACCTGAAAAAGTGCAGTAATTGCAATAGTGCTGCTAACTAACCATTCAGCTCCACTTCTGCATAATTAAGAAGGTGGTTTATGACAGGCATTTGTGGCATTTAAAACATTAAAAGGAAAAGTAGCAGAACGTGCCACACCAGGAGCCGTACAGTTGCTGAATGGAGAGGAGGTGGAGACAAAGAAGGCTAAACCCAAAGAAAACAGGCTCTTTTCTTGCTAGAATCTCTCCCCACCCCCCACAACGTTTTTTTTTGTTTGTTTGTTTGGTTGGGGTTTTTTGTTTTGTTTTGTTTTGTTTTTTTTCTTCTTTCCCCTCTTGGAAAATGAGTAGCCAAGGGGATAATTTAGCAACCAGGCTTTTGCAAAGGTAGCTGCTGTGTGTTCCTAAATTACCAGAGAAATGCTTTCAATTGCTCCCCTTTAGAATGAAAGCATTGCATGGTATTTTCCCAGGACTGGAGCTTTGCACACAGCAGGAGGGTGTCGGGAGTGTTGGGAAAGCAGGATGGGGATGAGGGAAGGATGGCTGGTAAGGAGAAAACTCTAGTTTATCTACTTCAGGAGTCAATGTTAGAGAACAAAGACTGGTCATTATCCACGTAAGGGAGGCACCCCACTTAGTACCTCCCAAGAAGGTCTCCTGGCAAAACAAATCTTTCTAGTCAACAAGCAAACATTGAGTGGGCCCCTACTATGTGCCAAACACTTGGCTGGATGCTGGAAACACGGAATTAAATAATAAATAAAGTCTGCACTCACGAGGATCTCAGACTCTATTAAGGGAGGCGGTCCAAATGATTAGAACTCAGCATAGATTAGTAATGATTGTGAGTACCGAGTAAGAGAAAACCCAGAGGAAGGAATACTTGAGTCTGTTCAGAAAAAGTTTCCCAGAATACAGCAAGCATTCCCATAATGTTTCTGAAATGAGACAATCAATAAAACAATAGATAATCAACTCATTTATAAGGGAGGTGAGAATCAATAAAACAATAAATCAATCAACCCATTTCTAAGGGAGGTGCTATTAGAGTCTGGTCTTGAAGGAGGGGTAGAAATTCACTAGACACTCTCAGCAGAGGAAATAGCACATACCAAGGTGTGTTACAGTGCAGGGCATGCTGAGGGACCAGGAAGAAGTGGATGCGGCCTGGAGACACTGGTGCAAACTGATGAGTAGCAGAAAATGAGGCTGGTAAATTAGAAGTGCACACTAATTTCTAAGTAGAAATTTGGTATGACCAAGACTACAAAGAAAACTAAAACTAAAGCCAAGCAAACCAGTTAGAACCCTCCATCATAAAAAACATAAGAAACGATGAGCCCTGGAATCAAGGTCTCCTTCAGCAAAGTGGTTCCGAGACCTGATGATTCTTGTAGCCTTAACACATGCCCACCCAAGTGGAGTAAACATAGTTGAAGGCAGCTGTGCAGAGAGGCAACAAAACTGAAGCATGTGTCACCACAGAATACACACATGCCCTCCCCTCTAACCAGCAGATCTCCTTATCTGAGAATGTAAAGCAGTTCCAGTATCTGCTTGAATCAAATGCAGTCCAAATGTCTCAATAACAACAAAAACAAAGCAACTAAACTGCATAGTACTTATACACACACACACACACACACACACACACGCACACACACGGGGACACACACACACAAACACACACACACACACACTAGAAGAATTCATTCTTGGTGATGTTTTTTACACCTTGAGCAAGAGGACTCATGCTCTTTGATATGCCTTGAGAGAGAACCAGACAGGATGAGAGATAAAGACCAGTACTTTGATAGTGTGAAAACCACTCTTGCAAAATGCACTTAAATCACCATCTTTAGCACCTCCTAAATCTTAAGGGTGGTGAGAAATTAAAGGCAACTATCTTAAAAGCTGTCATGCATATTTCAATTCAGAGTTGCCTGTAAAGAAAATTTCTATTTTTAGAAATTTTAGAAAACGATTTTTAAAGCTGAAATTTGAAAATATTGGTTGTAATAGTAACCATAAAAAAGTGGATCTTTTTAGTTTGTCTGGTCTAGTTTGATACAGGTTTTCTTAGTCTAATAGTAGCCAAACTACAGCCTCTGTATTCCAGCATTTCTGTTTATAGGCAAATCCCCTCCAAGCAAGGGAACTAAACTGTAGAACATGAGCCAGATGGTCCTGTGTCTCGGCAAGCCTATAGAGAGGTTAGGAATACAAATAACCTATATATTCTGTGATAAGCATAGGGCCATGGTTCAGTGCATTCTCAAAACACATGCACAGATAAGAATGATACAAAGAAATCTCATTTACATTTCCCCATGTACACAAAGTATCTGCTAAGATACAAGCTTAACATACAGCATTCTAAGCTCCTACAGCAAACATGTTATAAGGCTTTCAGTATCTGTGACATTCACAGTATCTGTGATATTTCAGTATCTGTGGCACTGCCCTTGTCTTCCCTAAAATGCATCTTTAAAGAGAATAGTCAATCAGCCAGCCACACCAGGTGAGATGAAACTGAGTGTTTGTTTTGGGGAAGAGACTACGATACCACATTTGTTTAGCCAAAAGTGAAATTTAATTCTCCAAGCAAATCATTACAGGAGCCACCAAATTGCTTTGGCATCTGACTCATCTGAAGACGAAGGGGGATTTATGTGACTTATTTCATATCATATCTGTTTCACTTCACTCCTAGTGATCAAACATGAGTTTCTTAATCTTTCTAGAAAAGGTTAAACAGGAAGTTGAAATATCACCTTAATTGGAAAGACAGAAAGGTTTCTGTCAAAGTACGTAAGTTGTTAGGGTATTCCTTTGCTTTCTCTCCTCCCTGCTTTCTCCCTGGAGATCCCATCTGCTATCACTGGTCTGGGGTTCTCCTTTCTGTGAGGACGGACCACACTCCTTTATTGCTGCCCCTTACCTCCTTCTTCAATGTCAGTGTGGCATGTCTAATGCCCTGCTGGCATTGCGTCAACTCAACAACCCAGCACCAACACAAACAGCCCCCAGTTCGGTAGCCATCCAAACGAGGCAGCTCTTTATGGGCATTTTAGCAAATGTGAGGTACACACAAAATAGGTCAATGGAATGAATGAAGCACCTATTGTGCAGCCTTCTGAGTTTAACATTTTGGTCTTTTCTTTCCTTCTTTTCTTCCCTCAGTCCCCACATTGAATCACATACCACATCCTGGTGGCCCTTCATTTAAAATTTCTCTCAGATTCTTCTACCATTGAATCTCCGTACTCACTTTTCCAGTTCCTGTCACCTCACATCTAGCTCACAATGCTGGCCGATACACGCCTATCTTTCCGACACGATACCTCCATGTTAACCTATTAAAAATCTCCCTGATCATGTGAACTCGATGTTGAAAACCATCAATCATTCTCCATTACCTAAAGGACAACATTCAAATGATCTAACCTGGCTCTGCATAATTGGACTTCATACGACCTTCCCAGACTTATCGCCCACTGTAAGCAGTTCTCAGACAGATCTCATACTTTCTCACCTCCACGTTCTTACCTAACTAAGGGCTGGCAAACCATGGCCCACAGCCAGATCCTGGCCACCACCTGTTTTGATAAATAAAGGTTTATTGGAATACAGCCATGCCCATTTGTTTACATATTGTTTATGGCTGTTTCATGTTACAACAGTTAAATAGACAGAGAACATATGGCTTGCAAAGCCCAGGGCCAGTTTCATGGGTTTACAACATATATAGTCACATAGGACTCCACTCAATCTGTGCTTGGTTCTCTTGTTCCCATCTTGAAATTCTTAATAATTTCACAGTTTTTTTTAAGATTTTATTTTTATGTATTTATTTGAGAGAGAGAGAGAGAGAGAGAGAGAGAGAGATGGAACATGCATGAGTAGGGGGAGGGTCAGAGGGGAAGGGAAAGAGAGAATCCTAAGCAGACTCCCCACTAAGCACAGAGCCCAAGGTGGGATCAAGCCCCACCTTGATCCCATGACCCTGAGATCATGACCTGAGCCGAAACCAAGAGTCAGACATACAACTGACCGAGCCACCCAGACGCCCCTTTGCACTTGTATTTTTAAGATGAAATCTAATGAGACAATTCAGCACATGCAAGCACGAAAGAGATACACACAATGTGCATGTCTACCATTTCTTGCCACTCTATTCCCATACTGCATGCACGATGTCCCATGAGTTCAGGATTCTGGTAAGGAGGCCTGTGATGCACATTCAATACAACTCAAAGTGAGTATAAAGCAAGTGTTAATATCTAATACAGAGTAAGCCAGGACACAGACCCCTCAGAGGCCATGTTTTCAGTTGGAACCACAACTTACTTCAAACACAGAAAGACAACAACGGCATTCTAAGACAGACGACGACCAACGGATCCTATCATACCTGTCCTTCTATTCTGCATTACTTCCATGATTTGGCCTATCATCTAAGATGAAAACTGTGACAAAGAGGGGAAAGGAAAGATAAGCAACCCACAGTTTCTTTTTTTTTTTCAATCTTACTCACTGGTAAGCCAAAGGTACAGAGTGTTCATAGAATGTGTATCAAGAAATGAAATAAAAAGTTGAGCTAATCTGTGCAGTGTTTCTACTTTTCTGGGAGAACAAAATAAATATGCACTGCATGAGCTACGAAATAGGAAATGTTTCTTATTTTAGTAATTCTATATGAGTTAAAAGCTCTTATATTTGCATTTAAAACTGGCATTGCACAGTATAAAGATGGATGGCAAAACTCATGCTAATAATTTAAAATTTAAAATTTTCTTTACCTAGAATGACATTAAATACCAAATATAAAATACCATAACAAGTTGAAGGAGCAAGACTATGGAACGAAGGAAAAAAGCTTTCGATTTTAGTACCTTTAATGGCACTTTATTGTTGCTTTTTGCACAAAGAGCCCACATTTTCATTTTGTACCGTGTCTACAAATTAGGTAACCAGCTCCAAAAAAAGCCTAAGATATTTAGTTCTTTTACTGAAAATGTTTTGCCATTGGTCCTAATGTGATCCTTTGAATGAAAGGCCTTCCTACTTCTTTCTGCCCATGAGAACACACCTTTTCTTTACGTCCCAATCAAAACTTCCGCTCCCTCTTTTAACATTCACCACTGGTATTAAAATAAGTCCTCCTACAAGTTGTATTTGTGTATTTCATTTGAGAAGTAAGCACACTCATGTTTGTGATACCTGCTGTTGCTGCTAAATGTAATAAAGCATTGTTAATTATTTATCTTTCCTGATTATTTCTGCCTCTAATTTGTAAGCCATTCAAGAAAAGCAACCATAAATAAGGGAAAGACGAGAAGAGAAAACAAACTGTGCCAATGCTATTAGGAAAAAGTTAAAGCCACTGTCAGTGAAGATTTTTCTTATTTGTACATCCATGAACTCATCACTTGGGCAACCGTGGTGCTATGCTAGAGCCTGTGGTGTCCAGAGAAAGCCTCTGCCCTCCAAGTAGATATAATCTAATAAGGACCACAAACATGTTCATATAATATAATAATATAAAGTACAGGAGATCAACATAATAAGAGGTACAGAATAAAGTGCTATGGGAATCAAAGTGTTTCGACTGGAACAGAGTGGAGGAGACTTCATGGGGCAGAGATGATATCTGAACTGGGTTGAGAAGGTGAGTAGGGTTTGGATCTTGGATGTGGAAAGAGCAGTGCAGGTGAAGGAAACTGGGCACGCAAAGGCTCAGGAATCTGGGTGCATGTGCTCATGTGGGATTGTGCTCATTCACGTGGGCCTTCCCCTTGCTATTACCAGCCCTTGCACGAGGTGCTTCTGAGATGAGAAGATCTAAATGGCCATGTATAGAGTCCCTGTGGCATTAGTAAGGGAGGCAGGTTCCAAGAAAGCTTATACTCTCATCTCTCTACTTCTTATCCTTGAATCAAGAATCTATAAGGCGTTATAGGGAAATGGTGAAAATCTATTTATAAGGCTACACCAAGGAGCTTCAAGCAAAGCAGTTAAGTTCTCCCAAACTACAGCACTGCTGGGGGAGTTGCAAATGCAGAGTTTTATCCTCTGAGAATAAGGAGCCCTTTGAGAGACATCAAAGAAAAGACTGTTCAGCTTATAAAGCCTACTTCCCCTGACCTGTCATTCTGGGATACATGGTGTGGGAAGAAGAAAGAAGGAAAGATGGAAAGAAAGGGGGAGAGAGGGAGGGAAGAAAAGCAAGGGAAAAGCTGCTTCTAATGTTCCCTCTCAAGTTTAGGACTGCATATTTTTTGCTGCTTTTTGAAAAAGGGGTCCTGCATTTTCATGATGATGGTGGATGGTGGGATTGGGGGGAACAGCGCTCAGAAAAAGGTACAGTCAGCAAGAGGACCTCCTTGGAAATCATACAAGAAGCATATACCGATGCAGGACATTAAAAAACAATTACTTCTCTTTTCTTCCTTTCTAAAATCTCTGCCCATGGATAAAACCAAGAAGACACACAATCAGGTAAATAAGCACCATCTGGCAGAGTTCTATAATCTGGCTTCGAACATCTCCATATAGCTTTATCTCAAGGCAAACATGGCTCTTTTATACTCATTTCAAAGAGGAATTTCTGGGCACCTGGAGTAAGGATGAGGATGAAAGAGACAGAAATGGACCAGGGTCAGAGTTCCCTACTCTTCTTTCTCTTTATCCCAACTGTGATTTCCTGAGAAAGTACAAAGCTTTTCCTTTTCTTAAATCTGAAAGAACAAGTAGGGTATAGGATGGGAGAGACTGTGGCATAGCATAAAGGGGAAAGCCCTTAGAGTCAGATGTCTCTGAATTGAAATTCATACAAGTTACTAATTTTTCTAAACCTGGGTTACCTTACGGTATAATGTGGATAATAATACCTACCCTCATAATGTTGTCATGGGGGTTAAACAATAATATATAGAGTCATAATCTAGCCAGTGCCAGACACATTGTTGGCACCCAATAAGCAGTGCCGTTAATGTGATTTAAGGATATGGACTGGGGACTCATTTATGCACTGGGGTCTCTGAGAAGGAAGGGATGAGATTCAGCACCCTGTGGCCTCCATTCCCCATCTGAAATACATTATCATCACTTCCAAGTCTTAAATTATGTAAAACACATCCCTGTGGTGCAAATACTAAGCAAATGGTAATGATGTCACTTTGGCAAAGAATGTAAATATCAATGCAAATGGACAGCACTTGGGAAGGCAGCTGCTTTTATCTCCTCACTGCAGCAATCCCCTCCAGAAGATTTAGACATCAAAACCACAATGGTAGCAGGCACACAGAGACCCTTCTCTCTGCCATTCCAGCAAGGGTAGCTCTTCTCCCTTTTGGATCTTCTCCCTTTTTATGCATCTCAAGGAGAAGTTGTATTTCACAATAACCCTGTTCTCTCACAGACAAGCTAGAATTGTGCACATAGACAAGTCAGAGGGTGAGCATAGCACATATGCAAGGTGCCACATCTAAGTGGCAGGCAGCTTACAGCACTGCATGCTGATTCTCGGTAACACCTTTGGGGAATGGTTGACAGCTGCAGTCTTGACAAGAAGAGAAGGAGACTTTCTTGAACACACACACACACACACACACAGAGACGTTCACCTGGGGCAAAAATTCGTAGACTATTTGCTTACAGATTGCTGCACAAAGCAACACAAATTGAAAATAGTCATTAGGGCACTAAATCACAGTGGGGATCAGCAAATAAATTAAATACCTGAGTCTTTACTTTCCCATTTAAACACAATTACAGACACTTGTCCACCACCATTTGTATGACTTTTAGAATCTATCACCATTATTCCCAGACCCCCAAATAGTAAGCAACAACGTCACTCCTAGAACAAAAGCAAACGGTAATACAGAATTGGGAAGTGCCAGGATGTGAGGCAAGTGTGAACCTTCCATCACCTTGTCAAGGCCAGCATGTTTGTTCTTAGCTTCCTGGCCTCGGAGCACTAGATTAACACTTCTCATTATCTTTGGCATCAGAACTCCAGGGCCAAGAAATCAGAACTCTCCAAGAGGTTAAGCAAATGCCATATGTTAAAGGAGAGAATAAAGCAATAAAATAGCTTATTCTAATGTTTCCTTTCCAAAGCTGCAGGAAAAAAAAAAGAAAAAGAAACACAAAAAAGAAGTAAGTAAAGCAGGGCCAGGGAATGGGACAGAGATGATAGAAGTAAAAAGTCAGAGATAAATGTATACAGACAAATACAGGCCTTACGTTTCCATGAATAATTCAGGACTCATAGCACTGATGCGTTTAGACAAGGAAAGCATCTGGGGCTTTGAAAGGACAAGGACCTCTGACAACTCCTCAGAAATCCTTTAGAGCTATTTTTCATCATATATATATATATATATATATATATATATATATATATATATATACAGACAAATGCACATATATGTGCAAATGCACATATACATATAATATACACATCCATATGACATATATATACATACCGATATAACAAAGTTTATGTTTCAAGCATTGAATAAGGCTATTAGATTAGATGTTAGGAAATTCAATAGAAATCCATGATTGTTTTCTCCAACCAATGTTCTGATTTACCCTAATTGCTAATCTCCAAATCTAGTGCATATCCTAGAATCTTCCCTGCTCCTGCTCCTGAGAAGCCATGTAACATCAACTAAAATCACAGACCTCTTTAACTGACCCACACATTTATGGTATGTTACCCAGAACCTCTATGCCAAAATTATTTATCTAACTGAACTGATTATCTTCTCCTCCTGCAAACCTGTCTCTTCTTCTCTTTTTGCAAACCTCTCCCTGCTGTTTCAAACCTGTTGATTAGTATTTGGAGTCCTTTAGAGAGAAATAATTGCTTTCCTGAAATTGAGTGTAAAATCTGTGTGTCCATATATGTTTGTATTTAATTCAATATTTTATGTGATTTTCAAAAGAGGGTACAAACCTCCCACATCAGTTACCAAAACTAAAACTTTGGCAGTATCATTTCCTTTTCTAGTCTGCTCTTTTTATGAGCCTGATTCTGGCTGCTTTAGTTCCATAATAGTGACACAATCCCTGGTCAAGTTCTTTCTGGGGGAACAAAGTAAAGGGCATCTAAGGCAAGGGCCTCCACACTCAAGATTTGTCTCTTGGTTTTTTTTGAGAAATACCTAGTTCCACAGACATCAAACACCTGCACATTCTTGGTATTTAACAAATATTAGCCAGCAACATAAATAATGCAGATGTTTCACTATTAATTTATCTGCATACTAGTGAAACAAACACCTCCATATACAAGTACTTCTGAAGGGAGTAGGGCTTGCCACTATTAGTATTATTGTACATAAAATATTAATAGCAATGTAACCTTCTAAGAATAGTGCCACGTAGGTCTAGGCTAATATCCCATGCCCCGTTACCTCTGCCTTAATTCAAATTGTTAGAAAGAGCTTCCTTGCACTGAATAATCGTTAGCCTTTCTACTTCTAAGCATGGATTCCATTTCTACCCATTAAAGCAATACTGACCACAGATAATTTCTCCTTCAAAATGACCATTTAGCATATGCATGACAACAGATGTTTTATCTGTCATCTATCCCCAGCTATCCCTCCAGTCACTACACACCTGAGCCTTTTGCAGTCCTTTAACTATCGTCTACATGTACAGTTCAAGACCCATTTTATGAGGTTTTCTTCTTCAGAATATTTTCTAGTATATGCGTGCAGTGAGGTGTGTAAATATAATACACTTTATGTGGTCTGACCAGCACTACATACAATAGAACTACTTACTGTGCAGGTTTATTTTAGCAGCTGATGGTCCACATTGAGTTTGTGGTTAGCAAAAATCTGCAAGTCTGCTTTACATGAATTTCTGTCAAAACAGTTCTCCCTTGAACCAACTGTGTTTATTCATTTATTTATTTTAATGTAAGAAGATGCATTCCAGAATCAGAAAGAACTAAACTCTATTCCAGATACAATATTTTTAAGTCATATGACTTTGAGAAATTAATTCAACATAGTTCATTTTCGGTTTTCTCATCTGGAAGAAATAATAGTAGATCCATACCATATGTTCTTTCAAGGAAGTAAAAGACATAAAATGCCTGGCATAGACAAAGTGTTTGAAATGTTGGTTCCCTGTTCATTTACTTGTTAGTGAGTATAGATTATCAAATAACTTTTTGATCTGGTATTTGTGCCATCTGTAAATTTGCTTACACATGTGTTCAGTGCCTTCTGTGATCTGTGTACATCAAGGAAAGATGGGTCAGCACCAAGGACAGCGCTCAAGGGCTTCTAATCAAAATACTGCCAAAGCTAATGAAGGGATTTAAAAGGTTCATGAGTAAAACATTGATTTATTTACTTCCTTGTGAGTTTATTTCACCATTGAACCATATAAATAAATAGCTACCTGGAATATGAAAAAGGTATTCCTATATAATATTGCTTAAAATCATGTCTCATACATTGTCTTGATTCACTAAAGAAGAATAATTCCATAATTATTCCTACAAATCACCTTCCATATTTTTACCACATATATATTTACCACACATATGTATATTATAATATATATTAAACTTATTATGGTATAATATAATACATATTAAACCTTTGAAATATGCCCGGCTGCCTCCCAATACCCAACAAAACAATTCAACTGAACTCAAGTGTATAAATGGAAAGAAAACTTTCGTCCCAGTGTTCCTAATATCATAATGAAAAATAGAGTGTTCCTACTTTAAGAAATCTGCTCACCGAAATACAAGTTGTTCAGAAAAAAAAATGTTTCATTAAGTCATAATCCACATGATCTGAGTTACAACATGTGGCAAGGAAAATGATTTTTAGTTAGGACTGGTTTTAAAATCTAAGAACTCATTTTTTACCTTCTTAAAAAACATAAATAAAATGGTGCTGACTGGACCATAGCCATATATAAACAATGCTAAGGACAGCAATGTGGGGAACTACGGAGCACAAAGAGAGGAAAACATTTTTTTTATATGATGAGAAATAAAACACACATGAGCATATGAAAAATTGCACTGCATAAAGAACATCATCAACCTGGATGAAATCACAAAATCACTCAGATACCATAGTTGGACACAAAGTATACATCATACATTCATTTAATAAACATTTATTGAGTGCCAACTAAGCAGCAAACACTGCGAGATAGGTATTAGAGTTCAAAAGTCAATAAAGTCATCATTCCTGACATTAAGCAGTCAGCATAGTGAATGGTGTTTAAAAAAAGAAAAATCCCTGCATGTAGTTTACATATGACAAAATACGCTGATTGTCCAGACATAGATTTAAAACTGTACAATATAGGCACTCTTCATGTGATGATTATGTTTTTGGCAATACAGGAAGAATTTAGAAGTTTTGTAATGCTACGTCATCTTGTGGCTATCATTTTACCTCTCCTGAACTTAGCTTATTGATTAACAATGCACAGACTGCAGCCCCAACTCATGAGACCTTGGCCAGCACTAACATTTGAAGATTGAATTGCACAATAAAGTGGGCAGTCAATGTAGATTTCCAGTGCTTATTTAGTCTACAGATAGCATTTCTTATAAGGAAGAATGTGTTATGTATTTACTCATGGGTATTTGCATGTTTAATGGGCCAGTGACTTATGCTTTCATAAACAGTATTTCATAGACATACTGAACATGGGAAATTGGAAAACTGTGGTAATTAATTAGACATCTTGGGCAAAACCATAATTTTGTATGTATTTGCCAAAGACCTGAATTTTTCAAATTTAATTGTTAACATCTTCTTTATTTATTTTTTTTCAGTATGGCTATGGCTTTATATTTTTACCTAACATCAGAAGGCATATATTATCCTGAAATTAAAAAAAAAAAAGCCAGCCATGCCTTTAATCAAAGATTTTAAGAAAGTATACACTATGTAATATAAAGAAAGAATACTTCATACTTGAACATTTCAGGCATATTCTAACCAAACGGAATTTTGCCAGATCAGTAAGAAAATAAGTTTTGTAAATAAAGACATTTATTAACAGATCTGGTCAGGAGAGAATGTCGTTCATACAAGGGTAATGGTAATGCTAACATGCTATTGCAATGAGTTCCACAAAAATTCATAATTCATTTGACCCATAACTATAACCCTAAACCTCCCTAAAAGCAACACACATAGAATTATAACATTCATAATGATTGCTCAAAAGAAACCAAAGTCCATCCTAAGAACAGCTGTATATCACAAATGGAATGAACGAGATGCTCATATCTCACACCTTTGTACTACGTCTTACTTATTGGAACACAGGTTTGCCTACCCATCCCATTACTCCAAATATCTCAAATACTATAAACATCAGGTCTGTTTCCACTCAGCAGATTTTACTGCTGTTAAAATGCTAATTGTTAATTTACTTCTCTTTCCAAAAGCTCTCCCAGAGCCCAAGCTTTTCTTCATTGAATCAGCTTGTCCTGGGGATACAGCAAAACCTGCCTTTGATCAGTGTTTAATCCTTCTAGATGCTAAGGGGTGTGTAGTTTAGTATCTATGAGAAAGTAATTAGAAAGGATGGAGAAAGGGAAAGGGAGTATTCTAGCTCTTACTAGCATGAGAAGTGACTGATCATAATTCTCTGCCCCCTCTTCTGTCCTCACAGACATAAAAGATCATGCTAAGAAATATAAAGCTCACAAGTACAGCGATACTTCTAATTAAACAAAGGGGTGGGAATTGCAGGTCCAATGAAGTTTATTGCATTGTAATAGATGATCTTTCTGAAACAGAACTTCAATATGGGTGGGAAACAAGAAAAATATACTCTTCAGTCTTCAGTCTCTAAGCAGCTGTGGGCAACCTTGTTCTAGCATATATTCCTAAGTAACTGTAAGCAAATACTACCTGGAAACCAAATAACTATGTAACTTGGTCAAAAATAAAGTGAGAGATGGGGCACCTGGGTGGCTCAGTCGGTTGAATGTCTGAGTTCGCCTCAGGTCATGATCCCAGGGTCCTGGGATTGAGCCCCATATCAGGCTCCTTGCTCGGAGGCTAGCCTGCTTCTCCCTCTCCCACTCCCCCTGCTTGTGTTCCCTCTCACTATGTCTCTCTCTGACAAATGAATGCAATCTTAAAAAAAAAATAAAGTGAGAGAGAAATAAAGAAAAACCAATATTCAGTGGTGAGGGTACAAACCATGAGGAAGTGAATAATGCTTGGAGGATGATGCTAACATAAGTGGGAGTAACGAGGCAAGAAATTAAGAAAGAAAAATTTAATATGAATATTAGACAATGTTCCCTGGTGGACAATTATAGGAATATGCAAAAATAGCAAAAGAAATCCAATAATGCAAAATGATTATTCAAAATTGACCCCAAAGAATGTGCCATAGAAATAAATGAAGCAGAGGCACCCAAGCTCATCTTTAGTTCCAATTTCCTAGACTTACCTAATAAGATATTCCTAATAAATACAGTATTACTTAGCAACACTGAAACATGACAATACCTCAAGAATGGCTCAAGGTAACAATCATTATTGCTTAGTTCTAGAAACTTGGTGACAACATTAAATGAGAAATACTTCAGTGGCATTCCAATGAAGGCAACATTATAAATTTCCTCCTCTGATGGACAAATTAGTCATCTTGGCACTGGACATAATTAAAATCAAGTCATAGATCCATTGTGTTGTTTCTGAGAGAGGATAAGCATCCAAATTGCCCCTTCCTTTTCTAACTGCTTCCTCACATCTGTTCATCTCAAGACTGTCTTCACCTCCCCTTGCACTGAGGACTCCTGTACTTATAATCTGGTATTTCACTTCTAACTTGAAAAAAGACATTTTTTTAAAAGAATTTATTTATTTATTTGAGAGAGAGAGAGGCAGCGCGCCCATGCAGGAGAGTGGGCATGAGCAGGGGAAAGGGGCAAAGGGAGGGGAAAAGGGACAAGCAGACTCCCTGCTGAGCAGGGAGCCAGACTTGGGGCTCCATCCCAGGACCCTGAGATCATGACCTGAGCCCAAGGCAGATGCTTAACCAACTGAGCCACCCAGGTGCCCCGAAAAAAGACATTTTTCAAACGGAGAGTGAATTTAGGTTTCTTTTTTTTTTTTTTTTTTTTTTGCATTGATAATCTCATTCCTTTCCCAATTTAATTCTAGGTCTGTTAAAATCCTCCACAGAGATTTTCTCTGAAACTATGATGTCACTTATACCTCATAATACGACATTGGCTTGAAAACCTTTGATTATGTTCCCCCAACCACCATCAGTGAAAGTTTCTGAGCATTCACCCCCCAATGTATGTCATTTATTTGTAACGTGTAAACATGTACTATTATACTAACCCATTAAATATAAAACAGAGCATTACAGAACTGTAAAATAACGGGATAAAAGTAAATACAAACAGAAGTTTCAAAACTTTCATTATACGCCCCTCCCAATATATGCACCCCACTTTGGAGCAACTGCTCTACACACTGAATTTTCATCAGCCTAATGAAAAGACACAATTCTGTTGCCACTGAATGTCCTTCCTGTTACAATTTGAACTGTGTCTCCCCAAAAAGGCATGCTGAAGTCCTAATTTCTAGTATTTCAGAATGTGACCTTATTTGGAAATGAGGTCACTGAAGATGTAATTAGTTAAGATGAGCTCATACAGGAGTAGGGTAGGCCCTTACTTCAATACGATTGATGTCTTCATAAAAGAAGAAACAAAATCCTAATGCCCGCTGTAATGGTATTAGGAGGTAGGGCCTATAGGAGGTGTTACAGTCATTCAAGTGAAACTGTCATGAATGGGATTAGTGCTCTTCTTAAAAGAGATCCCTCGCCTCTTCCATCATGTGAGGACACAGGAGAAGGTGCCATCCATGAACCAGAAAATAGGCCCTTACCAAATACTGAATCTGTAGGCACCATGATCCTGCAGTTCCCAGCCTCCAGAACTGTGAGAAATAAATTTCTGCTGTTTATAAGCTACCAGCCTATGTTTTTTTTTCTTACAGCCGCCTGAACAGACTAAGACACACTTGCCACAAGAGTCATTCTTCCCAGCACTGAGGTAAGGCTAGAGATTTATACCTAACAAAGCAATGGATTCAGCCTAATTAATTTTGATGTCTAGTGATTTCAGAGTGCTATTTGCATGTGATATCATCTGGAAATGTATTTCTTATTTAACTATCTCCCCAAAGGGCTATATCTTGTTCTGCTTTCTTTCTAGTAACAAATAACAGCTCATATTAGAAAATAAAGCTTTGTGTAGCATTGAAATGTACTAAATAGTTTTCTAAGGCATAACTTCCTTCTGTTGTAGCTCTTATTGGATGGCCTAACACAATGGATTGAGCTAACAAGAATTCATTCAGGTTTGATTTCATATATTCTTTTTTATACTAAAGGAAGGACGATGAGATGAGGAGTATGGTGAACCTGGTTAGTAATGAAAACTACTTTTTGTTACTTTTAGCTGGTTTGGAGAAAAATCTGGTGTTGCGCTGGTAATACTACACTCCACTTTGTACTTTGGTACATCACTTTTGTCCAATGATCAGAATATTTTTGTTTATAAGTCAATTTTGTTTTGATTTATTTCCCACTACACTTCTGGTGACCTTTGGATGGGGTGGTGGTTTCCCTTTCTTTGCCACCAAGCCACATTTCAGGAAAGCCTCTTTTAATCTTTTAAAAAGTTTCTCCACAGAGACTCCTTTTCTTTTTTCTAATAGAACAGAGTATTTGTTCCTGCATTTAGAATAATATATAGTATACTTCACACACTTCGGTCCTTGGAAAGAATTATTCCCAAACACCTATCAAAGTTTACTTGAGGAAAAGACTAATAACCATGTTGCTATGAGGAGTCATAAGTCTTCCCTATTCTTACCAGGCATATTTTAAGCCTTAATGGACTGAATGGTGCCATTACAATAATTCTGGCTATTTCCCATCATGTTTAGACAACTGGAATCTACAGCAATTACAGGATAAGAGAAGTACAATGAGGGAAATTAGGTACATTAAGATCACCTGCATAATCTTAATAATTTGTTCTCTACCACCTGCTTAATGATAATAGCTTCTTTCATGTAGGACAGATGCTTCTGATTTTGTTCTTCCTCTAGCTTCCACCTGGTCCTCAGGCCATCCCACAAGGCATCGAATCTTTCTAGAACATCTGCAGGGCAGCCAAGATGAAGATAAGATGCATAGACCCTGCTCTCAAAATTATTTTAAAAATCCTCCTCTTAGCACTCGGTGTGCACTCAAAATTAGTTTCTATGAATGTATGTAAAAATAGCTATTGCTCCTTTTGAAGAACACCATACTTAAGTTTAAAAAAGTTTCAAGAGAATTCATGGAGACCCCAAGGACCAATCTAACCTGCTAAGACTTTAAGGCATAGCACCCCAAGTCCTTCATTGTAGTGGACAGCTAGAACGGTTGGCTACTCCATAGCCTTGAGGATATGAGGTAAAGAGAAGCTAGGGTCAGAGAAATGAAACCTGAGTTATAGGTAAGAAAATATAAAAGAAAATCCCCAAGACAGACAAAGGCCAAAGATGGGGTTTAACTGTGAACCCCCAAAATCCATATGTTGAAGTCCTAATCCCCTGATACCTCAGATTATGACTATATTTAGAGATAGGGTTTTTAAAGAGGTAATTCAGTTAAAATGAGGTCATTGGGTGGGCCCTAATCCAATATGACTGGGGTCCGTATAAGAAGACATCAGGGCACAGGCACACACAAAGGGAAGATCATGTAAAGAATCAAGAAAAAGATGGCCATCTGCAAGATAAGGAGAGAATCCTTGGATGAAAGCAACCTTCCTGACACCTTGATCTCAGACTTTTTAGCCTCCAGAATTGAGAGAAAGTACATTTCTATTGGTTAAGCCATTCAGTCTGTTACTTGGTGTAGCAGCCTGAGCAAACTAATACAGATGGCCTACCCAAAAAAGATGGCTAGAAAATGGAAAAAAGAAAAAGAGAGAGAGAGAGAGAGAGCTCAGATAAACCTCAATTGAAGACTCAACTGAACTATGAGTAAAATAAAATTAGGACCAGACATTGCTAGGAATTGTTGAGGAACTAAGGCCTCCTTATCAATAACTAGCAGTATCTTGCTAGAAACGTGAGTGAGCCTGGAAAGAGGATCTTCTGGACCTAGTCAAGCTTCGGCTGACTGCAACCTTGGCCAATACCTTAACCACAACCCTATGAGAGACCGTGACCCAGAACCACCGAGCTCAGGCACCCCTGCATTCCTGACCCACAGAAACAAAAGGAGGTAATAAATGTTTACATTTTTAAGCTGCTAAGTTTTAGGGTCAGTGGCTAGGAAGCAATAGATAAATGATACATCTGATCATATAAGAAGGAACGAGGGAATTTAAAGACCAATAAAGTAAAGCCTACAATGTAATCAATTAGCTAAAGGCAGTACAGAAGTGGCAGGGAGGTTAACATATATCTCTGAAGTCAGACTTATTAGATTAAATTCCCAGCTCTGTCCTTTAATTAATGTAAGATCTGAAATAACTTATTTGATCTTTTTGAGACTCAGTTTCCTTGTGAGAAAATGTATAAAGAGGAATGAATTAAATCATTCCTAGGGCCTGATGCACTGTAAGCATTTGATAAATGGTGGCTATTATAATTAGGGAGGTAAAAGAACTCTAAAAGCTGAATCAAGGTTGTTTACCAGAATCAACTACTTTCTGGAAATAAAGAAGTGGCCCCCAACTACCCCTTCCCAAGTGACCCTTCTTAAGGAGACAGCTCTTAATAAGGGTCAGTGAAAAAAGGCTCACCCTATCTAGAGACTAAAAAGACTGTCAGGTTTAATGAAGCCAATAATGGGGAAAAACAGAAACTGTTCATCAACCACAATCACCAGTGTGGTCAGGTCTGGCTCTTCCCAAAGCCCTAGTCCCGAAGTGTTAATGGAAGGTGCAGAGAAGAGTCAAACAAGATGCTATCTTGCAGACCTGATGAGATTGCAATTTGCAGACAACTGGGGCTTATCTCTGATGATGAACTAGGTGTCAGGGCTGAGAGAAAGGCGAGAAACCACCTGCCTGGAGACCTTGGAAAGCTGGCAGCAGGGGATGTGAACAACACCCTCCAACTTCTGTGCAGATTAAATGAGCTTTCTGGATAAGATCATGGTGTTAATGAATAGCCATTAAAAACAGCCAAGCAAACAAACCACCTTGTATTAAATAACTATATATTTACATCTATCTATCTATCTATCTATCTATCTATCTATCTATCTATCTATACCTGAGTCTCTGCCAAAGCATCTAGAATTACCTTTAAAGTCGTGGACATATGAATGGGGAAGGACCTATATTAAAATGCATTTGTCTTTAAATATGAAAACACAGAGTCTTCTTGACTTCTGTGCAGCAAGTGTCCAACGTTGAGAGCAAAGGGCATGGAGGAGGCGAGACAATGAAGAATGGAAGGGATGGTTGTCAAAATGAGGAGGTGTTAACCAGGATGCCCACACTATCCTTGGAGGGAATATACAGTCTGGTGTGGCTAGGATGTCTTGTTTTGGATCCCCCAAATACAATAGCAGGGACGTACACTAATCACTCTGGACAGGATGTCAGCTGACAGAGCACCTCACTTTTAGAGAAGCCCTGCGGTGGCACAGAAATCTCCAGAGAAACAGAGAACAACATAGGGTCAACACATGCAGATCATTTCTGTGATGGACTCACATCGCACATTTTTGCCCAGTCCGGTGCCTATTTCACATTAGAACACAGCTATCTTTTCAGGTTAAAAAAAAGAAGAAAAAAAAAAGATACTGTTTTTGAACTTTGCATAGATTTAGCGTGATAAATTTCAGTCCCGCTGACAACAAGATTTCTAGAACACTCCACTCTGACCCCATCTTATTCCTTAAGATGAGATTTTATCTAAACTAGAGCTGCCTTAGAGGTCCTTGTACGTAAGCTTCCCGTACTACAGACAGGTGAGGAAGCTGAGGGCAGGGGAGGAAAAGCTACTGGGCTTCTTGGGGCTACACAGCTAACTGATTGATTTATTCTTTATAGCCAGTGGGATCCTTAAAATAATCATATAAATATGAGGGTGTGGCTCAATGAAACACAGCAACTTAGAAACGGCTGGGGGAGAGTTTTTAAGTCCAGAGAAAAAAACTATAATCACCAAAGTTCTAACACTCCTTCTGTTCCAAAGGGACTACTTTGATAAAGTCATTTACTTTCTAGGAGCTTAAGTTCCTTATCTCCAAAATGTGTCTCTGGCCTAGATAACCTCTAAGATTCCTTTCATCTGTAAAATGTCAGGGGAAAAAAGGGCTGCTCACCTCACTTAACTCTGTGTTTGTCAACAAGTTTTAGAAGACACATTGGCTACGGAACCTCCAGGTGCTGGAAAAAAAACATCCTGCTAAAAAGCAAGTAGCTAGGATTCCGAACACACACAAAGTTCATAGGGAAAAAAAAGTAAGGTTTGCATGGTATGTCCCATAATAGCTTGGGTAATTATTCTTTGCCAGCAATGATAACGACAACAGCTATAACAGTAGTTGACATTTATTTGAGGCCACTCTACACGCATTAGCTTTTGAATTCTCACCATGTCATATAGGTTAAAAGAAGATTATCCCCATTTTACAGGTGAGAAACAGGACAAAGGGATTGGAATAAGGAACCCGCCCAAATGACACAGCGAACAGGTGGCAGAGCCAGAAGTCAGCCCGGATGTCTGTGTCCCGAGCCCACTAAGCACTGCTGTGCCTCTGGCAGACTGCAGGGTCGGTGACCCAGCTTAGCAACATGTTCCTGTGCGTGTCTGTCTATGGAGCTGAAGATGCTTTAGGGCAGGGGGCTCATGGACCTGTTTGCCTTTAGCACCAAGCAAAGGCCGCCAAGTGTTATATAAATGTTTGTTGGGGGGATGGTGTTAACAGCTCAGTTTTTAGAACTACTCGCTAACATACCGAGATCCAAAAAGGTGATGGACAGAGACAAAGAGCTCCCCTGGACCACAAACTCTTAAATCAAATCTCTCTTTTCAGGACAGGTTTCTAGGAGTGATGGGACTGGCTGGCAGGCATGTGTTTGGGGATCTGTGACATTCATCATCACGAGGCCAGGAGGCATGTACCCCTTTTCTCTGGGCATTTGTATCCCACAGCCCCAATTTCTATCATCAAATGCAGTCTATCTCATTCTTGGCTCATCGTACCGCCCTGCTTCGCTGTGGAATCTCCCTTGCTTACATAGTTCTTGAGCAGGGGGTTCACAAGGATTACATGAGATGATAATTGTGAATGGATTTTTATACCCTAAAAGTACGAAGCAAATGCAAAGAGGTAATACACTGTTGCCGCTGATGCCCTAATGACTACCACCCCGTTACTATCACTATATTATCACTACTGGAGCCTAAATCCCCAAGTGTAGAGGGTGGCATTACCCCAAGACAGCCACACCTCGAATGGCTTAAGGCAGGGATTGGCAAGCCAAACCCAGGCCTTCTTGTGGTTTTGTAAATAAAGTTGTATTGAATGCAGTCATGCCTGCCCATTTACATATGGTCTGGTGGTTTTCTATCTATAATGACAAAATTGAGTAGCTATAACACTAAGGCTAAAAATATTTACTAACTGAACTTTTACAGAAAAGGTTTACCAACCTCCAGCCTAAGTTGATCACAGGTCAGTGGCTTTTACCTTATTTCTTGATATGACACCTGAAAAAGTAAATCCCACAAGAGATGTACTATGTTGCAGAGGAGAAAGGGCAAGGAGCAGAGAAAAGGCATTCTGTTCTGCAATTAACTACAACACCATGGCTAACCTGTCCAGACCTCATTTTCAGTGCAATGGAGCAACAGTGGCCAGAGAAGCCATTAGACTAGAATCACTAGACGACCTAGCAAGTCCCTTCTGATTCCAAAAGTCTTCACTGCCCGTGATCTTTACTTTCTCCCCAATAACACTATTAGATCAGATAGCTGGTTTTTTGACCTGACACTAGCTGAGACGACTTTCCAAAGATCTAGACAAGAGTTGAATTAAAAATACCTTTATAAATCTTTATACCACTCAAATAGGTCATCCCCTATAGCCCCTGCCCTGAAGAGGCAAGGTAGTACAATGGAAGGGTATAGACTTTGGGATGTTCAGATCCCTGCACTATTACTTTACAAGCTGTGTGTTCCTGGGCAAGTTACTTTACCTCTCTGTGCCTTAGTTTCCTAGGGATATTGGTATCTTAAAAGAACTGTGGGTTACAGCCACTATAATAATGCAGAACACGTGGCACATGACAAGGGTTCGATATGGTAACTGCTCCCATTATTATTACAACCCACAGGATGTGAGCTGTTGGACTGAAGTACAAAGGAGCCTCAGGAGTGGAGAGAAATACTCATGGCAGGCTGCCATTTGACATACTTGATTGTCAGAAGAAAAGAACATTTTTCTTGCCACCCTTCAGCAAACATTTCTGGAGGGAAAGAGCGCAGAGCCAGAATCTGGGGGAACGAATATTATTAGTCCACTCATTTCAAGATTCCCCTAATCAGGACTGGATTCTCTCTCCTACTTCCCTCTTCCCAGTACATCTCAGTTCCCCTATGCCAACGCCCAGTCCACAAATTCATCCCTTACACACATAGCCAAGTGCAAGACTTCAAATGAGGAGTCACATGGTTTCTCGTCACACCTACACACGCGTGCGCACACACACACACACATCCCCCCACAGACACACGCAGGTGAGTATGCTCCCGTGTGGGTATTAATTCCTTTGTCTTCTGGAAACCTGGATGATTTGCTTGAACCTTGCCTTGGAGAATCAGGTGCTGTCACCTTCAAGGGATGATGTGTAAGGGTTTGATTTGCAGCTAATAGAAAAATCTATTTCTTTCAGTTTCACGTCTGTCACACAACGACCGTTGTGTTCCCTACAGGAGATTCCTTCTCCTGTGCAATAACCACCAAGATGACAGATCTCAGGCAGCAATATGAGCTGCCTGGGTTGAGTGGTGTGTATTAGTTTTATGACCACTGGTTCCGAATGGCCTTGTGGTGTCCACGGCCCATCTTAATGAAGATGGGTAAGACAGCTGCCGATGAAATCAAATTTCTCCTCTTCCTTCCTTTCCATTTTAAGTCCATCAAACTTTCATCCTCACAACAGAACAGGTGCTGGGGCAAACACTCAGCCCTAGTCAATCATCACAGACGGTCCACATGATTGTCTTGGGGAAGTGAGCTGGGAATCTGCTTTGCTGCAAAGATGAGACACCAAATGGCAGAGAGGGAAGGGGGAGTAGCTCTGCCCTCTTTCTCTGCGTAATAAAATGCAGCAAAACTCTAGGCATAGTTAATGTGATATAATAGAAATTAAAATCCTCTGGAAATCTAGAAAAATCGTATATATGAAAACTACTCTTGTAATTACATCCATACATACAGTAAATAGCAATTCCTTTGTTAGAGCAAAGGCAAGAGGAAATTTCCTAGATTGTATAGTCCAACTGTGTGGCCTCATTCTCAGTTAAGAACTAAAGCTGTTCTTTACAATCTGTTCTGGAAAAGTCGACACTCCCTAGATTTCTATATAACAGTCCAACTCCCAACTCCATTATTACTTGGTGGTAGATTGTTTGCAAACATGGTGAGACTTCCTCCTATCCCTGAAAGCCCATCCTTTTGCAATGTGACTTTGCTACTCCCCCCACTAGGAGGTTGAATCTGTATCCCCGCCCAATGACTCTGGCTTGGCCCTGAGAATAGCTTTCACCAAGAGAACGCAATGAAAGTGCTGTTGTGTGACTGCCAAGCTCTGGAAAGTTCTTACTGTTCTTGTTACCACTCTCTTAGAGTGCAGCCCTGAGACCACCATGTGAAGAAGCCCAAGCTAGCCAAGATGAGGGTAAGAGGTAATATAGAGCAGAGATAGCCAAGCCACCTAAGATCCTCTAAGACGAAAGACCAGAATCAACAGCTAGAATATGAGTGAGACCATCTTAGGCCATCAACTCCATTCAATCGGCCAGTTGAGTACAATCACATGAGGAACCCCATGTGACACTTTCAGAACTATGCAGCTGGATCCAGCCTAAATGGCTGACCCACAGAATCATAAGCAAATAGCATGGTTGTTTTAAACACAATATTTTAGTGTAATTTGTTTTCTAGCAATAGCAAAATGAACCATACTTTATGCAGGATGCCTTCACCAATGGCTGGTAGAAAGCAAAGTGTGCAATTAGAGAAACAAGTTCATATCCTTGTTCCAGTACTTGCTAACTCTTGACCTCGAGCAGATTACTTAACTTTTGAGCCTTACTGTCTGCAAGAATAAAAGGCTAGAAGTTTAACCGTTGAGGGAATCATATAAGATAACATATGTAAGCACCCAAGCATAGGGCTTGGCACACAGGAGACACTTTTTCAATATTTGTCACTTCCTGCCTCAATAAAGCTATTTGGGTAAACAAAAGCTGCTAGATCTTCAAGGGCAAGAACGTCATTGATTTTTGAATCAGTTGTAATATACAGCACAGCATCTGATACATGGTTAATATGCAATGCATTCAATTGAATCAATGCTCTAATATTCCCAAAGATACAGCTTGGGTTCACACTGCCATATTTACTGGGAATTCCCAAAGTGGTGATATGAACAGAATAGTGGGGAAACAGACTGCAGTAACCTTGGTTAAGTCCCTATGTTTCCTGGATCCTTCATTTAAGGCGTCCTGTAAAAGGAAAAAAAAAATGCCTATGATCCCCAAGTTCCCTTGCAAATATTGCAATTCATTCATTATAATCACAATAGTGGTTAACATTTACTGGACACTGAATTTATGTGTCAGATTCTGCACTAGGTTCTTGGTGTATATAGAAATTTCTTAAGCACAACAATCTGGTAACACAGGTTTTATTATTGCCATTTTTAGATCAGGAAGCTCAGGTCTAGGGCAGAAGTCAGCAAACTCCACCTGCCTGTTTTTGTAAATAAAGTTTTATTGTGACACAGCCATACTCATCCATGTGCATATTATCTATAGCTGCTTTCCCACTACAATAGAAGAGTTGAGTAGTTGTGGGGAGGCAGAGGTTATATGGGCCACAAAGCTGAAAATATTTACTACCTTGCCCCTTAGAGGAAGAGTTTGCTGACCCCTGGTCTAGGGTATAATTTGCTAACTGAGAGAGCGGCCGGTCACAGGCGTGTGGAGCTCAAATGCTTGAGTTCTCTCCACTAAGCTGTGCTGGCTTTTTATTGTGCCCACCATTTAATCATTCACTCATCACACCTGATCTTTCAAATAGCGGCTCCCAGGCAAAGGTGTGCTGAGGGAAAATGTTCAAGACCTCTGCAAAAGCTGCCGAGGAAATGTCAACAGTGGTCCCTGTGCACGCGTCTAGTTAAGACTACGTGCTCATCTGGCCTCCTGTAGCTAGAGGCCATGGAGCTACACTCAGCACTAATTGAAAAATAAGAAATGAAAAGATTTGCTTTCAACACAAACTTGAATGACTGGAATTACATCTTTATTATCTGAAGTGGGAGCTTGTGAGTTGTCAACCTCCACCTGTTCTGGCATCGGGAAGAAATACCACAGAAATTAGCCTCTGGCTGGTCATCTCATTAGAGGCCAGTTATAGCCCATTTTTAGAAAACCTGATGGTTAAAAAATCCACCTGCTAATATAAATGCATCTGAGGTTTGTTATGCATAATACAAAATTACCCAGTGCTTCAGAAATAAAGAATTCAGCCCTGAGAAATATGGAGATTAAGTAAAAGGAATTCGTTGAGAATGCACAGAAATGGAGATAAGCATCTCTGAACGAATAAACCACATCGATTGGGAAATGTAATTGAATTTACAAGGGAAAGTGATAATTAAATGGCCATATTTTCAGAAACAAGCCTCTCCTACAAAGGGGCTCAAGGCAGAGCATGGAATGGTACTTTGACGGTTGTGAAGCACCATATAAATGAGAGGGTTATATTTATTCTTGTCTTTATCACTGTCTTGATCCCGATTCACAGAGGTTTGAAATGATCCTTTCCCTTACTCCTCGAGGTGTGGGTTTGCTACACAGCCACACTTGTGCAAATTCTGGTCCCCACTTAGAAATGTTCCTCCTACACATCTCCATCTTTCTGGCCTCAATGCCACTGTCCAATTTGAGCCCTTATTACCTTTACCTTTGATGACTGTGACAATTTGCTAATTAGTCCTGCCAAACTCAGCCTCTTGTCTTACCAATTATCCTACATGGCACTGCTAGAATATTTTTTTTAACCAATTTCAATTTATTCATCAAATATTAGGTGATTACCTATTTCTCGTACCCCCCAGCTATTGTGCTAGGAATAAAAATAGATGTAATTTCTAGGGTTGCCAGATAAAATATATGATACCCAGTTAAATATGAATTTCAGAAGAATAACTACAACAAAAAACATTTCTTAGTATAAATATGTCTCAAAATTGCATGCGGCATACTTAAAGACAAAAAAGTTGGTAATCTGAATATCAAATTTAATTGGGTATCTTATATTTTTACTTGTTAAATCTTGTGATCCCATCTGACCCCAATGGAACTTTACAGTCTACTCAGAGAAACA
The DNA here is from genome assembly GCF_023065955.2 of Ursus arctos. Lineage (NCBI taxonomy): Eukaryota > Metazoa > Chordata > Mammalia > Carnivora > Ursidae > Ursus > Ursus arctos. Next base: position 22,368,639 of record NW_026622930.1, read on the forward strand.
GATATTAATCATATAATCTCACAAGTAAATATAAAGTAGCAACTGTGTACAAAGGGGAGAATTCCCAAAGGTTATGAGAAACTGCATTGGGGGAATTTGAGTTTCTCAAGGAAGTGGAAGAGGGCTCCCTAAAGGAGGTGATACACTGAAGTAGAAACCTCAGGTCTAAGTGGGTGTCAGCCAGGGAAAGGGGAAAGGAACAGCTTAAGTGAGAGGAGGAAAGGCAGATCCATAGAGGGAGGATAGCAATGACTGGGAGGAGGCCAGGGAGCTGGAACAGAAATAGTGGAAGGGTCTGGTGGGCGAGGAGGCTAAAAATGCCGGCAATGGTGGACCAGGCAGGTTCTCCCAGACCACATCAAACACTTTTGTCTTTGCTTGCAGGCCTCTGAAGAAAGAGGTGGGGTTTTTTTTTTTCCTTTTTGTTTTTTTTTTTTCTTTTTGTTTTTGTTTGTTTGTTTGCTTCTTTTTTTTTAAGTAAGGGAGTTAAAAAACCAGATTTACATTTTGAAAAGATATAGCACCCTCCTGTAAGAATAAAGCATCAACTTCTCAGTCTTGACCCTTTTCCTCTCTTGTAAATGTGATAATGATAAAAAACAAACAAACAAACAATAATCATACACACACATACAAGGCCATTGAAAGGAATATATCAGATAATGTTCACAGTACTAGTTTGCACACTGTAAATGCCAAAGGTGTTAATAGTTACTATAAGTATTTCTCAATATCCTCCATCAAAGAGCCACAACGTCTTTTGCCAACTCTTCTCTCAACATCCCTTTAAATGCCCATCACTCAGCAAAGTGGGCTACTGATCCCTGAATAACACTCTATTGTTTTTTCTGCAATATACTCTCTACCCTCTCTCCTGCATGCCTAGAAAAATCATTTTTCGAAACATAACGGAGAGTTTGCTGCTCCCACAGACTGCTTTTTAATACCTAATAGGTTATGACATTTCCCTCTCTGTATTCCCACAGTAGTTTCTACCCACCTCATGATGTTTGCCAGACTGTTCCATGTGTTAAAATGCTTTATGTTTTTATCTCTCAGTCCACTCACTATATTCTATTGATGAATACCATCAAGCACCTTTTGTAAAATAAGAACTATGTTGGTCATGCAAAAGGACTCATTCATTATCCCTAAAGAAGTCAGAACCAAGTGAGAGAAACAATTACCATCAGCAAATAATAGCAATTTAATACTGTATGTTTAATAAAATGAGTGAGCTCTTCTACCAAAGCAGGACCATCTTGTAGGGCTGAGCGAAACTTATATAAACTATCTAGCACCTAGGACAGTGTCTAGAATGCCGTAGGAGTCTTAAGATACATTTAATAATTTAATTATTCAATGAGAAAGCACTAAGGAGAACAACACAGGAGTCTGAGGAATTCATTGTGACAGTAGGAGGCAGGGAAAACTTCGCAAACCAGACACTATGGAGTAAGCTGTAAGGTGAAAATGAGTGAGAGAGATTCACAATCAATGAAGCCATACATTCTAAAGTCATGGAGTTTTGAAAGACCCTCATGACAACTGAGGCTAAAGGCTGGGTGGGAGCCATATTTGAAGTGGGGTGTCTGTCGATTTTTCATCCATCCATTCATTTGGCAAATGTTTATGGTAACTCACTCCTTGCCGGTCACTGTTGTAGGCTCTGGACATACAACCATGAACAAGGCAGACAATGCCTCTGCTCTCAGAGGTTATGTTCTAGCAGGTTGACAGAAGCAGTACACACAAAAATAAACTTCATTGAGGTATATGGGCTACAAAGAAAAGAAAATAAGGTCTTATGATGGACAGGGATTTGAAAGAACATTTTTTAGACTGTCATTAAGAAAGGGCTCTTGAGGAGTTGACACTGAAGTCAGAGCCTGTTGTTACAATAAGAAGGAGGGGCCATATGGCAATCTGGATGAAAATGAAAACATTCCAGGGAGAAGGGACTGATAATATGAAGGGCCTATGAGTGGGAACGAAATTGGCATGCTCAAGGAACAACACCACCATCAAGAAGAAGGCATCCAAGGTGGTCAAAGATCATGTTAGGAAATGAGGCTGGACGTAGTGGAGTCCAGATCATAAAGGAAAGGGGTTAGCTTTTATTCTAGGTACAGAGGGAGTGACATGATCTGATAAGACTTTGTCCTATAGGCCAGGAGGAGACTATGGGAGAGTGACGCGATCAGACTGGTACTTCAGATGGATGGCTCCAGTGGTGAGGAGAGTGTGGACAGGAAGGGCAATTGGAAGTTTAGGAAGGTCTGTTAAGAAGGTTTGTAACTGTCCATGTGACATGGGTGGGGATGATGGAGGGATAGAAAGGACAGATCTAAGCATCAGTTTAAGACATCTGTAACCACACTGTAAGCCTCTGAATATAGGGTCCATGTTTCAATTGTTCACTGCAGAAGATAGTCCAGGATCCTGCACTACTCACTGTAAGTATTCAATAATTAAGGTGTATCACGCCTTCCCTATCCTAATAAGTCTTTGCTAAATGCTGTCTTCTCTGCTATTCTCCCCCTCTCCTTTTCATACTGGAAAGCCCAGGAATTCTATACAAGATACTAAGTCATGCAAAGCAATGTAGTAGACAGAAGCTGGGTGTCAGTTTCTGCTCTGTCACTTAACACTTGAATGACTTTAGTCAAGTCATTTATATTTCTTTAGTTTTGATTACATCAGCTTAAAAAAAAATGGGACAGATAACAACCATACCACCTGTCCTCCTGCCACAGAGAGCTGTGGCAAGGATCAAAAAAGATCACAAATTTTCTCTACAATACTGTAAAACATTCTACAAATATCAAGTAATTTTGGAGGAATATGTCAAACCTGTGTCAACCTCCAGGGAAACAGGCCAAAATTCTGAATACTGATTTCAGGTGTAGTGTCCAATATTGAATGTACTGAAAACACTACCCTTTCCTACATAATATAAAATTACCCCAGTTACACTCTACATATTTATTACATCATTAGCAAGAAAATACGCTAGCCATCTAGAGGAATTAAAGATGACACAGTCACTGAAAAACAAATTGTCCTGTCCCTCAGCATCATTCTCCTCAACCAAAGCACAACCCTTAGGCTATTTCCTTTTTTGGACAGATTGTACACTTTTCACGACAAACCAACTTCAGGCAAGAACTCCTTGGGTAGCTAATGGTGTCTTGTGATGATCCTTCAAACTCTCCTCTCATTTTACTCTTGATTAAAAAGAAAGAAAGCACGGGATCTAAGCCCTTGACTGATTTACACTTCAATTTAATTTCTCCCTTTCTCTTTCCTCTTTCCTTTCACTGGATGGAACCTTCCATGTAATTAGGCTTGAAAGCTCTCATCAAACGGTTTGATTGAGCTGCAGCACAATGAATTTCCCTTCGAGGCTGCTGGGGCAGAGAGAAAGCGAGGACCCTGTGAGGGCATGGCACGCCTGGGATGGAGTGGGAACCACATTCTGTGATGGCGATTAAGGCAAATGGTGTGAGGGTCTGAAATAACGTAGCTCTCTTGCTTTCTGCTTCCTCTGTTCTGATTTATTAGACCACTTGTACTAGAGACTATCATCATCTCCTTGTCCACAGCAAAATAGGTGGCCTGGAAAGCTTGAGCACTAACACCGTGTGCTGTAGAAAGAGGACTAAATCGAATCTGAAAACGGGTGCTGTAGCCCCGACTTGCCCCTAACTTGAAAAATGTGATTTGGGAACGATTCACAAACTCCTGGGCTGTTGGCTTCTTCACGTGAAAAATAATTTGATTAGAAAATGTCTCTAAAAATGTCTTCTGAGTCAAATATCTGACAATTTCACAAATTCAAAGCAGCTTTTGAGTCAATGAGGGTCTTCTATCCTAATATTCTTTTCGGGGCATCACCCCAGGGCCTGAGAAACTTAGCGTTCAGGTGTTGGGACTATTTCAAAGTTACTGTTATTAAGTCACCTTGTGCAGGGACATGAAAACATCACTATCTCAGCATGATCTGAAAGAGTGGTCTTATTTGATAGCTAGTCTAATAGGTCCTTAATAACTGACAGGTGATGGGGGTAGCAGGGCATACATACAAAATGGTCCCCTGGCATGGAAATCCCTAAAAATACCATCTGAAAGAGGGGGATTGGCCATAGAGGCCCAGGGCTCCAGGTTTATATTCCTATCTCACATTAAAGATGTCCCCCTCTTCAACTATAATTGACATTTGAACATGAGCCTCTGTGACACAATGCACTGGTAAATTACATGAGAGCAGTAAGAAGCAGGTACTGAACCATCCCTACATCGCTAATGCACAGCGGATTTAACTCCTGTCTGACTTTACATTCCAGGTCAGGAGCTAATTAGGTTGTTATCAAGGTCTTTATGTTACACTATTTTTTTCTGACTCACACATTCACCCACATGTACATATATACACACATACCCAAACTGAAAAGCACTGCCACTCTTGGAATATTTGTTTCATTAGTTTTACCCTTATAATTAATGAACTTCCGCCATATGCACAAAGGGCCAAAAATAAAAGTAGATTCAAAGGTGACCTAATAAGAGTGAAGAGCTGTTTTAGAAATCATTAGAATCTTGCCTGTCATATTGATAGAAAGATGAAGACCAAACTTGCAAAGACAAAGCTGGCAGGCCACTTCATGATCATTAACTGCAACTCTCTCATCTTGCAGGTAAGAGAACTAAAAACAGGACATTTTGGTGGTTTGCCTAACATCTAGTCTCTGTAGGAGACTAAATTTCCTGATAAATGAGTTTCTTAGAGTGCATCAAAAATGAGGCAGGTGAGTCACCAGTGGGCTTCCTTATCAATGGAGGGGCCCCTCGCTCTTCATTGAATATGTAAACATCCTTAGCCAGCTGACTCTGAAATTTGCGTGAGTTTCCAAAGGCTGTTTCAGAAAGCACAGATGATCTCCTATAATATAATAGGACTTGTGAATATAGGGAAGTGTTCTGATCAGCTCTCAATACCAGGAAATAGGTTTATGTTTGATTGGATTACTTGACCTACAAGTTCAACAGATGCAAGGGGTTGACTGCTTAGTAGGTGGGAGAACTTGAAATGAATTGCCTAACTCTCCATTTCTTTCCCTGTTACATTCCTGATAATAATGGCACCTGCACTGAAGGATGGTTGGTAAAGATGAAATAAAATAAAGCATTTAGTTTAATACCTGACTGTGATATTATGACCTATAGAAATATGTATTTGCTCATTCAGATGACCAAAGAATTCAACAACAACAACAACAACAACAAGACAGGGTTTAGAGAGCCTCCAGGTTGAACCCATGGAGATTAGGGAGAATGGTGTACCTGGAAAGGGCATGGAGGCTCTACTCCCCTTCCCTCAAAACTAAGCCTACACAGTCCTTCCACCTGGCTGTTTCTGGGTTGTTTCCTTTTATACTAAATCGATAATCCTGTAAGTAAATGGGTTTCCTGAGTTTGGTGACGCATTCTAGAAAAATAATTGAACTCAAACAGAGGGTTTAGGGAGCCATCTGCTTTAGAGCTGGCTGGTCAGAAATACAGGTAACAACCTAGACGGTGACTGGCATCTGGTGTAGGGGTTGGCAGTGGGGGTGGCGGTCCTTTAGGACTGAACCCTCAACCTATGGAATCCAGTGCTATCCCCAGGTAGACAGGCATCAGAATGGAGTTGACTGGTATTTGAGAGAATTGCTTGGCCCCCGTGCAAACAGACATGCTGGAATTAGGTGCAGGAACCCAAAAGACTGACACAAAGTAAGTGCATATTGTCAGCTGTTAAGTTTAGAAGATTTCGCAGTCCTCATAATTAATCTTGGTTCTAAGTCTAACATAAAAGACCTTTTAAAAAGAGCCAGACACTGCATTTGAAAATATCACTTTCAGATTTTTTTCCCCATCACTCCAGGTAATATTGCATGAATATTTAAATATTAAGAGCACAGCTCTAGATTCAAACTGCTTAGCTATCCAGCCTGGTTCTGCCATGCGTCATCTTACGACCTGACCTTATGACTCAAACATTCCATGCCTCAGTGTCTGCATCTTTCAAATGGGAAAACAACTAAATTGACCTCATAGGAGAACTAAACAAGCTAAGAGCTTTAGAAGAGTGTCAGGCACACTGAAAGAACACACACGAAAGTGGTATATTGTTATTATAATTATTAAGAGTCGGGTAGATATTATTATCATTCTTGTGAAAGCATAGAAGTCTCCTCTCTTGGGTTTATTTTATCTAAGAAGATTGAATTGACATAAGTGAACACATAATTCCCCATCCAATTATGCAGAGATAGTGGCTTATAGAAAGAGATATACAGTAATTAGTTTAAGGAAAAAGATATACAACAAAACCTTGACTATCCAAACCACAGGACTCTCCCTCCACCCAAATTATTCTGTCGGCCAAATTTCTAGAGCTACTGTTATCACCCTCCCTTTTTTATTGTTTTGAAATATTTAACCTTTAACCATCCTTTCAAACTTTTAAATAATCAGAATGCTGCTAACATTGACCCCAAGAATCCAAGCGGGGCTTGCTTTATTTTACCTGTGATCTAGTTTTTCATGAGGGCCTTTAGTCTTTCATTAAAACCAAGGATTCAAAGAAATGGGCATTACCCTCTTAGTTATCACTTATGAAGCCTTTACTGCCTATCACTACTTGCTCATGCTACGTCTGGATTTGAGACCAGGCATTTAAATGGACTGTGGAAGCACATTAAAACATTTTAACCAGAGTGATAGCCTTTTGTCTAGAGCCACCAAGGCAAGGCCAAACAGGGGAAACTAGTTTCTCTATCTAGTCATCGGCCCTCATCTGGAGAGAAGGATCTGCCCAAGTCCATGTCCCTAAAGATGTGGCCACACCTGTGCACTTGACCTCAAGTCTTGCCTGCTCTTCAGAAAGAGGTCTCTGTGTGGCAATTTCAAATTCGAAAAAGTACCCATTCCACTTGGGTGTTTGAGGTAATTACTTCTTCTTCCTTCTTTGAGTCTCTGCAGACAGCCTGGCCCCGCCTCTGTCCTCTCCCTTCCCTTCCAGGACAGACAGCATCAAATGACGAAGGGCCAACACAAATAAATGTGAAGTAAAACACCCAACACTGGTTCGGCGTAACGCTGTGCTCTATCGACCTGTTCTACTGCCTAGCAACTGAGGTGGCTCAGCCCAACTTCATTCTCATTTTAATGTGCCACACAGAAAAAGAGACTAAATATATACCCCCAGTTCTGAAGCATATAATCTGTAAACTACAGGAACAGGCGGATCATTTCCATTAGTTTCTTATGTAGCAAAAACCACAATTTGCACCCAAAGCGTGTAATTATATTCAAATTCTGAAAGACTGTCTCAGAAAGAATTGAAATTCATAGTTTGGGGGAAAGTCACTCAAGAGTACACACAGTTATATTCTAATGTGGGGGGGTGACAGAAATATTTCAAAACAATAAAAAAGGGAGGGTGATAACAGTAGCTCAGAAAATATGGCTTGATGGTTTCTAGGAGTTTTCTGCTCACAGAGCCACTCCATAGCTGGTAAGCAAGAGGTGGGGACTGGGTCAGGGGACATGTCTTTGAACAATAACTCAGTTGTGGTTTCCAGATGGGAAACAGACAGGTGAGTACGTAGGCCATCTCCCTCTGCTTTCTGGGGAGGGAGACCCAACTGGGCCAGGCAATGTCTCCCTACACAGGAACCTGCATCTGAGTCCTTTCCCACACTGGAGTCTCCCTACAGAGGAAGCTTTCTAGACACCCCAAGAACGCCTGCCTCTTAGCACAAAGCCAGGCACCTACTAGAAAAATGCACATGGAAAATGAATTTTTATGGAAGCCCAGAGAAATCCTTTGCTGGCAGAATCCAATCCTGGAGGACTTAATCTGGTGAAAAGAAAGATCAGTCTATAGAAAGAGAGATGGGACACAAGGTTGCAATTTGAGAAAGGGTCTTGAAGGCCCTTCAGCAGAGGAGTGAAAAAAGGATGGTGGAGTTGGAGTTATATTGCCCAATTCCCCACTGGCTCTGATACTGACTTGATGCCTATAGCCAAGGCCTCACTTTGCCCATCTGGAATATAAGAGGGTCAGACAATCCCTAAGCGCTCTTGTAGCCCTGAGGCTTTATAAACCTGCTGGTGTGCTTCTGAGAAATACATGACTTCCCCTGCCCTTCACCTCTTCTAGAAACACCTATCCCTACTCTCCTAATAAAGAAGAACCAATCATGTGGCACCTCACTCGGTCCTTCACTCATTCACTCAAAAAACATGTATCAGTGTGGATGTTTCATCTGCCTGCTCCTTCTAATTAGTATCTCCTTGGGTCAGAATGGGTTCAGGCAGACTGATAAACATTCAAATACTTACTATGAACTGGACACTCTTATAGATGCTTTGCAAAGGTGTGCCAACTACATTAATCAGAACATCTCATTAATCTGTACACTCTATTCCTGACGAAAGAGCTTGCTGTGTTTGCTTCCTGTTTCTTGAGATAAGGGACTGGGTGGTATAGCAGAAAGGCCAAGAACTTTGTGCACAGAACTGAGTTAGAACCCCAGCTCCACCACCATAGTACTTTGGTCGAGGTACATAAGCTCTCTGAGTCTCGTTGCTTTTATGTAGGACATGGTGGTAACCTTATGAATATCAAAGGCTTGTGGGGATTAAACGGAATCGTATATGTAAGTACTGGAGGAGAGCGTGGCACACAGTAGGGGTGTGCAATGTGAAGGTGTATGATCCATGCAAGTCTCTCAAAACTCTAAGAGAAGTAGACATAAACCACTGGCTCTTTATACACTCCGTTGCTATGCTGTCCTCTGCTCTGATACAGTTAAACACAGCAGAGCATTTTAAACATAACACAGAATTCCTTTCTAGTGCTGATAAGATGTATTTAAATGAAAGCTGCATTCTTCCTGTCTCGACATGACGCTGTGGTGAATTTGGATGGTGGGCTTTCTAACATCACAGTGTGCCACTCTTGCACATGATTCTGCTTCTGTCGGGGATCGGGGGGAAGAGAAAACCTGGTTGTGGCCTTGGCATGGGTTATCAGTCAAGAGAACAAACCTATAAAATACCAGCGGACCTGGGGAACACAGACCCACATAAGATACATAGTGGTGTGTTTAAAGGCGTACGAATTGGAGAAGCATGCAGTCCTTGTGCCAAGAGCCATTTGGAGAGATCATCTCACTCAACCCCCTCATTGTACAAATGAGGAAGAAATGAAAAAGCCAATTTTTCCCCAATGGCAGTGTTAAGGCCCATACACACGCTACATGGCATGCAGAAAACTACAGGTAAAAGAAAGATAGGTTAGTAGATGAGTATGTTCCATCGTGTGCTTAAATGTTAAAAGACTAATACGATTTAGAAACATAATATCACATCCAAAGTCCCAGAGTTTGTCAGGGAGAAAACTAGGAGTGACATCCATGGCCCAGCGTAAGGTTCTCTCCAGAAGAATTCTGGTTTAAATTTGGGCTCCACGAACTCAACTTTAAGTGTTCCAGAACCTCCCATGCTCCCACCTCCTCTCTAACTTTGAGTCCTGGTGAGTAGAAGCACCAGAAGGGACTTGAAAAGAAATTCTCTATTTCCAGATCTAAAAATAGTAGTCCTAAAAAGACCTGTCTTTTTCCTAGTATAAACCAGATTAAAAATTCAACTTTTCAATGGATGCTGAGCATCGTATAGGAATGTTTAAATTCAGCAGACGTCTTCTAGAAACATGATCCAATTATGTATTTCCAAAATGATCTCAGAATATTTCTTAGGGGCCTCTTCCCTCTTATTTCACTAGATCTCTCAGCTTCTAAACAGTTGCCAGGCTAACTTTTCGCCTGGCATGGTTTTTTAACATGTTATCAAAAAGCACAAGCTGGCCACACATGCTATTTTCTTTTAGTGCCATAAACAAGGAAATACATATTAAAGTTGTCTCCCCTTGGAGGCAAAAAGTGTTGCCGCGGATAAGAAAATGAGGAGACGCAGTAGATCCATGCTCTTTAACCTCAAACTACCAACCAGTAGCCAGTCAACACTGAAGCTCGATTTTGTACCAGGAACTGAAAGAGCACTGTCATTAAAATAGCTCTCATAGATATTTAACCCGTACGCAATTGCCTGCAATGTACAAAGCACAACTTGTTTAATGTCTTCACAATTCCGTGACATCTCTGTGGTATTACTATTGCTATTATCAGTTTAGAAATGGAAAAACTGAGTCAAAGTCAAGCCTCATGACTTATCCAAGATCACAAAGTTCCCAAGTTAGGAAAAAAGACTGAGAACTAGTTCTTCCAATCCTAAATCTTGTGGTTGATCGTTCTGGAGCCCGCCGACCACCACACTGCCCATCCCCATTATCATTCGCCTGTCGTCCTCATTAGCATGTATTCTCTCAACAGTCATTTTTCGAAAGTATCTGAATACAGAAACAAAAATAAAAATAAAGAAAAACACTCAAAAAATGCATTCCCCCAAGAGCTGAATACATTGCTCGGAATTTAGAGCAGCTAAATCGCTGGATTATTGTCATACCTTCTCTCACCCAAGCCTCATGACACATCACGATGTAGACAGATTACTTCCCACTTATATTGTAAGATGAACTTTTACAAAATAAAAACCCAACAGAAAAATAATGAAATTGATACTTTGTTAAAAGGACGTATTTTTTCAGCTGCCAAAAAGGTGGGCGTTTATACTGATTTCACCTGGTTTTTTGTTTGTCTGTTTGTTTTCCTGAAAGGTGAGATGTGAAGGGAGTTGGTGGTGTGTGGGCAACCTCGGTTTACAAAGGAAGTCACTACGTGGGCAGGAGGGTCTGGCCTGGAATGGAAGCAGGGCAAAGGAGAGAGTCTTGGAGTGCGGACACTGGAGTCTGTCTGCGGAGCACGTGGGTATAGTCAAACGGAACCACGTATAGACCGATAGGAAAGCAAACACATGGTTGAACTGAACCTACTGGTATTGTTTTCTCCAAATAAACAGACTTTCTCCTCTCGAGGCACCATCTCATCAGTTTTGTGAATGATTACCACAGTCACTGAAGGGTTATATCTCCACTGTGAAAGTCTGAGTTTAGCAGAGATTCACTGAATGGTGCCTCTTTCCTTCTTTCCCAATGACTGTGTCCTAGAAGAAGAGGAGGAGTTTTATAGGCTGAATCGTGTCCTCCCAAAACTCGTACGCTGAAGCCCTAAACCCCAGTACTTTAGGATGTGACTGGATTTTGAGACAGTACCTTTAAAAAGGTGATTAAGTCAAAATGAGACATTTAGGTGAGCCTTAATCCAGTCTGACCAGTGTCCTCACAGAAGAGGATATTTGGACACACAAGGAAACATCAGGGACACATGAACACAGAGCAAAGAGCATGTGAAGACAATGAGAAGGGGGCCACCTACTAGCTAAGGAGTGAGGCGTCAGAAGAAACCAGATCTGCCAACAACATGACCTTGGACTTCTAGCCTCCAGAGCTGTGTAAAAATAAATTTCTGTTGTTTAAGCCACCCCGTCTGTGATTTTTTTTTCTTTAATGGCAGCTCCAACAAACTAATAGATGGAGAAAAGTATGGATAAGTTCAAGGTTTATCTTCAGAGATCTGCCTCCCTCTCAGATCACCCAGGGTGATGCAAGTCTGAGATCCACAAAATTCATTCACTCAAAGGTAAAACGGAGTACGCTACGCCTTCTAGATCCAAAATCAGATGAAAAAACAATAAAGTTCTTACTATGGAATTCCAGCCATCACCCAGTCTGGTGAAGGTTTTTGTTTGTTTGTTTCATGAAAGCAATTGTTCCAATTATCTCATCTCTTGTCCCTATGATACGGCAGCCCTCATCTCCCCCTGATGCAATGATCCACACTGCAAGTCCTGAAGAAATTTACAGTAGGATATTATCATCTTCCCTTGGTAATCTTTCAAGAACAAGTGAATCTCCAGACCCACCACTTGCCAGCAAATTTGAGAGAAGAAAAACAATGCATCTAGAGGAGAGAAAGAAGGAGAAACCAATTTAATTAATTCATCACCAAGGCCAAAGACATATAAATCTTATAATTTTATCTGTCAACCAACACTATGAATAATTCAGCAAACCGAATCCCAAGAAGGAAAGGAGAGAGAATGTGGTTAGGAAGCAGCTGGCTGAGCAGAAGAAAGTGCTCAACACATCAGAGTAAAACAAGCCTCATGGCTGGAAAAACTTAAGAGGTGGGTCTTTGTGACAATGAATGAGGAGCACAATTTCTTACAAGAAGGACTTGCAGCCCATGCGTCACTAGCGGGACCACGGCCACCACTTTCGCGGAGATGATTCCAATAGAACTTAAGCTGCCTCCCCTAAACACAAACACACACACACACACACACACACACACACACACACACACACCCTAGGTTTTGAGCATGTATTTCCTCTAAATACAGTGTGGTGTGTTCCCTTTTACAACTGAGTTTTATGTCCTCGACGAGTTCCCCCACTTTCCTAAAGAGTCAGGAAGGCCTGCTACTTTACGGAGGATAACATGCAAGGCACACACTAAACCTAGATTCTCAGAAAAGTCCGTTTTCTAAACTATTAACTATGAAAGCATTTTTTAGGCAGATGCTCATTGGAGTTCTTAAAGGTGGGAGAGGAGAAAAAATATACAAAACTCCTTTATGAAACTGCAGGTTGGTAAACAAATGTATTCTCGTATTTATATTTCCCGTACTAACAAACTACCTAGGAGCCTTGATAAGCATGATATTTAAGCATGATGAAAAATACTTGTGGGGATATTCTGAATGACAGAAGAATGTAAATCTGCATTTTATAAAGAATATTTAAATCATATATTAATTAATTTGCTTTGGTATTTGGACCCTCACACCATCCCCCATATTTTTTACTTTAGAGAAGCACTTATCTTTCATAGATGATCAAAATACTTCTGAAATTATCCCTGGCTGAACACCGCGATGTCTTATGTAGATTTCTATCCTCAGCAAGGAGCACACAGCCTGACACATAGTAAATGCTCAATAAATGTTAGCTGACTGACTACTGAGCAGGTGGGAGCATGGCAGAAAACAGGGAGCCTGAGTGAGAGAAGGGACCAACTGAGGGGGAAAACTTACTAGATCTCACTTAAGAAGAGAGAGTTGATTCTGTCCTGAGACACAATCCTAACCAGAGAGTACTCTGGGTGCCTCAGACAGGTGTGGCCTTAGTCTCCCAAACTCATAAAGGAGCGCAGCCTTCTCTAGGCTGCCCTGGGCAGGGTGGTCCGGACAGAGAGGAGAAATGAGCAAGGGAAGCCAGCATAAAACAAACAAACGAACATCTCCAAGTTCAAAGAAAGTTCTTGGACTCAAGGCTCTAGTTTTCATTTTACACCAGAATGAAGGGCATTTACTCCTTTCCAGACAATAGAGACTGTTGCTTTTAACTCTGGAATAAGGTTGGCAGAAAACTATTAGTAACAACATTAGTCTCATGGTGCTGTGCCTCCTACCGCCTCCATCCAAAAGATTTTTTAAAACAGTTGCTGTTAGTGAAGGCTTTGTCTTGGACTGGGAGAAAGCAAGTGTACTCCCAGTAAGAATGAGAGGTGCATTAGCAAAGCTCCGAGGGGTCTTCTGGTGTTTTTAGGACACAAAAGGTCGTAGCTTGGTTGTGGGATTGGAGTCAGAGGTTGGGGCATCTTGCTGATTGCCAGCTTCTCTTGTTTTCAAGCTCAAAAACATTAATTAAATATGCAAGGAGCCTACTTAATATAGATGCATTCACTCTCCAAGCCCCAAATCAATGGGATGGGACTTCAGGACTGAAAGGGGATACTCAAGAGATGATTTCATGAGCTTTCTTATCATAGCCATGCCAGACCCTGGGGTTCGCTGCATGCCACAGCTCTGGTGGGTGAGGGCCTTTTCTGGGGTCTCTAGTCATTTATTTACTTCATTCTCCTTTTCCATCACACTCAATCTTATCAGATGCAGGTTAATGAGAAAGCAGACTGGGAACGAGTCAAAAAGATTCAGAAGTTGCTGAGCAACTGATCCTTGGAAGAAATGAAGTCAGTAGAAAAGAGCTGTGTTTAATCTGTGCAAGGCTCAACCCCTCTAGCCCTTTTCGCTGAAAGAGAGAGAGACAGAGAGCAGAGACAGAGATTGACAGATTTAGGAACCCCTGGGAAGTACCGCTCTGCAAATACCATCACTTAACTAGTAGCTGCTTTTAACTGTTTACATCCTGAACAGAAAACATCAAGACTCCGCCAGCCTATAACCTCTAACTAATGCATAATATCCGTCTCCCTGCTGATCATTTACACTAATTAGCGAAATTTAGCTAATTATCGCTGAGCCTTTCCATGTTTAATTATGGCTATTAGTAATCGTCTGTCTGGCTTCTTTCATCTCCCACTCCCCTCTTTTTCCTTCCCACTCTTTACAATCCCACCCCCACCCCGGGTCCCTCTCCCCCTTAGGAGCTAACAGTTTCCATTTCAATGAAACTGCTTTTGCTTTTGGGGTGCTTGTAGTTCTTTCCTCTCCTTTTTTTTTTTTTTAAGAAAGCCTACACCAGACCCAGCAGGAGTCACAGAGAAAACAGCAACCAGATCAAGATCAAGCATTCACTCCTTCCCACCACCCCTCTCCACCAACCTTACAAGCTCTGAGCTGCTTGACAACTCCATCAAATAAAATTTAAAGAGAGAGCCAGAAAGAGCCAGAGTACGTGCTGGCATTTTCTCAATGTGCCTCCACTTAACACTACAGACAGTACAGAGCAGAAGCCCATGGCTAGGAGGCAGTGGGAAGAACTGACATTCCGAATGGGGTCTGCATGCTAGAGGTCTTCAAACTACAAGCTAGCGCAGGGCACCTCTACTGTGGTTCACTTGTGCAGCTCCCTGGAGGGCTGCTCCTGTCCTTGGGCTCTGTGATTCCTACTCTCCTCAGCACCAGAGTAGAGTGCATAGTAAACAAATATTGAAGATCCCTTCTTTGGAACAGTTTACTACAGCAGACTCCCACCTTGGTGGCAGACATCGCCCTTTCAGAGGCAGCCTGCTCGGAGCTGAATAGATTTTTAAGAGCCATAGATCTCTTCCTTCAATAGCTATGCAAGGAGGGTTGTTCGGAGCAAAACACATCATACCTGTATTGTGTGAACAATCCTACCAGTGCTACCTTTAATTGAAATAACATTGGAATAAATGGTGGAATCAAAGTTACTGTAATTTACACTTGGGTAAATTATAAATGGACTTTGTCTTATCTATTTTGTCACTTCCTATGAAGTAGTTAGCAATATTAGATGTGCAGTTTTTGAGACAGCTGGTCTTTCCCTCAGACATGTGGACAAACATAAAGCTGCCCAAATGAACAATACTGGCTACTCTTTATTAATTACATTTTCTGCTTTCTTACACTCAGCAGCTCTCCTCCCTGACCTTAACCACACAGGTCACTTCAAAGCAGCTCCATCAACTTCAGGCTGAGACCTAAGGATCCCTGCTATCTACTTCCCCATGACTAGCTCCAAAACAAGATCTGAAAAAAGGGTGAAAGCAAGGTGAATGGATATTCTCAAAGTGCAATACCTGGGACTTATCTGATAAGTTGCTTGCCGTCATGGTGGGGGGGGGGGGGGGATGAAGGAGGCCGAAGGTTGCAAAGGGAAAAATGTGGTGTTTGTAAAGCAATGAATAAGAAAGCTAAGGAGAGGAGAAACCATTAGAGAAATTGAGGGGCTGGGGCAGAAAACACTAGCCTTTAAGGGGAAATTGAACATTTTCTTCTCTCATGCACATGCGATGCTTTTTATCATTTTAAATTCAATTTTTTATTTTCTTCCCACCCTTGACATTACCTGAAAGGCGAGTGGGTTAAGGAATCACTATGCCCCATTAAAAGGATAAAGAGCAGAGAGACCCACCGTGCCCTCCTCGAAGGGAAACAGGGGAGCGATAGATAGAAATAGGCACTGAGTGATGCTTGCTGCCATGGAAATGGTGCTCGTGCTGAGAGTGAGACCCCGGCGAGGAAGAGGAGGAGGAGGAAGAAGCTACATTAGAGGAACTCCACACAGAGCTGACGATACATCCCCAGAAGAGGGACCAGATCCCAAGCGTCCAGGCCGGCCGGCGAGGAGGGCTCCGTCTTGCGTGGATTCTCAGGTGCATGGTCAACGCACTGGACCACTACAGATGGGCAGTTTGAATTCCAGCCAGTGAGGAATAATGAAGTTCATGATGCCCAAGGGCCCATCATAGCAGCAGGAATACTTGCCCGTATTTTGGAAAGAGGGAGGAAATAAGCACTTTCAAGACAGATGATGAATCAGTTAAAAAAAAAAAAAAGAAAGAAAAAAGAAAGAAAAAAAGAAAAAAAAAAGATAGAAGGCTTTTAAAAGCTGCTCTTTCCCGGGGCTGAAATTTAGAAAGCCAAAGTCCACCCAGGTATAGCAACCCTCCTAGGGAGCCCCGGAATGCCACACATGTCAGGGGAGGCCCGGCGCGGCTTCCTCCTGATCTCCAGGCGGCTCAACTGCACACTCCGGGAAGCCACACAGAGGAAAGGTGGAAACGAAGGAAGAGGGGGGAGGCAGCAGGAGACCCAAGAAGGTTCAGGTTAGTTTATCCCAACATCCAGGCAGTTTGAACATTTTTTTTTTCTTTTTCCACTTCCATGCGATGCACTGCAGAACTGCCAGGCAAAAGGGGGCTGCAGGTGGGAGAGTTCTTCGCGTGTTCCCGAAGTCTCGGTGGAAGGGCGCGGAGGCTGTTAACCCTGAGCGTTCTGGAAGAGCGCCACGGAGCAACCGCTTGCGTCCTGGGTTTCCAACTGGATGAAAAGCGGTAGCAGCAGTAGCAGCAGCAGCAGCAGCAGCCGGAGGAAGAGAACAAGAAGGACCGGAGGGAAAGAGGCAAGGAGGGGGAAGCCAACGCGGAGCAGCCACCCAAACCAACGTGGCCCTGGGTGGAGAGAGGTGGGTGGGCGAGCGGGGAGGACGCAAGAGGAGGTGCCCGGCAGGCGGCAGAAGTGGCGGAGAGGCGGGCGGGCGCCTGCAAAGTGCGCGGAACTGGGAGGCACAGGTGAAGTGAAGCGAGGAGTTGGGGAGCCAAATTCACAAATGGGCAAGTCATATGCAAATAGCGCACTCCCGAGAGCAAATCAGTGCAGCGCGAGCGCTCTGCCGAGGGACTGGCTGGCTCGGGAGGGAGGAGGGGCCCGAGCGACCCGGAATCCCGGCCCTCCCCATTCAAGTACACGCTCGCTCGTCTGCACCCGCGCGAGCCTCCCGCGCACACCGCTGCCCTCCCCGCGCTCCGCTCCCTCCCAGAAGAGTGAGCGTGTGTGTGCGCACGGATGAGTGAGGCCGACAGACCTACGGACGGACGCTGCGCCTCTCTCTTTTTAAATCACCCTTTCCCTTCTCCTCTCTCAGGCGCATTAAGCCAAATTCGGATGATTAAGGCACCTTTTACAATTTGGGAAGAAAAATGCAGGCTATGGCTAAGGCTGAAGTAGCCCCAGATAGAAATAAAAATAAACCCCTTGAGTCAGCAAGAGCGCTGGAGCGGCTGCACGCCGTGGTGCCGCCCGCACGCTCCCCCTGGCCAGGCGGTCAGCACTGTGCGGGCCACTCTCCCCGGACCCCACCCGCAGAGGGAGAGGCGGGAATCTGCGTCCTGTCTCTTGACAGTGAACGGAAGAGATGGTCTGGGGACCCCGGAGGGTGAGGGATTTGATGGCTGGAGGCCCTTCAAGAAGGTAGCTTCCACTCCCCTGGTGGACAGGACGCTCTTGGAAATTCAGGTCCCAGAGGTTAGCACCTGCGCCAGCTGTCCTGGTCAAAGAACTTCAGAAGCGGCGAGGGCTGCTTCTGTGGGCGGAAGACGAGTGGCTGGCTCGCCTTTGACTGGCCTGGGAGGCGCTGCCCCCGTGGCTGAAGCCTCCGGGCCTCCAGGGCGCTGGGCACCAGAGAGCGCTGCTTTTACATCCAGGCTGAACCTGCAGGGGAGAGCGGGAGTGACAGGAAGAGGGTTGGCGCGCCTGTCCTGGTCATCTGTGCCTCCAGGAGGAAGCTGACCCAGGGCTCTGCCAGAGAACAGTGACATTCTGGAGGATGCGGCCTCCACCCCCGCCTACCCGTTCCCCCGCACTCCGCATGATGAGAGCTGGAGGCATAAACCCAAAGGGCAGCCCTCCTAAACCTGGGGGAGTGGGGCAGGGGGATCTTGTTAGCTTTGATTTCCTCCTTCATATTCACCTTGGTTAAAAAAGCACGTTACATTTGGGGGGAAGTAGAGGGAATAGTACTTGATGGTTAAATCATATATATACTATATGATACTTGCTGGCTAAATCATACATCTATATGTCATATATAATCACATATATATGTATATATATCATAGATATATAATCATATGTATGTTAAAATGTATCTGTCTATATATTGTATCTACCTGTCTCTATGTCTCTCTATATATAATATTTAGGTGGCGTCAGTCTTTTAATAAAGAGCTTACAGCACCTATTATACACCCGACCTCAATGAACATTTCAAACTCACTGAGAAAAAACAAACAAACAAACAAACAAACAAACAAACAGCGATTAGACAGTCCTATTCATCCTTGGGATGCCCTGAGGAGATGATGAGGAATCAGCATTTCTAGCAGATAAACATAACAAACTTATGGATGGTTTGTCTTCAAGGTCAAATATCAAGTCCATTTTAAGCATTTATGGCCGTGATTTGGTATTCTGAAATCAGTATTTTAAAGGTCCACACTGCCTCATGGTAAATGGTGCACAGTCATCCCAACTGGTCTGGTTCTCAGCTGTAAGGGTGATCTGGGATCCACAAGCCTCCAAAGGACATGGCCTTCTTTCAAGGTCTTTCATGCCCTTGCGTAGTGGCCTTAAACTAGCAACACGTACCCAGGAGCACCACAGCAAGCAAGGGGGGTGGTTTATGGAGACTCAATTTAAACCCGTTTCCTCCTCTATAAAATGTGGATAACGCCGTCCCTCACGAGGTTCTTAGCAACGTTAAATGAGATAATGCATATACAACATCTGGCTTACCACTTGAAAAAAGGGTAGCCACACTCTCTGTTCAGTAGAAAAATTAGCTAAAACTCCAAGAAGGTTAAGTATGGTGTGGTTAGGGCCATATGTTATTGGTAGAAAGTTAGAAAGAAACAAACAAAAATACCTTCCTGCCCTAAGCACCTTCCCTAAAGTAGATGATAATTCCCTATCAATCCAACTTCTCCTTAATTTAGTCTCCCAGATGGATTTTCACTGCCCTTTGGATTTATTCTGTGTCATGGCCTTCAGTGGACCTAGATGACCTGACCCAGTTCTACGGCTCCACCTTCTGCCAGGGGACCCCTCACTTACTACTCTCCAGTCTCCCAGACCCTCCTTCCGCTCTTTGTGTCAAGTTCTTTCCCAACCAGAAACCTCTACACTTGCTGTCCCCTCTTGTAAGCAAGACTTTTTCCCAAGATTTTTATGTGACTAGTTCATTTCATGTCTCCTCCCCAGAGGCCCTCTCTGGCCTTCATCTAAACTTAGCCACCACCACCCCCGAAAGGCGTTTATCCCATTACCTTGTTCCATTTCCTTCAGGGTACTATCTGCTTCCTGAAATAATTTTATCTGTTTTTTTTTTTTTTTTTTTTTTTTTTTTGTATTCTAGCTCCTTAAGTTCCCTGAAAGCTGAGCCTTTGTCTTATTCTCTCTACAGCCTCAGTGTGTGGAGGAGTGGGTAGCACATAGTAGGAGCTCAGTAAGTATTTGCTGAATGAATCAATCCAGTGAATCAGTTGCCAGTCTCATAGTCCCATGTTCTTAAAACCATTAGTTTCACTGACCCATTTACCTGGCTTCGGTGACATCGATCCCCAGGGACATGTATTTCCAGAGTCGATGAGTTGACCAACCCATCCACTTAATATTTTTCTTCTTTTCTAAATTGGCACTGAGTGTTGGAAATTCTGTTTTTGACTTCGTCCCGAGGAAGCATGGGAAGCTTAGATGGACCTTTCAATTAATTCTCTGCTAGGCAACAAAGTGAAAATAAATCCTTAATGCTGTACAAAATCTGGAAATGCTGCTGGTGTGTCACAGCTGGAACTATTCATTTTACTTGTCATACTTATAATTTATTTATTTACTTTTTGCAAAATGTCAAAAGAAGTAGCCACGGATTCTGATAAGGCTGATTCCATTTGGGGACCCAGTTGAATACTGAGAAGACATTATCAGAGGATAAATTCAAGACTGGTTTACTTCTCTTCTACCACTCCAAAGAGATAACCCACAATTATCCTGATAAAAATGCATGTTGTTCTCCAATTTAACACACTGTTGAGTTTTGTTTTGTTTTGTTTTCATTTGTCTTCTATCCCTCCTATTTCTCTAGTCCACATATTTCTCTGAAACTTCTTTTCTAATTCTCATTCTTCTCAGGCCTGTCAGTTTGCATTAGGCTGACATATGAAATATATGAAACATATGTATTATTTTTTAAGATTTTTAGCTCCACTGGTACCTTCTAAACACTGCCTGCAGCTAGAGCCCAGCTGAAGGGTTTGTCAACACCGGTGCTACCATCGAAAGCTCCCCTCTCTCCTCCTCAACTGTCTTCTCTAGCGCACTCCTTGAGTGGGAGCACACCGCCCAAGACGAAGCTGAGCACCCGAGAAGATACCAAAGAACAGACACGGATTTAAAAACCTTATGCTCACCATTGATTTAAAGTCAAAAAAATACAAATAATTTCACAGGAACAACCACACTTAGCTCCACTTGGACAGACCCCCACAACACGCTAAACAGACTTTTGGGAACCTAAGGTTTCTAAGTGGAATGTTAAAACTATTAACCAAACCAACCAACCAAACAACAACAAATCAGCCTGTAGCTGGATTTGCTTGCTTAAGAGCTGGGCTTCTCTATTCCTTCAGACTTTAGGATGGGCCATTCTAGGTTTCCTCTGCCTGTTCCAATCTCTGTGCTTCTTCCCACACTCCAGGAGGGGGTCCCAAAACAAGGTGTGAGAGTCCTTACCCAGCTGACCCTCTTTGTCGTGCTTTGTTCTGTACCTCAGCTATAAAGTAGTCTGGGGAGTCTTTTGGCTTCTAAAATAGGCCTTGTGATAGCATTTCATGGTGCCAGGAACCCTAAGTGAAGTTGCCCTGTTGGTCTCGCAATGCGTTTTGTGTGCGCGTGTCCGTTGTCACTTGTACAGACTCTGACTTTCCACTTCACTGCCAGCAGGAGACACCTGTCAAGTTGTTTGTCGCGGGCACATCTAATATGACTGCAGAGACACAGAGTACAGAGCAGTCTGTTTCTGCGTGAGCCCTAAACCCTTAGGCGAGGGCCCTCTTTTTCTAAATATGAAGAACAGAAATCCTTAAGTTCTCGCGGTTCACGAAAGGTAAGTTTAGGAGGAGGAAAGATAAAACAAAACAAAACCAAAAACAAACAACAACCGAACTCTCATAATGTGAAATGAAATAACATTTCGAAAAATACAGGTGGCCCCTAACACGGCTAACCGTTAAACTTTGCTTTATTAGATGTCAGATTTACTTATAGCCACGGAATTCATCCCTCTGCTCATTTAAGAAAGTGATTCCGACAAAAAAAAAAAAAAAAAAGCAGATTTTGATTATATTTTCCACTTAGGGGTATAAAGGAAAAGCATTATTCTTCTAAGCATCACTTCTAAATGTATTTGATTTAAAAAAAAAAAGACAATGGCATCCTTGCATAAGTTGAGGTTACAGAATGTATATATTACTTCTCTTCCATTAACTTAGCATTCTTATCAACGTCCATACTTATTCTCTTGTCCTCCTTGTGGCTGAAATGGGGATATCAGGAGTTTGGATGTTAAAAAATTTCCTTAGGAAATTTTCCAAATTTCTTCAGTTTGATCAATAGCGCTGGGATACCTACTTCGTTAGAATTTCACACATTTCTTCAAGGATAAGAAAAATATGAAATGCTCCTGGAAACCTTAGCCATCTTCCTTTGAAGTCCAAGTGAAACTATTTTATCATGGAAGGAAATTTTCCTTAGTCTCAAGGACAGAATTCAATTAGTTACTTGTAAGGATTTGGGCATTTAAACCCCTGTTAGTCTTCACTAAGCTTACATTGGATATCAGAGATCTAAATTTCACATCCTCAGCATCATGTAAATCTTTATCCAGTTTTAAGGACTCATAGAAAATGAATCATTATTATACAATAACAGAATTAATAATATCATTTGTATGTTTATAAGATAATTACCAGATTAAAGATTTAGAGGGCACTTAGAGAGTGCATACAGATTTAGATCCAGGGCTCTGGTACTCAAGACTTCCTAGGTTCAAATCCTGATTCTTCTTTTTTAGCAGCTTGTGAAAATGTTGACAAGATCTTAGCCTCTTTGTATCTCAGCTTTTTCATCTCTAAACTAGGACTAATCATACTATCTATTTAAAAGGTTTGCTGTGAGAATTCAGAAATTAATATATGTAAAGTGTGTATAAACAGTGCCTGGCACATAAATCAATAATCAATAAAGGTGGGGGAAAAATCTTCTTCTCCAAATGACTCCTTTCTTTAAAGTTATCCCTGCAGAGTTTTCTCTTCTTTTTGATGCAAATCTGAAAAGGAATGAATAAACAAAAAGGTCCCCTGAAATTCCAAAATGTAGAATGGAAAGTCCCTCCCATGTGTTGCCTGACTCATTGGATTCTCTTTGTCCATATTTCACAGAATGAGGAGCAGCTTAGTCATGCCTTTTCTCACAAATATCCTTCGAGCCAACTCCAAACAATACAGCTCACCATGGTCCCAGAGCCAGATAATAAGAGTGTCTGAGACCCAGCACTGTTTGATAAGTAAAAATTTTCCAGTACACGGTGGAACCCACACCATCTCGGTCTGCTTTGGGATGGAAGGTCTCTCGGGCTACTTCTCTTTCCCATTTCTTTATTTTCTTACTTTTTTCCTTTTTAATAAACAATAAATTCTAATTATTTAGCCTTCCCCCTAAAAGACATCCCCTCTAAATCTTTTAATAATTTCCATTGGATTTATTTGGGTATTTTATTATTATTATGTAAATGTTTTATTTCAAGTTATTGTGAATGTGTCTCTAAACTAGGTTCTACTCAGTATAGAAAGAAATAATTACTTGGTGCATCAATTCATCTATTTCATGAACATTAAATTTATGCTAACTATGGGTAAGGCACCAGGTAAAGTCCTGGGGACTCAGAGAAGATTTAAGGCCTTAAGAAGTATATAATTTAGCAGAAAAAAATAAAAAATAAAAAAAAACAAATAAAATGAACCATAAATTCTATCCGTATATACAGTCTCCAAAATACAATGTGATACATGCTAGAATAAAGGCATAAATGAAGTATACAAAAGAACAGAGAATTGAATTAATCCAATGTAGGGAGAGGAGGTACTATCAGGACTATCAGGAGGGTATAGACAAGATGGCATGTGACCTGAGTGTTGAAGGACTAGAGTTCAAATCCTGTCTACTACTTATTGGCTGTGTGGCCTTGAGGAAGTAATATTTTATATTCACTGAGTATCTTCCCTCTATAGTGTAATTATGAATAATCCCCACCTCACAGGATTGTTTTGCAGGTTAACTAAGAAGATATATCTGAAAAGAACATTGTAAATATTCGGGTTCGTTATTATTATTATGAACCTCAATGATTTCAAATAGGAGAGAGATAGGGATATAAATTACGGAGATTATCAGTGTGAGGTGGAACCATCCATGAGGGTCTTCCTAGAGGAGGCAAATCCTAAGCTTAACTTTCACTTGTCACTTATATTGGTAAAGCCTGAGAATTTCAGAAAGATGTCAACTTTTCTTTTCACTCAAAAAAGAGAACAAAACTTGGGGCGCCTGGGTGGCACAGTGGTTAAGCGTCTGCCTTCGGCTCAGGGCGTGATCCCGGCGTTGTGGGATTGAGCCCCGCATCAGGCTCCTCTGCTATGAGCCTGCTTCTTCCTCTCCCGCTCCCCCTGCTTGTGTTCCCTCTCTCTCTGGCTGTCTCTATCTCTGTCAAATAAATAAATAAAATCTTTAAAAAAAAAAAAAAGAGAACAAAACAAAACAGTGCTTCATGGGATAAGGAAAGGCAACTAAAGTAAAGGGAAGGAAAGAAAGAGAAACGGAAAGGGAGGCGAGGAAAACAAAGAAGGGGAAAGCAAAGGCAGGGAAGGGGAAGGAAAATGCACACGTTGGAAGCACACATTCTTTCTCTCTAATGACAGGGTTGCCACATTAAGAGATGTCAAATAAACACCACGTAAAAAAAAAAAGTTACATTGTAGCATAGCCAGTTTTCCTTTGTTCAATTTTTTCCATGCAATTACTTCTCAGATGCTAAAATACCCACTGGATCTGATTTATAAGACTGTGGTTAATTCTGGGAAAATCATCGTTCACACATTCATCTCATTCAAGTGTCTATCGCGCTCACAATTTGATGAAGGGCACATCGTCTAAGATAGGGGTACAGACAGCTAAAGCAATTGGCCACTTTCCTCTTGATATTATGTAGTTTTAAGTTTACTGAGAGAAATCTTTGAGGGGAATAAGATGCATGTTCCCTGAACAGAGGGTACAGAGTATTATCTAAACAGCTCCAAAAATATTTACGTGAAGGGCAATAAGGGCATTTCTCAGTGGTATTGAGAATTTAGCATTTTCCAGAACTAACACTGAGGTCAGCGGAATACTGTGATGTAAGTTTATGTCATAGTAGGAGGAAGAGACTGTTCTCGAAATAGATAAAGCAACATTAAGATAATAATATATAGCATTGATGATATCTAGGTCTTCAAATCTACCATTTCCAATCTGGACAGGCAGTATTAGTTGTTCTTTCCTATCTTCTGTTAACATTTGTCACATTCTGTTATTATCAGTTCAGTTCATATTTGGGTTCCCTACGTGATTTAGAGAGGAATCATGCAGGGAGCAGGCTCCTAGTCCTAGGCTCAGACAACTTGATTCATGGGGGCAGACAGCTTATGTTCAAGTCTCTGATCCATTCTTTACTGGCTGTGTGACCTTGGGCAAGTTACCTAGCCTCCGAAAATCTATTTTCTCATCAGTAAAAAGGAGATCACAATACTTATCTCCAACTTAGCACAATACCGGACAATATGAGACATTCTGTGGATGCGTGTGGAATAGCATTGAGATGTGTTTAATTACTATATGAGAACATTTTTTTTCTGTATACAAAACAAAATACTCCAAAATATGCAAGCGTGTCATTATAAGGAAGAACTTTTCAACATTTGGAGCCATTACAAAATTGGAAGGGATGCTTCGTGAGACAGTGGGCTCTCCAACACAGGAAATGTTCAAATACAAAATGTCTTTTAGGGACACTGAAGTTACTGTTTTGCAGTAAGTGAAAGGATGGAGTATATAACCTATAAGTGTCTTTTCAGATTTATATCTAACACTGATTAAATTTCCGTTTTCAATTTCTCTTTGCCCTTTGCTTCAGCATTTACTTAAATATGATGTCCTGGCCTTATTTTGAGGCTCAAACCCAATCCCTGAATATTGCAAAAATTATAGCACACTCCTATTTATTAAAACCTCATACACAGTGGTGAGAAATCTTAAACTTCTGTACAATGAATCTAGTATTATTTCATTAGAACTTCATTTTTCATTTTTGCATGCAGTACAAGTTGTCTCTAGACACATTAACAATTTTATGTTTCTATTTTAAATACCAAAGATTGTTGTTGTTGTTGTTGTTGTTTTCCACTAGCAACACCTACATAGCTGCTGTTCCTGTGATCTAAGAGGTCATTTTTCATTGGTGGAGAAATCATTGGTATGGAGAGAGTACGTTGACTTGCTTGCCCTATTGTCCTTTTACCACCCAGAAGGGAATCCTGGCAGACTGAACTTAAATAAAACTAAACCCCCTCAAATAAAGACATGTATCTTGAAAATCCTGGGACAAAAAGCAGAACTACTTGGCCAAGGCATGGCCATTCCTTCTCAGGAGCTGGTATGGACAAGAAAAAGTGAGTTGGGTATTCAGAAGACACCTAAGAAAATTGCAGAAACTGAGATACAGAGACAGAGAATGACTTGAATAATATCATACACCACTTCAATATCAGAATAAACTGGAAAATTCCTCTAGAATATAACTCTAGAGTCAGGCATGCTTGGCTCTTAAAGCAACATCAACATAAAATAAGATTATAAGAAAAATAATAATCCAGTAAGAAGATAACCCACTATAAGAGAGTTAATAGACACAACAATGAGAGAATAAGGAATCCAAAAATGTAGGCTAATAGAACAATTTTTTAAAAATTCCAAAATAAATATAATTAAAATGATTACTAAAGAAATTATGGAAATCACAGAGGATAAAAAGGTATTGTGATAACTGACAGATATAAGAAAACTAAAATCTTTTAAAAATGTAACACAATGATTTATTTTATTTATTTTTAAATACTTATTTATTTTAGAGCTATTGCGAGAGAGTGAGCACGAGTATGAGTGGGGGGAGGGGCAGAGAGAGAAAATATTCAAGCAGACTCTTCGCTGAGCATGGAGCCTAATGTGGGGCTTGATCTTATGACCCTGAGATCACGACTTTAGCTGAAACCAAGAGTCCAACACTTAACCAGCTGAGCCACCCAGGAGCCGTTTTAGTCAGTGGCTTTATTATATAAATGCAGCCAAAGAAAGAACTAGTGAACTGGAAGACAGAACTGAGGAAACTTTCTAAAATATAACATAGAGATTAAAAGAGATTTAGAAAATATAAAAGGAAGGAAAACAAAGCAAAACAAAAAGGTAGCCCCACCTTGGTTCATTATAGTGACATCAAAGAACACCACAACTCAAATAAAAATCTTAAAATCAACAGATTACTTTTATGTACAGCTCACAAAACAATGAATATAGAAGCTTTTGTAATGGAAAAAAAATATGCCTGTCAATCTAGATTTATTTATTTATTTAGACAAATAATCTAAGAGTGGAGGCAAACCTAAGACATCTTCAGATAAATGAAGTTTGAGAAAGCATACCACTCATAGATTATCACTGGCATAAAGCTAAAGGATATATTTCAGTATGAAGAAAATAATCCCAGAGAAAAGGGGTGGTATTCAAAAGGCAATGGTGAGTAAAAAGAAGTAATGTAATACGGCTAAATCTAAGTAAGCATTATGTCATTGCTATTACTACCACCACCACCAATGGCTTGTTTGTGGTAGCTGTAAAACAAGGATAATAACCAACATTTACTTAATGTATATGAGCTAGGTATTAATTATTGTCCTTATTTGACAATTAGGGAAAGGGAGGCATAAATTCTGACCTGTCCATACTCACACAGCTGGTCAATGTTGAGTCAGGATTTGAACCCAAGTCATCTATCTACTGAATATATGGTCTAAATCACTTTACTATTCTGTTGCTAAATGGTTCATAAGTAATGTGTGCAACTGCTAAGCCATACGTTAAAAGTCTGACACTTGCTTTCTGCTTGCTCTACTTCCTCTTTTGTCCCTTTCTGGAATGTGGATGTGGAGATGAGACAACTTTAGCCATGTGACTGAGAACATTGACATATCTGGGGTTTTGTTTTTGGTTTTGGTTAACATTTACCTGGTACGTTAATTAAAACATTGATTTGGCTGTTTTAGGTTTTAGAGAGAAGGTTCCTTTCTCTTGGTTTTGGTTAAGATTTGCCTGGTACGTTAATTAAAACATTGATTTGGCTGTTTTAGGTTTTAGAGAGAAGGTTCCTTTCTCTCACACAGAAAAGCCTAAACTGGTAGATGGTCCAAGGCAGCATGGCTGAGAAACAAGAGAAAAGCAATTTGGGGCTATGGATGACCTAGAGAAGCATAACTACCATGTTCTCAAATCAATATTCTAACTAATACACTTGACGAATATTAACCAAGAAATAACAGATTTGTAAACATTATTGTCAGACAAAATAGACTATCACCAAAAGCATCATCATATCCTAAAAAAAAATAAAATAAAATAAATAACCCAAGAGATACAACAGTCCTAAATCTGTATGCACCTAATAACATAGTCTTAAAATATAAAAGCACATATTGATAGATTGGAAAAAATGACAAATCTATGATCAAAAACCACACTAAAATTAAAATGTATATTTCATGGGGGGTATATGTTTTTGTTTGTTTGATCACTGTAAGCAGAAAACAAAAGGCTATAGCTAGCTTAAACAGCATAATTAACAGACCAGAAGTAATAGACATAAAAGGAATAGAGAATCCCATCCTTTCAAGACGTGTGAAAAAATTCAAAAAAAGTAGCCATGTATTAGAATAATAAATAATCAGCAATAATTAAATTCCATATCATCTGCCCACAATGCAATAAAAGTCTAAATAATTTTTTTAAAAAATCCACAACAAAGGAATATTTGTGATTGAATAAGTGTTTTCCCATTTTATCAATGAGATGAGATAAATGAAATAAGTAAAAATAATAAACTGAATGAGGTAAATGTCTATGTGTGCTAAAAAATAATTCCTTGGCCAGAGAGATCAAAAGTAAAGCACAGGGAACATAGTCAATAATAAAAACATTATATGGTGGCAGATGGTAATTACACTTATCATGGTGATCACTAAGTAATGCACGGAATTGTTGAATCAATATGCTGTACACCTGAAACTAATAAAACATTGTATATCAATTATACTTCAATAATAAAAAAAGAAAAAAAAAACTAATTATATGTCCTTAATTATCTATGTACACAATGAAATAATACAGGGATGCTATCAGAAAGAGACCTGTGATCAAATTCTTCTAATTTTCTTCCTTTCTTTATAACAATATTCATCACAAGTTATCCAACATGTCAAAATGTGTACTCTATAATGAAATAAAGCAAATGGCATACAAATGATTAACTTAGAATGTTGGCTATTTGATAATATATACCTGTTGTGCTCTCCTGTACAAGACTTAAAGCAAAACAAACAAACAAACAAACAAAACCCTAGGTTTTCACATAAATAACTTGTAATGATATACATTAGAACTGAATTATACTCAAAGCATTGTGTAGCTCTTGATACTTAATTACATGATGCCTGGGCAATTTACATTTTAGAGATTAAAAACAGTTATGTTCACTATCTGAAAATGGGAAAGACCACATTAAATTAGTAGACAATCTACAATATATTCCATACTCAGAAAACTTGTGGCTATTCAGAAAATTATTGAAGTCTTATGAAATATTAATAAATAGGTGTACTGCCTGTGTTCTTGTCTCAAACAACAGCCAAGTTCTTTATCTCAGAAGTTGCTCCCTTCCCTCTGTAGGTAGAGTGAGTCCCCAGAACATTTACACCATTGTTGTAACTATTTTGTGAATAGGGAAGAGGTTCATTTCCTGACACTGCCAGTCTCTACTCCAAAATTCAAGATCCTAACAAAATCAACTAGAATTAAAAAAAAAAAAAATACTGCTCAACCTGGAAACTAAATGTCAGGAAAACGCATTTGATGCTCTCTTTTGATCCTCTCTAAAAATCCTGGAAATAACATTCCAAAAGAGAACTTTGAAATGAGCAATATCATCAGTAACAATGATGAGTACAGAGCTTATTTTTAAGCCATAGAAGAAAGAGGGAAAAAAAGAAGACAAAAAGCATTTATATATAACTTGGAGTTACAGAAAATCAGAAGGCTTTTAAAAAGTTATACCAAAAGAAAGGTCTATCTTTGTCCCTTTAAACACAGTTTTGAACTAATAAAGAAGGGACTCCATTATGTATGATTTCCAATGGTTTAATGTGGTATGGTTGAGAGAGATATTGTCATGGTGGTTTAGAAATGAAAATATCTGGATTTTAATTCTTGGCTCTAACATGAATTGCCAGACATTAGGCAACTCACTTAACCATAGACTATTTTATAGAGATTCTCAGGTTTTTTTTTTTTGTTTGTTTGTTTTTTGTTTTTAATTTAAATTTTTGTAATAGAAACTGAGGCTAACAAGTTAAACAGCTTTGGAGTAATAATACCTGCTGGCATGCTTGTACCTATTTATTTTCCCTGCTGTATCTCACCCCTGCTTGGCTTGGCCAACCACCCATTTGTTAATTTCAAGCAAACAAATGTAGATGTATTTACTGTGGATACCTTAGGAATCAAGAAAAGAACTCACAAGGGAAGGGTGTTGGAAGAGGGATGGAAAGGCAGAAGCCTTCAGAAACATATATCTTAGCCCAATTCAGGCAGAGAGTGAGCCATTTCATCTAAGGGAGTGTGTCTGTGTGGGAGTAAAGCATCACAGAGGGAGTCATCATGCTTGAGAGATGTAATTTCCTAAAATGTATACTTTGTTGGTGTGCAGAAGATGAACAGAGTAAGGTCGGTGCATCCAAAGAGAGAAGGACAAAAGGGCAGTGTGCTACTGGGTAGTTCTGAATATTTTTAGAGGGTCTGCAACTCCACTAATGAATGGGTGTGACTCATTACAAAATAAATAAGCAGCTATAGAGTTATGGTGAAGCTTTAGGAATAACAACATGTAGCAAAATTTGAAGTTTTGACGTCTCTTCTTGAATGTCTCTCTAATTTAACTCTGCTGGGACAAGGGGAGTCAGGGGTGGGTGTAGAATGGGTGTTGCTTTGGGAGTTACTCACAGGATGGTGGTGACTAAATGTGATCCTGGGGGAGCAATAATAAATTTTAAAAATTACACGAAACTCTTGGCCTTTTCTCTTCAGCCCCCACTCTCCCACTACTGATTAAAGGAAAATCAAGAGTAGCAAAAATAGTAACCCCCAACTGCCCCCACCCCCACTTACCAGATGTGGAAGAGACTTTTGGTTGCTTGATTTACATCATATGAAGATGATTACATGCTGGCCCAAAGGGAAACAGAAACTAAAAATATTTATAAGTTATTACAATTTTTTTCTCCCCTAACTCATTCCCACCGCCAGTACATATAACATTTCTGACCAAAGCTCTGGATGACCAATGCCAAAGTTTATTTTCTTTTTTAAAACATCAAGTTTTCTTTTTTTTTTTTTTTAATACAGTAGTCCTCCCTTACCCACGGTTTTGCTTTTTGCAGATTCAGTTACCCAAGATCAGCCAAAGTCCAGAAGAAAATGATCCTCATTCTGATATATCATCAAAAGGTCAGTAACAGCCTAATTTCAAGTCATAATGCCTATGTCATTCACCTCACTTCATTTCATCATGTGGGCATCTCACGTCATCACAAGAAGAAGGGTGAGTATAGTACAATAAGAGAGAGAGAGACCACATGTACATAACTTTTATTACAGTATATTATTCTATTTCATTATTAGTTATTGTTACTTAGTTGTATGTATGTAGGTATGTGAGGAAAAAAACATAGTATATATAGGGTTTGTACTATCCTTGGTTTTTCAGGCATGCACCGGGGGCCTTGGAATATATCCCCTACAGATGGGTGGGGAAGCACTGTATTAAATAAACCTCTTTGAGACAGTTTCCTTTAATAAGAACAGCTGCAAATAGGTTTTATTATCATTTATAAATCCCCATTTTAAAAACAATGTATTTCATTCTAATTTTTGATAGGCTAATTTGTGTGTTTTTTGACATGGAGAGAACCTGAAAGATGTTCTCTCATTCATCTAGTTGTTAATCATTACAATGCGTTTTATCAGTCTGGAGTTTCTTACGGATTGAACTATGTTACTCCCAAATTCCTACGATGAAGTCCTAACCCCTAATGCGACTATATTTGGATAAAGAACTCTTAAAGAGATACTTAAAGTTAAATGATGTCGAAGGGATAAGACCCTAATCCAATAAGACTGGTGTCCTTATAAGGAGAAGCAAAAAAAACACCAGAAGTGTGTGAGCACGGAGAAAAAGGCCCTGTGAGGGTAAGAGAGAAGACGGCCATCTGCAAGTCAAAGAGAGAGGCCTCAGGAGAAAATTAACCAACTAGCACCTGGATCTTGAACTTCTAGTTCTAGATGAGAAAATAGTTTTGTCGTTAAGCTACCAGCCTACTGTATTGTATTATACCGCCTGAGCTAATATAAGGTTGTCAATAATAACAATGACATCTGTGGAACAAGAGACATTTAGATCCATAAAGAAACTTAGCGCTCATTTGGCTCAAGAGTTCTTAACCTGGAGCTCAAGAAACTGCTACAAAGAAGGACATCTCTTTGCACACCTCCAAAGGGGTGCCTTTTATACCTTAGTCTATGTAAATTGTGCCCCTTGGAGCTGTATAAGTCTACACTATATCATTAGTTAGTGCATAATCTCTATGGATGAATATAACAGCCCTGGAAATGGTCTATAAAACTCCTTCCTTAAACTACATTCAATTTCTTTTGGGACCGCGTGTTCTTTTTCTTTTTCGTCCTTTCTTTTCTTTCTTTCTCTTTCTCTTTCTTTCTTTCTTTCTTTCTCTCTCTCTCTCTCTCTTTTTTTTTTTTTTTCTGGAAAGAATGTCCAAAGATTTCTTCATATTTTCAAAAGAAGTTCATAACCCCCAGATGTTTAAGAACCATTGATTACTTAAAATCCCTCATTCGCAGGTGAGGAAACTGAATGCTACAAAGAGAATGTGCTCAAAGACACATAAAAACACTAATAAAAATAAGATCCAAATTTCCTGCCTCCTAATTTGGTTGTTAATGTATTCTGGCTTATTGTGGTTACTAGTGAATATGATACACACACACACACACACACATACACACACACACAGATATCAAAACATGATTTCATAAGAGTTGAGTATTTCACCTGAACTCAGCTAGGGCAAAGAGCTTCCAGCATTCCAGAGTGTACTGATATGCAGGCAATACTTAAAAGTTTAGCATGTTCATTTAGATAGTAAGGTTGGTAATTTTTTTTTAACTTATGCCCATATTCATCCAGCATGGTATAAACATGTTATACACTACAGCTGACAGTATGGAGGTCTCCATGCATGGGGCTAATAAGAGAATTCCATCTACGAATGTTAAGACTTGGAATTATAGTTTTTAAGTTGTTATGAATCTTTTTTTTTTTTTTTAAGATTTTATTTATTTAAGTTGTTATGAATCTTAAGCTAAAGTATTTGTGTCCTGCCTGGAAATGGTCAAGGGACAGTGAGTGATTAGAAGTCCATTCCCTTCTGGTTCATCATTAGGCCTGGGGTCAAGCATATAGGCCAGAGACAGTGTGCATGTATACACACATTTAAAGTGTGTAAATCTAACCCCCAGCTGCAGAGGTCTTGCAGATTGAATCCCAGCAGCAGTCTTACAGACAGGCTCTAAAAGCCAATAGAAAAGGAGGCCAAGGGCTGCAAGCCTCCTCCTTCACCTTGTACCTATCTGTGCTGACATCGACCCAGGAACCATCCACTTTCCCTAGGTCTCTGTGAATGTCAATAGCCATTTGCCTCCTGTGTAACACAGAGCTCTCGCGCGCTCTCTCTCTCTGCTAGAAGGGCCTCTTAATGTGTGCAGCCCTTGCAATCAGTGTGGCTGCCTCTCTGTCTGAGTTTGTCCTCTTCCCTAATTCCCAAAATGGAAATGACCATTTCAACTTTTTAACAGAAGCTTTACATCTCTGGCAAATATTTGCAAGGATTCTTCTTCTTCTACTCCCTTTTTACCATGTCTCCAAATTCATGATCAGACAGCACCCCCTATCCTGGTTTGCATACTGCAGGGGTTTATAGGCATGGAGAGAAATTTGAGAACTGGGCACTTCACTTGACATTTCCATAAAAATTGTGGGCAGGAGGGCCCAAGAGAATGAGAGCTGATTATTTGTTCATGAAAGACAGACTGACCCAGTCTTTCTTACAACTCACTTTATGCAACATATGAACCAGCATTTGGGCCCTACCTCATTTTCTCTAAAAATTGTCTTCCTCTGTGTTTCCCTGCTGCTGCTTGGGATACCCTGAGACATTAAGTTGAGCTCCAAAACCTTGCTTCTGTCCTCACTCCCACCTGATTGGCATCTGAAAGCCACGCAATGAGCATTTGGGAGAAAGGAGAAGCAAGAAGTAGGAAAAAAACTCCTTGACCACTAGCACACTTGCCCCCCTGCTGCCAGATTCTCAAAGCCCCTGACCAAACTATGGCTACAACTTGCTCATGGGGCTGGGGTCTTTGGAGGCCAAGAGAATATATGGTGCTGAAGGAGAAAATCTACTCCAGAAGGTAAAATCACAGCTTGGAGTCCTCTATTCTCTAGGCATGTCCTCAGTCTCTCCCCCATCCACTGCACACACCACCCCCCTCCCCACCTATGGACTTTGATCTCACCCACCTTCTTTCTGGACTGTGCTTGTCCTTCTATCTATTTCAGGCAATTAAAATCCTCAGGCCTATCTCCCATGTTTTCTCTTCCATGAAATGTCTCCCAATCCATAAGTCAGAACAAATTTCTCCTTCCTGTACTGATACTGAATTTCTAGAGGGGAACCAAACAGATTCTTTCCATGACGCTACTCTGCATACACGCCTGTCTTCTCTCCTTATAGAAGGTCTTGGCTGTGGAGACGGCATCTCACTTAACTTTGCTCGCTTTCTGGTATATACAGTATTGGGTGCTCAATGCAAAAGTGTCAAATTTAACTGAATTATGTTCTGCTTTTATGTTTATTAACCACCAAAGCCCCACTCCTTCAACTTCCATCCCTCCCCCTTCATCTCCCCATCCCCACTGCTTCTATTATTCTCCCCAAATATACCCAACTCTCCTCTTCACTCCATCCCAGAACATTCCATCCAGTACCTCCCCATATCTTGTCCAGCTGAAGCCCCTTTCTTATCCTTGAATCCCCTCTTCACTCCCACCTTGACCCAGATACAGAAACCACTCTGACAGGAATATCTGGAGACAGAAAGTTCATGGCTGGGTAGCCCATATCTTGTTATCAACTCTGCAGTGGTAAGAACTGAGCTGTTAGGACCCTAAACTAGAATTCCAAACACATCATCCCCACTTCCTCTATGGCCAGGACTCGACTAGAGTAGCTCTAGGCTAGGATACTGGGAATGTTCGGATGAGCAGGTAATTTGAATTCTGGAAATAGAATATATTGCATCTCTGGGAAAACATAATCTGAGCTCTGAGAATTCATCAAGTAACTTTTGGAATACAACCCTTTTGAAAACTGAGGCCTGCCTGCTCTTCTGTTACGCTGTGGGCGGCAAGTGGGGTGGTGGTATGACTATGATATGGAGCTTTCTATTTTTGTAACGTGGCAAGGATGCTGAGGAATTCAGCCCCCAAACCGAGAAATGCAGAATAGCACCAGATACTAAATCGTGCAGAGACAATATACACCTATGGTGTAGGTGGCTGTGGGGGTGGGGGTGGGGGTGAGGGACTTGTCGCAAGTACTCTTTAACACCGGTCTATTTCCTGGTTTAGCCTAGTTCAGTGGGCCTGAGATGGAGGAGAGTTTTCTTTCCCGTTTTATTTTTTCTTTATGAATGACTTTATTTTCACTGCTCTATTAAGGCATGCCATCCTTCCTACGTGTCAGGACCCCAAGTTTATGTTTCATTCTTGCAACATTACTCAATTTTAGCTAGACCCTTATAAAACAGAATGTGGAGAGATAGGAGTCCTCTTTAAATACATAGTGTGTTATGTGTATTTATGACAACATGACTGGCAACTCGTTAAGGCAAAATAATAAGGTAGATATATACCTTCGCATATCACAGATATTAGAATAATGTGAAATAGTAAATTCATTTACAAGCCTTGAAGAAATTTTAGGGCAATCCATAAGTAGTGTCATTCATTCCATAGTTCAAATTTATCAGCAACTGCCCTCTGGTACAGTTGAGTGAATGGCACAGAATGGATAGGTAAAGAGAAGAGGGTACAGGAGAAGGAATTAGAAAAGTAAAATAGACTTGATTCTTAGCAAGTTCTAACCTCCCCATGTACTATACTGAAGATAGCTCACTGCTCCATCTAGAAGATCCCAAAATATCAATCTTGGACTCAGTTTTCATTCAATATTATGACTCCCAAGTTGAACAAGAAAAAACTTGGTATATGTATATATATAGGAAAAACTAAAGCATTACTCCATTGATACTAGAGCCCCAACGATGTTCCCTGCACAGAAGGATCTTAGAAAAACCCTAGAGAAGCTATACCTTTTGCAACAGAACAAGTTCTTCATTTGAAAGACAGAAGTTCTCTGTATTTCTGTATGAGACAATGTGGATCAGAAGGTAGAAAAAAAAAAGGTTGGAAGCAGAGCTTAGAAGAAAAACCAACATCTCCCCTCCTATGACTGTAAACAGCAGATAAGGAAGTCCAGTCCTTCTGACACGCAGTGTTCCTTATTTAACACCATAAAAAAAAAAAAAAAAAAAAAAGCTCACAGTCTCTCCTGCCCTATCAGGGGACTAACTAAAGATAGGACACCGGGACCATTTTATAAGTAACCACACGGTGACTACACAGGCTGTGATTCTTCTCTGTTTGGTTGCCTCTTATCTCTTTCTGCAAACGTGTCAACCTGGGATGCCTGCAGAAGAACCTAGAAAAGGAAAGGCAAGGAAAAAAGAAAAAACAAAGAAACAAAAACACAAACCATGACCACAGTGTCTCTCAAAGTCGGTTTGTTTGAAGGACATCTGATCCCACTGTGTTTGATATACCAAACAACACCTCCATTTTGTTGAAGTCCTCAAAGGGAGAGATGTGGGGTTGAAAGAACAGACCAGATTTCCTTTTCTAGGAATGCTACCTGCACTTAATCACATACCCTTCTTTTTTTTTTTTTTTTTTTAAGCTACCTGTTTTTTCCCTGAGGTGAGTGTTTTTATTTGGGTGTCTGATTCACACAAGGCAGTAGGCTGAGGTGAGCCCAAAGTCGTCTCTAAACAGAAAGGAAGGACCGGTTTAGCAAGTTTGTCACCAACAATGAGCCAAGAGTTGAAAGCTTGCTGGATTCATGTCCACACAAAACCTGAAGAAATAAGCCTCAGAGAAATTATAAAACAACAGCTTTTGGAGCTCCTCTAGTTATTAAGTAACAACACTGAGATTTGAATTCAGGAAAAGAACTGAGTCTGAATTTGTAGAAACCAAAGGAGAACAGATTGTTTTAAAATTTTTTATGGCCTTCTGCAGAGAGTTTTAGGCATGAATGTGATAAGAAGACACCAAATGAGCTGGTGGAGGAGGGCAAGAATTTACTATGAGAAAGATTAAGAAACCGATGCTACAAATGCCGAAAATTAGAAGCAGAACTGACCCTACATTTGGATCCCAATCGTTATTATCTTCAACAGGTCAATTTCCTTTGTCTTATAAGAAATCTTTGACTACAAAGATTCAAGACATTATAAAAGGCAATAGTTGTGACGTATTTTTTTCAGTCTGTTTTAGGTTAAATAACAGAGAAAAGTTTAGAACTGAATTTGAAGAATCATTCATCTCATGGTATAATTTCCTGGCTTCTTAGTCAATTTCTCAAGGAAAATGTGATAATTCTACGGGGAGTAAGGATTCCGGATGTTCCTCTTGCTTCATACATTTAAAAATCAGATGTTACTTGCATCTGTTCACTTGCATTAAGCTGGATATGATGGCCTCCCGAAGTTATTAGGTCATTTCTTCTCCTAATTTTTCTTCCCAAATGCACAAATATATTCCAACATGCCTTTGCTGTTGATAAACGTTTCTTCACGACAGACATCCACTGCCAGTACGATGCCTTCACTACCACCCCCATCACCTTACTGCTATCAGGGCTAAGTCCACAGAACTTCTAGCACGTGCCTCTTTAAATAGCTGACATCTGGAGGAACTATCTGATACTTGTTACTTACACTCCACTCAGCATGAACGGAGGTTGGCAGGGAATTTAGCAGCATGTCTTATTTTTAAAATATCTCACACCTCCCCCACGCCCTCCCTGCCTTCGGAGAGAGGTTTAAGCAATACGCTCTTATGTTCTGCTGCATGAGCCTACCACCTTCTTCCCAGACATGCAAATGCTTTAAAAGAGGGCCCAAAGCTTTGATCTAATGCCAAGGTGGGCCACCCAAATTAAATACAAATAAGACAGCAGCCAAAATCTCTTCATTTCAGGGATAAACTAAGAAGTGAACTTATCAACCTGAAGTCAGTCTCTACTGCTTGTTCTGTCTCTCTCTCTCTGTGTCTCTGTCCCTCTGTCTCTGTCTCTCTGTCTCTCCCACACACACACACACACACACACACACACACACACACGAGCTTTAAACATTGCCTAATAAAAATATGCCCACTCTTTTACTGCAATCATTCCAAAGGAAAATCATTAGCAGGTTAAGAGAATTAAGTTGACTTGACAAAACTAATGGGACTTTTAAACTGTGACCTGAGAGAAAACCACCTGCTTTGCTTCTGGCAGACTAGGCTGCCCCGAAACTACCCTTCTTTATTACAGCTGCTATGAGGTCAGATGAACAAATATAAGCATGTTAATGCTGGACACTTAAGCTCCTGGAGGATCTAAGTCCCTAAATGATGAACACAACCCCTGATACTTATTTAGTAGCCGTTCTTCGGGGTCTCAGAGCTAATTTAACTCAGGGGTGTGCGGAGGTGCTAGGGGGCGCTCTACTACAGGAAATGGCATTGGAGATGTAGCATGGAGCCTGCAGAATTGGGGAATTTGGTGTAACTGCTAACAGCTCAATAAGGGTTATCACAAAAAGCGGTGATACTCAATGATGACTAATAACAACAGTAATTATTATTAGGAATAGTGCTAACAAAAACAACTCCAAGAGTTTGAGAATTTCTCCTTCCTTGGAATAGCTCACAGTATTTTATGAGATCAAATTCTGTTTTCATAACTTTCCTTTAGGTACCTGAACTGTTCTTTGGGGGGAGGGGTGTGTGTGTGTGTGTGTGTGTGTGTAAGAAAGAGAAAGACAGAGAGAAGACAGACCAAAAAAAAGGGGGGGGGCATATATTTAATTTGGGAAAACAAAGTATTCATCCTCAAGCAATCCAGAGAGAACGTTTTGTCTTTTCCCTTTCCAAGAGTGAGTATGGTATTATTATTATGGACTCTCTAGTTATTTGCCCCAGATTCCCCATAGCAAATATTCAATCCCAGATTCCAAATGCTCAAAATTGGGTAAATCTGGTTGAATCATCTTCTGCTTCAAAAACAGAGGATACCAATCTAAGGATGGATTGTCAATCAGTTTCTTGAACAGACTTAAAATCCATTATCTGGAGAAGAAAAAAATGTACCAGGCACTTATCATAATTACCATCTCATTGGTCTTCAACTACCAGGTCTACTGTGTATCAATTTCAGAGTCTATGATCCTTGCATATAATAGGGTGTTGAAAATTACACTTAAGCATTTGGAAATAAGTAAAGGATAGTAAAAATAATTAACGTTTTTTTTTCTTACTCCATGTCAAATATTACGATAAGTGCTCGATCTTCCATTATCTCATTTAACCCTGACAACAATTTACAATAGCTACAATTACCCCCATTTTTAAAGGAAGAAATTGTGGCTTAGAAAGGTTAAGCAACTCAGCCAAGGTTACACTGAGATTAAATAGCAGGATTTGAACCTCATGTCTCTGGCTCTGGAAGTCACGCTATTGATCTGTACCTTATTCGGCCCTTTAATAATTACCCACGAAACATCTGGAAATAGTAAACAATCTGTATGTATTAGCTATCATTAGCCAGGATAACACCCTCATGCTAGGATGATCTGACTTACTGTGGAGAAGGCATGTGTACCACGCGAATGCTGGGGAAAACTCTTTTGCAGTTACAGAAGCTGGAAACATGGGTGAACCAGATGACCCACACCACTTCCCAATAGTTTGACTTTGGGATTCTTTCTGTGCAATGAGTTTAGGGGAATGAAAGCAGACAAGTTCCATTTCAAAATAGGGTCAAAAAATCCAGGAAATCTTCTAGAGAAAAGAAATAACTGAGTTGCATCTTTGAATGAGGGATGCCATTTTCTTTCAATGAAATGGGCCTTATATCAACAGTGTCTTTGGGGGGATTTGGGAGTACAGGCAAAATCGTCAACCAAAAGCCCATGAATAATGTGAAAGAAGAGGTAGAATCAAAGAGACATCTCTTTAAACAAAGCAACAAACAAAACAAGAACTATGCTTCCCAAAGCACTAGCAGGTTTTTGTGTTTTGTTTTTAACTTGAGTTCCCCTTCTGAAGTCTGTAATGTAACATGATTTTTTTTTCTCCATGAAGTTCTTTCTTTTCCTTTCAAATGATTGCAGTTGCAGTCGTCTGAGGCCAGCACAATAATGAACTTTGCCTGGGAGACAGGAGTCCTTGATCCAATGGTACGGCAACTTCCTCTTGGCCTGCTTGTGTGCTCATCACCAGTTTAATACTATTTCAACATAAATGATCAAAGCTTCCTCAGGAGGAAATAAAGAAACACACTTAAGGTCTCTCCTTCCTTGAGCTTGCAAAGCAAAGTGAAGAGATTAAATATTCCTTTTCGATGTCTAAAACTGTCTCTGAAAAGTTACCAAGGAGTCTCATCAAGTAACAGTCAGCAAATGAGATGATTTTCCCCATTTCTTGAGACCAACTTACATTTCATTTTTTTCTTTAACATGTCACAGATTTCTGAAAGTGAGTTTCTGCCACATAGTCCTCAGGATCAACTAGAATAAATAAAACATTCTTCGGGCATCACCGCACACATGCATTCTTGCAGCTGTTATAGTAACATGGGCCATTCTGCTGATCTCTTCTCTGGGTAGGGCTGACAGCACTTTTGGAAAAGAACCTTCAGGTTGCACCCTGGGTGTCCTGAGACATACACATGGCTCTCAGACCTTTTACTCCCTCTTGCTTTTAGGAAGAGAGGAGATGAAGAAAAACTTAATTTATACCATGGGATAGAAACAATGAGAAATGGATCTGTTCATTTTACAGTCTTATTTTTTTTGGATGCCATCATGCTGATTAAATATAAACAAGTCCATAAACTAAAACCATGAAGGTATCAATGTATTCCACTTAGAAGAACTCTGCAATTTGCTGCAATGCTTTCAGCACCCATGTGTTTGATTAGCAAGACGTCCAGTCTTGCCCTAGGATCTCCTTCTCCACTTATTTCCTTTAGAAATTCCTGAGTAAGGAGAAGAGCCTCTTACATCTACCAGATTCCAATCCCTTGTTCTGAAGGCTGTGCCTGTACTTGAAAGCTTTGATTCTGCGCCCCCCTCCCCCCAATGGAGCTGGCAACCACATCTAGACTACTGCCTTCTAGGGCCCTTGTCTTTCATAGACAGCAGTAAAACATCTTCCTCCCATCCGAATGCAGTGCTTTCAGAGGCCTCTCCCACAGAAGAACAGTAAAGCTCCTAGTGACACTTTCTTTCCTTTACAAATAACCTTTTCCCCAAACCCAAAGACAATACAGGGAAAGAAGATCCAAGATGTTTAGAACCAGCTTCAAACTTGACCTGGAAAAACTTTCTTTCTTCAACATCCTAGTCGTACCACCTAGTCTAACTGATGGGTCAGGTTGTATCTTCACTGGTGATAAGTCTCCCTTAGGAACCTCTTCTGATCTCCTTTTGGTCTGAGCTCCTTGGGGACCTTCAGGTCTTCACACAGATCTCTATGTGACTGAACTCCATGGGTTCCATGTAAATTGATGCATGTGGCTGGACAACTCTTGCAGTATATTCATTTTCTTAACAGTTAAAAAGTTTCCCAAATATTGTATGGCAAAGAGGAGGTTCCTCTTTGCAGAATACAGCAGGAAGGTGTGTTCTTGCTCCATAAGCTGGTAGAATACTCTTATTCCTGACCTTACCAGCCCTTACTCCTCTATTGTGTTTGTCATTGGTTTGGAGGTCTCATTCACTTCTTTCAATGCCATTCTTGCATCATCTTACTTTCCACTTCCCTCTGAAATCCCGTCAACTCTCTTATAGATCTGAAGTATACCTGCAATTACCCCTCAACCTCCACCTCCGTCACCCCATGACACACATACACATATCCTGTTTCTATTCACCTTCTGCTCTCTTAACATCTAATGTCCTTCACACTGATCTTTAGGGAAAGCATATATGCTAAAATGAGATTCTGCTGCAGCTTCAATAATTGGCATGATGGGAAGAAATAAGATATCAACCATAGGATCTCACAGAAATAAGAGGAGGGAACCCTGTTTTCCATATATTAAAAATATCTCTGGTAATTAAAAGAGGGGGATGACAGAAATAGAGTGAAAAACAAATGAAAAGCAAAGAGATTTCATTTCTAAGCCTGGTAAGTCAGGAAGGTTCCTCCTGTGAAGGATCCTCTATTAAGATGTTGGAAGATAAATTCAATTGCTGGTTATTATGCATTAGTGTTATGCCAATCACCTTGACATCCAGATGTACTTCATTTGAAAAAATGGAGTTGGAGGCATCTGATTT
The DNA here is from genome assembly GCF_023065955.2 of Ursus arctos. Lineage (NCBI taxonomy): Eukaryota > Metazoa > Chordata > Mammalia > Carnivora > Ursidae > Ursus > Ursus arctos. The sequence continues at coordinate 22,411,242 of NW_026622930.1, forward strand.
ACCTACTCTAATGGGCAAGACCTTTGGTTAATACAATAGGCTAGGTAACTGCAGACTAAAGAAACAGTTCTTGTTTGGTGGAAGGAATGGCTACCCAGTGTTAAGTTCTAGGTAAGAGTATTGTCAAACAAACAAAAAATGAAGGTAATGGTGCAATGAACCTGACAATTTCTCAGTATCAAACTTTTCCTTTGGTTTGTCTTCCATTACCTATCACTTAAAAAATGTGTACCCACCAAGGCTCTATCCTTAATGATATTATTCCATATTCTCTCCCTTGATGACCTCATATGAATCATCTCACGGATTCAGCTACTATTTTTAAGTAGAGGACTCCCGATCTATATCTCTAATCTCATCCAATAATCTGAGCTCTAATCACTTGCTGGATCTCTTTCTATAGATGACCCCAACTCACCATTTTCATTACTACTTTCTACCTCCTCTCAACCTTACCCCAAACTTAATGTATATTCCATATCTTAGCTAACGACATCACCATTCTTCCATTTACTCCGGCTAAAAATTTTAAAATCATTCCTTGGTAGGCTCCTTTCCCTCTTATCTAAACTTATATAAACTACAGAATTGGCTATCTCCACAGTGCATTCAGCTCTAGCCCCTCTTTCCCATTTCTTGAACCTGATTCAGTCCCTCAATACCTCTTTGTCTGAACAAATACAAAAACACACTGATGCAGTTCTAAGTTGCCAGCTCTTTTTTTGAACAGGGCCTGCTCCACAATTTCTCCAGGGAAATCCTTCTAATGCACAGTTCACATAATTTCACCCTTTTACTTAAAATCTTTCAGTGAGCATTCAATGCCTATATGCAGAAAGTTCCAAATCTGCAGTATGGTATCCAAAACCCTCTGGACTGTGCAGTATGGCTGGTATCTAGATAGGGGAAAGTGAGAGAGGTAACAGACCGTGATAAGCCTTGTGAGTGATAAAGCATTTGTATTTCAACCTGAGGTGACTGAAGAATCACCGGGAGGGTGTTAAGTGGGTGCGGAAATTGATCATATGTGGACTTCAGAAAGTTCACTCTGGGGCTGGGCTACTTCAGAAGCATTGAAAAACATCACAAGCTATGAGGGAGTAGGGTGGGTGACAAAATCGTGAAATGTGAATTTCGAGTGTTCTTCATGGAGGCCAACACACACGCACACACACACGCGTGCGCGCACACACACACACATGCACACAACTTAAGGCATTGCAATGTAAAATAATAAAGGTAGAAAATAGAAAAATTCCCACATTTTTCAAGAGCTATGGACATAAGGCTGAAGAGCACTATAAATGCAAGTTAAAAATAAAAAGCTTATTTATGTAAGCAAAATTTGGGAGAAAAACATACAAAATGTGAAAAATTAAAGTAGGGAATGGATCTGATGAAAAATGACCAAAAATAAGGTAGCTTCCTAGCCTTTCGTCATTTTCATTTTAAAATGAGACTGGGGGCGCCTGGGTGGCACAGTGGTTAAGCGTCTGCCTTTGGCTCAGGGCGTGATCCCGGCGTTATGGGATCGAGCCCCACATCAGGCTCCTCTGCTATGAGCCTGCTTCTTCCTCTCCCACTCCCCCTGCTTGTGTTCCCTCTCTCGCTGGCTGTCTCTCTCTCTGTCGAATAAATAAATAAAATCTTTAAATAAATAAATAAATAAATAAAATGAGACTGAAAAAGTTTGAAGGGAAAAAATTTATTTTTGAATCAGAAAAAAAAAAATAAGGTGATGATTTTCTGCCAGGGAGAATATGTGTGGGGAACCTAGTTGGTCTTTCCTTGCAGAAAAAGACCTACTGTGGAAGGTCCTGTGGATGAAAGGGTTTGATGGGTTTGGGGAAAGTAGGTCTGCGAAATGAGGACATGAACAGATTGTTCTCCTACTACTGCCTATTAATATGACAATAGACATTTTGCTAATTTTTTTCCTTAACTTCTTCTTGATTTAGTGACATTTAATGTCAGAAGTGAGAAGGAAGGCTGCAGGACTTAGAAGCAGAATTTTTCTCTGGGTCCGTAAGCTGAAAGTCTTCGATTATTCATCTTTAATAAGGAGTAAGGATATTTAGGTACTGGAGGGATGGGGAATGTAAGCAGACAGCGTGGAAGGGGAGGAAAAGAGAGATATTACCATGAAATAATAATACGTAACAAGTCTAATTTGGAATGCCCTTTCCCTCTCCTTTACCACATAGGCTGCACCAGCAAATGACTCCAGAGTTCAAGCAGGTAAAGCAAATGCATGAAGTAGGCTGGACTTTAGAATTCTGGTGTTCAGGCATTTTCACATGTAGTTATTATTAGAACTGGCCATCAGCTGTGGTGTCGGTGAGGTGATGGGAAATGCTGGGGCTGCAGCCACCTGAAGAATGCCTAAACCCACTGCCACTGACTGATCTCTGGCAAATTTCTGTGTCATGGCAATGCAGGCCCAGTGTTGCACTGTCCTTTGATTTGACAAGAGTAGTGAATGATTTTCATTTTTATTGGCCATATCCCATTTTCAAAATGTTATCTCAAAATTATTTTTCAACCTTGTTGGAACAAACAAAACTAATCTGTCAGCCCCGTCCAGCTCTGCTTTATACTATTTGCTGCCACTAACTGCAGAGCAGAGCAGACTTAACCTGTATCTTTCACTTCCTGGGACTTCTATTTCCTTTCAAAATGCCTAAGGTTTCAAAGCCACGATGTGAGAAGAGACAGAAATGTGTGTCCCGAATGGCTGTTCACATATTTGAGGACCACAAGGGAAGGGTGAGCTTTGGGCTGGGTAACAACATGGTTGCATTTGACCAGGTGGAAAGAACAGGTGGGTGTCCCAGGCACACAGCATGTCAGCAGAGCTCTGGACAGAGGTCCTACCACCACCATTTATACCAAACACTCTGACTAAGGGCATTTCATTTGATTTCTTGAAACTACTCTGTAAATGAGAGAAGAAGGCATGTGTGAAATTCTGGAACTGGGAAAAGGCGAATCAAGCTGGATTAGAAATCTGAGTTTCCTTGGCCAAAATCATACATGGCTAGGTGACATCATTTCAGCTTAACAAGGATCAGAAGTAATTCAACTCCCATTGCAATGTTAGCTATTTGATCCAGGCACGGGAACAGGCTACTTTGTGAAAAGTCTCCCTTACACTATCAATTTCTCCTATAGGAAGAAAGGAATGGGAAAAATACATAAAAATTCATACACTGCAATGTTTGAACTTTTCCTCTTCTTTCCTTGGTCTTCTGGTCTTCTGAAATGCTTTGAGAGGCAGAGCTATACTTTCCAATAGAAATGACAACTTTACAAAAACAAAGTCTGACTAGAACTAAGTTGACCCGCTACCCCTGCAGTCTTTCCTGTGCTAGTTATCCATGTCATGCTGCTCCTGACACGTTACCAAGCACACGGTAGTATCCCTCCCCCCTTCTGCCCCACCCTCGCTCCCTTTTCTTTTTCTTCAAAAAAGTTCTTGAGTGTTTCTGTGTGATGGATGCTGTCCAGAGATGAAAGACCATGGACTCCAACCTCCTCACAGACTAGTAAAGCAGGTGGAAACTGAAATGAACAATGAGAAATCAGAGAATGGGATCCAGCACATAACATGGGCTAGGAATCCTTGCAACAAAAATGAAACTCATCATTAGAAACAAGGATATTAGGGGCGCCTGGGTGGCTCAGTCGGTTAAGCGTCTGCCTTCGGCTCAGGTCATGATCCCAGGGTCTTGTGATCCAGCCCCGCATTGGGCTCCCTGCTCAGTGGGGAGTCTGCCTCTCCCTCTCATTCTGCTCCTCTCCCAACTCATTCTCTCTCTCTCTCTCTCTGTCTCTCTAGCAAATAAATAAATAAAATCTTAAAAAAAAGAAACAAGGATATTAGATATCATTTATTATGAGTTTGCTATGTGCTGGGCACTGTGGAAAACATGTAATATAAATCATCTCATCTAGTCATGAAAATAGTTAAAATCTGGGCTTTAAAATTTACTGTCTTACTGATAAGGAAACTGAAGTTTAGAAAGGATGGATATCTTGGCCAAGATTACAGAAGAACTCATTTATTCTCTTCTCTCTTTCTCTCTCCCTCCGCTCTTCCCTTTCTCTTTTCCACAGTCGCTGCGTGTCTCTGGATCTGCAGAGGCAATGACTCACGGCGTGTACAGCCTGTTACATGGTGCGTGGCAACACCGTAACTTCTCAATAATGGTGACTGTCATTGCTTGGGTACATCACAGAAGGCTTTTCAGGGGAGGCAGTGCTTGAACTAGAAATTGAAAGATGCTCAGGTCAAGTAACTGTGACATTTTTCATTTCATTTAATATTTATTAGGGACCCGGTGAGATGGGTGTCATTAACCTCACCTTTCAAACGAGGAAGCCAAAGCTCAGCAAATTTAAGTAACTGGCTCGGGGCCAGAAAGCTGGCAAGCTGGAGGCTTGTGACTGGGACCCACCTGTCCTAATTCAAAGGTTAACTTTCCGCTATTACATCTCTGCCCTGATGGCTTTTAGACCCAACAGTTGAAACCCCTAATCCCTTAGTAAAAGCAGAGGGAAACACAGAAGAGATACCAGCTTCTTGTTAATCCTTTTTCCCTGAAGTATAGGCTTTCCCTTGGAGAGATAAAAGATACATACAAATGAGTAAAAATCATTGCCTATTCAGTAATGCTTCCAATATGCGCTTGTATCTTCTCAAGTAACTGAAGTAATTATATGAAAGTAAGGAAGGGGAAAGAGCCTGGTGCAAAGTGCGTGTTTGCAGGAAGGTCTCTTCTTAATGAGCTCTCTGCTCAGTACAGTTTGTTGTCTGGAAAGGGAAGGTGTGAACAGAGCCGGTGCAGATCTGCTAAGAATTAGTCCAACTTGCTCCCATCAATTACACTGAATTTTCTGGCAAACCTCTCTACTGCTCATGGGAAATTTCCTGACAGGATGCTAATAAATCTACCTAACCTTGTCACCCCCCCCAATATGCCAAATTTGCAGTATTCAAGATAAATAACATTCATGCATTATAAGACTGAACTTGACTTCTCAGAATTTCCATAAGGCTCTGGCAGGTTAACGAGTGATTTTTTTTTTCTTTTTTGTCTCCAGAACATAAAAGAAAATGCTTGTCTTCAGAAAAGCACCAAATTGGCAAAGTGTTTTGCTGATGGGCCCATGTGAGATGCAAGGAGCCTGGGATTGGGAGGGATCATGGTCATGTGGCATGTGTACAATACAGTGCCATGTTGGAGAAGCGTGCATCGAATAATGTAGAACACTGGATACACTTAAAAAAATCTCAAATGCCTAGATCTCGTGACCCATCTGCCAATATTGAAGCTAATATCTGCAGGTTTATTTTCTACCCAAATCATTAACTTCCAGTTGCAGAAAGGAAACTCATCAAAAGTTAGAAGCAAGTGTATTGCCCAAGGGCAAGAGTGATTATTGGGTCCAAGAAGAACAGGTAGCTTTGCTTGCTGATGTTCCTAGGTGACACACCATGGGTAATGATAGGGTGGCATCTTTGCTAAGAGCTGAGCTCTGAGGCCAGAGAACATAGGTTCAAATCTCTGCTCTGCTTCTTGCAAAGTTTATAAAGTGACGATAGTATGGTGACTAACATAACATAATAAAAAAATTGTTATAAAAAATTAAAATAAAGCGGTGATAGTAATAGTATACTTTCCATTGGGTTGTTTTAAGAATAGGATTCACTTTGACAATGCATGTAAAGCACTTAGCACTCAGTCCAACACATAGCAAATTCTCAAAAATAAGATTATTTACTTTTATGTAAGCCATATTCTTAGCCAACATCCCATAGGAATCCCCCACCTTCCCAGGCCAGCTGAGCCAGCTGTCCATCTGCTCTATTCTCATGATACTCTGCGGATGCCTCTGTCACCACACTTAGCAAATTATATTATAGACCATGCCACTGTGTTTGCTTCCTCTTGTAGATTATGAAATCCTTAAGGGTAAGGGTCTGAATTTTTATATTGTATTCCATTGTATTTATCTCCTAGTTCCATAAAGTACCTAGTACATGGGCGGTCATAAAAAAATGTGCAAATACATTGTCTCATTTTACTCCTCTGAAACACAGAAAAGACTAACATCTCAACCTCTAGGTTGAAAGGACAACTGAATAAATTATTATGCTATATTTATGTCAAATAAGATTCTTCTGGGTTTTTTCTCAGTAAAATTACGGGAGGAAAGAGCTCTTAAGTTCCTATATGTTAATACTATAATTACCAAAGGATGTCACAATCCATTGTAAAATAGCCTCCCCTGTTATTGTCCTGGTAGAGAAAGTGCATAATGAATGAACCACAGGTTCCTTCTCAGAAAATCCTTCCTTCCAGGCAGAGGCTGCAAAAGGGCATTTGGGGGGTGTGGGGCCCCCGCTGGATCTGCCTGATGAACTAAGAGGGGTTTTGCCCTCAGATTTCCCTTCTATAGCTAAACTGTGGAAGGAGACGAGATGCCCTTCAACAGATGACTGGATTAAGAAGATGTGGTCCGTATATACAATGCAATATTACTCAGCCATCAAAAAGAATGATTTCTCAACATTTGTAGCAACATGGACGGGACTGGAGGAGATAATGCTAAGCGAAATAAGTCAAGCAGAGAAAGACAATTATCATATGGTTTCACTCATTTATGGAACATAAGAAGTAGGAAGATCAGTAGGAGAAGAAAGGGAAGAAGAAGGGGGGGTAAAGAGAAGGGGGAATGAACCACGAGAGACTATGGACTCTGGGAAACAAACTGAGGGCTTCAGAGGGGAGGAGGGAGGGGAATGGGATAGGCTGGTGATGGGTATTAAGGAGGGCACGTATTGCATGGAGCACTGGGTGTTATGCACAAATAATGAATCATGGAACTTTACATCAAAGACTAGGGATGTACTGTATGGTGACTAACAGCATAATAAAAAATTATTATATATAAAAAAAAGATTTCCCTTCTCACACTTCCTAATGACCTCGGCAGAAGAAAGACTCGAGAAGGGAAAAAAACACAGAACTAAAAGGAAATCCTACTAGAACTTTCATCAAAATTGCAACTATTCCTCACCTGGAGGTAACAACCCTTAATCCCACTTAGGTCCAAGGTAAAGTAAATAAACTCTACCAAAGGAATCCAGACGATATACAATTAAAACAGCTCACAGAGTTGCAACTATTGATCTGAAAGATTCTGAACATTCAGCAGAAGTGGTGGACAATAGGCAGGTATTCTTCTAGGTTCCGAAACGTTTCCCATTAAACCAGTGCTCATGCTGACAGGTCTTGCACATTTCTTCAGCTGATCTTCTAGGATCTGGGCTTTACCTTCCCATAAGCATAAAGAATTCTGATCAGTTAAAAGCTTAAGCTTTGCGGTCAGACAGACCTGGCCTTGAATCACTGGATGTGTTACCCCGGATAAGTTATATGCCTTTTTTGAGCCTTGTTTTTCTCATCTGGTAAATAGGTGGTTACCAATTATCTACCTTATAGGGTTGTAATGAGGATTTAATTTAATTAAACTTAATTTTATCTTTTTTTTTTTTAAGATTTTATTTATTTGCCAGAGAGAGAGAGCACAAGCAGGGGGAGCAGCAGGCAGAGGGAGAAGCAGGCTCCCAGCTGAACAAGGATCCTGGGATCATGACCTGAACTAAAGGCTGACGCTCAGCCAAGCGAGCCAGCCAGGCGTCGCAGTGATTTCATGTTAAATATGAACGTGAAACCTATTAAAGTTCTGGCACAAGAAATCCTCAAGAAGTGTCACTTTTGTTGTTGTTCTTGTTTTCATCACTATAGACTTTGGTATTATCAACTATTTTCTTGTTCCATGTAAGAATGGTCCTCCAAATCTTCCCATGTGGTCCCCCAACCATAAAAATACTGGTTGGATAAAAGACAATTGTTTTTACTATAGGGTCCCTGGGATTTGTGCCATTTCTCCAAGTAAATTCGAATGTGGTTTAAAGAAGAGGTTGTGGATTTTGTAAAGATAAATATATATAGAGAGAAGGACACACACACACACACACACACACACACACACACACTTTTTAAATTTTATTGCATGGACCCAGTTGGGAGAAATAAGATTTCACTTTTAGATTCTTCACCTGTATGGCACAGGTATAATGAAAATGCCTGTCAGGGAAAGTAATGTGTTTAATATCGCACCAGTCTTAAACATCAGCAGAGATTTCTGTGTATTGCAAATAATTCCATCACCTGCCCATATTACACTGCTCTGTGTTTTATCTGTGGTAGGATGATATCAATATGTCAAGCATGAGGAAAGGATGTTTTATGAGATTGATGTGGGGAAACACAATGACAAGTACATAAAAAGGGCAGCCAAAGATGCCACAAAGTTGTCAGGGGAAAAGGCCAGGATCGCTCACGGGTGTGCCCTGAGTTTATTCTTTTCCCCCCAAGGGTCCAGAGACTGTTAAGGCTGCCTGTGGCCTTGATCAGGGATTTTAAGGAAGATAAAACAATACTGATTTAAAAAAGGCCTTTCGGCAACTGCTGGGTGCCTGGTTGGTGAATTGTAGGTGAAGGATGTCAGGCAGCCTATGGGAAACAAATATAAGTGTTCCAGGGTGAACTAGGGAGAAATTTGCAAGACCCTGATTTTATAAGGTACCATGGAACGGAACTTCTCTGGGACCTGGGCTATGACTGGAGGGAGGAAGGCGGGTTTTTCTAGAGAGAAGGACTTTGCATGTGGAGAAGTAAAATAGTGATTTTCAATCTGGATGGAAACCATTTTTTTTTATTACGTTCAATTAAATTCTTACTCTTAGCGCCCTATGTTTCACCTTTGTTATCTCTTCTCTTCATTTTCCTAACAGCCTCTAAATGATCACCTCACCTTTCACCTCTGCCTCTTTTATTTCCTCTGTATAACCAATGGTCTTCATTCCCTTCTATAAAAGTCTCAGCTTCCAGAGCCAAGATTCAAGGACCCACACTATGTCCTCGTTGTTATTATTTAGTACTCCTTTTTATATACTGCACACATAGAACCAAATTAACTAGTTTATATTCCGGTGTTAATCCCACAGCTTTTCCCCTTTGTGTACTTGCCACGCTATCCCCATGACTGCAAATGTCTTCATTGTATGTCTTCACCTAGGTGAACATACCCTTCAAAGGACAGACCAAATAGAATTACATCCATGAAGCCTTCTCGGATTACTTCAGATTTAAAAAATTTTTGTCTCTGAAATTCCATGACATTTGACTTGTATCTCACTGATCTGTTTTTATTTATTTATTTATTTATTTATTTATTTATTTATTTAATTCTAGTCATTCCATATAGGTACTGAAATAGAAGGTCCTTGAGGGCAGGGTCTAAATCCTTAGTCATGGGTCAGAGAGGGAACCTGGCACAGAATGGCTCTTAGTAAATACTTGCTAAGTGAATTCTAGTATATATTTTTACCCATTGTAGTGTCTTCTACAGTGCATACAGGCGGTGCTCAAAAAAATAATTATTGATGAAATAGATCAAGTTAGAGAAGTCCCTGAAATGCCTGAGAATAGCTTTATACATAAAAAGAAGCATGAAAAAGAAGAGGGGAAAGGAGGAAAAGAGGGGAGGAAGGGGGGAGAAGGGGAGGAGAAAGTGGTGGGACAGGGGAGATCAGAAAAAAGAAGAAAAGAACTTCCAATAGGCATGTTGACATATTCTAAGTTGCAAAAGCTTTATTTTTCAGGAAATGTGAGTCAAGGTCTCGATACCGCATGAGTAGCTGTTTCCAAAACCTACTTGCCCCTAATTTGGTTAGCTGCATCGTGAACAACCTTACATTAGTAGTGGCTTGGCGGCCAAGAGAGACCAGGCTGGATATAGGGTATCACTTGCTGAAGCAAATATCTTACACTGATTTCGAATAGAGACCCAAATACCACAGAGAAATACTAGTTACATCATGCTTTCTCTGGAACTGCTGCTGAGGGGTACTTGAAAAAAAAAATCACCTAAATCTCCCAACTATACATAAATATTAGAAACACAGGGGTGCCTGGGTGGCTTAGTCCTTAAGCGTCTGCCTTTGGCTCAGGGTGTGATCCTGGAGTTCTGGGATCGAGCCCCACGTCAGGCTCTTCCACTGGGAGCCTGCTTCTTCCTCTCCCACTCCCCCTGCTTGTGTTCCCTCTCTAGCTGGCTGTCTCTCTCTCTCTGTCAAATAAATAAATAAAATCTAAAAAAAAATGTAATTGTTTAAAAAAAAAAAAAGAAAGAAACACAACATGAATAAGCCTTTCACTCAATGATTGGAAACCACGTCTGGAAACCATTTGCATCAAAAGCCCTTGGGGGTGACTGTTTAAAAATGCAGATTCCTGCCCATATTCCAGACCTACTGGTTACCTGCATGGCAGAACCTCTATAAGGAGGAAAATAAGATATATTACTAATATCTACCATTTATTTCATTATATATATATAATCATAGTTCTTGGCCTTGGAATGTAAGAGGCTTTCAATTACTGATATATATTAGAGTTAACAACTTTTTTTCAGGTTCGCCTTCTTTCTTGGGCCACAGACCCAAGCATGCAAATTGTACTCCTCAAGTGTTTCATATCCTGGTGGGAGAATATGTCAATATGTACATATGAACAAATAGATGGAGAACTGTCAGATGTATAAATAAATAAGTTAGTGATTGAGGTATTTGGTATGTAACTAATCTAAGTATTTATACTCTCAATTCTACAACCCGGACTTGCTATATAATTCATTAGGCCGAGTAAATGAAAATGTGCAAAATGTTCTTGCTTAACCCCACATCATTCACTCTCAGGTGCTGGGAAGTAATAATCATTTTAATTATACAATATGGATCAGGGAGGTTCCTTCTTGGCACAAATCTCACAGCAAGCCAAAGGGACATAAAGGCTTCCTGACCCTTTATCCAATGATGTTCCTCTTATTCCTATCCTTTACTGTTCACATAGTTTTGATTGGCTACTCAGAAGTAGGATTTCTTCCCCACTTCTTACACAAATATAGATATGTTAACTTTCATGTTGTGTAAGAAATGCCCTGAAAAGTTGAATATAATTTCAGCTCTCATAAATCAAATTCTGAAGAGAAGAAATGCTGGAATGAAAGGGTAGAAGTGGAGATTAGTACAGTTTGAATTTTTTTACAACATATTTATTATCTTTTCAAAACTGATTATTTTTTTAAAATTACGTGTGTGTGCGTGCACATAAGCTTATATAAAGCATATATATATATGTATTTTTTTTTCCAAGTATGGTATTTTCCAAATTGTGCTCCCAGGAGCTGGATATTAGTAAGTATTATATCAATGAATATTACGCAAGTGACTGGGCAAATGAATTCAAGAAACCTTGAGTTAAAGTTAAAAATGTGTATGTACCGTAAGACTTGGCAGAACCTTTACTTCGCTAACATATACAATGACTATCTAAGGGCAGGAACAGAATTCAAAAGCTTCCTAATACAGATCTTCCTTGACTTATGATGGGGTTATATTCCAATAAACCTACGATAATTTTAAATATTGTAAGTCCAAAATGCATTTAATACACCTAACCAACCAAACATCACAGCTTAGCCTTGCCTACCTCAAACATGCTCAGAACACTTAGCCTCGTCTACCAGACTAAACAGACTCGTCTACCACATCTAAACATCTAAAGCCTGGTCTATAATATAGTGTTGAATAGCTCATGTAATTTATTAACTAGTGTACTGAAAGTGGAAGACAGAATGGTTGTATGGGTACAGAATGATTTTAAGTGTACAGGTTGTTTACCCTGTACTGGGAGCTGGGGCTCACTGCCACTGCCCGGCACCGGGAGTTATCATACCGCCTACCGCTAGTCCAGGAAAAGATCATTAATTCAAAAATCAAAGTACAGTTTCTAATGAAGACATATAACTTTAACACCATTGTAATGTTGAAACATTGTTAAGTCCAACTATTGTAAATTGGGGGTCATCCGCATATTGTAACCACTGAATACCTTTCCTGCTCTTTATTCCCAAGGACCGCACCATAAGATTGGTTTTTAAGGGAATGTATGTTGGGCAACAGCAGTCTAACAATATTTTTCTTTAAGTGGGACCACCATTGTATCAATTGCCATTGGTGTATCTAATGTGGGGCTGAAGGGGGGGGCTTCAGTAAACAAGGTTTGTTTATTTGTTTGTTTCTCATCACAGCAAATATCCTTTGGGTACCAAACTGAGAAGGCCCTATTCACTCCCAGAAGTCCCCTCTGTAACCAAAACAGCACTGCTCTAGAGAAATGTTCACACATTCTACAAATTTTTTCTCTCAAAATTATTTAGATATTTCCTTCATGTCAGGCCTTTCATTAAGTAAAATAGTGACAAGTTTAGATAGTGTCGTGGTTTGATTCAAAAGAATATTAAGGAAAAACAAAAACATGACACCAAACAAATAAAACATAAACATGGATATCCAGTTTAAAAAAGGTCTCTTAACTGTTATTCCCTATCAATATTCAAGGACCAACATGTAACTTGTCACTAGACTTCCTGGAAAATCTTGTCCAATTTAAATCTAATCATCTTTTATAAAGAGTTTCTGATTCTCTCTCTGTCTCTCTGTCTGCAGTGATGCTGGAGTAGAGCTTTAGATCACTCTAGTTTTTGGGGAAAAAAAAAAATCAAAGTTATTCCAAAGGTTTTATAGGTAGAACATAACCTAGTCTCTTTAAATGTGAACTGAACTGGAATCCACTCTATGCTCTTAGGACCAAATCCTGAATCAGACTAGGTTTATATATGTCAATGCCCACAAAGTAAGAAGAGGACAGTGGATGAAGAGGGAACCCATTAGTGTATTTAGAACTCCCCAGTTCTCTCGTCCTAGACCCTGAGTCCTATCTCTTTTTATATCTAGCACTTTGCACATTGTTGATGCTCACCACACATTTGTTGGAGGGATGAATGTAGACAGTGAGTTAGGGATGAAAAAAAAATTCCATCTAGAATAATGGTCTTAAAAGTCAAATCCTTACTGAGATTTCAAGGCAAGAAAGATTGGTAGACTGCTATAAAAACTTGGTGCTATACAGACTTACTGGTTAGTAAAATTGACTGGCCTGTTTTGTTGTTGTTTTTTTTCTTCCCAGAGAAATTTAACAGAATTTATGTGACACAATATTCATGAGGATTAATGGTCTCATTTTGGGAAGGTACTTTGAGATCCCTGGAGGAAACATGAAAAGATTTTAAGTAGTTTATCTTTAATGAACCAATATCTCAGTTATCTAAATAGAACTCTGTTTCAAATGTTAACAGTATTTATTTTGCTGCATATTAAATACTTATCCATGTATGACAACCATTATCCACAGCACATTATGTCATCGGTTCAGATTTTACACCATGTAGACAATGAGACTCTCTAAGAAAGCTTTAGGATAGTGGAAAGTGGGATCCTGCACTGGGCTTGTGTATCTGCAGGATGCTAATGGGGAAAACTCCTTCCTGAGCATCACAGGTAATCAGTTTATTCCCTGGAGCATGAGATCTGATTACCTTTATCTGTACTTCACACACATGCAGTTTATTCGATCTGTCAGCCTAACTGAAAGAAATTCTGATGGGGTACCCGTGATTTTAAGAATTTCTCCAACTAGAAAGCAGGTGTCACTGAAAATGAGCAACCCGTAAGAAATACTAGAAGAGATGCACTCTAAGTTAATATCGAGAGGCTCAACAGCCAAGAAATATGAAGTGTTTTTCCACAGCATTCAAAGAAGACAGAAAAACATCTACGTGGGGCTGTATGACTGATGTGGATTTTCGAACTTTTAAAAAGAAAGTCCTCTTTTCAATACGATTTCAACATAGCAGATACCTAAATACAAACTCGCTCATCCAACATCAGGTGTTTTAATGATGATCTTAACATATTTTTTTTGAAAAAGGTCAGATGAAAGAGGTGACGATGGACAGAGAGGATGAAAACAAATTCCAGATTCTATAGGACACAAAGCTGACCCATTCACCGTTCAGAGCTATAGTCCGATGAACACCTGCTCTACGGCCCGGCTCTCTTGCTGTGTGACCTGAGCCAAGCTACTTAAGCTTTTTTAGCCTCAGTCTTTGCCTCACAGAATATAAAATACTTTTAAAGGTTCTTCCCTTTCCAGTTATTTCCCTAGGTGTTCATGTTCTCTGAGACCAATAAGGAAGTAGCTAATTTTTTAATGCTAAATGTCTACTGTTTTCTTTTTCACACAGCTACTGAAATCTCAACTTCCCTCTCCTACCACCCCTCAACCTCTACTCTACCACAACCAGTTCAGCATTTTCTTTCCAATGGAATGGCCATTTTTGTTACCCTGATTAGAGCACTACCATTTCATACACCAAAAGCCTACTGCCTTGTGCTTTCAACGTGCTTTATCTGTTCAAATGAAGGCTTGCTTCTGGAACAGGCTAAACCACTGCTAGTAAGTGACAAAATTGAGAAGATACTCTTCTCTTTGGTAAATTAACTGAGAAGTCAGAACACACCGACTGTTTAATCATCAAATGTCTCTGACTCTTACCTCTTGGATCTGAGCTGCACGGAAGCCTTAGCCTGAGTATGAGGGAAGCATGTCAAAAGAAACAAATTAGCATTGCCATCCTCCAACTAGCTGACAGGTGAGCACAAAACTATCCTACGGAGACAGTGGAATACTTTTCTACCAAAATTGACTGTTAAATGGATGGTGAGGTAGGCATATTGAGGGGGTATTTTTCCCCCCTTCAATTAACAGCTTAACTGCTTTTGCCACCGATCAAATCTCCCGCTTTGACTGAAACCTTTGAAAAAAACCCAATGCTATCTCAATCTTTTACATTTTGGAAACTAATTGTATTGGGAGGGGGTTAAATGGCAACTGGTCTATTCATATCCCTAATGTCATTTCAAAGAGCTCTCTTTAGCCTCAGGGTAAACCTTTACCTAGTTCCCAGTTTTTCCCAGTGAAATAATGATGGGGAAAGTAAAGTCACAGAGAGTTAAGAGAGCCTGACGGCATGATCCAGGAATCAAACTGTGTTCTGGCTTTGCAGCACCTGCTTCGAAACAGGCACTACTTGAGTGACTGAGGAATTAGAATCAAGAGATATTTAAGGGTATTTTAAAATACAAATAAGATGGCCTGGATAAATGTAACTTACTACGCAATGGCTCTTGAGAGTGTATAAAGCACTCTTAATATTTCTTGTATGGTAAGGAAGGGATAAGAGGCAGGGAGATTATTGCTCTCCCCAGGTTACAGAGGAGTAAAATAAGGCTCAAAGATATTGAACAACAGCAGGAGGTCACGTTGCTCTGAGAACCCAGTCTTCTGGTTCGGAGGTTAAGAGTCCTCTCTAGACTTCAATGTCTTGCCTGCATCTTTCAGAGAAAGTGGGCAGTGGAGGAGAGAATCACAAAGATGCTTGCTCCACGAATCACATTAATTAGGGCAATAATTCACCAAATAAGAAATTCCCTCTCACAGATCACCAAGGCCAGTGAACTTGCAATGGAATGGGCTTTGGGGCTGCAGATGTACCCACAGAGGATTTGAAATAAACACAAGACCAGAGAGCAATAACCAAGGTGGGTAGCTTCAAACTGTGGCCCCTGCTTTATGTAGCTAATTCACATGGGTGGACGGCAAGTGAGTGTCTCACTTACACCTGCAGGAACATAATGACCATTGCTTCAAACTCCCTCACCAATCTTTAGTCAACGGAGCTGAGATGCTGTGCTAGAATCTTCAGCCAGACAAGCCGGTGGCTCTGAAGACACAGGCAGGGTCCATAGGGTTGCTCAGCAGCCAATAAAGGCAGGCATGTGTCTGTGGCTTGGTTTTGCTAGGCAGCAATGCCCACACCAAATTTCCCTCTTACAACAGGCTCCTTTCTTCAGAATTGTGACTCAAGAAATCTGCCCTAAATTTCCTTTGGGAGAAAAAAAAAAAAAAAGGATGAAATATTTCTAGTCTATTGTGTGGTTTCCCCCAGAACCTTTTTTATCCTTTTCCAGATGCCAGTTTGAAATGCGCAGGCTCGAGTCCAGATACAAAGTGCAGCAGATTGCTTCATTTAGTTACTCTGAGCCTCATTACGGCTCACCTCTGGGTATGTAATCAGCCTTTTATTCACCTAACAGGATCATTCTCTAATAAGGTGCTCATTTAAAGAGTTTTCCCCCACAGGGTCCACCTCCCTGAGAGCTCCTGGGAGTGCGGACAGGAAGACCGTGCATGTTAAATATTCACTCATTGCAAACCAGATCCCCTCTCTGCCCAGGTCTTTAGCTATTCTGAAGGTCCGGTGGCTGCATTAGATCTCCACAGGCTTGTCGCTGGCAGCACAAAGGAGGGGAAAGACAGAGACACACTAGGACAAGACGGACAGCTGGCAAATGATACCGAAGCAGGCTGCTGCCCACTGGGAGAGCCGTCCAGACTTCCTGGGGTAATCCATCTTCCTGACACATCCCCTTCCCAGGAGTTAGTTTTCTCCAACATACTTTCTGCTCCTGACAACAGGACGGATCTGTCTTTACTCCTCCCTCCTACTGACAAGCTTCAAGAGTCACCCCTCGCCTGCCTTCAGCACTTCTCTTCTCTCATGACACTGCTATTTATCTACCACCCAATTTATTGATAAGTATCGGAGACCTCAAGGAGTGTGGTGATTGGATAAAAGCATCTGGCGAGAGTTGGCCATTTGATTTAAAGTGAGGCTGAAGGGACCGACGAATGGGAAACGACTAAACTGAGCCTCCAAACAGAATGGACGTTTCAACCTGGAGAAGCATCATGGATCGTTAAATTTTATTCTCAATAAACTATTTTAAAGGCACAGAAACCTTACAAAATAGTGGAGATTAGAGAATATACTATTTCAGGGGACCTCTTAAGGGAAAAAAAAAAGAAATATTCTATATTTAAAATGTTTATTCAAGCAACTATCATGTCAATGGGGCAAAAGGAAAATAAATAAATAAATAAACACTATGCTGGCAGTTAGATTAACCTGGCTTCTAGTCCTGGCCAGGTTGCTAAATATTTGAGATTTTAAATCTCTTTTTTAACCACTCCAGAGTTCCGTTTGCTAATCTCTAGGAAGGGGGTTGTAATCGATGATCTCCTTGTTCCATTCGAGGGCTGTCACTCCAGCCGGGATCTCATTTCAAAAGTGATATGCGTGACAGTATGACCTACAGGCCATGATTGCTCCCTTCTAAACAAATTAAAAGGGGAACTTCAGCAAATGTGTAATCCAGAAAGAAATATGGTATATTTACATTTCCAAATGTCTATCTACTTTTTGATAGGGAGAGCTTTCAAAGCTTCCTAGGCTCAAAAGCTCATTGTAAATCTCCTCTCTTTGGAGACCTCAGGCGGGCACCAGGTGCAAATCAGTCAGCTATAGCTAATGTATTTTGCTAATGAGCCCAAGGCACAAAGATACCCTCTCTCTCCATATATATGTAGAAGGGACTCAAGCTATGCTGGATGTATCTTTATCTTAAATCTCTTTGCCTACCAAATGCCTGTCCTAAGACTTCTTTCAAGAGGCACAATAAAGTGTCCTCTGACGTGAGGTGAGAAGCTATTTCTGGCGAAGCAGTTAGGCATTAAACATTTGTCTTAGTCAAGTACCTGACTGACACTGGAACATCAAATATTTTGTTGCTTAGTCATATCTAAATTTAATGCAAATTTTTTTATATTTCACTAAGTTCCTCAAAGTGATTATTAATAAATTATTATTTTTTTTTTTTTAGATTTTAAACGACCAATTATTTCATATTCTAAAAAAAGTCTTCCAACTGTTCATTTCTTCCGCCCCGCATCCAAGAATTCGAGCTCAGGAAGGTTTGTCAGTGAGACTTAAACAACAGAGCCCCTAAAGGGATATCCCCCTCTGTTAGCACTTCAGGGAAGGCACCTGCTATCTCACAAGAGCTGTCTAGGTCGAGGAGATCACCACTATCAGCCCCACTGAGGAGATTCTCATCGAACAGGCAAACTCATTTGGAAAATGAAACATCAGGGCAGGCAAAAGAATTCAAATCCATAGGTCCTCCTGAAATATGTATTTTCTTCTTCCTTTAACGTGAGTATCCTGTATGCTTTGACCTACTTAAATCATTATTTGAAAAATGGCCTTTCTGCTGCTTTGGGGGAAGATGTCATTGGCATGTGCTTAACTGTCACATTGGAGGTCAGGGCTGGTGTCACCTTTGGGATATTAAGTGAACAGACTCCAGAAAGGGGAAAAAAAAAAAAGAAAAAGAAAAAGAAAAACAAAACAAAAAACCAGAGGGGCACCAGGAAAGGGACTTAACAAAACATATATTGTCTTTAGTGGCCAGAATTTGATGGCCATAATTCCCCTAATGGAAAGTTTATTCATTTGGGTTAAAATGAAACCCCTTGACATACAGCAAATGCATACAAAGCTATCACAATTAATCCTTGGGTGGCATTTACTTAATCAGACCCTTTCCAAGTAGTTACTCAAACGCTGAGCCATAGTCCAACGAGACTCAGGATATGGAAGGCAGATAATAGAAAAGGTAAAAAAGATATATAGATGCTGACACAAGGAGACAAAAATCTAAGTAGGATCTAAGATTCCTGGGGAAGAGAAGACTTAATTAAAACAAGTGTGTACTAAGCTTGAAAGGGACCTTAAGCATTTGAATCACTGGTGTATTTCCAGTGCCTAGAACAATGCCTAGTATGTAACAGGTGTTCAATAATTATTACATGAATAAATTCTCTTCAAATAAGTTTTTAAAATATATTTTTGAATTACTTAATTTTGTATGGATGTGAGAAGAGAAGGGATGCCAAAATATGACTAAAACCTACATTGGAAAAATGGAAATGAATATGTGCCTACATTTGGTGGAAAAGTCACTAAAGGATTTTGAAATCAAAATGGGAGTCACTGTTTATCTGTAATGTACCTCTTAGGATGTTTAAAAGGGGCAGAAAACTAGAAGATGATTTATAAATGATATAACAAGTTGATGGTTTGAAATCATTCTAATGGTAAATAGATGGAATTAAGCAAAGAAAATTTAAGGTAAAAAAGTCAGTTACCTTCTATTGAGGTATATTGAGCTTGGAGATTCTCAGAAGAGAAACAAGAGGAACTTACACTTAACATGTTCAAAGTTACAGCCAAAAAGGAGCTCTGAACACAGGACACCAACAAGTCTATGTATTTCCTCCATGGACAATGTATACAGTAACTTCTTCCCTGACAAGAAGCCAGTCCTATCAAAGGTATGTCTGATGTTTTAAAAGTCAAATAGTCTCCATTTAGATTTAATTTTTAATTCTCAAGTCAGCAAGTTGATAAAAAGACTTTTAAAAATATCATGCTTATAATTAACATTTGCTATGTTTTGATAAAGCTCTGTTCCCCCCTCACTGTTTAGCTCCTCCTTCTACTCAATCCTGTTGGGAAGTCATGATACTCAGCAGTGGATAATCCGAGGTAGGCAAAATAATGGTGCCCCAAAGAGGTCCATGTCCTAATCTCCAGAACCTGTGAACACGTTACGTTACGGAGCCAAAGGGAATTAAAGTTGCAGATGGAACTGAGGTTGCTGATCAGCTGACCCAGAGAAAGGGAGATTATCCTGGATTACAGGTAGGCTTAATCTAATCACACATGTCTTTAAAATTAGATAAGAAGGTAAGGGTGGTACAGTTAGTTCAGTGTCCCACTCTTAGTTTCGGCTCAGGTCATGATCTCAGGGTTGTGAGATGGAGCCCCACATCAGGCTCTGGGCTCAGTGCGGAGTCTGTTTAAGACTTTCTCTCCCTCTCCCTCTGCCCCTGCCTCACATGCTCTCTCTCTCTCAAATAAGAAATAAATAAATCTTCAAAAAATTGGATAAGGAGACAAAAGAATATCTCAGAAAGATCTCATGGGAGAAAGACTTGACCAGCTGTTGCTGGCTTTGAAGATGGAGGAAAGGGGCCATGAGCCAAAGAGTGTAGTAGCTTCTAAGAGCTGGCAATGGCCTTCACTTTATAGGCAGCAGAAAAAACAGGGATCTCGATCCTATGACCTCAAAAAAAAACAATCCTGTCAATATCCCAAAGGAACAGGAAATGGATTTGCCCATAAAGCCTCCAGAAAGGAATGCAGTGTGTTGACACCTTGATTTCAGTCCAGTGCAACCCAGACTGGACTCCTCACCTAAAGAAATGCAATCTAATAGGTTTGTGTTGTTTTAAGCCATGCAAGGTGTGGTGATTTTTTACAGCAGCAATAGAAAACTAGAACACAACCCAGGATTCTACCGAGAAAGACAGAGTAGGAAGAAGAGCCTGGAATAAAACTGTATTAAATGTACAAGAGCTTATCTATGAACAAGGGAGGAAGCTATGTGATCAGGGACAGTTACTCCCTTTTTCAATGTACAGCAAGATACTCAGGCTTCTGGTTATAACTTACTTCATGTTTAAAGGTGTGTTCAAGCCAAAACCTGTCAGTCCATTACAGTGACTTGGGTAGTGAGCAGACAGAAATTGGCAGCCACACTGACATCTGGAACAGGTGATTGCCAAGAACTCTTTTGATGACTATCCCTCCTTAGTCTCCCTCTTAGATCCCTGCCTCCATACCTGGCTTCCAAGTCTAGTTATGACCATTCTACTTCAGTGGCCTCTGCGGAAGTCCCTCAGGGGCCAACCGGGTTTAGCATCCTCCTTGACTCCTATATGAGTTCACTAGGACTGCCACCACAAAATGCCACAAACTGAGTGGTTTAAAACAATAGAAATAAAAATTCTTACACTTCTGGAGGCTAGCATTCTGAAATCGAGGTGTCAACCGGGCTATGCTCCCTCTCCAGCTTCTCATGGCTGCCAGCAAATCCTGGAGCTCCTTGGCTTTTCCCTGCCTCTCTCCAGTCTCTGCCTTCATCGCCACATGGGCGACTGCCCTCTCTGTGTCTCTGTGTCTTCATACCATGTTCTCCTCTCTGCGACTGTCTGTCTCTGTGTCTCTTTTCCTCTTCTTCTAAGGACACCAATTATACTGGGCTAAGAGCTCACCCTACTCCAATATGACCTCATCTGAACCAGTTACATCTGCAATAATGCCATTTCCAAATAAGACCACATTCTGAGGTTCTAGAAAAGACATGGATTTTTGAGGGGGCGTTGTTCAAGCCAGTGTAACTGCGAACTCTGAATAGGTCCTAGATTTCTGGCATCTCCGTGAGCTCAGGAGAGTGATTTCCTCCATCCACTATCAGCTTGAACACTCAATACTACCCTGCCTGTCAAAGAGTACGAATGTGTTAAGTATCATGTGTGAGAAACTGAGTTGAACCCACATTTACTTTCTTGCATTATAATTCATTATTAAACTTACAAATGATTGTATGTATCTCCGAGTAATTCACACCGATTATCTCATCTGTGCCTTATATTGACAAAGGCGGTGCAAATCTCATTACTTCTGTTTTGTACAGTTAGTTAAGAACTACATCAGGTGAAAGATGAGACTTCCTGACCTCCAGTTCCAATTTCTGGGTCTCCTTTTTATAATCGTAATAGAAAAAAAAATCACCCCTGTGTCTTAAAGAGTTTGAAAAAAGAGTGTTTGAAAAAGAGTGTCCCTAAGAGTTGAAAAGGGCATAGTGATTATCTACAGAACCTATGATCACTGCCACATGGTAATTACATGTGCTCTCTAAGTTGTCTTATTGCTGATGAATCCTTTCTTCTTTTCTCCCCCTCCAGAATAAAATAAAATAAAATAGAAATTCAGTACCAGTACATAGTAAGAACATTCTCTCTGCTCTGTCACACATAGAACATATTGGAGCGTCGTCAAGTCACATGAGGTAATTTATTACTAAAAACACAGTTTTTAAAAACAAATAAAAAAAACAAACAAAAAAACCCCATTCTTATGAAAAGTTCAAATGGATATGTTTGGCATGGCTCTACGAGAAAATCCCTTTGTGTTCTGAAATAGTGTCTTGTTTTATTATCATCATGAATAATGCTGATAATCTGTGACTGGTGAGAGCAAAGTACTAAACAATGTGTGAACCAGGGATTTTATTTTTCAAAGGGGCAGGAAGCTCTTTATTCATCTCCAGGACCTCAACTACTGCGAGTGGGTCAGCATCACCATTACTTCACATGCATTTGGGTAAAGACTATTCTTTTTGTTTGTTTTTAATAAGAAATGTGATTCAGGAACATGGCATTCCTATTCACAGTATTTAATTGCCCATAGAGATAAATCACTGCATCCCCATTAAATTATCAAAAAAATTTTTCTAAAGGGAGGCCAATGGCAAATGTCTAAAGGAAAAACAAGAGTAAAAGGAACAGGATAAGAGAGTATTAAAACAAAAAACTTAGAAATGTCCAGCAGGAACCTTACTTCAACGATCCAACGTAGATCATGTAAACATTTGTGTGGAGGGAAAAAAGATCCATAATACAGATTCAGCAGAGTAATGAATGATGTCCCCAGCTCCACGGTATAGTGAAAGCAAACTTTTTACATATCTGGTTTCTGCCTTTCCTTCTCTTTAGGTAGAGAATTGGGATGCGAGTCTCCTGGCCTTAACTTTAGGAGAATTCACTGAAGTTTCCTAGTCTCTTCATTTTATTTCACTAGAATTATTGTGAAAGAGAAAATCAGTACAGGCCCATTTTCTATCCCAGATGAAAAAAGGCAAATAAAAGATAATGTGCTCTTAAATAAGATTACTAAGCTTTGGTTATTCCTTTGTGTAATTGTACAATTCAAAATACGATGGAGCTTTCATGAGAATGAGAAGACAAGCCAAAGATTATGGAGAGAAATTTTTGTGAATGGCATATCTGATAAAGGACTGTTATCGCATAATACAAAGGCCTCTTAAAACTCAATAATTAAGAAAACAAACAACTCAATGAAAAAAGGGACAAAGGATCTGAACAGACATCTCACCAAAGAAAATATGCAGAGGAACTATAAGCATGTGAAAAATGTTCAACGTTACATGCTATCAGGGAATTGCAAATTAAAACAACAAGGAGCTACCACCACACACCTATTAGAATGGCCAAAATCGGAACACTGGCAATAAAATCACTGGCCGGTGAGGATGTGGAGCAACCGTTCACATCCACTGCTGGTGAGAATGGAAAATGGTATAGCCACATTGGAAGACAGTTCGGCAATTTCTTACAAAACTACACAAATTCTTACCATACAACCCAAGAATTGCACTCCTTGATATTTACCCAAGTGAGCTGAAGACTTACGTCCACACGGAAACTTGCACACGGGTGTTTAGAGCAGCTTTATTCATAATTGTCAAAACACGGCTGTAACCAAGATGCCCTTCAGGAGGCGGATGGATGAATAAATGGGAGACTCCCAAACAACACAATATTATTCAGCACTCAAAACAAATGAGCTATCAAGTCACGAGCAGACAGGGAGGAAATTTAAATGGATATTGCTAAGTGAAAGGAGCCAATATGAAAAGGCTACCTACTGTATGATGCCAACTATATGACGTTCTAGAAGAGGCAAAACGATGAAGACAGTAAAAAGATCCGTGGTTGCCAGAGGAAGGGATGGGAGGATAAAGAGGAGAAACACTGAGGATGGGGGGGGGCATGATACTATAATGGTGGATACATGTCATTATACATTTGTCAAAGTCCATAGAATGCACAACACCAGAATGAACCCTAATGTATACCATGGACTTTGGGTGATAATGATGTGTCAATATCCGTGCATCAATTTTAAGAGATGTACCACACTGGTGAGGGATGTTGTTATGTCTGTAAGAACAGGGAGTATATGAAAAAATCTGTATTTTCTGCTGAATTTTGCTATAAAGGTAAAAAATTTCCTTAAAAATAAAGTCTTTTGGCAGGGGGGTGGGGTGGGACATGATGGGCAAAATATCATCTCTACCTAGGAAGTCTCTCTTGAAAGTCTTCCATATGCTAAAGGATGATTTCATGATGCAAGCAACATCCTTTAAACTGGAAAGCATATCTTAATCTCAGTTTGCAGGTGTGAACCTAAGAAATAAAGATGACAAGTCATTTTCCAATTAAAAAATGAATGTAGAGATATTTAGGTTGAGAACTCTCACCTACGTTTCAATGCAGACCCATTGTCTTAATCATAAACTAGTCCTCGTTCCTATGACCTATAAAATAGCTTCTTACAAGTATCCTGATATGGCAAGACAGCAAGCATTTGCAGTGGTCTTCAAACCAATGCTGCTCAAATTTAACATCCTGAAAGACAAGTACTTATCCTGCTTGTGCCTACTTGTCCCCTTTTTGAGGGGAAAACAATTCTGTCTGTATAGGACCATGAAACTAATTTGGGTTAAAATGGTACCTAATGTAACATGACCATAGAACCACACCATTTGAAGATAAAACTCTGTTGGATTTTTATTAAAATATAATTATTTGACCATCAAATGTGGAAATTGTCATAAATATCCATCAAATGTCTTGGCTCTTTGCATTTACCTCTGGTAGACCCAGACTACTAAATCAAGTAGCCTCCCTCTACAGAGATCTTAAGCTACCCAGGCCCTCTTGTATCATAGTGCACTTCAGAGGGAAAGCGTTTAAAGAAAACAAATACGATCTGGAAAAGCTTCCCTGCTTTTCTTATTAAATCTTTCCACCAAAGCAACAGTAATAACAGAATAAGAACCTTGCCTCTAGGTTTTACTAATACTAATGATCACAAGGATAACAACAGTTGCTGAGTACTTACAATGTAAAACTTACGTTATATATTTACTTACATTTATGTGATGTTTTAAATAGAGTTTCTATTTTAGAACAGTTTTAGGTTCACAGCAAAACTGAACATCCAGAACCACCCTAAACAACCCTGTATCTCATTGGGACAACTAGAACAGCCTCCTAACTGAGCTTCCAACTTCCCTCTTGCCTCTCCATAAACAAAATTAGATAATTTATTCCCTTGCTTAAAATTCTATGAATGCTCACCGCTGGACTCACTACGAATGTGAACCCCTTTACCTGGTTTACCTGTCCAGGCCCCTGTCTACCGTCCGGCCCACTCTCCTGACTCTCCCCACTGCTGCCTGCACCCAGGCTCGCTGCCTTTTTCTGGTTCCCAAACAAGTCAAGCCTATTTTTGCCATAAGGCTTTTTCATTAACAATTCCTTTGACCCAGATGTGTTTTTCTGGTCCTCACAGAACTGCCCTTTTTCATTTGGGTCTTGAGCCTTTCCTATTTACACAACCTAAAGGATCTCTCAATCATACTCTTTTGCTTTATCCTGTTTTACCCCAGCTTCTATCAGAAACTGAAATTCCCTTCTTCTTTTTAACTTACTTATTGTCTCTCTCCCTCAAGAGAATACAAAGTATGGTTGTCCCGCTTGACACTAAATACTCTGTGTGCAGAACACGATCTGAGAACAGTCATGTGTTCAGTAAGGGTTTGCTGAATAAAAGAATAAGTGATTTTAATTCCTACAGCCATTTGAGATGCAAGTATTCTCTTTTCTCCCAATGTGTGGACATGCAATGAAACAGGAAGATTGCTGAAGGTCACCCCGTTATATGACAGCGGCAGAGCCAGGATTCGAACCCAGATCTGTCTGACTTCATGGTGGACCTGCAGAGCAGACTCACAGAGCAATCAGTAAAATGCATGTGTGGGAATGGCTTTGGGTTCCAGGATATAGCATATCCCAATATCTGGTTGAAAAAAAAAAAAAGGGAAACTTACCATGCCAAATAAAAATAGGGTGACTATAGGGTATTTCAGGGCTCAGTGATAACAAGGAAAGACGTTCCTTTTGCTTTACATATTGGCATGTGGGCTTTGTTCACGTTGGAGTATTTTTTGATAAGAATTCGCTAAGGCCACTAAGCATTACAATTAAAGATTTTTCTTCTACACATTCTTCAGAAAGTTTAGAACAATGGTTCTCAAGACTGGCTGTACGTTAGAATCACCTAGAGAGCTCTTAAATTTTGACACTTGGTGTTCACGCCTCACACCAACTAAATCAATGTTTTTGGAGGACGAGTCTGTGCACCAGAGTTTCTTGGGGTTCTGTTTTTTTAACCCTGTAGATGATTCTTCTGAATGGCAATGATCGAGGATCACTAGAATTTCATTTGTGTATGCTACCCTGACCTAAGTATTTCTATGGAATTATACATTAATTTCACTTCCTGCTATTATGTCTCCCTTAGTTTCTTACCTTCCATTCTATGCTTTTCCTATAGTATATATTAAGTAATGGTTATTGTTAAATGAAGAAAGTAATGTTAATTACTTCCCATATACTATCTTACAGCATTCTTATAAAGATGAAGAAAGGCAGCACTTCAAATATACAGCAGTTTAAAGTGATCCATCTTATGTTAGCACGATGAAGTGCCTGACTTCTCAAACACATATTATAAAGATACAATCACCGCACTCTTTTCCAAAATGACCAAATAATGTCTGCAGAGAATTGTATTTTTCAAAAACAGCCATAGCAACATGTCCCATCCAACTTGCTCTTTTGCAATGTGACTTTGCCTCTCCCTCATCAACACGTAGAGTCTAATTCTCTCTCCCCTTGAATCTGGGTTGGCTTGAGTGACTCATTTGTAACCAGTGAAATGTGGTGGGAGGGACACTGTGTGCTTCTGAGGCTGGTCAGAATAGGCAATGCAGTTTTTTTGACTTGGTTTTTTTTTTTTTTTTTTTTTTTTTAACGTTCCCTCTCCAGATGCTTGCTCTTAGGACATTTTCCCTCAGAAGACCAGATCTTGTGAATGAGAAGCCTGAGCTACATGGAAAGGCCATATTGAGAGTTCCAGCTCAGTTCAGCCTTCGTCTCATCCCAGTCCAGGCTCCAAATATCAGTAAAGAAGCTTGCAGACAATTCCTGGTCCCAGGCATGAGAGTCACTCCTGACTCCTCTAGTCTTCCCAGTTGAGACTTCCTATACCAGGGAGCAGAGATAAACCATCCCCGTAGTGCCCTGTCCAAATTCCTGCCCCGCAGAATCCCTGAAATCATAAACTAATTGTTACTTATAAACCACTGCATTTGGGATTGTTCATTACACAGCAATAAATAACCAGGACAATCTCAAGAGAGTCACATCAGAAAAAGCACTAGAGAAAACATCTCCTTCTCTCATTCTTTTACCGTTTTGGTCTTCCAACTTCAAAAAATATTTTTCTAACATTTACTTCTAAAAGTTGCACCATTCTGACTCCTTTATACACACACACATAAAACCCACTACTCCATTCTCTATCTCTATTATTTCTAAGAGTTGTTGCATTTACTTAATAATTTAACAAATATTATTTGAGTGTATACACACACACACACACACACACACACACACACACAGAGAACGCACTAAAATGGACCACCAACATTGTGGAGTTCTAGATCTCTAGGAAAGCTAGCTCTCTTTAACCATCTAAAAAATGGGACAGCCTTCTTTCATGTGCCAGTGGAAGCCTTTCCAGATGACCACAGAACTGTCCTCACAGCCACCTCTTCTCCACATGTGCTTTGAGACAGCGACACTCAGAAAACAAGGTAATGAACCCAATCCTTTCTTTCATAATCAAAAAGTTGTGGTTTTTCTTTCAACTGGGAGCCCCATGAAAAAAATGGGTATTATGGCTGAGCCCAACATAGGATATATGTAGTTATGGCAATACCAAGTTTAACAATAAAGCTTTTTATTTTTTTATAAAATTCAGCGTGTTATTTTTTTATGAAATTAATTGACTTGAAAGGGAACAGAAACATATCTTTTTGCTTGATCCCTTAAAACCAAATAGCATAATGTTTTAAGAATGTAAATGCTACGTGGTCCCATGGGTACATTATGGCAGTCCCAAGAGCCAGTCTCTCCTGGCTGGTCTTCCAGTTCTGACACATCAAGTCAAGTAGCTGGGATGAGAATATTGATGTCTTCAGAGAAGTTCTTGACCTCTGTCACGTGGGTTCTGAAGTGTGCTGTCTACCATGGTTACAGTCTCCTTGTAAGCGATTCTTCTTGCTTTTCATTGATTCTTTAAAGCAATTTATGATGTGATATATTAAGAATATTATATTAAAACTGACATTGTATTTTTACTATGCTATGTTTGACTCTATCCATTCATGCTGATTCCATGAACTTGACACATTTCTAACTGAAAAGCAATACCATTTTTAAAATGTACACAAAGAGAATGCCAGGGTATGTTAATTTTATATACAATTTCTTGAAATCTAATTAATAAAGCCCATTCATAGATTACTGGCATACTGGATAGCTGACATGCCAATCCACCTCCACAGGCATGTACCCCTCTACCACCTATTTAGGTACCGTCATGACATTGTAAGAACAGAGGGAAAACAGAGGTGGGGGGGAGGAAAACAGAGTAGTCACTGAGATAATGCTGTCGCAGAATCTTTTTAGAACCACAAATTCCGGTGTCACTATAAAAATGCACGTGCGATGTGAACAATTATACATAAAAAAATTGTCATTTGAACTAAAAAGCCAATTTACCCAAGCAACAAGATAAGTTTGCAAACTACTTACAAAACTGTAATGAAAGTGATCAAGCCCAATGCTCTCCAAAGTGTGTTCAATAGAACATTAGTCCCTAAGCTGCTCCTATAAAAAGGCACCTCGAGGTCAAATAAAGTTGAAAAATGCTGTACACTATATGTCCCTCCTAGAGAGATTCATAAATTGTGTAATTTTAAGTCTCTGAGTAGGTGTGCAGTAAAAAGACTTACTTAGTTTTCTTTCCTCCAGTGTTCCCCACACTTACTTGAGCACAAAGCCATTTGTGTGTGTGTGCGTGTGTGTGTGTGTGTGTTCTTTCGAGGGGGATATGGGAAGACAAGTAAACTATCCATTATATCCACATAGTGAAAAAGAACTGGTCTCATTTATAACAACAGGTACAAAGCATTGTTACCCGATTTCCTGTAAAGGACTTCCTAGGAGCAGATGGGAACAGGGAGGAAGAGGCAGTGGTTGAGATTTTTTGAGATCCTTCTCATCTAGGTTTTTGTAACACCTTCATCCATCTTCCTTGTCCCTTTTCCCCCAGGCAAGTTAATGGATTAACCTAAGAACATAAAGTATCAGAGGCCAAAACTCTGCACCTGAGAATACATTGTAGCTTCACATGTACAGAGGAATAAATCATTTCACAGTCTTTCTCCAATGAAGCCCAGGAAGAAAAATCACAGACAGGGGGATTTGTCCTTTAGATGGTTATTACCCATAGCAGGTGGCGGAAATGCCAACAGTAAAAACTGCATTTTGGCAACCAAAGCTGCAGTCCAAACACAGTGATGTTCACAGGGGCTCTGTCTGTTTTCCTGGCTGCTGAGATGCAATATTAGCATCCAAATAGAGGCAGACAAATTATTGTGCTTGTTTCCTTTGCTACGGATTCTCGAACATGCACAGAAAGTTGTCCTTCAAGCCAAAATTGGAAAAAGAGAAAGTAGAATGAAGGAAAAAGAAAAAATACCAGAAACAACAGCAACTACAATAAAACAAAACAAAACAAAATTGTCTCTTGACAAATCCAGCCTTGAGTGTTTTAATTCTTTTAACGCTCAGAGCAACACCAGGGAAAATTACATTGTTAATGTAATAACAGAGGGGGAGGCATTTTAGCTGAAGATCTTTAAAAGCTATTTATCTAGTTTGGAATTATATTGATGCAGTTTATAAAAATCTTATGGTTTTGGGATTCAGATTGGCTTGAAAGTGATCAAGGAAAGGACTGTGAAGGATTTCTCTGGAATAGCCATTCAAATTCACATATAATAAAAGACTAAGACTCAGTGAAAGAAGGCTGTAGATGTGACATGGCATGACACTCCTAAGGACAGGTTTGAAGTCAGATGGAACTGGATTCAAATCTAAACACCACCAATTAAGAGCTACTTAACTTTGGGCAAAGTACTTAATCTTTGGGATCTCCAGTTTCCTTATTGGCAGCATGGAATAAAAATGACTGTTTCAATGCGTTATTAGATTTATTTTTTTAAGATTTATTTATTTAGGAGCGAGAGAGCAGATGGGGGGAGGGGCAGAGGGAGAGGGAGGGAGAGAATCTCAAGCAGACCCCCACTGACCGCAAAGCCTGACAGGGGGCTCAATGTGGGGCTTCATCTCACAACCCTGAGATCATGATCTGAGCTGAAATCAAGAGTCAGATGCTTAACTGACTGAGCCACCCACGTTCTCCTCACTGTATTATTAGATTTAAATCACATAAGGAATACAAAGCATCCAGTTCAGTATCTGGTGCATAGTGGACGTGTTATAAATGCTACTGCAAGTATTATCATCATTATCTTAGAGTAGGAATATGCCCGTGGTCCTTTCCCTAACCCTAGACATAGAAAACAACATAACATTGAAAACTTGTGATATGCCAGTCATATTTGGGAGACCTGGGCTTCCTTAGAGAACCAGGGAAGTCAGTAGACATTCTTCCCAATATGGTAAATGATATTCTCATCAATTCAAGACAGTTAAATCCCCACTGAAGCAATTTCTACTGCCCACACTCAGCAGTTCAACTTAGATATAAGCAAGAGAGAGTCAGTCACACAGATTCTTAGTGCTCGAAGGAATTACCCAGAGCATATAATAGATCCCAATTGGGTTTCTTGATAGGTAGGACAGACATTGATTATCTTATTCACTTATTCAACATTTTTTGGAATGCTTCCTATGTACCAGTCATTGCGTAAGTGCTGTGTATACCATGGGGAACCAGGAAGATTCTGTACCTGTCCAAGTGAAACAAATATATTGTCCTAGTTAAGGTGCATGGTAAATTGTTAAGATACTTGCTCTCAAAATCGTATCTCTCAGGACACCTGTTATTGGACAAAATAATCTTAAGAGAAGTTGACATTAGGATCTTTAATAGTTTTGCAAAAGTTTTATCCATGGGAGACAGGGACTGAGAACATTGATTAAAATAGCTACCCAAAGGGCATAGCCCTTAAGGAAGAAAAGAGAAAAGTACAGCCAAACTTAACTATAACAAAAGCCTGAGACCATTAAACAGCAACTCATAGGATAAATCCAGGGGGAAATTAACTCAAGTTTGTAACCAAAGGGCCAATACTATTGATGCTTTAATAATTAATCCTCTCCTGCTTATCTTCATCTACAAGGTTGAGTACCTTAGACAGGGTCACAATGGACCCTTTGCCCCTGTGCATATTTTGTCCCTTAACAGTGTTGTACTGTAGACTTAGCAGCTGTACATGAATAGTGAATAGTGAACTTAGAGATTTAACAGGACCAGCATTCATTGATTCATTCATTCATTCATTCATTCATTCATTCACAGCATATATGGCTATCTTTCATATTCCAAGCACTATTTTATGCCCCAGGGATAAAATGACTAGTACAGGAAACGTCCCTTGACTCCTAGAAGCCTGTGATGTAATGAGATAAGAGACAATAAAATCACAAACAAATAGTGGTAATTGCTATAAAAAAAATAAGACCGCAGTGAAATAGAGCGACTGTCAGTTGGGGAGACTTTTAGATAGGGTAGCAGGAAAAGATTTCTCTGTAAAGGCGACATTGGAACTGAGACCTTAATGACCTAAATGATGACAGGGAATGAAAGTCTCTCAGATACCAGGAGTTTTACTGATTCCTTGAGAATTTATAACACTTTACCCCCTGTGACTTTTAGCGAAGTTTCCTTACTACTTACATGGCAGTGTATTAGACAGACTGAAACATAACCTCGATTCCTTTTTCTGAGGAAATAGGTAACTGGACATCTGTTTCTCGATAAAGACTGCTAGGCAGCTAAAAAGAACCCACAGGTTGTCAATTTGCAATTCATTTCCTTTAAACTTTTTTATAAAAATCTTCCTATGTAGTTGGTGAAAATACAAACTGTTGCAACATTCCTGGAAGGAAATCTGGCAAAATGTGCTAAAAACTTAAAAATATGCACTTTTACACTGGCAATTCTACTTCTGAAAATTTATCCTATGGATATGATTACAAACATTTTACATCATTTAGCTACAGATAGGATTCCTGCAACATTGTTTCCAATAGCAAAAATTGGAAAATAACCATAACGTCCAATAACATTGGATTAATCAAAGTAAACTGTACTATTTCATGTAATGGAATATGAACACTTGAAACAGTGTTTACCACCTAGAGTAAAATGTCATTGAACGTCAGTTATTATGAATATTATTGCTATCAGTCATAGAAGATGAAATTTTAGATGAATATTAATTGATTCATAAACATTTTCGGGGGACGTGGACATGAAAAAAAAAAACAATATTCTTAGCTCAAAAAAGATCCTTGGTAAAGATTTCCATGTTCTCAATGTAAGATCTTGAGTTGAGCTCTTTGGGCCAAGGGAAAAAAATATATAGGGTACTGATATCGTTGGCCCAGATTTAGGGAAAAGAAATCTGGGTGGTGGAGAGTCTAATAAATATATTCTGATTCTTCAATCCAGTTCTTTTGCTCATTTCCAGAAATCTAGGAACAGTCCCAGAGAGGATCAGGTAACCCCACCCAGCAATCCACCCACCCCTGCCCCCTGAAAGTTACTTTTGCTGCCAGAACTGTTTATATTTTATTTGAGTTATGGGTTCTGATTCTTACAGAATTATTCATTCTAATTAATTAAAATAATTTCCTTTGGGGAGGACTCAAAATGCAGTCTACTTCTCTACTAAAATAATGGTGTGATTCCTCCAGCATGTGGTGCCTTCACTCTGCTGCCTCCTCTTTATACCCTTTGGGAAAGTTACTGAACTTCCTAGTTTCCTTGTGTGAAATACTGGCATATTATTGCCTACTTCGCAAAGTGGTGAATAAAATGAAATATGCTAATATTTTAAAAAATCTCCTAGATGATTGCTTTGTAGTGTCTGTTGAAGCTTAAAATATATATTCTATAAAACCTCTAGATCGGCTTCTCGATTATTGATTATCAATGATCTCAATTCTTGAGATTACTCTCAACTGAATTATTATCTAGGAGGGATTCCGGTTTCTTTACAATCTCTTCCCCGATCTTTGTTCCTTCTTTTTAAACAATGTATATATATATATATATATATCATATATATATATATATATATATATATACATACATATATATCATATATATATACACATATATATCAATATATATATGATATATATCATATATATATATTGATATATATCATATATATATCAATAAACCCACAGGCTTCCAAGCACAATCTGCAAAACCTTCCCTCTAAACATATGCAACAATCCCCTGAAACCCTGGTCCACTCTAAGCAGGAATTTTATTGGCCCACTGGGGCAGGGAGAGCAGGCCAAACAAATAAAAAAAGGAAGTCAAGAGGGTAAACCTGTATGGCGATCTCAGTTTTGGCACAAGCTCATCTTCAGAGTGGTCTCCTTATTAGTATTCCCAGCTTCATTCAAGTTCATCTCATCACTGCTCAGATTCTGAACCCAGCAGCAAAAACTCTGTCTTTACACCAATTATTGATATTAAATCCTCAAGAGAGGCAGTCTCATTTTCTTTTGAAATGTTTCTGTTCTTCAATCTCTTTTGCCCAAATTTTCATGCATGCACACTCTGTTGTTCTCTACAATCTAAGTTAGTGTTTCTCAAAGAGAAGTTGTGGACTGGCTATGGTCAGGGTCACCCAAGGGGAGGGGGATGGTGAGGGGGGCTCAGATTCCTGAGCTCTATTTTAGACCTACTGAATCTCAATATAGTCCTTAGGGATTTGCATTTATACAAGAACCTCGGGTGAAGCTAATACAAAATACTGAGAACCATAGTCCAAGGAACCAACAGACAGCAATGGACACAGGGCAGAGACTGGTAAGCCACGTCCCATTGACATTGGCAGATGCAAATACCTTCTAAACTCAAAGGGGTTTGTGAGTTTGCCTCAGAGGCAGGAGGGCCAAAGAACAGCTGTGAAGTGACAGTGTGCTGGGGGATATTCCCACTCAAAGTGGGAAAGGCTACAGAAAGCTAATGCCTGTAATCCAATCTGCTAGAGAAAGGGAATCAATGTTTTCTTTTTAATTTTATCCTAAAAATGTAAATGAATTCAATAGTAGTAATGTACACTGACACTTGTACATTAATCTCCTAGTCACATGCATTCTGTTCTGCTTTTCTAATTAGATAATGAAGTTATTAATTATGCTTAATATTTGGATGTTCACTTATTAAAATTAACTGAAAACCAAATTTTTTCCAACAATCAAAAAAAAAAAAAAAGAAAGAAAAGAAAAGAAAAAGAAAAAAGGAAACACTCCTACCAGCTGAACATGGTTAACAACCCAGAAGGCAGCGCTGGGATATTAATGACAATAACTCAGAAACGGGGCAGGAAAGGCAGAGTTGTCGTGACAGAGGGTAATAACGGAGCTAGAGCATGGATGGCTTTCCAGGCTAGCCTTTAAACGCTTGCGCATTTTAGCTCATGTCATTCTTATCACTGCCCTGGGAGGTCAGCCTTGGTCATATCCACAGTTGTCACTGACAGGGAGAGAAGGAAGGACACTTGACATTGTTATACAGCCAGTAAGTGGCAGGGGCAGACTTTGAACCCATGCAGCAAGTTCTACACCCATTCTTTCACCTCCATGACTCAGTGAGAAGCCTCCTCCAGATGAAGCTTCTCTTCTAGAATACGGGGATAGGATATTATCTGCCTCAAAAGACCATTGTGAGATTAATATGTGCAAATCCTTTAGGAGAGTATATGGCATAGTAAGTACCATATGTAAGCTACTGCTATCATTCGTTATTATTATTATTAATTATTAATGACCAATGTAATTTGGACCGATGTAGCTATAATAATTTACATAACAGTAATTGCAATGATTATGTATTTATAGTCACATTCTATTAGATGGTAATATAGCAAAAACAGAGGCAGAATAATGAATTCTTTTTATGAAGGCAGAGTGGGATATTCCTTAAAATGTGTTCTTCTCGACCATCTGCATCAGAAACATCTGAGATGCTCGTCAATAAACAAAACACAAAAAAGCAGAGAGATTCCAAGAGCCCCACCAGAGATGCGCTATGTTGAGATCCCCAAATGTATATATTTAGCAAAGGGTCTTAAGTGCTTCTTCTGAACACTAAAGTTCAAGATTCCATGATACAGAGGCAAAATCAAAACAAGAGGAAATGGAGAAAAGTCAGCTGTCAGACAACTTACATATTTCTCTGCGCCTATGAGTTTAAAATACCTTAAAGGCATATATAGTGAGTCCCTCCAGGAGGTGGTATTTCTAGATTTCTGTCACAGGACTAAATGATTTCTGAGCTGATAAGGTTTGCGCTTGTAATTAAATAATTTCCATACCATTATGCTCTGTTAGGACTGGATTAATCCAAGCAATGAAAATACAATAATAACGGTGATGGATAATGGTGGATAAAGATGGATGATGATGATAATCTTACATCAAAATTATACAGTCTTATTTTCATTAACTTTGGGCTAAGCTATGGTGACAGCAGTGACTAACAAACTTCTTAAACAGCAATTCAGGAGGAAGTCCCTTTCATCTGTTCTACTTGTGAAGTATTCTGTATATCTCTACTCACCTTTGCTGGTATTTTTATGGTAGGATTTTTTTTTTTTTTTAAGATTTTATTTATTTATCTGACAGAGATAGAGACAGCCAGCGAGAGAGGAAACACAAGCAGGGGGAGTGGGAGAGGAAGAAGCAGGCTCATAGCGGAAGAGCCTGATGTGGGGCTCGATCCCATAACGCCGGGATCACGCCCTGAGCCGAAGGCAGACGCTTAACCGCTGTGCCACCCAGGCGCCCCTATGGTAGGATTCTTTACCTCAAAAATTACAGCTTTAAGGTATATGTTAAAATGCCTCAACATTAATACGTACTGAAAAGTAAAAACTGGTAAATGGATTAATAAAACACCCCAAAAGCAGAACCTTGTAAAATTAGGTTTGTAATTATAAAATTAGGTTTCTAAGCTACAGGGTGCTCTATTTTCAAGTATGATAAAATGGGTAAGGAAGAGTTACTACTAATGAGAATCAGACATCCTAACTCCTTGTCCCGTTTCCACCTGGCTCTCCCCACTTCCCCAAATCAACGGTCAGGTGTCAAGGAAGAAAAGTTCTCCATCTTTGAAGCCTAAAAGGAATCAGTGCTGACACAATCTACAATGCCCAAATATTTACTAAACACAAAGGGAAATCTCAGTTGGCTGTGCTGTTCAAAGAGAAGAACTGGATTCTACCTGCCAAAGCATTGCCAGAAGGAAGCAGCCACAAATAAATGCAAAACTGTGTGTGTATCTATACCGAGTCTCAGCTGTGTCATGCTTTGAGGACTGTCCAAAAAGCAGTGCTTTCTAAGGAGACAGCTAGGAAAGAACCTGGATGCATGCCCTTCCTTTCTTTCCCTGTGCATAAATATCTCCACCTGTGCCAGGAGAAGGAAACGGGAGGGCAGCACTCACAGTGCTTTTCTTCAATATCTCCCCAACAGCTGCTTGCTTTTCGCTGACAGCCACTGGAGGCAGCCCGCGAGAAATGTGTCTGCAACTCTGTAATTGATGATGACTTAAAGTATGAAAATGAGCATATTCAGACATTTCTCCTCACAAGGAAAGAACAAACAGCCAATATTAAACAAGTCCATTTCTCTTATGCCAAGATTTTGATAGTGGTTTCTTTGGGCAGGCACATGTTTCTTTTTATAACCAGCTCTTAGCCGACTGCTATCTATTGATAAAACATGGGCATTTTGTGTGCATTTTTCTAACGGAACCTTGGAATTTCTTATAAAATGCTTCACTTCCCTTGGTAACTGTTGCCATATAAAGCATTGTGTTGGAAGAGGGAGGTAGACAGGAAGGGTGAGACGGATAGAGGTAAAGAAAGAAAAAAAGCAAGCAAATTTAGAAGAAGTAACTGGAGCCTTCCAATCAGAAAAAGCAAAGAAGTTTCACAATTATTAATGCAATTAAAATCATCACCTCTCCTTTTCAGGCAGTATCAGTACCTGAGGGGAATTCCTTGCAAAGGAATTTTTTTGTGTGTCTATCTTTTTACTCATCTATGAATGTGCAAATCTTCCTTGTGGCTGGGAGTGCGAGTGGAGCACGGCACACATAGTGACATGCTGGACCGGGCTCGTGCTGGCTCCCAAGAGCCGCTGGATTGTCTGTAGTGCTTCCCAACTCCGTATTCAGAGATGCAGCTTTGCTCAGGGTAGTTGCACCCCAGAAATCAACAAATACCATAAACTAGAGCCTTTTTTTTTCTCTTTCAATCATACAGAAAGTACGAGAATAGTGCCTAACACAAGGTCAGGCCTATGTAAACATTCACTCTTCTTAGGGTGTCAAGAGAATACCTGCTTTGAGATAAATCAGAAGTTTTATTAACTTTAACAGTCTGAGATATTGTGTTTACTTAACTTCTCCCTGGAACACAATGACAAAATCTTGGTTGACTTACAACAAATACTTGTTAATGAATTGAGACTCACAGTCCTTCAATAATTTTTAATGAGACCATCATGAAAAGTGATGGCATTTGGATTCTAGAGAGGAAACAGAGGCAGCATTCTTTATCATCCATTCCTACCAATCTCAGAGCGTATACTACTTGTGTTTCTGAATATATTAAAGTAAATAAAATATCATATCCCTAAGAAACAGCCCAAAAGACTAACCTTGGCTTTTAACAACTTTTAAAAAATCATATTCCTAATTTTACATCATACTGCACATTTTCTGATCTTTGCTTTCATTCAAACATATAATGAGCTGATAGATGGCAGTCATTGGGAATACAAGATAAAAGCTATACTTCTTCCCCTTTGACCACAAGTTTTATTTTTTGAAAAATTTATTATGTACCAATTAGTTTTGATAAGTGCTCTAAGAATACAAAAGATGCACACAGAACTATTCCCCCGAAGGTGCCATCATCATTTCATTCTTGAATTTCTACCTACTAAGGCAAATTTGACTCCAATGTCGCTCACTGATATAAACCAGTGGCTTCGATATAAATTTCTTCCAAGTCCTAGGAGCTAAATTTGACTCAGTCTGAGCCACTATCCTGAGAAGAAATGCCCATTAAAAAAAAAAAAAAAAAAAGGATAAACTAGCTAGTGTTTTTAGCCTGAAGAATGGCAAGCTAGATTAAAAAAAAAAAAGTCTTGTGTATTACCTATTTCAAAAATATGAATATTATTACTTGAGAGATAGTTACCATATGTTCTGCATGTCCCCTGAGGATAAACAAAAGAAAGCTAGAAAAAAATCAGCTTAAATGAGAGCAATGGGAATTTTGGACAATGATTTTAAAAAGAACCCAGGGTAACAAGTGCCATTGTGTATCAGAACAGGTTAGCAAGAGACAGTGTGAAATCTTTTTCTCCAGGAGTGTTAGTTGTGTGTACATTGTTTTCCAATTTGTTTTACCACCTGTTTTTTTTTTTCTATTTGTATTAATGAAGAACGAACAAGAAAAAGCTAACCCATTCCTTCCCAGAGATGCAACTCTGCAGACACGCAAATGATCACTACAAAAGACCTCTGATTCTCCTTCTGCTCTTCATCCCAGGTGATCGGATCCTCATTTTCACCCTCTTGGTCTCATGGTAACCCAGCCGACCTTACAGTTCCAGATCTTCCCCTGGTTCGGAGACTCTCACTACTCCAAGCACCAGTTGGGTTCTCCTGTTCTTCTAACTGCCCCTTCTTCCCTGACTGTTCCTCATTGTCCCTCTACACACTCATCATGGATATGCCAACCCTCTGAACACACGTCTTTCATGGAAAATATCCCTTTTTATGGATTCAACCATCATTTTAGGGTAGCTAACACAAGTCCACAACTTTAGCTTGATGCTCTCTCCCAAACCCTAGTCAGGATCTCCTTACTGAAAAATGGGTATTCTCACTTGGCTATTTCTTAGTCTTTAAAACCCCAAAACTATCACCTTCACAAAGCCACCTCCTTCTCTTGACTCTTTTTTTCATGGATGCTTCCATTCCCTTTAATACGCCAGCCTTCAAGATGTACCCCTTCTCTGGTCTCGGGACCTTCCTCTCCAACTCCCCCAAACCTGATCAGTGACCTGGACCCTCAATTCTTCTTCTGTTGCATTGCTCACATCTTTCTTTCCCGTGGTTACCATCAGTGGTTCCCAAGCACATCCTGAATAGGCCTAAGCTCTCCGCTCTGGCACAAGCTGACCCCAAGTCACCTGCCCACAATTTTCTACCATTTAAAATCCTTCTATCTGAGCCAAACCTATCTAGAACTGCCACTGACCTTTTGTTCAAACTTAGTCCCAGCCGTGGTTTTCTGTTTGAGTCTTATATACAGTGTTGCCCCAAATCCAGCTTGAGGCCCACATTCCTTAGACCACCCCCAGTCAACAGTGATGACTTCCTCTTCCACACTTCTATTTGTAATAGTTAATTTGCTCTTAACACATATTTCTTTAAACTGTCACTTGCTTGTTTTTCCCCTCATATATGTTTTGGTATATAACTTTCTTTTTTTCAACTTTCAACTGATTGCAAACAATGTGAAAGCATGAACTCTTGCACATCTTTACATCTCCTCCCTTAAGAAATACATGTTAATGAATATTGATTTAATCAATTTTGCTCATCTTTGATTCTGAGTGTTGCTTCTTTTTCTGTACCATCAGAGTAATCAAAAACAGCGCCCAACACATTTGATTTTGTCCTTCTCATAAGACTAGTAGCTTTCAATCAATCGTTACTCTCTAAGGGCCTATCTAATCCCTCATATGAAAATTGGATGGAACAAGAGGGAAAGAATAAGCTAAAGTTAGAGAAGGAAAAATGGAAAAAAAGAATGAAGATGAGGAAAGAAAGCCTGTGGTTTTGCTTCCTCTAAGTCTGACAACTCAGGAATTAATTGTGATCTTTCTCACAGCTCAATCCCCATTCTGGAAAGTCAGTCAGGAAGATTATAGC
Organism: Ursus arctos; assembly: GCF_023065955.2. Lineage (NCBI taxonomy): Eukaryota > Metazoa > Chordata > Mammalia > Carnivora > Ursidae > Ursus > Ursus arctos. The sequence continues at coordinate 22,451,376 of NW_026622930.1, forward strand.
TCACATCAGTTATTCTCAGGAGACCACTCCTCAGTTCCAAGCCTTCTACATAAAAGAGCTAGCAGCTTCACTTCTCCTACCATGTAGCAAGTTCCTGACCCATTCCACTGACCTATCTGAATGGAATTACTGCAGTTCAACTTCCAAGTATCATAGCCGAATTTCCTTCTGTTAATTCTAGGAATACTGCCTCTTTGGCGAACTTAACTTTTTCCATCATTACAATTTCTTCCTTTTAGCACCAAGTAAAGAGTAATGGATATCCTTCTGCTGTGGCACTGTTGTTTAGTGAAGCAAATTATATCATTCTCACTAAATCCATCAAATCGAAATACTAAAAATGAATTCCTCCTGGTGGCATAAACAAACTGGTCTTTAATATGCAGAATATCATAACAGATTGTCCTTGGCTGTTCACTATACTGTATGTTCTGACACTTGTTGGTGTATTTACACTGTTTCTACTAAAAAAAGATTTTATCAAGGGAAAACAGCCAAGTTCAGAATGTTTTAAATCTCCATTACATTCTGTCAAAATAACTTTTAAATATATGTGAAAGTGAATATTTGCAATTCAAAACAAGAGCACATAAGGGGAAAATAGAAAATACTTCCCTTTCATATAAATCATATTAGGAAAAAGTTATTTGAATCATCCATTTTCTACCAGACTCATGGAAAAATGGATGGCAGAGTACAACAGTATCCCTCTCTCAGCCATTGCCCTTATAATGGAAAATAATAATCTCTAGAAAGAAAGAGATAGACTGAGTACACAAAGTTGAGCAGGAGATGTGATAATTCAGAGAATGATGACAGATGATTTTCTGATAGTATAACCATCATTTTGATACTCTACTAAGGACTCTAAAATCAGGTAACAGGTTTTTATTAAGCACCTACTATGTGATAGGGCACCGTCTCTGGTTCTTAGGAAATATGAAAGAGGCACAAGATTTGGTAACTTTGCTGACCAAGTAAGTAATCTAGTGTGGGATGTTAAGGAATAAAAAAAGGGAATGTGAGAAAAGAGTATAAGGCAACACGGGCTTAGATACAAACCAGTGGAGTTGGCTAAAAGAGAAGTAACATAAATTCAGAGAGGGAAAAATAGCTGATAATGGAATAGCTCATGTGGCCTCATAAAGGAGTCAGGGAGAATATGGGACTGAAGATGGGGCCTTCAAAATTTGATACACCTTGCTTGAATGGTCAGAATAGGTAAGAGGACATTTTCAATGGGAAATTTCAAGAAAAGTCATGGAGACAGGAATGATAAAGGGGGGAGCAGTAGAGAGAACCACCCCAATTGGAGAAAAGCCCGGGCACTATACAGTAGAGAAAAATGTGTTGATAAATCAATTTTGGATGGTCTTGAAGACAGAAACCTGAAGATAGAACAAGCACTGCCTGTGGTAAGGCCACCAATGGGAAGCCTGGCTTGGATCTTTGACTGCAGAGGCAGCAGCAACAAATGGAATGAATAATCAGAGTTCACCTAAGCATTCTTTGAGGTTTCCACTAAATCATGCAATGAGGAAAAAACCAAAACCAGAAACTGCAGATATAGCAAAGAAATAGAGAAGGCAGGAAGGCAGGCAAGAAAGAAAGGAAAAGGAAGGAAGGAAGGAAGGAAGGAAGGAAGGAAGGAAGGAAGGAAGGAAGAAAGAAAGAGAAAGAAAGAAAGAAAGAAAGAAAGAAAGAAAGAAAGAAAGAAAGAAGAAAGGAAGGGAGGGAGGGAGGGAGGGAGGGAGGAAGGAAGGAAGGAAGGAAGGAAGGAAGGAAGGAAGGAAGGAGGAAGGAAGGAAGGAAGGAAGGAAGGAAGGAAGGAAGGAAGGAAGGAAGGAAGGAAGGGGAAAGACAGGCTCTCAACAAACCAAACAAAGGTCTTCCTATGAAGAATCATGTTCAAATAAGTAAACTGATCAATGTACTAAGAATCTTGTTCTGTGCATGCAACAACTGAGAACAATCCCCTCATTATCTCCACTCACAACAAAACTAACTAATTCAAATAATCAATATGTCATTAATGCGGTACACAGCTATTTTTGTCTTTTGCCCATTCTTTCATTTTCCATATGGTTACAGCAGGCCTAGGAAGTTGACTTTGCCTAATATAACCATACCTCCTGACTAGAAAGTTCGTTCCCCAGTAGGGACTTGAGGAAGACAGTCTGGTTGTTTTCATAATGGAGATGGGACAAACCTGAGAATAAGAACTGCCACATAGCTATTTGGCTGAGGAAGCAGCAAAGACTAATCTGCAAAGATAGAGAAGACTATGCCTGAGTTACTCAGCTGGACACAGGAAGAGGATAAGAGATGTGTGGTTAAAGCTGACCTGCCCCGGCTGAGCAAAGCCCACGTCACTGAACTCCACCTGACCCCCAAGACTATGACTGAGCCCAGCTGAGATCAGCAGAGTCACTCTGCCAACCCCACCTTCTGCAGCTGACCCTCAACCAACCCACAGCTCCATGAGAATTAAATGTTTATTGTCCTATGCTGCTGAGATAATGCATCGTTGGTTATGCAGCATAGTGTGGAATTAGCTAATTGAATTGAATTAATAACATCCCTGACCTAATTTGAGTTTCTCACGATCCTTATATTTCCTTATATTTCCTTTTTGCATAAATCAGTTGAAGCAAGCAAACAACACCTGACTAATACACTAAAAGAAAAAGAAAAGAAAATCACCACAATGTATTAAGACGAATAATCTATTTAACTATAATGTGGGATTTCCTGTGCAAAGGATAGGTCAATATGATCAAGCTATCAAGTCATCTACTCCATTCAGGCAGCCTAAATCTCTAACACCCCACTTTAGTTTTCCATTACCCCTCAACTCTCCTGCACCCATCCTGCCCCCAGCCAGTGTGGTGATCCTTTTTCAGAAATTATTTTCTCTTCCAACCCATCTCAACTTATTTATTCTATTTCTCACTCCTGGGGCCATCCTGTCCACTAATGACCTCCATGGTAAATGGATTTGTTAAAAATGCAGGAGGGTATGATTGATTAGGTCATACTGTGTCATCCTTTCTGCCTAGAATCACTTCTGTTTCATGCGGCCTCTTGAAGATGCAACTTCTTAATCCAAAGGCATGATCTCTAATAGCAGAGTTTCAGGCCTGTAATGGATGGGGATATTTTCTCCCTAATCTCAATTAAATAGTACAGACCCTACAGTGGGCCCTACAGTGTCCAAAGACATAAACCAATTTTATAATGAAAGGGTAATTTGTAAAGTTTTTTTTTTTTTTTTTTTTTTTTTTTTTTTTTTTTTTTTTTACAGAGCAAAGAGTTAGAAAAAAAATGGAGAAAGAGCAGAGAGTATGAGTACGCCTGTGTGTGTGCTTACGGGTTGACAGGTGAAAGGAAGCCTGTATATGAAAAACTTGGGAAAAACTCAAAACTCATCACTTTATAGCATCCAGGTTTCTCATAGTGCTGAAACCTAGGTCACTGTAAGGAGTGCAGTGCAGGATGAAAACTTTTTTTTCTTCTTTTTGTTTCTGCTTTTTCCCAAAAGCCTCCTGACAGAGATAGATGGTGGCCAATGACAAGGATCAGGAAGTCCACCCCTTGCCACCTACGGTCTAGGAATCTTATTTGTCATTCCCAGTGCTTTCCCTTCAGTGGGAACTACTTGTCATGGAGCCTGGCTTGAGTTCTCCAAGGACAGGGAACCTGGGGCATGGGAGGAGAGACCTCATTCTTCATCATTCAGGCAGGAAAGGGAAGGATAAGAAGAGGAGGGAAAAGGAGCCATCCATGACTGAGTCTTGATTAATTACTAGTCTTGACAGTGACAGGAATGTGAAAAACAAAGCAGAAAGGTAAAAAAAAAATTAAAAAAATAAAAAAAAGTAAAAAAGTAAAAAATTAAATTGACTTTATAGCCTCCTACACAGAAAATAATTGTATCTTAAATTAAAAAAATGTTAATCACATCAGATGTCTTATAGGCAGAATCTGAAAATCTGAAGACTATAAATAAGAAAACAGAGCTCAAGCCTTGCATTTTCTGGAGCACCCAGCGCATCTGAGAGACCTGAAGGTATGGGAAGACATCTCTGAAAACCAAGACAGGGTTTCTGCACCTACATTTCATTTATATCCAGTTTGCCTTGTCTATGTACTAATGGCAAAAAAACAATCATAGCCAACACACGGAGACATCGAGACCTTTGGGGTCTTACTGCCTGGCCCTTCTTGGGAATGAGACTCCCTAAATCTTGCTCTCTTTTATGGGTATCTTTCAAAGTATATCTTTGTCTTTGCCTTACTTTCTTCCGCAGCAATGGCTGGCCTCCAAACTACCCAGACAAAAATGCCCTCCAGCTACCTTCTGGTGTGCTAGAAATTCCCAGAAGTAGAATTGTTTCTTTAGGTTAAAGAATCTTGTTCCTGGGAGGCCTCAGCGAATCACCAAATATGTTCACTTGGAAGTAAGTTCCCAAAACAAACTGTCAGCCTCACAATTTAGCCCAAGGCTAGGAAGTTCCTAGTTCTCTCTGGGAACTGAGGGAAGAAAAAGATGATTCTGGTACTTGCATGTCAAAGGAAGGAAATGTGTGACATCAGTTGCAATCATCTGAGCAATCGCTGGAAACAGCATAAGGGAAAGGTGAGAGGAATTCTGGGAAAAAGGGGGATCTGAGTCAAAAGGAAATTATGGTTATTCAAGGAGCCTAGAAACCTCTCCTCAAAAGTTCCTGTTTTTCCAATAGAAATACTGATGATACAAACATATCCTCTTAAAATTGCACTCATCACCTTAAACTATAAATTGTGTCATCATCCAACTGTTTGAAGAAATTTAAAACACTTCTAATTTTAAATTTGTAAGTAGTTATTCCTGTTAATACATTAATGAGATTGCCTTATTCGGACTGCATTGATCACATCTGCATTCTGAAAACTCCAGTCCCAAATAATAGCCGTGCTAGGAGGCACTTGTTACCCACCGATAAACAGTAGGATCCATTTTTTGGTAGTATTTCTAATATATTCTTATCCAAGGAAAACACATTAGAAAATTTTTTACTCATTCAGGGCTCTCCTCCAATGCATCCTCTATGTTTCCTATTTTTTTCTTTTCTATACTGATCTCCACAAGATGTTTCCACATAACTGATTAAAATGAGTGTCTAAAAAGATTTGTCCCCCATCTACTAATTACCTTGGCCTCCTGGAACCTCCATTTCATTTAAGAAGGGTCTTCTCAATGGTTAAATACAAATTTTCAGAGCTTATGTTTTTTAAAAAAACATTGCTAAAAATTGGCAAAATTAAAAATAGACTGCAACATGGACTTAAATACTTGGAACTATGATTTATTCAAACATTAAGGCAATAGCGATATAATCTAAATTTAAATAAATTAAATCCCAAGACACTCTCTTGCTTGTTCATATTTCTCTTCCTCTTTCTTTTCACCACATCCCTTGCTCTATGACGCTGCTAATACACTAGTAAAGATTGAAATAAATCTCTCTGACCAATCTCTTGCCTGTGCAATTTAAAACCAAAGTCAGATCCAGAGGGTGAAATCCATCTCTCTTTTCCCTTTCGTGCTCTCTTTAATTTATGTCTCTTTAAACAAACTATTCTTATTTAGAGGCTATAGCATATTTACATTATCACCATTGTTCCCAGAAGTTCAACTCTTTTCAAGTATATCTTTTTAGTCTCTTCAAAACCCTTCTATGACAAAGACAAAGAGTAGGTTTATCACTTTGGCAAATTCTATACCAGGATGATAGGTCTTTTTACATTACTGCTTCTCTGAGTGTGTCAACCTGTTCTCCCCAGTGATAAACTCTGCACATAGTAGGTGCTTAATAACATTAGTCACCGATCTCAGAGCTGGAAAGGACCTTGAGGAGCATTTAAGTAGCTGTTCTGAGAACCAAGGAGGCAGTCACTTGTTTATCATTCAACGTGATTTCACTATGCTGGATTAGATGTTGAATAACACTGGTTTGGTAAACATCGTATATGTGTACTTGAAAAGATGCTTCTCAATACTTCCAGTTGGGTCCATTTGACCGCATCAAATGTTCTGCTTCAAGGCTACACATGGCCAACACCTCCTCGATTCTTTGTTGAAACAATAATGGTGAAGGTGACCGTGCGCATGTACTGAATGTTTACCATGTGTCAATCACAAGTGTTTTAATCTTGAAAACTCTGTCTAAAAGGGGCACCATTGTTATCCTTGGATTATCACATTCGGTAGAGTAAGAATCACAGACCTAGAGAGGCTCAGTAATGTGACCACGCTGTACAGCTAGTCAACACAAGAACCAAGATCACAATCCCGTTCTGTCTGACTCTAGTGCCCAAGTTCCTACTCACTGTAACTAGAAGGTAAAAAATGACCAGAATCTAATGAGCACTGTTCTTTCTGGGATCTCTTTTGGTTCTACAGCTACCTGAATACTCCTATTTGAGATTGTTCTGAGAGTTGATTTTTCTATCAAGTGTTAAGACAGGCTTACCCACAGCCAGTGGAATATTTATATGTAGCATTATTTATATGTAACACAGTAGAAAGCTCAGAGGCTTTACATTGGGACAAATGAGCACTCAAATCCATATTCTACCCATCATCTGCTGTGTAGTTTTACACAAACTTGACTTCTTTGAGTATCAATGTTACAAGAGTGGTTTCCTATAAAGTTTCAAAATCTTATGTCAAATGTCCTGCAAACAGAACACTGTCAATAAATACCATCTGCTATTATGGCCTCTAACTGAAGAGTTCTTATAGTTGTCCATCTCTGCCATGATGCTGTAAATTTGGGTTATTTTATATTTTCTATCTGTCAGGGGACAAATTATGCCAAGACTGCAATGTAAGCGGATACATGGTGATTCTGAAAGACAGAATCTGGATAGATCCACAGGCGTGCTGGTTTATGGCTCCTTTAAGATCAGGCAGGAGCCTTCAGGACACCTTGAACCACCACCATCAAAAGGCTGCCTCCCCACAGAGCAGTCATTAGACCAACCTGGTTGTACAAGTTGTCTTTACTTATCATGAATTAATGATTTCCCTCCATCAGGCTCTTGGCCATGCCTTTGCATTTCAGCTTGCTCTCCCTACTTCCATAATTTATTTGATTTGGTGTCTGGCCTGTATTCTCATGTCAGTTTCTCTTCTGAAACACTAGAGTGATGACTTCTCCATAGTTCATGTGTCTTATGTAATGGGGACAGCACTATCCTTAGAACACCATTCCAGCTGACCCTGACACTCAGGACATCACTCAGCTCATAGGAGAGTATTTTGTGCTAGGGAAGTCTCTGCTGACCCCTTTTGGCTTTTTTTTTTTTTTTTTTTTTTTCTTTTCCTATACCCAAGGCAAAAAAAAAAAAAAAAAAAAAAGAACTCTACCTCACTGGAGATGGGACGATCTATGGGACATCATGCATTTGATCCATGCTGGCGCTTGCTGTCATTATGTTCTAGTTAGGTGCAACTTTCATAAGGGAAAACCCTGAACACCCCTGCTATGGCATAATTCTTTCATAATACCTGTGTGTCCTCATTCTCAATAATTCCTAAGTGACTCAGTAGAAGGTTAAGATGAAAAGGAAGAGGTTTTGAATAAAGCAGATCAAATTTCCCTTCCCCCCGCCATGTATCTCCACCAACATATTAAGAATTCCAAAGGACCTCTAGAATAATTTGTTTTTTGGACCTCAGGATTGGAACTAGAATGGCTGTGACCTCTTTGGACCTGTAACGTTGGAGAATTGAGAGAAATCGAACATTCTCAGAGTCTGGTTATTTGGTTTCACAATACAACAGGGCCACAAAGATATTTAAATGTCAACAATGACTCTAATGAATCCTGTGTTCCAGAAAATAAGAACTAAGTGCCCATTAAAGAATGACAAATAGTTCACCCTAATTTTAAAAAACCTAGGGCCTTTAAAATAAAGAAAAAAGTTTCTCTTTTTTTTTTTTACAAGTATGTGTAAGTTAAACTTCACTTCACTTTTTCAATAAGAGTTATTGAATACTCACTATGCACCATGAACATTGGGTAATGGATATAGAAAAGAGACAAAGAAAAAAGAAGAGGAAATACATCAGTTAAATGGGAAAAAAGCTGAAACTTTCCTGTCAGGAATAGTATGATGACAATAAAGAAAATTTCAATAAGGACTATGCACATTTTCAACTTAATCTGAAAATGTCTCCATGGTGAGAGCACTTCCTTTCTCTTTTGATGCAATATCTAGTCCATATGGACTGCTGGCAAGAGCCATCACTGAAAATTATAGGGAAATCTGGGCAAATGAGTAGATGAAACATTATTTCCCTTTAGAGGATCTTTGAAGGAATACCCAATACAGCCCAACTCCAAAATGTAATGTGCTTCCTAGTCAGAACATATATATTCAAGTATAATGTAAATCCCTGCCCCTGCTATAAATATCGTCTTCAGGGAAATCTTTCTCAAGGAAGTGAAAAATCACAGTATAATACATTTGGAGAGACACAACAAACCTGTCTCCCTTTTGATGAATTGATAAATATGTTTTTATTGTTACTGTGAAATAGGTTATATATGTATATAGTTATATGACTTTTTTTATGCATGACATAATGTGGGATTGCACTCGCCATAGATTGACTTAGAGTTTTCACTGTTCTGTGTCACTGCAGAAAGTTATATTCACAGGTCTACATTGTATATATCTTGTTAGGAAGGAACTCCAGAGAAAAAGTCTTTACCGAAAAAGCAAAAAGTCCTCTCTAGATGACTTGGGCTCTGTTTTGGGAAGGCTCCCTTATTCAGGATCTTAAAACTGCTGCTTAGGCCCTTCCTTTTATTTCTTCCTTCCTTCCTCTCCTCTCCTTCCTTCCACTGTGCCACCCAAGAAAAATCACATGACCGCTCAACAAAGACCAAAGGACAAGACCTAAATATTTATTTACCTAAGCCAGCTGGAATATAATGACCAACTGTAGCTATTCAAAATTGTGGTAGATTTAAAGGTGGCTGGTGCTCCCCCCAGGAAGTCTGAAGTTATTTGACTCAATTGCCTTGATGGCTTTATTTTGGGGAAGAGATTGCCTTTTAATGGAGACCCATTAACCATATGTCCATGAATACTGCTATGAAGGTTATTCCCTAGAAAGATAGCTACCAGAGATTTCATCTTTGTACAGTCTGAGGAAAAGAAGCATGTGCTATATAGGCTAAAGGTCTAGTGGCAATATAAATTTGCTTCAAAAAACCCTATCTTCATTCACAAATTTTCAGGTGTCTGAAATAGGGGACTTGGAAATACTTCCTAATGCTTGGCCATAGTGTTTGGAAAGAGATTCACCACCACAACCACCACCTCCACGACCAACTTTACACTAAAGATTCACCGTGAATTTGTTACCCAAAGTACTGGATTTAATAAATTCATGCTATTTTTCCACTTCATCCAATGTCTTGTAATAGTGACTCAAAGCATGTTATAGGGTATTTTCTTCTCAGTGTTGAAGGAAGGAGCCAGGAAAACATGTGTAATTACCTCCGTGTAACACAACAGAAATTTTGGCTGACTTCTTATGGTAAAAACTTTATCTCTACAAAAGGCAAACAAAACCTACCAATGCTTCACCAAGATACAACCTGCTGGATTTCAAAATTTGGTATTCATCCATATGCTCAACAAATACTTCCTGAGTCCCTGCTTATGCCAAGCACCATACTATGAGATATGGGGAGTGGTGCATACACAGGGCATGACCCATGCCCTCAAGCCGCAACCATCTGGTAGCCCAGCTGAGATGATCTTCAGTCCCATTCAGTAAGGGTTCAATGCTGAAAATCTCAGAAGGATTACCCATAAAAATCTATTGTGATCCTGGAGAAAAACATATGCCATTTTTCTCCACGTTTCTCTACCCTTCAGAATAAGTGATCATTGAAAACTGAATTATCAGTCAGTAGGGTAAATCCTTCCAGTGAGCACTGAATTATTCTAGGGGCAATACGACGTTTTCTCAGGACCCAAGGGAAAGGGTCATTGAATCTGTGTCCATTCCAGATGCCTCTTCTATAAAATGAAGATACTAATACTTTTTACTTCATTGGTATATTGTGAAGATTAAATGAGATAATGAATTTGAACCACTCAGCCCAGTTCCTAAAAATAAAAGTTAGTCGTTAACAATAATAAAAATAACAATACAGTGTCCTGCCACCTATAAAAACTGCTAAGTGGTTCCAGAGCTACCTGCTTGAAAGAGGTGTTCCAGTTCTGCTCATGGTACATTGGTTTGGAATTGTTCAAAAAGAAATTATTTACATGCTTGAAAACTGCAAGCACCACCCTAGTGCTCTGCTGGCATCCTCAATTTCGGAATGTTTCTACACGAATAAAGCTCATGGCCTTAGTTCACTACCAAAGCAGAAAAAATGATGGGAAGGAAACTCAACAGGAAGTAATCTGTCCAGATATTTATTTCCCTTCATTTAGGTCTGTAAGACATATAGATCAAATGTTCAAAGCTATTAGGAGTGAAGGAAAATGCCGGATCGATGCTGCAACACATTTTGCGTTTACCCTGAATTAATGCTTCTACACCAGTGTTCCTGATCTAACTTCTTGTTAATGGCCTTAAATGTTTGATCTATATCTTTTGCCAGCTCCAATACAGAAAAATCCACATCATGGATTCCCTATAGAGTACAAGGAAAGGAATCTGCAATGCCAACAGGAATGGCTAGGAGCCGTACTAGGTTTGAATGACTCTTCACTTCTTAGGAGGTAATTATTACGGAGAAACCCTTACATCATAAAACACACCTACCATCAAAGTGAGACCTTCACTGCTCACCAATAATTAAAGTGGAGGTTCTTTTTAAAGAGTAGAGAAGTTCAGAGAATGGATTCCCTTTCCTGTTATGTGCCTTTAGGACAATTTCAATAAAACAACGGTGGAAAGCATGAAAAGATCTAGCAACAACTCTGAGGTCTTCAGAAGCAGATCTCATCATCACTGGACCACTGCTTTCCCAACTGGATTCACTGGAGATGTTAGTAGGTGGTATGTGAAAAGGGAAGCTTCTCTGATAAAATAATATAGAGAAACATATCATATTAGCACAACGTACATTTCTTTCTTTCTTTTATTATATTAGTCACCATACAGTACATCCCTGGTTTCTGATGTGAAGTTCGATGATTCATTAGTTGTGTATAACACCCAGTGCACCATGCAATACGTGCCCTCCTTACTACCCATCACCAGTCTACCCCATTCCCCCACCCCCCTCCCCTCTGAAGCCCTCAGTTTGTTTCTCAGAGTCCATAGTCTCTCATGCTTCATTCCCCCTTCTGATTACCCCCCCTTTCTTTATCCCTTTCTTCCCCTACCGATCTTCCTAGTTCTTATGTTCCATAGATAAGAGAAATCATATGATAATTGTCTTTCTCTGCTTGACTTATTTCACTTAGCATTATCTCCTCCAGTGCCGTCCATGTTGCAGCAAATGTTGAGAACTCGTTCTTTCTGATAGCTGAGTAATATTCCATTGTATATATGGACCACAACTTCTTAATCCAGTCATCTGTTGAAGGGCATCTCCGTTCCTTCCACGATTTAGCTATTGTGGACAATGCTGCTATGAACATTGGGGTGCATATGGCCCTTCTCTTCACTACGTCTGTCTCTTTGGGGTAAATACCCAGTAGTGCAATGGCTGGGTCATAGGGTAGCTCCATTTTTAACTTTTTAAGGGACCTCCACACTGTTTTCCAGAGTGGCTGTACCAACTTGCATTCCCACCAACAATGTAGGAGGGATCCCCTTTCTCCACATCCTCTCCAATTGTTGTTTCTTGCCTTGTCAATTTTTGCCATTCTAACTGCCGTAAGGTGGTATCTTAGTGTGGTTTTGATTTGAATTTCCCTGATGGCTAATGATTTTGAACATTTTTTCATGTGTCTGTTAGCCATTTGTATGTCTTCATTGGAAAAGTGTCTGTTCATATCTTCTGCCCATTTTTTGATTTGTTTGTTTCTCGTGTATTGAGTTTGAGAAGTTCTTTGTAGATCTTGGATACCAGTCTTTTATCTGTAGCATCATTTGCAAATATATTCTCCCATTCCATGGGCTGCCTCTTAGTTTTTTTGACTGTTTCCTTGGCTGTGCAGAAGCTTTTTATCTTGATGAAGTCCCACAAGTTCATTTTATCTGTTTCTCTTGCCTTTGGAGATGTGTCATGAAAAAGGTTGCTTTGGCCGATGTCATAGAGGTCGCTGCCTATGTTCTCCTCTAGGATTTTGATGGATTCCTGTCTCACATCGAGGTCTTTCATCCATTTGGAGTTTATCTTTGTGTATGGTGTGAGACAGCGGTCAAGTTTCATTCTTTTGCATGTAGCTGTCCAATTTTCCCAGCACCATTTATTGAAGAGACTGTCTTTTTCCCACCGGATGTTTTTTCCTGCTTTTTCAAAGATTAGTTGCCCAAAGAGCCGAGGGTCCATTTCTGGGTTCTCTATTCTGTTCTATTGGTCTATGTGTCTGTTTTTGTGCCAGTACCATGCTGTCTTTGTGATCACAGCTTTGTAGTACAGCTCGAAATCCGGCATTGTGATGTCCCCAGCTTTGTTTTTCCTTTTCAACAGTTCCTTGGCAATTCGGGGCCTTTTCTGGTTCCATACAAATTTAAGGACTATTTGTTCCAGGTCTTTGAAAAATGTCATTGGTATTTTGATAGGGATAGCATTGAAAGTGTAGATTGCTCTGGGTAGCATGGACATTTTAACTATGTTAATTCTTCCGATCCATGAGCATGGAATATTTTTCCATCTTTTTGTGTCTTCTTCAAGAGTGATTTATGGTTTCTAGAATATAAACCCTTTACGTCTCCGGTTAAGTTAATTCCAAGGTAATGTATGGTTTTTGGTGCTACTGTAAAAGGGATGGATTCACTAATTTCTCTTTCTTCAGTCTCATTATTCGTGTATAGAACTGCAACTGATTTCTGAGCATTGATTTTGTATCCCGCCACATTACTGAATTGCTCTATAACTTCTAATAGTTTGGGAGTGGATTCTTTTGGGTTTTCCATATAAAGTATCATGTCGTCTGTGAAGAGAGACATTTTGACTTCTTCTTTACTGATTTGGATACCTTTGATCCCTTTTTGTTGTCTGATTGCTGTTGCAAGGACTTCTAATACTATGTTGAATAACAGTGGCGAGAGTGGGCATCCTTGTCGTGTTCCTGATCTTAAGGGAAAGGCTTCCAGCTTTTCCCCATTGAGAATGATATTCGCTGTAGGCTTTTCATAGATGGTTTATATGAGATTGAGGAATGTACCCTCTATCCCTACACTTTGAAGGGTTTTAATCAGGAAAGGATGCTGTATTTTGTCAAATGCTTTTTCTGCATCTATTGAGAGAATCATATGATTTTTGAATTTTTCTTTCTGGATAAAATCTAAGACACTGATAGATTTGCGAATGTTGAACCACCCTTGCCTCCCAGGGATGTATCCCACTTGGTCACGATGGATAATCCTTTTAATGTACTGTTGGATTCTATTAGCCAGGATCTTGTTGAGGATTTTGGCGTCCATATTCATTAGGGAAATCGGTCTGTAATTCTCCTTTTTGATGGGGTCTTTGCCTGGTTTGGGGATCAAGGTAATATTGGCCTCATAGAATGAGTTTGGTAGCTTTCCTTCTGTTTCTATTTTTTGAAGTAGCTTTAGGAGAATAGGTATTATTTCTTCTTTGAATGTTTGGTAGAATTCCCCAGGAAAACCATCCAGGCCTCGAGTTTTGTTTTTTGGAAGGCTGTTTATCACTGACTCAATCTCTTCATAATTAATTGGCCTGTTTAAAAAATCAATTTCTTCCTGTTTCAGTCTTGGTAGTTTATAGGTTTCCAGGAAGGCCTCCATCTCTTCCAGATTGCTTAGTTTATTGGCATAAAGCTGTTGATAAAAGCTTCTAATAATCCTTCCAATTTCATTGGTGTTGGTTGTGACCTCTCCTTTTTCATTCATAATTTTATTAATTTGGGTCCTTTCTCTATTCTTTTGGATAAGTCTTGCCATTGGTCTGTCAATTTTATTAATTCTCTCAAAAAACCAGCTTCTAGTTTTGTTGATCTGCTCTACTGTACTCCTGGTTTCTAATTCATTGATTTTTACTCTAATCTTGGTCAACTGCTTCCTTGTGTGTGGATTAGGCCTGTCCCTCTGTTGCTGTTCCAGCTTCTTGAGGTGAAAATATAAAAACTGCATTTTAGATTTTTCTATTCTTTTGAGTGAGGCTTGGATGGCTATGTATTTCCCCCTTAGGACTGCCTTTGCAGTATCCCATAGGTTTTGGACCATTGTGTTTTCATTCTCATTGGTCTCCATAAATTGTTTAAATCGATTTTTGATTTCCTCGTTTATTGAATCATTCCTGAGCAGGATGGCTCTTAGTCTCCAAGTGTTTGAGTTTCTTCCAAATTTTTCCTTGTGGTTGAGTTCCAATTTCAAAGCGTTGTGGTCTGAGAATATGCAGGGGATAATTTCAATCTTTTGGTATCGGTTGAGACCTGTTTTGTGTCCCAGAACATGGTCTATTCTTGAGAATGTTCCATGGGCATTAGGATAGAATGAGTATTCTTTGGTTCTGGGGTGTAGTGTTCTATATATATCTATGAGGTCCAACTTGTCGAGTATGGCATTCAAAGCTCTTGTTTCTTTGTTGATTTCTTGCTTAGGTGATCTGTCTATTGTTGATAGTGGAGTGTTGAGGTCCCCTACTATTAACGTATTTTTATCTATATGTCTCTTTATTGTGGTTAAGAGTTGGCTTGTGTATCATGCTGCTCCCCTGTTGGGGGCATAGATATTTATAATTGTCATATCCACTTGTTGGATACATCCTTTAAGAATAATACAGTGTCCTTCTGTGTCTCTAACTATAGTCTTTAGTTTAAAATCCAATCTGTCTGATATGAGAATTGCTACCCCAGCTTTCTTTTGAGGTCCATTGGCGTGAAAGATGGTATTCCATCCCTTTACTTTCAGTCTGAATGTATCTTAAGTTCAAAATGAGTTTCTTGTAGACAGCAAATGGATGGGTTATGTCTTTTTATCCAATCTGCAACACTGTGACATTTTATGGGAGCATATAGGCCATTTACATTGAGACTGATTATTGAGAGATATGATTTTAATGATGCCATGTTGCCAGTAAAGTCTTTGTTTCTATAGATTATGACTTTCTGTTCTGTATCACTCTTGGGGCCTTTTTACTTTTATAGAACCCCCCCTTAATATCTCCTGTAGGGCTGGTTTTGTGGTTATGAAATTGGTCAATGACTGGCGATTCTGGAAGGTCTTTACTTCTCCATCAATTCTGAATGACAGCCTTGCTGGATAAAAGATCCTTGGCTACATGTTTTTCTCTGAAAGAGCTTTAAAAATGCCCCCCCCCAACCCTTTCTCTCATTCCAGGTCTGTGTAGACAGGTCTGACGTAATTCTGATACCTTTGCCTTGGTACGTGAGAAATTTCTTTGCCCTGGCTGCTTTCAATACTGTATCCTTGGATCAACATTTGCGAATTGCATTGTGATGTGACGTGGCGTAGGTTTGTCGTGGTTGAGCTTGGGAGGGGTCCTCTCTGCCTCTTGGACACGAATCTTTGTTTCCCTTGCTAGATTAGGGAAGTTTTCAGCTACAATTTGTTCAAATATCTCTTCTAGACCTCTGTTTTTCTCCACCCCTTCGGGGATGCCGATGATTCTGACATTGGAACGCTTCATTGAGTCAGTAATCTCCCGTAACCTACATTCTTGAGCGTGGATTTTTTTGAGTCCAGATTCTATTTTAGCTTTCTCTTCTACTAACCCATCCTCTAATTCGCTGATATGTTCTTCTGCCTCATTCACCCTGGCCGTCAGAGCCTCTAGTTTTGACTGCATTTGGCTCATAGAATTTTTAATTTCTGCCAGATTCACTCTCATTTCCACCCTTAGAGATTCTATATTCTCATTAACATTTTCGTTAATACTTTTTTCAAGTCTACACATGATCTTGACCATTGTTACTCTGAATTCCATTTCGGATAATTTGGTTACATCCATATCCATTAGTTCTGTGGCAGAGGCCACAGACTCATTGTCTTTTCTTTGCTGGGGGGGATTTCTCCTTCTCATCATTCTGATGGGGAGAGGGTGCGGGGTTGTCCAGAGCCCAAATTATTGACCGGGACCCAGGCCGTGCGCCCCTGTTTTATAGGGATCTTAGGGATGTGGGCTTCTTGATTTTTCAGCCTGCCTTCTGGGGGAGGGGCCTGCCATGCCGATACTCAGGCAACCCTGTTTGGGTAGAGTCTCTGTGTCCCCTGCGAGGGGGGATGGGGATGGGCACACTGTGAGCCGGTATTTCCAGGCTTTCGTTCTCTGGCGGCTTTCCCTGGCGGTTTGCTGTGCCTCTTCTGAGAGTCAGAGCAGCAGTGGCCGAATCTCAGCCTCTCTCAGAACACAGGGATCGCGGACCGTTCTCCACTGATGTTCTGGCCACTTCAACTCTGTTTCTGTTGGTGCTGCTCAACCCTGCAGCGTCCCGGGATGTGCGCCCCACACCCGGCGTCCCAGCCCTCACTTCCAGGGCTGGCGCGTCTCTGTCCTTTGTGTTTCTAACACTGCCAGCCGCCCCCCCACGCTCCGGAGCTCCCGGTCTCAGTCTGGTTCCAGTGAGCACACCGGAGCTCCGTTTCAGTCTGGTGGCGCGCGCTCCCCAGCTCACGGTCTCATTCTGCTCTCTCGCGGGTCAAGGTCCGCGAGTCCACCCGCTCTCCGGTGCAGGTGGCTACCGCTTCCCGGTGCCCAAACGCGGCGGCTCCCTTCCCCTTCCGTTTATCTTCCGATATCTGTGTGCGGTTTCACGGCTCCCTGCTTCGTACCTCAATACTCAGCACTAGAGATGTTCATTTGAAGAGATCCAGATGTATCTTCCTGCATCTCAGGCTGATTCTGTGGATGTTCAGGCTGGTCTGGTACCTATCCAACTTGACTCAGGGGACCGGCTGAAAAAGGGGTCCCCTACTCCTCCTCCATCTTCAGGCATTCACCGCACAATGTACATTTCTATACTAAAAGGTCGAACCCCCACAGTAAAGCAAAATTTTAAGATTTGTATGCCACCCTATGTTTACCAAATGTATTTAATTAAGAAACACTTTTTTGGGGGAGGGTATCATTTTTTACTTCCTGATAGAGTGGTTACTGGTAAGTCTATTGATTTCATGTTAAACCACTGACATGGAATGGAATAAAACAGAATAGCTAACATTTACTGAGTGGTTAATATGCCAGCAAAATATTTTTCTAAGCACTCTGCATGAAGGAGCAATTTTATCCTCCCAGAAACTCTTGAGGTATGTACTATTACAATCCCGCTCTACAGAGACACCTAGACGCTAAATACCTTCTCAAGGGCAGATAATAAATGGTGGAATCCAGGCTTTAACCCCTACATTCTCGCTCCAGGTCATCCCAAAACAGCATACAGGTAAAAAACTGCTAGGGACCATTTTATAAAATCTTGGGAGAAAAGAAAACATGTGTTTTTTTTTTTTTTTTTCCCATCGAGAAAACACAATGCCAAAAAGAAGGAATAATATCATTATACATAAGACAGTAATCAAATAAAAAAAATAAAACCCCAAGAATAAAACTATAATAATAGAGAACGTACAGGTTGCTGAATTGCTTTCTCTATGAATCTTTTAAAGTAAGAATGTTTGGGGGCACCTGGGTGGCTCAGTTGGTTAATCGTCCAACTCTTGATTTTGGCTCAGGTCATGATCTCAGGGTTGTGGGATCAAGCCCCATCCTGGGCTCCATGCTGGGCATAAGGCCTGATTAAGATTTTCTCTCTCCCTCTCCTCTTGCCCCTCCGCTAAAAATAATAATAAAATAAAATAAAACAGAATGTTTGCCATGAATACCTCTTAAAACAGTCTTTATTAAAATGAATAATCCCTAAATACTTATGAAACTGCAAGTATCCAGGATTTCACATTAAGAAGTTGGCAGAAGACCACTGGTAGGTGTGGGGGTATAAGTGAGCCTTATAAGTGAGCTAGCCCACAGCAAATTTCCTATGCATTAGTATTTCTGCCTGAGAAATGAGCCTGTTAGAACAATGATGGAAATGATGCTTAAAAGGCACAAATGATAATTTAATCATATCTTAAGATGATGACACCCTTTAAAGCACAAGTTGACTGTGTGAGATGCACCTCTAAAGTATCCTGAAATGGCAAATTGTTGACCAAAACACAGGACCATTAAATGGCCACAGATACCACAAACACTTGAGAGCATGTAGAGTTGAGCCAAAGTGTTTGTTCATCATCCTTAACTATCCATAGACACAAACAATACAAATAAGATGACTAGGGGGGAACTGGGGAGCAATATCCATTAAGGATGGTCAATGAAGGGCTGTCTCTGACAGAAAACCAAAACAAACAGACAAAAACACCATGTTAGGGCATCCACACTGAAGTACCAAGTACATTTTCCTTTCATAACTACCCTTAGTCACTCATTCTTAAACCCTTTGCTCCTGGCTCTGTCCATTTGTGAAATTTAGGTCCTGCATTATCCAGATCCTCTTTTATTGTCCTCCAGAGAACTCAGATTAGCATGCGTGGGAGAATGTTCTTTAAATGAATATCTAGGATGAGATGGGAATCTGTGAATACATTGGCTTGAGGAATACTTGTGCCTCCAATAAAAACTGTATTGGTATAGTGCCAAATTTTATAAAGGTAGAAATGACACAGGTTTCCTGAGTGCTATCTCCTATAAAGGATAATGGAAACCTAAAGCTACCATCCATATTTGGCAAATGTTATCATGAAATCTTTTTTCCTCCTATCTTTTGTAAGTTGACAAGCATAAATCATCTTCTTGTGCTGTTCCCTTTCCTTGTCTCTTTTTTATTACAAAATTAAAAAGTATTGGACAGTATCCCAAAACACTACAGATTTCGTATCTTGTTTGGGCTAATTATATCATCCAGCCTGCCAAAATGGTTTCATCAATGAGCTGGCATTGCAGGAGCTCTCCTAATCAATTCTTTGACACTTCATTAGGGACTCTGTCTGTCTTTGAGGATCTGGAGCCTGAAACAAGGAGGGGCTTCTGTGTGGGGAGGGTAGGCTGTCAGAGCTCCTGGCAAACCTAAGCCCATATCTTCCTACCACCTCTGCTATTCTGGCTGCTTTGATAGTACTCTGATCTTATGGAGACACTCTCTCTAATCCTCAAGCCTCAATTTTCTTCTTGATTACAACCGTCTAAAACCTACTGGTGGTAATGGTTTGAAAACCACTTGAAGGTTCCCGAGTTTTCACAAACAGACATACCAGACAACATGATAGAAGTCAACTTTGAGCTTAGAAACTAAGCTGGTATCCCTTTATCTCTCATGAGGTTGAACAGAGACGGCCTGTCAGACAGGAAAAGAAAAACTATAAGAAACAGGATAACATTGCAGGCAGTGGTTTGATCTTTGGTGGTGAAAGGCGTAGTCATTATGTGAGCGTAGAGCAAGAAAGGAAATATTTACCCGGGGTGTGACTATAGACTCGAATTGATCGAAGTGAGAACTCTGATGGACTTATGAAAATTTTTATCTTTCTGGATGTCCAGTTTATTAATTTAAATAAGCAGATATTGGGGCGCCTGGGTGGCACAGCAGTTAAGCGTCTGCCTTCGGCTCAGGGGTGATCCTGGCGTTCCGGGATCGAGCCCTGCATCAGGCTCTTCCACTAGGAGCCTGCTTCTTCCTCTCCCACTCCCCCTGCTTGTGTTCCCTCTCTCGCTGGCTGTCTCTGTCTAATAAATAAATAAATAAATAAATAAGCAGATATTGTTTAAAGACGATAGAAACAGATTCCCCGCTGCAAATGTGTACTAAGCATCTATGGGTTGTGTCGCATTTTACCAGTTGCTATGGGGTTCACGTAAGATTTGGAACTTTTTTCAATTATCTTACAATTTGAATGAAGACATATTCCATATTTCTATACCTATGGAAAGCAGGTCCATACATGATATAGAGAACCGCTGAAGTATGTGAGGATCAAGGCAAGGATGGAACAGAGAAGACATGGTTGGGTTGAATGGGCAAATTCTCCTATAAATCTTGCTGTGACACACGGAAAACTGAAGTATAGGGGAGTGGAGCTATGGTTTTAAGTATATTAATAAGTTTTGCTAATAATTTCAATTATTTAAGCCCAGATGAATTACATATATGGATTTTGAACTTTAATGAAATCCAAAAGAATGAGAATTTAGAAGAATTATAGAAAAGTCTGTTTAGAGCAAACAATAATCGTATCTTAGAACCATATATGTGCTTAACATACCTAACCCATGGCAGAATTCAAATATGGACTTTTTTATAGTATCTAGCCTGATTGCATAGCAATATTTCTCTTTGTTTACTGTATCTCAGATTTTTCTTTATGCTTATATTTTTAGTAAACATGTTTTTCAAGGTCACTTCCTATGTTATAGTCGATTTAATCAACGATGCTAGATTTCAATGAGTAAATTATTTGGAAACACTAAAGAACTTCGTAGTAAATTTTAGGGGGACCTCTTGAATCTAGTATTCCTCCTTTCACAATCAAACTTAAATAATTTTTGTGTGATTACTTGTCTAATGTGCTTCAAGCCTACTAGACTACAGGTTCTGTCAGGTAGGGATAGCGTCCACTTTCTTTAAGCTTTGTCTTAACACTAAGCATATTTTTGCCTCACACATTGCAGGTACTCAATAATTATGAAAAAGTGAATAAAAACACTGCATCCATCATTTTATAAATATCATACTTACAGGGAAGACCATGATTATGAATAGGGGTAATAGCAAAGATTAAAAATACCAGAAAATGGATTTTCTCTTTTATATCATAACCAAACCAACCAAGAAATGTCTCCATATTCACTGAAGAAGGAGCCATCCAATTTCCAAGTCACGTTACTCTTACTAAAAGCTGGAATCAGTGATTGAGATGCTTTTCATATAAGATAGCACAGCACCGTGTATACCACCAATGATATAAATGCACATTTTCTGGGGGCACTTCATAAAAAATTAGTCTTCATTTTATGGTATGTTCATTAAGGGGAAAGCCTATATTTCTTATTCCCTTGGTTAAATCTTAGCTCACCCCTATATGTGTCTCTTACCCTAATTATCTATTATACCCTCCACATGATCCAGGAAAACAAAACTTTGTATTGGAAAAGGGAAATCACCTGACTTCATTCATAAAACTATTGACGGTAAAGAAAAAAGTGGTATAGAAGCCATCTAGCGATGATTTTAAATTTTCAAAAAGAAACCAGGGGGAAATGAAATAAGAAGAGGATCACTTTAAAAAAAAAAATACATATCATATTAAGAAAATGAAATGCTAAAGGTCAAAAGGTCAAAGGTGAATCTAGGATTGACCCAGTTTTCCACTGGCATATTTATTAGTTTTAGACAAAGTTTACACTCTTTCTTTTATAGTTTAGGACCTCATGACTGTAATTATTTTTTAAGTTACTATCTTGGTCTCCTTCACTTTGACAGCTGCTTATTTTCCATTTTAGATTTCTATCCCATTTTGGAATGTCTGCTGACAGAGAAGTCCATTTGACCCTTACTACACTTCTCCCTGCCTCCCTCTCTCTGCTAAACGGAGCATTACAGACTATGCATGAGCGTAGTATGGGACTGTACTACCACATAAATAGTATTAGATCTAAGGCACAGCAGAAGAGGCTCAGGCAGAGAATTGGGGCCGTATGTGACTAAATATTTATCATTATTGTCAATTTTTTCAATAATGTAAAAGTTTCCAGAGCGCCCTATGATGCTAATTTTAAAATATGACATTTGCGAGAAAGGGAAGATGGCAGAGGAGTAGGGGACCCAATTTCAACCGGTCCCCTGAATTTAGCTGGATATCTACCAAACCATTCTGAACACCCACGAAATCAGCCTGAGATGTAAGAACATATAGCTGGATCTCTACAAACAGAACACCTCCGGCCTCGACATAGGAAGGAAGGAGCCATGATTCTGTGTGCAGATATTAGAAGATAAACAGAAGAGGGAGGAAGCCGCCATCAGCTGGCACCGGGAAGGTGATATGACACCGGAGCACAAAAGCATCCTGTGCTGGGGACCGGGCACAGCCTCGCAGACCAGTAGCGGTGGGGAAAGGACTTTAGTCTAGCCCACTGACAGGATCCAGGAGCCGCGGGTGTGCCTATGTACAAACCAGGGGCAGCTCCCGGTTTTAGAAGCACAAAGGGCAGAGACACGCCGGGCCCTTGTTTGGACCTTTAGGAGTGTGCTGGGGGGTGCACAACCGGGGAGGCTGTGGTTTTTAGCAGCACAGACAGAAAGGGAGAGTGTGTGGCTTGGAGAGCTCAGTGAAGAGCAGACTGCGATCTCTCTGTTCTGAGACAGAAGTTTGGTTGTGGTCACTCCTGCTCTGACTCTCGGAAGGGATGCGGAAAGCCACCAGGGAAAGCTGCCAGAGAACAAAAGCCCCAAGAACCGGTTTTCACTGAGCCCCCCCCCCCCCAGCCCCTAAAAGGGGCAGAACAACTCTGCCCAAGCAGGACTGCCTGAGTAACAGCACAGCAGGCCCGTCCCCCAGAAGGCAGGGTGGAAGAATAAGAGGATGACAATCCTAAGGTTCCTATAAAACAGGTACATCTTGCTTGGGTCGTGTTAATACTTTGGATTCAACCACCCCCCAACAGAATGATTAAGAGGAAGAACCCCCAACAAAGGAAAGAAGCAGAGACTGTGGCCTTTGGCACAGACCTAATGGATATGGATATAAGCAAGATGTCAGAAATAGACTTCAGAGTAACAATTATGAAGTCAATATCTAGGCTTCGGAAAAATATTAGCGACAATATAGAATCTCTAAGGGAAGAAATGAGATCTAAGCAGGCCGAACTTAAAAATGCTATGAATGAAATGCAGTCTAACCTGGATACTCTGACTGCCAGGGTAAAAGAGGCAGAAGAAGGAATTAGTGAGCTAGAAGTTAAGGTGACAGAAAAGAAGGATGCCAAGGAGGCCTGGGAAAAACAGATTAAAGCCCAAGAGATCAGACTGAGAGAGATTCATGATGCCGTGAAACATTCCAATGTCAGAATTATTGGGATCCCTGAGAGGGTGGAGAGAGAGAAAGGATTAGAAGATATATTTGAGCAAACTGTAGCTGAGAACGTCCCTAATCTGGGGAAGGAAACTGGCATTCATGTCCAAGAGGCAGAGAGGACCCCTCCCAAGATCAATGAGAACAGACCGATGCCCTCAACATATAATAGTATAATTTGCAAATCTTAGATCCAAGGAAACAATCTTGAAAGCAGTGAAGGGGAAAAGAGTTCTTATGTTCAGAGGGAGGAATATCAGAATAACATCAGACCTGTCCACAGAGACCTGGCATGCCAGAACAGGCTGGCAAGACATATTCAGGGCACTAAATGAGAAGAACATGCAGCCAAGGATCCTTTATCCAGCAAGGCTCTCATTCAGAATGGATGGAGAGACAAGGAGCTTCCAAGACCGGCAGGAACTGAAAGAATATGTGACCACCTACAAGAAATATTAAGGGGGTTCTATAAAAGAAGAAAGACCCCAAGAGTAATATAGACCAGAAATTTACAGAGACAATCTATAGAAACAAGGAATTCAAAAGCAACAAGATGGCAATAAAATCATATTTTTCAATAATCACTCTCAACCTGAATGGCCTAAATGCTCCCATGAAATGACACAGGGTTGCAGATTGGATAAAAAGACATGACCCATCCATATGCTATCTACAAGAGACTCATTTTGAATCTAAAGATACATCTAGACTGAAAGGAGATGGAGAACCATTTTTCATGCCAACAGACCTCAAAAGAAAGCTGTGGTAGCAATTCTCATATCAGACAAATTCGATTTTAAGCTAAAGACTATAGTAAGAGATACAGAAGGACATTATATCACTCTTAAAGGGTCTATCCAACAAGAAGATCTAACAATTGTAAATATCTATGCCCCTAACTTGGGAGCAGCCAGCTACATAAGCCAATTGTTAACCAAAATAAAGAAATACATTGATAATAATACTTTAATACTAGGAGACCTGAACACTCCACTCTCACCAATAGACACATCATCTAAGCAGAAGACCAACAAAGAAACAAGAGCTTTGAATGACACACTGGATCAGATGGACTTCATAGATATGTAAAGAACATTCCATCCTAAAACAACAGAATACTCATTCTTCTTGAACGTACATGGAACTTTCTCAAGAATAGACCTGTGGGTCTACTGGGTCACAAATCAGGTCTCAACCAATACCAAAATATTGAAATTATCCCTGCATATTTTCAGACTATAATGCTTTGAAACTGGAACTCAATCACAAGAAAAAAATTGGAAGGAATCCAAACACTTGGAAGCTAAAGACCATCCTGCTTAAGAATGTTTGGGTCAACAAGGAAATTAAAGAAGAACTTAAACAATTCATGGAAACTGATGAGAATGAAAACACATCAGTCCAAAACCTATGAGATACTGCAAAGGTGGTCCTAAGGGGGAAATACATAGCCATCCAAGCCTCACTCAAAAAAATACAAAAATCCCGAATACACGAGCTAACCTTACATGCTAAGGAAGTGGAGAAAGAATAACAAATAAAACCTAAACCAGGCAGGGGAAGAGAAATAATAAAGATTAGAGCAGAGATCAATGAATTAGAAACCAGAAATACAGTAGAGCAGATCAACAAAACTAGAAGCTGGTTCTTTGAAAGAATTAATAAGATTGATAAACCACTGGCCAGACTTACCCAAAAGGAAAGGGAAAGGACCCAAATTAACAAAATTATGAATGAAAGGGGGAGAGATCATGACTAACATCAAGGAAATAGAAAAAATATATATATTAGAAATTATTATCAGCAACTATATGCCAATAAATTAAGCAACCTGGAAGAAATGGATGCCTTCCTGGAAACCTATAAATTACCAAGACTGAAACAGGAAGAAATTGACAATCTGAATAGACCAATAACCAGTAATGAAATTGAAGCAGTTATCAAAAACCTCCCAAAAAACAAGAGTCCAGGGCCTGATGGATTCCCAGGGGAATGCTACCAAACATTTAAAGAAGAAATAACAATACCTATTCTCCTGAAGCTCTTTCAAAAAATAGAAACAGAAGGAAAACTTCCTAACTTGTTCTATGAGGCCAGCATTACCTTGATTCCAAAATCAGGCAAAGACCCCATCAAAAAGGAGAATTATAGATCAATATCCCTGATGAATATGGATGCCAAACTTCTCAACAAGATCCTAGCCAATAGCATCCAACAGTACATTAAAAGGATTACCCATTATGACCAGGTGGGATTTATTCCTGGGCTGCAATCGTGGTTCAACATTCACAAATCAATCAATGTGATAGAACACAGTAATAAAAGAAGAGACAAGAACCATATGATCCTCTCAAATGACACAGAAAAAGCATCTGATAAAATATAGCATCCTTTCCTGATTAAAACTCTTCAGAGTGTAGGGATAGAGGGAACATGCCTCAGTTTCATGAAAACCATTTATGAAAAGCCCACAGAGAACATGATTCTCAATTGGGAAAAGTGGAGAACTTTTTCCTTAAGATCAGGTACATGACAAGGATGCCCACTCTTGCCACTATTGTTCAACATAGTACTAGAAGTCCTAGCAATAGCAATCAGACAACAAAAAGAAAAGGCATTCAAATTGGCAAAGAAGTCAAACTCTCTCTCTTCGCAGATGACATGATAATTTATGTGGAAAACCCAAAAGATTCTACCCCCAAATTAGTAGAACTCATGCAGCAATTCAGTAATGTGGCAGGATACAAAATCAATGCACAGGAATCCGTCGCTTTTTTATACATTAACAATATAACTGTAGAAAGAGAAATTAGGGAATCGATTCCATTTACAATAGCACCAAAAACCATAAGATACCTTGGGATAAACCTAACCATAGAGGTAAAGGATTTATACTCTAGAAACTACAGAACACTTAGGAAAGAAATTAAAGAAGACACAAAAAGATGGAAAAACATTTCACGCTCATAGATTGGAAGAACAAACACTGTTAAAACGTCTATGCTGCCCAGAGCAATCTACACTTTCAACACAATCCCAATCAAAATACCAATGGCATTTTTCAAAGAGCTAGAACAAATAATCCTAAAATTTGTATGGAACCAGAAAAGATCCTGAATCACCAAGGAAATGTTGAAAAAGAAAAACAAAGCTGGGGGCACCATGCTGCTTGATTTCAAGCTATATTACAAAGCTGTGATCACCAAGACAGCATGGTACTGGCACCAAAACAGACACAAAGATCAACGGAACAGAACAGAGAGCCCACATATGGACCCTCAACTCTATGGTCAACTAATCTTCGACAAAGCAGAAAAAATAACTAATAAAAAAAAAAGACAGTCTCTTCAATAAATGGTGCTGGGAAAATTGGACAACTATATACAGAAGAATGAAACTTGACCATTCCCTTATACCATACACAAAGATAAACTCTTAATGGATGAAAGGCCTCAGTGTGAGACAGGAATCCATGAATATCCTAGAGGAGAACATAGGCAGTAACCTCTTTGACATCGGCCACAGCAACTTCTTTCAAGACATGTCCCCAAAGGCAAGGTAAACAAAAGCAAAAATGAACTTTTGGGACCTCATCAAGATAAAAAGCTTCTGCACAGCAAAGCAAAAAGTCATCAAAATGAAGATGCAACCCATGGAATGGGAGAAGATATTTGCAAATGACATTACAGATAGAGGACTGGTATCCAAGATCTATAAGAACTTCTCAACATTAACACCCTAAAAACAAATAATCAAGTCAAAAAATGGGCAGAAGACATGACCAGACATTTTCCCAAAGAAAACATATGAATGGCTAACAGACACATGAAAAAATGTTCAACATCATTACCCATCAGGGAAACTCAAATCAAAACCACATTGAGAAACCACCTTACACCAGTTAGAATGGCAAAAATTAACAAGGCAAGAAACAACAAATGTTGGAGAGGATGTGGAGAAAGGGGAACCCTCTTACACTTTTGGTGGGAATGCAAGTTGGAACAACCACTTTGGAAAACAGTATGGAGGCTCCTCAAAAAGTTAAAAATAGAGCTACCTTATGACCCAGCAATTGAACTACTGGGTATTTACCCCAAAGATACAGATGTAGTGAAAAGAAGGGCCACATGCACCCCAATATTCATAGCAGCAATATCCACAATAGCCAAACTGTGGAAGGAGCCAAGATGCCCTTCAACAGATGAATGGATAAAGAAGATGTGGTTCATATATACAATGGAGTATTACCCAGCCGTCAGAAAGGATGAATACCCACCATTTGCATTGACATGGATGGAACTGGAGGGGATTATACTAAGTGAAATAAGTCGAGCAAAGAAAGACAATTATCATATGTTTCACTTATATGTGGAACATAAGGAATAGCATGGGGGACATTAGGAGAAGGGAGGGAAATCAGAAGGGGGGTAAATCAGAGGGGGAGAAAAACCATGAAAGACTATGGACTCCGGGAAACAAACTGAGGGTTTCAGAGGGGAGGGGTTGGGGGGATGGGTTAGCCTGGTGATGGGTATTAAGGAGGGCACATATTGCAAGGAGCACTGGGTGTTATACGCAAACAATGAATCATGGAACACTGTATCAAAAACTAGTGAAATACTGTATGGTGACTAACATAACATAATAAAAAAAAAAAAGAAAATATGATATTTGCTGTGAGTTTTTATATATAAACTAAACTCAGCAAGTTAGTCCATTAAAGATTAAGTAAGATATACCATGAGGGATGGTCTGTTAAGATGATTGGACTTGGGTGAAAAAAACTAAATGGCATCTAATTAATAATGCAAAAACATAAGAGCCCTTTCAATGTTTATTCAGCAATATGCCACTCTTCAACTGTTCCTGGTACTCATACCAATGCTGGAAAACATACTCTCAAAAAACTCCATATTTACCTTTAAGAAAATACTCAAACATTTCCCATTTGTACTTAATTTTTGTGTGGTTGGGGGCAAGGGGGATGGGGAGAGAGTCCATTTATTTCTTCCTAGAGACTATGATTTCAAATTTCAATTAAAATGGAATGAGCAGCATGATTATCGCTATAGAGCAGGCTGTGGGTAGCAGCAATAGGCCTCCTTTCATTGCTATGGCAACTGGACTGCATTGTCACGGCTACCTTGGCGCTACATGTAATTGTCAGTGTGTGAGCTAAACTGATAATACACAATCAATACTCCATAAGCAGCAAACCACATTTTGAGCCTGAAAGAAAACCTCGAGAAAGAGAGGTAATTTATTATTATTTTTGTAATTGTGGTCTGAGACAGACTCAGGCTATTGTCACACCTGTTAAGTTTTGCTAGAACGGAAGGGAAACAAACTTGTATTGCACTATCTGAACTAAATATGTCACACTATTAGGGAGGAAAAGCCTCACCTGGGCAGGGGCACTGACTGAACATGAAACAAAACAGACTGCAGTGGCAGTTCTGGCTGGGGGCTTCGGAGAACCACTGGCTCTCTTCCTGAGGGGCATTACCATGCAGGAGTTAGAATAAAGTCTCCCGGACTATGGGGGTTCAGCAAATAGAGGATGTGTGCACAATGCTCTCTGGGTATCCTCTTCACCACTGCCAGGCTGCCAGCTATTTGCAGCCACCAAATAAAAGAATCCCATGCAGACACCAATTTCAGTCTGGGACGCATGAATAGCAAACATAAAGAGGACCAGACTTCCATGTTTTCCACCCAGTCCTGCCCTTCTTTCCAAATCCTTAAGCTGACGGTTCTCAAACAAGCTGTACAAGAGAACCACCTGGAGGGCTTGTTAAAATGCAAATTGCTAGGCCCCTCCCTCAGAGTCTCTGACTCAGTAGGCCTGAGATGGGGCCAGAGAATTTGCAAATACTCTTGGTTTTGGAACCATACTTTTTCAGAACTATAGCCTACCACTAATTTCAGCAGATAGTTCTTATAAAAATATAATAATCATCTCTTTCCAAATAAGGTAACAATATAACTCACATCTATGTATTTTGGAAGAGAACAAGAAAAGCAGTGAAATAGCTGTACTAACTCTATAATCTCGGTCAAGTATTACATCCTGACTCCCAAAAAAAACTCCAGGGAGGATTTTTTCTTTTCCTCTTGCCTTTTGTATATGTCTGATATGGGATCGTGAGACATAATGAACAT
The DNA here is from genome assembly GCF_023065955.2 of Ursus arctos. Taxonomy (NCBI): domain Eukaryota; kingdom Metazoa; phylum Chordata; class Mammalia; order Carnivora; family Ursidae; genus Ursus; species Ursus arctos. The sequence continues at coordinate 22,480,783 of NW_026622930.1, forward strand.
CTTTCAAGATAAGTAAAGGATGAACAGCATTAGGTAGGTCAGAGGAAAACCTACTGAAGTCACTGAAAACTACCTCCTTTAGGTATGAAGACAGGCCTGAGAAGTGAGAAAGAAGTGAAAGAAACCCCATAGGTAGAGCTCTTGACCTGGTAACTCTGACCACTGTCTTTATTTTGAAAGTAGCTGCTAAGAGAAAGCCTTCCTTTCTGTAGAGAGGAGGCCAAAGGAGCTGGAAGATGGGTGTTGGAAGGTTCCTTCACTGAGGAAAATTGCTGAGAGGTAAGAAATCTCTGAAGAGTTTGGGCCTGGACAGAGAGGAATGATTTGGCAGAAAGCTGCGGACCTAACGACATTCACAGAACAGAATGAAGTCATTTTATCTCTTGGTATCCAGTGTGTGGTGTGGTCAAAACATGTATTTTTTTTTTTTTTAAGATTTTATTTTTAAGAAATCTCTACACCCAGTGTGAGGCTCCAACTCACAACCCGAGACCAAGAGTTGCATGCTCTACGGACTGAGCCAGCCAGGCATCCCAAAGCATGTATGTTCTGGAGAGAGATTGATAAAGGACATGAACTTGAATGTGTGCATACCCACAAGAGACTGCACTGCCTCAGGGCTTTTCTAGTATTTTTACTATATCCCAAAGGGCAGAATCTGACAGCATCTATTTAAATCAGGTTTCATCTATTCAGATTTACTCCTAATCTGAGACATGGGGGAAAATTATGGGTGTGTTTCAAACAATAGCGACAAATTAGTGACAAAACCTACAACTCAAAGTGCCAGACAACAATTTTAGGAAAGCTAATCTTGTTTTTCCATTCCTTTAAAACATCTGTCCCGGGGCATCTGGGTGGCTCAGTCAGTTAAGCGTCCCTTTCCTAATTTCAGCTCAGGTTATGATCTCAGGGTCCTGGGATGGAGACCCACCAAGGCTCAAGGTGGGTGTGGAGGCTGCTTAAGATTCTCTCTCTCCCTCTTTCTCTGCCCCTCCCCAACCCATGCAAGGCAAAAAACAAACAAAACAAAACAAAACAAAATCTGCCCCATGCTGTCTCAGAAAATGTATGGCAATTAACAATAACAGTAACAATGAATACAGAATTTCAACCTTCCCAATAGTAAACTAATAAAATGTTATTTAAAAATATCATTCAAGGGGCACCTGGGTGGCTCAGTCAGTTAAGCATCTGCCTTCTGCCTGGGTCATGATCCTAGGGTCCTGGCATCTAGCTGGAGGGGGGGGGGACCCTGCTCAGTGGAAAGTCTGCTTCTCCCTCTCCTTCTGCCCTCCCCCCCCACTACTCATGCTCCCTGTCTCTCTTGCTCTCAAATAAATAAAATTAAAAAAATAATAATTAAAAATTTCATTCAATGAAAAAAAGAAAAGAAAGACTCATTAAGGACACTTAAGGTTTATGAAATGAGCCCATCATTTAACTATAGCTGGTCATCACAGCAATTTTTTTTTTCCTATAATCTTATCTAAGTATTGTAACAGAACGGTATTTCCCAAAATGTGGTCCTGGGCCAGCAGCATCCATTTCACCCGGGGAACTTGTTAGAAACGCAAACTCTCCTGCCCTGCCGACATCCACTGCATCAAGAACTCTGGCAATGGGGCCCCGCACTGCAGGCTGTACCAAGGCCACCCTGTGATGCTGATGTACCGAGCTCAGAACCACTTGTGTAGAGTGCCTCTCTCTTTGTCCTTATTCTCAATTACTGGCTTTGCATGACACATTCTACACAGCACAACCCAACAACCATATTTTATTTCTTACATAGTTTCTGGAAATGATGGGCTATTCTTTAAACTTATTAGTGATACACAATAAAGAAGATCCCTGTCATCCTTTATCTTATCTTTTATTATGATCTTCCTCTCTGTTCACACTCAATTCAAACTTGATATGCTTAAAGAATCAAAAATAAAAATGATAAAAAGCCGATTTACCACAAACTTGAAAGCAAACAGCTAACTATACTATTTTCCTCTCATTTTTGTTGTTACAATTTAGCAATTTAAGATCCAAGTATCTCTTCCCAGAATTCTCCCACTCCTCAAATGCTACAAGATCACCTTTCAAATGTAAATGTAACAAAAGGGAAAAAACACCTGTGAGAGCTTCTTTTCCCCAGTGAAACAATTTGCTCATAGATTAGGTTTAAATAATCCCTCAGAAACCTTAGATTGTGGCATTTGGTACTTAGGCTGTTTTAGAAGATATCGCCCCCCCACCCCAGCCCATATTCATTAAAATTAATTTGTGCATTTTATGACACAAAAACTTATCAAAGCATCTTAACTGTGAAACTAACTAACTAAATAAATATCCCCGGCATTCCCCACATTTAAAGAGATTATTTATTTTCTCTGAGGGTTGATAAAAGTTCTGATGGCACATTTTCTAATTTTAAAACCATTTTCATTTCACACTTCTGAAAAACTTGAAGTCAGGAGTGAGCTGGTGGGTCTGTTTGAAGTGTGATTCACACTTTATGCTCTCTTCCCCAACAGCTCATGAATATTTATAATGCCAACCAGACTTCAGGTTTTAAACATGCCAAAGAAAGGGACTATTTTAGAGGATAATAAATAAATGCACTGTAGTTATGTAGCACTTTCTGTCCAAAATATCCACCCTGTTTACAAATTTTAACTCACGATTTCCAAAGATAAAATAATAGAGAAATCATCCGTACCTTCATCTTATCCTACAAAAGTCTTAATAAAAAATATTTTTCTCTAGAGCTATATCAGTAATAACCCTCCTTTTGTCAGGTCTGTAATATTTCCTATTTCACTTAGTGATTCATTCATTCATTCATCTGCCAGACCACCCATCCATCTGCCCATCTAACAATGTATCCATCAGTCAACAAACACCAATATAGAGATCCTGTGAGAAAGCCAACGGTGGACCAATGGGCTACAAAGAGAGTATCCCATCTTTCTCAGTCAAGTCACATAAGTGAACAAGTTATTATATCAATATGAAAAGTGCCACAACTGATAGATGGAATAATAAAGAAGCAAATACTTACCTTTTTTTACACATTAAAAAAAAAAGGCATCATAAAGGCAGTGATGTTTAACTTAATATGAAAGGGTAGGATGGAGTTCACTAGGTTTATGGGGCAGGATAAGCAATTCAGTACAAAGAAGCGGCACGAGCATGAGTTTCAGAAGACTAGAGAACAGCTTATTCAGGAACCCAAATAACCCAGCATGGCTGGAGTGCTTGTTGCACATGGCAAAATGGTGGTACTCAAGACTTAAATAACAAGAAAGGGGCAGAGTGGAAAGGGTCTGGTACACCATGCTAAGGGAGTTTGGATCAGGGTATAGTTGAGGGACTGGTAAGCTGACACCACGGGCTTGGGTGGGGGGAGGGGTTCACGTGGGAGAACTAGGGGGAGTAGTCTCATGGGAAGGCATTCTAATTCAGTTTATTTAAAGCATCATGCAGGCTCAGGAAAGCACACTTCCACGTTCAGATTCAGTGCCTCGTTGTGATTCCTAAACCTATCTGGAAACCAGGGGGAAAAATGAAGGGAGTCGTATTATCAGATTTGCATTTGGCTGGATGGAAGACAGAGTCTAGTGAAGTGAGGCAGAAGGCGAAAGTATCAATTAAGAACTGCTCTACCAGTGCAGTTTCTGTTAATATGTTTATTCATTCATTCAACTGATATCACTGAGTACTTAAAATGTGCAAAGCCCCGAGCTAAGCTCAGAATCGAATCATGTAATTGTCTTCATGGAACGTCCACCAGGCTACTTTGTTTGGTTGTTTTTATTTTTGCCTTTCTCTAGTTAGTAAACTTCTTAAAGGCAGCAACAACACCTCTTTTAAATGTAATCATATGCTTGCCTAGAGTGCTACTACAGTGTTGTGCATGCTCTGTGCATGCCACAAATGTGTGCTGATGACATTCAGTTTCACGACTACAACATTGTTTTGTAACTTAGCCAGGAAACAGAGAAGTGCTGTGATTTAAACACGCCATCCCACTTCCTCACTGCCAACAACACAGCCCAGAAGCCAAAACTCCGGGCTTGGGAATCAGATGGCTGGGAAAATTCTGGGACTCAATTATAAGCAGTGCTGACTCCCACTCTGGAGTAGCCTACACTTTTCAAGTATGCAAGTCATGCATCAGAGTGATGCAATATCACAAGGTCCTCTCAGCATCCCTCTGTTAGAGATAGGGTTTTTGTGTTGTTGTTGTTTTCAAGTGAGACAATATACAAATTTACCATTTCTTCAAGGAGAACTCTACAGAGCTTACTATTCATATTTATAAGCAACAGAATATAAAAGACATACAGTGGATTCCTTACTAGTTTATAAATTATCCTCTTAAAAGAACTGGTAATGATATCTAATCAAGAACAGCCCCAAGTGAATTCTTGACCTTCTGGTTTTTATTCCACACCAGCCTTGTTGTGCCCAGTTCCTGTGCTGTGTGGTTTCTCTTCTTTACTCCTGCTCTTTCTTAAAGAGCTGAAGTCTAAGTTATTTTAGTTACACATGTATCTAAAATTTGTTTCTTCTCTCCTTCCCCATGGTACATTTCCCTACTGCTTCCCCTCGTCCCTCCCCCTCCTCCCTCCGAATCTTGGCAACCCAGATTAACAACTTGTATCATTCTTACCTTTTTCTATTATTATCTTGTTTTCTCACTTAACAATGCACTGTGGAAATTACTCTAAATCATATGGCTTAGATCAAGACAGATTAAGTTCATCCTCCTAAATGACTGCTTAACAGTCCCTGATAGGGATTTATTATAATTTACTCAACAGTTCCATTTCCCTATTTGTGAACATTTACTTAGTAGCATTTCCTCTTTTTTAACTACTATAAAAAAAGTAGCAACGAAATCCTTGAGAATATGTACTTTGATACTGAGATTTTTATTTCTATGAAGTAGATTCTCATATTAGGATTCCTGAGTCAAAGAATATATGTATTTTAATTTCAACAGACATTGCTATTCAAAAGTTGATCTTTATTTTAAAAAATCTATAACAAGTCAATTTTTTTTTTTTCTGTATCTTAAAAAGCAATAGGAGCCAGCACTTTTGGATATGTGCCCATCAGTTGAATATAAAGTGGTATCTCATTGTTACTTAAATTTGCAATTATTTGATCACTAAGATTAGAGATTTTTTCATAGGTTTCAAGGTCTACCAGAATGTTTTCTTCTGTGAATTGTTTTTTCATATCAATCACGCATTCCTCTATTGGGCTGCTTTCTTTAGTTTTCAATTTGCAAAACTTCTATGTATAATCCATCTTCATTTGTTTGTGAGGCACTGCCAGCCACCTATCCAGAATTAATCTCACCCTTCTCCCCATATAAAAATTCTGACGCTGGGGCACCTGGGGGGCTCAGTCAGTTAAGCACCTGACTCTTGATGTAGGCTCGGGTCATGATCTCAGGGTCATGAGACCAAGCCCCGTGTCAGGTTCTGGGCTCTGGGGTCAGTGTAGAGTCTGCTTGAGATTCTCTCCCTCTGCCCCCTCCCCTCAAATAAATAAGTAAAATCGTAACAAAAAACCAAAAACAAACAAACAAAAGAACCACCCTCTAATGTAAGGTTAAAATATGCCCAGATTAAAGAAATAAAAACAATAAAAACAAACTACACCAACCAGCCTCCCTTTCAGCTGGGAAAGACACAGTTAGGGCAAAGGAGTATAAAAGAACATCACAGGACAAGACTTTCAGGTCATTTCTTTTAAAAGAGGAAAATTTAGCTGGTGAGTACTTCATGCTTTCACTCTTCCTACTTTCCTTCCAGTCATTTGGACCTGACACTGAAGGTGGAATAGCCTTTTACAGAACATGGAGTGATAAATGGGAAGAGGTAAGGTCGTAGTCAGGAAGGATGCTTGGGATTACCGAAAGGGGTTGCTGCATGAGCTCTGGCTTGCTTACCCTCTGACTTCACGTTACATGAAAAAATGTGCACACCTTCAGTTACAACTGCTTGCAATCCTAATAAATATATTTAATAATAACATTCCCAAATATACCATTTACATGTTGAAATGCCGATGGTATCTTTTACTATATATTTTTTTTCTTAAAGATGTATATGTTGACGATTTTCTTTTTATATTATAGCATCCAAGATTTCTCTTTTGGTTAGAGATGTTTCAACCAATCACTAGGTTGTACATACAGTCCAAATTACTTTTTAGGACTTTTTTTTTTTAAGTCTTTAATTCATTTGGAAATTGTTTTGTTTATAAAGTAAGATAGATACCCAACATTATCTTCCTCCATATGGATGGTAGGTTGTCCTTCTATCATTTGTCAAATAAACACTTCCATCTCTCCATTAAATTGTGATAACAATTAAATTTCCATTGGTGCTGGGGACTGTTTCTTCTCTTCCTTTAATCTGTTTGCCCATTTCTATGCCAGGATATGCATTATATTTTTATTATGATGGTTTTATATTGGAATTATAAAGTAAGTCCTTCTTCAAAATCTTCTTATGTGTGTGTGTGTGTGTGTGTGTGTGTGTGTGTGTGTGTGGCTAGTCTCAGACATTAATTCTTTCATATAAACTTTAACATTACTCTGGGCCATAGAAAAAAAGTCACCAGCAAGAGATTTTACTTAGAATTGCAGTGGGGAGTCACTGAGTATGAAATCATTCCATCCAAGGCCTTAGCCCCCCTGTCATTTGGCCATATTGTTTATTTATTTTTTATGGTTTAAAAAATAAATATGGGTTCTTCTATCTTGTTAGATATCTCTAGATATTTAAGACTTTTCTATAGTCAATTGTCTGTAGCTAGTTGTCTCAGACAAGAGTAACAAATACCTTTCTTTTCTTTCTTTCCTCTTGGTCTTCTTCCCTCCTTTTTTTCCTTCCTTCTGTCTTTTCTCTCTTTCTTGCGGAGATATTCAACATTGTTAAAGGTAAAAGCAATACGATGAAGAAAAGATAAACTGATCAGAATAAATATGAGGGGAAAAAAATTATCTCTTTTTTTACTAACACCTTGAGGGCTATCGTTTTTTTGGGTTTTTTTTTGTTTTTTTTTTTTTTTTTTTTTCCTCGCTCTACAGATAAAGGGAACTGAAGCTCAAAGTCAGGGTCTGGTCAATATCACAGCCAGGATTCAAACACAGAGCTGCATCCCTCTATAGCCGCTGCCTTTTCCCTAGCGTAACTGCTGCTCCATGGCAAGTTTCCCCCAATATTTCTTTGCTTAGTACTTGCTTCTTACACAGAGGCATTAAGAATAACTCAAATGTTAAAGATATTTTTAAAATATGTTCCCATCAATAAGAGAGGTCTTCCCTATGTTCACCATGGCATATTTAGAACGTGTCCTCTCGTTTTTAGGATTGTTGCAATATTAATTTAAACATTTCTTCCTAGTTTTAGATGTACTTAGATAATACATTTACCTTCCTTTTACTCTTAAAACTTACAATTGCCCAGAGCAGAGCTTGTTGGATTTTACCCCAATTAGGAATTATTTTCTTGATGAATAAATAAATATAAATAAGGCAAAAACAAACAAACAAACAAACAAACAAACAAAGAACTTCCTCTGAAGAACAGAAACTCAAAATTCAGATGCAGGGCTATCTCTCTTGGCTATAATTCTGTTTCCATATATTTTCAACAACAGGCAAAGGAAGGGAGGTAGAAAAGCAAAAAATAAATTAATAAATAAAAAATAAAAAAAAAATAAAAAAATAAAAGTCGGCCACAACTTCATAGGTATGCATTTAAAAGCTTTGTCTACCTTTAACTATAAGATGAGTTATCATTTGGTGCCCACACACCCCTGCTGTATTCTACAGGAGGGGATGATGTCCAAATGACATCATTATGCATGATATTGAGATAGTTACAGAAGTGATTGTTACCCATGTTTAGACATGGGACTTTCAGGGATTTGGGGTTTATTAAGTGCAAGAAAATGGAATGAGACTCTGATGAGAGGTAGAAAAGAAAGTAAAAGGATTTCTCATTCCAACTACTTTTATACAACTACTGCTCTAATAACTTCCTCTGACTTTGGTCCAACTTCCCCTTGTTCTAAGAGGAAGAGAGAGAATTTGGGGTATACTGCTCTCAAGGAAGAAGGAAGAAGAGTAAATGTACATCATGTCCTTCCCTCTACTTGCCCTTTCATCAATGGAGAGCAAAATAAAGAGCTTGTGTAAAGGTTTAATTAAGGTCAGAATTAAAACACAGATCCTGCTTCTGTGCCTGGGAGAAGTCAGTGCCTGTTTTTTGAAGTCTAATTTCAAGGGCAGACTGGAATCTTGTAGAGTGGGTTTTTACTACTAATTGGGCCCTAAGTGAGGAGCCTATGTGTTTAAACTTCTCCTGAAAGGGTTATTTGCATTCCCCTCCTCCTCAGAAACATACTTTGAAGGAGAAATAATCCTCCTCTTGAAAAGTATTATTTTGAGATTTGACAGTCCCTGCTTTGTGACAGGGCCAGACTAGTGATCCAGGGAGCCACTGATTAATGTCCCAAACTCAAGATGTTGTGTCCACTGAGCCATCAAGAAAACATCATCATCTCTTGAAATTGTGACTACCTCGAATTCCTGTAGGGATTGTAACACACAGAACATAAATTCTTTTGAGATATCTGGAGTAACTATGACAGATAGATTCTAAAAATGAAGAACGAAATGCACAGAGATAGGGAAAGTCTGGAGTGGGATAAAGGCAGGGCTTCTTGCTAAACCTTTCCCCCCCAAAAAAGGAATCCAGGTGGTGCATTCAAATTTCAACACTCTACCCCAGTTTCCAGGTATCTCTTTCTTTTCTGCATACCTGCATGACGTATTATGGATAGCACCCATTTGACATAAATATGTCAATATGAATGGTTACATTACTTGAAATTCTGGAATTATAAGAAAACTAGAGGACCAACTTTAATCCCTCATTTTGCATATAAAAATGCACTTCTTGGAGATGTTAAATAATTTAAGTCACACTGACAACTTTTTTTTTTTTTTAAGATTTATTTTAGGGAGAGAGAGAGTGACAGTGAGTGCAGGGGGTAGGGGGAGAGGGAGAAAGAGAGAGAATCTCAAGCATATTCCCAACTGAGCATTGAACCCAACATGGGGCTTGATCTCATGACCCTGAAATCATGACCTGAGCCCAAATCAAGAGTCGGATGCTTAACCGACTGAGCCACCCAGGTGCCCCAACACTGGTATCTCTTAACTGGGTATGTCTTCTCCCTAACCATATCAGAAGCTCCTAGAATGCAGAATAAAGGTCTTACATTTCTTTGCATCCCTGTGTGTTCCAGCCCAATGACTTTCATATAATAGATGGTCAATAAGGATGGTTTGCTTGAAGAATTAATATCAAGCTTGTAGTAAATTTAACTTAACCCAGTGCATCCAGAAAGTATCTAATGATTATGTAGTATAAAAGAGTTATGCAATGTGAAGAAGACAAATGTTCCCCGAGAGCTTGCAATCTTGCATAATAGATATGACATAACAGCTTATGCCTACCCCAGCTAGAGTCACAGATGACTTATACACATTTAGGACTAGTCTCTACAGGTTATCAAGCCAATTCTAACCAAAGAAGGGTATATTCTTAAATCTCAGTCTTATCAGTTGTGAGCCAACAATGGCTGTATTTTGGGATAGTCAGTGTGTCCTCCCTATCACTGCTTCCTTACCTGGACCTTAAGTTTCTTTTTGGGACTAGAGCCTCCCATGAAACCCACAATGGATAGATGAAGCCCTGAAAAATTCTTTTCAATCTCCACCACTTTAAAGTATGCTTGCAAACATGGGAAACCATTCAATGAGTAATGAGCATTCAGAATAAAATTTCATCAACAAAATTCCAGGATATGAGAGGAGATCTGAAGGTCATAAAGATAGGCTAACTTGCAAAGTGTCTGGGCCACACTTTTTCCAGACCCAAGTGAGACGGAAGTGACAAAGGTTAAGGATAATTAATTCTGAGATAAGAAAAGGTGAAAAAAAGATCAGATCAAAATATTTTGATAATTTCAGTAAAAGAAGAGGCTGTTAAGTGATGGGGATTGGTTAGGTATGTGGACACTAAAGGAAATGGGAAATCCTTACACAAATTACTATGGAAATTGGATAATAAGCTATTAAGTCTATAAAACACTAATGAAAGAAGTGCTGAAGTGCATTGAGACCCCACGTAAATCTTCCATGAGTTTTTCAATCAATGCAGGCGGTGCATTCCAATTACGGCCAAGGCAGAGTGACAAGAGTTGAAGGACTGAGATGGAATGCAGGGTTCTAATGAGAACTTACAGTCCCAAGGAGTAGGATGCAGGTTTTGAGAGGCAGAGAGTAAAGACAGACCAAAGTGAAGGTAAGTGATGAGGTGGGAACTAGGGAGTGCCTGGAGTGAGGACATTGGCACAGAGGACGTGGAGGAAGCTTGATGCTTTAAAAGGGCCATCTGTTTGAATGCTGGTTTTTCTGAATATGGTTACCAAGGACAGACTGTCAAAGTCAAGGAGCCAAAGTACTGGTGCCACTGATGGATAAGAGATACGTATTCCTGAAAATGTAGTTTAAAGAAAGAGTACACATGTCAAAGTGTCAGTAACAATTTTCACTCCTCTGGACTAAAACAAACAAACAACAAAACAAAACAAAACAAAAAGAGCATTTTTCAACACACACAAGATGAGATTCTATCTTACTTTCTCAGTTATCATATTCAAAATACCAAGGCCATTAATTCTGAAAAATTTCCATTTTCTACAGATGAACTTATGTGTGACTCACAATAAACTCTTTGGGAAATTTGCCCATTGTAATCAATGCAGCAATAAGAGTGAAGAGGAAAAGAAGAAATGGATCAGGATGGATGTGTCAGTGATTAAATTAGGTTTGACCCTCACACTGAAAATGAGTCAGCTTGATGAAAGACCATTTGTACTACCTCTTAACTGTTCCACATTTCTAAGCAATTTTTTGTCCTCCCCACTACAAGGAAGAGGCTTTCAGAACAACCCAGTATCAGTAACATTCCCCTTGAATTCTTTCCAGATATACATGATTTAGAAGGAACTACTGCAAAATCACATGTGACCAAAAAAAGCAAGAAGAAAGTAAACCTGTATCGGAATTAAAGACAGCTACAAGAGAAACTGTAGAAGGGCATGCGTTTTTAATATTGCAGCATGTAGAACATTCTCTCCCTGATCCCCAGTTGCTTTGCGACGGCCATTTGTAAATCATTTTTAATTGTCTTATTAAGCAGCTTAGAGCGCAGCAATCAAAAGCTTGTGGCGATGTGAGACCTGGCACAGCCATCAGGCACGGATCAGCAGTCAGGATAATAGAAGATGCAGGATTATATAACTAGCAATGGTCAGCAGGGAAGGTGATTTGGAGAGAAAAGCGGTACATGGTTGGTTCTGAAGAGATGCTGATCTCAGACAATATGAAACCTGACATTATGGTTCCAGGGAATGGAGACCCCTCCCCACACATGCACACACATCAGCCATGTGCAGTCTGATGACCGCACTGGGAAAAGCCAAATGTCAAAAGCAGTGATCTCTTTTCAAGGAGAAATTTCTCATGCAGTGTTGTGAATCACGACATAAAGGCTATTTGCAAAATAGGCCCTAAAGGTTAGAGGGGGGAAGGAGAGAGGGAGGAAGAGAAAGAGATAGAGAAACAGAGGGAGAGAGGGAGATAAAGCGTGTGTCTGTGTGTGTAAATTCCCTTAAACTAGACCAGGAAGTTGGATTCTTGCTCTAAGGAGAACACACAAAGGTGCATGAGAGTTGAATCTTCCTTTGAGACAAAATGCAATTGTAATTCCGTGAAGACAATTTTCTGAGGTGAGTGCATCATGTCCCCACGTTGTGATTCACAGTTATGACATCTTTAGACTCAAAATAGATCAAAGATTCTTTCTCATTCCTCTATAGACTTAATTGTCTTACACTGACCCAAAGCAACCCATGAAAAAGCAGCAAACTTCTGAATTAATTATTATGCCACTTCAGGCAGTAGCCAGAGCCAACAGTCTGTGGTCATCTGAAGAGAGGCTGGCAAACACAGGTTGAGTTCCTAACTGAGGGATCCAGTGAAACATGCTATTCTTCCTAAACCACTTCTTACTACACAATATCCATTTTCAACTCAACCACCAAGAGTTTGGCCAAAAATGAGGAACATTCAAAGAGAGAATTTATGTATTAATGGTAATGCATCTGTAAACACTTTAAGAGAATTCTGTTTTAATACAACATTAGTGGGGGGAAAATGTCTGGTCTCCTGGATTTATAGTTCCCAAATTATGTGCTGCAACATAAATAATACATGGTTTTGATTTTTTTCTCTTGATTTCCTAGCCATAGGCAAAAATATTTTAAGTCTTTTTTCATACGCATTTGGCCTTATCCAGAGAAAGAAACCATAAAAATTTCACTAAGGACAGTATTGGCCAAATGTCACAATGGTCTTAGAAAAGTCAGAATTGCTATGAATTTTTCTGAGCAATGACTCATTAATTTCTTTTAGCTTGAGATTCTGAAATAAATTTAATCAAACGCATAACATAAATAATCTCATTGGTGGGAAATAAGCATGGAAAAGGGGGAAAAATGAGAAGAATTTCTCATATAGGTATTCTTTCTCATTTCCATAAGGGATAAACTCTTTTCCCCAATACTCCTCTCTAGGTTTGACCACGGGCATAGAGAAACATTTTGGTAAAATATCCCGGAAGTTTCTCCATGGAAATTATGAATATTCCACAAATGGCCATATTCTATAGCTTTTCCAAAAGTGATTCAAATAATTAAAATTTAAATGATTTAAACAGACACATAAACTAAAATAATTATTTACCTTTACAATGAAAATAGAGAAAACATAAAACAATATATATGAGCACAGATGTCACATCTTTATTGTTAGGAATTGTCCAGGTCCTGCCTGAGAGTCCAAGATGATCTCAGCTTGGCAACAGGCTAGTTATAACATCTTTGATCTTGGTCTGGCTTTATCAGAGGTGTATATCTACACCAAAGGTCCTAAGACTGTGTAGTTAGAGCAGACATATAAATTACAGTTGAGAGGTGTAGCTTAAAAAAGAAAAAGTGATGACTGACAGATCTAAAAAGTGATGCAAGGTATTACATAGGAAATTCAGTCGTGAGAATAGTAACCAGAAAAATCAGAAGTAAACTGAAGGAAGTAGAGAGCTAGTCAGGTCAGTAAGTTGTTTAGGACTAGGCTTAGAACAATGTGTAGGTTCAGAGGAGTATTTTATGTAGTTCTGGCTGAATAGGTCCAGAATGTCTTAACAGTTTCAAGGAGCCACAGAGGACCAGACAAGGATAACAGTATTGCTCTTGCTTCTATTGTTGCTATTAATATTTTATATTATAACAATTATTTTTAGGCAAAGAGTATTCTTTAAAAGGACTGGAAAGGGGCATGATTTTATCCTCGTTGTACCATTTTATTCAGTTCATTAAATTAAATAAATTGATTTGGGGGCGCCTGGGTGGCACAGCGGTTAAGCGTCTGCCTTCGGCTCAGGGCGTGATCCCGGCGTTCTGGGATCGAGCCCCACATCAGGCTCCTCCGCTATGAGCCTGCTTCTTCCTCTCCCACTCCCCCTGCCTGTGTTCCCTCTCTCGCTGGCTGTCTCTATCTCTGTCAAATAAATAAATAAAATCTTTAAAAATAAATAAATAAATAAATAAATAAATAAATTGATTTGGCAGAGCTAATTTTGTAATTAAACAGCTTATCATGGCTTTCTGTAATGAGTTAAGTAAACAGACAGTAATTCACTTATAATATTTACATAGCTCATACTAGGGGATGTGTGCTTACTAAATTAAATAATAAGGGGGAATGAGGAAGAGACCATTTAAAATAGGGGTAAACAGAATATACCAAGGACAAGAAAGAATTCAGACAGGGCAGGTCATCGATGTATTTTTTATAATGGTGCCAGGTCAGGAAGTGAGCTATTTGCAACTCCCCCCAGAGAGAAAACATGGTGGCCAGTGACTTCCTTAGACAGTGGCCCCCGTGAACTCTGGCTCATGTCTCTTGAGAAAGCAGGTAAATAATCTAGTTGAAATTAAAAGCACCAAAATCTTCCATTCTCATAAAAGGAATTACTTTCTTTATGATCCCAAAGGACTCCTTGGAAACGTCTATTCACCTATGCTTGAAGAGGAGCATAGTACCTCTTTAATGCAGAATGGTAATAATGAGGGAGGAAAGAGGATGGCAGTTGAGGAAATAGTTGAAAACCTATCACGCCTCTGTAGGCTATAACTACTCAAATGGTACTCTCCAAAAGTCCTGATAAGTGTATTTTTGTAAAAGGTGTCAAATTAACTGTAAGTTTCATCACTGATCAGGACCTCTATATGAAGGGGTCTATATGTCCCTCCTCTGAAAGGGAAAACCCATGAAGACTTACATCCCTGAATTACCAAATCTGAATATAATTAAGAGAGACACATAGAGAGACAGAGAAGGCATGGGAAGGAAAGAAAAGAGAAAAGAAAAGAGAGGGAAAGAATGGGTGGGAAGGGGAGAGGGGAGAAAAGAGGAGGGGAGAGGACAGGAAAAGAGAAGGGAGGTGAGGTGAGGATGGAAGAGGAGAGATAGGTGGGAGGGGAGAGAAGAGGAAAGAAGCCATAACCCCAGTCTGCACCACCTGGCTTTGTTATTATATTTGGTCATTCAAGTAATGATGAGGCCCAGACCTGTTTGCCTTAAAAATAATAGGCAAACCCATTGCCTCAGGTAATTGAGCTGCAGTTAGAAAGACTACTCAAAGCCCCCCTTAAAAATTACTGCTTTGAGATAAACCACAGGACTGTAATTCTATATTTGAACATACATTTTAGGTGTTCTTGGGTTTTGAACTATAGTTTGGGCTATGCTTTGCCACCTGTCTCTACTCTTATTTTACTAAATCGCGGGGGTTCCCATTCTTTCAGTGCCTTGATTAGTAAAGTCAGTGCAAGTCAAGGATTCCAGCCACTTTCCTTGGCACCCTGTGTTAATACTCATTAAAGCTTAAGCAATTCAGAACCAGGGACAGCTCCCTGTCTCCCAAAGCAAAGGAGGATTGCAGACCTCAACCTTAGCTCTGCCATTTTAATCATGCATGGAGTACATCAGAACACAAAGCAAATAATCACCTTTGTTCAATGGAGAGGTTTTAAGCAGTGAGTGAATAGTATCACCCACATCCTTGGAATTTAAAAGATAATTTCAAAACACATACTTTACCAAAAGGCATCCAGCCATATTTGTCCTTTCAATCATAATAAAAAAGGACACTGTTCAAATCAATTCAAATAATCACTATGTGTCAAAGATATGCCCTGTTGGGATATTTCTGCCTAGTGATCTGTGTTGGCAAATACTGACTGAAGCAACCAGATGTCAAATATTTCTTACCTTTAGCATAAAGTCGACAGAGGCAAATTCTCTGAAATTCTAGAATGTAAAATTTTCTAGAGTCTGGGATTAAGAAGGATATATAAATTCTTGCCAGTATCAACTTTACAAATATTTCCTAAAAGTCAATTACGTTTCATATCACAGCTGAATAGGAATATGTCTCAAGGAAAATAAAGTTTTAAGAAATGCTCCAATTAGTCTTCTTTGCTCCCCCATCCCCAAGGTAAATTGTGGTGCTATTTAAAAGGGGACAGTTAATCTCTAGATATAGATATCCAATTATATGCATTATACAAAAAGAAGGAATAAGAGTGCTGTGGTGAGTAAGCACATCAAGTTGTATGGCTTAAAATTAAATGTTAGGATAGTCCCCTTACCAAGAGACAAAAGAGAAGACCTCTTGCATTATTATTTATAAGTTCTCTCCCTATAGACCTACTGTGAAGTTTTACTGAGTTTATCCATAAACTGGCCATTTGGAGAATCTAGGAAATAACTAAGTATCTCTGGTTAAAGAATGGTTATGACCTTTTCCAAAGCTCTTCTACACCACTGTCTACTTGGCTCTGCTTTCCCGTCCTGTGCTGCACCAGCCTTCCAGCGTTGCCATCTGTCAGCTTTTGCCTATAACACGTGAAGCCTCTTAACTCTCTGAGTATCATTTTAGATCCTATTTTTCAGGTTAAAAGCAGTAAATTGCAGATGGCAAGTGTTTCTTTTTTTTTTTTTTTTTCCTTCTCTTTCCTTGAGATTATTGAAAGCTGGGGTAATTTTGTCGTGAGTCACATTAAAAAAAGAACAAGTGATGTTATACAGCACCTACTCAACATGAATATGTGCAAAGAACAGCCATCCATTCAGCAAAGGAGGGAGGGATTTTGCTTTGCTTTAAGTGACAGATTTTGGAGTGAGAGAATGTGTGTAGTTCAGTGTGCCCTGTAAGCACAGTCAGATACTGTGTGAGGATGCAGGTGATAAAAAGGAAAAAAAAAAAAAAAAGCAACACATTTGTTGGAGCACCTACAATGTGCTGAATTATGCAAAGCACTACATAGAAATGGATTCACTAAAAAAGCTGAGAAAGGGGAGATCCAGGTCAGAGAAAGGGCTAAACTCGTTATGGCAATGACGGTTTCACTCACAGACAAAACTAAGATTAAGAATTTGTGTCAAGAGGGTTTTTTTTTTTTTAATTTTTCCTTTTATATGTTTATTTTAAATTTCTGAGCTTAAAAATTCCAGCTTCAACTTAACTGTTGAAATTTAAGAAGCCCCTGAAATAACTTCCATTGTTTGAAATTCGGGCCATTTGTAAGGATCCTTGAAGGAGTGGTATGGTAGCAGAGGTTAAAGAGTGACAGGGAGAAGTTGTAGATAATGCTGGAACCCAGAAAGGAAGAGGTTGCCCCAACTTCTAACCGGCTGTGGGCGTTCCCTCCAAATCAGGTCACTTTACTGTGTCTCAACAGGATCTAAAGAGGCCTGGGTTGATAATACTTATGATTTCTGGTAGCATTATATCCTATAACCCATCTCTTTTTAAGGGACTTTAATTTGAAGTTCTCAGTAGATGGCATTTGAAAGTTTCTCCGGTCTTGAATACTTTAACTGACTTAAAATTACCCATGGATGATGATTCCTCACTGGAGTCATCCTGTGTCCTCAATTCCTGCTATAACTTTCAGAATGTAGCATGAGACACAGATGTAGATAAATAGATCTATTTAATTATGTTGCTACCCTCAAAGTTGGGCACTGACCAATGATGAATCAACATATGTAAGACACAGACACAGCTAGGCAGCAAAGCAGAGTGCTTATGAGGTAGGTAGGTGAAACAAGTTAATTTTAGTAGATAATAACATTAAACAACATATTCCAATGAATATTTCTTTGTTTGGGTTGCAGCAGTAAAAACTTAGATCAGCTTCATTCATCATAAAATAGGTTGTGAGGTTCTCAGTAGGATTTCTAACTCAAAGTTATCCCACATTAGCCAGTTCATTAATCTCACTATTGATATGCAGTAGTTCCTTAAAGCATCAACATATCAATTAGTAATAATGTCTATGGTTTAGAAAGGTGTAGGGTACCTTATCAGAGCCTTTCCTACACAACTCCAATGGAACAGGGGCTTTAGTTGTAGAGAAGTAGGAAAAAGTACTTCCCAGAGAGGGTAAATCTAGAGGCAAGTCTCTAGGCATAAAGGAGAGGGAAAAACTTAACCATGCATCTCAGTAAGAGTGGAGTAAGGAGCTGAAAATGGAAGGATATGATGGAAACTGAGACAAAAATGGTTATCTTTCAATGTAACCAAAAGCACAATTTAAAAAATGAGGACCCATTTCCAATAGTGCATTTTTACTCAATTGCAATCCCCATCTCATCCTAGCACAGCAGCACTTCCGGAAAAAAAGAAAACATTATGCAAATAGACAATTTCTCAATTTCCAAGTGGCAATAGGTGAAAAGTGGTGCTTACTATGGTCCATCACAAACACCATTCTTCTATAAAGCATTTTTCAAGCCCAAAGTAATTCTCAAGACTTTTACTCTAAGTCCTCTTTTGTATTTTCACTTCCCTCTCCTCCATTATCCTTCACAACAAAGTACCCTGAGTTGTTTGTTTGTTTTTTGTTTGTTTGTTTGTTTTTATCAGTCTAATAGGAAAGAATTTCCTATTAAGAATTTCAAATAGTTGTTGATGTGAATTTTGAGTCACTTACTTGTCAAATAATGACACTTATCTCTGGGGGCTCCAAAAGGTTTCAGGAGTGTTTCCCGAAGTAGTGATAGGACAACTACTACAACCCAGATAGAAAATCTACTAATATGAGCTCTTTTGGCTCATATCACTACACCACATGTCAGCATGAGGATTTGCTGCTTTCTTTAAATGTGCAAACACAAAAGTGAGTTGCAAGACCAGTTTATGCTGGTAAAAACAAAACTAAACCAACAACAAAACCCTAGAATTCTGGAAACCTAGGTTAGCCAAAAAGCAATCCCAGTGTTGTCCATTTCTTTTCTGGTTTCCACAGTGATTCCAGGCTAGCTCAGGCTGGTAAAGGTTCCTATCCACTTCCAGAAGTCACTGTGCTTGATCAGAAAATATTCTTCTTTGAAAAGACAACCTGATATACATTTAGATTCAGTGCTAAAATCAAAGTAAAAACATTCAGATATATAGACTAACAATGCCATCATTTTTCTACCTTGCTGTATAACTCGAAAAGCAATAAAGATTTAATTAAGACCTAAAGGGTTCTAAGCATGCCCTCTCTCCAAGCAGAGGAAGAACTTTTACTAAAGGAAAAAGCAACATAACAGATATCAATTAATAGCAAAATAAGCAGAAAAGTATCACAAACTTAGATAATCCCTAGCCATGGTTCCTAACCAAGAGCAATTCCGCAATGTCTGGTAATATTTTTTTAAAGATTTTATTTATTTATTTGAGAGAAAGTGACAGAGACAGAGAGAGAGTGAGCACAACGGGGAGAGGGGCAGAGGGAGAGAGAGAATCCCAGATTTCCTGCTGAGCATGGAGCCTGATGTGGGGCTTGATCTCAGCACCCTGAGATCATGACCTGAGCTGAAACCAAGAGACGGACTCTTAACTGACAGCCACTCAGGCACCCCTCTGGTAATATTTTTGATTGTCACAATGAGGGAGATATTACTGGCATCTAGTGGGGAAAACCACAGGAATGCTCCTATGCATTCCACAAGGCACAGGACAGCCATTTACAATGAAGGATTATCTGGCCCACAAGGTTAGTAGTAGTGAGGAGGAGACCCTGGCATAAGGAAAATGAAAATAAGAATGAAGTAATGACAGAGTGAAATACCAGTGCAAGTCACTGCTGACAATTTTAAACAGTCTTCTTCACCTGGATTCTGTTGACTTCTTCTTCTTCTTCTTTTTTTTTTTTTAAGATTTTATTTATTTATTTGACAGAGATAGAGACAGCCAGTGAGAGAGGGAACACAAGCAGGGGGAGTGGGAGAGGAAGAAGCAGGCTCATAGCAGAGGAGCCTGATGTGGGGCTCGATCCCGGAACTCCAGGATCACGCCCTGAGCCGAAGGCAGACGCTTTAACCGCTGTGCCACCCAGGCGCCCCAATGGATTCTGTTGACTTCTGAAATTTTTACTTTTTCCTGGCTCTGTGAATTCCCTCAGAATCTTGCTCCTAAATTTGTCTTCACAGTCTTGTTAGTAAAATAACATCGCGCTAAGCACAACGGAAGGGAGGAAGGAAGGAGGAAGGAAGGAAGGGAGGGAGGGAGGGAGGGAGGGAGGGAGGAAGGAAGGAAGGAAGGAAGGAAGGAAGGAAGGAAGAAGGAAGGAAAGGAGGGAGGAAGAAAGTACCTATTATACACATTTGAAAAAAGAAAAAAAACAGAATCGTTGGTAAATGTTCTTGTTGTGGTATCTTTTTTGTTGTTTACCCTGCTTCCTAAATCTGAAGTCAAATTATAAAATTCGATTTTCTATAGGTACAACAATTTCAGAATGTTGATCTTCATCTCAGTGCAGCAATTAACATACCTTCCAAAACACAACGAAATATAACCTCTTAACGCACTTAGTAATCTTTTTTTTTTTTTTTTTTTTTTTTTTTTTTTTTTTTTTTTTTTTTTTTTGTTAACAGTAAGAGTATTTTAGGAAGGGTTAAGATTGCAGGCTCCAGAATCAGATTTTCTGATCTAACTAGCTATGTGATCATGGCAAACTAATAAATTCCATGCAAGCTTTATTTTCCACATCTGTAAAATGGGTACTTTAATAGCACTTATTTTTTGGAGCTGTTGTAATGATTGAATTAAAATACCCATGTAAAGTCCTTCCACTGGTATCTGAATAGGTAATCACTTAGCACTTTCTTGTCATGGTAGTTGTTTAATATCTATAATGGAGACTTTGGCTTATTTGGCTTAAAGAAATAAAGCCCCTTATTCCTTTAATGAAGAAGACATAAAGCAAGGAAGATATTTTTTATAAAACTTAAAAAATACAGCTTCCCAGAAATTTGGGTCACATTATTGAGAACATTCTTGGATAAAAAGTAAAATCGGTACATTCCATCAGAATAGATGAATACCTCAGTGTTTGTGACTATGTTTGATGTGTTAAGTGAAGTTATAATGAAGAAAATACTCAATACCAAATCATACTAAATCACACATATGGAAAATGATTCACTTTTAAGTTTTCTTTCAATCCTCATTTCCTCATAGAGAAATTTGGTGCTTACAAGTCCTTAAGAGTTTTGTCAGACTTATCAATTTCCTCTCTTCTCTCTCTTCCTTCCTTCCTTCCTTCCTTCCTTCCTTCCTTCCTTCCTTCCTTCCTTCTTTCCTCCCTCCCTCCCTCCCTCCCTCCCTCCCTCCCTCCCTTCTCAATAGAAGAGCAGGACTTGGTTTTTGGTAGACTACAAAATATACCTAATATATAATAACGTTTTCTTATTGTTTATCTTTACCATTATCTTTTATTTATGAGAAATGCTGCTGATTTTCCATTTACCTTACAGTTATATATTTTGCTTTTAAAATGAATATATTTATTTTAAGTAAAATAAATAGGCTTAAAGAAGACAAGTATATAGTAGCACAGGCGACAATGGGTATGACAAAAACGGTGGTGGTGGTATTCAAATGGCATGAGAATAAAAAGTACTGCACAACCCTTTTGCTCATCTTAGAATGAGTGCCAAATCTTGTACATTCCATGGGTTTTTGTATAGTCTATATTTTGTCTATCATTTTGCTTAATATTCAAAAAAAGAATATAGGAAATATTCATTATCTTCAAAAGCTAAATACATTTTTTAGGTTTGGAAGTGTCTTGTGATGGATCCATCCATTCTAAAACACGGTTTTAGATTTCTATTCTCCAGTTGCAGGCAGATGCTCACCACAAAGGAAGCGAGGGTCAAGGGTGAAGAAAGGATGCTCCGTGTGACACCAATTTTCTGTGATGAGGCGGAAAAAGTCCAGAACTTCACAATGAGCAGGATGCCACCACCTCTTGAAGGAAAGGTAACCCCCGAGGTGGCCTCTTGATCTTTGTACACTCACAAGCAATCCACAGGGGAAAATAAAGAGAGAATGCAAACGTGTCCAGCAAACTGACATTCTGCAGGTTTTAGGCTGGTCTGCCCATCAGTCCAAGAATGAAGATCCCGTTTTACAAATAAAAGTGAAGACATTTTACTTGCATTTATTTAGCTGAATTTGATCGCACTTCAAGACCATCTAAATAATAATCATAACACTGTTAATATAATGATAGTAGCTTGTATTATTCTGTGCTTTTTAATCTTTAAGTCCTTTTGCCTACATTACCTCTTTGGATCTTCAGAGGGTCTCATGATGTAGGCAGGGCAGGTATGATGGCAATTTTACAGATGAGAAAACTGCAGTCTAGAGAGGTTAAATGAGGTCCAGAAAGGCCAAGCCACATATCAAACTTCCTACAGCAGCCTGGCAGGTATCATAAATGTGTGAATAAGCTTGCCATAATAAAACACGGTGTGATGGGGCCCGAGGCAAAAGCTGAGTTCACATGACCCACCAGAAAACATTCATAATTTCATATGTTTAAAAAAAATACATGTTGCCAAACAGTACATGTTTCTGGGGCAGATTTTATTCTCAGGAAAGCAGTTCACTTCTTCTGGTTGTCAGTGAAGTTGGGGCTACACGGCTTGTGTTTCCACAGCACTAGAAGGGCCATTCCAAAATAACCAAATGGAGTTGTGCAGTACACAACTGTACCACTGTCTCTAAACTACCCTAGTTTATAGATGTATAAGAAAATACAGAATAATCAAGTGAGGTGAGTGGCACAGGTGAGTACTAAGGGGTATAAGATCCACATGGGAAAGACTTGGTGGGTTGCTGGGTAGCCCCATGCTCTTTGCATCATGGCGAACTCTGCCTGCCCATAGTCCTGTTCAGAGAGCCCCAGACAAGGCAAGCAGAGTCATTCAGATTTCATCGGTGAGGCTGCTGTTCCTTCCAAGTCTAGACTGTCAGCTTCATGGTGATTCAGTCTTAACGTTTTCTCTTCAGGGTTTCTACCAGGCTTGGGCTTGTGCATTTCAAATACAAAATAAACTGAAAAAATGCACTGAGGAGATAAGGGTGGGGGGAGGGGCGAATCTCTAATAAGTTAGCAACGCATAGTTTATTAATATATCCTTAAGAAGACAGGTGATGAAGAGGTCTTCCTAGGAAAAATGTTAGAGATCTTTGAGCTGTATACCCTCGCAACCCAGGAATCAGTGAGCTAACCTGGGTTTAGATTTTCCTCGTGATAACATTTCAGTAAAAGTGATTGAGGTCCTTCAGTTGAAAGTTCCCAAGACAGAGATCTCACTGACATATTAAGCATTTACACAATAGCTCAATGGGTAGAATAAATGCAAGGTTAGGAATTTTCTGCTCTGATTGCCTGGAAACCAACTCACTCTCTCTCTCTCTCCAATAATAGTAATAGTAATAATAGTTACTACAACAAATAATAATAATAGCTTATCTCTGAAGCTTGCTTGTAAGTTGCCTCCCTTCCTTAAATGCATACATAATCATATTTCTAAATTTGTCATACTCCTTTTTCCAAACAAAGGAAGAAAATCTTGCTTAGATTTCAAAAATCATTTGATGAAGATGGAGGCATGTTTTGAAAACAGTTGTGTTTCAATAGCTTTAGACAGATATACTGAAGTTAGGGTGTGACTAGCCAATTGTTAGGCTGTGTGTCAGCAAGATAATCAGTTTCTTGGGATCCCAGATGGTTGTTACTGGTCTTGAACTAGTTGACTACAAATAAAGTTCAAAAGCATTCTCTCTGTGCTCCTAGCGCGTAGCACAGTAAATGATTATGAAATGAAAGAATAAGAAAGAGCACAGTGTTTGCCGAAATCCCTGTTCAAAACAGCAAGTGGCTCATAATTGAAAACAGACCCAAAGACATAATATGGGAAAATTAAAGTAGCTAGAGAGAAAAAAATTAGGGATGAAATATGCCTAATTATGAGCACAGCTGTTTTAGGAGGACAGGAGTAATTTTTTTAACTTTTATTTCCAATTAAAAAAAAATGTAATGAGAACGTGTTACTTTTACTGTATGAAAACATAAAATGATATTTTTGAAAGGAAAATAAAGTATATTGGCTTCCAAAAGTTGTGAGTTAGAAAATTTAAGGTGTCATAAATTCATTGACAATATAACGGAGAGACCTAGGTTGAGTCTTTGCACTCTAGGCCAGTCTTCTCAGCCATCACAAGGCTTTTTGACACATTTGTGGTGGCTGGATCCACCCTCAAAGGACCTCACACATAGGTGAGGTTCCCATCTCTCAGAGGCTGGCTTCTATGAGGACCTGCATGTTTGAGCTCATAATGTGAGCTGGCCCTTGGTTAGGCCTATTTGATAAAATATTGTAATAAGTAAATATCTTCTGTTAACTAGCAAAAGATTTCTCAAAGCCTGACCATGTATTTTTAAAAGATTTTATTTATTTATTAGAGAGAGAGAGAGAGTTCACGGTGCGGGGGAGGGTTAGAGGCAGAGGGAGAAGCAGGCTCCCCACTGAGCAGGGAGCCCAACATGGGACTTGAGCCCAGGACGCTGAGATCATGACTGAGGCACCCAGGTGCCCCAGCCTGACCAGACTTTTAAACCGAAGAACTTTCAGAAGAATATTTTCCTTTTTATGGAGTAGGCAACTCCTCAAAAACTAGTTGCACTAAATGTTTCTCTTCGCGTGAAGCATCACTCATCGCCTGTGTCACGGCACTGGAATCTTGAACCCGTATTGATTTACCAGCTCGCTTAGTGGCTGCCACGTGGCGTCTGCCTTCATTTAAGGGACTGGGGGTTTCAAATGATTTTGATTTTTGAGTAAAATTTTAAATTGTGTAACAAATTCAGTTTGCCTTCTTGAAGTTTATGCTGCTTGTCTTTAATGAGGCTATAACTTCTTTTAATTCTTTTTTGCTCTAATTGGGTTAATGGCATCTGCAGAGAAACAGCAGCCCTTATTTTTAGCTCGTGCGGTGGGTCTCCTGGGGGTGGCTGCATCTCGGCGGCAGCCAGGTCAGATAGCAACATGCATGGAAGGTGGAGAATAAGACAGGAGCGGGAGTGCGAAGTGGAAGCTATGGCTAGATGCAAGGAGCTCCTGCCTCTTTGTCTGGATGTCACTCTGTGTGGGAACATGTCCAGGAATTAATTGCGGGTGACAGTCAGATCTTCTCTCACCCTTACTCAGTGCGAAAACAGGCTTAAGAGAAGTGCCGAGTGCTTCTGCCAAACCTCTGTTTCTGCACCTTCCAACACACCGCACTGTAATACTGCTGACAGAGGTGGTAGGGAAGAGGACTGGCTGCAGGAGGCTATTAGCAAGCACCAGAGCAAAAAATAAGCAATTTTCACTCTTCGGTCCATCTTAAGAATTGGACCCAACCTTGACTAATGTTGAAACTGATCTCCGCTACCAGGCAATAGGGGCCAGGAAGAAAATTAAGGAGTGATCATCGGGAATCTGCATGAATATATGAGAACCCATTTGTGATGTGGATACCAGAGTCATTTCAAACACATGCAAGGGCAAGATTTAGAATGGTCCGTGCTTGGCCTGCTTGTCTGCGTCTCCCGTGAGAACACTACTAACAACAACAACAAAACAATGATATATCATCATAAAGCACCCGATTTCTTCTGGAAGAGGGATTCCAGAAATAACAGATCACCTATGCCCTAGGCCATTCTCTTCCCCCAAATAAATCAAAATTCTAAGCTAGTGCTGCCTCAGACCTACTTTTTCTTCCCTTTTCACTCGCCATGGCACTAAGACATTTTAAAAGATCACCCCCTTTATTTTTCCTACCTAAGATATTGACACCAACAAACAGCTATAGAATGGAGATACCAGACTGTAGAGGGGTGCAGACTGGACTCGAGCTTCGGGACTTTGGAAGGCCCCTGACCTCTCTGAGACCCAGCTTGTCCCCTTATACCCTGTCCTGCCAATTCTTGAGCGGCTGATCTCCCAAGGATTTTATGAGAATCACATGAAGTGATATTTACAGAAAACACTTGTAAAATTGTAGTGTATCATCATAAAATATACATGTGAGGTTTTCATCAGCTAACGCGGTGCAGGGAAAATTCTGAGCAGGATGTGAGAGCTGAAAAAGAAGGATTTTAAGATTCTCGTGTTTTACTTTTAAGGCAGCAACTTTTTATAATAAAGCACGGTGACACGCGGAAGGCAAAGGTGCCTTCCTCTCTGCACCCATTCCTGGTACTATCAAAAGGAATGCCACTGCTTCCTGTCTCCTGAAGAAGGGCAGTGGGAAACATCTGCACGAAATAATATATGCCTCTGCTTCTGAAGACATTTGGGCAACTTTTGAGGAGCTTGAAAGGCATTCATTAACCAAGTGATAAAAGAAAGAAGATTCTTGTCAAGAATAAGTCTTCACAAGAAACCAGGGTCACAAGGTATAGAAGCTTATTTCCTCCTGTCTCAAATGGGGCAACAGTAAATCAGGTGCTGCGCAAATGAGGCTTTCCCAAGATCTCCCACTTCCCAGCATCCATCTCTGCAGCCTGCAAGAGGCCGCTTCCACTCTTACAAAGCGATGGAATGCAGTTACTTGACTATTAAGATGTTCTTCATTTGTCAACAGAAAAGCTGCTAAATTGCTACTCTGGGCAAATTTACATAGAAATTACCAAAGATACTCAGCAAATAAGAAGGGAATTACAACAGAGAGGAGTATAAACATCTAACTTCAGCTCCCCCACCCCTGAACTGCTGGTTTCTGAGTACCACAGTCAGTGCGGGGTAACTGGGAAGGGAGAAGAAACTAACTGGCCATCAGAGAAGTGAGTCAGTGCCCCTGTTCACTGTGCCTACCCTCTTACACCCATTTGGACGTTGTTGAAATCTGGCTTACTAACACGCTGGTCCTTCCTTTCCTAGTTTCCACTCCTTCACCCCCTCATATACTCTTCCGCAGTTCCCCCTCCCAAATAATGGAAGAGAATCTGCTCTTAATTAGAGTTTCACACCCCTCACCAAAGGTTAATTGCTCAGTTGTCTGCTTCCTTCATCTGGGCAGTTGCTGGTGTTCACTGGTGTTCACTTAAGTGTGTTGGGAGGAAACCTCCCCCAGAGTTCCTAAGGGCTAGAGGCACCTCTCCTCCTTCCTCTACAAATGTCCTTCTTCTATTCTCCTTCCTGGCATCCAGACGGGCAAGCTGGGTTCAGACAGGCTTTTCTTTCTTGAGGCTTTGTCCAAGGAGATGGTACCAGCTTTTTGCTGTTCTGAATTGCTCTCTCCTTCCAGGAGTAGACAGCAGCCTCAGTTTACCTGGGCTGATGGTTATGCTGTCTGTCCAGGGCTTACAATACACACTCTTCTCTGAGGTCTTCAAAGCTTGTCCTCCAAAGCCTTTCAGACCCCATGGCTGTCATCCTCCCCACAGTCCATTCCTACCAACTGCACACTCTAAGAAAGTAAAGCCCTCTCCTTGTCAGTATATTCATATCATATATAACTCTATGAAGAATGAAAATAAAATAAAATGGAATGCCTATGCCATTCCCATGTTTCTGTATTTGTCATTTTGTTCCCCATGGCTGGAACACACTCTCTCTCGCCCCTACGCACATCAAAGTCTAGATCATTCTTCAAGAACTATGTCAATCTTTTCTCCTGCGTTGGTGTCGTCTGGCCGTCTAGACTCTAGTGCCACAAGGCAGAGCTGTGCCTCGTAATTTTGTAATTTTCTATAATGGTTAAGAGCATGGCTTTGAAGTTCAACTGCCTGAGTTGGAATCTTGAATCTACCACTTATTAACATGGAGATAACTTGATCTCTCTGAGTCACAGTTCCTTCACCAGCAAAAACTAGGAGAGTACTTACATTACCAGGCTATGAGGATTAAGTGAAATATGCATATAAGATCATTAACACAATAAAAACTCACTAAGTGTTACAGGTTGTAGTTGTTACTTTGTATCACTCATAGGATCTAGCTGAAGGATACACACAGACACACCCACGCAGAGGGAAGGAGTCATTCCCGGAAATGACCAGATAAATTCCTAATTCTCTTCCACCCAAAATAATGCCTCTGTAAAATGGGAATATACCACAAAGAGTTGCTGCTTAGATCTGAATAGGTAACATAAATGAAAATTTTGTGAAAAGCGCAAAATATTCTCGAAACGTGAGACACGTACATGTGAGAACAACCCATTAGTTGTACCTGGTGATTCTGCCCCACACGGGATGGGCGTTGAAAGGTTTGTGTGAGACAATGGGGCGGCTTGCTATGGAAAACACAGGTTGTTCGTGAAGAGGTAGATTGGAATCATGCCTCTATCATTTATTAACTGTGTACTTTCACCAGTTCAATAACTGTTCTGTACCTCAATTTCTTAATCTGTGACATCTGCAAAAGACCTCACTAATTTTACTGAGATAACGAACACCAGGTAGGCATAAATAAACCTTGGCTGACTTCCCCTTGCCCTCCTGCCACATGATTTCGAGAGAAAATTTGGGACTATAAAACAGAATGATACTCATTAATGCTTAATTACAATGCAATGAATACGCAAGTGCATAGGTGATCCTGTCTAATACCAAACGAGCCCCCTTTTAATTTCTTCTTATTGCAAGGAACACCAAGGAATTAACTGAGAGTTGCCCTTTACAAGATAAGAGAATTGTGAAAAGATTTAACAAGTACCGTAGGACAATCGCAAAGGTAAAGATGCTAGATTTTCCTTGTGAGGAAGACATGCCTGACTTTTTCTAGAATCATTTGAGGCTGGTTATAAAAACAGTTTAGCACGTAAATGTGTTCCTAGAGGCCCTACAATGGCCCATTAAAAACTTCACAGGACTATGTAGGAATCACGGCATTCATAACCTTCTGTCACTTTGGGGGTGAAACACAGTACCAGTTTCACTATGCTGAGTGTCAACAAGGATTAGGGATTGTCAAATTAAATGGGGTAGGAATTTTGGTCTCTGATGCAGTTAGTCCTGAGGTCTTCCAGTAAAAAGTTTCAAGATAAAACGAACAAGGAGAGGTTATTTTTAAATGGCCCAAGGGAAATTTTGGAAAGAGATCCGAAGATACGAAACTGCAGTTATATCCTTTACCCAAATAACCACATATGAATCAAGGCTTCACATAGATTAAGGCACATGGTTGCCTTATGTATCTCAATGACTGTATTAAGTGTGCACGAAATACTCAGGAGAACTCTAAAATCGTGCCCCTTGATGAGCAGACAGGGCTTTCAATTTAAATGATTCATCTAAAAAGAGTCTCCCACACAGGAAATTGCAGGAGACTTAATTCATTTACCTAAAAAGGATAAAGGATTGACTCAAGCCAAGGAGAATTCAAACATCAATTCTCTAGGCTGTATGACAGAAATTTCTAATAACCTAATTTTGAGATCATGAGTCCATTAACTCTTGATAAGACTTTTAAAAGAAAAGAAAAGGTGTTGGGGGATGGGGATAAAGAGAGAGAGGAAGAAGAAAGAAGACAACCAAGGAGATAAGATACCCCTAACTCAGGAGAAAAGCAAAGTCTTTAGCATTAAAGAGGTCAAGAAAGGGCTATGCTTCCAAGACTGGTTCAAAAAAAAATTTTTTTTTTCATTAATATAGGCTCTGTACCTTAACAGAATCTTTATTGGCTAGGACTCAATCAAATGCCTTTGTACCATAAGTCTTCTTGTAGAGCAAGAGCTACGTAGACAGCAGCGCTGATGGTTAAGAGTGGCATGGGGGATGGAGAATACATTGGCCAAGCATCTTATTTTTGATAAGACTGCAGTAACTTGTAAGGTGACTTGGGGAGACAGTCTAGGAGTGCCGTAGCATAAATGAGAATGCTTCCCACCTGTTCACTCTCAGGAGCCACATGTCTGACTCCACCTTCCATCAAAGCACAGAGTTGCTTTAAAATCCTTTAGCAAGACAAGATTCAACTCTTCTGAGAGCTAGGAAGTTGGCAGGCATTATACAACAGGGGTGATGGGGCCTATGTTGAGCTAGACGGGGTATGCCCAACCTAACGTCATTTAAATGTTAGTTAAACATACAGTTTCAGGGCTAGATTTTGCCCCAAGAGACGCTAGTTTGAAATTTCTGCAAGAGAACATGAATCCAACCTTTGTCAACGGAAAGGATGAGTATCTCGCAATGTAGTCCTCTCACGGGCTTCTTCTAAATGATCACAAAATGGTTTCCACCACCACAAGCTTGATCAAGAAGCCATTATTCTACCTTTTTTCCCCCTTCAATCCACTTTTGGGAGTTCAAAATAATTTTCTTTCAACACAGAAAACACACATACACCAAAAAAAGTGATATTTAAGGTTTTAGTAGAAAAATTTAAAAATACCTGCTTACTCCCTGTCTGGAGGAATATACACTTCAATAAAAACTCACAACTACCTACAGAAACATCTGCATAAATTTTCCTACACCAACATTTAGTTAACACAAATAGCCACATAGGGAGAAAAAAAAATGATTCTTTGAAATGTAATTAAAAACTTTTGTATCAAATGTCTCTAAAATTAAAGGAAATCTCCCCAAAAAAGTGAGCAAAGGCATCATGACTCCTCCAGGCTTCTAGATCTTAAAGCAATCAGCCAGCTAATATTTATTCTACAATATAGACAAAAGTCTACCTTCTGTCAAGGGGAAGAGAATGAATTGTTTTCCCATAATGGTGTTTTCTTTTCAATCAATTTCCCTTCAAGCTTGATTTAAGAAGGTACCATGTCAGAACCTGAGCCTGGTGGATGAAATCTGGGACAGTTCCCCATCAAAGGTGAAAATTATGAGAGGCAAACCTAGGAAGTTCAATCTAGATGCTGCAATGCCCCCTCCTCCTGCTCACTCCCTCTCTCTTCTTCTTCTTCTTCTTTTTTTCTTTCTTTCTTGTAAACTAGAAGCATTTGCAGCACTGGAAAAAAGCTCAGAGGAGCCAAAATGAAAAGGCTGAGATTAACCAAAGAATTGGAACAGAGACAAGAAAATCCTCTAAGCATTTTTCCTTATTGCCAAAAGTACATTTAAATTTAATCCAATTCATCAACCGTGCGCGTTGAGTTCTACTCTGTGTCAGGCACCAAGGTGCTGGGTTTTAAAAGATGAATGACATAAACGTGACTGCCTTTGCCCTCAAGAAGCCCACAATCTAGTAAGATAAACTACTAACATACGGTGACGGGATCATCGTAACTACTTCTATAGGAAAATACCAGAAATATTACTGTAACAAAGATGACAAATGAAGAGATGGTATTCTTAGAACTAAATTGAATCTGTATTGGGGGAAAAAAAGGAGCTTGATAATACTTTTTGTTATCTTGGTTATGGTGACACTTACCTACTTATCTGTCTAAGCTAGTTTTCTGTTTTCTCCATGTCACTTATTCTGTATACTTCATCAAGTGTTAAACCCAGTTGAGTGTATCCACATTTTTTCTGACCTGCATCCCCTTTTCCTCACCTCCAGGGCCATTTTCTTTGTCTCAGCTTTCATCACTTCTCTCCTGGAACTGCAATAGTTTGACTGAAGACTCAGCCCTTGCTGCTATTTTCATCATGCTGCTGCCGGTGTTATCTTTCTAAATCACAAAACTGGTCATGGCATCATTCTTCCTGAAAACATCCCCTGCAGCTCAGGATGCTAACCTGATCAGCTTCAGACTCTCCAGCTTGCATGCAAGGGACTACCCAGCTGGACAACAGCCACTCTGGCCACCAACCCAGTTTAACCCATTTGGGATCATTCATTGTTTCTTGTTCCTTAATATCTTTGCTCACATGGCCTCTCTTAGTCTGAAAAGGACCCTACCTATTGCTTCCATCTGCCCTTCTCCACTGGACAAATGTATAGCCATTATTTAATACCTAATTCAAATGGGGCATTCCCTGAACTCCCAGGGGAAAAAAGTCTTTGCTTCTTCATATATGCTCACATAGTTCTTTATATGTACTTTATCATATGATGTTATAAATATTTTAATTGTTGAAATTCTCAATGGATATTGGCTAAAATTAAGTCGAGTTATTGAATTTTTATGAAACTTCTATAATATTGGACTTGATAGAATTTACTGAATATATACAATAGTTCGAGGTTACCAATAGAGATTACTTAGAAGTGCACATTGGCTGTCACTTCAGGGAAAAGGCATTTATAATTATTAAACTAAATGCAAAGCCTTTAGGACAAGGCATGGGTTTAAAATCAGGGAGAAGATATAAGACAGAACTGGCATCTTCTTTGTTTCCTTGAGAGCATTCAGAAAGAAAAGAAAAGAAAAGCCACTATTTTAACAGTGTGATATGGAAGAATAAGCACTGGGCTAAAAGGTCGCTATTCTTAGTGAAAGTACCTATAATACTGTTCACTGATCCTAAGACCCAAGACCAGTCAGGTAACCTCCTTGCCTCCATTAGTCTCACCGTTCTTTTCACAAAATGGGGATTAAATTATTTGTCCTAAAAACCATCAAGGGGATGTGGAATGGATCATAATGTAATAATGATAGTAGCTAATATTTACTCAGTGCCCACAAGGAGCCAGATGCCATGCTAAGTGTGTTCCATAAACAATCTCATTTATTAGCGACATTGAGAAAGGTAGGCAGCAGCAAGATGGGAATAAGGAGACAATGATTGACAGGAGAGGAGGACAAAAAAACAAAGGCTGTTGGGAAAAGGCAGTGCAATCTACCTCCAAATCAATACAGGGAGCTTCCCTCCTCTTGGGTATCCAGTGGTTGTAAAATGCCGTCTCTAGCACGGGTTGTGCTGCCATATCCATTACCAGGCAGCCCATCCACCACACTGAGGAAAGGCTCTTCTGTACGGAAGGCTTCAACGGAAGTTGAAAAATATGTCTACATTTTGAAAAGGTAAGTTCACTACATTTTATACAGCTTTATTTTTCCTTCTACCACTCAATGCTTCTCTTCGGCAGGCAGAGGGAGAAGCAGGCACTTCACTGAGCAAGGAGCCTGATGCAGGACTCGATCCCAGGACCTTGGGATCATGACCTGAGCTGAAGGCAGACACCCAACCGACTGAGCCACCTAAACAGAAGCATAAATATATGTGTGTATACACATATGATATAAAATACATAAATCTTTGTGTGTGTGTTTGTGTTTACTCTGTGGGTCTGCATTTTCATTCTGGACATACAAGAACACAGCTGTCGAAATGTTAAGCATTGAGGACAACTTAGGACACTTTAAAAATGGTAGTAATAACATCCGTTCATTTACTGAAGTTAGCTGTCCAAGGCAGAGTTAAAGAAGAGAAAGGGCCATACATCAGCTCTCCCCGTATTCCTGTGTATTTTCTATCAATGTGGCTCCTTCTTGTGAGGCAGTTTTCTTTATTTAGGTAACTTGTGTTCACATTGCTTTTTTGGCAATAAATCAGTATTCAAACACAGTACAGATACAGACACACAGACACACACGGGCACACTCACAGGTGTGGCAATAACGGTAGCAACATGGCACCCTCATGGATAAAGAGAATTATTAACCACTTATTACATCCAGGACTTGTAATGGGAGTGATCCAACATTAAGAGTGTCCCTAGTGGCTATGACTATTTCCACATCATTAGAGAACATTCTTGCAGGATACAGAGGCAAATAACACATATCTCCATTTGCTCACAAAAAGCAAGGAAAAGGCCATATTTTCTAAATCTGTCAAACCCTATATACCTATCTCGCAAACATATATAGGTAAGGACAGTGTGTTAAAACTCAAACTAGCTCAAAGTTTTCTCATTCACATAAGCATTCTATGTGCAAACCAAGCTTCTATCATTAGTTTCTCAATTCTGTTAGAGGCCACACAAGAATTACTTTCCCACAGCATTTTTTATGGCCAGTCGGTTTCCCCTGTCTCCCATCCAAGCAGTGTGAAAAGAAAGAAACTAATAGATAATGGAACAAATGGATTTGGTTTGAATGACAAACAATTTTACTGTCTTTTTAAAGACGACAACAAATATAGCTTCCAACTATGAACAAAAGGAGATTTTTTCACATCATTTCCTGTGTTTCTATTGTCAATTATATCTCTATGCGTATGGCATTTGCATAGCCATCTTTCCAAGAAAGCCTCTGAGTGTGCAATTCGGAAAGTATTTAATTTTTAAGGAGAATTTAGATTCAGATTATGACTTGAAATCATAATAATATTAATTTTTTTTTTAATTTTGATTTTGAAGGCTGCTCGGATTTTATCAAAAACTCTTAGGACATTTGGCGCCTATTACTGGAGATTCTTGGAAATCTAATCACCAAATAAGAACTTTCAAAAATAATGTGAAATTTGCTGTAATTTAGACATAAAGATGCATACAGCTAATGAGGAGCTTAAAGGACCCATTGATAGCAAACCAGAGATTTTGTTGTTGTTGTTGTTGTTAAACATTAATTTGATATTTGTGAAGTTATGGAACAAGGATAACACTATAACTGTTTTTTTCTTTTTATACTCAGCATAACATGAGAATACAATTTTACTTGTAAATGTAATGTAATTGATACAAGTGAAATCTACAAAGTTCACATGTGCAATATGGACGGTATTAGTTATTAGGACTCTC
Source organism: Ursus arctos (assembly GCF_023065955.2). Taxonomy (NCBI): domain Eukaryota; kingdom Metazoa; phylum Chordata; class Mammalia; order Carnivora; family Ursidae; genus Ursus; species Ursus arctos. The sequence continues at coordinate 22,514,984 of NW_026622930.1, forward strand.
TTCCTTTCTTCATATGGAATACATAAATGATGACAATTGTACACAGGCAGGCCTCGATGCAAAGATCTTTGCTGCCTTGCTGAGCAAGGGACCTCCCAAAGTGTTCTGTGACAAGACAGGGCTCGTTCTTAAAAAGCCGAATGGAACTATGTGTTTTATTTTTGGAAGTCACTGGATGACCACTCAACCTGGACCCACAAAGCAAAGGTTACTGGACAGTTACTTCAAAAGGCTTTAATGTCCTCATTTGAATTCTGTCATTCCTCAAAGGCACAATTCAGGCAGCACCAGCAAAGTTATTGGCCCTGAAAATGAGAAAGAATTCTAAAATTGTAAAGTTAGAAAGAACTTTGAGAATAAAGGTGTTTTGCTGGCAAATATTCCATGAATTCATTCCTCACAACCCGTTGCTCTCTCCTATGGAAATCTATTCCCTTGACGGCCTTGTCTAATTTCTTCAGACTTGGGGGCAGCTCAATGGCTTTGCTCATTCTCACTAATGTTTATATAGTTTTGCAAAGGAAAGAAATAGGCAGTGAGTTTAGATTGCTCTTATGGAATGCCAATCTTGCTGCCTTTTTCAGCCCATTTTCATATATCTAGAACAACTTTTGTATGATATTTCATACAAGTTCTAATGTCAGTCATTACCCCCTGCCTCCTTAAGTTCCCCAGTGATTTTAACAAGATACACGGTCATTTACTTTCTGTCCAGCACTCTGAAAACTTATAAGACTTTGGTTGGGTCTTGGTCCCATAAATCCCAATTAGGCAAGGGCCTTGTAATTTAGCCTACAAAGTCTCATACTTCTGCCCTACCCAATCCTTCAAGAATCACTCTACTTCACAGCAACTTATTTCCAAGGAGACTAGTACCTTCTGGAATATAGGAGTCATGATACTTAGAAAACAATGCCATGTGTCCAAGTTTATTCCCATTCTTAAGTTTTATTCACAGAATACATTCTATTTAAAAGAATATCATCAAAAGACTCATTTATGAATATTTCCTAAATTTTTCAAGGTATCCACTTAGCAAACCATTTTGCTTCTGAGAATTGCTACTCGGATGCTTTCTACAGAATGGTCCAGGAGTTACTTTCCTGGCATGAGCCATGCCATGGGGACAGATTGGCCTTCTCCAATGACAATGAAATACAAAGTGAATGTCTCCTAAGGGAAAAATTTTCATGGCCCCTTTTGACTTAATCTTTTGAAAGGCATTAGGTATCCCTTTTCCTGTTCTATACCCCAATATCAGAGGAGAGAATCTATCTCAACACAGGGGGTGCAGGAAAAAAATGTAATTTAAAACATGAATTTAATAGTTCTGCCATTTCTTAGGATATGATACCCTAGAAAAAACAACTGAACCTGACTTTCTTTGTCTAAAAAAATGTGTAACGAGCAAATATCCTGTAAGGTATTTGTAGAAGGCCAGGAGAAAAGAAATATGAAAGCACTACGTGAATCTGTAAAGTACCATAGAAATCGGAATTATCTTACTAGGACCAGTTTATATAATCTTAAATTTCTATGATTACTCACTCTTCACAAGTGGCTGAATTTTAATATTATTTGAAGTACTCTGCATGAGTGTTCACAATTCTAGACATTTGTGTTATGTCTCAGGTTTTCCAGCGGGGCGTGTGTGTGCGCGCGTGTGTATGTGTGTGTAGGGGTGGTATACATCACTATTCATCACTGAGTCACACCGAAATGCTAACTTTCAGGCAGCAGAGCAATGTAGGCAGTAGCTGTTCTGACACTACTCGTTGATGACAAGCAAATGTTTTGCAGGAACAGAATGCTTTCTGTCACCTTCCTCCAGATGAAGGCCGAAATACCCAGAAATAACAGATGAAGAGAAGCCAGGACCTCACTGAAGATCTACCTTTTGAGACCATAGCAAACGCTCCCAACTTCAGAGTCAGACCTTCCTCTCTGACCAGGAAGCGTGCACAATCCATGACGTATAGAAACAAAAGAGACTTATTTCTTACTTGAGTGGGGGAAAAGTTTCCATCCATTTCTGGCATTTCCTCTCCCCAAATGTCCTAAGCGGTAAATGCAGATTAGGGAGCCCTGACGAGAACACAGTTCTGCCAAAGTTTTCCAGCACGGGCATTCAGAATTCGTCTGGGGTCCTTGGATGGCTCCTGTGATCTCTAAGAGCTTTCCCACATCCTGATTCCTGGCATTTCGTAACAGTATCCGTGACCTAGCCTGGGGAGCAGGACTCGATAGCTATTTTAATTGTTTTGGTTTGGGTTTTACAGCATTCATTTTTGTCTTTATATCCTTAAGAATTCCCTTATCTGACCATCACATTGCATACTTCAATATCTTATAATTTGATCTGTCCCTTATACTTCAATAAAGCTGGGAAAAAAAACAAAAACAAAACAAAACAAAACAAAACAAAACAAAAAACGTTTTCTAATCTTGCTACGTGAAGCCCAGGGACTGGCAAACATACTATTGACTCTAAAGCCTGTATTTATGAAGCTCATTTTCTCATTTTCTCTGCTCTTACTAAATGCTCTGCAATGCCTCCTGTACTTTGGCCCTGCCGGGAAAGGAGCAGGCCTGGACTCCGCAATTCTAACAACTAGGAATATAATGAATTTACTTGTGATTCACTCAGTCCTGTTCTCCAAATCCTATTATCTTTTAATCCATTCAGCTTCTCCTAATGGATTTCCCCTTCTTTCTTGCAAATTACCACAGGAAGCTAAGGAGTCTGGGAGAAGAGCAGAGTCTATGGCTTATTCGTTTTGAGCACTTATACAGTTGGTCCTTAAAGACGGGGAAAAAAAAAAAAGGGGAGACACTGCAGATTATTTCTAGTTCAGAAGCAGTATGGTCTGTACAGGACACTTGAGCTATGGGCTGACAGACCTTGATAGATGGCCTGGTCCTGTTGGGTAGAAGGTTTCTGGAAAAGTGCAGCCTGTTCCAGAGAGCATGAACTCATGTGTCTAGGGATTACAGAATAAATTATACCTTTAGGGAGTATCACAGAGGCCATTGAAATAACCACGGACACCATCCTTCAGTGATTTTATAAGGGATATTACTAATTCCTAAAATTTATGCCTCTGGAAACCCAGCCCACTGGCTTGGAAACAGAGACTTTTAACCTGCTTTGTGGCTGTAATTCAACTCTAGACAGGCATTGGTGAATGTACCCTTGGAGCAAAAGAAACACAAAGACAATAAGATGGTAACTGATAAAGAGAGTAAAGAAGAAGGAAGAGGAGGAGAAGGGGGAAGGGGAGTGGCGCTGGGTAATTGTAAGGAGTCAGGGTAGTATGGCAGAGTGGAAATAGCTCTATCTTTGAATAGAATAGAGCTTTGGTTTCATATCAAGGCTCGGTCAACAATGAGCTGTGTGATTTTGGGGAACTGACTCAATTTCTCTGAACGCCTGCTTCCTTATCCAAAAAATACCTACCTCATAGGAATTAAATAATTTATGTAGGGCTCCCCTACAACCAGAGTATCTCAGCAAATGATACCTAATATGTATTTAGATTGGTGCTCCTTGAATTTAACAACTACTTATTTGGTTTATTAATTCAAGCGCAGTCACCAACTGTCTTCTTGATGAGGAAGGGGGAGGAAGAGTCTGTGGGCTGTCAGAAAACCCCTCTTTATCTTCTATGTTACTCCTGTATTTCAGTGATCTGGACATTAACATCAAAGTCAGCCTCCAAGTTCCCTTTGTTTTGGCAAGTCCCTGGAGGACAGGGAGAATAATACCACTTTTCATTACATCGTGCCATCTTTCTTAATGCCTAAGACTTTATCTTCCAAATCTCCCTGAGGAGCAATAGGATATATCTGAGTAATTATTTGCCTCATGATACACACACACACACACACACACACACACACACACACACATATATATATGGAGAGAGGAAGAGAGAGGGAGGGAGAGAAGGGGGGACAGAGAGAGAGAGAAAGAACTATTGGAAGGAGAGGTTTTATGACTTTGCTGAAGTAAAAAAAGTAGTGATGATTACAGGAAAACTCAGATCTCTTTTTTCCAGGTCATATATGTTTTCACAGGCTACATACACATCACCTCACACACAAATCAATAAATCTTTGGCTAACCATAATAAAGGGTAAATTTGTTCTAAACTCCATCAGTGGTGAAACATTTTTCCGAAGATTAGTCTCATTACATATCATGTACCTCCCACATTCCTCTCTACTTTTTCTCAATTACTCACACATATCCAGGATGGAGTGAAAATTATCAGTGGTGTTTTAGCCTAGGTAGCCAAAAATATCCTCTAGGCGTCCGGAAGAAAACATTTTTATATCAGTTCTAACCATGATCGGTAGTGCAATGCAGGGGTTCAACAAATGCTAGGGAAATAAATGAACTTTCAAACTTCTCAAACACACAAATATGTGATATCTTATTAGCAACCAAAGAGAAGCTGGCATAGAGAACAGGTCTTGAAAAGAGAGGAAGCACGATTTTGTTCTCATTTCTGCTAATGGATCACTTGAAGCAAGACAACGAACTTCACTGAAACTCAGTTTAAGTACCTCCACAATGGAGATGATGAGATCATTCTCTTACATCTCCCTCAAAAGTATAATTCAAAAATGGGGGGAACAATTGATCAAAGTGCCTGGAATTTTCTGGATGCAGATAACACAGAATCCAAGTCACGGCTGCCTCTCTAGAGCCTCGCCGCCGCGGCAATTTCCGTGGGAACGAGGAGGACAGCATTATATAACACTTGGAACTGCCCTGATGGTCCATTTCTAAAAAGAGACCCACTGCAGTACCCAGCTAGCCTTGTTCCAAAACATTGGCAAGCCTTTGTTCTTCCTTTTAACTGAAATTAAACTGCCGCCTGAAGAACTAAAAATATATTTAGAAGACAGTCTCTTCCCATTTTTTTTGGTCTTCTTTAAAGTTTCCTAATTGAGAATCCTATTCCATAGAATTACATAGCAGTGTCAAGAATTGGGAAAACAGGAGGGAAGACCAGAGGGGAAGAAAGTCTTAATCTTTCCGACCTTTTCCATATTTTCTCTCCACAACAAATACATAGCTGACCTTTTCTACGTACTGACAGGATGTTGCCCTTGATTCCATTCAGATATTCTCTTTCCAATCTTTTTTTAATGTCAAAAACATGCAACACAACGTTGAATGTAATACCCAAGATGCCAACAAACGGTTAATGGAATCTACCACTTTTCGTTTCTTTACTGCTAAATGGTGAGGGGGAAATGCCATGACTACAGTGGTACCCAAGGTTTCAGTGAGGATGTAGGTACTGAATAAGGGTGCTGCCGGTTGTCACACATTTATTCTTTCAGTACATTATGTATTCATTAAGCCTCTCTTTGCAGGCTTGAAGGTGATTATATATGTGTAGACACACACACACATACACTCCGTCTTCAAGGAGATAGCTAACAGTAAGAATGAGACAAACACAAAATTCCTTTTCTTATAAACTTTCATGGGCAAGAATAAAGTCTGACGAATGTTATTTGCCACCAACAGAGGGCAGTAAATGTGGTCACCAGTCATGACTGGGCTCAGTCAGTTTAGTCTGGGCTTATAAACCAAACACAAAGTCCAGAGGGGCCAGGCAGGTAATGAGGCAGGAGCTAAGCCAGAGATGAGTCAAGAGGAAGAGAGAGAATCAATGAGAAACACACAATGCAATCTATGGCCTAAGCAGACAGACTTAGCTTCAGCTATAAATTGGTGTTAGTCAATGCATCTGCTTTAAAACAAAGAAAGGAAAAAAAAAAAGACGATAACTAAGATTTTTTTTTATATGTTAAGTTTTTTTAATGAAAAATATTATAGTGGACGCTGTGGTGTGCTGTTCAATTCTCCCCATGATGTTGGACTTGTCACCCCTTCGGGGGTAGACTCAGCTACAGAGAGCTGCCTCAGCCACAATCACTCCTTCTCCAGGGGGACCTGCTTCTGATGACATACAGATGCAGGGGTATAAAGGCCTGGCCACCTTGGGCCCATGCAGGATAGTCTGGAAGGCCATTTTAGCTCCAGAGTCCCTGTGGGGTTGGATGAGGCTATTGCTGGGCCTGCACTGGAGCTCAACTTCTCCCTCTGTGCAATTCCACTCCCCTCCCCTCTCTTTTACAGGGGTGACCCCCAGGGATCTCCAAAAAATCACACGCTACACTAAACTCCACCTCAGAGTCGACCCCTGGGTAGGCCAACCTGTGACTATTAGCAACAGATGGCCTCTTGTTTTGTTTTTATTACTATTAACCAATGTCGATTTAAATCATCTGGCCTAAGGGGGTAATCTAAATGAGTGCTATCTGATGGGAATATAATGCAAAGAAAACATATAATTTTAAATTTTCTAGTAGTTGCATTAACAAAATACTAAGAATAGGAAAAATAAATTTAGTAACATATATTTATTTGACCCAATATATTAAAAACGCTATCATTTCAAAATGTCCTCAAATTTTTAACCTAGTAATGAGATACTTTGCATTCTACTTTCCATACTAAGTCTTCAAAACTTGGAGTATATTTTAGACCTACAGCATGTCACAATTCATTTTGTTTTGTTTTGTTTTATTATTTTTTTTAAAGATTTTATTTATTTATTCAACAGAGATAGAGACAGCCAGTGAGAGACGGAACACAAGCAGGGGGAGTGGGCGAGGAAGAAGCAGGCTCATAGCGGAAGAGCCTGATGTGGGGCTCGATCCCATAACGCCAGGATCACGCCCTGAGCCGAAGGCAGACGCTTAACCGCTGTGCCACCCAGTTGCCCCTGTTTTGTTTTGTTTTAGAAATGGGTGCTCCGTAGAGAAGTTTCATAAAATTTACCATTAGAAGAGTAGACGCACATATCCAACTTGTTTCACACATACTTAAGTGCTTCCCAATGATTGAACGTGACAGGAGTCGGTCCTGTCCGAGAAGGATACACGGTGTTGAGATCTAAAGATGAAAAGAGGCAGCCAGAGAAGGATCTGGGGGGACAGTGCACCAAGTAGTGCTTAAAGTTTAATACTTTAAGTACTTAAATAAAAATTTAAGTACTGAATAATCAGATATAATGTTGTCCTTGTACATATGTGTTTTCGCCTGGATTGCAATGCCTTCTTGCATAAGGTCATTATCATTAGCTGGCTTTCTAGGAACTGCATATAAATTCTATTGTCTTCATAAGAGTGTACTATGCATGAAAAGGACAGCTCTCTTGTGTGTCGCAACAAAATTTTTAGGGACTCATTGCTCAAATTTAAAGTTTTCCCAAACTTACACACTTATGTGCTGACAAAGCAACTAATTCCCTGGAGTCTTAACCTACCCCCAGGGTCATGCTCCATTGTATTATTTGTATTTTTCCTTGGAAATCTCCCTTCAGAAAGAACACATGTTAAAAAAGAGAAAAAAAATAAAAAGGAAGAACACATGTTAAGATGGTCAAATGTGCTCTAAGAGACCCTGTTTGAGGGTGTCTCCCTGTGTGCCTTTTATGCAGGCAGGGTTATTTACAGTGTCTCTTACTCTCTTCCAAGGTGTCCTGGTTTGGAGATAAACAGTATGGTCACTCTAACTGCCCCCCCCCCACCCCGCACTTTTAATTACACTGGGAGGGTAAAGGTTAATTCTCCTAGTGGATCTCTGGCAAGCAACCAGCAACAGGGGCATCCTGTACCTTTGCGTGCTCCTAGCCAAGTTCCCATCTGCCAGAGATTACAGGTAAATAATGACTGTAGGCAAACAGTGTGACTTATACTAAGCACCACAACTTACCCTCATGCAGAGCAACATATTGTCTCGGAGAATGCCCGTCCTCCCTCGCCTCCCTCACTGACCCTACCAGCAAAGAGAACTTCTTGATTTGATGATGCCCGACAGCAGGTACTGAAGACTGCTGGCTTTTTTTATTCTACCTTTATCTCTTCATTTCATTTACCTGGGTTTTACTTTCTGTTCCCCACCTAAAGCAACCAGCATGACCCCTCAGGCATTGTGTTTAGACCTGAAGCAATCGATACTAGTTTCGAGGAACATGGAAAAGGCCCCAGACCTACATCAGAGCTGTAAGCAGGACCTCTGGTCAGAGCCAGACACTGTCTTTTTCCTGAGTCAAGACATACTGCTTATACAGTGCTGTGATATGGGGGTGGCACTGGGTGGGAATGGAGTCATCCCATTACATTACTGATTAGAGCCTTAGGACACAATTTAGAAATAGCTAAAAATCAAGAGAGGACTTAGTAGAGGGTGCTAAGGGTGAGGAAAACAAATCTTTCAAAGAAGAAAAAAAAAAAATTTGCTGCCTGGGATCCACCTTTCTCCATGTACAACTTTGCTTACCTGACCTGTTCTGCTATCCATTCTCCATATACCCACTTTAAGCATAATTTCCACTGAAACACCTTTCCTGACTTATATCCCAGCCTCTGAGATATCTCCATCGCCCCAAGGACATGCTATTAGAAATTACAGCAAACATCGTCCATTGTATATTTACACATCTGTCTCTATCTAGACTTCCAACTCCCTGAGAGGGGACGCTTTCTTATCTATCTCAATGGTCTCGGTCTAGCAGCTTGCATGCAGTAGTCACTCAATAAGTGTCTTCTGAATTTAATTGAAACCCCCACATACTGATGCGTTTTAGGTCCTATTGTTGAGAAAAGGAATGACTAACAGGGTGAATTATAGCACTATTATATGGCTGTTTTATTATATAGCTATTTCCTGCCAGCCAGACCAGCTCTAAACTCTACATGAGAGATGCAATTTAGGGGAAACAATGGAAAATTGGAAAACTCATCTTGACAGTAAACATTGAGGTGAATAATGGACAGAGTGTAGGCTCTTCATTCCTAGGTGTGTGCGTGTACAACGCACACACACAGACACACACAACCACACAAGATAATTTAGTTACAACCCTACGTGAAAAGAGGGGACTAGATCAGAGTTTTTGTTTTTTTCCCATGAGGCGTCGACCCTCTAATTGGCATCCTAAATAAAAGTAAATTATTGCACTCATTGTTTCTAGACTTTGTGGGGTGATGACAGAAGCTGAAGATAAATGGAAAAACACTTCACTCTCTCAGTGGTCGTGAACTTTATCACTGAAAATTATATTTCCATTACTTCCATGAAATTATGTTATACTTCTGACTTTCAAAGAAAAACAGGAGAAAACTATGTTTTTATACTTGTAAGCAGCCTTTTGAAACAGGTCTATGTGTATTTTTGAATAAATTCTGGAAGTCTAAGAATCCCATAGGCAAGGAACTTAAGGAGGTGAAGTGATGTGACCCTGACTGCATAAAGCCTGGGGTGGTTCTGGCACATGACGGGCACTAGGTAAATACTTGTAAGCAAATAAATGAATGAATAAATGAAAGATGGAACACAGCTCGTAGCGGGCAGGGCTGTGAGTTAAACTAAGTGCAGCATATTCCAAGTAAAAGGCCATTTCTACTCTATATACTTATACTGAGTCTAACCATCTTAATACAAGACATTTATCTTCTTAAATTTCCAACAAATATTAAAATCCCTCTTCAAAAAGTCTCTCTCAATCCTTTTACTTATATATCCCATTTAATGTCTGGAAATAGGAATGTGAACTGAATTGGCCTCATAGAGGACCAGTGTAGCAGAGTTCCAAGGGGAGGAAAGTCTCTCAGTATTTGCACATTGCTAATACCGGCCACTTTCTCCAAGTCATCCGAAGTCAGAACATGCCTCTGGCCAGTTTCTTTCAGCCAAGCTTCCCTCAGGCTGCAGAGATGTGTACAGGTACTCCTCAAAATGTCAGAGAACTCCCATCAATCCCTGTCTGCTACTCATTATTCTGTTTCCTCTGCCAGCACCCCAAGCCACTGGAAAATCTTCATGCCAACAGCCAGAGTGAAATGTTCTTTTTGCTTCTGTGCACGGTCATTTGCATGTATTTGTCAGCCACTTGGGGTCAAGACTTCGCCCCAGCAGACAGCATGCACTGCAGGACAAAGAGCCACAATGGAGTGCAGTCGCCAACAGAGATAAAAATAAACGATACTTCTCTTAGAGCACACGAGCCTAGCATTATAAGGCACTAAGTTTGTGGCATGATGTAAACTGAAGCTACAGAATGAAAAATACTAACTACACGTATACACACAGGTCCTCATTTTGCCTGGTTCTGATATGCATGAAGTTCACTTACCATGATTTAGTGAATAAGTCCAATACCCTAACAACAGGTACTAAATTTCAGTTACTATGGTAATTAGCTACGAGTATTTGCATATAGGGTAAACTTTGCTGCTAGTTCTTCCATCCACAATCACTGCATAAGTTCAGATGTAGCTCATGATCCCTGGCCAATCACATCAGTTCTTTCAAAGTCTGTTGGCGAATGATCACTGAGCATCATTTTTCGGGTCATGCACGGAAAGCCAAACATGTAGGGCGTTGCTTCTTTGTCTCTCAGGGATGCACCCATGTGACATTTTATAAAACTGGATAATCACAACAGAGAACTGGCCAACAAAGAAACAAAAAGTGCGAATGTTAAAAGCAAACTTGAAATTGGACACAAATGGAATTATAGAAGAAATCGCTGACCATGAAGAGGTTGAGACTGTCATTGCTGAAGAAAGGTTTCACGGTCTGCATGTGGCTAGGAAGCTCTTCCTAAATCCAAATTTGATTCTTGGTTTGTAAGGAAGCACTCACACCTCTATCCTTTATGCCAGCAAAGAGGTATGTTTATGTCTTCATGCATATCTCATCAATAGACTCACAATCCCATGATTTATGATACACATATGAACACGGCTGAAGGAGGGCTAAGAACAGACTCTCAGTTGTCTCAAAAAGCCACTTGGAATATAGTCCTGCTCCTCACTTCTGGATCCAATGCTCTTACAATGATGACTCTAAAGCAGTTAAAAGCATCGCTTGCTATAGTCATCATGAGAAAGCTTTTCTTCTAACATTGTTCTGAAAGATCTATGAGCTCATATTCCCCTGGAATTGTATCTCCTCTTTGCTGCATTCTACCTATAATGCTCGCAGTAGAGAGGTCATGAATAGAACTCAAGTGACAAGTCTTTTGCTGTTAACTTCCCCCCCAGAGAGCAATGCAATGAAGTAGAAATACAATAGGATTATCTAGAATCCTCCTCACTCTAAAGGTAAAGCATGGACACAAAAAGCAAAATATCACCCAGTTATAAAATGTAAGGAACTTTTGAGATTTTATAAATATGCTGTGTATATAAGATTCAGTGGGTTTTTCTGTTCTTGTTTTGTTTTTGTTTCTAGAGGTGGGGATGGGGAGAGGAAGAGAGAGAAAATCTAGTCAATCTAGCCCCAACGTGGGGCTCCATCTCACGACCCCAAGGTCATGACCTGAGCAGAAATCAAGAGTCAGATGCTTAACCGACTGCACGACCCAAGCGCCCCGATTCAGTGTGTTTCTTGAACAATATGTAGAGCTTTTTCTCGCTGGAAATTTTTTCTTTCATTATTTAAAAAATTTTAACATTTTTGCATTCTCATTATAAAAATATGCTCAAAAAAAGAGCTGGGTTATATAAAAAATTTAAAAAGCATAGTGAGGAGAATACATCAATTTTAGAGTAGATCCTGTCATGCTTTTCTTCAAGGGCACTTAGTGAATATAGTCTCATACTCTATCTGCTTTTCTATAGTCTGATTCTTCTACATTCCTCCATTATGAACATTCCCTGATATTTATACTGTACTGATCTTCTGGGTGAAAATTTTAAGTGGGAATCGGCAACCAGTTAAAGAGAAATTATCTAAAGTGATGTCCTTAGCATGAAAAAAAACAAAAACAAAAACAAACAAAAAACTAGTATGAACTCACGACCTTAAAAAGAAATAAATTTTTCAGCTTTGTTATTACTTAAAGTACTAAGAACAGGGGCACTCATGCCCACTATCAACACTCATGTGTGCAAGGTTCTCTGCAGTTCTGTCGATTTCATGTCTTGGGGCAGGAGATAATCTCCATGAGTCTAGAACTTCTACTGTTGCCAGAACACAAGTATGTGCACAAAAATATCAAAGCAAGTGTTGAAAGGACAAAGAACCCACTTAAAGGAGATCCCTGGCCAGTGATGGTAATTTGAAGACTAACTAAGATTGGTAACAACAAAATTACTCATTATTTTTGTTGTTGATTAAAACAGGCTAAATCTATGAACGTTCATAGTGATATTCCAAAAAAAAAAGGTTAATAAAAATTACATTATGGGTAGCTGTAATATAAAAGAAGTATGAAGACAATAAAGTATATTTAGTTGTTATTGATTTTAATAAGTAGGGAAGTGTTAAAACATGGTGCCTGTTCATAAAGTATTGGAGTGGTCATGGCACTATTGAATACATAGAGAATGCTGAATAAAGTAGCAGGAACTACGTCAAACACTCTTGGGGAAAAACAACAAAACAAGGAGGCTTACCAAGAGCAGACAAGGCTGGTCAGCTCTGGGCTTCACACCTAATAAACCAGTAGAAAAGGAGTCACCGGGGCATTCATTCTAGGATGACACATTAATCTAACCTGCTAAGGAGAAATAACGACTCAAGTTCACCCTCATCTCTTGGGAGATGAGACCTCCAGATGGTCCTCAACTTCTAGTAAGCTGTCTTTAAGAATACATGTATGTTTTTAATAATGCTAAATAAAGGGCAATATCTAAGAACAAACATGGTTCAGATAATGTCACCAAGTGTAACCTTTAAAAATGTATATTTTAGGGAGGTGCCTGGGTGGCTCAGTCAGTTAAGTCTCCAACTCTTGATTTCACCTCAGGTCATGACCTTGGGGTCATGAGATCCTGCCCCACATCAGGCTCCACACTCAGTGGGGAGTCAGCTTGAGATTCTCTCTCTCCCTCTGCCCCTCCTCTCCACTCGCCTGTGAGCTCTTTCTCTTAAATAAATAATTGTTAAAAATAAATAAAGATATATAATTTTTGGAGGCAGCAATTGAAAAAAACAACAACATACTTTTGTGAAGGCAGTTATGTCTTACAACAAACTAATTTAATGATTAAAAAAATAATCTAAGCCTGCTGATCAGTAGCTCAGATTTGTTTCACCTTGAGAAGAAATTACTATTTAATAAATGAGCTGGGTATTAATATATAATCCTAGGAAATATAAAAAAAAAGAATATAGAAATAATGATAAAATAAGTCAAATTCATGATCTATTAAGATTTAAGAGTAGAAATTTAAGTATAAAGGTGTATATTTTAAGGTATTTGAGATGTTCTAAAAAGTCAGCCATAGAAAATATGGAATTGAAGTTAACAATTTAAGAGGAATAAATCATCTTATAAAGAAAATTTAGTTTTTAAAAAGTCTGTCATTTTGATTTATATGATTTAAATATGTGATTCAAGTAAGGGGAACATTAAACAAAGTGCAGATAGTAACGATTTCTCCTGCTCATGCACAAAAACCCCTCAGATACTAAGCCATCCATTAACACACTTCGTCATATCGCTATTAGCATTGCACTGTTTAAAGTGGCCTTAAGTCTTCCAAGACTAAAATAAACAAAATGTCTTTAAGCAAACTGCACCCCATGGGTAAGAACGTGAGTACCACTGGGTGGTAGTTTGGGTTGTGAGAAAGAGTTTATAACATTATATAAATTCTTTGCCTCTATTCATTAAGGAAAATAAAATCATTTTATTTATATCCAACCAAATGTGTCCATTTTCACAGGCCAGAATATACTGTTGTAACAAATAAGCCTAAAATCTCAACGGTTTAAAACCATAAATGTCTATCTTTGTCTACTGTGGGCGGACTGGGGGGCTCTGATGCATGTTGTCATGGTCCCGACTCCAGAGGCCAGGCTAATGGAACGGCCACTATCTGAATATTGCTGGCAGCGGTGGAGAAAGGGAAAGAGAGAGCTCTAGAGGGTCTCATCTCCACACTTAATGCTTGGCCTAGAAGGGACACACATTACTCCCCTTCATAGCTCACTGCTCAGAAGTGATGACCCATTTCAATACAGGAGGTTTCAGGAAATGCTGGCTTACGATGTGTTCAGAACATGGAAAGCCAGAAATAGTCAATGAACAATTTTTTTTGCTGGAACTTTCATGAATAAAACAAGACTATAAAACTACCTATATCTCTGGGGGGAAAAATAAAGACACTAAGTTCAAAGACAAGGGCATGGTTTTGTTAAGAAAAAAATCACTTTTTTTCCCCTGCTGGTGTCTGGGGATGACTTGAGTTCCGTGCTGGGCTGGGATTCAGCACTTCTCTACTGAACTGCCATGGTCTCCACACCAGCCAGCCCCACCTTCTCTCACTAAAAAGTGTGCCCTGCATCTTTGCAATGGTTTTGCTTCTTTGCTCAAGCAAATTCAAGAGACAGCTTTCTATATGGTCCACCACCACTTTGTCCACATCCCTGCTCCACCACCTCGAATCTCCTCCCCCTCCCCACACCCACACTGTAGTATCACTTCCTTACCAGGCTTAGCCCAAGCCCCAGTGGAGTCATTTCTCTGTCAACCCCAACAATAATTTTTTTCTCTTTTTTTCCTTTTCTTAAGGGCTCACCTTGAGAGGAAGTGCCTCCTTCAACTTGTCTAATGCTGACAGGTTAATAACTGGAATCTGACAAATGCTGGAAGAGACAGACGTGCTGCCCAAGGCCTGAAACACTTTTTCTTTTCTTGCCACTAACCCTTCCCCATCCCCACCCACCAGCTATCTCCACCCTTTGCATCTGTGTGTAGTGTTAAAAATGCTCTTACAAATTTACTGCTATATATATTTGGGGGGAGACATCTCAAAAATGTCTGCCATTTCAGGAAATGTAATCCTTTAGGGACAGCTAATGATCATTTCTTTCAAAGTCTCTAGAACCCGGACATGTCCATGTGCCCACAGTTCTTTTCACCAGCTTTGTAGTGAAATATAAATATATTCTGATGGCCAACATCACTCCTATTTTTGGAATTACATTAAAAGGAAAGATATCCTGTATGTATCCTTTTATGGTTATCTTGTTGCCATCTAAGTCCTTCCCTCCATGTAGACTGTCACAGACAAAAATGTATTTATGTACTGAAATTTTTTACGAAATGTGTGAAATAATGGTGAGAGATGTAGCATCGAGAACATATGAGAAACCTATAAATGCTATGTGAGATATGATATATGGGTGTGTGTGTGTGTGTGTGTATGAAAGAACAACCCTTTACAAACACACGTATCTACTTTATGACAAATGGTACTCAAATGTAAACTCTAGGGCAGGGATCCCATTTGTCTTGTTTCCTGATATATCTTCAGTCCTTAGAAAAATACCTAGAACACAATAAACACACAATATTTTTTGACTGAATGTAAATCAGAATCTTCCAGTAAAGACATAAAAATTACCATCAAAAGCAATTTGTTCCTGTTCTCCAATAGGGATTATTATGAGGTCCAGTGCGACCGAGGTTTGCAGAAGTCTTTGGAAAGACATGGAGAAGAAAGGAAGGCAGACTGAGGACAATAAACTGTGAGAATCACTACTGTCCACAACTCTTATCTTCCTAGTAACCATTACATTTCCAACCTGTCACATCTTTTGCTGTATCTTCATGAAGTACTATGAAGACATAGGGATGTTGGAGTGAAAATGAAGTTCCCCCCAAACTTCCGTGACTATTGCTTGTGAATTGATAATTTCCTGATATGTCTAACCTGGCATTCCTTTTAGAGACTCTTCACACCCCAGGGACACAAAACTAGGGCGGAAATAAGTAGGGATTACTCTATCAGCATTAGTGATCAAAACAATATTCCAGAAAGGATGCAGGTATCCTAGTTTTTAAAATTAAGTAGCCATTCCTTCTGGAACTGTGGCCAAGCCTCCACTTCCCTACCTCACAGGAGTCCTGAACATGCAAACAGTAACTAAGCCAGAGCTTTACAACTACGATGTGTGTAATGGGGTCAGCCTGGCAGAACAAAATGCTGTAGCAATTTTGCATCCATTTCAGCCTAGAAATGGAAGCTACAAAAGAGAAAGGGTGTGCAGGAGAGAGTAAGAGGTCTATAGGTGCCTCTGTAATGAACTCCCACAAAGAAAAGCTCTGCTCTGTGTCTCCTTCCATTAGTCAGCTACACTGTTTCTCTCACTTATGGAGGACTACTGCACCATTCCCTAGAGACACAAGGGCTGAGCTGGATGGCCCTTCCTTCTCCAACTCAGTCTTCGATTTTGCAGAAGATAGGCTATTCACAAACACCTGGTTCTGAGAATCATGTCCCACAGCCACTCAATTTTGTGTTACTGGAAGAAGCATCAGTTTGGTTGTTGAAGAACCTGTCCTCAAATCACAATTCAAGCAGTTATAACTTAGGTGACCTTGAGTATATTTCTTATGCTCTTTAACCTTTAGTTTCTATAGGTGCATAATTGGTACAAAAACAGAATCTACCATATAGGCTTATATATATAAGATTGCATGCCAAGTACTTGTTCTGGCACTTAAAAAGTGCTCAAAAATGGCAGCTATGATTAGCAATATGATTATTACTAGTAACAAGGAAAATATACATGAAATGTTATCAAAGAAAACAATATATGGTGGCTTTCTGTAAAGTACAAGACTCATAATTGTGAGAAGATAACATCTTCATATGATTTCTTTGACTGAAGCATAACACATCAGATTGCTCTCTAAGTTATATTGGACTGAGTTCTAGACAGAGAAATAACTTCACTTTTCTTAGGAATAATGGGACCTATTTCTCCCTGGCCAATCAAAACACTGGGTAATCACATAAGGGATGGTAAGTTTCTCTTTTGATTTTGCTAAATATCAGTGAATTCCTTGCATTGCTCTCAGAGGGCAGTTTCTGAACCATACATCTGTTTATACTTTCCTTCTTGAAAAAATAATCTTTTAGCATTTATACAAGTTACGAATGCCTAAAGGGGTAGAGAAACACTAATAATGTATTGACTGGTTTAAACAGAAGGGAGAAGGATTAGGGAAATATTCTCCCCATAGCGAACTGTCAAATGACGATTACCACTAACGGAAACAAGTCTCTCACTGTAAGGATCAGTTCTGTTTAATTAAATTAAAATTCAGGTACTGGTGGCTCATCCAGTTGCTACTTACTAGGCAGGTGGAAATCTAGGTTAGGACTCAAGAGTAATGCCAGATTTAAAGATGTACCTTTGGGAGTTACTTCCACGAGGTTTGAGGTGAAGCTCTGAGAATGTCTGAGATTGACAAAAGTGAGGAGAGGAGAGGAGAGGAGAGGAGAGGAGAGGAGAGGAGAGGAGAGGAGAGGAGAGGGGAGGGGAGGGGAGGGGAGGGGAGGGGAGGGGCATTTTCTTTGGATCATGCCTGCATATAGAGCAGTGCCTCTCAAACTTGGCGCTATTCATACTTTGGGAAGGATAATTTTGTTGTTGTTTTAGGTGAGTTGTCCCATGCATTGTAGGACGTTTAGCAGCATTTTTCTACCAGATACCATTAGCAGCTGGTCCCCTCATACTTCTGTACCGCCACCCCCACTTATTTGTGATAATCAAAAATATCTCCAGACATTGCCAAAAATCCTCTGGAGGGCAAAGTCACCCTGGTTGAGAAACACTAAGGAGCAGAGGAAATAGAAAATGTGACCGAAAATGTCAATGGGTGTAAATAACAGGAAACTATGATCTCATGAAAGCCAAACTGAAGCACTCAGAAGAGAATAATTAAGGCCTGGCTTTTGGATTGGGATCCCCAGACCAGCAGCATGAACATCAACCAGGAACCCGTGAGAAGTGCAAATCTCAAGCCCCACCCAGACCTACCAAATCAGAAACTCTGGGTGTACAGCCTAGAAATCTGTTTGAACAAGCCCTCCAGTAATTCTGACATACAATAAAGTTCAAGAACCATGGCTCAAGAGCATCAAAAAGTGGCATGGAAGTAAAAAACAGATGAATTTAGGAAAAGTTCCATTAATTGGGATACTGGATTGTAGCATTTGGGGGACTACTTTTAGTAGTGATATGGAAAAAAGACAAATTGGGATGTGTTCCAGGAAGTGGGCAGTGAGGAGGTGGAGGCAGGCACTGAAGACTACTTTTCTAAGAAGTTAGTCGTGATGTGAAGAGAGAAAATATAGTAACTTTAAACCTTTGCATTGTCAAGAGACATTTTGATTTGCTCTCGGATAAAGGAGATGATCAATTCAACGGTCAGGAGAAAGAAGACCGTGAAGAGTTAGAGGCAGAAGATACAAAAGCAAGAGGGGATAATCGTGGAGGAATGTTTTCGTGCTGGACAACTGGTCACTCTGTTTCCTTACTCTTTGCTCACATGGCTGGGATGTTCAAAAGTTCCAGTGAACAATGAGACTCTCCACATCAGGCCGCCCCATCATACTGATATGGATTTGATATAAAGAATAGGTATATTTACTATAAACATATAGAACTTCCTTCTAGTCAGCATGGGCTATGTCGTAACTTACCAATGATTCTCAACCAGGGATGATTTTTGCCCATTTCCCCTTCTTGCCCAGGACAATAGGCAATGTCTGGTGACATTTTTTATTTTCACAAATGGATGGAGGTGCTACTGGCATCTCATGGGCACAGGTCAAGGATGTCACTGAACATTTTACAATGCACAGGACAGCCCCTCACAGCAAAGAATTACCAGACCCAAAGTGTCAATACTACTGAGGCTGAGAAACCCTGATCTACTGGGAACAACACATTTTATCACTTGGTTGTACTATGTAAATCTTATGGACATATGCCTAGCCTTTCCAGGTGGGGAATTTACATCTCAGTTCTACCTTTTGTCTCATCTTTTTCATCACTGCCATTCTACTTCAAAGGTTCACCTAGTAAGGCGTTAAATCCCATGATATTTCAGCTCAAGAAACCTACTTTTAACTCTATCACTGTGTACTTCAGCCTATATTTGGTCAATATGCTAACAGATATGCAAACCTACATACAACTGCTCACATTTCATTCACTTGAGGCCCATAGGATACCTTTATCCAGAAAGTAAACTTTACAGAGTCCAGAGACTAGCCTGACTTTTTCCAAGTCACTACCTTCATGTTAGTTAAACTCTAAAACCCCAGATACATGAAGACAACATTTCCGAAAATGCTTATTTCACTTTTCTCTGGACACACAGTCTCTTGAGTAAGCCGACAAAGATGTCAGTTCTTTACATTAATACCATGTCCTAGTTTATTCATTCGACGTTTCAAGAATCCAGACACATAACAGAGAATTCTGCCAAAAATTCCAGAAGGAAGGAACAGACAACAGTCTATTTGTTTGAAAGATCCATTGTCTACATATTGCTGCCAACCAGGCTTCAAGACTGATGTACAACTGAATGAAAAATGTACCCTTCTCTCCTTCTCCCCCCAGTCCACTCCTACATGCGGAGATACTCTTAACTGCAACATGACAAGTAAGATAAAACAAAAGGAAAAAGAGAGGCCTACAAGCTTCCCAAAGAAGTGCTAGTTCTGCAAAGGGTTACTTTTTAAGCATCTTCTCTTGGAACATTTAAGATTAATGGTTATGCGTAGGAAGAAAGAATGTGTTGATATTTTAGTCACTTTTATGTACTCAGCGTATTTTTTTAAAAATAAAATGATAAAATACCATAATTAAATGATTACTCAGAAGTGGACTATATTAGGTTTTGTTGGTATTGCTTAAAATGGACTATAACTTCTTTGGGATTCTGATTTTGAAAGTTTTAAGTAGATAACTTAGTCATGCACATGCTGGACTCCACCACTTATGAAGAATGAGTTCTTGAGAATGCTGAGGACAGATTCTCTTGTATTTATTCCCTTCTCAAAAGGATTCTCATGGCTGCCCACTTTTTTTCTCCAAAGCTCTCCTTCTTTCTAATGTCCTTTTGAGCATTTTGGTTATGTAAGGAATTCTCCAGGTAGGTTCTTATATCTCAACACTTGTGAACTCAACTTTAAGCAGGGAGCGTAGCTCTAGAATTCAGGGCTGTGTGTAGTTAGCACCAGCAACAATCAGGCGCTAAGTGGTGAACGTGGCCCAGGTGAATCACAGCAACTGATGAAATTTCATGGTGGACAGTATTTGACATTTCAACTCACGATTTTTCTGATGGCTTCAAGAAAACTTAGATTAGCAGCCAAATTCTGTTTATCCCTATAGGGGCGAATTGCTTGCATTTATATCAGTTCTTTCTTGCTTTTTTACCCATACTTGACTTCCTGCTCTGTTCCAGAGTTAACGGTTCTCATCCTTTCATATCCTTACTCCCTTCTTCCTCTTCCATTCTCAATTTCCTTCATTACCTTTTTTTAAAAGATAATTTTCAATTTACAGAAAAGTTAAAAAATATTACAGAGTTCCCAGATACCCTTTGCTCGTCTTCCCCATATGTTAGCATCTTACATAACCATAGAACAGTGATCAAAAACAGGAAGTTGACCTTAATGCAATACTATTAATTAAACTACAGACCATACCGCTTGTCATCAAAACAACAAATGTGCAATCCGTTCATCCATTTAGCAAATATGTATTAAGCCCCTACTGTCTACTAAGCACCATTCTAAGTATTTGGAATGAATCAGTAAAGAAGTTAAAAACATCGGTGCCCTCATAGACCTTACATGCCAGCTGGTAGAAGGCAGTTAAGTCCATTCTGAAGGCAGCATTACTACTGAACATCACTACAGATGATGCAAGAATGGATCTAGAGGGTACACAGGACAATCCTAGTTGAAAGTTGGCCTGTAGTTTCACTTGAGCTATCCCCCACATGTTCTTTGCAGTTCCATATTTGCATTAACTGTCCTAGAACTTTCAAAGTATTTTTCCTCTTGTCTGTGTTTGTTTCAAGAAAAGAGCTGTTTTCATATTTATTATTTTCCCTGAATTTCTTTTCCAGTTGTAACAAAACTGTGTAAATGAGAAAATGTAACATTATACCATCATTGTCTACTACAAGTACATTCTTTAAATCAACCCACAAACATAATGCCAAATGAAAGAATGGTAGGGAAATTTTATTTTATACATCTTATTAGCCATACTGCCTGATTTTCAGAAGCTTTATATACCTTATTTCTTGTAGAAAACTATAGACTCATAGAAATTTGGCATAGCGTGCTTTTTGGCACTAGGAATGTGGACCAATGTTTATTTTCAAGATCAAGTTAACACTTATATGTCCAATTGATATTTACAAACACATCTAGTAAGATCTTTAAACCCTCTTCAGAAAAAAAAAAAAAACAACCCTGAGGCTATATCATTTACTATTAAGAATATCAGGTACAATTGCTGAAATGCCCACTAGAAAAATATATAACATATGAAAGAGATAGACAGACAGACAGAGAAAGAAATTCTCAACAAATCTAGGTAGGGCTCTAAAGTCAGCAAGATCTCATCACAGATTGAACAAGGAGTTGCCAAATCCCCACAAGCTTGAGGAAAATCTATTTCAATTGTCATTTCTTTCATGCATGGCATTAAAAGGAGGCTCTGCCAATATTCTGATCCTGAGTTACTCCTTGCCAAGTTTCTAAACCTTTCTGCTTCTGCTGAAGACATTTCCTTTATTCCCCAAGGCTTTTGGAGAACATTATTCCCAAACCTTTGCCTGCAGAACATACATAAAGAAAGAAATGCATCAGAAAGAGACACAGTTATCTAGTTATAGTAAGTTTGGTTAATAAGTCATCATCTCTGGGAAAACTAAAAGGGTTAATTATCTACAAACCTCATGGCAACCCCATACCCAGTTTAAATGTGCCACTGAACAGACTCTATTAGGCTCAGTGGAAGCCACCACCCACTCTACACTGCTGTTAGTGCACAACAGAAAGGACTGGGTAATAAGTAGCCAACAGAGAAAAGCCCATCAAAATCAACATAACATTCACTGAGTATCTAATACGTAAAAGAATAGTGTCTTTAGACACTGAAATGAGTGTACTCTACCTGGAGAGAAACCGTCATGCTGCCCATCCTAACCAGTAGATTATTTCTGAGAGTGATTACAAGGGAAACAAGGGTACTTTGATGGTGCCAATTTCAACAACTCAGAGATCTCGTCTGTGTTTTATTTATCCTAATATTAGTGCCTCCACATTAGTTCTCTCACACCAGGGTAAAGAATTTTCCCATTTTTCTTTCCTCTGTCCTCAATCACAAATTACCTCCCCTCCCCCAAAGTAGGAAATAAAAGTTGGTTTCCACACATCAAGTGATTGTGTGTGTGTGTTTATAATCATATATTATAGTCAATATAATATATATAATTATAATATATACAATATATAATTATATGTATAATCAAGATAATAATATGTATAGCATTATTGTGCTATATTAAGCTAGAACAGAGAATGGATTCATTTTAGGGAAAATTTTATCCCATTTGGTGCCATTCAAAAAATACATTGTATTGCAATGTGACTATCATGAAGATTGGCATGTATTAGTCTCAATTTCAAGTTTCAGACAGACTTCCTTAACGTTTGGAACTATAAGAGCAACTGTACCTTTCATAGCTATTACGTAACCTCTCCATTTGATGTCCTACACATTTGGCTAATATGTGGTTCTTTACTGAATGCTTTTCTATATCTGCCAGGTAGCAAAATCTGAGACCAGTATGGAAAAATATATTCTTGAAGCCCCAACATATTTATTGATGATGAATGCATAACAAGACTATTTTCATTCTAGGCAAAAGAGAATTAATTTGTCTGTAATTCCATGAGTATTCATACAAAGTACTATTCTTGAAAATGGTTTGGAAAAAACAATACATGTAACCACACACATGCACACACATTCCTATCTCACAATATAGTGACCTATATCCACTATCACTTCCATATTCACAAATTCTAACACCTCATGCACAGTTCCCAAGATGGTCTTCAACCACAATGAAAATTAAATTATTGTTTTGTTTGCAATATAGGGAGAAGATATCATCCATATTTCATGATTTCCTTTGGCATGTTCATATTGGTTCTGACCAAAATAAAATATATTTGGCTCCAGGTGAGACTTAATCTTTTGTGATTTGGATTAGACAATCCAAGTCAAATAAAATATAAATGATAGTGTAATAAAACATATTTCTGTTTCTACTCCATTCCTCCCTATCTTAGAAAAGAATATGACTATCCACTCAGCATCTCAAGTCAAAGTGTAGACATTCTCAACATCTCCCTTTCTGTTAATCCTCCCCCAACTCCCTATCCATGAACCATCAGCAAATTTTGCCAGCCCTACCTGAAAAATATACTTCCAACACACCACTCTTCTCCAATCTCCCTACTAAAAGCCTCCTAAGTACTTTTCCCTCTTCTTCTTTGTCCCCGTCTCCTATAATCCATTTTCCATTAAGTAGCTAGAATGACCTCTCAAAATATAAATCAGATTATGTCATTCTCTCAATTAAAACCCACCAATGTTTTCTACTGTTTTGAGAGTTACATCTTAATTGCTAATCACAGCCTTCGGTACTCTTCAGAGTCTGGATGGTGGCTACCATTTTGTTGATACCTTTTTTCTCACTGTGCTCCAAACACTGGCCCCTTAACTCTTTACCAAGCACCAACCCCCACCTCACAACCTCCAAGCCTCCACTTCAATGTTCCCAGAGAAGACCACACTATAAAAAGATTGCACCCAAGCCAATTATCATCTATCACATCATCCTATTGATCTCCATTGCAGTGCTAGTAACAGCCCGTAATTACTTTATTTGCATACGTGTGCACTTCTATATTGTCAGACTCTCCCATAAGAATGTAAGATCCTTTATGTCAAGGATGTGACTGGCTGTCCTCTGTATTTCAATGCCTGGCACAATGCATGTGTTCAAATAAACTGCTTGAGCTTCCAGTACATGAAAAAATATGAGTTGAAGGGATGAATTAATTCTCTCTCTTGGTTCCTTGGCATGGGAATAACCCTCATACTGACCTTAGAAAGTGGGTATACTCTGTTCTCTGCTTGCTAAGGACCTTAGTGCCCTCATCAGTAAAATAAGAAAATTGTATTAAATGATCTTTACAGTCTTTGAACCAAGGAGACCTCTTCACTCGAATCAGCAGAAAAATAAACTATTAGTAGCAAAACCAGTCATGGAATACACTGTTCATCATTCTCCTTTTTTATTCATTAGTTAGTATACTTTTCTTTTACTTCCTATGTCTATATAAGGAAGCAACTGATTTATGTCTCTTTCCCTCACTAGCTAGTTGTCCATCCATCTATCTAAACAATTTCTATCCCTACCTATCTACCTATCCATCATATATTTTTTTAATCACAGGTTAGAGAGTTAAGTTATAGACTTCAAGACACATTTTTATTTGGGAACAGATATAAAAATGCACTATATTAACTATTTCTGTTTGCTGATAAGAGCTCATCCCTATATACCTTCTTTTAAAGCCCCTGGATATTATGCATAAAGAGATTCTATTTGGTGAATTTTAAAAGCTTTTCAATTGTATTTATTAAAAGAATGCTCTTTAGGGTAAATTACAACATATGCTCAATTATGGGAAATTCCCTATGATATTTCCAAATTTAATGGCAACTTTATAAAGATGTTAAACATTTTAAAGTTTGTTTGTTTGTTTTCATTTTACTTACTGGAAATGGATAAATCCAGGACCATAGGCATGACAGATTAAGCAATCATGTGGCAATATCAAATAAAAATGCATGTTTTATAGTTTGATTTTTCTTTTTTAGCTCATGTTTTGGGTATGTTTGGCTTTTTCTCATATGGTTAACATTTTTCTTTCTTATAAATGTAAAACTCCTAGTTAGTATCTTCCTATAGGAATCAAAGAAAAGAAAACACATTTGAAGAATCTGGGCTTGGGTATAAGCAGTTCTTCTGGCTTATTCTCTTCCATTCCATTAAAAGGAAGAAATATTCCGAAGATAATATCTACACTCCCCAAATAGGTTCCCACTCCTGAGTTAGGTTTCAACCCAATTTATCTCTCCTCACCCCACTACCTGCAGTCATCCAGGGCCATTATTTTTGGAAGATTATGAACTATGACATCATTCACTAGTCACTCACTAGTGCCCATCTAAAGATGAGAGATGTGAAGTGTACTACCTTCGAAGACACAGGAAAAGAAGGTCTATGGTGCCATACAGAAGGGAAAGAAAGGAGGTAAGAAGTCAGAAAATGGATGGGCTAATTCAAAGTGATTAAAACTATACAGAGAGCAGCTTGTGTCCAAATGTTTATTTAGTAACTACTATGTGCTAATTTGGGGGTATATAGTGGTGATGAAGATAGAACTGACCCCTGTCCTTCAGGGGGCTTAAAATCCAGTATGCTAGAAAGAAAAAAGACAGGAAAGAAAATATAATAATAATAATAAGAGGAAGAGGAGGATGAAGAAGGAGGAGGAAAAAAAGAGAAAGGCCAGGGTAAAGACATGAACACACATGTTATCATTAGGAGGAAAGGATTTATTTTAAATCTCGTGTCCTCCCCATTCTGAACCTGGCCCCTGGCATTGGGTGTATTCTCTGGTGCCCGTTACAACTGGAAACACGTTCCTCCGGTGTTTCTCGGATGCAGCCGTTTCTGTTAACTCCTCCTATGGCTTTAGCCCTTTAGCAACCTTCTCTTTCTCTTTATACTTGAGAGAAGGCTAACGTTTGCCCAGCTCTGCCTGAGAGCAGGTAAGAATTCTGGAGTAGGGAGAAGCATGGGGGAAATATTTTCAAAACAGGATGGGTAATAAAGAAACCCATCTTAAACAACTTTGTCAATTGTGTGGAATTCAGAGGAGTCAGGAGAATGGAATGAATGATTGCTCTAAAATTCCCAGAGAAATGGATTAATATGTATAGGAGTATAAATGATGGGCATTCTCATTTCAGTAACACGTTATTTTAATGCACTTTCTTTAACAGATATTATATGCAAAATATGTAAAATAAAGAAAAACTACAAGTCATTTGAAAAACTCTCTTCTCTTGTTTAGAAAGCTTTCTACAGAATTTTTTTTAATGGAAAGATAAAACAACCCATCTGTGACTGAACAAGTTATTTCTTTGGCTGGAGATGGTTTGTACACATAATATTTGTGCATAAGACATTAAAATGGTGTTCAAAAATGAAAATGATGCTACTCATCTGACCATGGATTACTCTTTGTGGTGGTGGCAGCATATCTGTGCCATGATCAAGTCCCTCTTGTCATCCGATTCCCTCATAATTAAAAACACATACCTAAGATATGCCTGTCTGGGATTAAAGAAAAAGGATCTTATGGTCATAAGCAAAACCATATTACTTAAACAAGAATTAAATCATTATTTTGGTTTTAATGTATTCTCACCAAGTGAGCAACTGGGCCTAGCCATGAAACCCCGTGAAAACTGTTGAAGTGTTCCATGCAATGAATGAGTGCTAGCAAGATAAAATCTTAATGAAAGGACACCTCATTTCATTAAAACATGGTTTTGAAATGTTGGACGAAGCAATTGCTAAAGGCTCACCCAAGAGAAAAATAAAACCTTATCATAGATTAAAGATTTTACAAAACCCAGAAAAATAGATGGGATAACTAGCGGGAAGATGAATTTCCTTTAAGTGATAAATAGGAAAGTGATGATAAATTAAATGTTCTGAACTCCATGCCAGCAGGTAAAAGGGAAAAATACCATCTAATGAGAAGTCATAATGAGAAGTCAATTATCTCAACACTGGTGTCAACTAATGAGATAGTTCAGATACTAATAGAAAGGGCTGCCTAGCTTCCTCTTGTATTTTCCATGCAATGTGACCGAGGGCATAAATTGAAAACTACATCCTCTTAGAGGTCAAGAAGTTTGAAAGAAAAGACTTCAACATTTACCAAAGCAGTAATCCTTATTAGATAATAGAGTGATTTAAGAGTTCACTGTAGACTGGGGAGGATACTCCTGAGTCCTTTCCTGTTTATCCCGTACACACTCACTCTGTGCATTTCATCTGTACTCATAGCCTCATCCATCCACCTATTCATCCATCCATCCATCCATCCATCCATCCATCCGTCTATTTACATATGCTTATAGTCTCTAAATTGTACTGGACACTCATGCCAGGTAGGGTGCTTAGAGGCTAGAAAAAAATGTGTAGATTGCCTCTGCTAAGGTAGAATTTCCATTCCAACAAGGAAGAAAGCATTAGAACACAAATTGCTCAACACACCTCAATAAGTGGTATGGCATAAAAGAAAAAGGAAACTTGTTCTAGTGTGAGGTCATGGACTTCACTGATAAAGAGTTCTCTGATGAAAAATATTTCAGCTGAGCATTTGTAGAATGAGCTGGAATTGACTATGTGAAAGTCAGGCATGCAGGTGTGAGTGCACTCATGCAGATGTACACATATATGCTTGCCACACAGGGCATAGATGTGTGTATTTGTAGCAGGTGCTCATGAGTCTAAGTTCATGTACATACACTTGTGTATATGCACATGTGTGCATGTGTACAATGATGGTGTGCGTGCATGTGTTCACCTGTTTGTGCATATGTATTGCATGTTTGTGCTGGTGCTTGAATATATTTGTGTATACATACGTATGTATATTGGGAGGGCTACATTCTGAGCTGAGATAACAGAGTGGGAAAGGAACCTCACATATATCTCTGAGAACTGAAATACAGAGCCTAAGCCTGAGGGAAAAGGTATCTCAGGATGGATACTGAGGCTAGAGACAGAGGCAGAGCCAGATCACAGTGCCTTGCCATCACATTAAGAATATAAGTCTCTTTTCCTGGGGCGCCTGGGTGGCTCAGTCATTAAGCATCTGCCTTCGGCTCAGGTCATGATCCCAGGGTCCTGGAATTGAGCCCCACATTGGGCTCCCTGCTCGGCAGGGAGCCTGCTTCTCCCTGCCACGCTCCCCTTGCTTGCATTCCCTCTCTCACTGTCTCTCTCTGTCAAATAAATAAATAAAATCTTTAAAAAAAAAAAAAAAGAATATAAGTCTCTTTTCCTAAGAGCTCCATGTAATTGTTTAAGTGACTCAGGCAGTGGAATGACAAAAATTAGATTTATGTTTCATGAAAGGTCACTCTGGTTGTATTACCATATTGACAACTCAGAAATGGATCTCTGGCCCCACCTTCCCTCCTGGACTCCAGGCCAACATTTACAATTGTCTGCTAGACATCTTCTACCAGACACTTAAAACTCAAAACAGCTAAAAACAGATTCATTATATTCTTTCCACAATACATTATTGCTCTTTCTAATCCATGTTGGGGAATGGCACCCTCCTCAAGCCACTACTTAAATCAGGAACTTTACAGTCAATACTCTTCCTTTTCATTCCCTTCAACCATCAATTGATAAACTGATCTAACAGGGGCAAGTATGTCCCCTTCTTTCACTAGGATTCCTCTTTTTATTCTTACATCAACTCCTTCCTCTACTGCCATAGCCACATTGCATCCAGTCTCTGAAGTCCAATGAATCCTTTACCCAGGTGATATACCTGCCACTCTTTCTCAAGAGCTGCCAAGCATTCCCCATTTCTCTTTGTAGCACAGTGTAGTGAGAAGAACAGGGACTTGAAATTTAGGCCTGGGTTGAACTCTGGCCTTAACCAACTACCATCTGAATTTGTTGAACAAGTTACCTGTGTCTTAATTTTCAGGTTCATCCACTGTAATGAATGCATACATGTAATGCAGGTAGTTAGCTATCTAATCTGATGAGACAATGTATTAAAAACAATTAGCACAGGACCTAGATCATAGTAAGCACTCCCCAAGTTTTTATATTCGCTTTCATCCACTTCTTTCTCATCTGCTAGTATTCTTTTCACCTATCCTACAATCTAATTATGCATACACTCCCTCTTTTTCAAACTTACCATGTAATGTCCCATAACATCTCCATGTCCTCCAATGTCCTTTCCTAATCTGCTTGATAAAATCTCGCTCATCCTTGAAGATGCAGCTCAAAAATTACCTTTAAGTTAAAGACTTTGATGACCACCATTCATTCCTTACAAAAATCACTCACACCTTCTCTGAGCTCCAGAAACACTTCATAAATACATCTATGTAACTCTTCATGTCCCTCTGGATTGTTAGCTCATTGAAGCTCAAGATTATCTTTCCTCATTGCCTTGTACTCAGTAAACACTTGCTGGGAAAACAATGGCAAGTCTAAGTTGTAAGAAACACTCTATGTGAAGAACCATCCCAGAGGGAACAGTCAGGGGACCAGGAGGCTTGAACTTGGGAACTGTTAACACCCTCTTGCTTCTTGTACCTTCCCCCCTCAAAACTTGCCTCCTGAAAATATAAGTGCAACAATGCGAGATATCAAGAAAAGTACTAAATCGTATAAGCATTTTCTTTATCCTTTCTAACCCTAGGAAGTATGGCCATCATTGTTTCCAAACACTCACCGGAGAGGGATTATGCTCAGGATCCCAAGGAAAGGGAGATACAAAAGGACTTTGGCTGAGAAATGTAAGGATCTGCAGCAGGAAAGGGAAAGAAGGGAACTCTGTCATTGTTTTTTAAGATTTTATTTATTTGACAGAGAGAGAGAGCATGAGAAGGGGAAACAGCAGAGGGAGAGGGAGAAGCAGGCTCCCCACTGAGCAAGAAGCCTGATGTGGGGCTCGATCCCAGGACCCAGGATCACAACCTGAGCTGAAGGCAGACACTTAAACAACTGAGCCACCCAGGTGTCCCAACTCTGTCATTTTCTAAAGGTTGCCATAACAAACTGGATGGCATAAAACAAAAGTTTAATTTTTTTTTTTTTTAACTATTCTAGAGACCAGAAGTATGAAATCAAGATATTAGCAGGGCCATGTTGTCTGTGAAAGCTCCAGGGTAGAATCTGTTCCCTGCTTCTCTCCTAGCTCCTTGGCGTTGCTGGCAATCCTGGGTGTTCCCTGGCCTGTAGACATACGACTCCAACATCTGCTTCAGTTGTCACACGATGTTTTTCCTGTGGGTGCTGTGTCTTCTCATGGCACTCTCTTCTCTTTTGTGTCTGTCTCTGTTTTTTCTCCTCTTCTTATGAGGACACCAGCCATACTGGGTTAGAGACCCACCCTACTCCAGAATGATCCCATCTTAATCATATCTACAAAAACCTGATTTCTAAACAGGTGACATTTATAGGTATTAGAGGTTAGGATTTCAGACTGTCTTTTTTGTGGACTCAATTCAACCCACAACAACGATCTAGGTGGCAGAGACCAGTGCTCTGCCTCCATGCAGCACACACGATAGAGATGTTTACCAGAAGATGGCTGGTGGGCAGGGGGAGCACATCACTGGCATCCAGAGCCAGAAAATGACAATAAAGATGACCCCACTATTTTCTTCCTCAGGCTTTTCTGTCATCACTAGCTAGGGAATTATGTATGACCCCATTAAAAGACAAACAAATCCTTGAATTTCCTGCCAGTCCAGAAAGTAGGCGACTCCGAAATGATTTAAGGTTGGATTAGAAAAATAAAGATAAGCAGTAATACTTACCTATAAATGGTTTGGCTAAACCTCAGACTCATTTCACAAGTGTGACAGTGCAGTACTCACTATACAGAGTGAGGACATTGAAAATACCGCCCCCTGGATCCTCCCCCAACTTTGTAACATGGCTACTGGCTGGGCTACTGGTTGGCCATATGCCAAGAGTAAGGTAGAGAGAACAGCTGATTCTCCCAGCATATGGATTTTAGAGAGTCGGATGCTATCATCTACCTGAGTGTTAAGCTTGCTCTGTGCCCCCGTTCTTATTTGCCCCTTAGGAAACAAATGTAAAGATAAGAAAGATAATTAATTATGAGCTCCTGGAAATGTTTTATCAGTAGAGCTGCTGTTTCAGCATTCACATGAATCCACTGGATCTACTGATCTCTCTGCAGTTTGGGACCAAAGAATGTTCCCTGGGAGCAACAAACAACATGTAGGCTATGAGCCCAGATACTGGAACATGATATAATTTAACACAGCGACCTCTGACTATACCTAAATGTGAGGTGTTTCTTGCCCCCGTTTTGGGGTGTTGAGTTTTGTGACACGGTATTATTTCATGCCTTGTTTGCCGTCTAAATGACAATACGGTCATCACAACCAAGGGGTGACCTAGTCTTTCTGGTAGCCTAGAGTGAATGTAACTCACAGATTAGCAGCTTTGCAGATCAAGAAATAGCCCTTTCACAGGAAACACAGAAGTTTGCTCAGAAATAGGAGGTTTCTATTAAATTCTTGATAGAAAGCTGATCTTTAATGAACTACTCATTTCTAAGATCCAAGATCTAATCACATAGATCAGAAATCAAAGCAACATCCTAGTATCAACCACAATATCTTAGATCACTTGATAAAGGGCACACTGGACCAATAAGAAAAAAAAACAAGACACTGGGTCCCATTCTTAAGAAGACTGAAAGAGACTAAACATTATAAACATAAGAAAGTACAAGTCTCTTTACTATTCATGAAAGTTCTCCACCAGTTTTTAGCTGAAATTGAGTGGAAGAGAGGGATGATTTGGGGCTTTCAAAATACCTCCTCTTACTATCTCAATATCAACATTCAATTTTGAAAATACCTACCCTAGATGTGATTATGTTTAGGCTTCTTGTGCCTCTCATTCTCTCAGATATATACGGTCACTAAAACAGATTCAGTGGTCTGTTTCAATGAAAAGGCTCTCCTTTATTGTGACTGACAGAGAACATTCTGGGAGCACAGAGGCAAAATGCAAAACTAAACTACCTATAGGGAAGAAAGTCCCTGGGAATATTTTCTTTGAGGGCAAAACCACTGGTTTGCCCCTTCCCCTCGCATGACCATTCACACGTTTCATTCACGCTTGGACACGCTTTGTCTGTAGAAAATTATTCTTCTGTTTTGGTTGTTCCCTCACACAAAGCAGCTTTTTAGACTTCCACCAGCAGCCAAGACCAAAATGATCCTTAGTACAAAAATATCAGTGACAGTTAAGCCTTGGCAGGTTAGAAGAAATTAGAGAAAGACTTGGCACCGGCATGGGATAAAATAAAAGATAAACATTTACAGTTTTCCAGCAAACAGAAACCAATATGCAATATTTTTATTTTACATATGCTAATTTTCCCCCAAATTCATTTGAAGATCTGCAAGGTGTGAGAAGTACAGAAAAAGTAATTGTACCTCTTATAATAATCTTCTTTTCTAATGTCTCCTAAGAATTAAAGATTTAAACAAAATTAAACATAAAAAAGTTCCCACATAAATTGGAAATTTTCTATGATTTTAAATAAATATGACATTCTCTCCACTTAAGAAAACCTGAAAAAATTAATTTTAGCTTTTGCGTAACATCTCAAAAATAGACTCCTTCCTATAAACCTGAATTTAACATCTATTAGTTTGCCTAGGATGACCTACCCGTTGAGTTAGTAGAATCATTCACAGTGCTCCCTTTAATTTTCAGAAATGTCCTGATTTAAACTAGAAATCATATGGTCACTCTGTTTACAGGGGACCCTTCTTAGACGCCTTCTACTTGTGTTTTTCCCCAGGACTCCTCCAAATTCTTTTATGTCTTCCTCTCTGCATGCAGTGAGACAACTGGAGTCCAAGACGGACCCTAAGAAATAACACAGTTCCTTGAAAATATCTCAAACTAAAGAGAAAACTGTTTAAACCCTTGCACGTGGCATACAAAATACCTGGAAACCCATTTATGATTGCTCCCGCAGCAAACACTACTGCGTGCTTTCCTGCTCTACAACTGTTCTTCTCTACCAGTTAATTACTGAATTCTGATTCTGTTCCGGAATTGGGTAAATCTGTGCTCAGGAAGATGATGGGTCCAGCCCCAGGAGATGCATCATGATTACGCTATACTAATCATGGAAATCCCATTCTCCTTTGTCAGTGGCTGATGTAGGGGTAACCAGATGTTCAATCTGACCAATCAGACATAAGGGGACCTCTGCTGGAGGCTGGAGGGGGGAGGATTGGAAGGCTTCTGGGAAAAGTTTTCTTCTCTGACAAAAAGTGAGGAAATCCATTTTTCCTTCTAGCCTTTCAATGTCAAATTGTGAAGATATCTGGAACGACAATAGTCATCTTGTATTATTACAACCGATTAGGAACCCCAGTTACTTGCTGCCAAATGCACTCTGATGTGCTTCCTTTTCCAGGCACCACTATGGCATTCAGAAATCTCAGTGGGGAGCATTTCTCTGAGCTCTTAAACTCAACAGCTCTGTGAGCATAAGTATCAGACATCCTCAATGGGAGTTAAATGAAAGCAACTTAAATTAGAGAAAGGATCTCATTAGCCAGACG
Organism: Ursus arctos; assembly: GCF_023065955.2. Classification (NCBI taxonomy): domain Eukaryota; kingdom Metazoa; phylum Chordata; class Mammalia; order Carnivora; family Ursidae; genus Ursus; species Ursus arctos. The sequence continues at coordinate 22,548,402 of NW_026622930.1, forward strand.
CAGCAACATTACAAGAAAAGTGTGGTGGGGGGAGAATGTGTGGGAAAGCAGGCAGCACACCCAGAGCCAGAGTGATGCCATGAGCTCCTTCCCCAGGAAACCACCCAATGAGGGGGAAAAAAATACTCCCCTTATTGCCAAGAGATGATGTATATATATCCACTAATTAGAGAAAAAAAATGCAATGAGGCTGAAAACAAAAAGGAACTGCAAAGTAAACATTTTTTAAAGCATATGCAATAATGCATGTACTACTTAGGGTATTGGGGTAAAAATTTAGAATAGGGGGATACATTTTCATTAAACAAATCTGCTTAGCTGAGATTGTTCTTGTATTGTAAATCTGAGCTCAGCTAAGACAGGGTGCATCCAGAGCAGGAGAAGTATTTTAAGTCCCAGATAAAGTGAGCACCATGGGCTGGCTGTCCCCTTTCCAGGGGACTTTGCCAAGAGTTCATTATTCCCGTGTGCTCTGCGATATGGATTTAGATAGCAGCCCAGAAGAGTTCTCCAAAGACAGGAGGATTAACAAGCACTTTGTAGAGGGATCCCTTTCTGAGAAGCAGCTGTAGAGGAGTAATATAACCCCAAACAACCTGCTCAGCACTTGTTAAGAACACGTATGCGTCCCCTTTATTTGATCTTCAGGGCAGGCTTTGCAGCCAACTCCCAGGCTTTTGTAAAAGCATTTCCGAGATGGAGCACCACCAACTGGGAGAATCCTCTGTGTTGCACAATGGTACTTACTGTATTTAGGAGTGGGAGGGGCATTATATTTACATGAAAAACACACACAAGCTTTCCTTCCTAAAGTGATCAGGGATAGATCAGAAATGATTGATAAGGGGATTATTCATTCCTAGCACATCCATTAAAATGCAATGTAGAAAATAAGAACAGATGTACCAGAGCCACAAACTCTAGTCAGAGAATGAATACTGGTTTACTCGATTTGGGCACAAATTATGCATTCGGTGATGTTTCTCCCTCTTCCTTTGGGACTCATCAATTTGGCCTGCAGAGGTGAAAATCCTCTGATAATGGTCTAAGTAAATGCATTCCGTAATTTTCCCTGCTGACTCTTCATGATGTACACCAGGCCACAAGGCTGGCACCCTTACCCTTGGGAAGCAGGTGAAAATGACCAGTTTACTTCCTCTTACCAAGCTACACGGAGCCAGGGCTTTCTTAGATACTGGCAAAACCAAAGATCCTGAAGTTACAGCAGGCTAGCCATGGGCAAAACTACAATGCAAGAAGAAGTTTACTTCTGGTGCTTTCTCTCCTCCAGTCTCCTTTGCTCTCCAACTTCAAGCTACGTTCCATTTTGGCAACACCTTGCCCTCAGTTTAGCCCATCTTAGGTGCTAGCTGGTGATGGTTTCAGGTGCTAACCAGGAGTATTTGAGGCTTAGAAGACAAGTCTAGGCACTTAAAAACCTTTAAAGTGAAGGAATGAGACTATAATGAAGAAAGTCCAGGCACCATGACAAAAGGTAGAAAAGGTCATTGCGACCAGGGAACTGCCTTGGCTGAACACTTAAAGGCTGCTTTAAGGTTGAGCTTCTCATCATTATATACCAAAATTAACTCAAAATCTAAATTTCTCAGAAGCATACTGATCAGTATTACTATCAGAACTGGATTTGTCTGTGGCAGAACAGGGTCAATATAAGAGATTAGGACTAACCTGGGGAGGACTTAGACAGGTGACATACAGAAAGTCAAAAGTAATATGTGCAGGCATGAAAGGAGCATCAAGAGCTCCTGGAGGAGGAGAATGTGGGTCAAAGCCATGGACGCCTGGCATCAGGAGTCTGTGAATCAGGAGTCACTGAGAGGACTAGTGAGAACCAAGCATGAGCAACATAGATAATGTAGAACTAGTTTGTTTCCCATGTGATATCTCAGTCTTCACACTAAGTATCACATCGTTCTACAGGTAAGAAAGCATGGCTCAAAGACGTTAATGAGCATTTTCAGTCAATAGTTATTAATGCTAAAGCACAGTAAGGGGATAGAAGGAAAATAATTCCCTGTATGTTACTTACACTAACTTATGATTGCTTTTTCCTGCCAGCACACTGAAGCATAGATTTTTCAGAGAAAGGAAGGGAGGATGGGAGGGAGGAAAGGAGGAAGGGAGAGATAGAACTTAAGAAAGAAAGAGAGAGACAGGAAATCAACCAGCCAGCTGGGAATAGTGAAACTAGAGTTGGTAAAAAAAAAAAAAAAAAAAAAAAATTTGAAAAATGTCTAGAGGCTAGAATCCAAAAACAGAATGTACCCTTTGCTTGTTCAGATGCATATGAATTCTTAGAACAAAATTTTCATATACAGTGATTATTTCCACATTCCAAAACAATCATCAGTATGAAATGAGAAAATATGTTTCCTAAGACATTAGGTAGAAAGTACAAAATATGACCCCACTAAAGGCAAAAGGCAACTTCATGAATTCCAGAAGGCAGACCAAAAAATAATGAAAATAAAACTTTGCAGGAGTTTCCCATGGGCTGTGTAGAAATTGGGGAGAAAAACTATAGACATTATCAGGACGGAGAAGTATTTTTCCTCAAATCTGACTAGTATTTTCTAGGCATTCTTGGTTACATCTCTTCCCACTAATGCATATTGTCTTACCTCCAGTGCCTAAAACATCACAGAGCATAAAGTAGGTACTGAGTAAATTTCACATGCATGGATAAATGAATGAAACTCTTCGATAAATTACCTCTCTGTCTTGCAGGGGTTACGAATGTTTAACATCCAAAAAAGTTTAGCTTATTGCTAATGACAGATATGGATTTATAAGAACAATGAGGCATAGCTAGCTCAGCCCTAAGTCTATAACTATATTTTATAGAACATGAAGGAAATAAATAAATTGTAGATTCAAGTGCTAAATAAGAATAATAATTTATAATGGCCTGTGGTGGCAGCCAGTTAAATTGGTAAAAGCTGACTGTAGATACCCAGGTCTCCACCACTACCATTAGAGGCAAAATTAAGCAGGAGTAAAGTGGCTGTCTCAGCAGAAGCCTACAACAGAAGACAGCCACATTAGCATAAAGCATGGCAGCCAGAAATTATGACTGCTCCTAATCTCAGAATGCTCAAGAGTTTGGTTACATTCAACAAAATGACCTGTCCATTCTGATACATTGCTATTTTTTTTCCCCATTTCACATGCACATGTCCTTGCTCGCTCTCTCTCTCTCTCTCTCTCTCACCACCACCACCATCTTTGCAAAGCCAACATGTATAGGTCAGAGATATAAAACAAATAAGATTTATTTTTAACTGTCTCTCTGCTTATATTCCCCTCCATCACCCTCAACTCTAGCCCAGTACTTTTCCCCTCAATATCTGACGGTCAAGGGAATTCACCGAATTGTTGGAGTCCAAGAGAAAGGTGATATCAAGACATTTCTACAACTTACTAATGAGTACTAATTGTCATTAAAAAAAGATTCAAGAAGAGGCTAGGCAGTGAGTAAAGGAACCCAAGTGAAGAGCACACATACACTGGAAGAATTATATGGTCCCAAGATCCTAATCCTTTAGAACTGTATCAGGGAGTTGGACAAAGTCAGAATTGAATAAATTTGAAAAGAGAATAAAAAATTTTGCAGACTAAAGGGACTGTCTTCTGAAGAAGTGGTTTATATTTTCATTGTGATACAATCCCATCCACATTCTGAAATCCACTTATCTTTACAAAGGATTTCTTTTAAAATGTGTACACGCATGTGTGCATGCACGCGTGCACACACACACACACACACACACACACACACACACACCTTCAGTCTGCATCTTTCTGCTTTAATTCAAATGGATGCTTATGCTTTGGAGCCTGAGTGACTGGCACTAAGGAGAAGGAAAGCTAAAATGGAAGATACAGGTGAAAGCAAACCCAAGAATCCAGGAGCCATGGAAGCTCTGGGAGGCAATTTAGAGCTGAGCTGACCTACGGCTCAGGACACTGGTTGGTCATTCCATATCTCTGCTATGCCCCCTTCTTACCATTCCCCTCTGGCAAAGACCAGGGCACTCCAAGCCTGGGCTGCTCACCTATTTTCCCTCACCCACGGCCTGACCTCATTCCACCCTCTACTTCTCTATCCGAGCTCTGAGTAACGAAACGAGAGGACAACAGAGCTAGACTCAGGGGGCTCCTAATAACTGCATATTTGGGTTGAGTTGCCCTGATCTTCTCCCATCACAATCTCTATTCCGCCCCTCCCCCTCTATTGGGGGAGGGGAGAAAAAAATCAATCAGAATGATATATGGCTCGTCACTTCTGAAGTAAAGCCCAGTCATGTAGAAAATAGACCAGGCACTGTACTCTGAGTCCAAAAGATAGGGTGAGCAAGCTCCAGCCTCGGGTGCAATTATCTCTTGAAAACAAAACAAAATAAAAAATGCTCCTGCATATATATATAGATATATTATATAGATATATATATAGATATATATCCCCAGAGACAGGTATTTATCCAACGTGCACCGCACGCATTCAGCTTTGCAATGTCAGACTTCACCGCTTCGCCTGTGGTTTATGCAGCTTCTCAAAGTTGCCAGACTCCGTTGGTGCTTCTGCAAATGCAAACTCGCTCACAGGATGCGAGAAATGCTTCCTCAAGGTCTGCCCATTTCTCCAGTCCCTCAGCCACCTCCCTCGTTAAAGCCACCACCATCTCTTACCCCAACAATCCTCAACAGCCACCTGATGGTCTCCCTGGCCTTTCCATCTGTTCTCCACCTCATAGACCTCACTTTGAATTTAAATAGAACTTGCACATTTTTACAGGTACTGACAGGGAAGACGTCCAGGACACATCGGTATCGTAGGACTCTGTTTGAAAACTAATCTTTTTGAGTCAATGTGTGTGTGTGATATGTATGTGCACATGTGTACTCTTCCTATTCGTAAAGGCGGAGCAAAAGGTTTGTATGTCTGTACACTGACATGTTGGCAGTGATCCCTACTTGACAGAAGAGTAGGGTTGAAGATGGCCAGAGGGGGCTTTTATCTTTTCTTGATATTCTTCAGTATACACGTGACCCTTGAACAATGCAGAGATTAAGAGTATCAACCCCACAAACAGCCAAAAATCTGAGTATGACTTTTGACTCCCCCAAAACTTAACTACTAATAGGCTTGACCAGAAGCCTTACCAATAACATAGTCAAATAACACATATTTTGTATATGTATTATATACTGTATTCTTATAGCAAACTAGGCTAAAAAAAAGAAAATGTTATTAAGAAAATCATAAGGAAAAGAAAATTCATTTGGTGTACTGTATTGTATTTATTGAAAACAAAATCCACCTATATGTGAACCCATGCAGTTCAAGCTGGTGTTGTTCAAGGGTCAACTGTATTTTGAAATCTTTTCAGTAGCATGTATTAAGTATGTAATTAAAAAAGGAAAGTGAAGGAGAGAAAATAAAATAGGGTCTCTGATCTCCTTTGGAACAGGCCTTTGTCCTAATACTCAACTGAGACCCTATTTCAAACGGATTCCCTAGATATGAGGATTGGCCACAAATGGGACACAAATCATAAGCCTTCCACCACTTTAATTGCATCTCAAGTTTGACGTAGAATTATCTATTATAAATAACCTTAAAATAGAAAAAAAAATAAATGGAAGGAAATACAGCTAATTTATTGCCCTTTCCATTTCATTTTTAAAAATAACTTTAATTGTTGCTTTTTTTTTTTTAAGATTCTAAGAGGAAATCATGTTCAATTCTCATAGTTTGCGTTTAGTTTCGTTTTAGTGAACAAAGAAACCCAACAAAAATATAAACATAACAAAAAGGGACACAGTAGAAAAGATTAACATGGAGTGTTTTCTTTCCCCCCAAAGCAATAGAGGAACAGGCTGTCCCCCCTTAATCATTCACTTTTGTTCCTGTGTGGTAAGCGGTGGCACCTCACATCGGAATGCCCGACTGCAAAGGTACGGAGGAAACCCTGTCTCCGGGTCTCCTGGGGCACTAACTAGGTCTTTAAGATCACACATCACCTGGCTATAATTGCCTTGACACCATCACCCACTGACTCAAACAATCACCTTTATAGTAATACCCTCAGCACATAGAATTCTCCTGATTATATAAGCTACAAGCAGGAACACCTGGGACAAAGTGCCCTGTGGGGAACCTCTCAGATAAGCTACTTGATTTCTTAATCCTTCTGTCCTTCTGTCAAATCAGCTGGAAAGCATGAATAGGGAAGGGGGGGCGGTGTGGGAAACCTCCTGAGGAATCAGAGACTGAACGCGAACCAGTTGCAACTTACATTTCTGTTATGCCACTATTATTAATCCACCTTGCTTTTCACATGCTGGTAAAAAAGAATATGGTATGTAAAGACCTATGGATGGAGCTTCCCACTACCTATTATATTGATGCGAACTTCTTATCTTCACATCCAAGGACTTAACACAATACGCCCTTAGCTTTCTTCAGCCATTTTCATGGTCAAAATGTTTTCAAGTAACAACTATGTACCGGGCAATAAGCTAGGTGCTTTTATAGCATGCTGCAGAGCCAAACCCAAAATGACACTGATCAAGACAAACTTCTGTGAGGGGTAAAGGAAGGCGAAAGCTTATTTCGTTCTGCCTGTTTTGGGTCACTTTCTTTACTGAGATGGTTGGCTAAGATGTAGGTACTGTTTCCTACTGAAAAAGAATCTGGACACGAACGTTAGTAACACGGGGACCTCCTCGTGGCCCCATGTTGTTCTTGGCAACATGGTTTTTGTGTTCTGGGATTTGTTTTATTTCTAGGCTCTTTATCTCTAAATCTTGGGTTTTATGTCCCCACTAAAAACATGAGGCTTTAGGTACTGGGGAATTATCAGTCAATTCCTACAAAAGGCTTTCCTTCTTTCTTATACCACGCATGCCCAGGTAGTGCCCCAGGCTTGAATCTGTAACCTGCATATTCTATGAATCCCTCCTACGGCTTATGCAGTGTGGAAGATAAAGTCTGCTTCTTAATGAGGTGGACTTCCCACTGTGGAGAAGTGGTGGGGGGTTGTGAATGATTTTTTTTTTAAGATTTTATTTATTTGTTTGAGAGAGAGTGTGTGCACATCGTGGGGAGGGGTGGAGAGAGAGGGAGAAGCAGATTCCCCACCGAGCAGAGAGCCAGATGTGGCGTTGAACATAGGACCCTGAGATCACTACCTGAGCCGAATGCAGATGCTTAACTGACTGCACCACCCAGGCGCCCTGAGGTTTGTGAATGAAGATTTTTGAATAGTGGATGGAATGACAAGAAGGGACACTGGGGGTGAGAGGAATGTCAGAGAGGAGGCTGTGGTAGTATCAGAAGTTGACAGGGAGAAGAAAACAATGAGGAAAGGCAAGTAGGGTAAGGTGACAGAACTTGAGAGTCAACAAAGGGTAGTAAAAAGCAGAGGAGAAAGAGAAGGGAGGAGACAAAGATAAAACCCAGAAGTCAAATGTAATTAGAAGGCTGTGATTCCATGGGGGAAAGAAGTATGTCTAACCTAAAAGTCACTGCACATAGTAGCCAGGTCTATCTCTTCCCTACAAAGGAAGGCAAGATGGGGCACCTGGGTGGCTCAGTCAGTTAAGCGTCCGACTCTTGGTTTCGGCTCAGGTCATGATCCAGAGTCATGAGAGCCCCAGTTGGGCTCCTCGCTGAGCATGGAGTCTGCTTCAGGTTCTCTCCCTCTCCCTCTGCCCCTCCCGCTCATGCTCTCTTTCTTTCTTTCTAAAATAAAAAAATAAATCTTTAAAATTTTTTTAAAAATAAAATAAAAGGGAAGGTGAGAGTTTCCAAATGCTTGGACACTGTCACACAATGCCCCACATCCGGAGACGCATACTCAGAGACCTTAGTAATCACCATCCTACATTATCTGGGAGGCATTTAAGTCTAAAAGTAGCTTTTCTGCATAGGGGGATGAGTGTTATTCATTCCATCCAATCTAGAACCAGGGGAGACTTTAGCCCTTAGCTAAAATTTCTTATTATTTAAAGAAAAGGTGTTTCTGAAATTATAGTATAATCAGTCCTCCATAAAATTGATAATTTGGCTAGATACTCTTTAAGATATCAAAGAGAAGGTGACTTCAACATTACAGCAATCCAAAATGTGGCAGTCCAGAGGCATGGCTCAAGGGAGTCCTCAGGTAGGATTTTCATGATTATTTCAAAAACACAAAAATAAGGCAAACTTCCCACTTATGCCTCAAACTGAAAATGAAAAGTCACTATCTTAATTCAGGTCAAATAAATGTTCTTGAAACAGGTAAAGAGATGTGGTAAGGTTAAGAGATCCCTCCAAAAACTCTTCTGTATTCCTTTCAAGTCCCCTGAATGGCACTGAAATATGCAGAAGGAGAGATACCAGCTGCTCTGTACACCAGTTTGAGGGTGTGAATGAAAAGCTCTGCAGTCGTCATCTTCATGGCGGTGGGGGGGGGGGGGGGAAACCCTCTGATTTTAGTAATGTCTTGCCATGCACACGTTATTTTTTGAAAAGGTTTCTAAGCTTGTCAAAATATTCCTAGGTGTGAGCTTAGTGTTTCTTGAAAAACAGAAGAGGCAGAAAGCAAAAGGCAAACCCTCATAACTGTTTGGCCTTTTTTGTTCACGTATGAAATAACTGTCAAATAAGGAAGAGAGAAAATTCCTTATCTATATAGGGATTGTGCTCACGTACTTTTGCTTCTGATGCTGTTCTCATCTACGGGGTCTGTTATTCCCCTTCTCTTATTATTTGATTTTTTCTTATTCATGGAAGCTGAAAGCAAACAACCTTCTTACTAAGGCAACTGCCTTGTTTGCCGTCAACTAACTTTCTGTGAAACTAAAAGTAGGTTTCTGTTTTGTTTTTTGTTTTCCTCATTTGGTATTTAAGTTGTTAATGTATTATCCGGCATTCAGATCATATTTTTCCCAGAAGTTTATTAATATCCTGCATTGTGCCCCCTCCCCCCATGGCTTTGCATATGGCGCTGCTCAATAAGATTACATTGGCGGATCCTCCTGAATCCTCATGAACAGAACAGGTGGAAGAGAAGGTGGATTATAAAAGATGGCTGAATGCCTCTGTCCTTCCCTGCCACTGACACCACAGCCCCCAAAAATCCAGACAGAGATATTTAAACCATGAAACCATGTTTTTTGTTGTTTTCTTTCAGTGTGTTTTTGGTTGCTGTCATATCATGATCAATAAAAAAAATTAGCTGGGCAGAATAACCTTACTTTCTAAGTTTTGCTGGAATAGACTGCATGTCTGGGACAGTTAATAATTACACAGATTAAAAGAGATATCTCTTAAAATTAAACAGTTGCATCATGATTCCACCTGCCTTTTAGCCAGCCTTTATGGAGAAGACACATTTTTAACATGATGAACAAAAGAAGGGTTCATATGACAAAGAGAAATCAAGAAATATGAAAGTCAATATCATAAAAAAATTTTGTTTTCATGCAAATGACCAATTTATCCTGTTTCTTTTATAAACTTCAAGTATATTTCAAATTAACCTTTCCCTGTACCTCCCAATACTACATCTGAGGAACTATCAAGAGAATTTTTGACTTAAGCCCAAGTCACAAGGAAAATCTAAGAAATTTGCTCTCTTCAAAGAGTACCATTATTTACAGTATAATAAAATAAGCAAGGATATATATATATATATTAAGATTTTTTTAAATTTATTTATGTGACAGAGAGACAGCCAGCGAGAGAGGGAACACAGCAGGGGAGTGGGAGAGGAAGAAGCAGGCTCCCAGCGGAGGAGCCCAATGTGGGACTCGATCCCGAAATGCCGGGATCACGCCCTGAGCTGAAGGCAGACACTTAACGACTGTGCTACCCAGGCGCCCCAGCAAGGATATATTATACACATACAGATAAATATATTGAAACTTCGGGAAAGAGAGAGGAAGGATCTTAAGTGTTTCAATCTTTGCTCTCATCATTCTTCACCTTGATGGGATTGGAATGATGTTGCTAACCAGGAGAGGCTGAGGCAGGGCGAAGTCAATTTTCACCTTTACCAGGAGTAAGTATCCTTTTTCACATGGGCCTTCAAGTCACCTTACTTTATGCTAATCTTCAGGGAGAAGAGTTAAGATGGTGAGCAGAATGAGAGAGGCTAGAGCAATTTTTCTTATTAAGTGGAAGCTGAGACATCGCAAAGTTCAGATGGCAAAAGTGATTTATCTGAAATATTGCAGCAGACTTCGGCAGGTTTTGTAAGGATCTACCCAGTCCTCCTCCCTCTGAACTATTAGATACCATTCCCTTCCATATAACACAGGAAAACGTTGCTTTGTTCCCAAGGGAATTCACCATCTCATTTCAAGTGTATTTAGCCGAGGGCAATTTCCAATTATTCTCAGATTGCTTCAACTCACTTGAATACTGGTGTTGCTTTAATCAGAGAATGGTTAGCTATTATTTCACAAACACACCGGCTACCCAGCACCTCACACTCTTCCCAAGTGCAACGGAGAGCATTATCTTATCTTCTCTCTAGAGGACTCTCCCTGGAACATTCTCAAAAATAAACTGTTTTAAGTTAAGATGGCAATGGTTGCCTGATATTTCCTGTTCAAGGGGTTAGGTGGAGGTTTCTTTGAACGAATATGACAGAAATACAAACATCAGGTTTGACTGGGTTAAATGGGACTGTATTCAGTTAGGCCTCCCGTGAAAATGTGTAGCTCTGAGTTTTCTCCTTAACTCTTCTATTAGACTGTACTTCTCCCTATTCTCTACCAGGAAATCTCCATTCTTCAAGTCTCTACTTATTTTTTTAAAGAATTTATTTATTTATTTGAGAGAGAGAGGGAGGGAGAGAGAGGGTGACAATGGGAGAGAGAGAGGAGGGAGAGGGTGAAGCAGACTCGCTGGTGAGCAGGCAGCCAGATGCAGGGCTCCATCCCAGGGTCCTGGAATCGTGACCTGAGCCCAAGGTAGATGCTTAACTGATTAAGCCACCCAAGTGCCCTCTTCAAGCCTCTACTTAAATGTAAATACCACTGTGAAGGATTTTCTACCTGTAGCTGGTATAGCTGATTCTGCGCTCCCACTCCATTCATACAGACGTAAGACATCCAAGATGTTGTTATAAATGTGTACTTCTCCCTCCAGAGTATTAATTTTTTTTGATAAAAGGTGTGTGAACTCTTCCTCATCTGAATTCTCGTTTATAATTTATAAATTAAGATCTATGTGTTTCCCCAATTCATATTCAAATTTTCATGAGGCTTTACATTCATAGAACTAGAAGACAGACCTTTGCCTATGGCTCATTAAATAACTATTCATCTCTATGGAGAACACCTAATATTTTATAGAGTTACAGAGAGAGTATTAGACTTTTCACACAGGAGTTCAAACTTGTTTCAGTATTTTTCATTTTACAGTTAAAATTGAACTAATTTTATTAGGAAAACAATAAAAAGAGGTATGACTATAAATTACCTCCACGGACCTTGAAAGTTAAGGAAAAGCCTGCATTGTTACACACCTTCCACTAAATGTTGATGTAACTCAGGAACTTGGGATGATTCTGCAGGCCAGTCTGAGCAAATACAAAGTGGTCCATGCTTCCCATGCAAACCTGCATCTCTGCACCATGTACCCTCAACATAAAATGAGAGAAGGATCCAAGGGCAGCTGTTACTCTGTGTTACTCTTTTAACTTTGCCAGGCGTTCCTAACACAGACAAGGGAAAGGTTCAAATCCACTTCTTGAGTGATGACAAAGAGAGCATAAGATCCCAAGTTACAGAGAGGAACGATGATGCCCTAGGGGAGAGGACAAAGGATTGGGAATGGGAAAACTTTGGTTTCCTTCCTGCTTCTACTCCTGACCAGATGTGAAAACTGGAGAAAATCACTTTGCCTCAGAATGCTGTTTCCTATCCTGTGTAATAAAGGAGATGGCTAAGTGACCTGGAGGATTTTATCCAATCTAAGAGGTTGTCATTTCAGTTGGATTCTCTCTGGATCTTTTCCTTGCAGCTCAAAATTCTGTATACCCCATATTCTACCTTCTATCGTCCTAACAAACTCCCTTACCCCGATATCAAGCTGCCAGTGTAAGAACCACAAGAAAGGTCTTTAAAGAAAAAAGAGAAGAAAAAATCATCATGGAAGAATTCAGAAACTCTGCAGCTCTTATCATCACTCCTTAGTGATCCTAATTATGCATCAATCAACCCCAGCTCAAATGGGAGATTAGAAAATGGGACTTTTTTGCTGATCTCAAAGGACAAGCTTAAGAAGCAAGATCATCAGAATCATTACAGTTGAACAGGTAGTTCTATCCACCTAGAGGGAAATCATTCAAAATTTCTAATCATTTTCACACATCATATTCAGAGGTTTCTAGAAAAGAAAACTCCAATATGATTTCTATCCAGAAAATTGTCTTACTCTTTTATGTAAATAATCTTGTATTCAGATTATTTTTCTCCCTCTTCCTCACTGCTTCCCTCTCTCTGATTCTCCTCACTGTTCCCTCTTTTTCTGTGCTTTCTTGTACCGGGTAGGACTGCTCTGGTACATAAAACCCATTCGATAAGCCCGAGCCATTACATTACTAGGTAGAAGCTGGAAATGAATATTTTTGATTTACATCTAGTAGCAGAATTTCATTTTCCCTTTGAAAGAGGGCCATTTTCCTACGAACGGCAGATATATTACTTGAATTTCTTCTCTGATGATATACTTTAAAGGGTTAAAAATAAAATGGGTATGTTCAAACTTCTCTATTTTATTATGAGATCACCAGAAAACTATAATATGCTTCAGATAGCTTTAATGGTGATTTTAACACCAGGTCATTTATTTTATAAGTTATTTTCATCTTGATTGGCATTGATAGCCCTAAAAGATAGTGTTTAATATTTTATTATTGAAGACAACAAATTTCATCAACTACTTAATAGTAGGCAATCATAAATAACAAGGAGCCATACAAATGTCTTTAAACACTTTAAGACTCCCAACAAAAACCAACGTAATTCCTAATTTCTATTGTTTAATCCACTTATTTCAACGATACAACTCAAAAGTGTTTAGGATTCCATTCTAGCAAATGAACAGTAGCAAATAAAAGGGTAAAACCAGGCAGGAACCCAGGCATAATCCCAAAGGCAGGAGGCAAATAAAATGTCTCATCAGCTCTTAAGCCTTAATGCATTTTACCTTAAACATTTACATTAACAGATGGTCCCCAGCAGTGCTATAAACTTACCTCTGAGTTCATTTCTGTGTCACTCTCAACCCCATTTATCACTATCCATGCAGTAGAAAATGCCACAAGGGGTTTAAATCAGAACAGTAAGGAGTTGGGACAAACTCTTTGAAGCAATTGGTGTCACCTACAAACATATTCTTGACCTTTCTTGAAAATAAAAAATCAATAGGAGAATTAATGACTAATGAATGGGGAAAGACAAGGATTAAGAACCAACTAAAGTCATCGCATTTGACCCACTGGAAGGCTCAACAGGGACATTTACCTAGCGCCCTGAATCCTTAAAGGCTTTTGTTTTCCAATTTTCCAAACCAGCATGGAGGCCTAGGCAATAGCCGAGGGTTATTCTAGATGTCAGAGGAAAACATTTCAGGAAATAGTTGGAAAGATTGTAATTTTATCCTGTGTGAGGAATAATGATAGTTCTTTCTTGTCACCAATTAGGCTTTAATAGTCGGTTGACAATATGATCAAATGATATCATTTTTGTTAGACTCCCCTTAACATAACATTGACTTAGAGTTGACAACCTCTTATTAGAATGTTTTAAATTTGATTTTTAAAATCATCATACAGTAAAATTTTAAAACATGTATTGGTTCGCATAAACCACCACCACCACAATCAGGATGCAGAATATTTCCATAATTTCATCACTCTTCAAAACTCCCCTATGCTATTCTTTAAGAGTCACTAAATTTTATACCAAATAAAACTTAGCTGTGATAGTTATAATTCCTTATTCTAAGGAGATTTTTAAAACTGTTTTTAAAAAGGTCCCTAAGTGACTTTTCCTATACTTTCCTGCCCCCTTACTTATTTTTGCCTTCAAGTTTCTAGAGATTTACCAGTCACAAGATATTCTCCTAGGATCTTGAAGAAACATCCCTAGATAAATCATATTATCCTATTTTGATATAGGGAAAAACAATAGTAACAACAAAACAATTTTTTATGTTGTAGACACACACACGCACATTGATGTAAAAAGGAAAAGAAAAAAGAAAAAAAGAAAAGAAAAAAGAAAAAGCCAGTTCACTGTTCCAAGTATATAGTGTAAACGGCCTAGCAGAATGATGCCTAGAACATTGCAAGAGCTCAATAAAAGTTCCCTTCATCCCTTGCTTCATTTCTAAGGCTCTGTTTTCAATCCAGCGTTTTATATGACTTTTTTTTTTTTTTTTGAGAATGTACAAAAGCCATTGCTCCTGGCAGACTCTGCTTCCCCCCCCCCCCCCCCCCCCGTGTGGTTCCCACCCAGATTTACAGATCAGAGTTTCAGACTAATAGCTTTAGTGAAATCAGATAAGCCTTCTTCAGTCTGCCGATACTCCTGACAGAGTGACTACCAATGGAACTGTTATTTTTATGGGAGTTCCACGTTGCTGTAGGAAGAAAACTTCTGTGCCTGAGGAACACCAAGCTTAGACTTAGTACAACATCTTACACAGCGCCACTGATGGAAAATAAATGGGGATTTGTCGTCTTTTGTTTGGAGATGCCGCTGTGAAGCATGTCACCGTCCATTTAAAAATGAAGAAGGCAGAAAAAATGTTCCATCGATGTCTTCCTGTCCTCCCGTGTTATGAATACAAATGGTAACAGTACTGGAAGAATCTTTGGTCCCTCCAAAAAGAAAACCTCATTTATTTGAAACCGTGAATATACAACGGAATCTATGCTGAAGTGTAGCTGGCTTTTATTTGGTCTTCCCGGAAAATTAGGAAATGATTTCTTTAGCTGAGTCTGAACTCCTACATGAATCTGCCAGAAGCAAATATGAATCTCCTTTAAGTTTTGTATGGCCTACGTATTCCACTTGTTCAGCTTAGAGTTCTCTCCAATTAGTCTGAGTTAGACAGATTGCCAGTATTTATCCCTGATAAAAAAGGTATGATGGGGTATAAAGAGGACTCATTTGGAAGAGAGAAGCTCTGAATTCAAAGTACGGTTCTACCTACGGCTCTTCTGTCAAGCCATTTAACTTCTCTTGGCTTCGGTTTTCTATGTGTGGAAGAAGAGACTCCGAGCAGAGGGAATCTGCAACGGTGCATCTCTTTCTAATTCTGATGATCCCTCCACCACCACTCTGGTCATCGCGATCGTCTTCAGTCTTCCAGGGTAGGAGAATAAAGTCAACATCCCACACAATGCATTAGTTATATGTGGTGATGATATATACAAAAATTTAAGTGTCCTGTCAAATCAATTATTAAATACCTATATTTTAATGGACCTTAAGAGGCTAGCAGAAAGCAGCTTCTTGAAATGTGAGGTATGCATGTATGTTATATCCATGTGCATACATACACACACATAAACCTCTGTGTGTATATATTTGTGCTTATACATGCCTATATATGCATAGATATTTATGGGTATGTCTTATGTGCACATACGGGTATGTATATGTATATATATTTATGTGTATTTATGATATATGTGTGTATAAATATGTGTGAATACATATATATTATTTATATTTTTCCTCGAGCATTAAATCCAAATCCAGGGATCTTTTTCTGATCCATCAGTGGAGGTGGGAGGCTATTTTGTCCTCATTTCTCTTCAAATAGTTGTTCCACTCTGTATAGCATCCCTATCAACGACCCATGGAGACAAACTTCGGTGCCTGACAGAAACCACGAAAGGTCAGCTTTTATGACAACCCGGACTATTTTAAGACACCCTCAGTTTGCAATGAGAAAATGCACGTCTTCTTTTTTTTTGCTGCCATAGAATGCTGCCATACTTCTGTAAGAGCACTTCTGTACCACACAGTAATTTATGTTTTGCACATCTTTCTCTTCCATTAGGTGGAGAGCTTGGACAGATCATATCTTCTCTTTCTCACTTTCCATTAACTACCCTAGTGCCTAGCATAGAATGGGGAGGTATTCTAAACATTAACCATTTGGGATCACAAACCAGCAGATTTGGTCTTAATACAAGTACTTACACTTACTCTGAGCCTCATTTTTACCATCTACAAAATGGGAGAGAAGGTGGAGTAACTGATTGTTAATGAGTAAATGATAAAAAGGGCATTAAATGATTGCTCGTGAGATAACTGATGCAAGGTACTTAGCACAGCACTAAGCTTGTTGTATTCATGAAATGCTGAAAGAATGCTTGACTCATCTCTAGGAGATAGAGAAGGGAAACAGAGATTTAAAAAAAAAAAAACAGACAAAAGTAAAACAGAACAAAAGGTGTTGCTGGTGGCAGTAGGGGGATAGAAGATAAACCACCATATTGTAGGATATTTCCTTCTGGCCAAAGACAATTAATTGTGTTTAGGTCACTAGATTTAAACTAATCAGGAAGTCCCCACTGTAGTTGGGGGAATGACTAGAGGAGAAGTAAGACAGAGACCATGACAAGCACCTGGGGGGCAAGCAGGACAAGTGTTTGGCAAGGCTCTGTTTCGGGGGTCTGAAATCCAAACAACTGTCATAGGCTTTCTTCTTTTCAATCATAAGGCTCTTGCTGGATATGGGACTTGAGAAAATCACCACCATGATATATGATGAAAGAAAGCTGAGGAAGATGGCAATGTATGTGAAAATCAAGAAGACAAGGAGAAAGTACCCATGTGAAATAACCGAGCATTTGAAAGAATGGGAGCTGGAAAATGGAAAAAGAAAGGGGCATATACTCCTCCCTTCCCCCATATATGCTCTGGGGAAAACCTGCGGTGTGCAAATCAGAAAGTGCCTGAATGTGAGTATAAACAGATTCCCTGTAGCCACTGATCCTATCTGATTAGACCTGAGCCTTGTTGAGCAAACTGCTATTATTTGGGGGATCTCTCCCAAATTAAAATTCCTCAGAGAGCTTCCATCTATCTTTTCTTTTTGACATACAAAAAGCTGCATATAATTAATATATACAACTTGATGAGTTTGAAGATAAGTATACACCTGTGAAACCATCTATCTTAAAACAATTTATTCCACTTGCTAACTACAGTTCAAACAAAATAGATGATCTCTATCTCTTGTATTTCTTAAAACCACCTTTCAAATCCATTCTATATCTGCTTCTTCTCTCATTTATCCTTAGGCAAGAGAGCATAACTGACTTGGCTTCTAAGGTGAGCGAGTCAAGGACATTTACAGTCTTAATTAACCAAAGTAGAACGCAGATGCTTCGCCATACTCAGTTTCAGATTTTCTTACAGACCACACCACAATCCCCCATTACTTCTGGATTCCCCCAGATGTCAATCCTGGAAGGTCTTACGTGGGGCCACTTTTCCTTCAGGTAGATTTATCAGACTGAATGGCATAGTGACCTTAACATACCAACAACTCAGTGAATGATGATCCAGTTTGACGTTCTCCTTCTCTCTTATCCCTACCTTTTGATCTCTTTGACTGCCTATTAGCACTTCTTCCAAAGAGTAAGAGGCAGAAACATTTATATTCATCTATTATTCTTTTCAGAAATCTCTGAGCAAAATTCTAGGTTAGAGGGTATTAAAGAGCTATTAAAAAACATAAATATTTGAAAGTTTAAATTATCCATATTACCTTTTATCTCATTACAAGACTGATTCAAGTCTTAACATAAATGTAATGATTTATGGTGTCAAAGAATATATTCCTTTGATTTCTCTAAACATCCTTTCCTTCATGGAGGAGCTGGTATTTCAGTAACATATTTATCTTCTCTTTCCAGTTGTTGTTTTACAATGGAGAAAGGAGAAGACAAACCATGAGAGACTCTTGACTCTGGGGAAAAAACTGAGGGTTGCTGGGGGGAAGGTAGGTGGGGGGATGGGGTAATTGGGTGATGGGCATTAAGGAGGGCACGTGATGTGATGAGCACTGAGTGTTATAGGCAACTGATGAATCCCTGAATACTACATTCGAAACTACCGATGTACTCTATGTTGGCTAATTGAATTTAAATTTTAAAAAGTAGATATTTTACTATGATGGATTTCTAATCACCTTGCAGTTTCATAAATAAATTGATTTGTTTCCCCAGATCCTGGGATTCTATTATATCCCCTTATTGGTTAGATTTGCATGGGAACATCTGCCTGGTAATTTAACCAAAGGGTCCTTCTTCTTTTCTTTCCTTTTCTTTTCTTTTTCCCTTTCTTTTCTTTTCTCTTTCTTTCTCACTTTCTTTTCTTTTTGTTCTTCCTCTTGTTCTTCTTTTTTTTTTTTGTAGTTTCAGGCATAGAATTTAGGGATTCAACACTTCCATACAATAATCAGTGCTCATCGCAAAAAATGCCCTCCTTCATCCCCATCACCAAAGAGTCCTTTTATAGCTGAAGATGTCCTCTGCAAGAAAAGGGTCATGGAACTGAGTACAGCCCTGAGCAGGAGTCAGAGTGCAGGGAAGAGAACTGATCTTCTGTAGCAGTTGCTTTTATGAGAAGGAGAGGAAGACAGGCTTGCTTTTGTCATTAGAAGAATACCTACTTGCCATGACTCATAAAGACCAGTGACAGAAAAGAAGTCATCATCTTCCAGTATCCCCACACAAAAATGGACTTATAGGACATTAGAGCTGGAAGGGGCCTTACAGATCATTCAAGGTCACCTCCTGCCTTGATAGGTACTCGACATGAGGTTCAAGGAAAAGAAGTCATTTGCTTCACTTGTTGTGAGACAAAAACAACTCAGATTCTTTACTCGTAAGTATTCCCAGAAATGGCCGTTCATCTCTTAGAAATGTGTAGGTGTAAATAAAATTATATAAAAAGCTTTTTTTTAATCTGACAAAACTATATGTTATGTAGCAGGGACAAACATCAACAAACAGAGCCAAGTTGTTAATACAGTCTACGAAATGAATAACACCATATTTTACCGTCTCTTGCTCTCCTGCTTGTTTAGAAAACGTAAATGCTGAAACACGTGTCATCTTATTTAGTCTCCTTGTGCATGGGCCAATTAAAATAAAATGGTTTAGACATCATTTTACATTCAGGTTCTGGAAGATATGCACAGTAAGCTTGGGTAGATGATATAATGACACTGGGGTATTTATAGTGGAAATGGGCCTCCGGCACTCATTTCCAATGGAGCGGTAAAAAACATGGTAGCTACCCCCATGGATCAGCTGCTAAAAATCTGACCTCCTATTGGTTAGTACACTTGTCTTTATTCTCCTTTGGGAGGTACTTTGAACACTAAAGAAGATTTAAGTGGTCATCAGTTTAACAAAAAGAATTTTATGGTTAACTGATCTCAGTGACCTCTAAAGTTTAACTCAACCCTGAGATCCTCTGATGGTAAAGGCAACAACAGACATCCTGGGTGTCTTTCAATCGTCGTTCTAAACAAAGCACATCAGGAGAGAAAAATTATTTAGACTCATTATCTTGTCATTTCAACGAATATAAAATCCAGCTTCATGATCTAAAAGCTTTATTAGAATGCCTATATAAGTCTGCATACATTTCTAAATGTTTCTCTCAAGTCAGCATATTTGTCTATAAAACAATTCAAATAAACCCTCCCTAGATCTCTCTAATCAATAGGCTAGAAGTTCCCCGACAGATATCTCCAGTCTCTTGACTATAATGCCCTACCATACAGTATAGCATTATATCACAGAATGGGCCGTATGATCGTCAAAACCCCTCGTCCTGCATAGTAGTTGTATGCAATTTGTCTCACAACTTATCACCAGTAACAAAGGGCTGATTCGCATTATAACTGATGGGTCTAGTTCTACAGGACATCCCGTTTCAGTTTTAGTTTAATTTTCAATTTACATCTGGGTCATTGTTATCGCTCCTTATAATCACCCAAAAGGTCCAGGGACCACACGAAAGTGTCCTTTTGTATTTACCCATGTGGAAGTAGAAACTTAATAAATATTTTTGACAATGGGATTAACAAGGATAATAACTTATCATTTGCTGCAAGGGAGATCAAGTTTTTAAGTACAGAAGAATTCAGAAGAAATACCCAAAAACATTGTTTCCCAGGTTCACAAAGGACACAGTGTGGCCATCTACCCAGTGCCTCAGGCTATGTGGTTAAGATTACACATACTGTGTGCTTTGTCTTCTCTTTATTGAAATTCCAGGTGAGCCCAGATTAGCAGAGAGAATATTTTCTAGGTCATGAGGGAATTTATTTGTATCATCTGCTGTGGAAGATTGACAACAGCATCCTGACCTAAAGAAAAAATCCTAATTATGGTTGAAAAGGCAATTCAAGCAAGGTCACTCTAGACTGGCTTTATCTATTCCTTATTTTTGAATCATTAATTTCAGATTTAAGTCCGTCGCCTTGACGGTAGCTGGAAAAGTACAACGTGGAAAGGAAATTGTCCAGAAAGGATAACAACAAACATTAATCCCTTTGTAACAGGAGACTCTCATCTTTTTAATAAAAGAGAATTTCATAAGCATGTAGATACTTGAGTGCCCACGATCACCAGGCAATTACTGGGGATGATAGGAAAGAGGATGGAATGCCTCTCGACTCTGTGGCAGGTACCCCGACGGTATTTCATATATGCAACCTCGGAAAACCTGCATGTAGGCATTCAAATGCCCATTTCATGCTATCTAAACCTGTGGAAGGCAGTCTGGAACATGGTCCCCAATCATCTCTACCTCCTGGTATCCATGCCTTTATACTGTCCCTCTCCTTAAATGTGCACTGGACTTACTGACTCACTTCTAAAGGAAGAACAGAATATACCACAAGTGATAGAATTCCCCTCTCAAGATCCAGAAAAAGACAGTGGCTTCTATCTTGTTTACCCAATCTCTCCCTCCTCCTCTCCCTTGTTTATTCTAAAGGGAGACAGTTACCATGTTGTAAGTTGCCCTATAGAGAGGCCCACGTATTGAGAAACTGATGTCTCGAGCCAATAGTCTGCAAGGACCTAAGGCCTACCAACAACCAGAGGGATGAACTTGGAAGCAGATCCCTCCCAAGTTGAGCCTTGAGAAGACTGAAGCCCTGGCTGTCACCTTGACTGCAGCCTTATGAGGGACTCTGAGCCAGACGTACCCATCTATGCCAGTCCTGGATTCCTGACTCACAGAGGGAGTGCAATGTGCATTCTTATTGTTGGAAGCTGCTAAGTTTTAGAGTAAACTGTTTTGCAGCAATAGATAATATAATACCGCTTCTTCCTGTAGTCATCAGATCTAAGAAGCAATCCCATGAAGAAGGGGGAATCAAGAAGAATCGAGAGCTTAGTGATTGATGGATTAGGCAAAGGCACAACCACCAGTCCTTCACTCCTCCAGAGGCTGCCCTTCTTGCCATAAAGCAAAACTCTAACCCATGAGGGCGGCACTCACCAGAAAGCTACAGGAGGTGCAGAAGCATAAGAAGCAGGGCCTAGGAGACCAAGTCTTCACGCAGATCATGTATCAGCTCAATTTGGCAAAGGGCCAGTGGTATCGGATCTGCTGTTTCCCATTTCCATCATAAATCAGTTAATGCCAGGGAAGGATGTCTACCTCATTTCCCACTCCTGCCTCCCCTCCACCATACACATCGAGGTCCAAGAAGTGCTCTTTATAAAACTATCTGAAGAACAGTAGATGTTAGCCAAAAGGCCAAGAAGAGATTTAAAAAAAAACAAAACAAAAAACTACCCGAAACAAATGTTATTGCCCCAGTTCTCTTTGCAAGCAAATCTGGATGGAATGTAATCAAACAGCATGCATTTGGCATCAACTTCTGTTTGAGCATTGCAGGAAGAAAAATGAAAAATATGTTTTGGCAGGGAGTTAGACAGAAAGGAGGACTTAATTAAAGATCTGAACCATACACCATTGGAGCCAATTAATAATCATCAAGGAATCAAAAAAGGGAGGACAGTACTAAAAATACTTTGCCAAGTCACAATTTTAGGTGAGGGAGAAGGAATCCCATCCACATTTTTTTGAACCAGTAAATTAGTAAGGAGCACTTATTGTATATCCTTCTAACTAATATTTACTCATTATCAGTGGCCTACTGCCATGAAGAAGTTCATGGTCTCACTGTGAAATCAACTCATGTAAACCATAAATATACACACACACAAAATGCAACAATAACACAAACTCTAAACATAAAAGGCTTTTTTAACACACAGAAGAAGAAAAAAAAAAAATGCAAGCTCTAGCCAGGGTCTGACTGCTTTGGAGTTCCTCAACCCCTATTACCAGCCCATGTGTACCTTCCACAGTCTCTCTTCAACAAGTAAATAATTTCATTCTGTAAAAATCTGGTGGGCAACTGAAACGCATGCCCTTTATAGGTGGAGAACCTAAATCAAAGGGTAAAAAATGAAGTGCATAAAGATCACACAGCAAACTAAGAGATCTGAAGCTGTGACGCTATTGGACTTTCAATTTTCTCTATCACAATATCCATCACAATAGAGTCGCAGCAGCTTATGAAACAAAAAAATAATAAAATAAAATAAAATAAAATAAAATAAAATAAAATAAAAGTAGGTTTGTTGATGTAGGAAGAAACTTGCCCATCCCTTCAATGTTTCTGCAAACTTGAGTCAACTGATCAAATGGCAGAGGCTGGAATGTGCCCAAGGAGGACCCTATCTCATCTTGGCTGTGTTAGCCCAAGTAGAAATCAATGCAGGTTTTCTGCCACCTGCTTATTTTGTTTCCAATTGAGTAAAACAAGGGGCTTATCTCCTTCACAGATCAGCATATGAGATATGCTTCAGTTATGTTTGCCTGTCAGACCCATAAACATAACAAGATGTGCCAGCAGCAATGGGAGAGGAGCTGCTTTGGTTCATGGATTACAGACTGCAACATCCATCAGCATAAAAACAAACAGCTCCAAACCACTGTCCTTGGAACCTGTCCTAAGGCTGTGAAGGGCTGTGACAAAGGAAGATTAAAATTCCCAAGGTTTGCTCAGGTTCTCTTCCATAACAAGAAGTAGCCAAAAATAGCCTATTGGGCCTGGTAGACAAATGAGAAGTCTCCTTCTTGACTGAGGTGGGGGACCTTGAAACACTATATATATTGCCAAGAATTGATACAGGCCATTGGTTTCCAGTTCTTGGCACTCATGATGACTGCCAACCTCTGGACCAGGTACATCTGTCAAACCTTAGCTACTGAACTCCACATATTTCTCATAAGAATCAATTAAGTAATTTGATAGATAAAAACATTATAATACCTCACATGTATATACTAAACTCATTCAAAGTACATTATCACTTGGATAATTATACTCACCCTGTGAAATATGTTACGTAAATATTCTTATTTCTATTTTACAGATGAGAAGACAGCTCCAAAAATGTTTAAAGTGGGTGTGTAAGATTGCATAGCTATTCAGTAAGAACCAAGAATGAACCACGTGCCCTCTGTCCCCCTCCAATTTGTTGATTTATTTAGTCAAGTATTTCTCGCATACCTACTAGATGAAAGGCAATATGCAGGTGATGCAGGGACTCCACTCAGCTTTATGTGATATACAAAAACTTATGTAGCATTCACTTTGTGCCAGGCAATACAGAAATTAAACTGAATCCTCCTAACAACCTTCCTATGATGTGGATACTGAGACACAGAGTGGTTAAATAACTTGTTCAAGCCCACACAGCAAGTAAGTGGCAGAGACAGAATTTGAACACAAGCAGTCGAGCTTGAGAAAATGTTCTTTTAACATTTAAGTGTGCTATCTTAATAAATAAATAAATAAATAAATAAATAAATAAATAAATACTTACATAAATAAATAAAAGACGTATTTGATGGGACCAAGAGAGTGAATGAGTGTCAACAGCAATTGTGCAGAAAGGAAGGAATGGGATGGAGATAGAATTCTTCAACATTATCTTTAGCTTAGTCTTTTAAGAAAGGTTGCTAGTAATTGTAAAGGAAAGGGACTAAGAAGAAAGGGCTTCAGATAATACTCTTTGTATTGCAAAGGGTTTTCCAGTATCTTTAAGGACCTAAGCTACGGAACATTGGTTCTGGTAACCTCTATCACACAGATTAGGTAGGACTCCCATTTCAGCATGGATTTAATTCACAACCAGCAGCAGGAAAATGCTGATTTAATCTGTGATTTTCTTACATTGTCCAATGCATCGTCTGTGAGAATAAATGCCAATTTGTCTCTAAGATACACATCTGGAGCAGGTTCCCATGGGAAATAGTTAAAAGCTGGTCAATATTCTCTTTGCATTCTGAAATTTATCTGTAGAATAAATATTTGGGATCCCTGAAATTGTGTCTGTGGTCCAGACTATCTCCAGAAGAAGAAAGGGGTAATCTGTTGATTATAGGTGACTTCCAACTTAGAAAACAGCACACGGACTCATAGCGGGATGTCAACACACAATAACTGCGCTGAAAAAACAAGGCAGACAGGAGATGGGGAAGCAGACTGCAAAAGATGGTCATCATGCCGTAGTGCCATTAAATAGTATCCCAGACGGGACTCTTCAATCCAGCAACAATTACGTGAGTATCTGACAGTCCTTTAGAATTACTAAATATTTACAAATACATCCTCTCACTTGGTTCTCACAACTGCCCTATGAAACAAGCTTAAATATCAAGTAGGTCAGACTGGTTGACATATTCAAGATTATACGTGATTTTGTGTTAAAAAAGATTTATTTCTATATTTTCAAACCATACCAATTGCATTCTTTCTATTATACTGCACTAATTTTTAATTTTTATTATTATTTTTTTTATTGCAGCCAAAACCAGTCAACTTTTAGTCAAGTCAGAGATTTGAGACCTGTCCAATGATGAAAGAGAGGAAGAAAGAAAGAGAGAGAGAGAGACGAGAGAGAGAGAAGGAAGGAAGGAAGGAAGGAAGGAAGGAAGGAAGGAAGGAAGGAAGGAAAGAAGGAAGGAAGGAAGGAGGAAGATGGACCAGTATCTATAGTCAGCACCATCTATTCAGCAGCCAAAATCTGGAAAGTCTTAGAGAAGACCAGGACACCACTGATAACTCTCTTAACAAGAGTATGAATGCAGGAGACTATGGACTCTGAAAAACAAACTGAGGGCTTCAGAGGGGAGGGGGGGTGGGGGAATGGGATAGGCTGGTGATGGGTAGTAAGGAGGGCACGTATTGCATGGAGCACTGGGTGTTATACGCAACTAACAAATCATCGAACTTTACATCAAAACCAGGGATGTACTGTATGGTGAATAACATAAATAAAAATATTTTTATGAAAAAAAAAAAAAAGAGTATGAATGCAAGCTGTCTAGGTTATTCCTCAATAGAATCTTTAGGACTGGCAATCTCTCCAGGCTGGCTATAGAAGTATATATTGGTAGCCATGTTACAGATGTTGACCACCTTCACATTCATTCATTAACATACGGTGGGAGAAACATGTGCCCCCAACTATCCTGTACTGGGCCTAAGTAGTTGTTAAAAGAATCAGAAACCACCAGTCACTCAAGAATAGTACTAACCCAATTCCCAAACACTTCCTAGAGTATATCTCGAATGAATGACAATCAAAGGCCCTGTCAAAATCTTCTGAAACCAGAAAAGAAATCTATTATCTATCTACTATCTATCTTTCCATTCATAAACTCATCCATCTATCCATCCATCCCTCCAACCCTCCATCCATCTACCCAAAGTTGCTGCCCCTCCTAATTCAACAGTTAGGGCAGCTGCTAATGAAGATGCATGTTTAAAAAATAAACAAACAACAACAACAACAACAAAAAACTTCTGTTTTTTTCAAAATGTGTGTTTCCACTGAATGGGAACAGTGTTGAACTTCGGTGTTGAAGAGCATAACTGAGAAGTCACCAGAAACATACTCAGAGATATCTGATAGGATTTTTCAGAAGTCCATTCTCCTAAGACTCTCAAGTCCTTTCAAAGAAAATAAAGAAGCCACAGAGCTAATCAATCAGCTTTGCATGTTAATGAGTAAGAAGAACCTGACACTAACTGTTCCAGGGCAAGAGAACTTGTCCTATACACAGCCCTAATACACTACTGTATTAAATCGTTAAACTGAGCCCACCCTATGTTTTCACTCTGTCCCAGAGCCACCCCAGTGTGTCTCCACACCTTCAGAAAGGAAGCTGAAATCAAACTTTTGTAAATAAACATGATTCATTTTTTTTCCAGAACAGGTCCTAAATTCTTCCACAATAAATGTATTTGTGCTAATAGCTACAATGATTTCTCTTATTAGGAAGATTTCTTTAAAACTGGTTTGGCTTTATTGCTTTCTTTTTTGCTCCCCCTTCAAGGTTTAGTTAACTTATTTCCACTGTCAGAAAACAGGGAGGAAAAAAAAAAAAAAAAGAGGTGGAAGCGTATTCAGGTGTGGAATAATAGTAATAGCAAGGAAAAGGCAAATTTTAAATTTTAACTATCTTAATTATAGACAATTATCTCTAAAAGGGAAAATAATAAAGAAACACACAGGAGGAGAGAAATGTGACAGCAGGTGGTTAGAGGAAGCACCGTCTATGGCTGGAGTACTGCCCAAAGTTTCCCCGAAGGCATTAAAGGATCTTTCAGTAGGCAAAACTGCCCAACATCAGGGAGCCTGATTTGTTTCTGTTCACACACACCACTGAGGAGGGGTGGCTGCAGTGAAGAGTCTGACTAGGTGACACATTGTTGAGAATGCTCCTAAATTGTTCATTTCCTGTTCATTCCCCCTTTCTTTCTGAGGAGTGAAGACAAACCCCACCCCTGCATCCTTTTACGATATAGTCTGAAGATCAGCATTTTGGAATAGGATCCCACCGAGTTGTGTTTGTCTTAGTGTCAAGGGCATTATAGAAACTGACAGTCAAATTACCAATTTATGGGACGCCTGGTGTTACCCAGAACAAACACAGGAGGTTTGTGTACAATGCAATGGCCAATTAGAGGCTCATCACATTCTCCCTAATTTGGTGTGACAGTGGTTTGCCAAATGAACAAAATCCAGCACATACAAAACACTGAGTCTAGAGCAAAGAAAAGAGGTAGAGAGAAGAAGGAAACATACAGACGAAAGAAACTGTCATATCCTGCTTGTTCTGAACAGCTCTCTTATAAATTATCATGTTGCTATTCTCTTTCATGTTGCTTTCATCTATGACAATTCCAAACACAGGTCTAGAACAGATCCTGAGGATACATGTCCTAGGATCATCACCTGCTATTATAAGACTGCTATAAATCCATCACATTCTCCAGGCTGTCAGTAAAATGCCTTCCTATTTGCACATGACAACAAAAATTTTTTAAATGATCATAATGTGTCATAATTTCATCTCCAGGGCTTGGATACTGGAACCCAAATGCCGCTCTCAGGGAAAGTTCCTAGAACGTGTAATGGCCACAGAATAAACATCTAAAAAGTAACAAGGACAGCTTTGTAATTCATGAAAAAAGCAGTATCTTTTCTGACCATCCTTTATAAAATGTCAACTTCCCAAACTCCTATGGCTTCTCTCTGTCTTAGTTCTCTTTGTAGGACTTACCACCATCTAATAAATTATGTAATTAACTAACTTATTTTGGTAAACCCTCCCCACCTCCCCCCAGAAGGAAAATTCCACAAAGATACGGAATTCTGTCCATTTTGTCCAGCTTAGCAAGTGGTTAATTGGCAATTAATTAACAGCTGTCTTCACCACACAACTGGATGAGGGCTTAGGGTTAAAATCATAGCACTAAATTAATTTGGACAAAAGGAGAAGGTAGGGGGAAAGATAGTCAAGGGAGAGGAAGGAGAGACAAATAAGTCAGTGATAGAAGAGAGTGGGTCAGGCGTACAAAATGCTGATGGCTTTCCAGTGCTTGCCCTAGATTTTCCTCTACCGTTTCCTTGACGCCTTTCTTCGACGAGACTTAGCACTTTCATTTTTAGCCAACGGTCCTAGCAAAAGGAGCCCTGTACCCTGGAGGGAAATTCATTGGTGCTTCTATTCATCCTCTCCTTATCAGTGGGAACCACATCACATAAAATTATGCCATTTTAGAGTCTCTAGAATCCAACGCGGTAACTCTCCTGCTAGTATGAACATGTTAATCCATCAATTTAAAGATATTGAGAATCCATACTGCCTCAGGCTGTTCCTCCTGTCTTCTCCCCTGCCTTTTCCCTGAAACCTCCCACCGACAGGAATAGTATAACTGAGAATCCAGATGAAAATAGGCAACATCTAATCATTTTTCATCGGAGTATATTTATTTGGACTTACTTTCACTGCGCACATGTATTCACTGAACATTATTAAACTACGTATTTATTGAGTCGTGTCATTTTTGCCTGAGTTTCATTTTAAATGACCCAACAACTATAACACAAATAAAACAAATACACAAAATAAAACATCTGGTACCCCCAGGAAATTAAATGTTAAAATACTATGTTAATTCTACCAACAAGTGGGGACTTTAAATGTGGAGAAGTTGAGAAAAATCAAATTTATGCTTCCCACTGTCCTCATAACAGCTAGGCTGCATATGTACATGTTATTAAGACATAAATATAAGGCAGCAGGCATAGTCTAGAGAATTAAGTAGGCAACTTGGAAGTCAGGGCTGCCTTTGACTCAGCGTGTGACCACAATCAAATGGTGTCAACACCAAGGGTCTCAATCCTTCCCTTTCCCCCACAGTTCTTTCTTTTAAAGAAGATATTTAAGCAATTGTGGACGTTATAAACCCTTTGTCCAACAGATTTACAGTTAAAGTATATTTTTAATTTTATGATAAAATCATTTCCTATATGATTAAATGAAATTTACACTTTAAAACAGGTATACAATGAAAAACCTGCTTCTAGAAGTAAAATAAAAGAACCAGGGATGTATGAGAGGTAACCTCTTAACACTTACTTCCAGAAATCCAGGGATTTTTTTCCCAACTCTCTGTTCTCTTTGAGTTCTTTAAGGAAAAATAAGATGTCTAGAGAGGATAAGGGCTTCTAGAGAGTTTGGATCACAACTGAATGGCGTCTAATCCCTCGATAGGTTCACAGCCTCATGTCTGCACCCTACCATCATTTCTCTGTACTTCAGACTACCTTGAGCAAGAAAGAGAACTACCACCTGTAAGAAATGTTTTTGTTCCTTCATGTTATGGGTTTTATTGCCCTCCCCCCAATTCATATGTTGAAGGTCTAAGCCCCAGTATTTCAGAATGTGACCTAATTTAGAGTCAGTCTGCATGGAGGTAATCAAGGGAAAATGAGACCATTAGTCTGGGTCTTAATCCAGTATGACTGGTGTCCTTATAAGAAGAAACTGAGACATGGCACGCACACAGGGAGAACACCATAAGAGTGTTAAAGTGGAGGTCAGGGTGATGTGTCTAAAAACCAGAGAATGCCAAGGATTACCAGCAAACCACCAGAAGAGGGGAGCATATGGAGTAGATTCTTCTTCAGAGACCTCAGAAGGGTGCTGTTACAAGCAATTTCTGTTGTCTAAGCCACCCAGTTTGTCGTACTTAGTCACAGCAGCTCTGGTAAACTAAGAAACTTCATCTTTACTGATAGCATCCCTTGACTATTAATAAAACTCCAAACTCTCTGGCCTACACTAGATGGTCTCCATATCTGGATTTACTTAATTTTCTGTATGAGACAATTCTCATCAATATCCCCTACATTCTAGCAACCTTGACTTTCCACAGTCTATTCCATACCCTTATGAAACTCAGTGCCATTGCAGATAGGATCCTTTCCTATCTTGACCTGGCACAGTCTGACCCATCTTTCAGGATCCAAATCAAATGCCATTCGTCTGCAGAATATCCAGTCTATCAGCAACTGAGGCATCA
Organism: Ursus arctos; assembly: GCF_023065955.2. Lineage (NCBI taxonomy): Eukaryota > Metazoa > Chordata > Mammalia > Carnivora > Ursidae > Ursus > Ursus arctos. The sequence goes on from NW_026622930.1 coordinate 22,578,439, forward strand.
AAAAACACAACGTTGAAAGAAAGAAGCAAGATATGGAATAGTGCAAACAAACAGCATTGTACTAAGTTGAAAAAATTATATAAAATAGTATGTGCTGAGTCTTCTCTTGATCCATATATATGTATTAGACACATTTTTTTAAAGACTCATTTATTTGTTTTAGAGAGAGAGAGCACGCAAGGGCAGAGGGAGAGGGAGACAGAGAATCCTCAAGCAGACTCCCCAGAGAGCACAGAGCCAAATGCCAGGCTTGATCCCAGGACCCTGAGATCATGACCTCAGTGGAAATCAAGAATCAGCCACCTCACCGACTTAGCCACCCAGGAGCCCCTACATGCATTTCTTTTTTTTAATTACAAGTATCCACACTGTGATAATTAATTTCATGTGTGAACTTGACTGGGTTAGGGGTGCCCAGATATTTTGTTAAACATTATTCCAGGTGTCTCTGTGAGGGTGTTTCTGGATGAGATTAACATTTGAAGTGGTAGACTTAAGTAAAGCAAATTGCCCTCTCCAGTATGTGGGCTCATCCCATCAGTTGAGGACCTGAATAGAACAAAAGTCTAAGCAAGAGGGGATTTGCTGTCTCTTCCTGATAGTATTGAGCTGGGACACTGGTCATGTCCTGCCTTTGGACTTAGATGGTAATTTACACCATTAGCTCTCCTGGTTCTCAGGCCTTCAGACTGTAGACCTCGGGACCTCTCAGCACCAGAATCATGTGAGTCAATCTCTTATAATAAATTCCCAGATACAGATGCATTGATACAAAGATATATCTCCTATCTGTTCTGTTTTTCTGGAGAACCCTGATTAATATACACACCAAACTCAAAATAGTGATTTTTCCGTAGGGGTTTGGCAAGATGGGCTCTGACTGAAGGGGATGTACACGAAGGAACTTTAACTTCATATTTTTTAGAGAAAAAAGCTATATCTACACATGACTTTTATAACTTGTACTAAAGGAAAGGATGACAAATTGTGAACAGTAGTTGATTTTGGCTCATTCAGTTAAGCATCCGACTCTTGATTTTGGCTTAGGTCATGATCTCAGGGTCCTGAGGTCCAGCCCCACGTTGGCTCTCCATGCTCAGGGGGGAGTCTGCCTGAGATGTTCTCTCTCTGCCCCTCTCCCCACTCATACGTGCATGCACACAATCTCTCTCAAATAAAAAAAACTTAAAAACCCTATCCTCTCCATTTGTCTGTGAATTTTCTTTTTAATTAAAAAAGAAGAAGAAAGAAAGAACAGTAAGTCCAGTCCCTGAAGCCAGAGGAGAAAAAAAAAAAAAGACGTTTAGTGTTAAAAATCAAGACAATAGTCCCCATAAGAAGTCATTTATGCTAAGCCCATATCACCAAACTGAGACTTAATTTTAGCTTCATCTCTCCTAGAAATGGAATCCTGTATCAGTCAATCAGGAATCGCCTGATCAGCACTAGTTAGGTAGGTAATCTGCCTGATAAACCCTTGCCATTCCCTAAAGGGAAGTAACCTTGCAATAACCAATCTGCTTTTTTGACTAGTATACCTTCCTTGTTCCCGCTCCTTCCTGGCTATAAAAGTTTTTCATTTCGTATGGCTCCTCTGAGCTTCTTTCTATGTGCTAGATAGGATGCTGCCCGATTCAAATTGATTTTTGCTCAAATAAACTCTTAAAATGTTTAATATGCTGCTGCTTATCTTTTCACATTTCCATTCCAGCTGGAGACCAACAAATAACTTTGGGGATTTGATCAGCTGAAGACCCCCTTTCCCTTATGTCCCCACGGATCTCCGTTGAGTATTCCCAAGACTCTGCTTGGCAGGATAAATGAAACCTATTTCATCCCTAGAAAGACTATAGTGACTCCCTGAATTCCTGTATCTCTTACAGTTCATTAGCAAAATCGAAAAGAAACTCCGTGCCCTCTTAACCCTGATTTTTATGAAGGCTTTACTTTTACCGTCCTGCTGGCATTGTGGTGCTGCTATGAGAGAAGCCATCAACTGGAAAAGAGGAGATCCAGGTTCTCCTCATGGCTATGCCACTATCTCTACAGGTGACCCCGTAATTCTCTCCCAGATGAAACCACCAATGATCATGAGAAACTAAGAAGCTTAGAGTGTCTCGTAAGCTTATATAAACACGAGCAATTTACCTTTCAATTCATCAGGAATTCACCTGTTCTTTTAGTTTTCATGAATGATCAGAAGAATACTTACTAGCATGAGGTAGAGCTCTGAACACACATAGTTTTTTATGACTGTGTGGATATATAGCAACAAGGAAGCATGGGTATTGGCCAAGACCAAAAAAAAAAAAAAAAAAAAAAGGAACATATACATTCTGAGAAGCAAGTTTAAGTGAAAAAAAAAAATTAGTAATACAATCCCTTTACCCATATCCTCATTTTTATTTTTTATTTTTTTAAAGATTTTGTTAACTTATTTGAGAGAGAGAGAGAGACCACAGATAAGAGAGTGAGAGGGAGAAGCAGACCTCCCACTGAGCAGGGAGCCTGATGTGGGGCCCGATCCCAGGACCTTGAGATCATGACCTGAGCCAAAGGCAGATGCTTAACTAACTGAGCCACCCAGGTGCCCCTATATATTCTCATTTTTAAAGTCAATATACAAAAAATACATCTGCTATTCCAAGATGCCAAACTGTTTTATTTGTCTGTTCAATGTAAGATTTTAGGAATCCCCCTATCTTGAACAAACACACATAGGTTGTGAAAACCTAAAACTGTATCGTGTTCTTGATTTTTCCTCTTCCCATCAGCTTGTATTCAAAGATGGCACAATCTTGTTTGTGACACATCACTTTGTTACCATGGAAATGCTTGTAATGATGTGGCAAAATATCTTTCAAATAATATTTCCTATGGGTTCTGAACTGCAAGCAGAAGGCTTTGTTAATATAAAAGGTAGCATAATTGTCAATTCATTGTTTGACTAACCTTCTTACCTTTAAAGGATAACTGCATTTGGGCACCTTTCCTTTCTAAAATGTGTAAATTCTCAACAAAAGAATTCAGTGTTTGGAAGCTGGGAGTTTAATTTGTCATTCAAACCAGAATCTATTCAATAGAAACAAAACCAAACGCAAATGCACACCCTTAGCTGAATATACCAAGACTATGCTTCCTCATGTATCACAAAATATAAAGAGAAACCCTTAAAATTTACCTAAATTATCAGGTAGTCCTCTCCCTTTTCTCAAAATGTGTACCATACAAATTTTTGCCTTTAAGGGAATAATTTCAGGTTGTTCACCTCAGAATTATTGCTGCCAATTGCTATTATGGTAAAACCAATTTTCCCTGCAAGAATTCACAAAACCCAGAGACTCGGGGCTTTTGTTTTGTGTTTTATATTTTTCTCTTGCACAGGAAAAAAAAAAAAAATTGAATAGAGACAGAGAAATAAAACACAAGAGTATTACAAACCCTTTGATTACTCTAATTACACCTAAAAGGAAAATAAAACCCCTTTCTTGGTACCAGAGGTATGAATAATTAACGGGAAAGGAAGGAAGACAGAAAAGCTATAAACCATTGTCAACCGATCTGCAGAGCCTCCAGAGAAGTGTGTGGTGCCCTAAAAACATTATTCGTTCTTACAATTTTTGCCCTACCCCTGAAATCAAACCTCCTCCTCTCCCTTTTGCCCCCAGTCTTATAACTCCTTGTGGACTCGCTTTCAAATGTATTAATATGATTCTGGGGGGCCTGAGTCAGTAAGGAAGAAATTCCTGAAACTTTGTCATTGTGCTGTATTTAGAAAAAAAAAAAAAAAAAGTGAATTGTGAGTGTTCAGGGTCTTAAGGGCAGTCACAGAGAAAACTGGAGCTTTGTAAATGTTTTAATTACAATTCCCCTCACTGAATTGAACCCATTGAGCACAATGAAAGAAAGAAAGGATGTAGGTGTGGAGGGAGGAAAGAGCATGGAAAAGGAATTGGCAGGAGATTTCAGCCTGGCCCCTGCAGGAACCAGCTGCTTGCTGCTCCAAGCAATGAAAATCTTTCCATGTAATTAATTCCAGCAATCAAAAGCCTGCCTTGTTTTTCCAGGTAATGGGGAAGCACTGCTCCTGACCACGGGATCCCTCGAAGATACCAAGTAGCCAGTGGCTGAATTGAGCAATTTAAAAATTACGGGCCTTTTGCTAAATAAATGAGCATGCTTCAGCAGTGACAAACAGGATTTCCAAACAGCTCTCTACTTATTTATTTGCTTTTGTTCCTAACCTCAGGACAGAGAATGCTCAGCGAGTGGAGCTGGGGTCTCTGGGTGAGGTGTGATAGATTAGCTTGAGTAGACTGAAATAACAGCCATTACTCTTTCTGCCCACTCTGGCACCAGGCACGCTGCCCTGGTACTTGGACAAGGGGGATGGGGCTGGCATGGGGAGGGGCACTGCTCATCCTTCTCTGAAGGTGACAGGGTGAGTTGAGACAAGGACACACCAAAAACTCATGTATAACCCAGTTTGGTTAGCAAAGAGAAACAGAGGTAATTCTTGACACAGATCTCGCTCGTCATGGGCAGATGTCCTCTGGAAAGCAGGCTGGGCCAGTGTCTGCAATGGCAGATCATTCTTCAGAAGATATCATCACTGCACGGCTTGAATAAAACAAAACTCCTGAGCACGGTTCCCCCCTGTGAGTTTCACCTTGAGCCTTATGCCCCCGGGCTCCAGCCATGCTGGCTTCCTTCATCCTACACACTTATCAAACCCCTCCCTCGTGCGACCCAGGCCCTATTTCACTCTGTGCATCCTTCAGCTCTCTGCTCACAGTCACTTCCTCCAACAAACTCTTCCAGACCTTCTGAATTCCATCAAAACTCGCAATTCAACCGAGCAGCACCAAGTTTGGCCATTGTGTGGCCACCGTCACTGCTGCAAATGTACTTTTCATTTGTGAGAGTATTTGATTAATGTATGTCTTTCCCTCTGGAATATACACTCCCTGTGAACAAAAACAGCATCTCTCTTTACACACAGCTGTGTCCCGAATACTGAGCACATGGGAGGAGTTTAATAAGTTCTTATGAATGAATAAATAAATTAGGGAGCTCCGCCAGGTCGCAGGCCATTTCTAATTTTTTAGTTTCTGAAAGAAGGAGAGTCAGCTGTACATGTAGGCCACTGAGATTTTTTTTTTTTTTATTTTCCATCATGAATTATTATGACCCTATGGTAGACATGGGTACAGACCGGCCACCAAGACCAGAGCATGTGACAGCATCTCTTGGGATCACTGATGCACAGTGAGCACCAACTCGATCCCTGGGCCTTTGAGAGGGAACAGCTGTGGTCTCTGCCCATAGTCTAGCCAAGGAGTTACAGCAGTAGCTATAATAAAACACATTTCCAGAGATATGAGAAAGATTTTGGAGGAAAGGTAGAGATGGGAGGGGGTGGGAGGGGGAGGAAATTTCATTCTGTTACAAACCTAAGAGACAGATTCCATTATCCTACTATTATAGAAGCCTGAGGTGATAAAGAAATCAAGCAATTTACCCTCATGAAATTAATATGATATTGAGCTAGAACTCAAGACTGGGTTTTTCAAATTCCCCAAACCAAATTCTTTGCCTCATATGACCTGGGCTCCTTTTGGTGGTAAGAGTTCCCTAACACTTGACACTGTAAAGAACACATACCAAGTAAGAGAAGTCACTTTACCATTCACAAATCATTGGACTAGAGATTGAAACAGGAAATTGGCATCTCGACTTGTGGCTAATTTCCACATACAATCAATGAGCACGTACCCCAGGACAGGGACTGCACTGAGCTGGAGACGGCAACATAGAAAACACAGTAAGAAGCGCTCAGGTAGAGACAGTTCATTAAAGAGAGAAGCTTAAGGGCAATGAAATCAAAGTTCCTCCAGACAGTTCATGCCACTGAATTTCTTATTTCTAATTCAAGGCTCTCTGGCTTCTCCTTTTGAGATCCCACTGAAGACTGTCTCCTCCAAGAGCGCTTGTATGGGACTCTGATGTGCCTCAGAAGAACACCAAGAAACACTAACGCCGGGCAAGGATTCAAACACTCTGGTTCCACAGAGTCCGGAGCATATTTCAAATCTGCTGCTTAGTGCATTTTGCTGTCTCAACAGCAAGGTAGCCAGTTCCCAGGGTGAAACCTGCAGATTCACCGAAGAAATAACCCCTGTTGACCTCTGCTTTTCCCAAACCCTGCATGCCAAGGCCAGAGGCAAGAAATGTAGGTTTCCTGGTACTTTCACAGAAACCGGGAAGTATACAAAAGTGCTGTCCAACTCAAGAGATGGGATTCGGAATGGGAAAGCACCTGCCATGGAAACTCTCCTTCTGTTAATCTCAAAAACACCAGGTTAATTGTCCCATTCTTTTGATCCCTCCCACCCCCGCCATAAGACCTACTATCCAGTAGAAGTCACAAGAACTGATAAGGATGAAACAAAAGGATAGTTGCCTTGTGACTATGGGGTGAAGGTCCTTGTAGCTGCAATGAAATGAAAACAAATTAGAGACCCACTGGGAAGCAAACAAGTATCTACCTAGAGGTTTTGATTTGAATAGGCCTAAGGACAGTCTTCTTATACATAGCAATGCCCTCGTCGGCTTGATGCACTAGAGAGAAGATGAAGGAATGGAATATATATATATATACTATGTAAATAGTATATATATTTATATAGCATATGTATTTATGTTTATATGTAAATATATAAATGTATTTTATGTATTTACATTTATATATATATACACAGATATATATATCTATCTATATATACACACACACACATATATGTGTGTATATATGTAATAACAATTATGAAATTAGGATAATAGCATAGGAACTGGCTATGGTCGCTTACATCTAGAATTAAGGAATCTTGGAATTGAAAGAAACTTGGAGGTCACCTAGGGCAAGAATCTGTCATTCCAGTATCCAAGAAAAATAGTTATCACAGGGACTTTCTCAGCAAATCTGTCATCTCCTGACTCTCACTTCCCTCCTAAGCCTGAGCTCTGTTGGCCATTTATTCACCAGCCTTCATCTCTGTTGCTTAATGTTTTCATCCCTTTGACCTTCTGCTGAGTCTGGCTGGTCATTCTCCAATGTTGGAAAAAGCCAAACCCTCCTTTCTCTCCTTCCTGTCCCTGGGCTCCCTAATACTGGTGCAGAAATGCTCACAGCTGTGCTGATCATTACTATTTAATGGTTTCGAACCTCAGTTTGAACCTCAGCAATCCTTTCATTTGCCCCTGTTAAATTCCCTATAGCAGCTGTTCCAAACTTGTTTCTATTTTTTTTTCCACCCCACACATCTCTACTAACCCCTTCCTTTATTTCAGAGAAAATGTGGAGTCATCAGGCATAAGCTCCCTCAATTTTCCTCTCTACTACCTCCAAAGATTCATATTTTTACCTGTCTGAAAGGAGGAAAATTCTCAATTGCTCTAATTCTGAACCCTCCATTTTATGCCTCATCCCATATCTTGCCTCATCAATTATCACTCTCCTCATCTCAATATATTGTCAATTCTATCCCATTAAAAAAAAAAAAAAGTAAAATCTTTCTTTAACCTTGAGTCATCCTTGGAACACGACTACCTCCCTCTTTCTCTTTACTGCCAAACTCGCCAAAAGAGCTGTCAGCCATCACTCCATTCATCGACTTTTTTTTTTTTAAAGATTTTATTTATTTATTTGACAGAGATAGAGACAGCCAGCGAGAGAGGGAACACAAGCAGGGGGAGTGGGAGAGGAAGAAGCAGGCTCACAGTGGAGGAGCCTGATGTGGGGCTCGATCCCATAACGCTGAGATCACGCTCTGAGCCGAAGGCAGACGCTTAACCGCTGTGCCACCCAGGCGCCCCCATTCATGGACTTCTGATCATTGCCCACGGCACAGCAACTTGGTATCCTGACAGCTCTTCTCCTTAGGCTGCCCTCTCGAAGGTCACCAGAAGCCTCTACATGTTAAGCCCAATGGCTTCACCATTTTTCATCTACATAATATATCAAACTGATCTTTTTTTCTTGAAACTCTCTCCTTCTTGCTGTTGGTGATACTACTCATGGCTCCTTTGAAAGCCTACCTCTTTCAAGAGTCTTCCTCACTCATCTCTGTGTTGTTACTCAGAATTCCATCTCTGATCCCTGTTCTCTACAGTGGATCTTAAACTATTTTGTTTTCAGTACCATTTTGGATGTTAGGATATGAAGCGACACATTCGTAGGGGTTTAACACCAGTGACTGTAACACAAGCACTATGACAGGAAAGCAATGTGTTCCAATGTCTGAAAGCATATCCATGGTAATCACATTTTATGCACCTAATTACTCTGGAACAACCAAACTTCACTGGACTCCAAATCAGCATCATGTCTTTATCTCTGTCTCTTGTACCTTGCTTGATAATGTTGTACATGATCTTCTCAGACATCATTATGGCAGCACGAGTCTTCAGATGTAGAAAAAGGAAATGTTGTATACCAAATAAGATTTGGTTATCCACTTGAGAAGAATTATCGGTGTACACAGATCAGTGTTCTACTCACTTGGGAAAATTTCATTTACATTTAAACCTTTCACAATCACCTTATAATAACATAAGAGGCAATCTGATGATTTTTGGATCATAGTTAGACTAAAGATAAATTGTATGGAGAAAAAAAAAAAGAAAACATTGACTAGAACATAACATAAATATCCAACTTTTTAATTTCATTTAGAAAGTATAGAGCTCTAGACAGACAGGGCTAATATTCCTACATAAAAATCTATCAGAGCTAAGCAGTGTCTTTTGGAAATATCACTAGCTTTCCAAATTTCTATAGTCCCCACTACTCCTTATTGTTTTATGCCTTGTCCACTTCATCGATTTTATGACATATCTTCTGTGGACATTTGCTTTGATGATCCTTGCTTATATTGAAAGTTCCCCATTATATATTTTCTAGCCCTTTTTTCTAAGTTCTAGATTCATATTTCCAAATGTTCCCTGGACAACTCCACACAGATGTCTTCCAGATGCCAAACAAATTTTCTCTCCAACTGACTCCTCAGCTACTTTCCACCATCTCGATTAATAACTCCCTTTGACCCTGGGCAGAATTAATTACCACAGCCCTTTGTTCATATCAATGATATGTATTTCACTGATTTTAATTAGCTGTTAATTATCTTCAGGATCTCACTCTCCAGTGTTTTGTGCATTGTTACCCAGTCTATAGTACATACAAAGCATTTAAAAATATATTCTGATTTAAAATAAAATGTTTGGACACATTCAGTGGTAGATGGTGAATTTAGACTTTCAATTTTTGGACCACCCTATTGTAATAAGGTTAAAATGTATTTCCCAATGTTTTGTTCCCATTAGTCCTTCTAAGCCCTCTGTACAGAAACAGAATAAATTATCTCCCTTCTCCACACGACAGACCTCCAAATATTTTTTAACTCTATCCCCATGTACCCTTGTTTCCAGGTGTCTGATTAGAAGCTTTGGTATTTGTGCCCTTTTATCTCTTCCCACTGTCGTGATATTAAGACCACCATCATTTCTCACCCAGATTACTATGAAAGCCTCCCAACTCCCCCCCGCCCCAAATCCATGCTTATTCTCCACAATGGGGTTAAATGAAAACATATCATACCCCTGATTTAAATGCTTCACTTCCCTAGAGCCTTTAAGATAAGGTACAAGCTCTTTAACATTTCAAGACCCTACACGATCTGTTCCCTGATCACCTTTCCAGCTTTACATCTTAGTACTCTCTGACTTGTACACTATGCTCCAATCATCCTAAGTGGCCTGCAAGTCCCTAAATTTGCCTGCTCTGCCTCTAAGTTCTTATGCACGTTGTTCACTTAGCCCGGGATGCACCCAATGCCGGCCTACCTTTCCCTACCTCAAATCTACCTACTCAGGACCCAGTTACCATTTCTCAGGCTGGCTATGTCTGCCCTTCCATGTATTCCCACAGAATCCCTTACTTGTCCTCTTGAGGTGAGAATGTTAATGCATATATACTGCTCTATCTCCCCCTGTTGAGAGGTGCCATTTTTCAGGTCTGTCATAGCATATGTGAGAAATGTGTACAGATTTAATTAAACCATTTTGGATATTTTCCTCTGACCTTTCTTCTTTCGCCAATGTCTCCCTTAAAATGCGTTATTCAGCTCTTAACACAACATCTCCTACGTGGTTAGGCCTCTGCAGGGTACAAGGAGGAAATTATATTACTTGCTCTAATCACCACCCAGCCAAGATGGCTTTAGCTTCAATTTCTTCATCTGTACAGTAGAAGCAATACTGCCTTCCTTTAAAGCTGCTCTGAGAATGAAGATGATATATATATAACAACTGGCCCAATCCTGGCAAACAGTAGGTACTCAATGAATAGCACCTATTATTATAATGGAACATAGCATTACCATGATCTATATTTCTTAGAATCCTATAAAAAGTAGTCTTCTTATGAATAGCAGAGAAGGTGAAAGGACCAGAAAGTTCTATTTTGGTGGAAACACAGGGGCACTAATTCCTATGCTGCCTCTATGTGTCCTGAAGGAATAGAAAGAGAGGGGGCCCAGAGAAGTCACAGCAGTAAGCAGAGGGTTGTGGAATCCCGCATACTAACGGCACATTTGGGATGGTGGTTAGAGACATCTGCAGCTCGCAAGCCACCACTGTATTTACACGCGCCATCCACTTCAACTGAACCCCGTAGCTCACAAAAAGTAATCAAAATAACACCTGCTCACATTTCCAGCAAAAACTGTGCTTTGTCCTCTACTCCAATAGCTACCAGCAGATAGGAGACTCCCTCAGAAACAGAATATTATTATTGTTTTTGTCCCAACCCAAATTGTTGCTATCAGACATCTATGGATAAGGCAATTGAGGAGCTAACAGACTACTAATAAAAAAAATTTAAAAAAAAAAAATCACAGGGTGCCACAAAGAAAATTTGTACGTGGCATTAGCCTGACTTCCGAGTGTTCAGAGTACATTTCCCGCATTACATGGGGAACCCTCAGTTTGTCTCTCCTGTTCTGATTTACTCAGTGACTCCCCTCAACTCCCAGCGTTTCCAGCAGCATATTCTGACCAGGACCCCCTGCACAGAGGGTGAATCCCCAAATGGGACAAACTTGTGTGAAAAGGTTTTGCTTACATCAAAAATCCTCTTTTAGGGGATAGAAGCAGCAAGTGCAATGCAGTGGGACATGGCTCTCAAGGAAGCTCTGTAGTCTCACCACACACAGAGTCTTCCGGTCCCTCCAAGGACACACCCTCCTTCGCCTCCTGCCTGGACACTGCACGAGCCACTAACTCTTGCTCCCTGACGCAAGGCCGATCTATTTTTTTTTTTTTTAATCTCAAGTGAATTAGGTAACTTTTTTTGTTGGAAATACTTCAACATCTTTACATTCCAAACATGGCAGAAAGACAGTGCAGTTCAGCCCCTGCCACCACACTATTCCAACCTGGCAAGTAGCTCCACTTCCATCATGAGCTTTCAGCCCCCTGGCCTTTGTGTTCGGCTTGTCCAAGCCTCGGTGTCTCTCTCCCACTCTCTTCTTAGGACTATCACACCTGCTACTTCCTCTGCTGGGAACACTGTTAGGTACTGTATTAGCTGTGTCTGGCGAGTAGACTTACAAGGTCAGCATTTCCTAATGTACATAATCATCAAATCGCTATGTTGCACACCTAAAACCAATACAACATTATAGGCCAACTATACTGGAATTAAAAACAAAAATAAAAAAAAAAGCAACCGCAGCTGGTATATATTAAGCACGGGGTACATGTCAGCTCTTACTCTCAGTGAGCTTAGCTGCTTCGATTTCTTAGCCACAGCTAGAGGTTATCCTCATGAGAGAGCATTCCTTTCTGTTTCCTTCATGCAGAGATCTCCAGTGCCAGCACAGGAACTGGCCCGAAGTGATAACATGACCAGTTTTGAATGCATGGATACATTCAATTAAAAAGTTGATGAGTGAAACATGAAAGAAAAGAAACAGAATCTTAGTGTTTCCTGAAAAAATAAGGCCCCTCGCCCCTCTCTTTCATTACCTGGTACTGCAAGGCCAGCTGCTTCTGCACACCCCAGTTATGTACGCACAGTCATACACACTCAAAAAAATGAGATTGGGTGTGTGGGATCCCATGCAAGCAGAAAGCCCAGAAAACACCACAGATGTAGGCTCTAAACAGGCAACCTCTGATCCGTAATGGGCAGGCAAGGTAAACCGTGTCTTGTCTAGTGAATTTTTGGATCTTGATTGGAGGAATGGCACTTACATGGGATAATTACTGAGAAGATGACAGCCCGTGAGACAAGATTGTGGGAGAAGAGTCCTTTTTGCATCTTAACGCTAAGAAAGCCCTGTGCCGTCTGGCAGTAAGAAAGCTCCCTCCGAGGAGAAACGGAGTTCATCTCTAACACCAAGGATACAGAGGTTGTCTGAGTTTTCTGTCTCAGCCCATAGGACATGGATTTGGGCAGAACGTAGCCCATCACTCTTCACAAGGCAAAAGCAGTCCCGGGTAACTATGGGAAGGTATGAGGTTTGTAAATGAGAATCTATGAGTCTCGAGTCTTCTGGAAAGCTGGTACTCTAAAACAAACAAACAAACAAACAAACAAACAAAAACAAAAAAACACAAAAAACAAAAAAAACCAACCTTCATTCCCTGTAGCAATGTGAACTATGAGCTTCCTAACCCAACGCCAATGTGAGCTTTATCCTAGAAATCATTTCCTCCCTCTACTGAGGGTCTGGATTCCCTAGAAACACGTCCCATGATTTTCAAGTTCCAGTCAACGTACAGAATGTGCTTTGGAGGCGCCTCGGAGCCACCGCGAGGACTGGCTTTCAGCACTTCTACAGCCGGGACACATACATGGTAGCTACTTTGATCTCTGTTTAAGCCAGCTTTCTGTAAATTCACAAAGTATATTCCTCAAAAATGAAATCCCCATGCTCTCTTTTGAAGCATTAAACATAAAATAACTTAAAAATTGTGACTAAACACAAACCAAAAACCAAAACAATTTTAGAAAAAAAAATAGATACATTTTTTACTCCAATCACAAGATACCGATGTGAATGCTGACACGGCTGGCTTGGTGCAAACTTTTTTATCCTAGCTAGGGGATACGGAAGAGCAAGTCCTACGTCAAGTTCAAAACCAACCCTCTAGTACTGCTTTATGTTTGGAACAAGGATCCCTCTCCCCTCTTCCAGATGTTGACAACCACCCGGGGAGGACATTGCCATCACTCCCAACCCTGTCCCTTCTTGGAGATTTACTGATTTAAACCAAGAAATGTGCCAGGTCACACTGACCAGGAAGACCTCAGAGAAAAGCCAGTACTTTCTAAAACTGGTTTGATGCCATGAAAATGAAGGCAACCTATATCAAATCAGAGAGACTTTCCAGCTCAGAAATAGCGAAGCATAAATGTTTCCCTGGTGAAATTTGTTTAGTGCAAACTCTGTTTAGTATCTCATCAATTAAAGCTGATTGAATAAGTGTCATTTTATTACAATGGTTCTGTGGTCCTTCAGGGGAAGCAGCCCCAGGAGCCAGACTCTTCAGGCTCACGCTCTTCCCAACTGTGTGGCCATGCGCGTGCTCCTTTAACATTGCACGTGTCTGTTTCTTCATGGGTAACAAGGGGATGATAACAACACTTTCTTGTTGAGCTGTGAAAATTCAAATGAAATAAACCACTTTGAACAGCAACAACTGCTCATTAAATATCAGCTGTTACTGTACATATTCATTTGTCACTCATAGGTTTGCTTCATTGAGATTTTATTTCTTTTTCCGAAAGAAACACATCTTCTCGATCTCCTGCCCTACAGACAGGAAGCAGGTCAGAGCAGTGTGGCTGCTAGAACCAGCATTCTGCATTCCCGTCTGGCTCCACCGTTTGAATGCTGCATTGGGAGCAGGATTTTTTAACCTCCCCAGGCTTCTGCTTCTACAACTGTAAAATGGGGGGTCATCCACAGTACCACCAACAGTATAGAACTGTAGTAGGATATTGTGGGAATTAAATGAATTAACCATGTAGAGCTTTCAGGAGAGTACCCAGCATGGAGCGCTTACCCTACAACTGTCAGTTATTGTTAGACTCACTACAGTGAGAGACAATGTAATTGATTTAATACCCCATGCCCGAATGAAACACCGGAGAGTCCAGGAAGTAGGAAATCTTTCATGTGACTTGGAACACATGAGGTCTGCAGTGGCGATGGCTCAGGGCTGGGAGTCAGCGGATCTAGGAGAGAACAAGTTATGTGACCTTGGGTATGGGACTCCAGTGATCAATTAAGTCAATAATAAAGTGATTCCGCTACAACCCAGCCCTGAAATTCTATGAATGGATGCATGGATATTCTTCTGCAGATTTCCTCATGTGTGTTGTGTATATAAATACCACTTGTCTTGTAATATATTGCCTCTTAGACCCTTGTCCAGTCCAGGTCTGTTTCTTCTCTTTCCTTGTCATTAGTCCTGGTAGATCCATGTGCCAAGTGCAGCATGGCACGTTCTCTACGTGTGGACTGGGGTTTTGCTTTCATTTCAGTCACTGTGCTGCCATCAATCTGGCAGACGAATGGGGATGCATCAATTCTTGATTCAAGTGTTTGTACCGACATTGATTTGATATGTGACTACAAGAAGATTAGTTTAATTGGTGCCGTCACCTCTCTTTTTCACAGGACATTACCATTTATGATAATGTTAATGAATTAGAGTTTATAATGTGCTTGGAAAAATCTGAATGAAGAGTCCAACTCAAGTGGAAAGGGTTATCAATTCAATTCTACAGGAGAGAAGCCAGGACACGACAGGGACAGGAAAGGCAAGGAGCAGAAGCCTGCAAATAAAGGGCACTTGTAAGAGATTCCCCCTGGAGAGGCTTCACAATGGAATACTTTATCTGGAGGGCAAGGTACAGACTTTAGAGAGATATACATAATTAATTAAGGGGCTTTTTATTTTAATATTATGATATTCCTGTTTCTCTGTTCTCCTGATGATGGCCAACTACAGAGCAGAAATTCCAATGGAGAAAGAGAGTATAACAAGTAATTTGAACTCAGAGAGACCCTCCTAGAATCAAGAATAATTCATATATATGGTACAATTCCATAGAGTAAAACACATGACTTTAAGTATACAAGTGGATGCATTTTAACAAATCAATGTGCCCATGAAACCAACACTCCCATGAGGACACAGAACAATTCGACCACCCCGGAACGCTGTTTCATGTCCCTTCTTGTCAATACCCACCCCTCATACACAATCAATGTTCTCATTTGTAACAGAGATTGGTTTCTCCTGTTATTGAACTTCATATAAATGGATTCTATAAGATGTACTCTTCTGGGTCTTTTTTCTCCAATATGCGATACTGGTGTTGAGAGACATACACATGATGCTGCATTTATCCATAGTTCATTTTTATCAGTAGTAGTATGCCATCGTATGAATATGCCATGTTTTATTTTTCTACTCTCTTGTTGATAGGAACTTGTTCTATTTCCAGTTTGAGGCTACTGTAAAGCTACTATGAATGTTTTTACATAAATATTTGTTGTGAATATCTGCTTTCATTGCACTTGGGTAAATACCTGGATCCTACTTCAGATTTATGTTTAACTATATTAGAAATTGCCAATTTTCTAACATAGTCGTACCATTTTACATTCCCATATGCAATACATGAAAATTCCAGTAGTTCCAAAAAATAAATAAAAACATAAAAATAAAATAAAAATAAAAATAAAAATAAAGAAAATTCCATGAGTTCCAGTGTTCACCAAAATTTGGTGCTATCAATCTTTTTAATTTTAACAATTTTTGGAGGTATGAAATGATATCTCATTGTGATTTTGATATATATTCCCCTGATTACTAAAGATGCGGGGCAACTTTTCACAGGCCTATTGTCCATTTGCATATATTTGTGGAATGTCTATTCAATTCTTCTGCTAATTTTTTACTAAGTGTCCTTTTATTACTGATTTGTAGGCAGTCTCTATATATTCTGAATATAGGCCCTTTTTAGATATATCCCTTGAAACTATTTTCTCTCCATCTATGAGTCACCTTTTACCTTTCCTACGGGTACCTTTTGAAGAGCAGAAAATCTTAATTTTGACCAAGTCCAATCTACTCATATTTTCTATTATGCTTAGTATGTTTGTATTTTCTCCAAGAAATCATTGCCTACCTCAAGAATGCAAAAATATTTTCCTACATTTTCTTCTAGAGGCTTTATAACTTTAGCTATTGCCTTTAGGTTTACGATCCATCCCAAATTAATTTTTGTAAGACTATAACTCAAAACCTTTAATCCTGCCAGGTCTGAACTACTTCAAAGTAGTCTAGGAGAATGACTTCTCAGATACCATACCAGAACTAAAGTAGACTGCGGTAGTGTGTGTGTGTGTGTGTGTGTGTGTGTTTGGCTTTGTTTTGTTTTTGTTTTTTGTTTGGCAGAGGGGAGGGAGGAAGGGGAGTAGAAGTTGCTTCCTTGCTACTCTCCACCTATCTTGTTCAAATAAAATTCATGTCATAATAATATTAGGAACACTCATTATGTCAGGGACTCTCCTTAGTGTTTTACATGTAGTAACTCATGAAATCTCCAAAAATCCAGAAAACTAAGGCCTAGCAATTGAAGTAAACGTCTCAATGGACATAACATAAAGATGTAGGCAGGCTAGGGTTCAGACCCAGAAGGCTGACTGCAGAGTCCACAGAAGTAGTCACTATCATACATTGATCAATTCTGTCAAAGTTAATATTGGCAAACTGCTTCAAGATAGAATGGCATAAAAATTTATGGAGTGGCTATTATATCAGATATTATGCTAGGCCTTTCTATTTTATCTCACAGAATCTTCAAAAATACTGTTTTCAAGTTTTTAGGGAGAAGGACATTTAGGTCCAGAGATTGAAGAGCTAGAACCAGGTCATACAACCAGCAGTGGACAGTTGACCCCAAGTTGTCTTGATTCAAATCCCGTGCTGCTTCTGCCACAAAACCCTGCGTCTCCATAGATGTCAGTCACATAGCTTTGGAAGAAACATGTGAGGAGGAGTCGGAGAGGAACCAAAGCCAAGTCAGGTCTATAGCACGTGTCATCTCTGCAAACAGATAGAGGGGATGTTTCCTGTCTGGGACATGTGCTAAGGTCCAATCCTTGATCCACAAGCACACTCACTCTTACTAAGGTCAGCTTATGGGTCTTGCTCATAGAAGGAACTCACCCCTTTCAAACAGCACGCACATATGCAAATCATCGGGCTCTCCCTGCCTCCCTGTCTCCACACGGCATCCTCTCACAAGGACCATGACACACCCCAGTTGTGGATCTCAAACTCAAGACCACAGCTACTGTTGTCAGATCTAGAAAGCAGGGTTTCCAGAAATGCTGAAAGGTGCTATATAGGTTTTGTGTTGCTGTGTTGCCTAAACCTGGATGAACACGTACAGGCAGATTTCAACATATGCCCCCAGGGCCCTGTTATACTTGGAGCTAAACGACAAAAGAGCTGGCTGTTCTCTGCAGTGCTGGCTTGAGACGCTGTAATTACAACAGTGGTCAGAGAAGAACTTGGAAGGCCATGTGTCAGGAGAATTTTTTTTTTTTTTTTATCATATTAAGGGAAGAAGACTAAACTCCCTAATAACGATATGGCCCCAGTTCTCAGAGTTCTGGGACACAGAGGAAGTCAGTTTTGCCCAAAACCAACTGGGGAGATGACGATTGTTCTTTACAACTGGCAAGTGCTACTTGAAGACATAATTCCGGGGTGGGGAGTGGAAGGGGGAGGGAAAGAAAGCTCTGAAATGCCCTAGGATCTCCCTGCTCAAAATGTGGTTGAAGGACTAGCTGGTGGCATCGGCATCCCCTGGAGGTTTGCCAAAGAATGCAGATTCCCGGGCCCCGTTCAGACGAACTGACTCAGAAACTAAACGACGGTATCCTGGTGATTCCCATGTGCTCTCAAGTTTGAGACGCACCAGCCAAGGACATATACAAGGAGGCAACTAGAGGAGGAAGGTGACGTCTGTAAAAGGTGTGTTCCTCCTTCCCGGGTGTCTCCGGTACCTGTGTCCTTCCAGGGACGTCATTTCCTTTGTGATTCTCCGAGCATCGGTATGCTGGAGGGGCCTCGACCATTTCACGGGGATCACGACAAAAGCCTACTCCCTGGGGGTCTGTGAGCTGGCGAGCTCTTCTTAGTCGTCAGATCACTTTGATTTGTCAGGCCACCATAGACAGGACAACGGCGGGGACCCTTTGCTCTGGGTGGTCTAGGGGAAGCCCTGCCTCAGGGCTTGGAGTCACCCGCAGTCCCTGCAGCACCCCCTTGCTAGTCAGTTTTGTAGGGCATGATTCATGGGGCAAGTGGGGAGGCAGGCTTATTCTTTACGGTCCCATCAAGCTGTCGTACCTCCAGCAAACAGGAAGGTGCAGTGCCTGGGATTAGGGTTGGCCTTCTCTGTTTATGACCTGTTTTCTGCCATAAATTTGGAGCAGGAGGGCAGAGTGATTGCCGGTTGTTGAGGAACTGAATGGGGAGCAGGAGGAGGTGAAGGAGGAGGGATGTGGGCAGTGCCATGAAAAAAGCAAACGTGGAGCCGGTGTTCCTTCAAGGTCACTCTGCTTCTGCAGCAAAAAACAAAACCACACAAAAATTGATTTTCTCATTTTCTATACGTCTGTGCCATTATGAACACAGAGTTGATAAAGTTCTGGCCAAAAGAAAGCTGTTGTTTTTGTTTTTTAAGATGCCACGGTGTTTACGAGAAGCCTAAGCAATGAAGCATAAAATCAGAAGCCACTGGAGGGGTTTTCTCATTGGTGCACGGCTGCAAATTCAGGAAATGATTTGTGCTTCATCTGATGGTGGTTCCAGAAGGAAAGAATGGGAGGACACAGGAACAGTGAGAGCAGAAGCAGAAAAAGCTAAGGGGCTAATCAGAATGTCCTGGATTTGTCCCAAGAGACTGTATGAAACCAGAGAGCCAATCACACTGTGTGCGTCTCTGTCTCTGTATGCACGTGTGTTTGCACTGGTGCGTCTATTTTCTGAGATACAAAACGTGGAAGTATATGGTAAAGAAAAAATAAACATCGGCTTACTAGTAACAAGCCAACTAATTTTTCAAAACTATGACCAGCCATGGTGATAACTGGAGCAAACATTTATTGAGCACTCCGCACGGCCGGGGCAGCGTGCTGTCTGCTGACACTACTTTACCTCATTTCATCTTCGCCACAACAGGGCGAAAGGGTATAACCGTTACTCCGCTCATCTCACAGACGAAGGGCGACTGAGATCCTGTAAAGTTACTTGGCCAAGGTCATGTGGCTGGTCTGTAGCAAATGCTTAACTCATATTCCGGGGAGGGGACATTGGCTCAAAAATATGTGCATAAACCACGGCCTTTGTCAACTTCCTGTTTCATTTTTGGGGATAAGAAGCCACTAACAGGTCAAAATGCAATGTTTTCTCAGGAAGAATCAGAGATTTATGTTGCAAGTCTGTCCTAGAAGAAGGCCTAGATTTGCTGAGCATAACTAGAAGGAAAACAACACAACACAACACACACACACACACACACACACACACACACACACACACACACACAAACTGTGGTCTTATTTCAAGGGGCACAAAATCTAAGGCAGTGATTTTCAGCCAAGGAACAATCTGTGCCCTCCCCCACTTCCGGGGACGTTTGTTGATGCCGACAGACATCCTTTGCTGTCATGGCTGCGGGAGGATGGGTCCAGGGGGTAGCACCCGGGATGCCTCCGAGCATCTCACAATGCACAGGATGGCCACACAACGAAGACTTACCCAGTCCAAAATGTCAATAGTGCTGAGGCTGAGAAACCTTGCAGCCATGCTATATTCAGAAAAGATCCTTTACCTGGTCGCTTTCAATTTATTTCAGTGAAAGTGAAGGTCTCCCCACCACAGACTGCTGTGCGATCCAAGACAAACACCTTTTTTTTTTTTTTTTTCACGGCCACTTTATAGAAGTGCAATCTGGCCAGTAAGGCAGGCAGTTCACACTTACAAAGAAGCTCAACAAGCACTGCTTGCCCCTGCGGAACACGGCTGCCATCGCCTGCTGCAGGCCCACATGGCATCAGCTGGCCACGCCCGGCATAGCAGGGGTGGTTCCAGACCACAGGTCCCGAGACGCTACAAGCCAAATGAACCTCACCAAGTCTGCTGCCCCATCTCTACGACCTAGTGGTCTTCAGAAATACAAGATCTGGGAAAGCAGCACCTGGGTGGCTCAGTCGGTTCAGTGTCTACCTTCAGCTCAGGTCATGATCCCAGGGTCCTGGGATAGAACCCAATTTTGGGCTCTCTGCTCAGGGGGGAGCCTGCTTCTGCCACCGCCTCTGCTGCTCCCATGGCTGTGCTCCCTCTTTCTCTCTCTCTGTCAAATAAATAAACAAAATCTTTTAAAAAATTTAAAAAAGATCTGGGAAAACTGTGCAAGTGTATAATTTCAGATCCTTAAGCTACTTTTCTAGCAAACTTCCTTGCCAGGCTTAATAGGATAGAGGGTCATAGCCCAAAGTGGCTTTACTCAAGTAAATAGTCACCTACCAAAATCCTGGATCCTAATCCGTATCAACCCACCCCATTCCCAACTTGCTGACTCATGCCACTGTCTTGCTTTGCTTTCGAATCTACCGGCCACTCCCACTGTCTAAAATGGGTATTAGCAGGATTAGAGGTAAATTGTGTTGGCACAAAATGAAGAACCATAAAGATGCCAGGGAAAAGAGACCCCAGAAGGCAATAAATTGGAGGTGCTTATTAACCAACTCACTTGGTAGGCGTTTTGACAAAATTTCATATTTTTATGATAATTCTCACCATTTCATTTCTTTAATTCCTATTTCATTGTCTGACCGCTTGATTTAACACAGGATTATTCTAAAAAATGAATTCTTGATTAACTTTTTTTAAGAGGTGGAAAAAAAATGAAATGGCATTTGTTTGTACCATACCTTCTGAAGCTTTATTGGGTTGCTCACTGAGCGGAAATAAAAGATTTCTGACTTTGGCCAGCCATTCCACTGCAGTGATAATTAAGCAAATCTTATCAAAAAAAAAAAAAATCTCTTTGCTGCATTTTGAATCCTTTTCCCTGCACTAGTTGCTCTCTTTCCAAGACAGCAGGACAGACCATACCAATTTAGGAGAATTTGCAATATCCCAGATGGCAGAACTTTATTGTTAAAGTGAGCAATTTTAGCTATTCCCAACACAAAGGCACACTTGCCATATCTTTCCTATTCTAATTTTCTAGCCAACATTAAGAAGAGAAAGAAAGAAAAGAACACTATCTCTGAAGATAATCTTATATCTCAAAATTAACCCATAATCTCCTCCCACTTATTATGTATATGTACTAATTTTTATTTAAAAAAAATAGAAAGTACAGTATGAGCTTTGGAGCTAGAAAGAATGAAATTCCAATCGGGTTCCACCACTCAGGAGCCTTCTGAACCTGGGTAAATGCCTTGACTAGTCTTAGCCTTGGTTTTCTCATCTGGAAAAAGGAGGTAATAGGAAAACCATAGGTTAAGTATCCATCCAACAGGTACTGTTGCAGGTGGGATCAGACTCTGGAATTTCAGTGTGTTTTCCCCTGGTGAGATAAGTCCTCAAGAACCTCAGCTAAATCTGGCTTACCTTGTTTATTGCTAGATGGAAAAGGAGCCATCAATCAGCTGAGCCTTACAATTCCTCAGGTAAGGATCCCACGGAATAACAGTCAGGGAATTGTCTGCATGTAAGGAAGATTGACAGGCCCCAACACAATCACTTTCCTTTCAAAGAGGCAGCCACAGCACAGAGAAGAGTGGGATGTGTTGGTAGATAAATGAAAAGGCCCTCTTCCCTTTTGCTAGGATTCCCCTCTCCTTGGTTTCCTCTTGCATGCTGATCTGTTTCTCCATTTTGTTTTTCTCCCATGTTCTCCCTTTCCTTTTGCTTTCCCCTCCAGGCTACATTTAACATTTTCTAGTCACTTGCTATTCTGCTAACCTTCTTTCCCTTCCCATTCTTCTCTTTAAGTATGCACTTGCTAAGTGACACCACAATTCACCATGACAAACCTCGGAACATTAGGGGATCTTGCTAACCCCGGATCATTATTTAATTTATAGAAGTCTCTGTATTAAAATCATGACTGGCACTAGCACCTTTGTGCTGTGAAAATGATTGAAGGGCTTGCTCCTCTTTGCACATTATTTCCATTATACACTTCATGTGGCCCTTTCCGCACAAGCTTAATATTCTAGAGAGAAGTGATCCTAACTTTCACTGAAACCTTCAAGAAGAGGTTAAGTTCACTTCCAGGTCTTTTTATGATAACAGCAA
This sequence comes from Ursus arctos, assembly GCF_023065955.2. NCBI lineage: Eukaryota > Metazoa > Chordata > Mammalia > Carnivora > Ursidae > Ursus > Ursus arctos. The sequence goes on from NW_026622930.1 coordinate 22,600,909, forward strand.
TTTTAAGAACAATGATATGGAGACATTCATGACTGAATGATATTTTGGAGTCTTCCAGAACTCAAGGTTATACTGAGGCTAAAGCTTATCTCCTGTATCCCTAAGCCCAGCACTTTAAGAACAAACTACATTTATTTATGCATAGTCTATAGTCCCTTTTCTGCAAATGTCATTATCTGTTTTAATTACGGCATTACAATGGGTCTGTTCCTTGACTTTAAATAACCTTTCCTGAATTTAGCAGCTCACCTAAACTCAGTTACGATCTCCATGGATGAAAGTACCTGCTAAACACAAGGTTCTTTGACATACATGATTTCATTAAAAAACTCTAAGCCATAAATTATTATCCTCACTTAACAACCAAAGAAACTGAGATTCAAGCGGGGAAAGCTGGTGGTAAAGTGTCTGGATTTAGAAGGACCATTAAACATATGGTCCAAAATCAACAGCTATGGAAAGGAAAAGTCAGAATTTGCACTCAGGTCTTTCTACTGTTACATCAATGTGTACCCCATTTATTCCTACTTTTGTGTGCTTGCTCATGGTGTTTCCTCTTCCAGGAATGCTTTTCCCACAATCTTTGTTTCTTGAAATCCTACCTATGCACGAGACTCAGGCCTCACATGCCCTCCTCCAGGGACAGTCTAAGATTCCCCTAATGCCCAGTCAGCCTTCTTCACCTATCTTTGTAGCCACAACATTTTGTGGCGCTCTCTCAAACTCTCTTAGACTATTTCAAAATTAACCACAATTTGAACAAACAAACATTTTCTAACATTAGAATTATTTTATATTTGCTTCTCTCCAGGAACCTTTATTCATCTAGCTATTCACTACTTCATGATCCAATTACTGGGACTTACTTTGTACAGGACACTGATGCATATGGGGGTGAGCAAATTCAGTGGCATTCTTACTTTCATGGAGTTTAACACCGGGGGCAGGGATGAACAATGAGGGCAAAATAATTTAAAAATGTGATCACTGGTATAAAAAAAGCTTTGGGGTGATGAGACAGAGGGTAACTGGGGAGGCCACTTGAGAGTAACAGAACACTTCTCGGGAGTGACATTGATCTAAGGCCTGAAGACGGAGAACAATCAGGTGATGAAAAGACCATAGGAAAGGCATTACCCTTGGGGGCCTGGATAAGCCCTGGACTGGTGAAGACGTCAGAGAGAACTATGAGCGAGAATGCCAAGACTAGAGCCTGGAGCAGGGACAGGACGGACAGATGTTTATCTCCTACACAGCAGCGGACAAATGGTGTGGTGTAGAACGTGTGTTTGGAGTCTGGCACAACCGGGTTCAAAACTGCCTTGTCCCTTACAAACTGTGTGACCTTGGACAAATTTCTCATCTGATTCTTAATATCCTTATATAAAGAAAAAACTGGAGATAATGAAAGAAAACAATAAAGGCATCGAATGGAAATTGTGTTGTGTAACGCCAAGCTGGAAACCCGCGGGACTATGAGGCCCCAAAACAGCTATGGGTTCCAACCTGGGCAAATACAGAGTTCTCAGTAGGCATGTCACCTGCAGTGCCTTGAAGCTGATGAAAAGGCAGGAGAACACAAGGCCTGCCTTGCCTAAGGCCCAGCTCTGAGACAGAGGCACCGCCATATTCCACGGAGATGGTGTCAAGTTTTGTGATTAAGCTGGGGCCTCTCCTCAGAATGCAGGGTTGGGTTTTGGTGCTGTCACCCTGTACCACGTTGACAAATGAACACAACACTCTCAAATGCTGACTCTGGTTTCTGAATTCTAAAAGTAGAACGCATGCAACAATAGGTTTCATTCTTCCCTGAACCCAATTTACCATCCTCCTCACACGTAGTAGAGATGGCCTTCCACAGTGCTCAGTCACTCACTGAAATGAAGAAATCACCCATATGTCAAATAAAAAAGGAGAATTTGTCCAGAGATCAAGACAGAACGGAGGAAGGGGAGGCCAGAGATACTGCTCACCCCTGGCTCTGCTGACCAAGGAGCATCAAGGGAACCCCTCCTTGGATTTCACTTTGATGTCCGTACGGCTTCCTGATGCAAAGGTAAAGTGTAAAGTGCATTTTGTAACACTTCTAGAAGATGAAATCAGTCATTCCTGCCCCCAAATAAAATGAAACCTTAAGCAGTCGACATTAGTTACCTGGAGACGAGAAGAGTAAAGAAAGCATACTCATCGTTGGAAACTCAGAAATTTAGAGGCAACTTTAAATGGAAAAACAGAAATCTGCAAGAAAATTTGGCCCTACAAAGAGAATCGATTATTTTTATTATTTTTAACTGAATAGCCACACTCAGAAAATTAGGTAATGATATTTTTCTTCAATAATTGAAAAAGTAATCCATTTATTTAATATTCTTCTAACACCACTTTCACACACAGCAAAAATCCTCCCTCCAGTATGTTATAAAGCTTAAGTCTACTAAATTTTACCAGCAGAGAATAAACTCTTCATCTGTTCTCTGTCTTTTCATTACATATTTGTATGCCTTTAGGTCTCTGTTTGTTGACTGTGGGGCGTGGGGAAAGAAATAATATTCTCAACGGTTTTTCCCAGATAAATACCCTATAAATTGCAAGTAATACTTCTTGTACTCAATGAAGATTCAATATATTAGAACGGGTCTGGATTTTTACATGGCGGTATTTACTGACATTAATAATTATATGGATTTACAAATAACCACACACACCCCCTTCATAGAGTGCCTTAATTAACTTGTCCAGGATTTGGAATCCCAACAGTCTACGAAGTCAGCAGGATCATTAAACCCAATCATATTTTCAGCCTAACCTGATATTTCACTAGAGCCATTCAAATCAATTTACCCAACAGAGACATTTGTCCCTGGCCTGTCACCACAGCCCGTACCAAGCGTCCTACACTTCTTTATCTTTTGGCAGGGCCATCATAAGCGAGCGACACAGAGGGTGATGTATGAGAACTCAAATAAGTCATAAATCCCGCAGCCTGTCATCTCCCGTCAGGCGGACTGAATTTACGCCCACTGGCCTTGGCAATGGCTCTTAGCTCAGCTCTGAGAAAGTCAACTTAAAATGACACACTCTGTTAGGAGTGAATCTCCTCTCAATGGGACCAGGAAGAGGGAAAACCCAGAAGAGAAGAGGGAAAGGGGAGATATCAGGACGCTTTTCCCTATAACTTGGGTGGAGGCCACCAGCCTCTTTTCCCTTTAGAATAACTAAAATAACTTTAATAGAACAACATTCATTCCTGCTTCATCCCTCTTATAAAATGGCCAGAAATCATCCATTCTATTCTGCCTTCTAATTGGAGTGAATGGTACAGAATTAAGAAGGTAGCGAGTGGTACTCAGGTCCTATGCAGCTATCATATACCACAGTAACAAAGATCTGCCCAAGGAGCTCAGGAGCTCCAGGCATCTTAAGGGCACGGTGAATGATGGAAATAGGTCTTACGGGTGTGAAAACTTTCCACTTGTGTGCATCTGCGTGGGCATGCATACACACAGGGGCTTTTTATCACAGTTTTGGTTAAAAGCAGAGTGAGAGATCTGTCAAGCCCGAAAGGTCCTATTCTTTAGGTAAAATGTCCCCTATATCACATGGCATCTTCTGGGGATAGGATTTTATGTAACAGCTACATCTGTTTCTGGATGGGGAAGCTATAGCCCTCTCCTCCTCTTTCCTCATCTAAAAAAAAAAAAACAAATGTTATTTTAAACCCAAGTAAATATAAACCAAGGTGAAATCTAGAGTAAATCAAAGATACTAGAAGTTTAAAGGGGGGGAGGAGAAATAGTGGCCAACGATTGTTTAAGACACTTTTTTATCCCTCTAAAAGAAATAGAGGGGAGCCTGGGTGGCTCAGCCGGTTAAGCATCTGCGTTTGGCTCAGGTCATGATCCCAGGACCCTGGGATCGGATCCAGCCCCACATCAGGCTCCCTGCTCAGCGGGGAGTCTCCTTCCCCCTCTCCCTCTGCTGCTCCCCCTGCTTGTGCTCTCTGCCTCTCTGTCAAATAAATATATAAAATCTTAAAAAAAATAAAAGAAATAGAAGTTTTGCCATCCGTAATATATATTAAAGTTAACGCAAGTAACTCCACCTAGTCACCCCTTCCCTTCCCTTCCCTTCATTTGGATGGTCAACAATAGCGTAAGAACAGCAACCGTGCCTTCTCTGTACATCTCATTATCTAGCTTTCTTAGTATACATCTTGAGTAGTGCAATTTACTTCAATGTCACCAAGGAAGCCAAGTCCCTTCGGGACTGTCATTATCATAAACCACAATCTGCTGCCAATTTATATGTCCTTATCTGCTCCTTGTTGTAACTTCCTTTTAAAAGCAAACCAAACCCAAACAACAACAACAAAATAATGACCAAGTAGTTTAAGTCCTGGTTTCCATTCAATCTTGTGCCTTTTCCATCTTTGTGGCTGTTTTGTTTTTGCCACTGTATTTACCTGTGATTCATCCAGCTCATGGAACCAGGGATAAACAGAGAGCGCACCTTACCGTGCCCTCTCCCCACCCACAGGCACATCACTGACACCATTGGAAAGAGCCTGGCATACCTACACTTCACTTTGGGAAATCACTTTTTCTTATTCCAGACAAGACACCAGAACAAGATCATACTAAATTTAAAACAATCCATTAGTTATGGTGTTACTTTAAGCAAGGAAAACGATTTGGTGCTATGGAATTTTGCTATAAGAAGTTGGGGGTGGGAGAATATTTTATCAACTATTATATAAACAATCTACTGATTTCTGAATTTAGTAACTCTATCATTATATTTTTCTTACCTATCCTAAAGCAGTTAGCAGCGCTGAGTACAGTATAACCATCCTGCAGCATGGAAAGACTACCACGTAAAAACTTAGCAATACTTTCCGTATTTCAAAAAGAAATAAATGATAAGATAAACAACGCTGATGATGATTAATTTTTCCTCCTGGAAACGTTTAAACTTAGGCCAATAAAGTTATCAAGTGGATATTAAAATACCATTATCAGAGTAAAACTAGACACACACGTGCGCGCGCACACACACACACACACACACACACACACTTTAGAATTGTTTATAAAATAGCAGAGGAATGATTAGGTCCATTTATCCATCACCCCCAAAGAAAATCTAGAACAAATTGTATTTCAAATTAAAAGTAACTATGCTTAGACAAATAACTAGAAAGATATAGAAAATCTTCAAGATTAATTTGGGGTTAATGCCCCCTGGGCAGGTGATTTTATTTCTGTCCCTCTGTGTAGAAAATGGAAATCACCTAATTTAGATGGAGTTAGATTTGGAAGTTAAAACCCTTGACCACATGTGTCACTTGACACAGAGAGAGGAGATAGGATACAGTCATTGACCAAAATGCTTTGAGTTTCTGGGACTAAGATACTCTATAGCATAAAGTATATTTTACTAAAAAATCTATGATTTCTATGATATGTACATGTAGGAGATGGACAGAAATAGGACCTGTTCTTTTCACATGAATGGCTGTCAAAGGAGAATATCAGATCCCTTTTCATGAAAAGGCCAAATATGGCATGTTTTATATAATGAAAGGAATACATTAAAATCCTCGTGAAAATGAAAAATGAGACAAGGCTGAAGAGGGAGGCCTATTAAAAGGACAGTTCTCACTTAAAATAATTTATCTCAATATCTTCGTTCTTAACCACTGTACATGAATAAAACTTTAACTTTACTATTTTCTGTCAAATTTATTTTGTCTGCTGACCTTTTTCAATGCACCTTTAATAGAGTGAACTTAACAAATTTGCTTCCATTAAAAAAAAAAGGTTTACATTTATAGGAGAACGGGGGATTTTTCTTAAATGTGTAAGACAGCCAAAGTTAAAGTTAAACTTGATATTAGGGTGTGTGGATCCCCCCAAATTATTTTGATGTGTTATGTAAATCTGATGTAGAATTCTTAGACATGCCATGATTGATAATCTTACTCCCATGCCATTAGGAAAAGGGTTCATTTCATAAATGAATCCCTTATTCGTTTTCCAAGAGTGTTTGCTTATAATATGGAGTCACTTAGAGGTGTTTAGAATAGTATTCCTAATACTTAACTCCTGTTAGATTCAAACTGAATGCTTCATAAAAACCCTATTCTACACAATCCCAGAGGTTTTCCTTCCTTTGAGTAATCATGTTCATTTTTTAAATAAATCTGTATCATTGTTTGTTCTAAACTCTCAGTTATCAAAATGTATTCTTAAACCCTGTAGAACAATAAACTAAACTAGGTTACTTAGAAAAATATTATTATGTGTAACAAGACTACCGTTTCACCAAATTTGCATATAGGCACCATAATACTCTATTTTTCATAGCATTTTACACTTCACCCTTGCTTTTCTGTCTTTCTCACTTGATTCTCTCAACCCCACCTGCAGAGGAAAGTCAGATGGCAGCATTCCTGTTTCACAGATGGACTGGGGAGGCGGCTCAGAGACCTGAGTGACTGATCTAATAATTTCTCTTCTCACAAAATAAAATGTCTAAGTCCTTACAACTTTTAACATGCATATTTTAAAAATATATAAGAAATAAGGACCATAATGATGATTCCACAGGTAATAGTTTATGACTAACAGAAGTGACATTGTAAATGGTGGGCCTATTAAAAGGTTTCCATTTTCAAAGTGTCCTCCACCTGGGGTCAAACCAGAACCACAGATCTTAAACATCAGGGAGCATAAGAACCACTGTGGACCTTGGTACAAATACAGGTTATTAGTCTCCCCATCATGGACTGTCTGATCATTAGGTCCAAGGTGAGTCCCCTGGAATCAGTATTTTTTTTTTAAAGATTTTATTTATTTATTTGACAGAGATAGAGACAGCCAATGAGAGAGGGAACACAGGCAGGGGGAGTGGGAGAGGAAGAAGCAGGCTCATAGCAGAGGAGCCTGATGTGGGGCTCGATCCCAGAACTCTGGGATCACACCCTGAGCCGAAGGCAGACGCTTAACCGCTGTGCCATCCAGGCGCCCCTGGAATCAGTATTTTTGATAACCGACCCAGATGGTTTTCATGCACTTGATGAGAAATCCTTAAAACTCATATCATGTCCATAAACCTACTGAAATTCTGGGTCTTGTCTGTCTTTCTTTCTTTTCTTTTCTTTTTTCTTTTTCTTTCTTTCTTTCTTTTTTTTTTTTTTTTTTAAGATCCATGTCCAGCATGGAGCCCAATGTGAAGCCCAGTGTGGGGCCTGAACTCACAACCCTGAGATCAAGATCCGGGCTGAAATCAAGAGTTGGATGCTTAACCAACTGAGCCACCTAGGTGCCCCTTGCCTTTCTTTTAAGGGCACTGCTCCTGGGGTGCCTGGCTGGCTCAGTCAGTTAAGCCTCCAACTCTCAATTTCAGCTCAGGTCGTGATCTCAGGGTTGTGGGGTCAAACCCTGCCTGCATGGAGGGATGGAGTCTGCTGTAGTTTCTCTCTCTCTCTCCCTCTCACTCTCAAATAATTTTTTAAATGAATAAATAAAAATGAATAAATAGAGGCATGATTCCTGATATTCTTTGCTCAGAAAATACCTCTGGAAGGAGAAGTAGAATTATATGAAGCCAGGTTGTAATAGCTAAAGCAACTCTCTATCTCTCAATGGCTTCAGGTTCCAGCTGAAACTAGTCTCTACCCAGAGGAAGGCTTCATGGGATCTCACAAGCTCCTGACACAGTCCTGGGACCAAGATGGAAAGAGGTAAGTTTTGGTTACAGCAGTGCTTATTGGTTCTGACTTGTATTTCCCAAACTGTGTTCCTTAGGGCACTATATTTGAGTTTCTCAATATAGTAACAAAGGTGGGTTCCATACTCTCAAGTATTTGGGAAATTCTTGGTTGTGCATGCCTCTTCACTGTAGTTAGAACTGTGCTAACCAGGGTGCCTGGGTGGCTCGGGTCATGATCCTGGAGTCCTAGAATCAAGTCCTGCATCGGGCTCCCTGCTCAGTGGGGAGTCTGCTTCTCTCTCTGACCCTCCCCACTCTTGTATACTCTCTCTCTCAAATAAATAGTTTAAAAATCTGTAAATTTTTTTTAAAAAGGACTGTGCTAATCAAAAATGCAACTCTTTAGGAGAGACATATCCCCAACTCCCTGTCTTACTTGACCATGTACTCATCATAACGGATATACCTATGAACATCTGGAGCACACCAGTATTCCATAGAAACACCTGCCTACTCTTGGACACATATGCCTTTAGCGTTCAGATATTTAGTCAATAACTGAAAGTTATTCCTTTTAGTGGATTCTCACTTTAGGGTTGTTTGTTTGTGGAGGCAGGTTTCCACACACTATGAGCCAAGCACTGCGCCAGGGGCTACACGTACGAAGATGAATAAGGCAGAGTTCCTGCCCTCCACGTGTACGCATCGTGGGAGGAAGAACAGAGATCTGAACAGGTGAATATAAGGTGCAAAATGTTATGACAGAGGTTAACTCAGCACCTAAGAGGGGCACGAAGCCTGCAGTGCAGGAAAGTGGTAAAACTGATTCCTGGCAGGGTCAGAAGTCTGAGTCCTGAAGGTCAAGTAGGAGTTAGCTGAGTGAAGGGGAGGAAGAGAACAGCATGCAGAAGTTCTGGGAACTCAGAGGAACCCAGCGGAGAATGAGGGGAGGTCAGAGTGAAAGAAGTCTCTATAGGTGGGAGTGATAACCGTAATTAACATTTATGGAAGGTTACTGTTTCTCTACAAATCACCTTACTGGCACTAACTAGCTTTCATTACCAGCAACCCTACAAAGCAGGTGACATTATCATTCCCATTTCACAGAGGAAGTAACTGAGATGCAGAAAAGTCATAGCACGCGTTCAGGGGCACAAGGACTGAAAGAAGGGAAGCTAGGATTTGAACCCAAACTCTAGTGCTTGCTCTCCTACCTACCACTGCATACCATCTTGACTCTCAAGATAAGTATCAGACAGAAAAAAATCCCAAATACCATGCATCAGAGCACAGATTTTATCCTGAAAAAAATGAGGAGCCATCGACTAGTTTTAACCAATACATTGCTACGAAAGCTCACCAAGTACCCGACGGAGCTGGCTGCAGTGTAGACAATGCACGTCAACGAGGGGGGAGCGAAGGCCTGGAAACCAGCCCTAAGTGGGTAGATTTACATATATATATATATATATATACACACACACACACACATACATACATACATACACACACACACACACACACACACACACACACACCAGGTGGGGTTAACAGAACAAGAAGACTGGCGGATGTCACCTTCCTCTCTAAGGCATCCTAGGTGAGACAGAGTATGGCCTCACAGGATACACTCAATATTTTTTTTGCCACTTTGGGTCAGTTCTGTTCATGGTAGAAACATGATTAGCTGAAGCGGGAATGTCTGACGATAATCAGCTAAGTGCTCAGTGATAGGAGAGATCTTAGTAATACCCTCCCGACCCCAGCACAAGGACCGTGGGAGTATATACTCAGTGACTATTTGAGGCACAGGATTTCACTGAGTTGAATTAAATTCAACGTAATTACCAAAAATTTTAGGAAGCTTCAAGGTCTTGGAGGTATGTCCCATCTAAAATATCAAATACCCTCTAAGTATCAGTTGCATAGACTTGACTTTTTAATGATGTATTAATGGATTATCAAAGTTAATGGGGTTCACATAGGATACGGAAGAAATTTATCCTAAACTAGAGGGAAGAGAAACATCTGATTCCCTTGGTTAGTTGGTTTTGTCAAATCCAGATTTCCAACCTGGTTTTTTTGTTTTGTTTTTGTTGTTGTTGTTGTTGTTGTTGTTGTTGATTTCAAAAACCTTAAAGCCTTCTTCACATAGCCCTGCGGTCCCAGAAGCCAGTCCTTTCTCCCCAGTACCACAAGTAAACAAGCAACAACAACAACAACAACAAAAACCTTAGAGATATAACTGGATTAATTTACATAAGGTCCAATGAAGATGCATGTTTTTAACATGTTTATATTATAAAATAAATTTTACTCCATTTACAATTCCCTCTTGTTTTGGCAAACCAAAGTGAATACATTTTAATTGATTAACTCTCGATACTAGTTTTGATTTTGGATACACAGTATAAACAATCATTAAAGGGGGATTAATTTGGCTATACCAGATGGATTCCAATCTGTTTTGCAAGTTTATTGCAATTCTCATTTTCTTACAGAAATGAGTAGATTTGATAGCTTTCACTGTCCTTGTGAACCTCATAGGGACCTCATTCTCATTCTTGGTTTGGGCATTCTTTAGGAACAGGGAAAAGATGGGTACTTTGCAAATAGCCAAATCCTGGTCCTCATGTTTCTTATTCACAAATTTCACCTAAAACACCTTACCCATCTTTACAAATCATTGATTTTATTTCACCTAGCATTAAAAAAAGAGTTAATTCCAAAAATGAATTATCTACTAGGTTTCTGAGATAATTGCTTATGATGTGGAATCATTTAAAACTTACTTTTATGATACAGTTTTATAAAAGGTTAAATATTTAATCTTTGTTGGATTTAATATTCTGAATTTATATTTTATAACAATTCAATTCTATTAAATAAAACAAAAAATCGCCTCTAAACAGTTAAATGAAAAGTCCATTCCCTGTGGTCCCCTTAGGCTAATCATTCAACGAAGTAAAAGGTTTCCATTACACGCCTAGGAACTTCCTATCCAGAGAAAGAAATCCTGATAGAAACTTGGTATAGATGAGCCATTTCCAAAAGAAAGGCAGAAATGGGATGAGAGGTCCATAAATAGATTAAAAGATGATCCCAAATAGAAACGTTACGGAAACACACCAACATCCTCCAAAAGTTAGGCGTGGGTCATGAAAAATGATCTGGAGATACAGAGAGAGGCAGAGTAAGAGATAAACTGTCACACTAAAACTTTCAAGAACCCAGAAACAGCCATTAAAAGAGTGACAGACATTGGGAAGATTAACACCAGAAGGCTAAGCCCTAAAATGAAACAGTCCTAGGTAGAGAGGCAGATACTGACACAGGTGGAGAAAGGCTCCACACCAAAAAGGGATCAAGAAGACACAGGAAGAACCACAGAAAGCAATAAAAATGGAAAGAAAAAAGAAAAAGTGAGAAACTCTACAATGGAAAGTTTAAAAAAAAACAAAAAAACCCTAACCGAGAAATAGACAAAAAACCACACACCGGTGCAGTTTGAGGTATTGGGACTCTGTCTTTAGAAAGTGAGAAAGTACAGAGATGCTTAGAAAGTACTGGATTGTGAAAGTTGCAGGTCTCCGGGAAGGGGCTGTAGGGTAATGTCTCACCCTTGCAGATGGGTAGGAGAAGTCCATGAGCAGGTGTCCAGGCACGGCTCCTGGGTCAGCACGGGTCAGCAGAGTGCCAGCTGCTGTGTGTTGGAGGTGTTTCCCTGGAACTCTCAATCTACGTACGGTAAAGCACCAGGAGTCTATCCAAAGCAGTGATTCTCGACCGGCTCGAATTTTGCCCCTCTCCAGGAGACATTTGGCAATGTCTGGAGATATTTTTTTATTGTGATGACCGGTGTGTATGTGTGGGTGTGTTACATGTGGACAAACTATAAGCAACTCGTGGGTGGAGGCCAGAGAATGGCTAAATATCCTACAATGTACAACACAGTCCCCCAAAGAATTATCTAGCCGAAAATGTCAACAGTGTAGCTGTTGAGAAGCCTTGCCCTACAGCTGTATTCTCACAAGGAGAGAATCTTTTCCATCCATCTCTAAACAGGAATTTGCCATCCCTGAAATAGAATCAGGAATTTGCATATCAAAGTCTCATAAATTGTCCCTCTCCAGCCTCTTGACTTTTGGGCATGGGAGCAAGCATTCAAAGTGACCTCTGGCAGCCTGCTAGGAGGTCTGGGTCCTGCTACTATTAATTAGCTGAGTGGTTTTGTTCACAGAACTGTCTCTGGATTTCCTTTTGTCATCAGTGAAGTGGAGGGCCAGAGGAGAACAGCTGTTCCCAAGCCTTCTGAGTTTAAGGGTCCCTTTTACAGGGATTAAAAAAAAAAAAAAAAAAAAAAAAAGACACAGCCACTTGAAAGCAATCATACTTTTAGTACTTTAGCATCTGTTAATTGAGACAATACAGACAATTAAAATATTTAGTAAGATTCAAATATGCACTTTTATTCTAATTTGGAATTAGTCTAGCCTTCCAAAAAATAATATATAAACTTATGCAAAACAGATTATGCATTATTAATTGGATTTACAGACAATACTTGGATTGCAAATAAGTTTATAGATTGTGTACAATAATGCTGGGATTCCCTGCCCCCCACCCCTGACTCAACTGGAACTGCATTTCTAATTGTCTCCGATGTCTCTTTCTACAACAGACTGCATGGTGGGGGGGCGGGGTGAGGGCAGCAGGCAGGGCACGTAAATAACTTCAGTGTCGCTCAGGTAACGGGTGAGGAAATGCACTCAAGAAGTTAACAGTGAAGAATGAAGAACTGTCCCCTTAAAAGACAGCAAATGCTACTGGCCTTCATGGGGAAACCTAATCTCATTCTAAATCTTACCGTTTCTCAAAAGAATTCAGTTATCTCCATTTTTTTTAATGCTGGCGCAAAGATTTAAAATACTGTGAGCCAAAAATAGCATGTTTGTAAGACAATATGATTGACACACCTTTGGGTGAATTCTGGATAATTAAAATTTTGTAATTTAATATAATTGCCCCAAACTCTGATGAGAAAATCCCATGAAATAATGAAGACCAAACACTGAACATCAAGTACAAATATTTTTAAAACATAAGGACATACAAAACAACAACAACAACGTAAGGACATATAAACTCTATTTCTCTCACCCCTTACATTGAATCCAAAATCAAATTCTAACAGACCTACCTTCAAAATACACCCCTAATATAAGAATACCATCTAATCCAAGCTGCCAGCATCCCTACTGGCTAACCTGTCACCCTTCAAATGGGTCTCCCGGCTTTCAACATCATCCCTACCACCTGTTTACACAGCATCCAGAACCGTATACTTTAAAACAAATACCACATTATTTCACTGCCTTTTAAAAACGTCCAATAACTTACTCTGCTCAAAAGTACTACATTGTCTGGCACCCATCCACCTGCCCACCCTCATTTCCTGTTCTCCCATTTGCTTCCTTCTCCCGCAATACATCAGTCCCTTGACATCCCTCTAACACACCACTCTCACTCACCTCAGGGCCTTTGCACTTACATTTCTTTCAGATGAAATACTCCTCCTTGGATAGCTACAGAGGTTGGCCACTCCTTTTATTTTAGCCTCTACTCAGAAGTCACCTTCTCCGAGATGCCTGCCTAAATATCTAAAACCACAGATATGCTTCCCCCTGTCCTACCATTCTCCAGCCCTATACACAGACTTAGTTGCCTTCACTTTATCTATTATCACTTTATATTATCTGATAGGATACTGTATATATTGTTTGTTCTCTCCAATTTATCCGGAAGTTCCACAAAGGCTGGTATTTTTGTCTGTTCACTTATGTATCTCAAGTACCCAGAACTGGTACAAAATAGACGTTCCGTTAATATTTGCTGGGAAAATGAATGAATGCATGAACATAAAACCTCTAACAAAGCAGAAGGCAAATACAAGTGACAATGGTGAAATGTTTGCAAACGTTATCTGACAGCCTGCCTTATAATATCATAATCATTATTATTATTGAAACCAAGCAAATGGATGCTAGATCGTTACAATAGCTACAAATTAATTGTAAGCTTCTTATGATCCCCTGGGGCAAGTTAGACCATCACAAATTCACTCAGTTGGAATATATCAGACGCGGATTGACATGCTGGATTCCCTCTATCCCTCTGTCTCTCTTTCCCTCCTTCCCTTCCTTCCCACCTTCCCTCCCTCCCTTCGTTTCTACTTTCCTTCCTTCCTTCTTCCTTCTCCCCTCCTTTCTACTTTCTTGCTTGTTTCCCTGCTTGTTTCCTTTCTTGCTTTCTTGCCTTCTTTCAAACATATGTATTATTCTTTTTTTTTCTATGTCATCTCCCCCTAGGGATCTCCCAGCTTGGCTGAGCATAGCTCCATGCCTACCCCTTATGCTTTCTCTCTGGAGTGACTGCTGCACTTGGACTGGAACCAGAATTACATTTGAAGCGGATGAGGCCATGAAAAAAAGAGCAAGAGAACTGGGCGCCTTCACAGTACCTTCTGTATATGGCAAAAAAGCTTTAGCAGCTTCTGGATCAATGGACCAACTGAAGTCTTCACCGTGTACTTTGCATCCCCCTGAATTCCCACCGATGACTCCCCTCTGCCAGGCAATGTCTCAGCCAGCCCTGACACTCCCCCACTGCAGAAATCTGGAAATCATTTAAGTGTACTTGCGCTCTTCATCTGTCATTTCCCAAACCCCCGTCATTTATACCGCAGGAAACAGTACATTAGCCACTAGACAGTTCCTAATCTGTCATTCCTTTTGTTAGATCCACTCTGTGCAATGCAGGGGCTGCTCAAAAAGACTTCCCCTCACTAATGAGGAGTCAGACTTCTAACCTTGCTCACAGTCTGTTCTTGGGCAAGATGGGCGGATGATGCTGCCAAGCCCAGGTGTGGCGCCTTGCTCTTTGGGATTGCCCTTTCCAGACACCGGGTTAGATAAGCCATTGAAAGAACATTGAAAGAGAGCTCCAAAATGAAGAAGTAGACCATTTGGCTATGCAGTGGTACAACTATTCATTTGATTTCAGCTTCTTCTGTTACCTGCCTAGCCCAGCCAAAATATGAAGGGAATAATGAAGAAGAGCCATGAGGTCATCACGTTTTCTGATGGCCAAAGTAGTGAACTGGGGGGTATCAGGATGCTGGCCCTATTTCTGCCATTAACCTTGGGTATCACTCCACATTCCTGGGACTCAGTATTTTCATCAATAATAATAATAGCTAACATTTACTGGGTACTTAATACATGTTACAGTAAAAGTTTTATACACATAATCTCAAATTGTCTTCATAACCGTGAGATAGATAATATCCCTCTCCCTATAATATAAATTCAAATAACACGTCTTCCAGAAGTGACTTGCCCGAGATCGCATAACTAGTAAGCGATCAAGCAAAACCTGATGTTCGAGTCTTACCCAATTCAAAGACAATGTCTAAATCAAGTTTTTAACATTTGGAGGGGGATTTGATAAAAAGCTCTGCCTTCTTTTCCTTGGAATATAGCACAAGCAAAGAAATGACATATACAACTTCAGAGAGTTCATAGAGTCTGGACATGACAGCAATGCCCTTTCCAGAGCTGAAGTTCTATGACCCTGTGATTCTTATGGCTGACCCCTTGGCTGCATAATTAAGCTGGTGGCTTGACCCTTAACTAAAGAGGACATTACATTCTAAAAACCTAGATCCACACTGTACTATATATGCCATGGCCATATTTCAGGCAAGTGACAGCTAACCGCTAGCACGCAGCGGCAACCTTCAATTCATATTAACCTGCACCGGCATTATAACCAGCAACTAAAGGTAACAGATTCTTTATTCTAGATCCAATTCTACGTCCCCAAGCCATCCAGTCCCCCAGCTGTTCCCTTTTCTGTTTTGCTTTGTTTCATAAAGATAGTCATTTAACTTCCCGTCATCTTCAGCTCCTAATTGCCACAACCAGATGGAATAACTCACTGCTGGGTGAATAAGAGACTATTTCATTCTGTGACATTGACCGAGAGAGTCCGTGTCCCCACAGGAGAATTCTGATTGAATCACTTGGTTACTATTCCTCCCAACATCTGGCAGGGTTTTGCTTTTCCTTTTATCAAAAGGCAAAGAAAAATCCATGGCTTTTCAACACATTTGGGATGGATGGATGGATAGATAGATCAAGTTTTTAATTAAGAAACACACACACATAGGTTGCTGTAGCAAAAAGTTTTTTTTTTCTAAGAACTTCAATAAAGTATATGGAAAATTCTGTTTTGTGAGGAGTGGGAGGGAGATGGGTTAAGAATGTACTCTGGAATATGAATATATATATATGTGCTTATATACAACGTTTTCCCCCCAGGGTCATGCATGATTCTTGTACATGTGCTTCTTTTACCAGTCTTGCTAATTAGAGCTCTGCAACTCCCTCCCACTAAATGTCACTTTTCAGAAGCACGGTTCCTGTATGTGATGAGGTGATTGGACTCTATGGCTGATGGGCCCACAAATCGTTACTGATCTTACTTAAACATCTGAGACATGTGAGTTATTTTCACATACCTCAGTATCCACAGGTCAACACCTTCACCAACATTCAGAGAAGATTTCCTTTCCTCTCCTAATTACAAGATAAATAAATCTCAAACATTTGTGTATAGTTCCATTACTAGGGCAATCCTCTTCCCTGTGGAAAAGAATTTATGGGGACTAGGCGGTGGGATGTATCATCTCCCTTGATCCAATTCCTGCTTGTTTGTAATTGTCTTTGGGATTTTTCTGTACACCAACAAGGGCCCCAAATGGGAAGAGAAAAGGGGATGGACATTTACTGAGTACCTTCTATGTGCCATATAATAGGCTATGGGCTTTACTTCTTTTAATCATCACAATAACTCTAAGAGACAAGTATTTTATTAATACAACTGTTTAGACTGATAAGCAACTTAGATAAGTAAGTCACTCAAGACCACATGGCCATGCGGTTATGCATTTGATAATAAGCCAATCTGATGTCAGTGTTCATTTTTGTTGTTGTTTTTACTCTGCTGTTTCTCCCATCAAAAAAGGATGAAGCATTATTTTAATGAAGGATTTATTCCTTAATCTGTGCTATGGCTAATATTCCAGGCTGGTTCACTTGATACCAATTCTTGGCCACATTTTTCCAGTCCTGGCTCCCCTGTGGAAGCTTCAAAGGTCCAAAACTCAATTTCCCAGCTTCCCTTGCAGCTAGAGGGGGCAGATGATATAATTCTGACTTTACTGGCCAGTAAGATATACCTGGATTGCTGCTGTTGCATTACCCCTGCCTGGAGGGACATCAACTATCCTGTGACTCAGAGGCAATAATCAGGAGGCCAAAAGCCAACAGAAAGAGGATGTTGAAGCAGAAAGACAAGAGCATGGGTCCCAGAGGCATAAGAGCAGCTGTACCATCCTGTCCTGCATATTTCTGGACTTGTTGCTACTTAAAACCATCAATCTCTAACGGGTTAAGCAAATGTCAGTTGTGTTTTCTGGTAGTTGCTGCTGAACAGTTACCAATCACTAAAGAAAACAATCCAACTTCAGTAAGGGGCATCTTCTGTAAGATAGTTTCTATTGCAGGTGTATATTAAAAAAAAAAAACTATTTTGTAGACCTTTTTGAGTTTAGAGAGAGTGTTTAAGAAGGGAGAGATCAATATGAGCAGGAAAAGGGAAGATAAATTTCACAGAGAAGGTAGAAATTGATCTGGATCTTTTAGAAAGCATAGGGAAGGAGGCAGCTCTTTAAGTGGGGCATACACTGTGAGGAAAGTTAACAAGAGAAGAACACGCCTGGCATGTTCCAGGGATAGTGAACGTAGCCATATGACTTAAAGAAGGTTAGAGAACTAGGACAGGGTAGGTTAAGCAGGGCTGTGAAGCCAGCACACAGAGAGAACGGCGACAAGCCCTGAGCAGTCGTAAGACGGGTAGCAATGTGGCAACATATTACTCAAGGTAGTAAATCTGACAATAGTGCCTGAGACTGGTTGGTGTGGCAAACAGCTAGAGGCTGAAAAACAGGTAAAATGGTATAAAAATCTAGATGTAAAAGGATAAAGAGTCTTAGAAGGAGCAGGAATGGAAAAGAATAGATAGATTGCAAAGACCTTCTAAGAAGGATTCCACAGGATTTTGGGAGGAAGGCATGGACACAATAAAATGGTAAAGTCTCAAGGGGTGGAGAATGGTGGGGTGTTTCGAGAGAGAACGAGGAAGGGCAAGGAGACCTGGCCCTGCAGACAATCAGAGGCAGCTCTGAGCTTTCCCTTTACACCAGGGGACACCATGCCTCTCAGAAAGGCATGGAGAGAGCACCAGGCCTGCCTCGATGGACGGCTGTGTTAGAAATGGCATATTTAACAGTTGCTTAATAAATACTTTCTACTGCTGTCATTAGTACTTGTAAGTGGAGAAAGTAGGTGAGCTTCCTCATCTGTAGGAGAATTTCACTGATGAACAGGGTTTCCAGGATCTTTGAGAAACTGACAGAATACTGAGAGCAAGACTTCAAATATTGTAGGGACAGTTTGGGGGATAGCATGATACAGATTACAGTGTTATACCTAGCCCCAAAAGGGCATCATGACCATGTCTGTCTCTACAGATCATTAGTGAGAATGATCAACACTCCCATGCAAAATGACTCTAAATTTCCAGGTGATACAAAAGTCTCAGTTGCTCACAAAACATATCCCTTTCTAGTTTTGCCCCACTCCCATCCCTAACTGGGATGGCGCTCACTGCTGTGTGTGCGGATTATGGCATGGACTCACTCGTCATGGTATTACGTGATCACAGAGAGCATTCAGTCATTCTGTGATCTCTGGGGTGACACTGAATTCATTCACTTGTGGCTCAAGAGACCTCAGAGAAGAGAAGGGGAGGGCAGGAGAGCAAAGGAGAAAGGAAGGAAGGAAACTGGAGAGGAAGGATGAGGAAAGGGAAGGAAACACGAGGGGAAAGGAAGGAAAGCGAAGGGGAAGATGCTTCCCAGTGTTTTGCCTGATGTGAGATGATGTGGTGTTTAGATGTAGATGGTAGCAACCTTCTGTGGGTGAGAATTCATCTTAAGTCATTTCCTGGAGTTTCAAATGAAGAAGCAGCTCACATTTTTTAAAACATCAATAATTGCTAGGCACTGAGCTACCACGATTCTACCGACTCCAGCTTGTCTGACGTCACTGTACGTGCTGAAGGACTCCTGGTAGGTGCTACAGTAACTCCACATAAACTGAATGTAGATCACCTGCAGCATGAACTCTGCGCAATCTGTCCTCTCTGCCTGGACCTTTCTCACAACCACGGGTCTCCCTCACTTCACTTCATCTCTACTCAAATACCTCTCCCTCCAAAAAGTCCTCCCTGATCACCACCTGTCCCATTCCTTCTCTCCTTACTTAATTTATTTTTCTTCAGAGCCCTTTTTTTCCTCATTATATGACATATGTGTGTTTGTTAATTATCGGTCTCTCCCATCCAATGAGAGCTTCAGAAGTTCAGGGCTTGGTCTGCTGGGCTCAGCCCATCCCTGCAGTATTCTGAGTATGACTGGGCACACAATCAGTTCTAAACTCCTATGGAAAGAAACATACCGCATTCCCAAAGATACTAAGAATCTGTCCTCAACTTTTAGAAAACGACATTCCCCAAGCAGTTGCAACCCCTCGGGTCGGACAAGAGGCTGCCACTGAGTGTCCACCGGGATTGGGTCAGAAGCCTGCTGTTCCCTATCACCGGGAGCCTTTAGAAGAAGAGGAGCCAGGGACCACATGCCAGCTTTAATTCCTTCCCTGTGGAGTCTTGGCCACTGGGACCCCATAATTTTTCTTTTCCACATGGACTCCAAGCAGTTGACACTTGCTCAAAAGGCTCTAGCCTCTGCTTTATAACAAATAACGATGACCTAATCTGAGGTAATGTGGACTCTGATCACGGCTAGTGAAGACACGGTGGCCGAAATTCTGTTTGCAGCACACAGTACCATTAGGGAAGATGAATCACCTTTGAACCAGCACTTCTCTATCCTGGCTCCAAGCAGCCAGAGAAAAGAGGGAAGAAGCATCCATCCCTTCATCCAAGCAACACCAAACGTGGCTGCGGCAATCCATCAGGCGAGGGGCATGGGGGCACTGACCCACTGCAGCAGGACAGTGTTGCAAACAAACTTCAGGTGTCCAGATAAATATGGAGACAAACATCCCCACGGTGCTAGAGAGTAGCGCAGTGTGTGGAGGAAGTCACGGGGTGACCGCTCCTGTAGTTAGATGTGCGTTCCCAATAACATGGCAGGAGAAATCCAAATTCTGGCCTTTCGAGGACCATCCCCTGATCCTTCTATTTAGACATGAACTCTGAGAAGACAGAAGCAATGTTCATTTCATCTGTGCATTTCAGAGTGACTCTGACAGCACCTACCATATAAATGACCATAAGTAGAGAATCGGGAAGCATTTATTAAATTCCTATTTGTGCAAGGTGCATTGAGCTAGGTCACGTTCTTTAGGTTTGGTGCTTTTCTTCTAAAAGCCTGCAGTCAATCCGAAAGGGAACTGTATGGCAATTTCTAGTGCCCTACTTTTAAATCCCTAAGAAAATGTATTAAAACATTGTTTACCCAGAATAAGTAGGGCTTGACCTGTTCTGGGTTCACAGTATTTCTGGAGTTTAGATTCCTTAACTATAAAAAAAGCACCCTAAGAGAAAACATAAAAACCAACAATTGTACATAACATATATCTTTGTACAATTGCAGTTCAATGTCG
Source organism: Ursus arctos (assembly GCF_023065955.2). Lineage (NCBI taxonomy): Eukaryota > Metazoa > Chordata > Mammalia > Carnivora > Ursidae > Ursus > Ursus arctos. The sequence continues at coordinate 22,621,434 of NW_026622930.1, forward strand.
CAAACAGCTGTCGCCCCACAAAACACACAAAGAAACAAGAACAGCGGCAAGTCATACACCACCCGGGGACGGTTGCGTCCCTATCCCCTTGCCCCTGAGTCTTGAATCACCTACCCCTACAGCACAAAGTGGGCTGACCTTGCTGACCTTCGCAACGTCTACGATGATGTCATTGCCATCTACATATTCTTTACTTATTATACGGCATGGATTCAAACAAGTGGATGATCGTGTTTAAAATAAAGAATCTTCAAAGAGTTCTATTGTACGATGCTGCCAGTGTTTAGGTACTGTGGGGCCACTTTTCTAATTATTCACATAACCTTGCATTCGTGCACTAAGAACCCATTGTTTGCGCCACCTCTTCTGGTGCTTATCACCGTCAATCCTGTACTCGAGCAAATGGTGCATTCCCATCCTCTCCATTAGACTGTAAGCTCTTGAAGCATGGGCTGAATCACACTCATCCACAGATCCCCTGAAGTGTCTGGCACTTTCCAAGTGAATAGAGGCACTTAATAAACATCAGTAGAATTGGATTTTTTGAAGAGACCAGACATCAAAAGAAGTAAAATGAAATTAATTTAATTGAAGCTTATTAAAATGCACTTTCGACTCTCCCTCCACCGCACAGGAAATTCAAGCCAGCATGAGCGGGAGGGCATCTTCAGCATCAAAACTAAAGACTACTGTCCTTTAGCCTTTTGCTATACCTAGGTGACATGGTGATAGTTCAGGTCAGGAAGACCTGCACCTGCAACCCAAAAATGTTCCCTAACAAGAGGGGTGCTACTGAGCAAATACCTTATTATCATTATCACATTATCTCACTTTCCCTATCTGTCAGGTTACAGTGTGGTTATATGGATTTTAAATGGTATCAAACATGTATCGAGCGTCCGACATAATCTCTGGATCACAATGAGCACATGTCTTTAAAAGCTACCAACCCCATTCTGTGGCCAGAATTAAGTTGCACTGTGGTAGGACCCGAATCTAAACTCTACAAAGTCTACGCTATTAAAGAGCACGATGGAAAGATCACATATCTAAACTGGAAACTCAATATTTAAAAGAAAAACAAAAAAAAAAGAAAAAAAGAAAAAGAAAAAGACTAAGACTCCAGAATTGAGCCTACAATATGGCAGACGTGGTTAGGGGTTATTTCCATGGTGATGTCCTCGTACATAAGACTGATTACACGGCTTCCTCCACTCAAGATCAGAAGAACATACTTTGTTTTTAAATGCTGTGTTTCTTTTCTTTTCCTGCTTGACCTAACTCAATTCTCTGCCCCTCTACTCAAGCTCACCACCAGCACCTTCAGTATACTTCACTGGGAAATGGAAGGCCATCTCTAGCCCACCCCACTCCCAAGCTTTCTCTCTCTGCTCTGCATGTGGCACCATTCCTCTGACCAAAGCACCCACCCTGCCTTTCCTTCCACCAGCTCCTACCTCCTCCTGGCCATGTGCTATCAGTCACCATCTCCCTCGTACATGTCTAATTCTCCCCTTTCTCTCTGCCTAGATCCATGATCAGGTCTTTCAGATTCAACTATAATCTTCAGCAGCCCAGGGTCTTCCCTCACCACTTCCTTCAGGATAGCCCATTCACTCCTGACCCTGCTGTTCTCACCATGGCACTGGTACGGCTCTTGCCTTCTTACTCAAGTGATCTCGCACTTGCCAAACCCAGCAGGTGTTCTCTTCCAGGAAGCGAGGATTCTGACACTGACGATTACTCCTTTCTTTATAAAACTGTACTACGTTGGCCTCTGTGTCACTGGGATGCTCTCGTTCTACACCTTTCTGACCTTCCCTCCCTCTCTCCATCAGTGGCACCGCCTCCTCCCAAGCGCAGACATGATGCTCACTCTCACTTTGTTCCACTTCTGTTCAAACATCCCTTCCTCACAGAAGTCTTCCTCAACTGCATTTTCCCTGGCCCTGCTCCTTCTCTCTTTACCCTGCTTTGTCTTCAGAGCAATTATCGCTGTCTTCATTATATATGTTTATTTATTTATCTGCCGTTTAAAGCAAATTAGACATCAGGTTATTGGGAAAGATACATAATCCCTTAATTTACAATCTAGAGAGTGAAATGTGTGCAAATAGTAAGAATGGCTGCCTTTATCTGAGGCCTCGATATGTTCCAGGTGCTGGAACAGGCATTTATAATGGGTCCTCATCCCACCCTCTAGACCAGACATCCTACTGCAAAGGTTCATTACCATTGTGAGAGAACCCAGGGTCAAGAGAGGTAGCTGACCAGAGCTACATGGCAAAGGTTGGCCTTGAACCAGGGCCACTGTCTTCAAAGTGCTTTTCGCTCCATCACCTACGTTGAAGGAATGAGGACAGCAATTAGTTGGGATAGAGATTAGAAAAGACAAATATTTTTCCAGCTCTAGTAGAAAGAGAAAGCCTGTATTGATTACGGAGTTAAAATTTAAACTACTCTTGAAAGATGAATGAGTTAAAATTTAAACTACTCTTGAAAGATGAATAAGATTTTGATAACTGGAGAAAAGATGGGGAGACAGAGGTTTGATCCGCAGCTCTAATTCCTGAGATCCAGGGCGGGAGGGCCCAATATCCTGGAAGCACCTGGATATTTTAGTCACCCTTGATTTAGAGAAGGATGATTTTTATCCTTAAACAGGCAATTTATTCTCTTGGAAGCAAATATTGAGACACCGGTAATAGGTTTATTGGACTACGTTTAAAAACCTATGTCAGGGAAGACAAAGTATCTGAGAAGTCAGGACGAATGTACATACTACATACTCATTTACTGATTCACGTATTCATTCTACATATATTTATCAGGGGCCTACTGTCTGTAAAGGACAGTGAGAGATAAGAAGATGATAAAACACTGTCCACCAGGAGTCCACAATCCTGTAGCAATAAAACAAATTCGTATAAAATGATCATAATGGTAAAATTACTATCAGAGAGATCCCAATGAAGCCCTCTAGGACCTCAGACAATGGAGAAATCACTTCTGACTCACAGAGAGGGGGCAGTGCTCGGCAGGGTTGAGGGGAAGTGGTGGTGTCGGAGTAAACTCTGTTTCTCCCACAAAAGCTTTCTTGTGTTTTATTTTTCATATTGTTTTTGTTTTATTTTTTTAATTTTGTTCTCTATTACCAAACCCTTTTATTATAAGAAGTGTCTGTGTCCGTCCATCCAAGGGCTCTCTTTATAGTGAAGACTACTGATTGTTGGTTTCAACTCTTTTACATAGAATTTGATTTACTGTGTAGGTGCCAAACCAGCTTCACCTGATGATGAGAGAAAATGCCCACAGACTGGTTTTCAAGTGCTCCTATGGAGAGAAGTTTCTGTTCCTTCTATCCTTTTCCTGCAGCCCATCATTTAATCCCCAAAGCCTCATCCCATTAACAAAGAAACTTCCATGCAGACCGTGTCTCCATCATGCATATGCTATAAAAGGTCTAAGCTACTCAAAATTATTGTGGTAATTTGCTCCAGTTACCCCGAGAGTATTCTGGCCAACCCTAGTCCTAGGTCCTAGATGGACTTGTCACTTGTCATTTGTCAGAGTGACTTTCCCCATCTCTCCTCCCAGCCACCTGAATGACTGCAGGAAGGATGAGCACAGTCTGAGTCCCAGGGTGAATGTAACTTAAAGAGTAGATAACTTGAGAAGGAGGGGTAGGGCAACGAGATGATGACAGAGGGGTGGATGCGGCAGGAGGACCTGTAATTAAGGGGAGTCTTTGCGGATGGAGCTAGTTCATATTTTACTGTGCACTCACAGCCTCATGAACAGGACCAGAGGCTTGGCAGGGCTGGAGAACGAAAAAAGTTCTCGTAGAAATGGTGGATGCACACACAAACCTGGTGGTCCCTGGGTGACCTGCACCAGGGCGGCTGTGGTCCTCTGATCCTGTCTCTACCCCCAAGAGAGCCCAAACCTAACCTTAGGAGTCAAGCACAGAGCATGGTCCGCAATCCATTCATTCCGGCATTTGAGGGTCACTGTACTAAGTGCCAGGTTCACAGTAATGAACGAGACACGTGGAATATCTATTGTGGGGTTTACTGTCTGCCTTCGGTCCTTTCCTCCATTCCCCTCTCCAAACAGGCTTGATGCTCTGGGGTCAGTTCTCAGCCTCCCCTGTCATCCGTTCTGGTGTTTGCTCTCTGCAGCCAGGCATACCACTGGTGGCAGCATCCTCCCCCATCGGTATAGTTCATAGACCTGGGAGCCTCGGCTGGAGCAGGAAGGGCTTCGGGGGTAAGAAGAACTGCTCTTAATCACAGATTAGGGTTGCTCAGGGTCACTTAATCAGACAATGGCAGAGTTAAGCACAACTCCCCAAATCCCCCAGATGAAGTTAAACTCTCCCACTGTGTGCACCTGTAGCACCTTGAATCTCTCCTTTTGTAGCATTCATCATTCCTGTAGCTATTTATTAAATGCCTGTGTTCTCCATTCGATTTCAGGCTCTACTAGAGCTGACGCTGTGCCTGTCATTTTCATGTGCTAGCTCCTGCATCTAGAATATTCTTGGTGTAAAGTAGGTGGATGAAAATATTTGCTGCATTTATTTTAAATTTGCAGGCACGCTCGCTAGCTGACTATTGTAAGTGGTTTCCCAATTATAAAACTATTTCCCTTGTACAAGATTTTTGGTCCTAGAGATCATGTGTTGCTGCAATTAGGGCCTGGAAACCAAAGCAGATTTCAGAGAGACAGGAATGTTTAAACCGAAAGGAAACCAGATACAAGCTGGACGTGAGGATAAAGGTATTCTAGGTGTGTAACACAGGTGTGAAACAGGTGGACTCGGAGGTGCTGGATGTGTACAAATGCAGGGATTTCCTCCCCATCGCGCAGAGATGCTGTGTCCAGCCTCTGCTACTTCACAGCAAGCTTCCTTGGCTTGCGGCTGCTGCATTAGGCAGGCTTCTGTATCCAGAATGAGCAAAGAATGGACACAAGGGGACATGGGCGAGGTGAGAAGGGGAAAGACCAGCAGCCAAAGAAGAGTGACCTTCCAAACCTGGCCCTACACATCGAGGAGCCACTTGAGAGTACTCTTCAAGAAGAAGGAGTAGAAGGCCAATGAGATTTTGAGGACAAAATCTCCAGAGAAGCCAGAAATCGTAAAGTTGAAGGGAACTGTTGTCCTGCCCAGAGAACCCAGGAGAACCGTAAAGGAAATGGCTCTCTGCTGTACGACACCGTTTACTGGGGTTGGACTGCTGTGTTCCAAGGTGCCTCTGCAGCTGGCATCACAAGGCCACATCCCTCTAGACAGAACACAGAGCCTCTCCTCTAGGCCATGATTCCAAGTGTCAGTCTTCTTGGGATGAGCTAGGCCTTGAAAGAGGAACTTAAGAGCGAACGTTAGAATAGAAGCTGAGGTGAGCCTTGGAATGGAATCAGCAAAGTCCTTCTCCGGGCTTTGTTGTTTTTGCTTTGAGCTCAGAATTCCAGTCATGTGCAAGGATCTTAAGATAAAGGTGGTCTCTGACTGGGAGAAAGCCCTGTAGGGACCGCATGAGGGAGGACCAAGTCCTGTGGGCTCTCTCTAAGGAGCCACAGCTAGCAGCCAATGTGCTTCCTCTTCCACGACTCTGAATCTATCAGACAAGTCTTAAATACAGCACCCTGTCTCTGCTGTGGTTTGCAGAACTGAAGAAAGACCACATCTGAGTCAAAGCAGGAAGGGAGTGGGAAGCAGTGATTTTTGAAGCTGGTATGGTCATGGCAATGGAGAAGGGGATTCCCAGGGACAATGAGAGGTCTAGCAGCCCCTTGCCGTAAGGAGATTTTCACTTTTCAGCTCACTTGAGAGAATGATAGTGCCAACCATCATTGGTTCTGATCAAATGGATTTTCATACCAGGTCTTCTAGAGAACTTGTGATTCAATGACCTATGAGTAGTGCAGGTGTAAATCCCATGAGGGCAGGGAAGATTTTTACCTTGTTTCCTATTTTATCTCTAGTGCCAAATACAGTATCTGATACACAGCAGGAATTTTATAACTAGTTGAACAAACTAATAGATGAATCTTATATTTTGCTTTGTGTATCAGTAAAAACAAAACAAAAACCCAATATTTATGAGTGAATGAATGCATGAAAATGAGCATTCACCTTAGAGACATATAAGTCATGTAAGGTGATTACTTATAGACTCTCCTGGGTTGAATGATCAACAAAATACTGATTTGGGAAAATAGGTAAATTCTGTGACTCCTAAATTATTAAGGAAGAAGCACAGCCAGTTTAATGAAGACCCTAATTTAGCATCTCATAGTCAACAAGGTGGTTGGTAAAGTCTAATGTGAATAGAAATGCATTCAGCATTTCAAGAACAAAAGCTTCTTGGGAAGACGTTAATAATCCTTTGAGATTATTGCCTACCCACAGAAAGTGAAGTGGGCTGTTACTGGGATCTTGTTTTGTTTTAGCATTTATTAAATACCAACATTGTAGAAGTAGCTTTGGCACATATACATAGACAAAAACTGGTCTGCTTTAAATCCTACCACTTGAACAATGCAAAGAAAACCAGAGAACAGATAACACAAAGAATGGAATAAATTCATGATGGTTACAATCCAAGAAGTTCTTGGTAAGCCATTATTACATTCATGCAATAAAGACACTTCTTTTTTACTTCCCTTAAAACCATATTTTAATTTGGGAAGAAGCAGTGGTGGGCTTTAAAACAATTTAGGAACTCTTTTAGGCTGGCTGGACATTTGACTATACATATTCCTACAAGGTGAATTTCAAACAGGCAAAGCTATGAAGTCTCGGAGCTAATCTTGACCACCAAAGTGCTACCATCGCCACCATAAATGCACATACACAGTGCATTTCCCCACCACCTTCAAATACAGTAAGACAGGCAGAGAATGCAGGACTCAGATCAGTGTCAAAAACATCACTACGAATTTCTGCTCCAAAATGCTGAAGGAAATGTGCTTACCAGAGGTTAAATGAGTATGATCACAGCGAAACCCTTCCAAAGCCTCTCTGTCTAGTTTGAGGAAAAATAAAACGTTGGAAATAGCAAGCAATCTTTAAATAATTAAGCCAACAACCTCATCTGCTCTTGCATAATCAATTCCTCAGTAGCCTGAAAAGCTCAAGGAGAGTCAAGACCTAAAATTCCCATGAGGGGAAGACCACGACAGGTAGTCACTTCACACAGACTCTGGGTCTGGGTGGTCATCTGGAGCAACTCAACTGCCCTCTGGTCTCCTCTTGTGCCTTCTGTAAAACGGGGACAGATGACCCCGTTTATGGTAGGACTTTCTGGTAGGACTGTGTGGGGGCACATATTCTTCAAAGGCTCTCCTATAGCTGTTAGAAAAAGGGCTCATACTCAATTTAGTACTCAAAATCTCCCTCATTCTGACCCCACCCATGTCCCCAGTGAACACTGTTATGCTGTCCGCTACCAACTCTTTCAATTCCCCACACTCACCAAGGGTCTCAGTTTTATTTCTGTTTTGGTGTTGTTGTTATTTTAAGTTCTCCTCTCTGAGCCTAACTCTTTCCTTTCTTCTCCCGCCATCTACTCATCCTTCCAGACTCAGCTTGCCTGTATTGTATTAGCCATTTCATCTTGATTAGATGCCCCATCAGTGTTCTCCCACGGCCCCCACTTGCTACCGGTCAGGCGTGTATACTGCCACCAGTCACTGGACACGCTGTCATTTGGCCATCTCTTTGCCTTCCCCACTAGACCTTAGGTTTCTTGGGGAATGGAGTGTAGATTTCATCTCAAGGTCCCCAGTGCCTTGGTACGTAAGCAGACATTCGTGAGTAGATAAATACACATTATTTCAAGCCAAGTTATCGGGGGCACTTTTCTGTTTGTGATGACCCACCGCTATCTGGTAGTATAGTTTTCGCTCAGATAATTATTCCTGGATGGCAAGAAGGCTTCATTTCTTGACAAGTCAACAAAGTCCTTGTATAACAATGGAAATGAGTGAGTTCAGTACCTGTAAGTCAACTTGTTCAAATCATTGTCCCCTCCCCTTTTTGTCTCCACTGATTTTAAAATGAAAAGAAGAAAATGAGGTGTTGGGCTGTGTGCATGTCCCAGAGTGCTTTGCACACAGACACCCAAATGACAAAGTCGGCTGAGCACAGTTCCCGGCACCTCTAACGGCTTGCTCCACGCCGGAGGAGGAAAGACTCCTTACGAGTGCAGCCTCTCCACATTACATGCTGATGAGGTAACTTCACTAGTTCCAACTACTGATGTTCTTTTCCAAAATGAGGGAATATAACTCATCGCAAAAAAAAAAAAGTTTTGAAAAAGGAGCAACCAAAATTTTCAAATGGGTTTAATTATCTTGGTTCTACACAGTGATAATGATGAAGAAAACCCAAATTGAACAAACCTAACTGGCACAGGCCTGTTAATCAGCCTTGATTTTTTTTTTTTTTTTTTTCCTGGACCAACCTGGGGGAGGAAGGCGGGGAAATCCAGGCTCCTTAAATTTGACCTACAAGACCAAAGCACCACCTAGTGGGAAAAATGGAAAACAACCTGCTTTTGCACAGAATCTCCTTTTTAAACCCCACGGACAAATGTGTGCTTGGATCGCCAGTCTCTCAGTGTCTACTGAATTTACAAATTCCTCTTTTAAATTTATGCTAAAAATTAATTGCAGACTTACAAAGAAAGAACAAACAACAACTTCTTTTATTATCTCTCAAACCCGTTAACACAAACACTCAGGGCCTCTCCGTAAATAGAGATGTGTGGGTTGCACGCCATCTGTGTGCAATGCTGTTTGCCAAGTAGCCTCTTATAGCAACCGGCAATGCCGTGACCAGCGCTCCTGGCCATCTACTGTCTCTGGACTTTGTCTGCTCCCAATCTGGGAAGGTGGGAAGGTCAAAATTCTATTTTGCGCCACAGCATATGGAAAGACAATATGGCAGAGAGGTGAACAGAGCCTGAACTCCCAATAGACAAGCCTGGATTTGAATCCCAGGTACTTCCTGCTTTTGTGTCTCATGGGCCAAATGTCTCAATTCTTATATCACAGTTTCCTTTCCTAAATGGGAGTAATAATATCTACTTGCTGGGGTAATGGTCTCTACTTGAAAGATTGTTATAAAAATGACATGAGAATATAAATAACCCAGCATTGTACCTAAAATTAGGGAACATGCCATGAGAACTTCTTAAAAGTTTTATTACTTTATTAACTTATTCCAATTTCTACCTAATTGTTTCACTGATGCAAAACAAAATCCTTGAAATGGAGTTTCGCTGAAGTAGATACACTCTCCCTTTGGGAATTATGTAATTCTTCAATGTAGTCACCTAATATACGTCGACAAACAAACTTCAGGATTTTGTTATCAATCCAGGGATAAGTTACACTCCCGTGGGTCCTACATAAAATTCTGCAGACAGCATGTGTGATGTGCAGACATGACCCAAACAGTAGTTGGTTGGTTGACTGGTTTTATGACACAAAACCCACCCTTGAACCAAGACCGAAAGAAAGGATGACAGTATTCCCAAATCATCACACACAGATGCACAGCCAATATGCTTCTTAAATTTCAATTTCTCCAACTATATTTAGAGAATGCTTTGAACCAGCAGTCAGGCTAAAAACAAAACGTTTAAGTGGATCTCGGTAAAGCAAGTGCAGAAGGAGCTGATATGATAGTATAAATTCCAAAGGCTTTCTCTTTGTTTTTCAAAATGACCAAGACTAAAAATACTCTTTTCCATAATATACATGCATCAGCCTCTAAGGAATCTGTATGTTTGAACTGGAGAGAGAAGTAGTCATTCTCCATATTCCTCAAGAGAAAAGGGGACAATACAGGAATGCCTTTGGCGCTCATCTTCTCTGCTGGCTCTTTCACTGTCTTGCAAAAGAAGCCTTCATTTAACTTCAAGGCAGAAGGGAGTAGACCAACCACAGGCATTTATAACAAAGACACAGATAGTTGAACTGGTCACCTGTCTGCAGAAATTATTCACGGAGGGGAAAATGAGCCACAGAGACTGAATAACTCTTCCGTGTATATGTGTGTTTTAATAACCTCAAACTATCCTTTCAGCTTATAATCTGAACCTCAATCACAGCAGTAAAAAAAAAAATAAATAAATAAATAAATAAATAAATAAATAAATAAATAAAATTTAAAAATGGAGAAAGGACAGAATTTTTACTACTACCCTCACTAGAGATGGATGGTATGAAATACTCTCATTTGATCATGATGGATGGTCCTTGCTCTGTACTCTGGAAAATGAGTAACCACCCCCACAAAGCATCTCTCTACAGGTTTCTCGAGGAAAAGCAGGCCTCTCTCCTGTCCAAACCTGACAACTGGATTTAATTGTGCACGGAACTAAGGGGTCCCTGAGGTTTAGCATCACGTTCACTCTGATCCACCAGCACCAGGGGTAAATGGATTCAACTTGGTCCCTGGACTTTCAGTTTTAAAAACAACCAAGAAAGAGAATCTCTTATTTTGGAATATTCCTTTGGCTATATTTTCAATCTAGATCTGTAAGTGACCTTACTGTTTCTTTTTTTCTGGAATCTATTTTTTCTGTCCACGTGGCTCTCAAAACCAATACCACTAAGAATGGTGCCTTTCTAGATGTTGATGATTTCTCCCTGGGCCTTATGAAGAGTATGAACCAATACCTGATAAGCACTTAAATATTCATACTTAATAAGTATTTTAACAGGTACAGAGAAGAGTGCTTTCCCAGGAAAAAGCTAGAAAAACTACTGAGGGAACACAGGAGACCAGAACAGAGTAGGACAGTCTAATGGTTAGGTCCTCAACTGTCTTTCTAAATATTATTATTACTATCACCCAGTTTGAAGAGCAAAAGAAAAACTTTGAGATTCAAGACAGTCACCAGAACGTAAACCCTAGGAGTTTCCTTTTGTACATGATCTTTGGAGGGGAGGGGGGAGGCTTAAACTGGTAAGCTCACAGTAATTATGTGTTTGGTATTTTTTTTTTTTTAAGAAAAGGAAACCATAATTCCCAAGTTGGGTAACAGGTGCGTGAGTATCTGTTTTGTTATTTTTATACTTTACACATATTAACATGTTACAAATATTATTTCCATGGTGTGCAACAGTTAATAAAAACATGAAAGCCTTTAAAAATAAACGAAAAGTAAATTACAGTCTTCAGCAATTGTGACAAAAAGCTAACACCTGTTAATAAAGATGATGGGTACAGTGTGCTGAACGTTTTCTGTATTTTCTGTATGTATAAAATCTTGCATAATTCTAACATTCAACTGGGCTTTAAAAAATCACATGCTACTGCTTTTCATTCTAAATTGGTTTTAGGTGACAAGGTTTAATGGTGTTGATTCTTAGGAATGATTTTCTAATTTCTTGAAGAGGGACAGTTTCTGTTCTGCTTCCTCCTAATACTGAATAACTCTCCTGTGGATATCTGAACAATTTACAAAACAGTGGTAGGGTTTATCTCCCGAATGGTGAAATAAAATCACAGAGAATCTGAGTAACCTTGGGTTGTCCTGCTTCAGCCACTTGACAGAGCCTAAACTTTCGAAGCCAGGGAACCAGAAAATCATAGGATTAAGACAGAAGCAAATAGTAGTCGACCTTGCACCCATCTTCTCAGGGGGGGGTCTATGACCATGATTTATCAGTTTTTCCCACCTAATCCTATCATCAACACATTTGTTTTGTTTTCTGTTATCCTTAAAAAAAAAAAAAAATTCCAAGGCTTCTTTTGGAGAAATAATCCCAGACCTATAACACGGCTGAACTTTACCCAACACCACATTCTGAGGATTCTTGTCCATACTAACAGTTGACAGAAAAGACAATCAACTAGGAACAATAAATTAAACAACCATGTAGCAAAAAAAGAAAGAAAGAAAGAAAGAAAGAAAGAAAGAAAGAAAGAAAGAAAGAAAGAGAGAAAAAGAAAGAAAGGAAGAAAGAAAGAGAAAGAAAGAAAGAAAGAAAGAAAGAAAGAAAGAAAGAAAGATGAAAGAAAGAAAGGAGTTCCATGTTTCAATGTGTACAGCCTGGAAGATTGTTGGAACTCGGTATAGATGCTGTTATCATTCCAAGTCAAGTTAGGTAACACATGGCAGGCTCAGTAAGAATAAGGTTGAACAACAGATATTTTTACTTTTTGAATTATCTTATAAATTAGAGGAATTTCTTAAGAGTAATCCCCAAATGAGTTATATAATTGGAACAAGTATATGAACTTCCAAGATTATTGTCCTTAAAAGGATAGCATGGATTATAACTAACCTACAGGTTACAGATAATGAATGAAAGGCATTACAGAGGCCTTGATAATATTCACACCACATTGCGCAAAAAAAAAAAAAAAAAAAAGGAGGGGAGACCTAAAATATTTGATACACCTCATACCTTTGCTACATGAACTTTTTTGACCAGAACTCTGTCAAAATATATATCGAAAGATTCTCCTGTTGCAGGGGAGGTTACCTACACACTTTAAATGTTCAGAATGTATCCTTTTCAAAACAGAGAAATTACACACATTTCAAACTGAGGCAGGAAGTAACACTTCGGCTTTGCAACAGGGAACTTGGGGAGGACTGTGATTCTGAGGAAGTCAGAGCCCTCTGGTATTTCCATCAGCTAGCAGCCTGGATGCAGCCCGAACACAGTAGCAGAACTTAGCCGACCGCAATTTTGCCTACGTCAGGGAAAATAGTGAACTTGGAATGAACTTGTCCCCAGCCATATACAACCAAGGGCATTAAAATTATAATTTAATCAGAGAGGCCCTAACAGTCCTTTCCATTGGAAATCATGCAATAAATATGATCTAACACTTTTTAAACCAATGTAGGTCTGAAATACTAAGTATTGTGAGAGGAATACAGAAAAGGCTTTTTCATATGAGAAGATTATTTTTAACTTAAAGAAAAAAACTTTAATTGTAAAAATCAAAAACAGAGTTAAGGCTACAAGGAATAATAACAAAGCTTATAAATTACAAATGGGGTAGATTTCTGAAATGTTTGGCACTTCACAAATTCTTTGAACATCATAATTTGTTGTGCCTGCTTATAGGTAGCTTATAGTCAAGTTGAGGCTAATCCTAAACTCTCATGGCCAACTCTCCAGGTTCACGCCCGTTCGTCATCTACCCTGGCTATTGCAAGAGCCTTCACTCAGCTTTCAAAAACAGATTCATTGAATCCTCACTGTGTACCCTCCACTACACGAGGTTCTGGTTATTTAGTGGTGACCGAAGGAATGTGGTGTCTACTCTCATGGGCTTTAACTATCTTCTTTCAGAATTACCACTCACGCTCAGCCAGAGGGCTCTTTCTGAGAGACAGCTTTGCCCCTATCCCATACTTGCTCAAAAACTCCCATTGATCCCCTTCTTCCAAAATCTTCCACTTCCAGATCCCCAGGATCAGGGCCTCATCTGAGCCACCTCTGACCACCCTTCACAACACCTCTACTCCAGTCAGACTTTCCACTCCCAAAATAATCCCTGCCTTTTCCTATTCTCCTGCTCTCGGTCACTTAGTCCTTCCTACATAACACGGCGCATCAGCAGAAGTGAGCCTATATTCTAATGAAAGAGAAATGAATATGCTGGGTTCTGTAGAAAAACACCAGTTATGCAGTCTACCTGGAAACGAGTTTAGTTTTTCATGAAGTAAAAAAAAAAAAAAAATAGAGAAAATAAAGACATCCGTAAGAATTAAGTTATTTCCTTGCAAGAGACAGGGAGTAACTGAGATCACATATTAAGGACCCTCTTTAGGACACAGCACAGTAGGGTCATGTATTTGCCTCTCCAAGAACACACAGATGTAAGAGGTTTCCAATGGTGTAAAGAAGATGCATGATGGAAGGAAGTGTGTGTGTCCTTGCAGAGGACCAGATGGTGCATGGGGACAAGTGACATCTTTGGGACTATGGAGAGTAGAAGGCTGGATAAGGAGACATAGGAGAGGACAGAAAGAGAAACCTAGGGAACAGGTAACAGCAACAGGAAATTCTCTTTGCTAGATGGCCAGGCTTTTGAAGACGTCAGGTTACTGGAAAAAAAACCTTAACATCAAAAAAGAAGTCACCAAAGATAACGCAAAGGATGGAGTAAGATAAAAAGGCTATGACCAAGCAACTCAGTTTAGAATGTTCTTCACATCCTGAAGGCCAGCAGACATTGATGGTGAGGATGGGGAAATATAGCACAGGTTAAGATGTTACAAAACAGTGACTGTGAATTGTGCTCTGATTCCAGGAATAAAAGGATTGGGAAGAAAGTATCCTTCATGGAAACAGACATCAGCAGATGTTATGTGACTGGCAAATCCAGATTAGAGTTAAAGGCATAGATGTTGAAGCGATAGGGGAGTTTGTTCTCATTAGGAAAATATACACCAGTGTGCCCATGTGATGACAATTACTTCATCATTTGTGGTCTACTACTTACTTGGCATCAACTATTTGTCATCAAAAGTAAACACTATTTGTATAAACACATTTCTACTATACGAAGGCTCAGAAGTAAATAAATCACACTTCCCTCTAATTAATAAACTGAATATAAAGAAAAAAAATCATCCCCATGTGAGTCTACTTTAAAATGAATTTAAATCTCAATCATCTCAAACTCTTACACCTTTGTTCTCAGGAACAAATAAAGCCTGGAAGTGAAAATTCCCTACATAATTATTCTCAGAAGGGCCTGTTCTTAAGATGGCTGATATTTTCTTTTGGATTCCCTCTCCACCAATCCTCTTCCCACACATTAAGCAGTCACACTCATCACATTTCCTCTCCTCAAATACTATCAGCTTCAGAGGTTCCGAAAAGCTGACAGCATTCTGCTCACTGAAACTGATTATCAAAATCACCATGATTGAGATTTGGTCTAATCCCCTGGTGTTCAGCAGCTGAGCCCATTCTGGAGGACTCCTGGGTATTGGGTATGTAATGTTATCAAGGCTTGGCTTCTTACTCAGTTAAACTCCACTGGAGATCAATAGGTAGCCATCTTCCCATGGCAGGCAATAATTATCACATTAGGCTGCTCAGATAATAAACCAGGGGTT
The DNA here is from genome assembly GCF_023065955.2 of Ursus arctos. NCBI lineage: Eukaryota > Metazoa > Chordata > Mammalia > Carnivora > Ursidae > Ursus > Ursus arctos. The sequence continues at coordinate 22,636,544 of NW_026622930.1, forward strand.
CCACAGTTCCCTAGTCTTGTTTGTTTGGTTTTCGTCTTCTGTCAAGAGTGAATAGGGAACAAGAGGCTGGCCATGGGTCTTCCACTATTTGACCTCATGTTAAAGTTGTATCAAGTATCCAACTTGGCCTGTCCTGTCCTTAGAGCCCCAGATTCAGAGAGCCCTGAAACACACCGAGGAGAGATGGCTGAAATCATCTATTGTAAACAGTCCATGATGAAAGCTAAATTAGGTTGTGTGTTACTGCTGCAAAGGAGCTGATTTGAAAATGAGGTACTATCTACAAAGTTAGGCTTATGTATTAAGATTTCTGGTAATAGGGGTGCCTGGGTGGCGCAGTCGTTAAGCGTCTTTGGCTCAGGGCGTGATCCTGGCGTTCCAGGATCGAGCCCCACATCAGGCTCCTCCGCTGGGAGCCTGCTTCTTCCTCTCCCACTCCCCCTGCTTGTGTTCCCTTTCTCGCTGGCTGTCTCTCTCTGTCAAATAAAGAAATAAATAAATCTTAAAAAAAAAAAAAAAAAAAACGATTTCTGGTAATAATGGAGGCAGCAAAGATTACAGTTTTGTTCCCTTGGTCTGATAAGTGACAAGAACAAAAGATTCCTGGACAGTGATCCTCCTTTGTTCCAAAAAAGCACCAAAAATAAGACATGAGATTATGGAAGGTTCCAGAATCCCTTGGTGCATTCTTGGGAGCCTGAGCAAGTACCACCTTAAAAAATCAGGATATTTACAGGAAGGGTAGTAGAGTCCTCTGAAATTTACTTAAGTTTTGGTTGAATCATAGAGACCCAGAATCAGGAATATGTTTACATTTAAAGTTAGAACATATAAAACATCAGTGCCACCTGAGTAACCTAATACTCATAACCCTACCACTCCATCCACCCAACACAGCTCAAGTCTATAATTTCTAGACGAAACCAGAGCCAACACGATACATGCAAGTTGGTTGTCTAGAAAATAGGGTAAATACACAACAAAAGTGGTAATTAATCTTGTCAAAATTCTACTTATTTACTGGTAACATTGTTCTTTAATAGGAGGGTTACAGTTTTAATTTAAGCTGCTACCAGGAACGAAAACCCTTCCTAAGTCAATACTCTGCTTTACATCTATTATTTCTAATGCTGTTAACAAAACTGAAACTTTTGCAAGACACATATTGTGAGGTTGTGCTGCGTTAATTGCCAAAGGCCACCTAGTTAGGAGGACAGGAGCCAGGAAGTGAACCCACTTTTAACTCTTAAGTCCGCACTAATCCTCCTTGAGGTGCCGAGTCATGCTGTCTCTCAGTTCTGAATATGAATGCAAAGGGTTTGGGAGAAGAGGTCAATATGGACTAAAGTGGCCAGAGAAAACACAGGGGAATAGAAGAGACTCAGGCTGGACCCTAAAGCCAGGTCAAGGGGAGAGAAACCTTTCTGGAAGAAGAAATGGAGCAAGGAGGGCATGGAATATAATGATCACAGAAAATGCTGAGACAGTGACATGTGACAATGAGAATGCTGGCCTTATTAGACGGCACACAGCCACGACTATTAAAGGAAAGGTGGACAAAGAGACAAATTTTCAAAAAACCAAGAGTCGGGTTTAGGCCACGAGAGGGGCCACCGGAGGTTCATGGGCAGAGAAGTGATAAGACCAAAAACAAAATAAATAAAAGTGCTCTGGGAAAATTGATCTGCAACAGCTACACAGGATAGATTTCAGAAATAAAAGCAGGGAGGCCACCACCAGGGAGCTCAAAGACTGCCAAGGGAAAGCAGCAGGGAGCAGCATTTTTAACAAACCCTGTGTTGCCCAGTTGATTGTGACTGCCACGGCTTCAGTGGAATTCATGCGATGCTCCTTCCTGATTTGCTCTGTCGGAACGGTCTGCCACCAAAACATTCCATGTGACAAGAGATGCAGCTTTAAGAAATAGAGCCGCAATCTAATATTACCTAGGAAACCAAATATAACTAAATGCAGAATGTTACCCCACACTGGGAAATAGCTGTGAGATTTGGTTATAGCTGTGTTTATTGTTCATTAAACTTTATGTAATAGGAAAATATGCTAAATTAATCCAAATGCAAATTAAATAAGTTACATGTTGGAAACCCATGTGGGGTGTTGTGGGGATTGGAATAAAGCCTCTACCAACACTGAGAGTGTGTTTGGCTAAACTCACTTATTTTAATACATTCTTTTCCATTTTTCCCTGTTCTCAGGATTTTTCACGAGTCCGGGACCACAAGCATGTGTGGTGCTGTGTGTGTTAAGCTGCAGGCCCTTTTCCAAAGCACCCCCCAACCCCCCACCCCCAGTGCCGGGGCACTGATGTGAGTTTTAACTAGATGATACACTTGAGTGCCCGCATGAGGAAGCCATATGGGAATTTTAGGTAGCAAGAGGAGAAAGATTATTCTTAAGGATAAATAAATCCCAGATCCCTGCCTAAATCCTTTTTCAGAGATAAATCTGTACCCCAAATATTGAGTATTCACATAGGATAAAGGGGCTTTCTATCAAATATTTTAAAAGGGAGACAGATACCTTCTCTGTGGCCCAGGGAAACATTACCCATACAATTACAGATATACACAACTTGTCAGTTGGTAAGGTACAACCAAAAGTTCACAGACAACACTGTAAAACACAGAAACAAAGACATTTGGATAGAAAAAACCCTAAAGGAAAGTTGTATTTATTTTTAATATGTATATATGTATTCTTTTTATTTATATGAACATGTATTTAGTTTTACTCATATAAAGATATTCGGATAAAACTGCAATTTTTTTTAGTTAGAAGCTAATTACAAAACGTTTCCAGTGAATTACTAGGAAATAATGCCAAGAGTCAGACACTACTATGTCCTGTCAATGGTCCTGAGCATTTCTGCAAAGGGTTTACTATGTTTGGCTGAATTCTCCTGCAAAGAGATGTAAAATTTCTGCAGCAGTCCACAGTGTACAAAAATCAAGACATCTTTCTGTGTTTTACATGTTTCAGTATACAGTGCATCTAAATGCCACACTCATATGTTACTAGTTTTGGCCAACATGAAACTCAGCAGAAATTGACAGATGATGTCAAAGTAGACAAGTTCTACTGTCTCACACCAGAACTCTAGAGTAGACCGTTACGAGAAATCTCATCATGTGAAATAAACTGCAATTTCTCTTTGGAAGTGGATGCCACAGAAGGAAAAAACAAAAAACTGAGACCTGAGGCTCCTTCCCCATAGACATTATAAGGGTCTGCTCTCCAACGAAAATCCACTACAAAACCATTTTACGAGTACGTAGATACATCAATGTACAACTGCTCAGAAATAGCAAGGCTTTCTGCAGAAGGGGTAAGGACAAGAGAGAAAAGAAATGAAAACATCTTGACATTTCCATTTTTTATCTGAACAAGAAAATTGTATATTGAGATGCTCGTTATAATTCCTGTGTGCCCAAAGTATCTGGTCTGGCAAGAAAATACCTAGTCCTCTAGAAATACTATTCATTTCATGAAAAGAACACTAGGACCATTACACAACTCAGACTTTGCAAATATGCAAGGCTCAATCATTCATCCAACAAATATATTCTGAACATCTATTCTGTGCTTGACATCATGCATACTCTGAAACAAGGTCATATAAATAATTGGTAAAATTATGCATGTTTTTCTACTACCTTGCACTTTCATGCATTTTACAGATTTTCAACAGTGAGCCTGTATAACCTTAATTATCAAAAAGAAAAAAAAAAACTAGTTAAAACTAAAAAGCAACAGCAACGCAAGGCTCCCTCATGTTTTTGTAGACATGCATCAAAATAATAATTACACACAAGCATCTAAAAATCCAAATAAGGGGCTGCCTGGGTGGCTCAGTCTGTCGGGCAGCTGCCTTTGGCTCAGGTTGTGGTCCCAGGGTCCTGGGATGGAGCGCCACATTGGGCTCCCTGCTCGGTGGGGAGCCTGCTTCTCCCTCTCCCTCTGCCTGCCACTCTCCCTGCTTGTGCACTCTCTCTCTTTCTCTCTTTCTCGCTCACACACTCTCTCTCTCCCAGTTGAATAAATAAAATATTTTAAAATAAAATAAGAACAGTCAACAGTCACTTCCCTGAAATCTTCAACTTTTTGTTTGAAAACACCTCTTAATTTCACTTGGCAAAGAGACATGGATCAGGCAGCAAAGATCTACAGGATAAAGGTAGGTGAGAAAACAAACTAGAATTCTAGGTGAAGAAAATAAGAGCGGCTAACTGAGAGAGCCACCACAAACCCTGCACCCACTGAGCTTAATCAAGTGTTATCAGAGGGACTGGAGGGAAAAAGCAATGGGGACCTCGTGAAAGACACTCAGATGATGAAACGCCTGATGGAGACACAGTTGCAGGTATGTAACTAGCTTTGCGCGGCTTCTTTAACTGAAGAAGGCCTAGAACTACAGCTGAAGGTCTTCCCCCTCCTTCTCCCCACCCCCCAAATACTCCCATAAAACCAAAATACGGTTCCTGAAATATTTCACACTGCCAGGGCTGTTCTGGGACTAATGCAAAACGTCACTTCATCCCCACAGGTTATGGCTTTAAAGCACAGCATGTCATGCTCATCCCACCTCTGCCCCCACCCTCAGTCTCAAGGTTCAAGGTAAACAGGAACAGGTGACGTCCACTTCCAGCCTAGAGAGAGTAACGGAGACCAGATCCACAATGGACTTGAAACAACAGAGAAAAAGACAACAGATGTGAAACAACAGTTCACAAGACGCTGAACATCAGGCAAAGAAAGACAGGGATTCCTGAGAGGAAGAAGACAAAATCCCGGCCAGTTTACTGCCGGGCTAGAACTGCAAGGGGGTGTCAGGGAGGGGTCCTCGGGGGTAGACTTGCAGATTCTTCCGATGAGAAGAGCTAAGAGTCAGGAGAGGGCAAGGCAGCTAGAATGCACAGTGACATGGGTGAGTCTTACGTTCTATGGAGCTAGAGAGAACAGAAACAAAAGATGACACAGTATATGATTCCATTTATACACAGTCAAGAACAGACAAAGCTCATTTATGCTGATACAGATTCAAACAGCAGTTGCCTCTGAGAAGAGGAGGACTACAGGGGCACAAGGGAATTCTCTGGAAAGATGGAACTATCCTTTATCTCAAGTGGCATGCTGGTTACATGGCTATAAACGGTTGTCATAAAGCACCTCAGATCCATGCATTTTGCTGAATGTAAATTTTACCTCAATGAAAAAACACACACACGCACCCTGGGTGGAGGGGGAGAAACAGTGAAGAGAAAAAAGTAAGGAAAGGAAACCAAATTATACTTATTAGCTCTATCTTACAAGAGAAAATAAAGTAGTTTACATAATTTTTGCCTTTGCATGTAAGTAAAAATAAATATAGATGGAAATAAATGTAGGAAATTATAAGTCTATATTGAAAAATACATTAAAACTGTACCTGTATGTGCCTAACAAGGTAATATAAAATTATCTTCTGTGAACCAATAGGCTCTCTGTGGATTATTGCCATCACCATCAATAAGGAGCTAGCCAAGCACACCAGAAATAAATGGGCTGTAATTAAACACAGGCAATAAAATCGGTCTACAAATACAGCATGCTAAAGATGGCTGAAATGAAATTAGTGAGGCCACAGATTCCAATAACTCACAATCATCCCGAGTAAGTGATTGGACCCTGCATGGTGGAGACTTATTTCTCCTTGAGGCGTAGGTCCAAGTGGCAACTGGGATTTGTAGAAATTAACGTGTTATCTGTGAGTCTCAGCTCATTTCCACAGAGGGTTATACAAAACAAAAGCTGCAAGTAGTCCTGGGTCTCGCTGAATCTTTTCTGATTCTGCACTTGTATTAAGATCAGCAGTGTAACAGATCTGTGACACAAAATCTTCCCTTCTTGATATCAGGAGAAATTATAAGCAAGGGTGATTCCCAAGGGCAACACGCGAAAACCCACGTCTATGAAACTGTCCCCAAGAATACCAGCACTATCATCTTTGCTCTTAGAAGACCCTGGGATTACCTGCCATCTCCTGACATCCTGTGAGCTACACTGAATAGCTGTGGTCCGGGAATGAAAAACAGATGTGAAGAAATAACTTTGGCCATTACCTTAGGTTCTGCTGGCTCCTGCTGGCTCATGAATGCTTCTCTTTAACTGTCTTACCTTCTGGATCGTGCCTCCGATGGTACCAGGCTGCTCCTCCAGCCTTAATAACTTCTCTGGATGCGGCCCCTTCCTGCCCAGACCTACCAAACTTGCAAAATGGCACTTGGATGGAACTTCTGACCTCATGACATGAGCAGATCAACCCTAATGATGTCCTTATTTAAAATAAAATGTGTAAGATATGTCCCTCCTACCAAATAACAATGTAGATACTAAAAATCAGAGTGTAATTGATGCAGGAGTGGTCAAGCTCCATGGCTAATGTAAATCTAAACCCTTATGCATTCTGAAGAGTCCTCATTAAGAAGCTTTCCTTGAGGCATTCAGAGGACATCAGCAGTCCAGAGCTCAGACATTGCAGTCAAACATATAAAACCGAATCCTTGTCCCCCGACCTCATGGTCTTGTGACCTTGAGTAGATCCCTTGACTTCTCCATGTCTCAGTTCCCTCACCTGCAAACTGGGACTGTAATAGTATCTACTTTCTAGGGTTGTTAAGATGACAGGATGACACAACAAATTCAGCACAGTGTTTGCTACACAGCTAAATGGTTTAAAAAAAAAAAAGGTACTTGAGCAGGATAGAGGTATTCAAGGTAATAAAAAGGATTTGAAATTGAATAGATCATGTTACTGTTAATAAAAATTATCCAAAATTTAGAAAAAAAGGGCCAGGAGAGAGCCACGTGCCCGTCAGTGTCATAGAAAGACACTGTTTTAACAATACCATCCAAAAAATAATTACTTCTATGGGAAAATGTACCTGTGTTTGACATGGGTATTTACTATTAATTGGGGCCCACATTCTGCCAGATGATTAACCTGTCGATTTTTGTTCAGTAGAGATACGATGGTCGGTAGAAAAGATAACACCTAAGGCTAAGGGCTTTTTCCCTGTGAGACATTCACCAGTTTTATATTTAACCCAAATATTTAATATTCTTTTTAATGTCTATAAATATCCAGTTCTTCAAATATTCTTTTGCCATCTTGCTTATGTTTTTACCATCTTACTGTTTTCCTCACTAAGGAGTTAAATAAATCCAGGATGCTTCATTCTGTATTTATGTGAGTTAAGTTTTTAAGTTTATGAAAATTATGTTTGTATGCGTCTAGTTCTTAACTTTTGAAAATTACATAAAAAAATAACCAATAGTTCCACACAGGCTACTATGTGTCATGCCCTGACCTTCACAAATATGAATTTAATTTATCTTTACAACATTCTGGTGAGATAGGACCTATAAACATCCACATTTGAGGGACACAGGGGAAGTAATTGATTAATCCCAAAGCAGTATAGCTATTAAGTGACAAAGTCACGATTTCAACACAGGCCGTCCACTCCACATCAGAGGTCTCAATCACTATGTTATATGACATACATAAACATTGCAATAAAATGAAGGAAAAAAATGGAAATCAGAAGATCCAGAACAACAGAGAATAAAAATAAAAACATTTGGGGATTTGGGGAGATATTCTAATTCTATCATATCTCAAGATATTCTAAATAAAAAGTCTTATCTTAGTATTAAGGCAGAGATATCTAAAGGGTTCAGAATTCCACAATACAATAAAAGTAACAACCGAGAACATACAGCTTTTCTTTTCCAACCCTATATTCCTATGCAATTGGGTTGTCTGTAAAGACTTGACCACCTGGCATTTTAAACACTCTAGTCTAGTAATTAGTGATGTTAAACTGTGATTATTTCTAATGATTATCAAGTGGTAACAAATCTAATAAGAATGCAAGCTTTCACGTCAGACAAACCTGGATTCAAATTCTCACTCAGCTATTTCCTGTGTGACCTCAGTGTCCCTGTTGTGAAAATCAGGACAATAGTATTTCATAGGAACTTCGGGATGATTAAAGAGATGACATCTTTATAAAGGTCCTAGTAGAGTGTCAGAAACATAAAAGGGACTTGACAAATGTCAAATGTTATTAGTTACAATAAAAACGATCACTACTTCTATTTATTAAGTACCTATCATACCCCCTGTACTGTACCAAGGCTTCAAGAGGCTAAGTGAGTAACTCAATTTCAGTTAAGAGCTAGCACTGACATTTAAAATAGTTTGATTCTAAAGCTAATTAACTTAATGACTATGCTATCTTTTATAGTTTAATAAGATACATACATTACAAGTCAACTTTTAAAAATTTTGGTTCATTTTAAATACATTCTAAGATAAACGTCCAACAATGGTTCAATGAAAGATTTCGGGCCTGTTAGTCCTCACCCAGGAATCCACATGGAGGGTTCTAGCCCAAAAACATGAGCGCCATAATGGACATTCTACTAAATGAGATGAGGAAATCTAATCATATTTTCTATACTTTGAAAAATGCCTATCATGCAGCATAAAACAAAATAAGGCAGAGCACAGACTTTACACGGAGCGTGATCTTAACCACACAGATGCTTAGAAAAAAGAATGGAAGGAAACAGCCAGAAAGCCAGCTGTTGCTGTAGCCTCTCTCTCTCTCTCTCTCTCTCTCTCTCTCTCTCGCTGGGATGCTATCTCTCTTTTCCGGCCTTCTTTCTTACCATACATGCTTAGAAAGTACTTACAAATTTTTCAAGACTCATGTGTCAATCAAAACTTCTTACTAAGAGCAGCTCTTCTTGTTGGAGTCCCCGCCCAAGGTACAGGTGACCCCCTCCACTTTCTGAGCCCTCACTACATGTGGTGTGTATTTCTATTACAGCACTTCCATGTGTGTCTTCCCCTGTGAGACAGTAATGTCTTTGAGAACAGGGGTGTCTCTTATTCATGATCACATCTGCAAATGAGAAAGGTCTGGTGAGTGAACGAATGAATAAATGATAAAGTATTCTAAGCAGCAGACAACTTAACTTAATACTAAACTTCTCAGATATGGCTTATTTGCCGGACAGGCAGACCCTGGAAACAGAGGCAGGAATTAAACACATAACTGAAAACAGGGACACCTGTCATCTGATATCTTTGCAAATTACTGCTGTACAAATAACACCACAGACTCATAACGTAACGCCAGTGTCTCTATATGGACCCAAGAGACAGAATGAACATAGGCAGGTCTATGGCCTTGTTTGTATACTAAGTAATGCTATATTGCTCATTTCTTCTGAAGCCTGAATGGGAGATGTGTTTTCAACAGATTTAATCAATACACCAACCTACATTAAAAAAATAAATAAACCCACACAATAAATAAAAAGCAAAAGGCCAATCAATCGCCAACAGGGCAGCTGAACAGTCACTCCAGCAGAAAACTGTCTGAAAAGGCGCTTCACACTCCACTGTCTGCACGACCCACAGCTGCTTGCTATTGATTTGTTGCGAGCAAAGAACGTCTATTATAGCATGCCAGTGTGAACCTAGCAATTTCTCCAACAAGGAGCCCGCAACGGAGGACTAGCAATGTAGCGCAGGTCGCTGGCTGCTGAGGGTGGGCTGAGGACCCACGTTTATTTCCTTCTGTTCTTCCCACAAAGCCATGATAAACACCCGATTTCTAAATACAGCAACTTGCTGTGTTTTCAGCACTCACGTGCCGCACACTGTTCCACATTCACTTCTCCAGGGCACAGAAGCAATAACGAGACCCCAAAACCGTACACAAGTCCAAACACTTGTCATAAACATGCTCAAAGGTAACTATGGTGGTACGGATTGACGTAAGGTATTTAAAATTGCTGTTTTCGCCAAGTCCCCAGAAATGACAACGCTTTTGTATACGTGTGGGTACACGCAAGTGAGTTGCATTTTGGGCAACATCTTGTGGTGCTGTGGAGAGAGGAACTCAACAGTACGCTGTCCTGCCCACATCACAGGAAAGGGATTCTGGATTTGCCTGATGGCGTGATGGTTACAACATACTGAAATCTCCCAGGCTCTCGGTCCTGATTTTAAATACCCATAGGAACCCAATATCCGAAAAGAATATCCCTAAGAGAAACTTTGTGAGGTTCCATTTCTTTTATTGTTCTTGAAATATAAGTTGGCACTCACGTGGTATGTACCCTCTGAGAAGCCCTCTCTGTTTTGAATTTTTCAGAAGAACTGAAGCTTTTCTTTGGAGAATGTTACTGGTGTGTCCTTCCATAGATCTTACTGGATCTTACAGGAACTCAAAATTACTTCTGGGATGATTTTGTTCATTATAGTTTCAAAACAGCCCTAAAAGTCACCTAAAGGAAACTCCCTGTGAATCTGCTATTACATGAAATGGTAGAAGATCTTATCTTAAATCTACATAAGACAATTAGTAAATCAATTATACCTGGGTTTCCCAATCAGATCACTTTTGTTTTCTATCCAATACAAGAGAGTCGCTCTTACACAAGGTAACCAGCCACGAGAATATACGCCACACCTTCACAATCACTGTATCAGCTTTGGATAGCTATCTTCACAGGACTAAACCTGAAATTCACCCCACGGCCTTCACCAATCCACCATGCTCTCATAGAAAATGATGGAATAAAGTTAAACCACCCATGCCCGGTCTACTCATACTAAAATAGATATAGTTTCTAAACGTAAACTCTACTCATGGAGGTGATATCTACTTGACAGCACCTCAAAATCATCACGCAAACGCCCAATTTGGCAAACAGGCAAGAAAAATCAAAAGTCATGAATGAAGGAAACAATGCTAGGAAAAATGTGGAGAACGCTAAAATGCAAACATTTCTTTAGAAACTTACAAATCATGCCCAGATAGAAGTAACTTTTCTATATATGATGAACTGAACGGAACCCTTTATTTTGAAAAATATCAAACCCTAGCGCTTTCCTATTGAACGAGTTGCTATCCTTGGATGTGCAGTAAGAAACTGTGATTTTTTTTTTTTTCATTTCCATTAACTGAGATCAATCTGCTGTCCTGAGAAAACAGCTCATGGAAAATGAGAGATCCAAACCTTCCCCCCCAATCTCCCACCAAAACGTCTGTGGTCATCAGCTAGAATCCTTAACCAACCATAGGATCCTATGACAGCATTGTAAGAAATACAATGTATTCTAGATATATGCAGCATTCTGCAGAATACACATTCCGCAGGAATACCCTATTCCTAAAAATAGTGTATTTTTAGGTAAAGGCCAGATTTCCTTGACACTCCCAGTATCACACCATGCTCCATTTCTGTTATTTAGGTCAAAGGCAGGCCACCTGTGGCATGCATTATACCAAAGCAATCACTAATGGCCTCTGGGTCCTTCCATGTAAGACTCAGCCCTGCCTTTCTCTACATTCTTTCTTCTTCATCATCTTTCCTCTTCCATTCACTTATTGTATCTGTTCCCCTTTCTCTGCAATTTTCCCCACTGCCTTTGCCAACGATTAGCACGAGCTTTGTTCAAACTTGCTGGTGACACTGAAGGCGCAGGCTCGTCTCCTGATGCAAGCTCAGATACCAAGAATTTACTAGCACAGGTCCAGAGAAAATCAAATAAGCAACTTAATTTTGAAGATGTTTGTGAGATAAGGTAGCAAATTACAACTCTAAAGGTCAAGGTTGATATAGAAAGTAATGATCTAGGATGTAAACAGGAAAGGCTGATGTTTTTAGGTGGAACAAACTGGCTCTGTGCTAATTCCAAAAGAAAAGTTCCCCCGATACGTTCACTGTTGATCATTAGATACAGAAGCACCTGTTGTACGCTTTAAGCAACCTAACAATCTGATATACATGGTTGGTTTCATTAAAAGCACGTATCTGCCCTTTACAGTGATATCTCTCTGAACTCTATATATTCCTTATATTCTGCAATTAAAATATACTTGCCCACATTCCCGCAGAGCCATCTAGTCACGCAAGTCCTGGTCTGCTTTCCAACAGGAGATGAGGCAAGCAGATTCTTTTAACAACTTGGGCTCAGAGGTCTTCTACAATAAAACCTTCATCTGTATTGTTTACAGAATAAAATCCAGAATATATTACCTAGGCCTGGATATCTCAGAAACATCTTTGAAGGATGACATGGTACTGTCACAAAAGAAAGCCAGCATCTCCCAATCCATTCTAGTACTTCATTATATACTGACAAATTGTTTGAGTCAGATAATGCAACAGTCTTCTTCTGGACTGAGACACCGTCAGAAAAAATCATAGAAAGCCAGAAAGAATCCAGGTTGATTTTTAGCAGAAAACAATGCCTGGGACTGGGTGGCTGAAAGGAACTTGTCAATGAGAGAAAAATGTGTACATACCTTCTGAAGACCATGCTATTCACCGCAGTTAAAGTAACTTACCTTTCTGTGTTTTCTGTGTGCCATCTCGTCCTGACCATTTTCTACCAGGAGTGGTATGTATTTATGATACGGAATAAACTTGGGAGGATAAAGAAGCATTATGCTACCATCTAGGATAAAAAGCTTTCCTAATGAGTCCTATGCAGACAAAGTGGAAGGAAAATAAAGAGCATATAGCACAATTGCCCAGATATTCTGTATGGGTCCATAACTGCCTATTTCCCAACTCATAAATGTGGAAACAGGACTTTCAATAATACCAAGTACTTAGAAAGAACCACCTGATGCCAAAACTTGCTGCAGATACTGTGTCCTCTGTGTTACAGATCTAGTAGCACCTACTTACATTATCAGATCAATGAGAACCAAAGATGCTTCTCTCTACATTGGTAGAGTCCCCACTTGTTTCTCCAGGTAGATCTTAAGAGACTAACTGAGCACATAAAGACAAAAAGCCATGAGAAAAATAAGAAAAAGAACAAGAGGCAACTACGCACATGAAAAAAAAAAAAAGTTGAGAAATAAGGATTCAAGAAAAATCAAATGAACATGATAGAAATGGCATTGTAATCAGTGCCTGCTCCCACTCAGGCAACCATGATGTGACTTTAGCATTTGCTCAGATACCATCATGCATCTTTTTATAAAACCAAGAGGCCAACTGACTGCAAGTTCAGATTGTAAAATAAAATCCTACCATTTAGAAAATCAGAAGATCAGCAGGACCCACTATTATGTCAGGGCTTTCAACAAATCTCTTTGTAATAGGTATTCAGAAAACTCAGGCATTGGCTCATCTTTAAAAATAGCCAAGTTAGGAAAGTAACACAAGAAGGAAGTGGAGACACAGGTAAGAGATTCCCACAGAACTGAAGTATCTCCACCATCAATTCTAGAATCACCTTCATGCAATCAGTCTTCTAGAATTAAATCAGCCGATACGCTTGAAGCATTGCTAGTGGACAAAAATAACAACTGGCTCTCTTCCAATATGAACTAAATATGCAGACACATACATATAAATATATGTACAAAGTAGGAATGCATATATAAACAGAATGACTATGTACAGGCAAACTAAATAGGTATCAATACATTTAGCCAGAGGGAATTTCCGACATTTGAAAAACCCCAAAGCATGCTTTAAACATTTCTAGTTGGAAAAAATAATAAACTCTGAATGTCTTCATCATTTGGAAGACCTAAGAAGTTCTCTAAACTCAGAATTTTGAGAAAATAGCTACATTCCTTAAATAACCTCTAAATTCTAGACAATGCAAATGGGAGAGTCTCAAAACTGTTATCCAGATGACTTAATTAATGGAAAACTGAACTCCTTAGAGCAAAAATATTGCTTGAATTTTTTTTTTTTTTTTTTTTTTTTTTTTTTTTGCTTCTCAGCCACAGGCAATCTAATCTAAAGAAAAAAACACAGGGAGTAAGCGAATGGGAAAACACCTAGTAATGTTGAGCAAGAAATGTCTCTTTGCTCTTCCATTAAGAACACCAGTCCTTTATTTTCCGAGTTTCTGAAGGAGGAAATTGCTTACAATTCTTTCAGAAGAGCCAGCCTTTTATATAATGCCCCTTAAGGTTTCTCCAAACGTCTAAACACTGAAAAAACTCCCAAGTGTGAAAAGGTTGTACTCACGATCATTGCACTGGTTTCCAGAATATGACGTCATGGAGCAGTCGCAGGTGAAGCCTTCCCACTGCTGCATGCACACCCCCTGGTTGGCACATGAATCTTCCTGGCAAGTGGTACTTGGTCCTAGTAATTCATAAGAAGAGGGGGAGAGAAGAAAAAAGGAGAAAGAGAAGTGTTAACAATTAATCAAGTTCAAAGCAAGCACTTGACTTTGCTACTCCCATGCCCCAAAAACATTGAAAACCACAACCACCAAAAATGTCAATTCTGTATCATGCAACAAGAATCAGTATACACAAAAGACTACAGAAATACACGCTTAGCCACAAACTACCAACAGTTACACACAGAAGGGAGAGGGCTGAACACCTTGTTCTCTCTTAGGCGGACTTTGCAAAAGAGCTTCATCTCTACCATCCAACTAGAAAGACACTTCATTTGGAATATGGTCTTTCTAAATGTATAATGGTAAAGCAGAAAAATTTATTCCCATGATTCTTATGAACTAAGGCATAAAAGTCCCTAAAGTTTACATTATGACATTAAAAAGATGTTTGATGACATGAAGAGTAGGAAGAGAAGCATATGGCAGCCAACATGTATTGGTGTTTTTAGGTGGTAAGTACTAGGTACTAAGTACGTTGTCTACATTATGTCATTACGCTCTCCAGTGACACAAAGAGGTAAGTAATTATAATCACCCATTTCACAGATCAAAAGAAAAAGAAAAAAAGAAAAACAACAACAACACTAAGCTCATACAAGTAAGATAATTTACCCAAGGTCACACATCTGGTAATGAAAGGACCCTGATAACCAGCTTAGGTAAACTACCTCTGAGACCCAAGCTCTTAACTACATTAGTGCTTCTTAAAGGGTTAGTTCTCAGAGGCATCACCTGGGAAGTTGTTAGAAATGCAAATTATGGGGCTCCAGACCTACTGAACTAGAAACTTCAGAAAGAGGGGAAAATGTGTTTTTCCACAAGCTTCCAGGAAATTGTGATGCGGTCTGAAGTTTAAGAACCAGTATACCGCACCGTGCGGTTGCTATCGGTTTACAGAAGGGTATATTCAAAAGCAGTGTCCATAGGCCAGAGGATGCGAAAGAGAATTATTTGAGGGATAGGAAGAAAATATGAGAAATTACATTCATTTAAAATTTTTTTATCATTTCTACTTTTCTGTGTCTTTCATAAACAAATAATATATAAGTACAACGGTACACGTATCTGATATATAAGTAAGTACATTTATTTTGAGGGCATTCTCAAAATCTTTTCTGGATATGAGTAAGCAATGAAAAAGTCTGGTGATCTCTACCTTACAGATTGTCATTAAAATTGCTCTTTAGGTCGGCGTGGGGCCTCTCTCTTTAACCCTTCGCTCTTTTTCATTTCTATCTTCCACCTTAACCTTGGCATTAAAGGCAAACCTGCACCTTTGGAATTATCTGAGCTAACAGGAAATATCTTAATATTCAGGATAACTCCCAGAGAGCCTCAACAAAGGAGCCGAGCCCTTTGACTCATCAAATGTATTACTCAGGATCTGATGCAGAAAAGCACTTGACAGAGTAAAAATATATCCATTGCAATAAGTGCGTATTTCACAGTTTCCAAAGCAAAGCCTCACACAGGCACAGAATACTGAAATGTATGCATGCGGCGTCCTAAGGATGCATGTTCAAAAGAAATACATGACTACAAAGGGTTTGTCTTCTGGGTGGCGAGACATTTTGTATATATTCACGAGGGGTAGAAGCAATATAGACTGTCACTCCTAATACAAAGCTATTAGGATATGACATAAGAAAGTTCAAGACAATTACTAACACTGGGGGAGCAGCACTGCTGCTGGGTCTCTGCAGCTCCTATGTGCCATGTGGTTCCCCCATGTGGAGATGAAAGGAGGTTCATGGTCATGTTCTCAGCGGGTCTTAAACTTGAGCATTGTGTAGTACAAGTTTCATTAACAATGGCAAATCAGGACAGCTTCTTTCAAAGGATAAAAGTTTCTGAGAAGTCCACAGGGCTCCCTGACCAAACAGCTCTTACCAGACAATGCAGTTGTAATTCAATTGTCCTCGAGAATCAGAAACACATGGAGGCTTTCCCTTGAAAGGCAGTGGGACAGCAAAAACTTCGGGAAAACACAGTAATTCCTTGAATGTTGACTGAATCTGAAGACAAAGGCTTTTCTGTGCTTTTCTCCCTTCCCCACTAACTAGCCAAATTTTCACCATTTTCCAAGGACCGACTCGAAGGCCTCCCCCGTATAAAATACTCCCTAGTAACTTCAAACAATTCTCTCACTTCTTAGTGGCCATAGCACTTATTATCTGCACCATTAACACTGACATATGATAATATTCAATTTAACACTTTATTACACATTGTGCTGTCCTCTGCTTATATAACCCTCTAATTGTTTCATATATATGTGTGTGTGTGTGTGTGTGTGTGTGTGTGTGTGTGTATATATGTATTTTAGTATTTGTCCCCAAAAGATAGAATGCTGCCTGCTGCTAGAAATCATAATATGCTTTGATTATATCCTTGCAGGGTTAAGCGTACTGCGCCACATACAGAGAACATGTTTCAGTCAATGTTGAGCTGATCTAACCGCAGCCCCCTGACCTGCCTGCGTCTCCTACTGTCGAAACCCACGCATGGGTGACTATCTGCGCCCCGCAAAGTGAGTGATCTGTCCTATTCAACAAGGTTGGTCAGAACTCTAAAACAGAGGGAATTATAGGTTATTTTCAAATTCCACAGAATCCGTTGCACATGCATTAGGAGGTGAGTGCCACGCAGAATCCAATACCCCTTAAAGACTGACTACATCACCTCAACAAGAGCGGTTGCAGGGAGGGAGGGCTCCAAGAACCCGCAATGACTCCTCGTTGATCTGAGACTACACTCGCACCTGCTATTGAGGCTGAGATCCTTGAGCCCTTGCCCCCTCCTCCAGCCTCATTTCCTACTATCGGCCCCCAGTTCACAGTGCTCCAGCCACCCCTTCTTCCTTTCACTCCCTCCCCACTCCAGTGGTGCTCACAGGGTGGGCCCCCAGGCAGCAGCACCTGCATCACCCAGGAGCTCCTGACAAATGTGCCTTTTCAGGCTCCGCCCAGACCTACTGGCTGGGAGCAGGTCTCAGGAATCTGAGCTGTGGTAAGCCCTCGGGATGGTTCTGAGGCCTGCTCACATGCCAGGACCTCTGCTCTTATGCTTCAAGACCATCCCTACCTTCAAGGTCCTCCGCTCTTGCTCTACCTACAGCCTGAAATGTCCTTTCTGCAGATTTTCAAATGACTGGTCCATTCTTACTCTAAGTTTCAGGCTTAAGATGGGCTTTCTTCAGACTCTCCTATTTCAGGAAGGCCCCATCAGCATTCCATGTGTTCTCTATCACGTCTACCTCTTAATTATATCAACAATTGCACTGCCTATAACTAAGTCATTTATTCAAATTTTTATTGTTTGTCTCATCCTACTGGAATATAAGCCCTATGAGGGCAGAAGTCTTGTCTGTTTTGCTCACCTTGATATCTCTAATTTCTGGTAAAGTATTTGGTATAAAGAGCTCAGAAAATATTGTTAAATAAAAAAGAACATGAGAATGAAAACAAAAAAATGAAGTCATTCTTTTATGACTTAAAGCCAAGTGGTTTTCCAAACTATTTGTCCATAAAATTTACCGATATCATTTCATACAAGCAATTTTCTACTTGTAATCACTTTTTGGGGGGAGGTAGTGGTGGTGGTGGTAGTATTTAATTGACCACATTTCCTCCCCTAATTTACCTATTAGACTCGTTCAATCTCACCAGAATCTGAGACAAGGATGAGGACAAAAATCTGTATCAAATATGTATAAATATAAGGCACTCTTATGAACTTAACAATACTTTTGTCTAAAACATTCTTCCAGGGGCGCCTGGGTGGCACAGCGGTTAAGCGTCTGCCTTCGGCTCAGGGCGTGATCCCGGCGTTGTGGGACCGAGCCCCACATCAGGCTCCTCTGCTGTGGGCCTGCTTCTTCCTCTCCCACTCCCCTTGCTTGTGTTCCCTCTCTCGCTGGCTGTCTCTATCTCTGTCAAATAAATAAATTAAATAAATAAATAAATAAATAAATAAATAAAACATTCTTCCAAATCAAACTAAAATGGCAAAAATTCTAAGGTAACATAAACCTTTAGAATTATATATTTAGAATGTTTTCAAAATTATTATTAATAGCTTAAAACTGCACTAAAGCTTTCAGAAACCTTTGCATAGAGATCGTGTATAGGACTTTTGCATTTGCTATGTAACCGATCGTCACTCAAATAGCCACACAGTTTTTCGAGACAAGATGGTGACTTTTTTTTGTCTAGCGGGGAAGTGACAAGGCAACAGAAATGTGTAAGAAAAGACTAACCAAGTCCTCAGTATTGGTGGTACTTCGGTTTCTAACTCCCCGCTCTGTTTTTAGATCACAGAAAAACATCACGTTGTGTCTTTTCTTTTTCAGACAGTACCTCTGATGGCTGCCACAAATTTCCCATCACTCTGCTTGAATCTGGGAGTGTTTTTTTTTCTCTTCAAGAACTGTCCCAGACAGTCATTTCATGCCTGTTACTGCTAAAATCCACCTCTGAAGTACATGCAAACTGATTCTGTCAACTCCCCTTTGTGGTCTAGAAAATCCAAAGTTGACAGACTGTCTTTTATGACTTGCAGACCCTTGAGACAGAAGTGCTGCCTAAAAGACAGGACCCTTCGATCAGAGTGTATTTTCCCTCTGTTATTGCCCAAGTAGGACTCAACCAAACCTATGCCTCAAGCATCCCAATTTATAATAAATGTCGCTAAACCAGCACAGGCTGGTCTTGGCCATACCGGGGTGATGGGCTTGGTGACCGGGGAAGCCTGGGGGTGGTACATCTGTTCTGATGCCTTACGTCCATTTATCCTAAAAGGTCAAGGCTCGTAGCCCAGTGGTAGGCACCAGGCAAGGATGGCTTAGTAATACTCATTGTCTTTAATTACAAAACATGAGGTGTTTGTCAAAGGATTCAGAATCCATGGGTGAACCCTGAATGTGGAAGCAAGAGACCTCTGTGCCAGCCAAAGGGTTTGTCCACCCTTACAAAGCAAAGCTACCATGGCAGGAGCCTTATGAGGGCTGCCATGGACTGTCCAGGGAGCTCTTCTCTACCACCTGCACCTTGATTTTCTGCTCCTGAGAAGTGCATAAACTTTTCCACTTTCACATTTTAAAATTGATACTGTTTTATAGAGGAAGAAGGAGTGAGCAGTCATGGAGTGGGAAGGAAGAAAAAAAATAGAAAAAGGAAGATGCACACATACAGATACACGTATGTGAGCATGTGTATATGTGTGCAAGACTCTTACCAGCTTCCTGAGCCATCTACAGTCTCCACTACTGAAACAGAAGGACTCAAGTGCTGAGGCTTCAGGGACGGTGTCTGTGACATTAGGGACAGCCTACTTAGCTCTATGTCTTGGTCCCTGCAGCAAAGATCCTTCTGTAGCTCTCACAGTAACTCTACACTCACAGCATTGGGTCCTCTTGGCTTTTCTGAAGACAGTCATTTACAGACAACATAAGATTCCTCCCCCTTAATTGGCAGAAACCCAATTCACTTCTATGTAATTTTAAAATAAGAGAGCAATGATCCTTAAACGTGCCAAGCTCCTTCACACAGAGCCAACTCAGAAGTGAATGCTCTAGTTCCCATTTTATAGAAGATTATGCAAAGCCAGAGAACAGGGTCCTAAATATTATTATAAAATTTCATTGGCAGGGGCGCCTGGGTGGCTCAGTTGGTTAAGCGCCCCACTCTTGGTATCGGCTCAGGTCATGATCTCAAGAGTCCCGAGATGGGGCCCCATGTCCGGCTTGGCTCCCTCTCCCTCTGCCTCTCCCCCCACTCCTGCATGCACATGCTCATTCTCTCTCTCTCTCTCTCTCCAAATAATTAAATAAAATTAAAAAAAAAATTCACTGGCAGAAGACCTAAGAGCAGCTGTATTCCCAAGAGCTTACTTTTTTGTCTTGAAGGCAAGATCTGTGTCTTCCTAATGCTCAGAAAGGCATCAAAACTGCTCCTAGTAAGCATGCTCAGGTGTTTATGGTTGCCTCTGCTCAAATGAGGGTTCAAAAAAGTCCCTCGGTTAGGATGATGAGTGAGAAAGACTAATAATAAAATCCAACATTCTGGAGACACTGGGGCAGTTCCAATAACACCTCTGTTCTCCTCAATCACTCCAGCCCTCCCATCATATACTGAGTATAAAATGAGTCAAGATGGGCAAGGGAATTGGTTTAAACCAAGATGCCCTCGTGAGGTCTTTATCTCAATGGCCTTTGATCAGCTCCATGCAGGTAAATACTTAACAACCGGAACAACAATAACAAAGAAACCCTGATCTGTAACATTTCTCTAACCTGATTTCAGTAGTGTAAAATACTCCCACCACGGCCAATTTCAAGCTAATATATGTTACGTGATGTCAACCAGCTTGCAAAATTCCTGAAAACTCCTGGCTGGTACCAGCTCTAGTACAGCACTGCCCCTGATGGCCAGTGAACTGCAAAGCATGCACACTTTGTGAGTCAAGCGATTTACGCACGTGACACGTGCATGACAATGGAGGAGTAGCGGCCCATGCCTGCCCCTGTTGGGGTATGGGTGAAGGCGAGAGAATGACTAGCATCAAAACGCCTTCTTGCTCAACCCACCCTATTTTCAGAGAGTGCTGGGGTCCTAAGTCAAATGATTAGATCATTTCGTCTTTTTAAAATCATAAACAGCTCATCAAAAAGTCAATGCTTCCTCAGAAAAAAATGTAAACTAGGGTCTCATGTTCTGATTTTCCTTCTTCTTCTGCAGTGATATAGTGGTCTGCTGGGGTAGGAGAGGGTATTTTTAAAAAGAGAGAAAAGAGGTTTCGAAGGGCAAGTTCAATGAAAAGACAGCTAATGTAAAAATAGTTTGGTTTAAAGAACATTGTGCAACTATCACCTAGCACTTCATGAAATCATATCGACATAAACACCATCTACCAGAAAGCCAGCTAGAGGATGTTCTCAGATACCCTCTGGTCACCTGGGTAGTGCCTCTGCTTTGGAAATAGACAAGTCCAGACTCGCGTCATATGGCACCGTAGAGAAGAGGTCATAGGCTTTAAAACTCAGCTTTAACACTTACTGGCAATGTGACCCTGGGCTAGACACTTAAATTCTCTGAACCTGGGTTTTCCCATCTATATAATGGGGATAGAAATTGTTGCTACCTCACATGATGTGAGGATTAAATGAGATAATATATGTAAAGCCCATAAAGTCATCTTGAGGTCACAAGGTCATGATCATGATGGAGACACAACACACCAAGTCCTTAGCCTGTGCCTACATTAGTAAACCCTCAATGAAGGATATTATCAACTCTGTTGGGAAGGAAAATCAAGTTCTCTCCATTTTAATTGGGTGTATAGTTAGTCAGGGGTCCAGAAACAAGACACAGTAAGGTAGTAAGTCACAATTGCACAGCTCTCTTGAAAGAAGCTTCTGTCGTACAATGCTGAGGGGCAAAAGGCAAGAGCCATTGGGGGAAGTTCTGTTGAATTCCCATCTCTCATTATTTCCCATAATGCAAATCATTTCTGAGGGACTGATTTCTATTAGGTCAAATGCTACTTTTCTTTTCTTTTTTTTTTTTTTTTTAACATAAAATACAATGGAGAATATGATAAAGCCCTTAGCTTTGGAGAAAATTAAGTGGGAAACTATATTCTTCACAGTAAAAAAAGTTGCAGAATGAAAATTTCCCTTAGAAGTGTTTGATGGCAACCCTCATCTAAAACTACTTGAAAGGATCCCGGGTTTTTAAGGCATCCAAACCCAATACATTCATTGACTTCTTCAAGATATAAGCATTTAGAACCAGATCTAATCAATTCTTGGTTCCCCCCTCACCAAAACCCATTCCACCTGCCCACCATCTGGGCAGAAGAACAAATTACATTTCTAGAAAAGAACCATTCAACTCCAGAGATAGAACCTGTTAAAGGGAATTACAGCAGAAAGTGGAGAGAATATATTCTTATTAATCATCTAACCCAATAAAAAGCTATTCTTTTATTTCTTATGGTTTATAACTCATCTGCTTCATTCTCAACAGGTCAAACTTAATGTTTCTCTGATAGTTGTACAGCTCCTTTCTTATTACACAGCTTTTTAGGGGATCTCTCCAGGAATATCCCTCTTAAAATAAAAAGGAATTAGAAAATTACTTCCACCCTGTATAGGGCTCCTTCTCCATTCTAGAAAAGCAGTGTTCATGCTGAATTCTCCGTACTGGCTGACCCCCTGCTGACCCATGGGTGGTCAGACGGTATCACACCTATAATCCCAGCGCCTCACTGAGTACCTGACATACACGAATGGCTGAGTTCCCATTAAAACTGAACAACACAATCACTGGAGAAGTTTAAATACATACATACATACATACATATTAAAAAAATACATACCCCAAATGCAATGATAAGAGGACTCAAGCTGTTGACTTGTCCAGACTCATCAGGCCACTTCCTAGACCCCACTGTTATAGTTCTTTCTGAATACCATTTACCTTTACATTTCAAACTGCCTCATTTCTTTGTCATATGTTTTTACTGCCCTTCACACTTAATAAGTAATTCGTACTATCTGTGCCCATAGATTGTAGCTGAAAAAGACAGCATGAGTAATGGTCCAAACCCCAATGTCAGAAGAATAAAAAGTAAAGGAATTTGCATCCTAAAGGTCTTTTGCCACAATACGGGGAAAGAGTAAGATGACCCAAAATAATTACCAGGAAGGACAGCTCCTGCCACAAACAGAGACTCTCTAGTCATTACAAGAATGGAAGAGAGTTTAGGTCAAGGCAGTAATAACATAGAAACCATACTGATGACTTGGTTGATTCTATAAATGGTAAAGTTAAAATATTGCAAACTATCATGTCCCCAAATCTAGACTATACTTTGGTCAATAATTTACAAGAGGCACAGAAATCTACCAGTATTTTGTATGATTCCTACAAACCATTTTTCCTTTGGAGGATAACTTTAAGATCATTTTGCTGCATGGGAAGCCCCTACGTAAAAAGGCCCGTGCTGGGGATTCAAAATCCACCTAGTTCTTACCATGAAGAATAAAGTCTGAGAGGAGATGTCATTCTCTAGTTTTATCTAATAAATCTGATTTCAACAAGCTTTGATATCCTTGGATTGTCTCTTCTTATAGATCAAATCCTGCCCCCATTCCCCCTCCAGTTACACAGTGACTTGCAGTAGCCCTATTTTGACAACTGAGCAGAGTTTCTGAAAAACAACAGCCTTCGGTATTACTGAAAGGCCCCTTACATTCTTTGAAATTGAAAGCAAAAAAAAAAAAAAAAAATGAAAGCTATTGTACAACTACCTTGGACTTCAAAATACTAATCCAGTGTCTGTTCTTTTCATTAATTTTATTATACATCAGCATATATGTGAATCTGCTAAGAAGGGGTGGTGAAAAAAGTTACAGGAAAACAGCTAGAGAGAGACTTCATATAGTTGACGTTCACCAAGACATGGACCCTCGTATTGGTTACCCACATGACACAGAGCAAGTCGCAGCAAAGTAAATGATCTTTGAGGGGAAATGTAGTATTTTTAAAGCTACCCTGGTCTTAACCACTTTTAACAATTTTTGCTGGTTGCAAACTCCCAGACGCCATCGGAGCTCAAACCTCTACTGAGCAATTAGCCAAAAGATGCCCCAAATGCCTTCCTGATTTGCTCTTCTGAGTCAAGCAGCCCGACGCACTAGGACCAGCGGCCCGTTACGGACTTGGGACGGTGCCTCCCTGGCTGGTAGAGGAAGCAGTGCCTCTGGGAAATATTCACTGACATCTAACATGCAGGCATTTTAAAGGGTATTCAGGATAAAACTGACAGATCCTCTTCTTCCCCAAGAGTACTTTTTCTTTTAGATCACAAAACAGGAAATTAAAGTGCTCAACCAAAATCCCCGAAAGGAAACATAAATCTCTAGAACATTTTAATGACATTAATATCTCCCAAATGCCTAAAAATATTTCTTTAAAATGAGGTAAGAGAAAATGGCCTTCTCGTTCACAAGGCCCAAGAACTCCGAAGTCCTGAGAAATGACCTCCCTGACCCAGAAAATAATAAATTAAGAACTCAAGGGCCCTTTTTTTTCTTGCTTGCTTTTTCTCTTTCCAAGTGTTGCCTTCCTCTGTGGGGAATAAATTAAAAAGAGCCAACCCATCCATGGCAACTATGTGGAGAGGTGTGAGCCACTTCCAGAAGTGGACTGATATGCTTGTGAGGAGTCATGATATAGGATGCTGTCAAACCTCTTTAGTCCCCCCAAAAATGGAATCATGGTCCCATCCCTCCAAGGTCTTGGCGTCTGTTATTCTGCATTCACTGATCTGGGTTCCCTGCCGCTCTTCCTGAAGAACACAGGGTTCGGCCCCCTCCCCAAAACCGATGCTGTCCAAGAGGTGTGAGAGCTTGAAGGCCCTTAAAGAAAAGATAGCAAGGGTGACACAGGGCAGCTTTCAGTCCAAAGTGGTAATGGGAGCAAGAGCCTTCTCTACCTTGCAGGTCAGCTTTGGTCAACACAACTTTGTTAGCAAAAGAACAGAAAAGGCGAAAACAATAACCAGAGGTTAGTAAGAGGTAGAGTCAACCAGGGTAACATTACAGAAATGAAAATAACAATCGGCATAACCAACATCACTCAAACAGACAGTTAAAATGCTCTACGGGTTCTCCAGAGACAGCACACATGGGGGATGCGGGGACCCGGGCGAAGCAGGCCTCGTCAGAGCCACATCAGCAGAGCGGGGGCAGAAAAACACTGGACTCGACAAAGCACAAGCAGGGATAACAAGAGCCTTCCCACATCCACACAGCCAACCCCAAGGCATATGGTCCAGGAAAATGATTCTCCATGACTCGGGATAAGCATCAAAAAATCAGGGTGGTGCGTGGCCAGACTGAAAGATACGTGTGCACAACCCGACCAAGCCCACAAAAAAAATAAGTCTGCACATCTAGGAGTTAATGATGGAAGAGTCGCTTCGGAGCACTCCTTGTAACCTCCTGAAAATACCACCAGGGACTGTGGCGCTCGAACTGGGCCTGTGCGTCAAGGTGATGTGGGAGCTCCAAAGAGCTCAATGGGACTGATCGGTAAGAAGAGAGCCAAACCCAAATGGCTGCGAGCAAAAAGGCACCAAACCGATGTCCTTTTCATTTATTCATGCCAGGCTCGAAATGAAGCACGTGTGTTTCTCTCAGATGTTTACCATCTGGAATGGTGGAATCGTGTTTCCAGCCAACCCATGCCTTGGTCTCTGCAGCAACGCTGGCCTCAAGATAGAAAGAGATATTTACCCTCTGAGAATAAAACCAGACATCATTTCAAAAGTCCTAGCCCAAACCGAGGGGCTGCAAGTCACAGCTAGATATTGGCTAGCTTGTCCAGAAATTGTGCTTGATTTCTGAAGTACTATACTCCGCATAAAAATTAAAACCTGTTTTGAGATCTTTTTCTTCTTTCTTAGTATAAACAATTGGGGGACAGAGTCGTAGATTAATACATTTAAAAAATAATTTTGGACTCTTTGCACCTAGATATGAGTGGGAAAGTAGTAAATTTACTACTTAGAGATCTTGAAATATCACCATCAATGACTTTGACAAGAACATATGATACATCCTGGCCTGTGTACCCCAGAGAGTGAGGCTAGAACACATTTGCCATCTCAAAGGGATGCAGTTCTTAGTTTTTAGTAACAAATCCTCGTCCCCTACATATTCATTATTCTATATATAGAAATGATAAATCAGGAAATGTATTCCATTTCCTGGGATTTCCATCCCGAACATTACTCAAAGGCCTTCTTGAGGGTTCCAGTCTACGTACAGAGATTCAGAATGAGAAGGACACCTGTTTGCAGTCTCTCTAAGGCTCTGTGCTCCTCGTTTCCCTCCTCGCCATCTACTTCAGTTTCATTTCCACACTGCCCTAAAAGGCTCCTGGGATCTCTTATAAGGGCTTACTCACATGGTGTAAACTTCCAATGACAGTAATTTATGCCTTAACCCACTTTTGGGCCATTTTTCCTGGCCACTTAGGCTAATTATCCAAGTCATCTGTGTACAATAAACAAGGACCTTCTTCCCTCCTCACTCATCCTCCACTTCATCCCACCCAGTGGGGCGGTCATAATGCTCCGTGGGTAATCATCGCAATTATCTCCATGGCAATAGAGTGCAGGGTTATTAGGCTCATGGGACTCGCCATAGATTCGGCTGGTAGAAGCATCAAGTCACAATATCCGGTGCTGAACAATCACCCAGACTCAGAGGAAGGTCGGACCCCACTATAATGCATGTGATGAGTCATGCCAAGCTGCACACAGAGATGGTGGTAGGGATGGGACCATTTTCCCCAATTTGATGGGTAATTTCCTTGTGCTAATGCTCTCACTGCTTCTCTTCAAGTTCTCTTAAGTGGACTCCATCCTCCCCACCCTTTATATTCTACCTTTTAATCTACCCTTCAAAAGTTAGTTTAGACTGCCTTTTAGTCCAATACAACAGTTCTATCTCCTTACACCCCAACTTTTAATACCCTGCAGAAGTCTGCTTCTGATACAGTAGGCCACGGACACATGTAGCTACTGAGCACGGGAAAGGTATGTAGTCTGAATTGCAGTGTGATGCAAGTATAAAATACACACTCGGTTCTGAAGGCTTCATGTGGAAAAAAAAGAATGTGAAAGGTTTTATAAATAATTTTATATCAGTGCATGCTGAAATGATAATATGTTGGATATACTGGGTTAAGTGAAATGTAAAATTAAAATTAACTTTACCTGTTACTCTATCTTTTTCACATGCAGCTAGTATACTAGGAAATTTAAAATTACATATGTGACTCACATTATATCTCTATCAAGCAACATTGCTATAGAGTTAAATGGATGATTCCTGTTAACTTGTAAATCTAAAGAACGGATTGCATGACAAGAATATTTAACATCTGAAGAGTAGTTTTTATGCTTTTTAATGTGTGCTTTTATGTTTTAACTCAATCTGATTAATTATTGAAGGATAACTGGAATTTCTGTCATTCCACAATCTTTGAAACAGAGATATTCTATTTAATTCCCAAATGTTACATTTATCTCAGCATTGCCCTTAATGCCTGAAAGAAGTAAGAGCAAGCCGAGGAGACAAAAATCCTTGATTTGAATGACATTGTGCATTTTCAGGAGAAGAAAGCAAAGCGGCTACTTAGAGCGCCTGGTGATCCCCGCCTCCCACGTACACAGACCATGTTTGGCCCACTGGATATAAGAAATATTCCTGGCTAAAGGCAAACTGGAGAGGGTTATGGGAACAACGGGTCATACTAGTCCACGTGGGAAGCTGACTCTTAGGCAAAGGGAAATGACTTCCGCACTGCACATCAGCATGTGAAGCGGATGGGAAGCCTTTATAAAAATGTGGCACGTGAACCCAGGTGAAAGCTAGTTAAGAACAGGAGCAATACATGAAGTTAAAAACTTGGGAGATGAGTGAATGCGTTTGATGCGGTAAATCAATGAGAAAAAAAACACATGTACGCTGCACACACAGGACCATGAGGCTCAACCAGACGGAAGAATACATACACCCTGCTGACTGGTCAGACACCTTTGACTTTCAAGTTAGGTAAGGGTCACCTTTTTGGCCTACTCAGGGCCCCTGGGAAAGCCTGAAAACTGTTCACTGCTGCCCTCTGCTGGTTACACTAGATTGTTTCTGTTGTAAAGACCTGGACTCAAGAAGACCTGTAAAATTCAGTTAATATCTTAAGAGACAGTAGGTCATCTACAGCAATAGGCTGAGCATGACTTGCTGTGTCGCGCCGATGGGCATGCAATGTTCCTAGATGTCTCTCGCGAGATATTTGTAAAGGATAATCTTACTGTTTATTGAGTACCTACTACGTCCGTACCAGGCATTTTACATATAGCTCCAATTTACATAGCTTACCTTCCAAGGCAAGTTTCATTGCCCCACTTTGCAGTTGAGGAGGATAGAGCTCAGAGAGGTTAAGTAACTTGCCAAATGTCACACAGTGAACAAGAGTTACTACCTGGATCTAAACCCAGGTCTTTCTACCATCAACACCCATGCTATTCCATGACATCACACTAACGAACTGCCTAAGAATGCCTGATATCTCCTAAGTACTCAATAAATGTCAGTTCCCTTCCCTCATCGTGCCATTCTGACATCATTTCCCTACCTCCTGCTGAGTTTGCGTTAAAAGAAGCAGTAGTTACTACAAACATTTCATTAATAGTGACACCCATATAAAAGTCTCTGGTATACCTCCCAATGTATAAAAATAGAAATAAAAACTCCTACTGCCCTTTCAGCCATGCTGGAAGCAAAGGTACAAGTCAGGAAGAGTCTGATGTCAATGCCGGGGAAGGTCCTCTACTGGCAAGTACGTGACACTGGGAAGACATCTGCCAGCATACATTCCCAGAATCTGTGGCCCATGTCTTGACATACTGAGCCAGGGACAGGAGGACCCCACTGATGATGCAATGTCAGATGGCAAATGGGAAGGAGAGAGGACTGGGAAACAGTAACGAGGCACTGGCAGAGGCAGCAGAGAGGCTGGTGCTTGCGTCCAGGCTGTGGCTTAAAAAGAGGAAAAGCTGTACCTTCACAGCCACGCTCGATCTGTCCGCTCCGATGCAGGGCATCATTGATGAGGTCTGGCAGGCGCCCGTTCAAATCCACTGATGCCAGACAGCCCTGAAAGCCATCCCGGGAAGCCACCAGCTTTGGAAGGTTGCTGTACATGCCTTGGGCCAGACCCGCCATGTAGAGGTCACCTGGGAAGGAAAGCGAGTAGCAAGAGCAGCTGAGTAAAGGGTAGGGAGACGAGACTCAGCTAGAGTCAACGCACACTAGACGATTTCATAGGCAATGGTAATAGAGCTGGGGGGACGGGGCGGGAAAGGCGTCAACAACTGCGTACCAGAGTCTCTACAGTGCAGAAGGAAGACACTAACATTGCTTACGTCATTCATTTTCTACATGGCATCTCACAAATTTTGATCACCATATTCAGTCCATGAGGCAGGTATTGTTCCCATTTTATGATGAAGTAAATATTAACAAGATTTCCAACAAAACCACCATTTACCCAGTGCGTTTTATGTGCTTCTTACCAATAATATGTGGAGGATTTTATAGACATTAGCCCATCAAAACTCATAACAGCCCATAAAGGTAGTAACAATTATTATCCTCATTTTGCAAAAAAGTATAGAGAAGCTGAACGAGGCTAAGAAATTTTACCAAAGTCACCCAGGCAGTAAGATATTCAGCTGAGATCCCAAAACCTATACCACGTCCTCTGTATTAGGACAGCTCCACGTTCTGACTTTTACCACCTCACACTCAGCCCCCGCATGCCTGAGGTTTACAGAGAAAATGAACCATCCCTTGAGGAGTGGTTTAAGTAAAAACTGCATTTTGATATCATTCGATGTGGTTAAAATAGGTATGCATAATGTCTCAAAATGCATGGAACCCTAACCTGTAGTTTGCCTCTGCAAACAGCTTCGATGATAAGAAATGCTCTAAAGGTGCCTGGGTGACTCCGTCGGTTAAACGTCCGATTCTTGGTTTCGGCTCAGTTCATGATCTCAGGGTCATGATCTCAAGGTCGTGAGATCGAGCGTGGTGTCTGACTCTGCACTCATCAGGGGTCTGCTTGAGATTCTCTCCCTCAGGCCCCCTCCCCACTCATGCATTCTCTTTCAAATCAATAAATAAAAAAAATAAAAATGCTCTAAAAAGGATAAACTTCTGTACAAGGTTTACCTTTCAAATCCAGATTTTTGGCCCCATTGATAACCTGAGTGACCACTTTAGTGTCCACTTTCAAGCTGTGGGTGTTACTGTTGTCCCGGGTGATGACGACGTTGTGCCACTGGTTGTCATTCAGGGGCCGGTCACTGTTGCCTTTGATCACGTTGGGACCATTCCCAAGGTCAAACACGTAGTGTATGTACCTGTGAGCAACAACAACCCCGTGAGTGGAGATTCCCTCGAGTGGTTTAATGGCAACGTGCATGTAACCGGCCCTGAGGGCTTCACAGCCCTCACGCTAACCTGGCAACATGCAGGAATAATGAAGGCATGATCTGGGATTCTAAGAGCCATAGCCTGTTCTGTCAGACTTCACTTTAATTCCACACCTACAAGGGTCACTTCTTTACCATGATCCAAAAACCCAGTCACAAAGTAGTACGGGTGGTACATCCCCAAACACTAGAGGGCGACACTTAAACTCAGTTGATTGTGGATCTGTTTTCTGGGTTTTATTCTTTTTTTTCTTTTTTTGACTATTTTCCAACACATGGTAGTAAAATATCTTGCAGAAAGAACAGCGTTTAAAACTGCACATAAATGGGCTAATGAAAGTGCTGAAAACACTATATTTCATTTCTTCCTACAGATTTAGGGGTTGTCGAGAACACTGCCCCAGAGCACTGTATACAGGACATACACTCTATCCCCCTTTTGCAAAAATGACCTTCTTTCCTATAGGTTTACAGGACTGTATTTCATGGTAAAAAGTCTGATAGTATGGAGTTAGCGGAAGATGTTTAAATAGACTAATGAATTTCTCTTCCTTTCAGCCCTAACCATTATACAGGTTGTTTTTAATCAATGAGGAGGAGAGCAGGTATCAGGAATAGAGGGTGGGGAGCAGAATGGAAACTTTTTTTTTCACGTCCACATTTTATGTTGGGCTTGAGCTGAGAGACCTGGTATAAACGATGTGAGCTCTTCCACTTACCCCTTGACCAGTTCAACTGCGATGAAGTCATTGCCATCACCACTGTTGAAGAGAATGAAGCCATCCGCTGAGGTGGTCTTGAACTGGAAGAAGAGGTGCATGGAGGTGTAGGCCTGGAGGGTGGCCAGACTCAGGTAGCTGCTCTTGGTCTTGAAGGTGACGGGGTCGGCGATAATGTTCCTCAGTCCAAAACGAGCCTTCAGTTCGCAGTAATCAATGTCGCCATTTTTGCACAGGTCAATGTAGAGCAGGCCATTGAACATGAGGCTCTGCAAGTGGCCAATGAAACTGGATGGGACAACAGAGATGTAACGTTTCTCCGTCATGATTCCGGTCTCGATATTGTGGAATTCCAAGCGGGTATGGTCCCCCACCATGGTACCTATGAACGTGACAGAGGAGATACGCACAAGTTATCGCGTTTTTGTCACAGCATCCTTACTGTATCTTTTAGGTTTCCACACGAAATATTCAGTTCCAGAAAAAAAATGCCCAGTATAGTAGACAGCTGAGGTGACCTCAGTCAGAGGGTGGATTCGTGGCCAAGGCTGAGTGATATGCCCTGAGGCCCGTGCTCTCATGAAGCTGCTCAGAATGTCCCATGATATAAAAGAAAATATGAGATCATCGATAATTCAAGTTAAAGGACAAAATGATTCGTGTTTCTCCCTTCAGGATTAATTGGGTATGAATGCATACTATAAGAAAAAAAAGTCTTGATTGTGCCAAGCCTTGTAAAGATACCAACAAACAAGCATGAGGCATTCACTACCAAATACTTCTTGATGTAATAATTCACCACCTAGTACTTGTGGAAAGATTCTATTGTAGAACATGTGTTAATTTTTTTCTGACCAGCAACTGTTGCTTTTTTCTGGTAACACCGCTAATTTCCCTTTGGAAATTTCTCTACTTTACCTTAAAACCATCTGGGCTGGACGAAGCTGACCATAACCCGGCTCTTGAAGTAATCAGCCTACCCAGGCTGGACCACTCAACATGATTTTATCCCCCCAGCCGTAGGTCTATGGACTAACAAGGTGGTCTGCAGACTTTAGCATGCCTCTGAATCACGTGGAGGGCTTCTTAATACACCGCTCCCCGCAGCCTGCTCTCAGAGTTTATCATTCCAAAGTCTGGGGTGTGGCCTGAGAACATGGGATTTCTAATAAATTCCAAGGTGATGCTTGAGTAGTGGGTCTAGGGACCCCCCCCCCCTTAGAACCAAGGGATCAACAGTAACATAAGCTGGAGTAACATAAGCTCTGGGGCTTTTGCTAGAACACCTGTGAGAGAGGCATTCTTTGTAAACAAGGCTTATTGAAGGGGTAAGAAGCAAGCTCAGAGCTGCTGGAAACCATGTGATAACCAGAGAGATTGGGCCTGCCTGAGGAGACAGCCCACCCGGAAGCCAACCACAAAATGGAGAGAAACAGTTTCTCTAGGATGGTGCCGTTCGAAGGTCTGTATTCAGCAGCGAAAGCCAGACTTAAAAACTAGAGGGCAGTAGATTCCCTTCTGCGCTTCAAGCATTTAAGGCGGGTGTCTGATATTTGCAACTAAAGGATCTCCAGCTGCTACAAATGAACCAGTAGACCTTTCATTACCCGGCTTACCTAGAAGTGAATGACTGGGGCAGGGGGTCCTGAAGGGGGCTTGAAATAAATACAAGAGGATGGAAATTTCAATAACAAAGTCAAGGAAAACGCAATAGCATGGTCAGAGTAGAACGTGGCTCCCCCAACATTTGCATGGGCACATCATTACAATTTAACAAACCGTGTCTTGATGCCCAAGTGCTGAAGAAAGGACAGGGAGAATCCCTCCTCTGGCCCTCTCCTGTTGTCTCCATCCACACTGAAGAAACTCCACTAGCAAGACACTCGTAGCCTCTCTCTACTCCCTCTGTTACAGCTTTCCAGAGGAAAAGGAGTGACACAATCTGGAAGGCTAAAGAAACTCTACAGAGAAACTGTATTTCCATAGCTCAGCCCCTGGCATTCCCTGTTTCTCCCTAGGGGAGCAAGCTGTCCGCAAGACACCCCCAGTGTACCCCACACAAGCCCCAGCACGGGTGTCAGAGGAGCAAGCCTTGCTTCAGTGGCAATGCCCACCTAAATCCTGAATTAGTGAGCATTGAAGTGGGCAATTCCAACTCTGGAATTCAGTAGATGTTAACCCCATTTTTCCATACTAGTGTTACCACTAACAACATGATACTTGACTTTTACCAGCCTCGCATTTGTTTTTTCTCTATTGGTGTAGAACTCAGGTAGCAGGGGGAAAACAAAGAAAGAGAGAGAGAGAGAGAGAGAGAGAGAGAGAGGGATTATATTTTCTCAGGTCCGTTAAACTTCAGTACCTGGGAGATTCAACCAGATCTCACCTTCGGATGCTCAGTATTAATGTCTTCTCTTTGGGAGCATACTCAGACCTGATTCAGGGAACTGTTTATAAGCACCAAAATCAGATTTACGTTTTATGAGCTTCTATGTGGTGTTTTGACAACTAGCGACAAATCATTCGCTTAATATAAGCAAAAACAAAATAATGGTGTTGGTTAAATTAAATATAAAATTGTAATAGAACAAAAATAAAAATGTAACATAAATCTGCTAACAATTGAATAACGAGGAGAACTACTGTATAAAATTACTTAGTACTGAAAATTGCACTGGTCATGAAAATGAAAACTAGCATAACCTAAACCCACATGCTCTAGAACAATGAAGTGACTGAAATATTCACAGTTGATGTGCCTATAGCTGTTCATACAGGGCTGAGGCTGGAGCTAGAGAAGAATGGGGAAGGGAAATCACAGCCAATCTCCTTGGGGACACAGCAACTAAACCATGATGACACTGGGAGCCATGCTAATTCTAATTTTAAAAAAGGAAGAGGAGAGGGACACCTGGGTGGCTCAGTTGGTTAGGCATCTGCCTTCCACTCAGGTCATGATCCCAGGGTCCTGGGATGGAGCCCTGTAGCTGGCTCCCAGCAGGGAGCCTGCTTCTCCCTCTGCCTGCCACTCCCCCTGCTTGTGTGCTCTCTCTCTCTCTCTCTCTCTCTGACAAATAAATAAAATCTTAAAAAAAAGTAGGAGGAGAAGGAGGAAGAAGAGGAAGAGGAAGAGAAGGAGGGGGAGGGGAGGAGGAGACCAGCAATGAGAACTAAGAAGTGGTAAGGGGTGATCCTTGCTGAAGACTGGGATTCCAAAAGAAACCTGAAGAGACAATTTCAAAGTCAACAGGGAGCTCTTAGAGAAATTATAGATAAATTGGCCTCCAGAGTTGAGGAGTTAGGAAATTCTGCTCACTAGAAAATGAATTTCATAAAGCAAGAAAATCATGTACAGTGCTGACAGAGAGAAGAGAGATTGAAGAAGGATAAGAGAAAGGAAACTAACAATGGAATTTGAGAGCACAGCCCATGGACACAGACTGATTTAAGGCTTTAGGATGAGTCGCAGCGCCTCAACGAGAAGTGGAGGTGGGGGGAGGTGGAGGGGGGTAGGCAACATGGGGCCAAATCAGAAAAGGGACTGCTTCTCCAGGTACTAAAGGAACTCTCTTGGCTGTGGCTGGAGGTTCCCCAAAAAAACATGCTATTGCACCTGGAGAAGGCATGAAAGAGATCACTTAAAGTTCGAACCTTGTGCCAAACTAAGCAAATAAATAAATACACACACACACCTGTGTATCATCTAATCAATATTAGTAACTGGGAATCTTTCCTCATCTCCCCTGAATGCTGTCTATAGACTAAAACTCCTTTCTGGTTCAAGGGGCAAACTTCACAACAGCTGCTTTCGAATTTCAGAGGGAATAGGAGTAATTTGGGAGAAAGATGATAAAAAAAAAAGAGCAAGACTACTGAATACTGCTTATGTGCCAGGCCCCGTGCTAGGCACTTCAGAATCACCACCAAATGCCATTATCACAGTCAACAGGTATCATCATCTTGCATTCGAGGGGAGGACACTTAGCTTAGAGAGGTTAAGCAATGTGATCAGAGTTCATACAGGTGCTAAGTGGCATACAGGTGTGTCCAGTTCCAAAGCCCACATCTTATCTTGGACACTACACGGTGGAGAAAAAGCTCGACTTATTCCTTACATTATTGTGGGTAGAATTTAAATGGTGCAATGTCCACACTGAAGTCACTGTGATGGGTTCACACCCCTTCCCAGTGGCCAAGCACCATCCCGTCCCTCCATCTAATTCACATGTAATATTAGCACATCGTGTTGCCTTGACTCCTATCCACACATTCACTTCATATGTCCCTGATGGTCAACAGCAGTTTACGCACTGGCTCTCAGAATGATAAGGTCTGTGGAGAACATAAAGCTATAGAAAATCTGTCCAAGTTCCACCTGGAACTTCCTACCAGGCATCTACTGGATGAGCACATAGGCTCTG
This sequence comes from Ursus arctos, assembly GCF_023065955.2. NCBI lineage: Eukaryota > Metazoa > Chordata > Mammalia > Carnivora > Ursidae > Ursus > Ursus arctos. The sequence continues at coordinate 22,672,003 of NW_026622930.1, forward strand.
AGGCTGCACTGCCGGGGTTAGGTAGCTTTTCTGTGCCTCGGTTTCCCAAATGTGAAAGAGGTATGAAGTCTTCAGGATCAGCTGTACCAATGCATAAAAACTCCTTAGAACGGCGCCCGGTGCTTAAATTGTTAGCTATGAATAATGCATTATTCTGCTTTTTTTTCCCTTTCTCTGAAATGTGTTAATAATTTTCCGGCATTTCGATTATTTGTCACTGTTTTACTAGAACAAATCTCTTTTTAAGTGGAAACTACTTCTCACCTCTTCTGAGTGTCCCGTAGCGTTTAGCAGAGGGCACTGAGCACAGCAAGCACCCTCACATCTGAGGAAGGAGGTTGTATTTGGACATTTGCTTTGGAGTCAGAGTTTGGATCATCGCCATTTCTACATAAGAGGTTCCTAGACTAACACTAAAAGCTCAGCAAGGAAATAACGGGAAAGACTTAGAGAAGGCAACTTGACCTCCCTTGGCTCCCAGACGTGGGGAGGGAAGTTAAGAAAATGCAGGCTTATAAAGTCTTATAAAGGACACATAGTTTGCCCACAATCTTCCAGCTCCACCACTCCCAGACCCTTTTCTCCACAATACCAAAATTTTTCAAAAGTATATGCTGTAAAATGTTGTAATAATAATAATAATAATAATAATAATAATAATAAAAGTTCTGGAGCCAAATAAACTTGGTAAACACTTCCCATGTAATTATCGGTGATTAGCAATGTGTATTAGCAGAGTAAAGGCTCCCAGTAAGTCTTGCAACAAAGAAATCCACTTCATTCTGTTTAACCTAACATTTCCAAATTCCATCTCATCATGTTTTTTTTATTAACGAGAGGAACAAATTTTCCTGGGAAAAGGACTTTTTACAGCCTGTACGTGCTGTGTAGGGTAAGGGACAGAAAAGGAAGTCAACAAGAGCCAGAAGAGGGTTGAATCTCTGTACTAGGAAGAAGCTCTGGGTGGACGGGGTGGTTCATGCAGCTTTAGATCCCAGTGCTGAGGGGCATAACCCAAGTGGAGTACGCTTTTAATTTATTCTTGATAATAGAAATCCAGCTCAATCAATCAGGCCATCAATCTTTATTAACTGTCAACTGAACTTAATACCTTTCCAGGAATACATTGTATTACAGTAAATGAAAACCACCAGGCTAAGGAATATTTCTTTCCTTGCTTTTGATTTCTTATGAGTGTGACCTATTCTTTGCATCATTTCTACAAGCCAGCTGAAAATTTGACACCCTAGGGGACCTTAAACAGCATGAAAGGGATTACTAAATAAGCCAATAAGACACTACTTAATAACCTGAGGACTGTGTGGTATTTTAGTTTCATTGCCTGATTTTATGACTTCTGTGAGCTAAAATTAAAATTCCCAAACCCATTATCACTGTAAGAAGCAATCCAAGGTTGTAGCTCATAAGCAAAATAGCTCTTTTCTTCTAGATTTCTTTATCCTTATGGCTGCTCTTTTCCATCAGCAGTAAAGTAGGGGATAAGGGTTCAAAATGAAAGAGCTTCATTAATTTCAAATATCAAATTACTGAATGACTGGGGCCTTCCATGGTGTAGTCCTGCTTTTTGATTATTAGCGGTAAGAGAAAGCACACTTTATAATTACCTTTATTCTAAAGTTTCTACAAAAGAATAATGACCAAGGGAAGCAATACACATTACTGTACCCTCAGTTCTGCAGTTCTTTATGGCTACAGCTTTGAGGGCATGCAATTTCCTGGGAAAATAAAAGCAATCCGCTGTGCAGAGAGATCGGGGTGAGGTCGCCATCTAGTGGCTGCCATTCATTTCATGCTCTTCACAGGAATAGCATCCCTGGGCTGCGGGGCTCAGCCCCGAGGAGCTAGTAAGGGATGTGTGCAGGCTCCTGTCTGCATTAACAGCCCACGGGAATTTCTTGAATAATTAATTCAGGATGGCTGTTGGTTCTAAACCATATAACCATTTTTACAGCTCTTTGCTTATGTTCGTTACATAAAGCTGTTACCCTTTCAGACATGCAGAACAGTAACCTTACCTCCCACTACGAAGGTGTTTATGTACATACAACGGGAGGGTTTGGGATACTTATTATGGTTCTGTTTGACTTCATTTTTGAGGGGAGCGGGGTGAGTGTTGTCGTCTACACTAAAACGTACTCCTCACATCACCCTAATGCATCCCATTGTATTTTTCCCAGATGGTAATAGAAATCATTTTCTTATGACGGATTGTGAAATCCAGCAAGTAGCCTGATTTGGTGACATCACACAGACATGGGTTTGGAGCGTGATTACACAGCCCCTTCTAAGTGCCATGTCCTCTAAGTAAATGACAATAAGAACACTTATCCTGCAAGGCAATGGGAATTACAGATTTAAGAAGCTGATACATGTAAGATGGCTATCCCAGTATCTAGGGCCTACTGGGCACTGCATGTATGCCTCCTGTTCTTCCTCTATCCAGAGACTCCTCTACACACACACACACACACACACACACACACACACACACTCCTACCTGTACGCATGAACACTATAATTCCAGACTCCAAAAGGATAGAAGTTCAGGCTCATGAATATAAAATTAAATTATAGGACCCCAAATTGCAGAACCTTAAAGCTTGGAGAGAGCCTTAGCAGTATAGAATTTCAGGTTTAAACATGAGGAAATGAGGAAAAAGGTTTATCATATCTGTCCCAATGGCAAAAAGTATTTTAGTTACAATGACTGTATTAAATCCCAGGGATCCTGACTCTAATTTGACTGTCCTGTTCACAGAAGAATCTAGAGAGAGTTTACGCCACTGACGTCAACTGACAAGGACCAGACATGGTAAGTGACTTTTCCAACATCCGGCAGAGAATTCACGTCAGGGCCCAGATCTCCTGACATCAACAGCGCTCTACAGAATAGTCGGTATTGCCCCTCAAATTTTCTTCTCCCATAGGGACAAGAGTTCTGCATAACAGAAATGCACTGCTCTGGAATGTTAGAGAGTACAGACTTATTTGGAGATGACATGGAAGGTGCCCTCTCTCTTCTACTTTACACCTCATCAATTACCCATCAAATTTTGGCCAAAAAGCTACCTTCATAAGCCACTCCTGGTTTCTCCAACCCAAAATGAAAATTTTCTCTTCTGACTGACAATGACAATCTTATCCACCCATGCTAGAATCTCATTACATCCATTTTCATCTTATTTTCAAATGCCTGGGTCCTATCTAATCGACTAGACTGGCTCATTCTTTGAGGAAACAGATAATCTCTCCTGCTTCCTTCGTATCTTCTACATCCTTAGCACAGGGCTGATACGTAAGACGCTCTCAAGAACTACCTACGGCTTATGTGAAGCTTTGAATGTTCCTTTCCATATGGATGGATTCGTTCATTTATCCACTGTCCTCCTAGAATGTGAATTCTACCAAGCCAAGGACTTGCTTATTTGTTCACCTCCCTATGCTCAGTGCCTTCTAAAGCAGTGCTCAGTATAGGGTAGGTACTCAATTAATAACAATTAAATAAATGACTACATAAATGAATAATTATTCAGCCCCTTCTAAGTGGCCTGTAGTGATCTTAGTACTTACTTTTACCTGTAATGCTCTGAATTTCTGGTTTACCCATCTTCCTCCCCTAGAGAGTGAGTCATTGATTGAGAGAAGAAACTGGCCATTGGGAAAATGATTGATAAGTGATTTTTGAATAAATGAATAATAAAGGAGCTACCGAACTCTACATCTATTCTCCAGACACATATTCTATGCCTAAGGAGAGAGGCCCATCAACATACGATGACAGTAATGGGTAAGTTCTATAATACAGATCAATGAAAAGGGATTATGAAAATACAGAGGAAGACCTTCTTAGCCTTACCTGAGCTTGTCAACGAGAACATGTCACATGACTTCTGTTAAGCAAAATAAAACTTGTTTCAAAAAACCCTTTGCTCGCTGAATGACGAAGAAGACGATGAGAGCAGAGAGAGACAAATTTCCCTACGTAGAGCTGTACTCACCCTCAGCCACATCATCATCCACGGTTAACTTAAGGCTTTTTCCTCTCCGCACCACCCGGACGGTGTGCCATTCATTGTCATTGAGCTTCTGCCCCGCGTACAGGGTCTCAGGTCCTTTGCCTAAGGACGATGATAAGTGCCGAAGTTAGAATCAATTCTGAAAGCAGTGATCATGATATCAGAAATGTCAAAGCCACACTGGTGCACAGGACCCAGTAGCATTCGAGGAATCATATGTGTGCCCCACCACCAAAGCCCATCCCAGTTTCACTGCCCCAACAAGTGTTCCACGATTGTCCCCAAATGCAAAAGTCTCAACTCATATGGACATTGGCAAAGCAGTGAAAGAAATAAGTGCCCTCCTTGTCTACAGAAAGTTCTAAAATGCCAAGGGCAGTAAATGAACATTTATAAGCAACAGCAGTCAGCCGTCATTTTGTTTCTCAAAATCTTAGATTTCAGATGAATTTCTTGAAGATATAGGAAATTCATCATTCATTTTTAGAATCATTTGGTCACGTAGGCATAATACACCAGTCTGGCTTTTGGAGAGCATCCATCAATTGGATGAGAAAAGAGTTTCTGTAATATATACTTTTAACTTGATATTGCCATAAACCCATGGTCCTACCAGACTTCAGCACCCATAGAAATCACAACAGTAATCACCACAATAATAATGTTGAGGTCTAAACCCCATAAGTAATGCTCCTGAAGGGAATGTGAGGGGCCCCAGACTTATCTCATTGTTCATCATCCTCCAAAAAGCTCTAAAGATCTAAAAAATGAAAAAATGTAAAATGCCAAAATTGAGCCCTTTTAGGTCAAAAGAATGTTCAGTAAAAAGTGCTACCAGATGAAGGAGTAAACCAAGTTGTCTCAAAAGATCCATGATCACCGTGCTCAAGAGGCTGTTCAGATGTACCCTAAGAAAATCAGGGTCAATGAGGAATTACTGTATTTAGGGGCAGAAGCTGGCAAGATAAACACTGAGGCATTAAAAGAATTTGGTTAGTAATGGGGGAAAAATGTCATGTTTTGCTCACCGTTGAACTGAAATGTAAATTTAAAAGACACAGAAGATTGCATAGAAGCAGAGAACTTAGACCAAGTTCGCTGCGTGGATAGCTGAGCCCATGCAGAAAGATCCCACGTGAGTCTTCCTGGATTAATTAGTCACTATGTAGAAAGCCTATCTCTCGAAATAACGTGGGGAAAAAAAAGATGAAATATGTAACTGGCCAATATATCCCTATGATATTATGCATCTGAAATACTTAAGAATACACTTGGATCCAACATATAGGAACACAGTAGGTGCTTTAATGAGCCCTCACCGAACAACTGATGTCTACGTAGGTATTTATTTCTTTGGAAACCATCAACTAAGGTCAATACATTTTTATCTAACTAATTTTGAAAGCTCTATTATATAGTTTTCACTGGCCACTCCACCTCCTCCCCTCCAAGATTCCAAAACAGTATTGAATACATTAAGGGAAGAAAATTTAAAAAACAGCATCACTTGGGTAAATATTTTTTTAAACTAGGTAATTTTAAACTGTACCCTTTAATTCTGAGTTATTAGTGTTGCTACTGAATGCTCGTTATAAGAGTAATGATGGGGTGCCTGGGTGGCTCAGTCAGCTTAGCAGCCAACTCTTGATTTTGGCTCAGGTCACTCAGCAAAGTTTCAGGATTTTCTCTCTCCCTCTGTGTCTGCCCTGACTCACTCTCTCTCTCTAAAATACATAAATACATCTTTTTTAAAAAGGATAATGATAGCAGTTCACATTTGGGAAAATTTTCTTCTTGAAACATAAAGATTTTCAAAGTAAAAAGGTCTCTTTTAAATACAATGTATCCAACGGGTCATTTGTATTTATTTTTTTTTCAGAATGTACCTAGATCTCAAGTGCAGCAAATTCACAAGAATCCTGAGAAATCAATAAAGAAACTTAAAGTGGCCCAAATGGACCCAAAATTGGGTATGACGTCATGAGATCAATGACCCTTAGGAGCAAAAAAAAAAAAAAATTGATGATAAACCATTTTATATTCAATTTTAGCTGTTCTGTGTGAGTATGCCTGTCTTAATATTATCTAAAGCATATACATTATGATAGAATCTTTCCTACATCTCCCCTCAGTAGATAGCATTGTTCATTATCTCATTAAATTCAGGTCTAAGATGGATGTAACGGTCGCCTTTACAACAGCAAACCGCGCAGGCATGGAGAGAAAATGGGCCACATGACGCGGGTGCTTCGGAGCAAGAACAGATGTTCTCAGAAGAAACAAATCTGCCTTTGTTTTTGTGTGTGTGTGTTCTTATCCTCTTTATTCTACATGCAAATGCTTCAATAAGAGAGAGGAAAGTAGAGAAAGACGTAGAAAACACTGGCTATGGAGGCAGCACTGTGACAAAGACAGGCTAGTTACACACTGATAGGCGGCATCTGCTCTTTAGGCAATGTTTATGCATCACTTAATTTTAACGATTGGGGACAAAATGAGAGGGAGAAATACTAACACCAACACGGTCACAGTTAGCGATATGGCCACCATAGTGTCATACCGGTCATTGGTGTAAAAACGAGCTTTGCACTCAACCCAGTGTGTTTTAAATAAGCGGACATTTTGCAGGTACTTGGAATTTTCTTGTGTCAAAATCAAACAAAAATATATAACTGTCCTTTTGACTCTAAAACTTTAGGATGTGATGGTCTACGACCAAATGTGTGGAAAAAGACCCGAAATCCCTCGTGCCCTACCGCTTGGCTACAGTTGCTGCCTCCAGCCCCAATAATTCTCATGACTCTGCCAGGAGAGGGGGAAAAAAAATCCATACCCATCTCATTAAAATGGTAGGGAAATGAATATTATTCATATTCATTTTCAAACAATAAATACAGAAATCCCAGTGAGCTTCCAAAAAAGTCTCAGCTTCCAGAAGTGGAGAGTCAATGGCATTTATCTTTAATCAAGCCAAAAGGTCAATGCATCCCTACCAGAGAGAAAGTGATGTTTAAACTCAGCTGGAAATGTAGGCAAACAGAGGGCAAGAACAAATCTAATTTGTAGCCTAAGCCTAAAACAGGGTCGATAAGTAATACAAGATGTAGATACGAGGCGAAAGTTAAAACATACAAACCGTTACATTTTCAAAGAAGGGAGATTTCGTCTAGGGAAGACTTCCCTGGCTGATTCAAGCACAAAGCCAGTGAAGCAACATCAGTAAAACAATGAATGTGACGGTAAGGATTAGACAAGGAGGAGAAACTTTTTTTTTTTTTAAGTTGGAATTTAAAATGGAACTGATGGGAATTTAATTTAAAAAAATTTTTTTTAATACCCTCAAAGCCATTAATTTTCCTCCATTGTCCTTTTTCTTTTTTGTAGCTGGGAGAAATGTGTTCTGTGATTAGGTACATATTGGATGTACGTATTAGAGGCATGCTTCCTTTTACAGTTTAAGTAGTAAATATTGATCACACACACAAAAAGAAATCAACATTTGATTCCTTTTAGGCTGCTTAGATCATCACTGTTTGATCTAAATACAGGAAACTAATAACTTATCTGACACCCCATAGTTGAGTTTCCCAAGTAACGACCTCCATGACCCGAGTAAAGAAGCAAAATCACAGTTGAAGATTTCCGGGACGCAGAGGTCTGTAGAAGTGAATGCTCAATTGTTTACTATCATAGGAAAAAGAGCCTTTAATGAATCCTTTGGGCGATACCACCGAAATTCCCCCTCTTGACCTAGTCTCACTGCAAACTCACTTAGTATATCATCTCTTAGTTAAGACTTGTCTCACCAAAGATGATCTAATTCTCTAACGAACGTGGAAAAAGAATGAGGCATCACGGATGAAAAATACAAGATTATCTTCTTGACCTATCCTACGATAACCCTGTGGAAGGCCTATTTCTTTAAGAAGCCAGAACTAAGAGTAAAATCAAAGTGAAAAGTTAGGGGGAAAGCATTGAGAGAGAAATCATTGCTGACTGCTTGGAGGAAGATGACACTCAGACATTAGGAGACTGTTCCCTCTGGGGTACAGGTAATAGGAGTGCGTGGGGAAAAAATCCGTATTTGGGTATCACTAAAGGCACACACCTTCACGAGGTAGACTTTGGATCTTGATGATTTTGAGCCTATTTAGTTGATTCCTTTTTATTTTTTGTTGTTGCTTTTTGGTACACTCTTCACAGTACATGAATTTGTTATCCCCTCCAGGAGCAACATAACCAGCACAACTCTAAGACGCCCCGTTATGCATTAGTTTGTCAATAAATTTCCAAAAACCTGCCCAAACCAACTAAACCAGACGGTTTTGCTCATACACAGGGAGTAGAAAGTCCTTCCATCTGCCACAAAGTATTATCTCCAGAAGTGGGAGGGTAAGACTGGAAACTTACTTTGCTTGGGGGCAGAGGGGCAGGGATTAAGGACACACTATCTATACCATAATCACTTTGCTTTACCTGAACACCTTTCTATTTGTGCAGGAGAGAGAAAGAAACCATACCTTGATTTCCCTCCGAACAATGTTTCACATGAATCAAAATTTCTACAATGCATAAAAAAATATGAAATCCATTCCCGCAGGAAGGTAGAGCAAAAGGCATGTGATTAGACGTCTAAATGGCATGATAAATAAATACTGGAAATGACTGCGTTAGGTTGAAAGAACACCAAAAATATTTAAAAAGAGAAAACTTACCTTCATTTCCACCAGCACCCCAGGTTAGGCCGGCTGAGCTAGACAAACATTTTACTAAGCTTAGGGCACCGTGTATTTTATCAGTCTTCCTCCCCCGAGAGAGTCGATTAGGCAAATAAAAGCAGGGGTGAGTAGGGGAGTGGGAGTATAGACTAAGGAGGGTGACAGAGAAATAGGAAAGAAGCATCTCATTTTCTGTCTAAAGCAATTTCAGGTTCTGGTTGTTTTCTTCAGGTTGACAACCCAACAGAGAATAAGAAGTGTTTTGTTTTTATAAACTCATTTTTTTTTCTCAAAAGCATTCATCTCCTTCGAAAAAAAATTAAATCGTTTACTTATAGAGGCACTTTGGTGAAACACCTCACAGAGGTCCTTCCACTCTCACTGGAGTCCTCAAGTCTCAGAAAGGGCTGTCACTTCCAACAACAGACATGAACGTAGGAAGTTTTCTGGAAGTCTTCTGTTAAGAAGTCTCCCAGTGAGGTGTGTGAGAAAGACAAGTGACCCAGTTATTCAAGCTGAGTACATGTATCCTCCTGGAAACCCTGCTTCTCGTTAAAACCCACCAAAAACACCATCAGTAATTATTGGGCTTGAGTGAGTAAATGGCCTATCGAGCCTGCTACATGCAACATATCCACTCTGGGCTGCCATCCCTTTTCCTTGGGCTCATCCTCCACTCTGCTAACAGAGCACTGTTGCTAACCTCTGGCAGCGTATCACAGAGACTATCGAGTCCTACACTGAACAGACATTAACTGAGCACCAACAAGGGATCAGGCACCACGCCAGGGTAGAAGATGGAGAGCATATAAGACAGACAAGGTCCCCCTGCCCTTACAAAGCTTACCGCCTGGTTGGGAGAGGGGAAAGAGGAAGGACAATACCCAAACGAAAGACCATGAGATCATGGGGTTGGGTTCTACGAAGAAAATGAAACAGTGATATGACGTAAAGTAATGTGGGCGGAGAGTGGGAATGGAGGGTGGGCTACTTTATAGAGAGTCTCAGCAAGGCCTGTCTAAGGAGACTTCTCCACTCTTGCCCTGGGTACCTGGCTGGATGGAGAGCTCCTAAGTGAGGTGGTCAGAGCAGGCTTTTCTGCAGAGGTGCACTGAGAGAGAGCCAAACATGCAGATATCTGCAGTGCTGGGAAGAGCAAGAGCAGAAGCCCAGAATACACGCGGCATGTTAGAGGACCAATGACAACAAAAAACCATGCTGTGGCTAGAGCTGGTGCCACAAATGTGGTAGGAGAGAAGGTGGTAGGAGAGAAGGTGGAGGAGTAAAAGCAGAGACCAGATCACAAGAGGACCAAAAGGGCTCTTCTAAATGCAACTGGGAGCCATTGGAAGGGGTCAGGTGAAGATCCTATGTTTTAACTTAAGTTTTAAAAATCATTCTGGTTACTATGGGTGCCATGGTCCCAAAAAGGCCAATAATGGAAACAAGGAGATCTCGGGGAAGCTGCTAAAGTCAGGAAATGTCGGTGACTTGGTCTAGGGAGGTAGCAGGAGAAATGGAGGTGATGAGACTTGGGATGCGTGTTAGAGGTGAGGTCAACAAGATTTGAGATCGGTTTGGAAGGTGGCCTAGGAGCAGGAGAGGAATCCGTGGTGACAGTTAGATTCAGTCTGAGAATGCAGGTGGTAGAAGCACTCTTGACTGAGAAGGCAGAGGTTCCAGAAAATGTAAGACATGCCTGATCCTACCAGCCAGGGGAGCTTGCTTCTGTTCCCTGCACCCTTCCTACCCAGGCTCAACCACACTTAGCACCAACTCCTGGCAGCTTCCTACTGCTCAGAGCATGGCTCAAAGTTCACTGATTGCATGATTTTCTCAGCATGGTGTTAATCTTCACCTTGGGCCACTACTGCCTACTGAGGACACAGGGTTACTAGGTTCCTGCTGTCCTTCTTGCCCTCCCCTCCCTCCCTTCCTCCCCTCCCCTTCCTTTCTTCCTTCCTTCCTCCCTCCCTTCTTTCCTTCCTCCCTTCTTTCCTTCCTCTCTTTCCTTCCTTCCTTTCTTCTTTCCCACCCTCTATCCCTTCCTCGCTCCCTTTCTCTCTTTATTCTTGCATGCTTTCAGTTATGTGCTCTGGCCCCTGCTTGGGATTGGAACAAGATGTGTGCCTAACATTACAAAGCAAACCCCAGCAGCCCATTCAGTTGGATCTCTAAATTGTGATCACAGTATAAAATGAACCCTCTCATCTCGGCTAGGGGAATAGCATCTCAATTTTGAAATGGAATGAATCCAGGGCAGATATCTCTCCAAAGGAACAAATGACTCCACAAAAGATGAGAAAGAATCCTGCCCCCAATTTACTGCCAAATCTCTACCTTAAGTCATAAATTCACAGCATTGCTTAGGAGTGGTGAGCTGAGGACAGTCTCAAGATTTCTTGTGATAATCTCTCTCCATGAAGCCACTTTTCAAGAGATGAGGGCAATTTGCTCAGGGATAGGCAGAAAAATGTTTTTGTAGATATTGATTCCACTCTTGTTTTAAAAAAACAAAACTTTCTAAACTGTACTGATACTTTCCCTACTGTTATCAATGATATAATTAATACAAATCAGGCTTCCTTTGATGATTTAAAACATTATGGTGCCTTAGGGTCTTTCTGACTATGTGACTTTATTGTTTAGCACCAAAGACACAGATTGGAAGATTTTGGCAACTAGCTAAAGCGATCTGAACCAAGATATGCACTAGAAGCCGCTCCCCTAACATCCCCGTAATCAATGCCTATTTAAGCCTGTTTCCTTGTGAATTGACTCTTTGGTAATAAAAAGCACAATAAAAAAATGCCCAATTATGAGTTGAAAGATATAGTTAATTAATCCTAATAATTAATATTTTCCTGTAAACAGGAATTAAGGAAGGCATAACACATCTTCCATTATGCCTCTTCCATAGACTTCCCCAACTTTTCTACCTCCACCTACCCCTTCCCAGCCCCCAACCCTCCCAGCTGGGAGCGTGCGCCTGTCCAGTAACTCAGCTGTGTTTGTCCTCTGTAAATCATCGCTCTGTCCCTGCTGTTACAGATAGACATATACACATGCTTATATCCACTGCCTCCACGTCTGCGCCCTTTGAGGGAAAACATGCTACCTTTATAATCCCCAGCCACTCAGCAGAGTACCTTACACAAGGAGATGCTCAACATACTGGGGGGGAAAAAAACTAGTAGAAGAATAAATAGAATTAAATAGGTTGCATATCAAATTAGTAAGCAGGCGGAGGGAGGGAGAAGAAATGCAGGGGGAGCAGGAGAGAGCTGCAGACTGTATTCAGCAATAGAATAAACTGGACCAATATGGGAAGATAGTACAGTAATAAATACATATAACCAAATTAATAAAATTGGATGAAAAAATAAATGACAGAGTAAATTTATTGAGGGTGGAGGAAGAAAAAGAAGAGGGAGTAGAAGAGGTTTGCATGTTGCGTTTTGGTAGCTGAGTGAATTAGGTGCTAATTCCTAATTCATCTTGGAGCTAAAAGACACCAGGCAGCAGATATAAATAGAGACACTACTTTTCATTTCAAATATATTTTTTTTTTCCAGCCAGAAAAAAAAAAAAAAAAAGAAAGAAAGAAATACAGTTTTCTGAGAAACTGCTACGAGGGTGAAAGCAACATTGATAAAAAGATACCAGTTACTCTGCACACATGATCTTTGGTTTCCCGATATGAAGCTGATATGGTTTCCCTCAGCTTTGCCAAGAAAGAGGCAGCACCAAGTGCCACAACGTGCCAAGGTCACGCAGCTACGGAACACAGCCCCCAGTCTGTGCGAAATCTCCCTGCTTCGCTTTGCTCTCACGGCTTCAACACGGTTATACCCCCGGGCTGACCGAGCCTAGAGATGGGAGGAGGAACAAGGGGCGGGCACGTAAGAACGTGGGAGAAGTAGGAGAGTGCAATGAAATAATAAACAGAAAATCTAATTTGGGGGATCAATGAAAAGTAGGACCTGATTTCACTTTTTTTTTTTTTAATTTATCTGTAAGACAAGGGTCAAGCCCCAACCTACCAATAAAGCCAAAAGAAGGTAAAAGTTTCTACTAGAGATGAAAGTGGAGGGTAAATAGATCATGTCTGTGTGCCCCTCCAGCAGACACTCTGGGCCCTGCGTCATGTTCCCTGCAGCAGTGGGCCGTTGTTGGCTCACACACAGCCCGACAGTCCCCATCTCAAGCGGGGCCAACTCTTTCGGCCTTCTCTCAAGTCAGGGGTGTCTTCACTGCCTGCATGCAAGAGCAACCAAGCAGTGGAAGGAAAGTGATGGGGCTGTCAAACAATGGGAGGAACAAAGCTAACAGATTAATTCCCTGAAATCTGTCATCGGACTGGACCATTCTTGGAGGCATGCATTACCACACCCTCCATCTCCCCCACATCCGCTTGACCCACAGCAGAAAACTTTACAATGGATACTCCCATTGGTGTTTCTTCCTTCACGGCTCACCCTCTCTGCTCCTTCACTCCCACTTTTGGGGATCCCTCCCAAATAAACCACCTGACCCGAGTCCTTGTCTCAGGCTCTACTTTCAAGGGAACTCAGACTAAGATGACACACAGCACCTGATCATTTCCTCCTTAGTAACTCAAACATTACGACCACCCTGTGAAGTAGGGAATACCAATGCTTATGATAAAATCCAGAAAGGTTAGTGACTTTCCCAAGGTCACAGGCTATTAAATCATAAAACTGAATCAGGAATCCAGGCTTTGCAGATGGAACTCCAACAGACAGAGCTCTCCCCACGAACCTCTAGCTGCCTAAAGTCTATGAAGTCCAAAAGGAACAGAAGACAGTGGTCTGCTATCACCATTAGTGGTAGACGTGGGGGCTATGGTTGAAAATTACCAAATAACGACCAAACTCTTGAGGTTTTGAGGAAGTACATAGGTCTCTGAGGGAATTCACCAGGCCCTCCGCCATGAGGATCCGTAGGACCCATAAGGACCATGGAGGGTTTCTGAGAAGGTGAGATCACCATCGCTCTTAATTAGCTTAGGTTTCTTCAAGACAGAAAGTAAGAGATAAGGTCTCCATACCCAGAGTCCCTTCAGGCTCTATGTTGCTAAATTCCCCCCCTATCTCAGACGGGGAACTTTATTTTAGATAGAAAGATACAGTCACTAAGTTTTAAAGGTATCCCGAGACAAAGAGCTCTGTGAAATGGCTTTTCTGCATTAAACCCCCACATGTGCAGCACCTCCTTTCCACAACAGAAAGTACTAAATCTGAGGCAAGAATGGAAAAGGAGTGATATTTCTAGCCCATCTCCTTGAGATGATAATTACAAGGTCTATGGGCTTACGAGATTGATGGCATTAGCTGATCACCCGCTGTGAACAGAGGCAGCTACCACACAGGACACTCTTATCACCTGGGTGTACCCTTTTATCCTCTTAACATCTGCTTTGTGCACCGGTGGGATCCAGGAGGCTAGATTAGCAGGACAATCACTCTAGGCTGGCCCGAGTTCACTAAGATGATGATCCTCTCCCTTTTAAAATAATATGTATGTAGGTTCGAAAATATGAGAAATTATAGCTCTCCATCGCACTAGAAATATCAACTCTTTATGGTACCCACTAAAATAAAACTTGCAAGACAAGCACATAGAGGAAAAAATTAAAACCAGAGCATTAATAAAAATAGATCCAGGATATTTTAATTCAAATGTATTTGTCTCCCTTGAACTAAGACTTGAAGGCAACTGGTTCCTTACCAAGTGTGGCCTTGGGCAAGGCAGGCGTGAGCGGCTACCTTGGCAAATATGACTAATTTCCATGTGCTGTCTTTACAACTTTGTGCAATGGTTTGGATATAGCAGGGAAGTGAATTTCATACTGCTGACTGCTTTATCCATGCACCCTGAATTCCTGATAAAGTTGGGGGCATCAAGCAGAAGGAAACTGTTCCTAATATACAGGGTGAAATCACCACCCCTCTTCCAAGCTATATAAAGGAAGAGGAGTTTAACTGAAAAGTCCAAGACCTACTATAAAGGCATTGTGGACATTTCTGAGGGTGCAAAGATGAAAAAGACACAAGGAGCTCACAGTCTGCTAAAAGTGGCGCACAAATAAAAACTAATTGGGTGGGAGAAAGGGGTACAGAAGTGTGCAATGGACACCCTGCTTGTGGTATACCTAGTCTACCTGGAAGTCTGAGTTATTAATTATTCTCTTGCTTCCTATTTTCATGCAGGACTACATAGATCCTATAAGCCAGGGACCAACACCTTCATTTCTGTGCCCTTCACAACTCCAAATACCACTGTCCTCGGTATGCAAAGTGAATTCTCAAAGTTGAAGAGTAAATGACTATGTTTCTTATTCTTTTCATACTTGCATTAGACTTGGCTAATAACAGCAAATATGCATATTTGACTTACCAGACAGCAGCCACTGGACACCATTTTGAGTGCTTCACCTATATTAATTAGTTTAATACTCACACCAATCCCATAATGTTGTCATGATTACAGTATATGTTGACAAAATATGCTGTCCCTTTCTATCAGCCTTTTCCTAATAGGTCCATCCTTCCTGGAGAATTATATTTCCTGTCCCATTAGGTCAGGCTCTTTGTGTGACTTGCTTCATTGCCAAAGATATGAGCAGAAGTGGCCTGGGCCACTTGGGAAGTTTCAAAGCCATACCTCTCTCTTCCCTTTGCTACAAAATCCAAGAGGTGACAGATGAGGGCTGTTTCTTCAGCCAGGGTCCAGAAAAGAAGAGAACATGAAGCAGAGCTGCAGAGGAACCATGACGAACCTTAACGTGAGCAGAAAGTAAAGCTCTGTTCTTTACGGTCACTAAGATTGCAGGGGGGCACCTGCTCCTGTGCATAACTGAGCGGAGCTAACGGATACACAGGTCCTATTCATATCCATACTTTACCCTTGAGAAAACAGAGGCAGAAAAAGGTTCAGTCAGTTTTTCAAGGTCACATATGTAGTAACTGCTGGGATTTGAATTGGGGCAGTCTGGTTCCATCTGGGCCTTAACTACCACACTACACAGCCTGTATTGGCTAAGGGATGAACCAAAGACGGCTAAGAGATACAAAGATAAAGCCTCATAGTGAAATATTCTACACATGCCCAACACACACAAAAACTATATAAATCTATTAAACCAATGAGTTAGCTAAATGCAATGAACATGCCTTTAATTTCCAGGTGGACAGAAGATAAAGGCAAAGAAGGAAAAGAAGGCAAAATAAAATGGGAGAAGACAGAAACATACAGAGAAAATGACAGGGGAACAAAACAGATTTTTAAAAATCTCAATATTTGTCAAATTGCTCAAGGCAAATCTCTCTCCTAGCAAAATAAAACTCAAGATCTTTATCTGAAAATGCTGCCAGAACACAGAACAAATAAAAGTGTTTAGAAGCATTATTTTGAGCGTTATCTGGCTTTTTCCACTTTAATAAAATGAACTCTTCTATTTGTGAACTAGAGAGGATGGTAAGTGGCACATTTCACCCAGGGGGATGCCACCCACATGCATGCAACAGTCCTGTCATTTTAACTTTCAGATGTTCCAGAGCTGCTAAGGAGTAATCGAGGCCCATGGTTCCCACATTTTAACCCTGATAAAAAGCACCTGTGGATAATGCTAAGAATTCAGATTCTAGAATTCTAGACTTTGTGTCTTTGGCCAACCTTTCCTTCTTTCCTCAACTCTGTTTCGTATTTTGATTTTTCCCAGGTTATGTCCCATGTTTCTTTTATCTTCCCCACCCTCTCCTCCAGTGTCTCTCTTCAGGTCATCCTCCTCCGGTTCCTCAAGCTGTGAAGCTGACAGTCATCCTGGACTCTTCCTTCTCTCTCACTTCCTGCATCCAAACCACAGCTGGGGCAGGCAGTTCGGTCCCCCAGGTGAGGCCTGGATCTGCAGACAGCAGGCTTTGGGTTCCTCCTCCAATTTTACAGAGAAAAAGCCCCTGAGACTCAGAGGGTTGAAGCAATGCAAATGACGGCCTTTAAGGTGAAAGTGACAGAAACAGATTCAAACCCTTATCTCTGTGACCATAAAGCAGTGTTTTATCCACACACCTCAACTTTTTCATGAGCCAAATATTTGTATTAGTCCATACATCAGCACTTGAGATCAATACTGGAAGCTAATAAAAGAATATCATTTATAGATCATTGATAACTATTTATGATTTTTAAATAATATACCCTTATCAACAACTGTTTTGCAAAGAAGTGGTTTTAAAGACATTCTCTCAAGATAATTCATTTTTGTTTCTTTTTATACATTACTGGGAATTTTTTTCCCATTCTGATATATTTGGCAGATTTTTAGGTATCAACCCCACTTGGAAAAAAATGATTTCAAATGCATAATTCAGTAAGCTTATTATTTCTTCTTTCCAAACCTTTCATGTCTGGTATATGGGCAGGTCTGAATCACTCCTCAGGGCCCCCACGGATGGCGACAGAGGCTCAGTGAGAAGACAGGAAGCATTCAGAGTCAGAGACAGGGCTGCTGAAGATCACAGGGAAGACTGGGAGAATCAGGGCCAAGACTGTTGGAGGCTGGTGATAAGTTCGCTGGGGAGGGAGGAGGAAATGGTGTTCTGAATTAGGAGGGACTTGGGAGAGCTTACGTGGTGGTTCCATGCTTGAAGGATGGAGCTTTGTGGCCCTTGTCAATGTGGGGTAATTCAAGAGGACAAATCCACACACTGCCTCCAGAGCTGTATACACTAACTTGGCCCCTCACTGTACTGTCTACTCAGATAACCTTCTACCTCCAACCCAACATCAGTCCACTGTGGCTACAAGACAACCTCCTAGTTCCCTCCATTCTCTGACCCAGAAGCAAACTCTTTCAGGTAGTCTAAGACTCTAAATGAGGCTTCCTTCCATACCTTTTTTTCTGATGGTGGATCTTTTAGAATGCAAAGCACTAAGAAAGGGTCCTGACCATTTCAGAAGGCAACTGGATAGTTTCAGAGCTGGCACAGGGGTGCTGGGGCAAAGGGCTGCAGAAGACTAGGAGGGGTGCTGGGGCATGAGACAACTGCTATGCTTCATGTTGGGGCTTAATATTTACTTCTCACAATCCTGTGAAGTTAGCATTGTAATCCCATTTAACAGGGATGTTAAATGATCTTGACCAAGAGCAACTAAGCAGCAGAACCAAAGCCAGGACTATCTGAGGGTCAAGTGTTCATTCTTATACTAAACTGCCTTCCGATGGACGAGGAACGTGAATTGTAGATAAAACCAGACCAGTGCTGCTTCTGTAGGAGCCAGAGTGGAGATTTGGGGACAGCAATGAGGTAGAGGAATCAGAGATGCTTCTTTGAACGCATATTCAAGCCGGGTAAGAATGGGGATGGGTATGTAAGCCAGCAAGGAAATCCTAAGGAATGCCATCAATAAGGATGAGTAAAGGTAAATCCCTGTGGCCCTTGGGTCATGCTACTGGGGGAGGGGACACTTGTATATCAGGGTGCTTGTGCAGTGAACTAACGTTGAGTGGGACCTGCCTGTAGTATCTGTGGGAACTCAAGTTCCCCCCACTGGATTCCAGGTGGTCACTCTCATCTCAATAAACTTTGTGTCCCTATTGACAGAGAGTGTGCCTGTATTTTTCAGGTTCTAGTCCAAGGCTTAGACAAGGTAGTTACTCAGCATGCATTTATATTAATGTATATAACTGCAGCTTATGGACACTGAAATCCAAACGGTGAATCAACCAACATGCTCTAACATGGAAATGAGGAGAAAGTGCAGTTATGTGCTTATTACATCTAATTATCCTCTTTGAAGCTACATATGCTTCTACTGATTCGTAATCCTAGCTACCATTCATACAGAGCTGTGATTTAATCCAGTTCCCTTGGGATCAGTGGAAACACAAGTTCTGACATACAGCTCAGCACACGGCAGGTGCCCAACAGATTAGTGCTACTTGTTGTTATTACTCATTTACAAAAACATATTTAAGTGTTTTAAAATCAAGTAATAGGAATAAATGGCAGTTAAAGTTCAAAGGCAGAAATGAGGGGAAAGAAAATCCCAAAGGACTAAATTTTTAAATGACAAGTATAAAAATCCTCCTTACTCTGAGAACAAATATTCACCCAATGATTGCACAATAACATTTGCTTGTTATTAAATATTCATTACCTCAATAACCCATCAAATACTGCTCATTTGTAACATGGTAGGCTTTGGCTAGTGGCTAGGGATAAAAGGAGAAACATTAAGATCCCTGGATCAAAGTTAGAGTCTACTAGAGGAGACAGTCATGTAGAAAATGAAATATAATGTTTTAAGTGCTCTAACACTTGGGTGAACCCTTTATACTATACCTTACGGACACAGTGAGAGGGAGGAGGGGTGTGTGTGTGTGTGTGTGTGTGTGTGTGTGTGTGTGTGCTTGAGTGCACAAGCCCGCCTTTTGGTCTGGGTTTGTGGTCAGAAATATAGTGGCATTCAAGTAAGATTTCCTAGAGAAATCAAAGCTTATGCTTCCTAAATTATGAGCAGGAACTAGTACCCCAGGTAGATCAGAGATGGAAGAACACTCTGTACCATGTGCGGAGTTGAGAGAGACTGGCAAGTTCAGGGAATGGTAAGCAGTTCCATATGGTAGACAAGTACAGAGCATTTTTGTAAGCAGTAGGAAATGAGTCCAAAGAGGTAGCCAGGAGCAGATTTTAAGGACCTTTGTTGCAATTACAGGCAAAATAAAATAAGACTTTGTATTTTATCTCCTAGACCCAAAAGAACTCTTGAATATAGGCCGTGATGTGTGTTTGCTATATTATTATTATATTACTCAGTTTTGCTATAAATAACAATAAAAACAAATGGGGTTAATAAAACTCACAGGAAGTGTTAAATATAGAGAGCAAATGGGTAACTTCTGAGACCTGTTAAACACAGAAAAAATAATCAGAGCATAGGTATTTTATTTTTTATTTTTATTTATTTATTTGAGAGAGTGAGAGAGAGAAAAAACATGTGGGGAGGGGAGGGGCAGAGGGAGAGGGAGAAAGCAGACTCCCCGCTGAGGAGGGAACCCAGTTTAGGGCTTGATCCCAGGACCCTGGTGTCACGACATGAGCCAAAGGCAGATGCCTAACTGACTGAGCCTTCCAGGTGCCCCCAGAGCATAAGTATTTTAAATGAAGATTAAAAGGATGGAACAAACAGAGAAGATACTTGCCCATAGAAAATGACTGGCTATACCTAAAAAACCTAAAATATTCATGAATCTCAGACCATGTCTGATTGACAGCTGTCAACCCTAACTAGGTTAAGTCATTAGTGACACTCATTAGGGATCCATTCTGGCTTGAGACACACAGGTAAAGCATATATCTGGTCATCAAGCTACCCGGTGAGCTAGAGCTGTGGCCAGATTTACTTGCCCTTGTGTTTCTCTAGTAGGGCAAGTGCGTGATGGCCCAGAGGCCTCCCAGCTGCTTAGGACCTCTCCGCTCTAGCCCACAGTCCTTGCAATCACCCCATCAGCAGGGAAAGCTGATATGGCAGAAAGAGAACATAGATGTATGAACATCGTGTAACAAGGATTCAGGTAGGGTAGTCGTTCCACCCCACCTGCACACTCTCAGTCATCCGCCTGATCTCTTTCCCCTTGCCTCTTGTTGTGTGCATTGATTTAACGGCCCACATAATTACACATTTTAATTTGGTCTATGACCCTTTCTGTTCCGTGACCTCTAGAGCAGCATGGCTGAGTGTACTTGGAATGTCAAGGTGATTTCCCACATGCCACAGGGAGTGATGAGATCAGATTATTGTTTTTAGAAAAATCACCGTGGCCCTTCAAGTGTAAAGCCTAGAAGGCTAGGGAGCGAGGCTGGAGGCACAGAGACCAACTCCTGACTGTCTCTCCCAGTCAAAGAAATGCAACTCATATTTCAGGGACACATAGGGGAAAGAAAAAAAAAGTGTACTGAAGAACTGAATTCTTTACTATTAAACCAAAATGAACTCAAGCCCTAAAACTCCATAAAGTCCATGCAAAAATCACACAGAGGAAAAAAAAACAAAAAACCTCCTGATGCCACATAAAGGCTGCGATGTCTCCATCCCACCTGGGATTACCCACCCTCCCCGGCACACCAGTGGTGTCAGGAGAGCTTGCGGAGATAAGAGCCCACCACGATTACAACACAGTTCCATAGTCTCTCACGCAGGCCAGCAGGATGCCCCAAAGAAACAAAAACCAGCACCCTAAAACGCCAGGAGGAGACAGCCGGCCATAATTCAAGGGCCTCACAATAAGTAGTGAGTCAGCGGGGCATGAGGAGGAACGCTGGATTTCAAGCTAGCCAGACGTGGCTTTAAACTCCTGTTCCAGTACATACTAGCTGTGTGACCTTGGACAAACACCTAAATATCACTTGGCCTCAGTCTCTCCTAATTGTAAACAGAGAACAATTGCTTCCATCGAGGGGCTATGGTGAGAGAGACACAATACAACACGGGGAATGTGTCCAGCACAGTCTCCCTTTCGATGTTTAATTCCATGTAGACTGATAAATGAGTAATTAACAACTCATAAAATGGCTATTCCAATAGCCTACCTCGATGTCAACAATAATTGCTTAACTAAATGTAACTATGATATTCTTATTTCTTTAGTCTCCAGTTTATACCAGTGTTAAAACCATATCCCTTTAAGCATTCTAACACAGCTGCTACATTGCTAAGGAAACTTCCCTAGAGATAAGCAAGCATAGCATTGGGTCATATGGGTTTAAGTACTTGGGCTTTGGAGAAATTCCAGCAAATTCTCCTCTCAGGGGAGCACTGTTCGACCAAGGGCTTTGGGATGTCTTAAGAAGCTTACAGATTCCTTAACAGTGAACTAAGCTTTAAGGCCACTGTGTGAAGCCAGTGTCATTTACAAGGCCCTAAGAGACGGAGAATTTCTCAGTGATATCTTCTAAAGTCTGTTAGATTCTCATAAAACACCTAATTTTTTTCTTGCACTTTTTTTAAATTACGGTTTTTCAACCTAACTCAAAACATCCTATTTTTGGAACACCTGGGTGGCACAGTCGGTTAAGCATTCAACTCTTGGTTTCAGCTCAGGTCATGATCTCAGGGCCATGATCTCAAGATCATGAGATCGAGCCACATGTTGGGCTCCATGCTCAGCAGGAGTCTGCTTGAGATTCTCTCCCTCTCCTTCAGTCCCTCCCCACCGCCCTGCACACATGCATGCTCTTTCTCTCTCTGATCCTCTCACTAAAATAAATACAGAGATCTTTTTAAAAATCCTATTATTGTTAAATTTTGAAAAGGAAAAGATGAATTTGGGAGGCTGAATTATGTGATGTACAATTCAGAAGGGTAATTTACCCAAACAAGAAAACTAGGCAGCCCTATTTCTCTGCTATTATAAAGGAATATTTTACCCTGTAGAAGTCCCTGTAGTTTTAAAGAGGGATGAGATACTTAGGAAAGAAGCATGTCTTATAGCTCAGGTGTCACCTACAGCAAGGCAAGGATGAGTACCATTAGCATACTACCCAAGTATGCCCCAACTATTTGTGGGATGAGTACCATTAACACACTACCTGATTTGTGGGATGAATCTACAAAATAGGAGAGCTCCAGAAATTTAGAAGGTGACTTCTAATCAAGTCCAGTCTGCCTTTGTCTTTGATGAGGTTTCGAAAGCACAAAAAGTTAAGAGATGTGGCCAAATTCTTAGAACTAGTAATAGCGGGAGGCTAGGGCTTTGGAAAACCACTCCAGTGACCTCTATCAAGACACAAGTAACTCTTCAGGCTAACTGAGGCTGAGACTATGGAATGCACAGTGATGCTGAATGTCACGCACAGTGTTTTCTTTTAAATTGAGGCAAAACGGACATATGATAAACTGCACCTATTAAAGGTGAAAGATTTGATAATTTAGACATACAAATAGGCCTATGAGATCATCAACACAATCAAGATAAGGACTATATCCATCACTCTCAAAAGCTTATCCATATCACTTTGCCATCCCTTCCTCATGTCACTCCGAAGCAATCAATGGTCTGCATTGTCACTGTGGATTACTTTGCATTTTCTAGATTTATATAAATGGAACCATATCACATATACTCTTTTTTGCCTGGCATCTTTCACCGTGAGCATACTATATCCCTGTGTTCCAATAAAAGTTTACTGATGAAAAGAGATGGTGGGGAATATGTGGCATGCAGTTTATAGTTTACTGACTACTGGTCTCGTTCTACAGCCCATATGCTTAATTTCTATGCTGTAATGCGTTTGGCAAAATCCAGCTGCTCCAGGCAAAATATGTTTAACTGCTGGAAGATAATAATAATAATAATATAATTATTATTATTATTATTATTATTATTATTAATGTGGGAAGGGAGTTTGCGTTTCTGTGTTTTGGGGAACAGAATGTGAGTTGTGAAGTAATAGCTAAGGTAGGAAAGATAACAGATTGTGTATAATCTGAAGGAACTGCACACTATTCTGTAAACAGTGGAGAACCTTAGGAGAGCTGACTTTAAAAAAAAAAAAAGAACAGGTGGGAGTGGATTTGATGAAGAGCACAACGGACAGACTATAGAATTTAGAAAAGAGGTAAATAATCCTGCATTTAAAATACTCTATAGCAGAAAGAAGCAAATGAAAGTTACGTATAGAAGAGAGAGCCGAATGACAAAGATAGGGGACGGAGGGGGGCAAAACTGAGCATGAATTCCAGATATCCAGCCTATTTAACTTGGTCTTGCCACTTACGTTAGATGAAACCAAACAAAGAGGAGAGCTGGCTTTGGATGAAAGGCTGATAAGCGCTATCATGAACATTGTAAGTTTAAGATGTTTGTGGGATATACATGTGCCAATGACTAGTCGGTAATCAGAAATATGGAACGAGTATTCCAGAGCCAGATGGAGAAGATTAGGACTATACATATTCACAGATGCATACCCACAGCCCTTTGAGTAAAACAAAACAAAACAAACAAAGAAAGGGTTTTCATTAATTGCTCTCACCTACAAACTGCCACGACCTCCCAGAGACATCATGAGTTGTGCCTAATGATGTCATGGAAACCATGGTTAGTTATCTTTAAATTCTAACCACAGCTCAGAGCCAGAAATCGATAAAGCATGTTATCTCAAAATAATGACTGAACCTTTCCCGTGTTCCTGGGAGCCATCTGCTTAGGCACAGAGAAGTGCATGGAAGTGGGTCAATATTCAAATCTACTGCCTCTCTCTTCTTAAGCAGCACTCTTAGATGTCCACCATCAGAAACACCTGCTGTGTGTTGAGGGGTCCAGAGTAAAGGCATCCAAAGAAAAGTTGGAGGTCCTTTGGTTTATGAATGAGCCAGTGGGCTTCGTCTCTAGAAACAACACTCTGGACAGGCCGATTGGAGACCTTAAAACGTTTTAGAGCATCATGTATGCAAGCCCAATCTCTGGGTTCTCTTCATACATGTTCCTGACTGTCCTGGTCAAGTGTAGGCATCTGCCGGAGCTAGAAACAGACTGCGAGTAATGATCAATTTAGCAAAGTCTCAATTCCAGAACCAGCACTTGTTTTGTTTTGTTTTTTGTTTCTTGTTCTCTGGTGCCCTCCTGTGTTCTCTTCTCAGATTTACAAGACCCGTCTCAAGTAAGTAAGCTCAAGTCTCAGTGCCTCTTCCTTTGGGACAATAAAACAACCAATTGCCTTATACCACAGGCTTCAATATGTTTCAACAGATATGCTTCCAAATCAACAGTGTTTTAAAACAGCTGAAGACAGCCCCTAATGTTTAGCACAACGCCGGCCATAAAGTAGAGGCTCAAAAAATGTTTGTCAAATGACTAAAGGTCCATTAGGGAGAGTTAAACAAGGAAGCCTGTTGAGTCTTTGTGGCATATTCTATTACAACCAATTTATAGGGAATTGCCAAAGTGCTTCGTTAGCATGGTTTATATTTATACCCATTTTATAAACAATAACAACTGTAAAGGAAGAGTCGATTATTTATTCTTTTGGGCATTCCTTCATTCAAATATTTATTGATCTTAAACTATAAGCCGCATGCTGTTTTACGTGCCAAGAAATCAAAAAAGAAGACACCATTAGCGGAGACAGAAAAGTAACCCCACCACTTCGGAGCAAAGGTAAACCTGCTGTAATAGACATATGCATTGAGCATTGTTGGACCACAAGGGAGAAACCAACAACTGAAACCATGAATAATTTACATCACATATTGCAAACACTGGCACTGTGTGCAGGCTATCTTTCCTGTCCCACATCTAGATTTTGAGCCACAGATTTTCAGCTGGTATCTCACATCTTACAAGTCAGCCACTCCAAGGATTTTGACTTGCACACATAAGTGCAGGATTTTGAACTGCACTGAACTCCTCCTGATATTGGTTTCTACCTCATTTAACAATAAGAAAATATGAGGCGGGAAGGAATATGTCAAAAAAAATACTCTTCCATTCTCCTAATTACTAGAAAAATACTGCTCAAGGTTAAGAATTAATAGTATATGCTCTCTGCTTGCCTCTTTCGGTCACACCTAAGTTGCCAAGTCCAAATACCACTTCCCAGCCACATTTCACAAGTGTGTTCAGTCCTTTTTCCTAATTCAAGACCCCTGTCCACCTCCCAGCTGCCTTATATCTATATTACCATAGCATTCATCTTACAGAAGCTGTATTATCCAGATCTCGGAATCTTTTACCCCTTGTAATCGGACTCTGATTCCGTATCTACTGCTTCGATAACACCACTATTCTACCTCCTTTGAGACTCTTACAGATCAAACACAAAAATCAGACCACTTTATAAAAAGGCCTAAGGCTAAAATCTAAGGCACTCAACTGTCATCTTCTTTAGGCTGGAGGCTTGCTTTTACACTCATTTTAGTTCTCTAGCACCTGACTCGGACAACTAGTTCCAAAGCATCACTGAATTCAACCTGAACCACATGCTCACTGCAAACTCTTCCACCAGCCAGCACCACAGAGCCTGATGACTTCCCCCCATGTCTCCCTCATTCCCAAGCTCACATTCTTCCTCCTACCTAATGGTTTCCTTGGCTTCCTGGATCCCAGTGTTCTTCTGCTTCCAAGAATTTGTGAACTTCAGTGTTCTTGAGACATTCTTCCATCACCTAACTGCCACATTACATTCCTCTCCTCTGTGGAACTGTAACCCAACCAGCTCCTCCAGGATATTTCCACCAGACAAGATGGTCTATAGTGGAGAGAACAGTTTTCTCAGAGTTGAGCCCTGAACATGGGGTGTGGTTTCACTTCTGCCCCTTTAGGTAAGGTACAACCCTAAATATCTGATTTTCAGTGTCCTCATCTGTGAAATGGGAGTATTAATATCTATAGCATAGAAGCCTTCAGCAAGTGTCCAATAAATGCTGGCTTCTGGTCCCCACCTCCTCTCTGATTAACCTCACCCATTTTCTTAACTAATGTCACAAAGTCCTATGATAACTGCATGTAAATTGATTATATCCTTGGGGTTTTTTCCCCCTTATTTTCTTATCTCTTATTTGATCTTCTGAGGGCAGAGGCCATTACTTATTTCAGCTAGGATGCTAATTAATATTTTATACATCAGATGCTATTGAATCTTTACATCGCTACCCCCACCAACCAGCCTGCTCCCAGATCCTGCTTTACAACCCCAATCTCTTGACTTTTTAAAATAAAAACCTCATTATTTCTATATCCAAATAATCCGATCAATCACAAGGTTGATTAATTCTGGCTTACAGTGGAGGCCAACTAATGGGGGGGGGGGACAATTTCAAGTTATGAATCAATGAGAGAGCACAAGGCATAAATAACTCTGTGTACATTATTCCTGATCACAATTCCTCCACCTAATGCCCTTGACCTTGCTTAGGAAAACAAAATGTTCTTCACAGCAGTATTGTAAATAGCAGGTCGTCCAGATGCCTCCTCTGTTTTTCTCTTTCCACTTAAACTACAGATCTACGAACCATTCCAGTTTCATACTATTTTCTGTTCAATGAATAAAAAGAAAATGCTACGTGTCACACACCCAGAAACTCCAAGACCAATGAGGATTTAGGTGCATCTAGTTTATTTGGGAGAGGATCCCTGGGAAGCAGGGTGAGGAAGGGCGGGGGGGGGAGTGAGACAGGGAAGGGAGAAAACCCAGTAAATGGTCAGGTTATTGCTGCAAATGACTGGCATCTGGTCTCACCAGGGAACCTCTGAGACAGGGTATATGGAATGCATCTTAGAATCAGCTCTGAGGGGGCACCTGGGTGGCTCAGTCAGTTGAGCATCTGAGTTGCTTTTGGCGCAGGTCCTGATCTCAGAGTTTTGAGATCGAGCCCCATGGTTGGGCTTCTCATTCAGTGCGAAGGCTGCTTGGGGATTCTCTCCCTCCGTCCCTCCCCTCACCACTCATGTGCATACGAGCTCATTCTCTCTCTCTCTCTCTCTCTCTTTTTTTTTTTTTTAAAGAGTCAGCTCTGAGGGACGAGGAAGTCAGGGTATTTATCCATAAAACCCAGCCCACATTTACCAACTAATTCGGTCCACCTCCCTGACACCTTTGGCCTATCCTAAGCATGGCTAAGCAGTCCCCCATAGACACAGAGCGCTCTCAGATGCAGGCAGACATCAGTCTGCAAACTGTCCACAAGTGACCTCAAGAAAGGCTGAGGGAACACAGGTGGGCAAAGTACTGACAGCATCAGCTACAGCTAAGGGACCCTTCACCACTACATTATCCTGTGGAGGGGAAAACACACAAAGATGAGCCAGGCAAACTTTACCCAAGCTTAAGTTTGCACACACCAAAGGAATAGCTCAGTTTTTCACTATAGAATAGCCAGGAGGAAGGAGAGAACCAAAAGACTGGCTTAGAGAATTCTGGCTTGCCTCGAGCTCTGCCACCACGGATCTCCCTGAAGATAGCGGAAGGCTTCTGTTTGCAGAATGGTGTGGTCACTCGGTGCCAGACGCATCTGTACCATAGTCAATATTTGTATTCATATTAACTCTCCTGAACTTTACAGAACACCTACTGTCAATATATTATTTCATTTAGTCACAAACACTAAGTTATAAATACAAAAATGCATCCAAAGCCAAATAGAAATGCTTGTGGATTCATCCAGTCTTTTGCTTAAACAGTGTTGATAATGAAACGTTGCATGAGGTACAATAAATACCCCTATGCCCAAGGCCTCTGCTGGGATCTCAAATCAATCCCACTGCTAGAATAAATGAGCCCACAGCAGAATCCGGGGTACTGCTAAACAAATCCTCTCTCTGGAGCAAATGCATTTGGAGAAAACCTTTCCAGTGCCTTCGTGCTGTCCCGTGTGTAACTAATATCGAGGAATCACACTGAAGATAAGTTTGTTTATTTTTCATTATATACAGAAAAGACGCAAAGGGTGAAAAGTTACACCAAACAAATGTTCGAGGCAATATTCTCCCTCCAATATGTATTTCTTTCCACAGATGCTGACCTTTCAGCAAATGGCAAAGAAATGCTTCAGAGTATACAGAAATCTGTCCTCCTGGAGTCCTAAGAAAGGGGGGCTTAAATTTACAACTAGATTTACATGAAATCTAGTTTCTAAGTTCCTAGCATCAGGAGCAATGATTTCCATTTTGGAAAATATATTATACCTTTAAGATACCCTATGTGTAGAAATGCACTCAGGTGTGTTAATTGGAAAATTATTTCCAGATACTTCACGTGACCATTGCAAGAGAAGTAAGAGCACTGAGTCAGCTCCCCTATTAGCTGCCCCTCCACACAGGGGCCAAATCCACAAAGAGCGACCCAGTCCCTGAAAGAAACCCGTCTCCCCTCCCAGTGTGCCCATCGCCTTGAACTCCCTGTCTCTTTTAAATTGTACCACTTGCTTATTTGAATTTATTTTCAAAATATTTGCCATCCTGTAAGGATATTGTGCCATTTCTCCAAACCAACATGCTTTCCTTAGGCAAATTAGAAGAGAATTTTCAAACTTCTGAGTCATAAAGGTATGCTGTCTCAAAGATTCTTTCCTCCCCGCAATAGCTCACCAATATGACCATATTACTCTACTAATTGTTTTTTTTTCCTTTGTATTATCAGGGTCACTGCTTTAATTTAACCTTGACCCCACTATTCCAAAAGATCTCTTTATTCTCAGCTCCTTTTTCCCTCCTGCCCTTTGCCTCCAAATCGATGTGTCCTGGATGAGGAAGATACATTACTCTCCCTTAAGCCCAGTGTCTGTCTTGTTATTTCCACACTCAAACACTGGCAGTGGGTTGCCTATAAATTACCTATAGGTAGTAAGTGTTCTAGAAGAACAATTTGTGTATGAAAACCAGCTTCCTTTCCATCCGCCTCACACCTCTTCTCTAAACATTAACCGTGTAATCCACGTGACTTATACTGTAAGAGGTTTGGGCTATTTTCAATTTTCCACACACTCCTATGATTTCTACCTTTGCACTTCTGCTCTTGATGTTCCCACCATCCAGGTAGCTTTGCCCCATCAAACGAAGGCTCATTTCTCTCTGCCATCCAAGGGACAGTGGGTGGAAACTGACGCGGGCTTTATACATGATGCTGTACCTATCAAATGTCCCTCGATGCCTAATTTTGACAGAAGTCTGACGTCTCTCTCTCTCTCTCTCTCTCTCTCTCTCCCCTCCTGATTTCACCCTCACTCTTTCTTTTTTTTCATTCCTTAGGATTTAAGGTTTTAGGATTCTGAGGCACAAAGAGGTTGCGCAATGTTATCTATTGATCATAGCCCAGATCGCACAGATGGTAAAGCCTAGGATGTGAGCTGAGCTGGAATTCTATCCTCTGTCTCTCTGAATCTCAAAACCATGAACTTCCTGTCATCTACCCTACACCTCAGATGCCAATTTCTTTAATCCTGTTCCACAATCTCTCTCCACTGCTCCCCACCCACCCATGCCCCAGGGCACTTGATTTCTGCCTCTCTCTTAGAACACTGAACACCCTGAACAAAATCCCTCAGACCTAGAGATCATCTGAACTCATATTTTTGTCTTCTAAACACTGAGCCCAGGCCCTTCAAGCTCCTGGGAAGGCATTTCAGCGCAGGGCCCAGAGCACAGGCTGGAGACTCAAGACGGCTAACGATCAACTCCTACGTTGGGCACATACTGGCCGTGGTGCACGGTTCTCATCTGTGCAGATATTAATAATGCCTATTTCCCAGGCATGAGGTGAGGATTAAGTGAGACAACACAGCACTAGACATGCATTAATGTTACCTAACAGTAACTGAACACTTTCTGTGTGCTCAGCAGTCCTGGCTGTGAGGTTCCTATGAAATCAGTACTACTGGGACCCTGATCTTGGAGATGAGCAAACTGAGGCACAGAGTTTAAGTAACTGACACAAAATCATATAACTCACAGCTGCAAAGTGAGATACCAACCCAGAGATTCCGCATGAGAGCCCAAACTCTTAATACCATGCTACATAATGGCAGCGGGACAGTGGAGGGTGGTGTCTCCTGACGTTGCCCACGCTACCTGGGCCGCGGTCAACGTGTGCTCCCCGGTGCTCCGCCAGCTGCTGCAGTTACCACTCGTCACTTCTCTCTCCAACCGCAGGAGACATCTGGTCATCTCTGCTCTTAAGAAGCCCTCCCCCCCACAATGTTGGCCCAAGGCAGCCTCGCCCTTTCCAGGTTACAGAATGGCCTGGAGCACGGTGAGTACTCAGTAATCCTGGTGCTGAATGTCGGGGATGGCAAGGCATAGGGGAACGCAGTGTTAGAGGCAGCTGGGATGTGGGCACCAGGAGGAAATGCAGTGTTAGAGGGATGTGGGCACCAGGGGGAAAGGCACTTAGGATTTCCGGTGGTCAGTACTCAACAGAGTAGTTGCACAGCCAGAACTGGGAAAATGTGTTGTCAGTGAATACAAATGATGACGTATTCGAACGAGCACTCCATCTGGAGTCAGAAAAGGCTGGGTTCCAGTTTCTGCTTTCCCACTTCCTGATTGTGATCTCCCGAAAGCCACTGACCTCTCTGAGCCTGAGTTCCCTCAGTGATAAAGGAAAGCTGGAACGACAGTCCTAAGTACAACGTTAACATTTATCGAACACTCCCTGCATAAACGAAACACTTCCATGAGTGTTACATGATATGACTTTGCCATGAATCCTCCCAGCAACTGTGCCTTTTATTACGCCCTTTCCAGAAATAAGGAGACGGACATTTATGGAGTGTATATCACTTCTTCAAGGCCACACAGTTGGAAACAAGGGAGTCTGAGCTGGAAATGGTGCTATGATACTGCCCCCCTTGGAGGCTCTTTCTGGCAGTCAGCATTGTACTTAAACAGCTACAGAAGGTTCAAGATGGAAGCTGTGAACCATCTAACTGGTACAGACCCTTTCAGTGAGGATATCTAAATCCTGAATGTCACATAAGATCATCTCTCAGGCCCAGCCGGTTGGGCATCATCTCTTCATTTCAACTCAGGTCACGAACTCAGGGTCGTGTGATTGAACTCTGCGTAGGGCTCCACGCTCAGTGCAGAGTCTGCTTGTCCCTCTTCTTCTGCTCCTACCCCCTGTTCACACTCACTCTCTCTTTCTCTAAAATAAATAAATTTTTTTTTTTAAAGAAGATCACCTCTCAGGATTATACCAAGCTCCTTCCTCAACTATAACCAGCATGCCCCTTTCACAAGGGTAACCTGTGTTCACATGGGGAGGGCTTGACAATAGCAATGGTCCAGAACAGAAGTAAAAGAGCCAACCATCGCATTTAACTACTAAGTTTTCACATTCTTTTATTTTTTTTCCAGTTTCATATATGTGCAAATCATTTCTCTGTGACTGTGTGGGTTTTGAATCTCTCTCTTGTGAATAAGTCCTAGAGAGCTAAAGCTGAGTTTTATTTCCTTCATATAGTAGTGTGCATACAAGAAGTGCATAATAAATGTCCTCAAGAGCTCGATGCCCCTCTCTCACTAGAAACCACTATAGAAACTGACCACATTTTATATATTCGTGCTTTTAAACTCTATCAGTAGCTTAATAATTGATTTCTAGATAGATTTTTGCAACTTATAGGCATGTTCTCAGTTTGTTGGAATCTTTCCTCATTTAAAAGATGATCTAAGACAATGTTGTGGAAGCAGCCCAAGTATCCATCGACAGATGAATGGATAAAGAAGATGTGGTGTATATATACAATGGAATATTATTCAGCCATAAAAAGAATGAAATCTTGCCATTTGCAACAACATGGATGGAACTAGAGGGTATTATGTTAAGTGAAATAAGTCAGTCAGAGTAAGACAAATCCCATATGATTTCACACATGTGGAATTTAAAAAACAAAACAGATGAGCAAAGGGGGGATAAAAGAGGCAAACCAAGAAACATACTCTTTAACCTATAGAGAACAAACTGATGGCTACCAGTGGGGGGATTGAATGAAACAGGTGATGGGGATTAAGGAGAGCACGGTGAGGAGCACCAGGTGTTGTACGGACGTGTTGAATCACATTGCACACCTGAAACTAATACTATACTCCATGTTAACTAGAATTTAAATAAAAACTTCAATTTTTTTTTAAAAATTAAAAAAAATAATAAAAAATAAAAGCCAATCCAAGAGATCCCAAAATGGCCCAGAGCTTGCCAATACACACAAATGAGTCAGCTGATTGTAAACACATTTGACCTATCTACCAAAATCCGAACTTAAAAATTCTCAGTCTTGGGGCGCCTGGGTGGCACAGCGGTTAAGCGTCTGCCTTTGGCTCAGGGCGTGATCCCGGCGTTATGGGATCGAGCCCCACATCAGGGTCCTCCGCTATGAGCCTGCTTCTTCCTCTCCCACTCCCCCTGCTTGTGTTCCTCTCTCGCTGGCTGTCTCTATCTCTGTCGAATAAATAAAATCTTAAAAAAAAAAATTCTCAGTCTTATTCTTTGCTGACAGTTGCTATTTGAATTTAAAAAAGATGAAGCTTTGCTGAGGGTTCATCTTTGCGAATACCAAGGCTCAGCTCTTCAGCTTTTTAAGCAGGGCACTCATGCTTCTCTGCGATAAGTTGACAAAAGAAATCAGAGACATGTGCCTCAATCCTTAAGTTGCCAAGTCAGCAGTGGACTGCTACACTCACCTGATAAGAAAGAGGCTGGCTCTCCACAGTGAATGAAATCTACGTTGAAAACTGGGCACCAGAAGCATTACAGAACCCTGGAGGTAGTGTGAGTTGAAAAAGACTGTGGACTCTGGGAAATAAACTGAGGACTTCAGAGGGGAGGGCGGTGGGGGATGGGGATAGACCGGTGATGGGCATTAAGGAGGGCACATATTGCATGGTGCACTGGGTGTTATACGCAAATAATGAATCATGGAACACTACACCAGAAACTAAGGATATACTGTATGGTGACTAACATAACATAATAAAAGATTATTATTTTTAAAAAAAAGACAAACCTATAAAGCATGCATTTCAGTTTGCCAGAGATTTAGAGAAAACACTAGAATTTTCCAGAAGTCACTATGGACATGAATAAAAAGTTACATACACACACACAATTCAGCCTTGGATATTAGACTGTGAATAATGTGTTATGTAATTTATTATAGTTTTTATAGATTCACTTAATTACAAAAATGCATGCCTATTCATGTAGAGCAAACTGAAAAGCTAACTTTTGTAAGAGATTTCTTTTACTCTCTAGCATCTGCTTTAACATTAGAGATACTTTAAAATATCTAATGGTCTTCATTAGAAATTGTGGCAACAGAACTCGAAGGAGCAAACTAGTTAATAGTGTCCACGCCGTGTGCTGTCAGGGCTGGTCTGGAACCTCAGACAGGGCAACTTCTTCCTGCTAACAGTCTCCTTTCTGGAAAATTTTAATCATCACCCCAGCTCATAAGAAACCCTCTTATTTCTGAGACTCCCTTTAGTTTAAGCTTCTAGGACCGAGGCAATCACTTCTGATTGCTTATCGCCAGCATCTAATTTGAATAAGTGAGATTTTACTTAACAGGCATTACATTACGTTCTCTTCTCTAGTCTAAAGGTTTTTTTAAGTTCAGAGCTTTAGATTCCATAAAATGGCATAATTCAATTCTGCTCTATTATTTTTTGAAAATTTAACAAAATTAATAGGCTAAAAATTTTACAAGAGACTGCTAAGGGAATGGGTTGCTATCATCAACCCATTGAGCACGGCTTGGGTTCACTGGAAATAGTCTTTCTCTTCTGACAATAGACCATAAAGGCAGCTGGCAAAGCAGGGGTTAAATCCTTGGGCTCTGGAGCCAGATGAGCTTGCCTGGAACCCTGGTGTCTGCATCCTCCATCTCTGCTAGCTTGGGGATGTCCTTCATCCTCTCTTCTGCATTGTTTTGGAATGGGGCAGATAATGTTTAATTTATACGACTGTTTGGGGGTTATGTAAGAGCCACATGTAAGTTACTTAGCATAAAAACCGGCACATATTCAGCCCATAATAATTGTTAGTGTCACACCAATGTGCATAAAGATTTTAATAAAGCACCTGAAAATATATCTTAAGATCACCTTGCAGAAATATGGGGCAATTAGATAGATTACCATTGAGTTAAAGAAGAAAAGCCAAAAGGAGATGATTCACGAATCACGGTCAACCTGGCAGGAAGGTGAGAGCGGTGTTTCTGCTCTAACAGCACCACCCGCACGGGGCTGCCATGAGCATGAAGCAGCACGGTGCTTTTAAAACCCTTAGCCCAGTATCTGGTGTCCAATAAATTCTCAATTAACATGAGCTACTCTCAGCTGCATTCGCAAATCAAATAAGTTGGCACTGGGAAACATGGCAAAGCAAGAACCCCACCAAAGATCTTGGACGTTCTCCCACCTCTTGGCATTTCTCTAATTCCTCAATTCCCTTCTCTCTTTGGGGGGCAGGAATACTGACTAGAGAATACCAGCTTTGTTCACTGTATGTGAACAGCACATCAAAGCCTTCCTCCCTAGGTGAAATGTTAGACTTCGTGGGATGCCACTAAAAGGTGAAGCAACTGAAATCATTTGCAGCCTTGAAAGAAGATCAGGACATAATTTGCCAGCATCCCTTTTCATGTTTACGCTGAGCTTTAGTGTATCTTATGGACCCAAACTTTAAAAACAGCTCTTCAGAAAATAGACCGCCATGTTCACCATCACGGACAGGAAATACTAAAATACATTATCTCTCTTGCATTCTCTCTGTAGCTTGCTGTGAGACGTACAATGTAAACACATTTAGCAGAATAAGTGAGAACTTTTCTGAGAATTGTGCCCAAGACCCACACAGAGCCACCAATAAACTGCCATAAATTGGAGACAGACACCTCCCCCAGCCAGGGCTTACTAGGAGGTGAGAGAATTTACCCACCAAACACCAGCCTGAGGACACATGGAAGGGAATTGGATTTTTTATGAGAAATGTAGATTTGATGGAGAGATTTTTCTTCTTGCCTTCACCAATTAACACCAGCCTTCAAGCAGCAGCAGTGGTAATCTTACGGAGAAGCATCCTCACCCCACGCCCTAGCTATAAGTTCTTGCTAGCCTAGTGAACCTGCAGGCCCACCCCACTGCTACTCGCAAAGGAGTCATAATAAGAGACGTCTTAAAAGAGTCTGACATCCGTCCCTGAAATACGGAGAGATGTGCAAACATAATGACTGGTGCTTATGTCTGTTCTAGAAATTTTGGAAG
Source organism: Ursus arctos (assembly GCF_023065955.2). Lineage (NCBI taxonomy): Eukaryota > Metazoa > Chordata > Mammalia > Carnivora > Ursidae > Ursus > Ursus arctos. The sequence goes on from NW_026622930.1 coordinate 22,707,543, forward strand.
GTTCAGGCCAGCCATCACAGTTGTGCCAGGAGAGCTAAGAGAGATCGTGCCTGACAACTGAAGGATAAGGCAACCCCATCACAATTCCTCAGACTCTGGAGTTTCCAGAGACACCCTCAGTAGTTCCTATGGTTCTAGCACAAGTACGGAGAGGAGGGGGAGAGGAAAGTGCCACTGGCAGTCATTAGGTCAGGCAAGCAGGTGTGCCTGTCCATAAGGAGGTGCCGAGGGGCTAGCAGCAGGACTCAGCGCCAACTAAGCTGCACCCCCTGAGGGGTCTTCAGGGTGGGGCCAAGACAAATGTGATCCCTGTGCTTTGGAAAAGCATACACCATGTGAACAAAAAACAACACAGCAGCAGCGAATGGAACAGACTCAAACAGACTAAGACTCAGTTAGGTGCCTTCCACTAGCAGTATGAAACCTAAAAAGATCCTGTGCTCCCCATCCCCACCGAGACCTCTTCCCTGCTTCCAAGCATGCCAAACACCAAAAAGCTGGGCCTCAAAGTCAAGTAGCCTGTGAGTCAAAAGTCTAGTCTGTGGGGATGGGGGGAGGGGGCTTTAAATCAGATAAGAGATGAAAACTTTAAATGCACTGGACTAAGTTTTAATAAATGAAATAAATGAGAAATTACAGAACTTGTTCAAGATTAGCTAAGGCAGTGGAAATGGATATCTGACATAGTATGGTTTAAAGCGATAACTGGAAAAAAGGAAACCATGACACATTTATTCTTCAAAGAACTGAGAATTTTTAACAAATTCATTACAAGACAATAATTTCATTTTTTTTTTGCATAATTTTCACTGAATTTAGCACTCTTATAAAGTGAAGTGGCTAGATGCAAACTCTCATTCTAATAGTAGTTAAAAGCCTACACATTCAGTTTGTGGAACTTTTAAAATTTACACGATCACACCTGCAAGAGAGAGCTCAATCTGTCAGGTCTCAAATTCAACAATGACCTCACTATTCTGTCACCTTGAGCAACTCAAAAAGCTTCTCCCCTTTCACTGTCCACCAGATGAGAGTGCCACCTAGAGCCTACGGGGAAAAGGGCAGCTGTGACAATGTATGCAAAACTCCCATATATGTAAAAGCAGTAAAGAACATTATTACTGACATTATCATACACCTGCGGAATATTAATATAGCCTATTCAAAGCCCCGCCCATATAGCAGCTGTGTTTAACTTGGGTGAAGGCCCTTAAACAGCATGAACTTACTCTGACACACAATTTTGTTTTGTTTCCTGACCTTAGCCTCAAAAATAGAGATAACATCTTAAAAACTGTAACTACAATTCTAAAAGTCAGCAAAGTAAGGTTTTGAGATATATTCTATAACTAATAACATTCGGGAAACCTGAACATGTTTGAGCCACAGAGGGGAGCATGTTATTTCACTCACAAGTTTGATGCAAATGGACCCAACCACATCATGACTGTTAATGTTTTTATAAATGGTGTAAAATATCCATAAAAGGCTATAAAATATTCTAGATGCACTCTTCCTTATTGGGTGAAAAGTAAACCTCCGTGTTCTTACATGCTGTGGTCACATGGAAAAAAATATTTGCTAGTAGGTCAATTCAGTAAAATCATTGGGCTACAACTATGGCAGAACTAAATAACTTCCTATTTAGAGATGAGGGAAAGTCAAGGAGATGAGAGGAACCAGAGCAAAAGTAAGAAGAGGTGAGCATTGCTGACAAATATGTCTGTTGAGGGATTTTTTTTATCATTTCTTAAAGGAAGTTATAAGATTTCCTAAGAATTCATACCGCCAATCTCCTAAATTCAAAAATCGAAGAAAGCAATAAAATGTTTCTATGTATAACTAGTTTACACTTAATAATTCATTAATTTATATATTTGTTAAGGAATTTATCAATGCATACACTCATTAAACCATCTGTGAAATTGTATGTATTATTCTCAATGAACTGTATCATCTAGATTGCACCCTGGGATAGGAGAGAAAAGCTTCTTCTCTATTTGCCTAAACTTTCCTGGCCCCTCCATCCAGCACCCTGAAAACTATGCCAACCTTATACCATGTCAAAGACATAAGATTAAAGTGATTCAGGTGACGAGGAGTGCAGTGCCACCTTCTCTGATATCCATCTCCATCCCACACCCAGCACCTCCTTCCTACTCTCAGTTTACTCCTTGATGCTATTCGTGTATGAAGATAAATGCTTATAAGGATAGAGGTTCTGTTTGGTTTATCTGTTTCAACTTTCACTAACTTGTCTAGGTTGAGCTCCCCTTCAGTGAGTTTGCCTAACTGGACATTCCACATGGACAGGGACTGTCTACTGTATTCATCACTGTGTCCTCAGTGCCTTCTGCTGAGCTTGGCATGTGTGTGTGGTATAATAAAAAATATATATGTGGTCTTTCTCCTAGCTTCCTACACAGAACACCTAAAATCCTCAGATTTTGTGTGCTGATGAGATGGCCCATGCGGGAGGAGGGCCTAGAGAGCTTCTGGATGGGGGCTGCTGGCCAGAAAAAGCATTCCATGAAAGGGTTAGAACTTTCACTCCCATGGCCAACCTCTGGGTTGGGGAGAGGGGCTAGAGATTGAGTTCATCACCAACATCCAATAATTTAATCAATCATGCCAACATTATGAAGCCTTGATAGTATCCCTGAATTTTAGATGAAGTTTGAGGAGGTGTCCCAGCTAGGTGAACACATCACTGTGCTGGGAAAGTGACAGGCCAGGGGAGGGCACGGAAGCTCTGCCTCCCACCATGCCTCACCCCCGACATCTATTCCGTTTGGCTGTTTCTGAGTTGAATCCTGTAAAATAAGCCAGAAATCTTAAGTATTAAGTGCTTGAGTTCTGCGAGTTATTTTAGTGAATTACTGAAGCGGAGGGGGGAGTCATGGGAATCCCCAATTTGAAGCTGACCAGGCAGAAGTGCAGGCAGCCTTGGCCCCCCAACTGTAGCTGGGACCTGAATGTGGGGCTGAGCCCTTGACCTGTGGGATCTGTGCTAACTCTGGGAAATGTCAGAACCGAATAGAACTGAACCACAACTGGTGGCAGAGAGTTAAAGAACTGGTTGCTGTCAGGAAAAAAAAAAAAAAATACAGTGTTCAATACTTATTTGTTGAAAAAATGGCTCATTGAATAAGTAAAATCAAATCTGTGCCCTTTGAGAATTGAGATTGAAATTTCAGGTTCAGAATAATTGAGCAAGATCCTATGTATTTTGTCCTTGTATAGTGGGCCCTCAATGCAGAGTTGCTGAATGAACGAAGACATTCTAAAGAAGGGAAAAGTAGATGCCTATTTCTTATAAAGAGGGTAGTTCTAGAAATGACAAGCACCATCTGTCTAGTTTTCATGCTACTCTACTGTGGCAGGCATTAATGTCTGCAGCCAAATATTTCCGGTACTTACAGACATGGATTAGACTTCACTCCCCACTTCCCTGAGGCTTAGGGTAGATGTGACTTGCTTTGGTCAAAGTAGCAAGCATCACTTCTATGCAGAAGCACTGGAGACCATTGTATGACCCATAACCCTCTCTTTCCCTCTACCCCAGTGACCAGCCATGTACTAGACAGTGACTGACCCCCTAAGTGAGGACAATGTGGAACAGAGCTCCCAGCATACCAGAAACAGACATGTAGTATGAGTGAAAAATAAATTTGCTATTTTAAGCCTTAAGACTTTTTGGGTGTTTATTATCACAGAAAACCCTAGCCTATCCTGATACAGAAAGTCTCTACTTCCATATTTCAATATTTCAGTGTAGAAAGATATGCCGCAAGGGATTATAACTGTATACTGCTATTTTCAGAGAAAGGCATGCATTCAAATTGAGGAAATCAGATGATAAATATGGAATGCTTAGTATATTGTGACTCATATATAACAAGTGCTTAACAAAATTAACCGTTATTATCTTTATTATTAATAGAGTTAATTTGGAAAGCTCTAAATTAAACTTATGCAATAGCGATCAGTTGATAACAGGTGGATTTTTAAGGAGCCTCTAATGAGCACTATACTAATAAGGTCAAATAAGTTATATTTTCTTTTCCACATAAATGCTCAACATGTGTCCACATATGTGACCTTGAACAAGTCACTTCTCTAGCATTTGTTTGCTCATCTACGGAACATTAATTAGAAAAATCCCATGTGAAAATCAAGCGAGACGAAGAAGCAGTAAACTCTAAAAACCAGTTTATTGTGATGAGAACAGAAGAAAAGTGTTTTTGTCATCTATGATTACCTCCTAGCAAAATCCACAGGGATTGTTTCCTTCCACCTCAGTTTAAATGCCCATTTGATATTCTAAAACAATTTTTTTTTTAACTTAGAATTCCATTTTTCTCCACTTATCTAATCTGATACTACCAACTCATCTCCTTCTTTGGGAAACATACTGAAAACAATTTCCAATATTAAGGTAAAGTGATACGTGATCTATAAGCTGACAGTGTGCTGGTGTCATATTTTAACAATTATATTCCAAAATGTCTGTGTTATACACCGGAAAAAAAAGTAACTCGGATTAAAGGAAGTTGGCCAACTATCAGTAACACCCAGAATCATGGGTATTAGCACTGAATGGAAATTTAGAGGCCATATATTTAAATTCCCCATAGGCCCAAAAATTTAAGTGGAAAATGTTCCAATAGTGGAAAACTAGTAGTTGGTCTCTTCTATTTGATGTAAAACAAGCATCTCTTACATAACAGATGCTGAGAAAGATTACACTCTTTTTTTAATTTATAAGTCTGTCAAACTGTATCGGGGATTATATGCTTTCCCTTGATGGAAATTATGTGTATTCACATTCCCAATATTTACACTAATCTTTTCTTCCTGTAAAACTAAAATTGCCCAAAATCTCGGCTGATCACTCTCTGTGAGACAGCCCTGGACACTACAAAGCAGTGGGTGCTGCTGATTGCCGGAGTCTGGAAGACTCCGTTCAATCACTGGACTAGGGCTGGGCCGGTTAAGTGCTTAGCCTTTGCAAGTGGTCTATGAACTGGATGTGTCCTCAAGACTGGAAATACGCACAGAGGTGGAGGTGCCATGGAGAGCTGCCTCTTACACCAAGTGAGAACAGGAGTTGACAATCGCTTTAAAGACAAGAAGATGGCATACTCCCAACCTAGCTTCCACATTCATTCTCATGATTCCTTCACATACATCTAATTCTTTCTCCAAAATCATCTCTTCATTTTGCCTTCATGGCATTAACTCACACTACTGTCTACCTCTATCCTCCTTCCCACCACCACATAGGTTTTATCCCAAAGCCTCCTACTCCATCGAATCTTGTTTGCAAATTTTTTAAAAGATTTTACTTATTTATTTATTTACTTGAGAGACAGAGAGAAAGCACAGGGGTGTGCGCATGAGTGGGGGTGGGACAGGAAGAGAGACACAAGCACACTCCCTGCTGAGTGCGGAGCCCTACATGGGGCTTGGTCCCAGGACCTTGAGATCACGATCTAAGCTGAAGTCAGAAGCTTAACAGACTGAGTCACCCAGGAGCCCCTTATTTGCAACTTTTTGATATTTGTTAGTAAGACCATTCTTTTTTTTTTAAGTGGAGAGTTTAAAATAAAATTATAATTGGATAAATCACTCTTCTCTTACACCATCTATTAATATCATGCCATCTTTTTCAAACTATTTAACCCTCCTTTTTCTTTACTGCTCAAAATCTATGTTTATGTAGCTTTTTAATTCCCTCCGGAATTTCCCTAAAACTCCACTCATTTAGAGTTTAAGCTTTTCTGGTCTGAGCTGATCAGTCATGTGCTTTTCTTTTGTTTTTGTCTATTAATCATACGTCTGTCCTTCCGTCCCCCTTCTAAGGTCCTTTGGGCATAATGAGTTTTCCAGTCACATCATCTTTCTCAGTGAGGTTATCCACCACCATGTTGTTGGGGGTCAGATTCTAGAATGGTTCCTTCCACTTTATCTAGATTCCAGTTGCAGGAAAGTAGGGAGTCTATAATAACTCTCTGTGACCTAAAACTCCAGGACACAAAGACCAAACATAGGATGGTCTAGGGATGGCATGGAAGGCAGAGACCTGAGCAAAGGAAAACTGAAGATGTGCTCTTGGTGAAGGAGTCTTAGGTACTGAAGGGGCAACCCAAAACATCAAGTTCAAAAGGGTATACAGAAATGAAGTGAAACAAGTTCAGCTCCTGAGTAGAAACTGGAATCCAGGGGCACCTGGGTGGCGCTGCTGGTTGAGCATCCAACTCTTGGTTTCAGGGCAGGTTGTGATCTCAGCTGGGATCGAGCCCTGTGTTGGGCTCCACACTCAGTGCAGAGTCCACTTAAGACTCTCTCTCTCTCTCTCTGCCCCTCCCCCCCAGACACAAACTCTCTCTCTCTCAAATAAATCTTAAAAAAAAAAAGAAAAAGAAACCGGAATCAAGAGAAGGAATATGAATCAGCTCAACTCTGAGGGGATGAACTATTTATGGTACTTGTATGCTCAGTGGTTCATTTTGTAGTCTTTAGTTATAATATTCTTTCTTTCCCCTAAAATTATCTCAGGCACTCTGAAGTTCAGGGCATATATGTCAGTGTTTCCTTTATTAAACCCCAAGAAGTCATGGTTACTTCTGTCAAAGATCTCTGTTATGCTCTTCCATCTACCAGCCCATATTTGCATTTACCAGATTTTATTTTCTCCAGAGTAGCCATTTGTTTGCCTTATCACTCACTTTATCATGGAATGACTAAATTTAGCTTTCAAGATTCTTTTGAGAGATTAAAACTAGCAAGTGTTCATATATCCAGAAAATACCAGATACTTTAAGGCAGTCATTACTTTTAAACCTTGACCCTGGACCAACTCTGTACTACAGCAATGGAAAAGAGGACAGTATTTAATAGAGATCATCCCACCAGGTGGGGCTGATGCTCTCAGCTCCGTGCTTTGACACTCTAGACACCTGGATTTGGAGAAGCAAATAACCTTCCTCGTGTGCCTTTGTGGATAACTCCTCATTTCTAATTTTTTTTTTATTGAACTATAGTTGGCATAATTCCTTCTGTCTTATCCATCTCTCATGAAAAAAGACAGTCATCTTTGGTCATTCCTAGATCCTACCACTCCAGATATTGGTGCCCCCAGAAGCTCTTATGTAACTTTTTTTTTTTCAACAATTCAAGATTGCTTGCTTGTTATGCACAGACTGTTTTGATGTCTTGATACTCAAGACATGAACAGTGGCTTCCCTTGAGAACTGTTACTGTAACCCTCTATATAAGGCTTTTTATGGTCCTCCATATAAAGCTTCTTTCTACTTTACACCATGATCTCCACACCAACTGGATATAACTGTTTTTCTCCTCTTCCCTTTAAAATTGAGTTTAAATACCTCTTGTTCAGTTACTCAAACAACCCCACAGTTCTTTCAAAACTTACTGAGGTATTAAGCCCTGAATTATGTCCCTTCAAAAATTCCTCTCTTGAAGCACTAACCCTCAATACCTCAGAATGTAACCCCATTTGGAGACAGTCTTCAAAGAGGTAATTAAGTTAAAATTAGGTCATTAGAGGGGGCCTTAATCCAATATGACAGATGTTCTTATATGAAGAGGAAATCTGCACACAGCTACAGAGAGGGGGAAGACACTGGGAAGAAATGGAGAAGATGATCGTGGGCAAGCCCAGGAGAGAGCTCTGTAAGAGATGACTCCCTCACCGCCCTCAGGAGAAATCCACCCTGCTGACACCTTAATCTCAGACATCTCGCTTCCAAAACTGTAAGAAAATAAATTTCTATTTATTATATTAAGCCACCCAGTCTGGGATGCCTTGTTATGGCAGCTCTAGCAAATGACCACCTGAGACCCAGAGTAAACCCAATATTCCCCACCATACCTACATGGCTGAACACGAACTAGCCTCTGCCTATGTCTCAGACCTGGTTTTCTATAACGGGTCAGACTGACTCCCATAACAGGACCTCTAATGTTTCCCTCCCCCTGGAGCTCTCCTACCACAGACCTTCCTTGGCTGGCTTGTCATTCCGTCTCAGCTCAAAAGTCTTCTTTCAGAAAAACTTTCCTTGATCTTCCATCCAGAAGTAATTATCCCCTCTACTATACCTATTATCTTGGTTTATTTTCTTTATAATATTTTTTAATCCAGGAATCCAGTTGGCACCACCAGTACCAGTAAGTATATTTATGACAACTTTGTGCAGGAAAACAGCTATTATTTTGATGACCAAATGCCTGGGTTTGTCAGCACAGTCCTAAATTATACCTGTTGCAAGTGTCACTAGTAACAGCTGCCCTTTTTACAATCAAACTGTCCTGGTTTGAACAATAAATGATATGAAATACATCCTGAAGGTCATTAAAAGATTTGAGTTGTTTTCTACACTAGATGGCTACCTTGGCTCCTGAGATAAGACACTATCTGAGCTCTATATATCTCTGCTTTCAAACAGTAAAGAGGCTACGTGATGTCACCCCTGGAAACCTTCACACATGAAGTTTCTCCTGCCTGCAACCCTCTCCCTCCTTCCCCATCCCTACTCATCCTTCAAGACACTGCACAGAGGGAAATGCTCTGATTCAATTAATCCTTCAGTGACAGGTAACACCTCTGTGTATCACACTACAATATAGTTTATTCATTTATTTCTATATTTTCCATTAGACTATGGGCTTCCTCAGGGAAAAAAATGATTCATCCATATTTATATCTCCAGAATATATCTAGAATATTTCTCATAACCTGATGGACATTCCAAAAATGATATTAAACAGAAAAACGATCATTATCCAACTCTTTCAAACTCATGCTCTTCTCCTATGGCACCTTCAGTAAGGTTCTGGGAAAGACGTGGAAAGAGGTGGCTTAGTCATTTGCATGGTTGTAAACATATTAAATAAGTATTTTATAAACCATACAGAACTCTATATATCTGAAACTCTCAAACTGAAAACTCCATGCTTGACTTTTCCCTCTATTTTTATTCTGACATTTTTTAACTTACACTTTCATATCCACTGACAACAGAAAGAGATTTGTTGAGCCACAGCGTCACCTTTCACACCCTGCTCTCAAACATCTCTTTCCACTATTTCTCTTTCTGTCAATTCAGTCATCACCCATTTACTATCGCAGATAATGTTGCCTTCTTATTTCTTCTCTATTCGTACACCTATCTGCTAATTCTCCCATCATTTCATTAAATGGAACAGATGAAGAAATCTACTTGAGCAAATTATCCTTTCTCCATACTCTGTACTTTACCCCATTTTGTGGCCACCACTTCCAAACGGTGTCCCTGCACCTGCCCTTACCCCTTCATTCCATTTTCCACACAGCAGCCCAGCTGATCCTTTTACCATTGGCGTCAGGTGATGTCACTTCTCCACAGCCCTCCCTCAGAGTAGAAACCAAACAAGTCCCAACAACAGCCAACAAGGTCACCCATGTTCTGGTTTTTGCGACTTTTCTGACCCCATCTCTTACCCATGTTGCTTTAGCCACACTTGTCCCTTTGTGGTTTCCCAAATATAGAAGACCCCCCAGCTGAGAACTGCCACACCTGCCACTTCCTGTTTGGGATGTTCTTCCCCCAAACAGCTGCATCACTACCTCCTTCCCAACTTTCCTCAGATGCCACTTTCTCAGTGTTCTTTGGCCTCATTCTTTAAAAAAGTAAACCTTCGCGCTCCTCACCCAGACATGCCCTATGCTGATTCATCGCTAATTTCTCTCAGCGAACTTACCATGACTGTCACACAACTGTTTCTCAGTTTCTCATGCATCTGTTTATTGTCTGCCCTCTGCTAGGATGTAAGCTCCACAGGAGTGCAGGGATGTGGGGTATATTGGGTCATTCTTGCTGTTTGTGGTTGTATCCCTAAGTTCCCTGGACAATGCTGAGCATGTATTTGGAGCTCAACACATATTTGTTGAGTTGATGGATACAATGACTTCCTTTCTAATCTTCGCCAATCCGTGTGCAGACACATCTGGGCTGACAAACGGGGTGGTGGTAAGAAACCCAAGTAGGAAGTGGACTGTGAACAGGAATCGTTGGTGGGAAATCACAGCCACTAAAGAACGTCCAGTTTTGGTTTCACAAATCCAAAGAGAATTCCTCTTTGTTCCTTAGGTTGGGTCAATGCAAGAAGCATTCAGAGAGTCTAGCACAGAAATGGGAACGAACTGGATGGTGTAGGCACTATCCGTGGGGCTAGCTGAGAGCCATTAAATAAGCAATGGTAGACAGCATTGAAACCTCCAGAACAGTGTTTTTCCAATCAGTGCCACAGGGGTCACAAAGAGGTGATCCTGGGATGGCCAAATGCAGGGAAAGCCCAAGGAGCCCGAGTTCCCACCATAATCCAACCCTAAAAGAGAGCAGCTCAGATTTTATCTGTTTTCTATATATGGACTCCCGCTAAGTTTCATTTTTTAAACAAAAGATTCCTGCTGCTAAAACAAAACAAAAAACCCACACGCAAGAATAAAACAAAACAAAAATGTTGAAAATCATTGCAGTAACACCAAGCTACCGAACGTGACAGTTGGTGAAGATTAGAGAAGGCCATCTGTGAAAAGAAGGCTATTGACATCATCGAGGCAACAGCTTCTGTAATGTAGGGATGCTGCATTCAAACCAGAAAGGTTAGACAGTGAGCCAGTGTCCCACTCACGTGCTTACCTTCCACCCTGTCTTCAGTAATGCATATCAAAGTTGCAACTAATAACTAAGTAGTATCTTAACATTTGCCTTCCTCACTAGAATTATACTGTTAGACTCTATTGCTCACTGCCACAACCCAGGTGTCTAAGGCATAGGAGATCTTGATAAATACTTGTTCAAAGAATGAAGGAAGGAAAAAGAGACACTAAAAATTAATTTCTTTCTTACACGTAGGAATGGAAAGAGTCCTTGAATTAAAAAAAAAAAAAAATGAAACTTGCGTAGGTCCTTAATTTCCAGAAAAAGCTGTTATCCTCTACATCTTCTCATCCACCTCCTAAAATACATGGATCCAACAATAAACCATTTAGAACACTTCAAACACCCCAGAGAATTATACTTTGAGTTGTCTGCTCCCAAACTTATTAAAAATCAGCTAAGATAGGGGCGCCTGGGTGGCACAGCGGTTAAGCATCTGCCTTCGGCTCAGGGCGTGATCCCGGCGTTATGGGATCAAGCCCCACATCAGGCTCCTCTGCTATGAGCCCACTTCTTCCTCTCCCACTCCCCCTGCTTGTGTTCCCTCTCTCACTGGCTGTCTCTATCTCTGTCGAATAAATAAATAAAATCTTTAAAAAAAAATCAGCTAAGATAGATATAAATGGAGGAGTGTGAAAAGAACAGATAGTCCTCTAAGTACTCTCTTCCCCTTTGACCATACGATCTGGGTTTTCCGTCCCTTCCATATTTACCTTCCTTGAATCATGCTTTACCAGCACCCTCTCAGCTTTAACAAGGGGCAATACAAGAAACAGTGAGTGAAACCATGCAGTTCATGGTGGATGTGCTCTGGAAGATGCTGCCATCCACAGCTGAACGTATCTTACGAAAACACTCAGGTAGAAATCGAACATCAAGCTATGTGATAGGGAAATTGTGTTTCCCTTGAATAATTGTAAGGATTTTCCTCCCTGATAATAAGAATTCATCATGTCCCTATTTTAAAAATTATCATGATGCTCTGAAAACATTTATAAATTTGAAGTTCCACCAAGGTAATCATGTGTGGTTCCATAAGGTCTTAATATTTCTCTCTCTCTCAGACCACCCTCCACCCTACAGATATTTGTTTTGTTCTTGTTTATTTTCTCTAGACCTACTTATTATTCTTACTTGCATCATGATGTTGCTTTCTATAGGTTACCGTGTGGCAAGTTGCTTCAAATCCTCTGGGAAATAAGATGCAATGTGAACACAGAGAAAAGAATGTGCTTTTCCAAACACAGCAAGAGAGGTTTGGTAAAACCATATTTCTTCTAGAAATACTAGTTAGTGCTTCGTAAGAGTGCCATGTAATATGTCCTAAGTTTTATTAAGCATTTACATTATATCAGGTGTTCAGCCTTATGGCTTCTGAGCTGGTTGACAACATGACCCAACTGTACTGACTGCTGGCTCCGTATCAAGCAGGAAAAAGGTTCCGGAGTGTCACACAGGCTTATGTTGGTTTGGGCATTTACCAAAACTTGAATATAGATGTAAATGAAATACATATCAAATGTGCAAATGATACAAAGCTCAGAAGAAGACTGTTTGCAACACTGGTGAATCATGTAAGCTATGAAGTCAGACTGCCTGAGTTCAAATCCCAACTCTATGACTTACTAACTGTGTGATTTTAACTAGTTACCAACCATCCTTGTGCCTCGGCTTTCTCATTTTTAAAATGGGAATAAAGTGGTATTTATATCACAGGGTTGTTTTCATTATTAAATGAGATAATACGTAAATATTCATGAGTGCCTCATATACAGTAAGCACTCAATATATGCATGATGTTATCATTACCATAAAATGATTACGAAAGTTTCTATGAAGTTTCTATAAAGTCCAGCATCAAACTCAAAACAATATGGGAATCCTGGAAACTCTGGATGGAAAATGAGAAGTCAAATTTATTAAAGATCGATACATGTTTGGGATTTAGGTTTTAAATACCCATTATATTGATATGAAATAGAGGAGGTCTATTTGGTTAAAAAAAAAAAAAAAACAAACGATCATTTGAAAAGTGTCTGAAAGTTTTCATGGACCCAAAACTTTCATTCAACAAAGTCTGTTGTGTGCTTACAATGTGCCAGGCATGATTCTCGATGCTATTAACATCAGTAAATGAGACAAAGAAGGTCCCTGGCCTCATGTCTCTTTCAATCCTGTGGACAGAAAGAGAACCGATCATCAGGAAGATTAACGGAGAAGCCAACGCCACCTAGTGACAGAATCAGTGAAGAAGATGAAGGAGGGCACGAGGATAGACAGGGACCCGTGCAGAAGTAGACTACTGAAACAGAAGTCAGAGGGGCTTCTCTGAGGAATGATATTCGAGCTGCTAGAAGATGAGATGGAGCCAGCCCTAGGACGATCCCGGGAAAGCATGTTCTAGGCTGGGAAAGCTACAGGTTTAAAGGCTCAGAAGCGACAACAAATAGTGCTGATTTAGTTGTTACAATCGTGCCATCGTAGGGATAATGACAGTAGGAAAAAGTCACGGTGGAGAACTCCCTGTTGGTCCAGGAGGCGATCCTCTCCCCTGCACTACATGTAGCTACCACTGATACTGTGCTCAACAGATGAGAACACGGATGTGCAGAGAGTACGGGACTTGCCCAAAGCTGCACTGCCAGACAGGGGTGGAGCCATAGTTATGAGTCCAAGCGGTTGGACCCTGGTCACTGGGCATTTTCTGCCATATTCACAGCGGAAGTGAAAGTCGACATCATGGCAGGGACAGCTCCAGCAGACTCTCTCCTGTGGCAGGAATAGTTACTGGAGATAGTATTTAGATGGTACCATTAAAAAAAAAAAAAAAAAAACATACAGAAAATGGAAAAGGAATGGCCAGTAGTAAGAATACTATCTCACCAGGAAGGACTAAAAGATGTGGGTGCGCTTGTCAACACGAAGAGAGAGGGGAATGGGAAATATGGTAGTTTTCCTCGGGTGCCCGAAGACATTTTTTTATAGATAAAGAAGTGATAATCACATAGGTGAAGAGATATGAAATATGCAAAGATTTTTCTATAATTCTAAAAAAAAAATGTATAAGAACAGTGGGTGACAGTAGGTTCTGGCAAAGTTTGGTGGGGGAAGGAGTCCCAGCAATCCAGAAATCAGAGCTACCTAACTGTGGAAGAAGCTCACTGCTGAGGCAACGAGTTCCCATAACCTCCCATTGGACATATTTAAACTAAGGAAAATCACTAACCACTGTGGGTTTGTAAAAGGGACTTCTCCAGAGGTGAAATATCGGGCTAGTAAATTCATGTGCCTCTTCCAAGACTACACTCTTCGGTTCTATAACAGAAGTGACAGAAGAGCACGCTGGATTTAGCCAGAAATATTACTAGTGAGGGTGGTAAGCCACGGATGTGCTAACAAAAATATTCACAGCTGTTTGTATTAGGGAACTTCTTATCAAAATATGTACTTTCTATTAAGTAGACACGGCTGAGGTTCTTTAGACATTTCACTGATACTTTTCATCCTGAATATACTAACTGGAATGCAATCCAGTTCGCAGTGATATTTTGAAGTCTATAAGGCAGGGGAAATGTGCACACAAGTTGAAAGCATATGTACAAAATCTACTAGAGAAAATACAGCCTAAGAAAATAATGGTTAAGAGCACACAGTTCAAAGTTCACGCACTACTTAGTTTTTCCTTAAATCTCTGGGTGACCAGCGAAAGAACTGTAGTGTAACGGAGGCAGAAAGGTGGTCATGTGACCTAAAGTCAAATGCGTTCCTCGGGGACATCTCTGGCATGATCAGGAAATGCTCTCCCAAAGACCCCATATGTTTATGAGGAGTTTACAAGACTAGGGAACAATGTTGATTTTACAGTGATAATCAAACAAGGTCCAGAATTATAGATGTAGTCCAATTTCAACAACGAATAAGAAAAAGACTTAAAGAAAATGCCGAACTGTCATCACTGCATGTCTTTATGTGTTGAGACTACGCACGGGTTCTTCCTTGTACTTTTAGGGGGTACTGGCTTTGTCTGCCCAGCACTACTTTCCCCATTCTAACAGACATGACTCTCTAACTGTGAAGAGGGCTTGTGACTCAGGCCAGAGCAATCATTGTACCATATCATGATGGCCACAATTACCATGCCAGGGATGAACACATGCCCCAAGTCACGGCTATCAAGACCCTTCCCTATTTTTCTAAGTGGATTTGCAGGGAAATTTTTCCTTTTCTTTCTGGCCATATGACTATAAGTATGTAAGCCTGTATCTATAAGGCCACAGCCCCAGTCTTGCGGGGCAGCAGATCTGAAAGAAAACACCCAAAATGCAAAGAGAAGAAGAGGAGAGGGGGCAAAGAATATGAATGAGTGGGTTCTGAAGCTAGATTCAGGTGTCTGAGTCTAGTCGTTGAGGCGAGTTCAACTCATGCCCTTTCTGGGGTTAATGCAATGGGTTTGCATGGGGTCAGGGGAATAAAGATGTAACGGAGAAAACACTTTCCCTCAAGGAATACTGTTTGGTAGGAAAGTTATATCATGCCTATTCACACTGATCGGGCATAACAGAAAAATAAGAAAGGTAATCCATAATCTATTTCTTAAGAAATAAAACTGTTCTAAATTTTGTCTAACCATTCCCCTTATAAAACATAAATTATTCCATTTTTCCCATTGCCCTTAAAACCTAGAATTTTCCACTCCAAATCTTGCAGGTTTTTTTAAATTAGTTTATGTCAGAATAACAATTATGGAAATGCCCTAACATATTGATTTTGAATATAATACTCACAAAAACTCTATCCACTTCAGTTTCATTAGTTTAATGTACTTTCTATAAAATTTATTTATAGATTATGGATTATCTTTCAAATTGGAGACTATTAACATGCTTTGCAGAAGAATGACATGTTATATCATTTTTATCATTTTATAAATGATTAAGTTTCAAAACAATTACATTTTACCCAGGTCACACAGTTAGACTAGGTCAGGGTTATGGTGGGGAAGACAGGAATAAATTGTGAAAAGCAGCCTAGCAGAAGGTCATCCATCGATACTCAGTTACGGACCAGAGAGGATGCAGCGGTGGTAAGGGACATGGAAAGAATGGGGCAAAAGGGAAGTAGAAATGAATGGAAGCTGCAAGCCTGGTGAAGGAGAAGAAAACAGCACCTGTGATTTAAAGGATGAAGCCACAAAGGGAGAAATAAGGAATGGCAGGTACTCCTAAATGTATAGATTCTAGGTTGGAACTGTTGAGAAAAATCACTCAAATACAAAATGGCCTTCTGAGAGTTGAAAATAAGAAGCTAGAATTCGGGGAGAGGTCAGGATTCTATGTAGGAATCACCTAAATTTGATTTTTGGAAATCCTCTCTGTAGAGGTAGCCGCCAAGTCAGAACAAAATGGCAAAGATCAAGGCGGGTTAGCCTATCAATTCCACTGCCATGAATTTCAACGTGGTTTATTCCCCTAAGACAGGCTTTTTAACCTGGGCACTGTTGATACGTTAGGCTGGATAATTCTTGGCTGTGGTGACTACCCTGCGTATTCCCAAGATGTCTAGTAGCTTCCCTGGCCTCCGCCACTAGATGCCAGTAACGCCCCCTCCCTCAGCCGTGACAACCAAAAATATCTCCAGACATCCCCCAAGATCTCTTGGGAGGCAAAACCGCGGCCTCTCTGTAACGGGAGTGCTGCCTTGGAGTCCCACTCAACCTTCTTCTGTTTGAACAAACCTGACGTGTCACTTAATCTGAGCCCCAGTGTCATCTGCAAATAGACAGACCGAATCATCGTCTCTGCATCATAGTGCTGGTGGCGGGGCTAGACGAGGGGGAAGTATAGGAAGGGGCTGGCATCGGGCGGGCGTGCCTGAACTGGGAGCTGTCACCACGCCATGCAAAGGGGAGACATCATCTGCGCTGTGTCTGAGTTCACTCACATACACTGAGGCACGCGGAGAGGCCAGATGACTGCTAACAAGGCAATCGGTGCAGGTTTTCTTTAGAGGGCACTTCATTCCAGGCATAATATAAAATGGAGCCCCTGGGCAAATCTTGTTATTGTACGTCCTTTTACACATTAGTCAGATGTTCCCAGGGTTCAACAGGTCACATGAGCCTGACATCCACTTTCTTCTGTGATGTTAATAGTGATTTCTTTTTTCTTTTTCTTTTTTTGAGAAAGAGAGCATGAGCTGGTGGGGGGAGGGGTGTCAGAGGGGGAGGAAGAGAGAGAATCTGAAGCAGACTCTACAGCCAGCGTGGAGCCCGATACAGGGCTCAACCTCACATCCTGAGATCAGGACCTGAGCCAAAATCAAGAGTTGGACACTTAACTTACTGAGCCACCCAGGGGCCCCAATCGTGATTTTTTTTTTTCGGAGCAAAGCCTAAGGTGTGTGCAATTTAAAAGGCAAAAGCCATAATAAACAGTTGCTTTTTAGTTGAGTTAAAAATTTCAGCATCACCTCGAAAAGATTTTAACTTGTGTTTGCTTCACGTCAGCTTGGCATTTTAGGAAGTGGGAACGATGCCACTTAACACATATGTCTTGAGGCCCTGTGCCACATACTGTGTTAAGCTGGGACTAGAAAGACAAAGCTTCACGGCTTCTGCTCACAGAACACAGGTCTAGGGAGGAGAAAGAGAATGCCTGATACCATGTAAGACCTCAGTATAAAGTGTATGGGAACGGAGCAGGGTTCCGGCCTCTCCAGTGAAATCCAGGCTCATCTTCACAGGGGGTGTGACATGAGCTGAGATGAAGCATGAACATGAGTTGACAGGAGGATAAGGGCACACGTTCCAGACGGAGGGAACACACAGAATACACAGCTACAGCCATAAGAGACATGGCCTTATGCAGAGAATTGTAATCATTTGTATTTCTGGAGCATAAAATTCAAGGTGGGCAGTTGTAAGACTGACTCTGGACTCAGGTGGGCAAGGGTTAGATCATGAAGGGCCGGGTACATCAGGCAAAGATATCAAACTTCATCCTGTAGTCCATGGGGAACCATTAAAAACTTTGGAGATCACTGTGCATGTAGTTTGACTAAGAAAGAAAGTTTTAGAATCAGGTGCTAATTTTGATTTGGTTTAGCATCAGAACTTTTCTCCTTCTTCCTTCCCCTCCTCCCCCTCCCTTCCCTTCGTCCTCGTCCTTCTTTACTCCTACTACTTTAAATCTGTCCAAGAAAACACTACGTGGCATTTAAAAATATTGTATTTTTACATAACTTCAAAAAATGCATGCCATAAATTATCACTGTATCGTAGATAATTCAAAATTAAACAGAGAAAACAGATGAATACATAAGAGGTAACCAAACACATTCTAGGTTAAAGCATAAATTGGAAATAAAATATTAACGTCAAATAAGAAGCTACTCTTTTCATGGAATAATTGGGCCGCACAAAGTGAGGTATTTCTGCGTGAAGCCACCAGAGGGAGCTCAAGTGTGGGATTCTGCACACAGCCTCCTTCCTAGCACTAGGGTGCCTGCCGGCCAGGAAACTCAATTCTTTTGCAAATCCGTTTGCCCGGCTTGTCTATTTTGATCAAAATACTTCAGTCTTGCAGAAATAATTTAGCTTATGCCAGAGTCTATTTAACACACTACAAGGTGGATCATTACTGACGCCTGGCCTTGATCCTGCAATCAAACTCTCAGTCCCTATTTCTAGTTCCTTCATACAGGAGACAACATTCAAACAAGCTTCAAGTAAGATGGATTGCTGGCTCAGCCTCCGGGTTCACCTCCACCGCCTGCGCGAGGGGAGTGGGAGGAGAGGAAAGGAAAACAATGGGACTACAAACTAGGCTAAGGAAATTCTTCTCCTAGACTTTCCTTAGTTGCTGAGGAACCAGAGATTAACTGGAGGAAGGCTAAAAGCAACTGGAACCTAGGGAGGAGAAAGCAGCATGTTTTCCCCACCATCTTGTTCACCTTAGACCCAAGGCTGAAACAAAGAGGGGAGGGTGACAGCAGCTCCCCAGATCCCGCAGCCATCTCTACTTTGGAGTGCGAGCCTGAAGGGGATATAGGACTATGAAGAGTGTAGCATGAGATACAAAAATAACAGCAGACTGAACTACAGTTAACAATAACTTTGAGGGAGAGCGCTTCATTAATTCTCAAAATGACACAGTTAGACCTTCATTTCATAAACTATGTCATCAGGCCCTGGGAAAGAAAATGGAAAATTCATAGGCTCTCCGTTAATAACTATCCAGTTGGGATGATAAAATACAGATACATAAAATAAATAGAAATACAAAGGGAGAGCAGGTGAGTTAGGGCCAACTTATGTAGCACAGAAAGAAAAAGAATAAAAGAGAATTGAAATGATCAAGGAAACCCCCAGGTTGGAGCCACAGAGATGGACACCTATAGAGAAAGATGACTCAGGAAATACGGAAAAAAACAGACACAAATCCTCCTTTGGAAGGGTTACCAGGACTTGAGATGGGGCATAAGTTGAGGGAGAAGTTATTTTAAAAGGGACTATTAGCAGATGGAAAAGAATATTTTTAAATCATTCTTTTGGGGTTGATCCGGGAGACAGATGAGAAAACAGAAGGAATGTTAACTGAAGGAGGCAACATGGCTTTACATGGGGTCAAGAACTCAGGCTTTAGACTTGATCTGACTAGAAGTTCCTACCCAGCCCACGGTGCTTCAGTGACCTTGTCTCCTGGGACTGGTGCACCTGTAAGAAGGGGCTTCTCAAATCTATTGCGTAGAATTGTTTTAAGAAATAATGAGATGATGTGAAGAGTCCTCAGCAAGAGCAGGCACTGAATAAATAGTGTGGCACAACTAACTTATAATGATGTCAATGGTAGACATGCCCATCCTTGCGTTTCTCAGCCCTTTCTTTTCCCACAGCCAATCCAACTTTGGGTTACATGGTATTTTTACTCTTAGGTCTCAGTATCTGTAAAGAATAGAAACACAGACATTACTTTACTTTTTACAGAGACACGGAGGTCTTAACAATATTAATGTTTTCATCCGTGTCCCAGGCTTTGTGGATACCCTGCAGAAGAAGGCGAGGACTCGAGGAGGAAAGGATTTCCAGGCAAAGCAGCATTTTAGGCTAATGCATATGTCCCTAACACTGTACCAAACCTATAGTAATGACAGCTATTAAACAGGAAAGAAAAAGAAAAATATGAAAGTACATGCTGCCTTCGAAAGAAGATAAACATCTTCATAAATGAGAGAGAGGATAGAAACACAAAGCAGAAGCCAGGGCTGAAACCAGGAAGCAAGCAGAGACCCCAGGAGGCCACATTCCCACAGGCTGCTCGCCCAGCCCAGTGTCCTGGCTCTGGGGGTCTCAGCCACAAGCTGACAACCTGCTCCACGTGTCCATTCCCTCGGCTTCAAAATGGGAACAATAAGAGGACTCACTGCGGGGGCTGCTTTGATGATGACAAAGAAATGTGAGAATTTAAAAGGTGGCACAGACTAAGGGTTCAGAAGTGTTCATATCAGTTATTGTAGTTGTTTTTAGACATAGAATTTTCACCAATTAAGTAGGAGGGAATCAAAGTGAAAACAGATCATGAAAATGGTTGAAGAAACAATGTTTCTGGGTTGGTTTCTTATAGCTCCTTGAAGACCAAGAAGGAGAAGAAAAGAGGGGTCCAAACACAAGAGAATTATAAGCAGAAGTTCCACCTTGTCTCATTCAAAGGACGGATATTACTTCTTTAAAAATGAAAAACAAAATTAAAGGTCTTTGGCTCTCAATAAAGAATAGGACTTGAGGTCTTTTCTTTTCAAAATAAAATGAAACTTAGAGAATCGGTGATTTTATAGGAACATTTCAGAGTATTTTACTTTAAGTTCACAAAATGATTATACTGAGTAGCAGTAGGCATTTATATGACATGCAAAATAGCACTGCATCAGCTAAAATTTCCTTTTTTCTCATAAATGTGAACAAGCCGTGTCAATTCTGTAAAGATTGTATATTACCTTAAAATGATGGGTATCCATAAAGTATTATAACCCTTCACTCCCCCAACTCCAGCCCATCAAAAGCTGAAAGACTGCAAAATCCAATAAGGATAATGACTTGTAAGGCACTGGCTGTCCCCGGTGCCCACACAAGCAAACCGCCATAGACTAGTGGCTTTCTACCACGTGCCCACGGGGCAGAAGTCATATTTCTCATCTGATAAATGTGACTCAGAGGTGACTAAAATCTTCCTGGGGTGAAACACTCTAGAACATAAGAAGGAATCAATTCTTACCCTTGGGGTTGAGTACCAGCGGGGGACCAGGCTCCCCCCAGGTGACAGGTTCTGTTCTGTTTCCTGATTTCTCAGGGAGTGCAAACCCTAGGAAAATTTTCCTTTGTTTTGCCCTCCTGCTGCTCTGCCAGGTTGCTTAACCTCCTCTCTTTGCTCTTTGTCTCTCTTCCTGGTTTCTCAAAAGCATAGGGCCAAACAAGTTGCTGCCCAAGGGTATCTGTTTCCCCACCCCTGCATTTCCAAATAGGCTTCATCCTAACTCCTTTTTGGAATTGTATTTCCTGGCGAAAAAGGTCTCATTGCCTTTCTCTGATTTGCAACAGAGAGATGGTGCTCAGGCAGAATGGCTTCTCTCAAAGTCAGAGTTCTGGCTGCCCAGCTGGCCCTTCCCCTCCGTCTCCCACTGCAGGAAGCCTGCGAGAATACTAGAGTGTGACAGTGAGAGTTTTGTGAAGCTACCCTAATTCAAAAAAAATTCATTTCCAAACATCGCTACAATACCCCACAACTCTTCTCAATATCACAGTTGAAAACACCTACACTACACCAAGATGTTCCCCCAGAAATTCTACAACAAATGACCAGGCCAAAGCACTGAAGTCTGTACCTAATTATCAGTCATTCCAATTATCTCCACTCAGGACAATATGCTTGCAAAAGCAGGTGGGCAAAGTGAGTCATTAATTAGGAAGATACTAATTAAAAAATTACCAATAAGCAATTTATTAGAAAGATATGGAAAGGGGCGCCTGGGTGGCACAGCGGTTAAGCGTCTGCCTTCGGCTCAGGGCGTGATCCCGGCGTTATGGGATCGAGCCCCACATCACGCTCTTCCGCTATGAGCCTGCTTCTTCCTCTCCCACTCCCCCTGCTTGTGTTCCCTCTCTCGCTGGCTGTCTCTATCTCTGTCGAATAAATAAAATCTTTAAAAACAAAAATAAAACAACAACAAAAAAAAGATATGGAAAGAGCTAGAGAAGAAACTATAAATCCACGGAATATAACCTACAGCATGATCTATCAGCCACATCTTCACACACACACACACACACACACACACACACGAGAGAGAGAGAGAGAGAGAGAGAGAGAGAGAGAGAGACAGCATTACCAGAAGATGTTTATGCATCTCTGCTTAATGTGAACAGTTCCTGTCCTGTCTCCTTTCTCATGCCTGCTTCTTGAAGATACAATGTAATAAAAGGCCCAACACCATTCATATCATCATTGCCCCTGGGGAATTCTCCTTGTAGATGCAGGATCCCTGGGGAAGTTCAGCCATGTTTGAATCATTCTTTAGGGACCTTGTTTAAAATAAAGGCCAGATTTTTAAATGCACTTATACAGATATCAAAATATCCACTGAATTCTCTCCACTGACAGTTCACATTTCTGAATGAGGGATACCAGTTAGCTTGAGAGTTCTCTAGAAGTTTAACTTCTAAGTACTTAACAAGTACGTTACCACCTTTGTATTGTGTCATGCTGGCCCCGTTAAGAAATGCCATATTTATTCCAGCTACAAACACTATATTTATTTAAAAGAAGGAAAGAAGGAAGGGGGGGAGGGCAGGTGCTCATTTTCAGCCTTTGCACACATTAGGGAGGGACAGGCTTTACTTGGGACCTCTGGGTCTCACTGACACATAAAAGAAAGAATATATTCTCTGCCACTGAAAATTGACAAAGCTGTATGATGTGAGCTAAATGCAGTGAATGTTCAGTTACCCATGCGGAAATTATTTATAAAGGATCACTAAGTATAGACTAATAAACTATATGCCACTCACTGAGAGCCAAGGAATTGGTTGATGATGAAACAAAACCAAACAAGGAATTTGTATACGTGAACTAACCTGAGATTAACTAAGTCCTCCCCCCCTACCCCCACCTGCAATAGGAAAATAACTGACAGGTGCAGGGAAGGAAGTTCTGAGGGCATTATCTGTGAGATATGTGTAATGTCTGAGAACTGGGACAAAGAGAAGGTGGGAAGTTAATGCAGATAGAGGTAGGACTGCCTTGAATGTTTGAGAAGAATCATGGCTAAGATCTATCAAGATTCCCTCATGTCTAGAGTTGCCCTGTGCCGTGTCTCATCTCACTGGGTATTTTATCCAACATTTCCCCAGAGTGGCCTTTTTCATCCACTGTAGCTCCATGCTCTGTATTTTCAGCTTTGTGGCCAGAGGGTTTCTTTCACAACTATTCAACTCTGCCATTGTAGCATGAAAGCAACCATAGACAGTAAACATAGAAGTGAATGACAATGGCCATGTTTAAATAAAACTGTATTTACAGAAACAGACACCAGGTTAGATTTGGTCTGGGGACCATCGTTTGCCAACCTCTGCTAAAAACCATTAATAGCTCTCCAGCGCTTACCAAATTAAATACTATGTTACCTTTCCTTCAACAGTCTACCTTTCCAAACTACTCTACCACCTCTCATAATCTCCCTCTGAACAAGCACAATATTCTTATGTGTTATATGCTTCCATTTCTATGCCCTTTCCTCTGCCTAGAATGTCCTTTCTCCTTCTCTCTACTTCTCAATATCCTCACAATTCCTCATAGTTCCTCTAGGCAGGTTCTGTAGATTTCACACACCACGTGTGGTGTGTGTGTGTGTATTCATAGGATCCAACACAGAATCTTGGGCACAAATGTTGAGCTGAAAATATTAGAGAACATGCAAGGCAATAGCTTTGCTTAAATTATTAGAATTATAAAATATTGGAGTAATCATATTTAGCTGATTCTATTATTATTATATTATATTATTATTATTATTATTATTATTATTATTATTTTACCAGATGGAAGAGAAAAGCTCACCACGCTGAAACCAAGATATGCTGTACATGTCTAGTGGACGCTAAATGTCCTCTTGAGATCCTATATAATTTTTTATTAATTAACAATGAGATTACCAGGCTGCACCATGCAATCAGCTGTATTCTAAAAGGTTCTTTATTTAAAGGATAGAAAAGAAATCTGCTATCTTGGGTCACTTAAATCTAGACTGAATAAAGCACTTTTAAAATCCTGGATTAATTAAATTCACACCCCGAAAAGCCCAAAATTAAGGAAAGCAGACGTGTGTGGCAAAGATCCTGAAGTGCTCCATGAGATGTGTACAAAAGGACTTAAAAATCTGCCTTTAAATCCTGCAATCCCATTACACACGTGTGGAAGAGAGATGGAGTCCTCCCCTGAAGGTCTAAAAAGGGCCTCCCGCACATGATGGACATGAGAATCAGTACTTCTGGCCTTCGTGACTCACTCCCTCCCCCACGGGAACATCATGAATCACAGCTATTTTATCAGTGGGCTTTCACCTTCTGCACTCAACAGCACACCCAGCATGGACTCCCCACCACCAGCATGATAGATTCACAAAGAGATCCGTCAATAGAAGGAGAACGAGCTGGCAGAACCAAAGACTGACTACAGACCGGGGCCATAAAAGAGAGAAGGGGAAAGATTTTTTTAAAGCAATAAACCAATTCATCCACCTGCTCTTGCAAAGCAAAGGATCAATTATGCCAACAAAAGGAGGCACAATGGGGACTGGAAGAAGCAAGCAGTGAATGAATGAGCTCATCCAGGGTGTGGATGGACTGAAATATACAGGCTGACCCAGGGAAGGAGAAAGATGACGCAAAGGAATAAGGAAGAAAAGGAAGGTGGGTGGCCAAGCAGGTGCCCACAATACTGGACAAATAGAAGTAATCAGGGAGAGGGGCAGAATTATTTCCCTTCCAGAGAACTCTCTTATGATGCCGAACTGGTTGAGACGCTGGAATTAGTATCGGAAGAGGCCACCTGCTCCATTTCAGAGCACAGTCATCCTTCTGATTGCCAAACGACAAAGAAAGCGCAAGCAGGCGGCAACATTTTTCTTTGTCTTTATGCGGCTTCCTAAAGCCCAGCTGAATTCAAAAGCAGCTGTGTGACTCCCTATAAGCAAACAGTGCACGTATGAGCGCGTGTGTGCGTGCACACACGTACGCGGGAGACTTGGGCACTGCTGAGTTACTGAAATAAAGTTGCATGTGTCCGAGTAGTCAGGAAAGAACAGAAATTACCACAGCTCCAGCCACAACGAATAAACAATTCTTAATGTTTAAGTCTTCTTAATGGGGGCAAAAAGAGTGATTTAAGACCATCAAATTCTATCAGCTTAGTACATCTGCTGAATTACATTCACTGGGTACAAAACTAAAAATGGAAAGTAGCTTTGATCACACTTCTGGTCTCTCTCAGAAACCCTCCATGAATCCCCACTGCTTTCGGAATAGTGTCTAAACTCATATGCATGTCAGTCGGGACCTTCCACTGATGACGGATCTCAATGTAGGTTTTCTGGCCTAAGCGGCCTGCACTCTGTCCCAAACAAGCTCATTTTGACTCATGCTTTTCTCTTTGATTTTATTCCCCTTCTTACCCATTTCTATCAGCCAAACTCAAATTGCCCCCCAAGATTCTGCTCAAATTCCTCTTCTTCTTCTTACATGTCGCCAGCTGAAAGCAATCTCTAGCTACCATGAGTACACTAAAGCTTTCTGGAAGCCCAGTGGTTCGGACTCCTCAGAGGCCTTCCAGAAACATAAATCGCTGGACCCCCAGCCACAGAGCTCTGCTTCAGAAGGTCCACGGCAGGGTGAAAAAATATGCATTTCCAACAAGTCCTCCACCAACACTGCGGGGCCAGACACCACACTCTGAGAACCAATGCCAGAATAATGGTGGGCATGTCTCACCTACCCTTGAAAAGCTCCTTGGGAACAGAAAAGAATTCTGTGTATTTCCATCACTCCTCAGTACAAGTTTATATTCAGTAGGTGTGCAACAAATATTTGTCAAATTAAATATATATTTTCATGTTGCTTCATATATGTTTGTGTATATACGTTCCTATTCATTCAACAAATATTTATTGCAGACACATACATTTGAAATATGCATAGATACGGTAGGAATATTTAAAGTACAAGCAGGTTTCTTAATCATCTCACATTTGGCAAGCTAAAGGGAAGTCTGAATATGCTGTGATCCATTTTGCAAATGTGATCTGCAGAAGAGCACCATTAAAATTCAATATGAATCTCTGTTTGAAGAGTGTCCATCTGTGTTCATTTGTGGTAAATGTAATGACGCTCTCATTCCGCCTGAATATTCAGTTAACCCATGCTATATAGAGCCTCAGCTTCGGGACAAGGAAGCGTGGGATTTTCATTTCTCCTTCCGTGGATTTACAATCAGTTCCTTGACATTGCTCACGTTGCAGACACTCAAAACTTCCTCCACAGACCACCGGTACCCACCAGCACGGCTTGAGTACAGATGCTAGAGTCGTCCTGCCAGGGTTCAAATCCTGCTCTATTTCTAGAGTATGACCTCTAGGACAAACGGCTTAACTGCTCTGTTGCTGATACCTCATTACTAGAATAAACAGGAACAATAATCAGATACCTGCTTCCTGCTTGTTATGAAGATACTTATTGCTAGGAAGGAGTAAATGCAGTTGACCCTTGAACAACATGGGTTTGAACTGCATGGATCCATTCATACATGGAGTTTTTTTCAACAAATACATTGGAAAATTAGGGGGAGACGGGCGACAATTTGAAAAATCCTGCAGATAAACTGCATAGCCAAGAAATACAAAGAAGCAGAAGCAGAAGCAGAAGCAGAAGCAGAAGCAGAAGCAGAAGCAGAAGAAGAAGAAGAAGAAGGGGAGTGATTCTAAGGAATACATAGTACATATAACTTACAAGATATGTGTTAATCGACTGTTTATTTTATCGGCAAGGATTCTAGTCAACAGTAAGCTATTAGTAATTACATTTTGGGGGAGTCAAAAGTTGTATGTGGATTCTCAGCTGCAGGTGGTCGGTGAGGTCAGTGCCCCTAATCCCCATGTTGTTCAAGGGTCAACTGCACTTGGAAATTATTTACCTGGCACAACCCAGAAGTCACTACTAGTGCTGCTGCATTAATATTAATACACACAGGACAACCTCCCAGAAAGCACCCACGTTTCTGTATCTTCTAGGGGCCAAAAACTTTATTGCACCCAGTTGCCATCGGGAGTCATCATCAACTAAGCCAGACAAAACTAATAAATGTAAATGTTAATATTTTAAACTTCGATGGTACTTAAAAATGAACCTATCCTACTCATTAATGTTAGCACCTTACTTTCAGCTATTTTAAGAACTAGAGGGAATGGGGACAGCATTTGATGAGGGAATACAGTGCGGCCTGCCTGGCGTCAATTATTGCTTAACTGATATCTCCATTCAAATCCCATAGCCAGCACTAATGAAAAACATTCATTTTGCCCCAAAACTCCCTAGCCCCTGAGACTAAAATTATGGGTGCCTATAAAGATCATTTTGGCTTTTCAGTTGGTAAGACTAGATACCACTTCATCCACGTTTCCTGACCTGCTCTGTGACCATGTGTAAGGTTTCAACAGCAAAAGGCCTGGGTCCATATGAACTGCGTCACATTTACGAGTATGTATTGCCTACAAGCTCAGGAGAGCCTACGGATATGCAGAGCTCGTCTGTGATTTCAGCCACGTCGCAGTTTGATCTGGGTAGAGCTACGTTTCTCCTGTTCGAAGCTCCATGAGAAACTGGCATTTGTTTCAAGAAATGGCAATTTAAAATTAAACCCTGGTGCAGAATGTGAGCATAAAGCTGAAATTCTAGGAAATAATTTGTACTGAGCTGGTTATTTGCAATTAATTATTGTCAATATAACTGACACATACCAAGCAATGATTTTTTTTTTCATAATTCAGTGCTTCTGGACTGGTTATATAGTAAAGGCCAGACTTCCAATAAGAAGAGAATTTTTCAATAAAGTTTATTTATTTAGTTTAGTAATCTCTATGCCTACTGTGGGGCTTGAACTCAAAACCCAGAGATCAAGAGTAGCATGCTCTTCTGACTGAGCCAGCCAGGCGCCCCTAAGAAATGAATTTTATACTAAACTTCCACCAAACTTTGGTCGTCTTGTGTAATTTTATGTATTGTGGAGCTTATCTTGTTCCTTCTTGATTTGATTCCTAGCCTGCCATAATCCATTACCACAAATTGGGTGGCTTAAAACAACAGAAATTTATTGTCTCACAGTTCTGAAGCTGTGAAGCCTGAAATCAAGATGTGAGCAGACCCACGTTCCCTCTGAAGGCTCTAGGAGACACTCCAACCCTTGCCTCTTTTAGCTTCTGATGCCCGCATTCCTTGTGGATTAATGTCTACATTCAGTCTCTGCTTCCATGTGTCTCTCTGGTTTCTCCTCTTCCTGTCTTATATGAGGACACATTTCACTGGATTTAGGGCCCACCTAGACAATTCAGGATGATCTCAGTTCAAAGCCCTTAATTTGATTACACCTGCAAAAACCGTTATTCCAAATAAAGTCACATTCATGCGTTCTAGCGAGCGTATCTTTTGGGAGGGGCTCCAACCAACCCCGTACGCATGGTGTACAGGTGTAGGGGTGTGTGTGTGTGTGTGTGTGCGCGCACGTGCACACATGTGCACACTTCATCTCTACCTCCTTGAGGTCAGGGATCTGTTTTCTGTATCAGTGATTCAGAGTAACAGCTCATAACAGGTGCTCATCAAATATGCAATGACTGAATGAAGAGCATGTAATTTTAGAACAGAATCACAACTCCTACACTGTAACAGCAAAATACTGGGTATATATTCAGAAGTGGAGGAATAGCCATTCCAAAACCTTCAAAGGGCTAGTCACAGAGTGTGTCACAAGCCAGGATGCACTGGTGAAGTAAAGGAACAGAGGAGAAAGGAAACAGGATCACGATCTTGGATTCAAATCACAACACTTCCCTGAAAGCAAACTGCTCTCAGCAGCTCAATAGACATTTACACAAAGAGGGCTCACCGAGGAAAGCGCGTTCTAAGATGAACAATGAAACTCTGAAAGGATTTACAGAAAGTTAATCTTATTTATCCTTCCCCTTTGAACAAAATCTTTTGCTTGTCAGATTAAATATCATAAAAAATGAACTTGGTTATGCAAAACTCAGATTTTAAAAATGAAAAAAATGAACAAGTCCTCCAGCATCTCTATACATGAGTCAGATAATGAAAACTAACATTTCCATCATACTTCACAGTTTTTAAGGTGTTTTCACAAGTGTGATTCCGTCTGATAACCAACAGCCTTCTGAAATCAGATATCTTCCCTTATAGATGAAAAGATATGTGTTGAGAAATTAACTTGTTCAAAGTCACACAGGTGAAAACAGGCACTCACTTGAACACTATTTTTCTGATTCCAAATCCAGTGTGCATGTGTGTGCATGTGTGTGTGTGCACATGTGTCTGTGTGATTCCTCTCTCCACTAAATTACAGGCTCCCACAGGAATCGGTCTTATATATCAGTGATTCTACTAGGTATTTTCTTAGGCCTGGTTGTATAGTATATTATAAAATAGTTTAAAGATTTAATTGTCTTCACAAAAGTATGCCTGAGAATAACCTTGAAAAAACTCCGTGGGTTCCAATAAACAGCAATATGAAGAAAATCAGAGGTGGGCTGGGGAGGAAGAGAGAAAAATTAATGCATTGCTTATAACTTCTCTATGCCTTCAAAGAAAAGAAAAGGGTCACTGTTTTTGGAAACAGGAAAAATACTGTTCTAAAAATTTACTTTGAATTGTACTACGTCAAAACACTATTTAGCATTTGTTAACAAACTGTCTTATAGTGTTCCCAGGTCAGTACCAACTATACTGACCAACTAAAAGTTTCTAAAAGGCAGGAATTATTTCTTATTTTACGAAATAGTTAATGTCCACATTTCACTCATTCACCCTCAAAATTAAAGCTGGACACACAGAATTCAATAAATATCTGTCAACTTAGAAACAGGACAGATTATCTTGATTGTTAAAGATCCCCAGAAAATCTCCTCTTGGGGACACAGGGTTCCCTGCATCTGCTATTTTGCAGTGAGCCATGATCCTTTCCTTCCCTAAACTAATCAAAGCCCGGAGTCCTTACATAGAAAACTGAATGATGACAATATAAGCAGCTGGACTCTAGGTATAAATGGTGTTTCTAAAATGTCAGTGCCTACCTGGCTTTAAAGCATCTTTTTAAAGGGCTATAGGCTACATGGCTCTGGTCTGTCCCTCCTGAGTAACAAGAGATAGAGCCAGAACCACACCCAACTGACCTCATGAATAAGAAGGGACCAGGAAGCCAAAGGCAACAGGAGGTGTCCCCAGTCCCAGGTGCTGCAGGTCTACAGCCCCCAGCTGTGCTGGCAGCTGCCTCAGTGAGAAATGGTCCCCAGCTCCCCCAGGCCATGTACACCTGAAACAATCCCGCTACTGTCACCCACTCCACATCCTTCTCCAACGAGCTTCAGTCTGCAAGAAGTTGTAAATCCTTCTCTGCTCTTTGTTAGAGGCCATCCCTTTCTTCTTTTCAGACTCCACAGAGGCCAGGAGTTGGCTGTAAAGTTTGCTTTATTTTCTTCACTCCTATCCTATGAGTCTGTGTTAATTTCTGTGAAGATCACTCATGGGGGCAGGGGTAGTGGTGGAATCTGGTCCTTATTGTATCTTTGGAATTAGAAAATTAGCCTTTAATCAAACAAGCACATCTTTGCATGTTCGGAGAGAGTATGTAACAGAATGCAATGGTATTTAACCTTCTTGAGGTCCTAGACCTTGAAAATCTGATAAAACGTGAAAATAATAATAATAATAATAATAATAATAATAATAATAATAATAAATGCACAAAATTTAAGAGCTCCTTGGAATTCCTACAACATATTCAGAAATTCCCCGAGGTTCTTGAACCTTGGGCTCAAAGGCAGGCACCCATACACTGTGTCTTAGTTAATCCTCATCCTATATTTTGAAAAACTGTAAGTTCTGTGTAATTCTCTCTTTCTAGGAAAAAAATAAAATAAAATAACTTCTACCCTCAAGAGCCTAAGGAAATGATAATCAGCTGGAGTGACTGATGGCACAGGCCTTGGGGTCAGGGATATCTGTACTTGAATTCTGACTTTGCCCCCTTCTAAGACGTAGGGCTTTAGGCAATTTACTGAATCTACTTGAACATAATTTCCCAGATCTCTGAATATGTACAATGAGACTTATCTAATAGGGCTGGTGTGAGGGTAAGAGAAAGAACACCTACAATGGGACTGGTGTAGTGCCAACCACATACTCCCCAGAGCTGATTAAATGGCCAATGCCATCATCTTCAACACTATCAAAAAGAATGCATTTGGGATGCAGGTAGGGTTACGAAAATTCCGTAAAGACAACAAGAGCCTTATAGGAGAGGTGGCTGGGGGGCTCAGTCAGTTCAGAATCTGACTCTTGATTCTGGCTCAGGGATGATCTCAGGGCCATGAGATCGAGCCTGGCATCGGGCTCAGTGCTGGGCGTGGAGCCTGCTTAAGATTCTCTTTCTCCCTCTCCCTCTGCCCCTCCCACCTCCTCCTCTCTCCCACTAATAAATAAATAAATAAATAGGAATTAAGGAAGAGAGAAAAAAGGGAATAACTGTTACAACTCTGTTGTAATAAGCATGTGGCAGGGATC
This sequence comes from Ursus arctos, assembly GCF_023065955.2. NCBI lineage: Eukaryota > Metazoa > Chordata > Mammalia > Carnivora > Ursidae > Ursus > Ursus arctos. The sequence goes on from NW_026622930.1 coordinate 22,739,160, forward strand.
ATGTACTGTCCACCGAATATTTCTGCTCCCCTTTCACAGAAGTGAGTTGTTCAACTAAGCAAGAGCTGTACTGTAGTTGTGACTGTGGTCAGGCAGAGACTACATTTCCCAGCTACCACTGCAACAAGGTATGACCTTGTGACTAGTTTCTGGCCAATGAAATGTGACCAAAAGTGATAGTTACCACTTCAGATATGTCTGCCTGGTGAATTTTGACACTCAGAACTACCTCGGAAGCCCTGTGGCCGCAGAACCTCTGTCAGCTTGGGTCCTGTATAACTGGGCAGCACACAACCTCCTCTCCCTTCCCCTGATCCTACCTGCATGGAATAACATGTGAGTGAGCAAAACTAACACCAAAACAAAATTCTTCTTTGGGGTTAGTTTGCTGAGACCTGGGGGTCTGTCCCTACAGCTAACGTTTACTCTAGCTAATACAAGTTAGAAATCTAAATTTGGTTTTCAGATAGCTTGAGATATATCATATGTGCATTCCTAATAAGATCAAACTGTCTCAGCTGTCAAGATTCTTTGCTTTTGACCTAGAATTATGTCAAGTCAGCACAGTCACGCTCTGTAGCACGTGCTGATGTGATGCTCTCTTAAACTGCCAGTGACGTCAGAGAAATGTGCAGACATGAGCGGTGGACTCACTACGACTGTGCAGAGTGGTCTAAATTTCACAATAATCATTTCAATGGGAGAGTAAAGCAATCATTATGCATTAAATGCAGTTTGGTTGCTTAGGTAAAACCATTTCAAAACACCTCGAATTTAGCTTCATTTGCATATTTTAATCTAAGACTTTATCATCAACACTATTTTTGCAGAACATGAAACTCTTTCCCTGACCACTTTTTTGTTTTTGTTGTCTTATTACTGATCCTATTATCAACAATTTCTTCTAAAGATAATAGCCACACTAAATGAATGTTTTCTATAAGTCAAAACTTGGCTATGCACTTTTCACATATTTTATATGATTTATATGCCAAACTTCCTACTAGGCCACATGTCAACCCTCTAAGATATACATAATACCATCCTTTTTTATGAATATGAAAATTGGTATTAATAAATTTGTTAACGTTTTGACCAAATTCACCTATCTCGTAAGCGGAGGAGCTCGGATTTGAACTGCATCTACCTGACGCTAAGGCCCAGGCAGTTTCCCTGAACTGGGGAAATCTTAACTGAACTCTTAACTGAAAATAAATCCTAACTGAAAGCAATAGTAAGATTACATCATCATGTTTGATCAGGGGTAAATAAGAATAGCAGCCAACATTTATGGAATTTCTGCTATGTTTCAGGTACTCTCCTATTCTTTATTAATTTTTAACTCCTCATAACAGCTCTAGGAATAGGTGCTACCATTGTCCCTTTCATCCAGATAAGAAAACTGAGGCCCGGAGGATTTCAGTGATTTGTCCAAGGTCACACAGCTAGTTAATGGTTAAGCAAGATACAATCAGTTGTCTTAAAAGTCTGTTCCCTTAACCACTACACTGTTAAAGGGCATGCTAATGTATCTTTGAGTTAAAAGGAAAAAAAAATACATGACCTTGTTTTTGTTTTAGAATGATGCAGGATGTGAAGAGTCATTTCTGTCGCCTTGTAACCAAATTAAAAAATATATATCCTGAATCTAGAATAGGAAAATACAGTGCCACAAATTCGAGATGAATAGGTAGTCTTAAGAAGAAATCTAAACAGAACACACAGCAACCCCACTAAAATCAGAAAGGTGAGCAGGAACTGAGATGTCTGTGCTTTGGGCCTCAGGCAGGAAGTTAGGAGGCTTGCCAGCAGCTGATGGTGTCAGGAGTGTGACAAACGTGGGCAGGCCATGTACCCACAAGATATTCTGCCATTGGCAGTGCCTACCTACTGACACTGATGTTTTCCTTAATCTATCTTTCATATCCCAGGAACAAAACTCAGGTCGATTTATTTTTTTTACATAGTCCCTGAAGTCCCTGATTAACAAATGCATTCTGATTATGAAAGGCAGGCAATGAGAGAAAGTAGAGGTGGGTGGCAGGTAACATGCACTACAAAGACTGGTGCCAAGAGTCAAACAGCGCTGTAAGAGCCATTAGAAATCATTAGAACCACATTCTTGAAATAACAATGTCATGGCTGAGTGGACTGGAGAAAAGAGAAGTGCAGTTCTTACTCTAAGGGAGTCACTGACGTGATACAAAAAATAAATAAACAAAGCAAACAAGATTTAATCATGGAACTATGCATCTGAATGAATCAATGACACTGGAACACTTGCCTCTAGCCATCTAGCCTCTTTACAACAAGGAGGAAAAAGGACTCATCTCTCCAGCTGTTAATGGGTGTACCATATACATACCAGGTGTGAAAAAGAAACCCTTCCCCAAAAAAACTGTATCGCCCAACAAATACAGCAAAGGTAAGTTTAGCCAAAGCTGAAATGAGACTAATGGACCTGGAATCAACAAATTGGGGCTGGAGGAACAACGTTGCACTTTTTGAGTGTGCAATCTTAGGCAAGCCACTCAACGTCTTTAATTCTCAGTTCAAATAAACGGGAAGTGAGTGTAACCCTAAGAAATGCAGAAACCGTGTGGTTCAGTCTCTGAGCTGTGTCTCCTTCAAAAGTGCAGTCCAATAACTGGTAGAAATATTAAAAGTAATTATATTCCTCATTCACTTTTCTTAAAGGGTATTAAAAGTCAACCAATGCACAGTCCAGATGAGCACAATTTTTTGCCTTCTGTTTTCCCATCATTTCCCTCATACTCTTAAATTGCTATGGTGCCTTAACTCTTAAAACTGCTGAGAAACTCCCCATTTCTAGCCTATGCGCTTTGTGTTCCTTCGCATTTCACTCATCTGCTCCTCGCTCAATCATTGTTTAGATGAACCTAGTCTCTCTTCCGACCAGAAAGAATCCCTCCTCTTTATTAAATAATGAGAAGAAGGGGAATTGGGCTGGTGAGCTGGAATAAGGGAGGTATCTGTGAACATACCTCCCTTAGCATCTTTCTGTTCTATCACGTGAGAATAATGCTTGTCTCAAAAGAGTTCGATGAACATTAAATGAACAATGTCTGTAAACTGTCTCGAAAGGAGAACTTTCTGCTTGTGACCACATGCACCACACACATAATACATATATGTCCCTACTACATACAAAGTAGATGTGATATTCAGGTTGGCCCTTTGGGTTCATTCTGCACCCTACCCTGCTCTCTGAGAAGCTCATCTTTCTGGGCTGCATCAAATGTGAGGCATTGACAGGAAGTACCTGCATTTCTCTTATGAAGGGTGCAGATCCTGTTGGGATGTCCTCTCCTCGTTACAGCCACAGCTTGGTCTCTCTCTCTCTCTCTCTCTTTCTCTCAGTTCTAGTAACTGCTCCCCCACACTGCCCCCGTCAGGCATATCAGTGGTAACAGCAGAAAAAGATGCTCTGTCATCCTTACTGGCTGCCCTGCCCATAGACCTGTCCTGCCCACATCACTGTAAGTAGGTCAACTCTCCTCTTACCACCCATTTGAGTGTGTCACCAGCTTCCCCACCAGGACCCTGACTAATACAAAAGGGAAATAAGTGTGGGTGTTTTCCACCCATGAATTCCTTGACCCAATAGGGAAAAAAAAAAAAAATGGCACACAGACCCTCTAAGCCTCATCTGCTTTGACTATAAGCCCCCACAGCCATAGGACAACAGCAGTCTGGAGGCGGTGTTGGTGAGTGTGTGGGGTAAGGCTGAGTAAGCAGTGTGGAAAGTTTAGCTACCTTTAAGAAGATCCATTTCTCATCTTTAAAATGTGACATTCCGGTGGCTTCTGCTGCTTTGGAGGCAACAATAATAAACTAGTCTTGGTTTGTACAACGGAAGAAAGTTTTCCTTTCACTCAAATTACCTACCAGAGAGCACAATAACGAGAAAGTCCTTTAGTTTCATATTGGTTGACTCCATGTCAGTGTGGAATTGCTTATGATTCTTCAATTAAAACATACATCCAGGAACTTTATTAAATCCTTTTGTCTTGTTCTGTGGAAATATTCTCTGAAGGTTACTTGTGCCCTCTGGACTTTTTAACAAGTGAAGAAAAAGTAAGTTTAAGTAACATAGCTATGGTTTTCAAAACCCATTATCAGGGAAAGTGGATCAATGCACTTTCGTATGTTTATTTTTAACTGAATAAGACAGGCCCAATTACTTGTGATTATGAAAAATAATTCCAAGCAAATTCCACCCAGCAGCTACAGAAGTGGGTTTTTTTTTTAATTTTTATTTAATTTTTTTTTTAAAGATTTTATTTATTTATTTGACAGAGATAGAGACAGCCAGCGAGAGAGGGAACACAAGCAGGGGGAGTGGGAGAGGAAGAAGCAGGCTCATAGGGGAGGAGCCTGATGTGGGGCTCGATCCCATAACGCTGGGATCACGCCCTGAGCCGAAGGCAGGCGCTTAACCGCTGTGCCACCCAGGCGCCCCTTTAATTTTTATTTTTAACCAGAAAAAATGATTTACCTGACCTATTACCAGTAGCCAAATTTAATCTTACTAACGAACAATACCCAAATTGCTGGAATTAATCATGGATAGGAGAAGCAGTTAAGAATTCTTAATTGACCTTTCTTAACAAAGGAAGGTCTAAATGTTTCGTCTGACAAAGTAAGTTTTGGCCTTATTTCCTTACTGTTACTTATTATTTATAAGCTGCAAGCTCTGAGAAAGGGAACAATTTTGTTGCTGTTGGACTGAATTCCTAGTGCCCGCCATAGTATGTTTATTTCTTGAATAACGGAAGGAATGAATGAAGGATGGGTTCATTTCTAATTAATTTCCAGTCCTAAAGAGAGGACTTGAAGAGAGAAAATTGTAATTGAGTCTTCATTTACTTCTACTACTTTTCTATAACTCACGGAACTTAGGTTCATAAAAGCTTCTTTATTCGTTAATCAAATATTTGTTGAGCACTTACTCCCAGCAAGATGCTATGTTATGCACTAGAGAGGGCAGTGAGGGCAGTTAGACATGGATGCTTTCTTCTGAAGATGCAGTACCCAGAATGAAATATAAACCACTGCTCTACAAGGACACACATTCTGTGAGTACTAAAGAAGACCAGCTGAAATGGAATGGAAGTGCCCATGAAGGACAGCTGACATTTGTCTGGAGGTTGGGGAGCTCAGGAGAGGCTTCCGAGAAGAGGTGGCTTTTACCCTGGACCTTGAAGGAGTAACTGAATTTGAACCTTCAAAGAATATCAATAACTAATAGTCATTCAGGATCACGAAGTTTGCCAAAGTGCACTTTCACTATGTACCTTCATCTGATCCTCAAAGCGTCCCAGAAGGATAGGTATGATTGACTCAATTTTAGAGACCATTAAATGACTTAAGAAAATTTAAGAGAGATAAGTTTGCTCAATCCAGAAAGTGACCAAGTGAATGAATCTCACCCACCAGGGAGTTCTAGAATAGACAGCACAAACTGTACTCGCGAACTTTGGATTTGAACCAAATGTTCTGAATTCCGAGTGAAGAGAGATCTTTCAGCTACACTGCATTGCCCTCTTGGGGAGGATCTTGAGGTAGAAATATCCACAAATTGCATAGTAGACCCGTGAGAAAACAATGATTTACTGAGGCTCAGTGCAGCAGCAATGAAAGTATGGTTTCTTACAATATAGCTCCCCCGGAGTGGCTGACAACAGTAATAACAGCTAACATTTACTGAGTGCTTTTTATGTGGAATGCACTATGCAAAACCTTCTGAGCCTAGGCTCTTTCAATCCTCACAACCACCCCATGTGGTAGGTGCCATTATAAACCTATCTGTACAAACGAGAAACGCAAGGCTCAGAATAATTAATAACTTAGGCAGAGTCACACACACTTGACAAGTGACTACACTCTTATTATTATTAACAACCTTTTGGTAATGCAACCAAAGCTTTAATTAAGAAGACAAACAATTCACAGCCACTTCTTAATAAATTCTACAAGAAATGTTACCTGGCATCTCAGCCATTAGTGGTATTGCTGTGTCTAAATATTCATCTACTTATTTCTGTCTTCCACAAATTCGTTCTGCCATATGTAATTACCATGCAATATCCAAATATGCTGCCAATCAAATTAGGGGATTTCAGTTACCAATGCAAGAGATAAATAAATCTGCAGATAATATTAATTTCTACTGATTCACTGGAAAAGGAAATCTGCTTTTTCCTTTTCTGTGGTTATAGCCCCTCGAGGCTAGCTTCCCTCCTTTATACCTAGTCTGACATTCACACTTTCAAATTAAGTCCATGGCACCGAGGTTTTAATTTTTTTTCCCCTCCTTGCCTTTGAAAATTTCACTCCTTAATAAAACCAAACACACCAATTACTCTGGCTTTGTTTTTGTTTTAAAAGATGCTTTACTTTTGTCATTTAGCATCTGAGCCTTTAACAAAGTCAGGCTTTGCTGATTTAACATGATTTGGGTCAGAATCAACCCTGCAGAAGTAATTCATTCTTCTCTTAAGCAGAAGGAATATTAACTTAGAATGGAAAGAGCACTGGATTGACTGACTTATGAAATGGGGTCCAAGCCCAGTGAGGCCACTAATCAACGTGAGACCCCAGAGCAGTATCTCTACTTCCCCTCTCTACCTCAGTTCCTCCATCCGTAAAATAATGGAAGGGGATCTGTTGTTCTTGACTGTTCTCTAAAATATTAAATTCTATCATTTTAATGCACACAAAGTTTTATGCACCTGTTCACTTATTCTTTCTTTCTTTCTATAGATACTTACTGAATGCCCTCAATGTTGCAAAAAATAGAGGTAAATTCTTTAAGCACATTCTCTTTTCATAAATATAAATGGGTTGAAAGACAGTGTTTCAGGAACAATCTCACAGTATTTAGAATAAAGCACATTTAAAATTATTTATTTTGTTCTTTTATTGGGAAATGTTTTAAAATGGGCTGAGAAATGGTATTCAAGTGGAGAACTGGTATATTTAAAATAAAATTCTTAGCACGACTGCCCAAACTAGAGTCATATATATTCTATAATTTCTCATCTTATAGTCTAAGAAAAAAATGAATAACTGACTTCCAAAGTGTATCTTTATTAATAGCAGTGTATGTTTTAAGTTTAAGAACTAGAGAGTACATTTAAAGTTGATGTAGCTTATATCCTAAAGGCCATTTTATACTATATTCAAGAAACTATCCTGCTGCTATTTTTGTCTTCAGAGCAAGCTGCTACTTTAGCAATTAGCAGTCCATAAAAATGTGGGCAATTGGCTTCCTCCAGACTAATTAGCAAGTTTGCTGTGTTCCTGTCCCAGCTGGTCACGCTCTGTCTTTTAACTTAGCTCAGGCCTACTTGTTTTGCCAGTTCTAGAACCTCTTAAAGTTTGTCAGTAATGACAGATATCTCAATTAGCTTCTGACTTAAACTCTTCAGCAAGACAACTTAGCCAAGCTGGTTTAGCATTCTCAACTCTTACATCCTGTTCTCAATGATGCCCAGGGAACTCCCTACCCTCTTCAAAACTCCTCAACTATGTTCACCCGGCTCAGGAATTTCCTCCATGACCAGCCTCCCTACCTACCCCAATGCTCAGGTCTCTGCTCTGTGAAGCGTCATTTGTGGATTCTCACTCTTGTTCCTGGCACTCTCGTGGGACAGACTATCAGGCATCTAGTTTTTCCATGAGGTGACTTTTCTTGTATCATTCCTTTGCATTGTGACTCATCAATGCCCCCTGGTATTTCTCTTCCATCCAGCCCAGGCTCCTGATTTAGAGCCCCATACTTGACCCAGGCCACAGTCAGTGTCTGAACATGCCCCCCTGACAGCAAATGGATAGCTGGAGATTTAGGCATAGAAGTAAGCAATGGTATGGAACAAACAGGAAAAATGGAAATGAGGATGTTGTCCGGATTCAAGGTAGGTATTCTGCCAAGTGAACAGATCAGGCTCAAAAGTGGATGTGATTCTAGGGGAAGGTAAAGATGGGGGGAAATGGGACCAGATATGGTACATCTACAGCGAAGGTTGGTGAGGGGCTTGGGGGGGGGGGCAGGGTAAAGGAGTGGTGGCAAATGGAAGATATTTGGTCCCTGAGGGATATCATGACCAAGAGGAATAACATAAAACTTGAAAGTCGGTAGCTGCAGAGGAAGAAGCCTATGGTTAACAAGGTTATTTTTGCCGTAGAACCCTAAAAAAGATACAGAATTGGAGGCATCAGACACTTCTGAAAGCAGGGATGAGGGGTAGGACTGAAAACAGAACTGGCTGAAAGTCTATACAAGGATCAGCTGGTCCCATAGATACCCTCTCTATTGTGGCAAGGAAATACACACACTCAGAGACTGTGGCTGAGGAGAGCTTTTGTTTTGAGGATCCAGGCTCAGGCCTTGCCAGGGGTGTGAAGTCATCATGAAAATATCAGCATTACACGTAAACTTATACACTGACCCTTGGGACCATTCCACCGACCTTAAGCACCTTTCCTCCTCAGCTCTCGAGCACTGCCCACCCACTTACATACACAAAACACCAAACACAGAGAAATGGAGTTAAACCTGAGAAACAAGTATTGGACAAACCAAATGACTCGAGAGAAAAGCTCTAGAGGTAATGACATTTTGGAGGAGTAATCCTTTGATAAAGTGGCTAGTTCCCCACCTATTTATGCTTTAGGAAATTTCACCAACTGATTAAAAAAGAATGACCCATAATTATGCTTTAGACTTTTTACCATCAGGTGGGAACAAATGGCCACAATTCACGAGACACTGTAAGATAGCCTCTAATAGAGACACCAAAGCCATGGACTAAGACAAATAGGAAAAAAAAAAAAAAGGAAAAAAAAGTTCAGAGAACAGAAAAATAATTTTAAAAGCCTGTTCTTAAGATGCTAACAGAGATAACTTGTGTCTATTAAAAACCACAAACTGAATGCTATTACAAGGAAAAATAATGACGGGGCACCTGGGTGGCTCAGTCGGTTTAGCATCCAACTCTTGATTTCAGCTCAGGGCCTGATCTCAGGGACCTGAGACTAGCACCCGTGTCCAGCTTCCTGCTGGGAGGGGAGCCAGCCTGCTTAAGATTCTCCCTCTCCCCCTTACTCTCTCTCTCATCTCAAATAAATAAAATCTTAAATAAAAAAGGGAAAATAATGAAACACAAACCTCTTAGGGAATAAAAGTAAACACTTATTTATGTACATTTGTTAGCAGAGATTTACTCAAGAGTAGGACTAGAAGATAAAATTGAGAATATTTAGAAAACAAAAAAATCATGTCTAAAATGAGCAATAATTATAAAATGTAATAGAACCAAAAAAACAAAAAAATAGCACTGTAACCACATAATTTAGAAATATGGAAGTAAACCAAAAGAAACAATTAAAAGAGTTGAAAGTGGTATTTCTAGATTGAGGTGGGGAGGGATCAGACAATTTTTTTCTGTCCTATTATTTTCATTATAAGCTTTGCAGGAATATTTTTATATATTTTGTGTGATAATTTGTTAAAAGAAACACAAAAATTTAACCTAAAAAAAAAAAAAAAAAAAAACAGCAGAGATTTAGTGGGACCCAGTAATCTGTACCCGGGGTGAGACAGTCAAGAGATAAGTAAATGGAAGTAGCTTTTGTAGAGGCAGATTTCAGCTTAACATAGTAAACAGACCTGTGATACTGTAATATAATAAGAAACATATATTTGATTTTTTAACCAGGTTCCTGGCTTGGAGCTTCTAAAACTCTTAAAATTCCCTGAGTGATGGAGTGGGAGCACCTTTTGCTGTGCCTAAAAAAACCCCTTTCAACCTGACTTTGTGCTAATGAGTTGACTCTGGGAGGATGGGGGGCTGGTTGCCAGGGGAACGAACCATATGATTACAGGTTGGAACTTTCAGCTCCACCCCCCCTCCCAAGACCTCTGGGTCAGCACTGAAATAATCATCAATGGCCAATGATTTAACCAATGGTGCTTAACTTACAGAACCTCCCTAAGAACCCTAAGCATTGGGGTCTGGCTGATGAACACACCAACATGCTGGGAGGGTGATACATCTGGAGAGGGGATGGAATTTCTATACCCTCTTCCCTATTACCTTGCCCTGTGTACACCTCTTCATCTGGTTGTCCATCCGTATCCTTTATCATATACTTTATAACAAATCAGTAAATGTGTTTCCCTGGGTTCTGCAAGCCATAAATATAGATGAGGAGAGGCTTGTGGAAACCACCGATTTATAGCCAGTTGGTCAGAAGGGCAGATGACAAATTTGGACTTGCAACTAGCATCTGAAGTGGGGTCAGTCTTGTAGGATGGAGCCCCTAACCTGTGGGGTCTCCATTAACTCTAGGCAGCTAGTGTCAGAATTCAGTGAAATTTCAGGACACCCGGTTGGGGCCCATCAAGAATTGGAGCACTAGGGGCGCCTGGGTGGCTCAGTTGTTAAGCGTCTGCCTTCGGCTCAGGGTGTGATCCCGGGGTTCCGGGATCGAGTCCCACATCAGGCTCCTCCGCTGGGAGCCTGCTTCTTCCTCTCCCACTCCCCCTGCTTGTGTTCCCTGTCTCGCTGGCTGTCTCTCTGTCAAATAAATAAATAAAATCTTTAAAAAAAAAAAAAAAAAAAGAATTGGAGCACTGCCTGGTATGGAAAACCCCACACATCTGGTATCAGAAGTATTGTAGAGTAAAAGATACAGTTTTCCCTTTTAAGATCCAACTTCAAAATGAAAAAGTCTGACAAGTTAAGTAGAGGAGCATATCACTGGATTAAATAGAGCCTGGATGTCCATAAATCCAAGCCAAGATTTTGCATTGAGAGCAAGACTGGACTTGCAATTTTCAGAATTCCTCAGTTCTATTTGGGTGAGTCTTACAGACAGATACACTTCTGTAAGACTAAATATTCAAAGGGCATAAATCAAGCCACACAATTTTTACTGAATGAAATAATATCACAAATTTTAAAACCAACAAAGCACACCACAGGCAAAAATTCCAATCTCTAAATGAAAAGCTTATGTTAACCAAAAGAGATTTGTGTTCAACCTAAGAAAGACAAATATTTTGGAGACAAAATACAAGAATAGGAAGCCTGTGAATTTCACATCACATGATTATTTAAGAAAAGATGATTATCTGGTCTGATATATTACTGTTTTCTCCCCCTATCTCACGTAGAGACATAAGATAAAGGAGACATTAACTTACAGAAGCATTAGTTTATAGATTGCAAAGGATGTCCAGAATGTACTTACAGGATATAGAGAGAAGACCAAAAGATACTTTGCCTACCTGTGTTCCAACATATATGCACATGTCTCCTTATTTAATTGCGTTGAACACACAAATGGCCTAGATTGAAAACAGTCTGAGTTGTCTGATAATGGACCCAAATCAGAATTCCAAACTGAAAGTTGGGTCACTGTCCATCTCAACTGTTGCCAACCTTGTGGTTCAGTGAACCTTAGAGAACAGGATTCTGTCTACTTCACCAGCCATTTACAAACACAACATTTCCCCCTAAAGGCATTATGCCAAATCACTGCAAACTGGTGCATCTACAGCAGAATTCTACTGGTAAGCCATTCTAGATCCTTTCTGGATCAAGGCAAGGCAAGTGAGAGAGAAGGCAAGAATGAGAACAAAAGAGTCTACAACAAAAGTAGTTACCACCTCAGTGTCATTCAGGAACTGTCAAAACCAGCGCCAATTTTGGTCCACTCCAGTGGTCCTAGTTAGAAGCTCTGAATACCCCTTTACGCTCTGATGAATCAATCCGCAATCCAGTCCCGTCAATTCTTAACCCCTCTCCACTTTCCATCTGCCACTTCACTACTCCTAACTTATTGTCCATGTTTCCAGCTTCTTCCTCCTTCAATTTTCCAAGTCTTTCTTATTTCCAGTCCTGAAAGGCTTATGCTATACACTAATCTTTCTGAACCCATTACGACTTCCCACATGACAATATACCTATTTCTTAGAAAACCACATCAGGCACTTCCTCCCAATAGTCTTCACCTTTCCTTCCAGCCTCATGCTCCTCCACTTACCCATGTAAATCTATTTTTCAATCCATTCTAAACTGTTCATGCGATGGGCAGACTACAGAGATAGGGCCTAAGATCTCGCCCTGGTACGTATGCCCTAGAATCATCCTCCCACCTTGAGCACAGCCAGAACTGGACTCCTAGACAGTTGACTATGGCAAAACTGATGAATCCCATTCCCATTATGATGTTATGGAATATGGTAAAGGCGAAAGGATTGTACGGATGTAATTAAAGTCCCTAATTAAAGACTCTGCCTTAATTAAAAAAATCTATCTATCTATCTATCTATCTATCTATCTATCTATCTATCTATCTCCATCTTGGATGGGCCTGACCTGACCAAGCTAGCCCTTTTAAGAGGGCTTAAGGCTTCCTTGAAGGCAGACACTTGCAACAGTAGAGACAGCCTCTCTCCACTGTTGGCCTTGAAGAACCAAGTCACCATGAATACTGCAGCCACAAGGAATAAATTCTGCCAACAGCGTGAGGAAGCTTCAAAGCCTTATTACCTCGTTAACCTCCTGAGGAAAATTCAGTCCAATGAACACCTTGATTTCAGCCTTCAAAGGTGAGACCAGGAGCAGAAAACTGAGGCACGCTTACTTGCATTTGTGACCTATAGAAACCGTGAGACAATAAACAGATATTGTTTTAAACCACTAAATGTGTGACAATTTGTTGCTCAGCAACAGAAAAGGAATACACTATGCCATTTGATTTTATCCCTCCTTGCCACTTCTACACTTGTTGTCCTAGCACCTGCCTATTTATTCATATTAGTCCTATGATCAGATCAACGAACCTTTGTTGAGCAACTATTATGTGCCAGCCATTGTGCTTAGTGGCAAACACGGGATACAGGAGATAAGTTAAGCAAAAGTGCTCTAAAAACAGAGAAGCACACCTGATCCAGTGGAGACCTGAGATAGGAAAAAACTTCGACATCACAGTCGATGAGGGACATCAAATGATGTACAGATTATCCTCTAGGAGACGGATACGGAAAGAGGAGAAGGCATGAAGGCACGAATTGGAGTGCAATGTTCTTGAAGTGACAATTCCACAGCATAAACACCATCCGGAGAGGAGGCTGCAGAGGCAGGGAGAGGCCCCACCACACAGAATCATGGCTTAGATGTTATCCTGTGGACAGACGCCCTTGAAGCATGGGGGACATGTGCTAAAATTAAAGGTTTTAAATAGTCTGGCTGATGGTTTTGAGGGTGATATGCCTGGAAATGTGAACAGCAACAAGCCAGCCTATTTTAAACAGAGCTGATGAGAACCCCATGTGGGTCAGTGACAAGTGATGAGAAGCACACCAAGCAGAGAAATGACGAGAGGTAAACTGGCGATAAGCCGGTAATTGACTGGGTATTTGCAGGTAAGAGACAAGAAGTGCCAGGCTTCTGGCTTTATTGAGTTTGGTGTTCAAATGTCCCTTTCACAGAGAGTTTTCCCCGTCTCCCACCTAGCTCCAGGATCGTTTTTCCCCTCTCCTAGGCACCGCCACTGCACCTTACCCATATTCTTTGTACCATGAATCATTGCAATGATTCATTTCTCCACTCATCTTCTCCAAAGAACCTGATCCGTTAATGCCAAAGCAGGACCTGTGGGACTCCTGTAACTTTAAATATTGGGCTCTGATTGCCCTAAATCAAGCTATTCAACAGAATGCCATTGTGGTGCTAATGAAGAATGGGAAAGCCCTTCCTTGCAAAGCTGTGTTTCAAATAAAGCGCTGCGGCTGGGACGGAAACAAAATACTAACTCCCTCCCGCCAGGCATTTTAAAACAGGGTGTGACTGTACTTTCCCTAATTTTTATGCTCTGTTAAGTAGTCACCTGCGTACAGAGTTTTAAGGATAAGATCATGTACTCCATCAACATAGTTTTTAGATCAACTAGGAATCTGACAAGTTCCTTCTTTAGACCACAGAGAGTCCCAGCATTGACTGGGCTGAGGATTGGAAGAAAAGAAAAGAAAATGTGGGAAGCTACTAGAGCATCAGATGCTATGCTGGGATCAGAACTTGCCCTAAATTGCCTGGGGATTTTAGAAACAGTTTTGCCCAGCACTAAAAATTAAATCAGGAGTATGGCCCATTTAATCAGTAAGAATCTCTAATACTGTCTATGAATACAGAATAAATTTTTTTAAGAGAGAATTCAAGATAATGATAACAAACAACTTGTCTATAATTATAATGTAAATCAATTTTCTACAGAGGCCAAAAATATATTACACTTGGAGCCAAGATATTTGGGTTCCAATGTTGGATTTTCCAACAATCTCTGGGACTTAGGCAAATACATAAACCATCCTGTGCTTTAGTCTTATTGCTCATAAAACAACCGGTGAGAAGTCTAACTCACTCCACCAGTTAGTATGATAATAAAACCATAATACATGTGAAAGCATTTGAAAACATAAAGGCATGTGCAGTGGTAGTTCTGTATTATTTGTTTTTACACTCCTGCATCCAGGAAAGTGTGATCTCTAGAACACTGCTTAATATCTTTAATCATATAAAGATAACCAGGCCTGTGGGTTCTGGAAGATAGGATAGGTTCATCAATCAGCAAGAACACTATTTCATTAAGCAGCATTCCTTATGAGCTCCTCTGTACTACTTTGCAGTCTAATCAAGAAAATGAATGCAGACTTCTTATGTTCCCCACCAAGTGCTAAAAATGCTAAACTGTGTTCATTCATCATAAAATTACAATATGGCCCTGTCATTAGTGGGTTAAAGATAGCTTGTGTCACTGCTTCCAGATTTAATCAGACTTACTAATAATCATTCCTAAGCTCAAGGGTAATGATACATATTCCACACAAAATAATGCTGAATTTTCATTAATGCCTCAGGGATCAAATGATTATAGCTATCACTATTCTAATTTAGTATAATCAACACAAAATTATTTAGGGTTTGTTGGCACTTTTTCAGTGCAATGACTTTTTCAGTGCGATGATGAAAAATGATTTTCCCCCCTACTTTTCTTTCCCAGCACACCTTCCCCTTGGAGTCATGCTACCCTGGGCACACAAGAACAGTTTGATCTCAACGTTAAAGCCCGCACAGCCTTAGAATTCTTAGGACAACCACAATCTAAACATCTGTATAACCACAGAGGCTCTGAATGCCATTACTCATTTTGAAAAACAGGCCTGATTAGTTCCAATCTTTTGGTAATTTGACTATAAATCTGGTGATAAATTAGTTGTCATTTGGCTTTTTCTTCCCCCTGATTTTGACATTACATACTGTCATTAAAGAGCAAGGGTCATTATGGAAGCAACAACTGTAACATATCTGATAATATAATACGAACATTCTAAGTTTCGGGGCTCTGAAATTTCTCCGCTGTGTAAGCAATGCTGCTTTAATTGACGTCTCTCACTGAATGAATAAATGTTAGTTCTGGCCCTAAAATAAAACCTCTGTATATTGACTGTCTTGTCTTATTATAAAGTGACATCTATAACAGTCCCTGGAAAAACCTAGTCCCTTTTGTTTAATTTCAAAAGAACCTAATTTTAGAAGTATCCACTTTAATAATACTTTAAACTGCTACTGTTTTACTGAAGCTGATGCTAGGAAAGAAGCATTTTGAGTAAGCCATAAAGTATAAATCTAGTTTTCTTCCAATGGATACTTTGATAGATATTTAAATTAAAAAGGTATTTTTATTAGCCATATTTACATTTCTGTAGGCTGTACTCCTAAAAAGGACTTAGGAAAGTGGTTTATTTCTATATGCATAGCCTGTATCAGGCTGTCACATTGCATTCATCAGTATTCCTCATCTCTTACCCTTTTCAAAGTTCTGTGACTTTCAAGCACATTGAACCTTCTTACTTTTACAACTTCACTATCAATCATTATTTTACTCATTATGTCAATATCACATTATCTGCCTACTGAATTTTAACTACCATATTAAGAAAAATGATAATATAATATATTCCAAATGTCACTATGATGGCATGGACAACAGATCAATTGTAATCAACTGGCTGATTGTGAGTTAAAAATGGTCTCTCATAGGGGCGCCTGGGTAGCGCAGTCGTTGAAGCGTCTGCCTTCGGCTCAGGGCGTGATCCTGGTGTTCCGGGATCGAGTCCCACATCAGGCTCCTCCGCTATGAGCCTGCTTCTTCCTCTCCCACTCCCCCTGCTGTGTTCCCTCTCTCGCTGGCTGTCTCTCTGTCACATAAATAAATAAAATCTTTAAAAAAAAAAAAAATGGTCTCTCATGGGGGCGCCTGGGTGGCACAGCGGTTAAGCGTCTGCCTTCGGCTCAGGGCGTGATCCCGGCGTTCTGGGATCGAGCCCCACATCAGGCTCCTCCGCTAAGAGCCTGCTTCTTCCTCTCCCACTCCCCCTGCTTGTGTTCCCTCTCCTGCTGGCTGTCTCTCTGTCGAATAAATAAATAAAATCTTTTTAAAAAAAAAAAGGTCTCTCATGAATGGGTAACCACTACCTTCCCTGTCTTTCCCCACACCTCACAACATTTTAAGTTGTGACATTAAATCGGTGCCACGTATGGAAATGCTACCAACTTATTCTCACCAAATGTCAAATACTCATAGGAAACAGAGTACTTTAAATTTTCCATATAGTTTAAGATGAAGTAAAGCACAGAAAGGGTAAGTTAATGATGGATGATGATGATAATTCACTTTTATTGAATGCCTACTAGACATCAGTTTCTTACTAAACTTAAAGTATACATTATCTCATATAGTCCTGATAGCAATCTTCAGTTTAAGTATGATTTACTATCTCTAGTTTACAGGTGAAAAAAAAAAAAAACAGAATTATAAACTAAAGATTCATCCAAGATCACATGGCTAGGGTTTGTTAGATCTAAGATAATAATCTAGACTGTTTGATGCAAAAGCTCAGATCCTTAATCAGTCCAGTTATGTTATTCTAAATTACAGATGACATTCTAGAATGTAGAATGATATATAGGAGGGACACTGTGTAAAACCCTCTCCTCATCATTGACTGACAACACCAACCCCAACTGTCTAATAAATGTATGATGAGTCTTCCTACTAGCAAAGAAGAGATCTTCCTAAAAGAAGCTAGTGGTATCTAGTAAGGGCAGGTCTCCATTTTACTACGATAATAATGAAGCTACTTTACAAAGTTCAAAAATAATATATTCACATGAAATTACTTATGCTTATATTTTTTTCTATTCTTCAACTACTAAGACTAAACCTTAAAATTACTTTACAACCTACATTTTACCAAAATTCTACATTAATATAAATATTCCATCATTTAAAACATCCTTATTCATTGCATTTATAATGATGATAATGATAATAAGAAACAAACAGAAAAAGGAGAAGAAAACAATGGGGAAAAGGAGGAGTAGAAAAATAGTAGTAGTACAAGGAGAAGGATATGGGGAAAAGAGGAAAAGGAGAAAGACCATGCTTACGTTTTCAATTTTTATGGATGATTAAATGAATTAACAATTTAAGGGCAGTTTTTAAAAACCTTCTATATTTTTATGGACTTATTTTTTTTCATTACATCATAATTGAAGGTAAAATCCATGATCACATTGTTTCAGCAGACTTGTGAGCCAAGGTACTTTTGCAGGATGCTCTGGGTATGGAGTTTAATTGCTATCTGGTACATGAAGAATATACTAAGTGAGAAGACAGGACAGGCAGGAGTCAGGATAATAATGTGTCACATATGGTTGCTCAGATCATACAAAGACTAATCAGGGCAAGTAGTATGGGTAAACAGTGTAGTAGATAGTAGCGGGTCAAGCACAGAGACTAAGGGCGCTAAACCACCAGAAGATGTTCAGCCCCCTGGACAGCTCTTTGGGGGCTGAGCTGATAACATTTTGAGTACACACTTCTAATGTCAAAATCTCAGACTAATCCGGACTTTGTTTTCTTTTTGAAACTTTCTTCGGCTATTATGAGTACATAACCTGTTTTAAACCAGAATTAGCTCATATAAATTCAGGAAACCAGTTAATTTCCTTGTCAGAATGGAAGACATTGTCTTCTAGACGGACTTGGAGACCCATGGGGATATCCATGTTTTTAACAGGTCTGATAAGCCAAGTAAAAGTCTTCACCATCTTCCATCTTGGGCAGGAATTTAGCTTGGATTTTGGGCCCTATATACAAATCATCCAGAAAGGTGCATTAATAGTGGTATTCATTAATTTAAATTTAGAAGCTTCACCACCATAATAGAGATCATATACCCCTTAATTCAGTTTTATAAGTAGATGTCAATGGTGTTTTAGACCTGCAAAATTATATTTTAACTACCTACATACCGGCAGTGGTCACCTAAACTGATCAATTCCACTCTCTTCTCAAGTTCCTTGTCTGATTATTCATATTTCTGAATCAAGAAAATGCATTTCCCAGTAAATACACTCAGAATCCTATGTCACGTCCATTTTTGTATAAGCTCTCAGAACAGTAGGCGCATACCTCTGTATACCCAGAACCTAAGACTCTACTTGGCATAAAGTATGACATTGGTAAATGGTTGATGAATAGATGAAGTACTGACCAGGTCACCATTCAGTAAAACTAGCAAGATTATATAAGCACAGATTAAAGATCTAATCAAACAAAACATGCAAAAGAATAGGCACGCCTGATAACCCATCTACCACTGATCCAAGTTCTACAATTCTACAGAATCCCCTAGGGATGTACTGCTGGTACAAAACATTTTACTTACCTTAAGCTAAATTAACTGGGTCCCTAAAGCTATGTGGACATTGACAGACCTTTTACCATTAATACATCTTTGTCTGCAAATATCCATTCTCTAAACTTCTCTAGTCAATCTATTTTCCACATAGCCAAACTTGTTCATACCTCACTATGTGTGCTTTTGGTCTTTGTGCCCTCAGCTTTGAACAATCTTGTTATAGATGTTCTCATATCTGGCTATCTCTCAGTCAGATCTAAGTTAAATACCACCAACTAGAGATACCCTCCTAAGTAGCCCTACGTAATATAAAAAACTATGCCCACCCAGCCCAGTACCACATTGCTCCACTTTATTTCCCTCATGGTATTCATGACTATCTTAAACTACCCATTTAGTGGCTTTAACTTGTTTCCTCTTTCACCTAGAATGCAAACTTGAGTTTGCCTAGGAAAAGGACTTACCTGTCTTGTTCACTCCTGTATCTTCAATGCCTAGAAGAGTATTTGTATTAGCAAATACATCAAAACGTATTTGCTAAATAAACCTACCCTAGATTGCCTTTACAGACTGAAAAGCAAGTCCAGTGCCTAGAAGAAATGAATGGATGGAAGGCTGGTTGAATTAATAGGAAATCTGAGTGAGACATTGGTCATTCATAGGAATAACTTGGTAGTAGGTTTTCCTGATAACAGGTTGTGAGTGCATGTTTGAAACAGAAGTAAATTCAAAGAGTAGTTATTAAAAGCTAGACACACACACACACACACACACACACACACCGATTCCCTTAGGCAATTAACATTCAGACTGTTTCTCTAGGACAACACAGGATCATGCACTTCTACTTACAACATAAGCATGAAATAAGAAAGACTTCTGAGAAATGATAAGTCACTGTGTCTGTTTTCTAAGTTTGTATTATTTTGATGCTTATGTAAATGTTATCAAAACAACTCACAGCAAACTTTAAGAAGGCATGAAATCTGTTTGTGTCTCAAGAAGATTCAGTATGATTCTAAGAAAAAACCCAAAATCTTTGAAAGCTTTTCAGTTAAGACCCAAAATTCTAACGCTTAAATATTCATCAGCATTTAGTGATAAATACAGACAATAAATACAAAGAGTATAAAGGTTTCAAAATCCCTGGCATAAATCTGTTTGGTTTATGAAAATTAATAGTCATAATAATGAAGCCTGCACTTCAGTGATTCCATATAACCTATAAAGTAACTTGTGAAAGTTATATTTCATACAATATAACTCATATTTTCTGTTATGATTCCCTTCTAGAATTTAGTTAATATAACTCTCAATCCTGCCTTAAGCTTTGTGGGGACCTATGCAAACAGGTAGGAACTACTGACAAGAAAATACCTGAAAATATACATAACACACATATATCATGATCACCTGGGAAAAGGTCATTCACACCACTGATGCAGAAAATGCTAATAGTGGTAATGTTATGACCCAATTCCACTTCTTTCCTGAAAAGACACATGTCATAATTGTCATAACCCCAAGTGACAACTCTAAGAGATTAGTGTTCAGGGGGTAGACAGAAGCTCCAAACTCTGAAATTTATCCCAACAGAATACTAGAAGACTATGATTAGAAAAACATCTATTTGCCTCAACTATCAAATATATGGCACTTAGGACCTAGGAGATTAATTTTTCCTAGAGCTAAGGGTTATGGAAGATATAGGCAGTATATGTTGAAGTTAAGCATGAATTTGAATCTTGAGTCCATCATTTAAGAGACAGGGGACACTAGCAAGTTACTTGAAGTCTTTAAGCTTCATTCCTCACGTATATAATGGGGATAATAGCAATACCCAGAAAATAGCTAATGAATAGTTTTCATGAGAATTAAACATGACAATGCACGTAAAACGGTGTAATACTTTGCACATAAAATATTTACACATAAAATACTTTACACATAAAACAGTTAATAAATGTTAAATGCTTTACTGATCCTATCACTTGGCCCTGAGAGATTTTAATCTTGGAAACTAGGAATGGCGTATCACTCCTGAGCATCCAACTGGTTCATCCTTTCAAAGAGAAAGAAATGAAGTACACACATTCTTTCCTAAAAGAAAGTTCTGAATTTTAGAATCTTAATATTAGTGTATGATTCCTCGTAGCACCTGCTTCTCAGAGATGCCTCCTTTCCTAAAAGGAAAGGGGACAAAATGGTCACTTGACAGATGATGGGAGGGGGCCAGAGTGAGAAGAAACACATCCAAAGTGACCCTGTAACTTCTTCACTCTGTCCAGTTTGAAGAAAGTATGAAGAAAAGGAAAGCATTTTATACTCTTTTCCAAGAAAATCCAGTGGTAAACATATTTACTGAACAATGATCGGGTGTTGAACTATCCTTGCACTTCGGGAGATGACTTAGGTAGGACAACATCACACTGCCCAAATAAGCTGACGATTTTATTGCGGGGTAAGTACTAATATCAACAAATAACTTAAAGTGGTAGAGAGAGAAGTGCTATAAGTGTGTGTGTGTGTGTGTGTGTGTGTGTGTGTGTGTGTGTGTGTGTCAGGGTTGGGGGGAGATCTAGTGAGAAGCAGTCTATTGTCTTCTTTCTGGCATCAACCTAAACCTGGCTCTAGGAGCTCAGCCACATGGGGCTTCTACCAGGTAGATGTAAGTAAACTATGAACTCCCTATGCTTTATCAAGATGGTAAATCTTCAGAACCACATCATGAATGGGCAAAAAGAGGTGGCTTAACATTTGTATCAGCTTTTTGGTTTCCTTTACTCTTTATTCTAGACTTATCTAAGCCAGATTTCATCTTCTGGATCATCGACGCCTATGAAAAATGTAGGAACAGATATAGATTTCTAAAAGAGCACCAAAGGCATGAAACACTGAATACGTGGAACTGGAAACTCTGAAGACCTTACCCAATAGAAAGAAAACAAGCTCACATATTCGACTTTAACTTTCCCGTGGGAACAAACACTTCAAATGCACTGGCTAAGGAGTCATGCAGAGGAGAACAAAGCCTCAATCAGAAGCTAACAAAAAAAAATCCTCCAGAGACCCAAGTCAATCAAGAATTTAAATGCGTATGAAACCAGATACGAAATACACAGATCAAATGTCAGAATGAGGGAAAGTAGAATTCCCAAGTAGTTAAAGAATTTATGAGCCCCAAATTCAAGATGACCCTGTACCCTATTAACTTCACTCAAGTCCTACTGGCCTCAAGTTTGTAAATGTTCTAATAAAGGGAACACTGGGATTCCTAGACAACCTTCATCTCTGCCTTTCTCTTCAGAAGGGAAGGGCCTCAACTGCTCTGGGGAAGGTAGAGTATGATTCCAACATTTAGCCAACCAGGCCGAAAACCCATCCCCACACACATTCCCTACCATCTACTGCCCCTCTATTCTCCATCTCCGCTCCCAACCCAGGGAAATACTTCCATGTTAGAACTCCACGTCCAGATGGCAGGTTGAAGATAGTTACTACAGTTTAAATCCCTCTACAGGTGTCAGGGTCACAGTAAGAGGCTGCCCTGTCATTGACATCTGCTCAGACTTCACCAGCACCACTGGCCTATCACAAGCCTTCTGCAGATGAACGCCCCGTCTACCTGAAGCAGAGGAAAGTAGACCCAGGGAATATATTCTTTACTACCAGAGGAGGTCCACCTGCAAGCTAGTTTTCTGCTTTATTTTCAGAAACCTTCCTTTATAAGCTTCTCTTCTTTTTAGTGTTCTACCTCCCATCTGCAGAAGCCCAAACTATCCCCCCCAAGAAAGGGTGAGTAGGAGAAACTAACTCGGAATCTTGGATAAGTGCATTGCCTAAGACTTTGAGTCTGTTTGTCTGGCCTCAAGAGCCTTCAGTCTACTTTCCCCTTTCCACTTTCCATCTCCCTTCTTCTCCACGGACTTCCATTAAACTTATAGTTTAATTTTTGGCTCTACTGCTTACTAGTTGTAAGCATTGAACAGAATATCTAACTTCTGCCCATCTCAAGGACCTCATGGCAAAAGAGCAAAGAGGACTGCATTTCTCACAGGGTTGCTGAGAGGATTAAATGAGCTAATGTATATAATCAAAAAAGCAAGCAAAGACTCTAACATTGTAGGTGCTCAAAAAATGTTAATTTATTCATTGTCGGTGTCCCAAACATAACATAACTGTTAGACTGCACTGGACTAAATCCACCTCCTGCTGAAATGCGGCCCATTCTGGGGAGGAAGTTAGCAGATGTTTTCGTTGATTAATTGACACATTGCAGAGAATTTTGTGGAATGAAGAAAAGTAAAGCTAGGAGAGGGAGCTAAAGTCACTTGCAGAGACTACCTCCAGTAGAATAAGGTCCATGAAATGATGACGAACTCGGTGGAAGCATAGCATGTTTGACGAGGCTGAAGCATGTGTTAGGGAAACTCAGGACAGGATGAGTGCCACTAAAAATTAGAAGGACCAAATTTGGCTGATGACAGCTGCCAAGGATATATGACAAGGAGGAAATAGCAACAGAACATGTAATCAGAGGATGCTTGACCTTGGCTAAGTGAATTATCCCAACAGGTATAATTAAAGGCTGCCATATGGACTGCAGCGTAGATAGTTAGAAATCTGACCGTGATTTCAGAGGCGTCAATAGGAATCTATTGCCAAACAAATACCTCTCTCAGCCCACAGCCTAAATGCTGAAATTATACTCTTAGACTGTCTCCCTGCTGCAATGCTTTAAGAATACTAATAATGTATTGTTTATTATGAAACAGTTTATTAGATCAGACTTTTACATGGGGAACAATGGAGAATAAATGAGGACCTCAGGTACTAGTGAGATGGGAGGTAAGAGTGGAAGTCAGGTTGGTGACAAAGCAAAGAAGCAGAGGGGAACCTGAGAAGTTGTAGGCTGGAATGATAAACTGCTTGTCTCATTATGAGGAGTTTCCTTGGGAAATATATAGTGCCAAAATTCTAGAGAGTTGAGTCAATCCTCAAACATGGAGCAATAGCAGCTCTGCACTTACACGTAAAGTTAAACGTTTTATAATAGAACACTTGAAAAAAACAATGACTGTTATAATTGCCAACAAATGCTGATCAATTACTATACAGTTGGCCCTTTACAAAATCTCTGTTATATACACTATGTCATTTATTGTCCACTAGTGCCCTGTGAGGGAGATGTGTCTCCATTCCCATTTTATATCTGGGAAAGCTCAGGTCTGAATGGATTAGATAACTTCTCTGCAAAATGGCAGAGCCAGGACTAACCTCCACCTCCATCTGACTTCGGAATCTGGGATTTTAATCACCACAACTGGACAGATGTTATGACAAAGGAAAGCAAGCGCAGACACCTATGAACCTGAGATTCAGGCCTCTACAATGTTACAGACAACAGAATGAGAAGGTGGGTTCTTATAGAACCGCAAATTTCTCTCCCAGCATCATGGTAACAAGAGAAGTGCTTGCAGACACTTGACTTATCACCAGCTTTTTTATACTCAAAGATAAACTACAAATATGGGCATTTAGGCCCACACTGTTGCAATAGCAAGCTAATTTATAATCATCATTAATTATAAAACCATCATATGTTAAATAACAATACAACAGCAACAGGATAATAAACTATCTTCTACCAGGAAGAAACTGACTCATGCAGTCAATTCCAGGCTTACTGGCTCAGAGTATTGGCATATTAACAATGATGAATGTGTAAGCAAGGAGGTATAAATCCGGGTGCAGAGACTCTTGAACTAGAAGGAGGTAAGATGATCAAATACTCTGCTTTTGCTAGATACCATTTCATGTATTTACTATAATAGTCTATCATCTGCTCTGAGGCAATGAAGTTGTCTAAGTTCCTATGCCTGCCCTCCTTCTCTCAGTTGCACCCAGCTGGAAAAACAATTTAATTTCAAGGTATTAAATAGGAATCTATTCTTCGGTATCTTCCCACAAAACAAGGAAAGGAATTACGGTTTATCACTCTACCTATTTTTAAATGTCACCCAAAAACTCCCATTCCCCCCTTCCCCGATAACCAAAATTCTTGCCACTTCTCAGCCTCAAAGATGATTTTACAATGAATATCTATGCACCAAAATGATAGGAGATTTAAAATAAAATGCTGCCTCCCACCTTCTTGTAGATACTACCCCTGTAAAGTTGTCTAAGAAACATTCCAAATTCTGATTCTGCTAAGGGCTAACATTTGTTCCTCATTTTCCTTCCATTTGGAAAGACCTTCCATCCAAGTAACAGCCCTGGCCTCTCTCCCCAAATTGATTCAGATCGTTGACTTAGAAGATCGGTAGAATCTGGGAGAAGACAGACTCTCGTTGATGCCAGTGCACCAAGGGGAAGCACACTCTCTGCTTTGATCCTTCGTGGAAATTTCACAAGGGCAGCTTCCCAAGGAAGGAACTATGGCTTAAGTTTGCCTTATTCCCAAGTGCAGTATTTACCAGACCGCGTAGCTGTAAGATCCAAGCCTCCGTCTCTAACACAGCCTTTACACGTGAGGGACTCAAGCACTGGTGTCCAAAGACTGTACTGCCTCGCAAGAGTCAAACTCCAAATTCACAGTTGTCACAATGGTGGCTTGGATTTGACCAAGGTGGGAGTATTTACACCACAGACATCCAGAAACACTAAAATTCAGCTCCCTCCTCCCCAAAATGTTAAACATTTACCAGTACACCAGCAAATGGAAGACACAGCCTGATCTCCATCCATTTAACTCCTGTGTTTATCTCAACTGATCGTGAACCCATGAACCACTTATAACACTGTCCTAATCCCCGATAATATCCAAAGGATTTCCTACTTCCTATTTCTCCCAGTCATCAGGGAAACAGAAGGTTTTTAAGAAGGGTATCCATCTAGTTCTCCCTATATGTCTCAGTTCAAAAAGAAAATAAATACAAAACCCTGAAAAATGGTCAAACTGTAATGCAAAATAAAATCTACAACCACTTAATAACTCTTCTGGAAATTGTTCATAAAATCCATTTCCTCAAAATGAGTAAAAGAGGAGAAGAATGTTAGTTGTCTTCACTTCCCCTCATTCCTTCCTGTAATATTGTATGCGACTTTTTAACTTTAATGTGTAGCTTCCTTTTTCATAAAAGGTTTGTTCACCCCTGAAAAATCTGAAGCTGCAATTGTAGCAGATTCTAGGCCGCAGTGAGAGCGTTAAGTCACATGATCTTAATTATAGAGGACCTCCTCCACCTGCAATTCTGATGGCTTCCCCGCTCAGTCACCCACAGGGCTATAATCAGAAATTTTCATCATTTTATTTATAAAAAACATGTAACACTTCAATTAAAACAGCTGCACGAAACAGCCACTGGTATTAATAATAATATTCTAAAGCAACTTGAAAGAAAAGCTTGATTGAAATGGATACAGGTAGATACCTAATTTTTATCTTTCTTGTTTAACCTTTTATTAAAAGAATACACCAAATCTTGATCTGTATGCAAAGGTACTATGTGGGGTTGACCCTCTGGGACTAACTTGAAATCACTATAGACTCCATCAGACACAGTGTCTTGGAAAGAATACCCACCTGGTCAACAACAAGCTATCAGTCTAGCTGGGAGACTCACTGAGAGGCTATCTAGCCTTGGCTGAGTTTTGTAACTGTGCTAGGCTGGTCCTCTCATCTTTAAAATTATTCTCTGAGGTTTCTGGGCCCTTTCTGTTCTGGAAAAACAGGAGTCCCTCTCTCTCTAAGGTCTCAGTGGTGGTCTACCACCTCTGTTTTAGCTACAGGCACATTAATGTAACCTGCCACACATTGCTTGAGTTAATTAAAGGGAAGTCATTACATTTTGCCTTTTAAACCTTTCTGAGCTCCAAGTTCTACCTCCTTTCTCCGCATGTGGCACATAAAAACTATAGTGTTATGCTACGGGGCATTATTGTGCCTGTTCTCCCCTAAACCTTTGCTGTCAACATTTCTTCCCCACCCTTTACTTCTCGAATAATTAGAATGGGGTGAAATGCACTTAAAGTCTGTGTTCCTTGAAGCCTCCACCCCCTTTCACACTCGGGACGAGATCTTTGTTCAGTTTTCTTAGAGCAACTTTGAAGAGCTGACATATTGGCTCTAGACCCTCTGCCTTTCTCCACCCCCTACCCCCCAATTCCACTCCTTCCCTTGACGAGCTGGAGAGGAACAGCTTGAGATAGTCGTTTCAATTATAGGCTGCATTAATTAAAGTGACGGTATTTTTTTTTTTTTACATAGAACAGAACATTTTGAACCAAATTTAAACATTTTTTTTTTAACATAGAATGTAAACTGGTGTCATTATGATTCTCACATCTCAGTTGGGTTTCTGAGGGTCATCATGGATTTTTTTAGAGTGACGAAATCTCGGGCCCCTGGGTACCACCTCATCCAATTACCCATCTGATTTATAAATCTCTATAATTTCTCTGCCAACAGATCCTCCAGCTTCTGATTGTGCACGCCAGGCAGCTGGAAACTCACCACCCTGGTGAGACGCAGCTTTGGGACAACTCGGACTTTCCTGTACTCAACTTCTATATCTTGGATCTAGACAATGTTTGAGTATCTTGGAGTCTAAAGATACATTCTATTCTTATCCTAGTTTAACAGATGGGGGAAAATGGGCACAGAGAGACTGTGTAACTTGCCTGAGGACTCAAAGAAGTGTCAGACCTGGATTTGAACATAGACTCACCCCTGAAGTCCAGAGGCTATACTGTCTCTAGCTCCACGATGAATACTGAAAATGCCCCCCTTGATTTAATTTATATTAAACCATTTTAAATATTTATGTAATTCGTTTCTTATTCATTTGCCAAGTTTTCTCTGTATATCATTACCACTAACTCTCTACTCTAGCTTGCTACTGACTTCAAAAACAAAACCGTTCTTGCTCCCTTGGCCTGTATAATGAGAATATTCATCCCCATTTCCTTCATTTATTCTAATGCTACCCACCCTTCAAGGCCTGGCTTCAGGTCACCACCTCCAGAGACGACTCCTAGTTACTCACATCAGCAAGGAGGGGATCTCCCTTCTCCAACTTCCTTTTGCCAACGGAAATAAATATCTTACTCACTCTTGCCAAATAATTATTTTTAATATCTAGATTCTCAGTTTGATTATAATCTCACCTACAAAGTGACAGCCTGAGTTTTTTATTAGGCCTCTAGCAAGAGTTTAATAAATAAGTGAACGACTTCAGAAGAGGACCCCTAATACCTTACAGACTCTTCCCTGTACTTTTAAAATGTTTTGGGGTGACAGATCCATCCATGACCTCACTTGTAATCTGGACTAAATCAATTATTCTGAAACTCAGCCAACTAATGTTAACATTTCCTTCTCTACTTCTTGGCAGGGCCTGTAACTCTATCTCCGCGGCTTAGTGGATGCACTTCTGCATGCCGACCACCAGAGGGCGGGCTTTCCTTTCTTTCCAACATACCCAGCACCTGAACCAGAGCCTTCAGAAATCTGGAAAACCCACTTCGCCAAAAAGCTTCTTTGATGACACTCCTTCATCCATTAATCTGTCTACACCACAATATGAAGCACCCAACATTATCCCAGTCTTCAGACAGGAGAAGATACCTGGACACCCTCCCGTCTTAAGTTTGTTCACTAAGTCAAGAGGAATCCAGGGGTAAGAAGGGATGGGAGTGTGGGGGATGGGAAACCAGTCCTGCAAACCATAGCCTACATTTCCCCCCCTTCACATTCAGCATGACACCTTCATATTGCAATAGGACTAAGCACTGGTTAAGCCCTCAAATTCACTTAGCCACAGAGGCTGGGGTTGGAATTCTATTAATATCCCTTATGCACTGCAATGCCCCAAATATCTTGAGAACCAGATTTCCCTTCCCATGTAAAAAGACAGCCTACCATAGTTCTTTCCTAAATCCTCTGACAGTTTTACAAGTAGGGTGGTGAGTGACCTTTCTTTCTTTGAAAAAGTGTATATAAATGTGCCTATTCATAGAAATCTGACAGAGCTGACACCTGGTCCTCCAAAAATGTAGCTTCACTCTAACCATATTCCACTGACATTTACAGAATGTGATCATTTTTGATAGTGGAGAACAAAAGAAGGAGAGTAATCAGAATTGTAAAGCACACCTTTGATCCAAATTTCCCCACTATGAAGTGAACCACTATTTTCAGGATAAACATTCTACCCAAATGCAGAGTATCATCCTTTTCTTTTTTTTTTTTTTTTAATGTTTTTTTATTATATTATGTTAGTCACCATACAGTGCATCCCTGGTTTCTGATGTAAAGTTCGATGATTCATTAGTTGCATATAACACCCAGTGCACCATGCAATACGCGCCCTCCCCACCACCCATCACCAGCCTATCCCATTCCCCCACCCCCCTCCCCTCTGAAGCCCTCAGTTTGTTTCTCATCCTTTTCCCTCTTCCTGCGAAGAGACGTCTTTGCCTTTCCCTAGTGAACCTCATACCTATTCCTCCACGCCCTTTACTTCACGAGACATTCCCTCCTCTTCTCCCAGACCCGCTGATACTCAACGTCCAGACAACTGCACAAAGCTAATGGTTCTCTGAGAAATGACAAAGTGCTTTTTGAACAGTACACAGGCCTGCTCTAAGTGCTGGGGAAAGGCTATCAAATTCTGGGCAAGATGCAATTCAAGTAAAATCTGACATGCTGAAAGTTAATGACTTTATTATGCTTCGTGGTTTATAATTCAGTCATAAGCCATGCTGGTTGGGCACATTTTTTTCAGACAGTTAAGAATTAGGAGGACTAAAGGCTGTCAGCTTTACCACATGGTCATTAACTGGAAATGTGTTGTTTAAACAAGATACACTCAAGGGGGAAAAGGCTCTGGCTCTCATACAGAGTTGCATTTGCCACAAACCTCTTCACACCTACCTTTCGAGCAGAGGTGAGAGATGCAGAGAAGGAAGGTTGCTGAAGGAAAGTGATCGCCTTACCTACTTTCAGCCGCCCTCAGCACCGATGACGTGGCAACCTGTGCACTGTGTGGATTCAACTTACAACATCAGAAATGAAGTAACTGTGTATCGACAGCACATAAATTCACTTCTACATGCAGGAGTCTTCACAACATGCTATGAACTTGAGACCAAAAAAGGTGAGAAGAGACTAGGCACAGTAGTTCATGGAGGCAAACCTGGAAAAGTAGGGATGAAGCAAGGACAGAAAACAGTACAGGGAAGGTGAAGGAGAGGCTGGGGAGGCGGACCACAAAAGTCTGAGAGTAGCAAGGGAGACTTTGAGAATTAACTAAATTCATGGTATCTACTTCCCCTGACCATAAGTGCTTTCGTCTTCACTGTAACACGTTCAGAGGACACTATCCAGGACCTGAGATCCCCTCAGAGTTGTTGGGAATCTCAACGCTTGTGTTTAATGACACATCAGAGGACCCAGGTTCGGAGATAGGTAAGATAAATGAATTCATGGAAGGATTGCAGCTTATAACCACCTGTTTATGAGCAAAACCCAGTCATAAAAGCAGCTGTAAGCAGAAAACACGGCAACATTATTTTGTCCTTTTGACATACATTATGGTATTTAAATCCCGTAACAGCAGCAGACATTGTAAAGAACTGATTGTAATTGTCATAATTAACCGTATGCACTTCTCCACTACATTCTACAGCTTTGCTACCGGCAGACCTGATCAGGTATAAAAGAAAACAGAGCTTTTGAAATCCCAGGAGATGGAGGAAATGACCCTTATCTGATTCTTCTCATTCTAAATTACTGTGGGTAGAGGCAAGATAATTCCCCAGCCATTTCAAATATGGAAAACATTCATAGAGAGAACACAACTGGCATCTAAAATCATATTAGCTTTGCTTTTTGTATGTGGATTTTTTTTTTTTTACCATTTTGTATGAGATTTGGAAGGGGGCTGTAAAAGAATGGAAACGATGAGCAGATAAGATGTTTATGAGTACTAAAGCAGATGTTCTTGTAGTCATTTCTTGGAAGATGTGAAATGGCTGTATGAAAGAAAGCAGTCATATCTTAAAGAAATAAACTTACCTGGAAACTCTGAAGACCTCTAAAGGGTTGGTTGAGTGAAAACAAGTATCTCAGTTACTCGTATGTGTGTGCACGCACACGCAAGTGTAAATACACACACCCAACATGCTCATACTCTCCTGGAGAATCTAGCCTCAATACCTTTATTATTTTCCTTTTAACAACCCAAAGTAACCCAGAAAATGAAGATATAAAATAACTTTTTTTAGACTGAAGAAGGGTAGTGACAGAATTGAGCTAGAGAGGGTGAGCTTTTAAATTGAGGAGTTAATATTCGGAAGTATGTACGTTCACGGAATGTTAGAGCTGGGAGCCACCTAGACAGCAACACATCCCATTACTCTGCCTCCTGCCTACTCTAATTGTCACATACATATATCGACTTTATAGTTCACTGAATGGAATATGCTGCATACTCATGGTCAACATTCTTCCCATAAGCGAGAAGAAGGAGAAGCCGGTGGGGGCAAAAGCATATGAGTTGGAAAAAGAGAAAATGAAACAAGAAGATACAGAAAAAGTGTGACTCTGCAAAATTTAAAATGATCAACTAGGAGAATGTACAGGGGAACACATTAAAGGTTAAAATTAAAAAAAAAAAATCCTAGAAGAGAGCACAGACAATAATTTCTCTGACAACGGCAAGAGCAACATTTTTCTGGATATGCCTCCTGAGGTAAGTAAAACAAATACAAAAATAAACTATTGGGACTGATCAAAATAAAAAGCATCTGCACAGCGAAGGAAACAGTCAGCAAAACTAAAAGACAACCTACTGAACAGGAAAAAGTATGTGCAAAGACATAGCTGATAAAGGGTTAGTATCCAAAATATATAAAGAACTGACACAACTCAGCACCAAAAAAACACAAATAATCCAATTAAAAATGGGCAGTAGACAAGAACAGACATTTCTCCAAAGAAGACATCCAGATGGCCAACAGACACATGAAAAGATGCTCAATATCAGTCATCATCAGAGAAATGCAGATCAAAACCACAATGAGGTATCACCTCACACCTGTTAGAATGGCTAAAATCAACAACACAAGAAACAACAGGTGTTGGTGAGGATGTGGAGAAAACGCATGTGGAACCATCTTGTACTGTGAGTAGAAAGGCAAACTGGTGTAGTCACTACAGAAAATAGTATGGAGGTACCACAAAAAATTAAAAATCGAATTACCATTGATCCAGTAATTCCACTATTGGGTGGATATTCACCCAAAGAAGACAAAAACACTAATTCAAAAAGATATATGCACCCTTATGCTTACCACAGCATTATTTACAATAGACAAATTATGGAAGCAGCCCGAGTGTCCATTAATAGATGCATGGATAAAGAAGATGCAGCACGTGCTCTCTCTCTCTCTCTCTCTCTCTCACAGGAATATTACTCAGCCATAAAAAAGAATGAAATCTTGCCATTTGCAGCAACACGGGTGGCTCTACAGGGTATTATGCTAAGGAAAGTCAGTCAGTCGGAAAAAGACAAATACCATGTGATTTCACTCATACCTGGAATTTAAGAAACAAAACAAACAAACAAAGAAAAAAAAAGGGACAGAGCAATAAAATAGACTCTTAACTACAGAGAACAAATTGATGGTTACCAGTGGGGAGGTGGCTGGGAGATGGGTGAAACAGTTGAGGGGATTAAGAGCACACGCATCGTGATGAGCACTGAGTAATGTGTAGAATCACTGAATCACTACATTGTACACCTGCAACTAATATAACACTGTATGTTAACTATACTGAAATTAAAAAATAAAAAATAATTCCAAGATAAGAAAAAGCCTAAATTTTGAAAAACACCTTGACTTTAATTATGCTATTTCATATCTATGAAGGTTGGCAATGCTTCTTGAGTTACTCCTAATTCAGCAGTTATTCCAAATCACAAACAACTCAATAAAATCTACACTATGTATTACCACAGAACTCAGATATTATATTTGTAGTAATATCTTTTTGATGAGTGTTTTTATTTCCAGAGATAAAAATTACAGTTAAGAAAGAGTCTGGAATATAGAGCTTGAAGTACATAACTCAAAGAAGAATTCTACAAAACGTAGATGATAAATTCTATCCTGCCCTTATTTTCATTCAGCAAAGAAGATTGTTGCAACAGACTCTTTTGCAGCCTTGTGGCACCAAGACTTCACCGGTTCATTACTCCAGCTATCACTCATTATTATTTAAAGAATTTAGCATTACATAGTAATATGTTAACAAAAGATGCTAGTGGGTAGGAAGAAGCAGAAAGCAGACAGAAAGAAATTATTAGTAAATGAGGCATGGCCAACATATAATGGTTATCTGAATATAAAACCATTTTGTGGCTGCTCCATGTATAATAGCAAACTAAATATAAAACCATCTTGTAGTTGCTCAATAATATTTCTTCAACCAAATCGTAAATCTTTCACAAATTCTTGACCAAATACAGGTCAGCCTTACCTTTTCCTTTCAAGTAAAGTAGTTCAAAATCTGTTCTACCCTCTGAGTGCCTAGGAATATGGCAACTAATTCTGCTAAGGACTGAGTTGGGTAACATCATATATATTTTAGCTCCTTTATTTCTCATTATAACTCTGAAGTTGGGCATTGTTATTCTCATTTTATTTTTATTTTTAAAGATTTTATTTATTTATTTGACACAG
This sequence comes from Ursus arctos, assembly GCF_023065955.2. Classification (NCBI taxonomy): domain Eukaryota; kingdom Metazoa; phylum Chordata; class Mammalia; order Carnivora; family Ursidae; genus Ursus; species Ursus arctos. The sequence continues at coordinate 22,772,707 of NW_026622930.1, forward strand.
AGAGAGAGAGAGACAGCCAGCAAGAGAGGGAACACAAGCAGGGGGAGTGGGAGAGGAAGAGGCAGGCTCCTAGCGGAGAAGCCTGATGTGGGGCTCGATCCTAGATCGCCGGGATCACGCCCTGAGCCGAAGGCAGACGCTTAACTACTGCGCCACCAAGGCGCCCCTCATTTTATAGATGAGAAACCTGAATTTCAGAGAGAGAGGATAATTTGCCCACTTGTGAATAGTCAAAAAACAAGGACTGGAACCCAGGTATAGTGGCTTGAATGTCCGCCCCCAAAAAGATGTCCACATCATAATGCCCACAACCTGTAAATATCGACTTATATGACAAAAGAGTATTACTTTGTATTTTTAAAAATGTGATTAAGTTAAGCGTCTTGAGAGGATTTTATCCTGGATTAGCCAGGTGAGGGCTAAGTGCAACTATATGTTTCCTTTTACATTAGACACAGAGTGTCGGGGAGAAGGCCACATGCATGCAGATGAGGCAGAGAGCGGGGTTGATGCAGCCACAAGCCAACAGATGCTGACAGCCACCAGAAGCTGGAAGAGACAAGCAAGGGAACCTCCCCGGGAGCCTCTGGAGGGAGCACGACCTTGTCATCCCCTGACTTCAGACTTCTGGCCCCCAGACCTGCGAAAGAATAAATACGTGTTGTTGTAAGCCACCAAGTTCATGGTAATTTGCATGGCAGACACAGGAAACCGATACAGTAGGTCTCCTGGAATCCTTTCTGCAACACCATTCAGATTTCCTGACCTGAGATCGCCAGACTGCAGAACTCAGAACATGATACTCTAGACCCTCCTTAGGTCAAAGCAAACTTGGGATCAGCCCTAACAGACTTAAAATCTAGGCTCTTCAGACTGTATATGAATTACTATTCTTGATATTCGATTCAAAAATGTTTTTCAATTAGTTCTAAAGAAAACCTACAAGAGAGCACAAGCTCCTGATTTCATGGGAGTGTCTCCCTTCTTTACTGAGATGAAAGGGACTACTCAAGAAAAGAGAGAAGATAAATGAAATGTCCCTTCACTTGCTGCTCTCATTGAGTCAATTTTGATACTGAAGAAGCCAATGATCTTTCTGCATGCTTAGTATTAAATGTGTAGAAGTGAGGGTAGATTTGGCCTAAAAAGATTTTAAGATTCTTTCTAGCTCTAAGAATCTCTATAATTATGTTTCTGTTTCTCAATAAATATTTGTTGAATGAATAAAGGAATAAATCAATGCATGAATATGTTGCTATGCATGGAGCCAAGATAATCAAGCCCCATTGTATCTCAATAACAAATATTTAAACCAAAAAGAATGAACGTCTTACCAAAATATGGCTCTTTAGGACAATGACCTGAACAGATTATAAATGATCAGATTAAAGGGAATAAACAAGTAGCTGTATGGTAATAATGCAACTAAACTCCCTGGAATGAATTCTTATAGAAGGCTCATGAAATTTTAGGTATAATGCAGGAAAAAAAAATCTGAAAAGCGAAATTTGAAGGAAAATTTTGATTCCCAACACAAAGGATAAAGAAATCACAGTTGTACTTTATGTCATACAATATTCTAAGTACTTTGAAGCATGAAATTATTTAATGCTCCCTACAAAACTAAGAGGTAGAGCTTATCATTATCCCCATTCTACAGGTGAGAGAATAGATTACAAAGCCCATTGCAATCCCACAGCTAGCAAGCAATGGAGTAATTAAGAGCCACAGAGTAGCTAGTGCAGCACTATTCATCAAAGCACTGGTGACAGAGGTAAGTAGGGTAGAACAGTTGAAGAAGAACCTGGAGTCTGATCATGAAATCCACAAGCTTACGGACTTCTTCATTCACTTTAAAGACATATCTGTGCAAATAAAACATGCCAAGCATTTTGCTAAGGACTGAATATACAGTGGAAAACAAAACAAAGAACTAATAAAATGTTCTGAAACAAAAGGGAGAGATTTAATTGACAAACAGGAGAAAACTAGAACAACTGAAAAAAGGGATTTGGAGAAACATAATGCATTTTTTAAAAGTGTCTAAGTTATCTTTAAAAATCCTTCAACTATAAGGCTTTCCTAACAGTACTTTAGTGGGCATGTTTACAAGATGTTCTAAGTCCTTGTAATCCAATATGGCGCCACAAAGACGTGAAAAAGCCGGTGAAGTTCATTCTCAAGAAGCACCAGCTACTCATGTGAAAGAAAGAATGATTTATCAACAACAAAAACAAAAAGCTATGCAGAAAACAGCTGGAGAGCAGTTTACACAAAGAAAGGGAATCCATTTGGTTCCAAAGACCAACAAAGCCAGAGATGGTTTCCAGCAAAGTAGAGACACATCTTATTTATTCTAAGTGACCAAGTCAGAAATCACTCTAGTCTATTCTTTCCAGCTCTACGCAAACTAAGTCAATAGACTTCAACTGCATAATGCGAAACTAGGAGAACTGCTCAGACTCATAAATTAGGAGAAAGTGGCTTGAATCATAGCTCTGCTAAATACTAGCTTTGGTGACCTTGGGCAGGTTCCTTTAAAACTCCTGGTTTTCGTCTTATCATGTGGAAAACAGAGATGATAATAGAATTCACCTCACAGGTCGATAAAGAGTTAAATGTAATAACGTATGTGAACTATTTAACAAAGCATTTGTTACATAGTAAGTGTTCCATTGCTTAAGTATAATAGTGTTACTATCACTCACTTGGTAGACTGATCAACTACTGTGGCTAGAATAATTATCAAATTCGATCAGAAGTCCTTAGTGTTTTTCCAATATTCTGGTTCTCCTCCTGCAAGGCACACGGTAGGATTGCACCTCTGTCTCCCTTGGAGTTATGTACACCACAGGGCTTGCCTAGGCTAATGAGATATAAATGGAAGTAAAATATCACTTCTGGCATTTCAAGAACAATCACGATTCTCCTTATCTCCTTGCTCCTTCCAGGGTAACCAGCAAACATTCCAGGTGTTGTAAACGGTCCATCACCCCAGGTCCCTGAATAATGGCACAAAAGCATAGTCCCCTGACATTTTGTAATGGGTATGAAGTGAGAAACTCCACTGTGTTAAGCTACTGACGTACAGGGTTTGTTACCGCAGCACAACCTGACCTATCCTGACTAATACAACAGCCTCCCAGATTTGTTCTGACATTTAACTTATAAGTAATATAAATGCCTTAAGGCCACTTATTTTTTTATCTGATCTCCTGCAATCTTGCTTTGGTTCTTGTTACCTTTATGCCCTTTTTCAAGTGCTTATAAATCAAGGCTGTCTCACAGATTGAAATTTCCCTGGGACACATATTGTGACTCTGTAATACTCTTCATAGAACAGAACTTATAGCAACGCTAAATAGCATTTGGCATTTAATAAATGCCTCCTTCACGACGGCAATGACAGTGCGGATCATAAAACCATCTGCGTGATAATCCCTTCATGTCCATCCACACTTACTTCTCCCTCTCAATAGCTCTCTTAGAAAAAAGACAGATATTTTGAAAACAACTGTCACTGAAGAAGGCATGTAGGTAGGCATTCTGCTCCCTAATGGTTTTAAAACTATTCTGAGAATAGAGAAAACAAACCTATAAACCTGATATTCCTGAGCCTTGCATTAACGTTCCAGAAAAAGTAACAAAAACTCAAATGTGTTCATGTTCTATAAAGGAAGCATAAAAACAATTAGTCTTTATACAAGTTTTCCTTATTGGAGCACTGGTGCGTGAAAGCACTGAGAGACAATTTGCACATCTCGGAGAGATGCGGGAGCGGGCGGCGTCGTGTCTGTACGTGCAGAGGCAGTGGTCTCTCTTCATTCTTGCAGACCCTCTCTTCACTCGGGCTGCAGCCAGGGAAATTAGTGTCTACAGTGACAGGCTGGTCAGCCTACCTTGGAGAGGTAAAGTGGGGAAGAAAACGGTGGACAGGGAGCACGGTGAGCATGAAAGTGTGTGAGGCCATGTGCCCAGCTTGCGAGGACGCTTTTCACTTGCCTCCCTTTGCTGACTCAGAGAGTAGTCTGCACAACCAGCCCTGAGTAGGCACACAGCCCTCCACGGAGTGTGCACCCACTGCCTGTCAGCACCTCCTTCACTCCAGATGGCTACCATCATTGGGGGAGGCTCAGGTGACCAGCACAGACAGATGAGAAACAGAAAAGGTGAGGAGGCTGAGGACTTGGCTTGATCAAGGTGAACGGACAGGAGCTCAGTTCCCCTTAAGATAAAAAAGCAAACTGTGTATCATGACTGCCTATTAGCCTGCACTCTCTGACCCCCTTCCGGCCTCATCTGCTGCCATTCTACTCATTACTCACTTCGCTTCAGCCACATTCACTTCACGTTCTTTAAAGGTCCCTTGGGCACCCCTCTCTCTTAGCCTACGTAACTCCTACCCATAATCCTAAGATCAGCTCAAGTGCCACTTACCAAGGAAAACCTTCCTTGACACTCCACAGCCACCCCAGGACAGAACAGGGCTTCTGGCCATACGCCTTTGCACACTGAAATTTCTCTTCATGGCACTTACCTAGTTATTTAACTTTGTACTAGTGTGTTTGTTTCGTATCTGTCTCTACAGGAACTAGTAAGCTGCGTGAAGGAAGAGATGATGTCTGCTCCCCTTCCAATCTCTAGTACCCACTACTCTCCCTGACACACACACACAGTGCTCACCAAATAGTCAGTAAATGAATGAAGCCAGTGAAGGGTATGCAGCACAGTATGCCGATGAGCCTCGCATCTTTTGGATAAAGCCACCTCTGCTACCTCTTCCTCCTCCCCTCTACTAGCTGCTTCTCCAAGGCCTTTTCCCATGTCAACCAATCTGTCTGCTTGTCCATCAACAACTCTTGGCCAGCATCTCAAGTGAACAGCACATTAGATGAAAGCACCCACTGCAAAGGAGGTATCCCCAAAATAGGACTGTGGCTAAGGGTCCCAAAAACAGAGAAAGGATTTAGACTTTAACCCTCCAGCCAAGAGAGACAAACTTTCCTTTCCTCTCCTCCTGTAAAAATGATTGTAATTTGATGAGAGTGTGGCCCTCACACAGACTATCAAATCCTCCAGGAGACATTTATGAAAAGTAACATTTCTGGATCCTGAGAAGTCTTTTCTTCTCCGCCCCCCCCCCCAAATGTTTCAGGTGTTTTTCATGATGACTCAGGTGTGGAAATAACTGGGTTAAGTGAGTATTTTCAAAAAACCACAGCCCCTCTATTCCAAGCGTCAGGCTAAAGGTTTGGGAACTGTGATAACTCTTTCTAGGAAAAAAGAAAAAAGAGCAAAGCACAGGTCAATTCAATTTCTAGAGGTAACAAGCTCTGTGGTTTCCAGGTCCTTGACTATAAGAAGCGCTGCCACAAGGCTGTGCTAAGAAGTGGGGAACGTAGCCTTCCTTGTACCGTGGGATACCTTCACCCCAGAAAGCTGGGTCTCACTGAATGAAGCTATGCCTGCACAGGAAGGGCTGGACCAAAAGGCACAAAAGGAACAGATGTTCCCTTTGCTGCAGGACAGGCAAATGTCTTACGGTGACCAGAGCAACCCGTGTCCCACAACTGGAAACACGAAGGGGTTTCTGAGCGAGGAACCAGCCTTTCCCCCTCTACAATGACTCACCCACCATGCTCACTCTGGCAGTTAAAATGCCTCCATCCTTCTCAACAAAGATAAAATCCTATAAATCAAGACTGAAATACTGGAACAGAGCTATTTAGCTACAGAAATGTTAAGGAAGAAAGAATTAACAACAACAACACTCAAAAATGAGCAGAATGACTGTCTGATACCAAATATCACATAACCCAGCTATTATCACTAATATCTAAGCTACACCCCAAATCATTCTATACCTAATATCACTCAATGAAAACTCTACTTAGCTTCTAATACAGAGATTCAGTCGCAGGTTCCAAGAAATCAACTTGAAAATGCTCTGCCTAGACTAACTTTCAAAATCATAAAAGGAAAGTTTTACATCTAGGTAAAGATCTCTTTTCTAAAATACTATCCTGTGATATAAGAACACTCAAAAGTGGGTCTTCATTAAAGGTGGAAGCTCGGACAACTGAAGTATTTCAATATAAGAGTAAAGGAAGGGGCGCCTGGGTGGCGCAGCGGTTAGGCGCCTGCCTTCGGCTCAGGGCGTGATCCCGGCGTTCTGGGATCGAGCCCCACATCGGGCTCTTCCGCTATGAGCCTGCTTCTTCCTCTCCCACTCCCCCTGCTTGTGTTCCCTCTCTCGCTGGCTGTCTCTCTCTCTCTGTCGAATAAATAAATAAAATCTTAAAAAAAAAAAAAAAGAGTAAATGAAGAACAAGCTCACGGAAGGCAGGAGTCAAAGACCGAGACCAGAGAAACCCACAGGGGGACTTCCATCTCCAGTTCTAGAGAAGCCAAGGACAGGAGCAAGGAACCAACGAACACCAGAAGGTGCTTCTTCCCAAAGGACACTGGCTCTTTCTAATGGAATCAGAGAAGGGCACTATGGGCGCATTTCCCATTCGGTTCAAGCAGGAAACATCCTCAAAGAGGAAAAAGTACCAAAATACAGGAACAAAGGGCTGGGGAGAAGCATTTTCAGGTCCCCTTCCATACACTAGCTAGACAACCACCAGGAGCACTCGAAGGGGCCCAAAGTGGCCATCGGTCACAGCTGGAACGAACACGAAATCCCCAAATCCATAAAAACATTAAAGCCAACAAAGAGGGCCTTAGACATGAGGTGGGAAGAGGTTTGTTTTCATTTTAATCAGAACCCGGCCGCTATTTCTAACCCACAGGTAATTTGCTTTTGGGTTGAAATAAAGGGAGACCTTAGAAATAAGGACAGAAATGCTGTAATTCTGAAAACAAAACAAAACAAAAAAACAAAAAAACAAAAAACCGTTGCAAACCAACCACCCTAAATAGGAGTCCGTAGAGCTGCATTCGCGGTCTCCCTTTGCATACGTAGTGTGGCCTCGCCTACCTCATCTTCAGCCACCCCCAGCAAGTTCCTCAGTTAGGGACAGGGGTGGACAGTAGGTGGCGATGTAGGTTAAGTGAACGCCAAGGCGGACTTCAAAGAATCCCAACAGATTGTGGGGAGGGAGTAGCTGACTACACTTCCTGGGCGCTCCAAGGTTCAATACAGCTCTCTGCTGCTTAAAGGGAGGACATGTAGATCTTATCTGGGTGGCAACAAGGACACAGTTGTCCCTGACACACTGTAGGACTTTAGCCCAAATGTTCCCCTGCCTGAGTCTATTTTCTCCCACTTTTGCCAATGCTGTCTTTCCACTAAGTAAATTGTCCCATTCACAGCTCAACATGGATTATACAGAAGACGACAGTGACTGTACAACAAATTAAAACAAAATACACATCACCAAATACACCATCACAGAAGACAAAGACAATGCTGCTTTATTTCCCTTCAACTTCCTTTCTTCTCGCAGCTTCCAAATTACAGCACTCACTTGTGAAAAAATTCAGCTAAAATTTAGACAACAGTTTTCTGGAGGTCTGGCCCCCAGGTAATCTACATCAGAATTACTGTGCATGCTTATTAAAATGCAGATTCTCAGTGCCAGCTTGACCTAGCAAAACACATGTTCTGAACCTGGAAACCGCATTGGGGCTAGCCCCTCACTTAGTCAAGAAAATTGCTCTTCCTATCTTGTAGCTCATTGAATAGCCTACCAAGAAGTAGGAGAAAGCCTGTTTGAATAACAATATTTATATTCAGGGCAGCAGCAGCAGCTGAAATTTGTAAGGAGAAAGTTGCTTTTCTCCCCACTATCCCCCTCATCATGACAGATAACAGAATACTAACATCCTCTTTGCTTTTTCTCCTGTTACATTATTTCTTGATGGTTTCCTAAGGCTCCCAGGTCTGGAAAATTTAAACATCTTAACTTTTTCCAGAGCTTACAATTTGAATACTTAGGGATTTGGGATGAAGTCGACAAATTTTGCAAGAGATCTTAAAAACTGGTTCAGTGTGTGCTGCGTGTCAAAGCAAGACCACAAGGGTGCCAAATTACAGGGGCACCCCCACAGTGTTTCAGGAGAGAATCTGGATGCCAAAAAAAAAAAAAAAAAGAGGAATTAAGAGGTATAGTGGCTGGAGGAGACTTGATTACAAAATTCTGACAGCCTGTGCAAGATCATTTCATTCTAAAAAGGGGTCATATGGCTAGATCAGATCAAAGGGAGAAACACTGCATTTTTCTACAAGATATAGGCTTAGCATATTTGAGGGGCAGGGCTCTTTATAAAAGTTGCATTTATTTATTTTTTTTTTTAAGATTTTATTTATTTATTCGACAGAGATAGAGATAGCCAGCGAGAGAGGGAACACAAGCAGGGGCAGTGGGAGAGGAAGAGGCAGGCTCATAGCGGAGGAGCCTGATGTGGGGCTCGATCCCAGAACGCTGGGATCACGCCCTGAGCCGAAGGCAGACGCTTAACCGCTGTGCCACCCAGGCGCCCCATAAGTTGCATTTATTTTTGCTACATTATTAGATCCAGCAACTTGGTAAATGAAAGTCCTGGATAAGACCAAAGTGCTATCATAAGGCTGAGAGGTTTGTGTAGCTGAATCCCCCAACAGGAGGTGCAAACAAGAAAAAAGTCCATGTATACAATAAACTGTAGCAACAACCACAAAACAACAGACAAACAAAGGGGGGGTTGGTGAGACAACCGTTTCTCATCACTCATCCCTCCACCTCATTAAAAAAAGAATGAGAGAAAAACAAGAAAACAAATACTGGACGCCAAGTGCCCAGATTATAACTTAAAAAGAACACAGATGCCTCACACCTGGGGAGTTCTAATGGGCTCTGACGAATCTCATCTCTCTGTGTGGGAGCCCATCGTGCCCCAAACCTATTGCTTCCAATTTCTTCTCTGAAGGTGTGGCCAGCCCACCGCCACCTCCAACTGCAGGAGCAGCTGGTGGAATACATTTCAGCAGACCAGCTTAGCGAAGTGCGTAAATTCCATACTGGGCGGCTGCAAGCACAGCTATCATCAGCCTGGCTGAGCTATTTTTGGAATCATCTTAACTGACGGTCCCCCGCTATTTCTCCATTCCTGCTTTCCTTCTCCAGGCCCACTCTCTCTCTTTTCCAACCTGAGACGCCCAGGGTTGACTGATCAAGAATATGATAAAGAGCAGACAGCCGAAGGGAACTGGTAAATACCTGACATAAGTAGATAGATTTGGGAGTGATACACAATACAGAGAAAGGGATTAAGGCTGGGGCGTCTGTATAAGGATTCAGGCTTCACAGATGGGCTGGGGGTGGGGTGGAGGGAGGAGAGGGGAGGGGATGGGAGGCTGCCACACAAAAAAATTCTTCAGAAGCATTCTCTTTTCTTTCCCCCACCACATGCCCTATGCAGTTCTTAATTTAGCAGGGCAGGGTCAAGGATGACATGTACAACTTGCCCCTTAACGTTCCAAAACTTGCTGTTTTCTGCATTGAGTATGTGCTGGGGAGTGCAGGGGTTGGCTAGACAGTCAGGTAATGAGCAAGAAGGAAGAGAAGATTCAGCAAGAGAGCTTCAGCAGACTCAAACTAACTGGCTCTCCTTACATCTGAGGATTTTGGAAGCTTTGCTCTTCTCAGTGCAACGTCTAAACAGAAGCCTCCTCACCGTGACCTGGTTACGGGGGTTGAAGATCAACACAGGCCTGCCACTCAAAGGTGAGCTGTGCCCCAGATTCCCAGGAGTTGGCACTCACCGCACTGTTTAATTTTCCTAAAGCAACGGAACCTTTAGCTCTACTGTTTACAGTGTGGTTTTCTCTCTGTTACCACTGTCTACAACCCTTCTTTCCAATATCTTGATACTGGTGATCAAGTTAAACAGTCCAGCATGGTGGGAAGAAGACTGAAGGCAGAGGGCCTGGTTTTGAACTCCAGGGGAGCGATTTAACCCTCCCCCTCTTTCCTCATTGTACCTGTCTCACCTCGAACAAACTACTCAACCTCTTGAGGGCATGCTGGAATATATCAATTGAACCACATCACTCAACTACTTGAAACATCTCCCAAAGCTTCCTGTTGCTCTTCAAATAAGATCCAAACTCCTTACCTTGACTGGCAAGTCCCTGCCTGGTCCTTGTCTCTCTTCTTACCACTCCCCACCCCTTGTTCCTTCTCCAGGCACACAGGCTTTCTTCCCATCCAGCAAACACACCTCTGAGTTGCCAAGATCCTCTGCCTGAACTGCCTCTCGAGACCCCCGCAGGGCGGCCTCCTGCTCCTCTCAGTCTCAGCTCCATGGCCCCTACTGCAGAGGCCTTCCTGACCATCCTTCTACCTGCCCTCCCTTACCTCGCCGTTCTTTCTTCATGACATGCTGCCCCAGGAAGATTATGCTATTTACCTGCTGACTCGCTAACTGCCCGTCACCATCTCTAAAACATAAGCTGTCTTGTTTGAGCTACATTATCAGCACTTAGACACATGGATACTCAACAAATATTGGGTGAATATTACCAAATATATTTATGTCCTCACCTCAAAGAGGAATAATAATACCTCCTCGGTAGGGTTGTTGAGAGGACTAAATGAGGAAATGAACACAAATTGTTGACCACAGTGCCTGGAACACAGTAGGGCTTCAACCGTTTGGATTTTCAGTTTTGAAGGTCATTTCTCACAATGCTAACCACCTAAAATAGCTTTCTTCTACCCTGATATATCAAAATTTTTTAATCGTTTCAAATGTTTTCTCCCAATATGTCTTTAAGCTTTCCTGACCCAAGATTCCTCCTCTTGACCAGGTTGCTTTGATGCTTTTCTTATTAAAACACTCTAAGAAAAGCAGCAGGTGAAAAGAATTACTTGAATCTCTTAAATTATATATGGGAGCAGAGCCAAATGCTTAGTCCAAGGAACGTCCACCCTGCCATGCCTAAAGGGTAGATGGACACACTATGATCCCCCTAGAAACAGTAATAGGTCACGGACATAAACGTTCTGTAAACTTCACAAGACTAGAAATCTTAGAGGCTTCCTGACATTAATGGATTACCAAGATGAGCTACAGGAACTCCTGAAGGAAGAGGCACTCAAGAGGCATGGGGTCTTAGGCAAAAATGAAAAATGAGATAACCAGGAGCACTGACCAATTTATGGTGTCCTAATTACAGAATTTGTTCAAGAGCATGAAAATAAACCATCTCGTTTATGAAAGCCGCAGAAATAGGCGAACTCTGCAGAAACAAGAAGGGGCACACCCATGTCTAGCTTGAGCAGCTTTTGTGGGAGCCGAGCAACAGGGGTGCCATGGGCATTTCCCATACAACGATCCATTTCCAACCCCGCAGTTACACCTTCACGGGTAACATTTTACTCTCTCTCTGAGGGCGCTGTTTGGTATGTGAAAGGAGATTATCAGTTCCACGTGGCCAGGACTCTACAACTCTTGTGTCGTACACAGGCCCTGTAGAGCACAACAAAATCGACAGTTTCCGAATGACATGTGGGCCCCTATTCAAAGTTCTGCGTAACAAGATTCGTCCTCTCAAAAACTAAAATCACTGAGTCACGGGGATACCGACAAGAATATTCAGTTTTCTCTGATCCTAGCAATTGACACCATATTATTTAAACCACAGCCGAGATCCAATATTTTTCAAAAATGGGAGGGGGGGCAGGGGATGTCAAAAAAGATGACTTTTTCTTATAGTAGTGCCTGCCTTTGATTGAGGGGCTTTCATTACCCCTCCTGTCCTCCTCTTTTCCCCTCTGCGAAATAGGCTGGTATCACCCACTGTTGCGGCTCAGGGCATAGACGGGACTTGTCCAAGGCAAATAAAAAGATGGGAACAAAAACCAAGCTATAGCCTCCTTCCTACTTAGCCTTGTTTCAAATTCTCATGCCATGTGCCATCTTATAATCAGCTGTTAGTTTAATTATGAAATACCTGAATGTATGTAATTACAGCTCTTTTTCATGAATGGCTGCCTCCTTGTAAAGAGAAACAGCCGGCTAAGGAGTAACACCTGGCATCTGGAAGGATCATCTATTCATGGCAAGAACAACTAAAGAGAGCCATTGACTGTCTCAGCATCTTTTGTGGACTTCTTGAGGTAGCCATCATTAACTGTTCGGCAGGTATAATTATAAGCAACTGGAAAACTTGGTAACCATTTTTCATTCAGGAGACAAAGTTAAGCATCCTTTGAGTTAGAAACAATTTTCTAAAATATATATATTTTAAAGAATGTCTTATTTCAAGGGCAAGGGAATTAGAAACCTATTCTGCAGAAAAGCAGTTTCATATGTGTAGCTGAACAAAGGCAAAGAAGGAGAGAACAATTTTACCTACTTAAGCTATAGTTCTACTATTTATGAAACAACCAAATATAAATGGGAATGATAATTACATTATTTTTGGTTCACTATTACTAAAGCATAGGAGAAAGTGAACTGTTGAAGCTGCTGGCATTCCAAAGCACAGGACACTTCAGAAAATGGAGGAAAAGAAGTTGATACCCATGGAAACTCTGTTAAAATTGCAAATAAGTGAACATGTTATTGTCCTATCCATTTGCAGGGAGAACAGTGGCTTGCTTCATCAACTCTCTGTTACCTGCATGTTACAGTTTGGAAATCAAAAGTCCAAGCTTTGTCACCAGCGTTAGCCACGAGACTACGGCATATGACCTTGGCCTGGCAAACAGTGTAGGGGAAAAATAATATTTCTACTGCTCTGTTCTATAAGAAGTATGGAGCCACTCAGGAAAGCTAGCATCTTACTCTACTTTCATGTCAGGTCAAGATGTATTTCTCACTTTTTCATTATGTTAACGTTCCCAAACCAGGAAATCATCTTCAATGTGTGATTCCCAGTTGTAAGAATATGTGAAATGTTTTAAATATTTGCTAAGCATTTGATGATATTCAATAAAACTTCCGTAGATGTCTAAAGTAGCATTATTTCATTGCTGTCAGATGAATGAAGTTGAATGTGCCGTATAAAATGGAAACGCTGTTAGATACGGCACTAGACGTGATTAAGACCCATATTTCAAAAATGTTCTCTTTATAACAGTTGCTGCTGCCAACTCCCAGAGAAGAGATTCAAGATGCTTAAAGGAATACATTATACCCTCTTAGAAAAGGGAAAAAAATAAATGGAACCACCAAATACTATTTTATTATTAAATAATTTTCGTTAATGCCCCCTGGCATGTGGTAATATGCTAGCACCATATACGAAACACCCGGAAAAAGTGGATATAAAAATCCTGATTTAAATTTTTAAAAACTTTTTAAATTCCTGTAATATCTTGTAGTAAGACAGGGGGGAAAAAATACCCCATGTTACAAAATACAATCTCTTATTTTCATCCTCCTGACCAATTAACTTTGGAAATTCCAATATTATGTTAGCAGAGATGCTGCATTTAGACATCTACCTTCAATAAAACTTATGAATTCAGGATCAAACACAAACTTAGAATTTGTGACAGAATCTAGGCTAACATGTATCTTTATAGTACCCACAAAGAATGCGTATGTGAAGCAGATTAAAATATCAAACCAGTTTTGCTGAGCCTATTTGCCTGGCTTATAAAAATAATTTTAAGTATGCTTCAAGTAACTTGGAAGAAATACTGTATTTTAATCAACTAAAATGGTAGTAATAAGTCAGGCTTATATAACCTCTAAGATCATTTATTAGGATGGAGATACACAAGATACATGTACACACACAAACACACACACAAACACACACACTTCGCATCACATCTTGGTCTAGTTATTGCATGTATTTGAAGCAATTTTATTTTAAAAAAATGACACTTTTTTCTTGGATGCAGACTGACTTCTCCCTCTGGCTATCTGAAATTGTAATAGGTTACTGTTCATGGTCTCTTCCAATAATTCTTAACAGAACACAAAATTCTTTAGCTTTCATCTGAAGCACTGTTACCAAACACCATTGCCTAGAAAACGAACTTGTCTTTCAAGGCAAGACACTCTAATTAACTTCCCTGAACTGGCCTTAATTCTGGTAGAACCATTTCCTCAAATTCTACTTAATTGAGGCAAAGGACTTGATCAAATTAACTCAAGGCGTTTTATTTAGATGCCAGCAATTCTCCGTGGGTGTTTTCACAACCCTAAACGACAATGAATTTAAAATAATCTTATTGCCAAAGCTTCATAAAATTACCATATAATACCAGACCAGATGCAATATTTTCTGTAAAACAGAACTGATTCTTTTAGGGTAGGATTAGGACTTTTTTCTATCTACACTTACCCCAAAACTGAGGAGTTTGGGGCATCTAGGCATCCATACTGAAACTAAAAATGATTGAGCTGTTTCACCCAATTTAGCAATCAAAGATCACCGACTACTGTGAACTCCTCTACACTGTCCTAATGACTAGACCTATGGATCTGATGCATGGCTCTCTTATCCCCCACCAAGTCTTCTTTTACGTCCCGGTCTCATCATTTCTTTAATATGTTTCAAACAGTGATTTAGTTATTTTTCAACTGGAACACTGGCTGGCTTCTACTTTAATAGTTGTAGATTAGAACTGGTGAAAACTACACTTTGACATTAAGCACTTACCGTAAATACCTTTGAACTTGCCTCCCTAAGGGAATAAAGAATCAAACAGAGGATGATTATAAATCCCCAGGTGAGTTCCCTAACTCACTTAAAATTGTGATTATAGGTCAATCTAATGGGGACAGTTCAGGATAGAGAGGAATAGTCCTTTTCCCTCTGCTCTACCTGCCATGGTTTAACCACATGGATGTTTTCCTGTTTCCCAAACACACTAAGTATGTTGCTTTCATAAGCGCTTGACTTTTGTGAATGCCTCTGCACAGAGGGCTCTTTCCCTAAGCTTTCCCACGACGGGATCCTTGTCACCATTCAAGTTTCAAATGTCCAAATCTCAAATGTCCCTTTCCTCAGAAAGGCTTCCAGGATGGTCCTACCTGAAGTTGTACTTCCTCCCATGTCCAGGTGCTTTCTCTTCCTTGCAAAATTTTATTTATTGCATTTGACATTATCTGAATTCATTTACGTCTTTACACGTTCCCCAACAACCCAAACAAAGCGCAAACTTCCTAAGGATGGGGACAGTGTTGATCTTGCTCAGCACTGCGTTACCCCACCCAGAATAAAAACTCCTTTAAATAAATAGCTTTTCAAACTTCCACAGGCTTTACAGTTTCGATTCCTAGGCAGTTTACTCTACTTCCCACACATAGTTTCTACGAAAACACCTCTCTTCTGGCCCTAGTCCAGGGATTAACAAAGTACAGCCCTTGAGCCCAATCTGGCCTGCTGCCTGTTTTTGTGCATAAAGTTTTATTGGAACTCAGCCTCGCCCATTAGCTTATGTATTGTCTGTGGTAGCTTTTGTAACACAATGGCGGAACTGAGTGGTGACAGAGAATCCAGTCGTCGCGACAGAGACGATGTAACTCACAAGCCTAAAGTATTGACTATCTGGCCATTTACAGAAAAAGTGAGCCAACCCCTGTTTAAACTTTTTAGAAGAGACCGCCAAGTCTCCAAGCCTTGAGGGAAATATTCAGGGATGAAGTTTATTCAATACCAGTGACTCTCACTTGTGAGATAAATATTTAAGAGTTTCATTATTTTCAGTCAGAGCAACATTCTCTCCAAATAGAGTGAGTGTGACAGTTAGCCTACCTCCCAAACACGTAACTTGCAATCAATAGAATGACCCACTGATAGCTCTTGGATCAATAATAATTGAGCTATAAATTAAGTGGCGATTTAGAAGGGAGAGCTAAACCAACATGTAGTCACCTAAAAAGGTGATGAAAGCTTCATCAACACACACTCGCTGCCTGCAGGTAATTGTGATGGTTCAACCATCAGTCTGGAGACAGAGAAGCCAGAGAAAACCGGTTCTTTGGCACAAGACAATTTGAGTGGAAGGATGTAACTACCCCACAAGAGAGAAATTATGTGTCTTCAAAGGTGGTGGCAATAAAATTAGCATAACTAAGTATGTTGTTACATAGAACAAAGTATATTGTAAGTACAAGGCAAGGAACTACATTCTTCCATGAATAAAATTACTCCATGAGATCTAGTTTAGATCCCTGAAGGGATGTTGTCATATTCCCCTGACATTGTTTTGAGTAAGAGCTGGCCATGAGGCCGAGACAGCCAAATAGCTCAGCATGTCAGCTCACACTGCAGTGTCCCCAAATCACAAGGCAGGCGGGGCAAGCCCTGCCAGTACCGGCTGCTCAGTGGAAGCTTACATAAATTATTCTTTCCAGAAAGACATTGAAAAATGGCATGCTCTGGCAGCCCTTAGGAATGGCACTCATTATAGCCACAGCAAGTGTTTCGCTTTCACTTATTAACTTGAAAGCAATTTACTCCCGTTCTGTTCCAAAGATGCTGTGGAATCTGCTGGAAAGAACAGAGTTTTTCCTTTAAAATATTCTGATGGGACCTCCTAGTTTTCTCATCATTCATCCCCTTCGAAGGGGATTCATTGGATTAGGTAAAGGTGAATATGGAATAACAAATTACAGACCGGGGTGTGGGATAGCATTGTTCTAAAGATGGTTTGAATGGTCAATTATTCCTGGGATGTTCTTTTCTTCCCCCTTACAGTTAGTCCAAGGGATTTCTGCAGCAATGGTACATTCGTGTGATGATGGCCAAATTCTGTTTTCTAGTTTCTGATGATCCACAAGAGAAATTAAATGATAATTCAGAATTTTGAAGGTGGGGGTGCAGTACAAATGGACTTGGAGTTTGATCTCCCTATTTGCAACTGGGCACCAGAGGGAGAAAATCTTTGAGGAAGGGAAGTAAAAACCTCATACCATGGGCACATGTGACTACTGATTACACCCATTCAGGAAAAATTGATTATTACTGGCAAAATTATACCAAAGGCTTCAGTCCCTTAAATATCCACTTTCAAAAATAAAGCATGTTTCCACTGGCCAGGAAAATGTGATGCATTGTTGTATCCAAACCTTTATGGAAAGAATAATTCACAGGATTCATAATTTATCCTTGGTCTTGAGGAAACACATTCAGGGGCAATTAGGAATTTACAAAACACAGTTTTAAAAGTTTACCAAAACTTAGAACAAGCCATAATAGGCACAGTATGCACGTTTTAGTAATTACAGGATGCACCAATGTGTTGCCAAAAACAAAAACAAAAAAATCCTACTTTCTGATCACTTAAGTTTCCTTATCTGTGAAATTCAAATAATAGTATCTATTTGCAGAGCCAGCTTCATAAGTATGTAACCAGTGCGGTCACAAAGAGTCCTGTGGGTTTGGGGTTCAATGCTTTGCAGTCACTGTCTTAAAATTCCCAAGAATTTTATCTTCGAACTTGCGTTTTATAAGTCAAGTTCAATGTGAACTCTGGCTCCCAAGTGGTCTTATCTCCCCAGGGCAAGTTCTTGGCCACCTGCTTTTCCACCTGCACCCAGCAACTGCTGCTGCTTACTGCCCCCACTACCAGAGCCACAGGGTAGAGTCTTGGGTGCCTGTGAGGGTCTACACTCCCCCCAGGAACATCCTCTTGCTGGAGGAAGCACATTAGAAGCAAATTAAAACAAAAGAAAACAAAACACCATAACAGGTTGAGAGAGACTGGAAAAAAAAAAAAAAAAGGAAATGTTTTTTTCCTACTTTTTGAACAAGGGGCTTGCATTTGCTTTTTACACTAGGCCCCACAAATTACATAAATGGTCCTGCCCGCTGCATATGATTATTGCAGGGATTACACGATATAATATATGTAGCCACTAAAAATATTGCCTGGCCCAAAATATATGCTTATTAAATTTCAGCCCATACGACTTTGTTGCTGTTTTTCTTTCTTCTGCATGTATTTCCTTGTGGTTGAACATACTACTGCATATCACTTGCACCACTAAACTTTACCCAGGGACAGCTTAACCCCTCTGGGATTAGACTAAACCCTTGGTCCCTGTGACTTTGGTAGATGAGGACCTTCACAGTCTTTTGGGTTTTGTTTTTTATTTAAATTCAATTAGTCAACATATAGTAAGAGGACCCTCACTGTTACTAATGTGAGCCTACTTGAAGCAGGACAGAAAAGCCTGAATTAATTTCACACAAGATTCTAAACCAGCTGCCACAAAACCCCTCCATGAAAAGCCTGGAACACTCTACTTCTTCAAATGCCAATTCCTGTCCTGTCTCCTATAAAATATTTTGCAACAGCAGCAATTCCCTGTGACAAATCAGAAAGGTTAGACAAGTAGCTAGGAGGCCTGGGGAAACTGATGTTTCTATTGTTACAAGTTTAAATGATCAAGGAGCAAATTCAAGCCGTGAGAGATGAGGCCATAGGACGATGCTGGGTTTTTTGGTGCCTTGTTTAAATGCTGGGATGGAAATCACACGGTTGGGAGGTAGGCTTCTATTCAGATATTTTTCTTCTTCATCAAATGATGTTACAGCAATTACTAAGAATAATGATGGCTCAGAGAAATCACCTCAGGACTAAGAGCCATAAGAGACGCTGAACTCTAGGAAACAGACTGAGGGTTGCTGGGGGGAAGGTAAGTCGGGGGATGGGGTAACTGGGTGATGGGTATTAAGGAGGGCACGTGATGTGATGAGCACTGGGTGTTCTATGCAACAGATGAGTCTCTGAACTCTACCTCTGAAACTAATAATACAGAATATGTTAACTAATTGACTTAAATAAAATAAAATATAATAAAATAAAATAAATAATAATAATAAAAAGCCAAGAGCTAATGAGAAGCAGAGCAGGTGTAACCGAGCCTAAAAGTTCTGTCCTCCCCACTATGGAATGCTGCCACTCCCGTTGCTGCTGCCATGTTTCGTTTTTCTGTTCTGAGTAATCATCCTTATTCTCCTGAGGATCAGTCCGAAGCTTACAGAGGCCTATAACAATAGTACAGGAAAGAGTATAGGTTAAAAATCCAGGGTAGGTAAGATAAAACCAACACACTCTGCCATGTGTAAAGCAATACTCCACCAAGGTAATTGAGCATGAAATGTCTCTTTGAACCACTCCCATCTAGGTGAAAGAAGAATCCGATTGCTCCGAAATCACATTTCCTCATACTAACTGTTAGCCTTCTAATGTAGTAGTATTTAGTAAGGATTGCTAAAAACATATTTTCCCTTTAGGAGTTGGCCAAATGTCCTTATCATGGCAAGCTATGAGCTGCTGAGATTCCCCTTTGTAAATGCGAAATAATCTTCCTCTAAGAGATCTATATTCATCCATGCGGATTTCTCCTATGACCCAAAGTTTCAGGTCATTAAGTTTATCATTATTAATAACTAAATAAATGTATTAATGCCAAC
This sequence comes from Ursus arctos, assembly GCF_023065955.2. NCBI lineage: Eukaryota > Metazoa > Chordata > Mammalia > Carnivora > Ursidae > Ursus > Ursus arctos. Next base: position 22,792,082 of record NW_026622930.1, read on the forward strand.
TATATGTGTGCTGCTGTGCTACACAGTGAGGACCCGATGATAAATAGGACATCTTTTCCAAACCGTGAGGAGTCCAGAGATTGGTTCAGGAGACGCACAGGCAGGCAAATAAAGCAACACGAATGTGATGAGTTCTGAAAGATGCACATTCCAAGCACTATGGGAACCTAGAGGCGGACAAACCCGACATGCCTGGGGCAAAAGCAAAGTCGTCTCATGAGTGGTAACCCCTGAGCTGTCATGAAGGACGGGCAGCAGTGGGCTAGGCAGATACTGAGAGAAATGGTGCACGGTGCATAACACAAAGCATGGAACGCAGGGACAGCAGTGTAGACAGCTCAAGGAATTTGAGTAACTATGATCTGTCTGCTAAGACAAGAGCACTAGAGTGTAATGGGAAGAGACAAAAACAGGGAATACCAATATTACCAAAGGAAGGCCGACAAAGCACCGGGCACACGGAGGATGAGTAAGCAATGATTAGTTACGGCATCGTAGCACTACCCTCTTCTTAGCCATCGCCATGCCTGGATGACCATTCCTAATTCATTCCCTATGCAGCCCTAAATGCCAAGGACCTTTCAGTCATAGAAGGAAAGAGTCCCTTAGAGACTAGTTATGAACAAGAATGGGACACTGATATGCCTATAAATCTGAGCTAAGAAGCCTGACTCTGGAAAGGCCAAGGTTACAGAAAGATTAACCTAAAGAAACTGGGATTTATTGGTGACTAGAAGTGGCATCTTTCATGAGGCCCATCAGCGTTTGAGCTAGGGTGGTGGACCACATTCATCTGAGCCCCCACATTGCAGCCTATAAGCAGAAGAGGCACTCCTGGCCATGGTGAGCAACCGTGGCTCTGGGATCAAAAACTGAGCCTGAAGCTCGGCAAAGCATTTTGCATAATTAAGTCTCATTTCTGAAATGAAGATAACACCTCCTTTATAAGACCAGAATGAAGATTAAACACGTTTTTGCGAGCAAAGTGCTCATCCCAGTGCCTGGCATGCAGAAAACACTCAATCTCTGCTATTATTTTTTACTGTAACTAGTAGCCATCTGGGAAGTTGATTCACTTTCTGTAACAAGAGCAAAGATCTTCAAAATTTGATTGCATGTGTCCTTGTGTATGGACTTAGCATCCACTTTTGCTAGGTGATGGAGCTAAAGGGTTCAGGGAAAACCTGGAGAGGGGAAAGAATGGAGTAGTGTCTTCACTTAGCATTCAATTTTCATGCCTCTGAGATGTTAATCATGAAATCCTCACTGTTCCGTTTTCTACCAGGTATGTGGGGCTGTGGATAAACTCAGCCGCAGACAGGCACCTTACCGCCTCATCAGGCTGATACACTATCTAGCTTTTCTATTTCTGACAATTGGTAAGCTTTTTTTTTTTTTAATTTGTTCCTTTATCAAAAGGGTTTGCTTGTAAATAACAATCAGTGAATCAGTTACGGGAAACATCCCAACTACTGACAGGTATATCATGTGAGTTTCATTCCAAATATCCATTTCTTCTCACAAGACAACGGTAATCCTCCTCTAGCCACCCCCTAGCCCACTGGCTTCATCATATATCTTTATCTTCCTCTGTGTTTTTTTTTTTTTTTTCCTCTGTGAGATCAGAAAAAAAGAGACTTTTTCTACAGTGATAAGACACGTGACTCTTCTCCATAAGGGATACTTACATGCCCTTTCTTTTCATCTTTGCCTGCCCTGCACACATTTGTTGCTGCCATCTGCTGCTTTTGCTCCTTTCAAGCCTTCTGTCCCTGCTGCTCTCCCCATCCCACTCCTGCAGGCATCCTCATGTCAGTCAGCAGGGTTGTTCCTTTCCCTCATGTTCTAGGGAGGGAAGGAAGGAAAAGGGCTTCCGGATTGACCATCACAGGAAAACCACTCACAGGAAATAAAGGGGCCTTCTTCCCTCCCCGCTTCAGTGTTTCCAATTTTGTTCCTTTGTATTACCTCTGGAACAGAGGAGGAGCCCTCTGTTGATGCGGTAGATTTTAACCTGCCCACACCTGTAGACAATACCAATTTTATTTGTCATCTGCTAAGTTCAAAATTTAATTTCATTCTATTCATGCTGCCTGTTCACCCCACATCGAAGAGTTTAGGTCATCATATCCCTTCTAATTGGTACCTTTGCAGTGGCACCTCCCCCCATCTTTTTTTTCTTTTTACTAATTCTGAAGAAAAAAAATATCCTATGGTAACATTATAGGCAGTTTGACATAGATGACAAAGAGTTCTCATTTGATTAAGAATCAGAAAATGAGATTTATGAAGACTCGTGCCTGCTACTAATCACTCTGAGACCTTATACGAGGCACTTGGATTCCATAAGCCTTGGTTTCCCCATTTGTAATAGGGCTCTGTTAAAAAAACGTGCTCCAGCAGGCCTGTTGGGAAGACCCTGAGCTCTTAACCACTCAAGACTTTGCTCCCAGAGACATGATCTCTGTTACATTTTGTCTCTCTTCTGAAATACATATGCCTTTTAACATTCTTCTACTGCAATGTAACTTCAGCCATTCAGGAAGACAGACATTTAGATCATTATAACTAAACTCTGTACCTCCTGCTTTCACCCCTTGATATATTCTCTTGCCTCCCACTCCCTAGGGAGAGCCCTTCCAGGAGCCACGACGAATGCTGCTTCTGACAAGGCACGGGCACAAAGCTTTGATGGTAACGGTAAATCTTTGTGTTCAGTTATTACATTATCAGATTGACTCTGAAACAACTTTATTTTTAGAAGGAAAATGTATATATCCCTTTAAGGTTTATTTCCCTAACTTCCAATAAACTTTATCTTAGAAAGCTTTATGATTTTAGTCACTTAGTCAACAGAACAGCCAGAAAATTACTCCATTTCTTTTAAAAGCAACAACCCCTGATCTCTAAGTTTTCTTCCCAAAATTGATGCGAAAATTGAGAAAAACTGTGTTTGTTGAGATGCTCTGAATCAGCAGGGAGACTTACACTTTGTGTCTCATTGTTCCAGAAACAATTCAAATTACATCTTCTCCTCTGTAACATGGAAGTGAAGTCTGCTATTAACACATACATATCTGGATGTGTGAGCACACACGCATGCACACACACACACACACACACACACACTACACATATGTGTTTTTAGACACAACAGGGAATTATATCCATTGATGTATTTATATTATCACCAAACAGGAATGGAGGGTTCGGCTGATAATGTCAGCACATTCTACAGCTCACAGATAAAGTGGCCCACCCTAATTTTCAAAATACAAACTGTGCCTAATACTAATACTTAATGAATCTGTCACCTTACCAATATTACTGTGGCAATTAGGCAAGTAAAATGGATCAGAGTACAAAAAGAAATCTTCAGAAAGTAGAAGGAAAAACAGAAACATCATTTTTACTCAAAATTACAGTGCCTGAAATACAGCTGTTGAAAGGAAAGCAGGAACACACCTCGCGTGGCTGCAGATGACAGAAGGCAAGCCAAGACAGAAAAAGAGAAATCAGGTAAAAGACCTAGCTAAGTAGATCAGTGTTCAGAGGACCTCACACAAGGGTTACATATAGACAGCTGACCTTTGAACAAATGCATTTGAACTGTGCAAGTCCACTTATATGCAGATTTTTTTAAACTACTGTAAATGTATTTTCTCTTCTTTATGATTTTCTTAATAATTTTCTTTTCTCTAGTTTATTGTAAGAGTACAGCATATAATACATAAAACTTAAAAATGTGTTAACCTACTGTTTATGTTATCAAAAAGGCTTCTGATCAACTGTAGGCTATTAGTAATGTTTTGGGGGAGTCAAAGGTTACATGTGGATTTTCCACGGCAAGGAGGTCTGCACCCTAACCCTCACATTGCTCAAGGGTCAAATGTTTTGTAAAAAAAAAAAAAAAAAAAGAAACTATTATGTTGAACTGAATGTTGAGATGAACCATCCCTGAACAAAATCTATGAGAAACTCATCTGGATTTTCGAGACACAGACTTTCTTCAACTTAACGATGGGGTAAACGACCCAATAAATTTATTCTAAATTGGAAATATCACAAAGTGAAAATGCATTTACTACACCTGACTTACTGAACACAGGTTTGCCTAGACTACCCTAGCATGCTCTGAACATTTGCTTACAGGTGGGTAAAATCAACTAACAAAAGCCTATTTTATAATAAGGTGTTGACTATCTCATGTAACTTATTGGATACTGTAAAGAAAGTGAAACACAATGGTTGTAAGTGTATCACTTGTTTACTCTCATGATCCCTGGCTGTCTGGGAGGTACAGCTCACTGCCACAGCCCAGCATCATGAGAGAGTATCGTACTGCTTATCACTATCCCAGGAAAAGATCAAAATTCAAAACATAGTTTCTATTGAGTGTGCATAGTTTTCACACCATCGTAAAGTCAAAAAAAATCAGAGGTTGAGCCATTATAAGTTGGGGGCCATCTGTACGTGCACCCGAGTTCCAATTTCTCTAAGAGAAAGAGAAAATGAAAAAAAAAGGGGGCACCTAGTCTTCTAGAAGACTGACATTTTCCTTGAAAATCCATAGTATAAACCCCTAAACTGGCATCAACACCTGGAATCCAGTTAACTCTCAGTAAATGTTCTTGGAATAAGCGAATGAAGAATGAGGAAGAGTGACAGCATATACTATTTACTAATACTCATTCATCTTCCTTCATGAAATTTTCTGGATTTCAACCAAAGCCTGGCCAAATGAGACTTCATGAAAATCTTCATTCTGTCTAAAACCCCTTATTTTACAGAGAAAGTAATATATACTCTTTCAGATCTTAGGGATAAGAGAACAAAGTCGTTCTTGGTTAATTTTCTTCCCTGTAGAATGACAAGACAAAGAATCATGGCTTACAATTGTCAGCTTGTATCCTTTTGTTGATTACTAAGTGTTTGTATAAATAATAAATTAAGGTAGAGGGATTAGGCACAGTTCGCTACCTCACTGATTTAAGTATTTATTGAGCATCTACTACATCCAAGGTAGCTTCAAATCGTGAAAATCAAACAGCAGCAAACATCAGCATAAAAATTTTAGGCTGTGCTGACAGAAGATACCACTATATGCATGCATAGGTCTCCAAACTATGGACACTAATTTAACACAATTAAGTCCAGTGGCTTGAACCATGACTGCGAAACACTTCTGGGAATCTACATCACCTCTCACCTGGGTAGTTCGCAACAGGTCATTCCTAGGTTGGCAAGGTGTTTGCCTATTTTTAAGATGTTTAGAGAAAGTTTACTCCCTTATTTAGCAATCTTTCCTAGAAGTCAGTAACTCTATGAACTGTGCTCATATCTATACACTTTGTGAGGTCTTGTGTTTTGAACTTAGCCTGTTTTCCCCTTCTCCGCTACTTCCTCTGCTTCTCCCGTTGATGAGACAAAACACACTCTCCTTTGGAAGCCATTTATTTATAATTTAATGTGTCACTCTCACTTTCCATCTACTCTTTAACTGGGCACTTGATCTCAATTCCTGTACCTATTCTAAGATCCAGACGAACAGCTGCTAATACTTTCCTGAGTGGACTTTTCCATACCAAGAGCTCACTGTTCATAAGAGAAGAAAACCAAAAGGTGATATATATATATATATATGTAGCCTACAGCCCAGGGACAATTTTGAAATCAGAGAAAAAGTGGCCTTCGGTAAAGCCACTGAAGGAGATGTTTCTTCTGTTAGGGTCTCAGTTAATCTGGTCTCAAAGGACATTCCCCGAAGTTGGGGGTAGATGATACTGTAGTTCTAACTGCTAAATCGCCATTAGTTTTCTATTAATGGGCATCACATATGGATCTGATAAAGACTGAGCCACCAGCCTTTGTATGGTCTGTGCATGATTTTAATTACCCAAAGGTCCAAGTGTGAATCTTTAACATAACTGGCTCATCATACTATGCTTCAACAAACTGGTTGAAACCAAAATACAAGATCTCCTAAAAAGAAGATGACCCTTTTCTCCTTTTGGTGAACTAGCTCTCCTTTCTAATCATAGTCTGCATGAATTTGGTGATTTTTAAAGCCATAACAGGAATGCACCAAGGAAACTGAATAGACAGTAACGTTCTTAGCCAGAAATCTATACCCTTGCTGCAAAAACTCTCATTGCTCTGACTCGATTTTATTTTGGTTTCCATTTGGAGTATATGACATTGATATTAGAAGCTATTAAAGTCACAAATATGATGATATCATCTAATCAGACCACTATTAAGTGTTTATTAAAATGATACCAAGGTTCCAGAAACAAACATAGAAGAAACTCATGAAGTTACAATATTTTCATTAGTTTTCGGTTAATATCAAGTTTCCGTTTATCAAAATGCACTGAGAGGGAAAAAAAAATCCCAATATGACCCCATGATGGTCTCATCAATAGTCATATTAATAACGTTACTGATGCAGAATCCATTGCAACCCTGATGGCCTTGTGAAGTGTTTACTATTGCCCTGAGTAATTGACTGGAGAAAGTAAGATGCTTAGTTTATGGGCATCTACTAAGCTACCAAGTATGGTTTTAGGAATATATAGCCATCCATTCTTGAACAAGTAGTGTCTTCAAAAGATCACCTTTTCAGTTGTAATACTATGACAACATTCATCATCATCACCACCACACACACAGCAGATACTGCGTTCTAGGTTCTGTTCTCTCAAACAGGTACATACTGTGACTTTGCCCATTTTACAACTGACAAAACTGAGAGTTGAAATAAATTGTCCAAAGACCCATGAATCATTAGTGGTAGAGACAAGGATTAAACCCAGGCTGTTTCGTGCCAGAGTCCTCCTTGCTCTTGTTAACTGCACTAAAGTGCCTCTTTGCTGGGATTCTAACATAGATGAGTCTAAGAGGGAAATCACACAAAATTACTATAACATATTGCCACCTTTCTACAACACCTGTGCTTACTAGAAAACAAAAACAAGATTAACTCAGGAAATGCTGCTATAACAGATTTCTATTTAAAGACTTCTAAGAGAAGTAGGCAACAAAGTTTTGAGTAACAATGGTCCCTATATACATTTGAAGAAGTAAAAAGATGGAAGGGAAAGGGTGACAACGGCTCTCACTGGAATATGTGACAGCAACATTTTGAAGAGTATTTTAAGAAAATGAACAAAAAGTTTGATAATACAGTGTGGCAAGGGTAAGGAGAAACAAACATTCACATAATGCTGGTAGGAATGTAAATCTATACAACTTCTTTGGAACGCACTTGGGCAACAGCTATCAGTTTTTATGATGCACTTATCTGTTGACCTAGTTAATTCCACTTTTAGGGACTTATCCAACAGCCATTCCTGTACAGGCATGCAAAGATTAATAAACAGAGGCATACTTTTTTTTTTTTTTTTTTTTTTAGTTTTAGCAGTACCAAAAAGCTGAAATGTTTATCAGTAGGGTATTGATTTAATCAACTATGGTATCTCCATAAAATGCAGTATTATGTGACCATTATAAAGAATAAAGGGAGACCTTAATATTCTTACATGAAATAATCCCTAAAACACTTTCAGTGAAAAAGGGCAACATCCAGAAGAATGCATTAACATTGTGTTAGGAAGGACAAGGAAGGAAAAAAGGTGTAGCAAATGGTTATAACTATACGTTGTATACTCACGGTTATCTCTGAGAGAATATAGAAAAGACTGATAATTTTGGTTGCCTCTGAGAAGGAGAATTTGAGTTCTAGAAAGGGATAAGAGTGAGAATTTTTACTTTTCCTTTGTTCATGTACAGTTTTTTTTAGCTATTTAAAAATAAAACCATCCCGAATTAGCAGTTACTAAGAAGAGTTTAATATTAAATGTTTAGGAAGCATCCTACTCTCATACTCAAATCTGACTATTATTGATACTATTAGTAAACTTGTACTTGAAGTGTTTTATGTTACAAAAAATATAAAACGTTCCAAAGAGAAATAAAATGATGTATTATTTTTTAAAAATCAGGTTTTGAATAAAGTAGAGCATGATCATTTAATATGGAAATAGAAATTCTCAGGTGTGATGTTGATGGTTTGATACACAATACAGAAGATTCCGCTTTGTGATTTTCCAACTCCACTAAAACTCTAACTGATATGGTCAGGCAAATGACTGAGAGTCGTGGCTATCCAAATCTTGGAACAAATTCCGAAGACGATTCCAGAATTTCCTTCCCAGAAGACTTTTAATAGTGAAGAAGTCAGCCTTCCTGTTGACCTGAGGTATGTGTTTCTGAGTTAATGCGATGAGCTAAATAATTCAGCTCTGGGATTTCTAGATAAACTAGGCCTAAAGATGAAATAGCACAGTCCGGTACCATGGAGAGGGAAGAAAGAGAAAAAGGAAGCACCCCCCCCCCAAAAGTCTAGTGTAATAACTGCATTTCACCAAGCTATGCCTAAATTAAGCAAGAAACACCCACACACTATTGACTTGGCCAAGACACTGAAAACTGAGTCTGCCTAAAAACAGACTAAGGCACAGAAGCTAACGCAAAAGGCAAAAAGGAAGTGCTAGGCAAGCAGGTGCAAGAGAAGGAATATTTAGTAAATACTAGTAGCCTTTAGAGGTATGACTTGGAGGTATATCCTGATGGTGTTATTTTCATATAGCTCTTACATAATTGTACTCTTCTATGATGATTCAAAGATAACAGAGTCTATGGAAGTGGACAGAATTACCAAAGCTGTTCTCTCACACAAGTGACCACGGCGTGACTCTTGAGTGTTTTAAGGTCACTGTGTTTTTGTATGGCACTCCATTTCTTGTCTCCTTTAGATCTAAGAGGAGAAACACCGACCCTTGTTACAGGTAAATTAAGACTTCAAGTTCAAAGTAATTTGGGGGGGGGTTCCTACATCTGCCTAAATAATCAGCATGTACACAAACTCACAATTTCCATATGATATATACACCTCTTTTTAGAAAGATTGAGAAAATGACCATACACAGAGGAACTGGCCTTTCAGAGAAGGGAAAGGCTGAAAAACAAAAGGATGAAAGTGATACTCATTTTTCTGTGTTCATTATGTTCATGAATTTCACCTTCATATGTCATTCTTATGACTATACTATATTCATAGTATGACTATGCTGCACACAGCTTGAAAGGGAGAGAATAAAGTAGGGGTTAGGAAATCGTCGGGCAGAGTCATACTCAGACAAGGTAAAAAACAACAAACCTTCTTCCATACTTCGATTTGAGCAAACATCCATGAGACCAATAAGAAGTCCATACCTGCTTTCAGAACTGCACACTTCTTAGGGTACCGCCAGCCTCATGGAACTGGAACCATAGGAACAGGTGATTTCCTCCAGAAATTCCCCAGAAAGTAGCCCTGTTTTCTTTAGTAGTGCTCCAGGCCACCCTGTAGTTCAATCACCATGATGACTGCCAACTCTGTTGATCTTTTGCAGTATAAAAGTAAGTCCTAAGCTGGAGATTTCCTGATTACATATTTTTTAATATTCCTGCCAATTGAATCAAATCCAGCAATGTCCCAGTTTCAACCAAAGGCCTCGATTTGTATACTAATATACGTCTGGGGATAGAAGCCAGAGAAGAATTTATGTGTGGTATTCTTGGAGGATTTGGAAAGCAGGGGTAGCAAGATTTAGAATGAATAATGGTAAGTATATCATAGCTATTATGGGGAAAGACAAAGCACTGGAAAAGAGAAAGAGAGGAAGGAAGGCAGAGAAGCCGATTTAAAACAAAACAAAACAAAACAAAACAAAACAAAACTGTTTCCTATTCTTGGAAACCCTCAGCGTGGAGCTGGGCCAAAGTCACTGACAGAAGGACCAGACAACAAAGGCCAAAAGAAGGAGACTTTCATCTCAAGATCACTGTCCTCTATTATGGCCAGTTGCCTTCTCCTTATACGAAGATCATCCTTCTTATTCATGCTCTTTCCTCCAATCTAAAGAGTATCACACAAACCCCTGGAAACAGCAATTTCCCCAAACATTTTGCAGCAGATGAAGAGGAAAAAGATAGATGATATCATTCTGTATTTTACCTGACTTTCCAGAGGACAGGCATTCTAAAAAAAGAATTACTGGAAAAGTGCATGAACTTAAATTCAAATGTGGTTAAAGCTTAATTCAGTATGTTCTTTCAAGGGAAAAACGCAGCTCTGTTCTGAAACGTGAGTAATGACACCCTCTGACTTCTACTGAAATGACACCTGAGACATAAGAGGAAAATCTCTCCCTCTCAAACTCAGGCTACAAATCAATCTCATCACAAAAACTGGGTGAGAAAAAAGCTCTGCACACCTAGTACAGAAACAGCTTGAGATCCCAGAACAGACTGAACTATGGACTTTGACATCTAGTCCACAAGGAGAGAGGTTGAGAAGTTCTGATTACTTGGACCTGTCTTCGTTGCCTAAGCTTCTCGAGCTTTTCCACCCAAGTGCCAATAATGCCAAGGATGGAAAAAAGAAGACACATGATAAAAATGATATGTCTTTGAATTCTTAGTTTTTCCTAAAACCTAAGATTCATAAACTAAATAAGATTCACACTTATTTGCATTCTTCTGCATAATGTATCACTTTGGTCTCAATTCAAGTTTTTACTCCAAATCAACAATTAAAATTGACTTCGAGAAAATGTGTCACTTTCACTTTGTGACTCTCCATTCCCCTGGGTACACAGCTACATACCTCAGCACTCAAGGTATTAGATTAAAGGACTCCTGCCTTGTTTTGTTTTCTTTGGTTTCTATTCAACCACTGTTCAATTAGTGGGCACTACGTATTCTTTCTCCGATGTTCTCCCCAAAATTAACTTCCTCAGTATGTTAAAGGTTTATCTTAAGAATTCAAAATTGATTTCCAAAATCCAATCTTGGCTCTTTACCTAAGTAATGAACTAAAACTAGTTATACTCTTTCTATACTGTGATTGAAGTAGGGAACACATCTTTGCTGACATATTTCTTCTCAAAGATAGTTTTGGTGGCTCTGAATAGAAAATCTTTTATCAGGTTTAGAAAACCTGCTGGCATCTATGTCCTGGAAAAGAGGCATTGCCTTCCTAGAAGAAAGAATTCTGGAACTTGTCTAACGATGACTTTTCATGGCTGATCAGATGAAATATGTGCAATTAATTGCAAGATAAAGTATGGATAGAGCACAGAAAGCAAGTCCAGATAGCCCGATCAAATAACTCCTTCAATTCTCTATTCTGCAAATAAGTATCTAAGCCAGATGTTAGATTCAGCTTAGAATGAGATTTTTCCACCTTCATGCTTTCCATAAATGTACTATAATTTTTAAGAAGCCAAACACAAATGATTACATATTATACGATTCCATTTATATGAAAAGTCCAGAAAAAGGAAGATTTATAGAGATAAAAGCAAAGTGGCGGTTGTCTAGGGCTACGGGTAAGAGCGGGGATTAACTGCAAATGGACATGACAAAAATTTGGGGGGAGGGAATTTCAAAAATGTGATTGTGGTGGTGTTTGGACAACTCTATAAATTTAATAAAAATCACTGAATTGTAGGCTTACAGTGGATGGATCTTGTGGTATGGAAATTATATCTCAATAAGCTGCTTAAGAAAGAGAAAACGCCAGTCTTTAGAATAAAGGATGTTTCAATTAGGCTTTTAATGATCTAAATATCATGAGAAATTTCTGGCTAATTAGAAATGTTTAAACACAGCAAAATAGGACACTGCTTAAATTAACTGAAAATGACGCCAAGACAAGCAAGCACAAGGCACTCTACTTTAGAAAGTGGTTGTTTATATCGATTTTTTATATTTCTTTTCTTTTGTTAATTACGTGGAACATTCACCCCCCCCCCCAAAAAAAAAGTGGATTTGGGCTTTATTAGTTTGTCATCCTGATAATCAATCTCCCAAGAAAGAAGGTTAAACTAGCAGCACCTGTAAAACACGATGGAAGACACAAGTAAATAAAATATAAAAGTTGGATTATTTCCTTTTCTGAATTTGTTCCTACTGAAAGTCCCTAATGAGGAAAGAAGTAAAAAATGAGGGGTAATACTGAGAATCATGTGTGTTAGATGCTCGACCAATCTAATGTTGTCTTCCTGGATCCATAGGAGGAACATATCCCCAGCTTCCTTTGCGTTTTGGATGGAGTCATGGTTGACAAAATATGGGCAGAAGTGATGTACTGGGCCATCACTTCCTGGCAAGACAATAAAAACACACTGCATTATATCCAAACTCTTTCTCTCTTCCCTGTGGATATGACTGGAAGTGAAGAACTCCAAGATGGTAGACCAAGGTCATGAAAGAGTCCCAGATGCCTGAACTACTTTCTTGAAGAGAGCTGGCACTGGCACTGAATTTTGCCTGAAGGAGAAATAAACCTGTCTTCTGTTGAGCCATCGAAATGTTGGGATTGTTTGTTATGGCTAATTACCCTAATTACCCTAGTTAGTTATTCAATTATCTTAACTGATATAAGATGCTATAAGACTCAAAGTATATTTCTTCCATTCTTCCTTTTATCAACTGACCTATTCTTTCCCTCCTGCCCATCCTTCCTCTTTCTCTTCCAGCTCCCTGACCTCATGACTCCAGTTAATGTTCATTTGGGAGACACAAGAAGAAACACATGAGCACTATTCCACCTGCACTTCATGAACACCCTTCTTCAAGAACCAGAATATTTGAATGGGATAAAGTAAAAATACTAGGCTCCAATTTTTCATTCAGAAGAGCCAGAATGTGTCTCAAGTCTTTGGTCAAAATGTTGCATTATCACCAAGAACAACGCTTTGCGCTCCCTCTGAGGGAAAAAAAAAAAAAAAAAAAAAAAAAAAAACCAACCCTACAGTGATAAATGCTGGGAAAGAAATATCAGAGTTGGCAGCCACCTTCTGGGTCATGAACTTTGCTTTTATTTTCTGAAGCTTTCAGTAGTGGAGAAGTGCATTCTGGTTGTTCTAATGCTTTTTGTCCACCCCTGAGGATTACTTTCCCAAAACAACAAATTACCATTTCAATTCATTTTCAAGTTGTTTCCTTATCCAGGTGCCCTTTCCTCCTTTTCTGCATAAAGAGCAAATGCAAGGAAAGAAGACAGGACCCACCCCAATTCAGAAACCACGCCCTGGGCCACACTCAGCCCATGATCCTCACCCCAGCCCTTCATCTTGTCAACCCCAGTTCCCCCCAACTCCATAGTCAGAACACAAAATAATTCAAACAAAAAACAGCTCATAAAACAGTAAACAAAATAAAGTCAGTTTTTCTTTTCTTTAAGAACAAAATGAAACTTGAGGGAAAACTTACTGGAGTTACAGTTTATCCTGATACAGTCTAGATGGGGAAAAATAAATGAAAGATGAAATTGCATCCTTCAAGGTAACAGCTGCAGACATCCAAAAACAATCAGTCCACCCTTCCGGGGACAGACACACGCAAGAAATGTGGCCATTTTATATATATATATACAGTATGTACAAGTTTAAGGGTGGGTGTATATGTACAGTATATTATTTAGTAAAGTTGGATACATATATATATACACACACACACATATATATACACATATGTATAGAGATATATACTGGTATACATATATATCCACGATAGACACCGAGTATGCTGTTCCTTTTTTTTTTCCAAAAACCTACTCATTTATATAAAGTATTTCAAACCTGAACTTGGAAACATTAATTTTGTTCAACTTGGAAAATTATGCAAAAATTTCCCCACCAAATGCAGGTTATATTCTATCTCCCCCTATAATGATTTTCTTAAAATTTATCTTTAAAAGTAGCATCAACACGATTTTTGTATTAGTATTCCAAAAATATATTACCAATCTGACACATTGTTTTTTTTTGTTTGTTTTGTTTTTTTAAATCTGTCCATGAAGTTTCTCAGTGCAGTATTTAACCCTTTCTCTTTTTCTAAAAACGAACTCCCTCCACCCTCTTCTTTGCTCAGGCCCCAGATGCTACAGAAATTTACGTAGGCAGACTTGCCATTATCCCTAGAGATAAGGAAAGGGTTAATACCACCTGGTCATTTCCTGTCATAAAATGGCCACTTGCAAACAGCTAACCGCACAAACACCCATCCCAGATTTTAGAGAGGTGGGGTTGGGTGTAGGGTAAAAGGAGTATGATGTTATCACAATTGATTGGGTTCTCTGCTATTGTTTCAAAGGCTCCCAAACCAACCCACTCATGAAGCCCATCTCCGTCTTCCTGCCTGAATGCTCAGACTGAATCAAGTGCCTATAGCATTCAAGGAGAAGACGAGACAGGTTTATGGGGAGGAGGTCTTGGGCACCTTTGAGAGCCTATCTATTTCACTCTATAATTCTGCATCTTGAGGGAAGAAAATTCTTTGTTTTTATATTTTTTAATGGGAAAGAGAGGGAAAAAAGGGTGGCTAATTTTCCAGTGCTGGTAACCCGACAGGGTATCCTATGTCAGAGATCTGAGTATCTATCCTTTTATTAATATCTGTTTAGAGTCATGAACACCCAGCACAAAAGGTCTAGAGTAGAGTCAATGATTATCAGTAGGGGATTGGGTAGAATGGTTAAAAAGGGTCTCAGATTAGTTGTTACAAAGTTGCCCATTTGAAACTAAATTTGACTTCTCATGGTGGGAATTCCAATAAGAATTTGTTTAAAGCTAGATACTAAAAAGTAGAAGTAACACAAGAAAAGAAAAAGAAGTTACAGGAAACAAATACAGTTAGAAACTGAGCTCCTCTGCCTAAGGCTGACCCAGTAGTTTTGGAGGACTCGTCAAAGATAATGCCACCATTTGAATTTCCCAAAGTAAATCATTTTAAGTAAGCAAGTGAAAGAGGAACCAGTGGCAAAGGACAGGGCAGAATGAAACTACGGAGATCCCGATAGGAGAAATCTAGAACACCCAATCATTCTGAGGAAGGAGGTGGGGTGCTTATTTGATCCCCAGAAGAACATCTCTTGAGAAAAATCTGGGTTTGGTTTCGTGCGGTTAGGTTTGTCATGTGTCGTCAACCGCAACAGAAAAGTGGGAGCAAACAGCCCTGGAGCAACTGGTACGATCACCAAACAGAGGAGGCCATGCCCCTGGTGAGGACTGGGAAGGGGGAGGGCAAGTAGGGAGGAAGGGGTGGGGCTTCAGCTACCAGCTGCACCTGCCATCAGCCAAAGCTGGAGAAATGCCCCTTCCTGATGTTATCAGGAGACAGGGGAAACAGGTGTATGGGCATGCTTAAGAGAGAAGGGAAGGAAAGAGTGGGCCTGAAGCAACAAACCTGAGAACTGTCAACAAGAAGGGGTTGTCTTCCTTCGTTTCTATGCTGTTGGGGATTTTATTATTAGATAAGTACCTGGTCTAGGGAAAAGTGTTGGGTTCACTCAAATGGTTCCATGAACTGAATGGTGTCTCTAGTGTGAGGACTTGGAGCTTTTCGGATGGTAGACAACTGGTTAAGCCAAGAAGTGATGAATTATGTCGATACTTTACCTGAAGAATAAGTGATTCAAGGAAAAAAAAAAATCTACCCCAGTGCCTTGCTCATAGGCTCTGAGAGGGGAGCCTTGATAGTGAGGATGTATTTTGTAATGAAATGTGAATCCAGGGAATTGGGCTGGGAAAGGAACTTCCTCTAGGTCTATCTTGAGTAGCAGCCAAAGTTCAATCTCTGCCTTACCCTTGGCAAGATATCTGAGCAGAGTATGTGTGTCTGTGTATGTCTGTGTTGTTCATCCTGTTCAATTTAGATGTTTTTTGTTTTATTTTAGTAAATGAGAAATTATTATTTTCTAGGTTAATAAGATTTGGGTTCAGAGCCTGGAAGAGGTGAATGTTTCTAGGAGTTGTGTGTCTTCAACAATGCACACTGTTAACAGTCGTCAGCAAGTCCATGTTGCCAGAGAGAGAGCATCTAGAGAATCTGAATACAATTTACCAAACTGCATGACACTCCCTGTGAGCCTCCACAATTGAAGAAGGCTTGCTGGTGTTCTGGTGAGGATTCGAAACGGCCATGAATGAGATGCCAGTACTGACTGACTTTCCAGCTGTATGGCTCAATTCAAACCAGGCACTAAGGAAAAAAGACTCCCTCCGTGCATGTTTAAAAGGTAACCATCATGAAAGCCGTTAGAAGTCATCAAGACTGCCACATCATTGATCCATACAGTATTGACCGGTGGAGATAACAGATAACCCACGTTGATCCAGCATTTTAGAAAACCGGGTTCTAGTCTCAGTTCCGTAACATTTTATGTTAGCTTGAAAAGTCCTACATTTCTTTCTTTGTCTCACATCCGTAAATGTAAGAATAAAAACACTTCCTTGGTTTATCTCACAAAATTACTGGCTGACTGAAGTAAGGTTTTTAAATCTTTAAATATACTCTAATAACAAAATATTATACGTTTAAATTGTAAGGGATCAAAATATGATTGATCAATCTCTCAACTTTCAAAAACGGGCTGTGTGTTATAGGACATTTTTCATGCCTGCTCTCACCACACCTGGCTGTCTTCAGAGAGTAAGGGCCTTGGGACAGCCCAGTCTCCTTGACATTTAGGAGATGGGTACATTACATCAGAGAAATATACACTGGGCTTTACATCATGAGCTTATATGCATGACCAATTTGAAATAAACTGTAATATCATTTGTGCCTAGGCTAGAAAGGAGACACAACTGAAATGGGGAACAAAACGATCATCTGAAGTTAGTTTTTGCGGAGTAAGAGTGAACGCAAACCCTGTTTAGAGATATTTTCTTCTCTAACGAAGCAAAGGGAAATAAGAACGCTTCATAGGAGAAAACATTCACAAAGGGGTATATTTTGGGGAGGGAAGGGAAAGAGAACCTTTACACAAAGCATGAATGTAAAATTTTGTATACACAAGCGCACGGAATTTCAGTTCGGTTTTCCACGTTAGGTTTGAAAGAGAGGTAAATAAATTCAAACCAGTCATTCTGGTGAACCATACTCTCCAGGGGAAAAAAGAAGTCACTACTGCTTCTGAAGAGCACGGTGGTCTCCAACTCTGTCCTGCCTAAGATATCTCAACTTCAGAGGAGCTAGACTGAGTGTATGCTAGTAGGAATCAAGAGGCAAATGCAGTTTTTTTGAGAGGCACTTCTCCCAGATTTGGGGCAAAGTTTAAAACAGAAAAATAATGTTTCTAGGAGTGCACATGGGAACTCTTACTAACCACACATGCTCATGCGCACATGCCTGCATGTGTGTGCGTGCATGTGTGTATGTGTGTGTAAAAGAGAGAATCTGTCCATCTCCTTCCTTACCCCTTTTTATCTTCCCCCATTTGTATCTCCTTCTAAGATATGAGATCTACCACAACTGGCTTTCTCATTTTATAAAACAATGTCTAAGAAGGAAAATCTATTTTCTGTTTAGAGACACTATACATTTCCCCAGGATTCCATAAGGCTAATCATCCTTATATATGTGGTTCTATCTTACTTTGAAATAGATACAGAGTTAAAAATTGTCTTCATCTTCTTCTGTGAATTATTTAGGATGTTATGCTCGTTTTTTTGTTGTTTATTTGGGTTTTTAAATTTTTTTTTTCATCTCTCCTATTTTTCGGAGAAGTAAACAATCAGTTACTAGTTGTTGGTTTTAGGTCATATACACCCTTTTGTTGGTTTGCTGGAGGTGGGGAGGACGGTGTAGGGAAGGGAAGGTGGGAGGGACAGGGGTATGCCAGCCCCTGCAGGCTGCTCAGTACGCTCTGTTCTCAAGGCTGTTTGCTATGCGGGCCGCAGGCTTTGGGCCTTTGAAGGGTTGAATACCATCTTTTGATTTACCATGGCTGATGGTGGGGAGGATTGAAAACTCAAGAACACAAAGATCCAGCAAAAACTAAAACAAAACCGAAAATAACCAAACACACACATACACAAACCAAAGAAAAACCAACAAACACACTGATGACAGAAATCAAATGAGGTTGGACAAGAAAAAGGGCATAGTGTTGTAAAAGCTGCAAACTGGAAGAAAAAAAAAAAAAAAGACATAAGTAAAGCCACTGCTCAAAACAGTCCTCTGTATCCTAGAGATTTTTAGGATCATAGTGTAGGCATTTTCCAAGTGTGACCAGTCGACCTGACAGTAGGTAAGACTGGTACAGATTCCAAACTCCACCTTCCCACTAGGCCATCTAGAGTTTTATATGGTCTTTCATCTGGTGCATTTGTCCGTCATGTCTTCCCCATGCCTCTGACGAGCAATCCCACTGGAATCTTTATAAAGGAGATCTGTATCCAAACATATGTGATATACCCCAAACAAATGCATGGCTTAGAAAGCTTGGACTCAGCCATACCCCTCATCCTGTTGACACGGGGCACTGACTTTCCACTGAGTAGAAATGAGGTTGGTTTCTTTCCTTCCAGAAATCAAGAGGTCCCCATCCTCCATAGAAGATCAATTAGAATTCAGTCAAGAAGGTCAGTAGCAGGAGAGACTGTGAGGCCATCAGGAGGGGAGTTTCCAAAGTATCTATTACAGGTAATCATAGTGGAAGAACAGCTCCTCTCCCAATAAAGCTGCAAATTTGAAATTGTCGTAATTTTTCAATACTAAGGAAAAATTCAGATGTATTACATGAGGAGGACAGAGGAATTGGTGAGTAACAGTGTGACAGGACATCTTAATAAAAGGGGCTGCTAGACGATGGGGACGAATGTCAGGAAGCAAGAAGGGGGTACATAGCAGGGGCCACATTCTCCTTCCACATGTCAGAGACTCTATAAACTTACAGAATTATTTCTCCAATGGGACAACAGAAACAATCTGACTTGCCCTGCCCGCTAGGAGAAAGTACAAAGAAATACCAGTGCCACCAGAATTCCCCATTTGCGGAGAAAGAAACAACGCAGCTCTCCTCCTACTCACAAAGCTTAGTTCTCTCCAACCCCAACTGCCCGTTTTGCCTCCATCTGCTGTCTTACTTCTGCCCTCAGCTTTGACTGTTTTGAGTGGTGACCAAGGAGTTGGACTTAATGGCAATGTGATTGATCAAAAGATGGACCAAAGTAGCGTGTTTTACACAAAGCTAAACGGTTCCAAAAAACCAAGAAAGGAAACTTAAAAAACAAATAGTCTAGTAAGAAAAAAAATAAAATAAAATAAAATAAAAACCACCACTGTCAGAAACCAGAAACTGACATCAAAACCTCATGCAGAAACAAGGAGAAGGTGTTTGTTGCTGTTGGGTTTTATCCTTGGTCTATCAAACAAGAGGTGAGCAGCTAACTTTTAAGAAACAAACAAAGAATTCAATCAAACCAATGAAAATCAGAAAAGAAAGGGAAGACAAGCCCAAACAAAGTGGCAGAGGGTACTTCATACGATACCTAAGTTAACCATGAGCTTGACACGCCCCCCATCCAGCTCCAAACGCAGGGTGTCCGCAGAGTCCCTGGAGGTGGTAGCCACCAGCAGCCCATAAGCTCGCTGGGACATGAAGCGGAAGGACACGTCCTCTGCCTCGGTGTGCATGACCATGGGCACGACGATCTTCATGTACATGCTGCCGTCGTAGCTCAAGATGGACGCCTCTGCCAAGAAGAATGGAGGAGATTGTCAGGATGAAGGATATCAGAGTTTCCCTCTGCATCCGGGGTAAGAACAGTGGGGGAGAAAGGGCACAAAATTCGTAGCCAGGTGACTCGTTGGATAGACCTCCAGTGCCCCCACTTTTCAGCTATGTGACCTTGGGAAGACCACTTAAACTCTGAGGTTCTATTTTCTTATTTGCCCTTAAAAGACATACAACAGCACAGGTCCCTGCCCTGGCCTACTCACAGACTTATCAAGGGTGCCGAATGAAATAACGGGTGTGAAGATGTTTTACAAACGTGAAAATGGTCCCCACAAATGGTAGTGACTTAATCCCCCGTGTTATAGACAAAACAGAAATGCATTAAACAAAACTTAGACTCCTGAACGTATTTCATGAAGAAAAGGAGGAAAGCAGCAATTTATAACCACCACGGGAAACAGACATTTGCCAGAGCTTCTAGGAGGAAAGAGCAGCAGCCCAGCCTGGTCCCAAAACAGCCCTAGGGACTAGGCACTGTAAGAGTTTGCTTGACTCCTTCAGAGAGGATCTACAGAACGAGAGCTAGAAAAACCACCACAAAAAGATAATGACATCCTGAGAACCAGTAATTCTACTTTTATTCAAATAGCACTTATCTAAGGAAGGAAGAAACTCGCTTTTGTTTGATGCCTTCTCTAGCCCAAGCACTTCAGCTAGGAGCGCCCCCACTCCACCCCATTATGTTAACTCACTTAATGCTACCATGCAGATCTACTAGTCCTATCTGAAACAGAAAACCAAGGCTCTTAGAGGCAGATGTTAACATCTTGAAGTCAGACACCCCAGATTGTAAGCCAGTATGTCCAGTACAAATCCAGGGCAACACCGTGCTGCTCAAAATGTGAATTTGTTCAATTGTTTATTTTTGCAACACCGTGCTGCTCAAAATGTGAATTTGTTCAATTGTTTATTTAGCAAATATTTTTAGAGAACATGGAAAGAGAATATCACTCACATTCCTATGAAGCCAACCTGCCACTGGGCTCAGTATCTGGCACTGAGTAGGCCTTCATTAAGTATTTGCTGTTGCCAAATAGTTGCTACCTACCTACATGTATATGGAGGGTTCAAAAGTGAAACGGAAAAGGTCCATAAAAATGGTTAAATGACCCAGGAAATATATCTCAGTAAAGCCAGGGACACTCAGGAGACAGAGACTGTGGCAGGTGAGTAGAGAAGTGAGGGTAGAGTTTGAGATGCTCTCAGTTTGTAATGAAAGAGGTGGTGGCATCAGATTTATCTACTGACGTAGATAAAATAACATCTCTATACACATAAAGGGAAAAAAGAAGGGGGAAGCTCAGACAAAAACAAACTATTCAATTTAACAGAAGCAGCAAGCATATCCTGAGTAGTTATATAACAGTTATTTGAGATTACAATAAAATCAATGGACTTGGGTAGATACTGGGAAGTGAATGGTTTTAGATTGTGAAATACCATGATGCGTTCATTTCTGATACTGTGTACCAGTCACTTTTTTAGGTGTTGTGGATATAACAGTGAACAAAAGAGACAAACATCTTCGGCCCTCATGTATAAAAGAAATCAGAATGGGAAGAGACCAGGCCAAGCACATGGAAGGTACTCAAGACAGTCTATGTCATCTTCATATCGCCACCCTATTTACACAACACACAAAAGGTCCATGAAAAGCAATATAAATACATCTGCTCGTTCCTGAGAAGCAACCATCACCGAGGTAATACCCAAGACATGCTAATAGCTGTACATTACCATCTGCAAACTCTAAAAAGATCACAAATAAAGGTGTAAGAGTTGCAGACACTATCACAATAAAAGACATATTACGAAGACGTATTCTTATACGGGAAATATAATCTAAATTTAACACATGCTCCAGATGTGAAAGAAACTATTTTATCTCCTGGAAGAGCAGAATCGAAGATGACAAAAATGATAGCTAAAATTTATTGAGCACTTCCTGTTTGCCTGGTGCCTTCTAGAACTTTATATGCATTAAGACATGTAGTGCTTCAAGAACACCACCAGGAAGACAATATCATTATTAGATTTTATAGATACCAGGTCACACAGCTAACAAGCGGCAGAGCTGGGAGTTGAACACTGGCAGTTTGATTCTTATGGCCATATCCTTAACCATTCTGCCAAACTGTCAGAGGGCTATGCCAGGAGCACACTCATGCTTCTAAGCACTGAAAGCATATCTATAATGCTTTATGGTAGAGTGTGGTGTTTGTGTCTGTGTGTGTGTGTGTGTGAGTGAGAGAGAGAGAGATACATACATGTCATTATTTAAAGCTGTATATTATTTATGAACATACACAATTATATAAATATAGATAATATATTTCTAAATGTGTTATATATGAATATGCACAATGCTTTATGTTTGTGTAATTATGAACACTACTGATTATTACTATGTACCTTCTACTGTACAAACACACACATATGTACACTCCTTTTTAAAAGAGATTATTCAAGTGAGCCATGAAGTGGTTGTTTTGATGTATTCAACCTAAAAACAATCCAAAAGTAATGGTCACGTTTATCCCTCTGGATATGTGTAGTGCCAGAATGTATGTATAAGTGAACGCATCTTCATGTCAATATTGGTAGTATCAGAGAATAAATTTCAGATGAGTATGTAGTTAAACAGCTAATGGTAAAAAAAAAAAAAAAAGTGTGTATCTCAGTGTGTACCTTTTTGTGCACCTTTGTGAGTGTGTTCTATGATCAACCTAATATTTTTAAGGGGAGTGTGATGAAGCAGAAAATTTAATATAGGAATCGGCTGAAAAAAAAATCCATTCCAGGAATCTTATTAATTTGCTTAAAAGATTTCAAACACAAGGAATACCATGAACAGAGTAATACTTTGAGGGGGGAAATGAGTCTGAACGAGGAAAGTTATTCAACCTGAAACATGTTGGACTACTGAGTCTTGAAAGACTACATTACAGGATGCCCACATAATAGTACTCACACAGTTCCCCTCTTTTGTTCCCCTTTCCTTATTTACTATCTCCTTTCAGCTTAAATGAATATTTCCTAGCATACTAATTTCATTCCTTTAATGGTTCTTTACTATATTTTTGAGCTACTTTCTTAATGGTTGCTCTAGGTCTTACAAAATACATCTTATCAAAATATACTTCATATTTATACTCAATTCCTGTAAGATACAGAAACTTTACTCTTACATAGCTCTCTTCCCTTCCTCCTTATTTTGTTATTCTTACCCACATTATGTCTGTAACAACAATACTTTGTTGTAACGATTGCTTTTTAAAAATATATGTCTTCTGGGGGCACCTGGGTGGCCCAGTGTTTTAAGCATCCAACTTTGGATTTCAGCTCAGGTCACGATCTCAGGGTCATGAACTCCAGCCAGCACTGGGTTCTACACTCAATGGGAGGTCTGCTCGAGAGTCTCTCTCTCTCCCCCTCTATTCCTCCAGCTCACGCTTTCTCTCAAATAATTAAATCATTAAAGAAAAAATAAACATATGTCTTAAGAAGCAAAGAGAAGAAAGGAGAGCGCAAATATATTTATAGAGTTGTGTTTTTTTTAATTAAGCTTATTATTTACCATTTCTGTCTCTCTTCTTTTCTTCTTGCAAATTCAAGTTACCATCTGGTGTCATTTCCTTTCTCCAATATAGCTTCATTCATTTGTGGTTTATTGTCAAATATATCACAATTCTATATGTTATAGGCCCAACAATACAATTTTATAGATATTGTTTTATGCAATTGTGTTTTAAATCAGCTAAGAGAAAAAAGAAAAAGAAATGGGTAATTATGTTGTCTGTTATCATTACCTACATAATTACCTCTACTGGAGTGCTTTGTTTTTTCATGCAGATTCAAATTACTGTCTGCTGTCACGTCCTTTCAGCATGAAGAATAAAAGGAGTGAGTAGTTGTTAGAAGGCAGGTATCCTAGCAGTGAACTCTCTGAGTTTACCTGTTATGTCTTTATTCCACCCTCACTTTTAAAAGACAGCTCTGTCGGATATAGGGGTTGTGGCTGACACTTCTGTGTCTTCTAGCACATCGAATGTTGTCTTGCTGCCTCTGGCCTCCACTGTTCTGAAGAGATGTCAACTGTTAATCTCATGGCAGTGCCCCTGTATGTGACAAGTCATTCTCTTCTTGCTGCTTTCAAGATTTCTTCTTTATCTTTGGCTTCCAACAGTTTTACTATAATGGGTCTGAGTGTATATCTCTTTGAATTTATCCTACTTAGAGTTCATTCAGCTTCTTTGCTGTGAAGATTCATGTTTTTCATTACATTTGGGGAATTTTCAGTTATTAATTCTTTGACTATTTTTTCTGCTCCCTTCTCTCTTTCTTCCCAGTACTCCCTTCTTACATATGTTGGACATTCAAAGGTGCCGCACATTTCTCTGGCACTCTGTTCGTTTACCTTCATTCATTTCCCTCTTCAATTCAGACTGTATATAATCTCTATTTATCTTTTCTCCAGTCTGCTGTTTGTTCTGCTGACTCAAATCTATTGCTGAGCCGCTCTAGTGAATTTTTTGTTTGGGTTTCTGCACTTCTCAACTCCAAATTTATGTATTATGTATATAATATCTCCAAATGGAAATTTTGAAGTTGAAAATAACATTATATAATTTTATCTCTTTACTAATACTCACTCTTTGAGCATTATCTTATTTTCCTTTTCTTTAAGTGTAGTTTCCTTAATCCTCTTAGCATATTTAACATAACAGCATCCGTGGAGTCTGTCTGCTAAGTCCAACATCTGGAGCCCCTCAAAGGCAGTTTCCATTGCCAGCATATATTCTTGTGTGTGGGTCACACTTTCCTATTGCTATGCATGTTTCACAATTTTTTGTTGAAAACTGGATATTTTAGGTAATAGATTCTAGCAAGTCTGTATATTGCTCCCCACTCCCCCACCTACCACCACCAGGACTAGCTCCTGTAGTCTGTCCTTTTGTTTATTTGTTTAATGCCTTGGCTGAATGAATTTTGTGATTTATTTGTTCCAGGCAGTGTGATGGCTCTGATTTCCCTGCTCAGATATTTCCCCGTTTTTATCTTTTAGCCTGCCTTCCTAGGTGTTGTCCCTGGATCAGGATAAGCCACTTATTGGTTAAATATTATACTTAAGTCTCTATAGTCAGTTAATTTTTATCCTTTCTCTGTTAGGTATGTGTGAATTGGAGACTTCTTTTGCAGTTCAGAGAGTGTAAGATTTTGCCTCATGTTCAGATAGGGACTAGTACTTAGAAGTTGCCCCTTCTGTCAAATTAGTTATGTGACTGCACTGTTTTGGCTCTCACATTTTTCTCTCTTCCATCTATAATCTCCCTTTTCCTTTCACTCAGTTAATTTGTTTTAAATTTTTCCTTTGAATTCTTGTAGTGCTAAGATTTCTTAAGTTATTCTACACTGCAAATGAGCTAGAGAATATAGCTCATGGGAAATTCTTCTGTCCTTTATTTTCTTCTAGATCAAATTCTTAGACTTTTCTAAGATACATCACTTCCTTTATTTTTATTTTACTTTATCTCTTCTGCTGTTTCATATTTGCATTGCATACTTGCATTGACTTTCCTGTACATACTCAGGTGACTCTGTCTAGATTTTCTAATTGTTCAGACATAGGTACATAGACTTGACTTTCAGATCCATCTACATGTGAAAGGCTTTGTATTTTTAGTTCTACCTAGTTGTTTTTTGTAGCTTCAGACATGGTAAAATATGGGGAAAAAATGAGGGGAGATGAAGAGCTCAGGCAAGATTGTGTATAACCTTCATTTAGCCGCCAATGCTGTGTTCTCATTTCCGAAACTTTTGTTAAGTGCCTGGAGCAGAAGTCACCCTACCTGATTACAGAGTGTGTCCCAAGGCAATGGAGGGGGATGCATCTGGACTTCTGATCCATTTAGTTCTCGTGACTTATCTTTTTATTCTCAGTCTTACTGTCTGTTTCTGGCGCATGTATCCCCCCCCCCCAATACACTGCCATTTCCACTATTCTTCACTCAAAAGTGGGACAAGATAAGAACGTCTACTCAATCTATTTCTTTTCCCTCTATAAAAGTATTAGGGATAATTTTCAGTATTTTTATCAACTAAACAGTACCATACCTGAGGAGCACAGGCCAGGTTGGCAGCCTCATCCT
Source organism: Ursus arctos (assembly GCF_023065955.2). Lineage (NCBI taxonomy): Eukaryota > Metazoa > Chordata > Mammalia > Carnivora > Ursidae > Ursus > Ursus arctos. Next base: position 22,817,867 of record NW_026622930.1, read on the forward strand.
GCTTGGCCATTCCTCTTGGCTTTACTTCCAAATCATTTATCTTTCTCTTACTTTTTGATATTTTTGACACTGAGTTATACCTCTTTCCTTACCTGAGGCTAATGATTATTTAACTGGTATACTCTTTTTTGTTTAACTCGAAAGAGGGTATTTCTGGCAGGCAACTTTTCCCTACCATCCTCCCACTGATCCTTTCAAGGTCAACCTTGTACACAAAGTACTATTAAATAATCACTTCCCTCATCCTCTTCTCTTTTTGTACCTTCAAGACATCCTCCTGCTCATTCATGCAGCTGTTGGCCTTACACACTCCTTAAGTGTGTTTTATTCTGACAAAACCTGCCAAATACACAGATTGCTTCCTCTCCACCCAAACTGGGCTGATCTTAAACAGTGTGCAAATTTATACAGGAATGCCTGCCAGCTTCTAATTCTGTATTTTGCAGCAGCAGGAACAACATAAATCTCTAGCTCCAAGCAGACCCAACAGTAGCCAACAGTTCTGGGGAATCAACAAAATGTTTGTAGGGCAATATCCTCCCTCTTGTGGACAAGGCTGAAAAGAACTAACCTTTCACATTCTCAAAATGCTGCCAATACATAAGTAATATGGGCTTCTCTTCCCCCCAAAAACTAGAGCACTGTAAAGCTAGGACAAAAAATTTTGATGGAGACTTCTCCCTTTAAGAAAAGCGGGTATGTACATGTGCATATTTTTTAGTATTAGGAAGGAAGGGAGGAAGGAAAGGTAACAGGGGATACAAAAATTCCAGTTTGTTATTAATGTATAATTTTTTTAAGAAAGTGCTCATTCAACCAAAGAATTCATTCAGCTTTTCTTAAATAGCAAATTTTCCTACTGAATTCAAAATGTAACTTAATTTATAAAAATTAAACATAACACTATTCATCAGGATAAATCTAGCCACTGCTTGCACAAATATTTGTTCATTCATTCAATGATTAAGATCTAATATGTGCCAAACACTGTGGTGAAATGCGGGGAGTAACATGGCTTCTGTCTTTAATGAGCTTATAATTAGTTGGAATTATAGACACAAACAGGTAAATTATTATACTAAAGAATGAACAAAGTGCTGGGGGAACTCAGCTCAGTGTCTACGTGTTTGCCTAGAGTTTTTAGGGAGGAGGGGTATAACTTGTTTCAAGAATGAGACAGAATGAACGAACAACAAAGGGAGGGGTGTGAAGGCATTCCAGCTGGAGGAACAGCGTGTATGTACAGGGGCAAAACTGACAAGGGCACAGAATAAAATCATATATCACAGCATCTGATTAATGGTCAGGGCGAGTTTGATGTGCCTAATGTAGAACAAGATGTCTCAACTGTGACAGTACTGACACTTTGAACCAGATAACTTTAAGTTGTGGCAAGTGCCCTGCACATTGTAAGATATTTAGAAGTAGTCCTGGTGGCCACCAACTAGATGCTATTAGCATTTCCCTTTAGTCATGACAACCAAAAATGTCTCCAGACATTGCCAAACGACTCTTGGGGGACAAAAATCACCCCAGCTGAGAACAATAGTGGTTCCATATGGGCTCAAGTATTTGGGTTGGAGTGGTAAAAGTTAAGACTAAAGAGTACGTAGAGGGTCCATTATAAGAGAGTGAATGATCACAGTTAGGAGGTTTTGATATTAGTCAATATAGCGGGGTTTTACACAGGAAGTGACATGATCAGACTTACTTTTCAAGCTAAGTGATGGTACAAGGAAGACAGAATGGTGTGGTGAGAGACCAGATGCAATCTTACCCAATTTTCTTCCAGTCACTATTGGTATTGCTCTATCTTTTAAACATGTTATGAAATTTCAACACATAATATTTATAAAGGACAGGGGTATGTTTCTGAGAATTGCTCTCTAAGTCCACTCAAGAAAGCTCTATTATGCAGAGCTGTAAGTACACATATAGGTTAGCCTCCCTATTCAGAAACATTGTTCAGTGTGCTGTCACTGTGAGTGCATAAGCTTGGAGTTAGAAGACTGGGGTTAAATCCTATATCTTCATGTTATTTAACTGTGAAACATTCTTAGGCCTCAGTTTCCCCATCTATAACATGTAATAATAAAACTGAATCAGTCAGGACACTAATAGCAAAGAGATAGCTCACTCAAATTGTGCCATATTATGAAAGTTTAGTAAAGGTAAATATTTACAAAAGTATAGGTAAGGCATAGATAGGGAACCTTCCAAGGGGTAATGCGGTATTCAAGGCTATTAAGAGCAACTTCCATTACTACCCTTGGCCTCAAGAAACGAGAGAAAGGTCAACTGCCAGAACTCTGAGGAAGAGAGAGAGAGAGTTATAAATGCCTCACAAGAGCGGTAACCTTAGGTCAAAGGGCCAGTTGGTAGTCATTTCACAGGGAGAGAGACAAAATTAAAAATTCAGACTTCACTGTCATCGTTCCTTCTCACCCCCTCTTGTGTGCTTCCCATTGGGCAAACTCAACTGGAATGCAGAAGTCAAAGGAGCCTGTTAATGCAATCCGTATAGGATAATCTTCCATGGTTCGAAGCTGAATGGAGAAGGGCAGAGAATGAGCTGCAAAAAGGAATCCATCACGAAGGTGAAGCTGGAAGCATGAATGTGAAAATATCCAAATATATTAAAAGGTGCTTAATGAATGTTATATGTATATGTGCACACGTGTGTGTTTCAAGTTCCCTGGTGTCTAGAGATGGCCCATTGCTTTCATGTGAGGATACTCCCATATCAGAGGTAGCATGGTCAATAGGAAGAGCCTAGATGTCAGGAGACCCATATTCCACTCCGAGCTCCATTTCTTATGGGCATGTATCTTGGGAAAGCCACACATTTTCTGACCTCCCCTTTCCCTTATGTTAATCTTAAATAATATTTTAAAAATCATATAAGAAAATACATTTGAAAGAAAACTGCAAACTGTAAAATGGAATGTAATTATGAAGTGTTAATTAGAACACTTTGTTTGTATTCATCTTCATTATAAAGTCTACTTTGATTAATTAGAGAAATAAAGTAGACATTCTGCTTTCTTCTATTCTCAAATTCCCTACACAATGGGTCTACTTTTATAATCATGGTAAAGATCACCCTCAAGAACCCCAGAGTCAGAGGTTCTGTTAATACCTTTGATGGTAAGCATGGCTCACAGCAGTCATGGGCAGACTATGTTCAGTGATGGACCCTGGTATTCTGATCCAGCTATGCTATTCATTCTGAAAGACAGACAACACTACTCTGGAGACTGTCATTTTTGCCCAAAGCTTCCTGCTTCTCTGTCATATATTCTTGCCAGTATTCCAGAGAATACATTTGCTCTCATTATTATTGATATCTGGTTACTAAAATTTAAATAAAGTTATATCTCTGAATCATCAACAAGGATGATTGACTGCAGGTACAGATCTGGAGTGAATGGATTTGTATCGTCATCACCTTTGCTTTATTCTAGAATGCTGTTACACAATAGCACTGAACTGATATAGTGAAGGGATACAACTGACTGCATGCCTGTCCTTGTGTTTTCCATGCTAGTTGTTGGTGTTCTGATTCCCAAATGGCTAGGAGAACTATTCTACACACAGCCGTGCTCACTGGAATGTGATTACTTTAGTACTGTCCAAAGCAAGACCAAAGAAGCAAGTTCTCCAGCTCAGCAAAAGCGAATACACTTTCTACCTGTTAACTTTTTTGCAATGCACCAGCTCAACAAATCTTTGTTTTATACACATTTTTTTTTCCAAAAAGAGATGAGCCATTATTTCAACATGAACCAAAATCAAATTTTCTGGAAATATAAATTAAATTTTCTAGAGAAGTCAAACCAGTGAAGAAATTTTCATAAGTCCAATTGACTAATTAAAGGAGAATCAGTCTGTCACTTTAACAGAAAAAAAAATAGCATAGAAGTTGTAAGATTACTTTCTCTGAATTGAACAAAACTTTACAGTTAAGAATATAAAATTTACCTGAATTCAAACCTTTTTATTTCATAACAGAGGAAATGGAAGTAATATATAAAAAAATTTCTTTTTCCTTACAGAGATATTAAAGACCTTTTTTTTCCTACTTGGGATCCTGCTTCCAAAATCAATCAGGCTGTACAAAATCAGCAATGTTCTGAAACATATGTCTCAAAAGATCTTTACAGATCTGGTTCAGAATACTTTTGATACATATACATGTTGTATATATCATATATGTGTGTGTGTGTGTGTGTGTGTGTGTGTGTGTGTGTGTGTGAGAAAGAGAGAGAGAGAGAGAGAGAGATAAGCTACGTCCAACATCACTTAAGCAGAGTTAGCTATGGAATGGGAGTACAAAAATAATTGTGGCAGTGCCAGACATTGAATTCAATGCACATAAGACATGAATTAAAAGATCTCTCTTCAATGAGCAAAAAGAGAATTAAGAGTGGGAAATCTCACAACTCTCCATTTTGCACAGCAGAATCTAGAGTGGGCCAGGTTAATATAGTGCCCCTGGAATTGAATTCCATGTAATTTTGAAATTATTAGAGTATTATTAAAATGAATGCTTGGTCCTATGTAATACCTCAGGCTGACACATCAGTTCACCAACCCCCTGGCCAACTCACAGTAGAACACGGTCTTCTTGGGAGGCTACATCATTTGCAGTATTCATTTCCAAATCATTAGGGCAGATTTGCTATGTCCATATTTGTCAATATTTGGCCGTATTTATTCAACACATTGTTTTTGAGTGCCTATTGTGTTTCCATGTCCTCTTCTAGACTGGAGATCTAGAGATGGACAAAACAGAACTTCCTACTTTGTGGAGCTTTCATTTTAGCTGGGGTAATGGCTGAATACAAGTAATCTTGTTAGCCTATGATGATATAAATGGCAAGTAACTATGGTAATACACTAAGGAGAAAAAAAATAGCAGGAAGATAATCATCATTTGACTGTATATACAGGGGTGGCATATCTCAGATTTTCCCATTTTCAAGCCTTCCAGCAATATATAGTTTTTTGGAACTTAATCTAGAAGAGTAAGATATCGGATAACTTCATCAAGGTGTAAACCATGGTTGTAGAGTATCCAACAGAAGGACTGTCTCAAGTCCTTTGTCCCAAAAGAGGGAGGTGCGTGCTAGGGCTACCACCATGTAAGGTAACAGGATTCAGGGGTAGATATTAAGCAAAGCCCGATGTTGTACTCAGCTTGCCAAAAAGAAGAAGAAGAAAAAAAAAAAAAAGCTGCAGCTGTCTGCAGAAAACTAGCACGCATCATACACAGGCCACTAGTACAGCCACGATAGAGAACACAGCTCAAATTAAGCTATAAACACCTCTTCTTGTCAGGGCCCCATTCCCCTGCAAACAGAAAGTTGTTTTATAGGGCTGGCAAAGTATACTGTAAATGATATTACCAGCCCACAGTTGATGAGTTTATAAGTCTACAGGGAACAAGTTATCTGGCTCTGTCACCATGCTTAGCTTGCCAAAATTGCATGTGAGGCACACCAGCCTGAGAGATATTGCTAAAACTTAGAAATGAGTCGGCCAAGAATAGCACTGGAGCAGAAGAAGGAAGGTACGTGGTACGTGACATTAATTTGTCCCTGAAGTTTTCCTCTTGGAACTTCTTTCTGACTCAACACCACCATTCAGCCGTCCCTGAGTCAACACTTAATTATATTGTAAACCACTAGACAATGAAGGGTTTGTCTGATGAATGGGTGGACAGTTTCTAAAAACTTCAAGTTCCCTCCCTTTAGCATGTCACCCTCGAAATGTTTCTGGTTTCTTGTTTATTTCTCTAACGAGAAGAAAGTACCTCTGTTTTCGGGGATATTCTTTTCCTTTTATCTTTTTATTTCCTTTCATAGTTGAGCTAGTGTCTTTTTTCAAAACACAAATCAAATCAAATCATGTCACCTTCAAGTCAAGTGCTTTCAATGGCACCACAGTATACACTAGCACTGATTTAGCCCTGAGCTCTGGATCTTTGATGATCTGGCCCCTGGTCACATCTCCAGCCTACTCACCTGACCCCACTGTGCCCCTTCACTTTTGCCTTTCACTATTGGCTCTCAGAATAAACCCTGCCCCTGTGACTTTGCTCTCGCTGCTACCTTTGTATGGAACCTTCTAGACTCCTTACCCACCTGCCAAATCCTGGCCTGTCTACTAAAAAGAAGCAAGCAAACCTCATTGACTCTGCCTTCAAAACTGTAGGAATGCGGCAGTGTTCTCCTTTTCCATGTCAACTCCCTTAGCTCAAGACCCTACCGTCTGAACTCTAGCTAGACTTCTAACGATCCCTGCTTCTTTCATTTGTTGCTCCCCATATTCTATCCTCCATATGGCAGCCAACACGATCCCTCCCTTCCCCTGCTCTATGCTCCTGTGCCCCCTGAATGCACTTAGAATACATTTATACTCCTTGTCTGACTGAAAGTCCTACATCATTCATTTCTTCTCTATAGAGTGATCATATATCCAGGTCTGGCCCAGACAGTCCCATTTCACTTCTCTTGTCCTGATGGAATTATTAATAGTACCACCTTTGACTCAAAAGTGTGCCAATTTGGACTTCAAACCACCCGGTCGCCTGACTTCTATAGCTCATCTGCTATTCTCCTCTTGCCCCTGGCAGCCCAGCATACCAGCCTCCCCTTGTTACCGTAAATAAAAACACAGCTTTGTTCTCACATTGGGGGATTCAGCCAACCTGTCCTTCAGCATGGACCTACCTGCTCCTTGATCTTCACCTCATTCAGGCCCTGGCTTCATCTCATTCAGGCCCTGGCCCATATAGTTTAACTATCACCTTCTCAGAAAGGTATTCCTCCAATGACCTTCTCTAACTGCCCTTCTCCCCAGGCTATTCTATCACATTAGCGCTCTTATTTTTCATCGAAGCACTTACAACATCTGATTTTTGTTGTTGTTGTTCATGTGATCATCTCACTCCTCCTCCTCGAGCTTAAGTCCATGAAAGCAGGTAGCTTTTCCTTTTTGTTTACTACTCTGTAGCTCTTTTCTAGCAGAGTGCCCAGCTCAATAAAAAAGATGGTGGGTGAACGAAACACCTGGAGCATCATCTTCTCTATGAAACCTCTCCCAGCTACCTGCCCTCCCTTCCCAAGAAACACTGACCATTCCTTCTCCGAGGCCGCATTCTATCTGCTGCATACACACACCACACACAGTTTTTGTGTGCATTCCATTTTAGTTGACATGTTTGGGTCTGTCTGGACACTGCAAGCCTATGTGATGGCAAATATATCTCCTATTCATTTTCTGTGTCATCTTTTTGGGGTTGTTGTTTGAAACATTTTATTTCAAACTTACCTACTCTCAAATTTATCTACTTACCCACTTCAAAAATTATACTAAGCATTCTCTTACACTTCTCGCCCTAGCTCCCCTAATGCTAACATGTTACATTAGCACAGTATCATTGTGAATAACAGAAATTAACATTGGTGCAACATTTTAAATAAACTTCAGATCTTAGTCAAACTGTATGACCTGCTCCACTCAAACTGTATGACCTGCTCTTTTTTTCTGTTCCAGGATCCCACATTGCATTAGTTTTTATTTTTCCTTAGTCTTTTCCAGTCTGTAATAGTTTCTCAATCCTTCCTTGTCTTTCATGTCTTTTTAGAGAGTACCGGTCAGACATTTTATCAAATATCCCTAATCTGGTTTTGTCCAATGTTTTCTCATGATGGGAGATGACATTATGCATTTTGGGCAAGAATTCTCTGAGAACCCCGTGTGTCCTTCTCTGTGCACATTATCAGTGGGTTCCTAATATTGACATGTCTTCTTACTGGTGATGTTTTCTTGATTATCTGGTTAAGTTGGCATCTCCCAGGTCTTTTCACTGTTAAATAACTGACTTTTCCTTTATACTTGATAAGTATCTTGGGGAAGATACTTTGAGCTTATGCAAAAAAATGTTTCTCCCTAAACTTTTCACCCACTAATTTTAGTAACCATCAATGAATTTTGTCCACAACATTAGTAGCATTTTGCCTAGTGGTGATTCTCTCTTGCCCTGTTCCCTTCTACATTTATTCATTGGAATTCTAGTGCTTTCTTGTTCATTTTTTATTCTCCCTGACCACGTTTATCATCATATTTCTGACTTACATGGGCCTCTCTATGTTCAGATTACAGCAGAGCAGTAAGTTCTCAGGCTGAGACTTGCTGGCTTTGTAAATGGACAAGCAACTTCATCTCTCTGAGCCTTAGCGTCCTCATTAGTAAAATAAGGAAATTAGCACATGACTCATTATGCTGTTGAGAGGATATTCAATTCATTTCTCATCCATTCATTCATTCATTCATTTATTCCTTCGTTCAGGCACTGGAAATAGAACAAACAAAAAAAGCCATCTTGACTTTTTTCAAGTCTTGACTAACCCAGGCCTGGGCATCTATTCAGCTTATTAGCAAGGCTCCAAAATTACTTTCTACAGTTATGATTAATAACTGTACAATTTCCTAGTCAACTCCGGATTCCAAAGGATTTCAGTGAGCACTCAGATCTGATTCTTCATCAACCAGAGACATTTTTTCAGTTTCCACTGATGTGAGAATAATCAAAGGTGTGCCCCCCTCTACAGGTGTGCAATTTTAGTAATTAATTTTTCCCAAACATATCAGAATCCTAGGAGGGAAGCCAAATTAAAACACAAGCAAATCTTTGATGAAAGGTAAATGTTAAAAGTTCTTAAAGGAGGGATCTCCTCTCTCTAAACCACTCTCTTCAGGTCTCAGTCTATGGAGGAGCTGGATCACTGTCACGTGGGCCAGAAGAAATATTTGAAGACAGAGAAAACTGTAGCTGGTAAATGTTATTGCTAGCTCTGGGAGGTGAGGCCTGCAAGGCTATTACTGCTGTGCTGGAGCCTGGCAGGCCCCTGCGGGAGCCTAGACAACGGGCGAGCGGATCACGCAAGCCCAGTCCAAATGTCACTCTAACATTTGCAGAGCTGTGTGTAAGTGCTTAAGGAGAGGTTTCCAGTGAGAAGGTCAAGGATGGAAAAGCTGTTTGGGGAGCTGAAGGGTGTATTTGGGAAGGTGCAGCCATTTTGTAGAGTATTCTCTTCCCTTCACATGAGCAGGTTTGGTTTTGTTTTGCTTTATATCACCCTGTGTGGTTTCCAGGCTGGCAGGTGCTCACATGGACAGATAATCCTTCAGAAAGGCTAATGCCAATCTCTGGTCTGACTATAGGGGGCAGGAAAAGAGTGTATCTTCTTCTGATTTCCATATCAAATATCTTTCATTTTGTTTTGTCTTCATTTTTATTCTTTAAGTGCTTAATTGGTTTTGTATGTCTACAGTTGAGGCTTGATATTTCAGAATTTAATATTTACAACTTTGACGTTTTCCCGGAGCGTCTGAATAGTTACGATATGCGGTCATCGACAATTTCCAACAGTCCCATTGAGAGCAGGAAGTGCGAGAATTTAGGAATAAACCGGGCTGTGCACTCAGCATCCACATGTCAGAGAAGCTAGGCAGTTCTTCGCTGCATTTTGAAATATTACATTCAAACAAGTAGAAATAAGAGAAGAATAAATATCCATGTACCCAAATCTGGCTTTTATTAATTCTTAACATTCTGATGTATTTGTTTCAGATTCTTTTTTGAAGAAAAAAAAATATTACAGGCAGAGGTAAACCCCCTTTGCAGCAGCCACACTCCCCTCTTCCCAGAAGTAACCTTTTTACTGGGACGTTCATCATGTCCGTGCAAGGTTTTATATTCTTTACACAGTAAATGAAGATCTTGACAAAGTATTTTGGATTATTTCACATGATGATAAACTTTACATAAATGGTATCATTCTGTATGTTATTCCATAATTTGCTTATTTCACTCAAGATGAGGGTCTTGAGGTTCCCCAACATTGTTCACATGCTGCTCCTCTATGGATGGGATCCCATTAGACACAAATACCACAATCCATCCATGCACTCTCTGCTGATTTAGACTGCTTCGTTTTCTTTTTCTCCATTGCAAGCAGTGTTCCAATGTACATTCTAGTAATTATCTGAATGGGAACTTGACAGTTTCTCTAAAGCATTTACAGAGTATGCAATTGCTAGGCCTAATGTTATGCTCAGCTTCAATATTAAACTGCATTCCAGAATGGTTGCCCTAATTATACTCCCACTATGTGGCATATGAGGGTCCTCCTTGTTCCTCCTCTTTGCCAACACTTAACATCGTCGGAATTATTAATTTTTGCTCATCAGGTGGTTTGAAGGAATAGCACAGTATCATTCGCATTTGCATTGTCAAGATTACTAGCATGGCTACACACCCTTTTACGTGTTTACCATCCATTTTGATTTCGGCATCGGTGATCTGTTTATTCATATCCCTTGCTCATCTTCCTGTTGGGTTGTCTTTCTTTCTTTGACTTATAGGACTTCCTTATACCACTTATGATACTAATCCCTTTTATATTATATTCATTGCCAATAGTTTCTCCCAGTCTGCGACTTGTCTATTATTAATCACCTTTTTCTTTAAACATAAAATTTAAACTTAACTGTAATCAAATTTATAAATATTTTCTTTATGGTCTGTGCTTGCTTTCCAACTTTTTAAAAGAAATGTCCACTTATAGGTCATAGAGCTTATTTATTTCCTTAATTTCCTTCTAAAATTTTTAAAGTTTTGCATTTCACAGGTAAATTTTTTAAATACTCTTTATTTATTTTCATGTTTGGTGTAAATGAGGTTTAATTTTCTTCTCCATAAGGATAATCAATTATCCCAGTACCATTTACTAACTAGTTTGTTCATTAACCACTGAACTGTAACATCAACCTGGCCATGCATCAGTTTTCAATGCTACATGAGACAGTTCCGGAGCTCTCTTCTGTCCCATGGGTCCATGTGTCTGTGTCACATTATCCCAATTACTTAGGGTATAAAATATGTCTTAATATCCGGTAGGGCAAGTCTTTTTTCTATTATTCTCTGCTCCTCCTCCCAGAACTGTCTTGGCTATTTTGGACCTTGAACTTAACATATGAGTTTATAGGGTCAGCTGTGTCAGGTTTGATGAAAAATTCTGTTGGGATTTTGAGTGGAGTTGTACTGGATTTATGAAATAATTTTAGGAGAATTGGCATCTTTATGGAGGCAACTCATGCATGAACATGATAGATACTGATGATTTATTCAAGGTTTTATTTTATAGTCTTCAATAATATTTTGTCATTTTTCATAAAGGTCTTAAGTCTTTTTAGATTTATTCTCAGCTACTTTATATTTTTGTTGTATCATATATAGAATTCTTTGTTTTACATTTTAACTGGTAATTACAACTGTAGAGAAAGCTAATTTAGCTTGTATGTTTATTTTCTATTCAACAAACTTGATGATATCTCTTTTAGTTTACCAATAGACCATCATAAACTTTCTATAAATGAGGAAAGTTCAATCTTTCTCTCCAACCTTTATGCATCTTGTTTTCTAAAAAATTATTTTCTTATTCTATTGGCTTACCTATCTACTTCAACAATAAAAACAAGTGATAGTGGGTATCCTTATTTTGTTCCTAATCTGAATAGATATGATATTTGCTATATGTCCTTGCTATTATCAAAATAAAAAAGTTGTATTCCCATCTAAGTCTGTTCAGATTATTTTTAATAATCAATATATGTTGTGGGGCGCCTGGGTGGCACAGTGGTTAAGCGTCTGCCTTCGGCTCAGGGCGTGATCCCAGCGTTACGGGATCGAGCCCCACGTCAGGCTCCTCCACTATGAGCCTGCTTCTTCCTCTCCCACTCCCCCTGCTTGTGTTCCCTCTCTCGCTGGCTGTCTCTATCTCTGTCGAATAAATAAATAAAATCTTTAAAAAAAATAATCAATATATGTTGAATATATCAAATATTTATGTATTTATTTAAGTAATTTGTTTTCCTCCTTTAATGTAATTTTCATTTCACATCAAATTTAATTAATGTATTTCCTAATGCTGTATCATCTTTACATTTCTAAAAAAATACCCTCCTCATTTATGACTTTTTAAAAAGTACAAAATGATATTTGCTGGTGGAATATTTAGAAACTTTATTAGAAGCACATATTTAATGCACATACAGTGGTGTTCTGGAATGGAACGTAGTAGAATGATATAAAACTAGGCCTGTTATTTCCATCCATGTCGATTCATTTTCTGAATCACATGAGGATCTCCGTAACAGTTAATATCACCGCTATGAGGGTCCCATGTTTTGGCTTTAGTTCTAGTGGGTTTCCATATTTAAAATAAATATGATATGGCTGGCACATTGTGAGTGTGAAATAATTATGTGCAGAATCAGTAAGGGTACCAATGCTTGAATAAAAGAAAATAAGAACAGAGAGAAAGAACAAAAAAAAAAAAAGGAAAGAAGGGAAAATTTCTCATGGCAAAATTTCAGAAAGTACTGATACTTCCAAAATAGTTTGTCAAGAGGAAAAAAAAAATGAACAAACAAAACACTGGAAGAATTTGCTTCTGCAAAACTCATCTTATTTCAGACTTGCTTTAGGAGGAAAGTAAGATAGCTCCAAATTTTTTCTGATCTTCGAGAAAGTATTTGATCAATGATTTAGTCTGGACCAAAGTTAACTCCACTAAGGAAGCAGTGTTTGTCTGAGGCCCCTTTGTAACTTCAAACTAAAGAAAGTCCTTGCTGTTCTTAGCCCATGGGCTACCATATGTAGAATTCCTTTACCCTTAATAAAAGCAATCTCGGTGTGTTAGACTTTTCTTATTACTAGGATGCCTGGGTGGCTCAGTCAATTAAGCATCTGCCTTCAGCTCAGGTCATGATCTTAGGGTCCTGGGATCAAGCCCTGCATCGGGCTCCCTGTTCAGTGGGGAGCCTGCTTCACCCTCTCCCTCCTACTCCTGTTCTCTCTCTCACCCTCTGTCTCGAATAAAATAAATAAAATCTTAAAAAAAAACTTTTCTATTATTGAAGATATAGGAAGGATAAACCATTCTCAAAAACAGCTGAAGTGTAGCGTGTAAAGTAGACACATCTGCCTCCTATTGACTCTTAAATTCTTTAATTATCAAACCAAAGGCCATGATACCCTGCAGTATCGAGCTTTGATTTAATGTGACCATGCTAAACTCCAATTTCATCTCTTCCTATGTTCTTGAAGAATCTTTTCAAGATAAAGCTCCTTCTTTTCCTCCAAAGGCACCACCTGATTTTATGATAAAGGATCAGTAAAACAGCAGCCAGGAGAAGAGATTGTCATTATTTGACCAGGTGGGGCTCTTTAGTCAAACACAGTAGTTACTCCAGGCTATCATCATGGATCAGTATCACTTACTATTTCAGAATAGAGATTCTAGCCCCAGACCTCAGAGTCTGAATCTCAATACTGCCTCTTATCAGCAATGTGACATTCAAAAAGCTGCTTGATCCTCTACGTCTCTTATTTTACCCTCTTAGGTAAAATAGATGTAAATAATACCTACTCTGTATGGCCTTGATGAAGATTAAATGTGATAATGTTTGTTAAATGTTTGGCATGGTAGATGGCACACAGCTGATTAATAAATGTTGGTTATTATTACACTGAGGATCAAATTCTCTGCCAGATAAAATAGAAAAGTCAAGATGGACCCATTACATGGAAGGGCAGATTGATAAATCATTAAGCATGACGCTAACATCTGCTTTACTTGGGAGTCCCAGGGAAATGACAAGCATTGAAAAAACAGTATTAAAAGATTTTATAAGTCAAACCTTCACTCTTTGGTCTATGTCATGTGTCCGCATTAGTCTCTTTTTATGCCAAAATAATAGCACAGTCCTTGAATACTAGAATAAAGTACAATAAATCTCTGTAGGGATCATGTGTGGAGAGATGGGCAGGGACCGGACATGAGAAGTCTTCTGGATAATAACAATCTGGGATTGTATTCTAAGTGTGACAAGAGACCACAGAAGGGTTCTTAGCAGCAAAGGGACAGGATTTGGTTTACATGTGCACACGGATGACCTCTTGTGTGTCCTCAGTTTTCTCATTTGTAAAAAGAAAGCCTCAAACCAGAGCAGAGTTCCCAAATCAGCAACATCAGTATCACCTAGAAACATGTAAGAATACATGTTCTCAGGCCTCACCGAAGACCTAATGAATCAGAAGCTTGAAGGGTGGAGCCCAGCAAGCTGTGTTTCACTAAGCCTTCCAGGTGAAGGGAAGTTTGCGAACCACTGGATTTAACAAACTCAGATGTTCCTTCCAGCTCCAAAGTTCACTGTTTCTAATCAAGTCCTTCACAATGCAGGTCACAAATCCTCTGAATGAGACTAACCCTCTACCATTTTCATCAGCAACACTTTGTTTTAGAGAGGAATTATTCAAAGAAAAATAAATAACTATCTAATGCACAGATCTCATGTTAGTACACATTTTATATCCCGAGCCAATAGATGAAAAGGAATTAACTATAATGCCACAATGACCTATACGTTTCCACTCATAGTTATCGACAGAATGAATTTCCCTAAATCCCATATCCCCTATATGATTATCTGCCTAGGTTTATACAAAATTATGAGGCTATTAGAAGGATTAGATCCATCTCTGTGTTACATAAAAATCTCCGCAAAGAAGGTATTTGATCAGAGACAAGATAGAACGATAAAAGGGCAGGCCTTCTGAGGTTGCACAACACAGGGAGAACTCTGGTTACACTACTGGTCTTACAGCCCGAATTAAAATGCGGGGCGGGTCTGGTAGATAACTTTTACACTCGGAATATAGCTAGCATTACATTCCTTTGTGCTTGAAGAACTATTCAAGAGAATTGGCTACATGATTTTGTTTCATAAAATAATTTTTAGATGTACTTTACCAAAGTCTGCTATCTTAGGTGATGGGTGTGTGATTATCTGAAACAAAACGAAGGGGCATGTCTTCAAATTAAAAAGAGACTATGTTATGATAACCAATAGTTATCTATTCTCTGTATCAGAGATACTTATTGATCCAGTAGACTATTTCAGGCTATATTCTATCCCACAATACAAGTCATTCCTCTGAACTGTAATACCAATTTGGAAATTATTTCTGTACTATCATGGGATATATGTTTGTATAGATGTTTAAGTGTTTTATTAATCTAAGCTTTGTACATGTTTACACACTGCACCCCTAATGAGATTGTAAGGAGCTCCTGAGCAAGTACCATGGCTTTTGCTTCTATTTCTCAACAGAGTTGAGCATAGATTATACACACTAGGTGTGGAATGAAAATATTGATTATGAGTCATGTTATCCAGGAGGTACACAGGCTGAAAATAAATACACTCGGGAAAAGGTACAGGTGAAGCCACTGATAATATTAAATGGGTACAGTGTAGTGGTTAAGTGCACAGATGCTGGAATTAGTCAGAGAGTTGGAATCTAGGCTAAGCCATTCATTAACCATGAATTATTCAGCCTCTATTTTTGACCATCAGGTTCCTCAACTCTAATAAAATGGGAATAACAGTATCTATTTCAAAGAGTTGCAAATATTGACTAGATAACATACATGATTCTTACTACATGGAGATCAACATGTAATCACTACTACTACTAATAATAATAATAGATACTCATAGCATAGGATCTATTTAAGATATATTTTGATATTTGAGCCATACAACATGTAAGGAACTACGATACCTCTCCAGCTATAAAATTATTCTCTTTGTTCAGACGCAGATGTGTGCTGAACTCTTGGTTTCATTTAGGCTGGGTACTAGATTCTTACGATGTGTTAATAAGATTTATTAATAACACAATGGAATATTATGCAGCCCTTTAAAAATCATTTTTAAGAACAATTATTAACACGGGGAAAGCTCATGCTAAAATTTAAGTGAAAAAAGATGACAGTGCTATAAAAGATGTGCTGTAGAACTCAGTTTTGTTAGAAACTATTAAATTTTATTTAGCTCATTAAAATCTACATATCTATATATGAAGAAAATATACTAAAGGGTAATAGCTATTAACTGTGAGCAGTGGAATCAGGGATTTTATCTTTCTTCTTTGTATTTTTCGGTATGTGCCAAATTTTCTGCAGCAAATACCCATTTCTTTGATGATACAGGAAAAACGTACATGTAATTTAAAATAATAAAAAGCCCAAAGACTTAGAACAACAGAGGGAACTGCTTACAATAGAATGTTAGGTTAAAAATCAGAGATATCAAGAAAATTAAGTGCACTCTCTCTGATGTATAAGAAAATGCTCACTGTACTGAAATGTACACTGCAGTTCTTTCTGGTTGATAAATTTTGAGTAATAGTTATCTTTTACTTTTTCTTTTTTTTTTTTTAAGATTTTATTTATTCATTCGACAGAGATAGAGACAGCCAGAGAGAGAGGGAACACAAACAGAGGGAGTGGGAGAGGAAGAAGCAGGCTCATAGCGGAAGAGCCTGACGTGGGGCTCGATCCCATAACGCCGGGATCACGCCCTGAGTCGAAGGCAGACGCTTAACCGCTGTGCCACCCAGGCGCCCCTATCTTTTACTTTTTCAATATTGCCCGGGTTTTTTTTTCAAAATGGGCATAAACTGATTTTATTAATTATATACACATACATATACATACACATGTATATTAACACATACATATGTGTGTGTATATTTATACATACATTTACAGAAGATAGATATTTAGAGATATCCCCCCCCTCTCCTCCAAGGGGCCTCAGGTCCTGATTTTTTTATCACAAAGTCTCTCTAAACCCCCAGGATTTAGGTTTCAGGCCTGGTATTTAACCAGAGCAATGCCGTGTGACTGCTGAGTCTTCTGAATAGAGTATCTGGCGTAGCTCGTTAATTCCCTATCTCTGGGAAACAGCACAGAAACTAAGTCATAGCCAACACAGCAAATGCAAATAAGAAATTAAGAAAGAAAAGTACATGGAGTATTAAAATTAATTGAAGAAAACCAACCTAAAACAAATAAGTAACTGTGTTTTGGTTTTGCGGGCTGGCGAAGATGTCGATGTTTGGGAGGACTGTCAAGCCATAATGACAGCCTAGTGACGGCAAAAGAGCCGGAAGACTACAGTACACAACTTAATTTGTCGTTCTCGACTGAAGTTTCTACACCTAAAATAAAAATTAAGAAAATAAAGTGAAGCCAAGTAAGGTTTAGAATCCACAGAGGAGGGAGGGAATTGAATTCTGCCCTGGTTCATCATTCTGCTATCAGAGATCCGCTCATGCCCTAAATGTAATTTGGAAAATGGTAATTCTCAGGTTATGGCTAATAGGCACCTCCCGGCAGCAGGGGAGTGGCTGGCTGGCTCACACCCCATGTTTTCTTCCCTGTTCCTGGGAAGGAAGGTTAAGGAAAGGAAGGGAGCAGGAGTCTTACCCCCTCCTGGACCCACAGACTCTCCCTCTAGCAGTCCCGGGAGCTGGGGAATAATTTAGGTTGAAAGGTTTTGCTATTGGATGGCAACGGATATAGAGGGGGCAGCCCCCATTTAGAGGTAGAGGGCTGGAGTTTGTTGGAACACTTTGCCCCTGACTGTGGGACCTTGGGCAAGTCACTCCTCAAGTGCAAACAAACCCACCTTAGTAAGGTCATAATTCTACAGTGCTGTACAAGGTTCCTCTGCTCAGTGTTTATTATGGGCCAGTCAGGCCTCTCTATTTATGAGAAGCATGAAGAAAACCCGAGTAAAAATGAGTTACAGAAAGAAAAAAGGAGATTGTAGAACTGAAGGACACTGCTCAAGTTTGCAGGGAAAAAAAAAAAAAAAACCCTAAAATGTTTAGAGGATTTTTTTTTCAAATTTCTTCTTTAAAATAGCATTTTGGGGGTGCCTGGGTGGCTCAGACGGTTAAGTCAGACACTTAATTCCAACTCAGGTCATGATCTCAGGGTTGTGAGATGGAGCCCCCACATCAGGCTCCGTGCTAGGTGTGGAGCCTGCTTAAGATTCTCTCTCCCCCTCTCACTCGGCCTCTCCCCCCTTAAGAAAAGAGCATTTTGGGCAAAAATGTTAAAAGTGCTACAAGACATTAGAGGTCACTTTGATTTTTCCCCTCTCCACTAACAGCTAAAACTTTACAGCTCAACATATAGCCGTTGACCAACAGTGTGAGCATCCCCTGGGACCCTGCAGAAATGCAGATTCTCAGGCCCCCTCCCAGACCCACTGGATCAGAACATGCGTCTCCACCAGATCTCCACAATTCGTGTGCAGATTAAAGTTGGAGACTCATTGACCTAGACCTGGTCTTTTCTTTTTCACTTTTAAGTATCCCTTCTTTTGATTTTCACTGACATTCCTCTAGTTTAGACCCCTATTATAAGATGGAATTTTTTTTTTAAGTCATAACTGACTTATTGACTGACTCATTCTTTCACTCATTTAGCCAGGAAATATTTACCAGGCCCTCCTAAGTATAAGGCCGGCTTGAGTGCTCTGAAGAAAACATTTCTGCTTTGTAGAAAGATGGACAGCAGGCATCCACAAGGAGGGAAAGCAGGAATGGTTCATGAAGAATAAGGCAGCCATTCCATTTTGATGGAATGTCCATGGTGAGTAATGGAAGGAAAACTGGCTACTTGAAAGCCAGGATCGACATCCCATAATGACCACTATTTATCGACAGCGGGTTTTTCCAAACTTCGATCAATGACGTAGCAATGTCCTACACGTACCATATCTATGTACTGCCTGAATTCTTATTTAATTCATCTTTTTTTTTTAGTTTCTTCACTACTTTTTACTTACGTAGATTTTCATTTTAAAATAAATTTATACTACTACTATACATGGAAAGCCAGTATCATCTGCCCACAGAAATTAACCACAAAAATAAATAAAATGGAAATAAAATAATGTTGATCGAGGAAAAGAACAGTGCCCACCGAAGACTGAGCCTGAGGCCTGGTATCTCTCTGCAAGTAAAGGAAATTAGTAAGAGGTAGGGGTTATAAAGACAAGCAAACTTGACTTTTTCCTTGATATAATCAAAAGAAGCACACATTCTCTATTCCAGTCCAGCCACTCTGTGTACGTGTGCCTTCCCTAGCACTCCGTAGAATGCACCCTGATGCCACTGTCTGTTTTTCCAAAGCATGTGCAGCGCCTTCAAATTCTGCCCCCTCATCTCCTCCATTCTGAGCATCGCAGCCCCCTTGGATCTCTTCTTTCTCTGCATTCTGAATAGGCGACAAGAAGTATGCAACTCAGCAGTTTATGCTAATTTGTCATTTCATGCACACCTGTCCTACCTCTAAAACGAGGCTCTGCAGCTCTCATAAGCCAGTGATAGGCCCCTATTAGGGGACAGATAAATTTATGTGGATGATGGTTAGATTGTACCCCCCGGGGAAGCACCTAGAATCCAACTGAGGTGTCAGGAAGTACTGAATAGCTTAGACATTGATCCCCCGAATTGCATGACTAAATCTTCCTCCCAAACTTCCCAGCAGCTGTCGTGCAGCACCTTTCAAGAGGTGGTTTTCTCTCCAGAGACCACAATCAAGCCCATTAGAGCTGGGGTTGCCCAGTCTTACTCCATGGTGCTACCTGGGAAGGTGTTCAGCGCGGTTCACAACAACAGCCTTCCTTAAGTGGCACAAAGCGCTCACAAAGCCCAGGAGACTAGAATAAGGCAAGCATTAACGCGAGCACAGAACCACAGGAGGGTTCTGGTAAAGGGCCCTCCACCAAACTGCGCTGCTCTGATTGCGACTTCCCTTCTACACGCATTACCTCTAATGACTAGAGAGGAAGTTACAGTGCCTTTTAAAGGGCTATTTGCCAGGATTCAGGACAGCTCCCTTTAGCACCTCCGGAAATTTGCACTTTTCTTACCGACCACATCTTTGTTTTACTTTGTCCCTTCTGTCTAAATCTGCTTTGCAATTTCCTTTTTTTCCTTTTTTTTTTTTTTAATATAGTAGAAACTGCACTAACTTGGAGTAAGAAAGCCTCAGTTCTAGCTAGGCTTTCCCTGGCCACGAATTCCCATTGGATATGGACATTTTTCGTTTATTTAAAAATTACTGATCAACCACAAAGTGCTGTACGCTATAAAGGACAGTCACTTCGAGTCCCTGTAAGTTCTCTAATTTTTTTTTTTTTTTTTTTTTTTTACAATTCTCAAATGCTCTTACCTATTCAGTCATTTGGCCACATTATTTCCCTCAGTCAGCAAATCTGCCACTTTTTAAAAATGGGAAGGGAGAAGCAAAAGCCATCTTTGCACATTTTTGCTCGAAAATACATTTTCATCCAGTGACCAAATGCATGGATGTTAAGTTATCTACAAAGTAAGTAAAATAGGTCCATATATATTCACTTAAAACTCATTCATATACTCTATTCCACAGAATAAACAAAGGCATTACCATCTACCGTCTCCGGGGTTAAAGTAAGGTTATAGATGAACTAAATTGGTTTGGGGGCTTTCCGGCAATTAATTTCCATTCCTCTGGAGTCAATGACTATAGCCAGATACTGACATGTTAGTGCCCAAACCCTGTCCCCCAAATAGTAAATATTAATTACGTGCTTCTATGTACCCTACATTGTGCCAGATGTTTAAGGGTAGAAAAGATATTCAGAAGCAGTTTCTTTCCATAGGACCTATTCACATATATTTGCACTTACCCCTAAATGGATAAAATACATATATATAGATATAGATACAGATATCTTTTCTCCATTTCTGCCAGTAAAAATAATCTTTTCTTGTCTCTTATTCTGTAGTGATCCCTTATGCAACTGGAAGAACAAGGTCTTGCAAAAAATGCACTTATATATAATGCTTTCTGCTGATAATCCATGACTAAGGACATCTCTTAAAACAAATGAGCCTTAGATCAATAGTATGTCTCTACATCTTATAAGAACTTTTTCTTGTACATGAATTTTGTTTTTCTCTAACTTACATGGAGCCCAAGGACAGGCACAGAGTGTTCTTTTATGTCTTGTAAGGCTTAGGAAATAATGAGAATAAGAGCATTCCCAGTAATCCACTCATATAATCATGAAAGCATGATAAGGAAACTCTTAGCATGTGGAGAGGCAAACAAAGAAAAGCAAATACCTCCAGAGAAATAAACTTACTTACAGATGTATTTTTCCTTCCCAAAGAACTCAAACTCATATAGTAGCTTAGCTGCTGTGTTAACAGTTTCACAAACTAGACGTCATTTTCTTTATAAACATAACTGTGTTCTACTGCATTGCCAACGAGCTAGGGTTTTTTTTTTTTTTTTTTTTTAAGATTTACTTGTGAGAGAGAGAGAGAGAGCATGTGGGGGTAGGGAGCAGAGGGAGAGAGAGAAATACCAAGCAGACTCTGTGTAGAGCGCAGAGCCGGACTCGGGGCTGGATCTCAGGACCTTGAGATCGTGACCTGAGCCAAAACCAAGAGTCGGACGCTTAACCAACTGTGCCAACCATGTGCACCATCCAGCTGGATTTAATGTTTTTCTCTGATATTTCCTGTTAGGGAACAGGATAAGGGCATGCTATACGCCAGAATTCCTATTAGTTCTACACAAATCATTACTGTCCTTACTAAAGGCCCAGTGTGTAAAGGACCTCAGGTCAGGCTCAGGGCTGAGATCATTTCCCTTTCTACTGTGCTGGGCAAACCCATGTTCCTAGCCCACCGGGATATGCAGGATAGTTCAAGAATGGCGAATAGGTTTTCCGGCACTTTCCAGCCCTGATTGAATGGTAGCTTCTGTCTTCTGCACTGTCCTTCAAAGAACACTGAGTCTGGACCCACAAGAACCAAAAGCCCTCCATCAGTTATCTTTGCCTACACTGGAAGGATGTGAAAACAGCTCACACTTCCCCAGGTATATGCCATCGCCCATTTCTTTGGAAAGACGAAACTGGTCTCACTGAAACAACCAGCAACCAGCACAGATAGGAGAGCACACTGTAGCTTGCTGCACTTTGAGACCACACCAGACAGATCCCATGGGGACCCCAAAGATCCTCCTCACCTTCAGCAGTTCACACCTTTGTGTAATTCCCTTCCCCTGAGTGTGTGTGGGACCTGTGTTGCTTCTAACCAAGAGAATAAGGCTAAGGTCAAGAGACATTACTCCCGTGATGAAGTTAATGAATAGAAATACATAAAAATACTTCTTTGCTTTCTTCACTGTTGGCTTCGAAAGAGCACGCAGCAATACTGTGCACTGCCAGATGTCAAGGAACTGGACAAGGAAAGCTTCCAGAAGCCTGGAGGCCTGAGTCCTATACTTGCAAGACACTGCATCCTGAAAACCACCATGAGAGTTTGGAAGAAGATCCCGAGGGTCAGATGAGAACACTTCCCTGCTGCCTTAATCCACGCCTGGACTTCAGACCTCTGGAAACTGTGAGGCAACATGTGTGTTGTTTTAAGCAGTTCAGCCTGGGGTGATTTGTCTGCGCCAAGAGAAAGCGAACTCAGGGAGTTACTGGGAAATTTTGTTGGAGGGAAGTGTAACCTGAGTGCAAGGACCTTGATGTGCAGTGAGATTTTTCCCATCCTGGCAGCGCTCTGAGAAACTGCAAACCTCCCTTTAAAGATAAGGAGAATTGGGAAGAGAGGGGTTCAAGAACCCTGCACCCGAGACAAGCTGGGTTTCACACTCGAGTAGGGCTATCTGACCACAAAACCCATGGTCCTTCCCGAGCACAACACGCGGCCAGCCTGAACGCACACCTGTACTGCAGCATTGGCTCTGCGTCACGTGATTGCTTCTCTGCTTCCAGGACCCACACAGACAAGGCACTGAGTCCAAGGAAGAAAGGCACTGGGGAGGGGAGGGGGTTCAAGGAGTTGGTTTGAAACTCAATTTGATTCAGATACCAGCAACCAGCTCTGGTGATTCTTATCCTTTAGATGTAGGCATCAAGCTGGAAATTACTATTTTTTTAAGATTTTATTCTTTTATTTTAGAGAGAGACAGAGAACACGAAGGGGAGAGGGAGAGAGGAAGCAGACTCCCCACTACGTGCGGGGCTCAATCCCAGGACCCTGAGATCACCACCTGAGCCAAAGCCAGATACTGAACCAATTGAGCCACTAGGCACCCCAACTCCAAGCTGGAAATTATTGATATGGGTGATGGCAGTGGAGAGGGGTAAGGTATTTGAAAGTTTTGTAAAAGCACCCTAAGAGCAATTAATGTGTTTTTGCAATGTAGTTGGTTAGGCAGACTACTATAAATATGTTCCTTTTGCAAATGATTACACAGAAGTTTATGGTCATAAACAAAACCACAGAGAAATGACTTTGCTTGTATGGTCTCATGTACTTTTTCCCTTCCCCATTGCTTGTTTTCCCCCTTATTTAGCTTTATAAGGAAGCTGTTCAGGGCAAAGAGAACTAGACGTCCTACAGCAAACAGGAGCTTGCCAAGAAGCACCCATGATTATTAAACATTTATACCAAGATGGCAGCTTTAGCTGGCGAAGAGTATCTCAAAACCTAGGTTAAGTGACTTCTCCTTGCAATTACCTCTGGCACTAACCCAAACCAAGGACTACTCGATGGGCTAGGTCCTGGGTCTCTGCATAAACACCATCTCCTTCAGCTGCACGGATTTCAGTCTGCCCAATGGTTCACAGATTGTTAAAGCCCTTTTTGTCATAACCACTGAGCAGCTCAGAGAATACCCAACTAGATAACGGGGTACATGAGAAATCTCTACCAGCTACAGACGTGCAGACTGAAACAAAGAGAAGTCAGGTGACCTTTGCCCAAAGAATCGATGGGTGGGGTAACAGCTATAATGCATATAGGTTTCAACGTTTATTCATCCAAAAAACAGTTATTGCAACCACTTGAGTCAGAAATTCACTCTATTGGAGAGGAGCAGTACAAAGATGAGGAAGCCATTGTTCACAATCTCACACTGACTCTGGGAAGGGAAATGAACTTGTCAAGGAGTCACTGTAACATATACAGCCCACTCAAGGACAAATGTGGAAGCTATGAAGTATGCCAGAGGAAAAGTAGTTTCCAAGAGGAGCAGTGAGTTGGGTTTTCAAGCATGAATAAAAGTATGCCAGGCAAACAAAGGGGGGAGGACAATTCAGGAGAAGGTACAGTTTGCCACACCGACCATGGCGTCAATGTAGCTCCCTCTCTCGAGTCTGCCCAGCTGCAGGTCAAGTAGTTCTTCTACGTACTCCCTTCACTAGCAAAACAAACTCTAGTTTCTACTTTGGCTGTCGTGAATGGACTACCCACCTTCCTCCCAGGCACTGACCTCTCAGTCCTTGGGTGAAGCTGGGCAGGCAGGTACAGTCACCTTAGGCCAAACAGCCCAGATAGGGAGCGTTGGAAGGTGGCCAGCCAGCTGAGCAAGGTGGAATGGTGTTCTCCTCATGAAAACTCCAGGAAGCCTGATCTAATTCACTGCCTCCACTTTGCATGATTCCCACCCTGAGCATTTTCTCGTAATGTTCTATGTTTAAGACATGACCACTTACTTCCTCTCTGCTAAGCTGTTTCTCACCACGCATTCCAAACTTTCTCTCAAGCCAGTAGTCACTTTGGCAAAGAGAGAGAAAAAATTCTTTGCATTCTTTTAACATACCTTAGGCTTGGCAATTGTTATTCTTTATGGAGCCAGAGAAAATCAATCATACACAGCTAAACAACAACAAAAAAATAAAAAATAAATGTAAAAATATCTATTATTAAAAATAAATAACAGGATTTTTCAAAAATGATGAAAAAAAGTGAAAAGTTGTTTAAAAATATGTTGCTCACATGTTGTTTTGGAGTGTGAGGAATGGGCAGCTTCACGCTGAGAGGTGAGAGCTGGTGGTTGTGTTTCAGCTGGAACACAAGGGAGCCTGATGGTGTGTGAGAAGTAGCAAAGCCCCTGGAAGGCCTCCCTTGCGTTCCTGGGATGCACTTCCTCCTCCACAGTCATTCCAGCCCTAGGCCCTCTCTCTTCTTGAACTCCTTCAATCCCTACTTCCACCAGCATCGTGCAATACATAACTTTCTTACAGAATATCTAACCTCTTTGGAACTTGATGTTTTACTTTCCTCCCTTTCCTCTTAACTACTGTGCAAATTAAACGCACAACCCAAATCTTAACTGCATATGGCATGGTCGTTATGAGCACTCAGGAGTTCAACAGACCACCTATTGAGTTCTCATATTCCCATGTACTGGTTGTGAGATCTTGGACAACCACTCTGCAGGAGGGAACTGTAGACAGACCTAAAGCCAATTCCCAAAGGGAATGTTCCTAAGGAATTGACATCCAATGCCCCAATCAACTATCCAAAACATACTGGGATTCCTCTGCACCCATGATAGCTAGAATTTGCAGAACAGTGAGACGTGGAGGGAGGAGAGTTGGGAGATAAACCCCCTTTGAGAACAGCAAAGGGAGCTTTCTGCACCCAACAGAATCCTTACTCTTGCTAGGTGTTATCATCCACGGCTGCGTGTCCCATGGGAGATACCCAGAACCCTGGGAAGCTGCACCTTGCTCTGGGATAGCTGCTTTAAAAGCTATCCTATAGCATCTCTCTATGCTTCTGTATCCTCTGTCATCCAAGAAACTCTACATCCTCCAACTGGGTCTGCTGGCCTCTTTCCATCAATCCTGTCCCCATCCTATTGGAACAACCATATCGTTTCTAAACTTGAATTTCCTTCTCTTCAAAATAAAGATTTTATCTATACATACCTATGTATTTACTGAAAAGATTAAAGGAGGTCTTTCCTATAGAGCCCTTATAACACACTGCTTGGCACTGAGCTATAATGATAAATGGAATTATACTACACGGATCACATATATGAGTCTATAACTCTATGTATACACATAGAAAAAATTACAATTCTATTTATAGTTATAAATATACACATAAATAGCATTTTTCTTTTTCTGAGACTCTATCAGAACAACACCTACTTCAGCTTTATTATCCCAAATGTTTACAGCAATAGTTCAAGGCGTGTAATTATTACTTTCTTTGAAGACTTGGGGAAGTGAAACCTCAGGAAGGCAATGTAATTACCCCAAGATCAACCACTTAGTTACGGGAAAGCAGGAATTGAATGTAAGTCTGGGTTTGTTTCATGATACCTTTCTTTCTTTACAATTAAACCCCAAAGAATTTTGCTCCCAAACAGGTGCTGAGGCTCCCCCTAAAGGGTGTTCTTACTGCAGTGGATCAGCAGCAAACGGAACAGAGCTACCTTTAATCTGCATTTGGCTGGCTATTCGTGTTTTCATAAATTCTGAGATTTGCTGGCAATGACGCCGCACTCCCTTCCACCCTTACGCCAACACGTACCAGCAGTCCTGCCATCACCAACTTTCCCTCCACCGCACTAACTAAAGCTTATTTATAAGATTAACCATCAGGGAGCAGAATTTTGGACTGCGTGGAAGATACGTGTCCCAAGACCCAGCTCAGATGCTGCTGTTTTTGTGAGGCCCTCACTGACTTAGCCTGATGACTGGCCCGCTTTCTTCTGAGTAACGGTACCACTGGTGCAAGCCTATGTTTAATTTATAATTACTACTATTACAGCTAAAATTTATCAAGCACTTACTATGTGTCAGGTACTGTTTTAAGTGCTCTCCGGGCATTATCCCATGTAAAACCTCACAACAATCCTACGAGAAAACAGTATCATTACCCTCATTTTTCAGCTGAGGCCACTGGACTGACACCGATTCCTTGTTTGCTCCCCCACCCCTTGGAACTCTGAGCTTTTTCAGGGTGGAGACCGTGTCTTCCTCATCTCTTCACCCAGCTCCTCCCTGTTGGCTGGGCGCTGACAGGCGTCACTGCACTTCTCCTTACAAAAATATGTATGCAGCACAAGCTGCATTTTACTAGTGAGGAGACTGAGACTCAGAGGGACCAGGTAGCTTTTCCAGAGGCAGATCATAGCTGGTTAGAAGAAGAGGTGCTATCCAATCTACCCTTGTCCATTCCCTTCCCCAAGCCTGTCCCTCACCTTACATAAAAACAACAAACGCTTCTGGACTTTAAAGAATGCAAGGATACAGGGAATGCTAGCGCTTTGTGCATTAGGTGGCAAGCCCAGGGAGATGCTTTCTATGCTAGAAGAGAGACTAGGAGCCATCAAGCTACCAGGACTCCCTGAGAAGACAGGTTCAGTCCGGCAGGGACAATGGCGCATTATTAGGAAACAAAAAGACGCTGGGAATCACTATTCATGGACAGTTCAGCGATTAAGAGAATGGTCCTCGGGTAAGACAGATCTGAGTTTGAATCCCTGCTCCCGTTTTGTCCCTGCAGGACCTGAGGCTAGTCATCTAATCCATCGAATGTCAACTTCCCCAACTGTAAAGTAAGGATAATAATGCCCTGCTTGACGGGAACTGTAAGGAGGACTCCAATGAGATAATGTACAAAAAATATCTGAATCAACGCTACCTGCCATCATGTCCTTCTTATTACTTCTTTCTCGCAGGATTTACACCAAATGCTGCCCCAAAAGTGCCTACCAGCACCCATTTCTCACATGTTTATATACAGATATTCCTGAGAGAAGTTCCCATGAAAAAGGGCTTTTCCTTAATCCTGGTTAATTCTTCAAATGAGACCCCAGTGTGTATTTCACCACCAGCCACAGACTAGTTCATTACCAAAATGATTATTTTTCTTCAAACTGCTGGGTTTTATTCCCAGAGTTATCACCCTGATAAGAGCTTATAGATGGAAAACAGTGGAGTCAAAGTCCAAGCTCTCTTTTATTCGGAAATGACACTGTCTCCTCTGCCTGAGATGAGAAATAAAAGCATTATGAGTGAAAATGTCACTGGGCTAAACAAGCTAAATATCTTCGGAGAGACGGATTTACTCCACGTTCCCCCCGGAAAGCAGAGCCACCCACGCATTCCCAAAGCCACTTTATTTCGCGGACAATTCCCCCAGTTTTTAATGGGTTTTGACTTTCACACTCTCAGCCTATTGGTAATCCAGAAATCATTCTCTTGACTTTATTATCAGCAAGAGTCCAAATACTACCTGGATTAATTTCATTTTCTAAGACAGAGGATTTTTTTTCAGGGTATCTAGGTCTTGAGAAGAAATACGTATTGTAAATCGGTCAGCAGAGAAAATAATGGGGGGGGAGGGGCTGATCCATTTTGATCTATCCCTGCAGCTGGCTCAATGAAGATTTTGTTGGGGATGATTAATTCCTTTTCCCCAGTTCTAGATACGGCATTCTCGGGTGGTAAATACATTGAAATACCTTCAATTTATATGAAATGCAAGTTGCCAGAAAGTTCCAAATATGCTAGGTCAGTGACCTAATCTGTTTGGCTGGGGCGCCTGAGTGGTTGAGTCGGTTAAGCCTCAGACTCCAATTCAGGCTCTGGTCATGATCTAAGGGTCGTGGGTCTGCTTGTCCCTCTCCTTCCTCTCTCTCTCTAAATAAATAAATAAATAAATAAAATCTTTAAATAAATTAACTCAACTGTTCAGTTGTTAGTACTTTGAGAAGCAAAGGAAGTAGATGCCAATAATCAAGATCGTTTAGAAGCAGGTATTTCACCTACCCTTTCCAAGCCTGATACCACCTACCTCTCCTCACGTTCACGTCCCTCTCAGAAAATTCTCACCCTTCCCACTTCCACACCAACACATTTGTTTTAACCATTTTTTAAGGTTTTATTTATTTAAGTAATCTCTACACCCAACGTGGGGCTCAAACTCATGACCCCAAGATCAAGAGTCTCATGCTCTTCCAACTGAGCCAGCCAGGCACCCCAACATTTGTTTTCATCTTAACCCACCATTCAAAGGGCTTATGGGAACAATGTGGGGACAGTTTATTAGACTGTAATTCATCATTAATTAATTACACATAATCTTTATGGGACCATAAAATACAACAGAGATGGTTCCTCTAAGCCTGAAAGGGACAGACTGAATACCTTGAAAATAAAAGCAAACCAAACAAAGTCCACATGCCTTAGGCTAGCCCCAATCTACCTTAGACATATGTTCAGTTCCTACCCTATATAGAAATCCATTAATTACCAACACATCATGGGCATTTCCTCCCCTTTGTCATTGTTTTTGCTATTTCCCCTATCTGGAATACCATTCTCCTCTTTCATTTGGCCGCAGGAAGAAAGCATTCATTCATTCCCTGTATATTAAGCATCTACTTTGTGCCAGATACTTAGGCTACATCAGTGTACAGACATCTCTGCCCTCTTAAAAGAGGACGATGAACAGACATTTCTCCAAAGAAGACATGCAAATGGCCAATAGACACATGAAAACATGCTCAACATCACTCGGCTTCAGGAAAATACAAATCAAAGCCATAATGACATACTACCACACCAGTCAGAATGGCTAAAATTAGCGAGTCAGGAAATGACAGATGTTGGCAAGGATGTGGAGAAAGGGGAACCCTCTTACACTGTTGCTGGGAATGCAAGCTGGTGCAACTACTCTGGAAAACAGTATGGAGCTTTCTCAAAAAGTTAAAAATAGAGCTACCCTGTGCCCCAGCAATTGCACTACTGGGTATTTATCCGAAGGGGCACCTGCACCCCGATGTTTATAGCAGCATGTCCACAATAGCCAAATTATGGAAAGAGCCCAGATGAACAAGATGTGGCATATGGATCCAATGGAATATTACTCAGCCATCAAAAAGAATGAAATTTTGCCATTTGCAAGGACGTGGATGGAACTAGAGAGTATTACACTAAGCGAAATAAGTCAGAGAAAGACAAATACCATTATAATTTCTTCATATGTGGAACTTAAGGAAAAAAATCAGATGAGCACAGGGGAAAGGAAAATAAAATAAAATGAAAAAAGAGAAGGAGGCAAATCATAAGAGGCTCTTAACTCTTGGAAACAAACTGAGGGTTGCTGGAGGGGAGGTGGGCGGGGGGATGGGATGGACATTAAGGAGGACACCTGAAGTAATGAGCACTGGGTGTTGTACCCAAATGATGAATCACTAAATTCTACCTCTGAAACTAATAATACTGCATATGTTAATTAAACTGAATTTATATTAAAAAATTTAAAAAAAAAACAGGATGATATATTGACGAAGAGTGCAGGCTCAAAATCCACACTCCTGGGCCAGAATCCTGGCCTTGGTCTGAATGGACTGCATGATCCTGCACAAGCTGCTTACCCTTTCTGTGCTTTAGCTTCTCCTCTGTAAAATGTGGATTCTAATGGTATGTATCTTCTAGAAATGCCGTGGGTTTTAAATGAATTAACAGCAAGCCATGAGCAACAGTTGGAAGATAGTAAGCAAGCACTCGATAATTAAGCTTCTATCATAATTAACTGCACGTAACCAGGTCCTGCACCTTTCTTGCAAGGCCGGACCAAATTTCTACTACTCTGTGAAGCTTTGGCTTGACCGCCCCAGCCCAGAGACTTTTATCCTCCTTTCTTTCAACAGTTATTCACTGGACGGAAAACAGGATTTATCTTCGATGTCCACATGGATCAATAAATAATGACTGCCTAGACATCAGGGTTAAAAAGCAATATGAGGCCAATTCCAGAATCTCTAGGGGCAAAAAACTGTACGTAAAGATCAATGAGTTAAGTGTGACATAAATTAGGAAAAGTAGCATGTCAGTGTTCAGCTATACATCCGCTAACCAAAATTGCTTTCTCTTCTGCTTCCCAAGCCTTGTGGTTTTATTTGGATACATTATTTAACTTCCAAGCCCCAGTTTTCTCACCCTTAAAAATATTTTTTTAAAGATTTTATTTATTTATTTGACAGAGAAAGTGAGACGGCAAGAGAGCATGTGCACACGTGGGGAGGGGGGTGGCAGGCAGAGGGAGAAGATGGGGGGCTCGATCCCAGGGCTCCGGGATCATGACCAGAGCTGAAGGCAGATGCTTAACCGACTGAGCCGCCCAGGCGTCCCTGTAAAAATATTTTTAAGAATAATATCTCTCAGTAGTGTTATCAAATGAGACGCTGCATATGAAGCATCTAGTTAGAAGCTGGCACACAGTAAAAACTTATTTAATGTTTTTATTTATTATCATCATCTACTATCACCAACCAGAAACACCGCCAAGTGCGCACTGTTTACAGAATGCCTTAGAGTGTGAGAATTTTTAACGCACTGCCCCTGTCTCCCCAGGTAGTAACCCTCCAGGGGGCAGCAGCCCTGTGACCCTCAGGTGCCTGAAGCCTGCTCTGGTGGCGGAGGAGGGGTCTACAAGGTGCATCCACGGTGCGGGTGAAGCTGGAGTGAGAATGTCTTTTCCCCTACACCCAGCTGAGGAAAGTCAAAGACGCATCGGGTGACCGGATTGCTGGAAAGCCTCTTTCCTGAGCCAGCACTGCTGCATCGCTGATACACAGAGAGCAAAATGAAAGGAGACAAAATATCAGATGGGCTCTTCCTCAAGGGGAAAGCCACGGCGATTCCTCCTTGCGAGGGAAGCTGCGAGGCCACAATTCAGCGAAGCTAAGGTTTTGCATCCCAGCGCTACAGGCTTCATGCTAAGTAAGCTGAGAGAAAGCAAGAGGGACGGAGTGACAAAGTAACCCCTGGAGGTGGGAGGCAGGGGGGAGCACTGGAGCTTTCTCAGTATTTTATTTTATTCTCACGTTTAACAGTACAGGGCTGCCATGAGACCATTTGAGGGACTGTAAGAAAATAAAAAAGGATGGAGTTGCCCCAAGGTGAAATGCAAGAGAGCACAGCTACTACAGTAGAGAAGACAGCCGTCTGGAGCTGCCCATCCCAGCCACACCGAAGGCCACGGAAAGGCTCCAATCCACCATCCGCTGGAAGAGGATAAAGAACACATAGGGCCATTTTTTTCTGAAGCAGGCCTTTTTTTTTTTTTTTCTCTGTAGCTTCAGTAAAGCAGCAGATTTGGGCTTATTGAAGGCTCCAGTCTGGGAAAGACTCTCCGTGGTCATTCGTCACATGGGCCCTGGTTCCAGTCCTTTTCTCACATTTCCAGAGCGATGCTGGCAGCACTTTTACAGCACTACTTCATTTTAAATTTGCTTTTCAGAGTAGTCCCTTTATTTGCACAAGCTTATCGTTCATTATCCAGGTGAAAAATCCAAGGCTCAGATTCATTAACTGACTGACCCAAGATTACACAATTACAAAGCAGCAAACAGGTGTAAGTTCACTGAATTCAAGCCTAGTGCTGCTTCATGAGGCCATGGTCACTCTGCATAGCCCTGACCCATAGGAGACAACTTCATTCCCCAAAGGTCAGCCAGTTTCTCACACGTCTTCTAAGACTAGCGGGAGAGGGAGCGAGAATGGGGTGCTTTCCTGAGAACAATTATTTCCCTAAGCAATCTTAGCAGTTTTCAAATGAAGTCTTTTCTAAAATCCTAGTACTTTTATTTTAAAATAAACGTTTAAGGGATGCCTGGGTAGCTCAGTCAGTTAAGCGCCTGCCTTTGGCTCAGGTGACAATCCCAGGGTCCTGGGATCGAGTCTTGCATTGGACTCCTTGCTCAGTGGGGAGCCTGCTTCTCCCTCTGTCTGCTGTATGTGCGTGCGCACTCTCTCTGACAAATAAGTAAATCTTTAAAAAATAAAAAAATAAAATAAAATAAACATTCTATTTTGGAATAATATTAAATTTACGGAAAAGTTGCCAATCTAGCACAGTTCTCATATGCCCTTCACCCAGTTTCACCCAACATTGACATCTTACATAATCATGGTCCATTTGTCAAAACTTAGATGCTAACATTGGCTCATTACCATTAACTAAACTTCAGACTTTTTCCAGATTTCGCCAGCTTTCCGCTAATGTCTTCCTTCTGTTCAAGGAAGCAACCCAGGATACCACATTATATTTAGAATTCCATTACATTTATCACATCCCTGGTGCCTCCTTAAACGTTAGAGTTTCGGTATTTTGAAGACAGACCCCATATCTTTCCTGATGCCTACCTTTGACGTTGGAAGTACACAACATTTGTTAATGAATTAGCCACATAAAAATTCTGTTTTAATCATCATTATGAAAATCGGCTTAAAATTCTGGTATATTAAAAAAAAGAAAAGGTAGAAGGGGAGCATGTTCAAAAAGGAGTAATAATTTCTACTGACAGTGCAAAGCTACTTATTCAAACTCAGACTAAATACAAAATAT
Source organism: Ursus arctos (assembly GCF_023065955.2). Lineage (NCBI taxonomy): Eukaryota > Metazoa > Chordata > Mammalia > Carnivora > Ursidae > Ursus > Ursus arctos. The sequence continues at coordinate 22,851,036 of NW_026622930.1, forward strand.
AACCAATCAGCTGGGGAGAGAACACAGTCTGTTAAGCACTCAAACAGCATCAGCTTTCCCTTCCACCAAAACTGATAATCCTTCTACCATATCCAATGATGCACCAAATGAGAAATTAAAGAAGAATAACAGGAGTTGTAAGAACTTGGAAGAAATGTAAATAAGATTTTAATCAGTCTATTGCATGGATCAGAGTTGGCAGCACACCATTAAATATTCTCATCCTGGAGCTGGTATCTATATATAGCTGTTAATTGTGCAAATTCCCCAGTTCCTCAATGCCACGATTCCAAACCAGCTGTTAAGTACAGCTGTGGTTTCTTTTTTTTTTTTTTTTTTTTTTTTTTTTTTTTAACAAAGGCAGTTTTTTAAAGTGGGAGCAAGGGAGAAAAGGAATAAATGATTTAAACAAGCAAATACAACCAAACTTTCATTCTGTGATAAACCATTTTGAAGTTTAAAAATGTGGAAATCACTTCCCATGGATATTATACCTCCCACACAAAATACATAAATGTTGTCCAGGGTAGCTCTAAATGGTCTGGGGTAAATAATGCAATGGGAAATAGAATGTCCCTAATATTATTTTAGTTGCTACAAGCAGTCTTGTAAGAAACAGCTCTCATAATTTTCATGTCCAAAACACATCATGCAAATGCCTAAAGCAACCTATGTTTTTCAATTGGAAGTATTTTGTCCTCATCTGAAGTATTATGTCCTCATTCTCATTCTCTTGAGTACATCACTGTCTGCCTAGCAGTCTATTATAAAAACATGCATATGTAGAGAATATATACACAGACACACACAGAGTGACACACAGATAGGCAGACATAGATAATATAAGGTTTTTGAGGGTAATACTCATTTTGGTAACCCCAAGAGCAACTGGTATAGTATACTCAATAAAGACTTAAATAAGGAAGCAAGCAAAGCAGGTTGGTAGGGTCACCTCTGCCTTATTCTACCCCTTAAGTATCAGTGAAATCTACAGAACAAAGAAATTTTGCACCTAGAATTGTCACACTGTTGGTATTTCCTCCAAAGGAAAAATCTGCAAGTTCACTGGACATGCTTCTCAACCATGAGAATCCTAAAGCCTTGGGTTTTTATCAGCAAAATTGAAATAATACCTCCTATAAAAGTAGGTGAAAAAAACCAAATGAGTTCATTCATTCATCCATCCACTGAACAACTATTAATTGAATATCTAATAAGAGGTAAAGATAGAAAGCGAGGAGAACAGGAACAACTCCATCTCTGCCCTGATGGGATCGACAGCCTGCGAGGCTCCTCTTAAAGGCATCAATAAAAGAAGGACATTGAAACAGTAGTTCGAGAACTCATGTGCATTGGAATCACCTGCACACTTTGTAAAACCACGAATTTCTGGGCTCCATCCCCCAGAGTCTCTGGATCAGTAGGCCTGGGGCTGACTGGAGGAATTTGCACTTCTAACACATTCTCTGGTGATGCTAAATGCTGCTGGTGTAGAGATCATATGTTTGAGAACCACTAATGCACTAATCAGCATAAACTTATGATTTTACCGAGTCCTGCAATGGAGAAATATGTGGAATTAACAGAATCTATAACAGGGGGATTTGATCTAATTAAGGAAATAAGAGACGGCTTTCCCAAAGCCAATGAACTGAAATCTGAGTTCACAGAAGAGAAATTAAGTGAAAAGGGTAAAGAAGAAAATTCTAGATATTAGGAATAGCATGTGCAAAACCCCTGTGGGAAGAAGAAACAGGTCAAGAACGAGGGACTGGAAGAACACCTGTGTGGCCTGGTATGCAGAGAACAGGGGATGCCCAGGACTGGGGCTGGGGACAGATGTAGGGGCCAACAGGTACATGGCCTTGTAGGTTCGCAACAGTTACCACTTACTCCATGAGGCTGGGGCAGCCAAGGAAGCCTGGTAAGCAATGGGGTGACATAACTAGATCACTCATTCTCTGAAAGCTTTTTCTGACTTCCTCTGTCGAATGAATCAGTGTATACAGCCCCTTTCCAGAGTCTGTCACACCCTTAGTACTGAATTTCTCTTCCATGGATCCCGGCTCTGCCAATTACAGGCTGGGTGGGTTACACCCTACTCTAAGCATCAGATTCCTCATCTGTAAAATGCTGATGAGAATCCCTTTCTAATAAGTTGTGGGAGGACTAACCGAATTAATTAAGTATGGTACTTAGACCCATGTCTGGCACAGAGTAAACACTCAAATTTTAGTTGCCATTCTCATCATTATTCACTGAGAACATTAAAAAAAAAATGCTGATCCACAGGGGCAGGAGAAAATATATTTAACTTTCTTAAAAGCCCTTTTAGGTAACATATCTTACTGGAAAGGTGACAATGGCTTAAACCACAAAGGAAGAGAGTAGACTCTCTAAATAGCCCAAAACCCAAGCTGTTGCAGTGTCCATGAAATTAAGAACTTAATAGAAATCTATATAACTCCCCTCTCCAAATGCAAATATAAGCTCCAGAGTTACAGAATGGTTTCTATAGGGTTACAGATAGGGCTCGGTACTACCTGTGATTTCAGATATCCACTGGGGGGTCTTCATTTCCCATGAATAAGGGAGCATTACTATAGCTTAGCCCATTTGCACTCTAATAGCAAAGATACCATAGATTGGGTGGCTTAAACAACAAGCATTTATTTTTAAAGTTTATTTTACAGCGTTAGAGGTTGGGAAGTCCAAGATCAAGGCACCAACAGATTTGGTGTCTAGTGAGAGCCTGCTTCTTACTTCACGGACAGCTGTCTTCTCACTGTGCCTTCATAGGGCAAAGAGGGGAAAGAACTCTCTGGGGTCCCTTTTATAAGGCCACCAATCCCATTCCTGGGGTTTCCACCCTCATGACCTCATCACCTCCCAAAGGCCCCACTTCCTAATACCATGAGCTTGAGGATTAGGATTTCAACACATGAGTTTGCGGAGGACACAAGCACTCAGTACCTAACACCCATCTGTCTATTTCCTGCCTACTGCTTCTCAAACTTTAAGGTGTAGATGGCCATCACGGTAAGCCACAAAACACAAATGAAGAGGTCTTGGGTGGGGCCCAGATTCGGCATTTCTAACATGTTCCTAACAAGGTGCTGCTGGGTCCAGCAGGGCACGCTGCTGGGCAAGGTCCTCATCCACGGAGAAGCTTCGTGACACTCTCCTCACTCGCTCCCCACTTCCGTCCCCACCACAGCAGGCACACCCTCCCCAGAGAGCAGCCAGCAGCAGAGGACAAGAAAGGAGAGCCCTTCATTAGAGGGGGGTGGAGGGACCACACGTGCCCAGACTTAATGAGACACTCAGAGCCACTTCACCCACTTTTGGGTGGTGAAAGTGGTCTAATAACTGTGATTTTAGATTAGCACTGGTTGTGAAAACAGATTGACAGGAGACATGGCCTACATGAAATAGAGGGGTGAGGAAGGAGGGGGTGCCAGGAGGGATAGGAGGCAGAAACAGTAGCCAAAGCAGCAGCCCAACTCCTCCCCTGAGCCAGTCAATGCCCAAAGGCATATCACCACAGCAGGGCTCTGCTTCCTTCACTCCAAACACCAGGGATGCCTTGCAGGTGACTTCCCTTTACTCCCTTGAACTCTTCAGATTAACTCAAGTGACCCCAGGATCCCTGTTTACAGCTTCTTCTGGGTCACAGAGACCATAATGGAGACATGAACTGTGAAATTGTAAAAAAAAAAAAAAAAATGTATATTAAAAAAAAAAAAGGCCAGTATTATAGCCAAAGCTGTGGATTTCTGGTTTTTCAGGGTTTTTTGTTTGTTTGTTTTTTAAAGAAGCTTGAGAGAGCCTAAAAGCTCTCACTGTCTCTCCTCATGCTAAGCTGCATGACGAAACAGTCTCCCCCACCTTAGTGGGAATTATGCCTGTCACTCTTAATGGTGATTTAATATATTTTCAATATTGTAAAACTGTCATGATAGGATCCTGAAAAACTGCTCCTCTGGGTTCCTGAGTAATGAGCTGTCAGAGGGAAAGTGCGGGAAGGGTCAGCCAGCACTGGGAACTTGAGCTCTGAGAACTCAGGCCCTCGGAGACAGAGAAGCACCCCAAGCCTCTAAGTCTTTGGCCTTCCCCAATAGGAATAAACATGAAAGTACCATGAGTGACTGCAAAAGGTGCTTTGGGATTTTGCCTACATAAGTGCCCTAATGGTAAAGGCGACAGTGCCTGGCCAGGTTCTAAGAGCAGAGATGGTGAGGGAGGAGGGGCTGAGGGACGTTGAACAGGGAAAAATTTTGCTTTTCTTTGTCTAACTTCTCTGGGTATCTCAGGCCTTGTTTTTTGGGTTTTTGTTTGTTTTTTAAGATTTATTTATTCGTTTGAGAGAGAGAGAGAGAGAGCACGAGCAGGAGGGGCAGAGGGAGAGGGAGAGAGAATCTCAAGCAGACTCTGCACTGAGCATGGAGCCCACATCGGGGTTCCCCCGATGGACCCCAAGATCACAACCTGAGCAAAACCAAGAGTCAGATGTTCAAGCAACTGCACCACCTAGACACCCCTCGGGCTTTGTTTTAATATAGCTTCCTCCATCGCCTTATCATTGTAGCCTGTTACCCTTTAAAAATATAGAAAAGACACACCCCGGCTGACCCCACCTTCCAGCTTGGCTGCTTTTCTTCCAGCATCACAATAGACACTAAGCATAGCGAGGTCACCTGTACCTCTGCATGTGAAACTTCCTCTAGGCCGGAAGTTCTTGCAATTGGTCCTTCTGGGCATAAGGGAGCGTGTGCTCATTCATGCACCCAGATACATCAGCTGCAACTACGATGTAAATGTTTGGGACTAAGGGTGTCACTCTGCAGCAAAAAAAAAAAAAAAAAAAAAAAACACCTTGTGGGCCACCTAAAAGAAAGGCTATATCACAACACTTGACCCTGCTGGCTGGTAGCGAATGAGAAATGCAGACAAGCTCCAGGCAGAATGCCATCTGCTCTTGAGGGAACACACCCAGACAAGCAGAGAGGAAAACTCAAAACAACAGGGAATAAAACCCACCCTTTCAGAGAATGACCCAACCTGACACATTGACCTGTCAATGGTCTCCAGGCCAACCAAGAGGTGAGGGCCAAGTAGAAAGAGTGGCATTAACAGGTGCTGGACTCCTGAAGCCTTCCATGACCTCCTAGGCAAGGAATCCCTCTGATCCATTTAGGAGGTGCTGTTCTCCAACAAAGACCAAGGACCAGGCAGGGTTTCGGAGGCTGAAGTACCTAGAGATCAGTAATTCAGCCTAATCTTAGGCCAGAGAAGATTACGTGAGGGGCTCATAGCTACAGAAGACTTTCTTAACAGGACAGGACAGGCAAGCCCTGGGAACAGCACTTCACAAGACTTACTGGAAAATGAACGTGCAGGAGCTGGGTGTTGTGCAGGCATACTGTTGGTTGGTAGTTCTTGCACCAGCTCTGGGGCCTAAAGGCATAGAAAGTTGGGGGGGGGGTGGGGGGGAAGAGAAGGGAAACCCAGAAAGACAGAACCCCCGAGGGATAGTGTTTGGACTCTCAGGCATCCTCTCCCAACCACTAGGATTAAGAGAAAGGCACACTGGGATTGCACACGAAAGAAACAAAATGAAATTAACGAAATAAATTAGTAACTCTGATTCTCCCAGACATGAAATCTGTTGTTAAAATAGTATGCGCTCTTCTTTCTGTTTCTTGAACTACAACGGACTATACCCCCCACGCGAGCGGAACAAACAAGGTGTCCCAGTAACTCTTAAACCAAAACTTCACAAAAATGAAATGAGAAATTGGACACCCTGGATGAAGGGCAGGGAAGGTGAAACGAACATGAAAGCTTTTCTCAATAATATGCTGGGCAATCCATGGGTATTGTTTGGGGCAAAGTGATGAGCTCTGATTGGCTGATTAGATTGGATTTGTTTCTCATTTGTCAACTTAGAATCAATAACTGCTGTGCATTTCTAGAGCTCTCACTTTACCACAGGGCCCACGTCCATCCATCAGGAGGCCCACGGTAGAGCCAGGAAGAAGTCGCTGTTCAGCCCATTTGACAACTTAATTGGTTCACTTCCTCAGGAAATTATTTTTCTCCCCGTCTCTAAGTTTCTAAGAGAAATCAGCAGAATGTGGCCTGACTCTCTCATTTAGGGATTTGTGAGAAAAGAGCATCCAACTCTACCCAACAGAGGAATTTCTGAGTTGGGTGGCTATGCCCCAACACACTGCCTTTGTGTGAGCAGAGCTGAAAGCCGGGATTTGAAGAAGCTCTGCCCACCTCACTAGGTTTAGCTCTGTGGTATCCGACAGACCCAGCGTAGTCACTTTGGAGGAAGGTGCTGAGGCCGCTGTTAACTACTAGTTATAGCTGCTCCAGCCACTGCATTTGTACTTACACGTTTTAGCCCAATTAGGTGATTGGATTAACTCTCTGTAAGAACACATAGTTACCTGCCTCCCTCTCCCCCTCACCTCCCATAACTGAATCATCAACGTGTTCCGCTATTTCTAGACCCAAATCTTTCCAATTTTCTCACTGATTTCTCTCTGCTACCACTATCCGAGACTAAGAGTCTCAACTGTGTCTCTTCTGTTTCTCTGCTTGCTGCCCCTCTCTTGTCCTATCAGGACACTGTAATCAAGATGGTCATTTAAAAAGAAATCTGGACGGGCGCCTGGGTGGCTCAGTTGGTTAAGTGTCTGCCTTTGTCTCAGGACATGACCCCAGGGTCCTGGGATGGAGCCTGCTTTTCCCTCTCCTGTTCCTCTCCTGTGCTCTTTGGAGCTCTCGCTCTCTCTCTCTCTCTCAAATGGATGAATGAAACCTTAAATATATATGTTTATAAAAAGAAATCTCGTACCATGCCAATCCTTCGTTTAAACCTTTCAATGGCTTCTCCTGTAAGATGAAATCCCAAATTTGCCCGTTCTTGGCTCTGGGTCTGTGACCATATTACTGTCTTTGCCCTGACTGCTCCCCAGCTCCTCTAGGCCCTTCCCGTGGCTAAGTCTTACCAACCTTCATTCCTCACTTTACATCCAGGGAGCCCTGGGCTCCCCTGTGGTAACATGACCACACTTGCAAACTCTGTAAAGAACAGAGCTCTGTCTTATTCAGTTACATATCGCTTGAATCTGATCCAGCACCCAGCACAGAGTAGGTACTCAATAAACATTTGATATGTGGAACTGAATTGGAAAAAGTGAGAGGGAAGCCAAGATGAGTAACACCCCCCACCCACAGCACCCCCAGAGCAGATGCTTTAGCTAATCATTTCACCAGTACTCAGGAGCTCTTCTGCCGCACAAAATGGAAATGCTTAAAGGAGTACATTTACGATGGAAAAGGGACTGACTCCCAAGCACACTGGGAGAAAGTCCCACAATATACAAAGGCTTTATGGCTAGGTATAGGGAAAAGAGACAGGAATGGATAAGAAGGGAACTAAGGGAAGTACAAAAGGTGTTTGGACAGAAGGGAAACCAGTTACAGACCTACAGAGACTGCAAGTGTGAGAATGGTGAGTTTCAGGAAATTTCTGAGAAGTTGCAACTAAAATGGTGGTTCTCATATAAAAATTAAAGGAGCTCCCACAAGTACAGGTAAGCCTGGATACGAGGCCATATCCTACAGACCTTGTCAGAATAAACCTGTAAGTTCAGAGACTAGAAGGAGAGTTCTGAGTTCAAATAAGTAGGAATTAGTGGGGGCGGGGCGGGGGGGGGATCAACTTCTCCAAAGAAAGAGATACTCTTGTACTGGGCTCTGGAACTACCACCAAAGTACATGAAATTAGGGTCAGAAAAATATGGTTATATCCTTATTTCTCTCTCTTATGATACACCAGCCACACGGCCTCATCACATCACTAAAGCTCATTGCACCTTGGTTTCTTGGTAAGAAAATGGGAAGAGCACAGGAACTAACAATTATTGAACACCTCATTTGCATATATTATTTCACTTCATGCACTTAAGAAGTAGATTTATGATACCCATATCACAAATGAGAAAGCTGGGCTTAGGGAGGTGAAGAAGATGAGTGGCACTCACATAAGGATTTGAGCTCGAATCTGCTGGTCTCTGAAGTTTCCATACAACACTGGCCAGAGATGGGACATGGTGGAATGTGGAACGCTGGACTCTCAGCCCCGGGGCCTGGCTCTGCCGTGTAGGAGTCCTCTTCTCTGACATGGGACTGCCCACACCTGCCCTGGCCTCCTACCTCCTCCTTACAGACAGAGGCATCACCAGATGTTAACATGTGGGGATCAGGACATGCGATGGCAGGATTTGCCCATTTGCGTATTTGTCAAGGCCTGGCTTCTTTGATCACTCTTCCGTCATAGTGGTAACAATAGCCCTGTCGACATATTACTTGGAAAATGTGTTGAAAAGGCATTACTGTTGGGAAATGCGCTCCCCCATGCCCCTTCCTAGCTAAGCTACTGAATATGAAGTCGGAAAAGCAAATGGGATGGGGCTGTGCAAACACCCTATACGGGTAAAAGTAAAGTGCTAATGGATGTTTAGGCATTGTTCTCACAGTTCGCATTCCACACCTTCTTCAGATGGAAAGGACTCCGTCTGTCCGCTCCAGTTAAGGGCATCGGGTACAACTGCAGGGGGTTGTAACCATTATGAATGCTCTCTGGGTTCCACAAGTCCCAGTCGGACAAATCAGCACGCCCAGAGTGGGCTTGGAAAGCCGACAAAGACTGTTATCTTCCTCAGGTTAACAAAGTCGTGAGCTTTTGTCCCCAGAGCAGCTCCATTGTAAGAACTCATCCTACTAAAGGTCAACACACGCGGTTAGATGCTCGAGGCAGAGGGCATGCCTTTGTGAAATCTCTAAAGGTCTCTGCATGTTCTCACTTAGAGCAACCTGACATGATCGGAGTCTCCTGGGAATCCTGTGGCACCAAGACCATGCCACCCCCAACCTAGGTCATTTCTGACCCTATTAGAAACAACCTTCATTTAATATGGGCAAAAATCTGCTTATAGCGTAGAGGACTTCAGCAGCCTTTTAATCTAATGAGCAGTGGGCATCCTTGCATTTTTCTCTAAGATGCCAGGACCTATGGTTTGAGCTGTCAGAATCAATCCTATCAATACCAGTCCTTTTCCAGAACACAATTCTTCCCCCTTTCATAAATCAATGCCCTCCTTTCACTGGGAATAAACAAGCACTGATTGAAATACTATGTATATTAAATAAATTAGTGCACTTAATCTTCCTTCAGCCTTGCAATCCCCACGAGATAGCTACAGGAATCTTTACCTAACAAGGAAGATTCAGAGAGGTTAAGGGACTCTTGGAACGATAATCTGAACCCAGTTCTGACAAACTCAAAACTCCTGCTATTTTCACTCTGTCATACACATTCCTGGAAAATAAATATGCTTTCATCTAAACAAAAGAGAATCAATTTCTGGGATGCAAAAAGGAGCTACCAAGTGCCCCTGTCACTATGAATGAGATTACACATCTAGAATAAAAATGGAAAAATTGATCCTCTCAGCATATAAAAGAAAAAACAGTGCCTGGCACCATGCCCTGTAGAGTCTATAGAAAAAGGAGGCCAAAGTAGAGGGCTCCTGATAAATGCAGATTTAATGGAAACAAGGCCATCTTGTGAGAAAATAATTATAAATTAACACACAAAAGCTCACTGCAGAGATAGACCAAGTAGACCAAAGAAACAGAATGGTTCCCAGAATAATAAACTCTATGATAATATAATGGAAGGTATTAATGTACCTAAAGAAATCATGTGTCAATCGGAAAAGACAACACGCAGCAATGAAGGGAGAGCGAGGGAAGCAGGCTTTGATGGGCTTTCTGTCTCCGCAGGAGAAAGCATCTTGACCAACAGACCTAGCATTCTGGCACCATGACAGGTGAAGAAAGAGGGGACAGCAGCAACAAGCTATCTCAGTTGAGGTAAATGGTTCAAGATGACCTGAACTCCTTTTTTCAGATTCCAAGTTCACCGAAAAACTTTCTTTTACTTTTTTTTTTTTTTTTAAGATTTCTTAAATTTATTTCAGAGAGAGAGAGAACGAAAACGAGCAGGGGAAAGGAGCAAAGGGAGAGGGAGAAGCAGACTCCCCATGGAACAGGGAACCCGACGTTCGGGCTCGATCCCAGGACTCTGGGATCATGACCTGAGCTAAAGGCAGGCGCTTAACCGACTGAGCCACCCAGGCGCCCACCAAACAACTTTCTAAGTAGAATTTAACTTCTCTATGGGAAGAAAGTATAAATATAGTGCAAGTTGTGCTGACAGGAGAGCTTCAGTCCATCTGAGATTTCTTACTGTACTTTTAAGTAAACGGACATTATGTTTTTTTACATCAGTCTCTTAGAGCTTGACTAATGTGGGTCCATGCCTGGGAGGTGAAGCCGCTCTTTGTGTGTGGACCAAGACTGCTGACCAGAAGCAGCGTTCTGACTCTGCAGGGTTGCTGACTGGGCTGAAGCCGTGAAAAAGTCATCGTGATCAGGTATCCTGTGGATGCCTGCATCCCCCAGGTGGTCCTCTCCTACCCAGTAACCCCAAAATCTCTGTGTGTACCTTCCATTCAAACAGCCATAGCAGCTTACGAGAACAGAAACTGTCCCAGAGAAGGGACTGACCTCCATGTGGTATCACGGAAAATGTACGGGAATTGATATTAAGAGATTTGGGTTCATTAAGCAACATCTTTGCCACTAATTAACTGTGTGATGTGAGAAAAGTCCCACCTCCTCCAGCTTAAAAACCCACATCTGTAAAATGGAGGAAATAATGTCACCAAAATAAAGCCCTTTAAGATCTGTCCCCTTTTAAGGAAGCGGCTACATAAAAACGTATGAGGCACAGACAACTGAAATTCTCTTTTTCTCCAAAACAAACCCACAAAACAGTATCTCAGGACCATGGGATGCCAGTCTGGCATGTGCCATCTGCCAGCTGAGTGACCTTGGGCAGGCTGAGGAAGAACTTCCACGAGATCTGTTACTTTGTCTGTAAAAGAATATTTTACCAACTCATGTAGAGAGCCCTTCCCAGCTCTGATGTTTTAAATCTAAAGCCACCAAGATTTCATTGTCCAGAATGGAGTATTCTAGCTTGCTTTATCACTTGAATTCAGTAATAAAGGATCCCTTCAAACTATCTCCTCTGTGGTCCTCAGAGCCATCTTAACAAAGCTTAAATCTGACCATGTGGGGCACCTGGGTGGCTCAGTCAGTTAAGCATCTGCCTTTGGCTTAGGTCGTGATCCCAGGGTCCTGGGATCAAGCCCCATGTCAGGCTCCCTGCTCAGCAGGGAATCTGCTTGAGGATTTCTCTCCCTCTGCCTCTACCCCTGCTCATGTTTTCTCTCTCTAAAAATAAATAAATAAATCTTTTAAAAAAATCTGACCATGTTACACACTGGCTAAGAAGGCTTCCATCAAAAGACCCCCTCCACAATGGGCACTTAGATGGCTCAGTGGGTTAAGCATCTGCCTTCAGCTCAGGTCATGATCCCCCAGGGTCCTGGGATAGAGTCCCATGTCGGGCAGCAGGGAGCCTGCTTCCCTTTCCCCCTACCCTTGCCTCTGCTGGTACTCTCTCTGTTTCTCTCTCAAATAAATAAACAAAATCTTTAAAAAAAAAAAAAAAAAGCCTTCCACTGACTTCAGAATAAAGATGAACATTCTCCACTTGGCACACAGGGTCTTCCACAGTCTTGCTCCTGTCTTGTTTCTCTCTTTAGTCTCCTCTCCTCCATAGGCACGCTTTGTACTTAAGTCTTAACAAACGGTATTTCGCTAAGGATGGTTCCCAAAAATTTGGCATTGATGCCTTGATGTGATGAGAACTCCCTTTGGAGTTCACTGTGACATATCAAGTTAGAAATGTCAGGTAAGGGATGCCTGGGTGGCTCAGTTGGTTAAGCGTCTGCCTTCAGCTCAGGTCATGATCTCAGGGTCCTGGGATTGAGTCCTGCATCAGGCTCCCTGTTCAGTGGGGAGCCTGCTTCTCTCTCTGCCTGCTGCTGCCCCTGCTGTGCTCTCTCTCTCCCTGACAAATAAATACATTAAATCTTTAAGAAAAGAATATTTTTTAAAAAAAGGTAAGCAGTCAGATGTGTGTCTGAGGCTCACAGGAAATTCTGGCTGTAAGAATAAAACTGAGGGGCGCCTGGGTGGCACAGCGGTTAAGCGTTTACCTTTGGCTCAGGGCGTGATCCTGGCGTTATGGGATCGAGCCCCACATCAGGCTCCTCCGCTGTGAGCCTGCTTCTTCCTCTCCCACTCCCCCTGCTTGTGTTCCCTCTCTTGCTGGCTGTCTCTCTCTCTGTCGAATAAATAAATAAAATCTTAAAAAAAAAAAAAAGAATAAAACTGAGAGTCAGCCCCACGCACATGGGGACAATCACCTAATTAGTGGATATGTGGATAGCAGAGTAGCAGACTGGAGATGGAGTGATGATTAAACAAACACCAGGATGTAAGGACTTAATTTAGCCCAATTCGTTAAAAATTCTACAATTTGAACACCAGACAGGGCAGTAAGGCCATGGAAAGATTACCTTCCCCCATGTCACCAACAACTGTAGACAGAACAGATAAACCTATTTTTCAGATAAGGAAACTGAGGCTTTAACAGGCTATAATCATTTGAGAAAGGTGGCCAGGCTGGTTAATGAGGAAGCTACGATTTATATCCAAACCTTTTTGACTTTGAAGTCCATGATCTTAAAATTACCCTCTCCGGCATAAGCCTGACAACATACGATTTCTCCTCCTCTCTCAGGCAATAATGGAGGCAATAAACCAAATAAAGCTCAATTTAAATAAAGAAGTGATTATGATTGATAATAAAAGGGCTTTTAGACTTTAATTAATGAATTGGCTAATGGTGGTTCCTTAAGTTTATTAACTAAACTGTTTATTTGCGAGAAGCAGAAAATTAAGGAGCTATAGCTGAACAAAGAACATCCTTATCCTGAGTCTATGTGCAAGCAGTTTCCGTGATAAGTTATTATAAAGAGAAGCTTAAAATGTAATTTGCCTATAAACTTTCATCACCTGTAAAATGGAATAAGAATAGTATTACATAAAGACAAGAGTTTCATTATAAAGTCATAACTCCACTTTTGATGGACACTGGGAATTTGTGATCAACCTGTCAGCCACGTCCTGGCTACATTTTCTCTCACGCCAAATGGAAAACCTGGTCGAACACTATATACCTTTGGCTAATGGAAACACCCTTTAAATTTAATGTGGCTTAACTAACGCTTAAGCAAAACAAGCTATTTATACAGTGTGCGTGGCTTATTCCCTTTCTTATTTATAGTCATTACCTCCTCTAGCTCTGAAATAGTTTTTAATTCCCTCAGTATTCTTATTATTTAGTGCCTAATGTAAACTCTCAGGGGGCAAACAGTGAAACTGCCAAGACCTAACGTGCAACAATTTACTGGACCGCGGCACGACTGCCTTCTGATTTCTTCAGAGCCAAGTCCTGGAGAAAGCTTGCGGGCTTGGGACGGGTGCCCACCACCACGTGTGTGTTCTGCCGTGGCATCTTGATCTGTCCAAAAACGTGGCTCCTTCAGACACTGCTGCACTGTTCTAGATGAAAGCTAAGAAGTAAACAATCGCCAGATGCCATCGGTTCCTGTGGGAAGCCAGCTAAAAAAGGTAACTCTCACAGGGAGTAAGTACCACAAGGAAACAATTATCCCCTTGACAACTTGATTGACTGAACGAAGGCTGCACCACGCCCAGGGCAACCAGGGTTTCTGTAGAGTTCAAGGTAAGCTTCCAAGACACTGACATTGCTCCCTTAAAATGCTGGTCAGCTTTTCACTCTCTGCTTCTCTGGCTTCCAAACCAAATAAAATGTCGACGGCTTTCCATTGAGCTGAAGGGCTCATCCCCTTCTTTACTCCCACCATACCTTCCCCACTTACTGTTAAAGTAGACAGGGCAGAGGAACAGGGAGGCGGGAGAGGAGTTCTGCACTAGAACTCTTCAGTCCGACTACAAAATAAGGATTTCTGGATTTCTTGGGGAAAACATTTTCTCCACTTCCTCCTGCCATGAGACCCCCAAGGGTCCCTGACATCAATCACTGCAACCTCTATTCTGGTGAGGGACACAGATTCACACTGCTTCTCTCCAAAGCACTCCAGGATGAAACGTGCCCATCGGCCAGAAGAGATGCCTGACAGGAACCGTCTCGGCCACCTCAGACTTAACCCCTGAGTTCCCCCAGCATCTTCATACATACAATAAGGACAACAAAGCCCAATGCACAAAGTTGTTTTCTTTTAAATGCTTAGACTTATTCAACCTCTAAGACTAAAATTTTAGAGCCAACCACAAGAAAAACATGTCATAACGGGGCAAAATATAAACTAGATGGTAAAGCAGAGTCTTGAGAGAGAAAAGTGATCACTGATAATTAGAGCAAAAGAGCTTATGAGATTGAGGGGTCTATGTCTCTGGGTTTCCTGGAAGCCAATGTGAAAAAGACAAGCTGCTTATTCTTTGGTCATTATCCAAGTGACCAAAATATTAAAGAATATGAGATGCTTAAAAGGAATTTCTCACAGGGGCTTTGTAAGGAGGAGGCACAGATGTGGAGGGTAGTAGTGTCAGACTGGTGATTAATATATGTAAAAATCCCTAGCAAATTAAAGAGCTCTGCTGCTCTATGTTGAAACTGAGGCCATTCACCTTGATGGTGGACTTGGGCATCTTTAGAAGAATGTACTACTATTTGACAGAGAATGGAAAGATAGTGACTTGAGGAGTGATGCAGAGGGGAAAAAATATTAAAAGACTAGGAAACAAATGCTTTCTCATTACAAAAAAAGAAGAAACCATCTGGGCTCTTAAGCCCCAAGACATCAAGTGATGTTTGTTCAGACAAATGGAGTCCGCTTCACCAGTGAGCAGTGACCCATTCAAACATAGTCACAAAACCAAACAATTTCTTTTGGAAAAGCAAGCCTAGAAAGCCTTCCACAACTGGAATTCCAATCCAGAGGCTGGCACAGGGATCCAAGCGTTTGAATGTGCAATGGAATGTCAGAAACTGCACACCGGCTTCTTCTGAACGACAAAAATATGTGCATAAACAGATGATCTCTCTCACATCCCCCCCCAAATAAAGAGGCTCCAGGGCACCAAAGCAAGGCAAAAGGAGGACCTCAAAGAAGGGTGACAGACAGTGTCCATTCCTCAACTAACAACCATCGCTTCCCTTCTTCTCTGACAACAGAACCCTAGTTTGTTAAGGTAGGGGTGGAGAGCCCTTGTCTCAGACAAAGAAGGTCCCTACCCCACACCCAGAAAATGAAGCATGATGGGTCCAAGCCAAGCAGAGGAATTCTATCCCCTCTTTCAATTATTGGTCTTAGGATGAGCAGGCGAGCTCATGTGGAGGACGATTAAACTCCTCTACACTTTCAGCCGGTGTCATTCCTGACTGACACAGGAGGAAAGCAGATGGGAAAAAGGCCATGGCAGAAGGCAGATGATCAAAGAGTGCGCTACCAACGGTGTCAATGCAGACCTGATTGGGAGAAGTGCGATTGCGCGATGGGGAAGGTCTGCCTGAGAACGGGGTGCAGGAGCGGAGAGGGGAGGCTGGTGCGTGCGCGCAGGCTCCAGGAGGGGGCCAGGAATGCCTAATGAGCACGTGTGGCGCTGCTGTCACTGCACGGCTTTTCATCCTAATCTCTATTCCCACTCGACAAGGCTCTCTGCAGGGATGGGAAGGAGAAGGGGCGGGGCTTTTGCATCAGCAGACATTCCTCAGCGAGGCCCGGATGGAGGAACCGCACTGAGGCTCATTCCTCCAACATGTGAGCTGACATCTTGGGGAACAAGATTTGGGCTCATCAGATGTTCCACTGAATTGTTGCCTTAGACTGTAAGCTCCAGAAGCGGCAGGACTCTGGCTGCCTTAGTTGCTGCTTTATTCCCGTTGCCTAGCACAATGTGTGGCACCAAACAGATGCTCAGTACACGATGGATAGCTAAGGAGCTGAGTGCCTGGGGAGCCGGGCAGTGCTGCAGAAGCATTAGCTCTTGCGGTGTCCAGTGTCGGGGTGCACTGTGGATCAGTTATGCTTACTGCTGTTACCGCGGTGGCGACACGGAAGAAAGACAACTCCTTCCTGAATGCCCAAACCTTAAAATTCAGGAAGCCCATTAACTTCTTCAAAACAGTGCTGAGGCATAGCTTTTCTTGGCCCCACTGGCTTCCCTAGTAAGGGATGTTACCTTCCAACCCTCTCAGTGACACACCAGAGCCATATACAGAGACGGGGTGGATGGAGGGGATGATATTAATCAGGGGGTGCCCACAACACCCAGGTCACTGCCAGAAATGCTCCATCCTCCCCTCTCCCTGCAGACAGCCTACCAGCCTCTAAGCAGCCTCTAACAACTGCTTAATAATGCCACCACTCCTCAGGGGACACACGCTGCTCTTGAATGGAAAGAGAGTTTCAGTGATTAAACCCACAGCTGTCATTTATAGCTAAGGCTGTATTTTTGAAATGAATTTGAAAATGTTTCCATCCCTATGCTCTTTTTCTGCTGTTTCCCGGTAAATTCTTTCCTGCCCCTGCCTGGGGGGCAAGGTGGGAACATGTTGGAAGCAAAGTTCTCCCTGGGTGCCCCTCAAGGGCCTATCTACAGCTTGAATGAAACACTCACTACCTGCACGGAACACAGGCTGGTGCAGCCCTGATGGGAGGCCCCCAGATGGGCTGAGCAGACTTTTAGGGCTCACTCCGGGGGTGCAGGCTCAGGCACCGTAGTGCCGATTCCATGACGATTTCCTATAGTGCACTTGGGAACCATGATGGACCCTGGGTACCAACGGGACAGTTCAGTTCCAGATCCCAAACCATTCCCAGCAGATCTGCACAGCCCAAGCAGAGAAATTAAAAGACACCTGCAACATCAAGTGAGGCAATTATAATTATCCAACTCTATGAGTGAGAAAACTAAGGCTCAGAGAACATAAATGATTGATGTAGGTGACACAGCTAGTGACTGGGGACATAAGTTTCCAGTCAAGTTCTGCCTGCCCCCAAAGCCTACAGTCTATCCACCACACCATATTGTCTTTCAGCCACAACCCGAAGCCCGGCTTAGCATAGGATGGAGCAGGACAAGTAAAACTGAAAACTGAAAGCAGTCAGATGCAATTTCAGATGGGCTTCTGGTAGCCTTCAGAGTAAGATGTGTGTGTGTGGGGGGGGGGTATCTGTGCCTTTAGCTGCATAGGGGGTAGGGGAGTAGAAAGCACTACGGCATGCCTCCCCGCGAGGGATGGGCAACACTACACGGAAGTGTCATGAGAATTATCTCATGGGAAGCAGCCACACGAAGTGGAATTCTTCCCAACTGGGTGTCTGAAGTCCTGGGCTCAGGTCACAGTTTTCCCACCATCAAGCTGGGATGTCTTGGAGAAGTCAGTTTTCCTCTCTGGACTCTGGTTTCCTCTTCTGTAAAAGAAGGGGACAGGAAAACTGACTCCTACTCCAACCCCCCAACTATAACAGACTCCCCTGGGTATTGTGTGGATAAACGAACTCGAGGGTGTGAGCCCCTAAAATAAACCCCAAGTGTACAATGGAGATATCATCTGTCCCCCAGAGAAAAGAGTGTAAGGATTCAATGATCCACGGAGAAGCTGCCGCGTCTCCTCTGTGCATCTAGTCAAGTCATCTTTTAGGTCATGGTGGGTTGTAGTTTCCAACCAAGGGTTCACAATTGCCATTTCTTATCCTCTGCTCTGTCTTGATCAAACTTTAGTCACTATTACTGGCCCCTGCACTGGCGTTCTGCTTGCCCCCAAACCTGAGCATGCACAAGAAAGTGGACCATGCCCTCCTCATCAGTTTCTTCTGGGAATCCACTAACCATGGCAAGAACCTTTTCCTATCAGACCCCAGGGGTTATTTTCCCCTGTCTGCCCAGCATCCCCTCCAAAGATTCTGTTTATCTCTGCTTGCCTTCTTCCTTTACCCTAGAAAAGAAAAATCTTCCTTCTGTTTTGTTTGATTTGTGATGCTTTCAGACCTTATAGTCACAATAATCTATTGCAACAGTCCCTTTCCCTCCCTTGCTTTTGAATGGAAGTTTCTCCATACTAAGTCCTGATTTGTTTTCCTTCGACATCTCAAATGCTAGGAATATAGGGCCCTCTAAATATATCTCACATTCACCCACCTTCCTTCACATTCATGGTCACTGCCCTAGTCTAAATTTAGTCCACCATGGACTCCTTCCTGGAGAACAAGTATTTTAGCATCAACTCTTACCCCATCTCAACCTACTTTTCATCCCATAGACAAAGTGATCTTTAAAAAGTAAATCATGGTCACGGCATTCCCTGCTTATAGCTATTTCACAATTTTCCTTTGCTGTAGGATAAATTCTGAATTAGTAACACTCTACAAGCAAGAGACTGCATGACCATGCCCCTACCCCCCTCCAGCTGCCCTCTCTGTGTTCTCACCCCACTGGCCTATATTCTGTTCCTGGGACTCTAATCTGCCACACTCCTTTGCATCCCTTGGGCTTTGTAACAACCTTCTGTTTGGAAGACTACATCCATCCTTGCCTGGTTATCTCTTGCTTATCCTTCAAGTATCAGCTCAATCATCATTCCTTCAGGAAACTTTTCCATGATCCCCCAGCTAGGACTCGTTCTCTATACTTCTCAAGTTTAACAGTTTGAAATTGCATGTTTCATTGGTGATTATTTATAAATGTCTTCATCCTGTCGCTAGACTATAAGCTCTAGGAGACCAAGGATGGGTCAATTTTTACCCACCATTGTACCCCTGAAGGTCCAGCAGGATGTCTCACATATTGTGGGCACTTACTAATATTTGAGTATCATTTTAGATGGTGGTGTGAAGAATAGTACAGTATGGAAGAGCTTTCTTCCATATAAGATGTCTTTGAAATGTTGAGTCTTTGATTAAAATGACTTTATTTTGATTTTGCATCTGAAACTGTGATTATTAGTCAAAGGATGGCAGATATAGGGACTAGAAAACTGGAAAAGGTGTGTGCATGTGTGTGGGAGAGGGGGTTTCACTGATCTTTGCAGATACAGATGTGTGTTCTTTGGCTTTCTTTTAAGCTTCGATTTTTTACACTAATATCCTGATGTAATCTTTGCACAAGCTTTTCTGCCTCTATAGAGAAAAGTCACCATGCTCATTGTTTCTCGGAGTAAAGAAATGGGAGCTCTATTCCGACTGCGTCTAAGCCCATTCTCTGCCTCTCTCCTCTTCCACTTCCAATCAAGCTTGCATCTTAAACAAGGTCATTCAAGTAAAACAGGATCTTGGTTGAATGGGCTTTGTGTTCAATCCATCTTCCTGGAGGCAGTCTCCTATTCTCCTTAAGGTGACCTTGAGCTCCCTGAAGACTGGGGACATCTTTTGCCCTTTGTATCCTTTGTCATAGTTGTCACATGACAGGATCTCAATCAATATTTGCTGAATGGTAGTAAACCATAGTGGCAATAGGAGGTTTTCTGCTAACATTCTTATAACTTAGCCTTACTCTCACACAATATCCATTCTGCCATCCCCTAAA
This sequence comes from Ursus arctos, assembly GCF_023065955.2. Lineage (NCBI taxonomy): Eukaryota > Metazoa > Chordata > Mammalia > Carnivora > Ursidae > Ursus > Ursus arctos. The sequence continues at coordinate 22,870,668 of NW_026622930.1, forward strand.
CCAGTTTCTCTTTTTCTTCACACTCACAGCATAGGGAACTCGTAACTCAATATAGTTGACTTAGGGTAAGAAGCTCCTTACAAAACTCTGGCCAGGAAAAGTTTCTCTTTGGGAGAGAATACAAGTTATTAAGCCTCATCTGTTGAATTAGCCTCTTTCTTATTTCTGACCATCAAAAATGGCCCTTCTAGCACTACCTGATGTCTTTTGACATTGGCAGACTTTGCTTAGATGATCACATTCCTTCCTTAGAAAATTATCTTTGAAATGAATACACAAACTAGGTTTCCTGCAAGAAAGTTTCGCTGTAAGCATATAAGCCTAGAACAAAGTGATCTGCATGGGAAGGAGAATATATGGGTGAAGAAAAGATCTGTCAAGTCTTGGGATGAAAAGATCGAGGGTACCTGTGACCTGAACCAATCACCATCAACAAACAGGTACTGAGCACATTCTATAAGCCAGGCACTGGGCAGGGGAGAAGGCATGGCCCTGGCCTTCCAGAGCATGTTATCCAATTTGAGAAATAGAGTATGTATTTCAAAAAACAAATACAAACTGAAAGCACAAGTATAAATACAAATGAAACAAAATTAAGAGGTCCACCTGTAGAGGAGCAGGGCCCCAAGGGTTAAGAACAGAGAAGTACCAAAAATAATAGCCTGAATCCCAGAACCTTAAGCTGAATATATTCCTCAGAGCCTTGACAAACCTCAAGCAGGAAAAGAATTCCAGAGATAAAGAGCAAATCAGTATAGGTTATAAGCATGGAATTCAGTGATTCTGATTTTAAATTAATTAAATTAATAAATAAATAACTGGATTCAGTCATTCCTGGAGAACCCAAGTGTCTGAGCATCTTCTTCCTCTAGCCTCTCAGGAACTCCCTCCATTATGTTTTGGAGGGCAAATCTCAAACCAGGTATCCAATCCCTCTGTCTCACCTCTAGGTTCTGAGGCTGATGATCTTCTGGAACTGACCCTACTAGGTCTAGGCTTCAGCTCTTCAAGCCCTTCTACAGTAATGGTCATAAGCATTCTCTGCATTAAAAGCAGAGCTAGTTTCTCATATGGTCTAAGGGACAAACTGTGAAGTAAGATATCAAATTCCTAAAGATGTGATCAGTTGAAGTATCAATAGAAAGATATATTGGAACCACAAAGCAGACAGAAGACATAACGGGGTTAGTGAAGAAGGCTCTGATGTCCTCTGAAGCCTATGTGGTTGGAAAAAGATCTCATGATATGCCTAATACCAATATGGGGCACATTAGAGGCTAACAGCAAAGATCAATAACTAGTCACTTTTTTTTTTGAAGTATAGTTGACATAATGTTATAGCAGTTTCAGGTGTACAACATAGTGAATCAGTAAGTCTATACATTATGCTATGCCCATCAAAAGAGTTGCTACCATCTGTCACCACACAACACTATTACGATACCATTTGCTGTATTCCCTATACTGCACCTTTTATCCCCATGACTTAATCATTCCATAACTGTAAGCCTATACTGCCCATTTCCCTTCACCCATTAATAGCTAGTCTTCTTTGAGCATCCAGTGATAACAAAAAAGTCAGATAGTCTACTATGGTAGATTGAATCACTGTTCCTAATTCTTCACACCTTTGTTGTTGTTGTTGTTGTTGTTGTTGTTGTTGTTATACACCCTCACCCTTTGCCTGTCACTTTGCAGTATCTTCCACTAGAGTAGGTGGGGAGTATTAACTCACCCCACGATGGGCTTGGCCACATGACTTCCTTTGACCCAAGGAAAATGGACAGAAGTGACAATGAGCCAGATGCAGACTAGGTCTCAGGAGGCACTGGATGCTTCCATGCTGCCGCCTGCACTCCCTGCCATTTGCCAAGATTATATTCCCTGGGCAGTGTCCAAGGAAAATGTGGAAACCATCAAAAACTGCAGCTCTATCCAGCCATTTCACAGCTTAGAGCATAGCCACCCCAACCTGTCGGCATAAAATTTAAATGTTGCTTGTTGTAAGCCAGTAAGTTTTGGAGTGGCTTATTAACAACATGATTGAAGTAGTAGCTGGCAAATATACCTAAAGTCATTAAAAATCATATTTTTGAAGATTTTCTTTATGATTTGAGATAAAGGTTGTGATATAAAGCCAAACTGAAGTTATGACATAATTATGAAATTATGTAATAGATATTATGACATAATTCTAACTGAACAAAGTCAGGATAGAAAGTTACGTTTAAAATGACATCAAAATATATTTTATATATACATTGCCCAAAGGAATAGAATCAAGCATACCACTAGGTTAACAACGACCATCTCTGGTAGAATTATGCTTGATTTTAGGTTTTTTTTATTATCTACCATGAAATAGATGCTCAATTAATATTGGCTAAATAAAAGTTGAATATATTTTCATGCATTCCAAATTTTCTAGAGAACATATATTGCTTTTGTAATCATAAAAATCAATGTTCATTTTTTTAATGGAGATCCATGACCTAGAAGGTTGGTAATAAGCCTCTGAGAACAATTCTTAGAGGCTTCTCCCCAACAGCGGTGAACACCCCTAACAGCTCTAACCTAGAGTCTGGTTTATTGAGCAGCATTTGATGAAGACAGAATAACAGTCCTACCAAAGTCAAGAGTCATGATAATTAATCACATCAAAGCAACTCAGCAGTGAAAAGAGATGGGACAGGCCCAACATTCTCCATGTAGGAAAGAAACAGAATGTGTTTGAAGGGATTGCGGAAAGTAAAGAAGGAAGGTGCAAGAGAGGTGAGAACGAAGTGAGAAGACTGAAGGGAGAAAGAAAGGGTAAAAGAAAATTTATGGGGAAGTAATTCGATTCAGCTTCATCCTGAGGACGGATTACTCCACCATCACGCATCAATCTCCCTTTACAGAAAACCCCAGGGACAAACCAAATCACCCAACCTCAGTCAGAGAGAGCCTCTTTTGAGGCAGCCAGGTCAAGAATACTCTGCCTGGGGGCGCCTGGGTAGCGCAGTCGTTAAGCGTCTGCCTTCGGCTCAGGGCGTGATCCTGGCGTTCCGGGATCAAGTCCCACATCGGGCTCCTCTGCTGGGAGCCTGCTTCTTCCTCTCCCACTCCCCCTGCTTGTGTTCCCTCTCTCACTGGCTGTCTCTCTGTCACATAAATAAATAAAATCTTTACAAAAAAAAAAAAAAAGAATACTCTGCCTGATCCCCCCTTCTCCCCCGTGCTTTAGCCACCTGGTTCTACACAGTCATCATTCCCTACTGCTGAGACCCTTTCTCAATTATCACAGTTCACAAGGAGATGGCTTCAGGCTAGACAAAGTGCTTGCAGAGGCCTGGGGCCATCCTCCCTTCCTTTTTACCAGCTGCCACTTACCCAGGTAGCCCCAGGCACCTTTCAGCAGCTCCCATTTTATGGCAGCCCCCAGGCCAATCACTCCGAATAAACAAGGGTCAATTTCATCCCTCTGCAAGGGAACTGCCCATTCAAAGGTAGACATTATTACTGTATTAAGCCCCAAAAATGGAGATAGAAGGGAAGAAAGGATTGTGCAGGGTTGAGGTGGAAGAAATAATGAAGAAGAGAGGAGATAAAGAAGGGGAAGGAGGGTAAACGGTAAGGGGGACAGGAGAGGGGGCCCATTGAGGGCTCCTCGCACCAAGGAGAAGTGCAAGGTCAGCCCCATTGTTTCATATGGTAGCAATGCCAGCCCTGAAGCCATAAGCCCCCTTTGCCTTCTGTCAGAGCTTCATCCGTCCCATGCCTGCCCATCTGTTCACTTTGAACAACACTGAATCTCGCCTCTCGACAGCTAATACTGGGTTATGGGAATTGCTGCAACAGGGCCAAGAGGCTAGGCCCCAGCCTACAGGAACTCCTGGATGAGTCTTCTCTAGGTACACCCTCACCTCTGCCCACCAGAAAACCCTAACCTGTGTGTGGGTCGAGGGGTGGGGAGGAGGGGTGTTCAGGCACCAAGTTTCTCTGAATTTCTCAGATAAAAAAAAACAGAATTCTAACTTCAGTAATGTAAATCTTAGAGCAAGTCCCACATTCATTGGGGCTTCCGTTCATCCTTTGACTCCTCCCCCCACAACACAGACTGAGCTCCTTTTCTATCCCTGGCACTGGGGTGTTTGATACATGCTTGATTGTGCACAGTCTAGGGCAGGAGACAGACAAGCAAAACAAAATTGAGAGAGGTCCAGTTTCATAGCTGAAGAATGAGTGTGCGCACGTGTGTGTGTGTGTTTGTGTGTGTGCGCATGCTCACGTGGATATGGACGTAGGTGTGAGTTAGGGTATGTGATAACCCTGAATAAATCATAATAGGACAACGTTTGTCTTCCCAGTCCAGGGCATCCACTCCAAGCTTTTCTGGACCACCCCATGAAACCTTAGAGTTCCTCACCTTTACTTAAGAACCAAGAAAGTGGGCAAGAGGACATGGAAGATCCTGATTGCTTTTCTAAATCCTGAATTTACTTCTGATGGGCAGTTTCCAGATTATCTGCTGATTCCTCAAGTTCACTCACTGAAAGTCTTGAAGCTGAGAATGCACAGAGTTGGCAGATAAACCAAAAACGCCCTCTCCACTTCCCACGCTCTTTTTCCCTCTCAAAGTACCTGATCCACCATCTACAAGACCTCCTATGTTAAGGAATGGCAAAGTATAAACAAAATCTAATAGACTGGGTTTAAAAAATCCTACCTAGTATTTGTGACTATGGAAAGTCATGTAATCTTCCTGGGCATTGGCTTCATTATCTTAAAAATCCTAATGATACCACACACTTCATAAGCTTGTTCTATATGTATTGAACATGTATAAAGTTACAGGTATCATGCCAATATTTTTACATAGTCATTTTATTTAAGCCTCACAACAACCCCAAAAAGGCTTGTTTTATAGATTGGAAAACAGAGACTCAGGTTTAAAACACACCCAAGATCGCACAGTAATCTGTGATGGAACTGGGTTTCATATCCAGCTCTGTCTGACTCCAAAGCTCCTGCACCTTAACCTAAGCACCAAACTATACCTGGCACATAGTAGGTACTCAATAAATGTGGATTCCCTTTCTATACCCCCTGATGTGTGAATTTCATTGCCTTTGATAAACTTGGTACAACCCACACTCCCTCCAAAATTGCCTTTCAGTGGTTCTCCCCCTTCTTGGAGATGATCAGGAATCTGGATGTTCAGACCACTTCTTTAAGCATCTCTTTTTAAACAGATGTGTTGATAATGTAACGTTTGGGTAATGAGATTTTCCAGGCCATAAGTTGCTAACTGTGAATTAATTGCCTAGCCTATTTGCAATAAATAAAAGGACTATTACATGTTAAAAAAAAATCGCAAGGAGCCACTGAGCTTATGCACAAAGTTTCCATGTTGCTCTACACAAGCCTTCTGTTGTCATCTATGCAGGATGACCATACCAAAGGCACTAAGTTAGAGCACCTCCTGACACGGCCTTAGGATAGAGAGTCCCAGTCCAGGATTCAAAATCCTGAGTGAGGAGCCCCACCATGGCTGCCTGTGTGACTCTGGACAACTTACATAACCACCCTGAACCTCGGTTCTTCCTTTGTAGATCGCCATAACCAGACTAGATGACTCTTAAGGCTGTGATCAGCTCTAGCATTCGATGATTCTGTATTAGCTGATACTTGGCAAAAACACGGTCTCCTTGTTGAGTGATATCCTGAGAAGTTCATATGGCCAAAAATAAATCCAGCCTTGCTTTGAAATACGTGCTTTTTAGCCCACTCAGTCTAGAACTATTTTGAAAAATACAATTAGGCAGTAAATGTATGCTGCCTATTGTGGGCCCAAGGCATTTTTTTTTCAGGTTAAGAAACTAGCAAAAGCATACACTCCTCAAGCATACCAGTGAATCGCACTGACCCGAGCCCATAGTCCATATGATGCTGTGATGTCTGATAATCATTTTGGCTGTTGCTTTAATAACACATGCCTGCTGCTTGAGAGCCTTCCCTGCTTCACACAGCAACCTGGTACTGGAAACCATGCTTCCATTGCGGGAGTGCACAGCCCCTCCTCACCTTCCTCTAGCTACTTCAATGACCACTAGATCACGAAGGAACTCACAACCCTAACAGGGGAGGGGTGGTTTTAGAAGGCAGTGATGTCTATCCTAGGAATGACCGACAAGACTTCGGTGGAAAATGACAGTCCTCTTGAAATAACTGAAGGTCTATTTTAGAAGACGGTTTCCATTTGATCAGTTCTATATATCCCAGGTGTCCGTGGCATAGTGAGTACTGAATAAATGTCACCTGAGTGGATAAATCCTGTATTGTTCCAAAGCCTGAACCAAGATCAAAAGAAAGATATTAGAAGAATTGAGACTTCGGTTTATGGCAAAAGGGAGATTTTTAGAATAGTTAGGGCTATCCAAAAATGAAAGGGGAGGTGAGCTCCTTTGTCACTGGGAGCCATAGAGTATTACTGACCACAAAAGAGTAGGCTTGGGGGTGGAGGGTGGCCCAAAAGAACTAGACAACCTTGGACAGGTTTTTGAACCTATCCTTGACCCTACCATTCCTCAGATGTAAACAGCACAAAAATAGCACCTATCTTGCATAGTTATTACAACAATTAAATAAGCTACCCACTGCTAAGCATCTAGTAAGCATATGGAAACAGAGCAAATGTTCCCAGAGTCCATAGAACATTTGAGGAATTTTTGTCAAGGGTATTTATGTATCAGAGAGATCGGGTTAGACTCAAAAACCTCAGAGGTCCCTTCCAACTGTAAATATGATCTATAAATTCCGGTAAGAGTCACCCCCTCACCACCATCCCCTATAAATGTTTTTATCACCTCAACAGCTCACAGCATTTTTATTCATCAATCTTTTTTCTTTCCACTTCTGCACTCCACATAGACCTGACTTTGTAGCCCTCCACAGAAGGAAGCCCCACGTTGTAGCGGCTAGAGAAGTCGGGCTGTTTGTGGAAGTAGTTTCCTTACAGACTGAAAAATGGGGCAAGGGGAGCAGAGACACCCAGCTGGAGATGAGGTCCCGGTGAGCAACAGCCCGTCACGACAGGCGCTGACATTAAGAGCCAGCCACTATCTTCAGCCCCAGAAAGGAAGACTTCAAGGGTGGGAATAATTCAACTAAGCAAACATCAGAGCGGTTATCTTTACAATGTCGCTGGTAGAGATCAGAATGTGCAGCCCTTGGCTGGTGTGAGCGTGGCTGTGAGCAACTGCAGGAAAACAATATTCAAATACCAGTGGGCCATAGCAGGCAACTCCAGACAAGGGGCCTCCAGAGAAGATTGAAATCTGAAAGGCATGGGGCTTTCTTGCCCTGGGGAAACAAAGAAGGAGAGCGTGCTAATCCCACAGATTTCATAAGGTTTCTGATTTACTGGCCTCTCAGGAGGCTCTGCTGGGGTTTGTCATTTTGATGAGACTGCCTTGCTGTAAAGGTTAAACATGCTAAGAAGCATGAAATGATCTTCTCCAAGAAAGACTGCATCTCTTTGCCAGGGAAATGGCGGTCCAATAGTCCACAGAAGGGGGCCTTCCAAGAGCTGTTCGTATCCAGGGTTTCCAGCCCGAAGTGCCAGAGGCACTCGTCCCTACAGCCCCCTCTCTGTGGGGCTGGGTTTATTGTTGCTCATGGGGCAAGATGGGAAGGGTGATGAAAGAAAGAATAGAGAAATGTATACATGTCTTTCTCTTCACATTTCTTCTCTCTCAATCAGTTGCCATTTCAGATACAATTTACCAATAAGACTAAATTACTGCAAGTTGACCAAATGCTTCTCCTAGAAGGCCCCGATTCTACTGCTTAGCAGGTCATGGGGACATAAACACATATCTGCAGGAAACAGGTACAGATACTGCCCATGCATATATCGTTGAAAAAGCCAAGCCAGGGAACTGAAATGAGGGGTTAAGAACATTATATTCTGTCCTTTGAGCAACTCAATTCCTACCTGGAGACCGCAGTTTCCTTAGCCAAAAACTGGGGGTGGGGGTGTGCCACATGACATCTAAGCCTGTGGCAAGATAAACAGATCTATGACTTTTTATACGCTGTCTGGTTTTCTTTGGGTCAATCGAGTTTCAGATTTTAAGTTTGTGCCTTCTCTTCATGATTGCTACATGTCTGCTATCTCCTGCCCTTAATAACCCCAAATTGGATTAAAACAGAACCTATGATAAAATAGAGAAACGTCTGGGAAACTGGAAGGAAATTATACCCACATGCTATACACATGTGCTCTATGCACAGACGCGTACGCGATCCTCGGTACTGGGTGTCATTGCTGTAAAGTCCTAATGAGATACCGGAATACAGGAAAATTAAAAATCTCGTTTCCCTATGTCTAAGAAAACAATCTTTTGGCTTAATCTCAAATATGGCCAGTTTTACAAGAGAAAGAGAAACTACAATTAGTTTTCTCATCAGATCTATGACAGAGAGCTTGGTCAAGATAATCACAGTTACAACAGACCATTTTAACATAATTCTTCAAAAATCTAGGATTACACCAGAGTCATGTCTTGATTCCAAGTACAAACTGCCTGAAGTATGGAGAAGCGTGTGCTTTGGTATGTTCCCTTCTGGCACAACCCTCCTTCCCACTTTTAAGTTCGAGCCTGTATCTTGTGCTTAAACACAAAAATCTTATCTAGGTGATCTCTACAACACAAGAAAAAAAATGGGATAAAAACACCAGCCAGATAATGTTTTCATTCTTGAATTGCTGAACTCTAGATTCAGAAAGGGGCATGTTGGCTTATCTACGTAAGCACAAGCACATCGTACACTTTGACTCTAGGCTCCCAACAAGCCACTTAAGCAGCCACTGTGGATGTTCTCAGTGGGAAACCTGGAAACCAAAGCACAGACGGAGGGTTAGTCGCATATGTTCAGAGCAGGACCAGCACAGGTAGGTGACTCCTAGCAACATCCTCCCCACTCCTGCCAAGAATCTCCAACTGATCCGAGATGGCTGAGTAGAACAGGGAAGAAACAGTAACTTCTCTGGCCAAACACTTGTTCTAATCCAGTCTCAGCCACTCTTGAGCTGTTGTACAATTAAGCCCCACGCACACTGCCCCTTATATATCTATTGGATGTGTCCCCAAAATTCAACCTCCATTTTCTCTAACCTCACTGAGGGCTCTTACTTCTCATTCATGAATTAATGCAAATGCAAGAACTCATGCGCACTGGTCTGCTGGCTCCTGTCTCCCACCTGCCATGCTGTTATCACACTGCTAAAAATGGCACGCCTCCTGTAAGATAAGGTCCACACTTGTTGGGAGAGCAAAGGAGGTGCTTCACAACCGGCCCTGCCACCCCTCCAGCCACACCTTCTAAAACGTCCCCTCAAATTCGTCTCCTACTCCCAAGCTTTAGATTCCATACACAAGGAAAGCTTCCTATTTACCAAAGTCACCTTTGCTTATCTGTTCCCTCTGCCTGGAATACTTTTACCTGCCTGGTCTACCTGGCAGAGTCCTGCCACTCTACCAAGCCTCGGCTCTAGTGTAACCGAGTTTGTGATGCTGTCCATGATCTTTCTCCCTGCATTTATGTCCCACCTTCCACCTTTCAGAATGTATTCGTATGTTTGTGAGGAGTGACACAATCAATGCTTTTGTATCCCAAGGGCTCAATGCAGACTTTGGCACACAGTGCTCAATGGGTGCTTTGGAATGAACGAATCAAGCCCTTAATTTCTTCATCCAGAAAATGAGGGTCATAATATGCAGCCCGCAGAGTGGATGTGAGGGTTAAATGGCCCAGTGTATATTAAGAACTTAACATACAGCAGGCACATAATTTCTCTCAATAAATAGATCTCTTAACTTCCCTTTCCTCTTAATCCAGACTGGAGAAAGGAAGGATTCACCTACCTGGGGAAAGACACGCAAAACCAGAGATACTAGAAAAGGCTATAATACTCTGTGTGCATTTTAAAGCACTTGTTTCTCATAATTCAGCAGCATCTCAATTTATTGCATCCATAATGGGCAGATGTCTGCTGGCAGTTAAGAAGCTTTTAGCCAAGGCAGTAATAAAGGTACAGACTGGCAATATAAATGGCCCCCATGCCTCTGCATTTGACAGAACCACAGCCCACAGCAGGCGTGAAATGGTCCTAAGCAGCTGTCACGTGCTGCCCCAAAGTTCTGACCCTCACATTGTCAGGCTGACCACAGGCCTAGCTGTAGATTTTTCAAAGATGTCTGAAGTCCCCAGCCTGTCCTTCTGAGGTCCTTGAGCTTCAAGACTCCAGAGCAGCTAGAATCTCTTTCCCTGACTCTGTCTTTGAAGTTACAGGAGCAGCTGTGATCAGCAGTGTCTCAGACCCTAACCTGATAGAATAACACCTAGGAAGGCTTCATGGACTATGGGTCAACTTCCTGGGATCATAAGCAGAAAACAAGAAGAGGATAAAGAAGAGGATAAATCTTCTTGCTGCTATGGTAGTCACCAAAATAACCCAAATACCAACAAATAAGAAAAAGTGAGGACATGCTGGTTGGTGTTGATGAATGGTCTATTTCTTAAAAAGACCCTTTCTCTGATACATGTCATTACCCATCAAAAGGGGTAAAAACTGGACTGAAAAAGTGACAGCCTTCTAATGCTCTTACGAAATCCAAGGTTCTATTCATGAATCCATCAATTAAAACTTATGTATCACGGGCCTGAAGTATTCCCAGTACACCGAGGCATTAATTTTCATGGATGAAGGAATCAGAGTACTTCATTGCAGTGCTGATATAACTAAACCCAGCCTCCTAACTCAGACAGTTCTGCAGCCTGGAAAGAACAAGGACTTGCATTCCTATCCTGCCCTTCACTCACCTTTACCCCTCTCCTCAGGATAAGGAAAGACACTGCCAAGCTGATGACATTTGAGAATCGCAGAGTTTTAGAATTGGAGGGGCCCTGAGAGAGCATGAAACTCCACTGCCTCATTTTATTTTTGCAGAACAGCGAAGCCAAAGTATCCAAGTAAGAATCTCAAGGTCACATATCTAAATAAAGGGCCTGTGAATCCCTGCGGAATAGGGGCAGATCTTCAATGGCACTGGAACCTATAAAAGTGACCGGCATTATTATATTTGACCTTGGAAGCCGGGTTTCTTCTATTCCTACACCAGTGAGTCAGTCTCAGCAGACCCCAGTGGATCCAGAACCAGTTATAAAGTGATATATTGTGCTAAACATATTTTGATTTCCAATTGCTATCTCTTTCTTCCCTATGATTATTCCCTGAATTCTTGCCCTTGGCAGACTGCATTACAATTTGCAGACTACTTCTCCATCCCCTCCACTAGACTTTGAGTTCATGAAGAATAGAAACCATGTCTTCTACAAATTTGCATCCCACAATTTAGCTCACCATGCCTCGTACAGAGAAGAGATAGATGCCTACTTGTGCAATTGCTACGGTAATGCTGAAGTTATTTCCAAAGAGGTATCGTAGCTTCATTTCCTATAATTTGGGGAATCAAAAGCCACTGAAACTAAAGATACTTACAGCAGGAATGTGTTGAACATGTAAGCATTTTAATAATCTAACTTTAATACTCTAAAAAAAGGCAAAAAATGATTTTGAGCTTTTCATAATCATATGACGTGCTATCTAGTCCAAAAAAAAGAGATCAGTGTAGACCAACCTAAGATGATGTCTGTGTAATGGATGGTGGTAATGGAGAGGGAGAGAGGTGAACAGATGAGGATGGGATTAAATAAGGAATCGACAGGAATTTGCTGAGAGATTTAATGAGATGGGAGAAAAATCAATGAGAATGCCAAAGACAACGGTGATGCCATTTACTGAGATGGGAAAAATATAAAAAACATTAAAAAAAAAAAGTCTAACATTGAGAGGAGGGACTCAGAATTTCTGTTTTTCAATGTTATGATTAAGATACCTATCAGAAATCTAAATGGGTATCTCAAGTAGACATCTAAATACAGAAATCTGGGATTCCAGAGAGTTCCAGGCTAGAGATCCTGGATTTGAGAGTCACTGACATACGGATGACTGTCAATGCTACGGCAATGGGTGAGGACAGACTATGGATGAGTGTGCAGACTAACAGGAGACCCAGGACAGAGGGCTGGGGCCTTCCAACATTGAACAACCACACAGTATCTGTATAGCACAGTGCCTCAGTGGGGGGCCACACAGATATTTAATGCATTGTTTTTCCCTCAATGACCTTATAATCTAACATCTTTCAGATATACAGGAAGGAAAGGCTGCTCAATGTAACAGAAAGTGCAACAGATTAAGAGTCAGGAATCGTGAATTTTAACCATTCTACAGCTACTCCAAGTTAAAGTGATGTTTCCAATTCCTCACCTACTGAAACAAGGATCAGGAACAGGAAACATCAACAGCACCTGCCAGCTCTACTAGTTCTGACACCATAATTTCCACGTGGCATCCAGATGACATTCCCATCTCATCTAAAGGTGGTATCTCAGCCTTCCCAGGCAGAAGGTGCCACCGCTTTCCCAGGAGCACACAGCAGCATTCAGAGGGTTGGCTGAAAGGGAAGTCCCTGAGCTGGAAAGGGGAACAGCTGCTATCTGCACTCTTTCCCTGTTGGAACAAGAGTCACTTGAGAAAACTCAGAATATCTGCATTCTTGGTTTTCAGCTGGTGTTTTTATTAGATGAATGGAATCCCGGGACCCAGTGAGAAGAGCAGATTTACCCTCTCATCACATTCTCTTGGTTGTGCAAATTAATATTCTCAAAGGCATCTGATTTCCATGATCCCAGGAAATATTTTCTTTTATCAGACAGAAGCAGTTGCACATGGCTGGATATCTGTAACAGGATATGGCCTTATGGGTCGGGGTATGCTGAGCTTAGCCATGAAAGAGCACTAAGAAAACGGTTCAGTAACATTTTATTTATATGCGCGCGCACACACACACACACACACACACACAAACAAACGTGCGTGTGCATCTGGGTGATCCTTTATTCTAGGTGACCACCCACCTGGACAGAGCTGATAGATGGAAGGAAAGACAGACAAACCAAATTGGGCCAATCAGTTTCTTTTTTTTTTTGAAAATGTAAATATAGATAGAAAAATCCAGAACCTGGAAGCTAGGAGAGATGAATCACTTCAACTGCAGTGCCCTGGGGTCCCCGGAGCTACTCTGCTTCCCTTTTAAAGATGTAGTTAGTGAGACCTTCATCTGATCAGTACCTCTTTAGGTAATCATGCAGTAAATCCCCTTCCTTGACTCTGTTAGCCATAGTCAGTTCTGTAGCTTGCAACCAAAAGAATATGACCTAGAAAGTATTAGCATCTTCATTTTATAGATAAGGAAACTGAGGCTTAATTCTTAATTCTTCTAGAATTAAGAGATAAATTGGTTGTAGGTCACCGAGCTAGTAAGTGACAGAAGCAGCACAGAAACCAGGTCCATCTGACTCTAACATTCATGCCATTAACCCCTAGGGCCACCCTGATTCTAAGTGCTGTACTGTGGGTTAATTTTCTTGTCATAGGAATGGACTTGTGCTGAATCCTCTGTTCTTGCTTGCTAAATAAATGATGGCGTACATTCAGAAAAAGCCACCCAAGGGAGAGGATAGAATCTGCAGTAGCCTCATCAAACTGAAGCTTGATGGTCCACAAACAAATCAAATCCATAGTCTTGGCTACTGATGCTTCGCTCCCACCAACTGAACTAAACGGTCTGGCCACCTGGACAAGGAGAAGATCCCGTGGTTGTTCCACATCAACTGATCGTATCTTCTTAAGAAAGAGAAGCTGAACGTCTCCTCAATACAATAAGGCTTCACAGGAAGGCAGGTGTTCTTCCAGCAGACAAGTATGTCAAATAAAGTGACCAGCATTAAGCAACTAAAACAGGCCTTTGCTTTTTAGGTCATGGAGACAGACGTCTCCCACACTCACTATGAATAACAAACCAAAATAGCTAGAGCTGAACAACTGGGATGGGAAGATAGATCTACATCTTCTTAGAATAGTATCAGATCATCCCAAAACCATCTAAATACAACATCCAGCTGATTGTTAAATGTCAAGATTTAGAGTTGCTATCTTCACAGGCAATAGAAGCACTCTCGTGAGGGTACACCCAAGAGTCATCCACTTTTACTATAAGAGAAAGATACTCCTGCAAGTGAACATTACTGTCATATAGTCATATATTTCCTAGGTCCCTGCCTTATTCCACTGTCTCTGGGGGACAGCTTTGATCTGGGAGTCACCCCGTAGACCGAACTGCTTGCTCACTCTGCTTGAGTTCTTGGGCTATTTTGATCTAGGGTCTGACCTGGGCCATCCCCAACTCTGCTTTTTCTCTGAATACCAGTTTTAACATCCCACCTATGCTTTCTCTGTTTTATATAAACAAATGCCTCTCTAACCCCACCAGTCCTATTGTGGGACCAGTGATATCGAGGGACTGATCCCACAACAAAGTCCAAGTAGAGGGCACAGTTTGGGCTGGATGGGAGACACTGTCTTAGAAATTGTCTTAATCTTATCACATTTAGTACGAATGATCATTTCTAGGCTTAGGGTTAATGTTTACAGAAAAAAAGTAGAGAAAATGGTAAACTGAGTGCCCAGGTTGATGGGGTCACAGGGGGTGGGGCAGCATTCCTGCATCCCAAGGGGATCATGGTCCTTACATAAGGAATGTTAACAAATATTTTGCCTTCCCCACTCTTCAGAAGTGCCTCTAGGATCATAGTTTTGTTAGAAATAGGAGACAAGAAGATCCAAGAAACCTCAAATCCCCTTTTCCTAACCATCACTCCCCTATACAGGCCTGGTCTCTCCCATCTGTTTGCCCTACTGTTACCCTATAAACATAGAGCATAACATCTACCACATGTTAGCACATTTCCCACATTTCCCTTTGTTTCCCTGGAAGGACTATACACCCCTTTATCAAAATCAGGAGATATGTCAGTGATTTTGCATTTCCAGGATCTGATACAACTAGGGTTGTAACACACTGGGGTTTCAATAAATGTCTGCATCATGTATTTAAAAAAATGAATAAAAGACACTCAAAGCATCTCCACTGAGAAATCAGTTTCAATAAAGAAAAACAATGTCATTGGGAAACTCTATTTTCTCTGCTAGCAAGTGGAGTCCTATCATTTTTACACTCCACTGATTCATTCTGAACATGGTGTCAGGAACAATACAGGGCCAGAAAACAATTAGCAGGGGAACAAAACAATCAGGTGCACCGTCTGGGATTTGAGCAATGTATAGATCAAATGTCTTAAATTTGTTACGCTCCTTCTCAGTTGGCCAGAATGGATGACTTGGCTGCACTGTCCCAGGAATAATTGTCCCTCATATATCCCCAATCAGCTGCCTCTTAATGACTAGTCAGAAGTGACAACGTAAAAGGTGCAGTGACTTTCACTGTACTTGGCAAATCTTGGACCAACTCCCATGGATCTGCCCTTGGAATAGGTGAGCTCAGAGATACCGTACACAGCTGGCTACAGTCACTGCTCCTGTCTTCAGCAGTCCCAAGGCCCTTGAGTTGGGGAGAGACCCTAGAGGAAGAAATGAGGGGTCTGAAGTGATCTCTGGTTCTTACACCACATCGTAGGTGGTGGAAGATCTGTAACAGTGTGGCTTACACCAAAACGGTCTCACTCATCCCAGAGGACAAATGCCCTTCCTATGGCCCCAAACCAAGACCAGGGTAGTCGACCCTACAAAGATGTTTGGAAAAAGTCTAGGAGCTTGACAGACTGACCAGCCCCATGTGGCCCACTTGTGTTCCAGATGGCTGCTTCCTCATCTTAGCTCCTATTCGGCTTTTGGCAGCTTTGAAAACTCAGCAAGTCTGAATTTACATTCCATGAGCTCTAAGAAAGTTGTCTCTTCCTCCTTTACCCCAATGTGCTGTGTCCTGTTTTTGATCCAGATGTAAAAAAAGATCTACAGTTCTCTTGAAACACCTCTTATTACGCAGTGGACCTCACAAAAGCCAGTCCTGGAAAACATCTTTGCCTAGTTATCCAGCCCCTGTTCCAGGCTTGTTCCAGAATTCATCCTCATCCCCAGACTCCTGATACTGGACAATTCTGGCCACTGGTGGTCTTTAGGGATGAGACCTTGCAGGTCCTCAAGAAAGTCTTCTCTTCCCTGAATCTCTATGTCCTCCTAGTCTGGTCCACCAGTGGTGCTCATGCTGCTACCTTGTATCATTTTATTACTGTTTCTTGTAGAGACATCTCAACTCCTCAGATAAAGAAATGATAAACTTCTTGAGAGCGGGAACTATGTCTATTGAATATGCAGTATCTTTAAAACCCTAGAGCTATGCCCTCAGCAAACACTTGATAACTATGTAAATTATCCTTTCAAATAAAATAGAGGCTGACAACCTATGGACAGCCAGTTTGAAGTCTGTAAGCTTGACATATAAAAGAATAAACCAAGCTGGAATTAGACATAGCTTATAGACCAGAACCTCCTTGTCTTGATGCTGTTTCTCTTTACCTTTATATCTGCCCTTCACCCAAACTGTATATTCAGTGCAAATATAAGATGCAGCATGGTGAATGGGAAGGGGCTTCTTCCAGCATCCTGGCCTGTGTGCTCCCCTCCTCTTCAGCCATCTCTCATGCCCTTCCCCTACCTCACGCCACACTCCAGTACCTTCTGGACTTCACTCAGTTCCCCAACTGTGCCATGGTTTCTTACCTCTGTCCCTTGGCACAGTCTGTCTTTCTTGTCTAAGACACATGCCTTCCTCTAACCGCTTTGCCAAGCTAACTCCTACTCCTGTTTCAAGTCTCACATTGCATATTTCTTCCTGGCAGCAGCTTTTCTATGAACCTCTACAGTATGCCGGGTCCCCAGACAGAGGGCCCCCCCAAACGTCTATTTTCCTTTTAATGATGTTTATGACAATCACTACGACTATAACTATCACTGACATGTATTAATCATTGTATGGGAACCCACTAACTGAATCATCACCAATACCTTCTGAGGTAGGTACCTGATCAAGTCTCAAAGATACTGATTATCTTGATAAAATTCACATCACTCCATAAGGGTGAGATTTCTCACCTAGCCTGGCTCCAGAGTTCATGTTCTTAACCAATACATCCTGCTGCCTCCGACAAACCTCCCCATGTTTGTAACTGTTTACTTAATGACTAAATATTCCACCAGACAGCAACTCCATGAGAACAGGACTGGGTCTACCTTGTTCAGTAGTGTACTTTTAAAGCCTAATCCAAGAGCTAACATGTAGAAAGCTCCAAAATGCATGCGTTAAATGAATAAATCACACAGCCAGTTCGTTAGCCCACCCAGAAACCCAAAAGAAAAGTATTCACCCACTCTGGATAGAAGGCGTCTCATACTTAACTGAAAAGGTATCATGATCTCGGTAATATTTAGTCTAAAGTTTCTCTTTCTGGGATCTAACCCTAATTAACAAATTCATGCATCCAGAACCAAAAAGGGTATAATCTGGAAAGCAGTGAATGGAAGGAAACGCTTCTATAAAACAGAGAAAGCACGGTAGGTCTATCTCGGGACACACCTGCCATACACCACGCCCACTCGGACCTTGCATGCCACCCACGAGGGCCAGCTCACCCCTTTCACAGGTCCTTCCCCAGTAGCCAGTGCCCGTGCAGTCGCAGATGAAGCGGTTCCAGCCGTCCTTGCACACAGCATTGTTCTTGCATGGGTAGCTGTCGCACTGCTTGGCGCTCATCCGCGAACAGGAGGACTTGACGCCCGCAGCGTTCTGCATCTCCGCCAGCTGCCGGATGTTCTTGCTGCGCCCATCGATGAACAGGTCACGGATGCAGCCCACGTAGCCGTAGTTGAGCATGGCAGTCCAGAGCTCAGTGGGGAGGATGAGGCCAGCACGGTTCTCCGGCAGCCCGCCCAGGTACATGTCCCCTTCCAGGTCCAGGATCTCGCTCTCTCCACTGGCGGTGAATGGCGTGCGCCTGCTGTTCACTGATATGGTACCTGGGTTGGAAGGACGGAGACAGAGTGAGCTAACGGCCCTCTGAGCGTCACAGGTGAGGCTGCCAGTCAATGAACCAAATGAAAGGAGCCCAGCAGGTGGGTTCAGAGACTCATGGTGGCTGGCCAGGTGAGAACAACGCAAGCAAGGGAGTACAAACGCTTCCAGACAGTAGAAAGGAAAATGTTAGGCTATTTGGTTCCAGTCTTTGCTACTGAGATGCTCTCACTGATAGGAGGATTCAGGACCATCTCAGTGAACGAAAGAATACCTAACGTGATATCTTTTCTCTACAGAGTCTCGGCTGGAAGGTCACACACCAAACAGGGTGAGGGCAGCACAGCTGCTGCCTGTGTTTAAATCTCGGCTCTACCAGGTACTAGCTGTGTAACCCTGAAGAAGTGATTTCACCTGCCAGGGCCTCAATGTCCTCATCTGTAAAGTGGGAAAATAATTGTCCCCACCCCCAGACTGGTGTGATGATTAGATAAGTTCATATATGTAAAGTGCTTCTCAGGGTTTGGGACAGAGTAAGGGTTCTGGAAGTGCTTGCGAAAGTCTTCCTCACTCACTTGCTGTGCCCAAAGGGATGGAACCCTCCATGCACTAATACCCTCTACACTGGCATTAGTTACCAGCCCTGCCAGTGAATATTTGGAGCACTGCCTTGGAGAAATTTTAACTGGAACATGTTTGTTTATTCTTTTAACAAATATGTATTGCACACCTGCTGTGTCTCTGGTATACTTGTAGGTGCAGGGATGAACTTGACAGGTACGTCTCTGCTCTTGTGGTGCGGATATCCCAGAGCAGAGGGACAGAAATTAAACAAATGACTCAATAAGCAAGAGAATTAGGTAATGGTAGGTAGTAGGAAGAGAGTAAAATGGGTGGTAGCAGCCTGTGGGTTCTCCTTTAATACATATAGTGGGTGAAGGCCTCTCCAGGCAGGTGACGGGTACACTAAAACCACAATGTTGAAAAGCACGCAACCATGCCAAGTCCAAGGGGAAGAATATGCCAGGCAGGGGGAACGGCCCCTGCAAAGGCCCTGGGGTAAGTCAGAGTGTGGCTAGAGTGGGAGGGCACAAGGGGTGAGCAAGAGATGAGATCAGAGAGGCAGTCCAGGTACAGCAGCAGTAGGGTCGTGGACCCCTCAACGGGACAGTGCAAACTTAGAGCCTGGCTTGGGAACTGGGGACTGGGATTCTCGTCCTAAATGGTCTTCTGCCCCTAGGCCAGTCCCCAAGCTACTTTACAGTCCATTTTCCTAAACTATAAAATCAAAGAAACCGTAAAATTAAGGTGATATCTGAACATCATGCCAGAAATTTTAAATTTACTTAGTATTCTTGAAGTGTTTTATTGGTACCAAGATACCTGGTCTTGCCGTTCGTCAGGCAGCCTTCATTTCTGCCTGAGTCTCAGTCCCCTGGGCTCTGAAAGGGACAGCCTGAAGGGCCAAGAAGATCAAATAAGATCAAGAGTGTGAAGCACACTCTAAATTACAAAGCCAGCAATTAGGGACCTCTGGGAGGGTTATGCCAGCAACAGAGCTTCCCCCACTTTGTCCTCGAAGTTTTCCCCTAGAGAAATCAGCTTTGCATTTTCGTTTTTAAAATTTTAGAAACCTACATGCCAATAATTATGTCCTGGTCACCCTTTTAAGTACTGCATGTGCTTTTCTGGACTCGATCCTCAAAATAGTCTCGCGAGGGAGGAGTCAACAGGGGCACTATTTCACAAATGAGCAAGCTGAGGTTTGTGTCTCCTTTGCTCATGCACTGCTTGCTTTCTCTACCCCCCACAAGCCCACAAAGCTGCTTGATCCCCAACCTGGAGCAGCAGCTTTTGCCTAATACGGACAGCAGCAGAGTGGATTTAAATGTTGGAGCCATAAGTACATCCTGAGAAATCTGTCCTCTGAGGGTGAGACCACAACTGTTTTGAATGCACTTAATCAAGTTTCAAGAACCAGTCCCCCAACTAGAGAGTGATCACCATGATTTCCCCATGTCATTCTTCCGGATGAGCGAGGAAGGAGGGACCATACTTGCATAGACAGATGTTTTCATAACTATTCATTCTGGTACACGTTTGTAACTAAAAACGTACCAGAAGATACCCTTGTGAAGAAAGGAAGTTTAACAGATCAGAGTAAGATTTTGTTATGTTGTGTTATGCTGCGTTCAGGAGACAATGATGTGTTTACTCAGTAAATTATTACAGGCTTTGATCAAATGTATCATTACTGGCCAGCTATAGCTCCCAGATATGAAACTCAAGGCTTCTGAAATCCAGACAGATTTGTCAAAGATGGGTCCACTGATGGTTTTAACAAATAAATGCCCCACTTGAAAAAGCACTCAGTGCTGGGAATAAAGAGAAGTAAACATCGAACAATTCCCTGTGCTCTAGGCTGCCTGTGACACACACAGGTAACCTTTAAGCTGTGTCAGGTCTAGGCTAGCCAATCCTGACACCCATCAACCATAATGGAACTCCAGAAACCCGAAACACGCGGTCCTAAAACCAACAGAAGTGTTTCCCTTTTAATTTTAGGATAGCTTTCTGGCTCTGCCCCTGCTGACACTGTATGGATAAATTGAGAAAGAGAAAAAGATTTGGCCTCCAGAGAAAATAGTTTTTTGTGTCTTTTTCTGTTAAAAAAAGCACAAACTGTTCATTCTTACTCAACAAGCACATTTAATTTGAAGCCTCTTGGTTCTGATTAGATTTCAGACAATCAGTAAGGCATCCTGCTGGGCGCTAAACCAGCCAGGGCTGCAATCTGCCACCCGTCTGCCCTCTACGCAGAACCCATCCAGCTCCTCCTAAGGGCAACACTGCCCATCTCCGTCATCCCTCTGGCTGTGGAATTATGCAGAAACACCATCCCCGGAAAGCTCAGTCATTTCTGGCTGCAGCCTTTTGAGGGAACCTATCGCTTTCTATTAGTGGCCAAGTGCGCCTACACAAAAATGTCCAAATGACAGACTTTGTGTTTCCCAGGAGAGAGAATCCTTAAAAATACAGCAAAGACAGCCAAGACCCTTCTTCTTGAGCCGAACACTGCCTAAATGCAGAATCAGGAAATCGGTGTGAAATCCACATGCTCTAGTTACCACTCCCGGTGAAATGTCCTTTCTGATGGCACAGAATGTGACCTTCACTGCCACATGGTCCAGAGAAAGCCAGGCAGACTGTCCAGGCATTCAAAAGCTCCAGACTCTCTATTTGTGTGTGTGTGTGCGCGCGCGCACATTTCCTCCCTCTCTTTGTTACCATTCCACAGTAGCTATGTACTGCCTGGGGCTAGCTTGCTTGATCTGCGGCTGCAGAAACAAACAAAGCCATTTAAACCAAATGTAAAAGGTTATGAAGAGGAAGGGAGAGTTAGTGAGGTCTGAGCAAAGAGTGAAATATAGGCTTTCACACCAAAGGAAGGCTTTTTAAATTGAACATGACTTCAGGAAAAATCAATTTGCCTTTTCCTTTCTTGTCATAATTTCTCCCTGCAACATGACTCTTGCCAATTATTGAAGGGTGTAGCGTTGCATAAACTCTTGCACAGTGAAGCTTATCCTACAGAGTAATCACATAATGCAGCACCTGTGATGTCACAATTGTGTTTCCATGGTGATGAGAAAAAGAAGAAGAAAAGGAGGGGGAGGAAAAAACATCACATCAGTGACACGACAGCCTCTTTGGTAGCAGTGGAAATGTGACTTGTAAAACCATGCTTGGCTCCAGGGCCTTGGAGCTATCACTGAGACGGCTCTGCCGTGAGTGACAAGGGAGGGAGGACCACGCGAACCGTCGACGAGACAGATATCTTGTTCAGAAACATAATCTTACAACAACCATTAAAGAGAACAGCAAAAGAGTCAAACATGTATGCAAGCGCAAACATTAAAATAAAAAAATAGAGAGCCAGGAAACAGACTGAAAAGCTGCAGCTTTCCTCTCTTCTCAATCACAATCATGCCTCTTCCTACCTGATCTGCCATCTCGCTGAATGTCCACATGGTACCATTCCCCATCGTTGGCTTTCTTCTGAGTGGCCTTCACTTTGATGGTGCCTGAGCCCATGTCAAGCAGCAGGTATAGGTTGCCATCGAGCAGTTCTACAGCAAAGAAGTCCACCTTGGTGTTCTTCTGGCTCCGCGTATCCTTCCTCTCTTGGGGCTTCCCGTGAGTGAAGAGGATCAGGCCGTTGGGCTCAGTGGTGCGGAAGTCAAAGGAGATGGAACCCATGCGTTTGGTGTTCCATTTGGGCAAACTGATGTACGCCTCTGGGGTCTCGAAGTTGATGGGGTCCAGCGTGGCCACATTCTCACACTTGAATACAACTTCACCATAGATTTTCATCTTGGTGTCCCCGATCCGGGCCAGGCGAGACAGCTCCAGACGGATGTCATTATTCTTATAAACAACCTGTCAAAAGCCAAACGAGTGCCATATGAATCAACCTTGCAAACAGCTCCCAGCCACGGCTCACTGGGTACCCGGGAAAAAAGCCCGAGAAGAGGTTTCAGGACACAATATGTCTGAAACAATATGAGAAACTTGAGACACGGCGTTTGAAAAAGCATCAGAAGAGACCTCTGGGGTACATGTAAGCCCTAAAAAGGCCCCACATTTCTATTTTATTCCTTTTGTGTTGTCTCCTTCTGGCCAATTCTTTGTGTTGTCAGAAAGTTACACGAAACCAGCTTGCAAGTAAAAATCAAGAGAAACTGAGTTGCACAAACACTAATATTTAAATACAAAGATATCTACTGAAGTATACTTAGTAAAAGACCAGAAACAACCTAAATGACCATCAGCACCAGACCAGCACGTCCCACAATGGACAATCATGCACTCCTTAAAAACAAGGTAATGCTCTGGTTTTGACACGGATGCTCTCCAAGAAATACTGTTAAGTAAAATTAGCAAGGAACATAAACGTGTGCACTACACTATCATTGTGTTAAGTGTGTGTGTGTGTGTGTGTGTGTGTGTGTGTGTGTTTGGGGGTCATATGTGTTATATGTATATATGTTCCTAAATGCATAAAACGTCCTTGGAAGAAAACACAAGAAAGTATGAAATTGTCACTGGGGAGTGGATTTGTCAGGTTCATATTCAGGAATGGGAGAGAGACTGACTTTTCACAACACCCCGTGGTATTGTTTGCTTGTTTTTCCACCATGCACATGTACTACTGAAAGAAAATCATGAAGTGTTAAGAGTTGGTGGGGAAGGAACTAAGAGGCAGCCCACGGAAAGGGAGAAGATATTTGCAAATGACACTACAGATAAAAGATTAGTATCCAAGATCTACGAAGAACTTCTCAAACTCAATACATGGGAAACAAATAATCAAATCAAAAAATGGGCAGAAGATATGAACAGACACTTTTCCAATGATGACATACAAATGGCTAACAGACACATGAAAAAATGTTCAAAATCATTAGCCATCAGGGAAATTCAAATCAAAACCACACTGAGATACCACCTTACGCCAGTTAGAATGGCAAAAACTGACAAGGCAAGAAACAACAAATGTTGGAGAGGATGTGGAGAAAGGGGATCCCTCTTACACTGTTGGTGGGAATGCAAGTTGGTACAGCCACTGTGGAAAACAGTGTGGAAGTCCCTTAGAAAGTTAAAAATTGAGCTACCCTATGATCCAGCATTTGCACTACTGGGTATTTACCCCAAAGATACAGACATACTGAAGAGAAGGGTCATATGCACCCCAATGTTCATAGCAGCATTGTCCACAATAGCTAAATCGTGGAAGGAGCTGAGATGCCCTTCAACAGATGACTGGATTAAGAAGATGTGGTCCATATATACAATGGAATATTACTCAGCCATCAAAAAGGACGATTTCTCAATATTTGCAGCAACATGGACGGGGCTGGAGGAGATAATGTTAAGCGAAATAAGTCAAGCAGTGAAAGACAATTATTGTAGTATGGTTTCACTCATTTATGGAACATAAGAAGTAGGAAGATGGGTAGGAGAAGAAAGGGAAGAAGAAAGAGGGGCTAAACAGAAGGCGGAATGAACCATGAGAGACTATGGACTCTGGGAAACAAACTGAGGGCTTCAGAGGGGAGTGGGGTGGGGGAATGGGATAGGACGGTGATGGGTAGTAAGGAGGGCATGTATCGCATGGTGCACTGGGTGTTATATGCACATAATGAATCATGGAACTTTACATCAAAAACTAGGGATGTATTGTATGGTGACTAACATAATAAAAAATTATTATAAAAAAAAGGAGTTGGTGGGGAAGGAGATCTGTGTTTTTTGCACATTGTATGTGCCCTCCATATATATAGGTGGGAGAATAAAACACCCTAAGACACTAAAAAAAAAAAACTATTATGATTTTTGAAACCTGGTGTGATCCATGTAAAAGCGGGGATTAATGATATTCCCCAAAATTAGAATTTCAAAGAGGTTTTGCTGTTACTAGACCTGAATTTTGATTGCAGTGCCCTGGGATGGGTCTTGGTCCTCCGATCTCTAAGTAACATCACATCTTTCCAACAAACAGGAAAAAAATGAAAGGGAAAGGGGCTAACATTACATTATTGAGTATGGCAATCGCTTTGCCATGTGCTTTACTTTCTCTTATTCAAATTCTAAGTCAGGATCCAGATTTGGGCTCCAGTCCTACATCCACTACATATGAGCTGTGTGACCTTGGCAGAGTCATTTAACTTATCTGGATCTCTTTTCTCTTCTCAAAATGGGAACAGAGGAGTAAACTATTTTGCAAGGATGAAATGAGCTAATACATGTCGAGCACTAAGAATGGCACAGAGCAAGGGCACAGAAATCTCAGCTACTTTGTGGGGAGGTGATGTAGCTGTTAGCCTCATTTCATCCTTTCCACGACCCCAAAAAAAGGTTGTATTATCGTCTCCATTTTCAGCAAAATAACAAAACTTAAATACTAAAATAAGTCTTACAATCCACCTCCGTGATAATAAGGTAATAGATGGGTCATTCCAGTACAAATTATTTAATACCTAACATTCAGCTATAGAATTGTTTCCCATCTCCTCCCCATCACCAGGAGAGAGTAGAGCAGAACGGTTGGCCTTTTAAGATATAACTAATGACAAGGAACTGAAAATGGCTCACCTACTATATGACCTTGATAATGGGCCTAACCATAGTAACACTGAAAATAATAATGATACTAATATTTACTGAGCACCTACTACCAGATATCATGCTAAGGATCCAAAGCCTAGAATCCCATCAGATGCTGACAACACCCATTTGAGACACCTACCATCATTGCCCCCTTTTACAGATGTATTAACAGATGTAGAGAATAGTTAAAGAAACAGTTCACAGTCCATAACAGCTGGTAACTGGCAGAGCAGGCCTTGAACCCAGGGAGTTGGGCTTTCGGGTCCACGTGCTTTATCACTGTGGCTACTTGGAGTGAGGTCCCACTAGCAGCACCTGTGAAGCTCATCTTCAACATTACACGGAATACTGTGCAAGTTCAGCCTCCTGAATTTCTCATCTCAGCACTACTGGACTGACCATGTGAAAAGGGGAAATACTGCAAGATCCTTAGGCAATCAATCACTCCAGTGAACCAGAAAAGAAACAAAGTTTAATGACTGGCAACTTCTCCTTTCTAACCCCACTATTGTGCCCCGGCATGGGAGCTATGTCATAAACAAACTTTGGCTTTCTCTGCATTCAATTAAATGCCTATGACTAGAATTGCTTGTTAAGATAAATTATTAATGTATAACAATAGCTTATCCAGGGGGGCAAACTGAAGCTTGGTTCCACTGAATAATAAATGGATAAAGAACTCAGGCATCCCTGTAGGAGGCAGGAGAGAAAGAAGAAAAAGCCTCTTAAAGGGATGCAGGATAGGGGCACCTGGGTGGCTTAGTCAGTTATGCGACTGACTCTTGATTTCGGCTTAGGTTATGATCTAAGCGTCCTGAGATGGAGCCCCGCATCAGGCTCCACGCTCAGCAGGGAGTCTGCTTGAGATTCTCTCTCTGCCCCTGTCCCTCCCACTGCTCAATCAGCTCCCCTCTCTTTCTCTCAAAATAAATTAATTAAATTAATAAGTAAATAAATAAATATTTTTTAAAAAATAAAAATAAAGGGATGCAGGGTACTGTGAAGGGGGCCTCCTCTGTGAGAAAGGTACACAGCTGAGACTGGGACCCGGGGGGAATAACTACAATGCAGGTTTCCAGAGAGACACACAGGAGAATCAGGGCCACAAACTGGCCAAAGATAACGAGACTTCTCTCGAAAGCTCTTTGAAGGTGAGCTCTCTATCTACCCCAGGGCTTGGAAATTACGTGTCTGTTTATCTGGAGTTCCCTCACTTTTCTTACTGAGAGCTGGGTAACATCTCCAAGTCCCATTTTCAAAGACAGGAACCTCAGAAACCTCTTCTAGGAAGAGCTCCCCTTTTCCCCAAGGGCTGTTATCAAGATTGAGAGGGATGTTAGATGTGGTAGAACACAGGAAATTCTACACTAGTACACAAACCTAGGAAGAAATAAGAGCATACCCTTGTCTCCAGTGGTGCTGGCATACTGTCAGAAGCTGACTGGGGCCTGATCCTTCTGTTGAGGATCTCCCACCAAGAAGCAAGGGACAGGAGGACAGGGGTCTTGTTCTCACCAAGAAGCAAGGGACAGGAGGACAGGGGTCTGTAGCCTGGTGGTACTCAGCTGACAAGCTCCATGGCTGGCATCCTTGCCTTCCCCACCTGCCCAGGGCAGGACCATGGCCAGCACCACAGCCACACAGAAAGGTACCTTGGCCTTGGGTAGGGCGTGGAGGCAAGAGCCCCTGCCAGATCCCCTTACAAGGGAAACTAGTACCTAGTACAGTGTTCTCTGTTCAGCTACAGGGAAGTCCCCGACTGATGACTGCACGAGAAAGACATGTGGCATCAAGTGACAAAGAGCAGCCTTGGCTGACAAGCTGCCCCAACAAGGACCAATTAAAGACAAGTGGAAATGGCTCCCCATGAGGGAAGATGTCACACAGACTGAGAGGCAGAGACAGTCAAAAGAGTGATAAGCTGGTCTGACTACCCCATACACGGGCTTGTAAAGACTGCCATGCGGACTTCTAGCTCATGCCTGGGAGCCCAGTGAGTAAAACAGTTGAGGACAGAGCCTCAGAGTTAAGACAGATTCTATCAGAAAAACTGTTACTTCGATGCCTCCAGAATCCCTGATACAAAGGCACACAGGAGCGATAGCAGGACTAGGGCAAGATATAAGAGCAGGAACAATAGAACAAAAATAGTTTCCATCTACTGAGCATCTATGATGTGTCAGATGGTAAGCAAGTGAAATAGGTAGCCCCAGCCACATTTTACAGAAAGGGGACAGGTCCTTGCCCACGATCACTCAGCCCATTGAGGGCGTAACTGGAACTTGAACCCAGATCTCTTTGACTGGGGCAGGGCTATGCTCTAGGGCAGGCAGTTTCTAGGTTCTCCTGTGGCCCATGCTTCCTCATAAAGAAAAACCCCTTAGTCAAGCACAAAACAAGGCCCAGCTCCATCCTGACATGGGAAGCCCTTCACACCTGGTATGTCCCATCCATTCCCACTCAGGAGTCACCTCACAGGCCTCCGTCTGAGCTCAAGTGTGGGGGCTTCTGCATCTTTACTCACCATGTTTCCCAGACTAACATGCTTTCCTCTCCTCTCCTGGTGCCCCTTCACCAGGATCTATATCCAAACCCCCTCCAGGCCCTCTCTGGCCATTCTGATCCTTGCTGATCCTGCCATTTGACAAGCTTAGAATCCTACTGTCTGCCAGTGATGCAGCTGTCTTCCTATTATCCAGACCACTTGCCCTGATTGGAAAAGGGGAGACTCTTCTAATTTCCATGATGAGCCCTGTACATTAAACTCATTCATGGCATTTGAGTTACATGGCAGGTCCATAAGAGTAAATCTAAGGGGCAGAGACAGTTCCCACTCTCAGAGGTGCTTTTCTCTCTCTTCCATCTTTTCCTAGGCCACTCTGTTCTCAGCTCCTTGAGAACAAGTTTCCATGCATTCTTCTGTAAATGCCACATCCCTCTGCCCTCCATTGAGAGAACTAGAAGGAATGAGGGGATGTGGGCTTGTGCCCTCAGTGCCCAGAGGGCCTCTTGGTATTATTTCTCCTGTGCAGGAATAGGAGAATACCACCTGGCTTTTTTTTTTTTTTCTCTTGTTTTTAAAGCATCTTCAACCCTCTGCGGGTCTACATAAAGGACAATGTCAATAAAAACCACTGGGTCAGCTTCTAAGAACATAATTTATAGGTCTCTGACTTAATGCCTGAGCCCATTGCTCTGATCCGGGTTAAGGGAGGACATCGGAAATTCAGGATGCTGGGGGACACTCTCTGAGTGTCTAGGCTAAACAAAACAGAAGAGCAAGGAACCAGTGTCAGGGTGCCTTGATACGGAACAGTGCTGACTACAAATCCCAATAAAGCCTTTCAGCTTTATACCTATGTGGGGGACAGTTTACATATGGCAAGCCAAAGACAAAGATATATTTATCTCCCACCGAATTTAATCCATTGACAATAGATAATAATAAAATGAGCTTTTTCTCTTCAGCTTCCAGGATAGTGCAGCTTTTAGATAAATATTCAGGCTAATCTTATTACTGTGTAACATCCCTACTCGGGGTAAAAACATAAATAAGAAGCACTGTGAAAGAATATGGCTTCCAGGGTCGCCATAGAATCATACATCCTGCTTTCTCTGCCCTACTTCCCCTCTGTCCTTCGGGCAACTGATTTCTCTGGTCTGCTGTGAATTCCTCCCTATGAACTGACTGCTCCACTCCTTTGTCACTCAAAACACTCCACCTTGTTTTCTTTAAATAAGCACAGGTCCTGTCTTTTCAACAGATCTCAAACACTCTATCAGCAAAAAATATGCCCCACACCTTTTAAAATCTGAACTAGCACCTCATTGTACAGGTGCTCAATAAATGTTCATGTCTGCATTAAATTAGATGTTGGACTCAAGTGGCAGGGCAGTGGTTAAGATAACAGGCTTCATGGTCTCACTGACTGGGACTGCGTCCTGCTCCACCTGCATGGGCCATGTGGCCTTTGGACAAAATAGTTAACTTGTCCCAGCCTCAGAGTCTTTCACTGTAGAAATGTGGATAGCACGTCTCACTTCTCAGGGTTGTAAGAAATAAAGAAAATAATACTGTTGTATATAGAAATACTCGACACAGTTCCTGGCCCTTCATAATAAGCACTTAACAAATAGTAGTTATCTAATAGTTATCTACAAATACCTATTAATTTTGTTATTTTCTGTGAAAAGCCAGAACTAAATCAACAGACAGGATAGCCTGGCATGAAGCAATCTTAGGAAGAAAAGATTTTCTCTGAGGATAAATTCTAAGGTGACTGTCAGCTCAAGACACAGGGCTCACACTAGTGACAGACTGGATTTAAGAAACTCTAAAGTAGAAAAAATAAAAAAACATATATATACAATTGCCTAATGTGGCATTTTTAATATATATATAGATGCCTAACAGTGCCCGTCCCTTGTTTCTCTCACTCTCCCTCTTCCTCTCTCTCTCTCACACACAGCCCCATCAGATACATGTACAGATTTAGGATTCATTACCATTCACATTTTCTATCAGAATGTACCACTGACCAAACTCCAACAGTGAAGTCCAAACACAAATGTGACAGCAGATGGTCCTCCTCGCTTCCAAAGTCAGAAGAGCCTCGTATTTGGCATGGCTGGGGCCACATCTGCATCTATGGTCCTGCTAACAGTGGTCAGTGAACTAACTCTGCCTGCTGAGCTACAGCTGACATCAAACCTGAGGCCCAAAGCCCCGACTGCTACATACCATGAATGCCACCATTTTCATGCTTCATATTCTACGAACGGTGGTCAGGATCCACCAACAATCAAAACTAAGCACGAGAAGTAGAAAATGGGAACTGAGTTTCAGGCTTGAAAAGACAGTAGTAGAATGCTGACAGTTAATCAAATGTTTTCAATGCTGACTGAGCCAATACTCTGTGGGTCAAACAAAACATATCTGCAAGCTGGATCTCACAAGGGACCACCAGTTTATCATCTCTGATCTTTGGTCCCATTTTAAGATAGTGCCCAGGAAAAGATACAGGGGATATAAGGCAAGCTGGAGTGACAGAAACAATCCAGGCAAACTAATGTTGAATCACCACGTTCCTTCCACGTTTTGGAAAAAGCATCCAGTCATCTGGGCATCCAGTTAGTCAACCAGAGAGAGAGAAAGCTGTGGGCCAGTTACTCTGCTCTCACGAATCAAAAAGCCATGGTTTCCAGCCCAAGAGCCTTGCTAATAATGCAGGTCTTTACCACTTGGGCTCAAGACTTAGAAAAATAGTTGTCTGATGGCTTCTTTGTGAAATGGAAATAATTAGGTTGATGCTCAGTTACAGATGGAAACACTAAAATGTTGAGAAAGATTTCTAACCCTTAACACAATCACAGTAAAGGTCTAAATTTTATTCAAGAAAGAAGACTTTTGAGGACTTTATTCAGTTACAAAAGCTGATGAGGAACAGGCCACCATATGTACATATATCTCATTAAAAAAAAAATTCCAGCCAATCAAGTTTGTGAGGGTATCTAGGATACTACAAAGACTTCGTTTATTGCAAGAACCATGTTGGCAAATATGTGTCTCTCTTCTTCCTTCCTTAAAGGTGGTATCATTGCTAATTGATGTCATTCTAGGCTACTCTCTTTCCCATTCAACCCAGATGGAGTCTCAGAATTCTTCTTGAGGCAGTGCTCTAGGAAGTTACCACCAGTCACTGAGAGATATAACTTGAGGTGAAGCTATTCACCCTAACATTCTCCATTGTGTTAGTTATCCTCAAACGCAAAGCCAACCTAATGTAAATTAGCTAGACTAAAATACTGGAAAAAAAAATCCATGTGAATGCGTTAAACAACCACCCTACTTCTAGCTCTAGACCACGGGGTATACAAAGGAACATGAAGAGGTACAGTCCCGGCCACTACATGCTTAGAAAATGGTGGGAAAACACTTAAAGGGATGATATTTTTGATATCAGAACTGGAGTGAGACACATTTGTCACTCCAGTTAGTGGATGTGCAAGGGCTGGTGATCAGAAACTTGACCCAGATGTATTTCTCTTCCTTCTGCTTTCCAAGAATGGCATTGTCATGGTCCTCTAGACTATAAGCTTCATAAACACAGAGCCTATGTGTTTCTGATGTAGCCAATGCATGACCACTGTTTAGCAAAGGGCCTAGCACACAGTAGAGGCTCAATAAATGTACTCTCAAAGTTCCTGCATTTACTTATGTACTAAACAGACCTACCCAATGAACGCCCACATTTCCTTCTGTCTTAGAATATTTGATGAGGGCACCGACCTGACTAGAGTGAAAGTTACATGTCACAAAGCAGAGGAACTAAGATCAGATGAGTAGGTGGTACCTGATTATGAAAAGCTCTAAAAATACAGACATTATGCAATTGCAAAAAAAGTGGGGGGGGAGCCATTAGAGTAGAAAGGAAGCCTTTACCAGTTTGATTGGAAAGGTGACAAAATGTAAAAGGTGCCTTCCTGATTCACTAGGAATCCACTGTTATTTTTATTCCAAGGACTAGAAATGATTCTAATCATCTCACTATTTTCCCTGAGGATAACGTGTCATTCCCCACTTAAACCTTTCAATGATTCTCTATCAACTTCAGAATCAAATGCAAACTTTCCAGCATTACATAATAGACTCTTCCGGATCTAGTCCCCACCTCATTGGCACCGGCCTTGTCAAATTCTGCAGTTCCTCCAGTAAATTCTCCCCAGGATAAGCCTTACTTGGATTCTCTGTCTGAATAACTACCGTTTGCCATTTGAGGCATAGTATAGGTATCACCTCTTTTGGGAAGCCTTCTCTAACACTCTTACTCACTCTACTCCTACCTACATCTGAGTTCCTCCTCTCTGCTCCCATGGCTCCATGTTCTAACTGCTGTCATAGAATTTATCATGTTGTGCTACAACTGTTTTCCCAGTACTCTGGAAGCCACTCAAGTGGGAGGAAACTGTG
The DNA here is from genome assembly GCF_023065955.2 of Ursus arctos. NCBI lineage: Eukaryota > Metazoa > Chordata > Mammalia > Carnivora > Ursidae > Ursus > Ursus arctos. The sequence continues at coordinate 22,902,846 of NW_026622930.1, forward strand.
CCTTTCTTTCTGTGTCTCCCAGTGCCGGACACAAAATCAGTACATATTTGCAGGAGGATGTGAAAGAATGGGAAAGACAACAGACAAGAATATCCCAAGGACTACTTGACAATGTCTCTAAATCAAGGAGGACTATAATGCAGAAAGAAGCCTCTATATTTGTTCTGCTTGACAATAACTGATGAGATGAGAAAGTAGGGAGCTAAGGTCTCACAGTTAAAAAGAATTTGACAGAACCACTGAGTATTTGGTTTTCACATGTGCGCATGCTTAGGAAATGTGCTCGCATTTCAAGTTTACCAATATAGAAAGTCTGTACCCAAGAGTGGCAGCTGTCATTAGTTTATGTGTCTTGACAAAACACTAACAGATAAAGCAGCAAAAAACCCAATCATAAATTCTAGCAAGATACTCAAAGAGATAGGATAACAAAACTCAGCACCGACACTGCCTCCCATTCTGGAAAATGCTAAGGGACTACTGCCCACCTCTTTATGACAATGTAGCTTGGACTGCCACGGAAAACACATGGAGATTTTGAAACAGCACCTGAGAGCCTTTATTCTCTGTACCCAGAGTCAAAAAGCAAGAATGAATTCCTAACAATGAAGCCTTCTGCCACCAACTACCCTGAAAGAAGATATATTACAACAGAAACGCCAAATGGCTTTTGGAGAAAGAGATTATATAAAAGGCACAAAGACAGAAGAACTGGGAGAAATACTATAAAAAGATTCAATGAAACAGAACCTTCAAGAAGTCTAACACAATTAGCTGGAAACAATAGGAGTGTATGAGGAAAGTATTCTATGCAGCCCAGAAGACAGAAGCAGTGCATTCAGAACCATGGATAGTGACACATCAGCCCAAGAGATGCTGACCCATAGGCAAGTTCCATGAAGATTCTCTGGAGCTAAGAAGGCAAATTCACACTGGCATTTTGCAGTTCAACTTCCTATAATGTGAAATCCATTCATCTATATAAAGTACACATGGACCAGAATTGTATGACTTCCTGATGGCCGAGCAACTTCCAAAGAAAGAGATCTGCCTGTCATAGGCAATTATGAACTATTTCTTGCCCTGGCCTGCTAAGCAGCTCTGCTTAGCAGAGCCTAATGAAGGCTCTAATCACATGGCTCTTCGAGGTGGTCCAAAAAGCCCCTCTGCAGTCAGCAGAAGAGGTGGGGAAAGTGACAGCAAAAATATGCCAGGCTGGCAGGTAACTGGTAACAGAATCATTTTCAACCTGGTAGGAAAGCAAATAAGACCTGGGTTCAAACTAACAATAATATAGACAGAAATGCTAGGACTCAAATTGATTTTTTTCTGAACAGGTTTCTTTACTCTTTGTTAACATCAACATAGAGTTATGCAACAAAGAAGGCTCCCCTTCTTTTCTTGGGGCTCTCTTTCAGGGTGATGGTACTCAGCCCCAGGACTTAAACCTATGACTTTACATTACCTTTAGTAAATATGCAGAGACCTAGGTAACCACTAGATGTCCCTTATGCCATGCAAAACTAACCTCAAATGAATTTCACTACCAGTTACACAAATCACATTTAAAGACAGCTTTTCTAAGTCTTGGATCTTAGGTGTCAATTATAATTCCTATTATGACTCACTCCTCATTTATATTGTGTCCATTTTTATACTATTTCTGTGGTATTTTATCATAAGATATCAAATTATAGGAAGGGAATAGGAAACTATTATGAATTAAAATTCTTTTAGAGGTAGAAATGATGGAGAAATAGGCAGAGAGGAACACTGGAAGAAAGGGATACAGAATGCCTAAGAGGTCCAAAATTCATTACCGCTTTCAGGAATCAAATAACATTTAATATAAATGGAGAAACCCACAAGCTCAGCTTAAATTCAAATTTTCCATACACTGAGATCTTGCAGTCTTACATTCAATGAAACAAGGAATGGTACATACTTTTAATTACATGTCCAGTTTGATCAATTAAGAACAACTGCCTAGGGCATGCAGTACTAAAACTATTGTGCTGTGACCAATGAGCAATGTTTGCAATGGGTGTGACAAAGGGGAATGGTGGCCCCCATGATATGCATTTTCAGAACCTGAGTTAACCCACTAGCTCCAAGCCTCCCAGACTTGGGATGACTTTGAGCAGTGGTGACAGTAGTACAAGCAGCAACAGTCAACCGTAATGGAGGGCTTCCTGTGGGCTAGGTACTGTTCTTAGTATTTTACATATAAATATTTAATCCCTTACATGACAAATATCCAAACCAAGACATGACATTACTTTTGAGAGTAGAATAGGGCACTATTCATAATTTACCTGAACAACAGATATAACCCAGAACTTTCCAAGGACACCTGGAGCTGCAGATGGCCACCCTATTTTATCCTCACAACCACATACGGCACGAGAGATAGCATCAACTATGCTTAAGAGAGTATGTGCTGAAGCCAAGCTATCTGGGGTTCAAATCCTTGCTTTGTTCTTTTTGTGTTGCCTGGACACATTACTCCACCGTTCCATACCTCAACGCCCTCATCTTTGGAGTGGGGTAATAATAGTGCACGTACCTCATCGAATGGCTGTGAAAATTAGAAGATTAGGTATATGGAACATGTTTAGAATAGTTCCTAGCACACTATAAGAGCAGGTTCCTATTATCCTCATTTTACAGAGGAGGAAACTATGGATCAGAGATTTTAATATCTGTCTAAGGTCACACAGCTATTACGTAATGGAGCCAGAATGAAATGCAGGTAAGTCTGGCTTGAGAGCCTGTGCATTCAATTACTCCTTGACTCCTAGCCTCTATACAACAGAAGAGAAATCAATATTTCTTTAAGATTGCCCCTTTAATCCAACTACCCCAGCTATCTGGATTATAAAAGAATCACTAGAGAAGTTTGTCTCTCCTGCCTGTGGCTTAGGCTAGCGGGTCACAATCAAGTAGGCACACTGAATGAAGCATGTTCAGGAACACTCATCAAATCTCCTGGGGTCTGTGCCCTCCTGACACTATAGGAGAGAGATGTAAAGTAGGTATAGAGGAGCCAGGAAGAGTCTTCATCCCAAGCTCTACTACAAAGTTCTTCCCTATTTCAAGAGTAGACGAAGTCCCAGCTCTGATTTTGCATGGGACAACTTACTCTAGAGCTGCTCCTCTCTCTTGATACCTCAGTCCCCCTCCTGGTGACCACCTAGATCCTTTGTGATCTTCCTGATGAAACAGTTGGCAAGAGCTACTGCTGGACACAGAAGAGTGAGTGCCAGGCGAGATGAGCACACCTGTTCCCCCAGAAGTAAGCCACAATCCATCCAAAACAGAGCCAGATAATAGGAATTGGCTGCCACTGCTGACTTGCCTGGAACTCCAACCAGTTTTTCTAGTTACTTAATTAGCTCCTCAATAAGTATTGTTTATTTTCATACTGAGCACTGGGAATGTTATCATACCCGCCTGTCCAGTGACATTAGACTGACCTAAATCAGCCCCTTCCAGATAACAGCTCTTGGCTTCTTTTAAATGTGCCCTAAGTTTGCAGGCTATTTACTCATGAGGTGTGTCTGCAAGCAAACCAAGTTCCTAGAACACTGAGCACTTTGAGTCTGCAAAGGGGATAATCATCTGTCTCTGTAGTAGGCTGACTCATGTTCCCCCAAAGATATCATGTACTAATCCCTGGAAACTGTAGTTGCATTACTGGAAAAGGGTCTTTTCAAATGTGATTAAATTAAGGCTCCTGAAGTGACAGAATCCTCTATTTTCCAAGTGGGCCCTAAATGCAGTCACCTGTAGCTTTATAAGGAGGAGGCAAACAGAGATCAGAGAGAGAAGGCGGCAATAGGAGGGTAGAGGCAGAGACTGGAAGGGACGCAGCCACAAGTCAAGGGATGTTGGCAGCTACCAGAAACTGAAAGAGGCAAAGAACAGATTCTCCCCTAGAGCCTCCGGAGGGAGCACAGAACTGCCTACACCTTGATTTCAGCCCAGTGAAATCGATTTTGGACTTCTGACCTTCAGAAGTGTGACAGAATAAATTTCTTCTGTTTTATGCCACTAGGTCTATTGTCATTGTTACAGCAGCTGTAGGAAATTAATTCGCTCCCTTTCTGCTCGTTCCCTAGCTCCTGTTAGATTCTGACTTGCACTAATTCCCCAGGGCGAGGCCTGCCTACTTTCAGGTTTGCCATAAGTGGACTTCTCTGTTTAGAGAGAAAAAACCAAGGACGAATGGAAAATTCTCTAGGCCCATCAGTGCTAGTAATTCACTTCTAGTTCTGAGCTGTCACTCCGTCTCTGAAATTGAAATTACGAGCTAAACTTAGCTATCAGATTTTTGATTCCGCAGTTTTATCAAGTATATGCTTATATAATAAAGAGAAGCTGCCTGACTTTCACAACTCACTATAATTGGAGTTCAAATCAAAGCAAAAATTAAACACAAGAATTAAACAAAGCATGAATTATGCATAATTCACTGTGCTAGAAGCTGTCTAATTTTTACAACACAATCTCTTCCCTGAAGACATTTTCTGTGGAAAGACAAACATGTTTGTAGACATACCTATTGTTATTCATTCGCCAAGCATTTATTGAGCAACTACTCTGTACAAAGGACCACGCTGGGAAATGTGAGGGATACAAGGAAGAAAGGGACACACCAGTTTTCCCCTCAAAGAACTTAACTCTATTAAAGGAAACAGACATGTACTCATATATTCAGTTATTCATGCACTCATGATCTATTCAGTGCCATGCTCTGTGGAAATACAAAAATGAAAAAGATATGGCAATGAAGTCCTCTGTTAGGAGGGGAGACAGTCAGAAAAGTTAACAATCTTCTTGAGAAAGATTTTTTAAAAGGTATTCTGAATTACCATGAATGCAGGGATGGGCTCCTAATTCAAGCTATGGGTAAGGAAGGGGAAGGGGCACTCAGAAAATGGCTTCCACAGGACAGAGTCCTAAGGTGAGACTAGAAAAATGATTGGCATTGGCCAGGAGAAAGAGGAAAGTAAGAGAAATAACATGGGCAAAGAGAGACAAGGTGAGAAATCTTGACATATTCATAGGATGGAGAGTGATCTGCAGAGCTGAACTGTATCTAGTGGGAGTGGTGGTAGAGAAGGACACTGGATGAGAGACCCTAGAAGACCTCCTACATCCAACGGAGCAGTTTTAACTTGATCCTAATGGTGCCAGGGAACCACTCAGGCAGGAGAGTGACAAGGTCTGGTTGGCACTGTATAAAAATTAATCTGGTGGTCACAAAGGAAATAAATTAAAAGGAAGCAAGGAAGCGAGAGAAGAAGTAGAAAAACAACTTGAAAATCCACAGCAACATGACATACATAAGGCCAAAAGTACAAATTTCAAGGAAAAGAATTCTTTTTGGCTTAGGGATGATATGTGTGTCAGAAAAGAAAAATGCATCAAGAAAATGAAAAATAGATGATTAGGCTGATAAAATAGGCTCACGCCAAATCACGGTTTTAAATATGAAACTGAGCACCAAAGATCCAAAGCAGGTATCTGAGCAGAAGAAAAACATAAGCAGAAGCTAGTTTTGTGAAGGACAATATGGTGACTGAATAGGGTATTGACCCAAAAATCCACTCATGCGCAAATAATGCCCATGTCTAGGACGGTGATGGTAAAAATGGAAAAGGGGTGGCAGTGGGAAGATTCTAGAAAAATCTCAGAGAAAAAAGCTGACAGGGCTTGATGACTTGCTGAAGGCTCTGGGAAGCCTGTACCTGTACTGGCCAGGTCTGCGGAGGTACCCAGGGCTCCACCTAGTAGCGGTTTAAGGAAAGACAGCTGGACTTGCTACCTCTGAAACCTATGATGAAGGATCGATATTAAGTGCCCAAGGACTGTGATAAATGCTTCATACTTAGAACCTATGAGGCAGCATCGTCACCTCCTTTTATAGACGAGGACACAAAGACTTGGAGAAATCAAGAGAAGTCATAAAGCTTTCAAGTGGCAGAGCTAGGATTTGTACTCAAGTCCTCTGACTCCCAAATGTAGTCTCACAAGCATTAGGCTGTATGATTGGCTCATATATTCCAATTTGCTTTCGACAATAATGTTTTAGAAACAACACAATGCTATTATGATTTCTAAGGAAATCATCCCCATCTAGGGAATCCTATGATCACAAACAAAACCTCAACAAAGACTCGCCTACTGTTGCATATTTGAATCAGTAGTCACTCCTCTTACTTTCTTTAGAATCCATATCAACAGCAGATAGAATGCATATCAACAGCTGACAAGCTTGGTACCGTCTAATCTGGCCACACTGGAGTAATCAAGGGGACAAGACAAAAGGCAAGGAGCTTGGGGGAACACATGGTAATTGGGGGACCTTTCTACTACCAAAAGTCTACTAGATGTCCTGAGAGAAAGCCAAGACTTTGCAAAAACACAGCTACTCTTACCTCCGGCTCCTTGATCTTTCGAGTTTATTTTTGCACTGGCATGGAAGTAAGCACTATCAGATGTTTCATTTAATGCTTCCTAAAGATGAATCATTGAACACTGTATCAAAAACCAATGGTGTACTATACCTTGGCTAACTGAATTTAAATTAAAGGAAAAAAAGATAACAGAGCAGAAGCAAAAAAATAAAAATTTAAAAAATAGAAAAAAATTTTTTAAATGCTTCCTAAGGAGATGTTTACACTAAGAAATTATAGAAAAGTGTTTCTACCTCTAAACAAAGCGAATAGTACCAAATCAGATTTATTTTTCCAGAATTTTCCAAGGACTTTTTCTAGAACTTTCATAGCACTGACCCTACATGGTCACTATGCTCCTCATTTCTAATAGGCCATTTACTGGCTATGCCTTCTATATATACCACAATCGGAGGATTGAGGAGAGTCGTGAATAATGGTATCCTCCTTCCTAGCCTCCTTACAGACTTCCCTACATCTGAAAGATGGTTAGGATCTACCTAGGGCTCCCTTACTCTTATTCAAAGTGTGAATACACAGAACAGGGTAAAAATCCAGAGAGACTAGAGTGTCCCTAGATCTAGGGCAAAGAAAAAGCAAGGCATCAACTTGAATTCTATCAGCAACTTTAAATCCATCGCTTAACACCTAATAATGAGCAGAGAAAGTTTAAAGTAGCGGTGGAATAAACTGAGACACTTAGCTTTTATCTCTTTGGCTACGATCACTGGATTCCATTTGACTGTGGGGCTAGAGAATACAGTTCCAAGAAAAATCAATAAAAGGAATTTTATTTAACCACAGATGAAAAGGGAGAGACGCTTTACTACCTTGTCTTGCAGCATTCAAAATACCGTGTTTTAACCCAGTTGTGTTCTAAGATAAAACAGATTTAACTCATGAGTAAATAATTCTGAAATAAGATTACTAATGTCCTATTAATTAAGTTTAAATTAGGCCTCAGTCCTCAGAATATTCAGTATCTGTGGAATAGCTTTTTTTTTTTTTTTTTTAAGCACTCCCTTTGCAAAATTCCCTTTTCCAGGGTTTCCTGATTGTACACTTTCCAGGGAACTCTTCGATGACTCACTTTCTGCCTCTGTCATCAGCATCGTTTCCAAATTCCTTAAAAAGAGGCTTTTCCCCAGCATCTGAGAAAGGCTTTCTTTCCCATTTTCACTACTCTACCTCAGTTGGAAATTTCACCACACATCTTTTATCTCTAAACCTCAACACTTTCCAAAGCCCTAGGCCCCAAATCTGAATTGTCTGCTAGAAGAATTCACCCATCTAAAATTAAAATTCTCTGCAGAACCTTAAAATCAACCTGCATAAAAGCAAACTCATCAATTCCTCCTGACTTCCTCATTTCTGTTAATGGTCACCCAAGTTCAAATGTTTGTAGAAATATCTGACCCTTCCCTCCTCATTGCACCTTGTATCAATTTGTTACCAAGTTCATCGGACTCTGTAGCCAACACGTCCTCACATTCTTTGTCTCCGCTCCATTCCTACTGCCACTGGTTCTACTTAGGCCTCCATTTTATTTAATCGTCCAGTAAACAACCACGGAGAACGTACTAAATGTTCGGCTCTGTAACGAATGACATGGTCCCCTTCAGGGGACGTTTAGGGTCTCACCTTTCAGCACAGGTGTTACACATGTAAACATACATATGCACAGTGATGTTAGAAGAGGAATATGTAGTAGATTCAATGCTCAGTGGCCAACTCTGCCCTGGGGAGAGGGAGTCCGGATTACATCTCAAGAGGGCAAGTACCATACAGTTTCCTAACTGGTGCTAATTTCAACTCCAGTGTCTCCCTCCTTCAATCTATTCTTCACACTGCTGTCCTACACTTGGTCTGTGGTCCCTGACATGATAAGAAAAGAAGAAACAACTCAACTAAGACAGTGGCAATGGGAAGCCAGAGATGAGTCAAATCAACTTGCCTCAGGGACAAATAGGCCTTGGAGGAATGTTTAAAGAAAGAAGGGGAACAATAATGAATTTTAGGTCTCTGGCTTGGGTAACTAGGTAGATGTCAAGTCGCTGATAGAAGGAATTAAGTAGGAGGAGTGAGAAATCCTGATAAGGAGGGAGAGAGGAAGGGGGAGAGAGAGGGATAGAGACAACTGAATCAAGAAATCAACAGACCAAATTACACTCCAGAGAAGGGGGGTCGTAAGACTACAGTATTCCTAGCTTGAAGGAGGAGACAGTCCACTTTTATTCTATTTGATCTTAAAATATGTAGCCATCCCTTTACCCTGCAGCTACAATCGGACTATTCATCCACACAGCTTCTTAAAGCTAACTAACTTGACTAGAGAAGAAACTTCTGCCAAATTATTCCAGTGACACCATATCTCTTGTATTCCCTCTGGGCACTTCTTCTCCCTTCTGATTCTGTTATCTTTCCTAGGAAAATGAACTGAAAGAACTCAGGGCAGGAAGCTGGTCCATCTTTGAAGTGTGCGCCAAGGACTCAACACATAATCCAAGTACTGTCGATATGTCCTGTTATATATCCTAAAACGCATGACCATCAGGAATTCTAACCAAATTATTAAAATGCCAAAATAACGCATCTAATAGACCTGATGGTGATGCTGATTGTTTTAAAATGGTGATGGTGATAATGACAGAAGAGGAGGAGGAGGAAGAGACAGTGATGAGAACGGCAGTAACAGTATCTTTAAGTCTGTTTCAGAGAAATTTCAAAATGATGAGAGGAAACAATAGCAAAGAGAATATAGAAGTGAAGAGCATCAATCCCACTTTTTTGAGGTTAAAAAAAAAAAAAAAAGGCAACCTTTACCGTAAGTGTCCCACAGTTCTTAGGCTATATATTTAATCAACTACAGTAGAGTCCACTGCAAATTTGGTCTGAAAGTACACAATGTGTACTACATATTTATGAGAACATGGAACTTGAAGAAAAACTTCTTGAAAAGGTATTGAAGCTCTCTTCCTTTGATTTCTAGGACATGTAATCTACTCAACCTATTTTCTCCCATTTCTTAACTAGCTACTCTTTCTTCTCCTGATGTTATTAATGCATGTGTTCCCTAAGGCTCAACCTTGATGTCTCCACGCTCCTCTCCACACTTTCCCTATCAGAGTTCATCTACCCCTCTCACCCCAATTCTTCTCTATGCAGGGGGCTACTAAATATTTATACCAACTCTGATTCTCCTCTATGTTCAGACTCTTATCTCCAACTCATATCGAGTCTTTTCCATTCTTTGGTCTTACTTTTGGACCAAAGTATTTCAAAATCTTGCCTACCCCACTACTGACCCCATTTTACTGCTCTGATTACAGAAAAACTCTTCCAAACGTTTTCTATACCAACTCTCATCAATTTTTACACTTAACCATTCCTTCCTCAATCCACTTCAAATTAGTCTCCCATCCATGCCACACCACAGAAGTGGTCCATAGCCTGCCAGAACCAATGACTCTTTCTCAATTCCTTTGACCTCTTGGCACTCTCTTCTTCTTGCAGGATTTACTTAAAAATCTTTTAAGATTCATACTTTCTTGCACCCCCATCAACCATTCTAATCTGTTTTCTCTGTCAGTTTCTCCTCTGTAGGACCTCTCCTTGTTGACAGCCCAAGAGCTCTCTCGTTGACCCTCTCTCTCTCTTCCAGCTACATTCTGTGAGTCTCACATACCTTAAATAACATATATACTTTGTTTACACTCAAATTTATATCTCTAGCCATAGATATCCTCTGATCATCAGACTCATATTTCCAACTGCCTTCTTGACATCTCCGCGTAACAGGCTTTTAAACTAAGCATGGCTAAAACAGAAATATTGATTTCACCTTCCCAAGCACACTTCCCTCAAGCACACCCACTTAGATGACGCTACTAACAGTTATCTAAACCTAGAATATCTCATGGTGTCATTAGTGCTGCTGTCTGAGTAGTTCTGCTCCTTGACACCACCCCCTCCCCCAGCACAAGAGAGGGCTGCATCTCTTGGCCACCTTGTGATAGGTGCACTTTCGTCCGAATAGTTTTGAGCAGAATTGATATGTGTCATTTCCATGCCAAACACTGAATAGTGCCCAGTCTGAAACCCTCTAATTTTCTATTTTCCCTTTTCAATGTTCTAGTTAGTGGTTACCCTGTCATTCTGTGTCCCAGAGTAAGGAAGATTATAAAAATATTATAGTATACACAAAGGATATGATGTGTTAGTAAGAAATAAACTTCTTTTGTTTTTAGCCTGTGATATGTTAGAGGAGTTTGTCGCCATAACACAACCTAGCTTATCTTGACTAATAAAGATATCCTCAATTATTCACCTTTCACACCCAACATCCAATTCATCAATAAACCCTATTCACCCTACCTCCATCCACATCAATCCACTTCTTACCACCTCCATTACCAGTACTGTAATTCACAGTGCTATATTCCCTCACCTAGAAGGCAGCAACAGCCAGCTACCCTAATTCTGTCTCTACTAGTACGCACTACGGGCCATCCACCATAGACCAGTCCGAGGGATTTTTCTCATTTCAGATCAGTCTGAAATTCCCTTGCTAAAAATTATCCAATGGCTTTTCACTGTAATCAGAATAAAATCCAAACTCCTTCCCATGGCTTAAAGGCTCTATTCAGCTTGGTCTTGCTTAATTCATTCTTCCTTTTATATCCCTTTGGCAAGTACCTACTTCTCATGTATTTGCATTTGTTGGCCCTCTGACTTCTTGCCAAGCTAGCCTCAGCTCCCTACAACTCAACTGTCTAAGCACTCCATTACCTTCCACTCCCTTATCATGCTTTGTTCCCCCTCCTCATAGCGTCTATGGCACCATATATACATTAGATTTATATTCTTTCTCTCTTTTCCACCTACCAGAATGTGAGCTCTAGGAAGGCAGGGCCTTTGGTTGTTGATGGTGTTCACTTGTGCACAACTACCCTCAGCAGAAGTAATGTCCAGTAAGCTAGTAGTGAAACAGGGGAATTTGGTAAGCCTTCATCACATTTCTAATTCCCCAAGCACCAAGGATTCTGCTGAACCTTCAGATTTTTAAGTCTTTGGAGTCTTTGATTTTAATTCTATAGGTCAAATGAATTTATACTTACATGTACACAACAAGCACACAAGCTTACACAAACAAAAGCGCGCGCGTGCACACACACACACACGCATTTTTAATCTAATGGCTAGCCAGGTGTTGCCAATCAGATTTCTCAACATGAGGGAAACTCTTTGTGGCCACCCAGTCCTCTCTTACTACCTCTCCCCAACTCCTTTCTTTTTCAATGTGCTCCACTATCACCACAGATGACTAAGGGTCATTTTTACTTGTGGGTGAGATGTCATCTTGGTTGAACCCAAGAGATCCTGGCAAGTCCCAAGTTTTTTGTCCCAATTAAGAACTGTAAAGTCATTCCAGGGAGATAGTTCATTAGGAAACAATAGCTTCTGCTTGTGTCAAGGGAATATATTCATCATCGATTTATCCATCCACTCATTAAGCAAATAGATGTGGAAGCCATGTAAGAGAAGAAAAATGAATTATTTATTCAATGAACACTGAGTGACTACGATATGCCACGTACTGTCCCCAAATGGATAAAACAAAGTCTTACCCTCATGGACCCTAAAATCTAAGCGGGTGAGGTGAATAGATAAGTGAACCTACAGTATGTCAGCTGATGCTAAGCAAGCTAAAAGGGAGTGGGAATGCTAGGATGGGGTGGAAGTTTGTCACCATATATACAGGATAACCAGAGAAGGCCTATAAAACACAGTGACATTTCAGCAGGGACTTGAACGAGCCACATAGACATCTGGAGAAGGAGAATTCCAGGAAGCAGACAAGCACACAATTCCTGAGCAGTCACGTGAATGACATGTTCAAACATCAGGGAGGCTGGTGTGGCTGAATCAGGGGTAGATGAGGGCAGACGGTTGCAGGGGCAAGATCCTACAAGGTCTTATAGGCTTGCTAAGAACTTGAGCTCTGCTTCTGAGCCAGAAGGAAAGCCACTAGAGGGTTTTAAACAGAGGAGTGTATTTATGTTCCTCTTATGTTTTAAGATGCCCGTTCTGCTTGCTAGGGAGCTATACGCTTGGGGAAGGGGGAGAACCAGGGGTAAAAACAAAAGCACGGAGAGCAGTTAGAAGGTTGTTGCAGGAACCTAGTGAGAAAAAATGGTGGTTTGGGCCACTGTGTCCCACTCGATAGGCTCTGCTGACCCCCGGATTGCTTTACTGGCCCCTTCTCACATTGCATGATGACCATTTGTTTACTTGTCTGTTTCTCTGACCACAGTCAGAGCTCTTCAATTAAAAAAAAAAAAAAAGGTCTTAACTGCCTTTTCACCTTTGCCTTCACACATCAGGTGCAAAAAAGTCAATCAATGCACCTGAAATATTTAAAGCAAATACAAGTCAGTTTACCTCTCAGCAAGATAACCAGCACCATGTAGCTACGTCACATTTACACATTACTCACACATTTTCAGCTGTCCATATTCGGGGTGCTGGGAAGAGAGAGGAAGGGAGAGAACTGTCTATTTTCCACCTAACCCTTTGCCTTACTCCAAGTAGGCCTAGCCTTCGTATCTCCTAGAAAGAACTGCCTTGGCAGAAATGCAAAGAGAACTCAATGAGGCTAACCCTTGGTTTTAGAGCTTGCAAGGGGGCCTGGACTTCCGGAAATGCTGTTAAAGCAAGGGCAAAGCTGCTATAAGCCTTTTTTTTTTTTTTTAAAGCCTTATATGTCCATTTCAGAATGTAATCTCCGTATGAACTGCAACTCTGACATGCCCCGCCTCTAGAGGCCTCCATTATTCCTCACACCTCAGGCTTCTTTGGAACACATGCCCAAGATCAACAGACCCTGGCTGTGAGATCCTGGCTCCCTTCCAAGGTCATCCAACTCCAGGAGCAGGATGGTTGAAGCAGTCAGTGAAAAAAGGCCCTCCAACAAGATGCAGTCCGTTATCAACCCTAAGGGATAAAGATTTAGTAAGAGAACAAGCCTCTGAAGTAGAAAAATGAGAATCTTTATTCAATGGATGGCATTATCCACCCTTGGGTGTTCTGCAAGTAAACAATCTTTAGAAAGTGTCTATATAATAAATATTGCTGGTGTGATTAAGGTGTCTCTCTAAATTTCACCAAGGAATCATTAACCTAAGGTATAACTAATATTAAAAAAAGAGCAAATTTAGGAATTTTAGTATGTCACAAATTAGGACGCCGATCATGACCAAAAAGTCTGTTAATCAATAAAGAATCTAAAAGGACACATGGAAAGTAAACTTTCCTCAGTCTAAAGGTGCTCCTTTTTTCCGAGTCCAAGATTTTCTGCAACTTGGTCCCCAGCTACCCTAACACATATGAATGCCCTCCCGTCTCCTAGAAAACACTCACGATCACGGATACAGAGTAATCTGCAGAATTGGCTCTGCCTGTCTGAACCCCAACCTCCTGTCAATACCTTTTTATTTTTATTTACTTATTTTCACTTAGTCTGCCCTTCTATATCCTGCTTTGAAGCTGGGGCACTCTGCTGAAATAAAGATAGTTTAGCGTATTCTTCTACAGCCTAAAAGAAATATCCCTAAAATGAAATATCCCAGCACCTCTTGCTCTGATCCCATAACGTAAATGGTGAACAAACTCCTTCAGGCTGACCACAAGCTCATTCGGGTGAATGACTTGGTTTCACAGGATGAAGAAAAACACATCCATGTGTTTTTCTCAGTCTGCAGAGCAGTGCTGTCCAAAAGAAATCTAATGTAAGTCACAGATGTAATTTAAAATTTTCTAGTAGCCAGAATTTTTTAAAGTAAAAAAAAAAAAGTAATTTTAATATTTTATCTAACTTTATACAAAATTTTATCATTTCAATAGGTAAGCAACCTAAGAAACGATTTACAAGATTTGGGGAGGGGCACTAAGTCTTCAAAGCCAGTGTGTATTCTGTACTTAGGACACACCACACCTCGAGGCAGACCAAGCACATTCCAAGTCCTCAGTAGCCAGATGTGGCTTGTGGCTGCTATACTAGACGGAATGGCAGGGCCCCGAATGATTTTCCTCCATGGTATCCTGGTGTAGTACTAAGTCACTAGTGAATTTTTGTTCGTATGCAAAACGATTTCTCACTTTTTGATGATTCCTGATGAACGGCTAGCGAGGCAGTATGGCATAATGGCGATGGACATAGGCTCTGGAACCAGACTGTGTCGGTTTTAATCCCAGTTCCAACCCTGAATTAACTGTATGGCTTTGGGCAAACTACCTTTGTGATTTGGTTTCCTCCTTTTCCTCCCCAGTGACAGTGTGGTACTTATCTCCTACAGTTAGCGTGAGGATGAGATGAGTTCATAACGTAAAGTGGGACACTGCTTAGCATATTGGAAGGGATCAGTGAATCTTATTACTATTCCTGCTATTGTTGTTGTCAGCTACAATGGACATTCTGAGGCTGCAAAGCTAAGGACTAGACTGTAGCTAACGTAATTTTACAAGGGTACAGGCAGCCACCTTAGTACAGCCCAGGCTCAAACAGCCCACTGACTATCCGGCTGTTACACTCTTTTGGGTCCCTGCCTGTTTCCCTCAGTGTGAGCACCTGCCTATCTTCCTGCCCCTGCACTGACCTTTTGTATGTCTAATGCCGTGTGATGCCAACTGGCTCAGACTCATCTATGGTTCTCAGGGAGAAGTGGACAGAGCAGTGAATGAACAGACAATTGAAACAGAATCCACAGAGCACGGAAAACCAGTTCCAGGTTGGCTTTGGCAAATCCCACCCAATTCCCAGCTCTGGAATGAACCAGCAAAGGAATACCAGTCATGGACTGAGGGAGAGAGTATGTCCTGATCTCTTACATATCTTTTACCCAGAGAAGCTTCTCCTCTCCATCACTGACAAGAGGACACACATGGAATGGCTATGGGACATTAAGCAGGAGACCCACTTTTCCAAAAACGTTTTCTGAAAATTAGCTGCTTTGGGAGATCTAGTCACTTTTCTTCAGGCTCAACATTTGTTAAATAAGCCAAGTCCATTTCTTGCTGGAATTTCACTACCTGGGAATGATTTAGGTCTGAAAGAATAAAAGACACACTTCTGCTTCCTCCTCCACCATTCTCAAGGAAACTGTGTTCTCCACAGAACAATTTGCACATCACTGGCCTGAAGTATCTCACTGGTTTGAAAAACTAAAAACATGGTGAGAGGTTTGCTATAAAAATTCAGAAAAAAACCGATTCTAATCCCTGCTTATCTTTTTTTCCCCCCATTTAAGCATATTTGTCTTCTAGACAAAAGTCTTCTAGAATACTGCAAAGCCGGAAGTGATCGCTTCTTATCCAGGACACCTGCACATGGATGCAGACTCCCTCTCCAGGTGACGATGTGGCCTTGCTATGCTACATTCAGGTCAAGAGCCAGAAGATTCCAATATTTGAAAATATTCCTCTAAATAGACATGCACAGATTATCAGTGTTAATTCTGTCAGAATGTGGCATAAGCCCCAATCACATAGGCAGGGTCAGAAGAACTGAGCTTTCCAGAAAGACTTGGAAGGACTCAACCTCAAATAAACAGTGTTCTCACAGCTGTTTATTGCTATGAAGGACCCTGGGTGCCAAGTGAAGCTTGTTGGGAAACATTACAGCTGTTCCTTCCCTACGCGGTCACCGTGTTTCTGATAATCCTTTTATCCCCGGGCATTAACTCAGAAATTAAATGAAGTGTGTGTTTGTGGTCTCTTCCTGCCAATTCAGAGCCCACCCGCAGTACTAGGGTACCGGTTTAGGGTGCATTTTCTCAGGTAGTAGACAAGCTGGGTCAGGAGGTAGACCAGCCATCTCAGACACTGAGGTCTTCAGTGTAGGAGGCACTCTTAAATCTGGGAAAGGCACTTAATGATACCTGTTAAGGAGAGGGACAACCAACAGGCAACAGCCACCAAAAAAGAAGTTGTGTGTACAAGCTGATAAAACTAAATCACTCTACTCTGGACTGCTACAAATCAAAGAACTAATTAAAATGAGATGGAAGACTCTGTATTCATATGCAAAGTGGGTAGGGAAAGGGCTGAAGGAAAAAAAGAGTCCAGTTCCAAACTCAGAGCTCACTGGCAAAACCAGTCTGTTTCTGATGGAATTTCAAATGCAGCCTAATCCGAAATTCCCTATTACACTTTCTGCTAAAAACCTGTGATCTCTTCATGTTCTGCAATCAATTTACGACGCTCCACAAATAACATTCAACCTAGACCTCTAGCCTCATCTCCCACTCTTCTTCCTATATATGCCCCATGTTCTACACACTCGAATTCTTACTTAAAATAACACAATCCTTAGGCTATTCCTTTAATGGAATATTCTTTCCCTTTCTCTCCATGCATGTTTCCTTATTAAAGTCTATTTTTAGCCACTTCCCAGGCAACGCAAGGTCCTTAGACCCTTTAATTCCATTTACTCTTTTCCTGACTCTTCTGGTATTTTTGTCATTTTAAAAAAATCAACACACATTTGAAATTCCATTATATGTTATAATTTGGGGGGGGGGGGGTTAAAACAACACACATTTATGTTCTGACCATTCTTGAGGTTGGAAGTCTGAAACAAACCTCATTAAGCTAAAGATAAGGTGTTGGCAAGGCTAAGCTCTGGAGATTCTGGAGGATAATCTGTTTCCCTAGCTTCTAGTGGCCACCCCACTCTCCTCAGCTCATGGCCCCTTTCTCTGTCTTTAAAGCAAGTAGCATCAGCAGATTCCAGTCTATTATAATTCTTCTACTATCGGTAAGTATTTATACTTTCTATTGCTGTTCATTCCTGCTTACATTTCCATGCTTCCATCTGGTATCATCTCCTTTCCACCTAAAGAATTTCCTTAGTATTTCTTTTAGAGCAAGTATGCCAAGAATGAATTCTCTCATTTTTTTTCTCTGCAAAAATATGAGTTTCTATTTTTTTAAAAGAATATTTTCACTGATGCTAGAACGCTAACAGAGGGAGCAATTATTTTCTTTTACCATTTTGAAGATGCTGTTGCATCGTGTTTTGGCTTCCATCATTTCTCGTTGAGAGGTCAAATTTAAATCTCACTGTTGTTCCTACGAAGGCAATGCAATTCTTTTTTTCTGCTTGCTTTTCAGAGCTCCTTGCTGTTTTGTTTTCAGCTGTTTTATTAAGATGTACTTTTGTATATATCCTACTTGCACTTCTAGGCAATACTTCATCGGTGGCCGGATGTACTTTTTTCATTTGGGAAAACTTTCAGTGAACATATCTTAAGCCATGGTTCCTTCATCATCCTTTCTCTCCAGTCCCTTGACTTCAATGTCATGGACACTAGATCTTTCATTGTGCCAGACAAGTCTTTTCCACCTTTTATTTCTGACATTTTCACCTTTCTTTTCTCTGCACTCTGTACATTTCCTATGATTTTCTAGATAATAATCCTGTCTTCAGCTGTGTCTTATATTCTTAAGTATCCGCTGAGCTATTAATTTTAGATATTATATTTTCCACTCTAGAACTTCCATTTGATATTTTTACATAGACCCCAGGTCTCCATCAAAATTTTCCATCTTCTATTTTTTGAGGATATTTATTACAGTTATCTGAAAGTTTATTTTTGAAAAATCCAACATATGGCTCTCCCATAGGTTTATTTCTAGTGGCAGTTTTTTCTCTTAGTTTTTAGCACTTGGTCTTATCTCCTGATAGACTTGGTAATATTTAACTAACTGACTGCTAGACCCTGTGTATTAAAATTTGAAAAAAAAAAAATCATTTGAGGCTCTGGACAATCTAATATCCTCCAGGAAGAAAATACTTTTGTTTCTAGCAGGCATTTAGAACAGTGGTAGATCTTAGGGCATTCCAAAACTGAACAGGTTCAAAGCTATGTTTCAGTCTTTGTGGGAATTGGTATATTTGTGTAAGCTCTTCTTATGACTGGGGCCTACCCCTTTGGGGGTCACAAATGAAAACCTAGAGTATTTGTCAGGCCCCTCCCCCTTCGATAGATCTGGCCTCAGCTTTTGTCCCCCCAGTTCCATGGGACTACCGAAAGTTCTCACATTCTCTGCCTCTTTGACACCAGTTCTGCTTGCCCTCTTGGGAAATGTCTTAAGGGGGAAAATATATGTTGACTTCTGGTCTCACTCTTTGTGCTTCCTCTCTCTTTTTTCAGGACTCTGGCCCTTCAAGTCCCCTCTACCTTGATATATCTCTGATGCCTTCAGACTGATCATTTTTATGCTTTTTCCTGCTTTTCTAATTGTTTTCAAGGACACGGTCACTCTGATACAAGCTTACCCAGCATAACCAGAAATCTCACAAGGTACTTTAAACATCCTTCTACTTTGGCACCTTTCATTCCTCATAATTACTACAATTATTTTCAACCTGCTTGCCAATATAACCCACTGGTCTCTGGGCCCCTCCAAGGAAAAAAACCATTTTATATTAATTTTTGTGTCCCTGTGGCAAGCACATGCTTCATACATACTAGATATTTAATACACATCTACGACACTGAACTGAATTAAACGGGAGAAAGACACAATGAGACCATCACCATGGGAAAAATGTCTTTTCAGCTTTTTAACACTATTTGATGAGGAACTGAATTTTTTTCTTATAAAGATTATATACTTTACCATAGTTTTCAGCCTTTGTTTCAACCCCTCTAAGTACCTGTATGTTACCACTGCTCCCTCCATGCTATCACGCTCTAGTGTGTTTCTGGGTCACTATTCCATCTATTTTTTCAACACTGAATATGAGAAACATTTTTAATAAAAATTCTTATGGCAGTCAAAATATTCAGAACATAATAAAAGAATATATATATACATATATATATATATAATGTGTATATATGTGTATATATATATATATATATCCACACACATAATCATAGGTCACAGACCAGACATTCTTAACATTTCTTTTCAAGTTGAAAATAAAAGCCATAGAGGCACTGGCATCCTTCCATTCAGCTATGGGATCGCATATCCTTAAAAACCACACTGATTCAAACACTGACAGAAACTAAATCTCAAATCTCCACAAGGAGAGGCTACCTTCTCTCTGATCATTTTATCTCCAACTCTTAAGCACAGAACATGACATACAGATGCCCTTAACACACACTTATGTGATAAACTAGTTTATTTAAGCCCAATTGTTCAATGATCTCAAAGTTTCCAACCTTGACATCTTTTAGGCTATGAGGCCACCACAGCATAAACCTTCAGTTCCCTCTCACAAAGAAAAAAGCAAAACTGGTACCACTCTTGGTAAAAAAATCTCAATGTGTTTATCCTGGAAAATTTAGCAGTTTTCTATACATTGGCACCAATGTGACATTAATTCACCAAACTGAAATTAATTCATTAATTAAGGGCAGGGACTTTGGGTTTTTTGCACAGCTGGGCCTTCAGGTTAAGCTGTATAATCAAGATTTATTTTGTTTCTTTAAACATTCTGTTTTAACTATTGTAGAAAATTCAAGGAAAACACTTAAATGAAAGAGTCCACACTAATAGTAATGATAGATTAGGTCAACTAAATGGTCCACGAAGACCATAAGACAAAACTTTATGACTTTCCACAAGAGGAATTTTTGGAAACCATATGTCCAACAGATTTAAATGCTAATCACACATTTTCAACTCTAGGGAGAACACAGGGATTTTCTACCTACCCATTAATACCCCAGAAGGGTAAAGTCTGAAGTGGATAGAGAATCAACATATGAATATATTTGGGGAATGGGTTTTTTTTTCCCCCCTATGAAAACATCTTTTTATAACAGTTTTGGTGTCTTCATTTTCAGTTGCTCAGTAATCATACCTGCTTTGGGGATTTGGTTGTATCTGGCTCAATCTTCTGAATGTGGATATTCAAACTGTGATTTTTTCCATATACCCTGACATTTTTGAAAGATGCGTAAGATATTGGGGTTGGGGTAATAAAGTTTTCTAAGGAATAGAAGAACTGTAATAGTTTAAAGTGGACAGACAGCAAGTGGCTGCTGATAAAGAGGAGACCAGCTCCAAACTGACACCTGAATGGGAGAGCTCTCACTGGGGCTTAGCAGCCTAAGAAGGGAATGAAGTAGGAAACATGCAATTTATATACCCTTGAGGGCTCTAGATTCTCAGGAGGGAAAAGGAACTTGAAATGAAAGAAGATTTAGGCATATATTTTACAGGGTAAACCTGGTTTATATTCTACTGAGTCGATTCATACTGTATCGACTGATTGACTGGCAATGCCAAATACCGTCATGAATGCAAGGGAAAGGGGAACATTTATGTTCTGCTAGTGGGGGATGCAAATTTGTATACCACTTTGGAGAGCAATTTGGCAATACCTAATAGAGTTAAAAATACACCCACCTTATGACCTAGCGGGCAATTGCAATTCTCGGTATATGTCCTGGGTAAACTCTGGCACAAATGTGAATAAAAACTATACAGGGGTGTTCACTATGGCCTTAATATAATATGGAAAGCTAGGAAAAACACAAATATCTAGCTACGTTAGAAGGGGGAAGAATAAGTAAAACAACGTATATTCCTATAATGGAACATTAAACAGCAGTTAACATGAATAAATGAAATCTACATGAGTAGAGATAATTCTTGAAAATGTTAAGTTGAATAGAAAAGTAAGCTGTACAAAGATATGTACAGTAAGATATCATTTCTATTAATTTTGAACACCCAAATTATAGTATATATTGCTTAAGGATATAAACAGCAACTCAAGGATAATTGTTTCCAGAATCCTTCACAACACTACCACTACCCAACTATCTGAGCTGGCATAATAATAAAACTTATTTGTTCTAATAATTTCCCTAGGGCTAGCTCAAATCTTCTCTTCTCACCCTATCCTCAAGCTTTGAAATGGGTCTAGAGCAAAATTAACTAATCAATGAACCAGTGGAGCTACTCTAGAAAAGCTGAAAACTTTTAGAGGAAAAGCCTTTAATAAATGTCAGTAAACTGGGCCAGTAACTGTCCTGGATCTCTACACATGCTTTTCTTCTTGGGTCTCTCTTTCTTCAATTCTTTTCTGTATAATGGGCTCTCGGGGCTCCAGGGCTTCTCTTGGGTCTTTCTTTATAGGAGACATTTAGATGGCTCTCTTCCCTTTACTTCTTCTCTCCTATGGTTTGGTTGCTAGAAGATGATCCTGGGCTGATTCTCATTTGGGAGATCTCTCCTACCTCCAATGCTCAGAAGGCCAAATGGTCAAGGTGAGGTTCAAGGAAAAGAAGGCCTCTCATTAAGTCAGTTCACGGGTCAAGAAGACCAAATAAAATATTAAAGCTATATGTGGTCTAACACATCCTATATAATAAATAAGTTCTTCTTCTGCCCTTAGCACCACCTATTCGGCTCACTCTAACTGTTCATCACCCTCCACAAGAGTGGTTGCTATGTGGCAAACACACTGGGATCTCCATGTTTCTTCCTTGCCTTGGAAATTCTTGGACGACATTTTACTCCTAAAACATTTTGTACTGTTCTTAAATAGAGAAAGCCTTGTTGCTCTCTTGTAATAGAAAGTTATGAAGATGGAGGGGTGCTTTCTATGGATACTTCCAACCAAGACACTGAATTTAGGATGGGACAGAAAGGACGACTTTTTTCCTGTTCAAAATATTTGAATGTGACCTGGAAGACGTAAAAGCCATTGATGTAGAGCTGATAAGCCACCCGCCTCCCCACCCCCCCTTCCTCTGACAGTCTATAAATACGAGGCTGTTTTTACCCTGGGGACCAATTACAGAACTTTCTCTCACCACACTCCCTGCTAATGGATCAGCGCTGGAACCACAACTTATTCCACCCCAGCCACATAAACACTCACAGTGTGGTAAGAAATGCTGCTCCCCGCCAAAATTACCTGGATACTTGCCCTGGGCCTGAAGACTCTATTTTCCTTTATGAGCCCTAATGATTCCTCCGAAGAGACACCTGAAGTAATGATTTTCCTATCCTTGAGATGCTGAGAGTCTCTCCTTCTTAACTCTGGATTTCAGTGTGCTGGGAGTCAGGTATATGAGCCAGGGCTCCAGAGCTGCAGAAAGTACCCCCACTGTTCGCAGAAAAATCAGTGCCTACAAATGCATTAGAAGTCTCTAAACACCAAACACCAACCTCCTTTTATAAGCAAATAGATTTAAATGAGGCTTTGACTATATCAGTCCAGTTCTTGCCTTGTTTTAACCTCAAGTCAACAGAGTGGACTGTGAAAGACCCCTGCCCCGAGGTCCCTCCACCCGAGTCAGGCCTGACAGGGGCAAGAGGCCCCGGAGCCACCTCAGCCTCGGTTTCTGATAAGAGTATGGAATTAGGTCTGCAAACCAAGGGGGCATTCTTGAGCTATGGGCTCCTCTGTGGTCACAATGTAACATTCATTTCTGCTCTATCACAGAGGCCTTCTACAGGCCTACCTTCTCCTGAATAGGCTGCCTTGTGCTCCATTCCCTCGAAACAGCTGAGACAACTGTGAACCTAGGCTGCTTAGATGGGCCTTCCCTGGTGCTATGGACTGAATGTTTGTGTCCCCCCACTCCTAGCCCCACTTCATATAGTGAAGCCCTGGTCTTCAGTGTGATGGTATTCAGAGATAGGCCTCTAGAAGGTAATTAAGTCATGATGGTGGAGCTTTCGTGATAGAATTAGTGCCCTTATAAAAAGAGACACAAGAGAGATGATCTCTCTCTCCACTATCTGTGGACGCAGCAAGAAGACAGCCATCTACAAACCAGGAAGTGGGTCCTCACCAGACATCAACTCTGCAAGTACCATGATCTTGGACTTCCCAGCCTCAAGCGTGAGAAATAAATGTCTGTTGTTCAAGCCACAGAGCCTGTGGTATTTGTTACAGCAGCCTTAGCTGACAAAGACACTGGGGAATCTGAATCTTTATCTTAGGATCTACACCCCTAACCTGACAGGTCTCTTGCAATCAAAGCATAGCCCGACCTGAATCCTACAACTTCCAAATGCCCCATGCCACCTGGTGGATAACACCCTTGGCATCAAAAGCTGCTTGAACCATTGCTTGGATGGCCTGGCTGTCCTATAAAATGAAACTAAATCAAAATAAACCAAAAACACCAAATAGCCTCTATAGCACAATCAGCTCCATCAGCCTTTGTGAGACCTTCCAAAGAGTGAGCCCCACCTACCCAAGCTTGATTCATTCAGTGCACTCCTGGGGTCCTTAGTCCCTGCCAATCCCAGCAGGGCTAGTACACGGGTCTGTTAATTTATGACAGGCACTTAGATTTCAGGTCACAGGATTTAACCTGCAGTAAATCTAAATTTGCATAAGGATAATGGGCATTCTACCACACTTTACGCCAATAAGCCTAATGTGGTAATTAACCACCGAGCACATTTACTGATAAGCTGTTCATTAGAGAAAAACCTGACAACTAGCAGTGTTATCAGAGTCCACAATTTTCAAATCTCTTTCAGAAATGCTTTTTTGCCTGTAGGGACTAAAAGCTAGCAAAAATCACAGAGTAGTCATTTTCAACGTTATTTTCAATGAAACTGCCAGTGTGATAAACCCTTAGAGGTGAGAACCGGTTTTTGCGGATTTCACTTTTTTTTTTTTTTTCATATAAGCTTTATCTTTAAAAACCAATTACTTTCGTAAGAAACTGCTATGGTAGAAGCTTTGGCTACTTCTTTTTTGTTTGTCCACTTTTAAGTCAGAATTGGCCCACGCATGTTTTAGGAGTCACGACTGCTGTAGTGGAGGGAAGAGCCCCGTGGGTATGGACAGCTCCCCACTGATCGTGCATGCAACATTTATTCTTCTTTTACAAGGGTCTCTAGCTCCCAGGCCTCCACAGGTGAAGTTCTCACAACTCACGTTCTCTTGGACCTTCCTGTTCTTTGTCATTAGTACCGTTATTTGGAAAGCATCCACGAAGCACATGGCCCAGCCTGCCTCAGCTGCACGAATACCATGGCCAGATGCAATCAATTCATTATTAACTGTTAATAAATGGTAGCCATGGTGCTGTGGCCCAGAGGGATACAAAGTGAAGTAAGATGTGGTCTGCCCTCGAGGAGCAAACCGTATTTTGATGCTTTGGATCACACCCCCGCCCCCGTACTTCATCATTTGCATCTGTGCTTCTGTTAAGAGTGATTTAGTCAGGGGTGCCTGGGTGGCACAGCGGTTAAGCATCTGCCTTCAGCTCAGGGCATGATCCCGGCGTTCTGGGATCGAGCCCCACATCAGGCTCTTCCGCTGGGAGCCTGCTTCTTCCTCTCCCATCCCCCTGCTTGTGTTCCCTCTCTCGCTGGCTGTCTCTATCTCTGTCGAATGAATAAATAAAATTAAAAATAAAAGAGTGATTTAGTCAAATTCTCTCTAGAAAAGACGACCATGTTGGCAGAGCCAGCAGATGGAGATGCCCCCAATATTCCAGTAGATGCTAGACTCTCCTTTCCTGAAAGGCTTTCCTAACCAATGTTGATGCCACTGATTCTGCCGTGTGATAACATTTTGTTACATTTCTTCATGATTAGATTCTTCAAGTGCTTTGTTTACGGAAATCTTTTCTCATCAAGTACATTCACAGTTGCTGCAAATCCTTTGTGCAATAAACACACAAAGCAGTTAAGATAGCAAGATGTTTGAGAGGGGAACAAAAAAAAACCCCCAAACTGTAAAGTGACTGTTAATAAAAATGCATGACAGTCAATGAATGACTTAAACTGAATCGAACGTAACTGAGTTGACACTGTCTTCTTGATATTCTTTGGTGTCTTCAAGTTTCAAACCTACGAGGTTTGTGTCCCACTTGCTAATCATATAAAAATGTTCCCAAAGTCTTACTATTCTACAAGTATGGCTTTTAAATTTTATGATAAGAAATACATGGCAAGCCCCTCAAGTCCATAATTTCAGGAAAATCTGATGACAGAACTAATCAATTGGGGGAAGGAGAATATAAGCACAAAACAGGAATTATGGAGAGATTACATAAAGAAATGGCTTTTTAAAAAAAAATTTACAGCAACTCCAAATAAGTCTACAAAATACTTTTGGTATGTACTTTATTTAACGAATACATAAGAAAAGTTTGGCATAACCCCCTGGGATGTTGTTTCAACATTTATGTTTCTTATATATTTAGCTTCTCCATTCTACTAGCTTTCTTATCTCTGAGTTTCAAAACAATTAAGTCTGATTCAAAAGCAAAACAAAATTACCCATGACCTCTGCCTTGTCAGCTGCAATAGCACTTTTAATTCCCTGACTCCGCCACCCACCTGGAAACCTTCTACTTTCTTGGCTTCTGTGATACCACTTTCTCCCTTCTCCTATCACTTCTCTAACTTTTCCTTTTATATCTACTCTTTTCTTAAATGTTGGTGATGTAACTTTCAGGATTTGTTTTAGTTTTTTTTAATCCATTTTTCTATCTGATGTGCTTTCTTACAGGAGTTCATCGACAATAACTAATTTCACTATATTCCTTATATTCTGACTAGAATTACAGCTCCAGACATCTGAACTTGACCCTGACATCCAGATAACACAAGGACTTCCAACACAACCCATTCAAAAGTAAACAGCACTTTCTCTGTTAAGCCTGCCTCTCCTCCAGTATCTCTTTATGTCATTAATATCATGCCAGCCAGAAACTGGTGACCTCTCTCTAACTTTACCTCGAATGTCCAGTCAAGTGATAGTCTTACTGATATCTTCCATGCTGTTCTTCTCATTCCTAGTTTTACTCTCCTACAGAATAAAGTCCTAGCCCTGGTGCATACACACATCTCCACACATGCTGATCTCACAGCACCCAAGCCACGCAGAGCTCTGTTTCTAGCAAATGAGTTAGCACACGTGAAATACTTACACGAGTTCTTGGTATACAGTAAGCACTCACTAAATTAGCTACTACTACTTCCTCCACCGCCGCCATCAACACTGTTCCTACTTTCCTTTGTTATTATTATTAGTTCTCCACAATCATGCTATTTCACATTTTTATGTCTCTGCTGATGCTCTTCCCTTTTCCTGGAATTGCCCTGTTTGCCTAACCCTCACTCCTAGGGAGGAAAAAAAAAAAGTACTGTTCATGTACTTTCTTCTTTTAGAAAACCATCTCTAACATCTGCAGTCCTGCTAACTGCAGTCCTGCTAACTGCCCATGTGAGCTTCGCCATAAACCCATGAAAATTTCAATCATACAGCTTATTATGATACTTTGTAATTATCTGGTTTTGTTTGTCATTTCAACCAGAGCAGGGGTCAGCAAACTCTATCCCTGGGACAAAATCCAACCCACTTCCTACTTATGCAATTACTTTACCGGAACACAGATACACCCCATTTGTTTCCACATTTTATCTGGTTGCCTTCATGCTACAGAGGCAGACTTTGGTAGTGTGATGAGAGACTCTATGGCCCACAAAACCATATCTTTGCCTTGGATTTACTACTTACTAGCTGGTCCAGAGCTTCTTAGCATTGGCACCACTGAAGTTTGGGGTCGGATAATTCGTCATAGGGGGGTTGTCCTATGCTTCGTAGGATGTGCAGCGACAGCCTCAGCTCCTACTCACTATATGTGGGTGCATGATACGCACTATATGCACTCCTACCCCCTCACCTCATTACCCCTTGACTCCCCCCCATCCATCCCCTCATTGCAGTTTTAACAACCAAAAGTGTCTTTGAACATCGCCAAATGCTCCCTGGGGTCAAAAATTATCCCCAATTGAGAACCACTAGCCTGGGCCCTTACAGAAAAACCTGCTATAACCCCCGAACTATAATTTCTTCCCAAGGAAGGAACTGTGCCCAGCTCACTTTGTGTTCCAAACATCATGCCTAAAACATAACAGAAGCTCACTAAATCAGTCACTTAAAGGTAATTCAGGGACTGTGAGACATTTCAAAGCAATTTAAAATTTATAAGACTTTTAGACTTGAAAGAGACATCGCTGGTCATCAAGCCAATACCCGTTGTTACAGCCAGGTTTCATTTCCGTCAGCATTTTAAACATCACCTATCAAAACTGATGCATTAGAAATACCTATGAAGAAAAGGTGTGCTAAGAAAGATAAACGTCATCACAACCCCATTTGATTATGAGGAACTTAAAAAATAGGAAATCGCTGCATTCATATTTCAAAGATGCACATACATTTCACTTACCCATGAATGTGATTTTTTTTTACCATTTATAAAGAAGAAATTGTTTTCATTTTGCAGGTGGGATCATTTCAACTAGGGTTAAACTATAGTATGGAGAAACACCAACTTCCTTACAGTCAATCAAGAAATTCATTCAAGGGGGGCGCCTGGGTGGCACAGTGGTTAAGCGTCTGCCTTCGGCTCAGGGCGTGATCTTGGCGTTATGGGATCGAGCCCCACATCAGGCTCCTCCGCTATGAGCCTGCTTCTTCCTCTCCCACTCCCCCTACTTGTGTTCCCTCTCTCGCTGGCTGTCTCTATCTCTGTCAAATAAATAAATAAAATCTTAAAAAAAAAAAAAAAAGAAATTCATTCAAGGGATATAAATTACTTTCAACTCTCTTTAATACGCCTGCAGTATACACAGCATTGCTGAAACTACAAAAATCTCTCTGCCTCAAAGGAATTATATGCCTGCCAGAAAAGCTAACAAATGAAAGCAGGGCATTTTAAGGACCAAATAAATGACAATAAGAGCTAATATTTATTGAGCATTCAACATGTACTGATATTGCATTATCTCATTTGATCCACACACTAGTACCTACCTATTAGAGTTTTTAAGATACCCATTTTATAGATGAAGAAACTGAGAGAAGCTAACTAACTTGTCCAAGGGCACACAGACTGTAAACGACAGAATAAAAATGTAACCGTGGAACCCCGCCTCCAAAGCCTGAGCTCACACATACTACAGCATATAAGCATGTGTGGAATTGAGAAGTGAGAAAGACCATCATTGACCAGCATAATCAATCAAGCAGGTTACCATGACAGGAGTCCCAAAAGAACGGGAAAGAGTTGGAGAACAGAGAGAAAGGGTGAAATCCTTAGGTAGAAGACCCAAATAAACAAGTTTCAGAAGCAGGATACAAGGAAACAGCCATTCTGCTTAAACAGAGACGGGAAGTATGAGGAAACAGAGATAAAGGTGAAACCAAACTATGGAAGGCCATGAGTGGAGGCTGAGGAAGACGGCTCTGAGAGAATGCAGGGGGAAGGCTCACAATGATGTCACACCAACAGGCGAGGTACAGGACAGAGAGAGAGGTGAGAAAGGGTCCGGAAAGGAAAGAAATGAGCGAGAAATAGAATAAGGGAATTGTGAGTAGGGTTGTGAGGCTGATTAGAAGAGGGCGAACAGGAAGACAGCAAGTAGGAAGGAAAGACCAAAGCCCACTTGAGGTTCCTGATGTGTGTGGGCAATGACAGCAGTGTCCTCGGTTCCAAACCCACTGGGTTACCTAGAGCCATTCCTCCTTTCTTCTCACACTCAGCACCCTGCCTCACGCTCTCCTCTAGGGTAGACAGGAGTCACCCCAGGTGAGTTTTCTCACCATTCCTTTCTCGAACCTCAAAACCATTTTGTGTTTTGCCTCCTTTCTTGCCATCTCTGGGAAAGAAGCATTCTTTCCCTGAGCAGAAGGAGGTGCAGGTCAAGGGAAGGGTTTTAATGTGAGGCTAGAGTAGCACGTGCCTATAGCCTGCAAGGAAGGAACACATCGAGAGGCCAGGATCATAAGTGTGAGAGAGAGTGAGCATGAGTGAAGAGCAGATTCCGAGAGGCAACAGGAGGGGAGGAAATGCTGAACACAGGTGAACAGCTGAGCTTACAAACACGGAGGGACTCTTAGCCCACTGGCATAAAGGGAGAGACAAAGTCAACCTGGATAGGAGAGACACAGGTAGATGCAAAGCCTGAGGGGGAGACAAGCTTCATATGCCGGCCAGACAATGCCAGCTTGGACCTTTTTAGAAAAGCAGGATGTCTAATCACAGACATTTTCTTCCTCTCGCCACATCTCCCACTGATCCACAGCCACAATGATCAGAGTGGGCTCCTGGCCATGTCTTGAACATGCCCAGCTTTCCCTCGCCTGGGATCCTTTCTGTCCCTGCGGCTTCCTGACTGGAATGGCCTCTCCCAGGTCTTTGTGTGCCTGACTCTTCCATCTCAGGTCTCAGCTTCATTATCACCTCCTCCAAGAGGCGCCTGGATGGCTCAGTCGGTAAGTGTCCAACTCTTGATTTCGGCTCAGGTCATGATCTCAGGGTCAGGAGATGGAGCCCCATGTCGAGTTCCATGCTGGGGGTGAAGCCTTCTTAAGATTCTCTCTCTCCCTCTGCCCCTCCCCTCTCCCACCTCCTATAAAAAAATGAAAAAATCATCACCTCCTCTGAGAGTCCCTTCCTGACCGCTCAGTCTGATGATGGAGACCCAGCCTCCTCGCTACCCACTCTCCCATTGTTCTCTTTTATTTCCTTCATACTGCTTACCATTATCTTAAAAGTATCTTAACGAGTGATTTATGCATCTACTCTTAGTCTCCTCCAACATGAATTCCACACGCTCAGAGACCTTATATATGGTCTCACTCAACACATACTCTTAACACTTAGAACAGATATTATAACAAAGGAGGCCCTCTGTGAATATTCACCACACTCATGAATAAATGAATGAGTGACGTGCTGTTGAGAAAATGGATATACACAGAAATTGGAAATCTTTAAAGTATTTTTTAAAGATTTTACTTACTTATGAGAGAGAGAAAGAGAGCATGAGTGGGGGGATAGTAGGGGCAGAGGGACAAGCAGACTCTCCCCCCCTCCCCGAGCAGGGAGCCCAATCTGGAGTTTGATCCCAGGACCCTGAGATCATGACCAAAGCCGAAGGCAGATGCTCAACTGACTGAGCCACCCAGGAACCCCCAGAAATCGGAAACTTAGAGCAATAATTATATTGTTGATGTTCAAAAAATATTTACTAACTTATTGAAGAATATTTCCCATATATTTATGTGCCAGGACCTGTGTTTACTGCTAAAGTGAGCATTCAATCTATATAAATCCTAATTCCTGCCTTCTAGAAGCCCCATCTACTAAGGAAACGTATGAACACAGATCATTAAAATATAGTGTAGCAAGGAATATAATACCAATTATAATACAATGGAGTTAAGAACTAACAGCTGTGAGAGCATACAGCAAAGTGTTCGTCACTTAGGCAAGGTAAACCACGAAAACTTCTCCCGAAGTGCTGAGGGTAGGTACGCCCCTTCAGAGTTGGGCACAACTGCAAAGGGTAAAGGAGAGTAGATATGAAGTAGATAAGATGGGACAGATATACAACTCTCCCCAGCACTTTTTCAGTGACAGGAAGGAATGTGCTAAGGTGTAAATTCAGCTGGAGACAGAATCATGGAAAAGATATTCAGCGTGTCACTAGCTGAGGGAATAAGAAAGAGGTGATGAGAGATCTAGATAACTAGAAGAGAAGGACTTCTTAAAGGGGCTCATCTCAAAAGAGCCAAAAGAGAACAGCAGTAACACTCCAAGTGGAGGAGAGTTCATCCTGTAAGACAGGAGAAAAGAAGGTGGCAAAGAAGTATCATCGAAGGTAAATGTGCAAGTGGAGGGAGAGAAGTTTGGTGAGCGTTGCCTAAGTAGTTTCTGTTTTCTCCATGAAATATGAGCTAGACCATACTGGCTGGTGAGAAAGAGGCTGAGGGAGAGGGAAGAAGAATTTTATTGGTTGATAATTGGTGTGCAATGTTACTGCCCTCTGCTACGTTTTTACTGATTTGTGAAGTGAAAAATGTGTCCTTATATCTCCCTTAAAATCTATGCAGAAACTAGTTATGGCACAATGTCCACATGGGGGACAGAACACAAGGTTACAAAAGCACATAACACTAATGGGATAGTCATTTCTGCATTTGCAAAGCAATTAAAAAAAAACATTAGCTAATTAATTAGCTCAACGATTACTTTATCCCTGTAGGTGTATGTGTACAAGAACTGCTTCTTTTTTTTTTTTTGTCTCCTTTGAGGCATTTGAAGACACAAGAGATTTTGTCTCAGTGGGAATGTTGTGGTAGATTACATTTGCTGTAAATAAGTGACATTTTTAGAAAGCAATGAGTTCCACTGAATTTATCCTGAAGAGAAAAAAAAAATTGCAAAGCTAAACAAGAGGCTCTCAGAATCAGACTAAAATTTCATAATAAGCCTAAATCATAGCTGCTCCTCATTCTGGCTTTCTCGGGGCATTGGAGGCAGATCGCTACAACTTCACAGAAAATACGGGGCTGGAACAGAAGTCAAGATGTGCCACACACCTCAAAACGAAGGTACTCAACTGCCTGGTATTTGTACCAAGAGGAGCTACTTTCCACTCCGGTCCCAGAATGAAAATCATTAACAGGTTGAGCGATATCAATTTGCCCAGCCAAAGTGGGAAATCAAGCAAAAAACCACCTTCTCAGAACATTCAAGAGCAAGGTGAAAGAAATAGGTAATTGTATCCAGTTTTCCAGCAGGACATTTTTTGCCTGATTAAATGACCTGTCCTATGAAGCAGAGCCTCTAAATGGTAGTGAAAGGCCAGTCCCTAGAGTGGGTTTAACCACAGACTCACCACCTTTTCCTGAAGGGCTCATTTCCTTTTCTTCTTCACCAGGTCTTTTGATGGAGTTGGTGGAGGAGGCCACGGCAGTGTTTCTATGGCAACTCCAGCCCTGGCTAAACTGTGTGACCCTGGACAAGAATCTCATCTCCTCAAATTCAAAGTGCTAATGATAACAGGATCCACCTCACCAGTTTGTTGTGACAATTAAATTAGGAAATATGCATGACGCACTTAACCGTGTAGACATACACTTTACATGCATTTACGTTGTTAAGTGCTCAATAATTGTTAGTCTTTACTGTTGCTATTAGGATTTTAGTTGCTGTGGTTATAATGGTTTTAGACATGGTGCCAGTAGAGGTCTGAGGAAAGAGAAATAATTATAAATGACTAACAGGTGACGGCAATGGCTGGGGAGCCACAAATCCTACCACAAGGGCAACCCTATGAGTCTTGGTGGGACATGTTTAAGTCAACTGATTTGGAGATCAGGAAAGTTTTCAACACAATAAATCTGGTTTAATTAATTAGTCTCATTCTTTCTTTTCAAAAGGCTTGTTCATTGAAGACCTTGGGATCTTATGTTTGGAAGGAAACTAAAAAATCAACAAACACTGTCTACGCACTTGAGGCTATAATCTCTTCTACAAAGTCAGCAAGGTGGTTGTTCAGATTCTATTTGGGTAACCTGAGTAATAAAGAATTCATTACTTTAAAGGCACCTTTGAACAGCTCTCACTGAAATGTCTTCTTCGTATTAAGTAACCAGCTGCCGCACACTTGCCTTAGTTCTTCTTCCTGAGGATGTATGAACCACATTTAATCCCACTTCCACAGGATAGTCCTTCACGTATGAAGGCAACCCCTGGGCTCAGGCATCTTTTCTTCCTCAGGTTAAATACCCCTGGACCAGTCAACTACTTATTTTAAAAAAGATTTTATTTCTTCACTTGAGTGAGAAAGAGAGAGGACACACAAGCAGGTGGAGCAGCAGAGGGAGAGGGAGAAGCAGACTCCCAGCTGAGCAGGGACCTGATGCAGGGCTTGGTCCCAGGACCCTGGGATCATGACCTGAGCCAAAGGCAGATGCTTAACCAACTAAGCCACCCAGGCACCCCTCAGTCAACTACTCTCGTGTCAGATTCTTGAGTCCTTCATCTTTTTCATAGCTCAACTCTAAACACGTTCTAATCCATCAATTGGACAGCTAACCTTTTAAAAGCTTAATATCCAGAACTGAATAGAAATACTTCCAGTAATCATATTAGCACATAATGATGATGATGAAAACAATTAACCAGTCTGCCAAAGAACTACTAGAATTAATAAATGAATCCAGTAAATTTGCAGGATACAAAATTAATATACAAAAATCTGCTGCATTTCTATGCACTAATAACAAAGTAGCAGAAACAGAAATTAATAAAACCATCTCATTTACAATTGCACCAAAGAAGAGTAAAATACCTAGGTATAAACTCAACCAAATAGGTTAAAGATCTATACTCTGAAAACTTTTATAAAACATTGATGAAAGAAATTGAAGATGAGACAAATTGGAAGATATACCATGCTCATGGATTGGAAAAAAAAATTGTTAAATTAATTGTTAAATAAATTGTTAAAATGTCCATACTACCCAAAGGAATACACAGATTCAATGCCAGCCCTATCAAAAAAGCAATAGTATTTGTCACAGGACTAAAACAAATAATCCTAAAATTTGTATACAACCACAAAAGATCCTGAATACCCAAAGCAATTTTGAGAAACAAAACTGGAGGTATCACAATCCCAGATTTCAAGATATACTAAATAGCTACAGTAATCAAAACACTATAGTACTGGCATAAAGACACACAGATCAACAGAACAGAATAAAGAACTCAGAAATAGACCCACACCTACATGGTCAATTAATCTACAGCGAAAGAAGAATATATAATGGGTAAAAGAGAGTCCATTCGATAAAAAGTGATGGGAAAACTAAAGAGCTACATGCAAAAGAACAAAACTGGGCCACTTTCTTCACCATACACAAAAATAAACTCAAAATGGATTAAAGACCAAAATGTGAGACCAGAAGCCATAAAACTCTTAGAGAAAACAAAGGAAGTAATATCTTGGACATCAACCTTAGTAACATTTTTCTAGATATGTCTCCTCAGACAAGGGAAACAAAAGCAAAAACAAACTATTGGGACCACACCAAAAGAAAAAGCTTTCGCAAAGTAAATGAAACCATCAACAAAATGAAAAGGTAACCTACCGAATGGAAGAAGATATTTGCAAACAATGTATCTGATAAGAGATTAATATAAAGAATATAGAAAGAACTTAACACCAAACAATACCCTACAAAAATCCAATTAAAAAATGGGCTGAGAACCTGAATAAACATTTTTTTCCAAAGAAGACATACAGATGGCCAACAGATACGTGAAAGGATGGTCAACATCACTCATCATCAGGGAAATGCAAATCAAACCCACAATGAGTTACCTTACACCTGTCAGAATGGCTGGTATCAAAATAATAAGAAATAACAAGTGTTGGCAAGGATGTGAAGAAAAAGGAACCCTTGTGCTCTGTTGGTGAGGATGTAAATTGGTGTGGCCACTGTGGCAAAAGTGTGATGGTTCTTCAAAAAATTTAAAAAAGAAATACCATCAGATTCAGTAATTCTACTACCGGGTATTTACCCAAAGAAAACAAAAACACTAATTCAAAAAAATATATGCTCTCCTATGTTTATTGCAGCATTACTTACAGTAGCCAAAATATGGAAGCAACCTAATCTTCCATCAACAGATGAATGGATAAAGACATGGTGTATACTTACAATGGAATATTACTCAGCTATAAACAAAAAATGAGATCATGCCATTGGCGACAACATGGATGGACTAGTGTTTCTGATGAATGATTGTGGTTGTGGTGATCGCTTTTTTCTCTTCTACAGGCTCATACCTTCTGTTAATAACACACTCCAAATTCTTTCCCAGATTCCAATGAAGCTCATAGGCCCACAGCTTGCATTTTCTACACTTTTTTCCATCTTTAGTCTTGAGGAACCTTCCCCAATCTCTACCATTTCTCAAAAACCACAACTGGATTTCAAAAAAATCTTATTTACAAACCCTCCCTGTATCCTGGGATATCGTTCATCCAAGTCAAGAAATCTGAATGAATGCAGAGCAATTAGGTGGTTTCTAACAGCCGCTGATATTAAATTTCCTATCTTTGTCTATCTTTTCCTGTCCAAAGACCTATCTTCTTGTCAGAGAAGACAGGAGGAAAAATAGGAGTAAGAGAAATTCTTCCACATCGCTTAGGGCTCTATGTTGCAAAGGACAGAAAATCCAGCTCCTGCTCATTAAGACAAAAGAAGGAATTACTCAGTCTTGGCTGTTGAGTCAGGGGTACTCTGGTTTGAAGAATGTTTGATCTAGGGCCTTAAAAGCGTCACCAGGATCTAGTTTCTCCCCATCTTTTGGCTCTGCTTTTCTCCATTCTGGCTTCATTTTTGGTCTCTAGGTGCTGGCAAGATGGTAGCCAGAAACTCAGTTTTATATCATCCCAAGCTCCAACCCAAAGGAAGAAGAACTATGTCCCTACAGCATATAAACTAAAGTTCTGAGCTTGTATGTCACTGATCCAAATTGGGTTAGGCACCCACCTATGAACAAAATAACCATGCCCAAGGGAATGAAAAGTCTCTCATTGACTAGAACTCACGTGATCACCAAGGCAGCCAGGAGTGAAGTCAGTGCCACTGAACCACTGGATTGAAAATGAAGGGGAATCAAAATCTTTATTCAAAAGAAGGAGAAATGGATACCAAATCTCTAAAAAAAAAAAAAAAAAAAAAAAACAAAAAAAAAAAACTGCTCACCATATCCATTTCTCCATCAACAGCCCATCGACTATGAGCAGCAAAGCATACTTCAGTATTTTCATTCTGGCATTAAGGGAAGATCCACTTTCTGTTTGCCACAGCCCTCCAATACTCAACACCCTTGAAGCTCCAGCCCTTCTGATACTATTCCTTAGGTACATAGGACTTTCTTACAGCCATCATGGGCTAAGTGCTCACCTGGCCTCCTCTGTGACACAGAGTGCTATGCTCTTTCCTACCCATTTCAGTTCCTTATAATCTAGGAGGTCCAACTTACTTTCTTTACAAAAACTTCATTCTTAAGCTGACACATATGGCGTTGCCAATATTTGATCTTCCCCCCACCCACAAATGGCACCTTCTATGGTCAACCCAACAAGCAGTTCCTGAGACACAGTTTCTCACTTTTCTTCTTCTGCCACAGCGCCCATGTCCCAATCTCTGACTCACGTTTCCACTTCTTTCTACCTTGTTGGGATCTTATCCTTCTTGGTCTCCTGTTTGTATTGGTTCTTCTATTCTGTCAAAGCACGCTTTCCTCGAAGCCCACACAGTGCTCCTTTGCACAGCTTCCTAAGAGTAGGAAAATAAATCCTACCTTGCTATCCAAAATTTAATAAGCAATAACTTGTATTTCTACATTGAAAGTTCTCCAGAGTAGTGTGCATTTGGTTTAGCAGTGATCTCTACTCTCACTTTACAGATAAAGATATGGATGTCCAAAGAGACCATATGAATTTCTAATTACCGTCAGAACTGGATCTGGAGGCCAGGTTCCAATTCAGTTGCTCTTCTTATTAAATCACATTGGACTCTCCTAACTTCTGCAGTTTTTATTTTTTTATTTTTTTAATAAAGATTTTATTTATTTATTTATTTGACACAAAGAGAGAGACAGCCAGCAAGTGAGGGAACACAAGCAGGGGGAGTGGGAGAGGAAGAAGCATGCTCCCAGTGGAGCAGGGAGCCTGATGTGGGGCTCGATCCCAGGGACCTGGGATCATGCCCTGAGCCGAAGGCAGACGCTTAATGACTGAGCCATCCAGGTGCCCCACTTCTGCAGTTTTTAAAATGCAGAACTAGCAAACAGCAGTATTTGGTTCCTCGGCCAGATCTAATCAATTTGGTTTCATTTAATAACAAATAATAACATGAGCGTCTGCACAGCGCTTTACAGTTTATAAAGTACCTCCATTTTCTTAATCCCATTTGCTCCTGACATAAACATGCCTGAAGTAGATATTATTATCTGATGCAAAGACGGAGGCTAAGGGCAGTCAGATGACCTACTCTTACTACTGCAGTTGGTAATGAAGGAGTCTAGACAAGGTTCAAACCTGGACTTGTGTTTCTCCTCTCATCTTCCATGCTGATCTGCTCACCCTGGGGCCATGCAGTACTCTCAACATTAGGGAAAAGGGGATTTTTAGTCCTGATGCCATGACCTAATTTACCTAATTATAAACAGAGCGATTTATCACGGACTGAGAGATCAGGAAGGAAACCAACACAAGAGCTGGAGAAGCACCAAGGTAAGGAAAATGACAACAGGGCGAGAAAAAGAAAAAATGTATAGTGAGTGAAGAAGTGAGGACAACACAAAAGAAAACCCAGAAAAGAAATTGTGATAGCCTAAGAGACAGCAGCAGCAAAAGACAGTGAGATGGGATAAAATGAGTATATTTAAAAAAAAAAAAAAAAAAAAGCAACAACAAACACATTATCCCAAAGCCCGCAGGTGCTAGCAATTCAAATAAACGTATAGCAATTAACAGAATTAACACAGCCTTAAATAGCTTGGCTCACCAGATGTGGACTCCTATCAGGGTTCTATAAAATGTAAAGTTATTACAGATTAAACCATTAATCATCTGTTCAGAGACTATCTCTGGCTACAAAATCCCATTCGGTTTTAAATGGCTAATAATCACAAAGGGATGTGGGATGTAATGTGCACAATGATGTTCTACCCAATCCTTTTTCCTTTAAATATGTGTTCCACACTCCCGATTCTCCTGCTTCTCACTCCTCCCCATTAGAGACTCCATGAGCAAAAGACAGGTGAGACAGACCAGGCTGTCCCAGACACCCCAGCAGCACTGAGCTTCTCCTTGGGCAAATGGGAGATGGAAACAGAGAACCAACATACTGGGGGAGAAGTAGCAGACTGAGGAGAAAGGAGGATGGTGTGCAAAGAATCAAATCAAGCAACAGGAAAGATCCCAACACGTAGGAGGATGCTGCGATAGGCCTGAGGAAGTTCCCTCTCCCTGGTCCTGAATCTGACAGAAACACTATCATGCACCTCAGTCCGGACTTGGCTTTCCTCTCCTACCTTGTGCTTCATCCAATAAGAACAGCTCAGCAATGCCAAGCACAAAGGAAAGGATAAAAGTACATCCTGAAAGGGAGGGTCACTGGAAACTGAAATGGGAGTCAGAAAGAAGTGCTTTCCCATAGAAGTTTTAAGATTCGGAAAGGCACTCTCCAGGCCCAAGGCCACGGTCAATGGATCAACCCTCCCAACCCTGCTCTTCAACTTCCTAGGGCAAATATATACACCAGTTGGAAGTAGTGGATGGACTAACTTCAGTTCTCAAGTAATTTAAAGCCTGATGGATAAGATGCCAACCTGACTGTGTCATTCTACTACTTAAGATCCTTCAATAGCTCCCTATTAACCTAGAAAATAAAGTCCAAGGGTAAAGTATAAGGTAAGGTTCTCTATGATCTGGCCCCTACCTAACTTTGCAGCTACATTTTCAAAATTCTTCATCTTATAATTTGTGCCCTGAAATGAGCAAAGTGTGATGAGTTCCTCACCCAAACACTACTGTGAGCCCTGCGCCCAGGCCTTTGCTCATGCTGCCCCATGTCCTGGAGCTCCACTCCCTCTGTTCTGCCATGTTCACTTCTGCTGGTCTTCGAGACTCACCTTGGGCATTAGCTCCTCCACAGAGCTTTCCTGAACCCCAGAATATATAAGTCCTTCTCCTCAACAGCCCCACTGCACTTGTGAATGTCTCTTTTTACTAACCATCTTTCATCAAAATGATATCCATGTATCTGTCTCCCCCACTAACTATGTGGTCCTCTAAGGTGGGAACCGTGTCTGATTCAACTCTGTATCTTACTTAGCACAGTCCCTGATATCCTGCAAGGTTTTAGGACATTTCTGTTGGTCTAAATTCCACCGGATTGTAGAGCTCCATGAGGTGAGCTCATTCATTCCTTTATTTATTCCAGACATACTTATTGTTTCTTTTTTTATGCCAGGAGCTCTGCTGGGTTCTGGGGAGACATCTGTGAACAGAAGAGGCCTTTGTCATCACAGTTAGCTCACATTTTAATAGATGGAGATTGACAGTTGTCAAACACATGACCGAAGGCAACAAAACAAGGTAATGATTGAGGGTGCATGCGGTGGGTTTCCCCACTTCAGAAAAAATGAAAGGACTTTGGTGGGGCAAACCTCAGAATAAAGCTGGTTTTCCTCCTGACTGTGACTTGCCAATACAGGACATATGGAGATACCACCCGTGCTAATGTATACAAGTGTGTGGTTATATTTGCATTCATAAACTGTTTGTAACCGGTATCACATATCCTTAATAATTATAGCAAAATACACATGTCTGTATGGTTTTACTTTTATGTATATTATTTCGTTTAAGAAGAACAAAACAAAGGTCCTAGTATATAATGTCAGGGAGAAAACACACTCAAATAGGATCAGTGGTTTATTCCAGGCTGTAGAGCCAGTGACAAAGCTGGTATTCCCAACCAGATGTTCTGATTGTAAACCCAGTGTTCTTTTCTTTATACAACGATAGCTCTGCCAAAGCCTTTTCAATCCTGTTCTTCCTAGAGGAAGTTCCAACCCACTCCTCTTCACCTTGCTGAGCCTTTCTATAGAACGCTTCTCTCGAATCAGATACGTAGGAAGTTCCTGAAAGATTCAACTGTTGCCATGTCAAGATGTTCTTTACTGATCCCAAGAAAATCACATGGCTAATAGTGCCTAGAAGCATTTATCTAAAATAGTAATTCTACAAACATGTTTATTTATAAGATTATTTAAACATAATTAATTTGCAAACATGTGATTTCACTCAGCAAATGTTTACTGAGAGCCCACTAGATGCTAAGAACCATTCTGGAGCTGGAAACCCAAAAGACCAAAAATAAGACCCGCACATTAAAATGTGGAAACACAGGGCGCCTGGGTGGCTCAGTCAGTTAAGCATCTATCTTCAGCTTGGGTCATGATCTCATTGTCCTGGGATCGAGCCCCATGTCGGGCTCCCTGCTCAACAGGGCAGTCTGCTTCTCCCTCTCCCTCCCTCACTCCCCCTGCTTGTGCTCTCTCTCTCTTTCTGCCAAATAAATAAATAAAATCTTTAAAAAAAGAAAACATGGAAACACAACAAGGAACAAGATGCTGAGTTGGTAGTGTTTAAGTGTGTAAAATCTTGTATTGGTAACTACGGTGTGTGGAAAACCACAATAGTGTGAGGACAATTTGGACAGTCTCTGCGATGGCTTTTACAGCAGTATGAAGATAGGAAGTGTGCACCCACGTGAAATTCACAATCATTCTGCTCAACAGTGGAGCCAGAACTGAACTTTTGAGTATTGAAGGAACGGTAGTTCCAAAGATAAAGCCTATTTTGTACCACACACAAAGTTATCCATGATCTTAGAAGAGAAACTCTGAAATCCTTTTACCATGTTCCCATTTTGAAGAAAATAATACATAAAAGTGCCCAGCTCGGCTTAAGGCAACACAGAGTCACAAAGGGCAAGCAAGGACAGAAAAAGGAAGAAAGAGATAGGGAAGAAGGGCTTGTTAAATAACTGGACACTGCTCTGAGGGTAAAGAGTTAAAGTGGGTATGTGGAATTTATCAAAGAGAGAAATCCCAACCTAGCTGGAAGCTTCCACCGTTCACTAAATTGTCAAAGACAAATAACCAAGAACAAGAGAAGAATTTCCCAGACCTGCCCTACCAAAAAGTGAACTGTAAGGATTAAGTGGAAAGAAAGAATATGCCACGTCTACTTGAGACTTGAAGTTATCTGTTTAAGACACTCAGAGAGAGGAGAAACCTTCCCAAATCCCGTAGAAACACCACAATACCATATGTAACAGAGAGATGGGGGTGTAAGTTAATGGAGTTCTCATTTTGCCTACCGTTTCCCTCAGCATGGGCAGAACTTTCTTTTTTCTGACTTGATCTGCTGCTAGCTATGTATATATTTTTACTACTAAGTACTAATTATTTCTGTTATTGACACCGTTTTTCAGAACTGCCTTTAATTTTTAAGCTATTAAGTAAGACTTTCCATGGGCTTTTAAGCTTTCTGCTCTCTACACCTGGGCAGTGTGTATGCGCATGCATGTG
Source organism: Ursus arctos (assembly GCF_023065955.2). Taxonomy (NCBI): domain Eukaryota; kingdom Metazoa; phylum Chordata; class Mammalia; order Carnivora; family Ursidae; genus Ursus; species Ursus arctos. The sequence continues at coordinate 22,944,301 of NW_026622930.1, forward strand.
GGCGTGTGTGTGTGTGTGTGTGTGTGTGTGTGTGTGCATAAAGATTTTATCTACTTTAGGTTTTGTGTGGATGGAGCCATCAGAGATACCTCTGTGTTTTTACGAGGTTTGTTTCAAAACGTTCAGGAGCATCCTTCCTGATTGCTAATTTGCAGTTGGGAAATTACTCCTTTGCCTCAAAATACATAATTGAGAGATGGTTCAATATAATTGTGTGCAGGGGAAAATTAGTTCTAGAGGCCACCCCTAGATCCTGTCTGGGAGAAATCCTGTCCACGCTCAGGGCTGTTTCACTACAAAAAAAAATGGCTGCACTCTCCACAGCAGTCAATGCCTCATTCATTCCTGAGCCACATACGTGGTTGCAGAATGTTCTTATCTATTTCTGACAAGAGTACAAATCCAGTGTGTGTGATTTAACACTGTTTAAGCATCTTTCAGGGTTCATTAGACACAGAGCAGTTTATACCTTTATTCTATCCAAATGGGAGTAAATCCCAGGGCAGAAGTGCTCTCTGTCCACTGCAATTCCATCAGGAACGACCACGGGTGTCCCTGTGGCCAGCAGAGGACTAGCTTACGTCCAGCAGAAAGAGGAAAGCCCTTTTGGGGCTCTCTTCTGTAATCTGTCCTTCAGACCAAGAACAATACAGAGCTGTAATTGGATTTTTCCCTCCTTTATCATGTCTCTCCTTCCCACCCCTTCCTCTCAACTCACAGGCGTTTACTACATCAAGGCTCAGCTCAAATATCAATTCTTCTCTGAAACGGACTTCCCCCTAAAATGTATCTGTTTCCTCTAATTCTACTTAATCAGAACATTTAGCCTGTGGCACTGAACACACAGTGTCCTGAGCCGTACTTGTCCACCTCCTTCCTAGACTATAAAGTCTTCAAGCATGGAGACCATGGCTTGGAAAGAGCCGCTAAGTTCAGTTACAATACAAACACAGTGCCCAACGATGACTTGATAAATGTATCCACTCCAGAAATACTTATTATGCACCTACTCTATGCCAGGCATAATGGGCGCAACTCCTATCTTGACACAGCTTTCAGTCGAGTGGCCTGGATGAACGCATGTACAATGCCATCTCATATGATAACCGATGTTCACCAAATTTCAAATACCCATAATAAGAATAAAACATGTGCCCTGAGAGGAGTCTCATAACATGTCACAAGGGATCTTTATCTACAAGAAAGAACACTGTTAGCTTCTCAACGAATTTCCCCAGGGAAGGGGTATAGATATCTCAGGCAATCAGGCTTGGCGTAGATTAAACAAAAATGTGCAGTGCACAGCTCTGATGACACAGTATTCTGAAAGAACTCTACCAAATCAAGTCTGATTCTTTTTGCCTCAACAATTGACCTTAGAGAACTTACACTTGACTGAAGCCCCTCTGCTCTCAGACAGAGGTCTCAACACATCAGCTACAATAGTAATAAATGAGTAATGGCAAAACCCCACTGCTTTCTCACAGCTGCTAGCTTTCAGGGGATGGAAAAAAAAAGAAAAAAAGAAAAGAAAAAACCAGTCTTCTGGACCTTAATGTTACATTCTGAAAAACTTCCTTCATCTCAAATAATGAGACTCTTGGGAACACCGAGCTTGGCAAAGGTAAAATAATACATATGTTATGCTTTAGAAAAGACACACAACCCCAAATTGAGCTACTTTTAGCTAGAGCTTCCCTACTTGCCAAGTCAAAGTACAAAAGCAAACTTCACAATGTGTAGTTCCTGTACTATCAAAGTCCTTTCACCTCTGTTGTTTCATTTATAAAGCACCGCTACCTGCGGGATACAATTCCCCATTAGGCAGATGAGGAAACAGAACCACAAGGCATGTAAGTGGCAAACCCAAGGTCATCCAACCAGTTTATGCGGGAACCAAAACCTAGGACCTTGCTTCCAAGTCTAAAGTCTTTTTCGTTACAACCGATGGCCTCAAAGAATGGATTAGAGGACAGAGCCCCTCACTGAACTGGAAATTCATTTGACCTTGGGACAGTCGATGAATTAAAGAGACGTGACCTTTACCTCTTTAAGGCAGCCCATGAAGTTGTTGCTGACGGGTGAGCCTGGCAAGTCCGCGGTACTTGGGCTTCCGCCCACGTAGAAGAAGTCGTCCGAGCCCAGCATGGTGTAGTCCTCTTGAGTGTAGCCTGTCGTGGTAAGGATGCCATCCACAGAGATTGTCACCTGGCGGAGGGACATAGGGACAAAAAAAAAATCCCAACAATGACTTTACAGTCCTATCAAAATCCGGTGGCATCCCCTACCTGTGGCGTCACTTTCATTAAGATTTTGGTGAGATATTCTTTCTAATTTGGTTTGATTTTGGTATGTGCAGCCAAGTTCCATTTTCTGGTCTGCCTTCCCTGCGACCCCAAGCCTCCAGCATTCCTGTGCAGACTCCCGGGAGACTTCGGGGGAATTGCCAAGATGAGCCACTTGCTCTCCCCACTGCACTCTTTACTCAGTCAGGCTAGAAAATGGAACTATCCTCAGACGACATCACTTGTCTCAGTTCATTGGTAAAATGATTGTTTCTTTTTTGAATGATTATTTACGGTGGTAGTGAGAAACAGCAAAGGAGACATTTGACAATGGGGTTTGTTAGGGTTGGTCTTTGGTGGTGGATGTTTTTTTTTCCTTTTTTCTTTTCTTTTTCTTTTCTCTTTTATTTGTTTCTTTGGGGGCTCACACCACACTGACAGACATGCATTCAGGGAGGGAAGGAGAAGGGTCTCGTTTTTGATATGTCATGGATGGTACATGCCATGGACTAGCCCAGGACACCAACCCCTGCCCACCCTTCACTGCCATCACCACCACCAAGAGAAGAAATGAACCAAACCAAAAAGGCAACTCTAACAAAAAGAAAGGAATATGAGGCATAATAACCAAAATAAAAATAATAATAATGCCCACAGGGAAGAAATAGCACCCACACGCCCGACATCCATGAAAGGAGCAGAGGGCAGAGAGAAAAGAGGGGGCCTCAAAGCGTGCACACACCATACGCTGACACACCCATGCGAAAACCATTAGTAGCCCAGAGAAAAGGCGGAAGAGAAAGGGCAGGGAAGTGGGCAGGGGTGAGGAAAACCAAAGGGAAGAATCAAAATCCACTTCACACTTACATGCTCTGAACAAAGTGAAACACAAGATGGAAGTAAGAACAAACAACCAAAAAAAAAAAAAAAAAAAAACCCAAAAACAAGAACAACAAAAAAAACCCCAAAAAACCAAAAACCAAAACCACTCAGAACTAAAGGGTTGTCTTTCCCCTGCCTGCCACCTCCCTCACTAAAAAAAAAAAAAAAGAAGAAGAAGAAAAAGAAAAGAAAAAGTCCAAACCCAACCCCAAAATATATGAAGGATGAGAGGAGAATGAAGAAGAGTGGAGACAAAAATGGAGAGACATAAGAGCATGGAACTGGGCTGATGATCGACAGGTTGTTAGTAATGAGGAGGAAAACAGGGGAACACACTCTGATGCCCATGGGGAAATCCACGAGACAGGAACATGCCATGCAGAGTCTGTACGGAGAACACACTGGCAGAGCTCCCTTTGGCCACGGTGGGGAGTAAGGTGAAAGCCGGGAAAGGAAGAATCAAGGAAGTACTTTCCTCCCCAGATCACCTGTGGCAGCCGTGGCCACACCAAAGGGAAAGAAAAATGGGCTTCAGGAGTGGGGAGGAGGGAAGAGAAAGGAGGAAGAGTGAGAGGGGACAGGGAGACACAGAGAGAAGAAAGTCCTCAATAGAAATCCTGTTGCCCCTAGTCTATAACTTGGAAGTTGCAAAATAAGAAAACAAAACAAAACAAATTTAGCTCAACGGGGCATCTTTGTTTAAAAAAAAATATTTTTCCGGGGAAAAATAAAATGACAAACTGGAGGAAAGGTAACTGTCCCAACCAAACTCCTCCAAATACCATTTCCTGGACAGGCACGTCCCCTTTCATTTTTTTTTTCTTTTTTAACAAAAAGAAAGGCTTGCATTTAATCCAACAAAAAAATTTTAAAAGAAGAAGAAACGAGTCTAAGGAGGATAAAAGGGGGGTTTGGGAAGGAAAAGGGGGGCAACACACGGCAAACCCAAAAAAAGAGACAATAAGAATGATATCTACCAGACAATGTAGTTTGTTTACCATAGCGTGTCCGATGCCTGAGTGCTTTGCGGAAAAGGGGGAAGAAAGGAAATTAAAAATTGTGAACAGAACGATTGTTAATTAAAAAAACTAAAAACAAAGATGAGTCGTTAGGGTGTTAGTACATTAGTCGGTTAGTAAAATGACACATTGCATGAATGATCTCGTGTTAGTTTTTCAAAAAAAAGGCACCCGACACAGAAAAAGAGAGTGGGGAAGACAATGAGACCACGACTCTATGGAAAACCTTGGCAGCCAGGGAGGAGCCAGGAAAGGAGCTGCAATCCACCCTGTCATTGAACTCCCCCTTCGGAACACTGCTCAGACCAGACCTCACCCCAGTTAGAACTAGCGTCATACTTACTTTCCAAGGGCTCTTCTGAATGAACACCATTTTCCCTTCCCACCCTCTAGCACAGCCCACCTATCCTGAAAGAAAACACCCCTAAAGTTTATCATTTCACATGTAGATAGATAGGGAGAGCTAAAATACCTATATCCTGGTGAGTTTCGTTTTGTTTTTTTTTATATCTGACTCTGACTACATGCATGGATAATGACTTTCAGTAGAACGAAAACAACAACAACAACAAAACGTAAAGCATGTACAGGTCACCTCTAGCATAGGAAGGCTACATGATGTAGCTTATTCTGGATTTCCATAGGTGATTAAAGATCCATGACTCCCATGATTTTGTGTAGATGTGTGAGGCAGGAGGGGGACATTCTCCTCTTGCCTTTCCTCTTGGTTGACAATAACTGTGTTGTCGGAGTGTATCAAAATAGTTGGGACTCTTCTTTATTTCCCAATGTAGTTATTATTTTGTTTTCCTTACCAGAATGCTGCCCATTGGAACTGCTCTCCCCCAATTCCCCTTTAGAAAGTACTTTTCAAGCTTTTAAGCAATTTCTTGTATGGATAACAGAGGGGACTGGCAGGTTAAACATGATTAAAGAAGCCCTACGATTTGTCTTCTCTGACTATTTTCAAATGCTAAATGGCCAACACACCCTGAGCTAGGAGGCTGGAAGGCTGGAAGATTGGTAACCCCAGTTTTGTGTTTGTGGTTTCACTAAAACGGCATTGCAGGTTAAAGCAATTCACATGAGGGCCATGTTCAAGGTCATGGGTTTTAAAACAAGACCAAAAACAAACCCAGAGAAACGCATCACTACCTTGGTCCCTGATCCCAGTGACAGTTGCAACAGACAGTTCACATCCCTTCCTTTAATCAGAACCCCAGTACAGTAGCTGGCCATGGTCCTGACTTGGCTCAAAGGTAGAACCATGGGTAGATGACCAAGAAGGAAGAAATGGGCAAAGTTCTGCTCCATTTAGTAATGAATACTCCCGGAAACCCCAAGTAAGCATTCCTCAGATGAATTTTTGCCACAGAAACCATTCGACCTTACCAAAAAAGTAGATGAGACAGTCATAAGCTTGTTATCAAATATTTATGAAGTAATTTACAGTTTAATTGAAATAGACAGGGGCTTCCAACCCCTTCAAATGTCTCCTACAGAACTAAAGAAGATGTTATAAATGTTCTTTTAATGGGAAAAATAATAATCTTAGATGATTCAGCACTGAAAGGATTACATTTGCAAAATCAACTCTGCTTTTCGGAGATTTCCCTCTCTTTCAATAAATTGCATTTGGATGCAAAATTCAGTCAGGATTTCAATGAAGACCAATTTTAGGTGCACTTTTAGTATGAGATTCATATTCCCTCTGCCAAGAAATGCCCCCAACACCCTCAGGCCTCTGTCGCCTTGTCCAGAGAACTGAGAGCTCTGCTCAGCAGCATCGTTGGTGACCGACAGACACAGTCACCTTCACAACATATTGAATACTCAGCTTATAAATCGTGCACATGTCACAGTGAGTCTAGCACCCAGACCATGGAGGAGCTCATAATCCTTCTGGAACATAAGGTGCTTTGCATATTTAGCCAGCACACATGGCTGGGGAGGATTGTAATCACCATTTCACGAACGGGAACTGGTGTGTGGCAAGGTTAAGTGGTTTGTCCAAGGGCACTGAGGGAGCTGGGTCTTAGAACTTGGAAGAGAAACCCTCCAGGGTTGCTCTCTTCTGCTTGCTTGGACAAAAACAGCACAACCCATGTTTGAGAACAGTTTGGTTTCTCCCCCACTCAGTTTAAAGGATGGAACCGGGGCCCAATTCTATTTTAGAGAAGTGATTTTAGTAGAAATAAAAGTGAGCCTTTCTCTGGCTATTTGGAATCATTTTAGAATGGCAAGGAAGTGTACGGAGTGGGAGAGAACCAGAGAAACAGACTGGTTGGTAGGAATCACAAGCTGACCCTGCTCCCCAGTCATGTAGGAAAATTCTCCCCTCCACTGACTAAAGCCTAAAGGGCATTACTGTGTGCCTGCCAGTCAAAACTGGCAAAAGGTCATATTTTACTTTTTGGTCTAGTCTCTGCAACTCAAACACATTGCGCCCTTATACATTAGCAAATGGAAATTCAACTCAGGCCCTCTTGACAGCTGAGTGGAGTAAGTATGGATGGGGGATTATTAAAGAAAACATTAGCAATTGGATCCTTTGGCCTTGGAGGAAAAACAGTACACTGATTCAAAAAATGTCCAGTCCCAACAGTATTAAGATGACTGGGTGGGGGGCTCTAAGACTTGTGTGATTTGGTAATGTCACCACAGAAGAGAATCTCCCAACCAGGTGGCTTCCTCAACATACTGAAGTGTTACAATGGGAGTTTTGAATATTGTGTGTTCCCAAGGCCTGTGAACCTTCTCTGTTCACTTAGCAATACTAAGGAGTCGCCCTTTTATCAAACAGAAAACATATGCAAATACCTGTCCATTCTTAGGCTTTCATATTTACATTAGAAGGCATTAAATCAATCACATTGCAGAAGAAAATCTGATAAGCACTTTCTGGAAATTTGCATAATGTTTTCTGATTAATAAAGGATGAACCCTGTCTAAGTGGGCTTAATGACAAATCACAAGGAGAAAAACCCAGTGCAAATAGCAACCCGGAAAGCGGCATCAGCACAGAACTTGACTTTTATAGGAAATGCTTTTCTTCTTCACTGATGTGGGCTGGTGAGGTGTAACTATTATCACTGTTGTGACTATTATTATTCGTTATGAGACTGCAAACAACTTCACTTGGCTAAGGCTTTCTGAGAGCGTTGTCACCTGACGGAGTTGCCTGCTTAGAATCGGCAAGCGATGGGAGTTCTCAAGCACGAACAGAACCAGGAAAAGCTGCTCCAAAGTTGACTTTTTTATTTGGGTCCTTCCACTTTCCAGGCCTCCCAGTCAACTGAAGAGCCTCGGAGGTAGAGACAGGGGCAATAAAGTAGGACCACCGCACCAAGGAACAGAAAAACAGAGGAATTCAGAAAGATTCCAGCTAATTCATTCTAAGGCTACAGGTTAACCTAACAACAGAAAAGAAAAAAAGAAAGAAAGAAAAGAAAGCAGAGGAGGGGCTGTAAATTAAAAGGAAGAGAAAAAGGAAGACTTTTTTCTGGAAGGAATTAAAATCATGGCATCGTGGCAATGGCTAACTTAATTAAAAAGAAAAACATATATTCAAAAAATGAGGAAAATCTAGCAAGTTGCAGAACCAAACACCGTCCCTAATTGAATTTGACAATAATACAGCAAGACTCAAACATAATTAAGAAAATGATAAAAAGGAAAGCAGAATAAAAGGAAAGTATTTATAACTTTTATTATTTACACAACCGAATTTTTTTTCTGAAAAAAAAATAAGCATAAGTGGAGAAGTGAAGTAGGAGGAGAAACATATTTTCATAATCTTTCCTTGTGCAACTGCAAAGACTAGGGAGAACGTTAGGCTTCGGCAAATCCAGAGCTGCGACTCTACCCTTCTCCAGCTCATCGAGCACCTGCTCCACAAACCTCCTCCCCAGCTACCCAAGAGCAGCCTCCGGGCACTCTCTCCCCTCAGCCATTACCTGCCGGAGGTTACGTGTGACTTTGACATCATGCCAGGCGTTGTCGTTGAATTTTCCATTCACTGGCTCCACGATGGCCTCAAAGGCCCCGGACCCCAGGTTAATGACCAAGGAGACCGCGCCATCCTTCAGAGCCAGGTTGACATAGTCAGCCGACTTGCCAGTGTGCAGGATGAGCCCGTTCCGCTGCCAGGTCTTAAAGGACAGGGTGATCTCATCACTGCTGCTCTGGATCGGGTTCTGAGACAGGTCGTAGCACAGGTACTCGGAGCCTCGGAAAGTGGCCACGTTCTCCTCTCGGGCTGTGTGAAAAGGAAAGAGGAAAGCAGTCACCACTTGACTGGCATGAATCATGTATACGCGAATACCAAAGAGAACATGGCCCCCCAGGGCGGTGCCCCTGCCAGGGAGCTGCTATCCACAGGAGCTCCCTCCAACTCTTCCACCAGACCTGTGTCTAAGTACCAGGGAAACCAGGAGGACAGTAACTGCCGAGAAGCCATCTATCCTCATAAGGGTAGAAGACCGATGCAATGGTGTAGGAGAGCTTGCTGCCTTTCCTTCCCATTTTCCCCAGAGAAAAACCTAGAAGGAAATTTTATGCAAAATGGTAGAGTGAGGTTTATGTTGCTTTTACTTCAATGATGGCTTTTAAATGCTTGTCTGAGAGCTGGTTTAGAATGGATAATTAACTGTTCTGACAAAGGATTCTTTATCTCTAGGTACCTTTTATTGACCAATAACTAAAAATCAATTACCCTGAAAGATCTGGCTCTGATTTCCATCCATAAATAACCCAGCTAACTTTGGTTTCCATGGTACAGCCCTGAGTCCAGTGGAATGTGACAGGTTATTAAACAGGAGGCTGGACCTGCAGAGGTGATCAAGCAGATGAGGCAAAGGGAACAGAATGGAATTTGGTGATACGCTTTGACAAGCTAGCGTCAATAGCTCCCTTTCGATTCAAAGGGATCTCTGCTCTGGGGTCTCCTAATTTAGATGGCCCTGGTCGGACGCTCCTATAGAACATCCAGGGTGAAGACAGCATTCCACTGGAGTGTATACTCTCTTTCAAGGCCATACCCTGGGATCCTCTAATTGCCTACCCAAGGAGCCCCAGGCCTGTTTCCAGGGCTTCTGCAAGCCTCTGCCCCGGACTCATTTTCCAACAGCAAATCATGCCATTGGTGTGCGTACCTCAAGGTCTGAGCACTAGCAATGGGGGACCACTTGCAGGGAGTTAGACAGAGCCTGGCCACGTGGGCATCCACATGCATTTATACCAGAGCCCTTGTGGATACAGGATGGAGCCAAAGGTGGAAAGAAGAAGGGGACAACCAGAGGGGCCGATTCTCCCTGTGCTAGCATTGCCCAGGGCAGAATGCTGAGGAATCCAAAAATTCTAAGTGTGCGCCTGGCTTACCAGGTAGTTTCAAAGGTGTATTTGTCAAGGTAATGACATGTTTTATTTAATCATTTGTTGATGTAATTTATAATTTCACAACCCAGGATAGGGACTTTCATTTGTCCCCTGCCAGGCAGCCCACTGAGAATGGCCCACTGCATATCAGGGTTGGCCAAAAGCACCTCATCATGAAAGGAAATAGGCAACAATACAAGGTTGGATAGGCAGTTTCCCATTACAGAGTGGGGGTTACAAAGTAAGGTTGAGCAAGTTCTATTTTCTCTTCTAGAACTACACTTCGGCCTTCATAACCAACGTCAATTCCACCTCAACTTAGATCTTTCTCAATCATCACAGCCCTTGGTAAGTCACTTAAATAAAATAAATATACTTTCATGATTAGATAAGAACTCTCCCCACTCATCATATGGGAGAGATGACCACCCACTACAGACTATATTAAGCTAATTATAGCCTCATGACAGCCTTAAAACATGAACCTCAACTCCGTATTCCAGAGAATTAAAGAAGAGATCAGGCTTGTCCTGTGTATTTCAGAGGGTCTCAATGATACGCGTCTACCTGCGTATTTCTGTTTGTGTGCACGCATTCGTGAACGTACACATGTACACACACACACTGGTATAAGCAAAAGGGACCTGTCTACCTATAAATGACCACAGTGTCTCATATATATACATACATATATGCGTATATATATATATATATATACATATATATATGTGTGTGTGTGTGTAGCAAGTACTACTTGGCAAATAACCCATGTCTGATGCTTTTTTACCAAAACAGCCAAAAAATAAAATCATGGAGCAGCAATTTGATACCATCTATATGTTTGAAACAGATCTATCCAACCCCCTACTGCCCTGTCTATTGTCATGATTTCTTCTCTCATTTCTGAAGAAATGGCTCTGTTAAAATGCAACTTGATGAGCCTTGCTCAGTAGACCAGGAGGTGAGCCTGACCTGGACTAAAAGAGGGCAAATCACATGCAGTTATCATCACTGAACTCTTTTCCTACAGATGCAAATGTGCACAGAGCCAACTACTCTGCCTGTCCTTGGAGCTTAGAAGGGATTTTAGAGCTTGCCTGATTTAATGCCCCCCTTTTTGATCAAGGAAGAAACTGACAACTAAGAATAAGCATTGCCCAAGACCACACAGTTTGTGTTATTCTGGACTTTTCTCTAAATATCCTTTTACCCATCACTTTGGATGTACCACACGTTCCTACTCTACTAAATGGCATGAATGATTCCGCAGAGCCATGCATTAACTTACAAACCATCCCAAACCTTGGATAAACTGAGCCGGAAATTTATTTCACCCCACCCTACATAAATCACACTTACTCACCAAAAGTAATGTTCCCCTTCCCCCCTGGATTCTGGGTGTGTTTAAAGCTACAGAACTTATTTTATGTGGAGGCCATACAAGAAAAATGACATCACTGTAGAGAAGAGAACATCAATAAATAAACAAGAAATAAAACCAACGTGAGAAATCGTCTATGTAAATCACATGCATATTTATGCTAATCTCCATGCAAATTCACCAACAAAGATTATATGTAGCTGAGCGCATCCCTTTGCAAGTAATCTAAGGAAAATGCTGTAACCATTCACAACCTTCCCAATCTCTTCATTCAATGATGAATTTTCCCAGCTTGCCTCTTCCCTGGGCTGGAGGAGGATACCAAGAGCAGCATCACCCCAGATTCTGCGATCTCCTCCACATGTCAATACACAATAGACACCTGAAAGCTAGTCTCTGAGTCATAGTCTAGATAAGCCTACCTGTAACATTTTTCATGCATGGGGTACCTTCCTCCTGACTGTGTGGGGAGGAAAGGCATTGGCAGTGCAAGACCTGGTCTTTAAAAGAGCAAATGAGGGGCATGGAAGAAGAAAGAGTGAGAACCTTGAAGAAAGCATTCTTTGCATACTCTCACAACTGATTTCTCCTAAGATCCCAATCTGTCTTGATTTTCTTCCAGTAGCCAAAGCTTAAGCACCTTCTTATCCCCTTGAAAGCCATACTAAATTGACAATGAATATAACTAAAAGGCACAAAACTAAATAGTGACAAACACATTTCTAAGCCCACTCAATTCTCCAAATTCTCCATTAGAAAAATGTAATATTGCCCCAAATTTGTTTTCTATATTTAGTGTTTGCACTGAGAAGGAGGTTGAAGAGACAATGCAGTCACCTTGCACATATTCAAGCTAAACAGGTAGAGACAATGGATGCAGAGGATTATGTAAGAGAGTACACAACAGCTTAGCATAAAGCGCCAGCTTGGCAAGAGGGCACGCACTGATACGGCTAATGGACTGTTTAGATCCACTTACATCATATCACCCCAAAGTTTACAATCAATTGCATAAGTGTTAAAATAAAAATGTTATTCTCACTGCACAGAAAGCAGAGCTCGACTGTATGACAACAAATCACTTCCCCATTATCTGTAAGTGTCCAAGTGATTAAACACTAGATGCAATCTAGATATGTATAACCCAAGATTTTAAATCAGTTTGCTTAAGATATATAAAGTACTGATCTTTCAAAAGGCTTGTTAATCCACGTACGATATATAAATAGCATTAGAAGTATTTATTCAATTCTATATTCCACCCTCTCCCCCCCAAAAAACATCCAACTAGAAATTTATATAATAATATCTCCATTTCCCTGAGAAATAGCAAAGCAGATTAAAATATTCAGTGTAATATGTTTTTACCATGCAATCTAAGAAGTGTGGAGAAATGCATATCACTGTTTAATTGAACCTGTGGTTGCTGAGAGCTTGATGTCTCAGGCTTTGTGATCAAGAAATTCGGGCTTTATTCGGAAGGTTATGAGGAGCCATGGCACAATTTTACTGAAAGGATGGAGGGTCTGATTTGTATTTTTAAAAGATCACATAATCTTTTAAAAAGATTTTGCAACTCAACTTATGTTGGGTTGAGAGTGAACTGAAAAGAGGAGGACCCTGAAGGCAGAGAGCCCTGTTAAAAGATGAGAACATTGGGGCACCTGAGCGGCTCAGCTGGTTAAGCATCCAACTCTTGATTTTGGCTCAGGTCATGGATCTCAGGGTCATGGGATCGAGCCCTGCATCAGGCTCCCTGCTCAGCACTGATTCTGCTTGTCCCACTCCCTCTGCTCTTCCCCCTGCTCGTGCTTGCTCTCTTGCTCTTGCTCTCAAATAAATTAATAAAAAAAGGTTGAGAACACATTTGAACTACTTTCCTGGGGGTGCCCAGGACTGGTTCAACCTTGATGTTGATACCATTCCTGAGAAAGGTTTGCCTTTGGCTGGGCAATAATGGAAGCAAACAGTTCTTAGGAGAGACAACCCAGGAGACTGAGAGACAGAGGTACTGGCAAACCACAGACCACGGGAGGAAGCCAGAGTCTGCACACTTACGATCCAAATGCGGCTGTGGAACCAAGGGGTAAAAATTGAGGGACAATGATAGAACCTTAGACATTAAAGTCCTCAAGGAAGAACATGTCGGGCATGGGTAAAGGAAGATTCTAGGTCCATTTGCAAATACATGTGCACAGTTTCTTAAATGCCATATATTCCCCAATGCTTTCTTAGTCATTATTTATAAACTCTCAACACTCCACGAGGTCGCTTTGCTGGGATAACGCCAATGGGAGGAACTGGAGGCACGTAGTTTAGATGGGTTATCCAAGCCACTGGAAAGCATTCAGGCCAGTTCCAAAACCTTAGTCCCCTGATTACCACTGCATTGCTTTTGCTATGACATCATACCACCCCCTTGCCAGGAACTCAAACTCTCAAACAGGTACCTAGGACACCCCCCTACCTGTTCCTACAACTGCAAGAAGTTCCATGTGTCAAAAGGAGAAGCCACTAACAATGACAGGAACAGTCCACTCAGGCAGCAGGAGCCTAAGCCAAGGAATGGAGAGTGGGGCTGGCTCTAGCCCAAAATTCTCTAGCAGCAGACTGGAGAAAGCCAAACTGGGAAGATCGCACTCTTCACCTCCATCAGAGGACCTTGGAAATGGAAGTTTTAGACACCACTTAGAAGAGCCGATTAAAATGCGAACCCCTCTGGCGTGGCTATAACCACACCCTGAGCAGAACACCTGCTGTGCTTCAGAAAGGGAGTGTGGAAGCCAGCTTTCTGAGGATGTACCTCAGACACACAGGCAAAGCCGCTCTCATCTCTGGATCCTTTGTCCTTCAACTGGCCTCCCTGCAGCAGCGTGGCACCGATGCTAAGATAACGCTCGCTGGTGACCCAGGCCTGGCCCACCCTGGAGCTCACGAGACACCAGAACACGAGGGCTGCTGCTGCCCTCCGTGCCAGACAAAGGGATGGCCTGTGGTCCTGAGGCCAGCCTGCTGATGCCTTTCCCTGGGTGCATGGACGCAGCAGGGACAGATGGGACTGTCCATCCTCCAGTGGGGCAGCCGCAGTGAGAAGCTTCGGGCTCTCAAACTGTAAACTGACATATCATCCACTTCTTCCAGTCACTGCTTCCCAGGAAAAAAAAAAAAAAAAAAGTCCGGATGATGACAAAAGCAGCACTGAGCAGGGGATACACAAAGCAGAAATGAACTCAGAGAAGTCCTCAATTCCCCAACTGCTCTGTTCATTCCTAGGGACGCTGCATAACCACTCAATTCGGAAAGGTGCCTTAAACTGACACAGCCATTGGGGTAGTTTGCTGGCAAAGGAACAAGCTATAAGGCAAAAGTGAGTTTGCTCCTGCACGACTCTGTTCCCTTTCCATGTGACCTGCTAAGAATCCAACATCCAGAACAAGAAGGCCCACCTCTAAGGGATCTGTGGGCACACCTCCAAGTTAGCGGTCGAGCTGTGAGATCATCCTGTTTGCAAAAAACGAGGGAAAAGCAGAAATCTCTTTTACTGGAGTGAATTCTATTATACATCAGCTAATGGGACTTCCCGCTAGAATTAGAGGAAGAACACGCAGAGTAAGAAAGGCAAAAAACTGTGCAAGTAAGTGCCCTCCTGGTTCTTGCTGTCCCCTTTCCCTTACAATGTATTTTAGGGCCAAAAAGGCATTCGGATAGATCAAACTGCAGAGCCATCCCCCAAGGGGAAACGATGAATCCTTTACCTGCCACATCCCATCATACAGGTATTTCAAAAGCAGAGTGTACCAGCAGACAGCAAATTGTGTCACTATGAGCAATCCTGCAGTACAAAAGAAAACACACAGGAAATCTGACCTCCTGGAGCCATTTCCAACCCTTATCCTCAGACTCTCTGTAGGAAAGAAGCAACAGAGAAATAAATGGACTTTTCCACACTGCCTGGGTCACTCACTAGCCTGCGGATGCTTCTTGAAAGTGATGAGAAGGAAAATAGTAAATCAAGTTGTCACTTGGAAAATAAACAGCTAGCATCCTGGCGAGGGAAGCTGCCTCGGTCCACAAAAGAATGGCCTGGAAAATCACGCTTCACTGAAATCACTAGAAAGCTAATGGCATCCTGAAGTCGGCATTTCTCTCGATTGCGTTACAATAAAAGTTAAATTTTCTGTTCATTCATTTAAGGAATACGGATTCACAGGTGCCTACTATGCACCAGATGATGTGCCCAGTGCTGAACGTACCTGAGCCACACGGCAACCCCGTGAATGCGAATAATTAGCTGACGCTTTACTGAAGAAGAGAAACTGGAAAGCTAAAACAACTCGAATGCCTACTAAGTGCCAGGCCGTGACCCAGACTCACGCTAAATGGGGCCATTTCCCTGTCCCTACAACGCCACAAGAACATTTCCTCCCCATTCTTCAGAACAGAATGGTTTTGGAGTAACACTTGGACCTTTTCTCCTTTACCCATTCGCTTCCTCCAGTGAGAGTAGTGGTTCATCCACTTGGTGACCGAGTAAGGGTCTGACACCCATAGGTCCACGTTTCTTAATGAGGTGGTCACTATTCCCATGTGTCCTGTCTTTCTTTCTCCTACAGATCTGCCCTTCCTCCAAGGACTGAGTTCTCCTCTAGGTTCTCCCACGCAGCAAACCTATCAGAGTGGACTCTGCCCCTGCAGAAGAAGGCCTGTGGTTTTCTAGTTCTTCTCCCTAGGGCTAAGTGGTTGAGTTTAACTCCGGGAAAATCACAAGGAAGCCAAATTTGGCTACGGATCAAAGCCACATTCTCTAACACAGCTCTACCAGCAAGAAAACTGGTGTCTGGATCCTTGACCTGACCACCCACTGGACTCTTGTATCTGTTCCTCAATGGATTCAGAATGTTATGGCCGTCACCTCAGACAACCAGTCCTTGGACTGCTTTCACTCTGGGAAGGTAACAGACACATCTGGAACCACATGAGGTCAATGACAAGTAAATATATCAATGATACCAATGACTTTAAAGCCAGCTCTATGCCATAGTGTTTACTAAGATACATTTCTTGAAGTTACATGGAGGATACGAGTGATGATAATGGAGAAGAATTTAACCCTGGTTGTTCTCCTGGAGATAAGTGTTAGATTGAGATTTTAAGTTTGGGGATAAAAAAAATTACAGAAAATACACACACACTTACAAATCTATATACCCCCTTGGATCAGTCCAAAAAGAATACTCTGTAAATGTTTATGTTTTCCTTTCAACCTGCTTCTTTTTCAAAGTTACACAATAACTAAGGCAATTGTACTGGAATACCAAATGCCTCTTTGTGAGACTATAGCCCATGGGCTTGATGAGGACAAAAAATAAAATAAAATAAAATAAAATAAAATAAAATAAAATAAAATAAAATAAGGAGGGATGGGGTGCCTGGGTGGCTCAGTTGGTTAAGCGTCTGCCTTCAGCTCAGGTCATGATCCCAGGGTCCTGGGATTGAGCCCTGTATCAGGCTCCCTGAGCTCAGCGGGGAGTCTGCCTCTCTCTCTCCCTCTGCCTCCCCCCTGACTCATGCTCTCTCTCGCTTTCTCTCTCTCAAATAAATAAAATCTTAAAAAAAAAAAATCAGAGGGGACAAAAGCTGGAGAAGAGGGGATGGAAGACTGTAGGTCTGATACAAACAGAATTAATAACTATGAGAAATATCCACTGTGATTCTAGAGCAGGAAGCAAATCTTCTGAAAAGATTTTTGTTTTTACACTGGCACAGATACTGACCCTAACTGTTACCTAAATTAGATACTCACTGCATCCACACATACTGTCCAGAAAGGAACATAAAAGTCATGAAAGGTTCACAAACTTTGGGAAAACTCACACAGATATTAAGATACTTAGAAGCTGAGTGCCTGGGTGGCTCAGTCAGTTAAGTGTCTGACTCTTGATTTTGTCTCAGATCATGATCTTGGGGTCATGAGATCAAGCCCTGTGTTGGGCTCCGCGTTCAGCGGGGTGTCTACTTAAGATTCTCTCTTTCCCTCCCCTCCGCCCCTCCCCTCCTGCTCTCTCTCTCTCTAAAAAAAGATATTTAAAAGCAATCAATATGGGTTTTAAAACCCATATGGACTTTTAAAATATTTATTTCTGCCAAATCTCTTTCACCCAAGATGAAAACAAGCACCCTCCATAACCAATCATCAGGCTGGCGTCAGAAGACGATGCTCTAATTGACCTCCAGCCTCAGTAAGTCTGTATCTGTATCATCTTGTTGGTGAAACTATCCACCTTTAAGTATCCGGAGAAAATAAGGCAATTTGGTATTATGTGAAACTTCCTACAGATATTTCAGGAACTCAAACGGCTCCTGTTCCTAGAAGAGGAAAGGTGATCTAGAGACTGCCAAGTTTCATCTGGGTGATCAACAGGGAAGTATAAGGTGTTAAAGATTTTTACCTCATGTTTCCTTCACTCGGCCCAGAATATATAGAGAATAATGGACATAAATTGGGGGTAGCCAATAAAGTTTGTCTCCACTAATTCACACACACACACAAAATGATCACTAATCATTATATATTACAGCTCTGTTCATATACAACAAGAACAGAAAAACACAGAAGCAATCTACACATCAATTTCTGGTAGTGTTTACGTCTGGAGAGGGAGAGAAGAAATGGAACCAGAGAGCTACTCAAATAAGACTAAGCCTTTATGAAAAGGGTATAAAGCAAAAGTGGCAAAAACATTAAGATTTGTTCAAGCTGCAAAATAGCTAAACCAATGTTTATAATATCCTCTACGACAGGGACTATATGTTTGAAATATTTCATACTTTTTATTACAAGAAGCGAAATCTCTGCCGATGATTCTAATGAAATACCTAATGGCCCAATAAATCCTGAATGATTCTTTATTTTACATGTTGATGTCAACCCTTCAATCATCTTTTGTGAGTACCCGTTTTTCATGTTTTTGAAATCTCCCACATACCCCCAAATGTGTTAAATAAAGACACATGGAACTGAACTGAAATGCAGCTGAACTGATCACAGAGACTCTAATGTCACCAGTTCTTCCTCCTGCCCCCTCGCTGCCTTCCCCATTCCTGGAGACCCATTGCTCAGTGCCCTGGCATCAAAGAGTTCAGTCTGGCTTCTTAAGGACAAAGGGATGAAATGCTTATGGGAGCCGAGGAACACAGAACCCCCAAATTTGTTACTGAGGGAGCACTCAACGTCAAGTGCTGAGTGCAGGGGAGTCCAGGGTATGTCGCAAGCACATCTACACAAGCCTCCCAACCCTTTTCCCCCCTAGAGCAGAATGCGATCATCCTAGTTCTTTAAGAAAATCCCCACTGAGAAATCTGAATCTGTGCCCATGCCTTTGGCCTCCCCCTGCAGCCGGCAGCCTGGTTCCTCCTTTGTTAGCACTGTGGCTCTAGCCTGCAAGTCTAGACAGAGGGGCTTGTTAAAAGGCCTTGGAGTCAATGCCTGGACAAGATCAATAAGGCTTTTTATGACACAATGAAAACTTTCTATTTTGTTAAATGCAGCTAACCTACCATTTCTGCAGTACTTCTTACAGCTTTCAGTGCTGAGCACTACAGCCCAGGAGATTAAAACCCTGTTCAGAGATACAAACTGGGGAACTCTGCCAATGCAGACGTACAAATCCTAGAAACCTGTGTCATGTCTTCTTATTTATAGCTAGGTGTGCCTCTACTTTTCTTCCCAAGAAAATGACCATGGGAATGGAGGCGATGGGGGCAGATACTGATAAAAAATAAAATTGCCCCACTTCAGGGCTCCCAGGAAGGGAGGGACAAGGTCCTGGGTCTAAAGTAATTAAAATGAAAGCATCTGAACCCAGGGTTGGATGAAGATGGGGTATGTTGAAAGACGGTGGGAAGAGTAAGTTCTCTAAAATGTAGGCAGACTTAAAAAACAAATGACCTGATTTAAGAGGCCTAAATAAAGGAGAAAATCTTTAGTGACTGCAAATTCAATTCTAGTACCAACAGTGCATGTAAAGCTCTAAGAAAGTGGTCACTTCACTGTCATCATTGCTTCATCTCAGATGATTCACAGAGTCTTTTTTAGAGGTAGGAGATTTTTTTTTTCCATAGTATAAAAATGGCAGGAAATTAACATTTATTAAACCTATTATGTTGTAGGCTTTTATAGAAAGAGAAGCCCAATAAGATAAATATTATCTATATAGTATTTGACAAAAATTAACCAAGACCTGTTTTGATGATTTAAGATACAAGAGTTCAAAACACTGACCATGAGAACCAATGTTATTATTAATAGAGATAACATATTTGTGTTCATGTGTCACCTGAAAGAGGAGCTTTTCCACTGGGATAACTTGGTATATTTTTTTTTTTATTTCTTGTTCAACTCTCACAAAAGCCCTATGAAATAAAGTTTTACCAGCCCCACGTTACACGTGATAAAACGGAGGTTCACAAGGGGTGAGATAACTGTATGCCACTAGAGCAAATAAGAGGCAGATCGAAAATACAAACTAAGGTCAACTTCTAAACGCTATGTGCTATCCACTGGGTCACGCTGCCTCCTGGTGAGCGCTGGGCATCTTTGCAAAGACCTCTGTCAATAGTATTCCTGTGGGAGATGAGCTTTCATTTCTTAAAACAAACAAACAAAACGCAGTTATATGCAAATAATGAATCACAGAACACTACCTCAAAAACTAATGAAGTACTATATGGTGACTAACATAATAAAAATAATTTAATCAATCACATTTGCATAGGATGCATGCCACATTTTCCCAACCACTTTCATGTGCGGTATCTAATTTTGTAAAGCACCCTCCTACAGCTTCTACAGCCAAAAAAAGCGAGGTTTTCAGCAAACACAAAGATGTACTAAGCACACATTTTGAGATATGAATACAGATCACAAGAACACTAAAAAACATTGTAGGAATTCTGTACATTTGCAACACTGGAAATATATAAATGCTAAAACAAAAACCACCAAGTTATGAGAACATAAATAAGGAAATCCACTTTGACGCACCGAATCTAAAATGGAAACCCTCCTTCTGAGTCAGAATGATTCACAAACCATTGACAGATGCATCACCCCAACAAGCTCACTGAAGCTCCAGGGCCAGACAGCTGGACTCCAGGTTAGGACAGCAGAAGCTATAGTCAGAAATATGCTCAGGGCTTGCAGAAGAGAAAGAAGTTAGTTGACTTATGATCAAAAAGAATACAAAAACTGAGATTGTAAGACTCTGAAACAGACACTCATGCTGATTTAGTTTTGTAGCTTGCACAGCCATGTACACAATGGGTATTTACAGCTCTGATGTCAATAAAACCAAAATCCTAACCTTCTCCAGAAATACTAGTTAAGATTTACCAGTGACTTTTTTTAAACCATGGGTCATGATAAAATAGTGAATAATCTGGATATCCCAACTGTGGTATGAAGATACTGCATGGAAGATTTCAGGCTTACACAAGTTAGGATATATGTACCTAACACCAGTTGGTCAAGGTTTCTGACCACATTTATAAGTGAATGGATCAAAACAAAGAAAAGTAAGGGGACTCAGGGTACACTATAACACTGTCCAAGACTCAAAAATACAAAGAAGACTGGTAGCTCATTCCTTCCAGATGTGGTGAAATCCCCATGTAGATGTCAGCAAAGATGCATTTCAATATGGCACCATGGAAGTCTAAGCATAAGTTGACTGAATCTCATTCTCTGATTTAAAGGACCAGAAACTGGCTTATCTCTTCTCAGGAGTCACCATATCATGAGAGATTAACTACATCAATTAATAAATATGTGACTGAGACAGATATTAGAATGTCATTATCATAATTCACAATGAAACATTACCATCAAAATATCCTATAGTCCACAGACTTGGATCCAAACACTGGTTACCAAACATTGGACTCAGGTAAAGTTTTCACCAATCAAGGTACAATTAGGAAAATATGGACAATGTAGTACATTTTTTTTCATAAAAACTAACTTTATGCACTATTCATTCATGCAACAAATATTTATGTAGGACCTACTCTATGTTGTGCTAGGCACTGAGAACATGGAGCTTTCATTCTACTTCTTTCTACTTTTTTTGGTTTTGGAATTTCCTGTCTTTTATAAAATGATGGTGACGACAGATGAAATTTGTTAATGCCATTAACTGGCAAAATAAAAAGTAGTCAACACTATTTGCTCCTTCCCTTTTCTATAAAAATTTTACTTGTCAACAAAATTCAAAAGTTGGAAGAACCACTGAACTAGAGAATCTTTTCTTTGTGTGTTCTCAGTCAGGTGTTCACTAAAACATGGCACTCTCTCAAAAAGGGGTTTACCAGCACTTCAAATACAGTAACCAATCATCCCAACTTGCCTGGGACCGAGAAGTTTCCCAGGACATGGGACTTCCTGTGCTAAAATGGGAACAACCCTTGGAAAACCAGAATGGTTTTCCTCTACATGGGTCATATGCCAGAAGGTTAAAAAAAATTAAGCAGATTAAATAAAAACTCTCAATTGCCTAGAATCATTGACAAAGAAAGGGGCCTGAATTAGTTGGATGCTTTTGTTAGTTGTGAATTTCTGACCATTTCAAACTTGACATTCTGGTTTTTAAAGAACAAATAATCGCATTGACAATATAAGTAATGTATTCATTGCTATGGTTTATTACTTTTTATGAACTTTAAAGTCGGTCTAAGAATAACCTAAACCGTTCCCTTTGAGGATTCAGAAGGCTCTTCGAGATTTCATGCTTCCTTAGAGCCATCTATCTCATCATCAGTTACCACTGTGTACTACCACAGATAAACAGCTTTTGCTTTCCAATTGTTTGAACTTGGGATCGTAAGTGTCTTCTGAATTATAAGTAACTAATTAGGCTGTATGGAATGATTTATGCAAACAGTGGCATTCCCTTGAAAACTGTTAGGGTAACTTTCAGGAATGGGCAAAGACTATGAAAGCTTCAGAATCACAGCCTCTGGTGCACATACCTTTGACATGAAAAGGTCTGTCTTTCATCCCTAATGCTACTCATTCTTTCTATCCCTCCCTGCTACCCGCTATCCACACTCCAACCACCTAAGACTACTCACCTGCTGAGGCCAGTGAGCACCACTTTACAGAAGGGCAACAGTGCCCTGCTGCCCTCACCTGAAGTAGAAAAGTGAGAAGACATCATAAAAGAAAGAAGAAGGAAAGAAGCTAGTACGAACTGTTGCTCCACTATATGCCTAGCACAGAGACAGGCCCTTTACAAATACACTGTGTTTCAATCCTATGATGACCTTATGGAGTGGGCATTATCACCGCAGTTTTACAACCACAAAATGACCAGTCCCTGAGATGCGGGTGCTGGTAATGCCGCCAGCTACCATTTTTGAAGCCTATTGTTTGCCGGGGGCTTTAGCTCTGGTTTAGTATTATGCAGATAATATTTCATATAATCTTCACAACAACCTACTTAGGTATCATTACCTGCAGTCTTCAAAGAAGGGAAGCTGAGATTCAGGGATTCAAGGCTACTCGATTAGAATGGCAATAACCGACAATGAGGGAATTCAAAACAAGATTAGACTTGGGTCTAACTTCAATCTCATCGCTCCTCCCAATGCAGTAAGGGTTAGGTTTTGTATTAAAGGCCCTGCGTTGGAATCAGGAGCTGAGCAACCACTGTGTGATATTCCAGGGGTTGTGTGGTGGCTGGTCTGGACAGGAACCCTCTTCGGTGACTCTCTCAAGCTGGCTATGCTCTAGTCATTATCCTTTTGGTTCCCTTTCTGATGGCAAGACAATAGAACTACCAGTATCACCTGATGAAACACCCTCCATGGCCAGCATATCTACTCAAACTCCTCCTTATACACAATCATTACTGTGCCTGGCACCTGTGACAGCCAAAGAAACACAGCCGAGGGACCTTATGCTGTTTGAAGCCTTTAAGTTACTCACTCATTCACTCATGTATTCATCCATTTAGCAAACATGTATTGAGAGCACTCATGATGTAGTAGGTTGATAGTGAAAACAGAAGAGTTCCATCAGAGTTTAGTATGCCACATTTCTAAAGTAAGCCAAGGTAAAGAGTATCCTTAAACCAGCTCATTATGAAGTGTGAACAGGCTTTGATAACACATGAAGAATTATGCAACTCGACGGTATTATTATCCTCTAATTTTTTTCTCTTTTCTTTTCCATTCCTGAAGATGTCCACCATTTCTTTTATTTTTTTGTTTTTTTAATAATAATTTTTTATTATGTTATGTTAGTCACCATACAGTATATCGTTAGTTCACCATTTCTTTTAAAGCTCTGCCATATTACATCATGACTTTCCTGACAGACAGGCAATATGGATGAGTTCCAAGGACTCTGACCTTGGGTTTACCTCAAGGCACTAGGGAAAAAAGGAATTAACTGGTTTTCACATCTGTGTCCAAGGAGAGAGACGCTCCTCGTTTCTACTTTGCAGGTAGAGAAAGGTAAAACCCAGCTAGTGACGGAAAGTACTTTTAAAATCATATTTTCTACTTCTTTTCACAAGCCTAGCATAGTTTTTCTAAAAGAATTATCAATAGAGCCAAGACCAGAACCCAGGTTTTCTGATTTTTAAATAAGTGAGTTAGTTGGAAAATAACTATGGGGACAACTTCAGAAGCACGGCCTCCAAGGTGCTGGATGCCTAATCCCCAGGTGAGAGTCCATTCCCCAAGGCCTGCATGTGTGTCTCGTCCAGATACACATTCACACTCATGTCCCAGGGTCGCCGGAGCTGGCACTGGACAGCATCTGCCCCTGGAGAAGGGCTCTGGGTAAGTAGTATGCTGCTCAGTGCTCACACGGCTGAGCCACTCACTTGAGATGGGTTGCCTTTTCTACTCTTTGAGCTGCTTTTCCTCTTCCCCCTGTAGCAGTGGAGACTGACTTCAGGGAGGGAATGCTGCTTAATGACTGCACTGCAATCTCCTGAAGGCTTTATCAGCAGTGCACAGCCCTCCTCTGACAGCTGACCTTTCTCACTGTGCTCAAGTCGCTCAAGCCCAGGGAAAAACAAAAGCACCAAAACAATTAAAAGCAGTAAAAGGGGAGGGAGGAGGGAAAAAGAAACGCTGGCCTCACGCAGAGCAGCAACACAGAAATGTTTAAAGAGAAAAGAGAAAGGAAAAAGGAGGAGAAACAAAAGACAAACCAAGATTGTGAAGAGGGACGAGCCCAAGAAGATGGGATTCTCCCAGTCCTCCTTGCTCCATGTCCTGATGGCTGCAGAAGGCACGGGAAGGCTGTGGATGTATCTGAGAACCATGCTGGTGAGGGAAAATGAAGTGGACAAGAAAAGGAGAAGCTATGACACGCAGGAGCTTCTGATATATAAAATGCCTCTCCACTCTCCATGAGCCCTAACAGGCATTCCAAGTGGTACGAATGTTCTCGACCCCAGGTGCTCTCTGGAAGAGAAGCTCCTCGTCTCAATGACACACATAAGCCAAGCACCTGGCAACAGCCTCCCACCTCCGCCTCCAGGCCCTCTGTGAGCAGGAACTGCCCTCTGAAGACCCCATAAACACATCCCTTTATGTCATCCCCAACGTGGCAAACTGTATCCCTTTCTCATCTCCTCTGAAATACACGGATAATTTTTACCTGATATTGACATAAATCATATTTGGGGAGATGTGTGTACATCCATCCACAGAGAGGTCAGAGCATTCTCAGGGGTTTGCCCTCAAATTATAAACAGATATACATGTCTAAGGCAAAAAGGAATTTTTTTTTAAGTCTTGGTATTTGGTTTGAAGGGAAAATATCATGACCTATCCCCTCAACTCTCTAGACAGTCTAGGAAGTGCCCCTGACGACTGTTTTCTGCAGATCTGCGGAAGACAGGCTTCATTTCCCTACCTGTGTGGAATATGAAACAAACTATACAGACACAGGTGCTTTATCAGACGCAGTTGGGGCTCAGTGGTTAGAGAGGTGAAGGAGACCTACACACCCTGGTTAGAACACATCATTATTTAACAAGCCTCATAAAGGGAGGTGAATTTGAGAAGAGTTGTGTATTGCTACAGGTCAAGTTCCTTCTCCCAGAGATCCCAGTGGCTTGTTACCTTATACTCTGCTTTTCACTCACCATAGGGCTGCACTCTTTAGTAATAATGGTGACCACCCATTCTGGAGGGTTGGCCCCAGGGCACACACCTATGCTCACTTCCTTCCTTGGACATCTCGAGGAACTGTCACAGCTCTGAAAGAAGGGTTCTGTAGCAGTCTCTGTCCTACAGATGTGAGTGTGGAGTTTTCTTACCTATCCACGGTGGCTCAGTTGCTAAGAACGAGCATTAGGGCTCACAACCAGGTTTGGATGACCATTACCGCTGTCCCGCATTGCCTCACCAGGTAACCCCGAGCCTCATGCACACATGGAGCAAGATCAATCTCCTGATGCCTCATCGGAAACCTCAAAACCCACTTCAGCCTCCCAGGGATTCAGGCCTCGGGAAGCTCTAAAGCTGTGGGTGATTGGCAAGCATCATTTCTCCTTCACTTCCTGTGGAAGAATTAACCTGTGTCCTGACTTTCCAGAAGTAAGAAAGGCTCCCTTTCAGTGCCTGTGTGTAGGGCCTACTTTGTCCAAGTCCTTCCCAGATGCAGCAATCCGGGCTAAGTCCAAGAGGTGCTTGCCTTGCTGGAGGGGGCAAGAACGTTGCCAGTGACCTTCCTTTGGCGCGGGACATTAGCATCCCTGGTCTTGTATCGATACAAACTAAATTTAAAAAAAGAAAAAGAAGAACACAACCCCAGCCCCCTTAACAAAGCAGAGTGCTGACTGACATCTTACTGAGATCAAAACCCTTTGGAAGCGGTGGGGCAGGAAAGAGGCAAGGCCTTTGAACCACGTGACTGATATCCCACTGCTGATGGAGCCTGAGTGAGAAAAAAATAATCCCTCATGCTTTTCCTTGAAATACATGCACAATCTTTTTCTTATTTATATTCTTCATAACCAGAAGAAACTGTTGGGTCTCCTGAGTCAAACACCTTCATTTTACAGATAAAGAACAAGAAGCCGAAGAGGTCCTGAGTTTTGCGCTGAGTTATAGAGCTTGTTAGAGGCAAGCCAGGGCTCCAGCATCATCATGGGACTCCCAGGTAAGGGAGTCCCCCCAGGCTGTCAGCCTGCTGCTCTCCGATTCTGCCCCCCTTGACTTCCTCTCTGTCGTCTGAGGATGGCATGTGGAAACAGAGACAGCCCCTTGACACTTAGACCTTCCTATGAAATCTCACCTACTGTGCATCCCACACTCCTCCAGCAATTGGAGCTGTGGCTGCCCAGCACTGGTTAACCCCTTCCCTGCTGCTCTGTAGGAAGCACACCAGCCCCTGATGCCCAGTGCCCCTTCCTCGGTCCCTCAGTTATCTTCTGGAAAAGCTGTTTCAGGCTCCTCTCGGAAAGAGATAGCAGCTGGAAGCATGTCCCCGTGGGCAGCATTCAGCTGTCAGGCCCTGTCTCTGTGCAAATCTACCTCTCACCGGGTCAGCTCTAAGCAAAACCGTTCAAGGGACAACCTCTTCCATCTCCTCCTCCACCCACACCCTTTATTCTACCTCAAGTGTTTAATAAGCACCAAAGACCATTCTATTATGTGAGGGACAAAATAGTTACCTCTCCATGTGAGAAGAATTTGCACTTCTTTAAGGAGGGGGCATTGCTCAGCCCAATGGAATCAAGCCCTAGCAGTGAAATTTCAAACACCGGAAAGACTATTTTTTCTCTGGTTGGGGGTACTCCACGGAGTCCCTCAAATTATATCTCCTAGCAACTGCCAATTCTGACTCTGCATAATGCTTACCCTGCCTCCACTTGAGGTAGAGAAAGCATTTTGACTATTCAGCTACATATGAGAACAAACAAAATCTGCAGGTGTCAGCTTTCAACCACAGCCCAGAGAAAATCCTACGTTGGGCTGCAAGCCAAGGAGAGGGCACCATAATCAAGGATTCATTATGTGTCCACTGGGTGCCTGGCCCTATCACCACAAACCTCCTTTCCAATCATATCCTTATTATTTCCCTAGTTATGTGGCGAGGGGCATTTGTGCTGGTGTAGAAAATGGTATCTACTCCAGCCGTTCTGTATGTTCTCTGCATAAAGACAGGGAGTCGGAAACACATCAGCAAACGAGTCACCCGACAATTTGGTAGTCATCACCTGTTAGTGGACAAAAGATATTTTACACTTTGGAGACAGCCACAGGCCCTCCTTAAGTAAATGCCACGCATTTTTGAAATAACCCTTCCCCTGTCTTGAAAAGAGGGAAGGGTTAATAATCAAGGCTACTGAAGAATTCTAATGAACAGAACCATAAATTCTCACGGAATCTGAATTCTGTGGCCCAGGAGTAAGGAAAACACAGAGTTAACATACAGAATATATAAAGAATGGCAGTGCTAAGGATCCCATCTTTCCTTAGAAGTCACCTGATTTTTCAGCAAATCATTTACCTTCTTTAAGCTTCAGTTTACTCATCTGCAAATTAAAAATAATAATAATTTGTAAGTCCTAGACTTATTGTGGAAACTAAATGACATAATATATGGAAAGCCTTTAGCACTGTGCTGGGATCATTAGTAAGTAATTAATAAGTGGTAACACTTACTATTAGCACCTTATAAAAAATTACACTTTAAATCTTAAAATAACCCATATCAGTTACTTCGAATGAGTTTAGTGCAAAAGAGCACAACAATTTCTAAGACAAAGCTTCTGCCTTGCAAAGTTCACAAAATGAAAACATGGAAAGGTCGAGAAATACAAGGACCAGAACGTTTCTCCCACAAATCTTGCCATCCTGCCAGGGAAGAAACACTTGCTAACCCCCCAAGCGTGCCTCCCCTATTTTGTGCCCAAATCAGCCTGCACTCACGGTGCCTTCTTTGTACCCCTAGAAGTAGTAGTGTTGGTTATAAGCTATGAGAGAGCATAAAAGTCAATGGAAGACCATTAGTCTTCCGAGGACTCCTTTCCAAAGCTCAAGATTGCTTTGTGGGACCAAAAGGATAAGAGGTAAGTCCCCTTGGGGATTTCTAAGCCTCTAACAGCCCCTGGCCATAGTGAAAGGATCACACGACAAATTGGCTGAATTTTACAGAATAAAGTGCTTCCACTCCAGAAACGGTCATAGAAGGCGTGAGATACACCAACACATCCATTCAATACTTCTGCCATCACCATTTTGAAACATGTTGGTTTATTATCCTAAGTCATGCATGGGTTTGTCTTGGGTGAGAATTGAGAGAGTGGATGCTATCTGAGAGGGGGTTCAACCTGAGATCTAGAGCCGTCCAACATTTCCAAGTAATCACTCACTCAGTGGAGCACAGGACACTGACCCCCTCCAACCCATTCTGCCCCTTAACTTTAAATTACAGAAATAACTTCTTTTATTGCCAACCACAAAAGTCTTATCTCAAAGAAGCAATGTTTTGGAACTAAGAAGCTGTAAGTATGCACCCTCTATTTATATATGCAACAGTCCACCACCTTCATTGTGCCAATCCCACGGTCACAAGCACCCAAATTCATTTTATGGACATTATTCCATCTTGCTCAAAAGTGGCAGTGTTTTAAAAACTTCTACCAAATAATAGATGCAAGTGAGCAAATATATCAGCCAAAACAAAGGGCACGGAGGTGAAAACTAATTATCCAAGCAAGGACAACAGTGCTTACATATCATTTAGCAGAATAAAATCACACTCATTTCTAATTAGAAGAAAGATTGGTGTGACTGAATAAAAAAAAAAAAAAAACTTAACAAACACTTTTTGAGAGAAATGCCGATTTATTATCTCCAAGGATAAAGGGGAAAAAAGACCTCTGCTACATGTGTGGGAATCTTGTAAGCAATTTAAAAATGGATATTCTTTTGTAATTACTGCCTTTGTTATATGAATACAAATAATTGTCCTGAAGTCTTGGGGATTGGTACTAATTGCCTGACTTGACCCAACAAAACACAGTTAACCATCATCTCTTGTTGTTTTATAAATCCTGCACCCAACCTACACTGTGCGAAGGTAAATCTTAGCCTAACATGACTAAATTAGGAAAATACGTAATTAGTGAAGTCAACACCAAAGGGATTTTACTGAGGAAAGAAAACTAACTGTCTTATGTCTTCACGCCTCTCATCTGGAAATCAGAAATTTCTCCAGGTGATTCCTAGAACTGGAGGACCATGCAAAAGCCATAGGGCTTCAAAATAATCCCTCTGTGCTCTAAATGTTGCTGGTTCTCTCTGGCTTCCTAGGTCTGGAACTAAACTGAACAGGACTCAGAGCCCATCTTCACTCAAGCCCATCGTCTTCCTCACCCCTAGAGCTTAGAACTCAAAGGAATTAAACATTCCTTAAAAACATTGGCAGGACCTTCCGAAGTTGAGAGAAAGACTGAGACTTCCAGAATCACAATCCCTCCCAAATAGATGGAGACTTGTTACTAATTTGTTATCTCCTGGGGTATTTGGGGAGAGCTCTTGTCCCGATGCTAATGGTTAAACCTATGTGAACTTGGGAAGTCATTTAAACCTCTAAACCTCAGGATTTTGTGTTTTTTGGGGTTTTTTTAACCTATAAAACGGACATAATAACATAGTAACAGTAGGCATCACCCGGGGTTGCAAGGAGGTTTAAATAATATGAGTAGAACGTTTAGAGAACAACCCGGCATAGAGGAAGCACTTGAAAAATCCTCCTCCTCCCCTCTTCCTCCTCCGCTTTCTCACCATCAGTTTACTTGGCCTTCGGTCTAATTTCCATCACCATAAACTAAGACAGCCCTTTGATCGTCCTCCATATTCCGATTCCCAGACGCCAAAAAACACCATCACCGTCCAGTCCTGGGCAGGATGTACCCGCTGTAACAGTGATCACCCCTTCTGCCACGTCTACTGTCCAGAGATGTACTAGCACCCACCAGCACCCACAGGTACCTCCGATAAAGATGTGTGCATTTGCTCGCTGCTCTATATGGATGCATTTGCCGTGAACAAAGACACGAGAGGGAAGGGGAATAACTCAGAAGCCATTCGAGCAGGTTATTTTTCTAGCTGCCTAACACACCGCCTGCACGCCACTAAGGACGGTGCCATCCAACTATGACGTCAAAGGCCAGGGCAACACCTCAGTAAACATTCTCTCTGCATTTGTCTGGAATGATTAAACGTCTCAAAGTTGAAATTGTTTCAAATGCAGTTGGTGTTTTTCTCCTTTCCTCAGGCTCTCCCATCAGGAGACCCACCTGCTGGTTGATTCCCAAAGGAATAAAGTAAGTAACCCCATGCCTGTGAAGATAGCTCCTAGTCTGCTTTCACCTCCCAAGTACCATCACGTTGGGGATCAGGGCTTCAACATACGCATTCGACAGGGACGGCAGACACAAACATTCAGTCCACGGCGGCAAAATAAATGGAAAACATTAAATAGAATTTTAGAAGCATATGGAAAGGTAACAGTGACAGCGTGGCAGGGCTCCTCAACCTTTCCCTGATGTTAATGGCTTTGGATCTCTCTAACATCTCGTGGCTCTTCACTGAGGTGAAGGGGGAGCTCTACAGAAAACTCAAGCAGCAGGTAAAGACTTCTGCTTCTGGATAATGCTCCACCCTCCCTGATGGAATTCCTCCAGGAGACGATCTTGGCTGCGAGAGTAAAGGTCAACTGTGTAAGGTCCAAAACTGACTGGTAGAACACAGCCGTCACATTAGGGAGTCATACGTAAAGCTACAGGAATCATCAGAGGTCAGAGGGAGAAGCAAGAGTCCTGACTTTCTAATGCTATTTTCCTCTTTTAATCCCTACAGAAGTCCCCTTCTATTTGGAGAAAGAAATTGCTTTTTTTCCTTGGCACCAAAGCACGGAAAAATATTGCAACTGATACCCACAACTAAAAGGGTAATCTTAAATAAAAGCAGTCAACTTCCCTGAGCCTTGGTTTTCTTATTCAACAACAGAAGAGAGCATCACTTGGAATGTTAAAGGATAAAATGAGATGATGAAACAAGGCAGAGCACATGGAGGCACCTCGCTGAGGTTAGTTCTTCTGGGGAACATTCTCTCCCAGCTATTTTCCAGGCCCTGATGTTCAGAGCGTGCACTTCCAGAGTCAGTATTCATAGAGCACACAGTTTTCCAGAGGGGCAATGACTGTGGTGCATTTCATTCCGAAGCTGGTGTGCTGGCACCGTCCTTCATCTGACTTCGTGCTCACCGTCTTAGTAAGAATGGTCTAGGTGTGCTGGGTGAATGTGTCACGTGGCAAAATTCTCACAGCTGAAGACTCAGAGGAAAGAGCTTTGTCAGATGTCATAGCACACCTCAGCCCAAGGCTTTGCTCTCCCTTCGGCTTAGGAGATGTTTTGGTTTTGCCAAACAAAATCAAAGCAAAAGTATATGCACAACTCTGGTGTGGTGGCCTGGAGAAGCCTGTGTATATCAAGCGTATCGAGTTTCCGGTTTCTCGTCTTCTGATTTGTGTCTTGATAAAGTCCTGCCCCTGAACAGGTAGCAGCTTAGCCAGGCACATATTAACATGGACACAAAGGCCATATAACTTTCTGGGTGCTAACTGGAAAAGAGTGGGCTGAGAAGAAGGGGAGTGGGAGACAAAATCTAGATAGACAAACAAATGTAACATTATGTATGTGTGTAACCTGGACATGCACTTTTTTTTTCCTAACAAACTCTTAGAACTGAGAAGACAGCGACCTTCTGGTCTGATACCCCATATTACAGACTGCATGCACTAAGGCGCAGGGAGGGAAAGGATCTGCCCAGGATCCCAAAGCAGACTCAGGGCAAGAACGCGTATCTTCTTCCTCCCCACCATGTTCCCCATTCCATGCGCACAGGATGAATGAACAAGAAAAGGATGGAAAAAGAAAGCTGGCTGTCTCTCTCTCTGGGAGCCTGCTTCTTCCTCTCCCACTCCCCCTGCTTGTGTTCCCTCTCTCGCTGGCTGTCTCTCTGTCACATAAATAAATAAAACCTTAAAAAAAAAAAAAGAAAGAAAGAAAGAAAGAAAGAAAGAAAGAAAAAGAAAAGAAAAGAAAAGAAAAGAAAAAGCTGACATGGGCCAAAAAGTGTCCTGTCTCCTTATAAGGACATTCAACCTGGGGTTTGCAGTAATGTTGTCTGGGACATAAGGATTCTAAAAGCCAGTCCTATAGGACAGAGCTTCATGACAAGTCAACCCCAGACACAGAAAGCCCAGCTCTAAGCCCCAGCCCTAAAAACTGATGACACTACCATTTTATGGTAAAGCTCACGTATGAGACAGAGCCCACAGGGCATCTCTGGCCCAAAGCACAGCCCTGGAGTGATGTGGGATGGCGATGTGTATTCTCTCCTGCTCCTGCTAGCTCCTCTCTTTTGCTAGCCACTCAATGAGGACCGGCTGTCAGCAATTTCCTTCCTCCAACAGCTGGGAGATGGTTTTCTGCAGTTAGCTGCCATTTGTTTCAATTACGTGTATTAATCATAGCCTTCGTCCTGATGGTATTCTTCAGGAAAAAAAAAAAATATATCAGGGCTTTTGTTCTTTCACCAAGCTGCTTCCTCACTCAGAACAGACTTTGGCAGTGAAAGAGAAAGGGGAAATGATAGGTCAGAGGCTATCTGGGTTCAAGCGCAGCGGGGGGTTGGGGAGGGTGGGGATGGACATCTAGCCCCTGAAAGGGAGGACGACAGTGCAACTTGGGGACAGTGACATCACATCACACCATGTGCTCTAACACCATAAACACACAGAGAGCACAGCAGCAGAATCAGTAATATAAATTGTTCTATAAATGTCATTCATTCTCTCATTACACATTAAGTCATTTCTTCAGACAGGTATGAAGCTCCTACTACGTGCCAGGCTGCATGCTCCTCCAGGAACCCCCAGCTGCGTTTTAATAAGAACATAACCAAAGGGAATTGGGAATATTTCAGAGGCAGAATGGCATTGTCTCACACCAGCCTTGCCCATCTGCGCCTTCTTGGGCTATCATCCCCTCATTTTTTATTTAACTAATATTTATAGCAGTCCGGCTCTGAGGCAGGCAGGGAGCTATGTGCCAAATATTCGCTGGTAAACAAAATTGCCACGGATCTTGTCCTCATCAATCTTGTGGTCCAGTGCGAAAGACAGCCCTCAACCAAAGAGGCCCGTGGGTAGATATAACTCGGAATTTTGTTAAGCTCTGTGAAGACAAGATCAGGGTGGTGTGAGAGAAAGGAAAAAGTGGGAAGGGCTAATTTACATAAAAGGATCAGGGATGCCCTCCAGAAGAAGCACAATTAAAACCAAAGCTTGCAAATGAGCTTAGGTAGCCATTGGGAGAATGGGGAAAGAGATTTGCAAGGGCAGAAAAGAGCCTGATGAGTCTGAAAGCTAACAGGGCCAACGGCTGGGGAGCGAGAGGAGAGAGGCAACAAGATGAAGTCGCAGGTGGTCAGGTGCTCGATCACGCTGGGCTTTGCAAACCTTGTCACGGAGTTTGGACTTTATTTTTTAAAGAGGGGAAACCATGAAAGAGTTTTAAAGCTTACAAAGTAACATGGCATGATTTATACTTTAAAAAGAGCACTCTGGTTGCTATGTAAACAATCGATTAGAGGAGCTAAAAGTGAAGCCGGGAGACTGTTGCTAGGTTTCTACAATCGTCCAGGTGACAGAGGACGGTGGTGCAGAATTGGATAATGACAATGGAAATGGACACATGTGGGTGGATTGGAGTTTTAATCTGGGAATAAAATCAACATCTGTTCATCTTGCTGAGCCCTTTATTCTCCTCCCATATAACAAAGGATCTAGTAGGAGTTGCCTTGCCAACACTATAGGGTTATGGTGAGGACCAATGAGATGAAAGTATAATGTAATACAAGTGAGGTACTGTTGTTATTACGGTATCGTGACCACTATGATACTCTCCACTTTCAGTTGGTTCAAAACCTCCACCCATGAGAGATAACCGAGCTCACCTAAGCAGGGCAGTGGGAGAAGTGTCCAAACATTTGTTCAGTTTTATCTGGCCATGATCCTGATGGAAGTGGGTGCAAGGGTTCCACAAGGGCATATCTAGATTCTGACAAGCCTGGGCCACACAACACTCCACAGCAGAAAACAGACACTGAAGGAGACTTAGTCATGCTCTGAGGCCCCTAGAGTTCCACTAGCTGCAAAGCCCCCAACTAGGCTATTACCGGGATAGATGCCCTAAATTGCATCATAAGGGCCCACGAGAATTCTTTCATTACCTACTTCACTATTAGAGAGTGCCTTGGGCAAAATTGACCCAGAAAAGCGCCATCTAATATGACCCTATAATCTTTAAGAATTCCCGGAAACAAAATAATGACTCAAGAGATTAACAAACTTAAAGTGCAAAATATGTTTTCTTTGGGGCAACAAAGTTGTGTGTGTATATATAGCAAAACCTCATTTGAAATGTGGAGTCTTTGGGGGAATGATTAAACTTTTAAGAGTCCAAAGATTCCAGGTGTTTAATATTCTTAAGGAAATATTTCCAAAATATATGGTATGCTTTCCCCATCTTAGGAAACAGAGTATGTTGGGTATAACTAACGAACTTCAAAAAAATTTTTTGTGGGTAAAATACCATTCTGGTTCTGCCACTATCCTTCTAGATTTGCTTGGATGAATCATCTGTTTTCTCAGATGTAAACTGAGGCCCTTGCACGAGATCAGGTCTTTGCAAAGTCTTTGTGGTGAAGGATCAGTTCTGTTTGCTCTGTTTTGCTTTTTAAATTTCCGATCCATCAGGACAATATATGGCCCTAAGGTGCAAAACTAGCAGCTCACACCATGAGTGACTCACGAGGTGAGCTGTAAAACAGTGAACTGGTTGACCCCGTTCAATGACACCAGGCCACTGATCTGGATGTCCCCATATATGGAATTGCTATCAAAGTGTTTAAATGGTTACTCTCAGTCTCAGTATTTAAATTCTCATGGATAGGTATGTGTTCTTAGCCAGCACTGACCTAAGGGAAACACTGAGTAATCCAGAGCTAGACAAGGTCTAAGATCCATCCAACCCAAAGAGTCTAGGGTTTTAAAATCTTGATGAACATCAGTTATTTCACTGGTGTTTTAATAAAGCTATGAAGAAATGTTGGTCCCTACAAGACCCACTCCTTGAATCCTCCATGGTTTAAGATTACATTCTACTCCTCTTGAGTTCTCTTGAGGCTACTGCTTGTGCCCAAAAAGATTCTGGTCTCCTGAACTCTTCTATTAGAATTTCCTTCTGTGGCCCTTGTCCGGGCACTTCTGTCCCTGCTGCTGTCCTTCCTGCTCACAGATTTGACTACTTCCAACATTTTCCATCAATTCTACTTGCTGTCTGTAGCCCAGTTCTTGGTTCTTCAGTCTGATACTAAAACTAAGGCCTCTGTCTAACCCCACTCCATTCCTATGGAAGAAAGACCATGGGCTATGAGATAAGTTTTTCCTCTGGTTTAAAGGCTGTGGACCCCTTATCTCTGGCTAGCTTTAGATTCACAATTGTCATGGAAGTTCCCAAATTCCAACAGCTAGATAAAGGGCTCATTATTCTTACATTTCCTTGAATAATGAATAAAAATCAGATAATGGGGCAATTTCTGAACACTCTTCTAAATGCTAAAATCTAATTTTAAAATTTATTAAGATGATAAAACATTTAAAAATATTTCTCAGTCCTCGAAGCATTCATTCTCACAAACCAGCCACTTCTGCTTTTTAAGAATTAAATAGAACTACTAAAATAATGCAAATTCTGAATAAACATGTTTTCTATTTTTATATTTTCCACCCTTAGATGAGGAATGGCAGTAAACCTACATAAGGACTTAAAGCCATCAAGCAAATTAAACGGGGCAGGGGGACAAGATAGCAAGGGGGTTGGTGAACAAAACAGGCTTTGGGCCAAGGCGTTGCTTTTCATGCAGCAAGGATTTGGACCGACAGACTACAGGAATGGGATGATCCCCAGATCTTGGCCATTCGAACGTTCCATGATTCCAGGATATGACAGGAAGGTTCATTTCACTCTGAGGAGCCATCACAGGACACGACCGCACGGGGACGAACACCAAGCAGCAGCAACCAGAGACTGCCCATAACTTGAGCGGCCCGCTCTCCTCAGCCTCCCCACCACCGGGACAGCATTTTGCCGAAGGCCTCCTGAGCGTCTGCAACTAAACGTGAGTATGCCTACCAGAGAAAAGAACCCGCGGGAAGAGTTTCAAGGCCTAGGAATTGGAGAAAGAGAAAACATCACGGACAGAAGAGGCACAAGACAGAATAGCAATTCCAGTTTGAGTCACAGATGAGTTCAAAAGTCCAAAACCTAGGGGCGCCTGGGTGGCACAGTGGTTAAGCGTCTGCCTTCAGCTCAGGGCGTGATCCCGACGTTCTGGGATCGAGCCCCACATCAGGCTCCTCCGCTATGAGCCTGCTTCTTCCTCTCCCACTCCCCCTGCTTGTGTTCCCTCTCTCGCTGGCTGTCTCTATCTCTGTCGAATAAATAAATAAAATCTTTAAAAAAAAAAAAAAAAAAGTCCAAAACCTAAAGAACGTAACTTTTCCAAAGCTACAGATCAGGTAAAAACCCTGGTCAGCGTGGCTAAAGCCAGTGGGTTGAACCACTGCTCTGTGCTGCCGTGTCCCCATAAAATTTTGCAAAGATTTCAAGGAGCTGAGAGATCCTAAATTAAAAACCCCTGCTGTGAAATATAGGCACTGCTCCCTTTATCGGCACAAATCATTCTCTGTTAGGATCTTAAAAGCCACTGTGCTTGTCACTCACACCGCGCCTCCGCTGGATATCCGCATTCATTTCAGGTTACGCAGTTCTTTCCTCAGCAGCCATTACCGGAAATGAAAACATAACTGGAATATTCATTCTTACTCCATTTGTAAACCTCCCAAGACCAGAGGCATTCAGGCACATGATCCCAGAAAGCTCTAGAGTTTACAACGTCCAGTAAATAATATTTCAAGACAAGATGGGAGCTGTCTGGAAATCCAACTAAGAATGTATCAATAGTTCCTTCCTTTTTATGACTGAGTAGTATCCATGGTATAGATGAACTGTAGTGTGTTTTCCAGTCATTCACGGAAGGTGGTTTCCAATTTGGCTATTACAAATAAAGTTGTTATAAACATTCAAAAAAAAAGAAGAAGAAGAAGAAGAAGAAGAAGAAGAAGAAGATCTAAGAAAGAAATCTTAAACCACAGCAATAGCTTAGAGAAGGACTCCAGGTCCATCAACAATGCCCCCTGATTTTCAATGTACCATGGAGTCTTTTGGCAAAAAAGAAAGCTGACACCCACCAAAATATCCCCACCTTCAAGTCAAAGAGTACACTGTGTCCCTTCTGTGTTTCAAGAGCACATGATTACATAACGATATAATGGGAGGTAATAAGCAGACAGAGATGTATTGAGTTTAAAAAAAGTAAAAACAAAAACAAAAATAATCCAATCTTTTCAACAAGCCAAGGCCAGCTGGCAGGCAGGACGTGCAAGAGGGTGTTGTTGATACAAGTAAAGATCTACAGACATTCCTTCTGGGGGACTTGTTCTGGAGCTGAAGAGTGTTGCCTCAGAAACAGTGAGTAGGAACTGGGGACTCTGAGGTGTCCATGTCGTGGAGGAGAAAGAATCCTCTTCAGCGACCCAGAAATTAGGGTTGGAAAAAAGGTTGACGCCTACTGGTCTACCCGACCTTGGGCCAACTGTTCAACTTCTCTGGGCCCTTTTTAAAATCTGTGAAATAACGATCAGTACTCAGGCCCCACTCATTTCACATGGTTGTCTCACCATCCAAATGGAAAAAGAAAATGTACTTGAAAACGCTTTGTAACTGGTAAGTCATTATGCAAATAATTGCTATTATTACATATGTGTGCTTTCCTATATACCCGTAAGTGATTCAGAAGGGGAAGAAAAGAGGGAGGGAAAATGGAAAGAAGTACAGAAAGAGAAACCACAGAAGGGAGGATGGGAAAGATAGGAGGGAGGGAGACAGCAAATCTCTGCCCCAGAAAAGAAGGAACAAAAAGAAAGGAAGGGAAGAGAAACTGGTGCTGGTACAGTAACAAATAAATCCCCCCAGCATGACAGCCTTCTGCTGAAGCATTTCATTTTCCCACAACATAATGGTGTGTTATTGCCCATTATCTGTTCTGTCAGTGCCAGAGTCGATATTAAATGAGGGGCAGCTGCATTTAGCTGCCATTTTTCAGCTGTCTTCACGTTGCCATGGAGACCTGGTTGTTTCTGGGTGAACCTGCCAGGAAAGCAAGGGGGAGTCAGGTGCAGGGGGAGCAAATGCTACAAGGGGTTGGGGTGTCAGGGTGGGGAGGAAGGAAAGGGCCAGGGGCCAGAGGCAGGGCAATGTGACAGAAGAAAGATAGCACAGAGCTGTTCTGTCATGCTCTGCTTACACCTGATAAATCAGCCATTTCAAAAACACAATCTGTATTCCAGTGGCCCTACAGAGCAGACTCTCCTTCACACTGCCACTCCTCTCAAATTCCACAGGAGCTTAAATTTGGGGTTCCAAAATAATCACAGATTCCTTCTTTCTACTCCATCCACTTCCCCACCTACTCTTTCCCTCCTCCCCAGTGCCAGGGGCTGGTTTTGGACTTCTGAATGTTCAGTATTGAGAAAAGAACTCTACAAAGGACATC
This sequence comes from Ursus arctos, assembly GCF_023065955.2. NCBI lineage: Eukaryota > Metazoa > Chordata > Mammalia > Carnivora > Ursidae > Ursus > Ursus arctos. The sequence goes on from NW_026622930.1 coordinate 22,983,022, forward strand.
CATACCTAGACTCTGCCCAACCCATTTTTCTTCTAGAACATATTTATTTTTTCACAAAGTTACAGATTTTTACATTTACATAATGCTCCAGAAACCACTGAGTCAGTCGGGATACACAGAAGAGAAGCGGAGCTGGCCAGTGGGTGACTGGCACAGACCTCAAGGTGGTGGGCTGAAAACTGATTCTGCACCCAAGAGGGCCAGCAGCCCTTGTGCTCTTGGAGGAACAGGAGCCTGGTTGGCCAGATCTTCTGACTTTTTAACACAGAATCCAGAAATCTCTATTTTTAAGATCTTCAATTTTTAAATGTTGGCTCAACTTTAAAAAATATATATTTCTGCATGAAAGTTACATGGGCTGCCATTTTGCAACCGGACTTAGTCCAACATCATTTTCAACTGAGGCTTAGAAAGGCTAAGAAATTTGACCAACACCATGACCTTCCCAAATACAACTTTCTTTTCCAAAATCTAATCTAGTCTGTCTGTGTGTCTGTCTCTCCCACCCTCCCTCCCTCCCTCTCCATCCGTATTCCTCCTCCTTCTCTCTCTCTCTCTCCCCTCCTTTCTCCATCTCTCTTCCGCACATCCTCACTTCCTCCCTCCCAGTGGAAGGTAAAGAAGGCTGTGAAATCAGTTTTCAAGGGATCTCATTTCCCTGGTAGCCTGCATGAATTTGCTCATGGGACAAATGTTTTCCAAGAGCCCCAAATATCAAATACCGTTTACTAGCTGTCAGGAGACAACAGGTTAATTTCCTACTAGCAAAGCCTCATTAGTCCATGCTATGCCTTTTCACTACAATCCCCCCTTTTTGGGTTTTTAATTACATATACGAAAATAAGAAGAGTGGACATTTACCGAGCACGCACAAAATGCTAAAAAGTGCTTAACATATACTTTCTTATTGAATTCTCACAAGAACCCTTGGAATCATATATTATTACCCCATTTCACAGGTGAGAAAACTGAGGGTCAATATGCCGAAGGTTATATGACTAGTAAGAGGCCAGGAATCAAAGCCAAGTATGTCAGACTCTGAAGCTCAAGTACTTAACCACTAGGTTGTACTGTCGCCCTACAGAAGAGTAGGCCGAGCCTAGTTTTATGATATCCTACTCATTTCCTTTTTTAACCCAAACTTTAAAATAGTCTGACTGTTCTTCCCAGGGCCTGGCTTATTGCACCATCCTCATAAAAAGTAAGTTTAATTAATGACATCTTTCATTAGAACCCTGACTTATGAGTTTACTTCTGTGTGTGCCATCTCACCCCTTCTCACTGACCTCTCCCTGCTCCCATCCTGTCCTGAACCACTTCCTCCTCCAAACCACAACCAGAGTGATGTTCCCCCGTGTAGATATGAGCATGTCATTCTCCTCCCTTAAGTCAACCAATGTCTTCAGTTATGGGTCAGGATGACTCTCCAATGCTCACTGAGTCACCCAAGGCCTTCAGGATCTGACATCCTTTCTCATCTGGCCCACGCTGTCCCCTGCAGCCTCATCCCCATTCATTTTCCCCAAAGCAGCCTTAGTGCCAAGCAGTACTCACCCACCCTTGGCTTCCCAAATGCTGTAGATTGCTACAAGCCTCCACATGTGCAGCCCATTTCCCGGAATGCCTCTGTGTCTCCCCCGTGTCTATCTGTAATCCATTCATCCTTCACAACACAGTGCAAGCCTCATCTCCCCCAGACAGTCTTCTGGATCCCCTGTCTAAGCCAGATGCCCCTTCTCCAAGTATCCTTGGCCCCCAGGTACCTCTATGGTATTAATTAACATACCACACTATAATCTTGGAGGACAGGGACCCAGACAGGGTCCTGGAACACTGTGAGTAGTCATTAAATGATTATCAAATGAACTACCCATCTCAGTTAACAAAGAACTAAGGTTATTTTCTAAATCTGTACAGACATCCCTCCCTGACATTAAACACAACTGATCAAGTGACAAGGGGATCAATAATATTTTCCTTGTCCACGCTACACCATGCACCAGACTTCCTAAAACAGTGCTTTCCTGTCAATCATCATGCCCCAACTGGTAAGAATTTATGTACGTAAGTATACGCATAACTACAGGCATATATAAATGAGTGGATCAATTTATTTAAAAACAGGAAAAAGAAATGTTCTAATACACAGTGACATCGGGGATATATTAGTTCAGCACAGTGACCATGGATAACAACAATGATAACATGTCTCTTTTGGCTGAAGGCATGTTCTAGGTTAGGGCATCCAGAACACACTGGATGGGAAGTGGTAGCATTTCAGACCCACATCAAGGACTCCACTGTGACCTCGGATCCCAGTAGACAGCAAGTGACTCCTAACCCAGACACGCACAGAACCATACCATCTCCGCAAAAGTCCTAACGGTCCAACTTCTGTTTCATGTTTCTGGCTCTTTATACCTCAACATTCTTCTCTTAACAGAGGTCCATTTCCCTCCTGTCTCTATTTTTCATTCCAAAAGCTTAAAAACAGAATGTTTCCACATCAGTTAAATACCATCCAACTTCTAACATCTCCCCTCATAGCCCCAGCGCCCTCTTGATTCATGGTACCTGGAAAGGCACCTGGGACTGTCTGAACACCAGCTCTTTTACTTTAGCATCTTTAAAATGCTAGGAAAAAATGTCTCCTAGTGGCAGAGAGGCTCTGTGAATATCTGAGGATGTACGTAAGGAGGACAGACTGCCATTTCCTTGAATAAACACACACAGTTACAAAAACCTTAACACAATCCATGGCTTTAATTGAGAATAGCAACATATCATGCCTGGTCCTACCATTACTTATCAGAATGGAACAACCCAATTTCATTCAAATAATGCATTTAATAGGAATATACCTGATAGGAAAGCTTTCCATGATAAGGTCACTAAGCAAGCACTCTGTCATCTACATACTTGGATCCTCAGCTTCTGGCATAATGCCAAGCACATAGCAGGTGCACAACAACCAGAACTGACCTAGAGAGGGATTTAGGAGGACTTCCAGACATGTCAAGCCTGAGCCCATGGGGATACAGGGGGCTGGGCTGAAGGAAGCAAGATCATTGTCTCAGGACAGTGGGCCAGAGCCCAGGTTTGCCTAAGAAGGCAGCTGTCCCACCTGAGTTCTTAGATCTTGGTCCTCTCAGATTAACAAAGGAGCCAACTCAAAAGAGGAGGGTAAAGAGGACAGAATGCTTCCCATGGAAGCCTAGCAGGAAAGGAGTCCATATTTTAAGATTCATCTCTGAATCCTCTAACTGCTGGTCCTCTTGTAATACAATTATGCCGCTGGAGTGAATGCTTCACCTTAACAGATCATCAGGGACTCAGGGCATGGGAAAAGCAGTATACTCCCTGGATTGAGGTGGAGCTCTCCCCCACACCTCTAAAACCTATCAAAATCCCATCACAAAAGCTCATGACAGCCAGAGATCCAACAGACCATGTGGCTATGATCATAAAAATTCTAGGCATGCCAACCAGAATCTCAGGGAACTTATCCTCGGAGAATAAGGAGGAAGAAAACGGTAACAGCCACGTAAAACCATGAAAGGTTAAGGAAAATGCTTCTTGCTCAATAAATAAGGGAGCATGATTTCTGTTTCGACACTTAGGTATACACATTACTAGAAAATAATCATTGCATTTTTTATTCCCCAATAAGGGCTGAATCCATTTGTGAAAAAGGACTTTGCGATGGAGAGCATTCGATGTTTGTCAACACACTGTTGGGTGCTAACGTTAACATAATTAAAGAAAAAAAAAAAAAAGAATGCCCCCCCCCCCAGCGGATGATCTCCTCTGAAAGCAAGCCTTGGCTTCACTGAGGATTGAACATTAAAACGGTAGTACACCTGAGTTCAAGGAGTATTTATTGAGCACCTAGGACACCATGTTAGGCGCCAGGAATACAAATGGGGATAAGACATGGCTATACCCTTCAGAAGTTAGCAGCCCAGTGGGAGAGGCAGTGTTCACTGAAATATAATGTGAGCTCAGAGTTCAGAGAGGGAAAATTGAGCAAGGCTAAGGAAGAGGGCAAAGACAGCTGGGGAAGGCTCTCTGGGTGGTGAAGCAGCCAAGCTAGTCTAGAAGAGGAGTAAAAGTTGGCTAGGGGAAAAAGATGGAAAGAGTTTCCAGGCAAAGGAAGCAGCGTGATCAAAGAAAACTCTCGGTTGGTATTTCTTAATAAAAAAATGTCAGATGAGAGCATGGCCTTGTCATCAGACCACAAGAGAATCATAAGGAAAAATAATTTCAGACATATGCATTGAAGACAGCTTGTATTTATGGTGCAAATCTATTTTTTAGGTATTAATGTATAAAGCCCTAGAAAAAAGCAGTTATTGCCGTCAGGGGAAAACACATTCGTTTGATTTTTCTAGTTTAAAGAAATTCATCTTTTCTTCTAGTCTTATAGCCATGTCCCTCTTCCTGCTTGATCTTTTTTCATTCTCCACCTCCCCCTCACATTCTTGTGCAGCTTAAAATAGCCATCATCTATCTCCCTTCACACATTTTGTCGTTCCGCTAATCCGAAGGAATTAAAACCACGTACACGTGCATGCACACACACTCACATACCTACCAGCACCTGCTAACTCCGTATGTTGAACTGCGTGACTATCTTATTATTTTAAAAACTCTTCGTTTGAAAAGCGGTTCCAATATTTACACGTAGACATTTTGTACACCGACGAAAACTGAAGCCTTTCCCAACTTGTTAAATATGGTTTTACTCTTACACCACTTAACACGTGTGAAATGGGATTCTTCTGTTTGTTGTATTTTTTTAAAGAAATCCCAACAAATGTAGATGTTTAAATATAGCACTTTTGGCTTGTGTTTGTAAAGGGTGTGAAACTGAGTAAAGATTCGATAGAAAAATATCCAGAGATGGCGCCTCCCCTATTTTTCATGACCACGTATGATACAGCTCCTTGCCTGTTAGCATTTTTATATGACATTAAATTCCAAGATCTCCCAGAGTTACTTCTGATCTGAACTGAATGTCAAATTAGAGGCCAGAGACCCAATATATATTATTCACTTGGATTTTTTCCCCTCTGGATTTCTTTTAATATTCCAATAACATCACTCAAACAGAATTTCTCTCTCCTCCTTTTTCAGGGCACATTTTCTTCCAGCAGAATCTGTGTGAGAGTTCAGCTTTTACCTCTGAGCTCCAAGGAAGTGCTCTAACTTATACAATCAGGTGTCAAGATACTAACGACTCCTTGTTCGAGGACAGTAAGGATGGTGACATCAAAGGTGACTCATCTCATCAAAATACAGCAGACGTCCTCTTGGGCCTGAGGGAAGATTATGACTAAAACTCAAAAGAAGCAAAGACAACTCCAAGTCAACCTGTGGGATAGAAAGTGGGGAGGTAGTGGAAAGAAAATCAAAATCCTTTGCCTTATGCTATACTTCTTTAGAACCATGCCTCTAGGAAGATGCTCTGAGCACAATCTTGGAATGTGAATCCCCAAGGCTCACAACCGCGTATTTGCAGAATCTGATCTTGAGTGTCCTTTGAGACTGTCCTTAAAGGTAGGACTCCGTATTTAAATCTTTGTCCTAACGCCCGCAGTGTAAGGAGGTTATGGAGGCCAGCGCTGAATTTGAACATGTATCTATTGTTATTCAAAACCAAATACTCGGGGTGTCTGGGTGGCTCAGATGGGTGGGCATCTGCCTTTGGCTCAGGTCATGATCCTGGGGTCCTGGATTTGAGCCCCACATTGGGCTCCTTGCTCAGTGGGGAGCCTGCTTCTCCCTCTCCCTCTGCTGTTCCCCCTGCTTGTGCTCTCTCACTCTGTCAAATAAATAAATAAAATTTAAAAAAATACTCAGGGGGTTCTTACAAGTGTCAGAGGCTGAACAGACGGTAAAGGGGTTTCTTTTGATACTCCCATGTGAAGACCACCTATTGTGGGTCTTAGTGAGAGCTGTTGTGCCTCTTTGCCCAGTTAATGCCTTAAAACCTCTAGACCCAGATTCTTCTCCAACAAAATAAACAGACTGAAGAGGATCTCTAAAATCCTTTTCAGGGCCAACAAGCAGCTAGACTAGAAGTAAGCTGTTCTCACTTTTCCCCATTCACAATCAAAGGGAAAATGGATCTCAGAAATGTTAGAGAGGACTCTGCCTTAACTTAACACTAAATTCTCTATGTAGTAGTTGGTACTCAGTTGAGACCCTTGCTTAGGGGATTCCCTTTGCACACCCTCCTTGGGATTATTCCTCCATACTATCATATAATTAACATGTAGGAATAGCCCCGTAACCCTCCTTCTTCTCTACACAAAAACAAATGAATGGTATTTGCAAGTTTATCAAAAAAGATTTTTTTAATAAAAGGCAGACAGACCCTATAGAAATTCTGGGGGCCCGATCTTTATTTTCACAGTCCGTCACTGACACTGCCAACAACTTCATTTCCTATAACTCCACTTAGTCTGGGAAGTCACTCTTTTTTTACCTCATAGGGATAGTCCAGGTGCCTTGACCCTTGAGGCTGACCATCCAAAATCACAAAGCTCCCAGCAGGCAGGGAGAAGTCTTGTCCTAATGCTGCTGGTTGGTATTAATCACAGCCCACAGTCACAAAAAGGCAAGCAGTAAAACGAACATGTGTAAGGCAACAGCGCCTATTATCATAATTCCTAATTATGACTGTTTAGAGGTCTCTCAAGGAATATAATTAAGTTGAACATGCCAAATGATAAAGAAAAAAATATTAATCCATCGTCTGTCCTCCCCTACCGCCCACCAATAAGGCCTCTCTCTTCCTGAATTATCTGTAAGATCCCCTACACTTGCTGTTTTTTCACAAGTGGTACTGTCAAAGGGAATTTACTCTTAAGAAGACAAGGCAGTTGGCTGGGAACCCCCACAGCTGCTGCAGGCAGCCCAGGATTTCAGTTAAAGGGCTCTTGATTGCAAACCTCAAGACTGGAAAAAAAAAAAAATGAAAACGTAATGGATAAAGAAATGAGTGCCCTGGTGAAGCAAGCAGGCAGGCTCTTTAATGCCATAAAAACAAGCCAGGCAGAAGGGAGAGCAATAGGGGGCAAGGGAGAAAACCTCTGGGCATCCTGATGAAAGGCACAGGATAGGAAGAAATTTCAGGCCCAGGCACGGAGCATGCTGCTTTCTAACAATTTGGTTTGGAAGTTCTTTTATGGTTTTGTTTTGTTGTTTTAATTCTACTGTCCACTACCTCTCAAAAAAAAAAAAAAAAAAAAAAAAAAAAAAAAACCAAAAAACTGTGAACAAATGGTCTTTGGAATTAGAAGACCTCTGGGTGCCAACCTGCCACCTTGTCATCCCATGTTGAGGGTACATCAGGCCTGTGGGTTCCTGATGCTCCTTTGACCCTAACTCCCAGACTGAAGGGCCACAGAGGAAGAGAAGCTAAGATCCTTTCCCAGCTGAAGTCGTTCTAAAGGAACTTCTCTGACGCTATACCCAAATGGGTTTAAGAGACATGACTTGCCCCAAGTTCTCCTTATTCAAGGACTCTGAAGATACCAGGCGGCTTGGGGGCACCTGGATGGCTCAGTCAGTTGAGCATCCAAGTCTTGATTTCAGCTCAGGTCATGATCTCAGGGTTGTGTAATGGAGCCCCGCATCGGGCTCTGTGCTGGGTGCAGAGCCTGCTTAAGAGTCTCTCTCCCTCTCACTCTGCCCCTCCCCACACACTCGCTGGCACACTCTCTAAAAAAATTAAAATAAAAAATAAAAAAAGATACCAGGCTGCTTTGGAATGCCCAACACCACCCCTAGCCTTCACCAGGGGCTCAGGGTCATAAGGAATCAGAGTAGGGTTTTGACTGTCTGGGTGTTGGTCCCCTAGAAATGGGACCATTACTCCCACAGCAGAAACCGATGTCCCTGAGATATCTTAGAGTCATCTGGAGACCCTATGGTTGCTCCTCAATCCACCACTCTTTCCACTAAAGCTACACTGATCTGGAGTGATGGATCAGACACAAAGAGTTAAAACAATGACTCGGTTCACTTTCTTCTCTGTGTCACCCCTGCTCATTCAGGGCATCATAACAATGAAGGAAGCAGGTGGCCTGGACAGAAGGCCAAGAAAAGAGGAAAGAAGAACTGACAAAACAGTAAGTCAGGCTCTAAAATCTTAGGCATGGGTCACTTGGGAGAAGGAAGTTTGTTGCTTTGGGAGGTATATTTCCTTGGAATTTAAAAAAAGCAGCTAATATGAAAAGCAAACCAAACTTTCTTGCAGGGAGAAGTCTCTACATCCTCTATGTATTCAAAAAGAAAAATGCTTTCTGGGGCACCTGGGTGGCTCAGTCAGGTGAGCACCTGCCTTCAGCTTAGGTCAAGATCTCGGGGTCCTGGGATCGAGCCCCACATTCGCATCTGGCTCTCTGCTCAGCAGGGAGTCTGCTTCTCCCTCTCCTTCTGCCTGCCACTCTGCCTACTTGTGCTCTCTCTCTGTCAAATAAATTAATAAAATCTAAAAGAAGAAGAAGGAGGAGGAGGAAGAGGAGAAGAAGAACAAGAAAGAAGGGGAGGGGAAGGGAGGAAGGGGAAGGCAGGGGAGGGGAGAGAGAAAATTGCTTTCTGACAGTGATAGCACCAGGAGTGATTTCTATAGAGTTAGTCCCTGGGAGTGTTTGAAAGGAGGAGGACAGAAGACCTTGAGGCTCCCCATGAGCTGCACGTCAGTAGCACATCTCAGAAGACTTCATCGTGATTCATCCAGAACAGCAAATCTGAAACCTGGGTCCATCAGAGAATGCCATCTCAAGGTAGGCAGAGGTAGCCCCAAAGTTAGCATTTTCCCAACTTTTCTGTATGACCTCATTTTCTGAGGCAGGATCTTAAGCTTCAAGGAGAAATTCAAGGAGGGGAGAATTTAACTGAGCATGTTAGGAACCCAGATGTGAAGGAGAACAAACAGAATAAACCTTTTTACCACCTGTATCTATACCAACTTGTAGAATGGATCGAGATGGAAGAAGACGGGTGCCAAAAGGAGTCTACTTTCAAAACATCAATATTCCTCAGGCTACAGAAAGACACACTTCCATGAAGGACTGCCCTCATTCATTAGCCATAACAGAAAACGGATTGTTATCTGGAAGCTCTGTGTTTCACTCCAGAGTTGCCGTATGACCAAGAAGAATGGTTCTGGGCACTGTCAGAGAACTTCAGGAAGAGAGGTCGTCTCACAAACACCACTTCTCTTAACCTGGAAAGAAAGTTTGTTGGCCTCTCTTATACTCATTTACATTACTGTAATAGTGTGCTTGAAAAATTTCCAGAAGAATGCAGATATTCCATTAAAATACAATTTGGGTTAAAAACCATATCCAGATTCTCCGTTAGAGATTACCCTTATGCAGCTCCTGGACCCATGGAGGCAATGCCAGAGGCCAAATAAAGCTGATGAAACCCTAACTAGGGCAGCATAGTAGACATAGAGTCCACTTAAGAGATGTTTGAAAAGCAGAATTGTTAAGACCTGTTGACAACTTAGAGGTGAAAGGTAGAAGGGCAGGTGGGATGAGCAAGAGGAAGAGGTATAGGTAATTACCAAGGGATGGAGTGAATGGAAATCTTCTATTCTCTCCACTCATTTCTACTCTACTATTCTAATGAGAAATAGAAGAGTAACCTTCTCAGGGCAGAGAGTGAATTCAGATTTTGATGTGTTGTTTGAGGTACTTGGGAGACAAATAGGTGGAGAGGCCTAAGAGGAAGCTGGAAACAGGTCCAGACCCCAGAGGAGAGATCCGGGCTGGCAATTAGAACTTGAGACTCATTAACATCAAAGTGATGGTTGAGATTGTCCAGAAAGAGGAGGTTAGGAGAAGAAAAAGGGGAGCAAGGACAGAATTTTCAGGAACATGAGCACTTCACAAGCAACCAAAGGAAGTAAAACTCCAAAGGTGAAAGGAAGAGGGCAACCACATGTCACAGATGCCAAAGGTAAAGAAAGTAACCCACCGATGAGGGGATGTGGTTCTAAGGCTTCTCAATTCTGTAACCAGGTATGAACAGAGGCGCCAGTATCAAAAGGAAGAGGGAAAGGGTGTCCCAAAAGGACAAGCAGCACACATTTGACTTTATTACAGTATATGTGACAGCAAAGATTATTGTGAGTGAAATATAAATATCTGTAAGTTGGGGCATTTTTAGCACCAGCTGGTAGGAGCCACCTGCTTTCCCATAAGTCCCAGCCATACCCCCTATTTGTGCTGCTGTGTAACAACCAGATTGGGAATGAGAAAGCTGGGCAAGAGAAAGTGGGTCAAATACTGGTGGTTCTACCGTTGGGCACCCAAGACCAGTGTCAGTATAGTAAAAAAAAATGGGGGATCAATGAATTTGTCTTCAGCCCCCCCCCGTATATCCCTCCTTCCTATGTGACCCTCCCTCTCTTGTCCCTAAAATACATGACTGAATCTGGTTTCCCAGCCATCTGTGAGCTGGGAAAGAATGGAATGACCTGCAGTATAATAAAGTGCTTCCAGCAACTTCTAAGTTCCCTCATACTATCCACGGCCTGGCCCAGCCTGTACTATAGCTGACAGCACTCTATCTTCCCACCACCACCCAACACGCTCTCCTCCTAGGGCCTCCTTCCCTCCTGCTGATTTTTCTTCTCTTCCCTACCCATTTAACTCTGTCCCAGCAAATACCTTAGAATCGCCACAGGTATCCCTGGCATGTTAGTTCACAAGGGCTTCCCCAAGGCTAAAAAGACTTTTGCATAGAGTGAATATTGAGTGTAGATCTGGTTAAAAAACTGATCTCAGGCTATAGAGAGCAAAAGTCAGCAGGATTGGGTGAATAACTGAAATGGAGGTTGGCCGTGTTAGGGTAGGGCTGGGGGCTGGAGAGAGAGAGAATAAAAGAGTGATTTGGAATAAAATGGTGATTCTGAAGTTTCGGAGGCAGGAAGTTTGTGGGCAAGGAGCATGGGCTTCAGTGTTACAAAACCATCGATGAAATGTTTACTTTTAGGTAAACCAGAAGACACCAGATTGTTATATGGTGACTACATACTGGGAAGAGTAGGGATTGAGAAATAAGATTAAATTTCTATTGTGAACTAGGAAAGGTGATTCAAACTCTTCATTTTCAAAGAAAGAAATGCAACAGGCCATAAAAAGGACCATTTAAACCCTCAATAGCGTCACCACCATACATTCCAAATGTCCATAGATGGAAAAACACTGTTTTCAAAGGATATGAATATGATATGAAATGTCTTATTTCCCCCCATTTCCTTTCATGACTTAAACTGTCGGAAGGGGAAGCAGAAGGGAGTTTGTGGGGTAAACTGGGCATTCCTGCCCAAAGGCTAGGGAAGCTGGCATACCAGATTTAGCCTTGTCCATGCCTCATCAACTTTTGGAATACCTCCTGGCATTCAAGGTCATGCTGCATATGTACTTATCCCACCACACTCTTTAGCCTCTCCATATATGAATCCTCTTAAGTGCCTGTTACAAAGGGCAAAAGGCAGAGTAAGGGAACCCTACTGAGAACTCTCTGCCAGAGCCCAGTATCAACAGCGCACATGACATCTCCAGAAACCCCTCTCCCTTTTTGTAACTAGAGTCTAGGATTCTAGCCTTCTTGGAATAATCCCTACCTGGACCCACCTTTGATTCTATTGAAGAATCATCTGACGTCTGAATCACGATAATATATTCTGCAAAGAACCTGAGTCCCAGGAATGGCAAGTACCCCAGACTGTCTTGCTCCTCCTGCAAACCTTAGCCAATTACTAAGATGTTGGCTCCTTCTGCTACAACTGCATATAACCCTCTCTTCAAAGCCAAATGTTAAAAAGCCTCATCCATATTAACCAGCTCCCCTTGGGAAGTGTTAATTGGAAAACCACATAACGATATCTGTTTGCTAGAGACAACATCTAACTGAGGTGGAGGTGACACAGCAAATGTGTGACTGTGACAGCACATTCCAGGTGCCTTAGCTGCCCCAGAACACAGACACCTGACCTCACAAGCAGCAGGCACTTCCCAGCTCTGCAGCTGGGTATTGTAGGACTCCAGGCAAAACACAACCTCTCTGTGGTACAGATCTGACCCCCGGATACAGAAGAGAGGATGCACCCTCTGCATCATCTCAAGTCAGGAGGTGTGCTGAAAGGAGTCCCTGAGCCCCCCTCATGCTCTGTGTCCCAGGGGTGCTCTGTGAACCCTGGCTCTTATCTCAGCTGTAATTCCAAGCCCACAGAAGTGGAACTGTGGGGGAGGTGCTGTACAGTCGGCTCCACTCTGGCCACTAGAGGGCAACAGAGTCACATGCACTCCATGGGCTCTGGTTCCATCACCTGAAAGAGGAGTAAATTGTACACAGACATACTGCCATATTTCTAAAATTGAAGGCTACGGTAATTATCCATGAAAATGAGGAATTCAGGATCTGCCACTTTGTAAGGTTGTCCAGGCTCTGCTTTATCTTGTCAACTTGTCTATTCACGTTGGCCCACAGCTGTGAGCCAGTGACCTTTTGAGTTCTGCACCCTAAAGAGTGAATCTTAAAGTCCTGCGGCTTCTAATTCCACTGATGCCAGCATTAGTAACCTACCACCCATGTCTTTCTAGATGGCAACAGCCTGCCAAGGTACAACCGACTGTCCTCTTAACTCATGGACACTGTTTGCATCCCCTTGAACCTTGGCCATTCCTTGTAACCCCTTGCATTAGGGACACCCTTAAATGTTCCTGAACCACGGCCACCCTCCCATATCCCCTTGACCATGAGTACCCCTCACATCTCCCTTGACCACAGCTGTTCCTTGCATCTCCCTAAACCATGGCCACCTCTTATATTCTCTTGAAAGGACTCAGATGGATGAGAAAATACTGGATTGGGTTGGGGGATGGTGGTGATAAAATAGAGGACACACAGAAGAAAACCCATCTTCAATCCATAATCTTACAGTTAGAAAGTTTCTTGGAGATAACTAGTCCAACTCTCCCACTTCAGAGGCAAAGGAGTGAAGGCCCAAAGAGTTTTCAAACTATTTAACGGCGGAGCCAGGTCTAGCCCTGAGATCTGTTAGGTCTCTGGGATCTTCTTTCCTCTACCCCATGGACCCTCAGTGGGGCTCTTTGTGAGATACAAGATAGGGATGTCGGTAAAAAGTGGTGGGAGGCCAGGACAGTGGTGAGAAAGGTTTCACTGTGTCCTGAACAAGCAGATTCAGAAGCCCAGAAAGAAAGAGCAAAGGGCTTTCAGGTCATGAGAAAGGTATCAACCAGTGACATCCCAGGAAGGTCTGTAGTTATACTCAATAAATACAGACACGCAGGCAAAGCAAGGCAGCTTTTATTTAGAACCCGTACTCAGATCGCGGAGTTAGGAAAAGGATTTCTTCAGTTTTTGTAATCACATGATAGTACTTCAGGATAAATTTAAGACACTATTTACTTCTCTCTCCTTGGAAGAATAGACTCTTATCTTTAATTATAGAAAGGAAAGATTGGTTTCCTCTGAAAGAAATTTCAGACACCAGGGACGTTTGGAGGGACATTCTAGTAGGGGGCATTTCTGAAGTCAGATCATTCAGCAACCTTTTCCTCAGTCCTTCCTATAAGGCTGATCCTGTGTCCAAGATCCCGATCCTGCCTTCATTATGCTGATCCGGCATGCAAAACTACCTCACTCTCCCCAAAATCTTCGCCGGCAAGGAGCTGGGTTGAATTTCAGAAGATAGACAAGATGTGGTCCTCGTATCTTCTATACTGTTCGGGGCAGAAAAAAGCAGTAAGAGGGTGTTCCCAAGATATTCTGCCTGTCGAGCTGGAATCCCGGGACTTCCCCGGCCTCCTCTGTGCTGCCCAAGGTCAAACAATAGCGAAAATCCTCACAGGTCCTTTCTTGCTATTTGATCTTCTGTACCTACCGCTTGAGTTACTTCCTCTTCATTTCTGTTAATTAATTATGCTGGTTAGACTGTACCCTCAGAGCCCTGACAGGGGTGGAAGAAGGGTAATGAAGTTATTATATTGATTCTAAAGGTAATGATGATGCCAAGAAGTGAACAAAGGACGTTTGAGTAACTGAATAAGAACCCACATGTCTCCCTACCTCACTTTCATAAGCCCAAGGTGCATCCCTCGCTGGTTGCTCATGCGACCTTGAGGTCCCTTACAGATCTCTCCAGGGCTCTTTAAGACTCCCACATACAAAACTCTCACGGTTCCGCAAACTGGTGTTATCAGGGGCAAAATAACGATGGTTTAGTTTTATTAGTGGTGTAAGGATTGGTAATAATGCATTTATGTAGTACTTCCATGAAAGCGCTTTCAAATCTATTATCTAATGGAATTCTGACAAGGAACCTGACAGGTGGCTGGAGGGGGGCCTGAGCACCTGCACTTGACAGATGGGGAAGCACAGAGTTCACGAAGGCCTCCCTCGGCCACAGGGCTGAGGCAGTACCACACCAGGGCCCGCTCGCCCTAAGATCAAGCATTTCATCTCCTTTCACTAACATCAGCTAAAATGGTAGAGACAGCTGGGGAAGGGCCCCATCCCAATGGAATCTCAAATTTCCATTTCCATTTCAGTTCTGGATCTGAAGGCACAGTGCAGCAGTAACCCCTGGGGCAGAGATAGAAGAGAGAAGGAAGCAGAGAGTAGCTTGACTGGAACACTTTAAACCAGGCTTCTCAACATCGCACACTGACATTTGGGACCAGAGAATTATTTGCCGTGGGGGCTGTCTTGTGCCCTGTACCATGGTTAGCAGAATCCCAGGTCACTACCCACTAGATGTCAACAGCACTCCTATCTGCTTCCCAGTGTGATAAGCAGAAGGATCCCCAAATATTACCAACTGCCCCCTTGGGGTGCAAAATTGCCCTTGGATTAACACATGTTATTATGATATGTAAGCCTGTCTCTCAATATCTCTCTCCTCCCCCCCCAACCCCTACCCCTGCCCCAGGAGGTGTTTTCTGAGCTATTCACCCTCAACGAAAACTGCCAAAAGTCCAGTTCTCATGAATTTGGAGCTCATTTCCATCTCTTCCTAGACAAGTTGTCTTGGAGGATTATCTTATCTGTTGGGGCCTCAGTTTCCTCACCTGTCAAATAATTATACCACCCGCCTTCTGTGTTCCTTAGGAGGATTAAATGAGATGATGTAGAGTGTGCACGGAGTCCAGATCACAATAAGCATCCAGTATTACTCTGGAGGAAAGAAAAGGCTCTGGGGTAATGGTAGATAACAGAGCATAATTCCCCTTCAGGGAGAGCCTGCTCCAGCCGCCTGCTCAATCCACCTGCCGACAAGGTGCCACACTCAGCATCCCCGCAGAACTACCGTGTGCCTGGGGGTGAAGGAGTGTCCTCACTCTGAATACAAGGGACTGGAGCAGACCACTCACAAGTTCTGTTTCTCCTTGGGTGAGTGTTTATCCTTGGATATTCAATCCTGTGACCTTCCCTAAAGCTTAATATTCGAATTACTTTCTACTGCCTACAAGGCCCTACAAGATCTGGCCACTGCCCCTTCTACTACCCCTTATGACATACCCCTTTCCCTGTTTGCTCTTTTTTCCCTTCCTGGAACCTCTAAGTTTGTCCTGACTCAGGACCTGGCCCCTACAGTTCCCTCTGCTTGGAACAATTGTCCCCTAAAACATCTCATGGCTACTTCCTTTGCTTGAATGAGCTCTTGGCTTAAATGTCACCTTTCCACAGAGGTGGAGACCTCTGACCTCCAAACCCTAACAGCCTCAACCTCTGCTTTCCTTCTGTCTCAGTATCCTCCCTCATTTTCATCTTAGCCCTCTTGCTTTGTCTCCATCTCCCTTTACAATGTTATCTTCACGAAACCAAGGGCTTTGTTTTGCTCACCCTCGTAGCCTAAATGCTTAGAACAATGTCAGGCCTGTAGTAAACAGTCCAGAATATCGGCTGAATAGATGATGGAAATGATCTTCTCAAGGGCAATCCCATGTCCTTAACACTCCCATGGCCCCGGACATCAGTTGACAGCAAATACTCAATTATTTGTTGAGCACCAACTAGGATCCCTGGAAGTTGCTAAACCTCAGAAGACTTTCTAAAGGGGTCAGCTCCTGTCCTTGAAGAGGTGTCTTTTCTTTTTCTTTGTTCCAGTTTTTATGAGAAATAACTGGCATACATCACTGTATAAGTTTAAGGTGTACAGTTTACACATATTGTGAAATGATTACCACAATAGCTTCCGCTACCATCCATCTTCTCATAGAGTTACCAAAAGAGAAGAAAGAAGGATCAAAGGAAAACGATTTCACCTTGTGGTGAGAACTCACAGTATTCACTCTCTCAACGTCCCCAAACATCACACAGCAGGGGGAGCTGTCCTCACCACGCTGTACATCACATCCCTGGTAGTTATTTTTCTTATGACTGGAAGTCTGTACCTTTGACCACCTTTCTTCAATTCCCACTCTTCCCACCTCCCCCTACCTCAAGTCTGATCTCTTTTTCTAGGAGTTGAGCTGGTTTTTGTTTTTAGGTTCCACATAGAAAGGAGATCATACAGTATTTGTCTCTCTCTGACCTATTTCACTCAAATGCCTTCAAGGTCCAACCATGCTATTGCAAATGGTGAGATTTCCTCATTTTTTAATTTACATACATACACGAACATACACATATATATAATGGGGTATTATTTACATCATATGTCACAATTTCTTTATCCATTCACCACTAATGGACACTCTGATTGTTTCCATGTTTGGGCTACTGTAAACAATGCTGCTATGAACATGGGGGTGCAAATATCTTTTCAAGTTAGTGTTTCCATTTCCTTTGGATTATATTCCCAGAAGTAGAACTGCTGGATCACGTGGTAGTTCTGTTTTTAATTTTGTGAGGATCCTCCATACTGCTTTCCGTAGTGGCTGCACCAACTCGCAATCCCAACAGTGCACGAGGGTTCCCTCTGCTCCGCCTGTGCCAGCACTTGCGAGCTCCTGTCTTTTTGATGCTCGCCGTTCTAACAAGTGTGAGGTGATGTCTTACTGTGGTTTTAATTTGTATTTCCCCTAATGACTACTGACGTTGAGCATTGTTTCATGTACCTGTTGGCCTTTATACAGAAGGCATTTGTCTTCCTTGAAGAAATGTCTGTTCAGGTCCTTTGTCCATTTTTTAATTGGGGTTTTGGGGTTTTTTGGTTTGGGGGTGGTTTGCTATTGAGTTGTATGAGTTATGTGTTTTGTGTATTTAAGCCCTTATCACATATATGTTTTGCAAATTTCTTTTCCCATTCCATAGGTTGTCTTTTCACTTTTTGATGGTTTCTTTTGCTGTGCAAAGCTTTTTAGTTTAATGTAGTCTTACTTGTCCTTTTTTTAATTTGTTGCTTATGCTTTCAGTGTCATATTCAAAAATTCACTACAAAGACCCATGTCAAGGAGCTTTGTTCTTATGTTTTCTTCTGGGAACTTCATGGTTTCAGGTCTTACATTTAAATATTTAATCCATTTTGAGTTAATTTTTGTAAGTGGTGTATGATATTGGTCCAGTTTCATCCTTTGACATGTGAATATCCAATTATCCCAGCACACTTTATTGAAGAGACCACCTTTTAAGCACTGAGTATTCTTGGCTCCCTTGTCAAATATTAGTTGCTTACGTATGCTTAGGTTTCTTTCTGGGCTCTCAATTCTATTCTATTGGGCAATTTGTCTGTTTTTACGCCAGTACCACACTGTTTTGATAACTATAACTTTATAGTATAGCTTGAAATCAAAAAGGGCAATTTGTCTGTTTTTATGCTGGTACCATACTGTTTTGATAACTATAGCTTTATAGTATAGCTTGGAATCAAAAAGTAATCCTGCTTTATTCTTCTTTCACAAAATTTCTTTTCCTAGATGGGATCATTTGTAGTTACATATAAATGTTAGGAGTGTTCCTTCTACTTCTATAAAAAATGCCATTGGAATCCTGATAGGGATTACACTGAATCTGTAAGATTGCTTTCAGTAGTATTAATATTTTAACAATATTAATTCTTCCAATCCATGAACACAGGATATCTTTCCATTTATTTGTGTCTTCAATTTTTTTCATCAATGTCTTATAGTTTTCAGCTTAGAGATCTTTCACCTCCTTAAATTTATTCATAAGTATTTTATTGTTTCTGATGCCACTGTAAATGGGATCATTTCTTTAGAAATTTCACTGTTACTGCACATAAATGGGATACTGATTTTTGTTAATTTTACATTCCACAAATTTACTGAATTCATTGATTAGATCTAAGTGTTTTGGTTGAGGCTTTAGGGTTTTCTGTATATAAAATCATGTCATCTGCAAATAGACCATTTTACTTCTTCCTTTCTTTTTTTTTAATTTTTTTTATTATATTATGTTAGTCACCATACTGGTTTCTGACGTAAAGTTCGATGATTCATTAGTTGCGTATAACACCCAGTGCACCATGCAATACGTGCCCTCCTTACTACCCATCACCAGTCTACGCATTCCCCCACCCCCTCACCTCTGAAGCCCTCAGTTTGTTTCCCAGAGTCCATAGTCTCTCATGGTTCATTCCCCCTTCTGATTACCCCCCTTTCTTTATCCCTTTCTTCCCCTACTGATCTTCCTAGTTCTTATGTTCCATAGATGAGAGAAATCATGTGATAGTTGTCTTTCTCTGCTTGACTTATTTCACTTAGCATTATCTCCTCCACGGCCGTCCATGTTGTAGCAAATGTTGAGAACTCGTTCTTTCTGATAGCTGAGTAATATTCCATTGTATATATGGACCACAACTTCTTAATCCAGTCATCTGTTGAAGGGCATCTCGGTTCCTTCCACGATTTAGCTATTGTAGACAATGCTGCTATGAACATTGGGGTGCATATGGCCCTTCTCTTCACTACGTCTGTATCTTTGGGGTAAATACCCAGTAGTGCAATGGCTGGGTCATAGGGTAGCTCCATTTTTAACTTTTTAAGGGACCTCCACACTGTTTTCCAAAGTGGCTGTACCAACTTGCATTCCCACCAACAATGTAGGAGGGATCCCCTTTCTCCACATCCTCTGCAGCAATTGTTGTTTCTTGCCTTGTCAATTTTTGCCATCTAACTGGTGTAAGGTGGTATCTTAGTGTGGTTTTGATTTGAATTTCCCTGATGGCTAATGATTTTGAACATTTTTTCATGTGTCTGTTAGCCATTTGTATGTCATCATTGGAAAAGTGTCTGTTCATATCTTCTGCCCATTTTATGATTTGTTTCTTGCGTATTGAGTTTGAGAAGTTCTTTGTAGATCTTGGATACCAGTCTTTTATCTGTAGCATCATTTGCAAATATATTCTCCCATTCCCATGGGCTGCCTCTTAGTTTTTTTGACTGTTTCCTTGGCTGTGCAGAAGCTGTTTATCTTGATGAAGTCCCACAAGTTCATTTTATCTTTTGTTTCTCTTGCCTTTGGAGATGTATCATGAAAAAGGTTGCTTTACTTTTCCTTTTTCTTGCCTAATTGCTCTAGCTAGGACTTCTAGTACCATATTGAATAGGAGTGGTGAGAGTGGTCCCCTTTGTCTTGTTTCTGATAATAAGTGAAAAACTTTCGTCCTTTTACCATTGAGTATGATGTTATCTGTGGGGTTGTCATATATGGCCTTTATTATGTTGAGATATGTTCCTTCCACCTCTAATTTGTTGAGTTCTTATCATGAAATATTGAATTTTGTTGAACATTTTTTCTGCATCTAATGAAATAATTATATGGTTCTTTTCTTTCATTCTACTAATGTGATATATCACATTGATTGATTTGCATATGTTGAACCTCGCTTGCATTCCATGGATAAACCTTGCTTGATCGTAGAGAAAGATCTCTTCAATGTGCTAATGAATTTGGTTTTCTAGTGTTTTATTGAGAATTTTTACATCTATATTGATGAGGGAATATTAGCATGCAGTTTTCATTTCTAGTAATGTTCTTTTCTGGTTTTGGTATCAGGATAATGCTAGCCTTATACAGTAAGTTTGGGAGCATTCTCTCCTCTTCAACTTTTTAGAAGAATTTGAGGACTGGTATTAATTCTTCTTTAAATGTTTAGTAAAATTCACCAGTGAAGCCATCTGGTCCTAGGCTTTTCTTCATGAGGAGATTTTTGACTACTGATTCCATCTTTTTACTAGTAGGTGTTTATTACTATGAACTTACTTCTTAGAACTGCTTTTGCTGCATCCCATAAGTTTTGGTATGCTGTGCTTCCATTTTCATTTGTGTCAAGAAAGATTTTTTTTAAGATTTTATTTATTTACTTGAGAGAGAGAGAGCTTGAGCAGGCAGAGGGTCAGAGGAAGAAGCAGACTCCCCACTGAGAAGGGAGCCCAATGCAGGGCTTGATCCCAGGACCCCAGGACCATGACATGAGCTGAAGGCAGATGCTTAACTGATGACTGAGTCACCCAGGTGCCCCAGAAAACATTTTTATTTCCCCTTTTATTCCGTGATCCAGTGGTTGCTCAGCCAAGTATTGTTTAATTTCCATGTGTTCATGAATTTACCAGTCTCCTTGTGTTATTAATTTCTAGTTTCATGTCATTGTAGTCAGAGAAGACACTTGGTATGATTTCAAAATTCTTGAATTTGGTAAGACCTGTTTTGTGACCTAACATATGGTCTATCCTAGAAAATGTTCCATGTGTTCTTGAGAAGAATGTGCATTCTGCTGTTGCTGGATAGAATGTTATGCATATGTCCGTCAAGTCCATTTAGTGTAGTGTTGTTCAAGTCTGCTATTTCCTTATTATCTGTCTAGATGATGTGTCCATCATTGAGAGTGGGGTATTAAAGTCCCCAATTATTGTATTACTGTTTATTTCTCCCTTTAGCTCTGTTAGTTTTTGCTATTTTTAGGTACTCTAATGCTGGGTCCATATATATTTACAAGTGTTATATTTTCTTGGGGTGTTGACCCCTTTGTCATTATATGAACATCATCTTTGTCCCTTTTTACCATTTTTAGTTTAAATTTTATTTTGTCTAAGTATAGCTACCTCTGCTTTTCTTCTTTTGGTTACCATTTGCTTGAAATATCTTTTTCCACTCCTTTACTCTTTAGGGTTAAAGCGAGTCTCTTTTAGGCAGCATAGTGTTGGATTTTTTTTTTTTTTTCCATTCAGCTGTTCTAGGTCTTTTATTCGGAGAATTTATCGGTTTACATTTAAAGCAATAATTGATAGGTAAGTATTTAATATTGCTGTTTTGTTAACTGTTTAATGGTTCTTTTGTAGATCCATTGTTCATTGTTTCTTACCCTGCTGTCTTTTTTTTTTTTTTTTGATGTCTTTTGGTATTAGTGTGCTTTGACTTACCATGTTCCTTTGTGTAATTACTATGAGAGTCTCCCTTGTGGTTGCCATGAGGCTTACATAAAATATCTTAAACTTATAACACCCTATTTTAAACTGACAACATAATTTCAATAGAATTCATATACATTTGTACTTCTCTTCACATTTTAGGTTATTGCTGTTACAATTTACATGATTTTTATATTGTGTAATAACAAATTATTGCATTTATAACTATTTTTGCTACTTTTTAAACTTTAAACTAGAGTTATGAGTTATGCCCCACTATTACCATATTGCAGAATTTAACTATGACTATGTATTTCCCAATACCAGTGAGATTTATGCTACCTTTTTGTCTTTTTATATTATTAGCGTTCCTTTTTTTTTTCTTCTCAACGATCTCCCTTTAGCATTTCTTATGAGGCAGGTCTGATGGTAATAAACTCCTTCGGCTTTTGCTTGTTCAGGTAAGTATCCCTCCTCCATTCCTGAAGGACGGCTTTGCCAGGTATAGAATCCTTGGTTGACAATTCTTTGGTTTTTTTGTTGTGTTTTTTTTTTTTAATATTTTGAATAGGTCATCCCATTCTCTCCTGGCCTGAAAAGTTTCTGTTAAGAAATCTACCAGTAGTCTTATGGGATTTACCTTGTATGTAACTTCTCTCTTTTCTCTTACTGCTCTTAAAATTCTTTCTGTCCTTTACTTTTAACAATTTAGTTATAATGTGTCTTGGTATAAGCCCTATTTGGGTTAAACCTAGTAGGGTGTTTTGGGCCTCACAGATCTCATTGTCCATTTCTCTCCCCAGGTTTAGGAAGTTTTCAGCCATTATTGCTTTAAATATATTTCTGCCCCTTTCTCTTTTCCTTCTGGAATTTCCATAATGCAAATATTGTTCCTTTTCATTTTGTCCCATAATCCCATAGGCTTTGTTCACTCTTTTTTATTTTTGTTTTCCTTTTCTCCTCTGACTGGGTAATTTCCATGTTGCTCCAGGCTGCTGATTCTTTCTGTGTGGTCAAGTCTACTTTTGAAACTTTCTACTGAATTCTTCAGCTCGTTATTCTATTTTTCAAATCTTAAGATTTCTGTTTGTTTTTTTAAGATTTATTCATTTATTTTAGAGAGAGCATGAGCAGGGGGAGGGGCAGAGAGAGAATCTCCAGCAGACTCCCCACTGAGCAAAGAGGCTGCTGTGGGGCCCGATCCCAGCACACTAAGATCATGACCTGAGTCAAAATCAAGAGTAGGCCACCTAACCAACTGAGCCACCCAGGCACCCCAGTTTTATTTTTGATGGCTGTTATTTCCTTCTTGTTTTGTTTTCCTCTATTATCTTCCTAATTTAGTGTTCTGTGTTTTCTTATAGTTCACTAAACTTCCATAAAAAGATTACTTTGAATTCTTTGTCTGACAGTTCACAAATCTCCATTTCTATAGGGTCAGCTATTGGACCCTTATTAGTTTCCTTTGATGGTGAAACTATCACCTCATATTTCCCTGATTTTTCATAACTCTTGATTCCTTACATTGGTATCTATGAATTTAATGGAGCTCAACTTCCAGGCTTTATAGGTTCATTTTGATAGAGACAGTTCCTCATCAGTCAGCTCACTTTGGGTTTCCAGGTGTGTCTGCTGGTAATGCCTTTGGACAGGTGGGGCCTGCTCTTATGTTCTAATTTTGGGCAAGGCAACCATTCAAGCTCTGAGGACAGGGATGGGTGGGAAAGGGGAGGTTACTGGCTAAAAATAGATAAGACTGCTGGCTCAGTTCCCTACCCAAGTGGGGTTGTAGGATGGGCTCCACAGTTGCCTAGATTCTCTGGTCAAGCTCACTAGATAGTCAGGACTACTATATTACATAGCAGTTGGGGCTAATAAATTAGCTTCCCTGCTCTGGCAGGGCAGCAGGCCCAGGGCCTGTCCAGCTCATCTGGAGAGCCAAATCAGGTCTGAATGTGCAATGAATTCCCTGATTACATGATGCCACTGGTTTTGCTCTACAGATGGGGGACGCCATGGGCTGTGCTCTCTGTTCAAGTGCCACTGTACCTAGGGCTGCTGGATGGGCTCTGCAGCTTCCCGTGTGCTCTGGTTAAGTTACCTTGGTAGACAGGCTGAAGGCCGTATTCAGCAATGAGCAAAGCTATGAATTAGATTCCCTACCTCAGTGCAGCAGGAGAAGCAGTTCTAAAACTGGTAAAGCTCTTTGTTGTCTTAACTCAAGCCAACCTGCACTCCCAAGTTCCCTGACTGACCAGGGCCACTGGCTTTGCTCTGCAAACTACTGGCTCTGTCTGCCCTTCTCTCAGCTTGAATGCCACTGAGCCGCACAGCTTCCAGGAGATGTCGCCAGCCTTTCTGGTGAAACAGGGCTGGAAGACACTCTCCACAGAAGATGAGGCTATGTCTCACAGCCCCCTTTCCTAGGAAGGAGGGAAAGAGGCCACTCCAATCTACTCTCAATTTCCCAAACTGGCTCTCTGGTTCAGAGGAGCCAGAAGCTACCCTCAGCCTTGGCTATGAATTAATCCCCTTACCTAGGCATATCAAGGAAGGCTTCCAGACTCAGTACTGGTTTAGCTCTAGGGGCCATTAACCTTGCCTGCCTGCCTCTCTGCTTGAGTACCACTGGGCTGCAAAGCTTCCAGGAGTTGTCACTAGACCTCCTGGTCAGATGGGGCATGAAGGCACTCTCCATAATGGGTGAGGCTGTGATTTAGCACCTTGCCTGGGCATGGGCAAACCAGACTCTACAGCCAGCAAAACCCCTTGTTTAAGGAATCAAATCAGGTGGAACTGCACCCTGAGTTCCCAGGTCAGAGTGTGCCCCCCACCTGGTTCGGCAGATTAGCAAAGCCAATGGTTGGATTACCACTTGGGTCACTGGAGGAATGGACTCAGTCTGCCAAGATCCTTGTGCCAGTTGTTGTAATTTCCTCTCCTCTTTCTCCATCACAGTCAGAATCCCAGTGGTCAGGTCCTGCAGATTTCCCTGTAATCCCCATGGTGCGAGATTGGGATAGGGTCTCCCACAGAGCAACCCAAGATGCTGGGGAAGACTGGTTCTCTTTCCCACTGGAGGAACTGGAGGCTCAGGGGGGACCTCTATGTATGGCGCTGCACTGTCCTGGGGAAGGGACAACATGGTCAACATGTCACCACCTTTTTTCACCCTTCTAATACAGTCTGTCTTGGCCTCTAGGATGCAGCAGGTTGGTTCAGCCTTACTGCCATGTTCTAGGATTCTCTCAGTGGATCGCGTTCTTAAATAGATGTCATTCTTATAAGGGAGAGTGATGTAGAGACACCCCGTATCGCCATTTTGGTGGCATCACCCTCCAAGGTGTCTTTTTAAAGAGAAGTATAGCCTGCAGTGTCCTCCTGAATCTTCAGTTCTTTATGGCTAAAAATGCCACTGGCACTAAGTAGTAGGAAGTAGTAGTAGGAAGGAATGAGGAGATTGGGTATAGACTCTGGCCCATTCATGGAGCTGGAATTTTACACAGGAAGGAGGATGCTGAGGTGGTCCACATCGTTAAAGGAGTTAAACCAATGGAAACCATCCCAATCTTCAACTGCCATTCATCATTATCTGGGTAAGCCCAGACCCTCATTTTCAAGCTCTTCTGCCCTCCAAGAGATCCCTATTTGAAAGCACAGGTCAGAACAGCAGTGGGTTTAGGAGTAGGGAACACTAATGACAACACAGAGCCTGCCATCTGGTCTCCACCACCAGACCCTGCCCTGTGAGCCAGCCAGCCACACAAGGTCAGCAGAAGCCCTCGGAGACCTTGTCCTTCAGATGGCTGGCGGGCGACTCAGCTTGCTGAGGAGGCACGCCCTTAGTACTGGTATGGCTGCTTCCACATTTAGACTGCACTGCATTACCTCACTGCTAGCCAATCGGCACCTGCCGAGGCTCAGCACACATTCTCCCCTTTGCCACAGACATTGCCTCATGTCGCTCTCTGCTCTTAGAGCACGCTGCGCATTGTGTGCCCAGGGCCTGGGGAGGGGGGGTATAGGGAGGTGGTAGAAGGAGAGAGGTGGCCATTGGGGCCACAGGCACCAGCAGCCTCTTCCCTCCAGGCCCTCCAGTATCGTGCACATGAGGTCAGTATCACAGGAATGCAATATTCTGCATGCGGGATGGGGGTGGGACAAGAGTATTGGGCAGAGGTGGCAACAGTCAGTTCAGCAAGCACAGAGGAAGCAAAGCTCTCTGATGAGATCAGTGGTTTGTGAAACCCCTGGAAACTGCACCCCTGCCCGCTCGGTACTGAGTGAGGAGGACTGTTTTGCCACCTCCTGCCTCAAGCCCTGACTCACAGAACCCACGACCAAACTACAGCCACTGGCAAGTCTGCTGACAAAACAGAAGAGCAGAAACTAATACTTGAGGAAATCAGAGCGTCCCTTAGAACCAAGACACACTCAAGTTGTTAAAGTGAGGGGTAAGACCCTGTACAGATCTTGAGAAAGGCGTTAGCAAAGTATCATAAGCACTGGATAAGTGTGTGCCCCTAAGTCTAGAGTAGTGAGACCTGACTCACAGTGGGGACAGATACCAGACAGATACTGAGGCCGGCCCACCACCCTCCAGGGAAGCCATGCTACCCTCACGCCTCAGTCAACCCTCCTGCTTCCTAGAAGGCCTCCAAGCTCATTCTAGTGGGGAACCTTCAGACATAGGTATTTTTATCTTCATGCAGCCTCACTTCAAAGGTACTTTTCCTCCAGATACAACCAGAAAGGTTAATATATCTTTAAATAGAGAAAAGGGAAGAGGGGGGAGTCGAGGGGGCAGGTGGGAAACCATTATAAATCTTCACGGGGTGTTCAATATTTTACACAAACACGGCTATCCAGCAGCAATAATGGCTCCACAGATGTGCCACGTGTGTGTACTGTTAATAGCTTTCCATACACCAAGGAGGAAAGTGTGGTCAGGGAACACAGAGGAGAAATACTAATGAGGAGTGAAATCAGATGATTCAAGACAATCTCCATTCAATGTCTATGTGCACAAATAAGGGGGGGGGGTCGCTTGCCACCAACGTCAGCAACGTCAGACGTCCACCCCCCACGGTGGTTTCCCTTTTCACTGTGCAAGCCAAGAAAGCTTCTCCAGCAGCAGAGCACATGGGTCCTCCTCTAGATTAACTGCTGTGACTCCATCGGCCCCTCCCTGGGTAGAGGGATTCTGAGTTCAGATGCCATTTTGTCCAGTTATCGAATCCCCAGTTGTCATACACTCTGCCCAGAAGGGGGGTCCTATAAACACATTCATCGGAGAAACAGTTCAATTACAGTAGAGCACTAGTAGGCCTGTTGCACACAGAGCAGACTATATAACCTGTAAGTCAATCTGCTTGCTATATGCAAAGTGCTAATGAAATTTTATGGAGGTGGAGAGGAAGGAGCCTCAGAGGGTCAAAGGGAAGTTGATCCTGGTGTTGTGCTCCTGACCGTCAGATATTCTACCACCTTTCAGCTCTCAGGTGACCCGCGGGCCAAGAAGACATGTTTTTCCTTACTACAACCATCGTAACAGTGATACTGTGTGGAGGAAGCAGGGCGGGGAAGGAGCCTTGGGAAGCAGAAGCCACTCCATGTCAGAGAACACTTAACAATGTTTTCTGGAATCACCTCCCCACTCCATTCTCACAACTGTCTGGGGGCCTCTTCTGCATCACGCCAAGGTCTCAAAAGCCAATAGTGAAAGATAAGCTGGGCCCTTAAAAAGGGTTAAAAAGAAATCACTTGCCATCAGTTCCTTAAAAAGCAACAAGAACCAAAAAGAGAGAGAGAGAGAGAGAGAGAGAGAGAGAAGGTGCAGTTAGTAGAAAAGCTTCAGCCCCACTTTGCAAAGCCGATTTATTTTCAGCCTTTTTTATTTCATTTATTACCTAAAGGATAATGCACACATTTTCAAAACCTGGTTAAAAAAAGAAACCTATTACATAACTGTAATAGGCCTGGCAGCTATTGTTGTAGTGAACACACTGGACATCTCGTTTCAGAGAAACAGATTTTGAGGTCTGAGGCTTGAGCATTCTTTTAGGGTGGCCCAGTGAGCCAGCTTCCTAGACAGAAAGGACAGACTATGAATCTAAACATATAATAAGGGGAGAGGGGAGAGTCCCTTCTGAACAATTAAAGGAATGGAGATGGGGCAGGCGGTCATTGAACTGCTTTCTTCTTTTTCTTTCAAATAACTGAACAATAGAACCGGGTATCGATCTTAAATGCAGTGGGCAGAGGCTGGTCATCCACACATAGTGAATGAAGCAAGCAAATCCCCATGTTGCAGGACCACCGGGCACAACCTCCAGGGCTAACAGGCCCCCAAGAGGAAGAACAAGGTAGAGGTGTAAGCTCCCTGGAACTCCCATCATAGTGAACAGAGTCTAGCCCATTTCCCTTGTTTGCTGCCATAGAGGAAGCTGTGGGTCTCAGAGAGCCAGCAACTTGCCCAGGGCCATGTATAGCTGAAATTCAGGTCTACTTCTTCCTCCAGTGCCCACTACCATCTTGCTACCCAAAACATGGTCCACAGACCAGTAGCATCAACAGTGCCTGGAAGCTGGTGAGAAACAGCCTTGGGCTCACCCAGACCTACTGACTCAGAATTTACGGATCCCCAGGTGATTGAAAAATACATTACAGCATCAACCCTTCCAGAAGCTCCCTGCAGGAGGGAAGAAGTGCTTGAAAATCTTCTTCCATGTCCTTCAGGAGCAGTAGAGGTCAGCATGCTCTCTGGGGAGAAGGCGCATACATACACTCAAATGAAGGGAGTAGACTGCTTAGGAGAGTGGATATCCCTTTGGATCTCAGTGGTGGTGGGCTTCTCAGGGCCTCCTTCATCTTGTTCTCACCAAGGTCCAGAATGGCCTTAACCAGTGGGAGATATGCCCCTGCCTAACCGAGGATCCTGGCAGCAGCCCTCTATCTAGAGACCCCAGTCCTTCTGGGAATCTGCAGGTGCCAGGCAGGCACGTTGTCTAAATACTTGGCCTACCCCACATCTCAGAATGCACCAGATTCCTAAGCAGTGAGAACAGCCAAAACACCATATTACACACACTACCGTGCCTTCCACAGCCATAATAAGGGTTATTTGTGGAGTTGTCATTGAGTATTTTTGCCTTTCCCGCCAACATTTTCTATGGTGAATATCAGCTCTCTCTTATGGCTTCATTTTATGTCTGTGTTGCCTAGGCACGCTCTGAAGCATGATAGAAAATATACCACAGTCCCGAAGTCTCTGAGCCAAGGCAGCTGGAGATGGGGCAGAGAGATACCGAAGAGGGAACCTTTAGGCCTACAGGAAGCCAAAAGCCTTGAAGAACGGTGATGCTTCCCCAGGGACGGTGTGTGTTTCCACCTGCCTATTTATCTGGGCTCTTGCCACATGGCGGCAGGAAGAAGGAGCAGGCAGTACCACGGTGCAGCTCCAGGCCCAGAGAAGCCCAGCGATTTGCTTAATCCCACACAGTTACTGAACAGCAGAACTCACTCTAGAATCCAGAAGTTTCCACTCCGTACTCTCCCCCAGGCTGCATGAGGGAGCAGTGGAAAACATCCAAGAAGAAAGAGGGGAGTGAAAGAGGGGGCACCTCACATTTAGCCGTTATCTTTTAGTCCCAAGAGCAGTCCTTTACACAAGAATGTGCGGTATGTTATGAGAGCGTCTGGAAAATAACATGTCAATAACCAAGGGAGCAAGATATGCAGAAGATAGAAAAGTGTAACATGACGAGGGGACACATTCACAAGTATTGACTTTTGAGTCCTGCACAACAATTTTTCAGTTACTCAAAACAACTACTGAGAACACAATCAGAAGTAGACAGACACACACAAGAACCCAAATTTTATCCTGTAAAATTCAGGTACAGAAGCTTATACTTAAAAAAATTCAGCTCGTTTAGTTACCTACTTTCAGGTTTTCACTTATTTACTCTTGCTTTATGTGCATATTAATCATCTTGGTTCTGTCAGTCCCGTACAAAATTAATTTCAAAATAAAAAATTAGAAAGTGATGAGGTTCATACTAGGGGTACCTATGGTAATAACAGCTGACACCCAGAAATGAAGATGAAAGCGACAACAAAAAAAAAAAATTTTTTTTTGAACACTAAAAAGCTGGTAAAGAATTCAAAAACACCGAAGTAGGATGACAAAAGCCCTATATCCAACATAGCAACAATTGCATATGTGGATTATGTCCCGCGTCTTTAAGAAAAAGCTAAACTATGACTGATACCTTACAAAATGTTTAAGAAAATAAGAATGTGTTCATTTTGGAAAGATGACTGGCACATTAGCTCAGATTTAAAATAATTTGAGATGGATAAACAGATAATACCTGAAAAATACTCTCAGCAGAAACCTCTCTCATTGTCCAAAAATGGGGATCTTTTAGAAGAGTCTTTACAGGAGTAGTTCTCAAACTTTAGCATGATCTGAATCACCTGGCAGACCCGTTAAACTCAGTGGATTGCTCAGTCCATTGAATCTTTGCAACAATCCTGTGCTAGCATTATTCCAATATTCCACAGAGGGAAACCTCATTTTAGAGAGGTTAGCTCACTTGCTAAAGGTCATACATCAAAAGATGCTGACTCCATGGTCCGGGGATGGTGTCTCTAACAAACTTCCAGGTGATGCTGTTGATCCACAGATCACACTTCGGGAGCCACTGCTGTAGAGACTAACCAGGAGAATTAGCAGTAACAGAAAGAAGGGGACTGATAATAGACAGAAGAATGAGTGGAAAAGGCCAAATTCTCCTTTATGACCTTCTCAAAAGGACAAACACGCCTACGGGCTCCCTTGACTCTTCATCCAGAGGAGACCAGGGGAGAAGCTGGCACACTGAATGCCAAAACAGGGCACGGATGCAAGGTATTTCTTTCCAAGCCTTGGAGCCAGGATCTTTAAGGGATCCCTGAAGGAATTTCACCCCCTCTTCAAGCTGCCGATCTGGGGCTCTTCCTGAGGCAAAATGTCCCAGGCCTAGGTGGGATATCAAGACCCTTCTCCTGCATGAGGAGCAGAATACAGACTCCCCCAGTGAGCCATGCCAGCCAGTGTTGTTAAAGGCACAGTCGTGCAGGAGCCTACCAAACTCTGATACAAGGAACGTGTTGACATTGGTGATCAGCTAGAGATGGATTTGCCATTTGCTCAAAAGCTTTCAGTAAAGACTGTCAAAGATAGCAGGTAAAGCAGATGCTGGAGGATAAGGGCACTCCTTCAAGGTCCCCTGGGGGGCAGGGTATACAGGGTCAGGGCAGGGGGTCCAGCTCACCTTCCTCCTTCTTCCTTGGGGCCCTGGGAAAGGTCTGGGACTTACTCAAGGGTGGTGGGGGCTTGTCATCAAACATCCTGAGGCTAGTCTAACATAGAGTTGAGGCTGAGGACCGCAGGCTAAGCATGCAGAAGCAGGTGCTATAAGAACATTTCCTGGCACTTGCTACGCACCAGGCACAGGTGTGAGTATTTCACCTGTCTCATTTTGTCCTCATACACCTGAGCTACTACCGTCAGAGCCCAAGTAACCTGCCCAGTGTCACAGATTCTAGTGCTGTTGATTGAAATTCTTACACCACCTGGCCTATCGAGCAGAACTCCTGGGGTCCCTCCCTCCTCTCTGGCTATTCCTCCTTAGTCTTCTTGACTGGACGCCCCCTCATCCCCATGATCTCTAATCCAGGTCAAGAAACTTTGTAAAAAGCCAGACAGTAAATTTTGTTGGTTTGGCAGGCTGTGAGTCTTTGTCACAAGAACTCAGCTCTGCTGTCATAGCTCCGAAGCAGCCATAGACGACAGATAAAGGAATGCAAATGGCCGTATTCCAATAAAACCTTATACACAGGAGAGGTAACAATCCAGCTGCTGTCTGCCAACCCCTACTCTAAACAACAGGTCCCCGCACCCTTCCCCTGGATCAGCCCTTCAATCTTTCCACCAGCTACATTCATGTCTCTGTGATGCCCTCCAGCCTCAGGCCTCTAACTAACAGGAACGTGCTGATGACTCCCAAACTCTTAACTCCGACTCTTAGCCTCCCCCTAGACTCAGCCCCCTCTTTCATGTCTCCACTCGGGTATCCCACAGACACCAGAACTCAGCAAGTCCAAAGCCGAAGCCCTAAATTCAACCCTCCTCGCCAACCTGCTTCTTCTCTCTCAGCTTTTTCCATCTCAGGAAATAACACATCACTCCAGGTGCTCAGGGCAAAAACCCTGACAACGTGTTTGGTGCCAACTTTGCCTCTATCAGTCTTATCCTCAGAACAAACCTAGAATCAGACCTCCTCCCCCGCCTCTTCCAACACTAACACCGGTCATGATGCTAGTCAGCGTCATCACTAACCTGGATTGTGACAAAAGTATCCTAACCCCTCTCCTTCCTCTCTCCCACTCCTTGTCCCCTAAATGTCTATCCTCCACACATGGCAAGAGTGATCAGCCTTTTACAGTAGAAATTAGAGCAGAAAGATTGCTCTGCGAAATCCATCCATGGCTCCAGCTCACTCCCAGACCCACCCTCTGCTATCCAGCCCCTTCAGAGCTCTAACCATCTCTTCTCTCAGCCTTCCTCCCTCTGCCCCAGTCCCACAGGCCCCTTCCTATGCCTCCAATTCACCAGCCACATCCCCTCCTCGGGGCCTTTGCACTGGCTGACACCACCTCCCCAGATAGCTTTCAGGCTCATTCTCTGACATCCTCATGAATAAGCTCACATACAGCTTCAATAGTAGGTCCCTTCCTAAACTGCTACACAAATTTATCATCCTGCTCCCTATTTCCCTTATCCTGTCTTATTTCTCCTCATAGCACTTATCACTATCTGATCATCTATTTATTTCCTTTTTGTGTGTCTTCCCTAAACAGAATGTCAGCCCCATGAGGAGTGGCACTTTGTGTGATTTGCTCACTGATGGAATCCCTGAACTTAGAGCAGTGCCTGTTATGGATCAGACATTCAATATGCTTTAAAACAAACACGTGAACCTACTACAGAAAATACAAAGAACCGACATCTCACCTAACTCTGCAGCACTCTCCTAAACAGACAAGGCATTTTCCTGATGAATAAGTTGAGGCACAGAAGCAGAATGAAAGTAACACAGATCATAGCTGAGCGGATGCTCGAACAGGGTCCTTCTGATGGGAGGCCTGGTAGGCCTCTCACGGAGAATATAAAATACATAAATTTCCTCCGATGAATGCCTCCAGGAGGAGGTTATGTTGTGAAATTACTTTTGTATCTTACCAGATGACTCCCAAAGCAGGGCTGATCAAATTATTTCACCGGTGCCTGTCCACATCGCAAAGAATGAGAGTACCTGCTGTTGATGCTGGCTGAGAACAGGGGAGCAGAGCTAAAGGACAGCTGGCCAGGAAAGAAGCAGGGACGGCGGGCGTTCGATTTCTACCTCCTTCCACGAGAGCAGTGATTTTTCAGCCTTTTGGACCATAGCCTTTATAGAACATCGAAAGATTGGAAGGGTCAGGAGAGAAATTACATTTTAGATCTACTAATGGAGAAAATCCTGACGACAAAAAGCTGATGTACACTCAGTATCACTTTTCCATTAATTTTTATTTGATCAAACCCAACGGAATCTACAAACAACTGGGAAAAAAATATTACACACAACACACAGACGGCCCGCATAAATGAAACATCACGTACTCCTCTAACAGGCAGCGTGTTTGGTGATTAGAACTGTGGCTCTGGAGCCCGACAGCACGGATTTCAGCCATGACTTCACTTCCTCATAGTAGTGAAATCCTGAACAATTCGCTTCACTCCACTGTGTCTCAGTCTCCTCATCCATAAGGGGATTCAAACGCTATCAGCTTCTCTGGGTCACTGAGTTGAATGAGTCAACGCACGAAAGTTCTTAAGAACGGTGCCTGGCATACAGCAGGTGTACCATAAATGCTAACCATATTATTTAGGGGCAGATAATGTGCTATGTCGGGAAGGGTCCACAGTTCATCTGCAGTCATCTCCCAGCCCCAAAGAACCAGAGAGTGGAAACCACTGCTCTGAAGCAGATTCTTAAAACGTGAATCAACGTCAAGGAGGAGAAGAGCAGTCGTGTGCAGCTTTAAAAGCACTCAGAGATCTTGCTACCCACCATGCTTATCACAGTCCAGAAGAGTTTTCAAGGCCCTACCCTCATTCACTACAGAGACGCTCTGAACCAACTCTATTTCATTTCTAGTTTCTGCAGACTGTGATTTCTAGCACTGTGCTCATTAGGACCGAATTCTATTAGAGTACAACAACGGCAACTGCCCCCTGGGGTTTCTTATAAAGGGATTTTATATCTGTTTGTAACCAATAAAAACCTTATTAGATTTAATACATTCAGAGCTTAAGACTCCCCTTCAGTAGGAACTGGTAATCACTTTTTTTTTTTAAGCGCACTGGGATTTTTTTCATTGTAAATAAACTTTTCTTTATAAACATAGGATCACTCTTAAAAGTTTAGAAAATGTAAAGAGAAGAAAGTAATCATCCATTGCTTTCCCTTCCCCTGTCCCCCAACTGTATTCAAATTTTGGTAAACTTAAAGGGGAGTAAGTCTTAACCCCATATGCTGATGTGTCATCTCCCTGAGAACACTACAGCTCTGCACCTCTGTGGGAACTGACCTCCCAAGATTCGATGGGTCTGTTTGGTGGCCCCGTGTGGGCCCCAGAGGTGACAGAAAGGAAAAGGGCTTTCCCTGGGTGCATGCCTGTACCCCGGCAGCCTTGATCAGAACCACAGGGCTGGGGCTGCAACCAAAGAGTCAGCAGTGAGCTCTCAGCAACATGTCCAGCCAATCCCACAGGTGAAGACAAGATGGGCTGGCCCACCCATGTCTGTATGTATCTGGAAATGTTCTAGAAGGAGCTACCTAACACTGATGATGGCTGAGACCTCTGTGGAACAGAACTGAGTGTCTGCGGTAAATGAAACCTTCTTTGCATTGCATTTATTTTTATTTATTTATTTAACAAAAATTTATGGAGAGCCTCCCATATCATGCATTATTACGTCATGCATAGGGGTTATTCTCCTGATGATAAACATTTGAAAAGAGATGCTGCCTTATGATAAGATAAGGAATCAGCAGCTGCCTGTCTCTCAGGGCAGTGACTGCAGAGGAATGGGGAGGGGCTGTGACAGGGAGGACCACACACCACACAGCAGCAGGTGTGCTTTGTAAAATACAGTACAAACTGACTGGCAGCGGTTTCACACCTGCCTGGCGCCTTCCACTCTGAATCTCCAAAATGCAGAAGTGTCTGTCTCAAGCTCTGTAGATGTGAGCCGTCCTGGGCTCTCCCACAAATGCCCTGTACTATCTCTCGCTGCCCGGAGGACACTTCTTTTCTGCACTTCAGCCTTTCAAATAATGGACATAACAATACCAAAGATGCTGTGCTAAGTAATAAACACCTAATGGAGGACAGAGATTGGATCATGGAAAGATACAAACACAACTTAATGAGAAGATGCTAATGCTGGGAACTTTGAAGCCCTACCAGGGTTGGTCGCGGGATGGACCACACTCAGGTACGAGCCAAGTATGAATCACAACAGGTGTTTGCCCCTTTGCAGCTGAATTGTGCTCTTTCTCTTCAGCTCCTCCTGCTCTGGAATAACCAGCTTCCCGTAAGCTACCATGCGGGGTGCAGGACCCAGCCAACGGTACATTCTCAGGAGTGCACGTGTGCACAACGAAGTCACTGCAGTGCCGGAGAGCAGAGCAGGCAAGGTCAACAAGAGTGTCCCAGGCTCCAGGGAAGAAAACAGATGCTCAAGCAGGAAAAATAATTAAAAGACATCTGAGTATAGGTAAAAGACTATTTTTATAAACCTGTAGAGAAGTCAAGAGCAAGACCAGTTAGACCAAGTCAGTGTTAGATCGGGAGTTTATGCTACACAGTAAGTTTATGATCTTGGTCAAGCAGCTCTCTAAGCCTCAGTTTCTTTAATTGTACAAATGCGGTACAGTTCCTAATCCATGGGATCAAATGAAAAACTTACGCAACGCACCTAGTGTAACAGAGCCCCGGGCATATAGATGTTTTATAAACTGAGGCAACTACTCTTGTGTTTGTGGAGGAGTATGTAATGGAGGATGTCCTAGTAAGAGGCTGAGGATAAACAGAACTTTTTCCTTTTTTAAGAACTGAGGATGTAAGCCTTATGCTATGTGGATCAGGTAACTCCAGCCCAAGGGAGTGAAACAGCCCATTGGGACTCTCGGTCCTGCTCTGGCCCCAAGTGATCCAACCTGCCAGTATGAGCCATGTATATGGTGGGTGGGATTCAAGGAAGGACATGGGCAGAAGAGCACTGTCTGAGATTCGTTTCCACAAACATTTCCCATAGTCACACCTTCCATGGCTCTGTGCTGGGTGCTAAGGCTAGCCCAAGGGTGAATAAATCCTGACCTGCTCCAAACTAGGATAGGTCCCCGTGTGCGCAGAACAAAGCAGGTTCCAATGGTGAGGGACAGAGCAAGGGCAAGTACACACAGGTCATTCTTCCACTGGAAGGAGCTCATAGCTAAGGCAAAGATCAAGTGAGAATGTCCTTCAGGAGCCAACCAAAGACCGTTTCAGACAGGAATGAGTCCGCATCTACAAATGAGTATACTGTCAAATGAGAGTGAGTGCTAAGCAGCAGTGGCAGAAGGGTAGGTTGAGGCTGGTCATGAAACTGGTACTTAGAGAGATTCACAGCCCCTGACTTCAGGCTGCCAACAGCAGTCAGAGCAGGCAAGCTGGAACGGATGCATTTCAGCCCGTGTCAAGGTGTCCCCACCACCCAACACTCATCATGGGCTCCAGGGGTGCCAATGGCTTCCTGGCCCCTTCTATGCAGCAGACGCAACCCACGAATTATTCCTGAAAGAGCAAAGACTCTCAGATGAGATGCAGCTGCCAGTCCAATGGGAATGTGGCAGTTAGTAAATGCAACCGCCACAAAAATGAGCGAAGACCGCTTACCATACACCAGGCATGGTGTTCAATGTCTTCTTAGTATTAACTCATTTAATCTTCCCAAGAAGCCTGAGATAGATACTATTATTCTATTACTAATTTTCCAGAAGAGGAAATGAGCACAGAGGTTAAGAAGCTGGGATGAGGGACGCCTGGGTGGCTCAGTCGCTTAAGCTGTTGCCTTCAGCTCAGGTCATGATCCCAAGGTCCTGGGATCGAGCCCCGTGTCGGGCTCCCTGCTCAGCGGGGAGTCTGCTTCTCCCTCTCCCTCTGCCTGCTGCTCTGCCTACTTGTGCTCTCTCTGTCAAATAAATGAATAAAATATGTTTTTTAAATATTAAAAAAAAAAGAAGCTGGGATGACTCTTTAGAACTCTCTGGTAAACGTGCACTGCTGCCATTCACAATTCCTTCTCACACCCTATTATAGTTATTTTCCAGCCAGATCTGTAGGTTAAAGGTGCACACAATGGCTGTGAGACTTAATAAAACCAAACAACTTAGGGGAGCTTTCATGCTCCTACTTTTGCCTCATTAGCACGGTTATAAAGAATTGAGCTAATGGAGCACAGACCGTGTCCTTGACACTTGTGGGTCCACCATATGACCTTGACCAGGCTGACGAGGTGCCGCACTGCTGGTTTTCTCTTCCTGCTGCCATGTGCCCCCAGCTCATCCCCTTGCCCTTTGGCTCTAGCACTTCCTTTTCTACTTAACCTCCTACCACCCAACCCACCCCCCAAACATCTCAATCCACAGCTACGTGGATCTGTGGTCTTAATTGCCAGCAATTAAATGTGAGTATGGACACAGGCTGGAAACCGGGCTAGTGATTTTCTTAGCCAGAGAAATAAAGTGGAAAAGACAGTACTTCACCCTGAGGGAGATATTAACTAAACTAGTTTTATCAAAATCTATTTATTTGGTTCTAGTGACACGATTGTTTAAACTGGCTTTAACTGAGCACTTTGTCATCCAGAAGCAGCCAACAACTACCTTAGGACATCTAAGTAAGTCACACTAGCAGGTAGAGCCCAGGTGCATGTGTGGATGCCAAGACAGCACGTGACCAGGTACATGTGGGATTGTGGGCTAATAGTGACAATTGGATTAGGCTCGAAGCCTTGTATAAACAACCAGGGTCACCCAGAATACCTGGTCCCCAGCTGAATGGCTGACAGGCTCGATTTTTAACTGGCTGGCAGTTCCCCCGGCACCAGCAAAAACTCAGTTTCCAGGGCAGTCTTTCTCTGCAAGCCAACTGGCACAAAGGAAACCAAACACCACGGAAGCACTAGGAAAGAGAACCTATTGATGCTTGTTTCTTAGGGGCTTAGGTTCCTCCTCCTATTGCCTGATGAAACAGCCGCAGGTCCCAGTCTCTGTCCCCGCTGGCTTGTGTCCATTTCTGAGTGTCTGTATCCTCTGTGATCCAAGAAGGCTTAGAGAAAGC
The DNA here is from genome assembly GCF_023065955.2 of Ursus arctos. Lineage (NCBI taxonomy): Eukaryota > Metazoa > Chordata > Mammalia > Carnivora > Ursidae > Ursus > Ursus arctos. Next base: position 23,020,866 of record NW_026622930.1, read on the forward strand.
CCTACGTGGGTAAAAGTACTAATTTAGCAATAGCAACATGTTTCTAGGCCCTGAATGCCTCCATTTAACATTTGACTTTGGCTCAGAACATTATGCCCCCAAGACACCAACATCTCTTTGGTGTTCTCCAAGTCAAGGGTTCTTCAAAGTACGTTTCTCACTTCCTCATTGTCATAGTAATATTTGAGCCATTTCTATGCTCCAGAGAAATAACCAAAGTTTTCTTTTCCTTTATGAAAATCCTAGAAACCGTACTCAGATGAAAGGGAAATAAGACAAAGTGCAAGCAGGAATCAAACTAAAGACTCCTTTCCAAGCAGACCAACCCATCATTTCCATGGACAGAAGCCCTCCCTGGTCTCCTAACCAACCCTCAGTTTTCCAGAATCACTCTAGTACAGGTGCTCTCTGTGAAAGAACACTCTGTCCTAGTGACCTCCCCCATCTCAATTGGCTCATAGAGAGAAATCTAATCAATCTGATCAATTTAGATGTCCCTAAAAAGCTTATTCAGTCCCATCCTTAATCTGAAGAGCTTACCTTTGTATATACTAAATAATTAATATAATTACACAGAATCCATGTAATACCTATGACAAATTATATGCCCCAAACTCTGGACACAACTGCTTGGGAGCCTAATGTGATTTAACAGATAAAACCCACTATTTAAGTAAATCATTTGTCAAACTTTGAAGCCATGATAATGTATGCACCTAGACTTTTATACATATCCTCATAGCTGGCTTAGATGACTCAATCATTTTCTGAAATATTTCTAATTTCCTTATGAACGCATTAAAAGCAAAGCACTCTTGCAAAACCAAACAAAGCCAAACCAAACCACCAATGTTGCTTGGAAACAAACAAACAAAAGACAGCTGCAGTCCAGAGGTGTTCCAGTAGTATTGTCTCAGGGGAACATGAAACCAGGTGCTGCAGAACTGGGCTGCACTCACGGTTTTGCCATGATTTATCTGTAGGACAGGAGTCATTTAACTTTCTTGACTCTCAGTTTCTGTACACAATGTTAAAGGTTTTTGTTTTTCATTCACCCATAGTTCCTCTACTCAAAGATACGCTAAAATGTTAACAGTGGCTCATTTCTTCCAGCCTTTTCTTCAGATAAATTTTTTATCTACAGCCATGTCTTCAGCCACACACATACCCACATTCATAGCTATATCCTAGGAACAATATTGTATAAAACACATGATTGAATTTTTAGCTGTTTTCTGGCCCTAAATAATTCTGGGATTCTAGGAATAACGAGGACTAACAATTACCCCATTGTTGGTGTGGGTGGTGGAGTTTAAAAGATACGTAGTGAACGCCTGCTTACTCAGAATGGCTGGGGAAGGACTCTTACGGATCACAGATATCCCAGATAGCTGAGAGCTGGTCAGCACAGGTGCAAGGTCAAGTGGGCAGAAGGAACAGGACAAAGAGGATAAGGAGACCAGAGACCAGGGCAGCTCTCAGGGGACTCTGTAAGGAAAGAAGCAACACAAAGAGCAAACGTGCAGCCTTAGAGGGACACGTAGAGATGCCAATCAAAACAGCCATGATGAAAAGTCATAAATCACTCCCATAATCAGCAGGAATAAAGAAAACTGGAAAACTGGGAAGTCTCTTACACCACTAGTGCGGTCATCTCAGGCTCTCTGGAGAGCGGTTTGAAAATTTCTATCATGAGCCTTAAAAATAAGATTACCTTTTGATCCAGTAAAGGAGAAGGCAAAGTTGGCCCCCATTGTTGACCCTTCCCTAAATCCCTGAGTCTGTCACATGACTCTCCAGTACCCTCTAACTGTGAATAGGGCAAAATGCCCTGCCCCTTGACCCTGGCCTTAGTCAGCTGACTTGCTTTGTGGTGTTAGTAAATGTGATACAAGCAGAGACTTGAAAAGCATGTGTAAGAATAAGCTTGCCATGTCTCTAGCCAATGACATGAGAACATACTGGAGCCAGCCTGCTGGAGAATGAGAGACAGAGCCAAGTTCCCCTGTCGCCCCAGCTCTGGCTAGCCTGTATCAGCTGACAGCCAGCCAATCAATGCTCAGACATGACAGCAGGCCCAGCCAAGATCAGCAGAGCCAGCTGGCTGACCCCCAGCTGACCCCAGTCAGGTGAACAATAATGCTTACTATTTATGCCACACAGTTGTTTGTTTTGCAGCATTGTCATAGCAACAGACAACTAATACTTCCATCAGCTCCACTCTAAGAATGTGTCCAAAATAAATCATCATAAATCTATACAAAGACCTGGCTACATGTATGCTTATCACAACATTGTTTATTACATGAAAAATATAAAAACTTACATGACAAGAAGGAGATCCTAGTTAATTAGATCATGCCACATCTGTATAATGAAACACCCCCCAGCCGTCGGACATTATAGAAAAGCATTCGGGAAGATGAAAGACTATTTACCATGTACTAAACCGATCATCACACTATGTATAAAATGATACCATATTCGTAAACAGGTATGATTGGAATAAAAAATAAAAAAGACTGACACATAAACACCAAAATATTACTAGTCATTTTCTCTGGGTGGTATGCCCATGGGAGATTTGTATATTCTTGATTTCGTTTATATGCCATTTCTACAGTAAACTGGTGTATCTTTAGAACTGTCTTTTAAACTACTGCTGGAATTAGGAAGAGGGCCCTCAGCAGACAAGGCCACTGGTGCTGTTCATGGAAACACGAGGGACAAACTGAGATGGATAAATGTGGACTGATACCAGTCGGAAGCCAGCGCCACGGAGATGGCGGAGGAAGAGACAAATGCTGGAAGAAAAGTCTGATCAGGGTGAGCGCGGCTCTTTCACCTGACTCCCTCCATTTTCTCCTCTTTAATTTGGGATGGGGAAGAAAAGGACAGCTGCATTATTAATGCATTAATTATGATAATATTCTGTGCACGACAAATACATGTCAAATCATCCTCATGCCAAATTGAAAACTGACATTTCTACTTCATGAATATTGCTCCATCGGTGACATTTATTGTACGTTCCCAATCTTGCGACAGTGAATGTCAGGTCAACTATCAAGCGTTTGCTTTCCTTCCACTTTATTTCCTATTTTAAAGCAGTAGGCTGTCAGTGTTAATTGGAATGCAAAGTCAGATTGCACTCGGAGAATCCGCAGACTCGTGCTTCCCGAACATCTTGCATTGGTCCCGGGAAAACCGAACAGGACCAGGGCTGCCCGCCAACCGCTATCTTCGTCTTCATCCTACTTAAGCCCAAAATCGCCACCACTGCTCCAGCCTGACCCATGTCTACTTTCTGTTTCGTTTTTTCTTCAGAACACTCATCACCACCTACAACACTGTATATTTACCTATTTTGTAGATCGTCTATCACTCTCCATTAGAATAGAAGCTCTCGAGGGAAGGGATTTTTGTCTTATCCACTGCTACATTCCCAGCACCTAGAATAATCCCAGCATATAGTAAGGGTTTGATGAATATTTGTTCAACGAATGAATCACTTTGCGTGAATGGACTTTTTGGAATCTCCAGAGGTGAAGGGTTCCAGCCAAAAATTTCATCCCATTAAAACCATATGCTGCTTTTCTGAATCCCAAGGTTATTAGTGACTGACAAAAAGGGCTTTTTAAGAAAACTACATCATGTATACACAACTAATGAATCATCGAGCCTTACATCGGAAACCGGGGATGTACTGTATGACTAACATAATATAATAAAAAATTATAAATATAAAAAAAAAAAAAAAAAGAAAACTACGTCATGGGGGACCTGGGTGGTTCAGTTAGTTAAGCATCTAACTCTTGATTTCGGCTCAGGTCATGGTCTCAGGGTCATGAGATCAAGCCCTGCATGAGGTTCTGCCCTCAGCGGGGACTCTGCTTGGGATGCTCTCTCTCCCCCTCCCTCTGCCCCTCACCTCCCTGCACCCATACACTTGAACAAGCGTGTGCACGCACTTCTCTCTCTCTCTCTAAAATAAATAAATAAATTTTTGTTTTTTTTTTTTTTAAAAAGAAAGCTGCATCATTTAGGCACTCATTTTTCATCTCCCATTTCATGTTCACTCTTGAAAACCCTCAACTACACCTCCACACCCCTGCTACGTGTCTGTTATATGACTGCCCCATGTCACTCACTGATCACCAATTCCCAACTCCCATGTTTCCTGGAAATTTTCACCAACCCCTTTCTACGCAGTTCCTAAAGCTACCGAGAAGCATTTACTCATGATCTAGTATGTGTTCATCACTAGGCTAGGGAGGAACAAAGAAGAAAACACATAGCCTGTGAGAGGAGAAGTGTATAATATAGTGGGAAGAAAAGAAATCCTTGGATATGACATCATCTGGAAGGTCTGCCATAATTTCAAACTTGCTATGCCCCAAACTGAACTTACCATACATCTGCCAAACCGTCTCCCCTAGCATTTTCCTATGAAAATGGCATGTCATCAATAACATTAATTATACTAAAAGCACAAGTCATTATTCAGTAAATAACATTTTATCAATGATCACATCATCACAGCAATCACAGAAAAGATAAATCATGAATTTTTACCAAAAAAGAAATCAAAAAGAAAAGTGTTTTCTATATTTAAGAAATAAGGAATGAGTGTGTGTGTGTGTGTGTGTGTGTGTGTGAAGGTTCAAATAAGTAAATTCATTTTCAGTGAATAAACATAAAATAATTGCAAACTGCAAAAGAACATTCACGGAAAACAGTTACTAAGCACCCAAGGTTAAAAGAATTTCAGAAAAATGAGGGAGATGTAGCTTGAGCTAGATGTCCAGCATGGTGCAGGAAGTTACAGAAGACACCCCCTTGCTGTCCCTCCCCCACTTCTGAGGGCTGGTAGGCCACAGGAAACCATTTCTACTGTTTCAAGAAATAGCATTCTTCTTATCAAAAAGGCATTTTAAAAATAAACCAACGTTAAAGAATTGTCCTTTAACCGAAAAAAAGTCTACCCCTACATTTTTAAATTAAAATGTGTCTTTTATGATAAGTAGCATAAGAGTTGATGAAGTTATTTCTTTAAAAGTGATCCATGTTGGTCACCATGATTGATTTAAATATGTTATTTTGAAATTCCAAAGTTAGACAATCACTAATCGAGCTTACCCTCCACCAACAGGGGAACTGTGACCACGGGAAACGGTATCCACTAATGATCTTGGGATGTGGGTGCACATGTGCCTATAACCAAGTCCTGACACATTACATCATTAAATGTAGACAGAGAAATCAGAATAGCATCCAAGCAGCAATATGCCTTCTAGGAAGACTGGAAGTCTCCACAGTCTAAAATAATCATTTAATGCTCTTGGAGCACTCTGATCCAGAAAAGGGTTGGTTTCGGATCTAGATTCAGACGGCTGCCCACCATGGCCTCTGGGGATGGAGCACACAAGAGATCTCCCTCTGTAAATAGCCAGGGCCCTGGCATCCGGGCACCCTGAAGATGGGCAGGCTCTACAGACCAGACTACCTAGTGGCCATGAGAAACCCGCCACCTTCCACATGCATGGCTCTCTGGCATACAGCCGAGCATGGAGGGGGAAGCAGGGGAGAGGGAGCCTGAAACTGAAAAGACAGAATGAGAGAAGCGACAGGAAAGGAGTGCAGTCAGGCAGCTCAGCATCGTGTCAGTAGAAACGCCAGATGTGAACTGTAATTACTTTCCCCCCAACTCTGTTGGTGTTTTACAAACCAGGACTGACACTTGAACAAAGAGCCTTGCAAAAGCAGGCAGGAGCTAGCTATGTAAATAGCCAGTGCTTTGGATTTACCCAAAGCCTTTTTCAAAGAGTAGAGATGACAGTGGTGGCAGCCTCCCAACAAACACACCGCAAGGAGCAGGTGCATATAGGTCTGGCAGTGTATAAATTCATCCAGCATAAGGAACACTTAATTGTGAACCCCTCAACCCCCAAGGCTGGGGAGGTACTAACTCAGCGGGATATTTGTTAGTGAGAGGAAGGAAAAGAGGAGGTTTATAAAAGCAGCCTGGAGCCTACGGCATATACCCGGCTCTAGCAGACTTATCACCGAGTTCATTGGGGCCCCTGAGGAATCTCAAGGCCAAGATGCACTCTGCATTATATAATTGTGTGTTTGTACAAGATCATGCGGGATCTTCCCCTCTGTATCTCTACCTCTTTCCAACAACAAAATCAAAAGAAATGGTATTCTTACACAACTATCAGTGTCCAACGTCTAGTAAACGCTCAACGTTTGCAGAGCTGGAAACACTTGAAATGGAGAAAACCATAGCCAGGCTGCACTCCCAACACAGTCCTATTCAAAAACCTCTCATCTTGTTTCTCCGCCAATTTGGGGGTATCTACATTGCCAACAAAATGGAGACTTACCCCAAAGGCAACTAATGCTGCACATAAAACTGAAAGTTTGGTTTTGTCTTCTAAGTTCAAAGATAAAATCAGGCCCCCAATCATCATACTTGGTCAGTTTTATCTCCTAAATTATTTCCTCCTCTGTCCTCTCAGCTCTATCCTCAATTCCTCAGATAACACCTCCTCATTGGTCTCCCTGCCTTGGGTCATCCTCTTCTAATCCATACCCCAGACGGCGGCCAGTTTTCTTTCAAAGTTTGTGATGTGTCACTTTACTGCTCTAAAAACCATCACTTCTGGGCAAGGTGGAAAAAGATGTGATGGGTAAGCTGGAGAAGCATACATGGAAGACGAGCAGAAATGCCAGAAAGCTGCCAATAGCAAGGGTGACGTCCCAGGGATAGCCTGACGGAGTCCCTGGCTCCTGGCACCGCCATCACTGGGCCCCAGATGGGCTGCTGCCCACACCCCCAACCCCTGCCCTCAGCAGTGTGAACTCTTAGGCTCTGTGGTTTCTCTAAGGCTAGGGAAAGTGAGGCTAGGCTTTTGGGCTTCAGTAATAAAATGAGGGTCCTGTCTTCCTTTCAGAATCACGCAGGTGAACTCCACAAACACAGAAAGGTGGCTCAACTACTGGGCAGCTTCAAAAAATTACAAGTACAATCATCTAATCAAACGGAGTTACTTTTTGCCTGTTTCTCAGAACATGGCGAGCACAGCAAGGATCTACTCCCACTCATCTCTATTTCTCAGCCCTCGGCACAGCATCTGACCAGACACAGAGAAACGAAGACCCACTGTCTCTTTTTGCCAGGTTCTGAAAGATAGAATACTGGTGGGATGCTGCTGGAAAACTGCCTGACCACCCAGAGTTGCATAATGGGCTTAAACTTAGAACCAACATGAACCTGACAGAATTCCCTATATTTCCCATCTGAGCTTCAAGCTGAACCCTAAAAAGCTCTATAGCTTAAAAAATTCCAACGGGCAGAATGGCGCCAAGAAAAATCATTCCGCCATATGCCAGGTGTTCTACATATAGTAAGTGACTCATTTAATGTTGATAAACACTGTTATGGATGGAATGTCTATACCCCCCCCAATTCCTATGTTGAAATCCCAACCCCCAACATGATAGCAGTAGGAGGTGGGACCTTCGGGAGGTAATCAGGTCATAAAAGTAAGCTCTCATGAATGGGATAGCATCTTATAGAAGAGACATAAAAGAAATGATTTTTCTCTCAGCCATGTGAAGACACCGTATCTGCCGGCACCTTGAACTTGGGCTTCCCAGCCTCCAGAACTGTGAGAAATACACGTCTATTGTTTAAGCCACCAAGTCTATCATACTCAGTATGAGCATAAGACGAGCCCTTTGAAACAGGTGCTGTCGCCAGTTTCAGAGGAGGAAACCTACCCATGTGGAAATGGAGAATGGGCTCTTGCCCTCTGGACCACAGCTTCTGAAAGTGTGGTCCCTGGGTATCCACACCTCCTGAGCAACTGTTAGGACTGCAAAGTCATGGGACCCACCACAGACCCGCTAAATCAGAATCTCTAAGGGAGGGCCCAGCAATCTAGAGTTTAACAAGCTCTGCTGGTGTTTCTGATGCCCACAAAAGTCTGACAACCTCTTCTCTACAGCAGTGTTTCCAGAAGTATGATATACCTTCCGTCGAGGTTTTGACACATTCGCCACATGAACGAACTTTTTTTTTTTTTAATTTAGCTGCTAGGTATTCATTTTAATATATAATGGGTAAAAAAAAAAAAAAGAAAGAAAAGAAAACCAACACCTGGCTCACACACCGAACCCGTAATTTCATAGACACACTGCTTAGGAAGACGCCAAAACTATTTAAGTCAAACAAGACAATCAGTATAAAGAAAACCAATACTGTCATAGAAAGTGACTAAAAACAGTGAACCACCTGTCTATAAATTACTAAAGTCTGGGATACACATCACCACCTCCCCCCAGTCCCAGCTGTAAACTAAAGATGAGATGAGCCCCACTTCTCACTGGGATTCTTCCAGGGTCCACTACCCTTTCCAAAATCACTTCTACTTGAAACCTAAACTTAAACCTTTTCCGTGCTAATTAAAATTAAGAGGGAGAGAAGTTTGTAGTTCCATCTTCTCTGGCAGAATGAGAGCTTGAGAACCCAGAGAGAAAGGGATAAGGAAGGAGAAAACACTATAAAAGTGGAAAAGGGCTCAGAATTGGGAAGCCACGGGTCATGAAGGCAAAGTCTGCCATCTTCCCCAATTACTGGTCGCAGTGTCACTCACCACCCATCCCTGGGTACTTACTTGTTGGCAAAAAGACGTTCAATCTGGCAAGGTTAAAATGGGAAGGGCAGTCAGGGCCCATATCATAATTTTTCTGCTACTCCTCCTCCTCCTACTACTGATAATAATACTTGCTTACTATTATTATTTTTCATAATAATACCACTTAAACCCCACTCAATAAGAGGTTTAACAAGCCCATTAAGAACAGGAAACCTATTTCCTGCCTGGCACTGTTTACGCACATCACTAGGAGACACTCACTGGCTGGGGGAGCCCCATTAGCTCTAACCAAGAGTCTTGGCAGGAGCTCATGAAAGGAAAATAAATCCCTCAAGTAGAATTACTGTCTGGTCAGTGAGGTCATAGCTCCTGTCTGGCTGAGCTGTACTCTAGGCTGAGGATCCAGAGATGCACCAGGGTCACTGTATGGTCATACTAGAGACAGGGATCGTCCTGCCCCTCTAGCTTTTGAAGCCAACTGGGCACAGTCTGCCAGTACGACCAGCTCTGGGGAAAGCTGAGAGGTGCTAAAGGCCAGTTTCTTATGTACCTTCCTAGCCACTGTTCTTCCATAAGAGACCACATTCCCCACTCTCACCTGGCTCTTCATACTCTTCTTCTGCCTCCTGGTCCCTCAGAACCCGTGCTCTACCCTGGCTTCTTTTGAGCCAAGAGACCACTACTAGACCCATGCTTCCACACAACTTCCCTCTGTGGCCTTCCCTTGAGAAAGGACTGCGTCTACCTAACCCAGGAAGCAAAGTCACCACAAGTGTTTAAGGATCATCCATGGTGGAAGGCCTCAATATCACAATGTCCGACCCAGGTAAGGAGAAGCCAGAAGTCACCTTTCCCAGGAGCTCCAAGGATCCAAAGCGATGAATCCCCCCGGTGGATAGATTCGATAGACCTGTGCCCAGCTCAAACCAGTCAGGAAATACTCCAGTACCAGGGGGGGCTCTCTGAATCTTTCTGCCCGCCCTCAAGCCAAATCACACACCAGCCACAGACAGTGGGCTTTGCATGAAGGCTGGTTTCCTGGTCCAGAGCTCAGTACCTCGCACGCCGAGAGACGCTTTTGCCCAGCAGAGGGCAGCAGCCGTCAGAGGCTGGAGCCACTGGTGTGCAACCATCTCAAGCTCCGGTGAAAAACAAGGCCAGGAAGCGAGGGAGGAAAGGCAGGCGGTTGGAGCCAGGGAGGAAGCAGGAGAGCTTGCCACTTGACTGCTCTGCTGTCAGCTCACACCTCTGGGGGAGGCTGCTTTTCCAGCCAGTGCTCCCCACAGCCCAGTGCTTTCTGGCTAGTCGGCCTCACCCCCAAATGGCCAGTTTGGAAGGCTTTTTGGGTTATTAATCTGGCCCAGCGAGCACCAGCATACTTAAACCTCTTTGCTTTCCCTTACTCAGCTGCTGATGCCACATGGAAAACTAGAAGAAAAAGGAAAGGAGAGAAAAGTCCCAAAGACATTTCCGTCAGAGGTAGTTCTGCTTTGTGCAGAACTGTACTTTGTGCAGCCACTTGCTCTCACCGGCAGCGACGCGGACATGAGAACTGGGCTGACCACCCCAGACACCCAGGGCCAGAGGTCAGTCTGTCCTTGCTGGGCTATGGCCAAAGCCGGCTGAAGAGCGAGATCTGTCGGAGGCATCTGGTTTTTAGACTGCCCTGTGAGAGGAAGCAGGCTTAGCACAGGCTCCGGGATTATTCTGGAACGGTGAGCACCACCACCGCCGAGCTGGATACAACTCATCCCCCAAGACACTGAAGAGTCTTCATTGGGGCAGAACTTTCAAGGAGTGGAGGGAGCCAAATCCGAGTGTTCTGAAATGTTTCAGGGACAGAACCTGGTGAAATGCTCCATGTGCAAGGCATGTCCAGGGTCAGCTTTTTGCCACACACTTAGCCTTCCATCTCACCTGACCTAACGGGTGCGATTGCTAGGCTATTGACAAGGGAACGGAAGGCAAGCCGAGGACCAAGCAGAAGCTGACACCCCACAATCGCCCTGCCATGGGATATATGTGACATTCCTCAGGCACTCCTGGCTCCCCTAAAGCTAAGGAAAGGAAAAACAAATAGTTAACTTAGAGAGACCACAATCCTACAAGACGTGAGTCTCCCTCAGTTTACCAATGTCTTAGCCATCTACAAGAACAAAGCATTTCTATCAATAACCTAGCTTCCAGAGGGAATGTAGATACAATTAAATGTCCAAAGAACCTGCAGCCCATTGACAGATGGGCCCATTGAAGCAGGGGGCAGAGTGTAATGTTCCTCCAGGAAGCTCCCAACTATCTTCATGTTAATGACCTGCTAGAGGCAAAAACAACCTGAACTTGACAATGGCAAGGCCTCCAGTATCCTGTGAGTCTTCTTTAACATATGAAAATCCTTTTGAAATCTCCCTTTTCCTTACCTCCCCCAACCCCATAGTATATAATCAGCCACCCCTCACAACCTGGGGCAGCAGCTCTTTCTGTCCACGGGTCCCCTCCCCGTGCTTTCATAAACCATCATTTTTTTTTAAAGATTTTATTTATTTATTTGACAGAGACAGAGACAGCCAGCGAGAGAGGGAACACAAGCAGGGGGAGTGGGAGAGGAAGAAGCAGGCTCATAGCAGAGGAGCCTGATGTGGGGTTCGATCCCATAACGCCGTGATCACGCCCTGAGCCAAAGGCAGATGCTTAACCGCTGTGCCACCCAGGCGCCCCCATAAACCATCATTTTGCACCAAAGACATCTCAAGAATTCCTACTTGGTCGTTGGCTCCGGACCTCGCCTCACCCCACAGAACCTCACCTATATTCTAAAACCCCATCACTGTAATCTTTCTTCCTGCTTCACCTACCTGTGGATCAGAGTCCAGGCCTTATGGAATCCCAAACTCCTCAGCAGATCGACTATGTAATGCAGGAAGGCCTCAGTCTGTATCTAGCACAGACCCATGTACAGAGTAAGCCCTCAATAAATATTAGCTGATCCTTACAAGGCGCTGCCTATGCTTCCCAACACTCCTCTAGTGTTTTACAATATCCAAAGTGCTTTTACGTTTATTATCACATTAGCACGTAGCAGCAACTCCATCAGGTAGACAGCCACCATTCATTCCATTTTCTAGGTGGGGAAATGGAGGTAAAAAGAGATTAGCCAAATGTTAAATGGGAGAGACTAAACTGAAACTGGTGTGAGGTTCTACTCTTAGTCTGCTATGAACCTGAGCTTGAAATCATGGCCTAATATGCTGATCCCCTTTGCTTTAACCATCAAGGCACCTTGATTGTCAAAGCACTGGATGTGGCAAACTCCCCATGATTTCAAAATTCTCTCACACTAGGAACCTTCCTTACCTGAACCATCAGATTCAGGGAATCAGGCAGGGGCAAGAGCCTTCACTTCTAGGAAATCCAAGGAGTAGAGCTCCACTTATAAGGGAAACAGTAAGATGAAAGGCCCTGTTTGTGCAAGTTGATGACATCCAAACGGAGTTGACTGGCACTAAAAGGCAAGCTTCTTTGGACCCTCACTCGTACTGACTCCTTGATCTGTCCACTTAATGACTATTAACTAAGCACCTTCTATGTTGAAAGAACGATCTTGAGGACTGTGAGGGAAGATGAAATAAGCACAAGGCAAAGTTATCCCTGCCTGTAAGGCACTTACAGTCTATTTGGGTAGACACCATATGGACATTCAAAATAGCATGGGCTAGTACATGCCAAATGCCAAATGAGCAGTGATGATAATGAGCATTTTAAAACTTCAGAGCGGAGCAGCACTGAGCGCTAAGGAAGTCAAAGAAGGCTGAACAGAGGAAGTGGATCCCAATCTGAGCCCGTAAGTGAGGGCAAGAAGAAGAAACACGGAGAAGAGATTTAGTGGAAGGATTCTCAACATGGGGCCTGGGCGGTTTGGGGGCAGATACTGAGTCCTCACCATTACCACCAACCCCATGTGCCAAGCACTGTGCTAGACTGCACAAGGTTTGGGCAGAGGAATGTGCAAAATCTACTAGGGAAGCAGTGAAGACATCAGCCCAGCGCCCAAGTTCATATAAGTGATGAGCGAGCAGAAGGCTAGCTGAGGACAGAGCACAAGCTGACACCCTGCAGCCTCCCCCCGCCCCCCACTCCTGGGTGGGATATGTGTGACATTCTTCCAGGAAGCTCCCAGCTGTCTTCACGTTAGCACCTTGCTAGAGGGAAAAACCACCTTACTTTGACCATGGCAAGGCCTCCAGTATCCTGAGGGTCCTCTTTACCATATGAAAGTCCTTTCGGACACCTCCCTTTCTCCTTACCTCCCCCAACTCCCAAGTATATAATCAGCCACCCCTCACAACCCCAGTGCAGCAGCTCTTTCTGCCCACGGGTCCTGTCCCCATGCTCTAATAAAGCCACCATTTTGCACCAAAGACATCTCAAGAATTCTTTCTTGGTCATCGGCTCCGGACCTCACCCCACTGAACCTCACCTATATTCCAAAACCATCCATCATAAGGACAAGTTACAAGTGAGCCGAAACATGACTACCAGGCCAAGAAATGGAGACTTGATTCCAAGGAGGAAATACATAAGCTCCTCAACCGTTATGCCTCATGGAGGTGGGGCTGGTGCTCCACCGAGAGATGAAAATGGCCTGCAGGTGGGGATAACCAACGGCACCTGGGGAAACACTTGAAAAACAGTGATTCTAATTTCAGGCAAACATTCCCCAAAACAAAAGAAGGAACAAGGAATGGGTGAAGTAGGAGCCCAGATGTCTCTAGGTAGAAACCATGCTCGGAGACATTCATGAGCCTCTGGTGAAGAAGATTGGGAGGCCATTCTTGACAGAGCCAAGCTTATTCATCTTTCCAGGCAGGACTGGGAGGAGAGGGACCAAAGAGGGCAGAGACAAAAGATGTTCACTTAAATCAGCCAGTCATCGGCATCCAACCCAGAATTCACTTCTTCTCTCCATTATTGTTTTATTATTATTAGGCCTTTCTTCCCCCCTAAGTATTTAAAATGCTGCTGTAACAGTAAATATCACCTCTGGCATATTTGTCCTGGAAGAAAAGAGTATGATTTGGAATACCTAATTGAAATGTGCTCCAGCAGATAAGGCGGCTGCAGAGACTGACATTTAGGTAGGAGACACTACGGAAGACAGGAAATATGACTGTTGCTGCCTCAGAGGCAAACGCCACTCTCACAGAATGGAGCTGTGCTCCAACTCTGCTTCCCCCTTCCTCCCCACACGGCCCCACTCCCCAGATCTCTGCTATAGGGTTCAAAGCTATCCCGGCTCTGCCTTTAGCACCCCACCCTGCTACCATTGAGAATGCCATGGGACAGGTGAAAAAGGATGTCAGCATTCTCGTTCTCTTTTGCTGCTACATACACATCTCAAAATCCAGGGTAGGTCTTATTTCTTGATAACACGTTCACATGGAGGTGGACAGGCCAGACATGAAAGGAAAGGAAAAGATCTTGTCAGGACATCTCAATAGGTCTCATTAAAAAGACTACTTTATGCCACTTTGGAAGAAACGTGGTAAGAGACTAAAGGTTATCTGTGCTTAAGGCCAGCAAGCCCTGTCCATTGCTAACTGGATATCATTACTTCTCAGAAGATAGCCCTAGATAAGGGTTAATTCACCACTCATTCTCTTCACCTGAGCTCCGGCATAAAGACAGCTCAACCAGCTAACAATCCGACCTAGTACAAGTCACAGTAAGCACATTTTCCTCAAAACTATTTGCATCATGTCTCTATCCACCGAAGTGGCTGGTTTTATGCCTTTGTGTACTGTCCTCACCCTAAATATAGGCTGGTCCTGTCACTCACTTTTAATGACCAGAATATGGTGGAAATGGCACTGGATGATTCCTGAAGCTCAGTCATAAGAGGTCTTGTAGTTTCTATCTGGCTTTCTGAGAACACTTGCTCTCAAGATCCCCCCACCTGGAACCCAGCCATCATGCTGTACGAAGCCTAGATCACGTGGAGAGGTCACATGTAGGTTCTCTCCAGCACTGTCTCATCAACTGCTATCCACGGATGTGAATGAGATACCTCTGATGCCCCTGCTGATCAAGACACCAGATAGTTGATATCACATGAAGTAGAAAAAAACTTAGAACTGCTCACGGTCAATCCACAGAATTGTGATACATAATCAGAAGTTTTAATCCACTAAGTTTCGGAGCAGTTTGTTTTACTACAATAGGTAATTAGAAACAAAAATTAATTTAAGTAGAGAGTTGCCGAAACAAAACCCCATTGTTACTAGTGTTCAAACCTATGCTATTTTAAGGCACCCAGATTCAGGACTTAATTTGTTACTACAGTATAATAAAGTCTATTCAACCTAAGATAATCATAATGGGAAAAAAGCATCCTGAGAAAGCATAACTCTGATATGTATTTAATCTTTTAGGGATCCATCTCTATAAATGAAGTCCTGAAACTTAAATGCAACTACATTTCAGAGTAACTCAGGAAGTTATGGGATGAGATCTGCAAGAATCACTTGTTACTCCTTCAAGCCAGAAGTCGCACAGAGTTTCCTCCAAGAGTTTACTAAAGTCTCTTTTCCCCAACATTCCAATACAAGGGTCTCCAGACCAGCGTGCCTTCCAAGAGCTTTGGTATAAAGAGAAATTCTGGGTGGGGAAGCCAAACTCTATACCAAAGTCTACTTCAGGTGCTGAATGATTCAACAGAGATGGCTACAATGACCCAGCTCACTCTTAATAACCCCCTCTGCACGGACTGCCCTAGAGGCCAGCGGGCAAGTGAGGGGGTCACATCTTGGAAAAGCCAGTGAGCACCTTGCCCTGAGGCAAAGGTTATGCTGTCTGTATCTCCAACAACGATTTAATTAGAAAGCATTGCTGTTTGTTAAATAAACACTCATACATTATGAAACACATTATCCACTCTGCCCAGCAAGGTTGGGACCTGAATTCCTGGCTGAGAGAAAAGGGTTTGCTGTCTCTGGGAACGTGCCAAGCCCAGCCAGGGCGTTACCAGAGAAGACAATGAGACCTCTCCAGCATAATTTTCAGTTGTCAATTTTGGGGGCGTGAAGGGGGGGATCCTATACTTTCAAAAGTCTGGTTTGACCAGAGCAGTTTCATAGAGTTCATCTATCCCAATGTAAGTAGGTATGTCTGGTTAAAATTGGGGGGAAATCTTCCAGAAAAGAGAAGGCCCGACTGAATCACCCCTCTTACAATAGATAAGGATCACCTGCAGCTTGCTGCTCCTAGCTCCAACCTACCCTCTCCCAGCCACTGGCCTTTTTCTGGCAGGCACTAACTTCCAGACTTCAGACAATTCATTTTAGCAAACACTTACTGAGGGTCTTGCTACTAAACAAAGCACTGCAGAACAGGCCAAAGTGAGGAAGTACAACCTAACTTACAACCCAGAAGAGGCTCGCTGCAGACAAGTACACAACTAACTACCGTGCAAAGCCAAGCCACGTTAGATGTTATAAGAAACCCAGAAACCAATCACTAGCGAAGGCTTAGAGAAAAAGCTGCTGCTCTCCTGCCCCTACCTGCGTCCAGCCCGCATCCCCACCGATCCGCAGCTGCCCCACCGGTATGCTCAAGCGTCCCAAACTCGTAGAAGGCTTTTACTGACCATACCGCCTTGTGTATGCCAAACGGCAACGATTACAAAGGTGGATAATGTTCCACCGGAACAAGGCCATCGTACGGGCTCCTGTACCATATTCTGCGGGTGAAGGTCACGAGCACTGGGAGCGGCAGTAGACAAACCTGTCCTGTTCCAGCACGTGGGCGCTCCTGGCTGGCGGACCAGACGCAAACACCGAAGAACCAGGACCCTGGGGAGCAGGTGCCGTGAGAGGGGCACGTGGACCTGCCAGCCCAGGTGAGCATGAGCCTCCACACGCACACGCACCCACCTCGCCCGCAGGTGAGAAGGCCCAGCTACCTAAGGACTTCCCTGCACCTCCACGCACGCCCCCGCCCCTCCCTGACGCCGCACCCCTCCCACTTCCGCCCTTTCCGGCCACTGCGTCTGGAACGTTCCTCCTCAGCTGTGGAGCCCCGAGCGCCCGGAAGTCAGGTACTCCAGCTCGCCGGAGGCGGCGCTGCTCTTTGCTCCCCCGGGTCAGGCTTAGAGGTGGTCGAGTAGCAGCGCCATGCCGCGTCCCTACCCTCGGGGTCCGGACGCCCCTCCAGATCAGTCTTTCTAGGGACGGAGTTGCCTTCAGCTCAGGGCAGCACTGCGCGTCTCCACGACCTCCCTGTCCGCCAACGGGGTCCCTCTGAGCCAGACCTTCCTGCAAAGGGCCGGCTGAGCCAGGGGCTTGTGAGGGTGCCGGTCTGGCTGCTGGCCCTGAAGCCGTCGAGACTGCGCTGTAGTGGCCGCTGGCCCGCAGGCCCCAGCAGCTGGTGCTGTCCTGGAGGGGCCGCAGGAGGAGCAGGAGTTCCCCACGCTGTGCCCGAGGCCAGCCCGTGCAGCCCCAGGGCCCCTTGGCAACCCGGCCGCCTAGAGCCAGGCCATCTTAGCTTTTACCTGGGCGCCCGCTGCCTCTGGGGGGAACACAGGAATGCATATGCTGCTTTCTGTGCTGTGTCTTTCATTCTTGGAAATATTTGATTTTTTTTTCCACATAAATCCACTTCGACTACTCGAAGAGCATCACTTGCAATAAAGGGTTAATGAAGGGGGAAAAGGTGAATAATGCCAAGTACTGTCAAGAATGTGGCACTTTGGAACTTTTTCTTGCGCATGGCTGGTGGGAGTTTAAACTGGTACAGCCCTTCTGGAAAGCAATCTGGAAGCTTTGGGTGTAATTAAGCATGTATACGCCCTATAACCCAGCAACCTCACTCCTGGGAATATATTCCCAAGAAGTTCTCACTCAGCACCATGCACCACGTTGTTGGTAAAAGCAGAGCGCCAACACTAGAGTCGCAGCTGTGGAAGACAGCGTGGAGGCATATAAGGAAATGCCGTGCAGCAGTTACAACGGAGAGGCAATGTATACGGAGCAACATGAACAGATCTTGAAAGCACAGTACTGAAGGAAAAAAAAAAATCGAGAGATACAGCACACTGCATTAATATAAATTTAAAATGCATAACAAAATTATATGACATATCTTACAAAGATATATGCTTATATACCCTTGCATATGCTGATATATTCTTGTATGCCCCTATATATATGTCAGGGGCATACATGAATATATCAGCATATACAAGGATATACAGGCAAATATACATATTTATTTGTAATGGGTGTCCCATTACACAGGGAAGGAGAATAGGAAGTATGGTTAGGGGTGAAGGAGAAAAATAAATAAACCCAGAGAGGCCTTGCACTATTGGTGATGATGTGTTACAAACTGAAAGGCTTATATTCAATTCTCTTTACCCGAGGTCGAAAGGAAAAAAAGCATTGTACCTGATTGGGGCAAAATATGAGATTTGTGTCTGAACTGAATTCATATATACATTATGTGTGTGTGTGTGTGTATAGATAGATAGATAGATAGATATAGTGTGGTGTAGTGGTTTAGGAGGACAGGCATTGATGTCAGAAAGACTTGGTTTTGAATTAGAGCCCTATTGCTTATTAACCATGTCTGCAAGGATTAAGGAGGGATAACGTATGTAAAGCACTCAGCACAGAAGCTGATGCAAAGCCAGCAATGAGTAAATGGTAGCTATTCTTAATACATAATATAATTTATCATTTTTTTCATCTTCCTTCTACTTTATCCACACACCTTGAAACATTTTACATGGTAAAAAATCATAAGCTTCTTATTGGCTTATGGTTTATACTCTCCCTACATCCAAGAGATTGGGAGGAATTATATATGATTAATCAATAAGAAAAACAACAATCAGGGATTAAAAAAAATAGAGCAGATGTCCTCTAAAGGAAGCAGAACGAGTAAATACTCAGCAGGTACCTGAACAGAGCTGGTGACTGCAGCTGGCCACAGAAGTTGGCCCAAGACCCATGGAAACGGAACTGGGAAAGGGAACTGTATGGGCTTCGTAGCTTTAATTTCATGGCAAGTAAAGCTGACAAAATCCATTGCAGCAACACACTCTGCTTCTATACTTTACCACTGGGTCTTCAAGTTGGAACTGGTGGATAACATGGAGCACAATACTGGCAACAAGGGTGGCGAAGACCCGGAATGTCTGTCTAAGCAGGTGATGTATCATGCACTGAGGGCTGGACATGAAATTGTTAGGAAGGAGGAAGGGGGTGCTCAAGTCATATGTTTGGGTCTCTCGCTTTCTGATAATGTCATTAAGCCCAGGAGAAGAATTTGATGACTCAGGAGGAAATGCTGGTTACCATGACCATTCGTCTTTCTCATGTAGTATAAAAGTCAAGCTTCCAAGCTCTGAAGCCACACCACTAGGTTCCCATTCTGCTGTGCCATGTACAGCTCTGTGAGCGTGGGGAACTTAAGCTCTGTGTGCCTCAGTGTTCACATCTGTAAACAGGGGTGATAGTATCCACATCATAGAGTTGTTCTGGGGATTAAATGAGTATTCTTAAGGCCCTTCCAGGGCTGGATACATGGTAAGCACCACGTGAGCTTTATGAGCATGTGTAAAATAAATGAAAGAATAAATATCAGATGCCATAAGCAAGCATCTGGCAGGTGCTGGACTGCAGGAGACTCTGACTGGATTATCTAACAAGTACCTGCAGTGTAGATCCTCTTTGAAGCTTGAAGCACCAACTGTGAGGAAGGCAAAGTTGTCTCCTGTGAACAGTTAGATGCTGAGCTCATAGTCTCACGCAGATAAAATAGACTCTTTTTTTTTTTGCCAGGCACTGGAGGGACGTGTTAAAGCACGGCGACAAGTGGGGCACCTGGGTGGCTCAGCTGGTTAAGCATCCGACGCTTGATCTCAGCTCAGGTCTTGATCTCAGGATCATGAGCTCAAGCCCTGCGTTGGGCTCCACACTGGGTGTGGCGCCTACTAAAAACAAAACAAAACAAAACACCACAGCAACAGCAGTAATCCTATAGCTGTCATAATAACTGAAGGCCACTTGGTACTTGTCTTTGTGCCAGGACCTTCATGCATCTTAGTTCTCCTCCTCAAAACGAAGGAGGCACTGTCATTAGCCCCATTTTACAAACTAGAACACTAAAGCTCAGAGAGGTTGAGTGACTGGTTCAAGGCCACGCAGCCTGTTAAATGTCAGTCACTTGGCTCAAACCCTGTGCTCTTTCCACGAAATTATACTATCCCTTCCTTATCCAATTAAACAGGGAAGGGAGAGAGTATTAAAATGGGAGATTTCCTAGATGTCTTTTCTTGCCATCATCTGCTAGGGAGAAACCCAATGACCACAATTCTACTTCCTTGAGGATCTTTGAAAATAAATATCAGGCATTTGTTAACACAGAGAAGCTTAAAGTTAACATATTCCTTCTTTTTCTAGGGCAACTAGCATGATGGGCGGTATTGATATGCAAGGCACACTCCCTTGGCAAAGAATCTCCAGAGAGCATATTAGAATGCAGGTAAGTGGAAACGATGTTTTAGCAACAACCCTGAGCCTAACCTAATTTAAATTTCTAATAAATCTTTGGCAAAATTTCAGGATGTGAATTATTATTTAGTAACACATTACATGTGATATGCCTCAGGACTGATCATGACACATCAGCAAGTCCCAGCACCAAGATTGGTATCTGCTAATTTAAGAAGCGCCATTAAAGGGGGCGCCTGGGTGGCACAGCGGTTGGGCGTCTGCCTTCGGCTCAGGGTGTGATCCCGGTGTTCTGGGTTCGAGCCCCACATCAGGCTCTTCCGCTATGAGCCTGCTTCTTCCTCTCCCACTCCCCCTGCTTGTGTTCCCTCTCTCGCTGGCTGTCGCTATCTCTGTTAAATAAATAAAATCTTTAAAAAAAAAAAAAAAAAAAAAAAGAAGCGCCATTAAAGTCCACCTTCACACATTTCCTCTAGAGTCAGTAAAATGCAATGCCTGATATTACACCTTTTGAGATTTGGCTGTTTTTAAGAACTTTGAATTGTTGAGAGCTCTGGATTAAAATGGAAATGCCATCTATGCTATTATTATTTAACAAAGAATAATTGCCAATTTAACTAGCCTCTTGGCATTCATCACAGAATAGAGTATGGATTAGTGGTGCCGGGAAGCCTGGGGGAGGCTGAAGAATAAGGAGAACCCATGGAAACCATCACTTCTTCGCATTTTCCTTGGAAAATGGCCTATACCCATCTATTCAGCGTCAGTCTGGGCTATAGGAGAGTTTCCAGCCAGTGGGGGCAGGGCTGGTCCATAAGGACACACACATGGGAGCCTTCCCTTTGGGAAAGGAAACTAGAGCTCTTCACAAACAGGCTCCCAGTCTCTCATTTCAACATCATCAAAATTTAACATCTTTCCATAGCAGCCAATTGCATTATTCATTTTGTTAAAAAGACAACCTCCAAACTGAAACAACAAAAGGATAATTAAAGACATAACTTAACCTCTTCTGTTTTCTTCTTAGAAGACATGTTTGTTTGTTGTGCTTGCACAATGTTGTTGGAAAGAATATTCTTCTCTTCCTCAACAACATTCCATCATTGGTTCTTACTAATATTTTGAGTTTATATTTAATGACATTATACTTTATATATATACAATATATGTGCATATATAAATATATGTATGCACATATAAAGAGAAATAATCATCCTGTTCCATATAAAGGTGAGGGATTTGAAGCTCAGCCAGATAAAGTGATTTGTCCAAGACCACAAGGCACGGTGACTATGCAAGTCAAAGGTTCTCTCCTCTGAGCCACACATCTTTGGAGTGGGGCAGCTGTGTGACATTTCTCACTCTCCCCTGCACCCTGTTGCACTAGGGGGACAGGACGAAGGATGCCGAGGGATGGTATGATTGTGTTTGCATGGCAAAAAAAAAAAAAAAAGAAAAGAAAACAACGAAAAATAAACTAGAACCAGAAGACCTGGGCTCTGCATCCCTTCTTAGTTGTAAACCTTGGGAAAGTCACCAATCCACTGCATGACTCAGTTTTCCCACTTATTAAACACCAATCTTAAAAACTCTGTCCTGCCCAATGCATAAAGACGTTGCCACAAAATTATAAATTAAAGCTTTTTGAAAGTTGATCCTTACAGTGCTATTTATTATGTGCTTAGTATTCAGGCACAGTACTAACCTCTTCTTACCGGTTACCTCATTCACCCTCACAATGGTCCTTGAAGTGGAAGCCATTAGCCATTAGCAATGGCTTTGTATAGATGAGGAAATAGAGACACAGAGATGGTAGGCGACTGCCCGAGACAATCCAAGTTGGTGAGTGGCAAAGTTGAGGGGTGAGCAGCCCTTGGGCTGCGGAGCCTGTGATCTTGAATGTTGTATGCTGCATGTATAAAGGGCCACGTAAGGGATCTGAAGGCTCGGTGGATGACTGGAAGGTGAGATCCAGAGACATATCAAGTGGACTGTCTCCCCCAGAAAATGGAATTGGTTGTTCCAAGTCTGAAAAACGCTGGAAGACACTCCCCTGAACCACCGTTCTTGCTGATCTCAGAAAATGGGCCCATAAAGGCTAAACTGTCAGCCTTCACCACCACGCCTCTCCCCTCCGGATTTAGGCTCCTGGTGCTCTGAGCCTCCCGCAGGTGAAAAAGATTAACAATCTAAGGGGATGCTTGGGACCTGGAATCACAGACTAGCAGCCAGAGTGGCTGCTCCCAGGTGTAACCAACTTGGAAGATTCTCTGTGTAGAATGTTTTGTTTGACAACACATGTAGATGTCATGAGAATCATACTCTCTTCTTTTCCTTTGAAGGCCAGATTCTGGAGCCTCTGTCCTAAATAGTGCCCCCTCTAGGCTTCCTGGGCCAGAAGCAGCCTGTTTCTGGCTGTGCCTCTATGCTGGTGGGCCAGGGAGGTAGCAGTGAGCCTGAGGAGCCAGGAGGAAGGAGGCCCAGCTCCAGCTCCAGCTCGCCCACAAGTAAGCACACACCCAGTGGCACCTCACTTGCTTGTGACTGCCAAGCTGAGTAAGTTCAACGTATTCTCCCTCCTTTCTTTGTGAGCACTTGGTCGTCCTCCTAATAAGCCCTCCATTAATTAGAAGGAGGTGTCAATGTGCCAACAAAATTAGCAGTTTCAATATCTCCCTAAAGTGTGAGTGTTTCAAAGGAAATGAAGGCTCGGTCACTCCCTGGTTATTTTTACTCTCTGCCACCCACCTGCCTTTTGGGCAATCTGTTCCCATCAGAATACACCCTTCATCTCCCTCGACACGCTCTTCTCTCCCTGCCTTTCTGGTTCTTTTTAAAAAATGTTATGTCGTTTCCCTCTGCTTTTCAAACTTGATAAATCCCAAGTAGGCTGTATTTATCCTCACCCCCTCACCACCAGCATTATTGCCTGGTAGAAAGAGTTAATAAGGCAGTTGCTGTTGGGCACAGCTGACCTGGAGAGTTATTTGTTCTGTGAGTTTAAAGATAAAACTAAATGGGCGAGAAGAAAGAAAAAGAGCAAGATTTAGATACACTGGGTGGGGGGTGGGAGCTGGGGAGAAGGAGAAACATAGAACTTGTGACAAAGCTGCTCGGCTCCCTGGACTTATCAAAATTGGAACTTTGTTACCGTGAAATCACAAGTGTTTCTCCTCCTCAAAGGATAAGCATCACTGTCAAGCCTCCCATGGATGAATGGCCTCCCTGGATTCTTGCTGATAGAAAACTTTCCTGCAAGTCTGAGAAGGGAGGGGTGAATGGAGCAAGGGCCCCCCAGGAGGGGAGGAACAAAGCTTCTGGGGCTAAGATTTGGAGACAAACGCAATCTGGGGATCCCTGAAAAGAGTGGGTCTCAAAATCAGCGAGGACTGGAGCAGGGCTCACCAGTGAGTGCTCAGGTGCTTCAAGGAGCAAATAAAATGAGGCCCAGACAGCCCCAACTTCACATTCTTCATTCTCGGGGCTCCTGACACCAGCTACCAGCAACTCTACATTAGGCGCCCGATATGTTATGGTTGAAATGAATCAAAGACCCCTCAATACCTATTTGGGATCTGAAAACACAGACAAGGGACGGGGCAAATGACCCACATGTATAAAGAGTAGACTAAAGCAAACACAAAACCAGAAACCTCTGCCTACAGACATTTTACAGTCTCTGTGCTTAAAAATAACAATAGGATTTACTCCTTTCGGTTGCTGCAGAGATAAATTGAAATAGTCCTAAGAAATAAATTCGCAATAAGTGCTGTTTATTTTTATTTCCTGACTTCTTGCAAGTTGCTGGGACTTCTTGAGGGCCATGGGTAGAGGTTCTGAGTGGGGAGGATGATACTAACTAGCTCTTCCCCCTTTCTAAGATGACAAGGCCCCTTTCTTCCATCATCATCCTGTGTGCATAGAGGTAATCAGGATTCTGTACTGTTAACCCGAGGAAGGAAGAAAAGAAACCACTGTTAACACCTACTATGTGACCGGTCTGTGGCTTGCTGCTTGTTATTTGAGGAAGGAATTATTTTCCACACCTGAGAGATATTACTTAGGCTGTGGATGTTTTAGTAGCCCAGCCAAGACGATTCTGTTAGCAAGTGGTGGAATGAGGACTGAAATCCAAGCCTTCCTGAATTAAAATATTCTGGGACACCACACACAAATACCACGCCAAGTCCCACCGCTGACCTACTGATCCAGTATCAGGGCAGGGCCTAGCTTTTGTAAATGCTGCCCAGGGTTTCACGACCAGCTGGCCACGTCTGAGAACCTCTGAGCTACCTGATCTCTAAGGGCACCTCCCACCCTAATAGTCTATAATGAGAAGACATTGTTACTCTCTTAGCAGCCGTATGAATTTTTTTTCCTTAGGGAGAGTTTTGCCCTTGTTAAAACACAAACATGCTTTGATGAGCCCACATAGAAAAGGGGAACGTGGGAGTTCCAGGGAGAAATAGGGGGAAGTGAAAGGGGGCAGAGAAAGGGGGAAGATAAAAGGGGAGAGGAAGGATAGAAGAAGAAAAGAGGGTAGGAAGACAGAGGGACAGGGAGACGGAGGGGATAAAGGGACAATAGAAGAGGGAGAGCGAGTGTGGAATTTCCGGTGGAAATCAGTAAGAAGGCCAAGTTCTGCATTTGGATTGGAAAGGGGGCATACACAGATAGGAGGGGGAGAAAATAAACTGGAGCTGGGTTTTAACGTTATAGGTCCATTCATAACAAGAATAAAGCAAGCCTCAATCCTTCAGCTAAAGCCAAAAAGAAAGGCTTAGACTGGCCCTTCTCTGGTGACACAGGGCCCTACATCTGTGTCTATTGCTCTGTAGCTTTGATGATGAGAGCCTCATAGACTGAGTGCTAGGTGCCATGCATGTATGAGCTCGCAATAAATTCTTTCATCTCGTCTTTAACCACCTATGAGAGGTCCTGTATGACCCTTATTATATGGATGGAGAAATTGAGGAAAACAGAGGTTAGAAACTTGGACAAGGTCATTGACACATCATTAGTGTCGGGCCCAGAGTCTGAACCCAGCCAATCAAACCCTGTAACCCTCGTGCTCTAGTGTTACACTGCATTGACTCCTAAAGGTTTTATATCTCTTATCTCATTTGTTATAAGAGTGACTATAAAGATATGTATTGCTGTCCTCATTTTACAGATGAGGACACTGAAGCTCAGAGAGGTCACATGAACTACTTAAGGTCACATAGTTGGTACATAGGTAGAACTTAGATTTGTCCCTCACTCTCCGAATCCAAACGTCCTGTGCTCCTTCCAGTCTAATCCCCATGCCGTGCAAGGCTGTCCTCAGCCATACCAGGCAGGTCTCCCAGTCCCTTCTGTGGAGCAAATTGAACCTTACTAATAATGGCCTACTCACCCAAAAATATCTTCCCTACTGATGCTTACCTGAAATTCTGGCATGAGTTCTTTGGTTTTGTTTTTTTTATTTAACTGACACTTTAGTTTTCTTTTCAAACACAATTACCATCAAAAAGAGTAGTTATTTGAACTTCCCTGATAAGCGCCTGTGAGTGACTTTAGTAGGTAGTCTCCTTTTGGATACGAACACCGAAGCTGCGCCCTGGTTGCACAAAGTGGGCGCTGTCAGGGAGAAACCAAGGGAAAGACAAGATCATGGTGGTAGCAGCTTGCAGGACCAACTCTGTCTTCTCCTTTAGGAATCCTCTTTAGTAAGTTGAAGGATTCCTAGAGGTTCTTATTCGACTAAACTATCCGACAGGGAGAGTGAGGGTGGTAAGATGGGGGCAGTGGGAGCAGCTTGATGTTCAAACAAAATCAAAATGAACAGATGAAAGACAAGGATGTAAGGCCCAGGATGTGAGGAAGTAATGTACTGCAGTCTAAAAGTTCACCCGGCATTCTACTCCACATCCTCATCAGAGATAAGAGCTGAGAGGTTAATGGAATTGGAAGAGAAAAGGTAAAATTAGACTGCAGATTATTAAAAGATATGACCAACATCACTGCTAACAAAGCGTTGCTTAGTTCATTCATACATTTATTCATTTATTCAGAAAATACGCACTGGGGTCACTTGTGTACCATTTACTGTCCTAGAAGCTGAGCACACTGATGAAGCATTGACAGTCTAATGGAGGCAGCAGAGAAATGAACAGACAATTATCTGAATCAGTGTGGCAAGCCTGATGCACGTGGGGTGTGGGTGGCAATTTTGAAGGGGACATCTAACATACACTGAGAGGATGGGCTCAGGAAGGGCTTCCCAGAGGAAACAACACATGAGCTGAAGCTTAAAAAATAAGGGCTAGCAAGTAGACAGAGGAAGAAGGAAGAAGGGCATCCTGGAGAAAGGGAATAGGAACAGCAAAGGCATAAAGATGAGAACACAAAGTAGTTTTGTTTGGATGAACGAAGACCTACTTAACTAGGTGTAAGACAGCGTCCTGGATGCTGAGTAGAGTTGAAACAGTGAAGACGGCGAAGCATCCTCTTAGTAAGAATATAGAACTGGTTAGGTTGGACCTGGTTTCTCTGACCAAAAAATAAGATCTACTACAGCTTACTACAAAAAAAGAAAGAAAGAAAGAAAGAAAGAAAGAAAGAAAGAAAGAAAGAAAGAAAGAAAGAAAGAAAGAAAGAAAGAAAGAGAGAAAAGAAAAAAGAAATCAAATCTGACCCTCAAATCTATCTTCTTGGGGAATCACCCTTATTCCACTGAGTCCAGTGAGTTTGTCCTGAGAGGCTTCCACCGCCCTAGCCAAGGGGTGGGAAACCATCCAAACTAGGACAATGAGATGCTCCTTCTCTGGAATTTGAACCTTGAAAATAAAAATGGCTAATTATTGACAGAAGAGAGAAAGATTTTGATATTACAGCCTTAGCTTATAGTTCTGTGCAGCTGACCAAATTATCTTATGCAGTCACCAAGTTTTTTTTTTGTTTTTTTTTTTAAAGATTTTATTTATTTATTCAACAGAGATAGAGACAGCCAGCGAGAGAGGGAACACAAGCAGGGGGAGTGGGAGAGGAAGAAGCAGGCTCCCAGCGGAGGAGCCTGATGTGGGGCTCGATCCCATAACGCTGGGATCACGCCCTGAGCCGAAGGCAGACGCTTAACCACTGTGCCACCCAGGCGCCCCCAGTCACCAAGTTTTTAACCAGACTTCCTTAAGTTTCTTGATATGCAATCTTAGCATCAGCAAAAAGAGATATTTTAACTCTACTTTTCTGATGTTATTTTATTTTCTTGTTTTATTACCTTGGAGGTTCCAGCAAACGTAATGTTTATTATTGGTAACATGGGCATCCCTGAATACTTTCTGATTTTAACTGAAGTGATTCCCATGTTTCTTGAATTTGCTGCTATTTTCTGTAAATAGTATTTATGTATCTAAGCAATCATCTTTTATTTCCATTTTACCTAGATTTCATTAAGAATGGTTGCTGACTGGGTGTTATATGCAACTAATGAATCATTGAACACTACATCAAAAACTAATGATGTACTATATGTTGACTAACCGAACATAAAAAAAAAAGAATGGCTGCTGAAATTTATCAATTCTATTTCAGCCTGTACTGATATGATCATTTTTTTTCTTTTTTATTTAGTTAATAAAAAATACTATATTTGGTACTTTTTTCCATATTGATTGCATAAAAATAAATAAACAAAATCAATACCTTTTTCTGTAAAGGTAGAATAGAAATGAGAAAACCATTTTATTCACAACATCATTAAAAACTTTAAAATATTTATGAATAAATTCAACTAAAAATGCGGAGGGCAACACAAAGAAAAGTAAAATATCTTACTATAAAACATAAAATAATATCTGAATGAAGAGAAACATATACTATGTTTTAAATGGGAATGTTTAACATGAACAGGTCAATTGTCCCAAAATTGACACATTAATTTAGTGCAGTTTCAATTAGAATCCCATCAGATATTTTAATTGAATAAAATGAACATAAATTCTATATGGATGAATGAATGCCTGAAAATAGTCAACAAATTAATGATAAAAGAAGGAGGGAGGACTGGACTCCATAGGTGTCAGGTATTATACAGTTACTATCATCAAATCAATAAAGAATGATTGTAGGAATAGGAGAATAGATCAGAGAACAGAACAGAGAATCTAGAAATAGATTCTGGTGTGTATGAGAATTTAATAAAGGACAAACAGTAATGCAATTCAGTGGGAAAGAATAGATTATTTAACAAATAGTCCTGGCTCACTGGTAAGCCAAGAAAGAAGCACTATAACAGGAGTATGGATTTCAGAACCAGATTCCCTGGGATTAAATCCCAGTTTTACCACTCTACCTTTGTATGAACTTTGAACTAGTTACTCAGCTTCTCTATGCCTCATTTTTCCTCATCTGAAAAATGGGTGTAAGAAAATCTGTGTCTTGAAGTTGTGAGGAACAGGAATGAAATTAGTTACACGTGTAAAGTGCTTGTGTAACAGTGCAGCACACAGTAAACCCTCAATAAAGTATTAGCTATCATTATTATAATTAGCATTAGCAAGAAAATTGATGTGGACCTCCAGCTTATACTAAACACAGAAAGTTCCAGGTGGATTAAGATTTAAATGTAAAAATTAAAACCAAATTTAAAAAAAAAAAGTTGACGTTCTAAATAATCATGCCCTTTAGAGATGAGGATGAAGGAAACATTCTCTACCAAGACTGGAAACCCAGAAGTTATAATTAAAAAAAAAAAAAAAAAAACAGACATTTAACTGCATAAAATAGTAACACGTTTGATGGAAAAATACACCCTCAACAACATAAACAAGTATTAGACTTTGGAAAGACAAGAAAAGACAAACATCTCCACTGAAGAAATGAGCAAAAGGCATGAACAGTCCCTTTGCAGAAGTGCTCAGCTGGATGACCCACAAACCAATACAAAAATGCTCTGAATCACAGATAGTCCGAAAAATGCAATTAAAATAACAAAGAGAGATCATTTGACACCCCTCAGCCTGGCACAATGAAAAAGAACAGTAGCCCTATTCCTACCAGGGATGTACGGGAAAGGTGTTGTCACATACTGCTTGAGGTCATGCTTGTGAAGTAAGATGACGGCATCTGTTCATATGTAAAATACACATCCCCTCCTATTCATCAATCCCACTTCCAGACTGCACCACAGACATAAAAGCCCGGGGTAAATGCACAGGGACAGTTACTGCAACATTGTGCAGGGTAGAATAAAAAGCTGGAAATAAAATTATAATCAGGAGAGGAAATGTCACCTATATGGTACATCCTTGGAGTAGAATATTATGCACCCCTTAAAAAGAGTCAATTAAAGCTCTGTTTTTGGCATGGAGGGATTTCCATAAGGTAAAGTTAAGCAAGAAAAACAAAACCTATAACAGAAGCACAGGACTGACCTCAAACAAATGTTTGCTTTATGATTCTTTAAACCATATAAATATATGACAAGCTTCTTTATATTTATTTTGTATTTTACAATAAAATTTGCTCTAGTAAGAAAAGCAAGATGTAAAATACACATATAATATCCCATTTTACAAGATACTGAACTAAAAAATGTGTATATCTGTCTATCTGTATGAATTATGTGAGTAAAGAGAAAACTGTGGCAGGATATATAATACGTTATTAATATGATCTATCCTGGAGTAGAGTTAGGGGACTCATATAGGCAAAAGGCAGAAAAGGGAGAAATCAAGTAAAAATGGAAAGAAAAGAGTACACTTGGAAAAATATTGATTGCATCATTACATTTATACATTTATGTGTGATTTGGAAGAAAACGAGAGGAATAGAGGGACAGGTGAAAGGAAGGAAGAAAACAGCTGAAGTTCATTTCCATCTAGTGTCTAGTGTCTCGGTATATTCCCTGTTGCATTGGGTCCTGTTGCTTGCCACCAGAAGGTACTTAACTAATGCAGGTAGGAATATTCACAGGCTTAGTCTCAGAGACCTTCCTGCATGCCTTCTTTTGACTCCAGAGCACAGGCTACCCATTAGAAGTACAGCCTAATGCTCCTGTCTGCCCTGGTTCTCCCAGACTGTCCACCTTCCTTCTAAATTTCACAAAAAATAACCAGTTCATTGGTATCACCAGGGTTAAATTACATCTGTACCAATGCCAGTAAATTGACATCTAAAACTATCATTAAGGAAGAAAACAATGGAAATGAGTTTTTAAAATCAACTGGGCTCCGTGACAGCCTGTGAAAGTACCACAGCAAAAGCAGGCTCAGCTGACAACTTGGGAACCTAACACCTATGCCCAGAATCTCCCTTGCAGTCCCTTGGGTGACCTCTCCCCACTCCCTTCCCTGCTACCACCTCTATCCCAGCTGGAGATCAAACCATTTGTAAGCAGTAGTTCCAAATGGTTAAGATTTGGCAGGGCATACATGTGGGTTCTCCCAATAAGATGGTGAAACCATAGAGCCCTCATTATCTTTCTCTGAACTGTTTTTCTTTTCTGGTGATGTGTTGCTAGAGAGCAGAATGATGTCATAGAAAACTCTGAAGAAAGAAGCAGTAGGTTCCACGATGTATTAACTATGGGACTCTCATCAATTCTCAGCTAGCCTCTGTGAGCGATAACTTACTTGTTTGTTTAAAAAAAAAAAAAAAAAAGGAATTCCATTTCACACCCTGCATAACCCAGAGGACGATTTGATGATCAAATAAGATAGCCTGTGGGGATGCACCTTTCCTGATACTCTCCACCACATTCCTCTCCCTTATGATCCACGTGTGCCAACAATGTTAGGATGAACGTGTTCTCAACGAGGGGGGACGCTAGCATGAGGAAGTCATCAGACACCTCCCTGCCTGCAGCATGTCCTCTCTGCTCACCTCTATGCCCCAGCGATTGCTCCTGCAAACAGCTGCATGTAGGTAGAATTCTAGGATACTTTGCCTCTGCTGTATCATGTATCTCTCATTTTGTGCCCTGGAGCTTCTCTGCCACCAATATGTGGGAAACCTGCAGGAACCTACAGAGCACTTGAGCAAACCTGGATATGTAAGAGAGTTAATGCCCCGTGAGACAACCATTGAGTTCTGGGTCCCAAAGCTCCAGATCTGAGCCCTCCTGGGACCCCAAGGAGCATTGTTACTACAATTGATATAATCAGTGCTACACAAAAATTCCTTCAAATAATCCTAAAATTAGATATCAAGCTGAAATGGTTTTTAATATGTTTACAACCCCTATTAAAATCCAAACGCTCATGACTTCCCCAGGAAAAAATACACATGAATGCAAAGCTTTGTAAAAAATATCAGGAGGTTTTTTTGAACCTGGGAAGCCAATTCATGACCTCAGGCCAGGACTGCATGATCCTAGTTGGCTAAATTTAAAGAGATTATAGGAAGTAGACATCTGGCCACATTGCTTCCACCTTCCCCAAGGCTGACCTGTTCCTCCGCTGATCGTAGACCTACAGATCACCTTAAATCAGGGCAGCCAGTTTAAGAGAATCCCTAGTTGGAGGGATGCTATAAAGTCTGGGTACATTTGGGGCTAGAATGGCCCTCAAAATCTCGCATGAAGCCAGACCTCCCCAGAACAACCTCAAGCCCTAAGTTTAAATCATGTGACGATCCTCTTTCACACACTCATATCACAAGCCCAGTGTCCTTATGATAAAGAAGGTCAATAAGATTCTCATAGTCCCTAGCAACCCAAGCACATTGACAGGTATTCAGACAGGTATCATTTTAAGAAAGGATTCAGTAGGCCCCAGTCATATTTACTCCAGCATACCATTAAGGCTCAGATCAGATGGAACTAGTTCTGTTGTAAGAAGCTCCCTACAGTGAAAATCCTGATACAAAGCTCTCTATAAAATAATTCTCCAATTCTCCCTAAGCATCACTGGACTGTCTTATTGGGGTAGTCATGTGTCTAGTTTGGGTTTCTTCAGACTCAAATGTTGAGACCAGGATTGAAGTGCAGGTAATTTTTTTTTATAAGTTGATGTGCGAGTAACATAAGGATGGGACAGCAGCTAATATTGGGTGCATTATTAAGCCACAGACCACTAAGGGAAAATGGAACTTAAACTCATTGAGAAAGGTCTAGGAGCCAGTGAAAAACGCCACCACTCATTGGTTGAGGAATGCTGGGGAAAGGGTCCATTAATTCTTCTGCACTTTGACAAAGTGGGGCCTAATGGCAAGAAAAAGCCCCCAGGCAAAGAAACATATGTGCTGACAGAAGTTGGGCTGGTGTGCACTGCAGTGGTAAGGATAAGGGGACATGGGAGGGACTCTGACAGCAACTGCTGTACCATGAAATGCTCTCTGGCATCAAACTTTGCTCTAAGAATTAGGAATCAGGAGTCTGATGGCAACATTGAACAGAACAGGACACATGGATTCATACCATAAAATGTCATTTGGGAATCGCACAAATCATAGCTAAGCTCTATTCAACATCAATAGCATACCACCAAAATTAGCATTTACTTAGTTCCTACTAACAGAAAGAATGAGGCATTAGGCAACTGGGCACTTACACATACATTGTCATATTTAATCCTTAGAACTGCCCTATAAACAAGCATTGATATCCCTTTTTCCTTCTAGATTTAGAAAATAATGGTCCTCAAAGTTCAAGTTGCCTTATCCATCATGATACAGCTAGTAAGAAATGAATACAGAATTTAAATCTAATCCCACCTACTTTCAACTACATCATATCATCCTTTGGACTTCTTAGTCACTTCCTCTTCTTTTTCGCATAGAGAATATTTACTGCGTCCTGACTACATGCCACCCATTGAAGTAATCACTACCACATTAAGCGTTCACAAAAACAATGTGATATGGGTGCTGTCATTGATCCCCTTGTACAGTTGGAATAACTAAATCTCAGAAAAATTAGGTAACTTCCTAAAATCACAAATTAGTACAGTGGCAAAGCCAGGACCAGAAATCAGGTCTTTCTAACACCAAAGCTCCAGCTTTTGATCA
The DNA here is from genome assembly GCF_023065955.2 of Ursus arctos. Taxonomy (NCBI): domain Eukaryota; kingdom Metazoa; phylum Chordata; class Mammalia; order Carnivora; family Ursidae; genus Ursus; species Ursus arctos. Next base: position 23,054,026 of record NW_026622930.1, read on the forward strand.
TTAAACTATTTTGCTGCCTGATTATAAGAATAACACGGATATGAATGGATGGCTCCTACTGAAATCAGTCTGCTGTATAATCCAGAGTAAAACTAAGACCCAAATTCATCAGATCTTTTCCCTTCCTCTTCCCACCTTCCCTCCAAGATTCACCCAGTAAACATTAGAGAAGCAGAATGTCTGATACCTTCATATTTGGCAGAAGTAGTTCAAGCTGAGCAGTCAGTCTCACTCTACTTGAGGGGAAAAGGAGAATTCTTTTTTTCAATTAAAAGATAAGACAAACATTTCAAGGAATTGGCTCTCATTTTCTTGCATTATTGCTCTAATTTGCTCATTATACACAATTATTAAATGTGCTTCATTATGATTAGATGGTCTTTACTTATAACAAAGGAACAATCAGGTTTTCCCTTGTTTGTATTCATTTGTGTACATACACAAAAGGGAAAGGGAAAGAAAAACTAATTTTTAAAGTGAAACTCTTATTAATGTACAAATAAGCATTATCACTAAAAGGACACGATTGCCTACTACAAAGACTGCACAAATACAGGTTGGAGAGCACCTGTTTTTGGTGAATATCAAAGAAAAGAAAAGAGGAGAATCTAGGGGTCCTAGTGGAATACAGAAATGCTACATTTTGTAAAGGAAAATGTAATCCCAGGAATGCTGACTAGGAACGTAGCATAGTGAGCTTCTCCGAATTCCATACCATAATCTGGTTTAGAATTTTATGTACTAAAGAGAAAGAGAGAAGGGGAAAGGGCTCTGAGGGATGCCTTGATAATGATTCAAACAAAACAGGATCTAGAAATAAAGGTTGAAGAAGTGAGGGTCGCTGCATCTGACTAGCAGCTCTGCATCACCTTTGCTCCTTATTGCCTTGTCACGTACTCTTTATGTATTGGGCAATCACTCAAATGCACATTTCACTCTTACTCTACTTTCTGAATATGATTACAACATTCACTAAAATCTTATAAGGCTTACATTTGTATAAAATTCAGCATGGCCTTCACAAGTCCACTGACATCTGTGATTGACATTTTCTGCCAGCTGACAGTATTTATCTATATTCATAATTGTCAGTGAACATTTCTTCTTATTTATCTTAGTTTTGATAGAAAATACCATCATAAGTTTAAAAGTCTCCATAATGGGATTCCATGATATTCAGAGGAGAGGAGGTCAACTCCCTGTTGCCTCATTATCTCCCAGTGGAGGAGAACAACTAAAGACTCTAGAACTCATTTGATTTAAATCAGAGTTCCCTGTAAATGGGCAAATTAGTGACAAAAACTATCTCCAACATTTTTTCAACTCACTGCCCCTCAAATTCCCCCTTACTTCACAGGAAAAGACTGGATTTCTTCAACCTGCTCTAAATTTGGCATAAATGTATTAAACTTACATCTATTTAGCACCTCCTGTGTGTCAAGAACTCTGCTCAGTGCTAGAGATGCAAATGATGTACTGAGAGAGTATGGAGACATATTGAGGAAAGTAAATACAGGAACAGATAATCATAATTCAATACCGTGAGAGCAATAGTAGCCATATGCACAGTATTTTATCCAACAGAAATGACGGTAACTAACCCAGTGTGATAAGGAATGGAAAGAATGGGACAAACGTCAGGGAAGGCTTGCTGGAGAGGTGATACCTGAGCTGATTCTTAAAGGATTAGTATGAACTAACTAAGCAAATAGGGAAAGGCCAATCCTGGCAGAGGGGAATCTCAAGCAAACCATGGATCTGAGAAATAATATATCAAATCCAAAGAACTACCAACAACTGGGTGTTGCTGGAGGATAAAAAGTAAGGTAAGGGTTGGTGGGAACAAAAGGCTGGAAAATTGGTAGCCATACTGTTAAGGATGTTGTAAAGAAAACTGGACATTATCCTATAGGCAACAGGAAGGTGACAAGGGTTTTAGTCAGGCCAGCTCTTCATTTTACATGGTGAATATGCGAGGGGGAAAATATGTTAGTAATATGGGAGGATGAACTTGAACAGGGAAGGATTATAGGCAGAGATAGCAGGAAGTTGACATGGTGGGATAGTAAGAAACTGGACAGAGGTGGTGGTAGTACGAATAGACAGGAAAAGATGGAATTGAGAGCTATTAAGAAATAATAAATGGAGGTTGGTTATTTGTAGAAGACGTGAAAAAGGGCAGGTTAAAGTTTTTGGATTAGCTAGCTGGATGACAGTAGTGCCACATTCAGAAATTGCAAATATTGGAGGAATACCAGGTTTGGCGAGAAGATAAATCACTGGCCTTAGGAAGATTCACAGGATCTGAAAAAAAGAAAATTCATGGTGGTCAAATGAATGGTTTGGGTTTTAAAAAAAGAAGAAGAATGAAAGAAAAGAAACAAGAAAAAAGCAAAAAGAGGCAAGTTGAGAGCTAAAGCGATGTGAGGTCAGGGGATGTTTGACAGGTGGGAGGATGGGAAAGGCTATTCTAAACTAATAGGATGAAGCCAAGAAGAGAGAGAGAGAGGCTGGGGCGCCTGGGTGGCTCAGTCGTTAACTGTCTGCCTTTGGCTCAAGGCGTGATCCCAGCGTTCTGGGATTGAGCCCCACATCAGGCTCCTCCACTGGGAGCCTGCTTCTTCCTCTCCCACTCCCCCTGCTTGTGTTCCCTCTCTCGCTGGCTGTCTCTCTCTCTGACAAATAAATAAATAAAATATTTTTTTAAAAAAAAAGAGAGAGAGGCTGAAGATCATGCAGTGGGTACGGGGTGAGTTATAGAGAAAGGTCCTGAAAGATAGAAGCGACTGGTCTTGCGGGACTTCATCAAGATAAAAAGCTGCACAGCCAAGGAAACAGTCAAAAAAAACTAAGAGGCAGCCCACAGAATGGGAGAATATATTTGTAAATGACACTACAGATAAAAGACTAGTATCCAAGATCTACAAAGAACTTCTCAAACTCAATACATAAGAAACAAATAAATCATAAAATGGGCAGAAGATATGAACAGACACTTTTCCAATGAAGAAATACAAATGGCTAATAGACACATGAAAAAATGTTCAAAATCATTAGCCATCAGGGAAATTCAAATCAAAACCACATTGAGATACCACCTTACACCAGTTAGAATGGCAAAAATTGGCAAGGCAGGAAACAACAAATGTTGGAGAGGATGTGGAGAAAGGGGATCCCTCCTACCATGTTGGTGGGAATGCAAGTTGGTACAGTCACTTTGGAAAACAGTGTGGAGGTCCCTTAAAAAGTTAAAAAGGGAGCTACCCTGTGATCCAGCAATTGCACTACTGGGTATTTACCCCAAAGATACAGACGTAGTGAAGAGAAGGGCCATATGCACCCCAATGTTCATAGCAGCATTGTCCACAATAGCTAAATCGTGGAAGGAGCCGAGATGCCCTTCAACAGATGAATGGATTAAGAAGATGTGGTCCATATATACAATGGAATATTACTCAGCTATCAAAAAGAATGATTTCTCAACATTTGCTGCAACATGGACGGGACTGGAGGAGATAATGCTAAGCGAAATAAGTCAAGCAGAGAAAGCCAATTATCATGTGGTTTCACTCATTTATGGAACATAAGAAGTAGGAAGATCGGTAGGAGAAGAAAGGGAAGAAAAAAGGAGGGGTAAACAGAAGGGGGAATGAACCATGAGAGACTATGGACTCTGGGAAATAAACTGAGGGCTTCGGGGAGGGGGGAATGGGATAGGCTGGTGATGGGTATTAAGGAGGGCACGTATTGTGTGGTGCACTGGGTGTTATACACACGTAATGAATCATGGAACTTTACATCAAAAACTAGGGATGTACTGTATGGTGACTGACATAATATAATAAAAAATATTATTATTAAATAAATAAATAAATAAATAAATAAATAAATAAATAGAAGCTACTGGTCTTGAACCAGAGAAGAAAGAGCCTGAAGAAAAGGTCATAAGAATGAATTAGAAAAAAAGTTTGTAAGCTTGTAAGAAGTTTGTAAAAGAAAGTTTATTTTAAAAAGTTTGTAAAAGAAAGTTGAAGAATTAAAAGATATCACAACAAAATAGTATCAACTTTCTCCATGATTTAGAAGAAAGATTCTCCAATGAAATTGAGGGTTGAATCAAGGAAATAGAATAGTGGTGATATTTTGAAACCATCACTGAAGGAGATGGCCTGGAGGGACCACCACAAAGTAGAATGTTAAATGAAAATGCTGAGAGACCAGCTTAGGTTGAAGATAATCCTTCCCATCTCACAGGGTTATAAAGAAGATCAAAAGTGACTGGGGTGTGTGTAAAAGCCTGTTTGAGAATGATTATTAATACAACATACAAAATCATTCATTGAGTTCTTCCTATTCTCATGCTATCACCATGCTTTTTGCTATGGCTCCTCTGGCCATCTTTTGAGCCCAGGCATGAGCAGTATTTGTTATCATAGTTAACTAGGACCAGGGGAAAGCAAATAGTATCCTAAGATGAGCAGAGATTGACAATATAGAATGGAATGTATTTAGGCAACCCCTAAAGAGGAGAGCGAGAGCCCTTCATTTTAGCACCTTAACATAGTATAAAAGAGGCCATTTCTACATTCATTCATAAGACTCTCCCCCCAAAATTTTGCCTTCTTGAAAAAGAAGCATAAAATAAGAGTCCCAAAGTGTCCACACTATTTCTAAGGATAGAAAGACCAGAAGCATGTTAGAGAAATCTGGCCTTTATCTACAACATAATGGAGTCCCCTCCCCACATCTCTTGGAGGCTTCCAAATACTCTATCAGAGTCTAAAAGGCCAACAGTAGGTGCCAGCACAAGCATAAAAGTAAAAGTCACTCTGATTCAGTTTGGATCTGTGCAGGTGGATAAAGAAGGTATCTAAGCTATATCAGGAGTTCTTTTGTAAAAACAAAACATATATGCCCCCTGGTAAACCCTGAATTCTCTCTCAAGCCAATATTTTAAGGTAATTTGTGGTTCAGATACAATTTCTGCTCCTACCCTTCCATCAGGCAGTCTTAGTTTTAGTGATTCTCATTGTAGTGTGCAAATACCCAGACTGGGATACCTCTGATTTTATGATTATAGCAACTGGACATGGAAAAAGAGATTGACGTAAGTGTAGGAAGAAAACCTCTCCCATTTTTTGAAGCTGGGACATAGGCAGAAATAGCCATCTGCAACTGTTCCTAGGTGCAGGCATTTGGCTAATCTCTTATCAGTTCCTGTCCTGAGCTCAGGACAGTTTCTGTCCTCACCAAAGGAGCTCAGGATATCTATTACCATAAGAAGAGGACCTCCTCAGGTTGAGTATAATGGCTAGAAAAAGGAATAGATTGCAAAAATGAAAGGTGTTTCAAGAAAATGGAGGAAAGGCATGAAATGTAGAAAATAAATTAAAGTAAGCCTACTTACAGGATACAGAATAAAAGCTTTCCACCACCACCCCCAAAGCCATTTTAATGTGCCTCAGTAAAAATCTGCATTTGAATATAGCTAATGAGAAGACAAAAGGAGTCCTTAGGAAAGGCAGGGGTGGGGAGTGTATCACCTTGTCCCAAAAAAGGATTTAATGGGGACTGAGAGTCAATCTGGCTTTTGGGTTTTACAACCAAATACAGTAAAACCTGAAAGTTTGAGAAGAATTTATCCTCATGACTCTGTATATTATATTTCACCAGTTAAATTGGCAAAGATTATTAATTTTCTTTATTTTTGCTCTGGCAATAGGATGGCCTCCTGTGCTCCATAAACTAGGCGTACTTCCTACCTACACTCGGTTACTTGGATGAGGGCCATGCCTCACATAAGAGACACCCTAGCCATCAGCAGGGACACCCACCACTGGTGGTTTCCCTGGAGTGTCAAACTCAGAAGGTATCAATTTCCATGGCAGCCCCCCTCCATCCTCCAGGCATCTGAAAACCAACCTGTAAAAGCCTAAAAGTGCCTTGACAGCTGAAAATGCAATTCTTCCGAGGGAAAGGGGAAATAAAAAGGCTCTAAGTGAATTTTCTTCTGCTAAAAGGGGGTAATTTCCACCACAGTGGCTGAAAGCCCTGTCCCAAACCCTGAGTATTTCTTCATCCTGCTGTTCAGTGAGTTACAGATAAAAGGAAATGTGACACCTCTATCCCTGGTGCTGAAAACCTCCAAATGAGCATAGGGCACACCAGCAAATGCTGAGCCTATTTGAAAAGAGAATCCACAGCTCTGGTTGTTGATCAGGTCACATGCAAAACGTCACAGCTTTTTTATTTCTTCATCTCCCTGATTACCCATGCTGTGGTCTTGCTATGAAATATGTTGCATTTTGGCCATTTTAAAAAATCGTCTGTGAATTTTAAGAGATACCCAATTTGGAGTGAATTAAATTGCAGTTGTGTAATTATTTATTCATCCAGTAGTATTGTAGACCTCCTACTTGTGCAGCCAAGAACTATACAAGATGCTGAGTATTCACTTCAGAGCAAAACAAAGCCCCTGCCTGTGTGATTCTCTTACCCAGTCTAGATGTGTGTTGGCCTATATAAAAGTCACCTAAGAAAAGGTGATGTGATTGCAAGGTGACTTGTTAATGGAGGGGGCGGGGGGGGGGGGGAGGGGGAATAGCCCAGCATGGGAAGCTGGAAATGCCATAATGGGGACAGCTCACAGTAATTGTGAAAGAACAAATGCTTTTTTTAAAACAGCAGAAAGCCAACTCAATGGGTTAGAAAATGCTATAATCCAGGACCCATTGCTATAGGAGCAGATAACTGAGGAAGGAATAGAGAGAGCTGGGGAAACGGTCTTGCTGATTAGAGCTGCAAAGATAAAGAAGAAGCAATACCAATGAATTTCTATGGGGAAGGAGAAGAGGATGCTGCCAAGCTAAGGTTCAAGTTGCTGCAAGAAAATAATTTTGACCTGAAATTGAAGAGGTGCCTAAGACCCAGAAAGAAAGAAAAAAGACCTTTCATTTCTTAGTTCTCAACAAAATTACAGAATCTGTTTCTACTTATGGTCTCTTTCTCCAGTTTGCCACCATCCCCACCACTTTCTTACACCCAACCCAAGATGTTTGCATTTACCACTCTTATTTAATGCCATTTTCCAGAAGTCAGTACAACACCTCACCTTCCACACTGTCAAGTAATTCTTCCAGCCTAATCTAAATTCTACCTTTTGCAACTTGCAGCTATTTCTACTTGTTGGGTGAGAGGAAGATTTGTGCTAAACAGACATGTGCAGTTCCTGGGCTCTACACTTTTTACCCTGGTACATTTAGTCAGGTTTTATTATGAGATCACGTTCTCCTGATGCTCATCTGTCACACTATTATCTCCACTTGCTTTAGCAGGAAGAACACTGAATTGTGAGTCAGGAGACATGAGTTATTAGTACTGATTTTGTGATTTAAAGCCTCAGTTTCTTCATATGGAAAATGAAGGGATAGGACTAGTAGACTACCTAGTATTGTGTCTGCTCTACAGTGCTGAGACTAGGGTGAGCTAGTACTTCACTCATTTGGGGCACAAAATTTAAGGGGGAACCAAAAAAAAAAAACACTCAGTAGTCAATAAATATTTTAGTGCAACATTTTTTAAATGAAAATAAAAATCCATGGTAAACAAAATATCAAAATTTTAAAAAAGACAGGATTCAGCTCTGCACTTGTAGGACTAACCTTCCCCTGCCTCATCCTAAAAGATAGTTCCTATAAGAGAGGTCCCTTCCGCCTATGGGAGTCTATGATTCTCATGAATTCACTTCAAACAATAATTCCATGGGCAATTGTTTCACTACCGTTATCCCGCATCTATTAAAATGACAATCTAGGAATTAAGCCCACCATTTCTAGCACTAAAAAGTATGCTTGAGTTCAAACATGTTTGGCTCTCTAACTTACTGACTCATCTATAAAATGGGGGATAATGTTATCCTATCCCCATGGAGTTGTCAAGAGAATCAATTGAAAAAAACTTCTAAACTACATCCCACATCCTGGCCAGTGACCTGAAAAGTTGGGTGATTGTTCATAGATGATTGGGAGGGTGGAAACATAAAGAAATCTAATCCTCCTCCTAGAAAAACAACACAAAACATATATTCCACCAAAGGGAAGTTGTTGCATTGCCTCTACCTGGGAAAGCAAGAAAATCAAGCACTCCTTTTGCCTCTGGGCCAGCAGCCAGACAAAGCAAAATAACAGAGGGAGACAAAGTGTGATAAGATGAAAAGCTCTCTCAGTTCATTTAAATTTGGGTTGTCTTTCTGCCATTAACTCCCTCAAACTCACAGAAGAATTTTAAAAAGATAATCTGTAACTGGGAATACTTTGAAAAGCAAAGGAGCTATAAAAGAAAGTGAATTGAGTTTAATATTTATACAGGGCAGTTCTAATTAAATTAACACACTCACAGATATGCTAAACAGCAGACAGTTGTCTGCTTTTCTTCTCATTATCCTTTCCCTACCAATTACTGCATAGCTTTTTTTTAAATTTTCAATTCTCCTTGATATAATTTTATTTCACAGCAAAGGAAGAAAATTAGCAAATGACAATCTTTTTAAAGAAGAAAATAAATGTCAGATGGCATTTCTTCCAAATAAGAGATTTAGTCCTGTAGCAGAAACAAATAATAAATCAGCAATCAACATGGTCACTATTAAGCCTAACATCTATATTGGTTCAACATTGACAAAATACTTTAATGTCTGCTATCTTATTTATTTCTCCTATTCACCCTCCTACACACTAGCCAATAAAAGGCATTATTAATTGCATTTTCAAGTCATGAAAACTGGAGCTTAGAAATCTCAGTAAGACAGGACCCTGAAAGACAATGCAGAAAAGTAGGTGTAGGGAAAGAAAACGGGATGAATTTACTTTATTGATATTATTTTTGGTGACTTTAGGAAGTTAGTCAATAAGATCTACTCATAAATGAACTCTGGAATTTATGTGCACTCCTCACAATCAGTTTCTATCCAGCCCCACAAGACCCCTTGGATTCTATTTCTCATGACCACCTCCCTACCTCCACCCACATAACTGAGAACAAGGAGTCTTCCTTTTGGCATTCACTGAGATGAAATGGCTTCAAGGAGTCAGGACTAAAGACAGAAAGCCCCTTTGGGTTAATTCTGTGTTATAGCAGCAATATTCAGGAAGAACAGGAAACATGAGGCCCCTTCCTTCTACAAATTCCATTCAGTGCTGCTTAATCCCACTTAATCCAATTCAGCTTCCCCATCTGTAAAATGGAAATAAACATAGTTCCTACCTACTTCTTAGGATTATTATTAAGTATTAAATAATATACTAATGCACAAAAAGTGCTTGCTCCATTGTCTAGTGCATAGTAAGCATTTGGGAAATGTTAATTACTATTATCAGATAAGGCCAAAATGTTCCATTTTTATTGATAATGACATGAAGGTCTGCAGAAGTTAAGAACCCAACATCACAACCTGAATGAAATAAAGTATATAAAACACTTAGTCCACTGCTTTGGATAGAGAAAAGCTCAAAGTAATAATAATATTAATTTTATGACTGTATGTGTCTGTGTGTGATATCACGCTGGAATCCAGTTCTCCTGACTCCAAGCCCTCTATCCACAGAAACATTTGTTGACATGAGAAAGCCAGGCCTGCTGGCTATAGTGCTTTCTGTGCAGATTTGAAGTTTGGGGCCCAGGGGTCTCTTCAAAGTCAAGAGAGGAATTGCAGACTGTGTTCAGACAGCCACTTGATGTCATTCTGCACGGCAGATGTCCACAATGTCCTGGCATGCTTTCTGATCGTATCAGCCTATTTTTCTCCATTGAGCTGTGACATCCCATTCGAACTCCTCCTTTGCAAACTCATCTCTGGGATGCAGCTGTTTGGGGTTTGCAACTAAGCAATTCTGTGGCAATCTAGGTTTCCCATGGTTTTCACTCTCTGGCCACATTCTTTTTGTTTCACTACATCTATGGTTATATGGCTTAAGTTACAGGAACACAACGAAGAAAGCCATGAAGGAAATCTCTTATCATTTCCAACCAGTTAGAAATCTAGGAACACATTTTTAACTCTGTCACTAAACCAGAACTGGAAGGGAAGTCCAAGATCATATTACCTAGTCCCTTTACTTAAAAAAAAGAAGAACCTAGGACCTAGAGAAATTTAAAAATCAAGGTCACCTTGCTAATGAGTAGCAAAACCAAGAGAACTCACTATGCTACCACTGTCTTGATTCCCATTGGTTGCCAGCTAATCTCTCCTAAAATATTAATTGATAATTACAGAGTAAGATGATAAAGGGATTAAGGTTAGACCCTTCTCAGGAATATTTTAATTTGGAGAGATGTGAATTCCCAACTGGATGAAGTAGTTATGGTATAATGTCAAGCAGAGGTACTGAAATGCCGGAGCAAGTGGTCATGCCTTTTTATCCCTGAGATCATTCTCCACAGAAGGCAGAACACAGATAGGGTTGGGTCAATAGGAAGAAAATGCCTGCCCTTATCTATAGTAAGTGAAGGATATCCCTCATCATGCTCTTATTTCCTTGATGACATAAACAAAAGCAATTGTCAAGTTTATTACAGAACTTTAACACCCACTGATCAATGGTCTCAGCACCTAGGCACTTGGGCCTATGTTTACATTCATGGTTCCTTTTATACTGCGTCTTCTGAGTCCACCCAGCAATCCCCTGACCCATACCTACAATGCACAGATTATGAACCAGCGTGGAGATGAGGGAGAAGGCCTGTTTCTATCTCTCCCTACCAAATTTTAACAGCTGCAAACATTGCCCCCAAACTTTTCCTACAACACCAGCCTGTGCAAAGGGCCCTCCCCATTTGCTAAGCATCCAAAGAACCCCGATTTGTATGAAAATGGAGAAACAGGATCAGTTTTCCCCGTAATATCTAGAGGTTCTCAGCAATAGGTGAAAGCTAGCAAACCATAGAAAGGATTGTCAAAGAAGTAGATCAGATAAAATACTGATAGAACACATGCAGTTAAGAGGATTATGCCAATCCGCATTAGCTGCCAGGAGAATGCAAAAGAGAGAGAGAGCAAAAAAGACATGTATTGGAGTCATCTTTTCCTCTACAAATTCACATTCAGGCTCCTAGACTCTCATTCTGTCCCCTTTCTTGATCCTTTTCTCCCCCCAACACCCTGCAAATTGATAAGACATTAACATCTGGTTAATTTTGATGTCATTTTCAACCACTTTACCTAGGTCCAGATGAGGTTCGAGTAATGGATCTTACTGACGAAAATAGAATCAGTAAAACATTCCAAGCATGGACACCTTGGAATCAGGAGTCACAAAAACAAAAACAAAAACAAAAAAACAGGGAACTAATAAGAAGCTAAAAAGAGCATATCTGTGACATGACCTGCTCTCCACGTGGGCCTCAGTAGCAGCACAAAACAACAACATCAACAATAACAATAAGCAGGGGGCCGGAAACACTTTTTCTGCAATGCTAGGGATTTATGTGAGATATGAGATAGAGTGTTCTGAAAATACAGTTTATTGAACAAAAGAATTTGCTGCTGAGAGAGGTTGCAGATATATTTTTGTAAATATCTTTGAATATAGGTTAGAGTTTTATCAGGCTCATGAGATTTCAGAGTGATGTTTTTTAACTTCAAGGTAAAAAATAAATGAAATCTCCAAGGGCTATTCTGGACTGACATAAGAATCACCTGAGAAAGCTGTTATAAATAAGTATTCCTATCCCTTACCCCCCTACCAGAAGAGAGGGATTCAGTAGGTCTTGAGTGGAGCCCAGGAAGCAGTGTTTTTAATAAGTTCTCTATAGGCATTCTGTTGTGCAGCTAGGCTTGAGAATTACTGGGTTAGAAAGATGATCTCCAGTAGTCCCCTGGGGACATTGCCTCTGGTTCAATGATTCTGTTAATAGACAGACCTTATAACATGACTTCTTGCAAAACACACACACATATAGCACTTTTCTTCAGGAGATCGCTGTACCACAATATAGAGACTTTTTCCCATTACGGTATATCCTAGAAGAGCATGACCCACATGTAGGTGAAAATACAAACATAGTAAAGACAAAGAAGTAACATACATGAAGATTTTTGAGAATAGTGTAGTGATTTCCATAATATTGACCAGTTCTCAAGCGCTGTGTGTGTTGTACATCTTTGTGTCCGAAATCACTCATGAGGCATATTGCTAACGTGTAGAATGATGATGATGATGATGATGATGATGATGATGATGATGATGATGATAAAGGACCCAAATCTGTGGATTACTTACTTCTTTTTCTCAATCTAATTCCCTGGACAGAACCCAGGGCATTGATTGGGCCATGTTTCTAGTTCATTTGGGTATGGCTTTCTCTACTGTTTCCTGGTTGTGCAGGAACCCAACCCACATTTAGACCTTGATTAAAGTCTGACATGCTGATCATCCTCTCTTACATTTCTTACTATCTGTTACTGGACACTGTGGTTTTACCACTGGCTGGAATTAAGATTTGAATTGGGGGGTGGAGTTTGCTTATGTTTGAGATTAAGCCCTATGCTCCAACCAAGTTGATTAGAAAGCTACTGGGAGTTATGAACACAAGAACAATTGACAATAAGGCAGCACCTCAATTCTCATTTGGCATTATACCTTGACTTTACAGCAACCTCCACAGGGAGGAGAGATGGCTCAATGAAGGCAAGTTCAGGCATTCTGCCAGGCATTACAGAGTCTGAGGCACTAAAGGTGATCAACCAGTTGATCTCCCACAGCAGTCCAGAAATAATCCAGGGACCCAGGGCAGGTGTCAAAGTCTTTACAAAGTTTGAATCAGACTTGTGTCCACTATTATTAGATGTAATTAGTTCTGTTTTATTGACTATGGATATATGATTTATCAAGCCACTCACACAAAATAGATTGCAATGACAGATTTTTATGCATTTTTAAAACAATTTGGTTGCAAGTAACCTAATATAAAAGAAAAACACTATATATTCACATCCTTCTAAAGAATAAAAAAAAATAGGTTCAGGTGTGGCTGGATGGAAGATCTTAAAAATATCATTAGGGCTTAACTCTCTTTTTCTTCCTTGTATCTCAATCTTTTTTTCTCTCCAATTAATGGAAACAGTTCCTACTAGCAGTCTCGGCCTTGTTTCCTACATGCTTAAAAATCCCAGGAGATAGGGATGAGCTTCCCTAATGACTCTAGCAGAAAGGTAAAACCAGCTTGGGAAACATGAAAAATCAAGAGCTATGGTCAGAAGAATAGGTTATTCTGAATAATCAGTACTAGATCATGTGCCCAACCATATAAATGGAGGTAAACTGGAGTGAAGTGAGTTCCTACCTCCATCAGAAAAAAAAGGTGGTTTTAAATTACACATAGGGAAAACAATGCTATTGCCCAAAGAAAGGGAAAAGATGCTAGTCAGGCAACACAAAGATGTCTCTTACTATAATAACATGAGGAATTGTTCTCATTATAGTTAAGTATTTCTGATAATAGATTCATGGAAAAGGCTAAGAGAAATCAATAGATCTATTCTCTTACCTTGAATAAAGATGACCCTGTTAACAATTATTTATTGGGCATCATAGTAAAATATGAGGAGTATGGAATTTAGAGTCAGATACACCTGGATTTAAATCCCAACTCTGATACATTATGGCTATGTAACATTGATCAAGTTACTTAGCCTCTTTTATTTTCACTTTTCTCATTTATAAAATAAATATAGAAATAACCTAATTACAGTGCTGTTTATTAAATAATATAGTTTACGTTAAAAAAATAATCTCATAGTACATGCCCAATAAATATTAATCTTCTGCCTGAACATATATACCTTCTTCCACCTTACAGACTTTATCTTGTGACAGAATGACACCTAAATTGTATCAGATAAGAAATATCCTACTTTGAGAAAGCCATGATATAAGAAGTAAACAATAAGGATATTTTATTGAAGTTCAACTAGCATCATGCCTCTTCACTCATATCTATTCCTTTCTGCCAAGTTATCAGTGAGATTAAAAAGCAGTGGGTCATTATCTTTTATAATAAGAATTTCCCAAATAATCAAAGATAACAATAGAGTAATTTTCATTTTTATTTTCTTCTAGTCCCCAAGTTTCCTCTAAAAATACATAGTCCATCATTTTTTTATTTCATCTGGATATACAAATAAGTTCTGAGAGAGTGAGCCTCTTACCCACTTATATCATTGTTATCTTACGTTGTAAACCACCCACTGTAATTAAAGCTTTTATAAGTTTTTTTAAAGTATGTAATCCATCTCCCCAAGAAAAATCTGAGAGTGCTATGCCCCACTCCCAAATTTACATCCATCACCCCCAAACTAATTAATACAAGAGCCTATAAATGTTGCTAATTTTCCATCCTTGATTGCTAAGTGGTCATTGTAAAAATCAACTCTGGGTTTTAGGTAGAGCATATCTCCTGCACAGCATAGGTTAATGAGCTGTCTGTGTATATGACTTTCAAGAATAAGGAATCTTCCTTCATTATTTACTTCTAATGATAATATCTAAATGGCACCCATTAAATGTGATAGATGTCTTTTCCGAAAGATGTGTCCTTTGGAGAGGATCTGATGCCAAACTAACCTAAACTGTCAAGAGAAATGGGCCAAAGAGTGAAAGCACTCATTTTCTAATTGGCTATGCTTGTCATGTAAACAGGACTGAATACCAGAAAGGGGCAGAAAGAAATGATGGTGGAAAGAACAGGATGGACGAGAAAGAGCGAGAGAAAGAAGACAAGGGAGTATGCAATGGGTCTCCCATAAATTATTCCATTTGGACTTCAATTACATTGATTGATATGCATTTGCCACTGATAGGAAAATGAGACTCCAGCCTTGTTTAGCTTCCAAATGGCAAAGTAAAACAATGTCATTCAGAAGCCATAAATCTAGCTGAGAGAGAGCTCCACTGACAGCTTCCATGCAGAGCTATTAAAAAAGGGAAACAGATTAACTTCTCAGCTCCATCATTTTAATGTCTGTGTTTCCTCTGCCCCCTGTGATCCTCACAGCCCCTAACCTTCACTGTGGTGATGAGCAGTATACTGTCTACTCCCCTCATGAAGGGCATCAGTTGGACAACCATCCACCCTATCCAATAATCATTCCCAATCTCATTTTCAAACTCATTTCAAAAACATGAGGATAGTTGAGTCTCAATATAAATTTGTGAGCAGACAGGAAATAACTTATCTATATTTTACAAAGAAGGGTATTTATTGAGATTTCAAAATAAGCTATATGACTACCAGCTTGTAAGTGGTGAAATACAGATTTGAACTTGTACCATGTCTTCTGTGTCCTCATGCGCTCACCTTCTTTCATATTCTCCCTTTTTCCCTGATTCACCTAGGAAACTCCTATTTATTCTTTGAGGCCCTGAACAAATGTCACCTTCTCTGTGAATCTTTCCAACCAACCTAGACATTGCTATTTTCTTTAGCAATTTGCATTTGACTCAGTGGTATGTCTCACTCTGTATTATAATTAGATAGACTGAGATGACTTCAAGGATAAGTATAGTGGTTTGCTATTTTGTTTTCCCAGTGCCAGGCACATTGTATATGCTCAATTAATGTGTACTGAATAAATGAATTAATGAAAAATCTTAAATTTCACCTAATGAGGAACCACTTCAACAAAATGCTTCCTAGCCATGGTAGGGATGAAAATGAGCCATTTTCTTGTGAAGACACCATGATGATTGCATTGGGCTAGTAAATGTAGGGGATTCAATCATTACATTCATGATTATCAGAGCCCACATTCTCCTGAGTCAGGGTGATGGGTAGAGGAGACCCTCTGGTTTGCCAAAATGGTCTTTAGCAACAGCATACATTGCATAAATGGCTCCAAAATTCCCAAATTCTCCCAGATCCTTTGCTACTATAAGTTTTAATTTCTTTGTAAGGTTTTTACATACTGGACTTTATTCTTTATCTATGCTGATCTGCAGACAGTTGCATGTAAATTACTGAACCACTGCCTGACATGTAGCAATATGATATACCAGAGCCTATCTCTGTGCATGCTACAGGAGAGCTAACTGACTCCTTGGAGAAGATGGACAGTCCCTGGTTAAGGTTCTTTTTCCCATGACTAGGCAACTGGTAGAGCAAAAGCCAGCACAGAGAGAAGAGTCAAAAAAAATGATCCATGGGACAACCCATCACAGGCCTGTCTTATCTCCCATAACACCTCCAGAATGGACTGTTCTCCTTTCTGAGGTAAGCTTTAGAGTAGAAAAACTCAAGAATGACCCCCACCTACTTCAGGATCTATCCACCTCTGAACTAATTGAAGCAGGGACTATGACTTCACCACTATAGCAGAAGACACAAAAGCATAAGTTCAGAAAGTCTGGCTTCTAGCTGAAATGCTGCTCCTGGTAATGCTTGTTTCCATACACATCAAGGACAAGTACCAAACAAGAGCCATCACGCCTATCCCGAGTTACAGACTAAATCAAATCCAGTATGTGCTAGACCTCCTCGGGTATTGACAGTTCACAGAGACTGTCATTGGTTCTCAAGCCACCTTTGCTTTGGAGCCTTCACATTTTTTCTTTTTTACTTCACACCTGAAGCAAAGGTCAACTTAAGCATACTCCCTAACTCTGGCTCCTAATTAGAACTCCACACTTGGGAGGGGGGGGAGGGCTCAGTCAGTTAAACATCTGCCTTCGGCTCAGGTCATGATCCCCAGGGTCTTGGGATTGAGCCCCATGTCATCGGGCTTCCTGCTCAGCAGGGGGGCTGCTTCTCCCTCTCTGTCTGCCACTCCTCCTGCTTGTGTTCTCTTTCTCTCTCTCATATAAATAAAATCTTTTAAAAATTAAAAAAACAAAACAAAACAAAAAAACCCTCCATACTGAGTTAGATCACTGCCTGGAGAAGAATTCAGGTTACAAAGATTATCACTGAACAAGAAGAAGGCAGTTGTTCTAGGTGAGTGAAACTCCATGGAAGTTACAATTTCCTCAGGAACTCAGCCTCTTTTCTGGACCTCTCATATCCTTCATTATGGGCATCACATTTGGGTACTTGGGGCACTATATTACAGGAAATTTAGAACTGCCAAGAAACCACTAAAAATAAGGTTCTAGGTGTGTAAATATAAGCCTTAACTCCCCAAATAAGTTGCAACGGCCTCATGAGAAGATACCATGTTTTAGATTTTTTTCCCCAAACTTCATAGATTAATATTCTATGCAATTTGGGTTCTAATAACTTCACAAAATCAGGTTACTCTATTTGCAACTCCAACTCAGATATTCATCAAAGACACACGTATCATCCCAAAAGGTCCATTTGTCTAGTCAGATAGTTGAAGCACAGGAAGTTGGATCTCTGGTTTCTGCAGTAACGATACATGAGGAGTGACAACTTTACAGATTTGGGACAAGCTTTTCTGACAGTCTTAACTGACAGTGAACATCTTCTGTTTCCCTCTGATGACTTAGGAACAGAATATGAACCTGAATTTGCAGAAGCGAAAATTTGGTTTTTGACAACTGGATAGCCCATCTAATTGTCCCAGGCACTTCTCTTTTCTTCATTGCTTGCTTTTCTGGGGTAATTGAATTGAAGGCCAAAACACCTTCTAGGGCTGTAAGCTTTGATAATGAATTACTAAATGGTGTTCACCTATCTCTAAAGAGAAAGAGCAGCCTGTCTGGCAGCTGACAGTCTAGTTTCTGAACTTGACTAATGCGATGAAGAGAATGAGGTGAACAAAATGTGAATTGGAGATAACATATGAGCTTTTTGATAATGAGCATGGGAAGTCTGTTTCTGTGACAAATACAATGACAGGGAAAACATGTGAGATTAAAAATCCACCTTTGTGGCTGTACTCTAACAACAGTGGGGGCAGCTCAGCAGACAGCACTCTCTCACCAAATTCTAGTCACTCATACATACTAGGCAAAAACAGCATTAGGACAGAACCTATTAATGTAATGTCCTCATAAGAGTCTGGTCACTACTTATAACCCAGCATTACTTAAATCAACTTTTTAAATAGCCTAGGACCACTTTTCACTTTCTATTCATGAAGCCATTGGCTGCACCCCCAATAAATGCACATTGATTTATATATTTCTACTATGTCTATTTCCATTCACCGCAAGGGAAAGAAATCCTAAAACACATTCAAATAAAACAAAAAGCTGGACATGGCATGAAAACCTGGAAAGGTAAAATACTTTCTCAATTACCGCCTTAAGCTTGTATACCACTGAGCCCAAACCATAAGCTTCTCTGTACTCCATAGAATAATCGTACTTTAAACAAAAAGATGGATTAGCCATCACCTAATTCAAAGTCCTTATTTTTCAGACTGAAGACATGGAGGGCTAGATAATTCTAGTTACTTGTATGCAACATAGTCTAGCATGCAGGATGTTCCTAACTCCCAGTTCATCATTATTATATATAATATTAATGATATATTTTTTTGTTCTCTGCTAATTCCTCTCATGATTCACTGGCTATAGTTATTTCTTAAGTTTCAACAACATTCTCTCCAATATTCTACTTTACCCACCCAGAGAACTCAACTGTTTATTTGGTTTTCACTGTTAGTTTTCACACAGGTTCTCTCCAAATCTTCCACACTAGCTCACATATCAACTTTCTCTCCAGGGACACAGATCCAGACGTCTACAGTATATTTGCAGATATTAACCTTGGTGCTTCTCATTGATGCCCAAGCAAAAGGCTGAAGCCTTCTGAATCTATCACTACTTATCAATGCCATCATTGTCTTTAAAACCAAATTTCTTGAGCTCCAAGACTGGCAATCTAACTTTTACATCTACTCCAAGATTAGTAAACTAAGCCATGGATGATTTAGAACTTTCTCAGAGATCACCCTGCCCAATATTTCTCATCCATATCCTTCATAACCAATGTCTCCCCTGCAGCTATGCCCAGCCTCGTTCCTTCTCCTCTGTTCCATAATATTAAAAGGAATAAAGTATATTAGAGGGAAACAAATGACTGGCACATAGAAGACACTGGATTAAAGTTACTTGACTATGAATTTAGTCAAATTCAGATTCTCTTTGAATACACGGGCACTGTAGCTTTGACTTCTTCACATTTTTTTAAAAATTGAAGTTTAACTGACACACAATGTTGGTTTCAGGTGTACAACATAGCGATTCAACAACTCTATACATTATGCTATGCTTACTGCAAGTGTAGCTACCATCTGTCACCATATAGTGCTACTACAATACCATTGACTATATTCCCTATGCTGTACCTTTGACTTCTTCATATATTAACTCAGCTCCATATTGGCCTTCTCACTTTTATCTAGACTGCATTTGCTATTGGTGAACATACGTGGTTTTGTGATTGCAGCAATGTTAATTACAATGGAAATTTTGATGATGTTGAGGAACACTGGAATGAGAGCTACTATATAATGGGCCCTTCTAAGTGTCAGGCATTGTGCCAAGCCTTTTACATGCATTCATGCATTTTCTCATTAATTCTCATAGTGACCAATGAATTAAGTACTATTATTCCCATTTTATAAATGAGGAAACTGAGGGTTAAAGCATTTAAAGAATTCATTCAGTTTGGGCTCTAGAGCCCTAGTTCTTGACCATGCTGCCTCACCTGATGTTCTTCTTTAGGATCTTAAAAAGATGAGGTCTCCATCTATATTGTGTATCTTGTCCTAGTCTATTCCTTGTAATCACACACAATCATTTTCCTGTCCCCTCAAATTGTCTCTAAGCTCAAGAGCCTCCTCTTTTGAACTCTACCTTGTATGAATCTCATCCTCTTTCTGCCACGGTGGCAGCTGTCCATCCATCTCGCACGCCATCTGTACTTGAAGCCAATCTTTTTCCTCTATGGGATCTTCAAATACTACTCTCATTAGTGAAACCCCTCACTTCTTTATACAGACAATTTAGGGCAACATCTATTTTTTTTTAAGATTTACTTATTTATTTTAAAGAGGGAGAGAGTGCGGGGGCGGGGGCAGAAGGAGAGGGAGAGAATCTCAAGCAGACTGCTCACTGAGCGTGGAGGCTGATGCAGGGCTTGATCTTACGACCCCTGAGATCATGACCTGAACCAAAACCAGGAGTCAGGCATTTAACTGACTGAGCCACCCAGGGGGCCCTGCAACATCTAGTTTTATAGAAAAATCTGTTGCATATAGAACTTCTGTTATAGGCTGTTATTATTTAAACTGATTTTCACCAGGCTCCTCCTCAAGAAAGAGACATTATCTGGGTAAGTTTTTCCCTCTCAGGATCATCTGCCTTAATCCCTAGCTCTGAGGTTTAGCTCTCTGTGATCTGCAGAAAATAAATAAGCCAAACCTTAACTCTTTGACTTCTGCCATAGTTGGCACAAGCCATTTCAACGAACTGGCAAAGGAGACTAACTAAAGAACCTAGAGACCTCACCCTTGTAACAGGCCACTCTGGACTGTAATGACCACCAGTTCAAGTACAATCATCCCTCCAATCACAGGATACTCCTGCAGGGTCACACTCTTCACATCGCTCCTTCCCATCCCATCCTTCAGCATCTTCTGCCTGCTCAAAAAGAAACTCTTCTTCTTTTGGTTCTCTCTAATGTAGTTCTTCTCAACCTTGGCTATCCAGTAGAATCACCTGAAGAGGTGTTAATATGTACTGTGGCCTAGACCTCACCTCACAGATTCAGATTCAGTTGGTCAGTTATAGGGCTAGACCTGAGCATATTTTCCAAATAACCTACAGAGTAATCTGATCTCCCATACCATCTCCTTCGTCGTCCAACTTTGTTGGCCTATGTGGTTTTTCTTGGCCCTACCAAGCTCATTCCCACCACAGAGCCTTTGCATTAGCTGTTCCTTCTGCCAGGAATACCCATCTTTTACATGAATGGCTCCTGCTTCTCATTCAAATCTCAGCTTAAATAGTATCACCTACTCTAAGTGGTCATCTTTGGCTTCCCTCTCTGAAGTGGTGTTTAATCTTTCCAGTCACACTCTATCGCATTCCCTTGCTTTAAACTTCCATAGCACTAAAGCGCCTGGGTGGTTCAGTTGGTTGAGTGTCCAACTCTTGATTTCGGCTCAAGTCATGGTCTTGGGGTCTTAAGATCGAACCCTGCAACAGGCTCTGTACTCAGTGGGGAGTCTGCTTGAGATTCTTTCTCTCCCTTTCCCTCCTTCCCCTCCTCCCCTCTATCCTGTGTTTTCTTTCTCTAAAATAAATAAATAAATCTTTAAAAATAAATTTCCATAGCACTATGACTATCTGACCTTGCCATATGCATGTATCTTCTTATTTTTTCATTGTTTGTCTCCACACCTAGTATATAATCAGCATGAAGGAAAGAACCTTCCCTGTCCTGTTCATTGCTGAATCCTTGGGACCTAGAACACTGCCTGGAATGGTAGGTACATAATAAATATCTGTTGGATGAAGGAAATAACTGGCATGCAGAAACCATTCCAGGCAAAATTATCTCCAACTTCCTCTCAAAATTATTTCCTAGAGCAAAGGCTCTAAATTCTAACCCTAATTATTTCATCCCAAACTCTTTGAGCTTTTATACCACTATTCTTTAGGGTATGGCATCTTCCACTTCTATGTTGTTCAACATAAACCAGCTCAAATCTCACATCTTCCATGAAATTTTCTCTGATCCCCAAATCCAAAGTGACTTCTCCTTTTCAGTCTCCCGTAGTAAAAGCAGTCTCTAATGTCCAATAGCTCTCTCTCTTTAAAGCCACACTTGCAACTATTATGCTACTAACACTCATGTTTGCATAGCAAAAATAAATAAAAACAAAACAAAAGATAAAACTACTGGAGTAGCCTTGGACATGCAGATGATGGAGAAGCATTTGTACCTCCCCCGTATCAAGAAGATCCTAGGCCATCCCATTCTGATCTCAGATCCTTTATTTTCAAGATCACTAACAATTTCTGTGCCTTAGGGTAGAAAAGCCAATGTTATCAGGCACCCAGAATTCAACCTCCCTCACTGAGGGTTGATTGAGTGCTGGGGTATAAGGAACCAGACAACCCAACCAAAAGGCATGAGCTTTTCTGAGGTGAGAAAAGGGGTAAGTAATTGGTGAATTTCTGTGAATACTAGAAATCCATGTCCCCTTTGAAGTAACGCCCAAGATGGAAGGGATCCCGGAGGTTCCTATGGA
Organism: Ursus arctos; assembly: GCF_023065955.2. NCBI lineage: Eukaryota > Metazoa > Chordata > Mammalia > Carnivora > Ursidae > Ursus > Ursus arctos. Next base: position 23,076,245 of record NW_026622930.1, read on the forward strand.
ACCAACCCTTCAGCCTGGAAAAGAGCAGAAACTGTCTCTCTGGCCAAGTTTGTGGTTGGTAGAGAGGGCCATTATGAGGAGCCTCTCTGCCACCAACAAGTCTATGATCTTGATAGTGAAGGACGAAACTGGAGAGTTACATCATGTGGCAAACAGAGAAACAATTACAAAAGGGCCTGTGGAAAGGATATAATGCTCTACTCCTGTTTTCCTGATCTCATGAAAGTCTCACCCAAATTTTTTGAAGAATTCTACAAAATGTATTCTCTCAAATATAATGTGATTGATTTTTCTCATGCACTCGTCCAATAGATAGGAGCTCAGAGCCAAATTTAATTTAATTTATGGAAAAGAAAATAATATGATATTTCTCTCACTTGAATGTTATACAGCAATATTCTCTACCCATATATTTACAGTACGGCCTGCAAATATTGCCTATTCTCTATGGATCAGTCTGACAACCTTTTACGGTTGATTCCATGCTTAATTTTTTTTAATGTGGTAAAATAGACAAAACATAAAATTTACCATTTTAAGTATACACTTCAGTGGCATTAGTATATTCATGCTGTTGTGCAAGCTCAAAATCAGTAAGCTTAAAGAATTCACCATAGTGGCGAAGAACAAAACCACTTGTGAGGCCCTTTTGATACATTAAGGCAGCTGGTTAGAATGGGCCACGTTTTAAACATTTTAGATAGAAAAGAAAATACACTTTGGCCTTTAGAAAGCTCAACACAAGACTTAATATTTACCTTAGTGTGCATGGTAGTATCAATAGCTCATATCTTGGATTCTCTTTCCTTATTGTCTAGCACACAAAACAGATACAAGAAAGGGCAGCTATAAAACAGCCCTGAAACAGACAACCTGAAAACACTTCAGAACGCTAGATGGGAAGAGTTTATAAAAATCCATCTGACCATGAAAGCCAGAGATCAAGTATAATGCAAATATAAAGAAAGCCATTAACCTCTGCCTTCACCCCTATTGGGCACTCGTGTGCCTGTGATTAAACACCATCATGGCAGTGACTTTGAGTAAACCTTGGTGTGATTTGTCAGGCAATCTGAGGCCTGGAAGATGCATCACCAGATTCCAAATGGAGTCTGCCTTATTAGAGAAGATCGGTAAATACTGGTATTAGTGTCAATCCACAGAAATTCTGTCTTAGTTACACCCTTCAAGTTTTTCTCTCCCAAAATTTCAAGCACAGAGAGTGTGTGCTTTCCTGAATGAGATCTATATTCATATTTACCCAAGCATTCACATTCATCTCTTCTTCCCTAATGAGCCAGAAATCTAGGCAGACTCTGGATTTCAAGAGTTTTATTTCCATACCATTATCCTCATCAAAAAGCATTTATTAAACACCCAATTATAGATAATGCTTTGAAAGCCTTCATCTCTGTATAAAGAGAACTATATAGACACAAGCCTAATCCTCTAAGAGTTCATAATCTATTCAAAAACGAGCAACAGGCACAGATTACAGCTTTGACTCCTCACTCTGATTTTGTAACAACTCAGGGAGATTCAAGGTGTCTCAAAAAGTGTCACAAAATTCCCAATATAAAATGAATAACAATTTACTTTAATTTTAAAGATAATTGGCATATCAGCGGATAGATTTCACCACCAGTACCACCGCACACATACCTCCAATTTGAGGCTAATAGTCACATTTTGGTCACAATTCAGGAAGATTAGTGTCACACACGAAATATCTAGATAATGTGGAATCTAGAAAGTGTAGACTATACATATGGACTCCAAGGACCTAGAAGCGTGATTTTATAAAATGGACTAAATCTAAGCTTGACAACCCCAGAAAGATTGGTGGTCGATTACTAACTTGTAGTTTGTTCTAATCAGAGAAGAGCTAGTCCAGTTCTGCCTCATATATCAGTGGGTCTAGCCTTTGGACAACAGTTGACACGGCCTTAGACACCAAGCAGTGACCACTAACACTGATATAATAACACTGAGAACGACACTTCCTCCCAGAGGACAGGAGGCATGGTATCACCAAATCAGCTGCTCTTTCCAGTCAAATGATCCCAAATTCAGACCCGCATTAGCCACTTGTAGGCTGTGTGAACCTGGCAAAATCACTTAACTTCTCTGCGCCTCACTTTCATCTATAAGAGGGACATGACAGTTTCTAAACACAGGGCTACTTTGAGAACTTTATGAAGGGGCTTTTAAAATGCCTAAGACACTGTGGACACTCAGCGCATAGAGTTCTCTCATTTGGGTGACGTAAGTTCTCCCTCATGCAGCAGTAAAACAGAGGTCACCAACTGCAAGTCTGTATGTTTTCTTTGGCCAACAGAATGCTTTAAACACTTAATTAAACGCAAATTAAAATAATCAGGAAAACAAATGAAAATATGCATTTTCAACTTTTCTTAAAAAATTAAAATTTCTGACAAAACGGTTGCCATATTTCCCCGAGGCAATTCATGCCCTGACCCTAAAGAAAGGCAATCCCTTTTACAAGAGGCGTGTTCTCTTCAGGTCCTCACAGACCCCACCCAGCAGGCAGTCCTCTTTCTCTGCATGTTCTAAGTGTCCATAGATGTTTGAGTTTCAAATCCTTGCTTTAATCACAGGGAGCTTGGGTCTTTCAAAAACATTGAAAAGAAAAATCATTCTTTGGCCCAGATAAAAACAAGAAGCTGCTCAGGCTACTTGTCTGGATTTGTAACTCCACGATGAAAACAAAGCAAGTCTTTTTTTTTTCCCCCCCTTTTCTGGCTCTATTCCCTGCTCAACTGCATCTTAAAACGTTTCTATGTGGGTTGACTTCAGTCTGGAGATCAATGCTTCATCATTCTCCCTGGATTAGCGTGTTTGATATTGACCCATTCTACCATTCAGATAAAATGTTTGTAATAGAAGACTCATATGCTTGTTAAAGCTCCAACTGAGTTCTGTATAGCCTCAGGGAAAACACTCAGAATGGAGTGTTGGCTCCTATGTCCACGTCCTAGAGAGTTAGTGAGGGGTGGGTGTAAGATCCAGGAACCTTCTCTTGGGGCTTGAAAAAGAATAGGCTAATATGAGGACCTCAGGCTCCCTTGAAAGTTCATCTTAAACATCTTCTGTAAAATGGACATAATGATACTAAATTATAGGCTTATTATGAAGGATTATTAAGAAGAGTGAATGTTAAACACATGCACGTAGGGAGCATATAGTATAGAATATGGCATAAAATGGGAGCTCAGCAAGTATCAGAACACTGGCCACCATATCAGAAGACTCATACAATTAAAGAAAGGATCATTGTGGTGTTTTGTCACCAAAAAGGTCCCTCATCAGAACCCACAGAAAATGTTTCTCAACAAATGGTTTCAGGGCCATCCTTATCAGAATAACCGGGAATGCTGGTTAAAAATACATTTTCCTGAGGCCCCCTCCCTGCACACAGAGCTACACACACGTGCTGACCTATTATTCCCTCATTAACCTCTCCTTCAAGGACACCATGCAATGAAAGACTAAACAAAGCAAATTCTCTTCCTTTCTATGTCTTAACCAGTAAATGGTTTTACCACAAAGCTTGAGATCTAGTCATTTTCCAGAATGTTTCTCCAGAGAGTCACATGTAACACATACAATGTTGCCAGTGTCTGTCAGTAACTAGCACGTTGGAAGACTTTGGCAGACTCTGCACTTGTTCTCTCAAGTAATAATTTATTTAGCTTGATGGTTGCTGACTTTGCTGAGCACACTACTACACAGACAGTGATGATCCGCCTCGCTCTATGACACCATATTCAATTAACCAGAGTTTCCCCAAAGTGTGTCCCACATAACTGTAGTCTCGGGGGGACCAAAGTATATCAACAGATCAACTTAGGATGGGAAACGAAGAACCCTATCCCCCTCTTGGGGATTCATCCATATTAGCACATCAAGGCAATAAGAGGTCCCATAGTGAAGAATCCTGTTAAAGAACTTCAGTTAATTCTAGGTTTTCCATACTCATGTAACCAGAGAACTCTGCTTCTGTGGCTTCTGGGTAACATTCTGCAAAATCATTTTGGGAAGCTATCGGTAAAACTGTGTAATTTGTCTTCCAAACCAGTCACTTGAATAAAAGGGGAACATTATTCATTGGTACCTGGAATAGCAGGTATAATGTGGGTCTGTCCTAAATAAACCAGGACATCGGTGACTCTACAGCACATATCGCTCCTCGTTTGGTGTTACATAAAACCTACCTTTGGGCTTGGCGCTGTCCCAGGCCCTGGGACCAGCCCTGCCTCTGGTCAGGAAGAATGAATAAAAGAAGTTCAAGACCCATGAGTCTTAATTCTGATCCTGTTCTGATTGTAGTCCTGACCTGACCAAGCCCTTGGACCTCAAATCTTACCATTCTTCTCTGCTCTGCCCTGGCCCCAAGTTGTTGCTTCAGGCCTCCCCCACACTGGTCCTATCCAAACATCAAGATCCTAGCCCCTGTTCTAGATCCCTGCCAGACATCCTGAAACCAATCATCTGTTTTCTCCCATGGCCCCTGCCAACTGCTCTAAGGATTTCCTGGTTTCTGGGATACTGTCCTTTTCTTCCTGGCCTCTTTCATTTACATCTGACTTCCTGTGCTATTCACAAACTCCACCATCCCATTATCAACCAAGCCTTGTTTTGTGTTATTGTTTTTAAGAATGAACTTTTAAAAATAACCTAAAGGTTAAAAAAAAAAGCTGAATAATATTTTGCCTGAAGGTATTATTTTAATATGCCAAGACCTGCGATTAACTAAACAGATTGCAAATACTGTCATTAAGCCAGGTAAGAGCTAATAAGTTCCACAAAAGACATTTACCCATCCTCACACTTCTGTCAGTGACATTATATAAAATAAAGTGACACTGTTCCCTTCTCAAGTAACTACAGTTTCTTTAGCACATCATTTATCTTTAGATGTCATCTGACACAAAAATAGAGCTTTCTCAAAAATACATACAGTCCGTAAATTACCGAAATTCACACTGGACACAGACTTATGGCATTAGGCCATGGAAGAGAGTTCTTGAGAACAGCCAACCACTACTGCTCCCTTCCCCAACCATCCTGTAGCCATTTACTCTCTGCCTCTTCTCTGTTTGAGTAGTTCAAGATTTACAACAGCATCAAAAACTATAGAAAGACAAGGGAATTTAACCATTGGATGCCATTTCTTACAACTTCCCTAAGAACTGAATGTCATATCACAGTAGCTGAGGCACAACTGGATCCAGTTAGTTTGCGAACAGAAAGTAAAAGCTGACATTTTTGACAGGTAGGCTACTGCTGGAGGGGGAAAAAAAGTGACAATAACAAATATAAAATTCTTTGATCAAGTCCTTACGCATTTTCCAGTTATTGCTATTTAAATACAGAAAAGAGTATTCATAGACGACTGAACTTGTTCAGTGAGCAGACCTGCAGCCTTCCTACCCAGCATTCTCAACATATAGGCCCAGGCCCAGTGGCTTCCAGAAGGCAGATGGCCCTGGAGATGAGTGATAAAATTTATTGACGAACGTGCGGCGGATATGTTAATTACATAAACTAATATTTACCCTAAACATGCTTTCTTTTCTAGGCATAAAGTAGAATCAACATATGTAGTGAATGCATTGCTAGACAGGTAGCAGGCAGGTGACAAGGCTCCTGAATGAGTTTTTCAATGTAGCAGGTGTTCCTGTACTGGGAGAAGTTGATAGGAAACACTGGTCACATGATCTCCCATGAGGCTCTGACACGGACTGGAAGAAGAAGGGGGCCATCTTTGGGAAAATGTCTCTAGGCCTTTGTGCGTCCCCTCGGAGATCCAGTATTCAGTCATGGCTTGGCAGGTATGATGAATCCTGGGAGGGGAGGCTACACAAAGAAATTCTAGGCCACAGTTTTCTTAAATTGTATAAGACCCTCTCATGCCCTTTCCAGATTTAATATTTGATATTTTGTAAAAAATAATATTCTTACTTTTAGCATCTCACCCCCAACCCCATGTCTATCTGTCTGTCTGTCTGTCTCTCTGTGTTGGCACCACAGAAAATATGAAACGGACTGATAGCTATGAGTGGGTTAGGGGTAAGCTCATGGATAATGCATTATGCCTTACACTACTTTGTACCAACTACCTTCTAGAATTAAAATATCACCCTGCCAATGGTAGACAACTTCTAAAATGGCTCTCATAATCCTTGCCTCCTATTATTCATGCCCAAATGTAATCTTCTCCACTTTTCTAGATCTGGTGAATTCTTTTTAATGAATAAAGTACAATAAAAGTCATGGGATGTGACTTCCAAGTTTAAGTTACAAAAGACTGTAGGTTTGGTCTTGTTCACAGTCTCTGACTCTTCTCACTTGCTTTCTCAGATAAAGCAAACTGCCATGTCATGAGCTGCCCTATAGAGAGGTCCTTGTGACAAGGTAATGGGGAAAATCTCTGGCCAACAACCGGTGAGGAACTGAGGCCCTGAATCCAACAACCTGCATGGAACTAAATCCTGCCAACAGCCACATGACTGAGTTTAGAAGCAGATCTTTCCCCATTTGACTCTTAAACTGATGACAACCCTTGTCCACAACCTGATTACAGCTTGGTGAGAAACCCTGAGCCAGAGGACCCATGCCTGGGTTCCTAACCCACAAAACTGTGGAATAATAAATGTGGTTTTCAGCTGGTAAGTTTTAGGGTAATATGTTGTGTGATCACAGATAACTAATTTATACTACTTCTGCAGAAATGGTGTGTAACAAGTAAAAGAAAGGGAGAGAGACTATACTAGGAGTGGGACAGCAGAAGGGGTTTGGTTGTCTACATTTGCCTGTATTTTCTAGCATTTGGAGTATAATGTTTGAGCAGATAAGGCTTTGAGGGCTGGAAATGTATCTTATTTTAACTCTATCATGTAGCACAATAGCTGTATCATATAAAATGCTCAAAAATATTTGCTGAATAAAAAAAATGAGTGAATGACACCCTATTTCAGTCTAAATAGCTATGACTACACTCATGTGAATGGAAATCATCATAAGGGAGCCTTTTCTGGCACCTCCATCAACCTGCAACCACGTCCCTGTATAGCTTCTTTCCCCCTTTGAAGCCTAAGGAAAGGTAGAGAAAGCCTTTCCTAGTCAGACACGAGTACCACCCTGTACTCCTCTCTTGACTCATCCACTGGTGGGGCTGGAGGGGGAGGGGAGCTGGAGGTCTAAATGTCCAGATTTACTGAACAGATGAATCAATGGCTAACCATCCTCACTTTATCACCTAGAAGGCAGCTTCTCTTTACAAAGTATTCCTTTAAATAGGAGCTCCCCTAGTACCTCCAAGTACTTGCTTCCAGATCATTAACCACTTAACAGAGAAGCTGAAGAGAAAAAGAAACTTAAAACTGTTCTCTTTGTTAGAAGTGATTGCCCACTGACAATCAATCAGAAGGAAGACAAAGCACCCCTGAAATTGCAATGTTCGTTAATGGAAAGATAGGTTTCTATTTACAGGGAGGGGAAATGAAGCAAAATCTAAGTTTCTGGAAAACAAAGTTTCCAGAATTCTGCTGAAAAATTGAAGGGCAGCTCTACTTCTTAGACCTGTTCTGATAAACTAGATTCTGTGACCTGACATTAAAAAAAAAAAAAAGGACTAAAGTTAAGCAAAATAAATCATCTGAAAGACAACCAAGAGGTCAGGCATGCTATGCAGACAGCCTAAGACTGGTCCCAGTGGTCCCCACTTCCTGGTGTTTATACCATTGTATAATCTTCTGCTTTGAATGTGGGTAGAACTGGTGATTTACTTCTAATAGACTATGGCAAGGTTGATGGGCTATCTCTTCTGTAATTACATTACATGTTAACAGTCTCTCTCTCTCTCCCTCTTCCTCCCCCTCTCCCTCTCTCCCTTGCTTTGATGAACAAGCTGCCATAGTGGGGAAGCCCACTTGGCAAGGAACTGAGGACAGCTCCCAGCTAACAGCCAGCTAGGAACCGAGACCTTTAGAACAATAACACGCCAGAAATAAAATTATGCCAACAACATGTGAACTAGGGAGTGGGTCTTTCTCCAGTCAAGCCTTCAGCTGAGAACTCAGCCCTGGCTAAGACCTTAATTGCAACCTGTTAGAGACCCTAAGCCAGGGAGCCAGTCAACCTGGCCCAGATTCCTGACTCTCAGAAGCTATGAGATAATAATGTGTGGTGTTTTATACTGGTAAGTTTGTGTTAATGTGTGAAACTGCAAAAGATAACTACTACACACAGTTATAATCTTCATTTGACACAAAGCTATAACAACTTATGAATAAGTATCTGTTCTGTGTTCTATCACAAGGAACAGCAGGAAGACAAAAGAGGCCTTGTTTTGCAGTTGAATTGAGATTCTTCTTTGCACCAGAAGTGTGAATATATTGTATTAGGTGCGGGGAAAATGATGAGAAAGTCTCTAAGACTTTAAGGATGGACTTTAGAGGCTCATATGAAAGAAAAGTCACATTCGTTGAGCACTTGTCTGTGCCGGGCACTATGCTAGGCAACTATCTAACTTCATAAACATTATCTAATTGAATCTTCATAGTACCATTATTCTAAATAGTAACAGTGGTAGTAATAAAAGAAGGAGACAAAGGTGGAGTGGGGGAGGAAGAGAAAGAGAAATAATAGGTAACATTTACTGAATACTTATTATGAGCCTAGAACTTAAGTACCTTAAAAATATTATCTCATTTAATCCTCTTAACTATTCAAGAAGGTAGGTTATAATAATTATAACCCTTTATAGCAATAAAACTAAGGCACAGAGAAGCTAATAACATTGCCAAGGTTACATGAACAATAAAAGATAGAGTCATGATTTGAACTCAGGCAGTCTGGCTCCATAAACCCCATATTTAATCCTCACATGCTTCCAAAATGCACTGAAGTTACCACTGTGATTATCTTCTCAAATGTGATATTTTTCCAGGGGTTTTCCCATGCCTTTGCACTAAGATGGGTTACAGCAAATTTAAGTCTAAGCACTGCCACTCTATCTTGCAAAGCTACAAGTCCTATAAGCCAAATACTTAGTACCCTTACCCCAACCAGGTGTGAGAAGGAATGACACAGAGATAATATCACACATACCTTAAAGTGAAAAAACTGGCCTTGTTTTTCCAAGGTTAAATTCCTTCTGAAATGTATACAGAGACATACAACAGTTCCCCACTGGGATCCCACCTGCCTGGACAGTGTATCAGAACAGAGTCCCAGAAATGTCAGACAAGTCACTGACACAAAGACAGAAATCAAGCCACAGAACAAAAGAGCCAGTCCCAGGAAGAAACTGTTTTAAATTTCCAGGCCTGCAGAAGCAGCTGGAGGACCATTTCCCTTTGCCTGTGCTCAATTGTTCCTGCTTTGCTCTCTGTCCTTGGCTGGCTGCCCCAGTGACACTCCCACCTGGCACTGGCCTTCTGCAGACATACTGAACACTTGTCAAGGGCAAGGACTTAGGTTTATTGCATGAAATGTATACTGGGGACTGTGCCTGTGCCAAATAGTGTGTTACGTGCTAGGGATGCATCTACGGCTCCCATTTCTCATGAAACTCCAACTTTCTCTTTAACACTTAACATGTGCTGGGTCCTTGATAGGTTGCTGGATGACCTGGGAAGGACTGAATTGATGGAAAAGGGAAAGGAAAGATGACTGAATGTAAACTCCAACTACTGAAACTATTCCTCCGGGACAAAAGGAAAGGGTTTTAGATCAATTCGCTTTGTGATCTTCATAACAATTCTGTGATATGTTTATTGTTCTCATCCCACAGATGAGGAAACAGAGGCTCAAATAATATAATTTTCAAAGTCCTACAGCTAAAGTAATGGTCAGGATTCAATTCCAGGCAGTTTAAAACTATAGTCCATGTATCTAATCATGAAATATTTTGCCTCCCAGCATGGTACCTGGCACAAAACAGTCACTCAATAAAAGAAATTAGACAGATGGATGGGTGGATGGGTGGATGGGTGGATGGATGGATGGATGGATGGACAGATAGATGAATGGGCAGATGGATGAATGGATGAACGGACACATAGATTAATGGATTTACTATGTGGATCTAGAACAGGAAACAGGGTGACAGATAAAATGTGGTGTCTATTTCCAGGTTAGTGAGAACAGCAAGTGATAGCTTCTCTCTTGCAAATCAATACAATTCCTCTAAGGCTGGGGCTTGTGGCTTCTTTTATTATGTAGGTGGTGGGTAGGTGCATTCTTTAAAAGGGTCATGGAAAGATGGCAAGGCAGATTTATAAGTTAAGGGGTAATGAGGCCTCAGACAATGAGATTGCATAATTGTATAACCACTAATTATATTTGTGGCTGTGTTGGCTGGAAATAATGACAAAGGTAATCAAACCTCATGTTCAGGGGGGAAATGTATTACCTTTTCTATTGTCCTTTTCCTGGGCACCATACACTCCTGCATTTTTCCATGAAAACTGGGCGCATAGGGAACTTCAGAGTGAACATTAGGTGCATCTAGATGCTTCAGCACCTTATCAGGAATGAACAGCCACCTACTCAGTGCCATGACATAATAGCACACGGAAAACTGGAATCATAGGGCAAGAAAACTGTTTCTGGTACATTAAGAACCCAGGAGCCAAAGCAAGCATCTTAAGACCCAAGTCAACTCATGTTAGTCATCTGCTTAAGACTTTGTGATGTCTCCCTTTGTCAACACTGAGTAAATGGTCAAATTCCTTCAGTGGCCAAAAAGACCCTACATGCTCTGGTTTCCAGTAGGTAACTCTTCTCCCTCTTCACTCCACTCCAGACATGCTGGCCTTCTCTTCCCCAAGTATCTACATGGCTAACTCCCTCTGTTTCAGACCAAATAAATGTCTCCTCCTCCTATCCAGTACTCTTATCCATTTAGACTGATCTGCTTTGTCTTTTTCTATAGGGATCTTCACCATATAACATATTGTGAAAGTAAATTACTTGCAATGTTTGTTTTTTTATTGCCTTTCTCTCCCTCTACCAGAATGTAAGCTCTACAAAAGGAAGGACAGTTTTTCTCTTTTTGTTCCTTGATATATTTCAGACCCCCAAAACAGTGTCTGGCAGACACTAAATGGCAGACAATAAATATTTGTTGGATAAACATACGCACTTTATATTTGTGATGGAAAAGAAAATCACCTACTTAACTTCTCTGTTCTTAGAGGAGTGGTCCTCCAAATTCAAAAGAAAATATTCCACATGAAAACTCCAAAATGCATGGGGAAAATATCCCAAATTGAAGTAAATATTTAAAAAATCTGTACTGTATTTGTATTAATGAAAACCTGGGGTAATTTTGAAGGGTGACTTTTTTTTTCCTCACTTTCATCTATCATCAGAGGAGGCAGGCTTCCCTTTGACTAATAATGTATAACGTTGAAGAGGCTATGATAGTTGGTGTTTTGGCATTGTGACCCAAAACATTAAAAAAAATTAAAATTAAAATTAAATACCTAAGCAATGCCTGGAGATTCAATCCAGGTCACTGGTGGAAATTATATCAGTTTTTCATCTTTCCATTTGCTTCCATGTGGGCTCAAGCCTTCACAACTCCTATAATCGATGTGCTACCTTTGTTAAGACTATGGTATCACTTAATGAGAGTAAAACACAGGAGTGGGGAAAGTATTATGATGGGGTGATGCAGTGGAGGGCCTAATTACCTATGATAGCTGATTTATAATCACATAAGTTTCTTTGGAAGAAGAGTCTGCCCGGGCTCGTAGGGTGGGCTACAAGGAGCCAACAGCAATGGTGCTAGTTAGGGATCTAGGCAATCCCCATCTTCAGTAAGCAGGGTGTGGGGTAGGTTGTGGGAACCTCAAAGCACTAGGTGTCTGCCTCTTCTTCTAGAAACCTCAAAACAACAGATTTCCCATCAAGGATGTGTTCCTATTATGTAATGTAAGAAATCAAGAGCTCTTTCAATTATTCTCTGAGAAGACTCACCAATGTCACTAAGGAAGCTCCAAGATTTGTAGTTTTTGTCACAATATGGTAGAAGCACTGTTTCTTGCTCACTGAAATTATCCAAGATAATAGGTAGAAAGCATGACACATAGTAGGCATCCAGTGTTACTTCTATTCTTCTTTTCTTGCTGGGACACACATGGTAGAAACGACTCATTATTGCTATTGAGATCTCTACGTCTTCCTTTGGAGAGCAAGAGATCATCTTTTATTTCAGCATTTAGTTCTTTTCCTCACCAGTAAAGATTAGCCACTGTTACATACTTCACTCTCTGAGATCTAATGGTTCCTTCTGGGTGTCTAGAGGTTGTCGGTTTTGCTCATTACAGTGCAGTTGGGATGAAAATTGACAAGAGAAACTACAGTGACATCTCAAGTGTGTACCAACGTGCAACTTTCCTTAAACGCACGCGTGCGCTCGCACATACACACATACACACACGCACACAGTGTTTGACAAAATAAAGAAGAGGAGGCTGCAGGGGGAGAAAAAGACAATTTTTTTCAGGGAATGCCAGGTTCATCAGGAAGGGTGCCTGAGCTTCTAAAAAGAAGCCTGCTAAGCAAATGCTTCCATATTCTATGAACCAATCCATCCTGCTTTCACTTCAAAGCGACTTACTTAGAAAAGCTGGGCCCCCTACAGAGAGGCCAGTCTGATTAAGTTAAAGAATTGGTAAAATATATCTCATTCTCAGAGGCACCTCAGGCTATTAGGTAGTATCCCAGCATGTTATTTCATTAAAGGGAAAATGATAGGGACAACAGACAACAAGAAGTCAATGTTAATTTTTAATAGCAATGCATTTGCTCTATTTGGGTGGTGATTTATTCATGCATTTCATAATAAATACATATGGTAGCCTGAAGATATCTCTATCTGCATCTCAGGGTAGGAACCATATATTTTATTGGGTTGGCTCTAGATAGAGAAGAGAAGTATATCTAAATGATCAAGGAGTTAGCTTGTGGGGCTGCAAATATTCTTTTAGTGGCTACAGCCACATAGTCAGTTGCTTTCTTCCCCTATCCAACCCTTTCCTAAGATTACAGCTAAACAATCCATCTCTGAAATCCCAATTCTGATGACCACAAATTTTTTTGCCTACTCCTTTATCATTAAGTTTGAAGAAGAGAAATAAAACAAAAAAGAAAATCTCTGGAAGTCTTCTTCCAAGTCAGTATGGTCTCACTATCTTTACCTAAGTAGCCAAACAGGCTGGATATGGGTTTCTATGTGACTAGGAGTTAAGCATTTCTTCTGACCATGCTTCCAACTGAATTAAAGAGAACGACTGAAAACCACCAGTCAAACCACCTGGTGACTTAAGCAGAGTATCTTTCACATTGCAATAGCAACATGAAAGTTGGCTTTAACAACTGATATCAATGATATCTCAAAAAGTACAGCTTAATGGAAAGTATCTCTGCTGTGGATGGGGACTAGGTTTCCACATTTGTGCTAAATCAGTGTGACTCTCCTGGCAGCAGGCTCTTCAAAATAGCCAGGACAAAGGAACACAAACACTGAGATCCATTTCTTAGGAGAAGAAGCAAAAGAAAACAGTATTATCTTTCTGCTTCCTCAGTAGGCAGGCATCTTACATATAGGAAATGACACGTCCAAAGGCTGAAAACTTATTTCAGCATTTTTATTTCAATCTACGCTGACAGTGTCCTTAAATTCTGGGATCACACATCTGAATCTTAAGTAGGTTTTGTTTTCATATTAACCTGGCTTGAGTTTGGTTTTTGGTTGTTGTTTGTATTTATTTTGTCACTAATTGGAATGTACTGGGATTTGGGGTGTTTAAAATATTTTTAAAAATCCATTGCACTACAACGGTGAAAGTGATTTCCCCTCTAAGTGTCAAATGTTTCCCCTTCCACTATCCCCTACATAAGGCTGACTCCATTCATAACACCAAGAGGAAGAGCCAGAGCTTTCCTCCAAAGAGGGCCCTCCATAGATGAGATGCATTTGGAATTTCTCACTACTAATCAGGTTTTTCAGAAGATGCTCTACGGAAGCTTGGAGCAGCTGGGAGGTGGGACTGGGATGCAAAATGCACGGCACCCCCAGAAGAACAGTGGCAGATGAATAAAGGTCAACCATTTGAAGCAGCTTCCTGTCACCTTCTAAATACCCTTTGGTTCTGAAGCACCATCTGAGAAGGTATTTCCCTCCAAACACTTTCTGTGTGGAATCAGAACTGGCCATGGATATATGTGAAGACAGAACCAGGGGTCGAAATGTAATCATTAAGATGAGCAAGTCCTTACAAATTTCTCAAACTAAGTTTTACACTTAACAAACTTATGCCTATGCACAAACATATTTTGGGGTATATAACAAGATGATTGTCTTCTTCACCATTATAAATGTTGGTTCTTATTATTACTGAGAGCTTGAATCCATGTCTTAATTGACAGATTGACACCATGCCGGAATTTTCTTGCCCACTGTCTATATAACTCAGTGACATTATCCATCCAGCACCTGTGAGTACTTATGTCTGGGAACCTCTAGCTGGAGTTGGGGTGTGTGTGGGGGTGGTGGTGGTTAAGAATAGTGTATCTGTGTATAAAAGTCCATTAATATGTCATGTGAGGGAATTTGGACTTGATTTTAATAATATTTCTACTACACCAGTACTAAAACTAATATATCTAAACAAACACCTAACACTTTTTATGTGCTTATCAAATGCTCAGAATTATATTAAGTACTTTATATGCATAATCTTACTTAATTTTCACACACCCCTTTGAGATAGGCTGAGTTCTTCACTTTAGGGATGTTAACATGTCTTTTCTTTTACGGAATGTTGTTAAATAGACGGCAGTTTTTAAAATGATTAATAAAATCTTAGAAGTCATAAATTGGTTCCTAGTATCAAAATTCCAAAAATCTTGTGGTCACTGCACGAAGAGATCTTCTCACTGTACAGCCACCCACCTATCTCATCCTCTGCACCTTGGAAAAATGGAAGGTGGAAGGAGACTCTCCTTTCCTAAGCTTTTACTGGATGATAGTACATGACCATGTACATCATATGTATGATTTCATTTAATCCTAAATATAAAACAACCTCGCAGGGCTGTTATTATTCTCAATTCTGACTGATAAGGAACAAGCTTGGAGAGATAAGTAACTTACCTAGGGTGAACATGACCTAAATAATAAGTGGCAGAGGCAGGATTTAAATCCAGCACCTGTGTGGTTCCAAACATCATATCCTTTCTACAACACCCTACTAGTGCTAGGGCTCCCACTATAGGATTTGAGAGAGAAATTGGTAATTTTTTGAAATTATTTATTTATTTGAGAGAGAGAGCACAAGCAGGGGGAGGGGCAGAGAGAGAAGCAGACTCCCAGCTGACCAGGGACCTCAATACGGGGGCTCGATCCCAGGACCCTGGGATCATGATCTGAGCCAAAGGAAGATGCTTAATTGACTGAGCCACCTGGGTGCCCCCACTAATTATTTCTATTATGTTAAGTGAAATAAGTCAGAGAAAGACAAATACGATGATTTCACTCATATGTGGAGTTTAAGAAACCAAAGAGATGAACATAGGAGAAGGAAAAATAAAATAAGATGAAATGGGAGGGAGACAAACCATAAGAGACTCTTAACTATAGGAGACAAACTGAGGGTTGCTGGAGGGGAAGTGGGTGGGATGATGGGGTAACTGGGTGACGGGCATCAAGGAGGGCACGTGATGTAAAGAGCACTGCGTGTTGTATGCAACTGATGAATCACTAAATTCTACCCCTGACACTAATAATACTCTATATGTTAATAAAATTGATTTTAAATTTTACAAAAAAACTTAAAAAAAAATAAAGCGAGGAAAGAGAAAACTTTATCAGACACATTCCCACCTGAAGATTCCATAGACTCTACTTAGTGATTCATGGATACTGTCTTTCAACAGGAGAAAGCAGTCTGAACAGCACAGACCTATGTGATGTAGAGTTTATGTGTTTGATTGGAGGTCAGGAGCTGGGGCTCTCTGGAAATATGAAACCGCATTCTTCGCACAGTTACAACTCAGTCTTTGTTACCAAAGACTCATCGAATACATAATATATACCTGATATTGACAGTTTCATGTATATATATCCACATACATGTAGTTGTATGAGCCATAGGTTACATTCATTCGCTATCTTGACAGTCACCGTATGCTGGATTAGGCATTCCTGTCTCTACAATGAATGTGGGAAGACATTCCAATCCAAGGAGCTTTTGTGAGGCCTGAATGTCTGCTAATCTTCCTTTTCTTCTGCCTCATTCCCTGCCAGCTTCATTCAGAGAGGACAACAAAGAACTTACCCCCCCTCACTCCCTCTGGACATCATTGGCCTGTGACCTTGGCCACATGGTAGTGGCAGGAAGGACTTGACCAGAATCCCATCCATTTTCCCTCCCCCTCTGGGTGGTCAATGAGCTGGAAAATGAAGGACACAATGCAGGTTTACGAGACCATAATTAGGTCACAGCTGATCCCAGTCCCCATCATCCGGCAGCTGGGGCCAGTGGACCAGCACATGCTATCCAACCATTTTCCAGTGGTGCCCAGCTTGAAAACATCCTTTCTTCTGTACAGTAGCCCCTCCCCAAAGCTCCTAGGAGAGCAGCAGGCCCCAGGAGACCCAGCACTGCAGTTCTTCTCTGCATTGGTCAAAAAACTCTTGGAGAGCTTTGCGAACAACACTTTAAGAGAGAAGGCACATGCAGAAGATAGCAAGGGAGAGTGAAGGAAGCCTGGGCAAGGGAGGACGCAGAAAGAGCAAAGTAGCGGTCTTCCGATACTGTGAGTGGGCTATGGACAGGAAATCATGACTCAGAGAGTAAAAAGCAGCCATGTGAAGTGGGATAAGTCACCTAACTTCTCTATGCCTCAGTTTTCTCCTATGCAAAATTGGAATAATAACAGTACCCACCTTACAGGGTTACTAAGAGGAATAAATGTAACCTATATAGATAGAACTACACACACACATACACACACACACAAAGTACTTAGAATGGGCTGGGTGCAAAGTGAGCACTACATGAGTCTTAACTTATTATTTTAATTAGCCAAATTTGGGCTCCGCACAAACTTTTTTCTAAAAATTACAAATCAATGTAAAAAAAAAAAATGACCTCCCTTAAAGGCAGTGGTAAGCTGGTGAGCTCCCCATCACTAGAGGTATTCTACAGCAGATGCTGCAGAAAAAATCCCTCTCTGGGTAGAACACTTACAAAGGAATAATAATATGTTTAATGGCACTTTAGTGCTTTCAGATCTTCTTCCCCCATGATTTCGTTTTCAAAGCCAGCCTGTGAAATAAGTAGGGTAAGGAGTACGCCCATTGCACAGAAAGTAAAATGGAGGCGCAGGTAATCCAGATGTCTTGTCTAAAGCCAAGCAGCCTTATTAGAAAGATAGAAATCCCCTGCAGCTCTGAACAGAGAGCTCTTCTGTGGCCTCTTGGAATGGCTTCTCCCTCTACCTCGCCTCCCTGCCTCATCTCAGCAGCGGCCTCGTGACCATGTTACCCCCTGGGATTTATCCCTGGAGCCTCCCGCCCACACCTGAATCCTTCCCTCTCAGCCTAATCCTGACATCTGCTTGCTCGAGCCTCCAGAACCCCACTGCCTCACAAATCTCCCCACCTAATCCCACATCTGATCAACATAATTTGTTTACTGAGGGAAGGGGAGGGAAATAATTTTTTTTTTCCAAGATGAACCCTCTACTGCAGCTTAGCTTGAGGCTCGTCAAGGTTCAAGGAAGAGGCTCAGAAATCATAAAACCAGAAGGGCAGAGGCCTTCGAGAAAGTGGTCATCCCCACAGAGAGCGATGCGAGTACATATCGTCTGTGCGTGTGCCCCTAGGTGTGCACGACGTACTTTTCCATAGTCCCCCTAAGTTACACTTCCATGGGACATGCTCACTTTAACCAGTCTATCCCCGTCTCAGAATTATGGGAAAGGTAAAGGCCAATGCCAAGCACTTTGGCAAGAAAGACAGTACATGGTTTAGTTTCAAGAATATCTCACAGGGGCACAGGGGAGACGGATGGCTTGGCAACAACTAAGCGCTTCAGGCCCATCAACCAGGTTGCCTGAGACAGCAAGTCAGTTATTTTCTCACTCATGGTTTCCAACGGCACCAACACATCTTGAGTCAGCAGAGCCCCTAGAGAGAGATTTTCAGCCTGTGAGCACATTGGTGCTCGGCTATCTACACCAAACCTCACATCCAAGCCCTCCCTCTCCAGGGCCACCTTTTACTTCCTGCTCGTGGCTGCATATATCGATCCACTGGCTTCACCCTCGTTGAGGGAGCTGGGTCTTTGAAGAGAAGGAAATGCATGAACTCTTTTTTTCAACCCATCGTAAGTGCAGGCTACTTTGTCTCTCCTCTATTGGTCCTCTGATCACTCCTTTTTCCTTTCCCTTTCCCCTAGTCCTCTCCTCCCTACCCCCCACCTTTCTTCTATCTTAATTTTCTCTCCTCTCCTTCTCTCACTGTCTCTCATCCTTCTTTATTCTCTTGTCTTCTCTTTTCTTCCCTCCCTTCCTTCAACTGACATGGCAGTTTCCCTTCTACTTTTTTTTTTTTTTAAGATTTCATTTATTTATTTGACAGAAAGAGACATAGCCAGCGAGAGAAAGAACACAAGCAGGAGGAGTGGGAGAGGAAGAAGCAGACTCCCAGCGGAGCAGGGAGCCCGATGCGGGGGCTCGATCCCAGGACCCTGGGATCACGCCCTGAGCCAAAGGCAGATGCTTAACGACTGAGCCACCCAGGCGCCCCTCCCCTCCACTTTTGACTCTTTCTGATCCTACCTCTCAACCCCTTTTCTCCCTCCACAGATTGTGAGTAATGCAATATCAGAATAAGACAAAAGTTCAGAGCCCTGATTCCTTTTGCTCACCTTTTGATTGTTATTCTCCAAATTAATTTCTTGTGTCTCAGATGTTACAATTCCACCCAAATGCAAGCTTCTGGAGACTCTAGAATGCAGAGCAGTTTTAGATCATGGGATCAACTGTTCTTTTTTTTTTTTTTCTTTAAAGCTGTATCTCACCCTGTGTCACCCTGTGAATTATGTCCTCCAAAATTCATATGTTGAAGCTTCATCCCCAGTACCTCAGGGCCTTTGAAAGTGATTAAGTTAACATGAGGCCATTAGGGTAGGCTCTCATCCAACATGGCTGCTGTCCTTACACGAAGAGGAAATTTTCACACACAGAGAGACAGCAGGGATGTGCACAGAGTAGGAGCCATGTGAGGACACTGTGAGAAGGAGGCCATCTGCAAGCCAAGAACGAAGGCCTCAGAAGGAACCAAGCCTGCTGACATCTGATCTTGGACTTCTCGGTTCCAGAACTGTGAGAAAATGTTCTATTATTTAAGTCATCGAGCCTGTGAAATTTGGTGGCGGCAGCCCTAGAACACTAATACACTCCGGAAGTAAATAGGGCGTATGTGATTTAATGCAGGATTTACCTATATTCTCTTGCATTTTGGAATTTGGACAAAAAATTACCTCGTGTCCATCAAGTTGTTCTTCAAATTTAAGAATAAATTTTTTGCAAGGCAGAAAAAGACAAAAATCCACCAAGACAAGTAACCCCTTGACGTCTTTCTTCCACTAGCATGGCCCAGAGAGAAAGCTTTAACACCAAGGCACCCAGTGCTGTGAGCACCCAGGAAGCCTATCCTGGCCTGCCCAAGAGTTGGAAGGACATAAGGATATTTGTATATCAAAGGAATTCTTCAGAGACAATTGACACTGATTTAAATATACTTCAAAACTGTCAACCGGATTCCTCCTGTTAAAAAAAAAAAAAATCATTTGAGAAACCAAACAACAGATATTTTAAAACGTGAATGAGTTAAAAAAATTTTACATCGTAAGTACAAAGCCAGATCATGGAAGTGACCAGTAAAGGAAGATTATTAAAACTCAATCTATAGGGACCTCCAGTTTGCTCTTAAATTCCTATAGAAATTAGCTTATAGATTCTTGTGAGTCCCAGACAAACTGTAAATTCTTTTGAAAGCCCCTTCACTATACGGTCTTGAGGTTTGCATACAGAGGTCCTTCTATTAGTTGGTTAATAAAAACAATCTGAATGGCCCACGAATGGCTCTTCTCTTGATGATAACCAAAACCCTACCACTTTTATGACTTTCCTTGTGCCCAGATAAATCATTAATGCAGGCGGTTGTAGGCACTGACATCACCCTCTAAAAGACAAGACCACAAAAGCTCACACACATAGATGTGCATAGAGTTTATGTGGTATAACTAACTCTAACAAGCTGGGGAAGAAAAGGAAAAAAAAAAAAAAAACAACAACAGACATAGGGGATGTCATTTGTGATCCATTTTTTCTTTCTTTCCTTAAGCCTATTCTCTTACCAGAGAAGCCGAGACCCTGAGCAACGTTTCTACCGTGCCAGGAGGGCAAGGGCAGGCCCTCACAAGACTTACCAAATCTACATCACATAAATGGAGCCGCTGTCCCAGGTAGAAGTACCTCTACACTTGTCCTCTACACCAACAGATGAAAGGAAAGGCAGAGGCAGAGGCTGAATGGGACAGAGTATACACCTGTTCATACCACAGGTTGGTCTCCTAAGAAGCAGCTCCCGGATCTCAAGGGAACAGAAGGCAGCTCATGCTAACACAATGCCCTTAAGAACTATAATGAGCCATTCCCGAGCATTCACCATCTACCTCCCAACTTGGACTTGAAGGAACAGGGACAAGGAAAGCCCAGAGAGGACATTCGCCCAGGCTTACCTTCCAAATGAACTCTCAGTACTTCAGCCTTTTAAAATTAATTTTATTTTGGCAATGTTAACATTCAAAAAAGTAGTAAGAAGAACCACAAGCCTATTTCTGCCCAGCTTCAACAATCGTCATCAACATGGTTTTATCTGTGTGTTGTTTCAGAAAATACCAAACGTGATAAAATTCAGTCTTTCGGTATTACTTCCAAATGGGCCTGCACTACCGCGACTACGAAGAGATGTAAGATGTCAACAAATGATTCTAGAGTGGAGTTCCACGCCTGGGCCACCTGCCTATAGTGCACTGTGAATTCATATCATCTCTAAACTCCGTGATTCATATTTTGTGACCATACTGCATTCGGTTTTTGTGTTAACAGCAAATAATTTCTTAAATGTTAACATTTAAAGGTTATTGTAACTATGTTTTGCATCTCTTGATTTTACCCGTGTGCCAGGAACTTTAAAGCAGGGAAGAGAAAGCAAAAAAGAAAAGAAACAGAAAGAAAAAAGAGATCAAGCAAGGGCTCTCTGAACCTCTGAAACTTCCTGTCTCCAAAGAAAAATTCAATGTGAATTAAATTCAGTGAAATGATACTGATAACAACACCAACTTGTTGAGGTTCACTATATGTCCAGCATTATGCTGAGCATTTTCTTGAGAAGAAAACTCCTGGAATATAGAATATGCCTTATTCATCTATGTCCACTCCACAGTGCCTTGTACATAGGAAGTGCCTAGTCAATATATGTCCGTTGGAATTATCTAAAAGCATTTCAAAAGACAGAAAGCCTGAGGTATATATGGAAAAGGAGAGAGGGGTGGAGATTAGTTACTGTCAGTTCAAGGGTAGCAACTTATTTTGAGAAACTAATCCCTTCCCTTTCCTCCAGTTCGCTTACTGCCTTCTTAAATCATTTTGTATTCCCCTAATCAGGGGACACACTACAGTTGCTTCTTTTTTGGTGTGCTTTCATTAATCTAATAAATAGACATGGAGTTCTTAAATTCTAAAAGTATATAGTCCCCAGCTGGCCCCGTCTCTCCTGAAGGCAGGGCTCCCTTTGGGAACCTCAGGCTGTAATACCTGAGACTTTGTGGTGGAGGAAGGTTGGCCCAGAGTGCAAAGGATGAGGTAAGGAAAGAGTTAATGCATTTTAGGGGTGGCTGAGTCCATCCCCAAGCAGTAGCTGGTACAATTTATCGTCTATACCATTCCATTTCTTCTGCACTAATTCGCAGTCATTATCATGTCCAGACAAGCACCCCATGCTTCATTTACTGACATTAATTAATTCCCACCCCTTCCTTTTTATCTTATTTTAAAAGAGTGAGGGGGGAAATAGTCCATTCTCCTAGGGAAAGAATACAGGTTTAATAGTGATGGGCAGCTGGCTTTCTCTAATGCAGATGAGAAAAGAGAAGCACACACCAGCTCATTGCAGAGCTCGCTGGACCATGGCCGTGACTACACCTTTCACCGCCTGTCTACCCTCAACCTACACCCCCACTCCCAGCCTCTTCCCATCTTCAAGCTCAGTGTTCCGACACCGCTTCTTCACATGCACTGAATCACAAAGAGTGGTGGGAGAGAATGGCCAACCTTGGACACGTGTCCCTCACGAAAGGAGACCCGGTCATAACCAAGGAGCACAGCTCACATTTTCCAGCACGGCCGCTGAAACCCACAGCTTCACCACACAGACTTAATGACCCCAAGTGGTAACACCACTGAATGTCCCGCCCACCTCTCAAATGGGAAGGCCAAGGGGCTAAAGAGGTGAGTTAAACTGACGCATGTAACTGTTCCTATTAGAAACACTCTTCTGTGAATATGTGTGTGTTTCCCCTGTCATTTGCTCTGTAACTGAATTATATAGTTCCCCCATCTGTATTATTTATTATTATCTATTATTAAACGCTGTGGCACTAATGTATTATTCAGCAGCTGTATTAACACTCTGCATTCCTGGCATTCTACCTGTATTAATAATTCTGCATAGTGAATCCAGATAGAAATGTATCTCCACAATGGGTTTTTTGGCGGGGAGGGAGGGAGAATTGTCAAAGAATATGCCTTGGTTCATATAAAGAATGACTTGGCCTTTCCTCAAAAGGAGGCTTACACTGGAAAATCCACATAATACAAAACACGAGCTAAAACTGCCATAATTTAGTTTATATCCTTGGCAAGCCATACTTCTCTGGACCCTGATTTCCCCATTTACAAAATGAAATTGTCCAGTGAAATGAACTCTGGGGTCCCTTTTAAAAGCTCTAGAGTTCTGCCTGCCTAGAGTTTAGCCAGTGAGTTCTACATTTTCCTCTCTCACCTGGAATTTCTCAAGTGAACATGGAACATTCTGAGTTCTACTTCTGCCTGAGTTTTCTTACTTTCTCCATACCATTGGAAAGGGGGCAAAACAAAACTTGGGTTGTCTCTCATCCATGTAGCATGGATCAGAATCTCCCTTTGTATGAATTAAATACTTTGGTAAAAATTTTTATAAGATATAACCAGGAGTCATGTTCTTGGAAAATAAAGAACACAGTTTGAATAGCAAAGATTATTATGAGTTGATTTGTTGGCTTCTCTCTTGGATGTACCAACAACTTGCAGTTGGCAGAAAGCTCGAGCTCATCCTTCCATAGTTGTTAAGGCTCCATGATGACAGCAGTAAGAAAATCTCAGTTGTGACACGAAACCAGCTACTAGACACATGAAATATGGGGGAATTTAGGAGAGTCACTAATTCATTCCCAACAAGTTAGGCAGCAGGTTAACTGTCAATGTGACTTTCCTCCTAAAGATTCAGAGATTCTAGATACATTTGATTCTTTTGCTTAAGCCAAAGTTTGGATGTGGTCATTTTTTATGATTACTAGTTCTCTGTCTTTTAGTGAGCTCACTTTTCCTAGGATCACTGGAAATAGCCTCTGACACAGGGATTGGGAAACAGAACTTAGCACATTAAGAGCGTAAAGAAATAAACTTACGGGGAAAGGAGAAGGTGTCTAAGAGGCTGGGAGTGGGGGAGATGGGTAATAGGACACATCAAAGAGGGACAAAGAACCAGAATGACCTAAAATAAGGAGAATACGGTAACATCTAAATTGGAATACATTACAGATTAGTAACCAATGGAAAGCACCAGAAATGACATTAAAAGGAGTGAAAGGGCAATGCTGACTAATTATGAAACCTGCCACTCTAACACTTGCCTCTTGAAACAGTTAAGAAACTTTGTTCAAATTATCTCAAGGTTATCCACAGGAAAAGATCCAGAAGGTCACTATGTTCGTTGTCATGTTATCTACTCTTTTTGTCAAAATAGAACAAGTCTAACGATATGACCAATCAAATCAGTAAGGTCTAAAGTCCTCGTTGAAGCATATGGGACACATACTAAAGAATGTAACACAGTTTTGAATCAGTCCATCAGGCAATCCATTGACAGGTTTTTATGGAGGGCTTACAGTGTGCTCAGCACTGCTCGATCCTGATAGCAATTCAAGGAGCTTGGGAGCAAGGGGAAAGATCTAGCCCCAGCTATTTCATTGTCTCCTTTTGTGAATTAAATGAAACATACAATCTAGTTTGAATATTTATTAAGCCTCTGTTATGAGATAGCCATAGCCCAGGGTATGCAGGAAAGCCAAGAACTAGCAAGGCTAACTCTCTGCTTCAACCAGACAGATCAGGGGAATAATAAGCAACTATATAAATAACGCTTAGACAAAGCATAGACAATAACTTTGAACAGCCTCGGTTTCCTGATCTATAAATTGGAAACAATACCAATTAACAAGAGTATACCAGCTATTTGAACTTTGGAGTTTGGAACAACAAGTACAATCCACTGATGTAAATACATTCAAAGGTTTGCGTTTGTGGGAAATGGGATGAGTTCTTTGGTCAAAACTCGATGCTTTTTATCAGGATTTTACAGTATGTAGTTTCTCTGCTTCATAGGGCTTACCTTTGATTGAATCCTTGATATAAGGAATCACTTTATCATCTTGTTTACACAGATAATATATCTTACTCAAGTGATTCAGGCTCTGGGGAAAGAAAGGGTGGGGGAGATACCTTAAAAAGTTAAAGAGAAGCCCAAGAAGCAACTATTTCTTCGAAGAATGCTATACTATAAAGTGAGGGCTCAGAGGCGAGATGAGCATAATATCAGAGATCTCTGAACGCCCCGGGAAGAAATCCCTTTTCTCTCAGTGACAGCAATCTGAACTGAACATTCCTACATTTTTCTCTACAGAAAAGTCTCTAGTATTACTATGAAGACAAACACCTTGAAGGCTACTTTCTCCGTGTGACTCTCTTTTCTTGCACTCCAATTGTCTCTGCTCTAGTATTTTCCTCACTCTTGACCTACCTTAAAACTGATCACTCCAGTTAGTTGTCTTATGACATCTCTTGGTGCTCTTCTTCCTTTGTGTGGGGTGTGTGGGGTGTGTGGGGTGTGTGTACGCACCTACTTTTTTTGTTGGTTTGTTTACAAAATAGCTATCTCAGTCTTTGGGAATCCCTCTTCCTATCTCCCAGCAGGGACCTGTGTGGAGCCTGTTCGTATCCACCCTTTGCTTTTTGTCCTGGTTCAGATGTGGCAATTCCATTTCAGCATTTGCTTCAAAAAGGAAAGCAAAAAATACAAAGACAGAACAGCTCTAACTAAGTTCTAAGTCTCTTATGACAGGTAACGGGCAATCCAGCGTGAAAGAGGAAACGTATAAAGAATGCATATTACTTCTCTTCTCCATGAAATTCAAAACACATTGCAGTTATCCATCCTGACGGTCAAAACCCTCAAACTGCCTGGGCTCTACCATGCTGGTGGGTTTCCATGACAACAGATGGACCCACTCCAAACAACCTTGTTGCCACACCTCTATCATCAATCAACAGAATCAAGAAAAATTCCTCCTCTAGTAGGCCTTTCCTTCTCTCTGACTGGGAAATAATTCTTCAGCAAAAGCTAACATTTCGCAGGTGGGAGTGAAGGAAGTCTGAAACATGAAAGTAAAAGAAATAATCCTATCATACCCACTGCAATCTGAACCGGTTGAGAGGTATTTGATAAAAGTGGCCAAACATATTGTAAGTCAGCTAAGATTCATTTTGCACAGAGACTATCACTCAGTAACAAAATGTTGATTGTTGTATAATTTTTCCACCAAGCTTGCCTCTCTCTCACCTATGAACCGAGTTTTGGGGAAAGATCATTTTATCGGTTCTATTTATCCTATACTCACACACCAAAATGTCATGGAAGACTTGTGTAGGTTTTTCTTCCTCTGGCCTACTCATGTCCTGCCAGTATCACCCAACCCTGGGAAGAGAACCATAGATTGACAAAGTCTCCAGTGACCTTCCCTTCTTGCCCACTAAAAGGGGCACAAAGAGAAGTCACAAAGGAAAAACAGCCTAGAGTGAAGATAGAACATGGACTGGTGGGGGAAGGGGTGGGCAAGAGAACAGAGAACAATAAGGAAAAAGAGGAAGAAAAATATACTGGCCCAGACAGGGAAAGAAAGGGGAAGGAAATCCAGCTGAAAACAGACTTGACTGGGTCCTCATTTTAACAATGTGTCTCCTCCGCTTCCTCTATGAGAGTAGGAATAGTATAGGAATGAGATGAAAAAGCAAAGCTACACAATGTCTAAATGACAGAGAAAGAGACAGGGGAGGGAATCCTATTAACTACAAAATATATCCTGAGCATTAACATTTTAACTGACACTTATACGTAGTTCTTAGGACACTGACTTGCATAAAGTGAACAAAAAACAGTCATTATATAGCGAATTCTTTATCAGCAGCTCAGGTCAATTATGAAAACAATTTTTCCCTCAGTCTTTATGTCTTAAAATGCGTTTCTTAGACCCACTGTATCATAATTGCCATATTGCATTAGAGATTCCTAGATACCACCCAGGTTTAAGACTCTGGAGCTGTGACTTGGGAACTGAATTTATAACAAGTACCCTAGGTAATTCTAATATCCTCTAAAATTTGAAAGATCCTCCTCAAACCTTTGCAGTACCTGTGACTGAGTGTGATTACCTAATAACGTTGAATTTGCAAAGCATGCTTTTACAAGTTACTTCTAAAAGTGAGACATCTCACATACAACTAGGATTGCTGCCACTACTTGAGCAGACGGGTCTGTTGCTGTACCATAAGCCCCCAAATAAAGCCTTTTTCCCCAAGTTTCATCTGTTGATACCTCAGAGTATCTAATACAGTCTAGTCTATACAGTTGTTTCTGTAAAAATAGCATAAAATAATTACAAAAATCCTCATATAGTCACACATTTAATTTCTATAAAAATAATATATGGGGCAAGATACAAAAGAAATAAAACTATTAAGCTGCACAGTCATTCACAAGTGATAGAGTCCAAAATAAAACCTTGGAGAGCTCACTTAAAACTGCAGATTCTTGGGCCTCTGATTCAGCAAGTCAGGGAGGTACTCAGGAGCTGCATGTTAACATGTTCAAGGGCCAAACTTCAGGAAATGCTTAGTACAACCTGGACCACTTTGACTTCAATCGTTTAAATCAGTATTTCTCCAAGTGTAGTCCCCAGACCAGCTACAATAGCATCACATGAGAATATTTTAAAAAGACAAATTCTTGGGTCCCATCACAGACCTAATGAGACCGAAACTCTGGAGGGGGGATCCAGTGGTCTGTGGTTTAACAAGCTGTCCAAGTACAAATCCATTTACATCAGCACTTAGAGTGGTGGTTCTCGACTGTAGAATGACCTGGGGGGCTTTAGAAAATCCAGTGCCCACACCAGTTTCCAGACCAACTATTCTCTCTTAGGGTGGAGGGAGGGGATGGACATCAGTAATTTTTAAATCTCTCCAGGTGATCCTAATGTGTAGCCATGGTTGAAAACCACTGATGTGGAGCAATACCAGCTTCTTCACTCATACAACACGGGGATAGTCACACCCATTGTAACGCACTGCTGTGTCATCAAAAAATTATTTACGATTATCTTGGTTTTTCTCAGATCATTCACATCAACCTTGTGGATGTTAGTGGTAGGACTACACTCACATCTCTGCATAGAGCTTGAGAGAGGAGGGGAAAGAGAGGTGCATCTAATTTGTTGTTAGATCAAGTTACTTACCTGAAATGATTCGAAAGTGGAAAAGGGCTGAGTTTCAAAAATGTTCTTTCAGCTATGAGCACCCTACCTCTAGATAATGGAGCAGGGAAAGCTACCCTAGGTCTTCTTTTTCTAATCCGCCAGCAACCCCATGATTATTTCCTCCATCAACCTGGGTGAGTGGGCTGGGAGTCACTTACCCTTCCTTTAAATTGCCCCATTTGTGTCAAGGGTATTTTGTACAAAATGATAAGCATTACCCATTAATTCTTTTCTGCACCTCCTACCTTTTCCCACAAGCCTAGGCTCTTAGAAAGGCTCTCTCTTTCTTCCTTCTAAATCTTTTTTAAAAAGACCTTTAAAACACAGTTACCCTGTGGGTTTGACATGCTTTTCCATTCTCTGATCTGTGAGCCAACAGACAGCTAATTATTATTAAAATAAAAATGAGTTATTACCCTAAAAAGAAAATGCTGCTGAATCCTATATCTCCCTCCAGGTCCACTTAAACACCTCCTCCTCCATGAAGCACTCCAGGTCAGCCCCTCACCATATTAATAACATTCCTTTCTGTCGATTCCTATAATTATTTGTGTCTCTGCACTGTACTATCTAGTGCTTAAGTGCAGACTGGCATGTACTGTTTTTAAATAGGTGTGTAATATAAAGCCATTTATTTTCTTCCAACTCACTGGTAATCTTCCCAAGGGAAGACACTATAACTTTTAGTTCTTTTATATCTCTCACATCCACAGCACAATTCTTGGCAAAAAAGCACAGAATAGAAATTCAATAAATATTTGACTATCCTTATACCTCTTCTTTATAGAACATCAAAAACATTAACCGTTATTCTAGCTTCTCAGATACATTCTCCAAGTGAGAAAGCAAAACTAAGGTCAGCATCCTGTCTCTAATTTCAATAAGTAAGTTGAGCTTAGTTCTCACGGATCAGATAGCATAGTGACTCAGGGGTGTGTGTGTGTGTGTGTGTGTGTGTGTGTGTGTCCCTACCCTAATGCTTTCTAACACAATGCTTTGGACTTCTATGAAAATTAAATACATTTTAGTTTTTGTAACTCAATCGTAGCCCTTGTTATTGCCTTCAAGTTTCTGCTTTTGTCCTTTTTAATTATTATTAGGATTTAAGAAGTATTTCTCAGATATATTTAAACATTTTTATCATAGAAACCATTACAAATCTTGAAATTCAATTTTAATAATTGAAAAGACATTTGTTCCTTATGGGTAGCATTTGCATTTTAAAGCTGGTCAAGGATGAAGAGTGTAGAATTTCAAAGCTGATTTGAATTGGTCATGAAACACATTAAATTTTCATTCTAAAAACAATACTGTATTTTGAGAAATCATACTCCCTTCTTTGGAGAAGCATAAGGTTTAGTGATTCACAATATGAAAGCTACTAAGTGTATTTTCGAGAATAAATACACATCATGCTCAAATATACATTAAACTTACATTAAAGATTTTCACTGTATTCTTAGCGTATAAATAAGTTTCTATGCAAACACAATCTATCCCCTTGATCTTCACATATACTTATGTAGCCAGTGTAAATAGAAAGGTGTTTTAGTGAGGCGTGAAATGTCGAAGATGAGTGAGCAAAACCTCCTGTATGATTAACTGGGGAAAAGAGGACCCAATGGTATGGGAAGTGATTCTCTAGACAGCACAGGAAAAGCAAAAGAGAAAAGAAAAAAAATGGTGAACACCTATAAAAAGAATGACTTCCCTCCCCAGAGATACAAAAGAGGATTTGGGTGATACACGAACCCTAGATGGAGAGTAGACCAGGGTGTTCAAACCTACTCTTTGGGCAGGGGTTAAGGAGATTGCAGCACCCAGAAAGAGAAAGGAGGGACAACTAAGGGCTGGGAAGCTATCCACAGAACAAGTACCCCCAAGATCTCAAATACCAGCCAAGAAAAGAAACATTGTATCTAAGGTGTTATGGAAGATAAACAGATCTGCAGTCTAATATTAACCAAGATTTCCCAGTTACTACCTGAGTCAACAACATTCTTAATACCAGGCATATTGCTATACAGAATTTTTATTAATTATACTATTTAATAAAAGTTTATTATAATAATGCTTGTCCTGCATTTTGGATTTTCTCAGGGGTGCTGGGGAAAAGTGAACTAATTCCACAAAGAAATTTATATTATAAACTGATCGGTTAAAAGTTATCCCTGTCTCTGATGGAAAAAGTAGGCAATATTTAACTGGAAAGAAAAAAGAGCTCTCCAGGAGTTATACTGGCTCTCAAAGTCATATCTATGAAAGCTTATTTTTCTCCTTAATTACTCTAACCAGGCTCCGGGTTTATAAAACTACACTGGCCTTATGTCTATTCCCAGATCTGCAGAGCCCAGAGCCTTTGCCCTGGCTCCCTCCCAATGCGGGATGCTTTCTGCAAGGCTGGCTCCTCCTTGTTATGCAGATTTCAGTTTAAATACCACCTCCTTGGAGAGAAATTCCCTCTAATAAACTAAAGTAGCCTACCCACTCACTTTATCAGGTCTTCCTATCTTAATTCTCTGAGTATCACTATCTCATATGTTTCTTGTTTGTCTTCATAATCTTTTTCCTGTCCTTAAAAAAAAAAAAAAAAAAAAAA
The DNA here is from genome assembly GCF_023065955.2 of Ursus arctos. NCBI lineage: Eukaryota > Metazoa > Chordata > Mammalia > Carnivora > Ursidae > Ursus > Ursus arctos. Next base: position 23,106,866 of record NW_026622930.1, read on the forward strand.
GCACCTTCAAATGGAGATTTGTCTTGTCCTATGACTGTAGCTCTATGGCCCAGAATTGTGTGTGGTGCACAGTAGGTACTCAATAAATATCAGTTGAATGGATTTGTTATAATTTGCATGAATATTATAATGGCCATTATATCATTATCACTATTATATCAAAGCAGTCTACTTTGGAATGATATTTACTTTACCTTTAGTATCTATTCCTTTCCCTGCTTTATTTTTCCTATTGGCACTAATCACTATGTATCATTGTATTATGTATTTATTTATTCATTAACTACCTCTTTTTTTTAAACTATAATCTTCTTTGCCTGTTTGGTTTACCTTAATATCCCTCACACCTAGAACAAGTCCTGGCACATGACAGTAGCTCAATAAATTATTACTGAATAAAGCCAATAGTCATATCATGCTGCTTCTCCTCCTTTGTCTCCTCTAAGAGATGCAAGGAAACTTTCTGCTTTGCTGTTTGCCACTGACAGTCTTCTTCTTGACCATGTTGTCGGCTCCTTGTCTGCCACCCTGGCTGCCCAGATGTTCTTGGCTGATTGAAGTGGAGTTATTCAATATGGCTGAAATGTCCTTTGTCTTCCCTGTCCTTCATCATTGATAATTTGTGGGCTTTGGCTATGCTGTATTCAACTCTTCAACTCTTATTCTAATTTTGCTTCCCAAAGTCACACACTTGGACGTAGTCATTCATGCCACAACTGTCTCACTATCACTACCCACCTAGAGATACTTGGAAGAGAGAAGAAGGAAGTGAGAGGAGAGCCTGGCAACCTTCCAGAGTCACTTGGCTTCGGGACATAAAGCAGTCACCACAATATGCCACATAGTCTGGCTGAGATGGATTAGCTCCCATCCAGAATTCCTGGCCACCTCAATGAACTTTCTTCCATGTCATACCACACCTATTGCAACCCTGCGGCAAGTAGGGTACTATCCTGGCCCCTCTGAGAGCTGCAAAATTAAATCGCATGTAGACCCCACCTCCAACAGCTCAGGAGGAAAATGAACATCTGCAAAAATATTGCTAATAAACACCTGTCCAGACCTCACTGTACCCCTCTGCATGTCAGTGTTCACCCAGTGTTGTCCATGCAAACTCCATAAAGCAGCCCCTCGTATGTCAGACACTCTATAGACTGAACTCTTGCTGCTGGGGATTAAACAGATAGGAAGTCAATATTTTACAGTTAGGTGATGCCCACCCAGAGCAGTTATCTGAAAGTGTCATCTGCAGACCACCTATATCAATTATCTGGGGTATGCTACACCCACTGAATCAGAATCCCAGGGGTAGGCCTGAAGATCTGCATTTTCAACACTCCCCAAGTGATTCTTCTGGATATTAATATTTGAACACCGTTGGACTAAGATTTATGCAGGATGTGACACTATTTCTGTATATAGTAAGGAGACCAGTACTTTATATGCTGATATAGGAGTATAATGATGGCCTTTCAAACTGTTGCTATTGGTCACCAGTCTGACCCTCTGTCTCTCTAGCAGCCCTTATGATATGGGAGCTTTCTACTACCTGTGCCTCCTTTAACAGTATGGCATGGCAACAACATTGGCAACTACCAATTCCAGCCCTTAGCAACTGGATGCCCAATTTTGAGCTGTTTTTCTGAGATGAAAGAAAAGATCACAGATAGATATTAAGCAAACAGATATGACTGCCATTAATCATGATTCTCACTCAGTATAACTTCAGGCTACCATTGCCTGATAAGGAAAGCCAGCAAACGCACCGGGGCGCAAATATACTGACTTAGAATAACCTCAGTGTAGAGACCGGGCATCCGTATGTTTAACAACACTGTGGCTTCTTAGCCATTAACACAACGCTGGGCCACAGACCAACAATGGGGAGCCAGTGATCCAGTATAAGATCTGGGACGAACGTCCAGCTCCTAAAGAGGAAAGCTTCACCATAGTCATGTGTACTTCAATAGAGGCCTAATTGCTTCGCCATGAATATGAATAACAGCTGTTTATTCTCAATCTACAAATAACTACAAGTTACCTGTATCATTCCCTATCTCTTACTCTCTTCTTATCAGACGTACAATGTTTAGTACTCTAAGCAAGATTTGTCAGAGAATACTCCAATGATATACCACAGACAAACTCATACTCAACATGTCTTAATGATTCTTGCTTCCTGGTATTCAGGCCCTTGTATGCTCCCCTCCCACAATGAAGAGAACTGAGCTATGCAGTCAATAGGGCATTGAGGAAATGGCAGAGTGTGACACCCAAGGCTAGGTAATAAAAGACACTGCTACTTCTGTCTTTGCTGTCTTGGACCACTTGCTATGGAGCTGTAGCTGCCAAGTCATTAGGACACTCAAGCAGCCCTCCGAAGAAGTCCACATAGTGAGACACGGAGGTCTTCTGCCAGAAGCCAGCGCTAACTCACAATCCATATAAGCACGCCATCTTAGAAGGGGGTCCTCCAGCTCCAGTCAAGCCTTCAGACAACTTAGCCCTGGTGGGTGTCTTAACTGCTACCTTATGAAACCTGCAGCCAAATAATGAATGTATACTGTAGTCTAAAGCCACGACATTTTGTGGTAGTTCGCTACGTGGCAATAGCAAATACACTGAGTTTAACCCAAGATGGCATCAGAGCTCCAGACTCAGGGCTCGCTCTGTGGCCATAACCAAGCAAGCATCCCAGGCAAAATTACTTCATCCTTTCTCCCTTAATTTACTCTATTAAAAAGAAGTTTCACAATAGAGAAGGTTTTCTTTTAAAGAGCCTTAGTAACAGCCCTGCTGTATCAAACAGGATTGGTTTTAAATGAACATCCTTGTACTTCTCTACCTGCCAGGGGAGTTGTGAGGCTTAATTAATTACAGATCTTTGGATGAAAGGAGCCCTGAGCACTGAGAATTATCATCAAACAGGACTCACAAAAATGGAAGAAAAAAAAAAAACAGACATTTTTCTCTCTTTGCTTGCTAAATCCATTTCACCTAAGATTTAGCAAAGGCTGAGTCACCTATTGTTAGAGAATATTCCATTTTTGCTGAGTACAGAGTAGAAACAAGCCAGCACAGCAGCAGAACAGGAAGCCCCTGTCCTTTAGCTTAAAATAGTCCCCTTTCCCAAAATAACCCCCAACCCCTCTTTTAGGGGGGATAGCGTGGGCATTTGGATCACCTGAGCTCTCAAGGAGGAACAGTGTGATCTAAGGCCCATCTAGCAGAACTCTCTCCATTTATAACCAAAGGCTTCCTAAATCGTGAGCCAGACAACCTCACAGACATTTATGCCTTCCCTGGGCAAACATTAAGTGGAAGAAATATACTTTGGGGGTTCTTTTTAATGTTCTAATGATAATGCTCCTGCCAGAGGAAGCCCAGGAGACCAGAACTGACGCTCCTCCTACGAGTGAAATGGTGGTGGTAGAGGCCAGGCAGTGAAGTGGGGGGAAAAAAATCACTAGGGCTTGAATTTAAGAATTCAAATCCTGGCTCCTCCACTCACTGAATGAATGACCTTGGCTGAGTAAATGACTTAACTTCCCTGACGCCCCACTTCCCCATGGCAGAAACACAGTCATATTGGTTGGGCTGTAAATCCCAAGGCTTTCATGCCCTCCCTCCAAGCCCCACGGACCTCCAGATCCCAAAGGCAGCACCCAAAGAGGAGGAAAAACTAGTTCACTAGGTCTTAATGCTTAAGGTTTCCATCCCTGAAGGGTCTGGTCCATCCTCCCAGGCCTTAAGAAGTAAGGCAAGGTGTGGTACCCTCTTGCTCTCCAAGGCTCTTTCGTACTTTCTCTTCTGATGTGTCTTTTCCTACAGAGCTACAAGATTCCAGCTTGGAAAGGCCAGGGCCCTGCTTCTTGTATCCATTCCCTTCTCTCTGGGGCTTCTCGGCAGGCATGCAGGGACTAGGTTTTCCCCTTACCTAAATAGTAAAATCAGAAAGGTAGGTCTGGTTTTTCTTTCAGGCTGTTCAGTTCTGCCAAGGTTCTCTGTGCAATGCAGAATCCTGCTCAGTGTCTGGGGGGGCCTAAGCCCTACCTAGCAATGGAATGGTTCCTTTGTATTGTTTCACTCCCTCTGTGCATATATTTACCTGGTCTAGAGAGTTATATTATACATATATTTCTGGACCATTGCTATTATAATCATGCCTGGATAGTATAATTATTATAATATAATAATAATATTATTATTATAATTATTATTATCTATAATGCCTGACTGATGTAATGATCAAGAGAAATAATGAGGATGAAAAGGTTCATGAACATTAAAGCATGATACTCAGGTTGGTTATTATTATGGTCCCAGGAAGATCAATACCAACTTTGACCTAAAGCAAAAAGGCCTGCTCTGTAAGAAAGAAAGAAAAATCATGTGGAGGGGTGTGTGGAAGGTGTGGAGGGGTGGGGGGAAGGTGGAGTAGAGGAAGTAGGCTGTGAGCAGGACTTCTCTGCCTTCAGCCACACTGGGTTAGACCAAGAAAAGTTCTGTTCAGTTCGAGTAGAGAGTGATCCCAGGATCTTAATTATCTTGTTGACTCCATTAGACCTCATTGTGCTGGCAGTCACTGCCACCTGACGTGGGGCTTCCTCGGATCCTAGAGCCATACTGCATTTCTTGGGGTGTGTGTGTGTGTGTGTGTGTGTTGAACATGTAGGGGACAAGAGGAGGAGCAAAGAGAATGAATAAATGGAAGAATGAAGATACTCGGGTAGCACTCACCAGTTGTTCCTATTTACAACATGTAACCAGAGCTCTTTCAGCAAGCTTGTTGGCCTTTCTAACGTGGGTTTCAAAGGATTTCAAGGACTCCCATTCCACCCTGCTCCTTACCCTAATACCATAAACCTCCCCAAAGAGCCAGACTACATCACATCACATCACAAAGAGATACTCACCCAGAGTGAAGGCCTCATCATAACAGAAGCAAGAGCAAGTCTAGGCTGCATAGACCTAGTAGCAATTAGGACTGAGAGAACAGTCCTTGCTCTAGGACCAAGTCCTGAATTCTGGTTCTAGTTTTATTCCTGATACTTACTAGCCATCTGAACTTGGGCACATTGCTGGCAGGAGTCTCAGTTTTTCTGTCTGTAAAATGGGGATGTTAATACCTGCCCAGTTAGCCACTCTAGGACAGTTGTGAGTATCACACATAGAAGGATTTGGTAGACTGTAAAGTTCTTCAAAACATAAAACATGATCCTGTGTGCTGCCAGCGATGACACTCAGCCATTTTTACACATGTGCCTGTCCTTCCCTTCTTCCCCACTTCCATTTCTCTCTTCTCATCTGGCCCACTGTTTATCTCCTATACTCGCTGGTCCTCTTCTCTTTTTCCTTTTACCTCTGCTTATACCTTAGGGCTGTCAGTTGGACACAATAAAATCCATGTGTGTTAACCAACCAACCTGAGAGTCAAGACCAAAGTGAAATGGTGATTCCTGACATAGAACATTTTTGGAAACTCTTTAAGGAAGGGTCTATGTCTTGATTATAAATGAGGTTTGTGGAGCAAACAAACAAAAACAAACAAGCAGACTTCTCTGCATAAGTATAATATTGAGGTAATACACTATGGTAATACCAACTCCATGCATAAGTATCACCCAAAAACATGTGAGAAGGACACATGCCTGAGCCCCATCCTCAGAGATCTGGTGGGGAGGAGGGGGGAGAAGGTACTGGAGGTACTCAGAAATGTGCCCTTTTCACAGGCCTTCCACACCCCAAGGGGATTCAGCTGCCCATTTTGAGGAACCCTAAACCCAGGGACATTGTCAGTGAAATACCTAACAGGAGTCAACTGTATTATGCAATTAAATATTTCCCCAAAATAGATGAGGCTTATGGAGGCCAAAAATAAACCAGAGGAAAGTCAGAGAGGCAGCCAAAAACCCAAATGATTAAAGCTCTGCCAAGAATGATTTATGAACATGGAGGGGGAAAAAAAAAACTTTAATATTCTGTTGTTGACTCAGTGACTGGCTATAGACAGATAATTGGTCTACAAATATTTATAAGACATTAATAACAAGAAGGTCCAGGAATTATCTAAGATGTGACAAGGTCAGAGCTCAGACTAATGGGAGGAAATCAAGGAAGAGACAGTTTTGGGTTCACAGTCAAGGAACCACTCACATATTAAGGTCTAAGACATTGTGAAATTTACCTCCTCGAAGAAAGTGTTGGAAGTTGCACTGTCTGGATGCTAGAGAGAGAAACTAGATTTGAGTTGGAGGACAGGTGAGTCAGATGACATCATGACATTTTATATTCCAGACCTTCTCAGGGAGGTTTCCCAGTATCTGTCCTTGAAATAGGATTAACCCTGATGTGCTCTTGTGCTTCAAGCACCAGGTGTTGACCCCGGTTGGGTCCTCAAAGTTTCTGGTCTCATCCTCTGACTGCTCCTATCCCCATGCTCTGGCTGGCACCCAGCAATTTCATGCTAATTCTGAGCCCGCCTAGAGCTTAAAGAGACTCTGTCATAACACCCCTTTGCCGTGGCTTGCAACCTGAAAACACTGATTATTCACAGTGAAAATTAACTATTTAGATCAGTGGTTCTCAACTCTAGCTGCACATTAAATTTACCCAGACTTTTTTTTTTTTTAAATACAGTTGCCTAGTCTCTATCCGAGACCAATTAAATAGATACTTTGGTAGTAAGGTCCAGGCATCAGATGATTCTATGTATGGGCAGAAGAACACCGATCTAGATAATGATTCCAACTTAGGCTGTACATTGGAATTTTCTGGCAATATTTAAAAACAATAAAACCAGGCCACATTTCTAGGAATTTGAACTAAATTGGCCTGGGGATGAGACTCAATTATCAATATCTTTTAAAAGCTGCTCAGGTAATTTTTATGTGTAACCAGGTGGAGATGGACTCTCCTTATGGGACGACCTCAATATGTCAAATTTATTGTGTCTTTCCACCTTTGACCTCTCCCATTCTGATGCCCCCCCCCCCCCAATGAACCCTGCTTTTTCCTGCTGAATGTCTTACATCAGTTAGCGGCTTCATCGTCTTCTCAGTCAGCTAGGCTACTGTTCCTTGGAGTCACTGTTGACTCCACCTTCTTTCTCATTCCCATGCCAAAGAACTGGCAGAACATCTCACATACCTATTCCTTCCTAAGACAGTATCCCTCTCTCACTGAGAAGGTCAGTATAACTTCCTTATAGATCTCTATACCCCAACATCTTAACTACTGGGGTAGATTGATTACCAAAATGGCTCAAATTTTTCATACCTACCTGTAATCACAACATTTGAATTGTGAGTTTGCAGTTCTTCTCACATACAAATAGGCTGCAGAGTCTATTTCCCCAACTTATGAATCCAGGTTGGCCTGCGAACCTGAATGCTTCAGTGAATAGAATGCAACAGAAGGGTACGCTAGCTCCAAGACTAGAACTCATGAGGTCTTGCATGTGTCCACTCTTTTCCTTGTTTCTCTGTGATCACCGTAAGAAATGTGTCCAGGCCACTCTAAAAACAAGCCTAGGCCAACCTACAAGAGGATGAGAGACCACATGGAGTAAAGCCATATGCCATTCAGCTAAGGCACCAAAGATGTAAGAGAGCCCAGCCAAGATCAGCAAAGCCAACTAGCTTGCCTGCCACCGACCGCATAGGCATGAGTGAGCCACTGTGCCTTCAGACCAGACCAGCAGATCTGTCCTACAAACCCAAGATTCATGAGTGTTACTAAATGGCTGGTAGTTTTAAACCACTGAGTTTCCAGTTGGTTTGTTGCACAGCAATAACCAACTGATTGATATACTTGTCTGATAAAAATCTTTAGCCATAATAAAATGACCATTAACAATAAGACTTCTAGGAGATATATACATATGTTTATACATATATATTCCTACAAAGAGGAGGTGTCTAACTACAGGAAGAATGAGAACAGTCTGTGTGTGTGTGTGTGTGTGTGTGTGCACGTGTAATCTAAACTTTCGCAATGAAATAACATTAAAAAATCATGTACATGACCATTTAATAATTGAGCATTACTATGCAGTTTTAGTACTCATACCTGCAGGCGTGTCTACAGCTGCACTTGTGGATATGAATAGTGATGGGCCAGTGAGGAAAGAACAGAGGTGGACCTAATACACAGGAGATGTGTTCATGCTAAACAAAGGCCAAATAACACCCCAGTGCACCCGACAGTATTTCCTGGGGATTGGAGTAGGGAAAAGTGAGGGGGAGAACTGGAAGAACACACAGCATAGATAGTATGGGAAAGACCTAGGCTGTAGCAGATGGTACCATATTCACATCATTCATGAAGATTTATTTTCATATAGATTACAAACTGGTCACATTAAACGAATACTGCTTAATTTAATCTCTTTAACTGTATTTTGTAACGTATAAGCTTATTTTGGTCGGTGTACTTGTAGCACAGCATGAAACTAATCCATAACAAATTTTATTTTTGTAAATATGCAAGTAATATTGGCATAAAAATAATTTAACATAAATTGGGGGGTGGGGTGCTACCAACATTTTTTTTTAAGATTTTATTTATTTGACAGAGAGAGACACAGTGAGAGGGAACACAGCAGAGGGAAAGGAAGAAGTAGGTTCCCGCTGAGCAGGGAGCCTGACGCAGGGCTCGATCCCAGGACCCTGGGATCGTGACCTGAGCTGAGGGCAGAAGCTTAATGACTGAGCCACGCAGGCAACCCCCAACATTTTTAATCTTTAAAAAACATAAGTATGTCCTACATGTTTGAGAAACTCTGTATCGGGTCGCTTAATCCTCATGTCCACACTATAAAGCAGATATCATGGCTCCCAAGAAACAGGTGAGGAAATGGATGATAAGAAAGGTTGAGTGATTTGACCAAGCACACGCCCTAAGCCACTGGCAAAGTAGGGATTCTGCTTCCAGTTCTGTCTGACTCCAAACACTGCATCTTTACTCATTCCAAACAAACTTTTAGAGTCAACGACAAGGCATGGAAAACCTAATTAATATCTATGCTCTGATGATGGATAAGTATGGCAGACAAAATTCTGGAGAAGGCGTAATGAGTGGAAAGCAGCATTTGGGGATGGAGCTCTAAATCTCTCATCACAAGGAGTCAAAAGACACTGTCTCTATTTCATAAATCAAGGAAGTATACTAGAATCCTGCTGGTAGAAGAGACCAATGAACAGAAGCATTTTAAAGTTTTAGCAGCAGAGAATGGGCCACAGGGGAGATAACTTTGCTTTTGTGCTGCTTCTGTAAACATCTGAATATTTTTACAATATATACAAATTGCTTTTATAAATTTTGCTTTTCTAATTTCATTTTCACTTATATAATCTTAATTTTTAAACTACTAAGGATAAAAACATAATTAACCTTCTGCCTTTGAGGGAGAAAAAGAGATTAAGTAGACTGTGTCGTTCAAGTCTTCAGAGAATCCCTTCGGTAGGTATGGATAGACACCCTCTGAATTCTCTTTCTTACATGATTCTAAGATTTCAAGACACCCTGAGTTTCCCCTTTCAGTCATCCCATCATCCTTGCCCGCCCCCACTCCTCAGTCATAAGTTGTGCTTCATCAAAAATTCTCCTTTAGGGGCTCCTGGGTGGCTCAGTCGTTAAGCGTCTGCCTTAGGCTCAGGGCATGATCCCAGAGTCCTAGGATCGAGCCCCACATCAGGCTCCTCTACTGGGAACCTACTTCTTCCTCTCCCTGCTGTGTTCCCTCTCTTGCTGGCTGGCTGTCAAATCAATAAATAAAATCTTTTTTAAAAAATTCTCTTTTAAAAAGATTAATAATAAATAAACATATAAATAGGTATCATAAAAAGAATGGAAAACAGCAATAGTAACAGTCAATCCCCATAGACAAAGGTCAAGGAATATTTTGCAAATGGCAATACTGAACATCTCTGTGTTGCATAATGATCCACATAAAATAACGTGTAAAGGCTGGCTGGAGGAGGCTGCCTGGACATTTCCCTTGGTTCTAGGGAAAAATTTACTGAGCACCTGCTGTGTCTAAAACAACCCGCTGAGGGGGCCTGGGTGGCTAAGCGCATTAAAGGACCCAGTCTTGGTTTCGGCTCAGGTCACGATCTTAGGGGTGTGAGATGAAGCCCCACATTGGGCTCCCTGCTTAGCAGGGAGATTCTCTCTCTCCCTCTCCCTCCCCCTGCTCTTGCACTCTCTTGTGTGTGCCCACTCTCTCTCTCAAAGAAACAAATACATCTTTAAAAAAAATAAAGTAAAACAACCCACTGAGTTGCCACAATGATTATCAGGGAGGAAGAGAATCCCGTGACCCGTACTGGACTACATCCCATTTCCCTGGGACAGAAACGAGGCCCCTTGCTTCTGTCCTACGCCTAATGTGCAGCTGTGCCTTTAACAGAACTCACACATAAGAATACACTGAGCACCTACTCTGTGTCCACCATCATGGAAGAAAGGAAAAGAGAAAAAAAATTAATTTATTGAGTACCTACTATAAGGCAGACATGAAGTGATAAGAATCCTTATACATGTGTTTACACGTATTTGTGGCTGCTTAAAGAAATAGCAGGACAGAGAATTCCAGCAGAAGCCCATAATTTTTCTATTTTTAGACCGCCATTCATACAGGAGGATGAGGCAGGAACACTTTTACAAGATCTCAGGAAAACGGTTTCTGTGCCTAAGGCACCAGACCAACACCTTTTTGTCGCTGAGGTGAAGAACACCATTAGATTATTCTTAAATTGCTATAAAACTAGATCCACAGACTTACACCAAGCATGAGAGAGGGCCCCTGGGAAATGCTAGAAATGGTGCACATTGACCCTTCCATGGGATAGGTTAAAAAAATTTGAGGGTTTTGTTTGTTTTAATCATGTTCCAAACCAACTGCTGGGCAGTGGGCAGAGTGGGCAGAGAAGGTGAAGAGGACAGAGGCAGCTAAGAATAGCATCCCAGGGGCGAGGAGGGGTTGCCCAAAGGGTGGAAGAAAAGTAAGATACTTGGTTCCCAGTTATAGAGGGTCCTGAGGACAAATGTACTCAAGGGAGCCAAGGCCCTTTTATCCCCTTCCCTTTATTCGAAGGATGACCTTGTCCCAAGAGGGGAACAGAAAGGCAGCCTCTGATTAATCTGAAACAGAAACAAGGGGCAGGAATGATTGACAGAGAGACAGAGGTAGAGAGAGAGAGATGATAGTATATGGTAACAGGAACACAGTCGGCAGGATCCATCTATACAGCTTTATTCCCCACTCTCTCTCCAAACAAACCCTCTAATCCAACCAGGGACCCGAGGACTCTCTCCCAACCCAGGCTCATTCCAGCCTCTTTCCAGTTCACTGCTCTATCTCCTAGAGCCTTAATCCATTCATTCTACTCGTTTGTGGAGCAAACTAATAAATGAATGACGATTACCAAATCTAACACATAAGGGTGCAAATTAATGCCAAAGTTTGGGTGGATACGGTTGGGACTCCCAGTGCCATCTGGAACAGAAGCAATGTGCTGACTCCAGATTATTACTCAAAAGAGAAGGCCCATGATAAATGACATATTCTGAGGCTACGAGGCCTTACCTGGGGAAAAGCACCCTGCTTTCTGACCTGTAGGAAGAGCTTGGATCAGCTGCCACCAGTTCTCATTCTCTTAATTGCCATTGCTCAACCAGTGTGTGTTCACAGCAGTTTAAAATAAAGAACAGGCATCCCTAAGATATGTTTTAAATTACAAAGTCATTGTCATTAGAAGAACTGCCAATGCTACAGGAGGAAAGCACTGTACAAAAAAGAGCTATATTTAATTATAGTCATTTATTTATCCGTTTTGCCAAGATCACTTAATGTGTAACGATGAAGGTAAAATAAAAGGGGAAAACAACAAAGCACAAATTCTCCTTTTATTTTTTAATAAGTAAATAAATTAAGATGTCAGATACTGGGAGCTGGAGAGAGACAGCTGCTTTCATTATACATTCTGATGTCCGTCGGAGGCAGGGGAAGTTGAGAAGGTCTTTTCTCCTTGCAGTTTGTGTCCATTTATAGTACAATGACCACTGTTGTCTCATATGTTGAACCCGAAGGTTTCAAATTTTAAGAAGTGGACAAATCCCCCATCTGCTTTTCAAAGCAAACCCATAAACACAGGGCCATGTGGCACCCGGTGACAGCCACCCCATGGGATCTGTCCCGCCTGTCTGCATGTGCCTGGTCTCTGCAAGAGAAAGGAGGGGACTGACAGTATCACACCCATTCTAGAGGATGTCCGTGGATCATCAGGGCATCCAAAGGGACAAGCTGGAATTCCGGGAAGGCTTACCAGAGGACCAGGTAGCTGAGCCTCCCTTCTCAGAAAGAGAAGGCAAATGACCATGTGCTGAGCACCTTGCAAAGGGCCTTGTGCCTGGGGCTTTATCTCATTGATCTCTCATGCAAGCCCATGGGGAAAGTATTACTCTCCTCATTTTATTAGAAGGAAATTTACAGATCACACAACTGTTAAGTGCGAAGCTGAAGTTCGGAACCAGTTCTTTCCAGCCCCAGAGCACTGCCTGCTCGATGGAAGGAAACCTGACCTCTGACTGGGTTTGACTTCACACATATACATATTTTATTTAGGAAGTGGTCTGGAAATGCACACTTCAATTATTCTGATTTGCTAATCGAATTTTCTGAGTTAAGAAAAAAAAATCTATGATTTGGGTTAGCTGTTCTCACAGCTCACAGCGATCCCTGACAGCTGGGGGAACAATTCAAAAGCCTTGGAAGCTACCCTGCCAGTTCGACAAATACCTTTTTCCCTCCTTACATCAGGGCTCAGTTCTCTGATTCGTCGGCTGGATGGCTAGATGCTGGAAATGGTCCCCCAGGGGAGATTGCACAATGTCCCATTCCCAGAATTACCTGAACACAAACTAGGTTAGAGTCTGAGGAAACGCCCATGCGGAATGAGTTGCATACTGGCTGTGGCAGCCGAAGGATTCATCTGAAGTATCTTGCAAGAATCTCTCTGTGCTAAAAGAAGGGAATAAAGGAACACCCACGTGGCCACGAGGACATTCAGAGCAAAACCCCTATGTCTGGAGTGGACTTGATATTGACAACATGACTCTGGACAAAGGTCTTCCCTTTTCAATACAGGTTTTACTTGATTGAGCTTCTAAACAATTCTGTAATAATGATATAGAATTCTCCAGAACCTTTCCACTGAGTGCTTAGCCTTACAATGTTAATTAACCACACATCTCACACAGCTACGCACATGCAAGCACACACACGAGATTCATGAGAGTTGTGCCAGGAAAGCTGCTGATCAACGTTTGAACATTCTAAAACATTAGTGTCAGATGCCTGATTTGAACCTTGTGATCAGGATTTGACAATCGATGTGTTAGTTTGTGGACATTTAAAAATGTTTCTGTGAATATCTGTCTCTCAGCTAAAGATTGTTTAGACATGTGCCAACAGGACTGATTTCAGAGATGCTTATCTTCAGTTATAAAAGAGGTATAAATAAATATTTGTGGAGGGGGGAGGAAGGGAGTTAGGAAAAAAAAAAAAAGGAGCAGGCAGACTGGCTGGCTAGTCGACTGATAAACTTAGAATTATCTTCAGATGTTCACAGGAAGAAAAAGAAAAAAAAATCCCAATGTCACAAATCACCAGGCATCTTCCCCATATATTAGCCACATACCAACTGATTAGTGACCCAAGAAAGGCGAAATCTCAGATCCAGTTCATAGTCCTTTCATTACACTTGATTCGTGTGCATAGCCAGCCCTGTTTTGACCCTTACTGTGCCCCTTCATTCCACCTGCTCCTTCCCAGGAAGTAGCTCCCTGAGTCAAAGGACCCACAATCCCCTCTGCTATTCACAACCTCACCGCGCCCCACACCCCATTACTCAACAATGTGAGGGCATTGTATCTTTTCACCAGCCACCCACTCTCTAGATATCCCACACTGCACCACAAATTCTCCAGCAGGTTCTCACAGGAAATAATCCTGTGGGGCTGGAAAGAAAAGTCAGAATCCTGTGGGACGGTCCCGTCAGAAAGAGCAGAGGCCCTTCCATGGGCTGAGATGGGGAGCAGAACGAGAGAGTAACGACATTTATGTGGTGAAAGCAAACTTTACATTCAGCCAGCATCTTTCCTTTGGGCGCCTCATACACTGAACATGAACTCATTTGCTCTGCCAATATCCCCACGAGATAGATAGCCAAGGAGGCATTATCTTCTTCATTTTCAAGAAAGGATACCCCACGCACAAAGAGGTTATGTAACTTGTCCAAGGTCACACCGCTAATCAGCATCCCCTATCTTGTGATGCCCGACTCGAAGTTCATACACCTCTCCCGTTATTCTTGATTCTTTTCATTTCAGCAACAATAAGATGTAACCAGGTCTCCAGCAGAAACTCCAACACATTAGCCACATGCCTCTGTACCTACAAACTGGGCAAATGGAGAAGTAGAAACATGGGACATGAGAGGGGGAGATGTCTGTGCTGGGAATAGAGTCCAAATTGACTCAAAGGGAAAAGGGGGCATCTTCCAAATGTCCAGGATGCATCACTGACCCAATCTCAGAGATGGAAGAAGTCTCAGACTACATCTATTCTGATGTAGGATTTCCCTCTGCGAGGACACGTGCCCCTGTGCCATATTTCTTTCGGCGTCTTATGTTCAGCCAGGTTTCAACATGGAACTCTAGTGGGATTTGGGGAATCTCTTCATAGCCAAATAGGAGAAGGAAGTGTTACAATGGACAACCATTCTTCTTATAACCCTTGTTTGGAAGGGAAGTATGAATAGCTAACGTTCTTCATGTTTAATCAAGGTTAAACTGTGAACGCTCTTTGGTAAGATTAGGAACTTACTTCATATGAAAATCTCAAACCACAAAACTGCCTCAAAAGACATGTTCTCCCTTCTACCCTCCCTGCCACTTAGAGAGAGATAAATACACACACAGATTCGCAAAAGGAGGAAAATGGAACACGGGGAGAAAATCGGAAGAATATGATTTTACACAGCTAGAGTAATTTAGGAAATAACACAGTAGAGACTCCCTGATGAGCGTTTTGCACCAGAAAAAAAACAAAAAACCAAAAAAAAAAAAAAAAACCCACAATTGATTAGTGATGTCTGTCTTGGGCACAGATTTGGGGAGTGGTGGTGCACATGCTCATGTCTCTAAGGTTGTGTAAGCCCCTCATTTTATACCTGGGGGTCTTTCTTAGAAGACAGTTCTCCATGAACATCTCTCCTTTCTGCATGAGTTGGGCAACAGGCCCTGACAACGTTTCCAAGGGCGTTTGTATAGTAAAACATCCTTGAAACTGAAGGTGCTGTCTCTCTCCTGGTCAGAAGGCAGATCTGTTTCCTGACCACTAAACAAAGATAGAGAATGTCTGCCTCCCCGGAGCCATTCCAGGAGAGTAAGTTCTCCCTCTCTCCGAGAAGATGGGCTTACATTCCAGAGTGAAGATAAGGTTCTTTCTCTCTCCAGAGGGGAGGGTGAGCTGGTCACTAGCAGCCCTAGATAAAATCAGAGTTCCCTCACTTGGCTGGGGGGGGGGGTGCTCTCTTTGATACACCCCACTGCATATGCAGGTACCATCTGGCCCTCACACTGCCCTATGGGAATTGGGACTCAGAGAACAGATGAAGAGACTGCTCTGGTTGCTGCTTTGGCCATAAGTAACTAATGCTCTTTGTCTCTGACCCTGATCTTGTATCTTCTGTGAATATATATACGGACAGTAGCGTGTGTGTATACGTATATACATGTGCATATACATGTATGTAAACACACATGTGCATGTGTATAAATATACACACATACGTGCTATACATGGATACACGCACACACATATATTCCTCATATGTGTATATATATAACATGTGTCTATATACTCTATCTGGACATTATGTACACATACATATATAATCACACACACAGGTATATGTAAAAGCAGTGGAGTAACTTGCTAGCTTGCACACAGGCTACAGTCTCAGACTCTTCACAGTTTTGGACCTTAATAATTTTAACCCTCAGTTCAGTGTTCTTTCCATTCACTGCAATGTATTGCCAAACTCTCTTTTGATCCTTTTGTCAAAGGACCCACAGTCTCCTCTGCTAGTCACAACCTCCCTACAGCCCCCATCTCGTGACAACGGGTGTGGGGGGGGCGCGTCTTTTCACCATCAGCCCCACACCGCATGGCAAACCCTCCCCCAGGCACTCACAGGAAGGAATCCTGCGGGGCTGGAGAGGAGGGGCAGGCCCCTGTAGCATGGCCCAGTCTGAAACAGCAGAAGCCCTTCCAGGGGCTGAGATGGGGAGCAGAACGAGAGGGTGAGGACGTGTCGTGTGGCAGAAGAAGGAAGAAGATGAATGAAAATGAGAGAGCTGGTAAAAGGGAAGGGAAAGTCAGCCAGACAAAGAAGGAGACAGAAACTGGGGCATGCCCAGAGAAGGCAACATGAGGACAGAACACCACCACAGAGAGAGAAAATTAGTAACGTAGATTTTAAAAGTGTGAAGTCATAAATAGTGTAAAGAGTCCTTCCCCAAATGCTTGAGTCATTAAAACAGAAAACTCTTTGCACACACGCATTTTCATTAACGTCCGCATTTAACACCGAACCCAGGCGAGAGAACCCAGCAAACCTATTAATAGGCCTTTCTGCGCCTCTGACGGGCCTCAGGGAAGCGCACCTGAGCGGCTTTCTGTGCCTTTCTTAAGAGGTTTATTTTCGCTCCCACTCTTACAGCAGTGCTGTCACCAGGAGTGTCTGACTGGAGGTCTCCTTCGGTAAGTCGGGAGGGGGGGGGAGGTTGTCACACGCAGAAAGACAACAGTGCTGTTTGCCCCGCGATGTTTACAAAGGACAGCCCGTGCCAGACACATCGGCAGCGCTGCTGACAGGCCTCCGAGAGGAGGCAGGACAGACGGCAGAGGCCCTGCGAATGCTGCGCCTGTGAATGGTCAGCCAGACATTTGATGCCCATCATGAAATTGTACTTGCAAATTCATTCAAATCGACGAAGAGAAGAGCAAACCTTTCCTGAACTAAAAACATGAAACTATAAGACAGACGAGGACTGATATGCAGCGAGCGAAGCCTGGGAGATGGAGGGAGCACGTGGGGGGTCATGCAGGCCTTGAGGGGCTGGCGCTGCTCCAGGAGTTGGGTTTTGCACAGAAGGAGGGAGAATAATCCCCCCCTGGGGAGAGGGGGTGACTGGCTGCAGGGCTCTCAACACATCAATGAACCCCCAAGAGCCTTCTCTGCAGAATGGGGACAGCGGTCCTCATTGGCTTCGTGGGGCTATGGCTTGGAAAAGAATAAAAATGTTCTGAAGGCACTTGGTAAATATGAAGTGCTGTATAAATGGCAATAATAATGTCAAATTTTATTTAACATCTTCATTAAGGACTCAGAGTGGAGCAGGCAGTCCGTTAATGAAATCCGCAGAGAGTTCCAGAACTGGCAACAGCTCGGCTCGGACAAGCAAACAGCCAGGGGAGGCCGTGCACAGGGGACCAACGTCCAGGATCACAGGTCGGGTCCCTTCCTCAGGGGTCAAGCCGGCCCTGTGAGGGGCCCTCCTCAGGGGGCAGGGGTGGCTGAGGGAAATCACACTGAGCCTCCTCCTTGCCCCCAGCCCCCAGCCCCCATGGTCATCCAGGTAAAATCAGAGTCCAGGGAACATCCGGAAGGATGTGAAAGCCGTCCCAAGGTCCACTCAAGATGTGGAAGAATGTGGGGAACTTCTCCCTCCTAAATGGTGGTGGCGGCGGGTCGCAGTCCGGGAGTGTGGTGCAGTTACCTCACTGGCTGGTCTCTATGGGAAGCTGGTGATGGCACTCTCATGAGGTGGGCCTGCAGGCTTGGGCTCCAAGACACTGCACCCTCCCCGGACTTCTGTCTTCAATGAGAAAAAAGTGCGAGATTCTAAGTCCACACCTGGACCTATGCGAGTACCAGAGCCAAGATATCAAATGTCCACCTTGAGAGCCCATGGCTACGCCCTCAAGGCCACCCAAATAAGCCTGTGGCAGAACCCCAAATCCTGATCAGGGCTTACAGGTCTCTTCATGATCTTGCTTATGTTTCTGGTCTCACCTATCACCATAGCCACAGGGGATGCTCCCGCCAGGCTGAGCCATGGGCTGCTTGTATATACACACCGTTCCCTCCGTCACAAACACTCTTCTTTTCCCTCCATGCCTGACTAAATGGACTTGTCTTTTGGGTCTCAGTTCTCCCACAACTGCAGTGAGTACGGTACATCTTCTATGTACCTTATACTTTCTCAACACAGATCCTAACTCAACAATTGCTTATTGATTGCTTTCTCCGAACCAGACACTGTGGAGAGGAAATGACATTAAATAAGACAGACACAATTCCACCCTCCCAGGAGAGAGTGGTTCTGAGACCAGGCTACACATTAGAACCACTTGGGAAGCTTTTAAAAAATAAAATTTAATGGGTCTGGAAATGGGACCCTTAATAATGTGTATATTTTAGGACAGTGGTTCTCAACAACGGCCGTCTTTGGAATTACTTAGGAAGATGTACAAAATACTGATGCCTTGTGTTCCCAGCCCAAGGCCAGTTAGATCCAACTGTCTGGGAGTGAAGCCTGGACCTAGGTATTTGCTTGAGCTCCCAAGAGATTCTAATGTACGGGTATGGTTGTGAGCCAACGGTCTAGAGGGAAGAAGAGTCGTTACATACTCGTTCTACTGCTAAGATCAGCCTATCTATTTACCTCCATCCCTCCTAGTCTATGAATTTCTTAAAAACAAAGATCTTATCCAAGATACTATTTCCAGGACTTGGCATTATACTAGCACACAACAGGTAATCACTAAATATTTACCGGAAGAAGCAAGGACAAACTCTCAGCTATGTTGGCTTAGTCGTGCATTAGTGAGCCAAGGCTACCATAGCAAACTCTCACCTACGAGGCAGTTTAAACAACAGAAATTTATTGTCTCACAGTTCTGGAAGCTAGAAGTCTATGATAAAGGCGTTGCCAGAGTTAGTTTCTTCCTTCTGAGGGCTACAAGGGAGAATGTGTTCTATGCCTCTCTCCTGATGTCTGGTGGTTTCCGGGCAATCAGCACTCCTGGCCAGCAGATGCATCACCCCATCTCTGCCTCAGCCTCACGTGGTGTTCTCCCTGTTGTGCATGTCTGTCTCTGTACCCACACGTGCCCTTTGTATGAGGTCACCGGTCGTACTGGATTAGGACCCACCCTCGTGACTTCATCCTAACTCGATCACTGCAAAGACCCTACTACCACAGAAGGTCACCTCCACAGGCACTAGAGGTTAGCACTTCGACACCCTCGGGGAGGACACCGTCAACCCATAACATTATGCTGGAGGAAGGCAAGGAGGGCGGAAAACTCTTAAATATCTTGGTTGAGTGGGATGCTTCCTTATGCTGGATCATGGCTCTCTGACTTGACCTCAACCAAAACTTTTTCTTAGCTCTCTGCTAAGCAAAAAGGCACAAAGTAGGCTGGCCCTTGGCACAATGATGAATGAGCAAAGATTGTCCGCCCTCTCTCCTCCCAAGGCACCTTACCTATATTCCAGTTCTGAACTGGCTTAAAGTATTTAGCTGTTTGCTGCATCCAAACAGGGAGGAAGAGACTTCCATATAAGATACTAAATGATATAGTGTAACATATTGCCCTCTTGGGGCAATTTAATTGAATAACCATGGGGGGGGGGGGAAAACGTCAACAATGCCCCAAAGAATAAATCCCTAAGGTTGAAATGCAGGCGTTTTTCAGGGGAGGTCCAGGGAAATGGGGGGAGGGCAAAAGAGGACTCCGTGGTAACACCCTCCCCACCTGACCCGCTCTCTTCATCTGGGACACGTAGAGCCTTAGTGGACTTGGCCTGCTGAAGGTTTGTTATAGGTCACTCTAGGAAAGAGAAACACTCTTTAGAAAATGCTTCCACTCCATGTTCTATCCTGAGGCCATCAGTGGTCGGTTACCATATTCTGTGAAGTACGCATTCATCTTTTTTTCCTAATGGAAACTCAGAGCTTGACCTACGCTCACCATGCAAGTTGGCTCTTTTCTTTAGAGCTTGCGCCTAGGAGCAAAGCCTCTCCGGACCCGGCCTAGTGGCAGCCTCTGCTGGACACGGTGCTAACCCGAGGGTGGGCTCCAGGGCCACTCAGGAGAAAGTCCGCGAACTGCCACTTCAGCCACAAAGCTGGGGTGGGGGTGCATATAGATTGACCCCGATTAATAAGGGAACTTTTTTTTTTACATGCTTTTGGGGACTAGAGTTTAATTAAACAAGCTCTCAGCTCCTCAACTGTTCTCACCAAGGTTTTCAGCCATTCTGAAACACTGTTATTTATGACTGACAGCTGTCATGGGAGATGATAATGTAGGCGATATAAAAGATTCTGCATATTTTCCTCAGAGCAAGAAAAAAGTACGAGGCTGGGAGGCATAAGGCACAGATTCTTGACCTTGATCTGTCACCAGCCGGGTGCTGTTGGGAAAAATCACCTCCTTTCCTCTCCTCCTCAGTGTTCTCCGATGTTAAATGGGAATAATAAGAGCGGAGCACTCTTCTAAACTCTATACATGTACTGGATTACTTGATAATTGGAACTGATCCCAACGGCCCTATGAACTAGAACCACAATATTTCTTTTTTAAATATAAGAAGAGAAGCACAGAGAATTAGTTTGCCCGAGTTCACACTGCTAGTGACTAGTGAGCTGAGATTTGAACCAGGTAATCTGGCTCTAGCTTCTTTTCCTTTAACCACTATGCGTTAATAATGGCATCATAATAATAGTAACTACATCACCAGAAGTAGTGATGATTACATGAGATAATGTACATAAGAACTTGGAAAATATTTCATAAACATTGGCTGCTTTTATTATACCATGGAGGAGGATCTCAATACATGTAGGGTGGGCAGCTCGATGCCCTCTCCAGAGTCATCTGGAAGTCTTTTAGGATGCAGTCCATAGTTTGGTAGACTCCACTGTTTTCCAGACTCGATGAAGATATGTGAAAAGGACAATACCACATGAGTTTAGAGAAAAGTGTCCTGTTGAGCTAATGTACAGTCTCATTCTGATGGCTGCAAGGTAAGGCTGGTCTTAAGAATAGCCTGAGGAGGGACACCTGGGTGGCTCAGACAGTTAAGCGTCTGCCTTCGGCTCAGGTCCTGATCCCGGGGTTCTGGGATCGAGCCCCGCATCGAGCTCCTTACTCAGCGGGAAGTCTGCTTCTTCTTCTATTCTTCCCCCTTGCTCATGATCTCTCTTTCTCTCTCTAATAAATAAATAAAATCTTTAAAAAAAAATAAGAATAGCCAGAGTAAGTGGTAAGACTTTCTAATCTAAAGCCAGCTCCCCTATCTGGAGGCTACCCTGCCCAAAGTGCTGGGATTTTGGCTTAAGGACAGCCTTCTCCTTGCCCAGGCAGGACACTTACGACACAAATGCCCACCTGGAGAAGACATGCATGAAGTCCCATCTGCCACAGTGTTCGTTCCTTCCAGTCTCATTTTGGCAGGGGAGAATCGTGTGTGTGAGCGATGGATGGTTATGTAGGGGAAGAGAGCATGGAAGGAAGGGGTAAAACATCCCAAACCTTGCCTGGCTCACAACTTGGGCGCGCGCCAGCCTGGTTCCAAGCCCACGGATCCTGTTTCTCATCTCAGGCTGTTGTGGGAGGCAACCCAGGGCACAAGATGGAACTAACTTCACAGAACACGGTTCAAGTGACAGACACTATGCAGTGTGGTTTCTTCAGTGTCACTCCCTTTAATCCTCACAGTACTGAAACGTTGGATACTCTCAACCCCACACCCACCGACGGTTTGGTTTTGTTTTAATGGATCAAGAAAGGCCAGGGAGAGACGTAGTTTTCTGAAGTCCCAGACACTGTAATCGGCACCTCTAGAACGAGAACCCAGGTGTGCCCACCTCTCAAGGTTGTTCTTTGTGCCACCCCACACTGTTGGCACAAGTCTCTCCACCTCACAGAGCCGCAGGACCCCTGGATGTCAGGGTGGGAGACATAACCAGGGAGAAAGCATTTAAACCTATAAGCCAGCCCATGAAAGAGCTCACGGCTCCTTCAGATGCAGAACTTCAGAGCTGGAAGAAGTGGCAGCAGGTGAGTGAAGGTCCCAAGACCTTGCACACCTGTCTCTCTCACACATACACACACACACTCCGCATCAAGCACCATCACCTGAAGCATGGACTCTGCTGCCAGCCAGGCCCCTGTGTGGTTGAGAGAAAAGTTATTTACAGCAAGGTCTGGCCTCTCGCGCCACCGTGTAATTCCAGGCAATTGCACTTCCAAATAGATCTTTTTGGAGAAAATCAACAGTGGCTTTGCTTTCAATCTACTGGAAAATGAAGTCCTGGGAATGTGTTGCATAAGTCCACAGCAGGCAGAGTGAAGAGACAGCACAGGGCTTTGGTCCCGTCCCCTCCCCTCCCCCCTCCGCCCCCGCCCTGCTGCTAGGGGCCCCTTCCCACCTGCCGCTGTCTACGCCATGGTGTACTATGGCTTTGTGGAGTTGACCAGGGAGGAGGGAGAGAGCAAGGTGTGAGTGAAGCCTGACGAAACCTGCCGAGGGGCTTCTGGGGAGAAGTAGAGGGGCATGAACCAGAGAGGCACAAAATGCCCCGGTAGGGAGGACCAGAGGGTACTTGTTGCCTCCCCCAACCACAGTCTCCTGCAACACAATGCACCACATACACCACACACCACGGAAATACATGCAACACCTGTGCCAAAGATCCTTTCTTCTTCTACCTCTCAGTGTTTGCTTTCCATTATAAAAGTAATCGAATCTCACTGAAGAAAATTTTGAAAATACGGAAACACAGAAAAATTAAATTGCCCACAATCCCATCACCCAAACACAGTCATTTTTTAACACATCGATGGACTTCATTAAAGCCTTTGTTTTTATCCATTTTTAGCTTAAAAAATATTTCTGATGCTCCTTCCAGAAGGCCTCAGGTATTCACCTCTGAGGACTTCTGCCAAGATGTTGACTGCTGCACACCCAGGAATTTCGAAAGGCTAGATGGTAAATTGATTGGTTGGAGACATAGCCAATGGTTCATTTGATTATGGAGAAGGACTCTTTAGGGGAATAAAAAGAGCACTGAACTAAGAGTCAGAGGTTCATTCCAGCCCCATTTCTACCATTCTGGGGTTGGGGGCATTTCTACCATTACTGACTGTAGGACCTTTGAAGTACCTCATATATTCCTTTTTGGGCCTCACTTGCCTCATCCACAGTAAGAAACAGAATTATAGAATAAATGAGGAGTTTGATGAATATGTTCTCGTATTTCTTATATCTTCTGGGAAAATCACTTACTCTTCCTGTATGTGAGTATTCTCCTCTGTACAATGGGGATATTAACACCTATGCTCCACAATGTCTCATAGCTATTAAACGGTGTGTGCAAAATGGCTTTGGTAACTGCATATAATTATAAAAATTAAAGTTATTACTATGATTTTAAAAATGGAGAAAAATACCCATGCCACATCTTGTGAAAATACAAGGAGATAATAAATATGATATTACTATAAAAGAAATAAGACATAGTATAGGCATGTAATTGGGGAAGAAACAGAGAGGTGCTTTTCCATTCAGATAAGAAATCTGAAACACTTAGCAGCATGGGGGGTGGGGGTGCCCTGGGAGTGAGGAAGGAAGGTATGCAAAGGGAAGTGATTCTTCTCCTTTCACCACCTTTGTCCAAAAAGGCACTCAGTGCTGACCCTCTAAGAAGATTCAAATGCAGAGGGTAAGATCAGAGTTTGGTTCTGCACCTTGGCAGGAGTTGAGAAAAAGCAGAAGCACCTGTAACAGCAGAAACCTTCCCAAAGGTCAAAGTCCAATGGGAAGCCCTCTCTAGCCTTCAGACTTTTTACACCCTGAAGAAGTAGAATGGATGGAGACGGAGGAGGTAAGGAAGAGGCAGCACTGAACCACATAAAATGCAGAGGAGAACTACCCACCCATCAGAAAAACCACCTCAGTTTGGGGGATCCCCTGGAGCAAAGCGGCCAGACTGTGGAATTAGTGATGGTGCGCCACCTTCTGGTGGGCCTAGATATTGCACATTTTCCTGTGCTTTGATTTCTTCACTCTTGTTCCTGTTTAGAGCTCATAAAGTATCTTTCCAAGTTAATATGCTGGTTCCATAGCATCTCCAAGACCAAAAGGAGCTGGGAAAAACTGAAATAATGGTGAAATGTGTCTTCAGCAGCTCCCACTTTCTTATGCAACTTGTTCTCTCCAGCTTTGCTCTCCCACCCCATTTGGCCACTGGAGCCCAGTGCTCTTTACTCATCCTTAATGTACTCATGACCTACTGGGTCACCTTCCCCAGTAATACTCGTATTTTAATGAAGACCTAAGGGAATGAGCGTGGATAACATCCCTCCTACACATTCATTCAAATGGGTACTGGGCATCTACTGTGTGTAAGCTATGATCCTGTCTTCCAGGATCTTGTAACCTATTAAAGAAAGTAGAAATGCACTAAAATAATTGCACTACCACAGTGCAAGGGGACAATCAGATGCACAGTAAGGACAACAGATTCTCTAGGAATTCTGGAAAGAAAAAAAAATACCATTTATGATTGGGGTGGTCAGAGAAAGTGGTGTTTGACCTGATATCTGAACATTTTCACAGGAGGAGCTGGAGGAGAAGAGTATCTGGTGAAGGGATAGAGCACACAAAGCACAGACCAGGGAAAAGACGAGACCTGCTCATGGAGTATTTCAACCAGAGCACGGCAGAGTATCAAGACAACTGCTGTGTGCATAATGTTAAAAAGCCTCTTTTTAAATTCTATCTTCTCAATCATCCCACGAGGTAGGTATTACTACTATTAAGCCTATTTTACAGATGGAGAAACTGAGTCTAGAAAAGGTTTAATTCCTTGCTTTATGAAGATTCTATAGCTAGAGAAAGAAGGACTTAGACCCAAAGATTCTATCTCCAAATCCCAGGCCATAGCAAATGCGTTTAGCTCAGAAAGGGAGACTGCAACCATTCCGCGAAGGGTAAGGAATAGAAAGCTAAAATAGCAGGTTAATGGTGAGATTTCAGGCCCCACAACAGCAGAGCAGAGATCCCCGTCTGTGAAGGTGACCAGATGTGATCTTCTTTGTCCCTCCAGAGAGGGAGATCTCCTCTCCCTCCAGACAGGAGCTGATTACTCCCTGGGCATTATCTTCCTTTTTCTTAGAGACACCCTCTGAGTTATATAGCCACAGCAGAACTTGCGAGCAACACAGGAAAGTTTTTTTTTTTTCCTCCCCAGTGCATTTATCTGTTTGTTTGATTTCCTGCTAACCGCATTATATGTTATTAGGCCTTAGGGTGCCTTGGTGAATTAAAACGATCCAGTCAAAATGTATGATTAAAAGACTGAGCAGCAATAATAACAGCATAATCATAGCATGCGTTTACATCCCGCTTTAGCATCTGTTATCTCATTTACTCACACAAAATCAGCAGCACACTGAAATAGGAACGACAGAGTGCAGCAATCCAATTTTACCAATGCGAACATTGAAACAGAAAGGTTAGGTGGTTTGCCTGGGGCCACACAGCAAGTTATTGGAACTTAAACCAGCTATCTTAACTCCCAAGCCAATCTCCTTTTTCACAGTAGTCCAGTCTCTCAGCTTGGGCAGGCTGTGGAAATGAGAGGGACCGTGTGGCACCATCTGCCTCCGCCTCCCAGGAGCTTGGAGAGAGCCGTGGACACAGGCACCCGGGCCCAATGCCATTCTTTAATGGCATATGATGCTAGTTTTCAAAGTAAAGCTCACAAACTGAATTCTGGAATGCTGAACCACGTCATGCGCCATAAGAACATTGTGTGGGTGCCTAGAAGTGATGGCAAGAATAATCACTTAGAAACAAGTCGGAGGCTGGAACAGACATCTTCACCAGCCCGACCTAGGCTGAGTACCTATAAGCAGAGCAGCTACTCGCTCTTGACCAGGTAAAGCCTGGAATTAATGAATGATCGGTAGTATTTATCCTAGTACTCACATGCTGCACTGTGTCTCCAATTAACCAAGCTTGTTTTCCCCTTTCACATCCCAGGATATTGTGGAAACCCCCAAGCTATCGAATGTGAAAATAATAACATCAAGTAACATCTACGAAGTTCTTGCTTTATGTCAGGTCCTGCCTGGGCTAGGCACCTAAATGCTATGCCATCATTGGCTCTTCTAGTTACCAGTATGAAATATATCTAAGACAGAAAGACCATGGAAAGTATTTGGGAAAATAACAATACTATGTGGAAAAGATACACTGAGTCTAGAGTTATCCAATCCTGCCACACGTCCCAGATCTGCCTTCCGCTAGCTGTGATCACGGACACTAATTTACTGCCCTGAACCTCAGTGCCTGCATAAGTAAAATTAAAGAATCACACTTCATTCACGGGGCTGTTGAGAAGACTACAGATGACACATAGAGGGTTAAGCATATTCTGGTCAATGGACAGGACGGCATAACCCCGCCTCCCTTCATCTTGCATGTGTATCTTTGCTCTCCTTTCCCCAGGCTCCTCCTCCAACTCATTGACTTAATATCAAGATAAAAACAAATTCTGGGAAGGAGAGGGAGGAAGTTAAATGAGAATCAGCTCACAAATCTGAAGAGAACAGGATTTGCCCTGAGTTTAGAAATAATAATGCCTCTTATGAGGGAACCCAGAGGGTTCAGGAGAGGGGAAGATGGTGGACACGATGGGTGTCTGATGGTTATTGGAAAAGGCAGGTGCACATACAGTCAAGCTTTCTGGGCCTGCCCACAGTCTAGCATGGGGACAGGGACAGTGACAAGGGTGTAAGCCCATGAACACCATTCCTGACCTCACCTCCCACTCACGTCATTTGCCACGCAAGCAGACAAGGGGCTCAAGATGAGCACGCTTTTTGACCAGAACCACAGACACAATGCCCAAATGTTCACCTATGCCGACCATATCAACTTGCTCTCACCTACCTTTCCTAATAGGAGCTTTAGAAACATTGTCTCATTGAGGAGAGATCCAAAAAAACAAAACTGATGCATGAAGAACATCTATAGAGAAACAGGAAGCTAAAAGAGCTTGGCGGATGCATTTGCATTCTTTCCACCACCCGTCCCTGATCACCATGAGAGATAGTTGGTCTCTCCCATCAAGGAGCTCACAGTCTTGAGGGGCACGCTGCTCAGTAACACCAGAGCCTGGTAATAAAGATGTGCCCAAGGTGCTGTGCATGGAGAAAGCGGAAGTACTCGCCCCACCTGGGAATATTTCCTGGCCCATTGCATATGTATAGAGAGCTGCCCCCAGCTGAAACTCGGCTTGTTCCGTCTGGTCAGGCTCTGACTCTCCTCAGTTCCCTGGCCTGTGGCTGTACCAAGACTCAAAGAACAACCTATGTTTATAATCTGAAAGAAACCCTAGATATCATCTTGCCTGACCTTTTTATTACACAGACTGAGTCCCAGAGAGCTGACTTCTCCTCGGTTGCAAAGCTGATAGATCAAAAAGTAGGACACGAGTCTCGCCACCAGCACACAAAACAATGTGTGATGTGACAAGTGTTGTCCTGTCTCTTACGTGGTTCTTCAACCTCCTCAGTGAGTTTGCAATTTTCTGCTTTGTAAACCCGTTTCCCCACAAGTCCCTCCACTGCTCTGCAAAGCCTAACAAGATGACCAGAAGCATTAGTTAATTAGTTAACAAGACACAGCTCTAGGGTTTAATTCAAGGAGAACTGATGTAATTTCTTCTATCCATACTCTAACTATACTGACTCAAACAACCAGCTGTACTATATTAACTCTCTTGGCTAGCCTTTCTCAAGCACTCCTCGAAATGATAATGGGCATCAGGTCCATAAACAGTAGGACAGAGAGGAAACCTCTTGGGTCCAGCATTGTATTACTGGTCAGGTTCTATGCAAACTCCTCCACCCCTTAGAGCCGAATGACTGGGAGGAAACCAGCTTTCTGGACCTGCATATTGTGTTCTTTGGCAGCTGGGGATGGGAATGACACTCCTTTTGATTAATCCTTACACACCTTCTTCATGACCTGTGTTTCCCCAGGGCTCCCAGGGAAACAGTGTGGTGGGGCAGAGTACTGGCACAGGATTCAGGCAGCCTGAGTAGGAATGTGGTTTCTCTGCTGTGTAACTTACAGCACGTAGAATCCACTCCCCTCACCCCCCATCTGCACACCTTCATCTGTAAAATGGGGATGATATTACCAATTTCATCAGGATGCTGTAAGAATTAAATAAGGTATTTGAGTATTGGAGCTGGCTTATATTAGGGGGCCCAATAAGTATTAGTTTACTTCCCCTTCCATTAAAGGGGGAAATGAACAACGCTATTTCTATGTAAGCCCTAAGTCTGATTTGACTGGAATCTGAATATTTCATCTCCTCTCAAATTTTCAGATTCCCTTTTGCAAAAAGGACATCTTCCCGTTTTGCAGACAATAATGTGACAGAACTAGTCAGTGTTCCCTGGATAAAAGTATGATTTACAACAAAAGCATTTTAACAGTAGAATTAGTCATGTTTAAAGAGTATCCTTAGTCAAGAAGAAGAAAACACACGATGATTAAGTATCTACTATGTACCGGGAAATTTAAGTTCATTATTTCACGTGGCCTTATTAACACCCCTGGGAATAGGGTATCTGTTACTATCCCATTTTACAGATGTGGACAGGCGAGGTTAAATAACTCAAACCAATGGAGAAATTAAGTAGCAGAGCTGAGATGCAAAACTGTCTGTCAGACTCCAAAGCACACTTTCCATTTATGTAACACTCTGACTTTCCCCGGGGGAAGGTGCCCCGTTGGGGAGCAGAACCATCCACTGAAACTCTTCTGGAGAAAGTGTACAAACACAGGACATGCTCAATACGGTGACTCTCCCTGGGCCCACTGGCCTCGTCATCTTCCTTCCGTTGGGATTTTAGATGATCAGGTGATGGGTTTACGCCAGTGACCACCAGGGGGGGATAAGAGCTGGCAGAGCACAGGATGCACGTGCGCGCACGCGCGCGCGCGCGCGCACACACACACACACACACACACACACACACACACACACACAGTTTCCCCAGTAGCCTACCCAAACAATAACAGAAGACTCACGCACACAGAGACCCCCTTTTGAAACAAAGACCCTTGAATAAACAGGGCTTCCATTTGCCCCTCCACCACTGCCCAGTTCTGCGGAGTCTGAGCACACCTTGGGGGAAAGAAGAGAAAGCAGGCATCCCTACCTCAGGCAAAGGATATTCCTGTCTCAGAAAGAATAAAAACACATTTGACCTGCTGGATCTTATACTCAAAGAACACGGAGTACACAGTTAAAAAGAAAGGGATTTGGAACCAAAAGACAAGGATTTTTGAAGTCTTGGTTCGACCCCACCAGTTGCACAGTCATGCCCAAGTCTCCTTATGCCTCAATCTTCTCCTTCTTTGCATGTAACTAGGGATCCCAACGCCCGCCTTGCAAGGCTTTGTATAGACAGAATGACATGAGGTGAGGCACAATACTGTGTAAACTGTAGAGGCTCCATAAATGCCAGTAGCTCTTATTGGTATGATAATCATGATTATTTACTCAGTAGTGATGCTCCAACTGGGGCCAGGTCCTATCCTGAACCACCTGGTGCAGGAGGAACAGGCCTTGGAGTGTATGGAACAGAAGCAGAAGGAGCAAGGGAAGTAACAAGCAACAGTCTAGCAGGAAGGGTCCAGATTCCTTACACGTCAATTTTTTAAAATTTTGCTTAAATTCAACTAATTAACATATAGTGTATTATTAGTTTCCAGAGGTAGAGTTCAGCGATTCATCAGTTGCAATACAGCGCTCATTACATCACGTGCCCTCATTAATGCCTGTCACCCAGTTACCCCATCCCCCCCCACCTTCCTTCCAGCAACACTCAGTTTGTTTCCTATAGTTAAGAGCCTCTTAGGTTTGTTTCCCTCTCTGATTTCGTTTCATTTTATTTTTCCCCTCTCTTCCCCTATGATCCTGTTTTGTTTCTTAAATCTCGTATATGAGTGAACTCATATAGTTGTCTTTCTCTAATTGACTTATTTTGCTTAGCATAATACCCTCTAGTTCCATCTGTGTGGTTGCAAATGGTAAGATTTCATTTTTTGATGGCTGAGTAATATTCCATTGTACATAGAGGCCACACCTTCTTTATCCATTCATCTGGCAATGGACATCTAAGCTCTTTCCACAGTTTGGCTATTGTGGACATTGCTGCTATGAACATTAGGGTGCAGGTGCCCCTTCGGATCACTATATTTGTATCCTTTGGGTAAATACCTAGTAGTGCAATTGCTGGATCATAGGGTAGTTCTATTTTTAACTTTTTGAGGAACCTCCATACTGTTTTCCAGAGTGGCTGCACCAGCCTGCATTCCCACCAGCAGCTCACACCATATTTTTCCATTCTTCCTACCTGTCCCATCTTCCCTTTCAGAGGAGGCCCACCAGCCTGTTATTAGTTTCCGAGGGCTCTGTAACAAATTGCCACAATCCGCATGGCTTGAAAAAACAGAAATTTACTTCCTTACAGTACTAGAGGCCAGAAGTCTGAAATCAAGGTGTCGACAGAGCCACTCCTTCTGGGTCTCTCGGGGCGGATTCTTCCTTGCTTCTTCCAGCTCCTCATGGCTGCCAGAATTCCTTGGATTCCTTGCTTTGTGACTATATCCCTGTAATCTCTGCCCCCTTCTTCACATAACCTCTTTTGTCCTTCAAGTCTCCTGGGCGTCTCTTAAGAGGACACTTGTCAGTGGACATAGGGCCCACCTGAATAATCCAGGATGATCTCTTCATCTCAAGATAGTTAATTACATTTGCAATGGCCATTTTCCCCAATAAAGTAACGTTCATAAATTCCAGGAATTAGAATGTACCCTATCTTTTGGGGGAATCACCATCCAACCCCCTACAAAGCCAAAACAGAACAGACTCAAAAACACAAAACCATATGGATCGTATGATGTTACAGGGCGGGACACGCAGGACGGATGCTAGCCTTAACCCGAAGAAGGGAGAGGTGTGAGATCTGAGTGATCAGAAGCACGGAAGGCAAGTTAATCCTGCCTGGGGAGGACAATAGGGCGGCAGCATTTGAACTGAGCCTTAAAGGATGGGTTTTGATAAAGAGCGGTAAGAAAAGGAAAGAGAAAGAAATCTGGGTGGAGGAAACAGTCAAAGATACAGAAGTTGAAAAGGGGTATCTGGGGGAAGAAAAAAGGGAGGAGAAAGGCCGAGACGAAGAAGCTTGTATCTAGGGCGGAAAGCAGAAGGTAGAAGGACCTCACACAGAGTCCCAAGTGAAGCAGAGAGAAAGCCCGAAATCAGCTATGGGAAGGGGCCAAATCTACTTCACTGCCCCCTCCGACTTGCTTCACTGTTTCCATCGGGACCTGCGCAGGCTTGCTCCCTACCCCAGGGGTCTGAAAGAATAGCAGTTCTGCCTGTCCAAACTACTCCTAAAACATCAGCCCTGCCCTGGGTAATTGTGTCCCGCACAGGGATGCTCCCAGGATCTGGCTGACCCAAGACAGACACACAGACCGTCAATGATACAATGTCGCAGCAGAAAACACAGCCGCCCCCCGCCCGTCCCTATGCCTCAGGACTCAGACAGTTGGACCCAGTTAATTGAAATATAAGCTTCAGGCAACAGGATTTATCCAAACACCAAGAAAATAGCAGGAGGATGCTAACAGCATGCTAATAGATGAGATGGAAGCCCTTTAAGACAATACTTGGGTTCTGGCAAGCCAGGTACAGACAGCACTCAACCCAGCGACCACCCCCACCCCAACCCCCTCCTCACCTCCTTCGGGCTCTCTCCTCCCCCATCCCAGGCACCTGGACAGGTCTGATTTGCTCTAATAAAAGCGGCCTGAGCCCCAGGGAGCCTGCAGGAGGAACACAGCTGATTTCACCTCTTTAACCCTGGAACTAGGAAAACAGCTGAACGCGGACTCTGGCCTTCCCCAGGGAGGGTCCCAGAGCTTTATCTCGTGAGCTGCACGACCTCTAGGAACCTCTGCACAAGCGAGATAAACCCATGCCCAAGAGGAAACCTACTTATCTCCCAACAAAGCATCTTTGCAAATCACATTTTTTTTTCCTTTTTTGCTTCGCAGGGAAGGGAGTATTTTTTAAAAATAATCAGCGCAGTAACAGTAATCATTATCATCATCATCGGCTGATGCCTGCATCCCGGTCAGTGCCTTGGGGAAGGAGGTACGGGGGCCTACAGGGCAGGACTGTGCTGGGACCATGCGTGACTCATGGCCGGCGTGGACAGCTTCCCCGAGGGTCCCGAGTCCCGTGTCTGGTTTGAGAGATACGGCCGCCACCTCTCTTCATACAGAATAAACAAATGATTAACTGTCTCATTAGCGACTGTGCGGGAAGACACACAACTCACGTCCCGGCGGGTGGTGCAGCCAAGAGATTTATATTATTTAACAATAAAAGCAAAACAAACGTGGCCTTCCTCTGCTGCCTGCCTGCATGGGGCCCTTGTGCTGGAGCGGGGCAGTGGCACCTGGCTGGGACGAGGTTTCCAGCCAGAAGGAGGGAGCAGGTGCCGGACGTACCTTACCTTCCTGGCACTCCAGGGTGGGAGTTGGGCGGGGGGGAGGGTGTCGGAATGGAAGGAGGGAGAGAGGGAACGAGGTTGCTCAGAAATGCGACACAGTTTACTCAGGAGCTATGTGTGGCCTGTCATTCTTTGGGAAAGAACAGAACTGGAAATCAAGGGACTCCTAGTCCAGCCATAGCTCCAACCCCACCAAGATGATGGACGACTTGGGCAAATTCCACCTTGGTTTCCACACCTGTAAAATGGGAGGAGGTTTTTTTTAAGTGCTGTAGGAATGCAGATTGCTATGATTGCTGCCTTTTTATCACCCGGTAAAAGCCGTTAAGAGATCAGATTCTGAACTCAAACTTCTTGGGGACAAATCCCAGCTCTACATTCTAATTGCATGACTGGGGGCAACAAACGTCTCTTTGTGGGCTATAAAATGAGGATGGCAACTACATTTACCCCTTAGGATTAAAAATGTGATTCCTGAAGAGCACTAAACAATGCTTAGCATAGGGGAGGAGGCCTTCAAAGTGTCAAAAATGTAACCGTGTGTATCCTTATTCCTCACTAGTGCCCTCATTCTGAACACACAGCCTAGATTTACACCTCCAGGAATTCCGGTTATGAATTATTGCTCCTACCTCTAAGCTTTTCTCTACTTTCCCCTCCCACCCCAAAGAAAGAAGTGCCCCCCCTTTTCCCCAAGCTATGACCCCTCTTCCCTCCTCTAGGGTTTTGATCCAAAAATCATCTTTTTTTTTGTCGTCTTCAGATACTTCTACTCTACTGCTTATGGGTCCCTTGTTCCTACGAACGTGTTCAAGCCTCACACCCTACAAACTACCCTCTGTCAACCACGTCTCCCCCAAGCCAGCATCCTTCCTCTTCCCTTTCCCTCTGAGGAGTGTAATCTAAATTCCTTGCCTCTACCTTGCAATTTTCATTCACTCTCCTGGTTCTTATCCCCCATCACTCTGCTGGTGGCAAAAGGCACAAAACAGTCCAGCTTGTCAAGTCTGCCCCAGGATCCCTCTCCAGACTTCAGCTTAAGTTACCCGTGGCCTGTGGCATTGCTGACAAACCCCTTGCTAAAATCCTCTCTTTTTTTGGCCTGGGTGCTGCTCTGCACTCGTTTTACTCCCTCTTTTCTGTCTACTTTCCCTCTGCCTCTCTCACTAGTTTCTCATCTTGGCCCATAAATGTCGTCCCCAGAGGATGGGCCTTGGTACCGTCTCTTCTGGCCTATGCTGCGTATACCAAGTGCCCGAGCACCCTAAGTAGACTCACACCCCAAGCTGCGCTAAGGCAAAGGGCTTGTGGCAATTCCATTTGGCTGACACACTGTTTCCAAAGGCTGCGTGACTGGGTAAGTGTCCTTCAACTGGCCGAACACCTATTCTTACATCAAGCCACTTCACACATTTACGTCAAGTCCTCACCTTGGTAGATATTTGGTGAGGTGGCTGGTAAGCCTGTGACCAGGTTTCTCTGGGAGAGTCTTACCTTCTGCATGGAGCAGGCAGCGTGGAACCCCAAACTTTATTTTTGCTACATATTCCCCTGTTGAACTCAAGACCAAATGTCCAGCAGTTTCATGACAATTCCATCTGGAAGTCCTACAAAGTCCTCAAGTGTATCTGCATCTTCTTCCCATAATGCCTTGTCTATCTTGGTTACAATATCATTATCCACCCTGGTACTACAAACAGAAACCTCAGGATTGTTTTTGACTCCCAATGAACTCTCTTGCTCCCTTATTTCTAGAGAGCTACCCTGTCCTGTCAATTTTACCCACAAATAGGCGGAGAACATTTCCCTCCTTCTCTCCCTGTCTACTTTGCCCCTGTCCTAGCAGGTCCCATCATCTCCCTGT
Source organism: Ursus arctos (assembly GCF_023065955.2). NCBI lineage: Eukaryota > Metazoa > Chordata > Mammalia > Carnivora > Ursidae > Ursus > Ursus arctos. The sequence continues at coordinate 23,141,488 of NW_026622930.1, forward strand.
CCCCTAGTTCTTTAATCAAGTCCATTTTCAACACCAGCCACCAAAGAGATCTTTCTAGAAAGATCTGTGAGTAGAACCCCTTCATCCTCCACACACTTCCTGCACCTCAAAACCAGTCCTCTCCTTCTCCTTTCCTCCCCATCTAAATTTTTCAGTGGTGTCTCACTGGTTAATGTACACTTGGAAACCACCTGGGGAACTTGTTAAAATGCAGATTCCCAGGTCTTCACCATAAGCAATCTAAGGCAAGAGCTCTCTGCAAGTCTAGGAGACTATATTTCTAACAAGCACCCTGGAGGATTCCTGTGACAGTTCTCCACAAATCAAACTTTTAGAACCTCGGAATGGAAGACACAGTATAGTTGTGAAGAACTTTGAGATCAAGCCGCCTGTTGGTTGAATTCCAGCTCCTCCACAGGGAGATGTTCCTCATAGTATGATGCTAGTCTCCGTGCCTAGGTTTCTTCATCTACTGTGTACGGATAATATCAACAGTAGCACGCTATGCACTTTAAATGCATAGACTCTTGGAATCATAGCAAACATATGAAGTAGATGCTATTACTTACTCTATTTCCCAGTGAGGAAACTGAGGCACAGAGAGTAACTTGCCTAAGGTCACAGGGCTAACAAATGGCAGAGCTGGGTTTTGAATGCAGATTCATGCTCACAGCTATCACCCACAAGGCTGTCATCGAGATGACATGATATAACTTACTATGGGCAGGGCGACATAGTTACTGCACATAGTAAGAGCTACATGAATGGCAGTCATTCTTCTGTGGCTATTGTTAGTACTCACACTATCATTACAGAATCTACATCGCATTGGCCAGTTTGAAAGGCAGCAGAGAATTACGGGGGGGGGGGGGTGGAGGGGCAGACTCTGGCAAGCCACCTCGTCCAATACAATAGTCACTAGTCTCATGTGCTTATTTAAATTTAAATATTATAATTAAAATTAAGTAAAAAGTAAACCTCAGTTCCTCAGTCACACTAGCCACATTTCAAGTGCTCAAGAGCCACATGTAGTTAGTGGCTACTATACTGGAAACATAGATTTAGAACATTGTCATCATTATAGAAAGTTCTATTGGACAACATTGCTCTAGAGATAAACTGCTGGAACAAAATCCTGACTCTGATAGTTGAGGGTTCTTTGGAATGATAATTTCCCTCCCTATACCTCAGTTTCCTCACCTGCAAAACCAGGATAAAAACAATACTTCATATAGCTGCTTTAAAGGTCATATGAGTTAATACAATTAATGTACTGAGAATATACTGTACTCTGGTCAACAGTAGGTCATATATAAGTGCTTGTGTTTGTTACTATTGAGATAGATGGTGGTATCACTAGTAATACTATCATTTATACTTGAACCACTTGGCACAACAAGCACTGACTTTTAAATCCTCGTATCTTACCTATACCTGAGATGTCCTTCTCTCCCACCTTCTGCTTCCCATTCACCTGACAAATTCCTACACTTCCTCCAAAGTCCACTGAACTGGCGATTTTCTCCCCACACCTTTCTCCAAAGCACTCTCACCCCTGGCACAATTCATTGCTTCTCAAGCCTGCAAAGTCCGGTGGCCATGCCTGCTATGTTTGCACTCCTGTTGTGCTCCTTTGAAATATCTTCTTAGATCCACAAATCTCACCGGAAATAAGAACGGACCTCCATTTCGGAGGACAGACCGCTGTATGTCAGTAGATGGAGCCTTGCAAACACTTTCATGATAAAATGTATCCAGAAAGAGAAGCAAATGTGATGTTGTGCCTAGGGCACCATGTCCATCACAAACCCCTGGGCACCGGCATGTATGACCTTTAGAAAAAGTCACACTGGCCAAAATGTCTGTGTATTGTTCTTTGCATGGCGATGAATTACTCTGGATGGAGATGAAAATTCTTCCTTGAGTAATTTCTCAAATAGCTCCGTTGGGAAGCCCAGGAGTTTGGGATGAGGAGGGGAATAAAAGGTGAACACTATGGCTTTGTTTTCACAGATCATTTGCTGTTCTGAGTGTATCCTACAGAAATAGTGAACTTTTCAAAAAGAAGAAACTTCCCAAACTTTAGAAGAGAGAGGGTTTGATGTGAGAGTAGTGTCTAAGCCAGAGTGATGTGGGAGCCACTGCTTATTAGTTCTATAACCTCAGCCACAGCCCTGAAGCCCTTCTCTTTCCCCACATGTAAAACGAAGGCAATACTCTACCCTGTAGAAAACAGGTGAGGAATAATGCATGAGCACACTTCTCACAAGGCAGACATACGGTAGACCCTGCATCAGTGGCATCCACTACTATTCCTAGGTTCTATCAAACCTGTCCTTCCAAGGAAATCACATAAAATTTGTAATGAAGGAGGCAAGTGGACACCAAATAGAAATGCATTCTTGTGATATTAAGACTGAGCTTTTACAGGTCCACGTGTAAGCAAACATGAGTCTCCAAAGTAACTATAACTCAGCCAGATTGCACACATATCTATCGGCAAAGGCCATTTAATGTGAGTTCTACAAAATCCCTACAGGGTAATAAGTCAAGTTTCTATACAACAGGGGCATGTGGACAACCAGAAACAGCTGGAGGCTTTTAGCCACTGCATCTCTCTCTCTTTTGGTTATTTCCAGACAACAAAAAAGCCTAGGTCTCCTGTATTTGAGTGAAACTACTATTTCGCCCCATTCTCCTCTCTTCTCACCACCTGCCCTCCTCTTGGTCACAGCTGCTTGTTGAGTGCAGCAGTGTCTGCCTTCTCTTCATTTCCTCTCACTTGATCATGGTTTATACTCCACTGAAGCTGCTCTCACCATGCCACCAGTGATCTCTCTTCTATTCCTCCCGACCACTGACGAGTCGTCCTGGTTCAGGGACTCTGTGACAAGCAAAATCCTGGGAATGACCCTGACTCTTGTCTAATCTCTTCCCCTCCTAGTGTGGACAGGGCCTGTGAATAGGATGAGACATCACTATCATGACTATATGCTGTTAGATGGTGTTATGGGTCAAACTGTGTCTCACCAAAACTCACGTGTTGAAGCCCAGTATCTCTGACTGTGACCTTATTTGGAAATAGGATTGTTGCAGTTATAATTAATCATGAGGTCATTAGGGTGGACCCAAAGCTGGTATGAATGGCAGCCTTACAAAAAGGGGAAATTTAGACATGGAAATGTACCCAGAGGGAAAAACACCATGTGAACATGAAGACAGTCATCTCTCTTTAAGCTGAGGGAAGATGCCTGGAACAGATCCATCCCTCACATCCCTCAGAAGGACCCAACCCTGCCAACACATTGATTTCAGATTTCCAGCCTCCAGAGCTGTGAGACAATAAAATTTTGTTGTTTAAGCCACTCTGTTTGTGGTACTATGCTGCCTTAGCAAAATAATACATATGGCAAAAAGGAGATTACCCATGTAGACCAATTTACTCACATGAGCCCTTTAAAGGCAGAGAGTTTTCTCCAGTTGATAACAAATAGGAAGTCAGAGAGTTGGAGCACAGGTAGGATCTGATGCTCCAGTGCTGGCCCTGAAAATGGAAGAGGCCATAGGACAAGGAATGCAGGTAACTTTTAGTTGCTGAGAGTGGCCCTAGGCTGACAGCAAGCAAAGAAATGGGGACTCCAGTTCTACAACAGCAACAAAGTAAATTTGGCCAACAATAGGCACGAGGTTAGAAGTAGGGTTTTTCCCCCCTTTCTTTTATTTTTTTTATTATGTTCAGTTACCCAACATACAGTACATCATTAGTTTTTGATGTAGTGTTCAACGATTCCTTAGTTGTGTATAACACCCAGTGCTCATCACAACACATGCCCTCCTTAATACCCATCACCCGGCTATCCTAACCCCCCACCACCCCTCCCTTCTGAAACTTTCAATTTGTTTCCCAGAGTCCAGAGTCTCTCATGGTTTGTCTCCCTCTCTGATTAGAAGTAGGTTCTTCCTGGAATCTGCAGATAAGAGTCCAACTAGCCAGCACTTTAATTTTAGCCTTGTGAGACCCTAAACAGAGGACCCATTCAAATCTGCCTGAACTTCTGATCTACAAAACTGGGAATTAGCAAATGCATGTGGCTCTAAGCCACACTAAAATTGTGACTAATTCAGACTGCAACCGTCAGATCCCTTCCCTGAGGGTTTTTCTTTCAGGATAATGTGAATTCTGGGCTCTTAGCCATAGACTACAACACCTTGACTAAGCCTTCTCCATGCCTTCCTTCCTTGGTTTCCCCACTGGTTGGACAATTCTGGTTCCAACAACCACAGCACTGCTAGTTGAAGTCAAGAAATGGCAAAGGACTTAGAAGTAGAAGGAGTTTCACTGAACTTCTCTCTTTAACCTGAGGTATAAGAGATTTTCCAGGCTACCAAAGCTCCCTGGCTCCTTCTGGTCTTTCCACCTACTGGCAAGAACTATTTTCTTCTATATGTACATGTTTACTATCTTCAGCTCCCCCTACAACTGCTGTTTTTTTCGTTAGTCACAGGGTCAGGAGTGCTTGTTCCACCTAATGCTGAAGAGCTTGATATCTCTCACAGGCAAATCTTGGCAGCCAGCAGTGGGACAGCAAGTTGCAAAGTCCCTTCAGAAAAATGGAAACAGCACTGAAGTCACACATGGAGGAAAGAGGAGCTGAGACGTGTCAAGAAAAGAAAACCCTGACTGTAGCTTTTGAAGATGGGTCTGGCAAACCACACACGCACTAAGGAGCAGCCCTGCGGATGAGCTGCAGGGACTCCCATCTGGAAATTCCACAGGGTGAGTCAACTTGACTGGTGTTCTGAATATGCCAACCTTAGGATATAACTTCCAAAAGCAAACTCCTTTTTCTCTCATATTACTTCTTCCCTGAGATCCAAACTCACCTCTCCTCCTGCAGGTCTCATGAGTGCCTCACACGCAACACATCCAAAGTGAGCGCGTTATCTCGTCCTCCCCCATAATGGTACCACCACTCTCTCTGAACGCTCACAATAGAACCCTGACTGTGGAAAAAATATGGCTTTGGGTTCAAACCCTGCCCCTCACTGCCTTACTGACTTCTAAGCCTTAGTTTCTTCATCTGCACACAGGGCATGATAATAACACTTATCTGTAAAAGATATTGTGAGGAAACAATGTAAATCCAATTCTTAAGAGTCCATGACTTCTACACTTAAAGTTTTTCTGATGGTTCTCCTCTGCCTGCCATACTAAAAACAAATTATACTCCCATTAACATCCTCTCCCTCTTCGTCTCCCCTTGCCCACATGATTTACGCTTATTTCTGTGTAAATCCCACCAATTTTCTAAGGTTCAGCTAAATTGTCATATTATCATTGGAACCTTCTCCTATCCCTCAAGTACAAGTAATCTCACTCATCTCTGGACTCCTTTAGGGCACATCACACTGTTTATGGTGTGGGTTTTTGAGGGTACTCATCTTCAATTTCAGCTTCTTGAAATCAAGCGCTGAGTCCAATGCACCTTAATATTCCCTTGTGCCAAATTCCCGAGACCTAAGAGGAATCTATAAACATCATTTGAATGATGACTACATGAATGCAGAATCCCCTATGCACTCTGGGTAATAAAGAACTACGACCCAAGAGAAATCTGCACGCTTTCCTACTGGTCTGTTTCAGAGGCTTCGATGTTTTCTAACTACATCAAATCAAGACTTAAGAGGGATTCCAGTCACCTATTTTAAAATAATAATTCACTTAGTATAAGTTCACTAAAAATCTAACCCTTTTAAAGATTCGAGAAGACTGGAGTTGAACACAACGGCAGGGGAATGAAGCAGATGCTAATAGCATTAGACCTACAATTCCCAGAACTCTCTTTGGTGAACGTGAACTCAAACTGTCCAGAAGGAAACAACAAAAACAACAACAAAATTGAGTCTCCAAAGTTGTAATCCATCTTTACAAAGTCAGTACCAAGTGAGCACAACCTTCAGCTGTCTGGTCAGGATTGGTGTACTAGGATTTATTTCTTTATTGTTCCAAATGGGTTAGAAAGAATTGCTTCTGCTCCAGTGCACCTACCTCTCTGGACAAGAGGCTATCCAGTGCAAAGGAATGAGAGCCTTTAAGCTGGTGTGGCAGGAAAAACTGCACATGGACTGAGCTAGAGTACCACGCACCATGAGATTTCATTGTTCTTTAGCTATAAATCTGACGAAACAAATTGAGCAAAGGTAAGGTGTTCTGGCAAGAGCACTGGATCAGGAGTCATGAAACACTGGTTACTGGCATTGCCCCTAGATATCTGATTTTATGAAGTCACTTCACTTTTCTCAGTCTCACTTTTTCTGTAAAATGAGAGGATTGGTGGAACCGCTTGGCAACAGTAGTGCTAGAAGCATTCTTCCAAAAATACTAATACCAATCCCCAGGGCTCATCCCAAGAGATGGACTGATTGGTACCCAAGTGTCAGTTATTCTGAAGTTGAGAACCCCTGGGCTAGATAATCACCCCTTTCAGTTCTAAAACTCTGTGATTCTATAGGACTCTTTCTAAAAACCAGGAAGCTTCCTTTTTTTTTTTATCATGTGAGATAAATCTAAGAGAAGAATATGGCAGAAACCAAAGTGACCTAAGGGAGTATAAATATTGACAGGTATTTTTCATCTCACATTGGTCTACAAACCTCTATTCTTTGCAGTAAGACTTCTCCATAGCATTATGCCCATGCCCTGGTCCTGGTCATCCCAACATCACACACACACACCATATTAAAATAGGGCTTGGATTGTTGGAGAGGATGTGGAGAAAGGGGATCCTTCCTACATTGTTGGTGGGAATGAAAGTTAGTACAGCCACTCTGGAAAACCGTGTGGAGGTTCCTTAAAAAGTTAAAAATTGAGCTACCCTATGATCCAGCCATTGCACTACTGGGTGTTTACCCCAAAGATACAGACGTAGTGAAGAGAAGGGCCATATGCACCCCAATGTTCATAGCAGCATTGTCCACAATAGCTAAATTGTGGCAGGAGCCGAGATGCCCTTCAACAGATGAATGGATTAAGAAGTTGTGGTCCATATATACAATGGAATATTACTCAGCTATCAGAAAGAACGAATTCTCAACATTTGCAGCAACATGGACGGCACCAGAGGAGATAATGCTAAGCGAAATAAGTCAAGCAGAGAAAGACAATTATCATATGATTTCTCTCATCTATGGAACATAAGAACGAGGAGGATCGGTAGGGGAAGAAAGGGATAAAGAAGGGGGGGTAATCAAAAGGGGGAATGAAACATGAGAGACTATGGACTCTGAGAAACAAACTGAGGGCTTCAGAGGGGAGGGGGGTGGGGGAATGGGATAGACTGGTGATGGGTAGTAAGGAGGACACGTATTGCATGGTGCACTGGGTGTTATACGCAACTAATGAAGCATCGAACTTTACATCGGAATCCGGGGATGTACTGTATGGTGACTAACACAATATAATAAAAAATCATTTAAAAATAAAATAAAATAAAATAAAATAAAATAAAATAAAATAAAATAAAATAAAATAGGGTTTGGCCAAGAGACATTACCAACAAATAGAAGTCCCTGTGTGTCTGAGCATTTCCTCATGCCAAAGGCAGATACTAATCATACTGGGTGACTATCTGAGTGAGAATCTCTTTTCCCTTTAATTTCCACATTCCAGAAATCAAGTTGAGTTCCTTTTCAGTGTGAGTTCATCACCCTTATTAGCAGTTTTGGTGGCTAGGATAGGATTTGTATCCCCACTGCAAAGAAGAAACTTGAGACACTAACAGTGCCTAGCAATATTTAATAGTAGGTATTAGGGTGGAGTTGAGTTTGGCCTTGGGCTTGGAGTAAGCATTGAGGATTGGGCTAGGGATAAGGTTGGTGTAACGGTTAATTTTGTGTCAACCTGACTGGGTCGTATGGTATCCAGATATTCAGTCAAACATTATTAATGTGGGTGTTTCTGTTAGGGTGATTTTGGATGGGATTAACATTTAAATCAGTAGACTGATAAAAGCAAATTGTACTCCCTAATGTAGGTGAGCCTCATCTAATCAGTTGAAGGTCTGAACAGAACAAAAAGCTGACCCTCCCCTGAATAAGAGAGAAACCTTCCTGCCTGATGGCTTTTGAATCAGGACACTGGCCATTTTCTTGTCTTCAGACTCTAACTGAAACGTCAACTTTTCCTGGTTATCGAGCCTACCTATCGAGACTAGAATTATACCATCAGCTCTCCTGGATATCAGACCTTTGGACTCACACTGGGACTACACTGTCAGCTCTCTAGGTCTCCAGCTTGCTAACTCGCCCTGCAGATTTAGGGACTTGCCAACCTCCACCGTGTCATGAGCTAGTTCCTTATAAGTCTTTCTCTGTATATGTACAGCTATTTCTTTGGAGAATCCTAACTAATGTGGTTGGGATAGGGTTGGGAAGGCTGCAGGGGTTATAGTTGGGTATAGGTTTGGGGTTGGGGTGGGGCTAGGGTTGGGGTTAGAGCTGGGCTTGACCTTTGGTCTAGATTGTGGCTTAGGATGGTTTGGGGGAGGGTGAAATTTGACAAAGGAACAAAATATCAAACATCCTTTCCTAATGTCATTATTGCTGATATGACCTTGATAAAGAGAACAGAATTGATTATTTAGTGACTTCCAAGTCCCAGGTGTTATTCTTGACCCTCTTGTTTATATTACAATAATGGCAATAATTGTGTTAAGACTCAACTATGTGTCACATGTGATATCAGGCCTTTTGGCTATTATCTCATTTAATCCTCTTAAAAACCCTCTCAAATAGTTATTACTCCATATTTTTAACACAATAAGAAACTGAGGGCATATTGAGGTGAGGAAACTCTTAAGTGGAGAATGTGATGTTTGAACTCAAGTCTTTCTGACTCCAAAACCATTTTGTGCCAAAACATCAGCTGGGATGGTAAAGAATTGTTAACATCACCCAGAGGATAAGAAACCAGGAGTGGCCAAGCCCTTCCTCAGAGGAGGGTCAAGAAATGCCCCTGGCTAGTAAGTAGAGGTGGGGAGAGGAGAATGTATTATCTTTCTTTCACGGCAGCCAAGACACCTGTGTTCTCAGCCTGGGTCCTGATTTATGACTCCCTTCCCTCAGCAAGGCTGGAAGCACACTTTCCTTCCGGGGGAGAATCTGTCCTCCTTCAGCCTAACCAACATGCAGCCTCTCTTGTCTATCTTCTGCTCTGTGACATCGTCAATGAGTTATTTCCCTCCTTCAGAGCAGCCCCTTCTGGGACCTACCCAAAGATGCAATTTCTTTTCTATTTTTCTCCTCTTTCAGAAGCCTCCTTCCAGAGACACATAAATGCCAGATTCATTATATCGCTCTCAGGTAGAAGCCTGTGTTAAAGAGGCTTCAATCGATCGATCTCTTAAATAAAGCTGGCAAAATATTGCACTTACTCTGGGCTTTCTGTTCCCTAATGTAGACAGACCGGCTGTTCCTCCTGGCCCCGCCTGCTTTGCCAATGAACCCAGCATCTCCCTTTTCTTGCCCTCACCTTCACGGTTTGGCTCATAACAAACAGACTTAGAATGTGAACCAGCCCTTTAATCAGCAGATTTCACTCTCACAAGGGAAAAGATAGGTCGCACAATTCCCATTTCCCTCCTGGGGAAGTTGAGAGAAAGAAAAGTAAGATGACTTAAATCAGGTGAATCTAGAGAAAGTAGCTTCAGCTCTGGTCCCTGGGCATTGTTTCCTCCACGCTTCCTTATAAAACCCCAAGAGGTGCCCTGACCTTGCCCTTAACCCTTGGTTCCTTCCTTCCTCTCCCCATCAATCCTTTCTTTACTGGTGCTTTTAAAGACAGTTTTCTCCTCCCAGACTGACTCTCATTCTGAAGTAATCAGGCAGCTCTGAGGTCCTGCAAAATGCATCAGATGTGGGGGCTATGAAATTGTGGTTCAAATCCTAGCTCTACCCTAGTTAGCTGGGCAGAATTTTTAACGCCCCTGGGCCTCGGTTCCATGGGCCATCACCATGGGTGGCAGGGGCATGGCCTTCAGTGCACGAGTCCCCACTATCAGAGTATTACATGAAGCTGGAACACAGGCCTCTGGAAGAAGCCAAATGAAAGTGTCTGGAACAACAGCGGATCTGCAGTGTCTTTGCAAGAACAGTGCTTGGGACACCCTGTGAGTGACCCCCCCAGTCCCACAGTTTTCCTCCACATCCTCTCCAGCCCCTGTTGCCATGTCCTTCTCACTTCCATTCCAGCCTGGCTTTTCAAGAGACATTTAACTCGAGGAAAGAAAATGTGCTGTTTGTGAAATGACATGAAGAAGACAGGCCCTTGTGCTCCCCAGTAGGGTCCCCTTGGCCCTCCGGGCTGGCGACCCCTCGCTCCCAATGGCTGTACTTCCTGGAATAACACAGGAAGTACCACGTCTAGAGCTGCCAGGAATCAGGTGCCCAGGCCACTCACATGGTGTATATTTATAACTTCTTGTGCCTTGACTTCAGGCCAAATGTTACATTCACAGCTAATTTCCTATTAATTAGGTGCTGCAGTTCCTCAGCTAAATGAATAACGAGCCAGACAGGAGCCCTGAAGTTCAAAAATGCCACGGACTGTGGTGCAAATAGAAGCTGGGTGGAAGGGGAGGGGCAGGGAGCCAAGAGAGGAAATGGGGAAGAGGAAGAAAATATACTGGTCCGGGACAGCTTCTGTCATAATTAAATGATCACTTGTTGACCTTATAAAGCCTTTTGTGGACTACATGGCTGAGTGTGTTTCTAACACTTGACTCTTGGAGTAAGAAGAGACTGAAGCAACGTCAAGGCTCTAGTGGAGAGGTCCAATGTGCCTCTGCTGGCCTCAGAGCCAGTGTGTCTCCATGAGGGGGTCTCTGGACCCCTGCATCAGCATCACCTGGTCTACCCTAACCACCTGCGGAGGAATCTGGGAAACTGCACCTTTAACACCTCCCTCGGGTCATCCCTATGGATACTAGAGTTTGGGAAACACAGTCCCAGGGTAACTGGGATTTCTGGGTCTTACTCTAAGGGGCGAAAGGGCCTCAGCTATCATTTATAAACATCTCTAAAACTCTTAACTGCTTACCAAGTACCTTCCATGTACTCCCTCCTTTCTTTCATCCTCACAACCCTGTATGAGGTAGAGGCTACTGTTATTCTCCAAATGAGACATCTGAGACTTTCAAAATATAAGTAGCTTTGTTGAGTCAAAGACGGAGAGAGTGGCAGAAACAGGCTGGCTCATCCCAGGCACATTGGACACTGGATCTATTTGCTAAAGACCTCTTCTTCCAGTCCCACCAAATCATCCTGCTGAGACTCCTGATAAACTTCGGAGCCTGCCCTTCAGGCCAATGGGTAGATCCAGCCCTAGGAAGCTGGACTTGATCAGATAAGCCAGGGACATGAGATAGTGAGCAACCAAAGGACTGGTTTGTACATGACAGGATTCCAGAGTGTTAAAAATACAGCTGTGGCCTCTGATTCCTTCTTTCCAAGTCTAGACTCTATTCCACTTCCTATTTTAGAAATTTGGGGCAAGGCCGTTTAATTTCTCTCTGCCTCAGTTTCCCCATTGTATAGTCACAATACCAGTGAGGCCCTTATTATGTTGTTGGAAGGACTGGGATAACACACAGACTTTGTACCTCCCACAGATTCTAGATTCATCTATTGAGTCAACCACAGTGATTCAAACCCCACCAACTCTAGATGTCTCATCCTACTTCCCCCCAAAGATAATACCTGAATCATCAGCCCAGATACTCCCCTTTAGCTCTGGGGATGAATAAGATTATAAAGACCAATTCCTTGATAAATGCTCTACAGGACATTTCCCCTTGCACTATGAATGTCCTTCCATAAATAATTAAACAACCTAGTTACTGAAAAAAGTGATCGAAACCCACAGTGGGAGGAAGACGGGAACTTTGGTCCAACAGTCTGTCCAGGCACTTCCTGATTCCCTGTTGTGGGGAAGGACATGAGAATGGAGAGAGAGTGTAGGCCCCATTGCTGAAGAGCTTCCCCACTAGAGATGTGGGAAAGGGAAAGGGTCCAAGGGTAGACATTGGATTTAAATTCAGAACAGACAGACATGAAGACTGAGTAGAAAAGGAGACATCCAGATAGACTTTCCTTGAGACTGTCCCCTGCAGGACAGAGGCAATGGCAACATGGTAGCAAAACAACTAGATGGTAGTACAAATGTAGGAGATGAATGTGGGAGGAGACGAAAGCTCCATCCCCAACAGTATAGCACAGGATCTCCTTACCCAGAGTGGCCTTTAGTTTTGTTCAAGAGTTCCCATGGGATGCACTTCTCTCTTGAACCTAGACTATTAATCACCTTTCCTAGAATTCACTCAGGACGCTCTGACTCCCAAGCCTGAAGTTTTTGCATATGCTGTTCATGTATTCATGCCCCCAAGGGGAAAATATTCCCTTAGGCAGAAAGCCTTATTCTCACTGCTAGTATTCCTTCTCTCCAGCAATAATATGTGGCTAGTAATAATACCAGTAAAACCTGGCTAACAGGTCCTAACTGGACTGTCTAATGAACTGGGCATTAAAGGACATTTAAGAATAAACGCAAACTTATCACTGTCTAGCAAGAAAATGACTATGTAGGGGCAGAGAGAAAGCAAGAGGTCTTGGCAAACCTATAAACGTTTGTACCCGAGAGATAAGAATCAGCTATAACTAGGCAGCTAGGCTTGTAAACAGTTTGCTAGTCTTTAGTCCTAATTAACAAACTTCTTCCCTTCCCCCAACTTCCCACCTCCATTATGTGGACTAATTCTAGCCCAAAGGACCAGATTATTACAAATTCTACAATGATGAGGCCCTGTCATTCAGAAGACAACTCAGCTCAAACTTCCCAATGTGTGTGTGTGTGTGTGTGTGTGTGTGTGTGTGTGTAGTTGGTGGGGGTGGAGGGAGTGGGGGGAGTGGGAGGTGGTTATAACGCCCTATAGAAGCTATAAGCCTGGGCTGATTTGTTCCCCTGCCTCCCAAATGTGAACTTCCATCATAGATTCCAGGAGGAGAAAGCAGCTTAGGGCTGAGGCTGAAAATGAGCAGCTGCTCTGGCGTCTGAATGTACCCATAGCCCACATATTCTCTCCTCTCACAGCCATGACTTCCCTTCCCAACTTCGGTTTCCATACAAATGTAATTGAGGAGGAATTCTCCTTTTGCATTTTTAGAGAGCAACATCTCAGGGTAACTATTTTGTCACATTTCAAGAGGAAAAGGCTAATTAAGCTAGATCACCCCCCACACCACCACCATCCCCACCCCCTATAAGGCAGAAACCTACTAACCCCGGGTGCCTGGGTAGCGCAGTCTTTAAACCTCTGCCTTCGGCTCAGGGTGTGATCCCAGAACACCAGGATCGAGCCCCAAGTCAGGCTCCTCCGCTGGGAGCCTGCTTCTTCCTCTCCCACTCCCCTGCTTGTGTTCCCTCTCTCACTGTCTCTCTCTGTCAAATAAATAAATAAAAATCTTTAAAAAAAAAAAAAAAAAAGAAAGAAAGAAAGAAAGAAACCTGCTAACCCAACACAATTCAGAGTCACTAACTCCACAATTATTCCCCTCTGGAACAGTTTGCTTTTTTTTTTTTTTTTTTTAATTTCATTTCATACTTCCAAGGTGACATAGGCATCTTGTGATTTTTGTTTGTTTTTAAGAAGATATCTTTGCAATAACTATCAGAGGCATTTTCCTATCCACATCCTCCTTGGAGAAGAGTACCTCTGGGTTCAGGGTGTTGGGTCCCACAGGGAAAACGCTGGAACTCAAATGCCACTGGCTTCTCACAGCGCTCTTCCAGTTACTGCAATCATCTATCAGTCTGCCCACCCCAGCTCCTCCCCTCAGCCCTCCCATCCTCCTGACTTCTGCAAGTCTTAGTAACCCTATTTCACGAACTGAAGAAAAGAGGCAAAGCTACTTCCCAAAGTCTTAGCCTCTAGCACTGTGCTGGGCACATGGTCTGCACTGGATAAACAGGTGTTGATTGATTTCTTGATTGATTGGCCCACATTGGAATGCTAAGCCTTAGCGCTCTGGTGTGTTGAATTATATACTTGTTCTCAGAAAACACACACACACACACACACACACACACACACACACACACAAACCAAAAAGAAAAAAAAAGAAAATAGTGACTCTGCTAAGAAGCTTTCTCTCAATTAACACTATTGTCCCTTTAATCTACCTTAAAATATTAGCTCTGTCTCTCCACCAGCTGATTCAAAACCTTCGCATTGAAGAGTTTATTTATTCGTTTATGTTGGGGAATGTCATTGAAAAGATGTGACTGCCAAGTGACACGTGAGGTAGACCTAGGCACTCAGGGCTCCTCACCCCCTCGCTGTCCTGGGAACGTGGGTTCCGCTTTCCTTTCCTGCTCCCAGAGACCGCTCCAAGGACATGGTCTTGACATCGTGATGTAACATCCGGGTCACCTGCATGGTATATGTGACTTAAACAGTTAAGGCCGCTACATAAACTTTAACGATCTGGCAGATGGGTGCAGGGATCCATTCATCTTGCTGCCGCCCAAGACAAGCCTCATATGTAAATTCCCTTTGCTAGTATTAAAACTGCCACCTACCAACCTGGAGTGGCCTGCCTCTTTCTCTGGTCTCTGCCTGCCCTCAGTACAGGGGCCAGTTTCAGGTTACACCTGAGACGCTCCCCAGAGGGTTGCCAAACCAGCAATTTAAAAAATATTCATGAGCAGCTACTGTATGTCAGTCATGGGGAAGAGTCAAATTAAAAAAAACAAAAAACAAAAAACACCCCATATGATTCAGAAGAGTACCATACATTCATCTAATAACCTCGAGAGGAGATATAAAATTGCAGTGATAATAAGAGTTCTGAGGGGCTACAAGGACACTCAAAGGGGAACCCGGACATCCCTGGACAAGGCAGGGATGGTTACCTGGGAAAGCACGAGTTGAGCCATGCCCTGAGGGGGTGAAACAGAGGTGAAAAGAGGGGAAAAGGAGGAATGGGGGCAGAGAAATAGTCTTCACTGCAGAGCTTCACTTTCAGACAGGTAAGTCACTCCTCCCAGCCTCCGATGACGCATGGGAGTGCTGGGTCCCCACGCTGTGCTCGCCTTTCCATCTTCATCATCGACCATGCACAGAGAGTCTTTGCCCCTTGCAGGGAAAGGGTGCTCCTCCTGGCCTCTACTCTCCATCACTAGGATCTACTTGCGAGAACCCATTTTGAAGATCCTGAGCCAAGACCTAGAGGTCCGCCTACAGCAATGGGCCAAAGTCAGGATCACCACATCACATGAAAGCGGACACCTTGGCCTGAGGCTTCTCAGCACTTAACCAACACTGTCCCAGTCAGTCCACGATGTTTCAATTACCGTTTTTCAGATCCATGGGGAGCATTCCTTAAATCGAGGTGGACCCTAGGTGTGATCTTGAAATTCATAGTTATTAAGTGAGAATATCCATTCTTAATCTAGTTCCTAGCTCTTCCTTTGCCTACATAGTATTCTTCCGTGCTCACCCTGAAGCTGCTCATTTGTTCCCAAGTGCGGCAAATGACAGCACCAGAAGGTAAACAGTGTAAGTGTCTTACCTGGAGGTGGAAAAGGATCACATTTGTTTCTGGCGACCCAGAAAAAGAAATGATGAAAAGATAGATACATTGTATTGCATCCCTCCCAAGAATAGCCTCTTAACTTTATTAATAATAGGATTTCAAAAGCCTGACACTCACATGTAAAGACATGAATCGCTAGTCGCCAACTGGTATAAACGTTGCTCTATTTTACCTTTCCTATATGAAGATTATGATAATTTCAGTGTTTCATTAAGGTTTTCACTTTTAAAAATTTGCAGGTTTTATAATTTCAAAAAGTTTTAAGATATACTTGTCAACCGAGCTAATCTATGAAGACAGTGTCCGTATATTCACCTGCCTTAGCTCTCTGCTTGGACTTCCAGGTCAGCTTTGCTTTTTTAGTTTCAAAAGCATATATTGAGTGCTCTGCATACAAAAGGTATCCCTCCTGCCCCCAAAAAACTGTGTATTGGTAACACTGATAGCTGGGACTTTGTGTGTATGTGTGTGCACATATATGTATACACACACACACAATTCTGACCACCAATGGTACTAAAAGCCTACAGAGGGTCAGTTTCCCTTGGTCATCAGTAAAAATTCCCTAATGCAGGTCAGTGTCATGACACTGTGTTCTGGCTTCAAACGCGCTGGCACGAAACAGGTTCCCATTCACCCAATATCTAGCACCATCCCCTCTGATAAACTCTCTTAACTGTTCTTGACCACTACTACTGTTTCAGGAGCCCACACACCATCACACTCTTCATTGTCACATGGCCTTTGCCTTGGAAGAAGATGAAAATTCTCTTTGTGTCCTATCTTTACATAAGAGATGACAGCTGACTGCTAAAAGGGAGAGCTGGATTGATGGAGTAGAGAACATTTTCCAAACTACAACAAAAAATGGGACGATCGGGAGACAGAGAGCCTGAGAATGAATCCAGATTCCATTGTGAACTGTGTGACCTCAGACATGTTACTGAATCTCTCTGTAATTCTCAGTTATTCTTTGAAATGAGGATAATAATAAAAACCTGCCCCACAGGCTGTGGTGAAGAGTAACTGAGGCTCTCCATGTAAAGGGCTTGGCAACGTGTCCAGCACAGAATTAGCACCCAATAAACACTTGCTATCCTTGCTACTATTTTTATTTAGAAAGTAATACAGTGCCAAGGTTAAGTCTATAGTGCTATGTCAGACTGTTTGGGTTCAAGTCCCAGTTCCTCCATTTATTATCTATACAACCTTGTGCAAGTTTCTTCGTCTCTTTGACTTATCTGTAACATGAAAATGAAATTTATCTGCCTCATAAAGTTGTGAGTTGAAATCAAGTTGGCCAAGTAAAGAGCCTGGCATAGTGCCAAGCATGTAGAAAACTTTCAACATATAAAAATCATTATTATTAATAGTACTATTATCATTACTACCAGAATGACTCTCATAAGTCATTTTCATCATGACTTTCTTCTTTTTGAAGACCCCGTATCACCTTTTTCCTGCATTTGCCTTATTTCCTTGTAAGGCACACACTGACATCTGTCTCCTAGCCTACATGGAGTTTCTTGCCCAATCTGCCTACAGACTGCGGTACAAAAGGAGAGATCCACTTCCTGGGCTCAGAGACCTTCTACTTCTCTCCAACGAGCTTATGTACTTTGGCTAGAAATGTAGGAATGCATTCTCCCTTCTCCTGCCACCTCCAGAACTTACTCTCAGAGTCCTTATTTTTAAGGGCAGGATGGAGAGCAGGGAAATGAATGCGAAAGGTTTACGTCCCTCAGTGAAACTTGGCATCCCCAATCCACTGACACGAATGAAATCATCATCCAACCTTACTTCTAACATAAGAAAGCCTCCAGAAATACAGATCTCAAATTCATAGGTGTGAAGACTTGCTTAATTTCTCACTTAATGCTAAGTGTAAAAACACCTCCAAGCCATACTGGACTAATATATCTCTGTGCCCTTGTCCAGGCTTTTTGTCCCAGAGCCACAGAAATTTCACCTTTGCAGTTAATACTCACATAAATTCCAATTCAGATATGTAACATCAAAACAGGAAACCCCTTAGCTACAGGAAAACCCAGATTCAGGGTGAAAATTCGAAGTATCCGCTGCTCATGTGTTTCTGTGACAACCCAAAGAGCTATTTTCACAAATCCATTAATTCCACAAACATTTATTGAACATCTCCTCTGGGCTAATCAGTCATGTACTGGTTGGTTGGGATAGCAACATTATTAAAACAAGGTCCTGCCTTCAAGGAGCTCATACATAGTCTGTCTAGTGGTAAAGACAGGGGCATAAATAAGTAATGATAATGCAATGTGACAAGTGAAACAATGAGGGGAGTAAGATGCCCAGGGCATCGAGAGCACAGCCCAAGAGCACGTGCAAAGGCTTCCAGGAAGGGATGTTTGTGGAGTGTCATCCATGGCTGAGGGAGTTGGTTAGGCAAAGGAGGTCAGTATGCAGCAGCTGGGAGAGCACATTCCAGACAGAGAAAAGGGCAGGGACGATGGTGTAGAGAAGCAAAGCATAGTGTGTGTGCATAGAACAGAAAATTCAAGATGGGGAGCAGCGCGAAATGAGACTGGGCAGATGGGTGGGAGCCAGACAATGGAGAGCTTTGTAGGCTAAGCTAAGGAACATGGACAACATCCCACAGGCAACGATAGGCTGTGATGCTTTCAAGGAAGGGCCTGGCATGGTGTACCTTGCATCTCAGAAAGACTATCACAGGAGCTCCAGGGCAGGATGGTTTTGAGGTGTCCAGTGATAAGACCAGTTACAAGGCAGTAGCTGGAACCCAGTCTGATCATCTGAGCCTGATTCCTGACCAGTCCTTATTTCTCTGTCTAAACAAGATCTTTGCCTTTAGTCATCAAAGCACCTATCATTCACCTATCATTCACAGCTTCCCCACCAGCCTCTTGGTCCTGGCCACGGACAAGCAAATGGAAGTGACAGCTCCTGTCTGGATCTATGCGCCTCCAAGTGAGCGTAATTCAGCGCTGGAGCCAAAGCCGATGGCATGCATTAGTTATTACTGTAAGATGGCAATTTGGTGATAAAATACAATATTGTCACTTTCAATATGTACTAAAAGTGATTTACCAGAGCTCACGGGGAGCAACTTAGACGACTGTCTGATTACAATACACAGGATAAATCACCCTCATTTGAGGGTTAAATTATCCCATCTGACAACTCTAGATCAATTTGACAGTTAAAATCAGGGTCTTCACTTTCCCTCCCCAACTCATACTGAATTTGTTCTGGTTCCTGTGGGTGAACAATCGAAACAGTAGATAGACCCTCTCCTTTTTCTTCCATAGCAATTTCCCATCCTTCACTCAGGGTCTAACTGAAGCCCCAGGTCCTCGGAAGTTTTCTCTAAAAACACCAACCCATTCTCCAGAGTATCAGTCTTCACGGTAAATGTCTGTAGCCCTGCTGCAGCGCTCTGTTGGGACGGTGAGGTCTAGAACAAATGTCCCACGAGAGACAGTCTTCAAGTATGGCTGCTGTGATGGTTAACTTTATGTGTCAACTTGACTACACTGAGGGCTATCCAGAGAGCTGGTAGAACAGTATTTTGGAGCATGTCTATGAGGTTATTTCTGGAAGAAATTAGCATCTGATTCAGTAGACTCACTGATGTGAGTGGGCCTCATCCCATCTACCAAGGGCCTGAATACAACAAAAAGGCAGCAGGAGGGTGAATTCACTCTTTCTGCTTGAGCCAAGACATCCATCCTCTGCCTTAAAACATTGGCTTCAGGGCTTTCAGACTCAGATCAGGACTTACACCATCAGCCCCAGCCCATCCTCAATTCTCAGGACTTCAGACTCTGTCTGAATTACACCACCAGCTTTCCTGGTTCTCTAGCTTGCAGATGGCAGACTGTGGGACTTCTTGGCTTTCATAACTGTGTGAACCAAGAAATATCCTTTTATATATATCTGTATATATCCTATTGGTTTTGTTCCTCTGGAGAATACTGACTAATACAGCTGCCAACAATTCCTCCCCTTCCAGTATACACATGCCATTCTGCACAATCAGACTTAGAGTCTGATTCCCTGCCCCTTGAACCTGGATTGGCCATGTGACTTGCTTTACCTATAGAAGTGACAATGTGCCAACTCTAGGCCTAACCCTTAAATAGGCAGGGATGCTTCCACCAGGGGCTCTTGGAATCCAGTCTCCATATAAGAAGCTTGGGCTAGACTACTGAGTGATAAGAGCCATGTGAAAGAGGACCACAGCCTTCTTAGACATCCCTTGTTGGAACTCAGCTTGGCTTCCTGCTAAATGTAACCACATGAGTGACCAGACTGACATATGAAACATAACTGGGTGGCTCACTCTGTCAACCCGTAGCCATGAGAAATAACAAATCATTGTTGTTTTAAGCCGCCAAATTTTGCAGTAGTTTAGAACTGAAACTGTGTTTTCTCCCCAACTAGAATGAGAGGTTCTCATGGATATACTATAATAGCTGGTATAGACTGGGTATTTTTTATATGATGGGCATTTTATATAAATGATGTCATTTAATCTACACGAGAGTCATGCAAGCTAAGTATTATTATCCCCACTTGACAAATGGGAAACTGAGGCTGAGAGATGTTATATAACTTGTCCCAAGTCATAGAGCCAGCACTCAAGTCTGTCTGTCTTCAAGACCTGGGTGTTTAACCACTCTTCCATACCGGAATTCATGGTTCAGAACTGGTAGACATTTTAAGGTCACATGATTATTAAAACAGTGTGACAATAAGATGTCTCAGCTTTAGAGTCAGACAGCACTGGAATCAAATCCCATCTCCAACATGGAAGCCTTGCCTTGCTCTCCTCTCCATACTAAACATGGCAACATTTTGATATTAACAAAAAGAGTCGGAGTTCTCTATTATACAGTATGATATTTTCTATTTCTTGGTGATGATACGGCTTTTCATCATTTTCTCCTAATCTTCTATTCTTTGAAGCTATGATTTGTTTTCTTAACTACTTCTATGAAAACTGTTTTAACAGTGTGTCCCTGGACAAATTGCTAACCTTCCCTGTTATTTATTGTTCTGGACCATAAAATAGATTCTATGATTCCTACCTTGCAGGGTCATGGGGAGCATTAGATCAAATAGTTAGTACAACTAAAGCCCCTGACACATAGCAGGCACTTCACAAACTGTCCTGGCATTGGTATTATCGGGCTGAGTTGATGAATCTGGAGCAGGTGGAAGCTACTTATTTCATAAGGAAGGAAAACACCCCAAGAATTGCCAAAACATTTCTGGCTGTCACCATGCCCATTTAAAAAGGTAGAAAGTAAAAATTCTTCCAGGTGACCAAACAAAATGTATTAGTTCCAGATCCAATGATCAGGACAGAGCTCTATGCCCACCCAGTTCTCACAGTCCTGTACACACCACTTGGATATCAACAAAAAGGCCTCATTGAGGTTATATTCCGCTACTGTGTTACAATACAGACTTCACCGCCTCCCCTTAACTTGACCCTATCATTCCCAGAAAAAGCACAAATCTGAAAAGGATGAGCCATGACCTCAAACAGTATAGTAGATGCTACTGGTGCATCTCCCAGATTCCCTTATCTGGCAGGTGCATGCATTCATTCTCCAGCTGCTACAGGTGTTGGCTGCTAATTGGCTCACACCTGCGTCCTTGTCTGGAAGATTGTCTTTAGACAAAAGGAGCCACCTAACCTGGAGATACCTGGTAGCTTAAATCTAAGGCCAGTGACCAAATGAGTCAGGGGAATAAAAACTCAATCCCCTTGCCTCAATGCAGGACAAATTCTATGGTACAAATCATATTCTATAGTTCCCCCATGGGATCAGGCTGAAGCTAGGCTGAGGCTATATCACACCTTTGCCATCTTCTTCCCTGACTTTCCTGCCTCCCTCACTTCCTTACAGGTTTCTCCCAAGAGCACTCCCACAATAAATAACACACACAAGAATCCCCATCTCAGGCTCTGCTTCTAGGAAGCCTGACTCAAGAGAATAATTCTGATGCCTTCAAGCAAGGGTAGAAAAAAAATATCTTTCATACTCTTAGCAAGTTTCTTGTCCCCGTACCAAGATTTTTGTTTAAATAATAAGTTAGAAACCAAAAAGTGGTTAAAAACAAAGCAAAGAAAATGAGAGATTTCCCATGACAACTTCAGATTTAGATAACCACAACAGGCCACCGTGCTGATTTCCCAACCTCACCACCACTCTGAAAAGTAAAAGCCAACAAGAGATCATTTACAAATGAAACTATAGGGGATACAGCTCAAGAATTAATATTGGATGATCATACTAGGAAATCACAGGCTTGGTCTATGGAGTCTGCAAAATAGTGACCATATGGGTTTAAATCTTTGCTCTACCACTTACTAGCTGGGTGACCTCAGGCTAGTCACTCAACATTTCTCACCTTCGTTTCCCCTTCTAAATATAAGGATGATGATGATATGTCTTTCTAGAGTATGGTTGTAAAGTGTGAACTAATATGTGCCTGGCACATAGCAAGGGCCCAATACTAGCTACTATCTTGGGCCAAACACTGTGTGTAACAGTCAGCATAGGCTAAGTTATGCAACAGCAAAAATGCCCCCCAAATCTCAGTGCCTCAATACACTGAAAGTCATTCTTCCCCATACCACACATCCATGATATGTTGACTGGGGGTAGGGAAGCCAGGCCTACTGAACAGCCACCATCCTGAGTGTTAATGTGACAGTGACTGTGCCTAAAGTCACATATCAGCAACTGAATGCTCTGATCCAGAAGTTAGAGGCCTCATTTTGGCCCATGACTCATTGGCTGGACTTAGTCACATGGCCCCATCCAACAAGGGATCCAGGAAGTGTCACTGTGCTATGACCCAAATGAGAAGAGAACTGGGTATCTGTGAGCAGCACTAATATCCCATCACACCATGTTGAACAATTACACACATCTTGCATTTAAATCTCACAACCATCCTAGGATGTAGGCACTGGAATTAGCCCCATTCTAAAATTAAGAAATTGAGAGATAGAGGGGTAAGTAACTCGCTTAAGGCCACATCACTAGCAATGATAAGGGTTACTTCCCAATGGAAGTGAAATTGTAGGCATACAGAATCTCAGAGCCAGAAAAGGACATTTAAAGTCCATGAAATCTAACCTCTCATCCAATGTGGTAATCTCTTCTGAAGCATGAAAGCAGGGTCATCCCTTAGAAAAAGCAACCTGTCCGCCACCCTGACCCTGCTTGGACAAGGGAAACCTTGGGAATCACTGATCTGGTAGACTTTGACTTTACATATATATGCATGAGCAATATAGAGGCTTCTCCAAAACCAGATGCAGTGCTCTGGGCCTCCAGGCTTTCAGGGACTATCATGCATGGAAGTGACATTTAATTTAATTTATTTTTTATTTTTTTGTTAAGTATAGTTGACACACAATGTTACATTAGTTTCATATGTACAACCCAGTGATCTGATATGTTGTGCTCAAGTGTAGCCACCATCTGGGAAATGACGTTCCAAATTGTAAAATCCCACAGAGTGGGCACTAACAGTGTATAGAATCGTAACAGGGCTAGGCTTTACAAGATTTGTCTCAAATCCTTACAGTAACATTGTGGTCAGGTATTATCCCCATTTTGCTGATCAAGATCCTGAGGTTAGGGGCGCCTAGGTGGCTCAGCCGTTAAGCATCTGCCTTCGGCTCAGGTCATGATCCCAGGGTTCTGGGATCGAGCCCCACATCAGGCTCCCTGCTCAGCAGGAAGCCTGCTTCTCCCTCTCACACTCCCCTTGCTTCCCTCTCTAGCGGTGTCTCTCTGTCAAATAAATAAATAAAATCTTAAAAAAAAAAAAAAGATCCTGAGGTTAGAGATTTAATTCACTTCCAATGATGATATGGCTAGTTGCGGGGCAGAGCTGGGATTTTAACCCAAGTGGCTCTAATCCAGGGACTGTGCTCCATCACGGGGTGATAGAGGGTTCACTTAACCAGAACACCTCCATTTTTCTGTGGTCTGGTGCAATTGCTCAAAAAATACTAAATCCAAAATAAATGCATTAATGACGAGTTAATTTCAGTCGCTCATTATCAACATGCTTAGTATCATAAAGTCATGCATCGACTTGAGAGAAAAACCTCCAAGTTGTTGAGTACTTATTTAGACTAGAGCTCGTAGGGAGAAAAAGGCTGAAACTGATATTGAGTTATCTACCTTGGCCCAAGCTTGTGCTAGTTTTTATACAAAATTATTTCATCTAATTTTCATAATTTCTTCATGAAATTGCTATTTCTCTTACCTCTATTTACAGATTAGGACATCTAGACTCAAACAATTCTCCAAAGTCACACAGTTAAGTCGTGTAAGCTTTCTCTACCAAGCTGCCTTTCCCAGGGTCAGGGGAAGGAAATCACTGACAACAAGCACTCGTGGCAAGGGGCCCTGACTCCCCTTCTAGTAGCTCCCATATACATCCCCCAAGACTATGTCCAGCAGAGTTTTAATCATCTCAGAGTTAGGTCTCTTTTTCATCATCCTTACAGAACGGCTGCCAAAATTCCACATCTTTCAGTTAAGAAGGTTTCTCTTCATCAGCTGAAGCCTCAAGACTTTTCTCTTGATTCAAATCCAATGTTCCAACTCAGCCCTCCTGACATCAGCTGCTCCCACCCACATATCTCTCCATATGCTGATACCCAACCAACACCATCTGTAGGACCAAAGATGTTCTGGGTCCCTCTGCTCTGAATAAGAACCCTGACTCAAGAGTGAAGGAACTACGGGACCATTGAAAAAGCTAGCCTATGCTTATCGTCCCTTTAGCCGTTCCCTCTATTCTTCTTGCCCCTGAGCCACTTTGACACACTGCTGAGAACAACGTACACATACTGAGTGGTAAGAAGGAGAAAAAGGTGTGGGTCCTGTGGCTGCTACCAGCCCTAGAGAGAAAATACTGTCTGAAGGAGCTATGCTGTACGTCATCACTTGAGAAGTTTCCAGTGAAGGATGTTGTCGCCTTCCTCTATGGTTAACTGAATTTCCTTGGGCATCCACTGGTTCCCCATCTCATTCCATCCCTATGCCAATTAGTCTCAGCTAGTAAGTATAACCTGCTTTCCTGGGCACAGTGATTGCTCCAGGAATAAGCAGGCAATTTAGTAGGGCCCATGAAAGAAAAGCCCTGGATTCTTTTTCTGATTACTTGGGAAAGGAGCTCTTGTATCACCGTCCCCAACACCTAACTGAGACAGAAGCGAGGCAGATTGAGGTTTGGAGCTGCTGCATTAATCCTGTGATCATGAGGTGAGAGAACAGAACTGAGTCGAAAGATGAGAACAGGAAGCCTGGCAATATCACATGCGACTCTGCATCAAGCTGCACCTCAATTCAGAACCACCCCTAGATTTTCTCCTTATGGACTCCACTAAAATTCCCTTTTGGCTTAAAGCAGTTTGGGTTGGGTTTCCAGTCACTTACGATCAAAACAGTCCTGAAAGGGTATCACAAGTAAAAAGCAGTCTCAGGGGCACAGTGTCCAGCAGGAGTAGTAGAGACTGAGTTCTACCTTCCCAACAACCTCCCTCCATCTGTGTACCATTTTATTGTCTTTCAGCCTCTTGACCAGAAATGGCTCTGGGAAAACCAGCAAGCCAGCCCAAATGTCTCTGCTTCCTCGGGCTCTGCTCTCTCTCATCTCAGGTGTCAAATTTTTAAATGCTAAATTCCTATCACGATGATAGGGACTTCTGTGCCTTCACAGGAATACCTAAATCTGATAAGAGGGAGAGGGTGATGTACAATTCAAAGGAAGCACAAAGGGCACCTAGGGTAAAGGTAAGTTACAACCAGTAGAGGTGTTCAGGTGTGTGAACCTCCCCGACGACAGCTCTTTTCTCTCTGCTCTCATGTGTCTCGTATATATTAGCTCTGCCACTGCAGACCTGTAAGCTAGGCACTTAACAGCCACCTGTCCCAGTTTCCTCACCTCTAAAATATGGATACAAGTCTTGTAGAGTTGTGACGGTGCAACGACTCGGGCACGTAAGGCACATAGAACAGTGTCTGGCAGAGAGTGAACACTATGTATGTCAGTTCCTAGTCTCCTTATTCTTCAGATGGACCTTACCATCCAGACTGTACACTCCTGGGCAGTAGAGGATCTGACTTACTTTTCTTTGTATTTATAGCAACCAGCCCAGTGTCTGGCTCCAGAAGTATTTACTGAACGGCCCTTGGCAGGGGTGCTATAAAGAGATTCACGTATGTGTGTTTCATCCTATGGTATGATGAATGGATCTCTAATAATGGAAGTTCAAGCCCCGAAGTTGGATATTGCAGGAGAGATTCTCGGGCAAGTCATCCATCCTCTCTTGGACAGTTTCTATTAATAGCTGAGAAACAAACCATTTGGGTGGGACAGCCATTTAGGAATAGCCCTCAGCCTGAGACAGAATGCCCAACTCATTCCACCAGAAACCTCCATCCTCAACCTGCCTTATGACTTTGGCTCAATGTGTTTCTCCAGCATGCAGAAGGGAGACCCACCAGGAATTCTCTCCCCTTCCTGCCTTGGGAACTGTCACACTCGTGAGAATTTTCTGAGCAGATACTTGTCTTGTTGCATCCTAGAGTCAGCTCCTCAGAGAGACCTCTAGAATAGACTTATTCTCCAGTCCCTAGGCTGCCATCGAATCAGTGGAGAGTTGTGAGCTGTCAGCTAGGTGTTTCTGTCTTCAGGGGGAAAGAACCTTGAGCAAAGATACTCATATAGGAAAATTTGTTGCAAGGCAAATGAGGGGAGGAAGGCAATTCAGATGGAGAAAGAGATTCACCACCACAGAAAGCATTTTCATGTGTTAAATCTCTCTTGCATGTGGATGCACTAGTCCCATGCAGCGTTAACAATTTCTTCTATTATCTTCTTGTCCTGACATACGCTTGGGAGATCAGAAGTGTAAACAGGTAATTCAGTTGGGAAGTAAATCACCTCTCCTCCCTGCCAAGCTGTTAAGCAGGCACTTCCAGCATTGCACATGCTTAGATCAGGTTTCCCAGAGGCTGGCTAAATGAGGATGGTGAAATGAGACCTCAGAGGAGTAGGGAAGGGTATAGCATCTCCCGCAGGACGTGAGAGGACTTAGGGATGGTCTTCAGTGTGGAAACAAGCACTTCACCTCACATGAACTTCTTAAACATCTCCATAAAATGGAAATAGGTCACTTCAGAAACATGGTAAATTGGTGGTTAAAGGACCTAGTTTTTTTCCCATAACTATTCCTAGAAATTCCTAGAAATACCAAACTATGCCCATCTTACAAAAAGGAGAGGTTTGGAAACTTAGGGCCTAAATAAATGTTTAACTAAATTTCATCTGCCTCATTATTTCATTCCTCATTTGTGCAACAACCATTTACTGAGCACTTCTTTATGCCATATACAGTGAAGCAGCAATTATTAGAATCCAGTGAGGGATAAGACAGCATTGGAACATTGGAGATGACAGGATGGTATGGACTTAAGAGGGATTTGGATATAAAATCAATAGGAGTTTGTTGACTGATGGGATGTGTAAAGGCAGCATAGAGAGGCTGAACAGCAGAAGTAAGAGTCAAAACCATGCAAGCTAAGATTATTCCCAAGTGTAACTGGGAATGGTGTGGCATCACTCACAGAGGAACAGAGCATAGGTGAAGGAAAGTTCAAAGGATGATTGCAGTATGGAGCTCAAAGAGTCAATGCTCAGGATTCCCAATGCCCTCTGAATCCTGGCTGTAATTCTATCAACCATCAAGTCACTTTTGCAGACCTTTGCACCTGTTAAATCCAATTTTACTCACACACAGGCAGAATTGGCCCTCCAAAGCATAATTCTGGGTTTCTCTGCTAGAATAGCAAGGCATGAATGTAAAATAATTCTATCTGTGGAAGGAAGACAGGAAAAACTCTGTTGGGGGCTTACTAGCAGTCAGGTATGCTGTTGTCTACTTTCTTGTGTGATCCTCACACACCTGGAAGGAATACTTACCCACACTTTACAGATAAGACTGAGACTCAGAGATTAAAATAACTTAGGAAATAGTTAAATGAAGAATAGTAGGTACAGAGCCCAGACCAAACTCATGTCTCCTAATTCCTCCCGGGACAATATTCTTTCTCACGACCCATGCTGCTTTTCTGAGAAATAAAAAAAAAAACACATGAGCTCTATGTTTTGATGGGCCAAACATGGAGCTTCCTACTCATGACTTCAGCATACACCCCCAGATGTATAAGCCCCTTGAGTAAATGTAGGCATTGGTTGGCACAGGGTTAATGAAACAACAAATGTTGTATCCCATTAGAGCCATTCAACACAATTCCAATCCCTGAGACCCTCTCTCTGTCTCATTGCACCTTGCTGTGACCCTGAGCAGCCAGTGATCTTCCAAACCCAGCTTATACTGGAAGGGTGGCCAGGAGCCAACATCAATACATCACTAAGTTTGTGCAGTCTCAGGGCACAGGTGGGGAATTTAGGGAACAACTAGGGGAAGGACTACCCCCATTTCCACTGATATGACTCCACCCTACTGGGTGTACTCATTTCTGTCTCATGATTGCAAGACTCTTCACCCTCAGTCCGCAAGCGCAGGAGGGAACTATCAGGCTGCAGCACTATGGCTCCAAGGGTCAGAAGGCATTGGTAAGATGTTATAGCTGGCAAAAGCAGAGTTGCAGGACTGGTATCTTGACTCCTGACACAGACGCACCCACCCCCTCTCCGATGCTCCCTTGCCTTTCTAAATCCTCTGCTAGAGGATGCTGGTGGGCTACCAAGCATCTATTACCCCTTCTCCCCCCCGATTTTCCTCTGGGGAATTTGCCTCTGTGCTACTTTTACCTATACACTCTCAAGGAAGGTATCTTCTATTTTGCCCAGCCACAGTTGGGTCCAATGAGGGAAAGTGAGCTCAGGACTATGCAGGGACTTGAAACTCCTGCAGTCATCCTACTGCCAGGAGGGGAGGGTCCCGAGGGCAATGGGCAGATCCTGAGGATAAAGCTAATGCAGCAGGAGACAAGAGCAGACAGAAAGATCCAGTCCTCGGTGACATTATCTGATCTCAATTGAGTGAGCCAGTAAACCCTCTTTATTGTTTCAGCCAATGGTGCTTCTTTGTCATCTGCTCATCCTTCAATGCCCACCTTAATTTCTACTCCCCCAAGAGCCTTCCCTAACCAAACTTTCCAGCCCTTAATATGTCTTACAGAAGCGTCTTTTCTGAACATGTTTTTCCTTACAATGTACAGCGTCACTGGAATAAGCACATACTTTGAAGTAAACAGAATTTCAATTATGATTTATCTACTCACTAGCTATGCAGTCCTTGGCAAGGTGCTTAAAACATGAATCTCAGTTTCCTCATTTGTGAAATGGGATAAAGCTCTTTTTCCTCCCAAGAGAAATAAGTGAAATAATGGAACAGCCCCTCTCTGTGAATATCAGAGTAGACTTCCTGGGGAAAGAGACCCCTGTGGTTAACTGCCAAGTATGGCAAGAACTCTATATCCTACATAGAGCAGACATTAAGTCAATATTTCTGTGCAAGCTGAGTGAATGAATGTGTCCCTCCCCCAGCTCCAGGTCAAAACCTGGGAATATTAGCTTAGCCAAGTCAACCCAGCATGTAAAGCATCTGTCCACAATCCTCTTGGCTCCCAGCCAGGCTCCCAGACCTGGCAGTTGCAGGAATTCATCGGCATACTCGGAATCCCCCTCCCTGTCTCCAGCACCCACTCTAAAGGCAATTCAAACTCTAGGCAGCCTGTGCTTTATGTAAACTGCAGCCAGTGACAAACACGCTGAGCTAGGAGGAAGTGATCAGCAATAATAGAATATTTTAGTAGCCAGGAAAATAATAGAATATTTTATTAGTCAGGATGGGAAGGGAGACCACGCTCTTCCCGTTTCAGTTTCAAATAGGGAAAGAAAAAGTGAGCAAAGCACCCTGGGGCTACAGAAGATCAGCCCAGCCTAAGGAAGGGAGAAGGACCACCCAGTTATGGGCTTTATCACCTCCTAAGGGCAAAATGTTCAACCAGCCCTCCATGTATTACTCAATCACTTGTGATTCTGTTAGCTATACTTTGCTAGGTTTACCTCATGGGACTCTGAAAGAGCAACAACGAGCATCTGTCTACTTTTCCCCTTGTTTGCAGTATCAGGTATGAGACTGGTAGAAAAGAAGGCTAAAACAAACACTTAAATTAAAAATTACAGTTACTCTTGGGGCGCCTGGGTGGCACAGCAGTTAAGCGTCTGCCTGCGGCTCAGGGCGTGATCCTGGCGTTATGGGATCGAGCCCCACATCAGGCTCCTCTGCTATGAGCCTGCTTCTTCCTCTCCCACTCCCCCTGCTTGTGTCCCCTCTCTCGCTGGCTGTCTCTATCCTGTCGAATAAATAAATAAAATCTTTAAAAAAAAATTACAGTTACTCTTATATTTCAGTTATCTGTAGGCCATGTCACTGCAGAACACAGAAGACTGACCTTTGAATGAAGCCTTGTCACCTGCCCTTTTTATCTCTAATGATGCTAATTTGCATTAGGTCTGTATTATAGGCTACCTGAAATTCTCTTGGAACCAGGTGGTTAATAAATAAGAACGAGAGATAGAGAAATGGATGGATGGATGGATGGATGGATGGATGGATGGATGGATAAGCAGGCAGGCTCTAGGTTTGTGTGTCCCTGTGCAAGGATTCCATTTGAGGACATTCTACTATTCAACAAAACTCGTATCTTCATAATTTACCCACCAGTCAGCATTAGCCGCTCTTACTCCTCCATTTTGTTATTCTATGAAGCCAGCATATCAATCTGAGCTCACCCAGAAAGTATACATGTTGGTATGAACATTCAATCAACATGCATGTATTGAGTGTCCATCCACCTGATCCTTGCACTGAAATGAATAAGGCACAGTCCCTCATTCCCTCAAGCCCACCACCACCTTCCTGATAATTCCCTCCAGGATTATGTTACGATTCCTACCAAACTCTTGAGCAATAGAACATTGACTTTCCCCACTGTGATTTCCTATTCCTTCATTCCTATCCCTTGCCTGGACATTCCCTCACCCCCAAGAAAGCCAACTCAGGTGCCTCTGGAAATTGGGAGGCTGCAGACAACATCTGGCGCACCAGGGGAATGTGTTTGTCTCAGCCCAGCTCAAAATAGTATCTGACAAGCCTGAATCACACAAGTTCTGAAAAACTCACAAGAAATAACCTAAGAAATCTATAGCTGCCTCCTCCAATTTCACTCCCTGTCTGGCTGCTTATTGACTTCTGCAGCCTGTATTGACAATGTGCAACCCTGCTTCTGTCTGCCTGCTCCCATGCAGTGGTAAGTAAAGCAGCAAAAAAAAAAAAAAAAAAAAGAAGAAGAAGAAGAAGAAGAAGGAAAAAAAAGAAAATAGAGAAAATCACAGCTGTAACTCATGCCAAAGACCCTCTTCTGGAGCCAGGCACCAGCCTACAGGCAAAATTTCCAACAAAACTGAGAGATTTATTTAGGGGAAAATGCCTGAATCCCCCTTCCTTTCCTTTTGTTCACCCCCCAAGGGCCACATAGTTAATTTGGCTTTTTCAAACCTCTGCTCCAAATACCACTTTTGTACCATTAAATTATGTCCAATGTAAGGGAATGGGGTATAGCCCACCCCCACCACAGCTCACATACCTTTTTTTTTTTTAAAGGTGACCTGAAAGACTTACCTGCCAAGCTCAAATTAATTTCACTGCAGAAATGGAAATGCAGGGTGCATGCCTCTGGGAAAGCACAACCTCAGGGTGCAGAAACAGCGAAGAGAGGGACCACCACATTCCCTAAGCCCTCCAGTCCTGTGTTTCTCCCGGAGCAATTGATAATCTCACTAACACCTACAAGAGTGTGCAGGAAGCTGCCTTCCTAACACCGCCCTCGGTGTTCGTGATTTTGCAACTCTCTCACCCTTCAAATCTTAGTGCAGCACTGGCAATTAGAAACCTGCACACATCTGGGGCTCAGGATAGGGTGTTTTGTGCATACATTGGGACTTTCAGCCAGCAAAGGGGACTCTCAGCAGCCTCATCCTCTCTCGGGGGATTTATTTGAATCTGCAGATTGTGTCATGCCAAGCCTATCTCCTTGCTCAGTGTGAATCACTGACTCAGGAAGTCACATGGACTCAAGATTCCCAGAATGCGAGCTCTGTTCTGGGAAATACCGGGGGTATCTACTCTCCTATTAGCCACAACCTTTAAATAACTACTTTGATCAGAATGCATGACTAGAGAGGACATTATGAAGCTAAGTTGCTATTGCAGTGAGCAGAAAAGAAGTTAGAGCAAAAGCCAGCATTCTTTCTACAGCAAACAGTTCCCTGGGGTCCCTTCTTCCTATTGGCTGGTTTACAGTTTCAAGGCAGCGGAGAACATTTGGAATACTCTGGAGTAAGTACAGGGGTCTTGAAATCCCCTGTTTCAGACCTATGACATAGCTGTCCTAAATCCCTAACCTAATTCCAGGGTTAACTGAGCCACCCAAAGATATGTTAGATTGAATCTGTCATTTCTCTGCTCCTACCTTAGACAAGAAGCAGAAATTAAGAGGTAAGATTGTATATATGGATTTGCCATCTTGTGATGCTAACAAATACAGACTCAGTTATTACCCAAACCTGTCACAGGGAAAAAGCATCATTTTTATTACTTGTTATTTATAATGTTAACAATAATATTATTAATAGAAGCAGTTAGCCTTTATTATGTTGTAAATACTGTTCATGTCACTTTTCATGCACTATCACATTCAATATCCCAACAATTTTATGGGTTGTGTGTGACTGATATTCTCTGCATTTTAGAAATGAGGATACCTGGCATTTGAGATGCAGGACTGAAATCCAGAACCATCTAACTTCAGAACAGGTGACTTTAACGGCTCTGTTCTACCACGGTGAGAGACACTCAGAGTGAATGCTAAATCATTTATATCTTTCACATTTGAAATCTGTGACCATATATGTATAACTCACCTTCAAGACACTCTTCTGCTATATAAAAAGGGTTTCTTAAAAAAATATCACATGCTCATGATCTCCCAAAGAACAATCAAGTTTCTTAAAAGAGGAAACTGCTTTTAAGTACTTAGCACAGTACCTACTTGCTTATAATTCATGTAAATATAAGCTTCCAAAGAATTATTATATATTCAATAAAACAGACCCACAAAACCACTTAATAAATCATTGTTCTGATACTGAATGTTCTTGAATGTGATTTTTTTAAAATTCTAAGTAATCACTTATTCTGACTTTTCACTAACCTAGACTTTTCTTGTTATCAAATAATAGAAGTATGCTGGTAAACCTTTTCTTCATAGATGTTAGCTTATTAATACTCATAATATCTTCAGGGCACATAGAAAGCACCGTTTCCCTCATCTTATCAATATTCAGAAGATCATGCAGAGACCCTATGCAATGGTGCATGGTACCCAATGTGTGATATATAATAAACTACAGGGTTCAGAACAGTTCATCATCCATTCAGTGATTCATCACTTACTATGTTCAGTCAGATTGAAACACCATTTTAAAGAGTACAATAATTCACTCTTTAAAGTCGTGTGACTTTGGAATCCAGCAAACCTGGGATTAAATCCACATTCTGCAATTTACTAGTTTGATCTGTTCCAGGCATTAAAAATTACCAAAGCCAGTTACTTATAAACTAATGGTTATGTTCCTCTGTCAGGTATTGCCCTTTAGACTGTGCTGATTATTTCAGCAGATTATATCAAGGAGTGAAGTGTGAGTTATAGATTTAAACTTCATGTGGGCCAGTTAGCTTCATACAAGTTAGAAAGTGGTCCGTTGCCAGACACGGGCTATGTGTGCAAGTAAAGACATATAACATCTGTCTTTGATTAGAAAAATTTGAGGGAGGGTTCAATGGGGAGAGTATTTCCACTTTGAAGACAGAGACCAACATTTACATACTAAATCCATAATTTAGGAAATCATGAGGTTTAATTAAATAATGCCTGTAAGGCATCATGCACCATCCAGAGGAAGAATAGGTGAAATGCCTTCAAAACACTTCATTAGTTCACTGGAATCCAAGCCCCTTGAGGATTCTTAGGTCCATGTATTTTTGTAGTACCTTTTCCAGTGTCTGTAATTCCCATGAAACAAACTAAATACTTGAAGGTTAATAGACTGACAGGTAGACAATATTTCTATAAAAGATTCCCATAGCGCTTGAGAAGGGAAACTGTTGCCTGTTGGAAGTGGGGAGTGGGGAAGGGAATGTTAAGTCATAAAAACAGAAACTGTAAAAATACCGTTAGCTAAAGGAAGACAAGACAACTCAGACTTTCTTTAGAGGTCACTAAAATTTTCAAACTCAATCTTTCTGCCTTTTACCTATTGCATTAGGAATGGAATGGATGAGGGGGTTGAGATAACTACTACTTTTTGGCTCCAAGGTCAACTCATAATAGGAGACTGCTACATTTTTCCTATTTTTGAGAGATATTCTCTTAAAGGAAAAAAAGATATCTTTTTCTACGATGGCTACACTGCCCTCTTTCAATATTCCTACTAGAACAAAGTAAAATGTTTTACAGTTATTTCTCTGCAAATACTCAAAATTGAGAGAAAAGAAAAATAATGAAACTCGAAATAGCCAATTATTTATTTTATTTTCTGTCCCTTCTGCCTTAAAAGTAAATAACAGTGAATACAGTATAGATGAAAGGTCCCAGAAAATTGCCCCTAGTTTTAATAATTCTAGTTTCTCTCTGAAACTATTAGCATCTTGAGGGAAGGGCCTCCATTCAGCTTTGCATTTTTCCCAGAAAACTTTTTCTACGTTTCCACAAACAGGGCAATTCAATGGTTAGAGGTAACATTGACACAAGCAACTGAAGACCATGACAGTGCTATGGACTTTCCAAGAATACAGTCAGACTAGGGGATGGCTACAGTGATGGCAAATATAAATTATTGTCAAAAATAGCCAATGCATACCCAGTTATTAAGGCCCAGTTAAGAATGGGTTCACAGGGCAACAGTTAAAAGTTTGACAAAAGTGTGACAGGACTGGTCAGAGCAGTTGGAGCTTGGTGCTAAAATAAATGAAAACAGAAGATTCAAGGCCACTAGAAATACTAAGACAGACAGATGAAAAATTCTTTTCCGCTAAGCCAGAAAACATTAGGGAGAGTCCAGTACCTTGGACAGCTCCCTGGGAGTCATATAATTAAACATCAAATGATCCATCAGTTATCATACATTTGTCAAGTATTTTGGTATTTTCAAGACAAATGCACAGACTTCCACCTCAGAGAAGCAGGTATACCTGTTCCTATTCCTTCTTTTAAGTATATGACTAAAAACGCTGGACATTATATATAAAATGAACATAAGGACTCTGACAGGTGGAAGGTAAACTGACTGGGGACCCTGGGACCTAAAGAACAACATAGTAGTAAATTCCCTGAGTTTTCTTTTTTTTTTTTATCTCATATATCTCAGACCAGATGCTGGAGAAACTGGACATGGAAACACCATAGGGTGCAAATGAAAAGAAGACCCATCAAAAGCCTGCTATCTCTAATCAAATAATCAGGAAAAGTCTAGGAAGGCATAAAACTTTTACAAAGTCATCACTGTACTCCAGCCAAACACCACAGAAAGAAAGTGTTGTCCCACCCCTACCCAGACCAGCAAAGATCAAGTGGGAAACCTAAATTTCCATCCTTGCCAGGCTATATTGAGGCATCTTAACTTACTCACCTGTGTGGTATGCAGGCCAAGTGGGAGCACAGACTTTCATCTCTGCCAAGCAATAACACCCCCCCCCAACCACTTGCAGGGTGTCAATTGAGAACTCACGTGGAGTCTGGATTCTTTTTACTCCCACTGGTTAGTAACAAGGCAGCACTCTCTATCCCTTCTGGGTTTATATCAGAGGAGGCCTTTTACCACCCCCTAAAGGTAATGAAGCAACACCTCCACCACCATCATGGTATTTGTGGAGGCCACTTGGGGAGCAGTAACAGGCACCCCTACTACTCCCAGATAGGGAGGTATCAGTGGAGGCCTAGGGCTCCAAACTCTGTGCAGGAATAACAAGCTCCATCCTCAGGAATTAATGGCAAATAGGGAACTTACATCTCTACCAGCACCAGGCAGTAAAGAGGTGGCTCCCCCACTCCCCTTTCCCTGACAGCAATGTCAGCCAAAGCCAGGTAAAACAGAAAGTTTGAATAAGACCCAGAATCTCATACTAACCAAAATATTCAGATTTCAATTAAAGATCACAAGTCATAGCAAGAACTAAGATGATCTCAAACTGAATGAAAACAGACAATCAACAGATGCCAACAGTAAGATGACAGACGTGTTAGAATGATCTAACAAAGATACTAAAATGGCCATGATAAAAGTGTTCTAATGAGCAATAAGGAACATACTTCAAACAAATGCAACAATAGTCTCAGCAAAGAAATAAAAGTATCAGCAAATAGACAGTATAAATAAGAACAAATGAAAAAAAGAACAAAATAGATATTTTACCACTGGAAAACACAATAACCAAGATGAAAAACTCAGTGGATGGGCACAACAGCAGAATAAAGGACACAGAGGGAAAAATTTGGTGGATTGGAAGATAGAACAGGAGAAATTACCTAATCTGAACAACAAAGAGAAAAGACACAGACAAAAACATAAACAGAGCCAGAGGACATGTGGACTATAACAAAAGAGTTAATATTTATGCCATTGAAATTCCAGAAGGAGAGAAGAAAGGAGGCATGACTAAAAAAGTACTCAAAGAATAATGACTTAAAACTTCCCAAACTGGTAAGAGATATAAACCTACAGGTTCAAGAAGAACTGCAAGCAGATTAAATCCAAAAGAAAAAAATCCATACCATGACATATGCAACAGACTGAATTGTGTCCCCCCAAATTCCTATGTTGAAGTCTCAACCCCCAATATGACTATATTTAAAGACAAGACTTTTAGGAGATAATGAAAATTAAATGAGGTCATAATTCCATAGGATTAGTGTCCTTATAAGAAGAGGAAGAGAGGTTTCTCTCTCTCTCTCTGTATCTGCCATCTGAGTACACAGCAAGAAGGTGGCCACCTGCAAGCTAGGAAGAGAGCTCTTACCAGAACCCAACCATCCTGACATCCTGATCTCAGACTTCCAGCCTCCAGAGCCATAAGAAAATTAGTTTATGTTATTTAAGCCATCCGGTCTATGGTGCTTTGTTATGAAACTAAGCTAAGACATCATACCTAAAATTCCAAAATTAAAGAAAGAAAAAGAAATCCTGAAAATGAAGAAAAACAGCACATTACCAATAATGGAAAAATCACTTAAAGGCCAATGGATTTCTCAGAAATCCTCAGAAACCACAGAGGCCAGAGGAAGTGGCACAACATTTTTCAAATGCTGAAAGAAAATAATTATCAACCTAGAATCTTTTTTTTCAAGATTTTATTTTTAAGTAATCTCTATTACACCCAACATGGAGCTCAAACTCACAACTCTGAGAAAAAGAGTCACATGTTCTACCAACTGAGTTAGCCAGATGCTCCAACCTGGAATCTTTACTAAAAATGTCCTTCAGGAACTAGGAAAAGTCGGGATTTTCATGTGAAAGAAAACGGAAAGAATTTGTTGCCATCTCACCTACCTTAAAATAATGGCTCATGGAATTCTCTAAACAGAGGAAATGATAAAAGAAAGAATCTTTAAAAATCAGGAAGAAAGGGACAACATGGTGGGCAAAAATAAGGGTAAAGTAGACTTTTCATCTACTTGTAATTTTTCTAAATTATGTCTGACAATTGAAATAAAAATTACAACACTGATGTGGTTCTAAATGCATGTATATAAGGTATTTAATGTTACAAGTGGGGGAGGGTAAAGGGATATAAAGGGAAGTTTACCTGAGATGTCTACATTTAACACAAACAGCTAAAATTATAACACCAGTAGACTATGATTTCATTTATGTGTGTGTATAATACCTAGAATAACTGTTAAAAATAACTTTATAAAGGGGCGCCTGGGTAGTGCAGCGGTTAAGCGTCTGCCTTCGACTCAGGGCGTGATCCCGGCGTTCTGGGATCGAGTCCCACATCGGGCTCCTCCGCTGGGAGCCTGCTTCTTCCTCTCCCACTCCCCCTGCTTGTGTTCCCTCTCTCACTGGCTGTCTCTATCTCTGTCGAATAAATAAATAAAATCTTTAAAAAAAAAAAATAACTTTATAAAGAAAAACACTCAAAACACAATAGATAAATCAAAATAGTAAATCTAAAAAAAAATGTTCAAGTAACCAACAGAAAGGCAGGAAAAAGAAAAATGAAAAACAGAGAGAACAGAAAGAATTAAATAAAATGGTAAACCCAAGCTCTAATATATAAATAGTGACATTAAATATATAAGGTCTAAATATACAAACTTAAAGACAAAAAATGGCAGGGTAGATTAAAAATATGACCCAACTAAATGCTGTCTACAGGAAACTCACTTTCAATAAAATGATACAGACAGGCTTAAAGTAAAATGGTGGATAAACATGTCATGCAAACATTAATCAAAAGAGAGCAAGAGTGGCTTTAAAATATCAAATAAATTAAACTTCAGAGCAAAAAAAATACCACATATAAAGATAATTACATAATGAAAAATGGATCAATCCCCAAGAAGACACAATCCTAAGTGTGAGTGCACCAAACAACAGAGCTGCAAACTATGTGAAGCAAAAACTATTAAAAACGAAAGAGGAAACAGATCAATCCAATTACAGTTGGAAACCACACACCCCTCTCTCAACAAGAGATAGAACGAGAAGATAGAAAATCACAAGGTTATAGAATTCAACAGCACCATCAATCAATCATATCTGACATTTACAGAACACTCCACCCAACAACAAAAGAACGCACATTATTTTCAAGTGTCCATGAAATATATACCAAAATAGTCCACACCCTGAGTCATAAAACAAACCTCAACAAAATTTAAAGGACTGAAATCATAGAGTGCATTCACCAACCAAAATGGAATCTAACAGAGAAATAACAGGATATCCTCCAAACAGCTGTAAACCATACACACTTCTAAATAATACATAAGTCAAAAAAGAATTTTCAGAAAATCAAATAATACCTTAAACTGAAGGAAAATAAAAATACAACTTATCAAAGTTTGTGGCAGAGCTAAAGCAGTGCCAAGAGGGAAATTTATAGCACTATCTGGAGATAGATAGATAGATAGATAGATAGATAGAGGAAAAAAAAGAGGGAAAGTCTCAAATCAATCATCTAAGTTCACATCTCAAGGACCTAAAAAAAGAACAAATCCAAAGCAAGGAGGAGAAAAAAAGACAAGAGTAACAACTGATAAAAAT
Organism: Ursus arctos; assembly: GCF_023065955.2. Taxonomy (NCBI): domain Eukaryota; kingdom Metazoa; phylum Chordata; class Mammalia; order Carnivora; family Ursidae; genus Ursus; species Ursus arctos. The sequence continues at coordinate 23,180,596 of NW_026622930.1, forward strand.
GAAACAGAAAAACAATGTACAAAATCAATGAAACAAAAGATGGTTCCTTGAAAAGATCGATAAAATTGGAAAAACCTCTTACCAAGACTGAGAGAAAGAAAAAGAGAGAAGACACAAACTATCAATCGGGAACAAAACAAAGTATCTCTATAGATCTTGTGGACACCAAATAATAAAGGAATACTGAAAACAATTCTATATACGTAAACTTGGCAACTTAAATGAAATTAACCAATTCCTCCCAAAACACTATCACAAATCACCCAGTATTAAATAGATAATTTGAATAGTCATTTAATTTGAATAGTCACTTAACTACTAAGGAAAATTAATCAATTATTAAAATACTCCCCAAAATGAAACCTCCAGCCTCAGATGGTTGCACTAGAGAATTCTACAAAAAACTTAAAGAATTAACACTAATTCTATAGAATACCTTCCTGAAATAGAAGGAACACTCCAATTCATTTTATGAAGCTAGCATTACTCCAATACCAAAATGAGATGAAGATAGTAAAAACAAACAAACAAACAACTATAGATCAATATCCTTCATGAATTAGACATAAAAATCCTTAATGAAATATTAGCAAATAGAATTTAGCCATATATGCAAAGATCTCTACACCATGACTAACTAGGGTTTACTCCAAGGAAGCAAGATTGGTTCAATATTCAAAAATGTATCAGTATAATCTGCCATGTTCTCAGGCTAACAAACAAAAGCCACATGATCCTATCAATTAATTCAGAAAAAGTATTTGAGGGGCGCCTGGGTGGCACAGCGGTTAAACGTCTGCCTTCGGCTCAGGGCGTGATCCCAGCGTTATGGGATCGAACCCCACATCAGGCTCCTCTGCTATGAGCCTGCTTCTTCCTCTCCCACTTCCCCTGCTTGTGTTCCCTCTCTCGCTAGCTATCTCTATCTCTGTCAAATAAATAAATAAAATCTTTAAAAAAAAAAGTGACAAAATTCAACACTATTTCATGATTTTTAAAAAACTCTCAGAAAAATTAGAATAAAGAAAAAATTTCTTCTCTTGATAGAGAACATCTACAAAAACCTTACAGCTAACAATGGTAGATGACTGAATGCTTTCCCCTTAAGATCAAGAACAAGGCAAGGATGTTCTTATTTAACATGGTATTGAAAATTCCTGTCAGTATAAAATAAGGTAAGAAAAGAAAAAGAAAATGCATAAAGAATTGAAGGAAGAAATAAAACTACCCTAATTACAGATCACTTTTCTATATAGAAAATTCCAAAGAATACATACACACACACACACACACACACACAAACACACACACACACACACACACACACACACACACACATACACACACACCCCTTGAACTAACAGGTGAGTTCATGTAAGATAAATATACAAAAATCTATTGCGTTTCTATATATTTACAATAAACATGTGGACACCAAAATTAAAAAGATAATACCATTATACAATGGGGAAAAGACATTCTTTTCAATAAATGGTGCTGGGAAAACGGAACATCTACATGTCAAAGAATGAAACTGGACCACTTTCTAAACCTATACACAGAAATAAACTCAAAAAGGATTAAAGACCTAAATGTAAGACCTGAAACCATAAAAATCATAGAAAAGAGCCCAGGCAGTAATTTTTCTGACATCGGCGATAGCAACATTTTTCTAGATATGTCTCCTCAGGCAAGGGAAACAAGAGCTAAAGTAAACTATTGGGACTACATCAAAATAAAAAGCTTTTGCACAGTGAAGGAAACCATCAACAAAATGAAGAGGCAACCTATCAAAGAGGAGAACATATTTGCAAATGTTATATCCAGTAAGGGATTAATATCCAAAATATATAAAGAACTTATTCAACTCAATGCCAACAAACAGTCTGATTAACAAATGGGCAGAGGAGCTGAATAGACATTTCTCCAATGAAAACATACAGATGGCCAACAGATACATGAAAAGTTGATCAATATCACTCATCATTAGGAAAATGCAAATCAAAACCACAATGAGATACTATCTTACACCACTTAGAATAAGTAAATTAAAATGACAAGAAATACCAAGTGTTGGCAAGAATGTGGAGAAAAAGGAACTGTTGGTGGAAATGTAAATCAGTATAGCCAATATGGAAAAGAGTATGGAGGTTCCTCAAAAAATTAAAAATAGAAATACCATATGATCCAATAATTCCACTACTGGGTATTGACCCAAAGAAAATGAAAACATTAATTCAAAAAGATACTATGCACTCCTAAGTTTATTGCAGCCCTATTTACAATAACCAAGATAGAAGCAACCTAAATGTCCATCAATTGACAGTGGTTAAGGAAGATGTGGGGTGTGTGTGTGTGTGTGTGTGTGTGTGTGTGTGTGTGTGTACACAATGGAATATTATGTAACCATTTATAAAGGATGAGATTGTGCCATTTGAGACAACATGGATGGACCTACAGGGTATTATGCTAAGTGAAATAAGAGACTGAGAAAGACAAATGCCATATGATTCCACTTGTAAGTGGAATTTTAAAAAACAAATGAATAAACAAACAAAAATCAGAATCAAATTTATAAATACAGAGAACAAACTAATGGTTGCCAGAGGGAGGGGGAAGAGGGTTGGGCAAAATGGGTGAAGGGGAGAGAGGGAGGTACAGGCCTCCAGTTACAGAATTGATAAGTCACGGGAATAAAAGTCACAGCATAAGAAATATAGTCAGTGATATTGTAACAGCAATATAATGGGACAGACGATAGCTACACTTGGGGTGAACATAGCATAATGTATAAATTTGTCAAATTACTAAGGTATACACCAGAAACTAATATAACATTGTGTGCCAACTATACTCAAATAAAAAACTAGGCAAGAGTTACTCTCCAAGAAGAGAAAAGATAACACCATTTACAATGTTAAAAAAAATGACTACTTAGATATGAATCTAACAGGACTTGAATACTAAAAACTACACAATGCTGATGAAAAAAATCAAACAAGTTCTTAATGAAAACCTGACATAGTAAAGATTTTAATTCTCCCCGGTTGGTATACAGATTTAATATGACTTCTGTCCAAATCCCAGCAAGATTTTTTTTGTAGATATAACCAAGATTATTTTAAAGTTTATATGGAAATGAAAAGGAACTAGAATAGCTAAAAGAATATGGAAAAAAAAAGTGAAGTGGGAGGAATTAGTCTACCCAATTTCAAAACTTATATAGTTACTATAATCAAGACTGTATGGTATTGGTGGAGGGATAGACATATAGACCAATGGAACAGGATAGAGAACCCATAAATAGACCTACACAAATATGTTCAACTGATTTTTGACCAAGATGCAAAAGCAATTCAAGGAGGAAAAATAGTCTTTTCAACAAATGGAGCTAAAACAATTATACATCCATATGTTCAGGCAGAAACTGAACCTTGACTTACGTTTCATACTTTATATAAAACTTATCTCAAAATGGATTATGGACTTAAAAGTATAATGTAAAAGTATAACAATTTTTAGAAAAAAAAACTTAAGAGAAAATCTTCAGAATATAGGGCTCTGCAAAGAGTTTTAGACTTGACACCAAAAACACAATTCATAAAAGGAAAACTTAAGGGGCGCCTGGGTGCCTCAGCCGCTTTGGCTTAGGTCGTGATCCCAGGGTCCTGGGATCAAGCCCCATATTGGGCTCCCTGCTCAGCAGGAAACCTGCTTCTCCCTCTCATGCTCCCCTTGCTTGTGTTCCCTCTTTCTCTGTCTCTCTGTCAAATAAATAAATAAAATCTTTAAAAAAAAAAAGGAAAACTTAATAAATTCACCTTCATCAAAATTATAAATTCTTACTCTGTGAAAGATCATGGATGGAGGATGAAAAGACAAACTAGAGAGGGAGAAAATATTTGCAAACTATATATCTAAGAAGAACTGGTATCTAGAATATGTAAAGAAATCTCAAAACTCAACAGTAAAAAAAAAAATCCATTTGGAAAAACGGACTAAAGATCTGAAGAGATATTTCATCAAAGAGGATACACAGATAATTAAGTATTTGAAAAGATGTTCAACATCATTAGCGATTAGGGAAATGCAAATTAAAACCACAATGAGATATTACTACACACCTATCAGATTGGCTAAAGTAAAAAATAGTGACAACATCATTCTTACAAGGAAGTGAAGAAAGTTGATCATACACACATTGCTAGTGGGGATGTGAAACCACACAGCAGCTCTGGAAAACCCTTTGGCTCTTTCATAAAACCCTAAATAGGCTTCTACCTAGCAATTGTACTACTGAGTGTTATTCCAGCAAAATGAAAATATATGTTCACATCGAAGTCTGTACACAAATATTTATAGCAGCTTTTTTCCTAATAGCCAGATCTGGAAACAATCCAGATATCCTTCAATAGGTGAATGGTTAAACAAACTGTGGTATATATTTTGCTGAGTGGATAAAGCTAATCCCAAAAGTTGCATGATATATTATCCCACTTAGCATTCTTGAAATGGCAATATTATACAAATGGAGAAGAGATTAGTTCTCCATTAGAGATTAGTTGCCAGGGTATAAGGGGTGGGGGAGGTGTAGGGGAAGTGGGTTTGACAAGGAAAGGGTAACCAGAAGGATTCCTTTGGTAATGGAAATATTCTGTGACTTGACTAATATCAATGTCAACATCCTATCTGTGATACTGTATAATAATTTTGCAAGATGTTACCATAGGGAAAACTATCCAAAGGATACTCAGGAGCTCTCTATACTATTGCCCACAACTGCATGGGAATATACAATTATCTCAAAATAATTTATTTTTTAAAAAGGGGGGGATTCACATTTATTCTCTGATTGTTTTACTGGTTGGGTCTTTTCCCTGTAACTCTCTGGATGTAAAATAATTCTTGCTCCTGTTTACAAGGCATAATTATTGAAGAATGCTCTTCTCTTTCCTAGTAGGTTAGTAAGAAATATAAGGTTCGAACTTCTCTCTTCTAATTCATCACCATGGCTCTGATTCTTAAAGATAATACTAATCGAATCTCCCTTCCTTCTAGCCACTCTACAACACTCTAGGAATTATAATTATTTTTTCAGTAAATGAAATTGCTTTAATATTCAGCCTCACTCTTTCCAAAAGTAAATCCTCCCTCCCCTTTTTTGTTCAAAGCCTGGGGTATCATATTCAGGAAAATATTCTTTTATCCTAGGGGTGTCTGGGTGGCTCAGTTGGTTAAACAACTGACTTCAGCTGAGGTCATGACCTCAGAGTCCTGGGATAAAGCCCTGATCAGCAGGGAGTCTGCTTGTCCCTCTGCCCCTCCCCTGCTCATAGTCGTTCAAATAACAAACTAACTAAATAAATAAATAAAATCTTTAAAAACTATTCTTTTATCCTATATGGCACACTTTTGGTCTGGAGGAGATTGTACACAAAACATACCCAACAAACTGTCAAAAAGATATTTGCATTGCTTATTAGACTTTTCTAGATTCAAGGTCTTGTGCAATTCACTGGAGATGACTGCTTTCTCCAGACTGATAATAACTACAACAACTATTAATAGAGAACAGTTTCTGAGCACTTACCATGTGTGGAGCACTATGTTAAGTGATTTATATCATCTCTCATCCTCATTTGGCAGGCTCATTTAGGCTTAGAGAGTTGAACTAACCTTCCCAAGGACATAGCCAGGACATGGAGTAGCATAGATTCAAATCTAGACCCTCTGACCCTAAAGCCCACAATCTTAGCTATGACTCTAGGGTTTATGCTTCTTTCAAGATCTAAGAATTCGATAACTCCATTTTGTCAGAGACATCATGGGATGGAATTTCTACACTGGACAGGAGGTTAGTCTCTATGAGCTCTTAACAACTCTTAGGGTTTATGAGGAGTGTGCATGCATCACAATAATAGCCAATGGCAGAAGTAAGAGTACATGCGTATCACTGAGCACAGATATTCAACGATGCCAAATCTCATAACCGTTAGCATCCCCGCAGTGCAGCCCTGGATAGCTAAACCATGCCCAGTCTCTGCTGCGTATCTAGACATATTTACCATCCAGTGACTTTTTCTAAGACCAAATTTCTCTTGAAAGATTATCATCAAACCACATTTCTCATTAGGGGGTCTTTGCAACGCTCTTGCTTTTATTCCTGTTCTATTGGACTCTCTTTTCCTCTTTGTTTACATTCACTCTTTATTCCCTCTTTGCTCCCCCATCTCCTCAGTTTCTGCTCTTCAGTAAAGGAGTTGTACATCCCTATTTAATCCTTGCACAGTTTAAAGAAATGTCCTTACACTGGAGAAACCACACACCCCATCTTTACATTCTGAGAATGTAAAGAATAATACTTAAAAAATTATTTTTAGTTCTCAGTTCTTGTACAAATATTTCTGCATCAACCTGCACCAATATATTTTTTCTTTACATCACTCTGAGACTGTACCAGAAAATACATGTGACCTTTAAAAAAATTTCCTTTTTCTTTTTTACTTTCTTTGTCTTCTTCTGCGGATGTCTGTGTGTGTCACACTCAAAAGTGCATGTGCACACACAACTTTTTAGGTGTTTCCGTCAGGCTCTCATGGGACTCTGACCAGTTACAACCATCTTTTATACATGCTGCTAAATGCATAAAAGCCCATTCCAGACCACACAAAGAGAAGGCTGGCACTTCCCACTGAGATAAGCCAGAGTCTCAAAACTGTCAAAAAAATAAACAACCAAACAGAGGCTTGTGTACTGTGTCCTTGTGGAGATACTGCTATTCAATTTTAAAAATCCACAGAGATTCCACTTTAGTACTCCTCAAGCATTCCATGAGCACATGGCCCACACAAGCCACAGAGAAGGGTCATGCAGGATCGTTTTGATACACTCACACATTTGAAGAATTGATCCTTTTTTGAAGAAGTGACCCTTGGTGCCTTTCATGAGCTCATACCTCTTGTTCCTCTCATCAAAGCACCTCTGACTCTCCCACCTTGGACCCTCAGCTAATCCAGACATATACTCAACTTCTGCATGCCTGGGCAAATGGAGAGGGACAGTGATGAACTCATCAGAGCAGGGGATTATCTAAAATACTCACTTCATCAGCTATGTAATGATCTGTCAAGCAGTTGATTTACATGGCAGTGTTTATTTTGTTTACATTGGTATTGAATATTGATACCCCCTAAAGAAGTGTCCTGGGTTGGAGAGAGAAGTCAGATTGGGAAGAAATGTTCTGTCAATGTAGCAGTACATACAGCTAATGAGAAGACTAACTGCAGACAAGAGAAGGTTAACTCTATCTTGACTTTGCCTTACTAAGGAAGTAAAAGCAGAAATGCAATAAACTGGAGCAAAAAAACTGAAGTTCTACTTGGAATCTGTGATATGTCCTAAGAAGTAGGGTCCTACGACATTGGTTTCCTGTCTACTTGAATTCGTATCCCAAATCTTCTAGACCAGAAGCCAGCAAATTTTCTGTAAAGGGCCAGACAGTAAATATTTTAGGCTTTGTGTTTCATACAATCTCTGTCATGACTACTGAACTCTGCCATTGTAGCACGGGATACAATAGACGATACATACACAAATTAGTGGGGCTGTGTTCAAATAAAACTTTATTTACAAAAACAGGTAGTGGGTCACTTTAGGATTGGTTTAAGAACCCTTCCTCGAGATGCTCATTGGTAAAGTCCCATGAGCACTTACTTTTTTAAGGAGTATGTATAAAAATAAAGAATAATGAAGGAGCATTTTCTCTGCTGGGTATTAGTCTTTAGTCCGTCCTGTGAAGCTATAAACAACTAAAACCGTGTAAAACTGGCACAAGTATTGCTGACAGATTAATTGAGCACAGCAGAAAGCTTTGTATATAAAAAAAACTTGAAAAAATTTAAAAAACAAAATAAATAATTCAGTTGAGTACTCTATGCCAAAAATAAATTTCAAAAGGTTAAAAAGTAAGTTAAAAAACAATAAGAAAATGCAAATAAATATTTATCTAACCTCTGAATGGGAAAAGTCTTTCTGAATACAGAAAAAGCAACTGGAAAAACCATAAAAGGAAAAAAAATCAATAATTTTTGCTACAGAAAACAAGTATTTTTGCCCCTCAAAGAACACCATAAAATTAAGAAATAAAATTGAAAGAAAAAATATTTGCCACAAGTGTGTAATGACCTTACCAAGTGATAATAATATTAATCAACAAAAATCTCATCAAAATAATAAGGGAAAAACTTAATCTTCAATAGAAAAATAATGGGTCTGTGACACAAACATTTCATAGAACAATACAAAAATGAAAAAAAAAGTTCAAGTCACTAATAATAAGAATTTCAAGTCACTAATAATAAGAATCAACCTCCTCAATATGATGAAGGTTTACTGAGGCAGGCATTGGCTCCCATCCTCTGCAGGTGAGTTAAGAGCGGAATTGACAACACCTCTCTGGAAGGCAGTGTTTCAATATGTACCAAGTACTTAAAAACATTTTTAGACCAGTCAACTGCAATAATCTCACTGCAAGGACTTATGCCAAAAAGGCGAAAGATTTATGTGCCCAGATGCACATCATAGCATTATGTATATTAAAAAAAAAAAAGAAGCTGAATTTCTATAAAAAAAGACTAATTAAATAAAGTATGGTATATTAATGCTAAAGAATATTAGTCAACCATTAAAATTATATTTTCTAAAAATCTAATGACTGGGGAGAAAAACATTAAGAAGTATGTACAGCAAATTGCAGCAGGAGTTATTTCTGGGTTGAGAGGTTAGGGATCATTTTTACTTCTTTTATAATTCTCTATATTTTCTAAATGCTCTACACCAAAAGTCAGCAATTCTGTAAAGGATTAGACAGTAAATATTTTAGGCTTTGTGGGCCACCTGATCACTACGACTCAACTCTGACACTGTAGAGCAAAAGCAGCCAGAAACAAAAGCAGTAGAGTGGATCTTGTAAGTTCTTATCACAAGAAAAAAAAAAATGGGGGTGCCTGACTGGCTCAGTCAGTAGAGCATGCCAACTCTTGATCTCAGAGCCATGCGTTGGATATTGAACTGAAAGAAAGAAAGAAAGAAAGAAAGAAAGAAAGAAAGAAAGAAAGAAAGAAAGAAAGAAAGAAAGAAAGAAAGAAAGAAAGAAAAAGAAAAAATTGTAACTATGTGTGGTGATGAAGATTAACTAGATTTATTGTGATCATCCCACAATATATACAAATATTGAATTATTACTTTGTACACGAGGCTGATACAATGTTTGTCAATTACAACTCAATTAAAAAAAAAAGGCAGCCAGAAACAAGATGGAAACAAATAGGCATGTTCTGTGTTCCAATAAAACTTTATATATAATAATAGGCAGAGGGCCAAACTTTGCCCTTTATTACTCCCTCTTCTCTTACCCCCCAAATTTCAGGATCGCTGGTACAATGTTGCTTACAAATAGGTTTTTCATTGAAAAATCATTGCAATGATTCACAATAGCGCTGTGGGTTCCATTTCAATGTGGCTAGCATATACCTAATAAAAGTAAGTGTGGTCAAAAGACCCCTCCACTTGGGAGCCAGAAACCCAAAGTTTAAATCTTGGCTAACCCCTTACTGGCTAGGTAATTTTAAGCACATTATTCAATGAGAGCTCCAGTTTCTTCACCTGTAAAAAAACAATTATTGTATTTACCACACCTAGTCAATTATTCAATGAGGTCATATGTGAGGGTATCTGGCCCTGGGCCGATACTCATTGGAGATCAGTGTCATTTTCGTTTGAAAGGTACTAGAATGAACTTTGGGGAATCAATTGTACTTTGATGAGGAGAGAGGCTATTGCAGACATCAAGTGGAAAAGTCCTAGAAACCTTCTACTCTGCCCAAATTGTATAATTATCAACTGTTCTCAGAATGCAGCTCTGGATCTGACATCCATGTGTTGACTGCTTTTTATGCAACCAGACAAATAATTTATATTCACAACAAAATAGAGAAGACTGTATGATAAACATTAACACCATAGGAAAGTTGGTGGCAGCTGACAGGCACTCTTCACATCACTATTTGAGAGCTCTTATTGGGTCAGAGATGTTCTGAGAGAAGGGAGAATGGGAGCAATAAGGATAAAAGATCCAAAAGACTAGTCTATCAAAGAATTACTCAGAAATATGGTGTTCATAACTAATCGCCTTCATTCCCATAAGAGAAACCACTTTAGCCATATCTTGGCCAGGAGCCCCCATCCCTGCAAGTGATTCCACCGCACACACAACCAAGGCTTTAGAGTCTGGCAATCCACAATTGGAATACTCTAACAACCCTATGAGGAATGAAGCACGGGGATTATCAAGCCCCTTGTGGAACGGAGGAAAGATTCCAAGAAGCTAAGTCACTTACTTAAGGTCATTTCAAGGTCATATGAGAACTTCTAGTTGAATGTTTTTTCTATTAGATAATCAAGATAATCGTCTGCCCCATAACCTCACTCCTCACATAATTTTAAAACAAGTTCATGAAGCTAACCCCAATGGAAATTTCCTTCGGCAATAAGTTAGAAAGGACTTAAAGAAGAAAATGCCATTTTATCGACATTTTTTATACATAAAGCACTGCATTGGCACTGGGATTTGGGGGTAAGCATAACAGAGAACCTCAAAAATAAGACACAGCATAATTTAGTCATCATGGCTAAGGAGTATAGCAAACACAGTACTGCCCTTATTTTTTTTATTTTTTTTTTTATTTTATTTTATTTAGTACTGTTTTTAGAATCCAAAGTCCAGGATTCAAGTTCTGTTGCTTCCATTTACCAGCTTTCTGATGCTGGTCACTTATATATTCCAGACTGTAGTGTGTTCATCCATAAAGTGAGAATAACCATGTCTACCTTGCAGGTAAGTAAGGATCACAAAAGATAAGCACAAATGTATTCTGTAAACAAATGTAAGGCATTGTCATCCTAGGCAGAAACATGAGATCTGACATTAAACTAAGGGCCATGAAAAATCATAATGTGACTTCTAGTTCTCTAGGTGAGATGCTATTGGCTACATTCTCCCACTTCCCCACGCTTCGCTCCACCACGGCCACAAATGAAGGTTCATCACAGCGGCCACCATGAAGCCAGCTGCATGTGACTATGTGGTGCTGGGTTTTAAGCAATGACCACTGACACCATGAAACAACTTTGGAAAGCAAACTTCAAAATTGATTTTTTCTTTGCCTTTATCTCCTTTAAATTACAGCAAAGAGAGGAAGAGGAAGAAAAAGACAATTTTAAGGCAAAACACTCAATTAACTTTGAAAATCAAACATAATAAACTGAATATAGATCTCTCTACTGTAACCATTCCTGTCTGCCTCCATCTATCTATCCATCTATTATCCTCCCATCTCCCTTAAGGAGACAGTCAGATGCTGAAAATGAGGCTTTTTTTCTTCCTATTTTGCTGGTGAAGTTAAACTTAATTACCCTAGAGTTCCTCATAGGGGGAAAAAAGGAATAAAATGCAGAGGAGTTTTCTTTAGTGGCTCTTCCCCTCCTTCATTTTCAAGGGAGCTGAAGGTCAAAATGTGCTTTAGTAATAATTGCCACAGATCATCCTGGAGGCTAAGCCTTGACCTTGGGATCTCGTAGCATTTGTCAAGTGCTCCTTGTGGGTATAATTAAGGCAAAACTATAGTAAATGAAAAGGGCAAAGAATGTCCTACCTTCTAGGCCTTACAAGACAGTAGACCTAGGATATGGTCCCAAGAAATAAGGAGATTAATTCATAGATACCTAAAGTTGAATCTGCCACCAATCTACACATTTGCACTGAACCAGACATTAGTATCCAAAGAGTGGATCCCTTCCCATGTGGTTGACATGAAGAATGGCCACCAGTTGCCTCATACACCGAGTATTTTTTAATCATTGGTCTTCAGTGCCTGGAGGAATAAGACACATTTACCATATGAAGGGGTAAGAGGGCCTCCTTTGTAAGTATAGGAAATGTGGGTTCTTAAATTTATAACTGTGCTGGCTCATTGAGTTTAAAGTCAATAAAATGCTATTTTTTAACAATATTAATTTCAAATTTGGTGCTGACTTAATCTTTTTAATTAACTTAATTATTTTTGAATGAAATGTGTTCATTTTTAATAACTTTTTTATGATTAGTAAAGTTATATACATGTGTGTTGCTCAAAGTTCAGAAAACAGGGAGAAGTAAAAAAAAAAAAAAATCAAAATTGCCCTTAACTCTTTTGTCCCAAAGCATCTGCTATTAGCATTTTGCTTTCTTTCCTTTCCTTCTATTGTTTCTTTTTCTATGTGTGGATGAAACTATATGGTATATGTAAAGTGTGGTGTTTTTTAGGAGGGAAGTCCTAGTTTGACTTGAACCAAATTTCTCCCCAGTTCTTTGGCAGATTCCTCTGGTCAGTTTGCATATGACACAACCATTAGCCTATAAAGAATGACAAGTAAACAGAAAATGTTGGGGCTTCTACAATGTTTTATTTCCCTGGTTTAAATTTTTTGAAAATGATAGAAAATCAATTTTAATCAAATTGCTTAATTTGCTAAATGCCGAACCAAAGTCTTAACCTGCCTATCCAAGAGTGGGTGCTGCTGACAAATTCTCTTACAATTAGCAGCATCCTAAATCCTGGAGCTACTGAATCACAAATGTTACATTTGAAAGAGATCTGAGCAACTGCAGAATCCAGCAGTTTTCAAACTGTGCTTCATGGAACCCTGGAGGAACCTTAAAGTAGTCGAGGAGTTTTCAAGTCTTAAAAAGGCAGTGGCAGGGTGAGAGAACGGAGGTTGGGGAATGGGATGGCTAAGCAAAGTTTTCTCCTTCCACTCTCACCTCTTCCCAACCAGGCCAGGTCTACTTTTGCATCCTTTACATCTTGGGTATCAAGTAAGAGTTCATTGAATAAAACTGGTTAACTCTTTAAAAAATATAAGTTGAAAATTGCTGGTATGGTCCAGATCTCTCATGTTACAATAAACCGAGGGTCACAAATATGAAATTACTTCCAAAGTCACACAGCTAATTAATATCAGAGCACAGTGGATAATCGTCATTTGGGAGATACAGCTCTCCAACACTCCATATCTTTCCATGTTGGAGGAAATCCTTATAGTGTCTAGTATACTATGAAAGCAGACCTGAGGATAGTATCCCTTTCCCAAGGTTCAAGCAGCCAAGGCATGGATGCATGACACAGGCTCAACAAACTGGATGCTCTTCACCCCATTCTAAATCTAAAGCAAATGATTCTTAGCAGAGGCCTGGCCAGATTGTTCCTTCTGCGTAGTCCCTCAAAGCCCCCTTGGTTCCTACCTGTTTTTAATACCTGCTCCTCCAGGCTCCCAGTGATCCTAGTGATTGTCCTCTTCCAATAAATGAATGTTTGGTTTGAGACAGACAGCACTTCCTAGTATATAGGATGTGTGCTGGAACCCAGTGATCCTTACTGCTAATCCACTTCTTTTTCCTCTGTACCACAGTGCCTCCCTATTAAGTCAGTTGGCTTTTTGCCATGTAGATGCCATGTAGAACAAAACACTACCCTAGGTTAAGAAAAAAGTACCCCCACTAGGAAAGATTCCTTATCATGGGATTTTATAAGGTCAAGATATAAAATCTTTCTAGGTGAGAAGTTAAGGAAAGATGAGAATTAACATTTGCTAAGCGCCTATTATGTGCCAGGCATCATTTTCTACCCTATCTGCCTCTGACCGGTAGACACTATGATCCCTACTTTACTGATGAGGAAAACTAACTCCCAAGAATGACAAATTCATTAGTTTTAGAGTAGAATCAGGAATAGAACTCAAAAACTACTAGCCTCAAAGTGAAGAGACTTAAATTTATATGTCTTACTGGACTTTCCTTTATGCTGTAGATTAATATTTGTCCCCTAAAACAGATTACTGCACCTACTATAGAGATCCTATCAAGAAATCCTAAAAGTTCAATATCCAGGTCTTTCCAGATCAACTCATTCCTACCCATTTCTCTAAAATTAGATTAGATACAAGATAGGTAAATAGATATAATTAGATTTTAAAAATATGCCAACAGCGGAGAGGTTTATTCTCCAGGTATTCCTCTACATTGGTTTTAAACCACATGGAGATTTTCTGGGTACCACATGGGGCTTTCCACCGTGCAGGAGGCTTACCACTGGGGCCATCTTTCCCCAACAGCTAACTGCACATCCCATTACTCATGTTCACTCTGTTTTCCATAACTAAATGAGCATGGCCAGAGGAGATTGTGAGCAAACCTTGGCAGAGCAGACTGGTGAAGCAAAGACATGGTGCCAAAAGTAGCCTCCAGTCACTCACAGTTTGCTCCAAGCACAGATGTCTACTCTCAGATACCAGACACCTAAGGGCAGAGCCTGGCCTCTGATTCACATGCAGGAGGGTTATCCAGGGCAGAGTCTGGCACATGGCACCCTTTACTGGAAGGAATTTGATTAATCATTCTCATTACCTTTCAATTCCATGCACCTGAGCTCATTCACCCTCTGCCCAGAATCAGCAGTCCGTGGTTTAAATGACACATGAACACTCAGATTGGCCATGATAAGCAGATAGAGATAGGGTCCCCCACTCCCCTTCTCCAGTGTGCTCTTAGGTCAGAGAGATCATCCAGATCATGCAGTACTTCATTAAATCCCTCCATCTAGCCTCATGGGCCCCAGAAGACAATATCTCCATATGTATCCTAAGCACTATGACCTTAGAATTCTAGGTGTAAATTGAAAACAAGGAGGGGGAATACGGGCTTCCTCAAAACCACCTTTCTCATTACTAGGAAAAGATTTTTTGTTTTTTTCCTAAAAGTTGTATACTTTTACATTTTACAAATATGCCCATGATCCATATTAAGCTAATTTTTGTATAAGTTAAGAGACTTAAGGTTCCTTTTTCTCCCTATGCATACTCAATGGCACCAGCCATTTGTTGAAATAGCTACCTTTCCTCCATTGAATTGCCTTTGCACTTGCAGTTGGGCATATTTATATGGCTCTTTTTCTGGGTTCTCTACTCTGTCCCACTGATCTGTCCTTCCACCAATACGACACTGTCTTAATTATTGTATCTGTATGGTAAGTCTTAAAATTGAGTAGGCTCATTCCTTCCATTTTATTATTCCTTTTCAAAATCATCTTAGCCATTCTAGCTGTTTCTATTTTCCATATAAGTTTTACAATAATCCTGTCTATCTCTACAAAAATCTTGCTGAGATTTTGATAGGAATTGTATTAAACCTCTGTTATTTGTTTCTGTGGCTGCTCTAGCAAATTACCACAACCATGGCGGCACAAAATAACAGAAACTTAGGCTCACACAGTTCTAGACATGAGAAGTCTGAAATCAAGGTGTCAGCAGGGTTGCACTCCCTCTGGATGCTCTGGGGGAGAATACCTCCTTGACTCTTCCAGCTCTGGCACTAGTGGCATTTCTTGGTTCTTGGCCGCATCTCTCTCTGTTCCATCTTCACGTTGCCTTCTCTGTGCCTGTGTTCTCCTCTGCATGTCTCTTATAAGATGCTTGTCACTGGATTTATACCCACCTTGATAATCCAGAATGATCTCCTCACGTCAAGATCCTTACTTACATTTGCAAAGACTCTTTTCAAATAAGATAACGTTTACAGGTTTCAGAGATTAAAATGTAGATATACCATTAGAAGGGCCACAATTCAACCTATTACAACCTGGATTTGGGAAGAACTGACATCTTTACTATATTGAGTCTTCCAATCCATGACACATTATAGCTCTCCGCTTATTTAGATCTTCTCTGATTTCTTTTATCAGCATTGTCTAGTTTTCAGCATACAAATAATGCATATACTCTGTTAGATTTACACCTAAGTACTTCATTTCTTGAGCAATTATAAATGGTATTTTCAATTTTGATGTTCATGCGTTTATCACAAATATAGAAATAGAATTGATGTTTGCATGTTCATTGTTTCCTCTGACACTGATGAACTTACTTTTTAGTTCTAGAAGAGGTTTTATGTGTGTGTGTTTAGATTTCTTGGTATTTTCTATGTAAACAACCATGGCACCTTCAAATAGGGAAAGCTTTGTTTCTTCCTTTTCAATTTCTATGTCCTTTATTCCTTTTCTTGCTTTAGTGCATTTGCTACAACTTCCATATTATGTTGAATAAGAATAATGACAGCAGAAATCCTTGGCTTGTTCCTGATCCCAGGGGAAAGCATTTAGTCATTCATCATTAAGTATGTTAGCTTTAGGTGTTTAATAGATGCTCTTTATCAGGTTGAGGAAGTTCCCCTCGATTCATATTTTTCTGAGAGTTTTTATCATGAATAGGTATTGAATTTTGTTAAGTGCTCTCTGCATCAATTGATATGCTGATGTGATTTTTTTTTCTTTTTCAGCCTATTATAGATTGTGTCAACTGAATTTCCAATATTGAACCAGCTTTGCATCTCTTGCACTCCATTTATGATGCAAATTCCTTTTTATATATTGCTAAATTATACATGCTAAAATTGTATTAAAGATTTTTATGACTACATTCATAAAAGATACTGTTCTGTGGTTTTCTCTTTTTTTGTGCTCTCTTTGGTTTGGTATGAAGGTAATACTAACTTCATAAAGTAAGTTGGAAAGTGATCTCTCCTTTTCTATTTTCTGAAAGAGAGTGTATATGATTGGTGTTAATTCTTCTGTTTAGTAGAATACTCCAGTGCAACCATCTAAACCTGGAGATTTCTTTTTGGGGAGTTTTTAAATTACAGATTCAATTTTCTTAATAGTTTTGTGTCTATTCAAATTATCAATTTAATATTGGCTGAGTTGCAGTAGATTGTGTTTTTTAAGGAATTAGTCCATTTCTCCTAAGTTGTCAAATTTATGTGCGCAGGCTTAATTTGTAGTATTTTCTTTTGTTTTCTATAGTAATTTTTGTTATCTACAGTGTCTGTAATATTTTCTATTTTATTTTGGTATTCGTAATTTGTGTCTTCTCTTTTTTTAATCAGTCAAGCTAGAGGTATGGCAATTTTGTCGATCTTTTCAAGGAACCATCCCCCCCCCTTTTTCCCATTGAGTCTCTAGATTATTTTTCTGTTTTCAACTTCATTAAATTTGTTCTTTATTCTTTCTTCTTGTTTTGGATTTAGTTTGCTATTCACTCTACGGATTCTAGATTATTCTAGAATGTAATAGACTTAAAATTTTTCTTCTTTCTAACATAAGCAGTTAGTTCTATAATATACCTCTCAGCATTGCTTTGGCTGTGTTCTACAAATTCTTTATACATTGTTGTTGTTGTTGTTTTTAATTTTCTAGTTTAATGTATTATTTGATTTCTTAAAACTTCCTCTTTGACTCATGGGTTATTTTGAAGTATATTGTTTAGTTTACAAGTTTTAGGAGAACTTCCTGTTATCTTCCTGTTATTGATTTCCAGTTTGACTCCGTTTTGGTTGGTGAACACACTCTGTATGATTTTAATTGTTTTAAATTTGTTGAGGTTTGCCTTATGGCCCAGGATGTAATCTATCTTAGTATGTGTTCTGTGGATGACTAGGGGAGTGAGGGGGGGAGATGTGCTTTCTGCTGCTGTTGAATGGAATGTTCTATAAATGTCAAATTAGATCTTGTTGGTTGATGGTGTTGTTTAGTTTTTCTATGTTCTTATGAACTGGATTTTTTTCCCCCACCCCCCCACCCCCCAAAATCATTTATTGAAGCCCTACTCCTAGGATGATTAGATTTGGAAATAAGCCTTTAGAGAGATAATTAAGGTTAAATGAGGTCATAAAGGTGGGCCCTAATCCAATAGGACTGTTGTCCCTATAAGAAGAAGGGACACCAAGGATGTGTGCACCACAAAGGAAAGGCCATGTGAGGACACATAAGAAGGTGGCCATCTGCAAGCCAGAAAGAGGCCTTGGAAGAAATCAAACCTGCTGAGATCTTGATCTTGGACTTCCAGATTCCAGAACTGAATCTCTGCTGTTTACTGCTGTACAGTTTTCTATCAGTTGAGAGGAGTGTGAAGTCTCCAACCAGAACTGTGGATTTGTCTATTTCTCCTTTTCATTTTATCAGTTTTTGCTCCACAAATTTTTTAACTTTGTTGTTTGGTATATATACACATCTAAGATTGCTATGGCTTCTTGGTGCATTGACTCTTTTATCATTAAATAATGTCCCTCTTTATTTATAGTCTTTGCTCTGAAGTCCAGTTTATCTGATGTTAATATAGCTATTCCTACTTCCTTTCAATTAATGTTGGCATGACATATCTTTTCCCATCATTTGGCTTTCATTCTGTCTATATTATTATATTAGAAGTGAGTTTCTTATAGATAGTATATAGTTGGGTCATGTTTTTATCCTGCCAATCTCTGTCTTGAAATTGGTATACATAGACCTCTTATATTCATTTACAGTTAATATAATTATTGATATGTTAAAACATTTTGTTATAAAATATTCTATTGTTTATTCTGCTTTTCTTTTCTCCTGTTTTCTTTTTCCTGACTTCCTGCTGATTACTTGAACTTTCTTATAGAATTACATTTTGATTTACCTATAGTGCTTTGGAGTATATCTCTTTTTGTAGCTTTTTTTAAGTGGTTGCTCTAGGTATTACATTACATATACATCACTTATCACAATCTCCTACTGCCATTATTTCACCAGTTCAAGTTCAGTATTGAAACCTTACCTTCCTTTACTCTCCCATGTTTATTATATGATTGCCTTAAATATTTCTGTGTATTTGGCTGGAACAGAGTTGTTATTTCTTAAGTTTTTGTCTTGCTAGGCTTCCCCTTTCCTATGTGGGGGCTAGGCGAGTAGGCTTTTCTTGGGGTTTTGTTTTTGTTTTTTTTTTTGTCAATGCCCAGTGTTTCCAGCTTTTTAGATTCTTTAGCTCCAACTCTGGAATACAGGAGGCAAAAAGAAAACCCAGGTAACTCACAATAGTATATTTCCTTGGATCCCAAGGTCCTTAGCTGATTTGCCCTTTTTTCTCCACCTTTCAGAGTCTTCTTATATTTTAAGTATAATGCCCAGGGTTCTTAGTTATACTTAATGGATACAATAGGGAGAAATATGTCTACCATATCTTCCTGGAAGTAGAAGTCGCTATAGCAGTGTTTTTAAAATTGGAAAATCTCATATAAAAACAGATCTGTTACTGTTCTTGAAATATTGGGACATATGGCAATACTGGGTTTGCCTTATGCATTCCAACAATATTCTTTAGCTGAATAGAAGCTGACCTGTTTATATGGAATATGTGACAATTGGAGCTGTGTTTTTTTCATTGCATTACACTCAACCTGTGTCACTCATTTATGTTACCCTTAGCCTCTGTAAGAATTTGAGTTTGCAACTTCCAGTGATGCCTCCCTGGCTAAGCATACCCATTTTCTTCCTGCCAGTCTAATGCTCTCTCTCCCTTTTCAGTCTTTCAATTCTGTATCACAAAATTCCTAAGAACCTAGATAGCAGAGATGATATTATCTTGAGGAGAATGTGTGTGCATGTGTGTACACATGCACATAAATGTGTGTCACAGAGGAGGGGATAAGTTGAACAGGCAGAAAGGAGAATTTGCATTGAGATTGAAGCACGGAGACTTCACTTTAAAGGATTCCTTATTAGTAATGAGAAGGAGAAAAGGCTATGAACACTCATCTGTTAATATCTTCTGCAACAACATACCTACCTCAGAGCCTCTGTACCTGCTGTTTCCCCACCTGGAACATCCTTCCTCAAGACTAATGCACTTACATTGCATTAGCACTTGGGTCTTAAGTCAAATGCCACTTACTCAGAGGTATCTTTCCTGAATACCCTATCTATCTAAAATACCTACCTATCCAAAATAGCCCTTTTTTATTGCCAATACTTTCTCTCCTTTACAGGATTTTTCTTTGCAGCATTTAATAGTACCTGAAAACACAATATGCATACGTTTTGTTTACTTGTTTACTGCCCATACCTTTGAGGATGGAGACCTTGTCTGCCTTATTTACTATTGCATCCCTGATTCCTGGCACATAATAGTAGCTTACTAGGCATGTAATGAATGGATGAATCATGTCCTGAAACATCTTAGTAAGAACACTAACAAACTAGAAAGTGTTCAGAATAGGATGATAAAACATTTATAACCATAAAAATGCTGAACAACTGAGGGATCTCAGATTGAAGATATTGAAAGGTAAGATGATCACTCTCATCAGATATTTAAAGTTTTGGTTATTGGAAGAAGGAGTAAATATGTTCCAAATGGTACCTCTATAGTCAACTTGCAAAGAAAAAATTGGCTCCCACTATAAAGAAGAATTTTCTAATAACTAGAAATTCTTCAACAGTGAAATATAGTGAGTTCCCACTCACTGAAACCGGGTAAGCAGAACTAAATAACTATCTCAAGGGTCAGCTGTGAAAGGAATCCCAACTCTGCTTGGGAACTTTGGGTAACTTCCAAAGTCCCTTCCAACCCCACAATTCTAACATATTTTAAGGGATACAGAACTGGGCTTTCATTTTTTACACTTCCAGGAGGTACTCCAGACAGTATCACTGAGGCAAGGGCTTAGCTTAAGAGAGTTAATTACAGGGAGTTTAGGAAACATAAATCTATCAAAAAGTTTAAGTATCTACTAGTGTGAAATATGAAATAATTGGTTTTTACATAACAGTGTGTTACAATTGCAACTCAATGACAGATTTCTTTAGAAACTAAGATGGGAAACATTTTATTTTCCCAATGTGCCTTTGAGTTGTAAAAGCTATTTCCTCACAAATACCACGACTTCAGTTTAGGCAATTACTAATTGATGGTAACTGCAATTATAGAGCAAATCTCAAATAAATATAACACCACACTGGTTGTAGCACAATTTTTATGGAAATTATATTTTTTAGTCCAAGTGGATTTTTTGAAGCTTCAAAAAATACTTATGAACATGACTTATTTAAAAGATCAAAAGAAACAAAATTTTTAAAAATACAAAATTCTAGGTATAATTTGATAAGTTCTCATTAACCCTTACTTTTAACCATTGATTAGTGAAGCTTCCTTTTTTTAAGCAGTAAAGAACCATAAAACTCATACTAAAGATTTCTTTGGAGTCAAAGTCCCCTTAGGCACATAAACACCTCTGGCTCAATCTACAGCACTTTAGAAGTTGGCTTCTCTAACCCGAGATATAATCAAAGAATGCAAGATCCCATTATCTAATATTTACAGAATTATAATTCTAATGCCCACCATAACTAAATATGAATCAGTATGTAGGAAGCCTTAGAACCCACAAGGGATCTATTTTTTTACCACGACATTTTCATGCTTACATGGAGTTTCATGCTCAAACTCTCCATCTTCTATTATTCAAACAAACCACAGAAGTTCAACGATTTATCTTCCCAACACTAAATAAAAGCACACATTCAAAGCCAAAAGTTTTTTTAAAAGAATATTGCAAATATTATTCTGGCAGCTCGTTAGAACCTTCAGATCCAAGGTAAAAAGCCTATTAACACACAGGTCTTTTTTTCCTCCCACGGAGATAGTACAGAAAAAGTGGGTGATGAGTTTTCCTACCTTCCTTATCAAGTCCATTTCAATGGCTCTGCCAGGAATTCAGGAAGGTTCCATCTCATTTACATATGGCACCAGCTATCTCTCTTGCCCTGCATTTCCATCACACCACTGGTTCTTCCTCCCACTCCCACACCCTCACATCCAGCCGTCCTTCCTTTGCTGTTGGAGCACCACACTGAGGGAAGAACAGGCACTCTGATCTCGGCTCCATCCAGGAGATACACGTAATACCCGTGCTGGCTCTGTGAACAGCTTTAATTCACAGGCACCGCAGAGAGGATACACAACCACACGGCTTTGTCCCTGGTTTACAGATTTCTGATGAGTGTTTACATATTTAAGACACAGCTGTTTTTGCATTAAGCTATCTCCACACAGGTGGAATATCTGTTCATCAGCTGAAAAAGAGGCTATTAGGAGCAGCCAAAGACAGTTGCCATAGGCTGCTGCTGTGGCGCGTACGTGCTTCCTCTGTGGCACCTGCTTCATGGTGAGCTGTCTGACGTTGTTGCACTCAAAACAGCACCTTTCCCATCTCAGCCCTCCCGCTCCCATCCTGCTGACAACCACTTTCCCCTCTGACCTCAGAGGAATACATAGCTCCACTATGAAAGGCTCCCTTTTCCTTTGGACTTGACATCCCTGACCTCTCAAGTTTAATATACTTGAGATACTTTAAATGTTAAAGTTCAGGGTTTAAACAGGACAAGGTTATCTGGGTCTTGAGACTGCACACCAGTTTAGATACTTCCTTTCCAGGAAGCCCAGAGCCATGGTAACGTCATGAATATTTGATAGAGCCTTTGGTGCGTTAACCCAGAACGGGTTCATTATTCTACCTAAGCTTCCTACCCTAATCATTCCACCTGACCTCTTCTAATGTCTTCTGCACCACGATACTGCCATTTCTTTTTTATAATATACATATTTTACCTAATTTCATTCAAGAGGAAGGGGAAGAAGATGACTGTTTATTTAAAAACACAAGAGAAATAAGTATTTGAACACCTACTATGGGTGAGTACCCATGTACAAGGTTTTCAACATACCTTATCATATCCTTACTTTTTAGATGATCTCGAAGAACTCTAAAAACATACACAGCACCAACACCTTGCAACTGATAAAACCAGAAATCGAATCTGATATTATCTGACTCCACAGAAAATATGCTTTCCTCTATGCCACACTCTCTCATATTGTCCTGCAGTTCTGTAATGTCATTATGCCACTGTGTGTATGTCACAGTATTAAGAGACAGACTCTGAAGCCAGAACGCCTAGTCAACACTATCCATGATTGTAGATGAGTCACTCACTGTACCTCCCTTTCCTGTAAAACGGGGGATAACACTAGGGCCTATCTTCATTGGTTTCACTGGGGTTCAGATATGTTAACGTAATCATGCTTAGAAAAATACCTAATACATATTAAGCACTATGTAAATATAAGTAGTTTTTGTAAATCTGACTTCCCCAATGGAGTATAAACTCTTTGAAAATCAGAGTAATCTACCTCTTGTATTCACATGAGTATCAAAAGTAGATACTCTGCGGTTTGCTGGATTCATTCTTTTATTGACTGATACTCTTTCCATTGCTTACGATCCAATGTAGAAGGAACTTCAGCCATCAAGACCTTTACCTTCAGGCCTATAAGCACTGTTTCCAAAGTTTACAGTTAAAAAAAACAACAACAACTTAAAGTTTAGGGTTCAGTCCAACCTTAGACATCTATAGATCGTCACACTTTAAATTTAGTGTGACAATTGATGCTCCTCAAAGTATGAGGATGGTATGAAATTGACACTTGTTCACCACTCATTTATTTGCTCATTTATTCATTCATTTACAGACCCTTTTTTTTAGGTTGCTGAGACAGGCACTAGGGAAAACTTAGAGTCTAGATGTGAGCAAAGGTGAGTAAAGCAAATGCTTACAATGCAGTCCGGTACCTGCTATAACAAATGGGATAAAATTTGTAAGAACTACTTAACTATTTCAAAGGAAAGCATCCCAAGGAGGTAACATTCAAGCAACTTCGGGAAGGACGAAGAGGCAGCTACAAAATAGAGGGGTGAAGGAAGAGGGAACATTATGTGCAATACACACACACGAAAAAAGTGTAATAGCAAAATTGGGGTGAAATCGGTAAATTCTGTGTTCCTGGAACATGGGCTACATTGGCTGGCTGTGAAGAGTTGAGATGGGAAAACAGTTTGGTGTCCAGATCACTATGTTGGAATAATTGGAGCAAGGAAGGATTGGAGACAAGGAAATCAATCAGAAGACCAGGATAGTGGCATGATCTCAGCCTTAGCATTGTGGGTGGAGGAGGCATCAGAATAGCTATGAAAGATCCTCAGAAAGTAGGACTGGCTGGACTGGTGACAAATGAGTAGAGAGGGGAAAAAAATAAATGATGACCCCAAATACACTAATTTGCTTTTTTTTTTAGTGATGTATTTAACATGAGCAGACTCACGGGGTGAACTTTTTTAAATTTAAATTCAATTAGCCAACATATAGCACATCATTATTTTCAGATGTAGTGTAAAATAATTTATCAGTTGTGTATAACACCCAGTGCTCATCACATCACATGCCCTCCTTAAGGCCCATCACCCAATTACCCCATCCTCCCACCCACCTCCCCTCCAGCAACTCTCAGTTTGTTTCCTATACTTAAGAGTCTCTCATGGTTTTTCTCCCTCTCTGATGACTTCCCATTCAGTCTTCCCTCCCTTCTCCTATAACCCTCTGGGCTGTTTCTTATATTCCGTATGAGTGAAAGCATATGATAATTGTCTTTCTCTGATTGGCTTATTTCGCTCAGCATAACACCCTCCAGTTCTATCCACGTCAATGTAAATGGTAAGTATTCATCATTTCTGATGGTCGAGTAATATTCCATTGTATATATATATATAGCACATTTTCTTTATCCATTCAGCTGCCAATGGACATCTCAGCTCTTTCCACAGTTTGGCTACCGTGGACATTACTGCTATGAACATTGGGGTTCAGGTGCCCTTTCGGATCACTACATTTGTATCTTTGGGATAAATACCCAGTAGTGCAATTGCTGGGTCATAGGGTAGCTCTATTTTTAAACTTCTTGAGGAACCCCCATACTGTTTTCCAGAGTGGATGCACCAGCTTGCATTCCCACCAACAGTGTAGGAGGGTTCCCTTTCTCCACATCCTCACCAGCATCTGTTGTTTCCTGTCTTGTCAACTTTAGCCACTCTGACTGGTGTGAGGTGGTATCTCATTGGTGTTTTGATTTGTATTTCCCTGATGCCAAGTGATGTGGAGCATATTTTCATGTGTCTGTTGGCCGTTTGTATGTATTCTCAGGGTGAGCTTTTCTCTTTAAACCAGGATAATACGTATACAGAGCCCTTTTCCAGTTAGTGCTTAAGATTCGCTAATTGAAATGACTGAGCCTCACCCTGTTATCAGTATTTTTGGCTTTTGCTTACATATTTTCTTCTTTGAACTAGTCTCATAACATCATCAATTACACTTAACTAAACCCTATTGCAAAGTGAGGCCATCTTCTCTACCAGCTTATAAACTGACTGGAGCCAGAAAAAGAAAAAAGAAAAAAAAATAAAGGAAAAAAAAGCCTTGGCTTCCCAAACCCACACAGCTCTGTTTTGGACTCTAGGTCAAGGTATTGCCAATAAATACCAGTTAAAATGCAAATGCCCCATCTTGAGCTGTTAATACACTAACCTGTTTAAAGTATCAGAAAAGCAGAAAGGAGGCTAGGAAGACAAAGTTTGAAGGAGAAGAGAGAATGGGTTCATTGACATGGTTAGAAGCCAAAAACTGCCCAAAGCCACAGATTCGAGAGAGGACAGGAAATGGAATAGGATGAGGGAAGCTAAAGGATAGGAAAAGCAACTGGACACCAGGCACTGGGAAGAAGGGAATCAACACTCCAAAAATCGGAAAAAGAGGCCACGTATGAAGAAGCCTAGCCTTGCCAACATTCTGAAGACTGCTTTCACACATATAATAGCATTTTCTTTTGCATAAACCTTTTTTTTTTAAAGATTTTATTTATTTATTTGACAGAGAGACAGCCAGTGAGAGAGGGAACACAAGCAGGGGGAGTGGGAGAGGAAGAAGCAGGCTCCCAGCGGAGGAGCCTGATGTGGAAGGCAGACGCTTAAGGACTGCACCACCCAGGCGCCCCTCTTTTGCATAAACCTTTAGCGACAAAGCACCATTGCATCTGGTAGTCCTGCCATTTAATAGCTGTGTGATATTGGACACATGATTCAACCTCTCTGAGCCTCAGTTTTCTCATTTATAAAGTAGGGCTATAGAAAGAACTTTAACAATTTCATTTCACAGGTGGATGCATTTCAGTGTACAGAAGATTAAGTGATTGATATAGGGGCCCCAGAACCCACAAAACCAGGGCTGGACCCTGGATCCTCTGACTTCCAGTTTGGTGAGTATTTCTACTCACCTGTGGTGCTGGTTCAACCTGGGAAACCAGCATGTGACCCTGGTAAGGAGTAATTTGTAGAACATGGACAGATCGTGCTCACTCTGTAACCCTGCCCCAGTTTACAGCTCAACTAGGAGATCTAGTGGTCAGGAAGTAACCTCTCATGACCATATCATTAAGTCTTTCTTAGGACTCTCTAAAACTTCCAAAATTTATTCTTAGGGGCTTGGGAACTCATAACAGTTCAATATTATCTAAATCCATAGCAGATGGCCACACCCATGGTATTTTTACATCTCCAATTTTTTATATCTCATTTTAGGAAGCATGTGAATGGCATAGAAACAAAGTCCCACCAGGGCACCAGTGTTGAAGTCCCAACACCTCTGGTCACAAACTCAGGCTGGGCTCATAGCTTCCCCATGTTCTGCACTTTAGTAACAAGTGTTGTTTCCTACACTGTTTTGTAAGTGCTCTTGAGTTTCTCTCTGTGTAAAACATATTTCACTTTGCATGTCCAATTATAAAATCCTCAAGCCACCTTAATCAGATAAAGGATAAGTAAGGCCAACCTAATTTAGGAAAAAGACTACATAATGGTATTTTAAATGGTAATTTTCTTACGTCCCCATAGCTAAAACTGCCAAAGCACTACCTGGTAAAATTTATGAAGTACCAGCTTCAGTGAATAGATAGGAGAGGCTTGTAATTCACGTATCAATTGTTTGTAAGGAATAGGTACTTACGAGACCTTTTAAAGTCATTCCCCAGACCTCTGTTGAAAACCTACTTAGTGGTAGGAATAAAGAAAATATTTGCCTTTAGTGTTGCAATAAGATCTTTCCCCCACAGCTTTGTTTACATTACCAATTTGCATTATCTATACCTTGGAAGAAAGCCTGTGAGAGGCAAATGTAAACTTTGACTCAAGGAAAATCCAAATGAAATCAGTACCAGATTCAGAAAAATGCCTAGATGTTCCAAATGCCCAGTTGCCAGTTTATCCCTTTCTTATTCCAAATAATAAAAAATAAATAAATATAAATAAATAATGCAACAACAATAACAAAAACAAGAAAAACAAAAACAAACCCTTCCCAAGGTAGGTTTTCTTTCAACTGAACCAAGTCCTCTTTCCTTTGGTCGCTGTTTCTCTTAAGAGATAATGGCCATACATTTATGAAAGGACCTCACATACAGGGTCAACACAGAGTAGTTGAGCCCAAATAAATGACTGATGATTGTTAATTTCAAGCACACAATCAGTATTTCTGGATGATGAGAACGAGGTGACTACAAGAGCAATGTAAGTATGGAGCCTCTTCGTTCCTCAATGAATAGAGGGGGATTCATTTATTGACTGGTTTTATTGAGCCCATGGTGGTTTTATTTAGCCCGTGCTTTCCAGGAGCCACCTTGGGTCTTTGACTACCATAGACTAAGCAAGAAAAAGCCAAGAAATCACGTTTGTCTTCTGAGATATACACATTTTTATAAGTATACCTGGTCCAGGGGCACCTGGGTGGCTCAGTCAGTTAAGCACCCAACCCTCAATTTCAGCTCAGGTCGTGATCTCAGGGTCATGAGATCGAGCCCAACACTGGGCTCTGCGCTTAGCACAGAGTCTGCTTGGGATTCTCTCTCCCTTACCCTCTTCCCCTCCTGCTTATGCTCTTTTTCTCTCTCTCTCTCCCTTTGCTCTCACTCTCCCTCTCTCTCTCTCTCTCACTCTCCCAAATAAATGAATACATGAATAAATAAATAAATCTTTAAAAAAAAGAAGTACACCTGATCCCACTAACTGCCAGTAGTACAGAGCAGCAATAAAAATTTTAAAAAACTGTTGGTTAGTATTCAGGGAACAGAAATTTCCAGCACATTTCAGATAAAGAAGCTGAAATTGTGTAGCTGGAAAGCATCAGGAATGAGAATGAGACAGGGGCAAAGAGCCCACTGGGTTGGTTGAAGAGCTGTCCCTGCCCCTACAGAGAATCTCCTATCTGAAGGGTGGTGGAGGGGCAGGAGATAATCTTCACAGCTGACCCTCAGTAACTGGTGCTCAGCTAAAGACCTCACTCTGTGCCTTCCTGAGCTTGAGCCCGTGTAGAAAAAAGACAAGAAGGAAATATACCAATATGATTAAAGTGGTTGTGTCTGAATAGAATTATGGGGGATTACCATTATTCTTTGTGCTTTCCCATACTTTCAATATTTTCAACTATAGGTAGGCATTAATTTTAAATACATAACTTTTGTTAAATATGCACTTTTATTTAAAAAAAATTAAACATTAAGCACAACAATGACCGGATAACCAGCTAGATGGCAAAAGGAGAAAGTTCTGTAAGACCTAACTTGTCCTGGCAAATCATTAGCCATGGTAACCTGCATGGGTGACAGCTTCATCCTTCCTAATAATCGTTAGTATTTTCTTGGTGATATTACCATAGCTACTGTTTATTGAGAGCTTACTCGTGTTTAGTGCTACACTAAGAGCCTTAGGTTTCTTCTCTTATTTAATTATCAGAACGTCTTTATGTGCTGGGCACTGTCATTATCCCCATCTACACAGGAGGAAACTGAGACTTGAGGGGTCAGGCAGCTTGCTAAAGAAAACATGGCAAGTGGGTGACTACTGAAACCACGATATGAAGCCAGACCTGAGTGCATGCTCCCAAATCACTAGTAAAAATCAGAACTTGCCTAAACATCACCTTTTACCCTTTTCTCTACTCTACATTGCCCCTACACTCACTTGGGCCTCTTGTTCAGCACACCCTCTCAAATGTAAGCTTTTTGGCAGACAAATTTTTTTATGTTTTGTCCACTGCTATGTCACCAGAGCCAAGAATAGTGCCTTCACATAACAGACACTCAATAAACATTTGCTGGGTTGATGAATAAACTTTAACACATCAGATTCTAACCACAATATTATCTTTGCAGTTGTCCAATGTCTACAAGCCAAGTCGTTTCCACTCTTTCTCAATCTTCTATGATCATCATAGTTCTACTGTTCTCTGAACAATTTTCCTTTACATACTAGACTCCTACCCAGACAAACCCTTGCAGCTTGTGATGGCTTATGACAGAGTTCTAGCCATTGGACTATAGATGGAAGTGATATGTCCACCTCTAAATCTGACCCATAAAAGCCGAATCTTCCAATCTCTCTTCTTTCATCTGCTGGGTGCATAACTGAAGCAGCAGATGGAAGAAGCCAGGATCCCTGAGTGTCTGCATATCTTCTCTACTCAGCTGACCTACTCTGGGCCCAGGCATAAGCAGGAAATAAACTTTTATTTTATTAAGTCAATAAATCTTGGAGTCATTTGTTATAGCAGCTACTCTTCCCTAATACATAACCACTTCAGTTACAGTTATTTGAGCATGCAAATATGATATATATAGATACACACACACACATAGTATGATATAATTATCATATATACACACATTTACATCATATATCATATAGTACGTACAGATATATATAGACACACATATATATATCATATATCATATATATATATAGTATGTCTGTACATATGTGTTTATATAAACATTGGTAAATTATGTACAAGAATGAGATACAGATGAAATAAAAATATTTTAAAATGTCTTGCTAATCAACGTGGTTCTTCCATTGTACTACTAAGCAACATTTCAAGGCACATTGGGACTTAGGGAAAGGTTTGTTATTAACGACGATGAAAACAAATCTATATTTCAAATGGTCTTCTTGATGATATTTTTGGTGGCTGATTTTATGTCACTCTAATCAGGAGTGACATAAAACATATTGTTTTTATGTCATAACATGGTTGACAAAGAGCTCAAAACTAGGAGTAGAGGTGACAGCTCTGCCATTTTCTTGTTGCCCACTTGTAACATCGGTATTATTTTCAATCCAAGGTCTCCTTAAAGGAGTTTGTAGAAAACACTTTTCTATTTTGTGAAGGTTAGTTTCATAAAAACTAGATCACGTAATCCATAAATCCACTTTACCAGGCACAACTACAATGTGATGCCTCAGTTTGCCGAGGGCAAATGAACAGATGAAAGTACCACTATCAAACTTTCCTTCCCTTGAAGATATGTGTATCAAACCCTGCCCCTCCTTCAAGACGTGTAAATACGATATGAGACATGTAGTCATCTAACATCAGACATCTGAGGATGCTAGGATGAAGGCACATATTTAAAACACCTTAAACTTAAAATTTTCCTATTTCATTATAAAATAAATTGAAGTTTTAGCACTTATGAACCCTGCAATGGGCACATTCTATCTTTGAGGCTACTGTTCTGTCAGGTGTTTCAGACATCCAAATCCTAGCGCTCTTGATTTCTGAAGTCCATAATCTACCTCCACGCTATGCACAGAGTAAGACAGCTGAGATCACTCCACCTAATTCTCTCCAGCTGTAGCCCCCTACACCTCCCCAAAGCCAGAGTTTTCCCTGTTAACATGGGGTAGAACCCTTGGTCTCCGTTCCCAGTGACACTGATAGATATTAACCAAGCTTTCTATGATTTGCTCTACGTCAAATTACAGAAGAAACAAAATCGTATCCTATCCTCTGAAGTCCATGCATATGGCCAAAAAAGTGACTGAGAAGTAGTGTGATTTGGTGACAAGACCCAGGGGCTATGAGTGGTAAGATCCAGGTTCCATTGGACCATCTCTTCAATGAAGTCAACATGGCCCTTTGTATATCAGTCTCCTCGTATATGGGACAGGAACAGTAATGCCTGCCCTACTACCTGGGGCTGTGAAATTAGTAGAAAAAGAAAAAGAACCACGAGAGAAGAGGCTCCTTATAGCCCTGGTTTGGGTGGGCTGCATGAGACCTCCAGAGAGGCTGCAAATTGGCAAAAGTTCGAGAAAAGAGGTTCACAAAAACGGTAAGCCTGTTATCTGACACCGTCTTTCAGGAAATCTTGAGTAACTTAGAACACACAGGACAAGAAAAATGCTTAAAAAATTTTTTAGATTTTTGATTCCTTTAATGAAGAGTCGTGAGAAGGAAGGCTCAGAGTGGGTAAATGAAGGAGGAGCAAGGCTTCCTAGGGGCTCAAAGTACAGAACGGGCAGCAGACTCTCCATTGGGGCAGAGCACAGAGCTGGAGGCTGAATAGTAAAGATCCAGGCAGAACGCTGTGACTGGCTTTGAAGTCAGGACTGATTTCAAATTCAGGCTCTGACATTGACTGAATCTGGGTGATTTAACCAACCTATATATGCCTCAGTTTCATCCTAAGTCAAGTAGGTACAATAATACCTATTTGTATCATGCTTATGAAAATTTAATGAAACTATAGCTATGCCTGATGTACTCTAGGACTTGGCACATAATAGGTTCTCAATAAATAGTTATCTCCTTCACCATCATTATCATTCACTTGTCTTGCCCTTGCTTAGCCCGTCTTTAAAAGGAAATAGATGAGGCATAACTAACATTTGCCAAGTACTGAAGGGTTAGGCTTGGCAAGCCCTTATCAACATCAGAGGTTAGAGAAGTACTTTGCGGTGGGTCATGCAGAGGGGATGTTCATGCCCTACAAGACCTTGCCAAGAAGTCACGGGTGATAAGCAGTGAAAACAAAGCAACAAACCCCGGCCAGATTGGAGGAGGGGCAGCGGGTAAGCAGCCGGCAGCCAGCAGCAGGAATGACCTTACTGACTCAAGGACACTCTAAATGAAATGCATGAAGAGCAAAGAGGAAGACAGGAAGGCCTGGAAGATTTGACGAGGGGATCTTACTCCTTCACCACTAAAAAGGACCCACTTGATCCAAGTCCTTAGACTCAATCTAACCCTTCTTATGCAATTGCTGTTGCCTCAAGCCCTGTCTGAACAACCTGGCTCTCCACAGTTCACATTGCACTAAACTCTGTCCTTAGAGAAACAACCAGAAGGCCTCCCTCAACAGTGTCTCCCACTGCCACATGAGCTGTTTATCAAGTCTAAAGTCATGTGTAGAGAGCCCACGGAGAATCACGAGTTTTGATCCCCCTTATACCCACAACAGGAGGCCATAATTCTTACAGATAAATTTAATTTTTTTTTTCATAAAAGACAAGAGAGAGAAAGAGTAAGTAGATGATTTGGTGCATCCCCCTTACCAGGACTAGACAACTCAAAATTCTCTCCTTCTTCACGGAAGCCCTGTTATGCATAATGATATGAAAAACATCCCCGTTAAGAACAGGTTGTGTTTGAAGTGCTCTTATGTATGCCCTTTGAAGAAGACAGAGTAAATCCTTCTTGGTAAAAGGGGAGGCATTGATTATTTAATTAAACAAAGTAGTTATTGACTTTTTTAAAGCAACAGGCAAAATTCTCACAAAGAATAGAATTTTTATAATATGTGTATCTCTAATTCCTGTTCCTGAAAATAAACTAGCTGAAAATTCAACCTGTGAGGAGAAAAAAAAAATGTGTTTCAAAGGAGAAACATATTCTGAAAGAATTAATGTGCAAGCAGAAACTGGAGTATCTTCCTACAATAGCAACTTGGCCTTTGAAAAGTATTTTGATTTGATTGCTATTAAAATATAAATCTGAATAACTTCACCAACAAGGGGAGTCATTTCAGGAAGCGGAGGTGAGAGCTGTACCAAATCCATAAAGGATATTTGCAAAATACCTTGTAGATAATACAAACCATGCCACTTAATCAAGTATTGAAAAGGTTCAAATTAATCCTGACTTCACTACAGTTAATATAAATGTCCCAAGTCAATAAATCTTGATATTGATTAAACTACCCCTCCCCACTCAATTCAATTTTTAAGACCCACCAGTTCCCCACAGGCAGAAGGGGCAGATGTGACAATAGCGATTTACAAAATCAATATAGCACGAGAGATCTAGAGAAATTAACTACAGGAGAGATGACCCATTAAATCATCCAGTCCATCTCCGGCTCCCTCTTGGCCCCTTGTAGGCTATTCTCTTCCAATATATTTGAGTCACTTTACCTAAGTTAAGTTGTAGAGGTTAACAGATACGAGGGCTTATTCCTTTTCCCAAGAAACTGGTCCCCTCTCCTACCTCCCAATGTTGAGCCCCATGTCTCACTCTACATCAATTAATTCTCAACTCTGGTAGCATACTACGTTCACCCAGGGAGCTTTTGAAATATACCAGTGCCAGGACTGAGGCCCAGAGATTTTTATTTAGTTGATCTGGGGTAAGACCTGGGCAATATTGAGGATTTTTTTTTCTTTTAGTATCTATGTGATTCTAATGTTTTAGTATCTATCTTTTAGTATTTAGTATCTAATCTTTTAGTACCTATGTGATTCTAATGTGAGTCTAATGTTAAGAAATTTGGAGAATCAGTTCTCTACAAGTTCAAAAGTCTTATTTCTTATTTAGGTTTTGAATGCTTTCTTGTTGATCATATTAACATTAACTCAGTACTACCAGACTAGGAGTAAGATTATAGATGACAATAAATCAGCGAGTCCCGGCCGGCTGAGGAGCACTAGCTGAGAACCCCTGCTGTGGGAAATCATTATCTCTGATCAGAGTATGGCATACATCGCAGGTGGATTGTGGCACCTGAGAAGGAAAAAAACTGGCTGAGGACTACGCTTTAAGAGGAAAAGAACTTTCCCAGCAACTATACCAGGAGCAGTTAACCACATGGAGAGCTGCCAAAGATAGAAACCCATCAGACTTGGCATACCTCTGTTGATCATTTTTTAAAAAGATTTTATTTCTTTATTTGAGAGAGAGAGATCACGGGTGAAGGAGAGGGGCAGAGGGCAAAGCAGACTCCCCACTGAGCAGGGAGCGCCACGCACGATGCCGGGCTGGATCCCAGGACCCTTGGCTCATGACTTGAGCCAAAGGCAAAGGCTTAACCGACTTAACCACCCAGGCACCCCTCCTCTGTTGATCATTTTAACTTTAGCTTTGGGAGGAAATAAAATTTAAATATGAATACAAAAAAAAGCACACCTGTACAATCTAAAAGCTAAGTTTTGTTGACTCCTTCCCATATACAGGCACAGTTCTGAGTGCCTTAGTATATTACAACTAAGTCTCACCACAACCCTAAGAAGTAGGCGGTACTATAATCCCATTGCAGAGATGAAGAAACGCAGGCACGCAAGGTTCCACAGGTAGTAGGTGACAGCGTTGGAATTCCAGTTTAGCAGAGGGACTCCAGAGCCAGTGCTCTCGATCCTCAGTCTCAACCACTTTACAGAACTAGACATAAAGCAGTTGTTTCTAACATTACCACACATAATAATCACCAGAATAAATATTTTGAACAACTGACCGGGCCTTTTGCCTAGAGATTCTGACTCCGTAGCCTGCGTGGGGCCCATGAACTTGCATTTACAACAAACACGGGAACACCTTTTGACACGGTTAAACTCATCAGAGAAGTTCGCGATGGGAAAATACAGCATTTTCGGCAATTAGGAGGGGAACTAGCAGCCTTGCAAAAAGTACCTGCAGAAGCTGGAGCAGAACTTAAGCTACAAAGAGTTAAGGATGCACGGCCAGTGAGGGGCAGCTCCTCTTCCAAAAAGCATCTTGGTTAAGGGTAGTACTTTGAGGAAAGTTATTTTTAGCAGAGGAGAAAGTGCCAGAAGAAAAGGAGAGATTAAAAATTCAAGAAAGACCAGGAGAAACTGATGATGGAACAAGGTTCTAGAGAAGGCAGGAGGGGGCACGGCAACTGCAGTGAGTCCACCTGCCAAAGCCTCCATCACAGGAGAGGCCTCCCAGAAAGATGGGCTCATGCCAGGCCCCTTGGCACTGTGTCTAGCCGTACAGGAGCGTACTTCCAAACCAGTACTGGATAGCAAGGTTAATAACAATCTTAGGAAGAGTTTTTCAAAGTCTCTTGAAAAGGAAAAAAGAACCGTAAGCTACAACATTACCAAGGCAAGTCCAAACCCTCACGGGTACCAGCGCTAGGCTCGATTGGCATGTTGCTCCTGGAGGACCATCAGCTGGCGAGCGTGGAATTCTCTTTTACGTGGGGTTGCTTCTCTAGTCCGGGAGCTCACAACCCTGACTGCAGAACTGGCTACGTAATTTACGGGACTAGGCACAAAATGAAAATGTGGAATCCCTTGTTCAAAAATTATTAAGAATTCCAAGATGGCAACAAGGGAGCCTTAAACCAAGTGTGGGGCCCTTCTAAGCACTGTGACTGCACAGTTTGCCTACCCAGGACTCTGGCCCCGCCTGGCTGCACTTTAAAATTCTAATGCCCAGGCCACACCTGAGACCCATTAAAACTAGAACCTCTAGGGGTGAGAACCACACATCAGAATTTTTCAAAGCTCCCCATTGACTCTAGTGTGCAGCAAGGTTGAGAACCACTGCTTACTTGTCATAGAATCTGACTTAATACCAGCTTTGAAAATCGTTTTCTTTAAGAAATTATACCTGAAAAAAATTTATAATGGCCCCACAAAATGAACCGTAGCCCCATTTACACACTACTGAATCACATTCTGCCACCTACCCATTCCTATAAACTGGCTCAAATTATTAGTATAAAAGAAATAATAAAAAAAATCTCTTCCTGTAATAAATACACATATTGCCATACAAAAAAAAAAAAAAAAAAAAGGCAATTTGAGCAATGGAGACCATGCTGCATTCCTTTAAGGCCCCTGTCTGAATTTTCTTGGCTCTACCAGATGATTTCTTCCAGGGTCTGGGCACTGGCCCAGAACTCATCCACCCTTCTGAATAATGCATGACACAAGGCCCTTCCAAGCAACAGTGAGCTTCAGATGGAATGCTCAGTTAAGGCCGGAGAATCTGACCCTCACCAAATCCAAAGCTTGGGATTTATCCCAAGAGACAGGATCAAATGAGGGTGATCATTCGAGCAGCATAGCCGGGCAGCTCCCAGCCGGATGCATAGCTACCCGAGAGTTCTTAGCCACAAACTCAGCCGTCGAAGGAAAAGAGCTGCTGTAGTGAAGAGAAGAGAGAGGGGCTTCCCACAGGAATCTAAGACCACAAATGCATTAGGGAAGCCAATTGTTTCATAGTGGTCTTTAAACAAGCAGTACAAGTTGGGGCAAATTATGAGACCTCCAGTGGTGCCCCTTCAGGATAACAGCAAGGACTGAGGTCTTTCATTCGGATCCTACCCGCAACAGAGCAGCAGGGAATGATCAAGAGGTAGAGTCCACGGGTTAGCATCCTGGCCCCACCAGTTAGTAGTTGTGTGACTTCCTTGTGCCTCAGTTTCCTCACCAGAAAAATGGAGCCAATAAAGTACAATCGAATTGCTATGAAGGTTAATTCAGATAATCCACTTATGGTGCTTAGAAGAGTGCTTAATACATGGTAAGCAAAATGAAACCAAGGTTCAAAGAGCTTAAGTGATTGGCTCCAGGTTCCACAGGTCAGTAAGAGTAGAGCCAGGACTGAAACTCATGTTACCCATATTATATTCTCAAGTCCCTTCTCTCACTTGAGAACAGAGCCGAGACCCTCTCAGCAGCCCTTCCTGTGTGGTATGCAGCACAATCACAACTTGTGGTAAGTGAGGCAAGAATTAAAGGAGGTGATGTAGGTAAAGCTGGGGACGACTTGCCGGTCACAACATGAGCACTCAATCCATGTCTGCTATTGCTATTACTGCCATCGCTATCATACAATTGATGCGCTACCAGGAAAATCACAAGTAACTTGACCATGTCCACCGTACTGGAGACTCACTTGCAGAGCTAGCTATCTTAAGAAACCTGATGTCCAACGCTTTGGTAAAAACAGAGTTCTTTCTGGTACTGTTATTAAAATCACCCACTTAAATTGGCCTGTGCATACCCTGGGAGCCTATTATCGGTCATGCTTGAAATAATAGAAGCCATACTTCCAAGCTATCATGAGCAAGGGAGAGGGCAAAGATGCAATTTTAGAAAGAAGTCCAACTTCAAAAACCTATGGTCCCCCAGCCAGAGTTTGGCCAGTATGGAAATGAAGCCTAACAGGAAAAGGAACTATGACCACCGTGTCCTCTAAAGGCCCCGCTCTACAAGAGAACATGTATACGACTCTGTCAAACCCAACTCAGCTTTTATTGCTGACATTCATATAGACATAGTGCTAGGCCCTTGGTGAGGGCCCATAGGCAGCCATATTGGGGTGGTCACCCTACTGTTTAGTGGAAACTTCCTGATCGATCAGATGGCATTAAGTCACTGGATTTCTTTTTCCACCCGAGCGAGTGTCTCCTTCCAGAAAGAAACCTGCCCCATGGCACCAGTTTCCCTATTTTGCTGAGTGGTCTAGGGGGGGAAAAAAAAAAAGAAATCTAAAAAATAACAATGAAGCCATGACAATTAAACTGGCATATAATGAAAGCCACAAATACATAATTACCATGTCCCACTTGGTACAAAATATTCCAGAGTTGCCAAAAACTGCCCACTCTGATAGCAGTTGCCCTTATGCAGGCCCTGGGCTCTGCAGCTGCATCTCAATGAGCCTAAGTGGGCTGCCTGGAATGGTTTCCCTGGTAACGGGGTTCTGGCTGAGAGGGACATTGATTACCCCGAGGAATGAGTTTCCACTTGGAGGGAGACTGGGTGAATGCAAAAGCAGAGAATTTCGAGGGCGAGGCAGGGTCCAAAGGGGCAAGGGAGTCACTAAAGACCTGGAAGGGGTCCCAAGGTTTCCCTTTCTGAGATGGAGGAAAGAAACATGTAAATTTGGTGCCTTGAGGACTTTAAAGACGAGAGCTGGAGTTGAAATATCCCATCCACTCCTGACTCATGTATGTTCCTCATCAGGAGAAAGGGACTGGTTGTCCAGAGATGGAATTCTAGTCCCACCTCTCTTAATTCACCAGGCGACCCTGAATAAATCGGGTAAAATCATGGGAGTTAGAACAAAGAGGTTTTCTAGGGCTTAAAAGCGAAGACCCTCTGAGAAGAGAGAGGACCAACTCAGACCATGACAAAATGAGGGAGAATTTGTGTGTTAACTGTCCTTTCCCTTGGCATTCATACTTTTTAATTCTCCTCCCCTGTCTCAAGTGTACGCTCCAGGACTCAGATTTTCCACCAGAAGTTTCTAAGGTTGCCTTTAGGAGAAAGGTTACCACCAGATTTGGCCCATTTCCACCACAAATGGAACAAATCGGAATGTTACATGGCAATGAAGGTGTTCCATTGTCACCCAGTGCTGGGAACACCTAGAGGTGATAAGCTTGCCAGTCCCTTTCCTGTGATTTCCTAGGATTGTGTGACGATTCTCACTGTTCCTCACTTATAATACATTAATGATTGATGAATAATGAATTCATGGGATTGCAGAGAAGGAATAAGGGAAAAGCATTCCAGGCAGAGGGAACAGCAGAGGTGAAGGCCCTGTGGCTGGAGAAGTAGGTTCATACGTGACCTGAAAAATGGCCAGTGTGGTTAGAGACCTGAAAACAAGGGCAAGTATACTGAGAGATTCGGGGCGGGGGGGGGGGGGGGCGTGGTAGTCAGTGAAGCAGGCAGAATCATGCAAGCCTTGTTAGTGGCCATGTTAGGGGGGTTATTTTTATCCTGAGTCTTGGAAGCTATTAGCAGGGGAGAAAGTGGAAGTAACATGACAAGATTTTATTTTGAAAACATTAACTGAGTTCAGGACATGAGGAAACCAATTAGAAGGCGACTGTCATGATCCAGGCAAGGATGACACTGACTTGATGAAAAATCTTCCAAAGGGGAGAAGAGCTGCTCCACAAGCAGCCCCTCTTACTGCTTTCCCTGGTTCTGGGGAGAGTCTCCTGGTTCATCCATTTACCCTTCATCAGCATCATCCCCTGGGACTTGTGTGCTGAGCGTTCATATCTCAGCACAGGCAGCGGATTCCCTCTGTCCTCTTAGATGGCACTGACATCTTAGTCAATTAAAAGCCTGAAACTGTTCAGAGATTTTTCTAGTCCTTGTTCCCTCAGAAAGCACATAAACCTTGTTAATGGGTTGTTGCATTTTTATGTCCCAACAGCCACTTGCAGGAGAGAGGGAATACTTAGTAAACACTCATCTCGCAGGTATGATGGACCAACCACAAAACAAAAACTCCTCTCTTCTTACTATTGATGCCAAAAGGTCATGTAAGCTGCACTAGAAACAGGAAAACCTGGTCCCAGAACCCTTCATGTGTCCCAAAGTATGGCAACAGCTAAGGAATACTTCCTGAAAACTTGTCCCAGTAATCACTTGAAACTGTATTTGTCTGGACTGAGTTCTCAGGATGCTGCAAGGGAGAGGACAGAAAGAGGCCTGTAGGACGTCTGCAGCTCTCAATGATGGGTGATTTGGGCAGACTCGGACAAGGCATGGGAGAGGCTGGAGCAACAGTCTGGGGCAAATGCCTATTCTGGGTTTCAGATGGACAGAGGTGGAATGGGAGCTGTGGCAGGCAGCCACACAGGCTTTGATGTTTCTCCCAGCAGGAGGCAGGGAGGGGCTGTCTTTCCTGCCCTTGACTCTGGGTTCTGTGGCTGCTTTGACCAATAGAATCCAGTAGATATAATGCTGTGCCAGTTTCTCTTCCAGACTCCAGAAGTGTGCAGAGGCTTCCCCCTTTTGAAGATACAGACCTAATTAAGTTGGATGATTATTCTTATTTCAAATGATGCTTTCCATTTCAGACAGATTTTCCTTATGGGTCTAACTATTAGACAGCATCTGCTGGAATAAATCACAGGAAGCTATAGTCTGAACAGTCACTAACAAGTTACTATCAATCAAAAATCAAGCCAGAATACTTTTCAAATAAAAGTGCAGGTCAATGGGACTAAAAGGACTTTATTTTTTAAGGTCTGATTTACAAATGACCTTTTTAAAGAATCTAACTACAGAGTAAGTTTCACCTCCAATAAACAACCCCAATAGACTCCAAATGCTTTTTTTTTTTAAATAAGGAACCGGAAGTTCAAGATTGTTGCAGGTTTATTTTATCCCCTTCTGAATTTCAGTCTATACCCCCGGGACCCACCTCTGAGGATACAGAAACTGCCTATTTCCAGGTACAAACATCTCTGGAAATGCAGTCTTTCCCTTAGTCCCAAGACATAGACAACCCCACGCTCTCAAAGCCAATAGGGGAAGGGACACACAAGAGTTCTGCAGAGTTTTTTTTTTTTCCTCAAAATCTTTTTTTCTCCAATCAAGGGGAGAAGCAGAGTGAAAGGTGAGCTTGAGTGGGAAGCCAGAGCCTGGATTCCTGGCCTTTCCCAAGCGGTATAACGCGGACTAGCTGAATCTCTCCCCACCTCAGGTTCCTCACCTCCCAATGCAAAAGAACGTGATGGACAAGGCCACCTGGCAGGTCCTTCCACAGCTAAGAATCTAGGATTTTACGTTTTTGACAGAGGATGGGGAATCTCCCCTCCCCAGCTATGACCCTGAGGAAGACTCAGAAACTCCTAGGCCAATCCCATCCTCCTTCCAATGGCCCAAGCACTTGGCGGCGATATTGAGAGCAGCAGGATGCAGGGGGAAAAGGCAGGCCTTCAACCAGTCATACCAGCCGTCTCCGAGGAAGGAGTGGCTACTCCAGGAGGTTTGGGGCAGGCAAACCAAGATGGTATGTATAGTCACATAGACGTTTGAGAAGGCCAAAATGTCTTCTCTCCCAGAGTTAGAGAAATATGGTGCCCAACTCCGGCAGCTTCCCATGGCCTTCCTGATGACAGCCAGTTCTCCAAGGTCTGGCCCGGCCGCCAGGCTCTCTGCTTTACATTTAGGTCTGAGGTGCCATGGAGATCTGTGAGACTTTTTCCAATTGCATCCTCACTTACTCCCTCAGCCAAATGCAAATCTCTCATCTTTTATCTTGAGACCACTGCTGAGATGGTGGAAAGGCCAGGGATTTGCTTTCTGTGCTCTGATTTTAACACAAAGCCTACTGACAGTGCAGATGGTAAATGCTCCCCAGGAGCCAGCCAGGAGACCAGGCTTCCCCAACAAGAGATCACGATCCTCTTAGAAGTCACTGGAGCTCCCTAGAATCCTGGGAGATAAGTGATGGCACTGGGTGGGGGTGGGGGCGGAGGGGTTAAAGTG
Organism: Ursus arctos; assembly: GCF_023065955.2. Taxonomy (NCBI): domain Eukaryota; kingdom Metazoa; phylum Chordata; class Mammalia; order Carnivora; family Ursidae; genus Ursus; species Ursus arctos. The sequence continues at coordinate 23,221,751 of NW_026622930.1, forward strand.
GCAGCTTTTTAAAGCGGTCTGGTGTCTGCTCAGGGGTAAACACATAGACCCATGGACAGAAAAGAAAAAGACTAGGATTTGTAAAGGATCTGGTTACATATGAAGGAAACACCAGAAGTCTGTGGGATTATTCAATAAATTTTGTGGGGTAATTAGCTTTTAAAGGAAAAAAAAATCCCCATGTCTTGTACCACATGCAAAATATATATATATAATATAAATAATAAATATATATTTAATATATACTATATATTATATTATATATAAATATATATTTAATAAATATATCTATATATTTTAAGATTTTTTAATTTTTAAGCAATCTCCATACCCAACGTGGGGCTGGAACTCACAACCCTGAGATCAAGAGTCATATGCTAAACCGAACAAACCAGCCAGGTGCCCCTAAAAAATATATTCCTGTTGCTTTAGAGACCTAATGGTCAGAAGCAAAACTTCAAAGACGATCAGAAGAGAGTATAAGGTAATGCTTAGGAGCTTTACAACTCAGAAATAGGAAAATATTTTTTAGACAAGACATAAAAAAAACACAACCCATAGAGATCCAAATTAATTTGACAACATCAAGTTTTAAAAATCTCTTTTTGGCAAAAGATGCCATAAACGAAGCTTCAAAACAAGAGATAAAACGTGAGAAGATATCGTTTATAAATATATATACACACACATGTGTGTATGTATACACATATGTTTTATATTATACATACATATGTGCATGTATGTATGTGTGTGTATATACAGAGAAAGGGCTGGCATCCAGAATATATAAGGAAGGAACACTAACAAATCGATAAAAAAATTGCAACCCAGAAGATGAGCAAAGAATACGAACAAGTAACCTAGAGAAAAGGAAATCTTCAGGCCAGCACACATCTGAAACATTACTCAAGATCTCTGATAAGCAAAGAAATGCAAAGAAAAATCAGAGTAACGAGACTTTATAAGGCCCATAATAGTAAGTGCCGCAGAGGACAAGGAGAAACAGGATGTCCACTGTTGGTGGGGGTTTAAATCAGTACAATCACATTGGAGCACCTCTGGCAATACGTGATACGTTTGAAAACGTAGAGTCCTTAAGACCAGCCGTTCCATTTCTAATATACATCCTTGAATGACCCTCATCCGTGTGCACGGGAGAAGTGCACAGATGTTCACACTAGCCGAAATGTTTGCAAAACCAAGTAACTGTACAACCTAAATGTTCACCCATATGGGAATGAATAAATACAGCCGTGCGAGAGAGTACTATACAACAGACAAAACGGATATACTAGAGGTAAGTGTATCAACACTAAGTAAAGCGATCTGCAGAAAAGCATGGCAACCATTTACATAAATACTACTGAGTGCTTACAGCTACTGAGCAGAAAAGCCTGGACTAGAAGGGGACATACCAGATCTTCCACAACGTACGCCTCTGGCAGTGAGGTAGCAGATGAAGCTAAGCAGAGAAACTTTATCTGTAATTTAAACAATTTTTAGAATATAAAATAGATTTGGAGCAAATATAACAAAATGTAAATATTTGTTCATGCTGGGCAATGGGCACAGAGGTGTTTATCATATTATTCTCCAGATTTTTCTATTTTTATTTGTTCATAACCAAGGAAAGAAAAGCAAATAATGTTCTCACATGAAACGGAAACCCTTGTAGCCTAAATATGTCTACACTCTGCTTCCTCTCCCTGCCTTAGCTCAGACTCTCATCTCTTCTCAAACATGCCATTACTGATCTCCCTGCCACCAGTTTCTAGCTCTAGAGTGTTCACAGAGTATAAAAATATAATCTTGAAATATAAATCCTTGAAATATAAATCTTAAAAAATTTAAAATGAAATGCAAAGCTAATTCTCTTAATACAGACACTTCACCTTCAGAGTAAAATCCTAGCTTCCCTGCATGGTAGACAAAGTTCTCCGTAACCCAGCCTCTGCTTCCTTCTCTAGCTCCAAATGTCACAATCCCTGCCCCTCACCACAAGCACACCCCATGTTCTGGTCACACCGCTGTCCCCGAGCCTTTGTGGGTCACTCTTCCCCATTGATCTCTGTTTCATGAGTTTGCCCTCTGACATGGGGCTCAGGCATCACGTCTTGCCTGCATTTGGGACTCCTTCCCCGGCCTCCCAGAGAGCTGGTTCAAACCATTTCTGCAGTTAACACACCACACTCTAACCACCTTCTCCCCCGGGGGGGACTGCAAGCTTCCAGTCTGCAGGAACCCCATCTCATAAAGCTCTTTCCTTTGTGCTATAGTTACTGCTCAGGAAATTTTGTCAGATTAATAAATGAAAATAGGCATGCATATATGACATGCCCACTTAGTACAAAGTAGCACCCTAAGAGTTGTTTTATTCATTCATTCATTCACTCATTGGACAATGACTAGGAGTAACATGAAGAATACTAGCCCTCCTTTGTTGGGTGTTTATAATGCACCTGCTGGGCCTTGAGGTGGAAAAAAAGTAAGGAGAGGACACATGCCTTGTCTTTAAGGAGCTTCCAGTCCTGCTGGAGACGGAACACTAGAATAAGAAGTGACCCGAAGCCTATAATAGAGAGTGTGTAACTGAAACCTAAAATGAGTAATGTCGAATTCCAGATTACCCTTAAGGCATTTAGATATCGAGTTGCTTAAAAATGAACAAGAAGTAGAAATTGAAAAAGAAAAGAAACAGGATGAGAAAGGAGGGGAAGGCCACAGAAGTCCTGAAGCTCATTCCAAAGTGTCCAGCTTACTGCTCTGATGGGAGCAGACGCTGAAGCTGGAGCAGACCCAAATCAGGTTAGGGCCCCGTGGATGCCTGCTTGTCAAAATGCCCCATATCCCCAGGATTAATAATGTAGGGAGAAAGGGGGCTGGCACTGGCTGGCAACTTGGCCAGACAGCCCCAGTCCTTCCCCTGCACCAGGGCTCTGCTGTTCAAATCAATATTCGTTAGCAGGCAGAATGAGCTCGTTTCACGCATGTTCTAATTAGACAATGGAGATTATTACAAAACACCTGCAATGTTTGTAATCGTTTAAAATAATGAGAATCAATATTAGCTTCCAAAGGCACCATATGGTAAATGCTCATTCCAGGCATGTGGTCCCTGATAGGCTCTCAATGCTTCAAAACTGATCATTAACATTTTTTAATTTGCAAAAAGTTGCTCTCGGTTAATGAATTGGCTGCCTGTGTGCCCTACGCACAGTGACCGCCTCTAAGTGAGCATTTAATTGTAACATGGCCTCGGTGCCCACTGGAGCACGTGGGGTCTGCCACAAAAGACGTGCTCCAGGATCCAGAACAGGCACGCGTCCCACCACCAACAAGGCACTTCTCGGGTGTCTGATCTCCAAGCCCCTAAAGTGATGGTTCTCAAATCACGCAGAGAGCTTGTGAAAGCAGAGAATGGCGGGTCCCACCCCAGAGTTTCTGATCCAGCAGGTTAAGGGGAGGGGGCCGAGATTCTGTATTGACAACACGTTCCTGGGTGATGTAGATGCTGTTGGTCTGGGTCCCCCACTTTGAGAAGCACTGCCCTAGAAGATGTCACCCACCTCCCTACTCCAGGCTAGTACCTTCCCCATCAGCAAGAACTGCAACGCAGGAAGAGTGATGACTAAGGAAAGTTCTCCCACATTCCCTGTGTAAACGCCCAGGCCACACCTAGTGAAATGGGCAGTAGGCTTCACAGAGCCTGTGTGGAGCCAGACACTATGCTAGACCTTTCCACATATAGATTAATTCTCATCGCAACCCCATGGAAGAGGTGTTACCATATTTGGTAGAAGAAGAAACTGAGGTACAGGCTCTAGGGTCAGCCTGGCTGAAACCCAGAGGATTCAGACTCACATAAGGGTTATGGCTCCAAAGCCCGTGTTTCAGGCACAGCAGGACACTGTCCAAATGACTGTGTGCGCCCACCTCCCCCCTGGCCCAGAACCTGTTCCTCCTCGTTCCCTGGACTCACTGACCACTACAGGGTACCGAGTGGGGAGGCTCCTTTCGCAAGCACACAGATGAGGAAAAATCACATTGCCCAGGCCAGGATTCACTCTTCCCACTTTGCCCCGGTCATAAAGCCTTCTCTCACCATGGACGGGGCACACGACCCCTTCCATTGCTTTGTTTCCACCAGCCCAGTGCTCCTCAACTACTAAGGTGCCCAGAAATCACCTGGGAGCTTGTTCAACTGCAGCCTCCAAACGCACGGGTCTAGGACGGCCACAAGGGAGCACTTCTAACCTGCTTCCAGGCGACGCTGCTGGTGAGCAGCCCCTGCCCACGTGACCACGGAGGACCTGGTGTGGTGGAGAGCAGGAGCTTTGGAGCCAAGGGCACCTAGGCTCAAATCACTCCCAACAGGTTTTTCCTGATCGTTGAACCTCTTAGAACCTCCATTTCCTGATCTCTAAAATGGGGATAGCACCTACCCTACAGAATTATGAAATAAACACTCTATGGAAGCCACCTAACATCCCCGCACCCTCCGGCCCCTTCCACAACACCACCCGCAGCTAATCCCACCCTCCTTTGTTCTCTCCCTTCTCTCACTGTCTATACCCAAGCTTATGAGCCAGGGAGGTCTGACGTTTGGACCCATTTTAATGGTGAGGAAATCATGGACAAGTCCACAGCCGGCCCATGGCATGTCTCAAATACAACCACGGGGCTCCTGGTTGCGAGCTGAATGCTGTCTCTCCCGCCCAGGGACTGAGGCCTCGGCTTCCGGTTGGGTGGTGGAGAAAACACAGGACAGAATGAGCAGAGCTGTGCAGGAGTCCTAAAGAAGTAAGTGGCACTGACTCACCTTACCTTCGGTTGTCCGGAAGCAGAAATACTGGAGGTAGGGGAGCAGGGGCAGATTTCAGTGGTTATATGTGGTCTTAGCTCTGTGTGGAGCTCCGTTCTCATCCAGGGAGTGTCTTAGTAAAACACTCCTTGGGATAACACATAGGACATTAGCCCCAGGCGGCGTGCCTGGAGAAATGTGCAGTATCAAAAGAAGGAAAACAGATAACTCTGAGAAATCACAGGTAGGATTTATAGCAAAATACAGTTTGCTCACGGGCAGGTAAATTCACTAGGCTCCCTGAGCTCTTTCTTTTTCTTCTTCTTTTGATGTTTTAAAATACATAAGACTCTTGTTTTAAATCGTCCCCATAAAACATCGCCTGCAACAGGAGCTCCAGCCAGGGATCCTCCCAGCATCGGCATTTTTCACTGAGCTCGTAATTCACAGCAATTCATAAACTTTTTCCAAATGCTGTGAACGTAACTTCAGGGGGTTAATAAAACAGCTTTCTACTCCTCTACTTCTTTCCATTGATAACTTATTCAAATTGTAATTGCCTGTAATGTGCTCCCTCTATCACATTACTGCTCACGCCTCATGCACTCTCCCACCCCCATCCATCACCCCGACTGTCAGCCAAGCCCTCCTTCCTGCCTTGCGCACAAAAATGGGACTGCTTTTCTTCTCACACCTAGTGGACAAGCCCTTGCCCACACACCACCTTCTCTCACTCCCTCCCACTGGTGTCCTAGATGGAGGATCCCGCTGTCCCCTGCCCACTCAGCGGCAAGCATTTTGTCTCAGGGTTTATCTGTGACCCACCACCTGCCTCGTGGCACGCGGGCTGGCTGGCTTTGGTGGTTTGGGCAGTTATCCGGGCATGTGCAGACAGCACAGTAATAGTGAGGCTCTTCTGGGTGAGGTGGGATGTTGGATGGATCACAGATTTCAAAGTCAGAAGACCTCATGTCATCCCAACTGTGTTGTGAACTGTCTGTGTGAGTGTGGGTAAACCACTTAACCTCTCTGAGCCTGTTTCCTCACCTAGAAAATGGAGGCCATAGTATGTGCCCTCCCGACTCTGTAGGACTGCTACAGCTGTTTCAAGGAGTGAGTGAGATTTTTTCTGAGGCTGACTTGGACTCACAGAGTCCGATATTTCCCTTCAATTACTCCCCAGTGAAGAGAGCAAGTTTTGATGTGAGTGAAGATGGGGCCAAGTGGGGAGGGAGGTCATCATAGTGTGACCCATCTTCTAGGAACAGATAAAAAAAGATAACCAGAATTAGTCCAACCGGTTGGTGTTGGGCAGATGGGCGTCTGATTCTGGTGACCCCAAGGTGGCAAAAGCAGAGGTCAAGGCTATAGCGGGGACCAATCAGTGACCCCGGGGCCTTACGGGCACTGGGGCAGAAAAGCAGCAGATAACGACCCTTTTCCCGACTGCCCCGCCTCAGGTCTCAGCGTGCATCAACAGTTTCAAAGCCTTGTTACCGAGCCAGCAGCACCAATGACCTCCCCTCCCCCAAGCATCCACCTCATAAGCTCAGACTTGCCGAAGAACGGGGTCACAGCCTTTAGTGGGCTTCCCGTACAAAAACACCCCCACCTTCTGCGAAGTTCTGGTGTGACGCAACCCACCCCAGGCCCTGCAGAGTGATAGAATCAGCATGCCACTCAGGCACTGTCCCCAGGGATCTACCTGGTGGTCCAGAAAGCAGCATCTTTGCTCCCTGAGTTTCTTTCACGTTACAGCCCTCCCCTCCCCCAGTCTCGTTAAAATTCCCTGCAACAAGTGGCAGCAGGTTTGCCCAGCAGGTGCCGGAATGTAACTGAGAAAAGGGAAGGGAAATCTCAGAGATTGCCAAGAGACCTCCCAGGTCCCCCATCATCCCTGAATGGGTTCCTCTTTATAACACGTGGGAGAAACCAACTGGTTTCCTGCACCCACCAAGGCTGAGAAGTGGCAATAAAATGAAGGGGAGGAGCACAGAAGAGAAGTCTCTAGATCCCACAGCTAAGTCTCTGGCCTTTTGCCTGAGCCTCTGGGAGCCCCCGGTCCCTTAGGAAGAGGCAGGTGTAGGAAAATGCTCTTTTCTGCAGCTGTTACCACTTAAACACAAATCACTTATTTCATCTTCTTAGCAAGCGCAAAGCGTATCCAATCCCACGGACCGCTTTCTTAAAATCTCAGGACTTAGCCTTCTCTGGTAGGACTTCCTCCCGAACGAGATTGCTTTCTTCGTGTGATTCCCATTAGCAGGGAGTCTGTTATTAGCTTGATATTTTATCTCTGACACTGTGAGAAATATTGCTGCCATAAACCCGGGTGCCCTTAGTGAAAGCTGAACTACTTGGCAAAAGCTAATAAAGTGAGGAACGATGAAAGCAATTGGCTATGAATACCTAAGCAGCAAACACGACAGCTGCCCCCAGGCTGGGCCACAGGGAGCCGGACGCCCCCTCCTGTGCCCCCCTCCCTAGGCACCACCACAGTTGCCTTTTCTCGTGACTTACCTGAGCCATTCCCTCCCAGCCCAATGCCCTACAGCCCAAGGGTCTCACTTGTTTATGCCTGGGAACTGGTGGATTGGGGCTTTCTAAACCATGCCAAAGTTAGTGCAGGGGCTGTCATGCTTCACGAGACACAAGAAGCGCCCCGGGGAGCTCGAGAAGGATTCCGTTTCCCAGCTGAGAGCCACTCCAGAGAGTCTGAGAGCAGGGTGGGCTGTGGGAAACTGCGTTTGTCACAAGCATCCCCAGGATGTCCGAGGGGACCAGACTTGGGTGACTGCTTATTAGCAGAGATGCAATGGGCATCTCTGGTCCCTGCACCACCATTCTGTGGAGAGTGCCCTTTAGAACCAAGCAAAGCTGACTCAGCCCCCCTTTCGGAAGATGCGGTGATCCAAGGGCCCCAAAAGACCTCCAATGAAAGCAGCCACATCGAGAGGCAGCTTCCACCATCCTGAAGGCAAGTGCCAGCCCGGCTTCTGGGTACGTACCTCATGGGCAGGGCGAAGGGAGGATGCTTGCTCGGTTATATTAATGAGCATGTGCTGTCCGTCAGCGGACGAGCCCAGAGGAATTTTAATCAAGTCAGCATCTCTTCCTCTGGCTTAGGCTACCTATTTAAGGAACTTTGCCATGGGAGAGAATCCTCTGCTGTAGCTGGAGGTAAATGCTGATTGGTATACTTGGCACTCTTTGCTTAAGGGACGCCAGTATGCCCAGAGGTGGGCGTGTTGGGTGTGGTTCCCAGGACCATCCTTGCCCACCAGCCGCTTCTGGTTGTGAATAACAAAACCACAAGCTGGACAAGCCGTGAACTACAAAGCATGTGTCTTCTTCACCAAGTGATGAAGTGCTGAAAAGAGATACGGGTGGGATCCAGCATAATGGATAGTGAACCTGCTTGGAGCCAAAAATGATGGCCTAATGCTATAGTTCTTAGCCCTAGCCACATAGTGGAATCATCTGCAGAATTAAAAAATAATAGTAACCACCAACCCTAGAGACCCCAACTCTGGGATCTGGGATGGGGCACAGGTGTTTTCTTAGGGTTCCTCAGATGATTCTAACATGCAGTCAGGCATCAGTGCCTAATAAGCTCAGACTTGTTTAAAGCTGTGTGCTCAGTCTTCACTGCAATTCAACCTCCCGGGGAGTTTCACAATATATTGATGCCGGGGTCCCCTGCCCAGAGATTTGGAATAATTGCCCTGGGGACTTTTAAAACCTTCCCAGCCGATTGCCAGGTATGGCCAAGGTGGAGAATGGCTGGCGGGAAGCCATTTCATGCTGACAGCTGCCTGTCCTTTGTCTCTAATTTTAACCAGTGGTCCAGTGGGAAGGACTAGATTTTGAATCAAGAGACTGAAGTTAAGCCTTAATTTTGTCGTAAACTTGCTGCGGCAGTGCAAGCAAGTCATTAACACCCTGGACCTCAGGTTCTGTCTGATTCTACCGCACAGAGTTGGTATAAGAATTAAATGAAATCATTTGAAAGTTCTCTGAATAGAGTAACCTGCTATGAAAACATTGCTGTACCTTTTCTTAGCCAAAAATCAGTTTCTACAGGGTATACAGCTCAGGAGGAAGGGAGACCATGTGCTAAGAGGAAGGGGACCCCATGGGCAGGCAACAACAATGCTTTGATGTTTAAGAGGCATTTTTCTACCATCCTTTAATTTGGCCTCACTCAAGACAGGACTGTGAAATGAGGACATCCCATATTAGAGGAGAGGAAACAGGCTCGGAAAGTTCATGGGGTGGGGTTGATGAGCGCATCACCCAGACAGCAGACGCAACATTCGATGGGGTTCTACTGACTTGAGACCCAGGTTCTTTTCATTATGCCAGTGATCTTCCCACCGTACTGTGCAATCGATTATTGGCCCCACCCCTACTTTCTGTTACAGGTCTAGAGTGGGGCTCCAGGAATTTGCATTTCTAACAGTTTCTAGGTGGTCCTGCTGGTCCAGTGGCCACCCTTTGAGAACCAAACTTCTTTTGGTGGTAGGGAATTGTCCTGCAGAATGAGACCACTATGGCTGTGGCAAAAAAAAAAAAAAAAAAGTGGGAGAGGAGGAAATGGGGAAGAAAATGGACAATCTAAGTGTTATTAACCGCCTTTTTAAAATGCCTATAAGGAAACAGGTTCAGTGAAGCAAAATATCCTGTCAAAGACACAATTGTCCCACTATACCAGGGGAGGGAACCAGGAGGGGGCTTCTAGAAGCTGGAGAGAATAGTGGGAAAGGCTTTGGTGCCATGAACTCATGAATAATAAGGGTCTAGAGGGTTTGAACCCCAATACATTAGCCATGTGATTTTGGACAAGTCAATACAATTCTCTAAACCACAATTACCTATAAAATTGAGAAAATCATAGTACCTGGCTCACAGGGATTGCTGGGAGAGCGTTTAATAAGAAAATGAATGTGGGGGCACCTGGGTGGCACAGCGGTTAAGCGTCTGCCTTCAGCTCAGGGCGTGATCCCGGCGTTATGGGATCGAGCCCCACATCAGGCTCCTCCGCTATGAGCCTGCTTCTTCCTCTCCCACTCCCCCTGCTGTGTTCCCTCTCTCGCTGGCTGTCTCTGTCTCTGTCAAATAAATAAATAAAATCTTTAAAAAAAAAAAAATGAATGTGAAACACATAATTTACCTGACATATATGAAGCACCCCACAGATGTTAATAATAATCATTATTACTATCGCCATTCAAACCACCATCACCATCAGCAAGTGCCAAGTGAGTACATAATTGTGCAGAGTGCCATGAAACGAGGCCCTGAGAAGCATTCCCCAACCTGTACAGAAGTCAGGAGTCTATGTCTGTGTCACCTGTAGCAATGCCTTCTATCTCAAGTTCAAGTAAAACAAAATGGATATTCCTTTGAGACTCTTCTAACTGCCTTTCAGCTCAGTGGAGCTATGTCTATTGTCACCAAATCAGTATTGTGGGAATGGGTCATCTGAGAGCTCATTATCTCCCTCCTTTTCTCAATCCTGGTTTGCCCAGAACTGCCCAGAAATTTCCACATCCCAGGCAATCTCTCTGACTCAGGCAAACAGGACAGTTGATGGAGCAAACCTCTCTTTCACACACCTGCGTACTCGACAGTAAGATGAATGTGTAATGATGGACATGGGCAAGCATACCTTAGAGGTGGAAAGCAAGGTAAGGATCACCCGTCCTGTCCTAGACCAAAGTATAAATGAACTACAGCCTCAACTTTCCTGTTCCTGGGTCCTCTTCCATTCCCCATCAAGAGGAATTCCTAAATACATTTATTCTGGGTTGTAAAGGCTGTTTGTGAGCATAAAAGGACTCCTAGTTTAGGGAATTTGCATTTCAATAGAGAACCAAATATTAACTGAAGAGTTGAATTACAAGCAAAGGGAGATCTGTCCTTGAGGGTGGGGTATTTTGGACATTTCTGAGCCCCTGGAATCACAGACTTCTACAAGGGATACAAGTCCTCCCTTCCTTGCACCAGGGATTCTCGTTAGAGAAAGAAGCACATCAGAATCATCACGCCCAGGGGTCAGCAACTTACAGCCTGGGGTAAGCCAAATCTTGTCCACCATTTATTTTTGTAAAAATGTGACTGGAACACAACGATGCTTCTTGTTTATATTTTGTCTATGGCTGCTTTCTTGATACATCGCCATAGTTGAGAAGTTGTCACAGAGACCTTGTGGTCTGCAAAGCCAGAAATATTTTATCTCTGGCCCTTTACAAACCAAACTTCTTGCTATTCAAAGTGTGGCCCATGGACCAGCACATGCGTCACCTGGGAGCCTGTTAGAAGGGCAGAAACTTGGATCCTACCCCAAAACTTCTAAACCAAAATCAGCATTTTTAACAAATGTCCAGGTAATTTGTGTGCATAGTAGAGTTGGGGAAGCAAATCTAAGGGGCTTTTTCAAAATATTTATGCTTTGGAGTACAGATTCCGAACAATTCACTACCAGGGCCCTAGCCATGGCCCCATGAGAATGTCTCCTTTGGAAAGCCACTATTACTACAGGTAAAGTTATGAGACAAAATACAAACTATCCAGTTAAATTTGAATCTCTAAAAAGCAGCAAATGCTTTTTTTAACATCAGTATGTATCAAATATTCCATGGGATATACTTATAATTAAAAAAAAAAAAACTTACCTGAAATTCAAATTTAAATTTAAAACACAGGACATCCTGTATTTTTTTTAGGATATCCTGGATTTTTATGTGCTAAATATTGCAACCCATAAATTGTGAGTTTGATACTTTGCTGGAATAGCTCACAGGACTCAGAAAAACACTGTAATTACTAATATTGGTTTATTATAAAGGCTACAACTCAGGAACAGCCAAATGGATGATATCCATAGGGCAAGGTATAAAAGATGCACCACCCTCCCAGTACCTCAATGTGTTTATCGAGCTCTTGGAGCTCTTGGAACCTGTCCTTTAGGGTTTTCATGGAGGTTCCATTACAGAGGTATGACGTATTAAATCATTGGCCATTGGTGACTAACTCAGTCTCCATCCCCCTCCCTTTCCTGGGAAGGCTAGGGGGAGGGAGTGGGCTGAAAGATCCAACCCTCTAATCACTGGTTGGTTCCCCCCTTGAAGCTACCTAGGGGTCCATCAAAAGTCATCTCATTAGCATAAACTCAGGTACCTTGAAAGGGGCTTAATATGAGGGCTTATTATGAAAGTAGCTTATTATGTTATTCAGGAAATTCCAAGAGTTTTAGAAGCTCTAGGTGCCAGAAATTGGAGATGAAGACCAAATATATATTTCTTACTGTGATCTCTTATATCAGGATATCACACTTCCTATGGCAATTTGCCCGCAAATATGACTGCCAATAATTTGTCTCATGCTTATGTGTACATGCTACTTCTCCCATCAACAGATAATCCATTTCCCTCCTCCTGAATCTGGGCTGCCTTGAGACTTGCTTCGACAGGCAGGAAGTGGCATAAGTGATACTGTGCCAGTGACAGGCCTAGCCCTTAAGAAGCCTGATAATTTTCAATTCCATGTTCTTGGAACCCAGCCACCATGCTACAAGGAAGTCCAGCCTATCCTGTTGGAGAGAGAGGCCCTGGAAGAAAAGAGGCCATATGGTAGAGAACAGAGGCCCCAGGTATGTGAGAGATATTTTCTTGATCTTCTATGCCAACCTATCTGGCAGATGAAGGCAGCTGTATAAAACGACCCCAGGAATAGTACTTGGGGCGGAACTTCCGGGTCAACTCACAGAATGACGGAAAAAAACAAATTGTTGCCATAAGCAATGCTTTGTTACACAGCAATAAATAACAGATACACTTCCACTGTCCTGCCTTAGGCACTTGACTTCACTCCCAAGGGTCCCTTCCTCTAAGGCTATATTGGGTAATGGAAATAGCCATCCTCAAACCTAAAGACCTAAGAAGCACTGGACAGGTGCTCTTGGGACAGATGGCCTTTCTTTTCTCCACACACCATCCTAGAGAATGCAATTCTGTTGTCTGCCAGTTGGTGGCTGGTTTTCTCCTAGTTTCCCCTTGGACCTGCTGCTGCAAACCAAGCTTTTGGTGAGCTCCTATTTCCAAGGCACGCTTCCCTCCCAGGAACCAGTGCAAACCACTGGATGAGAATAGCATTCTTGTCTGCCATCTCTTCACCCCCTCTGCCTCTCTGTGACTTCAAGCTGCTGGCAGAATTCATCCTGCTGTCTTCTGAGTTACTGAAGATTCTGGGTTAAAAGGATTCTAGAATCTCTCTTCGCACTTCCCTATGGGGGCACTTCTCCATCCCACTGCCCTCCATCTACTTTTCCCTTCCTCAGAAACTCCAGCAAAACTTCCCCTTAGCATCCTCATTAAGTCCCTGGCAGTAATGTCTGGAGCCAACATGGCTACAGAAAGAAATTTACTTTTATGTGGGATCTCAGCATCCATGGAACTCATCCTAAGGGCCCACATGTGTGCAGGGCAGGCATCAGCTGGATGCTGCTCTCTACCAGCAATTTAAAAGAAGCAACCCCTTCTTGACTCCAAAGCAACTGGCAGCCCCATTTGTCCACCCCACCCCATAGCTATTTTTTTTTCCTCCTTATATACGTGGCTGGAAGAATCCTATGTCTAAGAGCGAGCGGTTCAGGGTCTGCTGAAACCCTTCTCAACTCACATTCTCAGACACAGGCAATGCCATACGTGCACGCCCTCTCCAGGGTGCTGGGTCCCTTGCCTTGCTACTACAGACTGGGTCTGCTGGTTACAGTACTGTGGAAGAGGGCAAAGACCAGGCTTCAGGATAGCACGGACCTAAATTTGTAGCCCATCTGCTGACTGGCTTTGAGACTCTGGGCAAGATTCTGAATTTTTCTGAGCTTTGGTTTCTTCATCTGATAGAACAAGAAAAATACCTGCTTCTCACGTGACAATGTTGGGGGGGGGGGGCGACAGAGGGAGAGAGAGAAAGAAACGCAAGGTTCCATCTCATGACCCTGAGATCATGACCTGAGCTGAAATCAAGAGTCAGACGTTTAACAGACTGAGCCACCCAAGTGCCCCCCATGTGACAATATATTTTAAAGACCGGGTACAGCGCCTACTATGTGGTAAAGATTCAAAAATGGTATTTCTCACTATCCTTCAACTTCTACAACTGGGGTGTGAAAACTTAGTGGGGCCAAAGACCCCCAGACAATTAGTCTATTTGCCCTGCCAGGTGTCCTTGCCGAATGAGAAACGCAACTCATGGCCATAATCTTGCCTTTTCTTTGAGAGACAGTACGTCCAACACAAAAAGCAAGGAATTCAGTCAGGAGCTCTAAGTCTGTCTCAGCCTAACCTCTTCCACTGCCTTACACATATCACTCTACCTCTCAAAAATGGAATTTCCTCATCTCTAAAATAAGGAAAGTAAGATCACCATGAAGGCCCCTTCAAGTGTTCAGTTGTGAAGTCCAAGATTTCAACCAGAGACTGCACTTTCCTGGGCCTGGATTCTGCTCCTATTTCTTTGTGAACGGAATTCACTCCAAGTGGATTAGTCCTCACTCTTCCTCTTAGCTTATTTTACCCATTTTTGGAGTCCCAGCAAGTTCTATGCCACCCTGTGCCCTAAGTCTGTCATTTCCATTCCTGAGCTGGTCATCAGATGGCCCTGAGTGTGTGGCAACTACCGGGCCATTGAGAAGGAAGGTCCCTCTGTCCCCACCTGCAAACAGAGGTCCCGGGGGTTCTAGTCCTCCAAGGACTTTGAGACAGCTCCATCAAATAGGAAGGTCTGCAATGCTGGAAATGTTCTATAAGTCTGCACTATTAGCCACTCGCTGCATGTGGCTATAAGCACTTGAAAGGTGACCAGTGAGATGGGAACTAAAATTTAAATTTTCTTTCATTTTAATTTATTAAAATATAAATAGCCACATGTGGCTAGGGGCCACTGCATTGGATGGTGCAGCTTTAAGGGAAATGTTACAGAGAAGTAGCTTAAAGGGCAAAGCTGGTAGGAGTCACAAATATGTCTACAGATGACATTTACTCTGCTGGGAATGATTTATTCTTTGGGGCCAGGAGGTGTGGCTCACTCTTAGCAATAACAATGTAATTGCCAAAGAGAGGAGAGAAATATACAATACATACCCCCAGTCTCCATCTGCCCCCAGGTATTCACCCATCCATTCACCTCCCGACTGGGTACTCTGAAGTCACCAAGCTCCACGAAAACCTAAACAGGCTCAGAAATGACCCTCGGGATCTTAAATTTTGACTGTGAGCCCATCTTCCTACATACTTTATTGCCCCCAAACCTTCCTTATTCATCTACTCAACTCTCAATGCTCTTTTTTTTTTTTTAAGGTTTTATTTATTTATTTGACAGAGATAGAGACAGCCAACGAGAGAGGGAACACAAGCATGAGGAGTGGGAGAGGAAGAAGCAGGCTCATAGCAGAGGAGCCTGATGTGGGACTCGATCCCAGAACGCTGGGATCACGCCCTGAGCCGAAGGCAGACGCCCAACCGCTGTGCCACCCAGGTGCCCCAACTCTCAATGCTCTTAACACAAAGAAAGTTAAAAAAATAAAGACCCCAACCTCCTGGGAAAATAATATCAATACCACACACCATGGCCTCTGCAGGGCTCTAGGAGCGTAGAATAAATTAGGATGCTCGAGAGAGAAAAAAATTATTTAGATCTTAAGCCTTTCGAAAAGTCTCCAGTGGTAATAAGACACAGGGCTGGATAGCCTTTGCATCCTCAGGGCAGGCCCCATGCACTGGCAAGGAGCCACCAGTCGATTAAAGACTGCTTGGCTCCCTCCCGATGACGGAGGCAGGAAGCTGTCCCCAAGCCCAGGTCAGCATTTACTTTATCATCCCCAGAGGTGCTTTGCCTTCACTCTGCCCCTGCTCTCCCCATTACCTTCCCTCTCTCATAACCCCCGCTGCCTCCTTTACTAATTATCATTGATACTTACAACCTGACAAGATCCATAACTAGGGTAAGTGACCAGTGCTTTGTTCCAGGACACCAGAATTTAGAAGGTGTGGAAATGGGTGGTGTCCCTGAGCTGAAGGTCAAAGACAGAGATCACGCACCTCTCTCTCTGTACAATCAGGGGACCCACCATCTCCCTGTTTCATTTGGTTCTTTGCTCTCTACCCATCCCACATCCATTGCTATGAAGGCATATTTGATACCTAGCCCCAGAATGAAAATTACAGCAAACTACAACTTCACGTCTCAAGATACTCAAGACACCAAATATACTTGAACAAAAATGAGGGCTTAGCTTACATTCCAGAAAATTCTTGGAAATTAGATATTCTAGAAAATTGGAGTAGGTCCTGGGCTATAAACATATATATATATCACCCAAACACCACTAAAATGTGCCCATGGAGAGATGGAGGCATGTAAGTTTAAATGACTTGCCTTAACCCTAGCAGAAAGCCATTGTCCCATTGTAATGCATCATATATAACAGGTTGCTGTCCCCTGGCCATCTCCCCAAAAAGTGTTCTCACAGTAGGGCAGATAAGAGGGAGCCTTGGGATGATCATATGTCAATACTTACTCTTCAAACATGTTTCAATAGCCAGGAACTGAAAGGACACCCTGCCTGCTATACCTCTAATTACTAAGAGTAACTTCAAATAAGTCACTCAACCCCTATAGGCTCTTCCTTTGCTCCCCGTCTATAAAATGTGCAGAAGACCTCTGCGCGTGCCAAGCACACACATGCCTACTTGAAGCCTGGAACCGCCTTAGAGCTTCAGAGATGGGACTCCTTCTGGGACCATAAATATAGACCCAGAAGCCTCTAGAATAGACTCTTCAGAAGAGCAGGTCTTGGTCCTATTCACCCCTGTTTACTCCACGTGCCTAGAACAGTGCTTGAAACAAAACACACGGTCAGGAAACACTTAACTAAAAAAATTAATATCTTTTAAGTCTCTTTGTATCTTCTAAAATACCAGTTCAAACACAGGCCTGGGAAATCAGGCACAATTTAAAGTCAACTAAGGATCAAGGACACAGGAGAAAGGGCAACTATTGGCAAAGCGATAATTAACACATTAAAGATAATCAGACCTATTCGAAGAACCCACTCCCAACCTCACCCACAACTCCAAGTGAAAGCATTTCCCTAAAGTGTGGTCTCCAGAACCACCCACATTTATTCATATAAAATAAATAAATAAAAGCATATTAAATGCAGATACCTGGGCCTTCACACCAAACCATTAAATCACTCTCTGGGAGAGGGGGGCCCAGAAATCTGAATCTAACTTGCCCTCCCAGTGATTCTGAGGCACTCTGGATTTTGAAGACCATCGCTCTAAAGCACATTCTCCTGAGTCTACTTTGTGGAATCCCTTGTTAAAATGGAAAGCTGGAAGTCTTCTGTGAACCCAGGCAAAACCTCCAGAATTAGGATTCCGGTTACCTTAGCAATGCTCTCTCTAGACTCACACTCTTGCCCATTAGCCTCACCTGCTTGCCTGCTCCTGGCCCACCGGTTCCCAGACTTAGATTTCATGAAGCTGGAGACAGGGCTTTGGGTGGAGAGAGGCTTCGGTCTCTGAAATCATTTCTGTCATGATCCAGAGACCTCAGTAGACCCCCAGAGCCTCATGAAAACACTTCTCCTTTATACTTAGCAAACTCAAGGGGGTGGGGTGGGGAGGGGATTGAGCAGGCCGTGGCTGCCTTCCTTTTGGCTACTGTAAACTGTTTAATGCTCCTGTTCTATTTTACTGATGAGTTGAGGCTCCTGAACTAACAATATTAATAATCAATAAATAAATCAACTAAACACCCACCAGGTACAAAGCACTAGGAAGTGAGAGTGATAGAAAGGGAGCCTGAAGTAGCTTTAGGACAGGTTCTTACCCTCAAGGTCTCTACACTCTGGCCTGAGAAATAAGATATCAATATATGAATATGTAACTAATGATAAAAAAGAGCTGACCAAGTGCCTGAGGACTACAGACAAGGGGTGGAATTTGAGATTTTCCTATAAAAGCCTAAAAGAGAGAAAGAGATTTTTAAAATGCAACAGCCTTTTTCCCTCCCAAAGGAGCCATTGCCCACTACTTGGCATTGCCCAATTATTTTTGCCATTTCAAGTGTAGACTTGAGATCGGAAGAGTGTTTTCTGAACCTCAAAAGGAATTTGGAGAAAGAAGTTGAGTTGTTTCAAATTAGGAACTCCATGGGGTGATGGTCTAGAAAACAATCATCTCAAGGGGAGAGTGGGGAAGAACGCCTCCCCTGGTTGAGTAAGGGCTCTCTGGAGGCCTGTGAGGGTGCCCACTGCCACCTCCCGCCTTTCCTGTTCCTTCACGGGGAGTGATTCTCTGGTTCAACCTCTCAGGCTTGCTCGGAGAATAACATCAGTGAAAATGCCCATTGCTCCGTCTGGCCCCCGCACGTGCTTCAACAGGTGCTGGTGGAATCTGGATGTCCCCTTTACAAAGGGATCTCTTCGACAATAGGCACACTGGCTGTCCATCTCACTCCAACATGGACAAAGAAACAGGACTCCCTAAATCCTAACTTTCCCCTTAGAAACCCTGAATTAATAAACGCTCCCTTTCTCCTTCATCCAGGCACTGGTCTATAAACTTCTTCGATCTCCCACCTTGTTCATTAGAAGTTTTTTAAACAAACACTTTCAAATAAATGTAAACTTGTTTTGTAAATTATAACCACATAATAAGCATATTGCAACACTCACGCAAACAGAAAAATTTAAAGACAAAATCAAAGATAATTAGAGGTTCTAACGTGTTCTTCCTAACATCCTGAAGGATCATCTTGTATCCTCCTTGGGGAGCAGGCCCTACACTCCAAAGATACCTGAATCCAACCAGATATAAACCTCAGAGAGGTCAACAAAGTAGAAGTTAGCTATGGCTACAGGCTACACCAAAATCTACTCTAGGAGACAGAGTTCTGTCAAAGGCAAGAAAATGTCACTAAAAAGAAGTGATTCTGGAAAATGTCTGATTTTAATTGCCATCTGCATACCGATGTCTCTCAAATTTATATCTCAAGCCTAACCTTCTCCTCCAAACTTCAACCTCGAACCCAGCCACCTCCTTGACATCTCCCCTTGGGTGTCAAATCCAAATATGGGCATCTCAGACTTAACATGACTCAACTAGGCTGCAGCTCTTTCCCCCGAGTGGCCTCCGCTTTCAGCCTCCCCATCACGGTCAAGGGCAATACCCTCCTTCCTGCTGTTCAGGACAAATGCCTCGGAGAGTCATTGCTGATCCCTCATCCGAACCAACAACAAACCCTCTTGGCTTTCCCTTCCCAATAAACCCAGAATATGCCCACTCTCATTCTCCCCACTGCTGCCACGTTGGCCCAAGCCACCCTTCCCTCTCACCTGGGAGCCTCTTAACAGGTCCCCTTGTTTCCCTCCTAGCACAGGCAGCCTATTTTCTCCTATGAAAATATAAGTGTTCAAAACTTTCCACTGACTCCCCTCTTCTCCCAGTGAAAGCCGAAGTCCTCATAATAACTTATGAGGTATGTCCTCCCTCTACCTCCTGACCTATCTCCTATTTCTCTCCCTCTTGTTTACTCTGTTTCAGGCATGTAGGCCTCCTGGCTATTCCTAAACATGCCAGGAAGGCTTTCACATTTTCCAAATTATTCCTTCCACTGGACCACTCTCCATCCGACTCCTGCTCTGAATGTTCACCCCCGTGTATCATTCAAACATCACAATCTCGGTGAGGTCTCTCTAACCACCTTATATAAAAATGGTCCATTCCTCACCCACACTCCTAATCTACCTTTTACTGATGCTTCATGCCTCCCCTCCCCCTTAGAATGTAAGACCCACAGTGAGCAGGAATGTTTTCATTGGTCTCATTCCATGGCACATCCCTAATGCCTAGAATAGTTCCTGGAACATAGTAGGCACTCCCCACCATGCTCCCCAATAATGCATCCCCCCACAGCTAGCTGAATGACCAGCCTCCCTCCAGGAATGCAGAACTTACCAGAGTCCAAGACCCTGCCAATCTAATGCCTAACAATCCAAGGGAAAATAGTCCTGCTTTAGGTTTGGATGCTCTCCAGCAAACAACTAGATTAGCACTTGCAAATTTATCCAGGGACCAAATCAAGAAGCACAATCTCTGGAAAGGCCCAGCACAGTAAACCTACTAATGAAGTTGTACACCATCTCACTGGCACACAAGCCACTGGCATGGACACTGGAAGTTATTCTTTCTTCTGAGTAAAGCAATCCTGGAAGCCCTCCATTTCATAGCCAAGTTGGCTTTACAAGCAGGGAGATGAAGGCCACATTGAAGAAAAGGGTAAAAATGTTCAGAAATTTGTACCTTGTGATACCAGGAGGGGACTGGCCCTAGACAAAACTGACTCCCATACCAGCAAGCCAGGAAACAGAAATTTCACCATTAGAGATTCATTCCTTTAATTTACAATAAGTTTGCAATCCTCTAGTGTTGCCCCTAAAAGGTTATAAGTATTATGCTTGGGTTACATGATACTTAAAGCCTTTGTCAGCCAGCTCCATGGAAAGAGTAGTAGAACACAGCTCTGAGGAAAAGCAACAAAGAACAGGAGCCTGAGGCAGAGAGGAAAAGTGATGAAGAAGGAAGGGAATGGAAGGGAAATTAAGAAAAAACAAAACACCTATTGAGGGCCTACCTTGTGTCAGGTGTTCTGCTACCTGCTTTATATATACTAACTCATTTACTTCTAAAACACAGTGGTGAGTTCCTCATTCTAGAAGAGGAATCTAAGGCTCAGAGAGGTTGATGACTTAGCTAGTCACACAGCTGGTAAGGATGGAGTTGGGACTCTGACTTCAGGTCAGCTGAACTCCAACGTTCGTGGTCATTTCTCAACATCGAACTGCAGAGCTAACACTCCGCTGTTTCATGGTTTTCCACTGATGCAGCCTGGCTGGCATCAAAGCCAGCCTTGTTTTAAGGCAGCCTGTAGTAATGCGACGGATGGGCAGCAGAGCGAAATTCTGGATCTCAAGATAACATTATGATCACGTGGTGTAATCAAGCACTCGCGTTCAGATACATCATACAGTAAGAGCTCATCCTCAGCGCACGCTCCCGGCTCCAGCTGGCCCATCATCACCCTTCAGGTGCCTTCCACTCTGCGGCGATTTCCCTTGAAGTGAACAGCACTTCCTCTGTCCACAAATGCTGGAACTCGGCACTGCCTGTTCTAGGAAGTAGCCTTTGAACACAATTTCTGGACTGCATTTAACTTTAATTGGTCCTTTCTGGGAATAAAGCTCTTCAAAGACAGCAAACCCTCTGCCTTCTTGGAGCTGAGATTGAGGGTACCACATGTAACCCGCTCTTTCTACCCCTACGATGCTTTGCATCTTGGGATCTTAGAACATTTTCAAATTTCTTTTTGTCTTGTGTATCTTTCTTGCATTCCATTATACATGTTTTAAACACTAGCAAGGTCAAATCTGTGTTCCTTTTTTTTTTTTTTTTTTTTTTTTGAGTACAGTACTTTCAAAGATGGTACTCAGTAGCTGAACTGGGAAATAAGTAAGGACATGATGGGGAAAGGAGGCTGGTCATCAAGGGTGTTTAAATCACAAATCCAGCCAGAGTTTTCCAAACTTTAGTGAAGGTTTAAGATTTAATCATCCTCATTTCAAGTCTACAGTATCCATTCTCGAAGTCAACTTATACATTTTGGTGACCTTTCTCAAACCGGGCTTTATAAATCCTTGTGGTTATTCTTTGACATTATAGGCTCGTGACAAGCCAAATACCCTGCATAAAATATAAGAGCCAGAGCCCTGACCTGTTAGAATTTGCATGCTCAAACACAAAAGCAAACAGATGCTGGCTCCAATGTTTAAAATATATGAGAACATAAAACTGAGGAATGTTAGGAAATTTACCAATATCTTTTATTTAATAAGGGGAAATGGGTACGTACTTAGTGAGGAAGAAAGAACTGCTAGCAAATTTTACATGTTATCATTCCATTTGCAAAGATATTAATTAGAATACTAACATCTATATTAAGTACATATTTAAAAATCGAATTGTGAAGATTTTAGTAATTAGTTAATATAAAGACTTTAAGCCTTGATTCTAGGTATCAGTCCATTAAAATGTACCTGATCTTTGCTCCTTCCTTTGAAGTGTAACAGATGTGACAAATTAAAACAAAACACAGGTATATCATTACCTAATGATGGCTTTACTTACACAGAATATCTTATTTAAAGCAGATAAATTATTCTGCAGAAAAGACAGAGATTTGAAAAGTAAAAACCTGAGTTTTAGACCATCCCTGAGACTAATGTAATATGATAGAGAAAATTTTGTTCACCTTACATTGTCTGAGAGATTGAAATTTGTTTGGGGAAGGGCTTGAAGAGTTTACCAAGGCCACCAGAAATTGGGTGGGTTCATTCTAGGTGAAACAAGAAGGAGAAACTTCTCAGTGTTTTGGGGAAGGAAGGATCAGAAAGAGAGAACAGAAAGGAGGATGGGGGTGGGAATCTAGAGTCTAATTCTCATAAAGTGTGATACTAGGAATATCACAAAGGAGTATCCCATAGCTGTGATACTAAAAGTACAGAGACCAGCCTACTTTATAAAGAAATCAAATTCTGCAACCATTCATCAATATGGGGCTTTCCACTGCATATGGTGGACAGCACATCAAGTGTAGCCCAATGAGCATCCATTGTTTTCATGTTCATAACAACAATAACCAACATGTGCATATTCAGAGCAAGGCTGATGAAATCTTATAATCAGTGTTCTGTCTTGTGAGGTCTCTGCAAGGTTTATTCCCAACAAACTTTGAATTCCAAAAGATTATGAGAAAAAATGAGCTCCCTATTCTCTTCCTTCCCTCCATTTTGCCAACCAAGAGGCATTTAAAACAGAGAGGGTAGAAAACACTCAGAATTCTAGGTGCCTATCCCAGCTTCCCTGAAGAACTTCAAGGATAGACGTAGATAGATCTTCTGTTTGGATACTTCTCATTCGTTCCCACTGGCTCTCCCCCCTCCCCCACCCCCGCTTCTTTTTGGCCTAATGCACAAAACTGTCAGTAGGATAAGAGTCATTTGGCGGTGACTGCAAGAAACAACTGTGCATTTTATAACAGTCCATTAGCGCAAAGCTCTTAATGAAAATGAAAGCCGTTAATGAAGCCAAAAGGCAGTGGAAGCCTCCATTCTGGAGAGGGCAATTAGATAGGAGCGGGAGGGAGAAAAATAAATACAAATCCAAAACAAGGTACTCTGTGATCAAGCAGTGCACATGATGTAATCATGACAAATCGGCCAATTTATTCCCTACTTTATTTTAAAGAGACATATACAAACACTGAAAATTCATCATCCTGGCACCCAGCCCCTCTGCCAGACTCCATGCTGCCAAATGATTCAACCTCAAAATTCTGGATCCATTGATACCTTCAAAATACAAACAGCAAGTGGGATTTTAACTCCAAGAAGAGCCCCCTGTAGAGTGCCGTGATTTAGAGCAAAGTGAGTCACGAAAGTGAACTTTGTAATTACTATATTATTTTTGTAACTCCTCTGAATCAGGAGCTCTCTTATTTTAACATGCTGCAGACAAAGGCAAAGACTACAGGAGACTAGGTCCCCACCACACATACCATTTCTGAGTAGGATATTTCCTGTGAAAAGACAAGTTTGTAGAAGCTGTTCTGGGATAAGCCTAGAAAGATCTCTGGCTTTCGATGCTGGGACCGGGGCCATGTGGTGGAATCCTCTCCCCACGCCACCTGCCCGCTGCACTCGCTCTGTAGCTTATGTTTGCGGTTAGAAGATAGTAGCTTGCCTCACGGACCTTTCAGCTCCTCAACCAGACACCATCTCATGGGCGGGTTAACAAGTATGCTTTCTCAAAGCCTTTCTTTTTTGCCCAGAGAGAATTACACACTTCCTGCTGGTGGTAGCTCCATCCCAGTGCTTACTTCTAATTTCACTGGATTAAAATTACATATCTGGAAAATTCTTGATATCAAGGTCCATCTCTGCATGCCTAGTATTTAGGACACTGAAAGTTCAATCAGTGCTTCAGAATGTATACATCACCTCTTTACTTAGCCTAGTAATGTGACTGTGCTGAGCACAAATCTTTGCGGAATGAATGACTCAACAAACGAATGATCAAATATAGCTGGATAGCTGTCCCCGCACTTGCATTAGCTTTTTTTTTGCAATTCCCCAGAGCCAAGCTTGTTTAATTTTTTATTTCCATTACGTGGAATAATTACGTCAATCAAATTCTATTGCATCAAAGAGCTGAATATGATGCCGTAGCTAATGATGATTGATGCCACTAGAGCCTTCTACCCAAGGAACATGAATCAAATCTCCTTTCTCATCAGTTACCATCTGGGCACTTGGGTAAGTGCTGGAAAACCAAAGGCACCTCCCTCTGAGAAAGTGCTTCCATGGAAGAATCATTGTCTATTGGGTGAACAGTCAAGAAAGTCTCATGAGGACTTTTTTCTAGACTTCCTAGGAACCCTCACCCACCCATCCCATGTGGTGGCTTTGCCATGTATGAGCTGGGCTAGGCTGAACTAGGTTTCCTAGAATTCCCTTTCTCAGATGGTTCCACTCAGGGTGGGCTTCAAGGGAGACTCCTGGGAGACGCAGGCTGGAAGAAAAGCAGAACCCATCCTGCAGCCCATATACCTGGCACTGATCTGCCAATTCACCTCACTGGCGTGCAGCAATGCTGGACCTGTGACGGGCCAAATCCCTATAATGAATCCATACACTATATCATCTCCATCTCCTCGCTGTTCTGCTTCTTTGATCAAACTCTGACTGATACACCCTGCTCCCTCTCTGGGATCATCTCCTCAAATCCTCCTCTCACTCATTTGGCTCCAACCTTACTGGCGTCCTCCCTCGACATTCTCCAAGCCCACCAACATATGCCCATCCTACAGGTAACTCGGTAACTTGCCCAAGGCAACATGGCTCGTAAATAAACCCACGTTCTTCATTACTACACATACTGCCCATCTCCTCTACTAGAACAAACACAGGATGATAATCACCTTTGTGTGCCCCCCCACACCTCGAACAGATCATAACACAGAGTAAGTAGATGTGAAATAATTATTTGCTGAATTATATGTGTAGCTTTAAAGCAGTTTTATCCTCATCCACATTCCCCTTTGGGTGCCTTGCCTCATCCCACTCTCTCCTCTTGGGTGTCCTAGTTACCGTCTCTTGCCCTGCGTGCGCACACGTGCACCTGCCTGACGCATGGTCTTTTGTTCTTTTATTCCTTCTTATCAATTACTTCCTCTAGCTTGTCAATCACGTGGATGACGCCCTCACAGCGCCCTTCAATCTGTAACCTTTCTGGTCCTTGAAGAATCCGAAAGTGAATATGTTATTCCAGCTAGAGTTCTGGAAAACAAGACCAACTCTTCGTTTCAGTTCACTCTTTCCACAGAGGAGCCTCACATTTATTGAGTCTGTGAAGTGGAGCCTTTCTAAGACTTACTATTCTCCTCTCAGCATATATGTCAAGGCTGGAAGTAGCCAAGAAGAATCCTGAGTGAAAAAAAGCATTGAGACCGAGTCAATGTAGATATGAGGAACGGTCACAGAAGCCCTTTGGCACCTCCACTGCAATACTTCCCCCTATTACACGATTTTGATCAGCCCACTGCTGCTACGGACTGAATGTTTGTGACAACCCCAAAATCATACATTAAAGCCTTAACCCCCAGTGTGCATGCATTTGGAGGTGGGACCTTTGAGGTCATGAGAGTGGAAACTTCATGGTGGGATTAGTGCCCTTCTAAGAGACAAGAGGTATGATCTCTCTCTCCACCATGTGAGCGCACAGCAAGAAGGCAGCCATGTACAAACGAGGAAGCGAGTACTCACCAGGAACCAAATTGAACTGTACCTTCATCTTGGACTTCCTAGCGTCCAGATTGTGAGAAATACATTTCTATTGTTTAAGCCATCTAGTCTATGGTATTTGATGATAGCAGCCCATGCTGACCAAGATAACCTCCCCATGAAAAACGTTGGATGGCTTCCTAAAGATGGTTCCCATGAGCTCAATAGAACTACTCAGTTCTTGCAGATGTGTATTTGGACTCCCACACAGCACTCCCACAGTCTTGATGATCCCATAGGTGGGCTGACCAACCATCCTGGTTTGTTCAGGACTAAGGGGAGTTTGGGTGCTAAGAGTGTATGAGCCTGTCAGCTCACCCATGGGTGGCCCTGCTGGAGAGAATAGGTCCGTAGGGTGCTATGTGCTAGTAGATATGCTCCAAAGCTGATAACTTGAATAATACAAAGCCCAACTCATTTGGTATTTTTTGAGAGATTCATAAAGTTTTTGAACTAGAAAGACCTCAGGGTTAGCCCTACATGTTTATAGATGTGAAAACAGGAGCAAAGAGGCAAAATGACTCCTTTCAAGCCACCTATAAGAGAGCAGAGCTTGGGAAAGAATCTCTGCTCCTTTCACTCTGTCAGTAGTTTTCAGACTGTGTTCTCCGGATGTGTCTTCTCCTCCTTTAACCAGACAGACCATTATATATTTTAAGTTGGTATTTTCCACTACGGGTATAAACCATGCACACAGGGCAATGCTGCTGCTGCTGCTGAAAATAATGATGATAATAATAAGTAATATTTATCAAACACTTACTACATACCAGGCATAAGGTCCACCCATTCAATTTATCTAATCCATATAAAACCCCTCACTAAGTACTGTTATTTTCCCATTTTACGGATTAAATGATAGAGTCAGGATACAAATGTGCACAATATGTCATGAGAGCCCCTGCTCTCGATTAGGGCAAGGACACTCTGAAAGTCAAAGTAGTTCTGCCTCTAAGACTATCACATTAAAGAGGAAGGCTGGGACTCAATCTGACAGGACCATGGACGTTAAAATACCTACCATGGCTCAGGTGTCTTTCTGTTGCCCAAAACATACCTCCTGGCCATTCTTCTACATTCAGCTCAAATCATGGAAGGATAAATCCTTGCACAGTCCAGGACCTCCCTCTTTCACTCTTGTTCTGATACTACTCGAGATATACATATTTTTAATGTCTGCAGGTTGTGCTCAAGGAAATTCTGTTTGTCCTTGCCTACACCTTCCCCCATTGTTCCTGCCTGCATAGCCATGGCCTCCCGACCTTGACTGCCATCTTCTTCTTCTGTGTTTCCATCCACGAGCCATCACAGTGACACCTCCCAATTTAGCCTCACGTATGAACGTCATTACCAGGAGCCTAGTCATTCTTCCCAGATCATTAAGTGATGATGGCTAAATTGGGTCTTCTCACCTGACCCCGTCACACCCCAAGAGCTACGGTCATTTGTCATCACACCCTTCGCCCCCATCTCCCAGCCAGTTCTCACTCTGAGTGGCACGGTTTCCACCCTGGCCAATTTGAATTAATTTTTCCGGCAAGATTTCAGGCCATTTCTCCTTCAAGTGATTTTACTAAAATCTAGATATATTACAGCCACTGCCTAGTTCTCACCTTCTGCAACTGTGATTTGCTTTTTTATACTGATCAAAATGTCCTGACATGATTTGTTCTTTTATAAATGCCCTCTCTTTGCTTTTCTCTGTTTCACTGATGTGGTAAATTTTCAACATTGCCTAATCTCTTAATTTGGTTTTGTTATTTATACTTGGGAATGAAGGTGGATTGAAAGGCAATGGCTGCCCATTAACACGACTTCTTCCCTTGTGAAAACACAACTGTTCTTAGATTGCTATATTTTCTTCCTTCCCTTCCCACTTTCTGACAGCCGTGTTAATGGATTATGACGAGGGTGTACCTCCGTGCGAGCAGGTGCCTCAGCTCTCCTATCCCACCACCCCCATCCCCGTATCCCAGCACCGACCCCAGCGTCGAGCAGGCAGTAGGTCCTCAGTGAATGTTGGCATGCACCAGATACACTTTGCCATGTACACAGTCCTTCCATACTCATTCTTTCTCTCACTAGATCGTCACACCCCATGTGGTGAGCAGGGAGGATATCATTATCCCCAGGGCACAGACGAGAAAACTGAGCTTCTGAGAGGTTGAAGGCAACAGAGTAGAGTGGTTAAGAGCTCAGGATTGGCAGAGAGGCCTGAGTCCCAACCCAGCTCCTGTTTCTCATAGTTAGTTACCATGAGCTAGTCTGCCAACATCCCTGAACCTGTCTGCTTGTCTGCAATAGAAGAACAGCAGTGCCCAGTTCATGGTGCTGCAGATGGAGGTAAGATCATGGCAATAAAGTACTCCGTCTCTGGCACTTGATACAGCAATGCTACATTTCTAGAAACTGTTCATAGTTGCTAAGTACGGAGCTGGGACCACAACCCAGGTCTTCTGCTAATTCCAATGCCCAAACTGACACCCCTGGCGTCCTTGTACAGTAACCATGGTGATGGGGACCTTTTAGCATCCTAGGACTGGCCTCCCACTTGCAGCTGTCACAGGCAAGGTCAGGACCCGCACACCTTCGCCAGGCCTGGAGAACACTGTCCTGACCTGAGAACATTTGCACAGACACAGCATTACTTCAGGGCCTGCAGGGTCTGACCACAGGCTCCTTCCAGTCTGGCCTCTTCCCTCCTGCCAACAACAGACCTATCCACCCATCCATCCCTGCCACAGTGCGGCTTTGGGAGGACTCGGTGAGGATGCCATTTATAGTAACAACCCTCCTTTCCATTCACAGTGTACTTTACAGTTTATAAATGGTTTTCACTTGATCTCCCAACAGACCAGGGGCAGGCCAGGCAGGGTCCTAACTCCCTCTGGGTATACTGTGACTTCCCCAAGCTTCACAGCCAGAGACACGGAAACCCGGGGCTCCTCGGTCCACATCAGAGCTTGATGATTTGGGCTCTCTCTTCATTGCCTTTAACTCAGCTTTTTCTGCGCTGTGCTGCTCTTCTCTACTAACCCTGCTCTCAATATCCATGGCCCCCATACCACCCTACTTCATCGTCCATGAAAGCAATACTACCTTGATTACATCCAGAGGTTGGAGTTGGGAAGATATGCGACATTTTAAATCCGCGTTTAACTCCTCAAGTTCTTTTCCTATGAGCCCCCATCACTTGGTTAGAGATTCATGCCTGCACTTTAAGGAAGTCTGCGTAAAACTAATTCATCAGACACAGCCTACCTACCATCCTCTACTTATCAAGCGTCTATCTGTAGAGGCACTGTGGTGGTCACATCACAAGGAGTAGAAAAGGAGGTGCCTAGCCTCCAAGAATTTACAGACTGGCTGGGGAGACATGAGGAAAGAGATATAAACCACAGAAGGGGACAAAACAGGATAAGTGGCCAGGGAATGGTAGTGGAAAGTTCCATGACATTGTGAAGAGCTGAGATGGTCAGGCAAATGGTCCCAGAAGTGACCCTTGAGTTAAACCTCAACTCATGCTAGAATCAGGGAGAAGGTATCCTAGATAAGGGGAGCAACACAAGCAGAGCCCTGGAGACAGAATGATAACCCAGGATATTGGAGGGTCATGAGTTAGCAGGGCCTGGTTCTGGCAAAGGGTTCCCCATTAAAAGGGATGGATGTTGAGGTTAGACCAAACTGTGGCATATTGAATGCCAGGGTAAGGAGCTTGGACTTTATCCAGTAAGGATAACCTGGGGGGGGGGGGCATCAAAAGTATTTTATTGGGAGAGTGACATATGGGGCACAGAGTTTAGGGAAGATTTGTCTGTAGCCCTACGAAAGAGAGTATATCAAGGCAGGAAACATGACAGAGACCATCAGAGAACAAAGAGAAATTTAATAGGGCTACACAACAGAACGCAATACAGCTGCTGGAGCACATGGGCTCCAGAGTGCATTTCCACAGAGCAGCCAGAGCAAGGGGGAGGACACAAGAGATGCGTGTTCAAACAGTGCTAGAATCTAGGAGAAATGATCACTCCTCTCCAGATAGCCAGGGAGTGCAACCCCTGCTCCACTTCCCTGCTTTTTCCTAACATCCTCTGCATTTGCAATTACGGGTTTGACAGCTTTCTGCCCCAAAGGATTGCAAGCGTTCTGAAGCAAGGATCATGCCTATCTTACTCATGCTATACCCCAGCCCCTAAAAACACTTAGAGGCTCAATAAAGTTTTCTAGTTTGCATGAAAGTGAGATTCAAGAGCCAATTAAAGGAATGGCAAAGCTGCTCTAGAGATTGAGGTAGTATGGTAGAAAGGAATGAGAAGTGTGGAAGACACAGGGGTTTGATTTTAAATTCATTGAAGAAGGTGAAGAGTCAAAAGGAGAAAGCATCTACCGGAAGTCCCCACCTGATCTGCCCTCAGAGCCGTCCCTCATCTGTGCTAAGGTTCCCTTCAGGTCGTTGACTCCTGGTTGTCCAATAACACAATCTCCAAATTCCTGACACCCAGCACACAGCGGGTGCTCAACAAATGAATTTAGAAGGGTAGACCCATGATGGTCTGAAGCCCATGGAAACCATGAAGGCACAATGCACTGTCAAATGCATAGCTCTGTCTGTATTGGCTCAGGGCCCTTGAAGCTTCAAAATCATGGAGCGAGAAAGTATGCCTGGCCCCTCCTCCCCTCCCTCTACCACAGAACCAGAGATCCTGCCTTGATGACGAAAGACAAAAATGTACAAAGCATCCAGACCTGCCGTGCTTTGCTTCAGGCAAGTGTCTCAGAAAAGTTTGAGCAAGGACAATACGCTAAATCTAACAGAGAGCCTTGAGGGAAACTTAATAAAACTCATTGTGCTCACTAAAGAGCAGGGGACAGGAAGAGAAAGAGGAAAATAGAGTTTGCACCTACAAATACTTATGAACCAGAAGGAAAACAGAGACAGGACAGGAGGGTGTGGAAAGGGGCATAATGATTCGTTATGGAGAACGGTTTGGATGTCTTTAAGGGTGGTTGTAATCCCCTGAACTCTTTGTTTACCCCTTGCTCGCCTTGGGAAAGTTTTTAAATGTCTTTATCACATCTACTACCTTGGGGCAGTGGGAAGAATGCAAGCCGGGGGTATGAGAGCACCCTGGACCTGAATCCCAGCAAAGATAATTCAGAACTGGGTGGCCTTCGGTGTGATCACGAATCTCTTTAAAACCTCAACTTCCCCATCAGCAAACTGGGAACAATGGAAGCCCCTTCACTGGATTATTGTGTGGATGTGATGGCCAGCGCACATTCAGCTCGGGAAATCCACACCATGTCCCCGACACCCAGCAGACCAACAGTGTGAGTTGGCTGGTGCCTGCTTCCCCCTCTCCCTTCAGATCCCCTGCGAAATCATGGGATTAAAAGAAATCACAGACACAAGCATTTTTGGTTCCTCTGACCACATGCTAGGTAAATATTAACATTCTTCTTATGAACAGCAAGGTAAAGGGTCTCATACGGATTATTCTCAAGGCAAATTAGCTGAAGCAGAGGTGTCTGGCCAGGAGCAGATAAGGTCAGATCTCGCACAGACGACTTCAAGCCTGCTCAGAGGCTCCTGTATGGAGAAGATTAACGCCCACTCCACGCTTCCGGGACCCTAGTGATGGAATAAATAATTCATGTCCAGCCCTGTTTCTCCTCCTGCTGCCTAAATTCAGATTGAAGTTTCAAACACTTCCATTTGTAACTATAATAACAACAACGTCCTGGCAACCCAACCCCCCACCCCCCCACCAAGTGGTGTGTATTCTCTCTGACTCTCTGGCAACTGGATTAGTCCCCAGGGAAGCTGAAGACCCACACTCTAACCCTTCTCAGAGTGGATTGAATAACTAGATCTACTTACAGCTGTTGATGCGGTATCCCTGAAGACACCAGACGCTCTCCGATGAGAACGTGCATTTTAACAAGATGTTCCAGGTAAACACCTGAACCCAGACACCTGCCAGCTGGAAGTCGGAACCAAGCTTCGCCAAAAATCCATTAGCCAACATAGGCACAGGCCACCAATTGTGAAATAAGAGCCACCTAATTCACTTTCATTCCTCCAGCAGCCACCCCAAGCTTCTTTTATTCTCCCTCTTGTCCAAAGGAAACAATGGAGTCAACCAGACAGTTAAATGTCCTGCTTTGTTCTATCAGCAGATTATATTTCCTAAACATTTTCTCCTCTCTGCCGTTGTTTAGATCTGATTCCTACTGGGGGGGTTATACAGACAGGAAATAGGGAGAATAAGATCAAATAAGGCTGAACAGAACACAGGGAGAGCCAGACCACCATTGCATGTGCAGAACAAACTTGAGTGTGATCACACCCAGAGGAAGTTCACGTGCAGGGCCCGGCCCCAGGCTGGCAAGAGCGTATGTCATCACCACCACGGGTTCCCCAGGCCTCCAGCAATCACTCATGTTTAAGGGGATGTTCTTGGGAATTTGAACGAGGGGGTGGGACTTGAGGCTGGGACACACTGGATGTTCTTACCTGTTGATAATTACAACCAGCATAGAATTGGAGTTTGGGAGTTGGGTAGACTTCCCAGAAATGGGTCCCAGAGGTGATTTGTTGGAGAAACGGGCTTTTTTAGGAACATGAGGTAGAGTCTGGTGGAGACAGAAATGTCACGTTTCTCTCCTGGTGGGAATGATGAAATGGCACCCAAGTACCCGTCACGGCTGCCATGATCGAATGTTCCCGAGGCTCCTGCGAAAACCAATGTCATCACACCTCATACAGACATGGAGACAGAGATGAAGAGTATCACCCCACCTCTATCATCCAAGGAGGTGGAGAAGGCTTGAGTTTCGCCAAGCACTTGCTTGGTCGCCTGAAGGTAACAAGTGATTCCTCAGAATTTGAGGCCCAGCTCCCCCACCTACTTCCAGAGACATGCTGCTCTCCTCTTTTGCATCCTGACTTTTGAGAGAACTAAACAGCCTCACTTGCAAGATCATTCAAGGTGACAGCCTGAAAGGCTTCCTCATCCCCAGTGTGGACCACAGGCCAGCAGCAGCATGGGCATCGCCCCCCCGCCCCCCCGCCCTCCCCCAAGCCCGTTAGAAATGCAGCGTCTCAGGCTCCACCCCGACCCTCTCTGAAGAGAACCTGCATTTTAACAAGATGGTCCGATTATGCAGAGGCACATTCAATTGTGAGAAGCACTTGCCTAAAAGCAGCTTCAGAAAGGTCAAATGCAACCTTGTTGCGAAGGGGTAGCAGCGATCCATAAAGAGGGGGCTTTGCCCTCCAGGGGCTTGGTCTGGAGGCGATAAGCACATCGTCCCAACCACTGCGGCTCAAGACCCATTCCATTCTGTCTGCTCCCCCGGCTGCCCCTTTGGCCAAAGACCCCTGCCGCAGGGGGGTGTACAACTGGTGATGAGAGTGGTGGCTAGAGGTCAAGGCGGAGGGAACATCAGCAGTGACACGGGAAAGGCACCGCCTCAAAAGCCCAGACGAAAAGTGCGGCTGAGAATTAGGTCAGTGTGCCAAGGGGCAGCCACTGATTAAGCAGCGGCTAAAAAGAAAGACTCCGTGAATGAGGCGAGGCATTTGAGAAAGAGATATTTACTGAAAGCCACTCTGTTAAAAACACACTTGAGACGAGAGGGCTGCCTCTCCCGGCTATCCATCAGTAGCAACCCATGTCAGCTGACCCAAGCAGAGGCCTGAGATCGGGCAGGAGGAGAAGACTCCGTCTGAGCACTTGGCACCTGAAGCAAGCTGCATCTGGCATTCCCTCCACTCCCGTGGACGTTATCCCTGCCTCCTTTCACATCAATGAGAAAAGATCCCAAGACACTGATTCCCTCATTACACAGATGCCGGGATTCCAGCAGCCTTCCCCTCCTGGCTTTGTGCTTCCAAATAGAGCCTCTGCTGGGACACACACACCCCCACGGACACCCCCTCCTCACACCATAGGAGCACTTGACAGCCAAATGAACAGGGTGAAAGACACACACCCAGAGGTTCCTGATTCCTGATTAATCTGGTTGGCTTTGGCTTTGGCTTTTTCAAAGTCTCCCATTCGGGTGCAGCTGGCTTTTCTTACACAATATTCAATCCCCAATTTCCAAAATTTGGGGTCAAATATCCAGCCTCCCCCTAATTCTCATGTGCTGCAGGGAAAACCCACTCTCTCCCTTAATTCTGGAATTTGAGCCTATGAGTCAGGCCTAAGATACCAGCGAAATCCATCCCTCTGATGACACGATTGGGTCAGAGAGAAACATGTGGCTTCAGCTGGCCAATTACTTGGAAGCCCCAGGATTTCTGCTGAACTCTTCTTCACTTATATGAATCTAAAAGCAAATCACCCTGGGAATGGCCGTCAGCCTTCTTGGGATCACAAGGGAAGCAGCCTGCCAAGGAGGAAGCCAACACTAAGAAAACAGAGCCAAAAAATGGGCCAAGTGAGACAGTAGGTCTTGGTCAAATCCTTTGTGTTACTAGACTTTTCAAGAACTGAGCCCATAAATCCCCTTTGTTGTTTAAGGCAGCTGAGCTGAAAGTCCTGTTATTTGCAGCTAAAAGCATCCTAACTGACATACTAGGTAAATAAATCATTCCCTGCTGGGAAGAAAGATAATGTCTCAACAAAATTCCCTTGGCCTGGGCATATATTAGACACCCCCCCCACCCCGAAATAGACTGTCAGACAATAAATAAAATAAAATAAATAAAATAAAATAAAATAAAATAAAATAAAATAAAATAAAATAAAATAAATAAACCTCTCAGATGAAGAAGCTGGTGAAACAAGCGGCTGTCCCCCCACTCCCCGCACCCCCAGCTCTCTGACACAATAACCTCAAACAAGCTCAGGTTTT
Source organism: Ursus arctos (assembly GCF_023065955.2). Lineage (NCBI taxonomy): Eukaryota > Metazoa > Chordata > Mammalia > Carnivora > Ursidae > Ursus > Ursus arctos. The sequence goes on from NW_026622930.1 coordinate 23,256,385, forward strand.
TAATCCCCTTTCTTTCATTAGGAGTTTCTTCCTTCACTCCATCTAGGGACTTAAATATCAGAAGCAAAACGTCCACCCCTCCCCCGATCCTGCGGACCTCCTCCAAGTCTACACTCCCTCCTTCACTCTATTTAAAGCCGGTGGAGGCAGCCTTTCTTCTAATCCCAGTGCAATGCTCTAGGCTCTGTCCTAATCCCTCCACCTGTGAGATAATTGCTGGCATTTAGGAGAAAACTCAATAGTAGTCAGAGACTTGCGCACAAAGACACAAAAAGAGGCAGATAAAACAGGAGAAAGAAAAGAGTCACAAGCCCAGAATTATCCACACTCCGACATCCATTCCAGAAGCACAACGTGGCCAAAGGGATAAAGGCACGGCTTTACAGGAAAGGGGTGCATTTCAAAATATCGTAGTTTTAATGATTCCTATACATACATTAGAGTAAGAGAATATGAAAGTGAGAACTAAGGGTTTGCAATTATTTAACTATTCACAAGTCAGCCACAAATTATAAGCAAGCCTACCAAACTTGGACTCCTATTTACTATTGTCCTAATGCAACAAGAAAAGTCTCTTAATCACGGGTGCCCCCTGTGAAGTGATAAAGAGGGAAAAAAGATGCTGAGATATTCTTACCCAACAATCAGAATAAAACAAAATGCTAGTGAATCAGGCATCTGGCCCAGTTCCTCAATGGAGGCTAAGATCCCAACTACACTTCTAGTTTTTGGTTTATGGATGCAAGATTGAGATTAAATCCCTTAAAAAATTACAATAGGGGCACCTGGGTGGCACAGCGGTTTAAACGTCTGCCTTCGGCTCAGGGCGTGATCCTGGTGTTATGGGATCGAGCCCCACATCAGGCTCCTCCACTGTGAGCCTGCTTCTTCCTCTCCCACTCCCCCTGCTTGTGTTCCCTCTCTCGCTGGCTGTCTCTATCCTGTCGAATAAATAAATAAAAAATCTTTAAAAAAAAAAAAATTACAATAAAAATTCATGTATAACACATAGGTTTACAAGCTAAGGTCAATGTGAAATTTATTTTCAACAAAGTACACTTAATAGAGTCAGACACTCCCTTTTCGGTTTGCTTTATTTCTTGGAGTTGGCTAGAGCACTGTATGTCTCCAAGTTGCCTGATCAAGAATAATTTAGACCTGCAGATTCTGTGGTTTTAAGGCAGAAACTAAAAGTTGCTAGTTTCACAAGTTCCTGGGGGTGTTTCTCAGGACTTTGAGAAACATTATGGTAACTCTGAAGGGTTTTATTTCAAATGTATTTCATTTGAAAGCAGGGATCCTCCATCTCATAGAAACCATGGAGCTGTTTTGTTCATTAGCTTGAAGGAAGGTAAGCCGCAGAGTCTGCCAGGCCCCACACAAGACAACGCAAGAACAGAACAGAACAAAACTCACCCACCGGGACAGAGACTGCCACCGCATCCACCAAACCCCCTTCCCTGTCGTCCTGGGCGCACAGCTAAATTACCTTTCCCAGCCTCCTCTGCAATCAGGTGGGATCACGGTACTGAGTTCTGGTCAATAGTAAGAGGCACACCCTACTTCCAGGCTTGACTCTTTAAAAAAAAAATCCTTCAAGCTCCCTCCCCTTCCCCCTCTCTCTCCATCTGCCAGTGGAATGCAATGAAGGAGCAGGTTCCAGAAAATGACAAAGCCACAGGATGGAAGGCACTTGAATGACAGTGCGGAGCAGAGACCCCTCCTCCACCACGCACCCATCTGCACTGTAAAGCGGGATGTGAATAGGACACCTGTTTGCATCACCCTCCTGGGATTTGGGGACTGTTTGTCTCAGCAGTCAGTCTACGCTAACACATAACATGACTTCCCTGTACCTCTCCATTTGATCCTGTTCCCAGCCTGCTCTCTGGACTTCAGGGTCAGGTAAACACAGACAAGCTGGGAAACGAGCCACAAGTCACGGCCACAGCAACGTCCGGATAGTATCTCAACCTCACAGGAAACTACTTGCCCCTAGAAAAAGGCTCTCACATTTTAAGTATCATTTGGTACAAAGCCCAAAACAAAAGGGAAAAAAAAATATGAATAGCTTTTGGGATTCATTATAAAGGTGTTTTCCTCCTACCATATTGTGGGCTGCTTAAGAACAAAGACTGATTTTTATTCATTTTGTGTATTCCTTATGCTCAGTGCTTGTTAAATTCAATTATACTTTGTTGTTACTGTCAAGAATGGAGGGAACATATTATTTATTTAAATTACAGCAAAAGCAGACAGCTTGTTAGGTGCTTAACGTGTTAGTTCACTTCTCAATCTACCACAAAACAATGTATTATTAATAATACATTACATGTAATATTATCTATATGCATTATTAAGAATATCTTACATTAATGTATCATTATCCCCATTTTATGGAAGGGAAAAGTGACGTTCAATAAAAGTCATTAAAGTGACGGTATGTTGTTACATCGTTACATAGAATCAGCTTTGGCTTAGGGACTCAGGCAAAGCTAAGCTTATCTTGGTCCTGCTACTAGCTCTGTAACTAGTTTTGCAACTTGGACTTCCGTTTTCTTATCTGTGAAAATGGAGATCATGCCATGCAATCATTCAGAGATTTCTTTAAAGGGACATGAGAAATAGAGTTAAAAAACAATTGCTTCACGTAGAGCATCAACTGGTAGAGAAACTTAAGGACCATTTCAGGCAAGATAAACCATTCCAAGAAGGAAGAGGCACCGGCTCTCACCTCTAAAACAAACTGCCAAGCAAGGGCCAACAGAAGAGCCAGTACACGGAAATGCAACCGCTTGCCTCTAGGGAGACCGGTCCTGTCTCTGTCCACTAAATGGATGAAACAAAAAAAATGCATAGAAGACTTCCAGCTATGGGGTTGGCCAGAAAGGGCATAAAGGATGCAAGAGAAAAAGTGAAGCTGTGAATTCTCCAATGTATTTTTTTTTCCTGTTATTTTTGGAGAAAAGCCGACGAAAACAGGAAGGGATCTGGAAAGTTGACAAAAATCATTATTCTCCACAAATTACTTTAACCTTGCCTCATCAGTGACCTTCACACTACCACTGGTTTAATGACATTTATTTCAACAGTAGCTGATTTCACTATTAAACAGAGATGCAGAGCGCAAGATAATACAACTAAATCACTCTTGTAAATATTTAATATCATTGCCTTTCTTTTTTTTCCTTTTAACAAATCACTATCAAAGCTGAGCACATAATAGAAAACACATTTATTTATTCTATCCTGGAAAAAAAGCTTAGTGCTCATGCATTTTATCTATCTAGTTCTCCAAATGACTTTGACACTTGAGAGCCCTTGTGATCAAAACGGTCTAAAGGAAAGTGGTTTGGCAACAATTTAAGAACTGATTTCATGTGCTGATCCACACCCCCCAAAAGCGCCTCGTGGAAGGGCACTAAACTTAATCCACCAGACCCATAAAGTAGACCCTAAAAAATCAGCAAACCCTAAAGTAGAAAATTATTTTTAAAAGAAAACAAAGCAGGGGTTGTCTGGGTGGCTCAGCTGGTTGAGCATCTGACTTTTAGTTTCAGCTCAGGTTGTGATCTCAGGATCTTGGGATGAGACCCGCCTTTGGCTCCACTTCCTGAACAGGGAGTCCGCTTGTCTCCCTCTGCCCCTCCCCCAATGCTCATGCATGCTCCCTTCTTTCTCTCAAATAAATAAATCTTAAAAAAAAAAAGAAGAAAAAGAAGGAGGAGGAGGAGGAGGAGGAGGAGGAGGAGGAGGAGGAGGAATGATACTGACTTAAATAGATTCCTACTTGAGAAAAATGGATTTTCCTTTTTCGTTAAAAAAAAATTGTAAATAAAATTACTAAACTATTCTTAATGGAAGAAAGGAAGTGGAAAGATCATGAAGTAACAGTTTGAAAATGAGTCCCAAGTGATTTCCTTTCAGGCATCTACTCTTATAAACTGGCAACACGGGACAGTAAAAAGAAAAAAACAAATGGGTGGAAAATCTTTCTAAAGCCATCCTGGTGTCACCATCTTACTTTAAGCCAGAGACAAAGCAGTTGACGGGGCAAGTCCGTAAGTGGTACAAAGAATTCTAAAAAATCCTGAAAGAGCAATTTACTGACAGTGTCAAAAGCTGGGTTGCGTTGGCTCTCGGGGCAGTCACATATTTAAGAGACATCCTTGTTTACAATGCTCGCATCCTGGTATTTCCAGGACCTTCCTGACACTGCATTATCAATAATGATCTCAGCAGCCTGCGGATGACCTAGAACAAATACCGTCATGCAGTGACGGTGACCACAAGTTGGTCGCATCTCAGAGACAACTTGGTGGGAAGGAAAAGAAAATAGCATTGGGAGTTAGAAGGTCTGGGTCCCACGCCGACAACATGACAAATTATGAGTGTGGCCACGAACAGGACACTTCTGCCCCCTCAGCATATGTTTTGTCACCCACAAAATCACAGTGGGGTGAACTAAAGGAATTCTAAGATCCCTTTGAGCTCTGAAATGATATGCTCCTAAAATGTGGGGAAGCAGATCAGCATTTTTTAGTAAAGTAACTCTTACCTAAATGCTGTTTTCTTCATGGCTCACGTAGTTTCATCAAGTAACATAATGAAATCCCTGAGCTCTTTGTGCACACGCAGAGAGCAAACACACCCATCAAACACCTAAAGAACACACTGGCTTTATCGGGATTACTTTTTTTATTATTAGTATGAGAGGCCCTCAAGGAAGAGGCCAACAGTTCCCTCTCGCAATGGAGGTAGCCCAAAGACCTCCCACTGAGAGGAAAACAGAATCACGGGAAGCTTGGATCTGTCCATGTTACTGAACTCTGCTAAGGGTTCCTACTAGCTCAGTGACTTCTAGTTCCCACTCAACAACTACTCACTGAGTCCTTTCTACCATGAGGCAGGCTGTGTTACAGGCACTGGACAGACCATGGTGACCAACACACACTCCCCTTCCTTTTGTGGAGTGTGTGTGTTCCGATGGACTACTAATTCCTTCACCTTGCATAGTGCCATTTTAATTTGCAGAGCCTTTCACCTGCATGATATCAATGATTATCCAGAACAAACCTCCAAGTAGGAATTGTACAGGTGAAGACGTGGAAGGTCAAAAAGATTAATTTGTTCAAAGTTCCCAGATCTATGGTGATATTGACAAGACGTATTTATTATGATGCTGATAACTAATGTTTGTTGCTAATGTTTGTGATAATTAGTGTTTTTAATGTCAGATCCAAGCTCTCACATAAGCCTTTTATATACATCGTCTCAGTGGTTCCCAGCCACTCTGTGAAGTAGGTAGTATTATTGTTCCCATTTTACTTATTAGGATAATTCAGCTTAACAAGGCTGTATACCTTGTAAATGTCAAGCACTAACATCAGCGCTCTGATCTATCATGTTGTCTTCCCCATCATCCCAAACTAGTCTTCTGACACTTATTCCCAATATAAATAAATAAATAAATAAATAATAAATAAATAAAATCTTTTTTTAAAAAACACAAACATTTTCCATTACAATTAACACTGCTGCATGAAGAAATAAAAATAGTATTGCTGCCACATAACCACAGGTGTGGGCAGGTTATCCAGTGCTCTTTTTAAACCAAGCGCTGACCCTGCATTAGAATTATTCACACCAGGGGGCGCCTGGGTGGCACAGCGGTTAAGCATCTGCCTTCGGCTCAGGGCGTGATCCCGGCGTTCTGGGATCGAGCCCCACATCAAGCTCTTCTGCTATAAGCCTGCTTCTTCCTCTCCCACTCCCCCTGCTTGTGTTCCCTCTCTCGCTGGCTGTCTCTGTCTCTGTCGAATAAATAAATAAAATCTTTAAAAAAAAAAAATTATTCACACCAGGATATCTGGTGTTACAGGCTCAACTGCCACCTGGATCAATTAGTTTGTAACTGGGAACGTCACCATCCCACAACCATTTTGGCCAAGGCGTTTGTAAACGCTCATTAGTGGTCACCTGGGGGGAAACGAAGGAGGGTACGGCTGGCTCAGCAAACTATGTCTCCACAACCAGATTAATAGCCCCAGGCGAATGGCCTACAACAGATGGATCAATGGCAGCCACTTCATACTGAACGGACAGCACGTAAATAGGACAAAGTCCTCTGCCTTGCAATGAGAAAGCCCACAAAATCCTCAGTTGAGCCAATGATTTCTAAACACAGTACAAGTAATTCTTTCTGGGAAGAATGTCTTCCACCTATGCATTTGCTGTCTGGAAAAAAAAAAAAAAAGACATTGATAGTCAAACCCTCAGAGCGATCAGATGAATGGTCTTAGCAATAAAGTGGACACGTAACCACAACGCCTGTTAACAAGCTGCAAATTTCCAAGCAAATAAAACTTAAAGTTCCCAGTAATTTTCTCATCTTATGCTGAGATCAGCCCTTCCTGGAGTGAAGCAGGCCAGTTGTTTACACACGGTAGATGGAGATCCGTTTGAGTACTTAGGTAATACAAACTGGAAGCATTTTAACAAGACTAGTGTCTTTAAAACTGCAGTTGTTTTAACATCTGTGTTATGCATTTCACCAGGAAGCAGTAATTTCCCTATTGAAAGTAATCCATCCAAAAAACTATTCCCAATCAAAACAGAAAATGTAGCTACAAAGATTCTTGAGTAAAGCCAATCCAAAAGCCTCTTTCAAATTCTAGAGACATTACAACTTATAATATTAGACTTGGAAAAGACTTGAGAATTATCTTGTCCCAAGTTTTTCAACTGAACACTAGTTTTAATTCTAGCTATCCTCATCCAAAATGTAAATTATATATATATTTAAAAAAAGGATTTCACATCAAATAAATTTGGGTAACTTTGAAAACTACACTTTCTTTCTCAACGATGCATAACTTGCATTGTCATAACAAAGGCTCTGAGAAGTCCTACAGTCAAAAAAATCTGTTTAATTTTGTCTTCAACCTATGTTTTGAGAACTTATTTTTCTCAGTGCTTTTTTTTCCTTGGAATATTATTAGCATTTCTCAAAATTCTTTTAGAAGTTGGCAATCTGGCTGAACACGCTGTATAATATCAGATTCTGAAAGATGACAAAACCTCCCCAAATTCACACACGCTGATATTTCTCCATGGGGTTATTTTGAAACCAGGTGATGCACTAGTTTTAAAGAAACAGAACACTTAAAACTTGTCCGGTTCCTCTAGACTTAAACAATAAGCAAATGGTTAGTGTTTGACCTCCACAGTCCTCCCATCAACTGGATAACACACTAGTCACTAGCGACAGGATAGTACACTGCAAAACTCACATTATGAAGGTCATGTTCAGAGGTCTCACCAATAATTGGAAAACTGTTTTTTAATGCATATTTTAAACCATTTAGCAATTCTATTTTTTAAAAAGATTTTATTTATTTTATTTGGGGGGTGGGGAACAAGTAGGGGAAGGAACAGAGGGAGAGGGACAAGCAGTCTCAGCACTGAGCACAGAGCCCGACATGGGGCTCAATCTCACAAACCTGAGCCAAAACCAAGAGTCGGATGCTTAACCGACTGCGCCACCCAGGTGCCCCACCATTTAGTAATTCTTACCAGCAACAAGGCACAACTGATCATAGTAACACACTAAATTCAGTTTAAGAAAATGGGTTGAACATAAGAACTAGGAAGATCAGTAGGAGAAGAAAGGGATAAAGAAAGGGGGGGTAATCAGAAGGGGGAATGAAGCATGAGAGACTATGGACTATGAAAAACAACTGAGGGCCTCAGAGGGGAGGGGGATGGGGGAATGGGATAGACTGGTGATGGGTAGTAAGGAGGGCACGTATTGCATGGTGCACTGGGTGTTATACGCAACTAATGAATCATCTAACTTTACATCAAAAACCAGGGATGTACTGTATGGTGACTAACATAATACAAAAATATTATAATAAAAAAAAGAAAATGGGTTGAGAGATTTTCCTATCTCTTTTGTTTAATACCCATGTCATTTTGTTTTGAGAGAATTATAATACTAACACATCTACACCCAATAGTATTTGAGGTTCGAGATCTAGTTTCGGGTAAGTATCAAGCCAAAGAACTGACTCTCATTTCAATAATGGATCCGCAGGCATTTGCAAGACACAGTCATTAGCTTATCTTTAAGTAAATATTTTGATTGTCAGACAGCTCGTTGCAAACAAGGTTCTTTTCCAAACACTCCTGATGCATCCAAGCCCACTTGCACACTTACTTAATAATCTGCGTCTGTGCTAAAATACGAAACCATCCTAAGAAAGTCGAAGCACAGAAAAAGTATGTTCTGCAGGCTCTTCATTTAAAAGGCTCTGGAACAAGCGGACCCCGGCCTCTTTCATCACTGCACTACATTACCATAAAGCTTAGGAAGTGAGCTATTACACACCATCATCCCTCCTAACCGCTATCACAGAAAATCACACACTCACAAAACAGCATTAATTGTCAGAATTAGCAACCATTTAAAAGGCAGCTGTTCTTTCACTCTTAAATAGGCTCCAAATTTCAGATCCTCTCCTTGTATGGGCTCCCTGATCTATTGCTCTTACACACACGCACACACACACACACACAATGGATCCTTAGCCAAGCACGTTTGAAAAATTTTTTTCTAAATTCAAAGAATACAAGAAAGTATTATTTATTAAGCAACATTTTCCACCCCAGTACTTGCCATCATTGTTACCATCAGCTGACAAGCTTTCAACCTGCAGGAAAGCACTTGCAACAGCTCTAGGTGAAAGGGCTCTGATTTTTGAGGCGCAGGGAGAAAAAGAGCAATATCTCTTTAAGAGTCAACAGTAAATTAACTTGCCCAAAAGAGTGAAATAATTAGCAGTTAGTAGCTTATTAAAAGGATGGCAAAGGCCAAGCTGCCATCTGGGATCTCCAGTTTCTTGTGATTGTTATTATGTCAAGACGCGCAAGCTACATTAGCTTTCATGTCACCGCGCCTGCCCTTACTTCACATGTAAATTTTAATGAAAGATGCGGCACTTTTAAAAATCAGACGTCCATCAAAAAGTGTTATTAGTCTGGCTTTTTACAAAGCATATGGTCTTTTCTACCTCTGCTGTTCCATTAGCCACTAATGCCTCAGGAAAAAAAAAAAAAAGAAAAGCCCAATGATATCAATTAGATGTTCTCTTTGTGCAGAAGGAAATCCGAGTGCCATCAAAGACAGAGCACCTCACCGAAGGACAACATTTGTGACTCTGTTGACACAGTGAAAACCACAGTGCCTCCCTTTCTCACAAGGCTAGCCGTAACGAAAATGAAAGCACTCTGGAGGCCGCCTGCTGATTACTACATGGATATGCACAGCACTGGAATGGAGAAGACGTATATTAAAAATAAGTGACAGAAAGTAGCAGGACAGACCTTATGGGGGGATGGGTACTCTATCTCGATCCCAATGGTACTGACATGGGTGTATTTGGTTAAATATTTAAGCTGTACACTGGAGTGTGGATTTTACGTACTCTATGCTGTATGTGCTCTCTCAATGAGGACGCGAAGGATTAAATGAAAAGTTCCTGCTTGCTCACACGCAAAGAATATTCTCTTCTCTGCATCCGCGAATTTAAAGGGTGATGTGAACTAAAGTATTACCTGATAGTTTCCCTTTAAGATATTCATAAAAATAATTTTAAAACTCCAGATGTATTACTACATTGAACACTGAATTTATTTAAGACTTTAGGAAGAGAGGTCACCGTTACATCTGAAAACCATCTTCGAACTGCTATGGACTGTCACCAAGGTGTCGGAGGCCGGGCCCATATCTGCGCGGCCAGCCCTGTGTACTCAACACCGGGCACCTGGCCCAGCACATCGCTGGCTCTCTGTCAGTATTTGCTGAATGGTGAATAAACATTGCTTTTCTCATGCTACAGCAGACACTATGCTAAATTCAGATGCGTGGCCCCCTGGACTGTATTCTCTTCAGTATACGACAAATGAAAGCCACATGTGAGAAAACATTCAACCATTATAAACCTGTTAATATGTATTTGGAGAAATTGTACCCACACCCAGATACACTACACTGCCCTGCACACCTGAGAAATAGACCATGACATACGTATACAAGCCCAAGCACACAAGGCAACACATTTGCTTGTTCTCTTATTAAATATTTTTCCATCACGCTACCCTTGTGAATGCTCTTTGTAAGCGAGATGTGTCATAAGCATATTACAATTTATTTTGAAGCTCCTTTACCTGTAGGTGCTATCAAAGTTAAGTTTACACGTGTCCGCCTAGAGATCTGCAGTTGAAAACTATACATCCTCTAAGATTAATCAACTTGGTATGATAAAAGTCTATACAAGCAGAGCACTGTTCACTTTCAAGGAGAAAGTGTTTTATGATATATATATACAGATATAAAATCTGTACATAATCGATTAATCCAAATTGATAATTGAGGAGGAAATAAGCATGTTGCTTAGAAATCTGAGAAATATTTCCCTTTATGTGCCATCGATTGGAATTTAATTGAAACATCCATTGATCCATCATACATTTTACCAATAAATCTGCTCACATTAAGGTTTAAAAAGAAAAAAAACTCCAAGAAACAACTGTTCTAAAAAAAGTCTTCACTGTCCAATGAAAATTTCTAAACAAGGAAATTTAAAAAAACTTCATATTTTTAAAGCACCATTTCAAAGACATCAATGTCAAAAACAGAGAGTTGCTAAAATCAGGCAATTTTACTTCTACATTGAAAATAAATCTATTTCCCCCACACACACACAGACTTTCAAAACATTAGAAGGAAAAAAAACATGGAAAATAGGCTTCTTTAAAAAACAAAGTGATTTTATTCATTGTCAAGAGGACGAATCAGTGGATGAGAAACAGATGAGGCAAGAGATGGAAATGTAATATTGCCCCTATTTTATTATAATTAGATATTTATAGAGCACAGATGAGTTTATTTTCATAATTAGTAGCTGGCATTGCATTTACTAATTTGCATAAACACTTGGCTATCAAAACAGTAACTTCTTTGCAGGGCTCTCTGGTCCTAGCAGGGACAAGAGAGGCCTCAACTCCTCAAATCAGCTTTCTTAATGTTATTACCAGCAAAATACAATCTACATGAAATCACATTTGAGTTCATGTAGCTTGATTATCTCCTTCCAGTTTGGCCAATATTGATTAGTTCAGTACTGGAAGGCGAATGATCAAATCTACACGGGGAAACAGACGTGTAAATAAATTGGAAGAGGTCTTTAGGTTCTGAAGGATTAAAGTAGATCTTAGGGTCACTACTATCTAGTCCAGTAGTAAAGGGTTCTGTAAAGCAAAAGGAAAAAGAAATTAAGTGCCCCCAGCTGCCCTTATGACTTAAAAAATCATGCCAGTTCTTGGTCATTGTTGCAGTCTGTTACCTCGTTTCCTGGTCATTCTCCGCATTCGCCATTCCCTCCCTAAGCATGCCTACCCTACTTTACGAAACCAGCTTCACCCAACACATGGATCGGGCTCCCTGGCAATAGTGCCGAGGGTAAGAAATATTCCCATGCCCTGACCACCACTACGGGCAAAGAGAAATTTAATCAAGCATGCTGCCAATGACTACTTCCCACTATTGACATTCAGCAAGAAATCTTGGAGGAATACCTTATTCCTTGTTCCTCAAGCCAAAGGTCAAAAACTTGTAGCTTGTGGCCTACGGTGTGTTCATACATACATACATATATACATACATAAAGCAAAAGATGCCATGAACTGACAATTTTATCAAATCCACTTCTGGCTTTTCTTGAGAATCTGGTGACACTGGGCAGGCATTCTTCAAGGCGGCAATCAGCTGAGGCAGAGTCTGCTGCCCTTGACAGGATGTGTGCTCCCCAGTTAGCCATGGTCCCCACCGCTCTCTACTGTGATCTTACACCAGAATTTTTCTTAACACAAGATCTGCTCCTTGATGATACCTGTCAGGCCCCAGTTGACATGTGAGTCTGCAACACTTACCCCAAGTTCAGTTTCAAGGAAAAGTATTTGGTGACCTAACCCAGAATGGGCAATCCCTAAGTCAATAAGAAAAGGAGGACAGAAGCTAAAATGCACTCAACACTTAAACAAAGACTGTCAAAATCAGGTCTAAAAAGCTGACCAAGGCAGGTTGCTGAGTACGTCCTCTGGTCAGCCACTTCCAGGTAGTCACATTTGCTTTTGGCCCAGCGCAGCCCAAAGGCCTCCTGAACGTGGTGATTATCATTACAGCCTATACATAGATACATACATCCTGCTCAGTCTTCTAGATTTCACTTCGTGATTCTTTCCATGGGTTCACTGCTTTGCTGCTCAGCTTTAAAGAATGACAAGATCTGAGGCTTTCTTTTCTCTGACAATCTCCTAAGAATAAATCCAAAGACCTTTCCTGCTTTTATTCTGATATGATCTGTGACCATTTCCCTCTGTCACTTGCACACACAGGGCCAAGAGAAGGCCTGGGTGAGGAGGGAACTGGAACCAGAATGCTTGGCCTCACTCCATGATCCACTGGGGCATCTTTGCTCGGTAGGTTGGGGGGTAGGGAGGCCAATGACAAGGGGCACGGGTTGGTGTACAACTGTGGAGCAAATACTGAGCTAAGTGCAGTGTGGGTGACAGAAATGGCCAAGACACAGCCTCTGTCCTTTAGGGAGAGGCTTCCTGAAACACATGAGTAAATCTGATTCAAGGCGGTTTGGCACAGGTACTCTATAACAGAAGCACAGAGTCTGGCACACCTAGGAGGCTTGGCTTTAAAAGATAAGGAGAGGAAGGGTGTTCCAAGGACATTCAAGAAAGAGGACAGAGCTCCGGCCAAAGACCGAAGGCAGGAAACCATAAGATGAATTCAGGCAGAGTGAGTTGTTGACTTTAGGAGACAGGGGGCTGGGAGGGGTGATAGTGTGAAGTGAAAATATTGTCGAAAATAGAGCTGGGGAGGCACATTGACAATTACACAATGAGAATCCTTCAAGGCTTTTAAACAGATGAGCTACGTGATCCGATTTCATTTTAATTTTGCTTTATTTTCACTTTTAGGAAGATGACTGACAGCAGGATAAGAAGGATTAGAGATTTTGAGTCCCTTCCACATGCAGCCTACCATGCTAGACACATCTGGACATTAACACATGAATATGTTTGTCTTCCCCGTACTTGCCCATCTTGTACAGCGATGTGGCCTCATTCCCAAATAACTCTAATATAAAATATTAGAGAGATACATGAAGGGTGAGCTCATCTCTGAATGCAGCACTAAAGGACAGCATCAACTAGGAAATTAAATCTACGTGTGATTTCAATGAGCAGAACAAAGGGGAGCAGGAGCAGTTACAGGGGAGAGAAACAGAACAAGTAAAGCTGGAGACAAGGAAAGGTCCGGGAAGGTTATCTGGTATCTTACTTGGCAGCGATTTTGCACCTAAGATTAATAGGAGAGAAGGTTAAAGGTACACAAGGCTATATTAGGGACGACTTTGAAAGTGAGATACTAATCCTGCACTCCATGTGGGGGACAGCAGAGCTTAAGCAGTTCTCAGTTACTGGACAGCCTGGAAGAGTATAGAGGCAGGAGGACTAATTAGGCTAATCTAATAAGGGCCACGTGGGAACTGAACTAGGGTGGTACCAGGAGAGACGCAGGAGACATTCCAGAGGAGAATCTCAATAAGATCTCTCAACTGATCACCCAGGACATAGAAGAGTTCAGGAAGGATAGAAAGGGATTCCTGGTTTCCAAGTATGGGTGATGAGGAGGGCAGGAGCACCATGAGAGAGAACAGGGATGCCACAAAGGGAAGCTGACATGAAGGCTGACTTTAGACATCCTGAGGTCACAGTAGTGGGATATTTATATGGACATGTGTTACAGAGAATGCAAAGTGACAGGCTGGAACTCGAGATAGGTCCGTGCCAGGGAAGTAGTCGGGAGGCACATCCATGGAAGTTATCCTCGGACCCAAGCTAGGCAGTATGAGCAGAGGTTAGGGGCCCAGATTCTGGGTTTCATTTCCACTTAGTAGCCAACTGACACAAGCAATTTAGCTCTCTGCGCCTTGTTCTACTTATGCATAAATCCCCAGTAACACCATCCCGACCTCATGTAACAGGTGTGTGGATTAAATGCAATAAGGCATATAAAGCACAGGGTACAGCTGCTGGTACATAGGACATGCTCAGAGGTAGCAGCAGTAGCCAGAGAAAGAAAAGAAGGTACCCATGTGCAAAAGCTAGAAAGATCTATCTTGCAGGACAGTTTAGGGGATTATGGAAAGAAAAGGGGTGGGAAGGGAGGAAGACAGGAAGACTGCTTCTCATGTACTCTCACAGAAGCCAGTGAGAGGAGGGGCAGAGGACACAATGCCACAGGCTTCAGAAGGGTTGAGTCCTGGGAAAGGATTGGTGGCTTTGCCTCTGAGGAAATCACTGGCAGCCTCTGGTTAGATGAAGGAGAGAAGCGGAAGGGGCATTCATAGATGTATGCTTCCACTCCTCCTTCCTCTTCCTCTTCTCCCTTTCCCACCTCCTTTCAAAAGGCTCCAAGCTCATAACGGGGTAAGTGTTCCCCGTGACAAATTTCTGAGAATGGGCCCGCCTGCGATTAGCGTAAAAAGAACAGGCAATCAGCCAACTCCGAAGTGGAAAGGACCAAACTGCTTCCAAGGTAACCATACATAACTTTAAAAATCCAGAAAAGCATAAAACTCAAAAGGAGAGATGACCCGTTCACAGACCCAAGTCAAATCAGCATTTGCAATAACCTGTCAGCCCCTTCCTTCTTCGACATCCTCATGCCAGAATTCGCATTTCCTACTCCTGTGATTTGCCAGTCTTTGCAGCGAGCAGCAGCACACAGCTCCACCGAGAGCGCGCTGGAGAGTGAGGAGGGAGGTGAGGAGCACCGGATGCAGATACATATTTATAATTTATCAGTCAACCCCTCCCTTCACTGCTGCACAGCTAATCCCCCTTGAGCTGGGGAGCCAGGTTCTTGCGCTCGGGTCTCTGACAGCTTTGATTGTAACGGAGGAGTGAGCTGTGCTCTCCCCAAAGGTGTGAAGCTGAAAGCCCTTCAGAGCACAGGAGCAAGCCCACCCTCTCAGCATCTCTCCTTTTCCCTGCCTACCTGGCAACAGGTTGACTTCGGAAGTGAAAATCCAGTGTTACCTCTCTCCATGTTCTCCTTCCGATGGAATGCCTTGTCATTCCCGTGTCCTCCCACAGCCCTGGTCCCACACTTCTTAGCCCATCGCCCCCAGTCAGAACATTTCTACTCCCTCATCAAATGCAGGAAACACAGAAGATAAGACAGCAATACATATGTATCCCCTAAATTCCACATTAAATTTCAAGCAATTCACCGATCCTCTCCCCTTTCTTATCATCCTTCCCTCACAGATGTCGGCCCCGGTTCCAGGCGTACTCAAGGAATAGAAACAACAGTACACCATTTCACATCTCCCCTGTCCCTTCAATACACTGGCTGGGAGAGGATCTCAGACTATCCCACAGTGAAGTAAAATAGTTCTGTATAACTACTTTCAGAGTCCCCTGTTCCTGCTAGAAATAGCACGCCATAATGGATAAGTCCCACCCTGGATTCAGAGGGAGGCAGGCCAACTCGGAATGATCCCCAACCACCGAACACGAAGTGCACTGAAGGGAAATGAGAGCATTGGCTTTTTATTTATTTATTTTTTTAGTTGTTGTTAAAAGCACTCAGTTATAATCTGGACTGTATTCATCAGAATCGACAATTCCCCTTGGAGACATGAATATTTCAGAAGGCAGATTGATAGTTATAATGAGAAAAATAAAATCATCTCTACCTTTACTTCTACCTACAGAAATGAAGTGGAAGGTCCAATTAAGTAGAGGAAGCATGGTGTCCACCGTGGAGGCGGTGAAAGAAAGAGAGAGAGAGAGAGAGAGCAGGGAGAGGAAAACATCAGCACACTGCAGACACACAAAGAAATGTAACATACATCACAAAAACGCACAACAGTAAAGGCAAGGGCACTACAATACCTTGAGAAAGCAGCACAAGACAAATGCACAATGTGAAGCGTAAACAAGCAGAAGCTGCCCTCACCAGCTTCCTGTTTAAGTTTTTCCCGGTCGTTTCTTCCCCGGCCCATCCTTAGAAACATGAGCAAGTCTGCATGCAAAAGCACTGCGTAGCCCCATGTATGTGAAACCGCGCGCACTTCACCGACGTACACTTGGTTTGTGAAAGTCTCAAAGAGGCCAAGTTCTCCGGCATTTTCCCAACGTTAACACGAGTCATGGCAACCAAAAGTGTCACATACATGTACAACACAGGAAGTATTCCTGGACATACGTTCAGGCATCAGAAACCAATGCTGGAGGTTCAGTGGGAGCCAGACAGAAAGCTTCCTTTCATGGTAAAGGAATAGGGGAAGAAAAGCAGTAGAGGTGGGAAGCAGAGTTGGCTTCTTAGGCAATCATCACGGGGCAAGAACAGAGAAGGAAGTGAGACATGGGGGGATATATGAGAGGAGGGGGATGCAGTCAAAGGACCTTCTTAAAAACAGATTAAATTGCAAGTTGCAACTTAAAAACTTAGAGGCACTGACCAGAAGAATTCTGCATCCTTTCTTGAAAGCCTCTCTCACGAGGAATTCACGGTATCTGTGTCTGTCATTCTTTCATTGCTTAAAGACTCTGATTCTAGAAAGCACTTGACTTAGCGCAGAGCATGCATACATGGGTGTGTGTGAATTCCCTACGCAGGTACACATCAATGCTGGGGGTCCAAGGGAAGCTGAGGAGCGGGTGGGAGAGTGGGGGAAGGTAAATAATACAGGTTCTCCACACGTTGTTCATACCGATGTTGGGACAGACCCTGCAAAATACCGGAGCTCTACCTCTGAAGGGTCCAAAATACCCAAATCAAGATTAAAGAATTCCCACCAGCCTAGCCCATCTGCCTAGTCTCTATCCTGTCATGGAAGCCACGCAATGCCCTCATGCCCCCAAGCCACTGCAGAAGCTAGGAGGACCCCTAAAGAACAGAGGGAGCGCAAGGTGAAAAAGAATAGAAGGGCATCTGTCATCAAGATTCCAAGGGCCTGCTTTTTCTGGTGGAACTTGCTATCAAAGTCAGGCCACCAAATTCCACCAATTCAGAGACCCTGGGTCATCCTGCTTTGCAGAGAGGCACTTAACTTTCTCAAACTCCTGGACACCAGGTTGACATCAAGGGCATCCTCTACTCACGCCTACGTCATAGTTACCTACTATCATCAGATAACTTCCCTCACCCTCAGACAAGAATAATGAGGCTTCATCCCAGTCTCTTCCAGAGCTCCATCTAACACTGGCAAACTCACACTACCTCCTCCCTCCAGCTCTGTTCTTTGACGCTTACGCTATACCAGACTGTATATTCATTGAAAGTCTTGAGTCCACATCGTGGATCTTGGCTCAGATCTGGAGGATTCAATTCTACTGGGAAGGTGTGCTTCCTCCTTACACTGTCTTATCAAGTCAGGATGCCCTCAATTGCCCACCTCCACAGCTCCCTGGACATCATAAGCGAACTTCTCTCAGCCCTGGGTGGTTTCCTGATTGGAGCATACTCCCTTTTATGGCAACACCGTGTGATGGGTCCAGTGTAAGGGAACAGGGAAGGGGAGTAGCCCTTCAGGATTGCCCCACCCTCCTCAAAAGATCAAGAATAAACAGAAAACACAGATGGACCCCATCTTGCCCTTTTCTTTGGTCCTCCAAAAGAGGCACCAAAGTCCCATGTGTTTTTTCAAAAGAAACAGACAAGAGAAATTAAAGTACAGTCTTTGGGTGTCAGGGCAAGGCAGGTAGACCAATCTTGCAATCATCCCAAGGCTTGGAAGAAACACAATAGTAGCAATTGAACAGTGAAGGAAAAGACAATTTTAAGTAGGCTCAGTTCTCGAATCCTGATTTAGGCTGATGATGTGGAAAATTTTTATTTAGGAGAAAAAGGCTTCATTCACAGCCCACCCTGTGCTTAGCTGAGCTGAATTTCCTGCACAGCTCATTCCCTGCATATTTGAATATTTTAGGTTGCAGATGCTGAATTTACAGATCTTTATATGCAGTTTTCTTCAGGGTGTATAATGAGTTAGAATCCTGCCACGAAGACATTAGCATGTTCTTTCGGTGGTTTTTGCTTTTATATAAAACTGAAAACAGTCAAACCCCAAGGGCTTCCTTTGACCCTGTGGGGCTGAAAGTCATTACAATGGGCAGTGGGATGGAGGGGAAGAAAAAAAAAAAAAGGCAAACCTTTACTCAGAGTGAAATTCAGGGAGAAGCCCAGCTCCTCTCCCCCAACCACGGGGCCCCAGCATGGGGTCTGGGGAGGAGCAGGAGGAAGTTAACCGCTCTGTTGCTCTGAAATTAGCTTCATTCACCCCCATTATCGACGCCGTCATGCCTTGTTTCATGCTTCTTTCTCGGAGGCAGCCCGGCAGGGCCAGTGCCCGCGATGATAAATGGTGGTGCAGAATGGGCAAGCCAAGGGGATGATGGGGACAGGAAACCAAGATGCATCGGAAAAGGTACCCCCCACCCCAGGGTGGCCCTGCTGCCAGCCTGGCCCGCAGCAGGAGGGGCAGGCAGCAAATGGCCTGCCAGCGACAATGAGGCTCTGAGCGACCAGCCAGAAACACAAAGGCAAGCAATTCAGGGCAGCCACAGTGCCGCAAGCAAGAAGCACCTACCTTGTTCACTCATCATGAGGTGGGAGAGGCCTTGAGGAAGGAAAGGAGGGGGGACGGGGGTGAGGAGGGGAAAGGGAAGGAAAAAAGAAAGAAGACAAAGTTAAAATCCCCAACACAATGCAGTCATCTCTTAGTTGTCAAGTGGAAGGAGCAGCAGCAGGGCCTTCACACATACTCCAGAGCATGCAACCAAGGCTGAGAAGCCGGCCTCCAGTTCAAGGACAGCCTTCTGTTTGCTGGACCGCTCTGGGCCTCCTCATGAGAGCCTTTCTCTCACCACACTGCTCCGTGCGATGCTTAGGATTTGAAATAAATCTATGGAAGATTAGGTCCCTCGGGAAGGAGACTCAAGAGGCCAGGCCCGTTTCCTTCTTTCTTTTAAATGGCTTTTTACAGTAATACATGGTCACTGTAGCAACTCTGGAAAATTCAGAAAAGAAAAAAGAAAAATCTGCTGTAATCCCACCATCCAGAGGTTCCTGCCCAATTTTATTTTCTAGAAACTGTATTCTCTTCTCCAAAAATGGAATCATGGTGCACATACTAAATGAGTTCCTGCTTGCAAGGGTTGCTCAGTCTGAAAGTACTTCCCTCTCACCTTTGTCTTAGCCCAGGGCAGCCGCACCCCTGACCTCCATTGCTTCCCCACCATCCTCTTGTCTTAGAAGGTCCCCCGGCCTTGATCAGGGAGGCCAAGCGTGGCAATGAATGGGTTAAAGAAGGTACACAAAGTCCCAAAGAACAAACAGAACCAACCTCTGGCTATGTTCTTAAGGAAGTCAAACAAGGCTATTAAGAGCTCATTACTTCAGGGGAAGTGTAAGCTCTGATAAATCTATTAAAAGAAAAGATTTCCAACCAGTAACCAACAGTACCAGTTTGCACTCCCATCGCTTTTATTATTACTGGAGATATTTGACAAACTCCAGATCACCCTAGAGAACCTTTACCCAGAGTGAAATTCAGGGATATACAGGATTAATAAAGGAAAAAAGCTCTGAAGTATAGAAATCCCCAAATGTTTTTGGAGATTACTAGAGATTTAGAAAAGTAATCAGAGGAAAATATGGGTCAGGCAACTTTTAAAAAGATCAATGATATATTAAATACACAGATACATGTGCCATAAATGTCATGGAATCTAGTTTTTAAGCAAATTTCATTAAACTATAATCACATTTTAAATGCACATTTCTGGCATTCATTTCTCGAGGCCTCAGATTAATACCCACGGAGGAATGGAATCGTGCCAATGTAAGTCATTCTCGTGATTTGTTTAGCTTAAAAAATAAATTTTGGCCTTTTTTGGGAAAAGATAATAGGGAGAGAGAACAAAGGGCCCTACGTTTGGCTAAGAGAAACCTCAGCAGAAGTCACTGTTCCTAAAATGCCTGATATTTCTGAACCAGCATCCAGATCAAGAATACTAAAGGGGAGTGTCTGGGGCAGGCAGGTGGGGTACATGGAAAGGTGACAAATTCACAGGAGGGTTGTAAGAATTAAGAAATGAGACTAAGAAGATCCAAGGAGATACCTAAGAGTAAAAGGAGGGGTTAAAAATGAAAAGAAAATAATACTGTATATATATTTGCAAGTTGTTAAGAAAGGACAGCTTAAATGTTCTCACCACAAAAAAGAAATGGTGATTATATGACGGAATGGAGGTGGGTAGCTAATGCTTACGGTGGTAATCATTCTGCAGAATTTAGATGTATGAAATCAACATCCTGTACACCTGAAACGTACACAGTGTTATACATCAATTCTATCTACATACAGCTGGAGGGGAGTTTACATTTTTTTTTTCAAATTCAAAAATGAAAGGACAAACATTTCACACTTACAATGAAAGATGTTTAACAGCTCACAGAAGAAGTGGAAGAGAAGTGGTGTAGTCTTTTCTTTTTTTGACTCAAAGAGAGATTTCAAAAAATGTACTGACTAAAGAGTAAACAGGACAATTAGTATAATGGGTATGGAAAGCCCTGGACAAGGTGCTACAGTTGGGCCCCATCTCTGTGCTGCATGTGTTTCTTTAAAGCAGCGTTTCCCAAAGCGTACTTCACTGACCACCTACATCAACCACCTGGGGATGCCTATTAACAGTGAAGACCCTGGGCCCCAACCGAGGAATCTAATAAATGAGAATCTTGGGGAGGAGTTTGGGGAAAGATCTGAATTTTAAGCAACTTGCCCAAGTGATTCCCATGCTCACTAGAACTTGAGTGCCATATAAATCAAATTTTGGTAAATTAAATTGTCTGATAAATGCACTAAGAGAAATTGGATATTTAATGGAACCCTGCAGTGGATCCTTTTGTAAAAAAGGAATCCTTTTAAAATGCAAATAACCCACCACCTGTGTTTTTTAAATTCAAATACGTACTTATCAGGCTTTATTAAGCTACATACATAGGTGCCCGAATGTCCATATTCTTCAATTTATGAAAATCTTAAATAGAAACATTGGGCCAAGAAAGCAGATCTGACATCCTGATGTTAAAACTGGTTTTGCAGGCAATGAAGCAAAACGGACAAGAAACAGGATGGTGGAAGGGAGAGACTGTGCAACCATAATACGGTTTAAGTTTTGCTTTTGGAGAAGGAAATTTTACTCCACTTTCAAGAGCTTTTATATCAGTATTGTCTCTTGTACAAATCTATCCTCAAAGTTTGCAGAACTAAGAACTGGAACCAAGAATTCCAGAATGTCCAGGTTTATTCTGAAATAGTTTCTGTCCCTTTCTATCCCCTCCATATGAACAAATCTCAGGCCCTCCCCTCCATATGAACAGAAGAACCAACAATTAACCAACTAAGTGATTCAAGCACCTACTATAGGCAAAGACTGGATAAAGTAGTGGAGATACAGACAAGTATGGAAGATGGTCACTAACCTCTAGGAGTTTGGAGTCTAAGTGGGAAGATGTTATATGTTAATATTTACATAAACATGCATATGATATGTATTAGTGGTACCTGCCAGTGAAGTACGGGGGTTAAGATCAAAGACTTCAGAGCCAGATTTGAATCCTACCTTTGTTACTTTGTAGCTTGTGACCCTAGTAAAGTTGCTCAACATCTCTGCACCTTGACTTCCCTATCTGCAAAATTTAGATAACAACAATGCCAAATTCATAGGTTGTTTTGAGGATTAAATAAGTGAATATACATAAAACTGGGCCGGCACATGGTAAGGGCTTTATAAGGATTATTGTTGTTGTTTTTATTATGCTATAAAAACACAATGATGTGTGAGGCAACAGCCAGCACGATGCCTGACACACAGTTGATGCTCAGTACGTGTATGGTAACTCAATGTGGAATGAATGAATGGGTCATTACTATGTGTCAAATGATAAATTCAGACAATAAAGACCACAGGACTGTGAGGAGGGCCCTGGATGTACAGGAAAGGTTTATGGAGGAAAGTGAGATTTGAAATAGATCTTGGAAGATGGTTTAGGATTTAGAAAGATGGAGGACACTCCAGGTAACATCAACAGCTCCCAGGACCACAGAGTATATTTGTAAGGACTTTCCTATTCAGCTTTCCAGAAGCACCTAAGAGGACACTACCAAGCACATGGTAGGCATGTAATACATGCTATTCAAATAATAACGAACACGTATAAACAGTACATATAAGGAAGAAATAAAAAGTGATCTTAAGGATGAGAGTAGGAACCATTGTATGAAGGCCTTGAATTTCAAAGCTAAGGAAAATGGACTTGATCTTACAGCTAGTGGGACACAGTGAGGGTTCATGGGCAGAGGAATGACCCAGGGAAAATGATGTTGAGGAAGATTGCTTTGGCAATGGTGTGGACAGGATAGATGAGAGGGAAAAGAGACAGAGGCAGAAAGATCAGTCATAGGCAGAGGGCCTAGATTAGAATAGTGGTAGTGAGGAGGAAAAGGAAAAAGGCTTTGGGTGACCAATGAGATGCTTCAGGGAAGGAGTGGATGGGAGGCTGAGTGAGCACTGTCAGAAATAGGAAGGTGGGGGTGGGGTGGGAGATGAATGGGGGGTGAGGGCAATGATGAGTTCTGTTTTAGCCATGAGGAATTGAGGAAACAAAAATCTCTCAAGCAAAAATGTCTATGTTGCATTTTAAAATGTAGGACTAATGTCTGAGAGAAAGTCAGGACAAATATCAGGGTGTATCATTGCCCCTTCATGGAAGAGAGGGTCTATGCCCAGGTAAGTCAATGAATCCTCCAAGAAAAAGGGGCTAGAGCATGGAGTCTCAGTCTGGGAGAGATGGGAGGGGCATTAAGGTATCTTGGAGGTTCTTTTTTGTCCCATCATATTCAACATTAAAATAAAATTTTACATTCAAAAAAGAAAAAGGAACTATATGGCTTTCAAATATAGATACAGAAAATAATGCTCAAAAAATCTTAACTGAGAAGGATATAATTAGTAAGGGGAAAAAAGGAATCTATGCTGGGTGTGTGTTATCTGTGTGGGGTTGATAAGGAAGGGGGAAAATGAAGATTGGCCTTCTTGGCGACCTCAGAATCAGAGGGTCGGCCACAGCCCTCCAGGCTACACAGCCGGCCCTGGGCCTAGCACCTGGCTGGGTTTGGAGTTTGGCATTTATTCTGGCTGTGATGTTCAAGAGAAGACATGGCCTGGAACGGGGCTCAGGGAAGCAAAAGGGACATCTTTCACAACAACCTCACCATGGGCTCTGGATTTGAATAGATCCTCCACTCAGACTCAAAAGCCAGCCCACCAGTGGAGGGTAGGGAACAGGAGGTGGGCTCGGGTGAGCCTTTGACAGGAAGGATATTGAGAATCACCAACACCGAATTCCTATGGAACTACAATGCCTTTAAAGAAAAAATTACCAAAAATTTGAAAGCAACTGAAGCGTCTCCTATCTAGATGTCACACCCTGACAGAGTGCTACCCTAGCTGGATCCAGGGACCATTCTGGATCCCAACAAGATGTCTGATACGTATACCCTTCCCCTCATTCTTTCTAGTGCTATATTCCACCCTTCTTATGCCTACCTGTCCGTGTGCACAAGTTCTCAGGGTAGATGTAAGAACAAGAAGAGGAAAAGATCACCAGTAGGTAAGACATACAAAATTGAAACTGCCTTAGAACAGACTGCAAATCATATGTAAATTATATGCAAAATATACGTATGGCCCTCTAAACTCTGCTTCATCCTTTGGGAAAATCCCCATGGAGATAGCAGCTTTTGCAGCTTGGGAGAATGGAAATGGCTATGAAAGCAAAGTCATTTGTAAGCGGCTGTGGCCGTCATGAAGCCTGTCATGAGAATGACTGATACAGAGAATAGAAACCATTTATTGAAACAGGCAAGAGGAAGATGCAGTGTTCAGGAACCAGGCCAGAAGTTGAAGGCCTTCATAATTTAAGCTAATACTGTTTCTCCCCCAAAACCTATAATATCCCACCCACCTCAGATAGTTTTCAATCCATCCTACCTTCCTTCATTTTGCCTAAGTAAGTGCATAAAGTATTTCAAGGGAAGAAGGAAGTCACTCATGGGGTAAAAAAAAAAAAAAAAAAAAAAAAAATTTTTAAAGATTCAAGGGAAGAAAAAAAAGCAAGTTATCTCTGCCAAGACTTTTCTTTCATTCACTTTCAGGGTAACTTTTATCCCAGTATAAAATCCACATATAGCGTCTCTTTTTCCATACTGAAGTAGAGAAATTAAATGTCACTAATTGCTACAAGTGCCAAGTGCTAACGTTGAATTCTTATGAAGCCACAAGGACTTTTTAAAAGAGTGATTACATAAAATCAGAAGGTAATAGAAACATTCATCGATATTTCCAGAGGAACTAAGAAGATCGTGAAGGTGGTAGGGGGTGAGGTCCAAGGAAGAGAAGGCACAAGTGACTGTGACAATAAGCTGACTGGGAATTTGGAAAAGAAAGAAGGAGAAAGAAGAGATACACATGTTAACATTTTAAGCACTTAAAAGGGAGGAAATCTGGTGAACTTGGGGACAAGAATTATGACAACAGCTAATATTTGTTGACTATTTACTACAGATAAGGCATGGCTATGTGTCATCTCATGAAATATAACTCTATAGGAAAGGCATTGCTGTGATTTTGATTTTACAGGTAAGGAAACCAAGCCCTAGAGCTAAAGTCAAACTAGTGAGGGGTGAAGTGAGGATTTTAAGCCAGCAGATGGACTCTCCAGACTGCGATGATAACCATAACACTAGCTACCCTGAATCCCTCAGTGCTGGTGGAGAAAGGAGGAAACATGCCTCGGAGAATCCAGCAGCAGAAAATAGTGCCTGCATACTAATTCAACTTCATTTATGACTCTGGTCCGGCATGATATGACCAGCACTGCAGGGAGCCCTTTTAAAAGGCTACCATCTCCCTCTCCCTAAGCCCCACCCCAAGATACTACTAAAACATGAAGCTTTTCCTTTCAGGGCATTTCTTAGGGTTATTAAGCCATCTCCCCTCATTAAAATGTAAATCTGAACAGGAGACACACTCATCCTCCCCAGCCATTGACACTGTCCTGCACGTGAGATCATCAGAAAGCCAAACAAAAGATCTTCCTTCAAAGACAGGGACAGCACAGGGACTTGTGAGTGAAGGAAGGACAGAGACGTGAGGTCACAGGTTGAGGAAGTCTGCCACAGTGGATAGGAGAAAGGACTCAGGAGACAGGGTAGGACAGGGGAGAGGAATATTTAAAGGGAAGAGATGGGTCTGAAAGAAACCTCCACCTACTTGCACAACTGTGCCCGAGACCAGCCCTTCCCTGGGCAATCCCCTGACCTTCATCATGGACTTCAGTGTCCTTGTTCTATCAGGGGTTCACCAGTAGCTTACATCAGAATTTAAGCCTGCTCAAAATTTTTATGAGTGACCTGGCTAAAAACATTCATTGGCATATGTCTAGATGTTGTGATGAACTAAAGCTAAAAGGAATAGCTAATTTGTTAGATATTAAAATCAGGGTCCAAAAGGATATGAACAGGCAAAAATGAGATTGAATCTTAAGGGACAAATGTGAATTCCGACACTTAAGCACGACCCCCTCTTCTCCCCAAAATAAAAAGAAGTCAATAGTCCAATAGTCAACATGGAATGTACCAAACATAGGGTTTGGGTTCAGAGAATGGTGCCATACACTAGGAGGGACATTAACAAGGTAGAATGTGTCCAAAGGAGAAGAATCAGAATGGTCAGGGGTCCAAAAGCATGTCACATACAGAATGGCTGCAGGAACTGCTACATATAGTCCAAACGGGAGCAAGCTAGAAAAGGACATGAGAACTGCCTTCAAGTATTTTAAAAGTTGAACATGCAAGATAAGGGAGCAAGCACATTTGGCCAGAACAGAGAGTCGAGTAACAGTGGAAGCCTCATTTGCCAGAAATGCTATAGAAGAGAGTCAGAGTAGGGTTTTTGGAGGTTACTACCAAAAATCCATTCCAACTTGAAGACACTATGCCTTTATGAACCAAGTTGATCTCCGATGAGGCCAAGTAACTATCGGGTTGAATCATACAAAACTGATAGTTGACTGCTTTTGGCCTATAAAAATGACTATTTTAAATGATTCAAACAAATAGAGTATTTGAGATCACCACCCAGAATCAAAAAGGTAGAGACTAAACAAAGCTTCAATCAATCACCTAACAGCAATCATGAGCTGACACTTGGGACAATCGCCTATTTACATATATGTTTTTGGCTTTCCTATGAGTCTTGAACATACTGGGGATGAACTGAATAGTTGGACTGGTGACAAAGAGAGCCTGTGGCTAATTCTCCAAGGCAGGTGCCACCCAGATTCCAGCTTCTGGATTTGTCCTTCCATGAAGCCACCATGTGTCATTCTCACCACTAAGCCCTTTGTAGGATATAACTGTACGAGCCCACTCACTGTTTGCCTCTAGACCAACTTTGTTCTACAGCTGGTCGCTGGACTGAACAGAAAGTATTTCTTCCATTGTCACCCATGAATCACTAATAGCTTCTGTATGGTATAACCATGGGGTAGAGGAAGGAATGCAGCACCTTCCTGATCTATTCCATCTCTTCAGCAGGAGAAGGCGGGTTGGGGTTTCCTCATGCATGAATACAATGGAAAGAAGAGAAATGGAGGCAGTCATGTTTATCACCCTAAGGGTTCAAAGGATTGGCGACTGTGTCTTTTAGAAAAGACTCTTCCCAAAGGAAAGGTTCTTACACTCCAACTGTCATGAACTTTTCTAAAATTGCTCTTTATTCATAAATGACATGAAGCTGGAAGGGACAGCTGATGTGCTAGATGAAAGAACCTTACCCTAACAGATTATGGTGTGCTAGACTTTAAAAATCCAGGGCTGAATTGAACAAAATGAAAGAATGATCCCAACTAAGTAAAATAAGCCATTGTAAGTGCAGGAAGAGAAATGGTTTAGCAGCAGTGCACATAAAATAGTCAAGATTTTCAGTGACTTTAAATTCAACTTTATGCTATAGTCATTTAAAAAAACAAACAAAAGTCTAGAAAAGGGGAACACTGGGATCATTCCATAACGAACTGGTTGGGACATGTCTGGAATACTGTTTATGCTGTGGACATGCTTCTTTGGAAGGGATGCCCCCCCCAAAAAAGTCATTTTTCAGAAAACAGTGACCTGGATGAAAGAGTTTAAAACCCTTGTATGAGAATGCCCAAGGAAACTGGAGATATTTTGGCCTTTAGAAAAAAAAAAATCCTTAAAGACAAAAAGCCCTGTCTTCAAACACTGGGAGTGTAATTAGATCTATTCTGTGTGTCTCCAAGGGCTGGAAGCAATACAGGTGGTAAAAGCTAGAGTGAGTCAGAATAAGGAAGGCTTTGGAACATTCAGTGCTCTTTAGAATGGGATGGAACGGCAAAAGGAGCAATGAGCTGCTCGTCACTGTAGGGGTTCAAGCCAAGTCTGAATGAACTCGTATAGAAGAGATTCAAAAATTAGGTGCACAGAGAGCCTTGACAACCTTTTGGATCCTTTCCACCCCTCAAATGCTGTTTCTAACGATAAAGTTTTATGAGCACATACAATGTGGCAGGTAGTGGGGATGCAGACATGGATAAATCCCTGGTCTCAAGAAGTAAGATATCCCATGTCCTTCAAAAGCCCACAGTGGCCAATGAAGGGGCTTGTGGGAGACAATACACAACTGACTATAATGTATCATATTGAGGGCTCTACAAGTCCCATCACCTAAGGTGCCACTGGAGCTCGAAGGGGGAAGCATTCATTCCATCCTTCCTTTCACCTGCCCCCCCCCCCAACTTTCTGCCTTCCCTTAACGTTTATTAGGTAGGAAATAGTGGCTGATGCTGGAGCTTTAAGTCCCTTCACCTTCCAGATCACTTTCTTTAAAACAGTGGTTCTCAAACTTCGGTCATATCAGAATCACCTGGTGGAAATGTCCTACTTTAATGAGCCTGGATTTCCTTTATTAGTTCTCCAGGTGATTTTGATGTTTACCAAACTTTGCAAACCACTGCTCTAAATCACCCAAAACCTGAATTCAAATCCCAGCTCTATCTCTTACCAGCCATGGGATTTTGAGCAAGTTAAGTCTTCCCAGCCTCCTTCCTGTAAAATCTCTTCTCGGGATCACTGTGACAATCATGAGCAACCACGTATGAACAGCACTTAGCACCGCTCATGGAACACAGAAAGGGCTTGAAAGGATGTAGTCATTGCTGTCATTACCCAGAAGACTGGCATACCTGGGCCTTCTCTCTGCCCCGCCTCCCACTTCTTGCCAATGCCAATTTTCCAACAAACCGGCGGCAGTAGCAGACCACCTTCCCAGCGCAGCCTCAGATGCTTCCCTCCATGGTCACGGTCATCTAAGTTGCCCCACAGGGGACCCACGGTCCTCGACTCTTAGCTGTATCCCATCTCCCAACTCCTTCCAAGACCTAGCCCCACAAACTGACGAGCTTAGCCCGGGTCCTTACCAGACCTTGCTAGATAGGTCTACAGATGGGAAGGTTCTCCGAGGCTGCCATAACCAAGCTGTGCGACTTAACTGAGTTACATGGAAGTTCTCTGGCCTCAGTTTCGCACCTGTACAAGGAGGGAATTGGTCTAGAAGAGTTTCTCTATGGTCTCACCAATGGCATTTTGAGGACACAAATGTTTGAATGAGACTCTTCCACACAGTACAATGCATTTAGCACGCACTGCTTCTTAATGCCGCCAATGCCCGTTCATCATTGGAGCAAGAAATACATACCACAGGATCGGGGGTGGGGGCCATACTATCCCACTGAGACTACAGAATACTTCTAATGATGTTTTTCAGCTCTAACTCTGACCTTGTCCTCCAGAACTGAGAAACAAGCTGAGACTATAACCAACACCCAGTGGGTCTGCCTTGCCAGGACAGTAAAGGACATGATTTCAAAATATTCTAGGAAAAAGCACTAAGGCCCAGTGGTCTGCTTCCTTGAGTTAGCTACGGCTGGAGGCAGGCTGGGAAGCAGCTCCCTACTCCCACTTATTCATCGAGAAGAGCTACAGCAGCCAAGGGGGTCTTCCCAGGCCCCAGTGGGCAACTGGCTGGAAGCTGATCCCTGTTAGCCCAGCCAAGGGCCCCCTTCCAATCCAATTACACATAGCCATGGTGGATTCCCTACTGCCTGCAGCCTCCACTGACCCAAGCCCAAGATGGGCACTGAATAAAATTCAATTACCTTCTGGCTCAGGGTGAACCCCTATATGAAAAAGCAGACTTTTAGAGAAGCGAGGAGTAAAACTAAGAGCTGAATCCCAAGCATTATTTACCCATTGAGCCAGTATTTACTCCATTCCTACGATATATTGGCAATTTTCTAGGCCCAGAGCACAGAAATAGCGAACAGGAGTGTACCTCTGTGGCATGTACATTCTGCTGGAACTTGCCATGAGTCATCTCCCGGGCCAGACATACCAGGGTTTGCATCCTGCTCTGCCACTTTTTCTGGGTAGAATTGGTGAGTTGACATCCCTGAGCCTCAATTTGTTTGTGGGTGAAATGGGTCTAATAATGAAATCTACCTCCTAAGGATGTCAAAAGAATTAAATGATGCGTGCAAAAACACCATTTTAGCGCCTGGCTCAAAATACAAGCTCGATGCGCGTCAGGTGTTTTCCCTAATAAATTAAGGGAGAAAAGCAAATGGGGCTATTGCCCAAAAGAAGAGGAAGGAAAAGACAAACTATGTTATGGTTACCACTGGAGTTAGGAGCTGTAAGTCTTCGGTAAAGGAGAAGGCATTTTCCTGATTGCTGTTCCCTGACGCATCTCAGTCGGAGGCCTAATCATGGATGCTCAGAAGGAAAGAAGCCTAAGTGGACATCTGATTCAACCCCTTCACATTAAAGAAAAGAAGCCTAAAGCCCAGAGAGGTTTCATGACTTACCCAAGGCCACACAACCCCCAGGGAAAGTAGCAGAGGCGGAAGGAGGCAGAATGACAGAGCAGAAGTCCCAGATATGTGTTTCAATCCTGGTACCTACCATACCCGTATCTGACCTTGGGCAAAGGATCTGATGTCTTGGAGCCCCAGGTTCTTCATCCGTGATGGGTGCCTGGCATACAGTGGGACCTCTGTAAATATTGGTCCCTGTGCCTCCCCCCCACTCTCTGGGATTCCTCAGCCTCATTTCACAGCAGTGGCGGCCAGGATCTAAGTCTGAGAGACCTCTTCACTGAAGGCATGAAGATCAGGACAGATGGGAGAGAATGTGTGACAAGGGAAGCATTGCGAGTGTCTTTTGCGGGGCTCTTCGGCACTCGGAGCATGCCTCTGGACAGTGTGGGAGACCGGACAGGCAAAAGAACGCCTTTGGTTTTAAACTTCTCTCAGACCACCTTCATCTGTGAAATGAAAACGTGTGGAAAGGATGAAATGAGCTAACTTAGAATACTAGCTAAGTAATACCTGGCTTACTATGGGCCAGGCACTGTTCTGAAGACTCGACACGCATGAGCTCACTTACTCTTCACAAGAGCCCTGTGAGGTCGGTACGTACTGTCCCCATTTTACAGATGAGGAAAGTAGGGCCCACGAAGGGAAGGTACCTTATTAAACAGGTCATACTGTTCATACTGGGAGAAAGCCAGGATGTCAACCCAGGCATCTGGCTCCAAGTCTGTGCTCTAAACAGGGGTGGCAAACTTTTTCTGTGAAGGGCCAGATGGTAAGTCTTCCAGGCTTTGCACGCCGCACAGCTACTCCGCCCCGCCTTCGCAAAGCAGCCAGGGACAAAGCAGACACAAGTAAGCGTGCCTGTGTTCTGATAAAACTTTATGAACACTGAAATCAGAATTTCATTAAATATGTGCATCACAAATTATTCTTTTGACTGCTTTCAACTATTTATAACGGGAAAAGCCATCTGTAGCTCAAAGGCCGGATGGAAGCAGGCAACGGGCTGCAGTCAGCCCCCGAGCAGTTCAGGGAACCCGTGCTATCCTGAGCTACCCTGCCTCACTTTGTGGACTCTGACATGGAAAGTGCCGGAACAGGGATGGTCACAGACTCAGTGGTCAGGAAGCATTCATTTCCTTTCCCTTCCCTAATCCCGGTCACCCTCCCAACCCCTGTCAACCGAGAAAATAGCCACATTGTGCTGTGTGCCCAGCAGAAGAGATGAGAAAGGGGCATTCGTGGGGCGGACCGCAGCTTCCTCAGTCGGCACAGCCCGGCTGGCCCCAAAGGGGAGGAGAAGCTGGACGCTTCAGGTCAGTGTGTCTCGAGCGATCGTGTGTGTACACCTGGACGTCTTGGTAAAAGCAGATTCTGACTCAGCAGGTCTGGGGTGAGGCCTGCGATTCTGCTTTTCTAACAAGCTCCTGCATGAGGCCAGTGTTGCGGTTCTGGGGCCTGTCTCTGAGCAGTCACTTCTGGGGCAAACCCTCTGTGTCCATCACACAAGTCAGACACAACAGTGCTGCGTCCTGACCTCGGGTTCAGAACAGCGTCCCTCAGGCTGGACTCTCCGGAGACAGGGTAGGGCTCAGGATCAATAAGCAGGTCCACTCTCCCCAGACAGCCCTGAGATGACTTCAACTGAAGGGGGGAGACACCGAGGGCAGAGATCAAGAGCGGGCAGAGGGAGGCTCCAGCAAAGGCCGTCAGCTGCTTCGGGCAACAGCACGCCGGGCCTCCTCGGGGGACCTGGCAGACAGCAGCCTCTCCTCCTGCGCCTGCCAAGGCTCTGATGGACCGAAGCAAGAGGCCTATTTCCTCATCGGGCCTCTGAATAACTAGGGCACTTCCACAAGGTCACAGTTATTCATTTAAATTCCAGCTCTAATCAGCAGGCAGAGCCTGAGAAATTACCCTTCTGAAGAGAGAGACTGTCATTGGAGCACCAAAAGCAGCCCCTCATGGCTGGAGGGGGAGGCGCTGGGGGAGGGGAAGAGGGGGGTCTTACCCCCACAGGCCCCAGCACTGTTCCCTGCCTCCTACATCCTTCCTCTCCTCTGCCCTCTTCCTCACCTCCAAAGGGCTTGTTCTCCTTAGCAGAGACTTGTGGAATCCACAGGAAGAGGGAGAGCGCTGAGGGCATGACATGGCCCAGAGGGGGCTGGGACTGCCCACTCCTGACCCCCAGGCAGCACAGGGAGACCAGTGACAAATCCCAGTGGGCCAGGGGCATGGGATAAGTGCCTGACAGGGGTATCCTCCAGGCCACAAATGGGTTACCTGGGGTTGGAGATGTCCCTCCCCCTCCCCGGGCCTCAGTTTCCTCCTCTGAAAAGTAAACTCGTTGTCCTCTTTGGACAGGATACGCTTTGAGCTCCAACATGCCTCAGGACCCTACAGATTCACAATGCCCTGGTACTTGTTCCCACACTGTCTGCTCAATAAATATTCTTGAGGCCCTACTATGTGCCACGCACTGCACGGAAAGTGAAGAACGCAGACACAGAGAAGAAGAACCCCGGCCCACAGCTCTGCCTTGGCAAGGCCAGGTTTTCAAAGATAAACAGCACCAGCTTCGGAGGGAGACAGCTGAGATCCTGGTCTTGTACTAGCAGCTGGAGACCGCGGGCAGTCACCGGCCCTCTCTGAGGCCTCTCTCATGTGAGAGAGGATGGGAACACCTGCCTGGGAGGGTTGACGTGAAGCTTAAATTAGAGCTGAGCGTCCCTCAGCTTCTTCAGGTCAGCACCGCACAAATGCCTGATGCTACTCTGTTATCCTAAACTTCCCTCCTAAAGACGGGGGGGGGGGGGCTGGGGATCTTCCCACATGAAGTCCAGAGAGGGATCGCCCACCCCCTTTTCTCCTGGGGGTCTCCAGGACCACCTCTCCGCGCCCCCAGCCCACCTCCTGGACCTAGGGGAAGGCGCTGCCTGCTGGCCCCCGTCGCCAGCTACGTCTTCCAGTAGGTTACCTCCCACCGATATCCCCAACATGTAAAATTAATCAGTCATCCCTCACAGTCTTCCCGCGGCCCCTGGGTAAACAGTTACATTAGCTCATAAAATCCCCAATTTGTTTTCCTGTGGGGAAGGGGAAAAAATCAGAGAACCACTAAAGGCGTCTTGTTTCAGAGCCACAGCACGGCTGGCTCCACGCTGCCGGCCGGCGGCTCAGAGAGGCGGGAGGCGGCCGCTGACCTCAGCCTGGGCCAGGCAGCCCGGCCGCCTCCAGCTCTGTCCCGGGCCACAAGGAAAGGTGCTGAACTAGTGACCCGTGTCAGACTCAGAAACCACCAAAAAACAAGGGGTTGGGGTGGGGACTTACAGGATGGGTAATCAGCTCTTGACACCCCAAGGGCAGCACAAAGATTTGGAATCAGGCTGGAATCCCCTCTTGGCCCAGCTCCTCGATGGCTGGGGGACCTCAACACATCACTTAACCTCCTGGCCTCAACTTCCTAGCAGAAAAATGGCACTCTGTGGACACACCTCAGAGGGTTATTAAGAGAAAAAGATGAGAGAATGGCTGTGCAGCTAGAACGGGGCTGCGTTGGTCTAGTTACAGGGGCTGTTATGTGACGGAGGGGCATCCACTGATCTCCACCCCTTTGGAAAGACAGACAGGAGCCTGTGTGTCTCTGCCATACTGTTTCATACTGTTTGGTCAAAAGGACCAATAGGCACTTTTGCGAGAATTACAAAAAAGTGCCCCCCCCCAACTCTTGGTCAGAGGCAACCCCACGACTGCAGGCTTGGCAAGAGGAATGCAGGCGGGATTTCAGCCCCCACTCATTCCCACAGCACACACAAGCCAACGTGGAGACCCCAGGTCACATCTCTGCCAGGAACCAGGAGGAGGAGGGGTTGAGCCAAGAGGCACTCCTACAACCGATATTTGAGCTGTTGGGTTTGCTACCTCACCACCTCAAGGTGTTCCAGAAAGCATCATCTTAACAGAGAAGCCTTTCCTGAGCATCCTCTATACGTTAGCAACTTAGTTTTTAATAGTTTCATTCTTCTCCCCTGTGCTCATCACCTACCCTCTCATACAATATATGTAATATATACATATATGTACTATGTGTGTGTTCTTTACAGTTCTTTAGCTCATCGTCTTCCCTCAAGTAGAATAAAAGATCCATGAGGACAGGGATTGTCTTCTGTTTTGTCCACTGTTTTATCCCTAGTGCCTAGAACAGTGCCTGGTACACAGGAGGTTCTCAATATTTGTTGAGTAAAATATTATTAAATAGATTAATTTAATGGAATCTTCCTAGGAAATGCTGTCCTATGCATCAGTTGGAACACCATTTATTTTGAAAGGTAGGGTGTGGACAGAAGAAAAAGACAGGGAACCGTATTAGCTGGGAGATATCTGTATTATTGTTTTATGTTATGTAATATATCACATAGATCAATGGTCAGAAACCCTACTTAAGTCTGGTTGATTCCTTTAGACAGTCAAAAAAAGGATAAATTCATTTGGAAAAAGGACTGCTAATAATGAAGATACCATATTATTTCTAAAGAAAAGTAGACAATAGTCCCATTAGGAAATGTTTACAAGACCTTCAATTGCTGAGAATTTTCAGTGATGGAATCTTCAGTGCATTCCAATGGAGCGTGCATGAACTTTGGAGTCCCAGAGTCCTAGGTTCATATCCCAGTGCTACCGCTGATGAACCCTATGACCTTGGGCAAATGGTGTAACCTGCTGGCCCTCAATTTCCATTATATTAAAATGGATATAACAATACCTAGGCCTTGTATTGATACTACAAGAATTCAATATTAAAAGGACTAAACAAGAAATTGTATGTGAAATAGCTAAGAATGATGATATTCCCTTCTCATTTGGTAGGGTTAATTACTCTTCTTAACTCAAAATTCTATCCATTTTAGAAAAGTCTTCAAATCCTTCTAAGTCATTTGACACTTCTTATCCATATATGTTATCCTCTCATATGAGTCTCTGTGTGTGTGTACATATGTGTGTGTCTGCACATATGAACACACACACAATGCTTACAATTAGAACCCTGGATGAATATGCATTTTAACAAGAGAAATGCACAATTAGCATAAGAATGGTCCTTCCATTTGTTCATTGACAAAAACCATTCCTCTTTCTTTTCTTCTTTTTTTTTTTTTTTTTTGTTAATACAGTGAGCATGTATTAGTTACATAACCATTTAAAAATTGCTAATTTCATTGTGGGGTGGGGAGAAAGCCATTTCTTAGAATAAAAAGAAAGAAGACTTCTTTCACCCACATATTTTCCACGCTAAGTATGTCAAATCTTCAACTTTCAACCACATGAAACTATAGAAGAGAAGTAGATCTATATATGATAAGGCAAAAATACTCATTAAATTGGGGAATTCATATCTTACGAATATCTTAAAAAAATATTTCCAAAAATGCTCATTTTCCACTTCTTTGATTTACCCAGAAATGTTAATCAGAAGGAAGTGACTGTATAAGCACAGGAACCACATTCCTTTGGTTTTAAAACAGTTTTCAAAACCAATACGAACGCATCAATTCAAGGCATTTCTTCCCAACCCCAATCAATGAAAATGCAATGTACTTAGATCTCTCTTCTGTTTAGAGTCCCTAGAAAAAGGTCTCACTCCGAATCAAACCATGCACAATCTGGCAGAGGGGAAATTTCCACGGCAGCTGTGCAAACATGGAGACTCACCTGGACCTTGACTGACATCTGTGGCAGCATTTTCAAAGAGAGGGAAAGGCAGAGGAGAGAAAGGGGGAGAAAAAGGGAGAAGAGTGTTAGAAGCACACACACAGTGCAACGTGCCTTTGCATGACTATCATGTTCATGCAAGACCCCAAAGGTACTCAGCTTCTGGCACTTAGCTCCACCTTCACCCAAAAACCACCCATGCAAGGCAAGGGACTAAGCTCCCTTTCCACTGTGCATGTAGCAAGACAGGTGAGCTTCACATCTGTCCGGAAAGACATCATCCGGGAATCAGATAGGACTCTGAAGAGCCGAGCAGACTGGAATCCTGCAAGAATATTGGTTAAAATATTCTGGTTGATTTCTGCGTAACACCACCCAAGCAAATCCTCCTCGCCTCCAGATACAGAACACTGGACATAACGTCAAGCAAGTTTCCCCGCAGAGAGAAAAAATAAGCCACTTTCTTGAGGAACAGAGAAAAAGAGGCATGAGAATTAAGAGCCAGTTGCAGCATTATTTACCATATAGGACTGAAGGATAGAAGATAACAAAACATGCATAATCCCCTCCCTCTCCAGTATTCCCAGTGACCATCCTTCATCACAGACAGCAGTGCGTACTCAGGAGATCGTGCGTGAGTAGAACATTTGCCATACAAATTGAAATTCTGCCTCCCCCTTTAATTTTTCTCCTTGCTTTTCACCCCATCATTAATGACAGGAATTGCCATTTGAAACCACTTTTGACAACTACAAATAATCATCCAGCCCTAGGAAGGTTGACATTTGAATTAAGCCAATGAACTTTCAAAAAAAGAAGAACGGTTCACTCCCATCAACTTCATGGACACAGTCTCCTCCTCCTACCCTAGAACGTAGGCTAGAATCCTGCTGAGAAGGCAAATCAAGAGCAAGCCAGAGCTTTGTCAAAACCTCCAGACCCAACCTGAAAGGATATACCTCAGCTGAGAAGGAACAGGGGGCTGCTTCAGGAAACCACTGGCCATCCCAGCAATCCTGGGTGACTCACTTAGAATCATGGGACGGTAGACCTGGGAAGCCCACAAATATCATCCAGCTTAATTCCTTTTTGGTTAAGATGGGGGATGAAAGAAGTTGAGAGACTTGCCCAAGGTCACACAGTTCAGGTACAGAGACTAGATAAGACTCCAGGCCTCTTGAATCCCACCCATTTCAACATTTATTCCATGGAGACCCAGGTCCCTCGGAGGCATATGGGACCCAAACTCCATTTGTAGGCTAAAGTGAGCACCCTGGAGCCATGGGGGAGACCCTCCTAGCCACCCTGTGAGTGAGTCATGGGTTTTATCTACTGTGCCTCTAATTTGCTGCAATCAGATTTGTAAAGCTTCAGCAAGATCCATAGGAACTAGAACTCTTGCCCCAGGAAAATCCAGGCACTGACCTAACAGAGCTGTGCCCCCACATCCAGGAGGGACAAACCCACAGCAACAGCTAAGCATTTCTCCAGCCCACACCTAGCCTACAGCCTAGAAGCTGTATCTGCCCAAAGAGACTTCTAGAGAGCTCTGAATCATTCCTCAGCCACACCCCCTTTCAGATTTTCTGGTGAGTTGTTAGATTCAGGGGTACAGTGGCAGCAAGAAGAAAAGTGGCAAAATAGAAGAGGTGGGAAGGGAAAACATTCTGTATAAATAACTAGGCAGGGCAATTAACTGTGATTGATGGATTGCCTAGAATAGTGGTCGTTAAAATACCCCTTCATTAAACAGGATATCAAACTATTTACATGTGGTGGAGTTCAGTGGTGGGACTGTCAACACTGTTGTTCATGGAAACATGCTCTTTGGAGGCCCCAACACCCAAGGGAGGCACGATACCTTGGAACCCCCAAAGTTCTTTAAATACTAAGCTGCCCATTTGAACATTGTGTTTAGAATCTTAAACTCTGGAGACAGACAGATCTGGATTCAAATCCCTTCCTACTGAATAGCTGTGGGTCAGTCACTGAGCTTCTGAGTTGTTTTCCTCAGCTATACAATGGGAAGAGAACAGAACCTCCCTCGTGGCAGTGTTATGAGATTAAATACTTGTAAAGCACTTAACTCAGTACAAGGCAAGCACTGCATAAATATTAGCTGTGCTGATTGTTACCATTTTGAATTACCAGAGACAGAATTACCAAAAATTGTTGACCAGAAGGCTCCCTGGAAACACCAAGAGCCCTCAGGAATTAAGGCGCTGTGTGTGTGTGTGTGTGTGTGTGTGTGTGTGTGTGATTTCAGTTCAACTCTTCTACTTCTAAATGGAGGTTCCAGCCCTCTCGTCTCTTTGGTCTTTTTCCTCCCTTCTCCTCCTCAGTGGGAAGTGGGGCAAGGAGGAGGTAAAGGTTATAAGAGAGCAAGAACAGTGATTCAAAAAAATTCCATTCCCTCCTGAAGCTTTAATTGGCCTCAGTTCTAGTCCTGAGCATAAAACATACAGCATCTCTTCTTGCCAAAGAGGGGCAACAAGAACACCAAGAAAAACCTCCTTCAGTGAGGGGTCAGGGTGCTGACTCAATTTCTAGCTGTGTCACTGAGCTGGAGGCAGTTCTGAGCATTGTGTGCAACATGCAGAATAGAGACACACAGTGTCACCTGGCCCCTGTCCCAAGAAGCAGTGAGTAACCTGAATCTCCACATTCCATTTGATTCTTACCAACAGAATGAAATGGCAAAGGCTGACTGGGGAAGCGGGGGGAATCAGAACCTCAACCATATTCATCTGTTATACTGTCTGTCCATCTTTCACCCCTTCTTTGTGTAATAAGTCCCAGCTGTCCTTTGGGGTATCCCTTTCCCACACTTAATCCATGTGGCTTGGTAGAGATAACCCCCACCTTAACTCCAAGTGTAGCCATGTGACTCAGGCCAAGTCAGAAGACTTGGCACAGAGAGGAAGAGCCACAGCTGGATTGCCAGGATTCGGGCTCTGGGTCTATGTAGATCTTGGGTCAGGTACTGAAGCTTTCTGTGCTTCAGTTTTTTCATCTGTAAAATGGGTATGAACATAGTTTCTACCTCCTAGGGTGGTTGTGAAGAGCTTGGAATAATACCTACATTTAGAAAACTCTCAACATTAGCTAGAAATTTTATTACTTTCATATATGAGAGCACAAGGGTATTAAAAGTCTTTCCTGTGATCACACAGCAAGAAAGGCTGACCTAGGATGAACTGCAGATGTTTCTGTCTCCATGCCTTGCTGCTGTCCCACTTCCAAGACGACCATCCCCAGAGGTCCCTCTGTATGTGCTTACTACTGGTCTTCAGCCTGGAGTATGTGTCTGGGGGAGCAGCATTGGGCCCCAAGACTGGTCAGAGGAAAGTTAAATATGTAAATGTGTGTCTGTATATCAATTTTTTCATGGAGAAAAATGGGGGCAAATTGCAGAAGAAAAGTCAGTTGACAACCAGATAAGAATTGATCCAGGAGAGGTGGCATCCTCACCCATACCAGCACTTCCTCTGCTCCCCCCCACCACCGTTTTATTTTCTCACACTGCTGGGCCTGTAGTTTTCCAGAGCACCACTGCATTTAAATCTATATTCTATTTTCTCTCCTAGAAAATAGGTCAGACCCAAGACAGAGTTCACCAGGTGGGGTCCCAAAAGGTTTGGCTGGGCCTCGCCTCCAGAAGGCTGGCTGTGCAGCCTGTCCCACGCTCCCCAGAGCTTATCCAGGGGCGTGGGGTGTGTGTTTGTGTGTGTGTATATGTGTGTGTAAGTAGTGAGTCGGGGATCTCGGACTCCTCCCTTATGAAATTATGGCTGGGCCTCGCCTCCAGGAGGCTGGCTGTGCAGCCTGTCCCACGCTCCCCAGAGCTTATCCAGGGGCGTGGGGTGTGTGTTTGTGTGTGTGTATATGTGTGTGTAAGTAGTGAGTCGGGGATCTCGGACTCCTCCCTTATGAAATTATGTAGTCCAAATGAAGGGTAAGACAGAAGGACTCCCTGGCTGAGCTCTCTTCTGTAAACACAACAGCAGCAGATGGAGGGTCCCTCCTTTTCCCCCATGGTTAGAAGAACCAGATCTCCCCCAAACTACAGGAAAATGTTTCCCTTTGAGCTTTAAAATAAGTGTGCTGATTTTACGCACTTGTGGCCGAGGTTATTGCTGAATACAGGATAAGCGTCTGTGGGGTACTGAGTGAAGGTGGGAATGCCCTAATTTACTTCTTCCTGGTTGTGATGCTGAAGGCAGTAGGTGAAGGGTGGCAGCCATGGTCAAATCCTTCCTCTCCTGGGTTGCTGCCCCAATCCCTGCTTTGAGCATGGCATTCCTAAGAGGTAGCCCCAGACTGGGCGAGAATTTGTTTTTCAGAAATTTTTTCCACCAAGATCAGCATTGAGTGCCAGAGTTAGGGGGACAGAAGAGGGAAGATGCAAGGTCATGAGAGCCAGTCTTCAGACCTGGTCATAATAGAAGTAACTAATACTAATTAAGTAGGTCCCACCGCAGCCTGGGCATGTGCTAGCCCCTGATTGAATGGTCTTTGTCAGGCACTTATAAGACAGTTTCTCATTTTCTTTAGGTATCAGCTCAAATATTACTCTCTCAGAAAGACCTTCCTTAACCACCTTCTCTAAAATAGGGACCCTTCTCTGCCACTTACCCTGCTTTTCCTTCCTCATGGCACTAATCACTATTTGACATCACAGGATGGGTCTCTGCTTTTATTGTTTATAACCCCCTTTAAATACAAGATTCATGACAGCAGTCTTGTCTGTTTCATTCACTGCTTGTATCTCCAGTGTCTAAGCTGGGTCTGGTCTACAATAGGTGCTCAGCAAAACGTACTAAATGGTTAATAGATCATGTGAATTGATACTGGAATCTGCATTTACACACAAGAAAAGAAATTAAGAGAAATTAAGACACACAACTATGGACAGAGAGACAGAGTTGGTATTGGACTCTGAGTCTGTCTTAATACCCTACTAAATTAATAACAACTGTTTTCTCCAGTGCTGCCCTCATGATCACGTGGGTTCTCCCCACGATGTAACAAAGACAAAACCTGGCAGTACTAGAGAAAAGAGAGCAGCTGATTTCCTGGTAATTTTGGTAAAACTCCCTGGGAAGGCTCTCACTGGTTTAGCTTAGGTCATGTGTCTCTTCCTGAGCCAATTACTGTATCCAGCATCACATGTCAAAGGGTAAAAGTAGGGATAAAATGGGTAATGCCTATCTATCCCTGACACAAAGCACTACCAACTCATAATAAAGCTTGCACTTATTGAATATTCTCTGGGTGCTGGTGCTAAGTGCTTTATATATCTCGTCTTATTTAATTCTCACCAAAACCCTAACAGGTAGGAATGTTATTCAAGCTGTTTTACAGGTATGGTAACTAAGACCCAGACTATCTTAGTAATATCTCCCATACTCAGAGTAGCATAACCAATAAGGGTCAAGCTATATTTCTGGATAAAAGAGCAAACCATCTGACCCATCGAGCTACAAATTAGGGATAGGAATATAGGGCATCTAACAGAAGTGACAAAAAGGCACAGCCCAGGGCAGAGGGAAGGCGTCAAATGCAATATGACCATAGGCCTGGCCAACTGGAGTCTTTGCCCTGGGCTATATGCTGCAGAGGGTCATTATCTGTCCCTACTGCCGCTATATCCCACCCGGGGATCTGAGGAGTCCACAGGGCCCACAAGATGTTCTCACCAAGAACCAGCAACACCTGCCACTAACCCCTTCGTACAGTACAATCAGGTACTCAGAATTCCTTGCCCAAATGGCCCCACATTCACTGGAGTCCAGTCTCCCAAAAGCTGACCAATCCACTGATGTGTGTACACTAGTGTCAAGAAATG
Organism: Ursus arctos; assembly: GCF_023065955.2. Classification (NCBI taxonomy): domain Eukaryota; kingdom Metazoa; phylum Chordata; class Mammalia; order Carnivora; family Ursidae; genus Ursus; species Ursus arctos. Next base: position 23,298,114 of record NW_026622930.1, read on the forward strand.
GCCAAGGGAAAGCAGTTTACAGGAGCTGTGGACTTCCACAGGCTGGGGTGTCCACACAAATGTCCACAAGCATCCTCACAGTGCTGGAAGTAGAGAGAAGGGAGGCTGCCCACTGGGAGGCAGATGCCCATGTATGTTCTTGCCCCAGGCCCATGAGCATCAGGTCAGGCCTTCAACTGAGGAGTACCCCTGACTACATTAGGGGAGGAAAAAAAGGCATGTGCTCCATCTCTCCAACAGCCTGTCGTTTCTTGCCCCTGGGGAGAATGAGCACAAGGTTCTTCCCTTGACTTCAGGAACAAATACAGAAACAATCCCGTTAGTTGAGCTAAAGCAAACTTCCAGCGGCGAAGCGGCTGGGCTTCCTCTGTTCTGGGGCTCTTTCCAGCTTTCAGTGTCTGAGCTCTTCAAACACAGGAAGAGATGTCTCCCCACAAAAGGCCAGGTGGTATTAGCTTCATCCCCAACACAGAGCCCATTTATCGGCCTTTGTAGAAGACTGAGCACCGCCCCCCAGCCCTGGTTCTGTTTGCTTTTGTTCTTTGATGCTAACAACTCCAGCTTGCAAGAGGAGCAGAGAGGTAGCTGCTGTGTCAGGTGCCAGCCAGCCCGGAAGGCAGGAGCAGGGAGAGGAGCGGGCTGCAAAGCAGGAAGGAACACGGATGGCACGCCCATGGGCTGGGTCACCATGGTGCCCAAATCCCTTAGAGGCTCTAACATACTTGTAGTGTCTGTGGCTTGAGAAACCAGAGCTTGACTGACCGTTGGGGGAAGAAGGAGTCTACTTGTTACACACGCAATCAAAGATCAGTTCAGACAACAGGGTTTGGTTTGGTTTGGTTAATGCTCTAGGGGTTTTGAGCACAGACATGGGGGTAAGGCAATCTGGGGTTTGAATCCTGACTTTACCACTAGTGATTACAAATACTTTTGTCAAATTGCTTAGTTTTACCTTCCACTTTGGCCACATGAAAATAATGGCAGCAGGGTCAGTTCTGCTAGAAGCACATGTACATTCCGAAAAGTCACCCACACGGTGCAAAATCACACAGTAAAAACCACAGAGCTAATGGGGAAAATCAAGTTGTGACAAGATACCCCAAAACCTTGTCAATGACCCATAATAGAAGATAGGAACCAGTTTTACATGTGTTAAATGGTTAAGAAATATATAAATACTACAATCAGTAGAGCCCTTGAAAAAGACTTGAAGTGTGCTTGTGGAAGCAGGAAGCCTGTGAGTTGTCGCCAAGTAGTGAGAGGAGGATGCGCTGATGCTGGGCGGAGTTGTAACACCAGATGTGCATGGGTGCGGCTCACAGCACACTTGGTAACTGAAGGAGCATGCATGCTTCCGAGGTGTGTGCATTCTGTGGATTTCTACACAGCCTGGTTCAGCAGGCAGCAGTTTTCTGCCTTTACCTCGTGTTTCTTGTGGACAAAATCATGCATAATCAAAGGCAAAATTATTATGCTCAAATCGTTCCCTAATATATCAATCGCATTGGAACAAATTTGCATTTTCAAAACAAGCTTTCTAGCAGAACTGACTGTACCTAATTTATGTGACTGTTATGAGGGTCAGATGAGATGATCCATATAAAGTGCTTAACACAACACCAGGCACAGAGTAAATGTTCAGTAAACACTTACTGAAATTGTTATTATGAATGCCTCTGCTGGCTTGTTGATATACCCTTTGTAAACTGAAAATGCCAAGTTGAGCTCCTATCCAGCTGTTTAAGCCTTGTAAACAAAAGGCATCTCTAGCTAAATAGTACTTCCCAGCATTAGGCCATGAGGCTGGCACCTACAATAGGATCCCACCCAACAGGCTTTAGAAAAGTCTTCATAGCAGGTGGGCAGAGCCAGGAGATAGAGCCCAAATGCCAACTTCCTAGGTAAAGAAAATGGATATCATCCTCCCCAGATGAGCATGACCCACCAAGGAGAAGAGTACACACCTGCATCCCAGAGAACACCAGGAAATCAGGAGACAAACTGACCTATACGAGAGGATGTCCCTCATCTTGGTAGGTTAGAGAGGAGTGCATCACAGGAGGGAAAAGAAATCAGTCAAACCTCATGGAAAAAGAGCTGAGATGAGGACAGCTTCAATTTCCCTGTCTCCTGCAGATAGCACAGGGGTTAAGAGGCAGGGTCTGGAGTCAGGAAGACTTGAGTTAGGGGCGCCTGGGTGGCGCAGTCGTTAAGCGTCTGCCTTCGGCTCAGGGCGTGATCCCAGAGTTCTGGGATCAAGCCCCACGTCAGGCTCTTCCACTGGAAGCCTGCTTCTTCCTCTCCCACTTCCCCTGCTTGTGTTCCCTCTCTCACTGGCTGTCTCTGTCAAATAAAGAAATAAAATATTAAAAAAAAAAAAAAAAAAAAGGAAGACTTGAGTTAAAGTCCTGGCTGTTCTACACACTGTATATGAGCTCAGCCATACTAAATTACATCCCTGCATCCTAACTTGGACTCCATCTGTAAAATGGGGAAAGTCTACCTATCTTATAGGACAGATGTAAAGGTAATAAGGAGCTGATTATGCAAAAGCACAGGGAGGTTGTCTGGCACAGAGGAAGCACTAATCAATATTAGCAAATCATCATTATTACTTGAACCGAGTGGTTTCCATGAGACCAAGGATCTGCCCTCTTTCCAAGAATTCCTTGCTCCCTGGAAAGACTAACTCCTTGGGCTTGTGCCAATTAGAAGAAGGATCTGGGAGAATCAAGTGAGTCTTCTCGGCAGAGGCGAGTTCTGCAAATTTTGTAATTCAGTACAAAGGGCCTTGGAAGGGGAGCCCGCCACCACTACCCACCCCTCTGTAGGGGGTGCTGTTATATGCAGGAAAGAACCCTGCCTTTGGAGTCAGATGCCCCAATTATTTTTGGTTTTCCTATATATTTTTGTTGTGGTGGTAACATACACATAAAATTTACCATCTTAACGTTTTTAAGCGTACAGCTCAGTGACATAAATACATTCACACTGTTGTGCAGCTGTCACCACCATCCGTCTCCAGGACTCCTTGCACCATGTAAAACTAAAACTCTCTTCCCATTAAACAGTAACTGCCCACACCTCTTCCCCCAGCCCCTCAGCCACCACCTTTCTCCTTTCTGTCTTTATGAATCTGACAACTCCAGGAACCTCCTGGAGGCTCCTACGGCATTCATCCTTTTGTGACTAGCCTCTTTCACTGGCATCATGTCCCCAACGTTTACCCATGCAGTGTGCATCAGAATTTCCTTCCTTTGCCACGCTGAATAATACTCTGTTGTATCTGTACACCACACTTTGCTTAGAGAAGCCCAGGTTTTGAGCCCTGACTTTCCAGCCAGCTATGTGACCTCAGGCAACTCATGGCCCTCCTTGAAGCTCTTTTCACTGTCATAGTTAGCATCAAAAGGATTAAATAGAATACCTATTCACAATGATATTATAAAAGAAACTTAAACATATGACCCAGAAGACAAGTGTGTTCATTTTCAGTTATAATCCCTGCTATTTTATGAAGACCTCCTATATGTATGTCACCTATGGCAGCATTGTGTATATATGACTTCATTTAATTCCGATATAAATACTGTTGTTATCCGCACTTAACAAACAAGGAAACCAAGACTCAGGGAAGTTCATACGCCCAAGTTCACATAATTCACATGTAGTGCCCAGGATTTGAACTCTGATTTCTCTGAATTCAAAGTCTTTTTCTTTCCCATACACCATCCATCCATTCCCAATTATTTCTTCCCTTGCTGGTCAACCACCCAAATCTAGATCCTGGGGGTATGGGGGCAAATGTCAAGAAACTGGTGTGGGCCTGCCAATTCCAGTGGCAAGAAATGATGGTCATTAGCCAAGGACACCATCAAAAAAACCCCAAAAAGACAACTTACTGAATGGGAGATGACATTTGCAAATGATATATCCAAGAATAGGTTAATATCCAAAATAAATAAAGAACTTATACAACTCAATACCAAAAACAACAACAACAACAATGAAACAATCCAATTTAAAAACAGGCAGAGGTCCTGAATAGATGTTTTTCCAAAGAAGACCTACGGATACATGGCCAACTGATGCATGAGAGACTATCAGCATCACTAATCATCAGGGAAAAGCAAATCAAAACCACACTGAAATATCACCTTATACCTGTCAGGACGGCTAAAATCAAAAAGACAAGAAATAGCAAGTGTTGGCAAGGATGTGGAGAAAAAGGAACCCTCGTGCACTGTTGGTGGGAACGCAAACTGGTGCAGTCACTATGGAAAACAGTATGGAGGTTCCTCAAAAAATGAAAAATAGAATTACCATATGATCCAGTAATCCCACTACTGTGTATATACCCAAAGAAAATGAAAACACCAATTCAAAAAGATGCGTACACTCCTATGTTTACTGCAGCATCATTTACAATCGCCAAAAGATAGATACAACCCCAAGTGTCCATCGATAGATGAATAAAGAAGATGTGGTATGTACACAACAGAATATTACTCAACCATGAAAAGGAAAGATTTTGCCACTTGTGACAACATGGATAGACCCAGAGTGCATAATGCGAAGTGAAATAAGTCAGAGAAAGACAAATAGCACATGATTCACTCATATGAGGATTTTGAAAAACAAAACAAAGACACAAAAACACAGACTCTTAAATACAGAGAACTGGTGGTTGCTGGAGGGGAGGTGTGTGGGGGGAAGGGTGAAATACATAAAGGGGATTAATACATTTATCCTGATAAGCACTGAGAAATGTATAGAATTGTGAATCAGTATACTATACACTGGAAACTAATATGAGTGTGTGTTAATTATACCTGAATTAAAAAAAAGAAGGGTCAGTAAATATATTAGAGTATCCATGACATCAGAACCCATATTTCAGAGAAAGGATTATAATTTGAGGCAACATATCCAGAACAGAATTTCCCAAAGATACAACACCCAGCAAAATGTGAATAGGGGTTCCTTGCCAACAACGACGACAAAAAAAAATTGTAGTCGAGTAATAAATTTAGAAGCAAGTGAATTAAACAAAAATAAACAAGGTTCTCTGGCTAGACTTCAGAAAGCCTAACCTACACTAAGACACACTGCAAAGTCCAAGAGGGGATACAGTATTCAGGTTTACAAAAGTTTTTGAACACCAGACACTTCTCCCTCCGTAAAATACCTAGTAACATCTCATGGAAAAGAGTTTGAAAAAGGCTGGCTGTGAGGTTCTCAGAACAGCTGGGAAGGCTTTAATTTGCCATAAGCCTTTATCCTCACCCTTTCTGTTCCCATAGCGAGGTCTGTGTCGGGCTCAATTCGAAATAGCTAACGTTTATTGACTGTGATACAGGCCAGACACCGACTTAGGCACTGGAGACTCAAAAAACAAGTGCCCTGAGTGCAGTTAGTAGTAAATCTAATAAACCAAGAGAGTAGATAAACATGATAGGGTGACCCTATATGGCCTATTATTGCACTTAGTGCTAATACGGGATTTAGGGTTGACAGAGAATGCTTCCAAGTTATTTGCTGGAGAAACCTTGAAGTGGTCCCCAGAGAAGGAAGATACATTTCATCATAACTGACCAGGGGTCAAATTGACACCCCTGAGAGTGGGGCTCCCTGGGAGGCATGGCGGCATGAAAGCTTTGAGCTCAAATACCAGCCTTGCTATTATTATGACCTTGTATAAGTTGCTCAAGCTTCATCTGTAAAATGGGGATTACTCTCTCAATTTCACATTTGTCAGGAGGATCGAAACAGGCAAATACAACTAAAATGCCTAATGCTCAGCACATATTAGTTCCGCTTTCTTTAGTGACATTTTTGGAGTAAGGTGTTAAAAAAAAAAAGAGTCTGCAGCCTCATATGGGTTTGGGAAGAAAAGGGGGTTATGACTGATTAGCAGTGTCTGCCATGGGCTTCCGGAGGGGGTCACATATTGACTCATTAGCTGGAGACTTTCAACTAAAATCTTTCCTGAGGGCACCTGCCCTGAGAAATGGAGTTTCTAGTGACCTGGGAACCTCAGAAGAAAGCAAGCAGTCCTAAGGCTCACTACTAAGCCCCATCAACGTTTCTGCTTTCCCTTAAACACTCTGCTGTCTTTCATTTTCAGAAAATTAGCAAGGTTGACTTCTTCCCTGGAAAAGCAGGGTGTGTTGTGATGTGAAATTAGTATAGGATTTGCTCTGCACCTAAAAGAATCATTTTTGAGTCCAAGAACCATGCATGCAGCCTACTAATTAGTACCAGCCCTATTCTGAAGGGTTCAATAAGACCCTGCAGGCCCCCGCAGAAGGAACTCAGAAGGCCAGGCAGGGTGGCATTCCACTGCCAGGAACCACAGAGATCAAGCAAGCAGAGGGGGCGTTCCTAGAAGGGATTTCATATTTTATGTATCAGTAATGTGCCTTTTGAATTAAAGTGTTATTAGTCATCACCATTTTTAATCTTATAAATTCTGTGGTACCATAGCTCAAAAAGCAGTAAGAACACTAAAAAGGGGCTATTTCTGTGATTGTTTCAGAGAAAACAGAGTAAGAGAGACACAGAGGATTTTAGAAGTGGAAGAACTCGACGGTGTCAAGCAGAATCTGTTTAACAAGTTCATTCCATAGACACGTATCCAAATCACGTACCCATGTCTGGGGGCCACGCTGGGCACTAGGGGGATGGCAGGTGAACAAGGCAGAGGTAGGGCGTGCATTCTTGGAGGTTCAGGCCTAGCTGGGGAGATGGGCCACAAATAACCAGATAATTAGTTATGTCATCGTAATTGCGATCCAGGCGATAAAGTGGTACAAGATCCTTTGAGGCTCCGATGAGAGACACAAACCCAAGACCAGGTCATCGACATGTCCATCCCGCTGGACAACATGGACACTAAACCCAGAATTCAGGTCATCCGCGTCACAGTTCACCGCTGTTCCCACTCCGCCACCAGTGCCCTGAGAGGGGGGCTGGGAGACCAATCCGGCACTAAGAAGACAGCGGCGGCAACTGGGAGAGAAAAGCAAGTGGCCACATCTCTTCCAGCTTTCATAAAAGAACAAGAGTAGGCGCCTGGGTGGCTCAGTCGGTTAAGCATCTGCCTTCAGCTCAGGTCATGGGATCATCCCACGGTCCTGGGATCAAGCCCTGTGTGGGGTTCCCTGCACAGTAGGGAGCCTGTTTCTCCCTCTCCCTCTGCTGCTCCCCCTGCTGGTGCTTGCTCTTTCTCTGTCAAATAAATAAAAACTTAAAAAAAAAAAAAGGAACAAGAGCATGAACTTGGAGATTCTGCTGTCTTCCCAGACACTCACTCATGCTTTGTAGCAGTGGAAAATGGTTTCCACTACCCTACCCCAAGTGCTAGAGCCTTCAACAATCAGGACAACAAGGAGGGGAAAGGAGAGCCTCCCCCAAAACCAATTAGAAGGGGCAGAGAATGGGGAGTGTAGACCCACTGCACCGGCTGAGCTCTAATCTATCCGCTGTACTTTGCTTGGGAATTAATCACACAAATCCCTAGATAAATCTGAGGCCGTTATTAGACAACACTAATATCCCCCTTAGAGTAATCCAGACAAACACAGCGAGAGTGGGGGGAGTCCCGAGTGGCCGGAAACCAGACCGCTTGCATGTTCCCACACATCTGCACAAGAACACATGTCCAGGCACTGCCCCCCGCTCCTCGTCCCCAAGCCCATATGTCTGCTTCCCAACAGCACCGTGGGCCTCTGCCCTGACTGCTTCAGGCAAGTGGGGCGAACTGGAAGATGGCAGAACCAGGTCTGGATTCCCTCCCCTCCCCAGCTCTGCCACTGACCTAATTCTCCACAAGAGAGGATTTTTCCTTTTTGGTCCTGCTTGTTTGTAAATCATGCCACCCCAGTGCACACACAGCTTAAGGCGGGCCTCGCTGGGAAGCAGGGAGAAGCCAAGAAGCTTCGAAATGTGGCCCAGCTGCCATTTCTCAGAGACGCGAGTCGGTGGAAGTTCTGTTAGGCTCAGAAGAGGGACTGAGAGGGTAAGGGGGAAAGACACCATGAAGCACGTCCTCATCCTACATTCAGACTCTGCCCTTCACTGACCTAGTGGAGTCGTAGATGCTAACATAACCCAGCAGAACTCTGCCATGAACTTGATGTATGACCTTGGGTGGATTTCTTAATCCCTCCGGATCACTGGTCTCTCTCAGCGACACAGGATATTTGGACGCTGGATTTTTGACCCCTCAAGTATGTTTTAGACCTGCTTAAAAAAAAAAAATCATTAGGAAAGAGGCTGACCTTAGCTGTAGGAAGATGTGAGTGTTCTAACTGCAAAAATTGACCTGGAAAAAAAAAATCAGACCTGTCAGGGAAAAAAATCAACACAAAATGGAACTGACAGCAGCTAAAAATGCACATGGTAAAATTTGTTATTGACTGAAAAATTGAAGGAAGAATCAAACATTCTTGAGAAAATTTAGACTGGCAAATTTGATGTGAGAAAATGAGATGTGGTAGAAATAACAACCACAAAAGAATATTCACAATGGCAGAAGCTATATAGGTAAAATTTGATAGGCACGCCAAAAAATAACTGATCGATGAACCAAATCTGCATTGTAGAAGACACATGGAGCAGAACTGATCTGGTTAAAACTAATTCAGTAAAATAAAAATGAATTGGAAAAATAAATGGTTTAAGGATGCTGGAGAAAAAGTGGATTGAGGAATCATACGAGCTCCACATCATTTGCCTCCAAAAAATACCCCTTTGGTAAAAAAGTTTCGGTTTGTGTAATCCTGACTACACCAACATAGAGTTAAAATGCCTCAAGGTCAAACTGTGCAACCGAAACACCTTAATAAATGCTGGAGAAAAATAAATTATATGATCTCAGAGGTCCATTCCAGTTGCAATTTTTTTTCTGATAGAAGACCAGACTAAAAAGTGAATAAAATTATACAAATACTTTATTCATAGGAGGAAGGTAGCATGGGAACCACCTCTGACCTGCACTAATCATTGTCACACTAATAGATTTTACGTTCTTACAATATATTTCAAGCAATTTAGTAATTTTGGAAACTAGCATAGGATGACTATATTTTTATCTTGCCAAGAAAAAGCAAAAACCCCAACCTGATGCTTTGTATTACCACATTTTCTTTTTTCTTTCTTTTTTTAAAGAATTTATTTATTTATTATTTATTTATATTTATATTATTTATTTATATTTATATTATTTATTATTATTATTATTATTTTATTTATTTTGATAGAGTGTGGAAGCACAGGGAGGGGCGGAGGCAGAGGGGGAGAATCTCAAGCAGACCCCATGCTGAGCATGGAGCCCAAAGCAGGGCTCAACCCCCACGACCCTGAGATCATGGCCCGCGCTGAAATCAAGAGTCGGAAACTTAACCAACTGAGCCAGCCAGGTGACTCTGTATTACCACATTTTCTTAAAAAGGCATTTTAATATCAAGAATTAAAACGGCATAATCTCAAAGTTTAAAAAAAATGAGACTTGACAAGAAACTTCCTACATTATATTTATTTCTCTTATTTTCCTGAAGAATGGTAGAACTCCATTCTCGTCCCTCTGCACGCCTGTCGCAGAGGGTTGATGGGGAAAAGTCTCTGTGCTCCCGTCTCATCACTAACACGGGGACAAAAGATAAAGCTACTCACACTGCCTGAAACATAGTAATTTTTCAATAAATGTTAGCCTAAAACCTAGGAAGCCTAGGGCACTTCGGATCAAGTGGGTTCCAGCCTCAGACTGTACTCCTCCAGGTACGGAGAGTTGTTGACGTGTTCTGGAATATAAATGACCCGGGTAACAATAACTGAAGAATGTGGATGGACCAGGGCAACCCCTCTATTCCTCTCCACCTACCAGGAAAACACGCGTGGCAGGCAGGAGCGCCTGGGAGGGCAGGCGCGAGAAAGTCAGCGCTCAGGGGAAAGGCAGCTGTTTGGAAATGCGGTGGGTGGTCCTCACACTGTATGGCTATTTGGGGAACAAGTGTCTTTGGACTGGCAGCTAACGACACTCCCTGACTTTCTTGTCCTAGCAGTCTTTCATCTTCACCTTCTCCACACAGAGCTTCCTTTAGACAGAGATTCTATCCCCAAATCCTCACCTCTAAGGTTCTGAACTCCAGATGGCGGCGTCCTTGTATATGTCCATTTATCAGCCACGGTCAGTGTCCTTATCCCATCGCACTGAAAGCTTCTCCCTTTCCCCATCCCCGTTCTCCCTCCTTCTCTCCCTCCCTCCATCCATCCGCATGACCCATCAACCATATTCCACACAAATATTTACAAATAAAAGACACAGATCCTGCCAGGATATTAGACTAATCGCACTTGTCTTGTCCTTAGGCCATACAAGTGACAACGAAGAGTTGTCGCCCCCTCCAATGCTTCCTCCCTGTTCCTTCTCATCTTTACCATCACCTCCTCAGAGGGGCCTCCCTGGGTGTCCTTTTTCTCATGGGATCTCCCCCCACCCTGCTCTTGCCGTCTGTGGCACTCATCACAATTATAATTATGCATATATTGGGTTAAGTTTTCCACAGCTATTTTCCTCTAACTTGTAAGCTGCACTGAGACAGGCACTACAGCTGTTCTGACCACCACACACTCTGCTCAGGAACCCGTGTTGTGTGGCATCAGCCAGTTCTCTTGGGCCACCTACCCCTTCTCAGCGTGATGTACGGGACTGGATGCCAGACTGGGAGTTAGAATACCCGGGCTCTAGTGCCAGGGCCCCAGCCACCTGCTGGCAGAGTGGCCCATTGTAAGTCACCCCGCACTTATAATACTCTGGTGGATGCTATAGGAGTCCAGCAAGGGCCACTTCATCCAGATGGAGCGGGCTGGGTATGGGGTCCCAGGAAGAGGTGAGGTCTGAGCCGAAATCTGACGGAGGAGTAGAAATCGGTTGGGTGGATAGTTCCTCGGGTCCAGGCCTGTAGGAGGTTGGTGATTGGAGGTGAGGGACAGGATAGCAGGCTCTCTTAGGCGGAGAGTGAGTCTGGGGGACGGGCTGAACTGGAGAAATGCAGGGTCTGAGCCACGGTTTGTTGTCTGCTGTGTGTAACACTTTCACTTCCACGGTGCTCCTCTATTATGTTTCCTTGTTGTCATAATAACCATGACATTATCATTTCATCCTAAAAATTGTTGAGAGGCCCCACTTGAGAATGAGCTCTTGTGAAACAAACCTCTCCTTAGCTACATATTGGCTTTAAAAAAATCAGTGGTGTAGGGGAAGGGAAGAAGGGACCAAGAAGAGACAAACAGGTCCCTGGAGGCTAAATGAACCCCCTGTTCTGTTTCAGGAGTTCACGTAGGACAGCCATGGATTTGGGGCTGTGTAACTACCTCCCATGCAGCATTATGGCTGAGAGCACGTGCCCTGGAACTCAAATGCCTGCTTGCAATGGAGAATGACTGGCAGTGTGAACTTAGGCAAATAAGTGTATGTCTCTGGACCTCAGCATTTCCATCTGTGAAATGCGACTACCACAGCACTTCCTCAGAGAACAGTTGTGAGCATTACATGAGCTCAGGTGTGTAAGGGGCTTAGAACAGTGCCCGGTGCGCAGATAGTCCTAACTAAACGGCTAGCAGCGACCGTCACAGAGCCTGATGCAGGAATCAATAGCTACAATGGTTCTCATCGGTTGAGCATCTTGTTATTTGACAACAATCTGCTTCCTGCTTTGCCTTCATTATCTCATTTAATACCTGCAAACACCGTATAGGGTAATCACCCGCTTTTGCACCCAGGCTTGTTTCTTAGGCTAGTAGGTGGCTTTCTCTCTTCAACCCTAGTTCCCTCATCTACAGTCAAGAACAACAGAACCTCCCTCATAGGGGTAGTTGAGAGAATTAAAGGAAGTTATGTTTGAAAGCACATAGCCCAGTGCCCGACATGAAGAGTAGTAGTAGTAGTAGTAGTAGCAGTTCTTCTTTCTTCTTTCTTTCTTTCTTCTTCTTCTTCTTCTTCTTCTTCATCATCATCATCATGATTAAATTGAGTCTATCAAAATAAGCAAGTGATAAATCATAAAATTTCCATGAAATTAAAATGGCATCATGGAGGCCATACTCAGTACTAGGATTAGAGCCAAGCACAAAGCCAAACTCAGCCCTGAGCCTACCAGCTTCCCCTTGTGATTTACAGCCAGCAGACTCAGGCTGGGACAGCCAGCCTGAGCACAGGGTCCAGAAAAATCCCTGGGCCTCCTGTGATTCCTTGGAGTGTCTTCAGCGCACCCTTGAACTTCACTGAGTCTTTGTCTGCCAGGCTCGAAGAGGGACCCCTGAATGCACAGGGCACTGCTATACTATGCTTCCCTTTCCAAGGTACCCATCACCTGATCATTGCTTGGCGAATTGGGCAGCATGAAGGCGTGCCTGTCTCGTTCACTGCTCTACCCCCATGCTTCTGCTGACACACAGTAGGTCCTCAGTAAGTGCTCACTATTGTGGAAGGGTGTGGGAAGAATGCCTTTGGAATAACATCATCACTAAGAGACTTCATGTGAACATGCACGCTCACGCAGGCTCCATTTCTTGGTTCCCATCACACGCCAGCTGGGCCCCTAACACCTCAATTTCTTCTGCTGAGAAAAATGTTCGAAGGCGTTCCCCCTCCTCCCGAGGCTCCCCATTCTGACTTGCGCTGGGTAAGCAACTTCAGATTGCTGAACAGCAACACACAACACAGCTGGGCGAAAATTCCTGTGTCCTGAAATTCCTGGAAAACGGTGATGCATGGCAAGCATTCGGAGAACGGACACAGCACCACCCCCAGCCCCAGAGCATCAGAGACAGGAGGAAGGCAGAAATCAGACAACTAGAACGGAACCTCAGTTTCCTTAAGGAATGATTTCGCTTCCTTTCCAAACACCCCACCCCTGGCAGAGGTAGAGAAGTCGCAAGTGAATTAATTACCAGCATTTACATCACTGGCTGCCGAGCCAGGGGCTACCAAAGCCCCCATCGTGGGGGATCTTGCTCTTTCAGCTTCCAGGGACCAGAGTCAGAGGATCTCTCACTCAATCCCAGGAGAAGGTGTGTGGCTTTGAACTGAGCACCATTGCCGGTGTCATCTAGAGCTTGAAGTCCAACTCCAAGAAAAACGTGGACAAGGCATTTCATGTGTAACTCACATGGTCTCAAATGCAGAGCACAAATAAGAATGCCAACTGGCTGATCTTGGGCAAGTCACTTCTTTTTCTTTGGGTCTGTTTCTTTCAGATCTTTGAGTTGTTGATTCCCATGGGATTCTCATGTTCTGGGAGCCAAAAGTCCATCATGAGAAGAACATCCAAAACCCTCTGTTTCATCATCTCTATAGGAGACCTCACTTTCTGTTTGTAGAAGTTTTCTTAAATGAACAGCATACTACATTGAAGGTAGAAGAAAGGCCAATGTGAATAGTCTTTGAAACTAAACTACGCAATCTTGCGATGCTGTTCTTATGTTCAAATGGGTGCCCCAACTTCCACCAAGTTATTTATTGACCAGTGAAGAATTTTAAGGAACTTTCCTTTATTCCTAGTTTCCTTCTACATCTCTGGTCATCCACTTTCATCGAGCTCACAGATTCCTTTTTTCCTACTATCTAAATATTAAGGTTCCCGAAGGTTCTGCACCTTCTTCACCTCTCAATTATATTCTTTGCCTAGAGACCTCATCCACGTGCAAGCCTTCCCTCACCCGCACAACAACCCTGATGTCTGTCCCCAACCCCATCCTCCCCCCAACACCACCACTGCCCCCACCTGTCTCTGCACAGCTCCTTGCAAGCATGTTACAGAGTCAAAAGAGAAGGTGGGGTGTGGACAAACCAAAATTGATTATTACCTCGCTCTTGCCTTTGCTCCAGATCTGTTCCTCCCACTGACATTCTTGACCTAGTTATACCTACAACCAGTAGGGCATGTCATTGAAGTTCCTCCTTCCCCTTTTCAAGAATAATTGAGGGACACCTGGGGGGCTCAGTTGGTTAAGTGTCTGCCTTCCACTTAGGTCATGATTCCAGGGTCCTGAGTAACTATATATAATCAACTAAAGAGAGATCAAGCCCCGCGTTGGGCTCCCTGCTCAGTGGGAAGTCTTCCTCTCCCTCGCCCTTTGCCCCTCCCCCCACTGTGTTCTCACTTGCTCTGCTCTTTCTCTCAAATAAAAACTCTTTTTGTAAAAAAAAAAAAAAAAGCAATTGATACTAATTAGTAATAATGGCTAATAGTCACTGAATGCTTACTATGTGCCACGTATTGTTCTAAGCATTCTAAGTGTGCTATCTCATTTAAACTTTGTAGCAATCCTAAATGGTGGGCACTGTTATTACACCCATTTCACAATGGAGAAGTTGTCCTTTGTCCAAGTTTGCACAGATAGTATGTGGCAGAGCCAGGCAGCCCGAGTCCAACAACACTCAAAGTCACTTCCTCGCAAATTATTAACTTCCTCTCCTTAACATCTCTGCAGTTGACCTTTCCTCCATCCCTACTGCTCCTGTACAGGCTCTCTGTCAACAAAACCACCCAATAGCCTCCACCTGGCCTTCCTGCTTTAAGCCTTCCAATCACCGGCCAATCCATCATGCAAACTGCCCCTAGAGCCATCTCCTTAAAATTCAAATCTGTTATTACTCACCTGAAAAATGTCCAATAGCCCCCAACTGCAGGAAAAAATGATGTTCCAAACCCTCACAAAGCACCAAGACCCATCCTGCCTAACTCCCCTTAGTATTTGCCCATTGGCCTCAGTCCTTCAATCCAGCCGCATTTACTACTGCAAACTACTGGTTCACAAGGCTGCCCTGAAACGCCCTTCTCCCCCCCCCCACGCAGTCTACCAAACAAATCTTCCAAGTCCAAGTGTGAAATGTCCTCCCACCCCAAACACGGTGGGACGCTCCCTTTTGAGCTACTCTCCTTACATTCTACCTCGTACTTCAGCAGCTCCAATGCGTGCTGTACCTCCTGGCTTGACAGGCTTCCCAACTAGACCACAAGCTCCAGTTGGGCAGGGACCTCGCCGATACATAACAAATACTCCCTCCACGGATGTCAGAAGAGTGTACTTATTCCAGTAAACAGATGACCTTTGTAAATGCTTAAAGATACCTCAAAGACTGTTCTCTTCCACACTCCAAAATTGCCCCTGCAGATGTCATGATTTTATGGTGAAAGGAGCTCTGAGATAGTATTAGTAATTCCAAACAGTGAGGGCTCTGAAGGAGGGAGGTAGGACCAGAATGTGTTCCCGTGGGGCCCTCCAAAACCTGCTGGCCAAGTCAACCTAGACCACCACACACAGGGCTGAAGACAGAGAAGAGTCCGATACACATGCCACCGGCACCAGCCTCCACCTGAAAGCTGCAAGCCCCCAGGGGGTGAGCAATTGTAACAGGAGACCAAGAGCAACTATAATCAACTAAAGAGAGATCAACGTAAACCTGAGTATTAATCAGCGGCCTCCAAACCTTTCTAAACAAACTCCCTATTAGAAAAAATAATTTTAGTGTGTTCTTCCAAAAGATGTGTATTTATTTACAAATAATTTGCGAATAAGTTAGCTATACATTTCATTATTTCTTTCCCATATCCCCAAAGAATGGTCTTTCATGTGCCCATTTTAAGGCCAGTGACCTCGAGAGTCATCTTCCCACCCCACCCCCCCCGAAAGCCAGAGGACGAACATGATCAAACAAGGGCGGTCCTGCAGGCTGAGATCCCCAGAAGCATGGTGTCCTTGGTCTGAAGGCCCATACGTACACAGCAGCACACACTGACAGCTATCACTCCAGCACCCACTGCATCCCCTCCGGGGACGGAGGGACGCATGGTCCAACAGCTCTAGGATCAGGATTCTTTCTCTGTAGCTCTGATCTCTCAACCCTCCCGCTCAGTGTCTACTCCCTCCTCTTCATGGCAGCTCTTCTGATATCCGAGGACAATTATCCTCCCCAGTGAGCCTCGTCTTCTCCAGGGAATCCACACAAGCTAATGGGGCCTCTCCATCTCCACTGACAACCACATGTCTGCCTCAAACAGCCACTGCACAAGCATTTACATGGTCCCAGGCTGGCTGCTGCCTGTAATTGTTACAGGAAACCATTGGTTTGTAAACAAACAAGGAAGTCTTTTCTGTCTTCAACTGGATCAAATCAGGTAGAATGTGTATGTGCTTGGCACAAATTCAATGAAAACTGCCCCACAGGACACATGCCACTTTTTCCATTAAAAGAGAGAATGTGTTTCCAGCGGTGGCCCATGCCACTGCAGTCCAACTCATATCTGACACACTGGTTAAATTATTAAACAGATATTACTAAACTCACATTGTTAGGAACCTGCATCCATGCATCAGATGTGCTAGTGAGCATGTGACACATATGTATGCGTATAAAACCTGAAAGCACTCGCACACACACATATAATGTGCTCTATTAATGCAACATTTATTGAGCACCTGCTGTTTGTCACAAACGGAAAACATGCAGTTTAGCACACAAGCCCGTACGTGCAGTAATTAACAAAGGGAAACAGTATTCCCTCAGTTTCCGGTCTCAGAGTTCTCAAAGAGAGTACCTCCTTACATACACTCCTGCAACAAGAATCAGGAAACTCAGCTGAGTTACCGCAGCTTGCATTTAGAATATGAAAGGCAAAGGGAGCAAAAGGACACGTGAAAACACAGCCACTGGTTATATATTCTACATGGGGGAGAAACGGCCCCCACCTGCATGAACACAAGGCTGAACACTCCACATCAGGAGGAGCGAACTGCAAAGTTCCTACAGCCACTACACTCAACCATCTGCCCACGTGGCAGTTCTTACATGACTATGTGAGATGGCCATGCCCACTTCCCAGCACATGCGTGTGGTCCATGAAGCCTGGGGGGACAATGAGACCACGGAATAGAAGCCTGTGACTCTGGGTACATTTCAAGCTTAGATTCAAAACGATCTGTGGGCTTTGCTCTTAAAAGTAAACTATTTTATGTTCTCTCTCGCTCTAAAAAAAAAAAAAAAAACTATTTTAGAGGTGCCTGGGTGGTTCAATTGGTTAAGTTTCCAACTCTTGATTTTGGCTCAGGTCATGATCTCAGGATCATGAGATCGAGCCCCACATCAGACTCACGCTGGGTGTGGAGCCTGCTTAAGATTCTCTCTCCCTCTTCTTTTGCCCCGCCCCCAACCCCATGTGCTTTCTCTCAAAAAAATAAAATTTTTTTAAAAAGTAAACTATTTTAAATCACCAAATTATGAGATGAGTTCTCCTTTCTTTGCCGCAGTGTCAGTAAAATGACTATCAATGAGGAGGTGGCTGAGCGCCAAGATAGCCTCACCCCCTTTAGGGTGCAGAGAGTTTGTTTGGCAGGTTTCCAGTCAATGTCAATGTGGGAGCAACATCTTCCAGCTCTCCCTAATCCCGCTCCCTAGGAGACTTCTGCCCAACAGGGCCAAAAACATGGGCTACCCAGGGCAACCTGGAGGGATGGAAGCATTTTTGGATAAGGGCATTTGCTTCAGGGCCAGTTTCCAGGAGCAGCTACTCAATCCTGCTTCATCTCATGACCTTACCTTTTTCTTTAAAACTATCCTGTTAAAATTTTTAGCAAAACCTTGAAATCCGTTGGGTTGTCCAACCCTGGATGCCAGGATAGGCCTGTTAAGCTAGTCCAATCCAATTCCACTTTATGCTACTCCATGGCATTCTAGAACTTCTCATCTTACTATCGAGCTATTAGAGATTTCCGGGGGGGGGGGGGGTCAGGGGAGGGGGTCCCTGGGAAATCAGAGATGCTGCAAAGCTAGCTGGGTATGAAGATGGGGCATCTTAGGGGGATGAAATGAGGCACAGACAATAGAGCCAGAGATGGGGCCAACCATGACTCTTTCAGAGGGCAAGCTCCCTAGGAACAAAATGACTGGAGCGTGAATCACCTGCTTACCTCAGAGTCTCTTCCCACATCAATCCCTCCTACATTGTTTAAGATTAATCACAAGCAGTTAATTCTAAATAACTCAGTGGTTTGTGTACCACCAGTGCCTATTAGAGAATCCCTTATGAATTTTTCTTGACACAAGAGTTAACTCTTGCAAAGCATCATCCAGAAATGTTATGACCCATCCATCCCCTCACCCGCATGGCCCGCTGCAAAGGTCAGACTGCTTTAATTAGAATGGGGACCAGTGAGGAAGTGGCTAGAAGATGACTGCAGCCCCATGGAGGAAGAGCTGGCTCCCTGATCCTCAGCAGTGACCAGAGATACGTTAGGCTGCCCTGAGAAGCACTGAGCCCCAGCCGTCACTGCAGTTGACGAGGGTTATTTTGGAGAAGAGGAGGAATGTCTTACACAGTGGAGAAGAGGATGGGAAAAGAGTAGTTGGACCCAATGACACTGAAAATCCCCTCCAAAGTTATCATCCCATGATTCTTGACAATGTATTCTTGACGATGCACTTGGTTTCCAGTGCATTACACAGGCCAAGCCATGATAGAGGGTGATGTAAATGTCTTACTGTCCTCCACATGGGTCATGGGATCTGTGCTTCATCCCTCACAGAATATTTCTTCTCCAGCACCAGAGTCCCCTCAGATTTCCGTGTGGCTCCTTAAAAGTGAGAAGGGCCTCCCAGCACATCGCCTCAGCCGGAACTCCACCCTTGCCTTTCCTGACCTAGACGCAGCAAGTATACTAGGTGACGATTAGTCTTTCAGGAATCCCATGGGTGAGAGGCTTAACAGCCTTTAAACCCACCCTTCCCCATTCCTTTAGCTGTCCAAGGCTAACCATGCAAGAGACAGGACCCCTTCCAGAAAGGGAAGAAGCCTGAGGGAATGAGGAGGAAGGAAAAAATCGTGAGAGTCTGGCGAGCTCCCTGCCTTGCCAGCCCTGTTCCACTGTTTGGATCGCAGACACGTGATGTCAGCCTGGCTGGTCCCTCCTCACAAGGGTGGGTATCGTTTTTATTTTAAAGCAATTTATTAACTAAAGAAGCTCTACACTCTCTCACTGTACTTTGTCTATTTTCCAGGGGCTGCAGACAACACATTCCCAATAACACCTGGAGGAGACGTTATAGAATTGCCTGGAACGCACTACCTGAGAGAGCGAAGACACCAGCCTTAGCACTGCTGACAACCATGGGACTATTGAAACTCTGTCTTCTAAGAACCTTGCACCTGCAAACAGAACCACTTCAGGAGAACCAAACTGGCAGACAAGGGGCAAAAATGTCAGGAGAAGATCCGATGCATAGAGTCTCACGAGAAACTTGAAGGAAAAGCTCCTCAGAATCATCTTAGGTAACAAAGACACTTCAGTCAGAGCCTCTGTAAAACTAAAAGGATCCTAAATGCATTTCGTAGCCTAAACCGGGAGTTTCCCATTGCCTCACGTTCCTGCCTTTCTTTCATTTCCACCCTCCCGAGGCCCTTGCGTACCCTCGCAAAGTACAGCATTCCCCCCACCCCCCACAAAAGAGCTGATATGTTCACAGTTTCTAGGACCACATGCAAAGTAAGTTTTATCACAGAGCAGAGCTGGGCGGTTTGACTGGATGACTGGGAGATCAACTTGTTTTTAAAAGCTTGCTAGTACTGGTTCCTGAGTTAAAAAAAAAATTTTTTTTAATTGGAAAATACATTATTTAGGAACATTGTGGACAGCGGTGGAGGTCTGAGAGCAGATATAGATGATGACACAGTTAAAGGGGGCCCCGTATTGCTTTTAAATAGGTCACCCAAAGACATCAATTTCTGGAGAACAACAGCAGTAATGACAACCCACTGGCACTGTCAGTTTCCAAATAGATCATGGAGACAGGCCTGCAGAGCCATGCTTTGTCCCTCTCCTCTGTCAGCCACAGCCTGTCACCTGTAACACAGCCCCCCAGCGAGCCGCAGGGAACCAAACATCCCAACTTCAGCGGGAAAAGCTCAGGAGGGGGATGGGGGTTCCCCCTCTTCTGACACACCAGCATGTTCCTCTGCATCGACAGCAAACATTTCCAAACACGTCCTCTCTACGCACTGGATATCCTAGACGCCTTCCCCTGCCTTCCCACACGATATTCCTAGATGCCCTTCATCCTCCACGCTCCCTCTCCACGGCTCTTCCTGCCCTGCTGGTTAGGAAATGAAGGAAAATGTGTCTGTGATGAAGGGTCATAGGTCACTGGGGACTCACAGGTACACCCAGAGCAACATTGCTGTCACTGGGCAGCAACAAGTCTGAACAGAGACGGAGCCACAGCAGTGGGGTTGGAAGCTTATGATAATGGGGATTCCTTAAGAAAAAAAAAACACGAATACAAAATTTGTATTCCCACCTTGGAAGGGACCACGTAAGTGAGGATGTATGAAAGGTCTTATTTTGTGGTGAGTCCGCCTCTGTAATGGTCTCCCCTCCCCCACACACAAAGGAAAAGAGAAAAATAAACTCGGAGAAAGAGAGTTTGGTTTTGTTGCTGTGAAGACACTCAGAAGGCAGCAGCAGGGCAAAAAGGAGTCTGACGGTGTAATCCAGGGGCTCCATCTTTTACCGCCAACCCTGGATGGGGCGCTGCGCGATTCCTGGTACTTGGGAAACCAAAGGTTAGGTCTGAAGAGGTGATGCCATCCAGCGACGCTCCATTCGGTGTAGCGCAGTGCACGGTGCTCTGAGGGCCTCGGGACCCGTGGGTCCAACCCCCGGTCACTTCACTTCAAACCAGCGTCTTGAGGGTGGGAATCAACCACTCAGAGACATTCATTTCATTCTCTCGCATTCTCTCATATTCTCTCTTTTTGTCTGCCTGGGAGGAGCAAGGCTCCCGGGACTGACCAAGCTGATAACCTCCTACACCAGGAGTTTGACATTTTGCTTATCACCAGCATCCAGGGAGGCAACGCTCCATTTCACGATCGAGACACAGGCCATTTGTGTTAATGAAGGGAGGCTAGGAGCAGAAATAAAATGCCATGTTGGGGATCTGGGTTTCCAGGTCTCAGAGACACCTGCCAAACAGGCAGCATCCAAGCTTGCCCTCGTACCCACAACAAGTTCACCGGCACCTCGGGTCTGAGTCCCCTCACCTATTCAGTGGATGATAAAGGCTGCCCGACCTGCATCACTGGGTTGCTCTGGGGGCCAGAACACCACACGTTTGCAAAGAGGTCCGAATACAGTCCAACAGGCACGACCATTATCAGTGTCCCAGTGCTCTTTGGCAGGGGCAAAATGGCAACAAAACTGGATTCCCCTCCTTTTATCTCTGCCATTTCTCAAACTGGGGTGAAGGAAAATGGCGGAGGCGGGGTACTCACAGGGAAGCTCCAACCTTCTGTGAAACCAAACTGGCACACAGTTCATTCTTACAAGCACCGGGAGACCAACAGCCCAGAGTCCGGACATGTTCTTTCCCAAAGACTGTGTAGATGACTCAATACGTTTCATCTTATTTCATGCTCTCGACAACTCCATGATGTAGGATTTCTTATCCCCACTTTGCTGCAAGGCAGAGTGTTTTGGTTACCTGTGGGCTCTGAAGCCAGCTTGCCCGGATACAAGCCCCAGCTTTGCCTCTTATTAGCCGTGTGACCCTGGAGGAATTATTTAACTCTTGTCCTTGTCTACAAAATGAGAGTGACGGTGTATTGAGTGGTTGTGAAGTTTATGAGAGTTAATTCCTGGAAAGCAGTCAATATGTACAGACATGGAACAAGTACTCCTTGAGTGTTAGCTGATATTATTATTATTATTATTATTATTACTACTATTGATGAGACTACTGAAGCTTCTAAAACCTTCTCCAAAGACACACAACTTGTCAGTGGACAAGCCCAGATTTAAGTCCAATCTTTTTCACTCTAAAAGCCATGCCCTTAACACCCACACTAAACCTTATTCAAGTTCCAGATTTCTCTGCTCCTCATTTTCGTCTGTAAAATGGCACTAGGGAATGGTATCAACCACACAGGAGTGCCTTGAAGATTAGATGAGACAATGTATATAAAGCACCCAGACTGTCAGGCACATGGTGGCACTCAGTAATAGTAATACTAACATCATTATTAGTTTTAGCCAAGAAAGGATACCTGACCCTCACAGCCCTGCCCCAAAGCCTCTCACGCCAGCTCTACCTCTGGGCCTGTCGCACAGGACACACACTGCAGGACAATAGGAGTCATCGGGGAGGGCATGTCAGTCCTATCCTCCAAGCACAGCCCCGGCCCATCTCTTCTGTCCTGTGAAGGGGGCAGAGGACCCAGCTGATGGGCAGCTGCCCCAGGAACTGGAAACCATCTTTCCCAGGCAGCCTGCAAGGGGAGATAGGGGCCATGAAGATAATTAGCCCCCAGTGCCGGGCCTGTGGTGTCTCATTACCAAATGCAAATGCAAGCTCACGTGCCACTCCAAGGCTCTTGGCAAAACGCCTGCGTGACCCTCAACTCTGCTGAATTCGGACGAAGCATTTACCCGGCGTGCACCCCCTTTGCAGCCTGCAGCTGGTGTGCAGACTGCACAGGGAGAAAGAAGACTGTTCTCACCCCCACTGAAGGGGGAACAAGGGAAAGGGGTCTTATTTCTTTAAAGGAGGCAGAGATGCTACTGGGGAGGGGGGGCATAAAAAAATTGCTCTTCCCTCGGCAGTTAAAAGAGGGATAATTGGTGCAAGTGGCGGGCGGCCGCTCTGCCATTTAGTATACAGCATACCCAGGAAATCTCACTTGGTAATCAGGAGAAGAGGAGGAAAAAGGAGCAATCAGACCCCTATTCAGGCTCCGTTTAGCGACAGCCCCTGCTGGCTGGCTGGGCTGGTCCCACCTAACGCCTGAATGCTGGGTGGGAATCAAGTCTCCGAAGCCACAGTTCTCTTTTGTGCATGTTGTAAGGCCTCCCGTCTGTGCCACCGTCTCCACACCAGGGAGAAGGATTCTGCAAGGAGACAGTCTTTACTCTCTGATTACTCACCACTCCCCTCAGCCCCCACCCCCAGGCCAGACAGGGGTGACACAGGTTAGGGACAACAATGCCATGTTACAATTCTGGCAGGAAGTGCACTGGGAGGGGAATGAGAGATGTTTGAGTTCTTACACAAATGCCCAGAATAGAGGGATCAGCTGGGGCCAGCATCCTTTGTTTCTGGCCCACGGTAAATGCTCAGGGGCAAGCAGTCTCTTGGTGTACCATTCCATCCCAGTTCTGGCTTTGATAAATGGGAGAAGAGTCACAAAATTCTCAATGAAAAGAAAAGTAACTGAAACCCACTTTCAGGAAGGCATACCAAAGCCACACAGCGGTGTTGAGCCATCAATCCAACCAACCTGGGTAGGGTATCAGTTTCAGACAGCAGGAGGGATGGGAAAGGGAGGCCCTTGGGTACCACTCGACAATGTGCTTGTAATAAGGCTCGGGCCCCCACCACTGACACCCACCCCTATACCTCACTGTGAGATCGAAACACCTGAAAACTTCAGAGCTGAGACTCCAGACAGCAGCTTCTGGTCTGGGCACCTGCCCAAGGCAGCAGGAAGAAATAGCAGACAATGAACTTTTTTTTTCCCCAAGTGAATAAGACCTCATGAATCTTCACTGAATGAACCTAAAAATGTGGACATACAAGTGGTATGTGACGTAAGCTGGCCCACGTAATGAGACTTGGAAGGAGAAATCAACATGTGATGCCTTCTCCATCTTTCCCTGGCCCTACCCCACCGGCAACAGGCTGACGTCACGCTAAATGAGCTCTTCAGTAAGCCTGGTCCCGAAACGTACACACCTTAGAAGTGAATCAATTCTTCCTGACCGTTAAGACTGTTAAGAAATTCAAAGCATGCACATTCATAACTAAGAATGGTTTAAAAATAAACACTCAATTTTAAACTCATTTCAAGGTAATAATAAACTCTCAATGACCCATGCGGGGATGGTTCTCTAGGGGGAGCTCAGGATACCTCTTCATTGCCCAATGAACTCCCAGGCTACCCATAACGGGACAGACGGGGCTAGACCAAAACCAGTGAATACGCTATGCGGTAGCCCGACTATCTTCCATGACAGGTATGCATAATTTTAAAATCATTTTGAACTATCTGTCCTTCTTCTGTCCTCCAAGACCCTTACTAAAAAGGCAAGATTAAACGTCAACATGAACAAGTCTGAAGTTGAGCACCAAAACATTTTATTTATAAACCTAACACCTAGAAGTAAAACTCTGGGACCTCTTCTCCATCACATGCTAGAATGTTCAATGTGACCGTTAATTAGGTTGGGAGTCTTGGAATGAAGTTTTCTCAAGCAGGCTGTGTGGAGTTCAGCCTGCAGCCAGAGAGAGTGACATTTCACCACATGATAGAAGACCATGACCTCTGACCCTCCAAGCCCAACTTGCTCATGACAGCTATCTCCAGTGTCTTGTGGGTCTTCCCTAGAGAAATACCCACTGGGGGATCAAAACAGCCCAAAGCACATAAAGGAGATGGGCCCATCTGTGCATTCTTCCCAGGGTGCAGCGTGGAAACATTTTGGAGCCATCAAGGCATGGAGAGCCAGACAGGCCAAGCAAACATCAATGCCGCGGGCATGCAAGCAGCTAATGGACCAGAGAGAGCGCCTCCAACAGGCCCCGACCACATCCATCCAAAGCTGCAGGAGCCCTCCCAGCTCGTCCTGCTCCTGAACTGCTAAAGCATGAACTACAGAACGGATCTTCCAACCTGGGTACAAGCCCTCACACGATCACATGTCAAGGCCTCTCCTACAAATGGGGACAATCAGATGCCTGGTCCACAGGACCCACCGCTGGGAATAAGTACCTGGCTTTCAGGTCTATGACATGTGTAGTTGAAAGGGGGCAGGGTGGGCAATGGCTGCACCCTCACTACCCACTTCACCACATCATCTTTAGGAAAATGGGGGGGGGTTATTTAGGTTATTTATTTAGGGTATGCACATCTGCTTGACAATTAGCAGCTGCTGTAATTTTTTCCCCTTAATATTTTACAGGTGAGTATCCTCCCCTCACCCCCACTTACTACCTAAGAATTAACTATGTGTGGAGAGAGAGATCTTTTCTAAAAGCCTGCGATGCGATTTTTGTCATTGGTTAGACATGATGACAATTACCAGGATCAACAGGCTGCAAGTTATCAACAGTGAATTCTGCTATATCCCCCATCACCTACACTCCCCTCAACCTTTGCACTGCTCTGTTCCAAGCCAACCAAGTGTTACTGTTCCTACAGAGTTCATTTACTCTATTTATGTATCAGGAGACTAAATGAGCTGTGCTGTGTGTTTGCCTTCTTCGGATAGAAGTATCAATCCACAGCCCCTAGACGATCTGAACCCTGCAGAAAGAACTATTATTAAAACATCCATGTTGTATTTCGCTATTTAAAAAATTGACTGCCTACAATCTGCTCTAAAGAAATGTCGCTGGAGACCTGAAACATACACAGACACACACACACAGACACACACACACACACACCCCAAAAGAGAGAGAAGACAAACTGTACACATATACAGCATAGAGATTCTTCCTGGAGAAAAGTGCTGATCCAGACCTGCCCAGAGGAAATGAGTTCTTTTTAAACACAAAAAATGCAATCAGGGATAATCAGCAAGTTAACAACACACTTGCAAACACCCTAGTCCCTAGAAAGGAAGAATGCCAGCTTTCAATGCAAGTTCTGAGAACAGAACAGATCCTTTGGGCGAATGAGAAAACAAGTGATCATGTCAGCGTCTTCAGGCAGAACTTTCTCCAAAGCCAAGAAGCTTTGGAACAGCAGTCAGCTCCAGAAGGCACCTGCTTGTAAGAAGTGCTTCAATAACCACATTCCCAAAGTGGCTTTGTGGGTTGGGGTTGCCTCGGCTCCTCTTCCCATCCGCTTTTCCAGTGGGCTCCGTGGGGGAAAAAGAAGCCAAAAAAAGGTGGCATCATGTCTTGAATCTCCCTCTCCTGCAGCCCACCCACGGGAAGGGAGACGCAATGCCCAGAGCAGCCCAGCTGGGGAAAGCAGCCACAGAGACCTGGGGAGGGCTTCCACAGAAGCCCCTACATGACCTACAAAGGGGCCTCCAATAAGACCCATCAAGGTGTCCTAGTCACCAGCATGAACCACCTGTGAAATAAACTTTGCTTTGATTTAAAAGAAAATTTAATAGTTGTGGCTAAAGTTCATATCAATTACAACCTGCTTTAGGCTGGCTGGGCTGCTGTGGGACAGTTTCAGGAACCCTTGAAGACGCTCTTTTTAATTACAAACCACAAGGCAGGTGCCGCACCGGAAGGAAGAAATCCTGGGAGTCAGTGCTGAGCCACTCATCTGGCCCCACCTACCTGACGGTCCTACTGCTTCCCAATCTTGGCTGCACAACGGAATTACCCAAGGAGTTTAAAAAAGGTGCTTGGATCCCACCCCCCCCAAAACGCTGATCGAATGGGTCCAGAGGGTGGCCCGAGAGTTGTTGAACTCCCCTAAGTGATCCTAACATGTGCAGCCAAGGTTGAGAACCACTGTTCTGCCCTAGACCATCCCACCACCTCCATGGAGAGACACATTTCTAGAAGAATCCAGGACTTGACACCAAAAGAATAGGAGAAAAGAGACCTTCCTTACCTCTTCCTCATCCCAGCCTCCCAACACACATACCCCTGTGGTCAGTTCTCATGTTCTTCGTCATGTCAACACTTCCTTCTGCTCAAAGCTAGGCCTTCAGTGAGTCTTGGAGTCCAGGAATCTGGATTTTAAGTATTTGTCAAAGTACAGTCTGGACCACTTCTCTCACATATAATCCCAAACAGTCAGAATTCAGTGAATGAGGTGAGGACAGTCCAAGTCTTTAGGCCTGAGTTCCCGCTTCCCTTTCCCTGGGAAGCTGTAGTTGAACTTGGGAGGCTCTCCAAGGTTATGCTGAGTATTGCTAGCTCCCTCAGGCACTTGGCTGGACAAGGGTCCTGTCAGTCTCTGTGCTTTCCTGTACCATTCTCAGTACGGGGACAGGTGAAGGGAGAACAGGAAAGAAGAACCTCATGTGAAAAATCCTGCTGCTAGAATGAGGTGGTGAGGAGGCCCATCGCCAGTCGCTTCATTCACCCTCCAGACACTTCCCCCAAAGACTGGGGAGGGGGAGCAAGTGGAAGGGCTGGGGTCACAGCAGGCCAAGCATGGCCTGCAATCCATCCACCCTCACTCTCCTTTGCATGGGCATTCTTCATCCTGGGGGTTAAGGAGGGAATGATGGGGAATCTCCCACCCGTCCTAAGGGTCCAACTCTCCAGGGATCAGGAGGGACAGACATAGCCACTTTGCCCATTTCTACTGGACTTCTTACTCTGTGCTAACCCTGCTGAGCTATGCTCCAATGGAAGGAGCTGGGCTGGGCCGCACATCCTGCAGTCTGCTCCATCTCGCCCTTTGAGTAAGGAGCCCGTGATTGAGCAGCCAGGACCCTCCTCTTGCTGAGATCTGGTGGGTGTTCCATGGACAGCCATCAAAGGACTTCCACCCCCTCCTCAGGGAAAGGGACCCGATCATCTAACACGTAACTAAAGGTGGCCCTCAATGACAGTGTTGGTTTCTATCAAGGGTCTCAGGCCTCACCCAACCCAGTGGGTGGGTCTCCAGTAAGAGAGGGCTAGGGAAGAAGGTCTTACCTTCCGAGCAGAGCTTGCCTCCATAGCCGGTGGTGGAACAGTCACAGGTGGGGTGGCCATCCAGGAGAAAGCAGATGCCCCCATTTTCGCAGGGACGCTCACCACAGGGCCCCTCGGCATCCAACTGGACTCCCTGGCTCCCCAGAAGACGAGGCTCTGAGTTGCCATACTTGAGATCCAGGATTAATCCTCTGAAGCCGGGCATGGCCTGTACTCCATCAAGGGTCAGGGCAGAAGGTCGTATGTCCGCGGGGACCCCGCCAAGGAACAAGTCACTGACCACATCCATGTAGGGCCGCTGAGGCTGCAGCTCGCCCGCCTGGCCCTCGCCGTCCAGCACCAGCACCGTGCGCAGGCGGTCGCGGCTCACCATGAGGAAGTGCCAGCTGCTGTCGTTCACCTGCTTGTCGGACAGCACGGCGGTCTCCGCACAGTCCATGCTGAAGCGGAGCTGCACGCGGCCGTCCGCCAGGGAAAGGCAAAGGAAGTCGCAGACGCCGCCGTCGTCCAGGTAAAGGAGCAGGCCCGTGGACACGTTGGTCTTGAACTGGAAGCTCAGGTCGCTGCGCGTGCTGGCATCCCAGCGGAGGTAGCGGGCCCACTGGTTGGGGAGGCCCATGAACTCGAGGCCCAGGCAGAGCCCCAGCAGCGACCCCAGCAGGACGCTCACCTTCAGGGTGAAGAAAACCGAGTTGGCGGTGAAGCTCATCGTGGCAGCCAGGACGGAGCCCGGAGGGGCAGGCGGACGGGGGAACAGCCCTCGGGGGACAATCCCCCTTGGCGGCGGAAGGGAGAGAGGAAGAGGAAACGGGCTGGGGGCACAGAGAGCACACGAGAGGAAGCAGGCGCAGGCGCACGCGCACCGATACCCAGAGGGTGAGGAAGAAGGAACGTGAACAAGACGGCCCCAGATGGGCGCACGAGCAAGAGATTCAAGGAAGCGGCAGAGGAAGGCGGCAGGGCGGCAGAAGAGGAGGGAAGTCAGGTGGGAAAGTGGGGAACGGGAGTGAGGAGCAAAGTGTCCTTCTCCAAGAAAAGATCTCAGCTATCCATGTGGATCCGGAGGCCTTGATTCGAGGAGGAGAAGGTACACGGCGGGTGGAAGGCTTCAGCAATGCACTCCTCCCAACGGACCCCCAAACGCCCCAGCCAGGGAGGCCGGGGAGAGGGCTGGGGTGGGGGTGCCGTGATGGAGGAGGTGTGAGTGGTGGTGAGGTGAGCCAGGTGAAGGACAGAAACAGGCCAAGGACCAGCGCTGAAGTTTTACCTCCTAGCAGCAGGGGGCTGCAGGGAGCGGGGCAGCCCAAAGCTGAGTGCTCAGGCCGAGCAGGGCCCAGGGCAGAGCCGAAGCAGGTTCAGGCTTCATGGTGCGGGCCAGAGGCAGTCCTGCCCATAACCTGCCCCTCAGCACTCCAGAAAAAGACCTGCAGGGAGAAGGGGGGAGGCAGAAAGAAGAGAGAGATTAGGGTGGTGTCAGGAAAATATTACACCTATTTCACAAATATTGATGACTTCCTGACCATGAGCCAGGTTACTCTAGTGATTTCCACTGTGCCTGGTGCTTTAAATAGGAGAGAGGGCCCAAGTTCTTCCTGAGCTGTCGCAGGACCCTGAGCTCAGTGCCCAATGCTGCACGTGGTTTTTCCATATGCAAAAATAGTATAAAACTCTCAAAGCCCTATCAGCACATTTTTACAGGATCCATATCACAGGGTCACATAGCTAAAATTTATTTGTAAGGTAAGTGCTAACATTTTATACACTCGAATACACACATATAATTTTAACTATTTACCTACTAAAAGGCATGAAATGACATGGATATCTTTTTAGATTTCTCTTTTTCAATTTGACAACCCAATGCCTGGGTGTAGGCGGTCTAAGACAAATTCCCACCTTTATGTTTTTGAAAGAAATATTTCTAAAAATCAGCAGAAATAAATTAGAAAGTGAGTAATGAGCAAAACAAGTCTCATCTCTTAATACATGTTGGTGAAAAGTTCTTATAGAAAAAAACGCGTTCTGAGACTTAAAGAAAAGCTGTGCCTGCATCCTAGTTCTTTTAGGTAGAACTTTGAGCCAACTTCTTAACCTGTTTGAGCTTCTATTCCCTCTTTGGTAAAGCAGAGGGAAGTAGTTTTTCTAAGGCTGGAGAGAGGAGACAACGAGGTCATGTATGGGAAGATCCTAGCATGAGACTGTATGCACAGTAGGTGATCAATAAACTCTGTATTCTTTACTTTCTTATTTCTAGATTGAAAGGGGTGGGAAGAAGAGTCGCTGTGTGTCTGTGCATGCGTGCGTGTGTGGGTGTCTGCGGACGAGGGGCAGGATTAAAACCACAAGTACTTTTGAAAAACTACAAAAACTGCAGAATGAACAACAAATAAGGTATAGCACGAACTTAGAGCACATTACATATATTTTATTCTGGTTGGAAAGGCACCAACACCCCGTCAAGTGGGTGATCCAGATGTTGACTCTAGCAGACTCTGGCCCACCTAGCCAAGTGGAGACTTCTTTGTTCACATAAGAGCAATGAGTATAATTTCCGAAAGCTGTGCAAATGGCTGCTTATGAATGGACACTTTTGATAGTTCACCATAGTCTCGATTAGACCATTACTGTCCACTATTTTTAGGATGATCGCATTAGCAAAACTAGCTATTACCCCTGCTTTGAAGAGGAAAATCCTCCTTAGCCAGGAACAAACGTCTATTCCCACTGAACAAACAAATCCAATCAATAACAGGTTGATTAAATCCAGTGCAAGGAAAGCCTTTCTTCTATAAAAGCAGTGTTTCCCAAAGCGTGGCACAATACCCCCCACAGTGCAAAAGAAGCGTCACTGGAACACAGACACAGCAGTCTGGAAGTGCCAGATCATGTGCGTTTTGTCAGAGCCACCTGTTAAAACTTCAGAAATTTTTGAACTGGTTAAGGTCACTTTGGTAGCATGAAATCAACCACGCTAGGAGTATTTACACCATGGAAACAGTCAAATACTACAAATTTGAGTCTTTGAGAAAGTGAGATTTAAGGAAACCCTAAAAAGAGAGTGAGGGATTAGCCATGGGAAGAATGTTCCAGAAGTAACAGCACAAAGTCCTTGAGACTGGAGCAGACTGGTACAGGTGAAGAACAGCAAGTAGGTTGGTGCCATTGGAGTGAGAAGAAGACATGAAGCCAGAGGCAGATGATCAAGAGGCCAGGTGATGGGACATGACCCAGTCTCTGCGAATGTGATCATCGTATGAGGTGAAGTATGCCAACCAAGGAAAAAGGCAACATCCCAGGGGGAGACGAAACCCTGGTCTGAAAAGAGGACTCCTTCTGGTTTCAACTACAGCCACAGCCACATATTTCCTTAAATCAAATGGTTGAAAGGGGCCACTTTCAGGGAATGTGCTCAGAGGATAACAGCTCCTCTGTTCCCTCCCCCCATCATGCATTTTATTTACAGAAGTGGGGGGAGGGGGCAAGAAAAGGGGAAGCAAGGCAGGTATGAGCAGAAGGAACAAGCTTCTTACAGGGGAGGTACTCCAATCCTGTAATTATTAATGAGCCAAGAATATAAAAATCACGTGGCCATAATGGAGCCCAGAGTGTGTAAGCCCAAGAGGCTTGGGACAGTTTTCTCAGTGACACTACTCTGGCTGCTCCAGCTCTTGGGGGAGCTTTCCTCTCCACTCCCTGTCCTGCCAGTTTAGACCAACGAGTCTACTGACTGACAGGCAAGGCCCAGGCTCAGATGGCCAAAGCCAATGGAGCCCTCTGCAGGAGGAAACGACGTAAAGATGGAGGGCCCAATATTATGGATGAGCAGGGACATGGGAAACGCTTGAAACTTCCAGACTGGTCTATACTGTCTATCAACTTACCTCTGAGCCTCTGAAAGTCACTTATTTGTCTGAATAAATTAAATGACTTGCTCAACTCAATATGTTTATTGAGCCCTGATTCATTCAAGACACTGGTCTATCAAAGCAGAATAAGAAACCACTCTTGTCCTCAAAGGCATCAAAAAATAGTGGGGTCAGGTGTGCTGCAGAGACTCAAAGCACAGTGATGAAGATCCTGGCTCTAGAAGCTTGATGGGGAGCTCCCTGTGGGCAGGGTATGCTTCACCATGGTGCTTGCCACAGGGCCTTGGCACAGAGTGGGAGCTCAGGAAACATGTGTACAGGATGGAAAGAGAAAACAGAAGCTGACGAACATCCCCGTGGATCATCTGACTTCTGTTCCATGCAGTGGCCTCCACATCACCCCACTTTACACAACAACAGCAATCCTGAGCCCCCACACTTCTCTGGATGCCAACCTCAGATGACCCCAAAAGGCAAAGCAGCACATGCCTAGTGATCTGAGGAAACCCATGAATGAAGATCTAAGCTTCCCAGGGACACTCCCATCCAAGGAGGATCATGGGAATTTTCCCAGCCTTTTCTGGGGTGACAGCTCCATCCGCCTGAGTCTCTCACGTCGGAGTCACAGTCCTGCCCTCCGGCCCAGACCAGCACTGGAGACACCGACGTACTCCTGCCGACATCCAGAGTGATCAAAAAGGCTGGCTGAGGAAAACTTAAGTTTTCTTTCCCGCACGTGCCAGGCAGAATCTGATTTCAGGACTGGGAATATCAGAATTGGGTTGACAGACTTGACACCATATAGTCTGCCCTTCCATTGCTTTCTTGGATTGTGGACATGCCCATGGCTTCTGAGAAACTGCCAATACGGCCAAAAGCTAAAGATGACCTTACATTGAGTAGCACAGGCCTTGAGCCACCTGCCCCACCATTTCTTCTCCAGCCTTCTCTACCCTTCTAGCAGAGCTACACAAGGCTCAAGAAATGGGGAAAATGGGAGCAGAGAGCCCTCTCCACCCAGTCAGCCTCCTTCCACCCTCTCCTGAGCCATCGGATGGCCTAGGCAGCTGTAGGTGTATGGGTGGTTTGTCCCAGAGCCTGCAAGGAGGGCAGGGGCTGGTGCAGAAGCGCAAATGCTCATCTGTTATGTGGGAATCTAGCAGGAAAGTGAGTGACATTATCTAATTGCCAGCTAATTTACATAATTATCAAATGGCACACTTTTTATGTGGGGTTAACATCTTTGCAAATGTCTCACAATCCGGCTGCTCAGGAGGCAGGGGGCCCCTCTCACAACTCTGACACACAGGCTATTTGCCATAGGCCTGGCTTGGAAGAGCTGGCTGCCATTTGCCCTTCCACCTGCTCTCTCCAGTTCCTCCACTCTCTTGAGACAGACTCAGGAGAAAGTGGGGTCTGTGTCTAGAATCAGGATGGGTATGTGAAGGCATGATGATAACTGTCCCCAAGCCCAGATTGGGCTTGCCATTTCTCCCTTTAGAAATTCTCATTCACTTCCCTCTTATTCCCTTCACCAGAACCAGAAAACCCATATAATGGCTCTCTGTTGGTTTTACTCACCTCCCCCTTTACCACACTCCTCACTCCACTTTGAAGCTAAAATGATTTTCACCAATCTCAGTCCTGGTCATTCAGGTGGGGTTTATCCCAATCCCGGATCCTGCAACCCAATGTAGCCAATTAGGACCTTCCAATCTCCTGCCACAGTGATTAGTTTAGGCATCAGCCTGTCACCCAAACAGAGTCAAATTAGAATTAACCCTGGGGCTTTTGCTGGAATTATTGAGAGAAAGGTCCTCTCTTCTCACCATCCTGTCAAACTATTAGAATGAAGCCCAGAGTTGATGAGAGAAACCAAAATGACCTTGTCTAAGAATAAAGACAACAGGGGCGCGGGGGTGGCACAGCGGTTAAGCGTCTGCCTTCGGCTCAGGTCCCGGCGTTATGGGATCGAGCCCCACATCAGGCTCTTCCACTATGAGCCTGCTTCTTCCTCTCCCACTCCCCCTGCTTGTGTTCCCTCTCTCGCTGGCTGTCTCTATCTCTGTCGAATAAATAAATAAAATCTTTAAAAAAAAAAAAAAAAGAATAAAGACAACAAACGAAAAAGAGCCAAGAGATGGCTTAAGAGAGACTTCTAGTGATGTTTTAGCACCTAGATGCAAACAGGCCTGAAGCCCAGTGTCCAGTAGATCCTGGGATTTCCGTTCTATGAATCACACTTTTTTTTTTTTGCTTAAGCTAGTTTGAATTGGGTTACTAGACCTGCAAACACACTGCCATTGACATATTGATAAGAGCTTTCATTTCATATGGCCGCCCATACCTGTCAGGACTCCCTGTGACCTGAGACACATGTCAAATGGCTCACCCTCCCCCCACCAATGCTCCACACTCCCATTTGTCCATGTCCTTGGGCGAAGGCATAGGATGCAGGCATACACTACCCCTAGGTGCTTTGGGGGGGAGTGTAGGCTTGCTCTTGTACAATAGCCTCAGAGATTCACTAAGTCAACTAAACTGTGCCCCGCCTGATACTACACAACTAGGGCAGCCCCACATGCTTAGCCCTCTCTACCTTAATGCAACAGTAAAGACTCTACAGCAGGCGGTGAGGGAGGTGAAGGCACGAATTCTCTCCAAGACATGAAAGCAGTTCAGGCTAACGATGTACAGCATGGGCCTTGACATAAGGCCAAGCTAGATTTAAACCCAGACTCATTATTATAGCTATTTAGCCCAGGGCACTCTCTGGGCCTCTGTTTGTTCATCCAAAAAAATGGCATGATAATACCTATCTCATAGGGTAGTTTTGAATTTTATTACATTTTTAAAAGTATAGAGGTACAACTACTTCTAGAAAATTGTGTGACAGTAACTACTGAAGCTGAGTATTTTTACCCCATGACTCTACAACTCCCTTCCTAGGTATATACCAACAGAGATGCTTACATATGCCCAACCAAAGACATGCATGACAATGTTTATAACAATGCTCTTCACAATAGCCAAAACCTAGAAAATAACCAAATGCCCATTTGCAGTCGAACGGAGAAATCAGTTGTAGTCTAGTCATGCAAAATGCTGTAGGGCAGTAAGAGTAACTGGTCTTCATCTCCAGACAGCAGTATGGCTGAAGCTCACAGCAGGGTACACACCGAATGTGTTCCATTTATATAGGGTACGAAAAGAGGCAAAATTACTCTATGCCATTAAATGCCAGAATAGTGGTTACCCTTGGGGAAGTTGCTGACTAGAAAAAGGCAAAGGGGTAAAGAGTTCTATTTCTGGATCTGGGAGATGTTGCACATTGGGTTCAGTTTGTAAAAATGCACTGGTTGAGCACGATGTATGTACTTTTCTAATACATATGTTATTCTCTGAGTCAAAGCCAATCCCTTATCTGGGAAAATGCGGGCAAACATCCACCAGGTCTTCCAACAGGGATCCCACTGTCCTTCTCTCCTCCCAGTCCATGCTGCACCTCAGATCCCTCTTTCACAATTTATTCATGTCCAAGAATACCACCGCTCCTATTTTCTCTTCTTCCCCTGAAATCTGCTGAGCTGTGTCTAGTCTCAAAGGTCCTTGGCCACCAAGCTTACCCTACCCTCTGTTTGCTGGCCCTACCCCTCCTGGAAAAGGAAGGGGGAGATAGGGAAGGCCTCCAAAGACCTCAATGCCAGTCTATCAAATAGGCCTCTAGAGAAGGGTGTTTGAGCCTTACATTATGCTGAAAAAAGGATAGCGATGTGGAGAGAAGAGAATTTTTTAAAGCCTTGAACTATAATACCTTTTTTTAAAAACTCAATTTTCCATAAAAACTAAGAAGTAGTCATGTCAGACTAACCTAAATTCCTTTTCTGTCAAGAATACTAATCTATTACAGTAGAGACACACAGGACTTCAGCCAATCTTTTCGAAAA
This sequence comes from Ursus arctos, assembly GCF_023065955.2. Taxonomy (NCBI): domain Eukaryota; kingdom Metazoa; phylum Chordata; class Mammalia; order Carnivora; family Ursidae; genus Ursus; species Ursus arctos. The sequence goes on from NW_026622930.1 coordinate 23,333,600, forward strand.
GTTTCTCATGCTTTGAGGAATATAAGGTGGACAGAACCAAGAAAAAGTGTCACTGGCAAAACAACAGCATTCAAAGAGGGTGAGCAGCTTCTGGTGTGAGGTCAGGCCTTGCCCCATTCCTCATATTCATTAAGAGCTTGGGTAGGATCGGTCATGTTTCGGGGTGACCTTACACTGACATTCAGTGAGCATCCCAGATGATGCTGTGGGATCTCAAGAGGTCACGTAGGCTTAAACAGCCTAAGTCTAGTACGATGAACTTTGATGGAGATAAATGGAAAACTATAAGGTTTGATCCTCCAAAATAATCCACCCATAAACATGGAAGCTATAATTTGTAATCGTATGGTAAACTAGAACTGAGGAATCAAAAAGACAAGATGAGGCGAGAGGAGTGCGTGTGTTCTGTGACTGCCAGATAACAAATGCAATTTTAGATTACATGAATTAAAACATAACTTACAGGGAAAGGGAAATGATCATTTGTGTCAATTTGATCATTAGATTTTTATTCTGAGCCCCACTCTTTGAGAGAGGTGTAGGTAACCTGGTAGGTAGTAAATTGAGAGGAAGTCTTTTTGTTAACTTTTTTTTTTTAGCCATAGAGTACCCATGGTATAGAGAGAAAGATTTAAAAAAAAAAAAATAGCTCAGATCCTGCAAAGCACTTACATGTTAGTAGAAAGGAAAGACATGAGCCTAAATCATATAAGGAGACAGATCAAAGTTGAGGGGTAGGCTCTATCTAGTATGGGTTCAAAATGGCAGTGGTCCATCTCTAGGGTCCAATAAAATGCTGGTGCTAGGGTAAATGCCCCTTTCATGGAAGTCAAAAACATGGGCTCTGGAGCCAGACTTCATGGGTTCAAATCCCAGACTCACCACTTGCTGCCTGTGTGACCCTGAGCAAGTCACTTACACTCTATGTGCCTCAGTTGCCTCATCTGTAAAATGTTGATGATATTAATGAGTTGCCATAGTAAGACAACTACTACAAGGTAAAGCCCTTAGGACAGAGCTCAGCATGGATAAGTACCAAGCGAATGCAGCCACCGCTGCTGCTGCTGTTACTGTGGTCCTTGATGTTCATACTTCATCCCCGCAGCATGGCTGATGCTGGTACCTCTCCCTGGCCTGCTCAGAGAGTGTAAGCTGGGTAGACGGACATCTTTCAAAATTCATCCCAATGACAGAGACAATGTTAAGAGTCATACCTGAGCATTCCTACATTGGAAGAAAGTTTCCACAGGTTCTCTATGGCCCTCAAAGATAGGATTCCGTTCAGTGAATAAAGTTGAGGAAGAGTATTTGAATCTTTACACACAGACCACCTCAAGATAAAGTGGGCTTCTGTGTCGTTGGAGATATTCCAGAAGAGGCTAGACAGCCTTTGGAGTTGTCTGTCCAGTACTCGATAGGTGTGCATGTAGTGTAATAGGGTCTAGAAGAACAGGAGGTGACTGGCCTGGTGAAGTCAGTGAAGACTTCTCAGAGAAGGGGAACTTATTGGAAACTTGAAGGATCAAGTAGAGCATAGGCACCTGGAAAGGAGAAGTCTGGTGCGGGGGGAAAGACCATTGGACTGGGGGGTCAGAACGAGGCTCTGTCTTTCCCTTAACTATTGGCCAAATGACCTCATGGAAAACTATTATGTATCCAATTTTTAGTTCTTCTCTTGTAAATTAGAGAGAACAATGAATACACCTTCCCGGATATTGTGAGCATCAGAGGAGGTAAAGGACTACATAGTGTAATTTAATAATCATGCCTTCTTACCATGCCTTGACAAGTCTCTAAGGTTCATATCAAAAGCAAGCCATGCCTTTAATCTCTCCCCTGTCTGCCACCTCCACTCCATCGCCAAGGGACCCCCTAGTTGTCTTGTGGGCAAAACGCAACAACAAACTCTTATCCGCAGATTGCAGGACTCAGCCCTCGCAAGGTGCCAATAGCTTCCCCAGCATCCCAGGTGCAGCCAGGAACCCAAGAAGCTGTGGTCATTCGCAATTCAGGCTCCTCCCTTCTCCTATCTTTTCCTCTCCCAGCCAGCGGGCCTCTCCAGCCCAGAGTTCTAGGCCGTGGATTGGGAAGCCATCTGGCTGTGGGGAGAGTTAATAATTTATAATGGAGATAATCACCCTTCAAGATCCTCGCCTCCTGGGACCATTAAAAAGGATTCAATTGAGAGTCAGTGAGTTCTTTACGTGAGGGGACAGGGAGAAGGAGGGAGGGGAGGGTTGGAGGTGGGGAGGAAAAGAGGAGGAGAAAGGGAGGGGGAAATCAGCTAGATTTTTAGCCGATCTGACCCCCTAAAGGAGGCAGGGGAAGAGGGAAATTATTCAGTCCAAGAAGACAATCTTATCCAGCTTTCACAGCACCAGCCCAGCAAGAGTGCAATTTATGGGTCTTTTCTCCTAGCCAACTCTCTCTATACAAAGGGGAAAAAAATCAAACACATGCAAGAGATGGGGAGAGAGATGCAGACAAGAGAAAATAAGCCTGCCCAGCAATCATGTCTGGGGCTGCTGGGATGGCTCTCTCTGTTCTCTTTCCAGGGCACAGTAAGGCCCCCACTGTGCTAATTATTCCCATTACTTGACAAATTCTCCATTAACAAAGCAAGTAGTGCCAGAGCTGGCAGGGGGATGTGCAGAGGCTCCGGACAGACTAGAGCTGTTCAGACCCAGACCAGACAGCCCCCAGCTTCACCATGGAACAAAAGTAGGGCACAGCCCCATCTGTGGGGTTTACCTCGGAGGGGTAAGGTGCAGAGCATGCTTCTTCCAGGGTCATGCAATGGTTGAGGGTGGGAAACGTGAGTGTAAGAAGCAGGGATAGGGACATGCCCAGGAATGCCATCTCTTGTAAGGGTTTATAACCCTTTATATGTGGATGAGGGCCAAGCCTGGGAGTATGGGGCAAGCTAAGTGCAGCCTCTGAGAAGGGGGTAGAGCTGATTGGTGTCTTCAGCACCAAGGACAATGACCATTTGGTGCTCCCATGATTTTGGAAAGCCACTGGAAAGGCTATTCCACAGTTCTGGATGCATATGCATCTTCCACCAGCAGTACTCCTACCATACTTACATTGTGCAAGGCACACTCTAAGTATGTTACACCTGAAATCATTTAAGTCCTGAAGAAACTGAAGAAGTATACCTATTATTATCCCTGTTTTATAGATGAGTGAACTAAGATCCCCAAGAGATTAAATAATTTTTCCAAAGTCATGCAGTTCATGAGGGGCAGAACTAGGTCTGGCTACAAGCCCAAGCCATGGCCCCATCTAATCTACCACATCCCCTTCTCCACTCTCAGTTTCCCCAGGGTTCCCTGGCTCTTTGGAAGAAAATTACAGGCTTAGCCCAGTGACCCAAGACCTTATAGGGGAGAGCTTGGGCTACGCTGATCAATTCAGCTTTCCAGAGCTCTCTCGTAGACCCTGTATCAGCCTCGTACACAGTGTCCCTGCCATATGCTTGCCTCTTACAGGCTATCTTCTGCACAGCAGTCAGAGTGACTTTTAAAATAGAAGTCACCGCTCCCTCATTCAAAACTCTCCAATGATTTGTCTACATACTCAGAATGAAATCCAAAGTCCTCCCTGTCAATATAGTCAATGATATTGTAATAGCAGTGTTGTATGGTGACAGATGGTAACTAGACTTGTGGTGAGCATAGCATAATGTTTAAACTTGTCAAATCACTATGTTGTACACCTGAAATGTGCACAACATTTGTAGCATAATATGGCATTGTGTGTCAATTACACTCAAATTAAAAAAAAATTTAAAGATAAGTCCTCCCTGTCTTCCACAAGACCCTACTTGGTCTGCCCCCCAGCTATCTCTCCAAGCTCATCCACTACTTCCCACTGGGCCCCAGACATGCCAGCCCCTTGGTGTTTTCAGAAATCCCTAGTACAATTCAACCTCAGAGCCTTTGCTTTTGCTGTTCCCACTGCCCAGAATGCCCTTCCCCCAACCCTCTCATGTTGTATTCCTTCTGCCCACCCCAGGCCTCCACTCCAGTGCCTCCTCTATCTAAACTAGCTTTGGGGGGGAAACAATAAAAAAATAAAATAGCTTTGGGGGTACCAGTTAGTACTCTTCAGTCTTCTCTCCTTCCATACTCTGTGGGAGAACTGTCCCTCTACATCTTCCCATCCTACCTGTTCCCAAGGAACTGAGAAGTGGAGGTGCAGCTACCGTCACCAAATGACCAGACCTCAGCTCCTACTTTTACTCGAGAAGTCACTGCCTGAGAGAGAGAGGCGGCCAGAGGACAGGGATCTAAGCCCCATCGGTGGCTGGGCAGCACACAATGCATCAACGAACCCACCTGTTGCAACACCCCCAGGTTCCCACTGACCACTGCCCCCACTTCTACAGGGTATAAATTGTTCCAACCCTCTTACTCTGTCCTGAAGAGAGGCATAAACACATGAGGCAAAAAGGGAAGAAAGGAAGGCTTGGGGCAGCAGGAGAAGACACAGCAAGGGGGCAATCTTGGGACTCTCCCTGACCAGGGCGAGTATTAACAGCTCAGGACCTTTGAAGGTGGGCATGGTACCTGGCACAGAGTAAGCTATAGATGAATGTTTGTTGACTCGACTAAGGGGAGGAAGCAGGTGAAAGTTTGGAGAATTCAAAGGAGTGACTTGTGGGTTAGACAATTGGCAGACTGGCTCTAGAACTCTACCCTGACAGTGTAACAGGGACAACCACTCACCCTACCACACACCCACACAGAGAGAAAGAATATTGTAGCTGGAGAGGATCACAGAGACCTGGTTCAAACCCCTCATTCTGTAGGTGAGGAAGGAAGGACTCCAGGGACAGACAAGCAAGAGTCTAAGATCATACAACTGGGCAGTGGCAGAAATGGCACTAGAGCCCAGGTATTGGGAAATTTGGACCAGAGATATTTCCATGTGAAAGGGACTTTCCTATGTTAGGCTACCAAAGCCTTTATTTCAAGGAAGGAAGGAAGGAAGGGAGGGAGGGAGGGAGGGAGGGAGGGAGGGAGGGAGGAGGGGAAAGAGGAAAGGGAAGGAAAGGAAAAGAAAGGGAAAAGAAAAGAAAAGAAAAAAGAAAAGAAAAGAGTGTACCGAACCCCAAAATATGACAGTTAGAAGCAGAGCTGCTCCGTAGAAGCAGAAGGCAAAATCTTGCCTCCAGGACTCCACCTTGATGTGGACAATGATCCTCAAGATTTTATCAGAAAAAGCTCTAAGGTCCTAGAGGGCACAGTTTCAGAACCACTGTACCACACTGACTTCAACCTCTAAGGGAATAGCCCTAAAATCTCCTACTTTCCCCTCAAAAAGCCACAAAGGAACTGTCACTTATATAAACTCTTCTTGAACAGAGTTGCCTTTTCACTCATACTAACTTGAGACTGTCGTAAGCCTGGCGTAACAGAGGTCCTACCATCGGTAAATACGCATGCGAGAGACACAGTCCTTGAATTTACCCCCCCTTCCCCCACATGAAACAGGGCCGGTCATTATTTGTCCTAAGCCTCTCTCCAATAAATTTCAAGGGGCATCCTTGCCCCCAGGTTCTGGTGTTCTAGGATTTGGTTAAGAGCTAGACTCTGGAGTCAGACAGAACTGGATTCTTATCCTAGATCCATCACATAGGAGCTATCTAACCTATGGCGATTACTTAATCCCTCTGAACCTCAGTGTTCTCGTTTATAAAGAAGAGGTAATACGAGCACTCACAGCAAAGGCTGCTGTAAGGTTTCAAAGGGTGAGGGAATGCACATAAAGCTTCTGGCACAGAGACTGGCCCACAGTAAGCATGCAATAAATGTTAACCATTACTATTATCATCATTGTTATTTCTCTGTTCACCTTATTCGCACCACGGTATTCGAGATCTCTCCCACAGTGTTGTACAGTAGTTTGATAGTATTAAGGACCCAAATTCTTCACCTCTCCCTATCATCACACCCTTTCCCATCCATTACAATGCCCAACCCTTGACACCTAGCTCAGACTAGTGACTTGCCATGGCCAAATGGGAGGTTAGCAAAATGACTCAAGCAGAGTCTTGAAAACCACAGAAAACCAAAAAGGTGGGAGCCTGGTGAGAGTCCCAGGGGAAGTGGTGGGCCAAGTCAGTGAATCAGCACAGTCGGTGTGTACTGTGAGCCAAGAATGTCAAACAGGCAATACGTACAGAAACCATCATGTAACATGCACAGAACCAACAAGAGCTACTAAGTACATACAGCAATAATCTCATAAGCCACATTAAAGATAGTAAGCACTGTGTGTGTAGATTTCTTCAGAGTTTACAAAACACTTTCTCATCTAATCATCATGGTGACAAATAGGGTGTCAACTTTTTCAACTCTCTTTTACATGTGAAGAAACTGAAGCTCAGAGAGAGAACATGGTTTGCCCAGGGCCACAGAACCAGTAAGTGATGTAACTGCATCTTAAATTCTGGCATTTGAACAATAAGTCCGGTGTTCCATTATGTCACGCTGATTCACATTAAATCACAGTTGCTGGGGATCTTTTATTACTTACTTCTTACATGCATTTTTTAATTTGTTAACATTTAAAAAATTTTTAAATTCCAGTATAGTTGACACACAGATTCATATTAGTTTCAGGTGTACAATATACTGATTCAACACTTCCACACATCACCCAGGGCTCATTATGATAAGCACATTCCCTAATCCCAGCGTCTAATTCACCCAACCCCCACCACCCTCCCCTCTGGTAACCATCAATTTGTTCTCTATTCTTAAGAGTCTGTTTCTTGCTTTGTCTTGCTCTTTTTTTTCCTTTGCTCACTTTGTTGTTGTTTCTTGAATTCCACATGAGTGAAATCATATGGTACTTCACTTTCTCTGACTTTTCTCGCTTAGCATTATACTCTCTAGCTCCATCCATGTCATTGCAAATGGCAAGATTTCTTTCCTTTTTATGGCTGAATAATATTCCATTGTGTGTATACATCACAGCTTCTTTATCCGTTCATCTATCGATGGATACTTGTGCTGCCGCCATAATTTGGCTATTGTAAATAATGCTGCTATAAACACAGGGGTGCATGGATCCATTTGAATTCGTGTTTTTTTTTTTTTATTTGGGGCAGCATAATCAGTCTCATAATCTGGGGCTCTTTTAGATAAGGAAGGTAAATACATGAATCCTCCCTTCACGTGTCCACAGTACACTTCACTAGTCAATCACAGAACCTTTCTATTGAGCCAGATGGAACCTCCGATCCTTCTCAACCAACCAGTCTAGGCATGTACTACCCACCCATCAATACAACGGGCATGTGAAATAAAGCCTTTGAGCTCATCCTGCAGTAATTAAACACATATGGATGGTACACAATGGACCCGTCTATACCAGACTCTGCCCTCGAAGAGTGAGTTCTTATATAATGACAAACCTCTCCATCTAGGGCTGCTAATCCAGAATTTGCAATCATTCAAACGCAGTTCTATTATCCTCAAAGGGTTGAAAGTTTTAACTACATCGTTCTCTACAAAGTTCTAGGTTTTACTTAATAGTAAAAATATTTTAAAGTTTTTCAAATTAAAAAAAAATCAACAATTCTACCACCATGGCTTCAACTTCAGGGCTCTGTGAATAAATCTGGAATGTTTATGGTCTTTTGTTTATGATACATTATTACACAATCAGGACTAATACAACCTGTAATTTTGCATTAATTTTCCACTTATTAGTATCTATTTATAGCTTAGCTTTTAAAAATATGCTATGCTTGAAAGATAATAAAACTACATCTCTTTTTAAAAATACCCTATAACTCTATCTCTTTGCTAATCCAGGTTGGGCTTTTGTTATTCCAAACCAGGGAAGTCTTTTTATATGTTTCAAACATGAGTGCCTAAGACAGGGTAGCCAGAGGACACTAAGAGGTCACAATATTTATTATATTCAATACAACTCACACTCACTCATTCATTTATTCATTCAGCAAACCTCCAATAAATATCTGCTATTCACCAACCAACATGTAAAGCCCCAAAGCCCCAGAGATCCCAGCCAAAGCTTAGGGAGTGAGGGGAGACAATATGTGAGCAACAATCACAAGAGGAGTTGATGGGTACTTTAATAAAGATATGTACAAGCACTATATGAGCACAAAAGATGAGACAGTGACTGGCCAAGAGATACACGAAGGCTCTGAAAGGTGCTTCAAAGAACGAGGGGGTTTGCTAGACCAAGCCACAGGGGAAGTATATCAGCAGAGGGAAGGCATGAACAATGAAAGGGAAATATGAAAGATCAAAGACTATTTAGGAAGGAAAAAGAAGTCCTATCTGGGGGCTCCTGAGTGGCTCAGTCAGTTAAGCATCTGCCTTTGCTCGAGTCATGATCTCAGGATCCCAGGATTGAACCCTGTGTTGGGCTCCCTGCTCAGCCGGGAGTCTGCTTCTCCCTCTTCCTCTGCCCCTACCCCTACCCCTACCCTCTACTAGTGCTCTCTCTGTGTCAAATAAATGATAAAAATAAAATCTTAAAAAAAAAAAGTTCTATCTGGCTGGAATGTAGGGTGGATGGGAGGGAAGTGTGGAGGAAAACATTAAGCTAAAATGTCATGTTAGGAACAAAATTATAAAGGTCCTGGGTATGAAGCTAAGGAGGTCTTGGGGAGCCACTGTGTTTTAAGTAGTAGGGAAACTGGTTTTGAAGCAGAGACACCAATTAGCAGATCATTGCTGTTATCCAGAGGAGATATGAGAAGGACCTGAACTTGATCCCTACACCAAGTCTTAACGCTACATGACCATTCCCCATACACCTGAACAGCCACATTGATCCCATACCTGAGGCCACATCCCACCCAAGTAGATAACACACACACACACACACACACACACACACACACACACACACACACATTTAAAAAAAAAAAAGGAGAAAGAAGCTAATAGCTCCTGTTTTAGATTCAGTGCCTTAACCTGGAAATGTCTGATTTGTGGAATTCTTGATTCTAGTCTATGTTGACATGTCCAGACCTCTCAGCCTCTGTCCACACCCTTACACAGCCCAATCTCTTTGTCTCCAAGCCTCTAAAGAGAAAGTCATCCTGGGTGCCTCAAATCCTCCCTGGGGTACAGGGTGCTCAGCCGCTCTAGGAAGAATGGACCAAAATAGAAGCTTAGTAGGTTATGAACCAATCCTGAAACCTTAACATCCACTTCCAACATCATCAGGACAAAGAATAACCAGCTGTCTGAACACTTTGGGTGCTCTAAAAAGCACTTCCTGGGCATAGGAAAAAAAACAAAAACAAAAAGCTTTAAGTCTGGTGAAATTATACCCATGAAGATGGGATGGTGACGACCTTCAGAAGAAACTACAAGGATTAGTCCACCAGAACTAGCCTAAACCCACACTTCTTAAAGTATGCTTCTCAGAAAACCAGTCCCATGAGATGCTCTAAAAACAAAAACAAAAAGAAAGAAAAAATCTTCGTCATAAATATGTTTCAGAAACATTGCTATTCATACAATGTTTGATAATAGCAAAATTCATATTGGAAGCCTGGTCCACAGTGTGATGATATTAAGACACAGGGCCTCTGGGAGGTCGGTAGGACCTGAAGGAGAAGCCCTTGTGAATGGAAATAGGACCCTTATAAGGGCCAACATCGACGATCTTGCTTCTTCCTCTCTCTGCTCTCCACCATGTTTGGATACAAGAAGACGGTCATCTACAAACCAGGAAGCAGGTCCTCACCAGAAACCAGATCTGCCAGCACCCTGATCTTAGACCTCCCATCCTGCAGAACCGTGAAAAATAAATGTTTGCTGTTTAAGGAACCCACTCTATGGTATATTGGGTTATAGAAGCCCAAACTGACTAGCCATCAAATGGCTTTCCCATTTTAGAGACTGGCAATGAACAACAGAATATTGAGGTTCCAGGAAGCCTTATAGAAGAAAAACCTGAACGAATCTGGTCAAGCCTCCTTCTTTTGCAGATGAGGCAAACTGAGGCTTGAGTCATTTCCATTATAGCTCTGCACTGTTAGCTACTGTTCCCTAGACTGCAAGTGAAGGTAAGTGGTCATCTGGCAAGAACTATATCTCAGTCTCTGTGAATGCCCAGAGCCTGGGCACCTGCATGACAGTTGCGATCCCTGAATATTTGTCGACTCTGTGACCAAAAGAAAGTGTGGAGGTCTTGTAAGTGGAGATAGATATACAAGCTTTTAAGTTTCTTATCACTCATCCATTCATCCACTCAAAAACATTTATCGTGCACATATTATCTTCTGTATGAGCTGTCAGCAGTGGGGATAGAGCTAAGAATAAAACAGCCACAGCCTTTACCTTCAGAGAGCTTACAGCTTAGTAGGGGAGGGAAGGTCAAGAACACTCAAAATTATTAAGAGGCTCTCCAGAGAGAGAAAGTATAGGTTTGAGGTGCTCCACCCCCATCCATCTTTCTCCTGGAGTCTCTCTTTCCAAGGATGGATGTGATTGCTATTACTGGATCTCCATTAAAATAGTTTCCTTCCCACACCCACCCTCTTGCTTCTTTATTTGTAGTACAAAAAAAAAAAAAAAAAGTTCCCAACACCCTGTCAGAGTAAAAGCAATTGTGAAATCCCAAGTATAGTATGGAGCTGTGACCGCCTCTCCCTAGAAACATCTCCTCCCCGGGAAGCATCTGCCCTCCGCAGTTAGTCAGAAAGATCCAGCACGCAGAGCCCCATTCAAGGCAATGTGGGGGCTGGTCTTTACAACACCTTCCCAAAATAATAAGTCTCCCAGCGAGTTTACCTTGGGTCAGCCCAAGCTCTTCTAGCAGCCGTGTGTGTGTGTGTGTGTGTGTGTGTGTGTGTGTGTGTGCGTGTGTGTGTGTGTGTGTTCTGCCACTTTTATTCCTAAGTCTAGGACTGTTCAGGGAAGTGCTTTCTGACTCCAGGTAGCCAGATGCCTCCTGATGCCTCTTTTTTTTTTTTTTTTTTTAATGATTTTTTATTATATTATGTTAGTCACCGTACAGTACATCCCCGGTTTCCGATGTAAGGCTCATGATTCATTAGTTGTGTATAACACCCAGTGCACCATGCAATACGTGCCCTCTTTACTACCCATCACCGGTCTATCCCATTCCCCCGCCCCCCTCCCCTCTGAAGTCCTCAGTTTGTTTCTCATAGTCCATAGTCTCTCATGTTTCATTCCCCCTTCTGATTACCCCCCCTTTCTTTATCCCTTTCTTCCCCTACTGATCATCCTAGTTCTTATGTTCCATAGATGAGAGAAATCATATGATAGTTGTCTTTCTCTCCTGATGCCTCTTTTGAACCCTTCCCTCTGTGGTCTCTGGAATTCCTGCTGTTCATACTTGACTCCTCACAATACAAAATCTTGTATCTTCTCTAATCAAATGATTTCTTTGCCAAACATTCTCAGTTGGGGCCACTTGTATCTCAGGATGGGAGCAAAGCAGACAGTATCTTTTCCTCCTATTTTTTGCCATTCAAGGGTCCCATGGCATCTGAGACCCATCTTCTCTCCATTCTCTGTGTTTATCTACCACTTGTGATCAATTAGGTTATTGTGTAAAAAGATTCACTCACCATCCCAACTATCTCCATAGTTGGAGTACTTACCCACCCCTTGACTTGGGCCAAAGAAATGTTAGCAGACATGACATGACTAAAGGTTTGGAAAATACTTGCTCCTCTGCACCTCTGCTCTCATAATGAAAACAGCCTGGGCTAGCCTGCCAGTCCCAAGAGGTGAACGATGAGAGCCATTCCAGCCAGCCACCCCAAGCATGACCAACCTAGATCAGCCAAATCCCATCCAACCTGCAGATGCAAGATCAATGAATTACCCAGATGAGTCTGGCCTAAATCAACCATCTCCTGGTACAGAAACTGAATCAGTGCTTACCACTGCATGCCACCAATAGTTTTTGTGGTTGTTTGTCTTACAGCAATAACTGACCAATACATCACCCCAAGATTACTCTGTCACATTCACTGATATGTTTAACTCCTAGCTAACAGTCCCCTTCCACACCTTGACTCCAACCACTGTGTTTAATGTCCATGTGTACAGTTGCTCTAGTTTCACAGCGCCACGGTTTCTTCTGCTTTAGTAACCTTCCCATCATCCTCACTCCCTTCATACCCACCTGGACTTTGACCTCACTCAGAACTACTTCTCCACTAGTTATCTCAGGAAAACCTTATTTCTATTTTCCATCTCTTCCTAATTATCTTCTTTAACCTTATAAAGACATAGCACTTCCAACTCTTCACTCTCTCCATATATCACCCCTTCCTCACCCCCTTAATTCCTGACCTAGACGGGGCTTCATGGCCAACCATTCCCTCACACTGCAGACTCCCAACACCCCCACCCTGACAGTCCTCCACCATGGAGGACATCGAAGCATCCACTCCCTTGCTCCTGAGTAACTGATCAATACCAGAAACCAACAGCCCACCATGCCAGTGAGTGCAACTATAATTCTGTCCCTCTTGATCTTGATGGCTCAATAACCCTTAAACTTTTTCTCAATCTGCTCTCTTCTTCAGTTCTTCCAAACCCTTTTCCCCCTTCTTCACTCAGTAGATGCTGAAGGACCTTCCGTTTTACTGGGGAAAGTAGGCTTGTGGATGTACAGGCCTACATGTCTCTTCCCTTCGGGTCCTCATTTTCTCCCAACTGCTTGCCCCACTCTTCCCTTCTTTCCTTCTAGACTGACTCCCCCATTCTCTATCTCCAAGCTCTCACCTCCCAGGACCTTGTTCTATCACTACCTTTCCTGAACTTTCCTCCATACCCCCTCTACTCACCCCTTTCCCACATGACCCTCTCAGCCACAGGCTTGGAACCTTAAAATGAAACAAAACCTTTCTTCTTCCTTCTCCTCTGGGATATTCTGCAATTCTTCTTTCCATCAAGACATATAATCCCCACTTCTCCCTTTTTATCCTCATCTTCTGTATCTGGCTTTTGTCCCCAACACATCCTCGACTCACGGAGCTCTTCCCAAGGTTACCAGTGGCTTTGGAAATACCCAGACCAGAGCCTCTTCTCAAATCCCACCCTCTAAGACCTGTCTGTTTGTTGCTTTTGGCCCTGTTAACCCCTTCTGTGAATCTCCTGCCTCCTTGAAAATCACTCTGCCTGTGAAAGTAACTCTTAGTTGCCTTCTCCACACCTCATCCTTTGGATGTCAGTGTCCCCAGGAGCTCTGTCCCCAAATCCCTTCACCACCTACCCACTCCTGGTCCTTGATGTCCCCCAGGCAACTCAGACATACCTTGACGAAAACCTATTTATTACTTTCCTTGTCCACACCCTCCCTTCACTATTCCTTCTGATTTGCTATCTTTCCTAATATCATCATCCATTCGGTAGGCCCAACTAGCAACCGGGCATTATCCATTATCCTCACCTCTCTCTCACTACCCCACATCCAATCAATCTTCATGTGTCCCTACATCATCTCAACACCTCCTATTTCCCTCTCTCTCTTCTTTCTACATCCCTCTCCCCTCCTTCCCGTCCCTCCCCAATCAGTTCAAGCACATATCTTTCATTTGGATTATTTCAAATGATCTTTGTACTTGCAACTTCTTCCTACCTCCTACCCTCCTTATACACTGCTTCCAAGACAGAATTAACTTTCTAAAATTCACATTTAAACATATCACTTGCATGCTTCTAAAGAAACTCCAAAGGCTTCCTTGTTGGTTGCCAATAGGAAAGAGTCCAATCTCCTTAGATTCAGACTCCAGGATCAACTAACATTTTTGAAAGCTTACTGGATACCAAGCACTGTTTTCATTTTATCCCTGCAGAAATCCAGTGATGTATTATTACCTGCACTTTAGGGATGGGGAAATTGAGACTTCAAAGCTAAGTAACTTGTCTAAGGTCACACGGCTAGGAAGCAGCTAAGATCAAACTCAAGCCTTCCCATTTGGATTGCCTTCCACTGTGTCCTGTAGTGGTAAGTCTTTGAGATTAATAATTTGGACTTTGGCTACATGATGACCTATATTTATCTGATGAAGTTTCTCGAAAGTGGCCTCCTTTTTCTATATTTGTCACCCTATTCAATTTCTGCTGGAAACCTAATCTGAGTGGACCTCACTTTAATCCTGGATTTTGTGGTCCTACCAACCTTTAATTATTGTACTGTTAAAAATCCTCAGGCAAACACCAAAACATTCTCAGCATCAGACATCACATAAAATTTCCAGTAATTTCCACCATCCTCTGGAAACAGTCACCTTTTCAACCTCCTATACTCCCAGGAAGGTCTTCATTCTCCCACCAACTGGTAGAACCTTTGTCTCCAGCAGACTTTCTTTTGCAAGCCACTGTGAAACTCAGGGGGACTATTCAGCTAGAGTTCAAGGGACCCTCGTGGCTTTACCACCTCTACTCAGAGCTGTGGGAGGCGGTGGAACAAGGCTGGAAGGGGTAGTGTCGGTACAGGAGTCGGCACTAGCTCTGTGAGCTTTACCAAGTTGCCCTCAGTTTGCTCATCTGGGAAACAAGAACAAAAACCACCACCAAGCACAGGGACATCTGGAGGACAAAATGAGATTCTGTATATGAAAAACACTTACAAACGCAAATTATTACTAGCCCAAAGCAGTCTATTGACACCTGGGCCAAAGAAAAGACAATTAGCCCCAGAAAAGACAATTAAGGTGATACTTTAAGCGGGGTAAAAAATCTCTTTTGACTATAATTACTTTTATACTTGCTTGGGAAATCTCTATCCAGTCTCAAGAGGGTTAAAAATGAGGAAGGGAGACACATCCATGCTGAAAACGCTAGCAAAAATAAAACCAATTAAAGTTTTTACATCATGCTCTCTAAAAATTTTAATCAAACTTGCTCCTCTTTTTTCTCTTTCACTGGTCATCTTGGCAGAAAATTCCCCACGTTAGCCTTACATAGGAGCCGTTATCAGTAACCATGCTGAGCTTTTATTATCTGGAGTAGCTGCTGGAGGGTTGCTTTTGTGGAAAAGGAAGTAGTAAACTGGGAGGAGGAGCCCAAGATCAGAACACAGAAAACCGGGGATGTACTGTATGGTGACTAACATAATATAATAAAAAATCATTATAAAAAAAAAATAATAAAAAAAAAAAAAAAAAAAAAAAGAACACAGAAGGAGGTGGGAGGCCCCAGGAGCTCTGACCCAGGTACAGGAGCCTTGGAGTGGCAGCAAGAGCAGGAAACAGGCATGCACCACAGGAAAGAGTGTGTGGAAAGGGCATGTCAACCCTGTAACCTTGCAGCATTTTAGTCAGTGTCCCTTATGCGCCGGGTGGAAATCACTTCAAAGGCTTCCTTGTCCCAAGCCTTGTCAGCAAAGGCTATAGTTGGGTATTTCTTCTCTTCGTAAAGACCTCCCAAAAGCAATCTGCTTTTGTGGCCTTCTCCTTTTCCAGCATTGAACCACCCTCAGTGCCAGAAAGTTCTTTCTGGGATGTGAAGAATTTCTCAAGCTAGAGGCCAGTCTTCTCTTGCACTGTGTTTGGGAGTCTGTCCAATGATAGCCTCCTTCCCATTCATGAAGGTTTACAAGGCTTCCTACTTAAAGGAACTTTTAGACATCAGTCACTACTACTCCTTCCTTTCACTGATGAAGGACCCAGGCCCAGGGAGGCTAAGCGATGCCCCAACCATATGTCATGTTTCCTCTTTTCTTCATAGAGCTGATGCTCCAAAAATTTAACTTTTTCAGTTCTTTGGAAGAAATTCATTAAAAAAAAAATATCCTAACCACAGGAGAAGAGGAGGCTGGAATGGCACACAATTAGCAACAGGGCGTGATGCTATCCCCAGCCACTCCTGTCACCAGTGGCTTTGGGCTTCTTTTATCAAACAGTAATAAAACATAATACAGTAACAACATTTGTAAAACACTTAAGAGTTTATGAAAAGCACTCCTTCACATATTATCTCATTTAATCTTCAAAGTTTCCATTTAAAATTGTGCCCACTTTGCAGATGAGGAAACACCCAAATAGGATAATGACATACGTACTTAAGGTCAGATCAACAGTGAGGACAGGGCCCATCCAGAAGCCGGGCCCCTGCCACTAAATCACATGCTATGTGACCATACACAGCCTCCCTTGGCAATGACAGCACTGGAATCAGAGTTAAAAGACTAAGGTATGAGTCCAAGCCCTGGCACACATTAGCTGCGTGAACACAGGGAAGTCATCTTGCCTCCCCAGGCTCAGTCTGTTCTAACATGAGACAAGAAGGTTGGGCAAACAAGGACCCCAAAAGCAACTCCCAGCCCTGGAGAGCTTGCCTCACCCTGCCTTATATTTTGTTTCAATGCATACTTTATTTTTACTTATTGGATACCCAAGTACTCTTGTCGTCTCATCTTCCATAGATTATTTACTAAAACAAAACATTTGATTGAGTATGTCCAGCGTTCTAGGCATGGAGGGATAAGGAACAGCAAAGATAGATATGGTCCTGCCCTTGTGAAGCTTCTCGTCTAGTGGGAAAAACAGGCATTGAATAAACAGCCACAGAAGATATACAACTGTGCCTACAACAAATGCCACCAACGGAAAAAAACATGGTACCGGGAGAGTTGCTATATGGGGACTTTGGTCCTCCCTGAGGAAGGGATCCTTGGCTGTTGTAGGAAGAAGAGAAAAGAGGGAGGCAAGAGCAACCCAGACAAAGGAAGCATCATAGACAAAGGTTCTGTGGTGCGAATATAAAGGCCGAGACAAGAGAATGAACAATCAGTGGGGCTGGAACAGGGACAGGGAGGAGGATATGGTATGTAAACAAGATGGAAGAGTGGGCACGACCCCTGGACCAGGTGAAAAAGGATAAAAGGTATGGCTTTATCCTAAGAGCAGTTGAAAACTATTGGAAGGGTTTAGGAAGCAAGGGAATGACCAGCCACATCAGGGTCACTTCAGTAATGAACAGGGATCTTTACCATAAGCCTGCCCTCACAAGCTCTGATGACATGCTCAAACAAGCTGAGTGAAATCCCACCACTTGGACACTGAGCTCCTGAGAAACAAGCAGACAACAGTTCACTAGGGCTATCCCCTTGGTCTAGAAAAAGATGCCTGACTCTCCCCCTCACCTTCTTGTTTCAGCAAATGCTTCATTCCTAATGTGGGGTGGCCCACTTCACCATGTGAAGTGGTAGTCAGGGAGGTACACCACTCAGATCTCCTTCAAGAGGACTTGCTACAGGGAACAGAGTTGACAGAGCTCCAGTTACAACTCCTTTGGATCCATCACTGCACTCCCAATGAGGCCACACTCTCCCTAGCACTGCTCCTCACTAAGGACTGAGCATGTAGGAGCATGGTGAACTCTGTTTCTACAGTGGGGCACTCCTCTAACAAGCAACATTTGCTTGGGTACTTTCCATCAGAATGGCTGAGACTCTCAGAGCTGTGTTGCAGTGAGTTTCTTCATCCCCAGTCCTTCCTACCTCACTCCCTGCACAGGTATTCGATCTGCACCAAGGTCTGAACACTCTCCCTGACTACTCTTGCTCCCTCCTCCTTTATCCTTCATGAGCATTTCTCCCAATAAAATTCCTGCATGTCTAATCCTTGCTTGACACCTGCCTCTTGGAACACCCTATCTACTATACTTGCCCTGCTTCTGTTCTCTTCCTCCCAACTCGGATTAGTACTCCTAAGAAGACTAAGAAGATCCCTACTACCCTGGTCTTACTTTCACAGGGGCTCTCTGGGACTCAGGCAGCACACTGTGATTTCTTATAGCACCTTGCCCAACATCCAGGCTTCCAGCCATCCTAAAATGTCAAGAATCATTTGTTTCCAGGGAAAGCAGCAGATGAGCTTTGCCAAAGCTGTGGTTCCTCAAAGTCAGTCAAACCAAGGTGTTCCTTAGAGCAGTTTTTCAAACCATACCTATGAAACCCAAGCACTTACAGATGTTCTATGTGGATCAAACAAAGGGGAGGCAGGTCTTCAGGGCCTCCAGCCCCACTATAGGAAGAACTGCTCCACTTTTATCTTTTCTGTTTTGTCTAGTTCTGCTGCCAAAAGTAAAAATATATGTAATTTAAAAACAACTACCAGGGACATTCTCTTTCTGGTAATGGCAGGTTATTACCATTGAAAACAATGAAAAATCTGGATAAAATATGCAGTGGATCTTCTGTAAATCATCAAAACGCTGATCAGATAGTACGGAAATACTGATTCAACAGTGAAAGGAATCAGGAACCCAGGGAAGTATGGACATCACTTTTGCCCTAAAGGCATTTTCTGAATCTGGCAAATCTGAACTTAATTTTGACAGTCTGCCAGAGTTAGAGACAGAGATCAATGCACAGAACCTGCATAAGATGGAGAGACCAAAAGAGCTTTCTCACAATGAGCTGGGACTCTCCGGGTCAGAAAGAACCAGAAATTGACTCATCCTAAAGAGCACCTGTGGAGTGTGTTTAAATTGCCTACGTTGTTGAGGGAACCTCAAGCTTTTAATGGTTGGGGGGAGGGGTCTCCTAGATTTATAGTGCCTTTGAGTAGCTGCCAGAAAAAAATAAAATTTCTCTCTGTAAGAAGGCATCTTCTTCATCTCAGCTCTGAATTTATAATTATGAATAACTTTCATGTATCATGACCAACACACAATCAAAGATAACCGGGCAGACTATTAAAGCACAAGTGAGAACCTGTGGAATCAACACGTAGGCGTGAGCTTCTCTTTCCCTCAGTTCTGAGACCCTGTTGTGACTAGACAAGAGTAACTTAGTTCTGCGAGCACCACCATCCTGGAATCTGACCAGCCCTATCTGTAATCTCCCTCCTAACAAAGCAGGAGTCTCGGGGCGCCTGGGTGGCACAGCGGTTAAGCGTCTGCCTTCGGCTCAGGGCGTGATCCCGGCGTTCTGGGATCGAGCCCCACGTCAGGCTCCTCTGCTATGAGCCTGCTTCTTCCTCTCCCACTCCCCCTGCTTGTGTTCCCTCTCTCGCTGGCTGTCTCTATCTCTGTCTAATAAATAAAAATAAAATCTTTAAAGAAAAAAAAAAAAAAAAGCAGGAGTCTCTACTCTCTGACCAAAAAGAATACACCCTAAAGGACACCTACAGAACCTGAGCATATGACCCCGGAGTCAGCCATGTGCTTTCACCACATGAAGAAAGTTCCACAGGTCTGTCCCCGTGGGAAGGTGGAACCATTTACACCATCAGGACAACAGTGCTTCCCCTTGAGGCCACGACCACCACATTATAGCTCTCCGTTTCCACTTTCTTCCCCCTCCTCAACAGTTCTGACCCTGCCTGCCTTCCCTCCGATCAAGACTGCTCTCCTAATTAAAATAAACAAATGTCAGGAAGCAATTACTGCAGAGAGGGAGGCAGATGGTAGAATAGTAGCACTCCGGTACTGCATTAAGCAGTAACTTGCTATCTCTTCAAAGTTTCTGCACTTTAATTAAGCATCGTTATAGACAGGTTCAATGAGCTTTGGAGTGGGGTTTATCAAATTAACTTCTCGCAGGGCTGATACTGTGTGATTGTAAAAGGTGTTCCTGATGCAAACTCAGCTGCCTGAGAGGGCCCGGGGGGGGGGGGGGGAGCAAAGGGCAAGAGGGCCCAACCTTACCCCTCTGCAGGCCAAAAGATGGGCCAAAACTCCACCCACAGGGGCAGGGATGGTGAAATCGATAGGGACAGCCTAAATCACAACGCTGAGGTCGTGAAGCCAGACACGCCCCAAGCTGAGCACCAGCTTTTCTCCTTGTGCGTGTGCCACACACTCAGGATTCTGGCCCAAAGGGGACAGCCCAGAATCTGGGAGGCAGTAGAACACAGAGGTTAAATCAAACAGACTTGGGTTTCGCTTCTTCCTGGGATCCAAATAACACTGGGCAAGTTACTTTACTTTCCTGCGCCTCAAGGTTTTTTCCTCCATTTGCAAAGTGAAAGCAAACATAGCTAACAACTGTTAAATACTTACTGTGTGCCAGGCACTACTCTAAGCCGCCTGTGTGTCTGCTTTGCCTCGTTTACTCCTCCTCTCGAAAATCCTATGAGGTAGGTATGATTATTACCCCATTTAACAGATGAGAGGCCTGAGGCACAGGGAAGATAAACTTGCCTAAATCCATGCAGCTGGTAGGTGGAAGAGCCAGATTTCCAACCAGACAGCCTGGATCCAGAGCTCGTGGTCACTTGTAGTCACGAAAACCACAAAACAAAATAAGAAACCCTTTTCTCCAACTCAGCAAGAAAATCAAACAAGCCACTGCCACATGCAACATGGATAAATCTTAAAAATGTTACATCGAGCAAAATAAAACATGAGTCTGAGTCCAATTTTATGAAATTCTAGAAAAAACAAAGCCAAAAAATAATGACAAAAACAACATCAGTGGTTGCCTGTGGCCAAGGGTGGGGACAGGGATTTAATGCAAGAGGTACAAAAAACTTCCTGAGTTGACAAGAATGTTCTAGATCTTGATTGTGGTGTTTGGTTACACAGGTATATCTGCCAATACTCCTTGAACCGTATATTTAAAACAGATGCCATTTATTGTACATAACTTACACCTCTAACAAAAATGTTTTAAACCTATGTACTGAATGAATACAAATATATGAATGGCAGTTATCCTTGTTTGGTGGGATTCATTCATTCAACAAATATTTATTAGGTACTTACTATGTGTCAGGATTGTTCTGGGTGCCAGTGACAAAGCAGTGTAAACAGATTAAGGAACTTGCCTCTGTGGGTTGTAAATTCTATTGGAGAGAGATAGATAATAACCAAATACAAAAGTATAACAAATAGTATGCTCAATGGCGATAAGTACTCTGGAAGAAAATAAAGCAGGGCACGAGGAATTAGGAGAGCTGGAAGGAAAGGGTGGCAATTTAGGACAAGGGGCTCAGGGAAGGCCCCCTTCTCAGTGAGGCATATGAGCAGAGATAGGAAAGAGGGTGAGGCAATCAAGCCACCATGACAGAAGGCCTGTCCAGCCCCTGTATTCTCCCGCAGGATCCTTTACCCTAAAGCTTTCTCCCAAGTACACAGGCATCCTGGCTGCCGCCTCATTTACCTCCGTCTTCCCAGGCTCTCCCTGCCTGTCCTTCTACAGCTGGCATTGTCCTGCCTACCAAGGTCTCCAGCCCTCTTCTCCCTCCCCCTCCTCATGCCCCTCCCCTCACATAGACATACCTCCCAACAAGCCTTCACACCTTGCTTCACACCACCTGCTCAGTTTAGAATATCTTGCCATCTTCCCAGGGCAAACTTACCTCCCTCAGACGAGTTCTATCAAGAAAACAAAACCAACATCCTAGGGGTAAGATCTGAGAGGTCTGCGTAACCAAGACACCAACTTTGCCCCAAGTGAGATGGCCAGTGTCCAGGTCCAGGGCTTCAGGTAACCATCAGTAGTAGGGATCATCTACTAGGGGAGATACTAGGATTGTAAGCCTGAGTATACACAGCCCCAGTCTTCATGGAGACACATATCTGAACTATAAATTAAATAGCATATGACGCCTGTATTAATGGAAATACATCATTAACAGTATAGTACTTGCTGAGTATTGTTAATATATTAACATAAGTACTTACTATTATTGTTATTGTTAATGTGTTAAGTACTTGCTACAGTACTTGCTACTGAGATTACCTACCCTTAGTATGCACAGTACCACATAATCCTCACAATAACCCTATGAGGTAAGTAACCTATTCCCATTTTACAGATGAGGGTCAGAGAAGTTAACTAATGTGCCCAAGGTCAGATAGCTTGTAAGTGACTGAATCAGAATTGGAATTATGTCTATCTTACTTCAGAGCCTTCAGACTAACCACTATGATAAAATATGCCCAGGCATGAAAGTAGCTCAGGGGAAGAAGTGTTATCTCTGTCCAGTGTTGTGGGGACAGCTTCAGATAGGAGGCATTTTAATTCTTCAGATTCTGAAAGATTAATAATTTATCTGAAGGTTCATAAGGAGGAGAGATTGAAAGGGAAAGAGAAGACTCCAAGGATAAAGGAAACACAAGGTAAGATACAATGGTGCAAAAGATGACAAACTGTTGAGTATTGCTGGAGGTATAGTGCCAAGGGCAGGAGGATTGAGAACTTGAACTTAGAGAGGTCGACAGAGGCCCAGTTTTGAGAGGCCTCTATGTCAGGCTAAGGAGTTATGTATTTATTGTATTTAACCATTATATAGTATTTCCTACATGCTAAGCACTGTTTTAAGCATTTCACAAATATTAACTCACTCAACACTTATAAGAACCCTATGACGTATTATTATTATCTCCCATTTATAGATAAGGAAATTGAGGAATGGAAAGTTGCATAATCTGCCCAAGATAACTGGAAAATGGAATTTAAACACAATCTAATTCAAGTCTAGCTCTTAGCCACTACCTATGGCACAGTGAAGAGACTTTACATGTAAGGGAGTATTTTACATGAGGAATGGTGTGATTACGTTTGTTTCCTTAGGATGTCTCCTACAGCATGTGGGAGAGGAAGAGACAGTGGAGGAAGAAAAGAATTGATGGTAGGAAGACCACCCAAGAAAGTGTCAGAGTGTTGTAGTTGAAAGCTGATGAGGGCCCAATGACAAGAAAAACACAGAAGAGCAAACAGAGACCACAGCTATTTAAAAGGTAGAACCAAAGGGGTGTGATGACTCATGTGGTAGGAAGAGAGAGAGATTGAAGCTGGCTCCCAGCTTTCCAGCTCAGATTCTTAAGTAGACAGGGGTGCTGCCCACTCAGATGTGCAGGAAGAGATGAAAAGCAGACAGTCGTGTAGAGCTTGACTCTCAACTTGCTATTGATTCTCAAGGGCAAGAACCAGTAGGCAGTTGCGTAGGTAGGTCTGAAGCCAACACTCCTGGTTTTATAGCTATTGATTCTGATGTGCCTGTGTGAGGAGAGGACCAGGATGTGGATGATCTCAGGTGTATGAGGGAATTCGAACCCAGAGGTACCAACTGCGGAGTCACCCACCCTTGAATAACAAAGAAAACCATACGAGTAGATATGATCACACATAAAGAGGATGTAGAGTACAAGAGAGGGAAGAGGATAAGTGGCAGGTCTCTAAAGAACTCAGACATTTAACGTCACATAGAAGAAATGAATAAAAAAGAAGGGGTGGGTCTTTATACCCTTTAAAAAACAAACACCGTTGTAAATCCATGGCTGAGTAAGATTTTTTTTTTAAAGTCCGACATGGTGACATGAGAAAAGAATCCAGAAGACTAACTCATTGTGTGACCTTTCACAGGTGGTTTTATATCCCACTGAGCCACAATGCGGACTTAATGACCTTCAATCTCCCTACCAGTATGGATCTGTGAAACAGTTCAACAGCAGGACCATAAGGTGACCCCCCAAATGGGGTCTATTTAACCAACCTTGGGATATTCAGGAAGGTAACTCCATGGAAGGAGTGTGGGCCAATCAACTAAAGAGGCCAGCATCAGGGAATGGAAGCAATCCCATCTCGGTTGTCCACCCACTGCTGTGCTTGTCTCTTAGCTAGTCTGGGCCTTTGATCCTGTCTACTTACACAGAGAGAATCATTCTTCACAGGAGACAATATCAGGTTCTTTAACCACCCTAGCAGACTAGAGAAGGGAAACAATGGTGTTTCTGGGATATGAGTGACCAAGCCAGAGAGAATGAAAACCACCTGAGTGGCTATATTCTAAGAACACGCAAACACCATTTCATAGGATACTAAGGCCGAACACTGCACATTGAGAGGAACTCCCCTCCCGTACTTCACAGGAATTGTGTAAGGATCTGTGAAAAGTAGCCATGAAAGTTCTTTGGAAGAACAGTGCCACTGTATTAGAGAAACTCCTCCATGGTATCAGGAGACAAAAACGAATCTCTTTTGGGTAGTTTGCAAAATACAAAGAAAGAGTGTCTCCACTCCTGTGTCCCATGGACACTTCAAACACAATATGTCCCAAACTGGACCTATCAGCATCCTACCAGCCCCCAAATCTGTTATCTGCCTTGTTTCTCAGTCTCAACAAAGGGCACCCCAACCTCCCAGTTACTCAGTATGAACTCTCCCTGCCACCTCCCCACCCCTCTCTATCCTCACGGCCCCTGTAGTGGGTTAGCTCCACCATCATCTCTTACCTGAATTACTAAAACAGACTCTAACTGGTCTATCTGCAGCAAGACTTGGTCCCCCTCTAACCCACTCTGATGCTGGAACCAAAGTGGTCTTTGAGGCAGGTGACATAACCCTTTCCTTAAAACTCTTTAACAACTCCCTGTTGTTCTCAACACGAAGTCCACACTCTGACTTGGCAGGTAAGGCCCTTCGTCATTTGCCTCCTACCCGATCAGTTTCATCCCTCTCCTCACCTGCCTGTCCACCAGCAATTGGTGTCTCCAATGCACTGTGCTGTCCCTCCACCTCTCCACCTCTACCTGGAATACTCTTCGTTACCCTCTTGGCCTGCCCAAGTCATAGTCATTTTTTAGGTCTTTCACCTCACTTTTTCTCAGGAAGATTCCATGATTCACACCAAGCTAATCTGGATGCCCTTCCTCTAGAGCTCATAGCGCTCTATACTCCATTAGATTGGACTTTTACTTTGCAATAATCTATTTACCATTTATCCCCTTCAATTGATTACAAGCTCAAGGGTTTAATGTTTTACCACGATATTTCCAACACCTAGCAGAACACATGATAAGCATAATAAAAGCTTAACAAATAGGAATGATGATTGTGTAATACACCCAGTAGTTGACATAGAAACATGGAGTTCTAACGTGGCGGGATACAAAATCAATGCTCAGAAATCAGTTGCATTTCTATACACGAATAACGAGACCGAAAAAAGAGAAATTAGGGAATCCATCCCATTTACAATAGCACCAAAAACCATACGTTACCTTGGAATTAACTTAACCAGAGACGTAAAGGACCTATATTCTAGAAACCATAAATCACTCTTGAAAGACATTGAGGAAGACATAAAAAGATGGAAAGATATTCCATGCTCATGGATTGGAAGAATTACATAGTTAAAATGTCCATGCTACCCAGAGCAATCTACACTTTCAATGCTATCCCGATCAAAATACCGAGGACATTTTTCAAAGAACTGGAACAAATAGTCCTTAAATTTGTATGGAACCAGAAAAGGCCCCGAATCTCCAAGGAACTGTTGAAAAGGAAAAACAAAGCTGGGGGCATCACAATGCCGGATTTCGAGCTGTACTACAAACCTGTGATCACAAAGACAGCATGGTACTGGCACAAAAACAGACACATAGACCAATGGAACAGAATAGAGAGCCCAGAAATGGACCCTCGGCTCTTTGGGCAACTAATATTTGATAAAGCAGGAAAAAACATCCGGTGGGAAAAAAACAGTCTCTTCAATAAATGGTGCTGGGAAAATTGGACAGCTACATGCAAAAGAATGAAACTTGACCACTATCTCACACCATACACAAAAATAAACTCCAAATGGATGAAAGACCTCGATGTGAGACAGGAATCCATCAAAATCCTAGAGGAGAACATAGGCAGCAACCTCTACGACATCGGCCAAAGCAAACTTTTTCATGACACATCCCCAAAGGCAAGAGAAACAAAAGGTAAAATGAATTTATGGGACTTCATCAAGATTAAAAGTTTCTGCACAGCCAAGGAAACAGTCGGAAAAACTAAGAGGCAGCCCACGGAATGGGAGAAGATATTTGCAAATGACACTACAGATAAAGGACTGGTATCCAAGATCTACAAAGAACTTCTCAAACTCAATACACGAGAAACAAACAAATCAAAAAATGGGCAGAAGATATGAACAGACACTTTTCCAATGAAGACATACAAATGGCTAACAGACACATGAAAAAATGTTCAAAATCATTAGCCATCAAGGAAATTCAAATCAAAACCACACTGAGATACCACCTTACGCCAGTTAGAATGGCAAAAATAGACAAGGTAAGAAACAACAATTGTTGGAGAGGATGTGGAGAAAGGGGATCCCTCCTACATTGTTGGTGGGAATGCAAGTTGGTACAGCCACTCTGGAAAACAGTGTGGAGGTCCCTTAAAAAGTTAAAAATTGAGCTACCCTATGATCCACTACTACTTTGCACTACTGGGTGTTTACCCCAAAGATACAGACGTAGTGAAGAGAAGGGCCATATGCACCCCAATGTTCATAGCAGCAATGTCCACAATAGCTAAATCGTGGAAGGAGCCGAGATGCCCTGCAACAGATGACTGGATTAAGAAGTTGTGGTCCATATATACAATGGAATATTACTCAGCAATCAGAAAGAATGAGTTCTCAACATTTGCTACAACATGGACGGCACTGGAGGAGATAATGCTTAGTGAAATAAGTCAAGCAGAGAAAGACAACTATCATATGATTTCTCTCATCTATGGAACATAAGAACTAGAATGATCAGTAGGGGAAGAAAGGGATAAAGAAAGGGGGGGTAATCAGAAGGGGGAATGAAACATGAGAGACTATGGACTATGAGAAACAAACTGAGGGCTACAGAGGGGAGGGGGGTGGGGGAATGGGATAGACCGGTGATGGGTAGTAAGGAGGGCACATATTGCATGGTGCACTGGGTGTTATACACAACTAATGAATCATCGAGCCTTACATCGAAAACCGGGGATGTACTGTATGGTGACTAACATAATATAATAAAAAATCATTAAAAAAAAAAAAAAGAAAGAAACATGGAGTTCTAGAAGCAGACTTGAGATGGCCCTTGGTGGTCATCTGGAACAACCTCCCACCCAGTACAGAATACTCCGACAAACTTCTGGACACTCTGCTGGACACTTTCCATTAGTCCACTGACCACGGTTGGGAGGCTCTGGTTTTTTCCTTTCACTAAGCCACTTCATCAGCCACAGCTCTGTTCTCAGGAGTCATACAGAACAAGTTCACTCGTTGTTCCTTATGACAGCCCCTTACATATTTGAAGGCAGCTGTCCTGCCCTGCTCATTCCCTCAATTACCTTCTCTTCTAGTATACACTGCACTTGTTTTAAGAGCTCCTCCCTGGACAGGAATTCCAGTCCTCTCCTCCCATAATGACTGCCTCCTCTGAACAGATCCTTAGACTAAAGAGTGATGCCCAAAGAGAACTCAGTATCTTCCTCCTCAGAGCACTGGTAGCCAAAGGCAAACAAGGCAACACAGCATGGGGCTATAAGTCATAGAAGTAAATGAAATCTCTAGTTCTCAGAGTTCTCATTCACCTAAGATGAAACACGTAACAGGAGAAAAATCCATGTCATCAAGTACCAACAACTCAGAAAATAAGGGCATCTCCACATGGAAACTTGAGTCTGGGGAAAATAAATCCATTCTACTGTTGACTCATCTCTCTGCCAGCTGTCCTACTTCATCTTCCTTTATTACGAAGTATAATATTTCCTTTTCCTCTGAATATCATTTAATAACTCATGTTATGAGAAAAGACCAACACTGACCTTTCTTCCCACCAATCATACTACCCAGAACTGAATGATTCCCTTCCATCCAAACTCTAACCAAGCAGTTTCAAGGACTTCCAAACCATCCAAGTATGCTGTGAATCAGCTCAGCCAGTGAGACATACCCAACACATGATATATTACACCATTCCAGTGGGACACTGTGATGGGGCAAAAAAAAGACTTTGGCTTGGACAAGTGACTTAATCCCTCTAGACCTCCATTTCCTTATTAGTAAGTGACTAGACTGGCATAGGATTGTGTTCCAAGTATATTGGAATATTTGTCATTATCAGAAATACATAAACACAACCAAGTCAATCCCACCAGCTGACATTTAGACAGCCATCCTTTGTCATTCCCTGCCTTTCAGTTTCCAAACAACCCCACTGGTCCTGAATTCCACTGGTGCCTTGGATGGCATATCTGACATATTCTGTTGTCCAGGGCAGTGGGCACCATAAATAGGCTCCTTCCCCCACCATCTTGTGACCCCCAAGTCAACCCAAAGGACAGAAAAGCAGATAGACGCTATTCCCGATCTCCTTGTTTTGATGATTCTCATTAAAGCCCTGGCTGTAAAATGGTCCTGCAAACTTCCAAAGAGCTCCACTAACCTCAAAGAATGTAAAGACTTGATAACCTACAAAGTCCTTGGGAGAATCTAAGTGACCCAAATCCAATTACTCAGAGCTCTTTATTTCTATGCATAATATTTCAGAGTTCACTTGCTAACATCTGCTTTGTGTATGATTATAATACTAATACATGTACTTGTTAAAAATTTTTGAAAACACAAGGGAAAAAGTATAATTATAGCATTCAGAAATGATTAACATTAACCTTTATAGCCTTTTTTCTATGCACGTATTATTTAATTGAGATCATTATGTACATATTATTTTATAGCCCGATTTTCCCTATGCCATTAAATTATTTTAATGATTGCATAGTATTCCATTATTACCATTAATTTAACTGATTTCTCATTGTAAGCACTTAGGTTATTTCAACCTTTTTGCTCTTATAAATAAAACTGTGACAAATATCCTGTAAAAGATATGTAAATATACCTCATTTATTGGGGTAGAGATCTAGTATTTTTGCATTACCTTGACACAGAAAAAATCAAAGGAGGCCAATAAGGAAAAACAAACTGAGATAGTTGACATATTTTCTTTTCTTATGATCCCAACAAACCCATCCACACATCCTCAAGCTCTGTCTTAGCACTGCCTAAGGTTGAAACAGTGAATACCATTTTTTTTTTGGTCCTATCAAATAGGAGAAGATTAGCAAAAATATGTTATAAGGATATTAGCAAATGTTTGTTCTCCTACATTGCAGGTGGAATGGTAATATATCCTAAACTTTAGAGGAAGAAAGAGTAATACTTCTAATTACAGAAAATGTAAGGTCGAAATACCTAATAATAGGGGATAAAGTAAATTGTTACAACTATATAATGGAATATTTTATATCCTTACAACTTTTTAAATAAAAAGTTAAAATAAGGGACACCCGGCTGGCTCAGCTAGTAGAGCACGCAACTCTTGATCTTAGGGTTGTAAATTCAAGTCCTATGTTGGGTGTAGACTACATAAAAGTAGAATCTAAAAAAAAAAAAAAAAAAAAGAGTATTTATTGACAGAGTAAGATACTCATAACATTAAAAGAAAAATAACAGTATATATAGTCTGTTTCATTTCTGCAAGAAATAAAAAATAAGTGCATACAATCTCATGCACACATCTGGGAAAATCTATACCAAAGTGTTAACAATAGTGGTACATTGTAGAAAAATAGTGATTTTTGCTTTGGCCTCTGTGCTTTCCCAAGTTTTTAAAGTCTTCAGTATTGGGTACTGTTTACATAAAATACTATGTGTTAATAGTAGCAATAAAAAATTTATCAAATTACTGAAGGAAATAAAACAAGATCAACCTGGAATTCCAGAGTCTGAGGTGGTCAATCCAACTCACTGTGTCTCCTTCCCCAAGCTCTCTGCCTGTGGCCAAACCCGCTAGAGAAAACAACAAAAACAGCAGGTAGAACGTGAGCCTGTGACATTCCCCACTTAGTTTTGAGAATGACCCAAGTCACTGAGAAAGACCGGGATCAAAGAAGCACATCAGACTTGAGAGCCGGAGCCAAGCACCAGGCTACCAGTTGCTGATGTCTAACTCCAAAACAGTAACATGAGCAGAACACTTTATCCAGATCCACAATGCCAACAATGAGTAATCAATACTCCCCCAGGCCCCAGGGGAAGGGGGAAGGCTGAAGCAGAAAGGAGGCGCCTCCCTCCACACAGCAGATACCTCCCACCTGCCCGGTAATTCACAACCCAGGCCCCCAGGGCATGCTCCTCCCAGGAAAGCCCGTTTGGAGAGCCTGTTGTCTGGACACAGATACAAAAGCAACCATCTCGCGTGTAAAGAGAAAGGCACAGGGGTCTCAGGTATGAACTTTGGTATGCCCCCATCTTCTTCATAAATGTCTTCAAAGAGACAACAAGCCCCTACCCCAGCCTGGGAGGCAGGGGGTAGGTCATGGCCCTGATCACAGCTGCACTAGATGTTTCCACGTGCTGACCATGGGACCATATTCAAGTGTTTAGAGGTCTCTACATCTCCATGACCTCACCTGGAACATGGAGACTAGAAATCCTATCCATCCCACCTGATCATCGCGCGGGTTGTTCATCACAAAGAATCTCACCCCATGCCTGGCACGTGGTACTTAAAATTGGTTCCATTTCCCTCTCTTGCCTTTGTTCCTGGAAAAGGCCAGGGAAGCTTAGCTGACAGGAACAGGCCTCCACCCCAGCCACCAAGTCTTTCCTCTCTGGGTGTTAGCAGGGGACCGGGCGCCATACAAGGAATCGGTGTGGCCCACCTGACCAAGACGTAGAACAAGAAGGTCAGTCACTTCCATTTACGTTTCCATTTAACAGATTTCTTCACAAGACAATAGAGTGGAGAGGGACTTTAACGTTCCCTGGCTGAACCTCGTCTCCACCGCCCTCATCCCCCTACCTCAGGCCTTCCGGGGAAGCCCCCGCCAGCAGCACGTTCTGGTTAGTAAGCCCACGCACTTGACGCCCCCCAGACACGGAGTCAATCCTGCTACAATGTGTTTAACTGACAGGGAATCCACAAAGTCCTTTTACAGAGACTGATTCAGATTTCCTTCGTTTCACATATTTTTATTTTAAGAACTCTGTCAAACCCTGTCTGGCTATAGACAAGAACAGGCGAACAGGCTTTCCCTTCATTTTCAGGCAGGGAAATGCTGTCCAGTCACTCGGACTTTTGTTTCCCCGCCCCCTTCCCCCAGGACGGCACTCTACTCTCCCATCCTGGAAGACGGGACGAGGCTCACCAAGGGCAGCGTCACACCTCCTGAGTTCATGGTGGACAAGGCGACCCAGGAGGGATGAAACAGGGAGGTGGGATGCACTATGAGAGTCTCTCCTGTTCCCCGCCTCCCATTCAGAGCTGCCCCTGAATCAGCCACCCATCGGTGCCCCCGGCTGAGTCCCTAGCCTGTCCGTAATGGGCCTTGGTCACTGCAACCCACTTCTGCCCTGCTGACCTCGCTCGGAGAGAGGCGTGAGTGGGGCATGTTCAGTCATGCTTTCTTCTTGTGGCCCCCGAGGCACCTTCAGAAGCCCCTCCCCCTGCGAAGATGGAAGAGCAGCAGGTCGGAGTGCCTGACAATGTTATAGCCGCTCTGGCTCTGCCCGCTGCTCCCTCTCTCTCCCCAGCCCATGAGCTCCTTCCCAAGAGAGCGATATTTCTCCTTTCTCCTCCACCTTCTGCCTCTAGCCTGAGATTTGTCAGCAGCCCCTTCATGTAGCAAACATACGAGTTGGTTTGCCTTAAAAGGTCAATTGCAGCAGATTTGTATGTGTTCTCTCCCTCTGACGCCAAAGTCCCATGGAAGCAAAAGGAGTACAAGCCGTCCTCGATGCAGGCACCCCCTGCTCCCACTCCCGGCTTCTCACTCCACCACCCCCATGCCTGAACAGTGTCTTCAGCCAGTCTTCTGCCTGAACAGAATGCTCACAGGCTGGATGTTTCTCGACCGTCCTTCCTGCCGCAGCTCCAAAGCTCAGCACACATAGCCATTCAAGTATCCCAGTGGAAGCCATCAGATCTGTGAGCCCCAGGGGGGCAGACAGAGGGAGACCTGGGGCTGGGGGATTCACCCTTTGTGGAGGTTGACCTCTGTGCTCAAAGGTTTGGCAGTGTGGGACAAAGCCCGGCAGCCTATTTGGCTAAATTCTCAGGAAGTCATTTCTATTAATGAGGCACCTGTCCGAAAATGCAGTTCTCAAATCAGGGTCCAGGGCCTTCAGTGCCCTAGGAGATTCTTCCAGATGGTCAGCAGGCTGTCGCTTCCAATATTAATGCTTATTATATGACAGCATCAACACTTCTGTCTCCAACATGATGTAACCATGGCCTCTACTTGGCATATCTCTGAGAATGGTGGCGTGTCACCATAAGTGGGGGACTCAAAGAGCTCCAAATCTGTGCCATGTCTCAGATGAAGAACGTGAGTCCAGGAGCCAGAAAGAGGCATGCCACCAGCAGGGAGACTAATACATGGCAGGGGCAGAATCCCCATGCAGGTTCTCATGCAACTACCCCCCCGAGGAAACATCAGCCAAAACCATTATCAAACCACTGATCTCCCCCCACTCAAGCCAGTGAAGGTTTTTTGTGGGTGGGGTATTTAGAGCGTGGGGGCATTGGCATGAATCACTGGAGAACCACTGTTGTTAACTGGATGAAATCAAGGAGAATTAAGTATATTTTTCATTACATAATAGGAAGCCAGCAGATGCAAGGTTTTCTCTTCCCTCCCTGAGAGCTGTAAGCTCTGTCCAGGACAGCATATTGCCACTTACCCTAGTTTACTCTACAGCTGTGGTGCTCAACCATTAGCACGCATCAGAATCACCTGGAAGGCACTTTATTTTTTTTTTAAGATTTTATTTATTTACTTGAGATAGAGAGTGAGAGAGAGAGCACAAGCTGGGGGACAGAGGGAGAGGGAGAAGCAGGATCCCCAATGAGGAGGGAGACTGACGCGGGGCTCAATCCCAGGACCCTGGGATCATGACCTGAGCCCAAGGCAGACGCTCAACCGACTAAGCCACTCAGGTGCCCCGTGGAAGGCACTTTAAAATGCAGTTCACTGGGCCCCATCCCCAGAATTTCAGATTCAGGAAGTCTGGGGTAGAACCCAAGAATGTGCATTTCACACAAATTCCCAGGTGACAGGGAACCCACTTTGAGAACCATGCACTTGAATTTCACCAAGACTGACACTTCCATTTCCACAAGTCTCACTCCATCCCCCAAGGCACATATCCACAACTGATACACCCTTGTTCATTCTCCTCCCACGGCTACAACCCTATCTGATGGTTCTGCCCAATTAAGGCAACTCACTCATGCTACATCATAATCCATTGCCCCATTCACAGATGGCTGAAGATTCAGGCTGGCCCCCTTCCCAACATCGCCTGCCGTTGTACTACACCAAGTTTCCCCAATCCAGACAGAGCAGATGAACCAGAAAGGAGTTTCCAACCAACACGCTCACAGCAAACCTTTTTCCTGAAATACCTCCCATTACCCAAGACTTGCCAGAGATTGTTGACCTCACAATTGTTGACCTATCACAATCCAGAGAGGAGACCTCCTAAGGCAGCATTATACCCTTAGTCTCCTCCATCCACCCCCAACTTTCAGGGCTTTGCTTCATTTCCAGAAGCAGCTGGCACTCTCCTGCTGCAGGTATAAAAGTCAATGACACCCATTCCAGTGGGACAGCCACTCCTACATAATGCATTGAGTCCCTCCCTGGCTCAGAGAAGACTGGGTTGCCTCCAGCTCAGAAAGGGCAAGGCACCGGCTCATATCAACAGGTGTCTTCCAGCGGGGGCAGCCTCCAGGGCTCCACAAACCCCCTGGGACACCAGGTCAATTCACTGGGACGTGGCCAAGGCAAGAAAACATGGCCTCACAGAGGTTCCAGGTCCATATTAACCAATAAAGTAGCAGAGTGCACTTAAGAACATGGCCGCGTGGTCAGAGAGGCCAGGATCCATGGTCCACTCACCTTAGACCAGTTGTGTGGTCTTGGGAAAGTTGGCGAAGTTTTCTATACCCCAGTTTCCTCGACTATAATTTGAGGAAATAAGGATACCTGCCTTAAAGCTCTGTTCACAGGAATTAAAAAAAAAAAAAAAAAAGCCTATGAAAGCACAGTCAGCAAAATAAATGTTAGCTGCTCTTACTATCCTTACGATCAAGGAAAACAAGAAGGCCCTACACCTGGCTCAAATTACTACACTTCAAAGGCCTCAGGAAGCAGGGCCTCAGATTCAACAAAGGCCCCTACAGACAGTCCGGCTGGATACCTGTGAGCACCCGGGGACCCTCGTGCTTCTCATCCAACCTCCAGTGGCTCTAGCCCGGATCCGCCCCTGGCCTCTGGCTGCTGCACGCTCTTCTCACATGAGGCCTCATCTTGGCCTCTCCTCAACGTCCATTTTAAGCTACACCACAGGCTCTGGCAATATGCTTCTGCTGACCTCGACACGTCTTCCATTTCTGGCATCACCAGAACTTTCCTTGGAGCCAGGAGCCTCACCTGCAGCCAGTGATGAGCCAGAGGTTTTCACTCCATCACCATAGGACAGAGACATGCCTGTTACCTGGCCCTGACAGGAATCTGCCAGCTAGACTCCAAGTGAAGGAATCTTCCAGAAACTTTCCCCCAACTGTAGGAAATGAGCTGACATCTGAAGTCTGACTGCAAGCTACCTGAAAGGAAACATTGCTCGAAAACCTACTCCCACACCTTCCATTTGAGACAATTCTATTCTGCTGCCCTCACCTAAGAGCTGGACGACTCAGAGAGAGGACTTGGACTGTTTAATAATCTTTCGACTTACAAGAAACAAAGGCATGGTTAGGTTAAGGGCTTGCTGGGAGGATATGAGGAGCAGGACAGGCAGGACCACAAAGCCATCAGCAAAGGAAGTAGCTACACCCCCTTTTCTTTCTTCCTTCCCTTTGTGGCATCGCTGCTTTGCTTTCTGTGTCATGTTCCATTCTCCCATCTCTGCTGGTCACCATTTCCTATCCTCAGGGCTAAATCATGGTCTTTGAGCTCAGGAACTGCCACCATCAGCTCACCCAATTCCAAAGAACCATCATGGGTGCTCACCACTGGTGTAATAAGCCACGGCTATGGGATGTGGGGTGGGCAGAGTCACAAGATACAGAGCAAGGCTGCCGTCCACTTAGCAGGCGTGATGGGAAGGGCGGCTTCTCTCAGAAGAGGGTGTGGCTGAGCAGGGGGAACAAAAGAAGAAAACCACACCCGTGTGCCAGGCAGAAGCCAGCCCAGCAGAGCACTTCCTTATCCAGAGCTGTGCCATGACCTTAGATTGGGACCAGCAAACCACAGCCAAAGGACAAGTGTGAAGAGTAGAGCCTGGTCCCAGGAATTTCCCAAAGTGGCATGAGTCCATCTGAGTCATATTCATCATCAACGGAAAGTATTTTCAAATGTCCCTTGCTCTGGGTTGGAGGAGCTATATAATGACTCAAGCTTTCTCAAAATATATAGGCAGCAATCTATGTTCTGGAATGGACATTAAGAAGGTATCAGAAAAGACAAACACATCTCCCACAGATTGGAGATATTTAGAAGCCATCTTTTGTCCTCCTTGATCCAAGGCCGAAGACGAGGGATTAAGAAGAAAATGATCCCAATGGTGTTTCGAAGAGATACTTGGTCACGGACACCCCGAGGAGGGGGGTATCAGGGCCAACACAGCTCCTCTCACCAAGAGGGGCAAGAAAGACTGCCCCACCAGTAAATATCCAACCAGGAAGGAAATAAGAAAGGACATACCCTCTCTTACCAGCCTGTCCAGCAAGTCTTGGATACTTTAAAGGGTCAGAAGCCCCAGTAGCGTCATGGAAAGCAGAGTGAAAGGCTCAGCATGTGGTTGAGCTAAACAGCCAAGCACCTCTCCAGCTGGTGGGCATGAGGGTTTGGGGCAGTCACAGGAACCGTGGCCCACCTGCAAAATCCTGCCACAGAGCCTCAGAGTTAGGTGGAAGCCAGAGGAAGGCAGCAGGAAGGGGACAGGGAGAATAAATGCCAGCGTGTGGCTGAACACTGCGAACACGGAAGGGCTTCTCCAGCACCCCAGCTAAAGGCAGTGGCAGCCTCCTGTATTGATTATGCATGCATGTCACTGAGCGAACAGGCCAGCTGGGCAGGGCCAAGGCCCACTGGATAATTTATATGCTTAAGTTGGCACTCTCAGAGCCATGGGCATAGTTCAGAGGAAGGAGCTGGAGAACAGACATTCAAGACATAAGCAAACCGTCACCCTGCAGCTTCCGGTGGGTGGGCAGAAAGGTCTCCCAGGGAGATCACACAGAGTGGTGCCGAAACATGTGTTTGCATGACACACTGTTTCCGCTGCCCACGACACGTGTTCCAGCCTGGAATCCCAGCTACCCCTTCCCTTGGCAGATTCCTTCGAGACCAGGGGACTCTCACCATCTACAGGAAGCCTGATCTACACTCCCAACTTAGGCTAGGTGACCTACTTAGTGCTCCTCTGGTAACCTAAGGCTGCCTCCACTGGAGCCTTCCAACCCCTGCATCAATTCAAAGCATTTCTGCCATATAAGGAAGTCTTCTCCAACACGCTCAACAAAGAGGAGCCTCCCATTAGTTTTGGACAGCTCCCTACACCCCTCCTTCATAGCTTTATCCCAGTTTGTACTCAGATTTTTCAGTACCTCTATGCTCACTTTCCTTCCCCCACCCTCCAAACGTAACTGCATTCAAGAAGGGACCTTGTTGGCCCTTTTCACCACTGCACCTACTACAATGCCTGGCCTGCATAGAAACACAATGGATAATGACTTAATAAATAAGTCCTTCTACAACACGTTACAGTCATATTTATTGCTCTTTCTTCCCAACCAGACTGTGAGATCCTTTAGGGCAAAAACGTGTCTAATTGGTCTTCTTTCCCCAGCACTACAGGAAGGGGGATGGGGTCAAGCTTTTCTGCCACCTTTGGGTGATTATTTCCCATCATGGAGATGAACCAAACATCTCCTCTCATTTTGTTCTTTCACAGTGCGTAGCAAAATTCCTAACCCCTAACAGGAGTTCAGTGTCTATTTCAGATGATTCACCTTTCAAGGAGCCCATATCTAAGACTGATAATGTGTCCTCTACGTCAGCCAGGGACAGTCAGCCCCTCATGGCCATCAGACATGGATAAAAGCAGGATTTAGAGCAGGAGGAGCCCACCAGGAGGTGGAAGGCCTAACTGTGAGTCCCCACCCTATACTTGCTGGCTTGGCGACATGCAGAAGGCACCAAATTCCCTGGTGTGTTGTTTCAGCTCTAAAAATGGAGGACATTTCCCCAGGCCCACAGGCATCAACTCTACCACCCCGTGTTGTGGTGACAAAACACAGCAGTCAGTCCTTAGGACCCAAGTTTGAATCCTACCTCCGGTTTTTAGCTGTGTGACCCTTGATGAGTTACTGAACTGACCTGGGTCTCAGTTTCCCCATCTGTCAGGCCAGACTAACAGTAAAGTTTACAAGGATGGAATAAGATGATGCATGAAAAGGACTTGTGACAAATGAGCACAGTAGCAGTTTACTCATGGAAGCTCATTACAGTGGAAAGACCTTGCATTTGGACTGAGAAGATCTACTCCAGGAAGCTGGGTGATAACGGAGAAGCTGGGTTCTCAGGTTCAGTTTCCTCGTCTGGAAAACAGAGGAAACGAAACCGTCTCTCTTCATTCTGGCTACATTCACTCCCATCCAGGATGCCTGCACTTGCTGTTCCCTGTAGGGAAGCCC
Organism: Ursus arctos; assembly: GCF_023065955.2. Classification (NCBI taxonomy): domain Eukaryota; kingdom Metazoa; phylum Chordata; class Mammalia; order Carnivora; family Ursidae; genus Ursus; species Ursus arctos. The sequence continues at coordinate 23,371,069 of NW_026622930.1, forward strand.
CTCCCCAACTCTGCCATGGCTCTGTCATCATTCAGGTTTCAGGTCAGACATCGTCTCCACAGATGGCTTTCCCTGCAGCTCTCCAAAGCCCTTTGCTTTATTCTAGTTCCTTCCTGGAAGTCACTTCTGTCTGAAATTGTCTAATTTTTATGTGTTTATTGTCTACCACACTTTTCACTAGACTCTCAGCTCTATGAGAGCAGAAACTTGGTCTGCCCTCGACTCCAATGTACCACCAGAGTTTAGAATGCTACTACCTTGCACATGCTAGGTGCTCAACAAACACTGAATGAATGAATGAATGAATACCCTCCATGATCACTGTGAAGAAACACATGAATAACACAATGGAAATGCCTAGCACGGTCCTGGTTCACGGTAGTCTCTTTGTGTTGATTTTCCTTGCTTTCCCTAGGAACTCATTTTTCAAGAACTACAGGCCTTAAACATTATCTCAGCTTGAGATTTAAAACTTACTTAAATTGAGCTAAGGTTATGAGACAGGGGAAAAGAGAGAGAGAGAAGTAGGGGGACAGTCGTAATTAACCCCCCCATGCAGATCTCCACGAAGAGCTTCTTTAACACCTCTGCCAGGTCTGAGCAACTGAGCCTCCCAGGATCCCCTGAGTGCTCCGGAAGACAGGTCATCAATTGAGCCACTTCTGCATCTGCACACATCGCAGATCAGACACAAAGACAAATGGCGCTCAAATCAGTGCCAAGGGGTCAGCGCCAGCCAGGGCATAGATTCAGGCTGGGCCCCTGAGAAGACTCAAGACTGAAATGCAGGCCCAGTGAGGCATTGACCAGAATGGCGACTGAGATATCTACCTCAGGATGCGGAAGCACCCTGCCCCCTCTGTGACTGTTGCCCCCTCTACTTAGTCATCCATCTCTAGAGTCCCTCTGTTCACTCTGGCACATATCACACTATCATCCTTTTAACCCACCCAGCTTGGGTGGCTCTCCTACACAGCCAGAGGTCCCCTGTCAACATGGTAGATGAGTCCATCCTCCCTTCTCCTGCCAGATGCAGACAGACTATCCCAAGTAAGGCCCTGACCAATAAGGGGGCAATGGTGGCAATGATCTCACCTTGTCCACATATTCTAAGCATTCTAGGCATCTACATTCTGAGCCACTAAGCCACCGCTGCCCTGGAGCTCAGAGAAGGAGCACATCAGTGGTCAAGAGCCTCACCCAGGTGGCTGTCAAGGCTCCATCCCCCTGGTGGGCTCTCGCCCAATGCGCTGAGCCTAAACTCTAGATACCAACCAGAATTCACAGCCCTGATCCGAACTTCCATTTTTAAATGTCAAAGAAAAGCTCTGAAGTTCTCTACACTCAAACACCACACTTCCTATCAAAATGACAAAGTAAGGCCACAATGGGATTAATCTGTGGTTTTCAACCACTGCACTAGGTCATTACCCAGAAGACCCTTACCATGTGGAGGGAGTGGATTGATGTGGATCTCACATCATGTGCCTGCCCCAAACCCAGTTGGCATCATCTCCCCTGAACTAGAAGACGAGGGTCAGTTTGGTGCGAAGGAAGCAGTACCCTGAAGAGGAGTTGGAGGGAGAATCAATTCTTAGTATAGCAGAGAGATGGAGAGCAACGAACAGTGGACTAGAACATGAGCAGTGTCCTCCCATGCTCTAGTCCCTGTGGGTCAAAGTCCAGAGTCAGAGGGGGAGAATTAACCCAACAGCCAACTGCAGAAAATTGGCATTCTGATACCAACTCTAGCAGAATAGGTTGGGTGAAGCAGGAAAAGACACAAAGAAGGTGGCCTTCAAGCCATGACAGAATAATGGCTCTAGTGCCTGGGGAGAGGACTTTCCAAGGAAGGCTGACAGATAACCAGAAGAACTCTGTCTTCTACCCAGTTCAGCTATAATCTTGACCCCTTCAGTCCCACTTTCTCTTGATACCCAAGCTTCTTAGTGAGAGAGCTAGTTCTGTTTACAGGACAGGGGATTTACCCGTCACTCCAGCAGACTCCTGGGCTAGCCTACCTTTCCTAAATAGCACTGCCTTCACTCCCTGGGATCCCTTTCTCTGGTGCTTTTCCAACCTCCTCTCCCCTTACAGTTACTTAAGCGATATTATGTCCCCATGTCCAGCCATACCAACCTGCTGTGTAACTTTATGCAAGCCTTAACCTCATTGAGTCTCATTTATGTATACCTAGAATAGGGGATGGGGGTTAAATCAGGCCAGCTCCAAAGTTTCATTTTGGCAATAATATTTCATAATTCCATAATTGCTTGAAAGAAGATTATCAGTGGAGTCATCTGTGACAATATCTACTTTATCAGAACTGGACCTGGCCTGATTGGTCTTGCTGGGTCCCAAGCTGAAAAGCTTTCCGAAGTTTCTCTTAGCTTGATAAATGTTCTATAAGTCAATTTCTCCTCCCCATATTCTTATTCCATATAGAGGTAGGGGATCAGGAATGTAGGAGGCACTGGGAAGATTGAGAAGAAATCAGCAAGTACTAGTAAGTGGCAATTTCTTGTCAGAAAGAGAAAAAAAGCACATGTTCAGCCTCACTGGCTGACACCTCTCAGGGCCCCTCATACCCCTCCCCTTATTGAAATATGTGAAATCTGCCCCAGCAATCTGGAACCATGCCGCCCTCCCTGGGAGAGGAGTTCTTGTGCCAAGCTTCTGACGGCTACTCACATCAACACCTTGGGAATCGTTCTCCACACTCACCTCTCCCTTATCCCCATATCCAATTCATCATCAACTCCGGTCAAGGGGACCACCAGAATATGCCTCAATTCTGCCAGCTGTCACCCACACCACGGCCCCTACTCCATCTCCAGCACCTCACACAGTGTCTGGACCCAGCAGGTGCTCAATAAAGATTTGTTCAATGAATGGAATCCAAGAGGACTTCCCTTTCCCTGAGAAACAGAACTAAGAGACAAGCTGTTTTTGCAGGGCAATGGGTGAGTTCAATACTTCCTACCCAGCTAAAGCATAAAGAAGCACCCCACCTGAAACCCCATACCACCATCTGAGTTCAGAATCCCTCTTGCCCTCCTCCCCGCTCAGATCTCAAGACTCAGTAGTGACAATAAAACCATAGGCATTTCCTCACTCTGTGGATAAGATGGAAGTGTAAGTATCAGTTTAACATCTGAGCAACATTAATTCCCAGGAGCCATCTCCTGCCCTCCGACATGATAACAATATCGAAACAATACCTGCCCTGCACTCCCGCACACACACATCCATATGTACCCCTTGTTCAGGCAGCAGAAGGGAACAGGGCTAGAACTCAGACCCCTGTGCTGGGGCCACACGGCAGCACCCTCATAAGAATACGGGAGTATCAGTCTGCTCCTCAGTCCATGGGCCCAGCTGGCATGGTTTTCATGAATGCAAAAAACAACCCTCTCCCCCAGCCCACCCTCCTGTCCCCATCACCAGGGTCAGATGCTCAGGGCTTGGACACTGCTCAAAGAGGAGAAGGAATGGTTGAATACCCCTGCTCACACCCAATTTCTGGAACTCCACATCCATCCGCAGGGAGTCACTTAGCACAAAAGTCCTAAAACTGGGAAGAGGGATGTGAGTGGGTGGCTGGCTGGTTTCCCGACCATACCTGTCTCCACATTTTCCTCTTTATTTCACACTAGGGGAATCACCTCCAAACTTCCAACAGCATCACCCCAGCTCTAGACATGCCTGGGAGTCGACCTCCCAGCCAAAGACGCAGAACCAGGCTCACACAGCCCATCTGGCCATGTGGTAGACCAACTCCAGGGCCTGGGAAGTCCCCACGAGGGGTCCTCCCATGGAAAGTCCCAGCCTTTCCCTCAGCTTCGTTGAATGTACTTCCACATTGGCCCACCTGCGCCTCCAGTCTGACTGCTCTGGAAGTATGTCTCATGGCGGTTGTGAACACAGCCTTTGGAGTCAAGCATGCTGGCTTCCAATCACACAGCACTCCCAAGGAGGTACCCCTTGACCTCGCTACCCTCTGTGCTGTCTGTAAAATGCGACTCACGATGCCTACCTACCACACAAGATTGCTGTGAGAATTAAACACATTAACTATTGTATGTTTTTTAATAAAGATTTTATTTATTTATTTATTTATTTAAGAGAGAAAGAGCATGAGCAGGGGGAGGGGCAGAGGCAAAGAGAGAAGCAGACTCCCCACTGAGCAGGGAGCCTGATACAGGATTCAATCCCAGGACCCTGGGACCATGACCTGAGCAGAAGGCAGATGCTTAACTGATTGAGCCACCCAGGCTCCCTTAACTATCATACGTTAAACTCCCCACACAGGGTAAGTAATCCTTCTACTGCTGTCAGTTTCCAACCTCCCGACTGAGCCCCACACACCACACTAGTTACAAATTTGCTTGCACTGAAACACACAGGTCCCATGGCCTTCAAGTATGCTCCATCCAAGTAGAAGCTTTGAAAAATAAGCAAAACAAAGGGAACGTGAATTTCCATTGTACCTTTCCTGAGGCTCTCCATCTTCCCTGCATGCCACCCTTATCTGTTAGAAACAAACCAACTTGTCACAGAACAGCAAGAGAGGAGGGTAAACAGAGGGGGAAATGAACCACCAAGAACTATGGATTCCAGGAAACAAACTGAGGGTTTCAAAGGGGAGGGGGGTGGGGGGAGGGGCTAGTCCGGTGATGGGTATTAAGGAAGGCACGAATTGCATGGAGCACGGGGTGTTATACACAAACAACGAATCATGGAACACTGCATCAAAAACTAATGGTGTACTGTATAGTGAATAACATATCATAATTTAAAAAAGAAGAAAACAAAAGGTAAAAAAAAAAAAGAAAAGGAAAGAAAGAGAGTAACTGATGGAAGCCAAATTTCTTCCAATTCCTAGTCACACCTTCTCCACGGTTGTCACCAGTTCCCTTAATAATACCCTTCATTTGTAGAATGCCCCTCCCAATTCCTCCCTCTCCCCAGTAATGAAAAGCTGTGACTTAGGAGAAAGCCAGAGGGGTGGGCATCACGAGAGTAACAGTGGTTCCTTCTGGGAGGTGGGACTGCAGGCGATTTTCATGCTCTTCTTTATGCATTTATTTTACTGAATTTTGGGTTTCTCTTCCTTTTCTTCTTCTTTACCCCATGTACATGGCACATGTATTCCTTTTTTAAAATGAGAAAAAATGTAAAGCTATTTCAAAAAGTCCCCTTGTCTCTAGAAGGTGGTTCCTGAAGGAGAATGAAGGAAGATGACACGTTCTCGTTCCATCCTCAAGGACTAGGCGAGAAGTGACTCAATGTAATAAGGCACCTAAATTATGAAAGCTGGGACAGGGACATTCATCCAGCCAGCAGGTGTTCACTGAGTGCTCACCCCTTGTGAGGTGCCACATGTGAACAAAACAAAGTCCCAGTCAGCCCTCGGGGTGATGAGGTCCTATTCAGGCAGACAGACAATAAGCAAAATGAACATGCATGTAGTATGTCAGATGGCGTAAGGTGCTATGAGAATTAAGTCCAGTAAGGGGATCGAGGGCTGAGAAGGGATGTGCTATTCTGGAAGAGTATTTGGGAGGGCTTGCCAAAAGAGGGTCATTTGTGCAGAAACCTGGGGAATGGAAACAACCAAGGAAGAGGCCAGGACAAAGGCATGGATGTTGGACTGGGCTTAGCAAGTTCAAAAGGCAATGTAAGCAGGGAGAATGAAAGGAGAAAAGGGTGGACAGGTGCTGGGGCTAGATCTGGTGGGGCTTTGCCATCATACTTGGGACTCTCCACTCCGGTGTACTGTAAGTGGCACGGGAAGCCACTGGAGAGTTCTGAGCAGAGACACAATTTGACTTTCATTTTAAAGGATCGTTCCAGCCTGCTGTGTGGGAAAAAAATGCACAGTCAAGAGCAGAGGCAGGGGCGCAGTCAGGAGGACACTGGAGTAACCCAGGCAAGAGATGGTGGCAGCAGTTTGGATTTTACATGCGTAAGAAATATGGTCCTATTCTGGGTCCATTTTTAAGGGAGAGCCTACAGGCCTTAGTGATAGCTTGAACTTGGGACATGAGAGCAAGAAAGGAGTCAACAACAATCCGAAGTGTGTTAGGAGTGAGCACCTGGGAGGATGGAGTTGCTTACTTCTCAAACGGGAAGACTGGTTGGGGCAGGAGAGGAAATGGAAGGATATTAAAGCACAGAAAGTTTGAGTTGAATTAGTATCTGACAGCAGGTAGAGATGATGGCCAAGCAGGTGGATATCCAAATCTGAGTTGAAGGGAGAGGTCCAGGCCAGACCCAGAATTCCAAGAGCACTCAACTAGGTAGTGTACCTACAACTCATCACTTAATAGTCCAAATCCATCTATGGGGTGGGTGCGACTTTATTCCTGTTTTGTAAAGGGCCAATCTGAGACTCTGAGAGGGTGTAGTCCCTTGCCCCAAGTTTATACACACAGAACAGACTCACCTGCACTCACACCTGGGTCAGTCTCATGCCAGAGCCCAGGATTCAGACCTTAAGAAATCCGGATGATAATAACCAGGAGCTAATTCAATGAACACAGCAGCCCGTACCTGCCCCATTTGGTCAGCTGAGCCCCACCTCCTTGCGAGACCTGTGACTGTTCTTGTTGCCTGAGCATCCATGGCATCCAGGCCCCAACGCGAGGTCTAGCTCCTAAGCACGGGCTTCTGCCTTCATCTCTTGACTTGCCCCTGAGTCTCCAAGGAACCTGAAATCAGGCTTTAAACACCAGCCTTCGGCACTGGGGCCTCACTGCCCCACCAGCCGCTGCCAGGCCCTCCCCGGGCAGGCACTGCAGCTGTCTGCTCCGCATGTGGGAGGGAAAGTGAGCCTGGAAACCCTGTGCAGGTGGCAGCAGGTGGCTCCTCTCTCTGGGGCAACCTGGTCAAATCATTTGACTGTTAAGCCTCCGTTTCCTCAACTACCAGAAGGTGGGCGTTAGACAAGACTCTTTTAAAAGTCTGAGAAATACACAGGAAGGCAAGTTTTTTTAAGCACTGATACCCTGTAGTGGAAAAGCCTTGGGTCCCGCAGTCCCTTTTTGAATCCTGCTCTAACACTCACCATCTCCGGGAGCCGTCAGCCATTCAGACCCTTCACCCTGTCCCTCCATCTCTAATACAAGGGTGAGCATACCAACCTTCCAGGGGTGTGGGCAGGACAGTCACACGGCACATGGTGACTCCCGCTGTGCTCATTTACAAAAGTCCCAGGAGCCCACAGTGAGCCCAAGGTCCCCGCTCCACTTGGGGACTCGCCTTCCTCCACAGGACACATAAAGGTCTCGGGTCATGTTCCACTCAGCCACATGATGATTTCTCTCACCTTCTGCCTCAACCTACCCCAGCCCCAAAACCCTGAGACCCTGACAGCTCACCTTTCCCCATCCCCTGATCTCATTTCTTCAACTCCTGCTCCTGGGAAAACCCAGGTCAAGGTATTAGGAGGGAGAAAAATGAAAAGAAAATCTCCTTGCCTGTCCCATCCGTCACCAGATGGAGAAGCTTGCTATGGGGAGAATCCGACCAACGCACAATAAAAATGACCACCATCAGTAGTCTCATGGCTATGGCTGCTGGAGACCAGGCAGAACCAAAGTGGTATAGAAAGGGGGAGCTGAGCATGGACGTGGCATCAGACCACTTGGGTTCTCATTCTTAATACCAACTAGTAGATGACCTCAGACAAGCCACTTGCTTCTGAGCCAACCCCGAACAGCAAAGATTATGTCATTACCTATCATAAGATAAGGACCCTTGGGCTCAGGAGGTGAGGGATCCACTTGACTAATAAATAAGCAATAGGGAATTACCCTGAGACTGCTTGTGTTTTACCCAGCACCGCAGGCTTTCAAGTCAGAAACTACTGACCTCTCTGAGCTTTTACTTCTTTCATCTATGAAGTGAAGACAGTGCTACCTGCCTCGTGGGCCCTATTAGGAGGAGCTGGATAGGACAGGAGTAGCTCAGGCATAGTGCATACATGAAGCAGCCCCCCTCCCCCGCCAATGACTTGGACGTCCATTCTCACTGCTACCTTAGGGCCACCGCAGAACAGGAAACATTCGCATGGCCCAGGCAGTCCTGAAACACAGTAGGTCCTCCATGGCTGTTCTCTGAAACTTAAAAGCCAAGTTTAAGCCAATGCCACGTGGCTATGAACCACAAAGCTAATATTCAAACACAGCTCTTTGGCCCCAATTCTATAGCTCACCCAAAAGTCAGCTCAGAGCCGTTGGACACTCCTGAAACCTGAGAGCACCTTGTCCCACCCCTCCCCCCTATCCCTGCCCCACCACTCTGAGCTCAATTTCCAGCTACCCAAACAGAGTCACACGCAAGAGGAAAAATCACTAAGGCAGAAGAGCCCCCTTTTTGCCAGCTCAGGAGGGATCCCCTAGTAAAACTTCTACCTTCATTTCAGGGAACAGAAACAAAAAGCATCCTATTGACTTGGAGGCATAAAGCAAATGAATTCTGCAAACACAGTCCAACGCATAGAACGGCCCAGTGAGGGCCAGCTAAATATGATCAGAAACCGGCAATTCTGAAGCCATCGGATCCCTGAGGAAATGATGGTGTTGCCAAAGCACCTATCAATCTAAGCTGCTCCTGGAGGAGCTGTGCGTGTACACGCTGCAAAAGGAGTAAAGATCTCAAACCCGTGAAGCACGAACTCGCGTTCCTGCACCTCGGGCTCTACCGGGGAAACCCCAAGGCCCTTCAGGAGTATTCTGCAAGAAGCACCAACCCTCAGGCTTCCCTAAAACACTCTTCGCCTCTTTTCTCTGAAGAATGACAAAAACCGCAGGAGAACAATGTTGACAGATGAAGACCGGCTTGGTCCTTTGTAGTCCTCCCCTTGCTCTGCCTTTCCTCCTCCCTGCCTGTGTGCCAGGATGAGTCACAGGCGCCCACATGGACCATATTCTGGACTGGGCTCAATGATCCAGCGTGGTGGCTTCTGCTGAGAGAGTAGAGCCATGTCAGCCAGGCAGTGGCCCCCTTGCTCCTAATTCTGACAAATCAGGGACTTCTCCAGCCTGCCTCTAAAATTCTGCTCCTACAGCAAAGCTCAACAAGCCACCTGATTGCTCTGATATGTCCCATGCCCCCGCCCCCACCCCAGACACACACACTAAAGTCCTAATGCCTTTGCCTACTCTCCTGCAGTTACCAGCATCCACTCCAGCCCCCACTCACGGTGAAGCAGCCACATAGCTGGGGTGGGCCACCTCCACCTGGTTTTAGGGCCGTCCTGTTACAACTGGTTCAGAGAGGGGCACGGGACCTAAGTGTGTCCAACCAAAGTCAGAGTCAGCCTGAGGCCCTGACAATATATGGCACCCCTAGAGTGTACCATAGCTGAGGGCTGAGGTCCCTTCTCTAAACCTTGAGTTGCATAAACGCCATCCCCCAGAGTTCCCTCTGTATTAAGCCCGATTGAGCTGGGATTCCCGTAATTGAGATTGTCCTAACTGAACACTTAGCACTCCAGGTTCTTCAAAAATGAGCCAGCACATGCCTGTCCGGCCCTCTCTCTCACTCAGCCCTCTACTCATATGCTATAAAAGACCCATCTCCCCTGTACTGAGGACGAATTCCTCATTTTATTTCCTTTCCTTACGTGGTTTCCTTGGCCTGTCATCCTCAGTCCTTCTTCTCTGTCTACTGAAGCCATTCTTTAAATTCCACCTTCTCAGTGAAACCTTCCTCACACACCCTTTCCTGGCGGGAAGTAATCCTTCCCTCCATGAAAACCCACATCATTCCTTCTATCCCGGATCTAGGCCTTCTGCTGTGATTACATACATTCATAACGTCCTTCACTAGAAAATGTCAACCATCACTCTGTTCTGTGTCCCTAGCACCAGACACGATGCCCCACCCCCTCCCCAAGCAAAGAAAGTAACCAGCAAACATTTGTAAAATTGAGTTTATGGAAGCCTGCACCAACCAGCTTGGTCTGTGAGTAGTGTTGGCCTTCCAGAGGCCACTCCCTACTTCCCAAGCATCCATAGAACCACAGATGTGCATATGAGAGATGATGGCATGGGGTACACTGTGGACAGGAATGGGGTAGGAGATCAGTAAAGGATCAGCAAATCAGGACCTGTATTGCAAACCTCCTTTATACACAGTATCCAAACTCAAGCAAGGTCACTGGAGTCCCTCCATCCAGCCTGCATGGGCTCCCTCTATACCAGTCCTATCAAATCCACCCCCAACCACTGCCATGCAACTCTCCCTAGCTCAGCTCCCCAAGGTCCAGCCTCAGCTCTGTCATCAACCACCTGTGTGTCCTTGGGCAAATCACTTCACTGCTCCTGGCCCCCATCTGTACATTGAAGGAGGTGAAGCAGCCATGAGCTAAGGGTCCACCCACTCTCTAGGCTGCTAGGGTTCTGTTTGGGAGAATGGAACCCCTCCTTTCCAAACCCCCCATTGGAAGAAATCCCGGACTCTGACACTAAATAAGGTCTAGGGCTTTTGCCACCCTTCAAACCTTCTTCTGTCCCTTCCTTATTTCCTGGGTAAAGGGACATATTTTCTCCCAAGGAGTCCAACATAGTGCCTGCCTTGGGTGCCAAGGAGAGAGAGGCTCGACGATTCTTCCTTAAGACATAATATCGAAGATGCCAAAATTTGCCAACTGCCTCATTACACCCCAAAATCTAAATCTGGTAGCTCAATGGCAGGAGAGGCTGCTGTGAAAAGTGCTCATGCTACATCTTTAAGTGAAAAATCAGACTAGTGTGGGAGCTTCCAAAACGGGATGTCGGTGCCTGGCACAGAGTGGGCACTCAATTAGTGTTTATTAAATAAGTGAATGAACTTAAAAAACAAATAGCACACCCTGGATTGTGGATGCTTAGAAATTAAGCTGGAAAGACAGATATCAAAATTTTCCCACTAGTTATTTCTGGAGAGGGGGACTTTGCAGGTGATTTTTTTATTTTTGTTTTTGGTATTTTCTAAATGTTCTGTAACAAACATACATCATTCTGTAATAAGAAAATAATGAAGTCACTTTTATAAGGAGTTGAATGTAAAAAAATAAAAATAAAATAACTACACACACACGAAAAAATAGAGTGTGACTGTCATCCAAACTCCTCAACCCACACACTAGCCAACGTTCTTACCTCCCACAACATCCCACCCCTTCTCAGACAAAGCTTTCCTGCCTTCTCGTCTCTGTCTCTGTCCCTGTCCCAATTCCAGGAAACTGGGGAGGGGCCTCAAGTGTTAGCCTCATCAGTGTCAGAGCCCAGGACGGAGGCGGCCCCCACCACTCCAAGACCCGGAGAAAAGCAGATGAGAAGCTCAACTGCCCACTTCTGACGCGCCCCCCTTGCCAGAACCACCCTGTCAACCCCACAAGAGGAACACAGCGGGGCCCAGAGAGGCCCCCCCGTCTCATGGGGCCCTCGTCTGCGAGCACAGACTGGCTCACCTGTCGGTCAGCTCAGAGAGGAGGTGGGAGAAATGAACTCCCGCGTCCTGGCAAACTTTCCAGGCATTTAATATCTTACCAGTGCCTTATGAACACAACTCTTTTCTCTTCGCACATCTTGTTGCCTCTCCCTCGTGACTCTAGATCAAGTCCGTGACCTGAGTCCCTATACTTCTTCCTACCTCCAGTCACATCTGCTCAGTGCAGATCAGCTCAGGGTGGACAGGAGGACCCCCACAATGCAAGGGCAGAGGAGACCTCAGGAGAACAAGGGGTGTGGGGTGTACAGGGAGGCACTGGGGGGGACTGAAGGTGACCAGCATCTCACTAATTAGCAACAGGTGGGGCTGAAAGGTGGGGGAGATGGGGTCAAAGGGGAAGCATTCCCTACGCGTCTGTGGGCCAACAGACATAGAAGACTGGCCTGGTGGCTCTTGCCAGAGGGAAGAAAAGCAGAGACTGCTCATGACACAGAGGGGCAGTCATGCCCCAGAGAGGTCCTTTGCTCACCCAGGCTCTCCCTGACCCAGAGCAGGCAGGCCTGTGGGCTCTGGGGAAACTGCCCCTGTCTCCCACTCTTTGATTAGCACTGCCCAACAGGCGAGATCCAAGCAGCCCAGATGGGGCAGGGAGCAGAGGGTCCACCAAGGGAGCAGAGGGTCCACCATCTATAAATTTAACCTCCCAAAGCCTCAATGTCTTCACCTGCAGAAAGGGGATAAGAATGCCTACTTGTTTTCGTTGTTGTGGGTATTCAGTGACATAATTTTGGTCAAGCATTTTGCACAAGGCTTGGCATCTAGAGCTCCATACGTGGCCAGAATTGGCAGCATTTTCTTAACTTCTCTGGTTTTTCCTCACCCCCACCTCATCCTTCAGCTCTCAGAACAAGTACCAGTTCTTCTCACTCTGTGGAGGGATGTTTGGTGGCAGGGGGGAGGGGAGAGTCAGACCTTAGTTGTCATCCCAGCCTGGGCACTTCTCTGTGCCTCAGTTTCTCCACCTACAACAAGACAACAATAATAACACTACCCCCTTTCCAAGACTAAGTGTGAAAATTAAGCGAGGGGATACAGGTGACGCCCTGACAATAGGGCCTATCTGTAGTGAGCATTCAACCAATGTTAGCTCTCATTTCCTCTATGCCATCATTCTACTTAAGGTTCTATAATTCTCAGAGCCCCCGTACTTTTCCTTCAGAACATTCATCATAATTAATAATTATATATTTCCTGCTGTTGGTTAGTATTTGCCCCTCCACCCAAGTGTAAGCTCCATCAGGGATCAACCAAGTGTCCCTCTTGATTGTGACTGTCTTCCCAGCACCTGGTACAGTGCCTGGATACAGTAGGTGTTTAATAAATAACTGTTGGATGAATAGAATATTAGTGCTGGCATGATCACCAAGGTCCCTTCCAGCTCTAAGAGTCTCTGACTATTCTCTATTTTTTGACAGCTTTGGAAGAAAAGTTTAAAATGAGCCCCAGAGAAGCTGTTTCACCAATCCCCGGGGAAGGCTCAGGATGGTTGCTGCTGACAGACTTCCAAACACTCAAGTTGTGCAGAGATTTACTCTGATTTTTTTTTAAACCTGAGAAGGGAGCCTGCTGAATTTTCAGGTTGGGATCATCCTCTCCCCCCCTCGGGGCTGCTGCACCCAGGGCACTAAGCACAGCTCTACAGCAGGTAGCAGGGACCCCGCCAGGTGACAGGCCTTCCCATGCCAGCAGTGGACAGCCGGTCCTGAGCAACAAAGGCCAAAGCAGACCCTATCCTCACCTATTTGCCCTCCAAAGAGAGAGGGCTTCACAAGTACTGGCATGGAACACAGGGGGCTCCGAGACTGGCCCTGTATGTCACGCCTTCACCCAGCCACAGAAAGTACTTGCTTTTAATGCAGATTCCTGGGCCCCACCCCAGACCTAACTCAGAGGTGCAGTGGGCCTGAGAATATGCATTTTGTAAGAGCTCCCCAGACATTTTCATGCATACCAAAGTCCAAAAGATGCTATTCTAAATGAGAAGGAAACCGATCACAGTAAGCACTGTCCCACCGGGTCCTGGGTATGTATAATCGATTCCTTCCGCACTTGCAGCCTAACTCTGGAAACACCTTGCCAACACCTGCTTTGTAGCAGAGACTGCTCTGAACCCCTGGTTGGCAATCCTGGTGGAATCACCCAGGCAGCTTTAAAATATACTGATGCCAGGGTCTTACCCCTAAATATTCTGATTTAATTCGTATGAGGGGCAACATAGGTTTGGGATTGAATATGGTGATTCCAATATGCAACGAAGTTTGAGAACTACTGCTCTAACTTAACCCTCATCACCCAGCTCATGGTGCAGGCTCCAAGCACCACGAGCACCCCCAAAACAGCCTCTGCCCAACCAGATGCTCAGCCTGAGCTGCCATGGGCCGAGAAAGGAAGCAACAGTGGGGGTCACATGGCAAGACCCCGGATATTTCTGGGGCACATGATCTGGTCAGAGCATCCATCCGAAAAGCCCCACGTGTTTACCTTCTAGAAGTTATAGGTGATTAGCCGAGCAGGCACCATGTTCTCAGTATGTACGAGGCAACAGAGCATGGCTGTAAAGGTTCCCAGAGTCCTCGCTACTAAAGTGTGACCTCAGCTTTTATCTCAGCACCATTCACCAACTCCGCAACCTCACGCAAGTTCATCTCTCCAAGCCTCACTTTCCTCGTCTGTAAAATGGGCATAACACTCCCTGACACTTTGTCACCGCTGCCTCACAACCTCGGTGCAAGGCGCTCAATGCGGCTGCTGGCACACCGTAAGAACTCAGTCCGTCTGAGCCAACGATAAAGTAGCAAACGGTCCTGTCTGTTGCCTATCGGATGCTTCACTCTTTTTTTTTTTTTTTTCTTTACGGGAGCTTGGGCCCTTGGCAGCTGTTCTGCCAATCTCAGGTACTTTCTACTCCTCTGGGCCCCCCCCTTCCTTGCCACACTTTGCCAGTCCTTTGCTCTTGAATTTGCCCCTTAACTTGTCTGAGACTCAGTTTCCTCATCTCCAAAGTGGGGGCATAAAAGCAGTAACCCCATGTTTACTGAAAGAACTGGCAAGCTGCCCTATGCAGAGTGCCAACACCAGGCCAGGCACAGGGCAGTTCAACAAGTGAAGAGGCAGGGGAAGGTGAGGAATAATCCTTTTCCCTCTTGAACTGAGGTTCGGCAAAGAGCCCTCTCTATCTGCTCTGGCAGCCAGTGGGTAGGAAAGATGCCTCCTGAAGGCTCATGGGAAGATGGGAAGTCCAAATTTGGAGCCAGGGGGAGAGGCAGCCCCAGCTCCCCTCCATCCCCCCTGGGGCAATGCTGCAGAATGCTGACTCCAGCTTGGGGCCCCTCTTACCAGCTCGCCATCCTCCTCACTCCATTTCGCTCTACCAATCCAATTCCCTTTCCTCCACCCGGAAATCGATGTTTAATTAACACATTATTGGAAAAATAAACACAGTCTTCAATGGGACTGCAATGAAACTAATGCAGCTCAGCTTGGGGGCCAGAGACCATCCCCTCAATCAGAAAAAGGCTCCTCTCCTCCCTCCTTCTCAACCAAGAACAAGTTCTTCCTTTCTCTGCGGAGTCCTCCAGCCTGGAGAACCCATATTCTTCTGTGTATTCCCCATCCCTGGCTCTAGGCGGTGAGACCACCCATCCCTTCTTACCCTTGACCTGGTGATGTGGACACAGGGGGGAGAGGTGGGATCTGGTGTCAGTACGCATATCACCATTCCATGTGGGAAAGAGGCACCTTCTTCTGGAGGCCCCCAGCCTCCACCTATGAAGCTGTGGGTGAGCCCACCTCCCCCCTGTTCTCCACACCAGAACCGGCATTCATCCAACTGAGGGGTTGGTCAGCAGCTGTCTTGCCCTGGCTGACCAGGATGCTGGGCCCCAGATGCCCCATCCAGCCATCAGCCTCAGGAGCTGTTCTGAAGACCTCCCTTCCTCTAGTCCCCATTTTAGATGTTCTAACTCCTGCCCCCTCCCCGCCAGGGTTCAGGGTGGGAAGCAGTGCGAGTTCTAAGAAATAGCCTGAATCCTAAAGTCAGACGCAAGGCTGTTACTTCTCGCTGACGATCTGAGACAAGCTACTTAACCCCATTGGATTCCTTGTCAGACAAATGAGAACACTACCTATCTAAAGGAAATATGGCAGAACACCATGTTTTGCTAACAGCAGGTGCTAGATGACAGTCCATTCGCCAGCCTTTCCCATTGAGGTCCAGGCCCTACCACAGTCGGGCCATGGGGAGTGTGGGCTCATCAAGGATCAGGGCCATGGGATAAGGCAGAGGTAAATACACTGCAGGTTCTCTGCCTTCTGCCAACTCACCACCATCCCAAACAACCTAAACTCCTCTTTCTGACAAGGTCCCTGAAGCAAGGAAGAAGGTAACAGACACCACAGGGAAACAGAGTTTCCAAGTGCCATCAAAACGATAACCAGCAAGCAGTGGCATTGCAAGGCCAGCAGCGTCCTCTTCCTAAGCCTAAGGTGCCTCGGACGGGCAGAAGCATCTTCAGCACGTCCCAGAGTTGGGTCAGACTGCCCAGCAAGTGGGTCAGCTCTCAGAGTCAGGTTCTCGACTTGGGGAACTGGAGGACAGGCCCATGGAGGTGGTGTGACACAGTAGGTAAGACCAGAGGCTTCCAAGCCAGGCCCACTGAGTTTGAATCATGACCTTGCCATTCCTACCTAAAGGACCTTGGATGTATTATTTAACCTCTTTAGGCCTGGGGGTGGGGGGGCGGCTGTAATACAGAAATGATAATAGCAACTGCCTCACAGGAGAGTTTATAATTCATGTCAGGGGCTTAGCATAGTATCTGATGCACAGTAAGACTCAAATTTTGGCTAGTGGTAGTGTAGTAAGACTAGTGAGGTTAGTAGTAATGGTGACGTTGATAGTAAAACTAGTCAAAAGATTCAGGTCTTCATCCTTTAAAAATGGGGACGAGTAGAAGTATCTCTGGAGAAAGGCTCTACTCCCAGTCCCCTTCCTCCCTAAAACTGGATTCCCCTCTCTTGCATTCCCCTTTCCTCTCTACCCATTAACGGAAAGTGGGTGATGCTATCTCAAAGAAAGATGACCATATATTTTATCATCCAAACCAGGACACTTTTGAGAGTTAATAATTACACTAAGACAAAGGCCTGGATGGGAACTGTCTCTGCAAACCAGGGCATCTGGTCACCCCATCTCAAGGTCGCACAGAAACAGCTTCATGCCCTGGCTCATCAAGGTCCAGGCACAAGGTAAGTCTTCCCTGGTTTTCAGAATCCATTTCATTCTGGCCTCTGTTCCCCTACTGTCCTGACCCCCTCAATACACACACACACACACACATACACACACACACACACACACACTCAGCTAGGATGTCTAACCCCTCCCCAATTCAAGGTCAAGGCCAACCCTAAGGGTGGAGCAGAGGGACACGACAGGGGCCCTTCACCCACAATTCATGACATCATGCTCCCCAGCCAGCCTCTGGACACAGAAATGAAACACACTGATGCTAATGCCTGAGCCCATGCCTCCCTTTCTTGAGAAACAAGGGCTAAGCCAGTCTAGGAGACACACACAATCTCCCCGGTCATCGGAATCCAGAGCCCAGCTGCTTAGACTTGTGAGTGGACCCCCTGCTGCATCTAAGAGTAACCTTAATGGGCAGGGCTATATGGGATTGAAAACCTGGAGCAGCTAACTGCGGTCTCGTTCTCCAGCACATTCAGAGGATGACCTTGACTCCAGTGACCTTGGAGTATAGGCCCCCAGTCTTCCCCCAGTCTCCCTCTACTCTGCGAGAGTCAAATCTGCCCTCTTTAAAGGCACACCTACCCCCACCCTCCTCACCAAGACCCACTCCTCCAGTGGAGGAAAGAGGAGAAATAAGAGGGGCCCTCAGGCAGCCACCAGCGCAATACCCTTGGAGAAAGGGCGCACATCCCCCCAGGCAGCATGATGGTGTGGAAAGAGTACTACCTGGGCAGCCAGGGAACCTGGATTCCAGCTCCGTCTCTGGATCAGATTTGGCATATGACTTTGGACAAGACACTTAATCTCTCTACACCTCAGTTTTCTCATCTGTATTTGAGGGCACTGTATGAGATGATGGCTCATCTCCCTTTTACCTCAAAGAGTATAACATAAGGGTCATGAACTTGGGCTCTGGAAAAAGATCTGGGTTCAAATCCTTGATCTGCCACTTTACTAGTTTACTTTGTGTAAGTCTAAGCCTCCATCTCCTTCTCTGTTCAAGGCAGATAATAAGAATATACTACATTGTGCTGTTTGGAGAATTAAATGAGACAATGAATGTTTACCAAAGAAAAAAAAATCTTTGTGCAGAACTTGGTATATATTAAAATCCTCAAAAATGGCGGCTATATCACTACTGTAACTACTACCACCATGATGATGATGATTAGTATTACAGGGATCGGGAAGGAGGCAGAGTCCCTCTGAGTCAGGCATGGAGACCTTTCTCAATCAGAACGTTTCACACTTTCCAATCCCTCCAGCAGATCTGGAACTTGCAGGGAGGAATAAGACAGCCAGAGACAAAGTTCAACTTTCCCAGGAGACAGGCCCAAAGTGCTAGAGAAGAAAAGAGAACCCCAACACCAAACCCATACGGCTCTTTCCTCCAATCAACGAATATTTGTTGAGCACCTACTACGTGGCTGGAAGTGTCCTAGGCACTGGGAACACCGCAGTGAACGAAAACAAAGTCCCTGAGCTCCTGGAGCTTGCGTTCTAGAGGAGACAAGATCACCTTAACACTTCGGTATGTAGTAAAGCATTAGGTAGTGATTAGCTGATTGGAATTAGAGGCAGGATAACAGGCTGAAAAGCGGCCAGCAGTGGGGTCAGAGGGCTATTTTAGAAAGCCAGTCAGGACAGTCCTCTCTGAGCAGGTACCATTTGCACAGGGACCTGCAGGAAGAGGCTGGGAGCAGGCCCCACACACAGTCCCTGTTGGAGCCCGGTACTGCCACCTGTGGCTGGCCCAGCCGCAGGGCCTTACTCAGTCCACTGCAGAGCAACCGGGGCTGGACCTCAAGGGTGAGGGCTGTGGCTCAGCCATTTCCCCCTGCAGGTGCGTGCTTGGGGGAGACCAGGCCTGATCACAGCCGGACGACCAGACTAACGTACGAAGCAGGTGTATTTCTAAGAGGCAAGCTGTGGAAGGGACACTTCCACTTTTGCAAGTCCCCATCCACACATAAGGGTCATGTAAGGAGAAGGGAGGGGGGATCCCAAGAATATTCTCTTCTTGGTGTTTGGCACAAAAATTTGCCCCTGAGGCATCCTACTCTGTCTTTCTCTCCTTTCTCTGGCAATGACGTAACCCTTTCTCCCTAACCCCTCAAGGTCAGCCCTGGGAAGGGAAAGGGACGTCAGAAACGGAGGACAATCAGCATTTTGTTCTGGGGATTTTTTTTTCTTCCAGGCAAAATGTTTGCCAGTTTCATTTATAATTGCATAAAGAGGGACACACCTTTAGCCAAAGGAGACGGAAAATGGCGTCTGGTAGTTAAGGCAGCAGAGCCTGGAGCACTGGGGCTCCGCTGCTTTCCCGGCCCAGGGCGATCTCAGCTCCCAGGGGGCTGTTGCCTCCACCAAGGCCCAGCTGCCCAAGGGTGGCCAGTGCTGGGAGGGCAGAGCCGTCCTCCCAGCTCTGCCTGGGGCTCCGGAGGTGGCCGGGGAAACCCTCAATTTCGCCCACCTCTCCCCCCCTTCAGTCTGCACCCGCCCACCAGTCATCCATGAGCACCCCCGCCCACAGGGTGGCTTGGGGACGCGGGGACCTCACGCAACACTTCCCCTGGAGACCCGAGTGGTTTCTTCCCCTCCACCCTCTTCTCAGCTACCCTGTACACCCCACTGCCCCTTGTCTGAACACCCCCGCTTTTTGCCCTCCCCTCCGCAAGGGGAAGTCAGCTTCCCTTCCCTGGCACCTCCGCACCTCTCCGGAGCCCCGCGCACGGCCACAGCCAACATTCACACTCCGGCGGCACAAACAGGCAGGCAGCCTCCTGCGTGACCCGCACACATGGTGCTGACACTCCCATGTGGTCCAACTGGAGGCACCCGGTGTTTGACAGAACACGAACAGCCCTCCAGCCCCCTCCCAAAAGGCAACACAAAAGGGCACCAAGAATTTCAAGACCAGACAACATTGGACATCAGAGCGAGAGCCGGGTAGGACAAAGACATCATTCCATCCTCGCAAGGAACGACGACAACTCTGGGACATTCTGCAGTGCCCTCTGGCTTGACACAGCCCACTGAGCAGAGCTGTGTGTGCTGGCGTGTGTGAGAGAGCATACATATGTGTGGGTGTGGGGGTGGTATCTGTCTCTACTGTCCAGGCAGCAAATCTCCCAGAGGTAACCCAGTCCAGACTCTGCTTTCCCGGTAACCTTCCTCCAATGTGCCGCAAACACATATTACACGGATGGTTAAATTGGATCATTATCACTGGGTGCTTATTTGGCAAAAAAAAAAAAAAAAATCATTAATGTCATCTACCCCCACTCCAATCCCCTTCTCAATAAGTCCCCTCCCCCAAAGACTCTCCAACATGCTAATCCCGTGAACTGCGACACATCACAGCTTTCGGGAAAGAATAATGGCGAGGAGAAAGAAGAGAGCGGTGTGGGGAGAAGACGTGGATAGCGTTACTGCATTGCCCGTATGAAGATGGGTGGAAAGGAGCCATGGTGGAGGTAGGGGCGGGGAGAGCCACGGAGGGGAATGAAAGCAAACGAAATCAAGTCCTTGGTCGCCTGTGTCCGTGCGAGAGTGTGTGTGTGCAAAAGCGTGTGCAAGTGCGTGTGTAGATGTGCCGACTTAGCCCTCCTATCAGAAGGCTGCATCCGTGTGGCATGTAGGAAAGGCCATCGCACCACTGTTGTGTTGCAAAAAAAAAGAAGAAGAAGAAGAAGGAAAGAAAGAAAGAAAAGAAAAAAGAGCCGCAGAGCCATCAGAATCAGAATTTTCTCATGGAGATGGAAAGGGCTAGAGGAAAGGGGGAGGGGGCCGTAGGGTAGGGGAGAGCGGCGTGTGGCAATAGAAGGCAAGAGCATGGTAGAATTGGGGGAGGATGAAGGGGGGAATTGGTGGTGGGGTGGAAAACACTGCACAAGCACCTGAGACGCAAACGCACACAATACCCAAACGCCAAGCCCACTGCTCCACTGTTCATCTACGACTGACAACCTGTCCCCCATCTCCCGCTGCCTCTCTGTGCCCCCAAAGCTGGTGCCGGTGGATTTCTCTATCTCAGTTTTGCAGCAGTGGGCTAATTACAACCAAGCCCCCTTACCAAATTAACCCCTCCCCTCCCTCTCTTTTTCTCTCTAAAAGGCCAATTGAAGAATAATGTGTTTTTAGAGATAATGGATTTTTTTTTCCCAAGGAGCGAGAGAAAGGGGGATGCAGGACAGAAATTCTGCAAACCAGTGACTTCCGACCTCACCTCCGTCTTCCCTCATGTCCCCATTCGCTGTAGCATCTCATCTACCATTTCCCAACCGTCCCCTTGTCCCCCACCACCCAAAAGAAAAGACCTTCCTACCATGCACATCGACAAACACACCAACCGCCACCCAATCTCAGTAGCCGATCTCAAAACCCCAAGCATCAATCCACCTCAATACATTCTTTCCCTTATATAAGCAGCAAATCATCAACATATTCAGTAGAAACGCAGCATTAAAAAGAAATTAACCAAAAAAAGAGGCCAGACCCCCATCAAACCCCCAATAATTAATAACAGGGAGCTACCAGAGAAGCAAAGAGGTAGTTGTCTCTCAAAATCTAGAATCCCTTTGATTTCTGGCCCCCTCGTCTTAAGAAGCAATTTTTTAAAATCATTATTTCACTAGAAAGGGCCGGAAAGCTCCAGAAAAGGGCATTCGCACAGTCCGGTTGTTTAAAAAAAAAAATTAACCCAGCCCTGTTGCTCACTTTAATAGCGAACTTCCAGCGTCCAGCCTTTTCCCCCTCTTCCAGAAGGAAGACTGGTTCGCAGGATGAACCCCAGGCTGCAGAAAATGGGCCAAGAGCCCTTGCTCTCCACTCCCCAACCAAAAAAAAAAAAAAAAAAAAAAAAAATCAAACAATAGGAATATCTCTGCACAACCAGCACCCGTCTGAAATATCGTTTGCCCCAATATCACATAGGCAGATTAAGCTAGAAGATTTAAAAAAAAAAAAAAAAATACCAGCCTTGCTACGTCTCTCCCCTCCATCCCTCCGCCACGTACCCAGTAGCTCTTAGGTAAACTTGCCCATCATAACCAGCGGGACCATTTTAACTCGAAAGGCGATGCAGAAGCCCTTGAACGATGAAGGAGGCTCTACCCCAGAACAGCAAATTCATAAAGGGCTAGTTCTTCGGGTTCGCCAGACCTAACCTCCAGGTGCCCCCAGATAGACTATCCCGGGCACAGAGTCACCCAGTGCGCTGGGAGTTCAAATTTCCATTGGAACCTTCATCACAAAGGCAAATGGTCATCTGACCCCTGAAACTACACTGTCCTCCAGGTGTGACAAGGAGCACCCCTCTTGCTCCCAGGGCCATCCACAGGACCCAGAGCAGAGAAAGAATTAAGAAGATTGAGGTGGACTGGTCTGGTAAAAGGAAACTATCTCCCCAAGCGGGAACGACCGGAGGAAGCGGGGAGAGGACCGCTCCAGCTCTCCCACTTCCCCTAGGTGGTCTGACTATGTCTTGCTCCATCCTAGCCCAGCTCTCAATGATCTCTGACCTTTGCATTAAAAAAATTTTTTTAAAATAATGATCGGGGGAAAAGAATCCTACCTTACCTAAAGCCCAATAGAGTTAGCAAAAATATAATTTTCTCACTGCATGATGATATTTCTACATCCAGATCAAAAGAGAAGGTATTTAATGGAGGAGGAAGAAATTTATCTTTTTTAACAAGTAATCACAGGGTAAGTCACCTGCAAAGCAGCCGAGCCCATAGGTTGGTATTACATCACTGGCCTAGGAAGGGATGGGGGGTGGGGGGAGGACAGATTATTTTTCCCCTGTCATCAGGATGATGTTTATAAAGCAGTTAAGTTTCGTGGTTAAAAAAGAAAGAGGGAAAGAGCCAAAACTCTGGGTACAACACAATGCCTTGAAAAAAAAAAAAAACATCGAACCAGCCTTTAAGGTCACTGAGAGCTTGCAAAACCCACAGTGCTTACACAGAGTGGAAGTTTTCAGGCAAGCCTGCTACTAAATCATTAATATAAACAAATGGAAGGCAGAAGAGGAAGATTCCCTTGTAACAGATCCAAACAGGAGCGCACACGCGCGCGCACACACACACACACACACACACTCCCTTTTCACCTTCTCTGATTATGCCCACCTTCACAACAAGATAGCAGGAGTCCAACCTGAATCTTCAGACTCAAGAACCACCTCCTCACACCCCTTAAAAAAAAAAAAAATCTTACACAGACACACACCACACCACACACACACACACACACACACACACACACAATTCCTCAACAGCTAGGGAAATCCCTGTCTCAATTCAATTTTGTCTTATGATCCTCAGAGTGTCTCTTCTTTTTCTCATTTGAACCAGTCCTTTCCCCAGAAAAAAATAATTAGAGGGAAAGTGGCTACAAAATGCCAAAAAACTATCTGCCCAAAATGAAGTGATGGGCATACATCCTTTCAGACTAATAATCCACGCAAATAGAAGAAAGACTTTTAAAAAAAAGATTGAAAAATCTAAAACATTCTCTGACTTTTCCAACATCTGGAGCAAGAGGACTCAACTTCCAGGAGCAAGTGAAGGGAAAGAAAGGCAGTTGAAAAGCCATTCCCATGGTCAGCCGAGGCTCTCGGAGCCAACATCCAAAAAAAAAAAAAAAAAAATCTAGGTTGGTCGCTCCCAACTGAAAACTTCTACCCTCTCAGGAGCAACGTCTTCCCAGAACGAACAAGAACCTTGAGTTGTTTCACACCCTGCCTGTCTTCCTTTCCCCCCAAACCTTACCTTTCCCGTTGAACAGAAGATTTGGGATCTGTTTGTTTGATGTTTAATCAACTGACTTTGCTGGGTATGTTTCCTCTTTGGGAAGGTTCAAATTCCAGAATCTTTCTCTCTCCTTTTCCTTTTCTCTCTCTCTGGGAGGGAGTGGCGGGGAAGAAGGGAGGGGGGTGTCGGAGGTGTGAAAAGCAGGTCCGCGGTGGCTGGAGATGCTGGTGGCTGCGAGAGAGGGGAGGACACGCTCGCCTCTCCCTCTCAGGGAGTTGCATGCAAGAGGAGATGTGTAGGGCTGAGCTCGGAGCCTGAGACTGCCGGGGAGCCCAGGAATTTCACGCACTCCAGAGCCGGCCCCTCCCTCTCCCACACAGACCCCGGCATTTAAAGAGACAGCCAGGCTGCCTGGCTCAGGGCTTCACCTCTTCCCTGACTGTTTTGCAAACAGCTGAGAAGATATCGTCAGGGAGGGGCACTGTGCAGCCCCCTGTGACCAAGAGGCTTTGTCAGGAGCTCAGTTCTCCCCCGACTCCAGCCTGAGGAAGGTTCTTTACCAGAACCAGAGCGGGCTTTGAAATTAAAGACAAAATCCTCATTTACAGCTTCAGTAGACTAAGCCACATGCTGAAGATACATTGTAGACAGGAAGTGGAGAGGAGCCTGACCTAGAAGTGTGCCTCAGTTTCCCTAAGTAGCCACTCCTTGTGAAATCAGGGCAATCCTTGAGCATCTGGTGGAGGCTAGGGCTGTAACTAGGGCACGAAGTCATTCCTTCAACAAACATTTTGAATGCCTGCGTAGAACAAGGGCTGGGGACATAGAAGGTGACAAATTGGGCTTCCCATCCAAGGGCTGCTAGCCACAAAGACAGAAGAAAGCATAGCTAACCCTATCCACAGGGGCTTCAAGCTAAGAGAGACAGAGGTAGGGGTCCAGTGCTTTGGTGGGTCAGGGGGACGGCTCCCTTCGGTGGCTCACGCCCTGAGCTCAGGGCCTAGGCATTTCCAATGCACCCCAAAAGCCTTCGAAATTCATTGCCAGTTTTGCCAAACTATTCTGTGTTTGTGGAAACATTTCCCCATTCGAGCCTAAACAAGAGATGACAGTCGGTGGCACCAAACACAAGGTTTTGTTCAGCATCAGGCCCTGGTGCCTCACCATGGAGAAGAGCCCCACCCCCCTTTCTTCTCCAACCTCCCCATTCTAAGGGCTCCATGGCGCATCCTTCCTCTGGCCAGTGCCAATGGCAGGAGTAGTCACTAACAACTGTTGAGCACTTGGCCACGTGCAATCACATGGCTCAGCTCATTCGGTCCACTGAGACTGGTGCTATTTGATAGTCGTCCATCTTTCAGTTGAGGAAAGCAAAGCTTTAGGGATGCTCTCCAAGGTCACACGGCCAGAAATAACCAGAATGAATTTGAACTTGGGTCTAGCCTGCCTGCTCAGCCACAGTACTCTATCGCCTCTCTTCTATGGACGGTAGTTCTTAAATTTCTGCTCTTTCCTGGACATTCTTCTAGCCATCCCAGCACTTACCCAACCCAGCAAACGTGGATACCACATGTACCAGGCATTGTGCTAACCGGAAACAAAATGAGTAAGACAAGTTCCCTGCCCCCAAGGAGTCCACTCTGCTTTGGTGGAAGACAAACGTGTTTCTATAAAGCAAGGGAACACAACAGTCATGAAGCAGCATAAAGGAAGCTGTCAAGAAGCAAGTGATCAATTATGTTATGGAAATGGGGGATATTAAGGCAAGTGCGAGGCTAAATGGGGGCTAAAGTGGCATTTGGGCTGGGCTTGCACAGCACACATAATACCAGATGTTTCCATCTGTTTTACCTTTTAGATCATAGTCTTACTTTTTTTTATGTTTCTTTGGGTCCCCAGTCTTCAACACCACCATGGTATTCGGCACCCAATAGGAATACAAACAAATGTGCCTTAATGGATTAATTTCACGCATGACAAATCATTTTCTACCAGTTTATGCCAGACCTGAACGGTCCCAGCCAGCTGATCTATATCTTCCTTACCTGGCCTTTCTTGAAGTCCATGTACGTTATTTGTTCCCAGAACACAGAAGGGACATTCAAAGAACACAGTGCATGGGGTTAGGTAAGCTGTCTGGAGCTCCAGGGGGAAGAACCATATAAAGAAACCACCATGATCCGGGGCGCCTGGGTGGCACAGCGGTTAAGCGTCTGCCTTCGGCTCAGGGCGTGATCCCGGCGTTACGGGATCGAGCCCCACGTCAGGCTCCTCCACTGTGAGCCTGCTTCTTCCTCTCCCAGTCCCCCTGCTTGTGTTCCCTCTCTCGCTGGCTGTCTCTATCTCTGTCAAATAAATAAATAAAATCTTTAAAAAAAAAAAAAAAGAAAGAAACCACCATGATCCAGCAGGATGTTGGGAACACAGTACACTCACTTTTGGGAGCAGCAGGAAGAGACTTTAAGGGACCCCACGGGGATGTGAGGGCATAAGCCCGAAGGAAAGCCTGAGGACTCACTGCCCTCAGATGCCAGTTCCCATCAGACTCTTTCGGCAAACACCAGCCTTAGAAGGACATCCCCTAGAGAAGTCCACTGCATGTGTACAGGACAACCTAGGGGTTAGGACACATACCTGGATTCCAATCCCAACTTAGCCACCTATGTTCCATGTGACTTGAATAGTTTTCTTTGCCCTCTCCAAGTCTTAGCATCTTCACCTACAAAACGGAGAGAACACCTGTACTTACTTCATAGAATTGCTGTGAGAATTAGTGACAAAATAACACACCGAACACCTGCCCCACAGAAGGGCTAAACAAGTATCTGCGATTTCGACCCAAAGGTCTGCCTTTGCCCCTGCATGGGATTATTAACTTTGGACTGCCCCCTATAGTTAGCATTCTCTTATTTCATCATTTCACTTTTAATATCTTAACTTACTGAGTTTCACTGTAGTTACTCTCATTTACTTGTTTTTAGCCCTCTGTTTTCTAACCCTGTGTACTTTGAATGTATTTGTTATTATCATTTCATTCCATTTGTAGTTTCTTGGGCTTAAGTGTTATTTACCTTTCAATTACTCTGGTGTATTCTTTTAGTCTGCCTTTTATCATGAAATCTCGAGGCTTGTTTTGTTCATTCCTCCATAGCATGTTAGCTAACTACACTCTGCTCATTCTCAGTGATCCAACATTCCCCCCAGTTAGCTCCAGATTTATGAGGACGGATATGTACAAAAGAGCAGAGAAAGACAACATCAAAGACAATAAGCCAGGTCTCCTTGCAGACATGGAATACAACCATAAGCATCAAACAGTATCAGGTGTTTGCCTGAGTGACAGTGCAGTGTCAGCAATGGTACTGATTATTTTGAAAGGGAGGACTCAGTAGGGGCAGCTAAAGTCCTCAGAAATTCTGGCCTTTCACGGCTCACACCTCTCACTGCCAGTCATAAGGCCATGATCAGAGGCCATTAGGTTAGAAGGTTCCCTTGTGGGAAGGAAGCCTATATTCCTTTCCCTCGGCTGTGTGGCTGCTGCCTCACTCAGTTTAGAGGGAGAACAAAATAGGACAGGGACTGTTTCAGCTTTTCTCAAACATGCCAGACTGGCACTTACAGGATGGAGCGAGGAACAATTTCATTGCCAATCAAAAGAACAAGTTGTCCATGACATCTTGGGAAAAAATCAGGTTAATGTAAGATGATCATGACAGTAATAAAAACCACCACTACTCCAAGTCCCCTGCTGGCCCTCTACCTGGTAGGCTCGTCGTTAAGATCCCAACGCTCTGCCAAGAGGACATCTGAGTTCAAATCCTAGCTCTACCATTTGCTGGCTATGAGACCTTGGCCAAGTCACTAACATTCCAAACCTCAGTTTTTCTCATCTGTAAAACGGAAATGATACCATACTCAACCATTTCCTGTGAGGATTATATCAAAAGCCCATCTGTAATAGTAAATGGCACATGGCAAGTCCACAACAAAGAGTACCAGTTATCATTATCAGAGTGGGCTTTTAAATATTTCATATCTGAGATAGTATAGGCAGCAACCAATCAGCCTGGAAGCTGGCCATAAGCAACTGGTTTGACTCTACCTGGGCATACCAACTATCAGACCTGATCATTAGTATTATTACTACCTGCCAGGTACTAAAGTAAGCACTTGGCATATGCTAATGCATTATCTCATTTAATTGTCCGAAGTTGGCTTTATGTTATTTATTGAAATATATGCAATTGCGTGGTGGGGGGGGGGCCAGAGGGAGAGAGAACCTTAAGCAGACTCCACACTCAGCATGGAAGCCAACCCACGACCCTGAGATCATGAACTGAGCCAAAATCAAGAGACGCTTAACCAACTAAGCCACCCAGGTGCCCCTATGCAATTGCATATTTATATAATTTATGGGCAATATATGGGTAAGACAGTATCCATAAAATCAGGGTTATAGATAAATAGACTTAACACATAGATTCCTGTTGCCCTAATGATTCTTGTATATGAATTTCAGGGATTTGCTTTGGCTGGGAGTTTTAAAATTTCATTATATAGCTTCTTTCTTTTACTTACTGATTCTGTCAATAATTTTTAGAAGATAATGATAATTGTCAATGGCCTCAATTTCTTCACCCATTAAATGGGTGTACATACTGTTCTTTCTTTCTGAATTCTCACTGCTCTATCTCAAACAATCCTAGAAATATCAAAGATTTCTCAATCCAAGACCAAATCCCTACAAATTGGACATTAAACAGTTCTGCTAATCCCTGGCCAGCACTTCAGTCAAGATAAGTTCTCAGGTCCTCAAATGTCTTGCTCCTGAGCAGATTTCAAATTCAAGTTCAAATGCTATTGGCTCAAAGCAGTCTGCCCAACACTCCCTGCTAATATCCCTTGTGCTCTTCTTTCCTCTCTCCCTCCCAAGAGCTGTGCTGCATTGCTGGCCTGCTGGAATTTATTTGACTTTCTGTCACCTACGTGATGATGTTTCCAGTGTTATTAATAAGTGACTGCTTATTAATTAGTATTATTAGACATGCACCGTGCAGTGCAGACAGTACCACAGAGGGGCCTGGCATCTTCGAGAAGAGGATTTGCGCAGAAAGATTTGTCCCTGCAGCCCAGTTAGAGGACACAGGCTGGCAGTGAGTCCTGGGGAGCCAACAGCAGAACTCCCCAAATTCTGAAAGCTGTGCACCAATCCAGGCTTAGGATGGAAGGAGAGCAGGTGAATGTGAGATTTGCAGCCATGTGATGGCATAAGCCCAAAGGGGAGCCTGAAGAGGTTAGGGCCCATGGCATCGTTCACGAGGCCGCAGGAAGGGCCAGCTCCTGGGAAAGCCAAAAGTCTCCAACTCTCAGATCCAATGGGGAGCTCTCTACTCTCATTTTCCTTTCCTGCCTATCCTATGGGAAGAAAATATTCTCTGGGGCTTGCAGCCAGTAGAAGCCTCTCGGCCATCTCCATGAATTCAGGCAGGCTTTGCCGGCCGAGAAGAACCAGCCCTCGGGACAGGACTCCTGACTCCAGCCTCAGGGAGACCCGGGCTAGGATGCAGAATGGCATCCCTGCGGCTGTATCCTTCTCCCTGAGCACCCAGGCGCAAGCAACTCAGCCAGACTGATGATGACAGAATATCTTACCAAAAACTTTACAAGAAAAAAGACTGAGAAGGAAATTATTTCCTCCCACTCTGATCATTTTCAGAGCAATTCTAGAATTTCCTGCTTGGGGAGCAAATTTTAACCTGGTCCAGGTATATTTGGAGTGTTTAATAGGTTTGAATGTTCAAGTGACAGGGAGTTACCTCTTCATACGTGATGACTGCTTTAAAAAAAAAATCATTTTCTGCATTTATGATGGAGTTCTCGTCTGTTTTACACTTCGTGCCTCCCACGGAGAGGGAAGAGCAGACGGGGTTGGCACAGCCAATTTTAGGTTGAGTACTGAGAGGACAGTACCTGCACTTCAGGGAGATGCGGCACAGGGTGGCGGCAAAGGGCATGAACCCCAGCTCCAGCCTGCAAGGGCTGGCGTCCGGCTCTACCCCTTACAAGCTTGGGGCCCTTGGGCAAGTTGCTTGACCACTCCTGTTACCTGTCTCCCTTCCATACACCAGAGATCATGACAGGACCTACCTCACAGGGCTGTTACAAAGATTAAAGGACGTAATATTTTTAAAGTACGCCAACAGTAGCAAGGCGATGTAAGTGTTTGTTCAATAAAAAAAGAAAAGTCCCCATCAGCACTATTCCCAGGAGACCCTTCAAATAATAATAATGGCAGTGGTAATGTGCTGGCTCTGGAATATCTCAGGACCACGGGAAGGAAAGTTGTTAACTCTGCCATCTTTCCTGGCAACCTTGCTTGTAGAGGTTCAACCAGGCCCAGTTCCCTGTGCCTCCCCCCTGCCCCATCATCCCTCTCTCTCCCTCTACTGGACGGCGCTCGTACCTACCCCTTTACACGGCAAAGCCAGCGTGGCTGCAGGTGCAGGCAGGAAAGTCAGCATCAGCAGCGACGATCCTGTGCAGTCCAAAGCACGCCTCATCTCCATTCCCATCCCCAGCAACCATTCTCTCTGACCCACGCACTAGGACTATTTTTAAATGATATACTTTTGCCCGGTTGTTGGGAGGGGGGGTGGGGAGGTGAGAAGAAAGAAACACCCTCCCCAGGATTCAAGCCGAAGATGGAATGATTGCCAAATGCTAACAGCTTTTCGAACAGGACGCAGTTAAAAATATGTCTGAAATGGTTTTAACTCAAACTCAAAAAATAGCTTAACTGAGTGGAGAGCCATAGGCAGTGGGGGTGGGGAAGCAGAAGAGGAAGAGGGATTCCCTTGGGAGGGGCCACAGCCAACCTCATCACAGGGACACAGGAGAGATGCCTGATTTATTTTCCCACATGAATAATACCTTTTGAAAACACAGACCACATCTCTGGGGAAACTAGTGACACCAGAAAGCTTTGCTGCTGCTCTGTACGCAGAGAGATGCTCCTGATAAGGCCCCCACCATGAGGCTTCCTGGATCCTCGCTGCTCTAAGTGTGGGCACCGCAGCGCCAGCATTACCTCTGAGCAGGTTGCAAGGTGGGTTTTTGGCCTTGACCCCTACCCCCAGTAGACCTGCTGAATCAGAAGCTGCACCTTAACACGATGCCCAGATGATCCCAAATCTACATCTTGTAGGTACTATTCTAGACTCTATCGTGACATCTTAACCCTAAAAGGACTGGACTCAAAATTCTCCCCACTTGACATATGAGGAAATGGACACAAGGAGGGACTCATCTAAGTTCACCAGCTGAATCAGGTCTAAGAAGACCATCCAGAGTCTCACGCCCTCCCCTAGGGCTTGAAGCCCCAAATTAGGCTTCATCATCAAATTTGAGATGCCTTCTTTCTGGGGGCAAAGGACTTGGAACATCATTTAAAGCGACGTTTCTCCAAATACGCTCAGTTGGTCGCTATTCCTACCAAATACTCTGTGAAAGAGAGTTCTATTGTTTTTTGTTTGTTTGTTTTAAAGATATTATTTATTTGACAGAGAGAGAGAGACAGCCAGCGAGAGGGAGAACACAAGCAGGGGGAGTGGGAGAGGAAGAAGCAGGCTCCCAGCGGAGGAGCCCGATATGGGGATAGATCCCAGGACTCCGGGATCACACCCTGAGCCAAAGGCAGGGCAACTGAGCCACCCAGGTGCCCCCGAGAGTTCTATTGTTAAATGTATTTAGAAAATTCATAATGCACATTAATTATGTTAAAGTCTCTGAGAAGTTCTGTAGAGAATAAACTTGCTTAAAATTTTTTAATCCAGTGTTTTCCAAAATTATTTTACCACAAAACCCTTTGTTCCCCCACGGAAGACCTAGTAACATGAAAACAACCATGTTCTTAGAAATACATGTTGGGATTCACCACCATTTACCACTTAATAACATGCTCAATCAGTCTTCAGGAAAGCATAATATTTCATAATGTTTCTTAAAGGTCAAAAATGTCATTATTCAATCTGTGATTGATTACTTCCTGCAACAGGCAGGTCACTACCTTACAGAGCAGCCCAACTCATCATTGGGTGACTCCAATATTTAGAAACGTTATTACATTAAGCTAAAATCCTCCTTCTTGCAACATCTTGAACTACAATTGCTTAAATTCTATCTTCACCACCAGTGTGCACAGGGAACTAATCACTGTTTCTCACAGTGTCCTTCACACACAACTCTAGTAATAGTAGACTAGTAAGTCTACTTGTCCTCTACTGTCCAGACCTTCAACTATTCCCCAGAATCATGGGATTTTAGAGTTAACAGTATTATAAGTATCACCTAACCCAACCCTTTTGTTTTACAGATGAGAAAACCATGTCTAAGAACAGTCAAACTCCTTGTCCAAGGTCAAACAGGTGATAGAAACTTAACCTGGGATTTTGGATTTGAATATAACAAGGTTCTTATGTTCTTTTCTTGGTAGGAGAGCTTTCTTTCTTCATCAGGAATTCCTAGATGCTTAAAGTTCATGTCTAACATCCAAGGCCCATCATGAAGAACCTCATAGTCTCCAACATCCTTCTTCCTGGTACGCCCGTCAGATGCCACCTTGGGGGCCAGATGAGTCACAGAGTTCACCCAGTGTGGGGAATTGTGTTCCAGACTCTCCCCCATCCTGGTGGCCGAGCTGGGACTGTTCTTCACCCCACGCTGCCTCCTCACCACCACGGCCATCTGCACCCTCCTTCTCAAGGATCACCATCTGTTTTCCTGATACCACTCAGCCGCCCCCAGCACTTTGCTCAGTTTCCTAACCCACTGCTTGAGCCACTCTCCCCGCAACTTGTAATTTCCCTTTCCACAGTCCATCCACTCCATCCTCCCCTCCCCAGCCCACAACTTCAAGAGTTTGCATGTTTGTAATTTCCTGCTTTCTTGCTCACTCCCATGCCAAGCCCCCACTAACCCAGGAATTCCAACAGAGCCCATTGCTTGAGCTAAGATTTTGCCACTATACTATGCATGTCGGCCGAATAAATAAATGAGGCTCTTTCTTTCTGTCCCTTCTCTGTCCCATGGGATAGAAAATGGGAGCTCGGCCTCCCATTTTCTGAAACATTACTTAAGCCCACTTACCCCTCTTCCTACAAATATACTCCCTTCCTACAAAGCAAACAAAGATTGGGTACATGGTAGTCATTACAGGTAAATGAAGAGTGCTAGTACTGGGTCACAAAGAAATATTCCTAAAGATGAATGCTGCTCCTTTTTTTCACTAGAAAGGTCTGTACTATAAGAGGGCAGTGATCACTTCTATGTAATCACACTTATCACTTAAAAGTTCTCAATAAATATGTGAGAAATGACTAAAGGGTTTGGACACTTATTCAGCTCACAATGACTTCTACCTGTCTAGCATCTATTCTGTGCCAGAAATTTCACGTACATTATCTCACTTAATACTTGGAAGAATTCTGTAAGGTTGGGAAAGAAAGTTCAGGGAATGGATTCAGATTTAGGGCTTTCTGGCTTCCATATCTGTGCACATCCCTTTTCCTCTCTGTACCCTCAAAGGGATCCATCAAGAAGGTCCAACCCCAGGTCCTGCATCCTCTAATTTCTTTTAATAGAGATTAGTTTCAGTGCTTTATTTTCCCTTCTGTCCTTTCTAATTAGTAGTTCTCTTCTCTGACCACCCCCCTACTTTCTACATCTCTAGCCCCTTGAGAAGCCCTTCCCATTCTTTACTCCCCATTGGATGTATGGCAAATTCAGACAAGAACAAATAGAAATTTTACACCAAAGGCTACTCTGGAAGCAAATCAGAGTCCTGTATGAAGGGTAACTGTGAGAAACAGATTTCAGTGATTAATGCCCTATGCGCACTGGTGGTGAAAATAGATTTTAGGCAATTGTTGACTAAGAAAATCGCAAAATATGAAAATCTGGCATGTAACTATGGGGACCAGGGAATCAACCTCTTCCCCTACCAAATGCTCTAATGCATCTGCTTCCAAACTCTGATTAACTGGTTCAAGTCTTCGCTCTACTTTACAGCCTCTGGTAAATGAATAAGTACACACTATCAATGCCAAAAACTGGAAAGGAAATTATTTCAAGTTTAAAAAATCAACTAAACATGGATAAATCACCTTTGAAAAATTCACAGATACCAAAAGCTTCACATTCTTGGTTTTTAAATATTAACTGTCTACTTTGTCCTTCCACGCCCCATCACCTTTTCTCCAATTTATCTTCTAATTCATGAACCAAGTGTGAATCACATTAAAAACTGATGATCCCACCCCCTTTTGGTGTTGCTGATCAGACTTATGAGGACCACGTTGCTGGGGATGGGCAAGATCTCTACAGTAGGCATCTGGGGGGAAAAAAATCAAGATGCCCCTTTTACTTCCTTTACTTCAAGGAAAAGAGATGACAAGCTCATGAGTCAGTCTAACTGCCTCACTCTCCTAAAGCATACCCCATCCTCCTTCATGTCAATCTTCAATGTGAGCAAACATGCAGAACAACTCCGGTGGAAGGGTGAGACATACTAGTCTCACAAATACAGCTACCAAGACACCTGCTTACTTTGGCTCCCAAGAACTGGTTGCCCTTGCTGATTGGAAGTGGTTCCCCATCCAGCTCTCTTTTTATAAGCCATATGCTGACTTTTTCTCTCTTTTATACTCGCTCTTGCAAATCTCTCTGGATTCAGGGGGCTTTATTAGGTCTCTTCCTCTCTCTCTGGAGAGAGAAAATCTGGATTTTCCTCCAAAAGTCTACCAAACTATTCTTGAGCATGGATTCATTATTGATCATATTGCATTTCAAGTAGGGGGAATACAGCAATAAACAAGACAAACAAATCTCCTGTTCTCACATTCTTTTTGTACTAGGAGGGATGATGCACAGAAAACCACAGAACACATAAACAAGGAGATACTTTCAAATAGTGAAACCTATGAACAAAGCAAAGCCATAGGATGTGATAAAAAGTGGTTAGATGAAGGAAGAGTCAATTTAGACTGATAAGAAGGAGCCCATCATGAATAAATTTTTTATAGGATAGGACAAATATTACTTGGTAAAATTCCAGCTAAGAGGTAACTAAAATTTCAGAAATGCCATTAAGGTGTGTCATTCTTAGAAGTCAATCCATAAAATGATGGAGGAGACATTTGTTATATGAAGGACATGAGAACAGAAGAGAATCAAGCCATCAAAATACTTCACTTTACCTCAAGGAACATGTAACCACTTCCCAGGAAGTTGTAATCTTCAGCTTTTTATAGCACAGTGATTAAGAAAATTGACTCTGAAAGCAGACTACCTGGCATCAAATCCCAGCTCTGCTATTTACTAGCTGTGTGACCTTTGGTAAGTTGTATGAGGCAACCTCTTTGTGCCTCATTTTTCTGATCTGTAAAATAGTTATAACATTACCTGCCTCAAAAGCTTGTCATGAGAATTAAACAATTTAATATATGTAAAACACTCACAGCAAACCACAAGTTATAATATGCGCTGTATAAGTATTACCATCATATTGCCAAGTGCATCCCTTTATGAACACCCACACACACATCAGCATCAGGCATTCTTCCAGCCCACTCCTCAGGACAATCAGTGTAGAGACCCTTGTGCAAATTGAGGGATCTCAATCCCAGCTGGCAGCAGATTCAAGCCTAAGCTTGAAGAGATTTTTTTTTTTTAAGTCAGGGATGGAGACACAGTTCATGTAAAAATATAGACTTCTGCTCCCTTTAGAACCCTCTCAAGCCACATGGTGTTTCTCTAACTGCAACACTCCCATTCAGTTTATAGAAGCCTCAAAAGAAGCCCCAGCATGTCCAGGACTTTTTCCAAGTCTCTTGGCTACAACCACTACCTGAAGTTCAGAGTTGTTATTCAGTTGTTATTCACCAGATATTAGTGCTTGTCAAGGCAAAGAGCAGCTTTTCCGGAGTCACAGTTCATCTGATTCCTGTGTGAGCTGTATGTGCTCCCAAGGTTCAGCACTTAGTACACTGCCTGGCATATTAGAGGTGCCCAACAAATGTTTGCAGAATAAGTGAATTACATCTCTTTCATTATGCTTGTGCTTCAGGTAGACAATAATATACTCCCTCTAATTAATACAAGCTTGTACATTCCCCTCTCACCACCAGGAAGAAAACTAAATAAATGAAGCATTATAAAACAATCAGTTTTTTTGCCACATTTGCCAATGTGATCAAATTGGCATCACAGAATAAAAGCAAATGTGAAAGTCATTAGTTTTTAGGGTAGACATCCATCCAACAAGCCCTCGACGGCTTGCTACTCTGATTTCATATCAACCCTCCTATGGGACAAGGATGATCTTTAGAGCTGTTTGTGGACAATTTCCACTCAAACTACCTATAGAAGTATATTGCTTCCAGCACCACAGAGAGCTCCCAATAGCAGCCCTCTACTAGGAGCGCTCCACTTTCTCAGCACCACGGAGAGCTCCCCTGCTGCACAGCAGGTGTGAGGAGCTCCCCATCCTCTATGACAGTGAGAAGTCCACTCAGAATTGCTGACGGACGATCCCCAGTGAAACCACCTCCACTGCAGTTCAAATATCAGAAAAGGGCAAAAGGTGATCCTGGTAAAAAGCTCCCCAAAGTCTAAGGAATATCCAAAGAATCTGCTATCCTGAGGTAGGGATGGAGAGAGTGGGTCTGAAGACAGCTGACTAATGATTGCAGATACTTTTGTGCCAGATCGGCATTTTTATTTCTTTTCCCCCCCCCAGAAGTAAAATACCCAAGGTGAATTCAAAAACCGCAGTCCAAACTGTGATCAGATCAACGTGGCTGCACCAGACAAAACTGATCTTATCTGAATGGTGACTTTATCCACTTTGGAGAGCAGAACTCATTACAATAATAGGGAGCGACAGAAATGGGAGGAAGAGCAATCACAGCAGAGCCAGGAAAGAATTCACTTTACTATCATTTTGGAGGATTAATTCTAAGCTTCCCCCCTATAAATGTCATTTTTCACGTCAGCAGGAGGTCCGGGGTCTGAAATTATTCTAGCCGACTTGCAGAACGCATCATTTTGCACCTGATTTGCAATCCATTTCTGCTTCCTCCTACCAAGCTCAATGGTATTTGTTTAATGGTCACCTGGCCCTCAGCATGCTCCACCGTGCTTGCGTAGAAAGGTATACACACACTGGAGGTCGGGGGTAGGATACAGGTGTTCAGAAAGGTCTGAGAGTACATGGGTAAGGAAAATAATGTGTGAGCTTACAATCACACAAGAGGTGTCCACACTCTCACAAACAGGGTTGTATGGCTGCAAGGGGAAGTGAAGAGGGAAGAAAAAAAATGTAAAGCAGCTGTGTGTGGTTAAGAAAATGTATTATTTCTAGATCTGGTCCCTCCCCTCTAGGTCCCTTATCTGCTAGCCAATTTAAATGGGACAATTGTATAATTACCTGGATCCTCCTCATTGGAGATACTAAGTATTTCCAGTCTCATCTCAGCAGCCCCCTAAATGCCAGCCATGCTGGATTAATTGCCTTTCCTCAGACTTGCTACACACTTTTTTACACCTCTAGGCTTTTACTCATGCTGTTCCCTTATTCCAAAATTCCCTCCTGACTATTTCTTCCTCTCCATCTCCCCACCCAATTAAAATTATATTCACGCTTCAAGGCCCAGGTTAAAGGCCAGCTTCTCCATGATACTGCCCCTAAATCTCCTCCATAATAATGCACTTCTTTCTCTTTGTTCTCACAACAGGCTATTTTTAACTCACATTAGAGTTATTCGTTTGCATGTTTCTCTCTCCCTCTAGATTATAAACTCCTTGAAAGCAACTTTTTAATCTTTGTATTCTTGGCAACACATTGCACCATTCCTTGGTCATCATAGACACATTTCAAAATACATTTTTGAGTACATGAACAAAATTTAATAATATAAAGCACAAAGCCGGAATATTTTCCTCTATCATCTTTTGCCTAAAATCTTGTGCTTTAAATAACTTGGAAATGACAACGTCTTTCCAGGTGATGATTTTCTCCCACCAGTTTAACAACTGGGAGAGAGAAGTTGTCTCTGGCGTCCCTGGCTAGGGCTGGATCCACAGTCTCCAACAATAAACAGAACAGAACCTTTGACTTAAGATCAGAGCACACCTCACTGACTCTTACGTGTGCCACTAGCAACATCTCTTCAACCAGTGGTCAGATTCTAAACACTACTTATGGACCCATGGTGCTTAAAATTTCCTACCCTAGCAGCCTTATCTGAATTTTTCCTTTTGGAATTTACATTATCTCTCTGATTTTACAAGTCCTAGCTTTCCCTCCAAAATTTATACTCTTGCCAAGCAGCTCTTCACTACCTCACCGAACCTCAGGTCCTGGGTCTTTCAAAGCAAATCTGTACCTCGTCCCAGTGCATCATCCCAGAGTAACTGTATGCATGAGTGTGGATGTGAACATGACTAGACACTACAGCATGTGTGTATAAAGTTGTTTGCATTCAGCATCACCCTATGTTCCATTATACAAAGGTCAGTGCACACTCCCATTAGGGACAAAGCACTCTTCACAGGAAGAATAATGATAAACTCAATGCCAGCAAAATGCCTCCATTGTCTTCCTCATAACTTTTCCATCTAAGAGCAATTGTCAGTTCCCAGCGGCACCTACATCCTCCACATCCACCATTCTCAGGATGGGGTCGGATCAACAGGAAAAGGGAGTGAAGGCTGCTGAATTTCAGTTGGAGTCTGCCTCTTCACTGGCGTCCTCTGGGAAAGATGGGGGCTGGGGTCAATTTTCCAGCTTCCCAGCTTTCCCATTCTATGCATCTCCCATCACTGGCTTCTTCGTGCACCACCCCCATGTCTTGCTCAGTTCCTTTCAAGAAATCTGAATCTTGATGGATGGGTTATGACCTTCCACCTTGCTCGGCCCATGGGAGACTTTGTCCTTTAATTTTCATTTATTTGCTTCCTGAGTCTTGAGCTGTAAGTGGGCTTTGTCTTCTGATAGTCCGAGAATTTTACTTTTCCTGTCACCCACATCCCCTGATAAGAAGAGGGAAGATGCAGGACACTTGAGGAGGAAGAGATAGGAAAAGCAACACCATGCTGTAGTAGAGGTGACAGTCTTGCATCCTGAATGATCCCTGAGTCTCATCATAATCACTTTGAAAATTAGTGGCTAATTTCCACTGCTCTGAGATTACTTCACATTTTTTTTTTTTTTTTGGCTATTTCCGCCAGAATCAATGGAAGTAAAGAAAAAGCCAACATGTAAAAGCAGCAGCATTATACTGAGTTTGAACTTATTTCTACCTCTTCAAGTTCTGGGACTTACCGATCTTGAACCTGTTTCCTCATCTGTAAAATGGAGAGCATACTTAACCCAGGACTAAAATGACTAAATTAAATGGCCCAAGTGACAGTGCCTAGAACAATGTCAGGCACATAAGAGAAACTGTTCCTATGCCCTGTGGGGCAAGCTTCCAGAACTTCCATGGTTAGTGTGGACTTGTGGCAGGTGGGGGCAGCAGAGGGCCATTGGGGCAGAGGAAAGGAAGGGAGGAAGGCCCTGAATTGTTGGTTCCAGGAGAAGGGTTCCAAGAGCAGGCATCTCAAAGCAGGCCAGGTCCTCCAACAGGAAATACAGAAGATGGAGCAAAAAGGCACACAGAGGTAAGTGGGTTGTAAGGGTCATGAGGTCAAGATGTCAGGAATTCATGAGAGAACTGGCATGGCAGAGCCAGCCATGCCAACTGGGGAGCCTGGGGATGCCACGTAGAGAGGCCAACAACCAGGCGTTACGGAGACATCTTCCTTCAGTGGCTTCGAGCCACTACACCATGGGAAACAAGGTTTCCCTGACCTCAACGCAGGCAGCCCACATCAACAAAACTATTCTGTTGGGAAAAGGTTTTTTTTAATATATAACTCACATTCTTAGCCCAACTACAAAGATTTACAAATTTCTCCTAGCCAGATAATGTCCCCGCCTTGAGCCACTTGCTAAAAAGCCCATCATGCAGCTTCCATGACACATTCTCCAGCTACAAAAATAACTCTCAAGTGGGCTACCTAAGGGCCCCGGGATAGGTGTCAAACAGCCACCCTCGGAAATCACGGAGGCACCTGAACCTGAGGTTTGTCATATGTACAAAGAGGGGACTGGATTGGGCCTTTTTCTGTTTCTAAAACCGCTAAGGTTCAAAAGCTGGAAGCCTCAGCTTTCCCTTCACTCTCCTTGTGCTAAGTGGGAGCGCCACACTGAGTGATGTCTTTTGATGATGATGTCACTTTACTGCTGGGGACCCCAAGTGGGGCATCAGAGCGGTTCAACTGTCCCCAACAATGGCTCCTGGGGCTTGGCAGCATTCAGACCTTGTAGATGTGTATAACACACATGGGTCTTGCCCCCCTCAAAACCACCCCAGGCTGCACATTAGAATCATCTGGGAAGATTTCAGGCCTCTAACACCAGGAATTTTTATTTTATTGGTCTGGAGTGGGGTGAAGGATAATGATTAAAACATGTACTTACCAGTAAGGCAAGAGCCCAACCAATCAGATGGATGCTGGCAGTACACCCTATCTGTATCTACACCATGAGTGTCAACCCCAGCCATGGGACCGAGTCATCAGTGTGTTTTAAAAGCAGCCCCCAGGATTCTGATGTACAGCCAGAGTAGAGAACCACTGAGGCTAAGGCTAACTTTGCCTCCAGTGACTGAAGACTCCTCCATGAATGACAGCAACTCATGAATGAACTGACCTAAGACAAAGGGAAAGAAAGCCCTGGGAAAGAAAGCAAGGAGAGGAGGTTGTGATCGCACGGTTCTGAGGGCAGGGACAATGTCACCTTCCCCTTTGACTCTCCAGTGCCTCTCACAGTGCCTGGCTCATAGTAGGGAGTCAATAATATTTGATGCATGAATGAAGATCACTAGCCCTCCATGGGCTTCTGTCAGGAGGCAAAGCAGTATATATAAGCCCACCGAGAATGCATATAAACAATGTGTACATATTTCTCACCCAATCTACAAAGCTGGCTTTATTTTTATTGAATGAAGTGACATGGGTTTTGTTCATTTTTCACATCAAGTATTTTCAGGGCAAGCAATCACTAAGCAGTTTGGGAGAAAGTGGAGATGTCTCGTCCTGTGTAACTACTCCACCCAGATCCCTCTCCTAGGTCCAGGAAAGCTTTCTTTGTGGGTGACTTTCTAGCAGCACCAGCCAAAACCTATATTCTTGCCTCCAGAAATTCTGATGGACAATTCAGCTCTTCCT
This sequence comes from Ursus arctos, assembly GCF_023065955.2. Lineage (NCBI taxonomy): Eukaryota > Metazoa > Chordata > Mammalia > Carnivora > Ursidae > Ursus > Ursus arctos. The sequence continues at coordinate 23,411,908 of NW_026622930.1, forward strand.
CAGTCCCCTGATATACCTTTGGGCTCGCTGTCCCGGCCTGAACCATGCTGGCACCTTGTCCCCACTTCTCTTGCCACATTCCCCGGCCCCCCACGACCATGACCCACTTCTGCCTATTGTCTGCACCATGGTGTGGGTCTCCGGCTGAATTAGGGGAAAAAAGAAAAAAAAAAAACAGAGCTATTTGGAATCTTAATGAGACCAAGTTCATTTCATTATGTTGTCATTTCATATTTCACTGCCTTGACAGGGAAAGCACAGGAGACCCCAGAGGGCCTTTCTGCTTTGCACACTGGGTGGAGAGGCAGGAGGGAGGAGGGAAGTGGCTAACAGACAGGAAACCATGCCCCTTCCATCAGCCTCCCCACTCACACTAAAACCAAAGTAGGAGAGGACAAGTCCTTTCCTTCGAAACCAACCATGAGAGCCAGATTCAGGAGGCTGATGAAGACCTCTCTCCAAGTTTCAGACAGGCTCAGATCAAAACAGGACAGGAAGGGAGGAGCCCCCTCAGTGCCAAGCTCTCACATGTTCTCAAATATAAACAGAGCTGGCCTCGGGGCATCGTAGAAATTGCTATTATAAATTCAGATGGTACACCAGGGGGTGCCTCATTTTCTATTATTGTGGTTGGTCTCGTGAGCCACTCCAGCAATAGGATCTCAAAAGTGCAAGTGCTACCCCCAGGGGCACCGTTAGAAACACATTATTTTAAAGCACCGCAATAAAGCATGAACTCAAACAACTTCATTGAAATAAAGACTAACACGGAACATGTGTTCTTCAGCCTCCCCCACCCACATACCCCACAACCCATACCCTTCCCCCCACACAAATACCTGGTGCTCCACTGCCCTGCCTATAGCTCAGTGCTTGATAAGGCATAGGACACAGAACTCATGGGAGCCTCAGAAGAGGATGTAAAAAGGCCAGGCAGTGTTAGATAAAACACAAAGAAGCAGAGAGACCACTCCCTTGAGATTCCACGCCCGTTAGCAGGGACAGGAGGCCTGGACAGGAGGCCTGGGTTCTGGCCCAAGTTCAGTCACTAACTAGAGGCCTTAACTTCAGCACATCAGTTAACCTCTCAGAACCTCAATTATGGTTTTTATAAAAGCAAGCTAAATGTACTTGCTATTACTCCTGCTTCACAGCGTTACAGTGGGGATGAAACAAGGTAAGGTGGGTTGAATGAAGTGTCATGAAAACTAAAACATACCATCCCAACCTAGGGTACGTCTGCCCTTCTGCAGGGTGTGGGCCCATGGAAAGGGCCTCAGCTCTCTCTGGCCACTGAGCCATAGGAAAGCAAGTGAGGCCCACCACCAGCCAAGGCAACCCCTTCCTCTCAGCTCAGCAAAGCTGGGAACTTGTGGGAAGGAAGGAGGGGCCCATACTATGCAGGGCAGCCAGGGCTTAGAAAAGGGCTGACCAAGTGGGACACTCCAGGGTTTTCTATATAGGACCAGGAGATAACAGGCAGTACAAACGTAGACCAGTGAAAAAGGTAATCCATTGACCTTCTACTGACAAGGGCTTGGAAGAAGAGATATGTTCCAAGAAGAGAGCAATAAGTAATGAAAATAATCTGGCTGAAATTCATAACCTTCACTTCCATCAGAGAGCATGGAGTTCTTATAATCTCTCATCTCCATGGAGGGGGAGGGTAAGGGAGAGTCTTCCCTCTGTAGACAGATGGGACACAGAGAGCTTATCTAAGTCAGGAGGCAAAACAAAGGCTAGAATTCACAGAGCCTGGCCTCAGAGCCTGAAACCAGGGAAGGGCAGGAGTCCAGACAGATCAGGCAAGTTCAGATAAAATAAGTAGATTATAGGCTGTAGCATGGCTCCCACAGTGGACTCAGCAGGCATCCATGACTGATTAGAGCAATCCTGCGCTTTCGGGTTTGGGCAGCCGATCTGGTGACATCAGGAACCAGTGGACTGGGGGTGCAGATGGGACTAAAGGTATCTAGAGGAAGGATGAGGGTCAGGGGGCATCAAGGAGTTCTGCTTACCAGAAGCTCAGAGGGGTAAAGGGACCACCAATAAAAAGGTTGTTCTGTGAGATGCTGAGTTCCCCATCTATGGCAGTGTTCAAGTAGCATCTGAGTAAAGGATAGTTCTACATCAAGGGAGCAGTTACCCTACATGAGAACTTAAGATGCCATGATTTCATTCCATATCTCCTCTTCCTACCCAACCTGCCTTCACACATACACTATTACCCTCAACTAACCATGTCACCAAGTTAGTAAGAGAAACTGGTTGGGTGATAGAGGGAAAGTATACAAGTCCACTAAAATGCAAGGTCATGTTCTCTCAAACAAAAGCTCTGTAATCTGCCATGGTTCAAAAGGCAGGTCCAGAGACTATTTTCTCTCTCTCAGTTATAATCAACTGGAGTGTTACTGCAGGGTTCTTAATGCCCTCGCTGGTGAACAAGATGTTCTTCCAGGTCAGCATCTCAACCACAGGGAATGAATCATGGTCAGTTCAAGCCCCACATGGTAATTCCACCCACCTTGGTAGTAACCGGTTTTTAAAAGGGCATCAATGCCATTCTGACCAATGAGACCTTATGGGAAAACTTGGGCTTCTGGGAAATTTTTCTCTCTCCAGAATAAGCATGAGGCTGTTTGCCTATGACATCGTCTTGAGACCATAAAGGGAGGCCAACCTAACAGGATCAGCCAAGATACAAAGGATGGCAGAATGAAAAGAGAGAAAGAATTTGAAGACATCTTTGAGCCACAGAATTAACTAAACCTAGAATGCCTACACCTGCATTCCTTGTTCTTGGAAATGACCTAATATTTTCCTTATTAATAAAACCACTTTTGAGCCTTCTATTACTTGCAATTATGAAAACATCCTAACTGATAGACACACCATATTGTTCTCACCCCAGGGCCTTCATGTATGCTTTCTTTCTTCCATCCGGGCCCTCTTTTTCCTCTAGCCCTCCTCCACCTGGAACCTTACTCATCATTCAGGTTTTGGTATAGACATCACTTGCGCCAGGAAGCTATCCCCAACCTTCTCCCATCAGCTCCCCCTGCATTCTATACCTCCCTCCTCACAGCACTTACCCTGCTATTCCATCCTGTCCTTCACCAGGCTGTAAGTTCCATGAAAACTGAAGACAGTGAACTGCTCTATCTCAAGTCTAGCACCTGATAGGCACTCGAACATTGTATTCATTCAACAGATAATAGGAAGAGTTAATACTTACTCAGCACTTTACATGAACCAAGTTCTATTCTACAGACTTTAACACTCACATGAACCAATGAAGAGAATGAAGCTCACCATTTTTCTGGTGAGAAAACAGGGTCACATAGCTGGAGATTGGCTAAGCCAGGGTTTTAGTGTAGATGGTCTCTGTTCCCTACACAATACAAAACCATTGTTGAGCACCTACTATATGCAAGGCATGGTTCTAGGTGCTAGAAATACAGTGAGACAAAGTTCCTGCCCTTAGGGAGCTTACATTTTAATGGGAAGAAACAGATAATAACAAATACATAAATGTATTGGTTGAATGAATGAATGAATGCATGAAGGAATGAAGGAGAGAGAAGAGATATGATATAAAGCAAAGCGGTGTGGAATACACAGGTGTTGAAATCTCCAGTACTTAGATTTAAATCCCACTTCCTCATTTATCAATGGTATGGCCTTGGGCCAGTTACTAACCCCCTCTGGAACCTCAATTCCATTGTTACACAAAAAAAGGACTGATGTGGGAATAAAATGAGGCTGTAAAATGGCCTTTCACCCTATCTGCCATATAACAGGAGCTTATTAATTGTTAGCTGAATCTAGATCCCCAGGAGACATGAGTCCTATGAAACCAAAGGAGTCTTAGAACTAGCTAACTGGTTGAAAAAGTCTATCAAAAATCTAATAAATTACCCTTTCCTAAGTTAGCTATCTTCTGGGTCTAGAAGGATTCCAGAGCCAAGCCAGGTCCTGACACCTATTCTCCCCAAGTTATCATCTACATCTGGGGGAGACAAAATAGGGAGTAGCAAGGTTGGGGATGGAGATATTAATTTCTGGTACTAATTCACCATTCATAATATATGAGGGGCTGCCAATGTGTTTGCATAATAAAGCCCTATCTGGCCTGCTGAGGTCTCCACAACTGTCCAGGAGACCAGGAGGAGACCACCATCAGTAAGACAGACCCTGGTGATGGATGGTGACAGAAAAATGAACTCCAAGGTCCTAATTATTGATGGATTCTTTTTTTATAATTGCCTGGAATTAATGCATATTAACTAATCTATTAGAAACCATTCATTATTTCAGAATGGATAAATGGTAATATATTTAATTGGTACTATTTTGGAAACTAACTTCCCTCAGCCTATCTTTTTGACTGCTCCAAGGCAAGGAAAAAGTGGACATTACGTGAAGTAAGGGAGAGCTGACCCCAGCTAACATCCACGAAGTAAGAAGCAGCCTTAACTATCAGACTAACATCTTGGCCAGGCTAAGAGAGGTTCAGGATCCTGAAAAAAATGGCTTTGAAACAAGTGAGGTTCCTACCTGGCTAACATGCCACTTAAAACACGAAAGCTCGAAGATTATGGGAGGAAATCTGCCTGGTTTTCTAGTGAGTGCTACAAGTTCCGTAAGTATAGAACCAGAAGTTTTATATCTAAAAGAGCATGCTCTCCTTCAAACTATTCACCTTTGAAATCCATACACTTAAGACAATGATTGGCCATGGCTTAAAACATTCATGGAACCCTGCTTTTGGATATAACATTAAGTCAGATTGATCAACCCAAGAAAGCCAGATTTATGACTCTATAGTCACATGGATTTTTTGGTTTTCCTAAAATATATTAGCCAGTTTAATAATGGAGATACCTAGGCTTGGCTCTAAATGACTTCTGGTTGTTTCCAAAAATAAAAATCTATCCTCTTCAAGAGAAATGTTTGGACCACGGAGGATATTCAAAGCAATGTGCTGTAACATAGTTTTAAGCAGCCTAAATGACAGTGTAAAGATTATTGCCTCCGTTCAGTGAATAAACATGCACATGTCAGCGTGTGCGTGTTTACATCCATGTTTGCAGATGCATAAAAAATTACCAGAAAGATACACATTAGTTTGGACAGAGGTCTTCTCTGGGTGCTCAGATTATGGATAATTTATTTTTCTGTGTTTTCTTGTACTTTCCAAACTTGCTGCAGCAAACCTAAATAATTTTTGCATTCAGGAAAAAAAAAAAGCACAATAAATATTTTATATTTTTAATGTGCCGCAGACCCTGACGGCAACTTCAGATCAGAAGTTACAGCAATGCTTGGCTCAGGAAAGCGTCGATGGATTAAATGCACCGCCTTCCATGCTACAACTTTTGAAGGGCACAACCCTCATTTAGATGTACAACTTCTATGATGTTTGTGTTTTCAAAAAAAAAAATCACTCTCCATTAACTTAGGGCCACACTGTATAATGTCATTCCATCTGTGCCAGCGGCAACTAAAGCATTGTAATGAAGACCTTCCCGTACGCGCAATCGCTAACCCCCGTGGACAGAGCCCAAGACAGGCCTGCATTGTGCCAAACGCCACTCTGCTACATAGGGTCATGGTCCAGAGCAAGGCCCCAGTGAATTTCCTTTGAAAACTCCCGCACCAACTCAAGAAACCTTTCTAAAGGAGAAGAAGAAAAGGCATGACCCCATCTGAAATGTAATTTCTTATGTTCTCTATCACAAGATATCCAAGGGTATTGGTGAGAAGCAACAATAGCAGTGGCTGTAATGACAGGGTAATCCCAGGTGTTTCAGGTACTGTAAGCAAATAGAACTTCTGCCCCCTTTTCAGGGACCAATTGTCCCCAGGCCCAAATTGCTTTATGATGTCACAGTTGATACTTACTAATAAATGAGAGGACAGAGCAGGTGCAGGGAGGTGGGGCTTGATTTTACCACACTGGCAAGAAAGCGATAAGATTCTTGCAATAAAGAAAACACGCCACTTAGATTACTGGGATAATGCTTCAAATTTCCAGCAAATCACTTCTTCTTACAGGAAACAAATTTTCTTTCTCTTGGTGCCTCACATTTGCCCATTTCGTGACATCATCTCCTCTGATCTTCCTGATGGTATTCTGTCTTCATTCTTGGCATGGAATCACCAAGAATACTCAACAACATCAATAACAACGTTGTGCATACTGCTGAGGACAAAAAGGGAACAGAGGAAAGAAAAGGATCACGAGTTGCAGAATGACCTATATGCTTTCAGCAAAGTGGAGCTTCGGGGTGCCTTTCTCCCGTGTGATGCGGCCTAACAGCAGCTCAGGTTGGCTGTACAGTCAGGGGGGGCCTAGAGGAGGCAAAACAGGAATGACTGCCATATCTGTTGACTTCATTACTTTTCGTCTTTAAAAACTTAAAAATTAAATAAATAAAAACTTCAGAAAAGCCTGAGATTGCACAGTGAACTAGATGGGCAGGGAGAGTTGGCCAGGAGGAAGGCATGTAAGAGCCACCTGGCCTCACCATAGCTCCTACACTTGGGAGGATAAGGTAAGCCCTAAACGGGGATGTGCAGTTTTGCTGTATATAAACTACACCACAATTACGTGACTTTTTAAAAGAGGAGACACAGATGCAGAGAGTGTGGAAATTCTCCTAGAGAATCTGCCCCTCCCCCATGTAACTAAGCCCTGGTAACAAAGAGGAAGGTACATGAGATCTCCCATTAAGTGTCACAGAATAATCTAGGAGTGCTCCCTTCCCAGCTGGCCCAGATCATGATACTTCAATGGAGCCTTGAAGCCACTAAATGTCTTCCATAGTAATAAACGCCTTCCTACTGTGAAACAGCTTTAAACTGCTCTGTGCCTCTCAAAAACAGACTCCTGAAAGGTACAACTGTGCATCTGTAATGATGTAAGAGAGAAATACTTTCCTTGCCAAAAAGCTAATCAGTCAATCAACACCTAACCTTTTAGAAAGTATTCATCCACACTTCGCAGGGTTCCCTGTCTATCTAAAAAGAAGGGAAGCTTCATGGGATATGCCTGGCAATAGTTCAGCAGATGGCAGAACTTTAAATATGGAAAACAATCAACTAACCAACCGTTTTTGAGCATGTGTGCTTTGGAGACACTGGACTGGACTCTGGAGGAGACCAAGTGTAAAGGAGTGTTTGCCTTTGGTAACTTCTGATCATCGGGGGGGGGGGGTCACTGACTTGTTAAAAACGGAGTATTTCAAAAAATGTTTAAAAAGACATATACAAGATGAAGTACAATTAGCTCAACCCTTACTATATAACTGTGAAGTTGGAGTTAATCACCCTGTCTTATAATTAGGTCATCTAAAACAATAACACAAGTGTCTTTCCACAGAGTATGAAGATTGACAAATGTATAGTATGGGTAATATAGGCCATGGACCTGGTTTCACAAAGGAAAGGAAACACGAGACTAAAGCTTTACGAATGTAAAATATTTGAGAGTAAGAAAAGAGAAATAAGGACATTTAAGGTAGAAAGAGCAGTACAAGCCTAGACATGGCTACATAATGACTGCCAGAGAATCAATCACTGAGCTACAGGATATCTTGGCCCCCGTCAAAATGCAAGGTTTATGGCCACTTAAATCCCGTACGATGACCCAGAACCAATGCCTATCCAACATGGGTGGGAGAAGGGCCCTAGGTATGAGTTCCTTGGCAAAACAACTCTCTAATCTTGTCTAGAAATCTGGCAATCTCATATAATACCACATAGAAAAATTGTCAAAAAGGCGGGGGGAGTCCATTCAGGCTGCTATAACAGAGCACCACAGCCTGGATGGCTTACACAATATTTCTCATATTTATTTCTCAAATGTTTATTCCTTAGTTCTGGAGACTATGAAGTCCAAGATCAAGGAGCCAGCCGTTCTGGTGTCTGGTGAGCCCTGCTTCCTGATTTTACATGGTTATCTGCCCTTTGTATCCTCAGGTGGACAAAAGAGATGGAGAGTCAGAGATAGCTCTTCCGTCTTTTTGTGAGGGTCCTCATCTCATTCATGTGGGCTCTACCCTCATGAATTAATCACTTCCAAATGCCCTACCTCCAAATACCATCACATTGGGGGTTAGGATTTCAACGTATGAATTTAGGTGGGAGGACACACCTTCAGCCTGATGCAAGCAGCTATCAAAAGGGGTTGTGCTGTGATGTTTGGAGAGAGACTACTAGGTGTCAGTGTCCTGAGTCATCTCTACACATCTAGCATCATTGGCTGCCCTAATCACTTTTAACTATCCCTTTCTTCCACCTGCTAAGGAAAAGAAAAAGAAAAAATTTTTCTAAGGTCATATGGATATTGCATGGTTTAATTATCATTCAATCCTCCAAAAATCTCTCATGGAAAACTAGGGACACCCGGGTGGCTTAGTTGGTTAAGCCTCTGACTCTTGGTTTTGGCTGAGGTCATGGTCTCAGGGTCCTGAGATCAAGCCCCATGTCGGGCTCTGCACTCAGTGCAGAGTCTGCTTGCCCCTCCCCCTCTGCGCCTCCTCCCCACGTGCTCTCTTTCTCTCTCTCTCTCTCTCTCTCTCTCTCATAAATAAAGTCTTTTTTAAAAAGAAATAAAACACTACTAGAGTGTAAAATGCTGTCATTACCAAAATCTAGAATATTCTTGGGTTCCTATGGAAAGGAATTTATAGCCTCTTCTGACTCTTTTCAAACAGGTGGGTAGACCCAGTTGTCAAGCAAAGAAAAAAATGGCTTAAAATAAACTGTAATATTTTACTGTAATATATCAGTCACTGAATTCAAGCTTTTTCTAAACTGCATTAACCACAGTGTGAGACAGTGTGCCCATGTGACGCCAAATTCTAAGCCAGTTGCTTCAGAGCTGCGTGCTGCTCCCTTCTCCATGGCCTGACCTAATGGCCGGGCATTTATGAGTGTTCTTTCTGTAACCAAACAGCACTTACTCTGTATGATGTGCGGCTTGGGCTGCGCCATAGAGGCAGCCTGAAAATGCCTCGGCAGCACGCCTTTTTGCTTTTCCCCGGAGAAGTTGAGCCTTAAGCAAGTGTCTTATCCAGATGTATCTTTCCCCTCTAGATTGGGTCTTACCAGTACCTCAGTCATCCTCTTAACCCCCTTCTGAGAAACGAAGATTGGGGGACAGAAGGTATGATTGAGGAGCGTCCTCCCAGACTCCTGCACAAGCACAATTTATTCCACACTCATATTTTCTGAGAGGTTGCACAATAGACGTTCCAAACTGAGTGATCCCGTTATGGAAACTTCGAAGGAATAAAATGAACATCATGGCTCCTTATGTGGGACAATATTCCAAAGTTCAAACTATTATTCCATCCGGAAGACTAGATAGCACTTGTCGGTACCATTCGCATGCATGAGAATAGTCTTAAAAGAATGGCAGTGCTATGACTGATGGCCTCTACTTATGATCCTGTCTACTGCAATAGAAGCTTCCTCCTTCCAGGAGAGATACTACTCTACTACAGGCAATGCACACCACGTAATTCCAAGTAGCTCCATTGCCCAGCCTCCTCCCCTTCAGAGATCACCACAAGAGCCCTCCGAGCAAAATGGTTCCCACTACCTTCAGAACCAGAGGACCACTAGGCTGCTTTCACATCACCTTTATGGGAGTCCTCTTATTTTGGAAAATTTGAGATTTACAGAAAGCAACACCGGAATGAAGATCCTCATCCCTAAGAAAATGAGTTCTAGTGACCTACTTCAACGGGAGGAATGGTGAGGATTAAATGCTTAATATTTATTGAGCACCTGCAGTGATCTATGTCCCGCTCAGAACATAGCAGAGGAGGCATAACTTCTCCTTCAATCAGGTTAATGAGGAATTGATTTTTGAAGCTTTTTAAAAACACAAAGTACGATAGCAATGTTAAACACCAATCATACTGGGAGTGGCGCTCACCTAGCTGGCTGCCTGATATGGAAGGGAAAATGCAGGCAATCAATAGCAGATCTACAACTCTTTCCCAGGGTGGTCTTAGAGTGCTTTCACCCTCAGCAGCAAGGGCAAAAATGCAGCCTCCTTGCTCTAAACTGTGCTGGGAATCAGAAGGGGACTCAACTTCTCCCTCTAAGTAAACAAGGGCCTTTTGTGATCAAAAGATGGGGCACAAACAAAATCTAGAAGGGAAACGTGGGCCAGGAACAAGCAAAAGGCTATTACAGCCTTTTGCAAAATGTATGTCATGGTTTCTCAAGACAACTGAGCCACCTGGTGTTAGAAAGTTAACAGCTAAATCTCCTTTCTTGATGCCTTCCTTGGAGGGCAAATAAATCTTTCCCCAAATGGCCTTAGGACAGTGTTAACCAACATCACCTACAGAGAAGGTGGACGCAGAATGAAGCTTCATGACCGCAAACGTTCCCAACAGTGGTCTGGGAACACTCAGAAGCATATCCTGCGTTGGTCAGATTTGGATTGTGCAGATAAATTTAAATCTAGTGAGGTCTGGGTGAGACATCCACACTGGCAATGAAAACAAAAATAATGGTAGCTACTATTTATTGAGTATTTAGCATGTGCCAGGCCCTGTGTCCAAAAGACACCTTAACTATAGTATCTCATTTAATCCTCACACAAACCCCATGGACTAGGTATTATGATCACCATTGTAAGAGAGAGATGAGAAACCAAAGGTCAGGGAGGAGTTCCCCCGCTGATAAATGGTAGCATTGGAATTCTATCCCAGAGTGTCAGATTGCAGGTCCTGTCTCCTTAATCACCCTACTCGTTCCCTTCTAACAATTATAGCTAACATCTACTAAACACCTTGCTACACGCCATGCTTAATGATGGGAGGATTACAAAGTCAACTCATAACACAGGCAGTTAAGGTGAGCAATTTAGCAACTCTTCAATCTACTGAGGACTGACCTCGTATACCACGCCAAGATGTTTCCTAAGTGGGAAGGAAACAAAGGTCACTGCCCTCAAGAAGGTCATCAATCTTCCAGCTGACCCAGAAGTAAATCCGGAGATGGCATCAAGATGGGCTTCCCTACTGGGACAGTAATTCAGCTAGTACCCATGAAAATATATAAGTAAAAATGTCTGTCTGCATTCATTAAAAAGTCTGAATTATAAAACATTTTTTAAGAAATTCAATCTTCTCCACTAGAAAAAACACATATAACTAGACCTAAGGTAACGATGTCTTGCCAAGCAAAAATCCCAAATAGCTGAGAAAAATTCTATTTATCATTCCTTTCACTTTTCACAAATTAGAAGTGCTTCTATAGTGCCTGTAAATAGTTTATTCTCTTAAGAAGATGAAAGAATCCCTCTGAAATCCAACTTCTGCCTGACTTATGACAAATTCCAAATTAGTGGTCCCCAGTAGGATTTACATTAATGAACATACATTTTTTCTCACATTGACTTTTTAAAACAGCTCTTTCCCAAGGAATGCAAATGGTTTTAGTCCATCATCTCATTTACTTTTATATAATAAAGTAGGATAAACTGTGATCCACAGATGAAGTTACATCTCCCAAGTCACACATGGAAATGGAAATAGAATCCAGACCCTGCTCTGCTGAAACTTCTGGTCCAGCCCATGTTTGCTCTTCATGTTCCTCCCACCCACTGTGGTGAATCATGCCTCCCCCTCGTCCTTCATGAGTGAAGCCTAGAACTCCTTAGTCTGACTGTTCATGTCTTTGTGTACAAATTAACGGTTAATGTTATTAACAATTGTATTTTAGTGATAATCACATTTAATAAGAGAAGTTAATCAAGGAGGAACTCTAGTACCCAGCAAGAAAGGAAGAAAACAAGGAATGAAAGGAAGATTTGTCTATTCATCTATCTGCTTTTAAGTTTAGAAGAAGCAAAGAAGTAGACCATGACACATGCCAGAACTGTTAGTTATTCCTCTATTCCAGTCTCTGTTGCCTCCTCACCACAAAATCCCAAACATTAACCTTCCCAGACTTCTTCATAGCTAGTAGTCATATGACCCAGTTCTGGCCCAGAAAACATAAGCAAAAGTCCATGGGGGTTTTCTGAGAAAAGCTCCTATCTTCCTGATACTGGCACTTTCTCTTCTTTCCTCCTCCCTCTTCTTTCTGCCAAAGGTATGAGCAACCATCTCGAAACCATGAGGATGAAAGACACGTGTCATGAATGACAAAATGAGAGAACAGAAGAAACCATGGTGTTCAGTGACACCCATGACCATCCGTGCTAGCTGTGGACACCCCTCCACCCCCACCACCTGTGGGCTTCTCTGGTGTGAAAACATTTTTATTTAATCCACTATAATCAGGATTTCTACTATCCTATACCAAAGAGATTCTTTTAAAGATTCAGTATATTTGGGATGCACCCTACAAAAACATAACCAGGGTACACAGTTGAATGGGCCATTAGAGGTCATCTAATGAAACTTTTTTTTAAGCAAATAAAGAAACCAAAGAGCAAATTAGAGAAGATGTGCTCAGGTCCCAAAGCTAGTGCTTCAGTCCCCTCAGCCCAGTGTTGCCTCTATGATTCCATGTTGCCTCTATGATTCCATGATTCCAAGAGATAAACATTGGAACAAACTAAAAAGAGAAACATTTCTTAGATAGCCAGATATTTAGCAACGTTGCAAGTGAATAAGCTGGACTCAGTAGCTGGACAGAGATATATTCCAAAACTGTGTTAAAATAGTCCTTTTAAGGGGCGCCTGGGTGGCTCAGTCGTTAAGCATCTGCCTTCGGCTCAGGGCGTGATCCCAGGGTCCTGGGATCGAGCCCTGCATCGGGCTTCCTGCTCTGCTGGGAGCCTGCTTCTTCCTCTCCCACACCCCCTGCTTGTGTTCCCTTTTTCACTGGTTGTCTCTCACTCTCTGTCAAATAAATAAATAAAACAAAATGTCTAACAGACACATGAAAAAATGTTCAAAATCATTAGCCATCAGGGAAATTCAAATCAAAACCACATTGAAATACCACCTTACACCAGTTAGAATGGCAAGAATTGATAAGGCAGGAAACAACAAATGTTGGAGAGGATCTGGAGAAAGGGGAACCCTCTTTCCTATACTGTTGGTGGGAATGCAAGTTGGTACAGCCACTATGGAAAACAGTGTGGAAGTCCCTCAAAAAGTTAAAAACAGAGCTACCCTATGACCCAACAATTGCACTACTGGGTATTTACCCCAAAGATACAGACGTAGTGAAGAGAAGGGCCATATGCACCCCAATGTTCACAGCAGCATTGTCCACAATAGCTAAACTCTGGAAGGAGCCGAGATGCCCTTCAATAGATGAATGGATAAAGAAGATGTGGTCCATATATACAATGGAATATTACTCAGCCATCGGGAAGAACGATTACCCAACATTTGCAGCAACATGGACGGGTCTGGAGGAGATTATGCTAAGTGAAATAAGTCAAACAGAGAAAGACAATTATCATATGGTTTCACTCATTTATGGAACATAAGGAACAGCAGGGAGGTCGGTAGGAGAAGGAAGGGAAGAATGAAGCGGGGGTAAACAGAAGGGGGACTGAACCATGAGAGACTATGGACTCTGGGAAACAAACTGAGGGATTCAGAGGGGAGGGGGGTAGGGGATTGGGATAGGCCGGTGATGGGTATTAAGGAGGGCACATATTGCATGGAGCACTGGGTGTTATACGCAAACAATGAATCATGGAACACTACATCAAAAACTAATGATGTACTGTATGGTGACTAACATAATAAAAAATTGAAAAAAAAAACATTATGAGATTTGGACCCTGTTGTGTCTAACAGTTTATTTATTGTAATTATTATAGAGTTTTCCATCTTATAATAAAGGTTTTTTGTTGAAAGTGAAAAAAAATAAAATAAAAATAAATAAAATAAAATCTTTAAAAAAATAAAAATAAAAAAATAGTCCTTCTAAGAGAAACAAGCACAAGAAGGAGGAGGGGGGAAAGGGGAGTGGAAGGGAGGAGAAGGAAAAGGAAGAGAAAAAGAAGGAGGAGAAGAGAAAAAAGGAAGAAAGAAAGGTTCATGGATCTCAATCACCCGAAGTTGGAAACTGTTTTTTGTTTTTTTTTTTTTTAGCAATCTCCCCAGAGTAAGCTGGAAATAGCAATGTTGGTTTTATTCTTCTTTAAAAGAAAGTGGAAAATTGTCCTCTTCTTATTTGAGAAAAAATATTCAGAAGACAGTTCACTGGCTGTGCAGTCTATACAGTCTCCGTACAGAGGCTTCTCTATCTCTAGAGGCTTGGAGCACGGACTCTGGAGCCAGACTGCCTAGGTTCAAGTCCAGCTCCACCACGTACCAGATGTGCGACCTTAGGTAAGTGATATAACCTCCTTGGACTTCTATTTCCATCTGCAAAATAAACTACTTACTAGTAAGATTGTTGTGCACATTAATTGAGCTAATAATAGGTAAAGTCCTTAGAAGTATGTGTGTAGATATACATACATATGTGGTTATCTATACACACATGTGGTTGTCATTACTGTGATAGCCATGGTCACATGAAATAGAAGAGAAAGGTGTTCAAAGAAAGAAAACTCAAGTTCCCAGGGATTTTTTTTAGCAAACTGAGAAGAAAAGCACCCATATAAATGACTTCCTAATTTGAAGGACCCAACCAAATATTTGTTGAATGAATGAATGAATGCAATCAGTTGAAGGCAGCTGCAAGCATTTTTGATGCGTAACAGGCCTAAAGTCCCAAAGAATCCTATAAATCTCAGGAAGGATATTAAGGGCAATGCAGAAAACACAAACTTTAGTCGAATGTGGAAATATGGCTAGGATGAGTTAAGCCATAAATTACAATTAATAAACAGCAAGGAAATATGTAATTGTACTTTTCTGGTGTGTATTTTTTATAATCTGCTAGAAAAATAGGGTGTTTAACTTCATCTATTTTAACAATAAAATTATATTTTTTTCCATTTAAAAGAATGGCTACAAATCTGAAATGGGAGCCTTAGCAACAACAGTTAAATGCCAGGGCATATGCAGCACCTGGCACTCAGGACACAGTCCTGGCATCTACTGTCACTTGGTGGACACTCCCCACCACCTCCACGTCCACCAGGACAATAACAGCAGTGGACTTAGAACCAGAACCCCAAGCTCTGGGTATTGTGGCGTGACCCTGGGCAGGTCACATAACCTGCTTGGGCCTGTTTTCTAACAAGAAAAATCAGAATATTGGATTAGGTCACTACCAAAGTTTTTTGGTAAGTCCATCATTCTAAAAAATCTCTTATGGGAATACAACTAAAAGCTAAAAGATATAAATGGTAGTAAATGCCACAAGATATCAAGGCAAGAAAGATCAATAAGGATTTTTTTCAAGGTTTGACAAACTTGGACTGTTTTACATATTTTCGATGTACATATCCCTGCTCGACTGTACAGTTTCCACAGTGATTATCGCATTACTGTCGTAGAAGGAGTATCTTTTGCACTTTGAACACCTAAGTTATTGAAACAACCAGGTATGGGGTCAGGTAGCACAACATCTCTGAGGCCACACTGCCAAGAAGGAAAAACAGGGGCATGGGGGTGGTGATCAGGAGAACTTTCAAGATGGAAACTAAAAGCACACAGAAAACTTCTATCGGAGAAATCATATGGAATGCTATGTCGATTCTGGAGGCAAGAGCAGAATTTTTGAGGCAAAGGTTGAGTTCCCGTAGGGGGTGGTTGTCTCATGGTCTGTTCCCACTTTGCCTTTCCTAACACCATCCTGAATTTTCCAGGCAAGCAGTTTTGCTGAGACTGACTCCACCCCCAGCAAGAGGAACGGAGTCCTTATTGGCCTAAACCATCCTGTGTATCTCTTCTGTCCTGGCCACAGCATTGAAGGAAGACACATGTTATTGGCTGAATGTTTGTGTCCCTCCAAAATTCATACGTTGAAATCTAATCCCCATCTTATGGCATTAGGAAGTGTGCCTCTGGGAGGTAATTAGGTCATGAGCGTAGAACCCTCCTGAATGGGATTGGTGCCTCACAAGGAGAGGTGAGAGAGTTAAACTACACTCTTCCCACCATGTGAGGCTACTACCTGGAGGAAGACCTTCACTAAAACCCAACCATGCTGGAACCCTGATATCACACTTCCAGCCTCCAGAACAGTGAGAGATTTCTGTTGCTTGTTAGGCACTCAGTCTATGGCGCTTTGTTATAACAGCCTCAACTGACCAAGACAGCACATGACCAAAATCAGGCCAATCAGAGCCAGTAAGACTCAATTTTAGTTGAGCCCTCAAAGAAAAGTTACTCTTTCTCACGGAGCT
Organism: Ursus arctos; assembly: GCF_023065955.2. Taxonomy (NCBI): domain Eukaryota; kingdom Metazoa; phylum Chordata; class Mammalia; order Carnivora; family Ursidae; genus Ursus; species Ursus arctos. The sequence goes on from NW_026622930.1 coordinate 23,428,208, forward strand.
GAATGAGGAAACTGCCACAGCAGATGTTCTCAGTCAACTTTAGACACATGAGGAGAGCCTGCTGGACAAGAGAGCCAACGTCAAGGAATGAGGAGAGAAACCACGTTCTGGTCGCTTCATTTGAATTCTAATTCCAGTCTTCCCCAAACCAATTAGTTACAAAGCAAACAGATTCCCCCTTTCAGCTTTAGTCAATTTGAGTTGAATTTTCCATTATTTGGAAGCAAAGACTTCCTAACTGAAACATTGGATTGACTGTTGAGATGGGGGTGTTAGGAGCCAAATGAGGTGCATCCTAGAACTAGTCATGATTCAAGAGAAAAAATTACCTGAAGTAAATGAGTTAGCAGGAAAGAATTAGCAGAGCAGGCTGGTGGAAAAAGGTCTGAGAGAATTCTCCTAGAAGCGCTGGTTCATGTCTACATTTAAAAGAGAAGGCGCACACCTTCCTACTGGTGTCATAGGGCGTCTTACATGGGAGAAGTAAAGGCAGGAGACTTCCAGGACTCTATCTGTCAAAACATGGAGGAACGCCACTAAGTCACGTCACGACCATTCTGCTAAGAGAAAATACAAAGGCAGGCAGGCTTGGGAAGTGAAAATCATAAACCATTGTCCAAAGGGCCTGGAAAAGCCTAATATGACTTAAAGCAGCGTCAGTTACTCTAGTGTCCAGCATGATGGAGTAAGCGTGTCTAGGCAGCAGTAATGCGTGCAGTCAGACAGACGGTTTGGGGTGGTCCCAAGGGGAGCAGTCCATTTGGAGGCAAGACCCAGGCAGGGAGAGAAGCACAGGGAAAAATGTCCCACCTCTTGGGGCAAAAGTGGAGATGAGCAAGAACTAAGCAGGAGAACCCTCTCCTTTCATCTCAAATGTCATTTCTTCTTTGGTACTCCCATTCCCAATGCTTCAATAACTTTGTGCTTCGATGCTGTACTTTATAAAGAACCAGGCAGAAACACTGGGATAGTCATGAACACAAGTTCCATTGGGGATGACTCGCGTCTGTTTGTTCACTGCTCTATCCTCAGCATCCGACACAGCGCCTGACACATAGAAGGTGTTCAATAAATACGTGTTGAATGAATGAATGTCCTTGGTAGGCTGTTCATTCCCAAGATACTAAAAGGGGGTCAGCGGCAATGGGGCAAGTGAAGCATTCCACAGGAAAATACTGGGTTACTACACGTGGGGAGGGGAAGGTTGATGGGCATAGAGGTACAGCCACTTCACTGTTGGCATTAGGGAAAGCACTACACCTCATTTTCTGGGGAGGGAATTGATAGGGAAGTCAGAGCTGACATTCGGCAAATACACATCAGTTCAGCTATAATGGCTGTTTATAACTAAGTGGTCAGTGCCATTGCAATACTGGTCTTAAATATTTAGAATATCACCCTAGGGAGACAGGGTACAGTACTTTGGAAAGTACTCTGTAGTCTGGACAGTGTGGCCCGTGGGCCTAGGCAGGACTAAGCTTGCAGGTGAAATCCATCAGGGCCAAGAGATGAATCAAGATGGCCAAAGCAGAGGTGCCTGGGTGGCTCAGACCATTAAGGGGGGACTGACAGGAGATGAGGTAGAAAGAACAGGGGCTAGATCTGTAGGGACTAGAATTAAGACATTAATCAAGTTTAACAGAGAGCCAGAGGATTTTAAGTAAATGAGTGGCATTCTCTGAGTTAAATTTGAAAAGATCATGCCTGTGTGACTAATGGACTATAGGAGACAAGTATGGAACCTGAGAGAACAGCCAGGAGGAGGCTGTGTGTGGACTCGGGGCAAGAGATACTGGTGGTTTAGCTGGTGAATTGGTAGCAGTGGGCATGGAGAGAAGAGGAAAATTCTCCCTGGGAGCTCTTAGCACCTTGCAACATTTTTAGTCCCTTTCATACAACCACATCAAAACATAACAACAACAGCTCTGAGCAGTAACCGTATGCCAAGTGCTATTGTTCTAGGGACATACCTCTCCCTGCAATCTCCTTTCATCTTCTCAACAATTCCATGAGGAAGTTTATTATGCACTAAATTGTGTTTCCCCAGAATTTATATGCTGAAGCCCTAACTCCCAGTGTGACTCTATTTGGAGATAGGGCCTTTAAGGAGGTGATTAAGGTTAAATGAGGTCATAAGGGTGGGGCCCTGATCCCATAGGACTGGGGTCCTTATAAGAAGAGGGAGAGAGGGAGGCCTAAGTGGCTCAGTCGGTTAAGCGTCTGCCTTTGGCTCAGGGCATGATCCCAGGGTGCTGGGGTCGAGTTCCACATTGGGTTCCCTGCTCAGTGGGGAGTCTGCTTCTCCCTCTGCCTGCTGCTCCCCATGCTTGTGCTCTGTATATCTCCCTCCCACCCCGGACAAATAAATATAATCTTAAAAAAAAAAGAAGAAGAAGAAGGAGAGAGAGAGAGACAGCCGGGATGCTCACACGCAAAGGAAAGACCACGTGAAGACAGGGAGAACGTGGCTATGTACAAGCCACGGAAAGAGGCCTCAGGAGAAACCAAACCTACTGATACCTCAATCTTGGACCTCCAGCCTCCAGAACTGTGGGAGAGAAACTTCCATTTTTAGGGGGGCCTGGGTGGCTCAGTCAGTTAAGCATCTGATTCTTTATTTTCAGCTCAGGTCGTGATCTCAGGGTCATGGCATTGGGGCTCCATGCTCAACGTGGACACTGCCCGGGATTCTCTCTCTCCCTCACTCTCTGTTCCACCCCTTGCTCATGCATGCTCTCTCTCAAATAAATAAAATCTTTTTTTTTTTAATTTCCATTTTTAAAGCCACCCCATCTGTGGTATTTTGTTATAGTTGCTGGAGCTGACTAATACAAAGACCTGGCATTAAGTAGTGAGTAGATTCGGGCCTCAGAGCTAGACGTCCCCAGCTGGAATCCTGACTTAACACCTATTAACTCCCTTGCTTCTTTGACTCCTTCACCGTGATGCTCTGCTGCCCACAGGAGAAACGGCAATGACTTTAATGAATGTAAATTTACATTAAAACTATATTAGCCCCACATATCATCCAGCGGAAAATGAAGGCAAAATATCCCCAGCCTAAAAAGAAGGCGATCTGTCAGTGAGTGGTTCTGTTTGACAGTAATGGGGGTGGGTGGGAAGGAAACATGGTTTAGTGCTAGGGTTCAGTGGGAAAACAGATGTGCCCCTAAAGGTTTGACTCTGGACACTTGGCACCTACCTAAAATATGTTAGAGGCTCCCCCACTGACTGGAGCCGCCCTCCGGGGTTCCACTGGGTTCCAGAATCACAGGTTAGCCCCAGGAAAAACAACAGAGTTTCTATCTCAGCCAAACCCTTATGTTCATAAGCGCGGAGACAGAGATCCAAAATGGCCAAGTGACTTGTGGAAGTTCACACAGTTGGCTGGGATCGTGCTGCGGAACTGGCCAACTATAGCTCTAATGGATCAATTCTTTAATCTCCCAGAAAGTCTATATATTTTAGCAGGACAGCATCAGACAACACTTTAGCCTCAGACAAGGCTGGAGTTCAGGCTGATCTAATGACCAAAAGAGCTCAAAGGAAATCTCCTGGGGCTGCTTCTTGCCATTATTCTAATCCTTTTTTCAAGGACACACAGCCCACAAGACGGTCAGGCAGGTGGGAGCAAATTCCTCCAGAGCTATTCGGCCACTGGAAGGGATGGGGCACCGAGGTCCCAGTAGATTTTTTTTTTTTTTTAAGATTCACTCATCTCCTTCCATATTTTGCAATAGGACCACTCTGTGACACAAATTTTTTTCCCATTCACATTCAGCAGCCTGTACTTCATTACTTTCTACAGATGCTTCCAGACTTCAGATCATGCCAGCTCTTTGTCACTGATACACTCCCGCCATTGAGCTGAAGTTAGCAGGAGGAGGGAGGTGGCACTTTTCCCTTGAATGGCTGAGAAACTCCCTCGCCCCCACATCCAATCAGCCACCAAAGTCTGTCATTTATTCCTTCCCAGTGTCTCTCACATCTGTTCCTCCCTCTCCACCCCCACTGACACTACCCTGGTTCAGGACTCGATTGCCTCCTGCCTGGGCTGCTGGTACAACAGCCTCCTGCTTTTCCTACCTCAGGCTTCTCCCTCTCCACTCACCCAGGATACCACCATTGAAGCCGACTTCCTGCCGCTTTATTCACTCCCCTGCACAAAAATCTCTCGGGGCTCCCCATTGCCCGTGGAATGAAATCCAGCCAAAGCTCAGAACTTAAACCCTGCATGCTGCTCCAGTCTACCCTCCTCACTAGATCTCGCACTCCAGCCCTGTGCTCTAACCAACACATTTACCCAAGGTATTGCAAAGATGTTATGCGTCATTTCCTTCCTACTATTTCTCTGGTCTTTTAGAACTTCGTGACAGGCTTCCACCAAAGCCCTATTGATTCTCTGAGATTCAGCTCTGCATTTGTTCAACTTTCCTCATTCAACAAGGCATTACTGAGCAGCACGGTGGCTCTCCCAAGACGCTGAGGAGACAATGGGTGAACAAGGCAGATGCGATCATCCCTTAAAGGCATTCACAGGCTAGCGGGAGAGATAAATAACTAAAGTAATATTCACAAATGTGATGAGGGCTAGGAGAGTTCTTCAAGAATTGGAGGAAGATTATTAGGGTACACCCTTTAGACTTGGAAGTCAGGGAAGCCATCTTTGGAGCAGCAAAATCTGAGCTGAGAGCTAAAGAATGAATTGGCCTGTATCAATTAAGATTGGGTGTCATGAAGGCTCCAGCAAAGTAAGAGTGGTATCAAGGAAAATAGAAATAGGTCTTCTCTCCTAAGAAATTAGAGTGCCGAAAGACAAAGCAGAAGCCACGCCCCAAAATGAAAATGACACACACTCGGAGTGCTCATTTATCTGTCCCTTCTGCAAGGATAAGAAAACTTACAATGTGAAAATGGGCTGCCTGCCCAACACAGATCTTCCTAAGCCAATGGTGCAGTCATTGGTAAATATCTAGAGCCAACCAACTAGTAGTGACCATGAGGACACACCCCCTGGGCAGCCCCACCTGCTGATTCTCCCAGACCAGCTGGGAATCCTGAGAGATTTCCAAAGCTCCTGAGCATGTTTCCTAGGCCATCCCAACCCTTTGCCTACCTCTGTATGTTATATATGCACTCTCACTAACTCTTCTGTTGTGCGCACGCTCTCTCTCTCTCTCTCTCTCACACACACACACACACACACACACGAGAGAGAGACATCTGTGTGAGTGTAGAGGTAAGGAACTAGAGGTATGGGTGCTGGTGGGTACTAGAGGATACATAGATGCTTAAGTTAGCCTCTGTTAACCTCCAACCCCTCCCTGCCCCTACCTCCTAACCACAGACCTTCCTGGACTTACAGCTATCGTGCAAGTAAAGCCAAATGTCATCTGAATTTGACCAACCTTTGAAACATCTGATTCTTTAGGGAGAGCCCAGTTGGCCTCTGCTTCCCCACCCTTCCCAAGATTGTGCCAGTTTTAACTGGACTCCATACTCTCTTCTCCACTGCCACACCAAATTGTATGCCCAGAAACAGAAGTGAAAACCACAGGAGTTCCCTGGGACAGGTCACTGTGCTTTTGGTTGCTTTTGAAGAGGTTGGGAATGAGAAGGGATAGAGGGCACACAGGGTCATCAGCCTTTTCATAAAACATGCATGATGAGAAAAGGGATGGGAAGAGATCTCCAGGCAAAGGAGACAGATTTGGGCAGGCCCTCAGGGGAAAGATCATAGCATCTCTAAAGAGCCATATTCTTCAAAGGTTGGCTGGAACATAATTAGTGAGGGGGACAGAGAATTAAGGGGGATTGGGAAGTCTAGCAGGGGCCAGGTAACCAAAGGCCAACATTCTAAGTGTGATAGAAAGCCACAAAATGTGACAGGTTTAAAGTCCAACATAGTACACTCTTCCAACTGGGACCTTCCATACCACTTATCCCAAACCCTATTCATTTGGCCTCTTGCCATGAGCAGCATGATGATGGCTTCTCTGTTGGTATCTACTGATTCCACACTCCATGTTCCCGGTGCCAGAGTTTACTTTGGCACCTGCAGGCCCCCATGAGCTGTGGACAGAAACCTCCTAATCTAACTCCATTGTTTGACCAGCCAGCTTACCTGGCCTTCTGCTCTGGCTCTTCCTTTCCACTCTAGTGGGATGGAAGCCCAGTCCTAAAGTCCAGCAATAACTGACCCTCCTGTTGCCCCATGACTATTAGTACTAGCTGTTCCCAACACTAAGAACTATTTTTGCCTGGATATCCCTGCGCCATCTCAGTTCAGCCTCCTATATTCTCACACTGGCCATCATCAGACCTTGAGCCACATGTTCTTAAACTGGTTCATGAACATCCATATCAGAATTACCAGAGATGCTTATTACATGCCAACCCCCATGCTGGTCCTACCCCAGACCCTCTCAAGGTGGAATCTAGTCATCTATATTTTTAACAAATTTCCCAGATAATGTTTATGGACATTAAAGTTTGAGAGGGAATTTTCTAAACCTTGGAAATTTGACAATTTAAGTAATGGTTGCACCCCTTTACCTAAGCCAACCTTGGATTCCTTCTTTCTCTCTGCCAAAAACTCCCAGGATACTGCGGAATCCAGACCATGGAACCCACAACAGTCCCAAACACTGTAGCCTGAACATGACTGATACTTTACAAATGTGTTCCAAATCACTGTAACTAGCCCAAACCTAAACTAGTAACCTGTTGGGAGACACTCGAAGCATGCTTGCTTCTGTGTGCCATTCTATGCAGGTGAGGGACATCATTCCAGCAGAGCTAGTACATAAAATCAGGAGACAACCTGGATTTTCACACTAGCCACACATTTTTTCCACCAACGCAAGCAGCATCCTGAAACTCAACTGATCACTTGGTCATCGGTTCCTGCAAAGCACTTCTGTTATGAGCAGCCATGCAATACCTGCACACCCAATGGAGAGTGGGACACAGATATTCTCTTCACATAAAGCACAGTGTAGAGTCATTATTATTATTTTCCTTGGGATAAAATTAGCCTGATTTTGCTCAAATATGTTTATATCCAGGCTAGTAAGAACAACAAAATTGGCTGCTTAATTGAGTACTCTGATCAACACTGTTACCTGTAATAACTCTCATTACTGCCTACAGCACAGGGACACTGGAGAGCATCTCAGTACAGGCATACCTTATTTTATTGCACTTTGCAGATAGAGCAGGCTTTGTTTTGTTTTTACAAATTGAAGGTTTGTGGCAACCCTGTATCAAACAAGTCTATTAGTGCCATTTTTTCCAACAGCATTTACTCACTTTCGTGTCTCTGTGTCACATTTTCGTTATTCTCACAATACTTCAAACTTTTTCATTATTATTATATTTGTTATGATGATCTGTGATCTTTTTTAAAGATTTTTTTTTTTAATTTAGAGAAAGAGTGTGTGCAAGCAGGGGGAGGGGCAGAAGGAGAGGGAGAGAGAGAATCTTCAAGCAGAGCCCGACACAGGGCTTGATCCCATGACCCTGAGATCATGACCTGAGCTGAAATCAAGAATTGGTCCCCTAACCAACTGAGCCACCCAGACACTCCTGTGATCAGTGATCTTTGATGTTACTATTAGAATTATTTTGAAGGGTTATGAACCATGCCCATGACTGTTCTACCAACCAGCCATTCTCCTGTCTTTCCCTCTCCCTCTCCTTAGGCCTCCCTTTCCTTGAGACAAAACAATATTATAGTTAGGCCAATTAGTAACCCTACAACAGCCTCTAAGTGTTCAAGTGAAAGGAAGAGTCGCATGTCTCCCACTACATCAAAAGCTAGAAATGATTAAGTTTAGTGAGGAAAGCATGTTGAAAGCCAAAGGCTAGGCCTCTTGCCCCAAACAGTGAGACAAGCTGTGAATGCAAAGGAAAAGTTCTTGAAGGAAATGAAAAGTGCTACTCCAGTGATCACGTGAATGATAAGAAAGCAAAACAGCCTTACTGCTGATATGGAGAAACTTCTAGTAGTCTGGATGGAAGATCAGCCTAGCCACAACATTTCCTTAAGCCAAAGCCTAGTCCAGAGCAAGGCCCTAATTCTCCTCAATTCTGTGAAGGCTGAGAGGTGAGGGAAGTGCAGAAGAAAAGTCTGAAGCTAGCAGGGGTTGGTTCGTAATGTTTAAGGAAAGAAGCCATCTCCATAACATAAATGTATAAGGTGAAGCAGCTAGTTATCCAGCTAAAAGAAATTATGAAGGTGGCTACACTTAATGGATTTTCAGTGTAGGCAGAACAGCCTTCTATTAGCAGAAAATGCCACCTGGGACTTTCATAGCTGGAGAGGAGAAGTCAGTGCCTGGCTTCAAAGCTTCAAAGGATAGGCATCCTCTCTAGTTAAGGGCTAATGTGGCTGGTGACTTAAGTTGAAGCCAGTGCTCATTAACCATTCCAAAAATCCTAGGGCCCTTAAGAATGATGCTTAATCTATTCTGCCTATGCTCTCTAAATGGAACAAAGCCTGGATGACAGCACATCTGCTTACAACATACGTTAACTAAATATTTTAAGCCCACTGTGGAGAGCTGAAACGATTCCTTTCAAAATATTATTGCTCATTGACAATACACCTGGTCACCCAAGACTCTGATGGACATGTACGATGAGATTAACATTGTTTTCATGGCTGTTAACACAGCAATCATTGTGAAGCCCATAGATCAAGGAGTAATTCCAACTTTCAAGTCTTATTATTGAAGAAATACATTTTGTAAGGCTATAGCTGCCACAGATAGTGATTCCTCTGATGGATCTGGGCAGAGTAAATTGAAAACCTTCTGAAAAGTATTCCCCATTCTATATGGCATTAAAAACATTTGTGATTCATGGAAAGAGACCAAAGTATCAGCATTAACAGTTTGGAAGAGGTGGATTCCAGCCCTCACGGATGACTTTGAGGAGTTCAAGACATCAGTGGAGGACGTAACTGCAGATGTGGTAGAAAAAGCAAGAGGACTAGAATGAGAAGTGGAGCCTGAAGATGGGACTGAATTGTTGGAATCTCATGGTAAAACTTTAATGGATGCAGTTGCTTCTTATGGATGAGCAAAGAAAGTGGTTTCTTGAGATGGCATCTACTCCTGGTGAGGATGTGAAGATAAAGTGACAACAAAGCATTTAGAATATTACGTAAACTTAGTCAATAAGGCAGTGGCAGGGTGTGAGAGGATTGACTCCAATGCTCAAAGAAGTTCTGTGGGTAAAATGCTATCAAACAGCATCACATGCTACAGAGAATTTGTTCGTGTGGCAAACTTCACTGTTGCCTTATTTTAAGAAATTGCCACAGCCACCCAACCAAGCAGCCACCACTCTGATCAGCCAGCCGCCGTCAACATCGAGGCAAGACCATCCACCAGCAAAGAGATTACAGCTCACTGAAGGCTCTGACAATAGCTAACATTTTTAGCAAAATATTTTAATTCAAGTATGTGCCTTGTTTTTTTGGACATAATGCTCTTCCACCCTTAACAGACCACAATACAGGGTAAACATAACTTTTATATGCACTGGGAAACCAAAAAATTCATTTGACTCGTTTTATTGTGGTGGTCTAGAACCCACAATACTTCTGAAGTATGACTGTATGGAAAAGCAGAAGGGGACACAGTAGAAAGAGTGTGGCTTTGACAGACCCCAGTTTAATCCCAATGCCAGAACTCATTAGTTGAATGACCTTGAATAAGATCTTTGATCTTAGCTGCTAACCCCCTACAACTTCCATTTTCTCATCTGTAAAGTGGAAATATTGACATGGCTACAGTAACCCATAGCCCTTCCCTCCCTTCCTGGTGATTCAAACAAAGGCCAGGAAGAAGGAGCCATTGCGACCAAAAGTGTTACGTCTGATTACACTTTAAGCTTATGAAATCAGCATCTGTCTCAGGTCCCTCCACAGTCCCTGAGGCTCCCCATCCTCAGAGACAGATCTGGGGGATGAATAATGAAAAGAACCATAAGTCACCCTGGATAAGCAGGTGACGATAAACCAGGATTTCCATAGCTCGGGTCTCCTGCCTGGTCAGGGCATTCATTAGTCTTAAATCATCCAAAAATCAGAGTAGCTTTATACTTTGTACAAGAATAACTTGTGGCACGAGTACCTTTGTGTTTCACGTAAGCTCCACAAGAGCACAGAACATCCCTGCCTCGTTCTCTGTTGTGACTGAACACACCCATAGCAGATGTCGAAGAACCCTCGCCTGAGGCATTACAGACCCACTGAGCAGGAGAACTCCTCGGGTCTCCTTCTCCCTGCTGCTCCCTTCCAGAGGAGGGACTGACCAGATCAGTGGAGGGAGAAGGAATTTAATATGCAGCATTCCACCCACTCTCTTCCTCATTTGCCAAGGGCCCTGACCTCTAGGTAGTTCTTTCTCTGCTTGTCCTTGCAGAAAGTTTACCAGGTTCTGACCTAAAAAGAAAAATAATCATAACAACCAATGCCTACTGAGCACTTAAAATATGCCAGGCACTGATTTAGCATTTTATAGGCTTTAATGTATTTACTCCTTACAACAATACTCTATAAGTTATATTACTAATATCATCTGCATTTTACAGATGAGAAAACAAAGACTCAGAGAGATTAAGTAACTTGCCCAAGGTCACACAGCTACCAAGTGGCAGAGCTGGGATTCAAACCCAGGCAGTCTGGTTCTGCTGTCCTTGCTTGGGACCACTATGCTCGACTGCCTCTTGTTATACTGCAAATGCGAGGTGTCCATTTGGGGGGTAACTTCAATTCAGGGGCATGTTTTTAGAAAAGCATGTTGGGGCATATATTAAGTCATGTTCTCATCCTCAGCCATGACCTCTTGGAAGGGGGGTAATGAATCTCAACAGCTCTCTATAGCCAAGAGAGACAAAAGGTTCCAGGTAAAATAGTACGTGAGTGTGTACCCAAAGATACCTGGGAGAGCTGCCTGGCGGGAGAGCCCACGTACCTGCCAGGCACACTCAACCATCAACCTAATTCACTCATTCCAAGCCAGAGGCAGCATCCTATGGAAAGAATAGCAGCTGTGAAAAGCACATATGTAAGACTTGGGAAGGAAGAAAAATTATCATAATAATAGCAAACACTTACATATGACCAGAAACTGTTCTAAAGTCTTCATTCATATTAGCTCACTCACTCCACACCACAATCCTACGGAGAAGTACTACTGTTATTCAACTTTATAGATGGAGAAACTGAGAGAAACTAAGTAACATGTCCAAAGTCATGCAGAGATTTGAAGCCAAGCAGTAAGGCTCCATAGTCCATCCTCTTGACCATTATTCTCCACTGGAAGGAAAAAATAAAGAAAGGAAGCGAGTTCAGGCTTTGGAGTCAGAAAGATCTGAGTCTGAATCCTGCTTCTGCCACTTAGCAAAGTAATAAGCCAGTTGTGTAGACTCAGACTCAGTTTGCTTCAATGTAGAAGAGGACAGCTCCCCAGGAAGACTGTGGCAAGGATTAAGTACCAAAACACATGCCCAGTGACCAAGAACCTGGAAGGAAGTCCGTCAGCATGGCTTCACCTACTCCTACCATCTCAACACCAGCCCCTGTGTTGGGCCCTGGGATGCAAAGTTACCTAGACCTCAACCCTGGCCTCAAGGATCTCCCTGCCTTGCAGAGGGACACTGGGTGGAGACATGGGAACAGGATTGTAACATAAGGTGAGACCTTAAGGAGAGAGGCGTGAGCCGAGGGCTACGGAGGACAGAGGAGGGAGTGATTTCTTCTGCCTACGAGGGTCAACCACTGGAGCTTGATCTTGCTAGTTAAATGGGAGTTTGCCAGGTAAGGGAAAGGAGTGAATATTTGCCATTTAACTTAAAAAACCTTTTCCTGCCACCACTGTCAAGGTCAGCCCCAGCATTTAGATTCTGTCTTCTCTTCCTGTGACATTATGAGGAGATTAAGAATATCTGTTTCACTAACTTCTTTGAAGGACATCACAGGCCACAAGCAAGAGAGCTGACCCCATCCAGAAGGCCATCTGTGGGTTGCATTTTAAACTGCTATTGTTTTTCTCATAACACAACAGGGAACCCAAGGGGCTGTTTTATATTCCAAATACCTAAAGATTACAATCCATTAGAGGGGTGTATTTGTTCTTGGAACTGAGATAATACTGGGCAAAGCTGCAGAATTAATTGCCCTGAAGCTATAAATCTCCTATTAATTTCTTGATGGGCTTACAATAACAACTTGTAAATTCCCTCACACCTATCACCTATCTACCTACCCACACGTGGGCGTACACACACACACCCCTGCAAGATACCTGGTTGGAAAGGTAAGCCAGGGAGTTGATTGTATCAGTGACAAGAACATAATAATGGCAGTTACAGAAGTGACAATTCAGTGAGTGCTTCCTGCATGCCAGGTTCCATATTAAATGCCAAACCTACATGACCTCCCTCAGTCTTCCTAGCAACCCCACGAGTAGTTATATTGCCCTCTTTTTAGATAAGGTGACGGACTAAGGCTCAGAGGAGCTCAAAGAGGAAAGGTACCTTGCTCAGGACACAGAGCTAGTAAGCAAAGTCAAGACTCAAACCCAAAGTCATGGACAGCAGGTCACATCGGTAACTACAAGCTATGTCAAGAGAGCCCAGGGACAAGAGATGAGGTCCCTGCTGAGTGCTTATACCAGCTAGAGCCATTCTTTGCTCAGAACCCAAGGACCAAAGCACTCCCCAGCAAAGACTTCTGGGAAATCCGTATGTGGATCCCCAGACTTGTGGGTGGAGCTCAGTGCCTCTGGGGCTGGGAAGAGCAGAAACCGGGAGTTTGCAGGGTCACTGCTTTGAAAACCAAAGAAGTAGACATCTGTTTCAGTTCCCAGTCCAAGAGGCTGGGTGTTGGGTGAGAGGACCAGCATATAGAGTGCTCAGTAAACGATGAACCCAGACGTGCAGGAAGGAAGCAGTAATGGAAGAGACTGTCACAATGGAGAGCAAGAGGAAAGTAAGGCAAATGAACAAATTTTCGGAAAATAGAAACCCAGGAAGCAGTTACTAGGGCATTGTAATAAATTCTGCCCAATGGCATATTCCTCACCCAGGAGCCCTTGAGACAAATTGACCAAACACAAACCAATACCTACTTTATAACACCTTAAAGGAGCTGCCTGATTCAGGATAAGATCTGCAATGTCCCGCAAATAAGCCTGAGCCCTTTGTGCTCCCCACCGCTGACCCAAACCTTATAACAAGATTATACAAGGGCAAAGCCTGAATAATTCACTCATTCAACAAATATTTATACTATAGTGCAGGAAGTGCACCGGGAGCTGCCGATACAGCAATGAATAAAACACTCATAAGGCTTAATGCCCTAGTGGAGAAGACAAATAGGTAAAATATAAAATACGCTACATGGCCATAAGCGGAGAGAAAGTATGAAAGGGGGGCCAGGGAGTGCCAGGTAGGAGATGGAAACAGTGTTTGACTTTCATTAGGAAAGTCAGAGAAGGCCTCACTTGACAATGAGCAAAGACAAGGAGAATGTTGGGGAACAGTGAGGGGGGGGGGAAGGGGGGCAGGATTCAAGCAGGAAAAATAGCACATGCAAAGGCTCCGAGGCATCAACATGCCCCGGGCCTCTGAAAACCACCAAGGCTAGGGCTCAGTGAGCAAGGAGAAGTAGATAAGGCCAGAGAGGTCAAAGGTTGGGGAGATCTATGGCCACTGTGGGAACTTTGGCTTTTATTCCAAGTGAAATGGGGAGCCACTAAAGGTTTCTGGGCAGAGGAGTGACATAAAGAGATTTATATCTGACCAGCATCATTCTGGCCAAGTTGAGAACAGACTTGATGGTCTAAGGGGTGGTCTAAGGGAGACCAGTCAGGAGGTTCTGACAGGAACCCAGGTGAAACAATAAGGGCTGGGATCAGGGTCGTGGCAGTAGAGGTTAAGGAGTGGCTGGATCGGGGTTGGCCAGAGGACTGGAAGTGGAGTGTGAGGGGAAGAGGGCAAAGTTAACTGCAAGGTCACCTACACCCAGCTCTGGGCTCCAAGCTCAGTTCCTACAGAGCACTCAAGTCTAAGCCCCCTTAAATAAAATGTGAAGACATTTTATTCTTCACGTTTGTTTCATTTTCTTATGGTATGCCTGAACTGGGGGAGCTGTGGGGAGTACAATATACAGGGGATGAGGAACCACTTTCACATGGAAATCCTTCACATTAGGCACTATTCACATGGGATCTTGTGTAATCCTCTCCACACCTCAAGGAGGTAAACACCACAATCACCACTTCATAAACTAAGGTTCAGAGAAACGAAGAGCTTGTCCAAGGCCACACAGCTAGAAGGGGGTGACCTTTAGTCTTAGAGCCCAGACCTCCTAACTGCGAATCTCACGAGCTTTCTATTACTTCAATGGTTTTGATTTTGTCAGTTCATTCAACAAATATGTATTGAGCATCTCTAGGGTAAATACCAGGCACTGTGTTTATATCTGGGGCATAGCAGGAAGTCCTGATCCTGGCATTAAAAGTCCTGGCTTAGGAAGGGAACAGACCCAACCCCCCTCCACTGTCCACGCTGGGAAGTGCACTCCCCTGTGTGGAGGGAGGGGGGGAAGGAAGGGGGAGGGACCATTTGTCCTGTGTTCTCCCTTCTCCCTTTCCCCTCCTCTCATTCGCAGGCAGGCATGCCCTTCTCCCTGAAAAACTGCTAGATTTCAGCTCTAGACCCATTGGCTTGGAACTGGCATGCTGACCCAGTGCAGATGAAGTCACTGTAACCCAGGCCCCCAGCTGGGTGTGGCAGAATTGGCCTCAGGCAAAGAAACGATAAAGAAATCTCTAACATGTGCCAAGGGAGGGATTATCATATGGGCTCTTGCTTTTTATGAAATAGGAAAAGTGGATTTTTCTAGTTGACTGCATTTGATCGTTTTTCCTCCATTTGTTTTAAAGTTGAACATCTGATCTGGCAGGGACTCCTCACATTCAGCTGAAAAAAAGATATCTTTTGAGCTCCTCTCCCAGACTCCCATCCTAGGGGATGGGGGTGGCAAGGCTTGGAGCATCATTCCACCGCCACCCCCTAACACATCACAGCCCTCGGCATAAATTTGCCTAAAATCCCTTCTAATTTTGTTCTTGCGTCCCTACCCAGGGACCTTTTCTTTCTGGGTTTATCAAAATCTCTTTATATTTTCCCCCAGGTCTATTTTTTTCTATTACCTCTGAACTGTCTTATACAGCTGGCCTCTGTCCCTGCTATAAGCCACCTGGAAGCCAAGAGGAAGACATCCCAATAGGACCAGGAGGCCGAGAAATCTCCCCTGTCCAAACCCAATATAATACAATTGTTGCCACTGACCTGAGGCTCTCACATCTGAGTCAGGGTCGCGGAAGGCTCTGAGACAGACAGGCAGCAGCGTAGAGCCCGTAGAGCCCGGCAGGGCCTCTCACTCTCCAGCATGCACACCAACCACCTGGGATCTTGTTAACATGCAAATTCTGACTTGGTAGGTCTAGAGATCCTGCATCTCTAACAAGCTCCCAGGTGAGGCCCAGGCTGCTGGTCCACAGACCACACTTTGAGTAGCAAGGATGAAGTAGAAAGCCCATAGGTTAAGAAACTGTGACTCTACCATAAATTCATAAATCTTGCAAGTGGGCAAGATTAATGTTTCCAGAATGTGGCTTGCAGAATATAAACCCCTTGTGATGATCCTTTTTTAAAAAAATGATTTTATGGTCAAGGTCACGTAAGTTTGAGAAATACTGCATAGTTTACGTGAATACCACACACCACACTTGTTAGCCAAAGCTCTGCAAAACCCTGTTTCGATATTGTTCAATACTGCTTAAATTCTGCTGATCCCAAGGTCCCATTCCCAGCATGATTTGTAAGGTTTCAGCCACGGAAACGACAGCCATATGCCATCCTTGTGGCAATAATTCTGTTTTTGTCCAGAAAGGGACCTATTTTGGGGGACCTATTATCACTTAGGCATATGTCTGCCTTTTTAGGTTCTTCTTCTCCTCTCTCCTTTCCAAGTCAGAAAGAGAAGGGCCACCAGGGTGTTCTCCCCTCAGGTCCAAGATCTGGAGGCAGACCTAACAGCAGGGTCTCAGTCATAGAGCGTGGGGCCTCAGGCAAGGGACCGGGGAGGAAGGATGGATATTCCAGGAAAAGAACCCTGGTACCACAAAAACGTGAAGGGGGGTGTCTCTCACAGGACCAAAGCCTGCCTTTGTACATAGGATGAGTTCAACAAAGGCTGGCTGAAAGTCTGTGGATTCAGGCAGCAAAACCAGGAATTCTGATTAGCCCAGTGAAACTGGGAAAATCCTTTCTGTTTCAGAAATCTCTTCCTAATCCTAACTTTGCAAGTTTTCCACAGAAACAAGGCTAGAAAGAGAGCAGGCAAAAGCCAATTTCAGTTCCCCACTTCTGCACAAGTCATTTTGTCAAAGTGCTTACAGCCAGTGCTGAGAGGTGGCCCTCACAGAGAACCACAGAAACTCTTTGTCCTTGTGGATTCCCAGGAGCTCAAGGGCAAACGTACCAATAAAAGAGACGTATAATGTGCTTTATTTGTATAGACCACCAATCTGCACACCACCTTGTAGCCTGAAGCCATAGCATGAGCAGCACTTAATCTCTGCGGCATGACGTGGGGTACAGGAGGGACAGAGACCAGTAGCCGACACCCAACAAAATCATTTTGGTTCTCCAAATGAAATTTTTTAAATGTTCAAGTACAAAATACACTAATGGAAGTGACTGTCCTACTAAAACTTTCAGTCACTACTTGTAGCCCAGTGACATTACAAATTAATAAATGCAATGAACTGCATAAACTATTCATTTAGTGAGTGACTATCTGGCTCCACCATGGCTGAGCAGAGCTGGGGGGCAGGAGGGACAGGGAGTGGGGGATGATGCAAAGACTGATCAAGTTCTCTGCAAGTCGCTGCTCACTGATGTGAAGGTTTGAGGACAAAGCATCGAGCATCTTCCCACTCACCCTCAGCCAAGAAATCCCAAATACCTGCACCATCTGATGTGCAAACTTAAAAATTTTAGGGCCTTTAACAATAAGTCTCCTCTTATTCAATAACTGACAAAACTGAGGGCAGGGAGATCAAGGAACTTACATACAATCACACAGCCAATTAGCGACCGACTTTGAGCCCAGAAGAATATAGAACTCCCTTCTTGAGTAGAATTCTACAAAACTGTCTTACTGTCCAGCCGCCTCTTATCCAGTAACCTCCACTGGGTCCCTTGGTCTAGGGGACAGGATTGGGGACGGGTGGGGGGTGGGAGCCAAGCAGGTAGCAGTAGGTACAAAAGGTAAATTCAGTTTAATCAACATTTGCCCAAACCTGCTCAGTCCTTCTATCTTCCAACCAGATACCAGCCCATGTAAGTATCACAGCGACTATTGTTAGCAATGGAGCCCAAGATGAAAGAGTCATTTCCCCTCCAAAGTTGAGTCTGTATTGGGACTGTAGACTGGTGGAATGAGGGAACAGAAGCCTGAAGTACAGAACAGCCATCATTCCAACTCACTACAGCATCCTTGAACTTTTTCCCATGTTTCCCAACCTTCTAGCAATTTAAATGTCACTGCAGTTGACTTAGCTCCTTATTTACATAGAATTAAGTTTGGGGAAAGTGAAGTCTACCAGTTAGTATGAATTACTGTTACTCACCTGATTAAACTGGCTAAATTGGAGGGGGGGGCAGAAATTTTAACACAAAGGCACTTGCAGAAGGGCATCGGTGATCTATTAATTAAAGCATACTCTTAGATAATTTAACTGCTCTTAGCACTAAGCTAAGAATAACAAGCATGTCTTCTTACTATGCTTGAAAATCCACAAGGCACTTTTTAAGTTGATAAATATGATTACATTAAAAATTTTTAATAAAAATATCATGGCAAAAAACATACCACTCCAAGGTGAGTCAAAAGACAATAAACAGCGAAAACATAATAACATTTTCCACCCATGTCACTGATAAAGAGCTCATCTTTCTAATATACAAAGAACTATCAGAATCTGTAAGAAAAAGAACTACCAGAGTGGGTAACAATAAAGTCCACTGAAAAATGGGAAAATATTAGAGAATTCACAGAAAATACAATGACTCCTAGAACATATTAAAAAGTGTTCGATCTCCATTATAATAAGAGAAATGCAAATTAAAACACACTGCAATGCCATTCTTCACCCATCAGATTTCACCCAGCAAAACCCCAACAGTTTGATTACATAATTTGTTGATGAAGCCACCGAGAAACATGCACTCTCTTACTTCCTGGTGGTGATATAAACTCCTACCATCCCTGGAGGACAACCGAATAAACTTGATCAAAATTACAAATGAATGAACCCTATGGCTCTGCAATTCCATTTCTGGGAATTTATTCGATAAAAATGCTTACATATGTGCAAAATTACCTATGCACAAGGTTATTCACTGAGACAATATTGCAGTAATAGCAAAGATCAGAAGCAACCCAAATCACCACTGATAAGGATTGGTTAAATAAATTATGGTACACCCAAACCATGGAATTCTATGAAGCTATTAAGAATGACGATGCTTTCTAGTCACAGATATCAAAGTATCTCTAAGCTATATCACAAGAAGAAATAAGCATAAAACTAGGTGCTATATAATAAACTTGATTATGAAGCAAAGCATAAGAATCTTTATTCACATTTGTTTGCATAAGCATAAAGGAACTCTGGAGGCTTCTCTAAGAAAATAATGACAGCACTGCCTGCAGTGGGGCTGGAGTTGAAACCGGGTGCATGTCCAGGGTGAAGTCAGGAGCGTGGAGATTTTGAACCACAGGAATATACTACCTATTAAAAAAAATTAACTTCCAAAAGGTAGTAAGAAACTAAAACACAGATCCCACCTTAAAGAGCTTGCAGAGCACCTGTCAATATTTACACAGATGCATACACAAAAGGACCTACCATAGCTCTACTTAATGATGCCCCAGAAATAAGAACCTGCTTTAAGCAGAAAATGAAATCATCAGACCCCGTGGCAAGACTGAGGCTTGCCTACCTCTCTCCTTGCGTGCAGCCTCCTGTGTCAGCACCTGTGTATCTAAACATAGCAAGGCTCCCTCAGGAGTGAAGGCCCAGCCGGGCCTCCTCCAAGTTACCCATCTTTGGAAACACAGAAAGAATGTCAACATGGCTGCCATGGATATGGGCCCACTAGCAACCAAGACTCCCTGCCAGCCAAGCACCTTCTCCTGCCACCTCCCCTATCACACATGGGTGTTTGTATTGTGGGCAGGGGGTGGGGACAGAGGATACACTGAGTTCTAGGACAGTTCCTTACCAAAAGCACCTGCCTTAGTTTGGGTTCCCCATCAAAGTACACCTGGAGACAGGAATTCAGGTATGGGTAGTTTCTTTGGGAGATAATCCTAGGAATCACAGCAAGGGCATGAAGAAGTAAAACAGGAACGGGAGGAATCAATCAAAGGTATGTCAATGAACAGGTCACTGCTGTGGGGAACACTGGAGCTCAAATCCCACCTAGGGACCCTCTGAGAGATCATGTGGAACACACAACAGGACTGATCCCCCAGCGGGGGAGCAATCTGGGATACTGATCCACCCACTGCCATTGCTCATTGGTTAAAGGATACTCTAGGGTGTTATTTTGCTAGGATTTCCATGCTGCACAAGTGGGCAGTGTGCTTCTGAGGCCTGGGGATATCTAAGGCAGAGGCGCAGCAAGGCATCATGTCCAAGAACTACATTAAACTGAGCTTAGGGTGGGCCTCAGGGATTTGGCAGGAAACCTTCAACATCCGGGACACTGTGCAGAGCTCAAGAGGCTCATGTTGAAGCTAAAAAGACTCAGGAAGGCACCCACAATATTTTCAAACGTGTGATGGTCTCACACAGAGTTGGTGGAAGTATAAATTACTACAAACATTTTTGAGGACATTTAGAAATATCTACTTAAAAGTCCATAAATCACCCAGCCAAGCAATAATTCAGTCTTTCCTTTCCTGATGTTTCCTTTCTTCCTTCAATAAAAACGTATGTGTATGAGGCACTAGGAATACAAAGATTAAAATATCACATTGCTATCCCCACTCAAGGAACCTACGGGCCACCCTCTACGACACCCACCATCACCAAAATCATCTATTCCATGTCCCATGTCTTTCAGGTGCTGTAATTTAAAACCGCTAGGGAACCAGCAAGTAACACAGATGAAAGAAGTGAATCAAAGTAATGAAATAGGAAATGGCGGGGACCACGGCAACATGAGACCACAAGTCCTCTCCAAAGATCTTCAAGTGTAATTAAAAAAAAAAAAAAGAAAGAAGAAAGAAAGAGGGGCGCCTGGGTGGCGCAGTCGTTAAGCATCTGCCTTCGGCTCAGGGCGTGATCCCGGGCGTTATGGGATCAAGCCCCATATCAGGCTCCTCCGCTATGAGCCTGCTTCTTCCTCTCCCACTCCCCCTGCTTGTGTTCCCTCTCTTGCTGGCTGTCTCTCTCTGATTGATAAATAAATAAATAAATAAGGAAGGAAGGAAGGAAGGAAGGAAGGAAGGAAGGAAGGAAGGAAGGAAGGAAGAAAAGAGAAAGAACCACTATTCAAGACTTCAATTCCCAAATGGAATAACAAGGAGATTTAACCTTTTGCCTGAAACAACCAAGAAATCAAAATGTATATATTTTTTAAATGGTTTTCAAGACACTGGACATCAGACCATGAAAGCCAGTGACACCTAAGAGCCAGGAAACAAATGAGGTGAGCCCTAAGATTATCCCAGGTTCTTGCCTTGAGAGAGTTTCCAGGCCATGATGGAAACCAACAGACTCTCTGAACTGAGGAGACAGCTACCACTTGAAAGTCAGATCACCATGAAGAAGAGATCTCAGAGAAAGAACTCTGAAGATCTGCAAAGCATCCTCCTAAGTTTTTTTTTTTTTTAAGATTTTATTTATTTATTTGACAGAGAAAGGGACAGCCAGCAACAGAGGGAACACAAGCAGGGGGAGTGGGAGAGGAAGAAGCAGGCTCCCCGTGGAGGAGCCTGATGTGGGGCTCGATCCCAGGACCCTGGAATCACGCCCCAAGCTGAAGGCAGACGCTTAACGCCTGAGCCACCCAGGTGCCCCCCTCCTAAGTTTTTATGCAAGTCAGGGAAATAACAGAGGCTAGGGAAAGAACCACCCAAAATAATTAGCGGAAACACACCCACACCCACTTGGGATTGGAAACAGTGCCTGTTCCCACCAGCCAGACTGGAAAAGAACAAAATTCATCAGGCATTGAACAGAATACTCAGAAGGGTCTTGCCTCAGCAGTGGGAAATGATTTGTTCTACATTAACCACTGCTTAGGTCCTGTATAATACATCTTAAAACTAAGACTTGAAAGGATCACACTATTTTCAAATAACCTAGACACATCCCAGAACAATGATCACATTAAATATAATTGGTCTAAACACCATTTATAAAAAATTCAGAGATTGTCAGATTGGATAAAAAATCAAAACCCAATATGATGCCTATAAGAAACTCACTTTAAATATAAAGAAACAGATAGGTTAAATATTAAAGGATGGGAAAATGGTATACCATGTTAACACTAATAAAAAGAAAGTTTGAGCAGCTATATTAATATCAGATATGGTAGATTTCCAAGTAAACAATATTACTAGGAATAGGGGCGCCTGGGTGGCGCAGTCGTTAGGCAGCTGCCTCCGGCTCAGGGCGTGATCCCGGAGTTGTGGGATCGAGCCCCACATCAGGCTCCTCCGCTGGGAGCCTGCTTCTTCCTCTCCCACTCCCCCTGCTTCTGTTCCCTCTCTCGCTGGCTGTCTCTGTCAAATAAATAAATAAAATCTTAAAAAAAAAAAAACAATATTACTAGGAATAAAAAAGATCATTTCATAAGGTTAAAGGAATCTATTTGTCAAGAAGATATAATCCTAAACATTTATAAACCTAATTACAGAGTTTCAAAATACATTAAGAACTGATAGAACTGCAAAGAGAATAGACAAAGGTGACACATTAATAGACTTCAATACCTCTCTTTCAATATTTGACAAGTAGACAGAAAAATCAGTAAAAATATAAAAGATTTGAACAAGATTATTAACCAACTTGATTTGACATTTAGAGAACCCTCTACTCAATAGATTATACATTCTTTTCAAGTACACACAGAACACTTCCCAAGATAAACCATAGCCTATGTTATAAAAGAAGTCCCTCAATAATTAAAAGGATTTAAAAATACAAAGCTGTTCTCTGTCCATATGGAATTAAATCAGAAATCAGTATTAGAAAGATCTTTGGAAAATACTCAAATATTTAGAAACTAAATAACACACTTATAAGCAATCTATTGGTCAACAAATCAAAAGGAAAATTAGTATTTGGAACTGAATAAAAATGAGAAAACAACATATCAAAATTTGTGGGATTGCACTAGGGCAATACACAGGGGAAACTTTATAGCACTAACTGCCTATATTAGAAAAGAAAAAAAGATTCTAGTTAATGATCTCAGCCTAAAGGGTGCCTGGGTGGCTCAGTTTGTTAAGCGTCTGCCTTCAGCCCATGGCGTGATCCCAGGGTCCTGGGATCAAGCCCCGCATCGGACTCCCTGCTCTGCTCGAGCCTGCTTCTTCCTCTCCCACTCCCCCTGCTTGTGTTCCTTCTCTCGCTGGCTCTCTCTTTTTCAAGTAAATAAATAAAATATTTTCATTAAAAAAATGATCTCAGCCCAAGAAACTAGAAAAACTAGAGCCAATTAAACATAATGTAAGCATAGAAAAGAAGTAATAAAGATTAGAATAGAAATCAATGATGTAGAAAAAAAGAGGGTAAGAACAGCTGGTTCTTTCAAAGAATTTATAAAATTCATAAACCTTTAGCTAGAGTGCTAAGAAGAGAGAAAACACAAATTATCAATATTAGGAATGAGAGATATAGATGATATCAGCACAGATTCTATAGATATTAAAATAATAAGGGAATGTATGAACAACTTTTTGCTAGTAAATTCAACAATTTCAAATGGACAGACTCTTTCTAAGACAAAAACTGCTAACCCACATTCAAGAAGAAATAGGTAATGAATAGCCCTATATGTACTAAAGAAATTGAATCTGTGGTTTAAAAATCTTCCCAGAAAGAAAAATTCAGGTCCAGATGGCTTCACTGGTGAATTATACCAAACATTTAGGAAGAAATACTCTTCATTATATATAAACTCTTCCAGAGGAGGGAAAATTTCCCATCTCATTCTAATAGGCCAACATTATCCAGATACCAAAACTAGACAAATACATTATAAAAAAAAAACAAAACTACAAACTAATATTTCCCCATGAATGTAAATGGAAAATTTCTAAACAGTATTTTAGTAAATAGAATCCAACAATATCGTAAAGGATAATATATCCTAACCAAGTGGGATTTACCTTAGGAATGCAGGGATGGTTTAATATTTTTTTTAATTTAATTCATTATATTTAACAATCTAAAAAAGAAAACTATATGATGTCAATACACATAGAAGCATTTGGTAATATCTAACATCTATTCCTGATTTTTTTTAAAAAATGAAATTCTCAGCAAATTAAGAATAGAAGGTAATCTCAATCTGACATAGGACATCTATAAAATCGTCACAAGTTAACATCATACTTAACGGTAAAAGACAGCTTTTCTGCAAAACTCAGGAATAAGAAAAAGATGTCCACTCTCAGCACTGTTTTCAACATTTTACTGGAGGTCCTAGCCAGCACAATCAGACGAGAAAAATAAAGGGCCGCTCTAAATTAGAAAGGAAGAAGCAAAACTGTCTTTATGCAACACAGTTGTTGATGTAGGAAATTCAATGGAATCTTCGAGAATAAACAAGGTTGCATAACATGTAAAAACAATACATGATAAATACACAAAAATCAATTGTATGTCTATATTCCAGTGATGAACAATCAGATACTGACTTTTTTTTTTTTTTTTAAGAAAACTGGGAAAAGAAGAAAACACTTTGTGGCCCTCTCAGATAATTTCACAAAGCACTCAAAAGCCTTTAACCAGAAGAACTGAATAAACGTGGAATTTCAGACAAGCTCCACAAGGGAAATGCAGCTGGACAGTGCCTGAAATGCAAGTTCTGATCCCAAAGTAATCTTTGAAGATCACTAGGCTGAGCTGAGATTCCAGTCTCAATGAAGTCTCCAGTTCATTAACAAGGGAGTTTCCTTCATGATTCTAGTTTCTCTATCCACAAAAATTATGTGACCTCGGCCATTCCTCTTGCAGTTGCCCTGAAGTGGCCCTTTAGTACAAAAGTAGGAATGCAGGGGGGAAAAATGATGAGTCCCAGGCTCAGGGTCAAGGTCAGCCCCATGCAGTTCTCCCCAGCTGCAGAATTGTCAAATAAGAAAGTTCCTTAAGCCATGGAAAAAGGAATCTGTGGATAAAAGCAGAATTTGCTCCCAGAAATTCTAGGCCAGTAAGTTCCAAGAGCAGAGCCAATTGCCCAAAAACTTAGAGAATCCAGAAAACCAAGTCTGTCTGTGGGACAGGAAGCAGAGTAGTACAACCTATCACCTCACGAAAGGCCCTTGTATTAGTCTGCTAGGGGGCGCCTTAACAAATACCACAGACTGGGTGGCTTAAACATTTTCCAACAATTCTGGAGGCCAGAAATCCAAGATTTTCTAGGTGTCAGCAGGGTTGACACCTTCCTTGGCTTGTAAATGGCCATCTTCACCCCGTGTCTTCACATGTGGTGTTCCCTCAGTATATGTCTGCGTCCTAACCTCCTCTTACAAGGAAACCAGTCATATTGGATTGGGCTCACCCTAATGACTTCATTTTGACTGAATTATCTCTGGAAAGATTCTGTCTCCAAATACACTCACATTCTGAGGTACTGAGCATTAGGACTTCAACATATGAATTTAGTCCATAGCAACTCCCCCTGCTTCTACCCTCTCATATTTTCCAGCTGCTGAAAGATCCAATCCTTGCCACTTCTTTTTTTTTTTTTTTTTTTAAAGATTTTATTTATTTATTTGACAGAGATAGAGACAGCCAGAGAGAGAGGGAACACAAGCAGGGGGAGTGGGAGAGGAAGAAGCAGGCTCATAGCGGAGGAGCCTGATGTGGGGCTCGATCCCATAACGCTGGGACCACGCCCTGAGCCGAAGGCAGACGCTTAACCGCTGTGCCACCCAGGCGCCCCCAATCCTTGCCACTTCTTATCAGCCTCACAGATCAGGTCAGAGGGAAGCAAGATGCTCTCACACACACCATCTTCCAGCATCCAAAGCCCATAGCCGTTTCTCCCTCAATTCGCTCAGGGATTCCTAGCCCCCAAAACACCAGTGGGACCCTGAGCCCCAAGCTCACCTTCCTTCTCCCTTTGGATACCAGTTAAGTCCTTCTCCCTCCCCTGCCCTGTTCATTTCAG
The DNA here is from genome assembly GCF_023065955.2 of Ursus arctos. NCBI lineage: Eukaryota > Metazoa > Chordata > Mammalia > Carnivora > Ursidae > Ursus > Ursus arctos. The sequence goes on from NW_026622930.1 coordinate 23,453,714, forward strand.
GATTACCACATTTAGAGAGCCAACATGACCTATTTAGGCTCTGACCCACTTACAACAGAAATACCAATCACAAACACTGTCCAGAAAGGGAGGTGGGGATGACCACAAATTTAACTGATTGTAAATAAAAGAGTGATGGAGAAGAAGTCTTCACTGGTGTACCCACTGCTGATGCTACTGCAAAATGCCCCGAGGGGAGCTGTTATGGAAATGTTCACTACCCAAGTAGCCCCTTCTGGCATCCGGGCACTATATAGGGTTTCCAGCCTTGTAAGTGACCTAGAAATCAATGAAATAGGTCCGTTTATCTTGTTTGGCTCAAAGGTGAGCTAAGCATTTCCAAATGTCTGGAGGAAATTATTTCCTACTAAGAGATGAGGCAACCTATCACACAAGTGTGAAAATTGAGAAATCCAGGGGGATACCAGATCATCCTTCTTCATCCTCTCCGGACCAAGAATGCGTGGAATGAGTCTAGAGACCCCTGGAACAGGGGCTTTTGTAGTAAATACCAGATTGAGTAGTAAACTGCAGTAGTAAACTGCACAACAGCAGTTTATTTTCTTTTCTCCGGGAATGCTCTATTTCCCAAGGATAGCTGTGTCTTTGCTATGTGACAAATCATCTTAATCTCCTGTCACAGCTTATCAGTCCCAGGAAAGAGACTTGGTCCAAGCCTGAGCCAATCACATTATCTCAGAAGTCTGTGACTTAAGGAAACAGGAGGCTGGAGATCTCTGGGATCCCTCCAAGACTCCTGATAAGAGGGCAACTGGGGAACCCCAGGCTGACTTGCTTCTTGCTCTTCCAGAGGTCTGGCTAGTCTCTTCTGCAGATTTTGGCAACCATCCCAATATCCTTCCTATTAATTGCCTATTTGGTTTACATTAGCCAGGGTTGGTTTCTATCAATTGCCATCGAAAGAATCACAATAATAACAATAAAATAGTACAGTTTTATGTTATTCATCGTTTGGTCTCAGTACCTACCACAAGATTTAACAGGCCATGTGGTAGATATTCAATACCTTCATTCTAAATTTATAAAAGGCCACTTTACCCCTGCCAATCTACATGAGATAAGATTAAGAACAACAGAGTATCTTGTAGTAGCGAGGAAAAGATTCTTTGGTGCAATCTTTCCTGACACAACAAATTATACAGACTCTGCTTATGGTTTTATGGTTTTGAAAGGGGAAAAGGTGCTAAAGTTTTCTAGCAAAAAGAATGATCTGGTGCCAGATGCCCAGCAAGTTAGAAGTGAGGAATATTCGGTCCTAATCTCTGCTGATGTGTGGGTAGCATCCTCAAGGCTGCCAAGACCAGGCTGGAGGCGATAGGTACTTGTCTTGTTGGGATCTGCTTACCCCAAGTGGAACTGCACACATTTATATCCTCACTGTGGTTCCTCACATTTACACATCCTCTCCATGCAACCTCTACCCACTTGCAAGGCCTGGTCTAAGACTTGGGATCTCCACCCAGCCATCCCTCCACCATATGTTTATCCATCCATCCATCCATCCACGCATCTGCTCAAGCTTGGGAATTTACTGAGTCCCTGGTTGTGCCTCTAGACTGTACATCTAGATGACTGTGCCAGTCCTGACAATACAGGGGATAGGACAACACTCAGGTCACTCCGGGCCCCCCACTCACCCCTAGACATCTACAGAACACTTTATTTTTTAAGATTTTATTTATTTGTTTGACAGAGAGAGAGAGACAGCCAGCGAGAGAGGGAACGCAAGCAGGGGGAGTGGGAGAGGAAGAAGCACGCTCCCAGCGGAGGAGCCCAAATATGGGGCTCGACCCCAGGACCCCGGGATCACACCCTGAGCCGAAGGCAGACGCTTGACAACTGAGCCACCCAGGCGCCCCTACAGAACACTTCTAAATGATTACTCAGCCCCCAGCCTCTTTCTTCCTCTTCCAAACTTCACTACACCAACCCCAGCTTCCCAAGATGTCAAGTTAACGACGGCATCTCGCTGTTCCTACACCTGCAATAAGCCCAGACCCTGGGCTCGGCATTCAAGAGGAGCTACAACCTGAACTCAATCTTTTTTTTTTTTCACTTATGTTTATTCTTCCAAATTTATCTCCTGCATACCTACAAACCTCTACCCTCATAGAAGCAGCCTGCTCACCTGCCTCACTGCTGAGCAGATGGGTGCAAGCCTGGAGCTTCTAGAAGCCATGCTGTCAACATGTGAGAAGAAGAAGCCAACACAGAGAAAGCACACCTGAGTGGTGGAAAGAACGAGGTTCCTGATGACATCATTTGGGGACCAAGATAGGGCCTCAAGTAAATCTACATCTGGACCTTTTGGCTATAACATTTTTTTCTTTGCCTGATTCCTTTTTACCCCTGTATAACTGCAAGATTACTAATACATCCACCTACATTTCATGTCCCATTTTTAGGCCCTGACTCCTCCTCAAGGCCCTCCAGGGCATGGCAACAGCTCTTGTCTCTAACTTCCTATAATACTGTGGGCTGTATCACTCATGGGAGCCTTTCTGTACACAGTCTAGTGACAGGTATTTCTTAACCCCTTTCTATAGATGTGGTGCTTCCAATCCCTTCCCACACATCCCTTCAACCCCAACTTGCAAAAACCAACACCTAGTTCAGAGGTCGAAGGTACAGGCTAGGGCAGCCACAAGAACCCTGTGTGGTCATCCTGGGCCAATGATCTAAACTCTCCACTCCAGCTGAGTCTTGGACAGCTTCCAGCAGCCAGTCAGGTCAAGTTATCTGCCTACAGGGACCAGCTAGGGGTAGGAGGTAAAAATAAAGGTTTCAGAGTAGGTGGAAATAGAGGGAAAGGAGAGGTGGAAGTCAGAAGAGAAAGCCCCAGTCTCACACGGGCTGAGACTCACGGGCAGAGCCCAGGGGATGAGGCCAAGGAATAGACCAGCGGTGTGAGCAACAAGCCAGCTGGAAGCCAGGCCACCTGAGCACACTCTGTGCCTCCTGCTTGCTGTGCCCTTCCCTCTACTTAACCCTGAGATACTTCTCAGAAAAACCTACAAGGGAGCTCTCAGCATACTTTGGGGGGCAGAGGGGGTCAGGCCCAATTGAGGAAGCCAATAGCCATGAGCAGAAGTCTACTCTGTATGCCCTCAGCATCCCTCCTCCTGCAAAGGCCCAGTCTCACCCCCACTAGAGACTAAGGTAATGTGATGCAGCCAACACAGGGCACTTCAGGAACCCAGAGAGAGACTACCGGGAGGTACGGCATTGCCCCAGTCTTCTCCCGGGCCATGCTTCTCCACCACCATTGCCATTCAAGGACAGGAATGATTTCCTACAGTGTCCGAGAATTTGTAGTGCAAACAAGGTGCCATGGATGGGAGCTACAGGACACCAGGCTCCATGGCTTAATTAGCTAGGCAAGGATTTCAATGCTATTTCCTGATGGCCACCCAAAGAGCTCCAGCGTTATAGGGAACGATCTCAGGGCCCCCACAGAGGGTGGAAAGGAGATGGAAAACGAGAGCACAGATACCACTTCAACCTAGGCAGCTTCCTGACCAGCTGTCTATCTTTGTCTCTAGGGTTGGTTGGTTTGTTTGTTTGGGGGGGGGGGGAGGTTACAGTATGTTTTATTTATTTATACCATTTTAACCATTTTTAAGTACATAGTTCAGTGGCATTAAGTACATTCACATTGTTATGCAGCCATTACTACCATTTATATCCAGAACTTTTCCATCTTATTGAACTAAAGCTCTGTCTGTCCCATTAAAGAGTAACTCTCCATTCCCCCCTCCCCCAGACCCTGGAACCTACCATTCTGTCTCTATGAATGTGACCACTGTAGGAATCTCATGGAATTGGAATCATCCTATATTTGTCATTTTGTGACTAGATTATTTCACTTGGCATAATGTCTTAAAGGTTCATCTGTGCTATAGCATATGTCAGAATTTCCTTCCTTCTTAAGGCTGAAAAATATTCCATTGTCTGTGTATAGCACATTGTGTTTATTCAATCATCCAGCTATTGGGACGCCTGGGTGGCTCAGTCTTTAAGCGTCTGCCTTCAGCTCAGGGCGTGATCCCAGCGTTCTGGGATGGAGCCCCACATCAGGCTCCTATGCTGGGAGCCTGCTTCTTCCTCTCCCACTCCCCCTGCTTGGGTTCCCTCTCTCGCTGGCTGTCTCTCTGTCAAATGGATAAATAAAATCTTTAAAAAAAAAAAATCATCCATCTATTAACACTTGGGTTGCTTATACCTTTTAACCATTATGGAAAATGCTACTATGAACATGAGTGTACAAATATGTGCTTGTCCCCCCTTTCAACACTTTTAGGTATATACCCAGAAGTGGAATTGCTGGATGATATTGTAATTCAATTTTTAATTTTTTGAGAAATTGCCATACTCTTTTCCACAGTGGCTATACCATTTTACTTTCCCACCAACAGTGTACAAGAGCTCCAATTTTCTCCACCTCCTCAACAATAATTGTTACTTGTTTTTGGTGTTGATAATAGCCATCTTAATAAGTATACTTTTTTAAAAAGTTGCAGCTGGTAAGATTTGGAAACCACTACTCTGAAGCACTCAGAGGTCTCCGTTACCTTGTCAAGCCTCCCTGTCATCCTATTCACCCTGCATCCATTCTTTGAACCAGCAAATCCAAGCTGAGTGAGCTCTTCTTCCCCATCCTCCACCTCCTGGTGTATCATAGCAAGGCCCCAGCTGCACACCAGCCAAGCTTCGGATCCAGCCTGCCTACCTCATGCCCCGACCCCAGGCTAGTAGGCTGCTTATGACACATGCCCTCAGGAAGCTCCAAATGGCTTCAGACATTCAAGGACATGTCCTTTTTCTGGCCATCTACCTCCAGGCCAGTCATCTCAAGAGCCAAGGAAGCCAACAGCATGGTCACCAGGACATGAAAAGAACATGAGTCCAGAAATCTCTTGCTCAAAATCAGTCCATGCTACTACTAACCAGCTATGTGACTTCAAGACTTATGGAAGGCTAAATATTGTCCCCAGTAAAGAAGTCCATACCCTAATCCCTGGGACCTGCAAATGTGTTACCTTCCATGGTAAAAGGGACCCTGTAGGTAAGTTAAGGATCCTGACTGGAGATTTCCCAGGTGGGCCTAATGTCACACAAGGAAGAGTGCTTTCAAGAGGCAGGCAGGAGCCCAGAGAGAGAAGGTGGCAATTGACCATGGGAACAGAGCCTGCAGTGGTATAGCTGCAAGCCAAGGAACGTGGACAGTCTCTAGAAGCTACAGGAGGCAAGGAACACATTCTCCCCTGGGACCCCAAGAAGGAACCAGCCCTGCGGACATTTTTACTTTTAACTCTGTAAGGTTCACTGGACTTCTGACATCCAGACCTGCAAGAGGATAAATGCATGTGGTTTTAAAACATATGGGTTATGGTTGTTACAGCAGCAATATGAAACTAATACAGGACCTCTCTGGGTCTGCTTCCTCGTCTATAAGATCAGAGACTCTGAACTAAATACGTGCTAACTTCCTTTTCTAACAGTCTTGATGAAAAGAGCTAATCAGGTGCTTGTTGTGTGCCAGACCCCGTTCTAAGTCCTTTATGTACATTCCTTCTCTAAACCTCAAAACAAGGCTGTAAGGCACATAGCATTATCATCCCCTTACAGGTCAAGGAGGAACCCAGAGCCCAGGGAGGTAAAGTAACTTGCCCAGGGTCACACAGTCATAGGGAACAGAGCCAGGATTTGAACCCCAACAGTCTGGCTCTAGAAAACCTGTGCCCTTTACCACCAAGTAAGGCCAATATTGACGTCCTGCTCATAGATAAGGAAGCTCAAGACCTTTGTCAAAACAACACAGCTAGTTCGTAGCAAATCTAGACCTTCTGAAGCCAGGGCTGGTCTCACCGTTCCATCTGATTCCCAGATTCCCAAGGCATATTTGGACAAAATTCAGGACAACGAAGATCTAATTTCTTATTCCTAGAATCCAATTTTCACACAGATACCCCACCTCTGCCCTCCGCTCTCTCATCTTAAGTCCTCTGCTCTTTAAATGGAGTAAAATAAATTAACTACATCGATAGGTTTTCTCCTGCTCCTTCTTCCAACCTCACCAACTCCGTCTTCAGTCTGCCACCATAAATCACTGGCAATTCAAAAAATGGTTTCTGAGAAAATGGGCTTTCCTGGCTTGATGGATGTATAAATTTCCATCTCCTCCATACATGTCTTCCTTTTCAGAGGGAAAAAAATCTTTATTGGCGTTAGCACATTTATGAGTTTAAATAAAAACAAATACATCTCTATTGACTGTAGTTATTATGCTCAGTTTCATGCAACGTAAGTGCTTCAAATAAAAATAGATTGGTTGAAGTGAGCGTGTATCGGTCCCAATAATGATGCAACCGGTTTCCGTAGCGCACATGCTTCAGTTAATGTTCCCTCGGCTTGCAGGGGGGAAGCACATTGCTGCACGAAGCTTTTAGGCTCCATTTTCTAAGTGTCTACATGCTCTGGGTAGGTGTGAATGTTTATTACTGTCGTGAAATGCATCCAGCAGGCCAAGTCTGGCCTGTGCAAAAGAGACCAGAACGCAGTAGCTGAGGATGGGCCAGACAGGGTGGAAAATGCAAGTCCTGGGGGCGCCTGGGTGGCTTAGTTGTTAAGCATCTGCCTTGGGCTCAGGGCATGATCCCAGGGTCCTGGGATCGAGCCCCGCGTTGGGCTCCTCTGCTGGGAGCCTGCTTCTTCCTCTCCCACTCCCCCTGCTTGTGTTCCCTCTCTCGCTGGCTGTCTCTCTATCAAATAAATAAATAAAATCTTAAAAAAAGAAAAAGAAAGAGAGAGAGAGAGAGAGAGAAAGAAAGAAAGAAAGGAAGGAAGGAAGGAAGGAAGGAAGGAAGGAAGGAAGGAAGGAAGGAAAAGAAAATGCAAATCCTGTGCCCTGTAAGTCCAGCACCGACCCATCAAATGTGCATGTGGCCCCTACCACATACCTGCCACCTAAGCCAGGGCCAACCTAAGGATACTTAGAATTCAATTCTAAGAATACTTAGAATTACTTGCTTAGACCTGTCTCTGAATGGGATTGTAGCTCATGATAGGGGTGGCACCTCTCTGTTCTGCTCAACACAGATTCTTTGTTAGATTAAACAGACGGCTCTGGGCATCAGACTACTGGATTCAAATTCAAGCTCAAACATTTATGAGCACCAACTGTATACCAGAAGCTTCTCTAGGTACTGAGACTATAGCATTGAGCAAAATCTCTGCTCCTATGAAGATTACATTCTAGAGCAGGGGAGGTTTGGCTCCGAATAAGCCACAACTCTAGAACCTTAATTTCTTCATCAGTAAGATGGGGATAATAGCACCTGCTATATGGGAACGTTGTGAAATTTAAATAAAATTCCTCTAATATATTTAGCACAGGGTCTGGCACACAATGAGGGCTGAAAGTCTGCTACCAGCCTTACCTTCGTGAGTACGGGCTTCGGCCCACGCACCATTTTATATGCTTCTGGCCCCATCTCTTATGCCAGTCCCTGCTGCGGCACACAGCTCCCTGTGGCTGCTGACCGGTTCACAAAGGTGCAGGCCAGCAGTCCAATCACCTTAGGTCCATGTCTAGAACTCCTCACCTCCTACCCTAAGACTCCTCTGTTCATGCCAAGTAAGTAGCCTTGGCACCCCTGTATGTGCAATCTGGAATACAGTGGAGTTAGCATCGTGGGGAGAATCTTTAACCATGATATTGTGGGTTGAACTGCATCCCTCAAAATGATAGTTGAAATCCTAAACCCTCTATGACATAAAAAATACATATGCTCCCTCCAGGCCCACAGCTCCTAAAATTGCGGGAATTTCCAGAAGTCCTAAGTGTCCTTTGTATGCTAATGAGATGACTGGTGGCTGGAGGCTCCTGGATAGCCTGGGGATGGGAGCTGGTTATTAGGGGAACCAAAAGTGATTAGACGGTTGGAAATTTCAGCCCCACCCTTTACCCTACCCGCAGACCTCCCCCGGGAGGGGAGAGGGGTTGGAGGTTGACTTAATCACTAACTGGCAATGATTTGATCAATCGTGCCTACGTGATGAAGCCTTCCTAAAAGTCCCTAAAGTATTGGCTCCTGAGCTGATGAACTTGTACAAGTGCTGGGAGGGTGGCGTGCGTGGAGAGGACACGGAAGCTCGGCGCCCGTTCCCCCAACCCTTGCCCTCTACGCGCTGTTCCTGAGTTGTGTTCTCTTATAATGAACTGGTAATCTAGTAAGTAAGCAGTGTTCCTGAGTTCTGTGAGCTGCTCTAACAAATTACCAAACCCCAGGAGGCGGTCATGAAACCTCCCCTTTACAGCTGGCTGGTCAGAAGCACAGGCGACAGCCTGGATTACAACTGGCCTTTGAAGGATGGGGGAACAGGGAGAGGAACAGTGTCATAGGGCTGGGCCCTTCACCTGTGGGAATGAACTCCATCCCCAGGTAGAGAATGCCAGAATTGAGTTAAATGGTAGGACACCAGGCTGGTGTCAGAGACTGGCCTGGAGGGACACCCCTGGTATTAGAAGAGAAGTATTCGGAGTAGCCCTGTGAGCAGGAAAAACAGAACTTTCCCCCCTTCACTCCCATACTTGCAAATGGGACCTTATTTGGAAACGGGGTCTTTGGAAATGTATTCAAGTCCTAACTTGATAAGGTCATCCTAGATCAGGGGAGTTTCCTAAATCCAATGACTGGTATCCTTATAAGGAAAGAAGGGGAAAAGGCCATGTGAAGACAAACAGAAAGCACAACTGATAAAGGAACAGAAGGCAAGCTGAGGGCGAAGCAGAAGCTGACACCCCACAATCCCCCCCCCCCCATGGGATATATGTGACATTCCTCAGGCACTCCTGGCTGCCCTAAAGCTAAGGAAAGGAAAAACAAATAGTTAACTTATGGAGATCACAATCCTGTAGGACCTGAGTCTCCCCTGTTTACAAATGTCTTAGCGATCTACAAGAACAAAGCATTTCTATCAATAACTTAGCTTCCAGAAAGAAATGTAGATGCAATTAAACGTCCTTATAATCTGCAGCCCATTGACAGATACTTGAAGTGGGCAGAGTGTAATGTTCCTCCAGGAAGTTCCCACCCATCTTCATGTTAATGCCTTGATAGATGGAAAACAACCTTAATTTGACAATGGCAGGGCCAATCCTTTGAGTCTTCTTTAACATATGAAAATCCTTTGAAACCTCTCTTTTCCTTACCTACCCCAACCCCATAGTATATAATCAGCCACCCCTCATAACCCCAGGGCAGCAGCTCTTTCTGCCCACGGGTCCTGCCCCATGCTTTCATAAAACCACCTTTTTGGCACTGAAGATGTCTCAAGAACTCTTTCTTGGCTGTGGGTACCAAACCCCAACATTTCTACATCACTGGGATGTTTTTCACGTGGTCACATGTTGCATGGGGACTATCACTAAGTCACCCATAACTGTGGCCAAATTAATAGTGTATCCCTGGGGCACCTGGGGGGCTCAGTCCATTAAGCATGTGACTCTTGATTTTGGCTTAGGTCTTGATCTCAAGGTTGTGGGATCCTGCCTGCAGTGAGCTCCTCGCTCAGTAAGGAGTCGGCTACTAGATTCCCTCTCTCCCTCTGCCCTTCCTCCCTCTAAAATAAATAAGCAAATCTTTAAAAAATAAAATAAATAGTGCATCCTTATTTGGGCCCCCCTTCCTTCCTTGCTTTGCTCTTACTGGGTCAGGACCCCCCAATAACGGACTCCCACATAAGCCATCTGTCTCTGGTTCTGCTTTCTGGGAAACCCAGGTTAAGGCTGCTGGTACCTGGCACATAGTTGACATTCAACAAACACTGATTGAATCAATGAAAATGTGAAGAAAGACCCAACCCAACTCTCAAGAGGCTTTCAAACAAATTATCAAAATAAAAATACATACAGTGTAAGGAAATAAATTATAGGGGCATTTGGAGGACAAAGAGAAGAACTTGAAACTCCCAGCTGCCTGACCCAGCACAGATGGTTAAGAGGGAACAGCCACTTCTACCATTTTCTATGACTTTCATCCCTGGTCTCTCCATGAACTTATCAATCAGGGTTCTTAGAATGCACTCTAGTTTAAGAAAAGGAATTTATTAAAGGATGCTAGGTAGCTCACGGAATTTCCAAGTGGACCTGTCTCTGATGACAGGGGACTACAAAGCCAGGAGAAGAAGGGCTTGGCAAACTGGTGCCTGCTGTAACCGGAGAATCCCACAGAGTGATCTTGGCCCTGGGGATCTCACTCTAATCCACAGGTGAGTCAAGAAGAGGGAACTGAACCAACCAACCCTCTATTAAAACCCCGGGCCCAGGGTAAGCTGATCACAATCTCTTTTCTAGGGCTTTCAGACATCACTAAAACATACCACGCTTTCCTACCTGGTAAGTAGCTACACCAAGATTCCAGCCCAGGGTCCAGGCCCTTGATGTTCGAAGTGTGGTTTGTGGACAAGCGGTCTGCTATCTTCTCTCAACTCCACGGTTCCCAGATCTAGCTGACCATTACAATCCCCTAGATAACTTTTTTTAAAATGAAGATTCGTAGGCCCCACTCCAGGTCTTACTGACTTAAAGAATAGGCCTGGGGTGGGGCCTAGGCAGCTGTGTTTTTAAGCTCCTCAGAGGTTCTTGTGATCAGCTGGATTTGGGAACTGCCACCCTACAACATACAGCTTTTGTCCCCCAGTAACCCTCCTCGCAGCACCGTGACAATCCCAGAAAGGCCATAAGGCTAGCATTCCTGGGAATCACCTGGCAAACCTGACAAATGTGCAGACTTCTGGTCCCCCCACCAGAGACGCAGATTTCATCAGGTCTGGACAGAGCCATCTGAAGACTGCAGGAGGCCCCTGTACTCTTACTGTGGGGGCACCACCCCACCTCATAATGAACAGATTGAAAGCCATCTGCATCCCACATTAAATATACATGACGTGTAACTATGTGAGAGTGAACGGGCTTGTGGTTGAGGAGCTGACAGTTACATTTCTAAATATTTAATTAAACATTTATTATTTTTGATTTTACAACTTTCTTTTTATATCTTATAGCCAATATTTTTCTTCCTCGGGGCTCAAATGTTTCTGCAGGCCCCTGAATTGCTCCTAAGTTTTTTCACCCTGAAGCACTGAATGGATACAGTGGCAGTGAGCCCAAGAAGAGCCCAGGACTCTGCATTTCAATAGCACCTGAGGGTCACCCTGGTGAGGTGGTCCACAGACCAGACCTTGACCACAGTCGGGCCTCCAGCCTCCAGAGAAGTGACGGTGGGTCTCCAGCACAAGCCTGCATTAGGATTGGCTGGCTGGGAGGAGGAGGGAAGGCAAGAGTTCTGCTGACTGCCTGGAACACCCCGCACTTTCAGAGAAGCCTCCAACCATGGCGTCTCCCCAGTGAGAATCACCTCAACACAGCACGCAGGAAATGCTGCAACTGCCCATCCTGTTCGGCACGGCTCAGCCTGCCCTGGGACCACAGCTGGCCCACGCCAAGGAAAACCAGCCGACCTTGAAAGGATCAGAAGAGGATTACAACGTGCATAACCAGGTTAGGAAGTAGTCAGTTGTAGGAAACATAATTATTTACTTTGGAAAAAAGAAGGCTAGATAACCCATGATGGCCTTCAGGCAAATGATGAACAATTATGTGGGTAGGGGGCCTCCTTGCCTGAGCCTGGGCATCTGGCTTAGTGGGGAACCCAATGGGGTAGGCCTGCCAGAGCTTCTTTATGGGGTCTCAGGATCTTTCTGGAGGAACTCACAATCCATGGAAGCCCAGGGTCAGAAAGGAGAGCTGAATCTAGGCAGCCTTTCAGACTCACTCCCAGCCAGTCCTCATGGGAACCAAGTCTGAAGTCTGGAGGGCTGGGGGATGCTGGAAATAAAACTGAAGAGGGACATCTCAGGAGAAAGTCTGTGAGACCAGGACAGATGCAGGGTGCTACCTCCCATCAGAGCATGATCCCAAAAGTACACTCAAAGGAATTCTCTGTCTTTACCCTACTTTCACCAATCCATGCTTTATACAGGTGCAGGGACAGCCTTGGTGGCTCACCGGCTTCAAAGAAAGGGTGGACAGGCATGGAGAGGTATCATGGGAAGGGTGGGAGCACCACTGGCAAATAGTGGGGGAGACTGGCAAGGGGAAGAGCCCAGTGGGCTCAGGCAAACCCTGAGGTTCCAAACCAGCTCTGATGCCATCACTTAAGACCCATTCCCCTGGACACTCCCAGACATACCAGGGACAGAGGGCTGAGGTCCCAGATAAGCAGGTAAAGTCAGGAGCCAGGGAACCAGTCATGGCCATCCACATGACCCCCCGTATCTGTAAGGCCTGGGAAATATGTTGGTGGGGTGAACAGTGAGTTGTGGTGACCAGATGGCCAACAGAGGATCAAACAGGGAGCTTAAAGGCACTGACCTTGATCCTTCCCTGAAAGGCAGATGCCCTGGGTACATCAACGAGCACAGTTAGCGTCTACAGATGTGAATCAAACTGAGAGGTGGCAATCAACATCTACCCCGCTGGCAGCTACAGATCAGCTGGGTGATTAATGTACATTAATACAACTAATCCTTCCCACACCTCCAAAGACAGACATGGTTATCCTCATTTTCAGAGCAGAAAACAGGCACAGAGAGGTTTCATCTCTTGCTCAAGGTCACCCAGCCAATACACAAAGGAGCTTGTATTTGAACCCACTTTGGTCTAACTCCAGCACACAGGTCCTCAACACCTGTACTATTGGTGCAGCCCTGGTGACAGAATTCATGAAAAAATGGAAGCAGGTCCTGCTGGGAACACGTGGGCTCTGGGTTTAAGGATCTGCATCCATGCAGCCCTCCTAATATGGTAGTGGGTGAAACTCATCCTCTAATTACACTGCTGATGGGAGTGGCATGGGGATCAGGAGTCAAGCACATCCTATGCTTCACTCTCTACCCACAGCCTGCTGAGTTCCCAAAGAGCCACTGCCTACCTCCCACTGCCTGGCCTGCCCCAGGGGACCCAGAGCGCCAGTGTCTAATGGGTTGACTGTGCCAGCTTCCCAGAGAATAAAAACAGTACCCCCAAAGACACCAGACCCCTGCCTCTGCATCATTCTTCCCCCCATTTTGTCCCCCCAACACGCACACTACTAGTGACCTCAAGTTTGGCTTCTGTAGTCACTCTGGATCCAGGACTGCAGGGCTCTGTAGCCATAGGAACAGACGTTCCCCTTGCACATGGCTGGATTTGGATCTCGGCAGTGATGGACAAGCATCATTGACCAGGGTGGATGGGCAGCTGCAGATAATAAGGAGGAGGCACCAGCCCCCCTCCCTTCCCTCTCATTTGCAGAACAGTTGTCACCTCCTTTTCAAGGCAAGGGAGGGCAAGGACAACTCAGAGAGTTGTGCACACCCACCCCACACCCTCCACACCATTGCTCCCACGCTGAGTACCCCAGCCAGGACACCCAAAAAGCATCAGAGCCACACCATCCACCCAGCATTTCGCAGGCCCCTGTAGTCTCTCTCCCCCCTCCCCTTCACCAAATGTCTCTCAGTGCTTACTGTGCTGTGACGGAATGACCCTTCTGTTAGTGTACTGTCATCACTGTTGTATGGATATGCAACTATGGTTCAAGAAAGACCTCAAGCATGTTACAGAAAAGGGCATGGAGACTATGCCGTGCTCATTCCTGAATGGAAGGACTACACCTGATTTTTATTTTCTTTCTTTCTAAATGTACTTTATTCTTTTAATTACTTAAAACTAACTGTCATGTCATGGCCATGGGCCTTCTTTGTTGAGAATGAGGTCCTTCATGTAAGTCATTCATAATGACAAGCCCCACGTGGCACAAATTACCTGTGGACAGGGGTTATCCTGAGGCCTGAAGCAATTAGAAAGTACCAGAAGAATGTATGGAACAGGAGGGTCTCAGAGACCCATGGAGACAAGCTGGCTGGGGTTGGGTCAGAATCCTCTATGTAAATTGGAGGTGTCTGTGTGTCTCATATGTTATGTATTTTTCTCTTTAGTTTCCTCTGAATCTCTGAACCTTTTGGCTGTGCTAAGAAGGACTAAGAAAAAATTGTGCCTGCACTGGGCTCTGACCTTTAAAGGGAGAAAGAGCACATCCCTGGAATCACTGTTTCAGTGATCAAGGGGAACCCTTCCCCACAAAGGCCACAGAAACTCAGGGAGCCCTTGAGTTACATGATCCTTCCCTACCTGTAAGGCTTTCCTAACAACGCTGAAATGTTTGTTTTAAATAAGGATTATTAAACTGCGATGGTTTTAATAAAGAACGTGATTTGTTTGAGTATACACATACACCTCCCCAACACACACACACACACACACACACACACACACACACACAAGCTTGGTTCAACCCAGCTGACCATCCTCGCTCTCAGAAATACTCCTTAGTCACCAAACAGCAGGGCTCCCTCCAGGAAGTACCCACCACATAGCTGTCTCAGTGAAGGTCACCCCTTTGTCACAGACCTGAGAGGTCAGCGGTATAGAGCCTGCCACCCGGGTTTGTAAATACAGTGTTACCAGAACACAGCCACAGCCACTGTCCATGGCTACTTCTGTGCCACAACAGCCAAGCAGAGCCTCTGCAACAGAGACTGTATGGCCCACAAAGCCAAAACTCTCACCTGGCCCACTGCACGTCTGCCGATGTCTGTAGCAGGCCAAGACAGGAAGGAAGCTTCCCAGTGTTGTGCTATGAGCAGCCCAAAGACAGATCACAGGCCAGGCCACCCAGGGCAGAAGCAGGGCTCAGATGGGGCACACACGGCTCAGGACCCTGAAATCCCCTCCCGGCCTGCTTACTCTCATGCTCAGCACCTGTTTCCAGGACTGCTAGAGGACAGTGAACGTGGCAGAGAACCCAGGACTCGGTAGTGTGGAGTCAGGAGGACTTGGGAATCACCAAGCAAGACTTCTGGGATTATATATTCTCTTCTGCAAAATGGTTTTGATAATCGAATCTCTCTAATAGGAATGCTGTGGGAATCAAACAGGTATTCCAAGTCACATGGTTAGCATAGTACCTGCCAGACAGTAAGCACTGAACAAGTATCAGCCCCCAGCTAGTGCTAGTGCTGGAATCAGTAACAGCACCGCCATTAACCCACACGGCCTTGCTCTAGGGAAAGCAGCCGTCCACTTTTCCCAACAGGACCACAGCAGTGAAAGGCAGGACCGAGGAAGGACACTGTTCACAGCCCAGCACCTGGAAACCAAGGTGGGCTTAGAAGATCTTTTGGCTGCTGGGTGCCTATAGCAAGGTGTTACTCCTCTGGAATTATTTCAGTAGAAGTTTTCTCAGGGATATCAGCCCCTAATTGCACAGCACAATGCATGCGTGCACACATATGAAACTAGAGAGACTGAGGACACCTTCAAATTCCTTATGTGGTAGTTATGAACGGAGAGGCCAGAATGACACCACATTTTGCTATTTCCTCATGTTTCAAGAATTAATTTCTAAGTTGTTTTGTTTTTCTTGAGTGCATTTTGTAGACTGATCCGTGCAAACAGCCCAACCATGCAGACTCTACTACGGCCCCTGAGGCAGACAACCCCATAGGAGGAGAGGTGGGCACGTGAGCAGAATGAGGCCAGGGACGTGGGTTCTAGAGATGCCAGATCAGAGACGTTCCTACATATTTTTCCCATCCATGTGAAGCTTTGCACAGCTACCTACTTTTCTGCAGACCTTCCCCTGTCTTCAATGCTGTCTTCATTTTCTCAGTTAGCTTCCAATACACTTTTAACACTTGCTAATCTCCCTTTTTAAAAAGAGGCTATTGGCCAAACTAATCAGTGGATCACTGCAGTCCCAGCTGAGGGATGGGAAGCAGAACTCTGTGATACCACATTTTCTCAGGTCTGAGAAACTCTTAGTTATAAAAGTCGTCATTGATTTAGTAACAGCTCTTTGGGGAGGAAGAGAACAAAACACTACACCTAAAATATACACATTGACTGTAAGGCAGGAAAGGATTACAGATACATGAAAATGGGGAAAGGGTCTTAGAATAGAGGAGAAAATCAGAAAAATTACAACAGCAACCACAGCTACCATATATTGAGCAGCTACTGTATTCCAAGGACAGTGCCAGGTGCCTTGCCTTGGGTTTCCTCCCTGAATCCCTTCCCCCTTGTAAAGTAGATACTGTGAACCCATTTTACAGATAAAGAAACTGAAACTCTGGGAGCCTTCATCCCTAGAACAGTTAAGCCCAAAGTAACCAAATCCAGAGCAGCAAAGCTCTAGACTTTTTTACATCTCACACTCTAAGAACTGGCCCCAGGGTTCCACCAGAGACTGCAGCCAGAAACCAAGACCCCGTGAGATAAGCCCAGTCCCTTCCTCCGAAAGAAGAGGCCACAGAGCAAAGATGCTTACTGAGGCCTGAGCCCTCCCTCCCCCTGAGCACTCCAGTCTCCCAGTTCAATAAAATATTTAAGAAGATGTGCTCACATGATTATTAAAACTAGGATGGAAGAGGATTGGAAGAAGCAGGTGTCAGCAAGACACAGTGAGATTGTGGGGAAGGGAGGGAAAGTTCCCTCCCCTGCACAGGAAGCCAGCGGGCCATGCCCCTCCACAATCCTACTCCCAGGCCAGTGCCCTCTGCTTCCCCTGCAAGCTCCCTGCTTCCACCTCCCCCACCGTCCTCAGGAGCTGGGCCAGGTAGAGCTGGAAATTACCTTTAGTTGGTCTCCTAATTGCAGATATCAAGCAGGAATCCAGTCAATCCACAGCAGGCAGAGAGGAATCGATTCCAGAACTGCCCATGTCCCCCACTTTTCATCCTCATGGCCCAAAGGCCGCATCGTAAGACCTGTGACGGGCACTTACAGTTGCCCCCTGAGTAACTGATAGAGAACCCCCTAGGACTTACCTAGCCCCTCCAATGGACTACCTCCCTTCCCCTGACAGTTCCAGGAAGGGGAGGTCTGGCAGAGAATGGGATGACCCCACTGGCCCTTAACCCTGTAATCGTGCACATTACCTTCCTGAGGTAGTCATCTGCCCAAGACACACAAGAGGTGGCAGAGCTTAGACTCAAATCCAGGTCTGCCCAACTCCTAGCCTCTTTCAGTTTAAATGTCGCTTATTAAGCACCTACTGTGTGCCTGCGATGCTCCCTGGACAGGGAGCTGGAGAATACAAAAATGAACCAATATGGTACCCGTCACTGAGACACAGTGGGACCCAACAGTCCCACACCCGTGTGCACATCTACAATCACCAGGAGAAGGTATTTTTTTAGTAAGGATTCCTGACCTCCATTCCAGAAAATTCTATTTCTGTACATTTAGGGAGGGAGCTAAGAAAGCTATACTTTTTAAAGACTTCCCAGGATGGAAGTGGATAAGTTGAGGGGAAATTTTTTTTTGTTTCTTATTAATATATATAAACATATATTTAAATAATGAGATTGTATGAGTGACATTTACTTTGTATGGGGGAAGGGTCAGTAGTTGTCAAATTAAAATTTTTCTAATTAAGTGAAAGGCTCCCCTGGTGATTCTGAAAGTGCAGCAAGGTTTAGGAACTCAACACACGCAGTGTTGCCTCCAGCATTTCTCGGGGATTAATGCCCACTTTGATAAGAGCAGTGGAACAGGGAGCAATGTCAGCTAATGCACGAGTTCATTCACACTAAGATTTTAGAGGTTGAATAATATGCCACTCTCCCAAGGTACCACCCTTTTAAAACAGAACTTTATGGAAAAGCAGTGTTTACCCCGAAAGAATAAATCCCTAATGGTAAAATATAGGCACCAGCAGAGCTATTTTGAGGCAGGAGAGTCTCCTGGCTTCTTCAAATAGCACAGCAGCTGTCCACAAGAAAGAATCAGGGCCTAAGCGAGTTCCACGAGGCCTTGTCCAGAGCTGGGGGAAGAACCAGATGCTTCATCAGTGACGCAAGATGCTGTTTATGCTTCAGCTTTATCTAGTCGCAGGGAGGGTAAGGCCTAGTGATTTATAGGCCAACCACTGCTGGCAGCTGGGTCCATCTGCAATGGCTAGCCAGCTCAGGGCTGCCTCAACCGAAATCCTTAAATCAACCAGCCAAGCCCAGGAGCCCTCCACTGGGAGAAGGACACTACACTGGGAACAAGGGCCCCTGGGAAGCCCTGAAGGTTCCCACTGGTCAATGAGACTAAGCATCCATCCTCAAGATCCCAAAGAAAAAGCCAACCACACCTACTCAGGGACCCTGTGATCTGGCTAGGAAAAGACAACAAACCCACATGTCAAGTATGAAAGCAAGATAAGGGAGAATGATGAGGCTGAGTGACTCCTGGAAACCACAGCCCAGCAGGGAGGATGGAATAATCTAGCAACAGTAAGCCTAGATGACGGCTAACACCTATAAAGGTGCCATGTGCCAGGCACTGTTCTAACACTTCGTGTGCATTAATTCATGTAATCCTCAAAGCAGCCCTCAATGTGCATTGTACAAATAAACTGAGGCCCAGATGTTAAACACACACAGCTAGCAAGTGCAGGAGCTGAGATTAAACCCAAGCAGTAGGACCCCAGAGCAACAGTGTGCTGGGACACGCTTAACCACTGGCTTTCCAGGGGGCAGGGCCCTGTTGCATCTGCTGATTTCCATGGTGTACATACCCCTGCCGTGGCCAAGATCAAGCTACCCACGTGGCACGACTGAACCCAGAGCTGGGAAGAGATGGGCAACAGCACACCTTCATATAATATTTCCACCATACAGATATCACAGACACAACTACAAAAGCATAGACAATAGTGAAGGTAATAAAACAAGAAGTTTTACTTCTTGAGTTCTGAGTACCTATTACCTTTGTTTTTAATAGATTTGTAAGTCATAGAATTTTTAATAGTGACTTGAGTAATCAGCTCCCAAAATTTCTAAAAATTTGGAAATTGGCTCTCACCTACTGATGCCCACCGGCGCAAGCACCCCTGATCCAGGGCTGCTATGTTACGGAAGAAAACGGGATGAAAGAGGACACAACCACTATTCTGAAGGGATCTTACGTGGAAGGACAATGAGTCAGTCCCATGTGCAAGACCAGATTCAAGATTACAAGCAGAACCTTACAGACACAGCTGTCCAAAGACAGAATTGACTTCCTCGGTAGGTACCAAGTGGCCTATCAGAGAAATCCAAGCAAAGACTAAACAACTAATTGACAACTAGAGAGAATGTCAGCTCCAAGTTACAGTTAGATTAGAAGAGTGTTGGGCATCTGGGTGGCTTAGTCAGCTAAGCGTCTAACTCTCAGGTTCAGCTCAGGTCATGATCTCAGTGTCGTGGGATTGAGCCCCGTGTCCAGCTCCCCACTCAGCGGGGAGTCTGCTTGAGGATTCTCTCCCTCTCCCCTCCACCCACTTGCGCGCTCTCTCTCTCTCTCAGGTAAATAAATAAATCTTAAAAAAAAAAAAAACTGTTTCCCAAGCAGCTGTTTGAAATTTAATACTGAGATACTTAGTCATAAAATCAATTTAATCAGGGGCGCCTGGGTGGCACAGCGGTTAAGCGTCTGCCTTCAGCTCAGGGCGTGATCCTGGAGTTATGGGATCAAGCCCCACATCAGGCTCCTCCGCTATGACCCTGCTTCTTCCTCTCCCACTCCCCCTGCTTGTGTTCCCTCTCTCACTAGCTATCTCTATCTCTGTCAAATAAATAAATAAAATCTTTAAAAAAAAATCAATTTAATCAGTTATAGGGTCAACATTTTTAAATGTAATATTACTGAAAATATAAGCATAGTAAGGGTAAGTACTGCTTTGTAAAACTCTCATACTTTATATACTTAGTATTTACGTGCATATATGAATGTGTATGCTGCATATTGGTTCATGTAAAAAACATGTAATATATATTTTTTACTATTAGTCATAATCAAAGAAGTTTGAGGAGTATTGGAATAAATGATAAGGTCTCATCTAATCTTGAGAGGCCATGATTCCCTATGTTATTAGCTGTCATTTGATAGGCACTTCCTGCTTCACCAAAAGGACAAGAATGGGGATGGGGGCTCATTGCCACATACATCTCCAGCCCCTGGCCATACATCTGGACCACTGAATGTCCTTCTTCAAAGACACGTTCAGTGAAGGGGACAGTGATGGAAATGATAAGAACTGTTTTCCCCCCAAGGGTAGGAGCTCAGTCCCATGCAATTCATCCACGAAGAATTAAGCCTGAGATGATGCCACCCTATGGCCTCTCTCCCCGGAACTGTCCTCCACTGGCAGAAAGTGCTCTGCAGAGCCAGTCCGGACCACAGGATGCTGCACCAGAATTTACGGTATGGAAAAGGCAGGAGAGGGACTCACAAATGGAGACTAAGAGCCTATGCAGAACATTCGCCTGGAGCTCTTCAGAAAGGAGGAAGGGGAAGCTTCCATCGCAGGAAGAAGGGTAAACTCACACCCAGAGCTGAGGCAAGAGAGGCAGGTGAGGGTGGCTGGAGGTGGGGACGTACCATATAGGAAAGCCTAGGAAAGGAAAAAGGAGAAAGGAGCAGGCAAGATGACAGGTGTCATTTAGTCCAGAAAAGCCACATGGTAACAGAAAACCGCAGCGCCCAGAATTTGGGTACTTGTAACTATTTATGTCTGCTGCCCCCTCTAAATTCTAAATTCCATGAGTTCTGAGACTTATTGGCTGGTCTCTCCCTGGTACCTCCTCAGAAAGCAATAAATATTTGTTCACTCAACAGACAAGCTTATGAAAGTGGGACTATTACAACAGCAAGCCCTGCCCACCCCAGACCTGACCTGCCTCCCATTTTCAAAATCACTAACAGATTACAGCCCCCAATAATGCTGGATCTGGGGCAAGGACTAGAATCCACCCACTCAACGTTCACTTGAGACCCAGCTACGTCCCAGTTGCTTTTCCAGGTGGCCAATAGTATTAGCCAAACCAAGATCTTGGTGGGATAGCCACGGGCTTCTAGATTCACAAATGCTAATCCAACAAGCCAGTCTGCCCAATTACCAAGGGGAAGTCTCTCTCCCAACTGACTTAAAAAACTGGTGGTAGAACACTGAGAGCAAGCAGGAGGGTATATTTCACAGTTCCTATCCCCAGCTCTCCCACCCATACCGAGGAAAGTGCTGAATAAGGCAGAAAACTCTGGCTATTAGAACTAAAGTCTGAGTTCAGGATACTTTGCAAAACGGTGACACAGACAGACCTAGGAGTGTGCATGCGTGTGTGCGCGGGCACACGCACGCACACACACCTGCATGCACGCCCTGCCCTAAGAGAAATTTCAGGGGAGGTTTTGGGAGGCACCCCCTGCGGAGGGAAAGCTGAGCAGACAGGACAGAGCTGGCCTCCCCAAACCAGGGCTCAGGAAGCACAGCAGGAAGAAGGCAGACTTGGAAGTCAAAGAAGCCAGCTCTCACCTTTTGACTTTGTCCTTCACAAACCAAAAATTTCTGAACTTGCCTGAGACTCAATTCCCTTGCCCGTAAAGGAGATA
The DNA here is from genome assembly GCF_023065955.2 of Ursus arctos. NCBI lineage: Eukaryota > Metazoa > Chordata > Mammalia > Carnivora > Ursidae > Ursus > Ursus arctos. The sequence goes on from NW_026622930.1 coordinate 23,475,258, forward strand.
CCATGATCTCTCTTGCAGGGTCATCTTAAGGAGCCGTGAATGTGCCAGACATAGCAGATGTGTAAGAAATAGTTGTTGACACAGACACTGAGAACTGGGTGGCCATGATGTTCTTCGCTCCCAGCCACACCAACACCAGGGTCGTTCCTGGACAGTTGCTGGCACCCCCTACCCCGGGCAGGCAAGCAAGCTCAGCAACAGATACAATGATGAGCCTTTTTCTAGAGCCAACCCTCACCACCCCCTCTCACTCTTCTCTCACGAACGTGGGCTTTGCCTGCTTCCCTAACACTCCAGGGAACTTGCTTCACAGGGTATTTCTGCTTTCTCACTCCCTCCTCTACTCCTTTTTCTGCTCAAACCCTCCCTTCTAATTCCCTCAGTAATTGGATCTCCTTTTCCTTCCCTCCCCAGATACCTAACATGATTCCCCATCTTACTCTAGATCTCAGACTGAAAGCAAAAGTGAAACCAATCAAGAATGAAGGGATGTCTACTTTCATCGTGTTTATTTGCTTTTTAAATGTTTTAGCTACTTACATCAGAAATGGAGGGGGAGAAAAAAAAACACCACTTACGGAGCCAAAGTTCGCCCAGAAGCCTTGGAATTCAGAAACAAGTAGAATTAAGGAGAAAAAGAAATACTTATCCCATTAAGAATTACTCAGAAGAAATAAGTTCACCAGATTGCAGGATACGGAATCAACATACAAAAATCAATTGTATTTCAATACACTTGTAATGAACGAACAGTCTAGAGATGAAATTAAGAAAACAATTCCATGACAATAGCATCAAAAAGAATAAAATACTTAGGAATAAACTTAACAAAGAAGTGTAAAATTTATACTCTGAAAACTACAAAACATTGTTGATATTAATGGAGACCCCCAAAAAAAAAAAAAAAGGAAAGCCATCCCACAGCCATGGATTATTAGACTTAATATTGTTAAGGTGGCAATATGTGCCAAATGGATCCACAGAGTCCATGTAATTCCTATCAAAATCTCAGCTACTTTTTTTTTCAGATATTGAGAAGCTGATCCTAAAGTTTCTACGGAAATTCCAAAGATCCAGAATAGCCAAAACAATCTGGAAAAAGAAAGTTGCAGGACTCATATTTCCCAATTTCAAAGCTACAGTCATCAAGACAGTATGGCACCTGCAAAAGGATTCGATACATAGATTGGTGGAATGAAATTGAAAATCCAGAAAAACTTTTTTATGTCTGGCATATATAGGTTTGTAATTAATGTTAGCTCTTTAGAGGTCCTCTTCCCTATTCCCTTGCCATCATGGACCACTGGGGACTCAGCTCCACGTGTGGCTCTTCCAATGCACTTGGCCAGGGTATTTCTTGATTGAATTAACAAGGGGAGTTGCATTTTCAAGGCAATTTTTTTTTTTTTTTTTGTCTTATATAAAGGGAAAAGCAGCAAGGAAACCAAGAACAAAACACACCCAGGAAAAAACATCCCAAGAGCCAAGACTATGAGGCCTCCACACTAACTTCCCTCACAGAAAAGGAGTAAGGTGCAAGTCAGCCCATGGGTCTAAATCACCCAACACTGGTTGTAGGAGTCAGTTCCAGAAGTCAGGACCTCCTCAAACCCAGTCTACAACCTCCAAGCTTATGCTTCTCAATCAAGGCTACTTCAGCCGTAAGGAGTAGAAATATGACCAACAGTGGCTTAAACTATAGTTATTATTTACTGGGCAAGAAGTAGAAGTAGATACTCACAAAATAAGGACCCCAAGTCAGCCAAGCCTTCGGAACCTAGTTCCTCATGACACTGCATTTCACTCCTAGTCATAACATGGCCGCCACACACTAAGCATCATATCCCACAACAGTATCCAAAACAGTATTCAGGAGAGAGAAGAGCAGGAAAAAAAAAATGGCTTTTTTCCTTCATACTTCTCACTTATCAGGAAGGAAACATCTTTTTAGAAGTCCCCAACCGTCTTACCCCTACAGCTCCTTGGCCAAACCTTGGTCACTACAGACTATGAAGCAGGGAAGGAGAATTGGAATTAGCCCACCCTGATCTTATTTTAAGCACCTTCCCAGATTCGCTTAGCCTGCCTTGCTCCAGGAGAGGGCTCTGACCACCGCTTCCTCCAGCTCATCTCCTGACATGACCAGACTAGCTCAGCCACCCTGAAGGTGAGCGCTGGGCTTTGATGCGGCCCTCCCCGCCCCCAGCAGCAGCTCTGGCTCCCAGGCCTGGTGGGATAGTGGAGGCTATGGCTCCTACCACCCTTTTGTATCTGTGTACTGTACGATGATACCAAAGATTTTGACTATGGAAGTGGACAAAAAAGAAAGAAAAAAATGAAAAGTGCACGCTCCTCTTCACCTTCTTTACTTAAAACCATGAGCTGTGCACACACGTACTGAAAAAGTTTCCAGACCACCCAAGGGTAATAAGTGGTTAAGAGAAACAGGTACAGGTCTCCCCCCGCACACAAAAGTTCATATAATTACACATTTCCTTCACAGAGCATTAAGTTCACTGAGAAAAATTGATCCGTTCTCTTGTTTCTTGCCTGTTTTTAAACCCTTTTGACCTGTCTCAGCAAGGGGCCCTGGTCCTGCCAGCCCCCACGGAGAAGCGTGGAGGGCACAGGGCCTGGCTGGCAGCCGAGGTCGAGCCCTGCTTACAAATCATGCTCTGGCCATGCTTCAGGCAAATTTCCACCTGGTACTCAGAGAGCAGCAACCTTTAGATTAATCCTGAATCTGTCAGCTTCCATCATGTGCATTCGCATGGGAAACATGGGGGCGGGGGGTGGGTGGCTGGATCTGAGCGCCAACTCTTCGCTCACACTGCCCTTTTCTGCCCGAGGCCCCCATCTGCTGCCCCTTCTCAGCCTGGTTCCCACATGAATCCTTCCTGTCCTGACTCTCGAATGTTCTTCCTCACTTCTCCTGTCTCTCTAGCCATCTCCCTTCTCTGCAATTCCCTGGCAGGTCAGAGCACCAGCTCTGGGGTCACAGGGCTGGCCGTTCCAGCCCTGAGCCCATCGCTTACTGGCCAGGTTACTTGGTTTCCTTATCTGCATAGGAATAATGCTCGCTCTCGGGGTTGCTGTGAGGACTAAATGAAGTATTAAGAGCTAACGGCGTTCCAAGCACTTACAAAGAACGGGTCACTGTTCTAGATTTACAGATTACCTCAACGGTCAGGGCAAAGGCTCAAGACAGTGTCTGGAATATACAGGTGCACAATACGTGCTAGCTATGGTTACGGTATCATCATTACTATTCAGGGGTCCTCTTCCCTGAGCCCCTTGCCCCTCTGGCCCCCAGGACTTCATTCCTTCACTCAGCAGTCATCTGTTGCCTGTCCACCCTGGGGGTGGCCCTGGGCTGGAATAGGGGAGGCACCATACCGTGCAAGAGTTCGCAGACTAGCCAAGGGTTCCCCTGCTCTCGCTGGGCTGCCTGAGGTGGTCTGGGCCCAATCAGCATGAAAGTGCACTACAAAGCTGTCACTACTCAGCGGGACAGTTATTTTGATAACGGCATCTCTCAGCAAGAGCCAGCTTGGGTCACTCTATCCAGAGCTGGACTTTAATCCTGCTGGGGGCCCCCCAAACCTGTGGGTGGCCTGGCATAGGTTTTGTTCATCCCCAGGCACCCCATAGCCTCTCTTCTCCCCTCCCCTGGGATGGAGAAACGAAACACATGGATCGAGGTGGTCCTGGGCAGGGCAGACAACACTGGGCTAGAAGGCTTTAAAGGACCCACAGTGAGAGCTCATTGCCACTGCTCTGTGGCTGCCCAGGATTCGCTCCTGTCTTTGTCTGCTCATCTGTAAAATGGGTGCAGCAATCTCCTCTACCTCCCTGCTGGTACATCCTGACTATTAAGAGAAGTATTAGGTGAGGAAGGGTTTTAACAGGCCCGAGGTGCAGTGTCCCTGTTACCAATGTTGCTTCTCAGTACAGGGCAGGTGGTGGCGGGCAGAAGTTGCAAACCGCATGCCCCACCCAGCCCACAGCCATGTTGTGCTTGGCCCATGCTGTGTGGTGTGCTTTTTTAATGGGGGTTTGCTGCTAGCAGTTAAAAACGAGGAAATTTCACATAAAAATCCAGATTTCTGGCTTGTCCTGAAAAATCCAAAGACCCAGCAACAATTAACCACAGCTGAATATCACTTGCCCCTTCAGACAGGACAGTGAGGGAGCTCTGTACACACGTGTACACACACACACCCCACCCCCTACCCGACCTCCCCCAGCAGCCTGGACCCTGTGTTGTGACTCCTGGTCCACTGTTAAGACAGTAAATTCTGAAGACCCTCAGACCCGATACTAATTTCAGCCCCGGCGTTTGCTCACACCGCAACCCCAAGAATTCCTTCGCGGCTCTGAGCCTCAGTTTCCTCTTCCGTTAAATAAGCAGTCATTTATTTAACAAATATTTACTGAAGGCCTATTCTAGGTCAGGTATTCAGCAAACAGGGTAGACAAAGCAGACACTAAGTAAATGAGTAAAAAACAACTTAATTTTCTGATGATGATCCCTGCTACGAAAGAAGTAAAACATGGCGAGGTGCTAGAGAGTGGCTGGTAAGGGTTCGTTTGCAGGGACCCTCCCCCTCTTAGCTGAGGTGGTCAGGAAGGTCCTGACCCAAGAGCTGGGGCAAATGATTGTCCGCACTGCCTGGGGCTGTTGGGGGCACTAAATGTGAGGCACTGCCTACCTGGCGAGGACGCTGGTCGGGGCCCCATCAGGAGCTGGGTCTGGTTTGGAGGCCTGAGGGGGAGGAAGGGAGAGTGGGGGAGGGGCAGCTCCCAGGAGCAGGTGGGACCCAGGCCTCCCCACCCCCACGCACGAGCGCCTTGCTTCCAGCACGCTGCTTTCAAAGCCTCGGCAATTATCCCATCTATAAATACAGCCTGCGAGCCGAGAGGGGCAGAGACACAGGCAGGAGGAATTAACCCTTGAGTGGGCCTCCCCCAACTCTGCTCCCCCGACAGTTTTCCCTTCCCCCTTCCTGCCGCCGGCCCCGCCTCCTCCGCCGCCCTGAACCCCTTCCCACCGGCAGCTGAATCAATGTTTGACTTGTACAACAGCCGCCCCACTGCAAGCGGGAAGGGATTCAGGGAGGCAGTCTATTCCTCGGTGGTATTTATTCTAGAAGCGGGTAGCGGCTCCCTGTCGGCTCTGCACCGCCCCGCAGCTTCTGGCCCACACCCAGAGGGGCCACGCTGCAGGTCCCCTTCAAAGGGCAGTTCTGTCTCCAGTCTCACTCGCTCTGGGATGAGGAACCATGTGCTGCAAGCCTAGGACTGAGTTACATTGGAAAAAAAGTCTTTGTTCTATTTGTCTGGTGTTACACCAGCCCCTACTAATGTCCCTTTTTCCCATCTCCCGGCTCACTAGCCTTCCCTGGGGTCTCAGAGCAATGGCTTCCTCCCACCTTGGGCCACTTCTGTTCTCACTGTTGAGAAAAGCGGTCCCCGGTGTTCACTGAACACCTCGTCTTTCCATGAGGTACCCCAGACTCTAACCCCTTCATACGACTTGATAGGACTTATGATATTTGATCATCTGTCCCCTCCTCCCATACACTGACCTGTGAGGTATGTGCCTATCGATACTCGCTGTTGTACCCACACACCAAGCCTAGCGCCCTAAACCCAGCTGGTACTCAAACACTGGTCAGTGAGTGAACAGGTGAATGAGTGAATGTCCAGTCACATGTTAACACCATAAGACGTTCAGAGGACCGCAAAACTCCTCTAGAACAGAAGCACAGGGCCTCCAGAGTGGTGCCTCCCAGTTCAGCACCGTCCCCAGCGCTTTGACCAGCACTTGCCCCTGCTTCGTACCCAGTGAATGTCTGCTGATTGTGTTGAGTGAAAGTTCCTGCCACCGAAAAGCTCATATTTAGGTATTAGCAGCCCAGTGAGAGGCTTTCCAGCAACACCGCGGCACAGTTCAGAAAGGTTTTTTTCCCCAGCAAAGCTAGCACAATAAACATTACAAAGCAAGCTGTAAAGCTGGTATTAAAACAAAAATTAACCATTAGTAAGAAGGCAATGAGTTATGATCCGTACGTGCATCGTGGGTCCTAAGCAGTAAGTGGTGTGATAGGCAGACAGAGGGCTAGTGCTGGCCAGAAGACTTTCCCAGTCAAGGTAGAACGAGACATAGGCTAGATTCGTAAGAGCAGGGGCGGGAGGCTCCCCTCATTCATTTACTGCACAAATCTTGGAAACGAGGTGACAGCGGAAAAGCTCCAGGAGCGGCACCTGTAGCCCAGGGGCACGCAATCAGGCTTGACGGCTATTAACTATTACTATGTATGAAACACCTGATGCAGGGCTAGACTGCGGGCATGCCACGGTGGAGAAGAGCAGATCCCAGCTCTGCTGGAAAGTTCTTTCTCACAGAAGGACAAGTAAATAAACTGAGATCATTTCAGGAGAGGAGAAGCGCTATGAAGGAAATAAAACCACTGGCAGAGGCCGACTTTAGCCAGGGTGGTCAGGAGAGCTCTGGGAGCAGGCGAGGTAACAGCAGAGTCAAGAACGAGCCAGGCACTGAAGGGCGTGGGGGAGACATCGGACAGGGTGTTCTAGCACAAAGGACAAGCTAAGCTGCTCGGGCAAAGGCACCAGCTAGCTAGAACAGCTGGACGGAGTCCAGAAACACTAGAACCAGCATCGCTGGATTGGCAGTGAGCAGGACAGAAAGACTGATCCACGATCTCCTGCAATTCCTGTTACAGACTCTGTGTACCCCCCACCCCCAGCCGGTTACCAAAGAGGGGCTTTCCGGTTTCCTGTGGCAGGGCAAAGGCAGGAACAGCTAGGTGAAATTAAATAGCTTTCTTCACGGCAGGGTTTCTAAGAACATTGAACTTGCTAGTGACTCTTCAAGATGAGAAGGCAGAACGCATTGTTTGCCAAGCTTAAGTGACAAGGGAGGAAAAGTGCCTCACGGGACTGTGCTCCAAGGAAGTCACTTCCGGAAGAATGGCACCAGACACGAAAATTACACCTGTCCCAGCCCTCCTGGGAAGGGCTAGCCTGCTTCATAGGTTTCTGAACCAAAATCTGATGCTCTCTGGGAGAGGTCAGACTTGGAACGCAATAAACAATGTCCTCACGGTAGAAGCGTCAGACCCAGCTCCTTGGGTCTTTCAGGCAGTCCCCTGACTCTGCATCTTTCACCCGAACCACTCACTCTCCCCTAAAGAAAATGCCTCTGGTGCTCCAGGCCTAGGCAAGGCAACAGTCACGGGGGCCTGGGTTCCTGCTTCCTTCCTGTGTTTACCTGGCTCCCGGATGGCCACTGAATTTTGTGTTCTTTTATCCACCCGGCACTCACCTCTGTGGCTTCTCCAGTCTTATACACTCTTGCTCCTGCTGAACATCCTTGGAGGTCACCCCCAGACCAAACAGCCCTGATCCTTGAGGCAAAACTCTGAAGTCAGCCCATACAGCTGCCCCGTTAGAGGCCCATGGGGGGTATTCAAACCTACCAATGAGACACCCACATCAATTACAGAGACGCCAACCAGTCTCCAGCGAGGTTCATTATGGAAAGAGACGTACTTCCGCAGGGCAGAAAAATCATCAATTTTGGCTGAAAAATCCTAGCGAGCCTCGGTCAAGTTAACGGCTAAGCTGTAGAACCCTGACTGCGTTAGTGTCACTCACACAGCCACCAAGCATGTTGCTTTTCCCTTTACAATCCCTTGTGTTGTTCAAGTGGTAAGTTAAAAAGAATAAAGGACTTGCACCCTTGCACAAGGTGGAATAACAGGGCCTAGGTTTACCCTCCTACCTTAAACTTGGAAACCCAGAAAATCCACAGGAACATCAGTTTTCAGAGATTACTAACAGCCAACACAGCACTGTGGTGACCGAGAAAAGGGAAACACGCCGGACAAGCCCTCCTATTGCACCAGCTCACTACATAGAGGCAACTTCCGACCCCCTCAAAAGGAGACAGTGCACAAACAGAGCCTGGCAGGCTCTCGGGGTGGAAGGGCCACAAATCAACACTTAGCAACAGCCAGCCAATGCCATGTGGGCGTTCGTCCTTCATGGCTACTATCTCCCCCTTATTTCTCGACTGCTCAAACATCCTTGTCCACTGGTGTACATCCCAAGTCCCCACAGATTAAAGCTTGCATCCCTCCACCTACCTTCATTAACACGTCCTCACTGCCCTCCAAGCAATAGCGATCCAGCTCCCACATGCTATCATATCAACTGCTCGGCCAGACCCCGTGTGGCTCCTGCACTCCAAGGCTGGATTTGCTAGTGGGCTCTGGGAATCAACCACACCTGTGGAGAGGGAGGATGGAAGCAGCAGGTGCGCTTCCGCGGACCCTTGGAGGAATATTGAAGCTGCGATGACACTTCTGGGTGATCCTGTGTTGGGGTGAAGGGGCTAGAGCTTTGTGTCCTGGCTTCCATCAGTCATGGGGTGTAACCCACTCCAGAAGTGGCTGTGGCCTGGAACTGGTGGCTCTTTGCAACCGAGGTAGTCCCAAAAGGGCTGACAGTTGAGGGCTGCCAGCCACGGCACTCCCAGCAGATGGGAATCATCAATCCTGCATTTCTGATGGAAGTTCTGAGTGGCACATGCAGTGTCCACTATTCCCTCCCAAAGAAGCTACCAGTACGTAAGTCCTTGCTTCAAGCTTTACTCTCAGGGAAGCAAAACTAAAAACAAGTAGGACCAATGGGGATGCTTAGTTCACTCAAAAGGAGGAGAGATCCGCATAGTCTACTGAAATGTTATTTAGGAAAAGAAGAAAAGGAGAGCTTCTCCAGGAGAAAAGGGAGTCTTTGTAGTCTCTGGAAATATCTGAATGAAGCCTTAGGAATTTTCTTCCCTCTCTCTTTTCCAAAAGTCCTTTATTTCACCCAGCTTGACCCTATTGTTGAAGGAGAACTTTCTGGACCTCCAAACACTGAACATCATTAGTGTCTGTGAACGAAGCTCTGGGCATTCAGCAGCTGAACTGCAAAGTTCGTGTGGTATGAGAACAGAGCAAGGCTGGGCCAGGTGCTCAGGCCCTAATCCAGGTCTAGCTTTGGAGCAGAGCCACATCCCAGAGAGCAAGTTCAACCCAATATTTGTCTCCTTCCTCTTCTTACCTAAACACATCTTTCCAGGGCACCCCCCATCTCAAGGCAGCTCGAGAGCATAGGGAGAAATCTCAGAGCTTTAAGCAGCATAGAAACCAGGAGGCTACCCCAAAAGCACAAGGTACACCTAGGCAGAAATCAGGCTGAAGTGCTGTGATAAATGACCCCAGGGGCAGGAGGAGGCACATTCCGTGGGCTGGCCTCGTGTATAGCATCGTTCCAGCCAGAGCCCTGTGCCATCGGGCTGACTGATGGCATCAGCCGCACACAGCAGCCTCAGCCAGAGCCCCCAGCAGCTACAGGTCAGCACCTAAACGCATCCAGCCTGTCTTTCTCCCTTGCATGGATTCAAATCTGCCCTTCCTCCTCACTGAAGATACCCTCTTTACTGAGGAACAGAAAGGTTGGGTACCATGAGGGAGGCATGGTATAAAAACCATTGCCATTGGCATCACACTAACCAAAGATCCAATCTCTGCTTTACCACTTACCACTCTTGGCCCTTGGGCAATTTCTTCTGCTACCTGACTTAGAGGATGGCTGTGAGGATTAAGTGAGAAAATATATTTGAATCTTGCCGAAAGTGCTTAATAACATCTATTTCCTCCCTCTCCCACCGTCAGATGATTTTGACTTCCCTGAACTGTGCAAAGAGCTACAGGGATACGACACATGACTTTTATCAAAGGACTTACCATTTACAAGCTCCGGAAAGACAGGGACCACGTCTCTTTTATCCACCACGTATACCCAGTGTCTAGCACGGTGCCTGGCACACACACGTACGCAGAAATATTTGTTGATTGAATGATGCATGAATCATGCAAATCCAAATCTTAAAATCTTCAGGCCCCAAAAGAGCATCTATTCCAAGGTTGGCAAATCGTTGACTCACTTGCCCACCCCAACTGATATATAGTTAATACGTAGAACGCTGTGTTGAGAGGGACTCTGAGGCCACATCTGTCCTCAGCAGGAGAGAGTGTTATGATCACTCAGCAATTTCGGCCCAAAGTATGAAAAGGAACAAAGCATCACAAGTGCCTATACTTACCCTTTTTGATTCAAACTAACACATCACTTTACCAATGAGGAAGTGGGGGATCAAAGATCACACAGCCAGTTAATGGCAGTCCTAAGCACAAACTTCAACTCTGGTTATAAGCAGAAGAGAAAACAGGGCTGGCAAAACCCTGATCTGGAGGATAACGGCAGTTAGTTGAGAACAGAGGCCAAGAGACTCCATCCAAGCAGACTTTCTGTCCAGCCACTGCCCCAAGATAAACATTTCTCCTCAACCCCCATTAGTAGAGGTACAAGCAGTAATCCAGAAGAAATGCTGATAGATCGCACAGACTGAGAAATTGCAATTAGGCCCAGAGACCAAACTCCCCATTAACTCCCTCTTCACCATTCCCTCAGGCCACTTCAGTTCTGCGTGCGCCCCACCCCCCTTCATTTTTGGTAAGTGGCTACCCTCCCTCTTCCTCAGCCTCCCAGATTCCTCAGTTGCAGGCCTCATTTAAGACAGATTTGTCTCATCCCTCAAGGTCACTGCTTGGGAGAAGCAGAGAGAAGAGTAATTAGCAAATTCAGCATTCTGGTAACCCTTCTACAGGGAAGGATGACCATTTGTTAGCTTAAGTAAATCCCCCACGCCTTGATTACCCGTCTCACTCTGACAAAGAAATGAGAACGGGCTCGCTCATTGTGCCTAGGGCTCTGCGAGAGACCTGGGAGGTGAGCAAAAGTCAAAATAATTTTTATTTTTTGATTGAAAACTGAGGACTCTCCCCAAGGAGGGGGAGCATAACTTCCTACTCCATCAGCGTGGGCTGTACCGAACGACTTTCCTCCAAAGAATACACTATCAAAAGGACCAGAAATAATAACTTTACTTCAGAGAAACCTGACGAACACTATTTCAGCCAGGTGGTCAAGGTCTGCATCGTTAATGACAAGTCATGTTGATAAGATGAGATGAGGAGGAGGGCACGTCACCTCCGTGGTCTTCCTCCCAAAACCCACAACCCCAGTCTAATCTGGAGAAGCCCCAGCTGAGGGACAGTCCACAAAATGCCTGACCAGTACTCCTCAAAACAGTCAAGGTCATCAAAACCAAGGACAGTCTGACAAACTCTCATAGCCAAGAGGAACATAAATGTAATGGGATATTCTAGATGGGATCCTGGAACAGAAAAAGGAAACCAGGTAAAAACTAAGGAAATCTGAGTAAAATGTGGACTCCAGTTAATAATAGTGGATGGATCCTTGTCAGTTTATCAATGATAGTAAACGTACCACACTAATGTAAAATGTTATTCTTAGGGGAAACTGGGTATACGGTATATGGGAATTCTTTGTATTAACTTCACAAATTTTCTGTAAATCTAGAACTATTCTAAAATAAAACGTTTATTGAAAACAAGTGAAGGCAAGGGTCTTAAAGTCATCTCTAGAACAGCTGAAGCAGGTGGCTCTAGAGGCACTTCTGGTGACAAGACTTGTCTACCTTCTCCCTCCCTCTGAAATGACTTTCTCCTATTGAGCAGCAAATTGGCCTCTTCTCTTCCCACCTAGAGGACTTCAGACTCTGGTCTCGGTTCTGCCCTCTGAAACCCACGGAAAAAATATGGAGCCTAGCCTTTCTTCTCCAACACACCCTCAAATGTTTTAGAGTTACGCTTTATCAAATCCAAAGAGACATGCAAACATCTTCCAGACCCAAACCTTCATTTTAGAGACAAGAAAACTCAGACCCAGGGGGCAGGAAACTCACCCGCGATCACACAGACACGGAAATCCAGGTTGGGTCACACCAGTCCAAAGTATTTTTCATTTTGACACATGCTGTGCTTCAGAAGAAGGTTCAAATGTGTCCCTGTATACAACACCATTTCCTTCACCTTAATCATAATTTGGGACCTCCGGATACTCCAGTACCCTTCCAGGAGGACCCTCATCAGCTGTGAATGTCTTTTTTTACCTACCCTCCTCCAGAGTCCTTTCAAGAAGCAGTCAGGATGAGGGGTGTTAAAGAAATGAATATCCCCTCCTTCCTAACAGCTGATGTCCGCAATTGAATAGAATGCTCCAGATAAGACTTAACCAATGTTACTCTGTGGTACGAAGTTACAAATAAATAAGCAGCCCTCGCTTAAGCAAGCCTCAGATGCACATTGGCTAACTGTCACATGCATGAAGCATGGATCCTCATGCAGTCTTTTTAGTAAATCAAAATGTCAAGGTCAAAGTCACCATCACTTCACAGCTCCATTCCACCTCCTTCCTACCTCTTTTAAGAAGTTGTTCTCCACTGAGAAAGAATAAAGGAAGGAGCTAGGCAAGCGCTAACATTCATTGAGACTGTGCAAGGTGCCTTACATACATTACCCATTGATTCGCTCAATTAGCATTTATTGAGCACCGTGATGTGCCAGAAATTGGGGGAAGAACTGAGAATACAAACATCATGAGACACCATCCAGGCCTTCACTGATTTTAGTCCAGTAGGAAAGACATTCATATCAACAACAAACCGCAGAATCGTGCAACAGATAACGGAAGCATGAGGTTGGGAGGTAACACTCAATACTTTGTGACACCCAATAGGGTGTTTTCCAGATGAGTTAGCTGAGGCTTCAGACAGTTAAGTGCCTTACCCGAAGAAATGAGTTACTCAGTGATTGAGGCAGACATTTGAATTCAGAAGACGTACCTCTGAAGTCCACGCTTTTCCACTATAATGCTGCTTCCCAAACTAAGTTGTCAATTTGTGCTATACGAAAGTGTCCCATGGTCGGTAAGTTTGAGAACATAGAATACTCTGTCTTCCTCTTGTAAATTCAAAATGTTCATATGCATAATAAAGACTCAAAGAAGTCTTACAATAAAAGATCTGTTTAACCCAGTAGTGTCCTAGACATTAAGTGGCCACTGAAATACTTCTTTCTGAACTTTTAAATTTAATTTATATATAACTGACAAATAACATATTAGTTTCAGGTGTACAACATAATCATTTGATATTCGTATATATTGTGAAATGATCACCACAATAAGTCTAGTTACCATCCATCACCATCTGTAATTACAATTGTTTTTCCTGCGATGAAAACTTTTAAGATCTATTCTTGTGGCGACTTTCAAATATACAATACAGTATTGTTAACTATAGACCCCATGCTATATGTTACATCCCCTTGACATTTATTTTAGAGCTGGGAAATTATATTTTTTAACTCCCTTCACCCATTTTACCCACCGTGATCCCCTCCCTACCCCACCTCTGGCAACCAGGAATCTTTCTCTGTCTCCATGTGCTTGATTTCTGTTTGTTAGGTTGGTTTTGGTTTTTTGTTTGTTTTTCGATTTCACTGTGAACTCTTTTTCTCAAAGAGTACTTACTAACATATAGAGAATTAATGCTAGGGATGTGTACTTCTCTATACCCTGCTGTCACCCCTAAGGTAAACAAATGTCACCATGGCACCCCGGGAGGGGAAAAAAAAAAAAAAAAGCCTAACTTGGACTCAGCAGATTAGAAATGTGAGAAAGGCAAAATGTCCTCTGCATAAATATATAACCATGAGGCTTAACAGAAGGACTTCTAGCCTAGATGACATGAAGGTAAAAAGGTATCTTGGGCCAAGAGCACTTGGATTCAGCTCCAAATTCTATTCTTGCACAAACAACCTTCCAGGGTTTCCTGGGTAGCTCTGGGGTCTTGACTTGCAGGAGGCCAGCAGAAGTCCTGGAAGTATCAGGCCAAAGAGCGGGAGGGCACAATAAGAGAGAAGGACTTCTGGCAACACAAGGCAGGGAGAGAAGTGGGACAGGAAGTGGCCAGGAGAGGGAAGTTCCTTGGAGAGGAGAGAGGTGAGTATTACCCTGTCACAGCACTACCCGTGCTGCCCGGACCCACTTGTGATCATAAATATCTAAGGACAGCACCGTATGCTTTTCCTGTTCCCTATCAATCACCCCACATCAGGGTTTCTAAACTATAGCACTGCTGACATTTTGGGCCAGCCAGTTGTTTCTTGGGACAAGTGGACTGTTCTATACATTGTAAGTTGTTGAACAACATCCCTAGCCTCTACTATATGCTAGAATTATGTGCCAGTAACACCAAAAATGTCTCCAAATATTGCCAAACGTCCCCTAGGGTGGAGGTTGGGGGATAGGGGGCATCATCTCCAGTTTTGAACTACCACCCTAAATGGTTCTTTGGTGTCTCTCACCACCCCCTTGCTACCAAATAAACACTAAACAAGCAATTAGCCTGCAAAACAAAGATAGAACCTGCCCCGAATATTATCCCCTGGGCCTCAAGCTGCTTTCCCACTGTTTACTGCCAGGTCATGTGACTTCTGCTCATTCCTGAGGGCCCAGCTCAAATCTCACTACCTCCTTCCACGAAGTCTTCCTGTCGACTTGGTCAGCTGCGAACCCTTGCCTTCCTGTCCTACCCTACACTTCATGGTACAGCACCGTTAGTAGTGGTACATGACTGACTACCATTGAACATCTATGTATATTTTATCTTGCACTGTCCTGTAATTCGTTTTGAGTGAGCAAACATGGGTAGAGCATGTATGATGTGTCGGACAGCACATGGTGCACAGGGACACAGAGACACAGGATATGATCTCTACCTTTAAGAAGTTCACAGTCTCATGGGGAAGATAGACCCAAAAGTTATAGTCCTACTGCTGCTTGCCTTGTCTCCTCTGTGGGATCCCTGAGGATAAAGGCAAAAGTCTAATCCTTCTCTTATGTCCACCACAGTGCTGAGCACATGGCAAGTGCCCAAAAGATTGCAGTGAACTGGAATCAATGAGGAAACAGAGCTTCTCTGAGACCGTATCTCGATAAAAGCAATTGGTATCTACTGCATTTCCACTGGGCAACTTCTTCTATGAAGTGATGGCAAAGTAAACAGTGGTGTGTCTTTATTTGGAATAATAAGATAGCAACCCTATGTAAGTTACCCGGCCTTTCTTTCTTTCTTTCTTTCTTTCTTTCTTTCTTTCTTTCTTTCTTTCTTTCTTCTTTTTTAACTTTCTACTCCATGAAATCCAAAAATCTAGGACCCACTGCTTAAATAGAGAAAGTACAGAAAGGGAAGGGAGGGAGGGCAAGAAACACATTTAAACAATTTGAAAGTAATGAAGACTTTGCAAAAATAACTGTCGACAACAAATAGGCTAGGGAATACTTGGAAAATGTGAACATGTGCAAAATCAGCAAATTGAAAGAGTCTGCATTACCAAGTCTTTGGGGGAATAAACTAACACTAACATTTTAGAAAAATGGGGGAGAACAGAAGCACAAAAAGAAGGTGGGAAGACAGATGGAGGTATGCACCTTCTAAAGCCAGAAATAGTAAGAGCCCTAAATGGCCATGGTTTAGAAAGGTTAGCTCTAGCATTTCCAAGAAACAATGGAATAGAGTTTAAAATGCTTGAACAACAAAGATGAATAATGGACACAAGCTATAGAGCAGAGACACAACTTCCAGGCAGAGTCAGGAGGCAGAATCCATAGGTATCAAAGCTCAGAGACCCTCCATAAATAGTAGCAGGAATTATTAGTATTATCATTGACATATTCAGTTCCCCTGGCCCTATAACTTTTTTCTTTCCTCTCCTTGGACTTGAACTAGTATCACATGAGGGATTTATACACAAGCCTTGAAAAGAACCAAGCTGTTGGCTACGAAAGTTTCCCAAGGATTCAGTCCTTACCATTCTCTTGACAAAACTGAGAGTGACCCCAGAAAAGGGAAGCACAATCCGGAGTAGCAACGGGAGCTCAGGCCAGTCTGTTTCCAAGAGCACCTCTGTCTAGAGTCTCTATAGTTCGAAACCCACTTCAGAACATTCTACCTACCCTCCTCCAACCACACGACACCTCAGCCCACTCCATCACAGTTCTCCAGCAGCAAAACACATTTTCCTGCTCACCCCTTGCAGCTACCAAAAACTCACAAATATGGGCTAAATGCCAGCGAAAGGCTTCCCCGGTGTAGAACTGGGGCCCAAGAGCCCATAGCCCAGGTAAGGAGGAGGAGTGCTGGTGATTTACATCTGATGGGCCCAGGGGCAGGGGAAGACCAAGACCCTCCCCACAGTAGGCGCAGGTCAACCTTAGGTGGAAGGGTTCAAACCAAGACCAAGAGAACTTAAAGGAAAGACAGCATTTCCTTAGCCAAGTCCAAACTTTGCCCAAATGGCACGAGGCCTTTGACCCAGTTCCGTTTAGGCCGCAGTTCCAGCCCGTCCAGCCCTGAGAAAGTTGTAGCCTCGCGGAAGAGTTGTACCCACTGGCAATGGAAAGCAGCACAATTGTCAAGACCGGCCCCAGCCGAGTGATGAGCGATGTATCCAACCACAGAACAGAAAAAAACTGTATTTGACCAGAATACAGCCACCCAAGAACTTGAAAATGAGAAAATGAGTCTGTCTTTTACATTCAGGGCAAAGATATGCAAAACCTGCCTAGCCTAACGTATCCATAGACGGAATGTGTCCATTAAAGAAGAAAGTCCCTTAAGGCAATTGTTTTATCAGATTGCCAGCTCTTTCTCCTTAGCAGGTGGTAAAACAGACCAGGGAGTTACCAGTACTTTTTTAAGTTAAATAGAATAGAAAATATAAGAATGCATCACACATAATAATGATAAGTATTATTTCTATAAAGTGTATACACATGTACACTAGTTTCAATTTACAATGTGTACCTTTACTGTAGGTCACTGTCAAATATTTTTGGAAGTCACTGCTCTCAAGTAAACATCGGTAGAATCTAACCAAGTTCTAGTCCAATGAATCATTCATACATTTATCATTAATTCAAAGATATGCACTGAGCACCTACTATATGCCAGGGTTACACTGGGCACTGAGACTAAACAATTCCGCAGTTCTTGTTAAGTACTTAGCACACTTCTAAGTTCCTTACATACGCTAATGAATTTAGTCCTCACAAGGAGCCTCTGAGATAGGTTCCATTCTTATCAACATCTTATTCCAATGAGTAACTGGCCCAGGGTCGCATAGCTAGCAAGTGGCTGAGCTCGAATTTGAACCCGCTTTTATCCATGAAGGAAGAGTGCCCGAGGACGCACCCAACATCCTTGCTGCTGCAGTGTATTGTCTCTACCCGAGGCCACTACGGATCGGGCCCATGTTACTAACTCGCCTGGTCTGAGCTTGTGCTGGCTGGTCAAATGGAGGCTTACGCATTTTGGCTCCTTGAGGAATCTGCCATAAGAGAGCGAATGCACCGCACGGAGCATCGGTTCCACTTGGCGTTCGTCACCACACAAATCGAGGGCCTGGCCTTCTCTCGATGTAAGTGAGCTCATGGGCTCATAGATCAATATTTTGGGGGCTACAAGCCTGCGGATCAGTCCTGGACCACAGGGACATCAGCAAGGACATGGCCCTGAATAGCTATGTGCCCTTGGCTAAGTTAGCTTTCTGTGCCCAGTGCCCTCCCCTGTGAAACAGGGATGATAACAGCATCTACCTCGTAAGGTTGTTGCAAGGATTTAATGAAATATTAGATGTAAAGTGTTTAGCGAATGCCTAGCACATAGTAAATGCTAGCTAGTTATTATTTATTGAGCACTTAGTATGAAATTTATCATCCGGTGGAAGAGGTAACACTTGAAGAAGATCACTTCTATATAAGGCTGTGGGGGACTAGAGGAAGTCAGGGTAAATGTACTTAACTCAGCCAGAAAGCTTTGGGGAGAAGACAGTATCTGGAGAGGAGTCTGGAAGACTGAACCAATGGGTGAAGAATGGGGGAAGGACATTCCATCCAGGCAGAACAACTTGGCAAAGACCCAGAGGACCTTATGGATCTCCTTCTGTAGCACGCCCAGGGTAATATCACTCAAAAAATCTCCAGCAAAAATTCCAAAACACAAGTTTTTCCAAAACTGTTTCTGGTGTTGGAATATCCATGTAATGTACACAGCTATACATACTCACTTCTAGGCAGGTAAAAACTTCCGCCGTAAAAGAAACGTAAAAGAAAAAACATCAGTCCCCACCCAAATGCATTAGAAATGGAATCTGTCCCATAAGGATGGACATGCTTTGGAAATGTGTTTCTCAAAGTGTGCTTCCTAGACCTGGGGCCCTTTCGAAATGCATGCGCTCGGCCTCACCAGGACCTACCAAATCAGAAACTCCGGAGGTGCAGCCCAGCCACGCGTGTGTGAGAACCCTGTTCTGGAGACACCTGCCAAGGAGGAGACAAAACTAAAAGCAACAGCAGTCCAAGCAGCAGCTCACATGAAGAGCTGTGCTCACAATGCCCGCTGTGCTACCCCCTTTACCACAGCGGCTAAAGAGCTCAGACTCTATAAGCCTGTAGCCTGGGGCTTGAACCCCAGCTTTGGTACTTGATGGCTGCTCTTTCCTTCAACCCCCACATCCTCATCTGCAGGTTGATCTCAGGACTCAGTGACATGTTCCCTATAAAGCACTTAGCACAGAGCAGCCCACCGAGAGCCAATACCCTGGAAGAAACTATAGCAAATCTATCCCCCCCGAAAGTGTCAACATCTCTATGGTTCTAGCGCCTTTGGAACAGCGGTTTTCAAATTGGGGTACACATACTCTTGGGAGTACAAATGGACTTGGTTTGGGAGCATGGATAGATTTATGAGGCTCAATTTCCAAACCCTGTTTTTTAGCAGATTCTCCTAAAATTGATCTGCCTGCATTGGGGGTATCAAGAGAGTTCTCTTTCCCCACCTTCTCTTTCAGGGAGGCCTTCCTCCCACTTACCAAAGGAAAAGCACAGTTCTTACTCATCCCAAACCTTAATATGATGTGTCCTGGAGTATAAACTTCCAGGGCTCCAAACAGAGGGAGTAAATAGACACACTGAGCAGGTAACAAATCCATTTGCAAGCGAGCAACTCAAATGACTGGTTACATGTCCTTTCCTAAGTCCGGTGTTTTCCACATAATCCAAGGAGGACCTAATTGAGCTGTCAGCTGATAGATCATCAAAAATTCTTTTTGATGATAGATCACTCTGTGATTTTAATGAGTTGGAAGTACTCTAATAATTCAAATGCAACGATTTTCCTTATATTTCCATCTACTTATGTGAACAACATTTTCCGTCTACTTATATGAATATTTTCAGCATTTATGTCTTAATAAACAAAAAATATTTATAATAGTCTCATTCTAGCAATAAGTAATATTCATCTACAGGTAGATGAAATAATTTGTAAAATCCCATCCATTTCATACAGATGCACTTCTAATGTCTTTCGCTTTTTAAGTTTAATAATTATATATATAAATGTATATTTATGTTGTTTCTCGACTGTATGGTAATAATAATTATAACGATAATTCAATCCAGAAGAAATGTTTCAATACTTAAAGCCTTTTAGTCACATGAAATGTTTTAAAATGCTATTTCAATTCATATGTATGTTATTGTTGCAAAGAAGTATGATACTGAAATCAATAAAAAAACTTTCAAGCATAAAAATATATTACATTAGGATAAAATTCTGTGGGGGAAGTGGAATGAAAATATAAGTCAAGGAGAAAAGCAATGATGCAAAAAAGTCCGACTACTGAGGAAAAGCTTGTTTGGGTATTTGTAAACGGAATGGAATAGTATCAAATCCCTATGATATTTAGACTTCATTGGGAACTTGAAAAAGAGCAAATAAAGGTTTATTTTTAAATGTCAGTATTTACAATATGCCCCAAATCGCAATTTTTGCAACTATGTAAAGTTAAAATGGGAAACTGTAGATATCAAGTTAAAAACGTGCAAAGGGGTACATTGTCTCTCCAAATCCTTTCAAGGGGTGTGCAAGTGAAAAAAATCTGAAGACCTCTGCTCTGGAAAACCTCCTCCTTCTTCTCCTCTTTCTCCAATAAGTAAACATATTACACAGAAATGATGTTCTCAGTGCTGAATTGGACGCCGAGAAGCTTTCCAGAGAAGTAACCAGCATTGTCTCTGTTTTCAAAACTCACCATCTAGTGGAACCAATGTGGATATTCTAGTTACTCTTTCCATGTTACAAGCTACTCCAAAACTTGGTGACAGAAAAAGGTCAGTGGATTATGGTTTCCACATAATCCAAGGAAGACCTAACTGAGCTGTCAGCTGGTAGATTAAAAATAATTTTTAATGCTTAACTCTAGAGAACAGATAGTTACCAGAGGGAGGTGGGTGGGGGGATGGGTGAAACAGGTGAAGGGGATTAAGAGTACACTCATCATGGTGCACACTGAGCAAATGTATAGAATTGTTGAATTACTATAATATACACCTTCAACTAATATATAACACTGTATGTTAACTACACCAGAATTAAAATTAAAATAAATGGATAAATAGAAAGTTTTAAAATAAAAATTGTGAATGATAGACCACTATATGGTTTTAATGTACAGATTTAAGAGTAGCTCAAATAATTAAAACGTTACAATATTCCTTACATGCCTCAGATTCCATGGGTCAGTGCTTCAGACGGGGTGCTTCCGGAATGGGATGCCTCCACTCCACGATGTCTGGGGCCTCTACTGAGGAAACAAATACCAGAATGACTGAAACAGCTAGGACCGGAAGAGCTTGACCTGGAGAATCCACTTCCAAGTGGCTTCTTCACTCACGCGTCTGGTATCTGGGCTGGGCTAGCCAAAGACTGGACTCAGACGGGACTAATGACCGGTGTGTCCACACATGTGGCTTCTCCATGTGGCTTTGGATTTTCACAGCATGGAGAGCAAGCATTTCGAGAGAACTGAGGGGAAGTTGCATGGCTCTTTATGACCTAGCCTGCTGCAGGAGTCATGCAGTGTCACTTCCGCAGTGCTCAGTTAGTCAAAACAGTCACCGGATTCAAGGAGAGGACACACAGTCCCCAACTCTCAATGGGAGGAGTATCAAAGAATTTGCAGCCATTTTTTTAAAACTATCGTGTTGCCTAAGGTGGGGTTTTTTTGCAACTTATATTCCTAACTGATACAATAGATGACATAAGATAACATAAAGTAGATGTGAAGTTGACTAGTACAAGTAGGCTATTGAACTCCATGTAGGAAGAGATATAAGAGAGATGTAGCCGAGAAAGCCTTCATCATAAACAAGCACCAGCTGAGGGCCTACACGTGCTCAGCCCGGAATAAAGTGCCAAGAGGACTGCATAAGTAGTGCAAGACTCAGTATCTATCTCCGATGCTAGAAACGAGTTCAAATCTCAACCTTCTTTCCACAAATAACATGGCTTTGGAAAACCCTCGCTAAGCCTCACTTTGCATATCAGCAAAACGGAGAGCATATGCGAGGGTTGTCATGAGACCTAAACAAAATAGCACAAGAAGGGTGTAGCATGGCGCAGGGTACTCAGTAAGTGCTCAACAAATGCTGTGCACTTGTTTATTCATTCAAAGAACCTACCCGTGGGAAAATTGAATGAGCATCAACCGTAAAATTGACAAGAGAATTAGTATTCCCCAACCATAAGTCAGAGCTCCAAACCTTCCCGATGGGTTCACTAAGCTTGGCTGAAATTTATGTAGTGCAAAGCTTAGAGGGCTTAGACCAGTTTTCCTGGAGGAAAATTAGAACAGACTTTTAAAGATCTTCTGATGTCCAGGCTAACAGTCAAGTCTTTTGACTGCAAAGCTCATCCCCGCCATTGTTGCCAATTTGGAAAAATCTATATCATTTCTCACAAGAAGCCAACTATTCCCAATCGGGGCTCCTTTTCTGAACATTAGATCTGAATTGATTTATTTTATCCCTAAATGCATTGGGCCACAATCCTGAATGGATGGATGAAGTCAGACCTTCTATTTTTAGCAGCTGGCTCATTCAGTCCATTTCCCTACTATAAATACCTACCTGCACTTGTGTTAAAGTAGAACTCTTTGTCATCTGATTGTCCCAGTCTAGATTAGAGGAGGAAGGGTGGGGGAAAATGCCAAATGGGATAGAGGACAGAGAAAGAGGGACTGCATTGCTCTAGGCTGCTCACCAGCTATTTTCACAGACCCCCAAGGTCCATAGCTGACCGAATGTGGGAGAAAGCTAAGAGATTCTAGCCCTTTTCCACCTATTTCCTTGAGAAGATGGCAGTTGTTCAGGTCTTGGTGGAGCCAGGCAGGCTCTCTCCTATCATCTCATCTACTGGAATTTTCCTTTTCCCAGTCTCATGTCTCAGTCCCCCGTTCAGAGCCTATGGATACTGACCCTAGCTTCCAAGGCAGTTCAAGAGAGGTTTTTTAATGCTTGGTCTTAATGCTCTCAAGTGAAAATAAGTTTTCATAGAATCTCATACCCATCTCCTTGGAGTTCCAAAGAAGGAGACGCTGAGTTTTCACCAAATACTGATCAAACCCTTAATGAACTCAAAGCACTAAAAGAAAGTAGTCAGGCCAGAATAGATGAAGGAGTGGGAGCACTGGGCAGCTGCCTGGTGCACCAACACGTAAGGAAAGGTATGCTCATCTATCACCAGGGTGCTGGGACACCACTCGGAACTTAAGGCAATGGAGGAAATAACATCATTTCCAAACTCTTCTCTGAAAAAGTAAAAGGAATACCATAAAACAATCCTGGAGATGTGACTAAGACCCCTAGGAGCCATGCTTTGGATTGTGAATATTTATCATTTTAGGGTAGCCAGGATCTAAACGTTCTCCCTACGTTGAGATTTCTACCAGGAGTCCTCCCTCTCCATTCCTCCCCTTACTACCCCAGTTTTCAGCTGCTCCAAATTAAAGTTGAACAAATACTTGATTTGAACAAAAATACTTAGTTTTTAATACCAATAAATTGACTCAATGAGGCAGGATATTATCAACGTCCATCAAGATTCCCACATGTCATGGTCTGGACACTTTCCCCAAGGATCTGAGAGGGTTACAAAACACACTTGTCCACCCACATTCAGGCACCAAGGGACCACTGTAATTCAACATCAGCCAATGGGCAGTAGAGTCTCCTGGTCTCCTGAAGATGCACGAAATGCAGATATGCCTTAAATAATAAAAAAGTGACAAAGATTCATCAAATTTTCTAAGAACAATTCAGGCATGATGACCAGGTAGGGTTTATCTCAAGAACACAAGGTTCAAATGTCAATCACTGGGGGCGCCTGGGTAGCTCAGTCGATTGAGCGTTCAACTCTTGATTTTGGTTCAGGTCATGATCTCAATGTCATGGGATCAGGCCCTGCATCAGGCTCCACGCTCAGTATGGAATCTGCTTGTCCCCCTCCCTCTACCCTTTCTCCAGCTCCCACTCTCTCTCTCTCAAATAAATAAATCTTTAAAATATTTTTAAGAAATCAATCAATGTAATTCACCATATTAACAAAATGAAAAAAAATGATTATCTCAATAGACTCAGAAAGATTAAGAAAATGATTCATAATAAAAATTCTCATGGCTCTCAGAAGTTTAAGAAAGAATGACATAGACAAGGTAGCTGCCACAACTGCCTCCACTATGACCCCAACCTCCCCAACCCCACCATCACAGAATAATAAGCCAGGATTCACCCTACCTATTGGGTAACTATGGACTATTACACCAAAATTGAGAAAATTGGAGAAAGTACCTATGGAGTTATGTACAAGGGTAGACACAGAACTACAGCTCAAGGGGTAGCCATGAAGAAAATCAGACTAGAAAGTAAAGAGGAAGAAGTTCTTAGTACCACAATTCAGGAAATTTCTCTATGAAGAGAACTTTGTCATCTAAATATAGTCAGTCTTCAAGATGTGCTTATACAGGATTCCAGCTTATATCACATCTTTGAATTCCTTGGATCTTAAGAAATACTTGGATTCTATCCCTCCTAGTCAGTTCATGGATTCTTCACATGTTAAGACTTATTTGGGTCAAATCATACAAGGGATGCTGTTTTGTCACTCTGGAAGAGCTCTTCACAGAGACTTAAAACCTCAGAATCCATTGACAACAAAGGAACGGCTAAATTGGCTGGTTTGGACCTTGCCAGAGTTTTGAGACTACCTAGTAGAATATATATCCGTGAAGCAGTGACACTCCTGCAGAGATCTGCCGAAGTATTGCTGGGGTCGGCTCACAACTCCTGCTCCCATTTGGAGTGCAGATACCATATTTGCAGAATTAGCAACTAATAAGTCACTTTTCCATGGGGATTCAGACATCGATCAACTCTTTAGGATTTTCAGAGCTTTGGGCACTCCCAGTCACGAAGAGTGGCCAGAAGTGGAATCTTTATAAGACTGTTAAGAGCATATTTCCCAAGTGGAAACTAGGAAGCCTAGCATCCCATATCAAAAACTTGGTTGAGGGGCGCCTGGGTGGCACAGCAGTTAAGCGTCTGCCTTCGGCTCAGGGCGTGATCCCAGCGTTATGGGATCGAGCCCCACATCAGCCTCCTCTGCTATGAGCCTGCTTCTTCCTCTCCCACTCCCCCTGCTTGTGTTCCCTCTCTCGCTGGTCTCTATCTCTGTCAAATAAATAAATAAAATCTTAAAAAAAAAAAAAACTTGGTTGAAAATGGCTCGGATTTGCTTTCAAAAATGTCAGCACATTGGCAGGTTAATTGCACCAAACAAGTTTCTGGCAAAAAGACACTGAATCATCCATATTTTAATGATTTGGACAATCAGATTGAGAAGATGTAGCTTTCTGACACAACGTCTCCGCACGCGGTCTCAAGAACAGATATATTTGTACTGCTACCTCTATTTTTGTCTTGTGTGCTCTTTTCTATGTTGTAAAACTTAAGCGGCACTTCATCATCTAATTTCAAAAGTGTAACTTTAAAATGTAAATATTGTTCTATATCAATTTAAATATAGTAACTCTGTGCATGAGTGCATATCTCACTGTAACAAGTATTTGTTACTATAACAAAACTATAAATCTAGGATTGATGACAGCACCTGGGGGGGCAGGGTGGGGGGAATGTTTTTAAACCTAAGAGCAGAAGAAAACTTCCCCAACCTAATAAAGAGCATCTCTGGAAAACCTACAGCTAACATTATACTCATGGTGAATGACTGAACTGCTTTCCCCTTAAGATAAAAAACAAGG
Source organism: Ursus arctos (assembly GCF_023065955.2). NCBI lineage: Eukaryota > Metazoa > Chordata > Mammalia > Carnivora > Ursidae > Ursus > Ursus arctos. The sequence continues at coordinate 23,500,478 of NW_026622930.1, forward strand.
CAAGAATATCTACTCTCACCATCTTATTCAACATGATACTAAAAATCCTAGCTAGTTTAATAAGGCAGTCGAATAAATAAAAGGCATGCATATTTGAAAAGAAGTAAAACTGTCTTTGTCACAGATGACATGATTGCCTAGGCAGAAAATCCTAAAATATCTGCAAAAGAGCTGATTTTAGCAAGGACACAGGATACAAGGTCTATATTAGAAAAAAAAAAAAAGGAATTTTTATATTCTAAAAACAAAGAATTAGAAATTGAAATAAAATAGATACCATTTATTTAAAAGAAACAATACTATATTAGTTCTCAATTGCTACATAACAAATTACCAAATTAGCAGCTTGAAACAACAAACATTTATTATCTCACATAGTCTCTGAGAGTCGGGAATCTAGGAGCAGTTTCAGGGGGTAGCATGGCTCAGCGTGTCTCAGGAGGTTGCCATCAAGATGTCAACTAGGGATGCACTCATGTGAAGCCTTCACTGGGGCTGGAGGATCTACTTCCAAGATCACTCATTCACGGGGCGCCTAGGTGGCGCAGTCGTTAAGCGTCTGCCTTCGGCTCAGGGCGTGATCCCGGTGTTCTGGGATCAAGCCCCACATCAGGCTCCTCTGCTAGGAGCCTGCTTCTTCCTCTCCCACTCCCCCTGCTTGTGTTTCCTCTCTTGCTGGCTGTCTTTCTCTCTGTCAACTAAATAAATAAAATCTTTAAAAAAAAAAAAAGATCACTCATTCACATCTTGCTGGCAGAGACCCCAGTTTCTCCTTTATGAAGGTCTCATTTCTTTACCACATTGGACCTTCCAGTAGAGCTGCTCCTATGTCTTCCAGAGCAAGCAAGACAAGAGAGCAAAGAAGGAGCCACAATGTCTTTGATTACCCAGTCTCAGAAGTGGCATTCCATCACTTCCGCCATATTCAATAGGTCACACAGATCAACCCTGGTACAATGTGTGTGTGTGTGTGTGTGTGTGTGTGTGTGTGTGTGTGTGTGTGTGTTCGGGGGTTACTACACATGGGCATGAATACCAGGAGGGAAGGGGCATTTCAGGCCAATCTGGAGGCGGGCCACCACAGATAGCACTCACAATAGCTTCAAAAGACATAAAACACTTGTGGATAAATTTAACAAAATATGTGCTAAACTTCTACACTGAAATGACAAAATAATTACTGAAAAATCTAAAGAAGACCTAAATACGTAAAGATATATACAATGTTTATGGATTGAAAGACTCAATATTATTAAGAAGCCGATACTGCCCAATATATTGGGATCCAATGTAATCTCCATCACAATACCACTGGGTTTTTTTCTTAAGAAAAATTGACAAACTGATAATGAAATTTGTATGTAAATGTTAAGGACTTAAAATAGCCAAAACAACTCTGAAAAGAAGAACAAAGTTGGAGGACTTAGACTACCTCCTACACTAGATCCTAAAATAGTGTAAGAGCTACACTATTTTAAGATTTACCATAAAGCTACAATAATAAAGACCAGTGTGCTATTAACATAGGATAGACATATAGATCAATGGAACAGAACAAAGAGTCCAGAAATAGGCCCACTCATATATGGTCAATTAATTTTTGACAAAAATGCCAAATAAATCCAATGGGGAAAATCTTTCAACAAATGTTGCTAGGACAATTGGATATCCCAGGAAGAAAATATCCTTGAACATTTGCCTTACGCTATAAACAAAAATTACCTTAATATTGATCACTGGCATAAATATAAATGCTAAACTATAAATTTCTAGAAGAAAACATAGGAGGAAAATGTTACGACCTTAGTATAGGCAAAAAATTCTTAGACAATACACAAAAAACACTTATTCTAAAAGGGGAAAAAATTGATAAATTGGACTATGTCAAAATTAAAGCATCCTATCCTTTGAAAGACAGCATTAAAATCAAACAAGCAAAAAAAATAAAATACAAGCCATAAACAGAAAAAAAATACATATGTATGTAATACATATATCTGTCAATATCTTCTATTTGGAATATATTAAAAACTCTTATAGCTCAATAGTAAAATATTAACTCAAAAATAGGCAAAAAAAGGGGGGCACCTGGATGGTTCAGTCAGTTAAGAATCCAACTCTCGATTTCATCTCAGGTCTTGATCTCAGGGTCGTGAGTTCAAGCCCCACATGGGACTCCACACTGGGCATGAAGCCTACTTTAAAAAAAAAAAGAAAGAAGGCAAAAAGTTTGAACGGACACTTCACAAAAGAAAACTATAAATGGCAGATATACAAATGAGAAGTAAGCTCAACATCATTGTCATCAGGAAAATGCAAATTAAAACCTCCAGATACTCCAGCCACCCACTAGAATAGCTAAAATTAAAAGGAGAAATCATACCAAGTGTTGGCAAGGATGTGAAACAACTGGAAATCTCATCTTTTGTTGGTAAAAATGCACAATAATACAACACTTTGGAAAAATTCAGCGATTGCTTATAAAGTTAAATATTCATATACTATACAACCCAGCAATCCCCTAGGTATTTACACAAGAAGAACAAGAACCTAGGTCTGCACAAACACTTCTTGCAAGAGTGCATAACTTTTTCATGACAACTTCTATACATAATAACTCAAAACTAGACACAATCTGCAAGTCCATCAAAAGTGAAGGTAAATAGTGTTCTATCCCTACAACAGAATATGACTCAGTTTTAAAAAGGAACAATACAGGGGCGCCTGGGTGGCTCAGTCATTAAGCATCTGCCTTCAGCTCAGGGTGTGATCCCAGCGTTCTGGGAGCGTTCTGGGATCGTTCTGGGATCGAGCCTCACATCAGGCTTCTCCGCTGAGAGCCTGCTTCTTCCTCTCCCACTCCCCCTGCTTGTGTTCCCTCTCTCGCTGGCTGTCTCTCTCTCTGTGTCAAATAAATAAATAAAATCTTTAAAAAAAAATTTAAAAATTTAAAAAAATAAAAATAAAAAATAAATAAAAAGGAACAATACATTGACATGAGAAAGATCGAGAGGTGGGGATTGATTATAGAGGGCTGGTGGGGAGCTCGATGGACATGTTCTGTGTGCTGACTGTGGGAGTGGTTGTGTGGGTGCAGATGTTCAATGAAATTTATTAAACTGTACATTTAAATTAGGTGTGTTTTATTAATATCTAAGTTATGCCTCAATAAAAGTAATTAAAACATTACAAAAGAAATAGATTCATATGGTTAAAAAATTTCAACTAGACATTAGTCCTCTCTCACCATATGTCCAGACCTCCAAATACTCCATCTTCCTACCCAAAGGTAACCACTATTCCCAGTGATTTTATGCATCATTCAAAAAATTGTGTGTATACACCTCTACATTGGTATTCGTATATGGCTATCTCTATGGGTGTATCACACAAATGCACATATATACTTCGTTTACATACAAGTAGATATCTTTTCTATTATAGTAGCTGCTTTTGGGTGCCTGATATGCCCTTAGACCACCTCTGATTTCTGCTGCCACTCCCACGGTCAGCCCCTCCCTTGCACACTGACAGAGTCCCACCTGGAACACTAGCCCTTTCTCCAGGCACAGGAGCCTGCTCAGTCTACAGGGAGATGCAGCCCGAAGCAGAAGGCTTCCCAATATAGGATGGGTTTGGTCAATAAATGCCCCAGCCTTCCTTCTTGCCAAAAGACAGATAATTCTGGGAGTTGGCATTCCGCATGTTTTTCAAAGGTCTGGACTTAGCCTTCCGTTACCTATAGCAATAACTCAATAATACATCTTTTTTTTTTTCCCATTTTCTGTCTCCCTGTCCTCGTGCTCTCATTCATTTTTTCTGGGATTACTTCCCAAATAAACTACCTGCACTCAAGTCTGTGTCTGAGGCTCTGCTTTCGAGGGACCCCAAACCAAGACATGGACACACCTTATTTTTTCACTCGATATATCTTATAGGTTGCACGGTGTCAGCCCATACGATCTGTCCTCTTGTGTCTCATGGCTCGACAGCTCTCTACCGCATGGTGCACCATGGTTTTTATAACTGTATCTCCCATCAGTGGGTTTTTAAGCTGTTTATTGTCATTTGCTATTGTATACGATGTTTTTTAAAAAGATCCCTATGCACACATCTTTATAAGATAAATTTCTAGAAATAGAATGGATAAGGCAAAGGGTAGTCATAGTAGTCTTTAAATAGGAGTCATCCCTGATATGATTGAACTGTAAAATCTTACTGTACACCCAGTTTTTCGGTCAGAAATCCAATGTGTGATGATGTGCTGTTGTCCCTATCAGAGTTGATGCTAGCTGCTATAACCTAAGGCCCCTTCTGCCCAATTCTCTAGTCCCCTTTTCTACGGGATCCACCTGCCATCTTGCTGTGACCTCAAACAATCAGGAAGAGGCCCTGAGACAGACAGAGCAAGAACACAAGCTAAAACAGAGACAAATGGCAACAGAGGCAGAATATATATAAAACCACTAACGGATTGCCAGAAAATTTACAAAATAGTTCTCCTCTTCACAGAAGGAGGAAAGAACACTGGACTTGGAGTCAGGAGACCTAGGTCCCAGGTTCTAGCCCTCCCTTTGCCAAACCAAGGGGTTGGATAAGGAAGTTTTCCCTTTGCCTCAGTTCCCTCATTTGTAAAATGAAGGGGTAGACCTCAATCATTCTCTCTAAAGCCCTTCTCTCTCTGATATTCCAAATTTCTATGACCCAAGCAGCTTGTAGAAGGGCCACCTTATATTCGTGTCAGGTACTGAATCAGCGCTCATGGAGTAATTCCAAGGTGTCAACCCAGCCACCATCTATTTAAAAAAACTCTTTCAACCACAGGCAGATGCTAGAAACTACTGTGTACGCTGAGAATCTCTTCAGATCACAACAGAAAAGCAAATACCTCAAGAACAAATGCAAACAGGGAACCCTTTTTCCTTGTGATATTTGGTAGAAGTAGAGCTCTACAGAGCACACTTTGGGGACAACGTCTTAACCCCACGAGCAGCTGGAGCTCAGGCTTTAGAGGCAGGAGGACCTGAACTTAAATCTGAGCTCTGGGGCATCTGAGTGGCTGTCAGTTAAGCAGCCCACTCTTAATTTTGTATTGGGTCATGATCTCAGGGTTGTGAGATAGAGCCCCATGTCGGGCTTTGTCCTGGGCATGGAGCCTGCTTAAGATTCTCTCCGCTCCCCCCCCCCCGCCCCTCCCCTCATGCTCTCTCTCTCTCTCAAAAAAATAATTTAAAAAATGTTTTAAACCTGAATTCCTCTGTACGCACATATGGCCTGGAACTAGTTATTCTGTAGAAATGAGGCACATAAGCCCCTTTGTGAGGCTGCTGTGAGAACGAGAACAGGTGATAGTGAACTTGAGTCTCACGCTGAGTGTTAGCTTCCAAAGACAGTGGTAAGGGAATGAGTCAAAGCCCAGACAAAGTGGCCAACTTTCATTTGGGAGCCAGGTTAACCTGTAACACACACACAAACACATATTTTAAAGAGCTTATACGTGCTACAGATTGAATATTTGTCACCCTTATTCATACGTTAAATTCAACCCCGAATGTGATGGTATTAAGGGGTGGGGCATTAATTGATGGTATTAAGAGGTGATTAGGTCATGAGGGCAGAGCCCTAATGAATGGGATTAGTGCCCTTATAAGAGACCCCACAGAGCTCCCTTGCCTCGCCAACCATGTGAGGATGTGGCAAGCAGCCAGCCATCTATGAACCAGGAAGTGGGTCTTACCGGACACAGAATCTGCCAGCACCTTGACCTTGGACTTCCCAGCCTCCAGAACTGTGCAAAATAATTTTTTTGTTTCTAAGCTGCCGAGTCTATGATACTTTTGTTACAGCAGCCCGCACAGACAATACTAATGCTGATGCTAATCTTTCGCCACTTAACCATTCTGTTGCTATGAACATTTAATGATTTCCAAACTGTACTTTTATAAATACTGAGTCAACAAATATCTCTATATACTCATCTTTGATGGCATCACTTATAGGTCCTAACTAGAGGTTAGACAACCAGGACTTTTTGGTGCACTGATGTGGGCAGCTAGATTTTAAATGCACAAGACACAAGTCAACCCCAAGTTCATCCAAAAGGCACTTACTGAGTTTCTAGACGTCAGGCACTACGCAGGCACACTTCATAGCATCTTACAGTGGTTCCCCGAATGGGTACAGGTATACCTCTTTTTATAGAATGAATGTGGTTTTGTGGTGTAAATTGAATTCTTATGAAATGGGAGAGAAGAGACAAGAGCTGAGGTTTAAAAATGACTATGTCTCAGCCTATCATAGACAAGGAGATGAGAAGGAACTCTTCTGAGAAGTGAGAGGAGAGAACAGAAGAGGCTGGAATACAAAGGACCCCAAACCGAATGTGGGGCATCCTTTTTCCTCCCCTCATCAGAACACGAGTCCAGCCACCTGGGAGCAGTTTCACCAGAGTTTATTCGACTCGTCAACTATTTACCCAGCATGAATTATAGCCACTAATAACTCAGCTGTCATTCACTGAAACAGAACAGTGTAGGGGTTAGGAGTGCCAACTCTACCTTTAATAGAATGAAGTCAGTCTATATAAAATAGCCTGCAGCGATAATAAGTAGCAAAAGTAAGGTGCACGACAGTGTATAGCAAAGGTACAAAAAGGTACGTGTACAGAGGAGGGACTATAAAGGCTTGTTTAGGCATCGCCTATCACAAACAGCTCGGGAAAGCGGCACTATTTCTGGCCATGATAGAGTACTAGGGACTCTACCCAACCAGATTTACCCAACTTCCTTAAATAGCTTAAAAAAAAACAGACAAAATTAAACAATGGTTTTAAGACATTGAGCAGCAGACAGCATGGGAAGGGTCACCAATGGCTGAGAGGAGGGGGAGGGAAGAGGCAAGCCCTAAACTTTCCCAGCTCACTCGTAGCAGGTCATTTCTGGCCACCAATCAGGGAGGAGGACCCGAGGCAGAGCCCGACGGTCTCCCTGAGTTCAGGAGACCAAGATGGCATTCAGGGTAATGAAAAGCGTTAAAGAGAGAGCTCCAGCAGCTCGCAGAGGTCCCCTCCAGCTGTGGCCGGAGCACTCATCAGCAGGCATGCGAGAAGCACCAGACGCTGGGAAGGACCGCCGCAAAGCAGTAAGCTCCACCACGGCTGCACTTGACATGGGGCTGGGGATGGTTTGTGTTCCACCAGCCAGAATGGAAAGACCTCATAGCCCGTGGGGCAAGGGGTGAAACGCTCAGAAGTGGGGACACGTTAGCCCTAGACTGAAGACTATGGCCAGCATAGTAAAGCATAAAAGTAGGGCTTCTGGGTGGATGACTGGGGGAGGAAAGGGGAGACTGGGGCTCAGGGTCAAGGTTGGAAGCATACCTACCTATTCACTATACACCTTTTTGCACTGTTTCAAATTTTTACTATGTGTAACTATTCCTTCTTAAAAACTTTTTAAAGGAGGAGGTCTCTGCAGTCAGAGTGTCAGGGTGGGGCTCTGACTCCACCTCCTATGAGCCATATAAACCCCAGTGAGTCGCCCAACCTCTCCAAACCTATGCATTCTCATTCATGGGATGGAGTTCTTTGGGTCGTTATGAAGATAAATTGAAATGCTTATATAAAATCTAGCAGCACCTGGCACTTTCGTGAAAATATTGGTTTGACTTTCTGATGACCCTGTTTCTGGTAAAAGCACCCCATTTTTCTTTTGGGGAACACACCTGTCCCACTCACCCATGTGACCATGATGCCATTCTCCAAGTCTGAGAAGGGACATGTGACTACAGCATTAGGAGGTGAGGCCCTGGGGAGGTGATTAGGTCATGAGGGGGAGCTCTCATGAATGGGAGCAGTGATCTTATAAAAGGGACCCCAGAGGGCTCCCTCGCCCAGTCGGCCATGTGTGGTAACAGTGCCACGTATGAGCCTGGAAGCAGGTCCCACCAGACATGGAATCTGTTGGTACCTTGATCTTGGGCTTCTCAGCCTCCAAAGCTAGCACAGTAAGAAATACATTTCGGTCACTTCTGGCCTATCCCCACATTTCATGTCTCCGGGACAGCAAGTAATTGGTCTAATGAGAGTGGTGTGGAGACTTTGGCTGAAAATCTTGGGAAAGAAATGCTAGTTTTTCACTGGGTTGCTCAGTGAGTAGACTAAAGCTGCCAGTGATGATTTTCAGGGAACCAGCTTGGGAGTGGAACCCAGACAGGGGATAGCAAAGCCTAGAGATGGAGTCTGATGTGGTCCTGATGATGTCATTTGAGTACTGGGATCCAGCATGCCTAAAGCCAGTTTCTGTCACTAGAACCGGAAGAGACCTGACAAATTCAGGAGGGACTATCATTATTCAATTCACTCAACAAGCACCGAGCCCCCATGAAGTTCCAGAAACTGTGCCTGAAGCTAGGCGTTCCAACACGAGGCCCTGGCCCCAGGAAGTTTGTAGTCTAATGGAGGAGACACTTAGCAAAGCAACAACTGCTGGGCTAGAGATATTCCCAGGGTGCTCTGGGTGAGGCACGTCTACATCATCCTGCGGGGGAACAGGCTAGACAGCCAGAAAGCCTTCGGGGGGTTGTGATGCCCAAACTGAGGCTCAGTGAATGCTGCAGAAGTGGCCAGGAGAAAAGAGGAGATAAAGTATTCTAGACAAAGAGGTGAGAGAAAGCAGATATGCCTGCGGGAGGAGGACAGACAGGAGGGGCAGTGGAGAGAGATAAAGCTAAAGAAGCCCGGGAAAGATCCCAAACCACTTCGTATGCCATACCCTAGAGCGGGGCCTTTGTATCCTAATCATTACAGGGCACCATCCAAAGACTTACGTCGGGGGAGAAACATGGTCAGATTTTTGTGTGGAGCATAGATGAAAAGGCAAGACAGGTAGGGGAGATCAATCAGGAGGATGTGGGAGAAGTCCATGCTTGGAATTATGAGGGACTGAACGAAGAAATTGTTAGTGAAAGGATGAGTTTGAGAAGTTTCAAGGAGAAAGAACTGACTGGACCTAATGCTGATCATGGATTTCAGTTGCAAACATTAAAATAGGAATAATAGTTAACATTTGATAGTCCTTCCTTCCCACCGAGTCCTGTTCTAAGCGCTTTCCACAAATTAACTCATTCAATCCCACCCCTTGAGGTAGATATCATTGTGATTTCTCATTTCAATGATGAGGGGCTGAGCCACTGAAAGGTGAAGTAACTCGCTTGAGGCCTCACGCTAGCAGATGGTGTAACTACAACACTAAAAGTGGCTACCTGAGACGCAAGCCTGTGCTGTTGACTGCTACACTCTGCCGCCTGGTGCTTGCACACTTTTTAAAAGGTAGATGAACAAGAAGAGGAGCTGGCCAAGGAAAACAAAAATGACTAGGGAGGCGGAGGCCAGCATCACAGAAATAAGGAAGGTGAACGCTTCTTTCTTACCTCAGTGGCAAGTAAATATCCAATTATGTAATGGGAGGAAGACAGGTAGGGCTTAGCTGGGAAGAGAGTGGGAGGTACTTCTGCACATAGGAGCTCCTTCATTTTTCATGGCTCTGTAAAACAGGTGTGTCCATAGCCCCAGCCTTCAGATGCGGAAGGTGAGAGAGGTCAGGGGGCTCCCCAAGGTCCCACATGGGTAAGTGACCCAGTTCTCAGGCCTGGAGATGACCTGTGTTCTACGCTTGGCTCACTGGAGTGTTGTCTGGGTGCCTGGGGCTGTAGCAGAGCGGGAGGGGCAATGAGGAGGGCCACGTGCCTGCTCCCAGCAGGTCTGTAACCTGGTTGCTCCAATGAGGCTATAACAAATGGAGACAAGGATCTCGATAAGGCAGCATGAAGGTGTGTGCCGGGGAAGTGGTACAGACCCCGGGCACCTGGAGCACATGAGGAGGCATCTCGAGGCCGGTCGACATGGGTTGGTATTGAAGGATACGTTGAGTATAAAAATGAGGGGATATGGGACATTTCCAGGGGCGGGGCCCTCACCTGGGTGCTCTGCCAGTGGCAGACGCCTGCTGTTTCTACCCGTGCAGCATCTCTGCTACGTCCTTCTATCTCCTTTTTGAGCAACCACTCCTCCTCATTGGGAACCATGGAGTTTGGACATAGCTGACCTCATGTCTACCTCAGATCCCATCAGGGATCACTTGAGGCCAGCCTGGCCAATCACTGGGTTTCATTTTCCCCAACCCAGCAATTGGCTCTGGACCCAATCCAACCCAGTGAGACTCAATCTCCAGTGTGTGCTGGAACATTAGGAAGGAAAAACTCCCTGGGATGGCTGGCTCCAGGAATGTTATTAGCCTGGGGAAGCTGAGGACCATGCTGCAGAGGGGCCTGTCTGGAAGTGAAACCCACAGTGAGAAATGGGGACAGCATGGAGACAGATCCGATGTTTGAGTTCCTGGATCCAGCCATGCCTGCAAACATCCCCAGAATTCTCAGTCACTCCAACTAATAAATACCCTTTGTTATTTAAGCCAGTTTGAGTTGGGGTTTCTGTCACTGGCAAGGGAAAGGGGTCTGATGAACACAGAGCCCCAAAGATGGTTGTTAAGCTCCAGGAATCCTAAGCCAGGGTCCATCTGACTTCCTCAAAGGAAAGGAGTTCAAGAGGGGGTATGGTGAGGTAAGGTCCCCAAGAGAGAGAAGGGCTATAGGCTTCTGTGAAGGGTGAGATAAATACAGACCTTGGAAAAGCCACTTCCATTTCAATCATATCTCCAAAGGTGGATAACTTTTTACCAACTGGCATTTAAGAAAGTGCAACACAGCAGGAGAGGGACCGCCTTACTCGCAAAGGCGCAGAAATAGAAGAATGCAGAGTATGTTCCGGGTGCAGCACACAATCAAAACCGGCTGGTGAAGGAGCTGATGAGGGGCAGCTGTGAAAGGGGAGGTTGCAAAGGTGCCCTGGAAGGCCTCAAGAGCCAAGAGGTGGATATTTGAGGATGGTTAGAGACACAGAAATGACAGTCTCAGGGGATCAGAGATATGTTCCCTTCCAAGGCATCTACAAATGTTTGGATCACAGGGACACCAGAACAGGCTCTCAGGATGTCATCAAGCAGGAAGAGCTAAGTGTCCTGGTAAGAGATGAAAGAAGGAGACTTTGTTCTCTGGCCCCACTCTTCTGGACAAAAGACCATTTCATGTCCTCTTCCCTGCTCCTGTGGAGCCCATGGCGGCGGGGGGCGGGGGGGGGGGGATGTCATGGCTCCTGGCCCAGACCCCTTCTCCAGGAGGAGCTTCCTAGCCAGGGCCCCCACGAGGACACCTCAGCCCCAGGGAGGGGGGAGCCATCTGAGTTTCCTGGCGGCCCCCCGGTTCCCCTCAGCCTCCCCTGCAGTGCCTCACAGCAACCACCGACTAGGGGATGTGTCCCTGCTGCTTGAGTTAATTACAGTAATTATACCTGCTCCCTCTTCGGCTCTGGTTCCCTTTGTTCCCAGTTTCCTGCCCGCTCATTTGCAAATCTAATCGCTCTGTGGATTGATTTTTTTTTTCCTTTAAAGAGAGAACAGGATGGAGAGACAAAGATAGGGAGCAGAAAATGTGGGAGAGAAAAAGTGGGGGTGGGAGTGGGCTGGGAAGGGGGTGGGGAGGGGACAGATGGAGGGACAGTGGTGGAAAAATGGACGGGAGCAGCAGAGGAAGGACTGTGACAGCCAACCCAGGGCGCCTCTCTTCTGCAGACCCCGAGTCATCAGACGAGGCCACAAAAGGTGGAACTGTGGGACCACCACTGGCATAGCCCTCAGGCCTTTCCACAGGGTCCCCAATTTCTCCCCAGACCAGGCTGGTCTAGCACAAATTACAGGGCCCCAAACTCAAACAATACCAATAGATGGGCCCATTCTTTAAATATTGCTCCCCCCAGGGATTTGTAGGACCTTGACTCTTCCAGAACACCTGCCAGACACTTACTTCAGTGTCAGATGACTGAGAGATGACAGTGGGGACTCAAGCAGGGAGCAGGCAGGAAACGGAAACTACTCTGATGGAAATCTGAGAGACGAGTAGTTGCTCTTTCCTCTCTCACCCAATCCCATCCTAGAGACCCTCAGGAAACCCCCTGATTCAAGGATTTTCCAAACATACTCTGAGGAGTGCTGAGTTTCCATGGAGAATCCTCAGGGAGTGGGAAGGAACGAGTGGGCATATCTATCCTCCAAACCCCTTTCTATGACATTTATCCAGCTCATATATTGGGTTCCACCTCAACTTTTATTTGGAAATACAAATTTATTTTTTTCTCTCTCTTCTTCTTCTTCTTTTTTTTTTTTTTTTTTTTTTTTTAGTAGGCTGCATGCCCAACATGGGGCTCCATCTCATGACCCAGAAATCAAGAGTCGCATGCAATACCGATGAATCCAGCCAGGCACCCTGGAACAACACAAATTTAAGAGAAGAAAAATCCTCCCTTCTATAAGGAATTAGAAAACAACTGATCTAATCCAAACTTCTCATCCGTCAGATAGAGGAAAACGAGGCTCAAATGGATGAAGTGGCCTATCTTTTTTTTTTTTTAAGATTTTATTTAGTTATTTGACAGAGAGAGACACAGTCAGCAAGAGAGGGAACACAAGCAGAGGGAGTGGGAGAGGAAGAAGCAGGCTCCCAGCAGAGCAGGGAGCCTGATGCGGGGCTCGATCCCAGGACCCTGGGAATCACACCCTGGGCCGAAGGCAGACGCTTAACAACTGAGCCACCCAGGCGCCCCTGAAGTGGCCTATCTTGTATCACACAACAGTCAGATCACAGACCTCTCGATTCTCAGTTGAAGGAAATTTCCACAACCCCATGCCACGTGTCAGGGTGCCAGGTGGATGCAAAGACTTTGCCAAAGCTCCTGGGTCTTCTTGGGCCCATCTGGAGTGAGGCTGATGGCATCATCCTACCAGAAGTCCCTGGTGAATCAGAATCCTTGCTCCTTGCCTCAGATGTTCCCTATCCTGGGATGGTTCTGTTCTCTGAATGAACCCAACAGAAGGAGTGTTTTCCAAAAAATCGCTGCAGGCATATTCACAATCCCATGTGCCCTTCCCAGAACCTCGCCGCCACTACCACCCCATCAAGAGGTAGAATCTATTTCTTCTCCTCTCGATCTTGGAAGGACCTCTCTGATTGCCGCAAAGAACGAAATATGGCAGAAATGATGCTGCATAACTTCCCGAGCTAAGTTAGAACTAAGGCCATACAGCTTCTGCCTGGCTCTACCTTTTGGGAAGCTCGCCATTGGAGCCCAGTCACCATGCAGTGAAAAAGCCCAAGCTACAAGGAGAGGCCACGCGTAGATGGTCCAGCAACACCCTCTGTCAGACATGAGAGCCAGCAAGTCTTCAGATACTTTCAGCCCCCAGGTGTTGAGTCACCGTTAGCCTCTGAGGCTCCCACCTGAGGCCCCGACATTGTGGAACAGAAACAAGCCATCACCACTGTGCCTTGTCCAAACTCCTGACCAGCAGAGTCTGTGAGCATAACAGTTATTTCATGCCACTAAGGTCTGGGGTAGTTTGAGACGTGGCATCCAGAACAAGTGGCATCCAGAAGCTCGAGCAAATATTCCCCATATGAAGTTAGATTCAGTAAGCAAGCAGTCAACAGCCAGGGCTCCCAAGAACAGACTTAATGCCATGAATCCAGATCTCCAGCTAATATTTGGATTTTCCCCCAACACTTCTAATTAATTCACAAGAGAAGTTCAGAGTTCAGGTCATTTTGGAGACAGAAGTGGGAATGGGAGTGGGTGTTAACTACCCACACTGGATTCAGCCCATGTTTACTAAGTACCTTCCATGAGTCAGACACAGAACAGAGTCCCCGCCCTCAAGGAGCACAGTCTAATTGGGGAGACAGACACATCCACACTCAAAAGTAATTATAATGTAATAAGTTAAGTTGCTATTAAAAATAAAAGTACTTTGGTAGTACTTTGGAAACAGTCAAGAGTATCAGCCTCAGATGTTCCCTATCCTGGGATGGTTCTGTTCCGCTCAGAGGTATAAAAGTTATTCACCTCGTGGTTCTCAGCTCTTGAAACCCAAATCATTTAATCCAGTCTTTGGCATGAAAGGCCTGCGGCGCACCTTTGCTTAGAAAAAGTAAAAAATGTCTTTTCCCATTTTATATAACCATGTAGAACAGAATGTTAGTTGTTCCCCAAAATCCATTCTCCCCTTCTCCAGCATAACAAGACCCTTGATTTTCTTCTGGGTTTCCTGGCCACCTGGAATAAGGATGGTATCTCAGCCTCCCCCTTGCCGAAGCTCTATGTGGCTACGTGACTGATGCGATGTGGTAGGCAATGTCTGAAACTTCTCTGTTGCATCTCAAAGAGAGGGAATGTGCCTGCTCGACACCATTTCCACCTCTCTCCTAGCTGTAATGAGGACATGGTCTAAGCCATTTTGCATGGTAAGAGAAGAGAAACAACTTAGACAAGCCAGAATTTGGATCCCTTTCACCCTGGAGCCCCAATCTAGCTGTCACAGACTATGTCACATGAGGAAAAAAAAATACTTATTTAAGACACTATTATTTAAGGGGTCCTTGTTACTAAATCAAATCCTACCCCAAAAGTCCATTAACTCAAACTATTAGCTCTTATCTAGTCCTATGTGCTTACACACGCACACGTGCTCTGTGCTCGAGCCTTCAACAGACACTCAAGAACTAGTTAAGGCATTCGTTGCTGGAGGAGATCGATGCACATTACTGATATCACTGCTCCCTGCTGCTGGGGGTACCAGCTCACAAGTGTGCAAGATCAAGCTTTCCCACGGGGCTTCTGAAGCCCCTGAGGATACCTAGTGGTATGTTGAGTGATATGCAAAGTAACACTTTCCTAGAGACCATTTTGCTGAAAGAGTTGGTGAAAATGATTTTGAATTGCTTCTCTCTTAAAACACTTTGTCATATACACAAGACAGAAGCAGCAAAATTCCACTTTCCCGTGTCAGCCAGTCTGGCACTTTTCATGAACACTGGGAAAGCAGGAAATGTTTACGTGCAGCGAGTGGTTGGAAAAGTTGTTCTCTTTGTGTTATCAGGGAAACCTCAGTGGTACCCAAGCGAACTGGGCTGTTACTTTAGGGAGAGGAGATGAAGCCAGACTTTCCCAAAGCATGCTCTGTTGATAGATGTCACATGAGGAAAGAATGGAAAGGTTTCATGGTCAAATGAGTTTGGGAAAAGCCGGATTAAATGAAAAAAGATAAATAAGTTTCTTTGCTGTGGGATTTCTCATGGGTTTCAGTATGGTGATGTGTGTTCCGAGTCTCCAACAGGGAGCCACAGCGTGTAGAGTTGCCCACAGTACACCTTCGCATGGACGGTTTTATGCTGAGTGTTTCCAAGGAACTCACTTGCTGAGTTATGTAAATGTGAGTGCTCTCCTTGCTGGTCGTGGCTGCCAGAGTGGAGGAGTGGGAACATGTTTTTAACCTATTAAATTCTGGAAGGAGTAATATGCCAAACCAACCCTTCTGATATCCTGCCCTTCCACTGCCCCTGCCCCGCCCGGGCTGTGATGATGAGTTTGAGGTGTCAACATGGCGAGGCTATAGTAGCCAGTTATCCAATCAAACATTAATCTAGGTGTTGTGTTGAAGGTGTTGTGTAGATGTAGTTAACATGCACAGTCCGATGACTTCGGGTAAAGATTATCCTCAGTAATATGGGTGAGCCTCATCTAATCAGTTGAAAGGCTTTGAGAGCAAAACTGAAGTTTCCCGGAGGATAAGAAAAATCCCCAAAGTTTCTGCACCAAAAGAAGAGAAAAGTTAGCTAAGATCAATATAATGAAATGCAAACTCAAAAAAGCAAATCTAAACATTGCTCGAAGCCCTTTATGAGGTCAGTTTCAGATCTGGGAAGGTAAAGCCCATGTAATGAGAGAAAATGTGGCACAACTTTGCTTTCTATAGATTTGTCCCAGTCTGTTTTCAAACTAGCAGCCAAGCCTAAAAGGGTGATTTTATTAAACTTATTCTTGCAGGCATGATATTAATGTACTCAAAACCATACTTGAACAGTTGGTCAGGAAACCAGAGATAACTGAGATCTCTTTGTTTTATTTTAATAGTCATAGCATTTTTTTCTAATTGTAAAAATAAGTCTGATTTCTGGGCAGAATCACATAAGTAGAGCAAGTACACAGAATCTCTCCAAGTACTCAACAAAATACAGCAAAAAAAAAAAAGTGAAACAAACCAACAAAAACTCACAAGCAGCAACCAAAGAAGGAATGGGGAAGAACTCTATATGTCACAGAAGCCCGAAATGGTAGCCAAGAAAAGAAACAGAATATTCTGGTAAGATCGAAATGGCTCCTTAGATCATTTGGAACAGCAGTAGAACACAGGAAGATAAATGGGTCCAAAGATTCCTGAGAATTCTCACAAATACCCTACAATCTGGGGAGGCATGGCCTGAGAGAGTAAGTAGGCAGATCTAGGAAAAGCTACTGGAAAAACCCCAGTGAGTATAAGCCCCTCCATCCCAGCAGGGGCCTCAGCAGAAGTGGGAAGGGCCACCAGAGCGTACCGTCTTTCCAGAGAGACCGACAACAGGAAAAAGAAAGATTATAAATCCAATCTAATCTAAGTCGGGGTGTGATCCAAGGAACAGAACTAGGTTCCCATGAGAGTTTCATTCTATGGAAGAACTTAAAAATATAAAATTAGTAAACAGAACATGAAAGAACAATAAAATGAAATTACAAGAAATGTCATAGAACTAAAGAAACAAATTGCGAACTAAAATAAACTTATTACAAATTGAATAAATTAGAAGCAGCTGAATGAAATGGCATCGACCCAGATGAAAAATAGAATTGACAGGACTGGAGGAAAGCCTGACGTAATCACAGCAAAGGAGGAGAAAATTAAACAGAGATTAAAGCAACTAGATAGGGAGTGACAGGTGTAGAGGACAAAGACTGTCAAATGTAGGGATAATTGGTGCCCCTGAGGTTTAAAAAAAAAAAAATAGAAATCAAGAAATCTTTTGAAATATAATACAGGAAAATTTCACTGAAATGAAGCAAGAATCAGCAAATCAAAATTGTACACCATATATACCAAGAACAATTATTCCAGAGTTACAGACATCGAGATAGAGCTTAGTTATTGAACAAAGAAAAAGAATAATCAAAATAAACAAGTTATGATGGATGTCAAGAAAACACACCCTAGTTAAAGCATTAGACCTCAGAGAAGAAGGAAGAATAAACAGAATAAGCAAAAGGGAAAACATCAGGCTGCTTCCAGACTTCTCACAGCAACATTCAATGCCTAAAGACAGAAAGAAAAGGTCTAGGAAGGTCTAAGGGAAAGCAAGTTTGACATAACTGCAAGTTACAGCAGATTGTTGCTTGAATGAGAGGCACAGTCAGATGTTCTCAGACATGCTAGAACATAGGGAATAAAGCACCCCAGCACCTTCTTTTAAATACTACTCAATGAAACAAGTAGACCAGGGCGGGAAGTGTGTTAGAAGCCCTCAGGAGGATCCCGTAAATGGGGCCTTAGACCTCCCAGGAGCCCATGTGGAGATCTCCCCTTCTCTGGGGGAACAATGAGACCAGTGGACTATGAGCCTTGTTTTCAGGCAATGAGTCTCAAGTACATCTGTGTGGAAGCAAAATGAGGATAACCACAAAGTCTTTCCTTGATACCTCTTTGGAATCTTGCCCACCCAGTGACTTTCATACCACTTTCTAATAGAAAGCAAGGCAAAATGAGGTTGTCTCATTGAATTTCACTCTGGGCCCGATTTCTGCACCAAAGAAAGTAACTAAAATCATAGAGTACCTTCATTTTGTGGGAACAACCGTCCTGGAACCCCTGCTGTCTGCTCCCAGCCGCTGCATTAAACAAGGCCAGCTCTGGAGTCCAGGACCTTTCAGACAATGGGCATTCTCACGTCCAGAAACCAGGCTGGAAGCAGGGAGGCTGGTGGTGTCTAGACGCTGTCTGGGTGCTGCATTTGATCAGGAACAAAGGGCACGTGAAGTCCTTTTCCCCATCTGTCTCTTGAAGTGCTGAAATTGCCACTTGCTGCAAGATAAAGGAATTATGGCACCTCTGGCCTGATAGGGAGATTCACAGCTGGGACACCTCCCCCCAACACCCTGAGTGCAGGGACGGCCCCCTAGAATGAGACGCACATCCCAGTCAAGTCTCTGTGGAAGCCACCTCCTGCTACCCGCCAGAGGAAGGAGTAAGGGACAGACACCCATCTGGAGAGGCAGGATAGCACAAAGGTTAGGTGAGGTCCTTAGCATCGGATGGCCTGGGTTTTCATTTCCTCTACCACTTCCTGTGTGACTTTACGCAATTTCCTTTATTTGTCTGTTGCTTCAGTTTCAACGTCTGTAAAAATGAGACTAACAGTTGCCCCTCCCTCATAAGGCAGTTATAAAGATTAAATGTTAATCCGTGTAGTGCACTTTGAAAAGCATCTGGCATATAGGAAACTCGCTAGGATATTAGCTATGAGTGTTAAGTAAGGAAAGGAGTAACCTAGGAGTGCGTACACACACACACACACACACACTCACGCACTAAGTGCCACCCTGGGCAAGGAGGCTCTCTGCCCAGGAGCTGGAAGCGTGCAAACTTCTCCTGTTAGTAAATCCTCTGGGAAAACAGGATTAGGGTGCAGGGGACTAGGGTTTTCTGCCAGAGCTCCTGACAGCATTTGTGCCCCACCGTTAGAATTCAGCATAAGCCAGGACCACATCCTCTCTCTTAAGGTCTGGTTGACATCAGGCAATATCCACTTTAACTAGAGCTTCCCTGCATTCTCTTTGGCCCTCATCCCAGCGGTATAGAGAAAGTGTAATTATTTCCATTTTCAGACAGGAAGACTGAGGTTCAAAGCAGTCAGGTGATTTCTCCCAATGTCCCAGAGCTTGAGGTAGTCACGCTAGGATGCAGATCTCTTCTTCTGCCTCCAAATCAGTGCCCCCACCCTTGAGTATGTGCCAATTGTCTCTTGCTGTATCTCTGTCTTTCTCTCTGTATCTCTCTTTCTGGTTTTCTCTCTGATATCCGTTGGGCTCTTAACTCCTGTTTTTCTCTGATTTTCATCCCTCCTATTTTTTCCTTCTTTCTTCCCAGTCCAGACCTTAGATTCCCCACAATCTATCTAAAACAAAAGAGGCTTGGGGCAAACAGCAGCTCGGGTCACAAGCCTGCCTGGGGATGGCGTTCTGTATTTGACAACTTTGTTACTCGGGAACAAGAGCAGAAGGGAGGCTCCTAACAGGGAGACAGAGAAGCCAGCACTGCCAACAGCAGCCCCTCCACCGTCCTGTCCTCTTGCACCCTCATTACAATCCTCCATTCTGATCATTCTCCCAGATCGCACTGCTCATTCTAAGGGGAGAGAATCTCTGCACGGACAGGGCAGAGAAGTGGCTCTGGCAGCTGAAGTAGCGAAGCCCAATGCAGTGTCCTTCACAGAGTGAATTATGTGGCTGTTTAGAAGGGGCAAACCTGGGTCCTGTGTCTCAGAGCCTCCGACATGGCAGTCCAAGCTATGGCTCATCTTTTTCCCTCCCCACAGTATGGGCCCACCTCTACCAACTGGGCAGAGAAAGGGCGCCACCTCCTGGCTAGACACGAATTTAGGACCAAGACAGGCAGTTCATGACCCACGTCCCACCTTCTGAAGGGCAGTCAGCAGGATCTTCAGTGCCTGACACACCAGTCACCCTTCCGGGCTTTGGAATTAGCAGACTCCATTGAGCCACGGCAAAATGACCCTGCCTCCACTCAACACTTCGAGTCAGCAAGATCACCAACCTTGTCAGTACAGCCGTGTTCGTCTGGGCGATGCTCTAAGCATTATGTTGAATTTGCCAAATTTTTTTTTTTTAAATAACCAGGAAAGGGAAGGGGATAGTGTTGATACCAATGAGAAGGTGAAAAGTCTCATAAACTTAGGACAGTGGAGGCAAAGGTAAACCATTAGCTTTGACTGGCCACCCAGCACTCTCCAGCCAGCCAAGTCTGCATTCAACCGTGAAGGAAAAGTGAAATTAAAGACAATGGAGGTGCTAGAAATAGAGCAACAAAGGTTATGTCTAAAAGGCGAGATGTAATTACAGATTATATAATTTGATCAGAATACTGTTGATAACATGTAAGTCCATTGTTCAGCTTTCAGAATTCTGCTTCTATATGTTTTCAAAAGTCTTTTGTAACAAAAGCAAAGGGGGCAGCATCCTCCTGGCCTGCAGCAGAGACCACATAGCAAACCCCGTTTCCACTGTGGGACACCATCCATACAGCACGATCGGAAAGGAGCTAGAGGCAGCAGGTGGGAGGAGACAACGTGGGGACAAAAGGCCTGAATTCAAATCCTGCCTCTGCTACTTCAAAGTTCTATGGCTTTAAGAAAGTCAAGATAAATCTCTCTGGTCTTGGTTTTTCATCTGTAAAGTGGGATGATGACAGTACCTGGCAAACCAACCTCCCGGAGCCGGTGTAAGGCTCAAGTAAAGGAAATGGGAAGGAAACTAATGTTTGTTGAATATGCACGTGCTGGCAGTGGGCTAAGCACTTTAGATAACTTGTCTCATTTAATACCATGAGGAACAGATTATTATTACCTGTGGTCAACAAATGAGGATGTTTCTGGGATTAAGTAAATTTTCCAAAGGTTCTACAGGTGGAATTCAATTTTAGGGGCACCTGACTTTTCAAGGTAATATTATATAAACTATGAAGTGCAAACAAATGTAAGGGCAATTTTTATCTAGGAAATTGATGGGCATTGACTTCTAAGAAGAAATTAGTGCTCTCCAGTATGTGAAATTTCTGGACCCATTTTCCTATTTCCCTTACTCTTTGCCCCAGACTTCAGATTCTCTCTCCATCCAACCCCCAAAACCTGGCTTCTGGAAAATTCCAGTATAAGTCATCTATATGTCTCTGTAACAAGATAGAGGGGCCCTTCCATGGGAATGCTTGCCTCTGTAGCTTCTCTCTAGTGGCCAAGTGAGTAGCTTTCCTGTCTGGGGGAACGTCCCACATCAGAGAGCTGGTGGGGAAGTGTAAGGTTCTGGAGGCGGACATGTACGCATTGTTCCTGGAGCCACATCACTGGAGGCTCCATTTAGGATGGGCCTTACTACTGATATGATGGACTGCCATGACCACTCTTCCCTCAACACCCCCTCTCTCCCCATCAGACATAGCATCCCAGATTGGACAGACTGCTAGTTAGTCCCACTGTAGAGTTCTGTAAGTTCTATTACATTCCTGCCAATCTCTCAGAGGCCCTGAATTCCATACCAAGGCTGCAACTGCCCTCTCCATCTCTACCTGCTAGGCCAAAGAATCTCTGACCGAACCCATCTAAACCTAACTGTCCCTGGTCCTCCCTATCTCAACATCTTGTGTCAGTCAATAACAGAACCTTCCGCACAGATGCCAAAACTTAGCCCACAGTATCTGGCACATAGTAGGCACTCAATAAACACTTGTAGAGTTCATGCATTGAATAAGCATTGATTAAATGTCATCAGTGTGTCAGGTACTCTTCTTGGAGCTGGGGATGCTGCAGTGAACAAGATAAATGAAAGACAGACAAGGGATGAGTGTGTAATGTAACCTTATGTAGTCATGAGTACTAATAGGAAATCTAAGCAGAACAGTGAGGTAGCAAGTCAGGAGTGATGAAGCAAATTGACTTTTGAACCCAGATAAAATTGAAGCAAGAGCATGAGACAGGCAGATATCTGAAAGGAAAGTGTTCCAGGCAGAGGGAATAGCAAATACACAGGCCCCGAGACAGTACCAGACTTGGGAATTTGAGTCCAAGCAAGAAGGCCAGGGTCACGGGAGCAAAATGAGCTAGGAGAAAGGTAGTAAAAGATGAGGTTAAGAAGATAGACGAAGTTGGGTCCTGTGGAGCCTGAAGGCCATGGAAAGGGCAGAGATGGACATCTTTGAAGGCTTTCTAAGGAGGGGGTGAAAGAACTAACACTTGTATTTTAAAATACAATGTATACGGCTGTATAACATATGTCCTAACTTACACATACATTCATATGTTATAAATATTCATAATACATGCAGTATCATGCATAATACATATATTCAATTGTACACCTCAAATATTAAATAATTTTCCAAATTTTAATCTAAGTTTGATTGTGCTAAAATATACGAAATGGGATAACTAATTAGCCATGAAGCACATTCTGTTGTCAGTCTTCATATGACAGAGAAAATAATTTAGATGTAAGATAGGAGCAAAAAGCTGTGCTGTAAGCTGAATATAGACTAGAGCCTGGATATGGAAGAGTAGCCTAAAAAACAGGTATACTACCTTCCAGTAAACCAAAAAAGGCCAATAAATTATTTCATTGTCCCTGAATTTTTTTTTCTATATTGTTGATTTGATCAAAAGAAGATATTAAAATGTATTTTAAATGCCTGAAGAAAGGTTTTTTTCATGCCATTTTTAAAAATTGGGATGGAGGGGGTGCCTGGGTGGCTCAGTAAGTTAAGCATCTGCCTTCAGCTCAAGTCATGATCCTGGGGTCCTGGGATCGAGTCCCGCATCAGGATCCCTGCTGAGCAGGGGAGCCTGCTTCTCCCTCTCCCCTGCTTGTGCTCTCTTTCTCACTCTCTCTCAAATAAAGTCTTTAAAAAAATTTTTTAATTAAAAAAATAAAATAAATTTGGGGTTGAATACACATAACATTGGGGCACCTGGGTGGCTTAGTTGGTTAAGTGTCTGCCTTTGGCTCAGGTCATGATCTTGGGGTCCTGGGATTGAGCCCCACGTCAGGCTCTCTGTTTAGCGGGAAGCCCACTTCTCCCTCCCCCTCTGCCTGCCTTTCTACCTCCTTGTGCTCTCTCTCTCTGTCAAATAAATAAATTCTTTTTTTTTAAAGAATACATATAACATAAATTATATCATTTTAGCCGTTTTTACGTGTACAGTTTAGTGGCCTTAATATATTTATATTGTTGTACAACCATCAAAACCATCCCTCTCCAGAATTTTGTTCATCTTCTAAAATCAACACTGTGTATCCATAAACAGTAACTCCCCATTCTCCCGTCCCCCAGACCCTGGCAATCACCATTCTACTTTCTATCTCTATGAATTTAACTACTCTAGATACCTCACGTAAGTAAAATCATACGGTATTTGATCTTTTGTGATCTTCTTTCAGTTAACATGATGTCTTCGAGGCTCACCCACATTGCAGCATGTGTCAGAATTTTCTTCCTTTTTAAGGATGAAAGTAGATACATACTACCTTGTATGTATATACCACATTGTGTTTATCCATTCACCTGTCCATGAATACTGGGTTGCTTACACCTTTTGGCTATTATGAAAGTGCTGTTATGCACATGGGTCTGCAAATACCTGTTCAAGTCCCTGCTTTCAATTATTTGGGGTATGTATCCAAAAATAGGATTGCTAGATCATGATAATTCTATTTTCAATTTTTAAAAAAACCAGCATACTCTTTTCCATGGCGCTGTACCATTTTACATTCCCACCAACAATGCACAAGAGTTCTCCTTTCTCCATATCCTTGCCAACACTTGTTATTTTCTGGTTTTTCAATAGTAGCCTCCTAATGGGTGTGAGATGGCACTGATTTCCATTGTGGTTTTGATCTCCCTAATGATTAGTGATGCTGAGCATCTTTTCACGTGCTCATTGGCTATTTATATATCTTCTTTGGATAAATGCTTATGCAAATCCTTTGCCCATTTCTTAATCAGACTATTTGCTGGTTTAATGGTTGAGTTTTAGGTGTTCTTTATATATTCTAGATATTAACCCTGTATCAGATATATAATTTGTTAATATTTTCACCCACAGGTTGCCTTTTCACTCTGTTGATAGTGTCCTTTGAAGCAAAAAAGTTTTAAATTTCAATATCGTTCAATTTATCTATTTGTTCTTTTATTTTCTGTGCTTTTATTGTCGCATCCGAGGAATTTTTTTCAAATTATTCTGGCTGGCGTTTTGAGACTTGACTATAAGTCAAGGATAGAAACAGAGACCCGTAGGGGCCTATGATACAGAAGGAAGAAGAAAATATGGGGGCATGGACTAAAGCTTGGCAGTAGAGACAGAGAAGAATGGATGGATTTAGACGGACTTTGAAGATAAGATAGAAACAACCCGACAATTTGGATGAGAGATACAAAGAAAATTAAGGAATAAAAAAATGATTCCAAAAACCCCCACTATTCCTACTTTTTGACCTGAGCTACTAGGGGAATGGTGGGTGCTGTCATAGGATGGGATCAATTAGGGGAAGAACCTCTTGTCAAAGGCTTTGGTCATGTGTTGTTGGAACTATTGTATATCCAACAGACATGTCTGACAGTTTCATATACAAACCTGAAGTTAAGAGAAAAGATCCACGTGGTAGATATAAATTTGAAATCCCCTAGTTATCTGCTGCTACAGTGCTGCCTAACGAAAAGTAACAACCATGAAACCCTAAATTTTCATGCATCTGGGGTGGCTGTTTAGGTGGCTCTTCT
Source organism: Ursus arctos (assembly GCF_023065955.2). Classification (NCBI taxonomy): domain Eukaryota; kingdom Metazoa; phylum Chordata; class Mammalia; order Carnivora; family Ursidae; genus Ursus; species Ursus arctos. The sequence goes on from NW_026622930.1 coordinate 23,525,008, forward strand.
GATCCTGGCTTAATTCAGTCGCATATCGGGGGGCCGGCTGGCTGTTAGTTTATCGAGGCCGGCCTTAGCTCTCTGCTTCACGTATCTCCCATCCTCTGACAGCCTAGGCCAAGGATATTCTCGTAGTAATGGCAGAGGTGCAAGAGAGGAAGACCAAGTCCAACTGTCCAAGCATTTTTCAAGCCTCTGCTTTCATCATACTTTGATAACATTCCAGTGGTCAAAGCAAGTCACACGGCCAATCCCAGGGTCAGTGGGAAAGCACTGACAAGTTGTAAGGCAAAAGTCATAGATCCAGGTAGAGATAAAGAATTGGGGCGCTTGTGTGACCTACCACATCACCATTATGGAGCGACTGTATTGAATGCCTTGGGACTAGAGGGAGAGTAAAGACGAGCAAAGGAGAATGAGCACTGTTTGTCTTTGCCAAGAACTAAAAAGGAATAATAAAAGGCATCGTCTTCGAGCCTTACATCTCCAAGTCCCCCTCTCCTACCCGGTCTCCTACAAGAGTATAAACAGTGAGATCTGAGGATGAGCTAAAAGATGACTTAGAGATGACTCAGTTTTGACCCTTACCAACGTTGCTGAGAACAGTTCAAATTCATATATGGTTTGAAGTTAGAGCTCACAAAACTTGATGGGAGTGTAAGGGACAGGTAAGAAACAAGGGACTCTTAGGGTTTTTGTATAATAATACAAGAATAACTAGAAGTGCCATTACTAGGATGGGGAAGACGGGGAGCAGTTGGTTGGTAGAGACAAGAGTACGGTTTTGGACATAGAAGGATAAGATCCCAGTGGAGGTATTCAGCAGGCAATTGGGTATAAGTATGTGAAGTTCGGGATGACAGTTTTAAGGTCAGAGATACAACTTTTTGGAATCATCAGCATGTAAGGGGATTTAAAACCATGGGAATGAATGAAATCACCTAAGGTACGATGTATTTAGAGAAAAAAAAGTCAAAGAGCCTAACCGATTAACTACATTCTCCTCCTTTACCCGTGCCTCCAGTGGACACGCTCTTCCTACTTAATATCTCCCAAATGTGGACCCTCCTGTCCACCTCTACGGCCCTTATCTTAGCAAGAAATCTTCATTTCCCACCTCGACCACTGCAGTTGCTTTCAACTGGTCTCATTGCCTCCAGGATCACTTCATTAGCTGGTTCTCCATAGAGTCAAGCAGGTGGATCTTTGTAAAGCAAACCTGCTTCTGCCACGCCTGCTCAAAAACCTTAATACAAGCTCTTTAATGAATGGATTAGTCTGACATCACCTGATCCCAGGAACTAAAGTTAAACTCACTTAGCACGGAACAACTACCAATTCAATAGGAAGTGCATACCCCCACCTACGAATTCTTCCTGCAGAAAGAAAGAGCATGAATCTGAACAGCCACTAGCTCTATGAGCTCTTAGGAAATGTGGGGGTTAGGAAAGCGGGTTCAAGAGCACCACCAGGGTACACTCAGCCCATCCAAACTCGGGGAGTTCTGCAGGAAAAACAACCTGGGTTCCTAAAAAGTATTTATCAAAATTTTTAAAAATTTTAATTTGTTGTAAGTCGAAGGGTGGGTACGTAGAGGACGTAGATTGAGAGACAAGAGACAAATCATCCAGACACTGTATGTGGACTGTGATTTAAACAAACCTCTGTAAAAAGACATTTTTCAGACAATCAGGGAAAATTAAGCACGGACTGGATTTTGCATGATATTAAGGAATTTTTGTTTATTTTGTTCGGTGTGAAATGATATTGTGGTTGTATTTTTTAAAAGAAATAATCTGGTACATATTTGTGGTTCTATTTTTTTTAAAGAAATTATCTACACGTATCTAGAAGTATCTACAGGTACTTTATTTGCTTCAAGATACCCCAACAATTAAAAAGGAAAATTGAAGGTGGAGGGGGGAACCTGGGTGGCTCAGTCAACTGAGCATCCAACTCTTTTTTTTTTTTTTTAAGATTTATTTATTTATTTAGACAGCACAAGTGGGAGGGGCAGAGGGAGAGGGAAAGAGAATCTCAAGCAGACTCCATGCAGAGCGCAGAGCCCAACACGGGACCTGACATGGGGCCCAATCTCACAACCCTGAGATCACAACCTGAGCCAAAACCAAGAGTTGCACGCTTAACCAACTGCACCACCCAGGCACCCCGAGTGTCTGACTCTTGATCTCAGCAGGGGTCTTGATCTCAGGCTTGTGAGTTTGGGCCCCACTTGGGCTCCATGCATGGAGCCTACTTTTAAAAAAAAATTGAAGGAATCAAAGAAACAAAAATGGAAGTTAGTTGGTGGTCCCTAAAGCTGGGCTATGGGTATGTAAGGCTTCATTATGCTAGTCTCTACTTTTATGTGTGTTTGAGATTTTCCCACTGTAAAAACACAGGGGGGACACAGGGGGAAGAAAAAAGAAAAAAACTTCACACAAGTAGCAAGTCAACATTAAGTTGGCCCCATGTAACTTCATTTCATTCTTCATCTCTCACTCTCATGTTATGTTCCAGATACAACAAAACCCATGGTTACCTAATAAAATAAATTCACAATTTATTAACACATATTTTATCTAGAATTAACTAATACTGATTTGGGTTTCCACAAAGTCACAAATAGTCAAAACGCCTAAGAACAACACCAATGTATTGTGACAATGGTCTACAACAGAGCAGCCTTTGAGCTGCTAACACATGCATACCCCCCTTCCTGAACACCTATCCAATTCTCCTTCATACCTCCAAACCTTTTCCTGTATCATTTCCTCTTTCTGGGTGCGCTTCCCCACTTCACCACCTGGCAAACTCCTTCAATATTCATGACAAACGCCAGCTGCATTACGAACCCTTGCCCTCCTTGGCCCCTACCTCCCATCGTAAGCAGTCAGCTGCTCCCCACTCTGCTCCCCTGACTCCTTGCCTAGACCTCACCATCACGCTACATGGGCACTGTTACCTCCCCTACTACACGAGAACTTCTCAGTGTGTTTTCTTTACAGGTATACCACCCACCGCTAGCACGTGGCAAGTGCTCAATAAATTCTTGAAGAAAAGATGAGGGAGGCAGGGAGGGAGAAAAGAAAGAAGGCAAAAGCAGAGCCTCCCTTCCTTCTTTTTCATTCCCGAGATTCCCAAGATAATACTGGTGTCCTTGCAGAGCCCAGAAGCATCTTATCCCTCACTGCTCACCTCAAGCATCGCCAAGAACCCACTGCCTGCCCAGTTCACACCGCACCAGGATGGACTGTCTCTAAGGAGATGCAAACTTTCATCATGGAGGTCCCATTTCTCTGCCTCCTCCATTCCCCAATTTAATAGTAACAACATATATAGAATTCAACCTCCAAGTTTCCAAAGAGCTTTGCCCTCTCAGCCCAGACTCTGCAGACCACAAAGGAGGGTGGACAAAGACCCTGTAGCTGTGTTTCTGGGCCTTTCGGGAGGGCTCCCACTTGGGATGGGCTCCAGCAGGATGCTATGGTGTCTTGCAGGATCCAAGGCCCTGACTGAAGCAGGAATGTGATTATGACCACTTTTTCCAGCTGATTACTGGCTCAGGGACTCTAACAGCTCTTAGCAAAAATCAGCTCTCCACCATGATGAAGACAGAAACAGCAACCACAAAAAAAAAAAGAGAGAGAGAGAGAGACTAGGGATGGAAAATGTCCAGGGAGAAAATCAAGAGATCAGGGATATAACATATGGCCAATTAATATATGAGATCGTGACAGAATTCAACTCGGCAAATGCGCATAAATCCGTGCGGTGTCCTTCCAATGCTACAAAGATAAAGAAGTGAGCTCCCTGTCCCCATGATGCTCACAGTTCAGGAAAGGAAAGGGGAGGATGATACAATATATAAAGTGCTACATCTGTCCTGTGAGCAGATTACTGTATGTTGAATAGAAAAGTGAATGCATTGTGTCTGGAAAGACAGAGAAGCTTCTCGGAAAGGACACTAGTGTGTGCACTGATCACATCTACGGAAAAATGCATTTCTGTGCAGTGACAAGGACATAAAGGAAATTTAGAGTAATAAAGTGAATACAATTCTATGTTTCATGTAATCTTCTTTGTCTTGAGGCTGTAATCAACAAGGCTTTCTTTAATTTAGGGGCACATAAAGGACTTAGGTCGAGGAGTGAAGCAAAGCTATGTGAGGTAGTTTGGAGGGTCCCATGTAGCCTCTGCCCACTTTGGAAAAACAGATCACGGCATGAGCTTTTGTGAGAAAACAGCCTTGACTAAGTCACAGTTATGAGGGGAGGCTTTGGACATGGACAGGCTTGGTGCTCTCCGTGTACACAGACCCTGATATGTATCAGCCTTGAGACCCTGGCCAAGTTATTTAACCCCTATAAGCCCCAGTTTCCTCATTGTAAAATGGAGATAATGATTTTGTTGAAAGGACTAAATTGAATAATACTGTGATGTTTCTTAAATGGGGATCCACAAACTGTCTTCTGAGTCTTAATAATTTTCTTAAGCCACCTGTTTAATGTAAGAATCTTCAATTGGCTAGCAGGCTTAAGATTCTAATATTAGGGTGTATATGGCCCTTCTCATATGCACCCCAATGTTCATAGCAGCATTGTCCACAATAGCTAAATTGTGGAAGGAGCCGAGATGCCCTTCAACAGATGACTGGATTAAGAAGATGTCGTCCATATATACAATGGAATATTACTCAGCTATCAGAAAGAACGATTTCTCAACAGTTGCTGCAACATGGATGGCACTGGAGGAGATTATGCTAAGTGAAATAAGTCAAGCAGAGAAAGACAATTATATGGTTTCTCTCATCTATGGAACATAAGAACTAGGAAGGTCAGTAGGAGAAGAAAGGGATAAAGAAAGAGGGGGTAATCAGAAGGGGGAATGAAGCATGAGAGACTATGGACTCTGAGAAACAGACTGAGGGCTTCAGAGGGGAGGGGGGTGGGGAAATGGGATAGGCTGGTGATGGGTAGTAAGGAGGGCACGTATTGCATGGTGCACTGGGTGTTATACACAACTAATGAATCATGGAACTTTACATCAAAAACCAGGGATGTACTGTATGGTGACTAACATAATATAATAAAAAAATATTATTATAAAAAAAATTCTAATATTAACATATTCCAGATCCTCTGGCTGGCTGCCTCAGAATGAAGTCCTGCTGAAAGATTTCAGTATCAGAGTTTTTGATGCCATTTACGCAAGTGTTGGCAGCAACGACTACTATTTTAATGATGTTGGGCTGGTAAAGAAAGAGAGACAGAGAGAGGAAGAGAGAGACTGACTTATATGTAAATGCTACTTTGAGTTAAAGATAGGCCAAATGATGTCATATCACACTGTACAGATGGAAGCCTCAGGGTGGTAGAGAGGTTCAATAGAGAAATTTGTGGGAGAACTGAGTCATCACTCAGCACAAGGGAGCAGTGATATGACAAAAGAGCCTGTACCCCAGTCATGCCTACGACTCACAGTATGAACAGCTACTCAGTTTCAACAAGCAGCATCATCTGTCACCTTAAATAAATGATGTTGGTTTGAATTGTTTTGTGTTGTACTTTTGTTGGCACTTAATTTATAAATTTCGTTTTGTTTTGTAGTTGATTAAACACTGTAAGCACAAGAAGCTGAGACCTAGTGGTATATCAACACATATTTAAGAAACAAAATGATAAAAAAAAAAAAACACTTAAATCAACTCAAGCAATTCATGAAGAATACTTTTCCTTTAAAAGGAGGCCATCTAGTAGTCAGCTTGTTAAAGCACAAGAGAAGTCATGCACGGTGTTTAGCATGGTGTGTAGAAATGGTCATGATTATCAAATCTGAAACAGAAAACTAGAGTTTCAAGTTCCAGGTAAGATGGAGTAAGCTCACTTTGCCTTGCTTCTCCTAGTGAATGCAGGTGTAAAGCTTGGACGGATTTCATGGAGGGGTTAGTTGAATACTCTCACAAGTAACTAGTGGGTTTACCATTTTTTCCAACTGGTCTCCCCAAGCCTGAACTCCATGAAACTCCAAACCCAGAAGGGACACTGGGGCACAGAGAGTGAGTTCTAGGAGAAACCTCTAGCTCTGGCTTAGGGATCAAGAAAGAGAACACTTAATACTTAGAGAGAATACAGAAATTCCCCAGATTTTCTCTTTTTTCCCCTCCATTCTCTCTTACTCTAGTCCCTATACAATAATGTTGGCAGCAACAGAACCCCACAGGAACCAAAACCCAGAGAGAAGGAAACCTCCCTCAGTGATTAGTAAAACCATGGTTCTGAGAAACTAGTGTGAACCTCCATTGCTTTCTTTCCTCTGTTTTTCCACTGCTTGGCCCCCAGACCTGGGCACACTTGTGAAAGTGGATGGCAAAACAGGGTAAATAAAGTCCTTGGTTTCTGACTAAAGGACAGAAAAGGGAGCCCCAGTGACCCAGAAAGTAATAGGGAGGTACCAGAGACAGAAGAGCTTAGGAAAGTGACCCCATAAAACTGATTATGAACTCCTGGGCTTGCGTGCATGAATCCGATCCCAATCAGTGCACCAAAGACTTTGAGCACCAAACTAAAAGACAGCCCACCACTCAGGTCCCAAAGTAGCCCCTAGGTGGCACACTCATGGGAGAGGTTCAAATAACACAGAAGGATTTAAAATCCAAACCATCATGGGAACAATAGCCCACAGAAAGGGAATTGGAACTTACAGCGTGAACCTGACCAGAGAGACCAACTGCCTACTAAAACAAAAATACCAGCATTCTCCATAAGACTTAAAAAAGACCCAGAGTCTCATAATGAAATATTCAAAACATTCAGGATATAATCCAAACTTACCTGACATGTGAAGAACCAGAAAATTTTCAGTTCACCTGGGAAAAGACAATCAATAGATATCAACACCTAGATGATACAAAAGTTGAACTTATTTAATAAAGACTTTAAAGCAGCTATTATAAAAATACTCCAACACATAATATTACTAAGACCCTGGACTCTGTAAAAAATAGAAAATTTGAACAAAGAAATGGAAGATGTTAAGAAGTGAAAAATACAGTACAGGCTCAATAGCAGAATAGACATGACAGAGGAAAGAGTCAACCAACTGGAAGACAGGTGAATACAGTTACCCAAAATGAACAACAGGGATAAATAAAATGGGAAAAATAATGAAGAGAGCCTTAAGAGCCTATGGGACACTAACTCAAGTTCTAATATTTGTATTATTAGAGTCCCAGAGAGGAGAAATAGTATGTTGTTGAAAAATTTTTGAAGAAATAATAGCTGAAAACTTCTAAAATCTGGAAAAAGAAATAAACTACAATTTCAAGAAGATCAGCAAACCCCAAACACCATAAACCCAGAGAAACTCATGTCCAAACACACCATAGTCAATTTGTTGAAAACTAAATACAAAATAAAAGTCTTGAAAGCAACCAGAGAAAAGCAACCCATTATCTGTTGGCAAACAAGAATTCAAATGACTGTGGATTTACCGTAAGAAACCACGGTGACCAGGAGGGGTGCCACACCCTTCTGAAAGTGCTGAAAGTGAGGAACTGCCAACGAAGATTCTATACTCATCCAAAATATCCTCTAGAAATTAAGGTGAAATGATGACTTTCTCTGATGAAGGAAAACTAAGAGAATCTATTGCCAGCCCACCTGCTGTAGTAGAATTACTAAAGGAAGTTCTTCAGACAAAATGGAAATAATACCAGAAGAAACTCTGGAACACCCAAATGAAGGAAGAGCAACAGAAAGGGCAGATATCTGGTTAAGCATGAAAAATTATTCATCTCTTAAATTCTTTAAAGTATATTTGATCATCAAAAGTAGAATTATAGGGGTGCCTGGGTGGCACAGCAGTTGGGCGTCTGCCTTCGGCTCAGGGCGTGATCCCGGCGTTATGGGATCGAGCCCCACATCAGGCTCCTCCGCTATGAGCCTGCTGCTTACTCTCCCACTCCCCCTGCTGTGTTCCCTCTCTCGCTGGCTGTCTCTATCTCTGTCGAATAAATAAATAAAATCTTTTAAAAAAAAAAGTAGAATTATAACACCATCTGGTGAACTTTTCAATGTACCTAGATGTACTGTGTAAAACAACCATAACATAAAACAGGGAGAATGGAGGGGCTGACAATTTCTAAGATTTTGACATTCCACTTAAAATGGTAAAGTATTGCTTCTATGTAGTTTGTGAAAAGTTAAGATGTATATTGTAATCCCTAGAGTAGCCACTAAAAAAATAATCACAGAGATATATTCAAAAAATAATTAAAATGAAATACTAGAAACTGTTTAAGTAGTCTAAATAAAGGCACAAAAGGGGGCATTTGAGAAACAAAAAAGAGGGTACAAACAGAAAATAATAAAATGACCAACCTAAGTCAAAAGTTATCAATAGTTACATTAAATGAAAGTGGTCTAAACATACCAACTAAAAGACAGATGCTGTCAGAATAGGATTTTTAAAACTCATGGCCCAACTATATGCTGTCTACAAGAAACTCACTTCAAATATAATGATAAGGGTAGGTTAAAAAATGAAAATAAGGGAAAGGGTATACCGTGCAAACACTAAACAAAAGAAAGTCGGACTGGCAATATTAATATCAGACCAACAAAACCAGAAATGAGAAAATTACCTAGGGTCAATTCACTAAGAAGAAATAGCAACCCTAACTTTGTACCTAACAACAGAGCTTCCAAACACATGAGGCAAAAATTGAAAAGAACTGAGAAGTAGGCAAATCTATAATTATAGCTGGAGACTTGAATACTCTTAATGATAAATAGATCTAGTAAACAGAAAAACAGCAAGAATATAGACGAACTACACAACACCATCAAAGACTGCATGTAATTGACATCTATAGAGCCCTCCACCCAGCCACAGAAAAATACCCATCCTTCTCAATGGAACAGTTCACCCAAGAACAGCAGAATATACATTCTTGGAACATTCACAAAGATAGACCATGTTGTGGGTCATAAACTTTAACAAGTTTAAAAGAATTGAAACCATACAAAAAAATGTTGTCTGACCATCCTGAAATTAAGCTAGATCAGTAATAGAAAGATAACAGGAAAATCTCCAAACATTGGAAATTAAACAACATAAGAACACAATTCCAAATAACACGGGTCAAAGACAAGTCTCAAGAGAAACCAGGAAATATTTTTAACTAAATAAAAGTGAAAATACAACATACCAAAATTTGTGAGATATAGCTAAGGCAGTACTTCTAGAGAAATTTATAGCATTAAATGATTATATTGGAATATAATCAAGGTCTCAAGTCAATGATCTAGGTTTTCATAGTAAGAAACTAGAAAAAGAAGAGCAAAATAAACAGAGAACAAACAGAAGGAAGGAAATAATAAAGATAGCTGAAATCAATAAAACTGAAAACAAAAAGAAATCAATAAAAAACAAAAGCTCGAAAAAATTGAAAACTTCTAAAAAAAAAACTGACAAAAAAAAGAGAGAATGCCAATATCAGGATCCATCAAAATCATAGAGGAGAACATAGGCTGTAACCTCTTTGACATCAGCCACAGCAACTTCTTTCATGACACATCTCCAAAGGCAAGAGAAACAAAAGAAAAAATGAACTTGTGGGACTTCATCAAGATAAAAAACTTCTGCACAGCCAAGGAAACAGTCAAAAAAACTAAGAGGCAGCCCATGGAATGGGAGAAGATATTTGCAAATGACACTACAGATAAAAGACTGGTATCCAAGATCTACAAAGAACTTCTCAAACTCAATACATGAGAAACAAATGATCAAATCAAAAAATGGGCAGAAGATATGAACAGACACTTTTCCAATGAAGACATACAAATGGCTAACAGACACATGAAAAAATGTTCAAAATCATTAGCCATCAGGGAAATTCAAATCAAAACCACATTGAAATACCACCTTACGCCAGTTAGAATGGCAAAAATTGACAAGGCAAGAAACAACAAATGTTGGAGAGGATGTGGAGAAAGGGGATCCTCTTACACTGTTGGTGGGAATGCAAGTTGGTACAGCCACTTTGGAAAACAGTGTGGAGGTCCCTTAAAAAGTTAAAAATTGAGCTACCCTATGATCCAGCAATTGCACTACTGGGTATTTACCACAAAGATACAGATGTAGTGAAGAAAAGGGCCATAGCATCCCAATGTTCATAGCAGCAATGTCCACAATAGCTAAACTCTGGAAGGAGCCGAGATGCCCTTCAACAGCTGAATGGATTAAGAAGATGTGGTCCATATATACAATGGAATATTACTCAGCCATCAGAAAGAATGATTACCCAACATTTGCAGCAACATGGACGGGACTGGAGGAGATTATGCTAAGTGAAATAAGTCAAGCAGAGAAAGACAATTATCATATGGTTTCACTCATTTATGGAACATAAGAAATAGCAGGAAGATCAGTAGGAGAAGGAAGGGAAGAATGAAGGGGGGGTAAACAGAAGGGGGAATGAACCACGACAGACTATGGACTCTGGGAAACAAACTGAGGGCTTCAGAGGGGAGGGGGGTGGGGGTTTGGGATAGGCTGGTGGGTATTAAGGAGGGCACGTATTGCATGGAGCACTGGGTGTTATACGCAAACAATGAATCATGGAACACTACATCAAAAACTAAAGATGTACTGTATGGTGACTAACATAATAAAAAATTATTATTAAAAAATGAATAAGAATTAAAAATAAAGGGGCTTCCCTGTGTTCAAAAAAAAATAAAAAATAAAAAATAAGTTGAATTAACACAGATTTAAAAAAAAAGGATTGAAAGAGGTGTTATCACTATAAACCCCACAGACATTAAAAGGATAGTAAGGAAATACTACGAACAATTCTACACATATAAACTCAAGAAATTAGCTGAAATGGATCAAGTCTTCAAAGATCACAAGCTACCCAAACTCACCTGAAATGAAATAGTTAGCCCCAAGAGTACTATCACTATGAAAGAAATTGAATTTTTAGTTTAAAACCTTCCCAAAAAATGTAATCCACAGGACTAGATGATTTCACTGACAAATTCTACCAAACATTTAAGAATAAATAATACTGATTCTAGAACTCTCTTCCAGAAAATAGAAGAGGAAGGAGCATTTTGTCTCAATTTATGAAGTGACCATTACACTAATACCAAAAACCAAAGCCTGTATTCTCCACCTCCCCCCAAAAAAATAGTAAAAAAAAAAAAAAAGAAAAAGAAAGAAAACTAGAGACCAATATACCTTGTAAACATAGATGTAAAATCTTCAAAAAAAAAATATTAGCATATTAAATCCAGGAAAATATAAAAAGACAAGTGAAGTTTATTCTGGAAATGCAAGGATGACTCAATATTGGAAAATCAATCCATGCAATCTACTATATCAATAGCCCAAAGAAGAAAAACCTTACGATTATATCAATTGATACAGAAAAGCATTTAACAAAATTCACCATCTAATCACTCTTTTTAAAATCCCAGCAAACTGGGAATGCAAGGGAAATTTCTCAACCTGATAAAGGACATCTAAGGAAACCCTACAGCTAACATATTAATGGTAGAAATTGAATTCTTTTCCCCTAAGACTGGGAAGAAAACATACTCTCACCAGCCCCATTCAACTGGAAATCTTAAGAGATTGAAAAGGAAGAAATAAAACTGACTTTATTCATAAACAACAATTTTCTAGGTAGAAAATCCTAAGGAAACAACAACAAAAAAACTGGAAACAGTAGACAGTTTAGCAAGGTCACAGGCTACCAGATGAATACAGAAAAATCAATCATATTTTCCAATACTAGCAAAAATACATGCCATTTATAATATCAAACAATTAAATACTTAGAAAAAATCTAACAAAATATGCATAGGATCTCTACGCTGAAAACTACAAATTTGGCTGAAATAAATGAGACATACCACACTCATGAACTAGAAAAGTCAATGTAATAAACATGTCTGTTTTTCCCAGATTGATCAATAGATTCAATACAACTTCAATTAAACTCCCAGCAGGATTTTTGTATAGATTTGAGCAAGCTAATTCTAAACATTGTTATGGAAAAGCAAAGGATCAAGAATGGTACTATGGACTGAATGAATGTGTCCCCTCCAAAATGTATATGTTGAAACCTTAATTCTCAATGTGGTAGTACTTGGAGATGGAGCCTTTGGGAGATCATTAGGTCATGAGGGTAGAGTCCCCATGATGGGATTAGTGCCCTCATAAGAGACAGGGGAGAGGTGCTTCCTCTCTCTCTTTCTCTCTATCATGTGAGAATACAGCGAGAAAGCAGCCATCTAGGAACCAGGGGGAGGACCCTCGCGAGAACCCAACCATGTCAACACCCTGTTCTTCCACTTCTAGCCTCCAGAGCTGAGAAACAAAAGTTGGTTGCTTAAGCTACTCAGTCTATAGCAATCTGTTACAACAGCCCAAACTGAAGGACAAATAGCTTAAATAATTTTGGAAAATAAAGAATAAGATTGGAGAAATCACACTACCCAATTTTAATACTCTCTGCAAAGCTACAGTAGTCAAGACATGGTATTAGCAAAGAAAGAGACACACACACATCAATGAAATAGAATAGAATCCAGAAATAGAGCCACACAAATATGGCCAACTGGGTTTTGACAAAGGTGCAGAAGCTATACAATGGAGAAAGGACAGTCTTTTCAGAAATGGTGTTGGAACAATTGGACGTTCATATGCTTAAAAAAAAACCTTCAAATTAAATTCACACCACATACAAAAGTCCCCTCAAATAAACTGTAGATCCAAATATAAGATATAAACCTTGTAGAAGAAAACGTAGGTGAAAATCTTTGTCTGAAGTTAGGAAAAACATTCTTAGATTTAATAGCAAAAATATAATCCATAAAAGAAAAATTGAGGGGCACCTGGTGGCTCAGTACATTAAGCGTCGGACTCTTCATTTTGGCACAGGTCATGATCTCAGGGTCATGAGATTGACCCCACAGTGAGCTCCACACCGGATGTGGATCCTGCTTAAGATTATCTCGCTCTCTCTCCCTCTGCCCCTCACCCCCCACATGGGGGCAAGCACACGCACATGCACGCACGCTCTCTCTCAAAAAAAGAGAAAGAAAGAAAAGAAAAAAAAGGAAAATTGAAAATCAGACTTCTTCAAAATGGAAGACTTTTGGTCTGCAAAGGATACTGGTAAGAGAATGAAAAGATGAACTAGTTTGGGGAGAAAATAGTTTCAAATCACATATACAACAAATGACTTGTATTCAGAATACATCAAGAATTCTCAAAATTCAACAATATAACACCAAATAACACAAGTTTTAGACGGACAAAGAACTAAAATAAACACTTCACCAAAGAGGATGTTTACTAACCACTAAGACAATGCAAATCAAAGTCACAGTGACTTGCCCCCCACACACCTATTACATGGCTAAAAATAAGTTTTAAAGTACCCAAAATACCAAGTGCTGATGAAAATGTGGAGTAACTGGAACTCTCTGACCTCGCTGGTAGGAATGCAAAATTGTGCGGCCACTCCAGAAAATAGTCTGGCAACTTCTTATGAAACCTACACTTACTAGCAATCCCACTTCTAGTTATTTATCCTAAAGACATGGGAACTTATGTTCACACAAAAACCTGAACACAAATGTTTACGGTGGCTTTGTTCATCATTGCCAAAAACTGAAAACAACCTAAATGTCCTACATCAGGCGAACTTTGAAACAAACTGTAGTACAGCCATAAGAATGCCACTATATACCACTCAACATAAAAATTGAGATTATACACACCCCAACTTGAATGAATCTCAAAGGTATAATGCTCAGTAAAAAAAAAAAAAGCCAACTCAAAAGATTACCTACTCAGGGTGTCTGGGTGTCTCCATCAGTTAAGCACCTGCTGTCAGCTCAGGTCATGATCCCAATGGTCCTGAGATCGAGCCCCATGTCAGACTCCCTGCTCAGCGGGGAGTCTACTTGTCCCTCTCCCTCTGCCCCTCCCCCTCATACTCCCCCACCAAATAAATAAATAAATAAAATCTTTTTTTTTTTTTAAGTTTACATACTCTATTTTTCCATTTATATGACACTCAAAAACACAAAGCCATAGTGGTGGAAATTAGACAGGTGAGCGGAACAATGTGATAGAAAGTATAAACATGGAGGGGCACTGTTCTGACCCGTGGGGTGGTTACATAAATCCACGTAAGGGCCAAAATTAATAGAACTACACATACACACACAAAACACAAATTTCTTTATATAATAATTTTTAAAATAAATTGTAAAGGAATATTAACCTCAAAAAAGACACGTTATATCAACTCAAAGCCAGAGCAACTCTAAGACAAGAATACATCACCTCCCCGTCCCTGCCCTCATTCTTGCAAATAGCCTGCAAGGTTCTCTCGGGCTGTGGGCTGCCAGGACACGCTGAGCTTCAGGGTTCAGAAGCCATTCAGGCAGATATCTGCCCTATTGGAGAACTCACCTATTAGGTTGTCATGAATTTTAGCAAGTACATTAACTGGAAGATGACTCCTAGCATTAGAAACTGATACTTCACTTACCAAATGGTTTCTTTGCAAAGGGAGCTATCTAGTCCCCTTGAGTTTATATACAGATTGTACATTAAATGGCAAAGAAATTTAAAACTAAAACGATGGGGCCACTGCTTTCGGACCCCAAACTAAAATGATGCCCCACACAGCTCTGAAAGTAGTACGTAAAGAAGTGAGAAAATTGAATGAAATCTACCAGTATTGGAGGTTCACACAAATTTGAAAATCCATTGCCTGCAAGATGTATTCACTAGGTGCTTGACCCAGCGGAAAACACACGCCAGGTGGATGGAGAATCAGCCCACTAAGACCTGAACTGCTCTCTTCCCAAAACTAAAAGAGAAAAGTGGAGAAACCCACCCACCCCCCTCCTTTCCTTTCCCAGCCTCCTGCTTTCATCATCATTCCTGGGCAGCAAATCTCACAAACCTACGGTCAAAACTTTGCACAGAGGGGTGCCTGCGTGGCACAGCGGTTAAGCGTCTGCCTTCGGCTCAGGGCGTGATCCTGGCGTTATGGGATCGAGCCCCACATCAGGCTCCTCCGCTATGAGCCTGCTTCTTCCTCTCCCACTCCCCCTGCTTGTGTTCCCTCTCCCGCTGGCTGTCTCTCTCTCTGTCGAATAAATAAATAAAATTTAAAAAAAAAACTTTGCACAGAGACCGGAGAAACTTTGAGGTCTCTGTCCAGAAGATCCTCTGCCTAGCGCACTTCATTTTCTCATCAAACCACCAAGTAGGTCCCTGTATCATTTTGGAATGATTTTGGCTCCAAGGAACAGAATAACTAACTCACAGTAGCATTAACAAACAAGGGGTCATTTTTCTCACATGAAACATGGGCAGTCGATGGCTTTGTTTTAGCTGCCCCGTGATGTAAGGACGCTGGTTAGGTGTCTCCACACCCCCATGGTCTCTTGGTAATAAAAGGGCTGCTAAAGCCATAGCATTAATCACATTTCCACCGTAAGAAGCGGAGGGCAGCATGATCAGGGAGGTTCCTCCCACTCACCTATTCACGTCGGGAGGGAAGCAGGTGTCAGAGCTAAGTAATGCTCCTTGCCACCTCTCTTATCCGGGAAGGAAAATCTTCCCCAGAATCACCCCAGAAATATTCCCTTTCATCTCATTGACCAGAGCTGCTCCCATGTTCATTCCTGGATCAGGAACTGGGTCCACCTCCCTAGAGACCGTAAGAAGTGATACCTGAGCAAAAGTGATATTCTGTTGGCAGAGGGGAAAAGGAGGGAATGTGTAGTGTCTGCCATTGCACTGTTATTATTCCCTCCTTTTAAAGATGAGACAGCTGTGGCTTAGAAAGGATAAGAGACTTACCCAAGGTCACCCAGCTGGTAAATGCTGAAGCCAGGTTCCAAACCCATTACTGTCTGACTGCCAAGCCTATACTCTGAATCTCTGTGTCACCACCTCGTTGGGATGCATTTGATGCAGTGACCAGTTCCTTCCTCCCTGGAGCGGCAAGCTGGAGGGCTAGTCGTGATGGCACTGCTAATAGCATCCCAGGTCTTGGATGGAGGATGGAGCAAGGGTCTCACTGTGGATCAACATCTGGGCCATCCTACACATGCCCCCCTGACCGTAAGGGGGCATGTCTGTGAAAGCTCTGCCTTCCTTGGCCTCTCCCTATTGACCTCTCTTTTTCTCCTTGAATGGGCCTGTAGAGGTTATCAAGCAGAACACAGCTGAGTAAGGAAGCTGGGCTGGAAATTCTGCCTCCTTTACTTGCCTCTCGGAGCTGCTTCCTTGGCCCTGTTCTGTCTGCTCATCTTCTCTTTGTTGGTTTTCCCAGGGACCTTGACACCTAAAATAACTCAAAAGTCACTATATATGATTCTACTGCAAACATATCCTTCCCTAAAGCGAGGGCTGCAGGCTGTATTTCAATGAGAAAATAATTTAGCAGGTAATAAATTTTCCCTTCTTTCTCTGTGTTCCTAGTGGGCCTTGAAATTAGCAAGAACCAAATGTCACATTAATTTCACTGTCAGGGGCCCGCGCTAAGGGTGACATCATAGCATCCCCTGGGATTGGGATCCGTTAGCCTGAGGACCACTGGAGAAAGGGAAGCTGACACTAATCGTGAGCAGATCTCCTGTGAAGTCCTGTTGTGTTTTTTTCTGTGCAGTTTCCGAGGAGGATAGAGCTGGGTCTCTAAAAAGTTAAAGGTGTTATTGTTTGGGGTGTGGGCATGAATAGATTTTCCAACACTTTGGTCATGTTCTCAACACACTGCTTGTATCTCCATCACTCTTTCAGGAGGGCTTGTGGGGAAAGAGCATCTTGTTGTATCTAAGTGATGGTCTCTCTGTTCCGAAAGAATTTCTGCAACATTATTGAGTGGGACTAGGAAGGATTAGCAAGTCCTCGGATTACTTCAGCAATAAAGACATACTGCCATGGGCCTTTTCATCTGGAACTCAGTCTTGGTCAATATCAACATCTTACGGCAGGTCGATAAATCCCAGTATCAACCGCAGTGGACGAAGTGTCAATGCTTGCTGCCGGCACCTTGGTTTATGGTGAATCAAGACCTCGAACGAGGCTTTAAATTTGCTGATGCTTTTTTCTGTGGGGTTTGTCGTGGCTCACCCAGCCAGATCGATTCGATGCGTTGTGCTGGGGAAGAGGAAAAGGTTTGTAGCTCTCAGAGTATTAGCAAGTTCATTTCACGCTGATGTTGCGACAGAGGCCAGGGGAAGGTTTACAGAACCGGCATTCATCAAGCCAGCTGGTCGCCCACGACAGCCCTCAGGCTTGGAGCAGAGAGACACAGAAGGGAGGGGCTAGAGGCTGGCAATTCATAGGGAGAATTATGGCTTCTCTGGCAGAGGCCACGTAGTGAGGAGGGAAAAGGGTCTGGAGGCTCTGATGGCTCCCAGCCTGCAGAGAGGAGCCAGAAGTGGGCAGTCACCTAGTTCACTTTGGCCATCAGGAGCTATTTGGAATGAGGGCATTTTTCTCTCCCCAGAGTCTGTGGCAGATTGAATGCAAAAATGGCCCCAATTCTCCATCCTTCCCACACCACTTGCAATGTGACTCGGTAGTTCCTCCCATCAAGGGGTTGGGTCTATTTCCCTGTTCTTTGAATCTAGGTTGCCTTGTAACTTACTTGGACCAACAGACTGCAGCAGCGCGAGTGGGCAGTGATGTCTCAGTTCCAAGGCTAGGCCTCGAGAGACCTCGCCCACTCCCCACGCCCCCTCTCTGTCTCCATCATGAGAACAAGAGCAGCTAGCCTTCTGCAAGATGAGCGAGCACGTGGAGAAGAGCTGCGTCTCCCCAGCTGAGGTCATCCTAGACCAGCCAGCCTCCGGCCAACCTGCCAGTGGACCACAGATGCATAAGCAAGCCCAGCTGAGCCCAGCCCAGATCAGCAGAGCCGGCCAACCAATCCATAAACCCATGAACAATGATAAATGGTTATTGTTTTAAGTCAGTGAGGTTCAGGGGGTGGTTTTTTATGTAGCATTATGATTTCAATAGATCATTGATACCAGGTTCATCTGATTATTTTAGTGACCACAGCAATGCCCAGGGGAAAATACCCCAGGCCCTGAACATTAGGGTTCCTGATTCTCTCAGGACGGAGTTCTACCAGCTGGTGCTAAAAACTTGAAGTTTATACACATATGCAACAAAACCCTGCAAGGTCGGCGCATCCCTTCCTCAAGAAACTGCCAGCATAAGGTCATTCGTGTTTGCCCAATTTAACTTATTCTTGAGGGCAAAGGTCACTACTTCCAAGACAACCAGTCCAGCTTTAGCTCCAGGACAGCACAGCTCTTTTATCTGTAATGGATGGGCAAATGCCCATCTGGCCTCCACCTCCCCAATCTGCCTCTCTGAGTCACTGAGCCATTTGGTGCTAGGGGCAGGGTCAGCCATTCCAGGCTAAAGAGAAAAGGGGAGTGAGGGGTATTTGTACTAGTCATCTGTGGCTGCCGTAACAAAGGACCACAAACTTAGTCTGAAACAACACCAATTTATTACCCGATTGTTCTAGAGGTCCGAAGCCTGACTGGGGTCGCACGGAGCTGACACCAAGATGTTGCCTACCTTTCTGGAAGCTCTAGGGAGAATCTGTTCTTTAGCTTTCTAGCTTCTAGAGGCTGCTCTCACTGTGTGACTCATGACCCCCTGCCTCCATCTTCAAAGCCAGCCACAGTGGAGCAAGTCCTTCTCACCTGGCCGCTCTCTGACCTCTCCTGCCTCCCTATTCTACTTTTAAGGACTCAAGTGATTAAATTGAACCCAATCAGATAATCCAAGGTCATCTCCCCATCTCCAAGTCCTTAACCTTAATCAGAGCTTCAAACTCGCATTAGCATTTTACCATAACATCATCACAGGTTCCAGGATTAAAACATGAGTGTCTTGGGGGTCCGTTATTCTGTCTACAACAATTACACTGTGATTTCATCTAACAAGGATTGAGAGAGAGGAAGCTTTTCTTTTTCTTGGCTATCTCCATGGAATTGATGGGCCAACACCTAGAATTCTATAAAATGGGCTCATGCTAAGGAGGGAGAGATGGAAGTGGGTTAACAGCATCCCATAACTCACCCACAGAGCAGCAGAACATCCCTCCCTCCCTAAAATGCTGGTCTCACTATTAAGGCTGTAGGGTCTTGCTCCCAGTTCAAGGGCAGGACTAGATGGCCTTAGTCCAGCAGGAATGCAGTTCACCATGCAGTCATGATCTGCACAGAACTTCCAGAAGCTGGTGATGCCCTTGTGGCAATTCATAGAGGCCATTCAGGAGCCAGAGCAGACTGCAACCCACAAGGTCCTTTCCCCACTTACCAACCCCTTGGGCTAAGAGTTGAGGGGCTCCCAAGATGGATCTGAAGATCTGCCCTCGAAGCTCTTACAGACTAGAGGATTACACAAAACATGCATTTCAGTAAGTGACTATTTAAAATTTTAGAGAGAAGCACTGCAAGAAACAAACGGATACAATGGGAGGGGAGCTCAAAGCAGGAAAAGCTGGGAAGCATGCACAGTGGCTAGGGAGAGGAGGAACGGAGAAGAACCAGTGAGGCTTTTTGAAAGACCTTAAGGAAGCATGTTCTAGAATTTACAGTCGAAGCTGGAGTAGGCCAATCTTTTCTGCAAAGGGGCAGATAGTAAATATTGTAGGTTTCGCAGGTCATATGGTCTCTACTACTCAACTCTGCTGTTGTACTATGAAAGCAGCAACAGACAAGTAACTGTAGTGCATGTGTCCCAGTGAAACTTCATTTATAAAAATGGGCAGTGGGCCACACTGGGCCCACGAACTGTAGCTGGCTGATCCCTGTTCTCAGCCGTGCTGGAGGCATCCGGTGAACGTTTGCATAAGCATGAATAAGACATATAGAAGATATAACACTTTGGTTAAGCTTTGATGAATGGAGAGAACTTGAATATGAAGGAAAATCGGGAAGAAGGTAAAATTAACAATTTTTATGAGATATTGAAGAGACCAGGCCCTCAAGAGTTTCAAATAGAGGATACAGCTAGTTTGAGTAGGGCTGTTTTATGAAGAGCTTTGATAGACAAGTCGTTTAGATGTAAGGGATGGGATTAGGGAGCCCTTGATAGTTTTTGAGCTAGAAAATTCTGGCATGCAAATATTTTTCAAATCACTGAGTAAGTTCAAGGATTGGCCTCTGGGGCTATGCAAGCATCCAAAGCAGAGGTCCTGAGCACTTGTCCCCACAGGATAAAAAACTTGCCCCCGTCTCTAGTCACCAAGTGGTCATGATGCCACCTGCTCCCACACACAGTTGGAAACTCACACATAACTGGGCCCAGTTATTTGCAGAAGATTCTAGTTGCCCATTAAAGTGTGGGCCTGGCTTCCCCAAAGCATCGACATTTTTGCCTTCCTGTACTCCGTGAGGGGGCCCCTGTCTCGGTCTCTTCCCCTGCTCCCTCCCCCGCCCCCTCCACCCTAGAGCCCTCCCGCTGCTGTGAATCACATGTTGTAACAAATGAGTTACCAAAGGCTCCAACAAGCTGCTCATCATTGTCCCCAGCAGGAGAAAAGCAGCCACGACCTGGAGCTGGGACCTTGTTAAGAGTTTGTAATGAGCTGACGGGGAAGCTATTTCTGCCTGATTAGAATTCTAATGCGCTGCTGACTAGGTGCGCAGGAGAAGGGGCTCCGAGCTCTCTCTCCAGCACCCCCACTCCCCTCCCTGCTCCAAGCAGAGCTCCCGGCAGGAACCGGTTGTCTGCCCGCAGTTAAGACCATAAAGAACACACACAAAGCAGCCCCCAAAATTCCCTGTCCATCCTTCTTTTCCCTCTTCTAAAGGGGATACCTCCATCTTACTCATTTTTCCAAGCACACAGACCACTGCCACCTGCTAACATCCTAATGACGCCACCTGGACCTATCCATAATTGGTCACAGGTGCCCCACGGGTCCTGGCAAGGTCCTCACTCAGAGAGAGATGGAAAGGCAGGAGAACACGGCCTCCGACTAGTCACTGGAAAGATGAGGCCACAGGCCAAATTCCCACAGCGACCAGTCGGAGGGATGTCTCCAACGCAAAGAATTTCCCTCAGGCTCAATTCAGAGAATATTTTGATATCCCTATTTTCTTCCAGTCGGACTGGCTTTAGAAAGCTTCTGGATTAGTTCCAGTGTGAACTGATTCACCACAATAATGATTTTGAGAAGGAAAATGAAAACTCGAAACGTACTTTGGGGGTAGTTCACAGTTGGAATAAAAAATAATATTTGTGGGGCGCCTGGGTGGCACAGCGGTTGGGCGTCTGCCTTCGGCTCAGGGCGTGATCGCGGCGTTATGGGATCGAGCCCCACATCAGGCTCCTCCGCTGGGAGCCTGCTTCTTCCTCTCCCACTCCCCTGCTTGTGTTCCCTCTCTCGCTGGCTGTCTCTATCTCTGTCGAATAAATAAATAAAATCTTTTAAAAAAATAATAATAATATTTGTGTTCGGTTTGGGATTCAGGTTGTACTTACGTTCAAGTCCCTAGATCAGAGGAACCTGAATTTTCGAAAGCTTAAGAGATTTTTCACGGAGTCCTATGTTATGAATGCAGGTAAAAGGACATTTTGGGGTGACAGAAAAAGGAAGTCTCTCCAGATTTGGTAAATCCCCTTGGGGTGCCTGGGGACAGCCCAGGCTGGCCCCTCTGCTTAACAAGGGAAGCTCCTATGTCATTCCAAAAGGATCCCCATCACTACCAAGGAGTCCCTTTGCTATGCCCTCCACAAACGCAGGCTTCTGTTCCAGGCCAAATCACGAAGCATGAGACTTTTTTGTTCCCACCAAGCAAATCAGAGCAGAGCAGGTTTTCTCAACCTTGGCTGCACATTGTTATCACCTGGAGAGCTTCCAAAAATGTCAGTGCCAGGGTCTGCCCCCCCGGAGATTCTGATTTACCTGGTCTGGGGTCTGGCTTGGGTACTCAGACTGTGTGTAGCTGGAGCAGACAGCCACACATCCACGGGTACGTGAATATCCTGGGAGCTAGTGAAAATCAGATTCCGATTCGCTAGATCTGAGATGGGCCTGAGATTCTGCATTTCTTCTAACAGGCTCCTGGGGGATGCCCACGCTGCTGGTCCTCGGACCATTTTGAGTAGTAAGCCTATCATCCTGAAGTGCTACTACGTTTATCAGACACTGTATTTTCCAGGACTCTGTCAAGGATCATCAATAGAAATCCAACTCAACTTGGAATAATAAAAAGGAGGAATTTACTGGTACAAATATATAGGAAATCCAAGGGTAGGAGACTGGCTTTAGGCGTGGCTGCATCCAGGAGCTCAAATTTTGTCACTAGGACCGTCTGCTTCTACGTTGCTTGCCCCTGAGTTTGCTCCACTTTCAGGCAGGCTCTCTCCACGTGGCAACAAAGATGGTCCAAGTAGCTCCAGGCTTACCTCATTCACACAGCCAGCAACGACAGAGAAAGGAGCCTGCCCCCCTCTCCCTCACCATCCCTGCTGGTCCTTGAAAATGATTCATTTTCCCCAGCTTGGGTCATAACCCCACTGCTGGTCGGGGACTGGCAGAGCTCCCACTGCTGGTCGGGGACTGGCAGAGCTCCATGGTTAACAGCCTCACCTGAAACACAGGTATTGGGGGGCGGGGGGGGGGGGGAGGGGTGACAGTTTCCCAAAGGAAAGAATGCAGAGCAAACCACAAAGTTGCTGATGGCCTGCATGGGCACCACAGTATATGCCAGAAGCTCCTTCGTCTTCCACTACCATCTCCCTTCTCTGGCCATGAGCTCTCACCCACCAGGACTCTTCTCTGCTCCTCACAAACGGACTGAGGCCCTCCCTGTTACTCAGCAGATTTGCTCTGGTCATATGCTGCCATCCTGGGTGAGCGGAAGCCAAAGAAGGAGTCCTTACAACTCCAGACAACTCCAGCTTCCTCCATCCCTTCTGACCTCCACAACCAGAAGAGGAAAAAGACCAAGGAACAGACAGTGTTCTAGAGATGGAAAGAACGTTCAGAGATCAAGTTGAGACCCTCCATTTCACAGATGAGAACACTGAGGCTCAGAATGGCTGAGTAACTCGTCCGAGAGCACTCAGGCAAAATCAGGTTTCAACCCCAGTCCAGACTTCCTGATATTTATATCATCTCCTCTGAGATCAGCACCAGTCCAGTCCAGGCCTAGGGCCTCCTTCGGGTTTAAAAATTATTTTTGGCTAAATGGGAGAGGTAGAATGGAGGTCACTGTCACAGAGAGGGTTCCAGCCCACTGCTATGTCTCTAAGTTCTCAGGAGTCAAAGTGTGTGAGGTGTGCCTGTCCACAGGGGTCTGCATGGGCTGGGGTGTGGGGAGAGAGAAATTCAGGCCCCCAGCGACCCTGGGTTCTGAGCATCCAGCAAGGAGGAAACACCAGCAGAATCCACTCAAAAGAACCCCTCAGACTCCTGAAAGGGAAACTGACAGCTTATTATTTATGGTATTTATGATATTATTTTTTATTTGTAAGAATAATATTTGTATTATTTATAATATTATTTATTTTTATAATCTATGATATTATTTTTATTTATAAGAATAGCATAAACATATGTAACGTGTAATATATGGCAGGCCCAATCTAATTTAATTTACACTAACTCATTTAATCCTCACAAAGACCCTATGAGATCGCAACCGTTATTATTTCCATTCTACAGATGGCAAAACTGAAAGCACAGAGAGACTGGAGGAGTTGTTATCCAAATAATGTGATGAATTAACTTGGAAAGCGTTTTCCTTTCAGTGGGCACATATCTGCCCCTCAGCCACCTGGGGCACAGGAAAAGGGTTACCACCGTGATTCTTCTAGAGGCAGAGAAATTCAGGGCCAGAAAATGTGCAAGATTTCCCGTGTTAGGGTTTGCAACCGGGCCAGCCTGCTGCCCCCTAGAGGTTGCTGCCGCCCCTTGCCACACGGGGGCGCCCATGCCCAGGGTCCGCATCTCCTGGGTCAGAGACCTCCCCTCACCTTAACTGGAAAAATTTAAAGCAGGGAAGGAAGTCAGGGGGGTAAGAGCAATGACCAGGGCATCATGGAAGAAGTGGAACTGACTTGGACTTGAGCAAGAAGGAGGATGTTCGTAAGTGAAGAGCATAAGGAAAACAAGTCATTCAACATTTGCTAAGCACCTACTGTAAACCTGAGCATGAGGCCAAAACCTGGTGACAAATGAGAAGGGTTCACATCGGGAAGTAATCACAATAACAAAAGCCAGGCTTAGCACAAGCACATCACTCCCCATAATTTCTTCACCTCTTCACTTCTCACATGGACAGGCAGGCATTCTGATTTCAATGGCGCCGGCAAGGAGCCTGCAGATATGGATTGGCTTGTCTAAGGTCACATAGCAGTAGTGCAACGGAGCCGACTGCGTACCTCTCTCCCTAACAGAACATTCCATGACAGCACCAGATATTCCACGGTAGCTTCAGGTCGGCAGTGGTGGGAGTATTTACACCACGGAAATGGGCAAACACCTTGGAGAGCCCACTGTTAGGCATTTCCCAGCACACCACAGCACAGCTACTGAGAGGATGAAGAGTGGGGCCTTGAACCCTCGTCTCTCTCACTCCTAAGCTGGTGCTTTCAGCCACCGGGCTGCCCTCCGCATAGCTCAGTATAACTAGTGCTAGCAAGCGCAGAAAGGAACACTCTTCAAAGATCACGAACTGACCGCCTTCAGACCAAATATGGCATCCGTTCTTGGCCGCTCTGCCTCCATTTCTTCACTGGTAAGACGGGGATCATAATAATATCTGCCTCCTAGGGTGACTGGATGAATTAATACACACGAAGCTCTTAGAACAACATCTGGTGCATGGTAAGCATTATGTAACCATAAGGCTTCATGTGTTAGTTACGGCTACACAGTGTTTAAAATGTTTAAAGAAGGGGGGTTCTGGGTGGCTCAGTGGGTTAAGCATCTGACTCCTGATTTCTGCTCAGGTCATGATCTCAGGGTCAGCTGTGTCTGTCAGTCTCCATGCTCAGCGGGGACTTCTGTTGGAGGTTCTCTCTCTCCCTCTCCCTCTGCCCCTCCCCCCTGCGTGCTCGTTCTCTCTCAAAAAATAAAATCCTTTTAAAAAAATGTTTAAAGAACAATATTAATTAGTTTTGTGTAAAAATCCAGATATCTAGATTGTTTGGAAAAATGGTAAGATCTGACCTCACTTTACCATGTGACAATAACCAGCTGGAGCGAGATCACAGTTGCCCCCTATCCCCCTCCACGGATTAGCACCTTTGGGGAACTGTTCTTATTTCATTTACCAACCCCCTCCAACCCAGCAGCCCCCATAGGCATCTGAGTTTGAGACGCCTGCTCTCTGTGCGAGGACAGATGATCCACCAGCCCCACGTTCACCTGGCAGCCTATACACCTGCTCTTATACCCACTTAAAGCTGCAGAAGTCAGTCTCAGAGAGGCTAACTGTGCCTAACTCAGCGTTGGAAGGGCAGGGACTCAGAGCCCAGGTCTTCCGGTTCCTAATTCAACACCCACAACCCACTTCTGAGCCAGAGCCTGAACTCAGAAGCAGCTTAGGGAGCTCTCACAATGCTGGGAGTAGGGCCGGGTAGGGTCCAAACGCTCTGAAGGCCCTGTCCATCCTTCCTGGTTTCCTGGACATGATAGGACACGGGATATGTGACCCTCAAGAAGGGTTGCCAGATGAAATCCAGAATGTCAATTAAATTTGAATTTCTGGTAACTTTCAGATAAATGACCAATTTTTAGTGTAAGTATGTCCCATGTATTATTTGGGACATACTTAAACTTTATAAATCTGTCAATTTTCAGATAATGAATTATTTTACATAAGCATTTCACAAATCATGCATAAGACATACTTACAGTTTAAAAAAAAAAGTTCCTTTATCTGAAATTCAAATTTAACTGGTACTTTTATTTGGTAAGTGCCGCAACACTAAAAAGTCCCAGTGGCCTCTGCCAGCCCAGCCCCAAGGAAGTCAGCGAAGGGAGAAGAGGAGGAGGAAGCCCTCAACCCAGAGCTGTTTAGGAGCCCCGGCTTGGACGGCAGCAGCACTGCTCGCCGCCACCACGAACACCCGCACCAAAAGTTAAAACTTCCTTTGTCTTCCCTACCTTTATTTTACGAGTCAGCACTGTTTTTATTTCCTAATGTGGGCAAGGGCTGGATCTTCCAAAAGTCTTCACCCAACCATGCCACTGCTCATTTCTGCCGTCACCAGAAGCCGACCCGACGTGTCAGAAACAGAGGGGCTGGTTGCCAATTCGGGGTGTGGCGCGGGCAGTGGCGGGGGCTTCCGACGGGAAACCCGGCCAGAGCTCCTCTCTCCGGCCCTTGGCGCCCTCGGCTCCCGGGACCCCGCTCCCGACCCTCCTAGACGGCACCCACCCCTGCCGGGAGCGGCGACACGACCCCCAGGCCTGCTGCGCCCGAGGACTGGCGCCCCCCCGCCCCTGGGAGGCCAGTCAGCAAGTCGTCGCGCCCTTGCCCAGGCGGAGGCTGCGCCCGCCAACGCGACCCTAATAATCCGTGACCGCGCAGACAAGCGCGGCCCCGACTCCCCCCGCGGCTGGCTGCACAGCTCGACCTTCCTCTGCTAACCCAAGGGCCTGGTGGGGGTAGGGCAGCAGGTGGAACTGGGCTGGCTGGGGGTGCCTCCCCCATCCTGGCCCCCAATAGGGGGCAGGGGATCGGTCCCCTGCAGGCACCTGCCCAGGTGAGGTGGGCCAAGGACACGCGTGAGGACGGGGACACACACACACACACACACACACAGAGCGACAGCCCTGGCTGGGGCCCAGGTGTGCATTCTGCCAATCTACCCCCCTCCCTGGGTTAATAATGATCAGGCCCGAGGCTGTGCCAGCTGTTCCGGGTGGAAGGCAGCAGCAGTAGTGAGAAAGCTGCCAATCCCATCCCCCAACTCCTAAAACACCAGGCTGCCCACTGACAAGAAAGCAGCGGGTCCCAGGGCAAATTTCCCACGGGGGAGGGGGTGGTGCCCCTACCCCGTGCAAAGAGGCAGGAACTGTGGCAGAGAGATGGATGGCTGGCAGCTGCAGGGAGAGGCTGCCTGCCCCTAAAGCGTCAAGGTCAGGTAGCTTTCCTCTCCCAAGAGTGCATCGCCTCCATCCCCACCTTCACCCTCCTGGCCCAGCCATCCTCAGCTCACCCCGTTTGTTTTCCGCTTTGCACTTCTGACTGTTTGATATTATATATGTTTGCTCGTTTCTGCCTCTCCCTTGATCCATTCTTTCTCGTTCACCGCTGCAGCCCCCAAAGCTATGGCCATACCTGACACGCGAGACTCTTGGGAACTGCGAGGGACACTGTGAAAGCATCGCCTCAGCTGACGAGGGCTGCCTGGCCCACAGTCACCCAGGCCTTTCCCAGGTGGGCCCCCATCCCTGGGCTGAGGCAGGTGCAGTTCTGGGCCCCATCCAGGGCAGCGGCAGAGGGCAGGTGTAGCTCCAAAGCGCCCGTGGGGTTGGCCTTGGCCACGGCCACGGATGGTCCTCCCTTTGCCCCATTCCAGCATCGCTTCCCTCCTTTCCACAGGTGTGACCCAAGGACGATCCTTAAACAGCCTGCTCCACAAACTTAGCCTCCGAGTCACTTGCCAGGAAGCCAGACGGCAACAATCCGCATTTGTGGAATGAAAGAGGGAGAGGGGAAGAAAGAAAGAGCCTTGGCTCTCTACTGGTAATCACTTTCCACGTCCGAAGAGGACCTCAGGTTTGCCGGCTTCTCCCCACATGCAATGCCACCACCATCCTCAAAGCAAGCACCCTCTGTCCTTGGGAACCCTGCGTCCCCTCTGCAGCACACCCCAGACCCAGTCGGCGTTGTGCAGGCTCCCCTGCAGCTGGGGTGGGGGTGGCAGCTCGCTGCCTGAGGCCTTCTGTCCATAGCACACCCTGGGGCAGGGCAGCCGCCATGCCAGGGATTTCACGCCCAGGGACACTCCTCAGCCAGTGAGAGCCAGACTCCCCGATAAATACCCACCCCCACAGCCTGGGAGGGCAGGGTCCACCAGACTCCTCAGGGGTCCCCAGGAAATTCAGCCCCTCTTCCCAGGCCCCATCATCAAGCCCCCCTGTATTTATTGGCTTTTCTCTCTTTTCTTCTCAGTCCCCCGTTCCCTCAGACATGCTTCCCAAATAAAGGCTACATACACCCAAATCCCTGTCTCAGCATCTGCTTCTGGGAGAATCCAGACTGGGTGAGCCTCCCACCCGCCCAGACTTCTCCTCTCACTTCTTCATGCAATGCAGGGACACTCCCCTCCTTTCAGCCTCTTTCTGCCACAAAGGCTTCACTTCACCTGTGTGGCTCAATTTATTCTTTCATTCAACAACTATTCATTGAGGGCCTACCACTTAAGACTTTGGGATAGAGCCGTGAACAAGGGTCAGGAATCCTTGCCCTCATGGAGCTGACCTCACTCCTCCTGTACCCCCTTTCCCCTCCTTCCCCAACACGTACACCTGCTTCCTTCTCTTCTCTCACTCCTACTTACCATTCAAGTCTCAGCTCAGATGGCCCATCCTCAAAGAGATCTTTCTGCCCCCCTTCCCCATCAACTCCCCCTGCCCCTCCCTGTGCAGAGCTTGTCCTTTCTTATTACACCTGTCACCAGATTTGTCTCTCCCGACATCATGCTCACTCCACAAGCACAAGACAATGCCCACTGCTCTCTCAATGTATCCTCTGCCCTTAGCACTGTGCCTGGTACCTAGTGAATGAGCCAATAAACGAATGAGTGACTGTGGGCATGAATGACCTAATGGCGCCACTGGCATGAATGAAAGGCAAGCAGAGAAATAAGAAACTCATCCTCGTGGATGTGCAGGGAGAGGCAGATGAAGAGAAAATTTTCACAGTAACCAGTACTGGTGACTGAGATGCCCACAAACTGTGGAGGTCTGCACCATCAGGTAGCAGCCAGAATGTCCGCGGGGGCCCAGGGAGAGCAGCAAGGCGGATACACCGTGAGATGCAGAAAAGGCAGCTGCCAAACCTGAACCGATTATTCCTCCTTCGCCATCTCCCAGCCACAGAGAGGCAGCAATGGAAGGTATCTCAGGGAACATCTACCCTCTCATTTCCCAGGTCAGAAAACCAAGACCCAAGGGCGCCTGTGTGGCTCAGTCGGAAAGGAAAGAAAGAAAGAAAGAAAGAAAGAAAGAAAGAAAGAAAGAAAGAAAGAAAGAAAGAAAGAGAGGGAGGGAGGGAGGGAGGGAGGGAGGGAGGGAGGGAGGGAGGAAGGAAGGAAGGAAGGAAGGAGGAAGGAAGGAAGGAAGGAAGGAAGGAAGGAAGGAAGGAAGGAAGGAAGGAAGGAAGAAAACCAAGACCCAGAGAGGCGCCTTGGCCTAGTGAAGGGCCTATGATTAGTGCCAAGCCTCCCGATGCTGAACTCACTGCCCGTTGCTTGTTAGGATCTGAGCCCCAGGCTGGCCCGGTCCAGGCTGTAGGTACAGTTTCCCACAGCATGCCCTCAACCACGAGCAGCTCACCGTCCAGGAGACACAGTGTCCAGGCTATATATCAGTAATCAGTGATGCATGGGATGGTCATACCCCTCTCCTGGTAGCCCGGCTCTCCCACACTGTCTTTCTCCCACCGAAGGACTGCTCTGAGACCACCCAGACTCCACCTTTCTAGAACCCGTGCTTTGGATTCCAACAACCTTTCCCAAGATTGAACTCTTGCTTCATTCTTGCATGTTCAGGCCTCCTCAAAGAAGCTCAGTGCCCCCAGGGGCTCCGTGCATCCAGACGTGACTCAGACAATAAAGGCGAGCCTCCCCGATGGACACTTACCAGGCTCGGCCCACGCATTTTGGGTTTTGTTCTAGGAATAAACCTCATCCCAAGCTGAAAAGCAAATTGTCAGTGACAACTGGGTAACGTCCCAACTAAAATCCTTTTATACTTGGTCTTCAATATATCAGAAGAATAAGCAACATACAGAAAAAAATAATAGCTCACATTTACTAAAGGCTTTTGATGTGCCAAGACCTATGTTAAGCATTATATCGGTTTTAATATAACAATTGTATGAAGTAGAGAGTTTTATCATCAACCCCATTTACTTGTAAAGAAACTGAGGCTCGGTGAAGTCAAGTGACTTTTCCAAGGCCACGCAACTATTAAGTGATAGATCAGGAACTCAAGCCCAGGTCCATTCAACTCCAAGCTCTCAGCTTCCTCCCACCACCAAACCGACCCTATGCCTGCCTCTGAGCTTTGTTCTGGGGCCCAAAGCAAAATGTGAGGCTTGGGAGACTTCAGCCCCCTTCTCTGCCCCAACCATCCCCTTTCCAACAGCCCTACCCCACGTCCCCTCACCTCCCCCCGGCCACATACACCTGACACCACTCCACCGTTATAGAGAGAAGTGGCTAGGGAGTTAGGGATGTGTCATCCTTCAAGAGCATGCACAGTTTTAAAGTGGAGGCAGAAGGAGGCAATCCTAAAACAAAGGAATCACTGCTTCCCTACCTTAGGATGTCTCAATCAGCTGTAAGGTAATCTGTCACTACTAGCAGTGAAAATACTAAAATGTGTGGATTAAGTACGTTTGGGAAAATTGGAGTAAATTCGGGATCTTCCCTAAAACCACATCACGGTCACTTGAATTTGATAGGTATTCTTGCGTGGAAGAGAGAGGATGGCATGACAATCCGTTCACTGGTACCTGCCTAACTCACAACCCACTGTGAACATGGCACAGTCCAAGTGAATTAGGACCGCTGTATTATTAGTAATGTGGCCTTTAGGGATTATCACAGCACTTTACTTTCTCCCAGGTCTTTTTTTAGACTGTATCAAAACTGGAGTATCCCCAGGGGACTATACTCCCTGACACGGGAGTATCATCCATCATGAACACAACAGCTAAGAGAAGAGGCTCTAAAGAAACTGAAGGCTCAGAAGGGCACTTTGCAGAGACAATAGGAAGCTGTGACAGCTTGTAAGATGCTCCCTGTCTTCATTCAAGAAGTTCTCCAAACCCTGAGTCTTCCATGAACTCTTCCTCCAGGAGCGGGAAAGAACTGTCTGGTCCAGGGCCAGAACTCTCCCAGGGCCAAAGGGCCCACCTGCTTCAGTCGGCTCGGCTGCCGTACAAAATGCCACAGACAGAGAGGCTTAAACAACAGACTTTTGTTTCTCAGAGTTCTAGAAGCTTGGGAACTTCAAGATCAAGGTGGCAGTAGGTTGGGTTGATGAGGACTCTTTCTGGCTTGCAGACAACCACCTCCTTGCCATGTTCTCACATGGCCTTTCCTTGGTGTGTGCAAGTGGAGAGAAAGAGAGACATCTCTCTCTCTTTCTCCTTCTCTTCTTATCAAGCCACCAATCCCGTCATGAGGGCCTCACCCTCATGACCTCATCTAACTCTACCTCTCTCCCAAAGATGCCAGCTCCAAATGCCACCACACTGGGGGATAGGGCTTCAACATATGCATTTGGAAGGGTCAGAGACATGCATTCCGTAGCACCTGTGATGGGAATGATCAGTATAGAGATTGGTCCTTAGGTGACTGGTGCAAAAACCATTCATTCGTTCATTCATTCATTCATCAAACTGTTATTTATTAGTACTTACTCTCTATTAGGCATACACTGACATGAATTAGCACTCATCATATATCAGTGTCCTGCACTGAGGTTCCAAGGTTGACTCAAGTAAATCTAGTTCCTGCCTTCATAAAGATAATAGTCTTCAAGACAGGACAACCAGGATCTGTGGAGAAGAGAGCACCAGATGTCAGTGTGGGTCTCTGCAGAGTTCATTCATTCATTCAGCATTCAACGAGGATGATTGTGTGCTGGACACAAGGAGAAATCAGACATGGTCTCTGCCCGCAAAGAGCTCACAGTCTAGGACATCGAGGCCAATTGCAAACACGGTGTGGTCAAGTTCTACAGAGCTGAGTCACTACGCATACATGTACTGTTTGTGTGCAATTATACAGCAAAAAAAAGAGAGAGAAAATCAGACAAATAACACAATGGTTCATCCACCATTACCCGCAGTGAGCAATGCCCGAGCACGGGCTTGAGGTGGGATGTGAAACGAGTGTACCTTCTGTGTATTCCCCTTCCTGTTATCTCTCTTGGTGTGATCACTGCCTGTTTGACTGATACTCGTTCATGATTAAAAAGCCACATTTTTCTTCACTCAAGAACCCTAAACTCAAGCCAACCACTTCATCTGGTCATCAGCCACAGAAGCAGCATCAGGGTCATCACGGGCTGGGCTGGACTTCTTTTTTTCTTTTGTTTAATATACTTATTGTTGCAGCACAGTTGACATAAATGTTGTGTTAGTTTCAGGTGTACAACACAGTGATTTGACAATTCTGTACATTCCGCAGTGCTCACCATGATTTGTGTAGTGGGCTGGACAGCCTGTGGGCGGCGATATACTTTGTAAGTTCCCCAGAGAGTTTATCAAACCAGGACACCCCCGAGAGTGAAGTCAAGCGATGTTGATAATTACACCAGAACAAGAAGGATAAACTGAGACTGTCCTGAACGATTCAGGAATACGGCATCTCGATTTATGGGTGACTTAAGGGACTTTTATTTATTTATTTTTCAATCCGAAAAGAGTTTTTTTTTAAACAAACAATATGTTTTATTACACAGGTATTAAATATAAGAATGTTTTCTAGTTTTAATTTTTATTTCTTCTAAAACAGATCAAAGTTCACAATGATCATTCAAAAAGAACACAGTGAAAAGTCTCCCTCGGACTCCTGTCCTCAGCCACTTAGTTGCCTGCACAGGAACCAGTGGCCTTTAAATCAATACATATATGTGTATGTGTGTGTGTGTGTATTTTACACAAATAATAGCACAGTATTTACACTGTTCTGCACTTATTTTTTTCTCTTAACTATACAGCTTAGAGATCATTTCGTATCGCTATGACAAGCTTCCTGCTAATATATGATGCTTACTATTTCACTGTATGGATGCACATAATTTATTAGACCAGTCTTCATTGATGGACATACAGATTGTTTGCCATCTTCTGCTACAATGAATGACCTTGACCATGCATCCTCTTGTATATGTGCCAGTCCATCTGTAGGATAAATTCCTGGAAGTAGAACTGCTGAGTCAAAGGGCATAGCAGGTCAGATTCTGTTTGGTGGCTCGTAACAGAAAAGCCAAAATAATGGTCATTTAAACAAGACAGAGATTTATTTCTCCCTCAAATACAATGAGTCTGGCAGTGGGCCTTCCAGAGCTTCCGTGGGCTTCCAAGTGTCAAGAGGGCCCAGCATTCTATCTTTCTGCTCTTCCGTCCTCTGTTGACCATAGAGGCCTTCTTTCAGTAAAAGAACACAAAATTACAAATACCTATAGAGTGAGAAAAAATCATAATATAATATATATAAGTTCTTAAAAGCCAAAATAACACAAACATGACATCTGGGAAAAGTAATAATGTAACTACTCAACTGCCCACTCTATCTTTATAATAGGTTTTTTCCCTACTTTTTCTGGCCACATGATCTTTGATCACTTTATCACAGAACAATATTTTGTAATACCTTCCGGAAAATAAATAAAAAGATAATTGAATTTTCCCTTCAGCATGGCTCATTAAAATTTATTATTATTGTAGATAGTTAAAATGCATAAAACATGTGAGACATACTATTTGTAGTACTACTGCAGATTTTGCCCTACAAATAAAGGAATTCTGATCAAGTCTATGATTCCCAATGCCCATCAAAAAAATATCCGGTGTGTTTATAAATGTATAAGCTAAGTTACTGAGCATGCATCCAGTAAGAGAAAGCCCCCGTCTTACCTGGCATCCGTGAGTACCAAATTCTCCAAATACAACTTTATACATTTTATAAGTGGGAGAATATTCCACAAACTAGCTTCTGGCTCCATACTTTTTACCTCTTTTTCTCTTCTGCTACCCAAATACTTCTGATGCTGGGCATAGGACACGTTCACGTTGTGATGTGACTCCTGGCCCTGCACGTTGGTATTGCAAAGCCAGAGGAGCTGACAGTGAGCAGTAGGGGGTAAGCATGGAAGCCGTTCCCACAGCAGGATGACTAGCAAATGACGGCAAACTGCAGAAGCTTATTCACTTAAACACCAACTAAATGCATCCCCAGTTCAACTTCCTCCTAGCTTGATCCCCTCAATTCCCACGGCCATTCCAATACCAGCCAACCCAAGGGAAAGTGTGACACAAGGGAAATCAGAGTAGAAACAGACAGCAGTCTGAACCATGTATGGTTGAAACATCTTACTTCTGCAAAGAGGTTACAAGAGCACCTGATCACACGAACACGCCAGGGCTCTCCTGGGGCAATGCCCACGCAAGTGAAGGGCTCCGAAGGTTCAGCTCCTTTACCTGCATGGTACAATGCCCCTGGCCAGCAAGGTTCTGGATTCAGACCTGTCAATCACATACACGTGATCTGGAAAACAGAAGGGAGGCAGAGGCCCTTCTTTCTTTGCCAGTGGCAGGTGCTGAGGTGCCCCTGTCAGCAGATACGAGGTTTTGCAATGGCTATTAGGCTCCACGTTCTGCGATTCCATCCATCAACCACTTTGGGTCTACGGGCTGTAGAGGGCAGCTGTGCAAGCCCAGCAGCAGCTTTCATCTGCTGTTTGTTTGTTTGTTTCAACGTAATTTCCATTCTAATTTCACACATGCAGGAAAGCAAAGAACACAATGAACACCTATGTACTACCCACCCAGTTGCAGCCATCATTAAAATTTTGCCATTTTTTTTGCTTCATAATTGAATCATTTCATGGTAAATTAAAAAGATCGTAACAATTCACCCCTAAACACATCTCTCCAAAGAGTAGGGATGCTTTTTCAATTAACAAGACCAATAATATCCCTAACAAAAGTAGCAATAATTCCCTAATATCACCTAAAAGTCACTTCATATTCAAATTTCTACGGTTGCCCTAAAGATATATTTTATAGCTATTTCTTTGAAAGCAGGATCCAATAGGTTTCATGCAATGTATTTGTTTGTTAACGCCTCTTAAGTCTCATCTTAAGACTCACAACATTGACTCTTTGAAGAGATCAGGCCAGCTGTCATGTTGAATGTCCCACATTCTAAATACATCTATTTCCTTACTCTGTCATTTCGTTATTCCTAGTATTTCCTGCAAAATGAGGTAGATCTAAAGACTTGGGGGTTTTTTTCAGCCAGATTTATTGAGGTATAATTTATATACAGTAAACATCATCCTTTTTACTTTACCGTTCTGTGCGTTTTGACAGATACAAACAGTCATGTCATCTGAAAGCTTGGTTTGATTCAGATTTAACAGCACTGGTCAAAATACTTTAAAGTGATGCTGTGGGGGTGCCTGAGTGGCTCAGTCGTTAAGCGTCTGCCCTTGGCTCAGGGCGTGATCCCGGCGTTATGGGATCGAGCCCCGCATCAGGCTCCTCCGCTGGGAGCCTGCTTCCTCTCCTACTCCCCCTGCTTGTGTTCCCTCTCTCGCTGGCTGTCTCTCTCTGTCAAATAAATAAATTTAAAAATCTTTTTTAAAAAAATAAATAAATAAAGTGCTGCTGGGAACTTCCTATTGAACTTCTTATCACATCCTCGGGTAATGTCTAGTTGTTCCACTATTAATGATACTAATTTTGAACACTGGGTTCCTGTAGCTTTCTGATCTCTGAATGTGCATTAGTTTTCTATTGCTGTGCGACAAATTACTACAAACTTGGAGGCTTCAAGCAACACCTACCTATTAGCTCACAGTTCTGTAGGTGGGAAGTCAGGCATGGCATCGCCAGGTTCTCTGCTCCAGGTATCACAAGGCTCAAATCAAGGTATCAGCAGGCTACATTGTCATCTGGAGCCCGGGGTCCTCGTCTAACCTCATTAAAGTTGCTGGTGGGATTAGGTTCTGACTGATCTTGGCTGTTGGGGGAAAATAAGACTGATACTACTCAGCGGGGACCTGAAAGGCATATGTCTGGAACCACAGGATTCTTTGGGGTGCCTACTTGCACCTCTATATCCATTAGGAAACGTTAATGGAAAACTACAATAACCAAATACAGGAAGAACCACCAAGAGAGTACATTCTTCAGGAAGGAAGGCTGGGGTTATTCCACCAGAGAGAGTACCCCGGATAGCTGAACGCTGGCTGAGGGCAAAAGGAACAAGGGATAGATGGCAGAGGAAGGAAGTTATAATACCCAAAATATAGTAAATATGCAAATATGCATATATATTCTTCCTTGCTTTCTTAGGTATTTTCTTCCTCCTTCTTCCCCTTATTATTTTATATAAGGAGTGTTAGGGGCGGCTGATCTTATAATTTAGTCTTTAGAATATCAAACTGTGACTGAAGGAGAAGGGAAAGGAATGTCAGCTAGAGATGGAATCATGACTAACAAGTCTTTGGGTCTTTCCTCTTTGGAGAGAGAGTGTCTAACTTGTTTGCATTATTTTTTTAAAAATATTTATTTATTTATTTGTTTACTTGTTTGTTTGAGAGAAAGAGCAGAGTGAGAGCGCATAAGCAGTGGGGAGGAGCAGAGGGAGAAGAAGAAGCAGGGATCCTGGGATCCTAGGATCCCAGGTCGATCCTAGGACCCTGGGATCATGACCTGAGCCGAAGGCAGACACTTAACCAACTGGGCCACCCAGGCATTTTTTTTTTAAGCTATGCTTTCTTTTAGATGGAAGCATGTTGTTGTTATATTGGTGCTGTTGGGAATTTAACTATGGACAAAAGGGCACATATGGATGCTGGAAGCCAAAGGGCTGGATCGTATGAGATGCTATCTATTATCTCTAGGCACCCTTTTTGATTCCCTCCTCTACTCTCCCCCAGGGAGATAAGATACAGATCACAGGGGTTAGAAATGCAGGAACTACATTTCCCAGATGTCCTTCCCAACTGGGATACAAATATGGTTAGTTTTTGCTAATGAGATGTGCTCACAGTGAGACATAAAAGACTGAAGAGGGTAGGAGCCATTCTTAATCTGTTCCAATCTCAGCTCACACACAGGCTCTGGCCACTGTGGGTGCTGCCGGAGCCAGCCTATCACTGGCTTCAGGGCTACAAGGCAGCTGTGACTTTAGCTGTGACTTCCTAGTCTCTGGGTGGCAGCAATGGCTTTCCAAACCCCTTGATCACAGCTTGGGGCAGTGTGATCTAATCCTAACTTTTGCTCTTCCCGTCCATCCAGTGGTTTTTACCATCATCTGAGTCCCTATATTATATCCCTTTCTGCTTGAAATACCTAAGATGGTTCTGATTCCCTGAACTGAAGGCTGATAGACTCTTCCATGGGGTTTGTACCAATTTGCATTTCCATCGGAAATGTTGGAGAGTGCCTCTTTCCCTCGCAGCCTGAGCAATACAGTGTGTTACTAAACTTCCTGTCGTTTGACTAACCTCTTAGGTGAGAAAGGTATCTTGGTGTAGCTTTAGTTTGCATTTCATTCATTCAGTGACAGCGAACTTCTTTGCATGTGTTCAGAAGCCACAAGGATTGCTTTTTCTGTGCATTGTGCCACCAGCTCACTGTCACATGGCTGCAGCCACAAGGCTTGGACCCCAGCCCTTAATCACACTAGGTCACCAAAGACCTCCACATGACCAAATCCAATCATGAAACTTTGATTCTTTTACGTCTATTACTAGCAACATTTAGCAAAAATGGCCATGCCTCTTCTTTGAGACACTGGCTGCCCTTGGCTTCCAGAGCTCATACAGTGCTCGTTTTCCTCCTAACTCACAGGGCCTTTTGTGTGTTCCATCTCATCTCCCCAACTCTATACCATTGGGTTGCCTTGGGCCTCAGGCCTTGGACCCTCAGTTGACCCCCATTCACCTGTGATCTCAGCCAGGCTCATAGCTCTCAACCATTTTTCTACACTGAGGATCCCAAATTTATATCTCTACCTCCAAACTCTCCCCTACTCAAAATCCCCACTTGGATGTTTAAAAGTCATCTCAAACTAACCATGTCCAAAACAAACTCACCTCCTCCCTTCCAAAAATATAGAACCTTCTCCTCCCAGAGTTCTCTGTCTCAGTTAATAATAGCACAGCACCATCTCACCAGCCGCTCAGGCCACAAACCAGGTAGTCCTCCTTGACTCCTCCCTCCCATCACCCCTCATCCAACCCTCAGAAACCTACAAGATCTATTTTTTTTTAAGATTTTATTTATTTATTTATATGAGAAAGAGACAGATCACAAGCAGGGAGAGGGGCAGAGGGAGAGAGAGAGAGAGAGAGAGAGAGAGAGAGAGAGAGACAAGCAGACTCTCCACTGAGCAGGGAGCCAGACGTGGGGGCTTGATCCCAGGACCCTGAGATCAAGACCCAAGCCAAAGGCTTAACCGACAGAGCTACCCAGGCGCCCCAGATCTACTTTAAATGTCCATCCAGAATATGATGTTCGCTGCCCATTGTGGGTCCTAGCTTATTGTAGTGGCCTCCAAATGATCTCCCTGCTTTCACTCTTGCTCCCTACCAGCTACTCACAGCACACCTGCCGAAAAGATTCCATTAGAACATAAGTCACATCAAGTCACTCCAATCAAAACACCCCACTGGATTCCCGTATTACTCTCAGTAACTTCCAGCTCTCACAATAGACTCCGATGCCCTTCTTGATCTGCCCTCCTGGCCAACACGTCTCCACTCTTCTCTCTACTGCTTTCCCGTGCGTACCCCTAGTCCAGCTGTGCAGGCCTCCCTGGACCTCAGACACACCGAGCACATGCCAGCCTCGGTTCCCACTGCTCAGAATGACCTAGACAGCCAAGCCGCGGGCTCCCTCATCTCCTCAGTGCTCAAAGGCCATCTCATGGAAGAGGCCTCGCTTATTTAAAATAGTCACTTCTGCCCTCCCTCCAGAAAGTCCTATCCCCTCTTCCTACTTTCTCATCATGGCATGTAGGGTGATTTGAGCCTCTGTCTGCCACCACCACAACCTTCCCCCTTCCCAGCTAGGAGTGTAAACTCCGTGAGAATAAGGATTTTAGGCTGTTTTATTCAGTGCTAAATCCCTAGCACCTAGAACAGCGGCTGGCACATAACAATACCTATATGAATAAATGAATGAACAAAGCTAATACATAGCCTGTAGGACATTCATGTCAACAGGACCAGGAGATGTAGATTTGGGAAGCCATGGAAGTGGGTGAAATTACCTTGGAGGGAGGAGTAAAGCTGTAGATGGGAAATACTATCTCACAAGCCATGGTAAGTGTCTAAACTGGAGATGAAGAGTCCCATGAGAACAGGATGAAAATGCTGTAGGGCAGGTGAGGGTTAGGAGTAATAGCCGAAGTATAGGGGGCATCTGGGTGGCTCAGTTGGTTAAGTGTCTGGCTCTTGGTTTCAGCTCAGGTCGTGATCTCAGGATCATGAGATCGAGCTCCGTGCTGGGCTCTGCATTCAGTGTGGAGTCTATTTGAGTTTCTCTCACCCTCTCCCTCTGCCTCTCTCCTCTGCTCGCTCACTCTCACTCTCTCTCTCTAAAATACATAAATCTTCGGGGTGCCTGGGTGGCAAAGCGGTTAAGCGTCTGCCTTCGGCTCAGGGCGTGATCCCGGAGTTCTGGGATCGAGCCCCACATCAGGCTTTTCCGCTGGGAGCCTGCTTCTTCCTCTCCCACTCCCCCTGCTTGTGTTCCCTCTCTCGCTGGCTGTCTCTATCTCTGTCAAATAAATAAATAAAATCTTTAAAATAAATAAATAAATAAATAAATAAATAAATAAATAAATAAATAAATAAAAATAAAATACATAAATCTTCACACACAAAAAAGACTAATAGCCAAAGTGTAAAATATGTCGGGTACCATATATATATATATATATATATATACTTACAACAACCTCATGTGTTCAATACCATTACTATTCCTAATTTCCAGACAACTAAGTGAGTACAAAAGGTTTAAGAACTTGCCCGAGGCCATTTGGCAAAACCGGGGTCAGAAGCTGGGCTTTGGTCTTTGTGTTTTTATTATAACTGCCCTAGAACTGCTTTGATGGGAGCTGATTAGCCCTGTACCAAGGCTCTGGAGGATCCCATTTCCATGCTCACCAAGAAAGACAGGAAGAGCATCCCTGGAGTGAGGCAACGTGGCCTTCCGAGGGGGCTAAGACGCATTACCAGAACAAGCTCTGGGGGGAGCCCAGCGTGGGTTTTTGTCCTAGCTTTGCCGCTAACACTCAGGAACTCCAGCCTAGTTACTCCATGTTCTGACTGTCTCCCGCCTCATTGTGCAAAGAGGGAGCCGGCTCACATAATCTCGCAAGTTCCTTCTGGCTTAGAAATCCCACAACCTACAACCATTTCACCCAGACTCCATTAACAAGAGACAGCAGCACGTCCTGTAAGATGCTCCTTTCCTGTAACACCAGCTACAAGGCCGTAGGGAAAAATCAACAAATAACTAGGGCCTGCTAGCCAGATTTTCTTTTTTTTTTTTTTTTTTAAGATTTTATTTATTTATTTGACAGAGATAGAGACAGCCAGCGAGAAAGGGAACACAAGCAGGGGGAGTGGGAGAGGAAGAAGCAGGCTCATAGCAGAGGAGCCCGACGTGGGGCTTGATCCCACAACGCCGGGATCACGCCCTGAGCCGAAGGCAGACGCTTAACCGCTGTGCCACCCAGGCGCCCCTAGCCAGACTTTTCTGACGGAATTGGAAGCTCTAAGAGGGTTACTAGGAACTAGGGACTTGGAAAGGAAGCTATGGTGATGACTGGGCATCCGTCAGGGGGATCCTGCACATTTTGGACCCATGTTCATTATCAGGGTTCCTCTTCTTTTTGGTATAGTTATTATACTGGTGAGCAAAACTGGAGACTCCACATGTCAAGGGTGAGGCCGAGAATAACATGTAATTCCTGAAGACCTAGATTGTAGGAGACATCATGCTAAAAAGGAGGAATTTTTAGACATATACATACATCTATAAATAAGTAGAAGCTTGTGTTGATTTTCTGCACACACCTGTCCAGAAACCGTGCTTGCGCGCACATGCCCGGACACATGCTCCCACGGGCGCGGCTCAGAGTGCGTGCGTATCTATATATACCCATGGAACTGGCCAGATATAGATTTATATATTGGAGCCTGGCTCTTTAAAATGGGGGATAATGACACTGAAAATTATTCTAAGCTTTTCAAAGACATAAATGACCAAACTGCCTCCTGACTCCTGAATTGCATTACCCAGAAAGAACTTAATAACATGTTATTATCGCTTCTCCTCACTGACAGGATTTCGGGGCTGAAAAGACAAACAAGAAGTACGTTCGTAATCACCAGCACAGTCCCCTCTGCCGAGCTGCAACCGCCGCTAATTCCAGGTAAGTGCTGGGGGCTGGAAGAAAGCCTATGGCTGGTAATGGGACTTGGTGCTTGGTAATTGTCACCAGTTCAGTTGGGCTGTCACCAGCTGAGAGGGGGCTACAAGAAGCTCACGGAGCCAACAGAGAAGCCCATGGGGTGAAGGGTAGAGGAGAGAGACTGCATTGTGGGAACCAAAATATAATTTCTCAGTTCAAAGACGTAATATACATAAAATTCCTTATAAACTGTAAAGTGCTCTACCAATGTGACTGAACAGGAAGGGGTATCATTAAGGGGTCTTGTTTGGGTTACGGCTGCCGCATCCTGCTGTAGAGGCTGTGCACTGCTCAATTTCTGAGAATGTCATTAGCCTATGCGAATGGTGCCCCCCCAGAGTTGTGCATTATGGCAGCCCCGTTGGTTGAAGTAGGACTAAGTTGGATGATGAAGACCAGGATAGGGGCTGCTGTTCCCCTCCTGGATTATGCTTGAGCCCCAGTGATGAACCATCCAGAGAGGTGGTCAACAATTCCAACAACAACTTGCCAATGCTTTGGGAAATTTGCTTCAGGATAATTAAAAGGCAATTACAATTAAGATCCTTGAGGACAGGAGCCATGTCTTATTTACTCAGTATTCTGAGTCTTGTAATATGATTGGTATATGATAAATATTTAGAAAAAGTGTGTTAAAAATAAGAATGGATGGAGAATGAATGAATGAAACTCATTAGGGTCAACTCCTGGGGAGAACTGGTTATAGCGATTGCAAAGAGCCTGTATAGGTCCTAAGGTGCAACTGTACACCCTAGGTCTCTTCTTCCATGATTCTGGTTATGACAAGTCCTTGTTGAAGGGCCATGGATACGGCATGTGTTCAGTAAGAGATTATTCAGGATTTATGATGTACCCCGCCAAATGGTAGATGCTATGGGCTTGCGCTGTAGAAATAGCACTGGGGTCAGCGAACAGAGCATAGTTCATGATTCCTGCCATCAAGGATTTTATAATTTAGATGGTTTAGTCATCTGTAAGTTCATGGAGAAGTGAAATAATGCTATTAGGTGGTATGACCCCAAATACCAACGAATAGCAAAGATGGGAAGTATCACAGGAGTTCAGGGCAGAAAGCACAGGATTTCTGCTCTGCTAACTGATGTACGATCATGACAAAGTTACTTATCTGTCTTGAGCCTCCCTTTCCTAGCTTGTGAGACTGAAGTAACCATGCCTACCATGCAAGCTCCTTAAACAGAAGATTAAAATCGAGAAGTATTTAAAGCACAGTGCCTGACACATAGAACTTTCCAGACTGTTGGTTCCTGTGTAAGAACTTTCCAGTCACCAGTGACAGAATTCCAGCTGATCCCAACTTAAGCCAAGGGGGGGGGGCAGTATTTTTATATATATAACTACAAAGTGAAACAGTAAAGGCTTCAGGCATAGTGGTATCCAGGAGCTCAACTGACATCACTAGGGCTCTGCCTACATTTCCATTTCTCACACAAGCTTTCTCTAGAGATAAGAATAGCTGTCAGCAGCCAGAGTTCAGCTTACCCCAGAAGAAAGAGCTCCTCTTCCCAGAAATTGGAAGGAGGAAAGTCTCAGGGAGCACTCTGATTGGTCTGGCACAGCTCATGCAACCATGCCCTACCCAATGGCTGTTGTCAGAGGAATGAGATGACCGGATTGGTGAGGCCTGAGTTGTGTCCCCAATCCTGTGTGTATGGGGGTAGGGGAGGGTAAGCTCTATTCAAACCACGTAGAACAAGCTTCTTAGTGGGAAAGGGATGCCTATTTCTTGTGTATACTCAGAAGAAATAAAAGAGCTGCATGTTTCTACAAAAAAAATAAAATAAATAAGTAAATAAACAGAGAGTTCGTAGTTCTTAATGGAAGCAAAAAATATATATTTCTATAGGCTTTTGTGTACAAATTCCCTGAGCAGCTGGACCCAGAGATGGTACTTGCCTAGCCCTGGGAGCCAGGACTTTGCGACCCCTGGTGAACAGGCACGGTGCTGCAGTTGCTCTCTGCAAGGGGGGAAGCAAGGGAAAGCCCACTGGGTGGGGTCCCCAGGGGTTGAGCCAAGTCCTGGTTTGAGGGGAGCCGGTGGCGTGGGAATGGGAGGAAGGCAGTGTGGAGCCCCAGCTGGCTGACATCCCGCCCTCTGTGCCTCAGAGCCCATTTCTGCAGTGGCCACAGAGGACCCCACTGTCTATTCCGGACACCGCCCAGGCAGGGACATCCTGGCGCCCAGGAAGGGGCCCAGGGGATACCCAGCCGCTGGCGGTCGGAGAAGCGTGGAGTGTCCCCTCCGCGGTTTGAGCAGCTCGGGTGGCCGTGACCGCGGACTGCGCCAGGCGCCCGCAGGGTCCCCTCTGAGACGCCACGACAGCCTCCTTTCCTAATGATCTGTTCCATTTTCTGGTCTTGAAAAGAAGGTGGGGGGAGGGGACTGTTTACTTAGCATCCTGTTACTGTGGCCTTGAGTAACCAAGCATTTAATGTCAGAGAGCGGGAGGGAGGGAAGGGGGGAAGAGGGGCAGAGAGCGCGAGAGAGAGGGAGAGAAATCAAGCCCAGCATAAAATTTGCCATCACGATCGTCATTTCCAATCATTTATCATGCTCGTTTGTCAGCACGTATTTTTCTAAACTCTATTTAGGACGCAGGAGTAAAGAGAGCAGGCCGCAGAGTCGGGGTGCACAGGCT
The DNA here is from genome assembly GCF_023065955.2 of Ursus arctos. NCBI lineage: Eukaryota > Metazoa > Chordata > Mammalia > Carnivora > Ursidae > Ursus > Ursus arctos. The sequence continues at coordinate 23,569,161 of NW_026622930.1, forward strand.
CTAAACCCCAGGGCTCCCTCCGTAGAGCTCTGGGCTGTGGAAGCCCTCAAGAGCACCTGGCATGTATGTAGCTATTAATGCCATCGATCTTACGGTGCTGTGGTCAGGGATTGCCCTCACCAAGGCCCCACCTTCCCTGACAGTATCTCAACTCTGGAGTTTCTATTTGTAAAAATACTTACTGGGCTGCCACAGACAAGTGGAAAACGCGCGCCGTGATAGGTGATTCTAAGAAGGCCCCCAAGATTCCCACACCCCCATCACAACCCTACACATTTGCATAATCCCCTCCCTTGAGATGTGGGCCAGACCACAAATATGATGACATGTCACTTTGTAATTCACTTGTGTTCTAGGCAAAAGTGGAAGAATTTTGCAGCATTGACTTAGAACGAAGCGAAATAGGCATTATCCTGGGTGGGCCTGGCTTAATCAGGTGAACCCTTAAGACGGACTGAGTCCTTCCTGAGGTTAGACAGACACTCTCCTGCTGGCCTTGAAGAAGCAAACAGCCATGTGTGAACTGCCTGTGGAAAGGGGCAGCCTTGGAGCTGAGGGCCTCAATCCTACAATCACAGGGGACTGAATTCTGCCAAAAACCTGAATGAACTCGGAAGAGGATCCCAAGCCTCAAAAAAGAGCACAGCCAGCCTGACACTGTCCAGCTTTGAATGCAGCCTTGTGACTCTGAGCAGAGCGCCTAGCTAAGGTGTGGGACTTCTGATGGACAGAAAGTGTGAGAAAAATGTGTGCCATTTTAAGTCGCTTAAAATGGGGACTTGCGGGAATTTGTTACACAATAGAAAATTAATATAAATTCTGTATCTGCTTAAAGCCTTGTTGAATGCGGTTTAAAAATGGGGTGTGCCTCTACTGGGTATTTACCCCAAAGATACAGACGTAGTGAAGAGAAGAGCCATATGCACCCCAATGTTCATAGCAGCAATGTCCACAATAGCTAAATCGTGGAAGGAACCGAGATGCCCTTCAACAGATGACTGGATTAAGAAGTTGTGGTCCATATATACAATGGAATATTACTCAGCTATCAGAAAGAACGATTTCTCAACATTTGCTGCAACATGGACGGCACTGGAGGAGATAACGCTGAGTGAAATAAGTCAAGCAGAGAAAGACAACTATCATATGATTTCTCTCATCTATGGAACATAAGAACTAGGATGATCAGTAGGGGAAGAAAGGGATAAAGAAGGGGGGGTAATCAGAAGGGGGAATGAAACATGAGAGACTATGGACTATGAGAAACAAACTGAGGACTTCAGAGGGGAGGCGGGTGGGGGAATGGGATAGGCCGGTGATGGGTAGTAAGGAGGGCACGTATTGCATGGTGCACTGGGTGTTATACACAACTAATGAATCATCGAGCCTTACATCGGAAACCGGGGATGTACTGTATGGTGACTAACATAATATAATAAAAAATCATTAAAAAAAAAAAATGGGGTGTGCCTGAGTGCATACTGCTAGAGAGAGAGAGAGAATTTAAACTCTAAAAAAGGGACCCATTATTTTTGGATCATAATTGAAAATATGGACTATCATTCATTCAACAAGTAATTGACTTAGCACATACTTACTATAAGCAAGTCAGGAGACGAGGAATTTAATCAGGATTAGAAACCAAAACTGGAAATTTGTTACAGCTACTACCTAAGAGAATTAAAGGGAAAATGTTTAATGTTGAAATATAAGGCCTCCTTGAAACCAAGAAACAGACTCTTAATTACAGAGAACTGACGGTTACCAGGTGGGTGGGTGATGGGTGAAACAGGTGATGGGGATTAAGGAGTGCACTTGTTGTGATGAGCACCAGGTGATGTATATAAGTGCTGAATCACTATTTTGTCCACCTGAAACTAATATTACACTGAAACTAATATTACACTGTATGTTAGCTGGACTTTAAATAAAAACTTAAAAAAAAAAGAAATATCAGGCCTCCTTATCAGAGTGTATGCTTGTCAAGGATGAGTTTCTTTGAGATAGTGAATGAGTAATAATAATAATAATAATAATAATAATAATAATAATAATAATAGAAGGCAGACCCAGAATTTTAACCCAGCTCTATCTGGCAAATTCCATGCAAAGAAACTCTGTTGAACACCTTCCACCGTGCAGGATAGTAAATTGTCCCTCTGCCTCTTATTCCCTTCACCCCCCACCTGCCAGAGGGTGTCTGCTCATGTCTGTGTCCCCCCAGATTTCCTCCAGAAACAATAGAGAACAAGAAATTAAAGCTACACGGAACACACGCCTGGCATACTTGGAAGACAGAGAATACCTAAACTTCAAAATCATGGTAAATAAACAAGCAAACAAAACTTCCAGGTGAGAGACCTTGCACATCCCTGCCTCACCACCTACCACCTGCAAGTCTCTGCTGTGAGGTAGGGAGAGCCTGCAGGCATATCTTTCGGGGGAGAAGAAGGGGCAAAGGCAGAGAGAGGCAGCCTTTGGCAGTTGGATAGTCCAGCATGCCAAAGAGAACTAAAACACAAAACAAAACAGAAAACCAGAACTATCTCATTACAGATTCTTTTTTTAAAAAAACATTTTTAAATTTATTTGACAGAGACAGAGCATGAGCACAAGCAGGGGGAGCAGCAGGCAGAAGGAGAGGGAGAGAGACAAGCAGACTCCCCACTGAGCAGGGAACCTGATTCTAGGACCCTGAGATCATGACCTGAGCCGAAAGCAGACATTTAACCTACTGACCCACCCAGGCGCCCCTCATTACAGATTCTTTAGCAAACAGAAGACAGGGCATATTTGTGGCAGGTTAAGATTTTTGCACTCTTTAGTGAGGAGATCCTCCCCCTCTCCATTTCCTGTCCACCTCCCTCCTCCCCTCGGCCACCATCAAGCAGCAACAGGCTTCTTTCTGCTGATTGCCTGGGAAGAGAAAAGACTTCCAGAAAGGAAGGTGAGGGGGTGGGAGGAGTCTCTTACTGGCATTTGATTTCAAAAAGCTATTTGGATCTTCCCGTAGGGAACGCAATAGACTTGAAACTTAAGCAAAGGGTCTGGGAGAAACTATTAGGAGGAAGAGCAAGACTCCCCCTCCCCTCTGTGCTCTCCACCACTTCCCCCAACCCAACTAAATAAAAAAAAATTTCCAGGCTGGTAGACTGGGAGACAGCCAGGGACAATTACGAAAGCTGAGACACCACTGGGTCCCAGATTGGAGCCCTAGACTCTCTTCCTTGCTCCTATTTGACATCTCAGGAGTCCAGAGGGGTGTGAGGTCCAGTGTTCTGTGACCATTTCCTAGGTAGGGCTGTCTCTGGACTGGACGCAAGTCCCCAGAAAAGAGAAGGTCTCAGAGCTTCCCCTAGGCCCCAGCATGGTTCAAGAACAGCATTCTTGGGATTGCTGTCCGCAGAAGTCCTGACAGAGCTGCCCTCCGTGACGGGGTGAACCAGAGAGAAAGAAGGCCATTGCCCAGGCAGGCACAGGATGAGGGGCTCACAAGACAAATATCTCCAGGAAAGGTGAGCAGTGGCTCGGATTGCTGGAGGACAGGCCCAGCCCTGTAGACGCTGGCATGGCCGGATGGCCCCTCTGGAGGTCTTGGCCCCAGGGAAACCCTTGGAGCTCAGAAGGGGAAGGAGAATTACTAAGATGAATCTTCTCCCTCCTGGTAGAATGGGCTCAAGTCTGAAGTGGGGAGGTCCAGTGCCCTTCCTGAAGCCAGCTTCCATGGGGGGAGTCAGCACAGGGTTCGGAAGTACAGCTGAGGGAACCCCGGCACAAAACGGCAGGCGGAGGCTGAGCTGCACTTGCCAGAAAGTGCCGTGCATGCTGCAGAGAAGGAGCAGGAAGGGAGAGGTCGGGAGGAGAAGGTGGGGGGAAAGGTAAGGGGGTCCCACAGCTCCAGGATCCTCAGCCTGATGAGCGCCAACGACGCGCGGAGATGACAGCCCATGTGGCTACAGCTCTTCCTCCATCCTCTTTGAGAAACAGCCAGGTTGCGGGCACCCCTTCCCTGCAGCTAGACTCCTTGTTTTAATGGGTGGATGAGGAGGGGCAGAGGACAAAGAGAAAAGCAGAGGCTGGTTCCCGGAGGGCCCCCCTACTCAAGCTCCCAAGGTGACCGGCCTGCCTGCATCCCTGGGAAAGCAGACATACAGTCACCCGGATGCAGGGGCACCACCGGGCCCTCGCATGCCCTGGAAGGGAGAGGTGGGACAGATTCCTCCACAGGCACTGCTGATCCCATTCCATGCCTGCCCTGGGATCCATGCCTGCCCTTCCCATCCCAGGGCATAGCTTTTTGTTTTTGTTTTTGTTTTTTTACCTTTGTCTTTCCTTTTTTTGTAGGACCCAGCTCCTCCTATGGGGACAGGAAGTATGGCAAGAATAAATCACTTAACAAATGCCTAACCAGCCTCTGGGACATAGCACTTTCACTAGCACATCTGAACTCACTTGGTGAGCTAGCTCCTTAATACAACTACTACCAAGAGAAGAAACTATGCCCTGGCCCATAAAAAGAGCACTGAAAGACAGAGAGGAAGGAGCAACTTGACAGTAATTGTTCCATGCTAGAACCACAACAGTACGACCTCCTGAAGCCAAGTGGTTAATAACTTTGCTTTGGCTTCTCCCTCAAGGAGTAGCAGCCCCTGAGAGAGGGTGATGCAGTGTCCTAGCACCTGGCTGCTCCCCGTGCGTCCGCCGCCCAGCAGCGTCACCAGGGGCCTGCTGGAAATGCAGAATCTCAGACCCCACCCACACCTACTGAATCAGACTCTGTCTTTTTTTTAAGATTTACTTTATTTATAGAGAGAGAGTGCACGTGTGCAGGGGCAGAAGGAGAGGAGAGAGAAAATCTCAAGCAGACTCCCTGCCAAGTGTGGAGCCGGAAACGGGGCTCGATCTCACAGCCCTGAGATCATGACCTGAGCCAAAACTAAGAGTCGGACGCGTAACCGATGGAACCACCCAGGCGCCCCCACACTCCGCATTTAACAAGAATGCATACTGAAGTTTCAGTAGCAAGGCCTTCTATTGCAGATAGGAAGGAAAAGGGCCCTTACAGACTGTGAGGAATGGAAAGACCAGTGACATGATCACGAGTACCTTAGGTGGCAGGTGTTCGTAGTACCTACTAATTTCTTAACTAATTATTATTCGACAGCCAAAAGAAAAAACCAGAGAGATCTAGAGTACAGCATGTGTCATCTGGTGCCAAGCCAGCCTGTCTGATCCCAGAGTACGGCCCGTGTGAGATTTTTCGCTGATAAACATTCATAAGTGAACTACTAGGCCAGCGGGACTGACCCACCTGCCACTTCCCCCCACCCCATGTCCCTAGGAGGCCTTTCAGGACAACCCTCACCCCCACCCCCATCCTCCCACCGCAGGAGAAATTGGCCATTTCCTACTTTATTCCCAGTGCAAAGTAGGCGCTCAATAATTGTGTGCCAAATAATGAAAGTGTTGTGCTAGCAGGCTTTGATCAATTAGTGATTGTAATTGAAGCTGAATGTAATTAATTATATAATTTTGGGCTGTTCAGGTTTAATTCTACTAAAATTACATCATGAAAACAGGGCTGAAAGAAGGATTTCAGATAGAAAGAAAGGAGCTGTGAGCGAAGCTTCCATGGACAGTAGGTGCACAACAAGGTGGCCCCCTTGCGAACAATAAAAGATTCACACTGCTGCATAACTAAGGGGCTCTGATCTTGAATCCCATTTGGACACAGAGTCCAAAAATCAAGGACTTCACTACAATACCAGGCTTATGGAGCCGTGGGCACTCTCTACTATGGAATCTGCTTAATTTGGGGGCATTAATTTGCGTTGATCCATTTCTACTGCTGCATGTTTTCCATTTTTCATCCCATATGAATCTCTTTTCGACTCTCACAGCCCCAGAGGGTGTTAGAGCTAAAGAAGGATCTTTGGGGAATCTTTAGAGCAGTGGTTTTTAGCCCAATCAAACCAAACACACCCATTTTACAACGATTATTTTGTATTGCCCCTTACCATCTAAAATGAAATCCATAGAAACTATAATCTACCTACATAATTATATATATAATTTTTCAAAGCCAGATGGATACAGGTGGGTTGTAATGGCCATTCACAGGCAGGTTTGGTGAACAATAACGCCTAAAGAAACAAAACCATCCCTCGATTCTCATGGCAATGACATTTCTGGAAATTTTAATGGGTATTAAAACCAAGCAAAAAATGCTTTGCCTTTACATGTGAATCTGAGTTAGGTTGTAGATTCGATTCATTATAAATAGGATTTTCACCACACAAATATCCTGTGGGACATTTGGAAACACACAGGTCAAAGGCCAATTCTTTGTTGAGCGAATCTGTGCTGCCCGCAGGAAGACATCTGGCATCCTTGAGCCCACCCACTCAATGCCAGGAGCAATTCCCCCGTCATTGTGGTGACCCCCAACACTGTGCCTAAGCACTTCCAGGAAGTACCTGCGGGTAGGAGCACCCCCACTGAGAACCGCTGATGTAACCCAATCTCCTTGCAAGCGAGAAATGAGAGCTGGGGAAGGACAAGACTTGCCCTAAGTGACCCCAGGTCTCTGGACTCCCATTCCAGGATCCCTCCTAGCTCCGTGCTGCAGCTGCCCAAGCTGAACGTGGTCAGAGGCGTTCCAGCTCTTGCTCAGAAATCCTTTGGGTTCCAATGCAGGAACCCAGAAGATCAAACTCCCTGCAAAAGAAAACAATGTCGATAAAGTCCTCTAAGCTAGGGAAGGACATCACAAAGCCTTTAAATCAATCTGCCCAAAAGACCTCCAGATGTCTCTTCCCCGTCACCAGTAAGCTAGGAATGTTCTGTCAGCGTGGAGAAGCTACCTTGTTGCCCCCTGTGTTCACGAATGAAAGCCCTGAACCTATCCCAGGTAAAGAAAGGATCCGACGTTGAGAGCACAAATAGCAATCGTGCGTTTGCCAACACCGCTCGATCAGTAGCAGCTGACTGCATTAAGAAGGATTCGAGAGTCACATCCCGGCTCAAACCATAAGCATGCTGTGACCAATTTGGAGAGTTCGCATTGGCCATGGTAGGGCCTGGCAGCACCACGCCACGGATTTCCCATCTCTGTTTTAGAACCCCAGACAAATCCAGTTTACTTCCTAGGTCAGAAGCTCATTCGTTTTACCAATGACAGTCTTTTTCATTCCACTGAATTCTTTGTTTAAAATGCCAGGCCAACATCTCTTTCCTGATGGTTGATACAGTTCAATCGGGAGATAAATTGCTATGAGTGGTCATGCTAGGACCTTGTCTCAGAGTCTCCCTGCCTCACACAGTACACACAAGTTGAGTATATGCTGTATACCAGTCATTGGCAAACCTGCTGTACTGCATATAAAAATCATCCTTTCTCAAAATCCCTAATTCACAAAGTAAGATACATCACACAAAACTCAGCATGAATACCCACCATTTTGCATCTGAAATTGATGTACCCTTAGTTAAGGGACCAAGATGACACGGTGCATAATGACTGATGGTAATTAGTGCCTTGAATACTTCTTGCTAGGACAGCTATATTTTGAGTACAAGTGTCTTTAGACAAAACGGCTAAATATTGGTTCTCTTTAAAGTTAATGAAAGTAGGTAACCTAGAAAAAGACATCTAGAAGAATATGAAATAATCATTCAAAAAGGCTGCCTGTATAACACTTGTTAGAAATACAAAATTAAGTCAAATGCTCTTGAATGAACTGGTTTTAAAAATCTTAAAAATGAAAAAATAGGCAAGAAATAATAGGAAGTTCAAGTGGATCTGAAAGCATTCAAGAATACTTAATTTGAGATAAACTTGCCTCTGAGAGAACTGATCCTTAGGCAAATGGGTTTTTGGCAATGTGACTACAGGCAAATTGGCCTTAGGTGAATTGAACAAGAGGCAATTTGGTGGGACAAGATGGGAGACAAAGAGGACAGGGAGGGGACCAGATCCAGACCAGGATGGTGGTGGTAGACAGGTAGAGGAGAGTTGGTGATACGAGACATACGAGGACGTGGCGTCTATGGGGGGTTGCTGTGAAGGTCAAGAAGGGATACGGGCTAACTCCTGGCTCCCGGACCTGGGTGACTCAGGTGGCACCATCCACTGAGACAGTGAAAGTGGGCTCTTTGGTCCGAATGAAATCTGCAGAAAGAATGGCCCCAAAGAGAAACATAGGGACAGTCTCATCAAATCTCGCTTCCAGGCGGAGCGCTGACTGGCATTCTTGGTTGGTCCCCACGAGTTGTTCAAATTGCTTGCTCTCCTCCCAGGCCACAGACTCCCGGTTCACCACTGCCTCCGCCAGCAATAGTCTCCCTCCTTACCCAAGGCCAGGAAGACCACAGGCAGACAACAGGTCTGATTCTTTCTGTCTCTCCCCTCCCCTCCCCCACAAATAGGGTTGAAGGAATACACGCCATAGGCATGAATTGAGGCACATGTAAGCAGCCCCACAATGACTAGTGCGGAGCCTACTATGGCCGCCACTGTCACATGAGAGACAGAGAAGTGCTCCTTGCCCTCTTTGTTGCCCATTTGTAGACAAATGCATGCAGATGGTGGGACTGGAGAAAAGGGTCAGGAGGAGGAAGAGGCCACAAAGGCACGGTGGTCCTGGGGCTCTCCAGGCAAAGGAGAGCTTGAGTGCTATCAGGCACCTGCACATAAGGGGGAGCAGAGGACGCAGAGAGGACAAGAAGGGCAACGCCACGGAGACGGCAGAGGCTGTTCAGGAAGCCCCCAGGCCAGACGGAGAGACATGGGACAACCCTCCCGTGTGCCCTCATCTTACTCAGCCAGATGTGTGACGTTAGGGAGCACAGCGGGGACAGAAGCCTCCACACACACAGTCCAGTTCCTAAATTCGGCCCTGGTTAAACTCCCGTTCTGGAAACTGGCCTGCCCAGCTCCCAGGCCCACAGGGAACACCTGTCTTTATCTTAAATGCTCCCAGGGATGTCTCTATCAAACTAACATTGTGATTAAAGAAAGAGCTCCTGCCAGCTCTCTGGGGGTGACCTGTGGACAGCTACTAGCAGAATCAATAAGAGAAATTAAGCCTATTTTCAGCCAAATAGCCCGCTCCTAAGAACCCCATGGGTCATTAGTAAACAGGCATGACTATTCTAAAAAGCACATCCATACACATGGCATCCAGCCAGAATGGCACGGGCGTCTCTGGTGATCTTTCCAGAAAACAGCATTTAAAGGAACCTATTAGGAGCCCTTACTCTCATTGTCTCAACAACAGCAATAAAAATTTACTGCAACTTAGCCCTGTTCACTCTTGTTCAGTTGTGTGGGGAGTGTCCAGTCTATAATCGTCTCCTTATTTCCTATCTCTGTGGATGTGTCTATTATTTCCCTCCAGACTTCCTCTAGGCTCTCCAAATCCTCCAAACAGGAGTCCAGGGCCCTTACAGATAATTGTTGCAATGATACGGACCCTTTTGGTTAAACATAAAATACCCAATTTAAAGTAACTTACACAAAGAAGGCAAGGCAGATTTGTGCCTCAAGTAACTGAAAAATCAAGGATGGATCTGGCCTACAGGAATGGCTTAATCTAGAGGTTCAAAGGATGAGGCAGCCAAGATAGCCACCAGAGCTTAGCAACAGTGGAAAAGCAGTCATTCTCCAGAGCTCCAGCTGAAGTCACAGGAAGGTCCTTGGGGTCATGAATCCCCACCGGTACCAATCTCAGTGTCCAGAGAGGTGGCCATCTGTTTACCCCTATGGTTTGTGGGAGATCCTGGCTCAGCACACTTGCAGGAATAGGTGTCTCTGCAGGAAAGGGGAGATCTGTTAGAGCTGCAAGGTTTGCAGGGTAGATAAACCGTCTATTTGCACGCTGTGCATCTATCTGTCAGTTGTTTACAGTTGCTTTTCCCTGTCTCTTTCACCGGTGCTACCTACTCACATTCACCACGGCCCTCTGCGAAGGGCAACCTATGGGAAGCCAGGCAATTTCACAGCAGGGGAAGCAGAAGCTCCGAGACCAAAGCAACCTGCCCAGTGATAGCAAAACGAGGGCAATGGGCTAACCTCCAGCGGCCTGGCGCAGCGTGGACAACACTGGCCCCTGTGCAGAGAACCTGGTCCAGGCCAAAGGAGGAAAAAGATCCGAGTCTGCTCTGGACTCACCTTGCCATCAGATTATTACAGACATAAACTGTTACAATTCACTTCTAATCAGCTCATTAAAATGCTCCACATTGATGGTTTCTCCCCGTTTTGTCACCCCTCCCGGCATATCTGGAAGAGAGAGAAGAGGTGAAAAAAGGCAGTAGCCCTCTATATTTCCGCTTTCCATGGGGCACAATGGAATCCCGCCACTCTTAGCTCCCCATGCAAGGTTTTTCCTAGAAGGGAGTTTACCCCAGCGTCCACAGCGGCCAGAGGGGCATGGTGTTCGAGGCGCTGTTGGCTGGGAGAGCTCTGGGCCACATAGGCCCACTCTCTGCAGAAAAATGACTGTTCATGGGGTGTCCTGGCCCAACTGAACCCACTGCAAGAGCCCCCCTCTCCACTCCAGACTGAGGAGGCTGCGGGGAGGCAGGGAGGGCTCAACGTCCAGCAGGCTTGGTAGAAGCAGCCCACTGTGACCGCGGGAAATGGAAAGTCAGAGGTTGAGAGCCCCGGTTCTGGCTGCGGACCACCTTGGCTCAGAGCCTGCCTCTACCATTCACTGCCTGTGTACCTCCAGCAAGCAACCTAAGCCCTTTGTGCCTCAGTTTACTCACCTACACTAAGGGCATAATAGTGGCCCCTAGACTTCATTGTATTATCACGTGAGTTAAGTGCCAACAAATCCACGCAAAAAGGCTAGCACATGGTTAGTGCTCAGAATCAGCTATTATTATTACTAATATTTTACCATTCATTGATAACGAACTCTTCTACTTGGAACAAAGCCTATACCTTAGCATTCCCAAGCCTGCCCATGGGGTTCAATGGTGTGGTAGACAGCACAGCATTCCCCTCTCCCCAAAGATGTGTACCTGCTATTCCCTGGAACCTGCAACTGTAGTCAAAGGCATCTGCAGGGGTGATTACGCTAAGACTCTTGAGAGGGGGAGATCTTCTCAGATTCTCCAGGGGGGCTCAAAGTAATCACAAGGTGCTTATAAGAGGCAGATAGGAGGGTCAGGATCAGAGAAAGAGCTATAACGAAGGAAGAAGAGGTAGAGAGGATACAGCCATGAGCCCAGGAATGCAGGCAGCCTCTAGAAACCGGAAAAGGACCCTCCCCTAGAGCTTCCAGAAAGGATGCAGCCTGTCTAATACCGTGATTTTTGGACTCCTGACCTCCAAAAGGAAAAAATAACCAATTTGTGTTGTTTCGAGCCACTCAACGGTCAGATCACTGTGACCTGGCATGGGGCTCCTGACCACCACCTTTAAGCCATGGGTTCAAGGAGCATTTGATTAAAGAAGTCGGGATTTAATTTGATTAAAGGCTCAGAAGAAAGCCTCCCCATCCTCTAAAAGCACCCCCTTCACATTCATTTCTCCAACAAATATTTATCACATATCTATTCTTGCAAATAGCACGTGGCCACACTCACCACTTAGCAGGGGCTCATCCAAGACCCAGGCTCCTTCCATCTTTCTGGTGGGCTATCCTCAGCCTGTTGGATTTTCATGGGTGTGAGAGAGTCTGACTCCATTTTTGACATTGATCCTGACAACTTTTAAGTCCTACCTTTCCCCTTCCCTTTGGCCCCAAGTCTGGGCAAAACCAATAAGAAGACCCAAGTGCTCCTCCATTGATGTTGCTGGAAAAGTTCAAATCATAGAAACCACTTCTCCCACAGAGAAGTGCTCATCCTGGTCTTGCCCCAAGAAAAACCAGAGCTACCCCCCAACCTAGCACGCCTCATTCACATTTCACTCCAGACCAGACCTGAGCCTACTCCCAGGGGAATCCTTTTGCTAGTTACTAGGTGAGCAATAAACTTTCCTTCACACCTATCAATGCTTGTGCATCATTTGCTCCAAGATCCATAAACACCTGGGAAGGCTGTCTGGCATTCAGCAGAAAAAGACAGATGCCCAAATAAAATGTCACCTACTTATTGCCTCAAAGTCACAAAATGGCTGCTGTAGTTCCAGATATCCAAAACCACATACCAACCTCCCCCACAAGAAGGAGCAGAGAAGGGCAACACTAAAAAAATGACACCCTATCAATTTCTAAAGAAAAACTTCCCAGAAGCCTTCAGTGAGATTCCCCTTCATCTCATGTGTCCCCTCTAGCTGCAAGGGAGGCTGGGAAAATAAGACCTCACCCCTTTAGCCTCTCAATCAGAGGGCAGGTAAAAGCTAACGGGGCTGGGAATGGTGTCTGCCATGGGGCTAATAATAACAACTATTCATAAAATAGTAACAGGCGAGACTGACTTGCCCCCTCTGAGGGCACTGGGAGACAGATGCCAGGTCAGGCTGGTGCAGAGGGCAGCCGGCCCACTGCTCAGGGGTGACTGACCAGAGGGCTCCCTGCCAACAGTGACTTCTGTTTCTAGAATTGCAATTATATGTGGAAAACAAAACACCCAGCACCAGGCCTATCTTTTGCAAGATGGGGCTCAATGTTCAAGCTTCTGATGTTACATCCATTTGTCATTCCATCTGTGTGTATGTTTCAAGAATTAGTTTGTCGTACACATAAATGTTAAAACTACACTACACTGTCATTTTTCTGACCTTGTGTTGGCATATCTGCATTGTTTTTTTTGTTGTTGTTGTTAGTGTTGTTGTTTTTAGTTCCTTGGGAGCCTTCTAATTTGGAAATGGCCAGGTCTCTCTTAATTTCAAAGGGACTGTGCCTAATGCCCAGCTGTGGAGGAGTTTATAAGCTGCATCTCTTCCGTCTCTAGAAGACCCATGTAAGGTGTGTGAGCCTAAAGCTGGGTCCCAACCCTGGCTGGGGAGCCTTAAAGACAAAGGCAGTAAGTCATGTCCATATCATGTTCCCCTGGATATGACGCAATGAGAAGGGCACGTCACCTCTGTGGTGTTCTTCCCCAAACCCATAACCCCAGTCTAACAAGAAAACATCAGACGAGCCACAATCAGGAGACATTCTACAAACTACCTGACCAGTACTCTTCCAAAGCATCAAGTTCATGCAAAACAAGGAAAGTCTGAGGAACTGTCGCAGAACACACTAAGGAGACATGACAGCTGAATGCGATGTGACACCCTAGACTGGATCCGGGAGCACTGGGAGGACGTTAGTAGGGAAGTGGGTGAAATATGAGCAGTTTAGTTAACAGCACTGTACTATAATGTTATTTTCTTAATATTCATAAAGGTACCATGGTTATGTAAGATGTCAACATTAAGGAAGGTGAGCTGAAAGGTACGGGGCAGGGGGGGCCCTCTGGATACTATCTTTGCAACTCTATTGTAAATCTAAAGTTATTTCAAAATAGCAAGTTAAAAACAATTTTAAAAATAATTTTGAAATGTGTGGCCCTCATTCAAACCACTTCAATCAGAATCTCGGGCATTCAAAGCTCTCCTGGTGGTTCCAATGTGGAACCAAGGTGGTTCCAAGGTATGGCTGACCAGTAGACCGGAGACTTCAACTGCGAGCATCGGCATCAGAATTCCCCGCAGAACTGATTAACACAGATTGCTGGGCCCCCCTCCAGAGTTTCAGCAGAGCTGGAGCCGGGTCAGAGAATCTGCACTTCTAACAAGCTCCCAGGTTATGCTGACGCTGCTGGTCCTGAACCATACCTTCAGAGCCACCTATCTGGGTCCTTGCCACTCAAAGTGTGGACCGTGGACCAGCAGCAATAGATCCCCTGGCAGCCTGATAGAAATGCAGAATATCAGACGTACCCAAACCCACCGAATCAGAATCTTGTGTTCTAACCAGAGCCCAGGCTAGTTATCGTTATGTGAAATTTTGATTCACACTGTTCTAGAACAAAAGTGCACGGAGAGGGGATGAGGACATGGGAGCTGAAAAGGCAGAGGTCACAAGGGCTTACTACCCATCCCTTTTCTGGCCTTAAGAGCCTGGCCTTCCCTTTCACACATGGGAAAAAGAAAGAGGAGAAAACATCAGGGGAACTATGCAACTATTAAGCCAAAAGCAGAACCGGGCAGAGTGTTTTCTGCCCCCGGCAGGGCCAGCCAGGGGCACGGTGACCTGGCTGGGAGGGGAGCGGACGGATAGCAGGGGCTGAGGCAGCCTCCAGAGAAAGCAGGCCAGGAGGCACTCACCGCAGGAAAATGGACATCACAGCCAACCCAAGGTTTAATATTTACTCTGCTGACGGCTGACCTCATCTTTCCTTTAGAAACAGAATGCCAAGCTAGTCTGGGCAGCTTCATAACAGGCTTTACTTTACAGGAAGGAAGGAGGGAGGGAAGAGAGGAGGGAAGAGCAGGCTTTTTGAACAAATGGGCTTTTCCCAAAATGTGTGCAGATTTCAGGCTTGGGAGACTGGGCCTCCTACAGTTTCCCGCTGGCCAGTTACCTGCCAGCAGGGGCACCAGGGTCCCCAGCATTCGAGGACGCTTGTTGAATACAGGTCCTCCTGATCCAGCCCCACAAACACCACCACTCCAAAAGGTCAGGCTGCAAAGAACCCGCCACTCCCTGTGGCTTTGTTCTTCTTGCCTGCTAGGATCTGGCCCCATCACCAGTTCCCAGCTTTTAAACCCGAGTCCCTCATGGCTATACCTGGAAACCATGTAAGCCCCAAGTGGCCCTTACGGGGCTCCAGTGAACTCTTCTCACAATTGCTCACATGGAGAGTAATCCTCAACCCCCCAATGAGTCCTGCCCCTAGGCATTTGCTTAGATGTCTCTAGGAGCCACTTTGGCTTTCTGAGAGGTCATTCATTGGCTGGTTACACTCTTGGAGGCCTGGGCGTGGGCTCCAAGCTCTGCCAAAATTAACCCGGTAATCAAGCAAGGCAATACTCCTCAGGGAGGAGGAGCTAGTGGCACATGTAGTTTATTTTTAATATACAGATTTCAACAGCCCTGAAGATAAAGAATTCTGAGATTCTAAACACTTGCATGTTTATTTAGCACTTACTACAAGCCAGGATTCTCAGCTTACTATGAACTGAGCACATACCTGAGAGGCTCTAGACCACATGGCCACAGAGCTGGCATTTCTCTCTGCTCCACCTGAAAAGAGGAAGGGGGAAAAATACGCATGTTGCCCACATCAAAGCAGCCAACACCTAAACTGAATAAGTATTTAAGTGTTAAAAGGGAAAACAGTCTTCCAAGTAAGCTGGTGGTGACTTCCCAACATGACACATTGTCACTGCTGGGAGAGAAAAGTCACAGGATTTTATTCGGAAGCATTTCAAGGCAGGTTCCAGAGGCCAGAGAAGGGATCAGAGCAAGGTCCCGCATAGAAGCTCAGCCACACTGTCGCTGACCCACAGAACAGACACGGAGAGAATCGCTTCCTACAGTTCTGGGCTCCAGACATGGTTCCACGCAGGCCAACCAGAAGGCCCAGGCCCGCGGTCAGTCGATAAAGACATACCTCGGGCCAAGGGTACAAGACAAGAAGACACCAGAGTGGTTATTATATAACAAAGAATCTGTCTGGTCTCTGTCCCCAGTCTGTGGGAGAGAACTGTAACTCCTCCGAAATTCTCAGCAATAGCAGTATCCTTGTTTTCAGGGTGGACCCCTTGGATCACACCTGAGTTTTTACTGGAGGACCCAGGTTGGGGCTGATATCAGCCCACCTTCTCCAAGGAGGGGAGAGAAGGGCAGGCTGCAGACGGAGTCCAATCATGTGATCAATGATTCAATCACTTGTGTCTACATGAGGAAATCCCGATAAAATCCCTGAACACGGAAGCTCAGTGAACACACTGTGTCCTGATGCCACGGGAGAGGACATGGAAGCTTTGCGTTCAGGACCTTCCTCGACCTTGCCTTACGTGTCTCTGCCTTTGGCCTGTGGACCTGCACTAGGTCCGGATGGCCAGTGTCAGAACTGCATGCAGGCCACAGTGGTCCAGCTCTGCCCTGCCCTGGGCCCCAGCGAATATGCTGGACTCCCCTACCTCCACTGAAAACCCAATCCCTTCTGAAATCAGGGTTTTTGAGACTCAATTCAGGCACGTGTGACAGGCCAAAGAGCAAGTGTGATCTCGACATACAGCACTGGGGAATAAAAAACAAAGCATGGAGCCCCACTTAGCAGCTGTGTGACTTCAGGGAAGTTATTAACCCTCTCTGAGCCCTGATTCCCATCTCTATAGGATGAGACTCATGACCCCCCCCTTCCCAGAGCTGATGGAACAATTCAATGATGTAACTTATTTACAAAGAGCCCAACATGGTCTCTCCCCCGAGGAAGGCACTCAAAAATCATCAGCTAACTTCCCTCCTACTTTTAAATTGCCCTACGCCCCCAAACTCTCCCAGACTCTCTACTCTCCCTGGTTAACTGTCCTGGGTGCTGGACCCACTGGCAACATGCTGATGTTTTAGATCCCAGGGCAGCGGGAAGCCAACCATTAAACTAAAAGTGAAAAGCAAGGAACCATTACCTTGAGCAAAAAGGACATTTATATTTACTTCAGTGGCTATAAAAGACACCATAAAATATAATATGCAGCATGCATCCTCATGATTAATAACAGATCTGGCAAATTATTCTCTCAGGTCCCTGGGTGCGTCCAACTGGTCACTAAGAACAATTAATTCTTTCGGGAAATAAAGGGATTGCAAATCATCTCTGGTCAGTGGAAAATCTGCTTGTTGTATTATGAATAAAGCAAAGAAGAGACTCAAATTCAGCAGTTTCCTGCCCTTGTGAATGGGGTGAAGTAAGATCAGAGAGGCTCAAATACAATGACTGTCTGTGAGCACAGGTGCTCTGTAATCATAGGGCCTGCCAGATGTGAGGTCTCTGGGGACCTGGAGTTACAGCAGGAGTTTGGGGAAGTCCCAGCAACAGGAGCAGATGACTGGGTGGGGGCGGGGCAGCTCTGGCAGGTGGGCAACAGGTGGAAACATGGAGTCCAAACACGTGACAGCGAGGTTTCAGAGTGGAAACCTAGCCACAGTGGCTGAGGCCTACACTACAGTCTCCAGGACAGGTGGCATCAAATGACGAACCAAAGGGCTAAGTCAGGAAGCAATGAGTAGAACAAAGCAGGTGCCAGCTCACAGGGAATGTGGTGAGAACCCAGGGAAACCCAAGTCAGAGGTTTCAGCCGAGCCTCTGAGTTCCTGGCTTTGCGCTTCTTAACTTCTCCAACCAAAGTCTCAGTCTTGGAAGGGAAGAAACACCTACAAGGGGCAGGAAATGGTCACACAGGGAAAGGCTGGAAGGATGACAGGGGCAAGATGCCAAGTAGAACACAGGGGCCCAGGGCATCCAGGTCCACTCTTACCTAAAGGCCAGTGTGGATTCACTCCCCATCTAGAATAAAAATCCCACCACCAAAGCCCTTCCCTGCAACCCTGAAGGGGTTTTTATTGAAACACAGTACATAAAACACCAAAGGGGTCACCATGACAGCAGTGAACTCATGCCTCAGATGCCAAGTCTCCTTGCTCAGGTGCGACACCTCTGGGAGTGACAGGGCGAGGAGAGGGAAGCCGTTCCGAGCAAGCTCAGAAACTATGCTCTCTTCCAACAAAATCAAACTTCCCACAAGTCAAATGTAGAAATTCACGTGGGAAGTCAGTGGGATTCATGGTCCACCCTGAGAGTAGGAATGGTTACCGGAAGTAGGGGGACGTTCAGCCCAATGGCGCTCACCAGGAGTGGGGAACAGACTGTTTATGCTGTCTCCCTGGATAAGGAGAGAAACCTCTTGCATAGGACAGCTTGTGTAGCCTATGAGACAAGGGCTACAGTGTAGGAGAGGGACTCCAGAGGTGGAGTATGATGGTGCCATGGGCAATGACTGTGGGGCTCCAGGTTACCACGTGACAGAAACAGGGCACCTGGGTGGAGACAGGACAAAAGAGCGAGGACTGAAAAGTCCACTTGCCCGCCACAGAGTCACCCTGGAAAGGGAAAGGGGACAGCAAGTCTGCTCAGTATGAAGTGGGCAACAGCCGGCAAAGCAGGGCCAAGACCCAGCTGGCCAACCTCAACCCCTTCACACGCAGAATGAGTTCATGAAGGTTGATCTGCCATAAGTTGAAGGCCTCTCTGAAAGAGATCTGGGTCCTTCTGAAGAATGAGCATGTATTCTTCTTCTTGTGCCTGCAGGAGGGACAAGAAGGAAGGTGAGAACAAGAGATAAATGGGCAAGAAGCACTCATCACTTAGAACAACGGAAGATCGTGGCTTAGCCTACTCACCAGGCCCCCGCCCTAGTGGGTGACTCCTGGTTACGTGATCATAGCACTGCCCACACAGGGACCAGAGGAACTCAACTACTCCATAGGAGCTTTCCGGATAAGTGGGGTAAACAAAAGCAGCTGTTTCACAGGGCATCAAAGGCCTAGTGGACCCACTGGGTAGAACATTCCAATGTTTCCGTTTTCCATAAGTTTAGTAAATATATGCCAATCCTGAATCTCCCAAACTCAAATATAAAAGCTTTCTCAAACTTTCTGGGGCCAAATCACCTGGAAACTAGGTCAGGTGGTCCTGACCGGCTGAGCCCACTATGAATTAAGCCTAGCTCAATCCCTTCTGCACTAACAAAAGGACAGGATGGGAAATGGTGTTTATGATAATGACCCATTCAAGACTTTGCTTCCAGAACCCTCAGAGAAGAATAAATCATGTTCAGCCCTTTCTGTGTGCAGTCTATTTTGCTATAATCTAATTCAATATTTGATCACGGGCGCATGATATATGTGGCCAATGCTCCCTTCACCAGACACTTTGCCAGAATGACCCACTCCCTGCATAGGATGGATGGGAGTTGACCCCGGTCTTGGGCTCCCCTCTCAGATGAGAAAATTGAGCCAGAGCATGGCCCTTCCCGTGTATCTGCACACTCAGGAAGAAGGGCCTAGAGCCCTCACTTCTCTAGCAATACCTCCCTGAGAAAGAACCTTCCCACCCTCACCAACACTCCAAGGGTACTGAGGCATCTAAAAAGATCTGAGATCCCCAGTGAGCCTACTGGAGACACTCCTGAGTCATGGCCACACCTGCAGGGCAAGAACACCGGCCTTGCTCCCTAGCCAATGCTGGGGAGACAGGTCCCGAGACCAGTTAGAGACGGGATGCACATCAGGGTGTCCCGATTCCAAGTCCAGGGGACACTTGTATGGGACTGAAACTCTTGGAAAACATTTCAAAATTTACTGAGGGTAAGAATCACCTGGAAAGCTTAACCAGGAGGGTGATGCCCTGGAACGCACCAATTTGACAAAGTACGGGTGGCTCTCTGGACCAAACACACCGCCCGGAACCAGGGAATTCACTGGGAGTCATTTTCTGCCCCAAACTCTTCCTGCAGGGAGAGCCAGAGACTGGGGAGCTCAGGCAGGGCCCTGGAGGCTGGTGGGAGAAAGTGGAGGCAAATGGTACCCTCCAGGGGCAGGCCAAAGAGCTGGGAGGGGAGCAGAGGCCGGAGCCCGCACTCACGCAGCCAACGCTCTGATGCAGCAACGCGACATGTTGAGGAAGGAGCTGGCGCTGGCACGGGTGCCCAGGGCAGCCTCAATGCCACGGAGCAGGTCATTGGTCTTGAAGATGAGCAGCATCTGGCGAGGCACGTGGTTGAGGAGCTGGCTGATCTGGGGGAGGTAGTTGGCCGCATTGTTGCGGATCTCTGCGTCCTGAAGCAGCAACAGGGAGACAGACGGGGAGAGTTGGTGTGAAGAGTGGGGCCCAGGGTGGTAGGTGTCAGGGCAGCCTGTGGCTGAGGGCCTGCAAGGAAGCACTAGGAGGGAGCTCCCAGCACGGCTGCCTCAGTGCCACTAGGCACCTCCCCAGGGGGAAGCTCAGCACAAGGGGCTTCGTAGTCCGAAGGACGTGGATGAGACATCTCACCCCGACTTCTGGCCAAGCACTGCATGCAGTACAAGAGCACATCAACAGGGGTCTCTGCCATCCCTGGCTCCCCACGGTCCCCAGTCCCCATCCTCCAAGCCTGCAAGGCCGTACTGACTGGGGCAGGAAGTCTGCTTCCTCACCAACCCCTTGATGAGGCTGGACTTAGCCAGCCTCTCGGCCCGGGGGCTCACCTGTGTGTTACTCTCCAAGGCTCTTTCCACTTGCCACCAATTTCAGGCCAGGCTTAGAAGGAGCCCTGGACGCCGATACCCACTGAGTCATGTCCCCCATCCCCTCAGCCAAGCCCAGGCTGGTTTGGTTCACAGACCTGAGCTCCTGACCCCAACCCAACTCCAAAGTCCTGCTCTATATCCTGCCTGACTCTGCACCCCACCAGACCCACCCAGAGCCCCACTGCCCACACAGCCACTGCCCATGACTGTCCTCCATGCTGGAGTGAGTCTCAGCCAGCCCAGTGCTTGAGGTCCCAATGCCCAAAGAGCAGGAGCCAAGGCTAGCCCTTACCCCACCCTGGTGTCTAAGTGTGAGGTCTGGCTCCCCACCCTTCCCTGTCCCTGAACTCTGCATGGCTCTGGGCAAACAACGGTCTCCAGCCAGAGCCCTGAGCACAACAGTACACCTCTGACCTCTTCTCAGTTCCCAGAGGAAATGCTTGCAGGTATTAACTTAGTTGATCCTCAGCACAACCCTCTCAGGCAAGTGTATCACCCCCATTTGAGAGGAGGAAACTGAGGCGGTGAGAAGTTAGGCACCCTGCCCACGGGTCACAGCTACCAAGTGGTGAGTCGGGATTTTGAACCCCTGCAGTCCGGCTCCCAAGCCCATGCCCTCACCACCACGCTCTACTGTCTCTCACCTCACAGTGGGACTGTGATCCTGGATAAGTCCTTTCATCTCTTCTAACCCAGTGTCCTCATCTAAAAACTGGAAATGCTCATACCCTCTGTGCCCACCACCCAGCAGGACTGAGAGGGTCAGCAGAGATAAGGCATGGGGAGACGCCTGGAGCTAATCCAAGTCACAAGGAGGGTCTCAGCAGTGCTGCCAAAGGCTTCCCCATGTGGCCTCCTTCTGCAGCACGAGCAGGACTCTCAGCCCTTTCCAGAACACGTGTGTGCTGCTGATAACTGAGTTGCTGTGAAACTCGAAATGTCCCTCAGGCAGAAGCTATCAGACTGGAACATCTCAACACGAGGCCAGACACTGAGGCTGGCTGTCTCCCTGCCGCCTTCCACCACAGCTGTGGGTCATCCTGCCTGAGGGCTAAGGCCGGATCAAGGCCTTGCTCACCACAGCGAAGTTGGGACTGGCCTGCAGACAATCCTCTCAGCTCCTCTCAGAGCAAAGGAAGGCTCCTGCACTCACCTGGACTCTCTCCAGGGGCCATCTCTTCAAGCTTGGACTATCCTGATGGTGGCTGTCTGCAGTAGACCCCGTTGGGTGCCTACGCAACAGCCATTCCCCATTCTCCTTTGTCAAAAGAACCCCATTTTTGTGCACTTGACCCCTTGGGGCTGTGCTCTTGAGGGAGGCAGAGCCCCTCCCTAGCCCCAGGGGAGATCTTGATTGATCTCAGCCATTGTCGGCTAAGAGCACAACGTCTCTGCCAGTGTTTGGCTCTGGCACGGACCTGAGACACAATTCTGGCCAATGAGACCAAGGGGGAGTCTTTTGGGGGACTTCTGGGAAAGGTTTTCCTGTTCTTAAGAAACAATATATGAGAAGAAATGGTCCCTAATTCCCACCTCTGGACATCAGGGAATAAAGGTGTAAAGCTTGGAACTCTCACAGTTACCTTAGAACTGTGAGAGTCAGCACAGAACCCTAGGTTTCTGATCTGTTCAATTAACCAACCTGGACCCACTCACCTCCAGGCTTCCTGTTACGGAGAGAACAAATGCCTAATTGTTTAAGCCACTTGTAGTTGGGAAAACATCTTCCCCAACACAATGTTGGAGGTTCCCCTCATTCTCGATAAGCCTAAGACTCAGAAAAACTGAGCCCTTACATCGCAGATACTGGACTGGGGTTGGCCTGGAGTGGCTAAGTTTATTTTTTCACTGGCTTTTTGTCCCAAGTGAGCAACTAGAGTCCATGTCTCCAGAACCTACTTGAACACGCCTCTGTTAGATGTGGTCCCAGGGCTGTAGGGACCTTATAAAAAGAGGTACATGATAGGATCCTTGCCTTCCAGGTACTCACCAACTAATTGGAGGATTCATACAAGGACACAAACAGCTAATCTTCGGGAGAGTCTACGGTGGATACACATGAGTGATACAAGTATTAAGGGGCCACTTTTGCCAAAGGTGATGAGAGAGGCTTCCTGGCTGGTGCTATGGACTGAATTGTGTCCCTCCCAAATCCCCACGTTGAAGTCCTAACCCCAGTGTGACTGTATTTGGAGATGAGGCCTTTGAAAGGGTAATCAAAGTCAAGTGACTTCATAAAGGTGGGGCCCTAACCCAACAGGACCGATGTCCTTAGGAGGAGCAGAAGAGATACCGAGAGTGTATCCACACAGAAGAAAGGCCATGTGAAGGCACAGCAAGATGGCAGCCGTCTGCAAGTCAGGAAGAGAGGCTGCACCAGAAATCAACCCGACGATAACTTGATCTTGGACTTCCAGCCTCCAGAACTGTGAGAAAATAGATTTCTGTTGTACAAGCCACCTAGTCAGCGGGCAACCCGGGCAGACTAAGACGGCAGTGATTATGCCGGGTTGTTATAAGTGAATAAGAATGCAAAATAAAATTCTAACTTAGTTAATAAGAACACACACAATATACTAAGTACCTACAGTGTGCCACGTGATCTTGTCCATCTCTGAGGCTCTAAATACCATGTACACACTGAGAACACCCAAGTTTTTATCTTGGAGCTCCAAGCTGACTGCCCACGATGCCTCTATGTGAATGCTCTAACTCCTGCCTCCCGCCCCCCAGCTATGTCCTTCCCAAAGTCTTCCCTATGTCAGCAAGTAGCCCCCCTACCCTATGACTCACCCCAAAAAGCTGTGATGCAACTCTGAGTCCTCCCTCTGCCTCCTGTCGACGCCCAAGTTGACAGAAAAGCCTCTCAGTCTTACACCAAAGTACCCCTTGGCTCATCTGCTTCCCTCCACCCCCACTGCCTTTAGCGTGGTCTGCGCCCCCACCACCTCCCAGCTTCCTGACCAACTGCCCCACTGCTCAACTTGGTCGCTCCTGATACCTAAAATAACAACGTGAGCACGTTCTTCTCCTGCTTGAAACCTGCCAAAGGCTTTGCTTTGTACTGAGAAGTAATCCAAACTTCTTCCCATGGCTTATGAGGCCCCAAGAGAAGCTCCCTCTGCCCAGCACCCCAAATTCTTCTCACTCCAGCACCTACCCCACCACACTCCAGACCGTGCCAACACTTTCTCTCCCCGCCCTGGTGCATTGTGTGCCCTCTGCCTGGAACGCTTTCTGCAAGCCCTGCCCGTGGCTGCTTGCCTTCCTTGTCCTCCAAAACTCAACTTAAAAGTCAGCTCCTCGGCAAGGTCTCTGAGCGCCCAATCTACAGCACCCCCGTTACTCACCCTGCCTGTTGCCTCCAGTGGCTGCAAGCTGCAATTATTCCATTTACCTGTTTGTTCACTTGTTTACTGCCTGTCTCCCTCAACCACAGGGCAGATCGCAGGGAAGGCCTGTCTGTCTGTTCATCATTGGATCCCCAGCATCTAGTCTCAGTTCCAGCAAAGACAAATGTTTGTTCGATGAACAAGTTTCAGGAACCGTGGGGAGGCACTTTATATACATTATCAATAAAACAGAGATTATCAGCCCTATTTAGAAAGGAGGGAGATGGTCTGTCTTCCAAGATAACAAGCTTTAAAGCCATGCAAGCCTGAGGCAGTCATCATTGCTACCAAGCTTGCTGGGGAACCATGTCAATTTGCAGGACAGCAGAGCCAAGAGATGTCAAAAGATGGTCTTTTTGGTGGCATCGTTTAAGACTCCATCCAGCCATTCCTAAAGGCCCTCATGAAAGGTAGCTCACAGGGGAGGACCAGGAGGCTCCGAGAGGTGACGAGAACCATCCAAGATCACGCCAGCAGGAAGAGCAGGGGTTGGAGCTAGAACCCAGGTCTGTCTGTCTGGATGCACAAGTACGACCTGCCCCTTGTGGTGAGCAGGGCCTCGGCAGAGTCCAAGCCGGTCCCCACATGGCTGTGGACAAGTCTGCACGGGTCTGGCAAACTGATGGACTGGGAAGACAGAAGCTAACTCCATGAGAGAATGAGGAGTCTGGGAAGGAGGTGGCTAGGAGTATAGGGAGAAGAGCTCCTAGGACCAGTCTCAGCCCAGGCTCCATGGGATTCTCGTCTAGATCCAATGGGAAATAAGCCACAAAGAGAGACCAAAAAAGCTGTTTTGCCACACATGCAGGGAAGACAACGGGACAAGTGGCCCTGCCTGAGTGCTGCGTGACGAAGTGAGGTGCCTCCCCAGCAGGGAGGCATACAGGAAGCTTGAGAGGGGCACAAGTGGAGCCAGACTTACTGATGAAACAGTCCCTGGGGATTCCCAAAAGTCCTGGAGGAGAACGTGGTGAAGCCTGAAATCTGGTGTGAGTGGGTTGGAGCAAAAGCCACAGCAGTCTGGATGACATGGTTACCAAGAGCAGGTTGATGACATACGGAGACACTGTTCCCTCTCCCTCCTTGCACCCAGAGATGCTTCTCCTCCAGGAGATCTTCAATGCTGCCCACTGCCCCATGGCCACAGCCCACCAGCCCAGAACCCCAGACCCTGGGCTGGAAGGGGTCCAAAGACCACCCGTGGCCCCAGCCCCTGCATTCAGGAGAAGGCAAGGCCAGGACAGGACCACCTACCTCTGTGGCGGTAACCGGAGCTTGGCCAATGCCCCTGTTGACCGAGTCCCAAGACCGGGCGGTGAGCATGCAGGCAAACAAGGGGTAGAGGTCCCCGGCCCCCAGGCGCTGGCTGTACTTCTTCACCTTCTCCATGTCAGTCCAGATCAGCGACTGCCAGAGGTGGCAGTAATCCAGGCGGAACTCGTCTGTGAGCACCTGAGGTGGGGGACCGCGTGGCAGGATCTGAGCCTCCTTTCCCCACGGAAGGCCTAGCCCCTGGCTGGTATGACCACTGTGAAGGGGGACTGATGAAGACTGGAGCCCCTGGGCATCATCCGCTTCTCCCCCAAAGGTCAGCCATCCCTGAAGGTCCGACGTGAAAGCTACTATTTGGCCAGCCTTGGTCCTGAGTGGCGAAGGTCACTAATTGCCCACTAAAATCACACTCCCCGCCTCCCTCCTGGTGAGAGGCGGCTCTCTGCCTGAGCTCCGACCGATGCGATGCGGCAGAAGCTCCACGCTCAGCTCCTGCAAACTTTCCCATGCATGCTGCTCCAAGCCCTCACCCCTGCTGCTGGAGGATGATGAGACCACCCCCAGGGAGCCCTGGTCAGGCCCTGCCGTCAGACGCCTCCACCTACAGGACAGGTACGTGAACGAGCAATTAGACATATGTTGTGTCTGGGCCATCATGTGTGTGGGGGCTGTGTGTGACAGCAGCTAGCCTACCTTAAACTAATGAACCCAATGTCACTGAGTTTTTCAAAGGAGGCCAAGATTTTGCGAGGGGAGATCAAGGCTCTGAGGGGAGGAGGAGACCATTGGGGAAATCTCTCCAGGACCCTCTGCCCTGGACTCAAGATAGGCCCTGGGTCCCAGTATTGGCAGTGAACTTCGCAACTTCCAGGCAGGAGCTCACGGCTCATCCGAACCAGGTGAGTCCCAAGTTCCAGAAGACAGAGGCTGGGCCCATCCAGCCCGTCAGCTTCGGGCCCCCTTTCCCACTGCACATTACCTCCTCCCTGGGGCTGAGTGACCCCCTCCCCCTGAAGTCCCAGATCATTGAAGGGCAGCTTACTTCCCAGTGGGCTGGCCTGGGCTTCCCGGAGAAGCACAGTGTTTACAGCTGACATAGCACCCGCACATCCCCGGGCACATCCCGTCCACTCCCCACAGCAGCCTGTGAAGGGGGCGGTACCAACCTCATTTGGCTGGAGAGAGCTTGTATGATGTGACTTACACAAAATGATGGCTCTAGGGGCAGGGCATGGCCTCTCCCATCTACCCCGGCTATCTGCCTCCCGTGTCTGTGGCCGATCTGGGAGTTGAGTGAGCTCAGATCCCAGGCAGGCCCAGAGCCCCTGGGCTGGCCGGGTGGGAAAGGCCTCTCCTACCTGGTAGAGCCCGTGGTCTAGCAGGACAATCTCCGCCTTCCCTGTGCCCGGGCGCTTCCGTACCAGCACGTTGCCGGGGTGGGGGTCACAGTGCACGAAGCCATTGACGAAGATCATCTCGCTGTATATCTTACCCAGGTGGCGTGAGATCTGAAAGAGAAGGGAGGTGGGTGGGAGTTATGCCGCACTAACCCCTGTCTCAGAGACTTCGACTCTGGCCCCTGAATCTGGTCACTTTCAAGAGAAAGGCCAGAGGCAGTGGGTGGGCCTGGGCGGTCAGGGCGGGAGTGATGGCTTGTGATCATACAGTTCCTGAGCTTAAGATAGAAGCTCAGTTCTAAACCAGCTCCTCTGAACTTCAGCTGCACACAGAATCACCTAGAACTCAGAAGTGTTGGAGGTGGGCCCCAGGCATCGGCATCTGTTGTCAAGTTCCCAAGGTGATTATAATACACAGCAAGGTAGAACCACTGCTTCTAGCATTTCTGAAGGCCATAACTCCCACCCCAAACCCCACCCTTCTACTCTTTCCCAATCCCTCCCTTCCCTATTCTCTTCTTGAGCTCTTCATTTTCTCCACAAAGCTGAAGATGGGCTGGAAGCTGGGGTGGGAGTGGGGTCATCCCAACCACCCCTTCTCCAAAGAGCAAGGCTGGGGGCTCTGGGTGAGGAATACGTGTCCCTGGCACCCCCTAGGGCTGTCCCACCAGCTCCAAGGCAGTCCCAGGAGGACCCAGAGTCACAAGCCCTGCTCCTCTCTCCCTCAGGCCCCTTTCCCTTTGCACCTCCCCGCCAGAGCCCAATGCTAATCTGATTTATGATGTCTGCACAGAAGAAATGACACTGGAGAGGCCATTTAAATCATCCTGTCACTGCTGCCCTCCCTGCTGAGGCGGTCTTCTTATCTCTACTCCCTTTTTATTAAAGTTAAAAGCCTCTTCCCAGCTAGGGAACAGCTGCTGAATAGTGCCAGACCTGGGCCCACAGATAGTCTGCCAATGGGTTTCCAGAGGACAAAGAGATGCTCAACTCACAAAGCTGATGCCCCAGGACACCCACTGCCCTTGACACTGCTCTCAGTCCCTGCTGGACCCCACAGTCACTAGCAAACATATCCCAGCCAGAGGAGAGGAGCTGGGGCCCATGGGTGGTGGGGGAATACAGGAGTAGGGTCTTAAAATGAAGGCTCAATTTCTCTGCTTGGCCTACAAAGCCCTGCACAACCAGGCCCAGCCTCCCTCCCAGGTCTCATCTCGCACCACAGTGATACTACAGCCACATCTGCTCTCTTTCTCTTCTCCAATGGCCCTGTGCTTTCCTACCTCAGGGCCTTTGCACATGAGCGTCCCTCTGCCAAGAGCCTTCCTCCTATCTCCCCTTCACCTATTCACCCCTCTCTTCCTTCCCATCCCAGCTCAGCATCACCTCTCTGGAGAAGCCTCCCTTGACCTCCCAGCCTAGATGAGATTCTCTGGCCACAAACTCTCATAGAACTCTGTACTTTTTTTTTCATGGTACTAGCACATTGTTTGTGTCATTATTTGATTAATGACCACATAGCCCACTATTATAAGCACCCAAGATGGCAGAGACTGGCTCTATTTTGTTAAATGACTTTATTAAGGTACAATTTACATATCGTCAACTGGCTCTACTATGCAACCACTTAACCTATAGCAGGCCAAACCTGTGAATACAGGGCTCTACCTTCAACATGAATGAGACCCTTGTCTGCTTTTTTGAGATGCTGTGGTTCCTGTGTTGATGCTTATCCCAACCCCATGAATCTCCTCTGAACCACAAAATAAACCTTCAAGAATAACCCTACTACAGCAATAGCTGAAATACTTGTATCGGCTTTAAAAGTAGGTACAAATACGATCCCCGTTTTGCAGATAAGGAGCTGCGATTCCTCGAGGTTCCACTTACACACAGCCATGGGCTGCCCGCAGGTAGAGCCGCGATTCAAGCCAGGTGTGACCCCACCGCCTCCTAGCAACCATGCTACCTATAGGCTCACACCAGCCTCTGCACTTCTCAAGTGAACCTCGTGACCTTAACCAGATGCTTCTCTCAGCTTCAGTGAAGAGGTTGTCTGAAGTCCTGACACCTATCCGATGTCACAGTGGGTGAAATGAGTGCCCAGTACTCTGCAGGCACTTGGAAGACTTTGCCCCAGGTCAAGTTCTCAGCCTCGGGCTGAGATGTCAGCTGCCCCAGGGCTACCATTTTCTCTTTCCTCGGAGAGGGGCCCAGCTAGAGTTGGTCCTGGCTGAGCCAGCAAGTCCCCTTCTGAGAAGCCCTTTTGTTAGGCTCTTTGGAGCTCCATGGAGCCATGCTCTGAAAGGCAGCATTTGCCAAACCAATTGCATTTATTAAGTAATAATTCATTTTTATTTGTCAAGGATGCATATAAGGTCCAATCAGGGCTCCTGATCAGCCCACGATAAGCAGTACAGCCAGACTGAGCTGACAGAATGCCAGCCAACAGCAGAGAAATGACATTTCATTTAGTCTGGGCAGACCTGTCATGGGGAGATGTATGATCTCCCCTGAGCTTTCTGAAATATTGCTAATCGCTCTGGGCCCCCTATTACTACATTGAAAGATGGCCCCTAGGGGTCTGGGGACTCAGGATGGGGGAGCCCTTGCCCACGAGGAGTGAGCTGCTGCCAGAGGAGGAGAGGCGCTGCCGACTGTAGCTCACATATACACAAGCAAAGCCACCAAGTGGCCCTCCCCATTTCAACACCCCGTCCAGCTGCTCCTACTTGGGTGTCTCACCATTTGGGACAGGTTCCTAACGTTCACTTTAATCAGATTTCACCAACATAGACAGATATGGAAGGCACAGACAAGAGGGAAAACCAACCTAGGCCACCAGCTTCACTCTGCCGCCATCTTGGTATTGCCAACTAGGGCATGTCTGACCTGGGGGCCAAGTCACCTCCCTTCTCAGTCTGGGTCTAAGTGCCCTTAGCTGTTAAGTGGGACTAATTCCATCTGTTCTATTTCCTCACAGGGTAACCTCCACATTCAGGGTCAAAATGTGATTACATCTGGGAAAGCACTTCATACACTACACACTATAAAGGGCTTATATTACTAAATAAGACACACAAATGTGTTTGTTATAATGTGGTAGCTTATTATTTAAAACTTGGGGGAAAATGTACCTTTTATCACTCCCATCAAAGTGTAATTTTCAAAAAGTTAAAAACATAATTCATAAAAATATAGAATGAACACATGTCAAAGATTGTTTAATTCACCAATAAAGGAGCAAATAAGAAGACAGAGCTGGTTCAGAGAATTTCGAGGGACTGAGTATTTATGGGAATTTAAACAGGAATAAGAGACTAAGATTCCTGGATTAGATATAAAACTGGTTATTGTCCTACAGAGCAATAAGGAAATCATAACCTTTGAGGTTATCTTTTCTACTGGGCAGAAATTATTTGCATCTCTACCAGATAAGATCTACAGGTTGACGTATGACTTCAGTCTGAGCCCTTAATTAATTGTCAATAGCAGAGTCAAACAGAACTACATTCCCCTAGATATTAAAAAGCCCTCAGTGGGCTGCCTGAACAATGCCTAGGAACGACTTTGAAAGGATACACTGCACACTCTCGGCCTTAATTTCTAAATTTGGGGTAATTTTTCTTCCAATCTGTCAAGAGTCGCAGTAAATAGTTTCTTAGACCCAATTTGCCCAGAGAAGGCAGCCATCCCCCTCCTACTCACGGAGACACCGAGGATCCCAGAAGAAACTTAAGGCCATCACTGGGCACACAACCCTTTCTCCCACCCTCTTTCCATAATTAGTTTAGCTATGTCTCGTGATTAAGAGCAAACAATTGTACGGGGATGTACTGTATGGAGACTAACATAATATAATAAAAAATCATAATAAAAAAAAAAGAGCAAACAATTGTAAATACTGTAATGAACACGGGGATGCAGATTTCCCTTTCAGAAACTGATTTCATTTCCTTCAGCTATACACCCAGGATGAACTGCTGAATCATATGGTCATACTGTTTTTAATTTTTGGCTCAACCTCCACACTATTTTCCACAGTGGCTACACCAGTTTGCCTTCCCACCAAGAATGCACCAGCATTTTTTCTCCATGGCCTCGCCAACACTGTTCTCTCTTAACTTCTTGAGGACCATTCTAACAGGTGCGAGGTGATATCTCCTTGGGGTTTTGATGTGAATTTCCCTGATGATGAGTGATGTGGAGAACCTTGTCATGTACCTGTTGGCTCCTTGTATGTCTTCTTTGGGAAAAGGTCTAATCCGTTCCTCTAAAGGTGCCCCTTGCCCTCTGACAATAGCATCTGCATAAAGACAGGGGAATGCCAACGTCTTAGAACGGTCATAGCTAACACTCTGGGCCAGGCACCATTCTAGGCACCTCCATGGACTCACAGCCATCCTCCGTAGTAGACGGCTAAAGGAAGAAATAGGAAAAGGGAAAGAGGAGAGGCTTGGTCACCCAGCCAGCAGTGAGTGAAACCGGGCTCCAAACCCAGGTGGCCCGGGTCCACTGAACAAGCTGTCAATCGCCCGCTCTCTCCTGCCTCTCCACGTACAGAGAAGCTCCTCCCTGGAGGCGGGGGCTGAAGTGAAACCCTCTGAAGGTCCGCAGGGCATCCAAAAAGGTATTCCATTTGGGGAAAAGAGTCTCAGAGGGAAATCCAGGACTGCTCCTCTAACCAAAAAACTCACTGGTAACTAAAGCTATAGGATAGCTCTTTTTAGAAAAAAAAGTCAGTGACAAGTTTAATTGTTCTGTGTAAAAAGAATGTGCCACTCATGTAAGTGACTTTAGTAATTACACAATGCCTTTATTCCCTGACAGTGGGGAGGTAAAAAAACAGGAATCTATAAAAAGGTTGAGTAAAGAATTAATTTAGTAAATAATATTTAAATCAAGGAGTTATTTTTGGATTTTTCTCAAAACTTGAATTGGCTGAAAGTGCTTTAATTATTCTATAATTGCATGGATTAATTTATTCCCACCCCCAAGGGAAAGTCTATTTATGTTCTTGGGGGTGTCGTGCAAGCAAGGCCAAGATCTCTCAAAGAAATAGGAGGTTGGTGTTGCAGGATATTAATAATCACATAAGTAGCCTGATGTTAAGTATAAAGAGGTTAATAATTCAAATTCTCCTTGTTCTTCTGTCAGTTTATGGCCAGGCTTCTTGAGGCACCAGAGCCTGAACGACCAGGATTTTACTCTCGGCCTTCACCCCGCCCCAAGGAACTTCCCTGGGAATACATAAACCTCAGATCCCTTGCTGCGGCCCAGCGAGGCCAAATCCAATATATGGAGAGGTCAATCTTGGACTAGCCAATGGGGAGATGAAATTCCTGAAGTGAACACATGGGGAACCTCTTCAACCACATAGGGTACTGGGAGAGGTGGTAAGCGGGTTAATTATAGAAGGTGGGGGGTTCCTCTAATTTTGGAGCTTGGTGAAAGCTTCTCTGGGTTAGGCTTACAGTGGGACAGCACCGGAGAGCCAGGACAAAGGATATCCCCACGGCCAAGAAGGACTCCTCAGGTCTCCTGGCCAGACAGACTCAAAGGGTCACAGTGACCAAAGGGATTGGGTCCTAGGGGCCATGACTATTGAAGACACAGTGAAGGAGGAGCCGTGGACACTTGACAAACCCTGCCTTGGGGCAACAACGCACTCCACAGAAATCCTTCCACATCCTGCCACCTGACCTGGGTCAATATAAGAACCAGGGAAAGGGTTTCTTCCCTACATATTTCCTCTTTCTGGCAAGGGGTCCCGAGGGCTGGAATTCCAATGTAGTAACAACTTGTGCTGAGCACGTACTGGGCCACCGCACCAAATGCTTCATGTTCCAATCATCGAACAATCCTGTGGGTTCTTCTCTTGTACCCCACTTTACAACAGACAGCTGGGGCTTCCAAAGAGTGACTGGCTTCACCAAGACAGCATGGTTCGCAAGTAGCAGAGCCAGGACCAGAGTCCAGGAAGGCTGACTCCTAACACCCCTGCTGTTGGGGAAAGAAATCTCCAAGAACCCATCTTGTGCACCGAGATCTCTAGAACATCCCCGCGCTTCTCAAGATTTGGTCTGACAAGTTAATGGAGTTCTATATGAGGATGATGGAAGGAGATGTTTTCTTTCTAGTTATTTCGGTAACCAGGATCCTTCATGCCTCTTCGGCTTCGCTCCCTGGTCCTCTGGGCACCTTCTACCTCAGAGCCAGAGGCCCATGAAGTGGGAGACGACACAGAGGGAAAGTAAGTGTGGTATTCAACATGGGGAGACTGGGGTCTAACTGAAGCATGGCCTTTACAGATGGGGGGGGGTCACTGTTTGCTCAATCGATGATCACTGCTCATTTTCCAAGTCTACGTACCCAGGACAACAGAGGTAGATGGAAAGGAGGGGGGCAAAGAAGACATGCCTCTGTGAATAACATCATGAATTATAAATGATCTTACACAGAGCCTCCTGGATGGGTCAGTCGGTTAAGCATCTGCCTTCGGCTCAGGGTCCTGGGATCGAGTCCTGCATCAGCAGGGAGTCTTGCTTCTCCCTCTCCCTCTGCCCCTCCCCCTGCTCGGGCTCTCTCTCTCAAATAAATAAATAATCTAAAAAAATAAACAAATAAAATAAATGATCTTACACAACTTCACAGCCTACAGTCTACACAACGACCCCGTGAAGTAGGTATTGTTAGGACTCTGACTGCACAGATGTGGACAATCTTAAGTAACTTACCCAAGGGCACCTGGCCAACAAATGGCAGAGCCAGGCATAAGCCCAGGGTGCCCCAACTTTGAAACCCTCTGCCCCTCCCGCCACGGCACCCAGCCACCCTTTCTGCCACGCTCTCTGCATCCCTCTGATACAGCACTTACATGCGGTGCCTGCACACAGTAGGTGCTCGAGAAACGTCTGCTGAAACATACAACTGAGACCCTTCCGCGGCTCCCGGAATGACCTGGAATGGATTCTTAAAACTACTGGAAGGAAGAAGCATGGCAAGGGCTTCTGGCTATACGTGGCAGACTGAACCCATGCACTGACTCCACTCACTCCCCGACCCCACGAAGAAGACTAAAAGAAATGAAGAATACAAAGAGCCCCCAACAACAGAGAGAGCAGACAGAAAGAGATAAGCAAGACTGCCTCTGCCAGGTGAACAGACAGCTACTGAGACCTGGCTTAGCCAGCTAGACAACAAGGGACCGTAGGCTGGCAGGGGGGAGCTTGCTCTTTGCCCCAAGCCCACAGAGGCTCAGCAACTGAAGGCCCCTGATGCCTCTGAAAACCAGAGTTGGGGGTCTTGAAAAAGGAGGATTCGTGATAAGGCTTTCTAAGTATGAGCTAAACCCCTGATCCCCATCACCACCCCCACCCCCACTCTGACTCAAAGCGAAATTTACTCTCTGGAGAGAGGAAAAGATAGGCTCTGGAGGCCACACCACATACAAAGACAGCCATCCCAAAGACAGAGGACTGAATCCAAGTCCAGCTAATGACTCCCGGAAGCCCCCTGCCCTCGTCCCCGAGCTGGCTCCCAGGCCTCTTTCACAAGTTCCCATCTCTGCACCCACCCCCACTCCTCACAGACAGCTGGTGTCTGCTCACCAGACCCCAGCCCCAGCCCCACATCCCCCAAAGTCCCAACTGTGTCACCTTTCTCTCTAGCTAATTTCACACAAATTCAATTGGGCCTCAGCCCAGGCAGGGTCTTAAACACACACTCACTGAAATCCAATTAACCTTCGATAAAAGGTCTGCAATCAATAGTCGTCCTATGGCTCGAGGAGGCTCCATCCAGCCTAGGGAAGCGTGCTCCTGCTCGACCTTTACTTTTAATAAAATCAATGACAGTCACTGTCACCAGCTCTTAATGTGACTGGCAAATATGATCACCAGGGCAGGCCCTCGGTAATATGCTGCTTCTGGGGGCAGAGACTCAAACAAAAGAGGGTCCTCCCCGCCCGGGCTGCTGGCCCCCCAGGCCTCAGGCTCCCTGGATGAGTGAGCCTGGAGGCTGGCCTTGGGGCAGGTGGTTCCTGGTCTCCAGTCAGTGTCTGAACCACCCGAAGAGTCTGTTAAAACACGAATTCTTGCAACCCTTTCCACTCCAGATTCTGAGGAGTCAGTCTGGGGTGCGGCAGGAATTGCATTAAGTAAGTTCCCCCTGGAGATTCTGAAATAGATGGTTGAAGTCTTAACTCCCAGCAAGCCAAGAATCACTGTTGTGTAAAATACCCGAGCAGGATGTAACCTTAGAGTCCAACTAATGCCTTCAATAAGAAAATTGAGGCCCAGAGAGGGGGAGTGATTTGTCCAAGGTCACACGGCGAGCCACGGGCAGAAAAGGGGCTGGAACTCAGGTCTCTTGCCTCCTAACCTGGCCTTTCTCCAACTGGGTCTTTGGGTACTGGCTACTTAGACTGGTCTTCAGGTCCTCACATGCTAGGCCCAGCGAGACTGGGATGCTGCAGGGCCAGGAGGCCTCTTCAAAGTAGAGTAGGGCTGACTCAACAAGTGGTTGGAGGGGTCTGGAACCATCCCCACCCACCTGGAAAGCAACTCCTTTTACAGCCACTTCCTGAGCCCCAACTTCAAGCTGAAGTCAAGCCGCCTGTGGCAGCCAAGATGTCACTAAACCCCCTACCACCCAGGATATGGGGTGAGGTATTTGCCCCTTGTCACTTCTGGCTGTCCCGTACTTCCCTCCCCCAGGAACACTCATAACCAGGCTGTCCTAAGGAGGGCTTCACTCCAGGGACTGGCTCACTGAGTCCCACAGTCCCCAGGAATTTTAGAACCTCAGAAGTCTGTTAGAAATTTTCAGTAACATGGAGTCTCCGTACCTCTCCCTTCCCGTCCCCGCCATCACCCGCCACCCACACCCACACTCACACCCACACTCACACTCACACACACACACACACACACACACACACACACACACACACACTCGTGCCCCACTAGTCTTCTGTGAGGCCTGCGGCTCTGATGCTGCTTGGTAAGAGACACACAGATTAGTTTCTGTAAAGTAGGGCCTGTCTCCAGTCTTCTCCCAACCGATGGTCAGCGACAGCTCAGTACAGCACACCGGCTACCCCTGCCCACTGTCCAGCCTGAGGTTTCTGCGGCAGTATTTAATGACAACATCTCAGAATACCAAAGAGCCTCCCAGGTCACGCAAACCCCAGAAGCCAGGGCCAGGGGACTGAGGAATTACGTAATCAAGACAGTGTGGTACTATTACAAGGATGGACCGATAGACCAATGGAAGAGAACAGAGCTTCCAGAAAAGACCCACAGGTGACTGATGACAAAGATGCCAAGCCCAAAAGACGACACTGTGTGACTCCGCTTGTATGAAGTGCAGTAGTGAGCGGAAGTGACCTCTGACAACAGTCAGAAAGGCACCCCTAGTGGGGGTGAGGAAGCCTGCCAGAGGGCTAGAAACAACTCGCATCTTTATCTGGCTGGAAATTACAAAGTGGATCCATATGAAGATGGTGGAAGTGTACCATCAAGATCTGGGAGCTCCCCTCTCTGGGTCTCCAATTCCTCACCTGCAGACAGAGGCACTAAGCCCTCCCTCCTAAGCTTACAGCGTAGGAAGCGTCTGGCACACGGCTGGGCTGTTGGAAAACACTAACAGTATAAGGAGGTAAAGGAGGAAAGGACAGGGTCCAACGATGGTAATAATCATGAAAACAACAATAATCAACTAAGGACCAATCTGGAGTGCCAACCACACCCCAGGCGCTGTGCTCGGCACGGCTCACGCACTGCTCGTCTACTCATCTCCCTGAAAGGGGAACAGTGTTTGCATGAAATGGAAAAAACCATGCCTGACACGAGTTCAAGGGAGAAGGGCTGCACTCAGCACTCATGTGGTGGGCAGAGCTGCTCAGTCCGCGCTGCGCCTCCTTCTTCAAGGAGTTACTGATGTGGCCGTCACTTGGGGGGCCCTGGTTCCACTGCAGCCAGAGTCAGTCCCGGGAGGGGGACGGAGGAGGCGGAGAAGCAAGGAGCGTCCGGCACACCTGTGTTCAAACACCTGGCTCTGTCCCTGCTAGCTGTCTGAGGTTGGGCAAGTCGTTCAACCTCTCTGAGCTTTAGCCCTCTCATCCATACATGGGGTTATGGTCTCTCAAATCACCCTTGGCAGGCCAGCTGTAAGGAGTAGAGATTACACGTGCCATGTGCCTGGCACAGATTAGTTGCTTACAATTATTATTGCTGTTATTGTTTTCCCCAAATCTCTCCGATATCGTCCTGCCCCACTCCGCATGTCCCCAGAAAACAAAAAACCAACACTCTGCCTCAGCCCCGCCTCCCAGAGGTTAACCCAGGGCGTGAGGCTGGCTGATTTATTCTCCACTAATTCCCAGGATGTCCACTGAGGGTCTGCTCTGCCCGGAACGCTGGCCTTATCCGCAAGGACGTTTAAAGAGGGCCAGAGGCAGGAGCAGATGAACCTGGGCTCTCGGAGGGCACCACCCTGCCCAGCTCCCACAGGCCCCCTCCAGCCCGGCTGCCCCTCCTCCCAGGACCTGGCTCAGCCACGAGAGCAAGCCAAGTACAGCAGAGCACATCTTTGTTTGCACTTGTCTTTGAAAAATCAAAGCTGCCTCTGACAAAACACCATTGCGGCCCTGGACTCACTGTATCCAAAGAGATTAATGGATTTGGGGGTGCTGCTGAAATGAAAATCCCACCGCAGCCGGCAGTAAGTAAATGCCGGTCACCTGGCAAGGGAGGGGGAAGGCATGAGGCCTCTGGCATCTTTCCTGATCTATAGGCAGAGAGACCCTGCTCCCCATTAAGGCTGTTCAGGAAAAGCTGGAGGTGATCTCCCTGCCTCCCCCCACCTCCCCACTGGAACCAAAGACTTTGTACCCAAGAGCAGAAGCTCGACCCAAACACCCCCCAGGCCCACCCTAGAAGGCAACAGTGACAAGAGCAGAGTCAGAAGCCCCAAGTTGTGCTACTGGCTGAGGGACCTCAGGAAAGACATCTGCTCTCCCTCTGAGTGCCCTGCCATCTGGAAAGTGGAGGGTTGAATGAAAACAGTGCTTCTCTTATCCTTTCCCAACCCCCAAAGGGAGACCTCTTCCAGAAAAGCCCAACAGGCAACTCTGGTGATGGCTGAGCTGTCCTGAGTAAAGCAGGGGGGGCCTGGTGCCTATCCAGCCTCCCCACCCTACACACATACCATAAGGTCCCCAAGGGTTCTAAGAGCATCTTTCCCTGAGTTCCTAGGAGGCCAAGGCCAGCTATGGCTGAGTCCTTCCCAGCCACGTTCCCAGCAGTGGTCCCCTACGCTCTGATGCGAACTCTCCTTTTATGAACCAAGAAACAGTGGAGTCAGAGAGGCTTGGGTTTCAATTCCAGCTCTACTAGCTGTGTTACCTTGGACAAGTTACCTTCCCTCTCTGAATCTGAATCCTCATCAGCAGAATGAAGACATTAAGACCTGCCTCCCAAGTTTATTATGGAAAAAAGCAACTGGTACAGCGAGTTTGGCATCCAACAAACATTTACAGTAAAAGGAGATAAAGGACAGAGCCCAAAGAATGAAAACAACAACCTTGCCACCATATTGTAGCAGGAAGTGCCTGCCAGGCATGGTGCTCAGCACTCGTGTGGCCCTCACAATCTTCTTCGGACGAGGTCATAGTCCCCATTGGCAGAGGCCACACAGGCACTCGGAGGCCTGATCTCCCAACGTGCACCCTCTCCTACATTTCCACTGGCTCATCTGCTGAGCCAAGGGGTAGCTTCCTCCTCCACGCCATCCCACCACTGGGACCACAGGCTCATCTTCTTATGTTGCCTGGGGTGGGAGGAAGGAAAGAGCATTCACCTCTCTCCATTGCTTCCTCTTGCCTACCCAGAGCTGTGGACCATGTGACTGCACTCCTCCATACCCTTCGTGACTCCCTAGTACCTTTGGGGTCCTGCCCAATGTCTTCACTACCTGCCCCCACCCTATTTTTCCACACTCCCCTGGAAACCCTGCCATTCCCTTCCCCTTCCTTGCAGTGCCATCGCTGCCCCCAACTCCTCCACCGTGACACACACGCACCCAGCAAATCCCTACCATCCTGCTGGGGAAGCCAACCCACGGCAGAAGCAAGCACTTCCTCCGTGCAGCTCCCTGGGGTCTCGCTCACACCCCTCCTGCTGCCTGGAGGTGCTTGTAAGAATTTAGCTATGGATCTGACAGCAACACGAGGTGGGGAGCTCCTTAAAGAAGGGAATGATGTCGGCCCCCTCTGAACCTCCGTACCTAGCTCTGAGGAGGGACTATAAAAATGACGGGTATTGTTGAAAAAGTATAACTCCATCCCTACCGGTGGGACCCTATGGCAACCAAGAAGGAACTGGGGTACAGGCCTCACCCCACCGGCCAGCTTTCTTTCCCTGGGACCAACGGGGTGGGAGGCGGGAGACCGAAGCCTCCCTTTTCTTGTAGCTCTGTGAAGTAGAAACAGTTGGCTCCTGCTCGCCCCTGCTGGCCTGACCCCTTGAGGTCTGGGGAGCAGCAGGGAGAGGGGAGGGTGGGAAGAAGGAGGAAGGTGTTCCTGGGCCCCACAGGGGCAGAAGCAG
This sequence comes from Ursus arctos, assembly GCF_023065955.2. NCBI lineage: Eukaryota > Metazoa > Chordata > Mammalia > Carnivora > Ursidae > Ursus > Ursus arctos. The sequence continues at coordinate 23,608,064 of NW_026622930.1, forward strand.
TAAGTCCCACAGATTTCACACCACTGTTCTCTGGGGCCGCTCAGCTCTGTGCGGCTCGGACAAGAGGACAGACGGCAGTCACTGGGCGGGGCACGAGCTGCAGGAAGGGGCTCAGCATGGGCCTGAGCTCCACTGTGCGCTGCCAGCCCCAGCTTTAGGAGACAGCGCAGAGGACTGTACCAGATGCCCAGGGAGGATGCTTTGTGCTCAGAGATACGATAATTCTTCAGACAACAGGCTCCGTTTCAAGGCAGTGAGACCTCAGAGGGACACATCGGCCCTCAGTGGGTGGCCCCGACCACGCCCATGTCCCACGCACAGCAGCCCTGAGCGCTGAACCTCACCTCGTTGACGTCAATCTTGTTCCTCTCCATGTAGTCTCTGTCATTGACCTGGCCACCGTCCACAAACTCCATCAGAAGGACCCGCTTGGTGGACAGCTCCCAGTAGATGCGGGGGACCTGGAACAGGCAAGGGCAGGTCAGAAGGGCTGGCGGGCCCGCAGCTAGAAGCCAGGACCACAGAGAGGCACGGAGAGCCAGGCAAGGGCAGACGCTCCTCCCAGGAACACGAGACAAAGCCGAGAGGGACCGAGCAGGGACAGGCGGGGGCAGGGGGGTCAGGCCAAGAAAGCAGGGCAGGCCACACTGCCTCCTCCACCAGCTAGACCCCTGGGCCCTCCCTTAGAGACCCCTTCCTGCTTAGGGACCAGAGAAGGGCTTCCCCACTCTCCTCAATGCCTCCAGACACCACCAAGAGCCAAAACTAAAATTGGGACTTAGGGGAACAGGCATGGAACCCCTCATACCTGAGCCAGAGTTGGCACTGAAATCTATTTCCCTCTCTCACCAGGCCCACTGCAGGCTCCTCACGTGAATCTCAACCCTCTGCCTCCGCTTCTTTACTTGTGCAATGGATGTATTCTATGTTTATGTCTATGAATGAATGAATGAACGAATTTTTACGGGGTGATAAATTTTTCAGCCAGGAAGTCCTGAGTTTTCTCATGCCCGTTTCCTACAAGTCCTCTGTGTGGCAGACAATGCTGGACCCTAACCCAGCACCTACTCGCAGTCCTCCTCTTCCCCAGACACAGGAAAAACTACATACTTTCCCGCCTGCCTTGCCATAGGCATGGCCATGTGACACAGTCCTGGCTTATGAGTCATACGTGGAGGCCTGGGAAGGTTTTTCTTTTCTTCATAAAAAGGGATGTTTGTAGGGGGCGTCTGGGTGGCTCAGTTGGTTGAGCGTCTGCCTTGGGAACAGGTTGTGATCTCAGGGTCCTGGGATGGAGCCCCGCATCAGGATCCCTGCTCAGCAGGGAGTCTGCTTCTTCCTCTCCCCTCTGTCCCTCCCCCCTGCTTGTGTGCACTTTCTCTTTTTCCCTCTCAAATAAATAAGTGGGATCTTTAAAAAAGGTGGGGGGGATGTTTGAAAGTGGTGCAACTCTTCTTACCCTTCTTTCCTACCTTGAAAGTGAATATGATACCTGGAGCTGCAGCAGCTATCTTGCAACCATGAGGAAAAGTCTAAGAAAATCAGAGATGCCAGCCCTGATACCAACATACCACTAACACAATATCAGCAGGCAACTACTGTAAGCCTTCTCGCCACGTGAGGAAAATAAATCTTTTTTCACTTAAGATGCTCTAAATTGTGCTGTTGGTTACCTGCAGACCAATGCATTCCCAGTTGATACACTCTCCAGTTCTCTCAGACTCTAAGAACACCCAATGGCCAAAAAAAGAACAGATTTCCCCAGAAACAGGCAAGAGATGGGACTGCACCAACAGCTGCTGGGGGGCCATACGAGTGACAGCCAACAGTGCCACCACTTCCAGGAGGGAAGAATTACTGGGATATCGGCATGCCACGTTTCCCCAACAACTTGTGATGGGCTTTTCTCCACTTACAAATAAAGCAAGATAGGGGGGAAAAAAAGAAGTCAAAAAAGAAGAAGAAGAAAGGAAAAGGGGCAGTTAATTCAAGGGTTTAGGGGAATAAGCACTCCCCTCATCTTGACCCCCAAAACTCATCCAGCAATAAGATCGCAGCCCTCAAGTCAAGAAACCTGTTTCCCTTCCTCATTCTGTGAATACTGCCACATCTTAATCCAGCCACTTAACCTTCAATGCCTCCGTTTTCCTCATCACAAAGGACTGTTCCTGCCCCATCTCGAGAAGGAGCTCTGAGGAGGCCTGGGGTCACACACACACGCGAAGCACTCTGGGGTCCCTGGAACAAAGCTTCCAACTGAAGTCAAGTGTCATTGCGGTTTGCTACTTCCCTGTAGGTCTTGCCATTTGAAAATCTGGGCTAGTAGAGAAATCTGTGACTCTCTATGACTGTGAACTTAAAATTCGGTCTTGCTTGGTACTTTTCACACGCTATCTTTAAAAATATGAGTGCAAGTTTGCTGTTGTTGGCCGTGGCTGTGGCTTCCAAATGGAACGGGCAGATTTTTGACGTGAAGTTCCTTTCTCAGTTTGTGTAGAAACCTAAGCTTGGCAGTGGGAGCCTGGGGCTCTGGGGATATGAGGTCAGACCCCCATCTGGGCCTGCCTGGGGCAACGTGGAAAATCACTTGAAGGAGCCACAGATGGAAAGAGAAAACCCAAAGTCTGGAGACTCTCCGGGCTTGTTAATCAGAGCGGTGGGAGCGCTGCGCTCCCCACTCCTCCACCTTTCTCCCCAGCCTTCTCCCAACGCAACTGTCCCTGTCAGACAACACAACGGCCCCTGCCGCAGCTGCTTAGATCTGAAATGACAGAATACCAAACCTGGGAGGTAGAGAAGTTTGTCATGGGAGCTCAGGGAGGACGGCGAATTGCCCCTTGACAACTACAGCACCGAGATGACTACAAAATGCAAATCTCCCTGCTCACCTAGGAGAAACCTGGCTTGACCGTGGGTCGACCATAAGGTCGATGACTTGCCCCTAAATCACCCCGTGGGCAGAAGGGTTTGGGAACATAAGGCGAAATTCCCCCCCCAACACCCATGTTTCATCCCCGTGCCACCTTCCATCAAAGTGGAGAAAGATGAAAGAAAATCATTCTAAAGAGGCAATGAGAAGAACCCTCCCAGGCCCCCCAAACAAAACTCAACCCAGGGAGGCTCAGGGGGGCCCACTAACCCCACAGGCAGGGTCACACCCTGGCCATCAGGACTCTGGGTCCAAAGCCTATCTCCTTGTTACAGATCAGAGGCCCCACTGTGGGCTCCACCCGTCCTCCATGCTGGGGTCGATCCTGATCCCAAGAAGGAGGGCACAGGTTATAGAAAATTCCAGCCCAAGACCCTGGGCCTCAGCCGCATAGTCTGGCCCTGACCCATGGTTCCATTTTGTTCCTGTGCTTTGGTCAACGCACCTGTGAAGCAGGCCCTGGTTCTCCTGGGCCAGTGCCCATCACCTGGGGAGCCCACAGAAGCAGAGCACAGATCCCGAGGCAGATAGTCAGGCTGGAGCCATGGTTTTGCTACCTCCAAGCTGTGTGACTGTGGGTAAGTGTTATAACCGGAGGGCCGGCTTCCCACCTGTAAAATGGCGATGACATTTACAGCAAGGCAACATTCCCGACCTCCTGCTAGCACATGTGGAATCCTGGTGCTTGGCACAGCGGCACACACTTAGCTCCTGCTGGACAGACACCAGCTGCCTTATGCCAGCCGTGTAGACTTTCACAGGTGCTTCTGACACATGACCAGGGCTGCGAGTTAACGCTACAGACAGTTCAGCACGATTCAGATCTGCCCCATAAATTATCACGAAGGCAGAACAGCACCGTGGTTTAACCCGCAGGCTCTAGAGCCAGGCTGCCTCCATCCAGAACCCGCCTCTGCCCCCGACCGGAAGCCGTGTAACCTTGAGCAAATGGTTTCATCTCTCTGGGCCTCAATTTCCCTACTGTTGACAAGGGGCTAATGATGGTCTTTCCCTTGTGGGACTGTGTAAAGATTAAGAATACATGTAAAGCACTTTAAAATGTGCCTCGCATAGCACACGCAAGTAAAACATAGTAACTCCTATTAATGATTCTACATCAATGGTTCTCCATCTTTGAGATTCATAGGAGGGGGTGGTGCTTCTCCAAAAGCATGCACATCCCTCAAGGTCTGCCCACAATTTCTGGAGAGTCCCAGGACCCTTACCTCGCACTAAGAAGTGGCCCCCTGAAGCGGCCCCGCTCAGGAGATGACCATTTAGCTCTCCCTGCCTTCACTTGTCCAGGCACACTCCTGTCTCTTCTGGTCTCAGACCCTGTGCTTCTAAGGCTTCCCTGTCCTCCCTTGTCCCAGCTTTCCCCCAGGTTAGTCACAAACCTCACGGCCTGCCCCGGCCCCTCCCCACAATATACCGCAGATCCACAGACGCCCTGGTCCTGACCGTTCGGCCTGGCTGCCCTCTCACCCTCTCCCGGTCTCCCTGACCCCATGCTTCCATTCGGCGCTTGTCTGAGGCTCAGAGATTTAGAGCACAGGGCTGAGGTTATTAAACCCCACTGGAAGATGCCTCGCACACCGAGAGGTAAACTCTTCGCTGAGGCTTAATTACGCACAGATGTTGTGATGGGGTGCCCGTGTGCAAAGGCAATCTATCTCCAGTTTTAAGAGCTGAACTGGGTTCACAGTGCAAAATTTGCTTCCCACTTGTTATGTGTTTAGGCAAAATTAATTACTCAGGAGCCTTAGTCGCACCATTGTCTTAGGAAAAGTGTGTGGGTTTTAGAAGGGGCAGGTCAAATTGTTACATTAATTATTTACCCATTTGGCATCCTCATTTCAGAAATTTGTGTTATTATTATTATTACATGTCTTGGTCTGGCAGATGCTAGTTGGCCCCAGCCAAAGGATGATTTGCTGTTTCCATGGGAACGGTGAAGGAGATGTTCTGTGTGTCTGGTTCATAGCTCTGGTGCCGAGGAGCGCCCCTGCCAGCTAAGAGGCAACAGAATGTCCTTAGGCGAGCACCAGAGATGAAGTCAGAAAATCGGGGTTGCAGCCCTAGCTCCACTACTCTAAGACTGTCACTTGGAAAATGGGGTGATGGCTGTTGGAAGGACCCAATGTCATGGTACCTGCATAGTGTCCAGGGAAGCCGAAGAAACATTTAGTCAATATTGCCTATCCCTCTGTACACTCAACACTTCTTGGAAGCCCCCTCTGAGCTCCTTACCCTGAGCAGAACGAAGCGCTCGCTCTCGGGCATCCACAGAAACAGGGCCAAGTCTCTGTCACAGGCTGCACATCTCTGCATGGCACAGGCCTGGACTGTAGCAGCACAGTGTGTCTGTCCCCCCCCCAGATGGGACCTTTTCTCAGGTCGGAGCCAACCATCTCATACTCAGCCAGGCCCCCTAGCTCCTAGCACAACAAGGTCAGGAAATGCTCAGGAAATGCGGGATGAAGGGATGGAAGAAACGGGAGATGCAAGCAGAAGCAAACATGGCACCGCGCTAATGAGTTGGTAGGGTTCCTTGTCTGAGACAGCCACGTTTTTATTGAATTGGTGGCTTGAACTTCAAAGCTGGGGCAATGGTACCAGCTCTAGTCTGCACGTCGGGATTTACAGGCACAAAAGGGTCTGTACATCCCGATCTAAGACAGCCAGCTGAGGAAAAGGCAGTCGAACATAGTACTGGGGCATCCAGTCGGACCTGACTCTCAGCTCACTCAAAGGGTCAAACTTGGCCAATGGCCACATCTTTCACCAACATCAGTGTGAAGACACTACACTGACCCACAGTTGTGGCTTTTCCTCCCATCGTCTGAGCTCTAGGATTCTCGGGTGGTTAGGGTGGGCACACCCTCTGTCTCCCATCTCCGTTAACCAATCTGGAGAGCAGAAATATAAACACCACCTCCATCTCCTACGATGTCTTCAGAAGCCACTTTTGTCAAGAGCAAGAGACCTTCCCATTCAGTGCACTGAGACCCCCTCCCCAAGAAGAGCACTACCAGTTTGCTCTGGAACTAGCACCTGGAGCTCCTGACGGCTCTGTGACTTCCGTTCCCAAACGATCCAGGCTTCCTGTGAAGAGAGAAGGGCTGATCTCTTCAAAGAGTTGAAAGCCAAGCTCTCTGCACAGAGTACCAGACAGGCCCAACCCCTGTACCATGAAGAGAAACCCGTGGGGGAAATGGGTCCAAGACCCACCAAGGACCAAATATGTCGGGAGAACAGTGGTGCTGGCGTGCATCTATCTAGGGAGAAGCCTATGGAGCCCATGGGGAACGTCAGGCCAATCCTCAATGACCCGTTCTAGGGCCAGCTCCTCGGCAGAGCCTGTCCTGCCCTGATCAACCACGGAAGTCCCTTCTCCTGAATGGAGAGCTCGTACCAGCAGGACCTCCCTCTTACAAAGCTGCTACTTTGTATCATTTTATCTTGTTTCCCACAGTAAGTGTCTTCTATCATCAGACAGGCAGTTCTTCTATAATACTTGAAAACACAAATTTTTTCTAATGCGATTGATATATTAGGGGGCAGTTTGATCGTAATGCAAATCTTGCATTGGGTTATATGAGCTATCCTCCCCAGGAAACACCATGTGAACATAGGAAACTGCTTCCCGCCGGGCTGCACAACACGGGCGAGCACAAAACACACACACCCCAACATCACCAAGGGCGTCATGAGTCCCAACCACACACATCCGGTGTTACAACTTTCCGTCCAATTCCCGATGACGGGCCTCCCACCACGTCACAATAACGCACAAGCAGCAACTCTGTCGATGCCTGTTTGCACAAGCAGATGTCACGATAGAGTGCCATGTGCTCCGTGGTCTTACGTACTTCTTAGCCATTTAACGTGTAAAACTACGCTACCGTTTCTAGTAGGTTCCCACCTTCTTTTATTTTCTGTGTCACTGGTGACATTGTTTTAAATTTGTGTTTTCTCTTTCGTGAATTGTCTTTTTTTCCTTATTTTATTTTCTACTGAAGTATAATGAACATACAGTGTTACACTACTTACAGGTGGATGAGTCAACAATGCTAGAAATTACTCAGAGCTCATCACAGTCAGCAGACTCTTAATCCCATTTATCTATTTCACCCATCCCTCCATCCACCTCCCCTCTGGCAACCACCAGATTGTTCTCTGTATTTAAGTCAATTTTTTTTTCTGTCTTTATCGTTCACTTGTTTTGTTTCTTTAATTCCATATACAAGTAAGATCATATGGTATTTGCCTTTCTCTGTCCGACTTATTTCACTTAGCACTATGCGCTCTAGTCCATCCATGTGGTTGCAAATGGCAAGATCACATTCTTTTTCATGGCTGAGTTGTACTCCATCGTGTATATATCACATCTATTCTGTCCATTCATCCGTGGATGGACACTTGGGTTGCTTCCACATCTTGGCTATCGTAAATAATGCTGCAATAAACACAAGGCTGCATCTATCTGGATCATATGTTAGTTCTGTTTTCAGTTTTTTGAGGAACCTGCATGCTGTGTCCCACAGTGGCTGCACCAATGTACATTCCCACCAAATGTACAAAAGGGTTCCTTTTTCTCCGCATCCTCGCCAACACTTGTTATTTCTTGTCTTTTTGATTCTAGCTATTCTGACAGGTGAGAGGTGATACCCACTGTGGGTATGGTTTGCATGAGTGATGCTGAGCACCTGGTCATGTTTCTGTTGGCCCTGTTGTAAGCCTAGCCCAATTTTCCCCATAAGCCCTGTGCTTTCTGTTGTGTGAGTTTGCATGCTATGGAGGTTTCTAGGAACACATACGTTGTGTTATAACAGAAATGACTGTACAGGGGCACCTGGGTAGTGCGGTCGTTGGGTGTCTGCCTTCGGCTCAGGGCGTGATCCCAGCGTTCTGGGATCGAGCCCCACATCAGGCTCCTCCGCTGGGAGCCTGCTTCTTCCTCTCCCCCTGCTTGTGTTCCCTCTCTCGCTGGCTGTCTCTATGTCATCTATGTCAAATAAATAAATAAAAATCTTTAAAAAAAAAAAAAAGAAAGAAATGACTGTACAATAAATGAGGTAATAAATGTATAGTGTTAGGAACAGCACCAGAGCACAGCAGCATTAGCTCCCATCATCATCAACGTCCTCATCCCATGCTTCACGGAGGGAGAGACCATAGCTTACAGGCCCTTGGGTATGACTCAGTGTCTTAGAATTACAGACACTCAGTAAACATCTGTTTAGCCGATAGGTCAACAATCACAGTTGGTATTTCTTTTAACACTGTCCTCAAGAGCTTTAATGTGCGACACCAGGGTTCGGAAACAAGACTCAGGAAGGAGGCATCCCCACTCATGTCCTGCAAGGGGGGGACATTCAGGGCAGGGATCAGTCTTCCCCCACACTCTCTCACCACACCACCATGCCCCCCGTTGCCCTGCTCCTCCTACCTTTAAGAAGTCAAAGTGCTTGAGCATTTGGGCTACTTTCTCAGCATTCCTCCCTTCGTTGAGGAAATCCAGCTCCAAAGGCAGGTTCTTCTTGGCTTCATCCACCAGCCACATGAACTCAAACTCCGGAAACAGCTGCTTCACGGCCAGGACAAGCACCTGAAATCCACCGAGCACCCCATCAGTCAGCCCACGGTACCCACCACGGGAGCTCCGTTTCCTGCCCTCCTGCCTGGGTCTGGGCATTGACAAGTCCCTAGGCCTCGCCTGAAGCAAGGCCTCCCTGCTCCCCAGGGGCCTGTCCCCGCAGCTCAAATCCAAGATGAGAAAAGCCCAACAGCCGCCAGCAGTAAGAGCCCCCATCTGCCGAGCACCCCCCACACGCCCAGTGCTGGGCCAAGTACTTACATTATTATTCTACTCAGTCTTCACAACTCTGGGAGGTCCGTGGTATACACTTGACCCCATTTTACAGATGAGGAAGTCAAGGCTCTGGGAGGTTATATGATTGTCCCAAATTTGCCCGGCAAGGAAACAAAGAGGCAGAATTCCGCTTCAGTCCACCCAGCCCCCAAACCCTTGCTCTCGCTCACTTGCTGAACTGCTGCCTCGGCTGCACCCAGACTTGCTCCTATGGTCCTGTTTACAAAGGGCAGGGAGGGCATGACAACTGTATGGCGTTCTGCCCCTTTCTTAAGCTGAGGGCAGGTACCTGAGAATTTGTGACGCTACTTTCTATACATTTTGCATGTCTAAAATAGTGCTTGATAAAAACTACACTGGAATAAGAAGACAAGATTGTATAAGACAGGAGGAGTAAGAGAGAAGGGATGTGACCACTGGGATAAAAAGCTCAGGTTTCTGGCAATTTGGACACACTGCAGATTCTTAAGTGAGAACATGATGGAAGCAGGATTTTTATAGACTTACAGGGCATTCCTCAGTTTAATGATGTGAAATTAAATGCTCCTGGCAGAGAAAAGGGGCCCAGTGACATCTGCAGAGCATGCCATGACCATCACCATGGGCTGGGACTCAGTTCTGAGGCTGCCCCACCTGGGGCTCTGGACTCGAGAGAATCTGGAAAGTTTGTGGATGATGGCTCTGCAGTAGGTGAGGAGGGTGAGGCCAGGAACATGGGAGACGCATTTCCTGAGAGAAACACAGAAAGGGACTCCCCTATTCTACTATGAGCCCTCCTCTCAGTGTTCAAAGTGACCAATCCTACCAGAAATTCCTGATATGGATTACAGTCCCAATTCTCCAAGAACGCCCATCTCCATCCCCTAGTTATGCCAGACAGCAATGAACAAGAATTTAAAAACCCCGGGGCAGCTGGGTGGCTCAGTCGGTTAAGCGCCTGCCTTTGGCTCAGGTCATGATCCCAGGATTCTGGGATCGAGCCCTGCATTGGGCTCCCTGCTCAGCGGAGAGTCTGCTTCTCCCCCTCCTTCCTGCTCGTGCTCTCTCTCACTATCTCTGTCTCTCTCAAATAAATGAAATATTTTTTAAAAAAGATATATAGGGGCACCTGGGTGGCTCAGTCATTAAGCGTCTGCCTTCAGCTCAGGGCGTGATCCCAGGGTCCTGGGATCGAGCCCCACATCAGGCTCCCTGCTGAGGGCCTGCTTCTTCCTCTCCCACTCCCCCTGCTTGTGTTCCCTCTCTCGCTGGCTGTCTCTCTGTCAAGTAAATAAATAAAAATCTTGAAAAATAATAAAAATAAAAATTAAAAAGATATAAAAAAAAGAATTAAAATACCATGGGCCCATTGGTACCAAAGACCTACCCCATCTGTTGTGGACTGAATGTTTGTATCCCCCCCCCAAATTCAATGCCAAAGCCCTAATCTCCAGTATGATGGTGTTCGGAGATGGGGCCTTGGGGAGGTAATTAGGTTGCAATGAGGTCATGAAGGTGGGGTCCCTATGATGGTTTTTAGTGTCCTCATAAGAAGAGGAAGAGACAGAGCTCTCTTTTCTATGTAGGGGCACAGAGAGAAGGTGGCTCTCTTCAAGCCGGAAAGAAAGTCCTAACCAGGAACTGAATTGGCCAGCACCTTGATCTTGGACTTCCAGCTTCCAGAACCACAAAAAATAAACATCTGTTTTTGGTTTTGTTTTTGTTTTGTTTAAGAGAGAGTATGAGAGCACATGTGAGTGGAGGGGGAGGGGCAGAGAGAGAAGGAAAACCTTAAGCAGGCTCTATGCCCAGTGAGGAGCACAACACGGGGCTCAATCTCACAACCCTGAGACCATGACCTGAGCCGAAATCAAGAGTCGAACCCTGAACCGACTAAGCTACCCAGGTGCCCCTAAATGTCTGTTATTGAAGCCACCCAGTCTACGGTATCTTGTTACAGCAGCCTGAGCAGACCAAGATGCCATCCCATCTACCCAGAAGGACTCACTGAGCCCCAGCCATGAACTAGTCTTAAGCTTCCTTTTGCCCTGGTCTGTATGATACCCAGCACTGTGATAGGCACACGCAACACAAAAGAAAGAGATCTAAAGCAGGGCCATTAACTACAAGGCATTTGCGGCTTTGTTTTTAAACCCTGTGTCCTAGACGATGTACCAGATGCCATTCTAGTGGAATCATCACACAAGGTTATTATACTCAATTCCTATCAAAACCCTTTTTAATTACATTCGGCTGCAGTCTCATTTCTTTTAAGTCTTGTCTAGTCTTTCATGGGCTAGACCTGTGACCTTATGATAATTGATTTAGTTTATGTTTTGCTTCTGTTTGAGTCACACAAAGCTAGGCGGGAGGGGTGGCAACAGCAAGGCTCGCACAGCATGTGTCAGGCCCAGGCAACGGGGACCAGCGGCCCCCAAGGCATTGCGTCTCATCACCGTGCCCTCAGACGGCCCTCAGCCGCCACCAAAGGGGAGGCAGAGCTGGTGCATGGGAAACAGAGGCACTCGCCTGGACCAGGGCCAAGTGCACACCTGACCTCTGAAACACCTGAATTCTACTTTCCGGGCTCCAAGTTCAGGGAGAAACCTCTTGGACGTTTTCCTCCAGCCTCAATTCCAGAGGTTCTCACCCAGGAGGGACAAGGGAAGGAAACACAGTGAGGCTCAGTCCTTCGTTCAGTCAAGAATTCCTGATTCCCTACTAGGTGATTACTCAGGGCCAGACATGGGCATACATGGGGAGCCACATAACGGGGTTTCTACCTGGGGATGAGGCTTCTGGCCAAATGATAAACCCTCATCGTTTAATATATGGTCACTGTTATTTGTGAAATTTTAAACAATCATTGATATCCAAACAGCACTGAAAGGCACTTACAGATTTTCCTGTTACTAATCAATGATATAGTCATTACTAGTTCTATTGGTTTTTATTAATACCTAATGACATTAATCATAAAAGTAGTCAAAGATTCGATTGATTAATTGCTAATAACTAATTCGTAAACTAATTCATAACCCAAAGAACTTTACAGTACTCATAAAGCTGGTTTCTAAAGCACTGTGTGGGGAGTGGCTGAGTCACTCCCTTAGTTAATATAAAATGAGAGGGTCTGTTGGAATGGACGTCAGTGGTTCACTGCTTTATTGAAGGATACCCTCGCCTTTTATAGGAAGTCTACCAGTTCAAAAATTTGCTGCCAGCTGTGAAGCCCAGAAAATGTGCCTACTCACATAGTCTTGTACATAATTCAGGAGGGTTACTAAGCCCTTAAACTTCAAGGGGGGAGGGAAATGGGTCAGGTTAGGAGTCATCTGGTCCAAATCTGAAATGGTTTGGGCTGCTGCCATTAGAGACTTTTCTTGGCGGAGGAGAATAAAACAAAACCATTTCACCTTCTGTTTTCATCCAATTCCCTTTCTAAGAGCCTGCCCTAAGTAGATTCATTTAAATTTTTCCTTTTTGACAACAGCTGCAGTCAACTAAAATAAAACAGGTGTTGTTATCAATTTGGCTTTTTGATTTTTCTCCCAAACTGTATCTTCTCCATAAAATTCTTCCAACAGCCAATGTTTCCACCAGTGCCTAGCATGTACCCTATACTCAGCAGATGTTTATTGAATATTTGCGTGAATAACTGAGTGAATAAATGAATAAATGAACATTTCAAAGGGTTGGTCCTCTCCCCGGAGATGATTATATGTTCACATGTGTTTTACTCAAATAAATTAAGTTTTTCTATTCCTGAGGTTTCGGTGGGGAAAGGGATTACCTCTGAATTTTCGGTGACCACAGTTTTGGAATGCCTGAGAATTTTCTACGTGATTTGAAACCTTATGAGTCAATCAAGGTATGTTCAACAATTAGCATTTCCTGCAAGGTAGAATAATGAAATTATTTTCCTATAGGGTCATTGGCTCACAGGAGGAAAAATCAATTGTGAGCCACACAGAAATATAATGGAAAAAACTGAATCTCACATAAAAGTTTGGAAACTAGTGATTGCTATTTATAATAACAAAAAAAAAAAAAAGGAAATTTTCATTATTTAGTACCTACCCCATACCAGGCACTGTTCTATGAGGCACGTTATAGACATGCTCTCATTTAATCCTCTTTTTGCCCATTTTACAGAGAAAGAAACTGGTTCCAGTAGGTAAAAGCATTTCTCAAGGTCACAGAGCTGGTCATTTCAAATGCGAGACTTGGACCCAGGGTTTTTTCGCTCTTTTCTTTCCACAGCCCTGACTCATGCAATTCAATACAGGATAATACAATAGGAAGTGTGAGATAAGGCATAAAAAGAACCGTTGTGGACTGTTAAAACTGCAACTGAAATAAGACTGACTGTTATTAAGTTATTATATCTTATAAAAGAAATAATGCTCTATGGGAAAACAGCACACTAAATGGAACGCCTGCATGGATCCGAACTGGTAAAAATGGATGTTCGACAAAGATCGAAAATCAATTCAGAGTGATGTAAATAGCCTACAATTCATGGGGTTTATCTTTGTTCCAATAAGTTATTAAAGTGCACACTTTTTACAAAACAGAATTATAGGGTGAAGAGAAGCTTCCATGGGATAGTCTACATCTCTGGGGTTTTTTACTGTATTTTAGAAAAAAAAATCAGCTGTTGGAGTCCGTGCCAACACAAACATTACCTAGCCACCCACTGTTCAATCAACACATTCAGAAAAGAAACAAGATGACAGACAAGCGTGCACTAAAAATGTTGTTCAAAAAAGTCAACGACATGACCGTCACAGGTCTTTAGTTTTAGAGACCTCGGCATGGGCCAGATGATATCAAACAGCGGATCAGATTCTGTGGCTCAGACCAGAGTCCCACCCTGGTGTGGGAGAGCGCCTTGGGGACAGGTGGTACGTGGAGAGCAGGAGTCAGATGCTTTAGGGAGGGACAGAGCAAGGGGGTATTCATCATCAATTCCAGAAGCTTGCGAGATAACAGGGAGTGATACGGCGTGGTGCTACTGGGACCTGGGGATATGGCTTTACCACCAGCTCGCAGGCCCTCGGGGTCCTGCCATGCTCTCTGACAGTGAGAACGGCAGTGAGATCCAGCCCGCCGAGCTCCCTGCTACTGTGAGCCAGCCCGCCAGCAGACGAACAGACTCTGCCTTGTCAGTTCACCCCTTTCTGCTGAATCATTGTTCCAATCTCTGGGCCCAATTAGTCTGGCTCTGGACAGCCACTCAAATCAATAAGAGTCACTGGCCGTGCATCTAGAAGTAGAGTTGCCCCAACTATTAAAGGGACAATATCAGGTGATAATGACAAAGCTGAAAAACACCCTTGGCTGTGCCTTTCTCTTTTGTGCAAAGTCACCAACACCATCAGGTGCATCAGACACCATTTACTGAGACTTGGCTTCCACCCTCCTGCTGTCATTCAACAGTCTATAGGAGAGACTGTCCCCTGCCCCAAGAGGAGTGCCAGGTTCACAGGACACACAAAACACGAAGGTGGCATGTGCTAGTAGGTGCCGACCCAGAAGCCATTCCCCTCACACTACTGGCTAACAGAACCCCAATTCTGTGCCTCTTCCACGTCCTCCAAGGAAGGCAGGCCTAAGCCTGAGAAGGTGAATCATGATCGGTCTCCCGTCTCTCGTCAAGACTGGTGTAGACTTGGGCATGTGGCCTACTTTTCACCAATGAGAAATGAAGGAAATGCTATTGAGGGGCTCCTTTTTGATAAGGAATATGAGGGAAGAAAAAGGCCCTCTTCGGCACTGGATGTCGTCTACTTGTCACAGCAGGAACTGCTGCAGCTGTTTTGGGACCATGAGGAGCATTACCTTAGAAGGACAAGCCAGAGGAGAAGACAAAAGGAACCGGGGTCCTTAAAAACCACAGTGAAGTGTGGGATCAGTCAACCTTGGAACAGTCAACACTACTTCTAGGTGTCTTCAAATGGACGTAATACAGGTTACTATTATTTACACCACTTTCAGCTGGATTTTTCTGGTACCTGCAGCCTAAAGCATCTTAACTGATACAACCAGTAGCAGTCCCCTACCCCCTCACTCTTAAAACCCTCCCTCCCAGACCAGTCTTTACAGCAGATATGCATTTGGATTTAGCAGCTCACTTCTTCAACTGCAAATATTCAAAAGTTATGCCTGTTAGTCACTGTCTTCTTAGTATGAATTACTCTAGTCGGATTATCTTCCTTCCAAGATGATGCTGGGAGGCATCACAGAGTTGGAGAAGAGAGAGGGACAACAGTGGGCAGTGGGAGAGAAGCATGAGGACACAAAGTACTTGGAGCTGTCATAAAAAGCAGCAGCAGAAAGCTACGCTTTTCCTCACCCTGTCTCCAAGTTGCTGGTGGCTAAGGTGGCCCTAACGCCCCCTTGAAATCACTCGTCTCCTGCTAACACACATGAGAACCTTTCCGGGGTTTTCAATCCTAAACCCAAGGTACTATTCTAGGTCAGGACACAGGAACAAGATTATAAGACTCATTTCAAATATAAAAAGAAATGAGCTTTCCAGTTGGGCTCTTCTCCGTTTCATAGAGAAGGCCGAGGCAGGGAGGATGTTCTCCACCGGAGACCAAGCCCAGCGAGAAGGCAGCAGCATTAGCACTGCTATTAACACGGACGGTGCGTGGAGGTGGTGACCTCGGCCTCAGCCACTGTGCACGAGCCACTCTGCACTCCGCACACGGCTGCTAGGCCGTACTTCCCAAGGAAAGCATCTGATGCTTATCTCCAGGAGGAAGATGCCAAATCTTTATTAGTGCTATTATTGCTATTGACCTGCCGGCAGCCATTACTTAGGGAGTCAGTGAGGCTCTGCGTAGAGAAATGGTGTCAGCTGTCCTTCCAGCCCAAGTGGGTCCCGATGGCACTGCTGGGGAGAGAGCAGGTTCCTGCCTGACACAGGAGTGGCTGCAGGGTCTCAAAACACCCAGGGATGCTCTGAGACTCAGTTCACTCCCAACTACGGCTGTTGCATAGCCACTGACAGGTGCTCCAGAAAACCTGGGTTTCCAGATCGAAGCCCGGTGCCACTCAGGAACCCTGCTCCCGAGCCCTGGTCAGCTCCCCTTTCCGTCACACAGAGCAGCTCTTCCAAACCTTCACCCCCACCCCCGGCCTCCAATGCCACCTCCTACCCCCTCATTCTCAGCAGATGGTCTGGCCTCCTACTGCAGTGAAAAAAATAGGGCTATCGGGCTGGTACAACTCAGCTGCCCACTTTCCCTCCACCATCCCCCCTGCCCCACACACTCATCTGTGTGCAGCCTCACCACCTTCCTCCAGGCTCCGAACAAAGGCTGACGGAGGCGAACGCTTCCACCTGGGTCCTGACAGCCTGATCCCTGGAGTCTCCCCCAGGACCACATCTGTCAGTTACTTCTCTCTCCTGGATCTCCAGCGCCCCCACTCCACGGCCACCCTCCCCATCAGGGACAGCCTAGTCCAGTCCCCACCTCTAATCCTGTGCTTTGCTCTAAACACCATAGGACCCTTCCCACTGTCACCTGAGTGACACCTGAGTATTCTATGTCAACCACCTCCATTCCCTGGGGCCTCAGTTTACTCCCACCCCCTCACCCCATTCTCCTTGCTCGCCCCAAGGACTCTTAATCACCAAATCCAACAGGCCTTTTCCAGAGCTCTCCTAATTTTATCTCCCATTTAACAACACTGAGTAATTCTGGCAGACTGTCTTTTCCCAAATGGTTACAACAATACCTCCCATTCTAATGCTCTTCTAGAACCTGGTCATGCCCCCATCAAGAACTAGGGTATTCCCTCACCCTTTAAACTAAGGGAGCCTCTGTGACACTTGCTCTTACCAACAGAGTAAGGAAGAAGTAGTGCTATATGCTACCAAGGCTAGGTCATACAACGGTCACATGCTTTCCGCCTTATTCTCCTCAGACACTCACTCTTGGAACCCAGCCGCCATGCTGTGAGGAAGCCCCAACAGCTGTGCAGAGGCCTACCTGGAAGGACCCAAAGCCCTGCCCCCAGCCCCAGCTGAGCTGCCAGCCAAGTGAGTGAGCCGCCTGGAAGTAGATCCTCCGGTTCCATCAGACCACCAAGCTGGCACCGCAGGAAACACATAAGTCTACGAAGCCCTGCCCGGACCACAGATTCATGAGCAAAACACACGACCGTTGTTTTAAGCTGCTATGTTCTCTAACTCTCTTCTTGAAATTGTTTCCATGGAATGTAGCAGCACTGCTCAGTTCTGGTTCTCCTCCGACCTCTCTGGCCATGCCTTCTCTGTTCTTCCAGGAGCTTAACTTCCTGGGCCTACTCCCCCGACGACGGTAATCCTCACAGCTCTCCCCTTGTCCTCTCCTTTTCTCTTTGCTCCACCCTTCCAAGTGACCTCAACTACTCCCCCAGATTCACCCACCTACTATGAGTCTTCTTGCTGTTAAATCCCGCATCTGGGGGCGCCTGAGTGGCTCAGTCAGTTAAGCATCTGCCTTCGGCTCAGGTTATGATCCTGGGGTTCCAGGATCAGGTCCCACATCGGGCTCCCTGCTCAACAGGGAGTCTGATTCTCCCTCTCCCTCTGCTCCTTCCCCTGCTCATGCTCTCTCTCTCTCTCTCTCACTCGCTCAAATAAAAAAACAAAACCTTAATTCCCGCGTCTGTAGTTCCAGCCCGAATGTAGACCAGCAGAACAATCCCAGTCCAAATCTCCTGAGGCCAGTATCTGAATTCTCATGATGGCTCCACCACCCATTCCACCCGGCTCTGAGGTCATCCTGCCCCATCGCTCTCATAAGTAACTGCACTTGCCATCTAGGCTTGGCCTATGGGCAACACTGGTGGAATACTGGGGGCGAGAAGGAGGTGGAAACCTGTTGCCTCAAACAGCATCTGCGGCTCTGCCTCCCAGGTGATGGGCCCTGAGGCTGTGATCCACCTCCCAAAGGACCAGCCCGCCCTGGGCCAGCTCTACGGGTGACCCCAGCTCCAGGGCTCCGCAGAACCACCTCTTCTCCTTGTCCCTCCACCTTGAGGGTGGCAGTGGCTTCCTGCCGTTGGTAACTGTCTCACCCTCCCATTTGGCCTCTCTGCAATTTCATCCCCTGGGAGTCCCATTTTCTGTTTTAAATTCCCTCTGTTGGAAATACCTAGTGCAATAAAAATGTTTCTTCCCAACTGGACCCTGACTGATACACTAGTGAAAGGCACCCAAACTTAATCATTAAGCTGGAAATCTACAATTTGTTTTATTCTCCTCCCATTCATTCATACCAGTACTTGCCTCCACCCTATGGAAAGCTGCTCACAAAGTCCTGATGATGACTCCGCCCCTCGAGCTCATCCCTCCCCTTCACTCCCACTACACTGCCCTGGGTCACATCATTATTTTTGGCTCAGACCAGTGCGGCAGCCCCTCCATTAGTCTTCCTGGCTACAGTCTTTCTGCCTTCCAATACATCCTCCAGACTGCCAACAGACTTTAGTTTCTAATGTACATCTGATCTTGACATTCCCCTGATTTAAAATTCTTAAATGGTTCCCCACTGACTACAGGAGAGAATCAGATCTGCTCGGTTCCACAGAAGATCCATATTGGCGGTGTATACTGTTCTATGCCTTAGTCTGGAAGATGAGGCCCTCTGTGTTGCCCCTGCCTACCTTCCCAGCCCCATCTGCAACCACTCCCAGCCGTACCACCTGAACCAGCTCAAGCTCTTCTCCAAGCCCACCCTGTTCCTCTAAGACTGAGCCGGCACACAGGCTGGGCTATCCTTCCCCTGCCCGGCTGTCTTCACCGGCCCCTCTGTGAAGCCCCGCCCCCAACAGACCAAACATAGGGCTGAGGGCACCACGCAAACACCCCTTGGGCAGGGCTCATATCCCCACACTGTGACTGTCTGTGTCCAGACCTGCCCTTGCACGAAACAGGGAACTCCCCCAGGGATGAAGATGGAGCTCCCTCACTCCTGTGTCCCCAGCACAAACCTATCACCTGGTGCAAAAGAGACCTTCCATTGAGTGTGCGAAGCTTAGTCAGGGTGAGCTGAGGAAACAAACTATGAGTCCAGAGTGAGGAAAGAGAACAGGGGAAGGCAGCCCACAGAGAAGGGGAGGGACATGCTGGAAGGTTAAATGCCTGCCCTCCTGGGCCGGGTGCTGGCCACCGCCCAGCCAGTGCCCAGCTCACACTCCCTTGCTCTGGGGACAGAGCTAGAAAAGTCCAGAGACACAGTCTCCATCTGGGCTTTTCCTAGGAAAGCTTTTACGTAGACAAGCTTGTTCACTCAAAACACAGACAATAAGCAAACACGGAATCTGCCTAAATATTTCTATGTGATCTTCCTGTCATTTTTACATCCCTTGGTTGACCACATGCTTCCTTTTTGTTATGATTTAACAAATTAAGATGTAACTTTTCTACCCCCAAGGAAATCACTTTTGGTTCATCTCCTTTCTTCAACATCCACCCGAGGTCTCCTTGTCCCCAGCAGCTGTTCACTGTGTTCTAAGACCATCCCCAGACAGTTCCTAGGAACAAATCAAGACGAACTGACCAACCCAGCCATGGGTCCCCCAGTCACGGCATTGTCATGACGCCTCTTTTGTCATGGTCTCAAGCTTTCCTCTCCCACCCTGCTATTCAAAGGGTCACACTCCACCCAGCTGCCTTGAACCAGTGTCACTGGAGCCAGCCAGTTTCCAGAGAAATATAAAATGAGGACGAAGGAAGGGGCAGACTCTCACCTCCATCAGGAGAATGTCCTTCGAGCTCTGAGCCTGTACCTTTGGATGCTGGACCTTCACGGCCACTGTCCGCCCATCACGCAGCACCGCCTTGTGGACCTGGGCCAGGGAGGCAGCCCCCAGAGGGGTGTCATCAAAGCTCACGAACAAATCATGAATCTGTCAAGAATGGAGAGAGGACAGAGCAGTTAAGACGACTCAGTTCAGTGAGAGGGGATGGGCCAGGCCAGGGCTGCCTGATGTCCCCGATAGATTTTTTTGCTCTACCAGTTGTATGCCAACCCAATGCCTTGCTGGGGCTCTTTGCTGCTGTGGAGATTCACAGCAGGCATGTGGAGGGAGTGAGAGAGAAAACATACGTGGAGGGTGTGTCCTCATATGCATGCATGGGCGCCCTGAGCACCTCCATTCAAGGCCAAAGAAGTGCTGTCTAGCATGTTCAGAACTGAGGCCCATCTGCTCATTTAATTATGCACCATTGCACCCCTGGGGCTGTTACATATGCACCCGAAATCAAGAGTTAACAGAACGTGGGCCCCAGGCAGCCCAATACAGGCATCAGATATTCCAACTCACCAACACGGGAGAGCTCAAGGGAGCCCAGTTTGGAGGCTCCAAACCCAGTAGCCACCTCTTGTTCCTGTCTGAACAGCAGGCTCAACACAGGTCCCCAAGCCCACCCTCGGCCTGGCCACCTGGCAGAGACCCCAGGCTGCACAGCCCAGCCTTGCTTTTGATCCCTGCCTGCAATGCCACCCAAAGGCGGCCTTGGGCAGATCCCTTGCCTTTCTCTACGAAATGGAATGTGTGCTCCTTACTCTCTGTCTTCTCTTCCCTTCTTCCTTTCCTCCTCCCCTCTTAGAAATGCCATACCAAATTTTCCTGAAGGAAAAAAGTCTTTCTGACTTGAGCGGTCACACCTACATGGTCCAGATATGAATATCCTACCAGATGGGAAGGAGACCCCCAAAAGCCTTTGCAAAAATGTCCAAGGCTAAAATTCTCACCCCCTCCATTGCTTGAAGTCCCTGTATAGGTTCCCAGTCCTAGAAGGTCTAGACATTCACACACACACACACACGTAAATGTGTACACGCAGGATTAGTCCCATGGCCCTCCTACTCACGTCCCCCAGGCTCTCGTGCTGAGGCCCATTCAGTCCATGCCCCTGCTTCCCCCGGCACCCCCCTTCTGGAGCAGGCACTCTCTCTTGCCCCTCAGCCCTCTCCTCTCTTTGGACTTCAGCAGTCAGACGACCCTCGGCCACCATCCCATCCTTCTGCTTGCTGGGCTGCACCGGCACCTTGCTAATCTCCCTCATAAATCACTCCCTCCAGCCCTGTCATCATTTTTGTAGCTTTCACTAAACTCCATCCCATTTATCAACATCCTTTGGAGGCCAAAGGTCCAGGCAACATGGGAGGGGCCCACACTTCTCTGTCATGGGAGATGGGTATGGCTTGGCTTTCCTGTCCCCCTTCTTCTTCACTGGGTTTTTATTTGTGCCCCTCCCCGTGCCTCCTTGGCCCCCTCCTTCCCCAACCACATACTTGTCTTTTTCCCTCCCTCCTGAGTTCGAGGTTCCCCAAGGACCAGATTCTCCCTATGTCAATCACCCTGGGTCTCTCCACATAAAAACCCTTTATCCTGGACTTGGGCTTGGCTTGGGAGAACGAAAGAACCACCATCTCTGCAGACCCCATTAGAACATCAGCTTCAAGCAGGCAGGGATTTTTGTGCTTAGAATAGCACCGGAACTAGTTGGTGGCAAACACATATTTGTTGAGAGACTGAGTCCACTATTCTCTCCCTTGGAAAGGAATCAAATCAATCCTTTCTTCCTTTTCAAATGGCTAGACCTGGGCACCTGGGTGGCTCAGTTGGCTAAGCATCTACCTTCGGCTCAGGTCATGATCCCAGGGTCCTGGAATCGAGTCCCATATTGGGCTCCCTCTTCAGTGGGGAGTCTGCTTCTCCCTCTCCCTCTGCCCTTCCACCCTGCTCCTGATTACTCTCTCTCTCTCTTTTACTCTCTCAAATAAATAAATAAAATCTTTAAAAAAAAATGGCTGGACCTTCCTGCTCCCACACCCCTACTAGTCCAAAGGCCTCCTATGTAAAAGCACATGTCCTGTGTGGGATTTACTCAGGGGGACTCCACCTGCTACACCAGCATGGGTGTGAGGCCCCAACCTGGCCAATCAGAACCCTGAATGCCCTGGGTCACGCTGACTGGTTCAGAGATGGACACATAACCTAACTGCTCCAATCAGACTCAACTGTTTCACTTTTGTTTGAACTGTAGGAGAAGAGATTCTTTCTCTCTGCTGAACTTGAACGTAAAAATTGAACTTGAAGCCTGGAGCTACCAAGGGTCCCAGAGTAGCAACAAAGAGGAAAGCAGAGTCAAGAGATAGAGAAAGTGAATCCTGGTCACCCTGGTTGGGTGCCTTGATCTAGCCATGCCTGAATACCCACTCTATAATTCCTTTTTTTGCTTAAGTCAGTTTGAGTTGTTTTCTGTTACACAGGACTGAAGGGGCTCTGACTGATAGTTCTCGGGCCCCATCTGGGTTAGATGAAAGAAACATGGGCATGGTGCCCGACACCCCCAAGAGGCTCATTAAGTGTGGGTTCCTCTCCCTCCCCTACTCCCTCCCCTTGGTGCCCTCTTGTTGGGACAGGGATCCAGGAACAGAAGGGAGGTAGAGCTTCAGCAACATCCCCAGCCATTACATAATGAAATGAACAACTGCCTTTAGAAACCCTCTGCTTATTCCTGAAGGAGCACCAAGGAGAATGCTTTGTGGAGCAGATCTGTGAACTCAGACCCTCACCTCCCAGGCAGCTGGAAGGGCCCCATCTGCCCACTGCAAAGGGACTTGCATCTGACCCCACTCCTCACCCCAAGCCTTCATCTGGCTCCCTGGGAACATTGGCTTGTTCCCTGAGAAGGACAGCCAGGCTTCAAACGAGTGTCATTGCAGGGACGTTGCAGAGTCATTGCCACTGAAGAGTGACATGGCATCACTGGGGCTGCCAGGAGCACTCCGGGGAGAGGTGAAGGAAGGAAAGGGCTGAGGCAAGCATCTCCCAATCTCCCGGGTAAGAGGAAGCCTGGTCCACCATATCCCCAGGGCCTGCGAAGGGGGCCTCCCACCATTTCCTGTCCCCACCAGTGAAGGCAGGGTGTCTAGAACTCAGGATACCACCCAAGCCCAGGTGCCAACTCAGCACCCTGAACTAGGCCCAGCTGTGAGGACATGCCCTGATCCCCAGCTTGACCAGTGGAAGCAAAGAGAGGCATGGGAAATGCACCACTCACTCCGCACAGGGAACCTGTTGGGCAGATCCCCACCCCACCCCTGCCCGCCCACAACCTCCCCAGGGCCCTGCAGCCATCCTTTCCCCTCTATCAGGAAGCAAGTCACACACCCACACCCTCCTGTGCTTACACACACACATACACACACACACAATAATTGATTGCTAGTGAATGTTCCTAGCTGGCTTATAAAAAAGGTAATTAAAGATTGGTGCTGCAGCCTGTAATTAAATATGAATAAAGTATCTCTAAATGGAACCTTGATTCAAAGTGCTCAGTGGAAGTACTTTACGCTGATAGATAGTAAGGAAAAATAGACCCTGTCCCAAAAGCAGAATTATACCCCCTGTGCAGCCGACACCAACGCCACCCCTCCCATCAGGCCCCGGCCCACAGCCCTCTGAGCAGAAAGCCATTAGCAGGAACCAACTGCAGCATGGGCAGCAATTAGACTCAAGCAGGGCCCTAAGCTGCCTCCAGTCGCTCGCAGAAACCTGTCTCCCCTTCTTAGCCTGTCTCTCCCCTGTTCCTCTTTCTTTCCTCTGGGTCTGGCGGCAAAATCAATTAAGTAAAACAACTGCATTTTAAAATGACTAGTTATGTGCTTTTTAATTACTGTCGGCCCATGATTCAAACATATCGATGTCCATGTCTAGAAAAGGAAAAATAATCAGGAAAAAAGTTTCTCTAGCTTTGTATGATCTGTTTTTTTAGGGTGTGTGTGTGTGCGTGTGTGTGTGTGTAAAAGCAAGAGGCAGTGTTTGCTTTTTTATGAGCAGAAAACATCAGAAGGGCAAGAAGAAATGTGTCACCCCCCACGGCTCAGGTTATGACTTCAACAAGCTGGCATCAGCTGGGGTCCAGGAAACCGAGACCACGTGACTTTATACCCAGGTACAAGGCAGAGAGTGAGAAGCTCCAGAAAGTTAGGTCTATCGATTCCCACAAAGCCTGTTTTCTGGGCAATGTTTCCAAAATGCCATACTGGGCAGCCAAGCACTGACAAGGGTCCTCATTTCACCCAAAATAAGGTAACAGGAAGTCAGGATCTTCTGTAAAAGCCATAATATGACTCCTGGGAGGAGTTTCACTTAAGTCTCTCCATCCGCCAGCCAGCCTCAGGCTCCTCACCAGCCCCAGGAAGGGCGATGTCCTGGATTTTCCAAGATGGCCCAATTTCAAATACTCCATCCTGCTGTCCCCAGAGTCATGAACATCAGACCTCTTCTGGATTTACTACCTCAAATATCATTGACATAAGATAACGCCAACTAATCTAACAAACCCAGAACTGGCTGGCTCCAGATGAAGAGGCAGGAGCTTGCCTCAAAGCAGGCAAGTCCAGGCCTAGCTGCCAAGGCCAAGCAGTTCCCACTTAGGAGCTGGGAAGACAGCCCAGGGCACCTGGGGAAGGTTACCATGGCATCAGCAGCAAACAACATCTGGCTCTCGAGGTCTATAGATGCCCCTCTATCCCCTGCCTGGCTGGGTGCCAGAAGCCATCCACGACAATCTGATGCGGAGAGGGACAAGTCCCCGTACTAATGGAGTAGCTGGAGTGAACCTACCCCACCCCCCCGGCCCCACCCCCAGCCTGAAGCTGACAAGACATCTCCAGCTACCTAGGACTCTGCAAAGCCCAGACTACCTGCCTCGAGCAGAAAACCCCCCATCACTTCCCATGTGCCTCTGCTGGAAACCTACTCCTTCCTCTCGGCATCGTTTCCCAGGGACCTGCCCCAGGCACCCCTCCAGCTCATCATCACCCTGCCAGCTGCTATCCAACTCTGCTGCAATTCCTACTTCTCCTGCTTAAACATGCCTGGTTTGTATCCCACCTGTTTAGGGTCATTCCCGCCCCTGCTAAGTAACACCTGACACAGACAGTAGGTAGGTGACACGTGCCCTCTCACCCCCGCCCTGCAGTGGCTTTAAACTAGGTCCACAGGTACTTAAATACTCCTCCCTTTGAGAGGTACAGCCTACTGCCCGCCTCTGAGTGTGAGCTAGATTAATGACCCGCAGCATACGCAGGAAGTCAGTGCAGCCCTCCTGAGACATCACCATGACACCCTCCTGCCCTCTCCTGGATAGTGTGCTCCCGGAGCAGTGAGCTGCCATGTCACAAGGACACTCAAGCAGCCCGTGGAGAGGTCCGAGGATAAGGAACCAAGGCCTCCTGCCCACAGTGAACCATACTGGAAGCAGATTCTCCTTCCCCACTCAGGCCTTCAGATGACTGCAGCCCCCTGCCAACACTCTGACCATCCCCTCACAGAGACTGAGCCAGAACCATCCAGTAAGGCACTCCCGAATTCCTGGCCCACAGAAACTGTACCCTATCAAATGTTTGTCTGGGGGTAATTTGCTGTGCAGGAACAGCTAACTAATACACCCCAAGCACACCCATGCCAGGCATCACTAATCAATCACAGCATTCATTTCTGCTGCAGGCCCCAGTGATGCCTCAGAATCTCTCTCCACACGGTGCTCCAGGCTGCCACTACCAGCTGACCAGAGTCAATCTAGGAAATGAAACCAAGCTGCCATGCCTTAGCTCGAGTCAATCAGCAAATACTCACCTGCAGGCCTGCCACATGACAGGAACCATGCTAGGTACACGGGCCAACAGAACAGACACCATCTCTGGCCATGAGGAGACCTCAGTCGGCAAAATAAGGCAACAGCCTCTGGAAAACATACCTGCATTTTTAACAGGGCCTGCTGGAGACAGTGCCCCCTGCCCAGTGCCCATTCCCCCAACCCCGACAGGACCTTCTGGTCAGGTCAGAAGAGGGGACCTCCAATAACACGATGTAGACCCCGGGGGGTCGGTGGGGAGGGCAAGGCATCCAAGCGTCTCTTCGTCCCCACTCAATAGCTGCCCTGCCTCAAGGTGGGAACACCCCCACCTCCAGCCTCCCACACAGAGCAATTTATTATAATACAAATAATAACAAGCATAACAGCTCGAGGACACACAGTCCCCGTCTTCCACAGAATCTGCGTTCTCTCGGGGGTTCTGGAAGATCCAACTATCGGTTCTGCAGAGGCATTAGCTATTGCTACGGCCTAGCTGGGAAGAAAGAACGAAGGGCAGTGGCAGAACCTGAGGCCTTTCTTGACAAGGGTCAGCCACAGAAATTATAAAATAGTGTTGCTGCCTAAATTTGCACACAGAGGCTGGCACAAGGCTCCACTCTTACCAATTTGCTAAGAGCCTCCAGGTATAAGATAATCATCCATCTGGCTCTGCCAAGGGCATCATGGTTCAGACAGAGCTTCCTTCCTCCCACAGGACAGTGGCCAGCAGCTGACAGAGAAGCGAGAAGCCAGGAGCAGTCACACCCCAAGGCCACGGGCGTGTTCCCTGGGAATGCCCACCAGCTGGCCAGGACGGCAGGACCTGAGGGACAGTAGGGCGCAATAACTCCAATGCAAGGTCTGGGTCAAACTGCCCAGGCTCAAATTCTGGCACCAAGCTACACCGACTTGGTCAGTTACATGACCCATCTGTGCCTCAGCTTCCTCATCTGTAAAATGGGAATTTCAACACCTACCTCATAGAGTCACTGTATGAAACAACACACATAAAGGGTCTAGAATATAGCCTATGGAAGAGCCCCAATAATTATAGCAGGACTACTGGTTGCCCCATCTAATGCCTCCACGAAGGGGACAGAGTGGCAAAACGAAGAGAGCACCGGACAAAGAGTCAGCAGTAGTCAGTAGGCTCTCAGGTCTGTTCTGTCAGTGAGGAAAAGCCACCATATTCCTTTCTCCTCCAATCTATCCTCCACATGCAGCTAGAGTCTTCCAAACATAAGTTGATCATGTCACTTCTCTCTGTTTAAACCACTTCACCAGCTTCCCAGAGCCAGACTCCTTAACACAAGCCACAGAGTCTAGTCCTGCCCCATCCCCTCCTTTAAATCACAGCGCAGCTGTCACCTCCTCAGAGAAGCCTCCCTGTGTATGTCCTCAGAATTCAGGTGCCCTTCTGGAGAGCAATGAACACAGCTGCACTCTGCCTTGACTTCTATTTGCTGAATCTCCCTCTTCCCCTCCAAATGATAGACTCCTTCCATTTTTTGCTCAAAATGTATCCAAGGCACCTGATGCATAATTGGTGTTCAATCAATGTTTCTTAATGAATGAATGAGGTTCAATTTTCCCCATCCTCTTTCTGGTGAGGGAACTCTGGGCCTTCCAGATGATCTGGGGTAGCTAACACACCTCCCGAGGTGGCTACTGTTCCTTCGAGGGAGCTGAGGGAGCCTCACGGGTGCAGGGCACTTCGAGAGCTGCTGGTGGAAGGACTCTATGGAAATGTTGTGATAATAATGATTAATAAAAAGCAGATAAACACCCAGCGTGGTTGGCCAGCCTGGGAAGCCATCCATTAGATCTGTCATTCATTAGAGGTGGGGGCAGGGGCAGTCCAATCAGATCGCCTCAGCTTAAGCAAACCTTCTGTAAATTGTAGGCTGCAGGCACTGACATTTGATAAATTATTCTTCATAATCCACCGTTGGTTGTCATAAATCTAATCTTTCAACGCTCCCCATCTTAATAACTTGTACAGCCTCAGGGTGACGTGTCTCTGTCTCTGCCTGTGACAGAGATCTCTGGGATAGAAGAAACTGTGCAGAATGAGGAGCAGTATGTAGCCAGGACCCCCCACAAGCCAGGGCCCAGCCCAGGTAGGGATTGGTGGGGTGATCACAGTGTAGAAGCAGTGAGCCATCCTTGGAGTCACGGGGTGTCCGGAAGCCAAGTGCTTACACCCCATCACATGAGTGAGAGGCCCAAGAATCAGGCGGACAGCTCTACCCCTTCTATGGCAACCTACCCACGTGAGGACGTAGTACCTCTTCTTTAAACTTGAGCTTGGTTTGGTATAAGGGATGTCAGGACATTTTTGCTCGACAGGGACTAAATGCTCAACCCAAGGGTACTCTCTTAAACCTGCATAATGTTTGTTGCCCCCAAAGTGGTCTTATGTGCTCTCTACCTTCTCTTGAGATTACACAGAGGAGATATAATTGCCCCCACTTTATAGAGAGGAACATATTCGCTAAAGTTCATTCATTTATTCATCCATCAGATGCTTAAGTGACTAATAAAAGCAGGGCACTGTGCTAGTCACCAGGGACTCAACGGGGACTGGGTCTGAATCAGGAACAGCCCCCACCCTCTGGAGTCACTACTGGAACTTGAAGTCCAGTGGCCAGGCAGGAATTAATCAAGTAATCAAGGGTAAAGGTAAATGGCCAATTCTGATAAGTGATATGAAGGGAGGGGTAGCTGATACCATAAGAGCTTGTGTTCAGACAGGCTGGTCTGGGAGTGCTTCTTGGGGGAGGTAACAGAGAACTGAGACCTGAAGAATGAGGAGCCAGTTAACTAGACAAAGGAAGGAAGGAGGAGCCATCAAGGCAGAGGGAAGGGCTTGTGGGAACCGTACATAAGGAGAATAAGACATGAGAGCCAGAAAGAAGATGGCCAACAATTCCCAACCCGGAATCCAGGCTGATGTGGGCCCCCCAGGTCTCCCCCTGGGGGAGGAGTCCTCATCCACAGCTCATGCCCGTGGTGGGGGAAAAGCCCGGCCACAGTGTCGCACATGCATTTCGGGCAAGGCCTGGGACTTCTGAACCTTGATGGGCTCACCCTCATAAAACTGTAAAACTCCAAAGGCCTCTTTCCAACAACCTTCAGATGGTCCTACACCCAAAAATAAAGGAAAAGAGAAAATAAGGCACAGGCGTCCTTGCTCACAGTGGCACCATTTCCTGTCAGGACAGACCTCCCCAGCTTTTGGGAAGTGGCAAAATGCCCCATGGCAAATGAGCCTAAGCTATGTTCCTATGCCTCAGAGCCCCAGATAACAGAGCTCAGGTACCAAACACCTGAGTAAGAAGTTTTCCAGATTCACTCTGCATGTGACAGTGGCAATACCCAGGGATTTTTAATACCCAGCCTTCAGGATTTACTGGGAAGAGAAAGCCCACATTTGGGGGACATTACATGCATGCCTGGCTGACCCTGGTGAAATGAAGGGATGGTAAAGAACATCGGCTCTGGTGTCAGCAGCCCTACCTGCCAACATCTAGCTGTGTGGCCTTCGGCAAAGTGCTTAGGTCCATGAACATTCTGCATCATTCTGGGAGTGATGATAACAACACTCATTTTGCAAGGGTGTTCTAAGTGTTAAAGGATATTACACACCTAGAGCAGGGGGCACAAGCGATGGCCCTTGGGCCAAATGCAGGCCCATGCCTGTTTCTGTACCGCCCACCAGCTAAGAATGCTTTTTTTTTTTTTTTTAATTTTTAAATGTTTGAAAAAACCAAAAGAGGGCACCTGGGTGACTCAGTTGGTTAAGCATCTGCCTTTAGCTCAGGTCATGATCTCAGGGTCCTGAGATCGAGCCCCACATCGGGCTCCCTGATCAGTGGGGAGTCTGCTTCTCCCTCTCCCTCTGCCCCTCCCCACCCCTCACTCCCTCTTTCTCTCTCTCTGTCTCAAATAAATAAATAAAATCTTTTTTTAAAAAAACCAAAAGAATAGCATTTTGTGATATTTGAAAACTATATGAAATTCGATTTGTGTCCCTGAATGAACTTTTATTGGGACACAGCACGCCCATTCATTACACTTTGTCCGTGGCTGCACCCACATTGCCATGGCAGAGGTAAGCAGTTGTGACAGAGACCGTACGACCTGCAAAACCTCAAATATTTCCTAGCTGGCCTGATGGTGTGCAGAGAAATGGGTCCCCAAAGATGTCCATGTCCCAATCCCCAAAGGTGTGATTAGGTGAAGGCTCCCCAGATGGGGAAAGCGCCTAGAGGACTAGGGGCCCAAGGTAATCACAGGGTCCTTATGAAAGGGAGGCACGAGGATCAGAGTCAGAGCAGCAGATAGGACAGAGGGAGGTGAGGTGAAAGAAAGAGAGAGAGAGATTGAAAGATGCCACGTGGCTGGCTGTGACGAGGGAGGAAGGGGCCACATGCTGAGGAATGCAGGCTGCAGCCTCTAAAAGCTGGACGAGGCAAGAGGTTCTCCCCGAGAGCCGCTGAAAGGAATTTCAGGTTTTCTGGCCCACAGAATGGGAAGATAATGTGTCTTGTTTGAAGCCACTAAATGTGTGCCCATTTGTCACAGTAGCACTAGGACCCGAACCCAGGCCTCCACCAGGAAGAAGCTTGCTGACCCCTGACATGGAACATTAGCGTACCACTCTTAGTACACGTCTGTTTTGTTCTTTCGTTGCATTTCCCAGGGCGATGTTGAGGCTGGACGGCTGGGGAATGGGACAGGGGCCATACTGGCAGTGTGCCCCATGGGAGCGGTGGGGCCCCGGGGGAGACGTACTCCCGTGGCGGTGATTTGCAGGAGCTGCTCCAGCTGTGAAAGTAACAGCCTCTCCTCCAAACCCAGCTACGGGGACACTCACACGCACACACACACACTCTCTCTCTCTCTCTCCAAACCCAGCTACAGGGACACTCACACACATACACACACTCTCTCTCTATCTCTCTCTCTTCAAACCCAGCTACGGGGACACTTACACGCACACACACACACACACTCTCTCTCTCTCTCTCCAAACCCAGCTACAGGGACACTCATACAGGCACACACACACTCTCTCTCCAAACCCAGCTATGGGGACACTCATACACACACACACACTCTCTCTCTCTCTCTCTCTCTCAGAGCTCTCATTAGATCAGGGTGCTGATGACTTTTTTTTTTTTTTTTAATGTCTGGAAACCAGGAACCCAATGCTGGACCCAGCCCCTCCATGCTAAACCCAAACTGCTCAGTCCCACACAGACTCTCCACCAAATCTCTGACCACTGAGTCTAAGGAGAAAGGGGGCCACTGTGCAAAGCCCAGCCCCGCAGAAAAATCACTCCCCAAATGGCCAGCAGGGTGAGCAGCTCACACGGCCCCACCAGCCCCCTCAGCACCATGTCTGTTCTCAGGTGGCCCCCACTC
The DNA here is from genome assembly GCF_023065955.2 of Ursus arctos. Lineage (NCBI taxonomy): Eukaryota > Metazoa > Chordata > Mammalia > Carnivora > Ursidae > Ursus > Ursus arctos. Next base: position 23,638,937 of record NW_026622930.1, read on the forward strand.
TTCATGCCAGAGTCCTGGGAACTCAGTGTGCCTTTCCCTCCCTCTCAGCCCCTTCCCATTTAATTCTTCCTTGAGTCCTGTTGATTTCATCTCCAAAATACATCCATCCACTCCTCTTCCCAAGCCACCATCACTCTTGTCCAGATGACCACAAGGGCCTTGTAACTGTCCCCCAGTTCCAACCCTGGTCCCTGTGCAGGCCACCGTGGATGGTGCCATTCTCTACAGAGAGCCCATCACTGGCTGCTGACCTCGGGTCCCCGTGCATGCCCGACACACATCTCACCCCCTTCTGTCCCCAGCTGGATCCATGCTCTTTCCCACCCGAGGCCTCTGCATTCTCTGTTCTCTCTGCCTCCCTCTCCTAAACATCCCTGGTCCTAGCTGAATTGCTACTTAGTCCTCAGAAAGATCCCCCGGCCTCCCAAACTCAGAGTACCCTGCACTTTTCCCTCGTGGCATTTATCACCAGTGCCATTAAATTTTTATTCTTCTGGTCGCTTGTGTAACATCCGCCATTCCCCTACAACTCCATCAGCAGCACCGTGGCGGCAGCTTGCTCAGCTACATAACCCCTGGCACCCACACAACAGAAGTCTGGCAAACATCAGCTGAGCCAATAAACAAACAGACAGATGACTCGTGACGTCCAAAGGGAGAAAGGCTGCAGACGGTCCAAACACACACCTGTGGGACAACCAAGCAGCCCAAGCTGAGCACCTGCCCCCACCCGGCCAAGGGCCCCATGTTCCCAGCCCCAGCCCTGGGCCCAGGCAGCACAGGCCCCTCCGGTCTCGCCCCAGGGTCAGGCACCCCCACGCCCCGGCCCCAAGGTGATGCCGGCTCAGGCCACTCCACCTGCCCAAGATGCCCTCTCTGGGCCTTTCTGCTTGTTCTCCTTTTGACAGCACTCAAGTCCTGCTCAGGTTTTGCCTTCTCCAGAAGACCCCAATTCGCCCCTCTCTGTGACCCTACTGCGGATTCCGAGAGCACCTGAGAGCTGTGGCCCAAACCTCAGATGACCTTCTCATCTCACCCTGACCTCTTGTTGACTGTCTCTAGCTCCGCCTGTCCCTAAAACAAAAGCTCCTCAGGAGTCAGAGTCATGGGCTGAGTCAGTGACTCAACTAGAGGGCAACACAGTGCCCTCCTGTGACTCTCCCGCCCCGTCTGTGCTTCTGTGCAGAGTTCTGCCCTCTGAGTGAGGGAACTAGGGTTCCCATCCCACCTCTGCCACTACCCGGCCCTGTGACCTTAGGGAAGTGGCTTCCGTTTCTCCGGGTCTAAATTTCTCACTTGGTAAAGGGGGGTGTTGGAGTCTGATAGCCTCCCTAATTCTGTGATCCTGTAACTCTCTTTCCATCCTGCACTCCTAGGATGGTGCCCCAGCCCACAGCAGCCTCCCTCTCTACACACACACACACACACACACACACACTCTCAAGCCTGGTTCTCCACCCGGAGTCAGCTGACCCTTCCTGGGACATACACAGGCACACGCACAAGGAGTCACCTCCAGAGTGGCAGAGGCCAGGCCACGGAGCAGGGCCTCCCACGGCGGAAACCACCAAGGGAGCCCGGCCTGGGACACAGGCATGCTCCTCGGGCCCATGAATAAAGAAGCAGGCACAGCTGGCCTATTCATAATCAGCATAAAAAATTGATTAGCCCTTTCCAGATTAAACATTATTGTTTCAAGGATGAACATAAATCAGCCAGACGTGGAGGGCTTGCTTCTCTCCGCTGCCAAGGCGCTGCGGCAAGTAGACCGTGCGTGGGGACCTGGGCACGGTGGAAGGAGAGGAGGACTCCTCCCTGGAGAAGGGCCCGGCTCTCAGAAGGTACCTGGGGGGGCAGAGCGCTCCTCACCCCCATCGCCAGCCCCCTGCCTGCGAGCGCAGAGGGGCAGCACCTTTTCCAGAGGTGAGGAGAAGAGCCAAACCACCTCACCGAGCGCTTCTCAGAGCACCTCCTCAGCCATGTGATTGGCTCGTGAGGCAACATAGGTCCAGGGCCAGCCCGGGGCCGAAGGCAAGATGGCAGGCCGGCGCGCCGTTAGGGGAAAGAGCGTGGCCCTCAGGCGCAGACTGGGTCTCACAGGCCCTTCGGTGTGGCCTTGACCCGGCCCCACACCTCCTGCAGCAGCCTGTGTGACTGAAGTACCTACGTCTCTGTGGACAGATAACACTCAGGTTCAGTTCCCAGCTGGGCTGCCGCCCCGCTACTGATCCTGAGTTACTTAGTGTTACAACTTAGTAAGCTTCATCTGGGGAAAATGGGGAGAGGGACGCCGAACTCGCCTAGCGTCTGTGAGGACTAAAATGAGGCTGTGCGTTTGAACACATCTATCATGTGCTAAGGAAGGAGAAAACGATAAATATACAATTCCTTGACCTGCTGGGGTTCCCCACCTGTCTGTCCCACCTCCCACTCTGGAATGCTGGGAGAAGCCATAAACTGATTGCATGGGAAACCTGGGGAAAGGCCCAGGGCTCCTTTCAGAAAGCAACAGAGTGCCAGGACCGTGGGATCTGCAGTCAGCCCTGGTTTTGTTTCCCGACTCAGCCTCCTATCTCTGGGCAACCTCAGAGACGTGTCTCAACCTCTCTGGCCTTGGCTTGGACAACAGTACTTCCTCCGCAGGGCAGCTCTGGGGATTATAGGGTAGCAGAGCTACACCGCACCTGCCGTGCCTGCCCGCCCATCCCTTCAGATCTTCAGATCTTTCCCCTGCTCCCTCCTGCAACTTCAGCATTTGTATCTGAGCGGGGGGGGGGGGGGGGGGGGGGGGGGGGGGGGGCTCAGGAACAACCATCACTGTGAATTTAGGAAACTGGTTTAAGGGGGGCACGTATTGCATGGTGCACTGGGTGTTACACGCAACTAATGAATCATTGAACTTTACATCAAATAAATAAATGAATAAAAATTAAAAATTAAAAAAAATTAAAATAAAATAAAAAATAAACACCCAACCTTCTCCCTTGGCCCTTGGGTGGGATGAATTTAAGATGAGTGTTCGGCACCATTTCCCAGTGTCCCCCCAGCAGGAACTGGTTTAAGCGCCTTCTCTTCCTTGAACCACGTTCCCACTTCCCTCCTGGCCGCACCTGACCTTCCCACCAAACCACCCTCGCCGGAATCCTCTCCTTGGAGTCAGCTCAGCCAGGAAGAGCACTTCCCACATGGTAAGCATCCAGCTGAGGTCGGAGATTATGTCCCCTCTAAGACAGTGCGGGACCCGGGACTCCAGAACATTGCTTCTGCCCCGGCCATCACCAGTAAAGACCATCCTCTGGCTCACGTGGACATGGGGAGAAGGTATCAGAGCTACAACAATCATATCCACCCCACCCACGCTGCCAACCCTAGCCCTGAGCAGCCTGCGAGGAGAGACCCCTGCAGCGGGAAGGAAAGCCATGAGTTCGTGCAAGGAGAAGATGAGGACCCTGTGGTCCTCCTGGCAGCCCCAGAGGGCAGAGGGTCAGCCGTCAGGGCAGCTCCTTCAAGAGCAGTGGCTGCAGCACTCATTCCCTGACTTGTGGCCTCCTGACCCACTGCCCAGCCGGGGACTCTGGCTCTGAGCTCCTGAGAGAGGCCCAGGGGAGAAAAGCTGGCCATGCCGCAGCTCCGGGAGACAGCTAAAATAGGCTCCAAAGGGAGAGTTCACCTTTACCAGATGCGGAGGAAGGAAAGCGCCTCCTTGCCTGGCTCCTGCCCTCCACCCCTCCAGCCAGCCCGCACTGTTGCCTGACTAACCCAAAATCAGCCGTGGAGGCCTGCACACATACACACAGGCACACACACACAGACGCTATTAGCTGATGAGACTGAACACGGGTTCTAAGACCTGGGGCCCGTGGTGAGCCCCTCAAGCCTACACATCAAGATCCAGTGCCTACACCCTACACCCACTCTATTGCCCTCCAGAAACCAGGCCCTCCTCCGGGGGGCAGCTGCACAGCGAGAGTGGTGGGGGCCTCTGCCTCTTCCAACTAGGACACTGTGGCTGTTACTTAACCTCCCAGGGCCCCCGCTTCCTCATTTGGAAAACTGGAATGGTAAAACCTACCAACCTTGCAGAATTTGTGTACCGTTAGAAACAATGTCTACAAAACATCCAGCCAGTGTGCACTACCTCCAAGTCCCGACCAAACAGAAACTCTCACGTGATCACCATCCGCTGACACGAACATCTCTTATGCCATGTTCTGCCTTGCTGCTTCCCACCCCACCCCCTCTGTCACCTTGGGGTTTAAACGAGAGGGATGACATCTTCTGACAGACCCCACCTCCTCCAACCTCCGCGATTGGTCAGGGACTGGACGTCGGTATTTGTTTCCCAGGGCGACCATAACACATCACGGCCGGCTAACGAGTGCCTAAAACAACAGAAGTGGACTGCCTCCCAGTTCTGGGGGCTAGCGGGCTGAAATCAAGGTGTTGGCAGGCCTGCGTGCCCTCTGAGGGCCCCCGGGAGGAGCCTTCCTGGCTCTTCCTATTTTCCAGTGGCTGCCAGCGATCTCGGCAGTTCCTTGATTTGTACCTGCATCCCTCAAATCTCTACTGCCGCCACCACGTGGCCTCCTTGCAAGGCCACCAGTCGCTGGATGCAGGGCCTGCCCCAAGCCACCATAAACTCCTTAAGTTACCGAAATACAGCTGCAAACACCTCATTTCACGTTGTCAGGTTCTAGGTAGACAGGAGTGGGGTGGAAGAGCGCGAGGGACACCAATCAACCCAGTGCAACACCTGACTCAGGTTCCGTTGGGCAGAGTCCCGATCTGGAATTTCATAAAAGGGAAGTGGAGTGTTCGGGGCAGGCGGGGGGCAGGGGAGGCCCTGCTGGGGGCAAAGCTGCGAAGAGGTGAGACTGAGAAATGCCAAAGCTGACCTGCAGGAAGAACATGAGAAAAAGACAGGAGTCCTGGAAGAGCACCCCAAAAGCCCCACTCAACCCCGTCCCTTCCCAAAGCATGGTCACAGGACACAGTAAGTCTGCCCTCTTGCCTCGGCTCGTTCCAGCTAGGGTTCCGATCCTCACGACCACCAAAGTGCTAACGGCCTCACCTGCTCCAGCTTCCGTTGTGGCCCCCAAATATTCATATGTTGAGGTCATGAGCTCCAGTACCTAACCTTCGGAATGTGACCTTACTTGGAAATAGTGTCACTGCAGATGCAATTAGTTAAGATGAGGTCACCCTGGCATGGGGGCGGGGGGCACTAAGCCAGTATGACAGTGTCCTTATGAAAGGGGGCAATTTGGGCACAGAAACAGACACACACAGGAAGCACGCCAGATGAGCGTGAGGGCAGAGCTCAGGGTGGCACTTCTACAGGCCAAGGACGGACGAGGATCGCAAGCAAACCACCAGAAGCTAGGGGGGAGGCTGGGAGCAGACTCCCCCTCACAGCCTCGGGTGCACCCACCCCGCCGGCACCTGGGTCTTGGACTCCTGCCCGCCAGAGCTGAGACAGCAGATTTCTGTGGTTTGAGCTGCCAGTCCGTCGTGCTTTGTTACGGCAGCCCTCGCAGTCCAACACAGCCCACCCGCAGGGCCCAGCCACACGGCCCCGCTGCTCCGCTCCCGGACACCGTGCAGCCGCCACACCGCCAGCCCCCAACGGCCTCCTGCTTTTGCTCCTTCGATCTTACTCAGCCTCCGAGGGCCACCTCCTCCAAGAACCCTCTTCTGAACTTCCCCCTGAACTTTTCCTGCATCAGCCCCACAGCTGAGTGCTTAATTGCTCTCTATAATTACTTCCTCTGTGAATTGTTCTGTCTGCCCGGCTTTGGGAGGGAGGGACGTGGCTTTGACACATTCTAGATCCCCCACAGCGTTGGCACAGAGGTAAGTACCTATCGGCTGCTCAACAAAGCTGTATTTTCTGAGTGAGCGAAGCAGTCGGTGGTGGGCCCCGACCTTCCAGAGTCTGTGAATAGGGCCACAAGTAGCTGAGGCACTTTCTCCAGCAGGCCCAACACAGCAGCTAAGCAGAGGGTCTGGGTTTGGGCACCACCCTACAGATTAGACCCCAAGGGGGGGGGGTGGCGTACCACAAGCCTGGTTGGCAGACTGAAGGTGAACGGTGAGAACATGGGTATAATCATCCCCAAACCACTGGCAAGTGGGAGGGCTAGCCAGAGGGTACAAAGAACACCCAGAATCCTCTCACCATGAGGGATGAACTTATGAAAATACGTCTTCCTCAAAGTCCACAGGAGGCCACAAAGTCCCATGGACAGCGAAAGCCACTGGAGCCCCTCTGGGTTTCTTTGACAGCAAGACCAGCCGTGTCTCTGAGTGTTGGCCTTCTCACTCCAGGCAGCAAGCTCCCAGCCCTGAACAGGAGGATGAGCACTGGATCGGGAGTCAGGAGATCTGGGTTTGATTCCCGTTTCCACCACCACCCAGTTGTGCCACTCTGGGCCAGTGACTTCCGGCTCTGAGCCTCAGTTTCCTCACCTGTGAAACACGGGCCTTGGACGAGGTGATTTCTAAACCATCACAACCCAGGAGTTAGGGATTCTCTTGCGTAACTTTTGTCTATGGCACTTGCCACTGAATGACAAAGGCCAAACAAGAAAAGCCAGCGTTTGTCAACCCCCAGGAAGATCCAGGCACCAGTGGGGTGCTGGATATAATTGAGGGTCCCAGTGTGCCTGCTTCATTTTGTCCTCACAAGAGCTCTGCACGTGACGACCAGAGCTAACAGCTGCCAGGATTCACTGTGCGCCCCAGATGGGCTCTAGCTCTCAATCCTCCTCACGGCCCTATTAGTGCGGAGGTTCTGTCATCATCCCTGTTTACAGACGAGGGAACTAAGGCTCAGAAAGAACTAATGACACAGTTAAAATCTGGTAGCATTTGGGATTCGTGCAAGGCTGACTCCAAAGCCTATCCGATTAACCATTATGTCATACCTCCTCAGCAATGACTCTTCTGTTCTTTCCAGAAGCCAGACCCTTCCCTTGCCCTCAGCCCATAGTTGAGACAGCCCCAGACACACCCTCGCAGAGCCCTCCACAGGCTCCTATGGGAACAGCCCAGGGGACTATGGAAGCAAGACCAAGGCAGGAGCAGAGCTGGCCACCCCGAGGACTCCAGGACCCATAACGCCATGCCATTACGTCCTGTGTCAGACAGTGTCTCCGTGCAGTAACAACCCATTAGTGAACACCTCTGGTGTGCCAGGCACCGGGCAGTGCTCTGAGAGAACCCCAAGAAGAGTGGGAGGAGACCACCCACCCCAAGAATGTAAACCAAGCACTGAAATGACCAGACGCAAGAGATCAAACCAAGTGCTCTGGAGTCACGGTCTGACCTGGCTGAGGAGGTCGGTGAAGGCTTCACGTGGACGAGGCTCCCAAAGTCGTTCCATAATTCAACGCGACCATACTTACTAACACCTACTATGTGCAGAGCCCACTCCAGGCCCCGTGGGAGGTGCAAGATGGAAAAGCAACCAACCTTAATGCAACAAATAACTGCAAAACAGCTGTGTCAGGGACAGAAAGTACCCAGGGAAACATGAAAGAGCCACTAATCCTGACTGGGGCTCCATGAGGAGCCAAGGGTACAATTTCACTGGAAACCATACCTCAGTTTCCCATCTGTTAAATAAGTAATAGTAGGACTGACCTCAGAGGGTCTTAGTGAGAAGTAAGTTGATCCATGGGGAACCTCTGAGACAGTGCCTGACACCCGGCAAGCATTCCAATTGTGTGTGTACACGTGTGTGCTGGTGGTGTCAGCCTGTGTGTACATGTGTGTGGTGTCATAGACTGTGTGTGTACATGTGTGTGGTGTCATAGACTGTGTGTGTACATGTGTGTGGTGTCATCAGACTGTGTGCGTACGTGTGTGGTGGTGTTGTCAGACTGTGTACATGCGTGTGCTGGTGTCAGCCTGTGTGTACAGGAGAGTGGTGTCGTCAGACTGTGTGTGTACATGTGTGTGGTGTCATCAGACTGTGTGTGTACATGTGTATGATGGTGTTGTCACGCTGTACATGCATGTGGTGGTGTCGTCAGACTGTGTACATGTGTGCTAGTGTTGTCAGACTGCATGTGTACATGTGTGTGGTGGTGTCAGACTGTGTGTGTACATGTGTGTGATGGTGTGTCAGACTGTGTACATGTGTGGTGGTATTTTTAGACTGTGTGTACATGTGTGTGGTGTCGTCAGACTGTCGGTGTACATGCATGTGGTGGTGTCAGGCTGTGTGTACAAGTGTGTGGTGGTGTCATCAGACTGTGTACAAGCATGTGGTGGTGTCAGACTGTATGTACATATGTGTGTGATGGTGTTGTCAGACACAGAGCTCAAAGGATGAGAAAGGGCCTGATGCATTAAGAAGGGGAAGTGAGAGGACAGGCCTAGGGTGCATAGAGTGAACCCCCGGTGTGGCCAGGGTGTCGCCATGTGAAGACTGGAACAGGGGATGAGGTTGGAAAGAAAGTGGGGAACAGCTCCTGACCTGCTCTCAGTGGGGAGCAACTCCTAACCTGTTCTGGGGGGAGGGGCTTTGTTTCACAGGCACGAGAGGGATGTGGCCCAGGCTAGGTCAGGGCCACGCAGAAGCTGTGGAGCAATGGACTGAAGGTGCACTGGAGATGGAGCAGAGCCCCCAAGGAGGAGGCCTCTCAGGGCTGGGGCAGGGCAGCTGCTCAGGCTGGAGGCAGGGGCCAGGAGGCCTGGGGAAGAAGAGCCAGCGCCATGGCGGCCGCCTCAGTCTCTCCCCCAGTGACTAATGGCACACCATCCGTCCCGGCTGACATTAATGCTTCCCGCCATCCATCTCCTACTCGTTAAATTGCCATTTTATGGCCAAAATCTCTCTCCCATAATTGATAAAAATCTCCTTTTGATGTTCAGTATGATTGGGGGGAAAATGTTTTTTTATTCTTCATTATGTTTTTAATACAAATGTATTTTTTATTGAGAGCTGCTGGGAAGCCCAGAGGAGGTGAATCTCTCTCTCTCGCCCCCCAAACCTCCCCACACACAGCTTTGTGCCCATCAGCGTCTGGGGTTCCACTCCCAGAATGCTCACACGGCAGCTGTCTCGGGGAACCAGACACCAAAACAAACAAAGGTTGTGCTGAGGACCCAGGGAAGCAAATCTAAAGACAGCTGAAGCCGTCCAGGGGGTCCTCAGCTCCAGGCCAGCAGAGCAGCCGGGGTGGTGAAGGGTGAGCTGGCCTCAGCCAGCCCCTGCCAGGGTGCAAGGACAAGGGCAAGAGCTCCAGGGGGCAGGGAGAAGCACTGGAAAGAAGGCAGCAAGGAATACGAGATGGAGGCATGTGTTACCATCGAGGGGAAGTTTTCTGCCAGCCATGGGTCCCCCAGGTAGAACTGCCTCCTCTGGCCCCTCTGTCCGAACTATGTCCCTTGACCCCATCCAACCCAGGGCATGTCTGTCCCCACATACACCCACACCCAGCTCCTGCAGGACAAGGGAAACGGCGTCCAGCTGCCCATTCTGCAAGAAGGAGGGCTGGGTCCTGAACACAGCGCAGCCACCAACTAGTGACCCTGGGACCCGTGGCTGCCCTCGACCCCTCATCGGGGGAGTCAGCTCTAGGCACCAAGAGCACAAAGCAGATGCTGCTGCTGGCCTCAGGACGCTGCTATGGTTGACATAGCCTTGCCGAGCTGCCAGTAACCCCCCCCAAGGTGGGGGTCACAGGGCGGTACTTAAGAAGCCCAGGGGACAGGCTCCCAAGGCAGGGGAGGGAAGCGGCTGACCAACAGATGGAGTACTGGGTACTAACCAGGGAAGAGAAAGGAGGATTCTACTAGCAAAGCAGTATTGGGACAGAGAGCCGTACCAGCTGGCAGCAAACCTGGTTAAAGATCCCACTCTGCCACTTCCAAGTCTCTCAGAGTCCGGGTTCCTCGCACGCATGAAGCATCCAGCATAACACCGGAATGACAGAGAACATTTGCTGGCCATCTGCTCCCTGCCTACTGGCCCCACACGCTCCATGTCCGTTAATTCACCGAATCCCCACAGTCAGCCCGTGTGGCACGGACCATTAGTATCCCCATTTTACAGATGGGCAAAATGAGAGGCAGAGAAGATAAGCAGCATGCCCAAGGTCACAGAGCCAATGCAGCAGCAAGCAGTTTGGCTCCTACCCTCCTCCGAGTCCCAGTAGGAAGCTCGACCACTAGGACCAAGGGTACAGATGTGTAGTCCTGACTGAGGGCCACGTGGGAACCACGAGCGATAATTTTCTGTGTCAACCTGGCTGAGCCATGGTGCCCAGACACTCGGTCAAACTTTATTCTAAAGTTTCTGTAAGGACGTTTTTGAATGAGATTTACATTTAAATCCGTAGACTTCTGGGGGGCCTGGGGGGCTCAGTCGGTTAAGCGTCTGATTCTTGGTTTCAACTCAGGTCATGATCTCATGGGTCACAATCTCAGGGATCTTGAGACCAAGCCCCACATCAGGCTCTGTGCTCAGTGGGGAAACTGCCTGAAGATTCTCTCCCTCGGCCCCTCCCCCCACTCACGTGTACGTGCATTCTTTCTCCCTCTAAAATAAACAAATAAATCTTTTTAAAAAGCAGTAGACTTTGAGTAAAGCACATTGCCCTCTATAACATGGTGGGCCTCATCCAATCAGTTGAAGGCCTGAATAGAAGAAGACTGACCTCCTGGAGCAACAGGGAATTCTGCTAGCGACGGCCTTTAGACTTAAACTGCAATACCAGCTCTTCCTGGGTCTGCAGCCAGATGCCTCCCCACTCACACCAAAGATGCAAGACTTACCAGCCTCCACAATTGCATAAGCCAATTCCTTAAAACCAATCAATCTCTCTTTACTTATTTTATACACATACACACACACACACATACACCCTATTGGCTCTGTTTCTCTGGAGAACCCTGACTAACAGAAGGAAATCCAGCCCTGGCCGAGCAGCCACCTGAAGGAAGGGGTGCCCAGAGCGGGTGCCTTTTCCTGCTTCTCACACAGTTCTCCAGGTACCAGCAGAGGCCGTGCAGGCAGGCATGCAGAAATGACAAGGATCAGCCCAGAGTTCGCCACCCCCCAACCATGCCCAGCTCCCCCTCCCCCAGCCCTGAGGCCTCCATGGAAGCCCCTGCCCTAGTCTCCAAACAGGATCTGCACTGCCCCCACTTGGTGCCCCCACCACCAGGAAGCCCTCACACGGGCCAGGTGTTCTCCTGCCTCACCTCCCTGCCTTCCACTTCTGCTCCTGCTGGTCCTCATGCCAAGAGTGCCTTCTCTCTGCCACCCCCGCCAAGCTTAATAAATGACAGAGGTTCCTGGGGAAGAGCTTCTTTATCTCTTTCCTGAACTTTTGCTTATACCGTGAGCAAAGCAAGACAAGAACGTCACCCTCCACCTGTACCTGCAGGTTCACAAGAAACCACAGGTGTGCACTCTCCCACCTGATGCACAGTGGTTCTCGTCCCTGTTCCAGCGGCCACTCTGGTCAGATGATCCATCAAGAACACGGATCTCCTGTGACACACAGCATGTGTCCCCGGGTACTATGGGAAGTTATAGAACAAGTTCAAGTCTAGATTCCCAACCCGTGGGAGCTCAGGGGTAAAAGACTGATACGATAAATCATGTTTCAGAGGGGCGCCTGGGTAGCACAGTCAGTTGAGCATCTGACTCTTGGTTTCAGCTCAGGTCGTGATCTCAGGGTCTTGAGATCAAGCCCCGTGTTGGGCTCCATGCTCAGCATGGCGTCTGCTTGAGATTCTCTCTCCTTCTGCCCCTCCCCCCTGCACACAAGTGCTCACTCTCTCTCTCTCTTTCAAATAAATAAATAATCATTTTTTAAAAAGAGTCAGAGGGCACCTGGGTGGCTCAGTTGGTTAAGCTACTGCCTTCGGCGCAGGTCATGATCTTGGAGTTCCAGGATCAAGTCCCACATCAGGCTCCCTGTTCAGCAGGGAGTCTGCTTCTCCCTCTGACCCTCCCACCCCATGCTCTCTCTCTCATTCTCTCTCTCAAATAAATAAATAAAATCTTCTAAAAAATTAAAAAATTTAAGAAATTTAAAAAGTCAGAAATTAATAAAATACTACAGTTAAAAAAAAATGCCAACCTGTTTCAGAGTACACAAGCCAAACCCCAATCCCCCACCACCAGTACAAGCAGTGCCCCCAGCAAAGGTATTTCTGTGCATCGCTCTGGCAGCTGACCTCATTTCTTTCAGTTTTTCATACAATTTTAGAGCTAGAAAGAACCTTAATCTGATTCAAGTACGTTCCAAAACAAAAACCAAAACTGGATCATTTATTGAAATATACTATAATGAGATCAGACATGTGTATGTGTGTGTGTTAAGGAGGGGGGTGGGAGGACGGATGTGAGCATGTCCATGACCACAGATAACCGCACCAGTGCAGCTGACAAGTCTATCATCTCTTCCTAAGTCCCACTAGAACTCCTCTCCCCAAGCTCTCCACCCCCCTCAAACCACCCACCCTCCCTTTCCCCGACCTGGAAAAGATGACCTCATCTCCCACCTTGCTAAGAAAATCTGGCCTCACTCCATCCTTCTTTGCTTGGGTCCCTCTCCAAGTTCTCCTCTCCCTCAGGCTCACGTTATGAAAAAAATATTTGAGGCCCTTCATAGTGTGACCTCAGCACCAACTTTGCAACCTCAGCTCCACTATTCACCAACCTGAACCCCATATGCTAGTCAACAGACTATTCATCACGTAATCTCTGTACTTTATGCTTTCTGGTGCCTTAGCCCACCTCATCAATCAGAAGTCCCCTCCACCAACCTCCACCTCCTCCAATCTTTCAGAAAGCCTCCACCCACCCAATGTAACCTAACTCTCTTCCTGTTCCTGTCTCTCTCTCTCTCTTTCCTATAAACCCCGTGGACATTTACATGGCCAGCTGCTATAGTGATGTGTACCTCCCAATGACCCCAGACTACAAGGGTTGGAATGAGGTCTTACCCATCCTTGGCTGCACCCAAAGCTTCCAGCCCTGTGCCTTCCTTACTAAATACCAGCTGCTTGGATAACAGAGAGAAGGAATGGAAAATGAAGGAACAGGTATCAGAACAGAACTACAGACTGCTCATGACTGCAGGGAGCCTCTGAGGACTCCTAGTCCAGAAGAGGAATGTGTAAGGATGGGCTGGTTGTCAGAACCCTGCCAGGTCCTCTAGCAGGGAGCCAAGAACTCCTGAGGACCAAGGTGGTCAACAGCCTCATGGCTTAGGCCTGTGTCTGCCCCGTTCAGGGTGCAAAGGTGTCAGTCTGGGCTCCTTCCACAGCATGAACCACAACCAGGAGAAGAAAGAATTCGAGCCTCAGCCACCTGTCAGGGCTCCCCTCTGCTGGAAAGGGCCAAGTCTTCAGCATCCTTCCCCGACGCTCAAGCTCCGGCGCCATCTGCTGGCTAAGGTCGGCACTGCACCCGGACCTACAGTCCCAAGGGCAGTTAGGGGACCAAGGTGGAGACCATTCCCAACCCAGACCATTCCAGACCCCAGGTCACTTTGGAGTCACCAGAAATGACCCCACCTCCCAGAGTTCGGGCTTCTAACTGCTTCCCAGAACCTGTCCTTCAGGACTTAAGCCTAGCATTTAAAATAAAAGGAAAAAAAGCAAGTTTCTTTCTGGTCATACTAGCTGAGAAACTTCCAAGACACAGATATACAGACATAGAAAACAGATTTCCAAATGATTTCTGCCAAACAGGAGCTCTGTTACATAGGAGACAAAGCACTGGCCTGGTAATCAGAAGATTGGAGGCCTCTCCTGTCGCTCACACCCTTCTCCCTTAGCTTTGTGGCCCCACCCCCACCCCAGCCACACATCCCTACGCCAGGACAGTGCCCCTTTATTCCGTCTCCCCTCCACACTGATGGCACCAGCTGCCATGTAGGGGTTTGCACGGATTCAGAACCACATGTAAATCATGGGGTTCAGAAGAGACGCACGCTCACTCTCATCTCCCACACCCTGTGGGGACACCCCTCAGGGCCAGCCCCATCTGCCTGGGACGGGGACTGGTGTGAGGACACTAGAGACCCTGTAAGGCCTCTGCTGATGGGAAGGGTCCTCAAGAGGCATGGCTGCAATCAACCAGTGCATCCCCAACATGCCAGCCTCGAGCTCTCTCTGGCCACCTGCCCTGCTCTTCAGCCTGAGAGTGAGGGGCGGCTACCCAGTCTTCGAGCTCCAGGGTCTTCAGAGCCCCTCCAAGAACTGGAACCCAGCCAGCAGATGCTGATACTCGACAGTCTCAGCTTCCTTTAACCACATTCCTGAAACCAGGGATGGGACAGAGCTTTCCCCTGAGGGTCCCAGGGCAGGTGTGGAGCCCACAATCAGTGGGATGCACTCAGACCTCTTCCTGGCGGGTAGAGCTGCTCCCCGTCAGTGTCATGGGAGAGGCGGGAGGAGGAGGGAAGTGCAAAGTGAGTGACTTACCCCGCCCTCACACCCCCACATCCACCTACCCTGCTTCCCACACAGCCCCTTTCCCCTCCCTCCACCCACAGACTGAGAAAGTGTGTCACCAGGGAACAAATGCCATCTTCCCAGGAGGGAAGAGGAGGAGGCAGGGGGAGAGGAAAGATTTCAATTGTGTGCCTGTGGGGGCCGGGGTAAGAAACCAGAGGTTGCTGAGCTTCCCAGCTGTGAAGGACGCCCCCTCAGAACCGTGACCTTGACATTAGCCTCCCTTCTCAGAGGGCTCGAGACCTGTGGGGCAGGAGCCACAGGCCACCATGCTCAGGACTCCATGGCTAGGGGGACCTAGAGAAGAGACCCTGAAGATGCAGACGAAATCTTTTGACCCCAAACATCCTTTGGCCAGCTGGGTGGGCCCCACCATGAAGCTGATACCCCAAACTTCTCATCTCACTCCACCCTGGCTTACAGGGGGCCGTTGACCTGCTCTTGCCTCCCCCTCCGGCTCTCCACAGACAAGTCGGCCTCCAAGGGTTAATCTGCTGCCTTCCTTCCCTTGCATCCGCCCCCACTGAGCTGCCACATGCCAGCAATGATGCACTTCGCACTGTTATTACAGTGATTTATTTAGTTTTAATTTGGGGGTGAATCTCGTGCTAAAGGAAGCAGGAGGCCAATAGTCTTGGCAAGAAGCAAAGCCACACACGGGCCTGTGCCATGCCAATCCTGTCCCCTCTGCCTGGGGGTCCCTCCATCCTGACCCTGCTCCTCGGCCTGTGGCCTTGCTCCTGACTCCGGCCCTAAATTGTGTTTACCCTTTGCTGAATCTCCTCCACCTAAGCCTTTATCCCTCATCTGCAAAATGGGGTAAATAACAGCACCTACCTCCTACGTCTGCCGTGAGGACGAGGCGAGATAATGCAGGGAACACAGCACAGCTGTTCTCACACAGTAAACCCTCCATAACTGATAGATGTTACTGGGTTGAACCCTATGAATCATATTACATTGCAGAACAAAAGCAGCTGCATATCCGCTATTTCAGATCGTTCAACTAATCTTTTTTACGGAGGGCCACTGAGGTGCCTTCTAACCCCTTCGATTTCACTACTAAGGGTTGCCGGGAAGTACCTTTCCGCGACAGTGGCAGAGCCCCAGCCCCCGGCAGCAAGAGCTCTGTCGGGGCCTTCGAGAAGCACAGCAGCCCCGGACCCAGCCATCACGCCCCAGCAGCTACCTCCTTGCCCAGGTCCTCGCGGATGACCTGCTGGACCTCTTGTATGCTGCTCCGCGGGGCCTGGCTGTGGAGCACCTTCAGCGTACTGGTGTATTCCTCCGGCAGCAGGTAGTCCAGGGCCCCCAGGTGCTGGCCCACCTTGATGAACGTGCCCCGGTTGGCACAGCAGAGCTCACAGAGACGCCTGGCAGAACGGAGGTGCACCTGCAGGGAGACAGGCCAGGGCCAGAGAGGGGTGAGGGCCGCTGCCCACTGGCCATCGTCCCCTCTTCCTGCCCCTCTGCTGGAACACCCTGATTCACTGCCCAGAGTACACACACACGCACACACACCCCCACACACGCACAACACACACGCATGCACACGCACGCACACACTTTCATTTGCCTTCTGCCTCAACGCTCTCCTTCAGTCTTGGTACCTAGAGCAGTCAATTCCAGCCTCAGCCTGAGGCCAGCCTCCTCAGATGGCCCGATGCTCCCATGCTTCTGGTCTTCTTCCCATCAAAACTCGCCTGGCCCAGGAACCAGAGCATTCATTCAAGGCTTTTAACCAAATCTTATCTACTAATGATTCATGTGAGGGTACACGGAGTACATGAATGTGCCACCCAAGCCTCAGACATACTAATAACACGATCTGCTTAGAGGTCTACAATTTCTAAAACACAGTCAATACATTATTTCTTTGAATCCTTACAGTAGCTCAGGGAATCAGGTACTGGTATCTTTAGAAATAAGAAACTCGGATGTTGTGCTTATGAAGAAATAGCTAATAAAGGTCACAGGAAGGTCTAGAAAATGCTCCGAACCTAGGGCTCTTTTAACCCAGCACACTTGCACATGGATCTCCTCTTAACTGGAAGAAAAGTTTACCGAGAAATGGCAGGTGCATGGAGCAGGCAGCTGGGCGAGTCGTCTAGGACACGGCAGCCTTAACTTGCAGCCTGATGCCCTCTGTCCTTCCAGAGCTGGGAGATGGCCCCCCTTGGGCCCCAGTCCCCAGTTATCACTCTAGCCCAACTCAGGGTCTTGGAACTGTGAGGGTCCTGCCTCCCTGGAGCTACAGCTTCCAAGGCAGGATGGGGCGATGGGCACAGACAGAAGGAAAGGGAGCTGAGTGCCCTGTGGGAACCTCTTCCACCCATGAAATCAACCAAGAAGGGGTAAACATCTACAATGGACTTACACTCTCTTGAGTGTTACGGAAGATGGTGACATAATTAAGCACATCTTAGAGGCAATAAACCACCTAAGGAGTTAAATAACTTTTGGCAGCAACGATGGAAGAAACAGTTAAAAATCCTATACAATTAGTTGCCAAGTGAACCATACAGAAAACCGTTACTTTAGCAATTAAGAAGATAACACCACAGCCCTCCACACCCTCGTCCCAGCAGGCAGGGAGCCCATCTGCCCTGTCCCACCACAGCAGAGTAGATACCCCAGACTCCAGCCCTGGGAGCTGTCCTGAGGTCCTTGTGGGCAGCCACTGTTGGCTCTGCCGGACACCTCCGCCTCCCACCCCAATGCACTCTTGAGGAACCCTATATACGCATGGCTCCAGCCCCCTGGGCAGAGTCCTCCAGCCTTGATGCGGATACCTGGTCCAAGCTGGGCCACGGAGAGTCTTTTTTCCCTGAGAGGAGGACACAGGGAGAAGGAAATTAATCCTAAGAAATTAAGAGAGAGAGCATGCTCTTAGATGGGTCGAAGGATTGTGGGAAAGGGGTAGATTCTCTTTAAGACTCTGGAGCTGGGGACTCAGCAGACCCGTGGCAGACGGTGGGAAATCAGGGCTATGGGTGGGGGGGCAAGACCACGCTCAAGCCCTGGTTTTGAGGAAGTGAGAAAGAAGGCAAACATGGCCAAACATGGAACTGGGCATTCTCTCACAGAGCAAAGGTCCAGGCTGCTGTGAACAAATGACGTTTTGGTGCTCAAATAATCATTTCCCAAATTCCGACCCAGAAGAGGAGAGGTCACAATCACTGGCAGAGTAAGAGGCATCCACAAGCCATCAGTCCTGAGATACAGCACGGCTGCAGCCCCCGTCCCGCCGCACTCCCGGCTGGGCTGCACTGGCAGCCAGCGGCCGTCTCCCCCAGGGAGGCATGCTCAGCCCCCACATCAAAGCTGCTCTGAGTCTAGGCCACAAGGAAGGAGAGGACTGGAAGGTGGGGTGAGGACACACCCCACTTTCCCCTCCCTGCCCAGTAAAAACCTCAGCCACTGTGTATTCACTGGGACTTACAGCAGGCCAGGTTCCATGCCCTCCAGCACACGGGAAGATGTGACCGAGCCGCTCGCACACACAGAATGACTCACGACACCAGGATCACACTGAGAACCACAGGAGCTCAGATGCAAGGAACAAGGGGGCAGACCTCCACCTCAGCCTTGCAGGCAGGAGGCCCTCGGCGGAGTTCTGTCCTTGTTCATGACCCCTCAGCCCCAGAGGGGACAGCTGCTTTATGCACTTACTACTTCTCTACCCTTAGAATCTTCTTTCACTCCTTTTAGGAGTGAACATTTTACTTTTACCAGTTAATAATCTTTTCTATTAAGTTTTCCGCACTTGAACCCTCTTGCACCGTTGGTGGGAATGCAAACTGGCGCAGCCACTCTGGAAAATAGTATGGGAGGTTCCTCCAAAAGTTAAAAATAGAACTACCCCACAACCCAGCAATTGCACTACTATTTACTCAAAGCATACAAAAATACGAATTCAAAGGGATCCATGCACCCCGATGTTTACAGCAGCACTATCTACACTAGCCAAACTATGGAAACAGCCCAAGTGCCATTGACTGATGAATGAATAAAGAAGATGTGAGATAGATAGATAGATATGTTCATATATATATGACTATTACTCAGCCATAAAAGAGAATGAAATCTTGCCATTTGCAATGACATGGATGGAGCTAGAGAGTATTATACTAAACAAAATAAATAAGTCACCCAAAGAAAGACAAATACCATATGATCTCACTCACATGTGGAATTTAAGAAACAAAACAAACGAGCAAAGGGGAAAAATAGAGAGAGAGAGGCAAACTAAGAAACACTCTTAACTGGGGTGCCTGGGTGGCTCAGTCGTTAAATGTCTGCCTTCGGCTCAGGTCATGATCCCAGGGTCATTGGATCGAGCCCTCCATCGGGCTCCCTGCTCAGTGGGAAGCCTGCTTCTCCCCCTCCCACTCCCCCTGCTTGTGTTCCCTCTCTCTCTGTCTCTCTGTCAAATAAATAAATAAAATCTCAAAAAAAAAAAAAAAAAAAGAAACACTCTTAACTATAGAGAACTGATGGTTCCCAGAGGGGAGGGGGGCGGAGGTATGGGAGAAACAGGTGACAGGGATTAAGGAGCACACTTGCTGTGATGAGCACCGGGTGACATATGAAGTGTTGAACCATTATATTATAAACCTAACTCTAATATTACACTGTATGTTAACTAACTGGAATTTAAGTTAAAAACTTGAATAAATAAATAGTCAAAAAATAAATAAATAAAAGACTGGATTCCATTCTTAACTTTTTAACACAGTGTGTGTTCTGCAGTTTACTTACACGATCATCAGTGTAAAATAAAGATCTCAGAAATTTTTTAAAAAATGTTTTCCCCAGTCAGTTTACTGGTGTGACTGGTCCCTGATGGATACACAGGATTGGTCCCTGAAATCAAATTTGAATAAATTAGGATAAAAAGAAGGGCCTTTCAGATCAAGAGGACAGTACGGCAGCTCGTCCATGCTGAAGACCTGCTACACCGCCTTCTTTAGCTGGACTCACACCTGCATCCGTCTCTGCCGCTGGCAGCCCTCAGGAAGCCCCAGCCTAGATGCTGGTAGCTGAATGATGGAAAAAAAAGAAGAAAGAATGAAAGCATCAGCCCACTGCCCCTCACCTGCGGCTGGAGCCAGTCCTACGTAGGGTATCCCTTGTAACAAAGTGATAGTCACCTTCAAGACATTGTGTGGACAATACAGGGAGCCCTCTCTGGTCACACAAGCCCAGGAAAGCTGGTCGACCCCCAGCTCACCAGCCACTTGGTACATCAGCCCTAGGGGCAGAGACCATGTGTCCCCTGTACGCTCTGTGTACCTCAGGGCAAGCGGTACATGCACCATAAATGAAGATTGATGACAACTATGGGTTATACACTCACAAAACCATCCCCCATGAAGCTGAGTCAGCATTTACTGCAAATGGCACCCACATTTCAACTAAAGAAGCCCCAAAGTCACCTTCAACCAGCTTCTAAATAAACACACACATACACACACACACACACACACACACACACACGTGAGGGATAGTGCCACTCACCAAAAACCTGTAAGTGTTCTTCTTTTAAGGCCAAAAGACACAAATGCTGAACACAGTAGGGCCTCTGATCTCCAGGGTCCCTTTTCATCTCCAGCTCCTAGGGCTTCACTGTCCTTTGGAATCAGAAGGCAGGTCCCATTCAGAATTTCAAGAAACTGCTAGCTTAGCAAAAACTCCCTTTCAGCATTCATTTCCTTAATCTGATACCTAAAGGGGCTGCACCTGCTGGTGGCAGGGACTATCCACAGGGATCCCACAGTTCTCTACCCCCTAGAAACTACCCCCCCCCCCCCGCCCCGGACAAGGAGTATGCTCAATGAAAAGGCAAAGTCTCTGGAACCTCTGGACCTCGGCATTCCTCTGAATCTAGTCCTGCAAGCTACACATCTTCAGGCATTGCACCTACGTAGGCCTAGGCCCCAGGAAAGACACGCAGATCAATGAAAGCTAGTTGATACCAGTTCCGTCCCACAGAACCTGCTGCAGTGATGGAAACATTCTGCACCTGCACTGTCCAATAACACAGCAGCCACCAGCTACCTGTGGCTACTGGACACTTGAGATGTGGCTAGTGTGACGGAGGAACTGAATTCTTCATTTTATTTAATTTTAAATAATTTAAATTTAAATCATCACATGTGGCAAGTGGCTACCATACTGGACAGCTCAGGCTTATAAATCTGTAACTGTAAAAAATAACCACTTATTTAGTGCCCTGTTCCACGTACTATTTCTGGCCTACAATAAAAGCTAAAATATAGGTGGTTGTTACTGTTTTTAAATCTCCCCAATATCTCTGTAAAACAGATCTCAATATGTGTCTCTAAGGATGACAAAATAATCTCAGAGAGGCTGAGTGACAGTCCCAAGGTCCCAAAGTCAGCAAAGGGTGAGAGGTTGGTGTGTTTAACCACATGCCAGGGGGCAAGCATGAACTGAATTTCTCTATGTATGTGCACTGCGGGGATGCAAGCATTGTGGGGATGGTCTCCCTGAGCAAGGAGTTTACAATCCAGACAAGGGGAGGACGTGCACCCAGGAGCTGGAATCACCTATGGCAGGTGATAAAGGTAGCTGCCCGGTAGCTCCCAGGTATGACATGTGCTGGAGAGAGCACCAGCCTGGCGCTGGGGTGGCCACGGAAGCTGAATCAAGTGTATACAGTTTAAAAGGCCAATGAAAGCCATAGTCAGTCTTGAATACAACAAGAAGGAGTCATAAAATATAATGATTAACAGCACTGGCTTTGGAATGAAAAAGACGTGGGTTCAAATCCTACTTTGCTACTTACTTGTCATATAACCTTGCACAAGTTCATTAACTTTGGGGCTTCAGTTTCCTCATCAATAAAAGAAGAACAGTGGTAACTGTCACTGGGATGGTCCCATGAAGCAATGCATAAAGAAGAGTTCAGCACAGGGCTCAGCACACAGTCAGTGCTCAATATATGAATCAAAAAAGATGGCGGGGGGGAACCAATGTCCCTAGGAAAATGAAATTTAAAAAAAAAGAACACTCTAGAGCCATCCACTCCTTATACCAACAAGTCTGGATCACAATCTAATAGATAGCTAACAATAGCTAATTTCATGCTCCATCATCTGAATGGCATAGCATCCATGCATAAGAAATGCAAATAGCAACAGAGCATCATTCTACTAAATACACTGACTCAGGTTCTCTGCTCCAAAGGCCTGCCTACTTCTTCTACTACCCTAACACCGACCACCCATCTGCTCACTGACCCCAGTGCTGCCTTTCCCAAGCACCTGGTTTCACCGGCTGGCTGGGTGTATGGCTACAGCATGTCCTCACTGCACAGGCCTGACATTCCCCCTTCTGTCCCTGCCAAAATAGGGTAGGAACAGCTGGTATGGTCTCCCTGCCCCTCCTCCAACTTCATTTTCACTCCCAGCTCAATAACTTGCCTTATGATTATCTTATTCCCAATAACCTTGCTGTAATTAGTTTTAATCTGCCTCATATTAATTAAAAGCATTGTTATTAGCCAGCTTGGTTTGGGGCTTGGGAAGGGGGCAGTGAATAGCTAATAAGATCAACTCAGTGCTGATTAATTATTGATTGGGAGGGATGGAGCAAAGGCCCAAAGAGGGCAATTCCTGACTCATGTCTAAATTCCTAGGAACATGGGCTTTGGCCTCCAACTCAGCAGAAAGGTACCAAAGTCAGACTAAATTGACAAGGCTCCCCATCAGAACTGGGCAGTAATCTCCAATGGAGTTTAGAGCTGCTTGTGACACAAAGAGGAAAGAGACAGACACACATACAGACCCTACATGACACAGGAAAAAAGAGAGAGAGAATGAAAGAGGAAGTAAAAGACAGATCCCAAAACAAAAATTTTTGATTAATTCTTCTAGTCAAAAAAATCAAGATCCAAAGGAAATGTAATGAAATGTAAACAGTGGTTTCTCTAGGCTGTGAGATCACAAGAGTATTTTTTCTTCTTCATAGCTTTTTCTATATTTTTCAAATTTCTTGTGTCAATAACGGGGAAGAAATTTTTTTTAAATCATCCATCCTTCAACATCTTCTACAAACATACAAGTCCGGCTTATTTTTGTTTTTTCAGATTTACAAATAATGGCTGTTTAGGCACTGGACACCAGGCAGCAAAGGACAGTGATTCCTGAGCAATGGGAAACCAAATAAGGTGAACCCTATGATTGTCCCAGTTTACTGCATCAAGAGTTTCCAGGCCCAACGTCAGGAAAGGGAACCCAGGAAGTGCTGGGAGAGAGTTGAGGAGATGGAGCTGGGAGTCCAGGAAGGCCAAAGCAACAAGGGTTCACAGGACAGAGTACTGGAGAGGAGAGAGCTAGACAAAGAAGAAGCAACGGGGATGCGTGGAGCATCCACCTCACATATTCAGCACACGCACATCAGAAAACCACTTGAGGGGTGCCTGGGTGGCACAGAGGTTAAGCGTCTGCCTACGGCTCAGGGCGTGATCCCGGCATTCTGGGATCAGGCCCACATCAGGCTCCTCTGCTATGAGCCTGTTTCTTCCTCTCCCACTCCCCCTGCTTGTGTTCCCTCTCTTGCTGGCTGTCTCTATCTCTGTCAAATAAATAAATAAAATCTTAAAAAAAAAAAAAAAAAGAAAACCACTTGAGTCCAGAGAAAGAACAACCCAAAAAGACTAGGGTTAACAGTAGCCAGTGCTCACATAGGACCTATTTCCACCAGCCAGACTGGAAAATCTTGTAATTCTTGAGGCACTTGTTATAATACCCAGAAGGGGCTTGCCTCAATAATGAGGAATATCCCAAACTAAATTTATTGCTCCATTCCCATCCAATAAATATTAAAAGAAAGGTCTGAAAAAGAATGAAACTGTTTCCAAGTACTATGTGTCCCAAAACAAAGCTTAAGAGTATTTATAATAATACAAAATAATACAAAAAAGTCCAGCACAAAAAAAGATAAAAGTGCAGCGTCTGGCACCTAATAAGAAATTACCAGGTATGCAAAGGAGCATATGACAAAAAATGAGAGGAAAACTAATCTACCAAGACCAACTCAGAACTAAAAATAATAACAATAAAATATAATTTAAAACAACCCAGAACTGAAACCTGTATTAGAATTACTACAGAAGAACATTAAAACCATTATTATAACTGTGCTTCACATGTTCAAAAGTTGAGCAGAAACAAGAACAATATTTTTTTAAAAAGAGAGTGCAATCCAAATGAAAATTCTAGAGATGAAACTGTAATCTGCGATGTTAAAAATACACTGGATGGGATTAATGGCAGTTAGACAATGCAGAAGAAAAGTTTAGTGAACTTGAAGACCTAGCAATAGAAACTATTCCAAATGAAATACACAAAGAAAAAAGAATTTTTTAAAAAATAGAAAGAGATCAGTGATCTACGGGACAAATTCAAGCAACCTAGTAAACATGGAGTTGGAGTCCCCAAAGGAAAGGAGATAGGAGAGGGTAGAGAAAAAATATGTAAAGAAATAATGGCTGAAAATTTTTCAAATTTGATTTTCTAAAAAAAAAAAAAAACACTATAAACCAACAGATCCAAGAATCTCAAAAAGCCCCAACCATAAGAAACATGAAGGAAACTACATAATTAAATTATTCAAAATCAGTAATAAAGAGAAAAATCTTAAAAGTATCCAGAGAAAAAAGATACATCATGGACAAAGGAACAAAAAGAGGAATGACAGCAGATTTCTCACTGGCAACAATACAAGCGAAAGTTAATAGAGCAACATCTCTGAAAGCACTGAAAGAAAACCCAGAATTCTATATCCAGCAAAAACATCTTTCAAGGGACACCTGGGTGGCTCAGTCAGTTAAGCATCTGCCTTTGGCTCAGGTCATGATCCCACTTGATCCTGGGATCGAGTCCCACATCGGGCTCCTTGCTCAGCAGGGAACCTGCTTCTCCCTCTACCTCTGCCCCTCCCCCTGGTTTTGCTCCCTCCAACAAATAAATAAATAAAACATATTTTTTTAATCTTTCAAAAACATAAAGGTAAAATGAAACTCTTTCAGGCATATAAAAGCTCACAGAACTCATCTCCCTGTACAACAACAACAAAAAAAATGGTAAAGGATATCCTTCAGGTAGAAGGAAAAGGATATGGGAGAGAAATATGGATCTATATGAAAGAAGAGAGACTACAAATAGTAACTTCATAGGTGAATATGCAAGAATTTTTTTCTTATATTCTGTATCTCTTTAAAAGATAAGTGACTGCTTAAACAAAAATGATAACAAAGTAATGTGGAGTTTATAACATATGTAAAAGCAAGATGTATTACATTAATAGCACAAAGGCTAGGAAGAAAGAAATGAAAGTACACTATTATAAGATTTTTATACTCGGTGAAGTGGTATAATGTCACTTGAATGCAGAATGTGACAAGTTAAACTGTAAACTCACACAATCACTAAAATAACAAAAAAGTAACAAAGGAAATAAAAGAGAACCATAAAAAATATCCAATCCAAAAGAAAGTATAAGAGGAAACAAGAAATAAAGAGCTAATAGGACAAACAAAAAACAAGATGAAAGACATAAATCTAATATAACAATAATCCCATTAAATAAAAATGGTCTAAACACCCCAATTAAAAGCCAAAAATTGTCAATTTGGATAAAAAAGAAAGATTCCTGGTGTGCCTGGGTGGCTCAGTCAGTTAAGTGTCCTACTCTGGATTTTGGCTCAGGGCATCACCTCGGGGTTGTGAGATCAAGCCCCATGTTGGGCTCTGCGCTGGGCGTGGAGCCTGCTTAAGATTCTCCCCTTCACTCTCTGCCCCTCCCCACTCCTCTCTCTTTCTCTCCCTCTCCCTCTTCTCCCACTCATGCTTGCTCATTCTCCCTTGCTCTCTCTCTCAAATAAATGCCAACACTAATTAAAATAAAGCTGGAATGGTGATGTTTATATCAGACAAGAAAAGTTCTATCCAATTCTACCCAGTTCTATCTAATTCAATTGTGTCACAGCTGAATTCTACCAAACATTTAAGCAGGAAATAATGCCAATTCCACTCAAACTCTTCCAGAAAACTGACAACAGAATACTTCCCAACTCATTCTAGGAGACCAGCATTACCCCAATATCAAAACCAGATGTTAAATACAAGGGGGAAAAAAGGCTACAGACCAATATTCGTTGTGAAATAGATACAAAAATTCTTTTTTTAAAAATTTTTAGCTAATCAAATCCAACAATTTAATAAAAGGCTGTATTCTCATTACATCCTATCAGGTGGTGCACAATTTTGATTTGTCTCCCTACAGGCAATGTTAATTTTGATCACTTCATTAAGATGGTTATCCACCGGGCTTCCTCCCTTAAAGTTACTTATTTTCTCTTTATAATTAAGTATTTTGCAAGAAAGAACTCCCAAATTTTATCAAACTCTCAATTTACTCATCTGTTTATTTTTGTCGATTTGAATTCATGGATTTCTACTTTTTTCCATAGATCACACATCACTGCTACCTCAGCCTCACAGAGGTATTTTGACCCACAATAAACTACACAGGTACCAGCTGATACTTTTTTTTTTTTAAGATTTTATTTATTTGACAGAGAGAGAGAGAGAGAGAGCACAAGCAGGGGGAGCAGCAGAGGGACAGAGGGAGAAGCAGGCTCCCCACCGAGCAGGAAGCCCAACAATGGGCCCAACCCCAGAAGCCCAGGATCATGATCTGAGCCGAAGGCAGACACTTAACCGACTGAGCCACCCAGGCCCCCTGATTAGTTTTTGATATATGTATACATCCACGAAACTGTCACTATAATCAAGCAAGCATATCCACCACTCCCCAAAATGTCCCTTTGTCAAGCTCCAACCCTCCACATATCTTCCATCTCCAGACAACTGACCTGCTTTCTGTCAGTATAATCCAGAATTTTCTAGAGTTTTATATAAATGACATCATACAGTTCATAACTATGTTGGGGGGGCTGGCCTTTTTCACTCAGCATAACTTTTTGAGATCCATTTTGCTGTTGCACGTATCAACAGTTTATTGCTTTCCCTTACTGGGTAGTACTCTACTGTACGAATGTACCGCAACTCATTTATTCATTCATCTGTTGATGTATATTTGGGTTGTTTCCAGTTTTGGAGTACCAATAAAGCTGCTATAAACATTCATGTACAAATCTCTGTGTGGACCTATGGGTAAATACTCAGAAATGTAATGGTCAAATTGTGTGACAGGTAAATGTTACATTTTTATGAAATTAAACCGTTTTCTGAAGTGGTTGTGCATTTTCCATTCCCACCACGGTGTATGAGAGCTCCTCCACATCCCCCATGCTTGGTGTAAGAAGTCTCTCATTGTGGTCATTTTCACACATACATGCGTAATGATATTTCATTATGGTTTAAATTTGTATTTCCCAAAGACTAATGATGTTGAGCATCCTTTCCTTTGCTTACTTGTCATCTCAATATCTTCTCTGGTCAAATATCTGTCCAAATCTCTTGTCCATTTTTTAATGGGTTGTTTTCTTATAATCGAATTACAGAAATTCTTCATATATTCCATATACTTTATCAGATACACGATTTGCAAATATTTTCTCCCAGTTTTAGCTTGTTTTTCCTTTCTCTTAACAACATCTTCCAAAAAGAAGTTGTTTTTAATTTCGATAAAGTAAAATTAACCACTTTCTCTTTTATGGATCATGCTTTTGGTGTTGTACCTAAGAAATCTTTGCTCACCCCAAACTATAGCCATTTTCTCCTATGTTTTCTGCTACAAGTTTTATAGTTTTGGGTTTTTACATCTGGGTATGTGATCTATGTGGAATCAGTTGTCACGTGTAGTAGGAGGTGTGGATCCAAGTTTAATTCTGCATATGAATACCTAATAGTTCCAGTACTGTTTGTTGGAGAGAGAGATCTTTCTACACTGAATTGCCTCTGTCTCATTGTGAAAAATTAATTGTTTGTATACGTGTGAGTCTATTTCTGGACTCCCTTACCTGTTCCATAGATCACTTTGTTTATCTTTACATCAATCCCATACTGTCTTGACTACTATAGGTTTATAAATAAGTCTTGAAATCAAATAGCATTTGTCCTCTAACTTTGTTCTTCTTTTTCAGTGTTACTTTCTGGCACTGGCTCCAAAACCCTCTGCATTCCCATTTGAACTTTAGAATCAGCTTGTCAATTTCTACAAAAGAGCTGCTGGGATTTTGATTGGGATTGCCATGAATCTCTAGATCTATTTGGGGAGAACAGACATCTTAGCAATATTGAGTCTTTCTACCCATGAACATAATACACCTCTCCATGTATTAGGCCTTTTTAAAAATTTCTCTCAGCAATGTTCTGATTCATACATATCATATATAGAAATAGAAATAGAATAGAAATAGAAATTTCTCCTAAGAAAATAATCTAAGACATGGAAAACAGTCTATGTACAAAGATGTTCAGCACAGTGTTAATTATAATAGAAAAACATAGCAGATGCATCCTTAAAGTGGGAAAAGGGAATAGTTAAGTAAATCATGTGACAGTCACACAAAGAAGTATGAAGTAGCTATCTTCAATGGACTACATCATGACAATATGGAAAATGCTAAGAACACATTAAGTGATAAAAACAGTTCATTATATTGATAGAACACTATGGATGTAACAGAACAGTGATAAGGTATATCAAGGGGCATCGGTTGAGTGTCTGACTCTTGGTCTCACCTCAGGTCATGACCTCATGGGTTGTAGGATCAAGCCCCACGTCAGACTCCTCGCTCTCCTCACTAACTGGGGAGTCTGCTGGAAAGATTCTCTCCCTTCTTTGTCCCTCCCCCTACTCACCCACTTGCACTCTCTCTCTCAAAGTGAATAAATAAATCTTTAAAAAAAAACAAAGGAAAAGAAGGTATATCAAAAATATAATGAGTTTGATTTCGTGAAATTATGGGTGATTTTTTCTTGAATCTCTAAATTTTTAAATAACAATTATTGCTTTAATAAATGCTTTTCTATTTTTAAATTAAGAAATAATTCCCAGGGGCTCCTGGGTGGCTCAGTCGTTAAGCGTCTGCATTTGGCTCAGGGCGTGATCTCAGGTCCCTGGGATCGAGCCCCATATCAGGCTCCTTCACTGGGAGCCTGCTTCTTCCTCTCCCACTCCCCCTGCTTGTGTTCCCTCTCTCGCTGGCTGTCTCTATCTCTGTCAAATAAATAAATAAAATCTTGAAAGAAAGAAAGAAAGAAAGAAAGAAAGAAAGAAAGAAAGAAAGAAAGAAAGAACTCCCAAACCAAAAAATTCACCATTTTAAAGTATACACACAATTCAGTTATTCGTACTACATCCACCAAGTTGTACAACTATCACTACTGCCTAATTCCAGAACATTGTTTAATTTTTTAAAATCAATTATATTTTTAATCACACTTCATATATACATGAAGTCATGAAGTCTTTGAAATAAAAAAACTCATCTTCATTCAATTTATCAGTGCTTATTAATAGATGATAAATGTTGTGAACATCCAAGTATGTATGAGTTTCCTATCATCTTATGCTTTACTGACATCTAATAATTTCATATTAAAATGAGGATCAAACTTAAGCTGCCAAATGACCTGTCAGCATAATGCAAGCACAAATAGGTCCTTGATTTATAATGTTCACATACTCTTCTCCATAATCGTTACCATTTGAGCTGTTGATTCCCCATACCAGCAGAGAACAAAAGCTGCAAGACACAAAATCTTGTTCATCACACACTCCACACTAACGATCCTCACTAGTAAATGCACAGTCCCTTGGAGCGCATGAAACCTTCCACACACATTACCTCGCCTGATCAAGGGTAAAAGCCCTTGGGGGGGGAGGGGGCACTATCATTCCCCCCATTACACAGATGTGGGAACTGAGGCTCAAAACTGTTAGGGGGCTTGCCAGGGTTATTTAGCCAATACATAATAGGTAGATCCAGGATTCGAGTCACTGTCTTCGATTCCAAAACCCATCTCTTTCTACTAAACTCTGCTGACCACTACACACACTGTTAAACACTCCTCGTGGGTTAGAAGAACACTCCGGGCAGCCAGTATCTGTTGTGGGCCCTGAGTGTGGCCCTCCCCGCGTGCTCACAATGCCCCACTCGTACCCCTCGCTGAGCCTCAGCTATTTCTCACAGCCAGGCCACACGGCCACCGTGGTGCCTGGTCATGTCTGTGCTCCTGGGAGCTGCTCCAGTAAACCGGAGATTAACTAACTGAGATTAGAAACAAATTCATGAACACACAGGGGCCTGGAAAGCACGAGGCATACAGAGATCGGGGAGTCACTGAGAGAAGGAAGCGAGTGAGGCTCAGGAGGCGTAAGAACTCAGGGCAGCAACTGGGTAAGGCCACAGGCCTGTGCAGCCCAAGGAGGTGGGTCCGGGAAGGGGAGGACACTGGCCACAGTGGGAAAGGAGGACAAGCTTCACTGATAACCCTCCAAAAGTCACCAGGGCCTTCAGTATGAAATTCAAACCCCTACCCGGGCCAGCAGGCCTAGCACGATGCACCCCAGGCACCCGCTGGCTTCATCTCTTGCCCTCCCCACCTCAACAGCTATCCCCCAACCCAGGAACCGGTCGTGTTCTGTGCCATCCTCTGCCCTCCAGCCTTTGCACAGGCCACTCCACAATCTCACCATCCCTCACGCCTTTTCATCTGTCAAAATCCCCGTCAGCCTGGACCCAGGCCTCCCTCCCCTCCCCTCCCCTCTTCTGAGTCCCAGCCTGGCCCATTCTCCTCTCTTCCCCCTCCCCTCTTACAGAAGCAGCCGCTGCCTCCCCTATCCTGGACCTAACAGCGGAGTCCAGAGTTCCATCCCCAGGGTGGCTCTCGGGCCTTCTTTCATCTGCGCCTCCCTAGGACACAACGAGGCCCCGCCCATGCTGCAGCTCTGTGGCCCTGATTGTAGGCTCTGCTCTGGGCCCACATGACAAAAAGCAGGGAGGCAAGTGAACGCGTGGCCAGGTCGCTACCAGACCAGGCTGCCGCCCAGGGTGAGAGGCCCAGAGCAACTGAGCTTCCAAACGTGAGGGACGATGGTGGGACCATCTTTCAAGGGGGAGGGCCTCCTTCCCATAGCCCTCGTCTGTTTCTCAGCAGGGAGCAGACGGACAAACTCCAAGAAGGCCTCCTTGAGGGTCCGAAGCAGAGGCCTTTCCCCTGCAACAGTCAGGACTGAACTCCGTGACGACTCACTCAACAGAAGCCACACAACCATCACCACACAGCACCCAGAAGGTACCCCCACCGCTGCCGCTCCCTCGCCCTACACTCTCCAAGGGGCCGCGGGACGCTGCTTCCGTCAGGAAATGCCACTCCACCAGGAGGTGAGGTCAAATAATGCAGGGGACAGACCATTCATCCTGCAGGAGTCACCCCGGCCAGACTCCCAGGACTCTCCGGGACTCCTCCGGCTCTCCAGGCCTCCCCATCAAGGCCACCCAAAGAGAACCACTACTGACAGCCTGCATGGCTGGACGAGGGCATAGAAGTGACCACAGCACAGCTCTCACGCCTGGGCTCTGACCAGGCCCTGCTGTCGAAGTCCACAGGAGAGGTGGGTGTGAGGGGACAGGGCTGGCACCAGCTGTGCCCTGAGGCCCAGTCTGCAGACTAGGAACACACTGGCAAGGGGAGGCAGAGACTGTCCGCAGGAGACGCTATGGCAATGCTCTGATCAGAGGAAAAACCAGGCTAAACGGTCACCGAGGCCCCACTTGGCGTCTGGTCCTTGGAGAGCCACACCAGGCCTCCAGGGCTTTGTCACATGTCCAAAATCAAAACAAACATCTGTGAAGCGTGAAGTAGGACCCCCAGAACCACAGGCCTTTACCCGGCACCACCTCACACTTGATTATCAGCACTGTGGGAGTGTCGTCGCCAAATCACTAATCCCAAGAGTACTTCAAGCCCAGAAGATCCCAGGGCATTCAACAGGGAAGGATGAGAAGCAGGTGTCTGAGGGGTAACTCTGAGCAATTCTGCAGAGGGGGTGACTGTAGGAAGGTTTTCTGTCCACATCCAGCAAGAATCTAAGAGGACGATGAGGGATACCTGGGTGGCTTAGTCGGTTCAGCGTCTGACTCTCGGTTTCAGCCCAGGTCATGATATTGGGGTCGTGAGCCCTGCATCAGGCTCCACACTCAGCGTGGAGTCTGTGTGAGATTCTCTCCCTAACTCTCCCTCTGCCCCTCCTCCCCCACACTGTTTGCACACGCACTCTCTTTCTCTACAATAAATAAAATCTTTAAAAATAAAAACAAAGACAATGAAATAAAATTTAACATTTAAATAAGTTACTAATATTTATTAACTATTTACTATGTGTTAGGCCCTAAACACTTTATATGTGTTATGTTATTTCATCCCATAACCACCCTATAAGGTAGACACATTATTATCACCTGTTTTACGAAGGAAGAAACAGTGGCTCAAAAGGATTAAATCACCTGGCCAAGGGCACATAGCTATCTTGTGGCAGAGCTCGGACCTAAACCCAGGCAGTGTGACTTCAAGGTCGCAATGCTCTTGGGAGCCTGGATGGCTCAGTTGGTTAAGCATCTACCTTCGGCTCAGGTCATGATCCCGGAGTCCTGGGATCGAGTCCCGAGTCGGGCTCCTTGCTTGGCGGGGAGCCTGCTTCTCCCTCTGCCCCTCCTCCTGCTTGTGTGTGCAGGCTCCCTCTCTGACAAAATAATTAATAAAATCTTTAAAAAGAAAAAAAAAAAGACCACAATGCTCTCTAGCCACAGTGAAACCCTTCTTAGAATACCTGGCTCCTTCAGAAGAAAGGGTTCCGGACGAGAACTCCAGAAACCTGGATTCTGCACCATTTCTGCCCCTACCTTACTGGCCCTGCTGGACAAGTTCTGAACAAATCCTCCCAGCTTTCTGGGCCTCAGCTGGCCTCTCTGGAAAATGAGAGGTCAGGCAGAAGCAGCAACAGTGTGGGTGGCATACAGGTCTCCCCTCTACTGCCACACCCAGGGCACACATCAGACATCACAACACACATGCATATGCTCTACCCTGCGTCAGACAACTGCCACCTACCGGCTGGAGTCAGCGGATGAAATGCATTTGCCTTCCCAGAGCCAGACTTCTTCTAAGGTGTCTTCTGACTTTCAAAATCTACAACTGTGTTACTGGGGTTCTAAAGTCAAAATAATTCTAGCCCCATTGCAACTGGACCGCTGTCCTTACACTTCAATCTTCCTTCTGCAGGATGGACATGATGTTACATGTGGCCAGCTCTACTGTTTTCTCCCGTCTTGGGATGAACAATGCTCCAAGCCAATGCCCGATCTGTGTTACACAGACTGGATGTGCTCTCAATATGTCCTGCCAGGCCCCTTTCCTCTGCTTTTCTAAAGGAGCCTAATAAAGGGGCGATCCAAGGCCATGACAGGATGATAGGATAGGATGAAGGGGTATAGGTTCCTTTACGTGAAGCACTGTGTTTCCAGAAATTTCCAGTTAAAAATGCAAATATGCCCTAGAGGTGATAATAAAAGAAATTATCTGTCATTGTCACCTTGGCAGGAGTTTTTTTTACCTGTCTGTTTTTCCAGCCTCAGAAACTGAGAGCATAATTCTATGGAAAGGGATAGGTTCCAAATATAGGTTCTGTTTCAGAGAAGGCCATCCTAAAAAGAAAGTTGTAGGAGGGGGCATTTGGGGAGGGCAGCTGCTAGTGGCTGAGAAGGCTTAATGAATAAAACATGCATCACAGCTGCCAAGGATACTTGCATTTTAACAGGGAACAGAGTTTTAGGCCAAAGGAATTAATCTCTAATGGTGGAATTACAAGCATCAGCAATGATTTAGGGAGGTATTAAGCAAAGAAAGTTGTTCCAGCATCCCTGAAATCCCAACAAATGAGCTGACGTGAGTGTGCAAGCCTTCAGCACACAGTGAATATGCTGCACATTTAAGAGATTAATAATATTATTACTGGCAACTTGTGAGTCGGCCTGCCAGTGAGCAAGCCTGCCACCACACAGACAAATCCAGATGCCCACAGGAGCCCAGGACATGCACTCCTTGGTCTGGAAAGCATCCATTTGGGAACCTAGTTGCCAGAAACACTGAAGAGAACCCTTCCCTCCATCTGCCCCTTAATCACACACACTGAGAAGACGCATAATTAATTTGTTCTCAACAGTTGCTCTGTGGCTAGAAGAGCGAGGGCATTTCTGGAATGGCAATTACAGACAAGAAAAACAAATGTTAGGCCACAAGCAGAATAACATATCCAGCCAGCCTGCTTCCCCTCCCTTCCCCGCCATCCCTGTTCAGACCATGGCCTTGGGTGGGGGACAGGAGTCTTTTTCATTTCCTCACAACCTAGAGACCTTGGGTGCTGGGAGCAAGGAAAAGAAAACAAAATCCTCAAAGATAAAGGGAAGGAGGCCTCACTCTAACCTCAGAAAGAGGGAAGAGGCACAGAGTTCAGGTACAACGTGAAGGTCAATGGGAGGGGCATTTGGGGTACAGCATAACACACATAGGAATTAGATGAAATTAAAGAATTCTTAGGGGCGTCTGGGTGGCTCAGTCGGTTAAGTGTCTGACTCTTGGTTTCAACTCAGGTCATGCTCTTGGGGTTGTGAGATCAAGCCCTGCATCAGGCTCCACACTGGGTGTGGAGCCTGCTTAAGATTCTCTCTCCCCCTTGGGGCACCTGGGTGGCACAGCGGTTAAGCGTCTGCCTTTGGCTCAGGGCGTGATCCCAGCATTATGGGATCGAGCCCCACATCAGGCTCCTCCGCTATGAGCCTGCTTCTTCCTCTCCCACTCCCCCTGCTTGTGTTCCCTCTCTCGCTGGCTGTCTCTATCTCTGTCGAATAAAGAAATAAAATCTTAAAAAAAAAAAAAAAAGATTCTCTCTCCCCCTCTCCCTCTGCCCCTCCCCTGACCCCTTCCTCTCTAAAAAAAAATAATAAATTAAAAAATAAAGAAAGAATTCTTGCTGATTTCATTCATTGTGATAATGATGGGAACACTTAGAAAACATCAGCTATTAGAGATACACATGGAAATTACAGGTGAGATGGCATGATTTCTGCAATTGAAAACTCTTCAGCAGAAAAAAAATAAATGAAAGAATGATAGCAACATTTTTTTAAGATTTTTTTTAAGATTTTATTTATTGGAGAGAGAGAGAGAGACAGCGCAAGCATGAGGAGGGGACCAGAGGGAGAAGCAGACCCCCCACTGAGCAGGGAGCCTGACACGGGACTTGATCCTAGGACCCCAGGATCATGACCTGAGCCAAAGGCAGGCGCTTAACCGACTGAGACACCCAGGTACCCCTATAGCAACATATTTTAGATCTGGGTGCCGGAGTTTATCATATTTTCTCTCTACTTTTTAATTCATTTGAATTTTCATATAGAGATTCAAAGACAGATCCTAGCCTGCTATTCGTAACCTTTCACTGTGGCCTAGGAGCCCTGTGTTCTCGGCCCAAGCCAGCCTCTCCTGCCTCATTTCACACCACATGTCCTGTCAATCACTCTACTCCATCCCACTGCCCTCCTTTCAGGGCCTTGAACAAGACAAGCTCATTCCCTTCTCGGGGCTTTTAAGGTTGCCATTTCCTCTTCCCAGGGTGCACTGGGCCTGCCCTTGGAAGGGCCCCACACTTGCAGTTTAATGTGAAAGAATAATGCCTGCACCCCAACAAAGATGTCTACACCCTAATCCCTGAAATATGGGACTGTGTTACCCTACGTGGCAAAGGGGAACTCAGGCTGCAGATGAAATGAAGGTTGCTGATCTTGAGATCTTGTGATCAAGAGAAGATCTCAGATTATTAGGTGGGCCTAGTGTAATTACAGTGGTTCTTTTAAGTGGAAGAGGGAAGCAGAAGAAGAGAATCAGAGAGCTAGCAGCATGAGAAGGACTTGGCCGACGTTGCCAGCTCTGAAGATGGAGAATGGGTGCCATGAGCCAAGGAATGCAGATGGAAAAGACAAGGACGTGAATTCTCCTCTAGAGCCTCCAGAAGGAACACAGCCCTGCTGACACATTCATTTTAGTCCAGTGAGAAGCATTTCAGACTCCTGACCTCCAGAACTGTAAGAGAATAAATCAGTATCTTAAGCCACGAAGTTTGTGGTAGTTTGTGGTAGCAGCAATAGGAAACTAATACAGTAGCTGTCTTGAAATTCTTAATTTTATCTTTGAATTTATGTTTTGCAAATGAAGCCAGATGGGACAAAGGAGCATGCACCCGGGGGACTCAGCTCATGCACCATCCTACCTCCCCAGTGAGTTCTCGGCTGCCCACTGCCCACCCCACCCCCAGTGCTCCACCCAGTCTCCCCACCTTCACCCCACAGCCAGGCTGCTCTCCACCCAGGGTGGCAATCAGATTGCTGCCGGGGGAGATCTGCATTCTGCCACAGCCCTTCATCCCCGCTGGGGGCCTGAGTGCAAGCCTAGGCAGGACAGAGTCATCCACATGTCAGGCAGCACCACTCCCCACTCTGGACTAACATCACCAAGGGCAAGTTCAACAGGAGACCCAGCAGGGACCCCTCCCCTGCCCCCAATCCACATCCTGAGCACATTCCAGCACCGAGACTGCAATCTCTTGGGAGCTGCCCATCCACTGTGGGTGGGGGCTGTAGGACCATAGGAAGGGGAGACTGATGTCCCCACCCTCAGCGAGAACCCCACAGTTTCATTTTGCACTGAGCCCTGTAAATTACATAGCCCTGCCTTTTCTGCTAACAATATTCTCCCAGCTCCTCACCTGCTGTTCTTTCATCACTTCTCACTTTTAGCTGGAAAACCCCATATCAGAGAGCCCTTCCCCAGCCCTGCTTCAGTTGCTTTTTATCCTATGACCACAGTTTCTCTCTCTTAGGGCCCTCAGCAAAAGCTGACATAGCTTGTTTCCCTACCTCACTGATTCCCTAAAAAGAGCCCACTATGTGCCAAGCCCTGTTCTAAGTGCTGAGGATACAGCAAGCAGAACAGAGAGACACCTGCCCTCCAGGAAAGGACGTTCTCGTGAGTTCCACTGATTGTTAACTAGCTCTTATCCCCTCAAGAATAGACCGCTATATACCCCACACCTGGCACAGTGCCTGGCCCATAGCAGGTGCTCAATTAAAATTTGCTACATAATTGGGGCACATGGATGGCTTAGTTGGTTGAGCGTCCAACTCTTTTTTTTTTTTAAGATTTATTTATTATAAAGAGAGAAAGAGCAGGGGTAGAGGCAGAAGGAGGAGAAGAGGGAGAGAATCTCAAGCAGACCTCTACTGAGCATGGAGCCCGACATGGCTCTATCCCACAACCCTGAGATCATGACCTGAGCCGAACCCAAGAGTCAGAGGCTTAAGTGACTGAGCCACCCAGGTGCCCCAGAACGTCTGACTCTTGATTTCGGCTCAGGCTGTGATCTTGGGGTCATGGGATCAAGCCCCAGTCAGGCTCCATGCTGTGCATGGGGCCTGCTTAGAACTCTCTCTCTCATTTGCCCCTCCCCCCCATGCACACATGCATGCTCTCTCCCTCTCTAAAAAATAAAAATAAAAAATTTGCTACACAATTGACTGTATGAATAGTGAGCGGTTTAGGTCCTCTGCACGGCGACCAGGCAGAGCACGAAGACATCCCTCTTCTCTTCGTTCTGCAGAGTGTGGGGCATGAGGATCGGGGGGGGGGGGGGGGCAGTGCCCCAGTTCCTGAACCGCGTTGCCTTAAATTAGCCTCACATATGTCCCGCCATATCAGTCAACTGTTTATTTGTACATTTAAGTGAAGTTATTCTGCTAATTGGACATATGTCTCACGATTCTACAAGGAAAAGTCTATTAAAAAGTCTTGCTGTAACAGGCAAGAGCTTTTGAGGGTAGTTTTACTCAGGGACAGGAAGGGAGCTGAGTGGATTTTAATTTGGTAGAAAATAGCTGCTTGGGGCCAAGACGGTGAGAAGCGGGAAATCAAGAACAGGCTATTAGATTATTAATGTGGTTAACAAGCGTCTCCATCAACCTTATAGCTGCAGACTGCCTTCCACCAACTTTATCAGTTATATCATGGCCTCCCATCTACCCCTGCTATTCCAGAGATTCCCATTTTGGGGACATGGACACTGAGGCAGGAGAAGTGCATCCCACCCAAGCCAGTATGAGTTGGGCCTCACAGCCCCTGTGGCCTCACGTTCTGAGCATATGAAGGTGTGAAAATTTTGGAGTCAGGGATAAACAGCCCAAAGGGTTTCGGGAGAGATGGTAGGGGGCTGAGGGGGTGGGAGAGAGGGCAAGGAAAACTCTGGTTTGTCAAGCTTGACAAATGGTTCAAACTCCCTTGGACAGCAAGGAAATCCATGGCTCGGCTGCTGGCCTACAGCAACCCTAGAAGCTCATCCGGTCCCGCTGAGAGAGCCAGGAGTCCCAGTTCTAGGCAAGGGCTCAGGAACCACCTGATTTGTGATTAAATCGAAGACCCCGTAGTGGGCTGAATGGTGGCACCCAAAAAGATATGCCCTTGTCCTAACCCCCTGGGCTTGTGATTGTGACCTTATTTGGAAAAAAGGAACCCTGTACATGTAACTAAGGTAAGAATCTTGAGATGAGATCATTCTGGATTGCCCAGGCAGGCCCTAAACCGCATGACGAGTCTCCTTCCAAGCAAGAGAGGACAGAGGCAGAGACTGGAGTGACACAGCCACGAGGCATGTCTGAAGCCACCAGAAGGAGCATGGCCCCACTGGCACCTTGATTTTGAACTTCTGGTCTCCAGAACTGGGAGAGAATACATTTCTGTTGTCATTGGCCACCCAGTTTGTGATGATTTGTCACAGCGATTACAGGAAGCTAATACGCCTGCTTACTAGCGGTAGACCCTTGGGCAAATCACTTAATCTGTGCCTCCATTTTGTCATCCATAAAACGGGGGTAGATACCTCAGATTGTCGTGAAGTTAAAGGAGATAATAGAGACAACCCTTAGCCCCGTGCCCGTCTCACAGTGCTCGGTCAATACAAACACTCATTCTTAGCCTCAGAAGCCTGCCTGGGGAACTCATGAAAAATACAGTTTTCCAGGCCTCATCCCAGAATCACTGAAAACAAACCTTTAGAGTACGCATCTAGGGATCTGCACTTTATAAGGCTCCTCAGGTGTCTCTGATCACCTGACAGTACGCTGTCCCATTCCCACCTCCGTGACAAGACCGCCAGAATCTCTTGTTTCTGGAAAGCTGCCCTTCCAGATACAGATTTCCCTGCTGTCCTTGGTAACCCACTGCAGTAGAAAATCACCTTAGCAGTAAGGAAGTCCTAGCTCATGCCATCCCTCATCACGTAGCATTGTGCCCCTTCCCGGAACTACGTTTGGCAGAGGAAGAAACAGCTGGGGTGTGGTGGAAGTACCCTACCCAGGGCAGGAAAGGAAACAGTGCAGAGTTTTCAGTGGGAAAAGCAATAAAGCAATGAGAAGCCCAGCCATGGTTAGTCTGGGATGGAGTCTGAGATGGGCAAGGACAGTGTCTCCAGCGGGCGTTTCTCCAGCTCCTGCCCCCTTAGGTATAGGCTAACCCTCGACATGGCATCTTCTCTGGGGAGCAGTGTGCTCTGGCCTCCTCCACCCACCCCACAAGAACCAGGTAGCGGGAGCAGTTGGTGAGCGGCTCTGCGGCCGCAAAGAGCCAGCCTTGTGTGTCCAGGCAGCCTGGGTAGGCAAGAAAGCTACAGAGACACGAAAATGTGGAACTGGCTAATGCTGTTAATTGCACGGACCAGCACATGGCAATGGCCTCCCATCACCAGAAACACAAGGCTTTTTTTGTTTCATTTCAGCTATGGCCTCTGGAAAAAGATCACTGCTTCTGAGCAGTAGCAAATACCATCTCATCAGGCAACTTCAAGTCCGCAGCAGCCCCAAGAGATATACAGGGTGAGCTAGGGGAAGAGAAGAGCTAGAAAGAGAGTGGCCAAACCCAGCATTGGAGAGACCACGACAATGATGGGCGCGAGCCAGAGTTCGGCCCAGCATCTGCTACCAATGGTGCAGCCTGTTTCTCCCAGGGCAACCCAGTACCAGTGACAGTGTGCAAAAAGATGGTAAAAGAGGCGATTTCAGGTGGTACCCAGGACACTTCTTATTTGCGTATGCAGAGCCCCAAAAAAGAGATACCTAGTCTATCAAGCCTGCAATCTTGCTTAGAACAAAGCCAAGTAAAGGAAAAAATCAATAGGATGAAAAACACCCAAATACATGAATAGTTGGTTTCCAAGAAGTACGTGGGAATGACAACCAATGAATTCAAGATAGTGCTTGCTTCTGATTTTATAGGAGGAAGGCTGGAATCAGGGAAGTACCCCAGGGGCTACAATTGTATGGGTAAGGTATTATTTCTGAAATTGTACAGTGAGAAGAGTGAGCACTAAATTATTTCTTTTTTTTTTTTAAAGATTTTATTTATTTATCTGACAGAGAGAGAGAGACAGCCAGCGAGTGAGGGAACACAAGCAGGGGGAGTGGGATAGGAAGAAGCAGGCTTCCAGCAGAAAAGCCCACCGTGGGGCTCGATCCCAGAACTCCGGGATCACGCCCTGAGCCGAAGGCAGACGCTTAACAACTGAGCCACCCAAGCGCCCTAGCACTAAATTATTTTTTATACCTTTCCTTAGGTCTTATACATTTCATGTGGGCTTTTTCATTTCATGTTTTTTTTTAAATACAAGAGGTATGAGGTCCATAGGTCACTGGTAAGTCTAGATCAAGAAGACGTGACATGAGGGGCGCCTGGGTGGCACAGCGGTTAAGCATCTGCCTTCGGCTCAGGGCGTGATCCCGGCGTTGTGGGATCGAGCCCCACATCAGGCTCCTCCGCTGTGAGCCTGCTTCTTCCTCTCCCACTCCCCCTGCTTGTGTTCCCTCTCTCACTGGCTGTCTCTATCTCTGTCAAATAAATAAATAAAATCTTTAAAAAAAAAAAAAAAAAAAGAAGAAGACGTGACATGTGCATGGCCTGCCTAGGAACTATAGGGAAGCCACCACGCACAGAGCGCAGTCTCCAAGGAGAAGCCCGAGTGATGCCATTTTCCTCCAGGATCCCCACAGATGGAAGCAAACCCACCAAGTCTCTTCCCAGACCACGCCAAGGCCCAAGTTGCTAGTCGCCTGGAACTCTCTCCAAATTGGGGCCACCGCGCAAAGTTGTGCAGGTTTGCAATGCAGTACTCAGAAAGGTTTGGGTACAAAGCTAAAAAGGAGGCACTGGGTGCCATTGCAGACTCTGTCTCCCTACTCCACAGGCCTGGTCCTTGGATGACCCAAGCAGAACACATTAAATGCAGCTCATGCTCCTGCAAAACTTACCACAAACTCTGAGAAAGCCAGTCACCAAGACAGCAAAGATTCCCTTTCTCTCCTCCTCTTCTTTGTAGAATATTCTCTGACAAATGTTCCAGGATGAGAAAGGAAAGCAGCAGAAGGGGACCTGAGGGACGGGGTGCATGAAAACTCACCCACAAGCTTGCACACCAGGTTGACAGCACACACGCAAAGAAGAGCGGCACAATATTAGAGCCAACTACACCAGAAGAAGCCTTCGCAGTACGCACCCCACCCTCACTCACCATGCTGGGTCAGGAGCCCCTCCCACGCAAGGCTCCTGCCCCCCTGCCCCCTCCCCTGCCCCACCCCCTTCTTGGCTGGGAGTCAGTTGTCAGGAGCCAGAGCTGGAATGAAGACAAATCGATCCTTCTGCAACTGGTGATTTCACGCCTGCTTCCCCCCACTGGACTGTGGGCAGCTGGAGGGCAGAGGTCAAGTCTTATTTCCCTTCATATCCTCCAAGGCTGGGCCTCGCGCAAGACCCGGCACAGAGCAGGCTCAGTTAAAGTTTGTTTAAATAACAGACGGATGGAAGACCAGTGAAGACATGTCCTCGTGTGGCCAGGATAGTCTCCAGGTTTCAGAGAATATTCCTGAAGAGCCAGGCACGGCTACAGTTCCTCTTGCTGGGCAACAAGATCTTTAAAGCACTTCTTGACTTATCACACCTTCGCTAAGCTGGTAGCACCGTTATCCTCAAAACTGGCAGTTGTTTGGTAGCTTAAGAGTTGAAACCCTTTCCCAAAGCAAAGAGCTAGCAGCACCCACTGGTTCCTCTGGAGGGTCCATACTTCCCTCCACTGGGAATGCAAATTCCAAATCTTTGGTGGATTAACTTTTTGCTTGGTTGATTAAATCTAAAAAGGAATTCCCCAGGGGCGCCTGGGTGGCTCCGTGGTTTAAGTGTCTGCCTTCAGCTCCCATCATGATCCTGGGTCCGGGGATAGAGCCCCATGTCCAGCTCTCCACTTGGTGGGAAGCCTGCTTCTCCCTCTCCCTCTGCCTGCCGGTCCCCCTGCTTGTGTGTCCTTTCTCTCTATCTCTGTCAAATAAATAAATAAGTAAAATCTTAAGGAAAAAAAAAAAAAAGGAATTCCCCAGGGGGAGAGTCTATTGCCCTTCTTCCTCCTCCCCTGTGTTTCCCAAACCCAGCCCAGCAGGAGCACAGCCTCAGGGCTCACATGGGGGTAGATGGACCCAGGGGAGAAACAAGCCAGCAGGGAAGATCTGGATGTCCAAGTCCAAGCCCAAGATCTGCCACAAAACTGCAGGGGGCTTGAGGTATCTGGGTGGCTCCGCTGGTTAGGGGCAACTCTCAATCTCAGCTCAGGCCTTGATCTCAGGGTTGTGCGTTCAAGCCCCACGCTGGGCTCTGTGCTGGGCATGGAGCCTACTTAAGAAAAGAAAGAAAAGAAAGGAAAGGAAAGGAAAGGAAAGGAAAGGAAAGGAAAGGAAAGGAAAGGAAAGGAAAGGAAAGGAAACCCCATCACCCTTCTAGACCTCCAGTTCCATCTGTACATGAGAGGCCTGAGCTAGCTGGTGCTAAAGATGTCTTTCTCAAGGTCAATGGCATAAAAAAAAGGTCAATGGCATAATTATAAAGAGTCACCACCCCACCTAAGCCCCCTACTGTACTCTAACCAATATCCTTGTCCCTCCAAAACACCCTACCATATACCATGGTTCTAAAGGTGGACAACAGATGACCTTTCTCTCTAAACGCAGATTTCAGTAATGTTGAAATTGTTATCCCATACTCAAGCCCAAAGTAGCCCATGTCCTTAAACAAGGTCAGGTATAAGCATTAGCAGAATTTAATGGGCACAAAAGGTTCCTACAGCAAAATTATAACTGCTTCCTGCCTGCAGGTGAGTAAGTACTGCAGGGGAACCTCCCATCTGCTCTATGCGAGCCCCACTAGAGGTGTAGTGCTCCTGACCTCCCTCCCCTCTCGCTCCCTGTGAGAGGAGGAATCACCAATCAGACTGGTGAGTCTGAGAGAAGAAACATCGCGCTCAGCCCACCGCTTCCTCTCACCTCCGTTTTGGGGATCCGCACACACCCGCAGGACACTGGCGCTCCGCTCCTTCCTGCCCTAAGAGGCAGGCCCCCCTGCGAGAGGCTTGTCCTGTCACATCTGTGCCCGTGTAGGTAAGTCTATCAAACTCAGGAGCGAAGTACAAGCCCACTGGCTCACAGACCCACGACACCTGCTCCCGCCCGGCTTTTGTCAGTAATAAGGCTGACATTCTGAGCTCTTCCTGGCAGACACCTGCATCTCCTTGGTTCCGCTTCTCAGACAAGGAGGAGAAGAGCATTAATCATTACCTCCTCAAGCCCAGGTAGTAAGTACTAGTGTAACCAACAGGACGCGCACACTACTGCTGACCTGACGCATCCGACACCACAGGAGTCCAGCGACCTACTCGGAAATAAGGAGTCGGATTCAACTCAAAAGCTTCCCAGTCACAGCAGCAGTTGAGGTCCCCTCCTATATTAGGACTCTGATTAAGAAAGGAAAAGGCACCCGTGATCTCTCTCTCCCTCCCTAGGCACACGTGCACACACACACTCTCTCTCACGATTCTACTCATCATCTGATAGAATAGGAGTCAAAAAATATTCAGTGACTGATGATTTCAGGCATTCTCATTCACTGGAGGCTTAACAACGCTTTACCCAAGAACTTGCCATAGCTCCCTATTACCTCTGGTATAAACCTTGGCCTCTCACCCCTCTGCGACCTAGCTCGACTTCTCTTTGCCAGTATGCCCCTTCTCTCACCCATACCCTAGTCCCCAGTAACAATGAACTAATCTCTGTTTCTTATAGACAACCCGCAAAATTTTACCCATCAACTTCAACCAAAATCACCTGTCCCCAGTGTTACATGTTTCAATCCTACCCACCTTTCTGAACCCAGCTCCAATACCCCCTTAACTCATTCAGTCTCACCCAGATTGGGCCACTCTCTCTGCTCCTATATGCCTCAAGGATGTTAACTATTTAAGGGTATACTAGTTGAACAAGTAAGTGAATATATTGTAGATAATAAGAGGCAGGTTTCTCACTGTGAGAGAAATCAGTTATGCAAAAGGAATGGAAGAGAGCTAAAATTCTGTGAGGTTAGGCTGGAATTGGAGACATCAGTATGAACT
Source organism: Ursus arctos (assembly GCF_023065955.2). NCBI lineage: Eukaryota > Metazoa > Chordata > Mammalia > Carnivora > Ursidae > Ursus > Ursus arctos. The sequence goes on from NW_026622930.1 coordinate 23,683,001, forward strand.
CATGGTTTTTTAACGGATAGGTGTGTGTATGCATGAGTATACACACACACATTTCCTAGCTCTGTCTCCTGGGAGGGCCTACACAATGGCACTCCAGTAGCAATATGCACATCTAGCACCAACATCTTGGTTTCTAAATACGATCTTCCAATGAAAGGAACCAAGTCTCCTTGGAGAAGTGATTGATTCCAGGGCTGGGGCAAGGAAAATACAAGATGAGTCTGAGGATTAGAAAGTTAAGATAGCGGCGGGGGCGCGCCTGGATGGAGCAGTTGGTTGAGTGTCCGACTCTTAGTTTCGGCTCAGGTTGTGATCTTGGGGTTGTGAGATTGAGCCCCACATTGGGCTCTACACTCAGCACAGAGTCTGCTTAGGATTCTCTCTCCCCGTGCCCCTCTTCCCATGTGTGTACTCACTCACTCACTTGCACACTCTCTCTCTCCCCTCCCCCAATGTGAACAAATAAATCTTTAAAAAAAAAAAATTTAAGAAAGTGCTCAGAAAAGAATGGAGACGTACAAAAGGACACAGGAATCAATCTGAAGTAGCTCCCAGTGGCCAAAATTAGAATAATTTGAACAACAAAAATAATGATGGTTTTGGATTGTAACCCATAGAATAATATAAATAATCATAAGTTCATACTGATAAAAATAATTAAATAAACAACTGAAGGAGAAGGGACAGCTCTTCCTTACAGAAGAATGCCAATTAATGAATGCAGAAATAAGGAAAACAGAAAATCATTTACTTGTTCATTAAAATGATAAGGAGCCGTTGAGGCTCCTTATGCCTCTGGATCTCCTCTCTGGCTGCATTGAACAATTCCCAGTGTTTAACTAAATAAAGCTTCTCATCTGTTCCTACAAATTCAGCTGGGGTAAAGGCCACTGCCACCACTTTACAGATAGGGGAGGACAGGTGCTTGGTGGCAGACCAGGAGCCTGAAGGACCAAAATGGCTACAATACTACTCAGCATCATGCAAACCTCTCCTCACCCTGTTTAGACCTTGGAATGTCTCAATTTCATTTCTTTCCTCGAATTACCAGACCTTCCCATGATTTCTCAAACCTTAACTGAGCTTCAAGATCGAGCATGCTTCTCCAAGGTCCCCAGTGTATCAGGATTCCTTTGATTGCAAGTAACAGAAAACTGACCTCAAATCATCTGAAGCAAAAGGAGAATTTCCTGGCACATATGACTGGAAAGTCCAGTGGTAACCTGGCTTCAGGCTCAGCAAGATCTAAGGCCTCAAGTGACACTTCCCTCTACAATACTGACTCCATTCACAGACAGGCTTTCCCCTCATGGTGGCAAGATGGCTGCCAGCAGCTCTAAGTCAACACCCTATACTCGCAGTAATACAGGAGAAAAGGCAGTGTCCTATGGGGGACACCCCCAAAAGTCCTGGACCTGATGCTCACTGACCAACACTGGCTCAGGTGCCCGACCCTGAATCAATCTCTAGGGCCAGAGGAATGGACTCTGCTGATGGCCTAAGTCATGTGCCCACTCTTGGTGCTGAGGGTGGGGTCAGCCTCACTCAAACCTCATGGTGAGTACATGAGATATGGGTGGCTCCCCAAAGGAAGTTTTAGATGCTACTCCCCAAAACGTGAACAGCTCTTGAGCTGAAAAATTAACATACCACAACCCCTTGGTCAGAATCAACCCAGCCCTGCCTCCTCCAGCCCAGTCTGGACATCTATACCAGCTGTGACTTCTTTCTGCCTTGTGCCCAGGCTGGTCCGCACCTGTCATCTCTGGTTATAAGCATCCTGGACACCAGGAGTCCAGTTCTTCCAAGCACCGGGGCCTCACCACACCCCCTCAGCTGCCCAGCAAAGTGCCACTGAGCCCCTTGAAAATACTCCTTCACCTTGGTTCCCACCCCCTCTTGACGTGGAGCTGAGTCACTGAGATACCAGCCGGCCGAGCACCAACCTTGAAAGTACTTCTCTAAGTCACTGTCTCTTGCTCTAGCATACTCCGGGACCTGGGGACGCTGGCTTGACAGGTGAGATAATTATGTTTTACCCTTCACTCATTCCTTTATCAATCACGAAGACAAGAACAGATAAGTATTCCGATGGAAGAAAACACTCCTGCAGTATTTACTCCTGCTCTTCAGTGCCAGACAGCTCCACTTCCCAGGCACAACTCCCAGGGACCAGCCTGCACCCTTGTTATCTGTGCCAGCTACCTCGTGCTACCCTCCTGTCAAGTATCAGGCTGCACTTACCTTCCTGCATTCCCCAGAGCCGTCAACTTCCCCGGGAGCTGCGGCACCATTGCCTTTCCGATGACTTACACGTGAGGGCCACTGTCTGCATGTCACCCATCCCCAGTCTGCTCTGCAGGGAGCTTGCCCCCGTGGCCCAGCCTGCAGCTCTGGTGCAGAATGTCGCTCTGGTCGGCTCTAAGGCCCACAGCACTGGTTAGACGGAGAAAGGTGGATGAGGAACTGCAGGGGGTGGGCCCCAAGTCTCAGAGCCAGGGGCCTGGAGCTCTTCCGACACAAACTAACATTTCATTCATTCATTTGCTCAGCAAACTTTTATTGAGGACCTACTGTGTCCTTGGTACTGCTACTGTAGGTGCTGCAGACACGGAGACAAGTGTCTCTCCTCACAGGGGACCCTTCCTGGTAGACATTTGACTGATTTTTTTTTAAGACTTTATTTATTTATTTGACACAGAAAGAGAGAGTACAAGCAGGAGGAGCAGCAAGCAGAGGGAGAGGAAGAAGCAGGCCTCCCACTAAGTGGGGAGCCCGACTCAGGGCTCGATCCCAGGACCCTGGGATCATGACCTGAACTGAAGGCAGACGCTTAACCAACTGAGCCACCCAGGCGCCCCAACATCTGACTGATTTTTGATACCTGCTTCACACTTACACTTCACAACACACTGTCTCAGATATTATCTATATTAACCCTCAATATGTGGCAGAGCCAACTGTAGTTTACAGACAGGAAAATGGTAGCACCAAAAGCTAAATGACCACCCTAAAGACAGAGCACAAATTCAGGTCTTCCGCATACAAACGTCACACCCTTTCTAGGTTCCCTCCCAAGGAAGGAGCTAGCAGGGTGCATCTGGAAAGAGACATGAAATCAACTCAGTCCTAGGCATCATCACTAGAGGTAGAAAATACAAAAAAGATGACCCAATCCCTGATCGAAAAGAATCCATAGTCTAAAGTGAGAGAAAGACATGTAACCAATTATCACCTGTGGTAGGAACAAAGAAGACAGAGTGATTAAATTCAAACAGGAAGATATCTGGGGGAAGATACATAGGACATGATGATTACTTCCAGGCAGGAAAATTGGTACCTGAGGAACAGGGAAAGGAGGGTCATTTTGGATGTTCAAATGTTACATACTTTGAATTGCATGCCATGTAAATCTGTTTCCCATTAAATGATACTTTGAGGATTCAATCAGCCAAATCCTGAATATGGAAAATTCTACAGGGTAAATGATCTGCTTTCTTCAACAAGCAAATTGCTCAAAAAAAGAGGGAAGGGAAATAAAGATTTGAGAAGATTTTGGTTGATGCTTCCTAATACAATATATGCACCTCGTTTGAATCCAGACTGTAATGCACCAATTTTAAAAAGACATTTTTGGGACCAGGGATATTTGAGTATAAACTAGCTATTAGAAGTCATTTAGGACATACTATTAATTTTGTTAATTATTATTATCATATTGAAGTTTTTTTAAAGTACTTATCTGTTAGAGATAGAGACTGAAAGATTTTATAGAAGAAATAATATGATGCCTGAGATTTGCTTTTAAATATTTGAGCAAAAATAAATAAATGAATTAAAAATGAATGAATGAATGAATGAATGAAAGGGCAAGTAGATGATAGAAGACTCACAAAAGGTTGATAATGTCTGAAGCTGGATGACAGTTCCATAAGGGTTCATTATACTATTCTCTCTACTCTTATTAATGGTTGAAATTTCTATAATGAAATGTTTAAATAAAAATTTTAAAATTAATTACCCCGCCCACCAAGAATAATTGAGAAGGAAAGTGTCACGCAGGAAACGTATCTGAGCTGTGTCCAGAAGGATGACCAGAAATTTTCTAAGGGGCCAAGGGCATTCCAGGCTGAGCAAAGACATACAGATCCATCACAAACCTCTCTCTGGAGGAAACAAAAGTATCTACACTTGACCCCAAACTCAACTTACATCCAAAAAAAAAAAAACCACCCTCTTGCTTGATGCCCCAACTCATCTCACTGTAGCATCAAAATCAACTGACCTATTCCAAGTGAGGAAAGAGGGTGTGGGGTCGACAGCTCCACTCAGCGGCCTAGCAAGAAGCCCCAGTGTAGCCTTGAGAGGACAGGAAAGCAATTAACCTCTTTCAATTGGGTTCTGCCTGACAAAGCACTTCAGAAGCCAACTGAGTTATCTCAGGAACAGAGACTTCATCCCTCCTGAGTCATCCTAGACACCTTGTGCTCCCCAGAAACACACACCAGCCTCCCCAACAGTGCCTTGTAGATTAATAACCTCAGGACCACGGGATCCAGCTGATGTCGGGCTGGCAGCCTAGCCCATCAGCACAAAAACATGTCCAATGAGAAGGTCCTCCCCTCCTCACTCCCAAGCCCGTAGCCTCAATCTCCACACAGCCCCCTGCTCACCTCCAGCTGCACACAGCACGCTCGCTGGCTTTGCAGCTACTGCAGGACTTACCCAGTCCTGGCCTGGCTCCGATGGGTCCCCTGGGCTCCTTACCTTGGATCGAAGCTGCAAGTACTCCTCTGAACCATAGGGGACACTCCTCAGGGAGGTGAGATAGTCATAACTGATGACAGCTGTCTGTGAACCAAGGAAAAGAAAGGCTTAGTGCCTGGGCATCAAATATTGCTCCTCGGCCCCTGCCCTGCAGCTGCAGGCCCCTGACACAGGCAGCATATCCTGAGAAGGAGACAACCCCTCCGCTAAGATGGTCTGCCCCCCAGATCTTAGCCTGGCTGTCAATCAGGGCTCTGCACAAATGCCACCTCTGTAGAGAGCCCTAATCTAAGGCTGCCCCACCCACCAGCAACTCCCTATTATTTATCATAACAACATTATCATATCCAAAATTACCTTGCTCATTTGTTTCCTTGTATGTGGACTATCCTCTCTTTGCTAGAATTTCAGCTCTATAAACACAGAGGCCTGTCCTTCCCATTCATCACTGTACCCCCAGCACCTTTTTACTGTGCCAGGCACATAGCTAAATGCTCCATAAAGACTAGTTTGTTTGTTTGTTTGTTTGTTAAGTTTTATTTATTTATTTGACAGAGAGAGAGACAGCCAGAGAGAGAGGGAACAGTAGGGGGAGTGGGAGAGGAAGAAGCAGGCTCATAGCGGAGGAGCCCAATACGGGGCTCGATCCCGGGCCCTGGGATCACACTCCAAGCTGAAGGCAGCCGCTTAACTACTGAGGCACCCAGGCGCCCCTCTGTAAAGACTAGTTGAATGAATGCTGTTGGATAAACTTATTATCCTAAATAAACATTGTTTTATATTCATGTTGCTCTGAGAGCCTGAGTTTTGATTCTGGGTCCCTTGGCCAAAAGTCCAAGAGAAGTCCCCATATCCTTGGTGAATCAGAAAATTACAGGCTTCCAGATATCGCAGACATGGAGGAGGCTGGAGGACTACCCAGGCCACAACATCTTTTAGAATTCTACTGAGCAACTGAGGCCCAGCTTGCAAGGCTGATACTGAGAGAAGTCTATGCCCTTGTCTACACCCCTAAAGCTTTACTCCACTCAACATAAACGTGTTAAACGCCAACCACAAGCAAGAGGTGGTCACTGAACAATGCACAAGGCCAATCAAGACCGGAGCCCTGGACTTCAAAGAACGCACAGCCTAGTGACTGGTTTATAAAGCACCGGTAAATAGCTTCCGGGCTCATTTCCAGCTACAGTTGGCCCCTGAACAACATGGGTTTGAACTGTGTGTGTCCACTTACACATGGGTTTTGTTGTTTTTTGTTTGTTTGTTTTTTGTTTTGATAAATTGCAATACGGTACTGTAAATGTATTTTTTTTCTTCCTTAAGATTTTCTTCATAACATTTTCTTTTCTCTGGCTTACTTTACCGTCAGAAACAGTGTATGATACACATGACATACACACAACATGTTAATCAACTATTCAAGTTATCTGTAAGGCTTCTGGTCAACAGTAGGCTATTAGTCGTGAAGGTTTTGGGGAGTCAAAAGTTATATGTGGATTTTTGACAGCATGGGTGTTGGTGCCCTAACCCCCAAGTACTTCAAGCGTCAACTGTATACAAATCCCTAAGGTTCCATCAAAGCCTGCTTCTCCGAGGGCACTGATCCTGACTCCCAGCCTACAGGTCTCACTCCTGTGTTTGAGGTCCCATAGCAGCAGTCACCTGAGTCACACATCTTGACCCCATCCATGGCTTTAGATTGATTGTTTTTTGACCCATTCATGTGAGCACTCCGCAGTCATAAGCTCCTTCAAAGCTGGATTGAGGTGGGACGGTTCATTTCTACCTCTCAAAGCATGTAAGACAATGCTGGGCCCCCAAAAGGCCCTCAGTAAACACTCGGGAATCATTTTATATCCCATGGCCTATTTATCTATTTATCCATCTAGGTTCTATGACTAGCTCAGGAGAAGACTTCACAACACTGAGGTTTAAGGAAACAATCAGACAACAACCCAAACAGACCGTGTATCAGAATCTATCCACACCAAGGGGAAGAAAGGACGAGCTCATCCTGCAGCAAAGGAGGAAAGAGAGCACTGAAGCATGTGGCAATCTACCCACCAATCGGGCAGTTACACATGCATGTCCGATGCATAGGTTGCGTTGCTCTCAGCAGCGTTAAGAGGACATGATCACACAGGAAGGATGCTCCCGGGCCACGGGAGAAAAACCTCTAGTGGTGAAATATTCACCTCAGATTCTCTGTTAGTTTGGGGGTTGGAGAGGGATCGTCACAGTCCTCCAAGGCCCAGCTGCTCTGAAAACAAGCCCTGCCTCAGGAGCCACGCACACTAGCTCACGGGAGGGAAACCAGGGTTTCTGATAGAATTTCATCAAAGCTGCAGAGTCTTTCCATATGCATTGGCTGAGGAGTACCGGCCCAGGTCTGTCGCTAAAATAAGACACAGAATCTAAAAAAATTAACATAAATAAAAATAAAAATAAAAAAGATACAGAATCTAAAATGTAAAGGCTTCACAACAGAGACCGTGTGCAATCCCATTCTATAGGGGTTTGTATGACCGAGGTGGGGCATCCAAGAATACAGACACAGGAGGGCACGCAGCCATGCCTGTGCAGCTGAGCCGAGGGAGCCCTGCACACGGACGGGTGCACGTGTATCTCCACGTCTGCTCCGTGCATGAGAAAAACCTACCGTAGCAACTGCGCGGCCCACCCTCACAGCACCAAAGTCATTAGGATCCAAGTACTTGTTACTGTAGAGGTAGAGGCCCGAGGCAGCCAGAGCCGCGCCGGTCCACGAAGCAAGCTGGAGAGCCCTTCTGGCCATGCTCCCAGATCCTGCGGAAGGAAAGGTGACAACAAGGGACAGCTGAGTTCCATAGTTAGTCAGACCAGCGCTCAAATTCAGGCTCTGCCACTTAAATGGATTACACGACCTCGGGTCGTTTTCTTAATCTGGTTGAGCTCCGCTTCCTTACTTGTAACACGGGATGATGACTACCTCAAAAGTTGTTGGGATAAAATGAGATCGTATATATAAAATGCTTAGTGCAGTATCTGGCACAAGTCAACTCTCAAAGTCATTATTCCTTGCACAGGTACCTTGCCAGGTACCGCTCTAGGCACAGGGGGTGAGGCAGCAAAACAGAGTTCTGGCCGACATGGTGCGTATGCTGTAGACCGCACAACAGACCCGCAGCACACAGACATGATAGAAGAGCAGCGGGTATTAAGTGTGGAGAAGAAGATCAAAGAGGGTAAGAGGAAGGAGGATGCATATGCACAAAGATGCTATTTTAGATAGGGCAAGTGGCAGAGTGTGCTAATCCTTGTTATTTATAACCATTATTTTACCACCGCGCACACATAGGTGTCATTATTAACCCTCCGTGCCCAGGTTGGAAGTGCTCAGGCCGCAGCCAAAACGGCAGCTCGTCACAATCAGCCAGAGAAGCTCTCTACGTCTGGCTGATTTCCAAAATATTTATTTCAGTTAGAGTAAACTGCCCCTTGTCTAGATCGTGAGCTCCCTGAGGGCACACGCCATGACTGTTATGCTGTCCACTCACAGTCCTGCAGGGCACTCTGCGATTAGGGATCAATATCCACCTGCTGAGTTGATCTGCTTAACCAGACGCATTCCCAGTCAGTGGGATCAAGTGGGCTCAAGGCTCTCTGACGCCCTTCCCCATCCTACTTGTAGCAGCTCAGTCCACCAGGTGGACTGTTGGAGCTTTGGGGGGCCACTGTGCCCCATAGGCTGTTTCCCCTTCAATTTCTGGGAACTCTGCATCAGACTAAAATCCTTGACCACAGCTGCAGGCAGCAGGAGAGAAGTCCCGCCCAGGAGAAGTGAATCACCGAGCCACCCGCATGTGCAAACCCTGTACAGATGCAGCAGGAAGATTCAGGTCATCCCTGTTTGCTTCTGCTCTGGACTCTGCCTGTGACCAACCCCTCCCTATTCTGTGCCTCTGTTTCCCCTTTGTAGGAAACTATTGCCTTGTCTTCATTTTCTTTAAAATCTATTTGGACTCATGTCTCAGTATAGCCACAGACGTTTTTTTAAGTAGTCACAGGTATATCTTTTTACCCTTCTTCTACTTTCAACTTACATTTTATACTATTTCTCTAAATGACATAGAGTTGATTTTTTCTGCTTGCATTTAATATAACTTATGTATGTAGATTTAATTTTACTATCTTCTTCCATTTCAAAAATGCGGATTTATTACACCACATTAACAAAATGAAGGATAAAAATCACATAATCATCTCAACAGATATAGAAAAAGCATTTGACAAAATTCCACACCCATTTATGATTAACAACTCTCAACAAAGTAGGTACAGGGGAACATACCCCAACATAATAAAGACCATATATGACAAGCCAACAGCTAACATCATACTCATTGATGAAAGGCTGAGAGCTTTTCCTCTTAACATCAGGAACAGAAGAAGGATGTCAACTCGCACCTCTTTTATTCATCATAGTACTGGAAACCCTAGCCAGAGTAGTAGGCAAGAAAAAGAAGTAAAAGCCATCCAGACTGGAAAGGAAGAAGTAAAACTATCACTATTTGCAGATGACATATTATACACAGAACACCCTAAACAACCCGCCAAAAAAAAACTGCTGGAATAAACAAATTCATTAAAGTTTCAGGATACAAAATCAGCATGCAAATACCTGCTGTGTTTCTCCACACTAATAGTGAATAAAGAGAAAGAGAAATTAAGAAAGCAATCCCATTTATAATTGCATCAAAAATAAAATACCAAAGAACCAATTTAACCAAGGAGGTAAAAAACCTGTACACTGAAAATTATGAGATATTAATGAAGAAATTAAAGACACCAATAAATGGAAAGTATTCTGGAAAGAATACTGTTAAAATTTCCATATTACCCCAAGCAGTCTACAGATTCAATGCAATCCCTATCAAAATTCAAATGGCATTTTTCAAAGAAATAGAACTATCCTAAAATTTGTAAGGAACCACAAAAGACCCAGAATAGTCAAAGAAATCCAGAGAAAGAAGAACAAAGCTGCAAGTATCATGGTCTCTAATTATACTATTATATTACAAAACTGCAGTCATTGAAACAGTATGGCAGTGGCATAAAAAGAGAAACATAGATCAATGAAACCCAGCAGAGTCCAGAAATAAACCCATGGGGAAAGGACAGTCTTTTCAATGAATGGTGTTGGGAAAACCAGATGACCACATGCAAGAGAATGAAACTGGACCCCTATCTCATACCACACACAAAAACTAACTCAAAACGGATTAAAGACTTGAACGTAAGATCTGAAAACATATAACTCCTAGGAAAAAACATAGGCAGTAAGCTCCTTGACACAGGTCTCAGCAATGACTTTTTTAATCTGACACCAACAGCAAAAGCAACAAAAGCAAAAATAAACAAATGGGACTATGTTAAACTAAAAAGTTTCCACACAGCAAAGGAAACCATCAACAAAATGAAAAGGCAACCTACGGGATGGGAAAAAATATTTCTAAATCATATATCTGAAAAGGGGTTAATATCAAAAATATATAAGGAACTCATACAACTCAATAGTTTTAAAAAATCTAATTAAAATATGGGCAGAAGATCATGAATAGACATTTTCCAGGGAAGACATATAAATGGGCAACAGGAATACGAAAAGATGCTCAATGTCAGTAATTATCAGGGAAATGCAAATCTAAACCACAATGAGATATCACTTCACACCTGCTAGAGTGGCTCATATCAAAAAGACCAGAAATAACAAGTGTTGGAGAGGATATGAAGAAAAGGGAACTCTTGTACACTGTTGATGGGAATGTGAATGGGTGCAGCCACTCTGGAAAACAGTATGGAGGGTCCCCAAAAACTTAAAAATAGATCTACCATATGATCCAGTTATTCCACTTCTGGGTATTTATCCAAAGAAAACAAAAGCATTAACTTGAAAAGATATATGCATTCACATGTTCACTGCAGCATTATTTACAATAGCCAAAATACGGAAACAACCTAAATGTCCATCAATGGATGAATGAATAAAGAAAATGTGACATATAGGCAAATATAATGGAATATAATTCAGCCATAAAAAAGAATGAAATCTTGCCTTTGTGATATCATGGATGGACCTGGAGGGTATCATGCTGAATGAAGTAAGTCAGAGAGAGAAAGACAAATACCATATGATCTCACTTGTGTGTAGAACCTAAAAAACAAAACAAAACAAAACAAAAAAAACTCAAATACAAAAAACAGATTGGAGGGGGTGGGCAAAATGAAGTAAGTAAAGGGGATCAACATATACAAACTTCTTTTTTTTTTTTTTTAAGATTTTATTTATTTATTTGACACAGAGACAGCCAATGAGAGAGATAGCCAGTGAGAGAGAGACAAGCAGGGGGAGTGGGAGAGGAAGAAGCAGGCTCCCAGCAGAGGAGCCTGATGTGGGGCTCAATCCCAGAACGCAGGGATCACGCCCTGAGCCAAAGGCAGATGCTTAACAACTGAGCCACCCAGGCGCCCCAACATATACAAACTTCTAGTTATAAAATAAGTAATGGAGAAGTAATGTGTGGCATGGACTGTAATTAATAATATTTTATCATATATTTGAAAGTTGCTAAGTGTAAATCCTAAACGTTCTCATCACAAGAAAAAAAAAATTGTAACTATGTGTAGTGAGGGAGATTATTTAGATTTACTGCAGTCATCATTTCCCAATACATATAAATACTGAACCACTACATTGTATACCTAAAACTAATATGTTATATGTCAATTATACTTCCATTTAAATTTTTTTTAAAAAAACACACAAAAATGTAGATTCTGAGGTCCATCCGCTAGCCCACTGAATCACCAACTCTGGGGGTGGGACTCAGGAACCTCCATTCTAATAACATAACGGGTGACTTTTATGCAAGCTAAAATTTGAGAACCACTCTTCTAAATATTTTCTTTTTAATAAAGAGGCTGCATGTGGGGGCGCCTGGGTGGCACAGCGGTTAGGCATCTGCCTTCGGCTCAGGGCGTGATCCTGGCATTATGGGATCGAGCCTCACATCAGGCTCCTCCGCTATGAGCCTGCTTCTTCCTCTCCCACTCCCCCTGCTTGTGTTCCCTCTCTCGCTGGCTGTCTCTACCTCTGTTAAATAAATAAATAAAATCTTTAAAAAAAAAAAAAGAGGCTGCATGTGTTCAAATCCATCATTGAAACTATGCCCAAAAAACAAGCCTTCTAAGTTTATCATACTTCCTCCCAACCCCAGGTATCTGCGATCACCCCATAAGAGTGACTGCAAACAATTATTTTTAAAGAAATAATGTAAGAAACTCATTTGTTCCCCTAAACACAAATGCTCTGGCCCAGCTCTTTGTTCAGTTCCTAACTCTGAAAGAAAGGGGTGTCTAAATAAAAAGAAATTAAAACCTTGCTTTTTGTAGAATGGGCTTTATTTTCTTTATATATTTTTTAATATTCTCTTTATTTATGAAAGCCTCTCTAGCCCCACATCATTCCGCCAGCTTTTAATTTTTTTTCCGCCAGCATTTTAATAAGCCAAGGGCTCCTTCCAGACAAGAGACATGGTGGTTGAGAACATGCACTCCAGCAGGCCTAGGTTTGAGCCCCTACACTTACTTACCAACTGGGTAAGCAGGCAAATTGCTAACTCTCCCTGACTCTCGTGACCTTGTCTATAAAATGGGGATGATGACGGCAGTGTCTACTAGATGGGGTGGTGAGGGACGAGGAAACCATGCAAAATGTATAGCCAGGTGCCACCTACACAGTATGAACACAGTAGCAACTGCTATTACCACTCATCTCTTATTATTATAATTAACATGATGATGACTATTATCAATTATTTCCTCTCCCAATGCCATGCTTTGGTAAAGGACCTTACTTACTCCCCGCCTATCAACCTCTGGAGGACTTCTGCAGGCCTCACTTCTAACATCCTGGCAGGCCCCCACCTAACCCTACCTTTCACCTTGCTCTCTACACCCTCTGCCTATAGTGTTTTCTATCAAAAAGGGCAGCATGCTCAGTTCACCCTCTACCTTGTCCGCCAAGGCATGGGTTCCCAGCTGGACCCGGAAGCAGGCCTTACACTGGGCTCCATGTCCTCAGCTCCTTATACATCTTCCTTCTTTAAGATCATCAGTGCAAGAATGTCCATGAGGGGTGATCCAGGGACCGTTCCCATCAGGGCCTGCAGAGAAGCCCACATTAAAAAGGTCATATGGGGGGGGGGGCACCTGGGTGGCTCAGTCGGTTAAGCACCTGCCTTTGGCTCAAGTTACGATCCTGGAGTCCCGGGATCAAGCCCCATTTCAGGTTCCCTGCTTAGTGGGCAGTCTGCTTGTCCTTCTCCCTCTGCTCCTTCCCCCTCCCCACTCCTGCTCTCCCTACCTCTTCCTCTCTCTCTCTCTCTCTCACTCTCTCTCTCAAATAAATAAATAAAAAGGTCATATGGAGCCACTGGTGGCCAGGAACTCAGCCTCTGGAGCCAGGAAGAATCCTGCTCTGCTGCTCACCAGTTGTGTGACCCTGAGCAAGTCACAACCTCTTGGAGCCTCCCATGTAATTATCTACAAAAGAGAGCTCTTGACAGTACCTCCCTCCTAGGGTCACTGTGAACATTAAATGAGATGCTGCTTTAACATAATGCCTAACAGGGCACCTGGGTGGCTCAGTCAGTTAGGCATCTGCCTTTGGCTCAGGTCATGGTCCCAGGGTCTTGGGACTGAGTCCCGGGATCAAGTCCCATGTCCGTCCACCTGCTCGGAAGGGAGTCTGCTTCTCCCTCTACCCCCACCCCCCTGCTCATCTCTCTCTCTCTCAAATAAATAAAATCTTTAAAAAAAAAAGATAACATAATGCCTAACATATTAAGAAATAAGACTTCTTTTCCTTAGTGTTATTTTAAACTTCCTTTCTTCTTCCCAGAGACACTGACAAACTGATGTAGAAGAACTCCTAGCACCTGGGAGACCAGGATTTGGCACAACCTGTACAATTTCTAAAGCAGGGGAGGAAGGCCACCCTATCTTGCTTTAACTGCGCAACCATTCCCCCTTTCAAACCATTTCCCCACATCCCATCTGACCTTTACTTTCCGTCCAGGTCATCATCATCCCAACCTTCACGTGCACACATATTATCCCACATCCCCTCCACCAATGACAATGTCCAAATTCTCTAGCAAGGCATCCAAGACACACCCCTACTCTCATTCCACCCAACCTTGCCAGCTTCATCTCCCAAATACCTCTTTACACTCAACAACCCCCCATCCTTCTCTGAAGGATTTTGTGAGCCAGTCGCTTAGAGTGAGTTGCTCCTTCCTATCTGGTCTTATTATGCACTGCTTTTTTCTCTGAAGATCTGGTCCTGTATCTGCCTCTTCTACTGCATGCAAAGGGCAGAATTTGTTAACATATTACATAACTAATTAACAAGTCTGCTAACAAATACATGATTGAGTGAGTAAAAGAATGCATTTTGTCCCCATCTATTCTCAACATGGCAACTTCAGCCCAATTATGTACTCCCCTCCTCTCAACTCCCTAATGGCCCCCACCTCACTCAGATGAAGACCCAAGGCATCGCCCTACAGAGGGCAGCCCTAGACAATATATAAAGTGATGCCTGTGGCCAGAAGTGGCCCAGGGCTACAGTTTGCCAAACCTGCCTTAACATAACAGATGCCCCAGAAGTATTTACTGAATGATTCAAGGGAGAAACTGTACCCCATGAGGGCCTGCACTGAGCCGGTAACAACACAGGTCCCCAGGTGAGAATCACCCCAGGGCTGTCAATTGGATGCCATCCTCCCCCAGCTATCCCCAGCACCACCTCCCAGCTCTTGCCTCTTTTAAACCCTATCTTCCTCATGCACCATCCTCCAGGCCTGTCCCTGTGGGCAACGAGGCTGCCCCTAGCCTTGAGATCACCCACCCTGGGAGGGGAAGCCTCAGCCAAGCAGACACAATTCCCAAGACCCGGTTTTCATGCAAATGTCCTCAGTAATAAAAGAGGTGGAAATTGAAAAACATAAAATAGATGATATAGGAGCCAAAGTACATCTAAATAGATTGGAGCTGGAGTTTTCCATCAGGTGTTGGTGGGTCTTTAATATGTAAATGAATCGCTTCCCTCGGGGTATTTTAAAAGACCCTGTCAGCCGTGAAATATGTCTGTCGATGAAAAACACCTTTCATTATTAAACCCTTTGCTAATGAATCGACTGCCCTGTTCTGTTTGCTTGTCTGACTTTCACCTGAGTAACCTCTCACAGGAGCACTCACTTTTGGGGAGGGAAGGGAGCTTGACGACACCACACGGAGACCCTAACACCTAAACGTCGAATAACAATATTAGCAATGACTAACCTTTACAAAGCCCCTTGCACTCATTATCTCCTTAGATACTCCACACAACCCAGTAAGATGAGACAAATATTATTATCATCCATAGGCATAAATAAGGACAGGAAGGAGCAGAGGGGATGAGAGATTTTCCCAGGTGACTCAGCTAGGAAACGGAAGCGTCAAAGCTTGAGCCCATCTATGGCACATGACCTCCTTCACGGACTTGCAGGGTTCCGTTCACCACTGTTCTTACCACTGTTCGCAGGTAACCGTGTCAGTCACTGTGGGCAGCGACTTTGATTTCTGACCCAAACAATGGCAGCATGTAGAAGACATTGCGTGGAGCCCTGGAAATCAACATGTCAGAGTATCAACTGGATACTCGGGTTCACCAGAAACAACCCATCCCAGTCTGTGAGACATTTAGGAGAGCTGTGTTATTGTTGGATCTTCAAGAAGAATGGACTCCATCTTGCTGGACCATAAAGGAACACCCCAATGGGTGATGAAACAAGGCAAAAGGTCAAGTGTGGAAAGTTCTACGAATGGGAAGTTGACTGTCAAATGAAATGTCCATCCCCTGGACACAACTAAACGGGGAACCAACCACTTACTATTTGTGGTGGGCCAATAAGTGGCTAGGCCACCCACCCACAGCCTTCTCCCCATGCCACATCCCAGGACAAGAAGCATGGAATCACCGTTCCCTGCTTGGTGCACAGGTGAGAATGGCCAGAGGAAAAGCACTTTGGGATCTAATTCTAGCAATCCCATAAGTGACCACAGCCTCCTCCCATTTCCTAAGGAGGCTATTAGAGAAATTGATTATTATTTCTTCTGGTCTGCTCCCAAGACTGGAACAGACCCAATAAGAGTGATCAGGTTTTCAGGAAAACCTGAAAATGTTTCCTGATGTGGCTAAAAAGCAAACAAGATAGATGATACCATCATGTCTCAAGTCTGGAAAGATGCAGAGCCGATGCAGGGACCATATAGTTGGTCTGATCAGGTTTCTAACCTGCCCCGCCACCAATGATGCAGCCCAAATGTAATCATATTCCCTTTCCTAGGGTTTGATGCCCAGAAGGTGGCTGAATCAATATTGATTAAAGAAAGAAATCCCTGGCCGATGCCAAGGTCCCACAGCAGACAGGGAAAATAAATCTCACCCAAGCAAGGAATAGAAATTCTCCACTCAGTTCATCCTGAAAAAGTGGGGACTCAGGGAAAACAGTGGAAAACCAAACATAAAGAGCACGTGCCAGGTAAGAGGTGGGTCACTGGAATCCCTCTGACACAAAAATCTAAACCCAGGAGATTTAGTGAGTGAGTTGGGGGCCAGGGGTCTGAGCAGAGAGTGGGGGAATGGATGTCAGAACCAAGCACTATTCTTATCTTATAGGTCCTTGTCTGACAAGAAAATGTATCTAGCAGGAAGGAATAAAACGCAAACTCTCCCAGCAGGGATCAAATCTTACATCTGTGAGGGCTACTGAAAAAGAGCCAATCCAATAACAACACAATAGAATATGATGTAACCCAGGAAAAATGACGCAAGTGTAGAATTCGTGAAAATCTGTATATACAACAATGTAGGGGCAAATTAACAGCGTACACAGTAATATGCACATGTTTACCATAACTATAAAAAGTTAAACTGGCAAACAAGGACACAAAGGCCCATAACCTGGTGTGAAGAAAGAGTTGGTGCTTTAAGTTCACAGGACTTTTTTTCCTATAAAGCAGTAGTACTCAAAAGTAAGTCCCGGGCAGCATCTCCATCTCCTAGAACATATTAGAAATGCAAATTTCTGCTCCCCATCCCAGAGCTGGTGAATCAGAAACTCTGGCGATGGGGTCCAGAGTTCCGTGTACTAACAAGCCCTCCAGGTGATTCTGATGCAATTTGAGAAACTGAGAAATAAGAAAATGCTTAAAGAAAACATATGATGGCACAGATAAAGTCTAACTCACTTTCAACTCGACAAGTATCTCTTGAGCACCCACTAAGTGCCAATTATCATGGACGTAATCAATAAATACTTGTTGAATTCGCTGACTTCCTACCTAGTAGGAAGTAAACGCCACTTAACCTGGGGACAGAGCTGTGCTAGGTGTCTCCCAGAGGCTGCTCGGCACATTTATAGCAAGAACTGGAAGTGCAGGGCCCCGAAAGGTGCGGGAGATCAGGGGCGCTCCGGGGCACGCCGCGAGTCCAGGCGGAGGGTAGGGTTTTGTCTGCGTTCCCTGCTCTCGCCCAGACCACGCCCAGCCCGCCGCCGCCCGCGCCCCGGAGCCCGAAGACCACCGAGGGAGAGGTCGCCTGGGTGAGCCTCCTGATGCCCCCTCGTCCAGCTCCAGTCCTGCGTACGTCCGAGACCGCGCACCGAAGTAGCCAGTCCGCGCTTACGCCCACTGGCTAACCTGGCGGGAGAGTCTCCGCAGAGGGGGCGGGGCCCTGCCGGTCACGTGGCCACACACCGGCCCCGGTAACAAGGTCACAGGCCAGGGGTTCCTTCCCCACGGCCCGACCGGAGGTAGGCGCCCGGCGCATCTACACCGCCTCCCCCGCGCTCTACGCGCTGTGCGGCCCCGGCCCGCCTCCCCTACTCACCCCAAGGGACACGGAACGCGGCGCCAGTTTCCACTCCACACGCGGGTGACGGAGTTCGCAGGGACTTCGCTCTCCGCCACCCGCTGATTGCGCCTAATGAAGCGGAGGTGCCGCGCGGCCTGCCGGGACTTGTAGTCCGTGGTTCCCTAAGCCTCGGGCACTCGAGCCGCGGAACCCGCGCTCCTCCTGGACCGCTCCATCCGAGGAGTCAGAGGGGTCAAGACACCTTACCCGTTTCTGTGCCCGGCTGCGGACACACCGTGTTTCTGAAAACTTGTTTCGAATAGTCTTTCCGAAGGAGGAATAGATTCGTGTTCAGTGGAGGATGGAGTTGTGGGTTTGTGTATTTTAAATATGGTGTTAGAACAAATAGGCGAGGAAGACATTTACTGACGGTTGCCGAATGGTGAGAATGTGTTGATTAATCTTAGTTATCTTTGGCCCCCATTCGTTCATTCATTGTTCTGTTTCGCATGTTTATAAGATGTACTTTGGAGACATTCATCAGACATTCACTCATTTCACAAATATCTCTTGAGCTACTTCCTGGGGGAGCAGAGATGTGGGGCGGGGGGGGGGATTCATCTATCAATTCAATCCAATTGCAATCAAATTTCCAACAGGACTTTTTCTGGACTATCACAAGCTAATCTAAAATGTATAGGCAAAAACAAAGGGTAAAGCATTGCCAAAACAGTCTTGAAGGAGAGTAGCGTGTTTCAAGGACTTGGCCTTTCCGATGTCAATATTTATTATAATGTTGTAAAAATTAAGGCCATTTGGTATTAGTATAAGAAAAGCGGGGGGGGGGGGAGAAATCAGCCTAGAGAACCCAAAAACAGATCCAGGCTTATGTGGATATTGATATATGACAGAGCTGGCATTATAGTTCAATGGGGAAAGACACATCATTCAGTGCATGAGCTGGAACAAGCAGTTATCTGTTGGATCCCTCATTCACCCCACAGACAAAAACTAATTCCAGGTAGATTAAAGACTTTCAAGGGGAAAAACAAAATCAGAAATTTTAAAAGAAAATAGGGGCGCCTGGGTGGCTCAGTCATTAAGCGTCTGCCTTCAGCTCAGGTCATGATCCCAGGGTCCTGGGATTGAGCCCTGCATCGGGCTCCCCGCTCAGCGGGAGGCATGCTTCTCCCTCTCCCACTCCCCCTGCTTATTATGTTCCTTCTCTCACTGTCTCTCTGTCAAATAAATAAATAAAATCTTTAAAAAAATTTTTTGGAGAAAATAAAGGAAACATCCTGTGATCTCAGGGTAGGGTTTATTAAATGACACAAGCATAAACTATATACAAACCTTTGATAAATTTGGACTGCATTAAATTCAATAACTTCTCTTCATCAAAGGGCATAAAAAGACAAGCCACAGACTCAGACAATTGATTCCCGGAGACAGCAGTAGTGAGAATTGCCTAATACAGCCCCCCACCCCACCCCCGCCACTGCTGTCTCAAGTTTGTGGTGTATACGTGCTAAGATAGGAACATAAATAATTTCCAAGCAGTATGAGAAGTGTGAGCCGGAGATATGAACAAAGAGGTATAGGAACACAAAGAAGGGAACAGTAATTTTGCCCAGGAGATTCTGAAATGCTCCATAAACTAAGAACTGACTGGGAGGCTGGGAATTAAAGGTTGAATAGGGGCTCCCCTGGAGAAGGTTGCTCGCCTACAAAAAAATCATAAAAAAGCATAAAGATGCAGTAAAATACAGTAAAAGACATAAAGGATATTTAAATTAAAACAGGAAGTTTAAAACCAGAGAGAAGACAGCATAAATATATTAAAAACTTAGTATGGTTACTCTAACTGCACCCTAAGTTTAACTATGAAAATGTTACTAGCAGGCTAGCAGTTACCCTGAGGAAATAGAGACCTGTCAGTTTACACTCTGTGCCCTTTTATAATATTTGATTTTTTTACAATGAATGTGTGTATAATTTCTATAATTAAAATTTAATTATTTAAACATTTTTTTAATTTTAATTTTTAAGCCTTCAACTTCAACATGGTATGTTGAGTACACTCATTTAAATCTGCTCCTTCCTAAAATCCCATGAAAATGACAGGAAAGGAATTTTTTAAAAAGGCATAAAACCCAAAGGGAACAAATGAAGAGACAACAAATAGGAAAAACCAAAAAATGAATGTGGGAAGCTCCATCGCAGATAGGCAAACGAGGCACTTATAAACAAGCGCCACAAATTCTGATTTTAGAATCTAGTCTGGGATCTAGACCTCCATAATCCTTAGAA
The DNA here is from genome assembly GCF_023065955.2 of Ursus arctos. Lineage (NCBI taxonomy): Eukaryota > Metazoa > Chordata > Mammalia > Carnivora > Ursidae > Ursus > Ursus arctos. Next base: position 23,703,021 of record NW_026622930.1, read on the forward strand.
AGCTCCCTCAGGGATTTTAATGGGCGGCCTAGTGGAAAAGCTCTGTCAAGGAGGCAGTTCATGTAGTAAAAAAGCTGGTGAATTGGGAGCAGTGGTTGTCAGGCCGGTTCGAATCACCTGGAGAGCTTTAACAGCCTTACTGGGGGGCCCCTGGGGGGCTCAGCTGGTTAAGTATCTGACTTTGCCTCAGGTCATGATCTCTGGGTCCTGGGACTGAGCCCCACATCGGGCTCCCTGCTGAGAGGGGGCGCCTGCTTGCTCCTCTGCCCTCTCCCCCATGGGCACACACACACCCACACATACATGCTCTCTCTTTCTTTCAAGTAAATGACTAAAATCTTTAAAACAATAACAATCCTCCTGGGTCACACCCTGGCCCTCTTAAGTCATTTCTGGGGGGCAGGACCCAGGTGTAACTACTTTGTAGAGCTCCACAGAGGGTTTCAATGCCTATGCAAGGTTAGACACCACTGACTTAGAGTCAAGAGTCTTGTTTCAACTGTGTGACTTAAAGCAAGTTGTAGGCAACTGATGGATCACTAAATTCTACCTCTGAAACTAATAATACAGCATATGTTAATAAAAATTAATTTTAAAAAGCAAGTTTTCTAATTTGGCAAAGCTTGAGCTTCCTTCTTGATTTACCAATGGTAAAATGATAAGATGGTAGTTTCCTTCTTAATTAAAGGTATTAATTATTATCTGTCCTACGTACCTCAGAGGTTCTTGTGAGGATCAGGTGAAATGGGGTATGTTCTTTGGAAACTGGATATTGCTGTAAAGACATGTGCCATTATACTTAGAAGAAAATCCAAACTCTTTACCCAACTCACCCAGCTCCCCCACGCCTGTTCCTACTCCTTCTATCTCTAGCTTCATTTCCCACCCTTCTCTCCCCCAGCTCATGCCACTCCAGCCCAACCAGCTTCCTGTCTGTCCCTCCACCTGCCAAACTGGCTGCTGCTAAGAGGCCCTTACACTCGCTATTCTCCCATAACTCCAAAGGTCTGCTCCATCCCACCGATCTGTTCTCTGTTCCAATGTCACCCCTCCAAGAGAGGCCATCCCTGACTACTCCTACTTACCACCACCACCCCACCTCATTCCCTGAGACACACTCTATCCCCTTACACTGCTTTATTGTTATAGCATTCATCAGTACTTGAAATTATATTATTCATTTGTTTAGATGGCTTTTATCTGTCTCCTCCACTAGACTATAAGCTTCATGAGAGCAGGGATTTAGATCCTCAGTGCCTAGAGAGGAGACAGACATGAAAGAAGCAAAGAAACAACAGGATAGTTGTATAATGTAGTAAACCCTGTAAAGGAAAGAAAAAGGGGTGTGTGATAAAGACTACTAAACAGAGGCCAGAGATAATGTCTTTGAATAGAGAAGTCAGGCAAGGCGTCTTTGAGGAAACTGCAACCTGATGGATGAACAAGTCAGCCATGGGGAAGATGAAGAAGTATATTCCAAATAGAGTGAAGAGCAAGTGCAAAGGCCCAGGGGCAGGAAAGAGCCTGGCACGCTTGAGGAACAGAGAGGAGCCCAGTGTAACGAAGCAGAGAGAATGGTGTGGGAGGAGGTAGGAGAGGCAGGGAGGGGCCAGGTCACACAGGGCCACAGAGCACTCACTGATTTGGATTTTAGTCCAAGTGCAGTAGGAAGCCACTGAAGGGTTTTGTTGAGATGGGACGTGACCAAAGAAGCTAAATAGAAAATGCACTGAGCAACCAAAGACACAGAGGGAAGCAGCTAACATATCTCAGAACCTGCCAAAGTCCCAGTTGAGTTTCTGAGGCAGCAGGGTCGGAAGTTGGTAAGCTGACTATTCAGAATGCTATCCAAAAGAAGTGTTCATGCGGGACTCTGTGTGTCTTGTCCCTGAAGTGGACCATCCAGGAGGAAGCATAAGACAGCAGCCACCAGAGGAAAAGCAAGAGAATCCAAAGTGCAAGATTCTTGCTTAAGGCAATGAGAAAAGATTACTGCAGAGGGAGTAATAAGGGAACTGTGTTCTTTGCAGAAGGGAAAAGCCTTAAGGCCTATAGTAGAGGAAGCAGGACAGCTATATTTGGTCACAGCAGTATTCCAAAGGTGACCCTGCAGGAGTCACAGCTATAGAAGGAAGCATGAGCTGGAGGGCCAGAGCCTGTGTTAGCTCCTGCCCAGGACAGAGGGTCGATCCAGACCCAGGACCAGAAGGTCAGGGTCCAGCTATCCCCAGAGGGCAGTTGAGCATTTGCTAGAGGCTCTGCAGACCAATCCATACGCCATATGCCTTTGTGTGCTTGGGTCTAAGAGCAGAGGCTGAGGTCGAAGAGAGAGCAAGGCCTGCTGGCTCTGACCACTTCTACGTATCAATGACCATGAGATGCAAACCTTCTAGGCCTGTCCCATGGGATGGTCAGACTGGCCTGGACTTGATGGACGTCTAAAGGGATTTTTTTTTAACACCTGGGAGGAAGTAAATCAAGGTAAGTAATCTGGAATTCATTTCCAACCCAGGGGCTGGAGTGACACAGAGAGCAGGGATTTCTTACCTGCCTCTGACTAGCTGAGGGATCCCACAAAAAGCATACCACACAGGCCCTTTGGTTTTCGTCTTTCTTTTCCAGCTTTATTGAGTTGTAATTGTCATACCCTTCAGTTTTCTAACTGTCATAAGGAAGAGGAAAATGCCTTGCAAGAAACAGCTGATATATCTCAGAGTAAAAACCAAATGAATTCTTAACCAGAATTCTAAATCAGTTTACTGGAGAGATGTGTATGTGTGTGTGTGTGTACACATATATCACATATATATTTATATATGCTAATAAATAGTATATATGCATATATATGCTATCATTTATCAAGCACTTACTGTTGCCAGAAGCTAGTCTAAGTGCTTTAAGTATGTTTTCTCATATAACTTTCATTATATATAAGATAGATAATTATTATTCCCATTTTATAGCTGAGCAAACTAAGGTACAGAAGTCAAGCAGCTTGTCCAAGATCACTCTGTAAGGGCATAGCTGGGATTCTGTCCCATGAGTCTGACTCCAGAACCCACACTCTGGAATGAGTAGCCCACACTGATCATAGGTGTATTGTTTGTTTGTTTGTTTGTTTGTTTTTAAAGATTTTACCCATTTATTTGACAGAGAGAGAGAGCACAAGCAGGGGGAACAGCAGAGGGAGAAGCAGACTCCCCACCGAGCAGGGAGCCCGATGCAGGGCTCCATCCCAGGACCCTGGGATCATGACCTAAGCTGAAGGCAGCATCTCAATCGACTGAGCCACGCAGGCGTCCCCATAGGTGTATTTAGAGGGAATCATCTGAGGCAAATGTCTGGAGCCAAAGTCAGCTATGCCCTTGACATCTTTGAGCAGTTTTACAAGAAATGGGCAAGTTGGCTCAGCTTTGTTATCAACCATTAATTAACCGCAGCTCTCGGTTAAGAGGCAGGATGGACTAGGAGTTCAGTTAGCTGGTTCCATTCCTGCCTATGCTACTAGTTGACTGCTGACCTTGGACCTTGGACCTGTCATGTTTCCTTGCTGGGACTCAGGATCCTCTTTTGTAAAGTAAAGGAACTTCATGGGGAGAAGTCTAAGACTCTCCCAGCATTCACATTCCGTGATTCTTTGAGTCTGTAAGCAATGTCCAGCCTCCCTGGACTGACACTGAGGGCACAGCTGAGCAAGCCACTGGGCTGAATATACTCTGTGCCCTGCTGGAGGGCCTCTCTCCACCCTTCTCTGTCCTGCCCTGTGCCCAGGAGACTGATCAGCACAGGCCGCATCCTTGGGGCTCCACTGTCCTCTATCTTACAGTTGGGTTTGGCCACTGGTAAGCATAGGCAGGAGACAGGGAGGCCCAAGGAGAGAGAGGCTCAGCTATCTGTTCTCTCTCTCTCTCTCTCTCTCTCTCTCTCTCTCACACACACACACACACACACACCACTTCCTATGGTACTCCTGCCCTTCGGGTCTGCGTTCAGGCAGAGGCTGTGTTCCTCTCCTGCCACAGCTCCTGTTGGGGCCCTTCTGCCCAGCCCCAGCTCTCACTGGGCTGCAGGAACACCCACAGTGCACCCCCTTGGACCTGGGAGCCGTGACAGCTTTCTGCTATGCTAGCGCCCAGCTGCTTCCCCACCACTTGATGGGTCCCTACTGCCTGTACCTCCTCTAAGCAGTTCATTCATTCTACACTGCGTTTCAACCGTTGAACATGCATGTACTCCCCGTAGGACCCTGACCGCTGCCGCTTCTCTCCTTGTCATTGTTGCCATGACATCAGAAATTTCTCCATGTCCCAGGAGTCCCAGACCTCAACACAGGAACCCCACCCCACAGGAATCCCCCCTCCTTTCAAAGTCCTGCAGGCTTCCCCACCAAGCCCTACCACTAGCTGAAGACCTAGAGATCAGCACTTTCAGGGTAAGGAAGCAGGATTCCCCAATTCTCCCACAGTGCCAGGAACATCAACACCAATATTCTATTAGCCAGTCCATAAAAAACCCTCTTCGTCTCTGAAAGAGAGGCAACATGGAGTCTGACAGACCTGGGTTTGAATCTTGGCTCAGCTGCTTCCTGGCTGTGGCCTTAGCCTTAGATTCCCCTTCTGTAAACTGAGGATAATAATATCTACTCTCAGGCTGGCTGTAAGGATGGAATAAAACAGCCTGTGCAAGGGCTTAGTACAATGCCTGGCAAATACTAAGTGGATGCTCAGTAAGTGATGATTCCCTTTCTCTGTAGGCACCTGGGAGGCGTGGGGGAGCCACAGAAACAATTTGATGAGGTAAAGTGGCTTCTCCGGAAAGACCACAACACCTCCTTCAGTTATGTAGTGAAATAGCCAGGGACTGGCATGGCAGTGGGCCAAAGCAGGGGGTGGGGGGTGGGGGTAGAGACCAGCTCATCAGAAAGCAAGCTTTTGTCAAAACAAAAAACTAAAGCAAAAAAAAAAAATAATAATACAATGCTCAAGCCCAACTGCAGCAAGCAATTACAGAACAATAGTTAAATACTTTCTATAATTAGAGAGAGAAACTATCACAAGTGATCAGAGTGCCTTTGTCTGCACTGACCCTCTACACCCAAAGAAGATCTTGGCTCACGTGAGATAGAGACTGGGGATCTTTGTGTCTCTTTTAGTTTTCTTGAGAAATTACATCTCACACCACCCTTCTGTTGCCAAGAAAATAGGGCAGAGGAGACAGTGAAGACCCTCTTATCAGAAAAGAAAGACAACTGGAAACGTGACTCGTGTCAAGGGCTAATTTGATCCTGAAAGAGGACAGGGTCTTAGTTTCCCCCAAGAGTTGCTGACACCCTGGTCCTACCCTGCTGATGGGGCAGGTGGGTGGGTTGGTGTTTCTGCGGGAAGAGGAGGCATGTGGGCCTTGGTATCCACCTATCATGCCCCTTTGGCTGAAATCTGAGGAGAAAATCATAATCTTTAACAACGCATACTCTGGACAAAAGCAAAGAAGAAGATATTCCCACAAACATTTGTGTTAGGGAATTGCTCTCTTGGTCTTGACAGAAGGACCAAGCTAGCTTCCTCGCCCTGAATCTCTCTGCCTGTCCAGGCACTGCTTTTCTCCCGGGTCCCCAGGTCCTCTTTCCTTCCTTCTCCACCTAACTCAGGCTATATGCCCTTCCTTTCTTTCCCTTCCTCAACCTTCCTGTCACCACAAGCATTGTCAAGCTCCCATGCATCCCCACGTCTAGACTTTTCTACAGACTTCCATCTGGTCCCCCTTCCTCCAAACTCCCCCCCCCACAGACATTCCACAAACCACCACCTAAAATACTACATTCACTATGCCATTCTCTACACTGTGACTTTCTCAACTATGGTACAGGTGTCCCTGATGTACACTAGATAATTTTAGGTGGTGTAGTACACACGCTTTGAGTTCTGCCCAGGTCTCGTTTACCAGGCCAGTATCCCCATCACTCAGCTCCTGTGGGTGTTGGCCGCTGACAGTTCACAGCTGCCCCATCCTCCAGAAAATTAAAAGGGTGGAAGTGTGCTGTCTCATTAGGAAATGTCTGGAAGGTTACACCCTCACCCATTCCCACATCGTGCTTCCAGGAAGGTATCCTGTTTCTTGAATACTGGGATGCTACAAACTGTTTCTTTGGGAGAAAACCAGGTCAGTCTGGGAAAATCTAGGACACCTGACGTTCAGTTCCACAAGAGGCCATGGAGACCTAATTGTCTTCCACTCCGTGCCTGGAAGAAACAGTTGTTGGATGCCTACTGTGCCCCAGGTCCGGGGCCACTATTAAGCACCAGACCTTATTTTGAGGATACTGATATAAATAATATGATTTTCCTGCCCTGCTAAGAAGCCCACAGCCTGATGGCAAATACAGATTATTGTTTTTTAATTTTACAATCAGTTTTTTAAATGCAATATAGACATGTGTAAAGTAATGCTGGGCGGGAGGGGGTGGGGGGAGGCGGGGGCAGGCAGGGAGCTCCTCTGTTTCTGTTAGAATGGAACATAATGAAGTTCAGGGTTCAGCAGCTGGGTTCCAGTGTGGACTCTCTCACTTACTAGCTGAGAGCCCCCAGGCAAGTCAGTGATGGTGTCTGCTAGCAAAAAAGAACAATTGAAATGCCCCTAAAAAGGCTGGAAGGCTATACATCAACTTAATGGACATCGTGTCTGGGGAATAGGATTGCAGGTGGTTATTTTCTTCTGTTTGCTCTTCTATTTTTCAAATTTTCACAGAGAATAGAATCCTTTTGAAATCAGAAAAAGAGAATCACTAAATTTTTAAAATGTGATTCAGTTCTCAGAAGTATGCTGCAACGTGCACTCGTTAAAGGCATCTCTCCCCCTCCCCTTACATTATCTGTCTGTCTGTCTATCTATCTGTCTATCTATCTATCCCTAAAAACTAAAGGGTAGTTTTTAGGACCACCTGCTTCCAGATTGTTTGGAAGTCTTCTTTTTTTTTTTTTTAAAGATTTTATTTATTTATTCGACAGAGATAGAGACAGCCAGCGAGAGAGGGAACACAAGCAGGGGGAGTGGGAGAGGAAGAAGCAGGCTCATAGCGGAGGAGCCTGATGTGGGGCTCGATCCCATAACGCCAGGATCACGCCCTGAGCCGAAGGCAGACGCTTAACCGCTGTGCCACCCAGGCGCCCCTGGAAGTCTTCTTAATATACAAATTCCAAGCCTGCTTCCCTGGATTCAGATGGTCTGGAGTAGGGCCCAGAAACCGGTATTTCGACAAACTTCCTAAATGATTCAAGTCTCGGCATAAGCCTGAGAACCACTATTGAGGTGAATGAAACATTCTATCTGCATTAATTTTCCAGATAACTAGGGTATAACCACACACAACTTTTTTTTTAAGTTTTACACTTCCTTGTAAAATAAGTTTGCTGAACAGTGTTTAAGTTTTCTGGGTCACTGGGAGTCAGGTCCATGATATGGTGTGGACATTTCTGTTGAGTTGTGTAGGACCATGTCTCCTTCTCTAAAGGGGTCGTAGGCTGTGACACTTTCATAATTCTGTTCATTTTATACTGTTATTCACCATTCACTGTCTGCTATTCCTTTTATTAAAATTTATTTCTTTTTAATAAATTAATGTGTCCACCTGTGTCCACCTCCTAGGACACAGATTGCCCCACTGAAAGAAATCGAGGCTCTTTAGAGACTCATTCCAGACCTGGAGATGGAAATGTATAAGATGATCCTGAAACATCTTGTCATACCAAAAAGCATGGAAATTATTAAAGACTATTAGGGTTGGGTCAGAAGAACTCAGAAGTGGACATGAAGAGCCTCCCACTTGCAAAAGGGTAGGACAATTAGATTATCAATGGATTGAAGCACGTCAAGTATCTTTACCTTTGTGAGTTTATAATGGTACTCCAAAACAAAACTAAACAAAACAAAGAAAAAAAAAATCAAGTCATCTCTGAAGAATGCTAGAAAACCACCTAATTATTTTTAAAACAGGTCATTAAAGAGAAAGAATCAGGCACTCATTCTCTTTTTCCTTTGCGAAATTCTTTTACAGGAGTATGCCAGCTAGTAAGTGAAAAAGGAATGAGAGAACATCACCAATCTGCAACTTCTAATGATTTATAGGTGTAGCAATGGTAATGCCTGCTATTATCACAAGGAAGACCAGCAGACTTTGAATTTTCCTGATAGAAGTAAACACCACCATCTGTACATCCCCTAAGCCCACAACAAAAACAAAGTCAAACAAAACCTTATATCTGACCAAGCATCTAGATCTAATGAAGAATTTACAAGAAACAGAGGAGGAAGACCATCACCAAGATGCAAAATCAAGGCTATAGCAAACTCTAAGAGGCAAATGGTCTGGTTTCTTCAACAAAACATTGCATGAAAAAAAATAAGAGATGGAGAGGGAAAGAGGGAACCTATAGGTAAAAGAGATAGGAGACACACCAACCAGTCACAATGAATAAATTTTACTTGGACCTTGATCCAAATAAGCAAAAAAAAAAAAAAAAAAAAATATATATATATATATATATATATACACACACACACACACACACATATTTAAAAAGCAAAACCAAGAACACACAAGAAAGATACAAAACATAAATGTTTAAGACAATCAAAGAAATTGCAAAATTGACCAGATGGATATCTGATGATATTGAAGAATTTGTTATTTTAAATGTAGATGTGATAATGGTACTGTGGCTGTAGTTTTTTTTAAAAGGACTGTATCTTTTAGAGAAGAGTGCTGAAATTTTTGCAAATAAAATATGACGTTTGAGATTTGCTTCAAAATAATCTGGGGGAGGGAGTGGGAAGGAGTACCATGGGCAAGATTGGCCCTGTGTTGAAAGATGTTAAAGCTGGTGGAATTCATCAGGTTCATTTTTCTGTTCTCTCTACTTTTGAATATGTTTGAGATTTTTATAAATAAAATGTTCTGCATATTCATGGTTGAAACTTGAAAATTTCAGAAAAGTAAAAGAAGAAAAGTTCAATTATCCATAATCCCATCCCGCAGAGATAATCACTACTATCAATTTACGGTATACCCTGCTTGCCTTTTAAATAATACATTAGGAATCCTGCTGTGAATACTGTTTTATAATCTGCTTCTTTCACTCAAGATAGTATATTTTTCCTTGTCATTAAAAATTCTAAAACATTATTAGTCTTAATAGTTGCAATAGTACTGTAGTTCCTAACGTTTACTCAAAACGAAATGTTGCTACTAAAAATTTTGCTCGTCTGCACATCCTTGAAGACCTTTATTTGGGGACCCCACTTATTTTTTAGAAGTAGAACTAGTAGTTAAAAAAATATAAATATTTTCAGGTATTTAATACGTATTGCCAAACTGTTCTCTAGAAAGGTTATATCCATTTATGTTCCTGCCAGGAGTGAGGTAGAATTCCCCTTTTTCCGAAATCTTATTCTTCTGCAAGCTTTTAATTTTCCTTATTACATAAGGAATTCCAGGTCAAAAGAGCCATTGATAAGTGTGTTGGAGCCCCCATGGGCCTTTGAATCCTATTAGCTCTGTGACATATTGTGAGAGTTACTTAACATCTCTGGATCTGGGAAAACAATAACATTGGGAGGTCATGGCCATTGAATAAGATCATAAATGTAACGATATAATACCTGTACATTTCCTTAGCATGGTGCCTGGCTTGGTAAATGTCAGCTGTAACTATCATCATTACCATTATTATCATTTCATATTACCTTCCTATAGAAAAAAAAATTCATAGCTTTTGTGACAGCTGTTTTCCTTTTTATGAGAAGGCTTTTTTTACTTGCTTCTGCATTCAAGCCGTATTCAAGAGAAGTTAGGATGTTTTTGGTTGCATCCCAAAGAAACCCCAAGTCAAACTGAAAAAGCTGCAGCACCCAGAGGTAAGAAGGATGTAGAAAACACTGTCTGACTCTGTCCTTAGTGAATCCCTTGGCTCTGTCCTTCTCTTGTTTGTTGTTTTCAACCCCATACTGATGTCCCTGGGAAAAGACAGCTAGCCAATAAAAGAGGTGCTACTAAATCTACATGCTTCTTCATTCACTTCCAGGTGGAAAAAGGAAGTTCCTGCCCACTACCCTCCAGCTGGACCTTGAGATGTACACGGATTGGGAACAGTTTTATTTACTTTTTACTTTTTACTTTTTTGGGGGGTAGAACTTGATAAGCTGATTCTCACGGTAAAAAGCCAAGAGAAATATTTCTGAGGCCATTGAATAAGCAGAAGAAGGTGAGAGGACCAGTTGTAAGAGGAACAGAATAAAGAGCCCCCCAAACAGATCGACACTATGCACACTTGCTACATGGCAGAGATGGCCAGCAGATCTGTGAGGAAAGAGAGGACTTTTTAATAAATGGTACTGTTACAATTGAGCATCCATGTAGAAAAAAATTGAAATTACACTCCTATTTCACCTCATGCACAGTATTCAGTGCCAGGTGGAATTGACCCAAGTGTAAAAGGAAAAACTAGAAAGCTTTTACAAGAGAATACAGGAAAGCATGTTCAAGACCTTGGGGCAGAGAAGAATTTCTTAGGCAACACATGAAGAGCAGTAACCAGAATAGAAAAGATTCATAAATTTGCTTAATATTCAAAATTTTCTGTTCATCAAAAGGCATCACGTTGGAGCAAAAAGACAGGAAGAGAACTACAAGTGCATGCAATGGACAAAGGATTAGTTTCCAAACCACATGAAGAATTCCCACAAATTGACAAGAAAAAGACACATAGGGGCGCCTGGGTGGCTCTGTTGGTTAAGCATCTGCCTTCGGCTCAGGTCATGAGCTCAGGGTCCTGGGATCAAGCCCCCACATCAGGCTCCCTGCTCAGCAGGGAGTCTACTTGTCCCTCTCCCTCTGTCCCCTCCCACTCCCTCTGCTCTCTCTCTCAAATAAATAAATAAAATCTTAAAAAAAAAAAAAAAGACATATAACCTGGTCAGAAAGGGACAAGAGACTTGCACAGGAACTTCACAAAAGAGGAAATCAAAGGCACTCCCCTCATCACTAATCAGGGAAATGCAAATTAAAAACATACCATCATTACAAACCAGATCTAAAATTTTGCAAGACAAGCCTACCAAGTGTTGGAAGTGAGACTATAAGCTGAATCAACCACTTTGAACCTGGTTTGGCATCACCCAGAAACAGGGAGATCTGCATACCCCATGATTCAGCCACCCTCCTAAGTGTATATACCCTAGAGAAACTAATGCACCAATATTCAAGGCCGCATTGTTCGCTACTAACTCCAAATTGTAAGCAGAGCAAATGTCCATCAGTAGCAGAACAAAGTCGCAGACAAGTTAGCCCTTACCCTCTCTACTAAAAATAGTAACAGTAATATTAATAACTAATTCTTACAGGGCAATTACTATGTGCTAAATAGTGATGTAGGATTTTAATATATAAATAATCATTACACTTACATATGGAGCTTAACTCTGTGCCAGGTACTCTTCTAAACAGGCTTCATGTATTTATCATATTTCATACTTAACCTATGAAGAAGGTACAATTAATATCTCTTTTGTCAAATGAGAAGACTTAAGAAGTTAACTAACTTGTTCGATATCACACAACTAGTGGTAAAGCCAGGAGTCTGCCTTCATGGTGCATCCCCACTAGGAGAAGGCCTAGGCAAGCAGCTGATACGGAGTTAGTAAATAAAGAGAGGCTCAAGAACTTTAAAAAAAAAAAAAAAAAAAAAGGAGCACCTCCATTGTGGCTTCCAGTGATCTCAGAGGGGGTCTCAGGAAACTTGGAGCAGAGATCTTTTTTTTAATAACGGTTTTGTTGAAATATAATTCACATACCATAAAATTCACCCTTTCAAAGAGTACATTTCAGTGGCTTTTACTATATTCACAGAGTTGTACAACCATCATCACTATCTAATTTTAGGACCTTTTCAACATTGTAAAAAGAAACCCAATCCAATATTGTAAAAAGAAACCCACTGGTCTTTCCTGGTCCCCGCTCCTGGTCCCCACCACCCTGGCCCTAGCCCCAGGCAACCACTACCCCATGCTGTTAAGGTCATGCCTGTTCTGAACATTTCCTGTAAATGGAATCATAATGTCTGGCCTTTTGTGACGGGCTTCTCTCACTTGGTATAATGTTTTCAGGGTTCGTATACGTTGTATCAGGTGCTGCTACTTCAGTTCTTCCTGCTGAAGGGTTTTCTACTGTATGGGGATACATTTTGCTCATCCATTCATCATTTGAGGGACATTTGGGCTGTTTCCACATTTTGGCTCTTATGAATATTTTGTTGTTATGAACATTGTGTATGGGTTTCTGTGTGAACATGTTTTCATTTCTCTTGGGTATATACCTAAGAGTGGAGTTTCTGGGTCATATGGTAACTCTATGATTAACATTTTAAGGAACTACCAAATTGTTTTCCAAGTAGCTGCACCCTTTATTCCCACCAGCAATGTATGAGGATTCCAATTTCTCTATATATTTTTTAAATTTTATTTATTTATTTGACAGAGAGAGACAGCCAGTTAGAGAAGGAACACAAGCAGGGGGAGTGGGAGAGGAAGAAGCAGGCTCCTAGTGGAGGATCCTGATGTGAGGCTCGATCTCAGAACGTCAGGATCACGCCCCAAGCCAAAGGCAGACGCTTAACAACTGCACCACCCAGGTGTCCCTAATTTCTCTATATTTTCATCAATACTTGTTATTGTCTGTCTGTTTTATTATAGCCACCCTAGTGACCGTGGAGTGGTATCTTATCATGGTTTGGAGCAGAGTTCTCGAGTGGATGTTGAACTTGACCTTGAACTCAGCAAGGGAAGTCTGTTCTATCCTCAAGCCTTCAACCAGCCTCTGCCAAGTCTCTCAGACCCCTGGTAGGAATGGACTCCTGCCTGTGAGCAAGGATAGACTCAAGTCCTTCACTTTCAGTTGACCTTCCCACCAATCACAGCTAGACCTGGTAGTTCCCTTGTTGGATGGATGCCCTCCAAAAAAAAAAAAAAAGAAGAAGTTCACAGGTTTTACCCACTATGAACAAAATTACTTTTCCTATGGACAGAGCCTGGAGCCTGGTCCTGCCCATGAGACAAACCTCCATTCTCAAATTGAGAGGTGCTAGATTCCTTCTCTCTTCACTTTTCTGGACTCCTCCCAGAGAAACACTTTCACCTCTAGAGGCTTCTCTTTATTGCCCTGGGGAAAATGTAATTTGCCTTTGTTAGAAACAGGTATTTAGGGGTGGTTTATTTTGCAGAGGGGTGTAAATTCCACCAGTCACACAGACTCTGACTTCTGTGATTTAAACACTAAGATATTCTCAGCCCCTCATCTGAAGGAGTAGCTGTATATTATTGTTGATGTGTATCTGGGTGATGGGTGTGAAAACTCCTTCTGTTAAGAGCTTTTGTTGATGGGATTTTGGGGGTGGTGCCCCAGGGTCCACGTGTGTCTGGTGAGTCAGGGAGACCTGGGGATGTGAGTGCAGCTGGTGTATGGAGCCAGGACTGGGTCCAGTCATTGACTGGGTATGGTCATCTTTTGTCTGTTAGTGATGCAAGAGCTAGAGACACCAGCCCCTCTGGGAAGGGGTCAGGGTAGAAGGCCAAAGGCAGATCAGTAGGCATAGAAGATCCAAAGACTGCTGCTACCACCTCTGAGCCCTTTCTTAAGCTGTTCCATCTGCTTACACAGCTCCCCAGCTCCACCCATTGCCCAACCCTCTGTCACTCTCCTTCTAGGCCTCACCCACTAATAGCACGTGACCCTGGTCAGGTGACATTACAGGAAGTATCCTCTGAACTCCCAGGCCTGGTTAAGTTCCTCTTCTTGGTACTTCCAGAGCATCTTGGGGTTACCTCCAGCATGGCACTTACTCACATTGTGAGGTTACCTTTTCAAGCCGGGGGCTGCCGACGCATAAGCCTACAGAGGCTGAGAAGATAGCCAAAATGAGTGAAGCGGGTCAGACATGAGAATAATCCTGGCTTTTAAGCAAAAATGTCATTCATTCTTCTTAAATCAGGCAGCTCCCTTGACCTATCTTATGATTTCTCTTGAGAGCATCCTGGGAACATGAGAAGTTTTACTTCTATCATAAGAAAAACAGCACAACTGCAGCAATGAATGGCCAGTGACTCCCTCAGGTTTGGACCCAACAGGGGGTGGTGGGGTCTGTGGCCCACATTCCCACGTGACAAACTGCATTCTAGATGATAGCCACCATGGGAGAATGCAGTCCCAGTGTTGCCAGCTCTACCGGTTTTCAAAAGCAGTGGGAAGTCCAGATTTTTATCATCTCTCCATTTTGAATTGTCTGCACCCAATTCAAAAGTTCTAAAGTGTGTGGAGGAAGGGCAGTGACAAACAGAATACTTCTGAAGGCCAGATTCAGTCCACAAGCTCCAGATGGGACCAACCCCCCGGTCATTAGGACTTGGACTGTGCGGTATTTCTCTGAGTCCCCCAAATTAGCACACGGTCTGGTACAGAAAAAAACTAATTTTCTGTGGCGCCTGGGTGGCGCAGTTGTTAAGCGTCTGCCTTCGGCTCAGGGCGTGATCCCGGCGTTCTGGGATCGAGCCCCACATCAGGCTTCTCCGCTAGGAGCCTGCTTCTTCCTCTCCCACTCCCCCTGCTTGTGTTCCCTCTCTCGCTGGCTGTCTCTCTCTGTCAAATAAATAAATAAAGTCTTTAAAAAAAAAAAAAAGAAAGAAAAAAAGAAAAAACTAATTTTCTGATAAATTTGTGATACATTTTTTTAAGTTGATTGATTGATTGGTCAGAGAGAGAGAGAAAGCACAAGCAGGGGGAGCGACAGGCAGAGGGAGAAAGGCTCCCCGCTGAGCAAGGAGCCCAATGCAGGACTTGATCCCCAGACCCTGGGGTCATGCTTAACCAACTGAGCCACCCAGGTGTCCCTTTGTGATACATTTTTGAAGAATAACAGCTGATATTTATTTAGTACTTGGGGTGACCCGAGCACTTAACCCTTTCCATTCATTATCTCACATCATCTTCACAGCCTTCTCAGGTAGGTAGACTTGCTAAAGGTGGGGGCAGGACTCAAACTCACGTCTGACTCCAGATCTCTTAGAAAAGTAGATTCTTCCACTCGGGGGCCAGTATGGAAAAGTGGTTAAGATCATATTCCTTGGGATGAAGGTCCAGATTGGTCACTTTCTATTTGTCACCTTGGGCAATTTACATAACATCTCTGAGCCTCTGTTTCTTGGTCTGTAAAATGGAGACAAGAGTTAACTACTCACACGGCTGTTGTAAGGGGGTAAATGAGACAAACAGGCACAGAAGAGCTCATCAGCAAATAATAACTATTCTTATTGTGCCAGTATATTTTTCCCCATAGGGTTATTAAATCCATAGCCATGCACACACACTGCAGCTTCTTAATCACCAATGATCTTGTTACTAGCGGAAAGACAAGGAAGTAATGTAAGGAGTCACTTCAGACCTCAGATGGCTGCCTTCTGAGCCAGCAGCACACTTGATAGGGAATGAAAATGATCAAAAGAAACGACAGTGCTCAGGGCAGGGGGCAAATTGTTCCCCTGCCAGGCTGTTCAACGGAAAAAGGAATAGTTATCTTGAGTCTAAAGCTTCATTCCCACTGGAGCCTTACCTTTCAAATCCCCTTCAGGTTGGAGCCAACTTTCAAAAAGAATAATTAAATCCGAAAAGAAATGGGGTCAGCAGGTCTCGCAAGTGCTTTTAAACAGGAAGTCTCTTAGCTCAAGGAGGGAAGTCGCTGATAGCAAAGCTGCTTTCCTGTACATCAAACCAAAGAACTACTCAGTCCCAGGAAGGAGATGTAGGAACACATTTCACCACATACAAGTTAACCCTAACGTTGTCACCTACAGTCAAAAACTTGATTCTACTCCTAAATCGCTATGTTTCAGAACATTTTTGGTATGCTTAATAAAAATTACTGCTGTATTTAGGAATAATATAAAAACAGAGATTGCATTTATGATAACAAAGAAATGAAATACCTAGGAATCAATATCCTGAGAGATGAGTACAATCCATACAAAGAAAACTTCAAAATGTTATTGAAAGATATGAAAGAAGATTTTAATAAGTCAACACCTAAACAGTGTTCCTGAGACATAAAACTGTAAAGATATCAGCTCTAAGTAAATTCATGGTCAACTCAAAAACATCCTTACAAGCTTTTTAAAAAGTACTCAACAAAATAATTCTAAATTTAATTTGGAAAAAAAATTAATGAAGGGATACTATATCATACTTTTTATTCACTTATTTATTCATTTTATTAATTTTGGATTTTACTTGACTTCACTTTTATAGCTTTATTGAAATATATTTCACATTCCATAAAATTCACCTTTTAAAGTGTACAGACCGGTGGTTTTTAGTATATTCAGAGTTGTGACACCATCAGCACTATATAATTTTTCAACACTCCAGAAAAAAACCCTGTACCCATTAGCAGTCACTCACCTTTCTCATCCTCTACTCCCACCCAACGCAGCCCCGTGTAACTTTTTTTTTTTTTTTAAGTAAGCTCTATGTCCAATGTAAGGCTTGAACTCACAGCCCTGGGATCAAGAGTCCTATGTTTTACAGACTGAGCCAGCCAGGCGTTCCCCATCCCCCACCCCCTAGTAACTATTAATCTACTTTTTGTCTCTGTGCATTTGTCTATTCTGGAAATTTTATATGAATGGAATTATATCTGGCCTTTTGTGATTGGCTTCTTTCACTTAACATAATGTTTCCAAGGTTTCTGTAGTCCAGAATTAATCTTGCACAGAGATCTGGCCTTTGTCCTCAGCTTCTTGGGAGTAATCTCTAGGCTCTTGAAATGTCACGCTTAATAGAAATATATTTGTTTGGGAGTCTTGGGTCACCAGATAGTCTAAAAATGATTCAGGGTGGAGGCCAGCCACATCAAAGTGTCTTAGGGTGGGGGCTGGCCAGAAAGACCAGCAATGTGACTTAGTGTGGGTTTTAGGTCACCCCCAGTATCAACAGATATCTGAGGGGCTAGAGCCTGAGATCAGCCACATAAGCAACCAGATATGCCTACATGATGGAGGCCCAGTAAAAGCTTTGGACAGCAGGGCTCCAGTGAGCTTCCCTGATTGGCAATACTGCCTGCATATTGTCTATATCAATCTCAGGAGAACAGTGCTATCCTGGCTACTTAGAGAGAGGTCAACCAGATGCTTCATAGTTGGAATCCTCCTGAACTCTGTCTTACGTACTTCTTTCCTTGGCTGATTTTAATCTAGAGACTTTTCCTGTAACAAACCATGAGGATATCATCTTTCAGTGAGTTCTATGTGTCCCTCTAATGAATTACCCAAATTAAGAGGGCTTTAGGAACAACCCAATTTATAATTAGTGTTCCAAGTAAAGGTAATCTCTTCCAGATTCCTACCTCCTACATTGCATGTGGGCTAATCTTGCTCAAGATTCATTCACGTTTTAGCACATATCAATACTACATTCCTTTTTATTGCCAAATAATATTCCATTTGACGGATAGATCACATTTTGTTTATCCATTCATTGGTTGATGGACATCTGGGTTGTTTCTACTTTGGGGTTATTATGAATAATGCTGCTATACACACTTGTGCTCTAGTTTTTGTGTGGACATATATTTTCAATCTTCTTAGCTGTATACCTAAGAGTGGAATTGCTGGGTCATAGGTAACTCTACATTTAACTTTCTGAGGAACTGCCAGTTTGTTTTCCAAAGTGGCTGCACCGTTTTACAATGTATGAAGGTTCCAATTTCTCCACAGCTTCCTCAATACTTGTTTTTGTCTGTCATTTTTATTTTAGTCACCCTAGTAAACACAATTGTGATTTGCATTTCCCTGGTTGCTAATGATATTGAACAATGTTTTGTGTGATTATTGGCCATTCGTGTATCTTCTTTGAAGAAACATCTATCCAAATCCTTTGCCCTGCCTTCTGATTGGATTATTTGCCTTTTTAAGAGTTCTTTATACATTCTGGCTATAAGTTCCTTAGCAGATATGTGATTTGCAAGTGTTTTCTCCCACTCTGTAGATTGTTCTTTCACTTTCTTGATGGTATCCTTTGAAGCACAAAAGCTTCTATTTTGTGCAGGGGGGTGCAGGATTCCCCTTTCTCCACATCCTGGACAACGCCTGCTGTTTCTTGTGTTGTTGATTTCAGCCATTCTGACAGGTATGAGGGGATAGCTCATTGCAGTTTTGATTTTCATTTCCCTGATGATGAGTGACTTTGAGTATCTTTTCATGTGTCTGCTGGCCTCTTTAGGAAAATGTCTATTCATGTCTTCTGCCCGTTTTTTAATTGGATTATTCCTGTTTTAGGTGTTGAGTTTGGTAAGTTCTTAATAGATTTTGGACACTAACCCTTTATTGGGTTTGTCATTAGCAAAAATCTTCTCCCATTCTGTTGGCTGACTTTTAGCTTTGTTGATGGTTTCCTTTGCTGTGCAGGAGCTTTTTATTTTGATGAAGTTGCAATTATTTTGTTTGTTTCTTTGTTTGCTTTTGTTTCCCTTGCCTCTGGAGACATGTCTAGAAAGAAGTTGCTATGGCCAATGTCAAAGAAGTTATTGCCTGTGTTCTCTTCCAGGATTTTTATGGTTTCAAGTCTCATATTTAGATCTTTAATCCATTTTGAATTTTTTTTGTGTGTGTACAGTATAAGAAAGTCATTCGGTTTCATTCTTTTGCATGTGGCTGTCCAGTTTTCCCAATACCATTTGTTGAAGAGACTATCTTTTTCCCATTGGATATTCTTTCCTGTTTTGTTGAAGATTAGTTGACCATATAGTTGTGGGTTCATTTCTGGGTTGTCTATTCTGTTCCATTGATCTATGTGTCTATTTTTGTGCCAGTACCACTCTGTTTTGATCACTACAGCTTTGTAGTATAACTTGAAGTTTGGAATTGTGATGGCTCCAGCTTGCTTTTCTTCTTCAAGGTTGCTTTGGCTATTTGGGGTCTTCTGTGGTTCCATACAAATTTCAGGATTGTTTGTTCTAGCTCTGTGAAAAATGCTGTTGGCAAACCTAAAGCCAGCAGAAGGAAGGAAATAATAAAGATGGGAGCAGAAAGAAATGATACAGAAACTAAAAACAAATCAAAACAACAATAGAACAGATCAATGAAACCAGAAGCCAGTTCTTTGAAAACATTAATAAAATCGATAAACCTCTAGCCAGACTTATCAAAAAGAAAACAGAAAGGACCCAAACAAATAAAATCACAAATGGGGAGGAGAAATAACAACCAATATCATAGAAACACAAACAGTTGTAAGAGAATATTGTGAAAAACAACAAATCGGATAACCTAGAAGAAATGGATAAATACCTAGAAACATATAAACTACCAAAACTGAAACAGGAAGAAAGAGAAAATTTGAACAGACTGATAATCCGCAAACAAATTGAATCAGTAATCAAAAAACTCCCAAAAAACAAAGGTCCAGGACCAGATGGGTTCACAAGCAAATTCTACCAAACATTTAAAAAAGAGTTAATACCTATTCTTCTCAAACTATTCCAAAAAATAGAAAAGGAAGGAAAACTTACAAATTCATTTTATGAGGCCAACATTACCCTGATACCAAAACCACCAAAAAAAGAGAACTGGAGGCCAACATCCCTGATGAACATAGATGCAAAAATTCTCAATAAAATACTAGCAAACCAAATCCAACAATACATTAAAAAAATCATTCACTTCGATCAAGCGGGATTTATTCCTGGGCTGCAAGGGTACTTCAATATTTGCAAATACACCACATTAAGAAGAGAAAGAATAAGAACCATATGATCATTTCGATAGATGCAGAAAAAGCATTTGACAGAGTACAACATCCATTCATCATAAAAACCCTCAACAAAGTGGGTTTAGAGGGAACATACATCAACATAATAAAGCCCATATATGAAAAACCCATTTCCAGTACTATGTCAAATAAAAGTGGGGAGAGTGAACATCCTTGTCTTATTCCTGACCATAGAGGAAAAGCTTTCAATTTTTCCTTGTTTAGGATGATAATAGCTATAGGAGAATGTCCTTATTCTTAGGAGATGCATGCCAAGGGGTGTGGGGATGAAATGTGTGCAACTTGCTTTCAAACAGTTCAACTTAACAACAACAACAAAGTGTGTGTGTGTGTGTGTGTGTGTGTGTGTGTGTGTGTTTATAGTAAGGCGGACAGAGAGAGCAAACATAACAAAATGTTAATAACCACTGATGTTGATGTTTTTTAGCAAAAATTCCACAATGTAGTCTATTACCAGTCCATATTCAAATTTGTTCAAATGTCCCAAGAATATCTTTATAGTTTTCCCCAACTGAACCAGAATCCAATCAAGCTTTTACTCATTGCATTTGGTATGTCTCATCTAGCTCTTTTCATCTATTCTATTACTTTATTTCGTTATAACTTTGACATTTTGAAGAGTCTAGAACAGTTGTCCTGTAGAATGTCTCACATTCTGGATTTTTCTGTTTCCTTATGCTATTAAACTTTTCCTCTATCTCCTGAATTTCTTATGAACTAGAAGCTAGCTCTGACTTGATCAGGTAATTGGGGAAGCACCTAATGTCAGACTGTCCTTCAAAAAAATGATACTAGTGGTGATGGCAAGATCTCTCCATTACAAAGTTACACTTTTTCTCTTGCGGTTACTAAGTAATCTGTAAGTCTGGCCTCTTTCACTATACCTTAACACAAACTAATACTTTGATTCTACAACATTTTTAAAGATTGGGAAGGCATATGAAAGGGAGGTGGGGCAATCTACTTTTCACCAGAGCATGAATATAGATAGAGCAGCAATAACTAAAGCAGAATGGCATCAGTGCATAAAATACTGGCACTGCAATAAATAAAAATATCCATCATACTGAAGAATAGACTGTTAAGCGGATGGTAACTAAGAAATAATATTAAATTTGATTGCCTCAGTTTACAAATGCAAAATCTGAAGCTCAAGACGCTTAATTTACGTTGTTCAGGCCGATAAAATAAAGGCCAGAAAACAGTGATTGTTTTTTGAGTGTTTGCCCTACCCTGGACATTGTTCTGAGCACTTCACATGGTTATTTCATTTCATCGTCCTGACAGCTTTACAAGAATAGGTTATGCTTACTTTCCCCATTTTTGGGGGGCCAGTAAGAATACTGAGAAAGAAGTTAAGCGGCAAGCCGGGGATGCGCAGTCGGCAACTAAGGCAGCTGGGAGAGCAGCCCAGGAAAGCTGACTTCAGAATCGGTGCTTAACCGCTCCACCCTACCACCTCATAAGTCACGTCACTTGTGGCTATGGAGTGACAGCTAGTTAGTTACCAAGTTAGGCCCTCGCTTCTCTGAGAACGAATTCCCCCATATCTGGAATACTGGGAGTGGAGTGAGCTGATAGTTCCTGGCAACCGGGTGACTGCACGGGGCTCTCTATTTTGAGCAGGCAGCTGCTAATTACCTGTGACAATGAGAGATGAATGCTGCAAGGGAGATCCAGCACAGCTGAACGCAAGCCCCCTCCCCCACAAAACTGAATAAAGTGCTTGGCCTTGGGGTATACTATCGTATTGCTTTCTCAGTAGATTTGCCTTCTTAATTATGTTTTGTCAAGATTGCTGTTAAAGTCAGTTGCTATTCTCCATACACCCCAAGGACAGTGAGGGACCATGACTGGTAGAAATGCTTTACACGAATGTGCCTCTATGAGAAATGAGAGTGGATCGTAGAAGCAGTTCTCCGCCCCTTTCTTTCAATCCTGCAGCCCAGGTCTTGGTCTGTGTCTTACCGACTTCCCATGTTAATTACTTTAACCTTGTCCTCAGCGGCTTCCTTCGTCTCTCATCACCATAGAAACCCACTCTGACTTAAGAACTGTCTTTCTTGCCAGTTTCTGTGACCCAGCCCTCTATTTAAGTCCTCCTTCAGCTCCGAATCACCTGCTGAATTAAATCTAAGCTCCTTGATCTTTGCTTCCGGGACCTTCTCTAATTTGCTGCTCTTTTATTCTCTTTTTAGAAATAATACATTCCTGGAGCAGAGGTTAAAGCAGATCAATGTCAACCAAAACATTAACAGTAATAACTATATATATTTACATAGTGCTTTAGAGTTGAGTAAAACATACTCACCTACATTACCTCAATGAAGTCCCCAAATCACTCCATGATATGCGTACAGCAGCCACCATGATCAGCATTTTAAGTTTGATAAAATTGGGGCTCAGAGAAGTTAAGGGTCTTGACTGATGAGGAAAACAAAGGCAAAAGAACTGTAGATAAAATTAAATTTCCTTACTACTTGCAGCCCACTGGTAAATTCTTGAGACAGGCAGAGTGTGACATTCCTCCCGGAACTCACAACTGCCTTGCTGTCAATGCTTTGCTAGAGGCAAAAAGCAACTTTAGCTTGACAATAGCCAGACCTCCAGGATCGCGTTAAATCTTCTTTAACATATGAAACTCTCTTTAGAACTTTCCTTTATCTCTACTCCCCCACCCCAACTTAAAAGTATATAACCAATTGCTCTTCACAATCACAGTGCAGCTCTTTCTGCCCACTGGTCCTGTTCCCCTGCTTTAATAAAACCTTTTTTGCACTGAAAACATCTCAAGAATTCTTCCCTGACCGTTCACTCCTGGTCCATATCACATCGCTGACCATAATAACACAGTCTATTGGTGAAGCTATAGCTTGAATTTATATCTTCAGTCTCCTCGATCATGCTTGTTACACTACACGGTGTGATTGATAATCCTGCATTTACCAAAATAGGGTTGTTGGTTTTTTTTCCTTTTGGCTTGTATCCTGTGGCAGACAAGATTCTAAGATCTATCCCAAGAACTCCTCCCTGCCCTCCCCTTACACACATGTCCTGCATTAATCCCTGGGGTGTTCAACTGTCGTTATAAAGCAACGTTGACTTTAAGATAAGGAGATTATCTGGATGTGCCTGACCTAATCAATGATCCCTTTAAAAGCAGAGAGTCTTCTCCGTCTGGTGGCAGGAAGAGAAAGTCGGAGGAGATGTGCCCAGCTGGCCTGGAAGAAAGCAAATATCCACAATGGGAAGGGCCTGAGTGTGGCCAGCAGGAGGTGAGGGTGACCCCCACTGACAGCATACGACTGAACAGGGACCTCAATCCTACACCTGCCAGAAACCAAATTCTGCCAACAAGAACACGCTCCGGGATGGACTTTTCCACGGAGCCTCAACCTGATGAGAATCTGGCCTGGCCATCATTGTGATTTCAGCCTGTGATACTCTGGGCAGAGAACCTAGTCATGCTGTGCCAGCCTCTGAGCGACAGAAATGTGAGCTAATAAATGGGTGTTGTTTTACGCCACTACATTTGTGATCATTTGTTATATGACAGTAGAAAATGAAGACATTTTCCATTTCCTTTCTAACAGTAGGGCAGTAAGAACAAGACCAGGCTTTTTAAATTGTCATACAGTAAAACTGAGTTTTTTGGTATATGGTTCTATGAATTTTAACACATGTATAAAAGGCGTGTAGCCACCATCACAAACAGGATGCAGAACAATTCCATCACCCCAAAAAACTTCTTGTGGGGGTCACATCTGCCCCCCTCCGTTTATCTCCCCGCTCCATTAATCTCTGGGAACCACAGATCTGTTCTCTGTCACTAAAATTTTATCATTTCAAGAATGTCATAAATGCAGTTGACCCTTGAACATGTGTTTGAACCACGAGATGCATTTATAGGTAGATTTTAATTAAAATAGATGTACTGTTTTAACATAGTACAGTACTGAAAATGTATTTTCTCTTATGACTTTTTAAAAGATTTATTTAATTATTTGTTAGAGAGAGAGGACAAGCAGGGGGAGTGGAGCCCAATGTGGGCTGAGGGCTCCATCCCAGGACCCTGGAATCATGACCTGAGCCAAAGGCAGATGCTTAACTGACCGAACCACCCAGGCATCCCTCTTATGATTTTCTTAATAACATTTTCTTTTCTCTAGCTTACCATATTGTAAGTTTTAAGTTACTTTATTTCACATTAAGTTATAGCAGTTAAATTTTGGGGGAGTCAAAGCTATACAAGGATTTGCGGCTGCATGGAGGGTCAATGTCCCTAATGCCTGCATTGCTAGAGGACCAGTGTAATAAATAATCTTTTGAGACTGGCTTCTTTCACTCAGCATGATGCCTCTCTGATTCATCTAAGTTGTGTGTATTGATAGTTCCTGGAATGGCAGATTTTTAAAACTCTTTATCTAGAGATTTAAAAACTAGAAAAAAATAGGGTACCTGGCTGGCTTAGTCGGTAGAGCATGCAACCTTTGATCTCAGGGTTGTGAGTTCAAGCCCCACATTGGGTGTAGAGCTTACTTAAAAATAATAATAATAAATAAATAAATAAATACCTAGAAAGAAGTACCAAGAATAGAAGGATATCGACACTGAAAGGGATCTTTGATATTATCTGGTCCCACTGTATGCTTTTACAGATAAGGAATCTATATCCAGTTGAGAGTTGAGGACTTGCCCAAGATTGTTCAGGCACAGGAGAGGAGAGAGATTCAATCTTCTTTATAGCCAAGTAAACCATCAAAATCTATAACATGTGATAAATGTTAAGACTGGGGGAAAACAAGTATTATTGGAACACAGAAAATAAATATTGTATAAACTCCTTTCCATTGCTAATGATAGAAAATCAACTTAAGGGGCGCCTGGGTAGCGCAGTCGTTAAGCATCTGCCTTCGGCTCAGGGCGTGATCCCGGCGTTCCGGGATCGTTCTGGGATCGAGTCCCACATCGGGCTCCTCGGCTAGGAGCCTGCTTCTTCCTCTCCCTCTCCCCGGCTGTGTTCCCTCTCTCACTGGCTGTCTCTCTGTCACATAAATAAATAAAATCTTTAAAAAAAGAAAAAAAAAGAAAATCAACTCAAACTAACTTAAAGCCAACAAAATAATTCATTGGCTCACATAGTTAAAAAAAAAAATTCAGGATGACAAAATAAACAAACAAGTAAATAAATAATAAATAAATAAATAAAATAAAAAATTCAGGATGATGCAGTCTTCAGGCAGTGCTGAATCCAGGAACTCCCAATATGTTGTCAAAGGTCTCAACATCTCTCAATCTCTTACTCTCTTCTTTACCCTTCTGGTCTCCTCCTTTCTTGCACGGTGGCCTCATTCTTTCCTGTCACAGGCTCTTGCTATGTGCCAGGATAGATAAATCCTGGTAACTCAAGCCTATAATCTTACAGTTTCTGATCCAAAAGAAAGATGGATGCTTTGTCTCCATTAATTCCATTGATCAAACCTCTGGCCATTCCTTTTCAGTCTCCTTCGCTGGGTTCTCATATTGCCAATCTGCCCTTGAACTGTCTCTGCTCTGTAGCTATATTCACTCCCTAGGTGATTTCATCCAGTATCATCAATTTACAATACCATCTACCCCCAGAGGTCTCCAGCCCAGAACTTTCCCCCCACACTTCAAACTTGTATATACCACTGCTTACGGACACCTTTACTTGGCTATCTTTGTCTAACAACCATTTCAAAGGTAACACGTTCAAAAACAAACTCCTGATCTTCCCCCACAAACATGACCCTCTTGCAATTTTCCCATCTTAGTAAATGGCAATCCATCCCTCTAATTTCTCAGACAAAAACCCTCGGAGCCATCCTTGATTATTTTCTTTCATACTTCACATCAATTCTGTCCTTAAAATGTGTTAGTTCTACCCTCAGAATGGATCCAGATTCCAATCTCTTCTTACCATCTCTACTACTACCTCCCTCCCTAAACCATCAGCATCTATCCCCTGAATTATCACAAAAACCACTCAACTGGTCTCCCTCTTTCCTTCCTTGCTTCTTGGAGTCCATTTTCAACACAGCAGTCATAGGATCTTCTTAAAACACAAATCAGATCATGTGTCTTCTCTACTCAAAATCTCCAATGTGATTTCTATATACTGCAAAATAGTGATCTCCAAGATATAATAATAAGTGAAAAAAGGGAAGGTGGAGAAAAATGCATATGGTATCTACCATTTGTCTAAGAAAGAAAGAGAAGCCTACAAATATATATGTAGTTGTGCATATTTTTAAGTGAAAGGATAAATCATAAAATTTTTTTTAAAGATTATCTATAGGGAGAGGAAGGGAAAACGACAGAAGGGTCAGGGAAAGAATCTAGAATTCTCTAAATGTACTACCTCTTTGGTAAATTTTGGCTTTGAAACCATGTCACTGTTTCACAAAACAATTTTTTTTTAAAGCAATGCCTAAGAATCCAAGGCAAAAAGAAATAAACCTGACTATCAAGTTAGTGGCATAATCCCAAAGAGAGGAAGTATTCCAAATCACTGTATTTATTTATTTTTAAGAAATCTCTACACCCAATATGGGACTCAGACTTACAACCCTGAGATCAAGAGTTGCATGCTCTACCAACTGAGCCAATCAGGTGCACCTCTCCCCAAGTCACTTTATTTATTTATTTATTTTTAGATTTTATTTATTTATTCGAGAGAGAGAAAGAGATAGCCAGCGAGAGAGGGAACACAGGCAGAGGAAGTGGGAGAGGAAGAAGCAGGCTCCCAGCAGAGGAGCCTGATGTGGGGCTCGACCCCAGAACACCGGGCTCACGCCCTGAGCCAAAGGCAGACGCTTAACGATTGAGCCACCCAGGCGCCCCCCCAAGTCACTTTAAAGCAATGTAATTTGACTATACACACGTAGAGAGATATACTCCAAGGGCAAAAAGAATTGCAAAAAAAAAAAAAAAAAGCAGAAACTATTATCATTAAGCATATGTTTAGTAATCATTTTCATAATGTTATTCTGAAACTATTTTATATATACAGTAGGATAAAGCAATTATGTTAATTAATTATGCTAATTAATTGTTATTGCCATATGTAATTATGTTAATGCCATTAGGCACCAAGATTTTCAGAAGAGATATGCATATAAATCAAAGTTAAGTAAAATCTGTGTAATCCTAAATTTGCACTGATAATATTAATATAAATGCACTATGCATTTTCTCAAAAAATATGTCTGTATATCTAAATTTTTTAGATCTGTAGACTAAAAAGGATTACTAACAATAATCAACCTGATAACAATGAACATTTGTAGCATCCGAATCGTTTTCTCTAAATAACACTTTCCCACTTAAAAGAGGGCTCCTTGGAGAAATGACTGACTCCAAGTCTGGGGTACAAAAAAATACTAGATGAACCTACAACATCTTGTCACCAGAAACTGAGTCATCCTGAGTGGGGGATGCTGCTTCTGCTGCTCCAAGTAGTGTGGTTGGTTTGGGAAAATTCAAAGAGCTGTACATTCACAGTGTAGGCACCTTTCTGTATCTGTGCTATACTGCAAGTAAAGTTTGTACCTACACTTTATCACGGAAAATGTTAAACGTGTTAGTGTAATGAACATCCATTTCCCCATTATCTGGCTTCAACAGTGATCAAAAACGGCTATTCTCATTTCATCTATACTCCACCCACTTCCCTCTCTCCAATATTTGTAAGCAGATTTCATTCATCATATCAGTTCATCAAAGATTATGTTTAACCCAAAATCTATGTAAAACAAATAATATAAAACACGTACATACATAAAAACATAATACACAGAAGAAGTGTTGTAAAGGTACCTTACCAAATATCACACAATACCTCCCCAGGAGAGTGTTTTGGGGGTGAGGTGTGGAGGTAGGGCACAGCGTTTAAAGAAAAGTTTCGAGTGTGAATGTTTTTGAGCGTCCCCAAACTCTCCATTCGACAGTCTCACGATTTCCTATTGTTTTAAAACCCTGTCACCCTTTTATTTAACGTTGCTGTTCCCGGTATACTCTTGTACTGGGGATCCTTACAAGGGAAATGAGACTGGGGAATAAAATAAGCAGCTTAAAAGGCATCTCACCTTCGTTATTTTGCCTAGGGAACGCCCTGTTCTCTCACAAGTGTACGAAGGATGCATCTGCCTTTCGTAACTGAAGCCTTTATCTCATTAAAACCGCTCAGTCTGGCGAGGACAGAACCGAATCGTACTCTTGTTCCAAGAACTACAAATCCCAGAAGGCCTTTCGGCTGAGGCGCCTGCGCATCGCGGGCTCCTTCCTTTCCCCTCCTCATCAGGGGAAAGACCCGCCCCGCGGTGCTGTCGCTCGCGCTGGAAGAAGCGGAAGAAGATGGCGCTCACCAGGTGGGTTGTGGATGGGGGTCCTCGATACGGAAGGGTCTGGGAGTACCCACCTTTTTCATTTCTCTGCCCACTGTCTCCGAGCGCTGGCCTGGCTCGGGACACAGAGCGACGTGGGCCGCGACCACAGCTAGGCCCTCCTGCCGGCCTCCGGGGCGACTAGGCCTCACGGAAGCTGGGGTCTTTCCTGAGCGTTTTCCCTGGTTGAGTTCGTCCCCTCACTAAGGCCGAAAGCCTCGGCGTGGCGAATAGTTCTCCGGCCTCAGATGCCAGGAGTCGCACGTGTTTTTCGCTTGAGCATCTTGGGGTTGTGGAGAGCGCTCCGTCCGTGCCACGGCTCGGGCGGACAAGGCGGGCGTGTGGAGGGCAGTGGCTTATTTGGGCGAAGTGAAGCGGCGGGAGCTGACTGTCCGGCTTACTGCCGTGTGTCCGCCGAAGTCTCGCCTGTGCCCCGAAACAAGGATTCCTGAAAAAAAAGAGGGGCCCGGCACTGAGCAGAGATTTTTAAGTTAGCCGCTGTGGTGGCCACAGTCTACTAATAATGCACCGCTGCTCCGCACTTTTAACTTTGGACCTTAGAATTTCTTTCGTAGATAGAACCACTTCAGATTTTTGCTGTTCCCAGTTGCCTTGGTAACCGCATGTAAAGTGGTCCCCGCCTTTGAGAAAAAGATGCTTAACTGGGAGATTACGAGGAGTTACATAACTCCTACTAGTCCGCGACCTTGCTGCCCCATCTAAGTGGAAAAACTTTCAGTGCGAATGCAAGCAGGAAAAGTTGTTGTCAAAGATGGTTGTAAAGAAAGTAATCGTCTTAGGACATAAGCTTGCGCTCCCTAAACACAGTTGATTCTCCTCACACTTATTTTTCCTGGCTGATGACAGTTATGAATCCCACAAAATGTTTTAATCAGAAAATTCTTGGAGGAATTAATTTTGGGTGACTTGCTCTATCCTAGGGGTTGTGTGTATACAAAAGTAAATGGGGAAGATGGGGTACAGGGCATACAGGTTTGAAAGAACAGCACAAAATGCTCACTTGTATAATACTAACCTTAAGTGCAAAAGAATTAGATTAAATAAGTTGAGTGGACTAGGGAGTTTTCTTTAGTAAATGTTACAAGCAGCAAACATTTGAGTGCACCTCCAGGTGGGAGGCACCAAAGCAAAGATTACCAGAATTATTAGGAAAGGTATTGTGGAAAAGGTGGAATTTGAAAAGAATACAGGAAAAATAACAGAGATGTTGTGGGTATTGTGTGCTTAAAATTGCAGTGGCAGAGTGCAGTCTTTAAATGGCTAGTCTTGGGGACTACATAGTTTTCTGGTTTCATTGAGTTCTGGTTGATTTGATTCCAGGTGAAATGTTATTTATCTCCAAGATCTACCAAGGACAGCAGGGACTTGACATAGTGATGCGTTACGGTATTGGTGTCACTAGTTATTGTTACTAACTAAAGATTTAAAGTCATACTGATTTAGTTCTCTAAATGCAAGTGTATTTGGGGGTTATGTATCTAATAATATTACTTGCATTTAATATGCTTTATTTGGTAAAGGGGAAAGGGTAGACTTAAGATGGCTCGACAGTGGCACTTTTGACGTTTTGGACTGGATAATTCATTCTGGTATGGGGCTGTCCTATGTATAGTAAGATGTTTAGCAGCATCTTTGGCCTCTATCCGTTAGATGCCAGTGGCACCCCCCCCATTCCCTATCCCCAAGTCTTAACAATCATAATGTCTCCAGACATTGTCAAATACCTACATTGTAGTTATTTTGCCCCCCAGTTGAGAACCACTGAGGTATACTTTCTGCTTGCATATACAGCCCACAGCCCACTATGTACTCCTTCCCCCTTCCCTGCCACCACAGGAGTGTGCCTCTTTGTGGGAATGTCATCCTTTACAAGGAACAGCACAGTTAAGACCTTCTGGAAGGTTAGAGTATGTTCAGACCCTAATCCAGGCCAAGTTACCTGTTTACTGGATTGTCTGAACTCTTTGCTTTGGCAGGCTGCCTGCCTTTTGATCATTTTAGTAACAGTTCTTCTAGCAGAAGGTAAAGAAAAGAGAATATAAGTAAATATTTTGGCTTCTTTGTAACTGTCTTTGGTTTTTTTTTTTTTTTTTTTGGTTTTTTTTTTTAAGATTTTATTTATTTATTTGATAGAGAGACAGCCAACGAGAGAGGGAACACAAGCAGGGGGAGTGGGAGAGGAAGAAGCAGGCTCCCAGCAGAGCAGGGAGCCTGATGCAGGGCTCGATCTCAGGACCCTGGGATCACTCCCTGAGCTGAAGTCAGACGCTTAACAACAGCCACCCAGGCGCCCCTCTGAGTACTTATTTCTTTCCAGACAAAATAAAATGATGGATATTTAATACTGCCATAAATCATCAAAATGTTTGACCCTCTGCTCAAGGGTAAAAGTATGATGGTAAAATAGTCTCTGGTGGCCAAATTGCAATGATCAAATGTAAGAATTTTTTAAAATTCTGACTTTTATTATCTTTGCTTATAGCTTTTTACCTGCACCTACTCAGCTATCTCAGGACCAGCTTGAGGCTGAAGAAAAAGCAAGATCCCAGAGATCACGACAGACCTCGTTGGTCTCCTCCCGAAGAGAACCTCCCCCATACGGGTACCGGAAAGGCTGGATACCTCGGTTATTAGAGGTAAATAATTGTGCTAACCCTTATAAAATAAATTTAAACCCTAGAACCTCTGCACATGAATGCCAATATGCTAGAAATCCTGGTTGTGAGTTCGTAAGACAGGTGCTCTGCTTAGGGCACTGATATTTTTCTTCTGGCTTATTATCACTGCTTTGTGATCACTGCCTATGTCTTTTCTTATATCCAACTATTAAGCATGTACAAAAGAAACTAACATACCCTCTATAAATCTAGCAATTACCGTATAGGGAAAATAATGGGAAACTAAGAGGAGAAAATAAAAGTTCATGTTCGGGTGCCTTTCCCTTCCTTCTCCCTGAATGCACAGTGCCACATAACCCTGCAGAGACAGCCTTCCTCCAGGGAAAACTCCAGCAGCATTTCTTTTTCTGATTTCCTTCCCGTAAAGTGTAGTGGCAAGAGCGCTGGCAAGGAGTTTAAAAGAATAAATAAAAATCAGTGTTTTTGCATCATACCTGTGCTGCTTACTGTTTGTGTGACCCTGGACAGATCCTGAGCTCTCTTCATCTGTTTTCTTGTCTTCAATTTGATAATGTTTATATAGGTTTAATATACAGATGATAAGTTTTTTAGAAGATACAAGAGAATTTGATGGTTGATTTGGAGACAGTAAGGGAGAAAGAAGAAATCTGGAATGATCTTTTTATATCTCTAGCTTGTTACCAAAAAACAAACTTCTTTGTCAGTACCTGTCCTCCTAGTTACTCTGTATTGTGTACTGCAATTCAGTACATTTTCCTTTCCCTAACTCCAGGGCAGATTTCCCATGCTTGACCGCCTTTTTCATCTAGGGAGAAAAGCAAATATTTGAGACTTAACTATTTTGCTTCCCCAAGACCACTTCCTCTTTGATCAATCCTTTTTCTTCTCCGTCTCTCAGTATTCCTTTTGACTCCTACAAATTTCCCTCTTCCACTTCCCAATGTGGAATGTCCTTGCCCTATTAAAATTCTCTGTTCTTATACCATTCATTTTTGTACCCAAGTATTTTCATTTTATCACTTTGCTACATTCTGTCCTTTTATGGTTGTGATTTTTACCTTACAAATATGAAGGGCTCATGCCTTTACCTTTTTTTCGTATGCCTCCAAGTGGTGATCATAATGAACTAAGTATTCATTGGATTGAAATTTGTTGCTTTGCACCCTACAAGATGCTGTCTGTATTCTCAGTCTCTCCCATGTTTGGCATTCCCCCCTACCTACCAGAACACTCTGTGGAACCTAGAAGACAACTAGATCATGTCTTCTAAGAAATTTCCTTGTTTTTTTTTTCCTCAGCTCTCCTCTAGACCTTATTAATTCTAATGTGTGAAGGCCAGTCTTACTAAAATTACTAAGGGATTGCTGTTGTTGCTTTTGTTTTCACTGATAGTGTAATTTGTGAGAAGCAGGGCAAAATAGAAGATAATCAAGGAGGCTATAATGCCCTCTTAATCTGGGGCAAAAAGGTAGTGATTGGCATTGCCTAAGAGAAGTACAATGTGTCTCTTCGGAGGGATGCTAGATATTCTTTCTTTACTCTCTCAATAGATTATAGGGTGGGGAGGTGACAGGCATCGTGTTACATACAACAGAAATCTCATCCTTACTTCCATTTCAGCATTATGACATTCAGGGACTATTAACTTTTTAAAACCTACTTGACTAAAGGTTTCATGTGACCTGGTGGAACAGAACAGTTTATTTGAAAATCAAACCAAAATGGCTAGCTAATCTGGAAATACTGTGAATGCTTTTGTAGGGGAGTGAACATTCTATGGAGAAAGCATTTTGTTCTAGTTTTCAAAGTAAAAGCTATGATTTTCTGGTAAGCTTAATGACCGCATAATGCCACATCTACAGTTCTGAAGTGCTTATTATAGAACCCCAGCAAATCTAACATGTGTCAGATTGATGGCCTGGGTACAGGTAGCACCTTTCTTGAGAATGCTTTAACAGTTTTCTGCCTAATTTATAAGAAAATGTCTCCCTTAGCTTTATTGTTTGTTTTTTAAAATGTCCAAAATTTTCTTTACAAGTCAGCATATTGTATCTAGGAAATCACATGTCCAAGATCTAATGGAATATTTCTTGAAGGAGGAGGTCATAAAAGTTTGTTATTTTCAGGGCACCTGGGTGGCTTAGTCAGTTAAGTGTCTGCTCAGGTCTTGATCCCAGGGTCCTGGGATTGAGTCCCACATCCGGCTCCTTGCTTAGCAGGGAGTCTGCTTCTCCCGCTCCCTCTGCCTGCCGCTCCCCCTGCTTGTGTTCCCCCCCCCCCCCGCCAATAAATAAATAAATTAAATAAAATAAATAAATAAAATCTTAAAAAAA
Source organism: Ursus arctos (assembly GCF_023065955.2). Lineage (NCBI taxonomy): Eukaryota > Metazoa > Chordata > Mammalia > Carnivora > Ursidae > Ursus > Ursus arctos. Next base: position 23,736,280 of record NW_026622930.1, read on the forward strand.
ATTGTGTTATTTTCATAAAGTTTTTTCATCAAACCTCCTCTAAATGATTGCTTTTAATATTTTTCCTATCTCGTTGTATGTAAGTGATGAATCACTGAATTCTACTCCTGGAACTAATGTTGCACTGTATGTTAACTAGCTAGAATTAAAGTAAAAATTTTTAAAAATATTTTTTCCTATCATTTTTTAGTAGTATTGACTTGCCCTTTATTGAGCTAAAAAAAGGAAAATATTTTCAGTAGAAAATACAAAGTTTTTTGGAGTCAAAAGATCTGAATTCAAGTCCTGTATATGCCAGCTATGACATCATGGGAAAATCACTTAACTTTTCTAAATTTGAATTTTTTCCGTATGAAAATATGAGGTGTTGAAGAAATACAAGAATTAAATGAGTGTAGATTATATTTTGTACATTATAGTAAGGTCCTAAGCAAATATTACTAAATTTAACAAAATTATTTAAAGATTATGTTTAATATTCATATGTTAATTTGATGAGCTGCCTCTTTTTATGATGCTAAACTTCATCAACAGGCTTTACTTAGCTTGTTCTACTTTAGAAGTCTTCATCCTCTCTTCTAAATAATTGTATACAGTCACCATTAGAAATGTGTTGAACTCATTTCTGAGGCCTTTCTATTCTATTTATTTGCTTCTCATGGAACATGAATAAATATGTTATTAAAATCTGGTTCCAAGAAAAAATTCTTTACATTTCTGTGCTATTATAGCTTGAATGGTTACTCACTAAGAACATTATATATGCTAAAACTAAAGATCTTTTCCTTGTCCTAAACATTCTGCTTAATTTCTTCCTGCCACATATGTAAAAATCCAGATTTGTTGCCATGGTCTAGAAGCCCTTTCATGATCTGGTGTTTGTCTACCCCTGCAAGCTTATCACCTGTGTGTCTGCTCCTCTGTCCTCAGCAGGCTCCAGCCCCACTGGACACTTGTTTCCTAGAACATTCCAAGTTCATTCTTGCAACAGAGCCTTCACACTATTTGCTCTGCCTGGAAAATGCTTCCCTCAGATCTTCCCATTCCTGATTTCTCATTATTCAGGCTTTAGCTCACGTTACTTCTTCACAAAGGCTGTCCCAACTGCCCTATTGAAAGTAGCCTCTCTTTGCGGTCCCATTATATTTTCAAGGCATTTATCACAAGCCGAAGATTAGGCTTTTTATATTTTTGCCCACTAGAATGTACACTGTACAAGACCAGGGACCTCTGTTTTCTTTATTGCTATGTCTCTAGCATCTAGCATAACAATGTCTCGATAATTGTTGAATGAATGAATGTATCTTGAATCTGAAATTACGATGAAATATTTTTCTTTCTTTTCTTTTTAATAAATAGGATTTTGGAGATGGAGGTGCTTTTCCAGAGATCCACGTGGCCCAGTATCCACTGGATATGGGGCGAAAGAAAAAAATGTCAAATGCACTTGCCATTCAGGTGGATGCTGAAGGAAAAATTAAATATGATGCAATTGCTCGGCAAGGACAGTCAAAAGACAAGGTAATCCTCTCAATGATAAGTATTTTTTGAAAAGGTTTTTTGTTTTGTTTTGTTTTTACTGTGTGTAAATGATACATATCTGGCCGTTTAGCTTTATTAAAAGTAGCAATGAGGGGCACCTGGATGGCTCCGTCAGTTAAGCCTCCAACTCTTGATTTCAGCTCAGGTCATGATCTCAGGGTCCTGGGATCAAACCCCGTGTTGGGCTGCACACTCAGTGGGGAGTCTGCTTGAGGATGCTCTCTCTTCATCTGCTCCCCCCTTGCTCATGTGCTCTCTCGCTCTCTCTCAAAATTAAAAAAAAGAAGTAGCAATGAAATATACTTAGGCTAACTGAAGATAGGACTTCATAACAATATGAACCGTATATTATGATTTCATAATAGGAATGACTTTTTCCTTTGAAGTCTCTCAAATTGATGAAAACTTAGATATACTTAGGGTTTTCATCTATTTGTTTAACATTTTAAAAACAATTTGAAATTGTTAAATTTTAATTGTTTTAAGCTCTTTTATAGTACTAACATTTTTTAAATGCTAGAAAATTGTTCAAAATCAGGGTGCCTGGGTGGCTCAGTCGTTAAGCGTCTGCCTTCTGCTCAGGTCATGATCCCAGGGTCCTGGAATCGAGCCCCACGTCGGGCTCTCTGCTCAGCAGGAAGCCTGCTTCTCCCTCTCCCTTTGCTTGCATTCTCTCTGTCAAATAAATAAAATCTTAAAAAAAGAAAATTGTTCAAAATCTATAATTCTAGCACCCCTCAAAAAAATCAAAATTTAGATTTTATGTGTAGTCTTCTAATTCTCTTTCTCATGTACTTAAAAAGTACTTACACAGATATTTAATTATTTTAACAGTTCATTTGAATTACACAAACTTTTTTCTCCCTTAAGTATAAAACTAGCACTTGCTATCCAGATTTATGATGGCCCTGCTTACAAAGTAATCCAAAGACCAAAAATAAAATTTACTTAAAATAATCTCATCACAGAGCAGCTACACTCAGAGCCAAGGAACTGTTTTTAAGAAGACCTAGTTTTTTCCCTTGTAAATAAGCGCTCCATATAAAGGTAAAGATCTCTTTAGAATTGAAGATGTTGGGAAAAATACTTGAGAAACCTTCAGTACCTGTCCTTTGTCTCGCTGTCCTGGAAACATTTTCATTTTATCCTCTAAAATAGCACTAATGACAACCCATCCTCTGCTCCTGCATCAAGGCTGCTGAGTTCTTAGGGAAAACAGTTACACTGTCTCGCAAATCTGTCTTGGGTTTCAACTGGGCTCCCTTGGTGTTCCTCCAAGCTCTAACTTCTCCTTCTCTGCATCTCCTCTCAGTTTTACAGGTGATGAGGTGACATCTGTTTGCATATAAAGACCAGTGGAAGAAAGTTGTCCGCTTTCTTTATCCTGCACTTGGCTTTGTGTCTTGACTTTGCCTTTTGTCTCTATGAGAAAGTTCTCCTAGCTAAACCTCATCTTGCCAGATGTGCTCTGGTGTATCCTGGGTCTCATTCTTTATCCTCTCCTTTATGGCCTCACTCTTTCTTTATTCTTCTCAACCATGACTTTTACCTCCCCTCCTCTATTGGCTTCTTCCTGTGAGCTTTTAAATATGCTTGCTTTTCTCATCTTTTGTGAGAAAATTTTTCCCCGACTACCCTCAGGACTCCCTCCAGCTACCTCCAAATTTCCACCTAGTTTTCTTCACTTTCCTTCAAGCTTTTTGGCTTGTTGTTTTCTGTTCTATTTCTTCCATTCTTCATTTCACTGTAATAGAGCCTTACCTTAGCCAGTCTGCTGAGATAAATTCTGGCAAAAGTCTCTAAGACTTTGTTTCTCACAGCACCATCTCTGTGACTAATTTATTCCCTTCGCTAAAGTAGCCACTCATTTTGGTGACTTGGATCTGTGTCTCCAGCCCAGTTTTCTCTCCTGGGCTCTAGGTCCTTATATCTCAGTGTCTGCAAGGGCAGATCTATAAGATTTTCCCAAAGCACTGCCAATCGAATACAAACCTAAATGCATAATTTTCCACTTAATCTACCTTCTCTGTTCTCTAACTTAGCGACTAGCAGTGATGTCTTCCTAATTGACTATGCTAAAAGTGTGAGAGTTCTTTTTTCCCCATTATTTTGTTGATTTTTAAAAAAATACGTTAAGAATAAGGGGGCGCCTGGGTGGCACAGCGGTTAAGCGTCTGCCTTCGGCTCAAGGCGTGATCCCGGCGTTATGGGATCGAGCCCCACATCAGGCTCCTCAACTCTGAGCCTGCTTCTTCCTCTCCCACTCCCCCTGCTTGTGTTCCCTCTCTCGCTGGCTGTCTCTATCTCTGTCGAATAAATAAATAAAATCTTAAAAAAAAAAATACGTTAAGAATAAATTCTTACTGTAGAAGATATTAACAGTACATAAGTATGTATATAAAGTTCTGCCCACTTCTCCCACTTTACTTCCCAGAGGTAAGTACTGTTACTATAATGATACACATCCTTCCAGATCATTGTTATGGATTTAGACATTGATGTATACATATTCCTACTTAATATACATACACATAAACATCTCTCTTTTTTTTTTACATGAATGAGATTTTAATATTCATGACTTTCATTGACTTGCTTTTTTTTTTTTACTTAATATGTTTTGAAGATTTTTATTAATATATATAGGTCTGCTTTATTTTATTTTTTTTAAGATTTATTTATTTTAGGGAGAGAGTGTGTTCACGTGTAGGGGGTGGTGCAGAGGGAGAGAAAGAATCTCAAGCAGACTCCAAACTGAGCATGGAGCCCGACACAGGGCTCAATCTCATGACCCTGAGATAATGACCTGAGTCAAAACCATGAATCAGAGGCTTAACTGACTGAGCCACCCAGGTACCCTGGTCTGCTTTATTTTTAAAAAATTGATACAGAATTCCATGGTGTGCTTGGGCCTGAATTTTTGTTTTTAAGCATTGGTGGTTTATTTAAAAAAAAAACTTTGGTAGTTTCTAATTTTTTAGTTTTCAGACAGTACTTTATTCAAGATCCATATACAAATACCTTTTTGCACATGAGTATTTGTGTAAAATAAATTCTTAGTGGACTTACTGGGTCAAAGGATATTCAGATGTCAGATGTGACACATAAAGTTATATGTTCTCTAAAAAGCCTTTGCTGAGCACTCATTCCATTCTGTTATGTTTCCCTTAGGCCCTCCATCTGTTTAGTCACCATGATTTATCTTCTTAACACTTCTCAGTATATGCCCTTCTCTGCTACTTAATTCAGGCCCTTACCAGTTACAACAGAGTCTGAACCCATCTCCTTGGCATTTTTTTTGCCTGCCTAGAAAAACAAATTCATCCTTGTTTATTTGTTTAGTGTTCTCTCTTTCTCTGTCTCTCCTCCACATATACACACACAAGTGTGCACACTTAAAATCTTTCCATGGCCTTCGGGGTAACCAGCCAAGCTTCTTATGGCACACTTGACCCCTTCCTTACCTAGCTTCAACTCTCATGACCGGAATACTGAAATCCAAAAGCAAAAAGTCCAGTTTTAGCCATTCTATTTATTTTCAGTACAAAATAATCACCATTGTACATAGTTGTTAAAGAAGAAAAAACTTTCATGGCGCTCAGCTGGCTCAGTCGGTGGAAAATGCAACTCTTGATCTTGGGGTTGTGAGTTCGAGCCCCCACATTCGGTGTAGAGACGACTTAAAAATTTTTTTAAATCTTTAGAAGAAAAAACTTTCAGGCCTTTTCTGTAAAAATTTGCTGTGAGGAACTACTGGAGGCTCCCCTAATATGGCACGTTCTCTCTTACCATGGGAGCTTCCCATGGATGCCATCCTGTGCGTGGGAAAGCTCTACCCCTATTCTTTGAGTAAATTCTATTGCTTTCAAATCGCAGCTTGCTCGTCACTGTTTTAGGGTACTCCTCCTAATCTTCCTTGGTTAAATGGGGTTTCCTTCCTTCCTCTTCCCTATGTTTATCATAGCAGTCATCACCTTTTGCTGTACTTAACCGTTCACCGCTATCTGTGTCATTTGACTATAAGCTCTATGAGGCCAGAGATGATATCTTTAGGATTTCTCTTTGGCACCTAACTTAGTGCCTGTAAGCTTGGCACACAGACATTCATCAGTGATTATTGGAGAAGCGATAGCAGTTTTCACTGAGTAACAGAAAACCATGTCTTCTGAGCCAGTAGGGAAGCATAGTCCATTCCTGCAAAAGGAAAAATAGGTCCCTATACAGCAGAACATATACTGGAAGTGTCCCCTGGGCCATGGAGACCTTCAGTGGGCTTCAGCTGCTTTTGTTTTGGTATTGGCAGGTTGACTAATTTTGAAAGACATACATACCCTTTTAGCCCATTTTGCATTACAGTTCAAGATTGGAAACCACAAATTTTCTCTGATGCCCAGAGGGTGTCTGAAAGTTTTTTTCTTTTTCTAACAACCATGTATGTTGGTGATTATTTTGTTTTGAAAGTAGAGTAGACATGTTAGAACTGTTTATTTTTACACTTCAGGGTTCTGGCCAAAAAGGTCTCTAAAGTATATTCCTTTGTACACTGAAAGCTTTACATATTTGTCTAAAATGTAGCCACTACAGATGAATCCAAAACTAGTAGTTTATAGAGGTGTACCACTCAGAGGTTCATATCAACCCTAACCCTGACCCTAACCCTAATCCTAATGGGGGAAGCTGTGCATGTGTAGGGACAGGACATATATAGGAAATCTCTGTACCTTACTCTGAATTTTGCTGTGAACCTAAAACTGCTTTAAAAACATAAAGTCTTTGGGGCGCCTGGGTGGCACAGCGGTTAAGCGTCTGCCTTCGGCTCAGGGCGTGATCCCGGCGTTCTGGGATCGAGCCCCACATCAGGCTCCTCTGCTGTGAGCCTGCTTCTTCCTCTCCCACTCCCCCTGCTTGTGTTCCCTCTCTCGCTGGCTGTCTCTATCTCTGTCGAATAAATAAATAAAATCTTTAAAAAAAAAAAATTAAAAAAATAAAAAAAAAAATAAAAACATAAAGTCTTTAAACACGCAACCACACAGAATGAAGATTTTTTAACAGAATGAGCAGGGCACTGAATGAATTGAGAAGATAGTGAATAGAGTGGCTACTTGGCCTGTTCTAACATTGTTCCTGGTGGATGTATTTCCTTGCTGGACTTTATGTCTTGGAATATATATTTGAACTTCTTACACAAGTTTAATAAATAAATATTAGACAATTTTTTAAAAAGTGGGTGGGTTAATGTATGAAGTTTTTGAATGCATTTAATAATTCAACATTAACTGAGTACATATTGGCAAATGCGTGTGGAGGAGGGAACACTTCTTGATGGTTTGGGACTGTCTTGAGCATTGTGTAATGTTTAACATGACTGCCACTTTGTAGTGCCTTGGAGGTGGCAGCAATGCCCTGTTTTAAAACCACTGATTTTTCTGTTTTGTAAGTAGGAATTGGCTACTAAATGTGGCTTTAAAATGGGGCTTTAAAAATTCATAATCATTCAGAAGGCTGATATTCAGAGTCTTTGGCATAGGATGAAAATAGTTTATTGGAATATTGAATTTGCATTATAGTGCAAAGATTTTTGATTTATATCAGAGGAATCTGGTTTTCTTCAGAAACCTGAGAGTTCTCACTGAAATATTAATAGTGAAAGGTCAAGTATGGTAAATGCTAGCCCTGGGTATAAGAGATTAAGAAAAAAGGCAAGATTGCAAGGGATAATATTCTAGAGCAAGTCTAAGGCCATAGATCTCTCTACATGTAAAATAAATACTGTATACACAAGACTTATAGTAATACAAAATTGGTAGGGAAAAACATTTCTTGAATTAAATATTGATGGAACTAAATCCTCCCCCCCCATTGTGACTTGAGTGATAAATCTTGAAATAAAAAGCCTTGATGTTGACATTTTTCCTTCTGAAATAGTTTTGTGGAAAATCTTATATACATGATACTACCTCAAAGAATACCTTCAACCCCTTCCTCTGCCCAAAAAAATAACTCCCAGCAACTTTAAACTGACCCCAAGATAAATTGTATTTTGCCTTGTTCATATGATTTCACAAACTAGCTAAGTCTAAATATGGTGTTTCCTTTTTACCCCCAAAATGGTGACTATATCGACAGATTTTTCCTGTCAGGTCAATCCAGTCCTTTTCCAGTTTTCACTAATAAAAAAGTTTCACAGATGAGTTATTGCTTTATCTTGTTCACACAGCTCATTTGTGCTCCTCATACCTTGTAGAGTATATTATATTTTTCAGATAACCCTCCCTAGCCCCTTTGCCTCCTGGGATATACTGAGTTTCTTCAGCACATTTGGTTCTCAAGCAATAAAAATTTGGGGTTTTATAGTTAATTACCATGGAGGAATCTTGCTCTTCAGATGTCCTTCACTCAGCTTTGTGAGATTCTAGAATCTTATTGATGCTCATTTAAAGGGTTATTAACTTTGGAATACCCAAATAAGAAGCAGCAAATGGCTCTTGTATGCTAAATTAGTATTGAGACGTTATGTTGAGCATATATGACTACCGGGGAGCCATTTACTTAGAATCCCTTCCTGTAATGATTGCTGTGTAAAAGTAATTAACTCTTCATAGTCTAGATATTATTTCTAGAGTATTATTATGTAATTTTAAACTCATATGGTATAAATTTTTCAATCTTGAAAAGAAATAAGACTTTTGAGGTCAGTTACTAGCTGTGTGATCTTAGGATGTATTTCCTTGTTCTGAGCCTCACTCTTGTCTCCAGAGTGAGTTTTAGGTCCCTTCCAGATGAACACTGATAGGATGGTGACACTAGCAGCTCACATATCAGTGGTCGTGTTTTGTGGTAAACTGTCTACACTTTCTTGCCTGATCCTTTGTCTCATTCCTGAGAAAAACAAGACAAGCTAGAGATTTGCCTATAGCCATGAGGTAATTTTTTCTGATAGGTCCATAGATTATAGAGAACATTCTGCAGGGCCTAAAATAACCATCACTGTTAGCATAGAATTGAACATCTCTAAAATTAATATATTCATTCATTTGTTTAAAAAAAAATATTGACTTGAATGCCTCCTGTGGACCAGGCATTGTTACAAGCCCTGGAGATACTTTAATGAATAAGAGATTCCTCATCAGTAACTTAGGTATAATCATTGTACGTACCTCAGGGTTGATAGAAAAGTTCAGTTAGTTAATATATATAAAGCAAAAGAGTAGGGGCACAAAATAAGTGCTTAATAATTTTAGCTATTATTATTACTTTAATAGAGATATAGACAAACAAGTAAAATGGAAAATAATTTCATACTGAGAGCAATGCTTTGAAGACAGTAATAGGAGTGCTGTGACCCTGAGTGGGTGCAGAGGGGTTGCTGCTTTAGCAAGGGTAGTCAGGAGAGGCTTCAGTGCGTTCATGACCTTTGAACTGAGACTCAGAGCTTGAGAACTCACATGAAGAACTAAGAACAACACTTTTAAGGCCCAGAATTCCAGAAAAGCATGTTGTGCTCAAAATACAGGAAGAGCTAATGTGATTGAAACAATGAATGAAGAAGTGAGAGGTACAGGGGGAGATTAAAGCTGTAGGCAAAGCCAGGTCAGGTTGTATAGGCCAGGAAGTGGTTTTTGCTCTGTTGTTTGCAATAAAAAATTAAGAATAGCCTGCATTTCTTTTAAGCTGTTTTTCGGTAAAGATTTTATTTATTTGTTCATTTATTCATTTATTTATTTATTTAAGAGAGATTGAGAGTTGAAACAGAGGGCGGGGAGGAAGGGGAACAAGCTGACGCCGCACTGAGCATGGAGCCCCATGTGGCTATTGATATCACCACTCTGAGATCATGAAATGAACCAAAATCAAGAGTCCGATGCTCAACTGACTGAGCTACCCAGGCTCCCCTCTTTTAAGCTATCTTTAAGGAATGTCATGGTAGAATGCAGTTATTGATATAAGACGTTGGCTTATGGTAGTAATTTTTGAAGCTCTTAAGTACCTGGGAATTCGGTTTTCTTTCTATTCATTAGTTGTTCTTTCTTTATACGTGTATCAAAAATTCCTGACTCAAGCAGCAAAATCTAGAATGCTGTTTATTTGCTAAATTTCCGGTACCTCTTTTTTTTCTGTAAAGTCTGCCATGTAAAGTTTTTATGAAAGTATTCAAAAAGTATAGACGGACACGAAAGTAATACTCTGTTTTTGGGGGGCCTATCACATCAGTGTCAGCCTCATAGAAACATGGTAAGCCCAGTAGAAATTACAGCCATCCTAAATTTGGATAATGAGTATAAAATAAGTTGTGTATATAGAATATGTTTTGCTTTTCTTTTTTTTCCACAGAAGTGTTCTGGGTTTTTTGACCATGGCACGTGTTCATTTCCTTAGTCTGTGAATAGAGTTGATGCCAGAAAAGACAAACATTATAAGTAGGGTGAGGTCAATGAAATTTTGTGGGCCCACTGAATTTGGAAATTATTTGGTAACCTGACTTAAATTCTGATGAGCTTGTAATCCAAGATAATGGTGCTATAGGCAATTTATATCATCATTAATTTCAAGTCTTAGTGAGCCTCAAAAATAGGGATCACTGATGCATAAGATTTTATTGGCACAATTTATTTGGATAGTGACTTGATTAGAAGATCTCAAATAATTTAAATGCATGAGGTCAAAGGAAAATTATTAACTTATATAGCCAGGGCAATAATTTGTGTATATATTTTAAGCTTCCTTGGTTTTAAAATCTAAAAGACAAAATCTGTGTCCTAAATTTATAAGTGTGCTGACTTCTGAAATGATTTAATGAGGTTGCTTCTTTTCATTCTCTGCTTTTCTTGAGCCTGCTTGTGTTTGAACATTTTAGGTCATTTATAGCAAGTATACTGACCTGGTTCCCAAGGAAGTCATGAATGCAGATGACCCAGACCTGCAAAGACCTGATGAAGAAGCCATTAAAGAGGTAATAAGGCATTGAGATATATATAAGTATTTTAGATGACTTTCTACATCTTTATGAACTTCCAGACCACTCAATATGGTACTTCTTATTTCAGATAACAGAAAAGACAAGGGTAGCCTTAGAAAAATCCGTATCACAGAAGGTTGCTGCAGCCATGCCAGTTCGAGCTGCTGATAAACTGGCTCCTGCTCAGTATATTCGGTATGACCTTGCCTGGAAGTCTTAGGTTCATGTCGGACTTGACTGGTGTTGGGGGTCCTGGTGTTCTTTCACTATCCTACTTAGTCACAGTAGAAAATGTAATTTTTTGAATAATGACTTGAAGCCTATTGTCTCTGTGCAGACTGTTGAAAGCAGAAGAATTTTTTTAAGAGATCTACTTAGAAGATACTAGCTATTAGGCTATTTTCAAAATATATTTTTTGATTTTAGAAATTAATAATTACTTACAACATATGATCCAAACCACTAATATTTCTTATAGTTTCCCATTTGTATATAATAGGCTTTATATAACATATATAATGTTTATATAATGGTATAAATAATATTAGTATATTGATAATGTCATAATTTATTATATAATAGTAGTTACCTGTAATAATAGTATAAGAGCAAAATAGTGGTAGTGTACTAATATCATTTATATAATAATAGTCATCTTTATAATGCTTATAAATTTTGAAGGATTTCATTCAACTAAATCCTTGTGTAGAGAGATGATTCACATGTAGGTATTACAAGAAAAATCAGAGCTTGTAGGGCTGCTACTATTATTTTTTCTCTGTTTTACAACCTATGATTAGTTAAGAACTACTAATTCTAAGCTGCCTGGTGAGAATATTATGGGGCGTTTCTTCTGCAAATGCAAACTTACAAAATAGGTACCATTTTCTAGACCTCTTATCTGTGAAATTGAACACCATGCCTTCTGTGGGGGAAAATGGACAGCGATGGATTATTTGCGAACTAATACGACTCTAGTTTACATTTTGCTTATAACTCATTATTGCTGTTAGTTCTCTTATTTCCATTGCTATCTGCTCTGCCTAAATATTTTGCAGCTTTCTGTTAATACTTTATGAAAGGAATTGACAGTATAGTCTAGCTTAGAATTGTAACAGAAGAAAAATACCTGTTGAGTTTGAACTAGTTATCTGCATTCTTCAGATACACACCATCTCAACAAGGAGTGGCTTTCAACTCTGGAGCTAAACAGAGAGTTATTCGGATGGTGGAAATGCAGAAAGATCCAATGGAGCCTCCAAGGTTCAAGTAAGTAGGTGGCCTCATGAGAATAAGACACTATTCTTAAAAAAGATACGAGAGGAGCAAAATATCCCAGATGTCCGTCAGTAAGTGAGAGGATAAATAAACTGTGGGGCATTTATACATGGAATACTAGTGATATTAAAACAAATGATACTAATTAATCAGTTTAATAAAAAAGAGTAAACTTTTAATACATGAAATAGCATGGATGAATCTCAAAATTATTATGCTGAGTGAAAGAAGCCAGACAAAAACAAGTACATTCTGTATGATTCCAATTATATAAAACTTTAGAAAATGCAAACTAATCTGTAGTGACAGGAGGTAGATTAATGCCTGTGGTGAAGGAGGGGAGGACAGAGAGGGGATGAGAAGAACGAGAGGGATAGGAAAAGAATGTGCAGAAACTTGGAGGTGATGAGTATGTTCACTATCTTGATAGTAATGATGGGTTTCACAGGTGTATACTTGTGTCAGATTTAAACAGTACACTTAAATACGTATACTTAATTGCATGTCAGTTGTACCTCTGTAAAGCTGTTTAAAAAAAAAAAAAATGGGGCACCTGAGTGGCTGAGTTGGTAAAGCATCCAACTCTTGATTTTGGCTTAGGTCATGATCTCAGGGTCCGGGGATTGAGCCCCACGTCAGTCTCCGCACTGGGCGTGAACTCTGCGCACTGGGCGTGAACTCTGCGTAGGATTCTCTCTCCCTCTGCCCCTCCCCCACTCTAAAAAAATAAGAGTAGGGGCACCTGCGTGGCCATTCCGTTAAGCATCTGACTCTTGACTTTGACTCAGGTCATGATCTCAAGGTTGTGAGATCAAGCCCCATGTCAGGCTTCACTGAGCGTGGAGCCTGCTTGAGGGTCTCTCTCTCCCTCTCCCATAATCCCTCTCCCCTCTCTCTCTTAAAAAATAAGTAAATAAAGTAGAAGGAAAAAAAAGTAGGGGCGCCTGGCTGGCTTAGTTGGTAGAACATGTGAGTCTTGATCATGAGGTCATGAGTTTGAGCCCAACTTTAGGTGTGGAGCCTACAAAAAAAAAAAAGTATATTACCATATGAATTGATAATGATATTGTGGAGGTGAGGTGGATAGGGATGATGACAAGGTTGGCTGTGTCTTAACAGTTGTGGAAACTGACTGATGTATGATAGATGAACATTCATTATACATTCTATTTGTTTTTGTATATGTTTGAAGCTTTATAAAAATGGGAAGGGGAAACTTGAGACATATTAACCAAAATGGAAAAATGTCTAACACTCTCTGGTTGTGCTTTGATTTATCCTTCAGGATTAATAAGAAAATTCCCCGAGGACCACCTTCTCCTCCTGCACCTGTCATGCATTCTCCTAGCCGAAAGGTAATCTTTGCTGTAGTTTAACATCCTTTTTTGTACTCATGATTATTAATTTTATAAATAATCTCCCATAGAACAAAGTCTACATGTCTATACGGGTACATTGTGCCACACTTACTGTTTTTTTTAATTCGATTTTCAAGATCAAATGGGGACCCACTCAGGACTGTAATGTGTAGTTCCAAAGTACTTATGAGAATGTATGTAAAATGTTAGCTATTAATTTTCATGTTATTCGCCTAACCCCTGCTTAAATGGAATGAATAGGGTCTGCTATTTGACAAGCAGGATATTATCATAGTTAGAGGAAGTGAGTACCTGGGATTAATAGGCCCCTGATAATCTGAGTGACATTTTTTAGGTATGATTTATTATCCAGCTAAAAACAAATTTTCATTGTAAGTCTTGTCACTTTTATTTTTTTAATCGACCAATTCTTTATTTTTTTTAAAGATTTATTTAGAGAGTGAGTGCATGAGCAGGGGGAGGGGCAGAGGCAGAGAGAGGGAGAGAGAATCCCAAGCAGACTCCCCGCTGAGCACAGAGCCCAATGCGGGGCTTAATCCTATGACCCTAAGATCATGACCTGAGTTGAAACCAAGAGTTAAGCACTCAACTGACTGAGCCACCCAGGTGCCTCTCATATCACTTTAAATATGGAAAAATACTAACCAGAATTTATAATTATCAAAAATAATTTATAGATTATTTTCCATTTTTTATATTGAAGTCATTACTAGAATCCATGGTATGGGAACACAGTATATGGTGCTACCAAACAAATGGAATTTTGGCCTTTGACTAAATCTATTCACATGTCGGTGTTCATTGAAATGTCTTTGAAGAGAAGATTGCACTTGGGTTTTTAGCTAGACCAAAAATCAAGAAATGTCTCTTCTACCATTCTTTTGTCCACTCAGATGACTGTGAAGGAGCAACAAGAATGGAAGATTCCTCCTTGTATTTCAAACTGGAAAAATGCAAAGGTAATTAAGTTTCATAAAATCCGTCTCCTACTATTAGAACCTACTGAGAAACAGGAAGGAGCTTTAGCCTCAGAAACTTTTGTTAAATCCTCAGCATCTCACTTAGCTGAATGTTTTCAAAAAGGAACACCCAATTTATGTGACTTTCTTTTTTTTAATGTAATAGAAACATAGTATTCCAGTCACATGAATACTGTGTAGATTCTTTTAGTGAATTGTAGTTATCAGAAGCATATGGAGAAGGGATAGGGAGAATAAAATAACATATCAATGAATGATAGTATTCTTTAGAAAATTTAGAAATTGATATGTAAAATTATTTCTGAAAGAAACCAGTTTAAATGGTAATATGACAAAACAGAGTAAATGTTTGGATATATTCAGTATCTTAATTTTTTAAACATTTTTTTGTTTATAATTGTGCATAAGCTATTTAAATCCTTCATATTTTCTTTTCTTTTTCTTTTTATTTATTTGAGAGAGAGAGCACACAAAGGAGGGGAGGAGCAGAGGGAGAGAGACAAACAGATTCTGCCCTGAGTGTGGAGCCTGACAAAGGGCTCGATCCTAGGACTCTGAGATCATGACCTGAGCTGAAACCAACAGTCTGACACTTAGCCAACTGAGCCACCCAGGCGCCCCTGAAATATATTTTCTAACCACTATTTCCCCATTTCCCCCAAATTGTGTTTCATAATTCTGTTCTTGATGGGTGAGGAAGGCCATTTTAATTTGTAGATTAAATATAAAATTATTTTTTAAAGGAAGGTGTGCACTCATCCTATAACAAAAAGAGGATTGGGTGGTCCAGTTTGGCTTGATTAACGTACATGTAACCATGTGATATCTTGAGCTGCTTCTGTAACACATCCCTGTATTAGGACTAAAGACTATGGACAAGAGGTCAACATTTGGGAACGTAGTCATAAATCTAGACAAATAAAGCTAAGTCTGAACTGTCCTGGATGTTCAAGCATATTCCTTGAGTTACTGAAAATAGGATGCAGAGTTTCAGAATACAGAATCTCAGTTGCCTGTCAAACTTTATCTTTTTTCCATTTACTAAAACTTACAGTATTCTAAGACTCTGACAAGTCATTATGACAGTACCACACATTAAACTACCTATATATACTATGATTTTCATGATTTGTTCCACTTTTGTATGACTGTTGTATTACTTGGGGAACAACTACTTAGCTATTTGATAGTGATTTCCTTTTATTACAACTCAATTATTAACATGAGAATATTTGCTCAGAACTTGGACTCTGATATCACACTGCCCAAGTTTAAATTTTAGCTCATCCATTTATTAACCGTGTCCCCTTGGGGACATTACCTAAACTCCCTACCTCAGCAGCAGCATCTGTGAAATGGAAGTACAATGTTACCAGCCTTCCAGAGTTACTGTGAAGGTTAAATGGGACCGCACATGTGAAGTGCTTTTAAATTGGCCTCCGCATGAAGCCCTCAGTGTTAGCTGCTGCTGCTGTTGCATAATTGTGAAGAAAGATGTAAGAAAAAGAACTTCATCTCACTGGTAGTCAAAATGGACATATTTACATCTAATTTTAAAGAATCTATTGCTGCTCTTTTATGACTGGTGTTTTCTACCTGCTGTCACACAGGGGTATACAATTCCATTAGACAAACGTCTGGCTGCTGATGGAAGAGGCCTGCAGACTGTTCACATCAATGAGAACTTTGCCAAGCTGGCTGAAGCCCTCTATATTGCTGATCGGAAGGTTGGTCTCTTACAATGAAAGGGTTTAATGCTCTTAATAATTCGTAAATCCGTTTTCGGCTACCTAAGGTAGTTTGATCGTTCCAGTTTAATTGACACATCACTGTGAATTTTAAGCCATATAGCATGATGGTTTGATTTACGTAAAAATAGTGCTGTTTAAGCTACAGTACTGAGTACCCGGAGAGGCTCTCAACTGCGGCATGTGTGCCAGAGATGGCAGTTGCTGTATGCAGCTCTGTACCTGGTCTCAACCTTTGTAGACTTGTACACACACCCTACACTGGCGATCCAGGTTCCTCACGGCATTCCAGAATGATGGTTCAGTAGGCTGATCTCTTATTTCTTCCTTCCTTCCTTCCTTCCTTCCTTCCTTCCTTCCTTCCTTCCTCCCTTCTTTCCTTCCTCCCTTCCTCCCTTCCTCCCTTCTTCAATTCCTTCCTTCCCCCCCACTTAAGATTTTATGTATTCATTTGACAGAGAGGCAAAAGGAGACACAGACTCCCTGCTGAGCAGGGAGCCCAGTGAGGAACTCAATCCCAGGACTCTGGGATCATGACTGAGCCGAAGGCAGACGCGTAACCAACTGAGCCACCCAGGCGCCCTGATCTCATTTTTAAAGAGATAACTGACTGCTGTTTTTAGATTTCATAATTTTTTTCTATTTTAAATGTAGATGTCTCCCAAAAGGTCGGTAGCGTAGAAGGGCAGATAAACGTTCTGATGAATTGAATGCTGTAGAAAATGATAGTCGTGATATTGGTTGTCTATTAATATTATGAATGTGTGTGACCTAGAAGTTCACGTGCATTATGGCATGCATTTAGAACGTGGAAAAGTATATCTCCTGCATTGCAGCAAGCACCCTTATAAAAATCATCTCTTGCTAAGGCTTTATCTTGAATAGACTTTTTTTTTTTTTAAAGATTTTATTTATTTATTTGACAGAGACAGCAAGAGAGGGAACACAGCAGCGGGTGTTGGAGAGGGAGAAGCAGGCTCCCCACTGAGCAAGGAGCCCGATTACGGGGCTCAATCTCAGGACCCTGAGATCATGACCTGAGCCGAAGGCAGACGCTTAACGACCGAGCCACCAGGAGCCCCTTGAATAGACTTGCTTGATTTTTGAACACATGACCAATTCCTGCTATGTTATTGATACTGAAAATTTCTTTATTGGAATCTTGTTTAATTTTTGTGTTTTGGTTTGTTCCTGAGAAAGCATTAGTGAAACAGTGACTTAAAAGATTGATTTGGGTCATTACAGTTTCCACCACTAAAACATTTTCCAGAGTGAAAAATCTAAGTTTGCAGTGTCTTCCAGGCAAGCTTTCTTTTAGTGGACAAGAATCTTTGTTTTATTTTTTTATTTTATTTTATTTTATTTTTTATCTTTAATTTTTTTTTATTTTTAAAAATTTTTTAAAGATTTTATTTATTCATTTGACAGAGATAGAGATGGCCGGCGAGAGAGAGAACACAAGCAGGGGGAGTGGGAGAGGAAGAAGCAGGCTCCCAGTGGAGGAGCCTGATGTGGGGCTCGATCCCAGAACACCGGGATCACGCCCTGAGCCGAAGGCAGATGCTTAACGACTGAGCCACCCAGGCGCCCCAAGAATCTTTGTTTTAATCAGCAATAACAAATCTGAATTCTTTATACCTACTCTTTCAAGCCAGACTTCAATCATGCTGTTGTTGATAGCTGTAACTTTTCCTCCAATTGTGTCTTATTTAACATTCAACTTTACAAACAGGCTCGGGAAGCTGTAGAAATGCGTGCTCAAGTAGAGAGAAAGATGGCTCAAAAAGAAAAGGAGAAACATGAAGAGAAACTTAGAGAAATGGCCCAGAAAGCCAGGGAGAGAAGAGCTGGGATCAAAACCCATGTGGAAAAAGGTATGACATTCTCTTTCCTAAGTTGAATTGCGTTGTGAACAATACATATCTCATTTTCGAGACTCACCATTGTTTTTATTGCACACAAAACTAATACACACAAAGAAAATGTAGATATTAGATATTTCACAAATAGAATAGAAATGAAAGAGTAACTTCTGCTACTGAGCTGTAGCAGTAGAAAATAAAAAATATGTATATGTATTTTTTTTTAAAGATTTTATTTATTTGAGAGGGAAAGAGAGTGAGCAAGAGCGCAAGATCAGGGGGGAGGGAGAAGCAGACTCCCCACTGAGCAGGGAGCCCCATGTGGGCTGGATCCCAGGACACTGGGACCATGACCTGAGCCAAAGGCAGACACTTAACCCACTGAGCCATCCAGGTGCCCCAAGAGCATATATTTAAAGAAGGGCCTTCAGTATGGGACTACAGTGGACATTTTTAAAGTTCAGAGTAATGTGCTTTTAAAAATCATGTATTATTTCAAATGATGGGCTTGATTTTGTCTCATTTTAATTTTCTTTTTTTTTTTTTTTTTTTTTTTTTAAAGATTTTACTTATTTATTTGACAGAGAGAGACAGCCAGCGAGAGAGGGAACACAAGCAGGGGGAGTGGGAGAGAAAGAAGCAGGCTCCCAGCGGAGGAGCCCGATGTGGGGCTCGATCCCGTAACGCCGGGATCACGCCCTGAGCCGAAGGCAGACGCTCAACCGTTTTGCCACCCAGGCGCCCCTCATTTTAATTTTCTTGAAACTTAGAAAAATGAAATCTCAAACTGAGTAATTCAGCTCTCCCACATAGTAAAATAATCCACTTTTTCTGTCTTGTAGGCTAATAAACCTATAATCATTAAATCTGCCAATATTTTCTCTCTGGCTTTATTTAGTGGTTTACACTGGTGTATTAATTTATTTAGAGTGAGAAGAGTAATTCTAATTCAAGAAAGTTGTGAGGGTGGTTTGTTTTGTTAATAAATCCTAGATTAGTACAACTATTCATTCTCTCAATTCATATTGAGCACCTACTATATGCAAAGTTCTCTTCTAGACAGAAGGATTTCTGTTAGGTTGGGGGTATAGTAATGAACTTTCTAGTGAGTGTAAAGAGACCAAAAAAGTTAATTATCATTACTAGATGATTAGTGATAATAGTATAGTAATAATTGCTATGAAGAAAAATAAAACAGGAAAAGGGATAAAAGTGCCAGAAGGAGAGGGTGATCAGAATGGACCTCACTTCTGAGATAGTAACATTAGCACAGAAACTTGAAGGAAGTAAGCCTTGTAGGTCTGGGTCTTTGAAGAGCATCCTAGATAGAAGGAACCGCAAGTGCAGAGGCCCTGAGTTGGGAGTATACCTGGTGTGTTAAAAGAAAAGCAGGGAGGCCAGTATAACTGGATGGGAGTAAGAAAGCTGAATAGTAGCTGAGGTGTCAGAATAGTTAGAGCAGATAGGAAGAGTAGTGGCCAGATCATGTGTGGTCTTTCCGCCATTTTAGGGACATGGCTTTCACTTCAGATAAGCAGGGAGGCAGTTGAAGAGTTTGAGTAGAGCAGCATAAGCTGCCCTATGTGAGCAGGCTGTGAAGTGGGCACGCGGAGGAGCAGGGAGACCTTTTGGAGGGCTGTTGCAGTAATCCAGACGAGAGATGATGACAGGCAGGGAAATCATGGTCAGATACCGGTGGATTTTGGAGGGAGAGCTGACAGAATTTGCTTATGGATTAGGTAGAGGTATGGAAGAAAAAGGATTAAGGAAAAAGAGTCAAGGATGACTCCAGAATTTTTGATGTGAGCAGTTGGGAGGGACTGAGTTGCCATTTACCAATAGTGGGAAGACTGCAGGGAAAGAGGTTTGGGAGGGAAAGATTAGTTTAGTTGTGGACATGTTAAGCTTAAGTTGGAGGTGTCAGGCAGGCATTTGGTTATAGGAGTCCAGAGGTCAGCTATAGAGAAGTAACCAGAATTATAAGTAGTGATCCACATCCTTGAATCATGTATGATTGACTTAATGAGGCAAGGTATAAAAACCTGCCTGTTGTACATACACATAGCCACTGAAGGTAATTAGAAGTCAGATTTCCCTATATCTAAGTCTATACACTGTTAAGAAATTTTTTTTAAAAAGCCTCGGAATGGTTCTTGAGGAATTAGCTGAAATTCTGAAAAATGTGTTGCCAGGTATTAAAAAGAACTAACGTTTATTGAGTGCTTATTATGGAATACACCACTCTGAACACTTTACATGTATTGCCTTATAGAATCCTGGCTCCAGCAACCGCTTGCAGTGGTTCTAGGATTGTCACCGTTTTACAGAGGAGGAGACTAAGGCTCAGAGTGGTTGAGTAACCTGTACAGGGTCACATGGCTGATCTGTCATAGGAACAGGATTTGAATCTAGACGGGCTGGCTCCAAAGCTGTATCTCTTCAGACTGGAGAGAGAGGAGAAAATGAAGATAGACATAAACACAATAGGTAGAGATCAAGGTATAACCAGCCCCCGTGGACCACAAGCCAAAGGCTCTTTAGTCAGCCAGTCTTTGAAAATATAAGGGTAAATTTACACATAATTTTTTCCTGAAATTTTAATACGACAATTTAAAAACACACAGAAAAGTTGAAAGAATTATATAATGAACATCCATAGCTCCACCACCTAGATTCTACAGTTAACCTTTTTTAACAATTAACATTGCTTAATTTGCCTTATCATCTATCTACTGATTTTTCTATCCATCTATCAATACACCATAAAATTTTGAGGCATTTCAAATTAAGTTAAAGTCATCAATATACTTACCTCTGAACACTTGAGCTGCATGCATGATTCTGAAATTCACATTCAAAAATTTAAACCGATACTGTTGGATTTAAATTATTTGCAAGTGAGTTAAAAGGTCTGAATGTGACAGTAAAGAAATTCGTGGAATGATCTGTCATGGGTTAAAGAATATTCTCTTGTTCCAAATATCAATGGGTAATATAGTGATGAAGTAATTTTCAACTCTGTTCACACAGAGGATGGGGAGGCACGTGAGAGGGATGAAATCCGGCATGACAGGCGAAAAGAGAGACAGCACGACAGGAATCTTTCCAGGGCAGCTCCTGATAAGAGGTAGGTGCTACTTGAGATAAATACGAATTATGAGGAGTGGCTTTTGTGAACCTTTTCGAGAAGAGGTTTAGTCCACTGAGACCAGTTTTACTTCTCTCCCTTTCCTCTCTAGATTGGTAACTTACTTTCTTACACTAAACTACTTATTTTTTTTTAGCAGAAGAATTGACTGTTCCTAGAAGAAATCCTTTCTCATCACCTTGTAGAGTCAGCTAGAATTGCGAATGATACAGATATAGAAGTTTGTGAAAAGAAGGTAGTAGATAGGACTGTTCTGGTCTGTTCTTTTCCTATTTCAAGTGGTGAGACAAACTTATTATGCGCCTATTCCTCTAGACAGGGAAGAAGATTCTGTACCTTCATTGAGATCCTACATGCAGAGGGCTGTCCTGAGTACAATGGGGGAGAAGAGCAGGTTTTGTGAGAAGTGAAAATTGGCCTCTTCTCATGAGTAGTTCACTTAAAATTCAGAAAGACAGAGCTACCGTATAAAATTACTTGGGAAAATGAACACAGCACTGCTAATAAGTACAGACCTGCATGGAACAATAAAAATACATGTATGGGGACTTGCACTAAAGTAAGGATTGGCATAATTTATGCTTCACCAAAGACTGAGCACTGAATTCCGAGTAAGGGTTAAATGCAAATATAAAACATTTTCTTCCCATGTGAGCAGTTTTCCATGTTCTCATCACTTTGTGAGCAGATACAATCCATTTTTTCAAGTCATGCCTTAAACATGAAAAAGAAGATTCCTGCCAGTGGTGCTCTTTGTTATTTAATGGCATAGCTCATCTCCCTGGATAAGTGAAGTCATGGAGAAGCAGAAAATCTGAATTTAGAGTTGTGGGTAAATGTGCAGTGTAGGAGAGAGAGGAATGAAATGTGAAAGTATACAATTAATGATACTCCTGGTCTGAAATTCCTAAGCTGTAAAAATCAAAATGGCTCTGTAGATAAATTGGGCCCTTAAAACGAGTAAAGTGGTTATAAGAATTGATAACATAGAAAAGCTGTAAACTTGTGATTGGGTGAAAATCAGGTTGTCTATAGAAATTATTTTAAGACCTGAGTTTCTGGTAAAATAAATGATGACAGTTACCATGGTTTCATTGCGATGTAGATTGCATACATACTGAAACAGCAGGGAAATTAAGATAATCTGAATATTGAAGATCATACTGAGTAATTCAGTCATTGACATGTTTTCCTCAGAATTCTAATAGGATAAAATTACTAAATGTGGTTTGGGTAAAGAATGGATTCTGGCTTATTGAAAGTGATTCATATGGTACATCTAATTTGCATCCAGTCCCCCTCCAATCCTCGTATAATAGCAAATACAGACCGTAGCAATTTCATATCTCAGCATACTCTCTCCGTAAGGTGATTGCTTATATTAAAGACTTCATGTCAAGAGTGAGTCTCTTGACAGTTCTTTTCAGCTAACAGGAAGGCCTGATTTTAAAACCCTACCTCTTCTAATAACCATGTCTCTGAAATGCTGTAAGGACTGCCAACCTGATTATGCATTATCAGGGAATATATGTTCATAAGATATGAACAGGACATATTCATTAACTTTGCTTCTGAGATTGGTTGTATTTAAATTGAAATTCAGCTTGTCTCGAGTGGAGAGTTTTCAGTTAGTGACATTGTATTTTGAAACAGGTCAAAACTACAGAGAAATGAAAATCGAGATATCAGTGAAGTCATTGCTCTTGGTGTGCCCAATCCTCGGACGTCCAATGAAGTTCAGTATGACCAAAGGCTTTTCAACCAATCCAAGGTATAAGGGGTTTAGAGATAGCCTGTCTTAAGTGTTGGTGTAAATACCAATCCTCAGGAGAAAGAAAAGTAACATATCATAGATTTGGATCAGCCTAAGGTATGCTGGCATAATGAGAGAAAAAAAATTAGAAGTTGTGTGTTGTAACTTATAGAACTGTTTTATTTCATCTTATTTGATGTAAGATGAAACAACTCTGATTTTGACCTCTTACAGTTGGCTAAGATTTAAGACACTAGTAGAAAATGAAAGAAATAAGGTGGTAAATTTTGGTTTTAGTATATCAGTCTTTTATTTATAAAGTAAAGCCAGTGTCCTACAAAAGTATCCCTTGGGTTTTTTGTTGATCTTTGAAAAACAAATTTAATGCTAAAGAAACATATAACTTGAGATCTTTAAAAGATGAAGCTGTAAAACTAAATTTAAGTGCTAGGCTAGTTGTCGGGAAATCTGATTTCTAATACCTATTGTTATTAACTAGCTAGGATACCTTAGGCCCGAAGAAGTGCCTTTATGTGTTAACCCACCCAATATTGACTAGGTACTGTGCATAAGACAGTGAGATCAAAGACAGATGTGCCTTTGCCCTCAAGGAACCTTCGAGTCTACTGGAAAAGACATATATATGTATAAATAAGGACAGGGCAGACTGCAATAAAAATATGGAAGTATAAAGTTCTACTGGGATACAGAGGGGAAAAATTTCTTATGACTTGGAGGCTTTAAGATTTGAAGGTAGCATTTGAGTAAGCTCTTCTAGTTAATAATAACTTATTGGGTACTCTTTTACATTCCTGGCATTGTTGTAAGTCTTTCACTTTTATTATCTCACTTAATCCTTACAAAACTCCTATGAAGTCGTACTATTTATTATAATCTCTACCTGTAGATAAGGAAATTGACACACATAGAGGTTTAGCTAGAAATTGTTAGAAGATTCACACGTTTGATTTGAAAGGTTGTGTTCTTAAACGTAATGCAGTAGTAACTGACCACCCTGAGCAAAGGGGGGTTAGGGATGAAAGTTCCACATAAGTAAATATTTATGACAGTCACCTTTTACAAGCTTAAGCTTATGTCAAAGCTGTGAAAAAAATTTTTTTTCTAAGAAAGCACATCCCTGTATTAAGGAGCCATCCAAATTATGAAACAAATTTGTTCGTTGTTGACTTAGGATTTTCATTAAGAGCCTTATTGTCTCATGCTACAATGGTGATGTTCTCAGGGAGTTAAGGGGTATAGCATTATTATTCTAAATGCCATGAGATACTGTTGGTACAGCATCCAACTCTTACTCTTGGGGTTGAGTTCAATTAATAAATAGCATCAGATAAATGCTTTACAGTTCTTTTATCTTCTTGGTGTTGTCTGTACAACTGAAATTGTTAAGTACCTGCTTATACTATCCAGTTTTAATGACTACTTCACTAAAGTGGTCAAGTTTGTTAATTACCACTTTAGTTAATCTAAGGACCAAAGGTAATAAGAATAAAAGTTTATGGACTTTGTTTTTTTTTGTGAAGATCTTTTTAATTTGCAGTTCAGATTGCTGAAAATGTGTGCTATAAATGATTACATGAATGTAATCAGATCCAACTTTTAATAATACATTTAATGTCCTTTTCCCACAGGGTATGGACAGTGGTTTTGCAGGTGGAGAAGATGAAATCTACAACGTTTATGATCAAGCCTGGAGAGGTGGTAAAGATATGGCCCAGAATATTTACAGGCCCAGTAAAAATCTGGACAAGGACATGTATGGTGATGACCTAGAAGCCAGAATAAAGACCAACAGGTACCAAGGCAGATAGCTCAGTTTCATTATTTGCACCAGTGAAAGCAAAGTAGTTCATAGTCCTTTCTCTTTTTCCCTAGATTTGTTCCCGATAAGGAGTTTTCTGGGTCAGACCGTAGGCAAAGAGGCCGAGAAGGACCAGTTCAGTTTGAGGAAGATCCTTTTGGTTTGGACAAGTTTTTGGAAGAAGCCAAACAGCATGGTGGATCTAAAAGACCCTCAGATAGCAGCCGCCCCAAGGAACATGAGCATGAAGGCAAGAAGAGGAGGAAGGAGTAGATACACTTCTCTTCAAAGTGAATGAACTTTTATCCATAACCCTAATGATGCAAGTCAGATGGGGAAACACTTTGTAAATGGCCAGGATAAAAACCAAATCTGGGTGTCAGACCCCAGCACTACTTTTTATTATGGGAGTAAGGGGGGAGGGGATGGAAAATTCTTTGAACTATTTAGTTTTTTTTAAAGAGTGGGTTGTGTTTGTGCTTCTCCTACCTTTTGGCATTTATAGAACATACTGCCCCACACATAAAATTAAGACCACTTCCTTTTATGTGACATTAGTACTTTGGGGTTAATATTTTGTGTAAGAATGACTGCTGATGAATAAAGTTGCCCCAACCACAGCAAGTAGAAGGATGTTCACATACTGGAACCGTCCTGCCAAATGACGTTTGCCCCCATTACGCTCTGTTTTAATTTGGAGTGGGGAAAGTAAGCTCTTGCTTGGTGCAACTATTTGTTTCAAATAAAAACATTCAGACAAAATTTTTTATTTTGTTTACTTTAATAGGTAGTAATAGTCTCAAAAATCTTTCTCTTCATCAGATGTTTGATCCCCTTGCAAAACTTTCGGTCTTCGAGCTTGAACATGGAGCTAAAAAAAAAAAAAATCAAATAAGCATTGTAAGGAAAGACAATATCTGCAAAAACGATTACAACTGAAAATTGCCACTTTAAGACTGCCTTTTTTATGAGGGAGTCAGCACCAGTAAGTCAAGAGGATGTTATTTGTTCCCTGTTCTTAAGACTGAATCAATTTAACCCAAGGTTGCGTAGTAAGTGGAAAAGCCAGGATTTCAACCCTGGTCTCCCTACCTTGTAAGTAGACTGCTGTTCTGTAGTAGATATACCTTGCTAACTATTAAAGGGTCTTCTTAAACTCCCCTCCCCAGACATTTTAGAATGGGCACTCTACCACTACCACCATTCTTTAACCAATATTAAGGGAACTTCAGTTACAAATCTCCCAAAGTCCTTGGATTCCATACTTCTGACCTACTAAACTGATATTCAGAAAGCTCATGCTGTACAGAAAAATATTTACCTTTACTCCATCAAGTATATGATTTTCTTGTTGTAGTACATTCTGAAGTTCTTCTTCCGAGGAAAACTGAATCCAACCCATACCTTTGTGAAATCCAGTCTCTTTGTCCTAAAAATTCAAAATTTATTAAAGATTAATCATGAACTTGAGAAAGTTTCCATGAGCTCCAACTCAAACTACAAACCTTTTCATCTGCCAAAATGGGATAACTGACATTTTAACAGATGTCAAAAACCTTGCATTACTTACCCTCCTAGTTACCAAAGGTTAACCCCTATGTTAATCTTAACATTCTGCTTTTCTGCTGCCATTGCAGGAAGTAAAATATGGGTAGTAAGGTTTCTGTCATTCAAGATACAAGCTACACTAACAATAATAAAGGGACATTTTGATCACACAAAGAAATACTCTTTCTAATTTCCTCACTTCTAGAAACTAAAAAATCAAACCTCAAAACCTAGTTCATTTCTGGTAATTGTGGAGACCAATTACTCTCATCACCACTACTACCATTATAATTAAATAGTCCAAATGAAAAATAGAAAAAAATTATATGTATTACCTTTATTTACCTAGCTCCAGACTTACAGTAACACTACTTCCCTTTGTGCAAAAGGCAGACTGCTTATGATCCAACCTATACACAGCACATGTGGAAAAGATTCTAGTGTGTTTGGTTGTACCCTGCCACCACCCCACCAGCCCTACTATTTAAGAGCAGATATAAAGATGTCTATTCACTCAGTGTACCTCATCAATCTTGCTACGAAGTTATGTTGTGCTCTGCACCACCCCCTAAACCAAATTTTTAAAAATTGCCCCTATGTTTATAAGGTGACTTTTTAAGTCTTAACCTAGACCGCAGGAAAAGTTTCTGGTAATATCCCAGTGATTCACTCCTTACCTCAGATAGCTACAATTTCTATTCTATTTCCATATGGCCATTTCTGTAAGAGCCTTAAAGTTGTGTTTGTGTAAAACTTAGGTACTATGTATCTAAGATACAGGAACCTGGATTTCTGGGCATCTGTGTGGCTTAAGCGTCTGCCTTCAGCTCAGGTCGTGATCCCAGGGTCCTGGGATGGAGTCCCGAATTAGGCTCCCTGCTCAGTGGGAGTCTGCTGCTTCCTCGCCCTCTGCTGCTCTCTCTCAATTAATAAATAAAAAATAAAACCTTAAAAAAAAAAAAAAAAAAAAAGGAACCTGGATTTGAGTACATGAATTTGTTTATCAGAAACTAACTTTTCTCCTGTACATTTTACTTAGTTTTACCAAGAATCAAAGTTTTCTTTTGTTTAAATCTAAGATGTTAACTCCAGGTCCTAAATAATTTTGTTTATACTTTTAAGAAGGAAATGGCATCCAAGAAAAATATCTTACTATTTTTGGAGAAATTTTCAAGTAGGTTCCACACCTGTCTAGCGTGGAGCCCAACGCAAGGCTTGAACTCATGACCCCTGAGATTGACCTGAGCTGAGATCAAGAGCTGGACACTGAATGGACTTAGCCACTCAGGCGCACTTAGGGGCGCCCTGGGAGAAATTTTTTTTAATGCTCGTCAAAAAAACAAATTTCAGGGGCGCCTGGGTGGCACAGCGGTTAAGTGTCTGCCTTCGGCTCAGGGCGTGATCCCGGCGTTATGGGATCGAGCCCCACATCAGGCTCCTCCGCTATGAGCCTGCTTCTTCCTCTCCCACTCCCCCTGCTTGGGTTCCCTCTCTCGCTGAATAAATAAATAAAATCTTTAAAAAAAAAAAAACAAAAAATTTCATCCTCTTTGTAAAATTGTAGTTTTTAAGCTTATAGAAACATTTTTGTGTAATACTTGTGCCTCATACTTATAATCAACTGTATTAAAACTCCATTGTATCAATGAATTAATATCTATTTAATCCCATTAATGAACATTAAGGTTCTTTCCAGTTACATTATTAATGCTGCTTTGAACATTCTTGACCACACCATTTCTGTAGAATAAATTCCTAAAAATGGAATTGCTAGATCAAAGCAAATGCAAATTCTTAGTTTTGATTTTGCCAAACTACCTTTCAGAAGTGAAGTAAACTTCCAAACAAATTCAGTGCCAGCTTCCCTACACCCTCACTAGCACTAGATAGGGGTTAATCTATTAGATCCTTGGAAGGCAACTAACATTAAATAAAGAGTTAAGAAATTTAATTACTTTAGATTAATATTTTGCCATAGCCTTTTCAGTGCCATGAGGAAAAAAAGGGGCAGTTTTAATGAAGCACATGTGAACTATAGTGAACTCACATCCCACCCCCAAAAAACCAGTAATTCTAGAAAGCCCACAGACAAATACAGTCCAGGATAAAGTAGAACAAATTTATAAACTGATTTCTAAATCTTCCTTAGAAAGCAAAGAAAATATAACAAATATAAAAATACTAAAAAAAAAAAAACACTCAATTTAATAAGGATAAAGTTTAAAATAGATATTGTCCGCCAATTAGTTTTACGATAAAATCATCCTCTAGTATCAAGTCCTTATTATAATACTGGAGTAGGCAGAATTCTAAGATAGTTCCATGATCTCCATATGTCCTACCATGTTACCCTCTGAATAACCCCCTCCTCTTAGGTGTGTGAGGGACCTGTGACATGCCTCTAACCAAAAGAATATAGCAAAAGTGATGGGAACGTGCTCCCCTAATCAGGTCATATAGCAAAGGTGATGCAATGTCAGTCCCATGACTATGTTACAAGACATTCTTAAAAGACTGGAGAAACTCCTCTGCTGACTGAAGAAGTAAGCCGCCATGCTGGGAGACAGCCTACACACCTGCCAGGTAACAAGGAACTGCAGGTGGTCCCTACAAGCTGACATCCAGCAAAAAAGTAGATATCTCAGTCCTACAATTCAAAGATGACTTCTGCCAACAACCTGAGAGAACTTGAAAAAAATCAGTCTTTCCCAGTTGAGCCTTTGAGCCGCTGATGAGACCAAAGCCCCAGCTCATACCAGGACTGCTGCTATGTGAGACCTTGAGCAGAGGACCCAGCAAGGCTGTGCCCAGACTTCTGATCTGCAAAAACTG
Organism: Ursus arctos; assembly: GCF_023065955.2. Taxonomy (NCBI): domain Eukaryota; kingdom Metazoa; phylum Chordata; class Mammalia; order Carnivora; family Ursidae; genus Ursus; species Ursus arctos. The sequence goes on from NW_026622930.1 coordinate 23,765,125, forward strand.
TGAGTTAATGTATATGTGGGTTATTTTGAGTCATTAAGTGTGTGGTAATTTGGGGCGCCTGGGTGGCTCAGTTGGTTAAGCATCTACCTACGGCTCAGGTCATGATCTCAGGGTCCTGGGATTGAGCCACATGTCAGGCTCTCTGTTCGGCTGGGAATCTGCTTCTTCCTCTGACTCTTCCCTCTGTGCTTTCTCTCTCCTCTCTCTCTCGCTCTCAAATAAATAAATCTTAAAAAATATAAGTGTGTGGTAATTTGTTATACAGGATAAGGTTTTACTTTTTAATCAATATCACCCACAATTTTATCAATAAACACTGTGAATAGCTTCACTCCATTAAAAGTCATATAAGTTGATATGCTTTAACAAAAAGTCAAGAATTTGAGGATCAAATCAGAGGATCAATAATTAAAGGATAACATTTTTTCAAAAGATAATACTCACAAACGGTACAGTGCATTTTCGTACATGGCCAAACTGTGCAAAGTGCTCTCTCAACTCACCTGTATAGGAGAAAACATGTTAAAAGTAGTTAATATATTTTGGGGCACCTGGCTGGCTCAGTTGGTAGACCATGTGACTCTTGATCTCAGGGTTGAGTTCGAGCCCCAAGTTGGGCATAGGGACTACTTAAAAATAAAAAAAAAAAGTAGTTAATGTATTTTGTATCCTCCATCCTAGATTGTAGCTAGAAACCAAAAGGGGACCTACAGTCCCCAAACTTTTTGTGAATAGGAACTACTCTGCATTTCCTTGAAGCCTTAAGATTTAGGAAGTAGCTATGGTACTAACTACAGATCTTCCTCAAGTTATGATGGGGTCCATCTGATAAAAAGCTATCATAAGCTGAAAATATCCTAAGTTGAAAATGCATTTAATACACCTACTGAACATCACAGCTTAGCCTTAAACACGCTCAGAACACTTACATTAGCCTACAATTGGGCAAAACCGTCTAACAGAAAGCCTGTTTTAAAATAAAGTATTGAATTTCTCCTGTAATTCACTGACTACTGAAAATGAAAACCAGAATGGTTATATGGGAACAAAATGGCTGTAAATCTATCGGTTGTTTACCCTTGTGATCACATGGCCGACTGGGAGCTGCACCTTGCTGATGCTGCTGCCTCACATCACAAGAGAGTATCATACTGCCTATCACTAGCATGGGAAAAAAATCAAAATTGAAAATTCAAAGTATGGTTTCTTCAGAATGCCTATCCCTTTCACACCACTGTAAAGTCAAAAAACTGTAAATCCAACCATTGTAAGTCAGGAACCACCCGTATAAAGCTGCAATGTGCCGGAGATCTGGGGAGATCTCTGGGGTGGGGGCACACACACATAAATTGCTGCGTTGACTGTAGTCATCCCTCCTAGCAGATAATGAGTGTCTTCATCACAGTTACTGTACAAGGTGCGTGGATAATAATCCCCGTGAGAAACTCACACAGAAGACAGATAATTAAAATACAGTATGTTGCTAGCCATATTAGAGATTTTCAAATAAAAGCTCAATTTACTTGCCTTTCATAAAGTTTATACTCAGTTAAATAGTTGACACTCTAAAATTTGTTGAGATGACCCTACTTACCCTTCCTGCCTTATTACCCGTTGCTGGCCCATAATTACTCTCTAGTACAGCAAATGAAATTCTGTGCATCTGTCCTGTGGATTCCCATCTTTGCCTGTCATTCTTTACCCTTGCTATGTCAGTAATCCTATCTCTTCCTGCCTAAATTGTAACCATCCTTCAGGACCCAGGCGAAATATATCCACTGAATATTATTTTATTGGGCTTCTACTGCAATACAGGTCAATGTACTACCCCTGTGAGGCCTCAAAGATGCATAATAGATAATCTTAAAGATCAAAAACTACCTGATCTCTTCTGAACTACAGTGCTTGTACTTTCACTGATTTAGATTTCATATTACTGGGTTATTTCCCCCTAGTTCATCTAAACCTCAGTGGTTCAACAACTGCCTCTATCTGTTGTAAGTCTCCTCACCCTCACCACTACTATACCATAAACTCCCTGAGTGTTGAGTCCACTATGTCAATAGTAACTGATACACAGTAGGGCAATATTTGCTGAATGAATAAATGCCTAGTAATCCTTCAACAACACACAAGGACTAAATTTCTGAAGAACTCTAACAGTTGGTCAAACCATTTGGCAAATTCAGGACCTAAAGGATCAGCATCAGGACAAACATGTTTGTTTAACACTAAACAAAAGAGTGTTAAATATGCATGTTTTAAACCAGGTATTAAGAGTTCTAGAAAACATTCACTTCCAAAACAAAAAAGTTCTGGAAAGTAACCCTCTTCTCAAATTACCTATAACTTACAGGAAAACTGCTGCAAGCACCAAGAACAATGCCAACCACAAACAGATGCTTCTGAAATATTTGCTGAACGAACGAACTGAGAGAGACTGCTTCAAAGCTGTATGTTACAGACTCTTTTTACAAGTTTTAAACCAACCCATTATGGTCTGGAAACTTGCAACTGCAAAATGCTGGTGAAATCCCTGAGCCTTTACACAGTTTCACAGGGCCTAAGCAAGACATTGTACTACTGGCTTGGTCTTCATCCGCTACATATTAAGAAGGTGGGTCCCAAACCAATCTATTTCCCATTCTACAACTCACACCTGGGCCACAAAAGCTAAGAGGTGAGTAATCCCAGTTCCATTCTTTTGTTTAAGTGAGATGACCTGATACATGAATACCTACAAAAGTGACTGTGGATTTTTAATTTTTGGTAAGCAAATGTAAAAACCTTTTTTCAAAACTGCAACTGACAAAAGTCAATGTTGGTGAGATATTTCACTACTGATTACTCCCAACCCTCTATCTCCAGCCTAGGCCTCTCCCATGAGTTTCAATTATAGTAATCACGAAAACGACTATCATTTATTGAGTAGTTAGTGATGAGGTTACGGAATACAGCTGAGGTTCAGTGGGGGTGGCGTCCGGAGCCGACGACCAAGAAGAATTCTTGAGGCGTCTCTGGTGCAAAATTGATGGTTTATTAAAGAACGGGTACAGGACCCGTGGGCAGAAAGAGCTGCTGCACCAGGGTTGTGAGGGGTGGCTGTTATATACCATGGGGTTGGGGGAGGTAAGGAAAAAGGGAGGTTGAGGAAATACTTTCATATGTTAAAGAAGATTCACAAGATACCGGAGGCCTTGCCATTGTCAAGTTAAGATTGTTTTTCCCTCTAGCAAGGCATTAACATTAAGATGGTTGGGGGCTTCCTGGAACCTGAAGATTATAAAGACATTTAATTGTATCTACATTCCCTTCCGGAAGCTAGGTTATTGATAGAAATGCTTCGTTCTTATAAACTGCTAAGACATTTGTAAACTGAGGGAGACTTAAGTCTTGCAGGATTGTGGTATCTATAGGTTAACTATTTCTTTGTCCTTTAGGGCAGCCAGGAGTGCCTGAGGAATGTCAGGTACATCCCGGGCGGGGGGTTTGCAGGGTGTCACTTTCCGCTTTGTCCTCGGCTTGCCTTCTGTTCCCTCATCAGTTAGTCTGTATCTAGCACAAGTCTAAGTGGTTTACATATAAACTCATTAATCCGATCAAAAATCCTATCAAGAAGGTATTACTGACTCCATTTAATAGATGAAACTGAGGTACAGTGGTGAGCCCTTTTCCCAAATTACCTCTCCCGTTAGTCATGTTACACAACTATTAGATGGCTAGGAGGAATTCTAACCTAAATAGCATGGCTTCAAAGTGCACTTTCCAATCAATGATACACAATCTCCTCTGTCCAACTGCCTGACAGACACCTCACAGGTCTTTCTCAAACTCAACACATTTAAACTTTATTCCTCATCATCTTTAAACCTGCTTCCTCTACATTCTAACCACGATATTCGCCAACGCTAAAAACCTGGAAGTCGTTCTTCCCTTTCCTTCATTCCGTACTCTTACCCCATTCAAGCCATCGCCAAAAGCCGTTGATTTTGTTTTGTTAACATAAGTGGATCTGACCCCCTTTCTCCCACTACCCATTTCTACCACTATTTCAGGTCCTCGCCTTTGGACTAAATTACTGAAATTACTTTTAGTGCGTCTCCTCGCCCTCAATCTTGCCAGCTTGAATCCACCCTCCACACCGCTGCCAAAATAATCCTTTCTAAATCGTAAATCTTAAAGTTATCAAGTAACGAATCCTCCCACCGAATCACTCTGGAAAGGCAGGAGACCCTGAATACGTGCCTCAAAAACTCATGGGGTATCCCTGAAAGATTCATTGAAAAAAAATTTTTTATTTCTGCTCACTGGCTTGCTCAGGAGCCACAGCTCTTAATCCAGCCACCACGCTGATTTAAGTATTCCTCCGAAAGCAGTGCTTTTAGGGATCGCTTGTACCTAAAACTTCCGCCCCTAACACGTCTCCAACACTCACTCGAGGCCGCGGTCCAGGGAATTTTTCTGACAAAAGCCACGGGCCGTCTAATACTCGTACGCAGCGCCACGGCACCCCTCACTGCAGAAGCCGCCATCTTTAGATCGAGGACCTCTGTGACCTGCGGTCGCGACCCCGGAAGAACCTGGAGGACCTGGGGCAAGGCAATCTGCTTCCGGGTCGGAAGAGGCTGGACAAGACATGGGGAAGATGGCGGCGACAGTGGGCTCTGTAGCGACGCTGGCGGCAGAGCCGGGGGAGGACGCTTTTCGGAAGCTTTTCCGCTTCTACCGGCAGAGCCGCCCCGGGACCGCAGACCTGGGAGCGGTCATTGACTTCTCGGCGGCCCACGCAGCCTGCGGCACTGGGCCTTGTGCCCACAAGGTACAGACAGAGGAGCTGCCCGCGCCCCCGGTCACCTCGCCATGCTCCTTGGAGGGACTTCAGGGACCTCCTCACCTCTTTTGGCTTCCAGATGAGTGTTATTGAGTAATTCCCGCTCGCGGAGTTTAATTATCCACGGAGCGTCACACTTCGGCTGTGAAGAGCTGTGCTACGGGTTCCTCCACGCGGCCAATCCTGGCTGCGGCCTCAAAGAATGCTTGGGAATTGGTGTTCATTCCTAACATTAACTGTCCATTTGCATCTCTATTTCGATTTGTGTAAAAACGCATAAACCGTGTTCATAGGTGTTAGGAAAGCGCTCTGCGGCTTGAAAAAAACAACTACCCGAGTACTCCCAGAACTGAGAGGGATGGATGTTGTTAGATAAATCGGTCTCCATAAAACTGGTCCTGTCGTCCCTAGGCCTTTTAGAAAGAGAGTGTTGAAAAAGTGAGATGATCTCTCCACGCTTGAAAGTAAAGGGCAAATGAATCCAAACACGATCCATTATTTCTACTTTTCCCCGTGAAAAGTAAGAAAAGCAACATAAAGGAGGACGGGGGGGGGCACAGGGAAAATCACAATATACTATAATGCGTAATTTCTTTACAATCGCTGTAACACTGAAGATCCCTGATCCCTTAATTTGGTTTTGGTGTTGTCCACAGATGGCTGGATGAAGGATTCTTTCTAAGCTTCCTATAGCTGTCAATAAAATCGGAATGCTCTAGTACCACCATATTTGTTTAGAACTCAGCTTCTTAGAAATTTCATTCGTTAGCAGAAATGGTCTTAGAGTTGTCAAAATAGCATACAGGAAGTCAGCTCTCTAATAATATACATGGGTCAGACCCTCAGCTCCTTTTGCCTATATTTTGCTGCAATACTTAAATACTTTTAGAATGGGGACGCCTGGGTTGCTCATTCGGTTAAGCATCTGACTCTTGATTTCAGCTCAGGTCATGATCTCAAAGTAGTGTGCTGAGCTTTGGAGCCTGCTTAAGATTCTCTCCTTCTCCCTCTGCCCACCCTCTTGTGTGTGCGTGTGTGCACTCTCTTTCTCTTAAAAATACTTTTAGAATGTAAGCCTCTGTGAAGAGGATATTGTGTCTAGCACCATATCTAAAACAGTAAGCACTCAATAAATACACTATCCGTTGAGTAGGTAAAAACTTGGGTGTTTAGGGGCGCCTGGGTGGCTTAGTCAGTTAAGCCATCTGCCTTTGGCTCAGGTCATGAGCCCTGGTCGTCGTCGGGCTCACTTTTCGGCAGGGAATCTGCTTCTTCCTCTCACTGTCACTCTCCCTCTGTGCTCTCCCTCTCTCTCTTTCTCATATAAATAAATAAGAATTAAATCTTAAAAAAAAAAAAAAACTTGGGTGTTTAGTTCTTCAGCTCAAAACAGATTGAAAGTAGCAAACCGGAGAAGAAAGTTGCTCTAAGAGCAACTGATGAGCAGTGGAGAAAGTGACGGCTAACAGGCAGGGGTGGAAGCAGGACTTTTTTTTAAAGCCTCAGAGGTTTGTTTCAGCTTAGCATGGAGAATAGGTCCACAAACTTACTTCAGCTATGAGGGTGTTGCTGAATTACAGTGCATTATTAAGTATGGTCTATTTGAGAAATCATTACAAATGTTTGAAATAAAAACATCTTATCAGTACCTGGAACAATTGGCTGGTCAGGACTCTCAAAGAGTTCCAGATAGCCATTTTATTACAGAGACTTGTAGTACACCAGCCTAGTTGGTGTTTTTTTCTGGAATTCTCTACACTTGGTGAAGTTGATAGGATAAGAGATCATGTCTTTTTGGAAGAGAACATTTGATGTATTCTAAGGCAAGCCAGACTCTTAAGTTTATTATTAATGAAGGAATAAAGGTTTTTGTTTTCTGAATGTCCTCACTTTAGTGACTGAATGTTGGATCCCTTAACCAATTTAATGAGCCATCTGTAAGATGCTCTTACATGCAAAGAAAACTTCATGAGCCCCTGAAAAACTTAATTTCTCAGTAATTAACAAAGACAAAAGCTCTGAGTTTCAGTTTGAAGTTTCATCTAAAAGAGAATAAATATTGTACTTTCAGCAAGCAGGGTTTCCAGTGTTCTACTGAAACAGTTATTCTGTCTGGTTGGAGCACACTCTTCCATTCTCTTAACCTCCCCTGCCTGATGTTCCTCATAGGTCTGGTTAAACACCAACTGTATACAAGTGCCTCAGAAGCATTACTGTTGGGCCTAATTGAGGTGAACAGAATTTTGACTGAAGATATTTCAGTACATCTCTCACGATTTAGAGTCAAAAGAAGTCCACAGAGGTGTGGTGTCAGACAAAAAGGTAGTCTTGTAGGCCAAAATCAGACTGGTTCTCATACTGCTTAATTTTATATTGCATTCTAGTGTTGGTTAGTATATAGATGAGAAAACTTGAGCTCTAAGAAGTTAAGTGACTTATCTAAGTCTTACATCAAGTAAGTGGTAGAACTAAGTTTAGGAGCCCAGACTTAGGACTCCTAATTTTTGCCTCATACCAGAAACACCTTTAGAAGTTTGAGATTCTCAGATCTGACCTGCAAAATAGCTTTAGCCCTCCAACTTCTCTTTCCTTCCTGCCAGGTGCTCAGATCTCAGTTGAGTGTGTCTTCCGTCAGTGACCACGATGCACATAGAGCAGGACTTCAGCCAGTCAGCAAGTGGCAAGCCTATGGACTACAAGGCTATCCTGGTGAGTGCGGCTGACCTCAGAAGACAAAATCATATAATCATTTGTCTAATTTCAGGAGAGGATTTGTAAGCGGGTTAATAGACAAAGGGGAAAACTAAACACAGATATATTTTGCTCCCAAACTCCTTTTAAATTCTGCCTCATTAAGATTTCCATTTATTTAGCATTCCCAAAGGTTAGAACAGGAGTCAGTAGTGCCAGGGCGCCTGGGTGGCCCAGTTGGTTGGGCACCTGCCTTCAGCTCAGGTCATGATCCCAGGGTCCTGGGATCGAGCCCCACGTCGGGCTCCCTGCTCAGTGGGGAGCCTGCTTCTCCCTCTCTCTCTCTGCCTGCCATTTCCCCTGGTTGTCTGTCTCTCTCTGTGTCAAATAAATAAATTAAAAAAAAAAAAAAAGTCAGTAGTGCCTTCCTTAAGTGCAGAAAGTGACACACCAGGTACAAATCAAAAATTAGCACATTGACTCTGGGCTCCCTGCCACGACTCCAAACAACTACTCTGGCAGAAGAACCACTTTGAATGATGGAACAATTCATAATGGTCGCTCTGATCACAAAGTCTCTGTTCTCGTGTGGTAAAAAAAAGAAAAACAACTTAAAAATTGTTGCTATTATTAAGGCTGAGCTTTTGAAAAGAACGTTAGTTAATGAGATCAAAAGCCCTAGTAGACTAAATAATTTAGCATTTTGAACTTCAATAATATTGGGTAGCTCACATTACAGATCTAGAAATTAAGAACATGATGAAAAATGGGTAATGTTTTTAATCTTTTTTTGAGTAAACTCTACCCCTAGTGTGGGACTCAAACTCATACCCCAAGATCGAGAGTCGCATGCTACTGACTGAGCCGGTCCAGCGCCCTTAATCTTAGGATCATGGGGTCATTGTAGATGAATTATTATGAACTATTTAGAAAATACAGGGGTGCCTGGGTGGCTCAGTCAGTTAAGCGGCTGCCGTCGGCTCAGGTCATGATCCCAGGCTCCTGGGATCAAGACCCACATCAGGCTCCTCTGACCCCCCCCCCCGCCCCTTGCTCTCACTCTTTCAAATAAATAAATAAATAAAATAAAAAAGAAAATACAGAAATGCCTTATTTGGTCAAATAATCTTTTATCTGTCTTTCTTTTTCTTGGAGAGGACATAAAGTTAATATTGTATTTGTGATTTCAAATACTGGTTAAAAACAAGAAAAATCCCTAAAAAAAAAATACTAATTTTCATTGTGCCATGGGCCAGGTTTGTGTCATAGCTCTTAATACATTATGACCACTGATGTATTTATTAATAACATAGGACAGCATAACGGTTTCAATACTTCCCTAAAAGGCCTTGTGCACTTTAGTTCTTCGTGAAGGAAGAGTCAAATGATGGCTTTTATGTACGAATGCGTGGCTCCCTGTGAGTTTGGGTGAATGAGGAGCGTGCATCACCAAGTAGCCTTTTATGTACTTTTTATTCTTGAAGGCTGCCCTTGACCTTGCAAGCCTACCTCCTATTTTCAAGGTCGTGTTTCTCTTGCTATGCCCTCTTCTCTTAACAAATTGTTCAGACTACAAAGTTATCAACCCCACTTTGGTTTATCTATTGTCCAAATAGGTATATTGATTTTGAGGTTTTCTAGGATTTCACCCTTAAGCCACATTTTGTGATTTGGTACCTCATTATGTCCTTAGGGACTTCATTCTGTCTTCCCTGACATTTGAAGCTGCATTTAATAGAAGTGTAATGTCCAGAACATGGGAAATGACCATCTCTTATTCAGACTTGATCAGAAGGATTGTGCTTACTTCTGGATTCTGCTTGTTATGAAGGAACCTGAGTGTAACCACAACCTGTCCTTATAAGAATGAGCAGGAAGTCATGGATCTGAAAGAAGAGTAAAACTGAGAGGGAACCTGACAGCATCCAACGTTTGAAAGGTGGTAATAGACACAAAGGGACGGGAGCAGTACATACTAGTGGTTAAGGCCTAGGTTCTGACACAAGGCTACCTGGGTTCAAGTCGTGGCTCTACCATCCACTCTATGACCTTGGGCAAGTTTCTTAATCTTTTTTGGCCTCGGTTTCCTGATAGGTTAAATGTGTATAAAAAGGTGCTCACTTTGTAAGGTTATTGTGAAGATTAAGTGTGAGTACATTGAAGCCCATGCCTGGCACATAGTAAATGATTGATAAATGTTAGCTAGAAAGTTAGAGGTATTTTTGAAGAATGAGAAACTAATTTGGGGATTGCTCTGTGTGTCCAAACCTGAGATCAATGCATGAAAATTAAAAGGAGATAAATATTAATTCAATAAAAGAAAGGGAACAGTTGTCTCAAGTGGATTGCCTAAAAAGGTATTCATTTTCTTGTCACTGGATCAGCGGTATTCTTCCTTTAATCTGATATTTTAGGGAATGTTATAATCTTCATTTTGGGAGATAATGCTGATAGGTGGGTGAGTTGGTGGGGGTTTTCATATCTTTCTTTTTCCTCAAAATATTGACTGTCCTGTCACACTCTTAAATTATTTGGAGAATTTTGCTGGTACATGAAATGCGAAAGTGGCCTCCATAGTCAGAAACAAATGTTCTCATTCCTGTCCTCCAATTTTAGAGGAAGAGGAACACCTTTTGTTCAAAGCCAGTCCCTTCACCTCTTTGATCTCACCTTTTCACCTCTTCCAGCTTTCAAGACCTTGCTCTTCTCCTTTCCTCTCTTCTGTTTTCAACCAGTTCCCCTCTGCTGATTCTTTCACATTGTCTATAAGCATGGTTAGGCCTTTCCCAACCCTAAAAACCATAAACGCCCCTTAAATTCTGTATTCTTCCATGACTGCTCTTCAACCTTTGTTTTGTTTCATAGCCAGACTTCCGCAAGGCATTATCTGCATAATGGTCTCTGCTGTCCCGACTCTAGGGACTTCACTGAGGACAGTTTTTCATCTCTAGTTTTTTTTTTAAAGAATTTATTTATTTGACAGAGAGGGAACACAACCTGGGGGAGTGGGAGAGGGAGAAGCAGGCTTCCTGCTGAGCAGGGAGCCCGATGCGGGGCTCAATCCCAGGACCCCGGGATCATGACCTGAGCCGAAGGCAGACACTTAATGACTGAGCCATGCGGGTGCCCCTTTCGTCTCTAATTCTTAAGAAAGTACATAATGTGTTTTTGTTGAATGTTTGGAGAACGGATCCTTACCCTGCATAGCATTCCAGGTGAATATTGTTATTTCTCTTTGACACAGGAGAAAAAGGACGTTATATTACTTTCAAGGTCACAAAAGATCTTTTGAGCACACGTGCTGTAGGTATTTGCATCATGCCATACTGAGCGGATGTACTTCACAGCATCTTTCCTCCCTGTTCTGTCAGATTTCAGTCATAGGCAGAAATCACACCGATTATTTTAACTGAGGGAATTTAATATAAGAATTGTTAGCCAGATGCTAGAAAACAAAAAAGGCCGATGGGGAACACTGCGCTATCACAAAGGTAGTAATTGCAGGAAGCAGCTGCCACCTTTATAAATGATAAACACCTGGTGCAGATTTGAGCGGTGACTTTGGGCATTATCAGTTCTAAAGTTTGCTTTGGGGTAACACAGTTGGTAGTTGTGGAATATTTGTTTCTCTTGAGAATTTGTTTCTTTCTTCCCTTCCTCTAAAATCAGAGAATAGGAATGAGAACATTTGCTTATAAATGTGGAAGCCACAAAACCTGAGCAAAGGGGGATAGGGAATAAAAAATTAGTGGGTATAAGGACGATATAAGGTAAATTATATCAATAACTGATGGAGAATTTCCTCCTCTCCTTTTTTCCCTACCTGTCCTTTTGTATAGGATTTGTTTTTATCCCAAACCCCTTCCTCCCAGGTTACCAGTGGCACTGGGTGAAGCAGTGCCTTAAGTTATATTCCCAGAAACCGAATGTGTGTAACCTGGACAAGCACATGACCCAAGAAGAGACCCAGGACCTGTGGGAACAGAGCAAAGAGTTTCTGAGGTAAGTGTTCATATTCAGCTCAGCTCACTGCACATCTTTAGAGGACCGACTCCAGAACAATGCAGTGAAAGTAACTGACCTGCTTTTTCCTTGTTTCCCTGCAAAAACAGCATAATTGTATTCTTTGCCCTGGGAACATTTGGACAGATGCTTTGACAGTTACATTCACTTGAGATCCATTTTAAAGATTTCCTTATCGTAGTTTGACTCTCGAGTTCATCCTCCTTAATCATCAGCTGGTCCATTTTCATTCAGCTTCAGCCCTTTTTCTACTTAAAGTGAGCTCCAGGGGCACCTAGCTGGCTCAGGTGGTAGAGCATGCAACTCTTGATCTCGGGGTTGTGAGTTTGAGCCCCACATTGGGTGTGGGGAATACTTAAAAAAATAAAATCTTAAAAAAAAATAACGTGAGTTCCTTTGAAGACTTGTGGTATCCTTGAAAAAATCAACGCTAAAAGCTCTTTATTTCTACTCTCCTCGATGAAGTCAGTGCTACTAGCAATTTTATGGTAGGTCAGTTGTTCCTCATGAGAACTAATGCAGCTTAATGTTGAATCAACATTTATTCATTCACAAATATATAATTCTTTTTAAGTCAGGTGCCCCATCATTCCACAAATATTTATTGAGGGTTAATTGTGTACCAGGCATGATGCTAAGCACTGGAGATACAAAGATTCATAGGACACTGTCCTTGTTCTCAGGAGTGCATAGTCTATGGCAGGAACTCAGTGTCAACAGGAATAATTATAGGGGGCGCCTGGGTGGCTCAGTCGTTAAGCATCTGCCTTCGGCTCAGGGCGTGATCCCAGGGTCCAGGGATCGAGCCCCACTTCAGGCTCCCTGTTCTGCTGGAGCCTGCTTCTTCCTCTCCCACTCCCCCTGCTTGTGTTCCCTCTCTCGCTGGCTGTCTCTCTCTGTCAAATAAATAAATAAAATCTTTTTTAAAAAAAGGAATAATTATAATAGAGCTTAGAAAGTGTTTAGAGAATAGGTGTTTAGAGAAATGCTGTGGGGGCCAGAGGGAGAAATAATTCCTCTAGGCAAAAAGAGGTGTCGAAGAAAAAATTACTTTGTAATTGAGTCTGTTATCCTCTTTCTCCTCTGTCCATTTGAACTGGGTCTTTGAAAATGATTAGGAGTTTGTCTGTCAAAAGAGCAAGAAGGCTGTTTGGGGAAGAGAAAGCAGACTGAGCAAAGAGGTAATATTCAAGGTACAGTAAGTTGTTCTGTGAAATAGCATAGAATGTGGGAGTTCTTGTGTTTATTCAACAAATTCCTGCTTGAGTGTTAGAGATTCAGTGACCAAAGACGCAGTTCCTGCTTTCATGGAATTTGTAGGTTAGCTGAGGGCAGAGACATATAATTACATCGTTTGGCAGGTACAGAGATAGAGTTTATAAGATACTATGGAAATAGATACTCAGGTGGCTAGATTAGAGGTAGTTTATAGAAGATGCTTCCTGGAAGTGATGGCTAGAATTGGCAAGAGATGAAGCGGAAGAAGTAGGTTAGGGCCAGACTATAAAGGTTTTAGTGACGTAAAGCACTAGGTCTAGAGTCCGATCACCTTGGTTCACTTCCCAGGTCTGCCACTTACTAGGTATGTAAATTTGAGCAAGTTTCTTAACCTTTCCATGTCTCATAGTAGTCCTTCCCTCATTTAACAGTGTGAGAATTAAACAAGGTAATATGCAAGAAATCTTAAGAGCAGTCCATTAAAACCACTGTGCTGGCCTTGTGTGTTCTGTTTGGACTTACGATCTCTTTCAGAAACTGTCATACTAATTCCAACAGGGAAAGTAGAAGATTTCCTTTAGTTGAAAGGGGAAAGGAAAACTAAAATTCGTTGTTTTTTCTTTAAAGCCTTCTTGGTCTGCAAGTTATGGGAAAGGCAGGAGCATTGGGAAACACCCCCTATAAACTCTTAGTGATGTCTTCTTTAGAACTGAGAGTAAAGTAAAGGAAGGTCATGGTTGAGTGAAATTAGTCAGAGAGCTTAGAGTTTGAGGTTGAACCAGCCTGTGTTTTCAAGTAATTGATTTTTTTCCTTCTGACAAACGACTGCAGAAATCCCAGTTGCCATCTTCTAAGATAGTTCAGATGACCTCTTTAATAAATCATCCTGTAAATAATGGTGAAGGGCTTTTTTTGTTTTCTGGGTTTTTTTGTCTTGTGAATTAGCAAAAATAAAAAACGTGGTAGTCCTATCTTCTGTTGTCAAGGGTTGGAAGAAAGTGATAGACTCAGACATTGCTGGTGGCATCAAAAATCGACTAGAACCTTAGTTCTTCTTCTGTCACTATGTGGTGTGTGTTTTGGTTACCTCACCTGGGAAACGAAGGGATTGGACTGGATAAGCCATTTCAGGTGGTTGGATCATGGTTGGAGTCACCTGGACAGTACATGCCAGCTCTCCCCACTTTCCCAGAGCAGGTCAGAAAGGGAGAGGGTTTGTCATTGAAGAAGATTCCCTAGAGATTCTGATTATTGACCATAATTGAGAGCTGCTGAGCCAGAGGATCTCTAAGGATTCTTTTCCATTTTAACTTTCTAGGTTTCTTTAGTCAGGGAAGAAGAAACTTTTAAGTAGGAAATGAAGAAGAAATGCTTGAACTTAAGGGAAAAATAAGTCTTCACAAAATTAGGGCACCTCAGTTCTGTTTTGTTCAGAGTTCATCGTGAGTGACTACTGTAGCTAGAGATTCTTACGCGAGGTTACAGTAGGTAGGAATAAGCATCTTCGTTGCGGCATTACTCGTAATAGAGGGAGGAATGAGAAACAAGCCAAGTGTCTGTCAGCTAGAGATCAGATAAATCAAATATGATGTACCCCAGCAGTAGAATGCAGCCACGATACCGGCATTCAAAAATCTTAACTCTAACTCTTTAGCAAATACAGGAGAGCTACCATCATAATACATAAAATCAATTTTCAGCGTCTGCGTCCTGGCCGCCTTGGTCTGAGCCACCCTCATTTACTGCGGTAGCCTCCTCGTCTGTCTCCCTGTGTTTGTTCTCATGCCTCTTCAGTCTGTTTGCTTTTTTTAAGATTTTATTTATTTGGGGCGCCTGGGTGGCTCAGTCGTTAAGCATTTGCCTTCGGCTCAGGGTGTGATCCCTGCGTTATGGGATTGAGCCCCACATCAGGCTCCTCTGATGGGAGCCTGCTTCTTCCTCTCTCACTCCCCCTGCTTGTGTTCCCTCTCTCTCTGGCTGTCTCTCTGTCAAATAAATAAATAAAATCTTTTAAAAAAATGAATTTATTTATTTATTTATTTGAGAGAGAGTGCACGCTCATGCATGAGCCGGGGGTGGGGGAAGGCAGCTGACAGAGGGACAAGCAAACTCCACATTTGGCAGAGAGCCCGGTGCAGGGCTCTATCTCAGGGCCCCCAGATCATGACCTGAGCGAAAGTCAGACGCTTAACTGACCAAACCACCCAGGCGCCCCTCTTCAGTCTGTTTTCTGATTGAGTGTGGAGATCCCGGCACCTCTCTTACAGTTTCTCATCTGCATTACTGCAGTTCAGTTCTGTTGCAATCATCCAGTCGGCAGGGGCAGCACAAGTTAAGGGCATGGTCTCCAAGCCACCCTCACTTAGGACACCAGCCACAAGGAGATCCCAAGCTACCAACACTTCTGAACAACTGGTTACAAATTCAGGGAAGTTCCCATGACCCCCTCAGGTTCATAACTCACTAGAACAACTCACAGAATTTAAGGAAGAAATTCAAGTATGTAATCATACTTATGATTACAGTTTTATTATAAAGGATACAAATCAGGACCATCCAACAAAGAAATTTGTGAGGCAATGTCTGGGAGGGTCGTGAAGGCAGAGCTTCCGTGTCCTCTTTCCATGGAATCAGGATGTGTCATTTTCCCAGGAACCTCTCCCAAACTTAGTATTCAGTTTTTTTGAAGGGCTTCACTACTGAGGCATGATTGACTGAATTACTAGTCACATGATTTTACCCAGCTTCTAGCCCCTACCCAGCCCCTGAGGTTTAGCTAGTATCACTTGACTGAAAGCCTCAATCCCTCTAATCACACGGTTGGTCTTTCTAATCTGACAAGCTAACATCCTGAGTCATCTTCTTAGCATAAACTTTGTGTTCCTCAGGGCCCACTCAGAATAACAAAGATACTCCTATTCCTCCCAGAAATTCAAGGATTTAAAAGCTCTCTCCCAAGAAGGAGGGACAAAGGCCAGTGAAAATCCTTAGAATAAAATCAAAAGTTTTTTTTTTTTATCATGCCTCCAAGACCCTGGTGATCCGGCCCCCAGCCACCTCCAACTTCATCTCCTACCGTTCCTTTTTATTTATTCTGCTCCAGCTGTAGTAGCCTCCATGCTGTTCCCTTCAACACATCAGACATGCTCAGATTCGTTGGACAAGCTCTTCCTTCTACCTGGAAGGCTCTTTCCTTAGATAACCAATGACTTGCTTCCTTTAAGTCTTTGGGTCTTATCGTCTTATGAGAGATGATTCCCTTATCGTTAAATTAAAAACAGTCTCCCATTTTCCCTCACTCTTTATCCCCTTGCCCTCTGTTCTTATTCTTCAGTGCACAGTAATTACCAAATAAATATTTGTGGAATTAATTAGTGGATCCTTTCTTGTACCTTTTGAATTTTGTGAATATATTATCTATTCAAAAATAACTTTTTAAAGAATAAGACAAGGGGAGATATTAATTTAAATAAAGCAGCTTTGCTTTATCTATTCCATAAGTTAGCTTATGAAATGCTTTGCATCCATTTTTGCGTATGTGAAAGTTTTTTCCATTAATGTCCTCAATGTGGAAGCAGAATTAATCCCTTCCCCTTTTCTACTCCTTTAAGACTTTGTGATGCTATTATAAGCACTTGTTATAGTGAATCCAGTCATGGTGCTCTTCTCCCTCCCACTGCCATGCCATGCCCCTCCTCTGCCCCAGACCTTGAAGTGTTTGTAACCTCAGTGCTAACCACAGTTCTTTGTATATATTAGAAAGTGCTCTTTAAATATACTTTAAATTGATACCCCTCCGTTAGCCTGATAAAAACATGCTGAATTTGAGAACGATCAATTAAAGACTATATATAGTACCTTTCCATCTTATTTTCATTTATTAAATAATGTACATTTGTGTTTTAGGAAATATTTGATGCTAAGACAGATATGAAGATTAAAATTCGCTCCCTGCCTTTGAGGAAGGGACTGTTAAAGGAAGAATTTGGGTACTTACATACAGAATTTATAACACAGGAACCATGTAGGCGAATAAAAGTCGCAAGGTGCTATGAGGCACAGTGGAGGGAGAGACTGAAACTAGGACAGATTTCCCGTAAGAAGTGAGGTTAATATGCACAAAAGCAAGTCAGAAAAATCTGTGCGGAGAGGAGGGTAGGAGAGGACAGAGCATTTCAGTAGAGAAAATTGTATGGCCAGAGGCACAGCCATGAAGGATGGGGAGGGTAGGGCACCCTGCGGGGAAGGATTGGCCGTGAGATAGGAAATTTAAGAACCGCATTATTAGGGGAGTTGCATGCCTTATGGCAAAGTGTGGGCTTTGTCCTATAGACAGTGGGGATTCATCAAAATTATTAACAGATTTTTCACTTTAGAAAGGTAATTTTTTTTTTAAGATTTTATGTATTTATTTGGATAGGGAGCACAAACCAGGGGAGCGGCAGAGGGAGAGAAGCAGGGAGCCCAACGCAGGGCTTAATTCCCGGCCCGCAGATTCATGACCTGAGCCAAAGGCAGACACTTAACCTATCAAGGCATCCAGGTACCCTTAGAAAGGCAATTCTTGGCAGTGAGGAATATGGACTGAAAATACAGTTGTTGAAAAAACACAGTTAAGAATTTAGCTTAACAATGGAAAAGACATTGTCAGCAACGCTTGGTGACCAAGAGATGATGAGAAGTGAGAAACAAGAAGTTAAGGATTATCCACAAATCTCTCAGTAGCACTTATAGGGTAAAACTGAAGTTTTTGATGTGGGTTTTTTTTCCCAGTTTTATTGACATAATTGACAAACAATATTATATTAGTTCGAGGTGTACAACGACTTGGTATGTGTATATTGCAAAACGATTATCGTGGTAAGTTAAGTCACCTCGCATAGTTATAAATTTTTTTCTCGTGATGAGAACTTTTAAGCAAATACACAATACAGTTTTGTTAACTGTAGTCACCATGCTGTGCATTAGATCCTCAGAACTTACTTATCTTATAACTGGAAGTTGTACCTTCTGACCACATTCAGTCACCTCACCCACACCCACCCACCCTCACCTTTGGCAGCTTTCAATCTTTTCTGTTTCTGCAAGTTTAGATTTTTTAGATACCACATACAAGTAAGATCATACAGTGTCTTTCCCTGTCTTTTTTTTTTTTTTTTTAAGATTTTATGTATTTATTTGATAGCACAAGCAAGGGGAGCAGCAGGCAGAGGGAGAGGGAGACTCAGGTGTCCTGCTGAGCAAGGAGCCTGATGGGACCATGTCCTGAGTCGAAGGCAGACATTTAACCGACCGAGCCACCCAGGCGCCCCTTTTCTTTCCCTGTCTTAACATTTCACTTAGCACAATGCTCTTAAGGTTCATGTCATCACAAATGAAAGGATTTCCTTTTTTATGGCTGAGTAATATTCATTTATGTGTTGTGTATCATGTTTTCTTCATCCATCCATCCATCAATGGACACTCAGGTTGTTTCTTTGTCCTGGCTGCTGGAATTCTTTATGTAAAGCTGTGGAGGTTCCTCCAAAAGTTAAAAATAGGATTATCAGAGGATACAGCAATTGCACTTCTGGGTATATATCCAAAGGAAAAAAAAATCAGTGTCTCAAAAAAATATCTGCCTCTCCATGTTCATTGTAACATTATATACTAAGATTTTTAATGGAAATAGGATTAGAAGAAGAGAAAGAGCAGAGATGATCCTTAGTGTGGTTTGGGGATTAATATTTTTGAAATGCCTTTGGAGTATCCAGGCAAAGATGTCCAGTATGCCTTTGGAAATAAGGAACTGAGCTTAGAAGTGAAGTCAGAGAGAGGGAGATGTGTCAGTTACACATAAAGACCATAGTAAAGTGGGGTGCACAGCTGGCTCAGTCAGTAAGCAACTCTTGATCTTGGGGTCATGAGTTTGAGCCCCACCTTGGGTGGAGATTACTTAAGTAAATAAAATTTTTTAAAAATGATTGAAAAAACAAATATCTATAATAGGATTTTTAAGGCTTTTTATCATAAACAACCTTAGATATTTTCTGCCCCGAGTGAGTACTTTTGCTTTCATAATGATTCATTAATGTCCTTGAAGCAAAGAAGGAAAGGAAGTACCAGTGCTTAGTTATGACTCTCAAACTACCACTGCACAAAGAGTGGACAAGCAGGACGGTTCATTTCCACCCAGTTAGGGTACAGTTGAAAGCAGCACTAGAGGACGTGATTGCTGAGAGAAATACCAGCACTTACATAAAGCACTTATCCATGACAGAAAGTGAGCAGACTGCTGTGTGGGCACATTCACCAGGGGAGAAGGTGGCCAGCTCACCCATCCGTCATCGCCATGCCAGTGCTTGGAGCCACAGCAGGGGCGGGGAACATAGCATGTTTCTGTTTGCAGTGAGAACCAATAATCAGGGTCATACTTGCTTGAAAACATTCTTTTGGATAATTGGATAAAGATTTAAAGTTAGGTGCCAGCGTAACCCTTGCATTCCTTAGAGTGGATATGGCAGATCTGTTGGCCCTGAGCCTTCCTGGCCTGGCCTCCTTTTAGACAAGTCAGTTTTAAAAAGAGAACAGCCCACCCGCCTTTTTAATCTGTCAGTATTTCCTGCTTGAAGATCATCTGGGAGTGGGTAAAACTTGGTTTTGGCCTTAAACTATTCACAGTGTTCAAGACTGAATTTTTTGGAATCCTTGTTGCCCCAAGCCCGTAGGGACTAGAATGGTCCCTAACTAATGCTGAGACAGGGAATGGCTAGTGTTGGCCAGTCCTGCTCTCACATCTTGAAGGCAAGCCCTAAAATTGTTGTTACTTTCCTACCAGAAATTCCATACAAAGACAAGAATTGAAATTGTGTTCTCAGAGGGTATGAAATGAGGGGTGGAATCTTATACCTACGTAGGTCTGACACATACACAAAACGTGTGTGTCTATAGAATCATCCTCAAAATGGCACACTCAGTGATCACAACTATTCTTTCACTATACAAGTCTTTAAGGTTTTTTTTTTTTTTCCTTTTTGTTAGGTGGCCTGGGCTTAATGCTTTTACACCCTTAACACCAGTCCCCCTCAATAATACAAGGCAAAGCCCAGAGCCTCTCTTAAAGTGACACAATTAAGGTAGAAAAGAGATGTTCTTTTGGTTTTCTAAAAAAGGAACAAATTTTAAAAGGTATAGGATGATTGTATTCATGCTTGATTATTACTATGACTTTGATGATTTTATTGATAATAAAACCATAAGCCTGTGTTAATTATAATACTGTATGCCCTGTTCTTAAGGAACATTAGACTGACTCTTTGTGGAAAAGCAGCTTGGTGATACTATATCAAATGTCTAAAATACCATTGCCTTCTGAATTTTATTGATTCATTCATTCATTCATTTTTTTAGAGACAGTAGTGGAGAGGAGAGACAAAGGGAGAGGGAGAGAGAGAATCTCAAGCAGGCTCCACGCTCAGTGTGGAGCCCGACGCAGGGCTTCATCTCACAGCCCTGAGATCCTGACCTGAACCAAAATCAAGAGCAAATCCTTGACTGACTGAGCTACCCAGGTGCCCCCTGAATTATTTTTAGAGCTGCATTGTTGTTATCTTTATTTGTTTAGGTCAATCTAATTTTGATATAATAGTATGAGTTCTTCATCAAGGATAAAATGATCCTTCATTGATCTAGAAAGGTGGAAGGTGTTTTGGCTAGAATAGTGTTTCTCAAAGTGTGGTCTCTCTTTCAGCAGCATCCCCATCTCTTGGAAACTTATTAGAAATGCAGATTCTTAGGCTCCATCCTAGACCTACTAAATCAGAATTTATAGGCCTGGGCCCAGCCATTTGAGTTTTAACAAGCCCTCTAGGTGATTCTCCTGAGCATTAAAGTTTGGAAACCACTTGGCAGAAACTAAGTGGGATACACACTGGTAACCACAGTATTCACATGAGTCTAGAATTGAGAAGTCATTCTTATTTTTCTATCTCAAGGCTACTAAAATAGATGATGTTCTCCAGAAGGGAACATCAGAGAGTTCTTTTATTTGTATCTTTAGCTGAAGAAACATTGGTAGAACTCAGATTGTGTTAGTAACTATGAATTCCTTCCCCGCCCCCCCCCCCCCAGTTTTTAGTTTTTACACATAGTAAATGTAAATAGTGAATAATGGTTCTGCATGGTAACTGTTCATATCAGCTAGTTGTAGTCACTGGCCACACATATATATTGTTTCCCCTGAATTGCTAATCATTATCTGTCTTCTTTTGTGCCAGGTGTCCCCAAGGCCACACCCAAGTTTGGTGATTCACCAGGAGGGCTCAGCATATAGCTGTCCTCATAGATAAAATTTATTCCAGTTCAAAGAATACAAAGCAAAATCAGTGAAGGGAAAAGATGCATTGAGCAAAGTACTGGGAAAACCAGGCTCAAGCTTCCAGGGTTTTCTCCTATTGAAGTCACACAAGGTGTGCTTAATTCCCCCAATAACAAGTTGTGACAACATGGGTGAAATGTTATCTGCCAGGGAAGCTCAGTGCCCAGATTCTTACTAGGGGCTGTGTCTCTGTGTGACACATACCAAACTCCAGACTCCCAGAAGGAAAGCAGCTGTTTAGCATAAACTGTATTATTTTGCACAAAAAGTTTAGGCACGGTGAGCAGCAGTTCTGGGAATGATGTGAACCTCCCCAGATTCCAAGTTCCACATGCCTGCCAACAACCAACCTTGCAGGCAGGCCTTTCAGAGAATAGCCATCAGATCTGCTCTGCCGCTTTTCTGCACCGCTCTCCTAAGTAAATCGGTGTTTGTTCCATTCCTTTTAGCTACTGGTCTTGATGTATATTTGTGTCACGATGTCCTTAGAATGTAGACTTTGTGAGGACAGATAGCATCTATTCTCTAAACTCTGTCAAACATCAAGACGAGTGCCACTTACAGTGTGAGCCTCTAATAAATCCTTTGCCTCTGCTCCCGTGGTATGCCAGTATTGCCCACTGCTCCACTCTGTTTAAATGCTGGCCATTCGTCAGTGCCACGTTCAACTCCCAACAATGCCATGAGGCCTTAACTGATTAGACAGCTAACTTTGAGCTCCTTTTTTTAAATTCCAGTGGCCCTCAAAGTCTTGTGCTACTCAGTTTAGTACAGATTTTATACTGCCTTGAATTTCCCTTCATTTTTTCTTATACTTATCTGTCGTCTCTTGTCAAAATATGAACTCCTTAAAGCAATCTAATGTTTTCTTTTATAAACCTCAGTGATTCTTGGACCAAAAAAATTTGTTCAATTACTGATGTAAATTACATAGGAAAAACAAGCCCTAAAATTATTAGGCCTAGCATTCTTGTATTTTTAGATATTTAGAGGTAAATCAAAGAAGCTTTTTCCTCTTTAGAAAAAGAGTAGTTAATCCCATAGATTTGATCAGACAGGATGTAATTGCAGAAAGGGCACCTCTCTGTTTTGCAGAAGCCTCCTGTGTTTGAACAAGGGGATGTCAGAAACCAAATCAGTTACAGTGGTCCTTAATTGTTAGCTAAGCCTCAATTATCTAAGCTATGTTAGACAGGGTTGAAGAAGTCATGTTAAACCAGTTATTTTTGATTGTATACAATGTATATTTTGCCAAACTTTTTCCCCCAACCTATAATTCTGGGAAGCCACCATCATTATAAACATAGTGATAGCTATGATTAATCATACATCACTTTCAGCAGACCAAACGGAACATGCTCTATTAGCCAAATCTTCAATTACCCGTAGTGCCCTTGGTCCCATTTTGATTGGACAGGTAAAGACATTTCTGTGTTGTTCTTGTTCTATCATTATTGAGATGCTGGAGACTTGCCATTTAAAATTGATCCCATCCAGCAAAGGGTTTAGAACCAAGGACTAAAAATTAGAAATGCTAACATAGGGGGCACCTGGGTGGCTTAGTTGGTTAAGCATCTGCCTTTGGCTCGGGTCATGATCCTAGGGTCCTGGGATTGAGCCCCACATCAGACTCCCTGCTCAGTGAGGGAGTCTGCTTCTCCCTCTCCCTCTCCCCCTGCTTGTGTTCTGTCTCTCTCTCTCTGTTGCCCCTCCCCCTGCTTGCTCTCTGTCACTCTCTCCCTCTCTCTCTGACAAATAAATAAATAGAATCTTTAAAAAATAATAATAAAATAAAATTGATCCCATTCATCAGATGATTTAGAACCAAGGACTAAAAATTAGAAATGCTAACATGGGGGCATCTGGGTGGCTCAGTCGGTTGAGTGTCCGACTCTTCATTTCCGCTTAGGTCATGATCTCAGGGTCCTGAGATCAAGCATGCACACTCTCTCTCTCTCAAATGAATAAATCGTAAAAAAAAAAGAAAAAAAAGAAAAAAAAGAAAAGAAATGCTAACATGTTTTTAGTGTTATTATATTTTGGTCAACTCATCTGTCTGTTCCCACTTCACCTATTGAGATCTTTGCTAACAGCTTACACCAAGGAATACCAGATTCTATGCATGCAAAGGTCTGTTGCTGCCATTTGAGGTGAATAAATCCTCTTTTGTCCCCACTCTTCACAGGTACAAAGAAGCAAATAAACGGAGACCCCGAAGTTTACTAGAGAAGTTGCGCTGGGTGACCCTAGGCTACCATTACAACTGGGACAGTAAGGTATGAAAAGTTCCTTGCAGATTCCATTGTCTTCGCTTTTACACTCCTTGGGCTCCATAGTTGGATATCTTCTGGCCAAGCTTACAAAGTATCAGATTATCCATTTGTGAAAGGATCTCTTTCATTTATCTGTTAAAATCGTCTTGATAACAGTGTCTCAAGAGAAATGAAGAATTTCTCCCAAGAGAAAATTTCTTCATATGCCCTTAGGTTGTATTATTTCATCAGAAGTCATTGGTGCTTTCTCTAATTACGTTTCAGGGATACAGATTTTTCTTTACTGCATGCAAGAGCAATTCTCAATTAAAACTTTTATTTCCATTATTGTTGAGTGTTGAGTTTTTATTTTCTACATAATATCTGTTTGGAGTAAAAGGAGCTCCATATACTTCTGCTGTTCTCCTCCATCAACTCAGGGAAGACACCTTTGCCTGCTGTATAGGTCTGAGCAAGACACAGATAGGAAAGAATGTCCTGCAGTTAACAAAGTTAGGTGTTTTCTTGAGGTACCGTTTCTTCTTTCCTGACCTCCATGCTTCCAAAAGTACCTCCTTTATCACAGGCAGCCTAGTGCCTCTTGTCCCCATAAGATGTTTGCCACCAAGCAGAAGGACTAATTCTGAGAATAAACTAAATAAACAGATTGGTATAGACCGTCTTCCTGCTAACTGCTTTCTAAAAGCTCCATAGTTTCAGTCAACCCTGCTTATTAACAATTATATTAACTGCTCAAAATAATGATAAATGTTGCTCAGAAATGTTCATG
Organism: Ursus arctos; assembly: GCF_023065955.2. Taxonomy (NCBI): domain Eukaryota; kingdom Metazoa; phylum Chordata; class Mammalia; order Carnivora; family Ursidae; genus Ursus; species Ursus arctos. The sequence continues at coordinate 23,789,286 of NW_026622930.1, forward strand.
ATATAATTCTTAATTTCAGCGATGGAGATTCAGTGGAAGAGTGGATAGCTGTGTTTGGGGAAATAGCCAGGTGATTCTCTCTGGGTTAGCCAGCCCAGGTTTGAGTCTATCCTTCCATAGAATAGTGCATACCTCATAAATGGGGGCTCAAAGGCATAATGCCCACATCATGATTACAGCAGTGCCTGCTTGTTCTGAGTAGCTGAATACATTAACACGATACATATTAGCTTATTGTTTTTTATGATGTTACATTTATTGCTGATACTGTTATTCCCCAAGGACTTAAAGTTACTCTCATTTACTAAGAAAAATGTGGAGTGAAAAATTATCAGAAACTCAGAGTGACTCAGTGGAGAAAAGTGGAAGAGAAGTAGGAAGACTAGTGCATAGATAGGGTAGGGTCGAAAGCCCACAGAGGTAACCTAGTGCTAGAACGGTAGCTCTAACTGGTTGATCTTATGAAGGACTGAAACATGAAAGGGTAGAGGAAACCTTAAAGTTCTCTAGCTATATCCTTAGTTTTGGGAAATTAAATGGGAACTCTTATTTGCAGTTCAGGAAAAAATAGAACACAGAAATTCCAACTGAAGAGGCTTGGCCATCCATTAAAGACCTTTCACAAAAGTCTTCCTTAACCTGAAGTTAAGCTCACTTCTGGCCAAAGTGAATACATTCTCCCCAGAGCTGTGCCTCTATTGCTACATGTGATGTGAGACAGAATTGGGTTTGCTAATCTGGTTTGAGGTTGTTGGGCAAAGGGAGACGTGAGAGCAGCAGCAAGACAAAGGAGGGGCATCAGGCTGCTGCAGGCTTACCTGGCCGAGCAGCCCTCACCCTCGTCTGCCTAGGACACTGCCACCTTGTCGTTCTCCTGAACTGCGGGATTTTGTAGAGAGGGTGAGTGTTCTGCCCTTTGACTTGTTTTGTTTAAGAGAAAAAGGTGATTGTGATCTTTACATGCTAAAAATAGTTCAGGAAGTTAAATGTTGAAAAGTACTTCCATTTTAAGGTCCTGCCTTGACCATGGTATAAGTTAGTTTCAGTTCAGATATTTGGAGCATGTTATCCCATCAGACTGACCAGTGAAATTGGCAGCGTGCCATGGTGTGGGCTAGGGGCCCCAAACCAAACTGGCTATTTTTTTTTTTTTTAAAGATTTTATTTATTTATATGACAGAGAGAGAGAGACAGGCAGCGAGAGAGGGAACACAAGCAGGGGGAGTGGGAGAGGAAGAAGCAGGCTCATAGCCTCATAGCGGAAGAGCCTGATGTGGGCCTCGATCCCGTAATGCCGGGATCACGCCCTGAGCCGAAGGCAGACGCTTAACGACTGCGCCACCCAGGCGCCCCCAAACTGGCTATTGTATTTGAATTGCTTGCTTGCTTGCTTGCTTGCTTGCTTTCTCTTTTTTAATAAGCTTTGTATTTTAGGACAGTTTTAGATTTGTAGAAAGGTTGAAAAGATAGTACAGAGTTCCCATATACCCCACACCTAGTTCTCCCTGTTAACATCTTTCTTTATTATGGTACCTTTGTCTCAATTAGTGGGCCAGTGTTGCATTATTAACATTGTGGTGAAGTCCATACTTCATTCATATTTTGTTAGCTTTCATTCAGTTTTCTTAGTTTTTAGCTGATGTCCTTTTTCTCTTCCAGGATACCACATTACATTTAGTCATCATGTCCCTCTTGGCAGTGACAGTTTTGAGTTGCTTTTTTGTCCTATGAGAATGATCGTATTTGGGATTAAAGTACACCAGAGAGAGGTGTAGTAATTGCTTCACATGTAGACGCCATGCAGGGTGAACTTGTCGGATTTCGCACGGCATGGTGCCTGCCATGTCATAGGTGCTTGCTGTTCAGAACGTCTCGTTATTAGATTACTGGATGCCTCAAAAACAGATGGATAAATCGTGCTATGTTGGTATTACATGTAAGTTAGATAATTTGAAAGTGGTAATTAATCTTATGCCACAGTTTCCTGTTTTCCTGAGATCATTGTTTATTTTTCTTATTTTCCCTACTTTTATCAAAGAAATACTCAGCCGATCATTATACACCTTTCCCTTCTGACCTGGCTTTCCTCTCAGAGCAAGTAGCCGCAGCCTGTGGATTTCAGGGTTTCCGAGCCGAGGCAGGTATCCTGAATTACTACAGACTGGACTCTACACTGGGAATCCACGTAGACAGATCTGAACTAGATCACTCCAAACCCCTGCTATCTTTCAGGTAAGCTGGTTCTAGGGACTTGGGATTACTTTCTGTCACTTCATTCCTTTTTCTAAAGCATTTCTAGATAAAATAAATAAATAAAAACATAGGACTTTAAGAAATGCTTGAACTCTATATAATTACTCTGGGTGTCTTAACAATGTTATCATAAGTAAAATTAGCCTTGTCCTTAAGAGTAGTAACCAAATTACAGTTAATATTTCTCTTTAAGGTGCATGGAGTCTACCTTTTGTATTGAAAGGTATCGTCGGTGTCTGCATAGGCAAGTGGAAGGCCATAAGGAAAACGAGCAACCTTTTTGGAATAGGGAAGAGTAAAGCACAAAAGCCTGACTAGTTTACTCCCTTGTCTCTACATAAGTTTAAATTGGGCAGCGTGCTGCAGCTGTATCTCACAAAGAAAGTGCCTGAACAGTGTCTTTTATTAATTGCCTTATCTTCGAAGTGAACAGGTGGGGCGCCTGGGTGATTCAGTCCATTAAGCATCTGCCTTCCACTTAGGTCAGAATCCCAGAGTCCTGGGATTGAGCCCGACATCGGGTTCCTTGCTCAGCAGAGGAGTCTGCTTTCCTTCTCCCTCTGCCCCTGCTCACGTACTCTCTCTCTTACTCACTCTCAAATAAATAAATAAAATCTTTTTTTTAAAAAGTGAATAGGCATGGGGGCGCCTGGGTGGCTCAGCCGTTAAGTGTCTGCCTTTGGCTCGGCGTGATCCCAGCGTTCTGGGATTGAGCCCCGCATCAGGCTCGATCCCAGCGTTCTGGGATTGAGCCCCGCATTGGGCTCCCTGCTCAGCGGGAGGCCTGCTTCTCCCTCTCCCACTCCCCCTGCTTGTGTTCCCTCTCTCGCTGCCTCTCTCTCTCTCTCAAATAAATAAATAAAATCTTTTTTAAAAAAAGTGAATAGGCATGATAAATATAGTAAAGGACTCTATTGGGAGGCTTAAGTCTTAAAGATGCATCACTAAAACTTATACGGGTAATATTAAAACTAAATTTTTTAATCTGCTTACTTAAGTGCTTCAAATTTTACATTGTAGCAGTCCAGTGGGCTGTGCTAAGTTTAAGTAGCAGATCATGGGTTGCTCACTGACAGACACAAGCCAGAAGAGAAGGGTTTTAGCTCGGGTTAAAAAGGAAGATGTGAGAACAGTTAAGTGTCGAGCTGAAATTCGAAAAGAATGCGGTTGGCAGTAACTTTCCCAGCCATGGTTAGTAATAGAAACTTGCTGTTGTGTATTATTTTACTTATTTTTTTTTTTAATAGCTTCGGACAGTCTGCCATCTTTCTTCTGGGTGGCCTCAAAAGAGATGAAGAGCCCACGGCCATGTTCATGCATAGCGGTGACATCATGGTAATGTCAGGTTTCAGCCGCCTCTTGAACCATGCAGTCCCAAGGGTCCTTCCAAGTCCTCAAGGGGACAGCCTGCCATGCTGCCTGGAGATGCCTCTCCCAGCCGTCCTCCCCAGAGATTCGGTGGTCGAGCCCTGCTCTGAGGAGGACTGGCAGGTGTGCACCAGCTACTTGAAAACCGCTCGTGTGAACATGACTGTCCGACAGGTACTGGCCACAGACCAGGACTTCCCTTTGGAACCCATGGAGGAGAAGAAAAGAGACATCACCACAGAAGGTTTCTGCTACCTGGATGACGAGAGTAGCCAAGTAAAACGAGTGAAGTTAAACCCTGACAGCTGAGACTTGGAGAGCCCGTTCGTTCACTCAGGCGGGTCTCACAGTTAATGACCACGCTTTCTTGTATTGCCATAGACTTTAGCATCAAGACAAGCCAAAAACAGAGACAGGGAAAAACTCATCATGGATCACAGTGTTGCCTTGGAAGCCATCCTGACGAGTAAAGCAGTTAACAACTTTGCTCAGAGATGTGTTGGACATGGCCCAGTCTGATTAGATGTTGGCACTAATGTATGTGAGAAGTCCAAGGAGCTTTGACCTTCCAGAACAGCCTTCCCAGCCTCTGCTGTTACCTCTGAGGTAGAAGTGAGTTTCCATGTTATTAGAGCCTTAAGTACCTCAGATTTTATTAATGGAAAACCCGACAAACCTCCTGCTACCCCATCTAGTGATTTGTGGTAAAATCGTGGTTCCAAGAACCAGCCATTAGTCTCATCCTCATTCTTCCAGCCGTCCAGTGATCTTTTCTTCTGTCTTCTCTGGCCTTCACGGAAGAATCCTATACACATTAAGACAATGGAACTAGAAACCTCATCTCCTAGGAAAGAAATTAATCACAGCTATCTCTCTTGCCTAAAAGATAAAATATATATAAAGCCAAGGAAAGGGGGGCAGTAGTTTCTCCAGATTTCTTTTAGGTCTAAACTCTTCCTGTTGGCTTTTTAATGCAATTTTAATTGTTGGACTAAAAAAGCCCCAAGGGTGTTCTGTAACTGTTTTCTCCATGAATAAACTTTCTCTCTTTTAAATTAAAGATCTGTATCTATCTTTGAGGGTTAGCGAATCTGGGATTAGTTTTTTCCTGTTTTACTTGCTGTGTTGTTCATGCTGTTGAAGCCTTCCAGCTGTTTCTGTCCTGCACCCTCCTGCTCTGCCCTGAGTCTTCTCTGTGACTGTCTCACAGGAGAGAATATTCTTTGATATTCCAGTCACTGCTGTCTTTTGTGATTGTGGACAGCTTGGAAAATGCATGAAGCACCAAGTTTTAATCTTTGTACCTCACCAGCTCTACTCACCGTACCCTTAGCTGAGCTGCTTTACGTTTCTCTGGGCCTCAGTTTCCTCATCCATGACATGAAGATAGTATTTGCTACCGTCTTCCATTTCAAATGATAATGGGAATTTAGTCCTCCTTTCTAGAAACATGGTGTCATATTTTATTACTGCATGGACTCTTAGAAACATCACCTTTTTGTCTGTGTGGACAGCTGGCTGGAAGCCACTTGGATACCTGCTGCTTGTGACAAGACTCGCCGAGCCTGCATGTCTCTCTCCTGCCTTTTTTCTTCTTAGGAACATTGCACATTAAGTTCATATTTTGATACTTGTTTTTTTAAGAAATAAAAATTAATAGATTTGTCCCTTACGTCTAAATAACCTCAAAACTTAATGTGTGATGGGAAAATTTTATATAATTAAATTATTTTATATAATTAAATTATTTTAAAGAATTGAATAATTTTAAAGAATTAAAATTACCATTGGAAAAATCTCTTATGTTTTCCAGAGTGTACATCATATGTGACCCACTGGAAACCCGCATCCTGGCATTTAGCAAATCCAGTAGGTCAGCCCATCCTTCAGCATTAGAATAGTTTGCTCTTCAGTCAATTGAGTATCAGGTAAAGGTGCTAGTGCTGATTGAGGGGGACAGTGAGGATAATTGTTCACACCATTAAATTCTCTGTCTCATTTATATTTATTTCTGTGAGGAACATGTAGTTGAACGTATAATGCAACTCTACTTTCACAGTAAGCAGAAAATGTGCGATTGAGGAAAAAGGAAAAGTTGGTGGTTTTTCCACATTTCCATGAGGATGATCCACGTAGGTTTGTCTTAGTTGTCCACCAGACATTTTCTATGTCAAGAGGCAGCAAATACTGACCGACCTCCTGTTTTTGTACTGCCCACAGGCTAAGAATAGTTTTTACATTTCTAAGTGGCTGGGGAGAAAAAGGCAAGAGAATAGTATTTCGTGACACGTGAAAATGAGAAGAAAACCAGGTTTCTGTGTCCGTAAGTAAAATCTTGTCAGAACACAGTCACGCTCATTTAGAGATGACCTGTGACTGCTCCCCCCCCCACCCCCCCGCTCGGATGACAGTTGCAGCGGACACCATAGAGCCTAAGTGATCCAGCCTTGGACAGAAGGGGTCGGTGGATGCCGAGAAAGGAAGCTAGACTCCTAGACAGGAACCTGAAACCACGGGAAGGGGCCAAGGGGAAGATCTTTTTTTCCTTCATTTTTTTATACCAGAAATGCCCGAGGAGATATTCAGTACGACGCAGGATATACACGGTATCAAGAGTAGAGTCACAGGGGTAGGCCGGGGGGAACCAATACTCGGATGACACTTGCTGACGGGAATGTGATGGCAGTCCTGAATTCCGTCTCCGTGTCCTCTCAGAAGTGCTGTGGTTTGATGATAAACTGCATGGTCATCTTAATTCTGTTTTTAAATGTGTACCATGTGGCCCAATAAATATCATTTCTAGGAGTTGAGTCGAGAGAAGTCATTAGAGCCGTCCACAAGGTCTTTGTGTAAGAATGTAACAGCGAAGGTCCCAAAGAGGCTCAATGTCTGGCAGGAGGGAGTTGGCTGACGAAGTTCATGTATTCAGCTGGGAAGTGGTTATTGAGCACGGTTTTCTAGCAAGAGGCACTCTTCTTTGCAAAAAGTGACCTGACTTTGTGGTTCTATCCTAGTGAGTTTGACATCACCATACAAGGGAAATCTGTAGCCATTTAAAGTTATGTTTCGAAAGAACAGGTAGAGATACGAGAAAATACTCATATCTAATGAGAAAAGTGTTATAAAACCGTGTGTAATTTTGTATAGAATGTTTACATGTTTTTTTAAGAAGCTGAAAGGATAGGCATATACCAAAATGTGAATGATGGTGGGATTATAGTTGATGTTTATTTTATTTGTTCTTTTTCTATATTTCTGATTTTTTTTTTTTGCATTGAAAATCTTCTGAAATCTTTCTCTTTTAAAGAATAAATGTTTGTGGGTTTTTTGGGTTTTTGTTTTTTTCTTTAAGAAATACTCTGACCTGGTAGTTCCACCTCTACCTGAAATCTGTCAGTCTCCAAATCCAGGAGCATTAACATGGCCTAACAAAAGAGGCTTGCTCGAGGAAAACTTTTATGTAATAAAATACCACGTGGCCACTATCAGTCATGTCGTAGAGACATATTAAATACGTGGAGGAAATGCTCAATATGTTAACTGAGAAAAACAGCTTAAAACCAGTATGCATTGCATTTTGCCAGGGTTTTTGTATGCACCGCGCCTACGTGCAGAGAAGGCTAGAGGGGTATAGTATTGTTTATCCCCTACGTTTTCTGTAGCCAACATAACTAACTGCTCTTCTGAAGAAGGCCTTTGTGTTGCTTTTGGAAGCACGGAGCTCAGCAGCAGCAGCTTTGGCAAGTGTCCACTCACCATTCCAAGTCTGTGCCCTCATCACTTCCAGTCCACTCTGGGTCCTTTCAGTCTTTCTGATCCTCCTCTTGCTTTAAAACATGCCTGGCTGGCCAGTCGGGGGAGCATGGGACTCCAGATCTCGGGGTCGTGAGTTCAAGCCCCATGCTAGCCATAGAATTTATGGCTAGGGTGGATCCTCTCGTGACTCTTTACTTACGTCTTCAGTAGAGCCGCTTGCCTGTTTTCAGCACCCTACATCGGGGTTTTCCTAGAACGACCCCAGGCCCTCGGTGAGACGGCCGTGTTGCTGAACAAGCCCAACTCAGCAAGAATTGGCTAGCCATGTTCTAATTTTCCCGGTTCCTCTCTCACTAAGATAAGGGGGTCTTATCCCTCTTCTCTTTTCCCTTAATCTAAAAGGTTGGTTTATTAGAGGAAAAAAATTACACTCACACCTTCAGTGGATTCGATGAAGGCAAATTAGAACGGTAATGAGGCGGCAAGGAGCGGAATGATAATTGATCTCAGTGTGGCCCAGGGGCCGGAGGGCCAGGCAGGAAAGACATTCTGTCCTGCCCGTTCTCTCCTGTTGCGAAGGTTACGGTGAAACAAGCGATGCAAATCCAGTGGCGTAGCCTGGGTAGTGCATTTTTATTGACGTTTCTTTTGATCCACTATCCTCTCCAAGGGTATTGAATCCTCATGGAGATGAGTTTGCCGGCTCTCCTTAGTTTTACTGGTAAAAAAAGATTTCTTAATAAGATGGTATAGTAGATGGAAGGTGAAATAGAGTGCTGATCCGGAAAGCTGAATTCTAGTAACCGCTCCCACGCTGAGCTGTGTGACCTGGAATAAATCACTCAGTGGAGCCCCAGTTTTCTCATCTGTAACGAGATTTGACCAAATAATCCTGGGTTACATGCCGGCTCAGCAATGCTGTATTTCTAAAATGAGAAACTAACCTCAGAGTTTGGATAAACAGCAAGCAAAACTCCCCCACAGACGAGATTTTTGTTAAAGAAATCATGCATTAACCAGAGAAAAGGAGAGGAAAACCGGAACTTCTCAAGAAAGTAATTCAGGTAGTCAGTAAACATGTGAAAAGAAGCTGACCTTGCTAGTAGGTAGGGAAAAGCAAATTGAAGCAGGAGTTGTAAACTTGTGCCTGTCCACGTGGCAAAATCAAGGAGATTATCATAGTCTCCTCACTCCTCACTCGCACCTGACTTCTAATCCCACAGTAAATGTTGGCTCTACCTTCAAAGTATCCAAAATCTAACCACTTCTCTTCACCTCACTGCTGCTCCCAACTGGCTCCCTCCATGCTCATGCCCCTGACCCTATCCTTGACCCTTAACAGAGCAGCCAGAGTGAGGCCATTGCACTAAGGCAGACCATGTCATTCTTGTGCCCAGAACTTTCCAATCTACAAGTCCCTACCTATCCTGGCCCGTATTTCCTCTTGATCATCTGACCCACTCTGTTCAGGCCACACTGACGTCCTTGCTGCACCTCTGAACAGACCTAGCACATTCCTGCCCTGAGCCTTGGTGCTGGGTTGCTCCCTTTGCTCAAGATTCACACTCGCACTTCCTTCAAAGGCTCAAACACCACCCTGGGGACACCTTCCTTGACTGGTCTATTCAAAATCTCAATCCCAGGGGCATTGCTAATATTCTTCACCATACTCGATTTTGTCATAGCATTTATGACCTAACATTTACATCATTTACTAAGAAAAGAAACCATTCTTTTAAAGAAAATACAACATGCTAAAAAAATTGTTTATTGTTTCCCTCTACTACACTATGAGTGTCATAAGGCAGAGATGTGCCCTAGCTTTCTAGGACAGTGCCTGGCCCATAGTAGTTGCTCAGTATATAATTGTAGAATGAACGGCTGTCCACGGTCGGTGGGATGTGTGACAATGGGCACTTATATGCTAACACTACAGCGAGAGTGGAAATCGATCAAGTTATTATCAGTGTTCAGAGAAACTTTGACCTGGCAATTCTACTTCCAGGTATCTTCCCAGTAGAAATGCCTATGCCGGGGGGCGCCTGGGTGACACAGTCGGGTAAGCATCCAACTCTTGGTTTGGGCTCAGGTTGTGATCTCAGGATCGTGGGATTGAGCCCCACGTTGGGCTCCCCGCTCAGCATAGAGTCTGCTTGAGATTCTCTCTCCCTCTCCCTGTGCCCCTCCCTGTCACACTCCTGCTCCCTCTCTCTCGCTCTCTTCCTCGAAAATAGATAAATAAATCTTTAAAAAAGAAAAGAAGCAATGCCTATGCAGGGACACAGTGGTGTGTGTAAAGGATGCTCATCACAGTGTTCGTAACAGCAGAAAACTGGCCACAACCCAAATGTTAGCAGGGAGAGGGTTCATTGAATCTTGGCTCATGTACACTATGGGATATTAACACAATGCACCCCTTCACAAGAATGGCTGGTAGAAAAGGACTCCAAGATACATAGGTTATTTGAAAAATAAGAAATTGCAAAATTAAACGTACAGTTAAAAACCAATGTGTAAAACTATTATGTATATGTAAATGTATATATAAAAATACTATGTAAAAACTAAATAAGACTATTATCTGTATATGCACATACCTGTTTATAAACACATCGCTGGAAAGATACAGCCAAATGTAATAGTGGGACGGAGACTGGGAAGCGGTAGGGGGACTCTCTATGCTTTTGTGTTGTCTGAGTTGTTTATAAGAGCCTCTTTACGCATTACCTATATAAATCCTCTCGGTTATGTGTAGCAAACCCTATAAAGCATCATTGAGTACTAAGAAATGGAGGAAATTGATCTTGCTCCAAACTCTGGAGGTAACTTTAGAGAGAAGATCTGGTCTTGCGTCCAGTGAGGCAGCGAGCGGTGGGTTTCAGCTACTGCCGCAAAGGCTTTCGTTGCCGTCTCCGGGTCGGATTCTCCAAGGGCAAGAGAGCCAGCCTCTGTCATGCTTTTGCCTAGCCTAAGCTCAGGTAGTCTGTGGTCGCTAGACATCTTGCTCTGTCTCTGTGATGAGAGTACCAGCGGGCTGTGCTTGCGAAGGCAGTAAGCAGTCAACCTGGAACTGCTCTGTGAGCGCCGCAGTGCTCTCCCCTGGAAAGGATGACTGTTTGCTGGGGACGTGGCAGGGCAGGTGGCCTCGGCGGCGCATGACTTCTGTTAGCTCGATGGTGACAGCCAGGGGGAGGAGAGGTGAAAGCTGCTGATTTGGGCACACTGGTGGGTGTGTGCACACGCACGATTCCTGGGTGTGTTGTGTGTTCCCTTTCGTTAACGTGTTCACAGTCCTGTCCCCAGAGTGAGATTAGGCCTACGAGTGTGCCCGCCCGGCGGCTGGCTGCTTCCCTTGCTCACAGCACCTGCTGAGAGCCACCAGACATGCCCTGTAGGAGCCTCGCTTCTTCGTCTTTAAGAGTGCTCAGCCCAAAGGTGCCCGTCTCAACAGCTGGAAAAGCGTGAACAAGCCACCTCTCCGGGGTTTCTGGCTGTGGAAGACTTTTCTCTTCTCACGGAAGACAGTCATGCCATGTCTGTCCTGTCATTAACCAACTACTTCTACTTTTGGAGGGGGTCCCGTGGTGGGAGACTTGCCTCCAGAAGCAGAAGAGACATCGGCATTGATGCCGGCCGTCAGGCACCAGCCCTTTTGTTCATTCACCCAGCAACTGTTTGTTGAGCGTCTGTGAAGTGTGAGTCGCTGTGCGACGCGAATGTGACAGGCATCGCTTCCGCCCTCCGGTCCCACAGTGAGTGCGGAGAATACCCACATAAGCTGGCAGTCACCATAAAGTACACTGCGAGGGGCCAAGTGCAAGGTGCAGTGGGAGAGGCCCTTCATGCGGAGGTGGTAGGGAAAGGCTCCCTGTAGAAGTAACAGAAAAACCAGCAAAGAATCAGCGAGAGTTAGCTTCACTACCCTCCTCTTCGGCTAAAGGCCATTTATTGTCTCTTTTGTTCCATCTGGAAACTTTTGAGGATTTTTTCAAAAGCAGATTCTGTGCAACTCACAAAGAGAGATTTGTTTATTCTGTCCACATCCTCAGCAATGTCTGCTGTTCTATCTTTTGTTCACTCTGTTCTCTGTGTGCTCCAAAGAATAAGCTCCTTAAGGAGGGCTTTTTTCAGTCGTGTTCACCGACATTTCCCCGACACCTGTACCGCCTGGTGTGTGGTAGCTGCTCAATAAAACTTCGTTATGCTTGAAGGAAATTTTCTTTGTCATACGCTTTTTTTTTTTTTTAAGATTGATTGATTTATTGGGGGAGGGAGAGAAGAGAACATGAGCTGGGGTGGGGGAAAAGCAGAGGGAGAGACTCTCAAGCAGACTCCCCACTGAGCGGGGAGCCTGCCCTAAGGCTCTATCTCACGACCCGTGAGGTCACAACCTGAGTGGAAACCAAGAGTTGGACGCTTAACCGACTGAGCCACCCAAGCTCCCCTTTGTCATTCTTAATGGGACATTGTGTATCGGGAAAGTTCTTTGCGAGGGGCACCTGGGTGGCTCAGTTGTTGGGCGTCTGCCTTCGGCTCAGAACGTGGTCCTGGCGTTCTGGGATCGAGCCCCATGTCAGGCTCCTCCGCTGGGAGCCTGCTTCTTCCTCTCCCACTCCCCCTGCTTGTGTTCCCTCTCTCACTGGCTGTCTCTCTCTCTCTGTCAAATAAATAGAATCTTTAAAAAAAAGGGGGGGGGCGCCTGGGTGGCACAGCGGTTAAGCGTCTGCCTTCGGCTCAGGGCGTGATCCCGGCGTTCTGGGATCGAGCCCCACATCAGGCTCCTCTGCTATGAGCCTGTTTCTTCCTCTCCCACTCCCCCTGCTTGTGTTCCCTCTCTCGCTGGCTGTCTCTGTCTCTGTCAAATAAATAAATAAAATCTTTAAAAAAAATAAAAATAAAATAAAAAAAAAAAAGGAAAGTTCTTTGCGAATAATTGGCTGCGGAAAGGTAGCAGCCACATTTTCCACATATATAAGCAAATATATATATATATATGGTTTATATATATAGTTCATATATATATAGTTTTTATATATATATTGTTTATATATATATATGCAAAATCTCTAAGCAGCCTTTTTTGAGAGAGTCACTCCTTATCCTGAGTAGGAATGTGGCTAGAAAAGCACTTCCAGCATCATCAACCCTATCCAAGTATTCCCGATGCCTTAATCAGGGATCATTCCAGTACAAGACACAAACCTATCCGATGACAACAGGCACCCGAGGGCAGGAAGTGCACCCGGCCTCCCTGTGAATCAGAATCAGGAACGACATCAGGACCATGGCAACTGCCATATTTCCCTCCTCCTCCTCTCCATCCCTCACCTGTCTTGGCTGCCCTCCGCCTGTCTGCTTCTGTTTTGCAGCCGTCTTTGCTGACTTGACTTACACAGGGCTGCCCCCAAGTGGCACCTTCAGTCCCTGCCCTTCCAGGTTGGTTGCATGTAGGTAATAAACCCAAATCCAAATTGCTGGAAGAGAATCAGCTTGATCTTCTCCGGGTCAGTTGTCTACCCCCGTCCAGTCAGCTGTGGCCAGGGAGCCAGGGACACTTTCCCTTCAAAGGGAGGACAATGGACGGAAGGCAGGGAAATGATTAGCGGAAGAAGTGATCGGCATCTCTATTGACGCTCATTGTACAATTTGCCTTCTAGAATGAAGTGCTAGAGAATGTTGACCCCCGATCACTGGACCAGGAGATAACAGAAGTGGGGCCTGTCCATGGCTTACCCCCCCAACCCCTTCACCAGAGGCTACCCCTAGGCCCTCCCCCAAACCAAACTCCTCAGTGCCGCAGCCACATCCCCCTCCCCTTATCACCTCTTGGGCTTTGTGGAAAGGTTGGAAATGAGCGTGAGGCAGCTGGTGCCCCCACAGTCCCAAGGCTTTGGAGACCAGAGGCAATTGAGGTGCTTTCAGCCAGAAAAATATAATTTAAGGGCTTGGCATCTGGCTGGGAGCAGAGAGCTGTGTTGCCATGGCGATGCCTCGCTTCATTTAACAGCAGCATATCCCTGAGTTTGGTCACATCCACACTGAGGCACAGAGAGCGCCCTGTCAGCAGCACCCCCCCCCCCCCCCGCACGCACATTCCTCTAGCAGACATCCATCTGCAGGGCCAGAGCCCGTTCCTGCACCCCCCTCCCGGCCTAGACGCCCACCCGACACCCTTTCCTGCAGCACCTCGGCCAATCATGCAGGTTCCAGAAGTGCCCCTGGCCAGCAGAGAGGGACTGCGGAGCACCAGGGGAGTGCACAGCCTCGGCGACAGGCCCCCCAGGAGCCTGCCGGGGTCCATTTGCTTTCCGAGGCTCCTACCACCCGGCTGCATCTCCAGCTCCTTTATAAATCAATCTCCTCTGCGTGTCCTCTCCAGCCCACCCGTCATGCCCCAGGGGATAGGAAAGGGGAGAGGGACGGGGCTGGCTCCAGGGCAGACACGCTTCCCTGCCCTCTCCAGATGAGCGGGGTGAGGCCAAAAGCCGGCAGGTGCTCATGCAGAGGTCCCTACGCACCCACTGATGTTCTGTTTATGCCCGCCCTCTACTCGGAGGGGTGGGCAGGGCGGGTTAGAGCAGGGAGACAGGAAGGCCCAAGGATGTTCGCTGGCTGCTCCTTGCAGCAGCGAGAAGTCAGCGACAGCCTCCATGTCCGTGGACGAGGACGAGGTAACTAACCGGCAGGACAGCAGCACAGCCAAGCGTCCCGTAGAGATTTAAGAGTGATGTAATCCATGTGTATCCACATGGACAGACGTCATCACACTTCCGTGTTCTCGTTCATGCAGTGATGTACCCAGTGTATTTATAGTGTACCGGGAATGGTCTGGGAAGAGGGGAGCAGGAGAGGGCTGATGGGGGTGGCTGCAGTACTCCTTTCCCGCCTAACAAGCTCCGCCCAGAGCTAGTGACTCAAGACACCCCAAACCGTATTCTCTTTCCTGATTCCGCAGGTTGGCTAGGTCACTCCTGCGCTGGGTCCCCCTGAGCTCTGACTCAGCTGCAGGGATGGGTGATGGCCACCAGCCAGGCCACCTCAGCCTCCATGGCCTCTCACTGCAGTGCGCAGCACCGGCTTCCTTCCAGGACACCCCAGGCAGGGGCCCTGGGCCAGGAGAGCAGACACGCTGAGGCCCGGTAACAACATCACAACAGCACACCAGCCACCGCCATGCTGCTGTGGGTCAAAGCAAGTCCAAGGTCAGCCCAGTTTAAGGGACCAGGAAATAGACCCCCTCCTGAGGGGAATGGCAGAGTGACATTGCAAAGGAGCAGCTGGAGTGAGATGGGAAGAACTTGTAAACAAACAGCCAGGGCACCTTTCACCTTTTACTCTAGGATTCCGCACTCCGTGCTCCTGTGTTACTCGGGTAAACTTAAATACGTGAAAGGCTAAATCTAAGACACATACTCAAAAACGATGAGGACTTTGTTGCCACATATTTCGGATAGAGAAGTCGAAGATGACCTCAAGGTTAGTGGCAAGTAGCTTTTTTTTTTTAAGTAATCTCTACGCCCAACGTGGGGCTCGAACTCATGACCCAAGATCAAGAATCGCAGGCTTCACTGACTGAGTCCGCCAGGCGCCCCGCAAGGTTTTTGTTTGTTTGTTTGTTTGTTTGTTTGTTTGTTTGCAACTGTGAGGGAATGGAGACTGGACTATCCCAGGCTAGAGCTGTGGCATATTGACTAGTGAGAAGCGTGCATCTTCGAGAAAGAGCAAAGGAAGAAAGTATCACATTCTGCTAGATTCCCAGCACGAACAAAGAAGTGTAATCAGACTCTGAAGTAGCCGTACATGTGGAACAGACGTGCATGTTATTACCGAGCTAGCAGAAAGGATGACGGGTTTTTCCGTTCTCTCCTGGCTCTCTGCCACGGCTTGCTGGGCATTAAATACTTTCCCAGAACCGCATTCCCACCCGTAAAATGGAATGTTTCTCCCTGATAAGGTCTTTGTGAAAAAAGAGTGGTGATTTCACATTTATACAGTATTCCGGCAGAGAGGGTTTAGTCCCCGGGCGAGTTAACAAAACCATACCCCCAAAGGGTGGGACAAGGAGGCCCAGGTAAAGAGAAAATCCTCGGGCTCAAAATGACAAGTTGGAAGCATCGTGATTGCCAGTATGTCCAGAGCATGGGGCTGGTATGTGCAGAGCAGCGTGCAAAGCCCCAAGTCAACAAACAGTTCCCAGGACACAGCAGGGAGCGGCAGAAGAATGCAAGTAGTAGCAAGATTCCGGGGATGGCAGAGTCACCCAGGGATGTCGACCCTGTGGGGAAGAAAGAGGTCATGCCCCGTGGGGAAAAAAGAGGTCACAGCCATGGAGGAGGCCCAGAGACAGATGGAAGGGAAGGGTGTGAGGCAGGAGACTTCTTCCGCACTCCTGACATTTCCTGCTGGTGAAGGAAGCTTCATTATCAGAGCTTCTAGAACTCTCTTTGCCTCACCGCTCCTCCTGCCCTGGTGGGGGAGGGTACGAGCAGTGACTTACTGTCCATTTTGGGAAGAATAGGTGGGCATCCTTGACTCAGACCCACACATTGTCTCTCTTCTGGTCGAGTAGAAATTCTTGCCTCCATGCTTTTATTACCCTTCTGGACCCTCCTGCGAGGGGCGGTTTGTCCCCACCAAGTGTTTCTTAGGACTGGGTGAGTAAGTCCGCCTAAAGCCTCGGTTCAGCGTCCGGCCGCTCGGTTGGTGAAAGACCGGTCTCTTGCCCCTAATAAATAGGTGACACATCACCTTCCGTATTTACTTTTGATTTATTTTTTGACTTACACAAAACGTAAGCAGGAAATAAGAGTGCTACTTTTGGGGAGTCCCCCTGAAGCCTGTGGTCGTTATTAATTGCTTCATAACAAAGTACCCCCCACGTAATGACATAAAATGATACATATGTATTATCTCACACCGTTGCTCAGGAGATGACTTAGCGGGGCGGTGATGAGGCTGTAGGTCGGGGTGCCATCATCCAAAGCTTGATCGGGGCTGGGGCATCATCAGCTTCCAACATGGCAGCTGGCAGGAGGCCTCAGTTTTCCTCCCCCCACCACAGGCCTCTCCACAGGGCTACCTGAGTGTTCCCTTGACACAGCAGCTGCTTCTCCTGGGCAACAATGCAAGCGATAAAGGGGAGAAAGTCACAGGGCCTTTATGACCTAGTTCCCAAAGTAGCACATCCGCGCTTTCGAGTCACTCACGGGCTGGGCCAGAAGGGGAACGAGGCCCCATTTCATCAGGAGAGTGTCATTGAACTTGTGGATCTTTCCTAAACCCACAGAACCCTCAACAAAGGGAAAGTAACTGGGCTCTCTCACATGAGAAGCCAGTCAAGAGTTGGAGGAAGAGAAGTCCTTCATTCAAACAGCTTTTACTGAAAGCCCACTAGCGGCTGGGCTCCCTGCCAAATGTTGTGTGTAAAAGCAGAAATAACACAACATACTTTCACTCAAGATCCGGCTGAAAGAGGACACATCTTGGTCCCTCCTTTAACCATGTCCCTCCCCTAGAGGAGACTCATCCACGGGCCAAAGGAAGTACCTGCCTAGAGCCCTTGATCCTCTTCTGGACTGTGCTCTGAGCACCCAAGACCCCAGAATTCTCTTCTTTAATGGCTCAAGTCTCTCCTTGGGTCTACGCAGGCCCATCCTCAGGTTAATCTCCCCCCCAGTATATGCACCCCTGGGCTCTCTGTGGGCTTGTGGGCAAAGCCTGGCCAAGCAGGCTGGGGTGTCCACACACTTGGTGGGGGCCAGAGGCAGGAACAGGAAGAGAGGGAGAATGAGCTGGGAGGGAGATGAACAGCTCAGGAGGTTGTCAGACGCATGGAGATCAAGGTTCCCACAGACCGTCTTGTCTTTTCTTCCAAACTTGCCAGTGCCCTTGTCCGTAACACGGCAAGTCGGCCTCAGCCTAGGTGAGGGGCTGTGAGTCGAGATTTGGCTTCCTCCGTGGTGCCTCTACTCAGCCTCCAGGGGCATGCGGCCCCTCAACGCCAGGCCAAGTGTGGCCCCACTTCTGAGCCCAGGCCTCCCTCTAGTGGCCAGTCCAGGGGCAACAGCCAGAGGCTCCTGGCCGCGCTACAGAAGGGATGGACACCTCTTCCAGAACCCACTTTTCAGAACATAGATCTGATTCTGTTATTCTTTGCTTAGAAACCTCAAAAACACAGCCAACTCTCTCACACCTCCCCGCCCCACACACCCTGTGTCTTCAAGGGAAAGATAAAGCCCAAGGCCGTTAGCCTGGTTGACAAGGGCTTTCTCAAGTTGAAGCCAGGCTACATTTCCAGGGCCACTGAGAGCCAGCCTCTCGCTCTCTCTCCCAGCCTCTCGCTCTCTTTCTCTCTCTCTCTCTTTCTCTCTCTCTCTCTCTCACACACACACACACACAGACACAGACGCAGCCACCACCTTCAACAACCCACCATATATTTCTGTGACTCATTTCTTTTGCTGGCAATAGACTGCCCACCTTTGCCCACCAAACAAACTCATACTCCTCCATCAAGACCCACTTCACACCTCTGTGGCTTCCTTGGCCCCCTGTGGGAGAATCCTGGCCCCTCACAGGGTTCCCCTGAGCACTGGTGTACAGAATAATCGCTAACACGGGGCACTTAACACTAGTCCCTGTGCTAAGGGTTCCAGAGACAGTATCTCTTTAATTCTCATAAGAGCCTTAAAAACCAGGTGCTATTACCATCCCCATTTCACAGATGGGGAAACAGAGCAGCGGGGTCAGGTCGTGTGCCCACAGTCACACGCACAGCAAGTGAAAGAGGCCTGTGGTCACAAGTGCTCTCTCCACCTCCAAGCCACTTCCTCAACTGCAGCTCGTAGACAGACAGACGTCCTTGTTTCCTGCCCCTGAGCTCCTCCTCCGAAGCCTGTTCTCTCGTCTCTGAATCCCCAGCACAGAGCACGAAGACCCCGGGCCTAGAAAGCGCTCAAGTGATTACCTGAACTGAGCGGCAGACAGGAAGTGTTGGCTTTGCCTGCTACGCTTTTTCTCAGTAAATCTCCCACCTAAGGCTCAAAATCTTGTTCTAGACTCAGCCAGCCACACGTGGAAGGCACAAACCGTGGGCCAAGATCACAGTGTAAACATTCACTGAGGATAAGGAATAGCATCTGACTTGGGGCTGGCTGCCAAAATAACAGATCCTTAGTTCCCCCCAACTCTCAATTCACCCCAGACTGGCCGGCGCCCTGAGGGTTTGCCCTGGCACACCCAGTCTCTCCTGCAAGATGCCTGCTGGCCTCCCCTGCCAGCCGGACCAGCCTTCCCCTCCTCCCTCCGTCCTTTCACCTGGCCTTCCTGCCTCCCTTCTCCACTCTCTGTTCTCTAATCCAGCAATCAGCATTGAACAGTCACTTTTTTATCCACCTGCAGCGCTCCAGCTACTAGGCTACATCCGTTTCTTCTCTTCTTTCTTCAAAATGGAAATAAACAACCTTATTTTCTTTCCGATTATGAAAGTAATACTCTTGTTGTAAAAAAAAAATACAAATGCACAAATATTTAAAGTAGAGAGTAAAAGTTGCCACCCATCCCACTACAGGATACCAACTGTTTTCAATTGGTTGATAGCATTCCATGTTGGCTTGTGTGTGTGTGTGTGTGTGTGTGTGTGTGTGTGTGTGTTCATTTCATTTTAATCTGAATCATAAGTGAAGACTTCTCTCTCACAGTAATTTTATCCCAGCAGTTCTAGGTTGAAATGATAATGCTGCTTCAAGTTCCTGGTCAAGAACCATCTAGATTCACTGCCAACAGAATTCTCTAACTTCAGCCGGAGAGGACTAAGAATAGGGGATATTGGAACCTTTCATTCTAGAAGATTCCGGGGGTCCTTAGACCTGGCCATAAAAGGTCAACCTATAAAGTGGCCTTTGCTGGAATGCCTGGATGGCTCAGTCAGTTGAGCATCTGACTCTTTGATCTCAGGGTCTAAGATTGAGCCCTGTGTGGGGCTCCACACTCAGTGGGGAGTCTGCTTGAGATTCCCTCACTCCCTCTGCCCTTTCCTTCCCCCACCCCGGCTCTCTCTCTAAAATAAATAAATTTTTTTTTAAAGATTTTATTTATTCATTTGACAGAGATAGAGACAGCCAGCGAGAGAGGGAACACAAGCAGGGGGAGAGGGAGAGGAAGAAGCAGGCTCCCAGCGGAGGAGCCTGATGTGGGGCTCGATCCCAGAATGCCAGGATCACACCCGGAGCCGAAGGCAGACACTTAACGACTGAGCCACCCGGGAGCCCCTAAAATAAATAAATTTTGAAAAAATAAATAAAGTGGCCTTTACTAAGCCAAAGAAAATCTTTCTATACTACTTTCTCAGCCCAAGGCTCTGACTTGCTCATATTACCAAAATAAGTATCACTGGCATGGTATTTCCCCTATAATGCTGAAACACTGCTCTTAGCTTGCTCTTTTCCCTGGGGAGCCAAGCCGAGGCTGGCGCGGCACTGGAGGACGGAGGGAGGCGGGAAGTCACTTCCACCATTGCACAAGCATCGGCCGAGGAGCTGATCCACGGTTCCCTCTCCACGGAGCTCGCAGGCTGTGGGATGAGAGAGGCTCTCGGGAGAGAGGGGAGACGCCACGGGGAAAAGCGCACTGCCAAAAGCAAGACGCCAGACAGGGGTAAAGCGGAAATTACGCTCCACTGGACTGAATCACACAACCAAACTCACAAGAGATGGATGCATAAAGGCCAGAAGGGCGGTTTCATTGCTTTCTAATAAGGAATAAAAGTTCTAAATGGATTGCCCAGCTTTTACTGGGCAGTTACCTGTGTTTGATGGTCAGCACATTCTCTCCCTGTGGGCATGTGATCACACATGAAAGCCATCCTACACAAATAACACTAACACGTACAGTTACTGTTTGTCGAGTACACACTGCGAGTACACCCGGTCCCTAGTGCCTTGTCTTCATCTTCTCATGGATGTCTCTACGGCTGTGCGGTGGAGTGCTTTATCCCCGCTTTACAATGGGGTTCAGAAATGTTTAGAGCACATACGTGGGGGACCCAGGATTCAACCCCCATTCTGCCTGCCTGCAAGACCCAAGCTCTGACTTTGCCACCTCTCCTGCCTCTCCAACCACCTGAGAAACCAGACTGCAATCTGGGCTCAAAGCAAGGGGCGTTTGGTGGGGACTCAGTCGCAGCTCAGAGGTAACCGGGCCTCTGGAGCCGGTCTCAACGCAACTGATGCACAAAGAAAACACAAATCTGACTCCCAACGCGACCAACGCCAAAAGCCTGTTTTCCTAAAGGTTTTATGAGGAGAGCGGAGAGGTTCCACATCACAAACTTTCCTATCACAAACTTTCCACATCACAAAATTTCCTATCTCGACGTCTGTCTTTTCCCCAGGTCCCTGCCTCCAGCGGCTGACCCCATGCTCTCCCTCCTGGCTCTCTGCCCCATCCCATGTTTCCCCTTGAGGACTCCTCCTCTCCTGCCCTCCAGATTTCTCCTTTCTGCAAGATCTTTACCCTGGTCACCTGCCTCAGAGAGAGCAGATTACAACCCAAACCCAACCTGCAAAGGTGTTTATTTGGCCTACACTGTATTTCACAACTCTGAATTACTGCCAATATTTCAAGACAGCAGATTTCCCATATAAATTTGATTTGCAATTTAAAAAAAGGGGGGGGTTCTCTATAGCAACAACTGGCCAGAGCCAGTTTCCTTTAGAAGTGCAGGCAGGCTCTCCATTTTAACGTCTCCTCTCTTTCCACTGCCTGCCCATAATGAGTTGGAGGGCGGTGCCCTTTCTTATCCTTTTGACCACCTAAATTATCAGCCTGGCTGCTCCAGGCATTGGAATTTCCAAGACCTCTCTGTTTCTTTATTTGGATACCATGACACGATAACCACCAGGCTTCGGAGCAGTCCTTGGGGTGGATTTTCCTGCCGTGTCTGTGAGTGTATTTGAACGCCTTGTAACTGGGACACTGATTAGGAAGACTGGAGTTCGGCACCGGTTCTTACTGAAAATTCCAGAATGGGGCATATCTGCTCACGTGAAATTATCCAAGTGGGTGCACCCTTGGAACACATGCCCTCTGCACTGTACTGAACGCTGAGCAAAGGTCAGCTGTATCTCCTGGAGACCTGCTTTAATCACAGGGCTAAGAATCCATTGGGCAATAAAAAGTGAATGCTTAACCCATCACATGGTGAGAGTGACAAAACGGAGATACTTTACTGCTCGGTTTCAGATGGACGCTTCTCGTCTCACTTTTATATTTATGAGTAGTGATTAACTCAAGGCTTAGTGATTCAACTTTGAAACGAATTTTTATCGTTTTTATATCTAGCTCGGGGACTCATGTAATTAGAGAGCTTGAGATTGCCAGGTGAGTTCTTATCATGTCTAAGGATTTTTCTGTTAATCCAGATTTCTGCAGTGTTTTCCTATGATAGATGGCATTGTTGCTGACCAGTATTCATGGCTTCCCCCTCGGATGGGATTATATTTCCTTGCTTTATTGACCTCAGGCTTGACCATGTGATTTGTCTGGGCCGATGAAATGCGAGTGGGAGTAATATATGCCACTTCAGAGACAGAGCTCTAAAAGCCGGGAGAGGTTCCCCGAGGCTCGCTCTTCTCTCGGCCACCGTGAGGATGGCCACGCACTGGAGACCAGGCAGCACGTAGTAGAGACTGCGCTTGCTGGACAGAGACTGAGTGAGAAATAAGCCTTTGTTACGTGCCACTGAAATGCTGGGGTCATCGGTTATAGCAGCATAACCTAATGTATCCTGGGGCACCTGGGTGGCTCAGTCCATTAAGCCTCTGCCTTCGGTTCAGGTCCTGATCTCAGGGTCCTGGGATCAAGCCCCACATCAGGCTCCCTGCTCACCAGGGTGTCTACTTCTCCCTCTCCGTCTGCCCCTCCCCACTGTTTGTGCTCATGCACTCTCTCCAATAAATAAATAAAATCTCGGAAAAATAAAAAAGCAAAAACCAAAACCTAACCTATACTGACCAAGACATGTGTAAACAAACGAAAAATGCTAACTGCTCCTGAGGCTGATAGCACGATAGATGGCAATAATCTCACCTTTTTCTATGTATCAAAGTGATATATATTTTCTCATTGATTGAGAAGTAAATGCCATAAATTTAAACTTATAAAATAATTATATACTGATAAAATGTTCTGTCTATATATGTTATATAAAAGTATATGTATATATAAATATGGTAACCCCTTTCTTAAATCTTTTTTTTAAAGATTTTATTTATTTATTTGAGAGAAAGAGAGAGAGAGCACGAGTGGGGTGAGGGGCAGAGGGAGAAGCAGACTCCCTGCTGAGCAGGGAGCCCGACATGGGGCTCCATCCCAGGACCCTGGGATCATGACCTGGGTCGAAGACAGATGCTTAACTACTGAGCCACCCAGGCGCCCTTGGTAAGCCCTTTCTAACAGACATATTCTTTCTTAGATAGATCAATGGTTTCTTTTCTTTTCTTTTTTTTTTTTAACATTTTTTAAAAAGTTTATTTGTTTAAGTAATCTCTATACCCAACGTAGGGCTCAAACTCACAACCTGAGATTAAAAGTCACACTCCTCGAACTGAGCCAGCCAGGCCAGGCGCCCCATGATACATCAGTGGTTGCAGTCAGACTCCTATGTCAAGTCCTGCTGATCTGGAAGGCACTCTGTGTCCTGAAGGTAGTTTGGCATATCTTCGCTCAAATTCATTATGAGTGAAATATTTTTGATTTATTGTAGTGACACATGTATTCAACGCATACCAGAGTATAATATGATAAGTAAATCCTCCCTCCCTTCCCCAACCCTCGCTACCACTTTATAGAAGTAATCACGTTAGGAGTTTCTTATCAGGGCTGACTTCATGGGTGAACTATCTCTGCAGTCAGGCAGGCCCTCGTGCTCAGAAGGACACTTACTGCTCCGCTATTGCCATCCTGAAAATTGTTAATAATATTTTAACAAGGGGCCTAGCATTTCTATTTTGCACGGGGCCCCCAAATTATGTCACTGGTCCTGCTTCTTGTGTAACCTTCCAGAAACATTGTTATGCACGAACAAGCATATGTTTGCTCATTTTTTTTAAAATATAGTGGCTTAAGACTCACCAACGAGGAGCAAGAGAATTTCTGTGAAGCTCTTTGGGCCAGTCCAAGCACCCAAATCTATCTTCCTCCTTCCCCTGCTCTGGGTCAAAGTGGCACTGACTCCTACGCATTGCATTTCCCAGGATGTTCTGAGTCAGCTGGCTTCCTGCTCAGTTTGACTGAACATGGGGAACTAGAAGGCACAAGAAAAGGAAAGGAAAAGTTGGCTCCTTCCCCTCCTCTGCCTCGGGTAGCATCTTCAGCAGCTGCTGCAGCTTCTCTGTGCCTCTGGCTCCTGCTGGCCTGGCCCACCACAGTTCGATCTGAAACCACCTGATCCCATGCCTGGGCTCCGTAACACCACCTCCATTCTTTACCTGTTATAGACTGAATGTTTGTGTCACCCCCCCGCCCCAGATTCGTATGTTGAAGCCCTAACCGTCGGTGTGACCGTGTTTGCAGATAGGGCCTTTATAGAGATAATTAAGGTTAAATGAGACCATCAGGATGAGGTCCCGATCCAATGGCACTAGGACCCTAGTAAGAAGAGACACCGGAGACCTTGCTGTCTCTCTTTGCTAAGACACAAAGAGATATATAAGCGCACAGTGAGGGGGCCACCACTTATAAGCCAAGGAGAGAGGCCTCAGGATGAATTCTGCCTTGCCGGCACCTATATCTTGGACTTCCTAGCCCTCAGAACTCTAAGAAGTAAATTCTTGTTGTTTAAGCCACCCGGTCTGCGGTATTTTGTTATGGCGGCCAGAACAGACTAAGATACATTTCCAGCTTCAGAGTGCTGGTTGCTTTCTGCTTTTGCTAATTCTGGACTGTCTTATTGTCTCCCACAGGCTTCTCAGCTTTCCTATCACCCATTCTCTGCATCCCACTCCGCTCTGTTTCAAGTACTCAGAGTGGTTTCCCTTCTCCCGATCAGACCCTGAATGATTCACTGTGTCATTCTTAGGCAGCATTACATGGACTAGGATGTACCCAACTCCCATCACTGGCAACTCAGTGTGCTGCTTAAGAAATACACCACAGGGGCTCCTGGGTGGCTCGGTTGGTGTCCGACTCTTGATTTCCACCCAGGTAATGATTTCAGGGTTGTAGGATCAAGCCCCATGGTCAGTGAGGAGTCTTATTCTCTTCCTCTCCCTCTTCTTCTCTCTCTGGCCCTCCCCCACACCACTTGCATGCTCGCTCTCGAAAGAAAGAAAGAAAGAAAGAAAGAAAGAAAGAAAGAAAGAAAGAAGGGAAAGACACTGTAAAATTAGGCCGATCTAAGTTTGGATCCTGACCCCACCCACTTCCTTGTTCAGTTGCCATAGTGGGACATTAGTCTCACTAGGCCTTAGTTCCCTCATCTGCAAAATGGAGACGGGCCCCTGGGCCACTCAGTCGGTTAAGCCCCTTCTGCTTAGTCATGGTCCTGGGGTCCTGGGCTCCCTGTTCAGTAGGGAGTCTGCTTCTACCTCTCCCTCTCCCTCTGCCCCTCCCCTGCTCATGGGCATGCGCTCTCTTCCTCTCTGTCAAATAAATAAAATCTTTTTAAAAAATACACTAAAGTCTATCCCATAGAAGAAATAATGTTTGAAAGGTACTTAGCATAGGGGCTAGTACAGAAAAAGTGTCAATAAATATTAGCTAGTATAATAGGAGGAAGGACAGAGCCTGGTGAGAAGCTGACATTGTCAAACATCATTACCAGAGTGTTTTTACAACTCCTAGTGTGTAGACAGTCTTCTAACAGCACCGCAAGCTTCTTGTGTGGCATCCTAGGAACTTGTTTATAAACCCTACAGTACCCAGAACAGAACATAGGAGAGTCTCAGAAAGTCAGGTTGTTCCTGATTTCATAATTACCTAGCTTAAGTTAAGCCTGCTCTCTTTCCTGTACTGCCTACAGCTGGTGGTGAACTTGCCCTTGCTTTCTAGGCCTTTAATCAAAGGACCCTAATATCTGCAGTCTTCTCTCCCCTTGCCACTATCACATAATCCACCCAGATCCCAGCATCTAAGGCTTTCTGAAGTTGAAAACCTAAGGAACGCCTGAGAATTCTAGAATGTGAAGTAAGCAAACTTTTTCTGTAAAGGGCCAGATGGTAAATATTTCGGGCTTTGTGGGCCACTTATCGTTTGTGTACTAACTACTCACTTCTGCCTTTGTAGTGCTGAGAGCAGCAGTAAGTGAATGGGCATGGATGTGTACCAATAAAACTTTACTTGTGGACACTGACATGTGAATTTCATTAATCGCAAGTCACAAAATAATATTCTTTTTTGATTTTTTAACCATTTAAAAGTGTAAAAAACATTCTTTGATCTCGGGTTGTACAAAAACAGGCAATGAGTAGAATCTGAAATGCAGGCCATCATTTTCTCTTGGCTTTTACTCAAACTCCTGTGGTTTAAGTTGTTGCCCTCTTTCTTTCCTTCTTTGCTGTGTGACACTGCGTAAGCCACTTAGCCTCTCTGGGCTTCAGTTCTCTTTTTAAAAATTAAATTGTTTACTTATTTTTTCAGTTTCATTAAGATATAATTGACATACAACAGTACAAGTTTAAGATGTACAGCATAATGACTTGACATATATTATGAAAAGATTACAATAATTTTAGATATCCATCTGGGCCTCAGTTCTTTACCAGTAACTCCGGAGTATCAGCGGATGAATGTTTTTCTTTCTTTTTTTTTTTTTTTTTAAGTACTCTCCCAATGTAGGGCTCGAACTCATGACCCCGAGATCAAGAGTCCCACGCTCTGTGAACAGAACCCCCCAGGCACCGGATGAATGTTTTTGAAAACCAGCTCTGTACGCTCTGTGATTTGTTTAGACTTCCAGGTGAAATTTCACGTAAACAAAAATAATCCCCTCCTACGAATTCGGTTGGGAGATTACTAATTGGTGCAGTGGTGCCAAACCTTTTTCCTGCCTTAGTCTACCAGCACAAAACAGTAACATTTCAGAGGGCAGAGCCAAAAATGGTGTCAAGGTTACTCTTCTCGGGGAGTACCCCCTTATTAAACAACCAGCACATCAGCTTATGTCTTGGATCCTTTCTTCTGGTGACCAAGTTCCACGCACTGACTCATGGAAGAAATATTTGCTGAGCACCTCCTATGTGCGGAGCACGCCGCTGGATGACCTGTAGTGAACCAAGCACGCCCGATCCCTCCCGGTGGCCCAGCGGAACGTGCGTGCGCAGGGGCCCAGGGCCGTGCTGATAAATTATGCAGGAATGCAGAGAAAGAGGGAGGGAGGGAGGAAAGGGGTTGCATTCAAATCGCCCCCAGCCTCTGTGTTCCCAGAATTGTCCCCTGCGACTCCCAGCCCCGCTATCCTGCCGCCCCGACTTCCTTCCAGCGCTTTCCCGGAACACGTCCTTCAGCAGCCCCGCCCCGAGCCAGCGCCCGCGTCTGCGCCTGCGCCCGCCTGCCGTCCGGACCCGGCCGGCGCCGCGGGGAGAGGGGAGGGGGCTCGGCGAGGACCCCGCGCCCCACATCCCGCCTCGCCCCGCCCCGCCCCGCCCGCGCGCCCTTCCCGGACTCGCTCCGTGTCCCCCCGCCCCGCTCCGGCTGTGGCGCTTATCTGGGCGGCCACGTGGGAAGCCGGTGACCCTGGGGGCAGCGTTCCGGCCTCCACGCCGTGTTCTCATCTCTGCGGGGAAACAGCATTAAGGCCGACCCCCATCTGTTTCAGTGACCTTTTCTCGACAGAAGCGTCGCTGCCAGCGGCTGCCAGGGAACACGCACAAACACACGTCCTCGGGGGGACTTCGGCCCAAGAGAAGCAAAAGTCCTGGCTTTCCCTCTTGGGGGCCGAGGAGGCGCGTCCCCTGTTTTCTCGGTGACAGCTTTTTCCTTGTCCAGGGCCACGCCTTTCCTTCCTTATCTCTCTGGCCACCTCTCTCCCCCTCACTCCTCATTCAAGGAAAGTCTTTAGGGGAATTGAATTTTGACTTCTTTTCTGAGGAATTTCTCAGCTACACCCCCCCCCCCGCCCCGCCCCAGATAGCTCATTCCTCTCCCAGCTTTTCCACTTCCTGCCGGAATCTTTTCATCTCTCCCAGGCCCCTTCCCACCCACTCTCTAACATAACCTGGCTCTTATCTCCCTTCCTTTTTGGCTCACCCGATAAGGTAGATAGTTAGGGGTGTCTTTTAGCCCATGCCTCCCCTTCCTCTGAGAATCTCGCGCACACACACACACACACGGAGGGGCCCTTGGTAGCCAGTGGTCCAGCGTGTGGCTTTGCCGCTAGGGTATCAGGGAAATACAGGACCCACAGCGGGGTCAAGCCTCCCCTCGCTTCTAGACTTTGGAATTGAGCTTGAGATGTTGTTGCAGCCTGAGCTGGTGTCTCAGACGCAGGAAATGCAGACAGGGAAGGCTTTGCTGTGTGAATGTTGAATCGGTGAAAACCGGTCTGTAGAGAAGAATGAAGACAGATTCTCAGAGAGAAGCAGAGAGGAGGCTGGAAGAGAGAGTAACCGCCTAGGAGTGTGACAACTTTCCAGTTCCTGCTTCGTGTTTGAGAGCAGCTGCCCTTGGCTTCCTTGTTGTTCACTACGAGTGTGGTGTAAGTTTGTAGGAGTTTGGATGTATTTGACTGCAAGTAAGAGATAACCCAAGTGACCATGGCTTGAACCGTTAGGACGCATTGTTTCCTTACGAAGTCTGAAGACAGCCAGAGCCAGGGTGTGTTCAGTTCAGCTATATCATCAAGGACCCAGGCTCTTTGATCTTTTGGCTATTATTCAGCATGCTGACTTTTCATTCTGTACTCCTTTCTTCATGGTCTCAATATGGCTTCCATGGCTCGAGATGTCATGTCCTCACATCACTGCATCAAGTAAGAAAGAAGGGAGCAGACGGAAAGAGGCTTAATTTTTGTTAATGAAAAATCCCTCTTTCTTAGAGTCTCCATAGAAGTTCTTATATCTTATTGGCTAGAACTGTTTCATATATTTACTCTACCTCCAAGACAGGCTGGAAAAGTGAGTGCCTGGCCAGGACAAGGGAATTGGATTTCCGTGATTATGATTCATAGCTCTGGCAGGACATCTGCTTCTCTGAGATCAAGGAATTTCCTGCCTGTACCTGAACAAAACTAGCAGGTAAAAAGGGGAAACGAGATTTGGTGTTGCTGTTTTGTTTTGTTTTTTTAATTTAAGTTTTTATTTATTTAAGTAACCTCTACACCCAACATAGGGCTCAAACTCATGACCCCAACCAAGATCAAGAGTCACACTCTCTTCCAGCTAAGCCAGGTGGGTGCCCCTGGGTGTTTAAAACAAACACTGTTGGCAACACCTTTTCAAAATATCCTGTTCCATTTAAGCTGATTTGATTGTATCTCTTACTTATAACCAAAAGAATCTTGACTACTGTAAAAGGGAATGCCTACCCGTTTCTCTGGTTTACCTAATCACTCTTGGCCTCCTGCCCCATCCTTTACCCCTTCCCAGGGAGGTGGAGTCAGGTACCTGGTTGGCGTGGGATAGATTTCTCCACTGGATGGGAGTGATTTATCAATGGTCCTGGCTTGGGGGGGGGGGGGGTCTGGTTTCTTTCTTTCTCCTTTTCCATCAGGACCAGTGGGAGTGAGCAACATGCATACACATTGCAGACTCAAACTTTCCCTTAGGTGGGTTGCCCAAGGTCTAGACTAGAGGTTAGAAGTTTGCTGTCACACTCAAGCCACATGCTCCCAGACCCCTTATAACAGTAATAAAGGTGATATTTTGTCAGGTGACATCTTTGTCAGTTATATAATTGTGGGACCTAGTACAAAATGGAAAGTGCCAAGAATTGCAAGAAAATCCCGAGAATTGCAAGACAGTGATGGCAAAGCATTAACCCAAGTGCAACTCACACCGGCCCCAAGCCCACCAACCTAACCCTGCACTTTGCTTGTGCCTCTCTCAACCTTTTGTCTTATTTCTCGGTTTGTTCAGAACTTTGATAAGAATGAGAGTATTATTCATTGAGCCCCTTCGAGCCCCAACAACACCTAATTTTCAGAAGCTACCCCTTTCCTTCCCTTGTCCATCCCCCAGTGTGCTCATGAACATGCCTACACAGTTCTCCAACTCATGTCAACGTAGCTTCCAATCACCCCTATAGTTTCAAATCTTCATCAAAATTACAGAAATGAATATACAGAATATTGGCTTTGGCATATACAGACTTGGGTTCTGATTTTCCCTCCACTGTTCACTAGCATAAGGATTTGAGTCAGTTACTGATCCTCCAAGGAGATCCAGTTTCCTCATTTGCAAGGTGAGGCCAATGACAATGTATGTTAGGTTCTTGGCACACTATAGGAAGTGAATAGTTTTTGAAGGAATATCATAGTCATATCTACCCATCTCTTTCCTCTTTCCTTCTTTCCTTCCTTCCTTTTATTAAACTGTTATCAAGTGCTTCATGGGCCAGGCACTGAGGTAGGTGTTGAAATTACATGATTTATAAAAATCCCTTCCCCATTGGCGCCTGGGTGGCGCAGTCGTTAAGCCTCTGCCTTCGGTTCAGGGCGTGATCCCAGTGTTCTGGGATCGAGCCCCACATCAGGCTCCTCCGCTGGGAGCCTGCTTCTTCCTCTCCTACTCCCCCTGCTTGTGTTCCCTCTCTCGCTGGCTGTCTCTATGTCAAATAAATAAATAAAATCTTTTTTAAAAAAAAATCCCTTCCCCATCAATAAAGAGGACATTATCCCTGTGAGAGTGTGTTTTTTTAAATAAAGTTTTTTAGGTTTTGTTTTTTAAAGCTTTTTTGAGATGTAATTTATATACCTTAAACTTCAACACCCATAGTATACAATGCAGTGCTTTTAGCATTTACAGAGTTGCACAGCCATAACCATAATTTAATTTTAGAACATCTTCATGGTCCCAAATAGAAACCTTGTATCCATTAGTAGTCAGTCCCAATCCGACCGAGGTTCCTCCCCTTACCCTCCCCACCCACACCACAGCCTAAGGCGATCACTAATTTATTTTCTGTCTCTGATTTGCCTGTTCTGGACCAATATGTAGTCTTTTTATCTGGCTTTTCTCACCTAGCATAATGTTTTCAAGTTTCATGTATGTTGCAGCATGTGTATTTCATTCCTTTTTATTCAATTGTATGGAATTTTTGTTTGTTTATCCATTCATCAGGTGATGTACATTTGAGTTGTTTCTACATTTTAAATATTATGCATAATGCTGCTATGAAGATTTGTGTACAAATTTTTATGTTGGCATATGTTTTCATCTCTCCTGGGTAGGTACCTAGAGGAATGGAATTGTATCATCATATGTTAACTCTATATTTAACATTTTGAGGACCTGTCAAATTGTCTTACAAAGCTCCTGCACCATTATGCATTCCCACCAGCAATGTATGAGGATTCCAATTCCTCCACATCCTCACTAACATTTCTTGTGTGGCTTTTAATTTTAGCTATCCTAGTGAGTATGACCTGGTAGCTCATTGTGGTTTTGATGGACATTTCCTAAACAACTAATGAAGTGGAGTGTGTTTCCATTTGCTTATTAGTCATTTGCTTTTCTTTTTTTTTCTTTTTCTTTTGATCCATTTATTTTCTTGGTTCTAGAATTTTTTAATTAGCTTTTTTGGATAAATGTCTATTCAAGTCTTTTGCCCATTTGAAAATAGGGTGCTTTTTTTTTTGTTTGTCTTTTTATTATTAATTTATGTCTTTTTATTAAGTTATAAGTTTTTATTATTGTTATATCTTTTTACTATTAAGTTATTATTAAGTTTATTATAACTTTTTATTATTAAGTTGTAAGTATTATTAAGTTGCAAATAAATATATTCTTCCATTCTGTGGGTTGTTTTTTTACTTTACTTTTTTGTTTTGTTTTGTTTTAAGTAGGCTCCACACCCAGCGTGGAGTCCAACAAGGGGCTTGAACTCACAACACTGGGATCAAGACCTGAGCTGAGATCAAGAGTCAGATACCCAACCAACTGAACCACCCAGGTACGCCATTTTTTCACTTTCTTAATGGTGTCCTTCAAAGAACAAAAGTTCTTAAATTTGATGAAATCCAATCTATATATTTTTACATTGGTTGTTTATGCTTTTGATGTCATCTAAAACCACTGACTAATCCATGGTCATGAATATTTAAACCTATATTTTCTTCTAAGGATTTTATAGTCTTAGCTCTTACATTTAGGTCCTTGATACATTTTGACTTAATTTTTGCATATGGTTAGGGGTCCAATTTCATTATTTTGCATGTGAATATCTAGTTGTACCAGCATCATTTGTTGAAAAGATGATTCTCTCCATCCTTGAGTCATCCAGGCACTCTTGTTGAAAATCAGGTGATCATCAATATTAGGGTTTATTTCTGGATTCTGAATTTTATTCCATTGTTTATGCTTATTCTTATGCTAGCACACTGTCTTGATTATTGTAGCTGTATAGTAAAGTTTTGAAATCAGGCAGTGTGAGTCCTCTAATTTTGTTCTTCTTTATCAAGGTTGTTTTGACTAGTCTGGGTGCCTGGCAATTCCCTAGGAATTTTAGGATCAGCTTGTCAGTGTCTCCTAAAAATACAGCTGGGATTTGGATAGAGATGGCACTGAATTCGCAGTGTCATCTTCACAATATTAAGTCTTTCAACGCCTGAACATGGGATATCTTTCCATTATTTAGATTTCATTTTGTCAATAATATTTTGTAGTTTTCAGTGTTTAAACCTTGCACTTTTCTGTTAATTTTTAAAAAATATTTATTTATTTATTTATTTATTTATTTATTTATTTATTTATTTATATGCGAGAGTAGGGGGCGGAGGGGCAGAGGGAGAAAGAGAATCCTGAAGCAGACTCCCCTCTGGGTGCTGAGCCCAATGCGTGGCTCAATCCCAGGACCCTGAGATCATGATCTGAGCCAAAATCAAGAGTTGGCCACTTAACCAACTGAATCACCCAAGTGCCCCTATGTTAAGTGTTTTTTTCTCTGTATTTTAGTCTTTTACAGGCCGTTGTTTAATGGAATTGTTTTCTTAATTTCATTTTCAGAATATTTATTGCTAGAATATAGAAATACTATTGATTTTTGTTTATTAACCTTATATCCTGCGACCTTTGTATTTAACTTATCTATTAGTACTGACCATTTGTTAGTATATCCTTGGTGTTTTCTATGTATAAGATAGTGTCGTCTGAAAATAGAGATTCCTTTACTTCTTCCTGTCTAATCTGGATGACTTTTATTTCATTTTGTTGCGGAAGGAGCGGGAAAGAGAATCTCAAGCAGACTCCCGAGTACAGAGCCTGCTGCAGGGCCAGATCTCACAACCCTGAGATCATGACCCTAGCCGAAATTAAGAGTCGGAGGTTCAACCTACTGAGCCACACAGGCGCCCCTGTCCTTTATTCTATTAAAGTAATGTATTATGTTGATTTTTTAAAATGTTAAACTTTAAAGCAAAGTTGTAGTCCTACTCTGTCATTAGATTTTTAATTATTATAAGTAGATTTTAAAAACCTGAAAAATAGAAAAAAATTTTTTTAAAAACTGAAAAGTAGTGGGGGGGGCGCCTGGGTGGTTCAGTTGGTTAAGCGTCTGCCTTCAGCTCAGGTCATGATCCCAGGGTCCTGGGATCGAGCCCACGTTGGGCTCCCTGCTCAGCTGGGAGTCTGCTTCTCTCTCTCTCTCTCTCTGCCCCTGCCCCCCACCTTGGGCTGGCTCTCTCTTTCAAATAAATAAATAAAATCTTAAAAAAAAGAAAACCCCGAAAAGCAGGAATACATTGAATTATCTACAACCTGAACACAGAATTCTTGGGTCTGATTCTTTGGGATACAAATGCATGAAAAGAAAAGATACGTAAACAACCATCTCACTAGTGGATGAGAAAACAAACACAGGTGGGTACACAAATACCTGGACTATAAAATGATACATGTTGAGTGCTGTACTTCATTATGGAACTGTAGCATGGGAACTACTCCTCTAGGACTCTGCTCCAGAAATAACAAGCGGCTGGGTTGTCTGCCCACAGTCTAGGCTGTGTTGTATCTTGGTGACTGCTCATGCTGCCCATTTGGCCCCAAACTTTCTTCCCATTTTTCTTTCACTATATTTTTTTCTTGCTTATTTTTCCTGGAAGGTCACATATCAATATATATTATTAGTGGTTTTAATTTCTTCCCCTTTTCTTTTGCTTATATTATATTCTAACTTTACTAGATTAAATATATGTTGCTTTTGTAATACAAACAAACATTACTTGGAGCAGCTGGGTGGCTTAATCGGTTAAGCATCTGCCTTCAGGTCAGGTCATGATCCTGGGGTCCTGGGATTGAGCCCCATGTCAGGCTCTCTACTCAGCAGGAGGCCTGCTTCTCCCTCTCCCTCTGCCTGCTACTCCCTCTGTGTGTGCTCTCTCTCTTTCTCTCTGTCAAATAAATAAATAAAATCTAAAAAAAAAAAAAAAAAAAAAGAACTAGTGCTTTTCTCCATTCACACTTCATAAAATAATTTTTTAAAAAAGAAAAGAAACAAACATTACTTAAAAAGAAGGGTCCAGCTGGGGGCCCACAAGAACGGCACCTGGAGCGCCAAGGAGGTAGGTGCCACAATGCAGGAGGCGGAGCGTGTGACTCGAGACAGAGCAGTGCATGGGGGCGTCACAGGCACTAGTGGCTCCTCCTTTGCACTCTTCCATTGTCTGAATTTTCTTTTTTATTTTTTTAGACTTTATGTTTAAGTAATCCCTACCCCCAATGTGGGGCTCAGACTCACAACCCCAAGATCAAGAGTCTCACACTCTACTGACTGAGCCAGTCAGGCGCCCCTCTTCCATTGTCTTAAACAGCAGCTCAGGGGTTCTGTTATATAACATGGTGACAATGCAAACCAGTCTGTTGACAGAAGGGGATGGAGAGGGGCGCCTGGGTGGCGCAGTCTTTGGGCCTCTGCCTTTGGCTCAGGGCGTGATCCCAGCATTCCGGGATCAAGTCCCACATTGGGCTCCTCGGCTGGGAGCCTGCTTCTTCCTCTCCCTCTCCCCTGCTGTGTTCCCTCTCTCGCTGGCTGTCTCTCTGTCACATAAATAAATAAAATCTTAAAAAAAAAAAAAAGAAAAAAGAAAGGGATGGAGAAAGGTAGTGATGGAGGGAGGGATCCCAATATGTACTGGGAATCTTTTGAGGTTGTTGAGTATTTTCATTATGTGGATTGTGGAGATGATTTCACAGGTGTGTACATATATCAAAACTCATCATATCTTAACAGTTAAATATATATAGTTTACGTAATATCAATTATACATCAATAATCTCGTAAAAAAGATTCTCCTGAGGGACTGTAATAGTTAGGGGGCTTTAAGTTCCAACTTAAAAAAAATTCAACTGCCATAAACAATGAAAGAACATTTCTTGCTTCAGTATAACTGAAATATCAAGAGGTAGGCTTCAGGCATGGTTTGATCAGAGAGCCCCCTCCATATGTCTGTGAGCCACTCTGCTCACTTCGTGATGTTGGCTTCATCCTTACACAGGTTTTCTTTCTGGTAGCCCAATGGCTGCAGCAATTGTAGGCTTCATATTCATACAGCACACCTTCCAGGAGAATAGATAGGTTTCCTTCCTCCAACCATTGAACCCAAATCTCCAGTCCAGTCTTACCATGATCGGATCAACTAAGCTGTGTCCGTCTGTAAACCTGTCACTGTGGTAAGGGCCTGGGCAGCAGTTAACCCAGCTCTAAGTATATGACTAGTAACCAGTGAAGGAAGAGTGGAATGGGTGATAGAGAAGCAACCCATTGAAATGATATGAAATGATATGGACTGGCAAATCTGTATGCAATGGTCAACATGAGGAAGGTCAAGATTGGGTTGAAATAGAAGGTGACTCTAAAGCTGTCATTTATGTTTTAAAAGGTGTTCTTGATATAAAACAGAAGTGTACTGTATTTTGAAATGTTAGAGTATCAGGGTCTTAAAGTGGGTACAAAAGTTCCTTTTCCCTGTCAACTGTTTAGGCACCCCTGTTGCCTCCTCACTGCTGTTCTAATTCCTGTGCTTTTCAGGACATCTATTGAGAGAACTTTCAGGCGACTTTGACGATACCCTGAACAGAACAGCACTCTTCTAGATACAGGTTCAAATGGCTCTCCCAGATATCAGGCACCAAAAATGATTGCTTTGGGGGCAGTACAAGACAGGAAAATATGTGAGAAAAAGTTAGGAAAGATGGAGGGTATGGGCAAGAGCCTCAGAAGGCCATTTTAAAGGAAGTTATTTTGTCTAAGAATAGGTAGCACTGCCAAGTAAATATAAAGTGATGAGGAAGACAGCAAAATCCTTAAAGCATTCTGTAATGCAGTGGAAGAGAAATGGCACCCTCACCGTAAACCTGTTCTGTTTAAAATCTCAGCGCTCCTGGATGGCTCAGTGGGTAGACTCTTGATCTCAGGGTGGTGAGTTCAAGTTCCATTTTGGGCATGGAGCCTACTTAAAAAACCTAAAATAAAATAGATATGCAAATCTCATCACTCCATAGGATACATATGCCACCCTGCTTAGGAATGAATGAACCTTCTAACTTATGTCATTTTTCTTTTCTTTTTAATTTTTTTTTTACCAAAGTATCCTTTACATATATAATTCAATTATGTCATTTAAAACTGACCATACATAACATATTCAGAGCTAGTATGGTTGTCTGTGAGTCCTCTGTCATCATTTATGCTCCCTGTGAGAGTAAATTCTCAGTTTGTAGAGATGATATTTCTATTTTTCTGACATAACTCCATACACAGAGGTTTTTTGTTTTTTTAAGATTTTATTTTTTCATTTGACAGAGAGACAGCCAGCGAGAGAGGGAACACAAGCAGGGGGAGTGGGAGAGGAAGAAGCAGTCTCCCAGCGGAAGAGCCTGATGTGGGGCTCGATCCCAGAACTCTGGGATCACGCCCTGAGCCGAAGGCGGACGCTCAATGACTGAGCCACCCAGGCGCCCCTATTAATTGCTTTGGGATGATGATTTGATGAAGATGAAAATGATAAGATATCAATCACTTTAATCAGTTTAAATAAACATCAATTTGGAGTAAATTTTGGAGGTTGGATTTGGGGAGGAGGGAAAGTCTAA
Organism: Ursus arctos; assembly: GCF_023065955.2. NCBI lineage: Eukaryota > Metazoa > Chordata > Mammalia > Carnivora > Ursidae > Ursus > Ursus arctos. Next base: position 23,825,903 of record NW_026622930.1, read on the forward strand.
AACCAGTATTTCTTTTCTTTTTTTTTTTTTTTAAAGATTTTTTATTTATTTATTCGACAGAGATAGAGACAGCCAGCGAGAGAGGGAACACAGCAGGGAGAGTGGGAGAGGAAGAAGCAGGCTCATAGCGGAGGAGCCTGACATGGGGCTCGATCCCATAACGCCGGGATCACGCCCTGAGCCGAAGGCAGACACTTAACCGCTGTGCCACCCAGGCGCCCCTGGAGGTGGATTCCTGATGGCATCATTTGAGCACATGCATCCAGTTAGATCTACCCCCTACTCTTTTTGGTTATGTGAGCCAATAAATCTCCTTTGTACTTAATCCAATTTGAATTCAGTTTCAAAACTTGCAGCTCAAAAAGCTTTGACTAATAGCACCACCATTATCATAATGGTTATCTGCAGCACCACCCCTTCTTCCTGGAGCCAGAAGCAACAGTCCACTTCCTGACACAGAACCTCAGATGATTGCCACAGTCAACTGAGTGAATACCCACAGGAAGTCCAGGGTGGCAGTGTGGGGTGTGGTGGTTGGGTAGGAGGCTCGGAGGTGCTTCTAGGGCAGAGGAAACACACGCAGAGAGCTACCCTTGAGACACAGGCTCTAAATGCCTATTCCTGGAGCGCTCATCTGTCTTCTCTCCCAGGTCCAAATGCAAATACCTTGTTAGACACAGATTTTTTTTTAAAAAAGATTTTATTTATTTGAGGGAGAGAGAAAGAGAGAGAGCACAAGCAGGGGGAGCTGCTGGCAGAGGGAGAAGGAGAAGCAGACCCCCTGCTGAGCAGGGAGCCTGATAAGGATGTCTATCTCTGACCCTGAGATCATGACCTGACCCAAAGGCAGAGCCTTAACCAATTGAGCCACCCAGGAGTCCCTTGTCAGACACAGATTGAAATCACTCTATTGGGTGCTTCAAAGGCACCCTGAGCCAATCAGGAACCACCATTCCTGATTCGTATTTGCATGCCATCATTCCTTTAAACAGCCCAGGCCTCAAAATAATAATGCAATTCTAAGCTCTTGTCCCAGGGCCTACTCAGTTTTGTGGATGCGAATATTGCCACCGAAAATGGTCCAAAAATGTTATCCAAGATCTTCTGGCAAAAGTAGGGCCAGAAACTCAGGGAGAGAATCAGACTCTTTCACTCACTGTATTAGGTTAAGAGTAGTAAAAAGGGAAATAATAAACCCATTTCTTGTAAGTCAAGACCATAAGCTCCACAAGGAGCAGAGACTATGTTTCTTTCTGTTTTTCATTGTATTTTTTTTCTCATTGCCAAGTTTATACTCTATTTTTGTTTTTTAAAAAAGGAAATAAACTGGCATATATATTTATAAGTACAAAAAGGAAACCATTTTGCTAGGGAATGGTTTTCTGACAATATCTATATAAGAGGCTGAAGCTGTGAACATTCAGCATGTCAGTATCGAGAAGCTATGCAGAGTATTACCATATGGAGTCACCATTTCATGGAGGTCCATGTGTCCCCTCACTAAGCAGGCATGACTCCACATTCTGACCTGCTGGCATAGGTCTCCCTAGGAACTCTGCCTCACACAATGTAAAGATAAAACCTAACACTCTTTATTTATTTATTTATTTATTTATTTTTTTAAACCTAACACTCTTTAAAAAAAAATAAAATCTTTAAGAAACAAAAAGGGGGGAACACCTGGCTGGCTCAGTGGAGCCATCAACTCTTGATCTTGGGGTTGTGAGTTTGAGCCCCACATTGGGTGTAGAGATTATTTTAAAAAAAATAAAATCTTTAAAAGAAAAAACAAAAACCTAACACTCTTGGGGGAAAATGAGATCTAATAGGAACCATAATTTTTCAAAATAACCTGGGAAACATCAGGATGAGATGTTTCTATCAAGGATGGCATCCTGGAAGCCCCTTTGGAAGTCACAGCACCTCACCATATATCCTCAGGTGACAAGGTCACATGACATGGTCAGTCCTCGATGACCCGGTGGTCAATAGTCTTTTTCCCATTAGAAGTTAGTTTTTGCCTCTGGTTTTCCATCAATCAAATCGAATCCCAGTTTTTCCAGGGGATCTTGTGCCATCAGGTGCCTCTCCATTCTGTATCCTAAATAGTCTCTTGATTCATTTCTGCACAAAGCATTTTTGAATTTATTGTCAGGGAGACACTTGATGAATTTCTCTTTAAAGCTTTTACGTCACCAAAGTGATCCAGTGGGAAGCTGCCCCTGTCCTGGGCTATGGTTGAAAGCTCTTGTACTGAAAATTCATGGCCATTGACCTCATTGTTTTTGTTTTTGTTTTTTTGTTTTTTTTGAGTAAACTCTATCCCCAACATGGGGCTCGAACTCACAACCCTAAGATCAAAAGTCACATGCTCTACCAACTGAACCAGTCAGGTGCCCTATCATTGTATTTGTAGTACCTGATGTAATAACATGATGCCCAGAAAAAAGTACATGTCAAACAATTGGCCAAATACAAAAAGTAACGAACGACCATGGAAAGTTTGGAAAGGAAAGACCAAGTGATGATCTCGGGGTCAGGATCAGACAATACCTCTGAGTTGCCCAGCCCTAGTTTTTGTACCAAAGCAGAGTACCTCTAAAGGGCTCTTTCTCCCTTATGATTCTTCTGCAGTCTTAACTGATGTTCATCATTTCTGCCTGCCCAGTGTCCACTCCATTTTTCTATGAGGTCCTCAATTTCTTTTTGGGAAATCACCTCTCTTCATTTTGCACCCTCTTTTTAGGAAGGTGAATTTTGGAAAGCAGATCCCACCATGAAAGATAAAGGAACCACATCCTTCTGTTTGCCCCCCTTCAGCCCCGCCCCAATGGACCCATGTGACTTAAACTCAGCCAATCAGATGCTCTCTCCTGGGACTTGGCCTCTTTGGCAAGCGATCCAAGATGGTAAGGGTGGTTGGGGGTCATTTCTTTTGGTGATATAATTATCAGACAGTTTCTGCCACAGACCCTCCTGAGGGTTTGGCCCTCATGCTTTGGCCACCATCGTTTGGGCAAGCATTAGACATCTCACCTTGCTGCCCAGCCCTCTGGAGATCTCTTGCTCCTGACTTTTTCTAAGCCTGCTTCTTCAGCCTTCAGCCATGTCACTGAGCTGCTAATAACCTTCTGTGTAAGTCACCCAGCCTTAACTTGCATGCATGCAACCAAGACCCCTGATAGCACAGGCTGCCTGCTCCTCCGGCGAACTAGCCTGCTATCTCTCACTTCATTTCTCTTTCTAAGCAGCAGTCTTACATGGCCCTTTAAAAATGCTATACTGGGGGCGCCTGGCTGGCTCAGTCCGTAAAGCAGACAACTCTTGATCTTGTAGAGTTTACTTTAAAAAAAAAATTTTTTTTTTTAAAGATTTTATTTATTTATGTGACAGAGAGACAGCCAGCGAGAGAGGGAACACAGCAGGGGAGAGGGAGAGGAAGAAGCAGGCTCCCGGCCGAGGAGCTCGATGTGGGGCTCGATCCCGAAACGCCCCCGGAACGCCAGGATCACGCCCTGAGCCAAAGGTAGATGCTTAACGACTGCGCCACCCAGGCGCCCCTAAAAAATTTTTTTTTAATGCTATACTGGAAGCCTCCTCCTCAATACTCCTTCCCAGTGATTGTTATTTGTTCTTTTCATTCCCAAGTTCTAACTCCTTGTAGCAGACAATGATAGGGCTGTCCTTTCTTCTCTGCGACAATTCCTCCTTCTTTGTAACTGATTCCTCACCTCCAGCAGCTTGTCCTTGTGCTTTGGCCACCATGGTTTGGGCGAGCATTAGACATCTCACCCTAAGGTGGGCCAATCAGATCTCTCTTTCCTAGGAATTTATAAATTTGACCTAGGGAATATGAAAGTAGTAAGTGGCTAAGAGCTAAGCCTCACAAGTGGGTTGGCACTGGGAAGAAGGCCTATAATTTTCTGTTGCCAAGGTTTGGGATAGTTGAGTCCCCACACTTCCCTATCTTGGGGAGAGTTGCAATAATTTTCCCTTTCTTGATGAAGTTTTCTAATATTGACCTATGTTAGCTCCAATCACAAGAACCTTAACACATTCACCATGTGGCTTAGAGCTGTGTGACTTAACACAGTCGCCATGGGATGGAAGGCTTCTTGGAGGCAGGGCCAGATTTTCATTCATTTTCTCAGTCATTTATTGAGTATTTACTATGTGCCAGGCACTGTGCTGGGTACTAGGAACCCGAAGGTGAATCAGACAATCCGCTGACCTCAAGGAGCTTGCTCTCTGTCTAGTTGGGGGTATAAGTGTATTCATGCATTCATTCCTTCATTCATTTGACAAATAATTCATTTACTCAACTAATGATTGCCAGCACTTATTGACTATTATGTGACAGGCCCTGGTACTAAATGCTTTTCTTTCTTCGTTCTCACAACAACTCTATGAGGTGTATTTCATTTTACAGACAAAGAAACGGAGTCACAGGGAAGTCAAGCAGCTTTGCCAAAGTCACAAGGCTTTTAAGTGCTAGAGCTGGGTTTCCAATTCTGTGTGACCATGGAGCTCTTGCTTTGAACCACTCTGTAATCTCAGTCTCAAAAAAACAAAAAACAAAAAACAAAAAAAACCCAAAGTAATGTGACACATGCTTGCTTAGACAGGTGTGTATAAAGTTCATGGTGAAGAAAGAGACTAATTTGGTGAGGAAGCTGGAGTTCAAGAAAGGTTTTACAGTTGAAATGGTTTGAGTAATCTTGAAGGAAGACTTGTAGCCCCGGTGCCTAGCCCAGAACTTTGCATGTGAGCTCAGTAAAATGATGATGAGGTGGCTTCTGCATCTGGAAGGAGCTGTTTTCCTGTTTGCATGGAGCTTGGGGTGTTACCTACTGCCTTCTGCGGCATCCCTTTTGTGATTTAGCAATGGCGTGCAAGGTTATCAGATCATTTGTGTATTATATCATCGATGGTCACAAAAGCCCTGTGAGGTAAGTAGTACAGGTATTAATTTTGTAAGATGGGTGAGGAAACCAAGGCTGATGTTGCATGACTCATCCAAGACCATGCACGGTGAGTAAGTGGCAGAACAAGACAAGGACCTGTGTCCTGCCCTCCGGAGAGAGGGACTGGCTAACAGGATTCCTCTAATCTAGCCACAGTCTTCACTCTTAGGCTCTAGTTTAAGGCTTTGCTCTTCCCAGCCTCTGTACCTGAGCTTTTGAAGATTCCCTCTCCTGGGAACACCCTCCCCTTACTTCTCATTCCCAGTTTTCCAAATACTGCTCATCCTTCAAGATTAAGCTCATCCTACATCTTCTTCCCAAGTCGTTTCCAAATTCATTCAGCTTACTATCTAAGCATCCATTAAATCCCTTAGCCCTGCTTTCCAACCAGATTCCTGCCCTGAAAAACTTTCCGTATGGAAAGTCTAGACCTGTCACTGTGGCCCAGCCTTCCTCATCAGAACTCCAGCCTTCTGTAGGCCTTCAATTGCTGTTTGCGTTACACATCTTTTCTCTCACTAGAATGTAAGCGCCATGAGATGCAACCACGTGTCTTTCTTTTAGCCTCATACTTCTATCACAAACTTATGTTCTTTGGGATCATAGTGTTTGTTGACTCAAAGAAGGCATCTGCTCTGTCCACCTGCTGTTAGATTGTTCAGCTCCTAAACCATGAAAAACTGATAGCTTGTCAATCCCTTTCCTAAAGATGCGGTAGGGGGAAGAATGCACGGATTCTCATAGGCCCATTCAGCAATTAAAAATGTGGTGCCTGGGTAGCTCAGTCGGGTGAGCGTCTGACTTTTGATTTCAGCTCAGGTCATGATCTCAGGATCCTGGGATTGAGCCTCAAGTCAGGCTCCACACTCAGCAGGGAGTCTCTTCTTGAGGCTTCTCTCTCCCTGTCCCTCTCCTTCTGCCCCTCCCCCACCCTATGCTCTCTTTCTCTCTAAAATAAATAAATAAATAAATCTTTAAAAAATTAACCAACACTTAATGAATTTACTAATGGCCAGGTGTTCTACAAAATACACTATATGTCTTAACTCAAATCCTCAGGACAACTATTATTATTTCCACTGAACAGATGAAGATATATAGCGGTCACTCAGCTAGTAAGTGGCGTAGTCAGGATTCAAATCCAGACCACCTCCAGAGTCAATACTCTTAACTATGACACTAAATTATTATTTTTTAAAAGATTTTATTTATTTATTTATTTATTTATTTATTTATTTGAGAGAGAGAGCACGAGCAGAGGGAGAAGCAGACTCCCCACTGAACAGGGAACCTGACACGGGCTCGATTCCAGGCCCCCGGGATCATGACCTGAGCCGAAGGCAGATGCTTAACCGACTGAGCCACCCAGGCACCCACCTATGACACTAAATTCTTTATGCGTAACCAAAAGTCTCTTTACGATGTAGATCCATTTCCTTTCTAACCCCTATGGGAAGATAGAACGCAAGGGGTGCAAAATAATATCTATTATGCTATGGGCCAGGCATTATATTTCTTGCAATAAGCCTACGAAACAGGAATTATTAACTCTATTTTAGAGAATTTGGCTCCCAGAGTGGCTAAATACACAAGGTTTAGCTTTCAGTTATTGGCAGAGTTGGAACAAGACCAGGTTTCCTGACTCTTAAGGAAGTACTCTTTAAAGGAAATCGTACAGAAAACCCTGATTAGGGGCAGATGTGAAGGGCAAAGAGACATCCGAATTATTAAGGAATGTGTTAATGTACGCAGCGTATTAAAGAATGGTGAGAGAATGCTAAAAATGCTGTTCTATAGATACGCACATAGGCATTCGCTGATTAAATAAAGGAGCCCGGTGCCCGCCTTGGATTCACATCCCAGAACTTCCCCCGAGGCAAGGACAGAGAGGGCGCCACCTGTCCGGGAGAACCCGGGAACCCGCTCTGGACACTAGGGCTCAGCCCCCTTCCTGTCCTCACATTCTAATTGGCCTACTTCTTCCTGGGCCCCGCCTCCTCTGCGTGGACCAAGAAGCCGCCAAACCCTACCCAGACCCCTCGACATCCCCGAGCCGCCTTTGCTGTCGCCCGTGATTGGCCAGACAGCACCATGGGGTCCGCCTCCTTCTCCTCCAGATTGGCCAGCAGTCCTTAGGCTCAAGTCCCTCCTGTCCGGCCCCGCCCCGTTTCTCTTTGGCAGCCGGGCCTTGGGCCAGCCACCGCCTCCGCGGGAGTGGGCCCCGCCCCCCTGTGACGGCCGGGCTGGTAATTGGCGGCGGCGCGCAGCCATTTCCGGTTTCGGGGAGGTGGGTGGGGTGCGGAGCGGGACTGGAGCCGCCGCTGCCTGGGCCGCCGCCTACAGAACCTTCCTTGCGCCTGGTGATACCGGGACGATGCGGCCGGGGCCCGGAGGCTGCTGCTGCCGTCGCCCGGTGCGGGCGAACGGCTGCGTGGCGAACGGGGAAGTGCGGAACGGGTATGTGAGGAGCAGCGCCGCTGCCGCCGCAGCCGCCGCGGGTCAGGTATGGTGGGACCGGGCGGCCGGGCTGAGCCGGAGGTGGCGGGCGGGGACTCTGCGAGCTGAGCCCGTGCGGAGCCGGCAGAGGGGGTGGCCGGGCGGGGCGAGGTCGCGGTGACCGTCCGCGGGGGCGGGTGCCGGCGCCGGGCACGGCTCAGGTGCGCTGGCGGCGGTGTCTTGGCCCTGACCGGGCCTGCCCAGAGCGGGAGGTTCAAGGGCGGCGTAGGGGCTCCCTCGTGTCTCCGCGTCTGAGGTCTTTCTCCTTTCCTCCGGAGGTTTGGGCTCTGCTCCAAGCTCGAGTACCTTCCTCCCCCTGATCTGGCCAGAAATGCGGGTCGGTCCCCCGGGGAGGCAGGGAGTGACCCCGCGGACCCCGGGAATATCCACTCGAGGGCCCTTGGTTCTTCCTCTCGAGGTTCCTTCCTCATGTCCTCGAGGTGGTTGCTTCCTCTTAGAGTCCTGAAACCCTTCAAGGAAAACCATCCTCGGGGTCCTCAGCAAGCAAAGAAAGTTAGGAGGTGGTATCAGGCGAAAACACACCCAAGTGTCTTCCTACTACATATCTTCCCCTTCTGCAAGCAAGGCACTGGACCACACATCTGGCAGTGAACCGGGTCTGGTGCCTCTTACTCAGCCTGTGGTGAGACCCTCATCCCGGGCTCCAGATTGAGTTAGGAACCCAGGTGGTGACTTGTGATGAGTCTCCATACCAGTTAACCAAGGCTGAATCACCAAGTCCAGGGAGTTCTGAAATACTTTGAAAAGCTTTGAATTGAAGACAGTAATTAGTAACAGCCTTCCAGTTCTCTGGATGTCCGATATCCTGAAATGTGTTTTTAAAGACAAGACGAGCTGGTTAAAAAGATTAAAAGATCAGTGTTGCTGGAAGAGAGTGTTGTGAGATTTGCAATTGACTTTAATACTTTAAAATCCCGTTTAGATATTAAGGGAAACGTTTTCTTGCCCCAAAGTCATCTGTTCCCAGAAGTAATGTGACTATTGTGAGTTAATTTGACTTTAGTATAGATAGCTAGCTGCCTCCTCCCCCAGTCATTAGATGGGATAGATAGGCCTATTACTTTTTGGTGTGAAACAGAAAATAAAGCATTCCTCTGGGTCATGTTGACATAGTAAGGCTATGAGAGTTGGTGGGAAAACACATAAAAGAGACTTGACTTCCCCTGAAGTTGTAAGGTGGAAGGCACCGTAATGCACAGATTCCGAAGATTTATTTTCATTTTAAAGAAATAATTGAGTGAGAGAGGAAGTGTAAGCACACTCTCATTATTGGTTGTGTAAGGGGTTGTTTTTTAGCAACATAAATGGCTAATAAGACAAAATTGCTGTGGTAGAGATTATAACAGGGAAACCTGACGGGTAGGAGTCAGAAAATACATTGCAGATGAAGGACTGGATTATGATTTTTTAAGAGGGAAAAGAAAGTCAAGAGAAAGGTGTTCACACTTCAGAGGTATTTTGTGTTCAGGTGCTCTTTTCACTTAACATAAGAGTTACGTTCTCATTTAATACTAAATTCCTCCTCTAATCTCTAACAGTCTAGCATTTGTAGGTATGATATTTCTTCAGAGGTTGCCAACTAATAGTAAGATGAAGACACATCAAGTTGCTAAAGTGAAATTTTAAAAATCTGTATGACTCTAGCATCTGGCTGACTTTTTCTAGTGTATTTTGGTGAAAAATTCCACTCAAGGCACTATGGTGGCATCTGGAAGACTGGTCTACTAGAATGCCTGAAAAAATGGTTAGGGCTCCAGTATCCCTGCTAGAAAACTCTTGGTCACAGTGTGTTTAAAACGAGGACTTTAGGAATATAGCTTTGTACACGGATATGAGGAATATTATCTATTAGTTTTGGTTTTTGTTTTTCTTAAGCAAAGGAGAGGCTTTGGTAACTTCATTGGAGCAGGAGTATCTTTAATTGTTTTGTTTCAATTAAAGTGATAGTGCACCAACCCCTGTTTATTTTCCCTCACTTTCCGGGGGAAATGTTGCCAATGATGCCATAAAAATACACATAAGATGTTAAGTGTGCAGGGGTGTGTCATCTTTTAACTAAAGTATAAATTCAGAGTTTTTATTTTTTAAAAGATTTTATTTATTTATTTATTTGACAGAAATAGAGACAGCCAGCGAGAGAGGGAACACAAGCAGGGGGAGTGGGAGAGGAAGAAGCAGGCCCATAGCATAGGAGCCTGATGTGGGGCTCGATCCCATAACGTCGGGATCACGCCCTGAGCCGAAGGCAGACGCTTAACTGCTGTGCCACCCAGGCGCCCCATAAATTCAGAGTTTTTAAACCTGGGTATACATTCATTTCCTCACACATCCCAACATTTGTCTTTTAAGGAACACAAGAGAAGTTAGAAACTTCTAGGATTCTTTTACACTCTCAAGAGTTGCAGTGTTTGAAGGGATGAAGATCCGTGCTTGTCCTTTGTTGGATTTGGGTTTAGAGTTTGAGTAAATAGATCCTGTGGTAGAATGGGCATGTAAAACAATCAAATGTTGCTGTTTTTGTTTTCTGGTTTTTTCCTCCATTTTTTTTCTTATTGTGGTAAAACGCACACGACATAAAATTTACCATCCTAACCGTTTGTGAATGTACGGTTCAGGGGCATTAAATGCATTCATCATGTTGGGCAACCATCACCACCATCCACTGCCGTAACTTTTTTCATCTTGTAGAACTGAAACTCTATACTCATTAAACATAACTCCCCATTCTCTCCTCCTGCCCTTGGCAACCACCATTCTGCTTTCTTCCTCTATGAATGTGACTCCTGTGCGTACCTCATATAAATGAAATCGTATTTTTCTTTTTCTGTCTGGCTTATTTCATGTAGCATAATGTACTCATGGTTCATCCATGTAGCAGTGTGTATCAGAATTTCCTACCTTTTTTTTAAAAGATTTTATTTGTTTGAGAGAGAGAGAAAAAAACGGATGGAGGGGAACAAAGGGAGAGGGAGAAGCAGACTCCCACTGAGCAGGGAGCCCATCAGAGGATTTGATCCCAGGACTCTGGGATCATGACCTGAGCCAAAGGCAGACCGATTGAGCCACTGAAGCGCCCCAGAATTTCCCTCCTTTTTAAGGCTGAATAATATTCCATTTTATGTACATACCACATTTTACTTAGCTGTTTATTTGTCCGTGGACACTGGGGTTGCTTTCAGGGCTTAGGTATTGTGAATAGTGCTGCTTTGAACATGGGTGTAGAAATAGCTCTTCAAGACCCTGCTTTCAGTTCTTTTGGATATATACCCAGAAGTGGATTTGCTGGATCATATGATAATTCTATTTTTAATTTTTTGAGGAAATGCCACACTGTTTTCCACAGCAGCTAAACCATTTTACCTTCCCATTAATAGTGAACAAGCCTTCCAATTTCTCCATATCCTTACCATTTGTTATTGCTTGCTCTTTCTTTCTTTCTTTCTTTCTTTCTTTCTTTCTTTCTTTCTTTCTTTCACACTAGCTGTGATAATAGGGAAAGATATGCATATATGTTTCTGCTTCTAGTTCCTGGCACAGAGCTCCTAAAACTTGTGTAATTTCCTAAGTGATAGGAATACTAGGAGCATCTTTTGTTCTAATATTTAGTCTTTGACTCTTATTCCTGACACAGAGTTCCTAAATCCCTTGCAATTTCGCTGGTGATAGCAGTGTCTTTTGTTCTAATGAGGTGACTCTGGGTGGGCTCCTGGATGGGGGCTGCTCACCAGAAAGACCAAGCCATGTTTAGAAGCTTGGAATTGTCAGCCCCACCCCGCATTCTCCTGAGAGTGGAACGGGGCTGGAAATGAAGTTAATGATTGCTCATGCAGATGTCATGAAGCCTCCATAAAAATCCCCGAAGTACCAGGTTGAGAGAGCTTCCAGGTTGCCGAACACGTGGAGATGTTAGGAGAGTGGCATGCCCCTTCCCACACACCTTGCCCCCTGTGCACCTCTTCCATCTGGGTGTTCATCTGTATCCTTTATTATATCTTTTTATAAGAAACTAGGAAACAGTAAATAAACAGGTTTCCTGAGTTCTGTGAGCCATTCTAGCAAATTATCAACCAGAGGAGGAAGTGGTGGGAACCTGATTAGTAGCTTCTGGGTTAGAAGCACAGGGGACGACCTGGACTTGCGACAGGCATCCCAGGCAGGGGTGGGGTGGGGAGCAGTCTTGTGCGACCAAGCCCTTCACCTGGGGATCGCACATTATCTCCAGGTGGAGTGTGTCAGAATTGAGTTAAATTGACACCAGCTGGTGTCACAAAAGTGCTTGTTGGAGTGGAAACTGCCCCCACGTTAGGTGTCAGAAGTGCTGTGAGTGTGGTACCTCTGTGAGAGTGTAGGGGAAGCATCATAGGAGTATTGGGTTTTGTTTTTTACGGCAGCCATGTGTAGACATTACTATTTTTTAATGATGACAGTAGACAGTTTTCACAAGGAAGAGGAGCAGTAAAGCAGTAATTTTTCCTCCCTTGCCATTCAGAGGAGAGTAGGGTCAGCCTTTATTTGAGGTAAAGGGTGGCAGTTAGCACTGGGGAAACTTTGAAAGAGTTAAAATGGAAAGCTTTGGCAGAATTAGAGCTGGAAGAAACCTTTAGGGGTTTATGTAATTCAGTCCTTTTATCTCTTTGTAGGACTTTATTAAAACTAATCTTGATAGATGATTCTATCCTATTTTTAAAGACCTCTAGAGGCTTTGCAGGAAATTTTTTTCAGCAGCATGTTGCAGCGTTCAGTGATTTTAATTACAAGATTTTTTACCATGGATTTAACGTTTGATTAAATACCATATTTTGGTTGCGCCTGAAATATAATACTGTCTGTTTTTACTTTTAGAGCTCCTTGTTTATAGCACTTTTTTTTAGATCTTCCATTTCTTTATAGAACTTTTAAGATTGAGACATGCATTTTACCTTCCTTAGTTAGCAAGTATTGAAGGAAAGAAACTATCTGTCTTTGAGACTGTTCTGAGCCTAAGTTTCTTCCCTTTAGAAGTAGTTTTAATGACCTATTAGAATGATGACGGCCTCCTAGCTGCCAAAATAAGTTAGATTCTAAGGAGGACTTGGGGCACAAGTCATGTTCTTTAGGACAAGCAAAGTTGAAAGAAAAAAGAGCTGGTCCTGCTACTTGCACTTTGAAGGAGGCAAATGAATAACTAATGAAGGGTGATTTACTAAGTAGCTACTAGCTTTTGTTTCCACTGAGAGGAAACAGTAACAGTGAAAAGAAGTTAGTTATGGGACAAGAACTGGAGGAGTATCTAGAATGGCCTGGATACCTGTTCAGGTTTTGAAGGCCTGACGAGACTTCCGAAGACCTCAAGGCTTTGCAAAAATAACGTTGTAGCTACAGCTGTGGGACTAGATTTTTGTTTTGAATGCTTTTTGTTTCAAGGAGAACATTTCAAATCTTGCTAGCTGGATCTGAAAGATTCCAGAGTCATCTGAGGTACTCAGGAATTATTTTTAATAAAAATTCTTGGGAAATGAGACCAGTATTTAATATATAAACCTCTGTGTTCTTAAGATAGTATTTTAAAACTTGCATATTCAGAGAAAGAAGACTTGCCCACTTTTTAGGGTTGGCCGAGGTGCCCTAGAAACTTCATAGTGCTCTGGGCACGATAGTTAATTGGTTGAGATTCAATTACATTCAGTTTTTTGAAAGAAAGAAGTAGTGTGTATTGGCAGAATGGGCAATTGAGAGGGATGGGTAGAGACTGTGTTTGCATTCTGAGTGGGTGTGCCTTACTTGATTAAATACATGGTTTGTGGCCTCAAAAGTCAGTTGCCTTCTGAATAGCTTCTAAGAAGGCTTCCATAGTATAATTTATAGTTTGTGACTGTTTAAGCAAGTCCTTGCTCTTACACACATTTAATCTCAGAAAATTTATCATTTGTCTTTAAGGCTGCCTTCAAGACCCATTATAAAGGTTAAGGTTGCTATTTTTCCATTTGTTCTAAAATTTTTTGCTTCTGATTATGAAAAACAATACATGTGTATTACAGGACCCTAAAGGATTGAGGTAACCCCTGGTGTTGGGGGTTAATTTTTTTAATGGGGTTTGTTTTACCAGTCCTCTGCTTTCTGATAATTTCTAAGTATAGTGAAATACGCAGTTGTACTGACACTATGGGTATGACCCAGCCTTACTCCAAATAACACTTACCGAGGTTGAGGAAAATACTCAACAATTTTTGTAATCTAGGAAGGTTTAGAAACTATTGTGTAGATAAGTACTGACCTCTCAAATGTGAAGGTTTTGACTTATTCTAAAATAAGCCTCTTGCTGCCTAATTAGTAAGCCCTTTCAGCAAACATCTGAGATTTTACTGCAGTACTACCCTTTAACCGCAGGGCATATGTTCCATGATCACCAGTGGATGCCTGCAACCATTGTATATAGTGGATAGTTCAGAACCCTGTGTATATTTTTTTTTCTATACATGCATACCCATGATAAAGGTTAATTTATAAATTAGGCACATTAAGAGAGTAACAACAATAACTAATAATAACAAAGAAAACTATAACAATATACTGCAATAAAAGTCATGTGAATGTGGTCTCTCTCAAAATACCTTATTGTACCGTACTTACCCTTCTTGTGATGATGTGAGAGGATAATAAGCTTACATGATGAGATGAAGTGCGGGGGATGACGTAGGCATTGTGACATAATATTAAACCTACTCTTGAGCTTTTGATAATACATTAGAAGGAGGATCATCAGCTTTCAGACTGGGGTTGACCGTGGGTAATGGGGGGACTACTGTATTTGCATTGTGCCTAGTATGTAATAGGAACTCAGGAAATCTTAGTTGAAGGAATGGATGGTGATAGTTGAAGCTGTGCAAGTTGGTGAAGCAGACAGAAGATGGCATTAAGCAAGAAGAGGAAGCACGAAGGATATAATATTGGGGAATCGAATGTTACTGGAAGACACACACACTGCTGAGGAAGGTTGATTGTGAGAGAACAGAAGCATTAGGAAGTGGTATGAGAAAGCCGTAGGAGAGGGAGGCCGTTTCAGTTAGGAGGGGTAAGCAACATCTTGGTGGTGGGAAACCAAAGATATATTTATAATAGGTACCCTTTACTGTGACCAGGACCTCTCCCAGCTTCTTCACCTATCTGGTCTTCACAGGGGCCTTGCAGGGCAAATATTATCACCATGTTCTAAATAAGACTGAATTCCAGACCATTTAAATAACTGTCCCAGTTAGTTAGTTGGTAGAGCCTGGTTTATCTTACTCTATTAAGCCACTGGATTTGGCAGTTCAAAAATTACTGGTAACATTTGAGGAGTTTAAATTAGATATGCCACAAGTTATGCCACAATCTGAACATATATTTCCAGAAGTGCCCTCTTTTTTCTACAGGCAACTTTTGAAAAGTAGGGAGTCCACATTTTTTCTTGCAATCAGGATAAATTCCCTACTTTTTGTCAGTAAGTATCTCCTAAGGAATGGACTGAAAAGTGCTTCCAAAGCTCGCTGGAAAACAAACATATTTTGACATTACGATTTTCCTGTTTGAAAACTCAGAAACGGAGACGCCCACGTATATGTGCCCTGGCACGTTTCAGTTCAGCGGCGCCCTGTGTACTCGGGCAGCAAGGTTCTGCCCCGGGGTCACTGTTCTCCCCTGCCACCCACATCTGCGGGGTAGCCCCTCCCGATCTCCAGATAAGCACCGGGGCCTAACAGCCGGATGCCGCAGTCAGGAGATCCGAGCATGAGCGCAGCTCTGCCACAGATCCTGCTGCTTGCTTGGAGCTCTCTTCACTTCAGCGTGTGCTGGGCCTATAACACCATGCCCTCCACGCTGGTTCTGGAGTGGACAGCGCGAGAGGCTACCCGGTTAGCATCAGTTTCCCTTCTCTGCGGATAATCTCTTGTTGGGGCAGTGGGGGGGGGCTGGTGGTCACAGCTGTGCAGTATGACCGTATTCCTGGAGCCTAAGTGACCGACACGGGGGTGAGCACCTATGCCAAAATGAACCCAACAACCCTCTTAGGGGGATTTAAAATTTCCAGGGGGAGCGTTTGTCCTTAAGGAGAATAGTATCTGTGTTATACTCCTCATCAGAGTTTACATATCTGAAAAGGTTTGCATTTTTTCAGTTTTAACAACAAGTATTTCTTGAACATTTGCATATTTTCAATAAAATTTAAAAGGTACACATGTAGTGTTTCTCTTTTTTTAAAGATTTTATTTATTTATTTGAGAGAGAGCATGAGTTGGGGCAGGGCAGAGGGAGAGGAGCAAGCAGACTCCCATCTGAG
The DNA here is from genome assembly GCF_023065955.2 of Ursus arctos. Lineage (NCBI taxonomy): Eukaryota > Metazoa > Chordata > Mammalia > Carnivora > Ursidae > Ursus > Ursus arctos. The sequence continues at coordinate 23,841,680 of NW_026622930.1, forward strand.
CCGAGAGCCTGAGGCCAAGCTCCCTCCCAGGACCCCACCTAGATCATGACTTGAGCCCATGACCTGAGCCGAAATTAGATGCTTAGCCAGCTGAACCACCCAGGTGCCCCTGTAGTGTTTCTCTTGTAAAGTCAACATACTTTACGTGCAGTTTTATCTGAAAATACTGGAGTTAGAAAAACATCATACTTGCAGAACATTAAACCAACACATTAAAGTATAAAGAAAATAAGTATCTCCTGAAATTCTACAACCCAGAGATAACTCACTGTTACATTTTGATGTATATTCTGCCAGACAAATAACACACACACACACACACACACACACACACACAAATATATATATACATTTATATTTGTGTGATAGGGAGGGGGTACAATTTTACATAGAAGAAATTGCTTAATATCTTTTTTTTTTTTTTTTTTTGCTTAGTATCATTACTATATCCTATCACCAATCAATAAGACAAACATCATTCTTTTAAGGGTTATGTAAATTCCATAATATGAATCTATAGTGTAATTTATTTAATGAATCCCTGTGCATAATATGTAGACTTTCTCCGGAATTTTCAATATGTGAACACTTTATACATCTCCACTCTTGATTTTTTCACAAGGATAAATGCCTAGAAATGAGATCGTCATTCAAAAAATGTATGTGTATATGTATGTGTGTATATATATGATTCTGATCAGAGTCAGAATATCATTTTAAAATGAATTTAAAGGAAGCTTTAGAGATATTCTTAAAGTTTCCTGATTTCTAAAGTGTAATTGACCACAATTTAAGTGATCTTGGGGCGCCTGGGTGGCACAGCGGTTAAGCGTCTGCCTTCGGCTCAGGGCGTGATCCCGGCGTTATGGGATCGAGCCCCACATCAGGCTCCTCCGCTATGAGCCTGCTTCTTCCTCTCCCACTCCCCCTGCTTGTGTTCCCTCTCTCGCTGGCTGTCTCTGTCAAATAAATAAATAAAATCTTTAAAAAAAAAAAAATAAGTGATCCAAACCTCATCTTTAAATGAATTAAACTACTGTCTCAAAATATAATGTAACACAGAATCATCTTGAGTTCCCAAAATGCATTGGTGAAAATGTGGCACAAATGTTACTTTCCTCAAATTGATCTTTAAGTCAGGGTAGTTCCAGTGCACAGTCCAACCCTCTAAGTGTTCTGGGGTTTTTTCTTCTCTCTTTCTCTCTTTCCCTCTCTCTCATTCTTTTTTTCCTGACAAATTGATTCTAAAATTCATGTGCAAAAGCAAAGGGCCAGGAAGAGCCAAGGCTGTTTGGAAGAGAAATTAGGTAGGAAGAATCACCTTTATTAGATAATAAGACTTAGCATAAAGCTGTAGTAATATTGGCAGTATGATTTTTTTTTAAAGATTTTATTTATTTATTCGACAGAGAGAGAGAGACAGCCAGCGAGAGAGGGAACACAAGCAGGGGGAGTGGGAGAGGAAGAAGCAGGCTTATAGCGGAGGAGCCTGATGTGGGGCTCGATCCCATAACGCCGGGATCACGCCCTGAGCCGGAGGCAGACGCCTAACCGCTGTGCCACCCAGGTGCCCCTTGGCAGTATGATTTTGATGGAATAGAATAGAAAATCCTGAAGGAGCACACTATGAATATGGAGTTTGCTAGATCATGGTGGTGGCATTTCAAATCAGTGAGGAATGGACTAGTGCTGAGACAGGTGGTTTTCCATGTGGAAAAAGAAGAAGAGAAGAAAAAAAAAAAAAGATCCCTACCTCACACCAATCTGTTAAATCAATTCCAGGTTGTTAGATACTCAAATGTGAAGATAAGAAGAAATATAAAACTCTAGCATATAGGAAAAAATATTTATAACCTTAAAGTATAGAGTGACTTTCCTAAAAGCAACAAAGCACAAATTATAAAGTAAAGGTTGATAAGTTTGATTGTTTAAAACTTTTGCACACAGTAGCATCAAAAAGAATAAAAGGTTTAGGAAAAAATTTAAATAGTACAAAACTTGCACACTGGAACCCACAAAACATTTTGAAAGAAATTAAACGGGATCTAAGTAAATGCAAAGACACCCAGTGTTCTGGAATTGAAAGACTTAATATTGGGGTGCCTGGCTTAGTCAGTAGAGCATGGGACTCCTGATCTTAGGGTCGTGAGTTCATGTTGGGCGTAGAGCTTGCTTAAAAAGAGAGAGGGAGACTTAATATTGTTAAAATGGAAATACTCTATAAATTCAGTGCAATCCCTGTCAAAATCCCAGCTGACTCTTGGAGACATTGACAAGCAGATCCTAAAATTTATATGGAAATATGAGAGACCCAGAATAGAAAAAGTCTTGAAAGGGAAGAAATAAGTTGGAGGACTCACCCTTCCTGATTTCAGAACTCGCTATAAAACCACAGTAATCAAGATAGTGTGGTACTGCCATAAAGTTATACATTTGGGTCAATGGAATATAACTGAGAGTCCAGAAATAAACCCTTAATTTATGGTCAGTTGATTTTTCTGTAAGAGTACCAAGACAGTTCAAGGGGGCAAAGGATGATCTTTTCAACAAATGGTGTGGGAATAACTATGTATCTACATGCAGAAGAACTAATTTGGATCTTTACCTCATCCATATACAAAAAATCAACTCAGAATGAACCAAAGACCTAAATGTTAAGAACTGTCAAATTTTTAGGAAAACACATAGGTATAAATCTTTGTGAATTTTGATTAGGCAGTAGTTTTTTAGACATGACTCTAAAAGTATAAGCAACCCCCTAAAAACTGGAGTAGGTCAAAATGAACTTTTGTAATGTTTTGTACTTTTATGTTTCAAGGGACACCATCAAGGTACCACTTCATAGGCACTGGAATAGCTCAGATAAAAACCCATTAACAAGTGTTGGTGGGGATGTGGAGAAATTGGAACCCTTATACATTGCTGGTGGGATCATACAATACAGCCACTTTGGAAAACAGTTCCTAAAGTGCTAAACATAAAGTCACCATATGATTCTGTGTTTCTATTCCCTGGACAAATGAAACATACATACGCACGAAAACTTCTACATGAATGCTTGTAGCAGGATTAGTCCTAATAGTCAGAAAGTGGAAACAAGCCAGATATCCATAAATTGATGAACAGATAAAATATAGTATAATCTTACACTGGAGTATTCTTCGGCAATAAAAAGAAATAAAGTACTGATGCATGTTACAACATGGATGAAAGAAACATGTGTAGTATAACGAGCCAGACATAAACAGCTCTGTACTGTATGATTCCACTAACATGAGATGTTCAGGATAGGTAAAGCCACAGAGACTAGGAGTTTGCCAGGGCCAGGAGTTTGTTTTGGGGGTGATGAAAATGTTTTAAAGTAAAGTTGTGATGATGGTTGTACCACTATGTGAATATAATAAAAGCCCCTGAACTGGACACTTGGACACATTTAATGATTTGTTAATTATATTTCAATTAAACTTATTTAAAAACCAGAAGCTTTGTGCACCATATGACATCATAAAGTGACACCAAAAGTAAAAAAAAACAAGCCCTGGATTGGGAGGAGACATTTGTAACACGTCACTGATAAAGGGTTAGCATCCCGACCAGAAAGCCTTATAAATTAGTGAGAAACAAGCGTGCACTCCAGGAGAAAAATGGGAAAGATAGGAACTGTCAATTTATAGGAGAAAAGGAACTTGATTGGAAAATAAATACATGAATATGCTCATCCTCACTAGTTCAAGTTAATGTAAATTAAAACAGTCAAATAACTGTTTTCATCTGTAGCTTTTGAAAGCTGTAAAAATATGACCATATTAAAGGTTCACAGTGTTATGTAGCGGTGGGAACTTGTGTACAGGCGCTCTTAGCATAAATTGGTACAATTGCCTTGGAGAACAATTTGGCAATTTCTACAAAAGTTGAAATACACATTCCTAATGACTACCTTATTAAGTTTGTCTCTGGGTATGTACAATAGCTGCGGTTTTCAAACATTTTTGTTCCAGCCTGCAGTAAGAAAGGACATTTTTATATCCAACCTAATGCGCATGTAATGTGAGGTATTGGGGGTTAGGACTTCAACATAATATTTTGCGGGGATCAGTTCAACCTGTAACATACTCTTTTCTGAAGAAATTCCGCTCATGGCACAAGGAGACATGTTTAATAAAGTTTACTATAAAAACACAACAAAGAATTGGAAGTAACCCAGCTTTTCATTAGTTGGAGAATGACTTAACCCACCTATCCCCACCCGGTGGACAAACAAAAAACCGGTATGGCATATTGATACAGTGAATACAGCACTTAAAAAGATCAGTCTAGATCTCTATTAAAGGCTTGGGCAAATCTCAGACACATATTGTTAAACAAAAGTTGCAGAAAGATACATACAGTATGATACGTATATGAGGATTAAAAACATGCCGGGCAATACTATATTGTTTATGGCTATGTATTTATATAAGAAAGGTATTATTTATTTTTAAAAGGAAAGGTTTTTTTTAAATGCATGGAAATGATAAACACCAAATTGAGGGTAGCTTTTATACTTTGGGGGGAAGAGGGAAACGGCACTTCCCCAGGACAAACTTCTTAAAAGGATTAGGGAACTGCTTAAACATAAGTCAGAGTGTGACGTTCTCGCTCTCTGGAGAGCTGCTTATCGCTGACAACGAAAGACAGAGTTTCTGTCGGTTTACAAGACCCTCTATCATCTGGCTCTCGCACACTTTTGACTTCATGTCCTGCCAGGTCACTGTCCTGCAGCCAAGGGGGCCTTTCTGCCCTTCCGGGAATACATGGAGTGTGCTTGCCCCAGGGCTTGTGTCCTCCTGTTAGCTCAGCCTGGAAAACTTTTCTCCTTAATTTTCTCTCTACCGTCATGTAGATCTCACTTACCCCTCACTTCCTTCAGAGAGGTTATCCTTGACCACCTTGTCTAAAATACTTTCCTCTTGCCATGATTTTTTTTTTTCCTGGTTATAGAACTTAACAAACTGCCTGGTATTTTATTGTATATCTACTTGATTATTTATTGGCCGCCTCTCCCACTGGAGTGTATAGTACTGTATTCTAGTGCTCAGATCATGTTTAGCTCATGGTAGAGGCTCAGTAAGTATCAGTGGACTAAATGAAAGAATGAATGATAACTTTAATGTTTTATAGAATGGGAAAAATAAGATCTAAAGCCTATAAGCTAATTGTTAAGTTTCGATAAGTCTACATGTTGAGTAGATTTTTATCAATTTTTTTGTATTAATTACAGTATGCTATTTCATATATACTTGCTGGTTGACAAAAACCAGTTTTCCAAAATAATGTAAACATACACAAGAATCAGGTTGTGGTACACGTGCCATTAAAAAGACACCCATAGAGCAGTTTTTAGTGTTTCGGGCTTGCAGGTGGTTAAAGTCAGTAGGGGCTTAATGAGTGTTCCTGGTAGTGGTGACAGCTTGTGAGGAGGAATAAGAGCAGGCCGATGATGGTCCAATCGTCTGGAAATGGCACAGACCCACTCTATTTTATCACCTTTCTGTTAGCTCTTCCTAAGGGGCAGCGTGGCCATTAGTGGGACTTCTGTAGCACCTTTCCCACTGTCTTATGAGGGGTCTAAGCTGTGAGATGATGCTTAGTGCTTCCCTTAGGGAGGGGAAATCTGTCACTCCTGACTTTTTGCCATTTCTCCCTTTCTCACCTTGATTTGAAAAGCTGTGAGGCTGGGCTGCGAAACCTGGTGTGTGATCAGCGATTGGACTGTAATAGAGCTACCTATCAGAAAGCTCTGCGTGCTTGCTAAAGGACAGTATCTTTATCGCCTCCTGTACAGGCTTGGCTTGTATAATAGAGGAGGAGGAAGCAGGTTATTTCTAGGACAGCAAAATTAGCATTCTAGTTTCCTAAAAACAGACGTTTTCTTAGCGGAGGAAGCTCATATAACTACTTAATCCAAGTATAGCTAGTAATACGAACAGCAGAATTAGCTAATTCTATATGAAGAGCAAAAAGGAGCGCAAAGGGTGAGTTTAAAGCGAAATTCTAATATTAAGCCACAAATGATTTAAAAACGATCAGACTAAGTTGTAGTATTTCTGAAAATAATTAAAGGAAAATTTGATTCATAGAAAAATCTCAGAAATATGACCAAGAAATAGCAATAAATGGAAAATGTAAAGAGTTGGATCCTAATCCCAACTTTGAATTTAGTTTTCCTATGACTGGACACATTGCTTAATCTCCTTTCTTTGGTGTTGTCATTTAGTCGTGTGAAGAGGAAGAGTGAGAATCACTTGTAAAAGAAATGCTTCTCACTGTGTGTGTATTTTTTATCCTGCATATTTAAATATAATTCCCTTTTGACAGTATTCTTTAAAATAGTTTCCTTACTCTTTTTTATCTCAAAAACCGTGCTGATCTTTGCATCCTTTTTTGAAAACAAAAACAAAAAAACCTGAAGAATTCTTGAATACTAGGATTATCTCCTATCTTTTTAATTATCTCCTCTTTTTTTCTTCTTCTTCTTCTTTTTTTTTTTTTTTTAAAGATTTTATTTTTCAGTAATCTCTGCACCCAGTGTGGGACTTGAACTCACAACCTCAAGATCAAGAGTCATACGCTCCACTGACTTAGCCAGCCAGGCATCCCAGATTATCTCCTATTTATATTTTCTAGTACAGAGTACAGTCCTTGACATAACAGAGATGAAATATTTGTTGAAAAGAATGAGATGATTCCGCTGATTTTGAGCTCCTTGGTAGAAAGGGAGCTCTGAGTTCCTAGGAGCGGCTTTGATGTCTGAAAGTTATTTGTGCGGTTTTGGAATGTTAAAAAATTAAACAGGAGGAATGTCCATTTCTGGGCACGTGAAGTTAAAGGGAAGGAGGGGCCAAGTTGTAAGGAATTTCCCAGGACTGGCAGTATGGCAGTGATGAGAGGGAATACGTAGGCTGCTGTGTCCTCTGCCCTCTGTCTCCTTCAGTCATGCCCACATTCCCTCCCTGCCGCCCCCTGGGAAAGCAGACATTTTTGATTGATTGCTGAACGCTGTGTATAACGGAACTGCAGAGATCCAAGTCCATGTTGTTTTTGCCTTTTGCTCTTTTAGGTACCGTGTGGGGCTGAGCACCCACCATCTAACTAGGGATGGAGCTGGACTAAAGCTTTGGGTAGATTCAGTCTATTCTGGGGAGCGTTGTCTAAGGATGGGATCCATTGTATGTTTGTTGCAAGCCCCTCTCTCCAGTATGACTTTATCTCCTAAGCATTGTAAAATTGTGGTTGATTTCAAGTCACCTTTCTAGTCCTGCTCTCTAGCTTCTCTAGCACTTGGTAAGTGTCCTGTGCAGAAAACTGGCCATGCATCTGGGGCTGTGCTAGAATCTAGTCTGTTACACCATCCTATAAAGCTATCATAAATTCAGCTGCCTTTTCTTTCTCTTGGCAGAGTTCTTCTGCCTATGGCAAGCCCAGTTATGCTCATTCATGTTCACATTCTGCAAATACCACCAGGGGAGAAAATGACTAGCAATTGAAATTGCTTAAGGAAGGGTTCTTCCCTCTCCCGAATTTTAGTGTATAATGCCCTCTTTGCTTTGCATGGAAGACAGTTCTTCATTGTCTTTAAAACTGTTTCTTGTCTTGAGTAATCTATGTTGTTTTATCTAGTTGTTCTGTAAAATTAATGGCTTGCCTCTGCCTGTTAATTTTAACCTAGAAGCTTTTTTGTTTTGTTTTGTTTTTGTTGTTGTAAATGAGACATAAAAATAAAGTTGTTCAAACAATATAGAAATTATTTCTCTCAGTAAAGTCTGAAGGTAGATTGCTAGAACTCGGTAGGTAGGTTATGAGCTATCTTCTTTGTTCTGTAATCTTTTAGGATGTTGTTTTTATTCACATCTCAGTCTCAACCACATCTCCATTCCAAGCCACTGGTAGAAAGAGAAGTGGAAGGAGAGCAATTGCTGTTTTAAAGGATGTAATCCAGCCTTGGTACCTGTCCCTTCTGTTCATTTCCTCTTTGGCCAGAATTTCATCATATGGCTGCCTAGCTGCTGGAGAGATTGGGAAATGTAGACTGTAGCTGGATGGCCATGGGCCCAGCTAAAACTGAGGGATCCTATTACTAAAGGGAAGATAAGGAGAATGTCCACGGGGAGCCAGTTAGCCGTCTCTGTCATTGTATGGTCTGAGGAGAAACTCTAACCAGAGTTTTTTTTTCTAAATAGTCAATTTTCTTAAGCTCTTGTATTAAATAATCTATTACATCCCCTTTTTATGATTTTTCAACCATGAAAGAGTCTTGTTTAATGGTTATGAGCATGTTCTCGCAGTTAGGCAAAGTTAGCAGACAAACATTGTCTGAATTTTGATCTGTGGTCTTCTGTTGTCCTTTTTAAAAATACTAGTTCAGATTTTTTGTTTCCCTTTTTTGGTCTGTGTTCATGTGTATTAATGAGAACCTGGAAACAGTTCAGTTATAGCAGGCAGTGAGAATCCCATGTCCTTCAGTACCTTATAATTTTGAACCAGGTATCCTTTATCCTAGATAAAGAGTGAACAGTAGGGGCACCTGGGTGGCTCAGTCGTTAAGCGTCTTGCCCTTGGCTCAGGGCGTGATCCCAGAGCTGGGATCGAGCCCCATAATGGGCTCCTCCTCTGGGAGCCTGCTTCTTCCTCTCCCACTCCCTCTGCTTGTGTTCTCTCTCTCGCTGGCTGTCTCTCTCTCTGTCAAATAAATAAATAAAATCTTAAAAAAAAAAAGTGAATAATATTCCAGATGCACAAAATTGACAGAGTTGGGAGACATATCTATAGGCTCTGTTAGCATATAAATACCCAGTCTGTAAGTGTACAAAAGAAGTTCTAAGAGATTTCAACATGGAATATGGAATATGTATCTGTTAAATTTCTTTCAGTTAAGGGGCACCTGGGTGGCTCAGTTGGTAAAGCATCTGAGTTCAACTCAGGTCATGATCTCAGGGTCCTGGAATGGAGCCCTACACTCCACTCCGCGCTTAGCAGGGAGTCTGCTTGTCACTATCGCTCTCCCTCTGCCCCTCCCCCAGCTGTATTCGCTCTCTCTCTCAAATAAATAAAATCTTTAAACAAAAAATAAAAAATAAATACATTTTTTTCAGTTGATAGGAACAGAAACTGTATCTAAACAAAAAGGTGATTTATTGCAAGGATGATAGGTATGCAAAAAATGGATAAAAGGAGGGAGTAGGGTAGAACTGGTGAATAACTCAGGAGAAGTCAGGCAGTTAATAGCACAGTGCTTGGGACCTCAGCAGCAGGAGTTCATGGACCTTTTCTCCAGAATGTTGGAGGTCTAGTACCCTTCACACTCTTAACCTGTTGAAATCATAAATCCCCATGAGAGAGGATTGTTGGGTTCGTTTTGGCATAGGTGCTCACCCCCGTGTCGGTCACTTAGGCTCCAGGAATACGGTCATACTGCACAGCTGTGACCACCAGCCCCCCCCCACTGCCCCAACAAGAGATTATCCGCAGAGAAGGGAAACTGATGCTAACCGGGTAGCCTCTCGCGCTGTCCACTCCAGAACCAGCGTGGAGGGCATGGTGTTATAGGCCCAGCACACGCTGAAGTGGAGAGCTCCAAGCAAGCAGCAGGATCTGTGGCAGAGCTGCGCTCATGCTCGGATCTCCTGACTGCGGCATCCGGCTGTTAGGCCCCGGTGCTTATCTGGAGATCGGGAGGGGCTACCCCGCAGATGTGGGTGGCAGGGGAGAACAGTGACCCCGGGGCAGAACCTTGCTGCCCGAGTACACAGGGCGCCGCTGAACTGAAACGTGCCAGGGCACATATACGTGGGCGTCTCCGTTTCTGAGTTTTCAAACAGGAAAATCGTAATGTCAAAATATGTTTGTTTTCCAGCGAGCTTTGGAAGCACTTTTCAGTCCGTTCCTTAGGAGATACTTACTGACAAAAAGTAGGGAATTTATCCTGATTGCAAGAAAAAATGTGGACTCCCTACTTTTCAAAAGTTGCCTGTAGAAAAAAAGAGGACGCTTCTGGAAATATATGTTCAGATTGTGGAATATCTTGCGTGACTGGTGCAAAGCTCCAAATGCCTTTAGTATGTATGGTATGCAGTAGGGAGAGGCTAGTACATTTCAGTAAAATTTCAAGAAAGGGCCATTTCAGCGGAACTAATTTTAAGGAACAGAATATACCACTGGAAGTGGATGGGATTCGTTTAGCAGAAAGGGCACGATGGCAGTCCTTTGATTGCCAAATAGTAATGGATGTTCATATTGGACGTTAATTTGTTTTTTAATGTTCCAAACTATCTGCCAGGTGGGTGGGTTCTGTCATACTGCTATCACATTCAGCAGGAATATGTCTGTTTGCTTATAAATTCATGCTCATGTGATTTTTAAAAATTCATATCAGAAGTGTGTGCTTTTGTTTCCCACTAATTACTTCCCCATTATTGCATCATTACATAGTTACCCTGTGTTGTTTCATGGTATTCTTGAAACCTCTGCTTAGGATCATTCCTTGTAAGTCAGTTTACAGTGTAAACTCTTTTTTTTTTTTTTTTTTTCTATTCTGAAACTAGAGAGACAGAATGCAACACATGCTCTAGGACTTTTTTTTTTTTTTTTGGCTATAAAGACATTATTAGGACAGTTCACAAAATCTATAGTCCGTAGACTAGCTATTAGTTTTCTATTGGTTTCCTGATGTTGAAAATTGTTCTGTAGTTATGTAAGAGAATATCTTTGTTTTTAAGAGAGACACACTGAAGTATAAAGGTACATCATAACTGCACCTGACTCAAATGGTTCATGAAGAAAATTCTCCATCATTCTCCCTCTCTACACACACACACACACACACACACACACACACAACACAGTTACTTTTTCCTGAACTAGTTGAGGGTAGATTGTGTACATTTTCTCTCTTTACCATTGTCTTAGTCAGCTTGGACTGCTATAACAAAACACCCTAGATGAGGTGGCTTAACGGATATTTGTCACAGTTCAGGAAGTCCCAGACCAGGTTGCTTGCTGGCAGATTGAGTTCTTGGTGAGGGCATTCTTCTTGACTTGTAGATAGCTTTCTCACAGTGTGTTCACAGGGCCATTCTTCAGCAGAGATCCCTGCCTTCTCTTCTTATAAGGGTACTAATCACATTATGGGGCCCACCCTCAAGACCTAGTGTAAACCTGATTACCTCGCAAAGGCCCTACTTTGAAATAGAATCACACTGGAGCTTCAATATATGAATGAGGGTGGGGGGGAGACAGACATTCAGCCTATAACATTCAGCCCATGATCCCCCTAAAATCATGTTCTTCCTGCATGCAAAATACATTTATTCTGCCCCAACAAACTCAAAAGTGTTAACTCATTCCAGCGTCAACTCTAAAGTCTATATTCCAGAGTCTCATCTAAATATCATCTACATCTGATATGAATGAAACGGGAGATATAGTTCATCCTAAGACAGTTCCTCTCCAGCTGTGAGCTTGTGAAGCCATGTACGTTATGTGCTTCAAAAATACTATGATGGGACACGCAGAGGGTAGACATTCCCATTCCAAAAGAGAAATCAGAAGGAAGAAAGGGGTGATGGGTCCCAACCAAGTCCAAAATTTAGCAAGGCAAATTCCATGAGATCTTAAGGATCAAGATAATCCTCTTTGGTTTGATGCTGTGCCCTCTGGACCCATTGGTTTAAGGATCACTCCCCTCTACCCCCTATGCTTCAGGCTTCCTTTCCGAGGCACTTTTATTGATTCTATCTGAAGTGATGGTCCCCCCCACCTTTGAAACTGAGAAGGGTACCCTGATGATCTCTAAATTGTCTTCGGAATTATTCTTTTCTTGTCTCAAAAATAACACACATTCACAACGAAATAGCTCTGTGGTCCAATCCTGTAGGATCTAAGAATTCTAACAGCTTGTAGGACATGGTTTCAAGCATCAGATGGTTCCACAGGGCTTGTTATGGAATACATAACAGTTTCCTGCTCTCTTCGACTCTTTTTTCCATCTTCTTTTTGGTGTTTTCCTCCACACTGTAAAATGCTTATTTTACTGCTTCTTGACTTTTCACAGTGAACATTATTTATTATTGCCTTATTACTGTTAGAAGATTTGCACTCCTTATCTAGGGAAGGATTCTTGTTGGAAAGACAGCGGCAAGAAGTTTGGTGTGATTAGAAGAATAAATGGGGTGTGGAGACGGTCTTGGTGGCAGGGAGACCAGACGGGAGGTGGAGGGTATCGCAGTGGTTCAGTGAAGGAGGAGGCACTGAGGGTTTTTTAAAATTGAGGAGTAACATACATTCAGGTGAGTGCATAAAGTACATATATCATGCTCCTGACTTTTCACCTGTGTGTGTACTGTGTCTCCAGTACCTCTCTCAAGATGTAGAACATTTCCAGCCTCCTTAAAATTCCCTGTTGCCCCACAAGAAGGTCTTGAACTACAGCACAAAAATTCATTACTGGTTCTATAATGAAGTCCAAAAATGAGGCAGAGCTAAAGATGACTCCAAACTTGGGAGACTGGGTAGACTGGGTGGTGATGCTACCAATCAGGGGGTGATACAGGAGAATAATCTGGTTTTAATTGAGGGAGGAGTTAAGATGGTGAGAGAAGTTCAGCTTCAGACTTGTTGAGTTGGGACGTCCAAGTGAAACTTACAGGTGGCAGGTGGAAATGTAAATTTGGAGTTCTGGGGAAAATTTGGAATTGACCTGTGGACTTGTGCTTACTTACCAGCCTTTACAGTCTGTTTGAGAGCTAGCGAGCAGATGAGAGTTCTCTAGAGAGGCCGTAGGTAGAGACCTGAGGTTAATCATGAGAGGCGTATGTTGCTTTTATTAACTCTGTTTTAGTCCAAATAGTGAATCAAATCAGTGAGAAAATTCAGTTTAAGCATTTTTAAAACAAAATGATAAATGAAAATTCAGTAATATGTACTCTGTTAAAAATGAAAAATCAGATCGTTTCAGAGGGTTATAAATAGGTAGTAGGTGTTCTATCTCTATCCCACTCCCCACTCCAATTTCTGTGTCTCCTTCCAGATGATTTTAGTGTGTGTATATATATATAATGTTGATGGTTTATCTTGATTATACCTTTCCATTATTGCTTTAGTTAAGAGTCTTTTTCCAGCTGTTTAATAAGTATAGTTGACGGCCTACAGGCATGTGAACAAAATGGCTTATTGGTTTGTTCCCCCCCCCCCTTGTAATGTGTTTTATGATGATGTGCTTATGATTTTGATGGGGAAAAAAATTTCTTCCTTGGCCTTTTTTCTTTTGCATTTTCTTGAAAAAAATGTTACTTTTCAAGCAAACATATCTTGATTTTTCGTGGAGTACTTAAAACTTCCCTTGATTAATAATACTAGCACTGTTATACTCTTGTCTGTTTAATGTGAGCAGACTGACAACTGTTTTGTTTTTTTGACTTGGAGGGAGTGATAAGCTAATATTTTTCTTGATTGCCTTGTTGACAGTGTAATTCTGGTTAGAATGAATGAAAGGCCTCTTAAGAGTCCTCTTGCTTGATGAATCCAGAATATGAAATGTTTTGTTTAGTGTGAATTTGACGTAATGTGTATTTTCTTTCATTCAACAAATACTTATTGAGCTCCTATAAGGGTCCGCTTTCTGTAATACTAATAGTAATAAAAGGAAACATTACTGAGTACTTACTATTTGTTAGCACTTAATAAATACTATCCTGACTGCTGGATGTGCGATAATGAGCAGAATAAGCCTGGTGCTTTCCCTTATGGGACATTATACATATATAAGATGGTAATACTGTTTTTTTTCATTTTTTTAAAAAATTCAGTTAGCCAACATATAGTACATTGTTAGTTTCAGATGTGGTAATACTACTCTTTTTATTTGAATCATGTCAGAAATTAAATTTGGCATCAGTAATTGAAGATCAAGTGATTTTTTTTCCTCTGATTTCTAAGATTTTGTCAACTATCAGAAATTTGCTTGTCAGTTGGCCTGTACATTCTCACCGTGAATGATCAGAGTGACCTGTGTTTTGACTGAGGCTGTTTTCCAAAAGTTACTTCATAGTTGAATCTCAGTTCCTTAAAATGCAGTTAATTTAAAGTGACACTGTGATAGAATCACAATATTTAAAAGCAAACTAATGATTTAACTTCCTCCTTCCTAGACAGTCCAGCCAACTGTATGAATATACTTGGTCTTGTTGGTTTGGGTGTGTCTTAGATCGAGGCGGATATCTTTTAAAGAGATCCACCCACAGCATTCCTGACATATAAATCTGTCACACATTTAGACTTAGGAGCTCTGAAAATTACCTGACTTTTTACTAGTATGTTCTATGAGAGAAAACAGTTTCAGAGTCAAGGAGAGTTGGGTACTGGTATTAAATACAGTGTTCTTTTAGGTACAGTTGTTTAAAAAGATGATCAGAATATTATTTTTGTCGTGTTTTAAGTGCTATTGATTTTGCTTTGTCCAGCTTAATAGCTTGTTGATATGCTGTATTATTAATTTTTAAACAATCTCTTCAGTTATTGGCTCACTTCTAGATATTCTGTTCTAAACACATTGCAGCCTTGCTTCTGCATAAAAGTTCAAGTAGTAAACATCGACACAGACTTCCACCCCTTTGAGGAGATTGATGAAGACCTGTATCAGTTTTACACATAGTTTTCAGAAGTTCTTCAGGCCATCAACTTGAAGCACTGCCAACAGAGTCCAAGTATCATGCCTGTCTGAAAGCCTTTCCCTTCTTAAGAACAACTGTTTCTTTTCCAGCTGTTCTGACTTGGAGCATTCAGGTAGTTTTCCCAAAAGAATATTATTGGGATATAATATTCTAAAATATGTTTAACCCTTCGATCAAGTTGCCTGAGAGGCCAAGAAAGAATCTTTGATTCTTTCATAAGAATAGGGTCTTTTCATTAGCACAGTGATCAGTTGAAAATATGTTCCTGGTGAATAGTGAATGCGTGTCCTCACTGCAGTTGGCTGTTTCAAAGTTAAGAATAAAGTTAACACACAAACTTCTGTGATGAGATTTTTCCATAAAACAAGATTTCCATTAAGATTGGTCAAAAAAGAAAAAGCTTTAAGCTCTGAGATAAAAAGTACAGTAGCTTGGTATCTGTATATTAAAATTCAAGTATCCCAAAGGATGAAACCTGGGATAATCTTGAAGTGGAAATGGATACTTAGGTCAGGATGAAGGGGGACAGGATGATTTCATGACAGTTACTGATCACTCTTAACTGTTTTTCCCCTTGTGTTGCATTCCATTTTCTACTTCTGTACAGTGCTGGGCCACTCTTATGTAAGCATTTTACTTTTGTGCGTAACTTATTTGTGTTACTACAACAAAAGCTGTTAATAAACCATGGGTTTCCACGGGGGCCTAGTGCTGGTCATTATTTGGAACACGACGGCTGGTGGCTTTAAGACTACATTAAAAAAAAAAAAAGACCGTGTAGCAGGAAAATATAAATATTTTAGTTTATTCTAGGACTGATTTACTTTGACTCTTTCATTTGTAAGCTAATATACTATTTTTCTTTTTTTTTTTTTTTTAAAGATTTTTATTTATTTTTTCGACAGAGATAGAGACAGCCAGCGAGAGAGGGAACACAGGCAGGGGGAGTGGGAGAGGAAGAAGCAGGCCCACAGCGGAGGAGCCTGATGTGGGGCTCGATCCCACAACGCCGGGATCACGCCCTGAGCCTAAGGCAGACGCTTAACTGCTGTGCCACCCAGGCGCCCCGCTAATATACTATTTTTCAGGATAGGCTTTTTCTTTGTGGATTCATTTTTTTAAATTTGCTTTATTAGAACAAAGGAAATTATACACGCTCCAATCATAGTGTTTTAAGATCTAGTCAAAAAAACAAATAATGACAGAAATGAGTGTTAAACATTGTTCTTAGGCAGTTCCTTCTCTGTTTTTCTTTCTTTGCTGTTTATCTAAAGTATCTATAACTTGTGATATTTCTGTTGAAAAAACTATGTCCTGCTAGATCTTAGTGGATTTTTTTCACTATTAGAGGATTCTGAGATTATGCATATCTGTAAGGAATTAGGTTTTAAGTAGTAATCTTTTTCTTGGGATCGAAATTAATGTTTTTAACCTCTGTTTCAGATCCATCATGTTACACAAAATGGAGGACTTTACAAAAGACCATTTAATGAAGCTTTTGAAGAAACACCAATGCTGGTTGCTGTGCTTACTTATGTGGGATATGGTGTACTTACTCTCTTTGGATACCTTCGAGATTTCTTGAGGCATTGGAGAATTGAAAAGTGTCATCATGCAACAGAAAGAAAAGAACAACAGGTAATTGTTAAGAGTCTTAGACTCTGTAAGTGGAAGCCTTTTATAGCCATCCTGGTATTCTCACTCATTTTTTTCTTTAGGAATTTGGATACATGTGGGGCGCCTGGGTGGCTCAGTCAGTTAAGCATCTGCCTTCGGCTCAGGTCATGATTCTGGGGTCCTGGGATTAAGCCCCACTCGAGCCCCACATGAGCAGGGAGCCTGCTTCTTTCTCTCCCTCTGCTGCTCCCCCTGCTTGTGTGTGTGCACTGTCTCTGTCAAATAAATAAAATCTTAAAAAAAAAAATTGGATACATGTTAAAAATAAAAATATTCCAGATGCATTTAAATGAAAGTATTTCACAAAGAAAGTGAAAAACAAGGTTAAGGCATGGAGAAATCAAAGCATTGAACATATTTCTTATTTTTTAAAGGTTTATTTTTTTATTTGAGAGAGAGTGCATGTGCATGTGTGCTGCAGGGGGAGAGGCAGAGGGAGAGAGAATCTCAAACACAGTCCCTGCTGAGCGCTCAGCAGGTTGCTGGGCTGGGCTCAATCCCAGGACCCTGAGATGGTGACCTGAGCCGAAACCAAGAGTTGGATGCTCAACCGACTGAGCCACCCAGGCGCCCCACGTTTAATATATTTGTAATTTAATCATCACAAGAATCTATTCCTACTTGATGAATGAGAAAGCTCAAATTCACAAGTTAAAAGTAACATTTCCTGAGTTGCTTAGTGTCAGAGCTGGTACGCAGACACGGGTCTGAAATGCCAGAAGCCACGTTCTTTATATTGTGCTGTGTCCCAGGTTGTGGCTCCAGTCTTCTGAGAAGACAAAGAAGTTCTGGAGAACTCAGGATGCGTTTTCTCATAGACATATTGTACACAGATGTTTGGCTCACAGATAGCTCCTTTCCCCAAACAAGCCTGAAAACAGAATGTGGCTGAGCTACTCTGTTCACAGTTTAAAAAAACCAAAAAAACAAGAAAGCAATCTTGTTTTAGTAATTGTAAATAGAGATGGTAATGATTATCGCTGGAGGAAAGGACCTCACTTCACTTTTCTGTGTATGCTCCTTTGTACCGCTAGCGTTCTGTACAGGATTACATAAAATTAGAGTGAAATGCCTGGTTTTCCTAAAAACAAACTTGTTTGTTCTTGATATGTGAAGTATGGAAAGGTTGTCTGCTAGTCCAAGGAATATACTAGATTAAAGAAGGGCTTGAGAAATTAGATTTTTTGGTCATCATACCTCTCATTTTTGTGGGGTATTAGAGGAGAGAGGCAGATGTGGTGGCAGCAAGCTCACCGCTGAGAGAGGAGCCATTAGGTATTGGGAATGGGCGGTGGATCTGTGGGGGGAAGGGCAAGGGAGCATCTATAAACATGGTGAAAGAAAGGAGCAGAACCAGTCAGTATGGGGATTGAAGATTCTGGTCCTGGGAGAACCCAGGATTATCCGGGCTCTCTTCTCTCTCATCTCAGCCATTCTGCACCCTTCCCAGCCCCAGTACCACAAGTTGGTCCTCCTCCTCATTGCCCGGAAATTCCTACAGGTTCATTTCATCAAGAAGCTATTTCTTGAATACCTAATGCAGGCAAAGCCCTGTATTCAGAGCTTGGTCCAGTAGGCCAAACTAGTTTTGATCGCTGAAAACCAAAACAAATTTTTAAATTTTTTGATTCTTCATTTTTTCTACCTTTGTACGTCCCAAGTAAACTTTGTGGCTATAGTGCATCGACAGTATGTTGATTTTGAACATCGTTTAGGTATGGCTTACCTCACTATAAGTTAGAGCTTACTGTATACTTACAGGCTTGTATAGTATTGGGGTTACTTGTTTACAGGCTAGTATCTTCCTGTCAGACTTGAGTTGATGGTGGTTGTGACTGATAGGAGCTAAAGCTTTATTCAATTTATTGAATATTAAATATTCAAATTAGAAAATATTTATAGGGACCTCTCTTAGTGTGGACACACTGTAGAGACCTACTAACTAACAGGTGAAGGTAGGGGTCGGGGATGCTGATTGTGATGGGGAGAGTGGTCCTGGGTGAGGGGGTGGTGTAGGCAAAGGGATGTCTGGGAGAACCTGGAATGTGGGTGTATGAGAGATTGTGTTTTGAATGTCAAAGGAAGAACTTTGGTAGGCAATGAGGAATCTGGGCAATTTTTGAGGAGGGGTGTGCCAGGAGAGTTTGCACAGCTGGTGTTCTATCAAAGTGTGATAAAAAAATGAATGAAACAGTGGAGTTGTGTCCAAATTACTTTGTGAGAGTACAGTATGTTTGGAACTTGTTTCATGTTTGCAGAGGATGAATTGACTCCTGAGTATTGTGGCGGCCTGTGAGTACTTGACGTTTGTTTTTAAGTATTAGAACACATAATTTTATTCTTAAGTAGTTTCTGATTTTATTGGAGAAACATAAACTCTTCAATGTAACAGGTCTTTGCAAAGCCCTGTCCTGGTAAATAGTGTTTGAATTGTATGCAGATGTAGAACAAAAAAATAACTGAGTAGCATCGAGTTAATCCGGAAATAATTCTTGGAGGAAGAAGTAATAGGAATATGTGGGACAGAGGGGGACATTTGCTAATTTGAAGGACTGTGCGAATTTATTCAAATTTATTTCAATAGGATTTTCACAGTAGATAACATTAATAGTTAAACCAGCTGAATTGCCATTTTCTTACAAAAATTCAGCTTTTAGAGGGAAGGAAAATCATTCAGCCTTATGGTAGAGCATGTTTGTTTTCTGATTCTGGTTTAGATGTAGTGAGAGGGATATGCAGATTTTAAGGTGTTACACTGGAAGAGGTTAGGGAAAGTGCTTGCTTGGGATCATAAAATGCAAATATAATGTTGCCACTTCCTCATTTCACCGAGAGAATGGTGTTTATAACCACATCCTTACTTTCTTCCTCATTCCATTATAGAAGAAAGTCCATTTTAACTATCCTGGTTGTTCATATGTTGCTTTGGGTAGAACTGAGTCCCCTGGTCCCATTATAAAGATAAGTTAGGGGCGCCTGGGTGGCTCAGTCGGTTAAGCAGCTGCCTTAAGCTCATGTCTTGGTCCCGGGGTCCTGAAATCAAGTTCTGCATCAGGCTCCCTGCTCATCGGGGAGTCTGCTTCTCTCTCTCCCTCTGCCCCTCCCCCGACTTGTGCTCTCTCTTACATCTCAAACTTTACATGTCCAAAACATCCCCTCCCGATCATCTGGCTATCTTCCCCATCTTTATGGATGACAGTTCTCTTCTGCCGTTGCTTAGGCTGAAAAGCGCAGTGATATCCTTGACTCTTCTTTCTGTCACACACCATGTGTAGCCCATCAGGAAATCCAGATTCAACTACTTATGAACCTGGCCATCATCTCCTCGTGCTTAGCCTCTCACTCATTTGCTGCAGCCACACTGGCCTTTTGCAGTTCCTTGATATACCGGGTACACCACTGTCCCACTGCTGTCGCACTTGCTGTCTGCCTGCCAGGAGTGCTCTTCCTCCAAGTGGTCAAATGGATAGTTCCGTCGCTGCTTGTTCCTTTCTACTCTGGCCACCCTAGCTAAGTTTTAGCATGGCTGTAGCATTTTACAGCCCCCCTTTCTTATGTGATTTTTGTTTCCAATAGCATTTTTCACTGTTTAAGATATTTTATATTTTGTACATTTGTCTCATTTAGTATCTGTCTCTTTCACCAAAATATAAATTCCACAAGGGCAGAGATTATTGTCACCTTTTTGTTTACGACTGTATGCCCAGTGCCTAGAAGAGTGCTTTGCACTTAATAGACATTCAGTAAATGTTTAAGGTAAGAATAATATTGGGAGTGGTGGTAATAACAATGAAAAGTGTTGAGTCTTTGAATTGAATAGTCAGGGGTGTGTGTGTGTGTGTGTGTGTGTGTGTACACATGCACATACAGACAGATGACTCAGTTTTAGATCTAAGAAAACAGCTGTCTTTAATTTTGAAATGTCATTGCGTGCCTTCAGTTTCAGTGGTTGAGAGTTTTGAAGCATCCTGATCTTTACCAGATACTAAGTATCTTAGCACCATCAGACGAAGTAGGTTTTCTTGTGATCAGATGTTAGGCTAAGTAAATTAAGATGCACATTGTTGAGTCAGGCAGCTCAACAAGCTGTGACACATAAACCTTTCAGAAAAAATTGCATGTCATGGAAATGTACGGGCATAGACTTTGGAATGAAAGGGCCTGGATCAGTTCCTGGCTCTCCCTCTGGCCAGTTCCCTAACTGGGAAAGCCATTTTGCCTTTCTGAAGTTGGGAGTAATGTCTTTTTTTAGGAGGGTGCAGGGATATTTAAGAGCAAATGTATATACAATGCAAGATATATCGTAAGTACTCAAGACATACCATAAGTATCATAAGTACTCAAATGGTAAATCTTGTTGCTATTGTTATCATCATCTTTATTATCATATTTGGACATCTGGCATTAAGAGCCAGAATTGCTCTTAACAGCCATGGGCAATCGTTATAATAAAGTCAGCTTCTGAAAGTGGTAGTATTCAGCCTTTTCCACTGTGATCTTAAGGCCTGCATAGGCACTAGAATAGGTGGTACCTATTTATTTTAAATAGTATAGGATGTTTTCTAAAAGACTCAACCTCAACCAATAAAGGATATTTATTGGCTAATTATTGAGTTGACTCCAGACTGCTTTTGGTAAGGTCTTCAGTGATACCAAATTAACAAATCCATGAATTTGAATTTTTCTCTTTGAGGCTACTGATAGAAGTCACTTAGCTGGGAACTTCACACCCCGCAGTCCAGAGTGTAGCCTCAACTAGGTATTGTTTTCTGTTTGTCATGTATATCTGCTAGTATATGGGGTTTGTTCGAAGGTCTTCAGGAAACATGTGCATGAGGAGTACATCAGGTTCAAACAGTGCATGAAGGCTATTCATACTTGATTCTATCTTTGGCACTTACCCCCCAGTTAAGTATTTTTTGTCTGGGCAAGTAGCCCTTTAGAGTGCTTGTTACACTGTATTGTAACTTCATTTGTGTGCCACTCCACTAAGAGATCTTGGGAGTGTAGAGGTTGTGTCTTACTCATTTGTATCCTGCCTGGAAAGGACAGCTCAGTAAATGTTTGTTCAGTGACCGAGCAAACAAGTATTAGGTCGGCCCTGACTAAAGTTATTTCACAGTGATTAAACTGAGGAGGAGGAAGGGGGGTGGGAGGGGATGTGGAGTTGGATCGGGGACAGGGTGGGAAGGGTGAGGGTAGGAGTAGTAGGGGTGGCATAGTTTGCAGAGAGAACTGTCACGTTCTTTAATATATCCAGAGTCTGGCAGAAGTGTTCAGTAAGAGGTATTTGAATGGATGAATGAAGAGATAAGTCCTCGAATATTTAAACTGTATGAGATATTTTTGGAAATAGACACTCATCCTTGTTGCCTAGAACTAGAATCCTGAATAGTGATCCCTTTCCATTCCCGTTCTTCATTGCTAAGCTGCAGGGAGTTTGGGTAGCTGCCTCTCAGCTCTCTCCACCAAACCTTCTAACTGCAGTCAGACTGCTACCCTGGCCCTGAGTCCCTCCCTTCTGCCATTCTGTCCCACCTGCCTTCGGTCTCTAACATCTCTGTGGCAACTTCCCCGTTATTCTGTGCAAGTCTGTTCCCGTATCAGGGACTTAGTTGTTCTCTCATTGTAAGGATGTGCAATGAGCGGTGAGCTCCCTGATGTTGGCAATCTTTGTTACAGAGATTGGAACCCCCCCCCCCTCCCCTCCCAGCCACACACCACGAGGTCACTGGTTCCCCAGAGCTCTGCTTCACTTTAGCCTGCAGCCTTTTTTCTATACTGGGTTTTAGGAAGCTTTCTGGTAGATGGGACCAGAGTTTTAAAGTGTTTTCTGATGTTTATATAACAAAAACAAAAATAGCGCTCTTTGTTGCTAATAAAAATTTGTCTGTGTTGGACTATTTCTCTCAGAGTTAATACCTTTAACATTAATGTGCAATGTTTAGAAAGGTTATAAAGACATGAGATCAAGAAGAGTCAGTACTGTTTACCCTATTTGATGTGAATTGAAGAGGATTGAAGACAACTTTTTTTGTTTTGTTTTTTCCTTTGGGAAATAAATGCATGTGAATAGTAGCCAAGGAAAAGTCCCAAATTAGAATTTGGATGTCTTTGTTCCAGTTTTCATTCACTCAGTATTCTTGTTGGAAGAGGAGACTATCAAAAGGGACATACCAGCTAAGTAGTAAGTTTCCAATTGTGATAGACATTATTTGTGGATATTTTCTCTTAAGGCAATGTAAATGTTAGAACCAACTGTGAAAGAGTTGGTATCAGGTACTGCATATTCCCAAGAGTCCTTTCTGGCTCCGCTCAGCCTGATTTAAGATTTTTATCTCCTGCGAGGCTTATTTAGTAGTTTCTTTAGAGTCCAATGTCATAGAAGGTTGTTAATTACAAAATTTTATGAAGAGTCATCTTTAGCAATGAAAGTCTTACAAAATAAGGCTTAAACTTGAATGTTTCTGATTAGCTTATTTAACATAAGTCCAGATCTCAGGGCTGGAAGTTCAACCGTTTGCTAGATACAGTAAAACTATAGTATAGTTTTCTTTTTGTTTGGTTTAGCCCTTATCTTCAGGAGTTGAGTTGATCTAATGTGGTCTGATGGTGTTCTGAGCAGTGGTCATACCACATGGGACATGACATTATGCATTCATTTTAGCCCCACCCAGTTTATTTTTTTATAGACTTAATTTTTAGTGTTAACTTATTTCGCAGAAGAAGGGAGAGCTTTAAGTGCCTGGTCATGGGAATTCATAAGAATTTTTTTTTTTTTTTTTAAACTCCCATCCAAGGAAAGAAACCTGAGATAGGTGTCTTTCTGTATAAACTACCTTTAAGTGTTTCTTGTTTATCATTTTTCTTTGGCTGTTTTTCACTTTGATCCTTGAAAATATGCAGAGGATGGAATTTTAATTCCAGAATTATTTTTCTTGCTTAAAGCTGAAATTATAGTGTTTTTTTAATGGCATTTCCCTATATATTACTCGGGAGGCAGGAGAGAAGTCCTTTTGAGGTTATTAGCAAGGAAAATCATTTAAATGACAGAAATGTGCAATTAAGTTTTATTTTTATGAGGCCTACTTATTAAGTTAAATTCTTTGGCTTTATATTCAGGCAGTCAGATAGCTATTTACAACCATTTCATATAGGTTAACCATCAGAGCTGAGTGACTTTTACCCGATTAAGAGTTGTTTTACTCTTTTTTTTTTTTTTTTTTAAGTAATCTCTGTGCCCAATATGGGTCTTGAACTCATGATCCTGAGGTCAAGAGTTGCCTGCTCTTACTGATTGTGCCAACCAGGTACCCTGAGAGTTGGTTTAAAGTTGTTTTAAGGTAGAGATCTGATGCCTTTCCGAATGTTTTCCTTATCAGTTAATTCAGTGTGATTGACCTCTCCTTTTCAAACACTCTTGCAACATGGAAAGGGAAGTTGTAAAAATTTTGTAAAGTAATTCAGTTAAATTCATGGTATGTCACCATTTGTTGGCAGGACTTTGTGTCATTGTATCAGGATTTCGAAAACTTCTATACCAGGAACCTGTACATGCGGATTAGAGACAACTGGAATCGGCCGATCTGCAGTGTGCCTGGGGCCAGGGTGGACATCATGGAGAGGCAGTCTCATGATTACAACTGGTCCTTCAAGTGAGTCTCAGTTGGGAAATGATTTCTTGACAGCAAGAAAAAAAGAATTTCTTCACATCACTTTATTGCAAGTTGAGTAACCTGTTAAAACAAGAGTAGAAGCTGAGAGTACAGTACAACATAATTCGTTTCCTTGCATGCTGTTCATTGTTACCCGGATTGTTTTTTTGTTATCTAGATTTTTAAAATGCATTTTCTATTACATTTGATACTGTGTTGGGTTATAACTGAAAACAAAATTCGACTTACTAAAAAGAAAAACAAAGAAAAACTGTTCTTTCTGTGATGCCGCTTACCAGAATCAAGTGTTTGAATTTACTTCTGGATATTTTGATTTCTCAGATGATTCAAGAGTATATGGAATGCTTTTACTTAAATAGACTGAATAGTTTAGAAAACTTTTCATATTCATAAAATTTATTGTTTAGATCACACAGGTATTATTACATGATTGCATTGTTACTATTAAAAAAAAAAGACAAATAATACAGATAAATGAAATGTTCCCCCCCTGACAACTAACTACTATCCCCTCTGCAAACCCACTTCTCCACAAGTTTTCACTCCCCAGAGGTGACCATTGTTACCAGTTTGTTGTGTATGACTGCTCCAGATGTTTTCTGTAGGGTATGTATGCAGTGAATCTGTGGGGTGACATACAGGTAGTTCTTGATTTATAAAAATGGGATCATACTACAGAAGTCATTTTATGTCTTGCTTTTTTACTTGCTAACATATTGGTAATACCCTGTTTCTCTATATTCATAGCAAGTTCATTATTAGTTGTGGGTACTGAATATCCTAAAGTATAACTGTATGTAGTACATCGAGGTTGGGCGGCGTCATCCTTTGTTAAAAACCCCAAAATCTCAAGAGTTCAAACAGCAGTGGTTTATTTCTTTTTTTTTTTTTTTTAAAGATTTTATTTATTTATTTGACAGAGATAGAGACAGCCAGCGAGAGAGGGAACACAAGCAGGGGGAGCGGGAGAGGAAGAAGCAGGCTCATAGCTGAAGAGCCTGATGTGGGGCTCAATCCCATAAGGCCGGGATCACGCCCTGAGCTGAAGGCAGGCGCTTAACCGCTGTGCCACCCAGGCACCCCAGCAGTGGTTTATTTCTTATCCACACTTCATGTCCGCCTGAGGCTGGTGGAGTCTGAAGCGTGTTGTTCTTACTTGTGAGCCCAAGCTGACTGAGCTTCCACACGTGGAATGTGACTGGTCTGTGTGCCTGGGGAAGGGACATGGTAGATAAGTCGTGTAGTGATTTTTTTTTTTTTTTAAAGATTTAATTTTATTTATTTTAGAGAGAGAGTGCAAGGGAGGCGTGGAGGGACGCGGAGAAGGAGAGAATCTCAAGCAGACTCCCTGCTGAGCACAGAGCCCGACTTAGGGCTTGATCCCACTACCCGATCCCACCACCCTGAGGTCATGACCTAAGCCAAAACCAAGAGTCGGATGCTCAACCGACTGAGCCACCCAGGCACCCCATCATGTAGTGACTCTTAAAGGATCTTTATGCATATATTTTTTCATATATGTGTGGAAGTTGCTGAGTCAAAGAGTATGTCTGTCTTTTAAATGGATAAGTACTGCCAAACTGCCCTCCAGAAAAGAGGAATGACTGATACTCTTATCTACAGTATATGAGACTGTGCTGGCCAACACTGGGTATGGTCAGTTTTTAAATCTTTATCATTATTGGTAAGTGAAAATTAGTATTTCGTTTTAACTTTCATTTTCGTAATTGGTAGTGAGTTTGAGCTGCTCGTCACCTTGGCCATATTCTCCTTATTTCCTGTATATTGTGCTTTCTTTTGTATTACCCATATGTTTATTATCACATGGAAGTGTCTGATTTGCTCATGAGTTTCATGAACTTTTATGTTATTGAAATACAGGTACACAGGGAATATAATTAAAGGCGTTATAAACATGGGTTCCTACAACTATCTCGGCTTTGCACGGAATACAGGATCATGTCAAGAAGCAGCTGCCAAAGTCCTAGAGGAGTATGGAGTTGGAGTGTGTAGCACGCGACAGGAAATCGGTAAGCGTAGGCTCTGTTTGGCCAGCTGATGTTCTTAACTGTGCTACTTAGGAGGGAATAATGCTGATAGCTAGAATAGTAAGCATCCAAATGCATAGTTGGCCATATAGTTTCTGATGTAATGGATGATTTTAATGCTTTCAACACATTTTGGGACATTACCTTTTCCATCATATTATAAAATATGTCTAGAAAGGTTCCATAAATAATTGATTCATTTATAACTTTAATGTTGACTTTGTTGGCTTTTATAAATGATAGTGGTTAAAGGTGCCACTTACTAGTACTGACCCAATGGACATATGAGGGTTAATGTGTTTCCATACTGGTAAATGGAGGCTGGTAATAATTCCTATCTTATAGGGCTGTTTGAAGAATTAAATAAGCTAATTCATGTAAAATGCTTGTTTTTTGGTAAACACTCAGTAAATGTTAACTATTTTGATTATTATCGTAGGTCTATAAAATGTAAAGGTGAATAGATTTATATAAAGAGAATTAATTTTTTTTTTTTTTAAAGATTTTGTTTATTTGAGATAGCGCGAGTGCAGAGGGAGAAACAGGCTGATCAGGGAGCCAGATGCAGGGCTTGAACCCAGGACCCCAAGGTCATGACCTGAGCCAAAGGCAGGTGCTTAACCAACTGAGCCACCCAGGTGCCCCTAAAGAGAGTTAATTTTTGTTCATAGGAAGATTCCAAATTCTTCCATTTTGTTCCAGATAATTGATAACTATAGAAATGATAAGGCAACATCCAGGATATTTATTACTGTGAATCACCCCAAAACTTAGTGGATTAAAACAGTAATTCCTCATTATTTCTCCTGGGTCTAAAGATTGGCAAATGTAGCTGGGTCATTTACACTCAGGGTCCTTAATGATGTGGTTAATGAAGCATTGTGCAGTGATGACATATAGTAATCAGACCTTACATCTTTATAGCATTTTATACTTCATAAATTGCTTGAATCTATTCTCTCTTTTGATCCTCACAAAAGTATCATGAGGTAGATAGAGCAAATACTGTTATTGGTATTTAGCAGATAAGAAACTGAAACCCAGAGAGGTTAAATGACTCGCTTAAAGCTTTGAGGACATGTAGCACCTAATTCAGCAGTCTTTTTCTCATCATCTTTTCTGCATTTAGCCAGTATCATTGATCAATCTTGTTCGGTCCTTAAGGATTTGAGTATTGATATAAAATCGCAATACAAAGTGAGGGAGGATGCTTTTTAATTTATCTTTTGCTACATAACAAATCATTCCATAACGTAGTGACTTAAAACAGAAACATTCATTTATTTGCCTATGGTGCTGCAGTTTGGGGAACGCTTGACATTTATCTTGACTCCATGTGGTATGGGTAGGGCATTCTGGCTGATGACAGAGTGTCCAGGATGGCTTCACTTACGTATTTGGTACCTCAGCTGGGTAGGGGGATCAGGTGAGGGCTGACTAAGCCCTGTATTCCCCTTCCATATAGTCTCTTATCCTCCAGAACCTCTCCCTCTCCATGTGGCCTCTCTTTATAGCAGCTAGTTAGACTGTTTTATGTGGCAGCTGACTCCGAAAGTATAAAAGCAGATGTTGCCAGGCCTCTTAAGGCCTAGACTTGGAAGGGGCGTGTGTTAGCAGGAATGGGAGAAATTGTTGGCAACCTTCTTTACAGGAATTCCATCATAGGTGGCGAATCTGAACGTATTCAACTACTGTTTTCTTTACCAGCCATTTCTCTTCATAATACTCTTCCATGGAGCTTAGTCTGCAAAGGTCGTCACATGTAGACTATGATTTCTTTTTATGAAGTAATGAGTGATTCTTAAATTTGGGATTTGGTGGTATTAACTTCATTAACTTCTCCATACAGGAAACCTAGACAAGCATGAAGAGCTAGAAAAGCTTGTGGCAAGTTTCTTGGGAGTAGAAGCTGCTATGGCATATGGCATGGGATTTGCAACAAATTCAATGAACATTCCTGCTCTTGTTGGCAAAGTAAGACTTAGTCTGTCATTTATGAAAACTCTCTTAATTTTCTTTTGTTTTGTAAAGCATTCAGAGCAAGCCCAAGGTTGTCGTAAACTTCAGACTATACATGGTCTGCCCAAAGATATTTCTCTCACAGATTTTTGGATAGGTATATCCCAAGGAGATTTATATCAGTTGAAGCTTTCTTGCTAGAACCCGTGATTCTTTCTCTTCCATTAGATGACTCTTACCTTCTTCATTTCATAGTTTTGAAAGGGATTCTAAGAAATAAAAACCTCGTAAAAGACTAAAGTTTTGAAAGAAGGAATGTTTAGTTTGGATGATTATTTAACAGGTGGTTTTTCTTAAGTAGAAAAATACGAAAATACATAGGTAGCCTAATACTTGTTCTTATCACAGTGCGTGTTGCTCAGAGATATGTGGGCAAAATATCTGTATATATGTAAAATACAAGTAATGATACAGGTTAAAAGTAATAATACAGGTTAATAATAATGAAGATTAAAAGTAGTAGTAGTAATAATAGTAATGAAAGCACGTGTGTATATTTTTTTACCACACTCTAGGTAGAGTTTGTAAGGGCGCAGTTAAGGAGAGAAAAGATAAGAGACTTTGTAAATCACATTTTAGCAGATTGGCACTCACAGCTTGAAAAGGCCCTCAAGGTTTTTATTTTATTTATTTATTTATTTATTTATTTATTTAGAGAGAGCACATGCGCACACATACGTGCACAAATTGGGGGGTGGGGAGGGGCAGAGAGAGAGGAAGACAGAGAATCTCAAACAGACTTTGCACTGAGCACAGAGCCCAACATGGGGCTCAATCCCATGACCCTGAGACCAGACCTGAGCTAAAATCAAGAGTTGGATGCTTAACTGACTGAGCCACTCAGGTGCCCCAAAAAGACATAACAATTTTAAATGTATAGGTACCTAATAATAGAGCTTCAAAGTATATAAAGGAAAAACTGATGAAATTGAAAGGAGAAATAGACAAATACATAATTATTATTAGAGATCTCCATTCCCCTCTCTGAGTAATTGATAGAAGAACTAGGCAGAAATTCAGTAAGGTTATGGAACACTTGAAAAACGTTATCAACCAACTTGACTTAATTGACATTTATGAAATACTTCACCCAACAACAGCAAAACATTTACCAAGATAGACCATTTTCTGGACCATTAAACAAGCCTCAACAAATTTAAAATTTAAATTATTCAAAATATGTTCTCTGAGCATAATGGAATTAAATTAGTAATCAGTAACACAAAGATATCTGGAAAATCCTCAAATATTTGAAAGTTAAGCAACATACTTCCAAATAACCCATAAGCCAAAGAAGAAAGGAAAAATAGAAAATACTTTGAGCTAAATGGAAATGTAGCATATTACAGTATGTGAGATGAAGCTAAAGCAATACTCAGATGGAATATATAGCTTTAAGGGCTTGTATTAAGAAAAAAAAAGTTTTGAATCAGCCATCTACATTAGGACTTCAAAAAAGAAGAGGAAATTAAGCCCAAAGATTTCAAATAGAGGAAGGATAAAATAAAGCTAAATTCAGAAATCAATGAATTAGGAAAAATGAGTGAAACCAAAGGTGGTGGTTTTTGTTTTGTTTTGTTTTAAGATTTTATTTGTTTATTTGAGAGAGAGAGGGAGAGAGCACAGAGGGAGAGGGAGAAGCAGGCTCCCCTCTGAGCAGGGAGCAAGACCCGGGCTCAATCCCAGGACCCTGGGATCATGACCTGAGCCAAAGGCAAACGCTTAACCAACTAAGCCACCCAGGTGCCCCCAAAAGGTGGTTCTTTGAGAAAATGATTAAAATCGATAAATTTCTAGCCAGACTGGTGAGAATAAAAAAGAGAGAAGATACAAATTACCAGTAACAGGAATGAGAAAGGGTACATCACTACACATCCTACAGACATGAAAAGGATAACAAGGAAATATTAAGAAAACTTTATCAACAACTTAGATACAATGGACAGATCCCTTGAAAGACATAAATGTATGGTTCTTTGACGTCACATTGGTTATAATACATTCCTGTCCTGCGTTTGAGTGGTATAAATCTTCAGATTCTTATTTGGAATTTCTCAGAATTTTTCACACTAGAGGGTTAAATGATCTCCTCCTGCTCTTCCCTGTATGTTCAGATACTAATCATGTAGAATTAGAGATCTTGTATACAGACTTGGAAGATACTACCTTAAAGATTTATCTTTCAAATCAGATATTACAATTGAATGTTATTATGTATCATTTAATCATTAAAGGCAGGAACTAATTCAGTTTTAATATTTCTTTGAATCTGATGCTAAATTTCTATGTGAGGTGGTTGATTATTCAGCTTAAAGGGGGGGGGAGGACAGTATATTATAGATTAAGAGCATGTGTTCTGGAAGCAGAGCTTTGTAATGAGTCACTCACTAGTCTTGTGACCTTGGGCAAGATTTGTGACTCCTCTAAAAGGGAGTTTCCTCTTATGTAAAGTGGGGATAATAATAGTACCTGCCTCCTAGATTTTTTTAATGGGGATTAAAAGTAATAATGCCTTTAAAACCCTTAACATAATGCTGGAAACATCTTAAGCACTTAGCTTTTAACTGCTGACATTTAATTTTTATTTTATTTTCGAACTAAGGATATAATAGCCTCATAGTAGATTGATACATAGAAATGGTGAATATGGCTATCTAAAAAGGAAGCAAATAGCAAGTTATATTGCAGATTTTATCAGAAAAAAAAATTAGCTGGAAAGAGAAGAAAATAAATTGTATGGAAGGGAAGGAGGGGTATCCTTTTAAGGTATAGTGGAATGCCAAGAGTGGTAAGTAAAGGGTTTGAAGACTTGCAGAAGAGAAATTCAGTATCTCAATCATTTTATTCCCCGGTTTCTCTCTCTCTCTCTCTCTCTCTCTCTCTCTTTTTTTTCCAAAGATTAATTTAGAGTTACAGAAGAATTGTAAAAGAATACAGAGTTCCTGTATATACCCTTCACTCTGGTTCCTTTTATGTTAATATCTTACATAACAGTGGAATTTATCAAACCCAAGAAATTAACCTTGATACAATACAGTTAACTAAAGTACAGAATTTAGTTTCACCGGGTTTTTCACAGTTACCATTTTCTGTTGAGGATCTGCATGGTATCTTCTCAGGCTCCAGTCTGTGACAGTTCCTGTCTTTCCTTGTCTTTCGTTACCTTGGCTCTTCTGAAGGAAGAGTTGTTGCTTCTCCCCTACTCATTTATATTAGTATAGATTCCTGAATATTTTACTATTTGGGTACAGCACGATTGCCCTTTATTTTGTTGCTCAAGTTGTTCCGGTTTTGGCCATTGGGAGATCTTTTAGGTGGGCTCCTATGCCATTCGAATATGTGCTCCTCTTTTTTCTCCCTAAGGAGCACTTTCTTTGTAGCATGACAAGAGGCTCTGGGTTTGCTCTTTTTTTTTTTTTTTTTTTTTAAACCTAGTTTAGCCTTGGGGTCAACCAGTTGTCCACTGAGCCATGGTTCCTTTTACTGGAGGATGGTATTTAGAAGTCAAGGTCTGTTGTGTTTATGGCCACTTGGGTGTCACTGCTTCTTGTCCCTCAGTGCATAGAGCTAGAAAAATATATGCATGTATACTAACTCATGCATACACAAGTCTGTGCATGTGTATACATTACACATACATTTTAAAACCCATCACCCCACACTGGTACCTCCAACTCTACTCTCCTTTTTAATGTACACATTTTTAACTAGGTAGCTTTTTATCTTAATAATAAAAACTTTACACACAGGAAAAATTGCAGACATCTGCTGTTACAAGTTTCTTAACTATCCCTCTAAGAATATTTTGTTATAAATCAGTGTGTGTATGTGTGTGTGTGTGTGTGTGTGTGTGTGTGTGTGTGTGTATCTTCTTTTATTCTCCTGGGAACATACTGATACTTTCTGCACCTTACTGATACTTTCTGCACCTTACTCTTAAAATCTAATTGGATATTTTGAGGACACTGTTAACAGAAAAACCTGTTTCTGAGTTCAGATCTTACAGGTTGAAGGCCTGAGCTGTGGAAGAGTAAGAACCTGGGATGAAATAAAATCCCTGAGAACTTCAGCCTTTTCTTGTTGCCTTAGGAGAAACTCATGTTTGCATGTTAAAGTAGAGCTTGTTGAGGGATTTTAAAGGCAAAATTGAGGCCTACACTTCATGTCAATGGGGAGAGTATTAGTAAGTGGAATCCTCATTGAATTTGGGGTATTATTAGGAGTGAGAGGAAGAATGCTTTACTCCCTCAACTCCCTTGTCCCCCACTTTTCCCCCACAAATAACAGTACATCATACCAAAACTCATATGGAATGCCATCAAACCAGCAAAACTGAAACCCTATGAAGACTATCTGATATATCAGATTTTAGGTATAAATAAAAGCCTGTTGCTACATATCTGAATATTTAAGTCAGTCACAGGACTGAAGAAATTAAAAGGCTAGAATTTTGTATCTACTTCTAAGTTAATTTTGCAAAACAAAAATATGTGTACTTCTTCTTGAAATTGATAATTTTGCCGTTGTACAAGCTTTCCTTAATAAGAGCATTATTAGTGATTTTAACGTTTTCTAATTTGTGTAACTAAACCTTTCCTCTTAGCTTCTTACCTTTCTGTGCTGGTGGTTTTGCAGGGTTGCCTGATTCTGAGTGATGAACTGAACCACGCATCGCTGGTTTTAGGAGCCAGGCTCTCGGGAGCAACCATTCGAATCTTCAAACACAACAGTGAGTTTGATGTGGAATTCACTGCAGGCTTTAGTGTTGAATATGCTTTGGGTTAATGGCAGTGGTAACATTAGTTACATTAATAATGGAAGATATAAATGAAGCATGTAGCAACATTTAAAATGGCCTTCTGGTCCAGTCTTGTAAAAGTTAGCCTCTTCGTCATTAGAAATAGAGGCTGAAGGAAGCTTTTTAATGCAAAATACAACATTCTCCTTTTATTTAGCTTTCAACTCTTTCATCTTCCTTGTTCACAAGTCACTTCTTCAGTATGCGTTTACTAGATGCCTTTGGTGTATCTTGCCGTCACACCAGGGCTACTGAGATGAATAAAGCAGGGTCTCGTCTTAAGGATCTCTGACTGGTTAATGAAGAGACTATAGAGAAGTCTCTATAGTGGAATACTGCTGATATGGAACAGATACTGGAATACAGATGTGAACAGATAAAGGCACAGAGGAAGACGGCTCTACCAGAACTTTCTCCCCAAGTGGCAGTATCTTGTGTATTATTAAAATAATGATTTACAATAAAAAAGTAACTTTTGTATTTGAAATACTCACGTGTAGGGAGGAAAGATTCCTCAGCTGTACATCTGATACCATTTTTTGCCAAAATGTGTGTACATACAGACAAAGGTCTGGAAGAATAAACACCCAAATGTTAGATCTGTCCTCTGGATGGAAGGCTTATGGATGCTAATAACTTTCTTCCTTCTGTCTTTGTCTTGTCTAAAATGTTTTATAATGAGAATGATACAAACAGTATTTTGTTTTATGAAGTACATGGCATTATTAAACACAATTGTGTAACCTGTTTTCTTGCAACACATCGTGAACTTTGTTTGACAGTCCGTGTGACTCTGCTCCCCTAATGCCAGGGTGGCAGGCAGTGTCTGGAGTTGCCCTCATTCAGTCCATCCCGCAGTTTGGACATCGAGGTTGTTTCTAAATTTTTCTACTAGAAATGGTACTACCTACTCACATTTTTGCTGAGTGGTCTGATTAATGCCTTAGGATAAATTCCTAGCAGTCTTAGGATGCCTGGTTAAAAGGTTATAAATTTTAGACTTTTCTAAATTGCCTCCAAGTATGGTACAAATTTTTACTCAACAGCATGACGGTGACTGTACTCACAGGCCGATATAGGACATTATGAATCACTTAAAATATTTTCTAATCGAGTAAGTCAATAACATGTTAATTTGTATTTCTTTGATTATTAGATGTTAAGCAATTTTTTATACAGTTAATTGTGTTTGTATTTCTTTGTGAGTTGGCCATTTTCAAACTGTTTCTGTTTTTCACTGAGTATATGAGCCCTTTAATTATTTTTTCATGTGTGTTGCAATATTTTTTATTTCATTTTTAACTTTGTAGTGTCTTGCTGGTAGATTTATTAAAATGTTGATGTTGGCACATTTATTGTCTTACGAGTTTTAGATTTTGCATAATGTCTTCCCTGTTTTAAGATCATAAAGTTGTTCTCTTATGTTTTCTTTTCGTGGTCTTGTGGTATATTTTTTATTTAAATCTTAAATTTGCATGGAATTTAGGGAGCATAATATGAGAGAGATAATTGAATTTTTCCCCCTAAATAGGTGATATAGTCAAGCATTCTACTATAGGTACTTCCTTTCATCTAAAATTTTGAGTCAATGTTTTTCTCTTCCTTTCTGTGTATAAACAGAGGAAACTAAAACAATGAGTGCATTTTTATTTGTCTCCTGCTGGTTGCCACACACTGGTCTCTGCAGCAGAGATAGCAGCTTCACAACAGACATACTTCTGTGGTAGCATCCCCTCTCTGGGTTAGGTAGCAGATTGTTTTGTTATAAATAACTGAAGGTATAAATACAGTCATAACCTTTGGCCATCTTATTTGTGGTATGTATTTTTATTACCTTACTTCTCTTTTCTAACTAAAGTCCTTTCATGGAAAAAGCAAAATCCTGTAACTTTGTAACCCTCTCCTTCAGTCCTGGGCAATAAAGAATGTAAAATCACATTTTATGATGGGGTGCCTCCCATCCCTGTTAAATATTCCCCAGACTTAATATTGCATAGATTTGGGGGGGAAGGGTCCTTAAGGCTATTATTTCAGGGCAGATATTTTAAGTATGAAGTCTGTTGTAGTGGTAACAGTGGTCTTCACAGCATTTATCTTTAACACGAAAATTAGGACCCTCATTAGTGGTAGTACCAGCCAAGTTGTTTCTGGGCCTGGTAATCATCCTTCAGGACCAAGAGAGCTGATCAAGTCAAACATGGAACAGTCTCAACTGATTGCCAGCCTTTCTTACCACGTAGTCTCATGCATGCCCAGACTGGTGTATTTTGAGCCCACTATGGAGATAAAGCTATGTAACAAGTGTTTATTGAGTGTATCCTAGGTGAAAGGAAACGGGGCATGCAGTTTGAATTTTCCCCCGTATTTGCTTTTTAGGTGTATGTGTTTGTTTGTTTGCACTCTCTTCCTCAGCTGTCTTTATGCATGTATTTCTGAATGAGTCACTAGGATTAAAGATACAGTTGATTCTACAAATAGGAAAAAAAAAGCTAACTGAATGGCCAGGTATTTAACACGAACCATCAATCATTTCACAGGCATGCTACCCAGCAGAACCGCCTATGCCACAGTCACTTAGTGGAGTTTCTGTGGTTTTGAACATTCATTACATTTTAGATGAGATTGTCATTCAGGCTAGCAGTAGCTCACCCATTTTGCCTTATCTTTTTCTGCTCAGTTCCGATTATGTTAATGTCCTTTGCGATCTGAGACACACTTCCTGAATAAGAAATGTGTATTTGCATTTCTGAAATAAAGTTCAGAAAGAGGAAGGTACTTTGTGCTGAAATTCTTTTTTGTGTGCTACAGATATGCAAAGCCTAGAGAAGCTGTTGAAAGATGCCATTGTTTATGGGCAGCCTCGGACACGGAGGCCCTGGAAGAAAATTCTAATCCTTGTGGAAGGAATATATAGGTAATCCTGCTTTCTTATTCTTAGGTTTCTGATTTGGCTCCATGAAGTTATAGAACTTTTAAGCAGAAGGGAACGGTAATCTGGACCCCCCGGACACTAAGGAGGCAGTCAGGGTTTATGACTTGGTAAAATACCTGGAGGCAGAGTTAGCTGCTTCTAGCACAGAAGTCCTTTTGTCTGGCTTTTCTTTATTCTTCCCATCATGCTGATGATCTTCAAATCCCCTTTCTTTTTGCATCCTTTATTTTTCTACTATTTGTAGAGGGAATGTATATGTAGGGGCAAGAATGGGAATATGTTTTCTGATGTGTCAAAACAAATTCTACATCATTTCATTTTAAGGAAGATTTTATTCTGGTTTATTTGCAGCCCTTGCACTTACTTTCTTACCTCCTATCCTTTTTATTCTTTTATTCTGCTATTTTAATTTCACCTGCAATGCAATGCAGAATCTAATGTTGCCTGTAATTGCAAGTATTAGAAGAATCTGCTGTGACCTGTATCCATCTGTGGTGAATGAAGATCAATTCTGTTCTGGTGCTGGTTTGAAAAGATCCAATTTCCTTTCCCCTAGACATCTACCTAGCCATGGCATCATCTAACTTTGCCAGTTTAAGATCACAGGCAGAGTTGTCAGACCATTTAAAAAAGCAATAAACTTAGAAAAATTAATAGTACTAGTAAGGTGGCCACCTCCTCATTTTGAGAGTGAAAAAGTCTCAGTGTGTGTATTTTTTATCCATTTTGCCAGCATGGAGGGATCTATTGTTCGCCTTCCTGAAGTGATTGCCCTTAAGAAGAAATACAAGGCATACTTGTATCTAGATGAAGCCCACAGCATTGGGGCTCTGGGCCCTACAGGTCGAGGTGTGGTAGATTACTTTGGCCTGGATCCTGAGGATGTGGACGTTATGATGGGAACATTCACAAAGAGCTTTGGTGCTTCTGGAGGATACATTGGAGGCAAGAAGGTAAATGGGCCATGTGAATTGAACAATTAAGGGTAAAGGTTGTTCTGGCTACCACACTTGTTAACTTACGTGTAGCATGTAAGCGTTTGAACTGGGACGTGGAGATCCTGAATTGGTGTGTGGCCTAGGCTCACAGTGCCAGCGGGCTTCACACTCCAGCTGCTCAGTGAGTGATTCTGATGAACCAAAGGCTGGTTCTGTTCATTGTTTGTTGTTTTCTTATTTGAGCTTCGTTCTAAACTACATGCTGCTCTGACATACAGAGCACCCTCTTGTGTGAAAGGACGCACAGTGGTGCTGCCTGTTTGCCACAGTTTTCTTCTGGGTTTGAGTTGTACCCACAGTTTCGCAAAAGTAGTGAGTTTCTAGTGAGAGCCAGTGGGAATAGAAGACCAGTTTCCCTGCCCTTGGCCTCAGATGCATCTTGGGTGATCATAAAGACAGGAAGAAAAAGATAATTTTGCCTGCTCTGGTTTACCATAAGGCGTTGTATTTTTCAATTTAAAAATTGTGTAATGAACTCTGAGGCATTTGAGAATCAATGACGTGTGGTGGAGTGGTTGAACCATGAGACAGAGGCCTAGGTTTGAGTATTTCCCTAATGCTGTGAGCCCCGGGGCAAAGCATTTAACCTTCTGATTTCCTTATCAGTAAAATAGAGAGAATATGCCTAGCTTACAAGATTGTAGTTGAGGGTTGAAAAAATAGTATATGTCCATGCTACAACATGGATGAACTTGAAAGCATTGTGTTAAAGAAGTCAGTCACAAAAGGTCATGTATTATTTCTTTTATGTGATATGTCCAGAACAGGTAATCAGAGACGGAATGTAGGTTAGTAGTTGCCAAGGGCTGAGGGAATGGGTTGAGTGGTAGGTGACTGCTGATGGGTATGAGGTTTCTTTCTGAGATAATGAAATGTTCTAAAATTAGATAGTGGGGTGCCTGGCTGGCTCCGTCGTTAGAACATATGACTCTTGATCCTGGCATCGTGAGTTCAAGTCCCAGGTTGGGTGTGGACCCTACTTTAAAATAAATAAATAAAAATTAAAGAATGAAATTAGATAGTGATGAAAGTTGCACAGCTCTGTTAATACACTAAAAGCCACTGTACACTTTAGATAAGTGAGTTATATCTCAATAAAACTTACTGTAAGAAAACTCTCCATAGTATTAATAAAAACACATTGTCAAGTATTTGTATGTGACATGTAGTAGGAGCTCATAAATATTTTTGATTCCTTTTTAAAATTTGATATTGGGAAGCTTAAAGCCTGGACTTTCTCTTAGTAATTGATTGCCTTTTAGAGAAAACTCATTTAGTCAAGTTTGATAGATTTTTACTTCAAATTTTTGTTAATGGGACCAGGCTCACTTTTGGAGAGTTGTTTGCTTTTTGGTGAGATATATTGCTAAACCAAACGACTTAAAATAATACTGTGGGAAATCATTTAGGTGTGGTATAGCTATGCTTTTGTGGCTTTTGTACAGTTTTTAGTGTGTTTGAAGTGATACACTTTTTAGAGTCATATTTTGTGTCTCCTTGTTGGGTTCTGATACATACGCTACCTTGCACATTTTATTTAAAGATTTAGTGAAGTTAAAAGGAGAGAATAGGGATATACAACTGATTATTTTGGACTCCTTGTAACTGACATATAGAGTTTTTCTTTATTCAGTGAGACGGCTTTCCCGTTCTCATGAAAGACCCAGTGAATTTCTATTTAATTTCTGCCACATTTATATCATTTTATAAATCTCTATGTATCTGGAGGACATTTAAAATACCTTTAAAATTGATGTTAGAGAACTGTCTTTCTCTTACTCGGGAGTGTAAGGATGGGCTTTGCAGGCATAGGGTAATATGCAGATGATATTTTTTGTAATAGTTATAAGTAAATTACTGTATCTAAAAAGCAGTCCAAGCACTTTAATTCAGCATTGTAGATCTGTTTATAATACTAAGTGATATAGTCTCCAAATTTAGAGGGCTTCTTTAAAAACTAGTTTTTCTTTCTTTCATGTTGTGGCGTGTTTAAAAAAGAAAAAGCCTGAGGATGTTGGCTTGTGTCCGACGCAGTTGTTGCTGATAGTATACTGTGACCACGTTGGTGACCTTGCATCT
The DNA here is from genome assembly GCF_023065955.2 of Ursus arctos. Classification (NCBI taxonomy): domain Eukaryota; kingdom Metazoa; phylum Chordata; class Mammalia; order Carnivora; family Ursidae; genus Ursus; species Ursus arctos. Next base: position 23,880,612 of record NW_026622930.1, read on the forward strand.
CAGATTAGTGTCCCTCTTCCGGTGCTGTTGAAGGGAGGAAGAGTCTGCTTTCACCTGGAAGGCAGGCAGTGACATTGCAGAGAATTCAAGCTCTCCCTCTAATGCCTTGCTTCTGTGAACTCCCCAGGAGCTGATAGACTATCTGCGAACGCATTCTCATAGTGCAGTGTATGCCACGTCACTGTCGCCACCTGTCGTGGAACAGATTGTCACCTCTATGAAGTGCATCATGGGGCAGGATGGCACAACCCTTGGTAAGTCCCTGTTTTCTTGGAAAATTTCCTCTGCTCAGGAAATGCTAAGCAACCAAACATGCTCTTTTCTTCAGACTTTTTTCCTAAAATGAGGAGTCGGGTATACTAATGAGCAGAACTGGCAGGTGTGTGAGGCCTTGACTGCTGTGGACACTTTTCAGTGTGTTTGATACACATCTGCCCTGAGAACTAGCCTGGCTTGCTTCCTGTGGAATTTTCTTGTCTACAGATGGTGGCGCTTTAATCTTACTGTCTTACCTATCTTCATAAATCTTCGGCGATAAACTGCAGGGTCTTTCCTGAATTGCACAATCTTTTATGAAGATGTAACTCACTGTAGCGATGTCTCGTTCCCATTGTATTTAAAAGCTGCTCTTTGCATGTATTAATGTCCTTGATTTAATGCCTTTTAAAAGAGTTTCTAATTTAACAATAGGTAATAAAAGTCATCCTCAATGTGTTCATTCTGTCTTTGGTGGAATTTGTAGTCCAAACTAGATGCCCTGACATAAACACACTGAAATGAAATAAATAAAATGTGATACTTGCTTTCTCTTTTACTTTTATTCTGCATCACTAGAGGGCAGTGTTGATTGCAGAAAATTAGAACAATTGGGATTTTTGTTTTGTTTTTTCACTTTTAAAAATATTTCCATTGTGAGTATGAGACATACATTAATTTTACGTGTTGCTTTTTAAATGCTTCTAAAATGAGTTTTATTCTTGTCAACGATTTTACACTATCAGCCTTGAGTTCTCCACTCTTCATTTGTATGATATTTTGTGGTAATATTGATTTGATTTGCATTGGAAAACAAGTAGGAAGTAGTCTGTCTGATTTTGATGCAAACCTGTTTTCTTAAATCAGAACTTTTTCTTAATATTTTCTTCTGATTTGTGGTATATCCTTATTATCTCTAGTGAGAGATTTTTGGAAATAGATTTTCAAAGTGTTGATCATTTTCAGTTTCATGAATTGATTCCTTGGGGAAGAAAACATTTCATTCACGTTGTGAACACAGCATGGAGCCTTGAGAGTAACCCCCTCTTAAGAGTAGCTACGTGATCTTCTCTCCTTCCTCACGGTGTTATTAGAAATAGTGTGTTTTGATCTGAGATATATACTTATATAGCTAGCAATTATCCAGTTACTTCACATAGATGCATCAGCCTTATTGATTTGGCGTACAGACAGGTGACTAAAGTGAATGGCTAACAGCTGTCAGAGTTAATTTTGGATCATTTCTTTGCCCTGTCCTAGAAAGAACGTGGATCTGTGTGATGTGTGACCTCTGCATAAATGACTTATCTGTGCTAAGTAATGAAATCTAGGCTCTGCTGGTGGTGAGAAAATGAAATGTGGTAATTAGTTACAGGCTTTGGGTTAGCACTCATTTTCCAGTTTATTTATTGGCTCTTGGACCACCCCCGAAGCCTAGTGGTATGAAACAACAGCCATCTTATTATGCTCACAGATTCTGCAGGTCAGGAATTCGGTCAGGGCACAGCAGGGATGGCTTCTCTTTGCTCCTTAATATCCGGGACTTGAGCTTGGAAGACCCAAGGCGCCGGGAAGACTTAGATGGCTGGGGGCTGGGATCATCTGGAGGCTTCTTCCCTCTCACGTCACTTGGGCCCGTGTGACTTGAACACTGGGCTCAGCTGAGGCCGTTGACCAGAGCCTCACATGTCCTCCTTATGAGGCATGGGCTCCTCATAGCATGGTGAGTAGGAAACCAGAGGGGACGCTTCAGAGCATACGTTCCCAAATAACCTGCCGAAACCCCATGACCTTTGCTGATTTGTTGTTAAGCAGGTCACTAAGGCCAGTCCAGATTGCAGGGCACAAGAAATCAGACTCCACTTCAAGTGCTAAGTGGGTCCAAGAATTTGTGGCCATTTTTACAACTTGCCACTACCAGCGTTTATATATTTTAAAAATTGCTCTCTAAAACTTTTAATTAGTGTAGGCAAACTGCTTTTGGCTACATTGCTTCTCTGCCAAAATAGAGGATAATAAGAATGTAGCCAAAAGTAGAGGTAAGTACCATCTTTCTTAAATCTGGCTACCTGATCCTAATTAAATTTAGCCTGATTTCTTTTAGATTTGAGTGTGTACGGTAGTGCTTATTTTTATGGCATCATTTAATGCATCTTTTTATTGTCCTTGTAGTGGAAAGAAAGTGTGAATCAAGCAGCAGTCCTTTGTGCCTTAAGGTGACCTTTAAAAAGAGGTATCTGCAATTAATTTACCTGAGTATGAGTTGATAGTAGAAGTGGCCTACCCTGAGTGAAACTTAATCTTTTATGTTCAAGACATTGAATTTCATTCATTCCACAAACATTGAGTATCTCACTCTCTGTTAGACTGAATCAGAATCCATAGGAAATGGGCGTACAAACAGATGGTTTGAGAGGAATATGTACTTGGGGAGTATTGGAGATGCAGAGGATAGTGGCTTGTTGTATTAGTCCCGGAGAGTACTGTAACATAGAAAAATTGAAGTTTCATTAATCACTTTACCAAATACTTGCCCGCTAGGTGCTATTGCTAGACACTCGTGACTCATCAAGAATGAAACACCCCAAGGGTGCCTGGGTGGCTCAGTCGTTAAGTGTCTGCCTTCGACTCAGGTCGTGATCCCAGGGTCCTGGGATGGAGCCCCGCGTCCTGGGATGGAGACCTGCCTCAGGCTCCCTGCTCAGCGGGAAGCCTGCTTCTCCCTCCCTTTGCTTGTGTTCCCTCTCTCGCTGTGTCTCTCTCTCTGCCAAATAAATAAAATCTTAAAAGAAAAAAAAGAAAGAAAGAAAAAGAAAGAAAGAAACACCCCAAAGTTTTTCCGTAATGGGGTTTCTAGTGAGGGAAGTAAATTATACAGTGTGCTAGAAAATAAGTACCCTGGGAAAAAGGGAAGTAGGGAAGATGAGTGGTCACGGGTTCTGGGGACCCAGTTTGCAATTTTAAATAAGGTGGTCGTTGAGAAGGTAAGACTTTAGCAAGAATTTGGAGAAGGTGAGGATTTGGCCCTGAAAATCCAGGGATAAAACGGCCTAGAGATGGAGGCCACTCTGTGTTCAGGAACCGCGAGGAGACCACTGTGGCCTGAACATAATAGGACAGGTAGAGGGATTGTGGGTGAGTGAGTGGGGAAGGGTAGAGGTGCGAAGGATGGCAGTTCTGACAGGGGGGCAGACTTGTCTCATGAGGGGTGTTAGGGTGACACCAAAAAGCACAGACATACTGGTTCTCTTGCCCGAAAATCACATTCAGATTCTTGTTTAGTATCGAATTCACAGTCCTGTGAACCCGTGGGCTGCTTAATGCTGGCAGGCTTCTGGCATGCATCAGACAGGTTATGAATGTTATTGGTCCTTCATATTTTATGAAAAGGTACAGAAAATAATGTACTCATGATCCCATATTTTAATGTTAATATCTCACCCCGTTTATCTCACTTTTTAAAAAGAAAAAGATAGCTAAAGCTCCCTTTAGTGTCCCTTCTTGATTCTGTTTCTCTCACCCCTTCCCCAGAGATACCAGTATTCTGAAATTGTCTCTTTCTGTACTTTTCTACTTGTACTGTGACCGTATCCATATAGTGTCGGTATCCCCCACTGTTTGAAGGCTCACTGTTTGCTATGATGACGTGCAGAAATGCTTATGAGATTTAACTGTCTGAATCAAAACCTGCTGTAATAAATGTCATGTGCACACCACTAAAGGTGTTCTCAGTTGTGCACGAGCCTGGGGATGAGGCTGTGGAGCGCACTTCAGGTGTGTTTTTGCTCTTTTCCTGATAGGACCCAGTCTCCCATCCACTTGAGTTATTAAATGTGTTGTGCAATCTCTCTGTCATCTTCCCCACGTTACTAGTGAAAATGTCCTGTGACATGCAGAAAAACCTATGAAAAAAGTAGGTGAGCAGAAGAGGCCCACAGATGTCCCTGCATTTGCAGAAAATGTGGGAGTGCTGACGCTCATTGAGACAAGGGAACGCCTGCCTGGGAATATAACTCATGACTCCATATTTCGCAGCATCACTGAGTCGGACACGCAGGAGTACTTCAGTCGCCTCAGGGTTAAAATAGGTCATTGGTATTATAGATGCTATCTATTTTATGGAAATTCTTGGTAGGTTATTATGCAGATATTTAAGAGTGTTACGTGGCTTGGGAAAAAAATTGTTTGGAGTTTTGGATGAACCAGGAACATGTGATTTTTTTCTATTTTTGAATGATGTAATATACCTGATGTTCTGGTACCTGAACATTCACACTGTAACACACTTTTAGGAACAGACTGGATTCCAATAATGAGGACCGTCTGTGTTGCTTTGTGTGTGTGGTTTGGTTTTGTTTTGTTTTTTAAGATTTTATTTGTTTATTAGAGAGAGCATGAGCAGGAGGAGGAGCAGAGGGAGAGGGAGAAGCAGACTCCCCGCTGAGCAGGGAGCCCCCCACGGGACTCGACCCCAGGACCCTGAGATCATGACCTGAGCCGAAGTCAGACACTTAACTGACGGAGCCACCCAGACGCTCCTGTTGTTTTGTGTTTTTAAATGTTACACAAGTTGGTCATATTCGGGAAGTTTTTCCACAACTTATTTTATTTGCTTAATATTATTTGTTTGCATTATCCCTGTTGAGTGTGAGGTTCTTACTCATTCGTTTTCACTGTTGTGTAATACTCCACTGAGCGTTACCACAGCTTGTGTGTTCATTACTCTGTTGATGGACATTTAGATTGTTAGCTCTTTTTAACTGTTGCTACATAGTACCGCAGTGATAATCCTTACGTGGGTCTCCTTTGCTGAGATAATTTTGCCTGTATCCTGTGGCTGAGATTCTTCATCTCACAGTGATAGAGGTTTCCAGGTTCTTTCAGAAGTCCTTAGCAGTGTAGTCTCCCGTTCTAGTATGAAAGTTAGAGTTTCTCCATTTCCATGCCTTTTTAGGTATTGTCAGTCCCTTTAATTTCAGCGAACGTGATCTGTGTGAAACACAATCTTATTGTAGTTTTTATTTCCATTTTCCTGATTAGTAGTCAGATTGGTCGTTCATTTAGATGGGTATTTTTAGTTCTTCATGTTTTCTGGATAATAATTCTTTATCACTGTTGTCTCCCAAACTGAGAGACATGGCTTTTCTTTAAATCTTGTTTATAATATTATGCTTTATAAAAGTTTTCCCTTTTAATATGTTAGAATTTACATGTCTTTTCCCATATGGACAGTGTTTTTGTGCCTTAAACAATCTTCTCTTTTGTCTGTGTCAAATATATCTTCTGCAAGTGTTTATTGCTTTCTTCTACTGTTTTGTATCAGTGAATGAATTAATTGGTGGTATGTGTTTCTGTATGGTTGAGTGTGTGAGAGAGAGTTATTTTAGGGGTATTTTTCAGTTTCATCTTGGATTATCTAGGCTTTCTAGAACCGTACATTTTAATACTGCACTGTTTTTCAGTTTTTATATTTTGAAGAAATTTGCCTGGAAGGAATCAGGTTTACATCTGAGCTGCACCCATATTTCTGTCTTTGAATTTCCATAGTGCTGTGGATTGAAAATGGGGGGAGCTGAAATGAAAGGCTGTGTCTTTTGTAATACCCTTTTTCTCCCAAAAGCCCTATTTTACAACGTTATAATGTCACAGATTTATAATTTTGTCTCACAGAGCCCTTGTTTAATGTTTCAACACAATGTTGGGGCGCCTCGGTGGCTCAGTCATTGGGTGTCCGCCTTTGGCTCAGGTCATGATCCCAGTGTTCTGGGATCGAGCCCCACATTGGGCTCCCTGCTTGGCGGGAGGCCTGCTTCTCCCTCTCCCACTCCCCCTGCTTGTGTTCCCTCTCTTGCTGCCTCTCTCTCTGTCAAATAAATAAATAAAATCTTTAAAAAAAAAAATAATGTTTGAACACAATGTTTTGTCTAAAGTGTGTATGCAAGTCAATCAGTAGACTTAACTGCTAGATGTTACAGTTGGTGTCCGGTCCTAAAATATCAAACATATAATGAAATCTCTAAGCCTTACCTTTTCATTATAATTTTGACTGTCTCAAGTATTGTGTGTTACTCGATTTTGATTTTTTTCTTCATAACTGATGTGCAGCTACAGCACAGTACCAATGAGCATATAAAGTTTATTATTGCTGCATTCAGAATGTCTAATAATTTTTGGTTTTGTGAAGTTTCTGAGTCCTGTGTTAAATTTTTTAAAGATTTATTTATTTATTTTTGGAAAAGAGAGAACACCCATGGGGAGTGGTGGAGGGTGGGGGGAGGGAGAGAGAATCCAAGCAGACTCCATGCTGAGCACTGAGGTCGACACAGGGCTCTATCTCAGGACCCTGAAATCATGACCTGAGCTGAAATCAAGAGTTGGATGCTTAACTGACCGCGCCACGCAGGCGCTGCTGAGTCCTGTGTGATATTATTAGTGTTCACACTTTATTTTGTCCCTTTAGCAAACACGTTTGGTAATACAAAGATGAAATGGAATAAAGTATTAGAATAATACTGTTACAGAAAGAGGGAGACTTCCCCAAAAATGAACTTTCAGTTAATAGGCAGTGTTATGGGGCAGTAACTCCGAAAGCTTGTTGGCCAGGTGACACAGATCATCAACCAGTAGCCATGGGATGTCACTGTATAATGTGAAAGCTCACTAACCCTTCATGTAGTTTTTCCAGATCGGTGTCAGCTCCCCTGTTAGGACCCTTGTCTTGCTCCTCCATTGCATCTTTTTTTTTTTTAAGATCTTATTTATTTATTTGACAGAAAAAGAGCACAAGCAGGGGGAACAGCAGTCAGAGGGAGAGGGAGAAGCAGGCTCACCGAGCAGGGAGCCCAATTCAGGGCTCAATCCCAGGACCCTAGGATCATGACCTGAGCCGAAGGCAGACACTTGCCTGAGCCACCCAGGCGCCCCTCCTTTGCATCTTAAATAGTGCCTGTGTCAGGAACTTAAGAGTCAGTAATTGTTTGTTTGACTTGATTATTCACAAAACTGTTATCTGTCTTCCCAAAGTAGAATAACTCCACGAAAACATGGAGTTTTGGCTATCTTGTTCACTTTGTTGCTTCTGTTTAAAACGTGTTTGGCACATAGTAGGCATGCAGTAGATGCTTGGTAGATGGTTAAATGAATAATACTTTGGTGGCTTGAAGAGAGGCATTCTAACCTATGATTTAGTCCCTTATTATATTGTTTGTGTTCTTAAATGCTGAGGGCTTAAGAAATTTATATACCCAAGAGGATAAGATCCTTCATTCACTCATATAGGATTATTCTTGAATTGAAGCCTTATGTATACTGACCAACGTTCTTAGAATTATAGGACTTGGGAAAAAATATATGAGATTTAAGATTAATAATTTAGTTTTAAAAACATAAATGTATCTTTGATTTGATGCTGTTACTGATTTTCTCTTAGTGGGATAAAGCTTCATACTTTGATGGTACAGATGGTTTGGCCTTTGCTCTCCCTAACCAGGTCCTTTTGTAACCAGAAGCAACCATTCGTAAGCTCGCTTTCAAAGCCCGGAAAGCATTTGTTCCATTCTAACTGGCAGGTGTATCTCATCAGTAAAAAAGAAATGGAGCCTATGAATCATTGGAGGAACATTATAAATCAGATTAGGATAGAGAAGCTAAACTTAGTTTCTTATAAATAGGATTTATGTAACTATAAAACAGATTAGACTTGAATTAAAATATAAATATTTGCTTATCATTAAATATTCCAGTTCGGTTTTAAAGTTGTCCACTAACATCTATTCTATTTTAAGCAAAGATACGACCCATGTCAGAATGTAGGATTTATGACGCTGTATGTTTTCACAGGGGCTGCTGTTCTCTCTCCAGTTACGGGCTTAGTACGATTTTTCTCTTTTTTCCCTTCCAAGCCAGAGTTAGTGGATCAGAAATAGTTGTTTTGTAATGATAATATGGTGAGCTATGAAATGGTGAACAACTAGTTCGTCTTCATTTAAGATGAAATCGAAACTAAAATGTGACTTGAATTATTAGGGGTTAAAAAAAGAGAAGTCACTTAGCTTTGACACCTGGAAGACTTTCTTTTGTTTAATACAAGTGGGGTAAAATAATCACGATATTACTACTTTTAATTAGTTGCTAGTTTGTAGGGTCAGTTACAGGTACAGCATGTAAAGTTTAGCAGTGGCTATAAACCAGATATAAATAACAAAAACCTTGACAGTGTAAGCAGTGCAGACAGGAGGTGTGGAAAGGGGATAAAGGAAAGTGAGGGGCATGGAAGTGTATCCGTTTCTGTCATGTACTTGGTGGAGAGTCAGTCGTTACTATCTTGTTTATAAATCAGCACAGTTTGAAGTTAAGGAATCCTCTTTAGGTTTATGAAGGTGGCTGGCCACTAGAATTAAAAATAATAATATGACAAAGCTTGGTGGTGATTAGTCGAAGGGACATGGAAAGTAGCAGGAGCACAGCTGCCTGACCACACCACCATGTAGGGTTGCGGAAGGAGAAGCAGAGGGTAAGTGTGTGCAGCACTGCAGTGCTAGCTGTCAAAAGTGCCGGAAGGAGAACCTGGCGCTGCTTCTTGGGATGGGAATGGAGGTGGCTGGCGGAAGCGGGGAGGGGGGACTTACGTACTTTGTATTTAATATTCTGTACTGCTGGAATTTTATTTTGCCATATGAGTATGTTACTTTTATGAGTAAGACTTTTGTTATCAGATTCCATACTACATGAATAACTTCTATGGAAATAGATCTTGCTTAAAATATGATTGAAAGTAACGCTTAAACATATACACAAATATTACATGGTTGATTGTTAAGAAACAATCAATCTTTTTTTTTTTCTTTCTTTTTTTTTTTTTTTGTGGGAAGATGTGTTGCTCTGTGGTGAGCAGAGTGTAGAGCCTTCAGGAAAGCTGCTGCACGCAAGAGAAGTTGAGATCCATCCCCAACCCTACTTTGTAGGCACCCCCTTTTCTTCCTCCCGGCCTTCCCCACATTCTCCCTCCAGTTCCTATCCTTTTCCTGAGGAAGAGAAGGACATGCCACTAGATTGATGAGTAGACCTTGAAAGGCATCTTACCTCAGAACCGAAAGGAGGGAACAGTGGATGGGAAGTGCTGCCAGCGTGCTTGTTCATTGAGTGGACATACGGACTTAGAGCAGCCTGGAGAGCAGAAAAACTGACACCAAGGAAATTCTGACAAATTCCACTAGACATTTGAAATTCTAGCTTACACACACACACACACACACACACACACATCCATCCATCCAGTAATGGAAATTTAGCTGTAAGATCTGTTCATGAGTCAAGGCAAAATATGTCTGAGCAAAGAAACTAAAATTGTGCTTTTCCATTTTCCAGAGCTGTAATTGGCTGTATTTTATTTGTGGCCAAAGATGTAATTAATAACATGCACAGCACCCAGCTTAGTGTCTGACATCCGGTAGCCTTTTGATAAATTTGCTGAATGAGTGAATGAAGGCACACATGATCCATAACTGTTAGAAAATGGGTGGGTTCTTAAAGTATGTTGCTTGAGTAGATGAATGTTAAACCAAATGGCCAAATCATGGCACAAAATAAATAGGTGCATTTTACTAGGTAAATTTAAAAATGATGACAAGTGGGGCACCTGGGTGGCTGGGCTGGTTAAGCATCTCCCTTTGGCTCAGGTCATGATCCCAGGGTCCTGGGATGGAGGTGCCCTGTATCCTCAGGCTGCCTGCTCAGCAAGGAGTCTGCTTCTCCCTCTGCCCCTCCCTCCTGCTCACGTGCACAGGCTCTCTCAAATAAATAAATAAAATCTTTTTAAAAAATGACAGGTAGGGGCGCCTGGGTGGCACAGCGGTTGGGCGTCTGCCTTCGGCTCAGGGCGTGATCCCAGCGTTGCGGGATCGAGCCCCACATCAGGCTCCTCCGCTATGAGCCTGCTTCTTCCTCTCCCACTCCCCCTGCTTGTGTTCCCTCTCTGCTGGCTGTCTCTATCTCTGTCAAATAAATAAATAAAATCTTAAAAAAAATAAAAATGACAGGTAATTTTCCAGAAAACTGCACTTCTTGTACTTACTAATTTTGAAAGAACTGGGCCTATGTAGGCGCCTATTGGTGTAGGAGAAAAAAGGAATACCTTGGGCAGATTGAGGTTTAATTAAAATTAGTTTTGGCTCATTTGAATTAATTCCTATAATAGACTTGTTAATGAAGTGTTAAATGATCATCTTGAGAATCCCAGGAACTGTCAAAAGTTGATGTAGGAGAACTGAGAAACTTAAAAAAAAAAAAAAAAAATTCCAAGAGTCCCATGCTAAGAAGGCAGAACTGTTAAAGAAAACAATCTTTGGGGGTTGGGGGCACAGGGATAATTTCCTGCTTCTCCGCAGGAGGCTGACGGCTTTTCCATCCACTTGTTCTGTTTGGTGGACGGGCTGAGCCTGGGCACCCCTCTCCCGAGTCCGGTGCTTTCTGAGCCCAGGACTGTTTGGGTCCACTTTTTTCTTTATTACTGTTTATCTGCTTTTACCTAGTTTGTTTATTTCACTATTAGGAATTCATGTAAATATGGGGCACCTGGGTGGCTCAGTCGTTAAGCGTCTGCCTTCAGCTCAGGGCATGATCCCAGTGTTCTGGGATTGAGCCCCGCATCGGGTTCCTACGCTGGGAGCCTGCTTCTTTCTCTCCCACTCCCCCTGCTTGTGTTCCCTGTCTCGCTGGCTGTCTCTCTCTCTGTCAAATAAATAAATAAAATCTTAAAAGAAAAAAAGGAAATTCATGTAAATAAAAATCAAGTTTTCTAATAAAAAGTTTTCTTCTTACTTACATACAGTTTAACAGTGTATCTGACACCGAGAGTCAGACTAGATTACTTTATAACTGACTGCCTAGGATGCTGTTAAAAAAATACTGAATTCCACATTTATAAAACATTTATCAAGCATCTACTCTCTATCCTGTGGTGGGTTTGGGGTTGAGCAGTGCAGGGTTGAACAATACATCTACCTTTGAAAAAACGTACAGTCTAGTAGTAAGGATAGGATTCCAGAGAAGGGCTCGGCTCAGAGGCACAGGCAAATTCTTCCTTTGTTCAGCTTCCCCCTTTCTCCGGTTCCTCCTTCTGTCTTTTCTCCGAAAAGCTCCTTCTCTACGCTCCCCCCACCAAACTCTTAAACTTCCTTAAAACCAGCTCATTATTTGAAGCAAACTCAGGTCTTATTAATCTTACTACGTTCCTTATCAATCTTTCTAAGTGGATTTTTTCTATAGAAACTTATCACTCTAGTAAATTACCAGAAGGAAAAGAAAGATTTTCCTTTTGTAAATTAGCTTCGTCATTATCTAGCCCAAAGCGCTTTTTAACCAGTGGCTTAAGCTTTCTAAAATCAGCAAGCAATATGACCGCTTTATCAGTGGTGGAGAAATTTGCGGCCTCAGATGGTTCAAATTTTCTCAATATCTTGTCTCTGAATAGAAAGAACGTGCCTTCTGGAACTCCATCCTCTTCTTCTGAAGTTGCATTAATGATATTTAACATTTTATTAAAACAGACCTTTATAACCTCTTTCTAATTTTCTGATTTTTGGTCTGCTCATTTTCCAAAACACAGCTAAATTTAGTTGTGAGTAATCAGCCGTACAAATGAAAACCCTGTGGGGGCATTTACCTATCTGTTCCCTCTGATAACACTTTTAGTCTCCATCTCTGCTTCAGAAATTTGTTCAGAATACTCAAGAGCTTCTGTTGCGCTGGGGGTGGGGGTGGGGTTCTGCTTTTTCTTCCACTCCCAATCTCTTTCTTCCAAATCCAAATGCTAATAAAAGTTTCTCACCACAAGAGCGGTCTCTCCTTTTGTGTCTTGTTTCAGAGTTTGTTTGAAGCTAGCTGTTAAGATGCCCACAGGCAGCAGGCCTGGGAGCTAACCTTTGAACAAATGTAAACTTGTTCATTTAGTAGAATATTGTATTTAATACAAAATGTAAATAAGGAGTTTGAGGTTGTTCCCCTAGGACAGGAAAGGAGCCCTGTACTAGGTGTCCCTCATTTTGGAGATTTAGTAAGACGATATAAGGAAACTAATTGTTAATTAAAGTACTGTAAGACAAGAGTTGTTTGTTTTTTAAGATTGAAGTGGGTGAATTACCTTAGTTTTATTTCGTAATCAAATTTATTTTAAAGATTTTCCCCCCACAATTTGATTTATTCAGTTACTGTTTAGCTGAGACTTCTGACCATTACTTCAACCTATTCTTCTTATGACTTGTAATTTGTGAACCTTGTAATCCAGGCTCTGTTTTGTTTGAAGAATAACTTTCTAAACCTTAAGATGATTAGGAGTGTTTTTTTCCCCCAGAATTATTTTGGAGGACCTTGTCTAGGAGATTTGACCCTAGTTTTTCATCAACTTTGCCATTTATTGCTACAAGAATACTTAATATGTATAAACAAGTGAGAAGATATATGGACTCTGTTCTCAACTAAGAACCAGATACCCTCTGAAGCCTTGCCAGATTTGAGAGCTTTCTGAAGAGGAATTGATAAAAAAAAAAAAAAAAAAAAAAAAAAGTCATCTGTGGTTTTTCTGATTCTCTAAATACTTTACTCTGCCTGCCATCTCATTTGGTGGTGGAGCGAGGTTCAGAAGGACCTCATTCAGGTGTACTTTTGTGAGCCTCTGTTCTCAGACTTTGTCCATGGACCACGTTGCATCAGAGGCAAAGTTAGTGTGGTGGTTCCTGACCTTGCTTACACAGAGGAAATCTTCAAAATTAGTCATATTGCTGATGTCAGGGCCCCTTGCAGACCCTGAATTTCTGGGGTGTGAGGCCCCTGCAGGGTGTTAGTGAAAAGCACCCCAGATCTTAATGTGTAGCCAGGGTTGAGTACCATTGTTGAAGAGCTTGTTAGAAATGAGGATTCTAGTCCACTCTACCAAACCAGGGAGTCTTGGTGGACAAGGTCCTAGAATGTGCATTTTTAAGAAAACCTCAGTTAAAAATGCAAACTAATTTTTAAGGGATTTAAGGGCTATCTTTTTGTTTGTTTGTTTGAGCTTGTTTACACCAAAGAGAACCAAGAGCAGCTCTACTGAGAAGTGGTAACTTGGGAAGGGAAGAGAATTGAAAGTCCAGAGATAGGGTCTTTTTCTTTTGAAAGAAAATAAGGGACATGTTGCTTTGTGGAACAGGAGCTTGGTGGTAAAACTGAGTTGCCTGTTTTCATCGTTTTTTGAAATCTGGATGCCTTGAGGCTTTCTTCCAGAGAGCTGATGGTCCTTGCAGAATGATCAGTGGCATGGGTGGAGAAGTCAGAAACCAGTTAGGAAGGAAGGAAGAGAACTAAGAATTCAGAGACCCACGATCAACTCTTTAAGTCTCATTGCATTTATTTTTGTTTCACTTTTTTTTAATGGCCTATTAATTCAGAATCAAATTTTTTAGTATATAACCTACAGATGGTCTTGCCTGCTATAAACTTTAAAAAGTTCCGTACTGGTTAGCCTGTGAAACATCATGGCCTTGTCTTCCACCGCTGCAACTACAGGTTAATTCTGGCCTTGCCTTTAGTAGCCCTTGCCTGATTTGCTGACCCTCCTCATCTGAGGGTGGGTGCTTGAGTGCAGTACACAGATTTCCTCATCCCTGTAGTTTGTTCTAAAAGCAGCTTGTTGTGTGTTCCAGCCCCAAAGGACAGTAGGATAGTCTTTGGACAAATGAAGACTTTCTGTCCTGACAGTGAGGTGGCACCCTTTAAAACTCAGTTCCTTGGGGCGCCTGGGTGGCTCAGTGGTTAAGCGCCTGCCTTCGGCTCAGGTGGTGATCCCAGGACCCTGGGATGGAGCCCCGTGCCTCCGGCTCCCTGCTTGGAAGGGAGTCTGGTTTTGCCTCTCCCTCTGCCCCTCCCCTCTGCTCATGCACACGTGCTCTCTCTTGCGCTCTTTCTCTCTTTCACTCTTGCTCTCAAATAAATAAAGTCTTTAAAAAAATAAGTAAAACTCAGTTCCTTAATTTTTCGAAGGCACTTGGCCTCCTTTCTTCCTTTTGTTTAGGGTTCTCTTGTTTCTGGCTGTGCGGTAGCAACCATTCTTTGAAACTCTTGAACAACTTTAAGCCTTGGCCCCTGCTGCTTGGTGTGCATCCTGTGGCAGTCCTCCGGAAATCCTAGTTTTTGGACACTGAAACTAATTAAAGGATTAAGCTACGACTAGCGAGAGGGTGATAAACAGTGCTTGAGAGGGTCACTTACTGTTTAGTGCGTCGTGTTAGCAAAAACGGCTCTAGTTGCAGATGAGAGAAATAGCAGTAGTAATATGGGAGAGTAGAGTCAGATACTTGGCCAAGTTCTTGTAAGGAGACAAAGCACGGAAGTCGGCTTTGGAACAGTGTCCCTAGGGGAGGGAGAGACAGGCTGTCTGCTTTGATGTTCATTAGCTTGACAATTGCCTGAGCTGAGCGCTTTATTTGTTGCCAGTCTAGCAAAATAGGGGCTGCTTCTAGGAGATGGTGAACCTAGCTTCTACTCAATTTTGCTTCAGTGTTTAACAAAGTTACAGAACTCTCGCTTTCTGGAAGTCCCTTATAAATATCCCTTTTACAAGGCTGTTCACTGGACCACGAAAATAGCTTGTGAAGAGTGGGTCGGAGGTACGTTTATTTTCCTATTCCTTGGGTCTCTTAAGGACCTTAAAACAAAGATTTTCTAGTGCAATTTAGTTGGTACTTAAGGGGAACATGTTATTCAAATCAGTCTACCCTGCCTTCTAGCTAATATTTCTTTTATTTTTGTTTTAGGTAACATTTCTGGATAGGATACTTTATCCTTCTTTCTCTGAAATCATGTGAAAACGTGAACTCATAAATTCACATTCCTCCATGGTGTGGTGTGTTGAAATAGCTTCGCTAATGTTTTCTTTATATCCCATGCCCTCCTCTCTCTCCCGCCCTTACTTCCTTCTCTAGTCCTATTTAGTACTTGAAGATATTTTTAGGTATAGTGATCTTAATTTCTAATCTACAGGTTGAAATTCTGCAGCTGTTTATGTAGAAGTTAAAGAACAAAGGAGGACCTTTAATGATGGTTGATTTGTGTGTTTAGGCATTCTTTTGCTCCTCTCTCTCCTTTCCAGTAAGCTATGAGATCCTGCTCTTCCCAGTACATCCTGACTGGGTACTTGTGGCAGATGTACAATTTTTTGATCTAGAAAGTGCTCTGAGGAGTGGAAAGTGTTGTCTGCCGCCTTCTCCACCCACTTTAGAGCTGTCCATAGAAGGTGACCAGCCTCTACACTAAGGTAGCATCTAAATGTGAAAAAATAAAAATAATAATATGGAGTGGAAGTTACTTCATGGTTTAACCTTGTTAATTATCAGTATATTTCTGTTGGCATGGTAATCAACTTTGGTACTTATGTACTTATAAGATTCATAAGATAAGCAAAAGTTACCAAATTTTTAATAAGTACCAAGTGTTTGCCTCTACTCGTAGAAAGGTTTTCTTTTCTCCATTAATGGATCTTTACCTTTACTGCACTTACTCAGTTTTTAATTATTTAGCATACCCTGTTCTTGGAGGAATGTACAGTGTATGGCTACAAGATTTTTGGTCTAAGATACTTGCTGCTGTATATGATTTGAGTAATGTGTACCATTCAGTGATTCCTAAACAACACCCCATCAGTGGCAGGGTGGGGTCTTCCCTGGAGACCTAGAGTGCTATTTTTTGCCATTGATGAAGAGTAAAGGAAGTACGTAGCCGTTTTGTGTGTTCGGTATGGGAAGGGGGTTCTTATCTCTTCTTTATAACCAAAACTGTTTAAATGAAGTACAGTAATTATATGGGTTAGCCCTCTAATTCTGTGCTTATTCTTCAAACATTAATAGTGGGTTAACTAACTGGCTTTAACAGCAGTTAGAGATTATTTTTAATGTGTAAGTAAAAGTGTGGCCATTGTTCCAAGAAAATGTTCTATTAAGTATCATCTGAGTCCCATTGGGCTTGGGATAACTTGGTCAGAAGAATAGATGGCTATTTCTTGGACAGCATCCTAAGCTTTCTGAGGTATCAGAGTTGCAGTCATCATCATAAAGCATTTGCTGGACTTTTCCTATTTGGTGTTTTTATAGAGAGGAAGAAGGAGAGTGGAAAAGAGATATTATAAGAAATTGGCTCACATAGTTAAGGAGGCTTACAAGTCTCAAGATCTGCATTTGGCAAGCTGGAGACCCAAAGAGCTGATATAATTCTAGTCTAAATGCCATTCGTCTTGGGACCCAGGAAGAGCTGGGTCAGTTCAAGTCTGAAGGCAGAAAAAAACCTAACGTGCCAGCATGACAGGCAGGAGGAATTCCTTCTTATTTGGAAGGGACCATTTGTTCTTTTGAGGCCTTCAAACAATTGGATGAAGCCCACACACACTAGGGAGGACAATCCTTTTTTTCTTTTTTTTTTTTTTAAGATTTATTTATTTATGTATTTTAGAGAGATCGGGGGAGGAGGGCATAGGAAGAGAGGGTCTTAAGCAGATCCTGCACTGAGCGCAGAGCCTGACTCGGGGCTCAAATCTCACAACCCTAGATCACAACCTGAGTTGAAACCCCAAGAGTCGGATGCTTAACCAACTGTGCCGCTCAGGTGCCCGCGGAGGACAATGTTTACTCAGTTTTACTCAGTCTACCAAGTCAAATGTTAATCTCATCCCACACGTCCTCACTATCTGGTCGCTGTGGCCCAGTCAAGTTGACACATAAAACTAGCCATCACAGCGTTCTCAGTGGATTAGTCCACTTTTTTGAATACTAAAATTTGCCAGAAGTTTTCCAGGTTCAGTAGAAGTGAATAAACTGTGTTCTAGGCCTGTCAGTTTTTTCCTCCTCCATATTGTACTTGGCTGTGAAGACCAGCTTTGGGTTCTAAACTCTGGTGCTCTTCAATGTAAACAGTTTTTATATTATTAAGTTAGTTAACCTTATATTTTAGTTTCTATTTGTTAGTTGATTTTTAGTTGGTACCGTTGATGAAGTTTATACCCGGGGCAATTTGCTAGAAAGTAGCTCATCAATAACATGAATGGATATATGCAGCTCAGGGATCAGTCTGAAAGATCCCAAATGCAGGATTTTTCATACCAATTTAAATGTATTCATCTATTCATTCATTCTTTGTTTGGTTTATAAAACTAATACATGCTTATTTTCAACACCCAAATATTACAGATATGTCACAGAAAGTACAGTACCTGCGATTACAACCCATGTTGATTGTTTGGCATATAGTCTGCAGATTTATTACTGTTATTCCTTTTTAGCAGTAGCATATATAAGTAACACCACTTGATTAGAAGAGTTTGACTGGTAGTTATGGGAGGGAGGAAAATGAGAATACTTACGAACTTTTTAGCAGTTACTGGGGACAGTTTTGTTCTAGGGTTGTTAGACTCCGTAATTTTGGCAGGAAAAAAACCGGATGAGTCCTACTAGGATACCTGCCCTACCCGCTGTGTTTAATAGTGCTTAAGAATAACAAAAGAGAAGGAAATCACATTGTGACAGGGCTGTCAGCTTGTGAATTCTCTGTAAATGGGGACACTAATAATGCCATGTGATCATAACCAAGTTGGCTTGAATGTCAGAATCTTGTCATCATGGTAAGTGAAGTGTTCCATATTGTTCCAGCATTCCATGTGCAAACCTTCATCTGATAGCACCCCATATAAGGCTAATGTATTACAATGTTAATTCTCTCTGAAGTATTAAAAAAATGAAACAAAATAAGCCATTCTGTTACTGTTCGTGTTAATTCCTCCGCATAGTTTAAGAGTTGGTGAGAGTTGAGTCTAGCCCATTGCCCTCCTCAGCTTTAGACCAGTGAGAATTGCCCTGTGCCCCAGCAGAACACAGATAACTCTTGGGCAAGAGGCTGTTTCTCTTTCTCTTGACTTGAGCATTGATGGTGTCTTTTTCTGTTTTGTGTTTGTGTTCTGACAGTTTTGATGTATATGTAATGGCCAACAAATGTGCAAGTGATAGGGCTATCACACAAGTAAGGAATGAATTATGCCAGCTGTTCAAATGCACATTTCATGACTTCCAGAGGTTTCTTCAAGGCAGTGGTTGAGAACTCAGCTAGTAATGATCAGCAAGAAATAGAATTAGTTAGTGAAGGTCTTTGATACCGTGTAAAGCATCACAGTTGTCACTGCAGCCTGGGAGTATTGACCAGTGATCGTGAGGATAGTAGAAGAAGCAGTGGAATTGCCAGAAACCTGCCATATTGCGGAGGAGAAGCAGTCTCCTCTGTACCTGTCTGAAAGTACATCTCCTCCATGGGATTATGCTGGAACACATTTGCTTAGGGGTTATGTTATGTCCAGATCACACAGTCTCTATACCTAGATTTTTTGCATTTCTAAGCTCAAAACAGTAATTGAAATGAAAATAGGCCATGATAAGGCATTGCCTGGGAAAAGTTACTTTTGACAGATGAATGTGCTGCTTTGGGTTGAACTTGTTAGTTCTGTATATTTAAAATGATTGCAAACAGACCTGCTTAGTTAATTTTTGCTTATTCTTGGATTTTGCATGTTTCATGTATTTTTGGTTCTGCAAACAGATTATGCACATTTGTCATTCTAATCCACCTCTTCAACCAAACGTGTGTCATTTCCCCTAAATATGTGTTAGTCTTTTCCCCTCTTGGCGGAACTGCCGTATGTGAACTTAACGCCAAAATTTAATGTTAGCAATAAGGTAAGTCTGCTTTTAAGATACCAAAATATATTTCAGGGGCGCCTGGGTGGCTCAGTCAGTTAAGCATCTGCCTTCGGCTCAGGTCATGATCTCGGGGTCCTGGGAAAGAGCCCCACGGCAGGCCCCCTGCTCACTGGGGGGTCTGCTTCTCCCTTTGCCCCTCTCCACTCCTCATGGCTCATGCTCTCTCTCTCTCTCTCAAATAAATAAAAATCTTTAAAAAATTAAAAAATAAAATATAAAGTATATTTCAAATTCAAATGGAGACTTTCTTGGTTATCTGAGCACCACTGCTACTGTACCTCACTCTTCCTGCATCTGCACAGTTAATTGAGAAGATGTTGTTAATTTTATTAGCAGATAAGAGCTGTGTCTGTTACATTTTTATCTCTTTTAGTCTTTTTAAGGCATATTATTCCTTTAATTGATACCTGATCTTTAACACATCCAGAGAGAACTTCTTACTACCTCCTCTATTTGGTTTTGGCTTTTTTTTTGTTTTATTAGTTTAAAACACGATAAGATTTCATTCACTCAGCAATCACTTTTTGACTACTTACTGTGTGCCAGAAATGAAAAATGACATAGTACCTTCAAAAACTTAAGGCAAAACATTCAGTTTTTTGAATTCTAAAAATAAGCAACATCTTCCTAGTATTTCTTAATACCTCCTAACCCCTTCTGTGTTTTATTTTACTAATTTTTATTCTGTCCTTTTTGGTGTCTGATTAGGTTGTAGAGTTAGAAGAGTTAGTTAGCTTGCTTTTTTTTCTCTTTTTGCTCAAGATCTTTAGTACCTCCTTGGAAGACAAAGTATATATACTCATCTATTCCTGGCTTTTTTCCAATTTGAAGAAAGAAGAATAAGGCCTTAAAATATTATTATAGGTAAAATAATAAAAATAATAAATTCTTACATATATAAACATAAAATAATTGAAATAATGACTTTTTAAACACCATGTACAAGGCATTTTATTCAGCACTTTCCATTATTACTTGACTTAATCCTTAAAACAACTTTACAAAGTGGGTGAAATCATCATTGTCATTAATCAATTCCATTTTGCAGATGAGGAAACTGGGCTCAGAGAGGTTAAGTGACCTAGCCACAACTTTACAGCTAGTGGATACTGGAGCCAGATCATAAAACCAGATAGTCTGACCTCAGAGGTGTACCCCGCCGAAGAGCCAAACCAAAGCTCAGGAGTGAAATTTAGGAAGACAGTGGAGTTGTTAGTTCCTGTCTTTCTCAGAACTCCTTTTACTGCTTTGATGTCTTACTTCAAAATGGCTGTCCGATGTTTTCAGGCTTTAACATGTCAGTACACGCAACTCTGTATGCCTGTTCCAAATTAGGGGAAAGAATCTGTTTAGTGCAGGTAGAGACCAGGTTCCATCCCTGTTATGGTGAGGAGTGGTTTTCAGAAAACGAGCATCTCCTTGCCATCTTGAATACTTCAAATGCATGGGTAATTTACCTCATCTGGATGATAATTAATGGGTGATGTGATGGCAGAGATAAGGGAACACTGGCTAAAACTAGCTTTGGAAAGTCGATAGTATGGTAGAGGATGTAATATATGAGACGTATTTACAAATTGTAGTGTTGTGTGTTTAAATGTTGGAAATGGCAGCTGTGTCCTGTGTTATGTGTGAAGAGTATGATAAGGGATTAAAAAGTGGAGAACTAGAAACAGTGAGGGAAAACAAGAGGATCCTTTATTTCATCTTTGAAAGCTAAGCTAGAGGGTCAGATTGTGTAATGCTGTGGAAGATATAAATGGCATAATTTTAAGGGAAAGAATACACGAATGGAGGGAAGTAATAATAGTGAACATGTTATTGTGTTTACTGTGTAGTGAGCACTGCTTCACGTTTGTAAATAAATTCTCAGAACAAGTAATTAGACATAATTCTCCTTCTTTTATAAAATGCGGCAGCAGAGAGGTCAAGTTGCTTACCCGACGTCACAGAGTTACTAAGTGGTAGAGCCAGAATTTGAACCTGGATGTCCAGGTTCAAATGTCAGAATGCTTTTTGTGTATGAGATATTATTATTTGCCTTAGTGTAATTGAATATAGGTAATTCTGCTATGGAATCCAAATTAGTTTGAACATATAAAAGAGGGTATCCATTTTCTCAGAATATTCCAAGTTGAATATTTGTATATTCTTGGGGGAAGTCCTGGGGGGGGGGGGGCTGTATTTGTCCTCAGAGTTTGCAGTTCATTTTGAGGACAGGAGACCACACATGAAAGGTGTAAGAACAGAAACAGAAACTTATAAAAAGAGCACATAAATGACGTACAGAGTAATTTTTGCCCCCCAAAATTAAAAAAAAAAACATTGAGTTGCATATTTTAAATGGGTGAACTGTATAGAATGAATTATATTTTATTTATTTATTTATTTTTAAAGATTTTATTTATTTATTCGACAGAGATAGAGACAGCCAGCGAGAGAGGGAACACAAGCAGGGGGAGTGGGAGAGGAAGAAGCAGGCTCATAGCGGAGGAGCCTGACGTGGGCCTCGGTCCTTTAACGCCGGGATCACGCCCTGAGCCGAAGGCAGATGCTTAACCGCTGTGCCACCCAGGCGCCCCAGAATGAATTATATTTTATTAAAAAAAAAACCCTGACCTTTAGTGAGTGAACATTGTGGTAAAATATACATAACATAAAAGTTAACATTTTAACAAATTTGAGGTCTACAATTCATTGGCATTAAGTACATTTTACAGCGTTGTGCAACCATTACCACTGTCCATTTCCAGAATGTTCTCATCGTTCCAAATAGTAATTAACTTTTAATATGCCAGCCCAAGTTTGGAAGGAGTAGTCTTGATCTACTTGATTTTAAACTTTTTAGACTTTAAAAATACTTGCTCTTCCCAAATTGAGTTTTGTTTCTCTGAAGTTTTTAGCCTTTTCCATTTGTTTCCCCTAAAATGTGCTTTTTCATTTGTGTTCCCTCAGATAATGGCATCACTATTTATGAAGTTGTCCAAACAAGAAATCACTATTATATTTTCTTTGTTTCTCCGTTCCATATATTTAATCACGAGAGCCTGTAGATTGTGCCTCCCTAATATCTTTGAACCTGTCTCCTACTCTGTATCCCCACTGTGACAGACTAGAGTCTGTCTACTTTCACACGTATTTAATAGTCAGTCATAGAGGGATCAGTAGAGAAAAAATGATCTGGAAGAATTAAGATAAATAAACAATGTTGAAAATTAGGAATAGGAGACCTCCATGCAGAGAGTTCCAGTGCAGTGTGGTGACTCTTGGATGCCTTTCCTGAGCACTCCAGTCCACACTGGTCTCCTTCTTACCCAAGATTCATTCATTCATTCATTCTTTATTCTGTATCTACTCTGCACTTTAACGATTTGTAACACTTCTGTCTACCTTCAAAATATGTCCCCCATTCACTTTTCATACCTATGCTGCCACCCTAGTCGGAGCCACGGTCTTCTCCCATCCCCTCTCTGCTTCTGTCCTCACCTCTGTTTAAATGCAGCGCTCAGGGTGATCCTGTGGAAACATAGGAGATCTTATCAATCTTCTTTTTAAGAACTCTCCCGGGACACTCCTCCTTCTCAAAGTCAGAGTCTGAGTCAGAGCCTTTCGTACAGTGAAGACTACGAGTCCCTTGTGATCTGGCCCCTATGGACGTTCTGTATCGCACACCCCCTTGACTGGCTCAGTTCCAACCATGCTGGTTCACTCTGCTCTAGAAAATGCCAGGGGTGCTTTTGCTTCTGGGCCTTGGCACTTCATGGAGATAGTGTTTGGCTCATCCAGCTCAGCTCTCAAACCTCACTTGAGTGAGGTACTTACTTTTTGTTGTCCATCTCCCACATCGGAATGCATGCTCCTTGCAGGCAGTTTTACCTCTTAGTCCATTCAGTATATCCAGGGCCTGGATGTCTGGCACACACCGGGTGGACGGATGCACAGGACATATTTGTTTAATGTCTGTTTGCCTAGCACATAATACATTCTTCCCTTTCTGTGTAGTCGTCTTCTGGTGAGATTTTTGTCTTTGGTGTAAAGACTGTGATGCTACTTTTCTATCTCCTGTGTTTCTGTGCTAAAATAAATGAAATCTTTATTCTTTCTTTTCATGTACTAGATTTGTTTTTTTAGCAGTTTTATGTCTTAAAGTTAGATAAGGCTTCAAAAAATGTTAGTAGTCCCCAAATTCAACTTCTTTAGGTGTCTACCTTTTATTTCTTTAAGAAATCCTGAAGCAGGCTGTCGGGGGGTGGGGGGGAAGTAGGCAGGATGAGGAGGGGCTGATGAGCTCAGCGGCAGGTTAGCTGGGATCACTGAGATCAGTGGCCTGTGGCAGTTGGTGGGGGCGGGGGTGGTGAGAGGTGGGCAGAGCCTGAGGTAGCAGGCGACCCCAGGGTCTTCACTGAACTCAAAGGATTTGGTTGCCAAGGAGCCCAAGTAGAAGAAATACGGAGTTTAGAGCCTGAGAATTTTGAAACATTAAAGCCAGTTGATGGGTTAATTTTTCTTTTCAAGTGGCAGCCAGGAGAAGAACCAGCAGGCTCTGTAGTTCAGGACTCCAGACTTGACATATTTTTTGCCAAGCAGGTAATTAATAATGCTTGTGCTACTCAAGCCATAGTAAGTGTGTTATTGAACTGTACCCATCAAGATGTCATTTAGGAGAGACATTATCAGAGTTTAAAGAATTTTCACAAAGTTTTGATGCAGCTATGAAAAGGTTTGGCACTCAGCAGATCAGATGTGATTCGACACATACACAACAGTTTTGCCAGACAGCAGATGTTTGAATTTGCTGCAAAGACATCAGCAAAAGAAGAAGATGCTTTTCACTTCGTCAGTTATATTTCTATAAACGGAAGATTGTATGAATTAGGTGGATTAAGAGAAGGACCGATTGCTTTCTGTGCATGCGATCAGGATGACTGGATCAGCACCGTGAGGCCAGTCATAGAAAAAAAAGATACCAAAGTACAGTGACAGTGAGATTCAGTTTAACTTAAAGGCCGTTGTGTCTGATAGAAAAATGATGTATGAAGAGAAGATAGCAGAGTTACAAAGACAACTTGCTGAGGAACCCATGGATACAGATAAGGGTAATAATATGTTAAATGCTATTCAGTTAGAGGTTACCAAAAATCAGATGCTTATTGAAGAAGAAATACAGAAACTAAAAAGATTTGAAAATATCAGAAGGAAGCATAATTATCTGCCTTCCATTATGGAATCATTAAAGACTCCAGCAGAACACCAGCAGTTAGCACCACGAGTAGAAGAGGCAAAAGGAAAACAGAAGGCCAAGAAAGCACAGGAAACCAAGAAGATGCATTTCTGCTTCTGCATTTATGTCATGGAAACCATTAAGTGTAAAGAACTTAGAGGGGCGCCTGGGTGGCTCAGTCGGTTAAGTGTCTGCCTTCGGCTCAGGTCATGATCCCCTGGGATCGAGCCCCACATTGGGCTCCCTGCTCAGTGGACAGCCTGCTTCTCTCTCCCTCTGCCCCTACCCCTTCTCAAATAAATAAGATCTTAAAAAAACAAAACAAAACAAAACAAAACTTTGAGCAGCATCCTAATTGACTCTGCACGTTTGGCAATAGTACCAGTCTGTCTTGTCTTTGATGCATGGATTCTTTCCATACCTGCATCATGTGCGTGAACTGCATATTCAATAAAAGTGATGTTCAGAGTGTTGGTCCGGGGCGCTTGGGTGGCTCAGTCCATTAAGTGGCTGCCTTTGGCTCCTGTGTAATCCCAGGGTCCTGGAATCCAACCCCTCTGGGGGCTCCCTGCTCAGCGGGAAGTCTGCTTCTCCCTCTTCCTCTGCCCTTACCCCTGCTCGTGCTGGCTCACGCTCTGTCAAATAAAAAAATAAAATCTTAAAAAAAAAAAAAGTGCTGTCCAGTTCCATTATTTGACATTGGATCTGAGAACTTCTGTTGGTTCCCTGAATGTGTACTATCATAATGAACTTAGAAATGGCACAGATGATATTCTCTACCTGTAATTGTTACAATTACTCTCTCGATCTTTTAGCTCAGTTACGTGCTTAAATTTTATAAATGTCAGATCTTGATTAAACTGGATCTGTGTTTCTCCTCATCATTAATGGAAAAAAAAATCCGTATTTGTCTTTGATATCTAAACATTTTGAGGATTTTGAAACTGAGCTTTATCTTGAGGAAGTATGGTTTTAATGCAGCTCATTTGAAAGACGCAAGTATAGTTTTTAGTGATTTTCACTGCTGCCAGTAGAAAAAGTAATAAACATCCCAATTTTATTTTAGTAGACTTAAAAAAAAAATCCTAAAGTATATTCACAACTACTTATATGCACAGTTAATTTTAACTCTTACTTGGTGAACTTAGATGAAATAGTTCATCATTTACATGGAGTAAGTAATATGGTGTGAAACAAACTTACGTGTTCTATTCAGACTTTTGTAGATGTACATATTAAAAAAAAATAAGTAGCAGTTTTAATGGGGATTCAACATTCAGTTGTTTTCCTTCAGACTGCTGAAAACCCCAGAGACTTAAGAATATTTTTTATTACTGCTGGTTATCAAATCTAAATGTTCACTTGCCAACCCACTTCCTCTTTCTTGGAAGAAGTAAAAGTTATTTTTAGAACTCTGATTTCCTGATTAAGTGGAGTCAGGAATCCCAGTAATTCTCCCTATTAAAGGATATGCTTGCACATGTAAGGAATGTTCTGTTTACCTAGGGTTTATTTAGTTCGGGAATATCTTAAGTCCTGGGACAAGTCCAGCCTTCCCTAAATTGTCTGTCTGAATCTACTCCCTCTGCTCAGCTTTACCCCTTTTAAAATGGAAGTCAAACCTTTACTTTCCAGAAGAACCCATCCTTTTCTTCTGATTTTCAAAAGCATTAGTCCTAAGAAATTAATATTTTGCCAACATTACCGTATTTGATGGTCAGATTTTCAGATTTGAGTCTGTCTTAGAAAGCACAGTCTCAAGAGAACCTGTTTTTTTGTGCATTGATGGTAATATGCTCACCCGCAGACATTTAAGCTTTTTTAATCCCAGATTGACCTCTCCGGCAAACCCTTGTTCCTGCTGCAGTCTTTACAGTAGCATCATTTTAACTTGTTCTCTGCTGAGTAGTTCTGTGCCCCATCACACGCTGATAATTCCAATTACAAGGCCCGTAGCTCTCCTAAGAGGCAGCGGGAACCAGTAAGCAGTGGGAACCAGGCTTGTTAGCAATACTTTGTGCCAGCCTTTCCTCAGTTTCTCCCTCTTGCAAAGTATGTGGAAGAAAAACCTAATACTAAAACATCTAGGGGAAAATGGCTTTTTGAGAATGAAAGCAGATGCACAGGTGGAAAATATTTTTATGGCTGATATTGTCTGATTTGTGCCTTTATTCATATGATCATTTAAAGAGAGAAAGGAGGACAGAAAGGAAGGGCCAGCCCCTTTATGCTTTTATTTCCTGCCTCCAGGCAAGGGCTTTAACTCAGTAAGTACTGTTTTCATAACACTTCCTCTGTCTTAGAAATTCCTGGAACACCCAACACCAAAAATTTCAATATTTTTCCAGGTTTGTCTTAAATAACAAAGGCTGGCAGGAGAATGCCTGAGACCACCCCGTAATATCTAGATGGTTCTGTTTGATTTTGTTTTTTAAGTAAAAGGGTGATTTTTTTTTAAAGGGTGATTATTAAATAGTAGTTAGATATATTTAAGATTATAAATTGAGGGATCAGAAATGTAATCTCATTTCATTTTTTTAAACTTCATTTGATTTTCCAAGTATTTGAATGTTTATTTTTACTTTTATCTAAGTATTAACATTCATACAATAACATGCACAAATCTTAGGCATACAGTTCAGTGAATAGACACCTGTCTAACTACCACCCAGATCACAAGACAGAACATTTCCAGTTTCCCAGAAGGCTATCTTGTGCCTCTTCCCAGTCTCCATTCCTCCTTGCTAGAGATAATTTTGACACTATTTTGACTTCTATCACTGTATATTAGTTTTGCCTGTTCTTGAACTTCATATAAATGGAATCATACATACAATACATATAACCACTCTTTTGAAGCTGGTATATGTTATTCATCATTATGTATTTTGAGATTTATCTTCATGTTTGGGTGGAACAATATAGTTCATCTGCGTTGCTGCCTAGTATCAAACAATAAATATTGTTAGAATTATTACTAGTTATTCATTGTGCTGATGGACATTTTGGTTGTTTCCTGATCTGGGCAGTTAGTAAGAGTGGCACTCTTGTTTGTGTCTTTTGGTACACAATTCTGTGGGGGTGTTTGTACCTAAGAATGGACTTGCCAGGTTGCAGAATAGACGTATGCTCAGGTTCAGCATATATTGCAATTATTACAGCGTCCCAGTTCACAGTCTCACTAGCAGCATCTTGAGAGTTCCATATTCTTGTCAACACTCAGTATAACCTTTCCAACACATTTTAATACATTTAAAAACACATTTCCAGGGGGGATTAGAGATGGAAGTGGAGAAAAGAAGAAACGTTATTTATTCTTACTCAAATTAGGAACTGTATCATTTTATATTAAATGTGTTTATTCATTTCTTCTTTTGCCTTGCCTTCTCAACCCAACTCAATATTTTGACAATATTTACTACATTCTACCCAAGAAAAAAATGTATTAAAAAGGCAGGAAGAAGACCTAAGCAAGTGGAAAGATATCTGTGCTCACAGGTTGGAGGACTTAGTATTGTTAAGATGACAGTACTTCCCAAGTTGATCTATAGATTCAGCAATATCCCTGTCAAAATCCCTGCTGCCTTTTTTGTAGAAATTGGCAAGCGAATCCTAATATTCATATGGAAATGCAAGAGACCTGTAATAGTCAAACTTGAGAAAGAACAAAGTTAGAGGAGTCTTTCGTCCCAAAGCTGTAGTCAAGTATAAATACATAGACCAAGAAATACAACTGAGAGTCCAGGGGCACCAGGATGGCTCAGTCACTTGAGCAGCTGACTTTTGATTTCAGCTCAGGTCATGATCTTGGGGTCCTGGGATCGAGCCCTGCGTCAGGCTCTGTACTCAGTGGGGAGTCTGCTTGAGGATCCTCTCTCTCCCTCTGTCCCTTCTCCTGCTTGCTCACTCTCTCTAAAATAAATTTAAAAAGATATACAACTGAGATTCCAGAAGTCAACTTTTATTTATTTATTTATTTATTTTAAAAAAGATTTTATTTATTTATTTGACACGGAGACAGCTGGCGAGAGAGGGAACACAGGCACGGGGAGTGGGAGAGGAAGAAGCAGGCTCCCAGTGGAGGAGCCCGATGTGGGGCTCGATCCCAGGACTCCAGGATCATATCCTGAGCCAAAGGCAAACGCTTAACAACGGAGCCACCCAGGTGTCCCCAGAAGTCAACTTTTAAATATGATTAGTTGGTATTCAACAAGACAGCCCAGTGGGGAAAGAATAGTCTCTTTTAGTGGATGATTCTGAGACAACTGCATATGCACATGCAAAAAAATGAAGTTGGACCCCTACCTCCCACTGTATACAAAAATAAGTCAAAATGGATCAAAGGCCTAACTGTAAAAGCTAAATTTTATAAAACTGTTATAAGAAAGCAATGTAAATCCTTATGACTATGGGATTAGACAGTGATTTCTTTTTTTTTTTTTATGATTTATTTATTTTTGAGAGAGAGAGTGTAGGGAGGGCAGAGGGAGAGAGTTTTAGGTAGACGCCTCACTGAGTGCAGAGCCCAACTTGGGGCTCAAGTCAGGTCTACTACAGATCAAGGGACCTGGGTCAGGAAGCAAAGAATGCATAAGCTTGAAGCAGTTTAACCCTTAAGACCAGTTGGAGTGCTGTTATGAAGGAGGATACAGGAGGAAAGGAAGTCTCCGGGCCCCACCACTTTCCCTAGGAGCAGATGGACAGGGCCCAAGAATCCAGGAGCCGAGTGGCCTCCTGGGCTGGGGTGGTGGAGGCAAAATTAGTGAAAGATCCTAAGAGGCAGGTAAGTCTCCAGGGGGTGTTCCAACAGGTACTGTCAGTGACTTCAGCTGTTCAGTTCTCCTTTTTCATTCCTGTTAACTACCATTCCCTTTTCAGACCTACTTACTACAGCAGCTAGAGTGGATCAGTGAACAATGAGTGGTTAAGGGCACAGTCTTAGAAACAAGAAGAACTGGTGGGGCACCTTGGTGGCTCTGTCAACTCAGTGAAGCCTGCGACTCTTGGGTTTCAGCTCAGGTCGTGATCTCAGGGTCAAGAGATCGAGCCCTGCGTGGGGCTCCGCGCTCAGCAGGGTCTGCCTAAGACTCTCTCCCCCTCTCCCTCTGCTCCTCCCTGCCCCTCTAAAATAAATAAATAAATCTAAAAAAAGAAAGAAAGAAAAAGAAAAGAAAAGAAAAAGAGAAGAACCAGGGAGTTCAAATCGTGGTTCCTCCATTGGAGTTACTTAGCCTGCCTGGGTTTAGTTTCCTCAGCTGCGAAATAACTCTTAAACTTGCCTGTTTCTAAAAGGGAAAGGAGGGCAACCCTACTGAGTCTGTTCTTCCTCTCAGAAATTACTCACGTAGGAACGATGCTGTGATTTAAGTATTGAACATGAGAGGAATTTTAATTCTCAGCCTCGGTGTACCTGTCTCTCTTGAAAGTGTCATTGTGATTTTTCATCCGAGATCTTCTACCATGCAAGTAATTGACAGTTCTCGGAACTGCTGTGAAAGCAATAGTTAAGGCAGACCTGAATCCCTCTTCACCTCAGCCCCAATACTTCCAGGCTAGCAGGAGATTGAGCTGTTGTCCTAACACTGGATTCAGATGTAGCACCACTAGTATAAGAGAATGCCAAGTTAATTTAGATTAATATGAATCAACATACTCCTCCATTTGTTGATGGTAGACTATAAAGTAGTATCTTATCAGGAGATAAGGCTGGACGGTAGCTGACATGGTAATATTTAGAGAGAGAGTGGTTGAAACAGAAAGGAAAGGGAAGAATTTACTGAGCCTGGCACCGAGCTCACTATACTACGTACTTTCTATGCCTTGAAGGGAACAGTACTAAGAGTTTCCATAAGGACCATGGGAATAGCCTTTGAAAACATAGTTTGCATGTGATCTCATTTACCTGATATTATAGAAACACTTGTTTAAGAGATCTTTGAGATAAAACCTCATTGTAGATTTCAGTGGCAATACATGCTTAACATACACAAAGTAAACACAGAATGTCTGCATTCTGTTTTTTAAAAAATACTTTTCAAGAGAAAAACCACTGGAGTGAAACATCATTCCTTTCCACTCCGGAGTATAATCCAACCACAGTAAAATAGTAGAAAAAGTAACTTCCAAATAGCAAAAATGAGACATTTGGATGGATGATTAAACTAAAAGATTGATGGTTAAGTTCAGTTCTTAGACATAAAGTATTAAAGAGCTACTATGTGAAATATCCATAATGTAATGTATTTGATAGTATAAATTAGAACAAGGTGATGGGTAGTATTTTTCCATATTTTATCCTGCCTTAGGACCCTTACCTCATGGTTAATGCTGAAAACTAACTGAAACCTACCTTAGGGCTACCTGTTTTGTTTGGGGGACCCTCATTTAAGAACACCCTTATCTGCTTTGAGATTATGACCTTTAAGAAGAAGGGGGGAGGGGGAAGAAGTCTTCAATTTCGAATTCTTCCAGCCCATTATAATTAATTGGAGAGTATAAGTCTGAAGAGTAGCAGTAATTTTATTTTATTTTTCCCAGGAAAGCAGATTATATCAGCATATCCAGGAAATCTAAGAAGGTTAGGAGCTGTATAATGGAGTATGATGTGAGTTAGGGGATCCGCTCTGGCTGAACGTCATTTATATTTGTGTCCTTTATTTTGAAGGATTTCAGTTAACACCGGAAGTGTTATTTGTGAAGTTGCAGACTCAGGCACATTTTGTTGATCATGTTATAAGTTACATAACAGCTCGTCAGCTAAGTTGACAGTTACATTGCTCTTTAAGCAGGTGCGTACATGCTATATTCTTTGAAGCGTAGTTCTGAGTAGTTAGCACTGATGCCGTTTACGACAAAATGCTGCCTTTTGTACCCCCTTACTTTGTACATAGGTCTTATCCCATTTTTTTAACCAGTCCTGAGACTTTAGAAAATTTGTAGCTCCTAGAACAGTATCTGTTCTGACTGATAACCTGTCTGGGAGGGTTTATGAAATTTTATTTGAGTAATAATCCAGTAGTTCCTTCAGATGTTAAGTTTCCATGGCTGAGAGTCCTGAGGAATCTGGGTTAAGACATGATAAAATAGACCTTTTGGAGAAATGTAGTTGGTTCAACTTCACTATCTTATTTGGCAGTGGTTAATAAATACAGCTCCATATCCTATTTTGTAAAAGTGATATAAAGTTATTAAAATAGGTTATTAATAGGTAGATCATTGTGATGCCCCTCCTTTTTAGGTTTTCTGTTTCCTTAAAAGAATTAAATCTAATGATGTCATCACAATCTATTGATCCTTCATTACTTCCTAAGCATAAAATTTATTGCAAAGAAGTTGAGGACGAAACATGACCTATTAAAGTTACCTCTTACAATTTCTGAGAAATTGAATTATGTACTCCTGTTTCCTTTTCTTTATTTTATACCAAGCTGTAGATTTTTATTGAAGAACTCCACAAACACACAGCCACAGAGTGAGGCTCAGTTGTAAACTTCGGGAGAATCAGTATAGAGGTTTTCTCAGAATTGCTTTGATGCTTTTTATCATCTTTAAAAGTAAAGATTTATGTTGGAAAAGTAGAGAAGAATGCTGACCTCTTCTATTACCATCTGTGTTCTTAAAAGGGTAAAGACATTTTAAGAGTTAGATTTTTTTTTTAAATAAGACTAAACCTTATTTTTACACTTCACATGTTTTAAATCCCTATTAGCAGGGCACCTGTCTGGCTCACTTGGTAGAACATGCAACTCTTGATCTTGGGATCGTGAGTTTGAGCCCCACGTTGGTGTAGAGATTGCTTTAAAAAAAAAAAAAAAAATCACTGTCAGACCATTCTTCCAGCCCCATTTTAACTTGCTGCAACTCTGTGATAAGAAAACTCCTTAGAACTGAGCTAGGAGATTGGACTTAACTAGCAATTAACACTTCTTGCATTAGTATTAACTAGTATTTTATTTTTTTAAGGATTTTATTTATTTTGGACAGAGAGTGCGCATGCACATGGGAGGAGGGGTAGATAGCGGGAGACGCACACTCCCCGCTGAGCAGAGAGCCCAACATAGGGCTGGATTCCAGGCCCCTGGGATCGTGACCTGAGCCAAAGGCAGATGCTTAACCAACTGAGCCACCCAGGCGCCTCTTAACTAGTATTTTAGATGACAATATTTAATTCAAAATGGGTAACTGTGTTGTCTTTAAAATTCAGCATCACCTTGAGAATAAGGAATAACTACGTAACTACTTCCCAAGATGTATAAGCACCAGAGCTTACTGATTTGTCTGCAATTATGTGTCTACTTTTCCTGTTATTGTCTTTGAAATTCTTAGGTTGAGCCACAAGAAATTGCTGTTTTTAGGTCACAAATAGTCAAATGTTGGCAGTTTCGTGGTTCAGGCTACGACTTTTGTGGTTTAAATAGACCACTTAATTTGTGGGATTCATTGCGATTGCCATTTCTGATTGAACTGACTTCCTTCTTTAGCACTGGTCTTGACACTTCCACTCAGTCTTTATTCCTGCACTCACCAGCAACGATTGCAGTGTGTTGTTCTGGGCGAGTTTATTGGAAGAACTGCTTTTCACTTTCTCATACTTGCCCTGTGTCTCGCTAGGCTCCTTCACCCATTCATCCCTACCCCATTCATTTGCCAGTAAGTGCTGCTTTAAGAAAAAGCACAGATACTCTTACCCAGTAAAGGGCCGAACACTTTAAAGTTTGAAAAATACATAATTGCTTGGTGTGGTGTAGAAGAAAAAGCACTGACAGAGTCAGAAAACCTTGATCTGCCTCCTGAAAGAAAGGCCTTAGAGAAATAATTTAACATCCCTGGGCTTGTTTCTTTGTGTGTAAAGTATAAATAGTACATTCTTTTATTATACCCATTTAAAAGCAGTTAGGATCAAATGAAATTGAGCTGTTAATTCTTTTTTTATTATTTTCATTTTATTTTTAAATTTTATATCAATTCCAGTATGACCAGGATGCTTAAATTTTATGTTTAAGAGAGAATTCTTTTTAATCTAAACTTCATAGCTGCCAGAATGAAGGTTGGTAATCTCTGATGTCCATTAACATGTGAGTGGATAAACAAACAAAAAAATGGTGGTGTATTTTTACAAAGGAATACTGTTCAACAATAATGGGGATGTGTAAGTTTGGAAATTTTAAATGCCTATTCCCACGGTCTTCAGGTTGTTATGTGAGTGTCATATTAGATGTATTTTCTTCTGGGACTTTTCTTATCAGGGAGCAGGTGGTGATGAATAGTGAGACTGAGATTTTCACTTCCTTTCATTAAAGAAAACTTGCTTAGAATGATATAGTAATTGGAAAAGTTAAGGACTTCGGCACCTGGGTGGCTCAGTGGGTTAAGCGTCTGCCTTCCGCTCAGGTCATGATCCCAGGGACCTGGGATTGAGCCCTGCGTCCGGGCTCCCTGCTCACTGGGGAGCCTGCTTCTCCCTCTCCCTCTGCCATTCCCCCTGCTTCTGCCTGCTTTCTCTCTCT
The DNA here is from genome assembly GCF_023065955.2 of Ursus arctos. NCBI lineage: Eukaryota > Metazoa > Chordata > Mammalia > Carnivora > Ursidae > Ursus > Ursus arctos. The sequence continues at coordinate 23,914,358 of NW_026622930.1, forward strand.
CTCAAATAAATAAATAAGATCTTTAAAAAATAAAAAAAGGAAAAGGAGAAGTTAAGGTCTACATCCTTAAGATTTCTTTTTTTCCTTGATCATTTTTCTTGATGTTCTTAGAATGAGAAAAAAAAAAGATTTTAACTAGTTGGTTTGTGATGAGAAAAAGGTAGCAAGTTGCAAAATAATAAAAGTGGGTGCAGAAAAAAATGTGTACTAATATGCAGGTATATCACTAAATTCAGCGCCCCCCCAAAAAAGTTCCCTCATACTCCTGTGCTGTCAGTCCTCTCTCCACTCCCTGGCAATCACTAATCTGTTTTCTGTATCTATAATTATGTCTCTTTTAGAATTTCCTATAAATGAAGGCACACAGTGTATAATCTTCTGTGTCTGGCTTATTTCATGTAACATAATGCTTTTGAAATTCATCAGCGTTGTTGCATGTATCAGTTGTTCATTCCTTGTTATATATTTCCTTTCTCCCTTTATCGTGTTTCCTCCACCTTTCTGAATGTATGCAGGGTATTTATAATAGCATTTTGTACATCCTTGTCTGCTGATACTCTGTTATTTCTGGTCTGTTTCTGTTGATTGACTTATCTCCTGGTTGATGGGTCATATTTTCCTGTTTCTTTGAATGCCTGGAATTTTTTATTGTATGCCAGACGTTAAGTTTTACATTATTGGGGGCTGCGCTTTGTTGTATTCCTTTAGGTAGTGTTGCACTTTGTTCTTGATATCAGTTGGATCCTTCCCAGACTTGCTTGTAAGGTGTTTTGCTTGCTTTTAGTCTAGGGCTAATTTCACCCCACGGCTAGTGTGATTCTCAGGTCTTTCCATTTGGGGAGGTGAAAACACAAACTGTTGCCAACTCCATATGAGCCCCAAGGAACTGTTGACTCTGCTTCTTTCTGGTGGTTCTTCTCTAGCCCCAGGTGGTTTCTTCTCATGCAGAGCGGATAGCATTCTGCCAAAGGCTCAAGGAGACCCTGCTGCAGACCCCCCCACCTCTCTCTTTGCTCCTCTCTCCTCTCCTGTATGCTGCGGGACAAATCTAGCCACCTTTGCATCCGCAACTGCAACTCTGATCTCTGGTATCCTCGCCTGACCAGACAGGGTTCCTCTCCCTGAGCAGCAGCCTGGGACCTGCCTCTAGCCAGTCAGGGAGCAATCCACAGGCTCGTGTTTTGTTTTCCTTCTCCAACAGCACAGCCCGATGCTGCCTATGGACCGGTGTTTGAAAACCATTTTATATACATTTTGTTTTATGTGCTTTGTCCAGCTTTCTGTTGTTGACAGCAGAAAGGTAAATCTGGTCCCAGGTACTCACTCCTGGCCAGAAATGGAAGTCTCTTTTCCTAAATGTAGAGTAAGCATGTATTGGTTATTTCTGGGGAAAAGCTTGGGCACAGGGTCATCAGTTCTCGACATACTGAAACGTAACACACTTTAATGTCTGCTTTATTGTTGTGAGACAGGAGTGGTCACTGAAGTGGCGTTCTTCAGCGCTCACAGTAAGCCAGTTGCAGCTTGAGTGTTATTCTCTGGTCAACTTGAAATTATTTGCACAAAGTATTAACTGTGGGCTATTTGCAGCTGTAGCCGACTTACCTAGGGTAGCTTTTCATCAGTGAGTGGATGGAGAAGTTGGTATTCTAAGGCCATTTGTTAAACACCTGTATTTCTGATCAACTGATTAACTTATCTTTTGAATTGTATGATATTTGTATTTTTTTAAAACGTGAATTTGTTGGCTCTCTAATATATGTGAGAAAATGACTGCAGCCTTCTCTCATTTGTATTTGTGGTTGGGAAGACCCTAACAGTTCTTAGCCCTTCGCAAGCTGATGTTTTGAGTTTAGGCTTACTCTTTAGAGCAGAACGATGCTGTTCATAGACGGACCTACCATAACGTCAGAACCCAGTCCAGATGTTTAGTTAGTTAGCAGTTTGAGAATTGCTTGTTTTAATTCATCTGTATTTTAGGGAAGATGAACAAACTAGGAATAAAAATACGATTTTACGTTACTACGGATACACTACTGTTGTCTGAGAGAAGTTTCAGGGAGATGGTGACATAAAGTCAAACTCCTGAGAGGAGGATTTGGGGCTCTAAATGGCTCTGTATCTGGTCGTATGTGTAAAATTATTTGCAGCACTGTTCATTGGAATGAACATGGAAGTTGAGAGACCTAGATTCTAGTCTCAACTGTGCCTTATTACCATGTCTGCGGGCCAGTCACCGCCTTTGTGAGAGTCGCCTAATCTATAAAATGAAGAGAACAGTGAATATTGCACCTCCTGTGAAGGGATGGCAGAGCGTTAAATGAGGTGTATTGATGAAAAATGTGGAAGGGTGCTCATGTGCCATGACAATGCTAATCGTCAAACTTCATATTGTGTGTTGCTACAAGATCTGTTGGGAACACCTACTGTGACAGACTACAAAGCAAGATTTGTTCATATTTCATACAGTTTGTTATGTGAAAATATTTTATGTTAGAAATGAGGAACCAAACATAGGACTGATTGATGGACTGGAGATAGATTGCTGTCTTTTTTCCACTCCTTTTCTCTTAGTGTTATTTGTGTTTTCCTCCTCATGATTTTCCAGGCAAAGAGTGTATCCAGCAGTTGGCTGAAAACACCAGGTATTTCAGGAGGCGTCTGAAAGAGATGGGCTTCATCATCTATGGGAATGAAGACTCCCCAGTGGTTCCTTTGATGCTCTACATGCCGGCCAAGATCGGGTATGTTCTGTTGCAGGCCGCACACTGGCTTCGTTAGACTTAAGGCTCCCAGGATACTAGGCTCAGGCTTGTGTATTCTGTTAGGACAGATTGTCTTCGGCCTTGTTATGTTAACCTTCTAGATTTGCTAGAAATCCCATAGGTTAAATAGTGGATTCCAGCTTATAAAATATGTTAACATGTTAGTCTTTCATGAAACAAATACTGAGTTTAATGCTTTCTTCTAGGAGATTGGGATAGATTGGTGGACAGAACACAAAAATAAAAATCCCTGCCCTTGTGGAGCTTTTGTTCTAATGGGGCAGGAGTCAGACAAACCTAATCAATAAGTTACATAATTTGTCAGAAGACGTTACATGTTAACGTTAAGGGGGAAAGTAGAGCAGGATATGGGGGACTGAGAGTGCCCCATGGGCAGGCAGATGACAGTATTAAACGGGTGGTCGGTGGGGAGCCTGCGGGGAAGGAAGGGCGACATCTGAGCTTGAAGGAACAGAGTTAGCCACTTGGAGAAAGAAGTTCTGTGCAAAGGCCGTAACACAGGAACATGCTTAGCCGATTGAGGAAGAGCAAGAAGGTGTGTGGAGCTGAAATGCAGTGCGCAGGGGGGCGTAGGGGCCGCGAGGTCAGGGCATGTAGTTGCATGGCTACCCAAGGTGCAGATTACACCAATTTCATTGGTTTATGCAACTCATGCATAATGGAAAGCCTTGCCCTGGAATAGCTTCCAGTGTATTCGAGAAGTGCAGGTGTATAACGAAAGCAGAAGTCGTTTGGAAAGTAATGCGAAGTGAGCAAATACAATTATTTGCAAAACAGTTGTATGCAAAACTGCATCAGAGATGTAAAAGAAAGGAGTTATCTGCTTAGTGTAGACTCAGTAAAAAAAAAAAAAAAAAAAGAAAGAAAAAAAAAACACACATCTTTTCAGATTTATGAGTTTTGACTAGATCTTAAATATAAAATTGGAGTAGAATCGTTTCTCAGGTTTAATTGAACTCATTAAAGGAGCAAATATTTTTATTCATCTTTGAATCCCAGTGCCCACCAGAGTCCCTGGCACTCGAGGGCATTCAGTAAATGTTCATTAAAGTGGATATAGAGGAGGGAAAATTATAGCAGGGAAACTGGAGGTAGGGTGATTCCAAAGATAATAAGAGGGAAATTGGGAAAAGGTGGCCACTGAGGGAAGGAGTTCGGTTTTCAACAGGAAGTCATATGCGCGTTTGACTTTCAGAGGGAATGGAGAGAATGAACCAAAGCTAAGGTGTAGGGTTCTCTCACTCTTCTTTAAATGGAATTATCATAAACAAAGAGCTGTCTGGTCTGGAGGACTTAGTCTAGAACTCTTTCTTCAGAGAGAACTGTGTCTAACCTAGTCTACAGAGGGGAAATTGTGTCCATTATAATTAAGATTTAGAGAGGGTGAGGCAAACGGAAATGAAGAACTAGACCATTTGGGAGGGAGGGTGCGCTGAAGATGCAGGGTGCTCGGGGTCAGAGGAAGTACTAGGAGGAGTGGGGAAACGCTGCCTCTTATGTAATTAGTTACTTGGGTAATTAAAATGTGGGGGATTTCTTATTCTCAAAGAAATGCTGTAAAATGCTAAGGGAAGGGGTGCCTGGCTGGCATAGTCAGAAGAGCATGCGACTCTTAGCTCAGGGTTGGGTTCAAGCCCCACATTGGGTGTAGAAATTACTTAAACAAATACACTTTAAAAAAAAGAACCTAAGGGAATAGTCAGGAAGCAACATAATTAGCAAATAAAATTTACATGGAAGTTAGACTTTTGTTACTTAGGATACTATGTTGTGTAAGGTCACGTGCCACCAGTTTGGCTTGGGGTGGGGAGTTAAAGGTTTGTGTAGTCTGGACAGTCAGGTGAAGCCTTGGGATGAGTTTGCCTCACAAAACCAAAGGAAACCCTAAATTCCAAAGGCACTTAACACCCAAGTGAATCAAAGAAATACCTGGTCTTTGGGACACCTGACCGGCTCAGTCGGAGGAGCGTGTGACTCTTGATCCCGGGTGGTTGTAGAGATCACTGAAATAAATAAACTTAGAAAGAAAAAGAAGCGCCTGGTCTAGAGGGCTAATGCTGGTCGGCCATTCTGCCAGCAGAAAGATGTCCACGTTACAGCAGATCCTCTGCATCCCTAATCTTTTCTTTTTTTAAGATTTTTATTTATTTATTTTCAGAGAGAGCACAAAAAGGGGGAGTGGCAGGCAGAGGGAGAAGGAGCTCCCTGTTGCACAAGGAGCCCAATGCGGGACTTGATGCCAGGACTCTGGGATCATGACCTGAACAGAAGGCAGACACCCAACAGATTGAGCCACCCAGGCGCCCCTGGCAATTTTTTTTTTTTTTTTTTTTAAAGATTTATTTATCCATTTGAGAGAGAATGTGAGTGCCAGCAGTGGGGCAGAGGGGGAGGGAGACAAGCAGACTCCCCACCGAGAGCAAAGCCCGATGCAATGCTGCAATGCAGGGCTCAATCCCAGGACCCCGAGATTGTGACCTGAGCCAAGAGTCAGCTGCCTAACTGACTGAGCCACCCAGGTGCCCCTAAATCTGGCAATTTGGACTTGAAAAGAAGTTAGAAGAAATTCCTAATAGAAGTCTCCAATGTCTATATCACCTAAGTGTTTAAATCATTCAGGACCACAAGACCTTGGTACGGTGGTTTATAATTCTTCTGTTTTCCCCTTGCAGCGCCTTTGGACGGGAGATGCTGAAGCGGAATATCGGCGTGGTTGTGGTGGGATTTCCTGCTACTCCAATTATTGAGTCCAGAGCCAGGTTTTGCCTGTCAGCAGCTCATACCAAAGAAATACTTGATACTGTAAGTAGACATTCTCACCTTAATAGAAACATACCTATACTCAGGAGGCCTGAATAGCAGATGACCTTGACCATCTGTTGATTCTGAAGTTCTTTGAGCACCTGAGGTATTAACTGGTAAAATAGAGTAGGGAATATGCGATGCTGCTTAAAACATTGCTATTTACCCAAAAAAAATGCAAAACCATTAGCATTGCCCACTAGACCCTGTGCGCTCAAGGTTCTGGGGGAATTAATGGCTTTATCTTATTCCACGCTCTCCCTTATTATGGCCTCTACAACTGTCTCTCTTTGTACTCTAGCTGTTTCTACTGCAAGCCTTCTTGTATGTTCTGTCTCTGTAGAATTTTCTGTCTTGAGCCCTCTCTCTCCCTTGCCTGGCTGACTCCCTACTGATTCTTCACATCTCCACTTAAAAGGAAACTTGGTCAAGGGTGTTCCCCAGTCCTCTTGCTTGCCGTTGCCTTGGAATCTTGAGATTCCCCCTTAGTAAATCCTTTCCACCTGGAATTATTTATTGGCAATCTTCTCCACTGGATAAATCTTGAGGGCAGAGACTAAGTCTCTTTTGGTCATTCTATATCTCCAGGACCTACCACAGTGCCAGGCACGTAGTAAGGGCTCATAATTGCCGAATTTAATTATGGTCTCTGAATTTATTCTTATCTTGTGATATTCTCTTAACATGCTATTATTTCATGCCCAAGACTTCAGACTTTAAATAAGTATTGCTTTCTGGGAGTTCATAGAACTCTAGAATGTGATATTTGCATAGAATTACAGTTGACCTTGAACAACATGGGGGAGCTGTGGTTTAGGGAAGCTAACATGCCCCGCATCCCTAAGTAAAAAAAATCTACATCTGGGGCGCCTGGGTGGCACAGCGGTTAAGCGTCTGCCTTCGGCTCAGGGCGTGATCCCGGTGTTATGGGATCGAGCCCCACATCAGGCTCCTCCACTATGAGCCTGCTTCTTCCTCTCCCACTCCCCCTGCTTGTGTTCCCTCTCTCGCTGGCTGTCTCTATCCTGTCGAATAAATAAATAAAATCTTAAAAAAAAAAAAAAATCTACATGTAACTTTTGCCTCCCCCAAAACTTAAGTACTAGTCATCTGGAAGCCTTACTGATAACAGAAACAGGCACTTAACACATATTTTGTAAATGATATATGTATTCTATACTGTAGTCTTACAATAAAATAAGCTAGAAAAAAGAAAATGTTATTAAGAAGATCATAAGGAAAAGACATTTGTAGTACCATATTTATCAAAAAAAATCCGCATATAAGTGGACCCACACAGTTCAAACCCTCGTTGTTCATGGGTCAGCTGCAGTTGCTAGAAGTAACCATTAATTCATTGGAGAGCTACTAATCTTAATATTATGAGTACATGTTTTTAAGAGTTCATTGTAGCAATTTAATTGACATTTTTATTTCCTGTAGCTGAAGACTGATTTTTCTTCCTTATTTCTGTATAACAAAAGTTCCACAAGTATATTCTTTTTTTTTTTTTTTTTTTTTTGTTTTTTAAAGATTTTATTTATTTATTTGACAGAGATAGAGACAGCCAGCGAGAGAGGGAACACAAGCAGGGGGAGTGAGAGAGGAAGAAGCAGGCTCATAGCAGAAGAGCCTGATGTGGGGCTCGATCCCAGATCGCCGGGATCATGCCCTGAGCCGAAGGCAGACGCTTAACCGCTGTGCCACCCAGGCGCCCCAAAGTTGTTAGTTGTCTTTTTTTTTTTTTTAAGTTTATTTTTTTTATTTAAGTAATCTACATCCAAGGTGGGGCTCAAACTCACAGCCCTGAGATTAAGAGTTTCGTGCTCTTCCTGCTGAGCCAGCCAGGTGCCCCCACAAGTATATTCTTATTCACATTCTGACACAGGAAAATTGGATTCAGTTTATTTATTTATTTATTTTTTAAAAGATTTTATTTATTTATTTGACAGAGATAGAGACATCCAGCGAGAGAGGGAACACAAGCAGGGGGAGTGGGAGAGGAAGAAGCAGGCTCATAGCAGAGGAGCCTGATGTGGGGCTCGATCCCGTAACGCCGGGATCACGCCCTGAGCCGAAGGCAGACGCTTAACCCCTGTGCCACCCAGGCGCCCCGGATTCAGTTTATTTTTGATACTGTATCTTTCTTTTTCTTTGTTTTGATTGTGCCTTTCAGATTTTTTTCAGTCGTTTTCCCATTTCTCAGAAATCTTACTGGCAATTTCTGCATGGATTGTTTTTTTTTTTTTAACCCACTGATACCAGCTTTTCTACCATTCTCTTCTTTTTAGATGTTTAAAAGCTTGACTTGCCTTTTAAAAAGTAGTGTATATGGAACTGTTAAGGGGCCGCAGATAGCCAAAACAGTACGGAGAGAGAAAATCTAAGTCAGAGGAGTCAAACTTCCCAGATGTGAAACTTACTACAAAGCTACAGTAATTAAGGCAGTGGGGTCCTAGCATAAGGATAGACATGTAGACCAATGGTTGAAGAGAACTGAGAGTCCATAAATACACTCAAGCATCTATGGCCAGTTGATTTTCTACAAGAGAGCCCAGACTAGTTACTAGGGAAAGAATAGTCTCTTCAACAAATGGTACTGGACAACTGGATAACCACATGCAAAAAATGAAGTTGGAGCCCTACAACGTGGATGAACCTTGAAAGCATTATGCTAAGTGAAAGAAGCCAGGCACGAAAGACCACATTATGAAATGTCCAGAATAGGCAAATAAATCCATAGGGTAAGAAAATAGACTGATGGTTGTCAGGGCCTGGGGAACACAAGGATGAGGATGTGAATATGGGGTTTCTTTTTTTAAGGTGGTAGTACTTTAAATGCTGATGAAAATCACACACCTCTGTGACTATACTAAGCACTGAATTGTACACTTTAAAAAGGTGACTTTTATGGCATGTGAATTGTATCACAATAAAACTGTTATTTTTAAATATGAGAAAAGCAAGGTTATCGATCAGCCCTGGGGCACAGCTGTCCTAGAGTATTCTTACTCAAGGACCAAACTCAGCTCTATGATTTACATGTTTTCCCCCCTATGAACCACCTTACCCTGTGATCCAGTGGCTGAGTGTAGATTATTTGCTAACAGATGGTGATAATTGTTAACAGTCCCTTATTCCTGCTCAAACCAGGTGACCCACATAATGGCAAACCAGCAATTTCTAGTTACAGTTTTATGTTAAAAAAAAAAACAAAAAACCTATTTATTTGAAATATTTGGTATGGGATCAGAGGAAATCATGAAATCTAGATCCCTTTGGGCTACTGTGGGTTTTTTCTGTCTATTCATTTTCTTTTTTACATAGATAAAAAAAATTCTAAAGTCAGAGTTCATAAATGTCTTTTACTTTGTGTTCTTATTAAGTCATGTGTTGTTTTAAATTAATAAATCCTATATCAGAGGTCAGGGGGATAAATGCTTAATGGGTTCTCCCAGCTGAAATTCAATCTTCAGTTGTTTCCATATGGAGCTTTCAGTTAAACCTCTTCTCAGAGATATCACTCTTCTTTTCTTTTCATTTTTCTTTTTTAAGATTTTTTTTTAATTTTATTTATTAGAGAACAAACAAACACTGATTTTTAAGTTAAATTTCGGGGTGCTTGGGTGGCTCAGTTGATTAAGTGTCTGCCTTCGGCTCAAGTCATGATCTCTGGGTCTGGGATCGAGCCCCACATTGGGCTTCCTGCTTGGCAGGGAGTCTGCTTCTCCCTCTTCACTCATTCTCTCTCTCTCTCTCAAATAACATCTTTTTAAAAGATAAAATAAAAGTTAAAAGAACAGGTAAATGTGTCTTTTACTAACATTCAGCTGGCTGACTCCCGTTATGAAGTAGAAGTGGGAGGTGTACATTTTCATACAAAAGTACGACCGTAAGAGAGGACAGACGGGTATGACGTGATGGGAATTTGGAGAGTCACACTCCAGCAGCTACTGCCCGCCTCACCGTTACCTAATGAGGTGGTGTCGTGGAGGGAGCCCTGTCTCCAGAGCTAAGGCTCTTCCCCCCCAGATTCATCATGGATCCACTGGGTACCATCCACAGGTGCTGGGGGAGTGAATAATAGGGCTGGAAAGCTGCCACGGAAACTGCAGTGTGTGGCCTGAGTGAGGTGCTCTTATTAAAAAGCCCTGGAACCTAGGATTGCAATATTTTTGCAGTCTTCTTTGGATTTCTCTGAGGAGTATCTGGGGCTTCGAGTATCCACGTCCTTCTATTAGATTTTTCCTGAGAAATCGTGAACACATATCCCCTTCTTGTTCTGACTCTCTGTGCCGCTGTTTTTAAAGGTTAACTCTGTGAGCTTACGGGTGAAGCAATCAGGAAGAGACTTTTCATTTCATAACTTTTCTTAGTGCTTGAATTTTTTTTAAAAACAAAAGAGCAAGTTTTGTAAGAAAAAGAAATGTATACTGAGATAGTTGTTGACGGGAAGAGGAGATCTCTCAAGGTTAGGGTTTTAAAGTTCAGACTCATGCCTGAGTTTGAGTCCTGGCTCTGTGCATTCTTGCTGCCTCACCTCCACCCCGTGTGTCACTTACCCAGAGTCCCCTAACGGCTTCCCTACTGTCTCACTGAGTCTGAGCCGCAGTCCGCTTTGGGGCTGTCTTCATCTTGTGCTAGGAGGCATCTCAACGAGACTTGCCGTCGGTTTTCTTGTAGTAAAATAGAAACAGCACGGACTGAAGTATGAAAGGACAAGTGACAGTGTAGCCAGCCTGGCCAGTTCAGGACGCATATTCGTTTTTCTCCTAGGCACGGCATACTTCGATGAACTGCACCCCTTCTCCTGCGTAACTGCTCTCCACAACTCATTATTCATGACCGGCCTGATGTTCTCGCTCAAAGAGCAGCTCTTTCCACAGCCGTCCTATCGTCTGATCAGTTAATGCACTAAACACAAACGGTCCCGCTAGTGGATAATCTTGCCATGAATGTTTTGTTTTTTTTTAAGATTTTATTTATTTATTTGACAGAGATAGAGACAGCCAGCGAGAGAGGGAACACAAGCAGGGGGAGTGGGAGAGGAAGAAGCAGGCTCACAGTGGAGGAGCCTGTTGTAGGGCTCGATCCCACAATGCTGAGATCACGCCCTGAGCCGAAGGCAGACGCTTAACCGCTGTGCCACCCAGGCGCCCTTGCCATGAATGTTTTTAGAAACATAAAGCACCAGGCATGCCTGCATCCTGCTGGCTCCGACTAAGCTCTGCTCTTATGTATTTTAGGCTTTAAAGGAGATAGATGAAGTTGGGGACCTATTGCAACTGAAGTATTCCCGTCATCGGTTGGTGCCTCTACTGGACAGGCCCTTTGACGAGACTACCTATGAAGAAACAGAAGACTGAGCCTTTTTGGTGCTCCCTTGGAGGAACTCTCCCTCACCCAGGACAGTGTGTGGCCTTTCTGAGCCAGTTCCAGGAACCAGACTTCTGTGGCCATCTCACGTGAAAGACATTTCCTCAACTACTGACGGTGGCCACCTCGTTCTAAATGGCATTTTGTAAATAGTCAAAAACTGCTTCACATTCTTCCTTTGCTACATTTCACCTTTAAAGAAAAGAGGTGACCCACTCTACTGTTTTGTCCATTAAAAATGTTTTATTTTATAACTCTTCTTCTTATGAAATCACGCTGACCGTAGCCTGGCCCTGGCTAACCACACAGGCCGTTACCCTCTCCCCACCGCCTGCAGACTTGGCCCATCCAAAGCTCCCGCTGGCCCTGGCCCTGCAGCCTCCAGACTCACCCAGCCCTCCTCCCCAGGGAGCAAGTGCCTTCCACTTACTTCCAATCCAGGTCTCAGAGGCCGCCAACCTTGGAATCCTTACTAAACCAGTCAAGTATTCAACCAAAGTGTCCTCCCTTTCGTCTGATGTTCAGCTGTTTAAGGAAAACCATGAAACTAACATTGCTAAAAACTGCCCCTCGTCGTGTAACTGCCCCTGGCGAGGAGCTTCCCAAGGTTTGGTCTTGTTCTGGTCACCAGGTGATTTCTTCTTTCACCATCAGATATTGATGGTCACTGTCTGAGGGGTATGTCCAGTTTCTGGGTTCTTCCTGAGCTCTAAACAGAACACTTCTGTTGCGCGGAAAGCACCCTCATCCTACCCTGGCCAGACCGGTGTGGTGAGGCTGACCCCCGCCTCACTGTGTTGTGTGTGTGCAGCTATCCTGCAGGGGTGCGGGGCCGGGCCTCGGGGACAGAGCTGGCAGAACGTCTGTGCTCGGTTCTTACTGTTCTCTGCTTCTCAGAATTGCGACCGCCTCTGCCTGGGGCTGGGTCCAGATTAGGATTTAAACTGATAAAGGAAAATGTTGGTAAATCCTCTGCTCAGAAGTCAGTTGTCATGTTCCTGTTTAAGGATTAAAGTTATTAACTTACTCTTTTTAGAAGCTGACCCATTTAAATATTTCTTTTCTGAGCGCTCGTTCTCCTTTACTCTTAGTGTCCTAAGACAATTCTAATCTGGCATCTGGGGTTTAGGGTCTCTCTTTGTCTTTTTTTTTTCTTTTCCCCCCTAAGAAATTCTGAACACATATCTCTTTACTGAACTGGGATCCTCTAGTTTGACGCTCTTCATACCAGGTAAGGGCACTAGTTCCAGAGAGCTTTTATACTGCTTGACCAAAGAACAAATCTGAAAACCACCACGTTAAAGCTCTTCCTTTTTTTCTGTTGACCAAAGCTTAAGTGAAGAGAACTTTTGACTTAAACCCAAAACCAGCTTGTCTTTTATAGTCTTATAGTAGCCATCGAGTAATATGGGGGAAGGATCAGGAACAGAATGGAAAAACACTGTGTGAAAGTAGCTTTGCACGTCTGTATTTTTGAAATCACTCCTTGTATTGGTAGAAATTCTCCTGGGCTCCTTGTCATCCGCTTGGTGTTTGTGCAGACGCAGGTGGTGGAGGATGGGAGCAACAGGATTGTCGAGGTTTCGTTTTCATGTCTTAAGTTCCCTTTGGTCACTCACAGCATCCGAGAGCCTTCAGCCTTTGAAATATTCCAAGGTTTTGTTTTACTTTTTTAAAGAATAGAAAAAGGCGAATATAAGAACCAAGTAGAAATGCAGGGACTGCAGTTAGCCTGGACAAACTGAAGTTAAAAAAAAAGACATTGCGGTAACTAAGTCACTAGTCCTGTAGAATAAACATTGCTCACCTTTACATCTCGTTCCTCATTGTAGAACCCCACTAGAACACCAGACAGCTTTTGCGCTGCAGTCACTTATCAAAGGGTGTAGGGTTTGCAAAAGTGACAAACTTCAAGCAATGAACTTAACTTGCTACTCTTTTTACTTTGGTTTGCATGAAGTCACTGCAATTTAAAATGTCAGTATGGGCATTTCAATACATGATATATATATCTCACTTTGCTAGTGCAAAGTTATGTCAGAATAAATGTAGTTAAGTTACAAGTTTATTTTGAAGAGACAAAACTGTGATCCACCCAGGACCTCTGCTTTCGAGAAGACAAAATGTTTTACATGCTGGTTGTCTCTTCTTGGAAACTGTAATATAAATCTAGAGTCCAGTTGTATCGCAGGGCTCCTTGTTTAACCAAGCACTGGGGGACGTATATAAATACAGTCACTGGGAATGAGGAGACCTAAGCATTGTTCCGTGCATGGTTGAACGCAGCCTGATTAACGAATCTGATGGGGGATGCACACAGGTGTCGGCTAACGGTTACTACCAGAGCTGATCATCGGAGTCTGTCAATAGAGATGTGACTAATCCTTACCACTTTCTCTCATCCCTCTTACTATTTAGCATTGCCTTTATCCATTTTAGGCTTGTAAGACCTTTTTCTGCAGATCACATCAGAAACCAGGAAATTTTTAACTAGGAGACCTCAGAATCACAAAGAATGGGTCAAGAGGCAGTGGCAGACTCTCCTCCCACCTTTATTTTTAAAAGTTTTACCCTAGAATATGGCGCACACTGTACAGCCAGTAAAGAGTGAAAGAGTGCGTTCAGGGGCAGGGTCCTTGGAGCACTTTAACTTTCTGCTTTACTCTGGAAAATGTCTTCCCTTTAAAAATCACCCTAGTCTCCAGAACCACAAAGTACTGCTTGCTTTTTTGAAGAACTTGGCATCCTAGTCCTGCAGTTACTATCTTAAACTTTCGTAAACTTTCGTGACAGGGCGAGGACTTCAGATGGTCCGGACACGCTTCTTCCTGAATCCGTCACGGAAGGTGAGCAGAAATACTCTATATGATGGCTAAGGGCTGTGTTTGCTTAACGCCCTTTCAGAAGCCCAGGAATGGAATATTGTGCCAATGATTTGTCTCTATAATCCCCTCCATCCTGCATTTGGCCTTTTCTTTCTGAACCTTCCCATTCTTGAGTTTTGGAATTTCAGCTCCAGAGAAAACCTACGTGGCGGTACGGTATTCGGAGGATCACTAGGTCAGATACCCTGTCCTGGGACCCTGGCCTTCCATTTCAGGAGGAGTCAGGGGACTTCTTTCTTCTCTGCTTGAGGGAGCCTGTGTCTCAGTTTGTTATGACTAGTCCAATCTGGCTGAATTTTGTAGTTGTTTAATATGCTTTGCTCTATTTCTGTGAGTGAAAACCAGGAGGAAGAATGGCTCACATGGAGAGATTTCCTGGCTTCTCAGGGAAGGGGAAAAAGCGATGCTGTCTACCACTACCTCCCTGTTTCTCCCCCCAACCCTGCTCCCTTTGCAAACTGGTGAGGCTCTCTGGCCGCTAGTTGTCCTGGATTGGGAAGCAGCAGTGAAGACAAAGAGTTGGGGTAATTCTTATTCTGTAAGAATTTGTAGATACAACTGTACTGGCTCTCGGTTCTCTCGTATAAAGAACTGCTGTGACCTGAGTCCCAGGGTGTCTCTCCTTTCCTGGTGTTCGAGGTAAGCTAGGATGGCCTTTCATCTCTCCTGGTCGTAACCCGTGCGGTCAGCCAAGGGGGAAGAGCGTAGGGGCCTTTCCTTCTGAACGTCTGTCTTCATGAAGATCAGAACCGTTGAGCGTTTTCACACAGGTAAACTCGGCACAGCCCAGACGGGTCGTGAAGGGGGAGTTAGGAAAATCAAGTGAGGATTCTTGGCTGCTGAGCAGCTATGGGCTTAAAGGCAGCCCCAGAACTACAGATCTGCTGCTACCTGCTTAACGTGGAAGGTCAGTGCCTGGCCGGCAGGCATCTTCATCCATTAAGCCAGTTAATCAGAATACCTTCCATGTGCAGAAAAGCATATCTGATTCTCTCCTCAGCTTTATCCACAGGAAATGTAGTGTTCAGGCTCCTACCCAATTACCATGTGCCCGGATAGCCTCATTAGAAGGCTGGCTTCCTGCCTTATCATACAGGAGAAATGCTAGGATGAGCCAATGATCCTTTTGTTTTAATTGTATGGAGAAGGGTGCCCCTTCTGTCATTTCCAGTGACTTCTGTTTTCCAAGCACCTTTTGCTATAGATTGTTTGGGGGGGACGCCCAAAGGAGTTAGCCTGCGGACTTACTGAAGCTGTTTATTATTCTAGTCTTCTCTTGAGTCTGGAGATATTCCCTGTCCGCCCTAGGGAGTGGCTGGGGGGGGGCATGGGCAAGATCTGGTTTACTACATCTTACGTGTGATAGATGGCCTTGAACTGTGACTCTTTGTGGTGTGATGAGTTCTAATAAACTGACCGTAAAGAATGCAATGGTTCTTCTAGGGCGGTTCTGCGTTTTTGATGAAGCAATACCCAAAGCTCTGTTTCTTCAGAGACATTGTGGGGAAGTTGAATGCAAGGGAAAGACGAGAACAGTACCCTGATGTGCTCAGTGTCCTTGCTTGTTGCCTTCTCCATGGATAAGTGGATCCTCTCTGCACCAGGAACCTAGAGTCCGTTCAGAGTCTATTTCCCCACAGTTCTCAGGTTTCTTGTGTGAAGCTCGAAGCTCAGTGGCTCGGCGCAGGCCTTCTAAGGGGATGTGGGACGTATTCCTGACTGGGGTGGAGTGGTAACTTGTCTTCACCCTTAACATTATGTCATGTTACCTCAGTGACGTTAAACCAGTGGTTGGAATGATGATAAGCCTCCTAGATGGTTCTTTCCGGTCAGCCAGCGCGCCCACACAGTCTTGATGATCCCTCTCTGTGTAAAGGTAGCAAACATTAAGAGAAGGGGGAAAGAGCAATGGTTTATGGGGAGCTGAGATCTTATTTTGTTGGCGTTTATTTTTCCATTGACCAATTTGCCTGTAAACTGGACTTTGCAAGAGGTGCTGTGATAATCCCTCTCTATTGCTGTGATGCTTATATAATCTGAGAAAGCGAGAGGGGGAAATGTAAATAAAAAATTTTAAATTCTAGTAATGTGTGAAAATGGCACTCTTCTCTTTCCCCCTTACCTCCGTCTCCCTTTTTTGCCAGATGATTTTTTTTTTAACCTTGTTGGATGACTGTGAAGCTGTAATTGACGGGTTGGGTTAGATGTATCTGTTTGAGAGCCCATGTTAAGAACCGAAGGGGAACTCCTTGAGATGACTTAAGAATCATCCCATGCAAATATATTGTTTTGCGCAAATAAACTATTCAGAAAGCTATCTCTGCCTTTATTCATTCAACCAATAAACACTGAGTGCTCGTTCCATGCCAGGCACTGCCCTGAGCATGACCAATACCAGCAGCAAACAAATAGTAAACAAATAAGCATATGGACACGTATATCATTTTGCAAACTGGTAAGTGCTGCGAAGGAAAAGTAAAGAGCGTGATAAAAACGTGTATCCAGTATGTGGTTTAGAGGTGACAGAGAAAACTTTTCTAAGGCATGGAGGATCCAAACGAGAGCGTGGAGAGTGCGGCCGATGCTCTGGGAGCAAAGGGGGGGATGACAAGGCCGGCTGACGAGGAGGGACCAGAGGCTTGCTGCGCTGGGCTGTTGGGGTGAGCGGTGATCTTACACATTGGGGAAAACCAGTGAAGGGTTGCAAGCATTGAAAAAGATCGCTAGTGTGCTTTTTTGGTAGACATTGGCAAGTTGGTAAAATGTATATGGATATACAAAGGGCCTAGACTAGCCAAAACAATTTTGAAAAAGAAGTGGTACTACCAGATTTCAAAGCTTCCTACAGAGCTGTCGTAACCAAGACTGCATTTGGCATTAGAATGGTCAGAGAGAACAAATAAGACATAATAGAAAGTCCAGAAATAGTGCTTGCTCCAGCAGCACATACCCTAGAATTGGAGCGATACAGAGAAGCACGCCCCTGCAAGGATGACACACACATTCATGAGGCATTCCGTATTTCTGAGAAACGTATACAATTGCTGGATCACTATATTGGACCCCTGAAACTAACACTATGTTAACATACAGAAGAAAAATACAAAGTCCAGAAATAGACCCACACATATATGGTTAGTTGATTTTTGGCAAAAGTGCCAAGTCACTTCAACAGGGTAAGTATAGTCAGTAATGGTGCTGGAACCACTGAATACCTAGGGGAGATGACCCTCAACCCTTACATCATACACCATAATTAAGTCAAAACCATAGAGCTGAACATAAAAACTATAGGACCCAAGAAAATATAAAAGTAAAGTTTTATATCTGTTCCCTTGGATTAGGCCACAATTTCTTAGAAGACAAAAAGCACGGCTCAAAAATATTGATAAACTGTACTTCATCAAAACGAAAACTTGAAGACTCAGGAAAATGCAAACTCCAGACCAGGACAAAACATCCACAATACATATCTAACAAAGGCTTTCTATCCAGAGTATAGAAAGAACACTCAAAACTCAAGGCCAGACTATGCACCAAAAAATAGGCAAAAGATTTGAACACTTTTTTAAGATTTTATTTTTGGGGGTGTGGGGGCGCCTGGGTGGCTCAGTTAAGTGCCTGCCTTAGGCTCAGGTCATGATCTCAGGGTCCAGCAACTGAGCCCCGCTGTACATCTCATCGGGCTCCCGCTCAGTGGGGAGTCTGGTCCCTTTCCCTCTGCCCCTACGTGTCCGCCCCCACCCCCACTCATGCTCACTCTCTCAAATAAATAAAATCTCTAATTTTTTTTTTTATTTTTAAAAAGATGATCTATTTGAGAGAGTGCACATGCATAGGCTTGCAGCAGAGGGGGAGGGAGAGAGACAAGCTGACTCTGGTCTCAGCAGAGAGCTGATGTGGAACTTGATCCCAGGACCCTGAGACTGCGACCTGAGCCGAAACCAAGAGTCAGATGCTAAACTGACTGAGCCACCCAGGTGCCCCTAAAGATTTTATTTCTTTAAGTAATCTCTACACCCAACACGGGGCTTGAATTCACAGCCCCTGGATTAAGAGTTGGGTGCTCTACCGATTCTGCCAGCCAGGCGTCCCAAAAGATTTGAACAGACTTTTGAAAAAGAGATACACTAATGCCCAAAAAAGCACATGGAAAAATGTCTAACCTCTCTGGTCACTGGGGGAATGCAAACTAAAACTATAATAAGATTCCACCACTCACCCACCCACTAGAATGGCTAAATTAAAAAAGAATTACAATACCAAGTGTTGGCAAAGATGTGGGAATGCAAAGTGCACAGCCATTGGAGAAAACAATTCGGCAGTTTTTCTGGCAGCAATTTCATTCACCTAAGTGAAGTGAAAGCACGTGCATGCTTGCACTCGAATAGTCACAGCTGCTGTATTCATGATAGCCCTAAACTAGAAACAGTCCAAATGCCACCATTGTGAACAGAGAAGCAAACTGTAGTATGTTTGGGTGACGGAATACTACTCAGCAGTAAAGACGGACGAATGGCTGATACCTCCAACTATAGGGATGAACCTTAGAAATGTGCTCAAATAAAGAAAACACAAAAGAATATATAAATATGATTCTATTAATACAAAAATCTAGAAAGGCAAAACCAATGGTGACAGAGAGTGGGCAAGTGGTTGCTGGGAGCCAAGATTGGGGAGGTAGGAATTAACTGGGTATGACAAGACTGTTAGATCATTTTCAAAAAATCATGACTCCCTTACAGATGTAAAAATGAACATGAGTTAAAGATTTCATTTAACTCATGAATGAGGAAACTGGTAAGGATATGACAAGCAATCAAAGCAGATCCAGAAAAACAACATGTATAGATCCAGAATATTGAAATCAATGCAAATGAAGGCTAAACGGGCTTCTTCCATACTGGGAGGTCTACTGAGCCTCTAGGGGACAGGACATAATTTGCATTTCTATAGACAAGAACGTTTTCCCTTCACTATTCTTACCTACAACCTATAGAGTTGTAAAATAGCTCAAAGAATGACAGACTAGAATCAAATTAACTCAGAAGGGTGTATGGACCAGGAGCCTTTTTCCACTGAAGATAACCAACAGCACCGGTGAGCAGGCAGTGAGAACAAGAGTGGATCTAGCAGACCCAGTCAGGAGGCCAGGACCGCTGTCCAGGTAAAGGATGGTGGGGAGAAGGGCTTGGAGCACAGCTGTAGTGACTGACTCAGAGACAGGTCCATCCAAATGAATGAACTTGAGCTCTGACCTTGATCTGGTGGAAGGTGCAGAAGTTTGATGAACAGGGGCGGCTGGGTGGCACAGCGGTTAAGCGTCTGCCTTCGGCTCAGGGTGTGATCCTGGCGTTCTGGGATCGAGCCCCACATCGGGCTCTTCTGCTATGAGCCTGCTTCTTCCTCTCCCACTCCCCCTGCTTGTGTTCCCTCTCTCGCTGGCTGTCTCTATCTCTGTCGAATAAATAAATAAAATCTTTAAAAAAAAGTTTGATGAACAGACAAAATAGGTTGGGTGTGAAAAAGAAATCCTAAAAAACAAAGAACAAGGTAGCTCACCTTTCGTGTAGAAAAAGCCATAATGTGTAGCAGGTGCTCAAAGGCCAGTTTCTTTTGGTTTGTGTGTTTACCGTGTACCAAGCATCTAATCAGGTTGAATAACATGAAATTGCCAATGTTTGACCCTTTTAACCAAAAAATGGCAACTTTATCCTAAGGAAAATCTTTAACACAGATTCTTACTTACTCCTGCCATTTGCTAGGCAGGCCTCCCTCCCCCCGACACCCCCCCCACTTTTATAAATGACAAAAGCACCCAGAGGTCAAAGACCTTGTCCAATAATAATTTCTTAGTAAATGGTAAAGCAGGATTCAAACCCCTGCGGCCAACACCAGACCCACGTTGTAATCCCTGTGATGCACTATTCGAAACACTGCAGACTCCTGGGCTGTGCTGTTAAGGATAAGAGTGGTTTCTCAGAACTGTGCCCAGTCCCCTAAGAGTTTCACTTTGGCTAAACCCAGATCCCAAGTTTGACCGCCATGGCGGGTTTCCTGGCCTTCCTCCCCAGCACCCCCAGGGATCTGTTATCCCTGCCCTGAAACCAGGCAGCCTTCCTGGCTCAAGTGGGCATCTTCCTAGTGTCTTCTGACTGCTCCTCACTGACCTGTCCAAACCCCAACCTTCCAGTTCCGTCCCCCCCACCCCCTACCTGCCTTGTGTCACTGTGCTTACATTCCCTCACAGTCCCCATCACGCCACAAAAATTGTCACTGCCCATCGGAGTTCCTGATCTTTATCATGAGCTAAGTTTTTATTTCAGGACCCGCGTACCCTACACGTGAGGATCCCTGCACGAGTGTCTCGCTGGAGGGAGTGGGTGGTCCCACTGTTTTATCCAGGATAAAACTAGGTGACACCCAGTGGCAGGCAGGACACGATCTTCTGACCGCGACCTCAAACGTGTCCAGCTGCTGGCTGTCCTTCTGGGACTTGACCCTCACATCTGAGTCTCAAGTCTCTCTGGGATTTTGAAGTGCTCTGCGAACATCCCGAGGAAATCGGCTGCACGGTGGCAGGTGCTTCTCCGGGCTCTACTTCCGGCAGAGTCGCTGGGGGAGCCTTGGGGGAGTGACTTCCTGGCCTTCGTCCCCGAGCAAACCTACCTCGAGGTACAAATAAACATTTGCCCAGGAGTTGAGGGCTCCCGCGCGCGGCTGGCGCTCCGAGTGCCCCGGCGTCGTCGGCGCGCCCGCGAGGAGGGTGACCCGCAGGAGCCGCAGCGACTCCCCCCCCCCCCCCCCGGCCAGGAATTCGCTTGGGGCCACGACGGCGATAGCGGCGGGCACAGAGGGCAGGAGGCGGCCAGATCAAAGGGAGCCCCCGCCGGGCCGGGACTCTCCGGGCGCGCCGAGGAGCCGCCCCTCCGGGAAGGGCGGACGACGTCCCGGACGCTGACCCGAGAAAGGCGCGGCGCCCCCGCCGCGCGCGCCCCCGCGGCCGCCGGTCTCCCGCCCCCTCCTCCGCGGCCCCCCGGCCGAACCCCGCGCGCCCCCGCGGTCCGCGCGCTCCCTCCCCTGGAGGAGGCGAGGCCGGGCGCGAAGGGACGCGCGGGAGCCGCTCGGGAGGCGCGGAGGCGCGGAGCGGAGTAGCGCCGCGAGGGAGACGATGCCTCGCCTGCCCGGCCGCGGGGGGCTCCTCGTCGGCGTGGTGCTGCTGGCGGCGCTGTTGGCCGCGGGCCGGGCGCTCCCCCTGAAGAAGCCGCGGCCCCGGAGCCCCGCGAGGCTGGCGGAGGTGAGCGGCGGGGCCGGGGCGCGAGCGGCGACCTCCGAGGGCGGGCGCGGAGCGAGGGCCAGGTGCGCCGGACCTGCAGGAGCCCCCGTCCCGGCCGGGCGGCGGGCCCGCGGGGGAGAGACTCCACTTCTGGGCCGAGCGCCGGGCGCGGACCCCGCGGGACAGCCCGGCCTCTCCCGCCCGCGGCTGCCTCGCCCTGAGCGAACCTCTCCTGCAGCCCCCTTGTCCAGGGGCGCGCTCCGAGAGGAGCCGGGAGGTGGGAGGGGAACGCGGCGCTGCGCGGAGATGCTGAGGTTCGACCGGCCGCATAACCAGCCGGTGCAGCCTCAAATCAGACCTGCAAAGGATTTGAGTCCCTTTGGGTGTGAATGGAGATGAGATGAGGTAGTGAGTGGGGGCTTGCAACTTGCTGGGGAGTAGTATCAGCCAGGGACCGTGATATAACTATGTACTTGGAAGAGAAGAGGTCGCTAAGACGTGATGGGGGGGCGCTTTCTGGGTGGCCTGTGAGTGGGCTTTGGGGATGCGACTGAAAACAGAGGAGCGAGTTGAAAAAGAGTGGTTTAGACGTGGAGAGGAAACACGATCTGTCAAAATCTGCCTCCTTGCGCCAGGGTCAGCAGTCCAGCCATTCCTCTTGGACTGCAGGGGACACTCATCCCCGTGGGGACAAAACCCTTGTTCCAGGGTATGCAGGCTGGTGTGGCAAGGGGTCCTGGCTCCTCCCATGCACTGAGCTCTTCTAGGAGGAGGACAGAGTACTTCTTCCCATTTTCCAGATGAGGACACTGAGAGGCCCAGCCGGGTGCAGGGGACTGGTGGGTGAGTGGTACGCCCAGCCTGGGGGGCTAGTAGTGCCCAGGCTGCTGAGGCCTTCCAGAGGCGGTGGGAAGCAGGGGCCTGCCTGCACTTGGGGTCTCTGTGGACTGGTGTTCATCCACCTTTTTTTCAATGCTGCCTTCCTAAGGAGACTTTTAGATATTTTTCCCCCTAAGTGCCTCTTCCACTGAAATTTTAATACCATAAATATACTGTCTGTGTACTATGGCACTTTAATGTGTTGCAAATCGTTGTAGTAGCCAAGATTTTTTTGCCCCCAGCGTCCAGTTTTTGCTCCTTGTTGAGAGCACGTCCTATAGACCAGAGCCTCTCAGCCCCGCACTCCTGTCATCTCGGGTTGTATAGTTCTTTGTTGTGCATTGTGCATATTCAGCAGCGTGCCTGGCCTTGACCCACTAGGTGCCTGTAGCACCCACACCTGGATGGAGCCAGACATTGCCCAGTGTTTCCTGAGGGACACCCCTGCCCCGACCACTGTCGGCAACCACTGCTGTAGACAAATCCAGAGGAACCCGACAGCCTCCGGCCAGTCCCACCTGCTAGGTGGAGATGACACTGGTCATAAAATGAATTGAATTGACATTTTCCCCCCTACTCATTTGACATAGTTTCTGTTTTAGTACTTACTGCTTTGTATTGTGATTATTTGTGGTATGTTTGCCGGATCTGCCCCAAGACTAGCCTAGAGGATGAGTTATTTCAGAGCCAAAGTCATATCCCCAGCCCTAGAATAGGGCCTGGCAGAACCCTCAAAGACATGTTAAAGCAAGTTAGTGCCATGAAGGAAAAACAGAGCTTGGAGCCCAGGGCCTGGGCTCCTGGTCCCAGTGGGTCGTTAACTCATGTATGACTCACTGTGGATGATTTCCTGACTTTTAGAATAAGGGGCTAAGTCATCTCCGTGATCCTGTCTAGCTCCAACACTGCTTCCGAAGCCTGCGTGATGTGTGTTAAGCTGTTCCCCAGCAAGGTGTTAGCTAAGAAATCACGTTGGGATAAGGCAGAATGCTGTTCTAAGGGCTTAGGTGATTGGTCAGAAATAACTGACAACTCCAAAGACTTTGAAGAAGCAGCTGAAGGACATAACCCCCCGCCCTGGGTCTAAAGGTACGGGTTGACTGAGGGGAAGCGAGCCTTCTCTGGGCCTGGCAGAGTCCGTGCAAAGTACTTTATGTGATGTTACCTCGTTGTTGCACCATTCTGACATGCTTGTTATTCCCATTTTCCAGAGGGAAAAATCAAGGCACAGAGCTGGTAAGCTTAACTGAGCTTGGCAGCCTGGGCTGTCA
Source organism: Ursus arctos (assembly GCF_023065955.2). Classification (NCBI taxonomy): domain Eukaryota; kingdom Metazoa; phylum Chordata; class Mammalia; order Carnivora; family Ursidae; genus Ursus; species Ursus arctos. The sequence goes on from NW_026622930.1 coordinate 23,937,633, forward strand.
TTTCGAGAGCTCTACCAGGGACCGTATGGTCCATCTTTGCATGACACCCCCCAGCCTGCTCATCTGAAGTCTTGAAAAGTCTTGAAATCATCAGCATCCGGAACAAAGTGTGCCACCCTCTCTCTGGGCAGACCTGTTGCTGAGCCTCAGTTTACCCCCAGAGTCAAATGGGAGTAAGAGAGCCCATTCTGTTGGGTGGCCTGCTGGGCGAGGAAGCATGGTGCATGTGCGTGGCATCGTCGTTACGAGGATTTGTTGGGTGCTAGACGGGCAAAGAATGACAGAGCTGTGCCTTGGGTGTCTTCCACTCTAGTGAGGATCCGACCACCACCCAGACAGCCGCAGTGCCTAGCATTTTGTGTTGCTTGTCTTGTTTTCCTCATTTTAGGGATGAGGAAACGATGGTGGATCTAATAACTAACCCATCGTCTGCAGCTAGTAAGCGGTGAACTGGGATTGAAACCCAGCTTGGCTTAATTCCGGGACCCCTGGACCCCTTGCCGTGGCACCCACCACCTCCTGGGCAGGCAAGGGAAGACCTGAGACGGGGGGGGGGGGAAGAGTTGAGGAACTTGGGGCCACGGGAGGGTGATGGAGATGAGAATTAGGGAAGAGAGAAGTGAGAGAGGACGGCTCTTCCAGGCTGCATGGACTGTTCCGCAGCAAGGGTCCCCCATGGGACGGAGCTGCAGGCGTTCCTGCTGTAGCAGCAGGGACGTGGTCCCCACGGAAGGACGCTCGCATGAGGGACGGGCTGAGAGTGACAAGCTCAGGCGCAGAGGAAGGAGCCTGCGGGCCTGGGGCAGCGTGACACATACGGTCGGGGTGCTTAGTCAGCACTTGGGCCTGGGTGTCATCCAGCCAGGTGCCTGGCATCAAGGGCTGGCTTGCAGGAGGGGCGTGGTGGGTTGAAAGGTCTCACCTGCCAGGCCGGGGCACCAGGAAGCAGATATGTTCCTGCAGGTCGGTTTTCTTTGGTTGGGGGGGGGCCCACTTTCTAGCCCAGCCAGTGAGTGAGTGTCAGAAGGGGGACTGGAACCCAGGTGTCTGTGATGCCAAGCCTATGGCTTCACCCTCAGCCTCCCCCGGCCGCTGGCTACCTCCTTGGACCTTGACTGTGACCATCGCTCTCCCTCCGGAACATTCTTCCTGCTCAGAATTTGGAACTACTGGAAAGCTGGTTGAGGGAGAAAGGGAAGAATAGGAAGGGGGGCCAGGAGGCTGGGCTGCTTGGCCGTCCCGGGCAAGTCCTCTCGTCTCTGGCTCTCGGTCTCCCAATCTCGTTCCTCCCCTTTGCCTCTCACTGGGTTGTTCTGAAGATCAAACGGAGGGGTGGGTGTGAAGAGTGGAACATCGTGCTGTAGTGTTCTGGTCATTCGGCACACTGTGCACCCCGTGCGGCAGTCGGCGAACCCGCAGGTGCAGCCCTTGCTTGGAGTTGGCCAAGCACAAGGGACAAGGGCACAGCCCCTCCGGCCAGACCACCTGCCTTGAGTCCTGTTCCGCCAGCCCCCTGGGTGACCCCAACCAAATTACCGCACCTCACTGATCCTCGGCTGCCTCGGCTATGAGGAGAGGGTGACACGAGCACCTGCCCCAAGGGGGTGAGAATTCAGCGAGTGTGCTTGGTGGCACTGACTACGTCATCGGAGGGCCGGGTGCAGAATGAGAATGTGGGGCCTCGAAGCATTTCAAGACGGCAGCAACGGAGTGGTCAGATGCCGAGCCTGTGCGAGGACTCGGGCACACAGCACGAAGCCAGTCTGGCCTGGCAGGACCCACCCTGTCACTAGTACTCTGGTGACAAGGAGGAGCTCCGAGGTCTCCGCTGGGGACCGGGTGGGCTGGAGGGGGAAGTCCAGCCCCCTCCTCCACCTGTGGCCCTCTGGCCTGGAAGAGGCAGTGTTGTTGAGTGCTAGGTCTCCAGCCCCTCCTGGGAGGCCGGGGTGACTGTGTGCAGCCTGGCTCTGTGTCCGTGGGCCTGGACTGCTGGGGCTGTGGGGAGCAGGGTGCCGGGCTGCGCCTGGGGGGTTTCATTATCCAGAGCAAGTTCCTGACCCCTGCGGCACTGTGAGGGGGCTGAAGCAGCTTAGCAGGTGGGCTCACGCCTGGCCAAGCCAGGGAGGGTGTGTGTGTGTGTGTGTGTGTGTGTGAGAGAGAGAGAGAGAGAGAGAGAATGGGGGGTAGATCTTGGTATATGTCTACATATCTGATGTCTATCTGGGCGTTGATGCCATTCCCGCAAGGAACGGACTTGGATATTTGTACCTGGGTGAAACTCCACGTGCAAGGGTAACAGATGGGGGAGGTGGTCCTGGGGGACAAGACAAGTGTTCTTAAATGTGCTGGAACCTCAGAATTCAGGCCATGGGAATACACCCCCCAGAGCTCCCACATCCGCGGTGGCTGGGGACCTCAGGCCAACTAAGACGTAAAGAACTAACAGTGCCTGGCCGGAGGGGTACTGTCTCTCTAGAAACATCCGTCACCACCCTAGGTGAGGCTCACCGCACGCTGGCCGTGTTTGAGGCAGCCCTCGTTCTAACTCAGCAACCACACAAGACAGAGACTGCTCTTCCCTTCATTTATGGAGACAGAGTTTAAGGCAGATTAAATTGACCTGCCCAAGGTCACACAGCTCCTAAGTGTACAAGTCGGGATTGGAACCCAGGCCGTGGGGCCTCCAGCCTACACCCGTGACCACGAGCTGCCAGCACGATGACGAACACGAAGTGCTTTGTGAATACAGAGGTGGCTGTGCATGGGGGTTGTCGTCGTGTGTGTCCACACATGTGTGCGTGCACCCAGGCGTGGGCGTTGAGATCAGGCAGAGCTGAGTTTGAACCCGAGCTCCAGTACTGTAGCCTTGGTGACCCCCCGTCGATCCCTGACCCTGTCTGAGCCTCCCTGTGGGCTCATCGTTAATGTAGTCGCCTTCACCCTCGGGGTTGCTAGTGTTCATTCAGTCACTCAGCGATGATTTATTGAGCTCCTCCTGTGTACCAGGCACTGTGCTAGGCACAGCCTTCCCAGGAGCAAAGCAGACAAAAAGTCCTGCCTGCAGTCTAGCTGGGGTGGCAGAAGGCACATCAAGGGCCTGGCCCAGGCTGGGGAGGGAAGATGTGCTCAGACAGCACTTGCGGGGCAGGGCTCTGGGGGCTCTGCCCGGATCTCTGCAGGCCTTTCATCCAGTTGCCAGTGTCCAGCTGCCAGATGGCTGTCACTGCCACTAGGGCTGCTCTGAGCTGTCACCGCAAGCCTGAGGTGCCCAGGGAGCAAATCCTCTCCTCCCTCCGGCAGCCCTCAACCAGTGACCGGCAGGGCTTGTAGGTACGTAGCCCAGCTCCCCTCTTCTGGGGGAATAACTGAGACCCTCGATGGGACTGAGCTCCCCTTGTCCCCCGTGGTCACTAACTTGAGGGAGCATTTCTGTATTAGCTGCTTCCTGTCCCTGACTCCCTCCCCCACTCCCTGCTCGCGTCTCCAGGAATCACCTTCCGAAGGAACCCCTTGCCCTTGAATTCTTGTGTCAAGGTTGGCTTCTGAAGGAACCCAAAATAAGACTGGTGTCCCCCCTCCACTGCACTCCTGGGGTTCCCTGGGGCCTGAAACATGGGGCAGGGGGCCCCGAGAGCAGCTGCAGAGAAGGGTGGCGTGTGTGGCTGGGATGATTAGCCGGGGCTTTCTATGGCCTTTGCTCATCATCTGTTCCACTTGGGCACCAGGGAGTGGAGAGGTGGAAGAGGGCTGGAAACACATTCTGAGCACCTGCTGGATACCAGCTCTTTCCCGTCACTGTTCTCCATTTTACAGATAACGATGCTCACAGAACTTATGTCCCCCGTCGGGGTCCCACAGGTCAGAAGCCAGGCTATTTGGGGATTCAGGCCTAAGCGGCCTGACTTTAGAGGAGGATTTCTTTCTTTTTTTAAGTTTAGTTATCTATGTATGTATGTGTTCAGGTAATCTCTACACCCAGTGTGGGGCTTGAACTCATGACCCCGAGATCAAGAGTCAGGTTCTCTGCCGACTGAGCCAGCCAGGCACCCCGAGAGCAGGGCTTCTTCGCTGTAGCCTTGTTGACATTCTGGGCTGGATAATTTGTGTGGGGCTGTCCTATGTGTCGTAGGCTCTCAGGCCTCACTCATAAGGTGCCAGGAGCACCCCTTTCAGGTTGTGACAACCACAAATGTCTCCAGACCTTGCCAAATGTCCTCAGTGAGAACCACTGCCTAACTATCTGCTCACAGGGCAGGGGCATCCACGTCAGCCAGAAAGGCTGCAGACCCTGAGGTCCTGCTGTCCTGAGACTGCCTGTCCCTGGACCCCAGAGGCCACAGACAGAGGAGCCGCTGAACCACATCACAGGGACAGTTAGGGCTTTGGTGGCGTCGTGGGTGGGAGCTGCCAGGAAGGCAGCATGTGGGGATGTGCCAGGCCTCCGAGACTGGCCAGCGAAGGGGCTGAGCTGCTCTGTTACTCATGTGTCCATCCTCTGCTCACCCAGCCTGGCTGTCCAGACCAGAGCCCTTTGACTGAGCTGCAGACTCCAGAGCCGGACGCGATGGGCCCACAGAGATTAATGCAGGAGCCTTGGAGCCGGGTGTCTGCAGACCCCTGGAGGGAGGGGCTCAAGGGGAGAGACTGAAGGTTCTGATTCTCTTTCCAACCCAAGGAAAGAAAGTCATAGCAAAACACTAGACTGAGTAAGCCTCTGATTCGTGAAGTAGACTCTCCACACTCTTGCCTGTAGTGTCCGAGCAGAAGGGTCAGCAGTATGTGCTCCGGGGCGCCTGGATGGCTCAGTGGTGGAGCGTGTGACTCTTAATCTCAGGGTGTGGGTTCAAGCCCCACATTGGGTGTAGAGAGTACTTAAAAATAAAATCTTAAAAAAAAAAAAAAAGAAGAAGAAGAAGGGTGTGGGCTCTGGGCCCAGGGTGTCTGGTTCAAATCCTGGCTCTACCACTAAATGTCTGTGTGACCTTGGACAAGTGACTTGCCCTCTCTGTGCTTTAGTTTCCATTGTCCAAATGGGGATGACAGCCGGCACCTACCTCTGACGGCTGTTGGGAGGATGAAATGAGTGATCGAGTGTATAGAAAAGTGCCACAGATGCTGTGGAAATATTTGATAAATAAAATTCTGACAGTCCTTCCAGGTAGGAATTATCCTCATTTTGCAGATCGAGTTGAGTGAGCCAGTAAGAGGCAGAGCTGGGATTTGAACCCAGGCTGATCTGACTGTCCAGACCTGTGTTTTTTCACACCGTTTCAGATATGAGGTGGGAAATGGGGTCAGGGCTGTGGACTGAGTGGGTTGGGATCCATTGGCTCCCAGCTCCTGGTTCATAAAGGCAGCTCTGGGCAGTGCTCTTTCTGTCCTGTTGTGGAGACCTGAGTAATGGCGGCAGCCTGGAAGTAGGTGGACGGCCGCCCCACTGTCCCACTGAGCGGGTGAGGGCTGCAGCTGGAGTCGGAGACACGCAGGGTCTTTCACTTACTGTCTGAGCGGAAGCAGGGACGGTTCCGGTGTGGACCCCCCTCCCCCAGGGGCACTGGCCGGTGGAGGGAATTAACTGGCAGGCAGACAGCTGTACCAGCACCTGGAGTGGGAAAAGGTGCCGGGCCCCAGGTGGGCAGGCGGAGGAAGGTAGCAGTGGTCAGGGGTGCTAAGGAATACAGCCCCCACCTGGACGGCTTGGGAGGGCCAGTGGCCGGAGAGCCTGCTGGGGGAAGGCCCAGGTCTGCCCTCACTTCCCCGTGGCTTTTCTAGGCCTTCCTGCCCTGACTTGGGAGGCCCGCTGTCTGTTCCCGGCCAAGAGCCCCGGGGACTCTGAGGCATGTGGTCTGCTAACTGCACTTGGAAACACAGGCTTCCCTCTCTGGACCTCAGTTTTCTTCATCTGTAAAATGAGGAGGTGAGCTGTGTCTCTTCCATGTGTAGAAACCTGATTTAGGCCCCGCCATGCCTCATGCTGGCTCCGTCTGTCCAGGCACTCTGTGGACATGGCCTCACTTCTCTGAGGCAGTAAAGCCAGTATGTTCAGATACATAGTCACACGGGGGGGTTGTGGCCTGGACAGACCCCAGGGCTCCTGAATCCCCCTCTTCAGGTCTACTTGGGGCGAGCCCTGACCCCAATCACCCCTCCCTCCGCCTCTCTCTCTTTCAGGTATCAGCCTCCTCAGATCCCGGCTCTCCTAGGGAAGAAGAGGGGAGCCTTCTGCTCCCCAGAACCCGCCGCCTGCAGTCAGGGCCACGCCGTCACAGGTGCCAGGCGCTCAGTGAGCCAGCAGCCCCGAGCCCGGACAGGGCGGCCCCTCCCAGGACCCCGGAGGACACTCCCTTGCTGCTTGAGCTGCAGAAACTGCCAAGATTGGCCAACACAGACTTGAGTGCCCCGAACCCCAATATCCAGGTGAGAGCTACAGGAGGGCCGTGGGCCCAGTGGGCACCAGGAAAGGAGCTGGGCTGAACTGTATTCCTTGCAGGGCAGGGGTCCTGTTCAGGGTCATGGAAGATGGAATAGTGGGGGTAATGCTCATTCTCTTCCCAGCTACAGACTGAGCAGGACACGTGGCCCCCTGAGCCCCTGTCTTCTAGCCCGTGACAAGGGACAGACGGCCCTGGCAGGGCTGTCACGAGGACCAGACGTGTGGAGAAGCTTCGTGAGCTGCAGGGGCTCCCAGGAATCTGGGGGAGGAGGGACTTGTGGCCCCCACTCAGGCCCAACCCTTCCTGCAGGGTCGGTTGCACGCAAAATGGGGTGGGCCGATAGTGGGGGGGCTGCCGCCCCAGAGGGGCTTTATGGGGCCAGTGGGACTCTAGTTTATGTTCCCCACTGCCGATCCTCAGTCCCTGGTGGTAGTTCTGCCTTTGGTGCAGCACCTGCGGTTTGCAAACACTTTCATCAGAAGAGAAAAGGCCACAAAAAAGTGTGGAATCTAATATTCTTAAATTGTTTAAAAGTATATGTGTCTGCTCACGTGTGTGTGTGTGTGTGCGTGTGTGTGTGTGTGTGTAAAACCTGGAACACCAATCATCAAAATGTTATCTGTCAAAGATTTTAATTTTTTTCATTATATTTTGCTGGTTTTCCCCCAAATTTTGTTCAGTAACTTCATTTTTTTTTAGAGATTTTATTTATTTATTTGAGAGAGAGCATGAGTGAGAAAGTGAGAGAGAGAGCACAAGCTGGGGGAAGGGCAGAGGGAGAGGGAGAAGCAGACTCCCTGCTGAGCAGGGAGCCTGACGATGGAGCCGGACGATGCGGGGCTCAATCCCAGGACCCGGAGACTGGAGATTGTGACCTGAGCTGAAGGCAGACAGGTAACCGACTAAGCCACCAGGCACCCCTCATATTATTTTGTAATAGCCAAAAATAATGTTTTCAGAATTCACTTTCACATAAATGACTTCATGTTTCTTATTTTCTGTCCACCATGTGACGAGTGAGGGGACATCCCTGCCCCCCTGCACCCTCTGTGTCCCCCTCCCACCTCCCCACCCGGGGCCCGCTATGGGAGTTTGCTGTCTTCGCTATTATTTTCCAGTCCCACAACGAGCCCCAGGGCTGTTAGCGGCCCCAGATGGAGCCGCAGTTCACAGCCAGCATCTCTTAAGCGAGAGGTCTCTATCCTGGCACAGTGTTAGAGCCGCCACGCCTGGCCCCACCTCAGGTGGTTAAACAGGTGTCTAGGGTTGGGTCAGGGAGTCTGGAACACCCAGGGCATTCTGATGCACAGCCAAGTCTTAAACTGTGACCCCATATGCCCTGGGAGGCCAGGAAGGTTGGTGACGAAAATGAGCTGATTTGGAGGGAAGGTAGGGCCTCTGCCCCTGCCGCCTACACTTGTCATCTCTCCTGTCCCTGCTCTGAGCCCTCCTTCACCGGCCAGCCTGTGCTTGTCCCTCTGCAGGGTGACCATTGAGGTGGTGGAGGGTCCCCAGGCCGGGGTGGAGATGGACCTGCTGGCCGAGCCCAGCAGCCGCTGGCCCCAGGGTGCCTCACGCTGGCTGCCTGCCGAGGAGCTCTTCTGGCCCCTGTTCTGGGGCTACCTGGAGGGCGAGGAGGGGAGGACTGATCTCAAGGGCAGAGCCCCAGGAGAAGAAGAGGAAGAAGAGGAGGAGGAGGAGGAAGAGGAGGGCGATTACCCTGCAGAGGACGGCCAGAGTGAGGCCAGGAGGACGGCGACGAGGAAGAGTGCGGTGAGCAGGACCCTGGGTTCAGTGGCGCCACCAGCAGCTGGGAGCGGGGCTGGCTGGCCCCTGGGGACTGGGCCTGCAAGGGTCCAGCCGGCTACGGTGAGCACCCCCATCTTGGCATCCCCGGCTGCTGCCTCTGGAGGTCCTGAGAGGGAATGGGCTAGAGAGAGGCCTGAGAGCTTCCCGAGCAGGGGCAGCTGTGGAGACCAGGAGCTTAGGCGTGGACAGACACCATCGCCCCCTAAGTAGCAGCATTACCCATAGCTTGCAAAATTCGCAGTTTCTTTCCCCAAACATCTGACCTTCACAACAGCCCTGAGACACCCTCAGCAAAACGAACATTTGTTAATTTTTATAGTCATATCTTTCAGTTGCCAACAAATTGGAGAATGCTATAAACCCCACCACTCACAACTGACCTCATGTTCAGACTATGTGAGGTTTGCATCCTGGCTGGGCCACCTACCAGCTGAGTGACCTTGGGCAAGTTACTCAACCTCTCTGTGCCTCATTTCCTTCCTCTCTAAAATGGAGAATGACACAACCCTTACTACATAAGATTGGGTGTAGAGGGTATGAAGTGAGTTAATACACTTAAAGTGCCGGCAGAGAGTCAAGTAAATATTGGCTGTTTTTATCGGAAAACAACATAACAGCCCAGACTGTCCAGAAAACGCCCCCTCACGCCTGCCCAGCCCCCATGACGGCCATTCTCATTTTTTGCACTGCAGTTTCATGCTTCGTGTTTCAGGCACAGTTGCAGCCATTCTCCCCAGGGCCCTGATGTGTCGTCCTTGGACGGCGGTGCCATGATGAAGACTAAGGCCCGGCAGCCTTGCCCCAGTTCACCAAAATAATGTAAACCGGCAGAATTTGCGTGCCTTTCCGCTCTTCTTCCATTAATTGTCCTTAAACTCTTGGTGCCCGTCTGCTCAGACCTGCCTGGGAAGTGAGGAGAGAGCCAGCTGTGTCAGGACTTTGGAGGTTCCACAGAGACACCCCCAGGTCCCAGCCCGGCACAACGGTGGTCTGCACGTGCCGTCATGGTGTACGGCAGGTTCCTCGGGCCAGGACTGGGTCCCGAACGTGGGAAGTCAGGATCTTCCTTCCTATCCTAGCGCCAGGGCAGTCTTGTCAGCCGTGGTTTTGACCGACGTGATTGGCAGGGGGGTCCGCTGTACATGGGGCCCCACTGAGGGACAGGTGGGGGCTGAAATGTAGCCCAGGCTTCGTCCACGGGGCCGGCAGCCCTGGCGCGGGCGGCGTCCTCCTGAGGAAGGGGCGCCTTCTGCTGATTGGCACCGATGCTCCCTGTGGGCTGTGCTCGCTCACCCCGGGCTCCCTGCCTTGACCCAGACTATGAGCTTCCAGCGGAGTGGAGCCCCTGGTCTCCCTGCAGTGGGAGCTGCAGCAGCGGGAGCCAGAGGAGGACTCGGCCCTGCGGCTTCACCTGCATTGCCACCGAGTCCCGTGCCTGCGACCTGCCCCCTTGTCCTGGTGAGACGAGAGCCCCGGGGCCTGCAGAGGCGGCCACTTAGACACTGGGCTCGGTCCCCTGGGAATGCGGGCCTTGTTGGAGGGCGGGGCCCGGAGAAGGGAGGCAGGCAGCTCACCGAGGCGGTGGTCTGGCCTCGGCCCAGGCCTAGCCCAGATGCTGTGGGCACTGAGAGCCTAGTGAGGGCTGGGCCTCCCCAGCAGCCTGGCCTCCTCTCTTCTCAAAGGCACTGAGGACAAGGACCCCTTGGGCTTCCCCAGTGAGGGGTGGCAGCCCCTGGCCCATAATGCTACGGACATACTCGTCCCAGGTCAGTGGGGAGCTAGGCCATGCTCCGGGGGGCTTGGGGAGCACCTGTCTGGGAGGGGAGCGTCTCTGCACAGACAGGAATCTCGCCTCCGTCCATGGAGACAGAGTAGCTGTTCCGGCTGGAAGATGAGCCTCCCCAGCGAAGGGGCCCTAGCCTTTCTGAGTCCCGCTAACCCGGCCACTGGCCTTTCCCAGACTGACATTCCTGCTGGGAAGAAGGTCCTGATGGGAGCCACAGCGCTCGGAGGCCAGTCCGTGGGGCAGATTCTGGCTGGCTGCAGGAGGGCATGGCGATGTTCTGGCTTCCACTCCCGGCCACTCTGGAGGCTCCCCGGCAGGCTCTGTGTGGGAAGGGGTGCTGTCCGAAACAGGTCAGGGGCCGGAACTCCGGAACTGCCCCTTCCAGCAGCTTGAGAGCAGGCTGTTTTTGCTAGGACGTTCTGCATCTTGGTGTCACTTGCACCCCACGAGGAGGGAGGCAGCTGCCCACAGGCCCCCTTGTGGGTGAGGCCTACTCAGTACTGTGAAGCTCCCGAGCCGGTGGGGTGCGCCTGGCACTGTGTGGGGCCGGGGATCTGCCCTCGAGGAGCTCAGGTCTTAGGAGGAGAGACACATGTGACCAGCTTGAGCACTACGCGGCAGAGCGTGCCCCCAAAGTTCTGGAGCAAAGAGAAAGGAGCCATGTGTTAGAGGCCACATTCCCAAAGGAGAGAGAATGGAGGAGGCCAGCATAGACAGAGGGGGCCGCAGGGGGCCCAGAGAGACAGAGTGAACCTGAGACAGGTGGAGGTAAGAATAAGAATGGACCAATGGTGAAGACAGTGGGACACTTTCTTACCAACTGCTTAAAACAGTGGTCCCTGCCCCCAACCACCCCAGCTCCTTCCCCAAGAGCCCAGCTCCTTCCCACCATCCAGCACATGAAGGGACAGCCTCTAGGCCCCTCCTCCAGCCCCCGCCTCCAGCCCCTTGGCCAACATCCATTCTGAGTTGTGGCTGCTCGCTTTACGTTTCCTGGGGGGGTATGTGGGGGACTGCCTTCTCCGGCCCGCTGGCAGGCAGTGTCCCAGCCTGGCCACTCGTTTTCTTCCCTCTCCCCCTGCGCTGGCTCTCCACGCACATCGTGAGTCCCAGGACCTGTGGTGGGAGGCCCGGGTCCCGAGGCCCGACAGCTGCCCCTGGTCAGGCTGGCAGCCAGCCTAGTGAGCAGCCCCCCTTACCTCTGGGTGGTTGCACGAGGCCCTCTTGCCCCACCTCTGCTGGGAGCCACCACAGACCAGGGCCTAGTCCATAACAGGTTACCTTCGGCTCTGAGCTGCCTTTCGGGTATAGGGCTGAAGTGAATCCGTGGGGGCAAATGTGGACAGACAGGCTGAGGCGGCCGAGACAAGGGCTGGCTCCAGGCAGGGAATAGGTCAACCAATGCGGGTCCCTTCCTTTGTCCAGCACCTCTGTTCTGTTCGGGTTGTAGGCATGTGCAGGCCTGGGAGATGGCGCGGCTTGGGGCGGGCTCAGAATTGGCTCAGGAGGGTGTGCCCCACCGTGAACTGGTAAACCAGTTCTCTGGACAGGGTTGGTGGCAGGCAAGCCCAGATTTGGACAATTTCTGTGGTGTAAACGCTCCCACCACGGCCCACTTCAGGCTCCCGAGCTGATGTTGCTAAAGGCACTGAGCTCAGAGCTGGGAAGAGAGGCACGTAATCGGCTCTCCTACACACCTGTCCCCTCACCCCCGAACCATACTTCCTTGCCTTCTGTGGACTGGAAGTGCTGTGGTCCCAACTGTCCTGTTCACGAAAGCTCCGAAAGGTGGGGACCTCAGCCTCTAGACAGCTGCCCTGAAGCTCTTTGTGACCCTCAGCAATAAAGCACTTTATTTTCAAATTCTGTCTGATGAAGAATTTGGAGCCTCCGCAGGGGTGTAGGGAGCCCTGTTTGCAGCCCAGGCCAAGCCCCCCGGGGCTGTGTTTGCCTCTCCTTAACCCAGCTGGGCAGGCAGAACTGGAGTGCGGAGATTGGGTGTAAATGTGAGTTATCCCAACTCACACTCCTACAGGGTTGCGTGGGAGAAAGGGAGGAGCTGGCTGGACCTCAGGGACACGGGCACCTTCGCTAGTTCTTGTGGACAGGAGGACTTCTAAGTCAGAGCTAAATGGCACATGGCAGAGGAAGTGGTTTGCTGCCGTGGGATCCGACGCAGAGTTGCCCAAAGGGTTACACCTGTAAGATGATGGAAGTGGACCTGTACCCTGCCTCGGTTGCTACCCTTAACAGACCCTGCACTCTCACCCCTGGCACTTGGGGAAGAACAGAGACACATCAGGAAGGAGGATGAGACAAGTGTGTCCACCACCTGGAGATGCTCAGAGAGCCAGATGTTTCCATAACCATCACACCTAGAGGTAAGTTTGTTAGTCTGGTCCTGGACCACAGTCTGAAAATACTGTGGTGCAGCTGAACTGTTACAGGGCCAGAGAGGCCTGGGTCTCAAGTCACCAGATGGGATCCACGTTCACTCCCTTTTTTTCATCTGGGGCAATGAACATGATTATTAGCACAGGCATATTTTAATTGTCTTTTAGCAGAAACCCCTTCTATTTATTTATTTACTAACTTAATTTATTTGAGAGACAGAGCGTGAGCAGAGGGAGGAGCAGAGGGAGAGGGAGAAGCAGGCTTCCCGCTGAACATGGAGACCGATGTGGGGCTCGATCCCAGGACCCCTGAGATCATGACCAGAGCTGAAATCAAGAATTGGCCGCCCAACTGATTGAGCCACTGAGGTGCTCTGGCAGAAACTTTTTGTTAAATTAAGAAGATAAAGACATCCCAGAGTCTGTTTTCAAATTAAAAAAAATTTTTTTAAAGATACTATTTGACAGAGAGCATGAGAGAGGGAACACAAGCAGGGGGAGTGGGAGTGGGAGAGGGAGAAGCAGGCAGCCCGCAGAGCAGGAAGCCCAATGCCATGAGGGCCTCGATCCCAGGACCCTCGACCATGACCCGAGTGGAAGGCAGATGCTTAATGACTGAGCCACCCAGGCGCCCCCCAGAGTCTGTTTTCATAGGAATCTGCTAATTCTCCTCCTCTCTAATATAACTTGACACTTACACACATTGTCTAAATTTAATCTGTTCCTAGTGGTTGTCTGTTAACCCGAACTGAATTTAGCCAGCCACATTTTTGATCTGTAACCTAAGTGACGGGCGAAATTGCTACCATGTCAGGCCACAGATGACAGAAGGAAAGGAGCCTTGAAGGGGCTGGGGAGCAGGTCAGCTATAAAATGGTGTTAATTCAAACTCTACGAAGGAGGAAGAGCTGCCGTGCAGGTGGCTGCGGGCTCAGGGCACGGGTGTGTATGGGGAGAAACAGTGACGGAGAGGTCACTGACCCTGCTAAAGGGAGTATTTCAGGCGCGGCCGGTACCAGGCCCAGGAGGGGCCCCCTCCTCCTGTTCGGGTCCAGTGTTGGTCAGGTCACTGTCTTGACTCGCTGTTCTTCCTGTCCCAAACCCCGGGAGCCCTCTGTGGCCATGCATGCAGCAGGACCACCACCGCCGTTTCTGGTTTAGCTGCCCCGGTCACCAGGATGGTTTTGCCCAGTTTTTCTCTGTCTGGTGTATCTCCTAGAGTCTTAGGTTGGGTAAGACGGGTCAGATTGAATTCTTACTACGGTTTAAAACAACCAGTGGTACAAGCCCGGCCAGATCCTGCCGACTTCCCTTGTCTGTTGGAAGACAGTGTTTCAGAGCCTTGTCCTGTTAGTCACAAAAAGGTCCCAAACGGGCTTCTTTGGGCTCCTCTGTTACAGTTAGATTTTCTTAACAGGTTGGGGTGCTTCTCAAATTGCATCCTGACCTCAATATCACCTGTGGTATTTATTCTTAGGTTTATGGGTTACACCCCACACTGAGTCAGAACCAATTAGGGGAAGAGTCCATAAAATTTGCTGAATTTAACAGGTTCCCCCAGGTGATTCTGAGCGAGGTGAGTCCGTGGCCTATGATTCGCCATTTGGCCAGTTAACTATCTTTTCAAAATAGTCTTGCTCCAGGGAAGACACTTGGGCTCTGGAGTCCAGCCGTTCGTAGGTGATGTTTGCCAGATGCCACCAAGTGCCGGTGCTTCTGTATGTGTCCTGTCTAACGCTCTGATAAGGTACGTATTGTACCCATCATATAGGTGAGAAAATTTGCCCCATTTGTTAGGCAGGCGCGCCATTCAACCCAAGTCCAATCAAGTCCACGGTTTTGTTTTTAGCTCTGTCGTTCTGCTTTCTAGGCTCAAAAACACTATCAGTAAAATGGCCGTGGTAAAAATTGGAGCAGCCCGTCAGCAACACTGGGGATGTGAACTGTCACTGAGCGTGTCACGTGATGGGTGATTTGCCCGGTGCTTTGGTTTTTCTTAAGGTGTTTGTCATCTCTGCTTCAGATTTTTTTCAAGAACTCTATAGAATTGGTTAACTCTCCTGTCGGGTATGCAAGGGCTCCTTTGTTTGTGACTGGTCTCTGGGGAGGGGCAGTCTGTTAGGAGCGGGTCCCTAGATTTGGTTCAAGCTTCAGTCCGGGTTCTTTATCAAAAGGCATCTTTTTGGACCCTTAGGAGGCGGATCTAATGCCAAATTAGATGCTAATTAGTTCAATCCACCATTCCTTTAAGTAATTCAAGCCAAAAGTGGCTTTCAGGGGTCTAATGATCCCCATCAGTACTGGTTTTCTCCTTTATTTTAACTACAATGTTGTGGCTAAGTCACGCTGGGAAGTTTAGCCCGCAGGCCTCGCTGCCACCTAATAAAAGAGGCAAAAATAGATGAAGGAAATAGCTGTGCCTGCAGGAGGCCGAGGGTCTGGGTTAGCAGGCACAGACTCCCGCGGGATGCAGGGCTGGTCCAGGAAAGTGACCCTCCTGGCGGGGCGGGGGGGGGGGGTAGTTGCTTCTCTTGCCACGGGGCAGCTGGAACCCCATTTGAACATATCCCCACTACTTGGTCAGTGCTCCGTAAACCTGTTTAGAGCAACCAGGTATTTTAAGAAATACTCTTAACAAGAACGTTCATGTATTCCTCTTTCTGGGAGTAGTAAGAGGCCTGGAAGTTTCTACTCCGGGAGGGATGCCCAACACCCTAGAAATACAGCAGCTCTCTGAGGGGACGAACCCAGCGACAGGGCAGCAGGCACAGTGGTTTAGGCTCGAGCACCGGCTCTGCCAGTTACAGTCCTTGTTCCCAATCTCAACTCTGCTAAATGGCAGCTGCAGGGTCTGGGATATTACTGAAGCAAAGCAGGGCTTAGACTCTTACACAACAGAAATCCTGGTGGTGTCTTTTCCAGAAGGCTGTTATGGGGGTTAAATGAACTAACGCAAGGGGGCTACTTAGCATCCGGAACCTAGTAACTGCTTGGTAAGCAGGAGCCGTGAACCTGAGGCCCACCGTTCCCCTGCCACAGCGTGGGCAGCTTTCCGCAGCTCACAGCAGCACCCCGTGCTCGTCTGCTCCCGCAGGAGGATTTGAGAGGCCACACAGAGAGGAGAGCCCGGGACGCCACCTCTGCCGGCATTAAGGTTTCTGGCACGGTTTACCCCAGAGCACCCTCCCACACTGTCTTCCGTCCGTGAGGGGAGCAGCAGTTTTGGACCCGTCTGCAGAAAGGAGACGAGCGCAGGAATGCTGGTGAGACGCAGGCTTTCCTTCACGCCTCTACCCTTAGCCAGAATGTAAACAAAACCTGTTTTTTTCCCTTTAATTATCTTCAAGGGAACTCGTTAATACCAGCCACCCCGTCCACACAGGCTTCCGGTTATGCACGTTTTTTAAATTACGTTTATTTAGCGTATGTACACATAAAAGAGAAATCGCCCTCTGATCCCACCCAGCAGAAAACATGCACAAACCCCAGGTATACGTGGAGGGAAGGGGCCCCAGCCCCAAGTTAGTGGTTGGGATGGTGCAATCCTGGGAGTCCCAAGCCCCAGTCAGGAGAGGGCTGGACCGAAGGAGCGGGCTGCCCCCTGCTGCCAGCCCTAAAATAAGCGTGCGCCGTAGCCAAAGGTCTGTTTGATGCCCTCAAAGTAGTACCGCTGCCAGCCCTGCCGCGTCCTCTCTTCCTCGGGGGCCGGGACGCCTCTGCCTTCCATGCACAGCTCAGTCTCTCCGTTCTTGTCAAGGAAGGTCAAGGTGATGGTGGCAAAGTGCCCTGGGGAAAGGCAGAGAGGAGGGAGGTTTCAGATCCAGGGTTTCCATCAGGATTTGAGACGAGGGGAAAAGAACGAGTTCTGGGGCTAATGGCCACAAGCAAATCCGTATACTTACCTTCTGGCCAAGATTTAAACCTCCACTTCATCACGATCAGTTTCTCGGGGACCTAAAATAATCAAAGAGATCAGTCTGTACCGGGGACCACCACGTCCCTGAGCCTGGCTGGAAGCAGCCATCTGCCTTTCGTACGGAGTCTATCATCTGTGCGATTCCACCACTTAGGGACACAAAGCGGACGACTGTGGAGTTGGAGGCTTCTGACCAATCCCAGCCCCATTTCTCTGCCACCGAAGTCGGGTCGGCTCGGCTGTGCCCAGGTGACGTTTCAGTGCTGCAAATGGAAAGCCACCACCCACCGATATATATGACCCCTCTTCCACAAAGCCTTTTTTTCAGGAAGAACTAATTTTACTCCACTGAGGAAAAAAATCCTAGGAAAGCAAGAGAATTTAACTGCAACGTTCTTTTGAAAATCAAAAATGAGCTTTTACTAACCGGAGAGATTAGATTTTACCTATGGAGCCGGAAAAAGAAGGAACAATATATTCTTCTGACCGGAGACTACATTCTGGGTTTGGGGCTAGCAGGCACTCACCAGATCAGTGAATTCCCCAGAGACGTTGCCATCTACCAGGTGAAACTTCCCACCTTTGTCTGCTTCTAACATTGCGGGAGCATGGGTAAAGGCCTGAACGAGCTGTGGAAAAAAAGGAGGTAGGAAGAAGACGTCCCTCTCAGTGGGACCCACAGGCAAATGCCAGCTGACACTTCCACACCTCAGCTCTCAATTCCAAAGGTACCACTCTGCCCAATGACCAGTTTCTATTCTGTTCCACTACGAAGGAACAGCCACTACTCAAGGCTTTGACTTGCGTAGTGCTTTGTGAATCCAGGATGTCATTCCTTCAGATCCATTCCCTTCTCTGACAAGAATGCTTCCCGTGGTGCCCACTCACACCACCCAAAACTAGTATATGGGAGGAAAAAGGAGGCATAGCCACTTTGCTGAGTAGGGTGAACAGAAGGGTTTTTCCTCTTCCTCTGCCTGTAGGAGGGAAAACCTCACAGCTCCGCTTTTCAGTACCCGCTCTGCACACAGAGGGGACGTGCCCACAACCCAAGTCACCCCACAAGAGCAGATGCCATGAGGCCTGAAGGACAGGATTATACTTACCTCTTGGGTGGTAAAGACTCTATAGAGCTCCTCTGGTGAGGTCAGGAAGGTTTCTCTAAGGGTGATCTTACAAGTGGGGATTTTGACACCAACAGGTCTGGCCTGGGTTTTTGAAGGAGCAGACTTAGCCTGTGGAGGTGGCAGTGAGAAAGGTTGAAAGGGATGGGGAAACCGGCACTCACGAGGCTTCCAGGACAGGCCTGTTACTCATCCTCACAAATGTCTTTGCCTCTAGTGCTATCCCAGGGGCTTGGAGGGGATGTGCATGGATGCTGCAGTCATGAGGGGGACTTGCCCAGAATATCCTCAGTTCCCACTGAAAACACCGCTCCGGGTGAAGGAGGAGAGACTCACTGAGAACCCCACTGACCAAAGGATGGGGCCAATCATGAGGTATTTCTGAGGCACTCAGTGTAATTTTCAAAGAAAAAGTCTGTGCTTAAAGAGCTGGAAGCAGCCAGCTTCCCTCTGGAATTCCCTTCACTGTGCTGACAAAAGGGCAACAGGGCAGCAGACCAAGTGCTGAGCCTGAACCACACAGGTTCCATCTCCACAAAAAATATTTGCTCACCCGGCAAATGTGGTGAGATCGATCCATTTCCTGACAGGTCAGTGTAGTGATCTAACCCCAGGACCTTCATGAGACCTCCAGTATGAAAGTAGGAAAAAGCAATACCCCACTTAGAAGTAATATCGAAGCCATATATAAGGTAAACACGATCCTGTGTTCATAACCTCCTAACTGGTGTTAAATGTAATCAAGACTCAAACTCAGAAGCCCCTGAGAGCTCCCATTTGCTCTAGAAGTCTGTTCTAAAAGAATAAAAACCAGGTTAAAGAGAGACAGATAAACAACTACATACTGCGGACTCCGTGTAACGCACCATGGGCAGATCACATGCCGCTCTGGCTTGGAGGTTAAACTCAGACAGAAAAGCACATGGAAACACCATTTATTTACCTTGCGCTCCTCAGTTTTCAGTGCTGGCTGCCCGGCTGGGTCTACGGACTCCCCGTTCATCGTAGGCAAGATCATGCCCTGCGTGAACTCTGAAAAGATAAAATCCCCACTCCTGAAGTTATTTCTTAGTAGCTGAGATTTGGGGTTTCTTTAGAGTTTGACACACATGGCCATCTTACCCCGGAATGAGGTCATAACAGAGAAAGAAGAGTCTTTCTACTTCATGCCTTTACCTTTTGGTCTATGCCAGACAGGTATCTGAGCTTATGCTGTAGAATACAGAATGTTAACTAGGATTGTTCTGAACCCGACTCCATTAGAAGCATTACAACTTGTTTAATGTACACGAGATCTACTATGGATAGGAGTGAATGAATGTAGTGGCCCTTGCAATGACTTCAGAGGAGGGCACGATGCCCACGGATGCAGGTTTAGTCCCCCTTCTCCACTTTGCCTTACCTCTGTAGAGCAGCCACGACTAGTTTCGGCACCAGAGCACGAGTTCCCACCAAAAGAGGGGTCACCTTCTATGCTGTTTCCCTTTGACAGCCATGCTACGTACTCCGACACCAAGAAGAGAACACACTGGCAGAACTGGAATTCTCGGGGGAGAACTGAGCTAACTGCTACCTAATGACCCCCTAAGTGTCCCTGGAGGATGCTTATCAAAGATAGTCCAGCACTGTGCTGAGTCTGGGGACGCCGGGTCTTTAGATCAGCGCTGTCTGACAGATACACAAGGTCAGCCTCACACAGTTTCACATTTTCCAGTAGCCACATTATAGCGTTAAAATGATCAAGTGAAATTAATTTTAATAATATATTTAACCCAATATATCCAAACAATCGTTTCAAGATTATCAATATAAAAATGCTATGGATCATTCACATTCTTTTTTTGTACCAAGTTCTCAAAACCCACTGTATTTTATACTCATGGTACAACTCAATTTGGACTAGCCACATTTCAAGAGCTCAACAGTCAATGTATCAGACAACCCACATCTAAATCTTTCCCTTATTGAGTTTATAGACTGACTTGGAGATGAAATAAGCCCCCTCCCCCCAAATTTTTATTCATTTGTCAAAGAAAGGACGGTCAGGCCCCTTAATCAGAGTCTGCTGGCTGGGGGTGGGAGGAGCTACTTCCTGAAGGCATACAGAACTACTCAAGGGATACCTGTTTTGAGGGTGCTGATGTAAATTCCCATTGCTTCTCTTAGAAGTTTCACCCCTTCTTCCTTCATTAAGGCCACGAGATTTGTGTCAGGCTCATCTTTGGCAAGGCTCACACTAATCTGAGTGAAAGATCAGAAGTAGGTGGTAAATAACTTGAGGGGCACCCACAGTGTGGAATGTGGATGCCGCGCAATGAGAGAACTGCTGACATTTCCAAAGGAAACGTGTGAGGGCTGGGGTATTTTTCCAGTCCCCAGGAGTGTTCTTTCTCGAGTTCTCTCTGCCAAAGCCACGGTGGCTAACGTTAGAACCCAAGTTACTAGCTAAGATAGAGTCATTAAATAGCACGAGCTATGCTGGCAGCTCCCCACGGCACCACAGACCTAGAAAATCCTCTGCAGACTGAGGTTCTGAATGCTGGGACCCAGCCTGGGCTTTAATCGTGAATGACAGGTCATTCTTCTCATCTGAGAATAGAGGATGTGGAAGACTCAGATGAGGAATTAGGAAGCACAAACCTCTACTTCATCCACACTGTTTTCATCGGATAAATTGGGGATCTCCACATGTCCCTTGTACTGCACTCCAGACTTAGAGGTACCTGTCAAAAGTAATGCAATGTCATTAGTCTCTCCTGCAGGCAAAGTCTGCTCTGGAGTCCCAACTACTCCTCTGCTTATACTTCTTTGGAATTACTGAAGAGAACACCAGATGCAATCAACCCTCCCCCCACTTCCCCAGAAGAAATGTCTTTCCTCATTAAATTTGTTGAGGCCAACTGTTTTATTACTGCATGGGACTGAGAGCTAAGTGGATGTGGCACTAGTGTGAATTCTGCCAGGGAGAATTCGGGTCAATAATCGAGACAGTCAGTTCTGCTGAGATGCTTGTTCTGGAAACAGAAGTTTATTCCAGTGCGACTGACATATTAGGGGATAACGTGATCACAGTATGAATTTCACGCTTGCTAATACGGGATTTCTGAGAAATACCAGGTGAACACACACCAAACCACACCAGCTGAAAGGCGCTGCACAGGAATGAGACACACACTTCCCAGACCTTTCTCTACTGGCTACCTCAGTTCCCCATGTGTTACGAGCCATGCCACCCACACTGGTGTCAGACCATTCCCTCTGATTTCAGCTGACCCTCCTTCCGCCAATTTACAGTAATCCGCGTGCTGCAACCCTCCCGATGCCCACTTTCCCGAGTGAACTTCGGGTCTCTTTCAAGGTAAAGCAGCATGTTTACTATTTATGTATTTCTTCCCATCGAACATGTGCAGAACTGTGCTATCAATTTTTACTTCCTACACTTAAAAAACGTGTCACCAATGAAGGGTTTGAGTACTGTGTCCTGTCCCTAACCCTGTCCTCCCCCATAAGCCCTGTAGTATTGGTTGAGCAACTTCACACACTATGGTGATTTTTACAACACATGGGTGACGTTATAGCAGAACTGACTATATTTCAGAATTAACCAACAAGACATTTATCTTCACTTCTCTCGACCTCAGCTTCTCAATCTCTAAAAAGAGGACTGGGCAAGGGGGCATGTAAGGGTCCTTTCAGACTACTGTACTTCAGTAGTTTTTTTAAAAAAGTTATGAACAGATAGATTTACTTTTCCCTTCTTTATTACCATTTACTTGAGAAATGCTCATTGAAGTATATATCTATTTTATGTTTTGCCCCCTACATGTATTCCTTTAGCTTTAGTGCCTTTTAAAATTCAGCCTCCCAACTATTAGAACCATCTAGGTGGGGCATATACATGGCTCTATTTCTTTGCCAATACCACCACAGAAGGGACATAAACTAGAGAATAAAACTGCCCCAAATTATAGTCACGTACAAACTTCATTAGCATAGTAGTCGAAACTGGTAGACTCACACCAGAGAAAGTAAAAAAAAGATCAAGACCAAAAAAATCCCCCTTCCCACCTTTATTTTTTTTTTAAGATTTTATTTATTTATTTGACAGAGATAGAGACAGCCAGCGAGAGAGGGAACACAAGCAGGGGGAGTGGGAGAGGAAGAAGCAGGCTCATAGCAGAGGAGCCTGATGTGGGGCTTGATCCCATAACACCGGGATCACGCCCTGAGCCGAAGGCAGACGCTTAACCGCTGCGCCACCCAGGCGCCCCTCACCTTTAAATCAATCACCCAAGAGATAAAAGTTAGCTAGTCTGAGAAATATTACCTTATATAAAATTTCGTAACATATTATGTGGCCCAAAGATTCAGTGGCCCAAATGTTTCACTGGTGGGGACTTGTCAGATTCCCCCGGGGAGGAAATGCATTTAGTGTCCCAAAGCAGCAGAGAAATTCTGGCACCCAATGCTGATTGCTACAGGTCTCCAAAGCAGCACTGTCTCCCTGGAAGACTTCCTAACTTTACCCAAACTGTTCTCCCCAGCTCCTCAACAGGTCAACCAAAATGCGGTTAATGTTGATCCTAACAGCCTGGCATAGACTTACCTGTCCAGTTTAGTTTGACGCTCCACTCATAAAAGAAGATAAGTTTGCCTTTGCGATTGTTAATGGATGCCTCTCCATCAAGCTTATTCACTTCTGTCACCTCACATTTACCTTCCTCATTTTGCACCCGCACTGCCAGGAACAGTGTTTTCAGCTTATCCGTGGACCAATTTGAAGCATCCCTCTCTGTCCTGCAAAACAGAAATAAAGCTATGCAGCAGCAGCCAAATGAAAGATACACTGCTTGCTCTGTGCAAGAGAATCCAAGGTTAAAAGAGGCCTGACACATAGTTTGAAAAGATCAGTCCCACTCCAGTACATCCACAAACGTGTTATCCTCTTTTAGGAAGACAAGGAATCCTATTGTCAATAAAGACAACGGCTGCATGGAATGGTTACAAGTCAAACGGGAAATGATGCTTTCCTTTCTCAGCATGATGGTGCTAGGGTCAGTCTCTGACACTTAAACACGGCGCCCCCGTTTGACCAAATGGAAAACTGTGACCATCCTGCTGAGGTCAGGAGTACAAGAGTGGGGGGTAGAATGCAGTATTTAGCTAACAAGTCCAGTAAGTGATAAACTGATAATCTTGACCTCATTAGTACAGTGTTCTGACCTGTCAAATTCGGGTGGTGCTAAAAATCCCCTACACATTCTGTGTCCTCTAGATGGCCATGGAAACAGTGTAAGTCAGGACTTCAAAACAAACAAAAATTAGATCAAACACTCTATGTATGTTAAGAGGAGAGGAGCCAGGCTGAGATACAGAGAAGAAAAATCACTTTCTGCCTCCCAAGGTACTAAATAGTAGAGAAACCAGCAGTGAAAAGAACTGCTACAAAGTAAAAACACAGTAAAGACAGTGTGAACAAAGTTCAGTGGAGTGAAAAGATAAGGAAATAGTACTTTTAATTTCATAAAGGAGAAGAGGCTTTTAAAACTGGTTACGTTATAAAACCATGATTGCCCGGCAACCAGGGGCAGTCCCGGGAGTTACAACACAAGCAAATGAATAGTTCCGGGTGAGAGGCCATGGCATCTTAAGCATCACTAAGCTCTCAGCACCTTTAGAACACGTTCCGAACCTTTGCCCTCTAGACTTAGGCAGTGGTCCCCTACGACTGACTCTGAATTTCACCGGTAAGCCGCAAAATAGCAATTTCGGCCCCGCGGCCCCCAGCCTAACTCAGCAATCTCCCAACACAATCCACGGCAGTATGGGTCTCACTGACTCCTCCGGCCACGTGTGGGAAGCATGTCCCCGCTCAGGCTGGATGCATAGGCTAGGAGGTTATGTTCTCGTATCTCTGGAACCCCACCTCTGGGTGCAGCCCTCCCCGTCGCCCCCTTGCCCTCCAAACACTAAAACAGAGGCAGGTGGCGGTGTGTGGAGGGACCTGGGACTTCGGATCCCTGCCACAGGAAGAACCCACCCCCATCTCCGGGTAGGGCTGCCCGGGCCCTGGCTTTGTTCCGACCAAGGTTCTAGGGACCCGCAACCCTGGTCGGGCCGGAGCGCTCCCGCGGCCTGGCCCGCTGGCCCTCACCAGTGCCAGTTGTTGACGTTGGTGGCGTCCGCCCGCTCCTCCACGATCCAGCGTGGGTCGCCCTCACCCCACTTGGCCATCGGCTCTCCTGTCGCACCGCCACCAGGTCCCGAGCAGCCACAGCCACAGCCTCAGGACCGCCTGGTCCCAGCCGCCCGGCAGCGCCTGGAAACTACTAGAAGCGGCCGTAGAACCTCCTGGCTTGCTTTTCCCTCCACCCCCCGCCCCTCCCCGCCTTAACTTCCGGCTCCTCCTCACTCCCACCGGGTACTTCCGTTCCACCTCGTCGGACTTTAGCTTATGCCTGCTCTAGAGTTCCTTCAAGCTCCCTCGGGTTATCCCTAAAGGGGCCCGAAAGGCAACTGCTCATACAACCATTGATCACCCGTAAGGCCGCAAAGAACACGTCTCATTGTTTCCCTAGCTTCTGAATATGTCCTGCTGAGCTCATGGGAATTGTAGTCTTGTTGAGTAACCTGCTGGATAACCGCGGAAGGTCGCGCTAAAAGTAAAGGAAACGACTTAGGCGCGGTGCGCTGGGAGTTCTGGGAGCTGTAGTCAAGGAGCCCTGTGTCCCGTCCAGAACGCGCTTTGACGGCAGAGGCGGGAAACTACAATTTCCAGCATGCCCTGCGGCTCCTTTTTTGACTCACATTCCCTCCTTCCGCCCCACCCCGCGACCATTCGCTTCCGCCCATTTTCTATGCCGCTTAGCCTGACTAGAAAGGGTGGTCCAGCGGCGGAAGAGTCTGACGCTGTCCTGAAAGGGTGGGCTCGGTGTGGCAGAGGTGAGGGTGTCCCAAGCCGTATGGGTCGCGTGTGTGGCTGATTCCAGCCTCTCCGCAAACTTATCCTTTCCTCCTATTCTCTGAGACGTCCCTAGACCCCAAGGCCCGACTCTTACAGTCGGAGCGACCGAGTACGCCGGGAGCCCGAGCAAGCTCGGGGTTGGGGCTGTAAGTGAGCCTCCACATTTGATTTTGGAGGAGCATTTACTCTGGCAGCGATTCGCCGGGCTCTGGCGACTGCAGTAGATCCATGGCTTCCTGGACGTTCGCCCGTAGAGTCGTCTTCGGTTAACCCACGTTCCTTGGTCGTAGGCTGTAGCTTCCCATGTATAAGCCTGGCTCCGAAGATGATAATTGAATCTGAATCTAACTTCTCGGTAGCCGGTGTGTGAAGCGTCCTGAAGCAGGAGTGTTGGTTATAGATTTTTTTGCTGATGCCTGTTTTCCTTCCCTTTGTCATGTTTCTTGGATTTGCTGCCCTGTCTTGTGGGCTCTCAGGGAACAGGTGACGATAGGGACAAGCCTTTACTGTATTTGAAATCCTGTTGAAGCACCTTTTTCAGTGACTCTTAAAATCGTACCTGGTTGTTGTAGCTTCTAGAGCCGTTAAATTACTTTTATCTCTTTACGTGGCAAGTAAATCTAGGTTCTGATTTGGCTTTAGAAGTACAAATTGGTGTCAAGTATCCACTGTGGTTGCATGGTTAAAAAGATTCTGGAAATCCTCTGGTGGATTACTGGGCTTGTTAGACACATTCTATGCTTGTTTGTAGATATTTACAGATTTTATTTACTGCAGGGAGGTAAGGACCTGCCCTGGTTTTCCCTAGAGTGAATACAGAAAGACCAGCCTGTCAGAGTGGAAAGGATCAAGAAGCCGGAAAACCTGGATTATAGGAGCAATTAGCAAAGTGGTCTTGGTACCTAATCCTTTTGTGCCTCATTTTCTCATCAGTGAAATAGAGATGGAATCTGCCAGGCCTACCTTACAGAGCTGTTGTGAGGATGACAGAGTGCTCTGTAAGTTGGCTTCTGTGCCAGGGACATTTACATGCTCTATGCACATCTTCAGTGTTTGTGAGAGCCATTCGCAGCATTTTTGTATCAAATTAATGTTTTTCAATCTTTAGGATTGCTTAAAAATATTTTCTTTCTAGCTTTTTCCAAGTTACCATGATGCTTTGTTAATAAAAATCAATACTGAGCATTAATTTTGTGTCAGGCAGTAAATGCTCTACATGTATTAACTAGTTTAAGCCTCACAGCAGTTTTGTAAGGTAGGTGTCTGTTGTTACGCCCATTTTACAGATAAGGAAACCAAGATGGAAGGGTGTCAGTAAAATATCCTATACGAAAAAGAATTAACATATAGTATTTACTTTGTGCTAGGTGTTTCCTGAGTCCTATTTCTTCTTCACTGCAATCCTGTGAGGTAGGGTATCATTTTCTCCAAGGCCTAGATGTAAAATTATTTAACCAGTTTGCTCAGAATTGGGAAACCAAGATTGGAATTCAAAGCTGCCTACTCTAAAGCTTGTGCTAGTACCACCATGAGGGATGATTTCATTGTATCTCCCAGCTTTATTTGGCTTTAAATATACAGAAGGATTTTTAAGTTACATCTGGGTTCAGTAGAAATCAGTTAGTGATGTCTAACATGGGAAGGGATCAGATAGTAGAAAATTCCCACCATACCTTTGGAATCCCTGTATCCCCTAAAACCACAAGAGTCAAGAAGTGAGAGTACAAATGATTCCCTGGTTTACAGTGGTTCAGCTTACAAATGTCAACTTTATGATGATGTGAAAGTGATACACATTCATATATTTTTTTTCATTCATATATATCATATATATTTTTTTAATTTTTTATATATTTATTTTAGTAGGCTCCATGCCCAGCATGAAGCTCAACATGGGGCCTGAACTCATGACCCTGGGATGGAGACCTGAGCTGAGATCAAGAGTCAGACCCTTAACCGACTAAGCCACCCAGGCATCCCAAAAGTGATACACATTCAGTAGAAACCGTAGTTTGAGTTTTGAATTTGGATCTTTTCCTGGGCTGGCGATATGCAGCATGATACTCTTGGTGCTGGGCAGTGGCAGTGAGCCGCAGCTCCCAGTCAGCCACATGATCACAATGGTGAACAACTGATACATTTGAACTATTCTGCCCCCACCCAATCATTCTGTTTTTCACTTTCAGTACAGCAGTCAATAAATTACATGAGATATTCAACACTTGATTATAAAATAGGCATTGTCTCAGATGATTCTGCCCAACTGTGGGCTAATAATGTAAGTGTTCTGAGCACATTTAAGGTAGGCTAGGCTAAGCTGTGCTGTTGAGCATTTTCAACGTACGGTATTTTTGACTTATGTTGGGTTTGTCTGGATGTTAACCCTATTGTAAGTTGAGGAATATCTGTAGAGTATGTTAAGGGCCATCAGAAGCTTCAAGAGGGGCACCTGGGTGACTCAGTTGGTTAAGCGACTGACTCATAATTTTGGTTCAGGTCATGATTTCAGGATCATGAGATCAAGTCCTGCATAAGGCTCTGCACTCAGTGCAGAGTCTGAGATTTCCTCTGCCCTTCCCCCCGCTCTCGCTCGTTTGCACATGCTCTTTCTCTATTTCAAATAAATACATAAAATCTTAAAAAAAAAATTCTTACAGCTCAATGGTAAGAAAGAAAACACAAATAAAAAGGAAACTTCAACAGAGCTGCCATGATGAGTCTGTCTCAAGCTTCTGTTGTGAAATGTACTATTGAAATAAAAGGAAAAGCAAATTGATTCTTTAGAATTTGATGTGTAGCCTTTGGAGTTATTTTTGTTGCTTTGGGAGTTTTGGTAACTAGTTCTTAGTTTAAATCAGTTTTCACTCTACCCAGTTGGCATTGATAATTTAGTTTGTAATTCTAGGGCAAAACTTTTTTTTCAGAGTGAAATCTAATTTTTTTTTTAATAATAAAGTTTACTGAGTGGTAGTACAAAGCTCCCAAAGAGGGAGGGGACCTGAGAGGGTTGTCCTGAAATCTAATTTTAGAATAGTTATGAGAGGGACTTATGCTGTTTTGACTGATTCTTTATACACTTTCTTTTCTTAGCCATGCCCTCCATTCCTAAATTTTGGCCAATACTTTTGGTAAATTAAGTCGTAATTTGAAGATACAGGCAGGATAATTCTGCTTCATTTAATCTTTGCTTTCTTTCTTCTGGCATTTAGCAAGCATATACGAGAGCAAGATATTTGTCAGTTTTATTCACTGTAGTATTCCAGAGCCTGTAACAGTGCCTCAAAGATGGCACTCAGTAATAGATTTATGTTGAATAATATATGAATGCAGTTATCTGTTTTGTTGATACTTTGATTGATCTTGTGTATTCAGCAAAATTTGTGATGCATTTTTATAATTCTTGTTATAAAAATGCCTTGTACTGTTACCTTTACATGTATCAATGCTGAATACCCCAGTGTTGTAGGGTCCTTCAGAAGAGGGACTGTGTCTTGCACTTTGTAAATATCCCCTCAACACCTGAGAGAGTGCCTTGAGCAAAGTAGGTGTTCTAGGAATGAATGAGTACTTGTGAATAATTAGAGGACCAGAAGTATGGTTTGATCAGCTGGAGACCCAACAATCTGATTTTTTTTTTTTAAGATTTTATTTATTTGACGGAGAGAGAGACAGCCAGTGAGAGAGGAAACACAAGCAGGAGGAGTGGGAGAGGAAGAAGCAGGCTCCCAGCAGAGGAGCCTGATGTGGGGCTCGATCCCAGAACGGTGGGATCACGCCCTAGGCCGAAGGCAGACACTTAACGACTGAGCCACCCAGGCGCCCCAACAAGCTGATTCTTTTAAACATCTCCAATAACTACAGGAGGGGGCGGGAGGGAGAGTTTGCAGTGGAGGATTTAAAGCTTTTGGAGCTCTTTTGGAAGCAGTCCAGGAGGGCATGTATCTGTCTTACTCTCACTCCAGATGAATCGGACAAAGGGTGATGAGGAGGAGTATTGGAACAGCTCCAAGTTCAAGGCTTTCACCTTTGATGATGAAGATGATGAGCTCTCACAGGTAGGTTTCCATGAGCAATTGTTGCAGGTCACAACTTCTCCACAGTGCCACTCTCAAATTCCTTCCCCTACATCCTCGGTAAACTGGCTTTTGACTGTGTCTCCATTAGGCTCAGAAATGTTTTGGGTCATATCTTTAGAAAAAGCTTCATAGAGAAGAGCCCTCAAAAAAAAGCCAGAGGGATTGTAAAAACCAACTCCCTGCCCTTTTTACTTTTATTCTTAAGGTGATTTATTCCTTTCAGTTTCTTTTTTTCCCCTCAGAATCCCAAGTCTTTTATCGTGTGATGTAATTTGTTAGTTTTGAATGATGAACTGTATAGGGTGTTGTCTTTATTGCATCTGTTTTACAAATGGGGAAATGGATTTAGTTTTGGAGAGATGGATAAACTCAGGTTTACACAGCAAGTCACTGTCAGGTATATGATTAGAACTTAAAAGCAGCTTTAATTTCTTCTAACTCTTGCCACTGGACTGCGGTGTTGGCTAAAAAGCAGTTGGTTTTCTTAGGAAATATCTAGCAGGCTAGGCTTTTGATTGCAGAGGGTGAAAGTGTTGGCCATCTTAAGTCCCAATTGCTCAGCCTCCTTGATTGTCAAAGAGAGAGGTGGGAAGTAGTGATTGCCTGAGTGCCCTGCCTTATGTCCCTTTGCAGTTAAAGGAATCCAAGAGAGCAGTGAATAGTCTTCGCGACTTCGTGGATGATGAGGATGACGATGACCTGGAGAGAGTCAGCTGGAGTGGGGAACCTGTGGGAAGTAAGTAGAGGAGGCTGTAGGTAGGGTTTGATATTCAGGGTTCTTGTCACCAATGAAGGCCCCACTTGCTTATTTCGTTAGTGCTTGTTAGGAAGGGGAATGAGGGTAGGCTATTTTTAGATGAGCATACATTTGGAAATTTAACCCCAGAGGAAATTTGAGGAAATAACAGCGGTAGTTCCCATATGGCTCTCTAGGTCTGCCATCCTCGAGCTAATGCTTGGTTGGCTATTTTGGACTCATTTGGGATGCTTGTTAAAGTTAGGTTCCTAGGCTTTACTCCAGAGACTGATTCAGTAGGTCTTGTGGAGGTGGGGGGGTCTTAATTTATAATAGGTACTGCAGGTGCTTCTAATATTCAGTCATATTTGGAACTGCCGGCTTAATTGCTCATAACTGGCTGGCAGGACTGACTTCCTTAGCCACCAGGCCTCACTGTCTAGCTGTTTTATAATACCACTTAACACCTTTGCAGAGTCCATCTGATTTTTAAGAATATTTTTAAAAATTTTCTTAATATAGGAAATACCATCAGGATTGAAAATCAAGTATTTTAGGCATACAGTGTAAAGTTTCCCTCCCACACTGTCATGCATCTACTATTCTCAGTTCCTTCTATTCCAAAACACTGCTGTTGTTTGCTTCTTGTGTGTTCAACTAAAGATTCTTTTTACATTTGGAAATGCATATAGGAATATATATTCTTATTCCCTTTTTTACTCCAGTGGTAGCATACTTTATACCTGCTCTTTTCACTTGGAAATATAGCTTGGAGATCTTTCTATATCAGTACCTAAAGAAGTTTCTCTTTTAAAACAGCAGCATAGTATTACATTGTATAGATTTTCCATAACTGATTTAACCAGCCCCCCCCCTTTTTTAAAGATTTTATTTATTTATTTGACAAAGCAAAAGAGTACAAGGAGGGGGGGACGGCAGAGGGAGAGGGAGAAGCAGGCTCCCTGCTCAGCAGGGATGTGGGATTTGATCCTAGGACCCCGGGATCATGACCTGAGCCAAAGGCAGACACTTAACCGACTGAGCCACCCAGGCCCCCCTAACCAGTCCACTTTTCCTGAACTTTAGATAGTTTCCAATCTTTCCTGGTCTATATAGCTATCAATAACCTTGTTTCCTGCCGAACGTGAGTACGTGAAAGATCAATTTTTAGAGTGGAATCACTGGCAGAGGGTATTTGCATCTCTATGGGGTACATGTTGCCAGATTGTTCTCCACAGGGATTGTACCAGTGTACTCCCACCAGCAATGTTCGAGTGTTCCTGTTTCCCCACGGCCTTGCCAGCAGAGTATTATCAGACTTTGGATCTTCGCCAATCTTACAGGGGCCAGTGGTACCTCAGTGTACTTCACTTTGTGTAATTCTCTTTTTAAGTATGAGCTTGAGCATCTTTTCATATGTTTAATAGCCATTTTAATTTCCTTTTCTGTGATCCATTTATTAATTTCCTTCGCTCCTCTTTCTGTTGATTACTCTATTTGATTTTATCCTTTCTCCCTGCCCCAATTTTTTAAGTCCATGTCAGTAAGGGACCAGGGCCTCTGGTGAAAAACTCAGTGTATATTAGAATGCTGGATGTCAAGGATTATTTTGGATGAGAATCACTCACTTAGCTCTTATTATCTCATAGGTATCTCATGGTCCATCAAAGAGACTGCTGGTAATAGTGGGTCAAGCCAGGAGGGGCGTGAACAGCTAAAGAGCCGAAACAGCTTCTCCACCTGTGCGCAACTACCCAAACCTGCTTCTACCTACTCCCTGAGCAGCTTTTTTAGAGGTAAAGAGTGATGGTTAAAAGGACAGAGAGTCCTCTTTTCTTTTCAAAAAACCAGTCAGGCTATAATTTTCACTTACTCTGGAGGAAAAAGATTATTGAAGGATAAAGAATTGTCTTTGGAGCTGGCAGTTGGGGAATAGAAATGGGAGAAATGAGAGAAATTCAGGGGGATTAGACTGGGTTTCAGGAACTGATGAACAAAACTGACATTAGCTCTGTGGCAAGTACTGAAGAAATTTGCGTAGGTCGGAATTCCTTTCTGCCCCTGTGGATTGCTGTTGGGAACCCTTGTGCATTGCTAGTGGGGATGTAAAATGATACAGCCACTGTGGAGCACAGTATGGCTCCTTTAAAAAAGCCAGACATACAAGGATAGACACTGTATGATTCCATTTCTGTAAGGTACCTAGTATAGTCAGGTTCATAAAGACAGTAAAATAGTGGTTACTAGGGGCTGGAGGTAAGGAGGCATGGGGAATTACTGTTTAATGAGTACAGAGTCTCAGTTTGGGATGATGAGAAGGTTCTGGAGATGGATAGTGATGATGGTTATACAGTGTGAATGTACTCACTGCCACCGAACTGTACATTTAAGGATGGTAAAAAATGCTAAAGTTTTTTTTCTTTTTTTTCTTTTTTTTTTTTTAAGATTTTATTTATTTATTTGACAGAGAGAGAGACAGTGAGAGAGGGAATACAAGCAGGGGGAGTGGGAGAGGGAGAAGCAGGCTTCCCGCTGAGCAGGGAGCCTGACGTGGGGCTCGATCCCAGGACCTGGGATCATGACTTGAGCTGAAGGCAGATGCTTAACAACTGAGCCACCCAGGCACTCCAAAAAAAGCTAAAATTTATGTCATGTATATTTTACCACAGTTTAAAAAATTTTCCATCCTGACTGTGTTTTTCGTGGAACCTCAAATATCTGAAGTTGAATGGAGGTTTTTTTTAAGCCTTGAGTTCCCATATTGCATAAAAAGTTCTATACATATTGCATCCTTAACCAAGTCTGAAATGGCTCCGACTTAAACTATTGACCTCTTCCCTTATATGTTCTTTACCTTCAGGGAGAACTAGACCTGGAAGTTTCCAGTCCCTTTCTGATGGTAAGCATTGACCTTCTGCCCTTGATTGCTGTAGGAGATGTTACTGATATGGGGTACAGTCTGGGAAGCCATGGGGGACAGGTGGTAATTAGATGGAATTTCTTCTGAATCTACCACCATTATTAAAGAAATTTTCTGATACTGAGTAAGGAGGTCAAGATCATTCTGGCTATAGGAGCAAGGGGTGACTTCTGGGGTGCTGTCTTTGGGGAGGAGCTGAGATCTACTTTGGGCCATAAAGATGCCTAAGATGCCTTGGGACCTCACAAGTTAAAAAAATGTGTGTGAGAAGGAAGCAGTAGAGGAAAGGATTGACCTGAGGATGGTGTCCTTCTGAACCAGCTACCTGTTCTTTTTTAGCTCTGTCGGACGTGCCTCCCAAAAGCTATGCTCCAGAGCTGGGCAGACCCAAGGGGGAGTACAGGGTGAGTTGTATCTTACACTGGCGTGACACTTCTCACGGTTCAAAGCACTTTGACATACATTATCTTGTTTGATCTTCCCAACTTTTTGAGCAGCTATTATTTTAACTTTTTTGTAGATAAGAAAACTAGATATCTAAACATCAGGGCTTGCCTTGGGTCTTACAACTATTAAGTGGTGGAATTGGGACTCACAGTCTATTTTCTCATCCTGTCCTAGCACCTTCCTTACCCATTATACTGCCTTTTGGAGGCTGTACTTTGAAACATTTGATCGTCGCTGGGGTCTAGAAGCTTGGTGGAGCTCATATTCCCAAGAAGCATGTAATGAAGCAAATTAATTCATAAGGAAGAAACTGTATCATTAGGTTCAGAAGAGAAACATGTCTCCCTCTTTCCTTCTGTCTGCAAAGACATTCATTAGAATCCCAAAATGTGACTAATTATATCTAGGGAATGAGATCCTGAACCAGTAGGCATAGGGTTTTGTCAGTGAGTTCTTTCCCTCTTTGCATTGTCCCTGTTCTAATTCCTTCAGAAACTCAGAACAAGACCATCCCTGTTCTTCGTTTTTGTTTTTGTTTTTTTCATTCATTCCCTCCCACAAAATATTTCCCTATTGGAGAATAAAAATGAGTTTTAGGTGAGGAGCTGGGACACTGATAATTCTGATCCCTTAACTTCCTACAATTTATGTGTTGCTAACATTCCAGGATTACAGCAATGACTGGAGCCCCAGTGACACAGTGCGACGCCTCCGGAAGGGCAAGGTAGGGTCACTGGAGAGAGAATTCTTGTGGGGAAAAAATTTGCAAGATACATATATTGTAAAGGATTTTTATCCAGAATATATAAAGAACAATGATTATCTTTAGTAAGATAAACAACCCAATAAAAAACTTGGCACAAGATTTAACCAGTTACATCAGAAAGAAGTTACATGAATGGCCAAAGAGCACTTGAGAAGATCTTCCACATCAACAGTTATCAAGAAAGTGTGAATTAAAACTGTGAGATACTCCGGGGATGTACTGTGTGGTGACTAACATAATACAATAAAAAATCTTTAAAAAAAAAAAAACAAAAAACTGTGAGATACTACTATACAGCCGCTAGAGTGGGTAAATTTAAAAATATTGATCATACGAAGCATTGGGAGGCCAGGAGGAGCTAAGCTCTCATACAGCAAGAGCAAGAAAGTGAAATGTTGAAACTACTCTGGAAAACAGTCTGGCAGCTTCTTACAAAGTTAAACATACACTTAATTTTATTGCTAGACATTTACAATCCAAGATAAGTGAAAACATATGCTCAAAGACTTCTACACAGGGGCATCTGGGTGGCTCAGTAGGTTGAGTGTCTGACTTTTGGTTTCAGCTCAGATCATGATCTCAGTATCCTAGGATTGAGCCCTGTGATGGGCTCGCTCTGTGTGGAGCCTGCTTGTCCCTCTCCCCCTGTGCCCCCCCACTGTGTGCACACTTTCTCACATGTGCTCTCTCTCATTCTCTCTCAAATAAATAAAATCTTAAAAAAAGACTTGACACAGATTTTCACAACAGCTGTATTCATAATAGATCCCAAAATGGAAATAACCCAAATATCCTTTAGTAGGTAAATGGATAAATGGTGGTATGTCCATACAATGTAAACTACTTACCAGTGAATAGGAACAAACTAGTAGTACTCACCATCACATATAGATTCCTCTGAGAAATGTGATATTGAGTAAAAGAAGCAAGATGTAAAAGAGTTCATATTGAATGATTCTATTTCTGAAATTCTAGAAAAAGGAAAACTTCAGTGACTGAAAGATAAGTGGTTGCCAGGAGCTAGGGATGGAAGGGGGGGGTGTTGACATCAAAGCTGACAAGGGAACTCTTTGGCGTGATGGAGTTCTGTATCTTGATTGTGGTCGCAGTTACATGGAATTTTATATGTACTTGTCAAACTCACTGAACTCTACACTTGAGTAGATTATTAAAAAGAGAACGAGTGATCTCTACCCTTTGGCTTTGGCAAGACTCCATCAGGACTTCCTTGCACACTAATTCTGTTCTTACTCTGCCAGGTCTGCTCACTAGAAAGATTCCGCTCCTTACAGGACAAGCTACAACTCCTAGAGGAAGCAGTAAGCATGCATGATGGAAACGTCATTACTGCAGTAAGTTGTGGCTTTTGTTTGTTGTTTGCTTAATTGTTGTTTTCCTTAGTTTCTCAAAGTCCAATCAGCATAGGACTTTAACATTTTAGGTTCAATGTCTAGTAGAGATCCTGGATTCCTCTTGAAGTGTAGGATTCTCAGTAATACATGCTCTGAGGCTCAGCTGGCAGGAAATGCGTTGTCTGTGGAACTCTTGATAATAATCAAGAAGCAGCAGGTTGGCTACTCTGTTCCAAAAATCTGAGGGGGTCCTGGGCCGCTCAGTCAGTTGAGTGACTGACTCTTGATTTCAGTTCAAGTCATAATCCCAGGGTCGTGAGAGCGACCGCCACATGGGGCTCTGCGCTCAGCGGGGGGTCTGCTTGAGAATCTCCGTCTGCTTCTCTCCCTGCTTGTGTGCATGTGTGTAAGTGCACATGCGCGTGCTCTCTCTCTCTCAAATCTTTTGTTTTAAATATCTTTTTTTTTTTTTAAAGATTTTATTTATTTATTTGACAGAGAGCGAGAGAGGGAATACAAGCGGGGGGTGGAAGAGGGAGAAGCAGGCTTCCTGCTGAGCAGGGAGCCCAATGTAGGGCTCGATCCCAAGACCCTGGGATCATGCCCTCAGTCAAAGGCAGACGCTTAATGACTGAGCCACCCAAGCACCCCTCAAATAAATAAATCTTTAAAAAAATAAAAACAACAACAAAAAAGTCATCTGAGGCAGGAGAGGTGTGAGAGCAGTCTTTCCCAGAGCGAGATGTCTCTTGCCAGTATGGGAATGGGCAGGTGGACCCCTCTGAGACACAACTCAATTCCAGATGTCTATCACTTGTCCTTCTATCCCATAGAGAAATCTGTTGTCTGGACATGCCAAGATTCCTAATGAGTCGCTGACCTCATTCCTACACATCAGGAGCTCAGGGCAGGGCTTTGTATTTGAAAGGTTACTCAGGGTAATTTATTCTTTGTTCTCTTTTCCTCTAGGTTCTGATCTTCCTGAAAAGGACACTGAGCAAAGGTGAGCGTGAATTGAAAGAAATCTTCAGTTGACAAGATGCCTGCTACATTTGAAGGGAGAATGGCATTGTGGCTTCCATGCCAGAATTCACCACCATCAGCTCTGTTTCAGAGACAGCTGGGGTGGCCTAAGACTTCAGAGTGTTCATCTCATCTCTGAGGGCAGTTGTTCATCCTGTAGGTTGATAACTACGTTAACTCCAAAGCCTCCATGTTTACTAGGCAGACAGGTGACTATGTTGGTTTGAGGACCTCAGCGTCCATGCTAGGTGCCTGTTGGTTGGGTTGGTGAGAACCGAAGGCTGACTGAATGGCCAGGAGTTGCGCTGGACCATCGAGTGTGTTGGTGGTGGGTTGAGCCAGAGGAAGGGGTATCATAAAAATCTGCCCAGCTGTCCCCTGCTTGTGATTGGCTTTGAGGAGATATTTGGAATGTATGAGGAGGGAGACCAATTTCACACTTGAGTAACAGGCTTTAATCTTTCCTCACCTAACTCCTGCCTGCCTGCCAGAGATCCTTTTCCGAGAGCTTGAGGTGCGACAGGTTGCCCTGAGACATCTCATTCACTTCCTTAAAGAAATAGGGGATCAAAAGCTGCTTTTAGACCTCTTCAGGTAAGAACTGATCATCTTGTCTGTAAAGTTTACTAAGTACTTTATTCAAAGCTCTCTGGAGGATACAAAGAGAGAAGACACGGTCCTTTTTTGCTGTTAGGCGAGATACTGAAACATGATGGGATAACTAATAATGCACCTCAGCCTGTGATAAAATGAGAGTGTAGCAGGTGGTTAGGAACTAGGCCATGGGGTCCAGCATACCTGCATTGAATACTGGCACCATCGCTTAGTTCATGGAGTGACCTTGAGCAAGTTACCCAACCTCTCCAAGCATCGGTTCCACATCGATACAGACGGAAATGATGATTCCTACCCTACAGGTCATGAAGATTAAGAGTTAGTGTGGGAAAAGCACTTAGTGTAATGCCTAGTCTGTATTATTAATATTTTTAAGCCTTGTATTATGCAAGACCTAGAATAAAGGTATCTTTTATTACTTGGTCCCCAGTGATGCCAGTTGGAAGTACAATGGAAGAGCAGAAGAAGCAAATAAAATTTGCAGTCAGGATACCCAAGGAAAGCCTCATGGAATTGGTTAGGAATTGAGACTAGGTAGGAATCTGATAGGTGGAGAGGCAAGAGGTGGGCATATCTGCCGGAGGCCCCAGGGGAGGGGAGTGTCTTTTACTATGTTTTCCTTCCTTCCCGGTCTCATTCTAATCAGTAGAGACTGTTTCCTGCCAGTAGATTAAAATGTATATCTATTATGTCCTTTCTTCAAAGTCAGGGAAGGGGTTGAAACCTCTTTTTAGGCTGATTATGTGGCCCATGTTACCCAGTTACTCCAGTTACCCAGTGACTCTGCCACAGTGATAAGCTGTCCCAAAGACAAAGGTGGGGAAAGCAGATTACCTGGTCAGGGCCAAGATTACAGATGGTTAGCCAGGAATTTGCAGAAGACATGTTCATTGAGGCAGGCTGCTCCCATCCTCAATTCCCTCTCTTTATTAAGCATCACCTCTAGGTCAAACCACTGATTTAATTATAGTGGTCCAATCAGAATAAGAAGGAATCAAGACGAAGTCCTTGTTCTCCAAGACCTTACACCATTGGGAGAGACAAAGCTCTTTCTACATTGTACATGAAAACAACGGAGAACAATATAGCAGACCTGTCTCCAAGATTGTACTGACAGAGAAGAGTGCTTTAGTCTTTCCAAAAAACCGTGTAAGATTACTGTGGACTACGGTTTTGTGGCAGCTCTGAGCCTTTCTATCAGGCCTGTTAACATACAAAGTTATTAGTGTCCTACAGTGCCTTCTTGTCCTTGCTTTTCACGCAGCTAGAGCCATCAGGGGAACAAGGATATCTGATCCACCATGTGATTCCAAGAGGTTGCTGGTGGTAGAAAGTTTAAGAATAGGAGGGCTTACTCATGTATGGAGACGAATGAATTTGAATTGTGTTTCTCCTAGAGCAGCCATCCTATTTTGTGAGGTTACATTGCCACACGTCAATAGATAAAAATGCCCTGCTCCCTTCTGCTTCTTCCCAGGTTCCTAGATAGAACAGAAGAGCTTGCGGTAAGTGTGGCCTTTGTTTCAGTTGGGGACCTATTTAACAGAAATCTAAGCCAAAACCCAGTCTCCGAGATCCCAGACTAGTTAACAGTTTCCTTCCTTTGGTATTGATTGCATCCAAAAGAGAAAGGCATCTGGGAAGCCTGAAAACTTAATACAAATGATGTACTGTTTCTTTTTATATGCTCTTTTGATTGAGCTTATGAATAAATATTTTTTTGAAGAATGAATAAAAACTGGCCTGGTCAATTTGTAATTTGTTTTTTAGTTTCTAGTTGTTTTCAGTTCCTGGTTTGTAGGAGCTTTTGGGTTTTGGCTTCCAATAGTAGAAACTGTTGTAAGTTAAAAGGAATAAGAAACCAGACAATAGGTCAAGAAGGAAGATAGGTCAAGCTGGTGGTGCAGCCAGTACACATGCGGCTGAGAGCTCAAGGACTGAGTGTTTTTTGTTTTTTTTTAAAGATTTTATTTATTATTTATTTGACAGAGAGAGAGAGACAGCCAGCGAGAGAGGGAACACAAGCAGGGGGAGTGGGAGAGGAAGAAGCAGGCTCATAAGCAGAGGAGCCTGATGTGGGGCTCGATCCCGTAACGCCGGGATCACGCCCTGAGCTGAAGGCAGACGCTTAACCGCTGTGCCACCCAGGCGCCCCAAGGACTGAGTGTTAAAACTGATTTTTGGCAGATTT
Source organism: Ursus arctos (assembly GCF_023065955.2). Taxonomy (NCBI): domain Eukaryota; kingdom Metazoa; phylum Chordata; class Mammalia; order Carnivora; family Ursidae; genus Ursus; species Ursus arctos. Next base: position 23,976,185 of record NW_026622930.1, read on the forward strand.
TCACCATTACAGAATAAATTCCTGGAATATAAGAATAAAGCTGAAATTGTACCAAACATTTCATTATACTGTTAAAACCGTAGTGATCCGCTTTTGAAAGTTTGCCTTTATAGTGCAGGGGTTAGAATTCCTCAGGACTGTTCCTTTAGTCACTGCACCACACGTTTGTGGTGAGATCAGTGTTCACGTTCAGCTGGCACATCTAATAATCGTGCTAATCTTTGCACAGCAGAATGTAATTCAGGAAAATGTTTTTCAGTAACATTTTGTAAAAGGAGCTTGTACTTAATATTCAAGGCATGGGAAAATCTTAGAATCTTTATCATAATCTACTGAAAATGACTGGCAGTCTGTAGCAGTCATTTGGAAAAGCTTTTGTTGACATTTTTAATCTCCATAGATTTGAAACTGTAAGAAATTTTCTTCATACAGCATTCTTACAGAGTTTGTTGTTTTGAAGTTCGATTAGTGAAAGTAAATGTGTTTTGGGTAACTCATTTTCCACTAAAACTTTTTTATTTTCTTCCTTTCTCTATTATTTTTGAATTGAAGATAATTTATCATGCACACTGTTGTATATAAATTTAGAGTTTTCCAACCTTACGAACTTGAGAATTGACAAAGTTGGTAATTTGCTTTCAGTTTATCCTCATGGAGGGGGAAGGTTACCTAAGTAGGACTTTGTTGAAAGACTTAAGGCCAAAATGGAATTGGACAATAAAAATTAACTATAGCTCTTAAAGATTACTTTCTTTGATAGTAGGAATGATCATATGCCAGGTATTTTATGAAGATTAGATTATGGTATAATCTCTATTCATTTACATTTTTATATACTTGTTTCTAAAAGTATATACTGTCCTTCCTAAAGTCAGTTCATTCTCTTAATATTCATATTAACTGTCAATCTGTTCATTTTTTAATTCTTGGAAAGTTTTTTTTTTTTAAGACTTTATTTATGAGAGAGAGAGAGGAGGAGGAGCAGAGGGAGAGGGACAAGCAGACTCCGTGCTGAACATGGAGCCCAACGCCAGGCTCGATCTCAGGACCCTGAGATCATGACCTGAGCTGAAACCAAGAGTCAGATGCTTAACCAACTGGCTCCCTGATTCTTGAAAAGTTTTTAATAATTGTACATAAAATTGCAGCTTTTACAATCATCATTAATTATTGCATCAGTTAGTCCTTGTAATAATAAATAGCAATTTAAACTTGCAGTTCTCTTTTTAGAATTCCAAAATAGAAAGCACATAAGGAGATTTTCTTTCAGAGTTATATGTAGAACCTGTAGTATTTCAACATGAATCTTTAGCAGGTGTCAGCAGTGAATCAGAGGACATGGCTTATTCATGTTACTGATGTTGTTACTTATTAGATATTTACAGGATCATGCTACCATTGATCATGTGCAAGGTCAAAGGTGCCAAAAATAATGTTGAAGTAAGCATTTAGGCTGAAGCAAAAACTGGTTTTAGTTAAATAGTGAGGCTGACACCAAACTTTGGAGTAAAGCTAGGTACTCAACTACTCAGTGCTTCATTGTAGGCTAGCACTGTCCAGTAGAGCTTCCTACGATGATGGCAGTATTCTCCATCTGTGCCGTTGGATATGGTAGCCACTAGTCACATGGTGAAATGATTAATGTAACTAAGGGTCTGAACTTTTTAATTTAACTTAATTAATTTAAATGTAAATGTAAACCAAATGGGAGTAGTAGTTACTGTATTGGATATTGTAGTTATAGATAAACCAAAGAGTGATTTTGAAGATTTTCTTTTTTTTTAAGTAATCTCTACACCCAGTGTGGGGCTTGAACTTAGAACCCTGAGATCAAGAGTCACCTGCTGTACTTACTGAGCCAGCCGGGTGCCCCCAAAGAGCAATTTTGAATTACTCTTTCCTTCTCCCTACCTGCACACCCATCCACACCCAGAGGAATCTCTGGTAATGAAGAATTTAGTTTGTTAAGGATGGGAAGTCTACTTACATAGCTACTTCACCCTTCAAAGGAGACAAAATAGACAAAGTAGTTCAAAGCCTTTCTTTTATTTTTATTTTTTTGTAGTTGTCTCATTATCGTGAGCACTTGACCATTCAGGACCCTGAGAAACGAAAAGAATTTCTTAAGACCTGCATTGGGTAAGCATGGGGGAGAAATGTTAAGTATAAATACTCTTACACAGAGGACTAAGGAGACTAAATGAGGGTGGAGTGGATAGGTAGTTGAAGGAAAAGGCTAACAGTGGGTCATAAAAGCATCATTAAAGGTGGTCTCATTCAGTGATTCCAGACATTAATTCCCCAGTAGAGTTTTCACTCATGGGTAGTAAATTGAGAAAAATAAAGGTAACGTGAAGAGTTTTTTCTGTAGTTAAATTTATCTAATTTAGAAGACTGCAATTCTGGGATTTTTTTTTTTTTCCTCCTCTCTCTTCCTTTTTTGGGGGTAAAATGGGATGTGATTTTTTTTATGACTTTATATATTAAAATAAAAAGGTTGGCAATGCTTTAGTTTCCGTAGTATTTTCAGTGTTACTGGTCCCCGAGACCCCAAAGCACAAGAACCACTGATTCAGTATAGGTGTTCATCCAGGATATAAGTCCCTATAAAAACCAGCCCCACATATTACTCTTCCAGTGATGAGCACTCACTGCTCTTGGAAGTAGCTTCTTCTATTGTTGGACAGCCTTCATTATCATAAAATACTTTGTTATATTGAGCTGAAACTTGCTTCCTTCTATTGTTCAAGACAGGCATAGAGTCTACGCAGTAGGCCTTAATCCAGATTCAGTATTCACAGTTGCTTTAGTCATTCCTCATGGGATAGGAGTTCCAGGATTCACATTTAGAAATTTGTCCATGCAGTCCTTAATTTTAACATTATCAGATACTGAGCTATGTCATAGTGGCCTCTGGTGAACAAAGAGAAAAGTTGGAAGAAGGAAGTAACTGAAACCTATTGCTGTAAAAATTGGCAGTGGCTCTCACTTACCTGGCACAGTGTAACTGAGTTTCAGAATTCTTCCGGGAGTGAGTGGAGTACGGGACTAAGGCAGCACTTTTAAAGGAGAGATCTGTGAACCGGAAGCTTAAAATCTGGCTTCTATTCCTGCCCTTACATCTTGGTTTACCACGTATGACTTTCAGGCAAGACTCTGTTTGTCCCTCAACTTTTTCATGTGTAAAATGTAGTGTTGAAGATGGGACGCTTGATATCTGGGTAGATGTGTGAGATCTTTGTCAGTCTATACACGTACCGCTGTGCCTGGTAGTTGAATTTTACCTTATTCCTCTGCAGTAGGAAATGGCTAACAATTTTAAGCACCCCCTAAGGAGAGTTAAGCATTGACATTTAGGCAGGACAGGAACCACAGGGCTTCACTGGGACGTGGATCATGGGCAGTCGGCTAAGCTCGCTCATTCACTAAGTGACTCGTTCACCAAACATTCACAGTGAGGAGAGTTCTAACTCATTCCTCAGCAGAACCACTGATGACTATATATTTTGTGGACTCTCAGGATCCCTCTTCTTCTTCTTCTTCTTCTTCTTTTTTTTTAAGTTTTATGTTTTTTTAAGTAATCTCTGCACCCAACAGAGGGCTGGAACTGACAATTCTGGGATCAAGAGTTGCACATTCTACTGGCTGAGCCAGCCAAGTGCTCCTCAGGATCCCTCTTGAATTGGCAAAACCTAAAATACAAAATCCCAGCCAAAGGTCTATTCTGTTTTCTGCGTTCTCTCTCTCTGCCTTTCAGGGATGCTCTAAAGGTGCATTGAGATCAGATTTGTGTAGTGCCGTGACCCTCTTATGCTTACAGTGGTGATTTGGTTTAGTTGGGTTTGTTTCTTGTTTCAGTAGAGAAAGAGGTGCTAACCTTCTGGCTCTTTACCAGCTTGCCATTTTCAGCAGAAGATTCTGCACATATTCAAGACCATTACACTCTCCTGGAACGCCAGATCATTATTGAGGTTAGACTCCTTGTCTCTCCGTTTTCTGCTTCAATGCCAGTGCTCAGTGCCATTCAGCCTCTAGGAGACCTCTATACTCTGCTGTATATGTCATTTCCTGTTACATTCTCTAAGAGCCTTTCATTTCCTCTTTCCATGATAGCCCTTTTCCCTCCATTGTTCTCAGGCATCCTTTTTCTTCTCACTTGCTATTAACCTGGAAGTGTTTTCTCTCCCTCCCAGAACTCCCATTTCATCCTTACTTTTCCAGTCTTCCTCCATTCAACATGGATCTATTGTCATTTTATGGATTTTAAACTCCCCTGGGCTATCCTGGGCAGTTTCTCTCTTTCTCTCTTGCCTCTTTCCTAGGATGGGAAGCACAACTGCTGTAGTATTTAATATTTCTCTCCTGCCTCTACTTTGCGGACATTGTTTTTTTTACTTGGTTCACTCCGCCACAGGCAAATGATCGACATCTAGAATCAGCAGGACAGACTGAGATCTTTCGGAAGCACCCCCGCAAAGCTTCTATCCTCAACATGCCGCTAGTGACAACGCTTTTCTACTCGTGCTTCTACCATTACACGGAGGCTGAGGTATAGGCAAAGTGTGAAAGACCCCACACACTCACCGCACAAGAGGAAGATAGTGTGAAGCCAGTTATTTCAGTGTGCTCTGAACAATGGGTGTTTATAGTTCTTGGGGAGGTCCACCTGGAAGCTTCCCTGGCCTTCAGAAGGGGTGAGCTGAGGGAAAAAGAGTTTTGAAAGGGCTTGTGTGGCTTCTAGTGAGCTGGCAGGCTAACAGAGCACGTTTGGTCTCACCAGTGCTGATCCCACAGCAGTCCCTGCTCTAAGGTCCATAATTTCACATGGATTCACTTGGTATAAAGAAGAGCAGCAGGGCGTTAAGTATTTGTGGGTACTTAAAAAAAAAATGTTTCTTTGAAGAGGTTTGAGTTTAATGATCATAGGTGGGAATAATCATAATGATCACAAGATTGGCATAAAATTGAGAAATATGCCATACCTATTAATCCAGTCTTGTTTAGCCAAGTTGTGGTGATATCCAGTTAGACCTGGTGGAGTTTTTCTCTTAAATTAACTTCTGGGTTTAAATGGCTACAGAGAGGAATGTACAATGTCTAGGTAGTGGAAAGAAAGTGTCAGATTGGGTGGTATTTGGGAAAGTCAGTACCAGTAAAATTCCTTCTCCACTTTCTTCCTAGGGGACGTTCAGCAGTCCAGTCAACCTGAAGAAGACATTTAAGGTAGATATAAATTGGCCAGTGTTTGGTAAAGTAGTATCAGGGTAACTGCATGGAGTAGATATTGCTTGGTAACCCTGCACGGGAAGTCACTTGCTAGTCACGGTTAAAGGTAGAAAGGAAGGAGTGTATGGGAAGTGAGGGAAGACTTCAACGGAATGGCCTGCAGCAGTGCTAGGGCTTGGGAATGAAGAGGGTCTTGATGACCTGAGAGATTTGTGTATGTTAAGGGACAGAATCAATACCAGGGAATATTTTTGCCTGTCTTTTCCAGAATTCTCCCCTGATGAATTTCTACTTCCCCTTAATTCCCCTGGTCTCTGCTTTTTAGATCCCAGACAAACAGTATGTGCTGACGGCCCTGGCTGCTCGTGCCAAGCTTCGAGCCTGGCATGATGTAGATGCCCTCTTTACCACAAAGGTGGGTGCCCTGGAACTGTCTGGTGCTGCTGGGGCCTTGCACATATCATCTTGTTACCCATGCCTCGTGGGAATCTCACATTCTAGTTACTGGTTTACTTTTTTCCTCCAACTTTTTATTTTCTAAAATGTCCAACTGAAAGAAAAGTTGAAAGAATAGTATAATAAACATACAAAAAGTCTTATTTCACTAATTTATTAACATTTTTGCCATATTTGCTTTCTTTTTTCTTTTACTGAATCATTTGAAAGTAAGTTGCAGACATCATGACACTTCTCCATTGAATACTTAAGCGTTTATTTCATTTATAACCACAGTAGTATTATCATTTTCAGGATAGTTAACATTAATATTATGATATTGTATCTATAATCTATATTCACATCAGCTCTTTAGAGTTTTTGTTTCTTTTTGTGTTTGTTTGCTATCAGGATCCAATCAAGGATCTTGCATTACTTTGGTTGTCTTGTCTCTGTTTATATTTTAAATATCATTTTTTCTATTACGGGTTTGAGAATTTTCTGTTTTTCCCCTTTGTTAGGTTTTTGTTGTTGTTGTTATTTGGGTTTTTGTTTTTTTAAGATTTTATTTGTAAGTAATCCCCACACCCAATGTAGGGCTCAAACTCACAACCCTGAGATCAAGAGTCGCATGTTCCACCTACTGAGCCCACCAGGTGCCCCCTCTTTTTTGGTGGTGGTTGTTGTTAGTTATTTAGCTAGCTACATTGACTACCATAGCAATACATGTCTGTGTCAAAATCAAACACTGTATGAGAGCATAGACAGTCAAATTACGTGAAGTTCCTTGCCCATTGTCCACCTGCTCCTATCTCAGTCCCTAAGGCAAATACTCTTAAAAGTTTGATGGGTAGTTTTCCAGACTTTCTCTCATGAATTTACAAATACCTTTATATGAATATAAACACAGAGGATAGGATTTTTTCTACCCGGGTAAGTTCATACTACAAGTATTATAAGTAAATTGCTTATTTCATTTGGCCATATTTCACAGACTTTTTTCTGGCTGTAGATCTAAGAACTTATTTCATATTTCTGACTCTTTTTCCACCCTCTTAAATTCCTTGACTTTTCTGAAAAACTCATTTCTCTTCACTTCTGTATCTCCCACCTCCCATCCATCCATGCTCACCACCATGTTATTCTAGTATGACCGTAAAATGAATGGTCACAAAGTGTGTTGAGTCTGTCTTGCCTAGCTACTGCTGCCGCATCTTCCCTTTTCAGAACTGGCTGGGCTACACTAAGAAGAGAGCACCCATTGGCTTCCATCGGGTTGTGGAAATTTTGCACAAGAATAGTGCCCCTGTCCAGGTAATGGCTCCTAAAGAACGTTGGGTACAGGATCCTCTAGGAGACCTAACTTTTAGCCTCTTACTGGTCAGTGGTGGGAGACCTGAAACGGGCTCTGGTCTTATCTTAAAGATAACAAAATGGCTGTAGTGGACCTTGAGATAGAAAAGGGGAGGGAGGGAAGTTCTCCTCTGCCCTTTAGAAGTAATCCCAGACTGCCCCTCCCTGAGGAGCATCTACTGTGTTTAGTCCGTGTGAAGCACTGACATATTATTCAAATGATACAAAAGGAGAGCTCAGTGAGAAAGAACATCAAGCAGCAATGAGCATAGCACCCGATCAGATCTAGAGCGCACCTGTTGTTGGCCTGGGCATCGAGCTGTAGGCTAAGGCGGAGTGTGCTCTTCCCATCCCTCCTGGGTGAGCACAGAAGTACTGCAGGCAGTCTACCTCATTCCCCATTGCAGAAATAGTACTATGGTTGATCATGGGAATGGTAGACATCAGATATGGAACTCTTGGCTTCTTCAGGATTTTGTTGTCTTCCCTTTACAGCTCTTTGTTTTATGGGTCTGGGAGTCATTAATCAGAAGTACCTTTTCCCATAGATATTACAAGAGTATGTTAATCTGGTGGAAGATGTGGACACAAAGTTGAACTTAGCCACCAAGTTCAAGTGCCATGATGTCGTCATTGATGTGAGTCCCTAAGAAATGAGAACCCTGAGTTAGACCATTAGTGGAGAGCGGGGGATTACGATATTCTCTGTCCTAGATCCTGAGGTGCTTTCAGTTTCAACCTAATAGACAAAATGATCTGGCAAGAATTAGTTTGGAAGGAGTTCTGTATTATTTTCCCAGTCCTTTGATTGATAACCTCTGCTTTTATAAATTTGTTGCCCTCACGGAATTCACAGAACTGAATCCAGCCACATAAGCTGTGTAGATTTCTCTTCAATAGGAAGTTCTGTAGTTGTTTGACCCCACTGTCATTGCACTATAGCCCCTCAGCCTCTCCTTGAACCTTGGTGCCATGTTGGGAGTGGCAGAAAAGAAAGGCCCTCATGGAGAAGGCTGATTGGAGGTTTTATTGTGTCTGTTGGTGTATAGACTTGCCGGGACCTAAAGGATCGTCAGCAGTTGCTGGCGTACAGGAGTAAGGTGGATAAAGGATCTGCAGAGGAGGAGAAGATCGATGCCATTCTGAACAGCTCGGTGAGCAGCTACAGCTTTCTTCAGCAGTCCCAGGAGACGGTCCTCACAATACCATCAAGTATATATTCCCAAGGCCTGGATGGGGTCACAGTTTGCTGAGTGTCATGGATAAAAGGATCTCCTGTGGGCCTAAGGATCTGAAGCAATGCTTGGACTAGCAGAAATTACTCCTGAGAATGTGGGATGATCCAGTGGTAACCTGGGGACCTGGGGCTGAGACTTTACATAGCACCCTGGTAATTGTTAAACATAGCAGGTAGGAGGTACCAGTCCCAGGAGTATGGAAACAACTACTGCAGAGTCAGACTATCCAGACGGTAGTTTCCTGGGGCCAGGTGTGACCTACCTGTTGGAAACAAGTGGATAAAATGGATTTTAGCTATTTGGGCAACACAGCTGGCTCATCTCTCATAGCAGGAAATTGCTGAGCTTTTTGTTAATATGGAGCTTAGCTCCCTGTTAGATAGTTTGGGACCTACCCTGTGGTCATCTGAAGCTAGTGAGTCTTGATCCTGCGGAGGGCCGAGCCTATAGAATAAGTGCCCTAAATCAGGCTTGTAATACACAGAGTGGGCCATTGGATTCACCTTCAAATAAGCAAATGCCTCCACATATTAGAAAAACAATTCTCAACTTCCCTCACCATTCTTCTTCTTCTTTCTTTATCTAGCCGTTTGCCTTGTTTATTGTATTCCCCTACCTCTCTGTAGGGGCCAGTGGAAACAGATATTGTTTGTTCTTTCCACAGCAAATTCGATGGAAGAATTAAGTGGCATTAGCGACCGTGAAACCTGCCTCATTTCTTCCTTTCCTGCCTGTGACAATAGAGAGCGCTGTCCGTTGGGAGAGTTACAGCACCACATCGCTTGGACCCATCATCAACAGGCAGTGCCTATTACTGTTAGGACAGAAACCAGCGCCTGGGCACAGACAGCTTCAGACTGATCTTCTGTCCAAGGATCATCGTCTAAGGGCCAAGGTCTAAAGCTTTGACTCATGAGGAAGATTCTCTCTACCTGGTGCTCACATGAAGGTGGGAGTAATTTCTAGATTGGGCCCATATTGGGCAAGATCTCTCTTGGTCTGGGAAAAACGACTGCTCTAGAAAAGAAGTCACCCAGACTAAGAGGTCAGGTGTCATAGAGTGGCCACTCCATTTCTCTCAGCTAATTATGACCCTGGACTTGGTGCTGGACATTGGCAGTTCTGCTCTGAATGAAGTCAGAATAGAACCAAAATGGCTCTCTCCCAAGGGGCCTCAGGAAGGGGTGCCAGGATAGCCAGGACCTGTTGGAGGTGCCTTCCCACCAGGTTGCACAGAGTTCTCCACGTAATGACACAGATTGCCCAGATGTCATGTTTCTTCAACCAGTGCCCTCTGCTGCCCTAGTCTAGCCACTGTCCGAGACTTGTGGTTCTTCTCTCACCTGCACACCGAGATGGCCTTGTGTGGGAGATAAGGACATCCCCATTATCTTTTCCTCTACTTCTCCCATCCTAGACCCATAACCTTTTATGGAGCTCAGATTCAGCAGTGCTGGAGTGCTCTTCCCTTATGCACAAATCTCATTATTTCACTAGGAGCTTCCAGAAGGTTCACCAGGCCTAAACTCAGCAGCATTTCAGATGGTTAGGATATTAAGATGGAGGCTTTAGTTTCACACTTGGTTTTCAACAGGATATTCTGTAGTACTAGCCTCCTTCCTTGTACCAATATCAGCCTCTCTTCTCTGTGACTGAACTGGGTTTCCCCGACATGCCTAGACTCATAATAAAGCTTTTTTCCTCCTTGGTGCCTTCTCGTTCCCTCCCAGTTGTTTTGTGCAGAACAATGAAATAATTGCGCTGTCTCTTGGGACCACTAGAAACCTGCCTCAGTGACTGCAGTCAGTAGTCTATCAATATAAGTCATGGAGTAATGGTGTTTATGGCAAAGTATGGCTGTGTGCTTAATGGAGCATCAAGCTGGGAGACGAAAGACCCGGCCTCTTGTCTGACCTGTACTGCTGATAAGGTGTGTGATGTTGGGTGAATCCCTTTCTCTCTGGACTCAATATCTTAACCTGTCATAGGACAGTGTGTTCCCTCAGAGCTTGTAGAATTATATGCTCCTGTGGAGTGGGTGAAGTGGTAAAGGAAAAGGAGATGTAGGGAAGCACACAGCAGAGGGCACCTGGGTGGCTCAGTCAGTGGTTAAAACGTCTGCTTTCGGCTCAGGTCATGATCTCTGGGTCTGATCCTGGGATCGAGCCTGGCATCCGGCTCCCTGCTCAGTGGGGAGTCCGCTTCTCTCTCTGCCTCTCTCTCCCTCTGCCCCTCCCCACTGCTTGTTCTCTCTCTCTAACTCCCAAATAAATAAATAAAATCTTTAAAAAAACCCCAACACCAACAAAGCACACAGCAGGCTTTAAGGTGTGTGGTTTTCAACTGGGGACAGTTTTGCCCTCAGGAGACCTGTGTCAAAATCTGGAGATGCTTTGTTGCTACAACCAGTGAGTGCTACTACCATCTAGTGGGTAGAAGCAAGGAATGCTTCTAGACATCCTACAATGAAGGACAGCCCCCTCCAACAAAGAATGATCCCGCCCAGAATGTCAGTAAAGCAAACCTGCTTTACGGTGATCAGACTCCATCTCTTGCTCCTCCACGTTGCAATCCCAGGTAACTTCGTAGTTCCTTCCCTGATCATCCTTCTTGCTATTGAAGAAACAGGAGTTTAATTCACTAAATTGTGCCGAAGTTATTGGCTGATCGTCCAACAAACCATGGTGGCTTTATTAATTAGTATTATCAGGGTTCGTTTAGAGAAGGAGAATCATTAGGATTATGTAGTCTGTCTATATGTGGGATTCATTACAGGGTTTGACTTTACTCAATTATGGCTTTGGTTCAACAGTCTCTGGAAGGTTGTCTTCGTACCTGGTGGTAGAGCTGGGTATCCAGAGGGCAGGCAGTGGGGAAGGGAAGGTGGATAAAATGTGAGGGAAAGCAAGGACAAGACAGAGCCTGTGAGGACAGACAGGAACATGTGTCAGCTCTCACTGCCTCCAGTGTTCAGGAAGTGGTGTCCAGCAGCTGGTGGCCTTTGTTGCAGAGCTGAACACAATCTTGGCCCAGGAATGTGAGAAGCTGTAGAAGGACCCAGGGGAAGTTGTAGCAATTGCTGGTCCAACTGCTGCCCCACACTAACAGGGTTGCTAACAGACAAAGTACCTGCCTTGACCTTGCAAGCGTCAACACAAACTGGCTGTTGCTTCAGTTCAACCTTCCAAATCTTGCACAAAAGTCTCTTGAGGCACACCCCAGCCAGAAACATTCAGGAAGGGAATTCTGGGAAATGTAGTTCAGCCTAACCAACTTGACATGTTACAAAGCAACAACCACTGGATCTGCATTTTGAGAATGTGTTCGTGAAGGATGAGCCTAGAGTCCACACCTGTACAGGTTCACCAGGGCTGCATGATGATGCTGAGTGCAGAGGTTTTGAACTTCTTTTTCCTTCAGAACAATAATATCACATGCAAACATTAGGATAACTACTCACTGTTGTGATCAAAGGAAGTGTTTTCTCAAATTTGGTAAGAGCTTCCATATTCTTCACTTCAAGTGCTAAGATTGAGAGTGACATAAGAGCCCTCATATGATGGTCAACTAATCTTCGACAAAGCATGAAAGAATATCCGTTGGAAAAAAGAAAATGTCTTTAACAAATGGTATTCGGAAAACGGGACAGCGCCATGCAGAAGAATGAAACTGGACCACTTTCTTATACCATACACAAAGATAAATTCAAAATGTATGAAAGACCTAAATGTAAGACAGGAAACCATCAAAATCATAGAGGAGAAAACAGGTAGCAACCTCTTTGACCTTGGCCACAGCAACTTCTTACTAAACACATCTCCAGAGGCAAGGGAAACAAAAGCAAAAGTGAACTGTTGGGACCTCATCAAGATAAAATCTTCTGCACAGCAAAGGAAACAACAAAACCCAAAAGGCAACCCATGGAATGGAAGAAGATATTTGCAAAGGACATATTGGATAAAGGGTTAGTATCCTAAATCTATAAAGAACTTACCAAACTCAACACCTAAAAAACAAATAATCCAGTTAAGAAATGGGCAGAAGACATGAATAGACACTTTTCCAAAGAAGATAGCCAGATGGCTAACAGACACATGAAAAGATACTCAACGTCACTCATCATCAGGGAAATATAAATCAAAACCACAATTAGATACCACCTCAAGCCTGTCAGAATGGCTAAAATTAACAACTGAGGAAACAAAAGGTGTTGGTGAGGCTGTGAAGAAAGAGGAAACCTTGTGCATTGTCGGTGGGAGTGCAAACTGGTGCAGTCACTCTGGAAAGTAGTATGGCGGTTCCTCAAAAAGTTAAAAATAGAGCTACCCTATGACCCAGCAATTGCACTACTAGGTATTTATTCAAAGGATACAAAATACAAAAATGCTGATTCAGAGGGGCACGTGCACCCCAATGTTCATAGCATTATCAACAATTGCCAAATTGTGGAAAGAGCCCAAATGTCTATCAACTGATAAACAGATAAAAAGATGTGTGTGTGTATGATTTTATATATATATATGCATATATACATATATATGTGTGTGTGTATATACACACACACAGAATATTACTGTGATCAAAAAATGAAATCTTCACATTTGCAACAACGTGGATGGAACTAGAATGTGTTATGCTAAGCAAAATAAGAGAAAGACAAAAATCATGATTTCACTCAGGTGAAATTTGAAGAAACAAAACAGATGAACAAAGGAGAAGGGAAGGAAAAGTAAAATAAGATAAAAACGGGGAGACAAACCATAAGAGACTGAACTATAGAGAACAAACAGGGTTGCTGGAGGGGAGGTAGGTGGGGAATGGGCTACATGGGTGATGGGCATTAAGGAGGGCACTTGGGATGAGCACTGGGTTTGTATGTGGTGATGAATCACTGGATTCTGCTCCTGAAACCAGTGCTGCACTGTATGTTAACTAACGTGAATTTAAATTAAAAAAAAAAATTATTTAAAAATCCCTGCTGTGAAAGGGATTAGAGAGGCCAGAGACATGAAAGGTCACATATTGTATGGTTCCATTCACATGAAACATCCCGAAAAGGTAAATCTGCAGAGACAAAAAGCAAACTTATGGTGCCAGGGGCTGAGGAGGGTGGCCAGCAAGTGGGGAGTAATTGCTTAATGGGTAAAGGGTTTCCTTTATCGGGAAGATAAAAATGTTTTGGAACTAGAGGTAGTGGGTGTGAGTGTATTGTGAACGTACTGAATTGTTGACTTTTTTTTTTTTTAAGATTTTATTTATTAGAGAGAGAGAGCACAAGCACGGAGAGTAGCAGAGGGAGAGGGAGAAGCAAGTTCTCCGCTGAGCAGGGAGCCCGACACCAGGCTCAATCCCAGGACCCTGGGATCATGACCTGAGCCGAAGGCAGACGCTTAACCAACTGAGCCACCCAGGCGCCCCTGAATTGTTCACTTCTAAATGGCTATGTTATGTGAGTTTCACCTCAATTTTTTTAAATTTAAAAAGTGTATTAGAGTGGTGCCTACCTGGCTCAGTCTGTAGAGGGTGCAACTCTTGATCTCGGGATCATGAGTTTGAGCCCCATATGGAATGTAGAGATTACTTTCAAAAAAAGTAGATTAGAAATTTTAGTAGTTTTGATTTCTGATCTCAGTTTTGCCATTGCTATAATAAAATAGAGTTCTAAATATCACTGATTCTTTCCCTGGCTTTACTGAGGTATAATTGTATAATATAAAAAATAAAATAAAAATTGTATATATTTAACATGATTCGATACATATTATAAAATGATTACCACAGTTCAGTTAATTAACACATCTGTCATCTCATATAGTTACCTTTTGTGTGTGTGTACGTGGTGAGCACATTTAGGATCTACTCTTAGCAAATTCTAGGCATATAGTATAATTAACTATAGTCACTACGGTGTACATTAGATCCCCAGAACTTCGTCATCTTATTCATTGGGATCTTGAATACAAAAAGAAGGAGTTTGAAAAATAACTCCTTGAGCCGTGCTGAGATCTGTATGATATTACAGTCTGGGTAAAAACTAGAAGCCTAAAACCTTCTGTTAGGAAAAGGAGGATCCCATACTTCCCTGTTTCTAGTGCTCCTAGAATTAGTGGAAAGAGGTACCTGAGTGGCTCAGTCAGTTGAGTGTCCAACTCTTGATTTCAGCTCAGGTCATGATCTCAGGGTCGTGAGATCCTGCACTCAGCAGGGAGTCTGCTTGAGACTCTCCCCCTCTCCCTCTGATCCTACCCCGTCAAATAAATGGATAAATCCTTGGGAGAAAAAAAAAAAAAACTAGTGGAAAGAATTCCTGTCCTCACAAGGCAGGTGTGAAAACCTCTGTGTGGGGCTGGCCCCTTTAAGGCACAGAGACTGAAGCAATCTGGTAGCTAAGGAGTCATAATGACAACTTTCTTGGGTAATTCTCCCTGGAAATATAGTTCTTACTCTCCAGGACCAGAAATACTGAGGAGTGGTGCCACCTTCTCCTCACTTTGGTTGGTGAAAGATATATGTAAATGGGCTTATATATCTCTGGCTTCATTTTCTAAAATCCAGATGTCCTTGCCCTAGGCAGGAGACCATGTTATTTAGTTTGGGCTCTTTCCTATCCTTTGGGGAACACAGAGTTTAGTGAAAAAAATTCCCCTGAAGTGTGGTGTACATGGCCAGTTCTATTTCTAGAGGCTAGGAGGGAATGGAAGGGAGAAGGTCCTGGCCCACGAGCATCTGCAAAACCCACGGCTAATGTAAATGCATCTGTCGAAAAGAGTGCATGTAGCCTACGTGGAGGAACATTACTTTGGATTTTTGTTCAGGTTTTTTGTGAATCCTCCAGGACTCGCACTGCAAGTACAAAATGTGGGAGGAGAGAGGTGCTGAAGCCCACCATCACGAGAGCCTGTGACTTGGGCACACACCCTCCTGCATAGACTCCCTCGTCTTCCAAGACAGGGAGCCAAACTGCTATCTGTCACTGCAGGAGATGGTGGCTTGGAAATGGACATGCTGGGGGACCTTGAGTCCCTGCAGTTTGAGTATGGGATTCAAGAGGAAGATCGCAGCTGGCTGTATTTGCAGGGCCGTTCTCGAGGGCTGATGATCAAGGCCTGTGCCCATGCAACCTTCTTCTGCAAGCTACTCTGTAATTTGAGGTAAGCTAGGTCTCCAAGGTCAGGCAGATGGAGAAGAATATCCCTGTGGAGAATCCAAATGACTTAACTTTCTATATTGGAGGATACCTTTGGCAGGGGGAGTGTCTTCCTAACTTTTCCAACCCATAGTCAATCACTCCTGGTCCGAAGACACTGGGAAATGCATACCAGAGTCTCGGCTGTGGTTACATACCAAAGCATAGCTTGTGGTGGTTTCCTTTTGGTGGGTGGATTGATTAAATGATCATTCATTCACCCATTCATTCACTTACTGGGACCACAGCTACCAATGACTAGCTATCCTGTGGCTGTTGGCCGAAAATGAGGTTGGTTCTTCCTTTCAGGGCTAAGCTAATAGTGGAATTCTCCCTAACAGGAAAGCCACCTGAAACTTTGGGGGTCCTTTTGGTCAAGGGATTTTCATGAAACCCAGGGATACTGATTTGCAAAGAAGCTCAGTCTAGTCCTGACCTCTGGTGTCTTTGTACAACATGGCTTCGGACATTTAAACAGAAAGTATACCTAAGCCCAGACTCCTGAATTCTATAAGCTACTCCTGGAACATTGGTAGCGCCCCCCGCCCCAACTACTTTTTTCTGAAATTAGATCAACTCCTGGATGGTGGGACCAGATCTGAATTGAACATGTTACAGATAATAGCAGATACACAAAGAGGCAGGCTGCTTAATGAGTCTGCTGATTGGTTGACTGATACGAATACATAAACCTGGTTGCATCGCAGATGAGTGGTGAGAGACCAAAATGTGAATTTTCTGGGAAGCATTTTATATTTGGCACAGAGAATACGCTTAAATAGAATGCCTTAAATAGAAAGTGGCTTGTGATGTTTATATGGAAACTCCAGAGCTTAAGACTAATTTTAATAGAAATAGAGAACAAATAGAAGATTGTCATATAACAACAGTAAACAATGCCTTATGTATTCAGACATCAGACTTTGTTCACCTTAGGCCAAGGAAACATATCCAGAACCAACAGTAAGTGAGCCTCTGGAAAGAGTGACCTCAAACCTTTGATCCTCAATTTCTCAGCTTTGTTTTCCCCTATATACCACTTACTTTTATATAAAAAATCATATGCTTGAAAAAAGCTGTTACCTGGTTACCCAGATGTATGCAAAACTAAAATAGTAAACCAGAAAGAGTAGGTGTATGGTAGGAGGGGGCTATGCTTCTCATGGCAATGAAAACTGACAGCTGTCTGCTCAGGAAGCAATGAAGGAGCTGGCCCCCAGTGTTCCAGGATGCTGCAGAAACAGTTGGCTGTTCACAAGGATCGTTCTGAGTCAAACAGTTAAATATTCAGACCTTGTGTTTATGAAGGCAGGGAAATGCATGGTACATGTAACAACAGCAAAGTATGTTCACTTAAAAATGTTTTAAACAAGTTTTGGTCCCTGAAGGGGTGTGCTTTACTTTGTGGAAAATTCACTCAGGGGGAACATTTCTTTCCCCAGTAATGCTGGATAAGTAGCACCTATTTGGAATGCCTTATCTCTGGACTACTGAAGGTGCCACCAGGCTGCCACATGAGGAAGTTAAAGCAGAGAACATCGGAGGGTGACAGTTAAGAGCTCCAGGGTGTACGTGTATTTACTTATGTGTCTGTGTGTTCATTCTCCAGGGAATCATTCCATGAGAAGCAAACTTCCAGCCGTCTCTTGACTGGATTGCTTACTGGCATTCGTGATGATGATGAGTTAAAGGTGGGCATCATTGGAGGTGGCCACCTTGGGAAGCAGCTGGCTCGTGTACTGCTTCAGCTTGTCCCCATCCCTGCTGAGAACCTGAGGATATCCACTCGGAGGCCAGAGGCCCTGGGTGAGGAGCAGCGTGTGGCAGAGAGGGACTCGGGTATTGATGAGGCCGTTTTGAAAGGGTCCCTTGAAAAAGGAATCCCTGCACGCAGCATTCTGAGTTGTCTGCTTGCTAGCCCTGAAAAAAGAAAGGTGTGTGTGTGTGTGTGTGTGTGTGTGTGTGTGTTTAAAGATTTATTTATTTATTTATTTATTTTATTTATTTATTAGAGAGATCATGTGTGTGCGAGTGGGGGGAGGGGCAGAGGGCGAGGCGGTAGAGAGAGAATCTCAAGCAGACTTCCTACCGAGCATGGAGCCTGAAGCAGGGCTCAGTCTCATAATCCTGAGATCATGACCTGAGCCAGAATCAAGAGTCAGACACTCAACCGACTGAGCCATCCAGGCGCCCCAAGTGTGTGGTTTTTTAAAAAGATTTTACTTTTTAAGTAATCTCTGCACCCAATGTGAGGCTCAAACCCACAACCCTGAGATCCAGAGTTGCAAGCTCCACCGACTGAACCAGTCAGGCGCCCACAGAAATATGGTATTTAACGTTCGTTAGAACAACTTTCTTATGCTCCTGTTTCTCTTCAGATCAAATAAAACTTTATCTTTTTACTAAAAAAAGAGAAAAAGGAAAAAGGAAAACTTTCTTCTCCATGTAAATGTTTGCTATTCATCTCTCCTCCCTGTGCCCTTGGCGGTAAGATAGCTTTCTGGGTCTTTGATACAGAGAAGCTTTCCAAAGAGAGTTCAAATCTTCTAACTGGACCAGTTAGACTCTGGTGAGTATTAACGAGTTCCAAATATTTGACCTTGTGTTTTTAAAAATAGCAATTAGTGGGGCGCCTGGGTGACTCAGTCAGTTGAGCACCAAGTCTTGGTTTTGGCTCAGGTCATGATCTTGGGGTTGTGGGATGGAGCCTCGTGTCAGGCTCTGCACTGGGCATTGAGTCTACTTGAGATTCTCTCTCCCTTTCCCTCTGCGCCTCCCCTGCTCATGCTCTCTAATTAACTTATTGAAATCTTTAAAAAAATAAATAACAATTACTAAGTTAAAAAAATGTTTTATAATGATTCCACTTCCTAGTCTATGGTGATAGAAATCAGAACGGTGGTGGCTGCTGGGGAGACTGACTGGGGGGTGGGAAGGGAACTTTCTAAGGAGATGAAAGCGTTTTATATCTTGAGAGAGGTATGAGTTACATGGGTGTATGCATTTGTCAAAAATGATCAGACTAGATACTTCAGATCTATACATTGCCCTGTATATAAATTATACTCTAATAATAAAAATGTAAAATAATAGTATGCATATTATAGAAAATTACCTCTATAAGGAAGTAAATAATAACTATCTGTGATATCTTACCAGGGTTATCATTTCCTTCCTGTATTTTTCTGATTATATCAAATTTGATCAATAATTGGTACTGTGACAAAGTTGTCTGTAGTCTGTATTTTTCACTGAGTATCGTGAGCATATTCTATTATTTAACATTCTTCAAAATCATGATTTTAGGGTTACCTAGTCTGACTCTCAACCAACTGAGCTACCCAGGTGCCCCTTAATCACCGTTTTAATAGGCTTTTTAAATTTTTCTTATTTTAATATATTCTTCATTGATCACTAGAAGAACTGAATATGTTTTATAGCTTTATTACTATTTCATTTTTTTGAGTTCTTTTTGTCCAGTTTTTCTGTTGGAATGCCTAAATTTTTCTTATTAATTTGCAAACATTCTTTCTATATTAAACTTAAAAAAAATCTTACCATGTAAGACAAATTTCTCAAATTTTATAGGACTAGTATATATGTTTAAATAAGGTGCATATATTCTTTGGAAAGCACTATATTTATTAATAATAAAATTACAGTTTTAGAACATCCCTGCATGTTGTGTACGGAAGAAAGAATTCAAAATGCTTAGCATCAATTTCGTTTTTCTTTTTCTTTTTAAGATTTTATTTATTTATTTGACAGAAGAGAGCATGAGCTGGGGTGGGGGAGGGAGAGGGAGAAGCAGATTGCCCACCCAGCAGGGACCACCCTAAGGATCATGATCTAAGCCAAAGGCAGATGTTTAACCGACTGAGCCACCCAGCACCCCTCAGCATCAGATTCTATACACTTTTGAGAACAACCTTTGAAAGAAGAATGGATGGGAATGTTTTCTAAACTTCCTCTTTGTCCCGTTCATCTTCCAGGTTTACGAGGGCCCAGATAACATCAGCATCAAATGTATCATGTACTCTTGGTGGTTAAAATAAGAACTCAACTTCTTCAATGTCTGTAACATTCTGTTTTCCAATAACCCTTAAAACACACTACCTTATGTGAGTTTACACTTTTACTTTTGATATTCCTATCGAATAAGTACAAATGATTAACTGCCAGGGACTGAATGCATATACATGAGTCATCACATTTCTCTCAACTTTTAAAACTATCTTATTCACAGTAAGTTGCATATACTTTACTGAAGCTAAGTATATCTTTCCAAACTCCTCCCAGCCTTTGCCCTATATTCTTCCACCTCTTAGCCTTTCCCATCAGCTCAAGCCCCATGATTTCTCAAAACCTCAGTTTCCTCATCTATATTATAGGAATAATACTAATCTCAGAAGGTCCTTGTGAGGATTGACTTCGATAATGTACATAAAGTACTTTGCACACTACCTGGCACGTGATAAACCGTCAGTAAATTAGAGCAAGAAGGCTTCTTCCAGATTTTTTTCTTCCTAAAAAACAGACAAACCTACCTAAAAAATTCTAGCGTTTAGTGTAAAAATAGGATAAGGATGAATTATAATCTCAAGCCCGGCTGCAGTGACACTGGCTGCTTTGATAATGGGGTTAGGGCACAGCCCGTGTCTCTTAGAAGATGTGAGGAGGGGGTCTCTTTGATTTATGTGGAGACAGGACTTGAGAAAGAGTCATAGTGATCTTCTCCCCACAGCTGAGGTTTAGGTCAAACTCCTTTGTATTCTAATCTTTCTTTCTTCCTTTATCCCCCCCCCCCCCAGATGAGTTCCAGAAACTGGGAATCCAGTGTTTTTACCACAACCCTTATTTGGTGGACTGGGCCAATGTGATATTCCTCTGCTGCCTGCCATCTCAGCTGTCTAACATCTGCCTAGAAATTCAAACCCGCCTTGAAAAAGGCTGCATCGTGTACAGCTTCGTAGCTGCCGTCCCAATAGCCAGGTATCCTGTTAGGGTGAACCTGGAGCTGGCAGAACTGCTCCGTCCCCTCATATCTGGCTCCTTACACACACACACACACACACACACACACACACACACACACACACACACACACACACACACACCCCGCCTTGGAGTTGATCATTCCCAGTAATAAGGTGGAAGCTGCTTCACCTGCAACACCCAGCCAGCGTTTCTAATTGTGTCTTCCCCACTTCTCCATAAACAGCCCTTGTGGGTGGACTGTTTTCTTTGATGCGCAAATGTTTAGAACTGCAATGGAGCATTGCTTCCCACCGCTGGAAGCTAACTGGTGTGTTCCCCTTGTGCATCAGTGGGAGGGGAAACCAGCAGTCCACAACATGAAAAGTGATAGACAGCATGTGTCAAATATTATTTTTGCACCCCTGCTGTCTAGCCTAGTGCCTGGCACGAGACAACATTCACTAAATGTCAGGTAGACTGCTGAAGGATCCAACTGATAAGGAGTGCCCTCAGTGCTGCCTCTGAGCGGTGCTGTGCGGGGCAGGAAGTGGTTGGGGTTGGATGCGATCCAACGCAGATTATGGAATGGCTTATGGGAGTCCTGGCTCTGCACCTCCTGTCTTGGGGGCTTTCCTTTTAGGTTGAAACTCCTACTGAACCACACCAATATCTTGCGGCCTCAGTATCATTGTGTTGAAGATTTTGTCAACATCTGGGGGGCCCATAAGGACATCACGGCTGCTCTCCGAGATCCTGTGATTCTTCAGGCTACCTGCCCCTACAGTCCTGCTGGTAATGGCTTGCTTCGTTTTGGGCACTCTTTTGAAAGTTACTTTCCTCTTGGCCTGGTGCTATTTTATAATCCCTGTGTGTGTGTGTGTGTGTGTGTGTGTGTGTGTCTTGGGTGTGTGTGTAGGGGGATACAGGCTGGACACTTTCTGAGCTCTTTAGTTTTTTGTTTTGTTTTGTTTCGTTTTTTTAAAGATTTTATTTATATATTTGACAGAGAGAGTAAGAGAGAGAGCATAAGCGGGGGGAGAAGCAGAGGGAGAAGCAGAGGGAGAAGCAGGCTCCCCACCGAGCAGGGAGCCCAGCAAGAGGCTTGATCCCAGAACCCCAGGATCATGACCTGAGCCAAAGGCAGATGCTCACCCAACTGAGCCACCCAGGCACCCCCAGCTATTTAGGTTTTGAATGGGAACAGTTTTGGTGGCAAAAAGCCAGCCTTCTTTTGGGAAAGCAGAAGTCTGAGCCTTCAGACCTGTTAAGGCTGAACCAGAAACAGCCACACATGAAGAGCCTATTGAAACAGGAGAATGTGATGTCTGGCACTCAGCAGCTTTTCCCTGCTCTAGTCTTGTATTTTTCCCAAGTCTCTTCTCCTCATTGGAAGGATCATTCTAGAGATTTCTAGGATGCTTTTGCCATTAGCAATGTCTACATTAGTCATACCTGTCCTCCTATGGTAGGGTTGACACACAATTTGTTATAAAGGGCACAATTAGGGCTCTTGGCTTACAAAGAGGAGTGTTTGCTTATCTTCAGGTGCATATGACCGACCTATCTTGTCCTACATTCTAGGCAAACCCTTTCGGTGGTGCTAACTGGTATTTCCCTCCCCATTAATGTGTAGGGGGAATAATCCTCAATATCAAGTGGTTGGAAGGAGTGTTGTACGTGGTCCTAAACATCTGCACCGCAAGGGACATGCCTCACTTACAAGTGCTACAGCTTCTGAATGAACTGTTACTCTCTGTGCACGTTGAAGCCTGTGAGAAAGATGGAGCATCTTGCCCCATATTTCAGTTACATGATATTGTCAGCCAAGTCTATAGCAAGAACCTATCTCAGCGAAGGTAAGGCATCAGACAGCTGGCTATTCTAATTTCTCCCACACTGTTTTCTTAGCAGGTGCTTTTTTTTCTCTTTTTTGCCTTTCATGTAGTCTTTAAAATAATACATTCTTGGGGTTTTTAAAAAAATATTTATTTGAGGGAGAAAGAGAGAGAGGGAAGGAGAGAGAGAGAGTGCACGCGCATGAGCAGGGGGGAGGGGCAGAGGGAGAGGGAGAAGCAGACTCCCCGCTGAGCAGGGAGCCCAACACAGGGCTCAATCCCACAACCCCAAGACTACGATCCAAGCTAAAACCAAGAGTCAGACAGCCAACTGACTGAGCCACCCAGGGGCCCCTATTTTGGATATTTTCTTTTTTTTTTTTTTTTTAAGATTTTATTTATTTATTTGAGAGCAAAAGTGAGAGAAGTCACAGAGGAAGAGGGAGAAGCTGACCTGCTGCTGAGTAGAGAGCCCAGTGCAGGGCTCGACCCCAGGACCCTGAGATCATGACTTGAGATGAAGGCAGACGCTTCGGCATTTAACTGACAGAGCCACCGAGAGGCCCCTATTTTGAATATTTTCAAAGATTTTTTAAAAAGTCTCCAAATACTCCTTTTCTATGTAGCATACTGTTGTCATTTCACTATGCAATACCATCTCTTATCCCTTTAAGATTGTAAATGAAAGAATTTTTTTCTTCTGTGAGGAGTCTGTTTCTTTCAGGTTGTTTTCTGATCATTTGTTTTGATCTCTATCACTCATTTGAGCAGCTTTATTCAGTATATGGAGAACTTTGTCTGCTTATATTTAAGATCCCAGTACTAGAAAGTTGCTTGGAAACTCTGCAGTCAAATGTTCTACCCCTGAGCTGACCCCCTTTTGGAAACTCTGTGCTACTGTGGTCTTTATTACAGAGTGATTTGATCAGCTGTTTCCTTGGAAACCTTGAATATTGGTATCTTTAAGTCTTTGGTACCCAACTTGGGGAAAGAAAGCTGTGTAAGAGGAGGGGTGGTCTTATCACTAGATTTTTTCTTCTTTTTTTTACTTTTCCCTCCTCTATTCAACAAATTCTTTCCTTCAACAGTACCTATTGTCTCCCTGTCCAGAGACCCTCTATTTAACCCTTCCAGAGAATACATCTTCTGTTGGGGAGGAGGAGGGACAGTCTTCTGACTATACAGTTGGTAGGGTGCTGTGAGGGTCTCTCTCCCTTTTAAGATTTTCAACCCATCATCCTATTTTTAGTCCCATCTCAGTTCCACTTCCTGATGTACTTCCTGAGTCTTTTGTGGGTTCTATGATGTAAATGGACTGTGTCTTGGTTTTCCCTATTGTTGACTTCAGGTTCAGCTCAGTGTTATCATTTGTCCATATTTTTTCCAGCTTCCAACTTGTTGCTCTTGTGTTCTCTCTCATTCTCATTTTATATTGTTTGTCTATTTTTCTTTTGGATTGTTTGCTTTTATTTATTGTTTTATAAAAGGTTTTTAGTAGGAATATGTTATGTATTTTGGAAATAATTTTCATATTTTTCTTACTTTTTGGTAACTTTTGCTGTTCAAGGATTCTAATTTTTGTAGTCAAAATTGTCAAATTACTTCTTTATGACTTTAGGGTTTCAAGTCATACTTATTAAGAACCTCTTCATCCTAAGATATTCTATCTTTTCTTCTAGTAATTTATTTTTTAAATATTTAAATCTTGGATCAGTTTGGGATTTTTAATATCTTCTATTCATTTTGGAAAGCCAATTGTCCTAACATTATTTATAGAATAGTTGTTTCTTTTCCTACCAGTTTGAAATAAGATTTTCATCATTGGCTAAACTGCAAGATATTTGTGGGTATATTTTTAGACTGTATTCTGAACTGTGGACCTATTTTTCTATTCCCATGTTATGATTAATTACTATAATGTGTATCTATATTTTGGTATCTGGTAGGCCAAGTCCTCTTTAACATTATTTTCCAAAATCTTAATCCTTCTTACACATTTATTCTCTGTGTGCATTTTTTTTTTTTAAAGATTTTATTTATTTATTCGACAGAGATAGAGACAGCCAGCGAGAGAGGGAACACAAGCAGGGGGAGGGAGAGGAAGAAGCAGGCTCATAGCGGAGGAGCCTGATGTGGGGCTCGATCCCATGACGCCGGGATCACGCCCTGAGCCGAAGGCAGACGCTTAACCGCTGTGCCACCCAGGCGCCCCCTCTGTGTGCATTTTTAAAAAATATTTTATTTATTTATGTGAGAGAGAAACAAAGCAGGGGGCGAAGGGCAGAAGGAGAGGGAGAGGGACAAGCAGACTCCCCACTGAGCATGGAACCTGACTTGGGGCTGGATCCCAGGACCTGAAGATCATGACCTGAGCCAAAATCAGACACTTAACCAACTGAATCACCCAGCCGCCCCCTTCATGTGAATTTTTAAAAAATGACCTGAAAAATTAGAAAAATAACAAATGTTTGTGGTAAATAGGGTATCAACTAAAATGTACCAAACAGAAAGTGAAAGTACCTCCCTCAAATCCCATTTTCCAGAGGTAACTACTATTAACATATGCTTTGACAAATGAACTTGAAAAATAGGCTGTTTTTAATGTTAAGTCACTGAGTGGGACGTTTGCTCTTGGCTTCTGGCACTACTTATCAAGTTGAAAATGAAGAAGGAGTGATGGAATATCATCTTTTTGCAACCTTTAATGAAATAATGAATCTAGGCAACATTAGGTGAAAAGTTGACGGGGGAACTTCATAATGAATAGATCAGACTGAATCTGTTAATCAGCCTTAACACTGCAGAAGGAGAGACAATGTGTTTCTGGATAAAAATAGACACAAATGAAAAAAAAAATAGACACAGATGAGATATTCTTATCAAAAAAAGTTAAACCTGAATTTGATCAAGTCTATAGATACAAATTCAAGAGACAGTAAAGTGTTAAATGACCATGAGATATAATCAGCAAAATCCAGAATATGGGAAACTTTAGAGGATAAACAACCCAATTTCTTCAACAAATAAACTGCAAGAGGAAAAAAAAAAGAGGAAGGGGAACTTACAGATTAAAAAAAAAAAAAAGACTTAAAAGTTACATTAACCAGGCGCCTGGTTGGCTCAGTTGGTTAAGCAGCTGCCTTTGGCTCAGGTCATCATGGTCTCGGGGTCCTTGGATCTAGTCCCACATTGGGCTTCCTGCTTAGCAGGGAGTCTGCTTCTCCCTCTGCCTCTCCCCCCGACCCCTCTGCTTGTGCACACATGCTCTCTCTCTCTCAAATAAATAAATAAAATCTTTAAAAAAGAAAAGTCACATTGACCAAAATGTATGTGTAGACTGGGTTTCCTATCTCTCCCTTCCTTTAATTAATGTTGTAAACAACATAAATAGATTTCCTAATATTAAGCTTTCATTGCATTCTTAAACTCTACTTAATAACACGCTTCCAGATCTGTTTTGCTTGTATTTTGTTTAAGACATTTTCATCATACTGAAAAATAAAATTGGTCTGTAGTTTTCAAATTTGGTATCAACACTGTGTTAACCTCATAGAATTAGGAAGCCTTTATTTTCTGGAACAGAACAGAGGAATTTAGAGGTTTCTTGAAGATTTGACAGAACTTTACTGCAGATCTCTCCGGTCCAAATATCTGGCAGGGAAAGTTGCAATTCGACAGTCTTTTCAGTTTTTCCAATTTATGATCTGTTCAGGTTTACTACTTCCTGAGTCAACTTTGGTAATTGGTATTTTTCTAGCAAAAATATTTCATTTTTATCTGGATTTCAAATTTGATGGCCTATAATTGTACTTGTATTTTTAAAATCTCATTAGATTATATCTTATTTTGCATTTCTAAGATTGTATATGTGTTTTAAAATTTTTCTTGGTTAAATTTGCTAACAGCTTGTCTATTTTATTGATCTTTTAAAATAATCAGTTTATAGTTTTATTTATTAATTCTACTGGTCAACTTTTTAATTCAAGTATTTCTACTTTTATCTTTAATAATTAGTTCCTTCCTCTTTTCTTTCGCGTTATTTTGTGGCTTTTTTTCTTAGCTTCTTGAATTGAATATTTATGTCTCATTTAATTTCAATCACATTATTATTATAAAAATAGTAAGAGCTAAGAAGGCTCATCTAGCCTCTTTGGCTATGTGCTATTGGTCTTTAAAATAACGATGACCTTGTTGGGCACAAAGTTCCTGTGTTATTCAAATCCACTATATCCTTGTTACTCAGACGAGCTGGGATCCACGCCATCATCTGGAAATTTGTTTAGAAACAGAGAATCTGGGGCCCCACCCTAGTTATATGGAATCAGAATCTGCATTTTTACAAAATCCCAAGTGATAACCACATTAAAGTTGAAAAAGTGCTGTTCTATATTTTCATCAGATGATTTGTTAGACATGACATATTAGTATTTCTAATTAGTATTTCTAATTAGTATTCCACTCTGTAGTTTCTCACATGCTCTTCATATTTCTGATAATCTTTGTAAAGTTTGAAGCCATATCATCTGATGAATAAAAGTTCATAACATTAATGGCTTCTTGGTGAATTGTACTTTTTTTTCAACACTTGTTTAACGTTTTTTAAAGACTTAATTTTTTTAAAGATTGTATCCATTTATTTTTGTGAGAGAGCATGAGCGGGGGGCGGGGCAGAGGGAGAAGCAGACTCCCCACTGAGCAGAGAGCCCGATTTGGGACTCAATCACAGGACCCTGGGATCATGACCTGAGCCAAAGGCAGACACTTAACCAACTGAGCCACCCAGGTGCCCCTGAATTGTACTTTTTAATTCCATCCCCACTCTTTTTAAATTTTTTATTTAAAAAAATATTTGAGAGAGAGCAAAAGCAAGAAGGATCACAGAGGGAAAAGGAGAGGGAGAAGCAGACTCCCAGCTAAGTGGAGAGCCCAACGTGTGGTTCAATCCCAGGACCCCGGGATCATGACCTGAGCCGAAGGCAGATGCTTATCTGACAGAGCCACCCAAGTGCCCCATCCCCACTCTTTTAAAAAAACAACTTTTAAAAAAATACTTATTTATTGGGGTGCCTGGGTAGCTCATTCACATGCAAAAAAATCATTCACATGAAAAATAATACAAACAAATTCCATGTACCCATTTATCTACTTTCCCCCAATGGTACAAATTTTAGTACAAATATCTCTACATGGATATGATAAAACTATAATAGAATACTACAACCAGGATAATGCTACTGATATAGTCAAGATCTAGAACAGGTCTATATCACTGAGTGATCCTTCATATTGGCCATCTCCTCCTCAACTTGGCAATTGTTAATCTGTTTTCCATTTCTGTATTTTGTCATTTCCAGAATGTTACATAAATGGAATCAGAGAGTATGTAACCTTTTGGGATTGGCCTTTTTCATTCAGCATAATTCTCTGGAGATTCATCCAAGTTGCTGGGTATATTAATAGTTTATTCCTTCTTATTGCTGAGTAGTATTTGTAGCATGGATGTACCGTACTTTACTCATTCATCTGTGGAAGGACTCCTGAGTGGTGTCCAGTTTAGCTGTTTTGTTTTTGTTTTTTCTTTCAGTTTTTGGCTATTATGAATAAAGTTGCTATGAACATTCATGTACAGGTTTTTTGTGAACATGAATTTTCATTTATCTGGAACAAATGCTCATGATTACAATTCCTAGGTCAGTTGGTAGTTGTATGCTTTTTGTTTTGTTTTGTTTTTTGTTTGTTTTTAAGACACTGCCAAACTGTTTTTCAGAGTGGTTGTATTGTTTTACATTATCGCTAGCAATGTATGTTCCAGTTTCACTGCATCCTCACCAGCATTTGGTGTTGTCATTAATTTTTATTTTACCATTACATCTGTAGATCAATTTGTGGAGAATTGACATATTTATTATGTTGAGTTTTCCCATCCATGAACACAGTATGTCTCTCCTTTTATTTAGCTCTTCTTTATTTCGTCAGCATTTTGTAGTTTTTAGTATGCAAGTCTTTTTTTTTTTTTTTTTTGTAAAGGTTTATTTATTTATTTGAGAGAGAAAGCACGAGCATGAGCGGGAGGGACAACGGGGAGGAAGAGAGAATCTCAAGCAGACTCTGTCCTGAGCACAGAGCTGGACACCAGGCTCAATCTCATGACCCCGAGATCATGACCTGAGCCAAACCAAGAATTGGCCACTTAACCAACCGTGCCACCCAGGTGCCCCAGTATGCAAGTCTTATACATGTTTTGTTAGATTTACATCCAAGGTTTCCTTTTGTGTGTGTGTGAATGGAATTGCATTTTTAATTTTAGTGCCCAAGAGTTCATTGCTAATATATCTATAAATAGAATTGGTTTTTGTATTGCTTGTTTCCTGTGACTTTGCTGAACTCATTTATTAGTTCTGGGAATTCTTTTTGTGGATTCTTTGGGATTTTCTACATAAATAATCATGTCATCTATAAGTAGGGACAGATTCATTTTGTCTTTGCAATCTGTATGCTTTTTTGCCCTTTTCTTGCCTTATTACATTGTCTACAACTTCTAGTACTCTGTTAAATAAGGAGGGTGAGAGCAGATATCCTTGCTTTTCCTCTGATCTTTTTAACACTGTAACAACCCTATGTCTTAATACTTTTTAACTTGAATTGACTTAACTTGAGTAATACTTAACGTTGCTCTGCTTTTATTTGCATATTAACTTCTACTTCTTTCCCTATACAATTGAAGAGGATATCTTATAAGAAATGAGATTTTTTTTCTATTTTTAAAAAAAATTATTTATTTATTTGAGAGAGAGAGGGTGTGCACTGGGGGAGGGGCAGAGGAGAGGGAGAGAACAAGCAGACTCCGCACTGGGTGTGGAGCCTGATGTAGGGCTCAATCTCATGACTCTGAGATCACAACCTGAGCAGAAATGAAAAGTTAGACACTTAACTGACTGCACCACTCAGGCACTCCAGATCTTTTCTATTCCTAATGTCCATGATCCTCTTATGTATCCTTCCTTCCTTCCTCCCTCCCTCCCTCCCTCCCTCCCTCCCTCCCTCCCTTCCTTCCTTCCTTTTGAGAGAGAGAGAGTGAGCACATAAGCAGGGGGGAAGGGCAGAGGGAGAGAGAGAGAGAATCTTAATCAGGCTCCATACTCAACACAATGCCTGACGTGGGGCTTGATCTCATGACCCTGAGATCATGATCTGAGCCAAAATCAAGAGTCCAATGCTTAACCCACTGAGCCATCCAGGCGCCCCTTATGTATTCTATTTCTAAATTCAAGGAAAATATACTGAAAAGGATATCAATGTCATTATTATAATCATTCTTTAATTATGAATTCCCTCCCAGATGCACTTAGAAAAATGTACATATATGCAAAATGCATCATGAGTACAATTAAATCCACATAGTGAATAGTTGTAGCTGAATGTTTATGAACTTTAATTAGCTTGATATAGAAAATACAGAACCTTATTTCCAAGTGTTGGGAAACTTTCTTTAAAAGAAATGTTTAACAGCCAAATCAGATGTATTAAACAGACATGAAAAACTAACAGTATTTTTTTTTTCCACCCCAGGCCTTTCCCCTGGTTTGATCTGACTGCTGTGCAACTCAAGGAAACTCCCTTTAGTCAGCATCTCTCAGCCAGTACTGCTCTCCAGGACCACCTTACCTATCGATACTGTGATTCATTTGGTATCTCCCTACCCAAAGAACAGCAGCCAGGGGTTTCCACAGGCTCTGCCTCTCAATAAGAGAAGAGATCTCAGGAATCAGGATTTTTTTCCCTCCACAATGCTTGTACCCTGATTATCACAATTGACATTGGAAGTCATGTGAGTGCCTTGTGTTTGCCACATGTTTGTGCATTAAGGAATTAGAAAAGCATACTAATTGTTCTTTAACATATAGAATAAAACAAGAGGTTTTTTACATCAGTATATTTGGGTATATCTGGCTTTTGGAAGCAACCAAATGAAACTGTATAACCTGACACACTTAAGAAAGCTGCTTCCCCAGGAAAGCCATGTTAATATAAAATATCTTTCTTCTAAAAGCTAAATTCAAGAAGTTATGTCATTATTAGACCGTACAGACTGCAGCTTGTTTTCCTATAGCAGTGTGTAGCTGACAAATGATACAGCTTGATTTTCCTACCATTTTGGATAAAGAAGTAAAATGTGGTAAACAATCTTAATTGAATTATGACTCATTTCATGCTTATTTCAGCTATATAGGACTGTCCTGGAACTATCTTGTTTAAAGCTGCTCCCATTTAAACCACTTTATTTTTATTTTAAATAGGTAAGAAAGTATTTATTGACAAAGAAAAAAATAGCTCATCTTAAATTATTGGACACTTGGAGAGTTAGGACCCTTTCTTCTGAGATCTCTTTAGGCGATTTACATAGAAATTCTTCCTGATGGTACCCTAGCTGCCCCTCACTGACTCATTTAAACCATTTTAAACCATAAAACCATTTTTATAAATAGCTGGCATTTATATTAAATGGCTAAAAATAATTTTGCAAAATATAGATCTTATTCCTACACTGCAAAGTTATTTCCTTAATGTTCTGCAAATACTTTATGTCAGTGATATTGAGTAGAAAACAGTAGAAGTGAAGTGACCATCAGGCTGAGGAGGAGAACTATGCTGTGCCATTGAACAGAACCACTGCTTGCTAAATGTGAAAGTGCTTTTGAACAAAATCATTCACTATACATGTAAACCAGCATGGTGTTAGGTTAATCATTTACATTTTTCTTTTTTGCATAATTGTAAGCCAGGCAAACTCAATGGCATGGTGTAGGATGGTCTGAGATAAAATTTCATTGGTCCTATTTGGGAAAAAAGTAGGTTCATCATCAGATATTAATGTTTGGTATGAATGCTAATTTGAGGTATTGTTCCTTTTCTCAGAAAAGAAAAAAAAGAATTGGGATTCCTTTGACTATTCATTCAGGTGTAGGGAACTGGACAGGGCACATCATTGTCCTTCTGGATTATGGTAGTCCTTTAGTGGCTTTTAGGGTTAAGAAGTGAGGCTGGGAAGAGAAAGAGCAGTTAAGTCTATAAAACTAGACAGGAACTGGAGTCATTCAAGCAAGAAGTATTTTGTCATTTCTTTTGAACCGTCCAGTCATGGGTAGACTCTAGCCTGAATTCATTCCTTCCTTCCTTCCTTCCTTCCTTCCTTCCTTCCTTCCTTCCTTCCTCCCTCCCTCCCTCCCTCCCTCCCTCCCTCCCTCCCTCCCTTCCCTTGTAAACCCTACCCCCAATGTGGGGCTCAAACTTAAAACCCCAAGATCAAGAGTACATTCTCTACCAACTGAGCCAGCCAGGTGCCCCCTGAATTTCATTTTATAAAGGTCTGGAAGGTATCACATAAAAGAGTCTTGTAAACAAACCCCAGTCCCTATTCCATAGTCAGTGGTACTTCTATAAGCCAAGTTGTTTGTAAGGATGAATATAAAATTTAAAAAATACTAAAAGCTTTTTTTCTCTGATGCAAAAAAGAACTCCCCTCCTCCCTTTTCTTAAAACATTTGCTTTAGAAAACATGTAATTTAAATCCTTTTTCTGTTTTTGAGATGTATGTAAATCCTCTAACAAGCTGAAGGAGTCACCTGCCAGTTTTACATTCCAAGACTGTTGGGGAGGCTTTGGAGCCATCTCTTTGAAATGGGAGCACTGGGGAGGATGGCACCTTATCTCCCTGGCCTAAGTGACTGGCTCCACATAGTAACTTCCTGTTTGTCACATAGATATTAGAAGTTTTATTTTTCCTTTGGATACAGACAGTTAACATGTAAGTAATGGGTTGTATCTGCCTGGCTATCTAAAAGGGTGGGATTTCCTTGAGTTCGTAATCTTTTTTAGCAGCTTGCTTGTGATGTCCATCACTGTCTGATTTAGTGCTGATTCAATAATAGAACTGTTTCTTTTTCTGCATTTATGGAGAACCTTATTTGGGTTGGCAGGAGATTTTACTTTTAATTCCATTTCCCTAACATGTTCCTACTACCAGGTGCATTACTAGAATTTATCAGGAATCCTTACAATACCCAGAAGGAGAAATACTGCTATCTTTGTTTAAACACGGGGCTAACTTGAAACACAAATAAAGGGAAGGTGCTGAGAGGTGGTGATAGAACGAGGAGTGGAGCCAGCAGTTCTAACTCCAGTCCTTAATGAAGAGGAGAACAAGAGAACCCAAAAGAACACACTTCTTCCCCCAAGTAGTTTAGTTTGATCTTTCAAGGTAAGTGAAATTGCTTTTCCCTACGGTTCAGTGTAATGCAATGCTTCATTCTCTTCGGGGGTGGTTATTTTTGGAGCATAATCCTGTAATCCTGCTGCTTGCACAAATTCAGAGAAGGTCAAGGAATCAGATTTTACCCCAGTATGACCTTTTCGCTCTAAAAATAAGCCGATGTTGTCCCTGTAGGGCAGGGTGATGGTGCGACTGAACAATGGCTCTTCAATTCCCAGGAGCACCCGTGTATGCCGAGAAATTGCCTACAATACAAGGATAATTTTTTAATGAAAAATTAACTGAAAATATAACTAAATCAAAGAAGTTTTACTAATTTTCTTAGGTCTCTTGAATGCTAACCTCTTATATCTATGGGAAAATAAAATAATGAAATAACACATGGAAAGCCTTAGTAGCCAAGTTCTTATTAAAATAAAGTTCTTAAGAAAAACATCAAGTAATTTATCATCTTTTTCTAAGTTCCATTTGTTTCTAGGCCCCTGCATCAGCTTGCCATGGATGGGTTCATTTCTTTCTTTGGGCTGAGCAATCTGATCAACCATATAAGCAGATAATATGTTTAGATTAAGAGCCATGACTATCTCTGGGAAGGTTAATAAATAACAACTTGTCTATAAGGGGCTCAGTTAACTTGCAATTAAGAAAAAAAGTCATCACTCAAATAGTTATGCAATTTGTTTGACTAAAAACAAATCTCAAACACTAAAAAACAGATATTAAAGTTCAGGCTGTATTGGGGAAGGCGCAGGTAAAAAAGTTCCAGGTGTTTTATTAGTACCTATACTTGTGTATTTTTTTACAATATCCTTTGCCACAATTTTCAGTGTCTCTAAAACATATTTTGTATTCATTGAGCACCATGCCACTTGATATCCTAGATTAAACTGTCACTGCATTTTCAAATTCTAGCTTTAATCATAGGTCTGCTGTAACACTCCTATCTGAATTCATATTCTGCATCTGGATGAGAATGTAGCCCATGAAATTTCTGCTAGAACACAGCCAAAGGGGTGAGCGGGTTTTTTCTTTTTTCTTTTCTTTTAGTTTAGTTTAAAACTACTGGCCATGTTACAAGGTTGTAAAATGCATTTATGTTACAATTCTTAACCTAATGCAAAATTGTCCATTAGTAATGCATTTTAGATAGATAAGATACAGGGCACCTGGGTGGCTTAGTTGGTTAAGTGTCCAACTCTTGGTTTTGGCTTGGGTCATGATCTTGAAGTAGTGAGATTGAGCCCTTTGTTGGGCTCCGTGCTGAGTGTGGAGCCTTCTTAAGATTTAAGATTCTCTCTCTCCCTTTCCCTCTGCCTCCTCCCTGCTCATGCATGCATGTGTTCTCTCTTTAAAAAAATAAAAACCCAAAACTATTTAAAAAAATAAATAGACAAGGGACACCTAGGTGGCTCAGCCGGTTAAGCGGCTGCCTTCAGTTCAGGTCATGATCCTAAAGTCCTGGGATCAAGTCCCAAATTGGGCTCCTTACTCAGTGGGGATCCTGCTTCTCCCTCTGCCTGCCTCCTGCTTCTCTCCCTGCCTCCCACTCTCCCTGCTTGTGCTCTCTCTCTCTCTGATTAAAACAAACAAACAAATAAACAAATGTAGGTAGACAAGATACCTTTTTCTCAAATCTTGCTTGAATTGGTTTTGTTTAGACTCTAGAGATGATTTGTGGGTAAGAGAGTCTACACAGTTGCCTTGTATTCCCAGTGGGAAAATAATGGAGGTCTGTAGCAATTGGGGTTTCTAAAAGTTTAGATCCAAATTACTACCCCTTAAGAATTCTCATTTGTAATTGATGTAATTGATGCTGCCTGCACTGAGTACCTTGTTTGGTCTGCACCTCACCCTGAATGCCCCTTACCAGAGCAGATTATTTCACAAATTCACTGAGGTTTACAGATGGTGCCCTGGAGGGACCCTGTAGTCATAAACAAATTGATTCACTATTAACCAGAAGAGCTATGTGCCTACTGTAGGCTGAGAAAGTCCAGTACTATTTAATATTCTAATGCAGAAATTAAAAGTGTTAACAAAACTACTGGTTACACGTGGAATCAGGAAATATAATCTAATCATCTTTCTTCTGCAAAGAACTAAGAGGGTCCTTTGATGGGCTATAAATTAATCTAAAGCTGTGAGTTCTTTCTTTAGTTCTGATGAATAACAAGCAACAAATTTTATTTTTGCCTGAGACTTAGAGCAATTTGTTAGTAACTTAATTGAGTTAGTAAGGATTATTAAATATTGGTATTCATGAAGACTATCAGGGTTTTCTAAGGATTCTTAATTCCACATTCTAGGATGGTGGCCCACGCTCAATGCTTGGCATCACTGCAGGGCACCCACTTCACATGGTCTCAAGCAGATATTTTAATGCCTATAGTTTTCAAGAGGATTCAAATATTACTATATCATCACTGTATTCTGTGTTGATTAGGGTTTTTAAAGGCTGCTATTCTTCTTTTTTTTTTTTTTAAGTAGGCTCCACACCCAGTGTGAAGCCCAGTGTGGGGCTTGAACTCACGGCCCTGAGATCAAGACCTGAGCTGAAATCAAGAATTGGATGCTTAGGGGCGCCTGGGTGGCTCAGTCGTTAAGTGTCTGCCTTCGGCTCAGGTCATGATCCCAGCGTTCTGGGATTGGGCTCCCTGCTCAGCGGGAAGCCTGCTTCTCCCTCTCCCACTCCCCCTGCTTGTGTTCCCTCTCTCGCTGCCTCTCTCTCTCTGAAAAATAAATAATAAAATAAAAAATCTTAAAAAAAAAAAAAAAAAAGAAAAGAACTGGATGCTTAACTGAGTGAGCAAACCAAGTGCACCCAAAGACTGCTTTTCTCTTATTTATAAGCTACTGATGGTTTTGCTTTGTCATTACCAATTTAGTTACACTGTTTGGTTACCTTATAGTATGTAACTATGCACATCTGCATAATTGGAAGCTATAATTTAATTAGACCTGAAGACATCTTGTTATGATTGAAATATAAATCATCTACACCACCATTATTAAAGCAGATGTATAGTCTCCTTAAAATCTGCCTGTCAATTCATATAACAATGTGGATTAATCTTAAATGCATTTTTCTAAGGGAAAGAAGCCAGACTCAAAGGCTACATATTATTTGATTCCATTTATGTGACATTCTGGAAAAGGCAAAACTATAGGGACAAAAAAACAGATTAGTGGTTCCCAGGGCTTGGGGTAGCACTGTGATAGGCTGACTACCAAGGGGACACAAGGGGAATTTTAGGGTGACAAAATTGTTCTGTATGGTTCTGTGTGGTGGATACATAACCCTATGCATTTGTCAAAACCCACAGGACTGTCCACTGCAAAGAGTGACTTTACTGTATGCAAAATTTTAAAAAGCCAGGATGTCTCAGGAACCCATGATAGAATATAGGCTGTGGACAATGAATCTAATTGTATTACAAAGTAAGACATAATCTCACTGAAGCGGGTAGGGAAGAATGGAGCTGACCTAAATAACTTTAACTTTGAAAAACAGTGCTTTGTCTAGGTAGTGTAAGGCTAAAGACAAAAAGAACTGTAGACAAACACTGTACTCTTGGTAAATTTGTTTCTCATAGGCATACATATTTATAGATAAGGAGAGACAGGTTTCTCCTCTCAGAGAAGGAAGTTATAAAGAAGCAAAGTGAGGTAGGGAATAGGAAGGATGGGAAGGCTAGAATGAAGCCAGTGCTGGGCTAGAGCTGGAGATAACAGTATGAACTCATGCTTACAGAAAGAAGACAGAAATCTGTATATACATGGGATTTGTATATATGCATATATTTCCTACATCTTTCTGCTCAGAGTGCCTAGAAGCCATGACACCCCCACAGCAACAAATACAAGTAGTGCCACATCTTGGTTTCTAAATACCATTCACTGACAAAAGCAACCAGGGCTCCTTGGGGACGGTCTGAAGTAACATGTAATGCTCTGGCTAGAGTACTAGTACTAGAAAAAAAGAAGGGGAGCATGTCAGGAGGACACAGGGGCCAAACTGAAAGTGTTCCCAAATGGCGGAGAAGGGACAATTAAACATAGAAGTCCTTACAAAGGGTTCCAATTAAACATGGAAGAGATGAGGAAAAGAGAAAATCACCATTAGAACACCACAGTAATGACTGCTGCAGGCAAGATCCACTGATGGATGCTAAAATCAGTAGGCCAGATTTTAAGGAGAAACTGGATATTTGCATAGCCTCAAACTACTTTCTCCAATGTATTTATTACTGTGGTAGTTTTACTATATGTTCATAAACTCTGGTACTCCTCCCTCCAGGAGGTGGATCTTAATTCCCTCTCTCTGAGTGCGGGCTGGACCTACTAACTCACTTCTAATAACTAGAATATGAAAAGAGAACACAGTAACTTTATAGTGAAGAAACCTGGCAGACACCACCTTAACCAGGTGATCAAGATTCACATCTCCAGTAATAAATCACATTGATATCATGTACTCCCTAATGAGATGAGACCTCTGTGATAGTCTCCCTGAAAATGTGTATCTTCATGGGAAACATGAGATAAACTAAAATTGAGGGAAATCTTCAAAAAACTTGACTACTGCTTTTCCAAGTGTCAAAGTCATGAAAGACAAAGATCAGGAAACTGTCACATATTGGAGGAGACCAAGGAACAATGACAGCTAAAGGCAAAGCAGTATCCCTGATTGGATTCTGGAACAAAAAAAAGGACATGAGTGGAAAAAAATGCAGAAATCTGAATAAAGTCTGTAATTTGTTTAATAGTATTGTACCAGTGTTATTATTATTTTTTTAAGAGCAGGAGAGAAGGGTGGGGGGCAGAGGGAGAGGGAGAGA
Source organism: Ursus arctos (assembly GCF_023065955.2). Lineage (NCBI taxonomy): Eukaryota > Metazoa > Chordata > Mammalia > Carnivora > Ursidae > Ursus > Ursus arctos. The sequence continues at coordinate 24,013,543 of NW_026622930.1, forward strand.
AAGAATCTTTTTTTTTTTTTTTCCAAAGATTTTATTTATTTATGTGACAGAGAGACAGCCAGCGAGAGAGGGAACACAGCAGGGGAGTGAGAGAGGAAGAAGCAGGCTCCCAGCAGAGGAGCCTGATGCGGGGCTTGATCCCAGGACCCTGGGATCAGGCCCTGAGCTGAAGGCAGACGCTTAATGACTGAGCCACCTAGGTGCCCCTTGAGAACTCTTTTCTAAGAGACAAAGATCACGCCCTGAGCCGAAGGCAGACGCTTTAACGACTGCGCTACCCAGGCGCCCCGGGAGAGAAAGAATCTTAATCAGACCATGCCCAGTGCAGAGCCTGAGGTGGTGCTCGATCTCACGACCCTGAGATCAAGACCTGAGCCGAAATCAAGAGTCAGATGCTTAATTAACTGAGCCACTCAGGCACTCCAATTTCTTTGTTTTGATAAATGTACCATGGTTACGTAAGATGTTAATATTAGGGGATGCTAAGTTAAGAGTGTATAGGAGCTTGGTACTATCTTTACAACTCTTCTGTAAAACTAAAATTATTTGAAAATTGAAGGTTGAAAAAAGAAAAATATTTTTGTCTAGTTATAATTTGCTCACATGTTATGAATCTGTGCTATTCAAATAGTTTGCATCAAGGCAAGTGTAGTAAAATTTGCTGGCATATAAAGCTTATGAGGCTATATTTTGTAATATAAAATCAGGCATACCAAAGGAATAAGCAATTCACCTATATTCTTCTTCAAATATTTATCACAGAGTTCTTCTGTTCACTTGATGGAGTTAACAGTTAAAAATATTTTGAGAACTCTTTTTTTTTTTTAAAGATTTTATTTATTTATTTGACAGAGAGAGAGATAGCCAGTGAGAGAGGGAACACAAGCAGGGGGAGTGGGAGAGGAAGAAGCAGGCTCCCAGCAGAGGAGCCTGATGCGGGGCTTGATCCCAGGACCCTGGGATCAGGCCCTGAGCTGAAGGCAGACGCTTAATGACTGAGCCACCTAGGTGCCCCTTGAGAACTCTTTTCTAAGAGACAAAGCTGGAGCAAGTATAATGCTATCTTGTCTAGCTTTTCCCTAGAATAAATAAGATTGATTTCTCCCCTTTTTACCAAGCTAATGTATCACTACTAATTGGAAAAACAAGGTAGTGGCTTCAAGAGCTCCCTTGGCCAGGTTCAAAGAATTAGTGTTTCTTTCCTTCTGTACTCCCCATCAGTCTCACCCACCCAGTGAGCTCTTCTCTTGTCTTCTCAGTATGGTGGAGGAAGGGCAAAGGGAGCAGTTAAGCTCTTCCAGCAGGGTAAGCATGAATAATTGCAAAATTAAGGAAGTAAAAGGAAGTTGAAGAGAACAGAAACTGGCCATACATTAATTGCAAGACTTGTCAATGGGATGCACAGTTCAAATGTGGTTCAGTTTCTCAGCAGCATGCCCAGAATTCTGCACTCTCAAGCCACCTGCTCTTTCCCCAGTCCTGCCACTCTGCCAAAGCCCATGAATGATGATGTGGGAGAGGGTTTGTTTGTTTGTTGTTGTTGTTTTAAGATTTATTTATTTATTTATTTGAGAGAGAGAGAGGGAGCAAGCAAGTGAGGGGAGGGGCAGAGAGAGAGAATCTTCAAGCAGACTCCCTGCTGAGCATGGAACCGGTTGTGGGACTTGATCTCATGACCCATGAGATCATGACCCATGAGATCACGACCTGAGCCGAAACCAAGAATTGGACACAACTGACTGAGGCCCCCAGGCGCCCCAGATGATGCGGGACAGTTAGCATGAAAAAGAGTACTACACTGTTTAAGTGTTGTTATGGGATAAATTGTGGATATACTTGGTGCTGTAATGACAATGGTGGGATTAATAATGCTTATATATCAGTAAGAAAGGTAACTACAGCATACTCAACTGTTGGGGAATGTGATAAAAAAGATGTGACTGCCGACTGACCGGTGAGCTGGACCCAGGCACTCAGAGGTTCCTCACCCCTTCCCCTGTCCTTGGAATGTGGGTTCCACTTGCCTTTCCCATTCCCAGAGGCTTCTTCAAAGACATGGCCTTCAGAGCATGACGTGGTGTTGAAAACACTTGCACAGTATATGTTACTGAACCCAGTTAGGGCCTCTTTGTAAACTTTTGAGATTTAGAGGCCAGGCATGGAGATCCATGCATCTTGCTGCGGCCCAAGACAAATCTCACGTGTAAATTTCCTTTGTTATTACTAAAACTGCCACCTACCAACCAGGAGTGGCCTGCCTCTTTCTTCAGTCTCTCCCTGCCCTCTGAGTACAGGAGCCTGTTTCAGATTACACAAGGAAAGAAGGAAAGCTCCCAAGAGGATTGAGAACCAACATTAAGCTCATGTATGATCTCTAAAAAGTTACCTCCATCATAGTGTATAATTAGCTTTCTTATGTGGACCTAAGTGTCAGACAAAGCTTCTCTAAGTTACCTTTAAATGTCTTGATCTTTATCACTCTACTGACTTCAAGGAGAGGCCACATTTGTCTGGTGACTTTGATAAGTATTCTCAAGTTTGCTTATTCAAAGTTCTTGGGGTATAAGGATAGATCACTGGATACATCATTTATTCATAAGGATTTCAGAAGATTTTTAAGACCTCTTATTTCTTGCAAGGCCAGAAAAAGCATAATTAGAATTTTTCTTATTGCGTCGTTGATACTGTATTTTTAGAATCAGAATGTCAAAGAAGCAAAATGAATTGGCAGACTCTGAAAAATGCTTTCTCATAAGAAGCTGAAATTCTTGGTACTTAAACACTTCAGGAATTTGTATTACAAGTTACTATTTTGCTAATTCTATTCCTTATTTTTATTTAGAAAATCCAAAACACTATAAACATAAGTAGAAATTGGAGCTCATAAACACAGTCGTATCATCTTTGAACATAAAGAGAGTTAAGATATTTTATCTAGTGGTACTTGGTAGCTATGTGAAAGTATGGCTGGAAATACCAATTTGTAATGAGTGGTCCTCATCTACATTACGTATGTAGTGGTTCATGGTTACAAAATTGTTCATTTAGAGAGGCAATATAGGATAGTGGTTTAAATAGAGCATGGAAGTCACACAGAATGGATCTGAATTCTGGCTCTTAAACTTACTACCTGAATAATCTTGTGTAAGTGGCTTCATCTTTCTGGGCCTCAGTTTTCTCTTCCATAAAATGGGGATTAAGTGAAATAATATATGTATGTGCCCAACACATGGCAAGCACTCAGAAGATAGCTATTAGTAGAGTTCAAAAGATTAAATGTTCACCTAGGACCACATTTAATAATTTAGAGGATTTCTTTATATCTTGTTGCCAGGAGAAGGGCTCAGGTATTAACAAGTATAATTTTTAAAATTTTCTAACTCATATGACTTATGGAATTACATGGTTTTAATGCCTGATCAAGAGTCATGTAGGGAACAAATTCCAGGGCCTACGCCAGACCTAATGAATCATAATCTCTGGAGCATGGAGCCTAGGAATTAAAAAAAAAAACTGATCTGATTCTGAAGACTATTCAAGTTTGAGAACCACTGAGGCAGAGCTGATGTGTAAGAGTGTACTGAATGAACGTTGGTATGTCGGAGTGGGGGGTACTAAAGGTAGGGTTATAAATATGATTAAGTGTGCGAAGCTTCGTGAACTATAAAACACTATAAATGGAGGGTAGTGTTATACAAAGAAGCATGATCATAGACTGCTGGTGCTGGAGAGATCTTAGGAAATTGAGGTCCAGTGAGGTTAATGTAACTTGTTGCAAAGTTAGGCAGCAAAGCAGCCAAACACATACGGTGTTATACAAGTGCCAAATGGGTGGTAGAGACATACAATGTGTGAGAGCTTGGGGGGAGAGGTTATTGGGGTTGGGGAGGTCAGGAAAGATTTCATGGGGAGATGAGAACTGAGCTGGGTCCTGACGGATGAATAAGGTTCATATTGGTCATACAGGGGGAGGGGGACTGAGCAGAGATGCAGAAGGAGGAATGCCCAGGGCAGGAATTCAAGGGTGTGAATCAGACCCCGTGAGGCTGAACAGGAGACTCCTGTAGAGGTAGGGGAAAAGAGCAGTGGCTGGAGAAAACTTGTGGAGTGCCTCAAATCCTAAGCTAAGGAACTGAGACTTTCTTGCAAGCACAGGGGATCCAAAGAAGGTTTCTGAGTGTCTGAATAGTTGGAGGGTGACAGTCTAATACCAAGGGCATTGAATCCAAAGGGTGTGTGGACAGAGACTAAAAGCAGGAGGCTACTGGAATATTCTAGGAATGAGGCAAGAGAGGTCTGAACAAGTGAGAATGGAGAAAACCAGATGCTATACAGGGAACTGACAGTTCTTGGGATCTTTGTGGGGATCAAAGGAGACAGAGGAAGAAACCACTGTGTGTGGGAGGGTGGGGGTAGGGGGGATGGGACTGGGTTTATGATCATATCACTGACAGAAATAGGAGGCCAGGTTGGAAGAAAAGGAGATTGGTCTGAGATAGTGCTCTATAGGGAAACATTAAACACAACTCACCTTCATGTCCTCAAAATCTGTTATCCCCATCTGAGGGAGGTTTGAGCAGTTTACGTGAATGAGCTTTCGACCACAGATGAAGTTTGTGGTAAAACACTCCTGTTAGTACAAGAAGAACATCACTCAAATGATTATGGTAAATAGAAGGAAGAAAAGAAAGAAAAGAAAGGAAGAAAGAAAGGAGGGAGGGATGGAGGGAAAGAGAAGAAAGTGTTAGGGCAAGAGAAGGGAGGGAGGGAGAAATCAGGTTTGTTTCCGGTTCTGTATAGGGAAAATTTTTTAATTTAGTTTTAAATTAAATTCAAATTTAAAATAATCCTAATAATCCCACATATTTTCCATCTAAGCTCTCCATTAAATTTCATACTGTTCCTTAATATTTTGTTTGGCATGATACACCTAATGCTTCTTTCATGCCTCAATGACATTTTTAAGTAGTACAAAAGATTTCAGACCTTGTGGTTTTTTGTGGTACCTAAGAACATAGTTGGCATCAATGAAATAAGAGGATTCATCCTATCTTTTTTTTTCCCAGTTTCCTCTGTTTTTTTTTTAAATTTTTATTATATTTTTTATTGACATATAGTTGACTATATTTATTGACTATATCTTTTTAATAAAACTACTCTTGGTGAATTGGCTATTTATTTTTTTTTTTAAAGATTTTTATTTATTTATTTGACAGAGATAGAGACAGCCAGTGAGAGAGGGAACACAAGCAGGGGGAGTGGGAGAGGAAGAAGCAGGCTCATAGCGGAGGAGCCTGATGTGGGGCTCGATCCCATAACGCCAGGATCACACCCTGAGCCGAAGGCAGACGCTTAACTGCTGTGCCACCCAGGCGCCCCTGAATTGGCTATTTAAATTAATAGTTAGGTGCTCATGATATACATGACATATTTGGGGCAGACAGTTAAGATTAATAGTACAAATTAAGGGAGCTGCCACTAAAACAACTGAAAAAGTACCAAAAAGTCTACCTTGGACAAAATCTGTTTAAAAAAAATAAAGTTTTCTGTGAGAAGAGGCCTATATAAATTTCTTAGTCTTTATTCAAGAATTGCAGAGAAGTATACTCATTGTGATAAATAGGGAAAACAAACAAATGTGACCCTCCCTTCCTCTATCAAAATACAAAATATATCAGTGGAAAGGACAAACTTTAAATCCAAGTTACCTCTACCATAGTCCAGGGCTTTTCTGTGCTCTTTCTAGTGAAGAAGAGGCAAGAGCTCAGGTAAGGGTAAGAGGAATAAGAGATAGAAGGATGACAGAATGTGATTTTTAAAAATGTTATTTTTGTATACCTTGTATTGAGGGAAGCCTAGCTCACTAATCCACTCTGCAACTTTCTCTGGGCTCCACTTAAGATACTCAAATTGTAGCTCAGTACTTTCTTTTGGCTGGGTTTCTTCATCTTTGTGTACTTGTTTCAACTCTGGGGACAAATCTACAACTTTTTCACTAAAAGACTCTTTCAAATCCCTCTGAGTGTCTGAGATGTAAGAGTATAAATCATCATTGATATCGGTAACCTCAAACAGTCCTTTAAAATCCTTAGAAATCTCATAACTTACACTCACTGTGTCTACTTCACTTACTGTGAGAGACCCGAACATAGACTCTCTTTTAGCTTTCTTGGTTTCATTTACTGACCACTTTGTTTGATTGTCAGAGTGTTCTTGCTCATCCTTGTCTAGAGAATACTTAAATTTGACTGGTTTTGGCCTATCTTCCTTGAAAAATTCTGTATGTGACACTATTCTTAGTGGTAGTTGGGCTTTATCTGGTAACTCTAGATTTTTCTCTTCAGTTTCCTCTGTTTTTATCTTCTCTTGAACCTCTGGTTTGGTCTTCGGTGGTGGTATTTGACCTGTCTCCTCAGTTGATTTTCTCTGCTTATCTTTGTGATCTGATGGTTGAGTGTCCTCTTGTGGTTCTAAAACTTTCTTCACAGTTGACTCTTTCAGTGTCTCCTCTTCAACTTCTGGTTTGGTCTTTCCTGATGGCTCTAGACCTGTTTCCTTAATTGATTTTCTTGATTTTTCCTCAGGAAATTCTGATTTGATCTCTTTGAGTGGCTCTGGAACTTTCTCCTCAGTTGACTTTCTTCCTGTCTCTTCACTAGACGTAGTTGGTTTCTGGTCTGGAAACTCTGATTTGGTCTGCTGAGGTGGCTCTGTCTCTTTCTTCTCAGTTGATTTTCTTTGGTCCTCCTCTGGATTCTCTGGTTTAGTCTCTTTTGGTGGCTCTACACCTTCCTCCTCGGTAGACTTACTTCGTTTCTCCTTTGGAAACTCTGATTTAGTCTGTTCAGGTGGCTCTGTCTCTTTCTCCTCGGTTGATTTTCTTTGTATCTCCTGTGGAACCTCTGGTTTAGTTTCTTCTGGAGGTTCTAGACCTGCCTCTTCAGTTTCTCTTTGTTTCCCTTCTGGAAACTCTGGTTTGGCCTGCTCAGATGGCTCTGTCCCTTTCTCCTCAGGTGACTTTCTTTGTGTTTCCTTTGGGATGGTCATCTTTGGCGGCTGTAGATCTGCCTCTTCAATTGATTTTCTTGGTTTCTCGCTTGGAAATTCAGGTTTGGTCTGCTCCGGAGGTTCTGGACCTGTTTCTTCATATTGCTCTTTAAGTGAATCCTCCAGAACCTCCAGTATGGTCTGTTCTAGCAACTCTAATCTTGTCCCACTGAGTGAGTCTGAAACATCAGGCCCTGTCTCCTTTGGTAGCTCCAGATCTGTTTCCTCAGCTGACTCGATAAGTACATCCTCTGTAACTTCTAATTTGGCCTCCTCCGGTGACTCTAAATCTGGCTCCTCTTTATCATCCATAAGGACCTCCAGCTCCTTGAAAAGCTCTCCTTCCATCTCTCTCAGTATCTCTGACTTTGCCTCCTGCGGCATCCCTGGATCAGTCTCGCTAGGGAGATCTCTCTCAGACTCCTTGGGCAGCTCCTCGTTGGACGTGCTGGTTGGTTTTACGTGTAGGTGTACATTCTCTGGTGCCCCCACTTCGAGATCTTTTTCCTCCGTCTCTGGCTGGGGTTCCTCGTCAATCTCTACAGGTAGCTCCGGGCCTACCTCTGTCATGGTGTCAGCTTCGGCATCTTGAGCCATTTTAAGAGACGCAGGCAGTTCGAGTACCTCATACTCCAGATCTTCTCCTTCAACCGAGCCGGAATCGTAATACTCTGGGTCTTCAGCCATGACGCACATTAGCCGACGCGCCCAGGCCTCCTAGCAACGCCAACTTCCGACAGCGTCTCTATGGATACCATGATTTCCGGCCGAGTCTTCCTGAATCTTCCCCAGGTTTTGTTTGTTCTGTCAAACCCTGACTAAAAACCTGCGATCAAAAGCACGCAGTCACGCTCCCCGCGTCCGCGTCGCCAGCCTCGGCTGCCCAAAGTCGCTGGGGCCGTCCGGGGGCTGGCGCACTGCCTCTTCCGGCCCGCGGGCCCCCCTCGGCTCCTCCCGGCGCGCTGCCGCCGCCGCCGCCGCACTCGCTCGGCCTTCGGCTGTTTCCGGAGCCACTCGCGGCCGGCGGCGGAGGCGCTCGCGGAGCCGGCTGCAGATGTCGGAGCGGCAGGCGGCTGGGGGGCCGGCGGGCCGCGGCGGGGACGGCCCGGGAGTGGAGGGGAGCCAGGCGGCCGCCTCAGGTACGCAAGCCGGGGACCGGCGGATGGGTCCGCCCGGCCTCGGGGCGCCGCTTGTCGCGCGAGGCTCGGCCGCGCCCTGTCCCGCTCTGCCCCGCGCCCCTCGTCGGAGCGGACCCGCCCGGGCATCCCCTTCGCGCGCAGAGCCCCCGCCTTCGCTCCCCCAGGCCGCGCCCCGGCCGCCTTCTCCCGGCCCGGGACTGCGCTCGAGCTTGCTCGCTAGTCCTGTTTCGAAATGCCGTGGTTCCTGCCCCGCTTCCTTTCTCCGATCGGCCCAGATGGCGGTGGCGGGGCTGCTCTGCCCCCGGCGCCTCTTGAGCTTCAGCTCGCCCGCGGTTCCCTCCTTGGCCGCGGACTCCAGCCCCGCCGGCCTCGCTGCCCCCTGCTCTTGGCTCCGCACCCCGCTGCGCACCTCTGTCCCGGCCCAGCCTTTCCGCGCGCTCTCTGCCCGGGTCCGGCGGGGCAGCCTCGCCTGCCGCCGGCCTGAGCCCGGCTTGGCCCTGGCTCCGCAGCCCACAGGCCCCCGCGCCTCGCCACGGCCCCGGTCGCTGAGTGCGGGAGACGAGCAGCAGAGTGGGAGCCGGGAGGTTCTGGGGTCTTCTGAGTGAGCGTCGTGGCCAGAGCAACGGCAGGACCTAGGCTGAAATAGGGACTTCGGCGACCTCCCTCATTCGCCGGCGGCACCCTCGTCTTCTGGTTCAGAAGACCGGCTCCGTTTCTACCCACGCGAGTTCCTGCGCGGGGGTTACTTCAGCAGTCAGAGGCGAAGGGTGCATCCATTGCACTTTGACCTCTCGGGCCTCCTTATGCTCACCACACAGGGAGGTTCAGAGGGTAGGGGCAGAGAATTGGTTTCACTAAGTGGCAAGTGGAAATTAATTTTCCAAGTCTGAAATGAAAATAGACACCATCTACTATAGTAGAGGTGGTGCGGGGCGCCTGGGTTGGAGTCTAAATCTTCAGTGTACTGATTAAGTGACCTTGGGCCAGTCACTTCTCCTTGTCTCAGTTTCCTCGCCTGTAAAATGTGGGTACTAATAGTACCCGCCTAATAAGATTGCCGGGAGAGTTACATGAGCCACGGTGGGTGAGGCACCGTGCCTAGCCCCCGGGACACACTGTAACTGGTGTTATTCATTGTCCTGAGAATAAGATCTGTTTTTGCTCACCTCAACTCTGTGTGCTGTCAGAAGTGTTCCCGCATGTGTCTTCTTGCATGGTGATTCTTCTCATCTTTTACTTCCATCTCAAATATCTCCCATCCTCTAATGCTACTTCAGACACACACACACACACACACACACACACTTTTGAATCACCCAGCTTTCCCCCATGACTTTATGTTCTCTTACTTTAAAACATCTAACAATTTTTGTGTTTTTTTCCTTTGTATGAACTTTTATGCTTTGTAGTATATTCAAAATTGATGGCTTGTATTTAACATTATAGCCATAGAAATTTTAAGCATTATTTCTAAAAGATTCAGCAGACAGAGTCTCATAAACATCTGTCCCTTGCGTATGTCAATATTTATAAGTTGAGGGTTGGGTGCTTTTTTTTTTTTTTTTTTTTTTACTTCCCCTTAAGCTCCTTGTGTGTGTTTATGGCAAACAAATCCAAACATTTTAAATAGCAAAGTCTTAAGAATAGTCAAATATATTGGAGGATGGTGGGTTTGTTTCTGAGTGTGTCTTAACTCCCCCCGCACCCTTTTTAATTGGGTCCTGCATTCACTTTTTTCCCCCAGGACATTGATAGAAATGCTTCTGGTTACTTTCTTCCTCTTGCCCTTAGCAGGGTGAGTGTTGGTTTCTTTTTATGTCATGTAGGGACTTGTTACTGTAGCCCAGAGCACACGCTTCCTCTTGAGGTAAGATTTGTTGCTAATAAAATAATAGTAATGATAACTTACATTAACTGAATGCTTCTTTGTGCCAGAAAGTGGACAAAGATTTACTTGTATTATCTGACTTAATCCCATCAAAAGTCATTTTTTCCCATTTTATTTTATTTTTAAAGATTTTATTTATTTGAGAGAGAGCAGGAACAGTTGGGAGGGGGGCAGAGGGAGTGGGAGAAGCAGACTCCCCACTGAGCCCGACATGAGGCAGAGCTGGAGCCCAGGACCGGGAGATCACAACCTGAGTCGAAGGCATACGCTCAACCAACTCAGCACCCAGGTGCCCCTTTCTCCCCATTTTATAGAAGAACAGACTACAGCTGAGAGAGGTTAACCTATCTGCCCAAGTTAGTGTGGCGATTTTACTGTCTGTATGAAATGTCACCTTGTTGTGAGGAAGCTTACAATCCTTTGTTTTTATTGGCTGTTGATCCAGTATTGGTATTCCAGGGCAGGTTATGGTCTTTGCCCTCAAGGTGTTTTTAGTTTGGTGAGATAAGAGTACCCCAGGAACAGACATCAGCAACTCAAAACGTTATATAATTGGGTGTCTGTTATTACAGTTCTTTATGTACTTACCCCCAAGAAATCTGCTTGAGGGGAGGGACAGAATCTGTCTCCTCTGTTTATCTCCTAGAGCCCTTGATGTTGGGTCCTAGAGGTTCTATAAATATTTGCTGGATTATGAGACAAAGTCTCAACACAGAGATTTGGAGGAGCACCAAATGCATATGAAGAATTAGGTTGAGATAATTAAGAATGTTCCTTGGGTTAAAGCAGTGGTTCTTAAGCAGGAGCGATTTTGCCTGGGGATGCTTGGGGGATGTTTTTGGTTGTCACTGCTGGGGCTGGGGAGGAGGGGGAGGGCTGTCAGTGATATCTAGTGGGTAGAGGTCAGGGATGTCGCTCAAAACCCTGCAGTGCGCAGGGCAGCCCCCACAATGAAGAATTATCTGGCCCCAAATGTCAGCAGTGCTGCTGTTGAGAAATGTTGAGTTAGCGTGAAGCTGGAGTTCCAAAGCAGTGTGGAAATCATGCATCTGGCTTGGCTCAGAGTTGTATAATTTGGGGAATAAACTTAAAAAACTACTTCAAATTAGGAGTTTGATTGGATCCTTCTGCCACCTTCCTCTAGAAAATGATCCAGTTAGTAAACAGTAGAGGGCTGAAATAGAATGAAATTGAAGGAGGTTTCTGCCGTCTTCTCTTAGAGGGAAAACAGCAATAAGAAATGAGTTTGGACATTCTGTTGTTATTGAGTTAAAGGTTTTGATTTTTTTTAAAGATTTTGTTTATTTATTTGACAGGGAGAGAGAGCACAAGGAGGGGGAACAGCAGGCAGAGGGAGAGGGAGAAGAAGGCTCTCTCACTGAGCAAGGAGCCCAATGCGGGGCTCGATCCCAGGACCCTGGGATCATGACCCGAGCTGAAGGCAGCCGCTTAACCATCTGAGCCACCCACGTGCCCCTAAAGGTTTTGAATTAAAAAAAAAAAAGTAAAGGTTTTGATTTTTCAGTGTATCTTATTCCTTCAAAGCAGGAATTTATAATTACCCAGAATAATCATAACTTGTTTTTTAACAGTATTCTCTGCAAAGAGTACCTTTTGAGTGTCTTCATGTTTGTTAGCTGAAGTTTTAGTGATGGAGTAAGAAAACTTCTTTATGTTCTTCTCAGCTAAGCTTTACGGTGACCACAGTGCTCTTATTGTTTTGTAAACTCTAATTGTTTCTAATAATCTCTTATTTGGGGCACCTGGGTCCTTCCGTCCCCAAGAGGAAGGAGGTATCACTCTATAGTGAAACTCTCTGAGGCATGTGTGTTGCATCACTTAAGAACACTTTTTTTTTTTTTTTTAAGTTTAGGGAACTTCGTGGAAAATAAAGGATGAAGTCCGTTATGACCTTGAAGTCAGCATTAGAAATTAGTTTGGTTGGGGCGCCTGGGTGGCACAGCGGTTGGGCGTCTGCCTTCGGCTCAGGGCACGATCCCGGCGTTATGGGATCGAGCCCCACATCAGGCTCCTCCACCAAGAGCCTGCTTCTTCCTCTCCCACTCCCCCTGCTTGTGTTCCCTCTCTCGCTGGCTGTCTCTATCTCTGTCGAATAAATAAAATCTTTAAAAAAAAAAAAAAGAAAAAACAAAAAAAGAAATTAGTTTGGTGTATATGACCCTGAGAGCTATCAAGGCACTTAGATGCTAAGGACCAAAAACGGGTCGGGTGAATTTGTCATGATTCTTATGGAGGTCCTAGAGCAGTACAATAAGTCTTTCTGCAGTGATGGAAATGTTGCATATTATGGCTATTTCAATTTAAATTGAAACTTAAAAATTGGTGGCTATCATAGTGGATGGAACAAAAAAGTGGACATTTATGCCAAAGAGCCCTTATGGTTTTTTGGTTTTCTATTGTAGTTTTATATCAAAATGGTATAAATTTGTCTGCCTGTGGTAATTTTTTTTTTCTGATAATGGTTCTGCTTTTGTGGTGTTGAGATAGCCAGTTAGCCCTGTCATCATTCGTTCCATGACAGTATAAACCAAGGTTTGTAATCTGAATGACCACTGAGGAGCTGGTTTCACTCATAAGGACTGGTGAGAAATTGGATCACGTGATCTCGGGATTTGGTTGGAATATAAACTCAGCCAGTTTCTTTTTGTTTAAGCCTCTTGAGTCTATAACCACATAACCTGCTTTTGGTTCCTCTGCCCTTGAATCTAAAAGGCCAGGCTAATTATCTCTTTGCAGCCTGTTTAGTGAAGGGGAAGTCCTATGAGACCTGTTCTAAAGAACTCTGACCTGATATTCAAATGCTTTAGAAAAAAACTGTTTTTTGCTTCTCTTTGTAGAGAAAGTATGAAGTACACAATAAATTTAAATCTGTAGCACGATCAGAATGTCTGAGACCGTATTCTGGTAACATAGAAAGAAAACTAGTATTTTAAGTACTGTCAAATATAAATCATTATAGGAAAGTTTCTTTTCTTTCCTCTTCACCTTGCTTGAGAGGCTGTCATCTATAAAATTTAGTTATTCCTGAGCTTCCATTTTCCTTTCTCCGTTCATTGTTTCTAAGATTTGGCCATGTGGGTACCACGTCTTGGTGTTTGCCATGTTAGAGAATATATTCCAAAATTACTTGGTTACCATTTTTCTTTAAATTGACATTTAAAATTTTGTTTCATTCTAAATGATATTTGTGCTATTACTATTTTGATGTAACAGCTTTTCCTAATACGTGTTAAAATAAATACATACCCATTAAAATTTTAAAAACCCCACATTTTCCCATATACCATCTAAAGCTGCAAAACTTGTCCTGGTTTCTCTGGTCTCTTCTTGGAATACTGGTAGAATTGGCCTATATTTGGCTGACATAGTAAAAGCTCTCTATAGAAAAATGGGCTTTTTCTTCTTCATAGTGGTCTAAATGTCACTAAATAAATTTAGGAACCCCAACAAGCTGTTTGTGATGGTTTTCTCTCTCTACAACAGGACTGCATCTTCCACACTTGATACTGCTGGAAATAAACTTAAGTATTTCTTTCTTCTTTTCTTCCTGCCTCTCTGAATCAAGTTACAAGTTGTTTTACCAGTAGTTCTTACATAATTTAGCATATACCTTTAACCTTAAAAATCAAGAGCACTCTCTCTTTTCACTCTTTTCCCCCTACATTTAGCTGTTAAGGTGCTAGGAGAAGTGGCTGCTAGCAGATGAAGAATGCTTAACCTAATTTTTGTTAAGGGACGTGGAAGTGATACATACACTGGGCAGTTTGGTGTCTCACTCTGCTGGTAGGGGTGTGCAGGAACAAGCACTTTCATGCATTGCTGTTAGCAGTGTAAATTAATACAAATGCTGTGGAGGGCAATTTGTCAATATCCATGAAAATTACAGTATATGCTCTCATTGATCTATTCCTTCCAGGAATTTATCCTCTAGATTTATTCTTGAGCCTATTTAGTGACACAGACACGAAGTTATTATAGCATGGTTTATAATGGTAAAAGAAAGGACAGAAATATCTATCCATCAATACGGAACTGGTTAAATAAATTACGGAATATCCAGCCAATGAAATATTAATCAGCTGTAGAAAAAATGAGAAAACTTTTTACGTATAGTTATGGAAAGATCTCTGAGATATAAATGGGAAAAAAAGTATGTTTAATATACTCATTTGTATAAAAAAGAATATATATGCATACACACACTTAATGTGCATAAAGTAATTCTGGGAAACTATACAAAACCTAATAATATTGGTCGCTTTTGGTGGTGGGGACTGAGAAGGGTGGAAGTTTTCACTGTATACTTTTATGCTTTTTGAATTTTGAATAACGCGGATATATTATCTATTCAGAAAAAAACACAAATGTGTCATGAGATTCTTCACTATGCTTATTTGTAAGAGACATTCTGTACATCTCTTTTGCCTTTCTGCTCATCAGGAACTAACCCTTTCTGGACTTTTTTCTCTCAGATGAATTTTTTATGAAATATAGGTTGTAAATCTCTCTAGGGATCAATTTTATGTTATTCTTTAACTCCACTACTGTTTTTCATTATTTTTGTGCTAATTTCATTTCTGCCTAAGGATAAATCAAAGGGGGATAGAACCACCACTTAGATGAGCTGATACTGTCAGCCAATGACAGAAAGAAGGCAGACTTAAAATTTCTGTTTTGTCTCCATTTTATTCAGTAAGGTATTTTCAGACTGAAAAAGGTAAAGAGGCAATGTTGGTTTCTGTTTTGAGTAATGGCAGACTAGGTAATTAGATCAGTTCTCCCACTGGGGACAATTAGAAAATAATTGTCAGCATATGAATATTTGCTTGAAGATCCTGGAGAGCTAGCCAGATAATGAATTACCAGGCTATAATCAATGTGAGAGCAGAAATATTAAGATAGAAGTCTAACAATGAGAGTCCATTTTGAGGGCTCCTTTCTTCTCTGATGGCATATGCTGGATTCTTGAGTGAGGAAGCTTGTCAAGGCTGCGAATGCGCCTCTCTGGACTAAAGGAACAAGGATTAATGTTCAGAACCAATCAGGTAGGGGGAACACCGGTGAACCCCCTTTTCTCTAGGTTGGGACTATGAAAGGCCATGTTCTGGAAGTAAGGGGAAATTAGAAATAGGCCATTGCAGGGACTGCAGCTCAGTTTCAGAAAAATCTAAGTTCATGAAATTGGGTTAAGGTGCCCCCCAGGCTGCTAGTGTCCCCAGGTATGTGGAAGTAGCAAAGGCAAACCTCTGGAGGCTTATTTAGATTAGGCTTCAGATTGTTTCTACAAACAATTTTGTGAGAACAGTTTCTGGTACATTTCATAAATGACCAGATTCCTGGAAGAGAACAAAAATCAAAAGAAACAATAGTATGAATCAATCCAAAGGGGCAACAGACTGAAACATAATTATATTTATTATATTCAAGATAAAAGACAAGTTTGAGAACTTTGGCAAAGAATTAAAATTTATAAAAATAGAACCAAATAGAAATTCTATAATTAAAACATACAGATGAAGATGTAGAACTCAGTTGATAGGTTTAGCAAAAAGTTACTATGTCTGAAGACAGAATAGTGAACTGGTCAGAAGAAAAGTCAGAAGGAAATATGTAAAAATATCCATGCAACAATGGGAAATTCAGGAAAGAGGTAAGAGACCTAGAAGATATGGTGAGAAGGTCTAACCTTTATATAACTGGAGTCCTAGAACGTGAGGAGAGCAAGAATGGACAGAAGCAATGTTTGATGAGATAATAGCTGTGAATTTTCCAAAGCTAATGGAATGCACAGATTTAAGAAGCCCCATGTATCCCAAGCAGGATAAGTATGGTGAAATCTACAGTAGATACACGTTAAGTTAAAACTGCTATAAAACCTGGGTGCCTGGGTGGCCCAGTCAGTTAAGCGTCTGACTCGTGGTTTCAGTTCAGGTCACGATCTCATGGGTTGTGAGATGGAGCCCTGTCTGTGTCAGGCTCTGCTCTCAGCAGGCAGTCTGCTTGAGACTGTCTTCCTCTTCCTCTGCGCCTCCTCCAGCTCACACTCGTGCGCTCTCTCTCTCTTTAAAAAAAAAAAATCTTTAAAAAATTGCTATAAAAGCAAAGTCAAGAGAAAAGTAGCCAGAGAAAATTACAGTTTGCCTTTAATTGGACTGACAAGCTGACTTCTGCACAGGGCAGTAGAAGCTACATCATCTTTAGAATACTGAAGGAAATACCAGTATAGAATTTTTTTTTTCAGGAAAATAGTCTTTGAGAATGAAGGTGAAATAAAGACATTTTCAGGCAATCAAAAACAGGATTTATCATCTGCACACTGGCACTTAAGGAATAACTAAATTCTTCAGGCAGAATCACAATGACCTCAGATGAAAGGAAAATCACGTTTTCATCTCACTCATTAACATAGATGCAAAAAGTCATGAACAGAATATTAGCAGACTAAATCCAGGAATATATATGTGCAAGTGGGGTTTTTTCAGGAATGCAAGTTAGTTTTAACATTCTTTAAAAGTCAATGTAAATCACCATTTTAGTATATTAGTGGATAAAAATGATCAGTTTAATAGATGCAGAGAAAGTACTTGATAAAATTCAACCTCCATTTATGATTTAAAACTCTTAGCAAAGTAGGAATAAAAGAAAACTTCCTTAATTAGAAAAAACATATCTACAAAAAGCCTATAAGCAGCATCAAACTTAACTGTGAGATTTGAAAGGTTTCTTCTTGAGATTGGGAATAAGACAAGGGAGCCAACTCTTACTGCTTACTATTCATCATTTTATTGGATATTCTAGCTAATATAGTCAGGCAAGAAAAAGAATATATGAAAATTAGAAAAGAATCCTGTTAAATCTATTGTTTGCAAATGATGACTATATACATGGAAAATCCAGAAGAATCTACAGATCAATTATTAGAACTAAGTTTGGCCAGATTGCTGGGTACAGAGCCAATATGCAAAATTTCATTGTGCTTATATATACAAGCTTACCTCAGAGATATTGCAGGTTCAGTTCTAAACCACTGCAATAAAGCAAATATTGCAAAAAAGCAAGTGAAGTGAAATTTTTTGGTTTCTCAGTGCATATAAAAGTGATATTTACACTATGTTGTAGTCTATTAAATGTGCAAAAGCAGTATGTCCAAAAAAAAGTATAATACCTTAAAAATATTGCTAAAAAATGCTAACCATTATCTGGGCTTTCAGCAGAGGTGTATTCACTGATCATAGATCACTATAACAAATATAATTTAATGAAAAAGTTTGAAATATTGCAAGAATTATCAAAATGTGACACAGACATGAAGTGAGCAAATGCTGTTGGAAAAATGGTACTGATAGACTTGCCTGACACAGGGTTGCCACAAACCTTCAATTTGTCAAAAAGGCAATATTTGCAAAGTGCAACAGAGTGAAGCACAATAAAATGAAGTGTGCCTGTACCAGCAATGAAGTTAAAAAATATATAAAAATATTATTTACCATAGAGTAAAGAAGTTCAAATACCTAGGAATAAGTCTCACAAAATATATGCAAAGCCTTTGTGCAGAAGATTATAAAACATTATTATTATTTTTTTAAAAAACCAGAGCATTTATTGTGTGATGAATTGTTGAAATCTTTAAGAAGAACTGGGTGCTGCAACAGCTGCCCTCTTGGGTTTAGGTGATGTTCCTTCATGGAACCCAGGCCTGAATCTGGAGTATGCAATTTTTAGCTGCCTCATTCGACCAGCCCCAGTGGTATTTTGTCTTTTAGCCTTGGTACTCCAGTCATACTTTCTCTTCCTGTTGGCAGGATAGCTATATTTGCCACAGGTCGACTTCCAAAGGTGGTAGGCCTTAGAGCCATAGTGGTGGCACAATGTGCACGTCTTATTGTGACACTTTCCAAAGGATGATGTCCCCTTTGTCATCTTATTTCTGTGGCCAAGACCCTATAATTATTGAGAGAAATGAAAGAATAAGTAAATGGAAAGATGTATCATATTCTTAGGTTGAAAGACTCAATATTGTAAAGATGTCAGTTCTCTCCAACTTGTTATATAAATAAAATAATCCCAGTAAAAATCCCATCAGGGTTTTGGTGGGGTTTTTGCATGGAAATTTGACAAGCTAGTTCTCAAAAATATAGGGAGGAATGAAAAGCCATAAATAGCATATATAAAAATACTTGAGTGAATAAGAACAACAAGATGGAAAGATTTGCTCAATTAGGTATCACGATTTATTCTAAAGCTTTTATGGAATAGTCTAATAGGCCCTAGGAATAGAATAAAATCCTAGAAACAAAATCTTTGATTTGCAATTAAGTTTGTACTGTAGAGCAGTGAGGAAAGAATGGTAAATATTGCTGGGACTATTGAATATCCTAAGAGAAAGGAAAGGAGGGAAAGAAAAGAAACTTGATCCTTACTTCACACACCACATACATAAAAAATCAATTCTAGTTGGATTGGATACCACCCCGTGAAAGGCAATACAATAAGCTCCTAAAAGATAATATAGGAGAATATACTGACCTCAGTGTAGGGGAAGACATCTCAAACAGGACACACGAAGGGCTAAAAAGGAAAAGAGTGATAAATTTTGACTACATTAAAATGAAGAACTTTGCATCACCAGAGGACACCATTAAAAGAGTGAAAAGGTAAGTCACAGGGTAGAAGCAGTTATTTGTAACACATGTAATTAATGAAAGGTTTGTATTTAGAACTCCTATAAGTAATAAAAAGACAATCCAGCTTGCAGCTTTTGGCTTGGAGTTGGCCAAGGTGCAACTTTCTTTGGCTGCCCTTAACCCAGGTTCATCTGACACCAGCTGCCTGCACCTTGCTGCCTAAATTGAACCCCACTGAAATCAAAGTCATATACCTGAGGTGCACCAGTGGGGAAGTTGGTGCACTGTCTGCCCAGGCGCCCGAGATTGGCCACCTGAGTCTTTCTTCCAAAAAGTTTGATGATGACCTAGCCAAAGCAACTGGTAATTGGAAGGGCCTGAGGATTACAGTGAAAATAACCCTTCAGGACAGACAGGTCCAGATTGAGGTGGTACTTTCTGCCTCAGCCCTCATTATCAAAACCCTCAAGGAACTGCCAAGATATAGAAAGAAGCAGAAAAACATTAGGTATGATGAAAATATCAGTTTTGATGAGATTGTTGATGTTGCTGGACAGATGGGGCACCTATTTTTAGTTAGAGAACTCTCTGGAACCATTAAAGAGATCCTAGGGACTGCCAGACTGGGCTGTGATATTGAGGGCCGCCACCCTCATGACCTCACAGATGACATCAGCAGTGGTACAGTGGAATTCCCAGCTAGTTGAGAACTACAAAGGAAAATATTTCAGTAAACAATCGATTAAAAGACACTCCAACAGTAAAATAGGCAAGAGACTTAAACAGGCACTTTATAAAAGAGGGTTTCCAAATGGTCAAGAAACATGATAAGTCATCAGTGATATGCAAACTAAATGATCATACACCAATCAGAATGGGCCAAATTATTAATATGACTAAGTATCGGAGAGGGTACAGAGTGATAGGAGTGTTTCTCGGTACCAGCAGGAGTGCACATTTGGTACAACTCCTTTGGAAAATAATTTGGCATTTTCTACCAAGGTTTATTGTGCATATTTCTATGACTCAACCATTCCATTCCTAGGTTTATATACAAAATTAATGCATGTGCATGTGTACCAAGATACAGGAACAAAAATATTTATAGCATCATTCATAATAGTCAAAAACTAGAAAGAACCTAAATTCATCAATGGTATATTGATAAGTTATGGTATATTCATGGAATATTATATAGCCCTGAAAATGAATAAACTTACCTACAACAACATACTTGAGTCTTTCAAACATAATGCCAAGTGAAAGAAGCTAGTCTTGAAATGTTCTGCATTATTTCTCTTTAATAGAGTTCAGGCAGAATAAAGTAACACTATTTAGGAATGCATATTTAAATGGCCCAACTATAAAGAAAAACAAGGACAAAACTTGACCCTAAGTTAGGACGACGGTTATGGAGGAAAGGAGCAAGTAATGATTGGGAGGGTCATGAATGGGGCTTGTAAAGTGCTAGGAATGATCTGTGTCTCGGCCTAGGTAGTAGTTAATATAGGTGTTTGCTTTTGATAATTTATTGAGCTGCACATTTTTGTGTACTTTTCTGTAGGTGTGTTATATTTCACAATATAGATTTGAAAAGGAATCAGTGTATAATATAGTTATTAAGAGTGCTAGCTTTGAACTTGGACTGGCTGAACTCACATCACTTCTGTTCCTATTTGCTGGTCATCTTGGGCAAGTTACTTGGTTTTGCTGAGCCTCAATTTCTTGAATG
The DNA here is from genome assembly GCF_023065955.2 of Ursus arctos. NCBI lineage: Eukaryota > Metazoa > Chordata > Mammalia > Carnivora > Ursidae > Ursus > Ursus arctos. The sequence continues at coordinate 24,033,994 of NW_026622930.1, forward strand.
ATAAAAAGGAAGTAACTGTAGTATCAACTTCAATGGTTATGCAATTGAGTGAGATTCAGTGAGGAATCAAAAAGATGATGACTACAAAATGCTCAGAAAGTAACTGACATATAGTAAGGATCACTAAGGATAACTAGGTGTTGGCTATAATAATGAAGATGATCAGAATGAAGATAGGATATCTGACTACTTCAAGTTCAGATTTTTGGATCCAAGCAAATGCTATCTAGGTCTTAGAACTCTAATCAAGAGTTAGAACTCTCTAATCAAGAGTTCTTGATTACAAGCAATAGAAACTAATTTTGGCTGCTTTGAGCAGAAAATGGATGACTGGAAGAATATAGGAGGCTCACCACATTGTTGGAAGGCTGGGGAATAGGCTGGTCTAGAGGCTAAGCAGCAAGAACAATTTGGTGAGGGCTGTTTGGCTACCGCTAGATGAATTCTCTCCCTCCGTTGTGCCACTGCTATTTCCAGTTCTTTTTTTTTTTTTTAAAGATTTTATTTATTTATTTGACAGAGATAGCCAGCGAGAGATAGAACACAAGCAGGGGGAGTGGGAGAGGAAGAAGCAGGCTCCTAGCGGAGAAGCCTGATGTGGGGCTTGATCCCAGAACGCTGGGATCACACCCTGAGCCAAAGGCAGAAGCTTAACGACTGCGCCACCTAGGCGCCCCGCTATTTCCAGTTCTTGGTGGGAATATTTTAGGTCATGTGCCTGGTCCCTAACTTCCCGGGTTTAGAAAAAGAAGGATCTTCCATTCTGACTTCCATTGTGTACTGTTTACAAAGTCAGTCCCCTCCAGGAGAAGGTTGAGTATGTGAAAGCCTCAAGATCCACAGGTGACTGCTACATCCAGGGTCCTGAAAGAACCGGCAATTGTAATTGTGTGTAGCAAGTTCAGTGCTATCTTTGAGGACTGTCAGGGACTAGAAATGAACCTATGTATCAATTACCCAAAGAGGAAAAGAGATTAGAATCCAGAATCTGTAGACCATTAAACTTGATGCAGCTTCTCAGCAAAGTTCTAGAATATGTCACAGATGGTTTGTGACCATTTAGTAAGGAAATAAACACGGCCAGCACAGGCATCCTAAAAACAAACTTGACCACCTAATGATTTTCTTATTGAGTTCTCTCTACTCTGTCTCTGTTATCACTTACTAGATCCTCATTATTTCTCATGTGAACTTTGCCAAGGCCTCCTATCAGATCGGGTAAGATCCATCTTACCATCAGCTGCTATAGAATCCTACCAAAAAATACAAATTTGACCATGTCATTTCCTAGCTTAAATTTAAGCCGAAAATTCTTGGTCATCTGGGGGATAAAGGTCCTTCTCAGTCTTCCCTGCTAGACGAAAGCTTCATGAGGCCAGAACTCTGTCTGCTTTCGTGCATCATCTCCAGTATCTAGTGTGGGGCCAGGCGCTTGTTAGGAATTCGTTCGGTATTGAGTTAAATTGATGGGACATGTGTCTCTTGGCTCAGGTCTCTGCACACATTGAACTTGCTATACACACTGAACAGCCTTGGCGTTTTGTTTTACTAATGTTTATTTTTTTATTTCTGTGAAGTGTTTCTAAGTATTTCCTTTTATTTTTTTGTGTACAATACAGTATTGTTAATTATTGGCACAATATTATACAGGAGATCTCTAGAACGTATTCAGCCTATGTAATTTAGACTTTACACCCGATGATTAGCAACTCCCCATTTTCCTCTCCCCACAGGGCCTGACAAACATCATTGTACTCTCAGATTTTCGATACCTCCACAAGTGGAATTGTGCAACATCTGTCCTTCTGTGGCTGGCTTATTTCATTTAGAACATTTCATAATGTTCTCAAGGTTCATGCATGTTACCACATGTTGCAGGATTTCCTTCTCTTAAAAAATATTATAGTATTCCATTGTATGTATCTACCACTTTTTTTTTTTAATCCATTCATCTGTCATTGGACAGTTAGGTTGTTATCACATCTTGGCTATTGTGACTAGTGCTGCACTGAAGCATTGGAGTGCTAATATCTCTTTGAGATCCTGATTTAAATTCTTTTGGATAAATACCTGGAAATGGGATTGGTAGATGATATAATAATTCTATTTTTAATTTTTTGAGGAATCTTTATACTGTTTTCCATAGTGGCTATACCATTTCACATTCTCTTGTAAGTGCAAGGGTTCCAGTTTCTGCACATCCTCTGCAATACTTGTCTGTTGTTGTTGTTATTGTTTTGATAATAGCCATCCTACCAGTGTAAGATGATATCCCATTTTTGTGGTTTTGATTTGCATTTCCTGATGATTGGTAATGTTGAACATCTTTTCCTATTCTTGTTGGCCATTTGGATATCTTCTTTGGAGAAATGTATATTCCAGTGTTAAGCTCATTTTTATTTACTTTTTTAAAGATTTTAATGTATTTATTTGACAGAGAGAGAGAGCACACAAGCAGGGGGAGCAGCAGAGGGAGAGGGAGAAGCAGGCTTCCTGCCAAGGAAGGAGCCTGATGCGGGGCTTGATCCCAGGACCCTAGGATCATGACCTGAGCTGAAGGCAGTTGCTTAACCGACTAAGCCACCCAGGAGCCCCAAGTCTTAAGCCCAGTTTTACATCGGGTTATTGGATTGTTATGCTATTGAGTTGTGGGAGTTTTAAATTTATTTAGGAAATTAACCTTTTTTCAGGTATATGGTTGGCAAAGATTTTTTCTCACTTCATATGTTGTCTTTTCACTCTGTCGATTGTTTCCTTTGCTATGCAGAAGCTTTTCTGTTTGATGTAGTCCCACTTATCTCTTTTGGCTTTTGTTACTTGTGCTTTAGTGTCATATCCATAAAATTATGAAGCTTTGTCATGAGACCAATGTCATGAAGATTTTCCCCTATGTTTTCTTCTAGGAGTTTTATAGTTTAGGCCTCATGTTTTTTTTTTTTTTTTTTTTAAGATTTTGTTTATTTATTTGACAGAGATAGAGACAGCCAGCGAGAGAGGGAACACAAGCAGGGGGAGTGGGAGAGGAAGAAGCAGGCTCCTAGCAGAGGAGCCTGATGTGGGGCTCGATCCCATAATGCCGGGATCACGCCCTGAGCCGAAGGCAGACGCTTAACCGCTGTGCCACCCAGGCGCCCCTAGGCCTCACGTTTTTAATCCATTTTGAGTTGATTTTTGTATGGTGTGAGATAAGGGTCCAGTTTCATTCCTTTGCATGTGGGTATCCAGTTTTTCCAACACAATTTGTTGAAGAGACTGTCCTTTCCCGGTTGTGTATTGTTGGCACCCTTTTTGAAGATCAGTTGACCATATATGTATAGATTGATTTCGAGACTCTTACTCTGTTTCATTGATCTATACGTGTCTTTATGCCATACTCTCTTAATTTCTGTAGCTTTGTAATATATTTTGAAACAGGGAAGTATGATATCTCCAGTTTTGTTCAACTTTCTTTTTTTTTGAAGATTTTATTTATTTATTTGAAAGAAGGGGAGGGAGAGACAGAGCATGAACAGGGAGAAGGGGAGGGGCAAAGAGAGAAGCAGACTCCCTGTTGAGCAGAGAGCTTACGTGGGGCTCCATTCCAGGACCCTGGGATCATGACCTGAGCTGAAGGCAGCCGCTTAACCACCGATTAAGCCACGCAGACACCTCTAATATGGACATTTTAACTGTGTGAACATGGGATGTCATTCCATTTTTTTGTCTTCATTAATTTTTTCATCAGTCTTCTATAGATATGCCATGGTGCTTTTTTGTGTATTTGCTTTTGCTCATTTAATCCTCTCTGCCTGCAGTGCCCTTTTTCAATGCCCTTGCCTGTGGCCAAGCCCTACTCGCTCTTTAAGATAGCATAATTGCCATGTCTTTCAGGAAAAGTCCTTTGATCACCTTTCTTCCCTAAATTAGTTAAATACCCGCTGTGTTCCTGTGATATCAAGGGCATAATTCTATTCTAAATAACAACACATTTGTATTACCATTGTCTATGAGTTTCTCTTCTCTGTAGACTGAGCTCTTTAAGGGCACAAGTCATGTCTAATGTAACTATATTCCCTGGATGAAATATGGTGCTTGGCACACAGCAGGGACCCAGTAAAGGTCTGTTGAATGTATTGGGCAAAGCCAACAGCTAATGGTTCTCTTTTAAAAATTTAATTTAATTCATTTGAGAGAGAGAATGAGCAGGGCTGGTGGGGGCAGAGGGGGAATGAGAAGCAGACTTCCTCTTGAGCTGGGAGTCCAATGTGGAGCTTGATCTCACGACCCTGAAATCATGACCTGAGCCAAAGGCAGACACTTAACCCACTGAGCCACCCAGGTGCCCCTCATGGTTCCGATTTTGATGTGGTTGCTGTATATACCTTTTCTCATCAGAAAGAACCAGGACTCTTTAGAGAAATGACTGGGGCAGAGCATTTATAAGATGAGCTTGACTATAAGCAAGACTACTCGGGCACAGGAACCAACTCTAAAGAGCTCCCAATGGCCAAAACTAGGAAAACTTGAAACACATAAAACATGTTAAAAACTGCATGTTTCTAACAATACTTTACAAAACCCCCAAATCATTATATGGAGATTGCTATGATTCTTAGTATTCTGATAATTAGGGAAGACTCAATCTTTTATCCTGCCTTTTATGAGTAATACTTCAGAGTAACCAAATGGTTAATGGGGAGGAGATATTTTTTTAATAGAAGAATTCTAACTAATAAATGTAGAAGGTGCTAGAATTATGAAAATCATTTTCTAGTCTCTAATGAAATGATGGATCTATTTTAGTCAATGATCATGAATGGCTACTAAAGCCATTAGGTGAAATAAGGCTGAAAACTTGAACCCACTCACCAATCTTTACATCATTAAAGTTGTGATGAGCATATATTTTGTACTTCCTGGTGTGATCCAATAGGAATTTCACGTGCCATGTCTGGAGTATTCTTGTGAGATCAAAACTGAACCTGAATCTATATCTGTAGGTCAGCACTGTCCAAAAGAATTTTCTTTGATGATGAAAATGTTTCTGTGCCATCCAGTACCCACTAGCTTCCTGTGGCTATTGAGTACTTGAAATGTGGCTAATAAGACCGGGAGATTGAATTTTAATTTTTATTTAATTTTAATTAATTTAAATTGAGCTACAGGCTAGTGGCTACTGTATTAGACAGCACAGCTCTAGATCTAAGATCAATTTACAGGTAATACAGTGAACAGAAGAAGGATGAAATCGTGAAAATTCAGTCAGCCAGATTCAGAATGTGGGAAAATCTACAGGTCACATGACTTTGCATTTCAACAAATATATTGTATGAAAAACAATGGGGTGAGGAATGATATAGATTAAGAGACCTAAAATACATATAAACTAAATTTAGTGTGTGAACCTTATTTGGATCCTGATTTCAAACAAACTGGTTGTTAGAAAAAAATCTGAGACAATTGGAGGCATTTGAATGTGGATTGGGTATTAAATGATACTAAGGAATTGCCAATTTTGCAGGAACAATAATGGTACCATACCTGTATTGAAAGTCTTTTTCTTTAGAGATGTATTCTAAATGAATATAATAAAGTCTTCACTTTGCTTTAAATAATCTGTGTGTATGGTGGTGGGGCAGGAAGGTAGGGGACAAAAGAAACAAGATGTAAAATGTTGAGAAAATAATGAGTCCATGAATCTCTATTCCACTGTTCTCTAATTTTGTGCCTATTTAAAATTTTCTAAAATAAAGAAGTTTTAACTAGAATTTAAATAAAAATTTGAAAAAGAAAATAAAGAAGTTTTTACAAAGCAGTAATATACCTAAAATATATAAAGAATGACAAAGGAATAATTTACTCAGAATTCGGAATACGGGTGATATGATTGGGAAGGGGCATTAGACAGAGGACTTCTGAAGTACGAATAATTACCTCATTACTGACTAAGAAGGTATTGGTATTAACATTTTTAGTTTTGTGTCTCCTTCTCATGCCATCTGCAAAATATGTATTTTTCAATAAAAAGTAGAAAGCAAGCAAGCTTACTGTTAGGACATGAAGAAATCTTACAGAATCCAATTGCAGGGGCGCCTGGGTGGCTCAGTCGTTAAGCGTCTGATTCAGCTCAGGGCGTGATCCCGGTGTTCTGGGATCGAGCCCCGCATCAGGTTCCTCTGCTGGGAGCCTGCTTCTTCCTCTCCCACTCCCCCTGCTTGTGTTCCCTCTCTCGCTGGCTCTCTCTGTCAAATAAATAAATATAGTCTTAAAAAAAAAAAAAAAGAATCCAATTGCAGGAAGCACTGATGGACGTTATGGGAATTAGAGAGTGGTCAGGTAGACTCTCTGTGTCTCTTTTCCTCCTGGACCTCAAGGTCCCTTGTTTCTACTTCTCTTTGCGTGAATGATCGTTTTCCTGTCTCTGACAGTGGTCTTCAGTGCTTAGTCATCTGCTTTTACTTGGCCTGTGAAGGCTTCTCCCAAATGGCAGGCTCTGTCCCTGATTGAAACTCTTCACAGTCTGCTTCGGCCTGTGGTACCAACCTCAGATTTTGGGGAAGAGAATTGGACTGACTTTGGGGCAGTTATTCACCCAAAACCAATAAGCATGGCCAGCATGGTAGACCCCGGTCACCAGGACTGCCCTTTTAAGGCTGTGAACAGGGGACGTTCTTAAAGGGTTGTAGACATCTCTAATATAAAATCATCATTTATGACAGTGAAAGATTTGAAACAAACTCCAGCTCTAACAATAGAAACTTTAGGATTGGTTGAAGAAATTTTAGTATAGACTATTGGATAATATACAGCCATTTAAAATTATGATATAGTACCATTTCTATTGACCCTGAAAAATGAATAATGTTCAATAACATTTCGTGCATGTCCTTTCAGAAATATAACAAATATGTGTGTGTGTGTGTGTGTGTGTGTGTGTGTGTGTGCATGTGTAGATTTGAGCCCTAGAATGAGTGGAAACTCTGAAACATTAATGGAATAATTAATGAAAAGCTGTATGTTAGAGAACCTTGAGCTAGTTGGTATTGTAGTCCCAACTGATCAACTCATGGTACATTATTTTCTAGGAGAACTATGGTCTTCATGCCCCACACAAAATTAATGACTGGAGATAGGGGGCAAAATATATAAACATATAGATATATATACATCTCTTTTCTCCCCCCATATATGTATAAGTATATTTATAAATATATAAATATATTCTCTTTTTTTTTAAGATTTTATTTATTTATGTGACAGAGAGACAGCCAGCGAGAGAGGGAACACAGCAGGGGAGTGGGAGAGGAAGAAGCAGGCTCATAGCGGGGGAGCCCGATGTGGGACTCGATCCCAGAACGGCAGGATCACGCCCTGAGCCGAAGGCAGACGCTTAACAACTGCGCTACCCAGGCGCCCCTATAAATATATTTCTGAAAGGATATGCACCAAAATGTTAACAGAGGTTATCTTTGGCTAATGGGATTGTGGTTGATAACATTGTTTTTTTTGTTTCTTTTTGCTCATTTTTCTACACTGAATAATGGATTATTTGTATATTAAAGTCTAGAAGGGTAAATGTAAAATGTTTTCTTATCTGTATTCATTCTACAATGAGCAAAGCATGCATTACTGTAATTTCAAGAAGTTAATTTGAAATAAATAATATAGATATGCAAAGTCCTGCATTAAAGTTAAAAAGTCAATTATTTTCCAAAAATCTGTTTCAAAAATAGAGCATAGGTGAGACTGGGCTTGAAGTAGTTTATTTTTATATGCCCTGGAGATCTTGATTGACTTATTTAGGCTAACAGGATAAGTCTGCAGTTAAATCTAGTGCCCAAACCAAGAAACAGACTCTTGACTATAGAGAACAAGCTGATGGTTACCAGAGGGGAGGTGGGTGGGTGGGGGATGAGTTAAATAGGTGATGGGGATCAAGGAGGGCACTTGTGATGAGCCCTGGGTGAGTTACGAAAGTGTTGAATCACTATATTGTACACCTGAAACTAATATTACATTGTATGTTAACTAACTAGCATTTAAATGAAAACTTAAGAAAAAAGAAAACATAAGAAAACAAACACAAAATCTGGTGCTCCGTTAGAGTATTAGATCAAGAAATATTGTGTCCTTATTAAGAGTTTATAGTCTCAGTGTACTCTTCATGAATTAGAACACATCTGGAAAAGTCCATTTTAGCTCCTTAGTTCAAATGGAACAGAGAGGAGCAACAAAAGGAGGCCAGTGTGGTCAGAGGTCACCTGACGGATGATGGAGAGACCTGGAGATGGTCAGCCTGAGGAGGAACTTGCGGGAAAGGTGATAGCAGGCTGTAAATATTTGAAAGGGTATTGTGGGGAGGGATTTAAGAGAGAGGTTATTAGGAAGGAGATTCTACTCAGGTCAACATAGGGAAGAACTTTGTGTTCCCATTATCTCTTGGTCAAAGGGCCTCTTCGCAAAGTAGCAGAGACTGGGGGAACATCTGACAATTATCTGAGACTCAGTTTCTTTGTGGGGAGGTGTGAAGAAAGCTTCGTCCTCCTGAGTTTCTCCTTTACTCTCACACGACTCCCGTTCACAGCACTTCTGACAGCAGGTGGGTTTTCCCCTCACACCAAGCAATTCTGTGATGGTGTGTCTGGGTGTTCTACAATTTAACTGAATTACGACGCTCTACCTGGAGACAGTGTCAGATCCCACAGGTGAAGGGCTTTGTCCCATGAGACTGTCACGCACCCCCCCCCCCAACTTCAGATGCCAATATCAAGCAGTAGGTCCCAGGTTACCCATAACTGCTGTCTGACTTGACTATAAAGTGGAGATTCCCATGACCTCCTCCTTCTTGAATTTGATTTCCTAGAGCAACTCAGAGAACTCAGGGAAATACTTGCATTTACCAGTTAATTAAAGGATATGAGAAAGGATACAGATGAATGGTCAGATGAAGAGACACAGAGGGCAAGGTTTGGGAGGGTCCTAAGCTCAGGAGCTTCTGTTCCCTTGGCGTTGGGGTATGTCACCCTCCCAGTATATGGATGTGTTCACCAACCTAGAAGCTCTCCAAACTCTGTACTTTGGGGATTTTTATGGAGGTTTTATGACATCAGTGTGATCAGTCATTAACTTCATGTCCAGCCCCACTCCCCTCTCTGGAGAATGGGGGTAGGGCTGACAATTCCAAGCCTCTGATCGTGGCTTGGTCTTTCTGGTAAGCAGTCCCCATCCAGGAGCCCACCCAGAATCACCTCTTTGGAACAAAGGACACTTCTATCACTTCTATCACCAAAGAAGGTCCAAGGGATTTATGAACTCTGTGTCAGGAACCAGAGTCGAAGACCAAGCATTAGAACAAAACATGCTCATAGTGTTTTTTTCATTAGGAAATCATCAGGATTTTTAGAGTTCTGTGCCAGGAACTGGGGGCAGAGACTGATGTATGTATTTTCTGTATCGTCACAAGAGGAAAATTGGGTGGCATAAGCTCTAAGGTTTTTCTTTCTACCTATGAGAGTGTGAGCTGATGAAAAGAAAAATAAATCTTTTCACGGATAAAAAAAGTGAGACTAGATTTAAGTTGGATCACAAATATTTGCCCATCATTTGTACTTTTATGTTGCTACCAAACTGACATTTTGCAGTATTTGAGGTTTACTTCATTTAAGTTGTATTTCGTACTGAGAAGTGGACTTTGGGCTTCAGTTTCTTGTGATCGTAACCAGAGGAGGTCCAGCCAGGGCCTATCTAAATACACTATGCTTTTCTGAGTGCTCAAGGGAAGGCTAGATCAATAAACCATAAAGCTTAGTAGCACGTAAAGGTTAGGCGCATGACTGCCTGGGTTTGAATCCTCTCTCTGTGCCTTAGTGTCCTTTCCTGCAAAATGGCAAACATACTGGCCAAAGGCTTGTTGTGAGCTTGGGAACATGGCCTTCATTATGCATTTCACCTGGATACTCCTTGAAGCTACCTACCAGTTCTCCAATAAGTCACTGGTGAATGAGCGAGTGAAAGAAATTACAAAAATCCTTTCCTCTACCTACAGTGATGGGAGCTTACTGAACGTAGACGTGACACTCCACCCTGTGACGCTGGATTTCAGTACATTTCATCCTAAGTCTCACTCTGCCTTTTATGTTTTGCCTAATTTAACCATATACTTCCTGAGAAATGTGATTCTTGAACTGGAATGAATTTTGTAGGGGCTTGTTTTGGAAAGGAATGTATTTTTGTCATGAGTGCGTTATGCTGGTCTGAGAATACTTGGATGTGAGACTTGAATAACTTATGCACTGGACCTCTCAGAGGTGGATGCCCAGACTATTTTTGGAAAGAGAAAGATGGTTGAAACTACCAGATTTTTTTTTTAAGATACAAAATAATAATGATTGTGTTCTCTCTCAAATACTGAATTTTTCTTTCCATGATTTTCTAGAGAATGAAGATCTAGAAAACACCAAAGTCACCTCTGTAGTGGCTTCTGCCTCTAATCCGGAACCCAGTTCCTCACCTTACAGGTACGGACAGCAACTGCTTGGTTCCTAGACGTTTGATAAGGAATTGATGAAAGGCGTGGACAGCGACTTTAAGGGGGCAGACAAGTTGGAGTGAAGACTATAGATGATTTGGTCATTAATTAGTCAGCCCTTAGGTGTGTTTAGGGGCAATGTCGGATCTCTTTCAGGTGACGAAATTTTCTTTACTCTCAGAGAACAAAACTGTAACAAATAGTGTAGTGTCTTTGTCTTCTTCTGAAGCCCAGGTTGAAATGTTAAAACATCACACATGGATCCCAGGTGGACTTTCAAGAGAATGTGTGTTTGGTTTTTACCCATAAGATGCACGCACACGCACACAAACACACTTTGGGAGGTGTTTTTTTTTTTTTAATTTTTAGATTAAACTGGTACGATGACCTTCAGATTGTTAATTTCCTGCTCCGTGCATTTCATCTACCTACTGTCATTGATACCACAGTGTATAGGGGAAAGGGAAGAGTTGTACTGGCTCTGGAATAAGGGGAAACATGAAACATTTATGGAATAATTAATGAAAACCTGTATTTTGGAGAAATAATGGAGCTAATAGATATTATAGTCCAATTGATGTGCTCGTGGCACAATATAGTCCAGTAGAACCAGTGTGGTCTCCATGCCTCACAGAGAGTTGATGGCTGGCGGTAGAGAGGAATGTCAAGATATTTAAACAATCTGTTATTTCTCTTTAAAATTTTTTAAAATTTTATTTTAAAGTAAATTCTGTGCCCAGTGTGGGACTTGGACTCACGACACCGTGATTAAGAGTCGCATGCTCTACTGACTGAGCCAGCCAGGTGCCCCCAATCCATTATTTCTTGAGTGGAAGTTCTTTCTTCTTACTTTTATAAATGAAATAAAACTTTTTCCCCCCAGAATTCAAATGATGGAAGATAATAATGATTAATATAATAATATAGTTGGTGATCTATAGCCATACTTTATTGAATTTTTCTCCATAATAATAATAATAAAATACTTACTTTTTATAGAATATTTCTGTTTGCTCAGTACTATACTAGGTGTTAAAACGTATTATATCATGTAATCCTCATAGCAGCCCTGCTGAAACAGGGGTTTTTTTGGTTTTTTTTTACGATGGGGAAAACAAAACAGGGAATTGAAAAATTTTCCAGGTTCATAGAGCATTAGGTTTGTTCTACTCTAAAGCTTGTTCTCATAAGTCACATTAGAAGGGTTTTGAGTTCCATGCTTAGAGCTACTAGGTTATTTATATAACAGTCCTTTTAGAAGACAAAGCCTCCCCAAGGCTTTGATGATTTGAGACAATTCCTGTCCTCATCAAATCCCAGGAGAGGAGCTCCTTTCCGTCTTCCTGCCATCACCCTTTTTCTGTACATGATGATTTGAAGGATATTTGGGGGATGGCTTTGGCACAGAACTGATTTTTCCTCCTAAGAGTAAATAAAGTTTTTGAGTGAAGAATGTACAACGTTCTTAGAAAAAAATAGGTTTAATGTTAAAACTTGGTTTCTGAAATCTAGTGTGTGAAGAAAGAAATCCAGCCCAGATGACGCCTGAAGTGTAGCGTTTATGTTTTGTATATATTAGAACTGGAAGGGCACAATTCTCTCTCTTTGCCGGTGAGGCTGGCCTGGCTCTCCCCTCCCTTGGGATGCCCTCCCTACCCTGGGTCAGCACACACCAGCAGGCTTACAGCGGGAGTTTTTCCTTGACGTGGTTTATCACTGGCATCAAATGATTTGCAATTTATCTTTCCCAAAATACCCTTCATTGATTCTTCAGAGCATAAAATGCTAATGTGAATATTAAATTTATGTGGCTGTTGCATGTCCTGTTTAGAATTGTTTTTTAATAAGCAGAACCATATTCGTGCAAAGTAGCATGTGCAAAGGCAAAGAAGAGACTTTAGATGCATACACAGTAAGGTCAGGCTAATGGTCAGGTTCACTGTGGTAGTCTCACATGCCAGCACTCCTCTTTTGCTCCCAAAGAAAAACTAACTTACTCGTTTATTTGTTCAACAAATATTTTGGGGCTGTCTCCCATTTATTCAGTCAACATGTATTTGTTGAGAGCCTGCTTGCTATTTACCTGGCAGTGTTCTAGGCAATGAAGATAGCACAGATGAACAAGCAATCCAAGTCCCTGGGTTCATGGAGTTTACATTCTAGTGGGAGGGCAGACAGAAAGCAAGTGTGCATCATATTTCACAGACTCTTAAGGTGCCATCAACTGTAAGAGGTACTGTTATTTTATAAACTACCAAGAAAGGGAAGAATGCTCAAGGTAGAGAGTCTAGTAAGAGACACACACACCCTCCCCCCACCCCACACTATGGGGCTAGGACACCAAAAGCCTAAACCTTCAGTAAAAAGATAAGACAAAAGGTCCCTCCACACAGAAGGATTGCAAGGAAACTTGAATGTCTCCACCTTGGCACTGTGTAAGCGGTGGAAAAAATATCTCGCCTGAGAATATGAACCACGAGTCTGTAGTCACCAGTTTGTGGTCTAAATTCACTCTGCCAGTGTGATCTAAACAAAACCCTCACACATAACTTATTTCAAGTCATCTCATTTGGAAGCCCTCGTGAGTACTGGCAGGAGCAAACGCAGATCTGGAGAAGGACTCCGTGTCATTCCAGGCCCCGGGCAGTTGTAAGACACTACTAATTTTAAGGACATCCCCCATTTTGTTTATATTAAAATCTGAAAACAAATATATAGTCTTGGCAGTCAACAAAATATGGTAGGTACATAATATGTCGGGCAGTGGTGAGTGCAGTGAAGACGAGTGAACAGGGTAAGGGTGTAAAGACTGATGGGGCTAGGATGGGATGAGCCATTTCACCTGCCCACCTCTGGGAGCCTCCCCAGAAGTGACAGCTGAGCAGAAGCCTGAAGGAAGGAAGCCCTCAGGTAACTGGCAGAAGAATGTTCTAGGCTGAGGAGACAGCAGGTGCAAAACCCTCGAGTGGGAGAGGGCTTGAGGTCTTTGAGGATTCTCAGAGGTTCAAGAGGCCACTGCGACAACAGCAGACCAGGCAAGATGACGTGACGTCATTCTAGGGGATGAGAGTTCCATGACAGATCTGGCGTAGATGCTGTGCATACCGGGAGTGAGACCGGTCCCTGCCAGCATCAGGCTCACCTTCTAGTAGAGGAGACAGATCAGGATAAATAGTGTCAAGAAACAAAAGTGGACTGTAATTTCTGGGGTTAAGAGAATAAATAGGCTTACAGCCTAGACTAATTTACATTTTACACAGGATTACCCAAGCAAACCCATAAAATCAACAGCATCCCACACCTCTGATTTTTACAGTGACTGCCTCTTGTTGTTCTGAGGGAGGTTGGAATGACTTGGATATCCCAAAAGATGGCTTTATTTTGTCTGAAAAAGAGGTAATTTGTAGAGTGATTTTTTTCTTGTTTATGTTAAAAAAAAAAAAGAAGAAAGAGAAAGAAGCTAATATACACCAAAGCAGTCTTCTGTTACCCCATGTTGTCTATAGTACTGTTTTCCTGTCATTTACTCAGCTTTCCTGGGAAAGCGATGCTTGAAAGCAGTGGTTCTCAAACTTTTACACAATTCAGAGTTACTGAGGACCCCAAGGAATTTTTTCTGTGGGTTGTATCTGTCACTGTTTACTATATTAGAAATTAAAACTAAAAAATTAAAAAATAGTTGTTGATTAATCTAAAAATGAAAATAACAAGCTCATGGCATATTAATAAGTAATATATTTTAAATGGAAAACAACTATTTTCCAAAGCAGAAATAATTTAGTGAGAAGAGAGATGTTGTAACTCTTTCATGTCCGGCTGCACAAAGCAGTCAGATCCTTACATCTGCTTCTGCGTTCACTCTGTTGTGAGATCACAGGTCACGTACTGGAAAACTCTATACTCTTGAGAAGGTGAAAACGAAAAAAAGGCGATCATATTTTAGAATCATTATAGAAGAGTCTTCAGAGCCCCAGTGGTCCCTGCACCATTAACTGATACTCTAAAGAATCCATGCCACCTCTTGTTGGCAACAGATTTCCAAGAGGCCTGGGGTATGGTGCTACCACCCTGGCCCCTCACTTTCTTTTCTGGGCTCCGGAAGCCAGGGGAAAGGGAGGAGAGCAGAAATGATTCCCTTGCTTCCTCGAAAGTAACTATTCAAATGCTTGCATTTTAAGTCATTGGGATAACAGATTAGTGTGTTTAAAAAAGCAAAGAAAGTGTTGACCGTCTTTTATTACCCAGTGAACTGGTGTGAGGTGGAGGCTGGTAGGAAGTGGAGACACCAGAGAGGCTGCTCCGGGGATGACCAGAGGGGGACTGCCTCCAGAATCCGCGTGCACTCCCTCTGTTGTGGTGGTGAATTTCCGGCTGAGGCGAGGCCTAAGGGACAGTAGACCTAAATGCCAGAGGAAAGCAGAGGTTGGGAGGTGTCCCTTGAGGGGTATTTTATTCCTAAGCTTCTCTAAGACTATCGTGCCTTTTAAAAGAGTCCTTGAATTGACCTGCTCTCTTCCTCTGAGAGGTCACAGATGGTATCTCCCATGAGTGAGGATGCCCCAGAAGATCCACGGAAGACAGCTGCTGCCTCGGAGGCACAGGCCTTGGTGGGACAGGAAGTGCTGCCTGCAGACCAGGCCCAGGTCCTCAACAAGGTAGGGAGGACACTGTCGCCGTCTCTTTCGTGGCACCAGAATTTAGATGCACATGGGTGGGTTGGCACTTAAAGCATTGAGGCATCTTGGTTTTAGTTATTTGGAGAATGGTCCCAGGTATCACCCTCAGGGCCCATCAGTGAACTAGCAGCTATTCAAAAAAAATGAAATGTGGGAATGAATGCTCACGTGTTGTCTAAAATCCTCTGGATGTGAGGAGCCTTGATCCGTGGGATTGTGTTTCAGCTTCAGTTTTCTTCAGGTAGATGTACTCAGTATTTATGATGAAGTTTCCTTAGAAGTTGTATAGGTAGCAGTGGCCTCCCTGCCACGGAGGAATGGGTTTGTGTGTGATTATTAGCACTATTATAGTGCTAATATAGCACTATTATAATAACAGATGGTATTAGTGTCAATAAACAGTGCCAAACATTGTAATTGCATTTGCATAATGCTTTATAGTTTACAAAGCATTTTATCCACAATAGTTTATTTACTCCTGAGAGCCAACCTGTGAGACAGGTACCATCATGTTCCCATTTTACAGATGAGGAAACTGAAGCCAAGACCTATCAGTTGACTTTACTAATGCTGCGCTGCTAATATGTTGGAAACTAAATCCTTTGTTTAGCCTTCTGGAAAAGGAAAGACCCACTTAAGCAGGTTAGCCAAAGTCTCATTTAGCTCATTAAGCAATGCAGATAAAGAACTGTAGGACTTATTCTCCAGAAAGAGATATTATGAGAATATAGTCTGGGAGTAATTCAAAATTTCTTTCTCGCAAATATAAATCTGAGCTCCTAACTGGACAGCGTGGGCGGTGGGTGTGCATGTCTTGAGTTGCCTGCTGACTGCTTGGAGAAGGAGCAGGAAATTACGGCATCCAAGCAAGAAACAGGAACCCTGATCCGAGTGGTCTGACGTGAAGCCCACAAGAGAGAGGTTGAAGCCTCCTGCCATGGGCTAGCGAGGGCTTTGAGTTTCAAGTGACGCTCAGACTCTCCATGCAGGTTAGATGTCTGGCAGCAAACGTACTGTTTAAATACACTGAAACAGGTGAAATGGCGATTATGTATAGGACACTGTTAGTGGATGTGACAGCCGGTGGCATGGGACGTCCCAGGTGTGTAATGGATGAGACAGAGAGAGAATATAAGCCAGATCCTCCCTCTGCAGTGCTTTGGTGACTCGATTGACAGGGCTCTGGAGGTAACCGGGAGTGGGAATTGTAGCAGGAGCAGAGTGGGAGTCGGGCTAAACCCCGGCTGCAAGGGCTGCCACGAGAGGGGCCATCCGGAGGGGCTGTGCAGGCTGAGGCCAGGCCAAGGCCCGGCACAGAGACGCTGTGGGTGCAGAAGTAAGTGGTGAGCATGGAGGATGTTCACGGACAGATTTTATAAAGGGTCCTCGGGGAGAGTTGCAAAGGGAGGAGGGAACATAGCTGCAGGCTTTGAGCTGGGAAGGTGGAGGCCATGGGGGAGGGGGTAGCACCTTCGGGAAGGAGACTGATTGGAATCTGCCCCTCTAGGAAGTGCTCTAATCAGAGTTCCTTTGTGCAGATGGCCAAGTACCAAGTTCCACAAAGGTCTGGGGATATCTTTATGATCCAGTCTGAGCACACAGGAGCTATAGATATCCTTTCCGCTGATTTGGAATCTGCAGATCTCCTGGGGGATCACAGGAAAGGTGAGACCTCTGGGGGTATGGAAGGTGATTTCTTTGTTCCCAGTGGGTGCTTAAAGAAAGCCAGGCAGGGGGCACCTGGGTGGCTCAGTTGGTTGGGCATCTGCCTTCGGCTCAGGTCATGATCCTGGGGTCCTAGGATCGAGCCCCGCATCTGGTTCCCTGCTCAGCGGGGAGCCTGCTTCTCCTTATCCCCCTTCCCTCTGCCCCATGCTTGTGTGCTCTCTCTCTCAAATAAATAAGTAAAATCTTAAAAAAAAAAAAAAAAAAAAAAAAAGGCAGGCAGACTGATGGAAGGAAAGTGAGAAGGTGACTTGTGAAAGGCAGTCAAAGAAGCCAGGAAGTAGAAGGAAGGGCTTTGACCACGACACCCTCCCTAAACCAAATGCCAGATGTCTTTGCATTTCCTCTTAGTTTCTCAGTAGTGAGCTGCCTGTCTTTTCAGTATCCCCACCTCTGATGGCTCCTCCGTGCATCTGGACCTTTGCCAAGATGAAGGAATTCAAAAGCAAGCTGGGCAAAGAGAAGAACAGCCGTCTGGTGGTGAAGCGGGGTGAAGTGGTGACCATCCGGGTACCTACCCATCCAGAGGGGAAGCGTGTTTGCTGGGAGTTTGCGACCGATGACTATGACATTGGCTTTGGAGTTTATTTTGACTGGACCCCTGTAACCAGCACTGACATAACTGTGCAGGTCAGTGATTCCAGTGAGGATGAGGATGAAGACGAGGAAGAGGAGGAAGAGATGGAAGGTAAATTTAATTTTAACGTAATTTGCGATTGGCTTTTTCTGGCTCAACCCAATTTCTAGTGACCATTTCCTGTGTTATACCAGTCCTCTTCCTTAGAATGCAAATGAGGGATCTCTTTCAGCATCGTAAGTTAAACTGAGTGATGTAGGCCAAAGTCAGACCCTCAGACATTCTGGTGGAGATGGTATTGGTGCCTTGGTGGAAAGCTTCTTTTGCTTTTTAATCAGTACCTAGCTATGTCCCCAACATCTCCTTGGGGACAGGGATGAGGTGGGCAGGAAAGGGGTGGGTCATTGCTGCCATATATAGATCATGTATAAACTTGAGATTATTTTATATTCTCTCATAGTTTGGGATATTTACCATTTTTAGTCTGGAGCCAAACCGGGTGATTACAGTTTGCTAACTGTGCTCGCCTCCAAACTGTCACAGTTGGCTGACTACTGTTTACTTCTTTCTTCATGCCCAGAGCAGTTTTCTTTTTAAAGCTTTTTTTTTAAAGATTTTATTTATTTATTTGAGAGAGAGAGAGAGAGAGAGAGTTAGCGTGAGCAGGGGGATGGGCAGAGGGAGAGGGAGAAGCAGGCTCCCCGTTGAGCAGGGAGCCCCGACACAGGGTTTGATCCTAGGACCCCGAGATCATGACCTAAGCTGAAGGCAGACACTCAACCAACTGAGCCCCTCAGCCACCCCCAGTATTTTTTTAATTAAAAAAAATTTTGTATTATGTTAGTTTGATGTGTACAATATAATGATTTAATATTTGTATATATTGCAAAATATGCCTGGAGCACAGCACATGCCCAGAGCAGTTTTCAAAGTGCTTTCTGTGCTCCATTCCAGTTATTTGCAGTGCCTACTTAGGATGACCCTGAGGCTTTTTTTGTTCTTTGTTTTTTTGTTTTTTAATATTAAGAGTAGGTTGTAAGTAGGTTCCAAGCATCTTGATTTTTCTATATAATCTTAAAATCAGTCCCTTGCTTCTTCGTGGAAGAGCAAGTCTGCAGGGAAATCTTTAGGTATTTAGGCAGGAGAACCTCATGTCTTAATTTGCTATTTTGCAGGTGGCCAAGTAGAAGTTGTAGGTCATTCTGTACAGTGTGTTTGTATTTCCTACCTCTGTTAGCTGTTTCTTTTTCCTGCTGAATGAAAAGATGTCAGAATCTTTCCTTCTAAATATCTTTTCTTGGGGCTTCTGGGTGGTTTAATTGGTTAAGCATCGGACTCTTGGTTTCAACTCAGGTCATGATCTCTGCTCAGGTCATGATTTCAGGGTACCGAGATTGAGCCCTGTGTCGGGCTCCACACTCAGCGGGGAGTCTGCTTGGGATTCCCCCCCCCACCCCCGCTCCTCTCCACTGCTCACACTCTCTCCTCTCTCTCTAAAATAAAAAAATAAATAAAATCTTTAAAAAAATAAAATAGGGGCACCTGGGTGGCTTAGTTGGTTAAGTGTCTGCCTTCAGCTCAGGCTGTGATCCTGGGGTCCTGGGATTGAGCCCCGCATCAGGCTTCTTGCTCAGCAGGGAGTCTGCTTCTCCCCCTCCCCCCCACCCCACTTGTGTGTGCTCTCTCTCTCTGCTTTCTCTCTCTTTCAAATAAATAAATGTAAAACAAATCTAAAAAAATAATAAAATAAGTATCTTTTCTCACCCTTAGAAATGTCCAGACACTTCTGGAACTAAATAGGCTCTATAAGGCTAAATCATTGTATCTCAGTGGAGACATCACTGGCATTTGGGGTGGAACGCTTCTTTGCTGAGCAGGTACTCTCCGGATGTTAAGTGCTCCTGGACACTTGGGCACCGAATGCCAATATCACCCACTAGTTGCTGGGATGGTCAGAAGGCCAGCAGACATTTCCAAGTCCTGTAGGAGGGCAAGAGCATCTCCCTGGCTAAAAGCCCCTAAGTCACCTGGTCCATTCTTTTACCCTGAGATCGGACTTATTCTGTCTCTGAAGTCACACCCAGACACCGTGCCGTTTTGCTCACACAGACCCTGTCCCCGTTGGCGATGTGGAGAGAGGCTCCAGGAGCTCCCTTCGAGGTCGCTACGGGGAGGTCATGCCTGTGTACCGGCGGGACAGCCACCGAGACGTGCAGGCCGGCAGCCACGACTACCCCGGCGAGGGCATCTACCTGCTCAAGTTTGACAACTCCTACTCCCTGCTCCGCAACAAGACTCTGTACTTCCACATCTACTACACGAGCTGAAGGCCCGCTGGCGCAGGAGGCGGGGCCGGGGCAGGCGCACAGCCGGCGCCTCTTGTTCTGGATAGGCAAGAGCTCAAAGTTGAGCATGAGGCTCCCGACCCTCACGTCCTGCCTGGCATGCCTGACTGTTGACCCCACGTAGCTTTTCCCCCTTCCTGGCTTCCGCAGGTGGTGGTGTAGTGCTCCTGTTCTGTGGTCCCTGACTCACACTCCTCTTGCTTCAGACTCCAGCAAAACTCCCTCTGTGAAGGACCCCGTCAGGCAAAAGCCTAAAGGGAGGTTGGGTGTTATCGTTTACAATCAGGTCTGTTTGGGTCCAGGGTGTTCCAGTTGCTGCTCTCTCCTCTCCCGGAGCCTTTGTTGCAGATGTGTTCAGTGGCACCCACTCTCCACCTTTTGAAAGTTCTGGAGGATGAAAAGCACATTGTCCGTGAAGGAGCCCAGCCTCTTGGATGGAGAAAGCTCCGTCCAGCCTCTCACCACTGCCATATTCCCGCCTGCTGGTTCTTCGTGGTCTGTAGCACAGGCCGGGAGCCCTCACTGCCTTTGGAGGGGTGTCAGTGGTCCCGATTTTGCGGCTCTGCCTCTTGCCCTCCTCTTGCCTTTCCCCACGTCTGTGTCCGTGCCCTTACAGCAAGACCGTCCATGCCGTCTAAAGTGGTGATCACGTAGTCTAACATCTGGGGGGGGTAACCGCCTCCATCACTTCCTGCTTCAAGAGGTCGTGGCCGGTAGCCAGGGTGCTGGGTTGGAGGGGAAAAGGTGGGAAGTAGGTACTGGATTGATCTCAGAATCCACACCTTTGAAAGTCAAGTGTTACTGCATTACTTTTCTTGTATAATCAAAGAAGAAGGGGTATAATCTGAGAGAGAAGGTTAAAAAAATACAACACTCCCGATTCCCCACCACTCTTTTTTAATCTTTAGGGTAGGGGTGTTATTTAGAAATTTTGCTTCAGAACCCATCGGGTTTCCAGTGTTTCTGGATTTAGTTTCTTGCATTGAGGGCTTCAAGCTTTCGGAGTTCAAAGCCTCTTAGAAAAGGTAATGAAACTTCACTGTTACTGCTGATGGGAGTTGTTCTTTACCAGGCCAAAGCTTGCATCACCCCCCCCCCACCCCCGCTGCATGCGACTGCCTTCCCCCCTGCATTAGCCCGGAGGCTGGAGTGCTGGGGGGGGGGGAATCAGTGGAGCAGCAGCGCAGGGCCTCGGGCACAGAAGGCACCACTGTGCTCGTCTGTGCCTCCTTGTTTCTTATTCCTTGTGTCGAGTCTGTTACTGCCTTAGAATTTTGAGGAATAATTCGATTTATTTATTACTTTATTTATTTTTGTAGCACATTTCATTTTGCCTTTGAGACAGTTCTGTCTGTTTCTTAGAAGGCTTCGGTCTGCTCTGAGCCATTGAGGCCCCCTCTTCCGTGGAGTCAGATGACGATTTTAGGAAATGTTAGGAAGTGACAATGTTCCCTTCCTGCAGGTCAGTCCCGGGATGCTTTGGGAGGAATCTGCCCTTCTGAGATGGATGATACCATCTTACCCTGGCACCCCCTGTGATGAATTCTAGGTTGTGAGGGATCCGGCCCAATCGCCCAGATGGAGTGCAGAGGAATTGACTTGCCAATCAGGACATCGTCTGATTCTGGGATTTCAGAGTCCTACTCCGAGGGGTCATCTTCTTCATGACGGTTCCTTTGGCCCATTCCTTCCTGCAGGTGTCTTGCGCCAAGCCTCCCCCCGCTAGGGGGGCAGGAACTCGAAGACCAGGGCCCCTCACCATAGTTCTGTAGTCGAATCTGTGTCCCGGAACAAAGGGCCAGACAGCCTGTACTTTGTGTCGTCCTGGGAGCAGAGCCTCAAGTAGGACAGGATGGTGTGGACTGAGCAGCACCTTACCTCCCTTGTCTTCTATTTCAGTGCGTTTTGTAGAGGACACTGGCCAAAATGCATCTACCTTGTAAGAAATTAGAAATTATTCTAGTGACTGTTTGAGCCACGAAAAGCAGACTCGCTGTGCGTCATGTCATCATCAGATAAGCCGAGGGAGCACTCTTTCAGCGCCGAAGTTGAGTCACGCCTTAGCTAAGTGAGAATAATCCTTATAAAAGAAGTTTCTACTGAGCTGTTCTCTAGTCAGCTCAAGCCTTGCTTATTGTTCCTGTTTATTATTAACTTCTGGCTTTGAGCTGTCAGGCCAGAGCAAGCACCCCAGGACAACACTCTCCGTTTATTTTTGCCATGAGATGCTCGGTACTTATTTTCTTCGGCATCCTAGTTCTGGTGCACCAGGGAAGCCGGAGGGGCCTGTTCCCATCACCTCTGTGTGCCTCTTATTGTCTGGGCACTTTTGAAGTCCTGGACATGGTTACATTTCATCCTGCACGGGCGTGTCTTTGTCCCATTCACACAAAATGGCTACAAGAAGATATTGTCACTATCTGATCCATTCCCTCTTCTACTAAATTTCTGAAATCATCAAACTTTAGGGACCAAATATTACTTGTGGAAGCACATGTAATTAGTGAGAATTTCGCAGCCCAGCAAATCCTCAGTGGTAGTCCTTTCCTTAATCTCTCCCTGCCCAAGTTTATCGAACCAAACAATGAAATCAAAGTCATCTGTCTCACCCTGTTCTCCAGAGCACAAATAAACACTAACCAACAGTCGGAAGAGAGTGCTTTGTAGTGGGGGAGAGACTGAAATTCTCTACACAGAGCGGCTGGCTTCTTCAATTTCTTCAGTTTGTTTAGCCTTGCCACACTGTTGGAGCTTTTAGAAAGGAAGACCTATTTAAAGTGTTAATTTGTTCTAACATTTCATCACGAAAAATGTTCAGCAAACAGAGAACTTAAAAGTAGATAGTAAACACCCTTAGCTATACCCACCACATAGGCTTTAAAATTATAAGCTGCTAATTCATTAAAACAAAAACGATTCTCCCATTCTGTTCCTTTTGACAAGTGTCCAGTTAAAGTGTGTTCCCTGCACAGACATCAGCTCTCCTGTGTCAGAGGACCCCTGATTTTTTTAGCAGATTTGTTTCGTTCAGCATGAGTTACTTGGAAGATGGTCCTCCCACATTTAAAAAAAAAAAATGTTTCTTGATCTCCATCTTTCAAAAACTCCTGCTGTATTTCCCCTTTCCTCAGGCCAGAGCTTCACTCTTTTCTTCTCGAACTGGCACCCTGGAGGGAGGGGAGCCGGGAGGCTACTCTAGAAGGACTTTAATCTGTTGCTTTACAACAGGTCCTCAAACCTCCGAACTTAAAACTCTATCCTTAGACAATGAATAGCTTTGTGATGGAAGTAGGTAACAACTTGAGATAAGGCCATTCTTCTTCTGCTTCTTTTTTTTTTTTTAATAATTCATGCACTTTAAAAAAATATTACTTAAGAAAGGAAATCTCAGACTTTTTAAAAGTACATATTGCCCCTTATTATGTGTATACGAAAGAGTTAAATCTGAGAGTTCTCTGTCTTTTATTAACCAATGGGATTAGATATTATTGTAAAACCAGTTACAGAAAATATCTGAGTTTAGATGTTTTTGATGAGCCCCACCCAGTTCCTCTTTGAAAGAATTGGGTGAAACCCACATCCTAAAGTGTATCTTTATATTGATTTTTTAAGACTATTTTTCTGCAAAAAGCTGCCTTTTAACCCCGAGGTATATAATTCTAAGGTATGGAGTTGAGTGACCCTACCCTTTACATAAAGGACTATTGTTTCAGTGGAGGGTGAGGGAGGGCAGGAATGAAATGGTTTTGTGAAGCTTGAGGACTGTTTTTTAAAATTGATAGTAAGAAAAAAAAACAATAAAATGAGGGGAAGAGAGATAAACTGTCAAATGTATTCTGAAATTTTGCTCATATCCCAATTTTGTTTAGTTCTTTGTCTGTATGTCATTAGTTGGAATTGTTCTTTAAGCCAGAAGCTTACTGGTTCTCATTGTGCTTGTTGGAGAAACACCAACCCCCTTTGCTGTCTTTTCCAACGGAATCGACTTTAGGAATCTTTTGTGAGTAGGTCTCCTCTACTAAGTGTAATCCCCTGACCCACGGCTGCATTTCACCTCCCTATTCTCTGGGTCTTAGAGTCCAGTGCCGTGCAAAGGGTGGTGAGACTAGCACGAGGCTGGGAGGGGGTGCAGCTGTGGCCCTGCAGCCCCAGTTGGTTTCGACTGTGGCCAAGAAAGGGACGAAATTGGTTAATTTTGACCAAATCACAGAAGGGCCTCAAGCCACAAGCTGTGCCCCTCTAGGCTGACCTCCCTGTAAGGGGTAGGACTCACCATCTTCTGTAATCTTTGTGGGATGGTCATACACACAGCCGTAAATGGACTAGTTTGTTCTCCCTTTTAAGAGCTAACATTTAGAATTTCTCCTGGGCCTGAAAGGTCCACTAGTTAAAGGTCTTTAGTCTCTTTCCACCTGGCTAACAGTGTAGAACTCCTGGAAACCTGAATTGGCTGGAAAAGGGAAGAGCACCGTCACTATAGAATCTCAGTGGTTGAAGAGAGTTGGAAGGTGAGTTGGAAGGAAGGTCATTTCATTTCTTCTGTTGTGAGCGGTAGCACATTCAGGGATTTATGTTCTTTAGAGAGCAAGTCATTGCGTTCTTTGTGCGTTGGATTGTGCTCAGGGAGCCATGATGCATGATTCTTTGGGAAGTAAGTAGGGAATGGGTGTCTAAAACCAATCACAAGCTGGGTGCTTTCCAGCAACGCCGTCTGTGATGAGTATCTTCATGGCCAAATACTCAGTCTTCACACAGAATCCTGTCCCTGGGCCCTTATTTCCATATAACTGAGAGATAAAGAGGGAGTAGGCTCCCTCCATTTCTCTCTGATGTCTTGATTATTTACCATATTGTTTAGCATTGGCAGAATGGTATCTAAGGCCTCTGTTTACCTGATTAACCAGAATTGATTAACAGTGTTTGTTGAGAGGGTAAGGCAGTCAGCTTCCGTTAGAAGTAGGACCGGGGAGGGATTGTGACTTACAGTCCCATATTGGGATAGCTGGGAGATTTGTGGGGCTGTCTAGTCGTCAGTTGGAACTCTTGTGAACCTCACCAAGTGAATGAAGGAGGATGTGTCAGTGAGATACTGATGAAGACAACAAATTATTTGAGTTGAGTAATAAATAGAGCAAGCCTTCCATCTACAGGAACTGTTGTCTGTCACTGGCTATACAGGCAACTGTAATGTGAGTTTGGGGCTCCTCAGTGTTCTCAGAAGTAGAAGAACCGCCTGGGAGTTGGTTCTCGGTGGCTGCTTTCCTGGAGAAGGGGGAGGCACCCAGAAAAACACTGCTTTGGCTCAGTGGGTACCTGGTGATGGTCAGTGTCACCCCTTTGCTCTGTCTAACCCATCCAGCACCTGTGAGCACTCCTTTGATATCTACGGAGTTATTTAGATTCTGAGGTTCGGGCAGGATTTGGGACCCAAAGGGTGAGAGAAACTTTGCTAAGTGTCGTGTGGCCGGATTTCAGAAATCACTGCTCCCTCTGAAGTGTTGCATTGTCCCTGCCTGAGCCACGAATGCCACACAAAGCCCCTGCTGTTTGAATCTATTGTCATTAAGCTAAGAAAACCCAGTTGCCCAGAGCCTTGGGATGGAGTTCATTTACAAATAGTCGTTCCCTCACAAACTAAGTCCAAAAGTAAGATGCTGGCTTTGAAATTATTTGTGGTCCTGGTCACTGGTTTGAACTCATGATCTGATTGCCATTATATGTACTTTGATTTCTTTTAGGCCCCAGGCATGTGGACCAGAGTTAATTTCATGGCTCTTCTTTACCCTGAGACTTGAGGAGAAGGTGTCTCAGAAATCTAGATATATAGGCTTAAATTCCATAGTTTTCTGTCCCTTTAAGTACTTATTTAAGGGTCAAATAATATATGTGAAATGATCTATATAGCAACTAAAAGTTGCTATATAAGGTCATGAGCAAGTCTGGAGTTTAGGTTTGGAATATTCTAGCATATAGGGTTCCAGAAGAGCCCTTAGCTAACAGTCAGCTTTAGGAGTTCTCTTCCTGAACTCATTTCTTCACTCAGGTTTGATATCTCTCCGTCGAAAACGTTCCTTGTTGTTGTTGTTGTTGATTTTTAGGTTCAGGCCAAGAATCGTCTGGAAAACATTATCTTAATTCCTTCTCTCATGTCCTAATTAGTACATTTTACTAAGAAATTCTATATTAAAAACTCTACTGACATCCGTTTCTGAGATTATTGTCCCATAAGTGAAGTTGTTTTTATTTAATCAAGCTGAATTATTTCCATTTAGCCACGTTCAAGAGCAAGTCAAGTCTAGAGAAAGCCATCCTGTAACCCATGACTCTGGCATACCCATTCACCCTTAGTGATGGGAAGCATTTTGAAATTCTCAGGAGAAATTTGCTTTGTAATCGAAGTGATGGATTTTGAGAAAGCCGGACTTTGGGTAAGGATACTTGGAAGAGAGGGAGGTGCTTGCAGACTTCCCGAACTACTTCATGCCATTTAGCTTGTATTCCTGAAAGGCCTGGTTTGGTGCCATGCACTGAGATCTGTCGGTTGATTCAAAGATGAGTATGCTTTCTTGGCAATATTTAAGCAATTGGCAACCACAAAGGCATTCTTTCCTTACTGTTCTCTACCGTGCGTTGGCACTGATGTTACAGAAAGGGGTCCGGAAGGGAAACGGTGTCGCCGTCTTTTCTTTAAAGTAGAAAATAGCCCAACAAGTCATTTATTGCAGTCATCTTGTTTTACGTATCCCCAGAGAAACGCTGTCAACATTTCCTGTGATTTCTAAGAGCTCCGTACCAAATTGTCATTCAATCGTTTTGTCCTGCTGAGTGGGTTTTCCTTTAAAATACCTTCTCTTACCACCCTGTGGCACTGAATGTGTTGCTGTGATACACAGATGATTCCTGAGCTATGGGTCTTTAAATAGCTCAGTTCTTGTGTTTTTATATTATGTAACAGTTTTGTGATGCTTTTGTGCATTTCTCTTTGTCTTCTCTTCCAAGTTTTGAAATCTGTCCTAAATAAACTTTTTCACTATGCACCTGAAACGTTTGAGTTCTATCTTAATGAACCTGATTTACATTTTACATTTTTTAATTCATCTCTGCATTCCTCCTAGACAAAAGGTATTCTATAAACCTATATGAATTATTCTGTAATCTATTGATTATAAAAATTTAAGAAAAATCAACAATTAAGAAAAAAATTGAGAATGAGATTAATGACAGATCTTTCAACTGTGTTTAAATTCATGGCAGAGTATTACAAAATGGGAACCGGGTTTGGCCCAAGGGCAGAAAAAGTGGGTTTAGAGCGATGATCACTAAATAGAACATTATACAGTTTAATCAGTATCTGGTGGTTTCCAGTGATGTTCATTTTCCAATGAACTTCCTGTGTTCAAATTTGGAACTGGTACGTTGGACACCAGGGTAATCATGAACACGGTCTGGGTGATATTAATTCAGTCTATTTTCATTTCAAAAATGACGTCCTAAGATGTCTTAGACATCTCTTAAAATGCTGCCTGTGCACGTCTCTGGCGTTTATTACAAAATGACAAAGACTCCTAATCTGAGCAGGAAGGGTACCACTGAAAGCTTTTCCTCAGTGATATGTGTGGTTCTATGAAAAGCCTGTTAGATCTTTCTCTGCTTTCCTTGCAACATAGTTTAGAGGCTGGTGTATAAAGGAGGAAGAGATTAGAAATAATTGTGAGTTAAATGAATATAATCCGTCCACCAAACTACAGCACAACCAGTAAAAAGCCCGGGCGGACTACATGGATCTAGAGGTCTTTAATGAGTTATGTCTGGGTATGCTGCGTGTAATATGTCACCGCTAACACATAACACATTGAAGTTTATTTTATTTATTCATTTTTAAAGATTTTAGTTTTACGTACTCTCTACACCCAAGGTGGGGCTTGAATGCACAACCGCAAGATCAAGAGTTGCATGCTCCACTGCCTGAGTCAGCCAGGTGCCCCATACTGAAGGTTACTTTTTAACTTTTAAAGGCACTCCTATCAGGGGCTCCTGGGTGGCTCAGTTGGTTAAGCGTCTGACTCTCGATTTTGGCTCAGGTCATGATCTCAGGGTCGTGAGACTGAGTCCTGCTTTGAGCTCCATGCTGGGCCCAGAGGCTGCTTGAGATTCTCTGCCTCTCCCTTTCCCTCTGCCCCTCTCCCTGTTCTCTCTCTCTGAAATATAAATAAATAAATAAATAAATAAATAAATAAATAAATAAATAAATAATAAAATGACAGACTATGGACTCTGGGAAACAAACTGAGGGCTTCAGAGGGGAGGGGGTGGGGGATTGGGATAGGCCAGTGATGGGTATTAAGGAGGGCACGTATCACATGGTGCACTGGGTATTACACGCAAGTAATGAATCATGGAACATTACATCAAAAACGAGGGATGTACTGTATGGTGACTAACATAATAAAAAAATATTATTAAAAATAAATAAGTAAATAAATAAATAAAATAAAAATGACAGGGCACTCCTGTCATTTCACTGACCGTGACCCAGCTCGGGATTACACGCTGCAGCGCTTGACATTCCATCTGATGTGCTTTAACCCATGAGGTTCTGGCTAAATTCTGCGGCCATGTTACTTCACAGGTTCTCCCAAAGTGGAATGATGCCTGCTGGTGACTTTGGAATCGAGAACCAAATAAGTTATGTTTAAAAGTTAGGAGGAGCCGATACAATGAGTCCTTAGGAGTATGTGTATGAGCCGCGTGGTCAGTAAGCTTACTACTTCCCTCAACGGATATGTATTTTGCTTTGGAACAAAATCCTATATAGTCTGCTTTGTCCTCAAGTATTTCCTGGCAGCTCCTCTTTACTGTTTTCATCCTTTTAGGAGGATTTCCCACTTCTTAAGCAGTGAAAGACCCTTTGCACTAATTGGCAGCATCAGGCCACTCCAGCGTCTGCCCGTCATCCCCTGGGCCCGCTCCCACCGTGGCTGCAGAACAGGTCTCCCTGTGGCCTCTGACGTCCAGAGTCAGGGATCTGCCAATTGTTCTCCACAGACCTGACAACTGAGGTGGAAATGAAGGACTTTTACCACCCACTCAGCCTGTGGAGAGAGGCCCCTGCTGGAAAATATCCCCTAGACAGGTGATGGTTTTGTTTTGTTTTGTTTTGTTTTTTTATTATTTTATTATTTTATTTTTTTATCAGGTGATGGTTTTGAATCGAGAGATACCTCCGACCCCTGAAAACAAGAACTTAGTTGCAGACCAGGAAGTCACAGAAGAGGTAGTCTTCAAAACCCTTTAGAGAAGCCTAATTATTGCTAAGTCTCACAGCCATTTGGTCTGACCAGTCTGAGCACTTAGGGCAATTTTTGCTCCTTCATGATCTTCTAGGGCCCCCAAAGAGGAGAGACATTCCAGGAGGGGAGGGGGTTGCCAGCCATGGCTGTACAGGAAGGACAGGTTTCCATCTAACAAGCACTTACGGAACAAGGCTAGCCACCTTGCACGGCACGGGGGTAACGGGGGGTCAGGAGTGCAGCCCTAGAGATGCTGGAGGGAACTCTGCTCTCAGGCAGGGAAGATGGTTAGAAATTCTCTCACTCCCTGGAGCACAGCTGAGTTCCTCTAGGAATAAAGAGGGTTCTCCTGTCTCCCATGTGTCCAGCCACAGATCCCCAGAGGAGGATTCCCAATGCTGGAACCAGCAAAGTCTCGGGTCTCCACATCCCTCAACAGCAGGTCAAGCTAACCATGCTGTGACCTGGACTCCACGGAGGGCCCAGGGTTGGAACACAGAGTGACAGCCTCTCTCTGACTCAAAACTGTAAGCCCAGAAACCAGACCGCTCTCCTTTCTCATAAGCTGTGGTCCTTCGGCAAGGCCAGAGCCTCTGCGCATCCCAGCACCCCTCTCCACACACTCCTACCCCAGTTCACCCTGAGGCGGGGGCTGCCTGGGCCTGCCTTGTCTTGCAGCCCCCCAATGCCACCACTTCCTCACAGGCCCGGCCCCCCGAAGCCTGCGGGAGACACCCAAGTCGTTGTAGGCCCTGGAGAGCCCAGGCACTCTCCTCAGGTCTAGGCGAAGAAGGTAGCAAGGATGATCCCCAGCCCCGGTCCTGAGACGAGCCTGTGGTGCTACCAGCTGTGTGGAGCTCTCCGAGGTTCAGGTTCTAGCTTTAAAAGACAAAAGTCTCCTTTATGAAAACATCGTGAGATAAGTTGTTAAGTGTCTGCCTTCGGCTCGGGTCATGATCTCAGGGTCCTGGGACCGAGCCCCACATTGGGCTCCCTGCTCAGCGGGAAGCCTGCTTCTCCCTCTCCCACTCCCTCTGCTTATCTCTCTCTGTCTCTCTCTCTGTCACATAAATAAATAAAATCTTAAAAAAAAAAAAAAGGAAGATGGACCACTGTCCTCGTAAAGCCAGTGCAGCCGAGAGCCACAAAGTTTAGTCACTTCCTCTGAGTGGTGCAGATAATCCATGTGGGATGCTTGCAGGAACCCAGCACGTTCCAGGTGAGTCACCCCAGAGGAGCCCAGGGTGAGTTTCTCTGGCTTGGACACATTTCTGTTTTTGTGGGGGACGGTCGGGTTTGTCTGAGTTTGGGGGTGGAGGCTCACCCAGGAAGGAGAGCCTCAGAAATGGGACTCCAAGGATCTCTGCTGAGCCCAGAGGAAAACCCACAACACTTGTTCTCTCTCCTCCCAGCCCCCCACAGCTGATGTTCAATGTACATCCGACATATACCAGAAAACTGTTGACCTAGAGGACCGGAACTATGGGAACTTTGAGAAAAATTAATGTAAAGTGAGTTTTGTGCAACAGACGAGGGATGGTTTCGATAATGTTTTGACAACAGAGGCTGTATCACCACTTTACCTGATTTAGGTTTCCTTACAATCCATTAGGCTTTTGCCACCAGTTTCAGGATGGCTGATAGAGTCTCCGGTTCGAGTTAATACTCTGACAGTGTCTAGGAGAAGACCTGAGCTGAAATACGGCAACTCCCAGAAGTCATCTTGGATTGGACAGACAAGCAGATAGGTAACAGACTAAGCATGCTGAACAGGAGAGTTCCAAGTGACCAAGTAAACGTCCCAGAGGAAGTGAGGGACAAGAGCTCAGGAAGAGCAAGGGCCATGTCTGCCACATTCCCAGTCACAAGGCCACACATTCCAGCTCCCAGGTGGGGAAGTCACTGGGGAAGGCTCACTGCAAGCTGATGGACTGAATGGCAGGGGTGGCGAGCCCATTACTAGCTGGAGAAGGACAGCCACCAGTTTTCTTCCAGGAAAACCCATTCACCCCCTCAGTGTAACGAGTTTTCTCTAGAATCATTCGGGGCAGGGGAAGCAGTCTCAGGTTGTCTGTCCCTGTACCGTGTCCTGGATGCGGACTCTATCCAGTTCCCTTACTTCCCAGAAGTCTCTTGTCTGTTGCCTGGAGATGGCACTGGGAGGAGGAAGGGGTGGAAGGTGGTAACCTCAGCAGTGGTGGAAACCAGCTCCGATCATCTGGGCTCCCAAAAGCGCCTGCCGGAGGGGGGCAGAGCAGCCGCCTCCTTCTTCCCTGGCAAGTGGCAGCAGCACCCCATCTGGCCTTGCGCACTCACTGCTCCTCGCCCATCCCACTGCCTCTCCAGGGCCAGCCTCCTCTGCCAGGGGTTCCTGCTGTCTTACACTCTACTGGGCCTTTATTCACCTTCAACTTCCAACGTCCAAATCAGGTGCAAGTCCTGATCCCTGGGCTGAGATTAGTCTCTTGAGTCAAGGTTTCCTGGAGAGAGCCCAGGTGGGAGCTTCACCCAGCCAGGCAAGTCTGGAGGAAGCTGGGGGAAAGATGGCGGCGGGGCAGGAGGAGCCACCGAGTCGCCCTCATCCCTGCTCTGTCTCACGTACCGCCCTGTGCTTGTTTCTGGCTCTGCCAGGACCAGCGCGTCTCAGGAGCAAGAGTGGCCCGCTTTGGTCACCCTAAAGCCTGGAGCCCAAGTTCAGGAAAGAAAGGCCACAAAGGAGCCCAGGAGGATGGGAGAACTAGGTGCCCTGGGATCAGGGCTGAAGAAATGGGACTCACGACTGAGAGCAGTGGCTTCCATTTGAACCAGACACTTCTGATTTCACTATTTAAGCCTTAGCCATGCAGGGGAAATGAAATCTCAGGTACAGGATGGAGAAGTCATCTTGTTCCACTTCCAGAAGGGACCTCAAGGTAAGCTGCTACCTGGGTGGGGTCCGGAGCCAGCCCAGGCAGTGGCGGGTCACGCTGCCCATGGAGGAGCCTGCCTCCGGTTCCCAGGGCCCTTCATGATGGGATTTATTCCAAGTGCCTCCTCCTGGGACTGGTCCGGAGGCCGCTGGCCCTGAAGGTGTGGGACTGGGTTGAGAGGGCCAGCTTCCCCCTCCGTGCCCCAGTGGAACACTTACTGGTACCATTCTAGCCCTGGGAACTCGGCTGGTCACAAAATGCTTTCTTTCCTGCTGCTTCTATCTGTTCTCTTCTGGATCTGACCGGATTCTCTCTGGCAGGATTTTGGACTTGTTTCTCTCCCGGCCCAGATTCAGGGATTCCAGCTAAGAAGAGTGTTCGTCTTCTGGAACGCAACTTAGCCTTAACTGACCAGTCTGGAGGCTGGGCTTCAGTTTAATGATCACGTTTCGATGTGGGCGTTCTCGGGACTCAGGCACAGCCGCGGGGTTGGGAAGAGGCGCGCAGGCTCCCTTACGTCTCTGGTGAACCCGCCAAGCATTTTAGGCTACATTCTCACCTCATCTTCACGACTGCCCCACGACACAGGCGACCGATCATGTTCCTGCCCCCTTTCCTCCCAGCATCCTCTCCCCCACCCTACCCACACTGGACAGATGAGGGGACTGAGGCACAAAGAGGTTCAGTGGGAAGGCGGATCCAGGGCTAGCGTCCAAGTTCAAGGAGTTCGGGTCTCCTGCTTCTCCAGTGAGTGCGTGCTTGTTTCCAGGCCTGTTCAGCCACCCCCAGCTTCTGCTTCTGCACCCTCTCCCTGCCCCCTCCCCCATGGGGCACAGTCGGAGAGCTAGGCCCTCAGTTCAGGGGGTGTGTCTGGCTGCCGGCAGGGGTGAGACACTTGGAAAGCCTCCAAGGCCATTAGGGTCTTGTTGATGCGGCTGATGGTAGGGTAGGGAGTGAGATCCACCTTGAACCTGTGGCAGAGAAACACCTGTCTAACACCATCTCAACACCAGTTCTGCCGGGGCCCAGGGAGACTGCCCTGGGGGCAGCGAGGGACACACAGAGGCAGGCTGGAGAGGCCCTGGGGGCTGACCAGGGAAGGACCAGGAAGTTGCCCGGCCACGTGGGGACCTTATTCACAGGCGGCTCTGCGGATGGGCGGGTCTCATGCAGTAAGTCTAGCATCTCTGCTGCTTCTGTTCCTATTCCAAGCCATGGCTATTCACAGAGAACCTACTACGTGTAAGGCACAGTGCTCACCATTTACATACACAGATAATCTCTCCACCCATGTCATAAGCTTCTCTAGGGGCAGTGAATGTGTCATAACCCCTGTGTCCCAACGGGGCCTGGTGTGATGCCTTCCACAGAGGTGCTCTCTCATGCCTCACTGAAGGGCTGATGGACGACAGCAGAGGAGAGCTCCCTGCCAGGCACGGACACAGCAAGTCGGGGGGAGCAGGCTCTTGGGGTGGTTTCTTCGAGGGGTATCTACCAGGCGAGCCGCCGTCTCTTAGGAGCAGAGGCTAGACAGGATCAGATGGACCATGATGGGCCTGGTAGGGGGCGTTCCACTGATGTCTGCCGCCTGTCTCTTCCAGGCCACAGGGGCGGGGGGGGGGGGGGGCTGCCACAGGGGGCTCCTTGGCCAGTTTGGGAGAGTGTCTGCGTGAGAGGCTTCCCCAGTAGCTGAAGTTAGGGCCTGACTGTGGGAGGAGGCTGGGCATTCTGAGGGGAGGAACCAGGTGGAAGAGGGACGGTGGCAGGGCTCTCTCTTACCTTTCTGCGTTTGCCACCTGAGGCACTAAGCAGAGATCAGCCATGGACACCTGAAAGAGGGTTGGGTGGGTCTGCATCCGGGTGTGTGTCCCCGACTCACCGGCTGCACTGGGTGTGTCCCCTGGGGTGCCAGCCCCTGACATTTCTGTCTGCTTCTGGCTCTTCCTCCCCACCCCCACTGCCCCACCTCTCTCCTCCTCCCCCCTGGGCCTGTCTGGGTCTGTCCTCAGAGCTGCCATGCTTCTCCCAGGCCAGGTTCCAGTTGTCCTGACAACCAAGTCTGGGGGTGGCCAGAGGTCTGATTGTCTCAGTGGATCTTACTGTGCTTGTTAAAAACCACCAGCATAAGCACTGAGGGCTCCCAGCAGGGAGGAGACATCTCAGGATGAGATAGGAGGCCCTGGAACAACAGTTATGACCTTGGTGCTCTCCCCACCCCCACGCCTCCTCCAGAAGCTCTCTGGCCTGCCCCTGCCCCTGCCCCCGGGGTGGAGGGAGAAGGCTGCTGTGGGAAGGCCGGGGGAGGGCTTACCTCGTCTCCCACACAGTACTTCCCTGCTGTGCTCCACAGGACCTGCTCCAGAGCTGTGGGGAGGCCACGCGGATAATCTTACTCAGGGCACAGAATGGACCTCGGCCCCCACAGTTCTGAAATGGGCAGCTCTCTGAGTGACAGGCTGGGGCATGTGTGCTAGAGGGAATGTGCCAACAAGATCTGGAGAGAGTTCATGGGGACGTGGGGACAGATGATGTTCTCCTGGGCTCCTCGAGCCCAGCTGCCATTCCCTCCCCGAGAAGGGACAAGATCCACCACTGGCCAAGGCAGCAGCTCTCACGCGGATGGGCTGGTGCGTTACTAGCCTTTGGTTCCTGGCTGGAGTGGGCAGGGAGGCAGAGTGTGGACCATCCAGCTCCAAAGGGTTGTGGGCCTCAGGTACTGAGGTTCTCGGAAGTGCCCGAGGTTGAGGCGAGATCTGGATGCCATCCAGCCCTACTGCCTCCTCAACCCTGCGCCCCTACCCTCACCCATGCCATTGTCAGGAGCAAAGAGCCTGGGAGGCTGTGTCAGATGCCCAGGGCCCTCGGCACCAGGGCCATTTCTCTGAGCGGTCACAGGGT
The DNA here is from genome assembly GCF_023065955.2 of Ursus arctos. Taxonomy (NCBI): domain Eukaryota; kingdom Metazoa; phylum Chordata; class Mammalia; order Carnivora; family Ursidae; genus Ursus; species Ursus arctos. Next base: position 24,068,921 of record NW_026622930.1, read on the forward strand.
GGCCTGAAGGGGGAAGGACTCACCGTTAAAGCCAGAACGGATGGCCTTCTGGGCCCAGGTCAGCTGGTTCTCCTGTCCCACTTGCTTCAGGACAGACAGGTTCTATGCAACCAAGGATAATCAGTGACCGGCTCTGGGAGCCAGGCTGGGCCTGACCCCCGGCCATGCCCCCTCAGGGAAGCTCAGTTCCCACCCCCCTGGCTGTCCATCTGTCCTCTCCTGGACTCCATGAGCCCCCTCTCCCCATTAGGGCACTGGGAGGGGGTGAGTGACCCCAGCAGCCACCTTCTCAAGTTGCTCGAATGGTCCGTTACCTGGAAGCTTGTGGCCCTGGCAGAGACGTGCAAGGGTCGGGGCACAGGGCGCTGCTGTGACTTTTAAGTGTGTGGCCATGACCTAAGGCCCATCTCCCCTGCATCCAACTCATCTCCCTTACATGGCTCCCCATGGGGGGGGCGGTGCGGTGCAGCACAGGGGCGGGGCTTGGAGGAGGAGCATAGGAGTGGCTTCAGGAGATCTGGGCTCTGGTTCCATCCTTACAGCCCTGGAGCCATTTCACTTCTGAACTTTGGCTTCCTCATCTGTGAAATGGGGCTGTCTGTCTGCCCCAACTTCCTTTGTTAAACAAGACAAGCTAACACGGGGATGGGGGCACAGTGCACAGTTGGGGGGCCTGGGTTGCTCTGGCATACTTAGCTGAATGACTCTGCAAAGTCCCTCCGCCTTTCTGGGGCTATTTCCTCATTTGCAAAGTCAGGGGTTAACACAGATGAATCACTTGAATACTTCTTTTTTTTTTTTAACCAGTGAAAACTTTAAAAAGTAAAATCTTTTGGGGCGCCTGGGTGGCACAGCGGTTAAGGGTCTGCCTTCGGCTCAGGGTGTGATCCCGGCGTTATGGGATCGAGCCCCACATCAGGCTCCTCCGCTATGAGCCTGCTTCTTCCTCTCCCACTCCCCCTGCTTGTGTTCCCTCTCTCGCTGGCTATCTCTCTCTGTCAAATAAGTAAATAAAATCTTTAAAAAAAATAAATAAAATAAAAAATAAACTCTTTTGAGACTCCCCAATCTAGAAGACAGAACAGATGAGAGGGGGGCTCTTCTGGTTAAAGATGGGGTGGGGGGTGGGCCTGGGCCTGTGCTGCTCAGCCTCCGCCCCCCACCCCACCACCAGGCCCCTCCCTCTCCTCGAGCACATCTGGACGAGTCCTTGGAAAACCTGGGGTTTCTCAAAATGCGGCTGGGGACCCAGCAGGGCAGATGATTTCTGGGACCCCTTGCCCCTCTGCCACATGGTCTAGGTCTAAGCCCCTAAGAATCCCTCCTGTCCTCCTGCCACCCGCACTCCCAAGCTGGGTGCCCCACTGTGGCACCTCACAGCGTGTGTCTAAAGGTAAGCGCGCAGGAGGGGAGGCATGAGAGAGGGGTGCAGGGGTCTGCAGCCACACCTGCAGGGGCTGGATGCCGCTGGTGATGACGTCGGAAATCATGCGCACCTGGGCCCTCTTCTTCAGGTCCTGCGGCAGGAGGCGTGGAGTGGGCCGAGTTTCCTCCAGGTACTCAATGATGGCCAGCTGTTTGGAGGGGAGCAGTGAGGCACGGCGAGGGCACGCGGGCCCCTGGACCAAAGTGACAGGCCAGCAAGCTCCTCCTCGCCCTCCTCAGCTCAAGCCCCTGAACCCAAAACTCCCCAAGGGAGGAGCTCCTTTTGGACCCCCATCCTGCAAAACTTGGCTCCCCATAGGCTTGAGTCTCCCTTCGCCTCCCCCAAACAACCAGCCAACCTTCCTTCCTATGACAAAAACTTATTATGTCCCTACGAAGGGCTAGGCGCTTGGCCACGCAAACAAGAGCTGTGAGGTCCTCTCGTTCAGGGCATGGCTCTCACCAGGGGCCTCCCAGGCCCTGCACTCACCGACTGGGCAATGGTGATTCCGTCAATCTTCAGGGCCGGCACCTGCTTCATGGGATTCAGTGCCTGGAATTCTTCAGAGAACTGTGGAGACAAGGCCCTGAGGAGCGAGGTAGCCTGGCCCAAGCTGGCTAGAGCAGGACCAGGCCAACAGGAAGACCCCAGGCCTGCGGCCCACCCTACGTTCCTCCCCTGGGGAAGGCCCTGGCTGCAGAGAGACGCCTGGGGGATCCACGCCGTATCCCCAGATCTAGTGGCTGCTGCGCTCCAGGATTCACCCCAATGGCCTGGCTATGTGTTTTTCCCTGTACCATGTATCAGGGAATGTCCAGAGGGCCCAGCATGGGGCAAGGACCTACTCACCTGGGGTCAGGCACTGAGAGACCTGGCTGTGACATGGGGCCTGGAACCTGGGTCCTTCCCATGGCTCCTTGTGCTGCACAGCCTGCCCCCCCACCCAGTTCCCTGAGGGAATGCCGGCAGATTCACCTCTTGGGGGACAGAAGACTGCACCCTCCGCTGGGTCCCTCTCCAAGACCTCCAACTCCCACATTGTGGCCCGGGGATGGCCTCCTTACCTGCTGTCCCCCATCCTTTATGAGGTTGATAGGTATGGTCTCATAGTCGATGCTTTTCAAGGCCAGAGCTATGAGAAACAGCAGTGTCAGGGGACAGCGTCTGGCTCTACTTCCAAGGGCTACATGAGGCTGCTGAGGGAGGCTTCTTTCCCCACGCTGCTGGGTGATCAAGACCCAACCTGGCCCTGTCCCCGTCTCTCCAGCTTCCCAGGTCACCAACCATTCCCCCACCTCAGGTCTCTGACGCTCTGCCTCTCTTACCCCTGAACTCCCCAGCCTTACTCTCCACACCCCCATGGGGTCCCCGCACCCCTAGGTGGTGCTGTCCAGGTGTGCACCCCGGCAGCCTGGGAGCTCCTGGAGGGCAGCGGGGAAGTGTCCTGATTACCTCTGCCCCCTGCAGGGCCGTAAACAGTGGCGAGAGGGTTTCTTTGTTGGAGACTTGCCATTATTGCCTCATGAAGGCATCCGAAGACCAAGGAAAGGTGCTCAGGTGACCACAAAGGGCTCACACAGGCAGTGACACCCGCTAGAGAAGGATCCCTTTCCCATCCATTTTCTCTGGCCTCAGAGGTGCTGACTACCGATTCCAAGCAGAGCATCAGGGCTCTTCGGTGGTCTCACAGCATCTGCTGTGACTCCCAGGGACCAGATTTCCTCTCTGTGCCCTCTGCTCATTTTCCCCGGCAAGGCGAGGGTAAAAACACTGGGTCAACCAAGTGGCGACTGTGTGTGTGTGTGTGTGTGTGTGTGTGTGTGTGTGTGTGTAGCATACATGCACACGTGCACTGAAACATGGGGATGGCTGGTCTCAGGCGAAGGCAAGGGAGTGAGGGGAGGAGAACGAGACACGTCGCAGTCTGAAGAGAGCCGGGGAGACACGGGGCCCCTCCTCAGCACTAGTCAGTCCCTTTGTGGACGAGTGGCCGGGGCCACACGGGCCCTGCAGAGACAGCACTCCTGTGGCTCCCATCTGGCCCGCTAGGGCAGAGGCTCTGGGCTCAGGGGAGGTGTCTTCTTGAAGAAATGTGTCCTCTGGCACCCCAGCGCTCTTGCCTACTGATTCCAGCAAATACCAAGTGACTGACGGCGGGGTGGGGGAGGGTCGCGGTGGCTGGCTTCCCGGTGAGGGCCACTCCCTCCTGGAGGCAGACAGCTTGGGTTCAGATTTCATCACATTTGCTAGCGGTGCGGCCATGGGCAAGGAGCTTAATGCATTAATGAGTCTCTGTCCCTCAGTCTCCTCATCTGACAGGCAGCGCAGTGCAGTCGTTAAGAACATGGACTCTGGAGTCAGATTAGCTGTTCGAATTCCATCTTGGCCTCTTGTTAGCTACACAGTCTTGGGCAAGTTATTTAACATCCCTGTGCCTCAGTTTCCTCACCTGTGCAATGGGGACAATAATGATCCCTCCCTCCTAAGGTTGCTGAGGTTCCAATGGAATCATGTACATAAAAACACTCAGCACGGTTTTCCCTCGGTATGAGTGGTGCCTATGATCTTTGCCAAGGGCTGTGCTAAGCTGAGGGAGGGCAGGGTCAAGCCAGGACCACACCGGAGGGCCCGACGTTCTGCTTCCTTGAAGCCTCTGGGGTTGACACTGGCCAGTTCTGTTTAATTTGCCAGATGAAATAAGATAAGAACTGAGGAAGACCAGCTGTTCCCTGCCAGTTACCAAGCACCTCTGGGTTCTGTGAGCCCGCTTTAAGTGTGGTTGCTAAGTGGCTTTCGAGAGCAGTGTGGGAGAGGGAAGAACAACCCACCCTTCCTGCCACCCTCACTCTCTTCTTGTTGGACTTCCTAGGTGGAGATGCCCTGTCTGACAGAACACCCCTCCGTCCCTGGCCAGCTTTTCACTCAGGGCTCTCTCTACCCCCATCCCATCCCACCGAGGCTCTTGGTGGAGGCCCAGCTCTTACCAATTCGAACTCTCCACGAGCAGGAGCTCCGGAAATAGGAATAGAGGATGGGCTGAGGAAAGACAGGATAAGAATGTACGTTAACCTATGCTCCTGGGATTCTCAGCCCCTAGAGCCCACTGGAGAGGCAACAGCACTCAGCCAGGGGGCTCCAAGCCAGCTCTGTTTCTTCCCATCCGCCAGGCCTCTTTCCGCACCTGAGGCCGACTCAGAGCTCTCTGGGTCAGAGGCCTCGGGGTCCCTTAGCTCCAAACTGTGCCGTCATGAATCCCTGAGGTCCAAGGGGCCCCCAAAGGGGCAGCCAGCCAGCAAGTGCTCTCCTTACCTTGCCAGACTCAGTCATGGTGTCGTGGTGACCCTTGGCCTCTCAGGAATGTCCCCTCTCCCAGAACTTGCAGAACAGGGGGAGGAACCCTGAAGGGGGTGGATCCCATGGGCCAATGGGAAGCTGGGCGAGACAGGCTTCAGGGAAACTTTGACTCTGGTAGGAAAGGGCATCTCTTTCCAACCTGTGGGAAGGTTTTTCTGTTCCTGGTGGAGCCAGGTTTGGTGTCCTGATTTTGAAGCAGTAGTTCATGTGATGTGGGCTGAGAGCTGGCGTACCTGAGGTCTGGTCCCAGGGCAGGAACCAGCCCGGCATGACCTTGGGCAGATCCCTGCCTTCTCTATTCCTTAGTCTTTTCTCCCTCATCTGTAAAACAAAGGGTTGCCTTAAAATGATAGCTGAATTCCTTCCAGCAGGGACAGAAAGACCAGGAATTCTAGTTTTTTGATGCTTTGGTGCTCCTTTCAGCCCACCACCTACCAGTCCTCCAGGTTCTCAGCTGGTCTCCTAAAAGCAGCTGGGGGATATGCCCATTGACTCCAAAGCTGAGGTCACAGGAGGACAGCCCGCAGTGTTTGGTCTACTTGTACTTAAAAATGTTTCAATTAGTTGCCAACATTAAAAAATCGGGCTGTTTCATATACAAATCCTATGGTCTGTTTTTTCTTAAAAAGATACTGTGGTCTTGGGTTCCTCCCATCTGATAGGAGACAATGAATAGCCTCCTTCAGTCTGGGCATGCCCTCTCTGATCTGCCATGTGCCCTACCTGGCCCTCTTCTCTCATTTTTGTTACCTCGAGACACTGGAGGAGGCGAAGTGCGTGATCTCTAATCTAAAGTTTAAGACTCAAGTTAACCCCCCTGGTGCTTCTTGGGTGACCAGCATTTCAAAGCAGGGCCCAGGATGGAGTTATCAGTAATCAGCACTCATGAATCTTTGGGAAGACATATGTGTATCCATATGATGAGGGCCAGAGAACACAACAGAATTTCTAGATCACCCCTGTCTACCATCCCTCTGACTACAGACATTTCACCCAAGTTCCCTCTGCCTTCTGCACCCCTCAGCCCACCAAACTTCTCTGTGACCCTGCCTTCCCCGTCCCTCAACTACCAATTCTGTCTTCTAGGTGGGCGAGGGCACAGTGGGAACGCAGGCCCTCCCAGGTTGGTTTCCAGGAGACACCTTTTGTGGGGAAAGTAAAGATGGTCCTGGTATGGAGGGCAGGTGATAGACAGCAGGTGTCCTTGGAAGGGGAGGATTTAGGAGGCCAAAATTGGCTGTACCCTATTCAGAGGTATACCCCTGGTCAGGCTGGAGGGGTGCCTGGGGCCAACAGGCAGGGACTGCTGGTGAGGCATGGGACCACTAGAGAGCCTCAGACGTTACCTTAGAATCCCCGGAGAAATGCTTTACCAACTTACTAAATGTTCCATCTTGACCTGTACTAAGGGTGACCACAGTCACTGGGAATGCCACTGCTCTCCAGTTTTCTACTTATGGGCCATCAGGAAACATCATGGAGAGCAGTTTCTGCTCTTCCTCTTACCAGTGATATAAACTAGCCCGTGTTCCTTTTTGCACTTGTAGAGCCAAGTTTTAAGCCCAAGTAAAGTATTCACCTCGTCACCACTCCTGGAAGAACTTTGTTTTCAATTCAAATATGGATTCTGACCACTCTAGCAGATTTTATTTTAAAACCATTTCTCATGCATGTTTTGAAAGAAAGACTCCTTAAATCCCATTCGGGAGCGGGCGGGCCAGACATTATTAAGGTGATGTTATATTCCACCTGATGTGCCTGCCACCTTTCTGGGTGGTTCTCAAACTTGAGTCAAGACTTTAAAAGGCTCCTGGGGGCGCTTATTAAGCATGCAGATTCTCGGGCCCCTTCCCCCAAAGATGATCCCACGGCTCTGGGCCGGGGAGTGCAGACTGAACCCGGGAAGCTCCCCAGGTGACGGCGACGACCTGGAGGGCTACTGGCTCCACTCGCCCCAGGAGCTCTCTTAAACGGCAAACCACCCGGAAAGGCCCTCGCTGTTGGACCCGTCGGGCCGAACGGCCAGAAAGAGCACGCGACGCTGTACCGAAGAGGGAGGCAAGGGACGACGTCTGGAAAGTCTAGCAGAGGGGACTATGAGAGACAGCTGAAGCGCGAGGGTACAGCAACTCCACAGCGCCCCGCAACTCCACGAGCGCAAGCCGCCTGCGGCCCAAAGCTCCCGGGACTACAGGCCCCCCGGGCAGCCGGGAGCTGGCCGCGGGCAACGCGCGTGCGCGCAGTGCAGAGTCCGCGAGGCGCTCTGCATGCCGGGAGTTGTGCGTTGTGGAAGCCGCAGGAGGGGACGGCCGGCGCACCTTTGACCCCCGCCCCCAGGGTTTCTCAGTGTCTCTCAGTAGCGCCCCTCTCCCCGGATGCGTGGCACAGACCTTCCCCGCTTGCATCTCGCACCTCGGGCCACCCCTCTTCCAGGCCTGGGACTCTCGTCGCGGACTGAGGCCCAGTGAGGTCCCGACACGTCAGAACCAGCGCTTCCGTCGTGGTAAAGCGAGGGGTTAGACTAGAATGATCTTTACGGTCTCGTCTGGCTCGCCCCGCCCTGCCGCCACGCCCCCCCTCCCGAAGCTGCTGGGAATTGCAGTTCTTTGAGCCCGTTTTCTCCCCGACCGGCCCGCCGGGCCCGGGCGATCCGTCATGCTCTGCGCCACCAGCCGCCTCCTAGCGGCCCGGACGGCGACCGCGCTTCCCGCCCAGCCCAGAGGCCGGGGCCCCGGGGCCCGCTGCCGGCGCAGGGAACTACATTTCCCAGGGCACCCCGAGGTGCCCCTGGGTGACTTCTTGGCGGGGCGGCTCGCAAGATCGAGCGTGTTGGCGAGCCGGAGGGCGATCCTGAGGAGGGGCAGGATGCCGCCGGCGGTGGGCGAAGGCCCGGCAAGGTCCGAGCTGCGTCCCCGGCGGGGCCGCTGTGGGCACCAGGTTACTAGGGCTGTGGGCCCGGACGTGGCCGCCGAGGCTGCAGCGCGGAGCCCCAAACGGCCTGCTCGGGGCTCGCGGCGCTTCGAGGCAGCCGGCCGGTGGGCCCTGCTGGCTCTGGTGACGCTGCTGTCCTTCGCCACCCGCTTCCACCGTCTGGACGAGCCGCCGCACATCTGGTGAGTGACAGGAGGGACTCGGTGGGTCCCATGGCAACCGGGTGGGAGTGATGCGCCCTCTGATTGGCCCGGGGGCATAGAGGGGGCGGGAAACACAGGAGGAGGGGCGGGACTGCGCTGGAGGTGAAACATGTTGCTAGAAGTTGCTTTCCGCCAGGTGCAGATTCCGTGAGACCAGTCGTTTTTGCTCCGGTGGGTAGCAGTGGGATTCCTTAGGATCCGAGGAAGCAGTCTCTCAGATTGTGGCTTTGACCTTCCAAGGAGAATTGGAAATTCTTAGTACAGAATTTCCTAAGGCCTGAGTTCCTAATCTGCAGGATTTCCAGGCATCAGGGGAGGTGAAAATCATCCTTGGGAGCAGGGACAGTTTGTGTGTCCAGAGATGGTGACAAGGGAAGCAGGTCTGGGGTCATCTTGTGAGGAGAGACTTGTTTTCTTAAAGGTTTTATTTTATAGGACTCAGATTTCATGCGATAAGCGTAAAAAGTCTCCAGCTAGAAGGAGGAAAAGTTTTGCACAATCTGAAAATTGTTAATTTGTTTAGCCAACAAGTGATAACATGTTTTGTCAGTATCCCTGACCAGAAAGTTAGTGTAGGGGATGTTAGAAATGGAAATTCTTGACCAAAAAGCAAGCCAGCTAAAAAACTATCTGAGCTGACCTGCTTGGAAGTGAATAAATTAGCTTGTTATTGTTTCATGAGTGCTGGCAGAAGACAGGAGACTCATGGGTCAGAGACAAAGGACTCATTACTCACAGGGCAGGAAGCAGGATGAATATCAGCGAACCGGATTAAGTTTGAATCTCCCCTCCCTCCCCTACTCCGCTGATCTGGAGTTGTTAGAGGGAGAGAAAGATCATGTCCAGGAATAGTCCAGGAAGAATCTAAAGTTTTCAAAATATAGGTTTATATAATCCTCCACCTCTTTCGTCCTGATCATTACCCAGTTGGTGGCCAAGAGGAGACGAACCCTTTCTGGTGATGACTGCATTAGGTGACCAAACTGCTTTACCAAGGTGTGTGAACCAGGAGGAGGTGAGGGAAGTAGAGTGAGAAATCATTTTGAGAAGATTGTTCCATGCTTAACAATATCAAATGCCTTTGGAGGGTAGGGAGTGTGGAATGTCATCAGATACTTAGACTGTTGGCTCATTATTATGTGGCCATTGGGGGAAAAAAAGTGCGCTATTGTCAAACTATAGATGGTTTGGAATGACATGGTTTAGTTTCAAGTGCTGCAGTGACATATGTGGAGTCAGATGATTGGACTGGAACAGCATCATCAACAATTTAACCTGAAAATGTGTCAGTAGCAATGAGGTACCAATGATAGCCAGGAGAGGGGAACAAAGTCCTAATATGGTCAGTTTCCTGTAGCAGGCAGCGCCAGTGCCCCATTGTGGCCTCCTTTATTACAGGATAAATTGGCCAACTTTTGGCAGGAGTCACTAGTCACCACAATTTCTGCTTCAGAAACCTATAGTCCTTTACTTTGTGCCCAGTCCATGATGGTAGATGTGTTTCCACGCATGGAGCATTGATGAATCAAGGTGGCAATGGCAGTAGCATGGTTGGTACAAGCTTGATCTGCAGCTTGATTTCAGTTAGTCTTATCAGAATACTGACCTTTACGGTGGGCATCTATATGAGTGATCCAGATTGTCCCATTGACAGGCAGCCATGATTTTTTTGCCACAGGTCTTGGCTCTGAAGAGGGGTGATTTACATTTCTCAGTATATAGTCCTATAGGTGGTACACCAGAAGCTAGGCTCATGGCAAAAGTCCACGAGCCAATAAAAATAGAACTTGTCTGTTTCTCAGGAATATTGTGTAAGGCAAGGGTGATGACTTTCAATTCAGCCGGTTATGTCCATCAACCCATATTGCAGTTGGCCTTCCCGAGTTGTCACTGGGACTGGATGATTGCTGCTGCCCAGTGGACGCTATCAGTGAACCAGGCATAAATCTTGAGAGAAACCTCTGTGAATCAAGGCTCCACTGAGCCAGTGGTTTTGCTTCAGGTGGCAGAGTGGAAGATAGTTTCTCCCAAAGTGGGAGCTCCCACCTCGTATAAAGTCAAGATGCCTCTAGGGCCAGGCCAGCTATATCACTTCCATTTGACCAGCAAGCCTTATTGAGCCTTTTTGTTGGCCTTATATTCCAAGTTGACTCACCCCAAAGTGGCAATATCAAGTCAAAGAGTCCTAAGGCCTTCATCCAATAGGCACTCAGTTTCAATAAAAGATTAGTAGCAGGATTGATAGCTGTCCTTTTAAAAGAAGTGTGTGCTTGGTACCTGCGTCCAGCAGATGGCGTTGTTATCCTGGATCATGGCCTCTCTTGACTCCAACGGCCATTATGTCTTCAAGGCTGTGATTTCCCTTTCTCTTCTTGGAATTTATGTTATTTCTCCTGGACCACATGGCAGTCCCTGATGGCATAATCGTCTTTGCCAGCATACATTCCACAGTGGGAGCCACAACAGTAGTACAAGGGCCCTACCCACAAGGTTATTTTACCTTCCCTTCCCCACTGGGAGCTTGGCTCAAACCTATCAGTTGAATTTGGGTGCTTTCCCCTCCTTGAATTTATGAGTCTAACAGGCCTGCATCAGTAACTACAATGGCAGCCATCCAGAGATTATGCCATTCCCCAGTGTGGAGTGCTGGATGCAGGGGATGGGAGGAAGCTTTTTTCTTTCCTTTAGCTCCTCCATGGGCGTGGCACCCCTTCTTTCCAGCGTGCTTCCGTGTGTCAGTGTACTTCCGTGGTAAGCCCCTGGGCTTAAGGGCCTTTTTCTTTCAGTCCCTGTACACACTGCTAGGGCTCTCCCTGCAGTCCTCAGCACCTCTGGTAACCCCTGTATCTAGCAGATTGTCCCTGCTCCCTGCCATGAAATTGAGTGAGCTGGAGATGTGGGTCCCTGCCCTGAGTTTGAGTCCCTCTTTTCTCTGGAGTTCCCCAGCATACTAGGATGCATGTGTGTGGCCTTCAGGCCCCTTTAGGGACAGGGAAACCTTGGCCCCCGCCTTTAATCATCTTACTCCTTTAAACACAGCTGAGATTGGGGGGGGGAGGGATCATGGGACACAGAGGGAGAGAGTGGCCGTGAGCAACTAAGCAAGTCACATTTCCTTTTGTCCTGAGCACACAGCTCACCCAGGGACTTTTCAATGTTTTCATTTTGCCCAAAGTTCTGTATTGAATAGCAAGGTCCTCACTGCTGGCATCATTTATGTAAACTTTGGCGACTCCTTGATTTAGCAGCCACCTCCATACTGCCTTTTGGCTAGGGCTGCTAGGCTTGCTGCCCCACTGTTAGGATGACATCTCTTTCTGGTTTTACCCAGGAGAGAGAGAGCAGTAACCAAGGCAGCATTCAAACTGTTTCTTTCTCCATTCAGCCTCATTAATAGGTAGGACAGAGGGAGACTCTTACTATCTTCCTTGCGCACCACTCGGGCAAGGGCTTTCACTTACCAGATTCCATCCCCAGCTTATTGTCCTTTCTCTTACAGGAAGGTATGTCTCAGCATCCTATGCTTGTGACCACAAACTGTCAGGGTCTGGGATTTTATTTTACCCAACTTGCAAACTAGTAAGTTAGCCTGTCACTGCTTTATGGATGCTGGCAAATGACAAAGTACTGAGTCAGAGACTTGGACTTTATTTCTCGTGGCACAGCAAGCAGGGTGAGCATCAGCATGTTGGCCTCAGTTCCTCTTGCCCCCGAAGTCCCATGTGATGCCCTGGGTCTGAATGAATGCCTGCATGTGCAGGGCGTTGTATTATAGCTGAGGGATATCGAGCTTGGGGAAGCCACTGTTATATAATAAGCAGTAAACAAGAATGCTCTCTGTCCCAGGGGGAGATCTAACTCTTCCCTCAAGGTTGTTTTCTGCAAACATAACCCTGAGAACTGGCCTGAGTAAAGTGGCCAGGACCTTGCGTTCTTGGCATACCCTGCAAGGTCTGCAGGAGCAAGAGAGAGCCAGGAAGGATTGTCTCTCCCAACACAAACACAATAAAAGCTGAGAAGAAATATGAATGTTACTACTAGTTTTACTTGGGAAATTTTTGAAGTAAAAATCTCGTATGTTTCCAAAAAGACCTCAAAAGTAACCACAAGTGTTGGGACAGTTTAAATAATGCCCAGTTGGGACAGTTTAAATGTGTGGGACTTTATAGTCTGCAGAGTTCTTTCACATTTTTTTTTTTTAATTGAGTCCTAATGCTTCCCTGTGAGGGGCACATGGCAGATATTTTTGTTGTCTTCATTGTGTAGACAAGAACAGAGATCCAGAGAGGGTGACTTTGGCAGGTTGATCCATTAGTAAGTGGTGGAGCTGGGACTGATCTCTCTTCTTTCTGCAAATCTATTTTGTCACACTGCTTGGGAATTATTTCTTTCTTTGACATCACCATGCCACTGTCCTCACTTTCTGTCAAGCAGAGTGTTTAGCAGATAGTGGACACAGAAGTAGATTTACTGTTCTGCCTATTTATTGGACCCACTAATTAAAGGGAAAAAAAGAACCCTACATTTTGGGGAAAAGCATTTTCTGCCCTAATGTTGCAGGTTGGTAATAATTGCTTATGGAAGCTGACCTGGAGATGGCTAGTCACTAGAAAGCAACTGCTCTTCTGAACTGCGGGAGGGACTGACAGAAGTGGCCAGGCTGTACTGGATAACCAGGCTGCTGCCGTCAAGTCTTTGTGTAGGATGTGAAAAGGTTTATGTGGTTGTATGGAAGAACAAGATTTTTGTGTTGTGTTTAACAGCTTAGGTATTAGAATCACTTATTTACTTGCAAAACAATTTACGCAATAAGGATAGCTTCTAGATAGGCTCTTAACTCAATTTTTATATACTGATTAGTTCATTATAATAAGCTCAGTGAGTTCGGTGTCAACAGGTTAATTATCACAAGGTTAATGAGCAAAATTAGACCCCTGTGACAACCGTAATTTGTAGGCGCTTCCTGATCTGTAGCCCATGGTGTAGTTTATAATAGCAGTAGTAGTCTACGTTCTACTAGCAGAAGTAGTGTCAGGGTCAGAATGTAACAGATTTGAAAGAGACTCTTACTACAAACCTTTCTATATTATAGAAAAACTCTGCTCTTTTAAAAGAAATAGAAACTCAAGCTACAGAATATAGATTTCACTTAAATTTATAACTGGTTGGAATGTATTTGCTAACCTTTCTCATCTATCTAAATGAAAGTTAACAATCAGCCTGATGGGAACGCCTGGGTGGCTCAGTTGGTTAACTGCCTTCACCTCAGGTCGTGATCCCAGGTCAGAGTCCTGGGATCGAGTTCCGCATTGGGCTCTTTGCTCAGTGGGGAGCCTGCTTCTCCCTCTGCCTGCCGCTCCCCCTGCTTCTGTTCTCTCTCCCTCTCGCTCTCTCTCTGACAAATAAATATGTAAAATCTTAAAAGAAATAAAAAACAATCAGCCTGATGTCTTGCTTCCTCAAATCACTTGTGTCCAAAAAAAAATTTTTTTTTAAGTAAACTCTACCCCCAATGTGGGACTCAAGCTCATGGCCCCTTGGGTGGCTCAGTTGGTTAAGCATGGGACTCTTGGTTTTGGCTCAGGTCATGATGTCAGGGTTGTGAGATTGAGCCACATGTGGGGTTCCACACTCAGTGGGAGTCTGCTTGAGCATTCTCTCTCTCCCTCTGCCTCCCCCCCATCCCTCCCCCAGCTCTCGTGCACACATGTGCTCTCTCTCAAATAAACAAATAAATAAAAAAAGAAAACCTCAGAACTCACAATCCCAGGATCAAGAGTTGCATAATCTACCAACTGAGCCAGCCAGATGCCCCAATGCGTCAATGATTTTTTAATCCAAATTTTCTGATTAATTGCTTGAAACTTATAGTCTTTGGTTGTTTTTTATATAAAGATTTTATTTATTTATTTGAGGTAGCACAAGCAGGGGGAGGGGCAGAGGGAGACAGAGAAACAAACTCCCCACTGAGCATGGATCCTGACCCAGGGCTTGATCCCAGGATTCTGAGATCATGAGCTGAGCCAAAGGCAGACACTTAACTGACAGAGCCACCCACGTGCCCCATAGTCTTCGGTTTTCACTGTAATTTTAACCATGTTTTATTATGGCTATTTGGATTGCATGATAATTTATTTATTTTTACGATTTTATTTATTTGAGAGAATGAGAGAGAAAGAGAGAGAGAGAGAGAGCACAAGCAGGGGGAGGGGCAGAAGGAGAGGAACAAGCAGACTCGAGCAGGGAGTCCGATGTGGGGCTTGATCCCAGGACCCCAGGATCATGACCTGCCCTGAAGGCAGATGCTTAACGGACTGAGCCACCCAGGTGCCCCAGATTGTATAATAATTTAAAAATTCTCATTTCTCTTTCTGTTTTTCCTTCAGTTGGGATGAGACTCACTTTGGAAAAATGGGAAGCTATTATATCAACCGCACCTTTTTCTTTGATGTGCACCCACCTCTGGGAAAGGTGAGTAATGTGGTGACTGAAAGCTCTCTTCAAAGAGTTGGAGCAAAGTCTCAATGTTGGATTTAAATCTTGGGCTTGTGGAAAGAAATCCATGACATTTCAGGCCAGCTGCTTATGTGGAAAATCTTTGATGTTTTGAGGAGTTCTCTGGGCCCAGAAATGGAGAGGGAGTCCATCAACCAATGGATGGATATACAAAATATGGTATAGCTATATGATGGAATATTATTCAGCCATAAAAAGGGAATGAAGTGTTGCTACATGCTACAGCAAGGATGAATCTTGTAAACATTATGCTGAGTGAAAGATGTCAGATACAAAAGGCCACATAGTACATGATTCCATTTATATGAAATGTCCAGAATAGGCAAATCCATAGAAACAGAAACTAGATTAGTAGTGGCCAGGTCTGGAGTGATTGCAAATGGGCAGGGGATTTCTTTTGGGGTGATGAAATGTTCTGGAATTAGGTAGAGGTCATGGTGGCACAACCTTGTGAATATTCTAAAAACCACTGAATTGTACACTTTATAATGGTGAATCTTATGGTATATGAATTTTATCTCAATTCAAATAAGTAGTGGAGAGAAGGAATATGTTGCATAAAGCAGAGATTGCTGGGAAGAGCTGAGAAGAGCAAAATTCCTTTCGCCTTCCCGCTCCCAGCAGGCACATTCTTTGACCTGTACCTCTCACATGTTTTACAATGAGAAATCCCACAGTGAGAATTCATTTTACTCCCCTAAAAACAACGACCTCTGAGAAGGCTCATGGATCAGCCCTTTCTTCCTAACTGGAGGCTGAGATCTTTGGCACCAAGGGGACAAGAATTGTTCTGTTAGGAGTGGGGTCATGATCCTGGAACATGGAGTACTTGGGGATGAAGGCAGAGGTGATGGGAGGCAGGGGTGGCAGTCCGTGAATGGTGGGCTTAGGGGCACGAGAGCGTTGGGTAGGGACCAGAGAGGGTTGGAGAGGGAGGTGGGATAGTGACCTATTTCAAAATTAGTTCTGAGCCCAGAGCTGGAGTAGAAAATATTATGCCTCTTCCTGTCTTCTTTATAAGCTAATAGCAATAAAAATCAGAACAATTGAAAACTTAATCTGTTCTAGTCACTTTTGGTGATTATCTTATATAATCCTCAGAATAACTTATGAAGTAGGTACTGTTGTATCCCCATTTTGCCAATGGGAAAACTGGGGCACAGAGAGGAAAAGAAGTTTGCCATAAGGAAGAAAGTCAGTGAGTGGCAGACTCAGGGGTCAGGCTGGTTCAACGTCTACTCTCTTAACCCTTATGGCACACTGCCTTATGATACTTGCCCTGCCCCACCACTTGGATGGTATCTGTCAACTACCGTAGGAATAAGCAATACAATGTGTTGAATGTTTGCACTGGGCTAACCTGGGAACCAGATCCCCTGGTGGAGGAGATTTTTTTTTTTTCCTAGGGAACCCAGCCCAGTCTTTCAGCTGGGGCCTGCCTGTCCGTGTTTGGAGTCCCCGAGTGCTCGGCACAGTGAAGATGTGCATGTGGAGCACTGGCTGATTTGTTTTTACCTAGGCCTCCCCTGGCTCACATCTGGTCCCTGTGGGCAGGGAGAAATGTGAGGTTTCTTTCTGAAGCTGCCCCTGGGGAGTTCAGTCCGTCTGCCCCCCTCATTTGTCTGCTGACGGTCCTGTGCTCTACCTGGTTGAAAGAGAGTGATGAACACAGTAGCTTTCACAGGTTCTAAGGCCAAGCCAGTCAAAGAATCAGAAAGCCCCTTGAAGTTGTGAATGGGAGGTTTTCTCCTGCAGTACTGAGGCTGCTGGCTGTCCCTCCACGCCAGCCCCCGTAGAAATGCCTGCGCAGAGTGAAACATTTGATCAGCACAGAAGGAGGTCAAAGGTCAAGAGCTACCTCTCCCCACATTTCTATTAGTTTCTTATATATGTTTTCTTAGAAATTCTTTACACAGGGCGCCAGCGTGGCTCAGTTGGTTAAGCATCTGCCTTTGGCTCAGGTCATGATTCCCGAGTCCTGGGATTGAGTCCCACGTCAGGCTTCCTGCTCAGCAGGGAGCCTGCTTCTCCATCTGCCTTTTGCTCTGCCTACTTGTACTCGTGCTTGCTCTCTATCTCTCTCTCTGTCAAATGAATAAATAAAATCTTAAAAAAAATTCTTTATACAGGGCACCTGGGTGGCTCAGTCGGTTAAGCGTCTGCCTTTGGCTCAGGTCGCGATCCCAGGATCCTGGGGTCCCACATTGGACTGTTTGCTCAGTGCAGAGCCTGCTTCTTCCTCTGCCCCTTCCCCCACTCATGCTCGAGCTCCCTCTCTCTCTCCCTCTGACAAATAAATAAATAAAATCTTAAAAAAAAAAAGAAATTCTTTATACAGATATGTGATTATATTTATAGACGTGCACGTGAACAGCTTATATATACAAATAGGACCAGACTAAAATTGTTCAGCAACGTTTATTTTAAACGTGATCTATAGTAACTTCTTTCCACATTAGCACGTAAAAATGTACTCCATATAAAAAAATGTATTGTATTTTATTTATTACTATTTTAATTTGCATAGTTGACAGACGATGTTATATTAGTTTCAGGTATACAACATGGTGATTTGATAAGTTTATATGTTACGCTGTGCTCAGTGCAAGTGTAGCTGCCATCTGTCCTGTTACATCGCTACTACGATATCACTGACTGTAGTCCTTATGCTGTGCTTTTTATTTCCGTGACTTACTCATTCCATAAATGGAAGCCTGTATCTCTTACTCCCCTTCACCCATGTTGCCCATCCCCCACCCCTTTCCCTCTAGCAACTACAGTTTGTACTCAATATTTATAGTTCTGATTCTGTTTTTGCTTGTTCTTTTTTTTTTAATATTCCATTTATGAGTGGAATCATACGGTGTTTGTCTTTCTCAGTCTGGCTTAGCATAATACCCTCTAGGTCCATCCAGGCTGTCTCAAATAGCATGATCTCATCCTTTTTTATGACTTGTACGCCATTCATTTTAATGGCTATATATTATTCCATTATACAGATGTGTCATAAATTATTTTACTCATCTTTAATTGGTGGACATTTATGTTAATTTCCGTTTTCAGCTATTACAAAAGATTTTGCAGTGAACATCCTTGTACATTTATCTTTTCATAGTTGTGCAGGTGTATCTAAAAGGTTCTTAGCAGCCAAACTAAAGAGTCAAAGGATATACACATTTAAATTTGTGTTAGATTTTTTCTGCAAAATATAAAATGTATTAAAAAAGTTTATCTGCAAAAATATTGAGTAATATATATTCCCACCAACAGTGTATGAGGGTTCTTGCTTCCCCCACACCATTGCCAGCACTGGTATGATAATACTTTCAAAACTTTGCCAATGTGAGAATAAGAAATGGTGGGTCACTGTTTTCATTTGCATGTCTTTATGAGTTGGGTTGAACATTTTCTTCATATTAGCCATTATTATTTTGTTGCCTATGAATTTGCCTGTTATTCTAGTAGGTTCCTTTTCTTATTGATTTGAATGAGTTTGTTAGGAAATTAGCTCAGGGCTACTTTTAACCTTCAGGGAACCAAGAGGGAACTGAATTTCAAGTACCTGGTAAGGGCTCGGCAGAGTGCCAGGTGTTTGACCTATTACATAGTCTCTGATCCTCACAGCCCTCCCCGCGCTGCAAGGGAGATTTTATTACTTGTAGCTCAGACATATTAAGTATTGTCTGCAGAGAGCTGAGATGCAAACCATCAGTGCATTTCTTCAGTCTACCAGACCAGCCAAGCAGTCTGGGAATTTAAACCAGCACCAGGCCAATTTGTCCTCTGAGATCCCAGGTGGGAAGGGGCATGCATTTGTTTGTCACCTGTCAGTTTTTGTTCATCTAGGTATTTGGATGACTCTTTCTTTTCAGTACCTTCTCTTACTTTATGTTAAAGTAGTTACATTAATTTCTGAGCCTTAGGATTCCTTTTTTTTTTTTAACAAGGCTTTATAATCATGTACTGTTGAATTTTGGCCTCTATTCCTTGAAACTATAAAGAGTGACTGGTTAGAGCTACTTATAATAAAAAGTGAGCTGGTTCATGGTCCAAACCTAAGCCCCACAGCAGTGTTGCATGGAGGGGCTTTTTTCTTTTTTTTAAAGATTTTATTTTATTCATTTGACACAGACAGAGAGAGAGCACAAGCAGGGGCAGGGGCAAGGGAGAAGCAGACTCCCCACTGAGCAGGGAGCCCGACTCGGGACTTGATCCTAGGACCCCGAGACCATGACCCGAGTCAAAGGCAGACACTTAACCGCCTGAACCACCCAGGTGCCCAGGCGCCCCTTAATACAGGCAGTATATTCTGTCCCTCTACACAGCTTAACTGGAGCACAGGGGTCCGGCTAGGGCAGCCTGGGGCTGTTAAAAATGCTTGGTATTTGCTGACAGTTTTTATGGCTTAGCAGCTTCTGGTTGCTTGTGTGGAAAAGCAACTTCTACACTGTAAAAAGATGGAGAGATAGAAGTGAAGAAGCTGATCTTCTTGAACGTTTTGAAGGACTCACAAATCTCAGTCTTAGTTTAATAGTTGATTTGTTCTGGTTTGAAATGTGCCACGGTTGCCCTCCTTTGAAATATTGGAAATAGGAGAAACTGGTCTCTGGCCTCTTGGTATTTTTTTCCACTGGGACTTTTCTCCTCTGGGGAAATGTGTCTGTCTTAGCATTCTTTTTCCCCACTTTCTTCCCTTCCTCCTGTTTCTGGTGTGGAACTCCTTGGCCACTTTTCTTCCTCCTCATTCTGACTTGGAACCTCATCTTCCTTTCAGAGGGTCAGTATCCCAGGAATCAGCCCCTGCACACGGCCTCCCCCATGGGCTGTCATGTTTTATTTCTTAGCAAATGAAAGAAGGTGAATGAGAGAGCCCTTCCTGGCCCTGCCCTTCAAATTGTGGGATTTTTTCTTCCTAAGTGTTCAGTCTGCACTATTCCCATGAACTTGGCCGTAACACAAGGGAGGATTTGTTTCAAGAAAAGAGCTCTGTAGACAAAAGATTCTTTGCTCTGCAACAGCTGCAGGGGAAAATGTCACATTGGCAACTCCTATGGACAGTTACCAAGGGAAGCCGAAGTCTGGGTGCAGCTGGAGGGAAGTTCAGGGGATAGAGGAATCTTAAAGATCTCTCATCATCTTTTTGTTTGTTCTCCTTCTCTCCTCAGATGCTGATAGGTCTTGCTGGCTACCTGAGTGGGTATGATGGGACTTTTTTGTTCCAGAAGCCTGGGGACAAATATGAGCATCACAACTACATGGGAATGAGAGGAGTAAGGCTTCCTGACTTGCTCTAGACTGAACCCTGGGTTCATACTCAGTCAGAACTTATAGTTGGAAGCCCTGGAGTGGTGGCAGGTGTAGACAAAGGGACTTTGGGTGGCAGTGGGAGGGGAGGATGATTGGACCCACATCCTGTAGTAGAGATTTAGGTGGAGAGATTCAGAACTAGGGTGGGCAAGAAGGGGAGGGGAAGCCACATATAATACAGAGATTTCACGGGTAGGAGAAAGCACACACTGTCACCTATTGCCGAGCCCGTGTGAGGCTTCAGACTTTGGGTTGGAGAGTAACCTAGGACCCAGGCAGCCAGGAGTCTCCTACAGTCCCGACATTGGCCTCGGCACATTGGCAAGTCATTCCTCTCCACGGCCACAACTGCTAGAGTATTGCCTACCTCTGAGGGCCCCTGTTAAGATTTCAGTATCCCATATTCCTGACACCAGCTCTCTGCTTCTTTCCCCATGAAGGTTTCAGGCACCCAAAAGGGATTTTCCAGTCTTGTAGAGGGGGCTGTGTGTTTGCCCTGAGTCACAGCACCAGCCTTGACGGAGCATCGCCAGGCTTAAGTACCCAACCCTATGGGACCCCTTATCTGTAGCTAAATGAAACCTGCAAAATCTGACTTCGGACACAGAGCTCTCAGGGCAGGTTGATGCATTTACAAGCTCCTTTCCTTAAGAAGGAATGTTGTGTGCTTATGTGCGCTAATCATTGGGTGATTTGCATGGTCATATTATACTGTATTAAATAAGGATTGCCCCAACCCTCGAGTTCATATTCCTAAGTGGTTCTGCATCTTCCTAATGACTTTTGAATATCACATAGCATATGTAATTGGATAGAGGCTGACTTACTGTGGGCTTGATGTAGAAATCGAGAAGGCCAAGTATAACAGCCTTGTTCTCTTTCACACTAGGACCCATTGCTTTCAGTTGACAAAAAGTGACAACTCAAATGTGAGAATTTCCATTTCTCTGGGCTTGTCTATTAACTTTTGATGGACAGGGTAGGGAGGTGCAGAGAGAGCTGGTGGTTCCAAACAAAAAACAAAACAAAACACAACTGTCCACATACTGAAGTGTTAGATTTTTTTCCCCCCAGAATCAAAATGCAACCTGTAGATAAAAGAATGATTTCTAGTGTGATTGAAGAAAAGAACCAAGGGAAAAATAACAGAAATAATATTAGAATTCTCTAGAATATTAAAACAACATAGAGAGGTCTTTCTCTACTTGTACCCACAGTTTTGTAATAGAAGCTAATGTTTATTGAGTACTTTGTGTGTGCTAATAAAACTAGATGACTTAATCTCCAGAGAAACCCTCTGAGGCAGGAACTCTAATTTTTCATATGACACAGACGGGGAGGCTGAGATTCAGAGATGTACTATTTTAGGGTCACAGCTAGCAGTTGATGGGGCAGTCCCACCTCAGAGTCCCCTACTTGAAACCATATGCCATCCTGCGCACACCTCCGTGGCTGAACTCTGCTGATTTCATGTCAGTGTTCGAGGTGGTGCTCAGTGGGCACATACATGTCGCTTGATTTGACGATTCACTGTCACACCATCCCTTTCTTGTTTATAGATATTCCAGGTGATTTCAGGTCACCAAATCATGCCTGCATCAAGGTCCTCCATTTTAAACATTAGTTTGTACCAAGTCAAATAGGTCTCTGATGCTTAGCTTAGCTGGCTGTTTGACTGCTTCTCTTTTCCTTCCATAGTTCTGTGCTTTCCTTGGTTCCTTGCTGGTCCCCTTTGCCTACCTCATTGTATTGGAGCTGTCCAAGTCTCTCCCCGCAGCACTGCTCACTGCTGCCCTCCTCACCTTTGGTAAGTTGTCTTATACCGTGTTCTTTAGGAAACCGACTGCCACATTATGAGCGTAGTTGGAAATCAATACATTGAAGGATCCTATCCGTGGGCCCAGTGCTTAAGTAACTTTAGGACTGGGTAAATGTATTACAACTCTTATTTTCTTCACCAGTGATATTACATATAAAAATAGTTGTGTGTAACAAACCTTTGTATTATTAGAGGGGAGTGCTCACATTTATAATCTTAAAGAATGGATTATCTCCAAGTTATCCACATTTGAGTTTGGTGTGGATAAGAAGATAAATTTGTGTGTGCTTGTGTGTGTATTTGAAGGAGGCTTGCAATTCTAATTCTGCTTCTCTCAGGTTACTATCAAGATCTCTCAGATTACTATAAGTTTGCACTCCTTAAATTGATTTCAACTGAATGCAAGGGCAGATGTCTCAGAAGCAGCTGGGTGGCAGGAAATAGCAAAATAGGAGCTTTATTTTCTTTGGATAATTCCCACATGGATAAATGAGAGTTGATCTGTAGAAATTGATTCTGTGCTATTCTGATTTTTATGAATGTGAATTCATGACCTCATAGCACTTAACATTTAAAGAAGTCCAGGCCAAGTTAGGTGGGTATTTCAGGGGTAATTCTGGCTTTGTTTTGATAGATATGTTGCAAGATTACAGGGCTTCTCTGTAGAGGATTGGTGGCTTTTTCCTTGTGTCTTTAATTTCCCTTTTCAGTTATTCATCCTCTGTATTTATTCTTTTTTTCATTCCACAACTGTTTTTCAAGCATCTCCTCTGTGCCAGGCCACTTTTCTGGGCCTCAGAGGATATGCTGATGAGACCCTGTGATGTCATGGAGCTTACCCGCTAGTGGGGCAGGTGATAAATAAACAGGTAAATTATAAGTCTGAAATATAACAACATAAGCCGTAGTGCAATGTAGAAAATAGAGTAGGGTAAAGGAGAGAGTAATGGGGAGGGATTCTGTTATAGGTAGCGTGACCTTGAGCAGAGACCTGAGCGAAGAAGAAGATTAAGCCATGCAGAGATCTAAGTGAAGTGTGTTCAGGCAGAGGGAACAGCATGTGCGGTGGTCCTGGTGCAAGGCAGCATTTGGTGAATTCAGGGAACAGCAAGGAGGCCAAGTGTGGCCAGAGTGGAGTGAGTGAGGCAGAGGGTGTTGGGAGGGGAGGTTGCTTAAAGAGCGAGACCATGCCGGCTTTGGCAGTCGTCATGAGGACTTGGTTAGTCTGAGTGAGATGGCAAGACATTGGAGGCTTCAAGCAGGGGCTTGATATAATGAAATTTTGTTTGAAGAACAATCACTTTGGTGCCTATGCAGAGAATCAGCTTCCAACAGAGACTTCAGGTAAAATGCTAAGACTCTGTCCTAGGTTTAGGTAGTTTGTGGCTATATAAGCAGGGTGACAGAACTACCTTTTTGATGCTGGGAATGAGGAAGAGCCCTCGTCTCTGGACTGCTCTATCTGATCGAATGACATGGTTGTTTCTTGGGTCACGGGCCCGAAAGCCGTGTGAGATACAGTTTCCTATCCCTGGGCTTTTGTGTACCCCAAAGCTATGGCCTTCCACCTCCCTGATAACTCAGCGGATCATCTGGTCTTGACCGCATAAATGCTTGCATACAATTCAATATAAGGGACACTATTTCTTATTGTTGGGGTGTTTGGTTCTCAGGGAGACCCATCTCTGATTCCCTTTTTGACTGCTGAACTCATGTTTTTCAGATACAGGATGCCTCACTCTGTCCCAGTATATCCTCCTTGACCCCATCTTGATGTTCTTCATCATGGCTGCCATGCTGAGCATGGTCAAGTACAACTCCTGTGCCAACAGGTCAGAAACACCATCTTTGCGGGTGGGCGTTGGGGGTCAGAAGCTGTAGCAGCTCTAGAACTTCTGTAATGGCCAGGGACAGGGTGGGTGCCTACAGGACTTATCTTAAAGCAGCACTTAAGACAAGCATACTTTTTTTTTTAAACTTAGATTGCCCATTTTAAGTCATAAAAATAGATTTTTAATATTTATTTATTTATTTATTGAGAGAGCACACACGCCTGCTTATGCGCAGAGGGGGAGGGGCAGAGAAAGAGGGAGAGAGAGAATCCCAAGCGGACTCCACACTTAGCGCGAGCCCGACGCAAAGCTTGAGCACATGACCCTGAGACAATGACCTGAGCTGAAATCAAGAGTTGGATGCTTAACCGACTGAGCCACCCACGCACTCCATAAAAATAGATTTTAATATGTTTTCTAAACGTACTTCTTTATTTTGCATATGACAAAATAAATGTCAATTATCTTTTTTAAGAATAGTATAATGGGTGGATTTGGGTAGGGATTTGTGGATATCATGGAGGAGTTCTAATGCCTTCCCCCACCCCACCATCTTCTAAGCCACCCCTTGGCACCAGTGCTGGTTAGGGATCCCAGGATAACTTTATCCTTCACATTCTGTGTCCTAGAGGGGAAGGAACCAGGACAGAAACTGCCTGGGAGCTATTTGTCTCCCTGCCCTCAGTGGTTGCATCCATTCCTGACCTACTGACAGGAATAATGTATATAGAGGTTGGTTTAAGCAGTCCATACCAGTCAAGAGGATCTCTGCAGGCCCTGGTCAGTTCTAAAGCTGTTCTGGTCTTCTTCCAGAACGGTCTTTTTCAGATCATCCTTTTGCCTCTAAGAGAGTAGAGTAGGTCATTCATTCTATTCAAACCAAAAGAGCTGGCTCTGCCTAGGCTTTTCTGAGTCAGCTTGGTTTCACCACGACCAGGCTCATTAAATCACATTATGCTACTAAAGCCAGATCCAGTGACTACCATCTTTCTCTGGCTTTGGGTGATTGTCTCCTTCTACCATGTCCACCTCCACCTGCCATTTCTTGAATACGTACTATGTGCCAGGTACTGTGCTGGGAGCCGGGGGTGTGGAGGTACATGAGTCTCCCAGTTAAGGAGCCTTCACTCCAGCAGAGGAGGCAGCCAGCTGGTGGGAAAACTGCAGCACCGAGCACTGGGTCTGTAAGTGCAACAGACCTTGGAACGGACTGCCGGGGTTAGGACCATGCTCTACCGCTTGCTAGCTGTACTGCTTACCCTCTCTGTACCTCGATTCCTCCTGTGGGAGAAGGGGATAATAATAGGACCTACCTCCATGGAGTTGTAGTGAAGGTTAAAGAGTTTACACACGTAAAGTGCTCGAACAGCGCCTGACACATAGTAAGCACTCAATAATTGCTGGCTTTACAAGGTCCACAGGTGACCCCCCAGGAGAGGGCTGACTGAATCCGGTGGGCTTCTCTGGATTTGCCTTTTTCCTTCCACTTGATTGGTCACTACTGAAGAATAAGCCTTTGCTTGCTTTGAGCCCTGTAATTAGCCGGGAAAGCTATGGCCCCTCCTCCCCCAGAAAAATACCCTGCTTACTCTCCTGCGGTTTCGGGAGTTTCATAGACCGCATGCTCCTTGGAGCCACGCCATGGTCCCCTGAGGTTAGGAGCCCTCAAGAAAGGGCAGGCACAGCCTCTCAGGGTCACAGAACCTCTGCCCTTCCCCACTGCTGCTCTCTTTTTTGAGTTTGGTTCCAGCTGCCAAACTGAACCTGTGTCTTGTTGGTTTTCAGGCCCTTCTCTGCCCCCTGGTGGTTCTGGCTCAGCCTGACTGGCATTAATCTGGCTGGTGCTTTAGGGGTCAAGTTTGTTGGCCTCTTTATCATCCTGCAAGTGGGGTGGAACACCATTTCAGACCTTTGGCACCTGCTTGGAGACCTCAGTCTTTCAGTGGTGAGAACGCAAGTGCTTGTAGAAATGTCTTTGCTCACTGGTATTTCTCAGCAGAGCCAGTGGCCTTTCTCTGCCTCTGCTGCAGGTGGTCGAGTGGCTGTATTCTGGGCCCGAGCTGGGCTGGATCCGGCTGTTGTCTGTAGGCAGCATGACAGCAGGAAGTAGGCCATGCTCGGAGGCTAGAGAGATTTAAAGGGAGAGGATGAACTAACATCCTTGGAATTTTCTTTTGGCATTTGTTTCTGTGATATTTTTTAAATGCTCTACAAACTACCCAGCCAGGGGAGTCTGTCTAGCCGGGCTCATGCCAAATCTACAGCAGACGCGAGCTGCATGTGATCTTAGGTAAAATGGTAGGATGACTTTCTGACTCACAATTTTCTTTCTCTGACCCAGGGTCTCCAGATGTGGAGGCCAGCAAGGGCCTTTAGAGTTTATTAAAGTATTCTTTACTAAGAGCTGATTCTGCGCCAGGCGCTGTGCAGAGTGCTTCACCTTCACTGTCTCGTTTACCTCTCCTAACAGTCCTGGGAGGTTGTCATTACTACCCTCTCTTTACAAATGAGGAAGTCCAGACCTAGAGAGGTAATAATGTGTCCGAGACCATACAAGTGGTAAAAGGTAGATGTAGGATTCAGACTTAGAGGAGGCTGACTCCAGACCTGAACTGCTTTGCCACAATGCTTCACCATCACCTGTGAACCAAAGTCTTGATAAGTTCATTTATTTATTCAGAAAATATAGACAGACTACCCTTTAAGTCTGAAACACAGAATATGCAGATGAATAAAACAAGGATTCCTGCCCTCCAGAGACAATGGAAAGAGAGAAATAAGTAAACAGGTGATTACAGTCCAGCCAAAAAGTGCTGTGAAGGTACAGTGGAGGGTGTGAGCTCAGGTCCCGTGGTCCAGGAAGGTTTCTGGGGGGAAGCCGAGGCCTGAGCTGCAGATCAGGAGCACTTACGCATGTGGTGGATGGGGCTGGCTCAGTACAGGAAGCGTGGGGACCATGCGGGGAGCTGTGTGGCTGGGGTATAGAGGGGACCGATGAGTGACGAGGCTGAAGATGCAGGGACGGGCTGGGGTCCTGAGTGAGGGCCTGCACAGGCAGCAGAGGGTTTGCCCATGTTCGACCCCTTGCAGTGCTGGGGTGGTGGGGTGTTATGGAAAGGCTAGGGTTTCCACGTATTTTTTCTTGTTTGCTGTTAGTTTTTCAATTTTTTGTGATTTTGACTTACACTTAAAAAGTTACATATAATGCGCGTATAAGATAGAATAAAACCCCATATGCCCAGCACCCCACACTGGCTCTCTTTGCAGGTGACTGTGGGGAAACACCTGACCGCTCGCATCTTATGCCTCATAGTGCTGCCGCTGACTCTCTACACGGCCACGTATGCTGTTCACTTCAGGGTGCTGAACAAAAGGTACAGCAGAGCCTTTCCAGCCTCTTGCTTCGCATCTTCCTCTTGCCTCTCAGCCTGTGGGTGGGCTATGTGATTTCCTGGGTCTGTGGTTGGGATGTTAGAGGGACCTGGTGCGTTTTATCTGTTTGTTTCCCCCTATGCTCTATCTTTTGGGTATCCAAAGGGCTCAGAAAAGCCAGCACCTAAAGAAAGAGGAGAACTTCCTAATAGCCAAACTGCCCCTTATCCCTAAGCACAGTCCCTGTGCTTAACAGCGATGGGCCAGGATAAGGTGTGCAACACTAGCCGTGGCTCCCATTTAACAAGTAGCGACAAGTGTCAGCATTTTGTACATATTATCTCACTTCATCATGATCGTTTTTGAGTTCTTTTGATTTTTTATAAATCCCCAATTTATAATGAGGAATTGAGGCTAAACAAAGTTAGGTACTTCTGAAGGTCACCCAGCTACTAAGTGGCTGAATTGAGATTTGGACCCCCGGTTCTCCAACTCTGTCACCGGTGTCTGTCCCATGATACCACACTGCCACTCTGAATGTCTTCTTTTAAACCAGTTGCACAAGGCTCTTCCTAGGGTTCCCAGGAAATTAGAATTTCTCTCCAGGAACTTGTGTGTCTTCTGCTCCTTTCCCCACAGTGGTCCTGGCGATGGCTTCTTCAGTTCTGCCTTCCAGGCCCGGCTTTCAGGCAACAACCTTCACAATGCTTCCATCCCCGAACGTGAGTATCTCTTGGCCTTTATGAAGGTAGAAGGGCAGAAGCCTTTCTGGGTAGGTGACTTGGAAAAGACAAGTATGATAGTCTGAGTTATTTTAGCCTGTAGATGGCAAACTGAGAGAAACATCCAGTTAGATCCGGTATGAGCACTCAAGAGAGCGACTGGGTCACAGGAGGTGCAGCCCTGAGCAGCAAGCTCTTTGACTGTAAAGAATAACTTCTCCCTTGTGGCTGTGGAAGAATCCAAGTCAGCTCCATGGGAAGGCAACCAGAGAGAATCTGGTGAAAGGACAAGGCCCTCTGGTGCTAGTGGTCAGTTTCCACCATCGTATTCTGTGACTCATAGCCAGTCACTTGTTCACAGATTGTAACTGAGCACATGATAGCCACATTGGAGGCTGTAGATGGATGCCCTCCAGAGTAGAGGATCCAGTGACCGTGTGGGTTAAGTATATAAGGGGGATAAAAGGGTGCAAGAGATCACTTCTGCTAGGGGGTTGGAAGGCATCAGAGGTACATAGAGAGATGCCGTGGAGTCTGGCGCTGGAAGAATGGGAGATTTGAACAAATGGAGAAGGAGGAGAGGGCATATAAGACAGAGGGGACAATAAGATCAAGGCCAAGAACAGGGCACAACGTAAGGCACAGATTATCCTAGAAGATAAGGCTGAAAGGATAGGTTGGGCCCAGATTATGAGGGTTTGAAACATTTGGGTGAGGTGTTTGACTTAATTAAACAGGCAGTAGAGACCCAGTGGAGGCCTTTGATCAGGGAGGAGGGCAGGAAGGCTGTACTGTAGGGAAGCGACACTGATGGCAAAGCACAGGATGGCTAGGGAGGGATGGGATTAGAGGCAGGGGGTCCCCACTGGAAAGCTATTCTGGGCACTTGAACTGGGCACTGTCGTGGCAGCCACAGGAGTGGGGCAGATGGGCATGGACAAAGGAGATTGGACATGGAAAGAGAAGAAAGGTGTCACTGAGGACTTGAGCCCAGGTAATTGTTTCTTGGAGGCACAATGACATCTTCTAGTCTCTCCAGTGCCTTGCACCGTGCCTAGGACACAGGGGGCCTGCCAAGACCATGCATAGAATGAGAAATAGGAAAGCAGGTTAAAAAGTTGGTTTAGAAAAGCAGATAGTGGGTTCCACTATAGGGACGTTGACTTTGAGATGCTTGGAGAAATCCGTGCAACGGGGCCAACAGGCTTGCAGCTGATGCTTTCAGAGGAAGAATCAGCCAGCTGAAGGGGAAAGTGATACCGTGGCAGTGGCTGTGATCTGTAAGAAACCTGTAGAAAGAGAATGAGAACTGGGCTGGCTAAGGTCAGATCACTAGGAGTGCAGGAGGGAGTGGGTTAGGAAAGGATGCTGCACAGGACAGTCCATGAGGGAGTGTGGGTTGAGAAGGGGGAACAAAGAATTTCCAGAAGCAAAGGTGGTCAGCAGTGTGCAGGTCTGCATATGTTGGCCTGCGTGAGAACGTAGAAAAATGGAGCTGTGGGCCTTAGCAAATGCCTACTTGTTATTTAAAAGGCCTAGCTCACTGTGATCTCTTCCATCAAGCCAGCCTCTTCTTACTCCTTGCATGAGAATTCATCCTACTCTGCTCTGGGCTCCCACCATGTCACACATTGTCACTCCTTTGCCGGAGCATTTGCCCATGTCCTGTGCTCATCGGTGTGTGCAGCCATCTTCTCTAAGACTGGGCTCTCCCAGGGCCACAGCGAGGCCCCCTCCAGCTCTGGGTCCACTGTGTAATTGGTATGATCTGTTGACAAATGAACGAACAAAGGAAACCCGGAGTAGCCTATCACTGATGGAACGAGACGTGTTTCAGAGGACTGGGGAATGGCAGGGCAGCCAGATTACCGGGGACCGAGAAGAGGGACAGTAAGGAGGAAAAGAGGCCTCTCAGTTACCCAGGGTCTATAGGCAGAGGGGATGTTCTTGGGTAAACTGTTGATTCTTTTTTTTTTAATTCATAGTTAAAAAAAAAAAACAAACAAACCCAAACACCATTGAACAGCTAGTTTACATAGTATTAGATTCAAAAGGCACAAAAGGATTTCACAAAAGTGAAAATTATCTTAACAGTCTATCATAACATTTTATCTATCTTGAAGAATATTCTAGGTAAGACATGAAATGCTTCTTTCTTTCTTTATTGTGTTTAATGTATGTGTAGACTTTGAAGGACGGGTTGTTCCTAATCTTTTGCTATTACAAATAGTGCTTTGATAATACCACTGTTAATACCAGCTTCTTTTGAAGTCCTTAGGAGAGAAGGGAGGTGAGGGCACCAGTGAGACCTTGTAGTGAACTCCCACTTGAGTTGATGCCATGGGAGTGAGAAGGCACCCGTGCGTCTGGCTTTAGGTGGTGCCGGGGCCCAGTGTAGTCCGGTAGAGGCCTCGTGAGTCCTGTGGCTTCAGAGGCCCCTCCCAGTCAGGGGCGCTGCTAGCACTGTCCCAGCTCACGCCCTCCACTGTCTTCCTTCCTCCCAGATCTGGCCTACGGCTCCGTGATCACCGTGAAGAACCTGCGGATGGCCATCGGCTATCTCCACTCCCACAGGCACCTCTACCCCGAGGGCATTGGTGCCCGGCAGCAGCAGGTCAGCGAGCCTTTTGTACTTTCTGTACTGCGGCAACACCAAGCTGTTGGCTGGGACGGAACCCGCCCTTCTCTTTCCGGCCCCCGTCCTGTACCTGCGCCGTTTTTCCTCTTGGAACAGTCTTCCTCCTGCACCCTCCTCCTCTTTCCTCTGGCTAACTCCAGCTTCTTTAGGCTGCAGTGCAAGTGTTCCGTCTGATTACCACGACCTGCCTCTACTTGATACTTGGTAGATGTGTCTCGCATGAGAGGCTCGCCGGGCAGGCTTTGTATGCCTGTGCGGTAACCCTTTTCATGTTGAAGTGTGACTGCTTCCTTCCTGCTGTCTCTTTGCTACTCGATTGCTAGCTCTTGGAAGGCTCGAGTGCCCAGCACGGTGCCTGGCTTGACATGGATGATGGTCAAGTGTTGTGGTTGTAAACACAGACCTGGAAACCAGACTACATTATCTGGGTTTGAATCCTGGTTCCGCCAGATTATGACTTTGAACAAGTTACTTGACCTTTCTCTGCTTCAGTATTTTCATCTTTAAGTTAGGGAAAATAAAGAGTGCCTTTCTCCATCATAGGGTGGTTGTGCAGATCAAAAGTAGGAAGTAATACATGTGACATGCACCCTGGGGGATTAGCCATGACTGTCACCTGAATGAGTGAGCCACACTGCCCGTGTCTGCGCTCGCGAGTGTCGGGTGTGGGTGTGGTGGACAGTGTCTGAGAGGGAGGAGCAGGATGTTGGAGAGGTTGGGGGAGGCCAGGCTGTGCAGAGGCCTTCCATGTTACAGTAGATTTGACTTTGTTCTGTGGACAGTGGTGAGGCATTGAGATTTTTTAAGGCATAGTAAGATGTGATTAAATTTTTAGGTTAGAAAGGTAACTCCAGCAGGAGGGTGATGGATTGAAAGGAGGGGCATAGTGGAGGCAAGAAATGAGTTGGGAGGCAATAATCATGACAGAGGATGGTGAATAGAGGCAAAGACCATGATAGAGGAGGAAATTGATCAGGAAACTTCATAGGTCAGTGTCAGGGCCCCATCACTGGTGGCTGTCAGGGATGAGCTATATCTAGGTCGGTAGGGAAGAATAGCTCTGGAGATGAGAAAGTTTCCTTTGAGTATTTTAGGTTTGGGGCTTATCTCAGGAAGGAGATCTGAGTGTGTAGCATATGGGGTCAGTGACGCAGTGGGGTGAGTGGCATTGCCCCGGAAGGATGAGCAGAGGGAGGAGAGCCAGGGAAGGAGCCCGGGGTGGGGGGCAGCAACACTTAGGAAGTGGTGAAGATGCTCCCAGGGTTGCCAGGGGAGGAGGCTGAGAAGGAGAGTATGAACAGGGAGGGGAGAGGAGAGTACAGGGCAGACAGTGTCCCCAGGAGGGCGGGTAGTCAGCAGTTCAGGCGCAGCAAAGGCCTCAGAGAAGGTGAGGGCTGAGAAAGAGGCCTTTAAACGACAGTAAAGGGGGCCTTGTCACTCACTGGGATTGCTTCTGAGGAGTGGTGAGGCCCCAAGTCTCAGCTGCCGTGACAGGGAATAGAGGAGAGGGGAGGCGTGCAGGCTGCCAGACAGGCTGCTGTGCTGAGAGGCTTGGAGTGATGTTTCTCTTCTGGCAAAATGACCAATATTTTTACTTGGCAAAAAAGTTTTGCTTCTCAAAACTCGTTATTATTATTTTCTTATTTACTAGTTTACCAGAAAGTTGACCCAGAGTGTTGGGTTTTATTATCAGTTTCCCATTCTTGCTTCTCCACTTGTCTCTAGCGCTTTAGAACCCACTGGAGAGCTCTTAAAACATTCCAATGCCTGGGCACCACACAGCAGCTCTGACTCCATCGATCAAGGAGGGGGCCTATGCATTGTGCCTTTCTGTTTTGCTTTGACATTCTCCAGAAGAGTCTAATGGATAGGCAGGGCAGAAAACCACAGCTAGCCCTTCCATGGGGAGCTGCAGCTGTCATGCAGAAGGTGAAGTTACAGACGTGGTGGCCAGGAGTGTGTACACTGTGCAAAGGGAGAGAAAAACCCTGTTATGCGAGTCCTGGTGTTACACACTAGCAGCCCGTGCATGGAGGTGTGAAGTCATGATGCTGGTGTAGAGAGAGCATGTGGGCCAAGGCATGGAAGAGTCTGGTTCTGTCATGGCTGAATCACACTGAGCCTTTCTCAGCCAGTTTCTTCATCTGCCAACTCGGGGGTTGGACTAAACCACTTCTAGTGGCTCTCACTGCCCTGGAGTTTAGCGTCTTGTCAACAATTCTAAGTGTCCATTTTTAAATATTTTTAAAGTATAACATTTATAAAATAAAATTGGGAAATAGAGAAAAGTAAAAAAAAAACAAAAAACAAAAAACAAACAAAAAAACCCCCCAGAAAACAAAACAAAAAACCCCCCCAAACTGAAAGCTACACGTAATTCCAGAAGATCAGTGTTTACCCACATAGTTTGGTGTACAACATTCTGTTGTTATAGGATACCAGTGTTTCTAGGAGACCTTGTGTTGTAAAAAAATCCATTGTAAAAATAAATGTTTCAATGGGAAAAAGAGGCATGGACTATACTCATAATAAAGAAGTAATTTTTCTTATAGGAATTTTAATAATAATTAGTTTTGTTTAAAAAAATAACACTGAATACATACCCATGAGGACCACAAAAATCTTAAGATCCTTAAGCAAATCTAAGCCAGTGGACTCTGTATACTTTTGTTTAGGAGTATGAACTTAATTTCTCTATGACTCACTGCCAAAATGTTTTAGTTTCTTGTATATTCTTCTCCTTCTCTTTCTTCTTTTCTTCTTCTTCTTCTCCTCCTCCTCCCCTTCTCCTTCTGCCTCTTCTTTTTTTAAAAAAATTTTTTTTGTAAGTAGGCTCCATGCCGGGCTTGGAGCTGGGCTCCAATGTGGGGCTTGAACTCATGACCCTGAGATCGAGACCTGAGCTGAGATCAAGAGTCTGACGCTTAACTGACTGAGCCACCCAGGTGTCCCAGTTTCTTGTATATTCTTAATACCATCATTCCTGATTTTTTTCTGAGAAAGTAAAAGCCACTGAAACAAGGCAACCATAATACATACATAATTTTTCCCTAAATGCTGATTCCAAATCTCTTTGCAAGTAAATCAGTCATGTTTTGTCCAATCGAAGTCATAAAAACTCACTTTGTATATGTTTCTATTGTTTCCGTGTATTTATGTTCTTGTTTATATAATTGGCATAATTGTATGAGTATAGTTTCTATCCTGGGAGCATTGGAGTTAGCTGCCTTGGTTTGAATCCTGTCTCTCCACTGATAGGCTGTGGTGACTTTGAGCAAGTTACTTAACCTTTGTTTCCTTGTAAGGTGGGAATGACCATAGCACCTACAGCGTAGAGATAAGACTTGCCCAGTGCTTAGAACAGTACCTGGTGATAAATGGCAGCCATTTTCAGCATCAGCATTTTATTAACCTTTTCCTAAGCCTGTAAAAAATGCTCAGAAACATTTTCTGTGGCTGTGTAATATTCTGTCCTGTGGACATATCATCATGTTAGCTGTTCCCCTATTATTGGACGTTTATTCTGTTTCCAAATTTTTGCTATTACATTCATCACAGCATGACATGCATGTTCACATGCATACACACACATACACATTTAATTTTTAAAAAATCAGTGTCTATGTAATGGCTACAGTCTAAAACCTTAGGCTTCTAGGACGAGATATTTATGGAGCTATTTAGTTTCATTGGCCACATTCTAAAAAATATAGCATGAATTTTTCATTTAGAAAATTTGAGGCATGGTCTTAATTACTTCTTAAAATGCACTAAATCAGGGCGCCTGGGTGGCTCAGTCAGTTAAGCGTCTCATTCTTGATTTTGGCTCATGTCATGATCTCAGGGTCCTGAGATGGAGCCCCACATTAGGCTCCATGACTGGGTGTGAAGCCTGCTTGGGATTCTCTTTCTCCCTCTCCCTGTGCCCCTCCCCCAGCTCATGCTCTCGATCTCTCTCTAAAATAAATAGATATTTTTAAAAATGCACTAAATCCTTTTTGTATGCTGGAGACTATGTTACACAAGGTATCATGGTTCCTCCTCCAGGAGGCTGAAGCTTTAAAGATAAGATGCAGAAAGATACAAAGAAACCAGTCAAAAAGGCTATTGTCTAAATGCAAATGGAAGGAGAGAATCTCACCAGTGCTACTTCTGAAAGCCACTGGGAAACACGGCCCCTCGGCCCCTCGGGTTGGTGGCTGGGGATTCTGAAAGAGGCTTAAGCAGTGTTGGTTTGCTATTGATTGTCCTGTGGCTATGCTGATATTGATGGTATTCTCCCCCCTACCGCCTCCCCCACCCAGGTCACCACCTATTTGCACAAAGACTACAACAACCTGTGGATTATCAAGAAACATAACACAAACGCAGGTAATGTGGTAGGGAACTGATGTTTCTTGCATTATTGGTTACTCTGAGCCATTTTTAACATTTTTCATGCCTTCAAATGGTACGGAGATGGGCATTCCTGAGCATTCTTTGGCAATACCTTTACTGATCTCAGTTATCCTTTCAACAACAATTTATTGAGCACCTACTATGTTCCAAGCACTGTTGTCAACATAGGAGGTAAGAAGTGAGCAAGACAGATAAGATCTTACTTTTTTTTTTTTTAAAGATTTTATTTATTTATTCGACAGAGAGAGAGACAGCCAGCGAGAGAGGGAACACAAGCAGGGGGAGTGGGAGAGGAAGAAGCAGGCTCATAGAGGAAGAGCCTGACGTGGGGCTCGATCCCAGAACTCCGGGATCACGCCCTGAGCCGAAGGCAGACGCTTAACCGCTGTGCCACCCAGGCGCCCCAAGATCTTACTCTTAATAGCTGTCATGTTGAAGCCAGAGAGCCCAGCCAAGGCCCACACTTAATTCAGCCTGGTTACCTGGACATGCTACCGGGGGCTGGTTGAGTAGCCCCAACTGAGGGCACACGGTGGCTACTGTCATTTCTAATGAGAGCACACTAAGCCTTGCAGACCCCAGCATATGGTACAGCTCAAGTTGTCTTGATATGCTAGAGTATTGCTGCCCACTGGTCATCTCTGGACTGGCCCAGTCAGTTGTAGATCTCAGAGCCTGTGCTGGGCTTGTCTAGCCTGGTGCTTGGGCCTTCACTCAGTACCTGCTGACCTGCCCCTGACTGGCCTGGGCAAAGCTGCTCTGAAGCACACTTAATGGGTTCTTGGGGCTTTATGGCATGGGCTATATCCAGATCTTTCTTTGGTCAGGGAGCTAGCTACCCGCAGGCTGTGCCTTCTACTATAGCTGAGAAGAGAACAGAGGGCATCTTCTGCTCACCTCTGAGCCCCTGCTGATTGTCCTGTGTCCCAGGCATTCTCTATGACTCCTCCGTAAACCCCACCTGGCTGTCCGCCTTTCTTGAGTCAGCTACTCCTGAGCTTTTTGTGTGGTAGTGGGTGGCTATTCATCTAAATTCACCTTCTTTTTTCCTTTCCCCACCTCATATTGCTGCGGTCTTGAGACTAGAAATGTGGCGCACACAACCACTGTCTCTGCCTCAGTAATATACGTTAGGACACCATTCGTCAGAGTCTGTTTCTGTCCCTTTATAATACCAGTATTGATTGTTTTGGTCCAATAGGACAAACGTAAGTGGCCTATCACAATGAGGGGTTATGAAGCAAGACCACTTTACTTCTAAAATTATGTGGCCATGAACCAAATTTGGAACATCTCTGATCTGTTATTCGATGTGGCTTCTAGTGTAAGGTGGTTGCATTTCACCCAAGGAACTAAGGCTGTGTGTGAAGGCAGAGAGCTACAAGCACTTTGGGAAGTGGGAGCCATACAGATTCAGGTCTTTGTGTTCTTTTGGTAGTTTACATGTTTCTAGGAATTTATCCATTTCTTCTAGGTTGTCCAGTTTTTGGCATATAGTTTTTCATAATATTCTTTTGTGATTGATTGTATTTCTGCACTGTCGGTTGTTACTTCTCCTCTCCCATTTGTGATTTTGTATATTTAGGTCTTTGTGTTCTTGATGCTAAAAACGCTTCTCCCCCCACATCCATGTAAAATGAAACTTCCCTCCCACTGACCTACTTGATTTGTCACCTTTGCTTATTAATCTTTTTCGGAGACCTTAAAGTCCACATAGGAGTGGGCATCTTTACACTTGAGTTCTCTTAAAAACTAGTGATTTGTTCCGGCACATTTCTCTTTCCTGGCCTTGAATGTTAGTGTCTTCTGTTTGGGACAGAAGTTTGCAAGGATCTTTTTGTGTTGCTGGTTATTGTCAGCTCCTTTGCCATTGTCATTGCCTTGCTAGACCTGATCGGACTTGGTTTCTAGATGTTGTGGTCCCTTTCTTTTGTCACTTCATCATTTTCTTTGCCTCACACTTAGCAATTTTGTTGCCAGAGACAGGATAATGACTGACAAAATTTGCAGCATGTAACATTGGACTCTGAGGAGAGCTAGGCATATGGTCCTTTACATGGAATTAATTTTTGGAAAACTGTGCTTTTAGTATTAAAAGGAAAATCTTATTATTTGACTTCTCAGCTTAAAAACCTTCCTATGGAGGCTTTGGTGCCTGTCAGATAAAGACCACATTTCCTATCCGGACATGCACCGTCTGGCCCTACTTGTTCACAACCTCATCTATTCCCACGGTCTTTCCTGTCCCCCCCCCCTCACCACACCCTACCCACTCATATGAAACCATTTGCTATCGGTCAGTGCATTTTGTTCTTTCATACATCTGTGCCCCACTTGTTGACCTGACAAAATTCTCCTCTCCTTGAAGAGTCTTTTCAAGCATATCTCTGAGATACCCTTCCTTGAGACAGCGAGGGGCCCTTTCTCTTTATTCTCCCAGCACTCTCTCTATACCTCTGGCACCGACCGTATTATACTATAACTCTTTACCTGTACGCCCTCAATTCCTACTAGCCTAATGAGTAAATGATTTCAGATATCAATGCTTGTTTCTTCTTGGCAGATCCCCTGGACCCTTCCTTCCCAGTAGAGTTTGTAAGACATGGAGACATCATTCGGCTAGAACACAAAGAGTAAGTGAATTTGCTGTCTGGGATGAGTGAGTGGTATGGGCACCAATGGTAAGGAGTTCTGCAAAGCTGGAAATAAACAGAAGTCAGATTTGGATGAGGTTCTAGTAAATGGAACAAGGCTGCTGTGCTAGATGGGAAAGCCATTTTATGAAGTCTGGTGAAATAAGCAGGCCAGTTTTGTCCACCTGTTTTGGCTTTGGGGAGCTTTGAACGTTGAAGGTACTGTTCAGTTTTCCTTTTTCCAGAGGAAAAAAAAATATTTGAGTTACCCAATGCTTCTTCTCAATTGGCTGCCTTTCGGAAGATGTAGAAGTCTGTTTCTGAGAATATGGCAAGCTGGTTTATTTAAGCAGTGTTCTCACTGAAAATGACAAAAAATGCTGGAATAACATGAAAACATCTTAAAGCATCAAAGAGCTGACAAGGCAGTAGGGAATTACCAGGCCAAAACCTAAGTGAAAGGGGGCAGGGGGAAATCCAGAGAAATGAGTGGGGGATGCTGCAGCCACTTCTGCCTTGATCCCACAACCTTGAGTTTCAATCTTTGGTTTTGACTGCCCCTTGAGAGAAAGAGTTGTAAATTCGAAGCTCTAGGCTCACCCAAAATGGTAAATTTATTAAGTGATTCTTCCCCCAAACTTGAGACCCCAAAGGGCTTGAGCAGGAGGAGCAGGGTTAAGGAGGGGCTATCTCTGGTTCCTGAAAAGTTGTAACTACCAATTGATCCTCACGTGGAGTTGTGGTCCAAATTAATTTCATCTGGATGGTCTCAAAATCTTTAGGCCATGGATTTAAGTGCTATAATCCTAGACTGGTAATATTTTCTAGGTGCCTGGCTAAAAGCAGATGTAAATCCTCTTTTGGGAAAGAGATTGCCATCCATTCCCATAAATAGTTTTTCAGTGACAGTGAATAGTACATAGTAAAAAATAAGCACACAAGGAAATAGGGCACCATGTGCAAGAGCGAACAGTTACAATAGATAGCAGAAGCAGCCCTGCAAAAATTTTGTATACTAGAAACATCAGATATGGTGTTTTTAAAAATCAGGGATTATGTATATAGAAAAACTATAAGCAGTGTTTTTTTCCTAGTGGGATTATGGTTACTTTTTAATTTTTATTATTTATTACTTAATAAATTTCATTTTGTTTTATTAACAAATTAAAAGTTCTTTATTATTTATTGTTAAATTTTATTTTTGGAAATTTCCAGAATTTTTTAATGAACACTTATTTCTTTTTTTTTTTTTTTTTTAAGATTTTATTTATTTATTCGACAGAGAGAGACAGCCAGCGAGAGAGGGAACACAAGCAGGGGGAGTGGGAGAGGAAGAAGCAGGCTCATAGCGGAAGAGCCTGATGTGGGACTCGATCCCGTAACGCCGGGATCACGCCCTGAGCCGAAGGCAGACGATTAACCGCTGTGCCACCCAGGCGCCCCTGAACACTTATTTCTTATCGTGGATAAAAGTAAGAATTATTGGGGCGCCTGGGTGGCGCAGTCGTTAAGCGTCTGCCTTCTGCTCAGGGTGTGATCCCGGCATTCTGGGATCGAGCCCCACATCAGGCTTCTCCGCTAGGAGCCTGCTTCTTCCTCTTCCACTCCCCCTGCTTGTGTTCCCTCTCTTGCTGGCTGTCTCTCTCTGTCAAATAAATAAATAAAATCTTAAAAAAAAAAAGTAAGAATTATTATAAAAGTCACAAAGTAAATAAAAGCCAAATTAATCCCCCTTCCCCCACAGATCCCCACTTTGTAAAACTGTGATGAGGACAGAAAGAGTAAACTGGAGGGAGGAGGCCTACCTGGCTCAGGCATACCTAGATTACAAATTCTAATTTCTTCTCCCCAAAGCTGCCTCATGAGTCAGGCAAGCTAAGTGCTTCAAAGCCACCAAATGTGGTCATCCCCCCCAGTGCTGAAGTTCACCCCTTTCTTGGGATGGAGTCCAGGACTCCTACCATCTGTCCCTGTTCGTTTGGGCAATTCTCTGATTCTCTGGATGTTTCTTGTGAGTAAATATGCAAGACGTTCCTGATATGTTGGATTTTATAGCTCAGATTCTAATTTTTCTTGCACTAACTAATGACTCTGAATATCCTCAGTAAAAGAGGAGAAGTTGCTCGTCTCCAGGGTAATGGCGTTACTCTCTCTTAACTTCTAGGACTTCTCGGAACCTGCACAGTCACTATCATGAGGCCCCCCTGACCCGGAAGCACTATCAGGTCACTGGCTATGGCATAGTAAGTGAGCAACTGGAATGTGAGCAGACTGTAAAAAATTGTGGGGCCTGGCTCAGGGCCACGTAACAGAACATATCCTCCCCGGAACTCTGGAATGTTCCTAAGGATGACAGGCTACACAGGGACTTTATGAACATTGGGAACTTTTTGTCTAGGCTTGCTGTGGGAAAAGCAGCCTGTGAGTCTGTTTGTCTCCATTGCTCCCCTCCCATAATAACCATGCCATTTTTATGTTCTGACACTTAATAAATGTCACATATGAATACTATTTGGGTCCCTGTTTAAATCACATTGGACATAGAAGACGTGGACCCACAATATGATCCTAGGTGAATATATAAGTTTATTCTTTGCCAGATCCCGAATCCACATTGGCTATATTTTTAAGGATTACTTCCCTGTTCTGCAGGGGGATGTTAACCACATTGCTTTTGGATTTTTTACTACCTTGGGGTGATGCAGTTAATAGAATAAGAAGCTCTAGGAGTACTTATGGCTTGGGGAGTGACTTGGAAACAAAACAAACTAGAGAGGGCAGCTAGACTTAGGACTATCTTATGCTCCCTTGCAGGGGCTTTGGTGCATCAGTAAAGACCCTGGGTTCCTTAAGGTGCACTTCCCAACCCTCCTTCTGTTTGCTTATCCCCCAGTACAAGAGCCATAGCTCATCTCTTTCTTGTGGGCATGTCCCGAGGAGAATTAAGACACAAGTGTCTTAATTTCCAAAATAGAATCTCCAGGCCAAACCTTTCTGGCTTAAATGAGTGAGTGTCCAGATGGCCAAGTAATGGGTACAAATGGCCCAAACCTATTTCTGGATGTGGTGATGTCTTGAGTTTGGTTTAAGAGCAGAATTTAAACTCTAGGCCTGTGAAATGAAGAGTTGGACTGCAGGCTGCAGGAGTTACACTGCTTTTCTTAGTTGTGGTAGGGAGTGCTGGGGGAATGTCCATCATGTGGGATGTTTCTCTGGCCCTCTCGTTCCCCTTCCCACCTCATCCACTGAGGCCTGTTTTGTCTTTGACCTTTGTAACATGGTGGCATCGGAAAGGTGGCAGTCTCCCTTTCCTGACACATCTTCTCTAAAGTCATCTTACTTTCTTTGTATTTTTTCCTTGATTTACATGGCAGAATGGGACAGGGGACTCAAATGATTTCTGGCGGATTGAGGTTGTAAACAGAAGATTTGGAAACCGGATCAGAGTGCTAAGAAGTCGCATTCGCCTCATCCATCTGGTCACAGGTTGTGTCCTGGGCTCCTCGGGAAAGGTCTTGCCTAAGTGGTGAGTCTCTGGGGTTTTGATTTCCCAACGGAGGCTCATGCTTCTCCTTTCACACTACAAGGAGTATACCAGAAGCTTCTGTTTCCCAATTGTCAATGTTCACTTCATGTCTTCTTATTTTTAGTGGTGGATGGAGGGAGAAAAGGCATCACGTGTGTTACAGAGCACAGA
This sequence comes from Ursus arctos, assembly GCF_023065955.2. NCBI lineage: Eukaryota > Metazoa > Chordata > Mammalia > Carnivora > Ursidae > Ursus > Ursus arctos. The sequence goes on from NW_026622930.1 coordinate 24,109,769, forward strand.
ACTCCAGAGTTCCTTTGGTATTTTATGTGTTCTGAGAGTTGAACAGAATAGTTGTTCATCTGGCTTGGACCTTCCAAATACTCTGGGCCTTTCTAAAGTGGGAATACTCTATGCTGGACTCTTCCTAGGATAGTCATGGAATATAAAAGAGTGAGGTTGAGAAAAGCATGGCCACTGGGTTGAAAAGAGCAGGGTTCTATAAATTTAAGAGATTGTGCGACTCTCTGGTGAGTTTCATGTCTTCTGAGAGACCTCTGTGACTGCTTTTCACAGGGGCTGGGAACAGTTGGAAGTTACTTGCACCCCATACCTAAAGGAAACCCTCAACTCTATCTGGAATGTGGAGGACCATATCAATCCCAAATGTGAGTGAGATTACTTCCTGGAAACATTTATAAGTAACTCTTGTCTTAGAAAAATCAACCTTCATAGATTCTGCTGCTACTTTATCTCGCTGTCATTTCCTGCCTTTTTTGAACCTAGTCTCTTCATACGAGTTGTCTCAACAGGTAGCTCCTTTTCCTTCCCATCCATGTCAACTCCCCATCCTCCTTAAACTCCCCCTAGAGTGATCAGTGACCTCACTGTGGACCAGTGTTTCCTCGTCCCATTTTCCTTGCCTCTTGCTAGATCTGACGCTTCTCCTTGCCACCTGCAATGCAGGTCCACCTGTCTTGTCTCCTTCTGGGCTTTTCTGTCCCCTGCGCGGGGATACCTCCCACCCTCAAGCTTAGAGCAGGCTGGTACTTTCCCTTTATGCCCCTGTGTAGAGCTCCTCCCCTCCCCATAGCCAGCTAACACTTTTACAGAAAGCGGTGGCCATAGTCCTTGATCTGAGCCCCAGTATCTGTACTCCCAGGCTCCAATTTGACGATTCTACATCAGTGTCATCTTCAACTTGGTAGTCTTTGGATCTGTCATTTGTCCTCCTCAACCACCCCTTTTAAGCATCTGCTTGATTTCCCCTCTCTGTGCTTCCCATTTCATTCTTCTTGCTACCTAATTTAGCCAACCAGCTAATTAATTAACTATTAAACAACTCTTTAGTGAGTACAGTGGGAAGCCTGGGGGCCCCAGGGATACACTGGTGAATGAGGTGTACTTGGTCCCTGTCCTCACAGACCAGCCTAGCAGGGAGAGCAACATTTGAGCCTGTACTATAATGAAGGGTGATGGTGCCAAGAGTGGTGGCAATGCTGGGGACAGGCCTCATTGTCTCTTGCTTTTGTATTTCTCCAAATGCCTCATGAGGGCTTCGCACAAGCTGAAGGAACGATCAAGAATTGGGCCAAGCTTTCTTCTGTCTCCTTAACACTCTAATCTACTCGTTAGCCAACACATCAGAAAAGCTACACTCGGACTCCAGGTGTGGTGTTGGTACCATGGACAGCTGTGACAATGTGTGTGTGACCAAGGTTTTCTTCTCTGTCCCCTCTTTGTCTAGTGCCAAACATCAGCCTGGATGTGCTGCAGCCCAGTTTTCCTGAGATCTTGCTGGAGTCCCACATGGTGATGATCCGGGTACTGTGACCCTTTCTCATTGGAAGGCTTCTCTATGAGCTCTTGGCCATCCACAAATTTGCATCACAAATCAGTAACCATGGTATAGATCGACTGTCCCCTGGTGGAGGACTTTGAAAGGGTCTCGCTTCTGGTTTACTTGGTCTTCAAAGGCATTTCCCTTATTGCAGAATGATGACGGTGATGATGATGACGATGGTGACGACAACAGACATCAGTGCACACTTACATAGCTCTTATGTGCCAGGCGCCACTCTAAGCGCGGTGCCGCACTAACTTATTCAGTAGTTATCACAGTCCTATGGGGACTCTTGTCCCCACTTTACAGATGAGGGAGTCGAGGCACAGAGAGATTAAAGAACTTGCCCAGGGTCACGGAACTAAACAGAAGAGATGGATCCGGGCTTCAGAGCCGGGCTGGCAGGCTTTCAGAGTCCGTGCTGGTCACGCCCACATTCTGCTGCTTCGAAGTGATTCTCAAATCTCTTCAAATGGCAGAGCCCCTGAAAACCAGAGTGCTCTTGGTTGAAGATCTTGAGACATCGATAGCTCATTCTATCATATGAAATTGGAATAAATTAGGATGACTAGCTGGTCTGAGCATGTGGTTTATCTGCAGCATAAAATTCCCAGCATGAGCCCACTCATGTCCCCAGACTGTTCAGGGGGCGTGGCTGAGTCTTTTGTAGGTTTTGTAAGACTCATGGTTGGTCCTTGCCATCATTAGTATCTGACAGCAGTCCTAGCCTCAAAGCTGTAAGAACAATTGAGAGAGGAGATCTTTAAGTTGAGAAAGTTCTACCCACTAGCTTAGCTTCTCCCCTGTGCAGTAGAGAAAGCCTGCTGCAGTGTTGATGTGTAGGGGAAAGCCAGTGTCCTGCAGGAATGGTGTTTAGGAATCACTGTATCTTCAGCCAGGTATGTGATGGCCACTCCACACACAGGGGTGCAGAGAGGTATAGTGCTGGTTATTTGTCCCCTGCTGAGCATTGTCAAGAGGACTTTCCTGGAAGTGATTATGTAAGCTGTACTGAGTAAGTATAGTTGATTTATTTCACCAGATTAGATAAAAAAAATTCAAATTTTGTCATTTCTGCACATTCGAGGTGATGACTTGACATTAAGTGATCTCTGGGTCACTTCTTCTCTGACTCCCTGCTTGTAGCTGTCACTGTGGCCTGATGACATAGCTCTTTTGAATATGTGCCTGTCAGTCAAAATATCATTCCATGTCTGGGTAAGAATTTTAAGACTAAGTCTAAATAGTCTCATTTCTTCTTTCATTATCTAAAAGGTAGAGCCAGAGAGTAAAAGGGCATCAGGGAACTTTCGTATTCAACCAACGTAGAGTCAGGGTGGGGAGAGCGATCAAAATAGTCCAGATGACGGAAACTGCACGGGAGAGGGCTTTTCTGCCTGCTGAGTCGAGGGTCTGAGCTCTGTGCAGAGAAGGCTGCCTTGCCTGCTGAGGTCAGCTAGAATGAGCCCGCTCTAGAGTTTAAGCATAGAGAACGATGTGTAAATGCATAGGCCTGTCATGGTTACAGACTTTTCCTCCCTTCCATGTCTTGGATTAGTAAAGGAGCTGGATTTCTGAGATTAATGCAGTGAACAGGATGCCCCTGGTTGGTTATAGCTCTGGCTGGAGTCCCCGAGTCTGGGACCGAACTGTAGTAGTTTGAAGGAATCGATTTCCTTTAGCAGCTCCTCTGGGGCCCAGGATGAGTCATTCTTCGTTCTGAGCCCTTCAGTGGAGAAACCCTGACCTAACTCATAGCACCTCACTTCTGTTCTCGGGAAGTGTCTTCTCAATTTGTTCTGATAATGAGGCTGCCACCACTCCTGGTGCTTAGCATCCAGGGTCCTGATCTTTTCCTTCTTGTTTTTGAAAAGCCCTGATTTTGGTGTGTACAGACTGTACACCCAAGTGTTGGACAGTCTCGGCTGCTGGATTAAAGGGGCTGAGTCTGGGTCCTTCAGGCTAAAGTGTGCACTCTGAACGGCTGTACTGTCACTCCCAGTGGGTAAAATGTATTCTTGGGAGGCAGAAACCCCTTAACTTTTTAATGTGTGAAGCGTAGGTAGTCATCCAATATATAAACACGTTTACTGTAGAGCCGTGGTATTCAATATCATGGGAGGCATTTAGAAACAAAAAGTCTAAAAATCCCCAGGAAGGGCAAGAATGAAAAAAAAAAAAGTTGAGAAACACTAGACTAAAGTAACTTTTTCCAAGTTCAGGAACTCATCAGAGTGTCTGGTTTTGTGTTTGAAATTGGCCTCCAGAGGGAACAAGTACGCCAGCCTGATTTTGTATCTGTCTCCCACTAGCCCTCTTGACACCTTCTACTTGGTCTAGAAGACAGATTATCTGTTTTGTGCTCACAGGAAACGGGTCCTTCTTTTTTCTCTCAAGCGTAGTGGGTCTGAATGTACGGTCTCTGGTGGCAGTGCAAGCTTGTGTGTTGGCAGAGTAAGGCAGTCGTAGGCAGGTGAACAGTGACTGAGAACGAGCACCAAATTCTTCCCTGCAAGGGAGGGAGACGGGGGAGGTTTCTCTTGACAGGTGGGTATCTGTCAGAGATGCCCATTCCTCACATTTCCGTCAGCTCTCTAGATCTCTGCCTTGACTAGCTTCTTTTCTGCCACTTTCCTGCAGGGGAACAATGGCCTCAAACCCAAGGACAATGAGTTCACATCCAAACCCTGGCACTGGCCTATCAACTATCAGGTAGGTCTCGAGGCTAGAGCTGCTCCCAGGAAATGGAGCCAGAAAAGAGACCATTGAGGCTTGGTGAGGGTGGGGTGGGCCAACTGGGCAAGGCCTGACGTGGCATGAGGTGGCCAGAGACAGGGCTCTGTTTTCTGTCCTGGTTCTGACCTGGCCTTCCCAGAGAGCTCACATAGAATCGGCACTTTCTGAGCCTCCTGCCCAGGCTCCCTGTCTGGAAGGGAACTGGTCTTCCTCTCCGCCGCAGCACATGTGGCTGGGATGCACTGGGCCGTGGATCAGCAGTGTGTCCTCTGTCCCGCAGGGCCTGCGCTTCTCAGGGATCAATGATACAGACTTCCGCGTGTATCTGCTCGGCAACCCGGTGAGTGCCCTGCAAGCTCCCTACGTGGGCCCTCAGCCTGGGAACTTGGGGGGCTGTGGCTCTCCTCTCACCCGCCTATTCTCCTTCCCATGCAGGTGGTTTGGTGGCTGAATCTGTTGAGCATTGCCCTCTACCTCCTCTTGGGGAGCATCATTGCTGTCGCTGTGCAGAGAGGGGCACGCCTGCCTGCGGAGGTTGAAGGTCGGTGCCTTGGGCTGGCTCTCCCCCGACCTAGCAGCTGGCCGGCGCCTGTACTGCTGATGGGCCCTTCTGCCTTCACCCCCCTTTCCCCTCTCCTTCGCTTTTTAAAGCTCAGTCACCAAATGCCCAGTACCGTGTTAAACACTCCATCCTCCCAGCAGCCCTGGAGAGTAGAACATTCTTACCCCCATTTTATGGCTTAGGAAGCAAAGGCACAAAAAGAAGAGACTTACCCAGGACCTATACTAGTAAGTGTAGAGCTGAGGTTCAGACCCAAGTAGTCCGAATTTAGAGCCCTCACTTTGTACCTCAGTGCTCTGTATAGAGCTGCCCACCTTTTCTCCTCTGTCGCTCTGTGTCCCGTGGCCCTGTCCTCTGGTGGCGTGGGGACCACAGCCCCTGAGATGTTCCCCTGTGCAGCTTCTGTGTGAACTGCCACAGCCCTAGACCCCCCCCTCCCCTCCATCCTCATCTCTGACTTCATCTCTGCCCTGTCTGCCACTGCAGAGATCTGTGCGGCAGCAACGATGGGGGAGATGGTGGTGGGGTGGGGGCAGCTGTCTGTGGGGCGTGCCGCGTCTTGGTTTCTTTAGAGGCTGGGCTGCCTTCTGCTGCTGTTCGGTGCACCTGCATGGGTACCAAGGCCTCTCCAGGCAGATGCTGAGCCACACTCTCGGGGGCCAGCTGCTCGTCTCGTCCAGCGACTGTAGGCTTGCTCAGCGGCTTGCTGAGTGTGCTTCAGATGAGGGAGGCAGGCCCAGTAAGGGCACGGGGCATCGTCTAGCCACCCAGCAAGGGAGGGGCAGAGCTGGACGAGAGCCTGGGGTCTCTGCCCCCTCCCTGGCTGCTGACCAAGCTGTGCTGCTTGGGGCCCAGGGCTGTCCCAGGTCCTGTTGCAAGGAGGCGGTCAGCTCCTGCTCGGCTGGATGCTGCATTACTTCCCATTCTTCCTGATGGGCCGGATCCTCTACTTCCACCACTACTTCCCGGCCATGCTCTTCTCCAGCATGTTGACAGGTCAGCACTGCCTACCTGGACTCGGGTGAGAAGGGTGGGGGAGCAGCACTGAGGGGGTTCTGTCTGCTTCCTGACCTGGGTGGCTTCTTAGTGCTGCATCCCGGGAAGTCATCCTCTGACAGACCGGTGCTAGCTCTGTCTCTCTTCTTTCTTCTAGGGATTCTGTGGGATACTCTCCTGCGGCTCTGTGCCTGGAGTCTGGCCTCCTCTTCCCTGGCCAGGGGCGTATATGTGGTGGGACTCTTGAGCCTGCTCCTGGGAACTGCCTATAGGTGAGTATCCCCTACCCCTTGCATTGCGGCCCCCCTGCTCCCCACCCACAGCTCTGATGCCTCTGCCTTTGATGCGTCTTAGAATCCCCTGGGGTGCTTTTAAAGCATGCTGGTGCCTGGGCCCCATCCCCAGAGGCTCTGATTCAATGGAGCCAGTTTTCAGAGCTCCCTAGGTGACCCTAAAGTGGAGCCGGATAGGAGAAACCTGGCGCTAGCTGCGCCTTCTTTCTTTTTGCCCATGGGTCCCAGCTTTTGTGCCACCCCAGCATACCGGCTGCCTCTCTTTAGTCATCTTGGCTCCCCACTGGACAGCCCTAGAGGGGGTGGGGAGAGGGGTGTGGGGTGTGGCTCAGAATAACTGGAAGGAGGGTGTTGTTTGGCAAGACTCACCACCCCCGCTTCTTGCCATCCTCACAGATCCCCTATTGAGAGTCACTGGCCTTTAGGGGCCGGGGAGGCAACGTTAAAGTGTGAACAGGAAATGATGGGCCTGTGACCTGAGGACACATGCACATTTTAACAAATACTCTGAGCCAAACAGCCATGACCAGACCCCGGGACTGGTCTCTCCCCTGGGCCTCCTGGGAGGAGCCCTTTCCTTGGTTGTCATTAAGCCAGCATCTGCTAAGCTCTCGGACTACAGTGTGCCCACATGGTGAACTCAGACATTGTGATGAGGAGTGGGTCTTGTAGGTGGAGAAGAGCTGGTAAGCTCCAGCAGGGGCTGCTGAATTTCAAAGCTCTGTGGGGCCCCTTGCCCCTGCCGAGGCACTGCGTGCCAACCGCCTCCCTCTGGATTCTCTCTTAACAGCTTCTACCTCTTCCACCCTCTGGCTTACGGGATGGTGGGTCCCCTAGCCCAGGACCCCCGAAGTCCCATGGCGGGACTAAAATGGCTCGAATCATGGGACTTTTGAGACTACTGCTACTCCAGCCTGAGTCCAAGAACTTCTGGGGACAGCCAGCTGTGCAGCCAGTCCCTGGACCCTCCCAGCTGTGGGCAAAGCCTCCCGAGGAGCCCGAGGAGTTCTGCTGCCTGCCAGGATCAAGCTCTGGGAGCATACCCCGAATTTAACCCAGCACTAGGGAGAGCCGCAGCACTGTCTACAGAGATCCCACCACTGGGAATGCCCCAGCAACAGAGGACATCTCTCAGGCCCGTTTCCCCGAGTGTGCAACATAGGAAGGATGAGTGTGTGAGAGAGTGGGCATGAGTGTGTGGGAATGGGAGGGTTCATTTGTCCATATACCTGTGGAATATAGACCGTGTCTGTGGACAAGTGGGTGTCATAAACTGTAAGAAATAGTCCAGGGCTATAGTAGTATTTTCTGGTATTTCTTTCACACTGGATTTGGTTTGAAAGCAAGAGCCATCAAAAATTCTCTGACCTCCAAGAAGGCTGAGCTCAATGGCCCTACTTTGGAATATCATCAAGGGCAGAGCAGAGGGGGCCATTAAAGCTCTGCAGCCCTTCTCTCCACAAACAAACAGAGCTGAGGGCCCCTGAGCTGGAGGGCTGGCCTCCCAGGTGCTTCCCCAGGGGGCAGCTGCTGGGAAGTCTCTGTGGCAGCAGGTGGCTGCACTTCCTGCCTGCAATGTGCACAGAGGACTGGGCTCTGGGGTGAGGCAGCCGAGAACTCATCAGCCCTTGGTTCCTTGCTCTCCGAGAATATCACATGATGACTGGTGGGAGGAATGGCGTCCTAGCCTTGGCTGCTCTGTGTTCCCAGGCCCTGCGTGCCAGAGGTGGTTTCTTGCTGTGCGTCCTTTTCCCTCTGCATCCAGCCTGGCTACGAGGTGGGGCAGATGCATTCTCCGCATGGTTGGGGGAACCTTTGGGGCCCCTTGGCAGCCGAGGCTGGTGGGCAGCAGGGCAGGGAATCTCTGGTGCTGGGCTGGGCTCCCAGTGGGCTGCTGCAGCCCAGCTGGGTTGATGTTCCTGTCACTCATGAGGTGTTCCCCACTTTTACTTCTCTAGTCTTCCCTGCTGCCCTGGATGCATTTCATTTCATTTCCCTTTCTCTGTGTCACTGTTTCACCGACCTCTTTCTCCCAAAGACCAGAGCACCTAGAAATGCAGCAAAGCATCTACTCTCTACCACTTTAAAGCCCAAGCAAGAAGCTCAGAGCCGCTCCTTTCACTTCCTCCCCAAATGGAAGAGATTCAGAAAACCCTTGGGTCAGAACCGACCCAGCCTCAGGCCCGCTCTTCAGGCCGCCTGCGTCCTGCCGTGCATGACAGAGTGTTTTGTCTCTGGGGACTGTGATGCTTCCAGGTTTAATGATGAGGCTCTGCCACACTTCATCTTCCCTCCTCTATAGCCCCCACCAGTTCTGACAGGGTCAGAGCTCTTCAGAGCATCTTCGGGAGGCGGTTGCCACGGAGACTGGAAATTGGGCCCAGGGACAAGCTGTGCAACGTACTGGGCGGTGGGGAGGGAAGCTTCTGGCCATCCTTAGCCGTTCAGACCAGCCATCATTAATGTTAATAGAGGAAATGCAGCAATGTCAAAAGCAAGGCAGTTTTGTTAATTAGATCTGGGGTGTGATGACCTCCCTCTCCCAGGGCTGCAACCCTCTTGACTTCCCCTGGCAGGAAGTGCTGCCTGTGTGCTGAGTATGGGCTGTGGGCTTAATTGCGCTTCTGGAAGGGGAGGAGAGCAGGGATGGAGAACCTCTGCTCACCCTTTCTACCGCACCACTGTCCCTCCTCCCCAAAGATGGAGTTGGTTTCTTCTGAGCTGGGTGTGGGTAGCCATCTGGGTGGGTTCTCCTGGAGGGAGAATGCAGGAGTGTGTGCTTGCTTCTCAGCCAAGAACAGTGGCCCCGTGACAACTGGGACGTGGCTGAGGTCCCCTCGTACCTTCTTATTTGCTACTAGGAACTTTTTGGAAGGGAGGAACTCTCAAGGAGCCAGAGGGGCAGCCACTCTGAGTGAGGGTGAGGAAGGAGAAAGCTCAGCCAGCTTCCTGCCCATGGCTCCCTCCTAATTTGGCTACACCGGGGACAGAGGGTTCCTCTGTCTCTTCTGCGTTCCAAGGATGAGAGAAGAATTGTTGGCTCACTCCCTCCTCTTCCTCTTAGCCCAGACTGGCAGACACTTCCTGAGGACAAGGCTGTATGGGTTGATGCAGCTCCCGGTGCTCAGGTTTGGTCGGTGGAAGACGCTGGGGAGAGGGGAGATCAAGGTGGTGCTCTGAGTGTGGGCTCCAGTGCCCAGGAATTGGCGGAAATGTGACACGCCCCACACACCTGCTGGTGGAGGAAGAAGGTGTTTGTTAGCCCAACCTCCAGCCAGCTTTTTGAGCCACGATTTTATATATAAAAAATAGTTTCCACGGATAATCAGAGGCCATTTACTTTTGTAATAAATAGCTCTTGTTTTGAATGCCATGGTGTTTTTCTTTTCCTTAATTGAATCTGACTTTCCTTCGGGTTCCCAGAAAGAAGACAGGAATGTTTTGAGTGCAAGAACCATTCCACTGTGTCTCAGTGTCTGAGGCCATTCTAATTTGAGCAGAGCCCCTGGCTGGCCAGGTGAGCCTCGTTACCCCGGGGGGCATTTGGGCCCTCACATGTACAAGGTTACTTGAGTAATGTTGGTTGTACTTTTGTTTTAACTTATTCCAAAATAAGTAGGAAGCTGGACCTTACTTTTTCTCTTGTAACCCGCCACACAGTAGGGCAAGGAGCGTGAGAGAGTGACAGTCATCCACTCCTGAGGCAGCTGTGTGGCCCAGCACGGTAGCAGCTTCCATCGTGCTCACCAGAGGCCCCATCCTGGCAGGGGTCTTCTGTTACCAGGGGTGATGTGAAGGGTCCAAAGGACGTGTGTTGGCAGTAGGCAGGGAGGAGAGGAGTAGCACTGCTCTGTGAAGTGGGGGTGGCCTGACTCCCCCTCCCTCTTGGGACCAGAGTGGCTGAAGGGGGTGGGGAGGGGCTCATGCAGATCTTCAGGGGATGGAAAATGCCCAGTCGAGGCAGGTTAGAAAAGGACCAAACACTTCTTGACTGGCACAGCTTAGTTTACCAAGCTCCAACGCCTCTGTGACCCCCTATCCTCCTGAAGGCACAGTGAAGTCAGTGCTGGTTTGTCTCCATTCTACCCATGAGAGATTAAGTTATTTGCCTCAACTCCTGTGATTAGTCAATAGCAGGTCCAGGACTGCCACCAAGTTGGGCTTTTCTGCTGCTCCAGCGTGGTCCTGGGGCTGGAAGCACCTTCCCAGAACAACCTGGCAACCCTGGATCCCTTGGGGAGAAGGCCTGGGCTCAGCTCAGAGGTGTCCAGGTCTAGCACGTTCCTTCATACATGCTGCTTAATGCAGCCGCAGCTCACCCGGCAGCCGGTGTGTGCTGGTGCACCCAGCCCCGTGGTTTCCGGGGAGGAAAAAAAGCCGTGATAGGCAGTACTTGCCAATTTCCGTGGTGTAAATACTCCCACCGTGACCCATTTCAGGCTACCATCCTGATGTCACTACACGAGAGTTGGGAAAGATAGACATGCACAGCTAGCTCTCTGAAGCCATCGAAGAGCCAGCTCCAGGACACCTCTGACCCAGACCCGGTGACCTTGGCTTGGTCTGAACTATGGGCACAGCTCTTGGTCACAGCCCATCAACGTGAAGGAGGCAGTGGAGCACAGAGGCCTAGAGGATGGGCTGGAGACAGACTTGAGGGCAAAGCCTGGCCCCACTGCTTACAACTATGTGCTCTTGGACTCGTTACCAACCCCCTGGGCTTCTATTTCCTCAACAGTGGAACCAGATGACAACAAATGGTACCTGCTTGATAGAGGTCTTGTGAGGATGAAGAGTGAATGACATAAAGATCCTTGCAAAGCATCGGGACAGGAGTGCTCGGTGGGTGCTAGCTCCGTTACTGTCGGCAGCTCCACCTCGGTGACAGCACCCGTCTAGAGCAGCACTCAACTCTCCTCCGTTAGAATCTGCCGCCCAAGTCCTGGGCAGATGCCAGGCAACGAAGGGAGAGCCTGTGACTTCTTCAGCCCTCAGAGACGGACTCAGACCCTCCATGTCCTGGTTGGAATACCCACCCTCCCCCCGGGCCCTGCATTGGCCCAGCCAGGTTCTCAGGCCTTTTTTCCAGGGAGGCAGAGATTACAGGGCACTTAGCCCCCTCCTCCCGCCTGGCTTGAGACGGGCAGAGTGAGTGCTGACTCCACCGCTTACCAGCTAAAGCCATGAACGGCAATTAACAGACCCAGACCCCGTCCAAAGGAGAAAGGAGGCAAGAGGGTCCCAAGTATAGACTATTGCCAGGAAGTGCACACTGGGTGGAGTGGGAAGCCTTAGATAAGCCAGGTGGCCTGCACAGAGCACAGGGCATCTGGGCACTGAAAGGTGAAAGTCACCAGAGACCTATGTGGCCTTCCCCGCATGACCTGTTGACCTGGCTGCAGGGCCATGGATACCAAATGAGAAATCTAGTCCCAGAATAACCTAGTGTTCCTCTCCCTTTTGCCCCCAGTCCCTTTGTGCTCTTACTTGGGGATCTCGGTTGGACTCTTTAGGACACAAGCCAGGCTGCCTTACCATTGCTCTCCTGCTCAGCCAGGAGACCCCAGAGATGTGTGGGGACACGGGGAAGAAAGGAATAAGGTGTACTCCAAACTCCTGGGCATGGAGCTTCAGCCTGTCCGTGACCACTGGCCCAAATATCATCTTGTATCCATGGAACCAAAGGAGGTGGGTGGAAAGGCCCCTAGAGACCCCACTACCCGACCCCCTTACTGAGGACACTGAAAGAAGTAGGGAGGATAACAGGAGCTAGCTAGGCTCAGGAACTGGAAATAATGAAGGATAAATGAAGGTTTGGCTCTCCAAAGCCTGGGCCACTAGCACTGGGCTGGGGCCGGAGGAACTTTAATGCTTGAAAGAGAAAGGCTTTGGGGTGCCTGGGTGGCCCAGTCGGTTAAGCCTCTGACTTGATGTTTGGCTCAGGTCATGATCTCAGCGTCCTGGGCTCTAGCCGGCTGTGGGGCTCCTTGCTTAGCGGGGAGTCTTCTTTTCTCCCTCTCCCTCCCCCTCTCGTACCCCCTTAAAAAGAGAGAGAGAAACAGAAAGGCTTAGGCCTGACAGGTGGTCAACTGCAGACTCTGAATGGCAAGCATGAGACTCCGCTACCCGAGCTTCTATTTAAAGTCCATTGAAAATCATGGAATAGTAGAATGCTGGAACTTCACTCGCTCAGTGTCCAGGTATTGCTGTGGTCACAGCTGCTGTGCCCCAGACCTGGTTCTGGCCAAGCAGAGCTGGGGCCAGAACTGCAGCTGACAGATTGTTAAGATGCTGTCTCAAGAACCCCCAGGCCTGGCTGGAAATGGCAGCGGTCCTGGGCCTGTCCCTAAGGCTGAGAGCCCTGGTGGCCCCATGTGCAGGGACAGGGTTGGGGGTGGGGGGATGCTTCGGTCAGACCCAGAGTAGGGCAGAGGGCCTCTCCAGCCTCAGCCTGGTCACACAGGCTGGTGCTCGCATCCCCTGGTCCCACGTCGGGGCAGAAGGAAGAACCTGGGCCAAGGGGGTGGCAAACTCTAATGCCTCCAGGTAGCGCGGGAGGGAAGTTTGTGGAGAGGCGGCACAGGCAGAGCCTACCTAAAGCGATCAAATTCAGTTGGAGCCCTAACCAGCAAGGGGTGAAATCATCACCAGTTTCCAGATGAAAAACTGAGGCCCAGAGAGGCTCGACGATTTCTGTGAAGCTCTGAAGGCCAGGCGTTTCCCGGGCCACCAGGTCGTCCCTGGCCACAGCCGGTTGCCCAGAGATGAGCGCCTTGACGGACGGCGGGGGGGCGGGGGCCGCGGTTGCTTTAAAGCGCCCGGGCCGGGCGGCGCGGGGCGGGGCGCTGTCGGAGCCGCGGGGCGCAGGGCGCAGCGGCCGGAGCGGGGTCCCCGGAAGCGCCAGCCCGGCGGGCACGGCGGGGCGCCTCCACCTGGGGCGGGGAGGGAGCGGCGAAGGCCCCCGCCCGGCTGAGGGGAGGGGGCCGTAGGGGGCGCAGAGTGGCCCGCGTCGCCGCGGAGATGGCGCGGCACGTGCGGTGACGGTGCCCGCGCCCCGAGGGTCCCAGCCTCGCGCCCCGCGTCGCCGGGCGAGCATGGAGCGCCCGGAGCCCGAGCTGATCCGGCAGAGCTGGCGGGCGGTGAGCCGCAGCCCGCTGGAGCACGGCACCGTGCTGTTCGCCAGGTGAGGGCTCCCCGAGCGCCCCGGGGGTACGGGTGGCGGGTGCCTCGCCAGGAGTGGGCTCCCGGCGGCTGGACCGGCGCCAGCGGAGCGAAGATTGGCCCGCTGCCCTGGCGCCGGGGCGCCTCCAGATGTGCGCCAGAGGAGCGGGAACGGCGACGGGTGGCGCAGCCCCTTGGGCGCTTCCCCCCCCCCCCCCGCCACGGGGGGCGCGTTTGCGGCGACTCCCCGGGGGGGGGGCAGGCGGGGGTCGTCCGGGGCGGATCTCCTTACACTCTGGCCAGGAGGCGCTGGTCTCCGCGCTGCGCCCCCTCCGTGGTTCTGCTCCTGAGTTCAGCCCTTGGGTGGTACCTGAAGGGGTGCCCCGAGGGCTCCTGCGGGGAGGCTGTGCCAAGGCCTCTGGACCGAGGGCGCGGTCCAGGCCCTAGGAGTGACACGGCCAGCAGCCAACAGAAGGATAAATCTTTCCGAGGAAGGGACCAGGCTAGGACCAGAGAACCACCAGGGAAGGAATGACAGACCCCCATGTTTCACCACTGGGGAGAGGGGTGAGGGGTGCGCAGACCCCAAGGGGAAAGGAGGCCAGTCTCCAACCTTACCTTGAGAGTCTCTAGGTAACTCCTCTGCCATCCCCAGAGGCAGTGCTCTGTCACCATGGTTTCTCAGGAGGTTTGGCTCCCAAAGCTGGCCCAGAACTTCTGAGGAGGCTTTCGCAAAACCTCTTCCCCAAAGGGGGAATACATTTGTGGGGTGACACAAAAGCCGAACGAGCCCTCTCAGATGGGACTGAGAGCTTCTGCTTGTGCCACTGTTTTCTCTGTGGGCTTAGGGACCCTCTGTGGTTCTGCTACTTCGGAGCTGTGTGACTATAGGCAGGTTACTTAAATTCTCTGAGCTTCTGTTGCCTCCTCTATAAGATTGGGTAACAGCAATACCTACTGCTTAGGATTGTGAGGGATACGTAAATTAACCACATGTAAAGTGCTCAGTGTCCAGTAAGTGTAAGGAGTTCTTAAGAGCACCGTTATCATCACTGGCCCAAGCCCCCGTAGACATGATGAGACTAGGAGGTTCGGACCCAAGAGTGGAAGAAAGAGAGAGAAAGAGAAAAAAGAGAGAAGGGCTTTCCTATTTGAGGTCCCCTCCCTGTCCCAGGCCTCTGAACTGTTTATGGAGGGGCTGCTCTATGCCGGGTCCTATGAGAGGCCTAGGGACTCATTGCTCTTTTCAGGGTGCCCCTCGGAGCCAGTGGAAGAGGCGGGAAAGGGGCACCAGCACAGCTGGCAAAGGGGTCAGTGCCGGGTTGGAGGGTGGTTCTGGCTTCCAGCTGAATCCCTGCTCCCCACCCTCACCCCACCCCACCCCACTGCCGCTGGGCCGGGCCACCGGGAGCCAGGGCTCCTGGGGCTGGCTGGGCCTACAGGGACCGCAGGGCTGATGTCTGGGCCTCCCCCCACAGGCTGTTTGACCTGGAGCCCGACCTTCTGCCGCTCTTCCAGTACAACTGCCGCCAGTTCTCCAGCCCGGAGGACTGCCTGTCTTCCCCCGAGTTCCTGGACCACATCAGGAAGGTGAGGCGGAGGCTGAATGGCCTCAAGATCCAGCAGAACGCCCTCCCGGGAGAGAATGAGAGACTCGGACTAGGGAAAGTTCCTTCTGCCCTGGCCTGGTCTCATTCCCCTTCTTCTGCCCCCCACCCCCACCCCATGCCAGAGGCGTCTGCTCCTTGCCGTCTGTGCTGAGCTGGGCAGAGCCTGGGGCCCCCTGTGCTCAGCCAGCTGGTCCCTGCTCCACCCTCGCCCTCAGTGTTGTCCCCGACTCCTGAGGGTGGTGTTGGCACTGATCCACGAGGGGTCATCTGCCTATGACAACATGACAACCAAGCTGGGGTTCCCGTAGAGGCTCGTGACTCTCACAGTGCCTCAGTTTCTCCTTGTCCGGGGCAGACAGCACGGTCCCGCTGCTGTTTAGGGCTTTGAGACCCTCAGAGGAGAGGAGCTGCCGTCATAGAATAACATTAGCAGTTTGGCCACATGTTGAGTGCCTACTGTATGTAGACACAGATGGCCTTGCGTTTCTTTTCTTTTCTTTTTTCTTTCTTTTTTTAAGATTTTGTTTTATTTTTTAAAGTAATCTCTACACCCAGCGTGGGTCTCGAACTTACAACCCTGACCGAGATCAAGAGTCGCACGCCCCACCGATCCAGCCAGCCAGATGCCCTGGGGCCTTGCATTTCTGATCCTGGAGAACTGAGGGTCCTGACTGACCTCTCTTACTCCTGGTTGGGACCCCCAGGTTCCGGACTGTGGTTGTGAGCAGGTGGGATTGCTCTTGTCTCTCCAGTTCACTGCTCCCTTGGCCTTGGCAGGTGATGCTGGTGATTGACACTGCAGTGACCAATGTAGAGGACCTGTCCTCGCTGGAGGAGTACCTTGCTGGCCTGGGCAAGAGGCACCGTGCAGTGGGTGTGAAGCTCAGCTCCTTCTCGGTGGGTAAAGGGGCGCTTCCTGCCCCAAGGCCACCACTCTCCCAGTGCTCCCTGTCTGTCTGTTCTTTCTCTCCATTCCCATACCTTCAGATGACTAGGGCTGGGGGGCTGCAGCTGTTACTTCCGTGCTGTGTGACCCCTGGCACTGCCTTGACCTCTCTGAGCCTCCGATTTTTCTTCCCTGGTGTGGCTTCTCTTAGAACCATGGAAAGTTAAAGAGCCTCTGGGGTTAGCCAGTCTGCTCAGTTTCCTATCGCTGGGTATAAAACCATCCCAAGCAAACGACTTCGATCTCTCTGGGTGCAGTGGGGCAGTGCTTTTGTTCCACGCGGTGGGGCTGGAGGCACTCATGGACCACACTCGGCTGGGAGCTCAGCCGGGGCTGCTGCATCCAAGATGGCCCGTCATCCTTCAGGGTCTCTCTCCCTGTGGCATCTCATTATGTGGTGGACTCGCTGAGCTTCCTTGCCGAGTGCCAGCTGAGTCCCCAGAGGGCAGAACCCCAGTGTGCCAGCCCTCTTCCGACCCCTGCTTGCATCCCCCGTGGTGACGGCTCAGGGTGAGGGACCCCACTCAGGGGGCGTGAAGCCTCGAGGTGTGGCTCACCGGGGGCCGCTGACGTGACAAGTCTGCCGCAGAGTCCACTCCCCCTGCCAGATGGTAAGCGCCCCAAGGAAGGGACCGAGTTAGTCTTGGCCTCTCTATCTCGGGCACTCGTACCGGGCCTGTCTTTAGTGGATGTCCGGTAACTCTTCGTGGAAGAAGTAAACCGTATTTTGTTCTGACAGTAACAAATGAGAGCCATTATTATTCTTGAAGGCCTACTGTATACAGATGCTGTGCTTTCTGTAGATGACCTCCTTTGCGAGTCCCAGCAATCCAGTGAATTGGAACTTTCACTTTCCCTGTTTTACTGATGAAGCAGCGGAGGCTCCGAGAGGTCACAAAACTTGCTCAAGGCCACACAGCTCATCAATGGCAGAATCAACAAGTGAACGCGGGTCTGTCTAGTTTCAGAGTCTGGGCTCTTCACACCGTGAGCGCAGCCTTGCAGAGGACGAAACGTAGGCCTGGGGGCAATGACTTTACTTGCTCTGAGCCAGAGTCCCAGGCAAGGCCTTGGCCCTAGTCATGGGGTGATTGCAAGGCTGGGAATGGAGTGAAATGCATAGTTCACTATAAAGCCTCACATTTAAGGGGAAAGAGGGGGTCCCACGTGGTACCCAGGATTGGGGCACAAGCCAGATCAGGAAGCATGGACACTGTGCAGGAGAGAAGAAAGGTCCGGGCCTCAGTTTTCTTACCTGTGGAATGGAGCGATGCCTGCCTGCCTTCAGGAATGACGAGGTGCTACTTGCCTCTGCAGACGGTGGGGGAGTCCCTGCTCTACATGTTGGAGAAGTGCCTGGGCCCCGCGTTCACACCAGCCGTGCGGGCCGCCTGGAGCCAGCTCTACGGGGCCGTGGTACAGGCCATGAGTCGAGGCTGGGATGGCGAGTAAGAGGCGGCCGCTGCTCGGCAGCCTCCACTTGGAGGCCCCCGTCCGTCTGTGTCTGCCTGTTGCTCTGTGTCTGTGGTCGCCCAGGCTCCCTTAGGCCTCCCTGCATCTTGGTCCTTGTCCCCTTGGCTGTTCCGGAGAGGTGATAGAGCTGGACTGGGTCTCTGTCCCCTTACCTCCAACCGTAGACAGGGATGGGTGGCTTTTCCTTCAGGAAGGGGCTTCTGGATTTCCCTGCACCCCCAGTAGCTTCTTCCCTTCCTGCCTTCTCTTCCCTCTGGCACACCCCCCTCCTCTAGGAGAGAGCAGTGTTTTGGTCACAGAGGTGGCATGGGGCTGGGAAGGTGGAGAGCTCTGAGAGCATGGGTGCTTGTCAGCCACCCACGTTGGGTGGGCCTGGGCCAATAGGGGAGTGGGCGGCTGAGCTTCAGGGACCTTCCCATTTTGCCTGCCTTCCATGCTTTTCTCTCCCAGGGGCATTGCCTTTCACCAGTAAAGAGGAGGGACTTTTTTAGCCTTCATGGTGGAATCCCAGGTAGTGGGAGCAGGTAGTCAAGGGAACCGCTGAGGACGAGAGAGTTGACCTCATCTGGGTCTCAGATGCCCCTGCCAGAGTAGATTTTTCTCTTGCTGTATCCCATTCCCCCATTCAAGCTGCTGCTGGGGGCTTCTTTAGTACCCCTCTGCAGGAACCAGCCAGCCAGCCAGGAGGGGTGGGGCTGGGGAAGCGCAAGGAAGGAGGGGTGATTTCCTTGCAAAGGGGCCTGGGTTCTGGTGGCTGTTCCTTACCACCCGCCTCCAGCAGGGCTGGGTCTTATCTCCCTCCAGCCTCCTTTCTGCCGCCGCTCACACCGACTGTGGGGCCACAGCTCCCCACGTTTAATACCTGGTGTGTGCCTGGATGTAGGCTGCTGGATAGAAGAGAGAGTGGCGGGAGAGGTCCTCCGCTTTTGCCCCAAGCTGTCTGCACTTTTACCTTCTGCTTCGTGCCGTGGTTGTATAAACTCATGAGGAATAAACCTGTTCTGTGTGCCTCTCTGACCTGCCAGGACTGGTGCTTTCTTGGGTGTTGGCTTGTGGCCAGATGAAGCTGCAGGGCAGGGGACCTAGGGCAGGGTGGGAGGATGGGGTCAGGAGGGCCAAGGCCGGGGTGGGTATAAAACAAAGGAGAGGCTCGGGGAAGGCCAGAAGCTGGTGGAGGAGATGGAGCTAGGGATCTGTAATGGAAACTGGTGGGCAGGGCACCAAACTCACTTCTTTTTCCTCTTGGGCACACAGCCAGACTACATTTCCCAGCCTCCTTTGCAATTGGGTGGGGCATGTGACCGAGTTCTGGCCAATGGAATGTGTGGACATGTGTACCACTTCTAGAGCTGATCCCCCAAAACTCCTGCATGCTCCTCTGTGCTCTGTCACCCCTCCACTAGCCTGATGCAGATTTACAGCAACCTTGAGGGCCATGTGTTGAAGGTGGCAGAGCCACAAGGTGGAAAGAGCCTGGGTCCCTGAATTGCTGCTTGGAGGAGAGCACCCACTAATCAGAAGTGCCTGGTGGGACCCAGGAACTTCTCCATCCTGTGGAACGAGGACTCCCATTTTGAATTTTATAGGAAAGAGACACAAACTTCTGTTGTGTTTGTGTCATTGTACATTTGGGGTTGTTTTGTTATAATACACCCCTCCACTAATCCCTGGTCTGAAGTAGTTTACTGGTCAGGAGTCTAGGAGCCCACCTCCTGGGGGACAAGATGAGGCCAGGATAGAAGGGGGCCAGGCTCCAAGACAGCAGCAAAGGGCCCCAAAGATATATAGGGTCTCTGGTGTCAATCCCAGAGTGGGTTTTTTTAAAGAGATTAAATGGGTTTAGCTGGGGTGTACATTGGAGTTGAAGAGCAAGTGTGAGCGTGTATGAGCGTGTGTGAGCGTGTGTGAGTGTGTGTGGTCAGGAGGATTGGGCAGATGGAGGTAGAGACCAGCCAGGGACATGGGGACAGGCGGCAGCATTAAGAGTGGGCCTCACGGGAACAGGATTGTGGGGCCCTGGAGCCCAGCTGTGAATGGTTGGAGGGGTCGCACCCGGCCCCCTGCCCTTGTCCTGAGGCTTCAGTTTTCTCAGCCAAGACCAGGGTTGCTGCTGCCGCCAGGGCCTCCCCAGCTCCCAGCGGGAGCTCGTTTTGGGGAAGCTCTGGTGACCAGCCTGCCAGGCTGTGTGACTGCAGACATTGAGTCTGGAGCGTGTTGGGAATGCTTTCCCCACTGCGGCACCACAAGCATTTTCTCTCGAGCCCAGGGCTCCGGGGAGGGAGGGCCTCCTCCACCGTGAGACCTAGGAACAGCGGAGACTCGAGGGGCCACGCGGGCCTGTAGCTCCCAAACGTCTTACTGGGGTGACCTGGCTCTGGAAAGGCCCAGCGCCCTTCTGGGCCTGGGGCTTGAGCCATCCTTAGCATGGTGTGTGTGTGTGTGTGTGTGTGTGTGTGTGTGTCTCCGTGTGTGTGTGCACGTGTGTGCATGCGAGTGTGTGTGCGCTTGTGGTGGGGGGTGGTTCCTTCCTCCTCCTTTCCATCTCAGCCCTGAACCCTCTCTCCCGTGTTCCTCCGCATTCTGCCAGCCCACATGTCCCTTCTTCTACAAGGAGCCACCCCTCCCTCACCCCTTCCCTCACCAGCTACCACTCTGTTTCTCTACTTCCTCTGATAGCCAAACTCTTCCAAAAGGTCTTCGCTCTCCGTTTTCTCCATTCCTGTGAGAGCGTGGGAACCTACTTCAACCAGGCTTTTGCCCCCACCCCCATCTGCTCCACCAAGCTCACCCAGGACCTCCGCCCTGCCCAGTTCAGAGCTGGAGTCCCTGTCCTCACCTTGCTCTTCTGCTCAGCAGCCTTGGAAAAGTAGATCACTCCTCCCTTTTAAACTTTTTCTTATAGAAAAATGTCACATACGCCAAAATCTGAGTCTAGTGAATCTCCGTGTTCCCTTCACCCAGCATCGACTTGAGCAACTCAAGACCTCCCCCACCCCCTTTCTTCTGCTGGAGAGTTTTTAAAAGCGAGTCTAAGACTTCGTGCTCTTTCACCTGTAAAGTCTTCCATGGGAACTTGTGGCTGATACCTTTTCCACCTTAATCCACACCATCGACATACCTGCCAAGACGAGCAGTATCTCTCAGCATCGCCTAGTGACCAGGCTGATTCCAGATTCTCCTGATGTTTTTTGCAGGTGGTTTGTTTAGTCAAGGACCACACATTGCATCTGGTTGGGTCTCTTAAATGTCTCCTTCTTGGCCAGCCCCTGTCCCATGCCTTTGATTTGTGGGAGAAACCAGTTCACTGGTCCAGTGGCATCTCCAGCGTTCTGACGTGGCTGATGCTTTCTCAGGGCATCTTTGAACTTACTCCTCTGCGCCCCATAATCACTGTCAAGTGTAGTTAGCGCTGGGCGCTCCCTGCTTACTTTCTGAGTTCTTTTCTTCCCTTGGGTTCCAGATGCCAGGGTCTCCCGGGTTTCCTCCTTCCTCAATGCTCGTTCTTCATTCTCCCTGCAGATTCGCCTCCCATCTCCCCAGGCCCTCCTCTGGTCCTCTGCGCAGGTCTGAGCCGGTCCCGTGCTTTCAACACCCCAGATGCTGATGACTCCGGGTCCCGTCTCCAGCCTAATGCCCCCCCACTCCAGACCCGTATCCAGCCCCCTGCCCAACGTCCCTACTAGGCATTTCAAGTGTAACACCACCAGAGTAGAGCCTGGTATGTTTCCTGACCTGCTGCTTCTGGCATCTGCTTTGGTAAACCTGTCTATCCTGTCGTTCAGGCAGAAGAACTGGGAGCCACTGCACTTCCTCGCTTTCTCTCAGACCCCACCCTCATCCATCCATGAGTCCTCAGACCTGTTTGGAACTTCTCTGTCTCCCTCCTCATTGCCCACCCCATTCTTGTCTGAGCTCCCATGGCATCTCACTGGATGTCTCCTGCAGATCCCCGATGGGGTTTTCTCCTCCACCTCGTCCCCACCCGAAGGCTGCAGTGATCGCCTCGGAGCCTAAGGTGATCACATCTCTCCCCCACTAGGAATCCTCCAGTAGCCTCCATGTCGCTGGAGTAAAGCCCAGGGTCCTGCTGCCCTCCCAGACGGCCTCACCCTGCTGCGTGCTCCGGCTCCCCGCTGCCTAGGACCCTGGATTTATTCCTTCCAGATCTGCCCCGCAACCCCTCCGTGCAGCCCGCACATGCCCCCACGTCTCATTCCCAGAGAAGCTCGCTCCAGATCCTTCCCATCTGCAGTTACTCCCACCCTTCTTCAAAGCCCTTGACCCTGCTGACATCTGCCATATACGTTGGCTTATTGCATTTATAATCTCTTGCAATCCAAATGGGAAGGCTGCCATGAAAGCCTCTTTGGGCTCTGTGTTCAGAGAGGCGAGCAGAGGTGACTCTTCAGGACTTGCTCACAGGGACGTTTTAGCCAGAAGTGATCCTTGAGGCCCTGTGTGTGTCCCTCCGGCCCAAACAATAGTCCTTGTTACAAAGTAAGATGATGATAATGGAAGTTGTGCCGGCTCTAGGTATCAATTGCTTCGAAGACAGAAGACAAACGTCTGGGCCTGTTGATGACCTACCCGCACCTGACACTTGAGCTCCCTGGAGGCCTTCCCAGCCTGCGGCTTTGTACTTAGTTATGGGCTGCAGGCCTACACTCCCCAAGGGGAGACACAGCGTGGGGTGCCGAGACCAAGCCCCCCTTCCGGAGTGCCAGGCTGCGGTTGTCTTCCTCATCCACAAGAGACTTGCCTTCTCAACCCTGCCTGACACTAGAGTCACCTGGGAGGCTTTTGTAAAATAGGGGCACCTCGGCCCCACCCCAGAAATTTTGGGTTGTTGGGGATGGGACCTGGACACTTGGATTGTTTGAACTCTCCCAGGAGACTCGCACTTGCAGCCAGGCTAGAGAACCGCGGCACCTGCAGCTGGGGTCCTGCCAGATGATCAGGGCGCAGGGGCCATCCGATGTTCAGAAAGCAGCTCCGTTGAGGCGCCTGGGTGGCACAGCGGTTAAGCGTCTGCCTTCGGCTCAGGGCGTGATCCCAGCGTTATGGGATCGAGCCCCGCATCAGGCTCCTCTGCTGTGAGCCTGCTTCTTCCTCTCCCACTCCCCCTGCTTGTGTTCCCTCTCTCGCTGGCTGTCTCTATCTCTGTCAAATAAATAAATAAAATCTTAAAAAAAAAAAAGAATATGGGAATCTTCCTTTAAAAAAAAAATAAATAAATAAAGCAGCTCCGTTGAGAAAACTGTGCACGGCCTTCCTGTAAGCCGGCCCCCTGGGTTCCCCGGGGCCTGCCCCAGAGCCGACTCAGGAACCTGGCTTTGGCCAGCTCGGAGTGTCCTTGGGACAGACCTGAGCTCCCGCCAGCAGGACGGGATTAGGCGGTGGAGAGCCAGCCCTGGAGGAGCCCGAAACTGCTCCAAGGTTTGGCCTCCAGGCAGAGGCTCCCAGAGCCCAGGGCCCTCCTGCTTCCTCCACAGTCCTGCAAAGTACAGCCGGCATAGTGCAGCCTGGCATGCAGTCAGGGGCTCCAGGGCCCCAGTGGGCACAGCCCTGTCCGATCGGGGTCCTGGGCTTCCCTCTTGGCTCCCTGTTGGCCTGTGCCACAGCCCCACTCCCAGCCCCGCTCTATCGACCTTCTAGGCCTCCAGTCCTGCTGGCCTGCTGAGTACAGAGAAGACTGACCAATCCCGTCTTCCTTTCAGGACTTGACATGCCTGGGGCTCTAGCCCGCCCTCTGCAGCTTCTTTGTCTGTCTCTCCCTGAGCAAAGGGCCCTGAAATGTCCGCTGAACCAAGGACTGGCCCAGGGCCTGCGATCTGGGGGCCCTGGAGGCTGTCGAGGAGAGCCTGAGAAGCGGCTCTTGTGACGAGGATTCGAAAATCCTAGAAAAAGGCCCCTGGTCCTACAGCAGCCATCAGCCCACCCTGAGATTGTCCTGTCTTCGCAGGGAAAGGTGAGGGGGGAGACCCGTGCCTGCAGCCCCGTTCCCTCTGTCCCCCAGCTGAGTCTGCTCCACTCAGCGATAAGGCAGAGCAGCTGTCCTCCTACCCCTGTTTTCGGGACCAGCCTCGGTTGCAGGAAGGCCAGAACTTTGGTCTCCCAGGCCAGGACACAGCACCCCCCAGAGCAGGGAATTTTCCCCCAACTTACGGCGGGTACAACAGCAGACGTAAGTAGCCTTCGCTGGAGGGTGTTTCTTACCCCATTCGGGCCTGACCTGGCAGTCCCATTTATGTCCCCAAGACCCAGCCTCTCCTCCACGTCCCCCTGCCCTCGTGCTGCTGGCCGCAGCCGGCGTAGACCTGAGCCCCGTCTGCCACTTGTTCCAGTGGCCTTCATCTTTTCAAGTCCAGCATCTAGTCTAGCCAATGGCCCATGGGGGGGGGGAGGGGCAGCACTCGCCCTGGGGCTTCTGCTGCCCCGGGGAGGCTGCTCGGGGCTTCATGGGTGGCTCCCCGACCAGGAAGTCCTCTGCTCCTGCCCAGGAGGCTCTGAGAGCACCCACAGCAGAATGAGGCAGATGCCCCTCACCCCCAATCTCTCCAGCGGACCAGGCAGTATTTGTCGGGCCTTCCCCTGTGAGGACAGGGGCCTGGGAAGCCTTGGGGGCTACAGACATGAAGCAAGGTGTGAGGCTCCAGCCGGGCAACCTAGGGACGTTGGTTCATCCGTTAGCAGCTCTGGCTCCTTGCGGGAGCGGGAAGACCCTGCTGGGCCAGTCTGGAGGCAGAGGCACAGGCCAGCAGAGGTTGGGAGGACTTGTTTATTCAAGGCACGGTCATAGCATTAATAACAAGAAGGTTCGGCATTCTGGCACATTCCTTTAGTGGTGGTGGCCAAGGGAAGTCCATACCCCACACCGCAGGCCCCAGAGGATGTAATGCTGCTGATAGGCACTTTGCTTCCAGAAGCATCTGAGGAAGAGGCAGGCAGGCATGGAGCTACTCTTGGCCCATTGGGGCACTTCATAGAGGCTCTAGGCAATCCCTCAGAGGCAGCCCCCTCCAGAAAGAATCAAGTCTGAGAGGTGGTGCTTCGGTGGAAGGCTGGGGAAGGACAGCCGGGAAGTGGGTTGTGGGGTGGGTCAGACGGGAGTGGGTGGAAGTCAGTGGGTGAGACAAGTGAGGGCTGAGAGGGCAGGCCAGGGGAGGTGCCAGGAGGGGCCTGGATGGGGTGTGAAAGGAGCCAAAGCATGCCCACCCTGCCTTCACAGTGACCGTGGAGGTTGAGCAGCTGCGGGGTGGGGCAGGGCTTGCCAGTTGCCCTGGGTCTCCAGAAAGAGTTGAGAAGTGAAAGGATTCTGGAACTTTCCCAACATTTGCAATGTCTTCTCTCAGAACCAACTGCACTTTGGCCCAAAGGCAGAGGGGCGAGCCCGCAGCCATGCCACCATGTAATCTGCTGGGACCCTTTCCCTAGGCAACATCCAGAGGCTGCCGGGTGGGCAGGGGACAGAGGAGGGACAGTGGCAGAAGCGGCAGGAATAGTCCAGCAGGGGCTGTGGGGATGGGGGGCAGGTGCCAGCAAGCAGTGCCCAGTGAAGGAGAGCCTGCAGGCCAGCTTCTGGCAGGAAACTCACACGCACACCAAATATACCTTCTGGAGGCCAGGGAGGGCCAAGAGCTGGCCACCTCCCCCATGGCATGGGCAGAGCTCCCTGGTGGGGACCGGCCCACTGCTCCGGAAAGGACCCTTCCCTTTGTTGGCTGGTGAAATGCTAACAGGGGGCCCTGAGGGGCCTGGGTTCATGAGGGACTGGATATAATTTCCTCCTTATTCCTAGCTGGACAAGGAGTGGGAGAGACTGCCAACTCTCTAGATGACTGAAGCTCTCTGGAAAGACCCCTTATGCCAAGGTCTGGGCCAAGACCTGGGGGTATGGCAATGTTGGCCTCGCGAGTGCTATTTCTCAAAGAGAAGCCTGGAGCTTCTGCAGCTGAGATGTGGGCACAGGTGGAGCAGGGGTGAGCCCCAGGTGGTCTGAGTTCAGGGGCACGCATGTGCCCGGGACTTGGTGGGGAAGGCTCAGGTGAGGTGAGCCTGGGGCCGACTTTTGGCAGGTTGGCGGCGGGGACCCAGACCCTTGGAGGAGGGAGCTCAGGAGAGCTCTAGAGCACGAAGACCGCTTTTGACATGGCTCCTTCTGGTCCGCTGAGGCCTCAGCCAGCCCTTTTCTGTGTCCTCCCCAGCTGTGCGGCCCAGGGCTCATGATGGGGGCCTGTCCTCTGAGGCAGAGTTCTGCACCCCCCCTGACTATGGCAAAGGTGCTGGGTGTCACCAGCACTGTTCCTACTCAGGATTCAGTTCCTGCAGGTCCGGAGTGGTGGCGGTCCTGGGAAGGCGGCCTTACTCCACCAGAAAAGGCGTCTCCGTGGAGGCCACAGCCCCTGCCCCCACCCCATTCTCGGCAGGGTGTCTGTAGCGTCTGGGCCAGGCCCATACTGGAGGCCACTTGAGTGGTCTTCAGTCCAGAGAGGAAGGGTCCTGCTCGGGAGGCCAGGGAGTGGCCCGTGCCTTCAGTCTGAAGCATGGGCTTCTTAGCCTAAGCTGCTGCCCACCTTGGCTTTGCTGGGGCCCAAGCACTCAGGAGGGTGTGAGGCAGGAGCAACTTTTAGTGGCCACATCCTTGACCTTGTGGGTCCTCTCATTAAGGCCTGGGGCTTGGGGACTGTACCTGGTTTCCCATCACCCAGCATCTGGGAAGAAGACCCCTCTCCATGAATTGTGCCTCTGTCCCTCCCACCTCGTAGTAACCAGCCAAGGCCGCCTTCATCAAAACGCACACAGGTCCCGTTTAATGAGCCCGGAGTGATCGTGTCCCAGCTGCCTTTGCCAGAATGGGAAGAAGGGTCTCTACCCTGCTGCTCCCGGGGATGTCCACCAGGGGGCAGAGGAGCGGGAAGTGTCTCGCTGCCCCTTGCTCCGGGTGATCCCCATGCAGGGGATGTCCTTGATGAGGCCCAGCACACACACCTGTGCTTCCTCAGCCTGCAGGGAGGGGTTGAAGGAGGGCCGGGGGCCGGGGTTGGAGCAGCCGTGGAAGGTCCTCGGCAGGGCAGCTGGTCAAAGGGCGGCAGAGACCCTGAAGAGTTCGGTGGGCGTCTCTCTGCCTCCTCCTTGATGCGCGCCTTCTCCACTCTGACCCCAGGAAGGTCCCTCAGCCTGCAGTCTCCGTGCCCAGGGCTTCAGCCCCCTGGCCCGAGATGTGGTGCCTGCCTGGAGCCTCCATCCCATCCCGGGGTCCCTCTGCACTGCCCAGCACCTCCCATTCGAGCTGGTCAGCAGGTCGGGGCCTCCGTGTGGCCAACAGTCAAGGCGCAGACTTCTCCGTGGGGGCCTTCCCAAAGTCTGCGGGAGGTCGTGGGGAGGTCTGGGTGGCCCTCCCGCCTCCCCCTGCTGGGCCCTCCCCTGGCCGCCACTCCCGTGGAGTCGCCAGGTGGAGGCCTCCGGTCCGGTCAGTGGTACTGGCTCTGGCCCTCCAGTTCCAGCCCTTCCTGGAACTGGGCGGAGCCCAGCTCCTGTGCAAAGCCCCTCACAGCACTCTCCTCTTCCCCGTCCTCCGGCTGTCTGTTCATGGTGCCGTAGGTGTGCCGAGCGGGGGAGGAGGCGGGGGACAGGTTCATCTCCGGCTCCTGCAGCACCGTGGCCACGTACATCTGCTTGGGGGGGAGACGGGGTGAGGTCAGACCTGGGGCCGGGCCCTGGGCACACCCTTGCTCTCACGCTCTACCCCCTGGAGCCTCTGCCCCTCTCGAGCCATGGATCCTTCCTTTTCCCCCAGCAGCCGGGGGCCTGGCCAGCCCACCTGCCGAGGTGCTCTTGATCATTCGAAGAGCAACTCTGAGCCCACTGCTCCTTCAGTAAGGTTCCATTCATTCTTGGTTCCAGGTCAGGTTGAACCCGGGGAGGGGGGATGACATGAGGCTCCCCTATGCTGGGGTCTGGAGAGACCCCCATCCCTGAGCTAGTGCGCTTCTTAATACAGCGTAAGGGGGCATCCACACCTCCCCTGGGGTGTGTCATCGGCTGGCCTGTGAATCAGGACTTGAAACGGAGATTGCTAGCTGAGGTCTTGGCCATGTGACCTGTCAAATCCAGGAATGGTCCCGGGAATACCGGGGAAGGGCAGCAAAATAGAAAACCAGGAAGTACTAGGGACAGAGCTGTTCGTCATCCTTTGAATGGCTTTTAAATCAACTCCTGGTTTTGAAAATAGGTAATTATGGAACAGAATTAAATCTTTCCTATAGGAATTCATGTCAGTGAAACCAAAGAGTGCTGGCTGATGAGGGAACACTTTTCCTACAGAAGAATCTAGATATTTGTAGCATTCCAAAGCGAACCCCGTATAAACCTTCTGGTCCTAAGGGGCAAATGGTAACTGAGCAACAGAAGAGGCCGGCTGTCATTCCCCCTCATCTGGGTGTAACCAGCATCCTTAGTGGGGAAAGAAAAAACGGGATAGTCTGTGTCTCCTGGGGTATGCCCAGCACCGCCTACAATGTGCTTTAGCCCCTAGGGCTGAATCAGGATCTCTCCAGCCTTTGGATTGAACTTCTGGTTTTCAGGCAATACAGGAGATAGTGGAAGCTGCTGCAAGACATCATGAAGAAATAGCCAGAAAAACCCAGAAGGTTGGGAATTCTGCAGGACCACTGGCTGGGTCTCTCCCAACAGGCCGTAAAGGAGAGGCTGTGAGAAACTACAAGAGACATTTGCAGGGACCGGATTCATCTAGCACGAGCCTGCAATGGATTTGGTTTGGATATGCTTTGTGAAAGATGTCTCTGGAACACTTAGGGCGACTTGAGTATGGGCTGAGTATTCGAAGACACAGAAATTTACGTACACGGAAAGATGGAGATTGTTAACTAAAAATGCAGATTATAAAACAGTATGAACGGTATCATTTCATTTTAGCAAAAATTATATATCTACCTGGGAGAATAGACACTATCAGTAGTTGTCTCTGGGTGGTGAGAATATGAACTTTTAATTTTCTTGTTTTTGCTTCTGTTTTTTTCCCATAATTATCTGCAGGGTTCATATACCAACTGTGCTTATCATGAAAGATTAAGAAAATAAATTCCAGTAATTTTTTTTTTTAAGCTCAGCCTTCCAGATGCAACAGACCTGGTTCAAACTTCGTTCTGCCACTTCCTTGCTCAATAATGCCCTAGGGTCTAAATGAACTGACCGTTTTGAGCCTCAGTTTCCCCATTTGTAAAATAAAGATAAAGACTCCCTACGGTGTGGGTGTATCAGAGCATAAAGACTAGGAGTGAGAATGGCAAAGTGTCCGGTTCCTAAGAAGATTCCAGAGGGGTCGTCTTACGAGGGCCCCAGGGAGAGATGCTACGCGAAGAGAGGCCCCTGCTTTGAAAGCTTTGTAGACTCTCCAACACCAAAGTCCCTTCTCCCCATCACCTCCCAGAGGAACTCTGCCCCTCTCTGTAGACTTTCCCCCCCAACGTGAGGCGGACCCACAGCTCTGTGTACCAGGGGTAGGCGTGTCCACCACTGTCATATCTGTGCACTTTTCCCCACCTCGGGGGTGCCCAAAGAGCCCCGTCTCCCCCCGGGCCCTGCTGCCCACTCTGCATTTCCACCACGGCGAAAACTTCCGGTGCCCAAATGCTCCAGATTCTCTCTTCCGGGCCTTTGCACAGGCTGATCCTCTTCCTTGAATGCTCTTCCCCCACATCCTATTCCACCTAGCAACCCCTACGCCCATTCCTAGAGTTGGATTAGATGTTCCCTCCTCTGGGAAGCCTTCCCTGAGTGCCCAGGCTGGCTGGTGCCCTTCTTCAGTGCTCCTCCAAGGCGCCCTGGCATCCACACTGATGGCAGGGATGGGGGTGAGCACTCGGGCCCCTCCAGGCTGAGCCACAGTGAGGGAGCCGACGCCCAGCCTGCCAGGCCCCTGTGTTCTGACTTGGCCTCGTCTCTTCACATGCTGATGGGCTCACTCATGCGGCGCTCCCGCTGCCTTACCATTCGGTGCAGGCCTCCGAGAGCTCCCTGCAGCTCTGTGTGCGCAGCTCGGCCTGGCATCTGTGCCCCTGGAGGCAGCCTTCGGTCCTGAGGCTGAGCCCCAGCACGTCCCTGTGTCTACACGACTGAGCTGGCTGTGGCTGGGCCCGCCCTGACCTTTCTCTTCCTCTTTGAGTTCTTTTTAGAGTATGTCTTGGCTCTTCTCTCATCCCATCTCTTCAGCCACGGCCACGGCAGCAATTTGACCTGGGCCAAGTCCTGCTGTGTCAGGGGAGGGAGCCCAGGGGCCCTCGCCTCCTCCCCAATCCCCGGGGTGGGCACTGAATGCCGGTGCCCTCCACACTGCTGCTGGAGTAGCCCACCCCCTTGCAGGTGCCCCCCTCCTGACCTGTCCCCCAGGGTGAAGGCAGTGACTCACAAGGGAGGTGGGCGTGGAGGAGGTGCTGCTTGGCTCCATGTCGAACACGGTCTCCATCTCCTCCTCGGGCTGCAGCAGTGGGGAGAGATGTAGAGGGTCACAGAGTGGGGGTGTCCACCCTCTGCTCCCA
This sequence comes from Ursus arctos, assembly GCF_023065955.2. Taxonomy (NCBI): domain Eukaryota; kingdom Metazoa; phylum Chordata; class Mammalia; order Carnivora; family Ursidae; genus Ursus; species Ursus arctos. The sequence goes on from NW_026622930.1 coordinate 24,139,643, forward strand.
CCCTCCCCAAATCTGCACCTGGGCCTCCTGCTCCCCTGGCGCGCCATGCCGTCTTCTGTTTTCCCAGACCTGCAGCCCCGGGCTGAAGCCCGGGGGGACAGAAAAAGGCCAGGGATGCTGGTGGCCCTTCTGAATGTTCCAACCCTAAGAACCATAATGGGGGCAAATAAGGAGAGTTGGGATTGGGATTCAAATGTGAGTCTGCTTGGACTCTCGTAAAAGCCTTGATTTCAACAGTCTCTTCTTTCCTCTCGGGGTTCCCTTCTCTCTGAGACCAGTCCGACATCATGGTCTAGGTCCCCTGCCATCTCCCTTCTCTAGAGTGGACACCTGGGCCACCAGATCGCATGGCATCGCTGGATGGGGAAGACAGAGCCAGACGCATTGTCCACTCTGGTCCTCCCGGTACTCGAGCCAGTGACGGAGGAGGGGCTGGGCAGAGAGGGCAGTGGGAGCCCCCAGTGCAGGGCCACTAAAAGTAAAAGGATCCTCTTCCAGGAGGCTCCCTCCTTTGACTCAGCAGGACATTAGATTAACTTCCTTCCTTCTCTTTATATACATTCACTTAAAAAGGACACAGTTTACTATTATAGACAGAAAACCTGCATCATTGACACAAGCAGAAATATAAATAAATGTGAACCAACAGAAAAATGGGTGACCATGAAAAAATTTAAAAACATGTTTTAGTCCCCGGAAATCATTCTAGCATGTCCGCACAGACGTGCCACTTTGGGAAATGCCAAAGGAGAGGGCACACAGCATTGCCGGCATGGATCTCAGCAGGCAGGGACTGGCTCCCTTCTCTAACGACGAGGCCAGGCTCCACTGGCAAAGAGCCAAAGGAGTCACAGGGTCCAGAGAGCCAGGCCTCAAATTCAATAGACTGGGATTCCTAAAAGGGTGATAACTACCCCTCTTCCCCAGGGCATCGTCTTTTTCTGCACCCGTCCTTCCGCCCTTTACCCCATCCTCTCTCTCACAAGCCTCCATCCTTGGACTGGTGCCCACAGCTCGGTGGCTGGACAGGCTCGCATTGTAGGAGGGCTGTTTGGAGGAAGTGCCAGAGGGGAGGACAGCTGTCTTTTAAATCTCCCCACCGTGCGAGGGGGCCGGGGCCTGGGCCACACAAGGGCACGCACACATGCACCCTGAGTTTGCACACCCCCACCATCGGAAAGGCAAGAACCTTTCATCTTTGTGGCCGTGGGTGCGCAGGTCAGGAGGAAGCCTAGAGCCGTGTCCCAGGGGCCAGCGAGAACGAAGGGAGGAAAGGAAGGGTAACTCACCTCATAGTCAGATACCCCCTGGAGCTTCCCCAGAAGAGTGCTAACGAAGGCGATGACCATGGAAATGATGAGCGTGGACAGGGAGAAGAAGGTGATGTTGTGGAGAGTACCTGCCAAGAAAAAGAACAGGTGTGGGGCTTGCTGCCTGGGGCTTGGGGCTTGAGGACCGGCGCTGTGGGCAGGAGTCCGCCCGCCGAGATGCCGGGTCCCTGGGGGCCCTCCTCAGCACCTCTGTGGGGGCTTCATGTCCAAGGCGGAGCGGCCCCTGCCCCAGTTCTCCTCCTAGCACTGGAATCAATGCGCCTGACGCGTGACGTCATCCCTCAGTGCTATGGGCCCAGTTTGGAATTCGGCATCTTACGGATTCCATCACAAAATTTAATTGTCTGAAGTACCCACTCAAGTGTCATGAAACATGTCCTTCTCGACCCGTCAGTTTACGTCCCAGCTCACAGTCCCCGGGCAGTAGGTCCGGGTTACCCACTCACGCCGCTGCCCCCAAATGCAGTCTCTGACCCACGCCTGTCCCTGCGAGCTCCTGTGGCAGCTCTTACCCGTGCTCAGGGCAATCCAGAATTCAAGTCATTTACATGTCGCTCACGATATTCGGTAACTTTTTTATGACACCAGTTTTCTACTGAGGTAAAGATTACAAATCAACCTTTACGGTCAGAAGCTAACCCATAATGATGCTGGTCATTGTGTTTCTATAAGAGCAAAATTGGCCAACAGCTTCGGTACCCAACCATGCAGGGTGGATGGAAACAGCTAGAATTCAAAGGCCCGTGCTCAAACAGTATTTCAGTAACACAGGAAATCGCTCAGGACGCTATGTTGAGTGAAGAAACTCAGGAGACAGGACCGAACATTATGAAATGGAAATCACAACTTTGAAAAGTAAGAATAAACCAATAAACCCCCTCCCACTCTGCCCTCTCCCCAGTCTTTTCTACTTAGGAGAAAAATTTTTAAAAAATGAAGTCGGCTACGTGGCAGGGAAAGGCTGGGGGATGAGAAACGGGGAGATGGCGACAGACGGCTGACGCACGGAGGTAACTGGGAGCGGAGCTGTTTCCAGCTGCCGCCGGGGCACCACAGGAAGAAAATACGGTTTCCCTTCTCGCTCTGCTGAGGAGATGAAGGTCCGGGTCCCCGAGGGAAGACCAGTGTGGGGAGAGGGCAGGAAGCCGTCTGGTGGCGGAGAGGATGGGGAGGTCAGTGCGAACCTCGTGCCTCAGAGGGGATCACTCACGTGTGGTCCACAGGGACAGGGACAGCAGCTCTGTGTAGCCCAGAGCAGGGGAGAAGCTGGCCACTGGCAAACCCGAATCCTCCTCCAGGTTTTAGGCGATCATAGGACCCCAGGGGGGATGGCAGCAGAATTGAGCCCCACAGCTAATGTTTTATTTCTGCAGCCTTGAGTTGGAATGAAGGAATTGCTGTTTCTTGCTCTGAGGGTCGGAAACCAAAGCGCACGCGAGCTGGGCCGCGTTGGTCCAAGCCCGCCCCTTAGCGGCAGAGGTCGGCTGGGACTCTGGTCCGAGCCCTACCTGAGGTCTAGAGAAGCCATGGGGGGGGGGGGCTGCAGTCGTGCGCAGCTCTTGCTCCTCCCGGGCCCTCTCTGCTTGCACAGGGCAGACGTGCTGTTGAGGGCTTTAAAGGCAGAGGCAGGAAGGCCAGGCAGGCCCGGTACCTACCTAATCGCAGGATGGAGAAGAAGAGCATCCAGAAGAGACCGAGGAGCGGGGCGAAAATGGCCTGGTAGACAGCAGCCATGTGGATCTGCTCGTTGAGCTTGGTGGGCGCGTAGGAGTAGTACATGTTGTAACGGTCCGTGACGTGTTTCATGCACAGGTACAGCAGCCCTGCGGGGCCGCAGAAGGCAGGTTCGGGTCTGCCCGGGCGGCGGGAGCCCTGTGGCGCCGACCGCCGGGACCCCCGTCTCCCCTGAGACCCAGAGTCTGTTCTGCCTGTTGGGCGAAGGGTCACTCCCCCGACAAACATCCCGCGTGACCAGCCATCCAACCTCCCCTGATCTGCCCGGCCCCTCCCTGCCCTGCCGACAGTCTGTCCCCGGCCTTCTCATACTCCGACGCTGGGGGCTCTACCCCTCCTCCCGGCCGGAGGGCACGCAGCCCTGGGGGTGCCTGAGGGAAGGCTCACCGAAAGGGACGATGATAGGGCAGGTGATGCTGTAAGCTATCACCACGCTGAAGACGTTCATCATCCACGCGTACTCGCGCCCGTACTGGAAGTCCATGGCCTGGCTCTGGGGCGGAAGGCGGGGCTCACGTGAGGGGGCCTGGTCCCCTGGGCTCGGTGCCTTCTCTGGCTCCTTGTCTAGCCCCAGGGAACTGCCCGGTGGCTCAGGCCTGGAGGCGGGCTCCCTGCCGACCCCGGTCCACCGTGCCTCTCACCTTGGGTCCCTCGTGCCCCTAGCGGGCCCCCTTCCTGACGCTCCCCCCGCAAGGGAAGGGCTGTGTGCCGGGAAGGGCCCGGCCCCCACCTTTCTGATGTGGACTCTCTCTGGCTCCGACCTGGAGAAGAAGAGGCGGGTGCTATATAGGAAGAGGGACCCCAGGCGCAACAGCTCCATGCCCGTGCCCAGCAAAGCCGCCGTGATCACGTAGTTGACGAAGAAGGCGCCGTTGTCTGGCAGGAACACACACCTGGCCGTGTGGACAGTGGAAGACGGCACAGACGCCAGAGAGAAGGAAAGGGCCGGGATGTTGGGAGGGGGGTGGAGGGTGGGGGTGGAGGGTAGAGATGGGGAGGGGGATAAAGATGGGAAGGGGGTAGAGATGGGGAGGGGGCGGAGGGTGGGGGTGGAGATGGGGGGGTGGAGGGTAGGGGTGCAGATGGGGAGAGTAAGCTCCATATGCACGTGTCCCCAGCCCGATTTAGGTTAATGCACACCCTTCTGAGCAGGGGTGGGGTTGGTCTACATCAAGGGCGGGTGTGTTGGGAAATACACTCTCTGGCTTGATCTAAAGCAGGGGTGCTTGACCAGGACCCACAGACCGCAGACAGTCCATGGGGAGAAGTTTGGGGGTCTGTGACCTTGACTGTGAGCAAATGAAGGAGACACGTGTCTTGACATTCATGAGCCTCTGATTGCAACGTACCGTATCTGTCCATTAAGAACGTGGGCAACAAATCACAGCAACTGGCAGCTACGGTTGTGCCCAGTCACCAGTTGAAATCAGATACTTTCTTGGGGTGCCTGGGTGGCTCAGTCGGTTAAGCGTCTGCCTTTGGCTCAGGTCATGATCCCAGGGTCCTGGGATGATGGGGCTCTCTGCTCAGTGGGGAGCCTGCTTCTCCCTCTCCCCCCCCCACCGCTCCTGCTCTCTCTCTCTGTCAAATAAATAAATAAAATCTTAAAGATATTTTCATAGCCCACCGCAATTAGTGGTGATATCTGACAATACCTTTGCGCTCACCGTCACTTCAAAATGACAGTCATTATTAAACACGTGGCTAAATTAGACGTGCTAACTTTACGTGACCCCAATGTTCCTGTCTGCAGGTGTGTACTTGGCATGCTGGTCAGCTTCAGCTAGAGGTCAGTCAGCTAGCGGAATGAATGCCTGTGCTGCCTGTTCTCACGCTGGTGACGCAGGCATCTCTGTGGCTGTCCGGTGTCCCCATCTACACAATTCCGTCGACTTCTTTGAAACGAGAAATCTGTGAGCTCCCTGGATACGTTTCAGAACTCCTTCAAAAACTATTCTTTCTTGGGGCGCCTGGGTGGCACAGTCATTAAGCGTCTGCCTTCGGCTCAGAGCGTGATCCCGGCGTTCTGGGATCGAGCCCCACATCAGGCTCCTCTGCTAGAAGCCTGCTTCTTCCTCTCCCACTGCCCCTGCTTGTGATCCCTCTCTCGCTGGCTGTCTCTCTCTGTCAAATAAGTAAATAAAATCTTAAAAAAAAAAAAAAAAACAAAACTATTCTTTCTTGATGGCATCAAAGTTGAGTCATGGCCCTACAACTCTTTTCTCTCTCATATATAAACTGTATCGAAGATCCCGACCTAACCAACGATGAACTCATTGATCTTAGAAACAAAAGAGTCCAACTTATCAACTGCAGAAACCTTAGAGAATTCTGGTCCTTGCCCTAGAAAGCAAGCTGTGAACGCCTGCGTGTCATTTGCAACGTTACATCTTTGAAAATTGGGATTTCCAACATTTGTTAACCTAAAACCAAACCAAACAAAATCAAAATGGGCCGGATATCCAACATGACCCTTGTGTTGCTTCGTCAAAGATCCCGCCGCCCTGCACAGTTGAATGTCCTACTGCCGGCTAAGTAGCCTCAGCGTTCACACTGATGCCCGTAAAACAATAAAATGTAACTGCAGCATGCTGGTATTTAAAATGCACTGTCCTCTTATTAAATGTGCTAATAAAGAGTTTATTACAAATTTGTTTTTTAAAATATCTTGGTAACATTTCAGTATAATTGGTTTTCTTTGTAATCCGGGTATTTTGTGCATTTAAAGACATCTATTCAGAGTGTATATAAAACTGGCAAAATCTGGACAAGCCCTGTGGATGGTATAAGGTCAATTTCCGGGTTGTGATTCGGCACTATAGCTGTGCAAGGCGTTCCCAGGGGGGGACTGGATGAAGGGTACACAGGACAGTGTGTAAATTTCCTGTAAATGTACAATTATTTCCGAAACATCATTTGGAGAAGGGATCCCTGGGCTTTACCAGATTGCCAAATGGGTCCCGGGAAAGGTTAAGAGGCTGCTTAGTGAGAGTCTTTGCACGCATTCATCTCGACCTGCGTGAGCAAATGAAGGACGCACGTGTCTACCTGGCGTGGGCGCATGGGAGCCCCAGCGTACACGGGGGGCACGCCCGGGGCACGTGCTCTAGTACTCACTGGAACCTGATGGACGCCTGCTCCAGGTAGTAGATGTCAAAGAGCCACCGGAAAAAGACATCCAAACTAGGAGCAAGAACAGGGTAGGCCCTTTAGTTAATGAATCTTGGCCTGGCTTGCCTCCCTCTGCCTTCCCTGGCTCAGTCCCTAGAGACTCTGGTATTCTAAGATTCCAGCTGGTCAGTCCACACTGCCTCTCTGCCTTCTTAATGCTGGGCCACCCCTGCCCCGAACCCTCTGGCCTCTCATCTCAAGGCTGCCTCTTCTAGCAAACCTTCGCCAGCCACTTTTCCGAATTTCCACTGCACGCTGGCTGTGTTTTTCCCACCAGTGAGCTGACAGGCATGGCTTGTTTCCCCAGAAGGCAGAGTTCACGGCTGACACCTTAGAGTTCACGGGATACCTGGCTCATGCTAGGCTCATGACAGGCCTTGGACTGTCATTTGAGGAAGGGATTTGTAGCAACCGCAGGTAGGCCTATAGTATCTGAAAGAGGAGGGTCCAGCTCTAGGGTGAGGCTGTCTGAGAGAGGAGGGATACTTGGAGGGGAGGTACCTGGTCAGTCCCATAGAGGGCAGAATAATCACCATGAACACCAGAAAGATGTAGCACTTGTTTACGATGATCAGATTCTGGCTTGATCTAGAAGGGAACAAGGAAACATGGCGTAAGAACCAGAGGCCTAACTACAGAACGGATGGAAAGACAGAGACAGCTACCTGGCCTAGGAAATGGGCTGGACAGTGCAAACCAGTGCCAGCCTCATGGAACCCTGGGAGCTGTGCGGCCGCCGGGAGCACCAGGCACGGGCAGCATCAACTAGTTGTGCCAGCCTTGGGCCCAGGACGGGGAGGAAGGGCACAGGTGCTGTGTGCTTGCTATCTTTGTGAGAGGGATGTTACCAATGGTGCTCAGATCCCTGCAGAGTTTCAATCATCTACAGAAGCCCTGCTCTGGGCCAGAGAAGAGACTAGTAAGGGTTTCTGTCAGGACAAACCTCTTGGCTTACTGCCTGGTAGGATGGTAGGAACTTCTGGTGCAGGAAATCACTTTTGAGACCCACACAGCCTTCGGGCAAAAGCAGGTCCACCTGCCCCAGGAAATGGTAAATACTTTCCACCCAATCGGCTACCACCATAGAACAAGGAGGGCTAACCAGCTATTAGGGCGAAAGCTGCTATCAGTTAAAACATGGGTGCCGGGGGTGCCAGGGGCCTGGGTGGCTCAGTCCGTTAAGCATCTGCCTTCGGCTTAGGTCATGATCCCGAAGTCCTGAGATCGAGTCTGCGTTGGGCTCCCTGCCTAGCGGGGAGTCTTCTTCTCCCTCTCCCTCTGCCCCTCCCCCATGCTCGTGTGCTCGCACACACGCGTGCGCTCTCTCTCTCTCAAATAAATTATTTAAATAAATATTTAAATAAAATGTGGGTACTGCATGGGCTACATGGGTCTACAGTCAGGTTGAGTTCACGGGCTCCTCTGTGCCAGGCTTCCTGACGTCTTTAGACAATTCCTGCTCTGTCCTCCTCACCCTGGGCCTCCTCCCTGCAGTTTCTAGCTGCCTATCTCTGCTGACAGCTCCCTCCCCTCAATGCATGGCTAGAGGCTGAGGGAGCAGCCCAAGGAGCACTTGGTTTGGGCCTGAACATGCCTGAGATGGTGGTCCCATCTCAGCATTCCCGAGGCCAGAGGCCCAGGACCTCTTTCAAAAAAAAAGAAAAAAAAAAATACACACACACACACACACACACACACACACACGTATATGTATATGTATATATCTTAGTCTTTTGGGATGGTTTTGGGTATCAAAGCCATCCCATGTCAATTTGATTCCTTAGGCCAAATGCGAGGCCCGAGCACCAGGCTGGTGGGGGAGTGGGCAGGGGAAGGGGCTGGGGCTGGGGCGAAGAGCAGGGCTGGGGGAGGAGGCCCCATCTCACCTGGTCCAGTGGGCCTCCAGGAAGGCGGACAGGTAGACGATCAGAGGCATTATCACCGTAAATGCCCAGAGCAGCAGGGAGGGGAAGAACTGGGTTACGACTGGGCTCTGTGAGGGTAGAGTGGAGAAGGGCAGAGAGATGTCAGTCGCCCCTTCCCCTTCCAGGCCACCCCTGCTTCTCCCACACCTCTGGCCTCTTCTCCCCAAGCTTAGTCCCAGAGCAGGTTAGGTTTCCCTGAGGCTGCGCAGTGGACCTGGCCTTCTCCGTCAGCCTTGCTGGCCAGGGGTCTGCCTGGCTGGCGTGGGCAGAGGCGGACACCACAAGGTTAAGTGGTGCCTTCAAGGGGCATGGGTCTTCTATGCTGAGGTCTCTGGAGGGGCAGCCTGGGCTTTCCCTGGGGACTTCACCTAGGGCCAGAGCCAGCTGCTGTCACTGACATCTCCCAGCTCAGACAGAAGACACTCCCTTTCATGTGATGTCTTGTGAAAGGTGGTAGAGAAGGGGGAAGGTGTGAAGGAAGAACCCCTAGGGGAGCTGTGGTGCCCCGGGGCCTCCTGTGAGGCTGACAAGGGGGGACAGAAGCAAGCAGCGCAAATGGTGTGGCTTGACTGTGCATGCGTGTGTATGTGTGTGTGCACGTGTGTATGCATGTGCGTGCATGCGTGTGTGTGTGCGTGTGCGTGCATGTGTGCAAGCGTGTCGCTCGATAGGGATGGGGATAATACGGAAGAGGAGGCCTTCTAGGCCTGCTATGACAGCCTGGAGGCTACAGGATTTGGAAATGGGCCCGCCCAGCTCCTCTGCACTCCCCGGTCAGGACGAAGCAGCCTCTGACTTCAGGGATGGCTCCCCCAGCCCTGGGGCTCCCAGCCTGGAGGGGTGTGTCTGGAAGTGAGGGAGGTGGAGGTCCCACTTCTCTCAGATGACTGTGTTGGAACTGACCTCATTCTTCCCCACCCTCAACCCTCTCCCTCAAACTTGGGACCCCCAGCTCTAGAGAAAGTGGGGAGAACAGAGCTGTCACACTGGCCACACCCTCAGCTGCACCCTTTGTCCTCCTAGCTGGCCTCGGGTGGCCCAATCTAGAGAAGCCCTCCAAGCCCCCTCTTGACTGGACCACCCATTTCCTCCCCAGCTCACCCCAACATCTACCTGCAGCACCCCCACCCCCCGCCCCTTCCTCTCCAGCTCCAGTCCCTCAGATGGGCAATGACCTGTGCATTCACCCCTTTAGAACGAAGGGAAGTCTACACCACCATTGACACGGCCACCGCCCCCACCGTGTTGGCAGCGCACAGGCACTGGAGCCGTGTTCCAGGGCCCCCCCACCCCAGCCTCGCCTGAGCCCTTCCCGCATCTCCCTGGGGCCCCCACGGCGGGCCCGAGCAGAGGCGGCACCTGCAGCTTCTCAATGGGGCGGGTGACGTTGTACATGTCGATGGTGTTGATGATGATGGCGGGTGTGGTGAGGAAGAAGAAGAGGAAGAAGAGGAAGGTGTTGATCGCGATAAAGCGAGCCCACCAATGGAAGCGGCGGACGGACAGGTGTTTCCTGGGGAGGGACGGAGGACGGAGACGCACTTAGCACCCCGGCTCCCAGCCTTAGATGCGGCCCACGTGCGGATTCCTGCATGCCAGCTGGAGACCCAGGCTGCCCTGGTCTACTTCAGCCCCCGGGGCGCAGACCCCTGCACCAGGCCCTGGATCTGCCCCCAGTCCCACCCTTGGCGAAGGCCCTGGTGGAGGGCTGGGTCTGGGAGTGGGCAGAGACTGGGTGCTCAGAAGAGGACAGGCTCCAGCCCCGAGTAGGAGTAGGAGAACAGGCCCCAATTCCTTTCCCACCCTGTTCCCTTCTTCAGTCTCAGAGGAGCTGAAAGGAGAGGGGAGGGGCAGCAGGGGCTTACCAAATAATGTCTTTAGGGTGTGGGGCCAGGGTGACCCTCCAGCGGTAGGATTTGACGACGGTGCTCACGGAGGACTGCTGGGGGGACACGCCGCACTGGATATACTTGTAATCTTCCCGGATGCTGCGGAGACAGGGCGAGGAGACAGAGGTCTGGGGCTGAGGACAACAGGCTTAGGAGGGGTCTCAGGCCAGGGTCCTAAAGGTGGCCCCAATTCCTGGGGATTCTCAAAGCCTCGGGGATGCCAACCAGGACCTTAGAGGTGGGCAGCTCCTAAAGCCTAGTCCCTGGAGGAAAGGGGCAGCAGCAGGAGGGACTGTCTGGGCAGGGAGGGGACCACACAGTTTTTAGTTAACGTCTTTTCCCCTTGACAGCGGGGACAGCACAAAGACATGCTCTTTCTTTGAGGTTGACGGAGGAGGTGCTAATTTCAGCCTCACCTTAGTATTAATAGCTACCAACTGAGCTCTTTTTGTGTGCCTGACACTGTGCCTGACAATGAATAGAATCCCAATCGTACAAAGTACTAAACTGAGGTGCCTGGAGACACAATCGAAGAGGGACAGGTGATGGCACTGGAGCCTTTGGTCTTATGCACATTTCTGCTGTAATTAAACCTCAGATCCTTTCTACCGGTGACAGTGTCTCAGAAAAGAAACAGTACTGGGGCGCCTGGGTGGCTCAGTTGGTTAACTGTCTGCCTTCAGCTCAGGTCATGATCCCAGGGTCCTCAGCTCAAGCCCCTCATTGGGCTCCTTGCTTGGCGGGGAGCCTGCTTCTCCCTCTGCCTGCTCTGCCTGCTGCTCCCCCTGCTTGTGCTCACTCTCACTCCAATAAACAAATAAATCTTAAAAAAAAAAAGAAAGAAAGAAACAGTATTGTCTTACATTGGTATACTGTTCTGTATAACATATGCACTAAAGAGATCACATATCCCTGCTTAACCCTCTGGGAGGTGGACAGAGAAGTTTTAAGCAAACAAATACGATAGATAAGAAATTTGAGAGTATAAGTGCCTTGCAAAATTGCACACAATTGCATCTGACTAAATTCTAGGCTGTTCCATTTGTGGGTGGGTGAGGACAAAGTGGTATGTAGGATCAGGCTCCCTCAGAGAGAGAAGTGCCTCCACAATCCTCAAGGGACTGATGCAGAGTTCCCATCTATTTGACCCTATCCTAAGGATCCTTCCAGAACATTCCTGAGTGCACCTAAACCACTCCCTATCAAGGCAGAGTTGCCAGAAGCTGGGGCAGAGGAGGGAGGAGGCTGTAAAGCTATGAATTCGGGGAGGCCTGCAGCAGGAGAGCAGAACCAGCATGCAGAGCTTCTCTACCCTGACTCCGTCACTTGTGGTGAGGAAAGGGGTGATGCGTAATGGGGGGGGAAATGGATTCATTCTTGTCAAGGCCTGGAAGAGGAACCAAGATATCTACTCTGACCACCTCCATGCTGAAGCAAGGACATATGAGGATGGGGGGACTAGGGCCTGGGTATCCCTGGAGACAAACTGAGTCTGGCAGCTGTGGGGAAATGGATGCAGACATGCTCTGGAAAGCAAGATGGCGGCTGCCTGTGAGAAGCACAGAGGGGTTGAGGGGCGGTCAGAATATGGCAAACTGGAGGGAGGTTCTCTCTCCTTGTCCCTTGGCTGGAATGGGGGTGAAAGAGGATGGTTTCAGAGCAGCAGAAGCCCACTCTCAGGGCTGGGCTGGGCACAGCAAGCTGCTGGCCCCGGCACTCACTGCTTCGTCATCCTGGCGTCCTGGAAGGTGACAAAGATCAGGTCCAGACGCTTCAGCCGAACGCGGTTGAGCTCAGCGTTGAACTCATCGGTCAGCTGCTCCTCCAGCTCACTGTAATACTGCTCTGCGTCTACCTGGGGCGAGATTCGGCCCTCAGAGCTGGAGAAGCCAGAGCTCTAGGAGGCCTCGCCTGGACATAAGGCCTCTCTCCACTCAGGTGGCGGGCCTCAGGCCTTGGCAAAGAGCTCAGGATCCCAGCGGGCTCCCAGATCCCAACTCGAGAACAGGAAAAGACTAGGACTCTGAAATTAGCTCCCTGCTCTTAGATCAGGGGAAGGTGACGCACCCTTGGGGCCAGGGAGTATTTTGGAACTTGGGCGGGACTCCAGAGGAGTGACAGAATGTGTCTCCAGCATTTTCAGGAAATGCAGATGATTCTTTTTCTGGACTGGCTAGAGTTCAGTCCTGCCCAGTGGCCTCCTCCTAGTGGTTGGGTGATAAGATGGAGCCCAGTGCCTTTAAATGCTCCTGTCCTAGCCCTCTGAAAGCCTGAGGCATGGCAGCCTACAGCAGTCTACCATGTTCTCTCTGGTCCTCCCAACCAAGACTGGAAGTGGGCAAGAGCAAGCCAGCCCAGATCACTCCAGAAGGGGTGATCTCCTTTACATTCTCCATGGGGAGGCCGGGCAAGGTGGAGAGGGTGAGAGGAGCTGGGAGCCACAGCACCGGATGGTGCTGAATGGGGCCTGAGGGTACAGGGCCCGGGACAGAGCCGGAGCCCCAGTGCCCCAGCCCCTCGTCTACCATGTCCCTTAATCCCCAGGGCCGGGTACCTCTTTGAAGCAGGTCCAGCACTTGCAGAAGCACAGGCGGGAGCAGGGGTGGACCTTGATCATCATCTTCCCACTCTTCTTGGCCTTGGCAGTGTAGTAGAGCCGGCCCCGCATTGCATGGCGCCTGTCGGCCGGCGGGCAATAGGAGAAAGGATCTTGTGGTTGGGGGGGGGGCCAGCAGAGCCACGTCCTCCCCTTGTACCCTCACCCCAGTTCCAGAGAGACCCCGCTGCAGACTCACCTCTGATCATCCAACTCGATCAGCGTCCTGACGTCATAGCAGAAGTGAACTCTGGTCACTACGCACCCCGGATAGGCCTCACTGTAGCCAGAGACACAGAGACTGAGCCAGCCTGTGGCGCTGGGGATGGGCCATCCCACCCCCACCTCTACCCAGAACTGCAGCCCACAGGGCCGAGTGGCTCAGCTGCCTGGTTCTTGGATGGGAGACTCCATTCCCAATGTCAAATTTCAGAATTGATCCCTGGTAATCTGGGATTTGCCACATCCTCCCAGATGATCCAGAATAGGGTCAGGGGGCAGAACTGGAAGTTGCTGCTCATGAGAGATAATTAGCTCCTAGGGCTAAGAACTTGGGTCGCAAAAAATGCCCCAACTGCTCTAGATAGCTGTGGTCCAGGAGCTTGCCAGGCTCCGTCGCAGGAGCAACGAGGGAAAGGAAGAAAATGATACCCCCACCACACTCACGCCATGCAGGAAAGCCCTTGGCCTGAGAAACCCTGCTCTGGCCCCAGGGCCTCCCCCATTCTGGAAGGCTAATCCTGAGCCAAGTCCAGGACGGGCTGGGGTGTCTCTCGCGCCACCATCCTATGCCAGGTTACTACCCACTTGAAGATGTAGGCGGGGGAAGTGGGAGGAGGCAATCCCTGCTTCAGCCCACGCGACCCACTTACTGAAAATGCTTAATGATGATTTCTGGGTCTTGGATGTCCGTGGGGACATAGGTGATCATTAGTGTCCTTGTGACCTAAGTGGGGAGGGCAGATGGAGAAACACGACCGTGTTGACACAGAGCCCCCGGGTGTCTGGAGCAGGCCCGCTACTCAAGCAGGCTGCCCCCTTGCTGGGTAAGCTCAGTGCCAGCTTCCCTGGCCGGGCGCCCTGACTTCAGCGGGCTGTGTGCTGTGTGCGGCCGCAGGCAGGCACGTGCATCTCTGGTACTCTCTGGGGCGCTGCTGCAGGCCGCCTGCCACAGACAGCAGAGGTGGAGGGAGAGAGAGCCAGAAGCCGCAGACAGAGCCAGAGCTCCGGGACCGACAGGAGCTGCTTGTGCTCTTGTGCTGACTGTCCCCACCATCACTCTGGCCAGCTATGTCTGCGTGGCGTTGCCTGAGGTCCACGTAGCAGGGCCGTCCCTAACATTACACCGGGGAGGGGGGTCAGGAGGTGAGCAGCCTCTGGGGAGGGGATGGGGAAGCCCCTCCAACTTCACATTCTATTCTGTGAATGGGAAATGTCTTCCTGAGCCATCCCCTCAGGGTGACAGTCTGGTAAACTGAGCTTCAAGACATGGGAGTCTCGGCAGAAGCTTCTGGTGACAAGAAGGAAAGCTGAGGTAGCCAAGTCCGGACTAGTCAGGGGTGCCCAAGCCTCTTTGCCTGCAGGCCAGCGCATTCGCGGTCACCTTTCAGGGGCATATGGATTTGCGTTCTGGGGTGGGGTCGAGTGGCTCAGTCCTTTAGGACGGATGGCACCGAGGGAGCTGATCCCACTCAACTGAAGCTCTGACTGGCTGAGGACAGAGCCAAGGATGTTAGCCTTCCCTGATTCCCTTCCCCACCAGAGCCAGGACAGCCCACGTGTGCACCCCTTCCCTTGCTGGTGCTGGGGCTGGTGCTGGGGCTGGGCTGGGGCTGGAGCTGGGGCTGGGGCTGGGGCTGGAGCTGGGCTGGGGCTGGAGCTGGAGCTGGAGCTGGGGCTGAGCTGGGGCTGGGGCTGGGGCTGGACTGGGCTGGGGCTGGGGCTGGGGCTGGGGCTGGGGCTGGAGCTGGGCTGGAGCTGGGGCTGGAGCTGGAGCTGGTGCTGGGGCTGGGCTGGGGCTGGGGCTGGGGCTGGGGCTGGAGCTGGAGCTGGGCTGGAGCTGGGGCTGGAGCTGGAGCTGGGGCTGGGCTGGGGCTGGGCTGGGGCTGGGGCTGGGGCTGGAGCTGGGCTGGAGCTGGAGCTGGAGCTGGAGCTGGGGCTGGGCTGGGGCTGGGGCTGGGGCTGGGGCTGGGGCTGGGGCTGGAGCTGGGCTGGAGCTGGGGCTGGAGCTGGGCTGGGGCTGCTGCTGGGGCCGGGGCTATGTGGGTGCTGGTGCAAGTGTGGGTGTGGTTGTTAGCTTGGGCAGGCAGCACTGCCAGGCCCACTTGTAGCCCCTCGGCCTCATCCCTATGCCCAAAGGGCAGCTGTGTGTTTTAAACCCTGGGACTGCCTGTGCCAGCCAGCAAGGTGTGAAGAGCTAAAGCCTCGAATGCAGGCTCAACCAGTGATGGACAGGGAGGGAGTTGGTGGGAACATGCCACTGCTCCCCAGGCTGGGAAAACTCTAGGCTGCATGTTCCACCCACTCCCAGGGCAGTGGCAGTCGCTCCCTCTTACCTGCATCTGCTTTTCCATCCCACTTCCCCACCCTCTAGTGGTTTTTCTGAGAATCCCTTCAAAATAAGTGAATGCTTATGCAAGCCCTTACCTTAGGGTGGGGTGACCCAAACTAGGACAGTGGGGATACCTGGGCCAGCCCCTGGGGTCTCTGACCTCAGAAACCATGGACGGGCAAGGAACTTCGGCACTCCCCAGCAGGAAGCACTGAGCACCAAGGATGGAAGTGCCCTGCGGGCTCAGGGGTTTGTTAATCTGTTCGTTTGAGGATGGTGGGGGGCCAGGGGTCTTCAGAGAGGGGCCGGGCAGTGGGGCACAGGGGTAGGAGGCACCGGGGAGCAGCTGTTTACTGACCGGTTTGGAAGCGTTCCAGTGGTTTGCCAACCAGGATAGCTGTGCGAGGGGCCGGGTAATGGTCACCGGGCTAAGGGAGGAGGCTTGCCCAGCTCGGTGAGACCGCCCCCCCACAGGTGTGCAGAATGTGGGGAACTGGGATGCCTCTGAAGGCTGGGAGGGGGGTGGTCCAGCAGGGGCGGGCTCTGGCTGCGAGGGAGAGTTCTGAGTTCTTTTCACTTGCTCACCTTATAGCTCCTCTTGGGCACAAACCCTAGACAGTGATGAGCCATGAAGACGAGGTTGAGGAGGAAGTAGAGGAAGGAGAAGCAGCTATGCAGCCACAGGACCTTACTCCTGCCAGGAACAAGACACAGGAGCGGTGAGACCACCCCCCCACCCCGCCCCAGGCAGTCTCCCCTGGGCCGCCCTCTGGTGCTTCCCGACACTCGGGCACCTTGGAAGGGGATGGCCATGGTAAGAAGGGGGTGACCCACGCCGGCTACTGCAGGCTAATATTTATTGAGTGCTTACTATATGCCAGACCCGGGGCGGGGGGGGGGGACTAGATGCTTTCTGTACATTTTCTCACCGGATTCTCACACCATAGGAGGGTACTGTGACTCTCTTCATTTTATTCACAGGGAAATGAGGGTCAACGTGGCAGTGACCTGCCCAAGGTCACGCCTCGCCGTGGCAGCACTGGGAGGGGAGCCTGGGCCAGCAGACGCATGGGGGCTCCTGACCACCCACCATGTGGTGCTGCTGGCGGCTCACGCTCCCACAGCTGCCCGGCAGCCCAAGTGGAGGGGCCGTCGGCCCTCAGTGGTGAGGGATGGGGGGGTCCTACTCAGGCCCAGAGGGAGGAGGGCCCGGCGGATTCGCTCTGCCTCTCCTGGGATAGCAAGAGTGGCAGCACCAGGGCTTTGGGCTCGTACGATGCTGTCCCAAGGCATCTGGCCAAGAGGACTGCTCAGAAATAGGGCCCACCTTATTTGGTGCGGTTTGAGAAGAGAAAAGCGGCCTTGCTTCAAAACCTCTCCTCGCCACTTGTCCCAGTACCGGACGCTTCACCGAACATTCCCTATCCAGCTAGGTGTCTCAGCCCCCGTGTCGTCAGAGGGGACAAGTTTCTATGGTCTCTAAGGACCACTCCAGCTCTCTGTCGGTGTGGGTCTATGGATGTTGAAGGGTCTTCCCTGCCCCACTAAAATTAACATCTTGTCAGGAAGGCGTAGGCACCTGGCGCCGGTGGCTGGCCTGGGAGAAGCTGGTGAGCTCTGCTCCGGTGTCGGCAGCAGCAGGGGAGGGGCCGGCTGGAAGGGGAGGTAAGAGGATGCCATAGCCCCATTCTGCTGATTTTAGAGCTTGACAGATGGCAGGGGGCAGGGGCGGAGGGGCCAGGGTAGGCAGGGGAGGTGGCGCAGGGATATGTGAACCCCCATTCACACCTGCTGGACCTGCCGCTTCAGCTTTGTCAGGAAGTCAGCCACGTGTGGCCAAGACCCCCAGGGGGCCTGTCTTCTCACCGTGGACCAGCAGGGCCACATCTGGCTCGGTACACATTGACTGAGCCATCAGTTGGGTTGGCTGCTGTTGAAATCCACGAATCACATCCAACAGTTGTTCCCCCTCCCCCCTCCCCCCCCAGACTAGGAATGAAGCTCGCGGTGGGCGTGCACTGCCCCAGACTAAAGGCAGAGGTGGGGCATGAAGCCGGGTCACACGGGTCCTCAGGCCCACACTACCCCCCCCCCCCCCGCCATGGGAATCAGGTCTACGTTTTATTCATTATATGAGGGTTGACGTGCACTGTTCTGTGGGCAGGAAATAATATCTTCAGCCTCTGCTTGCTACGGGGTCCTTGACACTTGGGTGCTGGACGTATTAAACAAGCAGGACCATCTTTCCAGGCCTTCAGGAGTGGCCAGTTTGGGTAGTTCTACCTATTACAGATATGGGGACACTGAGGCACCAAGAGAAAGCATCTTCTGGCCTCCCACTCAGTACCTGGGTCCCAAGGAAACTAGGCCTTTCTTAGCAGCAAGGCAGTGCCCACGTTTTCGACCCGCACATTGGACCTTCTCTCCCCACCCAGGCCCCAGCCAGTAGAAGGGGAGGGAAGAGGGTCAGGTACCTACTCTATGGAGACATTGACAATGGTGGTCCGACCAAAGTGGCTATTCCAATCTGGAAGAGAAGAAAGCGGCTGACCTCAAGGCCGGTTCCTTGACTGAGTGAGTTGAGGGGGCTGCTTGAATTCAAGGTTCTTGAATGAATGCCTGTGGTCTGGAAACGCTTGCCCATGTCCTGCCCTTCCTTCTCATTCCCTAGAACTTGCCCCCAACTCTCAACAAAACCAGCAGAGGCCTCTTCTTCTCCCTGCGACTACTGGTTGGGGCTCTATGGCTGTGACGTGAGACCAAGTCTTGGGGTGTCATCCCCAGTGCCCATAAGTGGCGGACACCAGTAAATGCTTATTGAAGGAGCCCAGGGCCCCGCCATGAGTGGAGGGATGAAATTAGCAAGACTGTTACCACTGGCAACAATCACAACAAGAATGGCACGTTGCCTCATTGGGACAGAGTAAATCCTTCTGGCAAAGTGTACTCGTTTGTCAGTTTAGACATCTCTGGGTGTTAGGAAATGTGTCCAGAAATCCTGCATTCATATAACATATACACGATATACAATATCTTGTTGCCAACACACTGGCTCTCAGGAAGAGAATTCGGAAAGACAGCAGTTACTGACTCGGGTAGCGGTATTTGGTGGCACAGACATTGCACGCTACCTTGAATTGACTGACGCCTACCTCTGGCTGAGGAGAAACAGCCATCTGAGGAACCAGGGTACCACTGGCTGCCACCTGGGCATTCTGGGTGCTACCTGACACCACCTAGTTACACAGCGTCCAGCTCTGTCCCTCCTCGTACTGCTAAGTGAAATACTGGCTGTTATTCACTGAGCACTCACTACGTGCCAGGCCCCAGACATGCATTATCTCCCAATCCCTGTGACAGCTGAGGACCGACGCCCGGGGAGACTGACCTGCTGAATATAAGATAGAACAATTTGCTAGATTGGGCGAAGGTATTTTCTGGGAAGCAGATGTGGGTCAAAGTTGGGGAACCAAGATTTTTCTGTCTTTGAAGCCTGGGCCCACAAAGTCAGTCTGTCCAAAGGACTTGCCCTTTTATAACAAGCATAGCAGAACTTCCTGTCTGTCACCGTGGGGGTGGGGAGAGATCAAGTTCAGGGATCTCTGCCGTAGGTCACATGCCATAAAAAGGCCTCGCAAGCACCTGGCCAGGCGTAGCGTGGGGCTTCAGATAAACCTTCAGTTCCAGACGCAATTACTACCGCGTGCCCACTGTGCCAGGTCCTGAGCCAACCTCGGGACGACGGCCGTCTCATCTCCAGTCTCCACGTGGGAGAACTGAAGTCTGGGTGGCCTCAGGTCACATAACTAATTTTGAGAAGTGGAATTCAATTTCGGGTTTCTAGACGACTGAGACCCAAGCTCTGTCCCGCCTACAGGGCTGTCCCCTGCCCTGGTGGCCCAGCCCCAGGCGCGCTGAGCTCCGCCTACCCAGAACGGTTCCGGTGTAGTTGATGGGCAAGACGATGCCCAGGGAGGGGATGCAGAGGATAAGCACAAAGATGATGAGGTGATACTGGAACGTGATGTAGATGCGTGCGTCGTCTCCACACTTGCTGATCAGGTCCTCGTTCCTGGAAGAGACGCACAGACAGGGACACTCCTCAGGAGCCCGTGCGGCCGCAGCCTAAGTTGGAGGGAGGGAGAGGGAGAGAAGGGGCTCACTCCGCCCCTAAGAATTATCGCCCTTCATCTCCAAGCCTCTATGGTGCCCGACACGCATGTCGCTGAGTTTCACAGGCATGTCCCAGACAGCAGCTGCCACACACACGTGGGAATCCAGGGGCACTTCTGAAATCAGGCAGTCATTCCATCTTTTCTCGCTCCGTGTGGAGAACCTGCGGTGGCGTGCGCACCAGACAAACCAGCAGGGACACGGAGATCAGCCGCGTTTTTTTTAAAGTTGTTTCTTCTACTTTGTAAATTAAAAGGGAGTGCTTAAGGTCACAATGAGGTATCACGCCACACTGCCAGACTGGCCAAAGTTAGACAGACAATACCAAGGGCTGGCGAGGCTCTGGGGGCACTGGGCGCTCTCCCCCACTCACGGGCACTACCCCGGCACTGCTGCTTTGCCAGCAGTTGGTATTATCTAAGGAAATGGACGACATGCACACCCTATGACCGAGCAACTCCACGCCTGGTTTTATTCCAGTGGATGCACATGTGTGTCAAGAGACATGTATGAGAACCTCACATGCGTTGTCTGTAACCGCCCCAAACCACCTAAATGTCTACCAAAGGCGGAAACGGACACAAGAACTGTGAGATATAGGGGGTCTGGCTGGCTCAGTCAGTGAGGAGTGCAACTCGAGATCTCGGGGGGATGAGTGGAGGCCCCACATCGGGCGTGGAGCCTACTTAAAAAAAAAAGAAGTGTGAGATCTATACGTGTGTGTGTGTATGTATATACATGTGTGTGTGTGTGATCTATGTGTAATGATACAGATATGGAATGAAATACTATATAGAGACAAAAATGAGTGACCATAGCTGAACTTCACAAACACAACGTTGGGCGGAAAGACCCAGGCACAAACAATACATACTGAAGGTTTTCATACACAAAGTTCAAAAATAGGCAATACTGAACAATGGAGTGAGAAGTCAGGATACTGGTTGTCTTTGGAGAGGGGGAGGTGGGGGAGGTGACAGGGGGCTGGGAAGGAGCAGGACGAGGGCTCCTGGAGTGCTGGCAATGTTCTAATCCTTGATCTGCTTTGCTGCAACTGAGCGGGACCTTGATTTTTGGGGACTTTTCCATACGTGTGTTATACTTGAAAAAGAAATTTAAAAGCAACACATGCTTATTACAGAATTTTGGGGAAATACAAAGGAGAAGAAAATCTTTCCCCTCTAATCTCATCCAACCTAAGATAATGACCATGAAGCACTTTGGTCCATCGCCCTTACTTTTCCGTTGTTGGGCTGGTTTAACTTTGTGACTATGGTATCAGCAGCATTCGATGTAAGGCTGTGTTGCTTAGCTTTTCAACTGAAGCCGTTTCTGACTGTTCCACGTTCTGCCTAAATGTTTTCATTGCTGCACTGTGGTAAGGGTGATAGTGGCCTCCACGTACAGAGTGCTGGTTCGTACCCAGCTCCAAGGTGGCCTCCCCACTCTGCTGGTGGACGTACCAGAGTTTACCCACCCCTGCTCTCCGGTCAGGCTTGTAGGGTGTATGCATTCAAGCATCCAGTCCAGGATTCAGATTTATTTTTAAACAATACTATAAAGAGCCTATCTTTAAGGCGTTCCAATAATCCCCATTTAGGGAATTATTTAGAGCTCTCGATTTTTTTTTTTTTTTAACTGCAAGCTGTTAAAATACTTCTTGCCCTGGACTTGAGAATTCAATCCCAAGAATGAGGTGGGTGGGAACTGGCGAGAAGGCAGGGTGCTGGAGAGCGGGAACGAAGGGAGGGTCCTGCTGCAGGCTTGGGTGCCAAGACGTGGTCACCTGACAGGAGTGTGCCTCAGACAGGGTGGGGCAAAGAGAGCCTCCAGTCTCAGGAGGGAGCCGAGGGGGGCTGGCGGGACCAAGGACACAAGGTCCACGATGCGCTGGGCCTATTGCTCCCTCTCTCCCGGGGGGAAGTCAGGTTATCCTCAGCAGCCTACCTTACAGCCCCGGGGACAGTTTGCAGTTCTGAGCCTGTCTGCACTCCTCTACTCCATTCTTTCCTCTTCTCAACCCCGACTTTCCAACCACCACCCTCCTCCTCGCAATGAATTCTCCTCTTGGCTCTAATCGCTTCCCTTCTGCTATCTCTTTCTGGAAACCCACTGTATCCACTGTACTCTCTCATCTTCAGATTCACAGCCACCTCTCTCCACACCCTGGAACTACCACCGGGTTCAAGGGCACACTGGCTACTCTGAAATCCGAGAAACTCCTCGAGCCTCCATCCCTGACCCGCTTTCTCTCATGTTCCAGCCAACACCTTCCTTCCTCCCTCCCACCTCTTCCCCGGCCTCTACTTCACGGACATCTTACTCACGAACCGCCCTCCCAATGGAGACCCGAATCACTGATGTCCACGTCCTCTCCTTGCTCTCATTCTGCTCAACCGGGGGCTCTGAGCGCACAGGCTGCCCGCCACACCCTCGGGGCTTCAGCGAGTCCAGCCCTAAAGATTGCGGCCTCTTCCTCCTGCCCCAATGACGCTCTTTTTTGATCTTGCTTCCCACTTTGGGTGACCTATCTGCTCCCACAACTTCAATTATGACCTTGTGCACCCATCTCCCAGGCCGCACTCTCCTGCTCTGACCCTTCTCCGAAGCTTTAACTAACCCCGCTTTTCAGTAGCTTGCTGGTCAACTCGCAGGTTTGCCCTAGCCATCTCACATCATTCCCCAACTCCTCATATCTCATCAGCTCCCAACGAGTGGCATCGCTTTCCTCCCCAGAAACCAGCCCTGGATCACTCCTTTTCTTAACCAGCTGGAGGCCAGGTGCAGACCACGGCCCAGGGACTATAGCCCCATGATCTCTCTCCAGCTGCCTCCTTCCTTGGTCAGCATCCCCTCTCACCTGGACACTGGAAAAGCCTCCTTAGGTGTTCACCTTGCCCCTGGACCTTCTCCACTGCCAGTGCCCCCCATACTCCTGCCTACAAACAGATTCTCACCCTGAGTGTCCTGCTCAAAAATAGGAATTGTTCTCTACTGCCTCCAGACCAAAGCCCAGGGTTCTCAGCACAACAGTCAAGGTCCTACTGAGCCTTCCAGCCCCATCTCTTAGCCTCTCTCTTGCCATGTATCCTTGTTTCTAGCCACATCTAGACCGACCATTTCTGGATGCTTCTGCCCATCTCTGCCCCAAACCTTCACTCATGCAGTCCTTTCTTTGTGATGGACCCTCCACTGGGCCTAGCGTGGAAATTCTTCCCATCTTTCAAGGCCTCGCTCATAACTTGCTTCTCCTGAACCCCCTAATTGGAATTAATTTCTTGCTCCCCCAAATGCCCTTTGCCTGGCAACTATAATGCCCCCATGATGAATTAAACATAGTGAGTCTTGTTAACCTTTGTCTCTCCAGCTGGACTGCCTGGGCTTTTTGCCCAGGGACTCTAGCGACCCTGTCCCTGATCAGTAAATGCGTGAGACTATCTTCTAGACACAGCCCCCAAAGGATGCAGGATGCAAAGTGCAACAGCCAGCCTTCCTCCCTTCCCAGGGAATATGTTCCCAACGTTGGGTAGGGGGAAGAGGATGTTCACCCAGACACATACACTGCTATGCACACTGACCTCCCCTGACACGCAGGTCCGGGCACACACACCTCAACAGCTGCACACAGATTTGCACCAATGCAGTGATATGCCTCTCGTATTTCGTATTTGGCATGTACACGTCTCTCCTGCAACATGGACACGTTTCTCCCCGCCCTGTATACATCCATTGACGTGTCAGCAGATGGCAGAGAAAATCCAGAAAGTCAGCCCCAAGCTATCCAGGACTGAGGATGTGGTCAGCTCAGACAGGCCCAGGCGCTCTGGGATTCCCTCCCTCTCACCCCTGCAAAGGGCTGGCTACCGTGCCACCCTGCCCCTGCCCAGCATTCATGACTTTGTTAAACCCAGGCACCTAGAGCCAGCCTGGACAGCCTCCCAAGGTCACCAGCTCCAAAAGGTCATACACCTTAGTGGTCATTTAAAAAAAAAAACATTTTTTTAAAAAGTAAATGCTTGTGGGGCACCTGGGTGGTGCAGTCGTTAAGCGTCTGCCTTCGGCTGAGGGCAGGATCCCCACGTTCTGGGATCGAGCCCCACATCAGGCTCCTCTGCTGGGAGCCTGCTTCTTCCTCTCCCACTCCCCCTGCTTGTGTTCTCTCTCTCAAATAAATAAATAAAATCTTAAAAAAATAATAATAAAGTAAATGCTTGTTTAAGGGAAAAAAGGTAACATTCCCTAGAAACTGTTGACAGGGTCTGCATCTCTGCAGGAGGGCTGGAGGTGGACTTTCATGTTTCTCTGAATGCAAACATATTTAATGTGAGCTTGTGCCTGTCTTAAAAATTACCGAAGCAAAACCAGAGAAGGTCGCAAGAGATAAAAGAGATAAACCATTTCCCCTCCCCTCCCCCCACATGTGGCTAAGATCCCCGGACCACACACAAACTAGCCTCATCACTCACTCCTGGGGACTCTGATGAATGATGTAGGTAGACTGGGGGAGGGGGCAAGGCCACAGGGACTCCCCCATCAGTGGGGTTGGAGCTCAAACACCAGAGGCCCATGGCCCTAAGCCCAGCTCAGGGTTCCCAGGGCCCAGGCAGGGTGCCTATGCCCCCTTCAGCAGGTCTGGAGAAAGACAGGCACCCTCAGGTGGCTCATGGGGGTGGGGTGGGGTCTTGGGAAAATGCACGAGTGCTCCCAGCCAGGCCCTTGACGGGTGAGCGTGGAAGTGCATGCAGGAGGAAGTTCCAGGAGCCTTTGCCAAGCAAGCAAATTAGCAGGCCCAGTCCAGCCCCTTGTTGCAGGTGGCCTCTGAGGGCAGCAAGGCTGTAGCCTAAGGCAGGCGCCAGGTAAGATAGGGCCCTGGATGAAGGCTTTGAAAGATGGGCAGGGCAGGACGGACAGGGGGTATTTAGGGAGCGCCCAGAAATGTGCAGGGCTATGAGGCAGAGGCAGAGCCGTGTGCACAGGCATGAGTATGTGCGTGTGTAAGCACATGTATACACACACATACACACAGTGGGGGCAGAGAGTTCAGGAAGGTGCTCAGCTGAAGCAGGGCAGAATCAGGAGCGTGACATCAGAATCCTGAAGCATGGGGGAATCAGAAGGAAACAGGGGACCTGGGGTCTATCTCCTTGCCAAGTGGGGTCTGGCCCTAAAAAGATCGGGGGGGGGGGGCAAGGGGCTGTCCCTCTGTAATTAGTGCCAAGGGAAGAGGAAGCACGCCCCTCTGCCCGCTGTTTTCTTTTCCATTTCAATATGATGAAAGATGTTCGCAGAAATAAAGCAAATAGCAATGCAGGAAAAATTTCTTTCTCCTAGGGTAGAGTTCATAAAAGCGTTTTTGTATGCGTGAGAAAGTGGTCCCTTCCTGAGGGCTGTAGGCTCTGTCCAGTTCCCATTCCGCCCACCTCCGGGAACCCCAGAGGGCATCCTCTGCCTGGGCAGGATGAGGTGGTCAGGGGGGCGTGGGGGGTGGGGCACAGAACCCAGGCCCAGCCCCAGACCTGCAGGGCAGCGGGCTCCATCCCCATCTCCCCCAAAGTAAGGCAGCTGCGGGCACAAGCTCAGAAAGTTCCGGCACAAAGGGACTCCTGGGTGGCTCAGTCTGTTAAGCTAAGCATCTGCCCTCAGTTCAGGTCATGATCCCAGAGGCCTGGGACAGAGCCCCCGCATCAGGCTCCCTACTCAGCGGGAGTCTGCTTCTCCCTCTGCCTGCTGCTCCCCCTGCTCGCTCTCTCTCTGACAAATAAATAAAATCTTTATAAAAAAAAAAAAGATTTAAAAAAAAGAAAGAAAAAAAGTTCAGGCACTTACTTCATGGTGACGGTGTTGAAGAACCAGGAATAGAAGCCCTGGGGAGAAAGGAGAGAAGTGTGAGAAAATCCAGCCCCGGGCCTGCCCTCCAGCTATGGGAACCCAGGTGGAGTGAGTCAGCGTCCATTAGGGGCCTCCTTCTAGGCAAGAGATGGCAGTGAGAAAGAGCTTGGGTTCTGGAAGGAAGTGGGCTCCATCTGGAATCCGTGGTGACCGTCCAGGAAGAGGTCTCCCCGGAAGTGGGCTGTGAGTTGACATTCCTGCCATGTGGCATCCTGTTGTAGGAAATGGGGGCTTCGTGGGCTTTGGACCAGAGGGAGAGAAGGGACCCTTTGTGGGGTGGATGTCAGCTGCTTTCTGTCTGTCCCTAGTTGCTTCCTTCTGGGAAATGCCCCCACACCATGCATGTGGCCTGGTGGGCTGTCCATGAAGTAGGGGTCTGCCACCAGTGGCCAGCTGATCAATGGAAGCATGACCCAAGTGGGGCCAATCAAAATTCTCCTAAGGGGATTAACAGGGATGTGGGGAGAGGAGGTCTCTCTGCACCTGAGCTCCTGCACCTTGGTGAACACCCCGGAGCCTGCAGTGGCTCGGCGCCATCTTCAAGGCCACAGGCAGGAGCTTGTCTGAGAAGAAAAGCCCACTCAGAGGAGAGAGGACTGGAGGGGGGATCCTGGTGGTATTTCTGGACTTCCTGGATCTCCCTGTACCCAAGGCAGCCACTTCTCTTGAATTTCCCGACTCAAGCCACAGATTACCTAGTTTGAGCTGGGTTTCTTCCCTTACATCTGAGAGTCTTGCCAATTATGTCTTCCTCTCAAGGTCTTGCTGTCTGGTTTCTAGGTGGTAGGAAAGGGCAGCCTCAGCCATGGAGAAAGAGGAAGTGTGCTTGGAAGACTGTGCCTGAGGATGGGCTGGGGCCCATGGCCCTAAAATCCGCCAGATCTGGTAGCTGGTTAAGTCGCCCTGGTGCGTGCTTCCTTCTGGGATTCTGCAGGGTCTAGCAAGATCTGGGCAAAGGTTGCAATTCTTGATTCACCCCATTTGCTCACAAGCACATCAGTGAAACAGGCAGGCCCAGCTGGCTGACATTCCCTGGCACCACACTGATTGGGGAAGGGGAACTGCCCAAAGGGAAGCGATGGGGTCAGGCAAGCAAGAAGCAGAAGGAAGTTCCTTGCTCCCTTCGGCATAAGGCCCACCAAGTCCCCTTCCCTGGATTGGGGTTGCCTGAGAGTCAGATGTCCGCCTCAGGGGGGACCATTTCTCCAGTTCTGTCCTGGGGAACTAAGATAAGGACACTCTAAAAAAAAGAGGGGCGGAGTGGCTCAATCAATTAAGCGTTTGACTCTTGATTTTGGCTCAGGTCATGACTTTGTGGTAGTGAGACTGAGCCCTGCGTTGGGCTCCATGGTGGGCGTGGAGCATGCTTGAAGTTCTCTCTCTCTCTCTCCCCTGCCTCTCCCCCCCAAAATAAACAATAAATAAAAAAAGGACAGACGCCCAGGTATGAGTCATGGCAATGAAGGGAAATAGCATGCTGGTGGCATCGACTGGGAAAGGCCCCAGGGAAGGAGTGAATCACTAAATAAGAGTTGGGCTGAGAGTCTGACCACCCCTCCCTGCCCTGGAGGGTCCTTCTTCACCACCCACCTTGGGCACACAGGTGTGATTTATTTAGGGAGCAAGTAGGTTTGTTGACGGTCCCTAGGGGTCCTGCACAGGGGAGGACACAACTTCTTGGGACTCCCTTCCACCCCCTCTACTCAGGTGCCAAGGGGGATACCACACACAGCACGTGCGCGTCCTGGAATTCACACAGGACAGGACTGTCCGTCAAAGGGCAGAGGTCGTGAGTACAAGTGTGGCCTCTGTGTCTGTGAAAACTGCAGACACGGATGTGCAGCTAGCCTGTGTGGACTCTCTCTGCACTCCCAGACAACAGACACCCCCCCCACACGCTCCCCCGCACGTACACCACAGCTATGAAAGGCATAAACCATTCAGAAAACTCAGCAGCTGAACAGCGAGCCTGAGAAGGGCTGCCACCTCCCCTCTTGCCTCACCCCTGCAGGAGAGGGCCGCAAGCTCCCAGGAGCCAGCTCAGCTGACAGGGCCGGGGGACAGTGCTCAGTTCACTGCAGCTCTCTTGGTGCCCCACCCTCTTCACTCCCACCACGTGGGGTAATGGCCCCTCTGCTGCCCCCAGGCCCCTCGGCCTGGCTGAGGCCCTGAGGCCCCAGCATCGTGGCTGGGGCGCTCCAGAGGCCACCTCTGGCCTCCCAGTCTCCCTGCCTGCCTCATTTCTAGCTCTGCAGTGTGACTGTCCCACTACTGCCATCATGATTTCTCGGCTATTTTTAAAATAAATGATCTTTTTGCCATTATACAAAAAAAAAAAAACCCCAACCAAAATAATGTTTCTGAAAATAAACTTGAGAACCACCTTGTAAGGTAGGTGTGACCGTCCTTATTCTACGGAGAAACTCAGAGACAAACTTGTCTACTGCTCCCCACACAGCGTGGGGCGGATCGTGGCAGGTAACACGACCAGGTCTTGGAGGGATGATAACGGAAGGAAGGTGGTTCTCCTCACTTACTGCCTCCAACACGTACCCGTCAGATGCTAACTACACGGGAGGCTGGCCTGGGTGCGGGGACAGCGGCGGCAGGACCAGGTCAGCGCCTGCTCTCGCCGCGGGATCTGACACACGGGACTGATCGGGTAGATGAGGGATCGTTACAGACTGGGTTAAGAGCCAGAAAAGGGATGCATTTTCCATGCGTGCGTAGAGAACAAAAGATCTGGACCCACGTTGGGTGGATGGGGCTCCTGGGGCAGCAGTGCTGGGGCTGAAATCTGAACAAAGGGTCAGTCGATGTATTGGCCCCTAGCAGGGGCCACTGGGGAGGGGAACAGGGAAAAGCAGGTGAAAGGCCATGTGGAGGGAAGGAGGTGGACTTCTGAGGATCTGAAAGGTGGCCAAGGTGGCCAGGGACGGGGGAGTTGGGAAAGAAGGACAGGTGGGCAGCAGACCGGACCATGAAGCCACAACAAGGCAGCTGGGCTTCATTCCAAGAGCACTAGGAAGCCAGTGAAGGGTTACACAGGGGACTGTGTGTCCCCGCTCGTGGGGATCGCTCCAGATGTGCGTGGACAGTGGATGATGCAGGACACAAGTGTGGACATAGAGACTGGTTAGAAGCCAGCCTGGTCATCCAACAAGAGGCCGACGGGGGCCTGGACTGGGGGGTGGGGGCAGAGGAACAAGACGGGGAAAGTGACAGCAGTACAACTCGGTAATGGACTGGCTGTGCCCGGGGGCCTGGGCCGCACCAAGGGGGTGCAGCTGGGTGGGTGGTGGCCAGAGCCTGAGACCAGGGATCTAGGAACAGGTGGGTAGAGGGATAGCGTGGCATGTTTCGGACATACTGAATCCCAAATGCCTTCACAGTATCCAAGTGGAGATATTTTGAGGGCCATTGGATAAATGTGTCTGGAGCCCACAGGGAGGTTTGGCTGGAGACGGAAATTTAGGAAGGTCTGCGGAAAGGAGGCAGTTGAGGTGGTGGGTATGGGTGACACTGCCCAGGAGCGCGAGGAAGAGGTCTGGGACCCGCTGAGGGAAACTCCAGCTGTGGAGGACGAGCCTGCGGAGGGGACAGAGAGGAACAGATGGAGCGGCAGAAGGGAACCCCAGAGAGTGTGGTGTCAGAGAAGCAGCCGGGGCTGCCTGTTCAGCAAGGGAAGGGCCTGAACTGCCTGTCTACAGGGCCGATGTTTCTGAGCGATCAGAGGAGATGAGAACTCAGGAAAGTCCATCGGATTTCACCTTGCGGGACAACTGATGAGCTGTCCGGGGGAACGGAGGGGCGGAAGCCACACTGCAGGGGTTGAGGCATGAGGGGGAGCGAGGAAGTGGAGAGTACGGGTGCAGAGGGAGTCAGGCCGCTGTGGGCTGTGGCGGGGCCCAAGACCGTCCCTGACACCCTCCACAACACTCCAGCTCCGTCCCATTACTACGGCGTGCCTTCCTTGCCCCTTTTGGAATTCATGCCCTGACCACCGTCCTGTGTGCGTCGGTCTGGGGTGTCTCAGCCAGGGAGAAAGTCCCATGAAGCAGGACTTGGTCCGTTTTATTCACTGCCCGGCCCCCAGTCCCCAGACCAGCGGTGGCCCGCAGAGGGGCACCAGGGCAACTGGCTGAGCAAACGAACAAGCTCGGGCAGAGGACTGGCATCCGACGGGGAAGAGAAGGGGGAGAAGACCGGGCTCCATGGGCAGGGTGCAGCAGGTTGCGGGAATCCTGCCTGATGTGAGGAATCTCCTACGTGAAGTGGGAGGTGAGTCCTCGGCTCGGCGTGGGGGCTTAGGCAGGACCCAGGCTGCGACGAGGGTTGAGGATTTGAGAAGAGCAGGTAAATTAGTTTTAAAAATCCCTGTAAAATAGAATTAACTAACTCTTACTTGGCGGTAGGAATGGTGAACAGCTCCATCCTTCTGATGGGGAAGCGGAGCCTTGGCAAAGCTGAGGAATGTGTCGAAGGTCACATTGCCAGGTGGGGTGTCGCTGGCTGCCAAGCCCCTGAGGGTGAGCGTGCTCCTTCCTGCACACGGCAGGGCTGCTGTCCAGAGCCAGGAACCCTCTGGGCCCAGGCCCACCCTAGCACTCACCTTGTCCTTGTGTTCCATCTCCAGGGAAATATCCGAGGGAGATGTCTTCTCACTCTGCTCCCCATAAATCAGAGAGGTCAAGCTGCAGCCAGGGAAAGCAGTGAGCAGGGAGGCAGAAAGGGAGAGAAAAGGCCTCAGGCCTTGCTGTCCCTCTGGCTCCCAGGCCAAGAGCTGCCGTGCCCTCCTGTCCAGGACCAGACACGCCTCAGCTCTGAGCACACAGCTCTGGGGACAGATGGTAATCACCCCTGTTGCCAGGTGCCCAATGTATCTTGGGAGTCATGGGATCCAGAAAGTCTGAGATTCTAGAAAAAGGTGATCTCGTGCCCAAAGGTGACTGCCACCCCCCCCCCCCCGCCAACCAGGTTCTCTTCCTGTGAGGAGGGCCAGTGCAGGGGCAGGAGTGGGTGCCAGGAGGACACCTGCTGGGTCCTGGTTGTGGCGGCACATCCCCCAGAGGAGGCGAGCAGCTCACTCGCCCTGACCCCCAGCGTCCCCTCACCTGTCATTGTGTATCAGCAGAGCCAGGCGCCCGTAGTCCCACGCAGCTTTCCGGAGGAAGGAGTAAACCAGAATGATGACCTACAGCCAGGGAAGGGGGTGTGGGGATGTGTCTTCTGCTTGGCCGGCCCCTGCATCCGTGTGGGGGAGACCCTGTCCCGCAGGTTCCCAGGGACACCCTGGGCTCCCCAACAAGGTGGCCAGCTCTGTTAGGGTAAAGGTCACGCCTTTTTCAGCTCTGGATGCCCAGTGCCTGTCAGCTTCCCTGCACAGAGTGGATTCTTGGAGTTTGCGGTGTCATGTTCAGAACTATCTGACAAGAACATTCCTTGAAGGGGCGCCTGAGTGGCTCTGTTGGTCAAGCCTCTGCCTTCGGCTCAGGGCATGATCTCGGGGTCCTGGGATCGAGCCCCACATCGGGCTCCCTGCTCAGCGGGGAAGCTTGCTTCTCTCTCTCCCTCTGCCCCTGGTTGTGCTTTCTCTCTCTCAAATAAATAAGTAAAATCTTAAAAAAATAATAATAAAGAACATTCTTTGAAGAAATCAGCAAGGGGAGAGAGAAGGGAGGCCCGAGGGCAGTGGCCAGGCGGGCCTCTGGCCTAAGCGCAGGGAAGGGAGTCTTAGGAATTCTGTCTGTTCCTGTAGCCCCCTCTTCCCCGACTGCCCTGGACACGGCTGACGTTCAGGGAGTCTTCACCGCTGCGGCCGGCGTGCATTTGGAGAGCCGAGGCCCCTGCTGCGTCACCCGTGACCATTTGACGGTCTGCGCCTCCGAGGCCTCACTGCCCACCGAGGAGTCCAGGACTTACCACCCACAAGAAGATGTTGAGTAACAGCACGGTGGGGATGCCCCCAAAGGGCTGCCCCTGTAGGACGGTGCTCCGGGAATTGAAGCATTCGTTCACTGTCATGTTCTGAGTCTCTTCCACCGCGTTCAGGCTGCCGGGCGGGACAGCCATCCTGGGAGCTCCCTGGCGACAAAGGGACACTCAGGTCAGACAAGAGAGAGCCTCTCACTCTGTGAGCGCCAAAGCCTGCTGGGGACATGGGGCGGGGCGCACTGCGTGTCCATCGCCAGCCCGTAACAGGTCAGGGCCGGAGTCTCAGCCCCGAGACGCCACGCAGCCCTATCTTGTAAGACAGCAGCTTCTCCAAACCCAGAGCCATGATGGCCGAAGAGCCCAGATCCCCTGGAAGAGTTTTTATTTTGTACCCGTTACCAAAAGAGTCGTGAAATGTACCTCCAAACGGATCTTCCCTATTCCTACCTTTGTGAAGCTTTTCTTGCATAGAAACGAACAAATTTCACAAAGGTGGATAGGACCCCAGAGTGGGAGCGTTCAGTTTGGAGAACAGAACTGCACTCATGGGAAGCCCGTGCAGACAGGGTCTAACATCCTATGAGTCTCCATTCCAGTTTCCAGGAAAGGAAGGTTCCTAGGACTAAATGAGGTAAAGCTGGAGGGTGCCTGGCACAGAGCAG
Source organism: Ursus arctos (assembly GCF_023065955.2). Classification (NCBI taxonomy): domain Eukaryota; kingdom Metazoa; phylum Chordata; class Mammalia; order Carnivora; family Ursidae; genus Ursus; species Ursus arctos. The sequence continues at coordinate 24,171,498 of NW_026622930.1, forward strand.
TGACTCGGTAAATGTCCCTGTCTTAATGTCGAACTTGAACCAGGGAGATTGGTGCCTGCCCAGGGGCCTGAGCCAATCCGGTGAGGGCTCAGGGTCACAGGCATCCATATTCTCCAGACTTGGAGAAGCGTGGGAAGCACCAATGAAAACGGGAATTGACTAGTAGCTTGCTTGAAGTTACCTGCAAAGTTGTTCTGGTTTTTAAAGACCATTCCTTTTGGCTCCAGACCTCATCTCACCCTAGGACCTCTTTACTCCCATTCAAGAAAAGTAGGCTCACTCCTTCTTTCCTTCATTCAGTAGGTATTTAGTGAACAGCTGCCTTATGCCAGACCGATGCTGGTCATGCATCAGCGAACGTATTAAAGGGATCACTCTGACCATTGATTTGAGAATAAATGGGGGGGCGCCTGGGTGGCTCAGTCGTTAAGCGTCTGCCTTCGGCTCAGGGCGTGGCCCTGGAGTCCTGGGATCGAGCCCCATGTCAGGCTCCTCCGCTGGGAGCCTGCTTCTTCCTCTCCCACTCCCCCTGCCTGTGTTCCCTCTTGCTGGCTGTCTCTCTATCAAATAAGTAAATAAAATCTTAAAAAGAAAGAAAGAAAGAAAGAAAGAAAGGAGAATAAATGGGGCAAGCATAGAAGTAAAATCAGACAGGTCAGTTAGGAGGAAATTGTAGCAATCCAGGCAAGAGGTAGCCACAGCCAGGACTGGGATGGAAACAGAGAGGTAGTGAGAAGTACTCAGATTTTGGAAGTATTTTGAAGGTGAAGCCAAGATTTGCTGATAGAATGGATGGTGAGGGGTGGGGTGTAAAAGAGAGGAGTCCAGGATGACTCTGAGGTTTCTGGGCCCCGCGACTGGAAGAGGGGAGGTGCCGTTACTGGGTGCGACAGCCAAGAAGTGCAGGGTGGGGGCGGTCAGGAGCCAGGTGCTGGACATGCTGAGTGGAGATGCCAGGCGGGTGGCTGGAAATGAGTCTGCAGCTCAGATAAGAGTCAGGAGACATAAAGCATCCCCAGCAGACAGAGGACTCCCGGAGGTGTGGGACTGGATCGCCAAAGGAGTGAGCACAGAGTGAGGCTCAAGGTCTGAGCCCCGGGCTGCTCCATCAAGAGAGCTGAGGCAGGTGAGGAGGACACAGGAAAGGGACTAGAAGAGCAGCCGTCGAGGAAGGAGGAACAGCAGCAGAGCATGGTGTCCTGGAAGCTAAGTGTCTCCAGGAGAGGGGACGGACAAGTTGTGTCGATGTGGGCAAGATGACAACTGGGAATTAGCCACAGTGAAAGCAACATGGAGGCTGTCGGTGGCCAGACTGGCACAGGTGCCAGACAGAATGATGCCATGGGATCAGGAGCAGTGGGCGTGAACAATTCCTTCAAAAAGGAACGAGAGCTTGGAAGTGGTTAGGATGGGAGAAGTAGCAGAACGCGGTATGCCAACGGGAAGGGTCCAGTAGAAAATTAAAAGCTGGTGATGTGGGAGAGCCAGGGCATCGCTGGAGCAATGTGAGGATGTGGGAAGGGCTGGGAACTGGTGCACAAGTGAAGTTGGCCTTGGCCCAGAGCTGGATACTGACCCACGACAGCAGGAGGGAGGCAGGTGCACTGGTGGAGCTCGTGGGCGCGCCCTCCCACGGCTTCTATTTCTCAGCCTCAGAGGGAACAAGGTCGCAAGGTGACTGGGCAATGCTGGAGGTGGTGGGCAGCTGTGGGATGTTCGAGGACAGGAAAAGAGGCAGGAATAGAAATCTAGAGGAGTGATGCAGTGAATGGATGACGGGAATGTGGAGGACTGCCGGGCAGCACTAAGGGTCCACTGAGGTTCATGGTCTTGAATCCACAGGGAGAGCAGCCGGCCTCACTGGGCGTTGCCCGCAGCTGTACTCATCCATGTGGCGGCAGGGGTGGCAGAGGTGCCCTGCTCGACCTAACCAGGCCACAGGTTTTCCCAAGTGAGTCTGAGAATAAAACGGTCAGAACCGTGTATGAGGGAGTAGTTTTAATGATTGGCCGGGTAAGGAGAGAAAGGAGACATGAGATGGGCAAGAGATGGTGACAGGTGCCAGAGGTCCAGGGAGGTAGAATTGTCGAGTACCACAGGCTGTGAGCTGACAGGAAAATGAGCTGTGTGACACTGAGACTGAGAAGGGATTGGTTATGGGTAATGAGAAGGTCTGGGGCATGACCATGGTGTGAGCAGGGGAGTGTGTCAAGGAACCGAGAGGCTGGAGTGTCCTTTGTGGAAATCAGTAAGAATGAAGACTGGAACAGCACTGGTGTGACGACGAGGCAGAAACTGAACTCTCCAAGGAAGGAGGGGAGTGACCTGGCAGCGGGCAGGGGTGGGGGTAGTTGGTGCTTGTACCAAAGATGGGGAGCAGGATGTCTAGGCTGACACTTTGGGTCAAGATGGAGACTTTAGCAGGGAGGAAGGAAGAAGAGTCTGGAAGTTGCAAAGAGGAGTAACAAGGATGTGTCTCCCATCCCCTGGCCTGGGAGGGTAGTAAGAGAAGTCCTGTCCTGGGGAGTCTCTGGTTTCCAGTCCCAGTGGGCAGGTGAGGCGCTGCAGGAGCTGGGGCTGTTTCTGGGCATTGTGGGGTCTGTGGCACTGAATCCCAGCCCAACTCTCACTAGCCACCTCGAGCAAGCTACTTATGGTCTCCCTGCCTGGTATGCTCATCTGTAAAAGGGGTGTGATGTTAGTAACTAGTACTCACTTCACAGTACTGTCAAGAGGGATAGGTGGTTAAGATTTGTCAGTCATGGAGAGCAATGCCTGGAACATAGAAGTATTCCATAGGCACTCATCAGATGAAAAGTGGACGCAGGGCTCCAGGGGGCACAAGGGAATGCTGGCTGGAGTTGGGGAGGCTGGGGGGATGGGGATGGAGAAGGGAATAAAGGTGAAGGGCTTGTGTGCAGGACACAGGAGGTGGCCTGGGGGTCTGGGCTCCCCTGTGCTAACTCAGAAATAGAAAAACACCAGCACTCACCCTGCTACCAGCCGGATTAGCATCTAATGGGAGCAGGGAGCCTCCTGCCTGTCTTTTCTGCTCCCCTCTCTGCCTTAGGCTGCCCATGATTTTGTGACCCCAGGTCACTGCTTAACTCATTGACACAAGCATGCTTAGCTAAATGTAAACGTAAAATGGCTTACACTGAACGCAGTACCTCTAAACCGTAAGCTTTCTGCCAGAGAGCCAGAGTAGCCCAAGTCGCGAGGCGCGTTTCTCCTGGCATCTCTCTGGCAGCTGCGGCAGGAAGCTGCAGTTCTGCTCGTGGCCACCGGGAGGAGCCCGCGCCGAGGAAGCCGCTGGGGAAGGGCAGGGAGGCGCAGGCGCGATCTGAAGGCCTTGGGGAGCCGGTCCTTACCTGAGCCAGTTCTCCAGGGACGGGCTGAGGCAGGCCTGGGGGCGACGCTCCGCTCCGCGGCCGCTGCAAAAGAACAAAGGCAGTGGAGAGACCACAAGACTTAGGGTCCCAGGCCGTGTTCAGGGGCCGCGTCATCTCTCAGGGCGCCTTTCCTTGTCTTTATGCTCAAGATACTCAGCCTTCATCACACGCGTGTTTTGCAAATAGTTTTTCTCAGGCTGTTGCTTCTCTTTTCGTTTTTTTCATGGTACCTCTGAAGCGTCACAGTTTGGGATTTTGACAAAGGCCAATTTAATAAATTTTCTTTGATGGACCTGGCTTTTGGTATAGTATCTACGAAATCTTTGCCTCCCCCAAAGTCTTACAGATTTTCTCTCCTACGTTTTCTTCTTAAAAAACCTATCATTTTAGCTGTGACACTAAAGTCTAGGATGCACTTCGAGTTAAAGCTGGCATAGGAGGCGGGGTAAGGGTTCAAGTCCATCTCTCAGCATGTGGCTCTCCAGCCGCCCAGTACCCTTTGTTGGATTCTCATCTTTAAACCGAGAAGAGCTGGGAAGCTGTCTGGGGGGACTGGAGCCAGGCCAGGAATGTGAAAGCACTTGGCGACCTGCAGCACAGCCACAGGGACATGTGACTCACTGGACTTACTCGTTAATACGGTGCGGTGCGTGATGACGGAAGGGGCCGGTCCTGGGCTGGGAAAAGCTCGGGCTTCCATCTGGCTCTAGGGAGGTTTGAGTCCTGGATGCTGCTCTTTTCCACTCAGTTCCCACACACTCCTTCTCTCTCTTTCCAAAAGCACCCCCCTTTCCTCCCTCCTCCTTCCTTCCACAAAAAAGGGCTGAGTCCTTACCAGGTGCCAGGCATCCTGCCAGGTTCTGGGGGCCCGGCAGACCTGGTTCCCTTCCATATGAGGCTCCCAGACACATCGGGGAGACACGTAGGCATGCCGGGCCTATGCCACCACACACTCCAGCACACCTTGATACCCCAGGGAAAGGGGGCCATGGGGCGGGCCCACCTCAAGTGGTCAGGGAAGGCTTCTCCAGGTGAGAGGTGAGGAGGTGGAATCGGGACAGTGTGGTGGGAAGCATGGACGGGGGAACCATGTTGACCAAGACCTAAAGAGGGGACAGAGCATGGTGTTTCTGGAACGTGAAAATGAATAGTCATGGCTAGAATGCAAGGTGGATTGCTGGTTCGCGCTTTTGTTCACTCATGTATTCATTCGACAAGAATTCGTGGCATAGCCACTCTTGCCAGGTCCTCTTCAGGGGGTTCCCAGCCTTTGGGATTTGGGGAGAAGATTGCTGTTGGGAGAGGTGTGGCCCAGGTGGCCATTCTGCCCGGAGGGTCTCCAGAAACAAGGTGCAAGCCTCGAAGCTTGGAGAGGGATGTAACCCATCGGCAGGGCCGGGCAGGTGCAGCTTCCCGGAAGGTGAGGCAGGTGAGGGAAGCGGATGAGGGAAGGAGGTGGGGAAGGACAAGAGAGGAGAGCCTTGCCCCCACCTCGGCCCCCTCTCCAGCGTCCTCAGTGGCAGGTAGAGGTGGGATGAGGAAGGCCGTTGTGGAAACCCAGAGCATTGCCCTGCCTTTTGTCCTCACCCCTAAACTGCACCAGGACCTTCCTTTCTGGACAGCTTTCCTCCTTCCATCTTTCTAGCTCTTGGGTGTGAAGAACAGGGGGTAGAGAGCTTTCTGGAGACCAAAGTATCAGCATTAGAAAGAACGAAACTTGAAATCTGGGGGATATAAAGGACCACAGAGCGGGGGCACCTGCCTGGCTGGGGCAGGGGGCAGCAGGGGAGTCCTCTTAGGGCATGAATTTCACAGCAGAGCACAGGGCAGCCATCAGGGCAGTGGGAAGGAGTGGGCTGCCCGCAGCCAGACTATCTGGGCTGAAATCCCAGGTCTACCCTTGCTAGCTGTGTGACCAAGGACAGCGCCCTCACCTCTCTGAGCCTCAGTTTCCACCTCTGGACAGTGGGGGTAATAGAAGCACGGCCTCACAAGGTTACTGTGAACACGAAATAAGTGAATTCACACAAAACCCTTTGCAGAGCGCTTGAGAAAGCGGGCTCACTACTAGTCAGTACTGGCGTCATTGGCACTAGCTTATCTGAGACAACAGCGGTGAGGGGCCCAGACTAGCCCATTCCTGGTTTCCGTCCACCTACTCCGTTCTGGAACAGGCCAGGGGAGAGATCTGGACTACGGGAAGGACTGTCCAATACCCCATAAACTGCAGCCCGTAGGTGTTTGTTGCCTCTGCTCTTCCTGTGCAGGAGAGACACATGTCAGCCTTGCTTTTTGGGCCAACGAGGGGCAGGGAGAGACGGTGGCGATGCTGGCTGGTGAGTCAGGACTCTCGGCCCCCTCCTCCAGCTTCACGTCCTATCTGACAGGGACGTGTTTGGCCTTCCTCCCTTCCCATTTCCCCCCCAGCCCGGCCTCCAGGGGCAGAAGCTGGAGGCTTAGCAGTCCCAGGCCTGGACAAGGTTTACTTTGGCAAGTGGGCAAAAAGCTTGGACAAGGACGAGCTCTGTCTTTATTAGTCCCCTGGCCCATCGCTCACCCCCTTCCTTCCAGACCTGGCCTGGTTTCAGCTACTGCTGTCCTAAGTAGCCAGGCCAGCACTTTGCTCCCCTCTCCTCAGGTTAAGGCCAAGTCTTCTGCGTGAGGTGAGGAGCCCAAATCCCCCAAATCCCAGAGCCAGGGCAGTCCAGGAAGCCCTGAGGGTTAGGGGGGAGGGAGGAGAGCAATCTTATTAAGAGTGAACATTTACTGAGCACTTATTATAGGAGAAATTCTTCCCACTTAAGTATAGCTCATTTAATTCTCACAAGTACCATAGGGTACTAAAATCATCCTTAGATGCAAGAGAATATTAAGGCCCAGACAGGTTCAGTAACGTGGTTAAGGTCACGGTGTTAGCAAGCGGCGCGGCTGGCCCTTGAACCTGAGCAGTTTGTAACCCTCTGCTCTCTACCTCCTGGACCCTCTGGACCTCTGCTGGGGTAGCAGTGCCAGGCAGGGGGCAGAGGAAAGGGGGTGACCTCGCTCAAGCCCTAGTCCAGGGATGGAACCTTGCTCAGCCTTTCAGAGTCATGCAGTGGAAAGTGCCATGGACAGAGGGAGCCCCCGAGAGCTGGGCTCCAGGTCACCTGTGCTTCTCTTCTCCAGACCCCCTGCCTGTAAGATGAGGGGTTTCTGTCGGAATTCTCCAAGGGCCAGACTGGACCAAGGATTCCAGCTGTCTCCGAGACACAGCCTGCAGTCCCCAGCCTGTACATCCCGGCACTGCCCAAAGCCATCATCCCTGTGGGCTCTCAGGAACTGATCCAGAGGGCCTGCAACTTGGTGGGACAAGCAAATCACCGTAGGCCAAAGCCATGTCTTAAGGAAAGAAGCTGCGTGGGGAGGCCACCCCGCCTCATCCTCTAACCCTGTCCCCCCTTGAGGGCACAAAGCCATAGCACCTGCTCCCCCCCCCCCAATCTGGCCTTCTCACTGTCTTCAATTATTCATCACCTCCCACCCCTTCTTCTCTGGGCCTTTCCTCATGTCCCTTCCATGCCCTCTGCGCTCAGATCTGCACCCCCCTTTCCACGGTCAGCTTAGCAGCTGGTTCACTGGGGGCCCAGAGGAGGAGGAGGGAAGCGGGTCACCGCAGAGAGGGTTCTGGGGAATGTCCCTCCCCAGCCGCCACATCCCTCTGAACTGCCCTGAATCTCAGTCTCCTCATACCATCCCAGTGAAGGGGGTCTTGCCCGACTTTACACGTGAAGCCATGGTCGCCAGCAAGCTAAGAGATTTGCCTAAGTCTGGGGAAAGTGGTGAAAGGGACATCAGACCTGGGTTTTCAGCGCTCTCAGGCTTGGATTGATGATTCCACAGCCTGGGGCTGGGGAGCGGGAGACACCGGAATCCCCGGAAAGGTGTTTCATAGACCCAGATACTCACACCCCACTCCAGACTTTAAGAATGAGAACGTTCTGTCCATTTTTAGGTCCAGCCAAGATAGAGAAACACCAGCTTGGGGTTCCCAGGCTTATCTGCATCTAGATAAGGCATTCTTGCAGGTCTAAAAGGCTTTCTGACTCCCCCTGAAAGGAAGGAGGATGAGGAGATGTGGCCATACAGGGCGGTAGCTCAGTGCCCCTTAAATCCTGCCACAGCGGCAGCTCAGGACGGGGGTCCTTGCATCCTGCTATCAGGAGATCTCCCCTCGCCCTCCGCTCGATCGGAATCTGGGGAAGGTTGGTTGGAGGTCTGCGGAGGCCACACCACCCCTTCACATGAATCCTCGAACTACTGCGTTTCTCCCTGTGCCTGAGGTCACAGGCCTGGCCACTTCACGGGGCAGCAGGCCTGCCGTCTGTCCCGTCCCTGTGTCTCCCTGAGCTGTGCCACTTGCCCCGCCCCAGGGCTGGCTGGGGGCCTTTACAGCCCCGGGGTCCAGCTCAAATCCTACTTCCCAAAGCCTCGCGGCCTCCATTGAGCAGCCTGGTCTGCACCTTGTCTCCACCCTCTTAGACAGCTGCCCTGTGCGATCACTGTCTGGTACTCTGTTGCTTTTCCAGCCAGTTCCCCGACAACTCCACAGGTCCCTTGATGGCAGCCCCCGTCACTGTGGTTCTCCCACAATGACCAGCATGCAGGAGTCCTCAAAGACAGACAGATGGTCCTGCCCCCAGGGCCATACTCAGGGCAGGAAATAATGTGATTTGCATAGCATGAGTCACTCATTTTGCCCCCCCCCCCAGCACATTCTGGGTTACCAGGTCTTGCTTCCCAAGTCACAGCATGGAGTAGAGGGAACATGTATGATTTGGGGTCAGGAAAATGGGTGCGATCTGGCTCTATTAACTGCAATTTAACCTACTGCTACTCAGTTTTCTCTTCCATAAAATGGATATAATCAGGGGTGCCTGGGTGGCTCAGTCGCTTAAGTGTCTGCCTTCAGCTCAGGTCATGATCCCAGGGTCCTGGGATCAAGTTCTGCTTTGGGCTCCCTGCTCAGTGGGGAATCTGCTTCTCCCTCTCCCTCTACCCCCCACCCCTGCTCGGGCTCGCTCTCTTTCTCTCACTTTCTTTCTCTCAAATAATAAGTAAAATCTTAAAAAAACACTTCTAAAAAAAAATATGGACAGAATCATGTCTGTTCTGCCTACCCCAGGGTGGCTATGACAGTCAAAGGAGAGAGTACGGGGAGACGCTTGTAGAAACCGTGAGCACCATAAACGTTGGTTATCGCCTTTGCTATCCTTTTCCTAGGACAGTCTTCCCCCCTCAGCCACCTCTGAAGGCCCAGGATGGGGTGAGCGGGCTGGGGTTCCACCTTGCCGTCAGGTCCACCAACATAATCAGGCAGCCGGCGGCTGGGAGCGGCAGAAGGACATTCAGCGCTGTGCCCAGCACCGCACAGAGCACGGCACTTGCCCCCCGCTCTCTCTGTGGGCAGGGCCAGGCGGCACTCGCTCGGGCCCCAGCCCCATTATAATAGCGAACATCTACTGAGAGAGTCCTACATGCCAGGCACCTCGCCAGGGTTCTTAACGCATCATCTGGCTAAACAAATCTATCAGATCACGTGTTAGGTGCGGCCAATGGCCTTCAGCACCCGTTCCACCTCGTTCTAATGGATGTGCCTTCTACAAGCTGGAAAGTGAAACACGACAAGTCCAACACTCGCTTGCAGCTGGGGCTGTGACTACAGGTCAGGTGCCATCAGTGAAATGCACCGCACATAGATTTGCAAGGTGGAAAGGACGAGGAGGCATCCTCGTGGGCTCGGGCTGTGTTCTGCCAACCAGCAGTGTTGAGGAGAGGAAGGCATTCTTGGCAGCAGATCGATGCCCCGTCGCTGGCTCCTGGGGGTGGGGGGGTGGGGGGGCCGCAAGAGGCAATCATGCCAAACGCTGTAGGGGATCCCTGATCCCTGGCTTGCAGGTGGCGGAATGTGAACTCAGGGCTCCAGGAGTCTATTTCTGACTTTCTCCTGGCTCTGCTCCTTCTGACACCTGAGCTCCCGGCTCCCGGCCTGCTCCAGAGGAAAGCCCTCTTGGCCCCAGGGATCCCTCCAGTCTTACCTCCCCCGTGTCCCTGTAAGAACACTCAGCTCTAGCAGATGAGAGGCTCCTTGTCCCCTCAAAGGCCTTGGCTTTCTCGGCTTCCTCCATTCCTCTCCTTTGTGGAAAGGCCTTCTGATCCTGCCCTAGGAAGAATGCTCCCTCCACTGCCCGGCCCAGCTCAACTCTGCTTCCTCCAGGCAGCCTTCCCCCAGCACCCCATCCTCAGCAGCCCCTTCCTCCCCTCAAGCCCCGTAGGCCTCCATCACCCTTTCCTGAGCTCTCTACCAGGGAGTGGGTGCTAGGGAGAACAAGATGTGTCTCTCCCTCAAACCTCCATCTAGAAGGGAGTGACAAAGGCCATGGCTAAGAGGCAAACAACACAGAGTATGTGAGAGGCTCTGCTTCTGCAGCAGGACCCCGAGCCCTGTCTCGAGCATCCAGTGAGCCTTCCTGGAGAAGGTGAGGCTGCGTTGTCCTGCAGGTTGTGGTGGAATCAGCTGGAAGGGCTCTATGTCACTCTTCTTAACTTGGCCAACAAGGCCTGCCTACCACTCCAGCTCCATCTTACTCAGCTCTCCCCTTCTTTCATCCCCTGGCCTCCTCCCTCCTTCCCTCAATGCCCGGAGCATGCCACCTTCTCTCTTGCCACCACAGGGCCTTTGCATATGCTGGTCCTTCTACCTGGAGTGTTCCTCCCTCCCACTAGTTAACTCCTTCTCCCCTAGTTAATCTAAGCTCGATTTTTGCTTCCTTAGGGAAGACCTCCAGACCAGGTCAAGCCCCCACATTCCATGCCTCAGAGTATCCTGGGAGACAGACATAGCATGACATTTAGGTACGGATCCCTAGGGACCCCAATCCTGTCTCTGCCATTTACAAGCTCCATGTCTTTGGGCAAGTATCTTAGTTTCCCTGTGCCTCAGTTTTCTTATCTGTAACATCCCCCTTATTGGGTGGGTGTCAGGATTATATGAACCAATTCACTTAGAACAGTGTCTACTACATAGCAATGGCTCAGTTCAGTAAACTATTATTTTCCTTGTTTGATGTTGATTGACGGGATAACACACCAAATGGCCGACTCCCCCAGTGGATACAAAGCTCCGTGATGGCTATGTTTGCTTCATATTGTCTCTGCTGTGCTGGTCAGAGCTTGGTGCTTTACCAGTGTTTGTGGAAGGAAGGAATGACTGGCAGTGGGCTGGCGTGGGCCTCACCTGACTCCCGCCCCACCCCCACGCCCCGAGCTCCATCTCAGAGGCTTTCGCTGGAGGGGCGCCCACAAACGCTCTGACCTAAGTTCCCCCCCCACAGATGAGCACAGGTTGCCACTGCCAAGTATTTTCCTGGCTTCCAATCTCACAGGGCGGGGCAGCCCCCCCCTTCATCTCCCTCTGGAATTTGGCTCAATCAGTAGATAGAGGGCACGGTGAAATCTCGGGCTGAGTGGCCAGTTCCAACTTGATTAAAAAAAAAAAAAGTGGCGCATCTCTTTTCTGAGTGTTGTGGAGCAAACACATCCCCACCACAAGCAGGTAAAGCTGCAGGCTTCAGCTCAACCCTGAGATGTTGCCATGATTCTCGTCTCCGTGGTAACAAGTGGGACTGAGCCTTCAGCAGGCAAAGACTGGGCAAAGGCTCGTCATCATCCTCATCGTGGGGCCAGAATGTTGCTCTCTCCCCAGCCTCTTCCCTGCTGGATTTCCCTGCCGGAGTCCCCAGTGGACTGAGAGCGGAGGGCCCAGGAGGGGAGAGGCAGCTGGATGGATCCCTGAACTAGCCCCAGTCAAAGCGGGAGGAAGGGGCCCGGCAGCGGGAGCACACAGGCTGGAGGACACTGTGGGGGGTCATCCCCCTCAGTGCCTTCTGCTCGCCAGGACGGGCTCTGGCGGACGGTGCCACATGCTGGCGAGACAGAGAGACCCAAGGCTCTGCCGCCAGGACGCTGAGCCCCAGCCCACGCGGCCCCCACCAGCTGTTGATTGGCTGACGGTAGCTGGAACCAGCCGTAACTGAACGCCTGCTCTGTGCTGGCCCTGGACTAGGCAACGGGGAGGAAGGATCAGCGGCAGACGGACCTGGCCTCAGCGAGCGCTGCGTCAGGTGGGAGCACCGCGGAAACAGGAAAGCGGGCCAGCAGTAAAGGGCAACAGACGCTCTATGCAGGGAGGAAAGCGAGATGTGGACGGCACACAGACAACGCTGCCTCCTACACGCCTGCCTCACCTCCGGAAGGAGACCCAAGAAAGTCTCGACAAGGGGTTTGCCTTCGGGGAGGGAAACTAGAAGCTGGAGCAGGGGAGGAAGACTGACTTTCTCACTTTCTGAGTTTTGTACTGTGCCTACCTAACTGATTCAAACAAAACAAAGCCAGACCGAGCCGAAAGGTGGCCCCATGGGAGAACCGCGGGAGGAGGGCGCGACCCGGAGAGGACGACCGGGCAGCCCTGGCCTTGGGGACTCTTCTCCCTGCAGGATCTGAGGCTTCTCGCCTGCCAGGCCTGCGTGTGTGTGTGTGTGTGTGTGTGTGTGTGTGTGTGTATGTATGTGAACACGCATGTATGCAGCCAATGATCCCTAGGGTCTTTCTTAGCCCGAACATTCCGTAAGTCTGTCCTGAATTCTGCTACAGGAGTTGGCCTCGAGGAGATGCTGGCCCATGGCAGTGGGGAAGGACGAGCGTCAGGCCCAGGTTGGGGCAACACCCTGTTCCAGTCTGGAGCCACTTGAGAAAGGGGAGGTCTATGGGGACGGCGTTCTCCATGGCACCTAGCCTGTTAGCCAAGGGGTCTCCAGCTCAGGGGTGTGGGGCCAGCTATGCCCTGGGGTCCTAGCCTGACAGCTTTCTTGAAGCCTTCTGCAGAGCAGAGACCCCTGAGACTTGACCTCCTGGGAATCTGAGTCACTTGGACACATGACAGTGGTTCTCAAACTCCAGGGCATCGGTATCGAGGATCTGTTCTGCCACAGATGCTGCCCCCTTCCCTGGGTTTCTGATATGGCAGGTCTGGGCTGGGTCCTCAAGTTTCCGACTGAGGCCGACACTGCTGGATGGGGCCTCACTTCAAGGATCACCTCATTAGACCACGGAACAGGGGATGGGGGCTGTCTTCATCCTCCTCCCCCTCCCCCAGGCCTCAGTGTGGGCATCCTGGTCTTTTAGGACAGGCCCTGGAAAAGTCAGGCCTTGCAGGCTCGATCCTATCCTCTCAGTCTGTCTCTCCCAGCTGCCCACCTATCCCTCATGAAATCATTCATTCAGCGAAATAACAGGCCAGACTCTAGTCCTCGCACTCAAGGTGCTTATGGTCAAAGCACTCGATTCTAGTGGGTCCACAGACCCCAATGGAGCCGTGACAGGTCTGCATAAGGGCACTCCAGAGGCCTGGCGAAGGGGTTCTGGGAGCCCAGCGGAGGGGCCCTGGACAATCCGGAAAGGATGCCTGGAGGTGGTGCCAGCCAAGGCAAAGCTGGAGGGCGGGAGTCACATGAACCGAGGGCTTACTGCCAGGTGCTGTGCCGAGAGCCCGTAAGCACGAGCTCTTTCATCCTCACAACTCAAGATGGGAACTACTGTCGCTGAAGAGACTGGAGTCCAGCAGCCACATACCTCTCCTCAGGGGCATGTGGAGCCTCCAACCTGGAGTTAGGAGTTGGGGCCACAGGGAGGCCAAGGGCACGACATTCCCGGAGGAGACCACGTGGAGAGGGAGGTGGGCTTGGACTACGTAAAGGCTTTCCCCTGAGACAGTCTGGGTCCCAGGTGGAAACATGCCACCCTTCGGGGCAGCAGAGATGGGAGGGACACCCAGCTCTGTCCCCATCTGTCTAAATAGGGCAGGAGCCAGGCTGGCTGCCTCCGGGGGAGTCAGGGAGAGACGGAGGGAGGGGCCGGGGCGCAGCTGCTCCAGCGACGGGTGGGAGCCAGATGGCAGAGGCTGCGGGGCTGGCTCACATGGCTTCACAGGGCCCAGGGGGCAGACAGGGCCCAGAGCAGAGTGGCCTGAGAATCACAGCGCTGTGGTAGTGGGGGATTTCTGGTTACAGATCTGATTGTGCTAAAGGACAGCGCTGGAGAGGGGCTGAGGCACAGCCTTCATGACTTAGGGCAGCCCCCATACTCTGGTCCCCAAGCAATCTCTGGGAAGCTCTAAAGGTCCTGGCCTCCTCAACTAGAGCGTAAAGTCCCAGGCCAAGGGCCAGCCTCATCAGGACCTTGCTCCTGCCTCTTGGATGGGGGGTCAAGAAAGCCACTCTGATCCATGCTGAATGAGGGCTCATATAGCTCCCTGAATCCAGAGGACAGAACCAAAGAAAATGAGCGCAAGCTGCAGCAAGAGGTATTCTAGTTGGACACAAGGAAGCACTGGTCTGGGATGCTGAAGGGAGTAGCAGCTATTTCTGGGGAGGAAGAGACACATCCTTCTGTCTCTGATGGTCTATCTCTCTGGAAAAAACACGGTGGGGATCTCTGTCCCCTTTCTTCACTAGTTCCTCCATCCTGTCTTACCTATGTCTTGGTCCCCTCTCTCTCCTTTCCTGCTGGCCTCCTCCGTTTTGTTTTGTTTTTTTTAAGATTTTATTTATTTATTTGACAGAGAGGGAGAGAGAGAGAACAAGCAGGGGGAGTGGCAGGAAGAGGGAGAAGCAGAATCCCTGCTGAACAGGGAGCCTGAGGCAGGACTCAATCCCAGAACCCTGGGATCACGACATGAGCCGAAAGCAGATGCTTAACCGACTGAGCCACCCAGGCACCCCTGGCCTCCCCCTTTCTGCCTTCTTTGTGTGAGTGGGCCACCCTTCCCCAACTTGTCCCAGTATTGCTGGGGGCCTGTGAGCTTGGCCACACTCAATTCAGCCAATGTTTGCTGAGCCCTCTACCTGCTGGAGGTATAAGAGCCCCCGGCCCTGCCCAGGGTACTTCCAGCCACATGGAAGGATCACACAGGGAAAGCAGTGCACATACCCAAGGGCCACAGAATGAGAAAGATAAAAGCCAGGGTAATGGGGCTCAGGGACCACAGCTCCCCCGGGGCAGGGAAGGCTTCAGAAAGGTGGCAGGCTAACAGAAACCAGTGGGGACAGGGGCAGTTTGGGCAAAGGGGACAGATGAGTGATGGAGGGAAGTAGAGAGTGGAATATTCCAGAAATGCCAGGCAGACTGGTGTGGCTACAGAACTGGCATGAGCAGGGTCTGGTGAGATAACAGGAAGGTCCTGAATCTCAGATTGAATGATCTGTACTTAATTGTGTGGGCAATAGGGAACTATTGAAGGCTTCAGAGGAAGGGCATGATGTTACCTGGCTGGTACTAGAAGGGTTTCTAGATTTAGCTCCTATCTGGGGAGCTCATGGAAGGCACCCGGCCCTGATTCTGAGCTCACGGGCTTGTCAGGGGTGACTCGAATGTCACCTTTTGGTGAGGCCTGTCCTGATGACCTATATAATAATGAAACTCCCCAGGCGCTCCCAGTCCCCCTCTCCTTCTCTGTTTCCCCCTGCATTGATCCCCTATCACCCTTTGTCCATAGAGTATGCTGTTCACTGTCGGCCCTCACCCCCATGAGAATAAAGGCCCCATGAGGGCAGGGCCTGTGTCTGTCCGTCTTGTGGCTGAATATCCCAGTGCTTCGCCTAGTGCCTGGAATCCCAACAAATTCATTCATTTGTTGCATGAATAAAGAAAGACATAGCACCCCGCATGAAGCAGCATGGTCTAGTGTGTTCCTTCCCTGTCACTCCACTCCCAGCTTCCTGAGCTTGGCAGCACCAGAGCGGAAAATCTCTGCGAAAACCACACAGAGCTCTGCTTCTTCCCCACTGAGCCTCGCGCCCCTGCCAGGAGTCTGGGCAGACTTGGACTGTTCCTCCTCCCCACCCTTGCCAAAGACACCACCACTTCCCTTCATCTTGGAGCGGACGCCAAGCGAGGAAATTTTCACCAAGGAAAGCGAGAGGCTCGCAGGATTGAGGCAGCTGCCCACCCCACCCCCGCAGCTTGGAAGAGCTCCTCTGATGGATGGAACAGAATAACCACAAGTCACCATGCGCCCAGCCCACCCGCACAGGCACTGGACAGGTGCCCTGGGCACGTTGGTCCATTTTGGTCTCTCATCAACCCTATGGAGTGGGTTTTATTCTCCCATTTTACAGATGGCAAAATGGAGACTCAGAGACGCTAACTGACATGGCCAAGGTCTCCCTGCCCGGTGAGGAGCCTGGTTTTGGACATGGGTCTGTCCTACTCCAACCCAGTGCCTCCCCCTCTGTGGCACAGGCCTCTCTTCTGCTAGGGAGACAGCGGAGCTGCAGGGTGTGGGGCGGGCTAGGCTCGCTGTCCAGGGTGCCAGACCACGGGTGGTCTCTGCTGGCCTCGGGCTTCCCACCCAAGCTTCGGGAGCAGAGGTTCTGGTCACCTCCTGGTAATGAGTGAGGACAAGCACGTCATGTCTGCCTGGCTTGAACTCATCCAAGAATGGGAGTTATAACCGTGGTCGCTGTCGGCTCTGGCCTGTGCTGGGTGTCCTCTCCTTACTCTGATGTGTACCTGGAGGGCTGAGTCCAAACGGTGCTCCCTGAATGCGAGGCCCCAGCAGATCCAAGGGAAACCAAACCCGCATCCAGGGCTGCTCAGGCTGGGGCATGCTGGGGACGCAGAAGAGCCTGGATCAAGCCCTGAGCTGTGGGGCTGTCTGTGGCTGCACTCCGGTTCCTTACTTAGGGACTCAGTTCGCCCACCTTGAGGGTGGAAACCCTGTCTCTCAGCAAACACTACTGATTCCTTATTATGTGCAAAGAAAATGATAAAGCTTCTGCTTTTGAGGCCCTTAAAGGACAGGTTAGACATAGTCACTGAATGGGCAATGGGGAGCCATGGATGATTCTGGAGCAGGGCAGCAAGAGGATTGCCCTGCTTCAGAAGCAGCGTGTGGCTTTTGTCATGACCGGAGCGAGCGTGTGCGAAGCACTCACTGACTGCTGGAGGTTGTTCTGAGTGCTTTGCAGATATGAGCTTTAATTGTCACAGCCCCCGTGGGGTACTGTTGCTATCCCCATTCTACAGATGAAAAGACTGATGTCCACAGAGACGGCAAGGCTAGTAGGTGGTGGACTGGGACCTGAACCCTCCTTGCTCCTGAGCCTACATTCTTCACAATTCGATGCTGCCTCTCACAGTGATTGGAACTGGAGGGACAAGGGTCCTGCATGGGCTGGGGCGGTGGGCATGGCCGGAGGGAGATCCTGCCTCTGACTAGGACTCCTTGCCCTGGAGGCTCTTTCAGGCTGGACCAGGCAATTAGGAGGGAGATGTGGCATCAAGCACTTTGATCTGCACAGAAAAGAACTATATCTACAATCGATCGCTTCTGTTGATAATGGCAACAGTCACAACGTTCTTGGCCAAGAGTCCACACAGGATAACTTCTTTGGCGGCAAAGAGATCTTAGAGACTCTCAAATAGAGATTATCTTATTCCTGTAAGAGCCTGCCTTGACCACGCAATCCTTTCTTGATTTTATTAACTTACTTAAATTGGGAAGAAAGCCTCACTGCGATGCTAACTTGGCTTTAACGCCTTCTAGATTGGGATGTCTGATGACCACCAGTGTCCCTGTCACAAACGGGATGAGTTGCTAGGAGTCACTGGATAGGTGGAAAGAGAGGAAAGGTGAGGGGGTGAGTAGGAGGAGAGACTGGCTGCGGCCGGGCAGGGAAGAGGCAGCTGAACCCGGGAAGGGCTCCCTGAGACTCCTACGCTGTTCTAATGAAATTATAGCTGGTTCCTCTGAGACGTTCAGCTACGACACTGGCAACAGCACTACTGATGTAAGTTAATGCTTGAGACGTAAAAAGAGACTGAGGTTGGATCTATCACTAAGATCCCTACCAGCTCTAAGAGCCTACGAAGATACCATCTGTCATAATCCCTTCCTGAGGAACAAGTGTCGAGAGGCAGGGCACTGCTGAGAGGGCTGCATCTGGCTGCGTCTGGGCCTGTCCCAGACTGGGCTCAGCTAGCCAGGAGCCATATGGGACCCAGCTAACTGCTCAGCCTGGGGGCGTTTCTGCGGGGCAGGGGACATCCTGACCACAGCCAGAGTAGTCTTTGGCCCCCTTCCCAGGCTTTGGGAGCCAAGGTCACCTGGGACAGTGTCCTTTGGAGAGAGGACTGGGCTTTCCTGCACCCCCCCCCCCATCAGGTTGTGGGTTTAGGAGGGCTTAGGGAGAAGCCTTCATCCAAGCAGTGGCTGGAGAGCCACAGGGCACGGGCGATGGGGTGGCCACACTTCCTAAGGCCGACAGAGTTGCTGGGGCTAGGGTCTCAGCACTGCGGGGTGGGACGGTGGTAAGCGCCTACCTGGACCAGCAGGTGAGTTGTGTGGCTCAGGCCAATGGGTGGTCACGGGCCCTCCCTCCTCCTGATCAGTCCTCAGGTGCTTCTGAGTGGCCCAGTCTTGTCCCTGCTCGGTTCCTGACCACGAAGCTGGCTCCTCCAAGGCTCTGTGGCACAGGGACAACAAAGCACTCTCAGATCTCCCCAGCCTCCCCACGGCTCCTCACCCAGCCAAGCGGCCAAGCCCAACATGGTCGTCAGCATCTCTCCAGGAGGCCTGCCTCAGGAGAGTCCTCATGGCAGGAGGGGCACTCCAGATGACCCCCAGTCTGTCCCCTATCTCTGCATCCAGCTGCCCATCCTGGGGTGGGTGAACTGGGGAGCCAGCCTTCATCCTAGGTGAGCACGAGCCTGAGGGGAGGGAGCCCACGGAGGGAGCACTGCACTAAAAGTCCAAACACTGGGATGCCTGGGTGGCTCAGTTGGTTAAGCACCTGCCTTAGGCTCAGGTCATGATCCCAGGGTCCTGGGATCGAGTCCTGCAGTGGGTTCCTTGCTCAGCAGGGAGCCTGCTTCTCCCTCTACCTGCCACTCTTCCTGCTTGTGCTTTCTCTCTCTGACAAATAAATATAAAATCTTAAAAGAAAACAAAATTAAAAATAAAAGTCCAAGCACCTAGGTCTGCTCTGCCACTTCCCTCCTGGTGACTTGGGGGCACCCCACTTTCCCACGTGGGGGGGGTTCAGCCTAGATACCCAGACACTGCCAGCAGGGACTCCAAGTAGGACTTCAGCATCATTTGGGGGGGGCTGGCTAAAATGCAGGTTTAGGGGCCCTACCCTAGCCCACTGAATCAGAATCTCCAGGAAGGTGCTGGGGATGTGCATTTTAACAGGTTCTCCACATGGATGCACACGAAATAAGGCTCGCTGGACTACGTGCCAGAAAAGGGCCATGACTAGGGATGAAGCTTTGATCACACGCATAAAGGGTCATTGGTCCCTTTCCCGCAAGCAGCATCACAGCAGGCTTGTCTCTGCAGACAGACCAGCCAGGGGCCCCCGGCAGCTGCTGAAACCTCTCTAGGCCTCACTTCCTTGGGGCCGAGAGGAAGAAGACTATCGCTTTGGCCCTTCCAGACTGAAAATTACAAAAGTAAGAGGAGGGGAGCCCACTGAGAAATTTAAAAAGAAAGTTCAGGGTGAGGCCCTTAAAGAGTATTCTCCCTTTCTAATTGCTTTCTTCTTAATTATTCTTTTTAAATTCTGAAAATAACATGCTTATCGGGAAAAAAAAGCATTCAGAATAACGCACAGTGAAAAGTCCCCTTGTTCCCCTAAACCTCTGTCCCACTCCTGAACACAGCCTCATTTCCTGTGTAACTTTTCTGCAAACATTTTCCCATAAATATTGACAAATACATATCAACACCTGCATCTTTATTCTAAACCCAGCTGGGAACATATTGCCGGCACACTTGTTAGTTAGTCTTGTTAGTTAGCAAGCATCACACAGCTCTGCAAACCAGCGCAGATAGACCCTTCACTTTTGTGGCAGCTCGTGTGTTCCACTGAAAAATTTAATATCTGTAATTTATGGGCATCTATTCCTGTGGATGGATGTTTACGTAGTTTCTACCTTTCTCCTGCAAAAGACACCTTGGATTATCTTTGTGCCTACGTGTGAGGTTAGCGGCAGGACAAAGACTCAGGAGTCGACGGTTGGGTAGATCTCAAATTCCGAGAGATGTCTCCAAATTGTCTTCCAAAGAGGATGAACCCGTTTGAACTGCCCAGCCATGCACGAGAGGGCCTGCTGCCCTCCACCCTCGACAACACCGTGTGTTACCGAACCTTTAAACTTCGCCAATATGAGTGTGGAAAAATGATCTCTTGTTTCCGTGTGTCACTCTGGAATTATCAGAAAAGGCAGACATTATTTTCATGTTTGTTGACTGATTGACCTTTGCACTTATTTTTCTGTGAACTGCCTATGTCCTTTCCAATTTACCTTACTGATTTTTTAAAGGATCTTTTTTTTAATTTAAATTTAATTTAGCTCACATATAGTGTATTATTAGTTTCAGGGGTAGAATTTAGTGATTTATCAATTGCATGTAATACCCAGTGTTCATTACATCAAGTGAAACTCCTTAATGCCCATCACCCAATTAACCCATTCCCCTACCCCTCTCCCCTCCAGCAACCCTCAGAGTTCAGCATCTCTTATGGTTTGCCTCCCTCTCTGTTTTTATCTTTATTTTTCCTTCCCTTCCCCTATGTTTATCTGTTTTGTTTCTTAAATTCCACATATGAATGAAATCATATGATATTTGTCTTTCTCTGACTTATTTCGCTTAGGATAATACCCTCTAGTTCCATCCACGGTGTTGTAAATGGCAAGATTGCATTTTTGATGACTGAGTAGTATTCCATTGTATCCATACACCACATCTTCTTTATCCATTCATCTGTTGATGGACATCTGGGCTCTTTCCATAGTTTGGCTACTGTGGATAATCCTGCTATAAACGGGGTGCACGTGCCCCTTTGAATCACTATTTTTGTATCCTTTGCATAAATACCTAGTAGTGCAATTGCTGGGTCGCAGGGTAGCTCTATTTTTAAGTTTTTGAGGAACCCCCAAACTGTTTTCCGGCGTGCCTGCACCACCCTGCATTCCCACCAACAATGTAAGAGGGATCCCCTTTCTCCGCATCCTTGCCAACATCTGTCATTTCCTGAGTGGTTAATTTTAGCCATTCTGACTGGGGTGAGGTGGTATCTCATTGTGGTTTGGATCTGTATTTCCCTGATGCTGCGCGATGGTGATTTTTAAGAGTTTTTTCTAAACTAAAGCAATTAATCAACTTTTTGTCACGTGTATTGCTAACCGTCATAGTTCTCTTTTTTATTTTATTTATATCATCTTTGGCTTACAGAAATTTCATATTTTTCTATAGTCAAAAGTATTTCTTACTAGAGCATCTGAAGGATATTTGCCTCTGTTTTCCACTAGTACTGTTCCGGGTTTTCTTTCTTTATTTTAATCTTTTTTTTTCTAGACTATATTTTGGTGTAAGGAGTAGAGTAGGGCCCAGCTTTATTTTTCTCCCAAAGGGCTAGAGAGTTGCCCCAAAGTCATGTAGGAATAATCTATTCCCTCCTTCCACCCCACCACCCTCCCTCTAAATTCAAGATCTCAATTTAACTATGTAGTAGGATGGACACAAAGAGCATGACCTCTGAGTCAAGTGCTGGTTCAAATTCCAGCTTCCCTGGATCTAAGAAAAGTTACCTGACCTTCCTGCACCTTGGTTTCCTCCTCTAAAAATGGTAATAAAAGGAACACCATCTATGGTGAGGATTAAGGGAGTTATTTGGGGTAAGGGGCTGTCTGTAAGAGACTCACCAGAGTGAGCTGTGAAGACACATATAGGCTGTAAGCAAAAGGATGGGAGAAGATATTGCCTGTAAATGGGAACCAAAGAGAGCAGGGGTGGCCACACCCGCCCCAGACAGAGTAGACGCGAAGTCCAAAATGGCCACAGGACACAAAGAAGGCTATTCCATAATGATAAAAAGGTCAATTCTCCAGGAAGAGACGATAATTATAAAGATATGCGCACCTAACAGCAGAGCACCTAACTATATGACACAGAATTGAAGGGAGAAAAAGTAACTCAACAGAAGAGGGGGTTTTAATAAACCACTTTCAGTAATGGGTAGAACCACCAGACAAAAGATCAATGAAGGACAGAGAGGACTTGAATATCTTCAACACCATCGAGCAACTGGTCCCAGCACACAGATGTGGGACACCCCACGCAAGGGCTGCGGAACACACGCTCTTCGCAAGCGCGCACAGACCGGGTCTCCAGGGTGGGTCCTGCGCTCGGCTCCCGGCGGGGGGCGTCCCACAGAGCCTGGCACGCGGGGACCCCCGCATGGCGACAAGGACTGTGATCGCCACTGTCTCCCAGATGTGCTTGGGTCTCTGTCTAGATACACGGTTCTGTTCCCTTGATCTGTGAGCCAGTTTCACCATTTGACAAATAGTACCAATGTCAGGCCCTCTTCTGAGTGCTGGGGAACCGGAAGTGAAGGGCAGTAGTGAGACCGGTTCTTTCCACCTCCGGTTAGACTGACTTCCAGTGACGTTTAGCGCGCTGACTGCTACTGTAAATGTCTCCTTCCATTATATTTTCTAAGAGGCTAAAGTTTATATGTCATAAATACCATTTTAATATTTATTAGCAGTCGTCTTACTATATTCTTTTATTATTTCTTACAGTTTTTCAGTGGATGACCTTGTTCTTTTTTTCTCCAGGTAATCTTGCTTATGGTCTACAACTTTCACGGATAAATTGGCCTCCCTTTATAACTTCTGCCTTCAAAATTTGTATTGGAGTGTACTTCTAGAAGAGTGTTAAAGAAGGTTTAAGGTAAGAGTGGTCATTTTTCCCTTGTGTGTGTGTACAGATATACATGGATATACCTGTCCAGTTTTCCCAGCACCATTTCTTGAAGAGACTGTCTTTTTCCCAGTGTGTATTCATTCCTCCTTTGTCGAAGATTAGGTGACCTTATAATACATGTATATACATGTATATCTGTACACACACATACACACACATGCATAAAATTATGTTAAGCAATATCCATCTATTCCTATTAAATAAGAGTTAAAATGGAGACCTTGAGTAGTCAAAGCCATCTTGAAAAAGAAAAGAAAAGCTGGAATATCAGATATCAAGTTATATCACAAAGTGGTAGTAATCAAAACAGTATGGTATTGGCACAAAAAGAGACACATAGATCAATGGAATAGAATGGAAAACCCAGACATAAACCCAAAAGTATAAGGTCAACTAATCTTTGACAAAGGAGGAATGAATACACAATGGGAAAAAGACAGTCTCTTCAACAAATGGTGTTGGGAAAACTGGAGAGCAACATGCAGAAGAATGAAACTGGACCACTTTCTTATACCATACACAAAAATAAATTCACAATGGATTAAAGACCTAAATGTGAGACCTGAAACCATAAAAATCCTAGAAGAGAGCACAAGCAATAATCTCTCTGACATTAGCTGCAGCAATATTTTTCTAGATATGTCTCCTGAGGCAAGGGAAATACAAGCAAAAATTAACTATGACGACTACATCAAAAATAAAAAGTTTTTGCACAACGAAGGAAACAAAACTAAAAGGCAGCCTACTGAATGGAGAAGATATTTGCAAATGACATATCTGATAAAGGGTTAGTATCCAAAATATATAAAGAACTTATAAAACTCAACACCCCAAAACCAACTAATCCAATTTAAAAATGGGTAGAAGTCATGAACAGACATTTTTCTAAAGAAGACATCCAGATGGCCAACAGACACGCGAAAAGACACTCAATATCATTCAACAGGGAAATGCAAATCAAAACTACAATGAGCTATCACCTCCCACCTGTCAGAATGGTTAAAATCAACACAGTGTTGGTGAGGATGTGAACAAAAAGGAACACTCACGCACTGTTGGTGGGAATGCAAACTGGTGCAGTCTCTGTGGAAAACAGTATAAAGGTTCTTCAAAAAATTAACAATAGAACTGCCCTACAACCTAGTAATTGCACTCCTGGGTATTTACCCACAAAAAACCAAAAACACTAATTCAAAGGGATACATGCACCCCTTTGTTTATAGCATCAATAGCCAAGCTATGCAAGCAGCCCAAGTGTCACCCATGGACGAAGGGATACAGACGATGTGGTATATACAACAATGGAATATTATTCCACCATAAAAAAGCATGAAATCTTGCCATTTGCAACGACGTGGATGGAGCTAGAGAGTATAATCCTAAGCGAAACAAGTCAGAGAAAGACAAATACCATATGATCTCACTCATATGTGGAATTTAAAGAAACAAAACGAACAAAGGAAAAAGAGAGAGAGAGGGACAAACCAAGGAACAGACGCTTAACTAGAGAACAAACTGATGGTTAGCGTAGCGGAGGTGGGTGGAGGGATGGGTGAAATAGGGGATGGGGATTAAAAAGTATACTATCGTGATGCAAGAAAATAAAATGATAAAAACATTTTTAAAAAAGGAGATACAATCAGGAACATGTGTTGAACTTTACCAAATGCCTTTAAGCCATTTTTAGCATTTATGGGGCTGTTTATGTGAGTTTTCACCTCTTTTGACCTATTACTTTGTTCAAGATAGTCCCACTTGCTTGTGGTGTATTGGTTTTTTAAACATAACGCTCTGTGATTCCATTTGTTGCTATTAATTTGTGAATTTTGCACCAATATTCATAAATTTGATATATTTTCAGTGATTTTTCTCTTTGGTGCTCTTTGTCAGTGTTGTGGGGGCTTCATGGAGTAATTGTGGATCTTTCCTTCTCTATGACCAGGTCTGGTTGGTGCAGCTTAAAAAACATGTAATTAGGGGCATCTGGGTGGCTCAGTCAGTTAAGCATCCGACTCTTGATTTTGGCTCCGGTCGTGACCTCAGGGTCATGGGATCAAGCCCCGCATCGGGCTCCGTGCTGGGCATGGAGTCTGCTTGGGATTCTCTCTCTCTCCCTCTCTCTCTCAAAATAAATATTTTTTTAAAAACAGAATTATCCTTTCCTTGAAGGTTTATAAAAATTCAAAGTTGGCTAAACCTCAGGTTTTTGGGGGTGGAGTTTTATGAAAACTCAGTTTCTCTCATGATTATTGGTCCATTCAGGCTTTCTAGTTAGTTCTTCAGGGCTCAAACTGGTGATTTATGTCTTCTCAGAAAACTATCAGTTTCAGCTGATTTTCAACTGAATTTACATGTGGTCAAGCACAGTATCCTCTAAGAATTCTTTCTCTTTTTTCAGTATCAGTGGCTGTTTCCCTGTTCTAATGTTCAATTTTACATATTTGGCTCATTCCTCCCCCAACCCCCATTAGATTACTTAGACCTTAAAAAATCATCCATTGACCCATGCTGTTCAAACAGGAGCCTACTCACCGTGTGCACAGCCCAGAGACAGAGGAGCTGGCATCAGGGACGGGGACGAGGAGGGTAGCGAGGGAGGGGCATTCAGAAAACATTTAAAAAGTGCAGAGAGCCCCTGCACATATGCCCTGGCCTTGAACATCCGGCATCTCCCTTTCACAAGTCCCCACACCCAGGAACACCCAACAACTCCCACCCTGTCTTCAACGCCCAGCTGTCACCTCCTCTTGGAACCTTTCCTGGCTTCCCTGGGAAAAGTCGACGCCTTTCCTCTGACATTCAAGATTACATTTTTTTTTTAATTTTGAAAAAATTTTAAGATTTTATTTTTAAGTACTCTCTACACCCAATGTGGGGCTCAAACTCACAACCCCAAGATCAAGAGTTGATGCCCCATTGACTGAGCCAGTCAGGTGCCCTTAATTTTTAAAGCTTTTTTTTTTTTTAAGATTTTATTTATTTATTTGAGAGAGAGAGCACACAAGCGAGGGGAGGGGCAGAGGGA
This sequence comes from Ursus arctos, assembly GCF_023065955.2. Lineage (NCBI taxonomy): Eukaryota > Metazoa > Chordata > Mammalia > Carnivora > Ursidae > Ursus > Ursus arctos. Next base: position 24,196,783 of record NW_026622930.1, read on the forward strand.
AAGAGAGAGAAGCAGACTCCCTGCTGAGCGGGGAGCCAATGAGGGGCTCAAGCCCAGGCCCCGGAATCATGAGCTGAGCCGAAGGCAGATGCTTAACTGATAGAGCCACCCAGGTGCCCCATAATTTTGAAAACTTTAAAACACAAAAAATTAAAAGAATAAAACCAATGGAATTGACCCATGTTAACATTCTGTCATTTTTGCCTCGATCTATTTTGTTAAAAGAAGCATTACTGACAAATTAAAAGTCCTTCCTTCTATCCACCAGCGCCAGCTCGTCCTTCTCCTGCCAAGACCACAAGTGTGAATCTGGAAGCTACTGCCACATGTTTGTATCCAGAAATCACAAACAGTTTTGTTTGGGATTTCCGCTGAAATTAAATGTTCATGAATGGTATTATTCTGCAATTTCCTATTTCTTGAAATATTGTTTGAGATTTAGTTTAGTTAATATAGATAGCGTGTGTGTTTCTTGAGGTGTAAGTTACAAAACATAAAATTCCCCAATTCCGTGTGTTTTAACTGCTGTGTAAGATCACGTTTTCAGGTATCTGCTGCACACTGTGGACGCTGCAGATACCGACGTGGAGACCTCTTTCGTGCTTCCAGCACTACTGCCCTAGATATCCTTGGAACTGTCTCCTCCCGCACACGCGTGAGTGTCTCGGGGTAATTAGACACCTAGACGCACAACTGTTGGCCATAAAGTATGTACATTTTCAGCTTTGAATGTCATTGCCAAAACGTCCCCTGGCGCTTCGTCCCGCCATTATTCTACCATTTCTGCAGCTGTTGCCATGGTCAGTTGACTTGCCTACCTGTCCCCTCCCCACAGTTAGCAGAGGGCATGTGTGTGACTGGCACTCAATGAACGCTTGACAAATGGAAGGATGAGCTCACTGTCTAGCACAAGAGACAGACTCTAATGGGACAAGTGCATTAAAGGCTACGAGACCTCCCCTGGCTGGGATCCAGGGAAGGCTTCACGGAGGAGGTGGCATGGGAGGATCTGACCGAAAGAAGATGGGGATGACAGAAGGACTGGGTTGGGAAGAGGGGGTGGGTCAAACTAGTTCAGGCATGTTTGATTTGCCAGAGTGGTGGTTCTTAGCTGAGCTGAGGGGTGAGCATGAGTGGGGAGGAAGGGTAGAGAAGCCCAGGGTGTGTAGTTTGTAACATCTTCAAGGTGATCTGAGCCACCCCCCATCCCATGCAGGAAGAGCCCCTGAGCCAGAGCAGAGTGTGTGGGAAGCGGGAAGGAAGCAGGAGGCCAGGCTAGAAAAGGTAATTGGGTTTAATCCTAGCTCAGTCTCCAATGGCAGACTCTGGGGAGCCAGTAAGAAGTGACCAGGTCAGAGATGGGCTCAAAGATGACTCACCTGATAAGCAGGCAAATCGCTGTGATACCCACTCCCTGGAACAGGCGTAGGTCAGAGAGCCTGCCCCTCCCCATCTCTCTCCCTCCTCTGTCTCTGGGGACTGATCAGGCCACCGGGCCTGGCCTTCTGCCCCAGACCCACAGGAGTGTGCTGGGACTTGGGCCCCTCCACGTCCTCCACTTTGCAGCTCTGTGAGTCCAGGCCATTGTGCCCGTCCCCTCCATTCTGGCTGTTCCAGGCAGGTGCCCAGGCCAGGAGTCTGGGGAGACCCTCCATGAAGCATGAAGCCAGGGCCCCTGCACCGAATCTCCTCCCCCTGCCTAGCTCAGGCCCTGCGATCAAGCCTGCAGTGTGTCCTGGGGCCTGCGGTGAGGGTGGGGTGGGAATCCTGCCTTCCATATTCCCTGCTGTCCTTCAGCAGTGCCCGGCTCTGGGCACCCGGCCCAGAGTGGAGGGAAAGGGGAGACACGCGCGACCTTCACTTCCAAGTCCTTTTGTCTTAAGCCACTTCAGCAAAACCACGGGCAGCAGCGAGAGCAGGTGAGTGGCAGATGTGTCAGCTGTGCTCTGGGGAGCAGGGACACTCCACGGCAGTCAGACAGGCCCAGAGCTGCTTTGGGTTCGGCTGCTTTGGTGGCTACGTGTGTGTGTGTGTGTGTGTGTGTGTGTGTGCGCGCGCGTGCGCGTGCAGCTGTGGCCATTAAAGCCTCTCTGAGCCTCAGCGTTCCCATCTATCAAGTGGGCTACTCACACCTGCTCTGCCCCTTCCCCGGGGTGTGCAGGGGATTAAAAGGAACCACAAGGAATGTGAGGTCACTCAGTGGCACCAGGGCCTCAGGGCAGGGACATGGTTCAGGCTGTGGTCCCCCTACCTGAGCAGCTCTCCCCAGAGCCTGGCCTAGTGTGCGGGTCTGGGCACATGAGATTCCAGCCCAGAAGGGCTCCAGTCCTAGTGAAGGACAGACATCCCCCACGCGCATCCCCCACGCCCCACACACCCCCTCCGGTTCTGAGACCTCCCCATCTGCCAGCTCTTTTGGAGGGAACAGCTCAGCTCAAACCCTGCCAGAAGCCATCCACACTGTTGGTCGGCCACTGCCACCAAAACGTGGCCAGCCCACCCAGTGATCTTGGACAGCCCGCCACTGAGCAGGTAAAGGGGGAGCTCATGGAAAGGGGGCTCCTGGTCCCTAAGCACACGCAGGCACGTGCGCCTTCCTGCTTTCTGCCCCTCGCCCTCCGGCTGGCCCCCCAGGCGATTATTTCACCAGGGTGGGAACGGAAGACTCGTAGGTAAAAGCGAAGCGAGCATATAAGGAAGCAGGTGGAAACTCAGCTCCCAAGTGCCCCCAGACAAGGTGTCTGCATGTACCTTGTCCCTCATGCTCCCATGCCCCCCAACACAGCCCAGTCGGTGTCCCCACGGGGCTCATTTGCCCTCTAGTATTTCCCGCCTAGGGTCCAATCATGGCCACTCGGACACCTGAGGTGCTGAGGCCCCCACATCAAAGCCCAGCCCACGGCCATATCCCCAGCCAAGTGGCCACAGGCACGTCTTGCCCATCTGTATCTCCAAAGACCTCAGGATGCCCTTCTCTTTTGACAGGATCCCATGGCCTGAGGCCAGTGTCCCTCTGGCTGGGCCCAATTCTGAGAAGACCAGTTGATCTTGTCTTAAGAGGGCTCGTGCTGAACGGCAGGGTGGAAGGGTGGGAAAGACAGACTGTGGGAGCCCAGGACACGTGGATCCTGGTTTTGCAAGCAGGTTCAGGCTTCAGGTCCCTTTTGGAACAATCTGAATCTCCAGGAGGAGGCAAGGGGTGACTGCGGGCATCCCCCCACCCCCGCCTCCCTGCCTCTGCATGTTCCAGAAGCCCCAAGGTGCTGGGAAGTAAGACAGCAGCTTGGTCGCATTCCCTGCCCAGAAACATGGGACCACAGGTGGTCTTCACAAGAGCTGCCTCAGTTTGCCCAGGGCAGTCTAGATAGGTCTATGACAAGGACACACGGTACCTCATGAGCTGCCAGGTTCTCATCCCAGCTCCCCCTGGAACCCTGTTTTGCACAAGTTGCACCAGCCAACTCATGGAACGAATGCGGAGTCAGGTCCACATCACCCGTGCTGATGGGTGAGGAACCCAGGAAAACCATGGTTCTCCCAGGGCAAACAGGAGAGGACACGGGGCCCTGCCTCAGGGCTTTAAAGTGCTTTAAACAGTGCTTCAAAGCTGCTGATCTCACTTCCTCAGAGCATTTTTATTACAGCCGTTCCCAGAGTGAGCCTGCCGGAGGCCCTGAAGGCCCCATGGACTCCTGCACCCTGGACACTGTGTGCAAAGAGCTCCCAGCCCTTTATGCCCATTATCTGCATGGTTCTTCCACCAGCTGCTTCCCAGGAAGAACCAGAGGAGAGAGAGTGTCCCAGGGCTCCGACAGGCAGTGGAGAGGACAGCCAACGCGAGGGCCCGGAAGCCCTCGGGGGCCAAAACACAACCTGAGGTGTGCTGGGGAGGGACGGCCTGCCTTCCAAACCTTGGAGGGGTGCCCCAGACTGGCCGCAGGGGAGAGGGCATCCTCCATAGATGAACAGCCACACTGTCGCCAAGGAAGCTGGAAACAGACGGCTTCGACCTACACCACAGTCTCCAGGAATAACACTTCCCATCTGTAATGAATGCGTGACATGTTTCCAAAGCCTTTTGACCCAACTGGGGAAGGTGTTTGCACACCCAGCTGTCAGGTAGGAAAACCAAGGGCAGGGTGCCCGCCAACAGGGACTCTGGTCCAGAACCAGGTGCCCCACTCCTCCGCCAAGGTTCCTCTCCCACAAGCCAGGAGCCTCTCTGCAGCCCGACCCTGGCTCTGCTGTCCGGGAGGGACACACCACCAGCTTCCCAGGACCACGGGGCAGTGGCCTTCCTCCTGGAGAAGGGCTGGAAGGGACCGTCTGGGCATCCCAGCAGAGAGGCTGGACACCTGGTGGGTCCTCTTCTCTCTCTGGCATTGTATTGTCTGTCACCCCAGGGGCAGCTGGTTCTGATCTGGTTTACTGGGAGCCCCATCCCTTCCCACAGGTCACCCCAGTGATTACTGGTGACCCTCAGACAGCCCAAGCCATCCTGCAGAATCACCAGGGTCCAGCTTCAGGGGCTCCGTGCTCAGGGGGTGTGTCCGAAGAGCCCCACCTCACGCGCCAGGCACGACGTAACTCCCTTTCACTCCGAATAAGACTGGGCTGGGCAGAAACTGCCATCCTGCCATGCTTAAGAGGGGTAACTGAAGGCACCAGCCCGTGGGTCCTCTCCCAGCTGTGGTCACAACTGCCAGCACCCAGCAACAGGGAGAGGAGCACTTGCCCCTGAGAGCCCCACAGAAACCATGTGTCCCCTGTGTGAGCATAACAGGAAGGTAACCGAGTGCCTTTGGCTCCCCTCTTCTAGCTGCTTCTTTCTTTCGAACTTGAAAACATCTCATAAAGGAGGAGAAAATGCTGGAGACATCCCTTCTCACCGACAGCCCCCGCCACCCCTCAGGAGGCACTCAAGGCCTCACCCTACCAGGGCCGGGGGCTGTGGACCGAGAGGAGAGAGGAAGGGGCCTCATCCACAGCCCTGTGGTGGGCCAGGAAGTAGTGACCTGTGTGTAGGTGAGAGACCTGGATCAACTCACGGCACCCTCTGTGCCTCAGTTTCCTTGCCTGCACCATGGCGCTGGCTGGCTCTAGCCCTGCAATAAAATATAGCTCTCTCCCTACCTCAATTTCCCTCCAGAGAAAGGCGTCTGCTTCGGACAGAAGGAGGACAAGGTGAATTTGGGAAGAGTTCACCTCCGAGAGCCACAGATCCAACAGTAGTCCATTTCTCCTGGGGACAGGAGTTGGGGAGAGAGCAAGGGTGAGCTGCTGCACCACAGACTGGCGGCGACACAAGGCCGTCTCCCCAACATGGTTCCCGGCCTCTTCTCCAGTGAGATACAGGCCGTCAAAGCAGAAGTCCATCTCCTTGTCCCCTGCACTTCCCACAGCAGCCTGGGAACTTGCAGTTGGCTTTCATCAAGGCGGGTACAGAGACTGAAGCTCGGAACTGGGTGCCCCCTTGGGCCTTCCTCTCCCAGAAGCCAACTCTCCCTCTCGCCCTGAACCCACAAAGAGGAGTAGAGGCTCACCGTCCCCTCTGCTCAGATGAGCATTTTTCATGAACGGTTTTCTCCCGTCCCCAGACAATTCTTATCCTTGCAGTGTTCACACCCATAACACCTGAGAGCCCATGCAGAAGTTGTAACCTCCTCCATTCTAGGGGATGGGGAAAGACGGCCCCGCAGTGGGGTGGTTCACCCCAAATTGGACTAGAGGTCTAGAGAGCAAGACTGCCCCCTGCCCCTCCAGAGAGCATCAGATGGTCAAGGAAGTCACCGGGAGGACAGCTCTGTAGGACCTGCCACGTGACCTTGGTGAAGCCACAGCACCCCTGGGCCTCAGTTTCCCCAGGTCCATCACCCAAATCCGAAGTTTCTCTCTCAAGGCCAAGAGGGGGATGGAGGCAAGAACCTTTCTTTGAAAGCATATGAGAAAAGGTGGCATCCTCTAGCCCTGGGCGCCCAGGAGCCCAGCCCACTAGCACAGAATGAGACCCCCACCCGGCAGCCAGCAGCAGTGACGCTGTCATAACTCATAACGGTGAAGTAGACTGGGGGGGGGGGGAAGCGCACACCCCTCCCAGCCCAGCCCGGCGAGTGGGCGGCACAGACCCGGGGAATCCCTGGGTGGGGGTGGTCCAGAGAGGCAACCCCACCTGGCTGTCAAGCAGGCGGCGGGTGGGGGTGGGGTGGAGGGAGCCTCCCGCCCCCCTCCCCCCACCCCAGGGAAGACGGTCGACCAAGCCAGGGCCCTCCCTGGTGGGCAGCCCATTCCACCCTTCCCTGGGTCCAGGCCGGCAGCCAGCCAGCGTGGCAAGGGAGTGTGGCGCAGTCTCCCCCACCCCCACCCCTCCCAGTCCGAGGTCCCGGAAAGCATAGAACAAGCAGTCCCTCCCCACCCCCTCCCCTGTCCAGGACCCGGATTCTGGGCCCCTTCTCCCGGCCAGATCAGTCCTGGCTCAAGCACCCGCGTGCTCACCACATCTGCGCCCTGGGCGTCACGGCCCAGACCCAGGCGGGGTGCTCCGGCCGCCGGGAGACGGTGACAGGCAACACGCTCCTTACCTGGGAGGAGACAGCCAGCGGGTCCTCCTCGCGGGCCTGGTGAAGCCAGCCCCACCTGGCAAGGGACTGTCAGCAAATTCCCCTCTGCATCACCGCGGGAGCGGCATCCCGGCTCCTCCCCGGTTGGAGCCAACCTTGGCTCCGCCCCAAGGCTGCTCTGACCCACCGGGGAACCCAGGCTGGATTATCAGATACAAAGGCCCAGGCTCCGCCTCAGAGACCCTGTCGCTACCAGGAACCATCTGCAAATTACCATCGCAAACGCACAAGGCTGCCGGTCCCTTGCAGCAATGGCTCCAGCTCCCTCTGATGCCCTGGGCCTCGGCAGCTGTCTTGCTGCTCTCTGCCCACCCTACCACCTCACTCCTACCCCAAGCTCTCCTCTGGGGCTTGCCCCCCTTCCGAACCTCCCCACCGGTGCCAGCCAAAGCAAGAAAAGATGCACAACCACGCAAGGTAGCAGGGTTCTGCCCCGCCCTGGGACCGGCTCCTAGCGCCCAGTGGCTGGCACCCCCTCCTTCTTCCCCAGCAGAGCAGAGATCGACACATTGGCCACAGCCCTGCCTGGGAGGCCCAAAGGAGTGGGCTGGGTCATTTCCAGTTCGCCTGGGCCTCAGTCCCCTGCGTGTCTGCAGTTTCATCAAAGTCCAGGCTATTCTGCTAGAGACACTACTTTGGGCCCTGGAGGCAGGTCCCAGTGTTTGAACCCCCAAAGATCAATATGCAGAGTAAGGGGTAGTAGTGAACACAGCTCTCACTTTACCAGGCAGGGGCCCAGGCACGTTTATTTAATAGACATTGTCCCATACTGTCAGTACAATAGCTAATGGGTGAGGAGAGCTGAAAAGGGACTGTCCACAGTTTTCTAAGGGTAAGATATTGATCATCAGGGGTCGTTAGCAATCAGAGGAGAAGACTGTAGAGGAAGCAGCTGAATACAAGGTAGAGATGCTGCAGGGAGGGGAGCTGTGCTTTCAAGGCTTGCTTCCCAACGAGATAAATGCAAGAGCAGTGTTTAAGAACTCTAGCTGCCTGGATTTGAATCCCAGCTGGGCCTTCTAAATATGGGGCTCAACCTCTGGGAGCTCCACTCTTTGCATATGTAAAATGAGGGCAATAATAATAATAACAACGTTGGAGGGTGGCTGTGAGGATGAAACGAGATACTGTCTACAAGGTAGGTGCTCAGTGACTCAGTGGATGTTGCCGTTGTTATGGTACTGGCGGTACTGACGGGGGACAAGCCTGAACAGAAGCAGCTTGTCCTCTCTTTCCTCGCTTCCTCCTTACAGAACTAGTGTCTGACCGCAGGGTGGAAAGACTAAGGGTCTTGTGTAATGGGGCTCATAGCTGTTGCTTTAGAAAGGTCCTGTGATAAGTGGAAAAAACATGGTCTTCAGACCCAGTTGAACAGATCTGGGCTTTGTCTCTTACTAGCTGTGTGACCTTGTACCAATTACTTAACCACGCTGAGCTTAACTTCCTCATCTGTAAAACAGGTGCCCTGAGGCAAATGCAAAGAGTCTGATAGTAGTACCTACCTCATAGGGTGGCTGGGAATATAAAATGCATACAAGGTACTTAACTCAGCTTTTCACATACAGAAGAGGTGGGTCTCCCTTCCTGGAAACACCTAGATAAGTGGAGGAAAGACCCAACACTGAAATTCCCAGGCATCCTGGACTGAGTGACCTGGAAGGAGACTGAGTTGTGGGTATTCTAGCCCAGACGAAGACCTGATCTCAGCAGCTCGCCAACCCCTTTGCCAAGGTGCCATCCACACAGAACCCGTGCAGCCCGCCTCCCTACAGGAGCCTCCTGGACATGCCCTCTGGTGGGAGCTGAGGCCAGCATGGAAAGCAGGAAGCAGGTCTTCGAAGACCTCAAAGACAAAGCTCAGAAGTTTGGACTTTACTAGGTAGGCCAAAGGGAGCCATGGCAAGTTTTTGAGCAGAAGCGAGGGATGAGACTGATAAGCCCACACCTAACCCCCTCCCACTCCTAGAGGCAAGACCTAGGAGGCATCAAAGATGTACACCAAAGGGAGACACAGAAGAGGAGGAACAAGAACCCGTAAAAATGCCAGGTGGGCTTTACAGTGATCCAGTTGAAGACATGACCCCAGTGTCCTAACCAGTGTCCTAACCAGCTGAACACCAACCACCTAGATGAGTGTGAAGCTGGTAGAAGGTGCTCAGTAAAGGTGTATAGAAATAGCTGAGGCTTTGTGGACCTGGGAGGCTTTTGAAGGAAAAGCTGCTTCCAGCTCTTGGGTGCTGAGATCATTTTTCATGCTCCTACGCGGATTGAGGTGGGAGTTCTGTGAAAGACAGTGACTGCTATGCTATTGTCCTTATGACTCTTTTGTTAACCTCCAGTGTCTTGTCTAGGAACATAATCCACAACAACAGCAAAGAAACCACAGGCCTCTGAGCAATCCAAACAGATGGACCTGTCAAACTGTCAAAATCCATGCTTTTTCTGCAGAAAAGCACCTTGTATCTTCAATGAGAGCCCACCTACATTTACCCTACACACAATTTCAACAGATCCAGTGTGGCAGAGACTGCCAAGGGTCCCCTAAGATCTTTCCTTCCCACTTCCTTTTAGCAGTAGAGCTTCCAAGATTAAAACCTGGATTCATGGCTACCTTGCCAGAGACTACATTTCCCAGCCTCCCTTGCAGCCAGGAGCATCTATGGGACTAAGTTCTAGCCAATGGGATATGAGTGAAAGTGACATGTTTCACTTCTGGACCACATTCTTCAAAGGAAGCTGTCTGCTCCCCACTTCGTCTTTCCCCTTGGCAGACTGGACCATGGGCATGGGGATGGTGTGGGGGGGCAGCTTTGATGAAGCTGACAAGGACAGCACCCTAGGGTTGCCCAGCCAACAAGACATTACGAACCTGAGTTTCGTGATGACCTGATGACCTGGAGGAGAAGAGCCTTGGACTGTTGACCACCTTGGTCTCTGTGGCAACAGCTGAACCAGTAGCCTAACTGATAAACCTAGTTTCCTGATTATCAAGCCCACAGCAAACGAGCAGGAGCACGCCGGAAGAAGAAAGGACCCATAAATAATCAAGAACAGTGAAATAAGCAAAAGTCAAGAGCAAGAGAAGAGAGAACAACTATGAAACAAAGTCAGAAGTCATTGAGTTCAGGGTCACTCCAAGAGACCTGGGGACATCATTGTATTACAGGGTGATGTTGGAAATATGCTGAATTATTAAGAGAAGGTTAATTCTGACCTAATGTTTTCTTTTAAAATGAAAGCAATGTTATATTTAGAAAGTATTTCTGATCAAAAATGGTTAACGTAAAAGAAAACATATATGTTTAAGGGTAGAGACCGTCAGCATCCAGAAAACTCAGCCATCCAAAATGATACTTCTCTTCAGGAGTCAGAAAGCAGAGGTTTTGATTCATTGATATTTACTTCTCCCTACTAGATTATGGGTCAGATTGTATCTCCTTTTTCTTTTGATTCCTGTTATCTAGCACAGTGCCCTAAATCAATAAATACTTCTTAATGGCGCTGGTGGGGTGGGGGGTAGATTACAGAGCTTAGCAAGGTCTTACTAATTTGGATTATTGATCAGTGAAATTGCCTGAGGTCCTCGACCATTCCAGTGAATAAATGCAGGGGCATAGCCCTCACAAGAGTATTACAGTGGCCTCGGGACCGCTGTTGTCTAGAAATCACCTCATCAGAAACATTCCCCTAAGCTCATAAAGACCTACATACACAAGGATGTTCATTACAGAACTGAATGTAATTGCAAAAAACAAACACAATTTTACACAACCTACACAACTGTTCATGGCCTTTCTGTCCTGCCCAGATGAGATGTTCAGGAAAACTCAAAGTGACAGGGTAAAGGTGGGAGACCCAGGGAAGAGTCAGCTGGATGTGTTCACTGCCTATTTTTCATTAGACTCCACTGGTTTTAGGCTTCAAGGCAGGAGAGCTACACTAGAGTCCCCGTCACCCCAGACCTGGTGCTGGGTCAAGACTGCTGGGTGCTGGGTAAGACTGCTAGGGAGTAAGCAGAGGAGGGTGGCTGTGGGTCCAGAGGCAATGGGCATGAGACTCCACAGATTTTGCTTCAGGACCCAGAATGTAAACTTATGCCACGAACAGGGACAGTATTTTTAAGGCAGAACCACATCACTATTCAGACTTCAAAAGACAATCTAGATAGTCTAGACTATCTGCTGCTCCCCAAGAGCCAAATCAAAGTCTCCAAGAATGTGAGTCCATTTTTGGACCTCGGGTTTCTGTCACCCACTCTAATCTGCTTTTCTGAACAGGAGGGAATTTGATGTCCTGTGCAGAAGGTAGGGGAGCAATATATTGGGGTGGAAAATTATTTTTCCCGTGTCTTCCATCTAACCAGACATGAGGTTGTAGATTTCAAGATAGAACAAGGCCTCAGGCTTAAGTCCAGAAACATAGCACTGACCCATCATTGGAAGCTGGCATTCCCCAGGTTAGTGGGGTCAGAGTGGAGAAGCCAGGGCCCAATAACCACTTGGCCCTCCATGGCAGAGAATTTAGGCCTCCCCTCTGCTGGCACTGCCTGGCCTCCCTGTCCCCCCTTCCGCCTGGCCTCAGGCTAGAGCCCCACTCACCAATGCTCCACTGGGTGGATGCTCTTAGCTAGTAGTAGCCTCTTTTACTAGTACTTCTCTCCAGGAAGAGGGGAAATTCATGACTGGTGGGAGGTCACTTTCATCCACCACCAATGGCTACTACCAATTATCAATATTAGAAACTTCTGGTGGGCCAGGTCAGAGGCAGATGCTGATGACATCACAAAGGAAGCACCTCTGTTGTGCTGGAACTCTGGGGGGCATTTGCTAGGGAGGGTTCTCCCATCCAGAATTGAGACAACCTTGAGCGTGACCAGACAGATCTGAGTGTTTGAAGCCTGTGCAGCTTCACCTCAATTCTGTCTTGAGTCTGGCTGATGCCCTGCAGGATTTGGTTGATCAGAATACTGGAGCCCTCATGTTGATAGTCCATTAAGACTAAAGCCCCCCCAGGTAGATCCTCACAGGGCAAAAATATGGCTTTCCTATTGGGTTTTCTCTGGGCTACAGAGAGAGGATCCCCTCTTCATTGTCAGGCTCTTTAAATAACAATTTTAAAAAGATTATTTATTTATTTATTTATTTATTTATTTATTTAAGAGAGAGAGTGAGAGAGAGGGATCACGAATGGAGGGGAAGGGTAGAGGGAGAAGCAGATGCCCCACTGAGCAGGGTGTCCGATGTGGGGCTCCATCCCAGGACCCTGAGATCATGACCTGAGCTGAAGGCAGATGCTTAACCAACTGAGCCACCCAGGCACCCCCATTGCCAGGCTCTGGAAATCAACTCTGTTATATCCATTCCACTGGGAATTGGCATCTGTTTCAGTAATGAGCCCTTTTTTTTTTGTTTTACAGTCTTTATTAACATCATGAAATACAATACACATGCAAAAAATGTATATATACATAATATAAATGAGCACTATAATGAAGAATTATAAAGCAAAGTTGTGTAACCACTACCCAAGTCAAGAAATAGGACCTTGTTACCAGACATTTCCCTGTGTTGTTTCCCAATCATACCTCTTCCTCCTCCATCAGAGCCCCATCCAGGGATAACCCTGTCCTGACCTTAATGGTAATCCTGTCTTCCTTTTCTTTACACTTTTACCATCTGCAATCAGTATAGTTTGGCTTAGTCTGTTTTTTATGTGAGCATTAATGGAATCAGAGTCTCTATATACTTTACATTGGGCTTCTCTTAGTCGACATATTTTTAAGATTCATCCATGTGTTAGCACGCATTTGTGGTTTATTCTTTATTATGGCTGTATGGTAGGCACTAAACTCTCACCTCTGGTTGACCTTCTGTCTCTGTGCAAGCAGAAAGTAAAGGGTAAGGCAGAGTTGTAAACTGCCTGGCTGAGTTTTGAAGGATTGCCCCAACACAAACACACAGTCTATCTTCAAAGACTAGGAGACGTTTTTTTCTGTTGTTGTTCCAGATGTTAAATAAATCTTTATCAAATCAGCAGGTGACCACAAAGCTAATAGAAGAGAGACTTCAGTGGCCACATACAACAGATTTTGCAAAATTAGTTCAGAAAAGACATTAAGCAAACAATTTCTACAACAAGCAGCAACAACAAACCCTGGAAAGAGAAAGACTGTAATTTCCAGAGTTGCCACATTATAACATTTAAAAAGTCTAGTTTTTAACAAAAAATTATGAGACATGAAAAGAAACAAAAAAGTATGGCTCATATACAAGAAAAGAGGTGATTAATAGAAATTGTTGCTGAGGAAGCCCAGACATTGGACTTCCTTAAAAAGATTTTTAAATCGACCAGTTAAAATATGCTCAAAGAATTAAAGGAAACCATGAGAATGATGTCTCGCCAAATAAAGAGATAGAAATTATAAAAAAGAAAAGAAGGAAATTATAAAAAAGAACCAAATAGAAATTCTGGAGTTGAAAAGTACAATAACTGAAATAAAAATTCACCAGACAGGCTTAACAGCAAATTTGAGCAGACAAAAGAAGGAAGCAGCAAACCTAAAGATAGGTCAATTGAGATTATCCAGTCTGAGTAGAATAAGGAAAAAAGAATAAAGAAAAATGAATAGACCCTAAGAGACCTGTTAGACCCTATCAAAAATACCCATATGTGCATAATGGAGGGCTAGAAGGAAAGGGAGGGGAGGTGAAAGAATATTTGAGGAGATAAAGGCCCCTTACCTTTCAAATTTGATGAAAAACACTCTACACATCCAAGAAACTCAATGGAGTACAGATAGGATAAACTCAAAGAGATCGACACCAAGGCATATGATAATTAAACTGTTGAAAGATAGAGAATCTTGAAACCGGCAAGAGAGAAGCAACATGTCTTGTACAACGAATGCTTGAGAAGATTAATAGCTGATTTGTTGTTGGAAACCATGGAGACCAGAAGGCAGTGGGATGACATATTCACAGTGCTGAAAGGAAAGAACTGTCAATCAACAGATTCTCTATCCAGCAAAATTATCCTTCAAGAATGAAAGAGAGGGGTGGTTGGGTGGCTCAGTGGGTCAAGCATCTGACTCTTGGTTTTGGCTCAGGTCATGATCTCAGAGTCCTGGGATCAAGACCCATGTCAAGTTCTGTGCTCCATGGGGAGTCTGTTGGAGGTTCTCTCTCTCCTTCTCCCTTTGCTCCGCCCCCCCAAGCTCACTCTCTCTGTCTGTCTGTCTAAATAAACCTTTTAAAAAAAGGAATGGGGGCGCCTTGGTGGCACAGCGGTTAAGCGTCTGCCTTCGGCTCAGGGCGTGATCCCAGCATTATGGGATCGAGCCCCACATCAGGCTCCTCGGCTATGAGCCTGCTTCTTCCTCTCCCACTCCCCCTGCTTGTGTTCCCTCTCTCGCTGGCTGTCTCTCTCTGTCAAATAAATAAATAAAATCTTTTAAAAAATAAAATAAAATAAAAATAAAAAAAGGAATGAAGTGTAGCATTGGGGTGGCTCGTTTGGTTAGGCAACTGCCTTCTGCTCAGGTCATGATCGCACAGTCCTGGGATGGAACCCATATCAGGCGCCTGCTCAGTGGGGAGTCTGCTTCTCCCTCTGCCTCTGCCCTTTCCCCCCACTTGTGCGCGCTCTCTCTCTGTCTCAAATAAATAAATAAAATCTTAAAAAAAAAAAAAAAGGATGAAAGGGAAATTAAGACATTTCCAGATAAACAAAAACTGATACAGTTTACCACTAGTAGACCTGCCCTTTGAGAAATGCTAAAGGGAATCCTTCAGGTTGAAATGGAAGGACAGTAGACAGTAATTTGATTCCATATGAAGGAACAAAAAACACTGGTAAAGGTAACTGCATAGGTAAATACAAAAGTCAGTATTAACGTATTTTCTTTCTTTCCTATATTATTTAAAAGAAAACTGAATAAAACAAAAGATTATAAATCTATGTCAATAAGCAACACAAAGTATAAAGGTGTGATTTGTGTCAATAGCAGCATAAAGATAGGTACAGAGCTATATAGGTGCAAAGCTTTTTGCATAGTATTGAAACTAATCTGAACTAGATTGCTATAAATTAAGATGTCAATTGTAATCCTCAGAGCAACCACTAAGAAAATAACTAAAAAATATATGGTTGACAAAGAAATTAAAATGATACACTAGAAAATAAGTATCTATTTAACACAAAAAATGGTAATGGAGAAAATAAACAAAAATAGCATAAGGCATACAAAAAACAAACAGCAAAGTGATAGAAGTATGCCCTATCTTTTCAGTAGTTACTTCAAATATAAGTGAATTAAACTCTCTAATCAAAAGGCAGAGACTGGAAGAATGAATTAAAAAGAAATATACAAGTACGAGCTCACAAGAGACTCACTTTAGATCCAAAAACACAAATACATTCAAATTAAAAGGATGAAAAAAACATTCCATGCAAATAGCAACCAAAGAGAGCTGGAGTGGCTATGCTAATATCAGAAAAAAATAGACTTTAAGACAAAATTGTTACAGGAAACAAAAAATGACACTATATAATAATGAAAATAAAAAATAAAATTATATAATAATTATATAAAAAGGTCACTCTATCAAGAAGATATAAAAATTGTAAATATATATGCACCTAGCAACAGAATCCCCAAAATATATGAAGCAAAACTGATAAGATTGGGGGAAATAAACAGTTTGACCATAATACCAGTTTTGATAATGGGTACCACAACTAGATACAGATCAGCAAGGATACAGTAGACTTGAACAACACTGTGAATGAACTAGACCTAAGAGACAACTATGGAACACTCCCCTCCAACAACAGCACAGTCTTCTCAAGTGCACGCGCGACATTCTCCAGTATAGACCATAAGTTAGGCCACGAAACAAGTCTCAATAAGTTTAAAAAGACTGAAGTTATGCAAAATATGTTCTCTAACCACAATGGATAAAATTAGAAATCAGTAACAGAAAGAAATCTGGAAAACTCAAAAACATGGAAATTAAACAATACACCCTTAAAATAACCAATGGATCAAATAAGAAATCTCAGTGAACATTAGAAAATATTTTGAGATGAATAAAAATGAAAATACAACTACTACAATTGATGAGATGTGGTGAAAGCAGTGCTCAGAGGGAAATTTATACATGCAAATGCCTCCACTAAAAAGGAACAAAGATCTCTAACCAATAATCTATACTTCCAACTTAAGAAACCAGAAAAAGAAGAGCAAACTAAACTCAAAGAAAGTAGAAAGAAGGAAGCAATAAAGATTGGAATGGAGATAAAGGAAATAGAGAGTAGAAAAACAGCAGAGAATCAACAAAACCAAAAGTTGGTGCTCAAAAAAGATCAGCAAAACTGACAAACCTTTAGCTGGACTGAACAGAGAGAGAGAGAAGACTCAAATTATTAAAATAAAAAAAAACTGTGGGGACATTACTATTGACCCTACAGGAATAAAGAAGGATGAAAAAGAATATTGTGAAACAAATATATACCAACAAACTAGGCAGTTTAGATGAAATGGATAAATTCCTAGACACACAATCTACCAAAACTGACTCAAAAAAAGTAGAAAATATGAATTGACCAGTAATGAATAAAGAAACTGAATCAGTAATCACAAAACTTCCAACAGAAAAGGAAGCCCTTGTCCATTGTCGGTAGGATTGTAAACTAGTACAGTCACTACGGAAAGCAGTATGGAGGATCCTCAAAAAATTAAAAATCAAACTACCCTATGATCCACCAACCCCACTTCTGGGAATATAACCAAGGAAATGAAAACACTAACTTGAAAAGATATCTGCACCCCCATGTTCATAGCAGCGTTGTTTACAGTAGTTAAGACATGGAAACAACCTGAGTGTCCATTCACACACACACACACGCACACACACACACACACACACACGCACACTGGACTATTATTCAGACATAAAAATGAGGAAATCTTGCCATTTGCAACAACTTGGTTGAATCTTGAGGGCCTGATGCTAAGTGGAATAAGTCAGACAGGGAAGACAAATAGTATATTATTTCACTTATATGTGGAATCGAAAAAACAAAATAAATGAATAAACAAACAAAAAGCAGAAACAGACCCATAAATAGAACAAACTGATGATTGCCAGCGGGGAGAGGGGCGGGGAGATGAGCAAAATGGGGAGTGGGAGATACATGCTTCCGGGAATGGAGTGAGTGAGTCATGGGAATAGAAGGTATGGCAGTGGGAATACAGGCAGCGGGACCGTGATGTCCTGTATGGTGACGGGGGTAGCCGCACTGGTGGTGAGCACAACATAACGGCTAGCCTTGTGGGATCCCTCTGTTGTACACCTGAAATGAATGTAACACTATATATCGACTTTACTTCGATTTTTGAGAAGTGTACAACTTGGGGGAAAGCTTGGGTGGCTCAGTCGGTTAAGTGTCTGCCTTCAGCTCAGGTCATGATCTTGGGGTCCTGGGATCGAACCCTGAGTCGGGCTCCCTGCTCCGCGGGGAGTCTGCTTCTCCCTCTCCCTCTCTCTCTCAAATAAATAAATAGAATATTTTTTAAAAATTTTAAAAAAAAGTGTACAATTCAATCGTTTTTTAGCCTATTCACAGAGTTGTACGATCACCACAATCTGATTCTAGAACCTTTCTGTCAGGCCGTAAAGAAACCTCGTGTTAATTAGCAGTCATTTCCGTGCCTCCACCCTATCCCACCCTCAGCTCTAGAAACGACTAAATTACTTTTTGTATTCGTAGATACGCCTGTTGTGGGCATTTCATATAAATGGAATCATCCAGCACGTGGGCTTTTAGGACTGGCTTCTTTTACTTAGCGTATTTGCAAGGTTCCTCCGTATAGTCAGTCCATTTACTTTTAAAATAATTCTGTGGTTGGTTTGAAGTCTGCCATCTTGCTATTTTTTCTCTATTCATACCATCAGTTCTTCAGGCTTTTTTCCTCCTTTCCTGCCTTCTTTTGGTTTGAGTCTTTTTTTTTTTTTTTGACAGGTGATCTAGTTCTCCGTCCTTTTTTTTTTTTTTTTAAGATTTTATTTATTTATTTCACAGAGAGAGACAGCCAGCGAGAGAGGGAACACAAGCAGGGGGAGTGGGAGAGGAAGAAGCAGGCTCCCAGCAGAGGAGCCTGATGCGGGGCTCGATCCCAGAATGCCGGGATCACGCCCTGAGCCGAAGGCAGCCGCTTAACGACTGAGCCACCCAGGCGCCCCTGGTTTGAGTCTTTTTTAAGAGTTCTTTTTATTTCTGTTACCTTATTAAATATTCCTCTTTTTTTTTTTTAGTCGTTGCTCTAAAGTTCACAATATGCACAATATGTATCTTTAATTTCTCACTGTCTGCCTCCAAATAATATTATTCCCCTTCATGGATAACACCAGAAACGTGTAACACGGTGGTTCCTTTTCTTCTTCTCTTGTCCTTTGTGCGTTTTGTTATACATTGTATTTCTACATATGTTGTAACTCTTTAGTACATTGCTACCATTTTTGCTTTACATAAACTCTTATTTTTCTTTTACACAAGTTTTTAAATGAGGGGGAAAACATCTCTTACTTTTACCATGTCTGGTATTTCTTTCTTTCCACGTACTTCTTTGTGGGGATTTGAGTGTCTCTACCTGGTATCATTTCCCTCAAGCCTTCAGTGTGCCTGCTGGCCATGAATTCCCTCTGCTTAACACTGGATACAGACTTCTAGGTTGATAGTTTTTTGTTCAATTCAATTAAATCTTAAAGATTTAATTCCACAGTCCTCTGTCTTGTATTATTTCTAAGGAAAAGTCAGAGATTATTTTTATATTTTCCTTTGTGTATAGAATGCCCCTCCCCTGCCCTGCAGCTCCTTAAAAAAAAAATTTTTTTTTGTATCGTCGGTTTTCAGCAATTTAACAACTATGTGCCTTGGTGTGATTCTGTCTGTGCTCGGCATTGACGCAGCTATTTGGATTTGTGGGCTTCTGTTTTTCATCCAATGTGGAAAATTTTCAGCCATTATGTTTTCAAATGCTTCTGCCGCGCCTCCAGAGTCTAATGACATATATATGATTCCAGTTGATATTGGCACAGTGTTTACTGAAACTCTGTTGCTTTTTTCAGACAGTTCCTCAGTTCCTCCCTGCTTCTCCTGCAGCCTCTTTAGAAGACACACAAGCCCGCGGGACAGCCCCAAGCTTTGAACTGGAGCTCAAATCGTTATAAAGCAACGTGTCCTTTCCATCAGATTTATTTGTGTATTTGAAAAATGAAAAAGAGTGCAAGGATATAATCAGCATTCAGAATAGTGGTCCCCTCCACAAGAAGTAGGGAAAGGTGATGGGAAGTATGCCAGGGAATATTTAACTGTACTGGCATGCTTTGTTTCTTATGCAGGTAATAAGAACCTGGGCTTTGGGGGGGGGTGGGTTTTTGTTTTTTTTTTTTAAGATTGTATTTATTTATTTGTGTGTGAGAGAAGGAGAGAGAGAGCACAAGCAGGGGGAGTGGGATGCAGAAGGAGAAGCAGGCTTGCCGCGGAACAGGGAGCCTGATGTGGGATGCAGGACTCCATCCCAGGACCCTGGAATCATGACCCGAGCCGAAGGCAGACACCCAACTGACTGAGCCACCCAGGTGCCCCCGAACTTGGGTTTTTTGTTGTGTTATTCTTTATACCTTTCTGTTTCAAATATCACCCAATTTTAAAAAACCACAAGGACATGCATCTCTACATGTTAAAAATCTCTGAGGGGCGCCTGGGTGACTCAGTTAAGCGTCTACCTTTGGCTCAGGTCATCATCTCAGGGTCCTGGGATTGAGCCCCATGTCCTCGGGCTCCCTGCTCAAGCAGGGAGTCTGCGTCTCCCCCTCTCTCTGCCCCTCCCCCTCCCGCTCATGCACTCTCTCTCTCAAGTAAATAAATGAAATCTTTTAAAAAAAAATTTTTTTTTAAAGAATTTATTTATTTATTTATTTGACAGAGAGAGACAGCCAGCGAGAGAGGGAACACAACAGGGGGAGTGGGAGAGGAAGATGCAGGCTCCTAGTGGAGAAGCCTGATGTGGGGCTCGAACCCAGAACGCTGGGATCACGCCCTGAGCCGAAGGCAGATGCTTAACCACTGCGCTACCCAGGTGCCCCTAAAAAAAATTTTTTTTTTAAATCTCTGAAAGTATAATGAAAGCATTGAAGCAAGATATTTGGGCCTAGAACATCCGGGTCTAGATTTTGGCCCCCTGGCACTATTTCTCCTGTCCTTCCAACATGCATCCTTGGTTCTCTGCCTCTTCTCTCTGTTTCCTGAAGCAGCTGGAGGGGCTCCTGTGATCGAGCGAGCAGGGATAGAGGCGGGAGACACCCATGGGTGATGTGTGGAGTCTGGTGCCTTGAGGCTGGCACTACCTGCCTTCTAGTCTATTTTACTCCTGACTTTATTACCAGCATATTCTTAGTGCAGGAAACTATGGCCAAGAAGCAAGGGCCGTTGTGCTGCAGCGAGAGGATGCTTTCCCCCAGATTTCATTTCCTCTTCGGCTGAGCAATGCTTAATGCTCTTAGCTCTGTTCCCTGCATCCTTTCAGATGCTTCTAGTCCCTGCAGAAATCTTCCCTTTCTTCGTGTCTCACGGTCTGAGGAGCTGGAGAACGAGCTCCCGCCCTGCCCTGCCAATTCCCTCACGAACCCAGGCACGGGATGGCAGCTAACACCTGTCAGACTGGAGCCATACAAACTTGTTTAACCGTCATGACGACCGTGCATGGTGGACCCTACTATTCTAGTTCTCATTCGATCTTCGAAATATCTCGGGTAAGGGAGATATCACTGTTCTCATCCAGAACACTTTCTGGTTGAGGAACCTGAAGGTTCGGTAATTTGGCCAAGGTCACCCAAGCGGGAGGGGGCTCAGCTAATCCGGGACTGGTTTTTCTCTCTAGACTCTGTGTTTCCTGGGGATGGCCAGGAGGACTGCCTGGGCAACCTGTAGATTCATGAGAAACAATAAATCATGGTTGATTTCAGCCGCTGGGTTTCTGGTGGTTTTTTGCACAGCCACGTTTAACTAAAACAGATGCTGAAAATTAGATTGTAGATGAATGTTTTCTCCATTTTACAATGTGTTCTTAAGTGAAAAAAGCAGGTTATAAAACAACACATACAACATGATTTCACTGTTGAAAAAAAGAAAGAAAGAAAGAGAGAGAGAGAGAGAGAAAGAGAAAGAAAGAAAGAAAGAAAGAAAGAAAGAAAGAAAGAAAGAAAGAAAGAAAGAAAGGAAGGAAGGAAGAAAGGCACTTAATCTGAATCTGTTCGATTCCTGATTTGGGTGGAGTGCTTGCTGAGGAAGGATGCTTGTATCCCTAGCCGGGTGTTGACAAGTTCAGATCCGATTGCCTGGGCGATGATGCCTGGAGCCCAAAGGTGGAGGTGGGAGGGAATAATGGGGTGGTGGGGCGTCCCTCACTCGGAAGAGAGGTGGAAAGTTCTGCCACATGTGGCACTCCCAGGGGCATTTACAGGCTCCAGAAAGAACCCTGCGACTCTAACCAACGTCTCTCCTCCTCCCCCTCCTTTCTACCAGTGGATGATGGTCAGCGAGAAATGAAAATGAATGGCTCCTGGTTAAAAAACTATGAAGAATTTCAAGACAGCAGAGCACTCGGCCAAGCATGGGGCGCTTCTGGTCCTGGGGCTCTGTGTGACCGCACAGGTCAGATGACCCCAGGCTAGGGCCGCAGGGCTCCGGTTTCCCTCCTCCTTTCTGGGAGTGTAGGTAGGCTGCTAGAGAGTCCTCCCAGAGTGGGGTGTCTGTGACGGAGGACTGGCACCCCATGCCTCAGCTGGGCACCTGCCCTTGACCTCCGGGAAGGAGGATGGGAAGGAGAATGGACCCAGGCGCAGGGTAGAGCCGGGGGCGGTGCAGGGGGCCTGCCTGTCTCGTCTGGCCAGGCAAGGGTTCGGGAGTTTCCTGTGGGGGGGTGTGGCTGGGGAGGAATTCCAGTGGTGGGCCCCTGGGGCTAGAGTTGACTGGGTATACTGGAAACAGTCTACCCAGAGAAGCCTGTCCCCAGAGAACTCAACTACACCCCACCTGGAAGCCTGTCCCAGGAAGCACTGGTCATCAGGGAGCATTGGCCAAGAAAACAAGAGCTGTGGCTGGCTCCCTCCAGCTCTCACCACCCCCCATCACACCCCAACCTCAAACCCTGGAGGTGAAAGCAATCTGATGGTGGGGGAGGGAGGAGAAGCCCCCCATTGTTAGTCTTGGTTGGCACTGGGGTCAGGGGAGGAGAATCAACTTGGATTTGCTTATGATGTTTAATTCTTAAATTGGACTGGATTAACTTGGGTTTTTAATAATTAAAAAAAATAGGAAATCTGATCAGACAATTAGGAATCTGACTGGAATATTGTTCAGAGCCAGAAAAGATGTGACAAAGCCTGTTGGAAGGCTGTGGTTAGAGCAAACATGCTTCCTGTTTGGAGCCTGTCAGACTCAGACTTTTCCATAAACCAGGTCCACAAGCATCGAGATATGTCTGGAAGGATATAGAGCCAGGTGTTAGACAACAGTTGGGTTTGGGGACTTTTGTACTAAGACAAAAAAATGACTTTCGATGGAAGGAAGCGTTTTGTCCTCCATCCAGCCGGCCCCCTGAGCCCTACGCTGCTGCTTACAGGCAGCCCTGCCCTCGGGGGCCCAGCACCCAGCCGGCTCTCGGATCTCGGGAAGGAGTCCATCCTTAGGCTCCTCACCTCACCTGTGTGAGTCCCTCTGGACCCAGCGGCCCAGCCCCATTCATTTCTGTCCCCCACAGTGTGGGACAAGTCTCATAAAAGTCTGTTACATCAAAACACCACATCCGAGGTAGGAAGGCTTCTATGAGGGGGTGATTTACAGGTAACAGGCCAGGGGCAGGTGCAGGATGGTGAGGGGAAATGGAGATGCGCAAGTAGGGTGACCGAATTGTCCCCGGGACTGTCCCTTGTCCTGGGCCATCCAGGATGGTTAGTTGCCCTAGGCGCAGGGTCGGGGTTGGATGGAGGAGAGGGCTGGTGGAAATGGGGAGAGGACAGAGAGAGGGGTGGGGAAATGGCAGCTGAGGGACAGGGACAGTGGGAGCTGGCTTTCCTTTGTCTCCTTGGCTTTTATTATCTTGTGAGGAACAAAGCCTCTCTCTGCTGGGAGGGGCTCCTTTTCCTTAAGCTGGGACGGGGTGTGTGTGTGTGTGTGTGTGTGTGTGTGTGTGTGTGTGCGCGCGCGCGCGCGCGCGCGCGCGCGCGCGCACACCCCGCTACAGCTGCCTCCCTCCCACCCCCCTCGCTCTCCCTCTCTTCCTCTCACAGCAGGCCTGCCCCCCTCCTCTGAAGCTCCAGCGGGAATGACTCAGCAAGAAAAGCAGGCCTGCTCCTCACTGGGCCCCCACCCAGGACTCCCCGCCCCCTGCTTTTCCTCCCTGTGGCCCCTAAGGCATGACTCTCCCTGACCCCAGTCACCAGGGCAGGGGACTTCCCAGGCGGAGGCCCCTGCGATCTGACTTGGTGGCCTGGAGGAGAGGTGCTGGGCAGCTGGCCCCTACTCGCCCCATTCCCAGCCTCTCCCCCCAGGAGCCAACATTCCTGGCTCCCTGAGCTGGGCGCGGTGCTGGACCCTCAGTGTGCACAGTTTCACTTTATCCTCACAGGGTGAGGTCGCTGCTCTGATTATTGTCACCTACAGATTCAGAGAGTGAGGTGCAAGAGACTGGGTCACTCCTTCATACCCAGTTCTGAGGGATACACACGCCCACGTGGGCTAAAGTATGGGCAGGCACTCAGCGAGCACTGTACCCCGGAGGTTACAGGGGCCCCGGGCGGGCTCAGCTGGAAGAGCACATGACTCCTGATCTCAGGGTTGTGAGTTTGAGGCCCACATTGGGTGTCGAGATGACTTAAATAAATAAACATTGAGGAAAAAAGAAAAAAAAGAACTATGGGTAACAGGTGGAAACCATCCGTGCTCACCCAGCAGGGCGCATGGAGCAGGCCACTGCAGCTGCGTGATGGGACACCACGCCCCCATCACGAAGCCCAGGTGAGGGGCGCGCCGGGGTGGCTCGGGTCGTTGGGCGTCTGACTTCTGGTTTCGGCTCGCTTGTGATCTTGGGGCGGTGGGATGGAGCCCCCATGGGCTCCTCTCTCAGCCGGGAGTCTGCATTGCTCCCTCTCTCTCTCTGTCCCACCCCCCGCTGGTGCGCTCTCTCTCTCAAATAAATAAATAAATCTTTAAAACAAATAAAAATTAAAAATAAAAAGGCTGAGGTGCTGTGTGTGTCCATAAACACGAGCCATCGCAGGTAGAGCAACCAGGCTGGGAAAGGCTGTTGGACATCTTAGCAGCTTGGAGGGCTGGTAGACAGGTGCACCCAGCCCTGCTGCTGGCCCAAGTAATGCGTTTGCACAAACAGAAAATCAAGCAGAGGGCATAGCCGTGTGCCAGTGGGCTACCGTGTGTGTGTGTGTGTGTGTGTGTGTGTGTGTGTGTGAGTGAGTACAAGCATGCTTGTGTGCACGAGTGAGACGGTATTTGTACGTGGGAGTAGGGGTATGCAGAGAAACTGTCAGAACATCCAGGTCTTGGGGCACCCGGCTGGCTCTGTCAGGGGAGCGTGGGACTCTTGATCTCAGCGTTTTGAGTTCAAGCCCCATGTTGGGTGTAGAGATTACTTACACATAATATCTAAAAATAAAGCAAACAAACAAAAAAAACAAAACAAACAAACAAGAACATCCAGTTCCTGGTCCCCAAGTCTAGTCTCCCAGATGTGGGCCGTGAAGACCTTTACCCCTCCCCGCCTCTGCCCTCCCTGCCTCCCGAGTGCTGCGTGAACTGTGTGGAGAGGGAAGCGGGCTGCTCAGACATAGGCCTCCAGGTGCCAGACTGCAGAGTTAGCACTGGCAGAGGGGAGAGGGTACCACCCTTTTAGGACCTTCTGGAAAGTTCCAGGCACATCCCTGATCCCGCAGCCTGAGATGCAGAGGGGGAAGACGACAGGCCAGGGGAGGAGCAGGGAGTTGAATGCAGGGGGTACGTGGCCTCCTTTGCTGAGTGGAGGGGTGACTTTTCTGGGCCTGGAGATATTGGAGAGCAGGCAGAGCCAATGTCCCTGGAGATCAGGGATCAGGGTGTGTGGCAGCTGCCCCGGGGACTGAGGCAAATGGGCAAAGGGGGCAGGCAGTGGTGCCCACAGCGATGTGTGTCAGATGACCACCCAAGCCACAGGCCAGGTATGAGGCTTATTGCCAACATTCCCAGCAGGGTCGTATTTTCTAGCCTTGCTTGAAACATATCCCTGAAAAGCTGGGGGAGACAGTCAAGACTCTTGCCCCCAGAGTTTCCTCTACTTAAAATTCCACCATCAAAACCCTACCTGGGATATATAACTCACGGAGATGCTGTGGCTTGAGAGTCAGAGGGCTGGTTTCAGTCCCAGGGCTGCCACCTGCGAGCTGGCTGGCCCGTGCCAACAGTGAGGCAGCCCTCGGTCTGTCAAATGGAGGATGAGGTTCCTAAGGTGCAGGGCTGGCCTGAGGATGCAGGGAGAACAGTGTTAATGTCCGACCCCTGCCCCCTCGCCCTGGGGTAGCTGAGGGCTTAAGATCCCCTTCTTTCAGGAAGAGGTAATGAGCAGGCAAAGGAGTATTTCAAAAGGGTGGGAGGAGACAACAAGGTGGGACCAAGGAGCCTCAGCCCCCAAGAAGTGTCTCCAAAGCAAGAAAGAGAATGCGGTGGCGGGTCAGGAAAACACATTTAGCAGCATTCTAGAAACCTCTGCCCAACTCACCAAGGCAACCGCCACCGCTCCAGCCTGTGCAGCAGCCGCTGTCACAGGGCCTCCCCCTCACGTCTCCCCACACCTTCGCTTCAGCCAGATTCCACTCTAGAGAGGCATGAGGGGGCAGTGCTGGATGCCCAGGAGGCTTTGTTTCGGGGGTGGGGGAAGGGACGGCAAAGCTGAACCTGCTGGAACAGGACTGGGCCGCTGAGAGCTGGGGATTTGCAGTACTGAATGTTGTCAACAGTGATAATTACAACCGAACACAAAGGTCACTTACACACAGAGAGAAAATGACATCCTTATTGCCTTTGCATTAGTCTTGCTCTGTGATCTTATGGTTATTGAGTTATTGTCTTGTTTAATTTATGCCACAGGCACTGCTTGGCGGAGGCACCTCCTGCATTTCACAGACAAGAAGTGCTAGAGAACTCTTAGGGTTTCTCAGTAACCGTTTTCTTCCCCCACCCCTCTTAGCAATTGGACGCATCCGAAATAAAGACCATTTCTTAGCATCTAGATATGATCACATGACTGAGTTCTAGCCAATGGGAGATAAATGGAAGTAGCATGAATAACTTCTAGGGAATGTTCTTAGGCAGAAAGGGTATGTCCTTGCTCAGTTGTCTTTCCTAATTCCCACTGATGGAATGTTGACTTGATGGCTGGAGCTTGAGCAGCCATTTTGGATCATGAAGTGGAAGCTGCATGCTAAGAATGGTGGGGAGATGTTATAGAAGGGGCCTGAGGCCTGATATCATAAAGGGTTTTGCCAGCCCTGAAATGCCACCTCCACCATGGTGATGGACTACACTTGACAGTTGACCTAACAGGGTACTGGAAAGAGCTTGAGTCCTTCCTCACACTGTACAATGACTGTATTAGCTCTGGACTGCCTGCCTCTAGACTTCATCTACATGTGAAGACAGTGCATCTGTCTCATTTAAGCCATTACTACTTTGGGTTTCTTGGCTCTTCACAGCCAAACCAACTTGAAGTGAAACTCATAGTGAGTTTCTTTGCTGCTTCCTCAACCTTGCCCCAGTATGAGCAGAGCAGAGAAGACCCCAGCTAAGCCTCTCTTGGTCTGGACCCTGGAGGGTATTTATCGTGGTTGGGGCCAAAGTGGTATCTACAGTGTCCAGT
Organism: Ursus arctos; assembly: GCF_023065955.2. Classification (NCBI taxonomy): domain Eukaryota; kingdom Metazoa; phylum Chordata; class Mammalia; order Carnivora; family Ursidae; genus Ursus; species Ursus arctos. The sequence goes on from NW_026622930.1 coordinate 24,223,366, forward strand.
CATGAAGTGGCCTAGGAACTAGAAAGGGAGGGACTGGGCAAGGATTCTTTCTTCTTGGAGACCCAGAGGAAGGGATGGGGCCTGATGGCTCAGAAACAAGATGGCAACTATGCTCATTTTGTTGCCCCCATGAGACTGTAAGCGAGTAGAAAGTCGAGACTGGCTCAGAGCCCAGCACATAGTAGATGTCAATAAATATCTGGTCACTGGCCGACGGACTGTACTGTACTAAGGAGCTTAGAGCGGAGACTGAAGTGGCCAAAGTCCCTGAAGGGGGATGGAGTGGTGACGGAGACCAGGAGAGAGATCCTTTAGAAGAAGATGACTGGCAGGGTGGGTGACAAAACAAGAGTCACGTGGCCTGCAGCACACCCCTGCCCCAATAGCACAGCAGATCCTTCCAGGGCCACTGGGGAGAGTCCTGCCTTTTATGAATGGACACTTCTGGGCAAAGGTGCTTCACAGCTAGCAATGCCCGGCCGTGTTCAGGGTAGCGTTTGTTCCTCACAACCTCAAGGGCAGGGATATTACTGCACTTTTCGTAGAAGAGAAAACTAGGTCCCAGAACTGCAAGGTCACTTGCCCAAGATCTCTCGCTAGGAGATGCAGGAGTTGGGACTTGAACCCAGGGCTTCCAATCACAAGCATTACCTCCTTTGGAGCTAAGGATGTGGGTGGAGATTTCTGATTCTAATGTCTCTTTCCCCTGAAGTTCCCAGGCCAACACTAAGGCCTTGGGCGTGGGTTGTAAAAACGGAAAGGGAAGAGGAGGTGGGACAAGGCTGGAACAAGGTGTCAGGCAACTTCTCAGCCGACTGGAGGGCTGGTGGACAGATGCACCCAGCACCGCAGATAGCCCAAGCAGTGCATTGGCACAAACAGAAAAAAGTGCCCTTAACTTAAGATACTTTACTGCCATCTGCTGGAAAATTGTCACAACAACCATACAAATCTATGTTGACTAAAGTGTGAAAAAAAACGATGCCCTGAAATTGTAAAGTGCAGAACCTGAACAACTGTACAGGGCAGCCCTAGGTGTATCTTCTCTTGCCTGAGAGAATGAAAAAGACAGGGTCCCTGCTACCATGATAGTTCAAGTTCTGCCCTCTTCTTTACTGCTTGGGAGTCCCTGATTCAAATAATCTATAATGGTCTGCCTCGCACAGGTTCTCCACACAGACCCTGTCCTTCTGTTCTGCTAGTCTATGCATGCGTCCTGAACATCTACCCTAGGCCAGCTTCCACGCTGGACACTGGGGGTACAACGTGGGCAGAACCTAGTCTCTGCCCCTCCTGAGCTCGCAGTCCAATGGAGGACAACCGACCAAGCCATTCAAACCTGGGGTGATATGGTGGTAGGAGGACATGTGTCGATCGGACTTGGAGGCTTAGGGAAGGTTCCCTGGAGAAAGTGACAGCTATGTGAAGCCTGAAGGATGGGTACAGTAAGGCAGGCAGAGGGGCAGGAAGTGTGTTCCAGGTGGAGCCCCAGCCCATGCAGAGGTCTGAAGGCTCAGTGAGCGTGTAGCCTACAAGGCTTTGGGTAGAATCCTGGAGCGTTCCAGATGGGTCCTTGGAGTTCCAGGAGTCCCAGGATTCTGCCCAGGGCAGCTCCCTGTAGGGGTGGGGCTGGCTTCTGACTGAGGTGGCAATGGGGCAGGAGCCTTTACTCACTCAATCTTAAAACTGCTGATGAAGAATGATTACTGTGCCCACACTCTATGGCTTAAACTGAGGCTCAGAGAAGTCAAGCAACTTGCTCAAGGTCACATAATTGGAGAGTGACTGAGCAGATTGGACCCAGATCTGTGTGACTCTGGGACCTGCCCCCGGTGCTGTGCGTGTCTCTGCTGACGGATGCCAGCGGGGAGAGCAGCCCAGCTCCTTCCTCACCGGCTCTAGGCGCTCAGGTCTCACTTCCCCAGTTCCAGATGAAGAGAGAAGGAGGGAGGAGCAGGTCCTCACATGAGAGGACAACACTCCACGGCCACCGACCACACCGCCCAGGCAGTTCTGCTCCAGGCTAGCAGGTCGGCGCCCGGCACCTTCCCCAGGCCGTCTCCCCTCGTGCGGCCCCCTCCACTCAAAGACAGTGCATTCTCCCCCTGCAAGGCCCCACAACGACAGCCTGCCCGCTCCTCTGCGGTCCTGCAGCCTCCTTGTTTCTTTCTCAGGGCTTCAGGCTCGTACAAGGGCACAGAAACATGCTGAAGTACGTTTTCCTGTCTGGGTCAGAGAAAGGATGTGCATGGCTCCGGGACTGTTGGGTCCTTCGCCGTTTACTAACTGTGACCTCTGGAACATTTTCCTAAGCCTCTGGCTCCGCCCCAGGGAGACGTGGACAGTATCTCACCAGGCACTTTGAGACCTATATGAGATCATGTGTATCACGTCCCTGGCACGTGATCACGACTTACCCCATCCCCCCAGGTGGTCAGCTGTCACCCTGCCGTGATGGAGGACTCAGTGGCCAACCACCTTGACCTGCTCCTGGTGCTGTGAGTCTGTTACTACACACACACACACGCACACACACACACACACACACACACACACACGCACACTGCGCAGAGGGGCAGCTCAGCTCACTCCGGGAAGGCAGAGTCTCTGACTCAGTTTCCTTCAGCAATGACCAAGAAGCAATGGACACGAATTCATGTAAAGCGCCTAACGCAGAGCTGAGCCCAAAGCAGAGGAGGGCTCCGTAAGCGCCGCCTCTCACCTTTCTTCCACCTCCAAGCTCTGGCTGGAAATGGACGAAGCGAGGAGGGCGTGGGAGCCCCTTTAGCTCTCTCCGGGGTTGGACAGTTGGGGTCACAGGGATTGTACCTTAAAGTTTCATTTACCTGCAAGAGAAAGCTTTCAGGCTACTCCCTGGCCAGGCCTCTGGAAATTTCCATTAGGGGCAGGAGCAGGTCCATCCAACCCTTGAGCTTCAGTTTCCTTATCTGTAAATTTAGGTCTGTAATATTTACTTTGCATCATCATTGTGAGGATTAAAATGCAAGAAGTACCTAAATTGTCTACCACGATGCCAGAAAGAAGATAAACACAAAACAAATTACAGCTATAATCATAATGATGGGATCCAGAAGGGTTTGGAGCTGTCTGAAGGCTGCTAGTCTCAACCACCCAACTGCCAGCCATTGTGGGAGGTTGCAGACGCGGTACCATCGCTGCTGAGGAGCCAGGATGCGATCTCTCCCTACTCCACTCCTCTCGTGGGAGGAAAGCTGGTACAAACTTTTAGGAGGGTAGTGTGGCGATAGGAATCTTTTTGACCCAGCCATTCTCCTACTAGGAATTCGGCCAAGGAAATAATCACAGAGCCCCATGGAGTTGTTTGTGCTAGGACACTCTTTGCAATGTTGCTAATAATAGGGAGAAATTGGAAATAATCTAAAATTAGAGATGCACTCGATACACGCTTTGGCTGAATGCCAGGTGGCCAAGTGTTAAGATCGGTATTCAGCCGAAGTCTAGGCCAATGTCTACTCTCACCTTCCTGGAGCAAATGCTTTTGATAGAGGAGTCCATCTAAAATTGTAATTGAGATTATTCCTGATGATAATTTCATGGTTGATGAATTGCATTGTCCGTGCTGAGCAATGTAACATGGCAGGTGTAGGAAAAACATTCTCCCAGCGCCTGCAGTGGCTGGCTGGCTCCCGGACTATATGTTATGCACGTTTGTGTTAACAGATCAATGCTTCCTTTTGACTGATGATGGTGGAGGACTGTGATCCTCACTTTTTCCCATAATTTCTTCTTCTTTTTATATCCTTTATATTCTTCTCCATGTTGGGTCCAATATGATTCACCATGGATAGTATTACATATGACAAAGGTTTTCTTCCTCATGAAATTAGGAGGTTGATTGACATCCTGCTTTTAGTTTATCTTTACAAGCTGAATCGTAAAGATATTCACAACTGGGCTTTTTTATTAAAGCCTAATGGCCTAAAAATGAAAAAGTAACGAAAAAATTGAAATTTTTAAAGGTTATTTTGTGTAGTGTTACAAATGCTAGTATCCCAAACGATTCTACAAAGATCAGAACTCTGATATAATCTAATTTCCATTATTCTGCTTCGTATTCTTATTTTAATGTTTTATTGTTGTTGCCTCAAAAGTATCTTCTAAAAGGATCTGGCTGACACGCGTCTCAATATTTGCGTTTGTTTCCAGACCGCCTGGGTGGCTCATTTGGTTAGGAGACTCTTGTTTTCGGCTCAGGTCATGATCTCATGGGTCATGGGATCAAGCCAGTGGCAGGCTCCCTGCTCAGCGGGGAGTCGCTTGAAAGATTCTCTCCCTCTGCCCCCTCCCCATTCTCTCTCTCTCTCTCTCAAATAAATAAATCTTTTAAAAAAATGATGTTTGGGAAATGAATTTGTCAACATGGGAGGATTGTCTTAAAACTGCAGAAGTTTAAATGCTGGTTGTAAAAGAGGATGAAGATGTGAGCCCAAATGGATAGTTAAAAGGAAAAAATCCGAATGACTAGAAGATTGAAAGACACATACAAAATATTAATGATTATTATCTCTGGGTTTAGGATCAAAGGATTTCTGCTTCATTTTTCATTAAAATTTAAAAATTTCATACAAAAAATATTACTCAGATGTTTTTTTAAAATATCTGTGATGTGAAGAGCACTGGGTACTATCTAAGGCTGAAAAATCACTGAATTCTACCTCTGAAACGAATCATACAGTATATGTTAAATAATTAAATTTAAATTAAAAAATAAACATATTTTGAAAATAAAATAAAAAATATTTAAAGTGCGTCTTTCCTGTCTCCCCTTTCTGTTTCATCCAGGACCAGATGTCAAGCTTGCTGAGCTGGCCAGATGGTCTGGGACACTGACCACGGTCGCCTGTAATGCTCACTGCCCATGTTCATTTGAGGTCAAGGCTCTGTCAGGCTGGAGCTGCTTTTCCTGGGCCTGTGTCTGTGAGGACAAATGCCCAAAGGAAGGCACAGCTGAGTGGGAGGGTGGGAAAAGGCAGAGGTAGTAGCCCCATTTGACCAATGAGGAACCGGAATCTGAAAGAGACTGAAAGTTCCAGGAAACTCCTGCTTCTGTCCTGAGATCTGGGGGCTGGGTAACTTGATGTGTCTAAACTTTCCCACAGTAGAAGAAAAAAGGCCAATTTTGGCCCCCAAATTAATTTTCCTTTTCCTCTTTATTAACACAAACCACAAATTTTAACTGGTTCCATAGGTACCTGTAGCTAGGTGTGGCCACGTGACTAAATTCTGGCTGATGAGAGGTAAGTGGATGTGTTGTGTGCAACTTCCAGAAAATGTCCTTAAAGAGAGGAGTATGTCCTTTCTCTTTTTCTCCTTCTTATTGACTGGAATATGGACATGATGGCTGGGACAAGAGCAACCATTCTGGGCCCCAAGGCAACATGCTCAGGATGATGGGACAACAAAACAGAAAGAATCTGGGTCCCATGTGATCATGACATTTCCATACCAGCCCTGGACTGGATCTTTTAAACTTCATTAATGTGAAGGGGGCCTGGGTGGCTCAGTCAGTTAAGCATCTGCTTTTGGCTCAGGTCATGATCCCAGAGTCCTGGGATCAAGCCCCACATCGGGCTCCCTGCTCAGCAGGGAGTCTGCTTCTCCCTCTGTCTCTGTTGTTTCCCCTGCTTGTGCTCTCTCATTCTCTCTGTCAAATAAACAAATAAAATCTTTAAAAAATAAAAAAAAAATTTTTAAGTCATTAATGTGAGAGTGGAGTAAACTTCCATCTTGGTTTAAACCCATGTTTAATTAATTAAGATTAGGTACACTCGCTATCATTTATTTAATACTTAACTATGCCAGACACTATTCTAAGTGCTTTACAGGTGTTATCTGGTTTAATCTGTAAAGCAATCCTATGAGGTGGGAATTATAATTAACTCCATTTTACAGATCAGGAACCTGAGACAACAAAAGGTCCACTACTTGCTCAAGGTTGCACAGGTGACTGGTGGAACTGAAATCTGAACCTGCATCATCCAACCCCAGAGCCTGTCCTCTCACTGCTCTTCAGGACCCTCTCCTTTGGCTCCCTTTCATCTCCTGGTCCCATCTGGCACTTCCATCCCCTACTGCACACTTGTTTATATTAACTTGACCCCCCATCCCACCCCATTCCAGATCTCCAGCAAAAAGCCCATTCTCTCTACACCCTGTTTCACCGAGAAAAGATTTCGACTGGCTAATTCATGCTAAAGTATAAGAAATCAACATCAGCGTAATATGTTACTTTGCCATAAGGAAAACAGCCTCTTTATTTCTACGTCAGCGTGAGGGTTTAGGTGTGAGAGACGGAAGGAATCACATTGGGTGAGACTTGGGCATTGGAATCATGGGACCTGGATTTTATTTCTGCTGCCAACACGCTCTGCAATCTTGGCCAATCCCATAACCATTCTGAGCCTCCACTCCTCCCTCTACAAAACAGGTTGAGTCAGACTTTCATCAGAGCCGCAGTGAAGATTTAATGAGTTAACCAACGCCAAGGCCCCCTATCAGCCTGACACACAATGACACACAATCAGTGTCATATGAACCTTTATTAGTTGAATTCTGTTTATCCATTGCTTCCTATAGTCTCTTTTTGAAAGGTCAGATACTGAGGTATAATTTACATGTAGTAAGATCCACCCTATTGAGAGAAAGAGTTCTATGAGTTTTGACAAACCTATACTCCTGTAATTATCACCACAATTAAGGTATAGATTTTTTACACCCCAAATAGTTCCCTCATGCTCTTTGTCCCCCAGACTGTCTCTTATTTATTCTAATATTTATTGAGCACCTACTGTGTGCCAGGCTCTGTGCTGGGCCTAAGCTACAGAAACAAAGCTGGTGGGCAAGTTCTGGTCCTGGAGGGGGTGGGGGTTATGGTCTATCTGATGAAAAGAAACAATAAACAAGTAAACAACCATACCAACGAGATCATCGTCAGGCAGTCCGTGCTATGCAGCAAGCCAGCAAGATTATTTGGTGGCTGGTGGCTGCGGGGACTGTCTCAGTAGAAAGGACAGGTGCTATTGAGTTGGCATCTTTGTCATGTAAAACTGATGACAAAATGCAAATTAGCTAAAATCCCCATTTGATGGGCAGAGAATTTGAGGCTCCTAGAGCTAAGGAATGTGTTCAAGGTCACACGGCAAGTAAATGGGAAAACAGGGATTCAGGCCAAGGCCAGCAGACACTGAAAGCTCACACCAAAAGCTCTTGCTTTTGTTTTGTTTTGTTTTTTTCTTTCCTAATCACACCACACTGCCTCTCGCCTGGGACCCGGGCCATGTCTGCTGGAACACTGGGGGAGATGGAGGCAGGGGGTTCAGGGGTGTGAGGTCTGGGCTGCCTGTGGCTCTGTGATCACTATGACCTATCCAAGAGTCTTCCGAGCAGCCAAGGGCACTGCAGTGACTCTCCTGGTCCCACCTCCCTCCTCCTCTAATTGAGATGTCAACCTTCTGCCTCATTCCCTCCCATCCTGGACACCTAGCCTTGCAGTGCTCTCAGTGGAGACGGCTGATGCCCCCCCCCCCGCGCCCCTGAGCGCCCTCCAGCATGAAGACATAAAGTGAGGTTATGTCAGACAGAGGAGTGTGCACTCCGTCAGCCCCTCTTCTTTGCTTTCCGCTCACTTTTCCCTCTTCTTCCCTCTGCTCTCGGCCTCCCTCCTCTTTCCCCCCTCTATGTCCCCTCTTTCTCCCTCCCTCTGCCTCCTGCAGGCTTTGAGACCAAAGGGCCAATTAATCTTGCTGCCACCACCTTGGCTAAGCCACGCACTGGTCCACAGGCAGGGGCACCCCTACCAGGACTGCCTGCTTGGTCCCTGGAAACCGTGGCTAATTGGTAAAAGATCACATTTGTTTTTCCACAGCCTGAGCACTCCAAAGGTTCTGCCAAGCCAAGAATTCCACTCTATGCATCAATCACCAGGGAGACTGCTGGGGTTACCTGTCACCCAGAGGGTGACATTCAGACCTGCTGCTCCTACCTTGACATGTGGGCTCTGCTGATGAGCATCACGGCTCCCAATTCCATATACACTCTCCAGCACCACACACAGCAGAATGCTCGAGAACATTTGATTAATGTGCTGCAGGCTTGCTTTATTCATGTAATTTTACATAAATATCTCATGTAAACATCACGTAGGTCTTTTATTCTGAGGGAGTATGTTATCTACCTGCTTCCTCTATGCAAGTGAGATGTTGCAGAAAAGTTAGGTATCAATGAGGTTCTCCCATCTTAAGTCACATTTTAAATCGAACATAGGCAAGGCTTGCAAATTAACATGAAGCACATCTCTGAACTCAGTTTCTTATAAGAAAAATGGGTTTAATAATTTTTGCCCCAGCTAGCTAGCTTACAGGGCTGTTGAGAGACTCGTGGAATAAAATTTTAATTTTGTGGATGTACTTTGTAACCTGCAAAGCACTTTATTACATCAAAGTACTGTTGTTGTTGCTAAAATGAAGACGTCGGTGGCCAAGTACATTACCACCTCCAAACAGAGATTCTGTAATAATCCAATTTCCACGAATTTGGTTCGCTAAGACAAAAATTATACCTATATGTTTTTTGGATCCAGGCAGGCAGGGTTGGCGTCTCACTAAGCCTTCCGAGACTCGGGGAGCACTTCGTGGTTGCCCCTGGCTATCTGCAGCAAAGAGCATCCTGTCTGAGAATGTCTATTAAAATTTTAATTTCAGGGCATCAGTTCACCTTGAGACCCCAATTTATCTTCACCCTGATCAAGGAAAATCCCCAGAGCCTCCTTCATTGTGGCCCCTTCCATCTTGGAATGCTCTCCATCCTAAACAGCAGGGGATTGTAGGGCCAGATAGACATGTGTGTGGGGTTCCCCACCCCAGGGAGAAGCTGCTTGCTGCTCAGAGTTCTTCTCTTGGTATACAACATTTTGAGGCAAAATGGAAAGATTGCCACTTGGGAGGGAATTTATTTTATTCAAATAATAGCATGAAATAGCAAGATTTATGGCACATATTTCTGGGAAAGTGCTCGGCAGCAATCGGATGCCTGTCTGTGTCGCTGCTCCCTTGGGATTGCCTCCGGGTACAGTCATAGCTTAACTATAAGAATGTATGACAAGGGCAATGGGGAGTGTAGTTTCTAAATTATTTTCTGATGCTGTTTATGGAGGATGAGACTGTAGTTGGGGTGGGTAGCGGCAGGACACAAGATCAATGGTGACTATGTCCTTAGGACATTTCGAAGACCTTGGGACACCACTTTTCCTCTCAGAGATAGACCAGTATCAACTCACCAGCCAGTAAACTTGTACTCAGTGTCTCTGCTGGACAAATCATCCTGTTAGGAGACATGGAAGAGACCCCAAAATATTTCCAACATAGACCAGGAGCTCTAGCTTTAGCTGGAAAGGCAAGATGATCTTGTGGGGTAAAGATAAGGGCCCAGAAGTGAGCTAGGAGGAGGAAGAAGCTAACCCTGTCCCGTCTCCTGCCAGGACAGAGGGGCTGAAATTACATCATCCCATTTGATCACCATCACCACGAGGTAATGTCTTCAGCCCATTTTCGGGGTGAGAAGACTGAGAGCGGAGAGGTTAAGTGACCTGCTCCAGCTCCCACAGCTGGTAAGTAGCAGTAAAGTGTTCATTCTTAGCCTGCTTAATCCTCAGGGGTCCAGAATCGAGGTGAAGTTTTCAAATTGACCTCCCTATTGATTTTGTCAGGGATAAGCACCAATTTTAGAAAAACAAAATAACATTTGGCTGCCCTTCCTCTTACTCAGTTCCCTAAGTGGGGGGGGGGGGGGCACTGAAGAAACACTAGCTCTAGCTCCCGAAGCTTTAATGTCCTTTCCTGTCGATAGACTATATTTCTAAGTAAGTAATTGTTCTTGTCCATTTGCGTTTCCACAGCCAGACTCTTTCCTGGCTGAATACTCCCTTCCCCCACTGCCATCTTCCCACGTTCATTTAGCTTCTCTCTCTCTCACCCTCCCCTCACACACACACACACACACACACACACACACACACACATCCAGACGCACACCTTCCCACCACACACCCATATGCAAAATAAAATTAGAAATACTGCCCGACTCTCAAGGTATTTAGGGAATGGAGATTTTCAATCAATATAGCCCAAATCAAGCACTCCAGGCTCCCTCCCTCCCCAGCCAGTGCTGGAGGCCAGCAGAGCTTACTGAAGAGGGCCCAGACAGCCATGATCTTGACACAAAGCAGCTCTAAAGGGAAAAAGGCCATTTGAGCATCCCTGTGTCTGCCCTGTAGCCACTGGAGTCACAGAGCGACCAGAGTCTCAGAAACCAAACCTTTGCAAGCTATTCTTTTGCTTACATATAAGACCCTTTGAGAACATGGAAAGCTTTCCCAGCCCCCTTTTATTTTGGTGTACGTTGATAAAATACTGAGAAAACAATGTCTGATGGTTCAAAACTATAGGCTGAGCTGCTAAGCATATGGTCCTCACGTTAAGGGATCGCCCTTATTTTAATTAACCAGATGAGAAAGCAATCAACATTTATTTGTGACACTAGCCTTCCCCCAGAAGAGTGGAATAGGTCGGATGAGCGGGCTTTGACAGCCCAGGAAACTGAGGCAGCGGTGGCACCATTATTCCTGCGGTGTCTCTAAAGCTTTCTTTGCGCCATCCCCATCCCCATGGACACACACTGGCCAAATGTCCCCGTCCTCTTGGTGCCCCTCAGTACCCACCTCAGAATAGTGGAGAAGAGGAAGGACTGGAACAGGGAGGTGGAGGTGGGGCTCCAGGCAGGAGCTCCTGGTTCAAGCTCTGTGTCTGGATAAATTCTTCTGCTGGGGCGCCTGGGTGGCTTGGTTAAGGGTCTGCCTTCGGTTCAGCTGGTGATCCCAGGGTCCTGAGATCAAGCCCTGCACAGGGCTCCTTGCTCAGCGAGGAATGTGCTTCTCCCTCTCCCTCTGCCTGCTGCTCCCCCTGCTTGTACTCACTCTCTCTCTGTCAAGTAAAGAAATAAAATCTTTTTAAAAATTAAATAAATAAATAAATAAAGAAATAAGTCTTCTGCTGTCCTCCCTTCTCCCAAATCAAAGCTCCCCCTGGGTCTCAGGGTGATTCGCTTGTATAGAGGGCGAAAGCATGTGCATTAGTTCGAATCCAGGCTCTGTCACTTCCCCATTGTATGACCTTGGCCATGTGACTTAGGTTCTCTGTGCCTCAACCTCCTCATCCATACAATGGGAATGACTGAACTTCTGCTGAGAGGGTTCACAAAGCTGTCTTATACTAAAGGCTTAGCACAATGCCGGCACTTAACAAGAGCCCAGTAAATAATGTCAATAATGACGAACTAATACTCGAGTAGTGCTTACCATGGGCAGGCCCTGTTTAAGGGCTTTACCTATATTGTCATAGAATTCTTACATCTCTGTTTTACAGATGAGGAAACTGGAATCTGTAAGATCACACAGCAGTGAATGGCGGACATTGAGACCCAGGCAGATCGGCTCCAGAGTTGGGGCTCTCAACCCCTGTGTGCATAACGTCCCTTGATCTTTATGGGTGTTGCCCCTGGCAAGCTGGGCTCTCAACCCCCCAGGCTTCCCTCCTTCCGAGAGAGTGGGGAGCTCGGAGGGTGTTGGCCACAGCGGGGAGGGAGGGAGCGGATGATGGCTAGGACATCCACATCAGCGCTGAATCCAGATCCCCCAGTTGGAATCGTGGCTGAAGTCAGTCAGGCAGGGCGCCCCAGCCTGCTCCGGGGGGAAGGGGGGGCAAGTCCACGATGCTGAGAGGGGTGGCCAAAGCGCCGCCCCCAGGAGGGGAGGGAGGGGTGGCGGGGTTGAGGGGTGCCCAGCTGCCATCCCCGCCGCCTCCTGGCCCCCACTCGCTGGCGCCCAAGTGGGAGGAAGGCAGCTGCCCGCTCCCTCCTCCCCACATCCCCGCTACCTGCCCAGTCCCCCGAAGCGAAGCGTGAGGAGGCTGCGAGCCAGCGGGGCCGAGCCCACAACTTTGCAGCCTCGGGGAGGGCGAGAGCCGGCGTCCAGGGCTCCTCTTGTCCGCGACCCAAGCTCGGTGAGTTCATTTCCCCACCCCTCTGCGGCGGTGCGGCGGCGGCGGCGGCGGCGCGGGGGGCGGCTTCCCGGGCGTCCAGGAGGCGGTGGCCGAGGAGCCGGCGGCCGCCCGCGCCGCCAGCCTCGCTAGGGCTCCCGGCTGTGCCGCCCTCCGCGGCGGGCGAGGCCGCCGCGGGTGCCGAGCGGACAGCTCCCCACGCCCGCGGGCCGCCCGGGCGGGCTCCGCGCTCCGCGGTCCGCGGTCAGGTGCAGGGCCGGGGGGCTGCTGCCGCCCGTCCGCCGAGCGCCCCTCGCTCCCCCAGCCCCTGTCCGCCTTCCAGGCGCCGCGGCGCATCTGGAGGCTGCTCCCGCGCCCCCCTGGCGACCGGCGTGGGGAAGACACTTGCTTCGCCCGAGACCTGAGCCGAGGGCTCTCTGGGGTGGGCAGCGCCGCCGCAGCCCCCGGGAGCGCCCGGTCGGGGGCGGTGCCGAGCCCTCAGCGACCACCTCCCGGCGTGCTCTGGGCTGAGCCTGCGGCCGTGGAGAGAGGCCCGTGCTCCCCATAGCGGCCGCAGGTCCCCGGGGGCACTGGCAACTGCAGAGGGGACTCCAAGGTGATCAGTCGCCCAATCCGGACGGGACAGCCTGGTCCGAGGCCTCGTGGCGTTCGCCCATACTGGGTGCAGCCGCCTTCCCAGAACTTTTCTTGTGCCTAGGGCTCGCCGACTCCTTAGCCCCTGGAAAAGTTCTCTCCGGCGCCAGGAATCCTATTTCCCGGTGGCTTCCGAAGCTGGGCAGGAACCAGGGCTTTGGGGGGGCAGGGCAGAGTGGGGATGCGGCGGGGGTGCTCGGCAGCGGGGCTAGATCCGCCGAAAGGCTGGCAAGCATCCATTCCTTCGTGCAGGGCGGGCTTGTTGGCATCGAAAGGGTTTAGGCGCCAGCGGGGTTGTTTGGGTTTCTCGCTCCAGGAGGATGGGGGGAGGGCGCGAAGGGGGGATTTTAATTTCGTCGCTTCACATGAAAACGCTCTTTGCAAAGAAATAGCCAGGGCAGCCAGCGACGGAGAGATGGGCTGAGCAGGATCGGCTGTTACAGGTATTCTGGCTGCGCCCCCCACCTTGCCCGGTGCCTGAGGGCCTGTCTGAATGAATTGATCGTTTTAATTGATTTTTTTAAAAGCCAGGTGACAGCGGCTGCGTGTGTGATACACAGATATATACAGACACAAACACAGATACCCAGGCACGCACATATTACACGTACAGAGTCATACACAAGGAACAGCCCCCCACAAACACACACTCACTACCACACACACACAAATCAGGGACCTACAGGCACACACACGTCCAGAGAGCCTTGGGTTATGGGTGTGGTCCCTGAGTATTGCCCAAGATTGGGTGGGGGTGGGTCAGAGAAAAGGAGGTGAAGCAGGACTTCCAATAGGTCGTTTCTCTCTGCCCCCCCCCCCACTCTTTGCTTTCTCCTCTGAGGGGGTCTGAAGGAGAAATCCCAAACCTGGGCTCGTTTCCACTGCCATAAAGGAGCTGAGCCCTAGCCCCATGCCCCTCATCCCCTACAGACAGCAAATAAGCCCTGCCCTCGCCCTCCTTGTGTCTGACTGCCGGGCTCCAGGGCGTCGAGGTCGCTCAGAAACCGAGGGAGCGGACACCTGGAGGTAGGGCCTGACCCCCAGAGGCCGTTTCGGTCTCAGGGTCTCATACCTGCTTGGTCCTGGTTTAGGGAAGAGAGGAGGGGTGATCCAAGGGACGGGGTGGGGAGCTTGGATTTGGGTGGGCTGGTACCGACGGACGGTGCCCTCCCAACACACGGCAGTGAGTCTTCCTCTCACCCCGGGCCCCTTAGGAATGTAATCGAGGATGCTGGCCCTGAGGCTGCTCAACGTGGTGGCCCCCGCCTACTTCCTGTGCATCTCCCTGGTGACCTTCGCGCTGCAGCTCTTCCTCTTTCTGCCCAGCATGCGCCAGGACCCCGCGGCCGCCCGGCTCTTCCCTCCCGCGCTGCTCCACGGGGCGCTCTTCCTGTTCCTCTCCACCAATGCCCTGGGCAATTACGTCCTGGTCATCCAGAACTCCCCCGACGACCTGGACGCCTGCCAGGGGCCCTCGGCCAGGAGGGCCCCGTGCCCCCCGCCCAGCACGCACTTCTGCCGAGTGTGCGCCAGAGTCACCCTGAGGCACGACCATCACTGTTTCTTCACGGGCAACTGCATCGGCAGCAGAAACATGCGCAACTTCGTCCTCTTTTGCCTCTACACGTCCCTCGCCTGCCTCTACTCCACGGTGGCCGGCCTGGCCTACATCTCGGCGGCCCTTTCCACCTCCTTCGCCCACCCCCTGGCCTTCCTCACGCTCCTTCCCACCTCCATCAGCCAGTTCTTCTCGGGTGAGTGGGCCTTGGCCGGCAGGTTGGGCCCTACATGAGGACCCTCCACCCCCACCCCAAGTTTGTGGGATTTGGCAAAGACAAATACCGGATGCCCAGTTAAATCCTAAGGTATCAGATAAACAACGCGTAACTTTTTAGTAGAAGTCTGTCCTAAATATTGCATGCGGCATGCTTAAATTTTTAAAATCCTGTTCCCGAGGCGCCTGGATGGCTCAGTAGGTTAAGCGGTGGACTCTTGATTTGGCTCAGGTCATGATCTCAGGGTCGTGAAAGCGAGCACCACTTCCTGCTCTGCACTCAGCCTCGATGATCTTCTCCCTCCGCCACCCACCCTCACCCAGCGAGCTCTCTCTAAAATAAATCAATAAAATTTAAAAAATAAATAAATAAAAATTCTGTCATCTGTCTGAAATTCAAGTTAACTGGGCATACTGTATTTTTCCTGGCCGCCTCCCTCTTCACCCCCCATCCTCATTCATCATCTCCTCCTTGCTTGCCACTAACCATTTGTGCATAGAATTTCCTGAGGATCCAGGCAATACACCTGGTCTGTGCCAGGCGGGACCGGGTGCTGACCATGCCTCCACGCAGCTAGTGAGGTACACCCACGCCAAGACCTTCCTCTCCCTGACTCCAGTCCTGCTCACACATTCCCCCAAGGATTTTGTCCTCCAGAGGTCTTGCCAGCCAACCACAGTCAGACCGACCAGGGTGCCAGGCCAGCCCCCGCAGGAGGCGAAGCCCTGCCTTCCTACCCACTATGTTTGCCCCCACCAGGCTGCTCTCTCGCCTGCAGCTGGCTTGGAGCAGGGGGCACCCTGGTTGGAGATGCAGCCGTGTTTAAGGGCGCCATCTTCACATCACAGAGCTGTGGAACTGGCGTGGGATTTGACCCTCCAGGGAGGCTCCGGCACTTGCAGGAGCCAGATATGTGGGCCTTCCCACTGGCACTCAGCTGTGGGGACTGTACTTTATATAGTGTGCCCCAGAGAGAGTTCCTTGGTTCCTGGCCTAGAGGGACCTGGCTCCTGGTGGCAGTTCTTACCACTTTACCTGGACTTGAAATTTCCCGCTACCTCATTTCCTTCCATTCCGTCCCTACCCTGGCCTTGGACTCCAGCTGACTTGGATCTTACAGTTGGCAGCGTCCATGCATGTATGTGTATGTGTGAGATTGTTATCTCCATCTCTCGGATGAAGACAGTGAGGCTCAGATGGGATTAAATGGCTTGCCCAGGATCTTACTACTACTGACCCGCAGCCTCTGTCCGCCCCTCCCAGGTCTTGAAACAACCCAATTCAGCACGTTTCTTTACCTAGTGACCTTTCGGGAACAAAGAAAGACATTGTGGCTACTTCAATTGAGAGCCCAAGATTGTCTTGATGTGCCTAGGCTGGCCACTCACAAAAGTTCTGCTCCACTCTGGGGAAAGCCATCATTTGGGTCTTTGTTGGGACTGCAGCCTGGTTCTTCGCAGGAGTAGAACTGTTGCGCCATCAGACAGTGGGAATTCAGAGGCCCAGGAAAGCCCCAGCTGTAGGGTCGCCTTGAGGGCTGATGTCTAAGCTCGGCCCAGAACTCAGAGCTCTGGGGCCTTTTGGATCCTGGCATGGGCACAGGAGGCTGCTGGGACCAAAATAACCAGGCCGGGGGAGGGTAGGTGGGCGGGCTAGGGGGTGGAGTGTGAGCACAGGCAGGTGGAGGGATGAGGAGAGCCAGAGAGCCTGATTACACTTTCTTTTCCAAGTAGTTTCATCACATCAAAATGAATGGTTCCAAAGGGAGAATCTTGAAATGGTTTGATTTGCGATAAACCTGGGCTTGAGGCCTGTCCATATGTGCTAGGTTTGGGAGACAGGATAGAAAGGAAGAGGGGCTCTTGCTTTGATCTGGGGGAGAAGAGAGCCAGTCAGCGTCTACCTTGGGGCCCAGATCCGTGTTGCAGCAGAAGGATGAGTCCCACCCCTTTTTACCTCCTCCCCATCTCCACCGGAGAAAAGGAGGCCAAGATTTCTAATCTCCAACTTTCCCATCCCATCCATCTTCCTCCTTTGCTGACCTTTCTTCTTCCCCCGGGGCCAGCCCTCCTCACTCCCCACCCACACGTGCACCTCACCCCTTCAGCTTCTCCCTTCCCATCTCCTCTCCCTCTGGTCTCAACCCAAACGCTTGTGGGCATGCCGTCTCTTGTCTGCCCAGGAGCGCAGGTGGACAGGAGGGAATGGGAAGGGACAAGATATTTCGTACGTGGAGCTGTCCACAGCTGCGGGACTGCCCCGAGTCAGATCTGCCAGCAGAGCACAGCATGGCTACAAGCGTGGGCCCGCAGCTCAGGCCACGGAGGCGGGGGATTGGCCAGTTTGATATTGGAAACAGTCTTCTCTTTGGCCTTCAGGGGATTGGTACAGGTTGTGTCACCTCTCTGAGTCTCATTTGTCTCATCTGGGAGACGGAGACACCATCTGACCTGCATCATGGCATTTGGATAAGTGTGTCAGCATGGCGGGTGCCACCAGAATGTCCAGGAAAAGGGAAAGGGGACTAACATTTGCTGAGCACCTATCACGTGCTACCCACCATGCAGGTTTCACTGCATTCAACCCCCTCAACAAGTCTAGGAGGTAAGTATTTCATATCCATTTTAAAGGCTCTGGAACTCAAGGCTCAACAAGGTTAAGTTGCTTCTTTTTTTTTTTTTTCTTAAAGATTTTATTTATTTGACAGAGATAGAGACAGCCAGCGAGAGAGGGAACACAAGCAGGGGGAGTGGGAGAGGAAGAAGCAGGCTCATAGCAGAGGAGCCTGATGTTGGGCTCAATCCCATAACGCCGGGATCACGCCCTGAGCCAAAGGCAGATGCCTAACCGCAGTGCCACTCAGGCGCCCCAAGGTTAAGTTGCTTCTAAGCCACACAACTAGTGTGACTCCAACCCGAGATTGAGACTCAGGGCTCAGCCTCTAGAGCTCAACCTCCATCCGCTGCACTGCACGGCCTCTCTGGAGCTGCCTCTGAAGCTGCTTTTTGATGAATGAGCCACTTTGGGAGGGAGCGAGGTTCTTGTCCCTGGATGTCTATTAAAGATGCTGGGTGACAATCTGTCAAAGGTGTTACAGATGCTTGGTAGGAAGGAGGGGTGGAAAGATTGGATCGTGTGACCGTTCAGGCCTTTTAGGAAAATTCTGTGATTTTCTAAAAGAAGCAGAACTATTATTAAATAATTCAGAGGAGCTGAAGCAGCCAGGCTGAGCAACTTCAAACACTTCAAGAGAAAGCAGGTCCCCAGAATAGCCTTTTGTAGCTGCTGTAAGGGGCCAGGAAAAGGCCACAAGGTCTTTTCCACATGTCTTGATTTGGTGCCAGAAAAAGCCTATGGAAAACAGCTTCCATCAGCCCAGGCTTATCCCTGCGGCTGAGTTGCAAGGCAGGCCCTGAACTTGACAGCTCTGATGTTCTCACATCCCAGCTCGAGGGCCATCTTTGCCGGTCAGCATTCCTGGAGCCCAAAGGGCACCCTGGGCCCAGGATCCTTCATCCTGCACATGGCTGCCTGTGCTGACAAGGAAGAAGTGGGTCAGAGGGATGGAACAGCCCTATGTAAGCCCTGTCCTGCTGCCACCCCCATGCCAGCTGAGGGGCTGCTCAAAATGCCAGCTGGAGTGAGCTTTCCATCCCCTGGGCAGCTGGAATTATTGGTCTCCAACTTTGTAAGGAGAAACTGCTATCCAAGCTCCCAGGGCTGAGGGCAAGAGGAGGCTGCTAATGAGCAAACCTGAATCCGGTCCACATTGTCCTGGCTGCTGAGTCCTCTGCTGCTCAGACTGGACAAGTTTTAAAAGCCCAGACCTTGGGAGTCTGGAAATTGGAGCCTGGGGAGATGAGGGAAGAGGTGGGCTGGAACCAGGGGATGCTGGAGAAGCATGTGGTTGAGATTTGCAGAGGCTGAATAGGTTATAAGGTAGGGTCTCTGGAGTGGGTACCTTCATCTCATTGGAAGGGGTGGTGGTGGGCTTGCCCTACAGGGAGAGAGGGACTGAGGAGGGCTTTTGAGTTCTCTCCTGGACCCACTGCCCTAGCTGCTGGGCAAGTCAAGCTAGGTATCCCTACCATGGCTTTCAAGGCTGCAGCCCATCCAGGACTCCTAGCCCTGGAAAGAAGGAGAAAGCTTGATGGTCTTGGGAGTTAAATGTTAGCCCTTCTTGGATGTAGTCTCCTCATCTGTGAATGACCCTCAGCAAAGAGCATTGCACTGAGTGTGAATCACAATGCTAGTGTACACCATTTCCCTGAATCATGCAGGGATTACTGGAATCCTATGGAATCATTATTGTTATACCAATTTTACAAATGAGCAAACTGCAACTCAGAGAGATTAAGAAACTTGTACAAGACCACAGAGCTGGGAGATTCAAGCTAGCATGGACTAACCATCCCGGATCTGAACAAGAACATGGGATCTCTTACTCAGTGGGTGTTTAAAACCAATAATAGAGAGTGTTGATTTGGAGGGGTATGGAGAGGTCACGCCCAAGGCAAGGAGCTGGACTATGACCTTGGGGGCCTCTTCCAGCCTTAGCAAGCTCTGACTGACAAGACAGCTCTGGCCAAATGCTCTAGTGGACACATTGTCCTCTTGTTAACATTAATGACTGAATTATTCTCTAAGTCAATGGTCTGCACTGCCCTTGGAGCTTGTGCTTTATTCTTCTTGATGACTAGACCCTGTTCTCCATCATGCTGTCACTTTCGGGAGTCCTCCCAGCCAGTGCTCCCAGCTCCATAGGAAGATGGCGCTGCAGTCAAGGCAACTGCCCAGGAGCCAGCTCCTTCTCTAGCATCCTCAGCTCACCCCCCTCACCTCCTGAGAAAACTTCTTCTCCCTGGTTCCAGACCACAAAGAGAAGGCAGAGTGAGACGGCATCTCTGACTCTGAGGAAATGTTAGAGTCTAGGCACTGCCCAGAGAAGCTTCCTTTTCTACTGCCCCGTCCCTAGATCCCCTCTCTGGCACTAAGAAAAAGTTAGGTCAACTAGTTCATCCTTCCTCTCTCTCACTGCTGCAGCGCTGAGATTGCTACAAAATAGAGCTTCAGTCTCAATCTCGCTCTCTCCCTAGCGGAAAGCGCCTGCATGGATCGCAGTTCAGTACGTGGCCTGGGTTTAAAGCGAGTCTGGTGTTTCCCCGCCCCCTGCAGGAGCTGTCCTCGGTTCTGAAATGTTCGTCATCCTCATGCTCTACCTCTGGTTCGCCATCGGCCTGGCCTGCGCGGGCTTCTGCTGCCATCAGCTGCTGTTGATCCTCCGGGGGCAGACCCGCCACCAGGTGCGGAAGGGGGTGGCCGTGAGGGCCCGGCCCTGGCGCAAGAACTTACAGGAGGTCTTCGGGAAGAGGTGGCTGCTGGGCCTGCTCATCCCCATGTTCAATGTCGGAGGTGAGAGCTCCAAGCAGCGCGACAAGTAGCAGGCATTCCCGTCCTTTCTCTGTGTGTGTGTCTCGACTCCTCCTGAATATAAGACCATGGCACTCTTGTCTCCACCCATGACCCAGTACAACCTTGAGCTGGTAAGGTCATAGCATCCACCCCTGGTCTGTGACTCACAGAGAACAGTGTTGGCTGGTGGATCGTGGCAAGAAGGAAAAATGGCCACCCAGGCATTGCTAGGCTCCCAGGAGCCAGCTAACTGTTAGGAGGCCTCTGTTTTTGTTCCTTCGCCTTGGAGCCCCTGCTTCCTCCCTCTGCCTTGTTCATCCATTCTCTCCCATGTCTCATATCATCACTGCTATCAGCTAGAACTCTTGCTCTCAGATCATATTAAGAGTGGAGAATGGATTCTTGCTATTGGTATGATGCTCCCCAGGACCCACAGGCTGGCAAAAATGTTTAAAATTACCATGTGTAAGAGGTAGCCAAGTTGACTCTACCAACTGATTTTGAGATTGAGAAAGGAGGGGTGTGTTCATGTCCTCTCTGTGGAATTGTGAGCAGTGGAAGGGAAACTCAGTAACTTACTGCCCCATCCCCAAACTGCAAGGCCAGGGAGACAGCAGCCAGTGGCCAGGGATGTCCAGGTGCTGTCCCCTGTCCAGCCTGCCCCAGCTGGCCACCCCAATCCAGTCTGGGGCCTGCCTGGATGCTTCCTTTCCCTGACACTCTTCCAGCTTTCCCTGCCTTTCTCTAGCCTCTGGGTCTTTGCTAGGTGCTGGGGAGTCAAGGAAGAAGGAAGAAGGAAAGGAGTAATACTGACAAATGAGAGAAGCATGTGACTACATAACCATACAGACGGGGACGTGTGTGTGTGTGTGTGTGTGTGTGTGTGTGTGTGTGTGTGTGTGTGCAAGAGAGAGAGAGACAGGGAGAGAGGGGGAAAGATGGTGAGGATTTTTGTTGTGAAATAGATAGAGAATGCTTAGGGGAGGGGAGGAGAGAGGTCACACACAAGTTGGGCACTGGGATATTTGGGGAAAGAGAATGTGAGGAGCAAGTGTGTTCATTTCTGAAGGACATTCTAGCAGCTAAAGCTGTTCAGTGTTTGAATGGCTCCCTGGGGAGGTAAAGAGTGCCCCACTGGAGGTATTCCAGCAGGGACTGGCCAGTCATCTGGCAGGCATGCCATGGAGAGAATTTCTGCACAGAGTCAGGAAAGGGAAGATCCTTTCCCACCCCCAAGATTCTAGCATCCTCTTTGTGATTGCTGGTCTAGAAGCAAGAACTATAGAGATGCCTGTGAATTATTTGGTTTCATGAAGGGGGGAGCAGGCATGGAGGGGTCTGAAAATCATGATGCAAACTTTCAGGACCCTACTAGCTACTAAGGAGGGAATCTCTGAGGAGACAGGACAACCTGGGTATTAATGCTAGTTGAGGGGGTTGGCATTTGAGGAAAGGGAGATGGAGCAGTGTTAGGGGCAGGTGGGGGTAGTGGTGGCGGAGCTGGAAGGTCATGTTCTGCTCTGAGAGGTGGGATTGGGAAAGTTGAAGCTCAGGAATGGGGGAGATCAGAATATAGGGGTGCAGTTGTGAGACCAGCCCTGCTTATCGAATTGGCTCTGGATGGGGACACAGCTGTGCGTTCTGGGACCCAGAGGATCAAATCTCTGGGGCATATTCGGGAGTCTGGACAACACAAGTGCCCCTTCTGACTGGTTCCCAAGGCCAGTCTGCCATCCATGCAGGCAACAGGGCTGAAGCCCACACCCTAGTGTCCAACTGGTGGCCACAGCGACTCCAAGTGTTGCCACACAACACCCCGAGTTCTTGAGCAGAGTTCTGGAGGACTTTACCTTGGTCCTGCCTTCACGCCCCCTGTAGGGCTAATGTAGAAATGGCACCCCTGGCTCATACTCCCATATTCATTCATTCATTCATTCATTCATTCATGCATCCTACATATATTTATTGAATGCCAATTATGTGCCAAGTCTCTTCCAGGCACTGGTATACAATAATGAACAAGACACAATTGTTGTGATGAGCACTGGGTGTTATATGTAAGTGATGAATCACTAAATTCTACACCTGAAACTAATATTACACTATATGTTCACTAACTGGAATTTGAATAAAAACTTGAAACAAATAAACAAAAAATGATGAGCAAGACAACAAGCTCTCTGCCATCAGGGGCATATTGTCACTGCCCCCTTGCACTGACTCCCACCCTTTGAAAAATGGTTATTCTGCCATCTTGGTGTCAGCAGGGCAGGTCACTTGGAAGGGAAGGATATTTGCAGAGAAGGCGGAAGAGGAGCCCAGGCTGACTGGACACAAGAGTCATTGGGGAGCATCTTCACCCCCAGTTCTGTCCATATTAAACAGTGGGAGTGGAAGGGACGGGAAGAGAGGCCCTGGGCAATCCAGGCCTTGGCTCTCTCCCAACCCCAGAGCTCAAGCTTGGAAGCTAGCCATGCCATTCCCAGTCTCCTGGAGGCTCAGCACTGTGAGGCTTGACATGGGGAAAGGAAATAAAAGGGAGACCTGCAGGGTTTGACTCCTGGCAGACTGGTCAGTGGGTGGTGATGGTGGGGAGGTTGCCAGGTGTGGGACTGGAGTAGCATTTGTACACATGGCCCTGTATTGTTGATGAAGACATCAATAAAATATGTGGTGTTAAATTGGATTTGATGTGATCACACGGGCACTGTGGTTGGTAGCAGGGCTGGCAAGGCTGGAATGCACCGACGCGGTCCTAATAGCTGTTGAAATACTTTAAGTATTAAAAATACTTCTATTCTAGTAGGTAAATAATCATTGTCCAGACTCCCTGAGTAACCCTGCCCCCCGCTGCCCCAGCTGTTCCTGCCCCTCCCCTCGAACCCCTGGCTCACCTCAGAATCCAGTGATGAAAAAGGCAATGGCTGTTAACCTGCATGGAACCCCCAGGATCCTACTCCAGCCCATCAGCCAGTGTCCTTTGTGACCGAGCAGGGTTGTGCTGTGTCGTTGGTAAATGTGTGGATACTACCCTGGGGCTGGTAGCAGGTCTACATGCTGGGATCTGTGGACCCATGGGGATCAGGGGTAGAATGTGTAATCTGGGAACTTTCCTCCGCTTCCTCCCACTCTTCCTCCTCTCCCACCCCTTCCCAGGTCAGAGGACAGGTGGGGAGAGAATGAAGAGGAGAAGCCACTTGGTTCTCCATCACAGCCGGAGCTGAGCACCCTTGAGGATCAAGCAGGTTCCCTGACCTCTCAGCCCCTACAACACTCGGAGACTCCGGGCTACCCAGTCCTGGGGGCAGCTGAGAGGGGGTTGGGTCCTGCAGGGAGGTAGCAGTCCCTGAGTGGGTGAATGGGCATGACGTCTGATGCATTCTAAAGACAAGCAGGCCTGGACTAATGGAGGACATAATTACAAAGTGCTAGTTCTGCTTGGGCTGGTGAAGAACCTTCAGCCAAGGCCAGTGTTGTACATGGGTCTGCATTCCCTGGACACATGCCAGTGAGCAACCAAGAAGGCAGACCTTAGGTATGATGGACGGGGGGAGGGGGTGGCAGGGAGGGGATAAATGGAGGTGTGGCTAATCTTCAGCACATTCTAGAGCATGGGCTGCTTAAATTCCGCAGGGCAGACACTCTTGCCTTTTCACCATTGTATCCTGAATGCCTAGCAGGGGCGAGGCACATAGTAGGTGCTCAGTAAATATTAACCAAACGAATGCTTAGATTTTTGTGCTCATTTGCTCACTCCACATCTCTTCTGTTCTGTGCACACTGTGGGGCTGGAAGACAGATGAGACAACACTGTCCTCCAGGGGTTCACATCCTGGAGAGGTTCCTGGGAGAGTGCAGAGGAGAAAGAGAGCCTGTCCCAGGGTAGGGACCAGGGAGCTTCCATGTCAACTGCGGAGCCTGAAGAGGTGGATGAGATTTGAGCAGGCAGAGATGGACAAGGGGGCTTTCCAGGAAAAGAGAACAGGACTGGAGCCTTGGAGTGATCATGGGACGGTGAGCATAGGGGACACCACAGAGGGGCAGAAGGAGTTAAATCTAGAGTTGGGACCTGAGCAGAAGGGGCCTTGAATGCCAAACTAAGAGATCTGGAGTGAAGTTGATAGGGGAACCATTGCAGGTTGTGAACAAGGGAGCTATGTGAGTAGAGCTAGATTTCAGGAAGTGAGGCTTTGGTGGGTAGACTGGAAAGGGGAGCACACAAGAGGAGGCATTTGTTATGAGCCGAGGCTGACTTAATCAGAATTTGGGTAGGAATACTGGCTGTAGGCTGGTAAGGAAGGGAAGTGTCAGAGCCACTTCACAGACATGGAGCATGACTTGGAGGGGTCCAGGGGGAGAAGGCCCAAGATGATCCTCAAGGTTGAGACAGGATGGTCAAGGTGACCTCAAAGAAAAGGCCATCAGGAGCACTGGAGTGGGGAGAAGATCATGACCCTGGGGTTCAGGGTCACCAGGATCACTCACCTCTGTCAATGGCCCATTGTTTTGCGATTGATGGTATCATTCTTAACTAACCACTCTGTAATCTCGTGTTGGAAGAAAAGATTCAGGACAATCTGCACATCACGGCATCCAGAAGCTCGTGCTGGATGCCAGAGCTGGGGGAAACCATCTGCACGTGGCAATAGGGGTCGTAAGTCCTTGAGAAGACCTGACCCCCCCATCTGCTATAATGAAGAAGCCAGTCTGTAGGTCCCAGCAGCCATCTTTTAGCCAGTGTCCTTTCCCAAGAACATGGTTGTCCTTGTCACTCCATGTGTTGTCACTCCACTCATGCAGCCATGCAGGATACCGTACTCAGTATCCTGCACGGGGCCTCATTGCTCCCCTCATCTCCCTCCTCTGGGAGTGCTCTCCAGGATGTGGGGGGCAGGGGCAGGGAGGCAGCTCCTCCTGCTGGGGAGAAAAGGAGGGGCTGGGCAGGGAGCTAGGATACATTGCCCCTGCCTTATCTGAGATGCTTTAGACATGAGGCAGAACCTTAGACCTGGTCATCAACCAGGGTGAGCCTGTTGGTGGGGTGGGGGTCTGGGGTAGCTCAGTTGCTCCTGATGTTGGTTTCTGCTTCTATCCTCATTCCTCTCTCTGTGGATGGTGCTGGCCCAACTCCTCCATTCATTCCTCAGACATTCATTGATGCCCACTCCATGCCAGGCATGATGCCAGGAACCAGGAATGCAAAGATGAATGAGACCTATTACCTGACCTCAGGGAGCTCACAGGGAAGAGGACCAATTGCAGATAGTTATGAGGAAGAAGGACAGGGTGCTGGAGAAGGAGAGCACTCACTCAGCAGGTAGGCTGGAAGACTTCCCAGAGGAGGCGACGTCAGGGTCATACAGGATGAATGCAAGTTGCCAGACTGGAAAGCGGGGCCATAGGTGGGGGTGAGGGTAGGAGGGACTGTGCAGGGGCAGGGATGCCACGTGATTTCTGAGAATTGGGAGTCTCCATTTAGGAGTGATGGGGGCTTGAGTAAGCATCCTACCATCACAGTCGGAGAAGAGGTTAGTTCTCAAGCCATGTTCCCCGTGGACCGGCCTCTTCCCTTTCATCACTTTACAGGTTGTTCTGCTTGGAAGAGTCGAGCACAAACTGATGTCAGTTTTTCTAATGATTAGCAGGGTCCTCCAGGTTAGAGACCAAAGGCAGAGGGTCACGTTCATTCCCTAGGGGTTCAGTACAAAGCTGTTGGAGAACTCAACTGGGAACATCAGAGACCCCTGAGAGGCCATCAAAGAAGAGCCTCTGGGAAGAGCTCCCCATCACTTTCCTTCCCACACAACTCTGGCAAGTGAGTTAGAAGGAAGCTGTTTCTACCAAGATGACTACCAGGGGGCTCATGCAGAGGGGTGAGCGTTCACGATGTACAAGCTCTCATCCTGACTGAAGCGCCTCTGTTCCCTTGGCCCTCTGCAACACCCTCTCTCCACACCGCCACCTAGTGGCCCCCACAGGCCTCTTCCATTAGCCCTGACCAGGTTTGCGGTCCAGCCCCCGCAAACCCTCCCTCTTGTATGGGTTTTGTCTCCCAACTGAACCTTGGAGAGCGGGAATGGATGGTGGAGTCCTCTGGTTCCCCCGGTACCTAGCAGATGGTATAGCGCACTGACACTATTGTTGATGTGTGTGTAATAATAAGTAATAATGGCCAATATTTACTGAGCATCCACTTCGTGCCAGACGCTTGTCGTACACGCTTTACCTACAGCAGCTATTTATTCCTCACAGCAACCCTTCCAGGTATGCTTTATTCATTACCACTATTTTCCAGGTAAAAAAACTGAGGCCAAGGGAGGCCATATCAGATGCCCAAAGCCTTGCAGTTCGTAAGTGCCAGAGCTGGGATTTGAACGTAGGCTATCTACTCCTGAGTTTATCCTTTTACCCCAGGTGCTAGACTGTCTTTGTATTGTGGACTATTGTGGACATCCAATAAATTCCCTGCTGACAAGTAACAGTCAAGTTTTCATTCATGAATTCATTGACTGATTCGTTCATTTAACCATGTACAGAGCTCCTGTTATTCAAGAGGCACTGGCCGACACAGAGAAAGGAATTAGGCTCAGCCTCTGCCTTCACAGAGCCCACAGTCAGCTGCTTAGATGACTCTATGCGAGAGAACAGGCTGGCCGCAGGACCCTGAGAACCTTGAAGAGTATCTGGTCCCTCCCAGACCCATGATTATGGGCAACTTGCCCAGGATGAAGCAGCTTTTCTAGAGGCTAATCATGGATGTCTGAGGACAGTCCAGGCTGAGGACCCTGCCCCGGGTCTCAAGGATGATGTCTAGACAGGGGGAAAAGGCCTGGGCTATTTCTGGGATGCTGCCCGCCCCCCCCCCCCGACAGTGTCAGGGTGCCTGCAGGAGGGGACCAGATACTGCCAGAGGGCTGAGCACAGCCGGCAGGTCTCCACACCCATCCCCTGGAGACCAGGGCAGGGGGGCCACCAAAGACCCGAACATGGAGCAGGCTCTGAGGGGGAAAGCGTCTGCCAAAGCTCATCTATGACCTATGGGAAAAGAGAGGCCTCCGGAGGGGCCGCAGGGAGGGCTGCTGAAGCAGAAGCCTGTGTTAATTCCCCTCCCCCAAATTAGGGCAGCATTAGCACAAAGCTCTGCAGGCAGGAAACAGGGCAGTGACCTGGAACCCTGAGCAGAGAGCCACAGACAACCAGGCTGTGAGGCCTTCCAGGGAGGAAGCCGTCCTGTGTATGGGCTTCTTCCTGAAGTCCCTGTCCCCAAATGCCCCCTTTCTGGCCTGCTTGTGATGCCTGAAATCCCCGCCAGTAATATCTCCTTAAAAATAGCTTTGGTCCCCCAAACTGCTCCTTTCAAATTCTGTGATTTGCTTGAGCTGCCTTCTTTCTCTGCCTGACAGCTAGCTGAGAATTGCAGAAGTGATCTGCATAGGGGATTTTGGATAGAGAGTAGGGGAGCATGGTGTCCCCCCCATACTCTGAGGGGAAGGGGGCCCTGCACCAGCAGTGGGAGGGATGCAGGCCTGGGACACTTCTCTGCAGCACGGGGCAGGAGGAGTGGCAGGAACTAGACCTCCATGGGCGGAACTGAGCAGGGGGCTGCATCTCCCCATACAGGAAGTGGCATCTTAGATCACGGCACCGAGGCCACCTGTTACTCTGAGCAAGTCACTGCCATCGTCGCACACTGGACTCACCCTTAGACTTAACCCAGAATTGGACACTCTTGGCCTTCAGTGGGGCACATTGTTTGAATGACCTCCAAAAGGACAAGCGACTCTATTTTGCCACAGACCCCACCTCTCCCCACTGCCCCACACAGGGCTACCCCACACTCTTCCTTTGCCTGTTTGGCCCCTGGAGGTTTCTGACTTTGTGACTCCTGAGAGGCTCAGCTTCAGGAGAGCAGAGTCTAGTCCCAGCTATCCCCTACACAGGCCGTGTGACCTTCCACGAGTCACTGGGCCGCTGGCCAACCTGCTTAGCGTGTTGTGCTGTGGGCGAGGAGGGAGAAGGCCGGAATAGTACTGAAGAGAAAAAGCAGCGGCGAGAGGTAGGATTCAAAGTCGGAAGGACAAGGGGAGACGAAATGACGCGAAGTAGACTTTGCTGGATTCCCAGCCAGCAGAGGTCACCAGCAGCAGGGGAGGGGCTGTGCCTGCTTTTAAGCAGGCTGCAAGGACGGTTCGCATGGCCCGGGTGGAGAGGGGGTCAGCCGAGCAGGCGGCCAGGTGAGCGAGCATCGAGATCCCTCCACCTGAGCGCCCGCAGCCCAGGCGGAGAATTCCCGCGCTCGGGCTGGGTAGTTTAAGCAGCAGAGGAGCAGGGGAGGGGACGGGCGGCTCGCCGGAGAAAGGATTTATTAGCAACGCTTTCAGGAGAGAAAATTAAATTACAGGAAACAATGGTGCGCTCCGAGGAACACGAAGCCCCTAAACGGATTCCCCGGGACCCCGCGCACGCCGGGGCCCGGGCGGGTGGGCCGGGGCCCAGCGTGCGAGTCGCCGGGCTTCTCGGCACCCGCTGCAGTGACTCAGCGCCTCCGGGAGGGGGCGCCGCCGGGCCGCACGCCCGACTCTCCCCGCGCCCGCTCTCGCACCGCAAAGGTGGGCGCGGGAGCCGACCCGGCCAAACTAAGACCGGAACTGGGCCGGCGGCTGGGTGTCTTGCCTCGCCGAGCCGCACAGGGCTTCGGAGAGCAAAAGGGCGAGATCTGGGCTCAGACTCGTCTGCTAACAGTGGTCTGACCCGAGACTCATCCAGGAAAATGGAGTCAGGGAGTACAGGGCAGCCTTGTCCACATGCCGCCCCCTCCCCGGTGCATCAATCCCTGGGAGGTGCTTAGTGCTCACGACCACAATCTCATCCCTGCCGCCCCCTCACCCCACCCCTGCAGGCACAACCTTGGCACCTTGTGCCTCCACCCCACCGCCTCCCTATCACCTGGTGGTATTTTTATTTGTAACAATAGCAACCATTCTTGAGTTCGTGGGTGCCAGATCCAGGCTGGCCGTTGAGTCCTTGGCCTATGGAAATTCGCTTAATCCTGACCACTGCCCCGATCTGCACAGGAGGAAACCGGACCTAAGAGAGGCCCAGCAAGTAGCCGGGGAACACACAGCTGGTAAGTCATGACACTGACATCACACCCCATGGGCCCGTGAGTTGTTGGGCAGCAGGGAAACCCCTGTTCGATCGCCAGCCCCTCGCATGAAGCTTCCTTCACAGGAGGCACTCCGTAAGGATTTGTTGAATGAATGGTGGGCATTTTCTTGTTTGCCAGAGGGGGTGCCCATAGCTGAGGCTGGGAGGCATCAATGAGCTTGCACCACGGTAAGCTTCGAGTGGAAGCTGCTGCCGGTGCTTCTCAGATGTGACTGCCAGCCGGAGCCAGCTGGGGATCTGATCAACACGAAGACCCTGAATCAGCTGGGCCTTCTGACTGGCTCCCCATTACTGGCCACGCTGATCACACTTAGTGCCCCCAAAATGAGCAGCGGGTCAGCTGAGCTGGTCTGGGTCCACGATCAGCCTTTCACTTTCTACTTACGGGCAGTGAGCTGAAAACTGGCCCGCTGCCCCCAGCACAGAGCCCCTCCTTAGCACACACTGGTACACACACTAGTACACACCCTAGTCCCTCCTCCCCCCAGCCCCAATCCCAACATCAGTCCCATGATAGGAAGTCCCTGAGCAGTCCCAGCCTTGTCTATACTGCACAGGCACCTGAGGAGTTTTACAAATAACTGATGGGGGTGGGGGAGGGTAAGGTCCTACTTCCTGGAGACTACTAGAATTCGGCTGGGGTGTGGCCTGGGCATCTGGATTTGAAAAGCTCCCAGAGGCTGCCCCACACGTGCTGCCAAGGCTAGAGGGCCAGGGCAGTGGGGGTGCCTGAGGGCAGTAGCGGGAGCAAGGCGGTTTCCCGAAGTTTGCTGTTCGCCTGATGCCGGGTGTAAGATTAAGGATCCTGGTGAGGGTGGGGCCGACAGTCAATACTCCAGATTCCTCTCTGGCTCCCCACCCCCTGGCTGTGTGGCTCTGAACAGGGGCGAGGCTTGGGACAGGCTGGGGAGAGCCTGTTTGCCAAATACTCTGCAGGGTGTGTCCTTAGGGAGGGGCTCTGTGCTGGGTGCAGCGGGGCGGGGGCGGCAGCCCGGAGCAGGCCGGTTTGGTACCACTGTTAAGTACAAAGTGAAAGGCTGACCTTGAACCAGGGCCAGCCCAGCTGGCCCTGTCCTCACTCCTGGAACTGCATGTTTCCCCTGCAGTAACAATCTTACGATTACTGTGTCTCGAGCACCTGCCACGTGGGGCCACTGTACGAGATACTTCATACATCACGGCACGATAATCTTTAAGAGGAGATAGTAACGTAACACATGAGGACACAAAGCCCAGAGAGGTTATCTAACTTGCTAGGATCACACAGAAATCAACTGGATCCAGACCCAAAGCCATGATATTTCCGTCCCACCATGATGCCTCTACTTTTGCTCTGTCCTTCGCTGGCCCCTCTCGGCCCATCCAAGCCCAAGCTGCACCATATGCCAAGGCTGGGCTCAAATCTCAACTCGCCGGAAGTTCCGTTTCTAGTGAGGCCTTGGAGAGCTCCTGGGTCTGCTCTGTAGGCGGCCTCAGGCAGCCGGCCGCACCCCCTGTGCTGCTGCTTTCCCCGGGAGTCCCGTCTCCAGTCTCCTGGCTCAGCTCTGACGGCTCCAGGGCCCGAAGCTCATGTGTCTCTCTGCAGGCCCTGGGCCTTCGTTAGTGTTCGGTGCTGCCGGGGCGGTGCTAGGGTGAGGCAAGGGAGATGCCCACGGTGCAGAACTTCAGAAGGTGCTAGTGCTGGGGGTTGTGCAAACGTTCGCGCCGGCTGCAGCTGGCAGAATGCAGATGCACGTGCTATCGTGGGTGAGCTCAGAAGTCTGGAAATACGGTGACAGATGGTAACCAGACTCATCGTGGGGATCATTTCATAATGTATAAAAATGTTGAATCACTATGATGTACACCTGAAACTAACACTATATGTCAATTATACTTCAATTAAAAAAAAAAAAAAAAAAACCCAGGGGCGCCTGGGTGGCTCAGTCGGTTAAGCATCTGACTCTTGATTTCTGCCCAGGTCGTGCTCTCAGGGTTGTGAAATCGAGCCCCATGTTGGGCTCTGCATTCATCCGGGAGTCTGCTTGAGAATCTTTCTCTCCTTCTGCCCTCCCTCATCTTGCTCTCTCAAATAAATAAATAAATAAATAAATAAATAAATAAATAAATAAATCCTAAAAAAATAAAG
Source organism: Ursus arctos (assembly GCF_023065955.2). Classification (NCBI taxonomy): domain Eukaryota; kingdom Metazoa; phylum Chordata; class Mammalia; order Carnivora; family Ursidae; genus Ursus; species Ursus arctos. The sequence continues at coordinate 24,254,574 of NW_026622930.1, forward strand.
AAGTCTGGGGTGCCTGGGTGTCTTAGTTAACTGTCTGCCTTCGGCTCAGGTCATGATCTCAGGATCCTGGGATTGAGTCCTGAGTCAGGCTCCCTGCTCAGCACGGAGTCTGCTTCTCTCTCTCCCTCTGCCCCTTCTCCTCACTCGTGCTCTTTCTCTCTCTAATAAATAAATAAAATCTTTACAAAAAAAAAAAGTCTGGGCACCTGGGTGGCCCAGTTGCTTAAGCGTCTGCCTTCGGCTCAGCTCATGATCCCAGGGTCCTGGAATCAAGCCCCACAGTGGGCTCTCTGCTCAGCAGGGAGCCTGCTTCTCCCCCTGCCTGCTGCTCTGCCTACTTGTGCTCTGTGTGTGTGTCAAATAAATAAATAAAATCTTAAAAAAAAAAAGTCTGAAGGTGAGTCACCAAACAGGTAATCCACTTCTGAGAACTCTCTGCTAGTGTGCCTGGGTGTTGGGGTGAACTTAACTAGTATATATGCCTGTATCAACACTTCTGTTCTCAGCTAGTAGCTTAATATTAAGGACACTTGCCCTACACAAAGGAGGCTAAACCCAAAGATTATCAAAGTGTTAATCTTTAAAATAAAAGTAGGGGGCACCTGGGTGGCTAGGTCGGTTAAGCGTCTGCCTTCAGCTCAGGTCATGATCCCAGGGTCCTGGGATTGAGCCCCGCTATTGCATCGGGCTGCTCAGTGGGGAGGCTGCTGATCCGTCTCCTCCCCCAATCGTGCTCTCTCTCTCTATCTCTGTTGCTATCTCTATCTCTCTCTCTCAAATAAATAAAATATTTTTTAAAAAATAAAGAAGAAAATAAAATAAAAAAGTAGAAGCAAGTAGGACTTATCACCCTGCCCAGACTTACATGCCCAACTTTGGATAAGACCTAGTGAGACCCACGCTACCAAAGGCGTGACTGACTAGTTGATGGTCATTGCTACCCTCCCACGAGAATATCAGCAGAGACCATGTCCGTTTTATTTACCACCCTACAACTAGGTCAGCACCTGGGACATAATTGTTTGTTATTCTGAAGTGACAATGACAATGTCTTGGCTAAGCTTCAGCAGTCATGAAAACTTTTAGGAGAAGTAGAAATGATCAGGCTTTGAGAAGAATACAAATTTGGGGGGAGCGAGGAGGAGGAGTGACAAACGGAGCAGTGAAGACCCCAGGTTTGAGGATTTTTAAAGTTCTCCCAAAGTGGGAACTGCCGTGGGACTGCCGTGTGCTGTCAGTGCCTGTTGGCTCACTTCTGACCCTGGGGGCCCAGAGCCCTTTTCAATTAAGAACAAACAAACAAATGAACTCAGAACATCAGTGTGCCAGACATTTACCACCGAGTGGGAGCTCCCGCGCTGCCTTGGCCCCTGCACCTGGTGGGGCCAGGAAGCCGGTCCCGTCACCGTGGCCCAACCTGCTGGCACAACCAGCGACAGTAGTAGCTCCTAGCTAAAGGCTTCACAGTGGAACCCATGCCCCGAAAACGCTTCACGAATGAAAGCAGCCTAGACTGTGATGCACAACTTCCAAATACATCTCGACTCGACGAGGATCACCTGAAAGGCTTTGGAAAAGGTTTTCTTTCCCCTTCAAGGTGTTCTGGTCCCCAGGTTCGCCGGAGCGTGAAAACTACCAGTGAGAGCCCGCCGTCTACCCCATGCCTGAACTTGGTGGTCAGCGGTGGGAACCCTGGGATGTTTGTTTTGGTGGTTCACTGCCTTTCCTCCGTGTGTGTTGCTTCAGTGAACACTCATTTGCATTTCCTGAGTAGCCCAGTCCCGAGCCAGAAGCCCTGGAGCCTTGCTGGAGAGCAGAGGGGAGCCCGAATGAAACACTGGCTAGGACCCCTAGGCCTCCAGGAACCGTTTGTCAAATTTGATTCACGGCCCATGGACGGTGCAACTTTTTTTATTTGTGGGCATCTTTAAGTGTCTTCTCTCCCTGTGACTTTGGGACAGATTATGAATTTGTACAAGGGACGGGGAAAGATGGGTGACTGCCAGCCAGCTGCCGTGGGGGGGTTAGGGTTTGCCACCCACAGGTAGTCGCGGCTCATGGCTTCTCAGCCTGGACCCAGGAGCTGCCACGCAACCAAAAGCCCCAAAAGGATGGTGGGCTCCAGGCTGAGGGCTCCCATCTGCCCCCGCAGTGGTGAAAGGCTTTTGGGGGGGGTTGAAAAACAGATGCCCACCTGTTACAGAGACCGCTACCAGAAGAAGCGAGCCCACCTCCCAGTCCCTGAAATTCTGAGAGAAGGTGAGTTAGGAACACTGAAGGCCGCTCTTTTCACTCCTGCCCTCCAGCTGCTTGTTGGGAAGGACCGGCTCCCGCACTCAGGCCGCTGCGGGATCCTGCTTCCAGGTTTCAGGCCCCCCTTCCCTTCCTAACGGCTCCCACCCACTCGCTGCGTTAACTTCCTGCTCCACAGGCTTCTCTCGCTCTTGCTCATCTTCTCCAGCTGCCGTAATTTGAGGCAGGAGCCATACAGACTGTTCTTCCAAGCAATTCTCTAATGGCTTGCATAACCATCCTTGGGGCGGGGAGCGGGGAGCCACGTGCTCTAAGAATCAAGCAGGAATTCTGAGTGGAAGAGGCCAGAGTGGTCACAGGACACCAGGGACCCACAGGATGCCTCCTTCCGGGGAACCAAAGGCTGGGTTCATATTTGCTGTCTTCCCTGTAGTTGGAAATGAGATTTTGGTAGAAGATAGTCTTCATTATTCCAAGCAAATGACAACCCCCGGGGGGTTGGTTGCTGGGTGTGTGCGCAAGGGGACTGGCTCGCTGCGTGGAGCAGTTTCAAAACACTGTAGAGGCCTCCCTGTTCCTCACCTCACTGTAATCTCGGGATGCCAAGGGGGCAGCAAGGATCCCTCCCTCCTCTGATAAAGGAAACTGAGGTTGCAGAGATAAAGACTGCTTCCAGCTGCCCCTTTCTCCCGCCCTTCCGCTTGTACTGTATCGTCCAGGCGGACCTCTCTTCCTTCCAGAGCACCTGCTAGTGGTTCCTGGAAGCCTGGGACCAGAACAAAGTCCCCAGAAAGCAGGACCTCGGGGCGCCTGCGTGACTCAGTTGGTTGAGCCTTCGGCTCAGGTCGTGATCCTGGGGTCCTGAGATCGAGCCCCACATTGGGCTCCCTGTTCAGTGCAGAGCCTGCTTCTCCTTCTCCCTCTATCCTTCCCCTTGTTCATGCTCTCTCTCTAATAAATAAATAAAATCTTAAAAAAAAAAAAGTAGGACCTCATTTACATGGTTTGTGCCCATGTACCTTAAAAACAATGTTAAGTCAACCAAAAGCCTCCTTCTAACACTCGCAGAAACATCTTCCCTGGTGGGGCGGGGGGAGGAATCTGGACTGGAATGCAAGCTAATTGACATGCCCTCCAACATATACGACCAGTTATCCTTCAGTTCCAATGAAAGGAGGGAGCTGTTTGCAAATGACTGAGTAGGAAGGGCGTGATTTGATTTAACCCCAAACGATTCTCCTGTGGGGCTCATAATTCTTTGAGAGCAGGCTTTTATATGGGAATTGGCAAGTCCACGTTAGCTGCAGCCAGGAGATCACAAGAAAAGCAAAACCAATATGGACTGGCAAAATGCTTCCCTTCGAGCTACAGAGAAGTTAAAAATCCGACACAACGCTTTCAAATTAAGCACTAGGGACCTACTTTGTAGGTAGACACCCCAGGTTGTTTTAAATCTGCTCACCTGTAACACAGCTAGAGATCTTTCAAATAGTGAGGACTGGGAAGAACCGTGGGAAGAACAAATTCCGATCCTTCGTTATTCAGCCAGGAGTGATGCCTAGAGAGGCTCACTGATTTACCCAAAGCCACCCAGTTTATGAGGAACAGAGAGGACAGGGGCATGCAGGTCTTTAGACCCCGCTGCACCAGGCTACAGTCTGCCGTGATGCCATCCACGGGGTGGATCAAACAGGAGTCCTAGGCGGACAAGGATTTCCCCGTACAGGGATCAGGCCAAGGGGCCGGGGCCACAAACCCAAAAAACCGACTCCCCTTAATCTCTCAAGATCCACTTTGTGTGGTCTGCCTCTCTGGATGCCACTTCTTCTGGGAAGATGGTTCTCGATTTCAGGAGGGGCCCTCCCTAGCTATCTTGACATTTCATTTAAGTAGACTTAGAAAATTGTGTAGGACGGAAATAATGCTGTAAGAATTAGACTCCGACAACCCTCTAGGCCTTTACCTTGGGAAAAGCTTTTATTTTTCCAGTGTCTTAAAAATCGGGGGAGTGGCAGTTGGACTGGCCTTGGGGAGCAGGGAAGAGCAGAGCATTAGGAATCTACTCTAAGAAGCACGGAGGGAGGCCTGGAGTTGCCCTTGCTAAGGACCTCTGTGGTAGGAAGAACTTCATTTAATGTGGCATTAGTTTATCCAGAAGACAACTGTAGTTTCGACATTTGTAAAAGTGTCAGATCTGAAGAAAGAAATCATTGGATTGTATCCGACTCTCAGTCCTCCCAACCTACCCAATGTAAACCTCCAAGACACCAGGGAACACTGGACTATGCGTTTGCCTTAAGATAGCCTGCATTTCAAGTTCATACAGTTCAGTATCTAATCCCAACATTCCCAAGTGACCTGAGTACATATATTCGAAACTTAATTCAAATGCAGCTGAGCCCTGAACAACATGGGGCTTAGGGTTCCCCACTCACCCCCCCCCACCCCCACCCCCCTGCCGCACTGCCCTCGCAGTCAAAAATCCAAGCATAGGTTTGGACTCCTTAAAACCTTAAATACTAAAAAGCCTATTGTTGACCAGAAGACTTACCAGAACGAAACGGTCGAATAACACCTGTTTTATACGTTCTATGTATGATACACTGCATTCTTAAAATGACCTAAGCTGGAGGAAAGGAAAAGTTATGAAAACCGTAAGGAAGCGACATGTGTAGCACTGTACCGTCCTTCTCAACAGATATCCATGGAGAAGTGGTCCCTTCAGACCCATGCTGTTCAAGGGTCGACTGTCCTACTCTAGATTTCCCTTCGTTTTTTCAAGCACTTATAAAGCAAAAAGGCCGAATAGTTTTCAAGTAAGGGACTTTTATTTTTCTCTGACATTTCACAGTCAATTTCTACAAAACTTCATACTTCCTCAAAAGAATTCACATTTGGTAAATAAATCTCTACCCTAAAGAAGTCATAGCAGGAAAAACACTTCAATATATGCACTAGAGTTACTTTTCTGTTGAAGGAATCATAGTAAAGTCAGACAATACTATAATCAATAAAAAGCCACGAGTGTAATAAATTACAAATGTTATTAAACTCCGTTCCCATAACCAGTTCCATCAGCAGCTTTTTCTAGACTTGTCTCACCCCCGCCAACAAAATCGCAAAAGTTCTCTTTAAGTGTTGGTCTGAACTAAGAATCGCCTCTCACTTCCAGAAAACAGTGGCTCTGCCACGGTACTTCCTACCAGATCGAATCATGCCCGCTAAGACCATCGCTACTTACAGCCTCGTGCAACCCACGGAGCTCCTTCTGGTCTACTCCGAGGTTCCTCCATTTGCCGATCTGGCGTCTGGCCCCGAGTGTCTGGGAGCCTCAGTGGACCTCTTCTTCCAAGAACTAGCTTCCCTATTTGGCTTCATCTGCTCACAGCTCCACGAGGGAAAGAACACCCATGCTAACAGCCTAGAGAGACTTCCAGCACGAAGTCACACGATGAGAGAGGAGCCGGGAGGTGCTGCTTCCCCTGCCACTCAGCAGTGTGGATCAATGGTGGCTTTCATCATCTTTTACCATAACAGGAAGGGAAATGCAAATCTTAATCTAGGAAGAAGAGTCCAAGAGGCTGATAGTTCCACAGAGGGTTTTTCCGATGGAATAAATTTGGTTCTCAGCAAGTATGTTCAGATTTTTGACGCTCAGTAAGACTCATGACTGGCGCCCGGGCTGTTCTGAGTGCACCTGTCTTTGTAGCTTTGCTGCCAAATACTTGCTGCCAAAAAGGAAGCTTCCCAGCATGGTGTGCAGAGCAGAGCTGTCGTAGCACCACACACATTCAGGGCAGGCAGAGGGAGTGGGCCAAGAGGAGAATATTCAAAGGAGCTGAGAGTCTGCTTAAAGACACATTTGCTGGGATTTTGAAACTCCTTCAGAAAGCACATGGCAGATCATCATTCTGCACTGATCAGAGAGTGCAGAGATTTTACCAAGCCAGGTCTGAATTGGTCATATCTAAATCATACATGTTTAATAACAAAGTGGGGGCGATCTGAAGCCCGGAAATCTAAAAACCATGTGACAGTTGTAACTACCAGGTAAATGTGAGCATTAACTTCTGGCCTTGGTGAAACTTCCAGAGCATTTTTCTTTGCAGAAAAGGTGAAACTGGTCATACAGAATTTCTTATTAAGGTAATTTGTACGGAGATTTTCAAGAGGATGACATTTTTTAATGAGATAAAAAGTCTGAAATGGTACTACTCAGAAATCCCATTTACCTTTACCATGAAGCTCAACGAATCGGTATCATCTGGAAATTGGACCACACTCTCCATTTCTAGACGAACTTCAAATAACCAAACCCACACCTCTGGCTTTGCTGCCGACATCCAGTGCACGAAGGAAACGCAGAAGACTCTGCCCCGCCAGTGCTCCATGGCACTGTGACATGCGACAAATGAAAACTTTGGACAGGCAAAGAAAATCAGTACGAAGGATGGTTTCCAACGTTTTGGGCTGGTTTCCAACGTTTTGGGCACTTCAACGTCATGACCTCAGGATGATTTTAATTCAAAGTTGATCAAGCTTAGTGATCACTCCTTTCCTCTTTTACAAAAACAAAAGGGGATTAAAAAGGTGGCAGCAGGGTTAACTTACATTCTCAGAAGCCACAAAGCTATCTTTTGAGATTTTCACACATAAAACAGGTTGCATTGTTTCGAGAGAGGGGGGAAAAGCATAAATTTCCAGAATCCTCCAACTCCCAACCAAGAGATGCTGGCCATGTCTACTTTCTTCAGAGTCTAAGTCAAAAAAGCAATTCAGCAATTATAATTCCAGATGGTACTGAATCCATTCCATACTTTACAAATCTGAAGTATTTTGCCTACCAGTTTAAGTGAAGAGAAATCTGGCTTGTGATTAAAGTGTAAGAGTTCAATGGTGCCACCCTCTCCCCTTGACTTTCCAGTTCAGGAAGCCAGAGCGTCACATGATGAAGCGCTTGCGACCTCGGCCCAACCTGTGCCCGCGGCACTTTAGTGTTTGCCCAGATGGCGCGATGCCTTGTGGAACGAATGCAAGCATGCCTCCTCTCTCTCTGTGACTAAGACATTCAAGGGAAGCTCCACAAAGGGATCCTTCTGTCACCTACTCCCTGGCTTGACAGGTGTCACTCTGCGTGCTCCTCCCTATCACCCACTGTACCCTTGATCACAGTGAGTGTGTGGGATGGTGGGAGGTGACAGCCCCAAGAGCCCCACACAACCATCTCTCCTGCTTCGCCCCGTGACCCATCTAAGCACCTGCAGGCTAAGGAAAGGGGACTCGAGGGCGCTCCGCATCTGAGGTCCTCAGAGGCACGGGGCCGCATGTAAACTGTGTACAGACCACAGGTTAAGACAGTGGCCAGGTACTGGCATGTGGCTTCCTAAGTGAACTGCCCAAGAGTTTTAAGTGTGGAAGGAAAAGCTCTTACATAAGCTTTGGGAAACAGGATTTAGAAACAGCCAAAGAGTTAAAAAGAACCACTCAAGTAACAGGAAAATCTGCTCTCTGGGTTACATGTCTGGAGGGTCGGAGAATGCTTCTAGGTCACTGCCCGTATGCCTAGACCCCGAGGTTAAAGACGCCTGCAGCTTGGCCCAGGCCTGAGGAGCCCTGCTCTTGGTGGCTTCGATGAACAGCTGGGTCTGCTCCTTAAGCTGGTCTAGCTCCACCTGAGTCGCCTGGTTCTGGCGAATCAACTCCTTGGTTTTCAGCGTGATCTCCAGCAGACCGGACTTGTGCAGGACGACCAGGGTATTCTGAAAGCGCCTATGCTTGCTCTGCCGCTGCTCTGCGAAGAGCTCGGGGCTGCGGCAGAGGTGCTCGGCGGCCCACAGGGGCGAGCTGTAGCTGGCCGCCAGCGGCGAGAGCGGAGAGCTGCTCTCTAGGCCGTGCAGCGTGCTGTCTGACGCACAGACAGGACTGGCGGGGGAGGCAAAGGTCAGGCTGGGGGCTTTAGCCACGTGGCTGCTGGACACCGGCTGAAGGGACTGTGGACTCCCACCGGCCACCAAGGAGGGCACGCCCTGCAGAGCGGAGTCCTCGGCAAGCTTGGCCCCGGGGGGTGCCGGCGCCGGGGGGCTGGGGGGCACGGCGCCAGGCTTGGTCGGCTCACTGGAAGACAGGCTCGGCTCAAGTCTCTCGGCACAGACTTTCTTTTGCATCCCGCTTTCTCCTCTTTCTTCTGGGCTGAGGGAAAGGCCCCTTTTGCCTGGGTGGGGGGCTATTTTGGTGTAAGAATTTAGAATGGGCAAGTAGTTCCTGGAGTCCGACTTCTTGTCGCCGGCGTGACACGGGCTCACGGGAGACGGCACGGGTGGATGAAGGAACAGGAGCTGCGGCTGCGCCGAGATCACTTCGAAGGAGGGCTGGACGGTCCACGACTGGAGCTGGGATGAGCTGCTGCCCTGCACACAAAGGAGAAGAGCAGCACGCTGCCGTTACCCGCCGAGGAGAGGCGCTGGAAGCTTCTGTCAGGTACAGAGCTTCCCTCACATACGGGTAGTCCTTCTCAAGAACATGACTGGAAAAGTGGCCTGGAAATCCACCTGAGTCTGAAATCAGTGGTTTGGGGTTGTTTTTTTTTTTTAACCTTTCTTAAGGGAAAACTGAAGGAACTCTATTATTTTTATTCAAGTGTTATCTCTCAGAAAGAGAAACTGCAGGAAGATGAAGTAATGACAGGGTTAAGGTCACAACGGAGGCAATGAAAACATGGACAGTACAACGTCCTGACGTAAGTTGAAATGTGCTCAAGGCCATAAATGTGTCTTTACACCAAAGTCTGTCTTCATTTAGTTGTATCGGGGACCTCCTTCACCTGAAAATGAGGTTCGATCAGAGAGGTACATATTGTCGGGGCCCCTGTTTTTAAGTCGGTGACACCCAGTAACCAGAAAGCCATTCAAGAGAACAGTGCTTACGCAGTGCCCACCATGGGTGGGCACCGGGTGACGGTGTAAGTGCGTGCTCTCACTTCACCTCCCTAACGCCCATGAGGAGATACTGTTTCCTCTCATAAACGAGAAATGGAGGCTCAGTGGAAAGTGGAAATAACCTGCTTTAAGCCTCTAAGCTCCTAAGCGATGGAGCTAGGATTCCATCCTCGGTCTGACTCTCGAACCCATCCTAACCATTCACTATTCTCTGCTTTTGTTACATTACCCCTCGATTACACATTTTTATTCTTAAAGTATTGATTCAGATGGAAGTCTAATAAAGAAGGGCATGGCTACTTGTCTCCAGTATTTAAAAGCCAGTCCAGTTCCAACTCGGTCCCGAAGATATGCATGTAGATGAGGCTAGCAAGAGAGAACCCGACAGAGGTTCTTATCCTCAGTGGGGTCATTTGAGTGACCTGAAGCTAGGGACTCTCTTCCCGCATCTGCACACCATACTGCACACACTTCAGGTTCTTGGATGCCTGGCTAGGAACTTTAGGCCAAGTTCAACTACAGTTCATCTGTACAAAGGCCAGGATGACCCAGAGAGCCCATTCTGGAGGCCGGCTGGTGTTTGAACACACCCTGGGATGTGCATAAGCAGGCAGTGCCCAGCCTCATGACCACACTTCCTTGTCAGAGGCCCCAAATTAGGGGTCTTCTGAAGTAGAGACCAGCCTAGCCCACTCAGTCAGGAGCCAAACTTCGGGCTAGCCCCCTAGTCACTTAGGCCATAAGGACAAGACCTACGAGGAAAAAGGATCCAGAAACTATCTAACTCATTGCTCTCCCAAGATGATTTCAGTGGATTGTTCTTAATAATGCTGCTGTATGCCCACTGCCCTCATAGATACTCTGCTTATTTGTTCTAATCATTGGATTTGACAATGTATTATTCACACTGAAATCATCTGAGGGAACACGGGACAGGATTTTCGGCTTGGATAGGCTCTCAGAATCATTTCACATAAAGCCTTCATGTGAAAGATGAGCAAACTGACGTCCACGGTGGTTAAGTAATGATGGGCAAGACCACACGGTTCGGTGGCAGAGAGGGAATCAGACCCTCACAAGAAAAACACCTAAAAGCAAGCAGCAATAATCAAGACATCACACAATATGCAGAGATTTTTTTTTTTAAGTGTACAATTATTTTAATTTTAGAATGTGCTGGATTCAAGCATGTCTGAAAACACAAAACCAAACTCCTGGACTGCTCCTCTAGGTCAGCCTGCCCCTGAGCCTCCAAGCTCCTGATCGAGCCTAGCAGCCTTCCTTCCCGGAGGTCTTTGTCCTAAAGAACGCCGCTCTGCTGGAAAAGCCTACTCATTCCTCAACTGCGGGCTGCTCAGCCCTCAGGAGCTGCCAGCCTCGCCTCCAACAAAGAAGGCACATAAACACAGACAGACACACAAGAGAGCAAGAAGGGAGCAGGAGACGAAGGCAGGGAGAAAAAGAGCTGGGAGGGAAAAGAAAAAAAAACCCAAAAACCCAAGAAGCAAGTGGCACGGGGGGGGGGGGGACTGGACAATCTCATGTGGGCTCCATCTTGTGTCTTTATTTCCTCTCTTCAACAGGGACAACTATGCTTCCTCTGCCAAGGAAAAATCTTCAAATTCTTTCCCCCAAGTCATTAGGTTGCCTTGGTGAAAATCAGTTTGTGTTCCTCTGTAGTAATGAGGTAAACAGTTCAGACCTTAGGGGTTCCTGTCAGACTTTCGCCAGGTTCTTCTACCTAAGGTGGGAAGGTCAACACCACACAGCCAGATTTCCAACTTCACTAGCTGCAAGCAGCCTCACGCAAGAACCGATATGCTTCAGAGCAAAGAAGGGTAAGGTTCAGTGTTCTTTAGCCAAGTTCGTACGACTGAATTCTCTGTTTCAAATGCTGGGCTGAGCTTACATTTTCATTTCTAAAATCTTCTTTTCTTTCAAATCCAGACAATAATCACATCATATGCATAGTTACATAAAAAAGCCCGAACCAGGGCATTTTTCAATTCCACAACAATGCCGTGTGGACTCTACTGGGATAGCCATACCCAAACCAAAGAGCTGCTTTCTCACTAACAACATGGCTCTGAGAGAACACGGAAGTTGCCTCTACTGCTCAAATAAATACATCCTACATCTCTCAGTTCAAGGGCAACTCAAAAAGAGATTCTTCTGTTTCTACCCTCAATTCTGTCACATGTTAGAATGTACCATGGAAGTTACATTTCTGCTTCATTCCTTTATACATGACTAAAGAATTCTGGGGTCCCTTTGGACAAACCAGGAATACAGAAATAAAGCAGTCCTACTGTCTGGAAAATGGGAACACGGGTCATGATTACTGCACTCCTTCTGAAAACACTGTATAGAGCATACATCAGTGTGGTTCCAGTGGTCTGCTTCTAAAATCTCTCCTTGATGGAGAGGGAGAGACACTGTACACAGGGAGCTCAGGAACTTTAACGTGCAGACACATCAGGAGACAGCAGTCCTCCTCACCTGTTTGACCAGTACATTCTTCATGACAACCATCGGGGACAGCGCGGGGAAGGCACTGCCCGCGGTCTTGGAGTTCTGCCTTGGCCTGTCTTCTCGGCTCCAGCCTAAGGCGCTCAGCATGTCCTCGGACTCCATCTGCTCTGCCGAGCTCAGACACTCTGAGCTCCCATCTGCTGGGCAGAAGAATGGTCAGTTTGCATAGGCTCTAGGCTAGGGGCTAAGCAGACCTTCTAAGGAGTTAACGGACTTCTCGAAATGGAATGAACATTTGTGATATATGTTTTTGTGAATTTTTCTGAATGGGTCTTTAGCTTTCACTGTATTCTCAACGGAATCCACCATGACCCCACCTACCACAAACGATTACAAATCACTGCCCTAGGACAGCAGACTCCCTTTCTAACTCTACTACAGACAAAAGCTTGCATCCATCAGGGTTTATGTGAAAGTGATCATCTTCAGTCTACTGGAAAGACAGGGTGAAGGTTTCAAAGTCAGATCATTACTTTCAAGAATCTGCTGCTGAGAGGGGAGGGGGAGCGTGTGTGTGTGACCTGCGGCAGGATTTAGACCTCGAGACGCTCTGGGCACCACAAGATATAATAATAAAAACAAAACCAACCTGTAAACTTCAAAACTTATATCCATGCTGAAATTTAAATAGCTCCACCCTATATTTTCTAAGTGCACAATTCTGGGTATGCTCATCAAAGCCGAAATTTAAAATGTGTCTGTTAGCCCCTCCTACGAAAGAGGTGTTGGTACCCTAGGTGCACGCTGAGGGTGCCTCCTGGGGATCCTACACGATGGGAGATAGAAAGCTACTCTCTGAGGTAAAGAAAATGAGGTTGCCCCATGTGAAATGCATACGAAAAGGACTTAATAAGCCACCTGCTAGAGTAAACCGAGAGACTGCTCTGACCCCGCTGGTGCGGGTCTGGGAGTACACTAAGGGCTCGTCAAGACTCTCAGAGCAGTCTGGCTGAGGCAGAGCGGAAATGGGACTATAACTGAAATGAGGGTAACTGTCAACACTTGCATTTAATCAGAATCTCCAGTGATGTTTTTTAGAATTTACAGATGTGGGCCCCCCCCCCCAATCTACTGAACGACTTATCTGGTGCCCAGGCAAGTGGATTTTTCATAAAGCTCAAGGATTCCGAATATGCACCTCTAGTGAAGAACCAGGGGCAGAGACAAAGGAGCCCAGAAGCAAAATGCGTGTCTAGCGCATGGATCTTGGTTTCTAAACGCCACTCTGCACAAAAAGAAAAAACAGGGATCCTTGGAGAAACAGGTGAGTTCCAGTCAAGTCCTTGGCAGTGAAAAGTACAAGATAAGCCTGGACATCTTATTGTCCCAGAAAACAAGGAAGTGCTCAAACACAAATGGGGTCAAGTCGAAAAGACACAGAACTATCTAGAAGGAGCTCCCACTGGCCAAATGTGGGACAATTACATAGGACTGACAAACCGAATTACAAAAGAATTCCATGAATCCACAGTGGTACTCAAGGAGGTACCACAGCGGTACCCTGCTCTACAGAAGTGTCAGCTAATAAAGTGTGCACGGGATGATAAACCAGATCAGCATTTTTAAGCCACGAATGGAGTAACCGATTCAGGTAAGGATCGTCAGTGGTTGCTAAAACCACTGGTCAACAGTTTTTGGGAAACAGGATAGTCACACGGTGTCAAAGTATCATCCCATAAATTATGTACTAATTATAAAGAGAAAAGGGTACTTCTACAATAAAGAAATCCATGCTTACACATTACCTTAACCACGTGATCAGCCAGGGCATCACCAACAACAGACAAATTAGGAGTCTCATTATGTGCTGCGGTGGCAAAGATGTAACATCAAGAGTGTAGTCCTCTGGTCAAAAGAAAATGCTTATCCTGATTCTAGTAGTGGGGAAACTACCAGAAAAATCCAGAGTGTGAGACATTCTTTTTTTTTTTTTTTTAAAGATTTTATTTATTTATTCAACAGACATAGAGACAGCCAGAGACAGAGGGAACACAAGCAGGGGGAGTGGGAGAGGAAGAAGCAGGCTCATAGCGGAGGAGCCTGATGTGGGGCTCGATCCCATAACGCCGGGATCACGCCCTGAGCCGAAGGCAGACGCTTAACCGCTGTGCCACCCAGGCGCCCCAGAGTGTGAGACATTCTACAACAGGCCTCATTCATTCAAAAATGTCACCGTCATTAAAGAAAACAAAGGGAAGAAGGGGAGGAAGGAAAAGGCAAGGAGAGATGAGGACACTGTTCTACGCTGTTCTAAACTAAATCAGGCTAAAAAGGACAATTAAATGAAACGCACAATCCTCAACTGAACAAATTGACAAAAAGACCAACAGTTATAAAGGACATTATGGAGACAAGAGGGGAAATCTGAATATGGACTGTGGCTAATTAGTAACGACATCAATGTGAAAATTCTTGGTTATGACACTGATGTTGTAATTATACAGAAAAATGTTATTCTTTCAGGAGATTCGTACTCAAGTACATATGTTTATATATAGATCTATAGGTGTGAACAGAAAGAGGTGTGTATGTGTACAGAGAGATGAGACAATATGGCAGAATGATACCACTCAGTGGGTCTGAATGCAAGACGTCTGTGAAATTCGTTCCATCTTGTGTAGATCTGAAATTTTTCAAAACATAAAGTTGGGAAAACAACTCAAGTGGGAAGAACTACCTTGGTTTTACAAACCCCATCACGTTTCAAGGTCGCTGGAATGATAACTCAGGCACTGACGAACGCCCTCCCTGGCCCCTGGCCCAGGAGAGGCCGGAGGCATTCACGGGGGCCGCTTTCTGGGGCAGGACGATGATTTTTAATCCCACCTTATGTGTGAACAACACAGTGCTTCTTAAAGCACTTCGACAGAGAGAATAAGGCGCCCGTCAGAAGAACTATCCAGACTTTGGGACATACTACCAAACAAGTGGCCTGACAAGGCTGAGGTCTTTGGAAGGCATACCGAAGCGCCAGCATCCTGGCAATAACGGGTGGTAGGATTACGGATAATGTTTAGTTTCTTGTTTACATGTTCCTAAATTTCGAAGCTTCTACAATGAGCACGTATTACCTTCGTGATATGAAGAAGAGATGAAAAACAAACATGATATTAAAAGAAAAAAAAGAGACATTAGGCCTACAATGTTTCCCAAACCAGTCTGATCACAGAAATGACCAGACACATGTGTAAAAGGCAACAAAACCCACCTTTCAGGCCCTCCCGGAGATCTTCGCTATCGTAATCTCCAGGAGAGTCTGGTGATCAGTATTTTTTTTTTTTTTTAATTCTCCCTCAGAGAATGAACCCTGCCCCCACCTTGATCTCAGACTTCTAGGCTCCAGAACTGTGGGATGATAAACGCTCTGTGTCAGCCATCCGGTTTGTGATACTGTTATGGCAGTCCTAGCAAACTCATACACCATCCCAACCAATAAAAGTCTGACTACAATAACCTCAGCTTAATCCATGGCAATATTCTTATCATTCAGATAACAGGAACTGCACACGTCTCATGTGCCCCCCTCCCAAATTTCAACCATAATCTTAGCCCAGTCCCTGATGAGTATGGGCCAAAGGTCGGTATATACGGAATGCCAAAGCAAGGGAATCTTGTGGCTGTCTCATAGAAAACACCAGAAAGTGTGGACAGCCACACCAAATGTAGATTTTTTTTAAAAGATTTTATTTATTTATTTAAGAGAGAGAGAGACAGCGTGCAAGGGAGAGCGCAAGTGGGGGAGGGACAGAGGGGAGAGGGAGAAGCAAACTCCCCGCTGAGCAGCGAGTCCGATGTGGGCTCGTTCCCAAGACCCTGGGATCATGACCCGAGCTGAAGGCAGACACTTAACCGACTGAGCCACCCAAGCACCCATGTAGATTTATTTTAGTCCCCACACAGAGTATTTTCACTCCAGTGTAACAACTGTGAGTATCTCAGCCAAAGTGTATTCCCCATCACTGACTACTTCTGATAGGTTACTGAACGAATAAATGAGCTGGATCTAAAGAATTTCATCAGAGCTTGCTACTTAAGTACTGGGCTATAGTGTCAACGGTAGGGCCTCTGGAATCACACATCCTGGGCCTCAAATCCCATCTCTACCATTGACCAGTTGCCTGATCGTGGAAATTACGCTATCTTTTTTTTTTTTTTAAGATTTTATTTATTTATTTGACAGAGAGACAGTGAGAGAGAGAACACAACCAGGGAGAGCTGGAGAGGGAGAAGCAGGCTCCCCGCTGAGCATGGAGCCGGACGCAGGGCTCGATCCCAGGACCCTGGAATTGCGACCTGAGCCGAAGGCAGACGCTTCATGACTGAGCCACCCAGGTGTCCGTAATCTTTCTTTTTAAAAAACATTTTAAAAAATTTTTAAAAGATTGTATTTATGTATTTATTAGAGAGAGAGTGTGTGCACGTGCGCGTGAGCAGGGGAAGGAGCAGAGGGAGAGAGACAAGCAGACTGCGCTAAGCGGAGCCTAAGGAGGGGCCTGATGCAGGGTTCAGTCCCACGACCCTCAGATCATGACTTGAGCTGAAATCAAGAGTTGGATGCTTAACAGACTGAGCTACCCAGGCCCCCGGAAATCATGTAATATTTCTATGCCTCAATTTCCTCATCTGTAAAATGGGGAACATAATAGTTACTTTCTTACAAGATAGTTGTTATGATTTACTTTCTGTGAACTACTTAGCATGATCCATGCCACGATGTGCTGTGGCTGGTTCCTACCAGCTCATACGGACTAACAGTATACATCTTTTCTAATTCCCTAAATCTTCCCCTCCCCACATTTGATAACATGGCATTAGTAGCTTGACATCAATTGGTCCTGGTGAGAGCGTATGCACCACGGAAACGGGCAAACATTATACATCAGGGGCTGGCTTGCCCACCAGCCATTGGTTATGCAGAACTTCTATGGTAACTTCTATATAAATGTTAACATCATTATTATTACTCAGTAGGTACTCCCACTTCCTTGTGAGTTTGAGAAGGCATTCTGCTAACTAAATGAGTAACACTGATGAGATTCCTTTAACAACTGATGACCTCAGGGGAATCAGGACATACCTGGGTGGTGGTGGTTGGTATTTTTTTTTTTTTTTTAAGATTTTATTTATTTGAGAGACAGAGCACGAGGAGGGGGGAGGAGCAGAGGGAGAGGGAGAAGCAGACTCCCCGCTGAGCGGGGAGCTGATGTGGGGCTTGATTCCAGGACCCTGAGATCATGACCTGAGCCGAAGGCAGATGTTCAACCAACTGAGCCACCCAGGTGCCCCTATTTTTCCCTTTTTATGTCACTTTGCATTTTATTTCTATTGTCAGTTTCCATTGAGAACCTTCTTGGACACTCTTCTAGGTGCCTGGGCTACATCAGTAAACAAAGAGTCCTGCTCTATAGGAGCTTATAAGTCTTTTTTTTTTTTTTTTTTGGTGATCAGTGTTTTTAACAAGAATCTCAGATGAGCCTTACGATGAGTCAAGCTTGGGGAACAACGCTGAGAGAGAAGAAAAACCCAAAGGGCTAACAAGCTGGCCCTCCTTCCCTGAACTGTCCTTACTCTAATCCTTCGATCAGTTGGTACTCTGTTCCTCTCTGAGCAACAGTCTATTTATAATTTGGCTTCTCATGCAGCATGCCTACAGGGAGAAAACACACCAATCTAGCGAGGAGAGAGTTCTAATTTTCCTCACAGCTGCGTTTCTCACTATAAATTAATAAATCAACAAAATGGATTGATTAGTCTCTGTGAAGCAGGATAACATAAATCTTCCTCTAGGAGAGGGGCTCTACTCTCAGGATGCTCACCCAGCCAGAATCCCCTGGCATCATCTCTCTGCATCCTCTTGGCCAAAGACGTTGACACTAGAGCCACATTTAAGCCATTACCCTCAAACCTGGAAATAAAAGCACCCAGCACAAAATTAAAAGATTTGCTGTATAGGCAGCTAGCCCTTTCAGATAAGGTTTAAAATGAGCTAGTGAGGAAACCTGAAAACTGTTCTACTTGCTTGTCTCTAACAGAGTCTCCAGTCTGGAACTGTACTAGGGGTCTCATAGTCCAAATACAAAAATGCACAGATCCTGGCAGGGATGGGTTGTGGGGGGAACTGTTTTTAGACATGGCAAAATTACCTTCTTAGCGAGAACAGTTATCTTAAATGACATGCTACTTTTGTTTCATTTGCTACATGGTGACCCCGCGCAGTCATACTTTTCTTCCAGCAATGTAGCTGGAAAAGGAGCTAAGACAACAGAATGGTGAGTATTTAAGTATTTTTTTCCAGTAACCGCGTGCAACAGTTGGACATGTAAGATTTAAAGCTGAGAGAGTCTGAGTTGAAAAAAGACGGCTGATCATTCCTTCAGAACTAAGCCCCGGTGACTCTGACGGGTAGCCCCCCACATGGCTCCAGAATTACCATTTTGAGAGATCAGGTAGTTATTTATCACGTACATGAAAGCTTCCCACATTTATCACACAAATGAGTTTTAGGGAGGATGTTTTTCAGGCAAATCATTCATTGCAATGTGGAAGGAATAAGGTATCTTTAACCTGAAAATCCAGAGTCCTTATCTGACTCAGCAGCGGCCATGCCGAGTTGACGAGCCACCTTCTTCATCTCTGTGCCTTTGCCCAGCTTGGCCGAGAGTCTTCTGGGGCTCTCTCGGGACAGGTTTTTCCTCTCCATGTTTCACCGGGCTAGAAGTGGCTTCATCGGTCCTCCTTGCATCTGGGTTGCCCTGGGAGAAACAACAATTACGTAAGAAGACAGTGCCTGGAGAGCTGACACGGGTGATCGGCTGGTGAGCAAAGCGAGGGCAGAGAACACTGGCCTCGCCCACTTCCTCCGTATTTTCTCAGAGGCCTCCGCTTACACAGGCTTTAAGTTGGCTACACAGGAGAATGGTTTCCACCCAAAAGGAGGTTCACTGTCCTCTCCTGCCCTCAAATTCCATTACAAATTCAGGGCACACAAACAACGCTCAGTAGAAGCTTTGTAAACTGCTAACAAAGGCACACTTGATTAGGCTTTTTGGAAGGGGTAACTCCCCCCCTCCCCGAGGAAGGGGCGAGAGGTGATGTCCATCTTGGACAAGGCTTGCCTTCCCAGCATGCACTGGCAGGCTCCGGACCTGGTACCACCGCCCATAGTAGAGTTGCTCAAACTAACCTTTCACGGCTTCGGATGAGGTACCGAACAGAGTCAACACAGCTCCTCATATGTGCAGGCTACATTTTGGCTTAAAAAGAACTTTTCTGCACAAATAAGATCATGCATAGTAGTGCTTTGATTCTATACAAGTCCACACACAACATGACTGCTGTAAATGTCCTCCTCAGTTGCTATTCCATTTTACAGAGGAGGAAGCTGAGGCTCAGGTTAAGTGACAGTCATTTAGAAATAGTTATCCAAGGGCGTCTGGGTGGCTCACTCATTTGGGCATCTGCCTTCGGCTCAGGTCATGATCCCAGGGTCCTGGGGTCAAGCCCCGCATCAGGCTCCCTGCTCGGCGGGAAGCCTGCTTCTCCCTCTCCCACTCCCCTGCTTGTGTTCCTTCTCTCGCTGTGTCTGTCAAATAAATAAAATCTTAAAAAAAAAAAAAAAAAAGAGGGGCGCCTGGGTGGCTCAGTTGTTAAGCGTCTGCCTTCGGCTCAGGACGTGATCCTGGCGTTCTGGGATCGAGCCCCACATCAGGCTCCTCCGCTGGGAGCCTGCTTCTTCCTCTCCCACTCCCCCTGCTTGTGTCCCCTCTCTCGCTGGCTGTATCTCTCTCTGTCAAATGAATAAATAAAATCTTTAAATAAATAAATAAATAAATAAATGAAAGAAAGGAAGGAAGGAAGGAAGGAAGGAAGGAAGAAAGAAAGGAGTGAGTTATACAGTGCCCGCTATGAAGCAGGCATGGTGCTAGGGCCAATACAAAGTGCACAGAAGGGATATGGTCGCTAGCCTGCTGGAGCTCATGGTCTAGAAAGCCAGACAGATACTAATCAAGTAATCGTACAATTACTTAATCACTATTTTTTTTTAAAGATTTTATTTATTTTGAGAGAGAGAGAAAGAATGAGTGGGGTGGGGGAAGGGGCAGAGGGAGAGGGAGAAACAGGCTCTCTGCTGAGCAGCTGAGCAGGGAGCCAGATGTGGGGGTCAATCCCAGGACCCCAGGATCGTGATCTGAGCTGAAGGCAGACACTTAACCGAATGAGCCACCCAGGCGCCCCACTTAATCACTATTTTTGATAACTGCTGTGAAGGGGAGGGGCTAACAGTCTGGGGTGGGGGGTACTGGGCAAGGGAAGGCTTTCCTGAGGAAGTGACATGTAGCTGGGATCCAGAGGAGTTAGCCAGGGGAAGGGGGATGAGTGGGACATGGCCCTGTGAAGGCCCTAAAGGAGCAAAGAATCTGACACATTCAAAGAGTTGAGAGGCCAGGGAGGCCAGAGCACAGTGCAGGGGGAGTAGAAGGCCATGCACTTGTGCCTAGAGGGATTGGTGGGGGCCAGATGGACAGTGCCGTATAACACATGATCAATCACCATTTTCAAAGCATTTTAGATGCTGGACTCAGATTAAAATGCAGAGAGGCAAGAGAGGCACTGGGTTCATTCGGATACTACCACGGTAGCCCAGATGAATTAAAATGGTGGCAGTGGAGGTGGAGAGAAGGGAACAGACTGGAGATATATTTAGAAGGAAGACTTGATGGGGTTGGTGATTGCATGTTGGGAGGTAGATAGTGGGACCATTTCCTAGACTAGGCAGCCCAAGAAGGGCACAGAGGGACTGGGTGGCGTGGTTAGGCCGGTCTAATCTTGGCCATGCAGAGAGAGGTGGCTGTGGTCATCCAAGTGGAGGTGCTGGGGAGGCTGTCACATGTACAAGTCAGGATCCCAGAGAAGCTAAAGAAGCCTAGACTTGCCCCAGTGACACACAACAAGCCCACAGCAGATCCAGAACTTGGCTAACAGTGCAAAGAATGAGACAAATGAACCCTTCTAAGGGCTGGCAGAGGCTGAGAACATTCCAGATATTTTAACAAGGCCATGTGAGTCCCCATGGAATGGCAGTGGCTAAGGATAGCATGATAAGAACACAAAGGCTATTGCAGGGATAAAGAGGACAGGGAAAATGGCAATGACGATGAAAACTGGGTAGGCAATAAGGTCTGAATGTTTGTGTACCCCCAGAATTCATATATTGAAATCCTAACCCCCAGAGAGGATAGTATTAGGAGGTGGGGCCTTTAGGAGGTGCTTAAATCATGACAGTGGAGCCCTCGAGAATGGGATTAGTGCGTTACAAGGAGACTCCAGAGAGATCCCGTGCCCCTTCCACCACAGGCGGACAGTGAACACTCTGTGACCTGGAAGATGACTGTGTTGGCCCCCCGACCTTGGACGTCCAGCTTCTAGAACTGTGAGAAATACATTTGTGTTGTTTATAAGCTACCTGGTCTGTGCTGTTTTGTTACAGGAGCATGAATGGACCAAGATACTCAGTATAAGCAATGCCTGGTAATGTTTTAACTCACAGTCCACTTACGACTCCATCCATTGTCCTTCTGAGTGGAGAGAAACATGAGCGCCCCGCCAAAGGGCACTGTATTTGGAATACCCTGAAATGCCAAGTCTGAACACTTCTCTAGCAGAGGATATAGTGAAGAACATCGACTACTCCAGAAGTAGAGGAGCGATTCAAGATAAAATTAAAGACGAGGATATTTACAAGCATCCTTGAGCAACCCTGTTTTCTTGCTCACACTTTTGCATGCAGTAGAAGTGGACTAAAGGGAACTTATCTGAATGAGATTGAATTTTAAACACAACTCCAAGTAAAAATTACTTGGTAGCCTACCTAACTCATTCAAGGGGACTGGCTTCCCCATTCAATCCATGTCAAACGAAGCACTCTTGGTCACAAGTTAAGTTCTATGTGCATAAAGGATAAACAATGGCACTGCCTCATCTCGCATAGCACAATGGAGAAGCAGTGCCTCTATTGAGTGGCTATGAAATCTGACAGCATGAATAATCCAGTTTAAAAAGGAGACCAAAATGTAGAACTGTATCTCTCATTAAATCAGGATCCTTTTGTATGGAACCCAACAAATGTGCACAGTTTCATCTTCCTGAGTAATACCATCGAAAGGCCACAGGAAGCTTCTTCAAACGGAAGGAGGTGCAGCTGGTGGACGGACAATCAGACTCAGGCAAGTCTGACCCTGCTGTTGACTTAGGTCAGGAAGGTAGCTCTCATGTTCGCTGCAACTGATTGAGTGCTTGGCAAAGTTTTCACATTATCTTACTAGATATGAATTATTTTACGGGTATTTTAGATAAAGCATCCCAATTTAGTCTACAGTCCTTTTGATAAGACAACAAAAAAGGTCTTGCTACCGTTACTAAAGTATGGTCAACAGAACTACAGAAGATACACGGGACTTTTCTGGCTCATTGAGAATGTGCATAATTGTGGAATCAAAACACAAACGTTGACTAATAGGTTAAAGGGAGAACAGATGCAAAAATGTTAAACCCTAAATTGGTGGCAGTTGGAAATAAAGAACGCATAATCCACTTTAGAAGAGCAAACAGACTACTTTGGATGTGGAAGTGACTAAAAATATGAAAGCCTCTGTCCGAAGTAAAGTTCTTTTTAAGCAACAGAAAGCCTTAGTGTCTTAGGAAGATGGGATGGACAACGAAGGGCTACATACCCTGCCTTGACCTCTCTTGTTTGAGAGGAGACACACCGCCTTCCCGGGAGTGGCACTGGGGACATCAATTCAGCAGTGAACAACAGACCCACGCAGGCACAGTGGCATATGAGGCCCAGGACACGAGAAAAGCACACAGTGATGGCATTTACCACCACCGCTCTCAAACCCAGAGCCACGCAAACGGCAGTCTGAAAACCTCAAGATTTTTTTCCTCCTCAATATTATTTGACAATCAAGTTAGATGCTCATAAGCTGACTAGCGGTTGAAAACGGGTTACTAAGCTCTTACCCACCATGCCATCTCCTGCTTCCTGGCACAGACTGGAAACCACTAATGCTGCTTTACAAACATCTGAGATCCTCACATGCCTGACTCTCTGTTGAAAGGACCCCAACTTCAGCTCCCCAAGACTGTCAGAATCGACCCTAACTGGGCCTCTTCTACGTGCATATGTGACACATTGTCCAAAACATTCCCAGAGGGAATAGTACACATAAAACTCATAATGGAAAGTGAATCAATAAATAGAGAAGTTTATATAAATAGGTATAACATAAAATTCTAGCAAGTGTTCCACAGCACTTGGCTCTTCTATTTTTACACTCCTTACATGAGAGTCTAGTTATCTATCTCCTCAATCTCAAAAGTTTTTTTTAAATCTTTGCAACCTCAACCCCCAACAACTAATGTGTGACTGCTCAACAGAATAATACATTCCAACAAATCTTCTGTCCTGCTGAGTCTCGCTGACAGCCTAGCAGCTTAGCTGTCACTGAAATACCTGAACAGCTTGAAGGTCAAGACTGTGCATTTCCAAACACCATGGTCATCTCAAGATCTAACTTCCAGGTCTGGTCTCTTGCGGGAAACAGGTATCTCATCTACCCCTGATTCTAAGGTGAAACCTCAGGGATAAATCCATCAACCGGAATTAAAGGTTGCTAACCCACAAACAATCTTCATGGAGATTTAGGCTTATGACAAAAGGGAGACCCAAGGTTTACAAGGAAAGGATCTGAAATGCTGCTCTCAGATCTTTCCTTTTATAGACTCTTGGCAACTTTCCCCAGAGCTCAAGTTCCCTTTAAAATGTATCACGTGGATAACATGCGTGCACGGACAGAGGTGTGAGGTGAAAGCCCAAGCAGAGGCTTAAACACAAAAAAGCACAAGGCCATAGAAATTAAGACCTTACCACCCAGAAAATCACGAGTAATCCCAGTTAGAATTGGAAATACATTACTAGCTTTTCCTTGAAGCTATTCTGTCTTGGTCTCCATGCGGGAGATACCATTCTGGGGAAATGTCTGTGTGCTTTAACAGAGGGAAGACCCCCCCCCCAAACCTAAATCTCAAATATTCATTTTCCCCTTTGCATCCATTTCCATTCTCCAACTTGGCTGCAAATTTATGCCAAAGATCCTGAACCCCATTTCTATACAATGTCCTCTGTTTGGAACCAGATATGGCTCCCTCCATTTTCCTCTTCCAAAGAGGAGATAAGATTAGAGAAATTCTCCAAATCCCCAGCTTCCAGAAGGGTTCACAGTAACAGTGCCCACCTCCCCATCCGCACTGGCCCACGCTGCATCTGTGCCAGCCAGCAGGAGCACCCTCCAGGCATCCACCAGCCTGCCAGATCAGCAAGGCAGAACTGGGCAGACCCTAGGACCGTGCTGTGACTGGCATACCACCAGACTCCCAGGGCAAACGCCCAGGCAATGGGTAATTGCCAGGACTTGGGCAATAACAAGGAGCCTGACTGCGGCCTGTGCCCCGGGCCTGGAACAGAACTCCCCGAAACGCACCCCCTAACCACTAACTCCTTATTTGGCACTGTGCACACCTTCTCTCCCACCTCCCCACGCCCTGGCACCATACCTGGCAAGCTGGCCACCCAGGAGAAATAACCAGCTAAGTGGGTGACAGCAGGTCTCTACAAAAGACAGCACACCTGCGTCCCGGGCCCAGGACGGGGCACTATGTCCACCTCCAAGCAGGAGGCCCAGGAAGCTCACCGGGTTACCTGCCCCGCCCCCACTCACCTGCCCATTACCTGCCCCTCTCTCAGAGCCCTGCAGGCCTGCGGGCTCTCCGCCGCTGCCCAGACGCCCAGCAGGGCTAGACCAGGGCTCACCCGCCCTGACTGCGTACCCCACTCGCTCCCCATACAAGTCCCCTCCCCACACACAGCCCCCAGTCTCCCGAGATCCCCTCTCCCACGCAGCCGCGCCCCTCGCAGCAAAAGCAACCAACTAAAAGGGAAACAGACGCACCGCCTCCCGCTCCCACCATTTGGCCCTCTGACCCCCGAAAGTCCTGTCCTCTCTCTTGCCTACGTCGCTTCCCTTCTCTCCCCTACTCCTGCCTCCTTTCTCCACGCTCCCCGCGCGAACCCTCTGCCCACGGGCCCAACCCTCCCTCTCTCACCTAGGGCCGAGGTCGCCTCTCCACGACCGGCCCCGCGGGTCAGGCGGCGCATGCGCGAGCCCGGCCCGACGGCTCCATGACAACCCGGTCGGCGCCGCGTCTCAAGCTATTCCCTCCGCCAGCTCCCACCTCCCGCCTCCCGCCCCTTTCTCCTCCCTCCGCCTCCGCGGCGGCGGTCTCCGGCCACGTGACTCGGCTCGGATGACCCGGCACCATGGAGACTGTCGACGGTTCTCCTAGAAGGGCCCTCCCCACCGGAAGGCGAGGCAGGCACGCCTCTCAGGGAGGGGCGGACGTCCCTAAGAGGCCTGCGCTCTCTCCGCGGAAGGCGGGCGTCTCTATGGTTGGTTCCCCGGGCTCGCCGCCATTTTGTGCCGGGACCTTGAGCGAAGAGCCGCCGGGGCACGGCTTCGAGGCGGGGTTTTGAGGAGCCACGGGTGGGCGGGCTTCTAGCAGACAGGGTAGGAGGCGTGATTCTGCTGCGGGAGCGGGTGAGGGGTGGCCGGGAATGGCTCTCTCGGTCTGTACGCAGAGACACCCTTAGGGTTGGGGACCGGAACAGGCCTGCTGACGTGCACGTGAGGCCGAGGCGGTGGCGTCCGGCGTGGGACGGCGGGCGGGCACCCTCGCCGCGGTCTGGGCCTGGCGGAGGCGTGCCCCAGCGCCCCGCCGGCAGCTCACGTTTTCGCCACGCCTGCCGCGGCGGTTGGCTGGCATTCCCGGCTACGTCTCCAGACAGCCCTCCACGAGGCAGGGACACAATCAGTATTTCTGTTGGATGGTTTCACGTTCTTTGATGTCTGACTCCCATTGTCCCGTGCGACTGTCCGAGCTGCCTGGTTTAATGTGGATACTGTCTCCCCTGCCAGATTTTGGTGAAGTGTCACAATGAGCACACCTGTAATAGTTAAAGAAAAAGGGGTTGGGATCAATTCTCTTGCAGCATCGGATGAGTGAGGGTTACTAATTAGGTTAGAAAAACGTCCTTCTCGGGTGAATTTGAAGAGACCGACAGGTGGAGGCAAGTTCTAGAGCTGCCCTGGCCAGTCCGGTAGCCACTAATCACTAGGGAGTATTGAACTAATCAAAATACAGAATTTCAGTTTCTCATTTGCACTAGCCACGTTTTAAACCCTTAATGACCACATATAACTAATGGCTACCTTATTGGACAGCGCAGATTATAGCACATTGTCAGTATACACAGAGTTGTATTCGACCGCGCTGATGTAGATCACGGGATGGGGAAATCGCCCTGTGTTGGTAATCTAAGTCTTTGTAAGCACTGCTAGGTCATGGTTAATCACGTTAGTCCTCTAGACACAGATAATGCTAATGCATTATTGCATATGAATGTATTTATTAGCATAAGCCCCACCAACAAATAATTGAATGCCTACAGCATGTAAAGCTTTTGTTGAGGGGATGGAGGGAATGAAAACAATAGTTAACAATTACCAAGTAATTAAGAGCCAGGCAGCTTTACATGCATTGTCTTAACGATGCTTCTGCAAATTTATGAGGTTGGTGCTAGTATGGTTTGTAGTTGATAGATGAGAGCGCTGAGGTTTATGCTCATGATGACACAAAATACGAAGTCCAAGATCTTAACCATTAACCCTACTGCTTCTTTTGGGGGTGAAATAAAAGAGTTTTTATCTTCAGATAACCTTAGAATCTGATACGGGAAAGACATGCTCTAATAAACTATATGAGAATGTGGTCAATGCCAGGGGATTCTGAACATAATCTAATTAATAAAATGAAGGAAGAAAAAAATAGCCTTCAGTTGTTTGTTGGAGAAGGAAGAGAGGGTAAAGCTTTAAGAAAAGCTCGTTTTACAATAATGGAAGTAGATGAGGGCATAATGCATACCAGACAAAAGAGAATAAATGAAATAAGCCAAAGCATGAGGATTACTTGAGTCCTATAAAGGTGCAAGTAAGCCGGACTTACCTGATTTTACCTATCTTATGAGCAGAGACCCATGCTGTATCAATAACTTGAACTTCAAAGGCAACTTTGCTAATGGAACCAAGTGCATCAGACCAATTTACTGATAGGTGTGATTTTTATTGAGTATGATTCTTTATCATTAATGATATAAAATAAGCAATTCATGAAAATGGGTAATTTTTTTAAAATGGGTAATATTTTTATATAGCCATACCAATGTAAAAAAAATTTTGTTCCTGGCTTTGTTAATTTGCCAGGGTTTGTAAATCAGCATCTTGGTTGATAGTTTCCTGGTGACATGACATCTTTAATCTTTACTGTCGCACCCATGTTCAGGCTAAGGTTCCTATGATGGAGAGTGGGTTTCCAAGCACAGCGTCTTCTTGCTGTAGAGTCTTTTCCATTTGGAGTCCTCAGTACACGTTGTGGTTAAAGACTCATTTTGCCACCACCACTGCCAGCAGGGGGAGACCTGCTCCCTTAAATGGTACACTCAAGGCTTTGCAACTTGGCTTCTTTCCTTTCTCCTGTCACGGAGTGCCACAGTCTGGAGCCAGAAGCTGCGCTTCCACCCAGCCTCTTTCATTAAGTTGTTAACTCCCCCAACCATGCGAGGATTTGCATTTTCAATCCTGCATGAGGGTACCATGAAGAGTCAACCTTGTGCTGAGTTTCATTTGAAGAAATTTTCAAGTATATGATATGGTATATAATTTAAAATACTTATAAATAATTGTATAATACTTATTTTAATATTTAAAGTTGAATTTAAAATTAAAGTTAGTTTAGAACTATTTTAAAGTAATTAAAATAGTGTAATATCAGTGAAAGTATTCAAAAGATCGAGTTTCAAATCCCCGCTTCTTTCAATACCATTTTATAAAAGAAGGGCATTTAAAAAAATTTTTTTTAAAGATTTTATTTATTTCTTAGAGTGTGTGCGGGAGAGAGCATGAGCAGTGGAGAGGGGCAGAGAGAGAAGGAGAAGCAGACTCCCCAGTGAGCAGGGGAACCTGTTACGGGGCTTGATCCCAGGATCCCAGGACCCTGGGATCATGACCTGAGCTGAAGGCAGACACTTAACTGACCGAGCCACCCAGGCGTCCCTAAAAGAAGGGCATTTTAACGTCTTCCCCCATATATACACAGAAAGGAAGATAGGCCATCACCTCATGACTTAAAAATTAAATAATTTCTCCTTTATGAAAAATTCATTGCATGATTCTTATTTTTCCAGTTTTCCTGAGGACCAGTGAAAACATCACCCTAAGGACTGGCATCAGTTCTTGGACCAGCGTTTGAGAACCATCTGTTTTATTTTTCCAAACCTTAGCCTGGTCATCTGTAAAATAGTTAGCCTCTAGTCTGAATCTGGCAGTATTAGCACTGACCACGTCACAGTGTGTTAAGAGGCTTGCTGGGATGGTAGGTATATGTGCGCTTCGGAGTCCCAGAGCCAGGATTCAGTGAGAGAAGAGGGCAGAGGGATCTACACATCCCAGGCTGGCAGGGGCAGAAGTGGGTGAAAGTGGAATGCATGCTCCTTTTTTCCTTAGCAGTCCGGTGACTAGGCCCCCCACAGCCAGCTTGGTTTGGGGCTCACATTCTCAGAGGCTCTGAAAGAGCAGGAGCAGCAAAGAATAACATTTAGGTTGTGATCAGGACAGTAATATACAGGCACGGCTTTGGTTTCAGGGGCAGTGGCAGCCCCTTCCAAATAGCTCTCTAACTTCCCGCCTGTACCTGAAATTCTCATAAGTAAAATTGCTTGACATGCAATTAGTCTAGAACCCAAGACAAATTTTTTCTCAGGACCACCAACACAGAGTGCTTACTATTTGCCAGACACTGTCTTAAGTGTTTTGCCTAGATTTATTAATTTAATCCTCACAGAGTCCCATGAGGTGGTTGTGGTATCACTAGTTTCATTTTACAGAGGAGTAAACTAAGGTAAAGACGCCATGTCACTTGCCAGGGTGGCTGGTAGTAAAGAGTGGAGCCAGGATTTGAATTCCACAGTCCTTGCTTTTAGCCATCTGCAAGACTGCCTCCATATTACAGTGGAAGTGGTACCACCACACCCTTTCCTGCTGTGCTGAGGAGGAGGCCAGTGGGGAGCCAGAAGGCACTAGGTACAGCCCTTGTGCAGGAAAGGATGCCAGGAATGGAGACTGCACACCACAAAGGCAAACTTTGCAGACAACACTTCCATCTGGTCTACTCTGCCCGTGGTAGAGATAGTTGGGGGGTGGGGGCGGAAGGTAATGCTGATTTCAAACCTCTCACCAGCTGTCTTTTACCTGTTAGGTCTACCTAGAATCTTTATAGTGGAAATATTTTATTTTTTAAAGATTTTATTTATTTGAGCATAAACACACACACACACACACACACACACACACGACAGAGAGAGAGAGAGAGAGAGAGAGAGGAGCAAGGGGAGAGGCAGAAGCAGACTCCCCACTGAGCAGGGAGCCTGATTGGGGAGGGGGCTCAATACGGGACTCTGGGATCATGACCCAGGTGCCACTATAGCGGAAATATTTTAAAAGTGTCCTCTCCCCACACTGAATATGAAGTTTTTGACATACACTCACAATTTCTCTTTCACTCGATGACCCAGAAAGCTGTTCAATTTCCCCTTTGTGTAAAACCATTTGGTTTTTAACTTGTTGGTTCTCCCGGGCCACATCTCATATCTTGCCTTATGGGCTCCTCTTCCTTCTGTAAATAGCCCTGGGATCTCAGCTGTGTTCCCCAGCATGGGGCTGCCAGCAGGCAGGGAATGCAGGCCAGGGCAGCAGAAAGCCGAAGGGGGCCGGGGCCCTTCAGTGGAACCCGACACTTTAGTGATAGGAAGCTGGCTACAAAGCCCAAGATCAGGACCAGCCTCTACACAGACATTAATTATTCCCCAGATGAAACACGTGCCGTCTCTGGTGGCTTGATCTAGACTGGTTTGCATGGCAATTTCTTGGGTACCTATCTGCCTTCCCCACTGCAGTCTAAACACCTTTAGGGCAGGGATTACATCTGTTTTTCTCCCACAAAGCAAAAAACACCACACAGTAAGTATTCAACCAAGTTGTCACTAGTGGGACCCCTGCTTCCTGAAAATTTGACCATGCACTCACACATCACCGACAAGGCTCTAGAAAAGGAAACCTGCACCAGCCTGGGGAGGGGGTCACTTATATGGCCATTGGTGCAAGACGAGACTGGAGAGCTTTTCTTTCGTTAGTTCCCTGACACCCTCTGCTCTGCCCCACCTCCAAACCTTTGGCACAGAACAGTATCTATCACTGCGGCTTGTTCAAAGGCGGGTGAAGGTCGCTGCTGACAGGTTTCCTCAACACTTAGCAATTCTGGCGAAGAAATTCCAGAGCCTCTGTTGTTCTTACCATACCCCCACCCTGCCAGAGTCAAGGTCTCTCCTGTTCTGGGCATTTGCTCAACAATGCCGGTGAATCCTCCTCCCTAACGTTTGATTTGGCTCTATTGGAGTGGCTGACTTTGTTTGGAATTCTGTGAAGAACCTTCTAAAACCCAGTAGTCAAGAGAGGTGACCGATGTAGTGAGCGGCTCTCCTTTGCAGACAGAGACAAGCCCACAACGTCACACATGAGCACTCCTTTTTCCAGCACCGGCTAGGCAGGGCTGGTCCTTGTGACAAGCTTCGCAAAGCATGGTTGGCCAGCTGGGCTAGTTTAAGTCAGCATCACCAGAGGTTGGATAAATGGGCACCAGATGCTCGGTTGAAGCCTTCCCCAGCTGCTCATCAAAACTATCTGGTTGACTTCATCTCGATTCAGAATCTGCTCGCTCTCCAGAGTCCAAAATCTCAAAATTCAGTCTCAAACAGGAGACTGAAAAGCAAACAATTTCTGAAGAAGTTTCAAATATATTTATGGGAGTAAGGAGTGGGCAAAAAAAAATTTTTTTTAATCTGGGAGGTGGTCCTTTTAAAACGTCATACGAGAAAGATGAGGACTCTTAGCCTTCCAAATTGGAAGTGGCATTTAAATTTGATTTCCATTTTTCTTAATGTTAGAGAAGCTTTGAGACATTTCCTTTTTCATTCTCCAGCTCTTCGTCGGGTTTTCAGCCTATTTCAAAGACAATGCTGTCAATACCTACAGTTCACTGGAGCCTTTACAAGGCAACTCATTTGCCTAAAAGGTCTGGGAAGTCCTGTCCAGACAAAGAAATTACTAAGAGCATTTTCTTCAGGTAGAAAAAAGCGCAGTTTATTCACCCACAACTTCGGTTTCTTTGAGATGTTGAGTGTCCCTTTTAAGACTTAAAAGGCTGCTTTTATCTGGTAAAATCTCATCCCAGCTGGAGTCATGGGACCCGCTGATCTGGAGCCCTTCCTGATCCGCACGCAGAGCTATAGTGCTTCTGGTCTCCTGCTTTCTGGATGGGGATAACAGGATAACCCACAGCATTTACCCACAGGGTAAATCCAAGAGAATTCACCAGGCTGTCTTGTGCTAATAGGTGAACGAAATTCTCCCTCCAGCACTTTCTGACAGGGCATGGGGATTTTCTTGTGTCATCACACTTAAGGAGGGATTGTGTCACCCAGGTGCAGGTGTTCTTGGCTGTCCTTTACCTGTTGTCTCTTCATGTCACACACAGCCAAGAAAGCAGATGACAGGTTCATCTCTATTACACAGGGAATTACCGAGTGGTTGCCTAGCAACGCAGCACAATCAACACGGTGTCTGTTGTGGAATGTAGGGTGGCTGGCTTTCAAGAATGACTGTATTTGCATATTTCTTTTGGGCCTCTAGAAAAATAGGAATGTTTTCCCGGATTTAAGACTATTAGAATGGCCTTTTGTATTGTTTTACCCTAGAATTCCTTTTACAGTAGCCCATTACCGTAAAAAATGACAATTATCTGATCAAATCATTAATACAGCGATTACTTCAATTAAATTCAATTCAGTAAGCATCTTCTGTGCGCTGAATCCTATACTAGAAACTGTCAAGAGTTAAGAGGAAGAACAAGTGTGGTCCCTGTCTCAAGGAACTTCTGTGTTTAGTAGATGTGTATAAATCATTTGTTTACACGTGTGAAACAGACAGCTATGATGTGTATGGAAAATAAAGGTATTTTTATTTGGAAGAGTTCCTTTGTGTTTGATCAAAGGAATTTTTCACTTTTATTTAGATTCCTTCCTTTATAGCTTATAGCCACGATCAGTTCAAAAAGCTGCAATCAGTTCAAAATCACTTCTAAGACATAGCTCTTATTGGAATCTCAGTAATTAGCAGCTCTTACACCGCTCTTGTTGGAGTCTGACACTGCCAGTGTTGTTGGGTGGGGTGATGCTGCCCCGCGTCTATACCACAGGCTTTCTGCATAATTGCTGCCAAGGTGTTCACAGCCTCCCCACCTCTATTCTGCACCTTCCAGTTGAAAAGAAGCCCCTTGCCTTTCTTTGCCTACTTTGCAATAATGTCATCCTCCTCCCTCCACTTCAGGAGGGACTTTAGAATGTTCCAGATCTTGCATTAGGGAGTCTTCCAATCACTTGAGGGGAGTTCTTTCCCAGTGGGGAGATGGTTGCTAGACAGAGCCTGGGGTTTGAGTAGCCCCTCTCCCTGGAGTTGATGTGTTTGCTGGATTGGTTTCCCACCTTCCTCGGGAAGGTACCAGGGCATGGTGCAAAGTAACTGTTCCTGACAGCTTTGGCAGACAGTCCCGCGCACACTCATTAGCTACCCCTCCTGAGTGGCCTATATCCGGAATCCACAAAGAAAAGAGGAAGCTCTTGAGGCGCCAGAGTTCTGCCCCACCACCTTCTGTTTGCACGCTTCGGTTTCCGGCTCACCTTCTCCGGATCCCAGTGCAGGACCTGCGTCTTGCTCATTGCCTCCACCATCTTGTTCCCTCAGATCCTTTGCCATTGTCAAGAAATCATTCAGACCTCTTGTGTTCGCACGGAGCGCCTGACCTTTGCTTTCAGACCCAATGTCAGGCAGAAGAAAGGGGACAGAGGGGACAGGAGGACTGGACAAAGCAGACACTGTGTCGATATTTGCCTTATGCTTCTTTATTCCATCCTCACACCTTCTCCCTAGCTCCTCTGCCCAGTCCACAGAAGTGCGAATACCTGTCACACTACTGAGTACTAACATATTCTCATCCCAAGGCATCTTGTCACTTATGATCAAACCAACAAACATTGACTATGGGCTATGTGCCTCCTAAGGATTAGAGACACAGTAAAGAATAACACACAGTGTCTACCCCTACACAGGTCACAGATCGGTTCTGTTAAGTGCTGTAATGAGACTGGGAACACGGACAGAAGAGCAGTGAATTCAGGTAGAGGGGGGGAGTTCAGAACCCAACATGGGGGTTGAACTTAACAACCCAGAGATCAAGAATCCCATGTTCTATCAGCTGAGCCAGCCAGGTGCCCCTGTGTGAATCCATTTATACACAGATTTCTTTTGATAAATGCAATAAAATACTGTAAATATATTTTCTCTTAAGATTTTCTTAATACCATTTTCTTTTCTGTAGCTTACGATATTGTAAGAATACAGTATATAATACATACAATATATAAAATGTTTTTTTTTAAAGATTTTATTTATTTATTCGACAGAGATAGAGACAGCCAGCGAGAGAGGGAACACAAGCAGGGGGAGTGGGAGAGGAAGAAGCAGGCTCATAGCGGAGGAGCCTGATGTGGGGCTAGATCCCACAATGCCAGGATCACGCCCTGAGCCGAAGGCAGACGCTTAACCGTTGTGCCACCCAGGCGCCCCCTATAAAATATGTTTTAATCAACAGTTTATGTTACTGGTAAAGCTTCCAGTCAACAGTACTGCTATTAGTAGTTAAATTTGGGGAGAGTCAAAAGTTATACTCAGGGGAGCCTGAGTGGCTCAGTAGGTTAAGTGTCTGCCTTTGGCTGAGGTCATGATCCCAGGGTCCTGGGATTGAGCCCTCCATCGGGCTCCTTGCTCAGCAGGGAGCCTGCTTCTCCCTCTGCCTGCTGCTCCCCCTGCTTGTGCTCTCTCTCTCTCTCTTTCACAAATAAATAAAAATAAAATCTTTAAAAAATTATATTATACTCAGATACTTTGTGCAGGGGTCGGCGCCCCTAAACCCCTCATTGTTCAAGAGTCAAATGTATTTAGATACAGATAATATAAAAAACAAAAATAGAAATGGGATGGCCCTAAAAGTAGACCTCACTGTTCAGCGGACAGAGCCCAGGGTGTGGCATTAAAGATCTCAGTTGAATCCAGGCCCTGTCACTGACAAGCCAGAGTCCCCTGAGAAAGTCCCTTTACCTCTCCGAGCTGCTATTTCTCATTTATGAAATGGAGTGATGATGATGTCTGCCCTCCTTCCCAGGGTTGTGACAATGGAAGGGGATAAAATAAATATAAATAAAAATGCTTCGCAAACTGTAAAGTATCTGTTATTCTCTAGAGGGAAAGCTAGAAGAAATCACAGCTGCTCAGTCCCATCGCTGTGGCTCTCATAGGCTTGTAGCGTCTTCCCTGGGAGTGGTTCTGTGCCCACACATCATGACACCTTATGTCTCCAGCACAAATATGAGGCCTGGGACTGACAGAACCCATCCTGATGTACTACCTTGTCTTAAGTTACAGTGGAAAATTCGGTCTGATGAGACCAGTCCTAGAACCAGAGAGAATGGGCGATGGTGGCTAGATGGATGTGCGTGGGCTCACTGACATCTAGCATCGGTCAAATCCTCTTTGCCATTGGAAGCCAACTCCTCTGAACCACTGCTCATCTTAGAATCATTGCTGAGTTTTCCCCAACAATATCATTCTTCCTACCAAGAGCACTGGTGATGCAGCATATCTTAAAAGAGTGTTTCACTATTATGCCTGGGATTTTTTCCAAGCCATGGACACTTTTCTTCAAGTCTGATGCTGGCACTTTCTTGATCTTACCAGAAGGATCCTTCATATGCAGGGAGTGACAAACAACAGAACTTCTGAAACCAGGAAAAGCAGAGCTCCTGCTCCCGTCTGCAACCCACTCACCATTGGCACAAAAATATATTATGACAACAAAAGGCAGGCTATATTGTGTCATATCCTTGGAAAGTCCAGCGGGTGTCACTAAATGGTCATGACTTTGGCATTAACAATGTTTTGTAGCATGAGTGGCCTCCGCCAAAGTCCCAACCTCAGCAGCAAAGACTGCTCTCAGCCTAGGCATCCCTCACCCATCTCCCGAACTTTGGGCCGGATCCATCTAAGTGGGGAAGTTTTAAAGCTCTCTGGGTCGGATGATGATTAGAATTACAGTAGCAGATGGATTGGCTTTCTTTCTTTCTTTCTTTCTTTCTTTCTTTCTTTCTTTCTTTCTTTCTTTTTTTAAAGATTGGCCTTAAATTGATTTTGATATAAAGGGTCTGTTGACGTGTTGCCATTTCCCACTTAGAACCTTGTCCCTTCTCCTGTTTCAGTATAATATTTATCTCGCACATCTTGTGGCCTATGGCTCACCCATTCATGGCTACCTTGTTGTCCCTCTGTCTCATGGTCTCTCAGCAGCCTCCAAGGTGAAGGTCTTGGCCTCATGGGGGGCAGGGGGCATCACCTCCCATGTTCTGCCAGCTAGCCATACTGTAGCTCTCCTCCATCACACCTCTCCCCTCCCCTCCTGGGCTTTTCTCACATCCTCTTCCATTGGCCCTGCCCCGCTGGATGATGTGGACATAAGGGCCTCCGACCTGAAGCACCCAGGGCACTGCGGGAGCAGGGGGCGGGGGAGGGGGGCAGCGAGGACACTCCCCTGCTGCGTGTGCGTGTACACAGGTGTGGCTGGCACAGTGCTCTCTAGGACTGGGGCGAGGGTTGGTGTCTGTAGGCACCTGACCCACACACTGTTGCCTTGGAAAATGGGACTCCTTGGCGATGGGTCCTGCCCAAAGTCTGGAAAACAAGTCAGCAACTCACTTTACATCTTCAAATGGTGACAGAAACTGACTATAGAAACTGACTTTTATGGTCTAAGTATATTTTAAGTTCAAAACCAAATGTTCTGTTACCACTGTTACTTGTTTAAAATTCCTCTTTCAACATTAGCGTTGGCCAGTGAGGGTGCCTGCAGCTGGAAATACATGGAAACTCTATCAAATGAACACAAGACGTCACTTCTACACAATATGCAATTTCCAGAACAGAGAGGAAGCCTCCATAACATCAAGCAATCAACAGTCTGTGACAAAGGCAGGTCAAGGCTGAAGCAGAGCATTGGCATGAGTGTTCTTAAGAGATATGATTAGATGAGGGCCTCAGAGGGGAGGGGGGTGGGGGAATGGGATAGACCGGTGATGTGTAGTAAGGAGGGCATGTATTGCATGGTGCACTGGGTGTTATACACAACTAATGAATCATCGAGCCTTACATCGAAAACCGGGGATGTACTGTATGGTGACTAACATAATATAATAAAAAATCATTAAAAAAAAATAAAAAATAAAATTACAGGGAAAAAAAAAGAGATATGATTAGGTGCTCAGTGTTTAGTCAACGTGATGATACGTTGCTACCGTTTTCTCATAGTGGCTGAGACCAAATTACGAAGAGATGGTTTCTGGGTCTCAACATGAAGAGATGGTGCCCGGCCACAAGGAACCCTCATGTGCATTGATTGAACAATAAACAAACACCTGAGCAGGTCTTCTCTACCCATTATTCTGAATCTTCATTGATAAACCACTATACTGCATATGAACTTATGCATTTTGTAATGCACAGATTCTAAGTTAGTTTGTTATATAGACAGGAGACCCATGACATATTTTCCTGGGGCCTGACTTAAAGTGGTCCCTGATGAGCGCTGTGTATGGCCAACAACATAGTGAATTTCAAAAATATTAGAATATGAAGAAAACTTGATTGTCAAATAGTAGTGACTTAGAAAAGACAGAAACTGTTCTCTCACTTAGGTTACTTGTTCTGGACTGGAAGGAGGCTATGCTCCATGCGGTCATTCAGGGATCCAGCTTCCTCACACCCTCCTCTGTCATCTCCTAGGGCATCCTTCTCACTTGTGTGGTCAAAGCTGGGTCTCAGGCAAGTTCATGTTCTGGTTCAAGGGAAGGGGAAACAGTGTCGATCAGGCAGGCCCACCATCTTAAGGCATAGGTCTGGCCATCCCTTCTATTCATATAGTACAAACTAAGTCACATGGTCACACCTAGCTGCAACGGAATCCCGGAAATGCTGTCTTCAGCCGGGCAACTGGGGCCCAATTACAACTGTGTTACTGTGGAGGAAGGGGAAGAAGAATCTTGGTGAAACTCTAGTAGTCTCCATTTTAGGAACCCATTTGAATGAACCATATCAGTTGTCACTTTGTCCTAGAGACGTGTAAGAAAGCTTTAGTTTGTCACCTGGAGGTTGATTCCAATGGTTGTGGCACAAGTTTGTACTACCATTCAACAAAGTCCTCCTTACACTGTTACCTCTCACCTTGATGTATTTCACAACAATGAGCTTCTTTTCAGTATGAAGGCTGGTACCTATCTGTTGCTTTTTGCCATCCAGAATCCTTTCTCTTCTCCTCTAGTTGTACCCTGATTCTCCTATTGGGAACTCCCACTTTTCCATCTTCAAGGTCCTATACACAGAGTTGACTCTCTTCCTAGATCCAGAGGCAGGCGCGTGACTATAGCCTGGCCAATTAGGTCATCACCTTCCCCAGTGTATTACTTGGTGATGGACCTGTGACCCACTCAGAGGAATGAAGTGCAATGAAACTTTCACTGGGGATGCATAAAGAAAAACACTTGGCATTTTTTCCCTCCGCAAGTCTCAAACCAGAACATACAGGACTGGAGCGCTGGCAGCCATCTTGCCCCTACGCGAAGAGAATGTGAGGAAGAGCAAAGTCAAGAGATAAAGGTACATCCAAGTCCAGATAATATTGTTTGAGTTTCTGGGTCAAACTAGGCCTGATCCAGCACTATGCCTAGGTCCTTGGTCTTCTCAGTTAGGAGAGATGACATCCACCCCCTTTTAAGTCATTTAGAGTTGAATTTTCTGTCACTTAGTGCAACCAAGAAAGCCTTGATACGAGGGCCGTGAAGACTTGGTGTAGAGTGAGGAAAATTCTCTTGGGATATGTGTAGCCTAGCTCTGCCCCGGATCCCCTTAGCTGTCTAATTGCCGAATGGACACTGTTCTAGCCAGTGGTTCTCAACCCGGAATGGCTTTGTCCCCCGGAAGGTTTGGCAATGTCTAGAGACAGTTTTGATTGTCACAGTGAGGGGAAGGGGAGGGAGGGGATGCTACTGGCATCCTGTGGGTGGAGGCCGCATCCTAAACATCCTACAAAGCACAGGGCAGGCCCCACAACAAAGAATCTTCCAGCCCAAAATGTCGTCAGTGCTGAGGTTGAGAAGCCCCGCTAACCCCATGCAGAGTTCAAACACTCTGGAGTTACTCCCCAGTCCAAACACACTTGGGAAACTGAGCTTCCTGAAAGAGCTGTGTTCTCACCAGGGAAGGCCTCACCCTGAGACCCTCCAGGGCTTGTCAGCTCCAGGCAGAGTGAAGCAACTTGGTCCCAATTAAGCTCTTTGGGAAACTGATCCAAGAGGGCAACCATTGCCTAGTGGGGGTTATGAGTGCTTCTTGGCCCCCGGGAGAGAGAAAGGGGTGGCCTGTGACAAAGAGATTTATTTAAGGCCTTGGCGTCTTTTAAAGAGTGTTGGAGCTCTCTCTCTAATAGACTGAAAAAACGAGGCTTGTTTAGGTCTGAAATACCACTGTTATCCTTAGCACGATAAATGCTTTTTACTGAAATCTAGAGAACCAGGGGTCTCTCTACTCCCTGTGTCCTCCGTGCTGAGGGAGGCGGGCTTTTCTAGAAGCTCTGACTGTGGAATGCCTCTGCTTCCCAGGCTCCCATCCCCACTTGCATTCCAGCCCACGCCTCAGCTCAGCTGGGTCTTTTCTGAGAGCTTCCTGGTGGGTGTCTGATCTGCAGACCAGTGCTCTGAAGACTCTGGACTTTCTGCAGAACCCCAGCTCCTGCCTGGTCCTGGTACTTTCTCTCCACGGTCTGCCCTCCTCTACAAGCCTGCCTCCTAAAAAGGGACGGAGCTACCCAACCTTTCTGCAAGGACGATGAGAGAGGGGTTGCAGAGGCAACTTGATGATTTTTTTCCCCGATACTAATGAATAAGACCCTTAAAGCACTGATCAGATCACGGCTCCAGCAACCCTGGGGAATTTAGATTTTTTTTTTTTTTTTTTTTAGCAGAAATGTCCCCCCTGGTGTTCAGTCTGGCTTTGCCCAGACCCCTCCCCCACTTAGTTGACTGCACAAAGCTTTCGAAAAACAGCTTTTGTTTCTAGGCGGAGCTGTATCCTCCCAGGAACCCGTCCTCCAGCCCATGCAGCCTGCAGACCTCAGGCCTCGCCTCCCCCTCCAAGGGTGAAGTCAGGCCAAGACCGGGTGAAGAATTCAGAGGGTGTGGGTGTTTTGCTGGGGACAAGGAGTCCCTTTTTTTTGTTGTTCTTGGTGTCGCTTCCAGACAGATAGGAAGGAAAAAAGTAGTAAACATTCTTCAATTCTGGACAAAAGCTGAGACAACATTTTCTGCAGGAACCTCCCTGTGGGTCAAGGCTCTGTCATTGGAGGTGGGGGGTGGGAAATGGAAGACCCAACTTCCCTTGAGAAAGTTTGAGTTCAGTGAAGCCAACCCCTTGAATATGGGGTGTAATCAAAATACCACTCAACTCTTGCCTCTCGCCGTCCACGTGAGCTGCTCAGCAAGGGAGACACGCCCCTTCTGTTTAGGCTCAGGTAAGGTAAGGTCATTTTATGTCACAAAACCCATGATCCATTGAGAGAGGAAAAGCATCCAGTCACAGGGGAGCCTGCCTGGCTCAGCGATTGGAGTCTGCAACTCGATCTCTGTGTTATGAGTTCGAGCCCCACATTGGGTGTACAGATTACTTAAAAATAAAATCTTTAAAAAAACCCAAAAAAGCATCCAGTCATAGAAATGACACTTGTCTCCCTTCAGAGAAAAGAAATCTTCATCCTTCTGCTCTCAGGTCTGTAGTCAGGGCTGCTGGCCTGCAGGGAGGGGGCTGTGGCAGGCTTTTGTCTTTTCCTTACCTGACCGCTTCCCCTTCCTTGCTGGTTGCTTCCAAGGTCTGAGTGGGAAGGACTGGGGCGGGGGCGGGGGGTATGTGAGAACAGGGGAAAAGGGCAATTCTTTTTTTTTTTCTTCTTTTTTTAAGATTTTATTTATTCATTAGAGAGAGAGAGAGCGAGCACAAGCAGGAGGAGCGGCAGGCAGAGGGAGAAGCAGGGTCTGCACCGAGCAGGACCCTGGGATCGCAACCTGAGCTGAAGGCAGACGCTTAACTGACTGAGCCACCCAGGGGCCCTGAAAAGGGCAACTCGTATGTCACAGTGGAGCTGCCAGCCCTCTGGGCACAACAGATGGTGAAAGCTGTTTCTTGGGCGATCTCCCGATCCCCCCGGCTTCTTCAGAGATCCCCATCTCTGAGGCTCTGTCCCAAGGGTCCCATCTGCATCTCCCTTCCAGGTAAACCGCTGGTAACTACATCTTCGGCCCCTAGGCAATCTGCAACCCCTTCCAGCTTCTTCCTGCTAAGATCTCTTTACTGCTTTTGGAGGCGCTACAGGGCTTAAAATGAACCCACGCTGGACCTCTCTCCCACAGCCTGCATCTCGTCCCTGGGAAGCACTCACAGGGCCCCCGGCCCAGTCCCAGAATAATGCATCCTCTTGGCACAGGCCTGTGGGGGCCCAGGGCTCCGGATGGTTACATGGAAGCCCCCAGCTCGAGGCTGGCGATGACGGTGGTAGGGCGCCCACCCTGTTAAAGGTGGGACTCACAGGACACTTTACTCTTGTAGAAGGTTTCTATGTCCAAACCCTGCTGTTCTCTACACTCTGACCCTTTTCATATCCATGATAGGCTGAGGGGCCCAAGTGCTATGAGCCAGTTCTCCGTTGTTTCCTTTGTAACTGCTGCACATGGGGTCTGCTCTCTGATACGGGGAGAGCCAGCCTCCAAGAGGGCCCCCAATTGTCCTCACCTCCTGATTTTCTCCCCCTTGTGTGGGCTCCTCCCTCCCTGAACAGGGCTGACCCTTGTAACCAAGCACCTGCTATCACAAACACGATGGTCTATGACTCCTAAGCTAGGTCACTGCGTGGGTTTAATTGTGTTCCCCACAAGCACATGTTGGAGCTTTAACTCCCAGTCCCCGTGAATGTGACCTTAGTTGGAAAGTCTTTGCAGGTGTCATCAAGGGCACAGTGGATTAGGACAGGCCCTAAATCCAATGACTGGTGTCCTTCTAGGAAGAGAGACAGAGAGCAGACAGACACAGGGAGAAGGCCATGTGAAGACAGAGGCAGAGTGTGGAGTCATGCAGCCGCAGGCCAAGGAACACCTGGGGTTCCCAGAAGCTGGAAGAGACAAGAAAGGATTCTCTGCTAGGTCCTTTGGTGGGAGAGCTAGAACTAGGATCGAGACTCCCCACTTCTGGTCTTGGATCGTGCTTCCTGCTGACACCCTGATCTCACACTGCTCGCTTCCAGAATCATGAGAGAGAAGATATCTGCTGTGCTAAGCCACCCTGTTGGTGGTACTTTGTCACAGCAACCCTGAGAGACTAAAAAAAGACGTTGTGATTTCCGCCTTGCTCTCTCTCACCTCACTCATCCTAAGGGAAACAGGCTGCCATGCCGTGAGGACATTCAAGCAGACCCATGGAGTGGTCTGCATGGCAAGGCACCGAGGCCTGTCAACAGCCGGCGCCAACTTGCCACTACAGGAGCGAGGAGCCTTAGAAGCAGGTCCCACAGCCTCAGGCAGGCCTTCGGACAGCGGCAGCCCTGGCTGACATTTGACTGCAGCCTCCCAAGAGACCCGGAGACGGAACACCCAGGGAAGCTATTCTCCAGTTCCTGGCTCCCAGAAACTGTGAGGGGACCAATGTTCATTATTATTTTAAGCTACCAACTATTGAAGTAATCCGTTAAGCAACAATAGATAAC
Source organism: Ursus arctos (assembly GCF_023065955.2). Classification (NCBI taxonomy): domain Eukaryota; kingdom Metazoa; phylum Chordata; class Mammalia; order Carnivora; family Ursidae; genus Ursus; species Ursus arctos. Next base: position 24,296,480 of record NW_026622930.1, read on the forward strand.
TAAGACTGATGTCTATTATACTGGGGCCTTGGGACAACCTGAAACAGGAAGCGTGGCACCATGGAAGCCTCATACATTGCTCAGAATGGTCAGGGGCCTCAGTGCCATTCTCTTTGGGGACATTTCCACCCGTGGGTTCTTCAACCATTTGTGGTTAGATGTCCCAGTTATTCCTTTACCAGGGAGCACCTTCCACGTGCTGGACACCGTGTTAGGGGCTGGGGCCGTAGGTGGGAACAGTCCTGTTCATGGCCCACCACCATGATGGCCATCCCCCTGCTGGTGGGCAGTTAGGGGCAAGAAAGACTGCCCTCATCTGCAGAGGCCCGAGGAGGAGGGGGCATGGGGACATTAGGGGGAGGAGCCTTCAGCACTGAGATCCTGCCAAGGCAGGAAGAGCACGAAGTTCCAGGGTCCACAGAGTAGTGGGAAGTGAAGCCGGAAGTAGCCTCTCCACCTCCCCCCTCCGCTCTCGGTTGTGCTTCCCGAACTGCACAGATGCTGGTTCACAGTACCAGGGTCTCTGCAGACACTTGGAGGCCAGGATTCGAATCCTGCAGGGACCCTGTTGCTTGGATAATAGTGTCTTTGTGGAAAGATGGGAGCCCAAAGTCTCCGGATCTTGTGTCTGCTGTACCAACTTGTCTAAGTCCCTCCCTTTGGGGATCCTTTGAACCATGACACATCAGCCACTCACTCTGAAAAGCCTAAGGGTGAGAAGGCTGGCCCTCCCCTGCCTTAGCCCTCCGTACTGGTATTTTCTAGAACGGTTAGAGCAGATTTTGCCACCTATAGGAGTCAACCGGGCTGGTCCCTCCACAGGTCCACCTGCACACCTTGCAGGTAAGAATAGCGGTCCTTTCTGCAGCATTTACTCAGCAGCAAGTGATTTCTGTAATCTTCACATCACCCTCCGAGGCAGGGGATCAGGGCCCACATTTGGCAGTTCGGGAGAGTGAAATTCAGGACCGAGCTCAAGGTCACAGGGCTAACGACAGGCAGAGCTGGGATTCCAACCCAGGCCTGTCAAACCCTAACACGACTCGTGTCCACTTGCCTCTCCCTGCCCCAGAGGGTGACTCCGGGGGCATTCAGTCTGAGGATTAAAGCCAGGGCCCCAGGAACTGGGGTTTTCTCCAGCCTCAGGGGATTACCATGGGGGGTAGACACAGGCAGTGAGGCTGCAAAGAGTGGTGCAAAGAGAATGGGGTCTGAGGCCCGGCTGCCCAGGTTTGCCCCCTAGCTTCCCCTTATGCTCCTAGCTGCTGATTCCTCATCCAAAAATGGGTATCAGAGCACATACCTCCTTGGGTTGTCGGGAAGATCAGATGAGATAATGCATGGAATTCATGAATAGAGTAAACAGCCCATAATGCTTTTCTTCTCTGAATGTTATTATTGACATCACTGTCCCTCCATGGCCACCAGACTCTTCGATCAGGTCAGTATTTGAAAAGGGACAAATTTAAATGAAAACAGATATAAAGCTGGAGGCTGATGAAATTTGTGGCTGGAAGGTTGTTTTCTGCTTTTGAGAGGGATTCTTTTCCAGCTCCAAGACAGCTCCCTGTGTAAGGTGATGAGTGTGATTAATTGCAATCAGCTCCTCTCCACATAATGAGGGAAGTTGGATGTCACCCTGTGGCTTCCGTCCAGGTGAGTGCAGTTACCCATTGTGTCCACAGGATGTCGCTAACAATCACGCTTCGACTACCTGCCGCCAAACCAAAATGTTCAGGGCATGGAACTCAATAGCAGACTCCCATTCAGGGGCTGAGCAGACTTCAGCAACACCCTTTGAAACAGTTCTTGACATCGCAACCCAGTGTAAGTAGAAGGGGGGTGTGGTGGCCAGGAGTGACTTGGCCTGGAGAACCCAGGTGGTGAGGTGCCGAGCTCGAGGAATACCAGGGTCTCCTGCCTCCCAATTAGGTGTGCCAATCCCACATCTGTCCAGTGTGTGTAAGAGGCTGGGTGGGGACAGGAGCCTGGTTTCTGGGTCTCTAGGACGGCCCCCTCTGGGAATGTGATTTGAAGATGGAGGTTCAGGGGACCCGTGGAGGGCCTCTGCTCCTTTCCCTTGAGCCCTAGGCCACTCTCTAGGCCCCATAGGCTGCCTTCGGATTTCTGCTATTTTAATGGCAGGAACAATGGAATTAGCAATTCATCCTTAGACTAGGAGGTGCTCCCAAAGCCAGCCCCTCAGAAAAATGCTTCCTCCTAGCCCCTGCTCCTGAGCAGAGGGGTCTTCCTGGTTCTCGGGGAGCCTGGGCAGTGGCTAACACAGGCGAGGAGAGGCTGTCAGCCAACACGAATTTCTCCATCCAGAATCATGGGTAGGAGCCTGCTCTGATTGGAAGTGAAGCACGAGAGATCTAAGTCCCGGCCCAGGGGTCTCACCTGCACAAAGGGAAGGCCGTTCTGAGGGCCGAGATGTCTGTGGAGGGCCCCCCGCATGTACACGGTAGATGCTCGGGAAGCCCCGTTCCCATCTCCTCCCTTGCTTCCTCAGAGTCTGCTAGAAGGGGCCAGCCTAGCCCCATCCCAAGGCATTGCTCTTTCTTTCCCGATGATCTGGCGCTCTGTGATGTCTTTCCCTTCCCTCTTCATTTTGGCAGAATCACCTCTCTGCAGAGGAGCTGTTTGCCCTGGGCTCAAATCCACAGGACCTGGAGGGCCTGGCCTCCCAGCTCCTTGGCCTCAAGGAAGTCGGCCTCGGCCTGAGAAGCAAGCAATGCGGTAGAGAGCAGAGCATTTCCTCCTCCGTGAAAAGGCAGCAGGAGAGAGGGAAGAGGGCCTCCGGGCACTGTGCATTTGGACTGAGGTGGTCAGCAGAGGAGTCTAGGGAGGGGTGCAGCCTTCACACCTCCCCCTGGTCGACCTGGTGCAGGTAGGAGCACGCCCACCCCTACTCAGATGTGGAAACGATGGGAGGGAAGGGAATGCCCAGGACTAGGGAGTGCGGGGTTTTTTGGAGAGCTGTTGGAGGTAGGGACGGGGACCCAGAGAGGTACAATCAGCCTGGGATTGATTCGTTTTTATTGCTTTTTAAAATATTGTGAATAATCTATGTTCATTGAAAAAAAGTAGAAAACACAGATAAGCCAGAGAAGACAACAAAAGTCATTTCTTAGCAACTTGGCAAATATCCCTTTTCTATGCTTTGATACATAGAGAATACTTTTGTTTCATCAATAAAATGTTTTCTTGCTGTACATTGCTTGAAACCTGCTTTCTTGGGACACCTGGCTGGCTCAGATGGTGGAACTCTTGACCTTGGGGTTGTGAGTGCGAGCTCCATGTTGGGCGGAGAGATTACTGGAAAAAAAAAAAAGAAGAAGGAGAAGAAGAAGAAAAGAAAAAGAAAAAAAGCCCTGCTTTGTTGCCTTTTTCAATCGAGCAATATACGAGGACGTCTTTTCAGGCCAGCAGGTAAGCTTCATCGCTATGGATGTTACCAGCCTGGGGGTGTTAACCGGTGATTGGAACTTGCTCCTGTCACCCTGCCCGGTTCTCCTTGGCAGCAAAAATGACCCAGGCTCCTGCACGAGGCTTGGGACTGGACGTCGGTCCTTGGGTAGTTGGGGGAGGTTGGAGACAAGCAGAATAAGGACCTGCCTTCCCAACAGAACCCTGATGATCTTGACCACTTGAGGCCCTGGCAGAGCAGAGCACCAGGGAAGGGGGGATAAACAGAGGACAGAGCTGCATGGAAGGGGAGTGCGAGTGAAGTAAGTGGGAGCCAAGGTTGCCCAGCACTTCAGCCCACAGGCTCTGGAGTCTGACAAGGACCTGGTTTCTAATCCTAGCTTTGGCGCTAACCAGCTGTGTGACCTGGATCAAGATACTTAACCTCTCTGAGCCTCTGTTTCCCCTCCTGTAAATCACAGTGGTACCTACCTTATCAAGTGAAAATTATGTAAGATCACATATGGAAAGCAGTTGGTGCCCTGCACCGCGAGTACCCAGTCGATGGTAGCCGGAGTTACTTCTGTCATCATCAGGTAAGTGGGCCTGGAGAGCTGGGGGACAGCTGTGCATAGAAGATGAATGTATGTTTCTCCAAGTCCATAGCTATGGCTACGTTTTCTGTGCAGGGCCAGGTGTGGGTGTGGGTAGCTGGGATCTAGAGAGGAAGTAACGGGAAAGGGGGTTAGAGGGTGAACGCTTATCCACAGAGCTCCTTTGAAATCAGGGAAAGGCTCTGGTCACCCTTCCAGTTCAGGAACATGTTGGACCTGTCCATACCGCACCTCCCTCTCCCGTACTTACTGCGCTGGCAGAGGCCCCCCCTCCTCCTGGGGGGTGCAGGGCCAAGGTCTCCAGCGGGTTGTACGAACGAAGTAGTGGTGCCTACACCTGTGTTTGTGCAGGTCGGGGAGAGACGCTTGTATTCAGCTGCAGGACCCCGGCCCCGGGGAATAGGTGGAGAGGGGATGGTCACTGGAGAATCACTGCCTGGCTGCCAGACCACGTCTCCAGCGAGCAGAAGGGGACAGGTACTAGGACCTTGAGCAGCTGGGGACCCGATGGACATCTGGGTCCACCCTTCAGGGGAGCAGGTGCCCCGTGGGCCGCCTTGCCGGCACGCCGGTAGCCTGGGCCCTGGACCAGGCCTCCCCCTTCCCGTGCGGCTGCTAAGAAGGGGCAGCTTCCAAGGGCGGAGTGCTGTGCTCCCCGCAGTTGGGCTGGTGGTAGATGATCAAGAATGAGTGTGTCTGCCTGTGTTCTTTTAACTCCTCCAGAAAGTCACCAAGGGGTCTCCATTACAAGCGGTCTTGAGCCCAGTATGATTTTCTCCTACAACTGAGTCTACTCCCTGGATGGCTTCCAGTGTTCAAGCTGATGACAATCGCCTGTCTTTGCAATTGATTTCCTGGAAGCCGCTGGCCGGCCGGCAGCCACATGATGGATATGTGCTAGGGGGACCGGTGTGGCCAAGCGGGGCACAGGAGGCTGTAAGCCACCCTCCCCACATCATGGCAGGGTCTGTCAAACGTTGGACGCGTGCCCTTCTGCCCACCCTCTCCACCTTGAGGTAGCAACGGCTCGAGAACTATCCACACATGTGCGCCAAGAGGCACGGGCGGGGATGCTGGCTGCAGAATCGTGTGCGTGGAAAAGAACCAGAGACACCTTATCTGTTCATGGGGGATGGGAGGGACTGCCGCATTCTGAATGTGAAGGGCGTCCCCTGGAATTGTGCGGGGCCACCATTTACCAGAAAAGACTTTTGATTCGTGCTCCCCAGAGTTAGGTGAGCAACGGGGACCCCGAGTGAGGGTGTGAGTGGAAAGGGCGTGATTGAATCCACAGTGTTGCATCCATGTGCAATATAGTGCAGAAGTTTAAAAAAAAAAAACAACCAACAAGGATGCTCCGTATATGTTGACGTGAGAAAATGTCCAGCATGCACTGTTACGGGGAGACAATTGCAGAGCAATGTGGTCAACAGGGTAGTATTTGTGCAAAAGCAAAGAAAAACAAAGCCCCTGGCACCATACCCCTGTACACATGGATGTACACGTGAGTGCGCGCGTGTGTGTCTGTGCGTGTGTGCATGTAAATGCTTGGCAAAAGCCTGTGATGACACACCACGTAGTGCTAGTGCAGGTTCCTGCTGGGGAAAACGGTGATAACTGATGAGAGATGGGAATCAAGGGAACTTTCACTTTTTTCTCTTTACCTCTGCGTTCACATTTTTCTTTAATGGAGAGAAAAATAAATAGTGTAAAGAAAAGTGCCCTCCTTTCCTGTGTGCTTCTTGCCTGACTCACTCATACACCACAGCCGTCACCAAATTCCTGTTCCTTAGCCGTAATTCTGGGGACAGTGAGTCCCTCCAATGTCCCTTACTGTTTCCTCTCCAGGGGGAAGTCCTGGGTAGGAGAGCTGAGTGTTGCCTGGACTCCATCCAAAGGCCCCTGGGACAAGGGAGAGGGCCAACAGGAGCCCGACATCTGTCCTGGACTTGGGACCCGGGTCTTGCCCTGTGGGCTCATGTTTTCCAGGAGACACTGTGGAGACAACCCGTGGAGGTGTGAAGCCCTCCTCTGCGGGCCGTGCAGCAGGGGAGACACGTGGGGAGGAGCCCAACAAGGCTGAGGGGGTACGAAGGGTGGAGTCATGTCAAATATAGCTCCTTCCTCTGGGGGGCGGAGTGGGGGGGCTGCCAAGCCAGGCCCTATGTGTCTGCTAGGCCTATCATCGGCCCAACCCCAGTCGCCCGGGAGCCTCTGCTTCCTCCTTCCTGTTCCTGAAGGAGGGACAGGGAATGAGGGCAGGACGCATGGATCACGCAGCTCTTCTGTGCCAGGAGCCTACCTACGTTCTTGACACTTAGCTCATTCACACCTCTGCACCACGCCACCCTGTCGGTGAGGCTCACGGGCATGCGGGTGGGCGCTCCTTGGCCGCACAGCCACAGAGCAAACATGGAGCTGAGATCTGTGCCCTGGTCCCTCTGCTCCCACCACACCCCAGGGCAGCTTCGCAGCTCGGCAGGCTTCAAGGAGGTGGGCTTGTCACTCACTCCTGGAAAGCAGAGAAAGCAGTGATGGGGGGAGCCGGTGGGAAGGACCTAGGCGAGGAGCGCAAGGGGAAACCAGTCTCCAGGGCCTTCTGAGGGCTCCCTGCAGCTCCCTGGCCAGCTCTGCAAGGGGGCTGCCTCCCAGAGCCTCCCGGCTTTCTCCTGGCTTGTGCTGGCTTCACTCACTGAGCTCGGACCCTGCTCTCCTGGAGGGAGGGCCGGCTAGGCTTTGCCCCGGCTCATGGATTTATCCGTCTTTCCTCTGGCATCCCCTCTCCTGTCCACATGGGCAGGACCCCTTCTTCTAACCCTTCTTCTAACCCTGCCAACACCCTTTAGCCAAGATTGGGTTTTCCATGATAGCAAATCAGCAAAATCCGATGGTTAGTACGGCTCGGATCCCGGCTCTGCCATCACCAGCCATGTGACTTAGAGGATGTCTCCGAACATCTCCCCGTGTCAGTGTCTTCATCTGTGAAGTAGGGATGATGATGGCATCGCCACACGCAAGGACCCAGAGCAACTCCTGGCCGGCGGTTCGAGCTCTGTATGTCTTCACCGTTCCTGTCTCTCTTCCTCCACAGGCGTCCTGAAGGGCGGGTCATTCTGCAGACCCCAGCCTGGGAGGAAATCAGAGTGGGCTGGATGGAAACCAGCCCGTGGGCCTGATGAACGGCCATATGGTGCTTTTCTCAGAGCCGTATAAGGGAAGAACAAGTTCATATGCCAGGTGGGGAGCTGATGGAGGCCAAGAGGGAAATAAAAGAGACGTGTTTTTAAAAAATGCTCTTTTTGCTCCCTATCTTTCTCCAAAGCCTGTGGCCTCCCATAGCTCTCTGTCAGGTTTGCAGGACGCCACACGGGGAGGGAAGGCAGGGGTGTCTTTTCTATAGGCAGGGAATTCCCGGGCATCTGTGGAAAAGCCCCCACAGAGAGGTGGGGCAGCGGGGGGTGGGGGAGGCAGTGGCCAGTGGCCAGCCCATCCTCGGAGAGACGCGAAGGGCCTGGTGCACGGCCGAGCTCAACCACCACCAGGGCCCGCGAGGACGCGCGGTAGCAGCTGTGGGCAAAGCCAACGTGAACGTCTCTAGCCAACTGCGTTTTCTTTTGCTTGCTTTCTCCCTGCAAGAGACCCTTAAGGAAATGAAGTATTTTTTAGTAAGAAACAACAACAACAACAACAATAATAATAACACTCAGAACCCTCACAGTTAGCCCTAATTCCTTTTCTGGAACATTTGTATTTCTCCGGCTTCCCCCCAGGCCGCCCCTGAAGATGAGGGTATCTGTCCTGCTCACCACCGTGTCCTGATGCACGGAGCCCGTACAAACGATTGATATGTATTTGTGGACGGGATGATAGAAGGGGGATCCGAAAACCTGCAAGACCTAATGAGGGCTCTCATGTGTGAACGGGTCTCCCATTATATGCTTTCATGGAACCTGCTACTTCTCATGACTCTTACCACATTTTGTAATTACTAGGAATTTGTGGAAATATTATGTGGATGCCAGTTTCCCTCTGAAGGCCGCGCCTGTTTTGTTTCTCCTTGTCTCTCTTGTGCCTGGTACCGCGCCATGTACGTAGCAGGTGCTCTGTACGTAGCAGGTGCTCTCCAAACAGTAGCCATATGAGTGAATTAATGAATACATGCAAAAGGCACTCAGAGGCTTTCCACGGTTCCCAGGGGCTCAGGGGACTCTGAGCTCGAGCAGAGCACTGAGAGGCAGTGGAGGGGACTGGCTTGGCTGCTGGGGTTCAAACCCAGTCTGTTGTTACTAGCTGTGTGGCCTTGGATGGGTTACTTAACCTCTGTGTCGCCTTGCTCATCTGCACAGTGGGAATAGTCACAGTAGTCACTTCATACGGCTTTACGAGGATTAAATGAGTAATATGTAGAGAGTGCTTGCAGGTGTGACTGGCACATGTGAAGCTCTGCCAGAAACTACGTCTTATTGTTATCAAAGTGCCTGGCAGTGAGGTCCCTCTTGGTTTAACCCTGGACTCTGTCCAGGGATCAGCTTCTGGAGAATTCTCTCTGGTAGACTTGGGTAAGAACTAGACTCTAGGAAGTAGCCCAGGGTTTACATTTGGATTGACTCTCCTAGGATTTGCCATCCCCACCTGCCCGGGGGGCCTCAGCGATGGTCCTATGCAGCGCATTTGGGTGTGGGGCCTGGCTCCCACCCCTCTGGCTGCTCCCCACTGCATGGAGCTGGCGTTGCTGGCCTTCCCTCACCGCCCGCCTGGCATGGAGCTGACTCACCGCCAGGAGGGGTGGTGATTAGCATGCAGGGCAGGTACTGGGAGGAAAGCTGTCTCCATGCAACAGCTCTTGATGTGTTTCTCTGATTAATGTGGCAGAGAGAACATTGCAGCTTTTTCCTGAATGGTCGCCACGTGGAGCCGGAGTCATTAGCATCACGTCTCCCGCTTGCCATGACCTGCTGACCACCCTAAGTAGATAAAAATGAAAATGGCCAAGACAGCTGCAAGGCTCAGAAACAAACTGCCTGGTGGCTCTGCAGAGTCTTTTATGTGGAAGGTTCCGGAACAGCCCCGCCTTCCCCATCCCCTGAAACCCCTGTAAAGCCGTCCTTTGAGTTTCTGCTTCTCTAACTGCCGGTTCCCGGGGAGGGCAGAAACCCTTTCTCGGGAACGGAGCCCAAGTGTGAGCAGTATCAGGGCCTCCCCGCAGGTGTGTGCCCCAGGTGAAAGAAGATGGGAGGAGGGAAAGGGGATCCAGGGAGAGGGCTGGACGGGGCAAAGGACAGGACGGGGGGTGTGGAGGGAGCTGGCGCCGAGGGGTCTGCACTGGGGCAGAGGGGGTGGCTGGAGTGAGGACCGGCGACCCGGAGTTTATCCTGAGGGCAACGGGGAGTTACCTGGGATGGAGGGAGGGTATCGTGCAGAGTGTGCAACAGGATGTTATAAAGGTCCCTCTGTTCCCGCGTGATCGATGTTGGGGACCCAACGTGGAGGTGGGAGAAGAGTTAGGAGGCCATTGCCATAATCCCGGCAGGCGATGACGCCGCCTTAATGAACACCGCACATTCCCCAACGGCCTTCCTCCACCCTGGGAGCTGGAGCATCGGTTTGCAATTTCTGTAGGACAAAAACTGAGACAACCAACCACCTTACAGCCTCCCAGGGATGGGAGTGATGATAGGAGGGTATGTCTTTGATTTTGCTTAGGCCCCAGGGGGTTGAAGTCAGGTTGCCATACCATTCTGACTTGTTGGTTTTGGATTTGTTTTTAAAGATTTTACATATTTATTTGAGGTGGGGAGGGGCGCAGAGAGGGAGAGAGAATCACAAGCAGACTCTGTGCTGAGTGTGGAGCCCAACATGGGGCTTGATCTCACGACCCTGAGATCATGACCTGAGCAGAAATCAAGAGTCAGATGCTCAACCAACTGAGCCACCCAGGCATCCGGAGGTTTTGTTTTCTAAGTTGTCCCTCTCCTTCTCTGAGTCTCAGTTTCCCCAGCCAGGCCCTGGGAGTTGGGGCAGGGAGGTAGAGCCTGGCTCCCGGGCTCCCTGGGAAGAATGATGATAGGACAGGCACAGCAGTTCTCAGCAAGCGCGAGCCCATGCCAGCTCCATGCCCCCACCCCTGTGCCTCTGCCACCGCCGCCTCCACCACCCGCCAGCCCGAGAGCGGCCGCCTGCCAGAAAGCAGGCCCATGAACTCAGCCCAGGCTGGAAGGGAATGAGCAATGGCGCTAATTGCGGAGCCGGCAGGAGAGGCTGGGAGGAGGCAGCGGAGAGAGAGAAATCATCTTGCGATGCGCCAATTACTGATCAGCTGGGACATAATTGCGGGGCTGCCATCCCGGCTGCTGGAGGTACCAGGCCTCCCTCTCGTTAATCAACGATAATCCAGAATTACGACCCTTAATGACTTGCAAAGACACTTATGCACACACGCACACATGCTCTCACACGGACACAAGTAATTGATAATCAACCATGTAATTTGAAGCAATAATTCTGTCCGGGCCAGATGACAGGCTCCACCCTGCCAGCAGAACGGAACCCAAATCACAGCCGCCCGCCGCAACGGGGGGCGGCCTCCCTGGAGAAGGGGGGCTCCTTCCTGTCTCCAGAGTGGGTGCCGAGGGGCCTCCGTTGTCTCCAGGCAGTAGGAGCGTGGAGAGTTGTTGTTTCCTACTTCTGCACGTTGTTACTTGCAGCATTTGCAAACCTCATTGCCCACGCTCGTCCCTAAACCGAGGGTCTCAAGCCTCAGTATGCATTCACATCACCTGGAGAGATGGTTAAAAATGCGGATTTCTGGGTCCCACCCCCAGGAGATTTAGACTTCGAAACATGTAGGAGGCAGGAATTGCCTGTTGATAAATGCCCCCAAGTCGTTTGGATGCCGATGGCCCACACACCACACTTAGAGAACTAATGCTCTAAACCAGTGACTCTTGACCCTGGAAGAACACCGAAGGAAATTCTGATGTCTGGGCTCAACCGCAGTGGATTCAACTGGCATCTGTCCTCCCAACCTGTCCTGTTCTCTCTACCTTGGGAACCACTACCTGAGTCCTCTCAAACCGTAACAGGCATAGGAATCACTTGGACATCTGTCAAAATGCCAGCTCTGCTGCTGGGGGGGTGGGGAGGGTGTCCTGCCTTCCTAAACACATTCCCGGGGAGCTGCTCTTCCTCTGTTCCAGGCCCAAGCACGTGAACTCAGGTGCCAGAAAGTCCCGTTTGGGAAGCTCTTCTGGGAAAGGCCCCGTGCTGGGTCTGCAAAGGTGAATCTGACCCAGTTTTGTTCAGGTGGTTGACGATTTGCAAGTGTTAGGTTCTCGTAGGTTCCTGAGAACAAGACAAGCTTAGGCTGGTCCATAGAGTGCACAACTCTTGATCTTGGGGTCATGAGCTCGAGCCCCACATTGGGCATAGGGCTTACTTAAAAAAATGGGGCAACTCTGTGGCACAGTTGATTAAATATCTGACTCTTGGTTTTGGCTCAGGTCGTGATCTCAGGGTCATGAGATCAAGACCCATGTCAGACTCCACATGAGATCAAGACCCATGTCAGACTCCACACTCGGCATGGAGTCGGCTTGGGACTCTCTCTCCCCCTTCCTCTGCCCCTCCCCCACTAAAATAAATAAATTTTTTTTTTTAAAAAGAAAAAAAACGAGCTTAGGCTAACTCAGGTGCTGGGGCCCTAGGAAGTAGGAAAAATTGGTGCCTGCCCTCAAGGAAACAAGATACAGTAAATTCTTGTGAATCCAGGCCCAGAACATGAAGGTATCATTGGGCAAGAGGGCCCAGTAAGACAAAGCACGGGCATGGGCCTTGTGGCGGGGGTCTAGCAGGCTTCATGGAGTCCCCGGAAATAAGAGAGCCCTGGGTCAGACCCAGGGCCTGGGTGAAAGGCGGTGAGGAGGCTGGGGGTGGTAGTCTGTCTTCCACGATGGCCGCAAATGTCTCCCATTCCAGTATGTGCGGGTTGCCACAGCCTTCAAGAGGAGAAATCTGTTTCCCTTCCTCCTGAGTCTGGGCTGACCCTGTGACTTGCTTTGACCGGCAGAGCGGCTAGCCCCTAAGGAGCCTGACACCTTCTGCTTTCATTCCTTTGGAAACCAGCTGCTATGTTAAAATCCAACTACCCAGAAGCCACATGCTGGCCACCTGGAGAGGCCACGTGGAGGAGGGCTGAGGCGCCAGGCATGTGAATGAAGCTTTCTTGGTCCTTCCCTCCCCATCACGCAGCCTGCTGAACACAGCCCAGTGAGTGATTCCAGGGAGCTCAACAACCGAGAACCACCCAGCCGAGCCCTGCCCAAATTCCTGACTCACAAAATCATGAGAAAGAACAAATTATTGTTTTAAGCCGCTAACGTTTCTAGTTGATTGTGACACAACAATAGATTACTGAAACACTTGGGTTCTTGTCTCAGTGCAGACACTCACAGGAGAGATCCGGAAGCTTGTCGGGCCTGTTTTCTGATCTGTAAGATGACGGTAAAGTGAGGTCATGCGTCCAAACCCCTGTGCACGGGGCCTGGCACACCACTCACGCTCACACCAAGAACGTAGGATTGTTAGCAAGGTGGTGGCATGGTTCCCATACCCGGCTCCACCCTGACTAAATGACGGCCATGCGGATCATATTGTCTCAGGTCCTCGCATGAATGGCCGTCATTCTCCTCTAATGGGAATGGCTTGTCACCAGGGTGGCTTCTGAGCCAGACAAGCACGGACACAAGCCCTTCTCTGCCAGTTTCTAGCTTTGTGACCTCACACCAGTTATTTCAAGTCATTGAAGCTTGATTTCTTCACCTGAAAAGAGAGGCAGTGAGGCCAGCTCCTCTTCAGGGAAGCCTACCCTGATTAACCTCTGTCCACGCCATTTCTCTAAGTAGAGCTTTGTCATGCCCTGCCTACAAGACAGGTGCTCATCTCCGAACCTTCAGAAGAGGGCTGAAATCCATCATATTGGCGGGAAAGAGGGTGCGGGGGACCCTCGATCATCCTTTATTAACAAGAACAGCCTCTCTTTATTGAGTGCAAGAGCTGGCTAAGTGCATTGCATGCATTGTCCTCACAGCACGCCTGGGAGGGAGGTCTGGTCAACCCCACTGTTACCTGAGAAGTGGGGCGAAGACTGGCGAGGACACTGTAGCTTGCTGCTTCTCCAAGCATGCGTGTGTGTGAACACTAGTCCCTCTCCCCACACACCTTGTGGACTAATGACAAAATAGGCGAGGGAAATATTTGTACAAATCAAAATGGATGATTTCTCATCTAACTCACCCCCCCCCACCGCCCACCACCCTATCTTCAGAGGACCTCCAGAAGCCAACCTCTTCTCACCGACTTTGCCACCATCACCCTGGCGCCAGCCACCATGCCCCTTGCCTACATCCCTCCCACGGCCTGGTCCCCCTGCTCTCCTACCCTTACCTCCTACGGAATGAGCCTATTCAGGGCACCTGGGTGGCTCAGTCGGTTAAGTGTCTGCCTTCAGCTCGGGTCAGGATGCCAGGGGAGCCTGCTTCTCCCTCTGCCTCTGCCTGCAGTTCCCCCTGCTTGTGCTCTCTCTCTCTGTCAAATAAATAAATGAGATCTTAAAAAAAAAAAAAAAAAAAGAATGTGCCTATTCAAATGCAGGGCAGATGATGTCACTCATCTGCTCAGAACCCTGCATGGCTCCCAGCTCACTCAGAGTAAACACTGGTGTCCTTCCGATGGCCCTCAAAGCCTGACACCCTGTGTCCCTCCCCATTCTCTCTCTGATATATGTCTCATTCCTCCCCTTGTCTCCAGGACAGCCTCTCTGTCAACAGGCACACTCCTGCCCCAGTGCCTTTGCACTGGCTTTTCCCTCTGCTTGGGACTCTCTTCTACAAAGTAACTACATGCTTTACTCCCTCACTTTCTTTAGAACATTACTTATGTGTCACCTTCTTAACATAGCATTCCCTGACCATGCCATTTAAAACTGTCCCCCATCCTGGGGCATACAAAACCCCTTGTCTGCTTTGGCTTTCTCCATAGCACACATAACCATCAAACATGGCTATGCCACTTGTTAATTTACTTTTCTATCCCATGACCCCACCCCCCACACACACACAGTCCACTGAGGGCAAGAATTTGTGTCTATTTCATTTACTGCTATTGTCCCAATCCCTTGCAACCATAGCTCAATCAAACTTTGTTATGTGAATGAATGCAAAGGCACATAAACACATCCTCAAAACATAAACTGGAGGGGCGCCTGGGTGGCACAGCGGTTAAGCGTCTGCCTTCGGCTCAGGGCGTGATCCCAGCGTTATGGGATCGAGCCCCACATCAGGCTCCTCTGCTATGAGCCTGCTTCTTCCTCTCCCACTCCCCCTGCTTGTGTTCCCTCTCTCGCTGGCTGTCTCTATCTCTGTCAAATAAATAAATAAAATCTTTAAATAAATAAATAAATAAATAAATAAATAAATAAACTGGACACAATTTGGATTGTGTTAACACAGGTGTTAAAGCATCTCTCTAGGGGCGCCTGGGTGGCTCAGAGGGCTAAGCGGCTGCCTTCAGCTCAGGTCATGATCCTGGGGTCCTAGGATTGAGCCCTGCATCAGGCTCCCTGCTCAGCAGGGAGCCTGCTTCTCCCTCTCCCTCTGCTGCTCCCCCTACTTGTGCTTTCTTGCTCTGTCAAATAAATAAATAAAATCTTAAAAAAAAAAGGCATCTCTCTAGAATGGTTTCCAGTGTTCACCCTTGCTTTGTATGTGTGTTTGTGTGTGTGTGTGTGTGTGTGTGTGTGTGTGTAGTAAAGACCCCTGGGAGTTGAAATTGCTGATTGTGGTAGTGATGGGAGTTAATAAAAATTCATTGAGAACAGGGGGCACCTAGGTGGTTCAGTCCGCTAAGCGACAGACTCGATTTTGGCTCAGGTCATGATCTCAGGGTCATGGGATCGAGCCCTGCATCTGGCTCTGCACTGGGCGTGAAGACTGCTTAAGATTCTCTCTCTCCCTCTCCTTCTGCCCCTACCCCCACCCTGCTCTCTCTCTCTCTTTCCCTCTCTCTCAAAGCAAATCGTTGAGAATGTATTTTCCTATCCTTCTCAAACGCTTGCAGCCATACCAAGTGGCAGAAGTTGTCTGTTGGTCTGGGAGAAAACAGGTAGACAGGAGGGCAAAGTGGGGTGCCTGGGTGGCACAGCGGTTAATCGTCTGCCTTCAGCTCAGGGCGTGATCCCGGCGTTCCGGGATCAAGTCCCACATCAGGCTCTTCCGCTATGAGCCTGCTTCTTCCTCTCCCACTCCCCCTGCTTGTGTTCCCTCTCTCGCTGGCTGTCTCTCTCTGTCGAATAAATAAATAAAATCTTTAAAAAAAAAAAAAAAAAAAGACAGGAGGGCAAAGAGCCCTCAGCCGACTGACACCGAAAGGCTAAGCAGTCCACGTAATTCGAGGAGGAATAACCAGGGGTGGCCTGGAATGTGCAGTGTGGGGACTCGCACGCCTGGATTTGCTGTTTGTACGATCCTGCCCAATCCAGTCCAACGGCCTCACAGGAGAGGTTAAGGCTCCACTATTAATCTCCAACAGAAGGGCCTGGAACGCAGGCTCTGCCAGGGTACTCGGTGGCTGGGAGAACCTGGGGAGCTTGGCGTGCCACCGCAGCATCACAGGGTCCCTTCCGGGTGAGCCAAATGAGTGACAGCCCAGGTTCAAAGGGATGAGGTTCCCTGACAGAACATCTGACTGCTTTCAACTCCCCTACGTGACCGTGTCTCCTCCCTCTGGTTTGGGAAGAAGAGGAAAGCAGCCTTGTGTGGTACAGATGAGGACACTGAAGCTCAGAGGGCCTCTATGCCTTGTCCAAGGTCACTCCACACGCAACCAGCCCAAGATGCAAGGAACTTTGCAACTGCTGTATCCAGTACAGATGGTTTCTGGGCGGGGGAGGTGTTGAGCTTGAACCTGTGTCTGGTTGACTCCAGAATTAGTTGGTTCCAGTTTAAACCTAGTTTACCTGTCACTCATCATGCATCCCTCTGAAAGCCTGGTTGGTAACACCTGGAGCGTGTTCTGTGAATATTGGGTCAGTATCCCAGGCAGCAGCCGGTTGTACTAACAAGGATCCCCCTGCTTCACCCCCAAACTCCCTGAGCCCAGAGGCCTGCACCTTTGCTCCCAGCCGGCAGGGGGCGTGCACACATTGTTTCCAGTGGGCTTCCCACAACCTCCCCAGGCGTTGGGCACATTCTGCCCTCCTGGGATTGAGAGCGGTGTGTGAGACATACAGGGGCCCTGGACGAACCAGCCTGTTTAATGTCAAGAGCCTTTAAACTGTGTGGTCTTCCTAGCAGGGAGCCCTCTGGCAATGTACGGGACTGACATGGACTGAGTGGTTCCTCCAGCAGGCGCCCTGCTAGGCACTTGACAAGCATTAGCTCGGTTCGTCACACAAACTACTGAAATGATCAATATTATAAATGAGAATACCAGGTGCTAGTTTTACCTCATTTACAAATGGTAATACTGAGGTTTGGGGCTGGTAAGTAGCTTGTGACCCCTACCCTTGAGGTCCCCTCTTTCTGTTCCCGGGTGGTGGACTTGGACAGGGGGTACAGGCTAAGGTCTGGGCTTCCAGAGGGAGCTGGATTGGAAAGAATACTTCTCAGAAGAAGAATGGTTTATGCTCCCGGTCTCCCTGGGCTTCCTGCCTCCTTGTGGTTTGTTCCCCAAAGCTCTGGGTGGGCCCCTTGAGCAGGCTGGCCAGCTCCAGGCTGCTCTCAAGGGGCACCCAGGGACATTTCCTCCTAATGTCCCTCCCAGCCTCCTGGCACACATTGAAGACCGTCCTGGGTGGTGACACTGGGCTCAAGCAGCCCCATGGGAGGGGAGGCGTCACAGCATGTCATAGTAGAACCAGCTAGCCCAAACCCTCTGCCATTCTTTGTGCAAGGAGCCCCAGACAGGGGGGCCACGGACCTAGGGTCACCTGGCTGGTAACGAGAGAGCCACGGCTGGAACGGTTCTCTGAACTGCGAGGCTTTCTTCAGGCTTTAGCTGATTGTGTTCTCCAGGGCCTGGAATTGCCCTCTGCCCACCACCCAACTTCCCATGACATCCAGGCCTTGCTCCATGTCACATCCTGCCCACCGTGTTCTCGGCCCCACCTCCTGTCCCTCTTTCCCACAGGCTCTCTCCCTGCAATAGAACCAGGTGCTCTCATTAGCCGGTGGCACATGCCTTCCAGTCCAGGTCCACTTGCCTCATACCCCTGGCTGATCTTTGAAACAGGTGCTGAGAGGTGGGGGTCAGTGTACAGGATAGGGCCCTGGGCCAGGAGCTCAGTCACCTGCACTTGAACCTGGCGGACCACTGACATGCGGTGTGTCTCAGGGAGGTTGCTTTACTTATCTGGGCTTCAGTTTCCCCTACAGTCTAGATCAGTGCTTTTCCAACTCTGTCCGTGGGGCCTGCCTCTGGCTACAGTGGACAGGGCCCTGCCCCTGCCCGGATTAGGCTGCAGCTGTCTCTTTTTTTCTTTCAGAGGGGAAGATTGTGAGGTGGTAAAGGTGGTTTGAAAACCATTGTGAGGTCCTTTCTACTCTAATCTTGTTAATGTTTGTACTTCACTCACCCCCCCGCCCCAGCTACTCGCAGGAATATGGCATCTTACAGAGTCTTCTCCATAAGCATATGGGGGATGGGATGGAATGGCAGTGCTGGGAAGCAGAGAAGGGGCAAGCAAGCAGGCAGTAAATGGCCAGGAGGCAGCTGGAAGGACTGGAGGCCTGGAACAGGTTTCTGAGGTGAAGACAGTCTTTGAAAAGGCACTGAGGCTGCCTTGAGTCTGTGGTTTCTGCTCCCTTCCTCCTCCAGGTTCCCTCCTGGCTTTCACCACCACCTCTTCCACAAGCCTCTTGCAGGGGCCACAGAGCCCTTGCACAAACTCCGCGCCTGTCCCCCGCTGCCAGGGCCGCCCACGCGGCCGGGTGGACTCGAGTCTGGCGGACATTGGTGTGGCCGAGCTCTCTCGGAACAAGGTTCGAAAGGGCTATGGGGCTGGCACGGAGCAGAACTCTGTGGCCTGGTCTGCGGGCCAAAAGCCAGGTGGGCCCCCCAAGGCAGGTCTTCCCGAAGCCGCGGACGTCTGCAGGCTTCTCTGGGTGCGCTGGGAGGGGAACGGACTCTGTGTGCCTTTGTCAGATGCGGTGCGCGCTTTCCATCGTGTGGGCATGTTCCTTCTGCTTCCAGCTCTTGGCTCCTCCTAGAGCTACAAATTACACTCTAGCCTTCATCCTGCAGCAGGGCTTCCATGCCCCAGGCTAAGAGGGACCACCCCGGATCGTGCAAGTGTGGCCGCCCACAATTAGAAAAGCCTGTGTTGTGCATGGTTTAACTCTGACCGGGGTTAGAAAAGGCCCCAGCAGTGCAAAGCGGAACCACTGTGACAGCCCAGAGAAGTTCCATCAGGACACTTACTAACACGATGTTTGAATTTCATCATCATCTCCATCTTCACTGTCATCCCAGCACCCGCCCATCTCTGATCCGCTCTCAATGTGATTACCATCTGCCAAGCTCCTGGGGCTGCTCATGCATTCACCTCGGAAGGTCTCAGCAGGAAAGCCTTTCATCTTTTTTAAGAACGTACTATGTGCTGGGCACTTTATAAACTTCAGGTACTTTACAAACTTTATTTAGTCAGCACGACAACCCGGGGAGTAGACGCTTTTGGCTGCAAGTAACAGTGACCTCAACAATCCTGGATTGAGCCTGGGGTCCCTCAATGAACGATAAAGGAACTGATGATCGCAGAGAATAGTCCAGAGGTAGATGCCTCCACCTGCTGAATTGTGCTGTCAGGACCCAGGTTCTTGCCATGTTCCCATTCTATCACCTTTAGCGTCTTGGCTTGGCTAGTTATCGTCATCACAAGGTAGCTGCTATTGCTCCAGCCATCATCATTCCAGACATAACATCTGGCTGCAAAAGGACAATTACTGGGGCACCTCGGTGGCTCAGTCGGTTGAGTGCCGGACTCTTGGTTTCAGCTCAGGTCGTGATCTTGGCGTCGTGGCATTGAGCCCTACATTGGGCTCTGCACTCAGTGCGGAGCCTGCTTGAGATTCTCTTTCTCCCTCTCCCTCTGCCCCTCCCGCTCGTGCTCTAAGATAAATAAATAAATCTTAAAAGAAAAAAAAGAGTCTCAAAAGGATAATTACTTCCTCTCATGTTTTAAGAGCAAGGGAGTACATCCTAGAACAACGCTCCACACGCACCTGAAAGATCCCTCCTCACATCTCATTGACCAGAATTGGGCTGCAGAACCATCAAACATGAATCACTGGCAAGGGGAATGGCATCCCAAGATTACTTTAGACTGATTAGAATTTCCCCCTCCCACCCAAGGCACCTTCAGGAGTGGGTGGACTCCTGAAAGAAAAATTCAGAGCATTAAGGAAAAAAGCAGGAGTGACCATCAGAGGTCTGCCATGTGGGCAGTTATCACATGTCCCATTTTACAGATGGAAAAACTGAGGCTAAGAGAGATGAAGCAGTGAGTAAGTTACAGTAAGATGCCGTTAGGACTTAACTCCAGGATTGTTTGACTCCAAAGCCCTGGCTCCTTCTACTACAGGATGCACCAAGCATTACTCTATGTGCTTATGAGTAAGAAAGATGGGTAGACTGCATCTACCTCAAATTCTTGCTGGAACAAGGGACGGTGTAAATAGCCACATACACTCATATACTATTTCACTGTCAATAAAATTACATCATAAGAATTTACATTCAGGTATGTTCATTTGACTTGCATTTGTCTAAGGCCTTCTAGAGACTTTGACTTTGGGGACAGACTGGTAAGCCCTAGCCTTGAACTTTAGAGAGTCCCTGATGAGGGATTGTGTGAACAGACAGGTACAAATCTTTGCAATATATGCAGATTGCCATGGAAGTATAGAGCCAGGAAATGCTGGAGGCCAGTATCACAGGACAGGTAAAAACTGAGTGGGGTTTTGAGAGATGCATAGAAGTTTGCTCAAAGAAGAAGAGGGGGCAAACATTTCTCCTAGGCAGAGAAAAGAGCCCCGCAAAGGCATGGGCTTGAAAAGTCATACTGTGTTTGAGGAACAAAGGGGGATTTAATGTGGTCAGAGAGTAATCAAGGGGCAGGAAGAGGCAGAGAGGGGGTTACGGGCAGTTTCCCAGGAGTCTTGCCTTCCTAGCTAAGGAGTTTGCCTGGATTCTGTTAGGCACCTGAAAGATTTTGAAGCAGGAAAGTAAAGTGATCAAATGTGAATGATTTTGAAGACTTGGAACCCCCTGATGAGTCCAAGTGAATGTGAGTGGACAATGCAGAAGGGAAGAACCCACGGCTCAGACACAGGTGTGTGCTCCGGATATGTGGATTCCAGAATAAGTTAAGAGAAGTCACTGACAAAGAATGATGCCTCCCTGGTATCAGCACCACGTCCAACTGTAATTGGGACCAAGGTGCCTGTATAGGGATGTGCAGAAACTTGCATAGCCGGAGACTATGAATAGCTTGATTAATGTATCCATACTGAACAAACGTACTGACTTTGAGATAATTATTAAAAGCTAGCTTCTATTGAGTGCTTGCTACATTTTAGGCGCTCTGCTAAGTCCTGCACTGTCTTATTTAATTCTTATTTAAACCTTGTAAGGAAGGTTTAAACTAAATTATGTGAAATTGCCAATATTTGATGTTTAACTTATGAAAACTGATGAGGAAGCCTGGAGGTTGGCTCAAGTCACATTATCACACGCAGCAGACCAGGATTCGAACCCAGGTCTGATAAGGACTCTAGAGTAAGGCAACCCTAAGTTCCCACTGCGGCCACCACTTACTATCTGTGTGTCCTGGGACAAGTTACTTAACCTCTCTGAGCTTCTGTTTCTTCACTTAGACGATGAGGACAATAACTGAACCCTCTGACTGAGGTGTGGGTTGGAAGAGAGAATGCATTAACACACTCAGCACAACGCCAGACACAGAAGAGGTGCCTGATGAATGCTAGTCTGTCTATCATCGCTGCTATTAATATTCCCAAGCCTGGACTGTGGAGCACCTCTCCCAACCTGCTGGGAGGCAGATGCCTTCTGGAATCAGTGTGTCCCCTGGGTGGAAAGGAGAGATTTTACTGCAGGAACCAGATCAACGTTACTGGTAAATAGTCTTCAGGCTCACAGGGCGAGGAGAGCCAGGAGCTACGTCCTCTCGTTGCCAGCACTGCCAGCCTCTGCTTATTCCTTCCCCTCCTGAGGTCTCTGGGTCCTCATGGCCACAGGGGACCGACCCAGGGGGGAGCAGCCTTCCCACTGAAAGAGTAGCTGGGCCAGCTCTGCTTGCACTCAGGGCAGCCTTCCTAGGAAGCTTCTGCCTCCTTTTCCCAGAACCCAGCCTGAATGGGATGTATTTCCAGGATACCCCAGCTGCTTTTGCTTTCGAGAACCACATCCATCAGCGAGGGGTGCTGCGAGTCCCCATTGCCCTCTGGCCTCATGGACGCACTTTCTGGCTTTGTGTACAGATGTCTCTGATACATGCGTGCACGCAGCTGTGCGTGTGGGTCTCTGAGCCCGAGTGGAGCTGCGCTGGAGCGAGCTGGGGGTTGGCACCACCTTGGCAGCCCCAGCCCCAGGACACCTTTGCCTTATTACATTCCACGCTTGGGTGGGGCTCCCACCTGCCGGGTGGGAATTGACTCCCAGCTCCTCTGCATCTAAATCTCAAGTGTTCGCTCTTTAGACAGAAATTACAAGGGCTGCTAGAAGGAAGTTCAAAGCCTGGCCCCCAGCAGTTCTCAGCATATCTGCTGGAGCTGGGCTACTTCCGAGCACAGACCCACACAGAGGCAACCGTGATAATGAGAGGCTGGGAGAAGTCGAGCACAGGCAGGCCAGCTAAACCACACCTTTGTTGTGGCACTTTCGGACGCGTGCAGATCTTTCCCCACCGTCTGCCCCTTTGCTTGGCTGGACTCTTGTATAAGACCTGGCTGCCCCCAGTTCAGTCTCTCTAAAAAGCATGTTCAGTCCCCTCCAGAGAAACTCAAAACACAGACACTCCTTATGCGTTTTCCTGGAAACATTCTATAGCTCCAGCCTGGGAAAACTTCCAAAAGTTTTCCGAACCAACGATGATGATGATAATAATAATAATAATAATAATAATAAAGGAGGTAGGGGGAGGAGAGAAGCTTGGGCAAACGCTCCTGTTGATTAATGTTCAAGGGAACAGACTTGGATTGTAGGGAAAGGAAAAAGGAAGGGTTTTCCAGGTCAATTTAAACATTTGTGTGCTGTTTGCTTTAAAGGCAATTTCAAAATAGTTGGCCTCCCCAAAGCGATTTTTTGGAATCTACCCAGAGGGCAAAAACTTACCCTTCCTTCCCCCATCTGGAAAGTTTTCACACCAGAGGCCCCACTCATTCCTGAGCTCTGGCTTCAGAAAGAAGGACTTTCCCCAACCTTCCAAGATTCCCTGCCCTCCCTCACCCTGCTGACCCAGAAGGAGTCATGTTTGCTCCACCCAGCAGCAGCTGCATTCCAGCTGCGGAGCTATTATGAAACATTTCGGAAGCCTCTGGCTGGAAAGGTACATGGGGAATGTGTCCTAATGACACCTGTGTGCCGGTTAACCCTGCAGACAGAAGCAGCAGGAACGCATTTTTTTGACTTGGGGTCCCCTTCCTAAGTCCACGGTGCAGAAGAGCGGGCTGTCAGCTTGCAGCAAGAGTTTTCTTTTTCTTTTTCTTTTTTTTTTTTTAAGATTTTATTTATTTGACAGAGATAGAGACAGCCAGCGAGAGAGGGAACACAAGCAGGGGGAGTGGGAGAGGAAGAAGCAGGCTCATAGCGGAGGAGCCTGATGTGGGGCTCGATCCCAGAACGCCGGGATCACGCCCTGAGCTGAAGGCAGACGCTTAACCGCTGTGCCACCCAGGCGCCCCTGCAGCAAGAGTTTTCAGTGGTCCCTCAGATAAAAGTGCTGACCAGCCTGACCCCCCTCACTGTGAAACACAAGACACCAAATTCAGACATTTCTGTGAAGATTCAAAAATATTTTCACTTACTCATGAGCTCTCGTCTTTTTAATTAAAGCACAACATCTTGCTCAAAACAAGCCTTTGGAACAGCAGAGTAAACAGAACCTTAATTTAGGAATTTGCCAGCCGATCTCGAGGACTGCGGGCAGGTTACGGCAGCCGTGGGGAGGCAGAGGAGGGACTAAAAGTCTCCGGGAGGCTCCCTGCCCTCCCAGAGAGGGTGTCTGCCCCTGACCATTCAGATGGAGATGGAGGGGGGGCGCTCAGAGACCAGCGAGGATCCTTTAAATCCATAGAAGTTGGCCAGACAGGGCAGGCCTGAGCAAATGGCTTTGCAGGCAGTTGAAGCCCTCAGCAGCTGTCAGAACAACTGCCACCACGCGCTCGTGGCGGCCGGGAGTGTGCACCAGCCTCCGGGGCCTCTCCCCTGGCTCAGGCTTGTCGCCATCATGTGACCTACGGGGGCTACACTGTAGACCCTCGGGTTAATGACACCATCTCAGTACGGCTGGCAGCAGCTGCCTACCTGGCTACCCGCTGTCCTGCCCAAACCGCTTCATTTCCCGGCTCCTGAGATTCTGTACCTTTTCACTAGCGTCACCAGCCGCCACCCAGCCGGACAGCAACAATTAAGCGCCGTGGGAATGCTTTGAGAATCCAGCATCCAGGCTGAGGAACCCCATGAAGTCCTCCATTAATTCCTGGTGCTGAAAGCGGATATGGAAATTGAGCTGGAGAGCTGGTGGCCCGGGTCCCAGGGGGCCACCCAGCTATTGTGAAAGAACCCTCTCCCTTCTTCCTGCTCCTGCGGTCCCACTTCAAACACTCCCTGGGATCCACCTTTTTAACACCTCCAGGGCCACCAAGGCCACCGCCCCCACCCCATTGACCTAACCACCCACTTCTACTCCAAGTCCTTTTAGAGAGCAGCCGGCATGGTTGCCATGGAGAGCGCCCCACCCCCCATACCATGTGGGGCTTTGAGACCCTAGAAGGAAAGCACCAGGAAACCCCAAAGCGGTCTCCCTCCCGAAAACAATGGCTTCCAGGGTCTGTGCCAGACACAATCACAGCACCCGAAATAGACTCATTGTCCTCTTGTGCAATATCCAGGAATTTGGTGAAACTCATCATTTTTCAGGTTACCGATAATGCAAGTCTGGAAACTGAAACAGGAAGGAACACAGGCTGAAAAAGCTTTTCTCCAGCCCACCGCGTTCCTCTCTCCAGATGTAAGATAGGTTTTTTTATTTGTTTGTTTTTTGGGGTTTTTTCCAGCAGTACTTTGGTGGGGTTAAAATTAGCTGGCAGCATTCTGGTCACATGCTAGACAGCAAAACAAAAGGGAGTTGTTCCCCAGCAGCTCCTGAAGCAGCCCCGACAGACCTTCCTAATCCATGGACTTCTGGGAAGCTGGCTCCTTGGGCCCTGGTACAGAGGGGCTGCACCACCGAGTCCCCCTGTCGTCACCCTGCTGTCACAGAGCAGGACACGGGCGGTGGCCAGGCTGTTTGGGATCTCGGAGCTGGCCTCCATCTGGGAAGGCACTCTAGGGCCACAAGATGGCTTTTGCAAATCTTCCCATTTGGAAGAGAGGAAGGCTGAAAAAAAGGAAGAACTTTTGAAGCCAACAAATCAGCAAGCACCACAAGGACATGGAGAGAAAGAGGAAGGGCAGTGTCTGAAATCGTGGAAGGGGGCCTCGCCTTCCGGGGGAATGGGCTGCTCTGGGCATGTTTGAAGCCTAAAAAATCATAACATCCAAGCTATATGTGGCTAGCTTTTTGGGTGGATTCTTTATTCCTGGACCCTGATGATAGAGGCTCATCGTAATCTGCTTTGTTCTTCCAGCTTAAAACTGTCACCAGAAGCCCTGGATGAAAAATGCAGCCTCTGATTCATGCGCACAGTCAGGAAACATCCCTTGCACTCAGTGCAGAAACATGTCCGTCAACTTGGGAAAGGAATCACCGCCACGAAATGTGCTTTTGGCTTGCCAAAGCTTAGCAGCTGCCAGAGCCAAAAACCCAGCTGCCTGGATTGTCTGGGGAAGGTGGTGGCTGGGGTGGGGGGCGGGGAGAGGGAGAGAAAGAGGGGCTTTCTGAATCACCTGATCCGAACCCTACCTCCTGTTTAATTCCAACCCAAAGCCCACCTCGAAATGTCTCGAGGGCCAACTGCTCCTAAAAATCGTGTTTAACACTACCCCTGCAAGCTCTGAGCCCGCTGTCAAGGTGAAGCAGATGGCTCTTATTGATTAATTTATTTATTTGGAAGGGGCTACTTTGAAGTCAGGAGATTCCAGCGAGACAGAGTGCGTTGCCCTGGCCCAAATCGCTGTGACAATCACGAGCAGACACCCAGAGAGAGGTGGGTTAAAAGAAACTGCGGCTAAGCTCCAGGAACTTGGATTTTTCGTCTTTTCCCCTGTCCCGGCCTCCGTGTCAGCTGAGCGCTTATGAAGAAATGGTTCCTTTGGCTCAACATTCTGCGGTATTCAGGGTTTGTGTGAGCTATGTAGGGCCCGCTTTGTCCAAAGGGCTTCATAAACCAAACAGGCCTCTGACTTGGATCTCATCCTGAAGCCTTCCTTATACAGACGGACCCAAACAGAAAATCCCCCCTCACACCCCCGCCCCCGCCCTAACGCCCAGCACATAAAGTCCTCTTTAATAAACATACACCATTTTTCAGCGGAACAGCCTCAAGGTGTCAAAAGTACATAAAGGTCTGAAAGCTGAAACCCTAGATAAACAGTGGGTTGAAATATATTTAGCAGAAAATATTGAAACCCACAGGAAAAATATGTTCTCGTCCTGGGATGGTAACGAAAGGTTTAGGTTCAGGAAACCTTCAGGAAGGAGCAAGTTGGGTTGAGGAGGAATACCGTTCAATGTAAATAAATCCCTAAACCTCTTTGGCCTTCCTGGGCCTTGGCTGGAATGGAGTATTTCATTTTTTCCCCCATTAAACAGGCCACCCGGAGAGTTGGCATTAGAGACCTGAACATGTACCAAATCTGAATGTGCTATTTTGTTTCTGTACATTGAATCAGGCCGTGTTTCAAAGAGCAGCTTGTGCAAAATGGGGAGGGGGGGGCATCCGGACCGGTGCGCCCTCACTCAGTGTCAATGACAGATCGGTTTCACCTCAGTGTCTCGTCCCTGACAGGAACACAGCGACGGTTATTGTTGCCCAAGGTGATGTCATGATCGTTCTTAAACCCGGGGTTCTCGGGGACTCGGTTGTGCCTCTCCTGCAATAAAATGGCTTCAGAAAGACCCACATTTCCTGCCGTCTCAAGGTAGGGGGAGAGAGCGAGAGAGAGAGCGAGAGAGCGAGCAGGACAGGGCAGGCAGCCACTCTCCCTAAGATGGATGCTGCATGATGTAAGCTGCTGGCTAACTGTCTGGCATCCTTGCAGTTTTAAGTTGCCAGCAAAATATTATTAAAAAGATAAAATACACGCAAACCGTGCAGAATGTAAGGCTGCTGTGTTTACATCCGGGTTTTGATGACTCAAAGACTTACACTAGGGCTTGCTGAAAAGCTCTATTAAAAACACAGCTTTGTGAAAGCCCCCAGGGAGCAGGAAGCAGGGCCGGGGTGTGTGGGATCCTAGGAGCGGGGTGTGTGTGTGTGTGTGTGTGTGTGTGTGTGTGTGTGTGTGTGACCCGCCTAGGACCGCGCTGAGGCCGGCGGTCCGGCTGCCACTTAGGGCCCGGGAAGTGCTTCGAGGTGAACCTTCTCTCGGCTTTGGAACCAGAGCAGCCAGGGTTAACCTTTTTCCAGAACATTTATTTCACCATCTCACTGACTAGAGGGAGGAGGGGCAGGAGGCAGAGCGAGAGCCTGCCGCGCTGAGAGGCTGCGGATCACAAGGCCATTCTGATAGCCTCCTGTCCCCATGGCAACTGCAACGGCATTTATCAGTTCCTTCTGCGCACAGGCACAGCAAATCTGCATTGCACATGGCAGGCTTCCAGCATTTCAAATGAAAGAGCACTTTGAACGGCTGCCAAGTTTGGAAGGAGCAGAACTGTCAGGGCTGCTTAAAGCTGGCAGTTTATACTGGGGAGGCTTTCGCTTCCCAGAATCCTCCGGGCCTGGCGCGCTGCCAAGTACTTAGCGGAAGCTAAAAAGTAACTCGCTCCCCTCCCTCCTCCCTCCTCCCCTCCCCCTGCTCACACTCCCCCCTCCACGCCATTCACCGCAGTGCTCTCAAAATTTTCCACATGTCCTGTGTCACCAGTGCAGGCTGTACAATGAAAACCAGAACGCGGGCTGCCTACGACCGGGCTTCTATTAATAAGGGGGGTGCGGGGAATGAGGCAGGTCGGGATCAGACACTGACAGTCGGGGCACCCTGTCTCCGCTGTACCTGCCATAACCACTGGGTGTGAGCCTGTGGGGGGGTGGGGGTGGTGTATGTGTGCGCGCGCGTGCGCCCGCGCCTTTCACCCTTAAAAATACATTAATGAAAATAAAAATAAAAGCAGCTTCAGCATGGTAGACACCCTGAGCAGGGGGGGGGTGTAGGGGTGGGTTTCGGTTGGGTGCTTTGGAGCTTCGTTTAGGGTGGAAAATGGAGGTCATGCAGGCAGCGTTGTTCAGATCCAGCCTTTCCAAGAGCCCTGGGGAAGAGGGTTGTTATTGAGAACTGAGCCTGTTTCTGGAGCTTTCCTTGAATCTCTCGGGTGTCACGGTGAAAGCTCTGAGGCCACCGATGGGGAGGGAGTTCGGAGGTGGTTTTCAATGGAAAGTTTACCAGATAACTTCTGACCGTCACGCAGAACACAAGGGCTTCTGCTAGCAGAAACTGGAAATTGGCATAGTGTTCACTGTGCTGAATATTTTTTTTTTAATTATAATCTACACTGAGATCAAGGGCCCGGGCTTTATTTTCCAGTACAAATAGAACGAAAATTGTCTGCCGCTTAGGCGGTTGGATAGAGTTCAGGAAAACTATGTCTGGCATTAATTCCAAAGTGGAGGTTTTGGTTCAAGCGAGGCCCATTAATTTCAGTAAACTGTTTTCACTAGTCCAGACCCTGCTGTGCAAGGACTATTTATTACCTTTTGCTAACCTGATGTCTGCAGAGTTGTAAAGCAAAGGGAAAAAAATCCAGGGTGGAGATATCTATATCTTGGATCAAATGGGTTTTGCACCTTCCCTTTGGGGGCCATGTTTTATGGGGCGTTTTCTATCCTTGGTTTTTCTTTATCAGCCCCAGTTTTTTTTAAATCCATCTTGCAGTGAATTAGAGAAAAAAAAAATCCTGATGGAAAGGAATCTGGCGAGAGCAAATACCTATCTCTTGCTTCTTTCAGAAGGGCACCTCCGGGCCACCGGATGTTCTGTGTGCCTGTCGCAGGCTTCCAGGTCCAGTGCAAAGCCCTGACATGATTCACCCCAACGAGTGGGTCTAAAATACACCAAGACAGTCAATTTTGGCATTTGTTCTCCCTTAGGAATTTTACTAGCTGCCTTAGAAAAGCACATAAATTGCTTCCCCCTCCCTCTTTTTTTCCGTGCCTCCTCTCTGCATCCCCCCTCCCCAGTCCATCTTGATGTCATTTCAAAGAGAAGGATGAAAAGGGGGGATTTGTCAGGCGGTCAGGTTTGTGAATGTGTCTTTCCAGCCCCCGACACACACACACACACACACACACACACACACACACACACACACCAGCTGAGAATGTTAATCAGAATTAAAAGCCAGTCAGTACTATTAAAGCATCAAACACCAAGACTTAGAGGAGGGGGAATATAGGGGGCGAGGGTGGGGGGGGGTGTAGAAGGGGTGGGGCTGAAATGCAATTCAGTCCTCTGTACTGACTTCCTAAAAGAAAGCAGGGGAAAGGTAGCACCCATTTGATCGGCTTGTCAAATATCAAAATTATTGGTCTTTTCTTTTAACTACCGCCCCCCCACCCCTACACACACACACACACACACACACACACACACACACACACACCCCGGCTCCAACACAGTCAAGTTTTGTGCCTTTCCCAAGTGTGATTAATCTCTGGCAGAGGCCAGAAACAGGAGTAGGTTTCTTGGCTGCCCATTCTGATAAACAATCTGTTCCTGGGAAGAGTAGGTGAAGGGGGCGTAAATTGAGGGGGTAATCTTGGGGCGTGGTGGCCGCGGGGGCGGGGGGAGGTGAGGGGGGCGTGGAGGAGAGGAGGGGGTGCAGAGGCCAGCCTAGCTAACTCTCGAAGAGGCCCGCCCTCCCGGAAAACGCAAGTGCCCTTCCTCTGGAGCGCGTGGTTTTGGGGTGGGTCAGGTTTCCTGCCCTTAAGAATGTGAGCAGACAGTGAATCCATTCTTGCTGCCAGTTCACAATGTCCAGGAAATGTCGGAGGGACACCGAGGCCTCAGGGAGCAGGAGGCCAGGGGAGGGTGCCCGGGGCGTTGCAGACCACGGGCTCTTGTGCGTCTGGCCAGGGGAAACCGAGGCAGCCGCCGGGAAGGCTGGGCGGAGCCCGTGGTGGTAGGAAGTATTGCAAAGTGGAATAGGGAAAGCCAGAAGATGTTCAAAACAAAAGGAAGGATGATTTGCCTGCATCGGAGGTCGCTGGTACCGAAACTGTAGGCAAGAAAGCTGGCCGTGGATTTTGCAGTGGGTTTATGGTGTGGGCATCCAGGCAGAAAGCAGCAATATGAGAAAGTGGGGATGGGGGAGAGTCTCCGGGTGAAGAGAAATCGGTGCCGAGAAGGCTGTGCACGGCTGGGAAATGTCACTAAGGAGAGTGCGGTGGCACCGAATACAAGGTGAATAATCGGCTGCATTTTGGAAAGAAATGTAAAAATATTAATAAAGGCAAGAAACCCCCTTCTGTTCAGCTTGAAAAACAACTCTACCTCTCACCTCCTGCCTCTCCTCCCCACCCCAACACAGACGCGCACTTGCGCAGGCACCCCCCCCCCACACACACACACCCCTCTTGTCCACCCTGCATCCAAGAAGCCTGGGCCAGGCTCGCTTTCCTTTGGATTTAATTACACGAAAATGCTGAACAAAACCCTGTAATTACACCCTTAGTCCCTGCCACTCAGGCCCAGCACACTTCCTGCCTAGTTTTGTTTTTTAAAGAAGAGGTCATTGCCTCTTTTCTTTCCAAATTGACCAAAACAAAAAAGTAAAAACCCCAAATAAATCCAACCGCTCCAAGCTTCAGCACACCAGGGATTTGGGGATGGGAGATCCGCGTCCCTCTAGGAAAGATGAGAGAAGACAGCCTGACCTCCTGCTTTCTCACTCTGGCTCTTAGAGGGGCAGTCACTGCTTAATGTCTGCCCGAAGAACAGAGATGCCAGGCTGGCCACCCCAGAAGGAAATCTTCCAGGGCCAGGGTGAAGAGGGTGGGCAGACCTTAGCATCAGGCCTCCATTGATTTCCAGCTATTTTTCTGAGAAGGGCTTAGAGCTGGAAAAGAGATTGGGGACAACGACTCACCTTTCTATAGCCCTATGCCTTAACATACAGAATTTCATAGGGAGCCCCTGAAGCAGGGAGAACAAATTTTAACATCAACACTCACACTCAATGGGTGAGGCCCCTGAGGCCCAGAAAGAAGAAATAGAATGCTCTAAGTCAGTCATGAGGCCGGGGCAGTGGTGTACAAGCACTGCCTCTGAGGACTTTTACGCTATGACCTCAGGAAACCAGGACATCTTGGAGGAAATGGAGGTTTCTAGATTTGGGGCTGGAGCCAATCGGACTTGGATCATCATTAGATCCCCAGGACTGAGAGAGAAAGTGAGCTCTAACAGAATAGTTGAATAACGGAACTAACGGCAAATGGAAGGGCGCAAGGAGCTGGAGAATGGGAGCCCACCAGGCCATCTGGTGGCCCAGTTTCAGCTTTGAAACAAAAGTAAGTGATGAGAATAGTGTCACACCCGCTGGGGACGTGTCAGGCTGGGATCCTCTGGGTCTGGCCAGAGAGGGAAATTCAAGCATGAGAGTACGGTGGTCCTCTAGATGGATCAGGGTTGGGGGGACCCCTCGCTCCCTCGATTTCTGTCTCCAGTGATGCCTAGGCCAGGTTTGGTTGTCAAGGGGTGTAGACCTCTCCTGGGCTAGAGGTGGGGTTCTTTTTGTTGTCGGTTGTTTGTTTTTTGTTTTTGTATTAAGATTTATTTACTTACTAGGAGTGGGGTAGGAAAAGAGAGAATCCTAAGCGGAATCGCTGTTGAGCGCAGAGCGCCCCCCTCCAGGGGCTCGATCCCACATGATCCCAAGATCATGACCCCAGGAACACGACGCAAGCTGAAATCAAGAGTAGGACACTTAACCCGACTGAGTCACCCAGGCGCCCCCGGGCCAGACGTGTTTTGAGGGCAGCAGCCAGAATCATGAAGCAACCTCTAGCCCAAAGATAGGACAGTACAGGTTGGGTGGGTGTGCACAGTCAGTGTTACCTGAATTAGGTGAGAATAAAGGGTTGTTTCTTGTATGAGATGGCTTGTGGGTCTGGAAGGAGGTTCCTTCCACCATAAAATCACCCTCTCCAGTCTCCTCCTTCCCCTTCATTACTCAGCCTGGGGTCCCTCTCAGCGGTGGACACTTACAACGCAGCTGTCCTCCTTGTAACGGTAGGTAAGGAATATTCAGTAAGGTTCCTAACACTTCGTTGTGTTTTAGAGCTTCACATTCTCCTCCATCACCCCTGCCTAGAAAACCCAGAGAGAGAAAGAGAGAGAGAAAAAAAAGTCTCAGGGGATGCCAGGAAGCATGGTTACACCATTTTGCTCAAAGCTGACCAGCGACTGATTTTACCTCCCAAATTAGTGGTATTAATTTGTGCATCATTTTGCATCTATGGGGACAGCAGTGACATTCTTAACCTGCAAAGTCCTGCGGGGAGAGGCATTTTACTTTCTTGCAGTTTCTTAGAGGCATCTGGGGACTCCCCCCACACCCCCACACCCCCCAAAAAAGCTAGCAACTGGTGGGACAGAATAAGGAATGCTGGGTTTAAAGCCAAGAGAACCTGGTTTCCAGTAATTCCGAACTAGCTCTGGGCCTGCTGTCCTCACCTATACAGGAGGGTGATGAAAGTAACACCTACCTCCTGGGGCCGCTGTGGGGATCGGTGAGATAATGTCTGGGAATGCACTTCAGGGCCCCAGACAAATGTTGGTCATTTTATTGTTCGTATCTCTTACATTTTATGAAGCCCATTATAATACTGCATTTTCCATACCACCGAGGAGGCGGGCAAAGGAGGCAGTGAAATTACTCCCATTTTACAGACTAAGAAACCGAAGTTCAAGTGATTTGCTCAAGGTCAGACAGCTATTTAGGGTCAGCCAAGTCCAAGTTGAACAACATAATGTAAATATGTGCAATGTAAGCGCCCTCTTTCCCCTCCCTCTCCCGAGTTAGGGTTTGACCGCCCCGCTCAGGCAAGTCAACATATTTGCAGATCGTGGCCATCCAGCCCAACCCGTGACAGCAGCGATGGCTGCCTGTCTGAACCAGACTTGACCGTGGGACTGGGAGGCCTCAGGGAGGGCTTCCCGCTCTGAGGCCCCGCCTACTGGCGGCCCCCAGCAGGAAAGCGGCGGCGGCGACGGGTCTCCGAAGCCGGGCAGTGGAAATCCCCAGCCCGGGTGCGGGCGGGTGGGAACCCACTGGCGCTCCTGCTCCCTGCTGAGGCCCATGCGCACCCGGGGCCGGGTGGAGGGTCCAGGATCTGCGCGCCCGTGGCCTTGGCAGCTGCCCCGCCGAGCTCTCCGCTCACCCTCGCTCTCCAAGCCCTCATTCTCAGCTACTCCCCTTCTTGGGGTGCGGGCGTTTAACTCAAGCGGGTCAGTGAATAGCACCCTTGTCTGGCGCTTCCCCTTTTTTCCCCTCTGGGCCAGGTCCCTAGGAGGCTCATTCCAGGGTTTCTTTATTTTTGGACCTAAACACACACACACACACATACACACACACACCAGCTTTTGCTGAGGACAGCGCTAGGCTCCCCCGTGCCCTGGCACGCTGGCAAAGAGGAAGCGGGGAGGAGGCAGGAACCAGACGCGACTCCCTCTGCCTTTCTTCCCTTCCCTGCTCCCCGCCCCTTCAGGAAGAAAGCAGTCAGAGATCTGATCGCTCGCTGTGGCCGCTGTGCCAGCACCAACCACTACGTCCTCCTTTTCCTTCCACCCAGTTTTGCTCGGGCTGCCCGCGCGCCGCAGGCTGGGCAGGTCCTGGCTGGCGGCGCAGCCTCCCCTCCCCAGGGGTTCTCAGCGAATCACGTTGTTCCTGGGCTTTCACGCTCGAGTGGCTCTTGCGTAACCCTACGCCCTGGCCTAAGTTAATACTTTTTTTTTTTAAATACCAGAATTAATACTTTAGGAAAAGGCCAATACTTCCGCCACAGAACCCGCCCGGGAGCAAATGTGTAAATTACCGTGCCGACCGATTCTCCCACCCTTAGAGCCCGGGGCGGGCGAGGCGGGGGGGATCCTGGCTCGCGGGGATGGGGGACCTTGGAGAGGCCGGAGGAGGGCCCAACCCAGACGTTTGTTTTCACGGGGTCCTGCTTACCGCCAGGCGCAGCGTTACCAAAAAAGGCCTTTCTCCTGCCAGAGCGCTTGGCCGTGCGGCTTCTGCAGCAGGGGTGACGCGAGGTTCAGCCGGGGCCTCTTCGAAGGCCGAGCTAGTTGGCTGCAGGGATGCCTGGCCGAAGAGCCCCCAGCCCGACCCATCTCTGCCACAAACCGGCTCGGGGATCAGAAGGGAGACTGCAGGAGCTTAGAAGTGCGTGGACACCCTGCGTGCGACCTTCTCACCCTTAGGGTTGTGCTGTAGCCTCTGGAAAGGCCAAGAGGAGAGCTGACCTTTTGCTCCAGTTTGGGGGGGTGGACGGGTTCTCTGAGGGTGCCAGCTCAGATGGCAAGCTGGAGGGAGACATCACCTCAGGAAGGGCATTTTGGGAGGACTTGAGGCGATTCCCCCTTGAACCTGGTTGAACCTCGGGCTTTGCTTGTCTCCCAGACCCCACCTCGAAGAAGAAGCAGAAGCTCTCCACCTGATGCCTTAGGCTGAACACTCCCCACTTCCTTCCTTCTCATATTGTGGACACGGTATTGTCATATGAGATTCGCCTTGAGGGGAAAATCTACCTCCAAAACATTGATGTTCTTGCCTCTCACAGTCCCTGACATCCCCAAACGCCGACATCTCAGACAAGCAGTTAGGACAAAACTGATCACCATAAACGATGGTGATTCTTGGAGGGGGGAAGGGAATCAAGAGAGCTATGCTTTTTAAAAGTATTATGAGACCGTAATGGAAGTTTGTTTAAATGCATGTTTATTTCTAACTCAGTGTGTCTGAAGACACCCGGCATGTATGTGTATATATATCTCTCCTTTAGTAACAGCGAAGACAGAGACAGACAGGGAGATGGAGACATATGTGCGCGCATACCAAACATAACACTGTGACATAGACTCCCAACTTGCTTTCTCTAGCAGCCTGGCTAGATGGTTGGGAATAGGCTGCTGTTCCTCAGTATTTTTGGTTTAATAAAGGGATGGGCTGAATAAATATTAATGTAAAGAAATGGGTGAAGCAGCCTAGCCAAAGCTAATGAGCCTGGAGCCATGGGCTGGTGGGGATGTCACTCCATTTCCCAGCCCTCTGTTTTGACTCACTCCAGGGTAGCTGTGGTGTGGGGAGGGCTGACGTTTGGAAGGGTGAGGCAATGCTCCAGGCAGCTCTTTACAGAGCAATCACTGCTGGGAGCCAGTCGGCCAGGGAAAGTTTATTATTGTTGGGGGGTGCACAGTGAGCTCACTTTTTTGCAATAACAGAAATCTGGCTGCTCTGAGATGAAAGAGGGGCTCCCTAGGGCTCTTCCTTCCCCCTCTCTCCCTATCCTTAAACCTCCCTTTCCTCTGCACCTATGACCCCAGAATGAGTGGGAGAACCGCGTGCTGAGGAGTGCTGGATGGGAGAACAGGCTCTGAAGGTCAAGTGTCAAAATGAAAAGAAATACTTCTTGTTTTTTCAACTGAACTTTATTACAATTAGTAGGTAATAGTGATGAGAGTGCCGATCCTTACATTTTATGCAATTTACATTTTATGCAATTTACAAGGGAGTTTCACACCTTAACTAGCAACAGTACCAACGTTAATATCAATACTTATAATAACCAACACTTACTGTCCTCTTCCTGTGGGCCTGACAGTATGCTCCACACACCCCACGCTGTATTTGTTTTAGTCTGTGGCAGTGACAGATCCAAAACTTCTGTATGTGTAAGAACCCACTGGCACAACCTGTTTGGAAAGGGAAGGATGGGGGATGGTTCTAAAGGCGTATTTGCATAGCACTTTACATGAGATTGTATGTAACAGAAGAATGGGGGGACTGATGGAAATTTTGAGCACTACGAACTACCTTTGAGAACCTGAGCTTGTCACAGCTACCTCTCAAACCAGATTTACTGCATTCAGATCCCAGCTCCATCTCTAATGGCCATGTGACCTTGGGCAAGTTATTTAACCTCTATTTTGTGAGCCTGTAAAACAGAGTTCATGATAGAATCTACCTTGTAGATAATATTGAGAGTTTAATGATGATGCAAGAAAATCACCTAGTAGTGTCTGGCTCACTGCAGTTCGGTGAGTTACCTCCTATTATGACAAGAAACAAAGTGAAATCTCAAACAATTCTAGTAAGTTGCGAGATATGATCCCATTTTACAGATGGAGAACAGAGAGAATGCGAAAGAAAGTAACTACATCGAGGTCACAAAGCCGGTAAGTGATAGAGAAGATATTCCAACCTGGTCCACCAAACTCCAGAACCTGAAATGCGATTATATTGCTTCCCCTCCTCCAGCCTTCCCCAGCATTATCTCAATTTTCATGGCGGTGGGGGGAGGAGACCCAGTACATACAAGAATCAGTCGAACTGCCGTTACTACAGCTATGACCAGCGTATCTGTTCCACCATAAGCAATATGATTAGCTGTGGTCCCCTAACGGAAAAGAAATCATGGCCTTGCTCAGCCTTCTGGGGCACCACGGAATGAAATCACAGCACGTGAGGAATAATTTTTGAAAGCTGCCACCCAGCTTTATAAAGAGATAGCAATATCATTAAATGCTGCCCCACCTTCTTTTATCAAACCCGGAAAAACCACTCACCTGTTTGGCCTCTCCAGCACCTTCTCCCTCCCTGCCCCCAACTGCAGCTGTGCGCAGCCAGTAGACTGTTTTTCCTTAAAGGCCTCCGGGTGCTCGTAGCTTCTTTAGACATGCAGCCAAAATTTTTAGAGTGCGACTGGGGGGAGGAGTAGCTCACCCTGAATTCATTTAGCTCTGTCGTTGAAACTCAGGTTCCTAGACCAGAGCACAAAAACAAATCGAAAAGGCAGTTTCTGGGCAAATGGAAAACAGCTAATTTTGCAGGTGCTCTGGCATCAGTGGTAGCAAGGAATGCAACATCCATACCGGGGGGCGGGGGGCAGGGAGGGAGGAGGTTTGATTACAGACGAAATGAGTAATTCCCTCTATGAAATTCGCAACGAAAATCTTGAAACTGGACATTTAAATGTACTGCTTGGGGTGGGGTGGGGAGCGAGATCGGAAATGACGCTTGTGGTTTTTAAATGCGTTTTTACTTGGGAAAACCGGGCGGGGAAAGGAAAGGTCATCGTCTGTTTAATTTCCACCCCCCAGCCCAGGACGTCCAGCATTAGCTCGCCGGGCCTCAGCTGTTGTACACACACGGTGAGGGGGGAGGGGAAGGCGGAGGCGCGGAGGCGGGGCCGACTGGGAGGAATCTGGGCGCCCTGCCGCGCATGCGCCTTTCCCGAGCAACAAGTGGGCTCCACAGACAGAGGAAGTGTAAAGGGGAGGGAGGGGGGAGAACTGGTGCAGAGCATGGCGGTGACGTCAGCGCTCCGCCCGGGCGGCATCCCGCGCGGCCAAGCCGGGGACAGCGCGAGCCGCAGCGCGAGCGGGAGCGCCGAGACGCGCCTCCGGAACGTAGAGTAACAATCACAACCCCACATTCCGGGCGAGTGCGAGCGGGAAGGGATGCGACCCGGGCCGAGGCGCCGCGCGAGCGCCCTGCAGCCAACGTGAGCGCCGCCAGCCGCGGCGGCCCGGGCGCCGGCCAGGCCTGGGGGCGGCGGGAGCCTGCGTGCGTGCGCTCCTCTGCTCTGCTCTCGTGCGTCCTGGAAGCAGTGGTCGCGGCGGCTCCCTCCGGCCGTGCAAACCCAGCCGCCGCCAGCGGAACGGCCGACGCTGCGGAGGGCAGAAGCTCCTCTCGGCTGCCACCCCCTCCCAACCCCCGGCCCTCCGGGGAAGCGGCGACTTCAGCAAGATTGGACCTGGGCACCGGGTGGCACTGAACCCTCTAGCCTTCGCCCCAGGGAGCCTGGCGGGGAGAGGACGCAGCTCGTAGGGGGGCCCCCAGGGGAGAGGAAGAGACAGCCCCTTTCGAGCTTCCAAGCACCAGCCACTTCGGGGAGGGGGCCAAGAGCCAACGGCGGCCAGCACCCGGCACCCTCGCCCCCTCCCCTCGGGCCCGGAGCTTCCAGCCCAGGTCCGCGGCACCAGGAAGAAGGCGCCTGAGCTCCCCTCCCGACGACACAGCCGCAGTAGGAGGTGGGGGCGAGGAGCGGGCTGAACTCGTCCGCCGCCCCGGCGGTGGAGCCCCCGCGGAGAGGCGCTGCGCCGGCGGTGGAGACTCGCGCTCCCTCCAGCCTCTGGGGCAGAACTTTCTCGCCCCCCCTTCCTCCCCCGCAGCCGGACTCCCTCCCCAGCCGGCCAGTCCTCCCGGAGGAGAAGGCGCCGCGGAGACAGCCTGGGCGGGGGCCTACCTTCCCCAGGGCCGGCATCATGTCGGCGGCGCAGGTGTCCTCGTCCCGGAGACAGTCTTGCTACCTGTGCGACCTGCCCCGCATGCCCTGGGCCATGATCTGGGACTTCTCGGAACCCGTATGCCGCGGTTGCGTCAACTACGAGGGCGCCGATCGCATCGAGTTCGTGATCGAGACCGCGCGCCAGCTGAAGCGGGCGCACGGCTGCTTTCAAGACGGCCGCTCCCCCGGGCCGCCGCCGCCCGTCGGGGTCAAGACGGTGGCCCTGTCGGCTAAGGAGGCGGCGGCTGCAGCAGCGGCGGCAGCCGCCGCCGCACAGCAGCAGCAACAACAGCAGCAGCAGCAGCAACAGCAGCAGCAGCAGCAGCAGCAACAACAACAGCTCAACCACGTCGATGGTTCCAGCAAGCCTGCTGTGCTGGCGGCCCCGTCCGGCCTGGAGCGCTATGGCCTGAGCGCTGCCGCCGCTGCCGCCGCCGCTGCCGCCGCCGCGGTGGAGCAGCGCAGCCGCTTCGAGTACCCGCCACCGCCGGTGAGCCTGGGAAGCAGCAGTCACGCCGCGCGGCTACCCAACGGCCTGGGGGGCCCCAATGGCTTCCCGAAGCCGACACAGGAAGAGGGACCCCCGGAGCTGAACCGCCAGAGCCCCAACTCATCTTCAGCCGCGGCGTCGGTGGCGTCTCGGCGCGGGACGCACGGTGGGCTAGTGACGGGGCTGCCCAACCCGGGGGGTGGTGGAGGCCCCCAGCTCACGGTGCCCCCCAACCTGCTGCCGCAGACGCTACTTAACGGCCCGGCCAGTGCCGCCGTGCTGCCCCCACCGCCGCCCCACGGCCTAGGCAGCCGTGGGCCCCCGACGCCCGCGCCCCCAGGGGCACCCGGGGGCCCCGCTTGTCTTGGGGGCGCCCCGGGCGTATCAACCGCGTCGTCCTCTGCGTCGTCTTCGACCTCGTCGTCAGTGGCGGAGGTGGGAGTGGGTGCTGGCGGCAAAAGGCCCGGCTCGGTCTCGAGCACAGACCAGGAGCGCGAGCTGAAGGAGAAGCAGCGGAACGCCGAGGCCCTGGCCGAGCTGAGCGAGAGCCTGCGCAACCGCGCGGAGGAGTGGGCCAACAAGCCCAAGATGGTCCGCGACACGCTGCTCACGCTGGCTGGCTGCACGCCCTACGAGGTGCGTTTCAAGAAGGACCACTCGCTGCTGGGCCGCGTCTTCGCCTTCGATGCTGTCTCCAAGCCCGGCATGGACTACGAGTTGAAGCTGTTCATTGAGTACCCCACGGGCTCAGGCAACGTGTACTCCAGCGCATCTGGTGTGGCCAAGCAGATGTACCAGGACTGTATGAAGGACTTCGGTCGGGGTCTCTCCTCCGGCTTCAAGTATCTGGAGTACGAGAAGAAGCACGGCTCTGGGGACTGGCGCCTCCTTGGAGACCTGCTGCCCGAGGCCGTGCGCTTCTTCAAGGAGGGCGTGCCCGGCGCCGACATGCTGCCCCAGCCCTACCTGGACGCCAGCTGCCCCATGTTGCCCACGGCGCTGGTGAGTCTAAGCCGCGCCCCCAGCGCCCCCCCGGGCACCGGGGCCCTGCCGCCGGCCACCCCTTCGGGCCGGGGCACAGCCGCCAGTCTTCGCAAGAGGAAGGCGTCCCCCGAGCCCCCGGACTCCGCCGAGGGCGCCCTCAAACTGGGCGAGGAGCAGCAGAGGCAGCAGTGGATGGCGAACCAGAGCGAGGCACTAAAGCTCACCATGTCGGCCGGGGGCTTTGCGGCGCCGGGGCATGCCGCCGGGGGTCCGCCCCCGCCGCCTCCGCCCCTGGGACCCCATTCCAACCGGACCACCCCGCCCGAGTCAGCCCCTCAGAACGGTCCGTCCCCCATGGCCGCCCTCATGTCGGTGGCAGACACTCTGGGCACGGCGCACTCGCCCAAGGACGGCAGTTCCGTGCACTCCACCACTGCGTCCGCGAGGCGCAACAGCAGCAGCCCGGTGTCACCGGCCTCCGTGCCTGGGCAGCGCCGCTTGGCATCACGGAACGGGGACCTGAATTTACAGGTGGCGCCCCCGCCGCCTAGCACCCACCCGGGCATGGACCAAGTGCACCCCCAAAACATTCCGGATTCCCCTATGGCCAACAGCGGGCCCCTCTGCTGTACCATTTGCCACGAACGTTTGGAGGACACGCATTTCGTTCAGTGCCCATCCGTCCCCAGCCACAAATTCTGTTTCCCTTGCTCTAGAGAGAGTATCAAGGCCCAGGGGGCCACCGGCGAGGTGTACTGCCCCAGCGGAGAGAAATGCCCCCTGGTTGGGTCGAATGTACCTTGGGCCTTCATGCAGGGCGAAATCGCGACGATCTTAGCTGGAGATGTTAAAGTGAAAAAGGAGAGAGACCCTTGAACCAGGAGACAGCCACCTTCTCTGCCCCTGACCAGCTCCTCTCCGATCCAGAGGGCCCCACCCCCACCCACAGCGACCCTCCCTCCCCTCCCCCCCGAGATGTAGAATTGTGAATATAACAAACTGCAAAAAGTTAGTCTTATGTATAGACATTATTTTCGTCGTATGTTTCTATATTTTGAAACAAAAGGTATGTAACTTCTTCATTTGAAGGATAAGCTGGTTTGTGTTAAGCAGTATACTATTGGTTGGTCATTTGCATCATTTCGTTAGCATTTATTTGGTGGCAGAGTGTTTGCCTAGGTACAGAATTAATAGCCCTTAGCAACGACTGCTGCTGGTGTGTATTTTTGTAAATGTTATGCACTCTCTGAAAGGAAAAGAAAACACAAAAGAAAATGACTTTTTTTTTTTTTTTTTTTTGCCAAGGCCAGTGTTGCTGCCTAAAAAAAAAAAAGATGCTATAAAACGGTGAAAGCTTCTTTCTAAACAGCCCCAAGAGTTGAAGTCTTCACTTTATTTTGTTCCATTTTGTTCTGTTTTGTTTTTTGTTTTTCTGTTTTGTTTGCAAAATGGTAAGGGGGGGTGTTGGGGGGGCGGGGTGTTTTTTGTTGCAAGTTTGTGAGGGAAAATGTTTTGGTTTGTTTCTACTGACCTGAATGTGTTGGATCTTCACGTGTTGTTTTGTTTTTGCTTTATTGATGCACGGATGCTTTTGAACAGTAGAGCGAAATGCTAGACATGGGGAATCTGCTCTGTTTGTCCTTTATACATTTCTGTAGTTAACAGAACACTGTAATGTGCCTTGGAGCTTAGTAACTTGTAATAAATTCAATTGATATTAATTCTGCCCCGAGTCAGCAAGTGTGTTTTTCTAGAGCGAAGGCCACAAAGTGCCAACACAGGGGACACCTTCCCTACCAGCATAGAACACAAATGCTGGTGCCTTTGCAAACCCTTTGAGGAGGTGGCATCTGTAGAAGGCCCTGGGCTGGCTGACTGCCCCCCCGCCCAGTACCAGGCTATTTACATTCACCTCTTGGGGGCGGGACAGTTGCTGACTAAGCAATTTCTGTTTACTCTTCTGCATCTCTGTTTTCCCCGTTGAGCGCCCCAGCTGCAAATGGCATTGTCAGGAACTCGCCCTGTGGCCTCCAGTATGTGCTGATCCCCAGTGCAGCTGTGACTTGTGCAAGTGGGAAAAACAAAAAACAAAAAAACTAGGATGCTTTGCCTCTTGGATGTGGCAGAAATAACACTTACTGCACATATAAAGCAAAAATGCCACAGAGCTGGGAGCTGTCAGTGGAGGCAGGCGGGGTGTGGGCACCAGGGAAACAAATGCATGTACTGAGCCAGGAGAGTTGCCAGCAGCTTCCAGCTGATGCATTGGAAAAGCAGTGCCACCTCATTCATCACTCACCCCCCACACTCCTTTATGATAAGTATTTCTTAAGGCAGGACACTTCGCTGGTTGGAAGATGATTGTGGGGAACGGGGGAAGAGAGAAATAAGCCAAACCCAGTTCCTGAGGCAAAGGTCACTTATGACACCAAATAAAACCCATTTCTCACTGGTGAAGAAATTCAAGTATTTGTCTAATCAACTTTTTGGCGGCATTTGTGAGGTCCAGAGGGGTAGGGAAGGGGACCAGGACTGGAATAGTCCTTTAGAGCTTTGAGCCCCCTTGGCTGAAACCACACTGGAGCTCTCCCAGAGCTAGGGCAAGGCAAACAAACCTGGCTTGGACCTTGTACTTTGTGCGTGGCAAGTGGAAGACAGTAGAAAACAGGAGGAAGGTAGCAAAACAAAACCTATCTGAAATTCATTCCTGGTCACACCTGGACTCCCGGGACGGGGGCATGCTGGGCCAGGACAGTCCCCATCCAGGTGAGGATTAAGCGAATAAGGGGAGAGACTTGGTGCCTCACCCTGCTCCCATCAAAGAGGGCGCAGGAGCAGGAGGGTAGGGAGGTGGGTATGGGTGCAGGCATGTTTGGGGAAAAGCAAATCACTGGTTAGCCCAGAACACCGGTGTGGAGGTTGGGTTGGTGTTGGGACTCGCTGTTAATAACACCCTTTTAGTTTCTGTTCCTGCTTCGCCACCACCATCATTGAAGTAGTGGAAACCATGACTGTGTATGTGTGTGTGTGTGTGTGTGTTTTGGGGGTGTGGATAACTGGCAATTGATGGATCTGCTGCAGCCTCTTAATCCTGGTACATGGGAGGTGCCTGTCTCACCTCTTTAAGAATCTCCCCAC
Source organism: Ursus arctos (assembly GCF_023065955.2). Taxonomy (NCBI): domain Eukaryota; kingdom Metazoa; phylum Chordata; class Mammalia; order Carnivora; family Ursidae; genus Ursus; species Ursus arctos. The sequence goes on from NW_026622930.1 coordinate 24,339,073, forward strand.
ATATAAATAGATATGCGTGTCAGCTTCCTGCAAATGTGTCCATGCATTTTCATCGGCTGCCAAGTGTATTGGTGCTTATGAGTCATGAAACCTATTTTCATCCTCAGGGGTAATTAACTTGGGGGTGATAATGCATAGCAGACTGTAGGAAGAGTTAATTCTAAAACCCATCCTTGCCTGGCTACCAATCACGCGTTTCACTTAAAGGTCTGGGTTGGCTTTTCTCATAAGCTCATTAATAAAAACCAAGCATGTTTCGCCTGGAAGATCCTCTGAGGTGCTCCCAACCCCCACTCCCAGCACACACACTCTGAAAATGGGTAAAGCTCAGCAGCCTGAGAATACAGAGATAGAGTGTCACGGGTGTAATTTAACCACCATTGAACGAAGGAGCCTGGGTGCCGCCACAGCACGGAACTGCGCATGTGAACTTCGATGTGTGGATTACCTGTCCGGATGCCGACCCTGCGAATCCAGTCCGGTGGCTCCGGGTGGGAGTTGGTCCTGTTACCTGTCTCTGGGGGCCCCTCCGCGGCTGGCGGCCTGCCACCGTGTCTTCATTGCTGTGGTGTTGTGTTCAAGAACTTTTAGGATTACAAGACCCTTGCGTTAGTGCACAGAGGTAGGAAAGGGGCCTGTCATTAGAAGCTGAGAACAGCCCTTCTTGTTGCTGGATGCATTAGCAGGAGACCAGTAGCTGTAATAATGAGGCATCCAGCAAAGGCGCCGATGAGGCCTGGGGGAGAGGAGGGAGGGAGTGGGAGGGAGAGCGAGGGTTGGGTGGAACTCAGGCTGGAAGTGAATTATAATGGCACAGTTAATTAAAGTTTACCATAGCCGGGGGCCATTTGTTAAATGGCGGCTCTCCCTTCTCTTTTTTGGAACCATGTGACCTTTCTCTCTGCTCTGACCCATTCAGCCGCTAGTCTGGTTGTCATACCGCTCTTGCTTTGATCCCCAAGCTAGATTCCCCCTTCCCCAAGGCTTTCCACATTGCACGCCTAGGAAGCATTTTTTTCTTCTGTACGTGAGGATGCTTATGGATTCAGAGATTCAGACGGAGATCTCTGGATGACCCTAGGTTTCTTCATCGCCCCTGGATGGATCTCCCCAAGTCCTCCATTTCCCATCCATCCCAGTCCCTTCCCCCACAGACCCGAGGTGGCCAACATTTAATAATCTATATTGTATTTACTTATATGTATTGTTTGTACGACTAATCCAAGCTGGATATTTCTTTTAGTGGCACCGGGATCAGGCAAGGAGAGTTTTGAGAGAATGGGCAGATGGGGGTCATTTTTTGACCTTGATCTCTGAAGACTACGCCATAGGAGAGGGCCACTGTGTCCCGCATTAGCATATGAACCCGCTCTGCTCCCGTGGGCGTGCATGTCCACGTTACCAAGTGTAAGATTTGTGGGTGCATTTTCACGTGCATCCAGCCCAGCCTGCTGATACAATGACTACTGAAATTCACTTTTGTTTTCTCTCAGACTTGATCAAATCAAGGAAACAAGAACTGGAAATGCCCTTACGGTCATCTAGTGAAGTGCTTTCTAAACCTTTCTGAGGTCAGAGACGCGGTAGAAAAATCGGATAAACATTATGGACCCTTCCCCAGAAAGTGCAGGTGCCCTCAAACACATGGATTTGCATACATTTTCTTTCCTTTTTAATATCCATTTTATGTATTTCTTTTAATAGATAAACATTTCTTTGCTTCAAAATTCAGAAGGTGCAAAGGCGAATAGAGCCCTGTAAAGACTTTTTGGTGCCATTGGCCCCTCTGCCACCCAGTTCCCTTCTGCGATGCCACCAGTGTTACTCGATTTTTAAAGGAGTCTGTGCACATCTAAAGCCCAGCCACAGAACCTGAGTTCAGAACTTAGGTCTAGTCTGTCCACCTCGTGAAGTCGAGGCTGCCAAAGAATGGAGAGCAGGAGTAAATTGCCTATGGTCACGCAGTGGCAGAACCTGGACTAGGTCCCTGTTATGGAACAGCTCTAATGGACTTTTCTATTAAAAAAAAAATTAAGGACACTTGGCTTACTCCAACAGTGTATGAGAAAAGTGATGATGAGATGGGCGAAGGAGTGTGAGCACCTGGCGGGGGAGGGCTCAGTGTTTTCACTAATTCTTGGGGGACTAGGAACAAGCATTTGTCCCTTGGTCTCTTGTAGCCATTTCACTTGGGGATGGGGATGGGGATGTTCAGAAGTTTCTAGGTTTCTGGCTGTAAACGTGAGGGGAATCTGAACCAGTGAAGTCTTAACCTTTAAGATGTGGATCTTCACGCCACCTCCCCCCTTGCTGATCAGAAACTTCTGATAATTTAGACAGAGAAGCAACCATCTGGGTACAGAAGTAAATAGGAGAGAGAAAGATCAACCAGGACTCCTCCTGCCTTCCCTTGAGCGAGTTTGGGGCTTCTCTCCTCTCTCCCTGTCACTCTGCTCTGCCCGGCCCTCTCTCCCTGCTGACAAAGAGGGAACCGAAGGAGACAAGAGGCACCCCACCTGCGGGGTAGATGCACACTCGGCCTAGGAGGAAGGCGTGATCACTCCCATTTTACAGATGCGCCAACTGAGCTCAGAGAGGTTAAATACACGAGGCCATCCCTGTTGTGTAATTCAAGTCCAGGGCAGCCTGGAGCCTGGACTCTATCCCTTGATTCCTGGGTTGTTTCATGCAAAAGGCTTCTGACTTCCAACCCTTAGGGCCCAGGAAATCCAGGCTCAGAGCTTACTTCTCAACCCTCAGCCCTCTTTCATCTTCCAGAGCCTCTCTGTGAGCCTGGCCAGTGCCCGTGAGCAAGGATGTGCACAGGAGGGGCTGTTGAGAAATCCCTAGGAGAGGGGCTCTGCGCTGAGCGCACGGAGTCTGTCTCTCTCTCTCCCTCTGTCCCCCCCTCAGACTCTCCCTCTCTAAATAAATTAATTAAATCTTCAACAAAAAAAGAATGAGCCCACCTCTGTCTCAGCTTTGACCGGACAGAGAGGTGGGCAGGAAGCAAACGCGGGTTCTCACTTCTCAGGCACATTGCCCCACTGGGGCACATCAGCCTCATGGGCCACTGTGTTCTCTGTTAGTCTTGCTTGTTTTAGAGGAAAAGAAGTGGCAATGAACCCTTGAGCCTGGCCTGGCTGTCCTGTCTCGTTGGGGTCCCAGATGTGCATCCACCCCATATAAGAGACTGTGCAGTCTGTATGCAGTCTGTGTTTAGTTTTGGGGTTTGGTCCAGGAACACTTAGCTCTCTGTGAGCACCATAATGTGGACCCCCAGTGGTTGGGCCCCCCGTCCAGGCTAGACTCAAGAGAAGTCTCCCAGCCTCCCAGCAGGTCTCCTGTTGCCTGCAGACCCTTCTTGCTCCAGGCCATGGCTCCGTAGCAGTTAGTTCTTTTGCACATCTGAGGAGGTCACATCTTTGCTTAGAGACCTCCCTTGGCTCCCTGTTACCCTACAGGATAAAGTCCAAATCCTTGACTCTACCGTTTCCCTCTGCTGACGGTAGGGTATTTTAATCTTTAAAAAGATATTACAGGGACGCCTGGGTGGCTCATTTGGTTAAGTGTCTGCCTTCAGCTCAGGTCATGGTCCCAGGGGCCTGGGATCGAGCCCGGGATCGAGCCCCCCATCGGGCGCTCTGCTCAACGGAGAGCCTGCTTCTCCCTTTCCCTCTGACCCCCATTTGTGCTTGCTCTCTCTCTCTCTCTCTAGTGCTCTCTCTCAGATAAATAAAATAAATCTTAAAAAAAAAAAGATATTACATATACATGGTTTAAAAAAAAAAAAAAGATAATCAAAGCACATGAAAAGATAGTGAAAATCTGGTCAGTCTCCTTCCACTTCCAGGCCTTCAGTCCTCCTTTCCCAAGGGGAGAACTGCTGGCAGTTATCTGGGGTATATTTTAGTATTAGATGCACAAAGCAGCTTAGGTTTATAATATATATCCCCTGGGAATAGATCCTGGGACAAGCCAAGGATAAGAAGGAAGGTCCAAGGCAAGGAACTGGACTTGGGTCAGAGCCCCAATCTGGGTCTGGGGTATCTCCTAACCCCATAGCTAGGGACTAGCTGTAATTCTTCATAGGCTTCTGGACAAAGGGTGTGTGTGTGTGTGTCTTTGGCCCTCACACAGTGCACCTGCATCACTGTGGTATGTTGGGCTCCTTAAGTGAGCCCCTGTGAGGTTTAGGGGGGTTCTCTGGAGGGAATGGGGGTGGGGAGAGGCAGGGCAGTGACCACAAAGCCCAGGTATCCACAGCAGTGTCCAGAGCCTTTCTCCTCAATAGCTGTGTCCCCTTCCTCTCCCAGGATCCACGACAGACAGCTGGGTGAAGCCGGCAGAATTGCTTCCCCAGGTGACAGACCAGGAACCTGTGACTAAAGGAAAGAGCAGGGGAGGAACATTATCGAGTGTAACCTCTGGAGCCGACAGTGGGTCAGGCATTGTCATACACTATTTCTCTTTTATGATGGCTGCTTGTTGCTATCACTCTCCCGTGACAGGAAAATACCCATAGGAGGTACTGTTATTGCCCCCATTTCCCAGACAAGATAACCAAAGCAGAGAGCAGTAAATACCTCGCCCCTGCCTGGCCTCCCTCCTCCTCTCATGCCTGCAGGTGCCGCACTGGCTCCCCAACCCCCCCCACCCCCAACCCGGCTCCCACACCTCCCTCTGCAAACCCTTCCAGGGAGACCTGGGTTTTGTTGCGAGGAGTGAGGGGCGGGCCTCTGAAATCCGGGGGCCCCGGGTTAGTCCGGCCGCCTCCGAGAACAGGTTCGGGTTGCTGGGGGCGCCGGGGCGACGCTGGCGGTCAGCACCCAGCCAGAGGCAGCTGTGGAATGCCGGCCACGTGAACGCGGAGGAATTAACTCTGCGCCCCTGGGTCTCGGCCCAGACGGTCACGTGACCACCTCTTACAAACTACCCCCCCACCCCACCGCCCGCCCCTGCTCGTCTGCTCGGAGCCGCAGGCCCGCAGTACTCTGTCTGGCTAGGGCCAGGCCACCCGTTCCTGACTCACGGAGTTGCAAGCATGCCCAATTAGCTAGGGGCAAGGGAGCCCCCTGGAATTAGGATCACTTTAGGGGTGGGCGAGAGAGAGGCCCCTGGGAGCTTCTCAGGATAGGGCAGAAAGGGGTAGAACTGGGGACCCCAGAGCAAGAGCTGCCGTGGAGTTCCCCCCTTACCTGGGATTAAACTGCCGGGCCAGCCCAGCTGCCAACAGGCAGCATCTCGGGCTTCAGCCTGGTTCTGCCCCAGAAGGGTCTCCATGCCACTTGGGTGAACGGGACAACTCAGCTGGGGCTGGGGCAGGCAAGGCCAGCCCTAGCGAGGCTCAGGGAGCTGGCATCCTCATCAGCCTTGGGCACAGCCCATGCCCTATAACTGACTCCTACCTGTGCTCAGCCTTGCCCCTCCCCCGCAGAGGCAGAAGGGGTCAGCAGGTGTCTGCCAGCCAAGTCCGCTGCCTCCAGCACCCTGGGGAAAGGGAGGGCCTCTGACAGCCTGCACCAACTTTCTTAATCCCATATGGTTCAGGTCAAGCCCTTCCCCCTGGGAAGCCGCTGAGTCAGAGCCTGCAGCCTCCTTATATCCCTTCATCTCCCGTCCCACCTGCCAGTGGCTTCTTCCCAGGGCTCTCTCTCCTCCCCACTGAGGCCAAGTTCCTGCAGCAGAGTTCCTGTTGCCTCAGGATGGCAGAGGAGGAGACACCTAGAGCCCAGGTTGTTGCTTGTCTGAAAGGTTGAACCCTCTTCTTTTGGCCCCCCAGCCCCTCTGTGAAAACAAATAATGCAGGTCGGCAAGGCTCTCAGTGAATGTTGGCGTTGGTGCTACCCTTATACTTGCTTGGCTTAGGTGCCTTCTCCCCTTCATGCCTCCACCCCTCTGCTGGGAGGGGGAGGGGATGAATATATGCTCTGACCACGGGGCCACAGGAGCGTAGACGGGGCCTGTCCCATCTGGGGCACTGAGAAAGACCCCTTCCAGAAGGTTGGGACTATAAAGGAAGGAGAGAAAGGGGATGGAGGGGCTAGGAGGCAGGAGATGATGGTTCCACCGGAGAAGGGCGAAGAGTTGGCTTGGTTTCTCTGGTGTGTGGGGAGAGGGGAGGCGGGACCAGCAAGCAAGGCCTCCTGAGCTAAGCTGAGGAGCTTGGAATTAATCTTAAAGGGCCTTTGAAAAATGTGAGCACAGGGATGCCTTCTGATTTGCCGTTTGAAAAGATCTTTCTGGCAGTAGCGTGAGGACTAGATTAGCCCGGAAACAGAACCACGGCTGGGGAACCAGCTAGAAGGCAATCGCTGGACCCAGGCAGGAGGTGATGTAGCCGAAGTAAGGAAGGGCTGTGGTGTAGGGAGGGGTGCAGAGGTGTTAGGAGGAAAGAAGGCAGGCTCTCCTGCTGAGACGAGCTCTGGTACAGGAGGGACAGACAGGGAGGAAGGAGGCAGGGCTAACCCTCAGCTTGGGTGCCCAGGGCATGCAGCATGGAAGCAGGTTTAGGGTAAGAGGTCTGGTCCCTTTTGGACACTGGCCTGAGGTGCCATGGGCCAACTGGGGGGAGATGCCAGGTGAGTAGGTGGACATGCCCGTCTGGAGTCTGCAGACAGGTCCGGGCAGGAGTTGAGAGGGGCTGTGTTCCTTGTGGGTGGTATCGGAGGTGTGAGCTTGGATGAGGTCCCTGAGGGAAAGGGGGCAGAATGACAGGTCTGTGGAATACTGGGGACCCTCACCTTCCAGGACTGGGGGAGGAGGTGAGTAGCGGGAGAGGTGGGAGGACAGCCACAGGAAGTAGCATCCCGCCGGCCGAAGAAGATGCTGCAGGATGGAGTTGGGGAAAGGGCTGGGTGTTGGCTGAGAAGGAGGAAGATTAGGCAGCAGGGCGGTTGCTGGAGACCCCGGCCAGCGCAGAATGTGCAGGATGGCGATGGTGGGCCGTGCAGGGGCAGCAGAAGACCCAGCTTGCCCCAGAGTCTTGGCTCTGAAGGGAAGCAGAGAACTTGGCAGCCAGGGGGCAGGTGGGAGGAGTCTCTCTGATGCTGAGACAGAAGCATGTCTATAGGGAAGGCTAGTGGAGAAGGAGGGGTTGAATATACCAGGAGGGGCATGGTAATTAATGAGTGACAGACCCCAAGAGAGGAGCCGTCCAGGAGAAGCAGTATGGGGCTCTGAAAAGTCAAACTAGGAGTCGCCATTTACATAGCACTTACTACGTGCCAGGCACTGTTCGAAGTGCTTGCCATACGCTAACCTGCTTAGTCCACACGATAACCCTACAAAGTGGGGGCTGTTATTATCCACATTTTACAGAAGAAGGATCCAGACATAGAAAGGTTAAGTAGCTTGCCCAAGATTACAAACCTAGCATGTGATGCCGCTGGTATGCCAGGACTCGAACCCAGGCACGGTGCCTTCAGAACCGTGTTGTGGTCAAGAGCATGGATTCTGGAGCAGGACAGCCTGGATTTGTATCCCAACTCCTCCACTTACTTGCTTCACCTCTCTGTCCCTTGGTTTCCCCACCAGGAAAATGGGCATGAGAATCATACCTAATTCATAGTGCTGTTGGGTGGATTAAATGTGTAAAAGCCCACAAAACACTCAGAGCAGGGCTTGGGCCAGAGAAAGCACAAGGTGGAGGGACTCCCCTGGGACAGAACCGGGTGCAGCGGGAGGAAGCCAGCATGGGGCTGACGGAGGGCTTTTTGTATAGTGTTTTTCTATCTATGGGCCCTTTCCTGGGTCCGACGGGGCTTCTCGGAAGCAGGTTTGGGGGCTGCTTGTGCTAGAGTTGAAGCACTCATCGGGACTTCTTTGCTCTGCTCAGTCACTATGGGACCTTCTTCGTGTCACCGTGAGCCTCAGCCTCCTCCCAGGCCAGAAGAGGCCGTGACACCCACCTGCTACCACATCCGACAGAAGCCCCCTCTACCACCTGTACAGACATGGATGGAGCAGGGGCCAGGACTGTTCCAGAGTGAAATTAGTAGTATTTTTCTTGACGCCTCAGCAGAGGGCCTAGATGCTCACTAAATGTCACTCAGGTGAGGAGAGAGGGTGTCTCCATGAAGGACTGAGGAACAGGTGAAGGGGGGAGGTGCTGAGATTAATTAGTCAGAAGAAGAATGAGGGTAGAGCCCCCTCTCCCCTTCGCTCCATAACGTGGACCATCAGGTGTCCTCGGGGGCCACTTGCCTCACCCCATCTAGGACAGCACTCGCTCTGGGTTGATGGCAGATCCCTGGTTGTGTGGTCATGTGACCTGCAAGATAAGAGTCTAGGGTGGTGAGTCCCTGGGGGTGACTGGCTGGGCCTCCAGGCCAGTGGAGGGTCTGCTTTCCAAGGCCTGTACTCTTATGGCCCCTTGAAATCAAACCCACTTGACTTGACAATGTGATTTCCCCAGTTAAGGGAGGAGTTTGTTCGGGGGGATAACGTGGGTTCTGCGCAGGACTGGCCTCATGGGCATGGACCTGAGCAGTGACGCCAAGCCCCACTTTAGAAAGGGATGGTTTAATGCTTTGCTCTTGCCATCTTGAAATTCTTAATAATTTTGAACAAGGGGCCCCACATTTTCATTTTGCTTGGGCCTGCTAATTAGGTCGCACGTCCTGGTTCTCGGGCTTGGGGTGGTTGTCTGTATCCTTGCCTGTAATGAGTATCGGAGGGCCCACATCTTCATGTGGCAGAAGCTGAGAGCAGCATGGCCTGGCCAGAGGGGGTGGGGGAGGCAGTTTGTGGCTTTGGCCCTCCAGAGGTCCAGAGCTGGGGTGAGACCTCTAGTATTGAGTAAAGCATGCCGGACAGTGGGGTTTTCATCCTCACGCTGCCACCAGCCAGCCGTGTGCTCTGAGCGGGTAATGGCCATCATCTGTAGCAGAGGGATGGAGTGACCACATCACAGGGCGGTACGAGCGTTCAATCAGCTACTGTAAGGAAAGTACCTGGTTTGCAGTTGGTGTTTAGCAAATGTTTGCTGTCAAGTGCGTGGTTGGGGTAGAAGGCTATTTGGATTGGGAGTAACATGCAGTCTGTGAGAGAAGAGGCCGGAGGCCCCTCTCTGTCATCTTGGGAACCACCTTCCAAGAAATGGGTGGCCAGCTCCCCCTCCACCATCTTTGGCCACTTCTGGCCAAGAGCTTTGCCATTTCCAGAGTGAGCAGAGGGAGAACAAATCCCCCCTCTGGTCCAGTGGTTGGAATTTCAGGCTGCCAGACCTAGTTCTGGGGCCCTGCGGGACCCCACCCCTTGCTCCCCCCACCATTCCACACCCTAGTTTCCCAAGACCCTGTCTGCTCTAACATAGACCTCGCTCCGTGCACAGTGGCGGGGCTAGCCCAGCTTTCCCTTCTCTCCGGAGGGCCTCCCCCTCTAGGGGACAGAGCTATGGGCTGAGGTCACATGCTGCCCCCGTTTCAACCCCCTGGTGTCCCCACCCCTTTTCTGATCCTTGATTTACCCTGAGCTGGATTAAGACCTTTAAGCAGCCCTGAGAGCTGAGAGGTTGAGGTGTACCTTCCTCCCCTGCCCGCAACCCATCTACATACTAACTCAAAAGAAAAATCACTCTAAACCTTAAAATCAGTGTGAGGAAGTCCAACAGACTTCTGATTTTTTTCCCAGGATGACTACTTCCTTGCTATTTTTGAAATACTAGGAATCAGCCCTTTAAAAAAACCAAACCAAACCAGAGCACTGTTGGTGCCCTTTTACTGCCGGTGCGTAAGCACATGCTTAATCTGTCTGTTGGGCAACCTGGCCTCGCCTGCCCCCTCCCCTGTGCCAGAGCCGGACAGAGGACTGGGGCATTGGGTCACTCTGCCCAGAGACTCCCCCCTCCCCCCTTACCCCCCAGGGAGAGGGAAGCCCGGGCCAATCAGTCGCTGCTGGGGAGGTGACGTCAGGAAAGCCCAGAAGGTTCCACTTCCGCCCGGGCCACGGGTACACCCTCTCCTCCCCACTAGAGCCGCCAGGGCCAGCCCGGGCCCCTGGCCAGCCCTCCAGCTGGCCAAGGACGGCTGGGCTGTGTTAGTCCCCAGGCCTGCTGCCCTGCACGCCACACCTGTCAGGCAGGTCTCCCAGCCCCAAGCCACTTGCCCTCCCTGTTGGGGCGGGAGCCAGCAAGTGCCAGGACTTCTTCTGCAGACTGGCTCTTCCAGATCCTGCTTGTAAACCCTGGTGAAAACTGAACCCCACATGTCTGACAAGGAGGGTGCAGTGGTGGGAGGTAGAGGAGGCAGGCGGAAAGCTATGCATGGGCGGGAAGACCAGGCCTCCTTAAGCACAATCAGGAGCACCCCCCGAGAGAGAGGCTGATGAGCATCCTAGAAAATTCTAAGTGGGTGGGACCTTTCAGAGCGTTTCATTCTGCAGAGAGAAAACAGGCCTAGAAAGAGAAGGGCAGGCAGTTTCCACATGGTGACAAGCAGACAAATGGCAGGTGTGTCAAGCCTCCCTTCTCCCCGAGTGAGGCAAAAGGATGGTCCCCTACCTCCTGTCTGCTCCTCCACAGCACTCCCCAACGAAGTCAGGGGCACCCTGCATCCCCTGCCTGCTCCCCCGACTGCTCTCTTGCTCAGCTGGCCCCCACCCACTCAGCACCCCGCACCCATCCAGCTTGTCCTCCCTCACCTCACCAAGGGAACATTCATTGAGTGTCCAGGCCTGTACGAAGCCACGGATTCTTCTCGGTAATAAACCAAAGCCAGAAGTTCAATGTTTTCTGCGGGAAATTTCACATTCCAGGGGAGAGAAGGAAAGAAATGAGTGGATTTGGAGACTTTACAGGTGCAGGGCATTTCCCCTACCCGACTCTGAGCCTTAGAACAGCCCCTTGTGAGTAGCTCTATCCCAGAGACAAGCTCGGAGCCAGAGTGTCAACTCACAGGCTCAAGGTCTCCCCGCAGGCATGTTGGGCGCCGGAGCATGTGTCCCCGCCCCCCCCCCCCCCCGCCCGGTGTCCTTGCTTTTGCAGCGCTGCCACCTTCCGGACCCGCTTCAAGGCCACGGCCTGAAGTGAGCGGGCTGCATGGTCTCCTTTCACCTGCATGGCGCCCACGGCTACTGCGATCCCGCCTTTTCATAGAGGGAGAAACTGAGGCACAGGGACTCCCAACTAGAAGAAGTGGACCTGGAATTTGAACCCAGGGGGCGCAAGCCGAGCCCTGCCCCACACCTCCAGCCCCTCCTCCCCTGGCCTGCCATCGTGGCCGGTGGGTTTCAGGCCAACAGCTCCGAGTCTCCCCAGGGAGGTCAGGGGCTGCGGGTCCTCCTTCTGAAGCTGGTGTTGACAGATGGCCACTGTGGTGAAAGGCTTGGCAAGGAGGAATGGCAGATACGGGCTAAGGGTGCAGCTTGACATGTGTGTCTTTTGCTCTCTTGCCCTTTTTTGGAGTTCAAGCGTTGTCCCCATTGCTCCGGGGGATCGATTAGGTTGTATGTTTCCTTCCTCCCTCAGGGCTCCCCCCAGAAAAAGCCGTAAAGTACAGAGATGGGGTGTTTGGAAAGAATTCACTCAGGCTTTGGGATTAGACAGAAAGGGGTTCGAAGTTCTTCTGTGTTAGTGATCTCGGAGAAGTCACTCAGAGCTTTGAATTTCTGTTCCGTGAAGCAGAAAGAATTGTGCTTCCTTCAAAGCACGAGGAAGGGAATCAAATGAGATAGCAAATGATTGTGAACTAACTATGAAGCCCTCTCTGACTGTTGATCGTGAGCGTGGGTGTTATTATCGTCCTAAAGGAAGAGCTCAGTGTGGGGGTTAGGGAAGGTAGTTGGGGGAGTGACAAGCTGAAGGCTGAGAGGCTGTTGATACAGTGGATTGTGTCCCAGAGCCCTGAGATGCTGGGCGACAGGAAGAAGGCTGCAGATGGACCAGGTCTTTGCCTTACCTGGGAGCTGTCCCCTGTGCCCTGGGGGAGTGGGGTAGCAAGAAGCTCACTTTGCCTGGGTTGCCGAGGAAGGGAGCAGGTGCTCACACTGCCCCAGGCTGAAATGCACCAAGGGACCCTTCCAGAGTGCAGGGCCCGAGGGCCTACTGCCAGACAGGAGCAATGACATTCCCTTCCCAATGGATTCCACCCCAAGAGTCCCCCCAAAGAGGGGCTCTCTGACCTGTCTGGAAGGCTGACTGGCTGCATGTGTCAAGGGTTTTTGTTTCCAATGAGCCTGGTAGCTGTGGGGCAATTGGAGGATATAAGGAACGTGTCTAAACGGAGCCAGGGATCCGGGGCTGGAGGAGGAGGAATTATGTTACCGTTGACCTCAGCCCCCTGCAGAGGACGCACGAATGATAACCAGAAGGAGATACCAATCTGGTTGAGGCAGGTCATCAAAATGGAACGGTCCCTGACAAACAGGAACGTCCTGCCCCCCTCCGCTGAGCAGATGCTCGGGTTATTTGGGAGGAATGAGAGATGTAATCACGTTCTCAGAGTCAGGAAGCATGGCCTATCCTTGCTTTACTGGGTCTTCTAGTCAGTTTTCATTTATTCAGCTTTCGGCATGTGGTCACAAATAAGCCAACGACATGGGTGTCGAGAGGCTCAGCCTATCGGGGAAGAGTTCCAGAAACACACAACTTGGTAGTGGAGGGTCCACTGTTTTAGGTTGGGCACTTTGGCTTGGGTTTTGACAAGTGAGTAGGAGTTCAATGAGCAGGGATGGGGGACATTCCAGGTCTTACTTGTCCAACGCTTAAGAAGCCACCCTTGTGCAGAATACCAGAGTGCTGGGAGGGGCTCTAAGTTGGCGGGAAAGCATGACTCAGGAATGAAGCCATTCTGGGTCTGATGGTGAATCTCTCCGATACCGCAATGTTGACCTCTGCCGCACGGGTCAGGCCTCTAGCATTTCCCTGGGCTCAGCTGAAGAAAATTTGGCCCCAGCCAAATTTTTCTCTCCACAGAAGCCATCCAGTGCCTCCATAGCTGGGGTGCAGAGGTCAAGGGAGGACATTCTAGTGGTGCTGCAGAGAGTGAATGCTCAGATGGGAGACCCTGACCGCACCTGCCGGGCACCTTCATCCCTCTTACCCTGCTCTTGCCCGGTCCCGAAACAGCCCAGCTGAAGCCTGACCTGCCATTCTAGTTCTCTTGCTCGGCTCAGTGGTTCAGAACCCAGACTCCTACATGGCCATCTTTCCTCATTCCCTAGGTCCTGAGCTCGTACAAACAACCTGATTGATTCTGCAACCCCCTTAGGGACTCTCAGTAAGTCTTCGTGAACCACGGCAGTCCCAGTCCCAGACCAGCTGTGTGCCCACAGGCACATGGCAGAGCCTGGGTTCATCCCTTCCAGGACCAGATGAGCCAGCAGCAGCGCAGAGCCCGGGCAGCAGGCACACCTGGTCTTTTTGTGGCCACAGCTCCTCGTTAGTTAAACAGCAGGGAATGCAAAGCCATGCAAGGGTTTGGTCTCAGCTGAATTTTTTCAGTGAATTAAGGGCATATCCAGTTATCGTGTTTCCCTCTTTTACCTCTCTCCCTCGATATGTATATGTATATATTATGCATATATATAAAATTTATTATTATTATTTTTAAGCAGGCTCTATGCCCAACCTGGAGCTTGAACTCACGACCCCAAGATCAAGAGCCGTGTGCTCTACCCCTGAGCCAGCCAGGCGCCCCTGTGTCTTAGCTCTTTTCGAGTTAGCGTTTCCACAGGTGGCAAGGAAGAGTGGGGCTTCATTACCTGCTTCTCCAAAGGGAAAGGCAAGACACTGAAGAGTGATTTGCTCACAGTGCCTGTATTTAACAGATCCCTAAGGACTACGAATACCTGCCAATTTCTGGTCCAAGCACGGGGGATTCGGGAGGAAGCAAAACAGAGGTCCCATCCTCAGGAAGCTCATATTCTGGTGGGCAGACCGACGACAAATAAATATGTCCAAATATGTCAGGTGGGGTAAGCACCAAGAAGATGGATAGAGGAGGCAGGGGGAGTGATTGACAGGTTGGGGAAGAGTGTTGTCATTTTATACAGGGGGTTCTAGAAGGCCCTGCAGGTGAGGTGATGTCAAAGAAGAGACTTGATGTAGACACGAGGCAGGAGTGTTCCAGGCCACTAGACAATGTCATCATAATCACACTGTACCCTACTCCCCACTTTAACCTGTCTGCCTCTGGCTGCCTGTAGCTAAGCAGTAACTCTTTGAAAGAAGGAATGACATTTACTCATGTTGGACCTTCTGTTCTGAACACAGTCCATACGCTGTTTGCGTGTTCCTGTCTCCCCCTCTAGAAGGTCTTTCGTAATACAGAGTGCCAGTCCAGGAACATTGCTTGGGACAGAGGAGAGCGTTGGTGGACTGAGCACCTTGCAGACAGAATGCACGAGCAGAGGCCTGGGGCTGGGTGTGCAGCACAGGCCGAGGGCAGAAGCACATCCCAGGAAGGAGGCAGGAGTGATCTCTAATTCCAGCCCCTGCAGTTGATTTGGTGGCTCTGGGTTGGTCTTCGACAGAAAAATAATTGCAAACATCTGTATCATGTCAGCTGCTGTCCTAAGCACGTTGCATACATTAATGCATTTAATCTTCGTCAAAGTCCTAGGTGACAGGTGTTATTATCGCACCCATTTTACAGGCCAAGTTTCTGAAGCATGGAGACCTGAAGTGATTCAGCTACGGTCAACGTGGCTAATACTTGGCAGAGCCAAGATGTAAACCCAAGAGCCCCTGTTCGTATCCTTACCCCAGAGATTTATACTCCTTATCCTTACCCCCCTAGACTGGTCCCCTTGATCTTTCCACTGGAGTGTTTGTGCCCTCAGAGTCTCTGGGATAAGCCAAAGTGTTTTTGAGATTCGACTTCCAGAAAGGTCAACAGTAAGCAAACATTTCAGAAAAAAATTAAACTTTAAGTCATTTAAGACATTTTTATGCAGCCGTATGTGACTGTGAATAATGCAAAAAGCCAGGTGAATTTTTAAGATGAAAAAGGAGGCTTCCAAGAAATGCCACCCTGTTGGTGGGTTGCAGGGTTTCTGTCCCCAGGCCCCCTACCCCTAGCCCCCAGCCCAGGGTGAACTGTCCTCATCTGTGACTGCCCCTCATCTCAGCACAAGTGTGTGTGTGCCCATGCATGCATACACACACACACACACACACACACACACACACACACACGGAGTCCCCAGTCACTGTGACTGTCTGGACAGAAGTGAGTCATGAACCATGTCAGGCTGGGAGGCAGTAGGAAGTGTCTCTTTCTCATTCTTCTTCAGGCCTGGGTAAGGGGTAGGGGAGTGCCAGGCAGGGAAGGGGTGGGGCCTTGGCTCTCCATCAGAGCCTGCCCAGGGCTCCGAGAGCTTCCGGTTTGTGCCTGTGGGACAATGTCACACCAGGCTCATCCTACTTAACACCAAGACAGTAAGGCAGGAGGCAGAAGGAGGCCCTTCTCATGCTCCGAACTGGAAAATCCATCCCCACCCCCCCGCCCCAGGCCCAGCATTTAATTTGCAGAGCACATCCTTACACGGGCCCTCCTGCGGGGTGAGAGGCGTGTTCTGTGGCCCTTGTTTTCTGTATGTCCGTGTATGTCAAGCCCAGGAACCGCTGTCCTCACGGCCACGTGCCACAGAACAGGTCTCCCGGGGGAGGTGATGCCCAGGGGACTTTTAGAGGCAGAGCAAGATGAATGTAAGCTCTCACGTCCACCCGCTATTGACATGGGGCTGACATGCCTCACACAGGACAGGCCTGGTAATTAATGTGCCAGCGTCTTCCTTGACAAAGCAAAAAAGCAAATACACCAGCTAAGGGCGTTCGTCACACAGGGAGACAGCGGTGGTGGAAGGCAAAGGGCAAGGCTGTGTGGGGTGTGTCTGGGGCACAGGAAGGGCTCCGGCAGGGAGAGCGCACAGGGAGCAAGAGAACAGAACTGTCTGCATCTGGGAGGAAGTGTATGTGTGAGAGAGGGAAAACGTGAGAGAGTGTGTCTGAGAGCGAGTGGAGGGGCGGGTGAGGGGAAATGTGTGCGACTGACAGAAGGAGGGAGGGAAGGAGACAGGGGTGCGGGCGGCGGGCCTCTCTCATCCCTCCTTCAGCCACGAGGGCTTCTGGAAAGCCCTGCAGTTTGGAGAGAGGGACCTGCAGGAGAGGTGAGATTTCATTACCTTTCCCTTTGTGTGATATTTTCGCGCTCGGAATGTAAGACGGGAACTATAAATAATCCAGTCACAGCTGCGACGTCCTGGAGATTTACGGTGCGTGCCAATGCCAGCCTGCTCCGGGCCGGGGGCTTCGCTTTACGGAGCCAGGATGAAAGGCCGACTCTCCCGCACTGGTGCCCCCCCAGCCTGCCCCCCACCCCAGCTGGGTCCCCCACCCCCAGTCCCTCCCTCCCGACCCACAGAGCCCAGGGGAGAGAGAGGCTCACAAGTGCTTAGACACCCCCTTGTCCTGGGCAGCCTGGGGCTGAGTTCTGAGGAGGCAGCTGGGAAGGTCGGGAAGACCAGTGAGGCAGGGAGCGCAGGGTGGGCAGAGGGGCAGGCCTGGGGGGGGGGGCTTTGCTCAGCTGCCTCAGACAAGGGGGGGCCGACAGGCCCAGACACAGACGGGCTCAAGTGTGATGAGGTCCCTGAAGCATGGGCCAGTGGTTCTCTAATCCCCGGTCTCCTTTCTGGGCAGGGGTCTTGCTCTGGGCCCCGTCAGCATACGCCGCAAAGCTGTGCTCTACGGCGGGGGCTAATGGTCGCCCCCCACCTCCCAGGAGAGAGCACACACCCTGTTGGTCTGGGAAGCGGTAACATTCTCCAAGAACCCGGAGGCTGTTGGCCAGGACAGGGACACCCCAGGGAAGAGATAGACAGTGTATTTGGAGCAGTGAGAGGTCAAGAAGGAGGCGTCCTGGTCTCCCCAGGTCCCCTCCCAGGACTCCAACCCTGTTGTAAGGGCAGATGGAAGAGGTGCAGGAAGACGTTTGAGAGCCCGGCCAAGGCTTGTCCTCAGAACCCATGGGACTGGAGGGTCCGGGGTCTGGGGGGAGGAGATGGTTCAAGGCACCCCTGCAAGCCGCCTGTGCTTCCCTGCGGTTGCTCACAAGAGCACTGTGTCCCCCCCAAGCTGTGTCCCCCCCAAGCCCTAGGCTTCCCGGGGGCAGGACACATGGACACACCACCCTCACCGCACCAGGCCCCGGGCTTGGTGCATCAGTTCTACAGAACGGGGGGGGGGGGGGGAACCCGTGTGCCGACAGCTACGCATGCCCCACAGACTGGAGCCCTGGGAGGGAGTGTGTGCGGGGGGAGCAGAGCCAGCCGGGTCTCTGAACCCCGCTTGGTTCCCTCCTGTTAGTCTTCAGGCTGTCCCTGGGGCTGAGGGTCTCTCTGCCACCCTGCCCCTGGCCCCTCCCGCCTTCCCTGGAACCCCCGGGGCTGGTGTGGCCCAGTTACCACAGGCACCAGCCTGTCACCTCCATGGCTTCTCTTTGCTTTTCTTCTAATTCCCTGAGCAAATATTGAACATCCAGAGAGACATCCGAATCCTAGGCATGGGGGCGGGGGGTAACACAGCTGCTCCTTCATGGGGCAGCTCAGTCAAGATCAAGCTCAGCCCCGGGGCCCTGGCAGAGGGAGGCTGCTGAGGGGGTGGGGGTGTTAGCCCAGTGGGCAGAGAGGGGCCCTTCCCTTAGAGGATTCCTTCAGGGAGGAGGCTCTGTCCTACGACTATGGACCTCCAAAGTGGCCACAGTTGGGTTGTGGTGGGGTCTTTTCTTGGGGCCAGGGTGGTCTCTTCTCCCTCAGCCTCTGAAAGCAAAGCATGTCTGGGAGTGGGGCATACAGGGTAGAATTAAATCCCTGCGGTGTCCCAGACGCAGCTCAGCTGAAAACACAAATGACCTCAAAGCAAGCTTGCCTGATTTCGCTACATTTAGGAGGGGAGCCTGGAGGTTCTGAGGATGTCTCCCCACCTGCTGCACCCCTGCCGCACCTGTTAGGGGGTCACCACTATACGTATCATCACACTGCCCTGCCTGGGTTGGCTGATTGCAAGCAGCAGAAATGGACACTGACGTTTCCCCCCCTCCCACTGAGAGAGGGAGAGCACATGCGTGCATGTGAGCGGGGTGGGGGTGGGAGGGGTGGAGGGCGGTGGGAGAGAGAAAGGAAGTCTTAAGCAGACTCCCCGCTGAGTGCAGAGCCCCACTCGGGGCTTGTTCTCACGACCCTGAGATCATGACCTGAGCAGAAATGAAGACTCGGATGCTTAACCAACTGAGCCACCCAGGCGCCCCTGGACGCTGACGTTCTTAAGCAGAGATTTAGGGCTGCTCACAGCATCAGCAGGAAGGTGGGAATCCGAGCTGGGAAGATGGGCAGGATCCAAGGGATGCCAGGCAGTCAGCGTCATTGCCAGAGTCACACCATAGGGCAGTCTGCCTCGGATGCCTTTGCTGTTAGCAGCCCTCTACCATCCGTGGTGTGATGACGGGTAATTTGATGTGTCAACTTGACTGGACCACGGGATGCCGATATTTGGTCAAACATCATTCTGCAGGTGTTTCTGTGAGGGTGTCTTTGGAGAAGGTTCACATTTGAATCCTTAGGCTGAGTAAAGCAGATTGCCCTCCCAAATGCAGGTGGGCTTGAATAGAACTAGAAAGGTAGAAGAAGGGAGAATTTTCCGTCTGCCTGACTGTTGAGCAGGGAAATCAGTCTCCTCCTGCCCTTGGACTGGAACTTACCCCATTGGCTTTCGTGGTCCTCCAGGTCTCTGGATTCAGACTGAAACTTCCACTACTGGCCCATAAATACTCCTCAGGATGCGAAACTCCCACCCCAACCCCCCAGACAGGAAAGGAACATTCTAGATGGCCTTCCCAGTGTGTTCCTCCAGACCTCCATCCTTCTATCTTTCCCCCATACTCTGAATTCCAGGATGCTGACCTGTGTGGGCTGCATCAGCTGAACTCCCTTGCCTCTGGCTTCCAGGGTCTCCCGCCGGACGAGACTGGGAAGGTGGGAGGAGAGAGATGGGGCTATTTTCCCCCCTTGTTTCTTTCCTTTGCAGCTCTGGCTCTCTTCAGATTCTAGTCATATCCCTCCCTGTCCCACCAGGGCCTTCAGTACTCCTCTTTTGCCCTTGGCAAATAGTCCCTTTCTGAAAGACTCCTCAAATGCCCTGTTTGAGGGTAACGCCTCTTTCCTGCTGGCACCTCACATGGTACAGGAAGTTGGAAATTGGGAGGCAACAGAGCCCAGCAAATGCCCACCACGTCGTAGTGCAGAGGCCCCCGGGGAGGCGGTGGCAAGAGCCTGGACTTTGGACACAGACCTACTAGGGTCTGAATTTTCAGCCTTACTCTCAGTACCTGTGTGAACTCTGTCAAGTTCCTTAACCATGCTGACCCTTCTTTGTTCTTCATCTGGGAAATAAGAGTTAATATTTATCTCATAGATTTCTTGTGAGAATTGAATGAAATAAATTTTTAAGCACTTAAGCACTCAGGAGGCCAGTAATGGCCAAAAGAGGTCCCCCTTATGTGTCAGCTCCCACTGATGGGTAAGGGCTCCTCGGAGCACTGTGTGAGCAATTCTGACATCTCATCCCAGCCTGGAGGTGATGAGTGCACTCACGATTGATTAGTAATGTCTGTCAGGGCGAGGTCTGGAAAGTGGCAGTAGGATGCACTTGCCTTCTCTGTCACAAACACTCACTAAATGATGGCTGTCAGGTTTTATATTTCTTCACTCCTTGGGGAGGGAAGTGGGATTCTGTTGGGGTCGCAAAGGCCAGGATCCTGTCAGATGGCCAGCACAGCCCAGGTCCTGAGTCACTGAGCCACCTCTCCTGGAAAAGCCCAGATTTCTCAGCAGGGCAGGTGCTCTGGCCAGCCTTTTCCTTCAAGCAGCAAACCGCTCAGCCCCGTCTAGGTTGTTGAAGGTCTTCTTTCTCTGGGGACCTTCTCTTGCTCTTTTCATCCCCAAATGCCCTGCCTAATTCTCCCTGCCAACAGATAACACACACCCCTGTGTCCACCACCTTCTCCCCGTAGAATTTTACAGGGAATTATATACATTTCACTTGAATTTCTCCATCCTACGTCACCCCACTTTCCAAATCTCCCCCTCCCTGTTACCTCCCACCCCAACCCAGGGGGCCTGGCATTACCCCAGCAACACACACCAGAGCTGGTTGAGGATACAAGAAGTAGAAGAGAATCATGGCCACAGGAATCCTATGCTGTGAACAGGAGACTTAGTGGTCACCGGGTGGTTCTTGGACTAGCAAAAAAGGCAGAAGGAACAAGGAATCTTTTCCAGAAATAATCTCCTTTCTAGTTTCACTGGCACATAGGAGCAACTTCAGTTTATCTGTTCAAGAAATATTTGTTCAGCACCTACTATGTGCCAGGCAGCAGCGCATCAAGCAGGCACGCTCTTTGCCCTGATGGGGAAGCAGACAAGCGTAACCCTGTGGGTGCTGGGCCGTGCAGTGGGTGCTAGTACGGAGAGGAGCACAGGAGGGGCGTCTACTTGCAAGAACATGGTGGGACAATCAGGGAAGACTTTCCTGAGGAGGTGACTTCTAAGCTGAGTCTGGAAGGATAAGGAAGCTGTTCCCCGTGGTCGTGGGAACAGCATAAGCAAAGATCCGAAGGTGTGTGTTGGAAGAACTGCTGGTTGCTAGCAGGCCACTGTGGCTGGGTCTCAGAGCTAGAACCCGGCAGTGCTGGAATGGAATTGGGGGGGAGGGTGGTGGGGTCCTATGGGGTCTTGAAAAGGTCTTTCTGAGGAGTCCAGATGTTCCCAAAGCAGCTTCTACTCCACCCACCTCACTACCACCACCACCCTCCCACCCCACCCTCACCCCTGTCTGTCTGTCTGTCTTCTGCCTATCATGACTCATGAGGCCCTGAAAAGAAACCTCTCGGGCGCTGCAGGGCTTCTCAGGCCTCAGGGGGCAGACGCCCTCCTCCCCCACCCCTAACCCACCCCCCAGGCCCTGTGAGTCACTAGAAGTGCAGTGAGAGCTGCTGAAAGTCAGGGGTGGGTGGGCAGCTGGGCCACAGTGGCTTCAGGAGGAGGAACTGCAAAGTAGGGATGGGGGGGCCCCCCAACCTGATGAATGAAGGCTTTAATGCAGTCTTGCTACTAACTGGCTGACCCAGCCATCAGGTGCAATTTAGGGTAAAGCAGGCGTTGGAGCATTTTCTTTCTCCAATGACTAAGTAGGTTTGCAATGACCTCCTCCTCTCATAAAACCCCTCACACCTTTTTCCCAGCCGCTTCCCCTGCACAGACATGCTTCTCTTTGGAAAATGGGAAATGGTGTATATGGGTAGCTGTGCAGAAATGTGTGTAGCTCTGTGTGTGTGTGTGTGTGTGTGTGTAGGAAAGTAGCTCATACATGTGTAAGGAAGTGCAGAAATGGGAGTGTGTGTACTTGTCTGTGCGTGACAACGTCTCTGCTGGGGCTGTGCATGGCCCTGTACGCGCAAGAGCTTTCTCTGCCTCTGTGCGTGCGGGGAAACGTGAATGCATGCGTGTGCACGCGTGTCCAGGACAGGCTGTGGGTGTTTGGGAGTGTGGGGGACCTGAGGTGTGTGTGGGTTTGCAGTGAGTGTGCCTGGGATTCTGTGCAACTGGCCCTCATGATTGTTTGCAGGGGAGACGCTGTTCGGCTGGGATATTTATATTAACCAAAGCAGTAAAATGCCCAACTGGTCTCCCTGCTTCCCCTCTTGCTTCTTTGTAATCCCCCCTCTACCTAGCAGCCAGAGCAAGCTTTTAAAAATGCAAATCAGACCATATCATGTCTAGGCTGAAAACCCTCCAGTGGCTTCCCACTGCATCTGGAATAAATCCAAACTTCTGACGCTGGCCTACCTCCTCTCCAGGCTTTGAAACTTCGTGGCCTCATCTCCTCCCACTCCTCTGGCCCCTTGTGCCTCAGCCACATAGGCAAGAGCCTTTACACTTGACCTTCCCTCTCCTGGACCCCTCTGCTGCACGATGCTGTCCTGGCTCCAGGTTACAGCCCCGCATGGTGACATTATCTGTGGGGCCGTCTCTGACTTCCCAATTTAAATCGGTACCTCCAGGGGCTCCTGGCTGGCTCAGTTGGAAAAGCATACGACTCTTGATCTTGGTGTCATGGAGTTTGAGCCCCACATTGGGTGTAGGGGTTAAATGAATAAATACACTTAAAAAAAAAATTGGCGCCTCCAGTCTCTCTGGTCCATTGCTCTGACTTCTTTTCTCCCCAATACTCGTCAGTTGGGTCTGAAGCAGAGCCTGAGAGTTAGGTCTGCACAGGGGGTGTTATTGGGAGCAGCCCCTATGAAGGATTGGGCAGGGCCATCAGACAGACCACGTGCAGATCTGACAAGGTCTCCGCCAGCCCCCTGTTCCTATACCGTCCAACCCCTGGGGCACCCAGAGCAACTGGGTGACTGCCCATTGGGGGAGTCCTGAATTGGGTGGCAAAGGCTAAACCCTGTACCACATCTGGCTTGGTCAAGGGCTGAAACCGTCAGCTCAAAAGCTGGGGTTTAAGAGCATGAGAAGGCAAGCCGCAGACTGGGAGAAAATATTTGCAAAAGACAGATCTGAGAAAGAATTGTTATCCAAAATATACAAAAAACTCTTAAAACTCAGCAATAAGAAACCAACCAGCCCAATTTTTAAAATGGGCCAAGCACCTGAACAGATGCTTCCCCAAAGAAGATATGCAAGTGGCCAACAGGCATCTGAAAAGCTGCTCCCCATCCCACGGCATGAGGGAGCTGCAGAACCAAACAGCAGTGAGATACGAGCACACACTATGAGAAAGGCCACGTTCTGGAACACCCATGACACCAAACGCTGGTAAGGAAGTGGAGCAACAAGACCCCTCCCTCGGGGCGCCTGCCTGGCTCAGTCCGTAGAGCATGTGACTCTTGATCTTGGGGTCATGAGTTCAAGCCCCACACTGGGTGTAGAGCTTGCATTAAAAAAAAAAAAGAAGAAGTTTGAAGATAAAAGAACTCTTGCTCATTAGTGATGGGAATGCAACATAGTATGGCGACTTTGGAAGACAGTTTGGTGGTTTCTTACAAAGGTAAACACACTTTCCTATACCGTCCAACCATCGCACTCGTTGGTATCACCCAAAGGAGCTGAAACTTATGTCCGCACAAACACCTGTACACAGATGTTTATAGCAACAACACTAAGCGTGACCCCTAATGTAAACCATGTACTTGGGGGGTAATGATGTGTCAACTTAAGCTCATGGACTGTAAGGAGTGTACCGCTCTGGTGGGGATGTTGATGGTGGGGGAGACTGAGTGGGGCCAGGGTATGTGAGAATTGTGTACTTTCTGCTCAGTTGTGCTGTGAACTTAAAAACGCTCTAAAAAATAACGTCTATTTAAAAAGGAAGGAAGGAAAGAAGGGAGGGAGGGAGGGAGGGAGGAAGGGTAAAGGAAAGAGAAAAAAAGCAGAGAACAGAACAGAAGTCCTCAGACCTTCTCTCCGGGCTCCCTGCTCCTCCCTGGCCATCTGCATCCTTTCCTTCTGCGGTCCAAGCCTTTTCCGACCTCCTCACGGGAGATGTGTTTGCTAGGCCTGTCTGTCTGCCAGTCCTCTGCTTTTATGGTTCGCCTGGATCCTTTGTTCAAGATTTTCCAGCTCAGGGACTGGGCTGGCTGGGAGCTTCTTCATCTCTGCCATTCCTCTGTCATCCTTCCAGGCGCCCCCAACAGCTTCCTCCCAGCCCACCAACCTCTCAGTCACAATGACAGCCGTCAGCTGCCCTGTTGGCCCCGTCCTGACAGACACTCAGCCCGAGGAGCAGGAAATCCAAGAGTGGAGAGAAGAAAATCCTGGATAACTCATTAGCACCACCTCCAGCCAGGCTTCAGCTCGCCTCCTTTGCTGTCTGACAGAAGCTAGAGGAAGACATTTTCCCTCTCTCTCCCACAGACGGGGATCCCACAGACTGTGCGCCCACTTCCATTTCCCAGGCCTTGATTAAGACTTCTATAGGCCCCAAACTCCAAACCGAGGAGGCCATCCCCACCGCCAGGAGCGGTATAAAATAATATCAGCACGAAGCCACAACGGAGGTGTGAGGAAGCAATCTGACATTTTGAGTTTTCCCGTGATGATTGCTTCGTAGTTTCGTATTTCCAAAATACCAAACACGATATTCTGAAATGTTTTTCTCCTTCTTTGCTGGTTCCCTAAGTGTGGGTTTTGTGCACACGTTGCTCCTGTCATCAGCCTCGCTGACCTTCCTGTCCCCAGCAGGCCTGCCCTGTGCTGAGGCTGCGGACGGCAGTTCTCAGGCTGACCTTGAGGACCTCAGGGTCCCTTCTGTGACAACAGGCCTGGTGTGCAGCCTTGGATGGGTCACATGATCTGGTTCTTGCCTCTATTGCCTCTACACTCCAGCTCGGGGCTGACGGGAGATGAGAAAAATGGGGAGCGGAGGGGACAGGGTCCTGAGTAGGTATTGGGAGGGACCGTTCCCCTTGGCTAGGGTAACCCAGCATAGAAAATCAAATTGGAATCAGATCAACAGATAACTGCTAAAACCCACATTGTAGGGAAAAAGTTAGTTGGGTTGGAGAGGGAGGCCAGGGTGGAGTCTTATCAGGCCTGGGAGAAGTGGCCTGAGGCTCTCCCAGGGGTGACCGGGAGGTCGAACAGAATGGTCAAGTGTCCACTGCGGTACTGCCCATCAGCTCACGTCCCCGCCCTCCTGTAAAGGCTGGCGGAACAGCCCCGCATTACAAACGGGCAAACTGAAGCCAAGGTCACATGCCTGATGGTGGAGGAGCCGGTCTCTTGAACTGGGTCAGTAGTGAGATTTTGGCTCAGGAGACTCAGGGTCCAGAGCCTAGGGCTCACATTTGTGAATTTTATCATCACCTGGCTCCCTCTGAGGCTGGAGGGGAAGGTGAGCAGCCTGCAGACGTTTGTGTCGTAACTGTATATTTAGCCCCACTATGCACTGGGCACCCTGGTAAATGCTTCAAATATAGGGTCTCATCCACACCAGCATTCCTGCAATGTGGGCATGACGGACCCCATTTTGCAGATGAGCTCAGAGAGGGACAGGGACTTGCCCAAGGTGACCCAGAAAGCATGGGTGGGGTCTTCCAGCCCCAGGGAAGAGGAGCTGCAGGAGTGCAGAGCCGGTCTGGCTTCCAGAAGCTGACCCCAGGTCACAGCACCAGGTGCAGTGACCGGTGGATGGTGGGCAAGCAATCAGTAGCTGGTAAAAGAATGAATAACTCCAGGATGGATTAACTCCCTCTGGCCTCAAATCTGTGTTCTTGCCTGGGTTCAACCCAGTCTGGGGATCCGGGAGCTGAAAGCAAAAGCCTGGGGTCTTCCTGGTGAGAAAGGATCCCAGGGCAGGGGCTGGTGAGAGTGGAGCGGGTGAGGGGCACCCTCGCCAAGGCCCCGAGAACCCATGCTTTAGCCTGGCCCTGCGAGCCACTCCTGGTGGCCACGTGCAGTCCCAGAGGGCTCTGGAAGGGTTCACCACAGAATAAACATCCAGTGATTCAGAAGATCCTGCCGTGCTGGCCTCCAACTCCCCCAAACCCGGCTATTGCCATGGCAACCGGCCTTGCCAAACCAGAGCTTGCGGAGGGCGTCCCAGTGAAGCCCTTCCTGGCCCAGCAGAGCCCTTGGTCACTGCCAGCTTGCCTGTGCACGTGGCCTGGATGCCCACAGCACCGATGCCCAGGTGAGAGACACAGCCTAGGGACTCTGGGCAGAAAGTGCAGGCTTTAGGGGTCAGATGGCCTAGCTGGAATCTTTGGGTCAGCTGTGTGAGCTTGAACAGTCCAGCAAACCTTCCAAGCCTCAGTTTGCTGCCCTGCAAAATGGACGTAATAAGGTGCGCCCTCGCAGCACTGCCGGCAGAGCGGATGAGGAATTGCACAGGAATGCCTAGCAGGATACTGGGCACGGAGCACGCTGCCAGTCCATGCTGGTCACAAGAGGAGCTGCTCGGCTCACAACCCCAGATGGAGCTCCGGTTACTGCAGGGCCCCAGGGCACATCAGGGGGAGGGCACACAGAATCACAGGCGTACAGAGCAGTGATTCATCGGGAAAAAAGGAAGCCCACAGCCACTCACACTGTACCAAGCCTGGAGGTTGCCCTGGGAGATTCCCATCAAACAGCCCATTCATTCCACCTTGAACTCAAACCTCTCCAGGCCCCCTGGGCTCTGGGACTCCCAGACTAGAAGCGCAGACAGACAGAAGGAAGCTGATGGAGAAGGGGGAGGGCCAGTGTGCACAGAAAGCAGGTCTGACTGGGTCCGAGGGGGTAAGGTGGGGCTGGGTCCGGCAGCCCCTGCCTGCGGATGGGCCCGCCTGCTGTCAACTCCAATTGAGCAAAAAGGCCCCTAGGGGAAGTGACAGCAGAGCGCGGAGCAGTATTAATGGCCACCATTTATTGAGGGTCAGCCAGGGGCCAGAGTGATAAAAGCAACTAAGGCCGCATTCCCCCCACCCACTGCTCAGAGTGCTTGGGTGACTTCTCCCTGCTGTCCATCCCAAGACCCAAACTCTAAAAAGGGCCTGCAAACCCCAGCCCATCGCTCAGCTCCTCTGCCCCCAGCACTCAGGCTTTCTTCGGTTTGGGTTTTCAAATGAATTGCGCCTTTCCAGCCTCCGGGCTTTACATACTCAGCTCCTCTACTTGGATGCTCCTTGGCCGTCTTTCCACAATTCATTTACTGGATACGATCAGTTGTACGAGCCGCATTTTCAAAAGCCAGCATTTGACTCAGAAATGATTTCAGACTACCTAAAAGTTGCAGAAAAAGAGCACCCATCTTCCCATATCCCCTGCACTCAGTTTCCCCAAATGTTAGCGTTTGACCGTGTTGACTGTCATACAGGCGTGCTGGATGCTAGAGCCACTCGTGTGACTTTGCTCCCGACTTCCTATTCTGTGACTTCCTGTGGGTCGCTGGAAATCGGCCACGGAGGCACAGTATTTACACCATGGAAATTGGTAGTTGGGCTTTTTTTCCCTGGAAAATGTTTTCCATTTACTACCATGTCACCGTTTTATCAATATCTTTTTCCTCTGTGTGTGTGTGTGTGCGCGCGCGTGGGGTGTGTGTGTGTGTGTGTGTGTGTGATACACTTTGTTTCTGAACTGCTCATGGGCAGGTGACAGCCATGCCTCTTCATCCCTAAATACTTCAGCATGTGTTTCTTTTCTTTCTTTCTTTCTTTCTTTCTTTCTTTCTTTCTTTCTTTCTTTCTTTCTTTCTTTCTTTCTTGATTTAGTTATTTATTTTTAGAGAGAGAGAGAGCACGTGGAGCGGCGGGGTTAGGGGAAGAGAGTCCTAAGCAGACACCACACAGAGCACAGATTCTCATGCCGGGCTCGATCTCACGACCCTGAGATCACGACCTGAGCCAAAACCAAGAGTCAGACGCTCAACCAACTGAGCCACCCAGGTGCCCCCAGCCTGTATTTCTTAAAAAAAGGGACATTCTCATATAATGAGATAATATAATAATATTATATATATAAATATATATTATATATATTTATTATATAATAATAATATAACAGTACATTTACCAAAATCAGGAAATTTTTATGGATACAGTTCTATTGTCTCATCTACATACCTTATTCAAACATCCCCAGCTGTCCTACTAATGTCTTTATAGCAGAAGAAGAATTTTCTGCTCTGTGTATGTGTGGAAATATATCCTCTACTGGTAGCATCCATTCATGATTCTTTTTTTTTTAAGATTTTATTTATTTATTTGACAGAGAGCAAGCAAACACGAGCAAGGGCAGCAGCAGAGGGAGAGGGAGAAGCAGGCTCCTCGCTGAGCAGGGAGCCTGACGTGGGGCTCGATCCCAGGACCCCGGGATCACGACCTGAGCCAAAGGCAGACACTTAACCAGCTGAGCCACCCAGGCGCCTCTCCATTTATCATTCTTGCCTGAAACAATGAATATCATGGTGATTGGCAGATGATAATTTCGTAATTCCATCATTTTTTCCTACATTTGTTTCTTAGCATTCTTTGTTAAGGAAGGGCGTTCTTTTCTCCCCCATTCATTTGTTTATTCATTTATTTCTTTATATCAGATGGACTCATGGATTGTTATTTTATTCTCTGGCTTACCATCTATAATGCTTATTACTTAGTTCAGTGCTCAAATGATGCCAAAGTAGAAACCCTTTTGCCCTGGCTTCCATCCCTATTGACATGTCCTCATTATTTTTTTTTAGCACACCGTCACATTCTACCACGACAAGATGTTCCAGGGTCATCTCGTACTTTCCCTGAGCCAGCCCTGGAATTGGCTCCCCAAAGTGACCTGGTTTTTTGTTGTTGTTGTTGTTGTTTGTTTGTTTGTTCCCCCCAGTGGAGAATGGTATTTAGAAACCAAGATCTGGGAACTGGGGGTGCTCTGTGTTTCTGGGGAAGATGAATCTTTTAACTCTCTGACAGCAGGATGCATGTTGTCGACTCCCTCGGTTTGGCATTTGGCTTTTTTCCTTCCGCCACTCTTCTATTTCGACCAAAGCGGAGTCCAGCAGGGAGCAGCACACAGCCAGGACCCCGTCCTCACCCTTCCTGCCCTTCTCTGTGCTGACTCCCCACAGCCCCCTTGTCCTGTCTGCCCGCTTTCCGTGGAACCTGCCCCTGGGAGCCTGTCTGCTACCGACTCAGGGGTTTTATACCAGGGAAACTTGCTGCAGAGCACGGTGCCTTTCTCTTAGATTTTACCCCACACTGATTTCTGACGTTACCCTTTCGTTTTATTTTATTTATTTATTATTTTTAAAGATTTTACTTATTTATTTGTCAGAGAGAGACAAAGAAGGAGCACAAGCAGGGGGAATGACAGGCAGAGGGAGAAGCAGATTCCCCACTGAGCCCGATGTGGGATTCGATCCCAGGACCCTGAGACCCTGACCTGAGCCAAAGGCAGACGCTTAACCAACTGAGCCACCCAGGTGCCCTACCCTTTTGTTTTAAATTGGGTGGGAGATTGGAAACCCTTCTGGGACTGAAGGAAAGTCTAAAAGAACTTTCAGTTCCTTTAGTTCTCAGTAAGCACAAAAGAACATTTCTAGGGGTAAGAATGTTCCATGTCATGGTTAATTGGCACACATTTACTTTCTCCCTGTTACCCAAAATAAAAGTATGTCATCAATCAATAGTGTATTGGACTCAGTGAAATAGAACACACCCAGTTAACCTTCAAAACTGAGCTCACACTACTTCCTCATGACTACTATTTCTCCATAGCACTCAATACAACTGGTAACATTGATATTGGGGTCTCAATTGGGTAATACTTGTCAGAAGGCCCCATGAGCACATGCCCCTGTGTGTCTGTCTTGTATTCTTAGCTGTATCCTCAAGGCCTAGCCCACCACAGATGCTCAGTACAGATTTGTTGAGATAAATCACTGAATTAATTTAATCTTCTCAACAAGCCTGCAAGGCAGAGATGACTCTCCCAACTTTGTCGATGGGGAAGCTGAAGCTCCAAGAACCCAGGTTTGTTCCATGTTTTTCCACCAGTAAGTGGTGGGATGGGGGTTCAAACCTGGATTTGTTAGATTCCGATGTCTGTGCAAAGTGTTTCAACAGAGGAAATGGTTTTAGTGAGAACTGAATTGAATTTTTATTCCCCTGATGAGTTTGGTGTCCCCACAGGAGCGTCTAAACTCTTAGAAATTAGGGCAGCACAAATATGACCCAGGAGAGGACCCAGAACAGGGGCTGGTGATGCGAAACCAGCCCCCAGGGCTCCTTTGGGGGGCCACTGCCCTCAGTTCATCCTTTGCCATAGTCCCACAGGGTTGGCCTGGACTGTTCCCCCTCCTCATGCGAGGGCCAGCCAGAGGTCTGCGACAGCGGTAAGCCAACTGGCCGGGCCCCCCACCCCAGCTCTGCCTGACTAGCCCTGCCCCCCACCCCCATGGTGCCTCCTAGGGCAGAGAGCACTGGGCAGAGAAGAGGCTACACGTTCAGTTTGAAATTAGGGAAACTGAGTCTCAGAAGATGTAAATACTCACCAGTGGGTAAGGCCCCCCGTTTTTCCATCTGCACAAGGGTGGGATTGGGCTTGGTACATCCCAGATTTCTTCAGCTCTCCCCATAGCTGTTTGATGACCAGCCTCCTCCCCCCTCCCCCTCCCCCCACAACCCTAGGGCTTTCCTGCCCTCTTCCCAGGGGCATGGCCTCTCCCCCTATTTCCCTGTGAACTGGCTGTGTCAAGACAGGATCCTTTCTCAACAGATCTGGTCCTGGGAACAGCACAGATTGTAATAGTGGCTCCCGGTACTTCCGCTCGCAGACATCAGGGCCAGGTACTCCCTTCGTTCTCGCGGCAGCTCTGCGAGGTTCCAGCTGGGCATTATTATCTTCCCCTTTCACAGGTGAGGACGCGGAGGCACCAGGAGCTTAGGCACCTGACCCGGCTCAAGATCCGGAACTGGATCTCCCTGAGTTCAGGTTCATAGCCACCGCACACCACTACCTGAAATTCCATTCTTGGCTATCTATCCTTTTCTGGAAGGCACACATCCAGGAGGAAAGCCTGGGAACACCAGCACCTCAGCGCCCAGGCAGATAGGCCCAGCGGCCGTGGACCAACCTGGATGCTTTCAGGAGCCCGCGGCACCTGCGGAGTCTGAATCTTGGGTAAAAGGACCTGGTGGTGGTTCAAAAGGGCCATTCTCCTTATGGAGCCTCCAGGCCTGGTGATGGTGCCCGGGCAGTCCCTGTGCTGGGGACTGGAACATGCTGGCCATCCGACAGGCCGGGAGGGCCCCGTGGGGTGAGTGAGGCAGGGTGTCCAGCAATGAAGCCATGCCCATCGCTGCCTGGCAACGGGCCCAGCTTGTTGACTGGGGTATCTGGGGTCTGTGATTTGGAGGCTATCCCTCTGGTAAGCCAAGGGTTGGAAGAATTGGCAGGAAGAGAACAAGTAATGCCTTTCACTCCTACATTGAGTCTTGGGAGAAGGTGTAGTAGCTGGCTGAAGGGGGGGTTGGTGCGGGTCCCTGGCCCGGCAGAATCCAGGGTCCAGCCCTGGGCAGGGAGGGGCAGTCCTGGGTAGCCTCCAGTCAGAACCACCTCCAGCCTGCCTTCTCCTCTCCTCGCTGCCCCAGGGCCAGCCCCGAGTTCACCAGGAGGCCAGGCACACCTTGGCCTGCAACCAGATCCTCACAGATGAGAGCGGCCGCAGGGAACTTCAAAACACCTCCTGTGTTCAGACAGGGCTGGGGTTCCAGGTGTGATAAAATGTCAAGGGCAGCGCCTCCACTTGCTCTTCCTGGGGAGCTGAGGCTACCGGAAGGACAGTGTGCTCCTTCAAGATGGCTTTCAAACAAACTCGGGAGGGCCTGGCCCCACTGTGCACCCTGTTAAGCACGAAGAGAGCTTCTCTGCTCCCAGGCCTGGGCTCCCCCGTGCTGCATTCTCAGGGGCTGCACCGCCTGCCCCTGGGAGCACGTCCAATCCATGTTCGCATCTGCATTTGTACCCCCCTCACACACACACACAGCTGAGCCCCTCCACCCAGCCAGCTCTCCAAAGTAGGCACCCACAGCCACAGAAAGAGCATCGCATCGTTATCACAAGGTCATCTCCTCTTGGGGTGGAGACACCAGGGAGAGAAATGGCCGGTAGCACTCAGAGTGAGGCTTTCCTTTCTTCCTCACTGTCTCTGCACACGTCCCTGGCCCCCCTCGGAAGGCCACTCCCACAGGGAGCATGGCGGCTGGAGCAGTAGGGCTGTGCAGGGAGACAGAGGCTGGCTCTTCACAGGAAAGGGTTAACCTAACTGGGTCTGAGTCTCCAGAGATACCAGAGCGTAGCCTCCCTCCTGTCCCCACAGACTTACATACGGCTCCCTTCCAGGGGCAAGGAGGGCTGGGCGCCCAAGACCAAAGCTCGCAGTGATCACAGCACAGGCCTGGCTTTGCCTCTGAAATCCCCACTGGTCCCATGGCTGCATCCTAAGGAACTGCTAGGGGTGGGGAGGAGAGGGGCAGCTCAGGAGAGGCGAGGAGTGGGAAGATGGGAGACAGGGAGGATGCAAAGGCTGTGGGAGGCCAGGCCTCAGCTCAGGCCTCAGGCAGGCCTCGGCTGTTGGCAGTCGTTGAGGGGAACATTTGAACCAGGCCTCCAGTCATATCTGACCCAAAGGGACATCCCCTCAGGGCTCCCTCTTCTTCATACATCCCTCTAGAACAAAGGTTCCTTGTTCTTAACCTATTTGGGGTCAAAGACCACTTTGAGGAATTTGCAAAAGCCATGGGCCCAGGAACATAGGCCTACACAGTCATCAGGTACCATGGCCCAGGCCCAGCTGCGAGCCCTTTCTGGGATTCTGCATTACAAACCTTGCCCCAAATGGTGAAGTGTCTTCCAGTGGTTCCCGACCAAGCTTGTGAAAATGCAGGTTCCCAGGCCCAACCTCCACCATACTGAATGAAGCAGGATTGCTGGAGGATGGGTCTGGATGTGTGTTTTATTTAAAAAAATTTTTTTAAAGATTCTATTGATTTATTTGCCAGACGGAGTGAGAGAGGGAACACAAGCAGGGGGAGTGGGAAAGGGAGAAGCAGGCTTCCCCCTGAGCAGGGAGCCCGATGCGGGCCTCGATCCCAGGACCCTGGGATCATGACTTGAGCCAAAAGCAGATGCTTAACAACTGAGCCACCCAGGCGCCCCTGGATGTGTATTTTAGACACCCATATTGGCCAAATTTGGGGAGCTGGTTGAGGGTAGTTGTGGAGGTGCAGGAGGGGTCCTCCAGCCTCAGACATTCCGGTCTGGAACTTTGGGATGGGGTTCAGGAATCTGCATTTTAATCAAGCAGCCCAGGGGCACCTGGGTGACTCAGTCTGTTGAGTGGCCAGCTCTTGACTTCCGCTCAGATCATGGTCTCAGGTTTCTCTCTCTCCCTCTGGCCCTCCCTTCCCCCACCTCTCTCTAAAATAAATAAATCTTTTCTAAAAAACTCAAGCAGCCTCAGGAGGCCTGGGTGGCTCAGTAGGTTGAGCGTCTGCCTTCAGCTCAGGTCATGATCCTAGGACCCTGGGATCGAGCCCGTGTTGGGCTCCCTGCTCAGCGGGGAGCCTGCTTTTCCCTCTCCCTCTGCTGCTCCCCCTGCTTGTGCGCTCTCTCTCTCTGTCAAACGAATAAATAAAAAAATCTTAAAAAAAAAAAAAATCAAGCAGCCCAAGGATTTTGATGCAGAGAGACTTTGAGGAGGGGAGGGGGAGCTGTGACTCAGTCCTACGCGTGCATCAGGCTGGGTGGGGGCACTGGAGGCCCTGTTAATTGATTTATATAACGTTCCAGAAAACTGTTCTAGGGGCACGTGGGTGGCTCTGTCGGTTAAGCATCTGACTTAGGCCATGATCTTAGGTCATGATCTCAAGGTCCTGGGATCCAGCAGCTTCTAGCTCCATACTCAGCAGGGAGTCTGCTTGTCCCTCTCCCTCTGCCCCTCCCCCTGCCCATGCTCTCTCTTGTCTCTCTCTCAAATAAATAAATAAAATCTTTATATTAAAAAAAAGACAGAGGGGTGCCTGGGTGGCTCAGTCGTTAAGTGTCTGCCTTCAGTGCAGGGCGTGATCCCAGAGTCCTGGGATCAAGCCCCACATGGGGCTTCTCTGCTGGGAGTCTGCTTCTTCCTCTCCCACTCCCCCTGCTTGTGTTCCCTCTCTCGCTGGCTGTCTCTCTCTGTCAAATAAATAAATAAAATCTTAAAAAAAAAAAAAAAGAGGTCAGAGAGCTCCCTCACTCGCTTTAAAAAAAAAAAAAAAAAAAGACAGAAAACTGGTCTAGCAACTCATAGGCCCAGCCAGGTACCTGGTAGTCCCTCGGGCTCCAGGCCGAAGGCTCTGGGCTGGTGCCGGAGCCCTGCTCCAGAAGGTGGGCAGCTGGGTCTGAGCCCCAGCTCTGCGCTCACCAGCTATGGGGCTCCAGCCAAGTCTCCCGAGACCTCCGTTTCTCTGGCTGTGAAATTTGGGGCCTTTGCAATGCCAGCAGTCTGTGCCCACATCCCAGTGGCCCTGGCCACATGTTGGAGCAGCGGGCAGCCGGCTCCCCTCCCCAGGACGCTGCCCCTTCCCAGGAGAGGCTCTGGGGCCCAGAACTGCCAGCTCCGGCACGTTCTCCACGGTGGTCCCTTCACCACCGCGGGCCTGGAGGCTTGCCGCTGGCAGAGCCCCTCTCAGCCCTGAGTTGCTCCCTTCCTTGAGGCAGTGGGCCCCCTC
Organism: Ursus arctos; assembly: GCF_023065955.2. Lineage (NCBI taxonomy): Eukaryota > Metazoa > Chordata > Mammalia > Carnivora > Ursidae > Ursus > Ursus arctos. Next base: position 24,373,323 of record NW_026622930.1, read on the forward strand.
TGGGCAGGACACGGGTGGTGGTGGTGGTGGCTGTGGTGTGCTGTTAGGGCAGGATGGGCCATGGCTGGAGGCTGAGGTCAGGAGGTCAGGGTGTGTGGGAATGGCAGACCCCTGAGGCTGGGACAGGCTGACCCTGTGCTCCTGCCATCTGTAGGGAAGTGTTTCCAGGCCCGAGGAGATGCGCCTGGGGGGTTCCCCGCACAGGTGTGGGATGCTGAGTGATAGGGCTTTGGGTCCTCTCCACCAAAGCTCTGGAACAAGGTCCCCGGGAGCTCAGCGACCAGGCGGGGCCTCCCCTGGGCTCTCCCCCTTTCTCTCTGGACAATCAAACAACTTTCAGGGTGCCGGCAGCCCCTGCATGCTCCCAGCACGCTCCTCTTCTCTGCTTGCGCCTCTCCCCACCCAGCCCTTCTTTTCCCCTCTCCTCCAACCTCCAGCCTTCTGGTTTGGAAGGGCAACCATGGGCAGCTTTCCCCTCCCCAACTTACGTCCTGAATCCCAAACCCCAAGGAGGTGGAGTCAGTGGGAGGATAGAGAGCGCAACCGTCCTGCTTTCCCAAAGCTCCCCTCAGTGCCGCGATTCTGACCCTCTTCTGTTAAAGAAAGCCACAGACTGAGAAAACTGCGCCCCTCCTGACACAGGAAAAGGGCTGGTGTTTCAAGCTCATCCATACTTTGTGTACCTGACTCATCGGGTTCATTGAGCATCTGCTATGGGCCGGGCGCTGGGGTGACGGTAGTGACCAAAGGACGTAGTCTTTGCTCTCTTGGAGGCACTGACTACAGAAAATAGGAGGCCCTGTTTGGGAGCCTTTGTATCTCTCGGATGCTGGTGAGCAGTTGTCCCTTGTCCTGCCCTGAGAGCCTGGGGAGCAGAGGCAGAATTCAGGGGCTGCCCTACTGCACATGTGTTTACTAGAAAGCCCCTCCCTGCTGGGCCGTGTCCTCCACCTGTCTCAGAGCCTCTGAGCCTTTCCCCTGGGCAGCTGCCCCTCCCCACCCCTCCCTTCCATCTTGTCTTCCTTCCTCTCTCCCCTACCTTTTGGCACTGGCCACAGCTCTCAATCCTGGCTGGCCACTGGCAGCCCTGGAAGAACCTTCATGAAGCGTCTACCCCATCCCAGGATAGTCACATTCCACAGGTGTGGACTAGGGTCCTGGCCTCTGGATATTTTAAAGCTCTCCAAGTCTCTCTGAGGCAGGTTGAGATTCTGGCTGCAAGACCTGCAGGGAAGACCTAAGTGCATTTCTCCGTGCTATGACTTAGAGCTCTGATGCACTGAGGGGTGGGCCTGGGGGCTTCGGAAGAACATGGAGGGCTTCAAAGCCAGGTCAGAGGAGATAAGACTGAGCCCAGCTGGTCCAGATATGTGCACTCAGTTGTGGGGCTGATAGTCACACAAGGAGCTCAGTGAGAGTGAGGGATCCTCTGCCTTCTTTCCAGGCCATTCCCAGAGCCCTCTGTCCCCTCAAGCCTGCAGAAGGCTCCTGGGTCAGACCCCAGTTCTTTGAGGTCTAGGAGGAGAAGGTGGAGGAGAGAAGAAATGGAACAGCCCTAGCTTCTTTCTCTCCTTTCCCTCTTAAATCCTGCTCATCTTTAAAGGTACAATTCAAATTTTATCTCTTCCAGGAAGACTTCCCTGATTGCCCGGATCAAAATCAACTAACCAATTCCTCATAGGACTTTCACAAGGTCTTCCTCTGGATTCTCTTTGTGTACCTGACTCATCGAACTTAGATTTGGAAATGACCTGGAAGTTGACCAACTCTCATCTGCTTCAAGCAGACGCACACGGACATGTCATAGAGGTGGGCACCTCAGCCTGCGGCCAGAACCCCAAATACCTGGGGTTACCTGCACATGTAGGGGCGCACTGCCTTCTGTCACACCATTCCTGTAAGGGGGGAGGCAGGGCCCGGAGCTCCCGGAGGACTGGGAACACAGCTCCCCTGGGCTCCTCTGACCCTCAGCCCCGTGCCAGGGCTCTGGGGGGAATCAGGTGACAATCTGCTCTATCCTTCCCTCAGAGGGACTGGACGCTTCTACCAAAAAACCTGAGCACAATCCTGGGCAAAGAGCCCTCTTTGTGGATGTGTGGGGCCAGATCAGGGCTCAGCTGGGAAAGGATTGTAAGGGCCCCTTTCCCGCACGTGTAATACAAGAAAAACCACATTGAGAAGTTAGAAAGCCCAATAAAGATTCTGATCTTTCCCATGATGACCTTTTCATTTTTTAAATATCACACCTTTTTGGGGGTGTCTTGCTTTGCTGGTGATGTCAGCAGCACATGTTACTTTGTGTATCAGGAAATCCAATTTTTCATTTTGTGTGTGTGTCTAGGTTTCCACGCATGGGTTACATATGCATACAGTAGGCGTACACACACACACACACACACACACACACACACACACCACATCACATCACATTAACTAGCGGTTCTCAGCTATGGTTGCACATTGGGAACACCTGGGGAATAATAAAATCCCAGGGCTGAGGCCACCTTCCAGTTAAAATAAAAAAATCACCTCTAGGGGTAGGACCCAGATGTCAGTAGATTGCAAATCCCCCGTCCACCATGATTCCAGCGTGCCGTCACGCCTGAGAACCACGGGTGTAGACAGCGGCTTGTCTGCTGCAACCCCTTTACTGAGCAGTTAACGAAGTGAGTCTGCGGACTCTGACACTGTTAAGGGACCCCACTTGGAGAGAAGAAGGTGGCAAAGGCTTGGCCTGGAGGCAGCATCCTCGCCTGTCAGGTGAGAGTGTTGGTCAACCCGTCTTCGAGTCCCACATAATTCTTAGAAGAAGCTCTGATAGCACTGTGGGTGTCAGGAAGGAGAGGAAGAAATACATCTTTTAGGGAGAAGCTGGGGCCCATGTCCTGGAGCTCTGAGCATCCACAAGGCCACAGCTGCTCCTCTCTCTCTCATTCTCTCTCTCTCTCTCTCTTTTTTTTTTTTTCTGCTCTTCTTTTTATGATGGGCATCAACCAAAGGACTCCTGCCCATCTCCTGTAGGAGACGGCAGCTGGTTTGAGCTGCTGGGGAGCCGAGATTAGGCAGGGATTAGTGCGTGTGGTTTGGAGGGGCTCTGGGGTCTTGCAGTCAGCTCAGGAGTCTGAAGTCCAAAGATAGCAAATGGTCGAAGGAGCAGACAAGACTGCGTGTGGAAAGGAGGGACAGATAAGGGAGTAGGGACAGTTGGCAAGCTGCTGCATGGGCCACGAAAGGGTCATGTATTGTTATTAATTTTTTCAGTGTAATTACAAAACTGAAATATTCTTATAAAATATGGACAATATTGAAATATAAGATAAAAACGAAAAGTTCTCGCTCTCCTCCCATTTCCTCTCTAATTCTGCTTCCCACTATTGTCATTTCGGTATATATCCTCTCAGACCATTTTCTATATATACATGTTTCCATACACATTGTTTTTATCGTGTTTTTAATACCCTTGGGTTGTCTCTACATACTGCTTTGTAGCGTGTCTTTGCATCAGTCTACCACGGGCGTCTCTGCGCCTGCTCCTAAGTCGGGGTTACTTCATTCCCTTTGACAGCTGCCCAGAATTTCACGGCCCTTAACCATTACGGGAATGCTGCCTGCCGACAGCACACTTGTTCGAGTATTTCTGTAGGATACCGTCCGAAAAGTGGGATGGTTAGTTCTGGAAGTATGCGCATTCCTAAGTGGGCTGGGTCATATACAACTGTCCCCAGCGAAAGCACCGCCGTCCCCCCGGAGCCCCCTCCTCCTCCCACCCTCATGGGCACTAAATCTTACAAACCCTTTGGATTGCATTTCCCAAGCTGTATGGGGCATGTGACCAGAGCTTAAGCACGATGCAGTTCGGTGGGGGTCCTAACAGCCTCCAGGTTCCCGTTTTCCAGCTGAGATAAGGGGGTGGGGGGAAGGGAGTGATTTCTGGCAGCAACCTGCAACAGGGGAGAAGGGACACCAGCGAGGGCTGCCACCCTTTCGGGGGCCGTGGCAGGTGGCATGGGAAGGGCTTCAGTGACAAGAGGCCACCGAGGGATTTTCCCGCATCCCCTCATTGCCTCCGGGCCCCGCAGCCCCACCTGGGAGCCGGCCGGGCGGGGTAGTGCCGCGGGTGAGGCGGGTGAGGCGTTTAACTGGCCCCGCCGGCCCCAGCCGACCCCCTCCCTGCCCCACGGCTCACCAGCCCTGAGCTCCCTGGGGGGAGGGGGGGGTTGAGCAGGTGACCGAAACCCTTTGGGCCTCTACATCCCCATCTGTTAATTTAGGGTGGTGGAGCTGATCTTCCTCAGCTGCTAGGGTAAGGATGACATGACCTGATGCTTCTAAAGTTTAGAACAGCGCCTCATAAGAAAAGTCAGCGTGGAGTGACCTTTCAGCTGGTAAACTGTTCCAGGCTGCCCGCAGGCACGCTCTGGCTCCTCTCCCTGGGGTAACCGCTGTGGGCAGTTTGCTGCATCTCCTTCCAGACTTTCTGGAACATGTAGACACACAACTTGTGTGTGCATGTGGGTGCGTGTGACAGTTAAAAATACTCCCGTGTGCCTACTCTATCATTTAGGAGTTTTTTTCCTTTAAAAAAGAATTTTTTTAAGCAACTTTATTTTTTGAACAGGCATTGCATGCACATGGTATAAAATTTTAAAAGGAAAAAAGGGTGTACAGTGAAAAATAAGTATCCTGCTCAGATTCCTGGCCAGCCAGGTCCCCAGTGTTATCAATTTCTTGAGTATCCTTCAAGAGTTATTTCAAGCACTTGTATAAACATGTAAGTTTATGCATTATTTTTCCTCACACAAATGGTAGCGCACTTTACATAATCTTCTGCACTTCTTTTTTTTCATTTAATGATCTATCTTGGGTATATCTTTTCATATCACCACACATAGAGTTATTTTTTGAAAAAATTTTGGCTGCATAGCATTTCATGGTTAGAAGTACCATTACTTCTGTAATCCTTTTTTAAAGAAAATTTAGATTTTCTAATATGTTGCTTATAAAGGAAGCTATAACAAATATCCCTATCCTTATGAAGAGTCTTGTGAAGTGAAAGGAAACCTAGCTAAAATTGACTTAAACCAATAAGTAAAATGGAGTTTGAAGGTTCAGTCACTGTACAAGCCCAGATACCATGCTGACTTCAATTAAGGATTGATGCAGTCACTCGGTGTCCTCACAGATCTGGTTCTCTGCCTGTTTTCTGTCTTTTGATGTGTGACCTTTCCCTTGAGGCTCCATTCAGTGTTTGCTCCCCTGCCCCCTTCACCAGCTCTAGGGTCTTCCCACATGGCACAAAAAGGCTGCCACGGTTCTGGGCCTCTGCCATCACAGCACCACTCCATCCAAGGCAAGGGTGAATGTGTCCTCTGTTGCTTCTACAGGGGAGGAAGGACATGACTTGTCCCAGGAAACTCAGTAAACCACAGTATCTTCTTCACTGTCCTGTCACTTGCCTTTTTCATTTTAATGTTTTATCGGGGACATTGTTCCAATTCAGTGTACATACACCTCTATTTCATTCCTTTTATAATGACTTCACGTACTTAATTGTACAGTCAGCATGGCTTCTTTTCTCCCTCTCTCTTTGATGGAAATTGTGGTGTTTCCATCAAAACAACCTGGGGCACCTAGCTGACTCAGTAGGTGGAGCGTGTGACTCTTGGTCTCAGGGTTGTAAGTTCAAGCCTCATGTTGGGTGTAGAGATTACTTAAAAATAAAATCTGAAAGAAAGAAAAATAGCTTTTCCTCCCTGGCCGCTTGAAGCTTGGCCGCCATCATGAACGACACAGTAACCATCCAGACCAGGAAGCTCATGACCAACCGACTACTTCTGCGGAAACAAACGCTCATTGCCGTTCTTCATCTTGGAAAGGGAGCAGTACCTAAGACAGGAATTCGGGAAAAACTAGCCAAAATGTACAAGACCACACTAGAGGTCATTTTTGTATCTGGATTCAGAACCCATTTTGGGGGTGGCAAGACCACTGGCTTTGGCACAATTTATGATTCCTTGGAGTATGCAAACAATGAGCCCAGGGGTGCCTGGGTGGCTCAGGCGTTAGGCGTCTGCCTTCGGCTCAGGGCGTGATCCCAGGGTTTTGGGATCGAGCCCCACATGAGGCTCCTCCGCTAGGAGCATGCTTCTTCCTCTCCTACTCCCCCTGCTTGTGTTCCCTCTCTCACTGGCTGTCTCTCTCTGTCAAATAAATAAATAAAAATCTTAAAAAAAAAAAAAAAGAACCCAAACATAGACTTGCAAGACAGGGCCTGCGTGCGAAGAAAAAGACCTCAAGGAAACAGTGAAAGGACCGCAAGAATAGAACGATGGAAGTCAAGGGGACTTCGAAAGCCACTGTTGGCACTGGCAACAAGCGAGCTGGAGACTGGACACCAGAAGTCAAGATTCGGCAGCAAATTGATCTGTGGTGATTGTGCAGAGTTTTCAAGAGAGGATTAATAAACTAAGAACAACAAACAAACAAACAAATAAATAAATAAAACAACCTATAAACGATGTTGGAACAAACATCTGTGCTAGTTAGGATACAGTTCAGTTGCCTTAACAAAGACCCACAGTAACAGCTGCTTAATTAAACAAGATAGAAGTGATCTCTCAGGTTGTTCGTAGGTGTGTAAGCCGTACAAGGCTGACAGGGTGGCTCTGTGTTGGGAGGGAGGCAGGTCCCTTTTGTCCTATGTCTTTGTCTACATGGCTGAAGATGACTCAGCACCATATCCTCTGGGTTCAGATCCCAGCCCTTGGATGGTGGGGGCGGAGGGACGGGACAGAAGACCCCTTACCTCTGGGTGCATCACCCAGAAGTTGCACATCACTTTTGCTCACACCCACTGGCCTGAACTTGGTCACGTGGCCACGCCTGGCTGTGAGAGAGCCTGGGAAATAGAATCTCTACACTGGGTAGGTGTGTGCCCCACGAAGAGTTGTGGGTTCTTTTTTTTTTTTTTTTTAAGATTTTATTTATTTATTTGACAGAGATAGAGACAGCCAGCGAGAGAGGGAACACAGCAGGGGGAGTGGGAGAGGAAGAAGCAGGCTCACAGCAGAGGAGCCCGATGCGGGGCTTGATCCCACGTAGCCGGGATCACGCCCTGAGCCGAAGGCAGACGCTCAACTGCTGTTCCACCCAGGCGCCCCAAGAGTTGTGGGTTCTATTGCTAAAAGAAGAGGGAGAGAAACATCTGGTATGGGGTAACTAGCTGTGTTTGCTGCAGCACCCTCAAACACTGATCCGTAAAGAGCCCTATATTTTTGTAGGATGGAATTCTTTTGGATACCCTCCAAAGTGCTTCTCGCAGTCTATGCTCCCACTGGTCGGCCTTGGCCTGTTGCTTTCCCGCACACATTACCCCCACAGCAGCCAGCGAGGTCCCAGCGGCGTGCTTACCTGGGCCCTGCAGGCCACACCCACCGCATGGGCTTGGGCTCTGCCTGCTCGGCTGCCAGTCACTAGCTCTGTGGCCTTGACTGCCCTCAGATTCTTCATCTGCAAAATTAGGATTTTTTTTTTTTTTAAAGATTTTATTTATTTGACAGAGATAGAGACAGCCAGCGAGAGAGGGAACACAAGCAGGGGGAGTGGGAGAGGAAGAAGCAGGCTCATAGCAGAAGAGCCTGATGTGGGGCTCGATCCCAGATCGCCGGGATCACACCCTGAGCCGTAGGCAGACGCCCAACCGCTGTGCCACCCAGGCGCCCCAGGATTTTTTTTTTTTAATTGAGACATTGAAAACAATAAATTAAAAAGAAATTGAGATATTGAACTCTAGTCTAGGTCCTACAGAACCTCAGCTTCTCTTCCAGTTTAAGAGTTAGTTCCACGATTGAGGGCAGTGTGGCTATGGGAGAGGCAGCTTTGGCAGAACATGGCATCTAGAAAGGGGAGGTGACGGTCCCACCCTGTGTGGGTTCTGACCCGGGCAGGTGGGCAGGGTTCAGATCTGGACATGTCTCTAAGGGCCAACAGACCGGATCATGGTCAGGGGAGAGCCACTGAGGCAGAAATAGGCACGTGAAAGGAGGAAGAAGAATGGAAAGAAATGGGAGCATTTAATCTGGGGAGAGGAGATTGAGGGAGAGGAGGGGGCAGGACACGCCTCCTGGCTGGGCTCCTGAATGGGAGTTGGGGGTGGGGGAGGCAGGGGGGCTGGTCGTGTTCCCTGTTACCTCCAGGAGGAGCAGCAGAACAGTGCGTCTGCAGGTTGGGGCACAAAATAAGAGATAGTCTCTCTCTCTTTTATATTTTCTTTTTAAAAAATCATATGTACACTCTTTAATCCCCATCCCCTCTTTCACCCACCCCACCCCCACCTGCCTCCTCCTAGTAACCACCAGTTTGTTCTCTATAGATAAGCGTCTGTTTCTTGGTTTGTCTCTGCCCGTTTGTTTCTTAAATTCCACATATGAGAGAAGTCCTATGGTATTTGTCTTTCTCTGACTTACTTAGCAAAATGCTCTGTAGCTCCATCCATGTCCTTGCAAATGGCAAGGTTTTATTCTTTTTTATGGCTGAGTAATATTCCATCACATACACATGCACACATATCTCTATCTCTATCTGTCGTCTAGCTCGCTAGCTCTTCTTTCTCCATTTGTCTGTTGGTAAAGACTTGAGCCGCTTCCCTAATTTGGCCATTGTAAATAATGCTGCAGTAAACATCGGGGTGCATGCATCCCCTTGAATTATGTTTCTGTATCTTTGGGTGAATACCCAACAGTGTGATTGCTGGATGGTAGGGTAGCTCTACTTTTAACTTTTTGAGGACCCTCCATTCTGTTTTCCAGAGTGGCTGCACCGGTTTGCCTTCCCACCAACAGTGCACAGGGTTCCCCTTTCTCCACAGCCTCGTGGACACCTGTTGTGTTTTGTGTTGTTGATTTGAGCCATTCTGACAGAGGTGAGGTGATGTCTTAGTGTAGTTTTGATTTGCATTTCCGTGAGGATGAGTGATGTTGAGTATCTTTTCATGTGTCTGTTGGCCTTAAGAGATGATCTCCTTATAAATGTAAAGACATTTAAATAATACTTGACTGAAAGGGGAAGAGGTTACTTGGGGCCTAGAGGCCCCTTGCGAGCTGGCCTGGCCTCAGGCTGCTCTTCTCTTTGCCTGTTACTCCTCAGCCTCAAAACCGACTGTTCTTTGTCACTTACCCTCGGCCACCATGGAAACTGCTCCCGCCACGGCTCTCGAATGTCCTCCTTTTGCTCTGTCTCTTGGAAGCTCTTCTGGCCTCGCCATACCTGGCCCCCAGCAGCATGCCACACCGTTGACCACATCCTTCTTGAAGCATCGGGTTCCCTCCTTTACAGCTTCTTCTCTGGTCCTTCTCTGCCCATGGCTTCTCTACTGCACACCTCAACTCACTTTCTATTAGCTCTGCATGTAGCTGGCCACTAGTCTCGAACTCTGCCCCAGGCCCCTGGTCAGGGGCCCAGAGCGCTGTAAGCAGTGGCCTGATGTCCCATGGACACCTGGAATTCAACCTGTCCCAGAAGGACCTTGCCCCCTTGCCCTGTACCTCCAACCTCACCCTCGTGCCGGGCACAGAGAAGCAGCATTCATGCAGAGACACCACCGCCTGACCTGTCTGTGTCCAGTCTTGCCCTCCAATCCATTCTGTGTGTCATGTTGCTCTGGCCTAAGACCCTTCGGTGGCACCCCGTCACCGCAGGACAGAGTTCAAGTGGCTTAACAGGCTGGTGAGGTCCTTTTGGAGCTGGTTCCTTCTACCTTTGCAGCCCCAGCTCTTTGTGCCACCCCCCCTCCCCGTGGGCTCCAGCCAGCCTCCTCCAAGAGGGCACCATTCTCAGGCCTGAGGAGGCTCTTCCCTTCTTCCTTCTGGCGAACAGCCAACTCCAGGTCGGCCTTCAGGCTTCGGTACTGGCTTCTGTCCCCCAGGGAGCCCTCCCCGGTTGCCCAGGCTGTCTCTCCCCAGGCGCCTCTCTAGCACATACCATCCAGCTGCAGAGGCTTGGCCTACTGTTTTTAATTGCTTGATTGCACCTCTGTTCTTCTAGAAGCCCGTGTGCAGGAACCTTGTTCATGTTGTTATCACTGCATACTTGAAGCCTGGGACAGAATACATTGCATAAATATTTGTTGACTACCATGGAGTCAAGACCTGACTAATTGGGTGCTGCCCAGGGCTTCGGCAATGACCCTCTCCTTGAGGACGGGCCAGGGCTCTGAGCTCCAGGGTAAGGAGCTGACAGAGAAGTGAGAGTGGCTGGAAAGTGAAAGTGAAGCATACTGGGGAGGAGAGAGCCCCAGAGGGCCCAGTCTGGGGAGGAGGGGCCGGGCCAAGAGTTCATTCAACCCAGTCTAGCAAGGGAGTCAGGCTAGGCTAGCGCAGGGTTGCGGTGGGAGGGGGCTCTGTGGGCAGGGAGGTGAGCAGACTGAAAAGAGAGAAAATGTGTTTTGTAATTAGTCATTCCCCCCTGGGGTGAGGTTGGGAGTTTTCAGCGGAGGTGGGTAGACCAGATTTGCAAAATGACAAACAGGGGCTAACCACCAGCTAGGGCCACCGTGGGGCTTCCGGCTCTGGTGGCAGAAGTTGAGCTTTCTAGTTTTTTCTCTGTCCCTGCTCACTACATTCAAGATTCTACCAAATAGTAGAACTGGGAGGGGAAGGCATCTGAGGAAAGACTTACCCAGGGGCCAGTCCTGCCTTTCCTGACTTCCCAGGCTGAACTCTGCCTCTCTGCCTGTTTTTACGAAAGAGATTGGGGACACAGTGGCCCTTGCCACTTGGAAGGCTCAGCCAGGGACTCTGCATCCAAAGATCTTGACTAACTTGCCCTGTGAAGGTTCTTGGGAAACATGGAAACATTCCAGGGATGCGGAATCTGGGTAAAAGCCACAATCTTTGCCTTCCCACTAAAGAAAGTAGCAAAGGGATAGGAGTGCGTTTAGGTGTAAGGGGAATGCCTCATTCTGTGCTCAGCAAAGTGGAGGGAGTTGTAGTTGTCCCCCCCGCAGATAACCCTGGGGATACTGGAATCAAATGTTAGGACCAGAACCCCTGCCTCACGCACACAAAAAGGGCGCATTTTGGTCTTAGCTCCTTTGTTTTTTAGGGCAGTGGCTTTCAAATATCTGTGTGTGTGTGTGTGTGTGTGTGTGTGTTTTAGAGGAGGGGAGGGGTAGAGGGAGAGAAAAACTTTTTTTTTTTTAGATTTATTTATTTATTTGAGAGAGAGAGAGACAGAGGGAGGGACAGAGGGAGAGAGAATCCCAAGCAAACTCAGGGCTCAATCCCACAACACTGAGATCATGACCTGAGCTGAAACCAAGAGTCAGACACTCGCCCAACTGCGCCACCCAGGCGCCCCTTGAGAGAGAGAATCTTAAGCAGGCTCCATACCCAGTGTGGAGCCTGAACTGGGGCTCCATCTCACAACCCTGAGATCATGACCTGAGCCGAAATCAGGAGTCAGACCTTAACCGAATGAGCCACCCAGGCACCCTAAGAGCAGTGGCTTTCAAATGTTTAAAACCATGACCCACAAGTAAGAAATGCATTTCTCATCTCAACCCATTACTCTGATGAGCCTTTACATACATATCCTGAAACAAAGGTTTTATGCAACTAGACGTCCCTTTTTATATCCACTAAATGGATTTCATGACGCCCTAAGGGGTCTCAACCCACAATCGACACCGCTCGAGAAGGAGGAGTCAGTTCTTCCCTCTACTGGGTCTTCAACTCCTGACAGCTGGAATTTGGCCCCAGTTTTCCTGATGAGTTTCTTCCCTCCATGTTCTCCTTACAGATAGCCCCTGTACCAGACCTGTAGTCCCCAAGTCACCACCATCATCAGGTTACCAGATCTGTTCCGATCAGCCTTCCTCTGAGGCCCCCAGACCCTGTTCCTGGCAGACTGAGATAAGCATAAGATCCCAGGAGCGCCAGCAGGTTCCTATCTATGCGCGGCTTTCAGCTGCAAGAATCCTGCAAGAATAAAGCACTTAAACTCTAAGGGGTTAATCAAATCACACACCAGGAAGCCCAGAGGTAGGTGGCCGCAGAGCCCGATAATTAAGTGATCACATGGCCTTCCGTTTATTTCCCGGTTGCCATCCACCAACCTTTGGAAATGCTGTCCTCTCCCTTGGTCTCAGTGTGACACGAGCTAAGGGGCTTTTGTGGGTAGCAGGAGAAGGGAAGGGTGGGGCCCGGGCTTCAGCTGGCTGGGTAAGTGAGTGAGTCACAGAGTGGCTGGGCCCCTTCAGCCCCATGTAAGGACAGACTGCAGCCGCCCACTGCCCGCCTGGACTGTGTCTGGACAGAAATGGGCATGTCTGCTTTGCAAGGAGCCCCACCTCTTGCTCGGATAACCCTGTGAATCAGGAAGGCCAGAGATGCTTATCGTCTCTTTTCTCTCCACAGGCCCCCAAAGCGGAAATGACTCCAGCCCTCACCTACAGAGCGCTGGGTCAGAGCTGAGCAGAGAAGCCAAAATTCTGTCTCCACCTCGGGGCTAGGTCCCCTGCAGCAGGAATGAAAGAAGGTGTCTGGTGCTCCCTTGTACTTTGGACTTTTTCTAAGTCCTATCTCCAACACCCAGACCCCTCATGCTGTTTCTTTCTGCCCACCAGCCACTTGGCTGCTGGTTTTCCCAGGGAGAGCTGGAGGCGGGGCTGGGGCGAGGGCGTGGTTCCCGTGGTGTCCCCAGGGCTGTCTAGGGCTTTGGTAGCATCTGCGAGCCTAGACTTAAACCCTGAGGCAGGGCTAGTAGCACCTGGGATGGCGTGTGAGCCGTGAAGGAACCTGAGAGCCACGTCCATTTTATAGACGCAGACTGTCAGGCCCTGGGAGACGGTGGTGATTTGCCCAAGGCCACACAGCTAGTTAGCAGCCGATGCCTGGACTGGGGCTCCTGCCCTCCAACCCCTCACTCTCCCTGCTCCCACCTGCCTGGATCCCTGGTCTGCTTTCTAGTCCAAGCCTAGCATCTTTGACGTGCGGGGCTGTCTGATCCACGCTCCCCTGCCAGCGGGGGAAGGGACTGTGTCCCCTTCCCAAGCGGGTTTGCGTCTCGGAATGAGAATCCACACTGCAGGCCTTGAGACAAGAAATGCTAACCCTTCTGAATAAAGTCCTACTTTCAACGAAGGGAAACAGGGCTTGGCAGGCTCTGGGCAGGATTTGCTCCAGGAGCTGGTGCTAGGGAGGGTGTGGTGCCACTCCGTGTGGGAGCTCTGCCTGTGGGCAGGGAGGGGGGCCCACTGGAGTGCGTGCTGGTGCATACGTGTGTGTGTGCAGGAAGAGGGGGGTGGCGTCCGCAGCCGGGGGTGGGGGTACTGGACTGGGAGTTGGAATGCCAGGGTTCTCTCTCCCGCATGTTAGCCCCATGACCTTGGAACTCAACCTCCCAAAGCTTCAGTTGTCCCAGCTGCAAAATGGGGTTGCTAAGAAACTCCTTCACAGGGTTGTTAAGAAGATCCAAACGTGTGGATGTGAGTGGGCTCCCAAGGACACGGCATGAGGCTATTCTGGGGTTGGGGCTAGAGGAGTTGTCCTGCTCCCCTTGGGCACTCACTGGAGCTGGGAGTGTCAGGCGGTACTTGGTCTAGGGAAGGGCAGGGCAGGATAGGGCAGGGCGCAGCCTCTCCAGGTCCCTCTCCTGTGACTTCCTCCCTTGCTTCCTTGGCTGCCCAAGGCAGCGCTAAATCAGGTCACCACTTGTCTCTCCTCGCAGTGGCTGTCATGCCGGCAGCTCCTGCCCAGCTCCCAATCCAGGTCATTGGCTCCCACACCCCTCCCTTCCCCAGCAGCCAAGGAGACAGCCTCAGTGCTTTTGTTCTTAAGTGCTGCTCACTAGACCCTGGCTGTGTGCCTGATACTGGGCCCGTTGCTTGAAGAAGAAACAACAGGCCCCCTCCGCAGCGTGCGATACGCCAGGCTCTATCACGAGAGGCTCTCTCGGAGGGAGATAAGATCACTTCTATTTTATAAGTGAAGAAACTGAGGCTCAAAAGGTAAGTATCTCAGTCAAGGTCGCTCAGCCGGCAAGGGCACAACCAAGGTTGAAACCTAGCTCTGTCTGATTGCCAAGTCTGTTTTGAATCCCCAAGGTCCTGTTTTGAGAAGACAGGACACAGAGGGTGCAGGCAGGAGCTGGGGGCACCTGGGGAGGAGAGGTGGGGCTCACTCTGAGAGTAAGGTGAGGTCCGAGGAGAGTGTGTAGGGCTGCGGGAGAGAGGAGGCAAAGGCCTGCAGCGTGCGTGATGGGGAAGCGCGCACACACACACACACACACACACACACACACTCACCCAGATACACACATCCCACACGCACACAGACACACACAGATAGACAACACGCAGACACACGCACCCATGCAGACACACAGGAAAGAGGCTGGCAGACCCCCAAAGACCCACAGGACCGGCACGCACATAAAAGCCACACGCAAAGACCCAGCGGCACACAAAGGACACACACGGACCCAGAAATCACACCATGTTGATACACAGGAGAGACACACACAGCCCCAGTGACGTTCAGACTCATACACAGTCACCCCCGCACACACAATCCGGAAGGAAGGGAGGGAAGAGCCAGGGCCGCCTCATTCCCCGGCCTCCTCCTCTAAGGCGAAGGGAAAAGCCTTCCCCAGAAGTGCTGAGTCAGCAGCGGGTGACAAATGAGCCTGGGGCGGCGGGCTCAGCGAGAGCACTTAGCGTGCGGAGCGCCTGCGTGCCAGCGCCAGGCCTGGGCCAGCGGGAGGGGGCAGGGAGCGGCCCCAGGCTGCCCGCTCAGGGGAGGCCCCAGGGAGGAAGTGACTCACTTTGACTTTGCAAAGCTGGACTTTGCAGCCCAAGGTCACACAGCAGGCGCTGCCAGCCGGCTTCCTGCAGAGAGGCGGGGTGGGCCCTGACCGCTGCACGCCGGCCCTGCCGGCCGGGTCAGGCCTGGGAGAGGCTGGACGCAGGTGGGACAGAGGCAGGGGGCCGGCCCTTGGCCCTTGGCCCTTCCCACTGTCTGGGCTCCACCAGCAAGGACAGACAATGGACCCTGAGCTCTGAGGCTGGCTCCGAGCCGGAGTCTGGGCGGGGAGATCTTCCATGTCCTTCATAAACACTCTCCTTCACAGCCAAATGTCCACACTCTAGTGAACGGGGCCATCACGGCAGGCCAGGGTGGTCGCAGCCACCCCCTGGCCTGGCTCTTCTGCCCTTTTGCCCTTGTCATTTATTCTTCAGGAAGCAGCCAGTAAGTTCTTTTCAAGACATCAGTCACATGATTTCCTCCAATGGCTTCCCACTGCACTTAAAATAAATTCAACCCCTTGTCGTTGGTAACATCTTTCAAATGGGCCACTCTTGACCGTGGAAGGAGGAACTGTTAAAAACGACATGAGGGCCACATGGGACCTGGGACGTCCCTGGCACACAGCCCTACCCTGGGTTTGTTTCCAACTCCTTTGTCCCCACCCCCAGCTTTGCATGACTGGCCCTAATCTCAGCAGAAAAGAGAGAAACTCTCACCTTCTCAGAGAGAGCGTCCCTGACATCCTACGGCCCGTCACTGTCCGGGCAGTCACTCCGCGTTAGCTCCTTTACGGCGTGTGCTGCTGTCTGAGCTTATCGTTTTTATTTGTTTACTCCTTTGCTGTCTGTCCACGCCCCTCCCTCCATAAAAGCTTCTTGATAGCAAAGACCTTTTCTGTCTTGTGTGACCTTGCCGTCTCCCCAGCCCCTAGCATAGCGTCTGGGACAGGGTGGCGTTCAGGTACATTCCCCAGGTGAGTGTGCGGATGAGGGGCGGGCCTGACCGGGAATGCGGGATTTCAAAAGCACATGTCTCCTTAGGGACAGGCAGGCAAGGAGAGGGACAGAGCCTGCGGGGCAGTGCCGGTGGACAGGCCTCTGTACAGGAGCTACGGTAGGGGTAGACACTGCGCCGTCCCTGAAACCAGCCAGAAGGCTATGGAATAATCCGGGCCTGGCTGAGAAGTCCTGCTCTCTCGGTTGCTAGCTCTGTGTCTTTAGGCCAGTTATTTACTCTCTAGAAAACGAGAATGAAGACACTCTGTCTTCCAGGTGATTGAAGGTTCTGGGTCCCCGCTCCCGCCCCCCACCGCCCCAGTCTCGGCCCCAGAGGTCATTTCTGCTCCATGCCGCCTCCTAAGACACACGGCTCTGCCAGAGAATCCAGAAATGGAGAATTCCTTTCCTTAGGAGTGTCTGGAAGATGCCAGCCATGTTTCCACTCCAGGTCCTGCCAGGCCCCGTGCCTCAGTTTCCTCCTAGGCAGATAGGGATTGAGCAGGGCTCCCCTGCTCAAAGGTGGACCTCTGGGGAGAGTGGGGAAGTTTGGCAGAAGAGAAACCCTACAAAGTGCTGCGTCCGGGCTCTGTGGCTTCGGTGGCTTCTAAGCTGGTGGACTTTTTTTCCCTTCTGTTTGTTGACTCCTGTCTTTTCCATCCCTGCCGTCCCAGAATGAGGATCCGGTAAGATGGTCATCATGACGATGCTTTGGAAAGTATCACTGCTGGAGGAATGCAAGGGAGTATCATTAGCTGAGATTTACTCACAGGGGTGTGGGGCACAGAACGCGGCTGAACCCCCTTTCTCTCCATTCCCAGGGGCCTGTCTTTCTGACACCCCAGCCCCCACCCCATCTCTGTGAGCTGATGCAGCAGCCCCTGGCCCTGCTGTTCCTGCTTTGGTGTAGAAAATAGAAAGTGAAAGTGCCCCTGGGGGCAGGGGGAGCCCGCAGCCTGCCAGCTGTCTGCAGAGGGACCCCAGGAAGGAAGGGCAGCTGCTTGCCCCCAGGCGCCCTGCCCTGTGCCACTTGCCCAGCCCGGGGCGGGCCCTGTGCCTGGGGTCCTTCCTGCCACAGTCCCGGGCAGAGCAGGCTGCCTGGGCAGCAAGAAGGTGGCCTGAGGCCACCACCGTTCCCCAGTCTTCTGTCCTGACTCAACCTCCCTCACGGGTGAGAGGAGGGGAGAGAAGGCCTGACAGCCAGGGGGTTGGCCCTGTGGGATGTGTCAGCAGCTCAAGTGGCCGGTGCTGGCTCAGAATGCTGCCTCAGCCGAGGCTTTCCTGGGAGCTCTCCCGGCGGGGCTTCCCGAGGGTGTCACTGGGAGGCCCAAGGTATGGGTGTGGGTGGAGGAAAGTGAGAGAGGAACGAGACAATAGCATCGGCCAACCTCAAGCACTAACCACAGGCCAGGCCCCATGCCAGGTGCTCCAGCCACCCGGCAAAGCTCGGGGTGTCTCGGATCAGCCTGTGAAGAATCCCCTGCCGTGGGCCTGTCTCCATCCATCCCTTTATTCCACAAATAGTTTTTAATGTCCTCTGTGTGCAGGCACCGTTCTAGACACAGGGGACACAGCTAGGGAACCATTTTTTAAAAAATCCTTGTTTTCATGGAGCTTACTATTCTAGTGGCGGGAAAACAGTCAACAACCAGAAGACATAGGCCAGGTGGTGAGTGGATGGTGATAAAAGAGGGATGGGGGATGGGGTGCTGGATCAGAGTAGGTCTGTAATTTGAAGTAGGAGGGCCCGGCTGAGAAAGTGGCACTACTTCTGGTTCAGAACATTTCTGTAACCTGCACACAAGTTAAGGACGTGGGTACGATTAGTCATCCCTAGGAAGGACAAAGAAATCAAGCCCCAAGGATGAGTCCAAGGTCAAACGGCTGGGAAGTGGAGGAACTGAATGAAATCTGAGCTCAGGCTCTGCCTGCGCCTGTAACCACCACGCAGGACTGGGCGCAGGGAGAAAGAGAGGACGGAAGGGAAGGGAAAAGGGACATAAAGGGCGTATGGGGGCCTTGCGATGGTGGCCATCTGTTTTCCAAACTGAAAATCAGGACACGACCTGAAAAGATTTTCCTGTTGCTCATAATGAGAGTGGCCGTCTGGGAGAGGCAGTTTGGATGCTGGCCCGAAGGGTGGGATTTCTGAGACATTCCAGTGGCTTTTGGGCTCACGAGGCAGTCCAAGGGTAAGGCATTGCCATGGCAACCCCAGCCTGGCCTGGGGGCCAAGAGCCTGGTGCAGGGCCACATGGCAGAGAAGCTGAGCTGGGCACAGGCCCAAGACTCTGCAGGCCAAGGGGGTGGCTGATGCCGAGGAGGTGGTAGAGAGGGGAGAGGGGTACAACCTGCAGCCCGTCCTCTGGGCCGTTTGGGAGGCTGCGTGGGCAGATTCCCAGGAGCCCCCCCCCCCCCCCCCCGGACTCTCTGAGGCTTATGGGGCAAGAACTCAGGCTTTCCTGTTAGACAAGTCTGAGTTGAATCCTCCAGCTCTCTGGCCCTGGGCAAAGTCACACAACTGATGAGCTTGTTTCCCCATCTGCAAAATGGGGCTAAGAGCTTGTCTCATAGGAGAGCTGCAAAGACGATCCCGTATTGAGATACTGCATGGACTGCGGTTGGCATATTGCAGGCTCGATACATGATGACTGCGGTTTCCCTCCACCCAGTAGTGCGTGGGGGCATGCCGGGATGGTAAGCCGGGTGGGAAACGGATGACCCCGCCAGCCAGGGCAGTTGCAGATTCCCAGCCAAGCCCTGCATGTGGGCTGGGGCTTGGTCAGCAACACAAGAACAGTACCCTTCCCAAACAGCCAGGCCCACAGCGCAACCCCACA
This sequence comes from Ursus arctos, assembly GCF_023065955.2. NCBI lineage: Eukaryota > Metazoa > Chordata > Mammalia > Carnivora > Ursidae > Ursus > Ursus arctos. The sequence continues at coordinate 24,391,962 of NW_026622930.1, forward strand.
ACCCTGTCCCCTTCACCCCCGTTCCCTCCACCCCCCACCCCCATCCCCTCCACTGGACAGCCCCAATGCCCTGCTCCACAGGCCTTTCCACCCCTGCATCCTGGGGGCTCCAGGGCCCACGGTGTCCTCTCTGCAGGTGGGTGGTGAGGCGCCCCCAAGGTGGAACAGAGGCATTCCCCTTGTTCCTGCCAGGTGACACCTTCATCACTGTCTGAGCCTTCCAGCAAAATGCTGCTCCCACTATTGTTTCTGGAAGATGGTCCTTAAAGAAAAGAAAGAGCCAGAAGGAACTTCAAAGGCTTTTGCCCCCCCCCCTCTTCCATAGGCTGAGCTGCACCCCTCTGGCCACGGCCATGGCAGAGTCAAGGACAGCTGGAATCCCCCCAGCTTTTACCAATAATTCATCACCCTGCGGCCTTGAACATCCTTTCTGGGCCTCCTTCCCTTCATTTGTAGAGTGGGGGATTTAGACTAGACTATCTCTAAAGTCTAGTCATGACCTCTAAGTGATTACATTCCTTGACTCCTTCATCCATGTGCTCCCTCATTCATAGCACCGAGCACTTCCCGACAGAGGGGCTGTTCTGTCTGTCCGCTGGTTGTCTTCCTCCATGCCAGTTCTACCAGAGCACGCTTTTTGTTTGTTTGGTTCCCTGCTCTACCCCTGCCACCTACAAGAGGACACGGCAGGTAGCAGAAGCTTGCTACTGGAAGGGAATGAGCTGATCCGGGGCAGTTGCACACGTTGTAGACAAGGTAAGGAGAATTAACAAGGAATGGTGAAGCCTCCCAGAGCTAACAAGGGGGGTAGGGGATGGGTCTGAGGGAGTGTGGCCCAGCCGAGCTGTAGGATAGGAGGACAGGACAGGAGCTGTGGTCTGGGGCAGAGGAAAGTAGCCACTGCCAACCCCTGGTTCCAAGTGAGTGGGGAGTAAAGGCCCCCATGTCCTTCTCCTGCTTTTACCTTTTAGCTTCCTGTCGGCTGAAGCCATCTAGAAGCCAGACAGGAAAAGAGCTCTGAGACATAGTACTTTCGTGGTCAGGCTCCAGGCCACAGAAAGGGCAGAAAAGAGTGGACTGTGAGCCTGGGTGGGGGGGCATGGAACATTCCACACAGCATACGATGGACACTTGCTGAGCACTTGCTCTGGGTCAGAGTCCGTACACCGGAGACAAACGTGTGCCATGAAGCTTTACAGAGCAAGGTCTCTGCCCTCCAGGAGGCACCGACATGCCCTGACTGGGTCTTGAAGAGCCTCTCTTCCCTCTGCTGGGCGGGGCTGGGGGGGGTCTCCTCTCTAAATGTAATTTGGGGCAAGCAAGTAGTTAAACCAGTCTGATTTGCAAAATCACACTGATGAATGGACATGAGGGAGGCTGAGGAGTGAAGGGAGAAGCAGAGTAGGAAGAGGGTCTGGGGGTCTGGGGCACAGGAACTGGTGGCAGAACAGGAACCAGGCCGAAGGAAGGTGACCTGGAGGTTATGGTTCAGGCTGCAGGTTTGAAGGGTTCAAATCCCACTCCTTCACTGGTTTGCTGTGTGATCTGGGGCCTGTTTCTTGATACCCCTGATTCCGTTTCATCATCTGCACCAGTGGGCTGGGGGTGGGGGGAAGAAAGAGCACATAGGAATTTTGTGTGGATTAAACCAGAATCTGTGAGAAGGGCTTAGCACGGGGTCTGGGCACATGGTGAACACTATTATTATAATTAGAGACAAGGGCCACCCCCCCCAACCCCCACCATTCCATTTCTCACGACAGGGGATCTCCACCCCCTCTCCAGCTCCATTTAATTCTGAATGTTTTAGGTCATTCTATGCCTGGCGTTCTGCCAAGGCTCTGACAAAGACAGGAGTTTCTGCTCATTCATCCTAATGCAAGTTCCTGCGTTTATGATAATAGGGGGAAAATGCATGAAAGGGCTTGCTGCCTGTGGAGGGGAAATCTGCTTAGAATTGAAAATCCAAGTCCTTCCTCGGCCTAGCTTTTCCCTCCCAGCGCTTTGGCAAAGGCTGCAGAGGGGAGGGTGGCTGGGAAGAAGAGGAAGGGGAGGAAGAGCTGGCCAAAGAGGACCAAGGGCAGTGGGGGGGCAGGGGCAAGGCCCCGGCTCGCCCGGGTGAATGGGTTTCAGGGTGGCTGAGGAAGCCTGCCAAAAAGGCAGAGTGAAAAGGCCAGGCCCCGTGTGGCGCGGTGCGCCGTTTCCATGGCGACACCAGCTGCTGCCGGCGCTGGGCGCTGGCTGGCTCCTTCTGCGGGGGCCTCGTCCGCCACCACATGGTTACCCAGCTCAGCGAGAAGGAAAAATCTGACGGGTCTCCTCGGCCCAGGGTGTCACCGGTAGCGCTCCAGGCATCGTGCAGCGCTCTGCAGGGGAGATGGGTCCCGGGAGGTCACCCCCTCCAGTGTGGAGGCAGGGGCTGCCACGGGGCCAGCCTGGCGGGTACGGGCATGGGACAGGCTCTCCGAGGCCTGGGGGCCTTTGGTGGGAAACGGCGGGTTAGGGGGCCTCTGGAGGATGGATGGGGTGGTAGGACCCAGAGGCTGGGGGAGGCTTGACAGCAATATGGGAGAGGAACAGAGCCCTGCCCCAGGGCGCCTGCAGGAGGTAAGGAGGGGATCCGAGCTATTTAAGAGGTAGAAGTGACCACATCTTGTGCTTGGGTGGAAGAAGGCTGAGGACGTGGAGGCATCTAGAACATTTATCTCCCAGAGCAGCAGGTAGGTGGGGCTGTGCTCCCCAAGGCAGAAACCAGGGACCTGGCATAAGCCCTCTCCTTACCCTCCCTGTCCCATGGCTCACCCCAGAGCCTATCAAGGACTTGAATCAAGGAACGGATCCCCAAGTTTGATGAGTGAATAAGTGAAGGGGGAAGAGATAAGAAAGTGTGTGCCACCAGTAAGAGAGCGATGGGCTCTACCCAAGTACACACCAGCCCTCCGGGTGCACACCTGCCCAGGAAGCCCCAGCCACCCCAGCGGCACTGGCGTCGCACACGCAGACACACACCCTGTGGGACTGTGTCACCTAGATGTGGGCCAGTGCTTTTGGTATTTTTGGTCATCTTAGCATCCAAATCAGTTATCACAAATTTATCGCAATTCTGTCTGTTTGTATTTATGCGTATGTATTTATCTAGTAAGTAAGCCGAGCACCCAGCGTGGGGCTTGAACTCATGACCCTGAGATCAAGAGGTGCAAATTCCACGGGCTGAGCCAGCCAGGCGCCCCAGTTCTATTTGTGTTTACTCACTGCAGAGGGTTTGTTTTTTTGTTGTTTGTTTTTGTTTTTACAAGCTGTGTCAGGGTAGAGTCCTGTTTTCTGACCCATAAAACAGGTCTACTAGCTGTGAGGGTGTTGGTTTGCAGGCGCCCCCGTTTTAAGGAAGCAGCTCTGGCAGGTGGATGTTTCACAGAAGGCCAGGCAGGGTTACCCCCATGCTCTGGGGAAGGAGTCTCTGCAGCTTTCATTTATGCCGTGCGCCATGAGGCTAGGGCTGCCGTTCCTTCTGAAGGGCTCAGTGGACGTTGTTTTGTTTACTTGTTGATAGTCGAATGTTGATTGTGGGAGCGTAAGGTCCTTGAAGCAGGGACTGGGGTACAGCTCACTGAGGAGTCCGTCCCTAGAGCAGTTTCCGGCTATCAGGAAGCACTCAGATTTTGCTAAAGGAGTGAGTAAGTGGACATATGAATGGATGAATCTGAGAACTGGCTAGTTTTTCTCATGCCTCCCTCCTCTGAGGGGGCTTCAGGAGGCCGGTGAGTGGTTTTCACATTCATCTCGCTGCTGTTTCCAAGGAGAGCTGGATTCCCAACACCCCGGAGACCACAAGGGCAATGGGTTTATTTATCACCCAACCAGAGTTCGCTGTGTGCCTCCAGGCGCCAGGCCCAACGTGGGGTACCGCGCTGGGCAAGACGAACAGGGTCCGTAGTCTCCTGGAGCTTACGTGTGAGCATGGCAGGCAGTCAAAAATGAATGAGTGAATGAGAAAATGCATTAAGTGGTATAGATGAAATGGAAAACAGCCTATAAGAGAGGGTGGACAAGGGATCCTGATTTCGATAGGACAGTCAGGGGAGGTCTTTTTGAGAAGATGGTACTCTAGCTGAGACCCAAAGGTTAGGAAAGAGCCAGGTGTGTGAAAAGCTAATGAGATGTTGCAGGGAGAGGGACCAGCGAGTGCAAAGGCCCCTTGGCAGGAAGAAGTTTGACGTGCTTCTGGGAGGCCTGTGGTCAGGGAGGTACCTCAGCACCGGTGTTGAAGGGCCTTGTAGCCCAAGGTGAGGGATGTGGTGATTTGAAATGCACTGACAGGGGCGCCTGGGTGGCTCAGTCGTTAAGCATCTGCCTTCGGCTCAGGGCATGATCCCGGCGTTCTGGGATCGAGCCCCACATCAGGCTTCTCCGATGGGAGCTTGCTTCTTCCTCTCCCACTCCCCCTGCTGTGTTCCCTCTCTCGCTGGCTGTCTTGCTCTCTGTCAAATAAATAAATAAAATCTTAAAAAAAAATGAAATGCACTGATAACCATGGTTACATTTGCACATGTGAATGATGGGATGTGACCCTCGCTCTGGCTTCTAGGTGGAGGAGGGATTGGGAGTGGGGCGCACAGTTAGGAGGTGAGAGGTAAGGGCGGCGTGGGCAGGTTAGGGTGGTGGCCGTAAGAATGGAGAGAAGTGGGTGGGAACGAGACCTGGCTGGGGTGGGGCTAAAGGATTGCTCCTGAGGAGCCGGAGGGTGGGGCGAATGGGACAAGTGTCCGGGACGCCCAGGTTTCTGGCCTGAGGACTCCAAGAAACCCGGTAAACGATGCAATGTCCAGCTGCCGTCAAAGAAAGACCTTCTGTTTACCAGACATGTGAGACCCTTTCCTGCAGAGTCCACACAGGCTGGGCAGTAAAAGGTTCTGCTCCTGTTCATTAAATAAAGAGCCCCTGTGTGAATGGCGCCTCACGTGCCGACGTCTGTGAGACACGGCGCCCCGAGAGCAGAGCTTGCGTAGGGTTCTTATCAACCAGGGCAGTGTGGTTTTGAATCGTCTAATTCTTTCTGTGGCTGTCCCCCCAATTCTAGCCTTTGAAAGCTTGCCGGGACCCGGTGGTCTGGATACAGGGCTCTATTTTTGCAAGGCCCTTCTGGAAAGGGGGGCAGCTTCGTGGCCCCAGAGGGGAGATGAGAAGCACAGGGATGGTGACTGTACCTCAACGCAATGAGGGAGAGCCTGCTAGTAACCAGAGCTTTCTCATGGGGGTGAGCCTCTCAACACTAGACGTATTCAAGGCTGGCAGGATGCTGGGCCATCCCCAAAGGGGGAGACGCTCCACAAGGAGACTGAATCCCTGCAGTTGTGAAGGCCTCTTTCCTCCAGCTTCCCTGCATCTCAGGAGGACAGCAGCTGCCTCCCATGACTCCCAAAAAGCCCCCTCGGCCAGCCCGTTAAAGACAGCAGCTCAATCACAGCGAAGCCTGCCCTGTTTGCTCCGGGTTTAACAATCTGTTTCCTCCCTGCCCGTGGCTGGCAGGAGAGAGCAAACCCCAGCGTGGGGGGAGCTGCAGGGCCCGCTGATGCTGTGCAGGCCTGTCCAGGGCCTCCCGGCTTTTCAGGAGAGGGCCTTCTCTGGAGCCAGGCGTGGTCCCCTAAAACTCCTGCCCTCCGGACCAGCTGCCCTCCTCCGGAACACCCTAAGGGCGTCATGGGTGTGAGGAGGAGGTTGTCCTGCCCAGGCAGTGCCCCCCGATGGAGGGAGCTCTGCTGGAGTCCTCAGGGACAGCAGCCCCCACGGGCCAAGGTGGGTTCCCCCCTGAGCTGCCGGAGGGGACAGGGTGGGCCAGGCTTCAGCTCTGGAGAGGAAGAACCCGCCCTGTGGAGGCAGCCCCAGGCCACACAGGCCACCACGCAGCCCTGGGCCCCCTCTGAGTTCTTTGTTCGAATCCTGGAGCCTCCGGTTCCCTATCTGGAAACGAGATATGCTAATAGCTACCTCTGTGTGAACAACGGGGTAGCACCGTCCGGGCACCTAGCAGTGCTTGATGGTGAGTTTTCTCCGGGAACGTTCTTTTCCTCCAAGTCCTCCCCTCCTGTCATCTAGAGGGGTAGAATCCTCACCAAGGTGGGGAGAGCTGGGCTTGTAGGGAGAACAGGGTCCTTCGCTGTCTGAGGGAGCTCTGCCTCTGCTGATAGGGCTGCAAACTTGTATACGGGTCCGAAATAACAATAGAGAAGGCAGGAGGGAGGGTCAGCTGCTGAGCTGTGGGTCCACTGGTGCCTCCCTGTGGGTGCCGTGGAGTGGGGCTGGCGTGGAGTGGGGCTGGCGGGGCTGGGCTCCCCCTCTCGCCTGGCTGGGGCCGCACACCTAGGGGCAGGGTCTTGGAAGGGGACCTTGGACCAGGAGATAGCAGATTAGCATTCCAGACTGAGCAAGGGGCTCACTGGAGAGCTGGGGGCCACCCAGCCCGGTGGGGGAGGGGGAGGGGTGGAGGAGGCTGGGGGAGGGGCTCAGGGCCGGCTAGCTCTTCCAGCCAGCTGACCCTGTTATTTTTAGCTTGGAATGCTCCTCTCGAGCCCCCTTCGGTGCTGTTTATCTTGCCTTTGTGTCCCTGCTCCTAGGCCGGAAGCTCTGCGGCCGGAGTGGGTCAGTGAGGGGAGGAGATTAGGGGTGCCAGAAAGAATAGGAGAAATTGGCTGGGGCTGGGCAGCGGGAGGCGTGGGAGCTGCTCCTTCCCCACCCCCCCAATCCCACCCCCCTGACTGTCTTTTCCTCCTTTCTGCCTTTCCTGGCCTGGTTTGGGGCCCCCAGGTTAGCCCTGCTCCCTCTCCAGCACCTGCACTAAGACCTCCACTGGGCCTGCAGACCCTTCGTCCCCAGCCAAGGTCTCACTTGTCCTTCCGGGCCTTCCAGTGAGGTCATCCCTAGGGTGGGGCGGGCAGGAAGGGGGGGCCCTCGGACCCCTGCCCCGGGGGTCAGGACACAGTGTGGGTGCCTTGGAGGAACTCCTAAGTGCAAACGAACGGGGCTGCATTCCTTCTTTGAGGGAACCGTCATTAACGGGGGCTGCATTCCTTCTTTGAGGGAACCGTCATTAACGGGGCTGCATTCCTTCTTTGAGGGAACCGTCGTTAGGACCAATGACCTGGCAAATCTACTGAAGCTCAGGGACCAGGAGCCAGGGCTGTGAAGGCTGGATGCGTCAGGCATGTCACATAGGGTGCTTGGGGGGCTGATGGGCCAGGAGTGTCCTGGAGTCTCTGTAGCAACATTGGAGAAGGCCACGCCTCTCTGCAGCCTGCCCTTGTCACTGCCCGGCTGGAGCCGAAGCTCTCTCTTTTTTAAAATAAATATAGGGGTGGGGCGCCTGGGTGGCTCAGTTGGTTAAGCTTCTGACTCACGATTTTGGTTCAGGTCACGATCTCAGGGTCGTGAGATCGATCCCCATGTCTGGCTCTGTGCTGGGAGCGGAGCCTGTTTAAGATTCTCTCTCCCCCTCTTCCTGTCCCCCTTCCCCCACTCAAAATAATAATAAAATTGAAAAAATAAATATGGGGTGCATGTATCCCTTGAATTAGTGTTTTAATATATTTTTAAGTTTATTTTCTTTAGTCATCTCTACACCCCACATGGGGCTCTAACTCACAACCCTGAGATCAAGAGTCAGAGACGGCCCCTCTGACTGAGCCAGCCAGGTGCCCCTGTGCTCTCGTTCCAGGGGTGTGTCACTCACCGGTTCCTCTCCCTCCTCCCCAAATCTCGGGGTGCTAGTCCACACCAGTGCTGGGGATGAGGGACGCTTTGGGTGCAAGTCCCGCCAGCTGGCTGCCTGAGGATGGGAGCTTCCAGACTACACTCCCCCTGCCAGACCCCCGTCACAGACTCCAGAAGGAAGGGGCAGCAGAGGAGAGGGGGTCAGTGACTGGAGGCAGGGAGATGTGAAGAGTGGAGGGAAGGACAATCCTGAAGGTAGCATGATGATTTCCTACTGGGTAGGTAAGCTGCCTCTTCTGGTCCTTTCCTTTAAGCCTTCTATAGAAAGGCTCCCCCCCCCTTCCTTCTCATATAGGAAAAGCCCATGGGTCCCTGTGAAGGTTCTGGGATGGCTTGGAGCCAGAACTCTAAGAGAGGCTGAGGGGGTCAGTGGGGAGCCCCTGGGAGCCCTAGTGCTGAAGGAGTGGCAAGAGCGTTCTGGCCACTGGCTGCTGTCTGTCCATCAGTCAGTAACTATGCTCTGGGCCCAGTGACAGCCTTGGAAAACCATGTGTCAACCTGGGGCTGGGCCTGCCCAGGACAGTCCTGGGTGAAGGCGAGGGAGGGGGAGCCAGTCACCTGGGGCAACCGCCCCCCCCCCCCACAAGGCATGAGACGAATACCACTTAGAGGTGGGGAAGAGACAGCAGCTGCCATAGCCCAGGAAAGGCACTGACCTTTAGAACCAGAGACAGAAATAGCCCGGGAGAGGACAGATCTGTGCGGGAGAGACGTCCAGGCTGGGCAGGGGCAGGCCCAGACAGGAGGAGGGAAGGACAGGAAGAGGAAAGAAGGACAGCCAGAGCAGCACCAACAGCACCGGACACTGTACCAGGCGTTTCACATGCTTTCTCTCGCTTCTATCCCAGCTCCCCGTCTACAGCATTACCATTCCACAGATGAGGAAACTGAGGCTTAGAGAGGCAGTGCCAAGCTTATAATGGGCAGGGTGAGAACTGATCCTGGCCTAGCTGGTCTGACAGTCCATGTCCCCACACTGTCTGCGGCACTGCTCCCCATGCCTGATTACTACTGCCATAATGGGGGGAGGCAGGGGTTCTCCGCTGAGCCTGTCCTCAGAATGGGCCCCATGTAGAGGAAGAGGATAATCTCTCCCAGGGGCCTCGAGACCTCAAAAGGTGAACCTCAACTAGTTCTGTTTATTAAATGACCCCAGAGGGGCACCTGTATGGCTCAGTCGGTTAAGCATCTGCCTTCAGCTCAGGTTGTGATCCTGGGGTCCTGGGATCAAGCCCCACATAGAGTTCCCTGGTCAGCAAGGAGCCTGCTCCCCCTGCTCTCTCTCTCTCTCTGATGACCCCAGAGCCCCTGCACCTTGGAGGCCTGTGACCAACTTCCCTTCCCTTTGTTGCTCACAGAATGAGGGGAGGTCAGCAGTTCTCCCACGACTTCACCCAAATTGTGCTGGGCTCAGGGCTGGGCAGAGCCCCAGGAGACCCCTCTCCTGAGGCAGCAGCCAGGAGCTTGGGGGAAAGGCCCTAGCTCCAGCCGAGGTCTGGGAAGGTGAGAATAAGAAGCTCAAAATAAAGCCAACTGGCTGGCTGGCTCTCCATCTCCCTCCCCGCTGCCGGCTTCCCAGCCTCAGCAGCTCCCAGCTGTTTTTGCTTATCTCAAGCCAGGGAGGCTGGTTGCCTGGATACCGGTGCTTCTGATTAGCAGTTGGGTCCTTCTGGGGCCTGCGGAGCTGCCGCATCCCCAGCCAGCTGGGCACCGCAGGCCGGGCCCTCCTGAACCGGCCCTTGGAAAAGTGGCAAGGGAGGAATCGGGGTGCCAGGGAGCATGCTTACCAAGAGACCTCCGCCTCGCCAGGAGTTGCCTCAAAGGGGTGCTTTCTCGAGCCAGGTGGGCCCTGCTACTTGCTGGCTGTGTGACTTTGGTCATAGTAACTGCTCTGAGCCTGTGTGTTTACCTGTGAGGAGGCACACATATCCCCTGCCTCAGAGAACTGCTTAAGAGGAAAGGCGGTCATTAGATGGGTGCTCAGGGCACAGTTCCCGGATGATCACAGGCCCCTGTCCCCACCCGTCACGGTTAGGCCCCTCTGGATCCTGCTGTCTGTATGTTGTCCGGGGAGGCTGTGAGGGTCAGTGAGGCAGGCAGCCAGGGAGCCTAAGAGGATGTGGCAGCGCTCCTGCCTCTTTGCTCCAGGAGGAGGGCCTGCCCCACCTGCTGGGTGCTTCCCCACCCCATGCTTAGCTGAGGTGGGTGGTTGGGCCCAGGGATGGCTCAGGGAAGACTGCACGAGAGAGGCCCGGAGTGAGAAACCCAGCCCTGGCAGTGTGAGGTGGCCTGTCCCCCGGCCTGGGGTCGCGGGACAAGGCCCTGAGGGGCAGGAAAATGACCAAGACAGTGCATTCTTCTCGTACCCTCAGGGCCAGTGGCCTCAAGGGAACTTCTTCACTTGAAAGGCAGGTGTGAGGGCTGTGAGCAGGCCGGAGAAACCTGAGGCCATTCCACAGAAAGGGTTTTCCCAAGGCCATGCTTGTCCAGAGCCCCGCCCCTGGAGCCAGCAGCGGCTCTGGATGGGAAGCGGCAAATGACTAAAGGCTCCCAGGACCCCGAGGGGTGTCCATGGCCATCACAGACCCTCTTCTGGACCCTCTTGACTTAAGCAATGGGTGGAGGAGAAAAGGAAGAGTGGGAGGGGCCGGGAGGGGTCCGTTTCACCGGGCCTTTACTTTCTTCCTCTGAATGGAGCCTGACATCAGCCTGTGCCTGTCGGCAGCGAAGAGTGGAGCCCATGAATAATGCAGAGAGGAGCACAGGGCCGCGAGAAAATGGTTAGTTTCATTAAAGCAGTGAATGGGCCCTGAATACAAAATGGAGGGGAGGCTGGGGGCTGGGGCGTCAAGGGAGAGCCAATGCCGCCGTTGGGGCTCCTCCCTCGGGCCCCGGTCCTGTCACCCGGGCATCTGCAGCCGACCTGGGCATGCAGACCAGGCCCAACTGCTGGGTCCTGCCCCAGGCCAGCCTTCCAGTTGGCTAGGGCCGCAGGAGGCAGGGCCCACCACTACCTCCCAGAGGAGCCTGTGCTGGAGAGCAGGGGATGAACGTTCTCAGGGAAACAGAGGGAGCTTCCAGGGATGCCCTCTGGGGGGAGACGTACTTTCAGCAGCTTGGGAATTCCGGGAATTCTAAAGGAGGGGTGTTCTTGGGGGGCGCCTGGGTGGCTCAGATGGTTAAGTGTCTGTCTTCGGCTCAGGTCATGATCCCAGGGTCCTGCTCGGCGGGGAGTCTGCTTCTCCCTCTCCTTCTACCATACCCCCTGCTTATGCTCTCTCACTCTGTCAAATAAATAAATAAAAGCTTTTAAAAAAGTAAAAGAGGAGTGTTCTTAAGAGTCAAAAGAAGAAAGTAAATCCCATCAGGAGAGGTTTGCCAGAAGTCTGGGTGGAAGGGCACCCACCCACCACCTCACGGGCAGGGCCCTTTTACCCAGGAAGCCTCAAAGTTACACTATGGGCATTTTGCCCCCGACTTCATGGGGGAATCCAGGGGGGATTTTTACAGGACAGAGACAAGATCAAATTTGAGTGAGCAAATCTACACAGGCCCCTAGGTAGAGACTGCAGAGTGGCCCGAGTCTGGAAAGGTGGGTAATAGTACTGTGTCGTGGATTGTCACGTGAGAACCACAAGCCACAACTTCTGTACTTGCTTCTGCTTCCAGACTTGGTGGTTGCTTCATGATTTGGGAAGGGGGGGCCGGGGGGAGTTCAGGGACCATCAGAGCAGTCCAGTGCAAGAGGCCGATGTGGCAGAGGGCCTGGGCCACAGCTGATGGCGGGAGCGGTGGTCCACAGACAGCGCCAACTATTCTCGGTGGCCGGCTCCATGGCCGTGGGGGGAGAGAGGCGTCAAAGGAGACTCCCTGCCTTCTGCCTTGGGTAACTGGATGCCATTTATCCAAAAGAGAAGCCCTGAGGCTTTAGAGCTGGGGAATGGAGGGAAGATGCTGAGTTTGAGACTCCTGACTGATTGGCAGTTGGAAAGCCGGTCGAGAGTTCGAGACTGGACCTTGCAGCTGCCCTGGGCACCGTGAGTACAGGCAGTCCAGCTCCTGCCTCCCCTGTCCACGGGGATGAGGATAGTCCTTGCAGCCGGGGCCTGGGGCTAAGGGTAATTCTGTTACCCAGCACAGTTTCCCTGCCGGGAGGGGACCCTCGGACCTGAAGCCCAGGGCCCCCGAGGCCTTTCTTCTCTCTGCTTTCAGTCAGGCCCTGGAGCAGCCCCATGATGTCTTTCCCATGGGCAACATCCCAGGAGAAAGGCTTCCATTTTTCTCTGCCAGCAAGAAGCCCCGAGGGGCTCGAGTGCCCTGGCAAACACCAAGGGGTACCCTGGGGTGTTACCCTGCGGCGGTGGGGGGTGCGTGCAAGCCCATTACCTCCAGGTGAGCATGTCTGCTCTCTGTTGCCTCCCAGCTCCCTGAGGGGCTCCTGGGTCCTCTCCTGCTGTACCCAACTCCACACCACAGTGTCACAGAACGGTTTCCCATAATGTGTCCCCAAAGCACATGCACGCAAATAATCCAATTACAGGGAAACAAGTTCAGCTGGGGGACGGGGGAGAAAGCAGGCTGTTTAAAGAGGCCCTGGGGCGCCTGGGTGGCTCAGTCAGTTAAGCGTCTGCCTTCGGCTCAGGTCATGATCCCAGGGTCCTGGGATCGAGCCCCACATCGGGCTCCCTGCTCAGGGGGGAGCCTGCTTCTCCCTTTCCCTCTACCCTCAACTCGTGCTTTCTCCTCTCTCCAGTGCTCTCTCTCTCTCAAATAAATAAGTAAAATCTTAAAAAAATAATAATAATAAAGAGGCCCAGAATGCCGCGTGAGGCTGCAGAACAGCTGGACGTCAGAGAGGAGGCGGCTGTGGGGCTGGTGGGGACCGGAGGGTCCCAGGGACCCGATAAAGACAGGTGGGTATTAAGTGGAATGGGAAACAGAGGAATGCAGACATGCAGATCAAAGGAGTCTCGGCAGGACCTGGCAGACACGGTATCATTTATTCACGTGTGCTTCCTCCCCATGCTCCAGGGACTGTTCTGAAGAAGCTGAGAAAGGACACAGTCCTGGTCCTGGGGAAGGTCACGGCTGTGAGGGGCAGAGACAGGGCAGGGCTGCAGGAGACAGAGCGCTGACCTGAGCTCGCAGTGGGAGGCAGTGTCCTGAACGTGGTGGGCACAGCTGAGTCTATCTTAAGGGAGAAGCAGCAGACATCTGAGAGAGGAGCAGTTGTGGAAAGACCCAGAAGCAGGAGAGAGCCTGGTGCTTCCTGAGAGCTACTGTTGGGTCAGAGCATGGCTTGAGAATGGTTCGTGTGTTTGTGCGTGTGTGACGGTATGAAACAAGCTAAGGTACACCAGTAGGTAAGAGCTGCCTTGCTACAGGTCCTGTGTTCTGTGCTGCAAATGTTTGTACCTTAACTTGAATGCAGTGGGACACGTTTAGGTGACACGGTAAGGTGTGTGTGTGTGTGTGTGTGTGTGTGTGTGTTTTGAAGATTATATTTATTAATCTGAGAGACAGAGAGAGAGCACAAGCAGGAAGAGGGACAGAGGGAGAAGCAGACTGCCCTCTGAGCAAGGACCCTGATGCAGAGCTCGTTCCCAGGACGCTGGGATCGTGACCTGAGCCGAAGGCAGACGCCCAATAGACTGAGCCACCCATGCGCCCAAGATTTGAGGACGCGCTGGGATGCCGGAGACTGAGAGCTGCTGGTTGGGAACCTGCAGGACATCAAGGACGAAGAGTCAGGCTAACTGACTGAGCCAAGAAAGCTTCTCAGGGGCGGGAGATGGTGGGTTGGATAAAGGAGAGGATGAGGGAGTGCACTGGGTGAAATGGTGTCCTCCCCAAATTCATGTGCACCAGGAACTTGTGAATGTGACCTTATTTAGAAATAGGGTCTTTGTAAATGTAACCAAATTCAAATGAGGTCATACGAGAGTAGGGTGGGCTCTAAGTCCAAAGACAATATCCTTGTAAGAAGAAGGAAGTATGGACACAGGCACGGAGAGACACAGAGGGGAAAGCCCATGTGATGGTGGAGGCAGAAATCAGAGTAATTGGTCTACACACCAAGCAGGACCTGGGATGCGGGCGAACGTCAGAAGCTGGATGAGGACGGGGAAGGATTCTCCCGAGAGCCTTCCGAGGAAACAGGGCCCTGCTGACACCCTGATTTCAGACGTCTAGTCTCCAGAACTGTGAGACGATAAACGTCTGAAGTGTTAGGTCACCCAGTTTCCGGTAAGTTGTTACGGCCGCCTTAGGATACTGATACGCTCTCCCCACTCCAAAGACACGGAGACTCAGGGGAAGCCAGTGGCCTATCTGACTCGGTCAGGTAAACCTTCAAAACACAGAGGCAAAGGGCAGGGGCGATCCTCTTGGGGAGCCAGAAAAGAATGTTAAGCGTGTCTGGGAGGCCCTCGCACACGAATTTCTCCATGTAATCATGAAAGGTCTTGATGAGAAGGAGAAGGGGAGGAGCCTCGGCGATGAAATGCGTCTGGCAGAGCCGGCAGATGAGTTCAGCCTGGAGAAGGACACATTCAAAGCTGGAGGAAGGGCGCAGAACCAAGGGCAAGAAGAAAGCAGCCACAGAGATGGCAAGAACAGAACCCGGCCCGCTGCACCCCACGTGCGGCTCAGGCTTGCAGAAAGGGCCACCAGCAAAACAATTTTTTGGAAGGTGGGGGGGAAGGGAACGTAGGGAGTTTTTGAGAATCACCCTTGGGGTGAGGGCTAATTTGGCACGCATGGATGATAGATAGACCCAGATGTTATATGTCACTGATTTTCTCTGTAAAGATAAAGGAATGGGAAGCACAGTTTTGTTTTGTTTTTAAGGGAAAGGGTAGCACAAATATTAGGAAGAGGGAATTGAAACTGGGAAGAGGAGATATCTGTAAGGAGATGAGATCCCTGTCACAGGAGGCATTCAAGCACAGAGTGGAGGAACGTCTCCTCAGGGCTGTTGTAGAGATGATTCCTCTGCGACTTTATAGTGGACACAATCCACGACTCATTGCCCGTCCTCCTGACCCTTGGATCTCCACCGCCACGGTCAGTACCCTAGAGGCACGCTAGCTTTGCCTCACCTGGCTTTGGTGAGGAGGTAGCAGAGAGAGCATCACCTCAGTGCCTTGGCCCAGACTGGGTGGGAGCGAGCAAATCAGAACCTCGTGTGCTGCTTTTCTTGCTGTGAAGGTCCGGAGAACTCAAAAGCGCAACTGACATTGTCAGTTTTATTTTTATTACTAGGCACCGAATGCAACACACCCCGTCACCAATCTCCTGACCCTCCCCCACTTCGTGCCCACCTACCCATCACTGGCCTCCCCCTCCCCCTGGATGTTGGGCACTTCCCTCTCGGTTCACAGAGGGCCGCAGAGGAGCAAGGCAAGGCCCTCTCCTTGGTGGCGGTGGCCAGGCGGAGAGCTGCTTCCCTCTTTCTCCTCCTTTCCTTTCCTCCTTGGCCTCTCTTTGTTCTCCTTCTGCCCCTCTCTCCACCTTTATGGCGGGCAGGATTCGCTGGCCGAGCCCTCGCCTCCCTGTCCTCTGTCTGTCCCTCAGACGGAGGGATGATGGGAGTATGAGCACGACACCCCCCAAGGCCCCTGTACCCCCAGAATCCAAGACGCTCAGGTTTCCAGATTTCCAAGGTGCCTGGGTCCCCCCCCCCCACCCCCACCAGTGTGTTGGCTCTGGGTGGGGGGAAGGAAACAGAGAAGTGTGCCCTTGGCTGAGGACAAGAATCTGCACGACTTCTTTGACCTTGAGAATGCCTTCCACTCACCCTGCCCCTCGGGAGACAGAGAGCTGGAATTTGCCCCTTTGGGCAAATCAGCATAGAGGTCTCTCACAGTTCTCCAGCATGATTGAGCCAAATTTCTAGTCTGAGGCTTGAGAGCCTGAGAGGAGAGGTGGGGTGGGGGTGGGCCAGGGGATGCCGGTGCCCACCTCCCCGTCACATCATTGTCACCCCAGTTTGCACAGATGACAAGAATCTCTCGCTCTCAGCTGCCCTTACCTGGCGCCTTTCTCATGCCAAGTGGAGAGTCACCTCACCCCTCTGGGCCCGGCATGTGGCCTGAGAGACACAGCAGAGTCCGCCTGTGCCGGCTTTTAGGGAGAGTTGCCTCTGGTTTGTTCCACAATCTGGCCTCTTTCAAATTCGCTTCCCTTTATCCTCTCAGATCAAACAAATACACCTGTTGTTTATTCTTTTTATACATTTAATACATGTTCGCTGCGGAAAACAAGCAAAAAAGGCTATAATAAGAACCATCACCTAAAAACCGTCACCGTGAGCGTGTTGGTGTATACTATTTTCTCTCTCCCTTCAGACACTGAAGATTCATCCGTGACAAGACAGGCAGGGTTCCCACGCTTTAGGTGCTCACATGTCTGTGGGAAAAATGATACATAATCTTGGTACCATAGACTGACAAACGAGACATAACTCTCTGTCCTCTCCCTCTCTCCTGTCTCCATCTCTGGCCATTGATTTCCTCCCCAAGAATCCTTCCTTTTCTTTTGCATGTATTTGCTGTGGCAGAAACAGGTTTTGTCTGCAGCTAGAAGGTGCTGGACACACGTCTGGGGTGGGCTTTATGCCAGCCAGGCGAGAGGTCAGCCCCCACTCTTGCCAGACGCAGGATTCCTTTGGGTTGCTGCCCGGAGCACTGAGGTCTGCCTGCACCCCACGCCCTGGACCAGACAAGCTGCACCCCAGTGTATGGACTATGGAAGGAAGGGCCCCTGTGGACGGATGTGCCCCCTGGCCAGTCACAGGGGTCCACCCACATGGCTCCTACCTAGCCGGGCTGAGGGGCCAGGACCCAGTTTGCTCCCACAGTGCAGGGGACCACCCATTGCCCTTTCTTGCATCTCAAGTGGTGCGAAGGAGAAGGAGGGGGTAGTGAGGTGGTGAGGAAGGAAGGGAAAGTGAGAGAGGAAGGAGGGAGGGGAGGAGAATCAGCCTTGTTTCCATAGCAACCACACATGTGAGCCAGCTGCTGTTGCCATGGAAACAAGGGGAGCCTGCTCAAAGGCTGTGTTGTCTCAGGGGAGACACAATTTTTGACAAAAAATACCCTTTGATAAAAATAAAGAAAAAATAATGAAAGCCACCCTCTCTGGGATGGGGGGCACTGCCGAGTGAGGTGACAAAGGGAAGGAGGGGGCTGGGCCGTGGGGGAGGAGGCTACATGGCCAGGCCCTTCTGCCTGCTGCAGAGAATTGCCGAGTCAGTGTTTTAGAGCTAAGGGGGCCTCCAGAATCACCCCCCTTGATGGATGAGGGAGGGAGGCTTTCAGAAGGAGACGGGCAGCCCACTCAAGTTCCCGGGGCAGGAGGTAGCAGCTCAGGGACCCCCGGGGACTCTTGGGAGAAGGGAAGGGACATGCCGTTTCTCTGGGGCAGCTGAGCAAAGCCTGTGGGTTCTTCACCAGCCAGTGTGCATGGAGACCAGGAAGGAGGAGAGAGGCCAGGGACAGGTGCAAGCTCCTTTAGCTGGCGGTGTGTGTGCCCTGGGCACCTGGGCCTCCTCTTCTCCCTCTACCCCACCCCTCTGCTAAGCTCGGCATCATGGGGTTTTGGCTGCCTCTCAGGGGACCAAGCTCAGACGAGTCCCCATCAGCAGGGCTGGAGAGAAATTGCCAGCCAGAGACCACGAGGGAGCTTCCCAGTGTAAAGCCGGGAGAGGGGGGAAAGGACGGGAAACGCCCAGAGAAAGCTGTGCTATCTTCTGTCTTCTCCAGGGAAAACCCTGCCGACCTGACATCAGCACAGTGGTGGGACCGCAAGTCACGTTCACAGGGCACTTGGTCCGAGATGAGGTATTTGGCCAGAAGGAGGTGCTTTTGCTTGGGGTCCAGTTCAGGGGCTATCAAGACACAGTTAATACAGGAAGGTGAGGGCTTCACAAATCAGGGTTTTAATAAATACAAGAGTTTCTGAACTTGCAGTTTCCATGCAGTAGAGCTGGGCTCCTGGCCCGATAGGGGGGCAACGGTGGGCTCTGAGCGCCCTCCCGGTTCACCAGGAGCATCTCCGTTTTTCTCTTTTATGCTTCCTCTTTCACAAAGCATTTTCCCAAATGTGATTTCACTTGCTCCGCTCTAAGCTGTGATGCAGATGTGCCGGTCCTTATGGTAAAGATGAGGACACAGTCTCAGAGAGGTTGAGCCGCTCTCCCGAGGTAACACAGCTCAACAAGAAAGAATTCAAGCCCTGGCTCCCGAACAGAATGCCAAACCCCTTTCAAAGGAAGGGAAGATGAGATACAACCAAAGGCATGTTCCTGCTCAGGGCCTCCCGGGGCCTCTCCTTGAAGAGCCCAGGGGTGGGACAGGATGCTGCCCTAGGGCCCGTGGCCAAGGGCACATTTGGGGGAAGTGACCTTGCTGCCTTTTTGTCCTGGAGCTCCATCTCCTCTTTCCTCGGGAGCTTTGTTGAGGCCTCAGCTGGGCGGGGGGGCTGGAGGAGAGGGCGGATGGCAGGAGGGTGGGACTCTGCCCTCACCTTGTAGGAGCTTCTCGTGCCTCCTGTCAGCTGCCCTTCACCACTCCCCACTTCAGCCTCCAAGGCAGAGACCACGTGGGTGAGTTGCCATGGAAACTGCGGAGTTCTTTTTGAAAGCAGTGCTGGGTGTAATCCGAGATGGCTGGGGGAAGGGTGCTGGGGCTGGGATACATAGGTGGGGCAACTCCACCTGTTTGGCTACGGTCCCCCCAGCTCACCTCATTCCACCAGAAACCATCTATTTCAAGGCCTCACTGCCCTTCTTTCCCATACGAGACCCGCCTCCCTTCGTCGTCGTCGTCGTGCCCTCTATGCCTACGCCTGTTTGCGATCACAGACAGTAGCCCCACAGGCCCTGTCCTGATTCCCCAGAGAAGGAGCCATTATCCCTGTTACACAACAGAGGGCGGCAACAAACCAAGAGAGATCATTTTTGCCGGGGGGGGAGTTGGGACATTACTGCAGGGATTATCTGGATTATAGGGTGTGTGTGTGGGAAGGAGAGGGAACCTCGGACACACGGTGCTCCGGAGCTGGGAAACTGGACCCCACCCCGCTTTCCCCACCGTGGTTCCACAGCAAGAGTTCGGGCAGGCTGACCTAGGAAACAGGAAAGCTCCTAGTCTGACCCGGGGGTTGAGAGCTGGGTTTGCATTGGGCTCAATCAGAATTTCCGGTGCTAGCCACCGCCAGACCCCTGCCGTCCCCCTGCTCTTGCCTGATTTGGGCACTGTGCTTGGTCTTGTCTGCTGTCATTCTTACTGTGTCCCCCACCCCCACCCCAACTGATAGCAGAGGAGGTAAGAATTTTGCTTCTCCACTTTGCTGTGTGACTTGGGGTAAATTGCCTAGCTTTGCTGAGCCTCAGCTGCTTCTTCCCTGAAATAGGGATAAGACAGTAACTGCCTCATAGAGGCGCTGGGGGGTTGAAAGAGACCATTGATTCAGAGTGCTTAGCATAGTGCCTGGTAGCAAAATACACCAGAAATATGATTACTATTATTACCTATCCTTCCACACCCAGAACAACTCCATCTCCTCCAGGAAGACTCCCTTCCTCTAAGGAGGGAGGAACTCGGGATTAGGAGCAGCCACGCCAGGCACTTCCTGTGCACTTTTTCATTGCTTTCTTGCAACAGCCCTGGCAGAGAGGTGCTCTTCTTATTCCCATTCTACGGAGGTGGACTCTGAAGAGCAATGAGTGTCTTGCTGAAGTTCATTGGCGAGTAAGAAGCAAGGTCAAGATTCAAGTTCGCCCTGTCTGGTTTCAAAGCCTTGCCCTTTGTTTCTTACCACAACATGTGCACCTCATCTATGGTACAATCCTCCCCCAGCCTCTTTCCTTCGGATTGAAAGCAGTTTATTATTGCTTCTGATTTCTTTCTTGCCTTTCTCACCTGGCCTCCCTACACCAGGGCAGAGAGTAAGGCGGTAGGCAGGAAAGGGTCTGGACTCTGACAGTCCCTGCTGCATTGGGAGTAGAGGCAGGAGGGACCTGGAAGCAGGTGGCCTGGCATAGGAGATCTCCAGAGAGGGAGCGAGCGCCAGTGCTTGTAGGGGTTGTCTGGACTCCGAAACAAACTCTCCCCGACTCATTCTGATTTTCTGCTCAGCTCTGACCTTGGTCTCTGGACCCCAGTCTCCCAGACCAGGGCTGGTGAGGGCTTGGTAGATGACCTTGACCTGGCTTTGTCAGTCTGGGGACTTGAAGTGTCTCCTTCAGGTGAAGAGGAGACAGAGAGTTTGGGGGAGGTGGAGGAGAAGGGGCGGAGGAAGGAGAGACAGGAGGGAGGGAATGGAGGGGGGAGGGAAGGACACCAGGGAGGGGAGGGAGGTGGGAGGGGAGACTGCCAAGTGTGATTCTGAGCTCTGAGGGAGAAGAAAGGATGAGAAAGCAAGAAATACGCTTCAAGGGCAGGATGAAAGGGGGAGGGAACTGAGGTCGGTGGGAGAATGATAGAAAGGAGGAGGCCAAGAAAGTGAATGAGGGAGAGCGAGCAGGGGAGAGGAAATGGCAGGGTGGGAGAGGCTGAGGGAGAGAGAACGAGGAACAAAGACAGGGCTGAGCAGCTGCTGCATCCTCCCTCCCGCCAAGCGCCAAGCGAAGGCCTCAGAGGGCCGCAGAGGCTGAATGAGCCGGGAGCCAGCCATGACTCAGTCTCCGTGGCTCCTGCCCGCCAAATCCTTCCTGGCTCAGCAGTTTCCACGGGGAAGGGGGCACGTCCTCCACCACCCACCACTTCTCTGATACAGCATCTTCTCTGAGGCCCCATGAAACCCCCACTTCCCTGGTCTTGGTAGCTGGTGCCTGGCCTCAGAGTTCTCCCAGGTGCGTCCTGGACAACCTATCTAGAACCTTCCAAAGAGGTGGAAACCAGCCACTGTGCTAGGAGGCTGGGGTAGGGTGGGAGTGGGTGTATATGCAGCCCAGCGAAATCCCCCTTCTTTCACTGCTGAAGCCTGGTGGCACCTTTCTAAGGAGGCAGGGCCCAGGAATGGCTCCACCTTAATAAAAGAACGAAAATGTATTGAGAGCTTAGCAGGAGCTAAGCAGGTTGTACTTCATCCCACTCAATCCTCACAGCACCCCTGAGAGGTCTGTACTATGATCTGTTTCCCTTTCCAGAAGGGGAACGAGAGCTAAGGAGACCCAGCTCACATAGCTAACAAGGGGAGGAGGAGGAGCCCTGGCATCTAACAGGTGGGGACAGAGGTCATGGTCCTGCTGGGCCCGGAGGGGACGGGTAGGGGATTGGTAGCTCTGAGGGCTCACGGAAAAGCTAATGTCTGTGCTGGTTTGGGCAGGTCTTAGAAGTGTCCATGCCTCAGTCTCCCCATTCAACATCACTGTTGCTGTAGGAGCGTGCTGGATGAGAAGCGGACTGGAGGAGCCAGGACACAGAGCCAGGGAGGCGCTCCTTGAGTTACCCTCCTTGAGTTATCCATTTGCAGGGAGGGAGACCCGGGTAGCTGGAAAGAGAGCTGTGTAAATAGTGTTTCCCTCTTACCAGCCTCAGGGGCATCTCCAGGGAAGGCCAGACGGGTGCTCGTAAGGCCCTGCTTTCATGGGGCTCCGTGAACCACTTTCTAAAATGCTTTCGTATATGGGTGAACACACACACACACACACACACACACACACACACCGTCCTTACCTTCGGGGCCACCTTCCATGGCACATACCGTCCAGCTGGCTTTATTTTATGTGGCTGGAGGAAGCGGAGGTCGCACAGTCGGCAGCGGGGACGGTGGATACCAACTGGACGCATGCACGGTAACACCAAGTTTCTGCCCTCAAGTTACCTTGTGGGCTCTCCGGGGCAGTAGCAGGCACTCAGCACCCACTCCGTACCCAGGCCTCAGCCCACCGCCCCCCACACACACTACCCAGGGGTCATCTTGCAGACGCTGGGGATGCCAGTCGCTCCTTGGGCACCACCTGGCAGCCTCTCCATGGCCTCGCCAGCCTGAGTGAGGAGCTAGGCCTGCTTCTTGCCTGCCCCAGGGCCCTGGTGGATTCCCCTGTCACCTTCAATCAGGCTCCCCGTTAGACTTTGGACAAGGGCTTCCCCTCCCCCTCTCCCATCCTCCCCACCCATGGCAGTCCCCTTCCCCAGGGACCAGGGATGCGGCAGCTTGGGTAGCCCGTGGTTGCCATAGCGGCCCTCACTTGGGTTTCAGGGACAGCAATGGGAGGGGGATGTCAGGGAGGGGGTGTGTGTGCATGTGTGTTTCCATTTGCAGCCCCAGGTGAGGGGGGCTCAAGGAGTGGGATCCCCTCTTCCTAAGGTGGGGTCACCCCTCCCAGCTCTGTCCCAGCCGGCTTAGCCTCATCCCAGAGGCAGGAAAGATTGTGAGACAGACAGAGAGACACTGGACCGAAGAAAGATGCCCCAGAAGGAAAACTGGAGGGGGAGGGTGGAGATGGGCTTCAGCACTGTTGTCAAAGGAAGAAGGCCCGGATGTGGGGTGGGAGCTGCAGGAAGGAGGGAGCCAGGGCGGCGGAGCAAGCACAGTGAAGAATCCAGAGCCACCGAGGGGGGACCCGGGAAGGGGTGGGCCCCTTATTTCTGCCACCCCCCCCTTCCCAGGTCTCCCGCTGCGCTTCCCCAGCGGAGAGAAGGCCCCTCTGCTCCTCCAACATGATCTGTAATTTCCGGCAGACATTTGAGGTCCCTGACATCTGCATAATGTGGGCCAGTCTCTTAGCAACGGGGAACAGCTGTCTGGCATTTCCAAGATTAAACTGTAACTATACGCGGTCCTTGCCAGGGGGAGGGGGAGGGGGAGGGGGAAGGGGATAAACACTGCCTCCTGGCATTTTCAAACTCATTTAGCTTTTATTCATTTCCTGCCTCCAGTAAAGAGGCCAGGGATTCGGGCTGGGCCAGGCTGTTACTGCCCCTGCCTCGGCGGCTGCTGAGATGGCAGATTGCTCTTCACCCAGATCTGTTTGCACGCACGAGGGGAGAGGGAGCGCGGACAGCAAGGGCCCTTTTTGTTTTTATTGTATTTATTTTTTTTCTAGGTGTGGCGATCCTGGCGCACACCTCACAGGTGTGGTTCTGAAAGAAAGGCTGTGTGGTCCCTCGGTTAAAGCCCCCAGGCAGCTGTAGCCTGGTTTAATTCCATCTAGCTCCAAAGCTAATAGCTGTGTGACCTTGGGCCAGACCCCTTTACCTGTCTACACCTCCATCTCCCCATCTGTAAAGGGAGAGAATTCTATTGCCCCGAGGGGTGCTGTGAAGGTAAAGTAAGCAGTCAGGTAATAGAGCCAGGATTAATAATCGGCCTCTCTGTTCCTCCGATCACCCTCCAGCCTGGCCGTCTGTGTTAGCGACCTCAGGCTCTGCTATGGGGCAAAGGCAGGCACAGTCCAACCTCTCCGAGCCACCACCTTGAACTCCTGTTCCCCGGAGCCCCAGGCAATGACACTTTTGCCCCATAGGAATTCAGCAGAGCTCAGCAGTCCCCAGCACGGTGCTCTCTGCTGCTGGGCCTGAGGTGTCCTATACCCTGGCCGGCTCAGGCCTAGGCAGCCCCGTGTCCCATCCCCTCCCCCGCCAGCTCCTGCCCTTTGGCTGTAGTTCCTGAGCTCCTGAATGCTGTGTTTTGGTTTGGTTTTGCAGCAAGAAGGGGGGAAAAAAAGGGCGGGTGTGGGGAGGGCCAGGACAACAGGACAGGAGAGGGAGAGGGAGGAGGAGGGAAAAACCCTTTAGCCGCCTGTGCTGGCCAGTTCCAGGAATGTGTTCTGGGACATCAGTGCCAAAGCCGTGACCCGGGCGAGGCAGCCAGGCCGGGAGAGGGAGCGGCCAGGCTCGGGGGCAAGAGCTCCCCGCCTCCCGCAGCAGCCTCTGCTGACTCACGGCGGCTCCAGCTGGCAGGAGCCTTTCCTGGGGACGGCTGTTGCTAGGATTCCTAGGAGATGACTGATTGCTTCTCCTTGAGCTTGCTGAAAACATGTTTGTAGACTGCACACAAACACACACGTACAC
This sequence comes from Ursus arctos, assembly GCF_023065955.2. Taxonomy (NCBI): domain Eukaryota; kingdom Metazoa; phylum Chordata; class Mammalia; order Carnivora; family Ursidae; genus Ursus; species Ursus arctos. Next base: position 24,415,748 of record NW_026622930.1, read on the forward strand.
TCCTGTGGGCTTGCACGCCTAGCCTGGGTCCCTGCACACGCGTGTGCCCCAGGGCGTGTGTGCATACAGAGCAGCGCAGTATGCGACGGCTCCCACGGCCGCGGTGACCCTCAGGCACCAGTGCGCGCACACGCGTGCGGACCAGCGCTGACCCCGAGGAGGGGCGGGGACGCGCCAGGTCTCCACAGGCCGAGGAAGGCAGGCAGTGGGGAAGCTGCCAGTGTCTGGGCCTGCTTTAATCTGAAGGAGCTTTCAGGTTGCCTTGAAACATTCTTGGCCTCTGTCCCTCCTCCCCTCCCTTGGTTTCTCGGTTTCCTTCATTCTGCTGTAATGATCTAGTCTTCCCTTCTCCCTCAGCCTGCCAGGTTTTTGATGTCTGGTGTTCCAGGCACTCAGCTGGAAGCTGGAATCCTCTAGAACTGGATGCCTGGCCTGTACCTGACGCCCTGAGGGGGCTTCTAGGGAGCCTCCGTGCCTCCGGTCCCCTGGTGAGAGGGGGCTGCTGTGCGGACTCATGGATGGAAAGTGCTGGGCCTTTCTCTGGGCTCTGTGCTAATGGGATTCGGAAAATGTCGGTCCTCCCTGCATTCGGGGCCCAGAGCCTTGGCTGAGGTGGGCCCGAGCGCTCGGGGTACAGCCCTGGACGCCTGGCCTCCGGTTGCCAGCAGGATGTGTGACCTTGTACACACTGGGCGCTCGCTGCCTTGGTTTCCCCACCCGCTGGGCTGAAATTGGACTCCCTGCTGTGTCTGCCAGGGTTTTACTGCGCCGCGGCTTGGCAAGGGCTTGGGCACCAGGCGAGGTTGTTTGTCACGGGTTCTTGAGGAGGCGGAGGGGCAGGTGGCCCCATGCCAGCGTGGAGCCCACACTCCTCTCGCCAGCTTGCCAGGCTCGGGCTCGAGTGTGGCTGCTTTAAACGCACCCACCCCAGGGGCCGGTCCCAGGAGCGCTCTCGGCTGTGATTCAGTGGCGGTTGCTAAGGAAGGCCTGGTACCCGGCCCTGAGGGAGCCGCTGCGGCCAGCCTGGCTTCAGCAGACTCGGCAAGGCTCATACCAGCTACGAGAAAAACATCCGTCCGTGCTCAGGGTCCTCGGTGCTAAAACGAAGACAAGGCCGGCTCCATGGTTCCTGCTGGTTTTGACACGCAGTGATGTGGGGCGGGGGTGGAAATGTAGAGGGTAGAGCAAATGCCAAAAATAAAAAGGAGCTGCACAAAGAGACAACTCTTTGTGCGGATGTCAACAGCCTCACGTAAGCTCCAACCGCAGGAACTCTCTAGAATGTCTATTTTGTATACAGCCACAAGAGTCCTGCAAAGAGTCAACAATCCCAAGGCAGGAGAACATGCAGTGTCGTGCGGACACCAGCCTCCCTGCTTGGGACGCATCAGTCTGCTGTCCAGCGCTCCGGGTCCACCCATGCCCCCGACCCCAGCCACAGGACAAAGCCGCACGGACTGCTGTCCCCTGTCCTCATTTTCACCAGGAGGTGGCTAGAGCTTCTGTATGAGTTGCCTGCTGGCCAGGTTTGGGGATTACAAGGTAAATCAGTATAAAAGGAAGCCCAGAGCAGGGCGGTGGCCTCTGGGTGCCAGCACTGACTCTGAGCGGAAGCCGGCTTGCCGGAATCCTGCTGGCCAGCGTGCGAGCGGAGAATCGGCATGGCGAAGCATCTTCATTCAGCTTTTCCTCCGTGCCAGGCACGCCCCCTAGATTTGTTGCATTTATCCACCCATCTGCTCTCCACAACGGCCCCGTGAGGGAGGCAGTGTCATCATCCCTATTTTCCAAATGGGGAAACCGAGGCTGCAGCGCTGTTCAGAAGCGTCTAGTAAGTGACAGGGCCAGGATTCCAGCCGTAGCAGTTTATCTCCAGAGCCTAGCCCTTAGCCACTTCCCTTCACTGTCTCCAGCGATTGTCATGCTCCAGGCTGGCCCAGGTGACACCAGGTGTCACCACCTTCCCCACTACTGCCACAGTCAGAAGGCACAGGGGTTCTGATGATTGCGGTTCCAACACGGATTCTGCCTCTGACCTCTGGTGAGCTCCCCTGTCATTCAAGACAAGCCTGCTGGCCAGTTTTGTTAACTTGTTCACTTCTGACTGACCCAAGGCGTATGGTTCCACCCCTTGGACCTTTTCTTCAGCCCCTCTGTACGGTGAGAAAGGCCTATGAGACCTCCCTGTGTCTTTGCTGCTCTGACACGATTCTTAGAAATTCCTTTCTTCCAGGGCTCCCAGACACAAAGTCACAGACGCTACTGAGGTGCCCGGTCAGACACACACACACACACACACACACACACACACACACACACACACGTGCAAACTCTTGAACAGGTCATAGACGCTCCAGGGAAATTGAGCGGGGCTGCTGGGAGGCTTGCATGCTTGTCTGTATTTGTCACATTAGGAATGATCAGGGGCTGCTCTGAGCAGACATTTTGAACAGTGGGGGTCTTGCACAGCCAGTGTCGTGGGTGATGCATGGGCATGCGTGTTCCTGTTCATGAGTCTTGTGTCCCTGTTGAGGGCTAGCCTGTGACTAGCGCCCGTGGGAGCAGGGTGTTCCCGGGGTCTCCCCGATATCGCCTGGCACAGCGAAGTTTCCAGCAGGTGATTTGTTTGTATTTGTGCATTGATGAATAGAGGAAAGACACTGGATGATTTGCGCCGAGGGAACTTCGGCGTGAGATGCACCCATCATCTCCGTGATACCGTCGGTAGCCACCACCCGGACCAGACCCCCACCGTCCTGTGTAAGCCTGCTCTTCACTCCGCGGTCCCACCCCCTCTGCCAGTACCTGTGAAAGCTTTTCTCGTGTCCCCATCCGTGTCCTCCTCTCCTTTTCCAGCCCCTACATGGAGCTGTGCACGTGCTCACTGAACTACTGCCTTTTCTCTGCCCCTTGACCCTTTTTGATTTTCCTCTCCAGGGAAGGGCCAGACAGTGATGTCTGAGTGGCCGCTGGAGAGAGAAGGACTCAGCGGGGCTGGAAGGGCTACATCCCCGCACCCCCTCGTTTGGCCTCTCCCTCCCCTGAGACCCAGCTGGGGCCAGATGTGCCAGCAAGCACCGCACCCGGACCTCTGGGAGCTGCAGGGTGAGCCGTCATCAACCCTCAGGAGGGGTGGGCCTGAGGAGAGCCCTTGCACTGCGGTGTCCAGGGTCTCCTGTGCATGGGGTCGCAGGGTTCAGGCCTAGAACAGGCGGGTTCCCACCCTGGGTCTGAGGAGGATGGGAAGGAAGCCGGGGTTCAGCACCTGCTGGCGTCTGGGTGACGTGCCTTCTGGGCTCAGGTTAGGCTGGGAAGGGCCAGTTCGAATCTCCTAGTCCTGCCCGACCTTGAACCAACTTTGCTGATGAGGGGCCGGGTCTATGCTGTCTGGAGCTGATGAGATGCCTCCTCGGTCAGCCTGCACAGTGGGTCTGCCTGGCCCGCTGATGGCGGCTGCGGATGGGGCTGGGGTTTGCCGCAGGCAGGGGCCCAGGAAACTGAGCGGAGCTCCTGGGGGGGCATGGTAAGGGCGGAGGGGCCTCGGGTCCCACCCTGTCGCCTGCTGGCAAGGCTCGCAGACAGGCCAGGAATTGTTCTTCCACTTATTTCCGGCCATGGATGGAGACCGTCGCAGTCCCCAGGCTCCTAGACCCTAGGATAGGCCTTTACGGGGGTGCTTCTGCTGGCCTTGAGACTGAGGGGACAGAGCCACTGCTAGGGGACAGCTTCCCAGTCCTCAGGGTCGGCGCGGGAGAAAAACCTCAGCCCTCATCCTGCTGGCTACACAGCGACACCTGGTGGGCCTTGGATGTGGTCACAAGAAGATGCCCCAGGCCCCTTGCAGGCCAAGCCCCTGCTTCCAGCCTCCCACAGGGCATATGAGCCAGGTGACCAAGCTGCTGGGCTGCTGTCCCAGTCCAATCCCCCAGGGAGCTAAACCCCATGACTACCCCCAGCCCAAAGTCCTGGACACTCGGGACCACTGGAGACAAGGAGGTGAGCCTTGGAAGGATTCAACGCCCATCACACAAGGACTTTTGGGGGCCTGGCTAGGTCGTGAAACGATGGTGCTTGGTCACTAGGGTTGGATGAGGTTTGGTTGGGTGAGAAGGGTCTCGGCCCTGGGATGTTTGGATACACAGCAGATTCTGCTACTCTCCTCAGGGCTGAGTCAGGATCTGTGCCAGGCTCTGACCCGGTCTTACACACCCTGACCTGGACACGCTGGGCGAACCGATTCCGATTCTGCACAGTTCCCTGACGGCACCACCCACCACACAGGGCTGAGCCTCTGTGTTTTGAGAACCAGAGAATGAGCAAGAAGGGTTTTGAGCAGCCTCGTCGCTCACCTCTTATTTTTCATGGCATGACTTAGGCAAGGTCACCCAGCCAAACGGCAAACAGCCTTGGAGGGCACACAGGGACGGGTTACTTCCAGTGCACGGTGTGAAGCGGGGGACCTGAGTTCATTCCACGGCGTCTGGATGCTGAGCTGAAAGGCCACGGCTTCCTTCCTGCAGATTCTCGCAGGGGATGGTGTGCAGTATTTTCCTTACCCCTTTTCTCAGTTTCTCAGCGTTGAGGGCTGCTGAATTTGGACTGTGGGGCTGGGATTCAGTTTTACAGTATTCCTGTGGGAACTTGGTTCCCTAACTTCTCTGTGCCTCAGTTTTCTCATCTGTATAATGGGTACAATGCCTTCTACTCACAGGGTGGCTATGAGGATTTGATGAGCTAAAGCATGGCAAGGGCTTCGAACAGGGCCTGGCACATGGTGACTGCTGGGAACTCCTGGCTGAGAATGATTTCCCCACCCCTACAGGAGGGAGCACACGGGGCCGTCCTGTGGGGGTGGAGGGGAGTGCGTCGTGGTCAGCTCAGACTATCCTAACAAAATCCCAGGGACTGGGTGACTTAAACAACAGACATTAATGTTCTCACGATTCTGGAGGTGCAAGGCCAAGATCAGGGTGCCAGCGTGGTCAGGGTCTGGTGAAGGCCCTCTTCCTGGTGTGCAGACAGCCTCCCTCCAGCCGTGTGCTCATGTGCCCTCTCCTCCAGGCACGTTCTCGGAGAGAGATCTCGCTCTCTTTCCCTCTTCTTATAAGGACACCAGGCCTATTGGTCAGGACTCTGCCTTTATGACCTCATTTGACCTTCATCACCTCCTGAAGACTCTACAGATACAGTCCCCTTGGGGTTAGGGTTTCAGAGTATGACTTCGGGGAGAACATGATTCTGTCTATAGCAGAGTGGAACACGGCTCTAAGACCCCAGACCCTGCAGGGGTACCAAGCAGTGACATGAAGACCCAGGCCCTTCTTGGCCCTGTGGCTGTGGCTGGTTTCCCCCGTCAGCGGCTTGAGGTGGTAGAAAGGGTAATTCCAACCTGCCGGGCATCACCCTGGCCTGGTGGGCTAGTCTAAGCCCCAGGCTGCTGTAATCCCAGGGCCAGGGGGCGCAGACCGCCCATGACGGGGTCGAGGATGTATGTAGAACCCAAGCAGATGTGTATCACACCCCTGAGGACCCCTGCTCCCCATCTCTGTGACCTTGCTGGAGGCCGTGAATTATAGATGCCACATGCCTATTTCCTGGGGTGCTATGTCCTGGGGCCAAGGACATCCTTTTTCAAGGCTGCTGTCAAATTTGAGCTTGAAAAATGTGCACGCTGGTATTGGCCATGGATTAGGTTAGGAGAGCTCCCTTCCAAGGCTGAAGCTAAGAGACTGTCAAAGCACATGGCAGGAGAGATATGCCAGGTGTTTGTGGGTTCGCTGCCCCAGGCTGGAGGTATAAGCTGGCAGATTTCTACCCCTCCATGTGCTCAATAGCCTCTCTCATAGCCCAACTGCTAAAGGGTTATATTAGTTAGAACTCCAAATCAGTTGTAAGTTACAGAATTCCAAATCAGACTAGCAAAAAAGGAAATTATTAACGTAACTTGGCAACACCTTCAGGCATAGTTCGATCCAGGGGTTCAAACAATGTCATCAGGGATTTCTCTCTCTTGGCTCTCAGCTTTGTCTCACTCTGTACTGGCTTTATGCTGCAGATGGGCTTTCTTCCTGTGTCAGGAAGGTGACAGGCAGTAGCCTTAGATTCACATTTTTCCAGCTTAATAAGTCTCTAGAAACATCATTTCTGTCTTTCATATTCCAGGAAGAGCTCTTAACTGACTTGCTTGGGAGCATGTCCATTAATGAACCCATCAACATGGGGTCCTCTCAGTGGGTGGCCTGGGACGCTTTCTGACTCCTAGATTCCTGGAAGTGGGGGAGGGCGTCATGATTGACAGCTGCTTCAGCTCCACCTGAAGGAAGGGGGAGGGGAAGTGAGTTGAGTATGCAAAGCCATGGCTGTTCTTCTCCAAGGGGCTTGCCCAGGGGGCTTTCATCTTCAAATCAGAAGGTCAGTGCAGGAGTGTTCAAATTTACCAGGTCCGTCCTGGCTCACTTGACAAAGGAGGGAGCCGAGGCCAAGGTAAATGCCCTGCTCAAAGTCATCCTGTGTTCTGCAGAGGGATGACATCATTCCTGGCTCCATCTCTAATTATTCCAGTCAAGAGCCAAGTGCAGCGGCCAAAGGGGTTGTCTGAGAATCCCCTCTTCCCCCAGAGGCTTAGTGGGGAGCCAGGGGGTGAAGAGGGTAGGGCCAAAGGCTCCTTACCGATCAGCCCAAGGCGTCTGTCTCCCTGACTCCTCAGCCTTCTCAGGATCATAGGTCAGGAGCCCCTCCACCCCAAGGAGACTGCCGCTAGCTGTCGGGACCGAGAAGGTGGGGCTGGCAGGCTGGTTAAGAATGGGGGGAGATTACAAAACAGGAAGGTGGGTCTCTGCCTGTGGGAGTGAGTCATCTGAGGGTCTGAAAGACAGGCTAACCTAGGGGGTCGAGGAGGCTGGGAACAGCCTGGTGAATTCTGATCAACTTGGGACCCTCACACAGAGACCTTTTCTGGTGCCCCGTCTTAATCAGGGGTCCTCATCCAGGGCAGGACGTGAAGGCAGCTTCTTCCTCCTTCTGGCCACGTGATCACAGCTTTCCCTTTTTTTTTTTTTTTTAGATTTTATTTATTTGACAGAGAGAGATAGTCAGCGAGAGAGGGAACACAAGCAGGGGAAGTGGGAGAGGAAGAAGCAGGCTACCAGCCGAGGAGCCCAATGCGGGGCTCGAACCCAGAACGCCGGGATCACGCCCTGAGCCAAAGGAGACGCCTAACGACTGCGCCCCCCAGGCGCCACCTTTCCCTTTATCTGAGGGCACGTGGCCACCCTACCCGGCTTGCACATGTCCGTGTGACCACGCACCTACTGCTGTACCCCGTCATCCATACCCCTCCCCAGAGAACACCGCCCCGCTTTTCTCTAGCTCTCCTACCTGTATCTCTGGCCTGGCTCGGGTTGTGTGTAATCTAGGATTCTACCTCGCTTGCTCTTACCCCGTGGCTCTCACCTTCAATTTTGCCCCCCAGGGGACTTATGACAATGTCTGGAGACATTCGGGGTGTCACGACCGGGGCAGGGGAGCGGGTAGAGGCATCTAATGGGTAGAGGGGACGGCTGTTAGTGGATCAGAGCAGCTCCCCCGCATAGCAGAGAGGTATCCAGCCCGTCCTAGGAATCGTGCTGAGGTGGAAAAGCTCTGCAGGTTAGAGTGAGGGGCGTAGGGGCTACCCCTTGGCGCCAGGCCCCTCTGGCTCAGCCTCCGCAAGGAAAGCCAGTTCGTGCTGGTTCAAAACCCAGCTCCCCTGCTCGCTGGCTGTGTAACCTTGGGCAGTTAACTCAACCTCTAGTTCTCTGCTTCTCATCTGTAAAATGGGACTAATGATAGTACCTACCTCAGCGTGTCCTGACGATTAGATGGCCGTATGCGCGCACACACACACACACACACACACACACACACACACACACACACAGAGTTTAGAGTGCCTGGCTCAGAGAAAGCACTCACTGTATGCCAGTGATTATTATTCTCATCAGTGGTCCTTAGGGTTGAATCTCCTCTAGGGGAAGTTTTGGAGATTTCTGTGTGCCGTTGGTGGGGACAGAGTGGTGGGGAGAGGTCTTCGACTATAGTGCTGCCCGAGTATTTACATATTGAAATACATGTGTGTTTTTTTTTTAAAGATTTTATTTATTTATTCGACAGAGATAGAGACAGCCAGAGACAGAGGGAACACAAGCAGGGGGAGTGGGAGAGGAAGAAGCAGGCTCATAGCGGAGGAGCCTGACGTGGGCCTCGGTCCCATAACGCCGGGATCACACCCTGAGCCGAAGGCAGACGCTTAACGACTGAGCCACCCAGGCGCCCCTTGAAATACATGTTGTTTAATTATGAACTGTTTCTTTCTTTACAATACAGTTAAGGCATTAGCTTGATTAAAAATATTATGTCTGTAGGTTGGTTAACAAATTTACTTTCCGATTGTTAGATTATTACACAACATATTATTTATTTAGTTAGGTTTTTGTTTTTTGCTTTTTTTTAAGTGCTCTCCGCACCCAACGTGGGGCTTGAACTTACAACCTTGAGATCAAGAATGGCATGCTCCACCGACTGAGCCAGCCGGGTGTCCCATTACACAATACTTTAAAAATAACTTTTAAAAGGAGCATTGTTGGGGCTCACGAAGCTGAGAGGCACAGTTCTAGATAACTGAATCATAGTGTCACTCTCGTTATTTTTGAGTGAGGGCACCCCGCCCCCCACCAACTGAAGACTTGGCGTAAATGTCTACAGTAAGCAATTCTTACCAGCTCTCCCCCTTCCCCTCCTCGCACACCCAGGAGTCTCCCCTCTCCCACCCTACACAGCCCCCAGCTGGCTGGAGCCCCCAGCACAGCAAGTACAGGCCCAGCAGGGTAGACCTCAGAGCTGGGGTACCCACAGCTGCGGCAGGCACCCAGGCTCCCCGGCCGGTTGCCCAATCTAGAAAAAGTCTGATGTTTTCCAAGGAAGGGCGTTGCTTCCCACCACACCCTGTGGCAGGCTCAGCCCTGGGATCCTGCGTCTCAGCATCAGTCTAGACTACAGCCCCTCCCCCACCCCCCACAGACACGCAGCCTGGGATCTTTTATCAGGTTTGTCCTTGTTACAAAGCGATCATTGTAAGGGAAAATGGGCAAAGTCACAGAACAGAAATCATATCTACTCCTTGTAACCGAAGAAAGTCCTTGCTAATATTTTGATTTTTTTCTTAGAAATCATACATCTGCATTTTATTATTATTATTATTTTTTAACACATGTTGTTTTGTAACCTTTTTTTCACCACCCATCTATAGATCTTGAATGTCTTTTGAGGTCATTTAATATTCTACTACCAAGAAATGTCAATGACTGCCCAGTATTCTATAAATAAACCATTATTTACTTAACTAGTTTATTGATTGTTGGACATTTTGTACCTCATTTTTGACCTTTTTTGAATCCAGGCTTTGCTGCTTAATATCTGTGTGATCTCAGGAAAGTTACCTCCTCTCTCGGAGCCTCGGTTTGCTCACGTGTCCATTGAGGTGTCAAATGCCCCAATGCCCTTGGGTGTTCCTTCGGAGATTTCCAAGATGGTGCGTGATGAAGCACTTGGCACAGTGCCTGGGACACGTCCCCCAGAGTTTTCTGGAAGTGAAATCTACAGCCCTTTCTCTGCCGCACCTTCCGCTTGTTCAGGAGCTCTACTTTATCTCGGCCGCCCTGAAGGATGGCCCCAGGGTCTTCTCATGACTACTGTTCTCAGGAGAGGAGCCTGTCTCCCTGCTTTTGGCTGCAGGGACAAGAGCTCATCATGGACTCTGGACCGGAAACTACATCTGGTGGATATTGGACTACCAACCCGGTCTACATCTTCCCTGACTGAGTTTGGATTTCTTTCTTTCTTTCCTTCTTCCTTCCTTCCTTCCTTCCTTCCTTCCTTCCTTCCTTCCTTCCTTCCCTCCTTCCTTCCTTCCTTCCTTCCTTCCTTCCTTCCTTCCTTCCTTCCTTTCTTTCTTTCTTTCTTTTTTAAGATTTTATTTATTTATTTGACAGAGAGAGAGACAGCCAGCGAGAGAGGGAATGCAAGCCGGGGGAGTGGGAGAGGAAGAAGCAGACTTCCTGCTGAGCAGGGAGCCCGAGGCGGGCTCGCTCCCAGGACTCTGGTATCAGGACCTGAGCGGAAGGCAGACACTTAATGACTGAGCACCCAGGTGCCCCTGAGTTTGGATTTCCATGGAGATCTCTTGGGGCAGAGACTTTGAAAGTTCCCATGATGTAAGCTTCCTGGGCTAGCAGGAATGACTCACTACCCACCTCTTCCAAGGTGAGCGCAGAGGTCTACTCAGGTCCCTGGGCCCACACCAGGCTGTGTGCTCCCACCTTGAAGTCCAGAGCTGTGACACTCCTGGACAAAGCAGCCATGGTCCAAGAGCCTCACATACCTGCCACGGGCCACTCTAACCCTGTGTGAAGGTCTGAGCGTGCCTGCCCTGGGCCAGCTTGGGGGCCCATATTTCTCCAGCCAGGCCTCCCCAGGGCCCAGCCACTGGCTTGATTAATCACAGCGCCCATTTCTACTGCAAAAGAAAATGCCAGGCCCACACTGCTGACTATGAAAAAGGCTTCTCAGCAGAGATATTTGCTTCTAACAACCGGAATGCAGGCCCTAAATAACCCCAAGTAGAAAACTTGTGCACAGGCCCTGTGCATGCATACACACACACACACACACACACACACACACACACTTCCTTACGTCCCTCCCATATTTGTGCACACATGGGCTTGCACACCCAACCACCCAATGCACGTTTATCTAACTCAGCTTAGGCTTGGTCATGATGTTTGGAGGAAAAAGCGGGGAGAATATGACAGATGCCACTTCGTACTCCTTGTTTCCTAATTATGACTACAGGTTGCTCCAATTCTCATAGCCCTTGAAGGGTAAGGGAGAAGGCACACGTGCTGTGTGGGGACAGGAGACAACCTGCCCCCTGTGGCACCCCGTTTGTCTGACTGTCCCCCACGCACAGTGCTCTGACGGGATAAGAGGTCCTTACCTCCTCTTGACCCACATGGTAAACATAGGAGGTCAAAGAGCTGGGAGAGGTGAAGAAGCGGCCTGGGAGCGAGGCCCTGGGCAGCGAGGCAAGTGTGGCCTCGGGAAGGAAGCAGGACTGCAGATGACCCCGGAAGGATTGAGAGGTGGGAAACTCCATCCCCCCAACAAGCCCCAAACCAAGACGGAATTGGTATAGAAATCTTTAAAATGGAGCTTAACTCAACCAACGCTTAGGGAGGAAAAAAACCCAACCCGCATGCTTCATCCCCCCCAGGGGAGCGCTGTCCTCCCTCGGGGCACGGTCTGCCCCACTTTCTTCCTGAGACAAGGCCTTCTTAAACAGGCTGGGCAGCACCGCCCCCCACTTCTTGGGGAGCTTGCGTTGGGGAAGGTCTGGCTCAGGGGCTCCGAGTGACTGGGGTTACTGCTCGCTGCCCCAGACAATGCACCAAGGACCGGACACTGGTCAGGCTCTGCTGCTTAACCAGCCAACAGGCCGAGGCTGCTGTGCTTTTTCATTCTTGGGACGACTGTAACTGTTTCTCCCTCTCTTGTAGCACCTTGGTTCTCCACCTGGGGTGATCTTGTCCCCAAGAGAGACCTGCGGCAATGCGGAGACATTTTTTGATTGATGCAAATGGAGGGGGTCCCACTGGCGTCTAGCGGGTGGAGAGACGCTGGTAATGTCCTGCAAGCTCCCCATGACGGTGACTTCACTGGCCACAATGCCATGAGTGCCGAGGTGGTGAAACCCTGCTGTAGCTTATCAGTTCCTGTCACGATCATTGTCACTCCTCTTCCAGCATCTCCCCCACGTCTCATGTGGATTTCCAGTCCATTGTGGGCTGAGGAACTGGCTAATCAAGCTTGCTAGGACTGGTTCCCAGATGAGAATAAAGAGGTGTGGTGTCCAAGCCCGTGGACGACTCATGAGTCAGGTGCATCAACGTTGTGACCCTGACTTGGGCTGGACGGGGACTTTGGAACGGGACACAGGACTCAGTGGCTCTAGCACAGGGAGGGACGTGCCAGGGACAGGGGTCCTGGACCTTCCAAAGGGGTGTCGGTACACACAGGACAGACCCAGAAATTCAGCAGGGCTCTCTCTGGAAGGGGGTTTCCTCCCACCTGGTTGGACCCTGGCCCGCTTCTCTGCTGTGGCTTCTGCTGGCCAATGTTCCAATCCAAGGCCATCCCCCATGCTTCACTCTGCTCTACGATTTGGCTCTTCTGGGCCCCCGCCCTGCGGCCAGACAGAGAGAACAATAGGCCCTCTTTCTTCCTTCTGCGTTTTCCACAGTGTCCTGCATAGGCAAGAGGGTCACGCTTGTGACCTCTGGGTAAGTGACACTTTACCATATTTGGTTTGGGAATGTACCATATGCGTGATGTGCCAACACTGTTCTTGGCTCAGGCTTGCTCATTCCAGATTTTTTAGGACTTCATTGGTTGCAAGTAATGGAAATGCACTCTGGCTGGGCTAAGTTAAACAGGAAATCTATTAGAAAGACCCCAGAGGTATCTCAGGAATTGCAGGGCAGGCCTGCCACTGGGCCTCGGGGATGTACTCAAGCCAGGGACAGGGCACTATGAGGACCCAGAGAGTCCTTCCTCCCCTCTCTGCCCTCTGCTTCCTGTCCCTCTCTGCCCATCCACAGTCCTGCTTTCCGGAATGTACAAAACTTGGGATAGAAAATATCCAATAAAAACAATAGTAGCTGAGTCTACGTGTCCTCCATTCAGCCGGGGCTGGAGCCTCTTGGTCTTGATCCCAGATCCCTGAGGACGGACTTCGATTGTAGGTGTGCAAATAATACACTAGATATGCATGGTGACATACGCATCAATGGCCAAGGCAGGACACTGAAAGACAGCTTGTCGGAGGCACAGAGGAAGAGCTCCTGTTTGGGGTCTGGGCTGCATTGAAATGAAAGCAGAGACACTTAGTAGTGCATGTCTGGGATGAGGAAGCCTGGCTTCTTTCTACTCAATCCAACATCCTGTTAAGAGCAACAGCCATAGCTCCAATCCCCAAGGAGCTCCCCCTCTGCTGAGGGAGTCAGACGCACAGACCGGGAACTACCATACCGAGTGGGGGTGACCAGAACGGTGGTATAGACACAGTGCCTGTGCGTGCCGGGCCAAGGGGCACTAACTCCGCCAAGTCAGGTTAGCTCAGGAAAAGCAATGTTTGAGCTGAGCCTTGAAGGATGGAGTAAAGAAGCACATGCCCGAGCTCGCAGAAAGCCCTGGAAGGCCTGGGTGACTACAAGACAGTATCCTTGGGAGGAGTTCCTCTCCCTTACCCACCGTCCCCTCCCTTTCCAGCCCCCGTGTGAGGGGTCTATTGCTGCTGTCACAAATTGCTACCAGTTTAGGGCTTAACACAACACAAATTTTACAGTTTGGAGGCCAGAAGTCCACAATGAGTCTTATGAGGTTAAAATCAAGGCGGGGGGGGGGCGGGAATCCGTTTGGCAAGGAAAGTTTCCTTGCCTTTGCAGCTTCTAGAGGCTACCTGCATTCCTTTGCTCACGGTCCCTTCTTCCAACTTCAAAGCATATGACTCCCACCTCTGCCTCCGTGATCCCACCTCTTTCTCTTGCTTTTGACCTTCTTGTATCCCTCTTATAAGGACGCTTGCTATTACATAGGGCCCACCTGGATCGTCCAGGATTTCTATTCTCAACACCCTTCACTGACTCTCACCAGCATAATCCCCTTTGCCATGGCAGGGGACATTCCCAGGTTCCGAGGACTAGGATGTAGATATTTTGGGGTGTGGGGAGGCACCAATTGGTCTACCACAGCCACCCTCACCTCCTGTCTTCTCCCTGCTGGGGCAGAGGCACTAATCTAACTGGAGAGCTTGACACTCCTGCAGTGGGCCCTAGCTCCCAGCGTTCCAGGTTCTCCAGCTGTGATTGGAGAATCCACCAGACTTTGTGCAGGGTCTAGATTTCAAGGGGGAAGGTGGAGACCCTGCGTCTGTGTTCACGAAGCTAACCCTGTGGGCAGATCCATGCTTACTTAGGTCCTTCTGGTTCCTTCCTGATGGTCCAAGAGCCCAGGGAAGAACTGAATGTCAAATTCTTCACGTCTGCCATGGTAGTGGGCTCCCGGCTAGGGGGTGCGAGAAGGAGGCACAGCGCCCAGAGCAACACACGATGGAGTTTTGTGTTCCGTTGTGGGGCTACTTTTTACTTATCTTTTATTTATTTTAAAGATTTTATTTTTAGGTAATCTCTATACCCATGGTGTGGCTCAAACTCCAACCCTAAGATTAAGAATCACATGCTCTTCTGAGCCAGCAGCTGCTCCAATTTATTTTATTTTATTTTATTATTTTTATTTTTATTTTTTTAAATGATTTTATTTATTTATTCGACAGAGATAGAGACAGCCAGCGAGAGAGAGAACACAAGCAGGGGGAGTGGGAGAGGGAGAAGCAGGCTCATAGCAGAGGAGCCTGATGTGGGGCACGATCCCATAATGCCCGGGATCACGCCCTGAGCCGAAGGCAGATGCTTAATGACTGTGCCACCCAGGCGCCCCCAGTTTATTTTATTTTTTAAAGTCACTTCTATATCCAACATGGGGCTCAAGCTCATGACCTGGAGATCGAGAGTTGCGTGCTCTATCGACTGCGTCAGTCAGGCCTCTCCTGGAGCTACCTTTTAAAAGAGACATTAGAGGCACGCCTGGCGGGCTCAGTTGGTAGAGCACGTGACTCCTGACCTCCAGGTCGTGAGTTCGAGCCCCATGTTGCGTGTAGAGATGACTTTATTTTTTTTATTATTATTTTTTAAGATTTTGTTTATTTATTTGACGGAGAGAGAGACAGCCAGCGAGAGAGGGAACACAAGCAGGGGGAGTGGGAGAGGAAGAGGCAGGCTCCCAGAGGAGGAGCCTGATGCGGGGCTCGACCCCAAGACTCTGGGATCACGCCCTGAGCCTAAGGCAGACGCTTAACGACTGAGCCACCCAGGCGCCCCAGAGATGACTTTAAAAAATGAAAGAACATTAGAGCAGATCTTAGAAGCATGTCCAGGAGGAAACGATTAGAAACATGTCAGGTGATGAGCATCGCAGGAAGTAAGAGAGTAATTAACATTTGTTGAGTGTCTAAATGTTAAGGTACTCTGCATGGAGGTGCTTTAATCACTTCAGAAACCCTTGAGAAAAGCACATTTATCCTCTTTAAACAAATGAGCAAACAGGAGCTCAAAGAGCTTAAAAATATCTCCTGAAGTCACCCAGGTAAGGAAATGGTGGGGCTGGACTTGGAGTTGGGGGCCTGTCTGACCCCCACCCAAAGTCAAGGTCTCAGCCTCTCCATGCAAGAATTTTGTCCCAGAGGAAGCTTTTGAAGCAACTGCTAGTTGCCTACCCCGTGCACATTCTCCCTTTTTTCCGTACCAATAGGACCATTGTTTTATTTGAGGCAGCAATGTGTCCAGATTTAAGCAAATAAACAAAAGACAGCCTCTGCTCTTTTGCTACTTGTGGAGGCCATGCGACACGATGCTGACCTGTGTGACATACACAGCAACCTGCTGGCTGTTTCTGGGAAAGCTTTGTTTCCTTGTTGCTTTCTTCCTTTTCTTCCTGCTAGGAGTGTAGACTGGAATCCGGAGGTGCGGGAGCCACTTTGCAACCTTGAGGCAACTGCAAAGATAAAAGTCACCCATTAGGATGGCGGAGCAGAAAGACAGAAAGGGGCAGGGACACTGAGGTGCTCCTGGAGTTGTGACATCAGCGCCGGGCTGCCCACCCAGCCCTCCTGTAATGTCAAGAAATCTCTCCCTCTGCATTTGGTTAAGCCACTGTAGTCTGGATTCTGTTTCATGCAGCTGAACTCAACCTCTATTAGTAAAAAGGGACGTGACGGCTCTCCTTGAGCACCTGAGTACTGTCTTTGGACACGGGTTTGGACCTAGGTTGCTCGCAACTGTGGAAGGTTTAGGGAAACAGAAACTGGCTCTGTCAGATGGAGGAAGAACCTTCTAGCTCTGCTCTTGTTTCTTGGCTCAATGGAAAAGCTGACAGTGAGTCAGGGGCAGTCCTCACCCATGGGAGAGTTTGAGCAGAAACTGGATGGCCCTTACATGGGGCCAGATGAAGAAACAATGTTTGGATCAGATAACAGGCAAACGAGATAATGTCTACATATCTGAGCATGTGAGAGGTTCGGCTCTGTCAACACATGACCCTCCTAATTATGAGTTTGCAGGATTGTGCAGTGGGCCTTTTTCCATATGCACATGTAAGGGAATCAAACAATTCCCAGCACTGGGGCAGTCCTGGAAGGAGAATCACAGTGGTTAGGGGACCATGGCTGGATTAGGTAACCTGGTTATTCTGATTTTGTGTTTTCCCTTGGGGTCTCCCTCTTCTGGCAAGTTGTCTCCCAAGAGGTGTAGCGCTCAAAATCTTCTCATTATAGGTGGCATAAAATCCCCCAAAGGATTATCAACTCAATTAAATAAAAGTCTTAGGGGTGCTGGTGTTCAGGCATGGCTGGATCCAGGTGCACAGATGACATCATCAGGAACCTCTCTCCTTCCCTCAGTGCTGCTTTCCCTGAGCAGGCTTCACTTTCAGGCAGTTTCTCACCTGGCAGTAGCCAGATGGCAAGCAGCAACGTGAGGCTTGCATCACGGCAACCCTAGCAGTGAAATAGCACTTCTTCTCCTATCATTGAGCAAAAATGCTAAAGAGTGCTGTCATTGGCTAGCGAGGTCACAGATCCACTCCTGACCAATCATGGCAATCAAAGACACACAGTGCTGTCATCGTTTAGGTCAGAGTCATGTGCTTTCTGGGGGAGTTTGGTGAGATGTCAGCCCTCCCTGGACTGGAGGGAGGGAGGGATGGAGTCCCACCAGGAAGAAGACTAGAATGCTGGACGGGCTAAAGCAACAAATGTCTCTCTACTCTAGGGATGCTGTTCCCCCTTTGGGTGAACGCTAGCTAGGCTCTGCCCTTAGTGTCCATTTACATGATCAAAACTGTCAAAGTCTTTCTAAGACTGTTCTAGTCTAAGGGAGGAAAGGGGGACCAGGCAAAGACTCTTCAGGAAGCATAAACCCAGTCTAGCTCAGCAAGTAAGAGTTTATGACTTCAGTATCCAATTCAGCTGGGGTTTGGATATGGCTCGCTGGAAACTTCACTGGCTTGCCTTGTTCTTAGTTCTCTATCTGCCAGTGGGACACACAGGTAGAATTTCCCCAAATAAAAAAGCTAGACTTTTCCATACTTGGATTTGCTGTGATTCAGCCAAAAAGACTTCTAACTCTGCTGACCACTTCAATCTCGGTGATAGGGTTCCGGAGACCACCACCTTTCTTGTC
Source organism: Ursus arctos (assembly GCF_023065955.2). Classification (NCBI taxonomy): domain Eukaryota; kingdom Metazoa; phylum Chordata; class Mammalia; order Carnivora; family Ursidae; genus Ursus; species Ursus arctos. The sequence goes on from NW_026622930.1 coordinate 24,433,138, forward strand.
CCTTCACCAAAAAGGCAAGAGTTGTCTATGTATGCTGCGTTGACTCCCTCACCAGCTCTAGATTCTGTTTGTATTTATTTATTTTTATTGTTTTAATTTTAAAAAAAGGTGTGTTTTAAAAGTCAAATACACTAGGAGGCTTATAATGAAACCTCCCAGTTCAACTTCTCCTCCCCAGAAGCAACTACATTTAACTGTATTTTTAAAATTTTTAAAAAAGTAATTTCTATGCCCAGTGTGGGGTTTGAACTCATGATCCCAAGATCAAGGGTCTCATGCTCTACCAACTGAGCCAGCCCAGTGCCCCTACATTTAACTTTTTTAGTAATTTCTTACACTATTTACCTTCAGATTTTTAAATATATATATATATATATATTAGATCTTATCAATTAACTTTCTTTTTTTTTTAAAGATTTTATTTATTTATTCGAGAGAGAGAGCATGAGAAGGGGGAGGGTCAGAGGGAGAAGCAGACTCCCTCCTCACCAGGGAGCCCGATGTGGGACTCGATCCTGCGACTCCAGGATCATGACCTGAGCTGAAGGCAGTCACTTAACCGACTGAGCCACCCAGGTGACCTCAATTAACTTTCTATAGTGGAATCTTAGAATTTAGTTCTCTGACCATATATACCCTACTCCTCAGCCCAATGCACCTGTCCTCCTATGACATTTTGCTTAAACCGTTATTTAGTGTTTACATTATTATGTGCGTGTGAAACTTGCTCACAGCTGAGTCCTATAGTGCACTATGATTACGTTTTCTCTCTCATGTAACTTGGAGTTACCAGTCTGCCTGTTTCGTCTCCTCCTTCTCCTCCTCATCCTTCTTCCTTCTTCTTCTTTGTCCGCTTGGTTAGCTTTTCTTTTTTTCTTTCTTTTTTTCTTAGCTCAGGCAGGAGCCCTGTCCTGCTTCAAATTGAACTAGTTGACGCCACTGTCATCCTAGAATGTTCCTTCCCTCCATCTTTCTGGGGATCCTTTATTCCTCTCCCTTTCTTTGTGGTGGTACACATCTTTCCTTTATTCCTGAAGAAGTGTGCATTAAACATTTTGAGCCTTGATTTCTAAAGCATTTACATACTCACCACACACTGATTGATAGTTTGGCTGGGTATCGAATAGCAGGCTGGACATAATTTTTTCTCAGAACTTTGAAAGTACTGTTCTGTTGTCTCCTAGCTTCCAGTGTCATTGTCGAGAGGTATGATGCCATTTTAATTCCTGGTTTTTCTCTCCAGGGCCTAGAAGAATGCCTGGGACATGGTAACACTCTGCACATGTTTGTTGAATGAAGGAGCAAACCCACACATGCTTATCACGTTCAGGATGGTTGGGGAAGCTGTAGAGCTTAACATACTGACTTAGAGTCTGTTGCTCTGCTATCATCATTATCCACCCCCAGTTTCTTTTTTTTTTAAAGATTTTATTTATTTATTCGACAGAGATAGAGACAGCCAGCGAGAGAGGGAACACAAGCAGGGGGAGTGGGAGAGGAAGAAGGCAGGCTCCCAGCAGAGGAGCCTGATGTGGGACTCGATCCCATAACGCCGGGATCACGCCCTGAGCCGAAGGCAGACGCTTAACCGCTGTGCCACCCAGGCGCCCCTCCACCCACAGTTTCTATGTTGTGTGAGGGTAGGGCTCTCACCCCAACCCCATCCTGGAGGGTATATCCAGAAGATTCTCACCACCGGGCTCCAGGAAGCTTTCAGCCTGGTTAGAGCTGGTTCCGTTCGTCAAGCTGCTCCAGAAATCTACTACATCCAAACGCTCCTGGAGACCATGGGTTGCCTGCCACTCTCTTCCTATTTGCAGGGGGAGGCAGTCCAGGCCACCCCTGCATGTGGAGGGTCCTGTGTCCAAGGCTGCTCCTGCCAACTGGCTCCTGACCCATCCTATTTCCCTGCCCCTGTGAGCCATCCCTGTAAAAATAGCTCTTCAAGACACTTCTCCTCTCCATTTCCACTGCCCCTGCCTTGGTTCAGGCCATGCCATCTCTCTTCTGGAATATTCCTATAGTTTCCTAACCTGTGGCCTAAACAGTTTTGAAACATGTCCACAAATCTTTGACACTACTCCTTCTAAAAGGTGGAGGCTAATTCCTCTCCCCTTGAGTGTAGGCTGGACTTACTGACTCACTTCTAACACATGGAATTTGACAGAGGGGGCTTTATGTGATGAAGTCATAAAAGCACTTTGGCCTCCCTTTTGTTCTCTCTTGGATCACTGGTTGTGATGTTAGCTGCCATGTTGTGAGTAGCCCTAGGAGAGGCCCATGTGGTGAGGATATGAAGCCTTCTGCCAACAGCATGTGAGGGAGCCATCTTGAAAAAGACTTTCTAACCTCAGTCAAGGCTTCTGACAGCTTGCAAGCACAGGAGAGACCCTAATCCAGAACCACCTCATTAGGCTGCTCCCAGATTCCCCGACCTCAGAAGCTGTCTGGTAATAAATGTTCATTGTTTTGAGCCGCTAATCTTTAGAGTAATATGTTATGCAGCAATAAACCATGAATACTCCATTTTGCAAATTACCCTCAAACCACTGCCAAAGTCATCTTTCTAAAATGAAAATCTGGTCAAGTAATTTTGAAAATTTTTAATTGAAGTATAGGTGACATACAATATTAAATCAGCTTCAGGTGTACAACATAGTGATTCAACATTTATTATATACATTACAAAATGCTCACCACAATAAGTATGTTATGGTATTATTGACATACACCCCATGCTGTACTTTTCATCCCCATGACTTATTTATTTTATAATTGGAAGTACCTCTTAATCCCCATCACCCATTTTGCCCATGATCAAGTAATTTTCTTTCTTTCCTTCTGTTTTTCTTTCTTAGAGATTTTTATTTGTATATTTGACAGGGAGAGAGCACAAGCAGGGGGAGCGGCCGGCAGAGGGAGAAGGAGAGGCAGGCTCCCCGCGGAGCAGAGAGCCCAACGTGGGGCTTGATCCCAGGACCCTGGGATCATGACCTGAGCCGAAGGCAGACGCTTAACTGGCTGAGCCTCCGAGGTGCCCCCAACTAATTTTCCTTCTAAAACCCTGCTGTGTCTCCCCACAACTTTCAAGGTAAAGTTCTGACTCCCAGCTTAGCACTCAGGGGCCTCTATATTGCACGTGGTCTCTCTGCCTAGCTCCAGAGCTGTGTTCCGGCGACACGTCTCACGCTCCTTCATGTGGGAACGACTGGTACTTCCATAACCAGGCCATGCTGTCTTTGGGCCCTCATCCACATGGTTCTCTCTGCCTGGATTGACGCACATGTTCCTCTTTCTCTAACAAACGAACCAGCTAACTAGCCCACCAACAAAGTTACTAACAAGAATAGGCTTGGGTGCTGGTAGATCTGAGCCCTACCCACCCATGGGGTCTGTGGCAGATGGATTCTTCTTGGCACCTGTGATCCTCACCTCGTGGGATTTGAACAAAGAGGATGGAGCCAGAGGGGGAGAGTGCCGAGGGTACCGAGAATTGAGTTCCTGCTCAGAAACCCTTTGTGACTCGTCCCTGAGATAATGAGGAGATACTGGTTGGTTTGGGCGTGCTGACACGTTGCTCTGTAATTGCCCTCAAGTCAGCTCATGTCTGTGCCCCTTATTTCCATAATACAAGCTCCCTGGCGAAACCTATTTATTTTACACCTTCTTCCTCCGCTCTGCCCATTCCACCCTCTCTTCCGATTGGTGCCCTGTACCCAGGGTGTGCCTGCCACGTGGATGCAGAGGAAGAGCTGGGTGGGGAGAGCTGGGTGGCTTGCTGACTCAAGAAGGAGACCTACCCTCTCTGTTCCCCTACCTGTCACATGCATCCTCATTCCCCCCCTGTCTTAGGTCTGGTTGCCTAGAAGCAGTGTGAGGTGGGGATTCTTGCACAAGGGAGTTTTGGAGGGAGGGCTCTCGGGTGAAATGGCAAGAGAGCGAGGGGAGCAGGAGCGGGCGGGGAAGATGCTCGGCGTCTCAGCGTGTCCCGCTGAGGTGTCCCATCAGCTCTTTCTTCAGGGAGCTCTGGAATATGAATGCGCTGCCTCACAAAAGTGTCACATCTTGAGGCAGGGAGGCTGGCCTTCTGTGTTCCCGTCTTGTTCGGTCATTGCCGAACTGGGATCAGCCCTGGGAAACAACCAGCATTTCAGGCTGGGCTGCTCCAGTAGGCCAGGGGAGGGGGGCAATTCTCAGAAGAAGGGGTCCGCTGTGAGCATCTCACACTCCCTGCTGCTGGCGGTGGGGGTGACAGCCTGGCACAAGGATCTGGGTCACTGTGCCCAGCAACTTGGATGTGCCCCTCCTGGCCTGACGCTGCCCCTCTGGGTCCACGGGCACCCAAGGTTCAGGCTGCCAGAAGCCCGAGGCTGGGGGCTGGCAGCCCAAAACAGGCCTGCAGTTTGCCCAAGGAACCGTTTACGGAAGAAGACTTTGTAGTGGGCTGAACAATGTCCCTCCCAGGTTCGTGTCCACCCAGAACCCCAGAATGCGACCTGATTTGGAAACAGGGTCTTTGCAGATGTAGTAAGTTAAGAATCTCCAGGTATAATCGTCCTAGATTTAGGACGGGCCCTAAATCCAATGGCTAGTGTCATCATACGAGGAGAAGACACACAGAGACACGCAGGAAAGAAGGCCACGTGACAACAAGGGTGGAGATTGGAGTGACGAGTGTACATGGCAAGGAATGCTAGGAGCCACCAGAAGCTGGAAGAGGCAAGGAAAGACCCCCACCCCTGGGGCCTTCAGAAGGAATATGGCCCTGCCAGCATCTTGATTTCAGACTGTTGGCTTCTTTTTTGTTTTGTTTTATTTTTAAGATTGATATATTTATTTGTTTGTTTATTTGAGAAAGATGGAGAGAGAGAACAGAGGGAGAGTGAGAGGGAGAAGCAGGCTCCCCAGTGAGCAGAAAGCCGGATGCAGGGCTCGATCCCAGGACCCTGAGATCATGACCCGAGCCAAAGACAGACGCTTAACCCACTGAGCCATGCAGGCGCCCCGGACTGTTGGCTTCTTGAACCTTGAAAGAGTACATTTCTGTTGTCCTAAGCCACGCAGTTCACAGCCATGGCAACCCTCGGAGACGAATGCAGGCCCTCAGACCGTGCGGTGGCACACGGCGCCCAGGCTGGGAGGCTCCCTGCCACTAATGTCATGAGAGACCTGGGCAATCATTCTCCTTCTCTGAGCCTTACTTTCCTCACGTGTCTGCACTAGAGAGTAGACAACCGTCCAGTCCTAAATCTGGCAGGGCGTGAGACTCACCGGAGACTCCCAGGCTGAGAAGCTTTAAAGACACACGATTCCCGGGGCCCCGCTATTACCCCGGGTCAGCGGTGTGGCCCCAGGCCTGTCTCGGGTGACTGACGAACCAGGCAGACACCTGCCCCTGTGTCCCCATCTGGGCGTCCCTGGCAAGAGCAGTTTTCTGAGGAACCTTCCAGCCCTAAGTGTAGGAGGAAAGCTCCCGAGGACAGCACATGAGCACGGGGTAGCTGGCTGCAGTTTCTGTTGTTAGAACAGAACAAGTTAAGTGCAGGGGGCTCGTGTGGTGCCTTCTCAATGGTGTGAAAGCAATGGGGCTGATCTACACAACAGTGCCCGTGATGCACAGAACATCCTAGAACGGAGAGTAGGAGCCGTTGTCTCTGAGGTGGGGCCCTGGGGCTGGTGGGCTGCACCTACCCTTCCTATTGTCTACTCTGCATAGGTTTTGAATTTTTTTTTTAAAGATTTATTTATTTATTTTAGAGAGAGAGTGTGTGTGTGAGAGCCGGGGGGAGAGGCCAAAGGAGAGGGAGAGAGAAAATCTCAAGCCGACTCTCTGCTGAGTACGGAGCCCCACGCAGGCCGATCTCGATCTCACCACCCTGATATCATGACCTGAGTGAAATCAAGAGTCAGACACTTAACCGACTGAGCCACCAGGGAGCCCCTGTAGGTTTTCAGTTTTTTACCTTCTGCATGTATAACTTAAAAAAAATCAATTGTTTTAAAACAGAGAGAAAAATGCTCTGGTGCTTGGAAATAAACATGGAAAAAAGAGAAAGGGGTTTCTTTGCTCCTCCCTTTCCCCACATGGCCAACCCCGTCGGCAGTTCCCCGGCGCGTCTATCGGCCTCCTGCAGCGCCCAGTGCCCATCAGGGTGGGGTGCTAAGGGTGGAGGTGGGCTCGGCACCCCCAGAGCCTGGAAGCTAGGGCTGGCGGATTCAGGGCACAAGCTGTCACGAGTCGACAGCAGAGGCTGAAAGCTGGCCACACAAGGCAACACACAGAGGCGCCTGGAGGAGTTGTGTGCTTAATTTCATAGCACAAAGCCTTGCCCTCGATTTTTTTTTTTTTAATTAGCTAAATTGCCAAATGAGTAGTGGAGACAGAAACCCCCACAGGTTCCAGGGGAGCAGAGAGGGCTGTGAATGGGTGGCAGGGAGGGCTTGGCAGGGGATGGGAGGGCAGGGGTGAAGTTCTGAGCTGGGCAGCTGACAGCTGAGGTCGGGGCGGGGGCGGGCGGGGAGCTGACCAGGGTCAGGTGTGGCGCTGGGTCGTGGGAATGGGGCGTTTTGCGCCTCCTGGGCACCAGCTCTCTAAGTGACACATATTAACATAATATGTTGACGTGAGGGTTTCTAAGACCAAGATGAAAAAGCATCTGGAGTGGAGCTTCTCCAGCTCTCTGCGGTCAAGGGCTGATTGTTTTCTTAATGTCCTGTCAATGACGGGCCATTTCTTTTGTGAAATATAACACAAGAGAATTGCTGGAAAAAAAGGAAATGAGCAAAGGACATAACATACAAGCCAAATTTTTTTTTTTATTAGATTCAAGGGACATAAAACAACTCTGTCGAGTTGCTATGAAAGTATCTAAATGCTTGGGGACAAGTCCAGTACTTATCTCATCCTGGATCTGAGCAGGCAGCTTGCACAGGGGGCTGGACCACACTTCGAGCAGCCCTGCTCCAGAGGGAGCCTCTGTGAGCAAGACGGTGAGAGCTTCAGAGGAGATGATGGCCAAAGAGTGGGGCCTTGAGCACTGCGTCCCACCCACCCCCTTCCTGGCCCCCACCCCTTCTGGGCTTCTCCCACATCCTGGTCGGGGACACTCCTGGGAGGAGAAGGCCCTGGGGAGGCAGGCAGGCCAAGCTGGGATCAGTGGTGTCCTGGCATGTTCATTCATCAGAAGGCCTACATATTGTGTTATTTAAGTGCTTGTTCAACATTTGTTTGGAGGAGAGGCTGAGCGCTGCCTGGGGCGCAGAGCTGGAGGATGGGAGGCTGGCGGATGTTCCAGATTCTCCCTGACTCTCCTAGGTAGTCTGGCCCTGCTCCAGTTGCTGACCCCTCTTCCCCCACACACGCCCTGCCAGTGACCAGACCATCCTCTTTGGAAGGAAGCTCAGTAAACAGCCCTGGCTGGAGTATATTCCTCGGTGAAAGTCTCTCCCTACCCCTATAGGCAGTTTCTCGCCGTGGGTCCCATGCGCTCCTGAGGAAGGCCTCCAGCCCCTCCGGGAAAGGTGCTGGAGAAAGCGGCTCTCTTAGTCCTGTTAGGACCGGCGATGGTTTAACACCCAGCGTGTGAGCCTCCTCCTGGCTTAGTATCTGGACAGCTGCCCAGCAGACCTCCCTTAATGAGCTCTGTGAGGGAGCAGGTTATTAACCTGTTTCCCTGCTGCGATGGGGCAATGGTAGTAAGAATAAAAATAACTACCCTCTCCGACTCGGAGCCGGGCACCGGGCTCAGCACCTTACGTGCGCAATCTCCTCTCAGTCTCTCAGCCCTGGGAGGGTGTGTGTGGGCCCTGCTCCCATTCTATAGATGAGCAGACTGTGGCTCAAAGGTTTAAGCAACTGCTGAGGTCACACAGGTGGAGCTGGGAGAGACAGGGAAAGCTGAGTCCGTCCTGCTCTGAGCCCACGTTCTGCACCAGGGCGTGGGGTCCTCGAACAAGTGGTGGGGAAGAAAAGCCCAGAGTGGGACCTAGGTGTTTGTCTGAAAGGAGCCGAGGCCAGTGAAGGGTACAGAAAGCTGAGTGGCGGGAGGGCTGGGGCAGCTGCTTCCGGGCTGTGGGGAGGGGGCGGGGCTGAGAGCAACCTGCAGCTTCTCCATCCCCTTGGAAGAGGACAGGGGCAGCCCTCAGCTCTCCTGCCACACTTCACACTCTGGCTCTGGGCTCAGGGGACGCTGGCAGATGCCCACGGCTCAGCCCAGCTTCTGCGGTGCTTTCCACTTGGCCCTCTCGCAGGGCTATGAGGTGCCAGGCAGGGGCCAGCTGGTGACTTTACCCTGGGACACTCCACGGCAGTCCTGCTGCAAGATGATGAATTGACTTGGGGCCTTTTTAAAGGTTAAAAAAGGAAATGCTTTGGGGGCTATGATCAGGCAAGACTAATGACCCCTTCCTTGGCCCCTTTTCCCAGCAAGACTCCGGAGAGAGAAGTTCTTCGGGTCAGCGGGAAAGAAGGCAGCTGCACTAAGACAGCCACCATCTGGCTGGGCATGGGGTGGGGCGCTCTGCCTGGACCTTCTCGCGTCTTCCTAGCGTCACTGAATCCTTAGCAGGGCAGACACTAGAAGCCGCTCTTAGGTTTGGATCAAAGTAGAGGGCCCGGTGCTCTGCTTTCTGGCTGTAGCTCTGGGAGGTCCAGCAGCCCCAGAGATTTAGTGACAGCTTCACGGGGTCCTGGGAAGCTTTACCGGGAGTCCCCACCCGCCCCGTATGAGACACACCCCAAGGTTTTTCTGCGTGAACAAGGATCATACAAAGGTGAGGCTAAGAGCTGGAGGGCCCTGATGAGGGAGACAGGCCACGGGGATGGAGCCCGAGTCCACACGGGGCAGATCCTACACTGAGCCATGAGCCCCAAAACACCAACCCTGGGGAATCAGCCCCAGAGAGGAGGAGAATAGGAGGGAAATCCTGATTTTAATGGAGTTTAAACAAGAAACAACTTAGATGTCATTGCAGTGACTAAGTTTATCCGGAAGTTATCAGATTAAATGTGATCTGAGATAATATGGGGGCGAATGTAGCTTAGGATAAAAATTAAGCTGAATAATGAGAAAAAGAAAACTTACATGGTTGCGTGTCAAAGCGTTAGGGATGTGGAATAATGTCCCTGGAAAACTGAGGCCAGCCTTCCCCAGGAATCCCGGAGGCTGAGCTCTCCCCCATCAGCCCCAGGACAGCAGTCCTGGCCTCCCTGTGGATAATCAGAAGCAAAGGGGCCTTCTGAGGTGATTGCCCCATGGTTGTTTCCTGCAAGGTGTAGGGGAGCCTCTCTGGCCCCCAGGGGAAGTAGAGAGCGACAAGCCCATGGGCAATGCTGCGGTAAACAGTCCCTCGGTAACACACACCTCATGGCAGATCCCGGGGAGAAACTTCACGCATCACTACGCTTCAGAACCTCGTTAAGATGCCACGTCAGCTCGATATGCACAAATCGTGGGCGTCACGGGCAATCTGTGGGTTCTAAAGCATAATCGACAAATGCCTCACGGGAACCCACCGCTCACTTGAGGACGGTGGGCAGCATTTACTCCTCACCATGACCTGTGAGGTCCCGTTTCACAGATGAAGAAACAGGCTCAGTGAAGTCAAGGTCACAGAAACCAGTGAGTGGCTGAGTCAGAATTTATGCCCTGTTTGGTCTGTACCCTTCCTCCTCCCTCAGCTCCCTCACTAGGGGCCAGAGGTCCCTGCCCAGGCCCTCTGTGCCCTCGTTTTCGGGAGGTCTGTAGGCTCACCCCCTCTCCGACGTGTCTGCACCCTGCTGAATCACAGAGCTTGAAGGGACCCCCCATGCTGAGCTGAGTCACCCCGCCTTGGGGCGCCCTCCAGCATCCGGACAGCAGCGGAGCCCACACGGTCTCACTCTGCACCCCTCAGAAGCCACATGGGGGCACCAGGACTGGCAAGAGTTGAAAACACCCGTTTTGTCGGCTGTTTCCAGGCTGAACACAAAAAGCTGCTCCTGGCCACAGAGAAAGGAAGGCTGGGGCTCAGATCATGCGTTGGTTAGTGACCTGGCCAGGTATCCAGAGCTAAAGGCTGGTCCCTATCATTTGATTGCTCTCATCCCCTCCCCCACCACAGGCAAATGGGTGCCAATTGTACCTGGCAAGCCAGGGGCTCAGGTCACAGAGAGGGAGGGAAGTGTGGTGCTTACCCTCCCAAGAGACCTGTTCTAAAGGGCGAGGTGGGGAGGGGCGCCTGGGTGGCTCAGTCGGTTAAGTGTCTGCCTTCGGCTCGGGTCATGATTCCGGGGGTCCTGGGATCAAGCCCAGCATCGGGGTCCCTGCTCAGTGAGGGGCCTGCTTCTCCCTCTCCCTCTGCTGCTCCCCCTGCTTGTGCTCTCTCTCCCTGTTAAATAAATAAATAAATAAAATCTTAAAAATAAATAAATAAAGGGCGAGGGAGCTCTTTTACCCTTGGCTCCTCTGGCTAACACGTAACTGGTACAGCAGTGAAATGCTTGCATTCCAGTTGGTAACTAACTGCCCACCCCCCCAACTCCAAACCCTCCCACTACTGTCCCAGTCACTCTCCCTGGGAACCTGAGGACCTCTCCCAGATCCCACTACTATAGGGATGTCTCTGCGACCTCCAGGACCTTGACCCTGTGCCAAGGACAATGCCTATGCTGAGTGCTGAGGCTGCGCTGTTGAGATTGTTAAAATATTTAAGTATCACCCTTGTAGGATCCATTGTCTGCGTTGAGGAAACACCATTTTGAGCGAAGTTAGGGACTCTGACTTTTAAGCTCTGTCGCCGGTCAGCCATGTGACCTTGGACTACACACAGTCCTTCTCCTCTCTGGGTCTCAGTTTCTCTATCTGTAAAGCGAGGACACTGGACAGGGGAGCTCTAAAGGCTTTGATAGAACCCTGTGATTCCATCTTCTCTCCAAAGCATGTGTGTACGTGTGTGTTGGGGGGGTGGGGGGTGGCAAATCCCCAGTTTCCTCGCCACCAAGCCTCATCTCCAAGAGTGACAAGGCCTGCTGCCTTCCATACCTTGAAGCTTTAAAACGAGGTGACCTGTGGTTTGATGGTCCCTGAGCCCCTTTCTATGTCTCCTCCCCGCTTTAACCCTGGGCAATTCAGCATGGGCCTCAGATCCTCCGTGTGCCCCGCAGGCTTCCCCAGCAGAGCAGCTCTGCTTCCTCACTGTCATCTACCTTCTCCCCCAACACCCGTCCCAGGCTCAGCCCTGCCTGATCCCTGCTTGGGAGGCCCCAGGAGCACAAAGACCAGAGGATCCCAAAGTGCAGGCTCAGATGAGGGTGGGACCAGAGGGCCGTGACCAACATGAGGAGTGCTGGTGTGTGGCAGCGGGAGGGGAAGGGATTGGAGGGGAGGAGGCGGCCTCTTCCCCCACCCGGCTGAGCGGACTGTCCTGGGGTGCTGGCAGAGACGGAACTTCTAGCTCCCCTGTTTCCTGAGAAACAGGAAAGCCAGGTGGTCCTGCCCTCACCTTTGCATCACAAGGCCCAAGTCCCATGGGCCAGGAGGCAATGGGCTTTCCTGTGGGAGAAGGTGGCAAATTATGTCTGGCCCTGTCAGGGGAGTGGATCTGTGATTTGCACCCAGGGAGCAAGGGAGCCCTAACAGATGAATTCCTGTGGATGTGGGAGCTTTCCCCACTCAAAGGGAATGCTGCTGCTCTGTGGGTTAGCTGCACTACGTGGGTTGTACAATGCAGATCCCTGGGGCTTCAGACGAAGGAGAAGGGCTTATTCCTGCACTTTTCACAGGCTCCCCTCCCCCTCTGATTCCGATGCACACCAAGGTTTGAGAACTTTGGAGAAAGCGAACATGTGCTCTAAAAAGCTTTCCAACCTTCTCCCCTAGGACATCCAGAGGTCTGCCTTTGCAGCTACAATCTGGAATTCTCTAATCTTGCAGAGTCCACAGAGCCTGTTACCTCCTGCTTCCCTCTCAGCTCAGGGAGGACCCCGGCTGCTCAGCAACGCCGGTTCCAACTGTGGCCTCACACCCCAGCGCTGAGTCCGGCAGGGCCAGCCCGTGCCAGCTCCTCCTGGTCCCATCCGCGGGAGTCGCGCGGTCCTCACTACAACCTCACGGTGCCCTGCTTCTCATGGTACGTAGGGTTGGCTTCGCGTCCGTGTTCCTTTGGAATTCCCATCTGGTCTTCTCCAGGGGTGATTAGAAGCTGCCTCGAGGAAGATTCCTAACCCTGGTGGCATGTACCCCCGGGAAGTTCGGGGATGGTCCACGGAGGGTCAGCAGACCCCCTGAAATTGCATGCAAAATTGGGGGAGGGTCACAGAGTGACCCTCATTTTTCTGGGGCAAATGCATAGTTTTCATCAGATTCTCAAAAGCGTCTGTGTCCCAGAACATATTAAGAGACTCGTTAAGGACAGGGACTTTCTCCTGGACAACTCTGTGCTCCCCGAGGTGCCCCTCGCCGTGGAGTTCCTCGTAGGACACATGTAATCATGACGTTCGCTGGGTTCGTTTCTGGAGGGGTGATGTTCTCCACCGTCTCGATGCGCTGAGACAGGAAGGGCCATCGCCATGCGAAGAAGAGAGCAGAACTCTTTTTCTTTTCGAAATATCTCTAAGTCATCTCGGAGAGTAAACACACCACACCTGGGCTTTCCCCCAAGATGGGAAGGTGTGGGGAGCGGGGGGACAAGAAAGAGGCCCATGGCCAGGTCTCCCATTTCATTTATGGAAAGAAGGGGAAATCTGCCAACCTTACGGCTCGTGTTTTGCACTCACTTTTCACCCTGCGCAGCAGCGGATGTTGTCATTGTCTCTAGAAGCTGCTATGTATAGAAGGGTATACTACACGGGGGAGACTGGAACACGGACAGAGAGGGGTAGAGGGCATCTGTCATGTGGGCTTCCACGTGGGTCATGTTTGAGACGGGGGACGAATATGAAATGTCTTGGGCGCTGAAGGATCAAGGACTGGAGCCCTTGTGTGAATGGATGGAGGGGTGTGCGGCCCGGGCAGGGGGAGGGGTCTGGCTGAGCTGGTAGGCATGTAGCAGGGTCCCAGCTTCAGCCCAAGACATGTCTGTGCAGGAAGGCCTTCTAGAAATCTGTTTGCAGGAGCAGTGGAGGGGTGTGTCGGATTTGACTCATCTCCAGGGAGAGGGGCAGTCCCCGTATGATAGGACCTAGAGGCGTCTAGGGCTAGGGGTCATTCTGGGTGCCACCAGCGAGTGTGGCGAGGATTCCTCTCACACTTGAGCCATGTGGAAACCTGAGGCAGACATAGAGGGGTGTGGAAAATTACAACAGGAAGAATTCACTTATTAAAAACGGTTTGTGTCCCTAGGAGCACAAGGAGTCCTGTTTCGGGGGCTTTGACAGAGCAAGGCACAGCAAGGAGAGACTATCCCCCCTGCAACCGGCTGTGTGGACAGCCGCATGATTGTGACTGCCGGTGGGGCAGTGTCCCTCAGAACCAGGACAGAACAAGTGTCAAGAGTGCCCACAGAGTTAACCCACAAGTGCCACACGGTGACGAACTGGCCTGGTCTGCAAATGAATGCAAGATGGCCAGAAGTTTCCAGAAGTTGTTAGGGGGCACTTTGCAGAGGCCTTGGGTTCTGCATTAGTGACTAGAAGTGCGTATCAGGAAGACCAGGTGACAGGTGGGAGTGGTCAGCAGGTCCGTGTGTGTGTGTGTGTGTGTGTGTGTGTGTGTGTGTGTGTGTGAGATCAGATGTGTAGAGCTCATGGCTGGAGGTCTGAGACCAAGGGTCAGGCCTCAGGCAGGAACAGAGGCCAAACCAGGAGATGTGCACAATTAGGGGGTAGATCAGCTTAGGGGAAACTGAGTCAGGGAGCTATATGAGGCCTCTGAGAAGCAGGGGACGTGCGGCGGGGGAGGTCAGAGGCTAGGCCATGATGGCAGAGGGTGGTCTGGCCAGGCGGGAAGAGCTGGCAGAGTTATTTTCTGGGCTAACCAGAGGACTGTGCTTTGCGTTCAGACCCTCAAAGGCCCTGGGGATATGGAGGTTCGTTCACGGGACCCCATTCATTGTTAAAGGAGATGAATGAAGATTTCTGTTCCACAGGCAGCTCGTGCAGATTTGCTATACCTGGGAGGAGTCAAAGTACCTTTGGATTCTTTCAACAATGGAAGGAATTCCAATCAGGCCTCCAGGGAGGGAAACTCAGGCTCCTCCGTGTTGGTGATCAGAGCTGCAGCTGGGCCTGGGGAGCTCTTGCGAGGACGCGTTCACATCCCCTCTAGCTTGATAACACCAAGTCTGAGAACCAGGCCTGGAGCGGGCACTGGGCAGTTGGAACGTGGGGGATGTAGCTGGGTTGGGGGGCAGAGTTATACCACGGAAAGGGGCAGGACCTGTTGACTGAGGACTTCCCTACAGCCAGCCACCCTTCCCCCATCATCCTTATTGAGGTCTGTGTTCACAGGGCCCCCAGCAGGGGGCTGTTAACTCTCCCCTTACAGGTGGGGGGGGTGTCAAGTGTTTGGCCCAAGGCCCTGAGGTCAGCAAGTGGCCAAGCTGAGATCTGAGTCCAGAGCTTTCCTTGGCCTGTCCAAGGAGGGCCCCCAAGAAGCTGGTAGCAGGAGCCTTGCTCTGCCCAGACACTTAGCTGTCGACCTCACCCAGCATGTGGGTGCCTCAGCTTCCCTGTCTGCGAAATGGGAGGGCAGCCCCCCAGGGAGCCACAGGGCCAGCCTGAGCCTGGAGAAGGAAGGGGGAAGAAGGTGGAGACTGGCGTGTGGTTGTGAGCCTTGGGACCCAGGCCCAAGGCAGGAAAGCCTGTCCAGGACATGAGTCTGAAATGGGTAAGTTCACCTACCCTTCTGCCTGTCCTTCCTCCCTTGCAAAAGCAAGTCTTCACCACGAATGTCACTGAAGACCTCCCTCGCCCTCTTGGGGTTTTACTTGAGGCTGGCCCAGCACAAACTTCCCCCAAGTGTGAAGGATGAAAGCCTGATGTGAGGCCCGCCCCTCTCCTGCCCTCTCCCGGCCTCCCAGGGCAGTTTGCATTTTCATGGGAGGGGATTAGCAGCCTGGGATCCGGGGAGATGCCAAGGAGGGAGTCTCCAGTGGCCCAGATCTCGGCCTCAGGGACAGAAGGTGGGGGTGTTGAGACAGGCCCTGCCCTGGCTCCTGCCTAGCCTGGCCAGTCTTGCCAGGGAGGGCAGACTTCCCTGGGCCTGGCTTCTGAGAGCCAGGCCAGGCTCCAGGCTGGGCCCTAAGCAGATCCCTGAGTCTCCCTCATTCCCCCCACAACACACCCAGGGTTGGGCTCCCTTTCCACCTTCTTCCGGGGACCCTGGATTCTCCCCAGCCCTGGCCCAGGACCCAGGGCTGCTCCCCTCCTGCCAGCTCTTTCCCGGCACCATCTGACCCTGGACCGGCTGTGAGTGAGGTGGGGAGGCTGCAGGAGCTGCTGGCCAGCCTCTGGGAGGTGGAAACTAGCAGTCTGCCTGGACCGAGCTGGCAGGCTCAGGCTGGGGGCGGGGGGAGGGGGGGGCGGGCGGCAAGGTGCGCAGGCCCCGGCAGCATTCTGGAGGAATTTCTGAATTACTTTCTGGCTGGAGACCAGAGGCTGGAGCAGGCCTGGGCTGGCCCAGCTGGCTGAGGACCTTGAGGAGTCTTTCTCCTGGCTCTGGGGCCTAACCACCTCCCACCTCTTCCCCCCACTCCCTTCTGCCTGCCTGCCTCACCCCTGAAGCCTCCTGCAATGGCGAGTGCCAGCTGAGGGGTTCACCCGTGTTCCCCACGACCCCATTTGTGGAAGAGGCAGCCAGGGCCTAAGGAGGAGGGGCTGGTCTTCCCCTGGCCCTTGCCCTTCCTTCTTCTTGGCCTTTTGGGCGACCTGCTGAAGTCAGGACTGCTCTTGATCTCTCCGCTCTTCTGAAAACGCACATTCCATCTGTCCAAGAGAGGAGGCCGCTCTAGTTTCCGTGTCTTCATTGAGTTGTTGGGGAGAGGATGGTGGGGTGGCTGTCCCCATACCCTCCAATGCGGTTTCCCAGATGGGAAGGTCCTTTGTGTATAAACGTCTTCTCCCTCAGACAGGACCAGCTATGTAATTTGCAGGGCCCTTTGTTAAAAAATAACCAAGAGTTTTAAGACAATGACAAGAGACCATGAAACCAAGCCCCAGGCCCTTCTGAGTACGGGGCCCCGTGCGACCGCACACGTTGCACCCATAAAACCAGCCCCGCTCCCAGAACACCCTTGGCCCTCCTTGGCCCCTCCCCAACCCTCTCCTGGACCAGAGCATGTCTTTGGCTGGAAGGCAGGTCTGAGCAGACATCCACCCACTCTGCTCCTTTATAGCTTACCCTGTCCTTAGTGATGGTGTTCGATGTCCTACACTCGTGTTCCTCCAGGGGAAACTGAGGCAGCAAGGAGACTGGGGCCTCATGATCCCACGCAGTACTGCCCGTCTCAGACAGCGAGGCGAGGGCTTGGCAGTGACGGCTGGGCCCAGGGGCTCCCCTTAGCTGCCCGTGTGGTGTGCCAGCCCCAGACCTCTGGGTGTGAGCTCAGGTGTCCAAGTTCCTGCCCTGGCTTTCTGTTCTCCATGAGTGTCATTCTCCCTGAGCGGCGGGAGTGGGGGGAGAGCGGGGCTGCTCTGCCAGCTCCAGACCAGGCCTCCGTGCAGCCAAGCCTGGTTGCTTTGTTCTTTGTCACCACTGCTCAGCGGCTCGCTCAGCTGCCACCTGGCAGGGGGACTGCGCTTGGGGCTGTGGAGTCCCCCGAGCCAGAGGAATGGTGGGGCCTGGGGCCAGGAGTGTACTGACTCGGGGATTTTGTTTTGACTCCAGTAGCTGAAGCTCAGCTGAGGTCGGGGGAAGCAGGTGGGCCCTGCCTGGGCTCTGGGGCCTGCCCATCCAGCTGCATGGAAAGACCAGGCCAGAGGGAAGGAGGGCCAGAGCCGAACAGCGCAGCTCTGCCCTGGCAGGCCCCTGTGGCACAAGCCCGTGTGAGACCCTTCTTTCTCCGTAGCGGCATCGCCAGGCTTCCAGGCCCACCGCTGCCTCCTGATGGTAACAGCTGCCACCCTGCCCACGAGGAAGCCCCTAGTCAGGGCCCTGAGAGGGGCGTTCGTGGCCTACGGGCAGTGGCCCATTTTGGCTCCCAAAAGCCACAGGAGGTGGGTCCTGTTGTTCCAGTAATGAGAGTCTGATGGGCTGAATGAGTGCTACAGTCCCCGCGGCGGCCACGTCGTCCCCAGACATTCTTCCTTGGCGGCAGGCGGTCCTTACCACGGCCATGTTTGGGGGGCCCTCTGCTTCTGTGCACCTCCCGGATTGGGGTTCAAGCTCCATGTCACTGAGCAGGGCTGCTGTTTGAATTCACATCTGGCCAATCGCCACGCCAAAGACTGCAGCCCCGGAACGGCACACAGTGCCCAGCACATCGTGGGACCGCCACGGATGATGAGGGGAAGAAGGAGGGAGGGGAGGAGGCCGCCGAGCACGCATTCCAGCACAGCCCAGCCTGACGCAAAGCCTGTGCCCCTAATCACTGGACGGCCCTAGCTCCTTCTCACCGGAGGCTCTCCTGACGTCGTTCTGCCAGGCTAATGCGGGTCCCTGTCGCAGACCCGAAGGGGGCAGGCCTGAGCCTGGCATCATGGAAGGAGCTCAGGACGAGGAGGAAAACGCCTTGTCACCCTCTCAACTCCCAGTCAGAGGTCCTTAGCGCTGAGGTTTCAGGAAGACCCCTCCTTCAGGGGACACCCCCACTGGGCCAGTTGGTTCCTGGCTAACTTCTTGCCTCTCCGGCCCTGTGAGGCAAGGGTCTTGGGAGCTGGAAGAGTCTATCTCTGTGGGGGCTGGGTAGGAGGGTGGGTGTCAATAGGGAGACCTTTTCTAGAAGAAACACCTGCGTTTATAGCATGCTTCCAATCTGGCCCCATGGAGTAATTCCCAGGCCTCCGTTCCCTGTGCACTTGGCATATCTGCTTCCTAGTGGTGCTGGAGCTGCAGCCTCTGGGCCAACACTTCCGTCATCCATGGCGTCTGTGGGCGTTCACCCCAGACGTGTTTGCACACGGGCACCGCCGGGCTGCTGGGGTGCAGTGTGTCTGCTGGGGCAGCTCTCAGGAAACCCAACAGCTGGGCTGCCGAGAGCCGGGATCCCCTCACTCTGTCTTCCATTCTCTAAATGTCCTCCTCAAATATCTCTAAGCCCCTACTCTGTCCCAGGCATGTTGCTAAGCCTGGAGATCACAGATGGGACCACAGCCCCAGACTCAAGGGGCTCCCGCTCCTGTAGGGGAGGGCCATGTGTCACCAGACAGTGGACACAGAGCGATGGTGTGGACAGGAAGCGTGGGGAGGGTGGTCTGTGTCTCCTCTGATGCTTTGGTGCAAGTAACAGAACTCAACTCAAAAAAGCCTGGGCAGAAAGACATTTACTGGTTCACTTCGCAGGGCAGGTGTGAAGCAGGGTTGCCTAGCAACTTAGTGAAGTCAGGCTCGTCCCCATCTTTCCGTCCTGCCATCCTCAGCATTTCTGGTGACGCCACCTCCAGCCCATATGATGGATACAGCACCCTCCCACAATCCTGTCCAGAAGCAGGGTGGAAGGGCAGGCTCTCCCTGTGGCTGTTCCTTCTAGCAAGGAGGAAAGATTTTCCCACAAGCCCGTACTGGCCTGCCCTTCACATCGCACAGGAGGCTGGGAGAGGGCCAGCCGGGCATTCTCAGCTTTCTCTGGAAGACAGGGAGGAGCACCTGTCCCCTGCCTCATTTAGTCTCAGTTTGTTCACACTGCTACCACGGAAGAGTATAGACTGGGTGGCACATAAGCAGCAGGGGCTTATCTCTCCGCGGCTCCCCAGGCTGGAAGGATAAGGTGCCCGTGGATTGACGGGGTGAGGACCTGCTTCCTGGTGCGCAGATGGCCATCTGCTCTGTCCTCACGTGGGGAGGGCCAAGGGAGCCAGCCCTCTGGGGCTTCTTTCAGGAGGGCCTTATTCCCCTGCATGAGGGCTCTACCTCATGAGCTAATCACACCCCAAAGGCCCATCTCCTAATGCCATCACCTCGGGGGTTCGGATTTAAAGACACAAATTAGGGGGTGAGGCACAAACATTCCGTCTACAGCCAGGCTCCTCTGTGCATCGCAGATGTTTGCCAGCATCCTTGGCCTCTCCCTGCTCGATGCACCCTTCCCCAGGCTATGACAACCGAAAACCATCTCCAGGCATGACCAAATGTCCTTTCGGGGACGCGGGATGACCCCCTTGTTGAGAACCACGGATCTAGTCTTCTTTAAGTCATTCCCCTGACTGAACTGAGCTCAAATACCACTTCTTACCTGCCTGAAATTGTAACTGCCCCCACCCCCAGCCATGACCCTCCCGAACCTCCTTCCCCAGCTCATTTCCCCCCATAGCACTTAATATCTTCTCACACACTGTAGGACTCACTTATTGGTTGTATATTGATTATATATTGTTTGTGGTCAGTCTCTTCTTGCTGGAGTGTAAACTCCATGTAAGAGATGGGTTTGGTTTTATTCACTGATGTATCCCAAACCTACCCACAATAGCACTGGACACAGGGGAAGCTCTTAATAAATGTTTATTGAATTTAATTGAAGTCACTTACACTTTAGTATAAACTGAAGTACATAATCGCTCTCCCTAACCACCCCCCCCAACCCTCAGACTTGTATTCCCCACTGATTTTAAGATTCGGTAATTTCCTGTATCACAGTGCCCTTACGAAAGGCATTTTGGGGGCTGTGAGTTTTACAATCTTGAAATAATGGCAGGTGGATGGAGGACCCACTGTGAAGCCAGGACTCAAGGAGGGAGAAGGCAGAGGGGATGGAGGGGGCAGGTTCCGGGGGTGTGACAGAGAGGGAAGGAACAGCGGCCTGCCACTGTCACATGGTCATGGTGTGACTACAGCTGGCTGTTCCAAAGACAGTGGTGGCGGGAGAGGCATGGAGACCTAGATAGGTGGCTCGCTCGAGCTGTGTCTTTTTAGCATGTTTTCATGGCAGGATGGACTCAGGAGGCAGGCTGGACTCCTCATTCGGAGGCACCTGGTCACTGCTGGAGGAGATGCAGGGACCCTAAAGAAGCTGAAGAGGCTGGAGCTGCAGGGACCCTCCCTCAGTGAGACCCTCTACCGAGGCCCGGGGTCCATCTGACGTTCAGGCTGCTATGGGCTTTTAGAAAATGTGCCTTTTGTTGTGACTTTTTCCTCATTCTAAATAAATATCCACTTACCTCATATTGTATTTGTAAATTTATATTTTGTGAAGAGGTCCCCCAGATCGTACAGCTCAGCCCCCACAGAACCTGGACCTGCCCCTGGGCAGAGAAGTTGCTCTCCAGGCAGGCTGAGTTCTGGCCCACGCTCCTCTGCTATGACCAGTGTCACTGAAGCCAGTAGCACTGCGGCCCTTTTTGGGCATCTGAATTTGATTTCCTGGAGCCAGTCTGGGGTCCTGTTTTCTTTTTCTGCCCGCTCCCCCCACCCCCCAAGCTTTAAAGAGCTGAAGCTTTCCGGAGGGGGAGAACTTGTGTGGGGTTGGAGCGCCCTCTGCTGGGAATTTGCAGGTACAGCCAGGAGAGGTACAAGCCGGCAGTGGCTGTGGTTGAGTTTGGTCTTAAAGTTGCCCGCAATAAAGCAGGTGGATCTGGGGGTTAGTACGCAGATAAGCCCCTCTTGTTGGTCACAGACACCCTCTTATTGGTCATGGACATGGACATATTTGAGCACGCACATTATGTGTCTATAATTCAAACGTGAGAACGCATTCACGTACACGTTTCCTTTTCCATCACACCTGGGGCTGAAGCTGCGCCACCACCAGAGTGAGCGTTGGACTCCGCGGGTTAAGCGCTCCATCACCTAGACGACTTCAGATGCCAGTTGCAAGGGGGTTCCCCAGGATATCTGTACTTCTGATCCGCCAGCTACAACGTGGGGGTTTCCCAGGGCCCCCTCAGGTTTGATACCCGCAGAACTCACTGAAAGCGCTATACTTATGATTACAGTTTTATTATAAAGGCTCTGGCTCAGCGGCAGGCAAATGAAGATGTGTGCAGGGCGAGATCTCAAAGGCGGTGCAAAGCTTCCCCTCCCAGCAAGCTCCTCTGAGCCTCACCGCCCAGAGTTTTCACCGGAGCTTCATGAGGTAGGAATGATTGAACACCGGCTACATTATTTGAACTCAATCTCCAACCCCCTCTCCCATTGGCTGAAAGTCCCAACCTCTACTCCCTGATTGGTCGTTCTGGCTACCAGCATGCCTAAGCTATCTAGGCACCCACCCTGGGTCACCTCTTTAGCCCAACAAAGACACTCCTGTCACTCAGGAAATTGCACGGGTGTTTTTGTTTTTTTTTTAAGATTTATTTATTTATTTATTTATTTATTTATTTATTTATTTATTTTAGAGCGATTGGTGCGGGGAGGGGCAGAGGGAGACAGAGAGGGAGTCTCAAGCAGATTCGGTGTTGAGCGCAGAGCCTGACAGGGGGCTGGACCACGACGCTGAGATCACAACCTGAGCTGAAACCAAGAGTTGGATGCTTAACCCACTGCACCCCCCAACCGCCCCCCAAGGGTTTTTAAAGTTGGTAGCAGGAACTGGGAGAAAGACCCCGTATGTTCTTGATACCGCACACATGGACACACTCAGAAGAGTTCCGTCTTCTTCATCCTGGCCACCGCGGCAGCCGGCTCAGCCAGTCCCACTCCAGCTCACCCACAGACTCCCTAAGGCGGGGGCCGAACAGCCAAAGTAGCCCGCCCAGGGCCGCACCACCGACCCTCCTTAAAAGGCGAACCACTGGGCCTCAAGGTGGGCCTCCCAGCGCCCTGGTGCCCCTCCCCCTCCAGGACGTCTGCTTCCTGAAGGAGAAATGTTCCCTTCCTGTAGTTCAAGGCCATTTGTCTGCAGCCAGTGTCTAGGATGCAGGCTTGCCTTGCCAATCATTGTTTGATTTTGTTGAACACAAAACACATCAAAACAAACCCAATCCCAAGCCCCTGCTTGGCAAGGCAGCCTGGTCCCCTGAGGACACGGCAGCTGTCACCACGGCCGCACAGCCCAGGCTGCCGCTCACACCGCTGACCTGCCGGCTCTGTGTCCTCAACAGCCCCGGCAGCGTCGCCACGGGTCGGAGGGCTCGGCCAGCTGCAGTGCTGCAGCTCGGAGAGAGAATTCGCTGTGTTCGTTGGTGCTTTGGGCTGCTGGCTCCTGCACGTGGCTAGGAGAGTCGGTGTCTGGTGTAGGCATGCTCTGCGGCCTGGCTGCAAGTCCCAGCTGCCCCTCCCGTCAGGTGAGGCATTCCCAGCTCAGGAAGAGGGGTTCAGACCTCAGCAGCTGCGAGAAATGCTAGATGTCTACTGTGTCCCCCGCACTGTCCACACGATGCGGCTGCTCCCTGGTCCTCCCCACGTCCCTCCAGTTCTTAAGACTCCAGACAGGGGCTCCTGGGTGGCTCAGTCGGCTAAGTGTCTGACTTTGGCTCAGATCATGATCTCAGGGTCCTGGGATGAGCCCTGTGTCAGGCTCCCGGCTCAGCGGGGGTGCCTGCTTTTCCCTCTCCCTCTGCCACTACCCCTGCTTGTGCTCTCTCTCTCTCAAAGAAATACATAAAATCCTAAAAAAAAATTGGACAAATTCTTTCGATTTTTTTATGCAAGTCTTAAACCAAAGCCTGAGATTAGAATGCTTCCATGGTGTTTCAAAGGCCCGGTACTTGGATATTTCAAAGATGGCTGCTTGGTTTGGCCAATATTGTACCTGCTGGACCTAGGGCTTCTCTCATTCCCCCCCTCTAGGAAAGGAATGCCCACTGTAACAAGATCATGCTTGTAAGAAGCACTTACTGTGTGCTAAGCCTTGGGCTCAGTGTTTCACATGCATGAGTTCATTAAATCTTCACAGCAATCCTGTGGGGTAGGGGTTAGCATTATTGTTTCTGTTTACAGATGAGGAAATTGAGATTCAGAGAGGCTGAGTGACTTGCTCAAAGTCACAGAGCTGGCAAGTGGTAAAGCCAGGCAGAATTCAAACCCAGAAATGTCACATGCCAGAATCTTTATGATGCTGGCACACAGAACTTTCCAGACGCTTCCTTCTGTTCTCTCATCCTACCTCCCTTGGTGCAATTCCTGAGCAATGCAGGGGACAGGGAGAGCCTATCAACCTGACCTTGAGAAATCAGCTGCAATACAACATTACCATCTGCCTTTGCCTCCCTCCCACTGGCTAGTCCAGCCTGGCCTGGAGCTTATGCTTGCTTATGAATTTAGTTATTCCTCCCTTTGTTGCAGAAAAAGTATAGACAGAGTAAGTGCATTTCAACTTCACTGTCCTGATCTGAAGCTGCCACTTGGAAGCCACGGAGGGGTAGGAAGTATAGTGGTTAAGACCCCGGCGAGCCAGAGCTGTGTTGTCAGGGTCTGAATCTCAGCCTCACCACTTACTAGCAAGAAACCTTGAGTGAGATGCTTAACTTCTCCATGCCTCCCTTTCCACAACTGTAAATGGGGATAAGAACAGACCTCCTGTACAGGGTTTCTGGGAGGAGCAAAAAGTTAGCGCACAAAGCTAATTGAGTTAGGGCATGGAAGGAGGAGCACATGCAGGGTGCTGTTTCCCGGGGCTGCAGCCTGATCCCCTTCAGTGTGGGGCCAGTCCCTCTGGGCCATTTCCACCTGCCAACCTCTCCTACTTCTGCAAGGTTTCTCTACCTCCACCTTGGGCTTGCAGCTCCTCCCTGAGTCCTCCTGCCCACCAGCCTCCCGACTTGGCAAGCCGATTGTCAGAGGATGAGTCCCATGTGCAGTTCCCCCCAAAGGAAGCATTGTCTCTTCCTGCGGTCTTGCCCAGCTCCAGGGCGGGCTGACTGGGGGAGGGGACTGAATGTTTACGGTTTTTACCAGCCCCTGATTTTCTTCCTCACAGCAAGGATGCAAATGTAGCTGTTAGAAACCTCAATTCACAACGAGGACACTGAGCCTTGGAGAGGTTTGCCCACGTGTCAGGCTGCTGGACCCTTCAGGGCTCAGATTTCACGTTGGGCTCTTGGAGGGGCAGAAGTTTGCGAGATCACAGAAAGTGCGTGGCAAAGGCTGCAAAGCAGTCTGTTAAGATCTGGAAGAGACGCGCTCACCAGGACTTTTGGAGCTGACCTGACACCTAGTGGCCACTCCTAGGAATTACTCCAACGTTGGGAAGGCTCCCAGGCTGTGGCAGGCAGGTTTTTTTGGCTAGGCAATCCTTCACCCACTTGGGGGTGGCAGTGCCAAGGGATGGCCTGGAAGGTTGGGGGTGGTGGTAGGGGTGGATTTGAGCTTCCCTATAGCTCCATAATTACCCCAAAGCTACCCAAACAAAAAATAACATTTGATCAGAAGATTGCTGCCTTTTCATTTCTATGCAAGACATGGATTAAAAGCATCTTGAGAAAATGTAACTGTTTTTATTGATCCATGGCTTATAGTCCACCAATTCTGACCCTCTGTGGCTGCATAATCCTCAGGGTTCCCCCCGGACACCAGCAGTTATTGGAGGCTCAGCAGGCAGGAGACTTGATGGGGAAATTTATAGATTATAATAAACTTAGAAGACATAGCCTGACTTCAAGGGGATTCAATTTATTTGTGGAGTCGGAGCCAAAGACATCTGCACATCCTGATGAGAATGGTAGACATGAGCTTCAGCCCTCAAATCCCTTATTGTGTTTTTATTTTCTTTTATTATCCTAATTTGGACTCCGAGCTCCTGTACCACCCAATCAATGGAAATTCAACTTCAGGCTAAGATCTTGATTAAGGAGGGGAAAGGGGAAAATGCGCTGTGGGGAGGGGGCATAAATTATTTCGAATAATGATTCTGCCCCATGTGCAGAGAGGCTTCAGCATCAGTTCCACCCCCGGTGAAGCAAAGTGAAACCAGGGTGATAACTGGGTGCCTAGATGCCGGTCCAGCACTGCACTGATGTGTGAAAGTGTTGGTTCTTGGTTACCTCCCAATTTTCCCAGTTTTCCACCACTTGCCCAAAACAATCACCAGGTAAATGTAATTGTTTGTTCCATAGGTATTTATTGAGCACCTACTATGTGCCAGGCACTGCAGTGCTACAGAGACGCAAGCTTTCAGTCCCTCCTTCTGCCCTTGTTCATCCACAAAGACGACTGGCAAGGTTGATCAGAACCCTTGGAGGTATCCACCTCCCTACCCGCACAGCACAGGCTGTTCTTGACTCTCCCTGCTCTTCTGTTAAGCGACTCTTCTGTCCCTTATCTCTTATCTCATCTCCCTAGCTTCCAAGGAATTTTAAAAAGAAATGCAGATTGGTAGATTCCCCAGAACAGATTGGGAAGCCTTTAGTTTAGCTGTCCTACTTTTCAGATGGAAGCATAAGGCTGCAAGGTCCGGTGGCTAGGTAGTGTCGGGCCACCACCACATGCCCGGTCTCTGTCTCCCATCCTGGGCTCTCTCCACGTGGCCCCTCAGCATTTGCTTCTAAAGGCCCCCGTTCTAGTTTCCTGAGCATCTGTTCCCTCAGCCACTGCCTCCAGCATCTCAGAAATCTCCCTCCTGGACACAGTTTACATTTACTGTGATGATCGCATTTGTACACTGATCTCCCCCCTTCCACTCCCCGCTTTACTCTTGCTGCCTAGCAACCCCATTGCATTCCCAATTTGTCTTCGCGGCTCCCACCAAGACCGCCGAGGATGCGCCCCCTGCTGGTCACTAAAACCAGGAGGTGCTGCCCGGGGGAAGGGCACACCAGCAGCAGCCCAGAGACGCCGAGACCCAGCCAGACTTTATTGGCTCGCTCACAGTCTGGCCTTGATGTTTGTCGACGGAGGTTTCAGACAGATCTCCGCCTCCTCCCTGCCACCATCTGACTTGCCAGGACGTCTCGGTCGCCAGGACTTCTTTCCAGACCACACTTGTTGCTATGGCTTCGCCGTTTTCAAGAAACTGGTTTGAAAGGTAAAGGGGTAACACTGAGTGTGGGTGGAGCCTCGTGGCTGACTGGTGGGAACGTTTGGGCCGACTCAAATCCAAGCGAGACCATTTGTCAACCTACCCCTCGTGGTGGCAGAGGGTTGAACCGGGCGGTCCTGGGGACGGGGCAGTGAGCTGGTTTACATTGTCCGCAAGGGTTTGGCAGTAGATTGAAATTTAGAATGTGCACACCCTCTGGCCCAGCGATTACACGGGATCCGCTCCACTGAGTCCTTGTTAGAGGGACTCAGGCGTGCAAACACCATATACAAAAGGATGCCGGTTACAGTATTATTTGTAGTAGCAAAACAATGGAAATCACTTCACCGTCCATAAAAATGAGATTCAGCAATGAGACTTCAGTGCTATGAAATAACATGTGGCACGTAAAAAGACGGAGATGGACCTAAATGTACAAACATGGAAAGATTGCCAAGACGTGCTGGAAGGCAAAGCGAGTTCAGAGGAACGTGATAACATGATTCTATTTATGATAAATAAGAAACTGTGTGTTTGTGAGGGTAAAATAATATATAGGAAAACATATGTGTCCTCTGAGCCTACCACATGCCAGGTAACGTTCTAAATGTTTTATAGGCTTTAATCCATTTCCGCCTCAAAAACTCCAATGCATGGGCACTATTATTAGCTTCATAGTACAGATGGGGAAACTGAAGCCCAGGGAGACTGGGTAACTTGCCCAGGAGTGGAGCTGAGCTTGGAACTCAGATGGTCTGGCCTCAGAGCCCACATTTTAAACCACTATATCACATGCACACCCGTGTGCACGCACAGGCACACCTGATTGCAGGTTACGGGAAAGTTCCGGAAATAGGCACCGAATGGTTCGTGAGAGTACTCTAGGAGGCAGAGTGCCCTGTGGGGAGGAGATCAAAGAGGACCTTTGCTTTCTTCTTGCTATACTGCTGTGGATTTAGAATTTTCACAGGCAGATATTGTTTGTAACAAACATGAAAATTAAAAATCCTTGCAATGATAAAAAGGACCATTCGGCTCTTCAATCAGAACTAACAGAGCCGAGGGACAATTTATGGGGTGCATGAGAGACCTCCCCTCAGTTCCCAAGACTCCGGGACCCAAGCCCAGGACTGCCTCTTGATTACCCCTTGAGCTCGTCTGCAACGCTGGAGATTTGCTGGACCTGGAGCCTGGTCTCTTGGCCTCTGCCCGGGCACCTCCCATCAGCCTCCCAAGGAACAAGAAGCACCACTTTTGAGAGGGCAGGTGGGGATGGTGTGGGGGACGAGCAGGCCTGAGCCATCTTCAAGGGCCCCTTTGCTGGGTGACACGTGCCAGCCTCTTGCATGCATTATCCCCATTTGGTCCTTACAAACCCTCTTGGGTGCTGTGGTTATAACCCCATTCTAAAGACTTGGAGACTGAGAGCTCTGTGCCCAGCCACACCCTTTACTAGAAGCAGGGTGTGCAGATGGGTCAGTCTGTCCCTCCTGTCTTTGCCCTGGCTTCTCCCCAAGAGAGATGCTGATCAGGCCACAGGACAGAGGTACCCAGGGAAGGCTCGTGGGGCAGGACCAGAGGGGATTCCCTCAGATAGAGTTCCCTAAGGACACTGCAAGACACAAAGCTGCAGGGCCAGACGGGAGCCCAACCCGCAGGCTTTGGCAAGGAGGTCCAGCATGGTGGAGCGGCTTCTGGAACCACATAGACCTGGGTTCAAAGGCCACAGTTGCCCTGTTATGTGTGCGCACCGAGCTTCTGTGCTGCCCTTCTCCAAAGCTCAGTGTCCGGGCGACGACAGCAGCTGCTGGGCACTGTGAGAGGTCGGGCACCTGGGCAGGTCTGGTGGCCCACAGAGTATGAGGCCACGTAAGGGCTCACGGAGGGTGTCGTTACCCTTTTTACTGTTATCCCGACCCTTTCCTGTCTCTTTAAGGAATGGCGCCTCTGCCCCACAAGCATCACTTTTGGCCACCGGCCACCATGGAGCTGAATGGCCTGTGGCTTCCCAGGGCATGTGCGGCTCGCGCTGCAGGACCTGCCAAGGTGAGCCTCCTCTTTGGGCTCCCTGGCTACCTGCACACCCCTCTCACCAGCAGGGCCGAGCCCCAGTGCTCCACTGTGTCACCTCACTGTGTCCCCAGAATCTGGCCCCGCAGCCAGCAGCCCACGGTCAAGGGGAAGCTAGGAGGAGGAGGGCAGACAGTGGGGCCAGCCTTGGTGGCCAGGGAGAGCGCACCCAGCTGCCTCGGCGGGGCTCGTGCCTCATCGAGTGCACACAGGGTGGCCCCTGGAGCTGGGATCAGCCGGGGCGCCTGACAGAGAACGGGGGGCTTGCCTGGGGCAGAAGCAGGATCAGAGAGCCGCTGTGCCCGGACTGACCTGAAGTTCACCATGCCTGTCTTGTCATCCAGCTTCTTTATCAGCTCCCTGACTTGGTGCAGGTTTACGGGGACCTTGTCCTGCTGAAGAGGTGGAACGTGCAAGGTCAGCGGAGCTCTCTGCCGACCCCCAGCCCCCCCAACACAGACATACAGACACACAGACAGACACACAGACAGACACAGACACACAGACACACAGACAGACACAGACACACAGACACAGATAGACACAGACACACAGACACAGATACAGACACACAGACACACAGATAGACACAGACACACAGACACACAGATAGACACAGACACACAGACACACAGACACAGACACACAGACACAGATAGACACAGACACACAGACACAGATACAGACACACAGACACACAGATAGACACAGACATAGACACACACACAGACAGACACACAGATAGACACAGACACACAGACACACAGATAGACACAGACACACAGACACAGATACAGACACACAGACACACAGACACAGACACACAGATAGACACAGATACAGACACACAGACACACAGATAGACACAGACACACAGACACACAGATAGACACACAGATAGACACACAGACACACACAGACACAGATATGCAGACACACACACAGACACACACAGACACACACAGACACACACCCTGGCTGTTTAGCCACTGGGGTCAGCACACCTGGATCATGGCTTTCCGGAAGTCACCCACAGGCATCCTCATCGTTCCTTTAGGGTTCAAGCTCTTGAAGAAGTCTAAGACTGTGATTTTGTGCTGGTCGGCATAGCTCTGAGAGAAGCAGGAGACACCAGGGGCACACACTTGACTTTATAGAATCTATTAACCCCCCAGCCCCCCACCCGCCCCCACCTTCTGCCACAGGGCAGTCCGGCAAGCAGAAGGGGGTGTAACAAGGCAGACTGGGGGGCCCAAGTCTCCTGTGTGTTAGCAGTCGCTTAAGCCCAAGAGCCCTGCACAGAGCGAGGCGTGGCGAGCTGCATGGATGATGGTTCTGGGGGTTTGCTCAGTTTCCAGGGGCCCCCACTCCACAGAGCAGGATCTCCATGCGGCTCCAAAGAGGGAAGGATTAGAGTCTCTGCTCTTTGTCCTGTCTTTCTGTCTATCTACCTATCTATCTATTTTTCTTTCTATTATTCATCTATCCTCTATTACCTCTCTCTCCATCCATCCATCGCATCTTTCTATTGTACACACTCTTTATAAACTGCGTTGCACTAACACACTGTGAACACCTTTTCAGTTCATTAAAACAGTCTTTTGGGGTCCTTCTTAAGTCTTTTTATGTTTCTCTTCCCCTCCCACTCAAAGGGCCTTCAAGGCCCAGCCAGATTGACAGATATTCCTGCAGACGTCGTGCTCATTGAGGAACTCCTCAGGGCCCAGTCCTTGGTCCCCTGCTCTTCTTTCCCCACACTAACCCCTCTGGGGTGCACTGCCTCTCCCCTTGGGGGGGACCCTACTTCTGCATCCTCAACAGCTGCTCACAAGTCCCTGCTGACACCCACTGGCACCTCGATCCAACATGTCCCCGGTGACTTTCAGGCAGCCCGACCCCGCCAGCGGTTGTAAGCGCTGTGACGGACCCCACGGGTGAGCCGCCGTGCCTCCCGTCCCCCCACAGCAGGCCGCTCTACAATGCAGACGCTACAGAGCGAAACATTGAGCTTCCCCAAACCCCCTTTCGGCTAGGCATCGGGATGGGATGGGTTTCACCAAGCATCTGATTTGGAGGGAGCAGGCCAGGCAGCTGGGGGGTGGTCCTAGTCAGCGGGTGGCTCCCCATTGGCCGGACTCCCGATCACAGCAGAAGCCACTGCTACCCTGGCAGCCCACGTGGGGGATTTGGAGAGCCATTTCTGGAACCTAAACCGAGAGTCTGTTTCTTCAGCTCCCCGATGTTTCTGGGGTCTGTCTCTGGTAATATGTCCCTCTGTGTTTAACCCAGCTAGAGTGGACTGTGTGTTCAGCAACAAGAACTTTGACCAGTGCAAGAAGGGCCTGTTGCTTTGGTAGGTGTTACTGAAAAGAGCCATGGTGGCTCCTGCCCTGGAGGAGTTCAGAGAGGGCCTGGCTACTCCCAACTAGGGAGTCGGGAAGGGTTGCCCAAGGATGTGAACTTGAGTAGAGACCTAGAGGGAGAGGAGGAATGAGTGAGACGCAGAAGGCAGGAGGAAGGGTGTTCCAGGCAGAGGAATGTGCGTGTGCACAGACCTGGGGTTGAGCAAGAACTGGTGTAGAGAAACAGGGAGAAATCCAGTGCGGCTCAACTGTGGAGAACCAGCAGGGAGGGGCGGACAGAGATGGTGGGGTAGAGAGGACTTCCCTACCCCTGCCAACGTCACCACCTTTATTTTAGTCCCTCGGGGTTGAACTTTTGGGGTTATCTTTGGCTCTCTCCTATCATCACAGGCCTTTCTTCTCCCGGCACACACACACACACACACACACACACACACACACACACATTCTCGCACACATGCAGCATGTACCCAACCATTCACCAAATCCTGGAGATGTTCCATAATGGTATCTCCTATGTCCGTCCCTCCACTTTCATTGCCACTCTCAGACAAGGCACCATTCTAGAATACTAGTTATCATACCTAGAATACTACCATAGTGTCATCATTGGCGTTCCCACTCTCATCTTTACCCCCTTGAGTTCATTTCCTCTCCATTGCCTGAAAAATTATCCCCCGGTCCTGCTGGATTCACATTACCCACTGCTCAGCAACGATCACTGGCTCCCTGCTCCCTATGGAATCAAACTTCAGCACTGAGCCTAGAATCTGAGGACCACCATATCCAGCCTCAGCCTCCCTGTGCAGCCTTGGCTTGCAGGCTTTGCAGGAGCCTGGAACCATGTGGTGGTTCTGCTGGAACCACGTGGTCCTGCGCATCCCCCAAGCACACTGTGTGCACCGCCCTCTTGCTCCTTTGCTGGTGGGAATCCTATTCCGGGAACTTCCTCCCTGTCGTTGTCGCTCACCTGAACCCTTTCTGCTCTTCAAGGCCCTTCTCCAGGACATGTCCTTTTTTGTTTGCCTAATCTCACAGTGGCCTCTACTCTAGACTTCAGTGACATTTGCTGCCTTTGTCACTCATTTATTATTTATTATCTATCTATGAGAAGTTACTGCATCTGTCCCATCTTTCTAACCAGATTGTTCGCTCCCTGAGTGGAAGGACTATGTTTCACCTTGCACATCTGGTTTGGTCTCTAGTCTGAGATTCTTATGAGATTCCTAGAGATTTCAATGCTGTGTTAAACACGGGGTGGAGTCCCCACTTTGCATCTGAGAACTCCGTTCCTGTTCCCTGGGGCATCCTGGTCCTTGGTTCCAGCTGAAGTCATCTGACTCATGAAGATATTCGATACCCCCCCGGCCTTCTAGAACTTTCCACACAACAATGATTTTCATGCAGAGCTCTTCTATTTACTTGTTAGTCCTGGAATCTAAGGCACAGAGCAGACCAACCAAGGCGCAGGAAGCAGCCCCAGCAGCACACACCCTACAGAACACACCTCTGTGCGGCATCACCCCAGATAGCAACAGGTGTGCGTCCAGCAGAAGCCCGTCAACCCTGCCGCAGGTGAGAGCCAGGAGTGGGAACACCAGCCTGGGCTGGGCGCTACTCTGTGAAGTGATCAGACCAGATGAGCACCCTTGCAGCCCAAAAACTGTCTGATTTTTCATTTCCATGGTTTCATCTGCCTCCTGTGATCTAAGACTTGAGCCAGGAGCAGGTGACCACTAGATAGCCTGAGGGTCCCTCTTGAGCTGAAGCCATCGAATAGCTGTCCTCACCACAGGGGTGTCTTGGCAACCTCACCAGCTCTTGGCCAGAGCTTGCGTTTGTTGGTGCTTATTACTGGCCAGATATTGCTCTAAGCCCTTTGTGTGTGTTTAGCAGAATTGGATCTCCACAGCAGCCCTCCTGGGGTGAGTCCTGTTGTTCTACCCATTTTCCAGGTGAGGAGACTGGGACCCAGAGAGCGCAGTGACTCGCCCTTGCTTGCACATTAGCAAGCGGAGGAGCCTGACTGGTGGAGACCATCCGGCTCCAAGCCCCTCCCACTTCAGCCAGCTCCCAGATGGCCCCTTCCTCTGGGAGCCGGGAAGCACTGCGGAGGGGGTCCGACATGCACAAGGACTACCCCACGTCTGAGACATTCCTTGTCGGAGAGGACTGTGCAGACACTTTGGGGGAGGGGAGACTCTGGGTCTTCGGGGTCTCTGAGAGGGAAGCGAGGGCTCACCTGGATCAGTTTCATGGGGTTCACCCACAGGAGAAGGGCTCTCTTTTCAGAGAAGCCTTGCACGGACTTGTACATCACGTCCAGCTGGGGGTGGACGGCACACACCCCATCCAATATTTTTAGGAACTGCTCAGACACCAGCACATTCTGAGGCGGGGAGAGAGGGGACCCATCATGAGGAAGGCCTCGCCGTTGTACCATCTCCACCCCCGCAGACCAGCAGGCCCCTCCAAGCCAAAGGCAGAGTTTTGTTTTATTTTGGTTTTTGTTTTTTCGTCTTTTCCAGCTTTTTCTGCAGGGCTGCTCCTAGACTGGGGTCGTTCATCAGATGTTGTAGCTGAGGGCTGGTAGCCTGTCACTGTCAGCTGGGCTCTCAGACGAACATCTAAGGTTGCCAAAAAACCACCAGAAGCTGCAAGGAGCATCGAACCCATTCTTCCCCACAGTCCTCTGAAGGAACTAATCCTACCAACCCCTTGATTTAGTCGTTTACAGAACTGTGAGATAATACATTTCTATTGTTTGAGCCCCTTTTGTTCACAGTAGCTCTGGGACCTGAGTCCACTCTACCTACCTCCCAGAGTGGGGTCAGATGAGCTGGAGCATAGAAGATCACTCTGGGGGCAAACCAGTATAAAGTGGTGGGCCAGCTACCACCTGTCTGATGATGCGGGCAAGAACACCTGGCCCGGTCCCCTCCTCGGGCCTTCCTCCTCCATCAGGGGGCTTACCCTCACATTCTACTCTCAGGAGGCCCCGTCATGGAATACAAATACAAATTTCTCTGTGTGTTAATAACACAGATTCTAAAAGTTCTGTGATTCTGGAACCGTTCTGGGACCCAGGACTGTCCATGAACAGGGCTGGCATGAACAAAGTCTGCTCTGGGGATCCCACCTCGGTCTCTGCTGTTTCTGCTCCCAGACCCACTCGGGCTCCGGTCTGGGATTTCACACCGTGAAGTTATCGACGGAATGGCTACTCCTACTACTAGGACCCCAAGAGAGGGCCAGGTTGTACTCCAAAAGGAGTGACCTTGTCATGGAGCATCGGTGTGAGGGACAGAGCTGTTGGCGCCTGCCCACCCAGCGTGCCCGTGGTAACCAGCGTGCGCCCTGGTGCGAGCCAGCACCGTCTGATCACTCACGGAAATGTCGATCTCTTCCATCTTGGATTTGGGGTTCCTCTTGATGGACAGGATAAGTAAAACAGCCCCATCCATATTCATAGGGTTCAGGAAAAGCTGTTTGAGGAGGGAGAGCAGAGGAGGATGTGATGGGGACAGGAGAGGCTGGCTTAGAGCACGGCTTCCATTTCCCATCAAACATCATCCCTGTCTTCCACCCAGTCTTCTCTGTAAACATCTGTCTCCCTGTCTGTATGTCCAGTCATCCATCTGCTTGTCCATCTCACTGCTCAGCCATCCATCCATCCATCCATCCATCCATCCATCCATCCATCCAGCAAACCTAGCATGTGCCGGTTGCTGGGAAAGTGCTAGGAGTGCACAGGCAGACAGGACAAGGTCTCTGCCCTCACTCAGCTTACACTCTAGGGGGGCCCCAGGCGTCAGAAGTGCGGTGAGGGCAGTGACAGAGGCACACACTGGTGTGTGAGCCAGGAAAGGGGCATCCAGCACAGTGGAGGGGACACTGGAGCTAAGCCTTGCAGAGCTAATGGGGATTCTTCTCTGGAAGAAGCAGGGGGCACGACCAGAGGAGGGACTGAGATGCACCCAAGTAGACAAGGGTAGGCAAGGGCAAAGCTGCAGAGGTGTTTGGGCAATAGCAAACATTTCATGAGCAGGAGCAGAAAGAATGAGGCCACAGCGCTGGGATGGGCCAGATCCCAGGGAGCATGCAGGCCTAGCCGAGTGCTCAGGGCATTATCCCAACGCGGCTGGGAGCCACTGGAGCTTGGTGTAGTGGTTAACAGCAAGGAACATGGAGCCCAGTGGCTCTGCTTACTAGTTTTCTGGCCTTGGGTCAATTCCTTGACCATTGGGTGCCTATCGCTTAGCGCCGCTCTGAGGATCCGATAAATCAATTCAAGCAAAGCATTCAAAAGAGTGCTTGGTGCATAGTAAGCAGCACGTGAGTGTTATTATTATTGAAGGCTTTCCGCCAGGTGGTGTCTTGATGAGGCAGCCGGAACTTTCGTTGAGCACCTACTGTGTGTCAGGTGTTTCCCGGGTTCCTGACGGACTCGAGAGAGAAAACACAGACTTCGTAGGGCTTAGCCTTTAGAAGCCTTTGATTGACTCACTTCCCTGGGGGAATCCTTATTTTTCTAAAAGTAGGGAAAGGAGGGCTGTGCTCGATGTGGAGAACAAGAGATCATTCCAGTGGCAAAACGGATGTGGCTTCCATCTACACCCCAACTGAGAGGTATGTTTCAAGTTGTGCTTAAAACTTTTTTCTTTCATTTTAAAACATTAAAAAAATTTTAAATGTATTTAAACACATGACAATGTGTTTAATTAAACATTTAAACAATGATACATGGCCATTATACAAGAAACTCAAAAAGAGGTAGAAAAAATGTTAAAATCACCAGGACCCCACCAATTAGAGAAAACCCCCCTGGCCATGTTGTTAAGGCACCGTTTCAGTCTTTTACGATTCAGGTGCTCTGAACTTTCCTTGGCTTCATTGTTCCGCGGAGGCTGAATCGCAGGCAGGCTGCATGTCGGTCTCCTCTTCCTCGCCGCTCGGGCCAGACCTCGCTCCCAGCTCTCACGGTCACTAGCCGGCCGGTCACCCTGCCCTCCACTGCCGGGAAGCTGGCTTCCTCTTTGCAGCTCTCAGGTGCTTGTCCTCTCAGATGGCAGCTCATTGTCCCTGATTTCTAACTCCTGTCTTTCTCCACCAGCACCCCCACCTCTGCGCCCCCTCCCCAAATCACCCCCACATCTTGAGTCTGGAGTTGCAGCGTGAAGCCAGGCAAGGCTGACTTCTTTGCCTCTCTTGGGCTGCGAGGAGTCACGTAGGCTCGACTTTCTCATCTGACAGGTGGAGCGAGTGGAGCCCACGCTGGAGGGCTGTGCTGTGGGCAAGAAGCAGACCATCTGATACGCACCTGCCTCATGTCACGAGCCCCGGAAAGAGAAACTGGTGATGGAAGGCCTCTTCTTTCATCTGTTTTCCAACTGCCCAGGAGCTTCTATGTTAGACATTAGCATCTATAAGCCAATCTATTTATTTACGTATTTTTAAAGATTTTATTTATTTATTTGACAGAGAGAGAGGGCGCACACAAGAAGGGGGGGCAGCAGGCAGAGGGAGAGGGAGAAGCAGGCTCCCTGTGGAGCAGGGGGCCCGATGCAGGGCTTGATCCCAGGACCCTGGGATCATGATCTGAGCCGAAGGCAGACGCTTAACCAACCAAGCCACCCAGGCACCACCCAGGCACCAATCAATTTAAAATGAAATATGTATTCATTCATTCATTTACGGACATTCACTGGGCATCTACTGTATGCCCTGCACTAAGCTAGCTACAAGGGGTATAATAATGGGCAGAGGCAAACACAGTCTTGGCTCTCATGCAGCTCTCACACCAGTGGGGGTGACCAGACAGTCAGCTAGTCTCTGAGATGAGAGTCTAAGGAGGAGCCTGGCGAGTTCTGCATGAAGGGGTGAGCCGAGATCTGAGGGTCCGTGAGGACTGCTGCCAGAGCAGTGCGCTGAGCTGGGGCAGAGACCCAGGTGGGTGCAGGGAGCAGTGAGGGAGAGCACTATTGGGGAGGCTGAGGCTGAGGCCACAGGGAGAGCCGGGCCCTGGAATGGGGGAGACGAAAGAAGCCCCTGAAGCCTTGGCTGGACAGCAAGGGAGAACGTGGGGTAAACTGAGGCTGGAGAAGCACACTGGGATGAGAGACAGGATTTGAACCGCAGGAAGCCATGGGGGGGGGTCTAAGCTGGAGGAGACTAGATGGGAGTGGGGGTGAAAGTCAGACTTATGCTCAAAACGCACACTCTGGCTTCAGTGTGGAGCAAAGTCTGGAGGAGACCCAGGTGGGAGGAAAGATGACCAGTTAGGAGATGACAGCATGCACTAAGTGACAGTAGAGGGTGGCATTAAGGTTAGAGCAGAGCGACAGTCCGGAACCGATCCACACGTGAGGCACTAGGTGAATTTTCCCAAGGATTCTCTCCAGCAATACGCAACCCCATCACCCTGCTGCTCCCACCCCAACACACACACACACACACACACATTCATGGACACACCCACTGAGGCACACACACAGATGAACACACATGGACACACGGATGCATGCACACACACATGAATGCACACACACACGGACACACACCTAAAACGGCCCCTTCCCAGCTCACCTTCAGAACTTTGAGGCTCTCATTGACCTCCAGCCCTTTGCTGATTTTGGAGACTCCGTCATTGTTGATGTTATTGCT
Organism: Ursus arctos; assembly: GCF_023065955.2. Lineage (NCBI taxonomy): Eukaryota > Metazoa > Chordata > Mammalia > Carnivora > Ursidae > Ursus > Ursus arctos. Next base: position 24,470,196 of record NW_026622930.1, read on the forward strand.
GCTGACGTCTAGGTAGACCAGGGAGTTGTTGAGTCTGAGGACCTCCCCTAGGGCCGTAGCCCCCTCGTTCCCAAAGCCGTTCATAGAGAGATCCAGTTTCTGCAGGGTCATGTTAGCCTCCAGAAGGGGAGAGAACAGCACCAGCATCAAGGCTGCGTGTGACTCCTCTAGCCACCAGGCCCTGGGCTCTCTTCCCTGCTGCCAACAAGTTTGGGTGCTCAGTGGTCTCCGGGAGGGAGAGCTCCGCCAGACCTTTCCAGATCCCTCCCAGTGGAGTCAGAACCTGGTCATTCCCTACCCCCTAATTAAACTGCCCTCTTGAAGTATCCCCAAAGATGCCACTGAGGCCCAGGAAGGTGAATTTGCCATAGTAGGATTTATACTAAAGAATAAAACACATCCAGGAATTGTGGGAGGGACGCTAACAATGTGAAAGCATTTGATGAGAGCTCAGTGTGTGCTCATCCGTGGGGTCATGAGGAAGAGGTTCAAGATGGCGGGATGGGAGGCCATGGATGTCCTCACTGGACTCAACACACCACTGCCAGAGAGTGCCTTACCCGGAGACCATTGCACAAGGCCACAGCTCCCCGTATGTAGAAGTGATTCCAGCTCAGATCCAGTGACTGGAGCCCTATATTGAGGGCTGGGGGAGGGAGGGAGTCATCTTAGTGTTCCCCAGATCCCAGAGAACCCATTCTCAGAGTTGACAGATGTCCACGACATTGGGGAATAAGGATTCCTCGATGTTCGTGCAAAGTAAGACACTGGGGCAATAACTTTTTCGGTTATTCATTTAAACACAAAATTTTAAGAGGATTCCCAGTGCTGGCAACATTTGCAGGTGGCAAGCAAATTGCTACCATCTATTTGGCAAATGTGATCTGGTCACAGACAGTTTGCTATTAGAATGTGTGTGCCCTATCGCACAAGCAATATCACCTCCGAGACTCTTCCTAAGGAGACAGGGAAGGATAGGAGAAGAGTTACACGCTTGTGGTGTTTATCATGGCATCACTTATAAAAGTAGCATTCATGGCTCCCAGGGAAAGGGTAAAGTATATTATAAACACCCATCTGGCGGAATCTGATGCAACCATTAAAATAATAGCGATAGCGTGGAACGCCGGGGTTGCATTTACACAGGGAGGCTGTGATGACATACAACATCGTGGGATATGTTTTTCTTGGGGAACTATGGAAACAGAGGTGGCTCCAGAAAGCTTTAGGGACACCATCATTTCTCAGTGGTGAGGCATCAGTCTTACCTAGAAGCTGGTTTGCATAGAAATTGTACTTTTTTTTTTTAACTTAAATATATTTTGGGGGCGCCTGGGTGGGGCAGTTCCTTAAGCGTCTAACTCTTGGTTTCAGCTCAGGGCATGATCTCAGGGTTGTGAGTTCGAGCCCTGCTTCGGGCTCCACGCTCAATGGGGAGTCTGCTTAGGACTGTCTCTCTCTCTCCCTCTGCCGTTCCCCAGCTCTTTCTCTCTCTAAAATAAATAAATAAATCTTTAAAAAACTATTTTTGCTTACGTGCTACATAGGGTTGGGAAAACATGCTGTTGAAACACATTTATCATGGTTATTTTTACTGGGGGAGGGCGGATATGCTGAGGACACTGTTGGAAACAGGCTGAAGAAGTCTTGGAACTTTACGGGGTGGGGGGGGGCAGTGCCTTCTGCCCTCAGACCCAGGAAAATGTCTCACTCGATTTTCTTTTCCACGGTCAGTGCGCTGGGTACTGACTGTGTGTGTCTTGCGTCAAGCACCAGGATGTACTTTCAGTCAAGTGCGCAACACCTGGTATTGTTTTGAGAACAAACTTCCCCCGCCTTCAGTCTCTTCTTACCCTACTCCCTCTTCTCCGCCAATTCCCTTGCTTAAGTTACCTCCCTCCCTCCATCTCTTGAAGGGCTGCAAAATTTATATTTCTGTTCTGTTCTCACCCCTGACTTAGCTGTGTGACCTTGAGCAGGCTACTTACTCTTCCCTTAGTCTGTTTTCTTACCCGTAATAATGGAGATATTAACACATACAAGGTTTTGGGGGGAATTGATGTAAAATGCCTCTCATGATGCCTATCGTATGGCAATCACTTAATAACCAGCAGCTATAATAATAATAAGTATTTTTTAAAGCTCATATACAATATGATGATAACAGGATGTAGTCTGTCTTACTTTAAAGTTGTTTTAAGGGGCCCCTGGGTGGTTCGGTTAAGTGTCTGCTTTTGGCTCAGGCCATGGTCTCTGGGTCCTGGGATCGAGCCCCGCATCAGGCTCCCTGCTCAGCAGGAAGCCTGCTTCTCCCTTTCTCACGCCCCCTGCCTGTGTTCCCTCTCTCACTGTCTCTCTCTATCGAATAAATAAAACCTTAAAAAAATAAAGTTGTTTTAAAATTCAGGGTTTTTTTTAAAAAATATTTTATTTTTAAGTAATCTCTACACCCAACATGGGGCTCAAACCCACAACCCCAAGATCAAGAGTCACAGACTCCACCACCCGAGCCAGCCAGGTGCGCCTAAAATTGAGTTTTAAAGTATTTAAAAACCAGTTCTCAGATGGACTCAAATTGCCCCACAAGGCTTGCATGCTTTGCTCCTCCCCTCCGATCCTTTCTCTCGGGGAAGATATGGCTCACATCTCACTGAGAAGATGGCAGCAGTGAGATGGGAGAGCTCTGCCCCCCCACCCCCCTGCCTGCCAGCCTACCTGCCAGCCTACCTGCCGCCTCTGGCCCACCCACTCTAGCCCCTCCCTCTCTCAGCACTGCTCCCAGAGGCCACCCCTACCCCTTTGTTCCTCAGTCTGGCTCCAAGCATTTTCTTTTTCTTTTTAAAATTGATTAATTAATTATTAATTAATTTAAAGATTTATTTACTTATTTGAGAAAGAGAGAGAGCAGGAGCAGAGGGAGAGGGAGAAGCAGGCTCCCCACTGAGCAGGAAGTCTGAGGTGGGGCTCAATCCCAGGACCCCGGGATCATGACCTGAGCCACCCCGGCGTCCCCCTCCTTTTTAAATTCAATTAATTAACATATAGCGTATTATTAGTTTCCAAGGTAGAGGTCAGTGATTCATCAGTCTTGTATAACACCCAGTGCTCATTACATCATGTGCCCTTCTTAATGTTCATCACCCAGGTACCCTGTCCCCCCACCCCCCCTCCCCTCCAGCAACCCTCAGTTTGCTTCCTATGATGAAGAGTCTCTTATGGTTGGTCTCCCTCTCTGATTTCATCTTGTTTTATTTTTCCCTCTCTTCCCCTATGCTCCTCTGTTTTGTCCGCCTTTTCAAGAACTCTGTCCCACAACTATCTCCTCTTCCTTCCTCACGACCGGTTTCTTCTTCTTTCCTTCCTATCAGCATTTTCCATTGTTACGAACCTTCCTGCCTCCATGTCACCCACGTTTCCGCCCCAGCCTTGTCCCTGAGGGGCTCCTAGGTGCCCACATTTCCATTTCACTTCTTTGTGTCCCATTTTCAATTCTGCCCCCTCCAGTCAGGTCTCCACACTCACAGCTCTTGTCAAGGTCACCAGTTATCTTCATGTTGCCGAGTCCTGTGGTCACTTTTTAGACGTCATCTTATTTGACCTCTAAGCAGCACTTGACCAGCCGAGACCACTTCCCCCTTCTTGAAAAAATCCCTTACTTGGCTCCTTGATACCTCACCTTCCCCCTACTTGGCTGACCACTCGTGCTCAGGCTCCTTCTCCCCCTCTGGGACACCTAAAAGTGTCACAGTGGTCCACTGGCCACCTTCTTAACTCCAGCCACACTCCTTGCCTGGTGATCTCATCTGGCCCCATGGTTTTAAATACATCGCAATGCCTCTAACTCCCACATGCATATCTCCAGTCCTGACCTGTTCAGGGTTTGCTCAACCCATATAGCAAACCGCATGTCTCCCTGTAGATGTCAAACGGACATGGCAAACATCACATGACCAGAACAGAAGTCTTGGCTCCTGGCTCCTGTCCCTCCATACCTGTTACTCCCCGAATTTTTCCCATTTAAGTAAATGGCACCACCATCCAACCCATTCCTGAAACAAAATAACCAGGCATGTATCTTTCTCTCTCCCTTTCCTTCATTATCCACAACAGCAAGTCCTGTTGGCTTTACTTCCAAAGTCCATTCTGGATCCATCCACTCCTCTCTATCACCACCTCCTCCCTCGGCTCCGGCTATGGTCCTGTCTTGCCTGGACTACTGCGTTAGCCTCCTAACTGGCCTTGCTTCTTCCATTCTTTTTTTTTTTTTTAAATTAAAGTGCAATTAGCATACAATGTTATGTTAGTTTCAGGTGTATGACATATTGATCCGACCATTCTATACATCACTCGGCGCTCACTACGGCAAGTATAGTCACCATCTGTCACCAAACAACACTATTACAATAGTATTGACAATATTCTCTACGCTATACTTCTCATCTCCATGACTTATTTGTTTTATAACGACATTTGTGTCTCTCAATTGCCTCTGCCTATTTCACCCATGCCCCCACCCCCACCCCAGCAGTCACCAGTTTGTTCTCTCTTTTTAAGAGTCTGGTTGTCCTCAGTTGTGTTCTTCATAAAACTACATAAACCTTCACAAAACGGTTCCTCTAAAACTGCAAATCAAACCGTGTCACTCCCCGACATGAGCACCCTGCACTGACTTCTCATACATGGGGAATTTGGACTTGATGCATGTCGTGGTCCCTCAAGCCCCACTGAGTGCCTGCAGGCCACCTCGGTGACCTCCTCCTTCCATTCCCCTCCCCTGCCTGCTCCACTCGCTGCTCCCCTGCCTGCTCTGCTGCACCTACACTCCCCCCCCCCCCCCCCCCCCGCATGCCAGGCTCTGCTCTTTCCTCCTGGAATGCTATGCTTCCAGAACGTGGCATGGCTGAATCTTCTTTGATATTCAGGGTTCAACAAAAAGCCACCTTCCCTGTGGGGCTTTTTCTCACCACCCCACCTAAAGTAGCATCTCCCGTGCTAATAGTGATCCCTGTTTCTACTTAGGAATGAACATTTAACTTTTTTCTTTTCTTTCTTTCTTTTTTTTTTTTTCTTATAACAAATCTGCAGTGAGCCTCCTCAGACCTCTCTGTCTGTGTACATGTGAGAGCTTCTCTGAGACACGCACAGGTGATTGCTGTATCATAGAATATGTACTTTCAATTTTACTAAATACTGTCAAACTGCTCTCCAAAGTGCCTTTATGAAACACACACGCGCGCGCGCGCACACACACACACACACACACAACAACAACAACAAAGTGCCTTTACCTAGCAGCTTCAGAAAATTCTTATTTCTCCCTTGGGGTCCATGCACTGGATATTCTCTGACTTGAAATTTCTGCAGCTTTGGTAGATGACAAGGCGGATCTTTTCATCGTTTGATTTTGTGTTTCTCTAATCACTAGGGAGTTTAGGCGTTTGGCTTTCTCTCTGCACTGTCCATATGCCTGCCCATTGTTTCATTGGGAGCATTTATCATCATCCAGTGGATTTGTAGGATCTTTTATCAATATTCTGAACGCAAATCTTGTAGATGATATAGATGCTGCAGGTATGTATTCTCTACCCGTTGCTTCTCTTTTAACATTGCCCCGTCACATCTTTTTATCACAGGCAAGTTTTACAATTACTGTTGTCAAATAAAAGAATCATTTTCGTGACAGTTTATGCCCATTGTGCATATTTAATCATCCTTAGCCTCCCTGAGGTCAGTAAGTTATTTTTTGTTTTGTTTTTTTTAAGATTTTATTTATTTCACACAGAGAGACAGCCAGCGAGAGAGGGAACACAAGCAGGGGGAGTGGGAGAGGAAGAAGCAGGCTCCCAGCCGAGGAGCCTGATGCGGGGCTCGATCCCAGAACGCCGGGATCACGCCCTGAGCTGAAGGCAGACGCTTAACGACTGCGCCACCCAGGCGCCCCAGTAAGTTATTTTTTAAATAAGCAAGTTATTTCTTCCTATGTTTTTCCCACATCAGGTGTTGGCCCCCCTTAAGATGTGTTTGGGGTGTGGCTTCCATCCCTTTATGATCCGAACACTCACTAACAATAAAAACCAGGAGATGCGGCCCTGACAGGTGACTGTCTGCCAAGTGCCTCTCCTTTACTGACCCCTTCCCTCCGTGGGGGACTCACCCAGCATCTGGCCCATGTGCTCTCCTCCCCTATCAGAGAACTGGTTGTGGCTGAGATCCAGCGTCTTGATTTGGTAATTGGTCTGGAGAAAGAAACAGTGTAGAGAGAGGTGATTTTTGGCTTCTCTATGGCTGCAAATACTGTTTCATCTCAGGGCCATGTGATGGAGGGCTCTCATGCACCAAAAATCCAGTGGACGAGAGTTTTTAGACCAAAGACATTCTCTTCTGCATTTTTTCGTGTAACTGTTGATGACCGCTGGGAGGGTCTTGTCCCATCCAGTGGCTGTTGTCAGGATCAGCAGAGTCCAGATCCTTGCCAGCTCCCTAGACATTAGGGGGACCTTACTTCTCTCTGCCCGGAGCCACCCTCCAGGCCCCCACATCACCCAGGGCCATCACCCACAGGGCTCTCAGTGGCACCCACCCCTCCCTTCTTACCGATAGGGCTTGGCACAACAATTCTGCAGATTCGTCCCTGAAGTTATTTCCTGCAGTGAAGGGGGGTTGTTTGCAATGCTGTCCAGACTAGGGTTCCCTTTCCCTCTGGCGTCCTGGCCCTGCCAGGCTCTTCCCTTTGGAACAATCAGCCATAGGAAAGGTGGCAAGTACTTAAAGCAAATATACGGACATGGAAGAAAACAGGAGAAAGGCAACTGTTTGCCTTTCTCTTTAACCTTCTCTGCTTTCTCTGCCATGATAGGGCAGGGAGTTCCAGGAGCCCCTAGCTCAGTGCCTAAAGTCTGTCATGTGATAAAAAAAAAGTGCAAATCCAGAAGCAGGGCCAGGACCAGAGGGGGACAAGTGAGGCATGCCCTTTGTGCGCGAAATCTCAGCTCGGTAAGCGCAACGAGCAATATCTTAATGCGATATTTGTAAAAATCATAATGAACACAACACTTCTATGATGAACAAAACTTTAACATTTTAAATAAGGGCAGGATCTGACCCTGCACTTGCACGGCTAGGCCTCACCCACCTCACCATAGTCTGTCCCTTTTGGATCCTGTTTTATATTTGAAGTGTTGATAGTTTGCTCATCACAGACTTTTTTTAACATTATTTTTGATTTTTACAAACGTTGCAACACAATATTATTTACTTGGTTACTGAGCTTTTTTGTGCCCCTTGAATTCCGGGACTGAGGCTTGTGCCTTCCTCATCTTACTCTTGCTCCAGCCCTGCTAGACAGTTTAAAAGATTTCTGGAAAATTGGGGCGCCCGGGGGGTTCAGTCGGTTGAGCATCTGCCTCTTGATTTCGGCTCTGGTCATGATCTTGGGGTTCTGGGATCGAGCCCTGCATCAAGCTCCGTGTCAGGCTCTGTGCTCAGCAGGAAGTCTGCTTGAGGATTCTCTCCTTCTTTCCTCCTTCCTCCACTTGCACGCTCTCTGTCTCTCTCAAATAAATAAATCTTAAAAGAAAAGATTTCCGGAAAATAAATGATACAGAGCCTTACCCCAAATTTCTCCTTTAAACCCTTAATAATTATCTTTGTATCTTTAGCACCTAAATAGTGCTTGGCACCTAACAGTGTTCCATAAATGCTTACTGAATGAATGAATGAATCCAGTGAGACACACGTGCTTCTTGGTTGCCTCTGTGCTAGTGCAATAAAATGAGATAATAAGACAGTCAAGGCATAAAATTAGGTTTCTAGCTGTTCAAATTGTGTTTATATCAGTCGTTACAAATCGTAGAGCTGGCTGTCAGTTTGATAAAATACAGATTCCTAGATCCCTCCCTTTAAAGATTCTGACTCAGCAGCCTGGGATGGGCCTGGGTAATTTGTATTTTTACAGAGCTTTCTGTAATATGTTAATGTTATATTAGAGGCCTTAGCCAATGCAACTAGAAAAATCATGGGGAGCTATAAATATTGGAAAGAAGAGACAAAACTCCCATTATTTGCAAACATGATCACCTGCCTAAATAATCCAAGAAAATTAACTGACAGAATGTTAGAACTAGTAAGATAACTCAATAAAGAAACAGGGGCGCCTGGGTGGCTCAGTCGGTTGAGTGTCTGACTCTTGATTTCGGCTCAGATCATGATCTCAGGGTCGTGAGATCAAGCCCCAGGTCAGGCTCCGCACTGAGCATGGAGCCTGTTTGAGATTCACTCTCCTTTCCTCTCTGCCCCTCCCCACCCTCCACTTGCATACTCTCTCTCTCTTCCTAAAAATAATTAATAAATAAATAAATACGGTGACTGGATATAGGATCAATGTACAGAAATTAATAGCTCTCAGACATATCAGTAATACACACTTAGAATATATGATAGAAAGAACATTCTGTTCATGCAGGAATAAAACGGTAAAACACCTGGACCCAGTATGAAATGTGCAAGACTTCCAAGGGAAAAAAAACATAATACTTTATTGAAGATAAAAAAAGACTTGAAGAAATAGAGATAAACCTAATGCTTGGGATTGATCTATCTATTTTAGAGAGAGAGAGCGCGCACACGTGAGTAGGGGAGGGGCAGAGGGAGAGGGAGAAGCGGACTCCCCACAGAGCAGGGGGCCTGATGTGGGTCTCAATCTCAGGACCCCAGGACCATGACCCGAGCTGAAGACAGACACTTAACCAACAAAGCCACCCAGGCGCCCCTATTTCTAATAATTCTATTTTCTCACGTTCTCGATGCAGCCACTTGTTAGAATCTAAGCTCGCACGGTGCTCTGGTTCCTTGTTTTGCTATTTTGGGCTGTGAGCCCGTCTTCAGCTGAGCTTTATTTGTGGGGACCCCAAGCAGCCTGGAGCCTGGGTCGAGGGACTTTTCCTCCAATGAGGTGTTCTATTTGTTCCTGTGGCGTGCCTCAGGTCATTACCAGCACGGGACTACTTAGATCAACTTCTCAGGGGTTCCAGGACCCTGAAGAGAATATAAACTCAAACCACAAACCTGGGTGAGGACAAGTCTGTGGGTGCTAGAGTTCTCAAGTGACTTTTTTTTTTTTCTGTGAGAGAGACAGATAACAGACTAATTAAAAACTGAGTGTACAATTGTGGGTCAGGTAGCAATAAATGCTGTTAAGAAAAACCCGGAAAGGAAACAGGATAGTGATGGTGATGGAGGGGAGGTCAGGGAAGTCCTCCCTCAGGAGGTGAATTTGAGCAGAGGTGTGAATAAAGCAACCGAGTGAGCCATGCAGATATCTGGGGTGGAGACTTTCAAGCAGAGGCAGGCATGCTGCCAAGTGAGTCAGAAGTCTCTTGTCCAGGAAAGCCAGGAAGCCAGTGTGGCCCTGGGAAGGGGGAAAGGATGACCAGAGGGCTTAGCGGGGCACAGACGCAGTGTTCTGATCTTGGAACTCAGAGGGGGCCTGGTCTGGCTCGCTCTCTTCTGGGTTCTCTCTGCTCTTCCCTTCTCTCCTTTTCATCCCCTTGTCCTCTCCCACCCCTTCCATGGGCTCACCTGAAAGCTGGAGGTTCCAGAGCGAAGAGGTATTTCTCTGAAGGAATTCTGAGATGATTCTGGCCCCCTTCAAGCCAAGATCATTGTCGGAAATATTCTAAAAGGCAAGAACACCCTCATGTGTGTGAAAATCCCACCCAAGGACCCTCATTAAAAAACAGGGTTGGGGTGGGGCTTACTTGAGGCCTGCAACAGGGAGTAGGGCTGGGTGGAGAGAGGGGCAGGGGTGAAAGGGTAGGAAGCATTGGGAAGAGCAAAGAAGCAGAGAATGATGGGAATCCAGCTTTCCTAACGCCTGGCTGTGAGGCCTTCCGACTGGTCTTTGTTTTCTCTGAATTTGGCTTTGGTGACTCCCCACTTCTCTGGTTTAGCCCTAGTACTTTAGATAAGCATACTGTCCTATTTTTTCTGAAACCTAAGACAGCTTCATATGGAGAGTTTGGCGTAAAGCAATTGAGAGATTAGTTTATAGAGTAATTCATCATTGTAAATTCCATTCATTGATTCATGAAGCATGAATGACTGTGCTGGGAACACGTGGGGATACAAATGGACACAGTCCTTTTTGGCTAGTGGGAGGGACTTTTATATAAACCAGATATTATTTTTTTTAATGTTTTTTTATTATATTATGTTAGTCACCATACAGTACATCCCTGGTTAAACCAGCTATTATTATCTTAATTGTTTCTCCTCTCTTTTCCCCCCATTTTTAAAATAGGGTAAAATAGACATAGCACAGCATTTACCATCATAACTATTCCTAAGGGTACAGTTCAGTGGTCTGAAGTATATTCACATGCTTATGCAATGCTCACCATCATCTGTCTCCAGACACATTGTGTTTGATGAAACTATTTCACGCCTTTATTTTCTCTAAGTTCACTTTAAAGCAACTCTGCAGAAGGGCTTATAAGGTCCAGACAGAACTGCTTTCTTAGGGTTTCCTCGGGCCACAGGGAACACAGCCCCCCCCACCCCCCGCCTCTGACACGCAGCCCTCCTCTGAGACGTCACCTCTGCAGGAGAGGGGCCTCCAGGCTGATTGCAGAAAGTTGGAGGCTGGCTGGGGCCGGGGCCACCCCAGGGGGGTTCCAGGAGCCCCAGTGCGGGGGTGGGAACCCGCAGGGCAGGGCCCAGTACCATCTCCTGCAGGTAGTAATTCTCTTGCAGCATCTCCACCAGGCTCAGGAGGCCCTCCTCCATGAGACAGTTGTCTGCCAGCTCCAGGGTGACGACACTCGTGTTGGACTTCGGCCGCCACAAGGGGAGGGGGAGAAAGACAGAGGGAGTCGGTGACCCAGTTGGTTCCCTGCCCTTGCCCAGAGCCTGTCCTCTCCCTTGAACATCCCAGCCTTTTCAGAGGGTATGGAGATGCAGGCTAGCACTTCTGGAGGGTGGGGAGGAGCAGGAGGAAGCCTGGGGACGAGCCGTCCCGTTGAGGTGTACTGGGACAGTATGCTTATTCTGGGCACTTCCACCAACGGGGCTCTGCGGGGGAATTTAGAAAGGGGACATTAAAACGATGAAATCCCTGAAAAGTGGGGCGCCTGGGTGGCTCAGTTGTTAAGCGTCTGCCTTCGGCTCAGGGCATGATCCCGGAGTCCCGGGATCGAGTCCCGCATCGGGCTCCTTTGTTGGGAGCCTGCTTCTTTCTCTCCCATTCCCCCTGCTTGTGTTCCCTCTCTCCCTGGCTGTCTCTCTCTCTGTGTCAAATAAATAAATAAAATCTTTAAAAAAAAAAAAAGGAAAGAAAGAAATCCCTGAAAAGTGCGGGGCGCAAGGATGAGCTAAACAGATTGTAGCTATTTGGCCTGGAGGAGAGAAGTGGTGACCTACTCTAAGATTAAGGAGAACTTGATGCATTAATCAGGGTATTTAAACATAAAGCATCTAGTGTTCCTGCTTCCTCCCGAGGTCTTACTTCTAGTTTAGCCATTTGGCTTATCTGATACGTTTCTTTAGTCAGGAAGCTTGGAAGGACCTGGCGGTCAGTCTTAAATATCTACATCCCAGCCAGTCGGCATTCCTGCAGGCAGCAAGGTCAGAGCAAGTGACTTGCAGCAGGAGGACCAGGGGTCCGCTCTAAGCAGCACTGTTTGTTACTTTCCCCTTCCACACCTCTGGCCCCGGTATGGAAAGGTAGGGAGAACAGACACATCATTGGACTTGAGCATTTTCGAAGTGCGCCAAGCAGCGAGAGAGGTGGCCAGCGGTAAGGAGTTCTAGCTCCGGGCAAAGGGCAAATGTGAGCACAGCTACTGCGATGCGGGACGGTCCACTCAGGGCCTTCTGGCCGCAGCTCTCAGGGGCGGGCAAAATTCCATCGTGCTCAAAGGCAAGGGTCCTGGCTCAGGTGGCCAGGTGTCATTGAATAGTGTCCAGGCAGGTCGGGGGGTTGGATGGCCACTTCCAGAGTCACCCTGGTGACCAGCACGGTGGGGGGGGCAGCTGGCAGCCCCCTCACCAGGCCAGTCCACATTCGTCTCACACAGGCCGGTAGCCAGTGGCTTCTCTTTGCGCCCACTGTTGGGGAAACATGCGTGAGCAGAGAACACCCCTGCACCCCACCCAGAACAAGGGCGGGGAGGCGGGCAGGTGAGGGAGGGACGAGACACATGAAATACGACTGCTACGATCAGGGTGCTTTTAAGCTAAGCCAGGGAAACACAACATGCTCCACGTTGAGCAGTACAAACGATAAATAACAGTTCAGTCCACCGACATGTCACAGTGATGACTTGTCAAATTAGAGACACAGAGAATCAGAGAAGAGAAAACTCCCCCCAAACAGAAACTGTTGTTACTAAGAGACAAGTGGCCCAAGTCCTGAGAGAATTGCATTATTATCCGTTTTTTCCCCCAAGAAACTCATGAGGTAATGGTGCATTCCTAACACCTCATTAATCAGTCTTTCAACACTCAGTAGATTTCGAGATGGCTTTGTTCGTTCTCTGCTCTTCCCCTCTTCCCACCCCCCCAGAAAGCCCCACAATCTCACATTTCATGTAGCTTCTTAATGGGCATGTGCTAAATGCAAATGCTGTTCTATTTCCCAAAATGAGTGAGTGCTTTTTTTTTTTTTAAATCAAAATTTCTCTTTACCGTCCTAAATGAACAAACAGTGTTGTGCTGACCTACAGTTTTCACGTGTTCTGCTTTTTGGGTTGGAAGTTGGTTTGTATACAATCAATTATAATTATATAAAGCGGTGATGAATTCAAGGTCAACTCCTTGGTTGCTCGTGCCAAGCCAAGAAAGAGACAGAGAGAGAGAGAGAGAATTATTCCTGTAGGAAAACATGATCTACTCTACAGTGTGATCTTTTAAGAATTATGATGTTGCAAAAGACAAACATTGAATAGAAGAGCTCAGTATTGAACCCATTTATAGCAAAGGTGAGCTTGGAATTGAGACCCAGGCTGACATTTCGTATTATGCACTTACATTAGGGCCAAGCCCAGCCACTTACTCAGGGCTGTTGCCTTTGCTTCCTGAATCAGAAAGAGCACAGGCTTCCAAGGCCAAGGTCCCTAGTAGCCCCCTTCCCAGGAGCTAATGAGGCATCCATGCCTGTTAGGTAATCAACAGGCAGTCAAGCAGAGCCTAGGGCAGGGTGAGCACAAAGCTTGAAATTTAGGGCCCCATGGAGGATCTCTCTGAGTCTTGGGCCCAGCACTCTGTCAACCCCCACCTCTACCAGTCTTCACGTGCCCCCACTGGCATGCTCACCACCAGGGCTATGGCAATCGCCTTGGTACCGTTGGGGCCCAGCCCGTGGTGGTTGAGGTTCACGTAGGACTCTTCCATGTTCCGGAGAAAGTAGGAGACAGGCACTACGCCCGTCAATTTGCAGGCCTCCAGGTACAGCTCCCTTTGTCCAGTGGTGAAAAATTTCTCCGTATCTACACAAAAGATGCCAATGGATGAAGTGGGTTTGTCTTCTACCTTTGCCTTATTTCTTCTCTAACCCAGGGCCAGGTGCGCTTCTGCCCTGTGTCCCCTCTGCCTGAGGATGTCCCTGTAGGTGTGTGTGTGCTGGGAGGCGACTCCAATCGGGAAGACAGCCGGAGGTGGGGGAGGGAGACCCAAACTTCAGAAAGCCCCAGATGGTTGTCTCCATTTGGGTAAGAGACAAGGCCCCTGGTTTGAGGCCCCAAGCTTTCCTAGGAGAAGGAGCAGTGTGCCCACACGCACCTTCCCGGGCTGCCCACATCCAGGACTGATTATCAAGGATGCATACAGGCCCCTCTCTCTTGCCCACCGTGGGACAGCTCTGAAAGGCCAAATAGACAAGAAGCTCATTTGTGATAGTTGAGGGGAGCCTCTAATTAGTTTTATGACCACTGTTAAAATGAGAGCCACAAGGAAAGCTTTACTCAAGATTTAGGGAGCTTCCAACTTTAAAATCCCCAAGTAGGACTGAGTGGGCTTCTCGAGGTGTCGAATCAGTGCAAGATGGAGAGACGCCCCCCAAATCAGCCGGAAACAAACGAGCTTGTATTTGAGTGGGCTTTTCTCCTTCAAAGACTTGCATGTCACTTTTCCTCACAAAAAGGACGGTCATGCCTCCTTTACCCATGACAAATCTAGCCTCAAATCAGACACAGCTGATCAGCGCTAAAACCAGCTAACAGCAAAGGGGACTTTATCTTTCCATTCCAACTTCTTGGGGCCTTTGTTCCTCGGGCTTTAGACCTGCCTGGTCATGGTCAACGGGCAGTGGGCCTCCCGGGGTGCCGCACGCCCTCGCAGCTGTCTCCTCATTAAGTGAGCGCCTTCGATGGCAGGGCTTCCGATGGCAGCTGGGGTCTAAAGCCTGCGTCTGTTTTTCCTTCGGATGCCAGGGCCTTTGGCCAACCCACCCCGGACATTTCTGAGGCAGACAATGAGAGCTTTGTCGGGGAGAGGACAACTTTACAAGGAAGGTGGCTTTGCAGCCACAGCTCCTAACTGGCCTTCTCCGACATTTTGGGTTGGATAATTCTCGGTTGCGAGGAGCTGTCTTGTGCCGTGAAGGCTACTACGCAGGATTCCTGGCCTCTGCCAGTGAGATGCCGGTAGCATCCTCCAGCCTGCCCCGGCCCAGTCTGCCAAATGTCCCCTGGGGGGCAAAATCGCCTCCAAGTGAGAACCACTGCTGCATAGGACAGACAGCGTGTGGCAGGTGAGCAACTTCTACTGCCTTCTCTCCCTCCTCCATAGCTTCGTGGCCAGCTTGCTATTGCCCCCGGGCTCAGGTCTCAGGCCTGCCCAGGAAGCCCTCCCTGCCCCATTCCCAGCACCTCAGTACGAGTGGCAGGGGCACGAGAAGCCGGAGCAGCTGGGCCCTGGGTTTCTGTCCCAGCACAGCAGAGTTGCCATCAGAGATTCCTGTTTGCCAAGGCAAGGTTGGTAACCACCTTTGTCCTTGGCACTAATTCTGCTCTGTTTCACTCTGCTGACCCTTTCCAGCTGTAGTCTATATGGTTGTGTTTTATTTTATTTTTTTAAAGATTTTATTTATTTATTTGAGAGAGAGAGAGAGTGAGAGAAAGCATGAGCTAAGGGAGCAGCAGAGGGAGAGGGAGAAGCAGACTCCCCGCTGAGCAGGGAGCCTGATGTGGGGCTCAATCCCGGGACCCAGGGATCATGACCTGAGCCGAAGGCAGATACTTAACTGACTGAACCACCCAGGTGCCCCACTCTGGTTGTATTTTATTTTATTTTATTTTATTTTATTATATATATATATATATATATATATATATATATATATAATTTATTTATCTGACAGAGAGAGAGAGACAGCCAGCGAGAGAGGGAACACAAGCAGGAGGAGTGGGAGAGGGAGAAGCAGGCTCCCAGCGGAGGAGCCCTATGCGGGGCTTGATCCCAGGACTCTGGGATCACACCCTGAGCCGAAGGCAGACACTTAACCAATGAGCCACCCAGGCGCCCCTCTGGTTGTATTTTAGAGGCAGCTTGCAACAGTGTTCTCTCTTGTGGGGAGTTAGAGGGCGGGGGAGGAATGGGATGGAAGCAGGAATCTGGGAGAAAACATCCAGTTTCTATCTGCCACCCCCTCCAACCAGGTGAAATTCTGTGTTGAAAACAGTACATTAGCGGTAGTCTTGACATGGTAAAGAAGTCAGAAGAAGAGCAGCAAGATGCAGGGTGGGAGGAAGGCAGGAGGAGGCATATGTGGAGGGGAAGCTGTGTGTTGACCACGGGTGGGGAGGTTTATGAACTGACTGACCCAGATGCCGGAACACAGGAGAGGAAGGCCACTGGGCTAGCCTCAGCCTGGAAGTTCCAGGCTGGCCCATCAGGCAGGGCGAGCATTGTGCTCACCTTGCTTCCCAGGTGTTCTGGGCACTTCCCTCCTCGGGGAAACAGGGAGAAGAGGGTAAAGGCATTGTTTGCAGTAACAGAGTCTTTGCTGCGGCTCAGCCAGCACCCCTCTCCCTGCCCTCCCAGCTCCCAGGGCACACTTGCTCTGTCCAGGGCCCACGCTCAAGTAGGAGGACCAAGAGCTGGAATGTGAGTAGAGAGGAAAGTCACCAGGATGCAAGACGGGCCACAGACACTCCAGGGGCCCCTACAATCCGGAGCGCGATGGCAGATCAGCAGAGTGGGGCGAACAGGGGATCGGCGAACACTGGCAGCTCTCCGTGGCCTTGGGCAATTCACACAATCTCCTTAAGCCTCAGTTGCCTCCTCTTTAAAAGGCGGATAATAATGACAACCTCCTGGGACTGTTGCAAAGATGACAGAAGACGCCACATGTGGAAACACTGAGAAAACCAGAATCCCCTCTTCATGTATTGTTTAGCTTCCAACAAGCTGATGTGAGCGCTCTGCTCACCGGGTAGGCCGCGAGCACAGGCCAGGAGCTGCAGCTGCCGCCCCCAGGCCAACCTTGAAGAGGACGTGGCATAAAGCTGAGCCCCGGGCTGCTGCCACTTTCCTTCTGCAGGACGGCCCACTGGGCCAGAGCCGGGCCGATCTGGGAAAGCAGAGCTGGCCAGCTTCGGAGGAAGGAGGCGCCCCACCACCCCGCCCACTAAGGGCCCACTATCACCTTCAATTTCCAGGTCTGTTTCGGAGCTCTCCCGGGCTGCTTTCTCTTTTTCCACAGCCACAGAGCCCTCGGCCTCACAGTAGAGGGTTTCATCACTGTTCTGGGGCGCTGGCTCAGTTTTGGGTTCATCATCTGGAAGAAAAACTCATCTCCTTGATGGGGGAAATGAAACCTGCTGGCCTTTCACGTGGAGCCCACCCTATGCTCCCTTGCTCTGCAAGCCGTCTGGCCACAGCCGGTGACGCCACAGCCTCATGGGGCTCAGGGTGCCTAGGAACTGCAGTGTGCATTCAGTCCCGCCAGGGGGACTCCATTCTACAAGCCCTCCCTCCCGGACACAGTCTGCCTCCCCATCTTCTTTACGGGGACTCCCTGCTCCTGCCCCGTTCCCTGCTTTGGGCCTATCTCAGACACTGGCTCCTTGCTCCCTCTTTTCCTTCTCATTGGCTTGGGTGGGGTTCAGGGTCTGCTTCACTCTTTCAGGGAGAGGATGTGTGCCAGTGCCTAGGCTTCCTCATTGGCGGGCACAAGCCATGCTGCAGAAGGCCAGGGGCAGGGGAGGCGACTTGGGTCAAATGTGAAATGCAGTGGAATAGGAACAGTCCCAAGGAGAAAGAAGGATAACTTGACTCCTAAGAACTTGACCTAGCTTCTCTTCGTTCCAACCCAACATTTTCAGACCACGAAGAAGGGCTTGCAAAATCTTGCTGGGGTCGAAATTAATTGCTATGATGAAATATCCATGTCCTATGCTTCCCTCCCACCAGTCCCTACAGTCGCTGGACATGGGTTTTTTGCCATTGGACCGCTGATCTGGGACCAGCACGGATTCCTGAAAACCTCACACAAGGGTCCAGACCTAGTCATCCCACCTCTGTGGGATGCAAAGTTTGGGGGAGCCATGCTCCACGACCAGTAGCCCATTGGAACTTGGCCAATCTACTCTTTGGGTGGGCTGAGCATTTGTGGTGGCAGTCCCAAGTTTTAACCACCCAGGTTCTAAGAAAGTGGGGTTCCTAATGAGTCCATGCAGGTCTGTGTTTTCTTAGTCCTTATCTGTAAACCCGAGCTCCAATATTTATTTCCAAGAGTGTAAGACAAGGTCTGCACGATAAGGGGTGGAAGGAGCAGCTGCCCAGCAGTTAGAAGACATACAGTGGCTTGGCCATCAAACACTGATGACTTTCTGAGTCTTAATATCCTCATTAGTCATACAATTTCAGAATTCCATCCAACCAGTAGAATGCCAGTGAATGTTTAACTGGCCCTCCAGAAAAAAAAAAAAAAATCCTGATTTGTAGTGTTAGCCAATTTGGGCGGCGTAAATATTCCCAATATGGCTGATTTCAGACTCCCAACATGACACAGGCCAGCCCACAAAATGAAAATTAAAGTTGGCCAGAGCTAGCAGAGCATCGCGTCCAACTCTCTCTCCCCCTGTTTGGGAAGCCCTGAAGCCAAGTCACTGTAACACACCGTCCGGATTCTAGAGGGTCCCGCCTGAGGAGGGGAGGGGAGTTCGGGGTCCGTGTGATCACTGGGTATTACACTGAGGCAGCCCAGAAGGGCCCGAGAGGTGAGAGATGGGATGCCTGTTCACCTTTTGTCTCAGGCTCAAGAAGCTCATCATTGTCCATGATGCCAGGACCCTCTCGGGGGCTGCTGCCAGCTTCTTGCCACCTCTGTGCTGCTCCCCTAGGACGCACACCCGTCCATTCACTTCTGTCTCAAGGTTTGTGCACCCTGCCCTCACACAGATAAATCCCAGGGGGGCCTGGAGTTATCCTTCTGTCCCAGCAAGCCGTGGGGAGAGTGGGCTTTGGTGGGAACAGGATATGCATGGATTGGACCCCAATGCTGTCTGGGATAAGTAACTACTTCCCCGGCTCATCAGGGGAAGTGGTACAGCTCTATTCCTGGGAGCCCTGTCGAAAGGATGCCCACCCACCCGCGACTTTGTGACTTAGGAGCCGGTTTCATTTCACCTCTTCAACATTCCGGTGACCTCATGCAGTCATTGTGATCCACGTGGGTGGACCTGGCAACAGCCAGCCTCCCACCCTCTTGGTGGCACTGGCAGGTCCTCTTTTCTCATATGTCCGCAGGGGCCGAGCCCAGGCTTGGCTGTGAGTGTGCAGGTGCTGTGGGGGGGCCTCTCAGTGGTGGTGTATTTCCCTCTGAGGCAGGAGCAAATCCAAGCCCCTTAGTCAGGTGACTGTGAAGAGCGGCCACCATGTTCTTCTCTCAAGGTGGTTATGCTTCAGGTATGAAATATTTCAGTGATGGGTGAAGTCCATTTTCTTCTACCCAGTTCTCTTTCCTTTTTTCTTTCCCCCTCGGGAGAGTATCCTCAACCTTGGAACGGAAGATCAAAAGCAAAGCCCAACAAACATATGTTCTATCACTACAATTTGTTGCAGCCAAAGCATTGTTCAACCCAAATTACCGGGCTGCCTAACTTGAAACCACTCAACCATCATTCACACCCTGGGCTGTTCTCACATGTCTTGGCGTTGAAGTTCACTTGCAGTGGACTCTCAAGAGAATCTGGAGGCGTGTTTGTTCCTTCTTGATAAGCTTTCAGCACATCAACGGTCAGGTCAGTGACTGGAGGGCTTGGGGACGTGGAAATCCCTCTTTGCCACTCAGAAGAAGGACGACAATCTAGGAATTTGTGTAGGGAAGCCATAGTTAGAACCTAGGACCAAAAGAAAAATGTGTATCTGAGATGTGACTCGTTCCTTCAGGCATTCGTTCTGTGAAATATTTACAGAGCATCTATTATGTACAAGGTGCTGAGATAGGCAACCACTGTGGGGAGGGGGTACAGACATGATTATGGCATGGACCTTTCAGGGCATGTATCATACAAGATAGAAATTGACACAGCCACCCCTAAGGTGTGAGGGTCATGGGCAAATATTTTTGGCAGAGCTCCCGTTCATAAAACGAATTTGGGTTACCCCAAATCAGCATGGCGACACCATTTTACTGGTCCAATGTCATGTGATTCCTTGAAAGAAACACCAAGCACACCAGGGGGAGTGCTTGGCTCCTAGGATGATTTGGTAAGCATGAGTCCTGGAGAACCTTTGGGCATCCGGGATGCTCCATGCTGTTGCAGAGGATAAGAAAGTGTCCTAAAGGAGAAAAAAGGGGACTGGAGAGGATGTTGGTCCTGGTCTAAACTCTAGGTGCTCTGTCTGGACAGCACCATGTGGTCTCAGGCACAAAGTGAGAAATAGAAAATTTGGAGGAAAGCACCCCGAATAGCCACTGGGCAGAGGCCCCAGACAGTTACTGGAAATTGATAAGGGTCATGAGGGAGATTCTCTGGGAGTTCAAGGGAAGGTGAGGTTTCTTCACACTGGGGAGCATTTGTCGGCTCTGAACAAGTAAAGTCCTGGCAAAAGGCATTTCCAGGAATGCAGAATAAAGGAGGGCAACAGAGCCCCAGGTGGGTTAGGGAGAATATAGGGTGCAGGGAGTAGTAGGGAAAAGGGAGGCAACAGGGACCAGAGCAATTTTAGGGGTAGATTCAATGCAGTGAAAAGTCAATAGGAAGCCACTGAAGATTTTTGAACAGGAGCATGATTTAATCAGAGCTTCTCTTTATGATGATGAACAGCAATTATTTATTTATTTGGGGGGAAGAGTCCATTATGGAGAAATAAAAATGTTCAAGAACCATAATTTAAAAATTTTATATCTTTTTAACATCATAAAATATATCTGCAACTTCTTTTTATGTTATTTTAAAAGTTTATTACTGAGGGGTATCCTTTTTATTTTTAAAGATTTTATTTATTTATTTGAGAGCGAGGGAGAGAGCATGAGGGGGGGGGGGCGAGGGCCAGAGAGGGAGGGAGCCTACTTCTCCCTCCCTGAGCAGGGAGCCCGATGAGGGGCTCCAATCCCAGGACCCTGGGATCATAATCTGAGTTGAAGGCAGATGCTTAACCAACTGAGCCATCCAGATGCCCCAGGGGTATACTTTTTTAAATTAAAATTTTAATTTTGCAATATTTTAGACTGTAGCAGAGTTACAAAAATAATAAGAGTTCCCATATACTCTTCACTCAGCTTCCCCTTGTATTTACATCTTGCATAGCAAAATTATCAAAAGTAAGAAATTAACAATGCTATTAACTCCACTACAGATCGCACTTGTATTTTACCCATTCTTTCACTATGTCCATTCTTGTTCCAGGATCCCACATTGTGTTACCATGTCTCTCTCAGTCTCTCCCAAAATATGACCTTTCTACAGTCTTTGTCTTTTTTGACCTTGACACTTTCAAAGAGTACTGGTCAGATGTTTTGTGGAACGTCCCTCAATTTGGGTTTGTCTGATGTTTTGTCATGATTACTGGGAAAGTTGCCAGAGCTGACGTGCCCTTCTCAGCACATATCAGGGACACATGATGTCAATATGTATTACGTCGATCTCTTGGTCAAGGGGGTATCTGCCACATTTACCTACTGTAAAGTTACTGTTTTCCCCTTTATAATTATTACATCTTTTGGAGAAGATGTTCTATGCAAATATCCTATTTCTGCTTAAACTTTTTGCCCAATACTTTTATTTATTGATTTTGCCCAATAATTTTGGCATCTATTGATCTTACTGAGATCTTGCCTCAACCATTATTACTGTCATGTTTTAACGGTGATTTTCTGTTTCCCACAATCCTTCTATGTTTGCTAATGGGAATTCTTTTGTGGAAGAGAGTGGTCCCTCTCTTCTATTTATTTGTTTATTCAGTTGTTTATATTAACAGAGATCATGGATGCTTATTTTTTTCAATACAGTACTATCATTATTTTGCTGTTCAAGTTCGAGCTTTGGCTATGGGAGCTCACTCAGGTTGGCTCCTGTGTCCCTTTGACATGCGTCCTGCCTTTTATTTTTATTTGTTTGATCCCTTCCTTCCTTCCTGGCACCACAGGCATCAAGCGCTTTTCCAAGGAGACTGAAAACCTAGGTCTGGGTGCTGGCATGCTCAGCACTGTTGCGTTGGCACTGCTCCTAGTCCTTCTGAGTGGATAGAGCGAGGAAATACACCTCTGTCTGTCTGTCTGTAT
The DNA here is from genome assembly GCF_023065955.2 of Ursus arctos. Classification (NCBI taxonomy): domain Eukaryota; kingdom Metazoa; phylum Chordata; class Mammalia; order Carnivora; family Ursidae; genus Ursus; species Ursus arctos. Next base: position 24,491,920 of record NW_026622930.1, read on the forward strand.
ATATACTAACCCACGCATAACACACATCTGTATTTATTTCCATGCCCGTCTATCTGTATACCTATTAAACGAAAGCCATGACTACACCAATACCTCTGATTTCAGTCCAGCACCACTGGAGACATTCATGTCTTCCCCCTTTTCATATTTGTCATTTTTTTTCTCCCTAAGAAACCCTGCTCTCATTTACCACAATACATTTACTTATTTGCTCATCTCTAGTATACATATAAGGTAGTTTCAGAATTGCTAAACCATAACAGGGGAAACAAATTTACCAGCTAAAAATACAGTGTTTGTTATTATATAGTTTGTGTGTGTGTGTGTGTGTGTGTGTACACGTGTGTTTATCCTTACACATTCAGTTGAAACACTCCCCACCCCGCCCCCGCCAAATTATCTAGGCAACTCTTTCTTCCAAGCCCCTTCAATGTGGTTATTTGATTCATTTGTAACATGGGTTCACTGGTCACAGCCTGTATTTCATCTCCCCCCCCCCAATATCCTGGTTGATTTTATTTAATTTACATACAGCCACAGTCTCTTTGTACAGCACAGTTCTGGAGGTTTTGACAAATGCAGAGTCATGTATTTACCACCATGGTTCCACTCAGAACAGTTCCATCAACAGAAAATTTCTCTCATGCTGCCCCTTTATGATTAACCCCTTCCCAGCCTAACCCCTGGCAATCACTGTTCCGTTTCTATCCTTATAGGTTCACATTCTCCAGAGTCATATAAATGAAATCATACAATGTGTCGTTTTTTGGGGGGTCTGGCTTCTTTCACTTAGTAAAGTGCATTTACGATTTATCCATGTTATTGCATGAAGCAATAGTTTTTTCCTTCATATTTCAGAGTAATTAATATTCCATTGTAGGATGTACCACACCTTATCCATTAACCTGCTAAATCTTCATATTTCCCCTTTCTTGGTGATTTGTGAATAAAGCAGCTATAAACAATCATATACAGGTTTTTGTGTGAACAGAGATTTCTCTTGAGCAAATGCTGGGAGTGGGATTGCTGCATGTCCGTAGCAGGTGTAAGTTTCATTTTGTGAGAGACCACCACGTTGTTACCAAAGTACAAAGGAGCGGTTTTAATTTGAATTCCTCCTAGGAATGTGTGGTAGCATCAGTTGTTCCACATTCTTGCCGACACTTGAGATTGCCAGTTCTGTTTTTGTTTTGCCATTCACATTGTGTAGTGGTATTTCCTGGTGGTTTTAATCTGCATTTCCCTAACGTCTAGTGATATTGAGCACCCTTTCATATGCTTTTTTGCCATTCATCTATCTTTCTTATTGTTCAGATTTTTTGCCTATTTTAAGCTGGGTGTTTTATTTCCTTACTGAGTTTTGAGAGTTCTTGATATATTCTGGGCTGAAGTCCTTTGTCAGAAATGTTGTTTGCAAATATTTTCTCCCAGTTTATGGCTTAGCATCTTATTCTTTTTTTTAACGAAGATTTTATTATTTATTCATTTATTTGATAGAGAGAGAGAGAAAGAGAGCGAGCATGCAAGCAGGGGGAGCAGGAGAGGGAGAAGCAGGCTTCCCACTGAGCAGGGAGCCGGATGTGGGGCTCAATCCCAGGACCCAGAGACCATTACCTAAGCCAAAGGCAGACGCTTAACTGACTGAGCCACCCAGGTGCCCCAGCTTCTTATTCTTAACAGTGTCTTTCACAGAGTACACATTTCAATTTTTATAAAGTCGAATAATTTTGATAATTTTTCAAAATTCATCATTTTTAAAATTTATGCATTTGAGACAGAGAGACAGAGAGAGCGAGAGAGAACATGAGAAAGGTAGAGAAGCAGTGGGACAGGGAGAAGCAGGCTCCCTGCTGAACCAGGATCCCAACATGGGGCTCGATCCCAGGACCCAGAGATCATGACCTGAGCCAAAGGCAGATGCTTAACCATCTGAGCCACCCAGGCACCCCTCAAAATTCATAATTGAAAAATTTTCAAAATTGATCAAAATCATCAACTTTTTTTCTTTTATGGATCAGTTTTTGGTGTCATATCTAAACTTTCTGCCTAACCCAAAGTTGTGTAGATTTTCTCTTATGTTTTATCCTAGAAGTTTTATAGTTTTAGCTTTTACGTTTAGGTCTATGATCCATTAACATTTTTTTTATTGTGGTAAAATATGCTAACATAAACTTTATCACTTTAACCCTTTAAAAATGTATAATTCAATGGCATTAAGTACATTAACAATGTTATATAACCCTTACCACCATCTGTTTCCAGAGCTTTCTCTAGAATCTATTTTGAGTTGATCTTCGTATAAGGTATAAAGGATACCTTTATGAGGTATGGGTTAAGATTCATTTTGCGTGTGGATGTTCAAATGTTCCAGCACCATTTGTTGAAAATACTGTTCTTTCTCCATTTAATTGCCTTTTTACCATTGTCAAAAGTCTGTTGACTGTATGGATCCTTTGGGGTTATTTGTGGGGCTAGCATTTCAGAAACCATATAACCAGCGTGTGATGACCCACCTAATCAAAATATTGTACTTTTAAAGTACTAATTTGTGAGACAAGCTCCCACGGTGCTGGGAGGTAGGCACAAGGCACTTAGGGGATGGGAGGTAAACTGACTCAACAGTTAATCCAGAGCAGGGACTAAAGAGACAGTCCCAGGGGAGGAGGGGAGGTGTGGTTTTGACTTGAAATGAGTCAAAGAGAATGTCACCCTGGGCCAGGTATGGACAAATACTAAGAGAATGAAAATTTCCTTCTTTATGGCCAGTCTTATTGCTACAACAGTTCACTAGTGGGGAACACGGCAGAGGGACCCATTACTATCCTATAAGGTACCATTTATACAGCACTTATAAGTGTAGACACTGTCCTAGGGACTTTACTATTATGCTATCATGAGATCCTATTTTTGATTCCCATTTTACAGAGGAGGAAACTCGGCACAGAGAGGCTAAGTAACTGGCCCCAAATCACACAGCTAGAAAGTGGCAGAGCTGGGACATAAATGAAGTCAGTCTGGTTGCTGAGCCCATGCTGCCTCTCTACACTGCCCCCCTTGCTGTTGCTTTAACATGACAAGGTTGTTCTCCATTCATGGCTCACAAGAGTCTGGGCTCAGGTGACAGATTTCAGGAGTTGGCAAACTATAGTCTGAGGACAAAATCTGGTCCGTTGCTTGCTTTGTAAATAAAGTTTTCTTGAAATAGAGTCATTATCACTCATTTAGGTATATCTGTGGCTGCTTTCATGCGGCCACATGGCAAAGTCAGGTTGCTACGGAGACCCATAGCCTGCAAAGCCAAAACTATTTCCTATCTGGTCCTTTAGGGAAAGGTTTGCCATTGTATTTGATAATGAAGGTTCTAGTTTTCCAAGGAAAGAACGGAGAGAAAAGAATCCAAGAAAGTTGGCAGAAACCATGTGAAGGAGGCAAGATGAGGAAGTGCGAACAAAGAAAGAAACAGATGCCATTATTATTCGATGTAATAATATCCCATTTTTTGTAAGAGCTTTTTTTTTTTTAAATGGTAGTTGTAAATCAAGTGGGATTTCAAATATGGGGGGCAGCCTTTGAAAGAAAGTTACTTGCAGAATTATAAAGCAAGAAATTCCCCATTATGTGTCCACTTTTGTGGGTTTTATTTTTTATTTTATTTTATTTTTTTTTAAAGATTTTATTTATTTATTCGACAGAGATAGAGACAGCCAGCGAGAGAGGGAACACAAGCAGGGGGAGTGGGAGAGGAAGAAGCAGGCTCCCAGCGGAGGAGCCTGATGTGGGGCTCGATCCCAGAATGCTGGGATCACTCCCTGAGCCGAAGGCAGACGCTTAACCGCTGTGCCACCCAGGCCCTGGCCCTTCGCTTTTGTGGGTTTTATTATGCTCAGTTTCCTTATGAAACTGAAGCTCTTCAGAAAGAAGGACTTTTTATTCATTCATTCATTCATTCATTCATTCATTCTATGTGTTGGATGCCCTAGTGCTCCTTAGATGACGGGAGCAGAGTGGCGAACCCCATGAAGTACACAGTTTACTGAGGGGTACTGATGACTAAAGAGACAGTGACAGTGTTGGGCCCAGAGTAAGCAAGGGTGTGAGAGAAGCAAATAGGAGGAAGTTTCTGGTTCAAACTGGGTGCAGTGGTGTGTTTGTATGTGGGTGGGTGCTGGAGACTCAGGACAGCTTCCTTGAGGAAGAAGTGTCTAAGTTGAGACTTGAAGGTCCATTAGGCAGTAACCAGTGAAGGTAGAGGGAGGGGCAGACCCAGGGGAGGGTCCCTGTTCTGAAGTGGGATCCTCATTGCCACTGCGGCGGGGGTGGGGGGGTGGGTGGGGCGTGGTGATGGAAAGGAAGAGCTGAAGGATGAGATGGGAGGTGGGTGGAGGCCACAACAGAGAGCCTTTGTTGCTATGCTAAGGAGTTTGGCCTGCATTTTGAGGATAGTGGAGGTTTGCAGAGAGGTTTTAAGCAGCAGTGTGATGGCCATGATTCGCAGAGTAGAAATACTGCTCTGACTGCAGTGTGGAAAGCAGATTGAGGACAGGAGAAGGTTAACACCAGTTAGAAGTGGCTGCAGAGGTGAAGTGGACTCACTGAATAAACATAAAGAAGGTCAAACCCCTTGGACTTGGGACAGACCAGATATGAGAGTAAAAGCGAGAAGAAAAAGTTGGAGGCCAGGATAACTTGATAGATGATTGTGCCATTCAGAAAGAAGAGAACAAAGGAATTGAGGGGACAGAGGGGCCGTCATTTTTTGGAGGATGGTGGGGGAAGGTGCTGAATGCAACTTTGGGTGTGTTGAATCTTTGCCTCTGGGACATCCATTGGAGAGGTCCACAGGCAGAAGGATTTATGAATCCAAGACCCAGGAAAAGGAATAAAAACATAGATGTGTGAGTTGTCAGTATGTGGATGGTATCTCAAGCCATTGGAGGGGTGAAATTTTCTCAAGGAGGGACTTTCCAGTAAGAAGAGTAAAGAGACCAAGGATGAAATCCTAGGAACACCATCACTGAAAGGGGGTATTCAGAAATGAAAGACACTAGGACAAACGTTCACAGAATCAGAAGGAAAACAAGAATGTCACAGAAACCAAGGGAAGAGAATCTTACAATAAGGGGGGGAATTATGCAAAATTATAGAACATTCAAGAAATAATAAAGCCTGGAGCATGCCCATTAAATTTGGCAACCAGGAAGGCACTGGGAACTTTGGTGGGGAGTTTCGGTGGAGTGTTGAGGGTAGAAGCTACATTTCAGTGGAATGAGGATGAATGAAAGGTAAGGAAGTGTGGACATCAGGAGCAGACAACTCAAGAAGCTGGCCGTGAAGGAAAGGTGGGGGGATGGAGGGATGGTGGGAGGGGGCCTTGGGCTGCGGGAGAGTTTCATATAGGAGAGATCTGAGGCATATTTAAATGTTGATGGGAAGGAGTTAGGAAAGAAATGGAGAGCGGTGAGCAGAAGGAGCATAATCTCTGAGGAGGCAGGAAGAAGGAATCCCAAGCATGATGGTGTGGTCAGCCACTGTGTTGGGAGGGAAGGAAGTAAGGTGGTTATGGATGCTGGTCAGTGTGTTGGTGCGGCAACAAGGAGTAGAGAGTTTTGACTTGGTGGTTCTATTTTTTTCTCTACAGTTGGCAGGGAGATGATCTCCAGAGAACAGGAAGGGAGATCATAGGACAACAAGTTAGAAAAGAATGGTCATCATGGAAATGGGAGAGAAAGCTAATCAAGAACAAAGAATTGCTGGGGAGGGTTGAGGGCTGAAGTGTAAGGTTGGAAACCAGCACCCTAATAGCTCCAGTCCAAGGGGTAGGTAACTTTATTCAGCAGTGCTCAGCAGCCCAGATGTCACAGCCAGGAAGGAGAATGCTTTTACTGACCTCAACAGGTGTCATTTAAGAACCGTGGACAGGAGAGTTGATATTGAGAAGAGTGATAAAAGATGGTTCATGGGGATTCCATATTGGATAGAGAAAGAAATGGTGACTGAGGGGAAGCATGAGGACAGATGAGAGAACTCCAGGGTTTGATGAAGTTAACAGCTGAAGCAGAAGTGAGAGTGGGAGAGGCAGAAAGCCATGAGGTGATCCACTGGGGTGGGCGTGTGAACTTAGGATTCCAGAGGTGGAGCTGTACTTAGCTAAGATGCTCTAAGAGTGTCTGAAGTACAGTGGGAATGAGTCCGCTGAGGAGGTGGTGACCCGAGCTTCTAGGGTTTGGGATGGGCATCATTGACATTGGGCATAGGAAGACTTGAGGTAGGAAAAACTGTCAGGGCTAGAGTCTGCAATGGAAGAGGAGGAGGGGGCCTGAGGTCAAGAAAAGTCAGGGTGAGGTTGGGGTGAACATTGATGAGTGCTTGATAAACATCTGATGAATACATGAATGCAGGAATCAGTGAATAAGTGAATGCATCACTCAGACCAATCTGGCACATTCTCGGAATATCTAGCATAAATCCTGAGATCCCAGAGGAAACACCAGGATTACAGAGGCCAGGTTAGGAGGAGTGCACAGGTCTCAGGTTATCATAAGAGTCAAACGTAGGCAATTCTTTTCAGCCTGTCTTATCTGAGAGGCTGTTTGAGCCCTCTAGACCTGCACGGGTTCAGTATGATAGCTACTAGCTCCTGGAGCTACTGAGCACTTGAATTGGGGCTAGTCTAAACCGAGATGTGCTGTCCACATAAAACACACACTGGATTTCAAAGACTTAGTACAAAAAAGAAAAAAAAGAACATAAAATATCTCATTTTAAAGTACTGATGATGTTGAAATGCCAATTTTTTGGATAGATGCATTTGAATAAAACATATTATTTTTTTTTAAAGATTTTATTTATTTATTCGACAGAGATAGAGACAGCCAGCGAGAGAGGGAACACAAGCAGGGGGAGTGGGAGAGGAAGAAGCAGGCTCATAGCGGAGGAGCCTGATGTGGGGCTCGATCCCATAACGCCGGGATCACGCCCTGAGCCGAAGGCAGACGCCTAACCGCTGTGCCACCCAGGCGACCCCAGAATAAAACATATTATTAAAATGAATTTCACCTGCTTTTTTTTTCTTTTTATATGAGGCTACTAAAATTTTTTAAAATAATTTTTTTAAAGATTTTATTTATTTATTTGACAGAGATAGAGACAGCCAGCGAGAGAGGGAACACAAGCAGGGGGAGTGGGAGAGGAAGAAGCAGGCTCATAGCTGAAGAGCCTGATGTGGGGCTCGATCCCATAACGCCGGGATCACGCCCTGAGCCGAAGGCAGACGCCTAACCGCTGTGCCACCCAGGCGACCCCAGAATAAAACATATTATTAAAATGAATTTCACCTGCTTTTTTTTTCTTTTTATATGAGGCTACTAAAATTTTTTAAAATAATTTTTTTAAAGATTTTATTTATTTATTTGACAGAGATAGAGACAGCCAGCGAGAGAGGGAACACAGCAGGGGGAGTGGGAGAGGAAGAAGCAGGCTCATAGCAGAGGAGCCTGATGTGGGGCTCGATCCCATAACGCCGGGATCACGCCCTGAGCCAAAGGCAGACGCTTAACCGCTGTGCCACCCAGGCGCCCCTAAAATTTTTTAAATTACATATGTAGTTCACATTGTATTTCTCCTGAACAGCTTGCTCTAGGCCTTGGCCAGTAGCTTCTGCAACCCTGAAAGGAAGGATTATGCCAGCCTGTATGAAGCACACGTTCTATCAGCAAATGAAAGGCAGCCATCTTGAACTTCCAAACATACCTGGTGACAGAAGTGAAATTTGAACCCGCAAGGGCTTACATTTCTTGTATACAGGAAATTTCCCTGGAAAAGAACATTTTGTATCCCTCAAAGTATTGCAAAGCCTTCCACTGACCCTACTAGACAGGGTCTGCATCCCTGCCACCACTCAGTGGTTGATCATCGCCTCCACTGTTATCACAGTTGGGATGAACTGAGGGACTCATCTGGTCTCTCTTCTGGAATATTTCTGATACGATGAGACTGCAGATGGTGCATATTGTACTTACACATTTCCTTCGACTGCGGAAGCCCAAGGCTGCTCTTCTCCAGGCCAAGTCTCCTTGGAATCTGCAGTGAGGGCTTGCTTAGCATTACAGTTTGGAATGCCCTAATTTCTGCCAGGGACTGTAAAAGATGACCCTACATTACCAGTAGCCAGAGCTGGTTTGGGTTTAAATTCAAACAAACAAACAAACAACAACAACAACAACAAAACAGTAAACACTAGCAGTTTACCCTAGGTTGGAGGAAACTGAGGCTCTAAGAGGTTCAGTAACCTGAGAGGTTCCACAGGTGGAAAGTTGGCAGAGCCAGGATCTGAACTCAGGTGGTCTAACTCTATCCTTGTGATGCTCACATCCCCCTACACTTTTCTACATAGCTGATTATGGATTAGGAAACAAAAAGAGGACAGTTTCGCTTACCTGGCCTCGGGGAAAAGCCTCTGAAAGAGTATGGCATCAGTTGGCCGGACACACTTTGCTCACTCATGCATTGAACGGCACAGTCTTTTAGCAGAGGTTCCCAAACTGTACACCAGCATAACTTGGTCCGTGTTAAGGGCCCCATTCCAGATCTGTTAAATCAGAACCCTGTGAGTAGGGCCTAGGGATTTGTATTTTTAAAACATTTCCAAGTGGATAAGGGAATCGTCATTTCACAAAATGATAAACACAGTGTCGAAGTAAGTACCTTGATTTAGGATCTGATTTAGAACTTGGACTTCTGGGTAACCATTGGGACAAAATGGAAGGAAGGTACAAGGAAGGTTTACTTCAGCCACCTAAAAGGAGTGGGCCTGGCCTTGGGGGCTCCTTAGGCAGAGCTAACATTTGTGAGCTAGTTTCTAAGAGGCTTCCCAACCTTCAGATTGCCCTTGGGACCCCTGCCTCATCTCAGGCAACGGGTGAGTGCTGTTACTCGAAGCCAGACTGACTCTCTCCTTCTTCTTCCTTTTAGCCTTTCAGTGTTAGGATGTACCCAGCTGGTCCTGGATCTGGTGACTCCCCAGAGGGCTTCCCTGAGCAACCGAGGCTCCAGCCACAAATCGGAAATCACACGGCTCAGACACTAGGTACTGAACTTGGGAGTATTACACATTCCTTGCTTCCCAGTGTGGCTGGGGTAGACCGAGGGGGAGGGATGGGGAAGGGAGACTCACAGAGGTTTTCGGGTAGCACAGAATCGACAGAAGACCTGGCCTTCATTTAGTGACATGTGCTGTGTTCAGTCAACAAAGATCTGATCCCTACTATGTGCCTGGCACCGTTGTAGGCACTAGAGAGACACCTCGATGGAAACCAACCAACCAACCAGACTCAGTCCCTGCCTTGCGGAGCTTTCCCCCCTGCCTTCTTGACTCCCTTACCAATGGGACACCCCCTTTTTTCCAGGTTAGGTAAAAAGAGGGCCCATATAGAATAGGATGGGAAAGGAGACAAAGGTGTGGACTTAATTTGTGACCTAGAATCTGAGCTGGGGAAGACAGCAGAATCAGGAAAAGGGAACAAATGGGTTAGAACGCGCGCTCTTCTCTGGGATGAGGAGAGAGATTATAGATGTCAGGGCAGTCAAAGTCCAGCCCCTCATTTTACAGATGAGGAAACTGAGGGGCAGGGAGGTCATAGTGCACCCAGGTGGACCCCTGGTTAGGTGGCAACAGTGGGAATGAAACTGTGGCCCTGGAATGATACTACGCAGCCTCCAGTGAGGCGCTTAATTTTCAAACTGGGCGCCTGGATGGCTTCGGGGAGCTAGGCCAGGCTGTTGCCACAGAAACGGGCTCCCCGCCCCTGCGGGCCCAGGCGTGGCACTGCGCTCCCAATAAAGTTGTTGTTGAAGCGCAACCCTACCACGTGAGCCGGCCCAGGGGCGGGGTCGGGGCCGGGGGCGGGGCCGAGCTGAGAGAGACCCAGCTGGCGCCCGTGAGAAGGGGAGGCGGGCGCGGGCGCGAGCGCGGCGGCTGGCCATGATCGCGTCGTGCCTGTGTTACCTGCTGCTGCCGGCCGCGCGCCTCTTCCGCGCCCTCTCAGGTACCGGCCCCGCGTCCTGACAGGCGGGTGCCAGGCCCGGGCCCACGTCGGCGGGGCCCCGCGGGGTCTGGGGCGGCGTGTGGCGCGTCGGGCCTCACGACCACCTTTCCCCGGCCAAGGTGTGGGGAGGCGGCCTCCGGTGCCCGTCCCGGACCCCACGAGGCCCGGGCCTGGCCGACGACCCTCGCGGGGGCCCCTCTTCCCCCCGCGCCTGTGGCCTGGTGGCGTTCGGCCACAGTTGACGTGGGAGGGGGCCGGCGAAGGGGCAGGAGCCGCCCTTCCCAGGCCCCGGGGGTGCACGGGTTTCAGGGGTCCGCGGAGTCACTGCCCTGGGGGGTCGGGGAGGCTTGGCAACTCGGGTCGAAGCGAAGCCCGAATTGTTGGGGGCGGGCGGTTTGTGGGCCGAAGACGTACCTGCACTTACCTGCCTCCCCCCGGGTTGCCCCACACTCACCTTTCCCAGCCGCCTCTCCGCTCTCCTGCCGAGTCTTAGGTTGAAAAACTGGTGCTCACAGCCCTGAAACCATTTAAACCCCTGCTTTGAAGCAGTGTCCCGTGCGTTTAGAGATGCGGCGGGGTGGAGCCAAAGCCCAGTTGGTACCTTAGAGAGAGAAGAGAGTTATTCTTTCACTTTTTCATGCTCTGCTTTCGCTGCCGTTCCCGAGGCTTTGAAATTCCTGAGGATCTTAGGAGACCATCCCTTCCCACGGAACTCCCAGAATGTTCTCTGGCAATTTAGAGGGCGGGACAGACCAAGAGCTACTTTCTTAGAAATAAGCGGTCAACTGCATTCTGTGCTTTTCCTTTCTGGAACTTTACACAATGTGTGTGAGTGTGTGAATTCATTTGTTTATTTCTGTGTGTCTGCCGCCGGAATGCAAGCTCCAGGAGGGCAGGACCGTGTCTGTTTTGCTCCCTGTATCTCCAGTGTTAGCACACTGCCCAGAATATAGTAGGCACTCGATTCAGGATGAGAAACGCCCGGAGGTAATTGTTTTCAGAGAATTAAAGCATATTCCTTTATCCATGTTGCTGTCATTTCTGGAGCGCTTCCGATGTCCACCATGGTAGCCTTAGTGACATATACCAGTCGACAGGTTTCTAGGCCAGTAGTCAGAATTCAGAGGTCTCAGAGGAGGGACCACCTCCCTCCCTCCCCTATTAAAGTAGTGTCACTTTTTTAAAAAACTTTGTGTATTTGGTTTTTACAGAAGATTTTCTTTCCCTTCCTCTCTTCCTCCCTCCCCTCCCTTCCTTCCTGCCTTCCTGCCTTCCCGCCTTCCCTCCTTCCTTCCTATAAAACAATTCTGTTGAAGAACCAACCACCACCACCACCAAAAATCTGCTAAATTTGAAAACAAGTAGCCTCACACACGTAAACCAGAGAACCTCTGCCATCTGGTATGCAGAGAATGTTTCAAGGGACAGGGAATTAGCAAATCCCTGAGATTAAAGCCCGCAACGTAGTTCGTGGGTTTAAAGCAGCGTTTCCCAATCTCAGCACTATTGATATTTGGGCCTGGGTAATTTGTTGTGGGGCCGTCCTTTGCACCGCAGGGTGTTCAGCAATATCCTACTCCACTAACCTCTAGATGCCAGTAGCATCCCCACAGTTTTGACAACCACTGTGTTTCCAGATAATACCAAATGTCCCCTGAGGGCAAAATTACCCCTGGTTGAAAACCACTGGTTTAGAGTGACGTAAATCCACATAGACTATAAATAAGATAGTGTCTTTTAACATTTGAACCATTTTGAAGCTTTTCTTGCCTTTTAAAAAATTGAGCTGATAAAATGAATCTCTGGTGATTGAGGGTGAGCGTGTCACTTGTCCTGTGCTGTAAATGAGTGATTTAGTGAGTGTGGGTGTTTGCTTGCACCAAAATACTGTGCTTGGAGTTTGGGGGCTCTAATTTTAGAGTTTTCCCACTTGCTTTCTTGCCTGTTGGCTGTCATTTGTGGCTGCTGTAGCAGAGAGATGACAGCTGTCTCTTGTTGGCACCTTCCGATTTACAGCCTCTGGTGTGTTATGGAATGGGAAGACTGATAACGAAGTTTGTTAAGATTTATGAATAGGATATATAGCTTCGAGAAAATGAGCAAGGGCCTTTGCTAAGAAGTAAATTGTATAGATTTCGAGACACCCTTTTTGTCTACTTAAGGACTTTTTCTTTTGGAATGTATTTATAGATTAGGGGATTTATAGAACTAGAAAGGCTCTTGGAGATTATGTAGTTCAAACTTCCCCTGTCCCCCCTTTACAGTCAAGAGTGGGTCCATCTCACTAGGGGCATTGTCCAAGGTCACATGGTTTGTTAATTTCAGTGCTAGGTCATAACTCACAGTTCTGATTCATGGTCAAGTGCTGGTTCAAATGTAATATGGCCCTTAGCAACAGAGAGTTGATGCTTAATAGGAGTCCCAACCTGTAGACAAAAGGGGGCAGTGGTTATATGTGACCATGTCTGTCCTAGATTACGTGGGACGACCATTCTTTCATTCACACACTGAATACGTATCAGATCCCTACCATACAAATTAGTTAATAGCACCTGGCACATAGTAAGCACTTTATGCTAATGACGATGGTGTTCCAGGCACTAAAATGGGCACGCTCAGTGATGGCACAACGATGAGCAAGGTGCATGTGATTCTTGCTTATATGGGACTTTCATTCTAGTTGGGAGAAGAGTATGGGTTCGGGGATGTTGTCATCTTATAACATGGTATTTTGGCTTGCTTCTTAGATGCTTTCTTCACATGTCGAAAAAATGCCCTCCTGGCGAAGAGCTCGTCCACCCAGGTAGAGGGCGACTTTGCCATGGCCCCTCGGGGGCCCGACCAGGAGGAGTGTGAGGGCCTGCTACAGCAGTGGCGAGAAGAAGGGTCGAGCCAGGTGCTCTCAACTTCGAGTGAGGGTCCCCTTGTAGATAAGGGACTAGCCCAGAGCAGCCTGGCGCTTCTGATGGATAATCCCGGAGAACAGGATGCTGCTTCAGAGGACAAGTGGTCCAGCAGGCAGCTGAGTGACCTGCGGGCAGCAGAGAACCTGGAGGAGCCTTTCCCCGAGATGCTAGGAGAGGAGCCACTGCCAGAGGTCGAGGGCCCAATGTGGGCAGCTGTCCCCATGCAGACCGGCCCCCAGTATGCAGACTGTGCTGTCCTCCCAATGGGTGCCCTGGCTGCAGAGCAGTGGGAAGAGGACCCCGCAGTGGTGGCCTGGAGCATAGCACCTGAGCCTATGCCCCAGGAAGAGGCTCCCATCTGGCCTTTTGATGGTCTGGGGCAGTTGCAGCCTCCCCCAGTGGAAATCCCATATCATGGTGAGTCTGACAACTGACTGACTGAGCCTCGGTGGCAGCTTGTCTCCAGTGTGAGCAGAGCCTATTGCTAAAGAGAAGATTCTCTGGCAGGGAGCTCTGTTGCTGTATTCTGTTTTTCTGAGAATCTTATAGTATCAGATCTAGAGGGGCCTTAGAGATTGTCTCATCCAGCCCTGTGGTCTTTCAGATGAAATAGCCATGGTGCAGAGAGGTAGTAGGACATGCCTGAAGTCATATAGCTAGGTAGAGTCAGAACTGAAAGCACATCCTTGTTCTGATTCTCCATATCGTTTCTAGTAGTGGTGGAGAGGTCTCAGGGCCTCCACACTGCCTCAACCAGAATTTAATCTTCTGGTTTATCTATGGTATATATTTGGCTTCCATTAAAATTTGAAGAATGAATTCTGTGGCTCAAATAGGTTTGGAATTCACTTTGCAGCTCCATGCTCTAGGGGAGATGGGGACATGTGGTTTATAGCCCCACAGGGTTTTTTGAGCTTAAAGGTTAGGAAACACGATGGATTACTGAGATTACTCTAGAAATGTCTTTAACCTCAGGTGACTATGAAGCACCTTGATCTGTGATTCTCCAGAGACCCATAGATTTATCAAAAGTGAGAAATTGTCAGCTTAGATTTATTGAACAGGTACTAGGTTCCAGGTACTGTGCTAGGTACAGTGGTGAACAGGCTAAGATTGTCTCTGGCATTATGGAGCTTATTATCTAGTCTGAAAATGTCCTAAGAGTGCTGCTCAAAGAGCCATAGAGAGGGATGGGTGGTAGGGAAGATGAGAAAAGGAACTTCGGGTACAGTCTCTCTGAGTCAGGGGTGGAGATGGCAGTGCCTGAGGATAACACGTACTCGTTGTGGACCTCTTCTTCCCAACCCCTTGCAGAAATCTTGTGGCGAGAATGGGAGGATTTCTCTACTCAGCCAGATGCTCAGGGCCTGGAGGCAGGGGATGGCCCTCAATTCCAGTTCACTCTGATGTCCTATAACATCCTGGCCCAGGACCTGATGCAGCAGAGCTCAGAGCTCTACCTGCATTGCCACCCGGACATCCTCAATTGGAACTATCGCTTTGCGAATCTCATGCAGGAATTCCAGCACTGGGACCCCGATGTGAGTGAGGAGGGGAAGAAGTGCCATGTTGTATTTGCTTTGAACCCCGTAGTTGTTTATAGGATTGGAGTTCTACCTAGGGCTGGAGCTTTCCTGCCTGAAGTAAGTGAGTTTTTGGCAGGTGCTGAGAAGACTCTGTGGGTACACACTTTCCAGCACCTTTATGCAGGGAGGGAGACTTGAGGGATTCAAGAAGTGGGAAAATCCAGTGCATGCATTTGGTCTACTCAGCTTAACTCTAGGCCTGACCTTGCTGGTGGTTGTCTGGGAAGATTGGCCCTGTGGGGAGTTTCAGTGTGACCCTGCCTGAGACAAGCAGCAACTTCCCACCTGGCCTCAGTGCCTGCTCCTAGGGTGGGAGTCACTTTCCAGCACTCTTGGTACTCTGGAGTGAGTCGTTTCCTTGTCAATTTCCCAGATCCTGTGTCTCCAGGAAGTCCAGGAAGATCATTACTGGGAAGAGCTGGAGCCTTCTCTGCAAATGATGGGTAATGCAGCTCCCTGGCTTGTTCATTGGTTCCTCCAGCCCTGTCTGCCTGAAGGCACCATCTTTTTCTTTTGCTTCAGTAAATCCTCAGTCTCATCTGTGCACTAGCTCCTCCTCTGTATGGATGAGAAAAAAAGAGTTCTGCAATTTTAAAGCGGTTCTGACATTTACTGCCATTTAGCCTTGAAGTAACCTGTGAGGCTGAGTTATTGTTATCCCCATTTTTACAATGAGGAGACTGAGGTTCTGAAAATATGTGTGACTTGCTCAAGGTCACCCAGGCTACAAAGCTAGTAGGCTGTGGAGCTGGGACTCTAATTTGTCTGACTTTAGAATCCATGCTTTTCCTATCCGGTTATATTGCTTCATACCCTTCTGTCCTACTTCCGCTTTGGCCACTCAGTCATCTGGTTATAACTGTAAGGGATCCTCTGCAGAACCAAGGAGTTGGCAAGGCAGGAACCCCCTTACTGAGCAGCAGGAGCAATGCCATAGGCGCACACGCCCCGGCTACTGTCACTGGTTGGAGGGATTCAGGCTTTGAGGACTCTGACCCATCTCCTTGGCCCGGTGTTCCTTGCAGGTTTTACCTGTTTCTACAAGAGGAGGACCGGGTGTAAGACAGATGGCTGTGCTGTCTGCTACAAGCCCACGAGATTCCGTCTGCTCTGTGCCAGCCCTGTGGAGTACTTCCGGCCTGGCTTGGAGCTCCTCAATCGGGACAATGTGGGCTTAGTGTTGCTGCTGCAGCCACTAGTCCCAGAAGGCCTGGGGCAAGTCTCGGTGGCCCCCCTCTGTGTGGCAAATACCCATGTCCTATACAACCCACGCCGGGGTGATGTCAAGCTGGCCCAGATGGCCATTCTCTTGGCCGAAGTGGACAAAGTAGCCAGGTTGTCTGATGGCAGCCATTGCCCCATCATCTTGTGTGGGGACCTGAATTCTGTTCCTGATTCACCTCTCTACAACTTCATCAGGGACGGAGAGCTCCAGTACCATGGGATGCCAGCCTGGAAGGTGAAATGGGAGAGGCCAGTGCGGGGGTGGGAATATGGCCAAGGAAGAGATTCAGGTATTGGCAACTAGGGCTGCTTCTGTGGCAGGGACCTCAGTTACACCTTCTCTGGCTCCCTCCAGCTTTTTCTTGTTCTGTTGAATAGTTTGTACTCAAGCCTGGAAGTTAGAAATTCCTGGGTGCCTTTGGCATCTTGGAATCCTTTCAGTTTTTATCATTAATTTTTAGTTTGTAAATAATATAGAAGTACATTCTTGCAAGAATTCAAACATTGTAAAATAAGACCAACCCCCCTTTATTACTTACGTTCCTTACCTTTCCCTTTAAAGTGAAGTAGTAACTGTTTGAAGTTTGGTGGTGGTCTTCCAGAATATTCTGTATGCATTTACAGTGATATCTATGTTCCTATGATACTGTAATTATCATTTACATTTATTAGGCACTTATTGGGTTCCAGGTGCTGTTTTAAGCACTTCACATGTATTAACTCACTCAACTTCCATAGTTTCTATCATTGCTTCCATTTTTTAAGTGAGGAAACTAAGGCGTGCAGAAGTTTGGCAGTTTGCTGGTTCTGGGCTATACAGGTAGCTAGTGGTGGAGCCAGGATCCCATGCCCTCCAGTACTGTGCTGTGATTGCTTCTGATGGCTGATATATGATCTACTGTGTGTGTGTTTATAAACATATTAATGTATGTTTCATTCTGTAGCTTGGTTTTTTCACTCAACAGTGTATATATGGATCTATCTCATTCCTTTTAACCACTGAATGTTGATAGCATAGATATCTCATAGTTTTATCCCATTTAGCCCTGCCTATGGACATTCAGCTTGTGCTGATTTCTTTATATGTCACTTAATCTCCCTGTTCCTCTGTTTGGCCACTACTATCCAACTTACTGCTTTAGCTTTTGGCAAGGCACAATGGAGAAAGGACACAAAATGGCTGAATTATCGTTGAGCACTTTGGGCTTTTATTTTAATGAGGTTTCTCAAGTGCCAGCAATATCCTGGTTCCCATGTGTGCGGAGAAAGGTCTTATCCTGCCGGAAAGCTGCTATAATCAAGGAGCTCAGAGAATGGGAAAAAGAATTTACTAAGTGCTTACCATGTGACCAGTGCCATTAGGCATGGTGATTAAGAGCCAAATAGTCCTGAGTTCCAATCCCTGCTCTGCTACCTTGTGCAAGTTACTTAACTTCCTTAAGCCCCATGCGCCTCATCTATACACTAGGGATACAAGGGGACCCACTTCAGAGGGGTTTTTTGGTGGTTGTTTGGCAGATCAAATATAAGAACGCATGGTAAATTGTTTTCTCAGTTCCTGCTTCAAAGAAAGCAGTCAACCATTAGTTGTTATTATCAAGATTCTTAATTGTATATGGTATTATTATCCCATTTTATAGTAGAGGATATTGAACCCTAGAGAGTTAACTAACTTGCCCAAAGTTACACAGCTAGAAAGTGGCCATTAAATTTTAGGTCTGTCTTACTTGAGATGGCATGTTGAAAATTTATGTCATTCAAGGGCAGAGAGATTGTATCTATCATTGCACTCTCCCCAACACTTAGCTAGTGTCTTGCCCATAGCTGGCATTCAAATATTTGTTGTTGTTAGATGAAATAAAGGGAATTTTGCTACACACGGTGGAGATATGCAGGTGACTGACGGTACCCAATGTTTCCCTACGACGTTCTGTCCATTCCTAGGCTGCTCATTGACTTTGACCAAGGATGGTGATGTAGATACGGTAAAGTTCTTTGTTGCATTTCCCATTTGCTTTGACCCTGTGGTTTCCTCATGATGGACTCAAGATGCTAGACCTTGATCCAGAAGATCCAAAGATCAGGATAAACCTCTTCCCACTGCAGATTAAAGCCCCTGAAAGTTGCTATTCCCTCTGGAGACTCATGTAGACTTTTCTGAGGTGAAATTTAGGGGACTATATATTCATACAGTTCTATTCTCTTTGACTCACATACCTCATTCTCTTAGCCTTTGTTTCTGCTTCGAGGACATTTCAGTGCTTCTAGTTTAAAAAAAAAAGGTTTTAATTAGCTCCTTATTTTTAACCTTTCCCTGAGACTGACGTGTTTTGCTTATAATATGTATACAGTATGTGATTGTGTGCGTGTGTGTCTGTATGTCCCAAATCATGGGCTGTTTTCTTTTTCCGTCTTGGTATCTTCATTCCCCCTGTTCTTTCCTTCTAGGTGTCTGGACAGGAAGACTTCTCCCATCAGCTTTACCAGAGGAAGCTGCAGGCCCCACTCTGGCCCAGCTCCCTGGGCATCACTGACTGCTGTCAGTATTTTACCTCCTGTCACCCCAAGAGAGCAGGTGAGCCTGTGCCACATTCTTGGTTGGCCTCTGTGCCCATTTTGGGAGAAAGCTGGTATTTCAGTGACAAGAGAAAATGTAATTTCCTCAATTCTCTTAGCAAGTTCCTTTGTTTTTCCCATTGTCCTCGTGACCTCCCAGTGAAATGGACAACTTTGGATCCTATCTGTTGGAAAATCAGCTTGTCTTCAGAGCCAGGCTTCCTCTGTGTCCCTACACCGGAAGCTTCTCAGTATTAAGGCGGTTTCAGCATGCGGCTTCTTTTCCTTTCGCTCACTATATGGCTTTTCCTGGTTTGCAGAGAGACTAAAGTATAGCCGAGACTTCCTGCTGCGATTCCGTTTCTGTGACATCGCCTGTCAGCGACCAGTAGGACTGGTTCTTATGGAAGGAGTGACAGATACGAAGCCAGGTAATGGAAACTGAGCTTGTTTTCTTGGTCTTCTTTCCTCTTCACCCCTGATATTTGTCAGTTACGTGGTTTTTTAGTCTTTTTGTAGGTATAATTCTTAAGGTCAGCTTCTGGTAATGAGCATGCTTAGGAGGAAGGTCAGTGGAGTTCTGCGGCCATATGCACGCATAGATGTGCAGCACAGTGAGAACGTGGACCAGAAATCAAGAGACTTGAGTTCCAATCATCTCTGAGACCTTGAATGAGGCATGTAACCTTTTTAGGCTTAAGTTGCTAATAACCAATGTGTGTACAGCATATAGGGAAGATACACATGACAGGGTTTGAAAATCATAAGGTGACAGGAGTCCTGCTTGTGATAAAAAGTTACTCCTACTGAGAACTCCTAGATCAAACATGGCAGAGTGTACTTGACATTCTCCCCTTCTTGTCTCTGAAACCGTTCCAAAGCAATAAGTAGAATGGAAAAAAGCAATGCAAACTCCATCTGTGAGAAATCTAGGAGATCTGAATGTGTCTGAAACCATGAATCACAGCATAGGTAGATGGCTGCAGGAAGCTCTGGAGAAGTATGGAAGGACTTACCTGGGGACTATATCGATCTCAACAAAGAACCAGCACAGTGCATTTCTCCAAGGTGAGGAGTGTACCTTAATGCACAAAATTAAAATCCCTTGTTTCGTCAGCAAGAATAGGATGCACAGGTTGTGACAGGAGATTGTCTGAACCTGTTTTGGTCTTAACAGGCACTGGAGAAAAGCCTGATCAAGGAATCAAGCCCTATTTGCATTAAGCAGTCTGTATGAGTGGCAGGAGGGGCGATGAGACACTTACAGAGCTGCGTTTTGCTTTTGCCTTGGGAGAAGTAAAGATTCAAAGGACTCATATATAACCCTGTGTCATCAGGAATATTGCTGTTACTGGGAATGCATACCCAGTTCTTCCCTTAGAGAAGCTGTACAAGATAGCTTGTACAGAAAAACCTCAACTAATTCAAAGCCGGGCTGCTTAAAAGGAACCGGCATGTGAGCTGTGCGAGAATACTGGAAGAAAGAAAGCAGGAAGAACGGAAAAACCAATGGCAGATAAAGAATGCTTACCTCAAAGATAAAATTGTTTTCATGAAGCATATGAAAAAGTGTGACTATTTTCCCATGAATAAAAAACTGAAGCAATTGCCTTTATAAAATAAGTTCAGGCACTTTGCAGGACACCAGAAGATGAAATGGAAGCTGCAGAGCTGGGAAAGAATAAAAAATTTAAAAATCACATGAAATGAAGACAAAATTGGGTTCAGCATAAGAAGGAATAGGAATAGATACTGCTGAAAACAGGCCAAGAGACAGAAGCCATGAAAGAAAAAGCAAAATAAAAAGGAGGTAAAAGGATAAAAGGGATTAGAGAGAAATGATAGTAGTGGAAGATAAGGAAACTCAACATACATGTAATTGGAGTAAACCAATATAACGGCACAAAAGACGTAAAGGTATTATTCAAGGAAGATTTTCCCAAAATTAAAAGATTTGAGTCTTCAAATTGAGAGAATGTACTATGTTTCAGTAAAAAATGACATAGGAGATCAACAGTAAGACATTTTACTGAAGTTACTAGAAGCCAGAGACAAAAGAATCCTTTGGGCAGTTGAACCAAAAAGATGGGGCTGCTCTGAAGGGTAAAAATAACCAGGTTGGCTTCAGACTTCTTAGTTATCATTCAACTCTAGAAGACAGGAGAACAAGGCTTCAAGGAAACAAGGTGTGATTCAAGAATTTCAGACTCAACCAAAAGCTTTTCTTAACCAAACTGCTAGAACAATCTAAAACAACCGAGAAGTGACTGGAAAAGCTATATTAGAAGGACTGGTGATAAGCAATGGATTTATTTTTTCTTGTACAAATTTGATTTGAATTGGCATTTTGCACAAAGCAATGAACATTTCAGTGGCTCTGTTTTTTTTTTAAATTTAATTGCAAAGCTAAATCTATTATATAGCTGTAGCAATAGCAATAATGGTAATGATGGCCCCCATGCATGAAGCAGCTAGCATGCTCCAGGAACTGAGAGGACTGCTGGTGTTAAGTGGGCTCAGGCAGAGAAGCAGTGGCTCAGTATTTTATAATTACGAAATCCTAAAGTTAAAGCAGTAGTAGGACCCCACATTTCATGTTAAGAATACATTATTAAAAACCAAAACAAAACAGTATTGTATTTGAAACATAAAATAAGCATTTCAATTTAATAACAAAATTAAACTTTTTAAAACACATACTGACAGTCACTTTGTAAGTAGAATCATTATGTATGGGGAAAATATCCACTTCACTAACAGTGCAAAATAATAGCAGTATTTTCAAAATTGAGGTTAAATTTGGGTAAACATACCCATCCACTATAAGTGTAGTTACCCTCTATCACCCTACAAAGTTGTTACAATATTGACTGTTCCCTACGTTGTACTTTTCATCCCCATGATTTACTTACTTTATAACTGGAATTTTGTACCTGCTTTGCCTCTCCCTCACCCCCGCCCCTATGTCAACCACTAGTTTGTTCTCTGTATTTATGAGTCTGTTTCTATTTTGTTCTTGTTTGTTTTGGTTTTGAGATTCCACATGCAAGCGAAATCATATAGTATTTCTTTCTCTCTAAGTTATTTCACTCAGAATGCCCTCTAGGTCCACCCATGTTGTCACACATGGCAAGATTTCATTCTTTTTATGGCTGAATAATATTCCGTATTTGTGTATGTGTGAGTACACTGTATGTTCTTTATCCATTTATCTGTTGATGAACACCTGGGTTGCTTCTATATCTTGGCTATTGTAAATGAGGCTGCAGTAAACATGGGTGCATGTATCTTTTTGAATTAGTTTTTTTTTTTTTTAAGATTTTATTTATTTATTTGACAGAGAGAGACAGACAGCGAGAGAGGGAACACAGGCAGGGGGAGTGGGAGAGGAAGAAGCAGGCTCCCAGCGGAGCAGGGAGCCCAATGCGGGGCTCAATCCCAGGACTCCAGGATCACGCCCTGAGCCAAAGGCAGATGCTTAACGACTGAGCCACCCAGGCGCCCCTTGAATTAGTATTTTTGTTTTCTGTGGATAAACACCCAGAAGTGGAGTTATTAGGTCATGTGGTATTTCTATTTTTTTGAGGACCTTCCATACTGTTTTCTGTAGTGACCAGTTTATATTCCCACCCACAGTGCACAAGGGTTCCCTTTGCTCCACATTCTTACCAACACCTGTTCTTCTTGTCTTTTTGATACTAGTCATTCTTACTGGTATGAAGTGATATCTCATTGTGGCTTTGATTTGCGTTTCCCTGATTATGAGTGATGTTGAGCATCTTTTCATGTTTTTGTTGACTATCTGTATGTCTTCTTGGAAAAATGTTTATCTCATGAATATCTTTTAAAGACTCCAAATCTAAAAATCTACCACCATTTTTATACCAAGTTGAAAGGCTTAAGTGCAACAAGGAGATCGATAATATGTGATCTTTTTTCTAGAGGATGTGTTTAGATGTGCTAACAAATAATATTTCCAGTCTAATACTAGAGTCATGCAACCCACTGATACACATCAGAACTTGCTGACTTGACTGTGGCCCTGATTTTACTAGGCAGCATGTGAGTTGCAAAAGGAGCTGCAGTGCTAGGTGGTGATGGTCTAACCTTGCCACAGGCTGACATTGCATGACGCCGGAGAATTCTGCATTGTCCAATTGTGTAATAAAAACATTGTAATTCTCACTCTCCCCAACTCCCTTTGTGGGGAAATAATTCATGAGAAGGGAATCTAAATTTTAAGTCCCCTTCTTGTAAACATTGTCCATTACTAATGATTTCTTCTTTCCAGTATGATCTTAAAGACACTGGAAGGGGGTTACTGATTTTCTTTCTCATGACCACTTGCCCGTTTCCATTGAACTCTGGACCTTCAGGTCTTTTAACAAATAACAACAAACCATGTGCCCAATACAGTACATTATAGAAAAAGCAATTGCTAATAGATGATTTTTGTAACCACTATTTACAGACTGACCAGATGGTCACAGACCAAAAGCTGTCTGATCAGTTTTCTAACCGGGAAAGTTCTGAATCCAACTTCTCCACTGGCCCATGCCTGGACACAATTTATCCTCTTCCCAAGTACTTGCAGAAGAACTTACTAGTTTGACTGCTCCCAGTGCTGACTGGGTCAGGAAGACACTGCAGCTTCTGTAGAGGCAGCTGTGGCCCATGTGCTCATCTGGCCAGGTGGGGCACGCAGAGACCTCTAGTCCTCTGTGACTGCCGGAACAGCGCTGTTTGTACACAGTGCTGCGTGGACAGAACCTGGCGTTGAGGGAAACCATTTTTAGTATCCTGCTGCTCACTGAGATTTTTCTGGTGTATTGTAATGGTAGAAGATACAACTCAAAATGAAGATATTAGCATTATAAATATTTAAGCTCCAAATAACATTACATCAACAATCATGAAGTGAAAGTGCAGGCTTAACAGGAACAGTAGTCAGAAAATAACTAATGGTAAAGGGTTTTAATTCATACCTGTCTTAGCCCACAACAGATCAAGTAGAAAAAAGATAACTAAGAATATGGAAGACTTCAGTAACATGTTGAATATGGCAAATCTGATTGATGCATATCAAACTCTGAATCTTGAGCAAAGACATCTTTTTAAATATTCATAGGAAATTCTTAAGAATTAGACCACCAAAAAAACCTCAATAAATCTCAAATAGTCGAAGTCATACAGTCTTTCTCTGATCACACATGCAGTACAAATAGAAATTAGAAACAAAAAAGAAAACATTATCACCTGGATATTTAGAACATTTCAAACAACTTTTGAGTCAAAGGTGAAATTTAAGCTAAAATTGCAGAATATCTAGAAAATAATAATAACGAAAGTACCATATATTTGTGGGATATAGCTAAAACAGTGTTCAGTGAGGGGCGCCTGGGGGGCGCAGTCGTTAGGCGTCTGCCTTCGGCTCAGGGCGTGATCCCAGCGTTCTGGGATCGAGTCCCACATCGGGCTCCTTCACTGGGAGCCCGCTTCTTCCTCTCCCACTCCCCTGCTGTGTTCCCTCTCTCACTGGCCGTCTCTCTGTCAAAATAAATAAATAAAATCTAAAAAAAAAAAAAAACCAACAAAAAAACAGTATTCAGTGAAAAGTTCACAGAATTGTATAGAGTATTTAGAATCACAGAATTACATTAGTAGATAAGAAGAGATAAAAGTAAGTAAATCACATGTTCAGCTTAGGAAGTTAGAAAAAAAGAACAAGTAAGCTGGAAGAAAACAGAAGATACAAATGGGAATAATGTAGAAAACAGAAAAACAGTGAAACTAATAAATTTTAGGAGTTTGTTGTTTGGGCAAAAAAGCAGCTGTCAGTTAGGTAGGCCCATTAACTAACCTATTGCAAAGGTCAGGGAAGGAACAAGCAAAAGTATCCAGATGCAGAATAATTAGTAGGATTATAAGGGGGTTCTTGGCCCAGCGAAGTGCAAAAGAAATTAAAAACTTAGATGGCATATATTAATTATAGAAAATGTATTTTAGTAAAGTTGGTTACAGAGGAGAGAGAGAATCTAAGTAGGGAAGAAATACATAAAGTTCTCAGAGATGTCCCACAAAAACACCAGGCTCAGATTGATTGGAGAATGTTATCAAACCTTTAAAGAACTTGTAATTTCATTACTATTTAAATTATTACAGTGCACAGAGGAAGAAAGGAGCTGGTTATTTTTATGCAACAAGTATTTTGACACCGATATCTGACAACAATTATACAGAAAAAACTATCGATGCTAAAATTCTCCACTTAGGAATACTGATGCAAAAAAAGTTTAAATAGAAGATCAGGAAACAGTCTAGCAGCACACTGAAAGAGCAGTATACCATGACCAAATGGAGTATATCAGAAATACAAAGATTGTTTGATATTGGGAAATTATAACTTAACATACTAATATATATGAAATCTATTAAAATATATGAAGTGCATCCTACAGATGTCCAAGAGACTGTTAAAATTCAACCTCTATTCTAGATTCTTTTTAAAAGACCCCACTTAAATCGAGGAAAAACTAGATACAGGCGTACCTTGTTTTACTATGCTTCCCTTTATTGTGCTTTGCAGACGTTGTGTTTTTTACAAATTGAAGATTTGTGGCATCCTTGCGTTGAGCCAGTCTATTAGTGCAATTTTTCAAACACCATTTGTTCACTTTGTATCTGTCACATTTTGATTATTCTCACAATATTTCAAACTTTTTCATTATATTTGTTATGGTGATCAGTGGTCTTTGATATTACTATTGGAATTGTTTTGGAGGGTCATGAACCACACCCATATAAGATGGCAAACTTAATCGGTAAATATTTTCTGTGTTCTGACTGCTCTACCAACCAGCCATTCCCCTGTCTTTCTCTCTCCCTCTCCTTAGGCGTCCCTGTTCCCTGAGACAAAACAATATTGAAGTTAGGCCAAGTAGTAACCCTACAATGGCCTCTAAGTGTTCAAATGAAAGGAAGAGTCGCATGTCTCCCACTAAATCAAAAGCTAGAAATGATTAAGCTTAGTGAGCAAGGCATGGCAAAAGCTGAGACAGGCAACAGCTAGGCTTCTTGCCCCAAACAGCCAAGCTGTGAACGCAAAGGAAAAGTTCTTGAAAGATAGGAAAAGTGCTACTCCAGTGATCACATGAGTGGTAAGAAAGCAAAACAGCTTTACTGATGATATGGAGAAACTTCTAGTGGCCTGGATGGAAGATCAGCCTAGCCATAACATTTCCTTAAGCCAAAGCCTAGTTCAGAGCAAGGCCCTAATTCTCCTCAATCCTGTGAAGGCTGAGAGGTGAGGGAAGTGCAGAAGAAAAGTCTGAAGCTAGCAGGGGTTGGTTCGTAATGTTTAAGGAAAGACGCCATCTCCGTAGCATCAAAGTACAAGATGAAGTAGCAAGTTATCCAGAAGATCCAGCTAAAATAGTTGATGAAGATGGCTACACTTAATGGATTTTCAATGTAGATGAACAGTTGTCTATTGGAAGAAGATGCCATCTGGGACTTTCATAGCTAGAGAGAAGTCAGTGCCTGGCTTCAAAGCTTCAAAGGATAGGCTGACTCTCTTGTTAGGGGCTTTCACAACTTTAAGTTGAAGCCAGTGCTCGTTTACCGTTCCAAAAATCCTAGGGCCCTTAAGAATTATGCTAAATCTATGCTGCCTGTGCTGTCTAAATGGAACAGCAAAGCCTGGATGAGAGCACATCTGTTTACAGCATGATGTACTAAATATTTTAAGCCCACTGTTGAAACCTACTGCCCAGAAAAAAAGATTTCTTTCGAAATATTATTGTTCATTGAGAATGCATCTGGTCACGCAAGACTCTGAGGGACATGTACAACAAGATTAACGTTGTTTTCATGCCTATTAACGTAGTATTCATTGTGAAGCCCATGGATCAAGGAATGATTTTGACTTTCAAGTTTTATTATTGAAGAAATACAGTCTGTAAGGCTATAGCTCCTGCAGATAGTGATTTCTCTGATGGATCTAGGAAGAGTAAATTGAAACCTTCCGGAAAGGATTCCTTGTTCCGGATGCCGCTAAGAACATTTGTGACTCCTGAGAAGAGGTCAAAATACCAACATTAATTAACAAGAGTTTGGAAGAAGTTTGATTCCAGCCCTCAGGGATGACTGTGAGGGCTTCAAGACTTCAGTGGAGGACGTAACTGCAGATGTGGTGGAAACAGGAGGAGAACTAGAATGAGAAGTGGAGCCTGGAGATAGGACTAATTGCTGCAATCTCAGGATAAAACTTTAATGTATGAGGAATTGCTACTTTTTTTTTTTTAAGATTTTATTTATTTATTTGAGAGAGCGAGCACGCAGAGAGGGAGAGGGACAAGCCGACTCCTGTGGGGATCCCAGGACCCTGAGATCATGACCTGAGCCAAAACCAAGAGTTGGATGCTTAACTGAGCCACCCAGGTGCCCCCAAAATATTTAGAATATGATAAAAACTTAGTTGATAAGGCAGTGGCAGGGTGTGAGAGGATTGGTGCCAATGCAGAAAGAAGTTCTCGAGGCAAAATCTCAAACAGTGTCACATGGTACAGAGAAATCGTTTATAACCACCACCCTCATTAGTCGGCAGCCACCCACATTGAGGCAAGAGCCTCCACCAGCAAAAAGATTATGACTTGCTGAAAGTTCAGGTGATGGTTAGCATTTTTTAAAAGCAATAGAGTATTTTTAAATTAAGGTATGTACATTGTTTTTTTAGATGCAATGCTATTACACACTTGAAAGACTACAGTATGGTATAAACATAACTTTTATATGCACTGGGAAATCAAAAAAATTAAGTTGACCAGCTTTATTGGGGTATTTACTTTACTGCCGTGGTCTGGAACTGAAGCCACCATATCTTTGAGTTTTGCCGGTAATCCCTTACACCATTAAAATGATCTTGGTCAGTGGGAGTGCATCGTGGCAACAGTGTACCATAGAGGTGAGGAGTAGGAGGAGGGAGTGGAGCCACTGCAAGCCTGCAGATTAGAAACCAAAACCAAACCACATTTATCTCAGCTCCACAAATCAGCATCTGGCTTAACAAAGACACTGTAGTAGCATTCCTGTCAAAGTCAGGAATAAGACAAGGAGGACCACTCTCATTATTCAGCCATATTCAAAGATGCCAGCCAACAGATTTAGAAACAGAAATGCAGGTAAGAAAACAGAAGTAACAAAATGGAGAGGAGGGGTTAATTACTTGCTGCTCATATTGTTAGCTAACTGGTGATCCAAGAGAATCAACTAACAACTATTGCAAGCATTAAGATAATTCTGGAAATAGCAGGTACAATATGAATATACAGAAATACAATAGTATTCATATATAAAAATAAGGACATATTTGTTAAAAGATAATAATGAAAAAAAAAAGACCCTATTTATAATACCAACAAAAAGAAAAAAATCAACAGGGAAAATGTAAAGTATATAAAGGAATATTCCATTTAATCTGAATTATTAAATTCATTGGCATGAAGTTCTCTATAACATGTACTTACCCTTTTTTAAAGAAACAGCTTTATTGTGATGAAATTCATATACCATAAAATCTACCCATTTAAAGTGCATAAACCAGTGGCTTTTATTCTATTCAGAATTGTGTATACATCACCACAATCTAATTGTAGAGCGTTTTCATCCCCCCGGAAAGGAACCCTGTATCTATTAGCAGTCATTGTCCATTCATCCCTCCCTTGTGAAACATTAATTGAACATGACAATACAGGTTTCTGGACACTCAGTTCTATTCCATTCACTATATGTCTATCCTTATGCCAGTACCACAGTGTCTTGATTATTTTAGCTTTGTATAAGTTTGAAATAGAGAAGTTACATCCTATAACTTTGTGGGGTTTCAAGATTATTTTGTTTATTCTGAGTCCCTTTCATTTCTATATGAATTTTAGGATCAGCATGTCAATTTCTGCAAAGAAGCTAGTTGGGATTTTGATAGGGATCTAGAAAGCTGTAGATCAGTTTGGGAGGTACTGCCATCTTAATACTATTATGGTCAATGAACATGAATGTTTTTCCATTTAGATTTTTAATTTCTTTCCATATTTTGTAGTTTCCAGTGTGTAAGTCTTACACTTTTGTGAAATTTATTACCATTTTATTCATTTTGATGATACTGTAAATGGAAATGTTTTCTTAATTTCATTTTTGGATTTTTTACTGCTAGCGTATAGAAATGCAATTTTTGTAAATTGACCTTTTGTATATTGCAGCCCTGAGAACTCATTTATTCTAATAGTTTTTTAGTAGTTTTCTTAGGATTTCTGTATAAAAGATCATGACATCTTGCAAACAGAAACAGGATTACTTCTTCCATTCTAATCCGGATGCCTTTTATTTCTTCTTCTTCCATGATTGTCCTGGCTAGGCCTCTCTAAAGTTGAGTGGTGAGAGTGGACATCCTTGTTTTGTTCCTGATCTTAGGGTTAGAGCTTTTAAGTGTGTTGTGAGTTAAGTGTGATGTGAGCCCTGGGGTTTTTGTGGATTCCCTCTATCTGGTTGGGGAAGTTCTCTTCTGTGTTTAGTTTTTTATGTTGCTTTTTCTGCCCCCGTAAAGCAGTGTTGAATTTTGTCAAATGGTTTTTCTCTGTGTGTTCAGATGATCATGTGGGTTTTATCCTTCAGTGTTCTGTTAATATAATGTATTACGTTAATTGATTTTCAGATGTTAAACCAACCTTACATTCCTAGGATAAATTATACTTGGTCATAGTATAGAATCATTTTTATATTTTGCTAGATTTGGTTTGCTAATACATTGTTCTTTTGGTGTTCTGAGACTTAATTTTCAACATGGGGAAGTGGGAGGGGGTTACACTCAACTCAATTTTGACACCATCTATCCAGAGATAGCACCAGATTCCACAGGTGAAATAAAGACTCAGTCCTGTAAGACTGCCCCTACTCCCCAACTTCAGACATCAGTCATAAGCCCAGCCTGTGCTTCTAACAACCCCCTCCTTGCACTTTAGATAGCAGTCATAAGTCCAGGTTGTTAACTACTTTCTGACCAACTGGCTTTTATAAATCAGAGGTTCCCAAGACCCCTCTCCTTCCTTGGGTTTAATTAATTTGCTATAATGGTTCACAAAACTCAGAGAAACATTTTTCTCACTAGATTACCCGTTTATTATAAAAGGATAAAACTCAGGAACAAGCCAGATGAAAGAGACTCATAGGGCAAGGTATTTGGGAATCTTCCTTGCCCTCTCTAGGCATGCCATTCTCCCCAGATCTCCACGTATTCACCAGCCCAGAAGCTCTCTGAAGGCTTTATTACGCAGGCGGGATTGATTTAATCATTGGCCATTGGTGATTCAAGCTCCAGCCCCACTCCCCTCCCAGGAGGTTTAGGGAGTTGGGACAGAAAGTTCAAATCCTGTAGTAACAGGTTGGTTCTTCTGCCCCCATCTTTAGGTGCTTTCCAAAAGTCACCTCATAATATAACAAAAGACACCTTTATCACTCTCATCTCTTAGGAAATTCTAAGGGTTTGGGGAACTATGAGTCAGGAACTGTGGACAAGACCAAATATATATTTCTTATAAATTATGATATCATAGTCATTGAAGAATTTTGCATGTACAAGCACAGAGGATATTGTTCTGTAGTTTTCTTCATGATGTTTTTATCTAATTTTGACTAACACCTTGCAGCATGAATTGGGAAGTGTCCCATCTTAATTTTTGGAAGTGTATATGAAATATTTGTATTACTTCTTCTTTAAATGTTTGGCAGAATTCACCAGTGAAGCCCTCTAGTCCTGGGCTTTTCTTTGTGGGAAATTTTTAAATTACTAATTCAATTTCTTTACTTGCTTATAGGCTATTCAGTTTGTTTATTTTTTCTTGAATCAGTTTACATAGTTTGTGTCTTTTTAGAAATGTGTCCACTTCATCTAAGTTATCAAATTTGTTGGTATACAGTTGTTTATATTATTCTCATAATTCAAAAATTTCTGTAGGGTTGGTAGTGGTGGCCCTTCTTTCATTCTTGGTTTTAGTAACTGGAGTGGTTTTTTTTCTTGTTCAGTATAGCTAAGGGTTTGTCAATTTTGTTGATCCTTGTTACCCTGTTGTCTTAGTCAGTTTGGGCTATTATAACAAAATACCACAGCCTAGATGGTTTATCAACAACAGAAATTTATTTCTCACAGTCCCGGAGCTGGAAGTCTAAGATCAGGGTGCCAGAATGGTCCGGTTCTGGTGAGGGCCCTCTTCTGGGTTGCTGAGTGCTAACTTCTTGTGTCCTCATGTGGTGGAAAGAGGGTGAGGGAGTTCTATGGGATCCAAACCTTTTATAAGGGTGTTAATCGAATGTGCAAGGGCTCCACCCACATGACCTAATTACCTCCCAAAGGCCCACCTCCAAATACCATTTCACTGGGGGGTGGGATTTCGACATACTTTGGGGAGACACAAACATTCAGTCCATAACACTTATTAATGTTAGTAGGATCTGTAATAATATCCCCTTT
This sequence comes from Ursus arctos, assembly GCF_023065955.2. Classification (NCBI taxonomy): domain Eukaryota; kingdom Metazoa; phylum Chordata; class Mammalia; order Carnivora; family Ursidae; genus Ursus; species Ursus arctos. The sequence goes on from NW_026622930.1 coordinate 24,522,752, forward strand.
CTTTCCTGATACCAGAAATGTATATCTTTTTTCTTCATGTATGTGCGTGTACTTATTTATGTGTATTTAAGAATGTATACATAGTGTGCATACATATGTATGTGCACACTATGTACACACACAGCAGATGGTATGTGATAGAAAATCTTCGAAGGAATATACCAGGGATTTGGTAACATTGGTTGCCTCTGGAGAGGGAAACTGAGTGGCAGGAGCCCCAGAGTGTGAGGGATCATTTCACTGATATTTTTCTCTACATTTTGATTTTTGTACCATGTAATTCTATTACCTAAAGAATACATTTAAATAAATTTATTTCTGAAGAATACATTTAAATAAATTATTTGAAAAGGTGCTGAGTCAAGGAAGAAATGTCTGTGTTCAAGGTCTCTAACTGCCTTCCTACAACTCTTCCATTGTTTTCTTTGTCCCATCACCTCTTCTCTTTTCCTTTCCTCTTTTGGAGCAATCTGGTCAAGGATCTGAGAGGGATTCCAGGGTACAAAGTTCTGGCCCTGCTTCACTATCTGGGAATAATAAAACCTTTTCTCTCTGGTCTTCTACAGAGCGACCTGCTGGCTGGCCCCAGTCTGTCCTTGAGGAAGACACTTTGGAGCCTGAGCCTGTCTTCCCCAGGTGATCTTCCTTCCGGTTCTCTGCGGCTTGCTTTCCAGCCCCCATCTGGGTGAATGAGAGAGATTCTCATTGGCTTTCCTGAGGCTGATTTGGGGGGCGCCTTTTGCTGAGGTCTCTCTTCTCCCAATACATGCTAAGCTTTTGGAAGGGCTGGTGTGCAGAGGCCAGAGGTGACCCACCTAGGTTCTTGCAGATGAAGAGCCCATGCACTTGTCCTCAGGGAGTAAGGCTTCACAGAAGAACTTGCTGACCCCTGGACAGGTTATTAGGTACACTTCACCAGGTAATAAAAGGAGAGTGGGGGTGGGGTGAGGAAGGACAGGGGGACTGCATATAAATGTGTCTGTTTCTAGGCTAATTTTAGCTAAGACCATCCACCTCTTAATACAATGGGAAGGAATTTGATGAGATGGAGTTATCTGGGATAGTCCCTTAAAAAAAAAACCCATAGAGGAAGTGACTTTGAGAAAAGTTCAATAATGCTTGTTGACTGACCTCTTCCCCTTCATCCCTACAGGACTGTAGGCACCATCCAGCACTGCCTTCACCTGACTTCAGTATATACTCATTTCCTGCCCCAGCATGGCCGCCCGGAGGTCACCACAATGCCCTTGGGTCTTGGAACGACAGTGGATTACATCTTCTTTTCAGCTGAGTCCTGCGAGAATGGGAACAGAACTGGTAAGCCTGGTGGATCCTGGGTTCATAGAAGGCACTCAGAAGTCCTGGGAACAGCTGATGGTAGGTCAGGCATTTGGTCATATGGCTTGGGCTGCTGTGACCAGACTCGCAAAAGAGCAGATTTCATACCTACCTGGTACTGGTCATCCTCATCATAATTCCCTTAGTCCACTTGCCTGCCTTCTCTTTTTATCTTTGCAGCATTAGAGAGAGGTGGGCAGAACCAGCCCTACCTCTATTTAAGAGGTAAAAATAGAGCACCAGGAGGTAAGTGCATTTTGAACATGGCAGCCATTTAGTGATGGATTTGGTTAGGTTAGAGACCCTATTTCTTGTTTCTTCACCCTCTGCAGACAGTCACAGTGTGGTAGCCTACCAGCTGTGTGCCTTTTGTATTCAAAGCATGTCTTTTAAAATGTTTGAATTGATTTCCTATGTTTAAAAATCAGATTTTATGTAGAAAATCTGGATTTCCAGCTTTTCTTGGAAAATCCGAAGTTTTTGTAGATGCTGGGCCTGGGTACGCATTCTCCGGTTGCCACAGTCTCCCCGAATCCAGCTGCTTCATTCATTGATATATCACAGAAAGTGAGGCCTCTGCCAGAGGCAGCAGGGGAAAGTGAGGGAGGGCAGGATAGCCAAGGGGATGCAGCCTACATAAACTATAGCTCCCACAGGCCCCAGCCACCCCATGCAGTTGCTGTGGCTACTTTCCTCACTGGCTTCTGTTTTGTGCCCCAGATCGCAGGCTGTATCAAGACGGGACTCTCAAGCTTCTGGGCCGTCTCTCCCTCCTCTCTGAAGAGATTCTCTGGGCTGCCAACGGCTTACCCAACCCCTTCTGCTCTTCAGACCACCTCTGCCTGCTGGCCAGCTTTGGGATGGAAGTCACCGCCCCATGATGGGGCTCCCAGGGGAAGAGAGCTTCTCTTCCAGAAGAGCTCACTGGATCAGAGACTGTGGAAATACCCCATGCTTCTGGAAACTTAGATCCAAGAAACTTAAGTCCCCTCTCCTCCCCTCCCCCATTTCCCTTTTCCCATGGTTAGATTTTCTCCAGGCCTGTCCACGTTCTCTGCCTGTGGTCCCTGCCCCGCCCCAACCTCTTCCTAATCCTGTGCCACATACTCAGTGGCCCTGGGAGAGGCAGAAGGGGGGGTTCCCCTTTCCTTCCATGTATCCAGCGTTCCCCCTTAATTTTTAATTACCAGGGTTGTGGGAGCTATTGATCTCATTGGTTATTTGCTTGCAGGCCGTTTCTTGATGGTATCTTCTAACGCAGTCTTCTTTCTGCTTTCATGACCTCTGGGCCCAGCCCTCTTGCCAGGCACACACATGTGAGGTGTGTAGCATGCATGTGTCCTCTCAGGGTGGGACTGCTCTGTACGGCCATGCCTGCCTCTGACCAGCCCACTTTCCACACTGGGGCTGTCGGCCTCATGACAGGTCGAGAGCATGACCTGGTGGCTGTGTGTTGCCAGGCAGCAGCAGGGCCATGGGCCCTTCTCCCTTTTTATCCTCTGTGTCTCATGAGGCGTTCCTCATGCCACCCAGGGCATACCCCTCATCTGGCCTCTGGGAATGAATGGGTCTCATAGCCTGGAACAGAAGATTCAGGGAGGCACTACCTGCCCCAGCAGCCTCTGAGCCTCCGACCCAGAGCTTCCACAGCCCTGGCACGCTTCCTCTAGGGCTCGTCCCTGTGTGGGGTCAGTGGACTGGAATAAGAATTTGAGGTTTAAAAGGACAAGAAAGAACCTTCAGGAAACTCTTGTCTTCCTGGACTCTGCCCCCTGCAGAACCGGGGCAAGCATGGGAGTCCTGATAGGGGGAAGAGCAGGCAGGCTGTGCAGCCACTTCAGCTGGGACCCAAGACCTCAGGGACTTGTTCTCTTTTCTCTGCACACCTCAGAAGCTGTTTTCTGTTCCTTTCCTCCCACTACTTTTTACCTCGCTGCCTCCCCCATTCCTGTCCATTTTCTCCTAAAAAAGCCTGGTACTCAGCTCAGGCCAAACCCTCTCTGCAGAAGGTGGCCTTGGGCAAAACCTGCGCAAGAACTCGAGGTGGTGGTGCTGTAGGGTCTGTTCTGCCTGGCAGGGCCTCAGCTGCTCATTGCCAGTGCGTCTCCTCCTAGCACTGGGCTACCCTGGCCCATTCGGGAGGCCCCTCGCCCCATGTATCACCTGCATGCCTTAATCTTTCATAGCTGGGGTGCAGCCTGGGTGTTCCTGGGCCAGCAGCTCCTCACACCTCCCTTAACTCAGAGTTGCTGCTGGTCCTTACAAATTAGCATTGCTGCTGCCCTGCTCGGCCTCCAGAATGGGTCTGAAGGCAATGGCGGAGAGGCTGGAATTAAGGACAGTAACCAGAGCTTCTCTCCCTCCTTTTTTTGAAAGCCAAAGACCCAGCCTGAATTTTGCTGCTGTGTTCATGGTTATAAGCTTTCCATGCCCAGGTACTGGGGATTTATCTGTGTGTGTATATTTTTGAACACTGTATCCTGGGTATTGGGCACGTGCCTGTCTGAGCCCCAGGCCCACCTGTCCACACCCCACCCATCGTTCATTGTGTTTGTCTCTCCCCGGGCACCTCCTGAGATGGTCTCAAGTCAGTGCCCTATTGGTTTTCAGGACTATGGCCCATCACTGTTCTCTTCTGCCAGGAAATGCAGTTTAAAACGGCTCAAGATGACAGAGGGCAGGAGTTTTATAGATGACCTTTTCCTTGTTTTCTTATTTGTTTCTGTTTTGGAAATGAAATGGGGGTTTTAAGTGGTCATTTAAGCTCTTTTCCAAATAAAGGTTTACCATTTCCCCCCTGCTGTTGATCATTTTGTTAGGATCCTGAAGGGCATGAGAGAGAGAAGGCCTGGAGAGTGAGGTGGGCGAGAGGAAGGCCAGATCCTGGGCTGGGCTCTCAAGTCCTAAAGCTTGACCTGAGAAAGGTGTAATCGCCTGTGATAATTGACACGTATCCCTGCTGCTCTGAGGCCTTCGAGGAACAGGGCCTGAAGAAGCCTCCTCCCTTGCCTTTTGTTGGGGTTCAGCTCTCCTCTCCCTCCTCGCCAAGCTAGAGAACAGCTCTTTCACCTGCTTTCATTCCCATTCCGTCAGCTGCGCCTGTACCTTCCCCTGGTCCACAGTGCATTTCAGGAGGGTCTTATGGAGTGTGGGGGGAGAAGCGTTTTCCTGGTCAAAGCCGTGGCAGGTGTGTGAGGCATATGTGCGAGTGACCATTGTCTCTTGCTCCGTGCCTAGTTCTGATCATCTCTTTTGCATGTTGGAGTCAGAGCTGGCCTGTTGGCCATCTGTTGCTGGAAAGGGTTCCCTCCTGGGCCTCATTCTGCTGGTACTTTCATCTTCCTCCAGCCTCCTCCTGCAGCAGTCCATGAAGCCCACATGCCCGTGGGAAGCCCTGGTGTGGCTTCCTGCCTCACCTGAATAGCATCCCAGACCCCACACCTCTGAATCAGCCTCTGAGAATCGGAATTATTTAAAGGTACCTGGTGCTTCCGTTGAACCGCCTGGGTTGGGATTCAGCTGACAGAAAACAGCCAGGGATAAGGAACACCGCTTGTCATGTTGGCCTGGTCATTTGGTGACTGTGGGTAAGTTCATTCCTTGTTTCACATCTTGGTGAAACGGGAATTAAAGTAATAATCTTTTCCACTTGTGAGGAATTTTCAGATCTGAAATTGTGTTGTTTGGGCTTTGGCAAGCCACGGGTGCTGAGACTTGCAGAGACGTTGAGGGTAGGTCATTCTCCCCAGCCTGGCTGCGTGGTTTGCCCATGGGCTAGGCATTATTTTGCATCTCTAAACTTTGAGGCGTATCCCCAGAGACCCTTTCCTGGCCTGGAGGGTTTCCTGAGTCCCGTAACATTTGCACAGACTTTTATTAAATGTAAACAGTGCTTCCACATCCACTTTCAGTGAACAACACTGTGAGGTGGCAGTGCGGGTGTTCATATATTACCCTTATTTACACCTGAGGAAACACAATTCCCAAAGAGGTAAATTGAGAATCTCCTTTGCTTTATTCTGTGACACCCACACTCCTCAGAACACAGCCTTTCCCAGAGTAGGAGACACAGGTTACCTTGTAAGGCGGACCCATGGGGGGTGGGCCTGAGAGAAGGGAAATGACCAACCAGCCTGCTGCTGGCTTCTGTTTTTAAACTTTGTTTTTCTCCCCAGTTCTTGCGCTGGTGTAAGGACTAACTGGAGGCTTGTTTTTTGATTGGTTATGTAATGCGCAGTGTGGCCTCTCTTCTCCCAGGAGTTGGAGGGGCCCCCCTCCTCTAGTTTCCATCTGAGGAGAGAGTGGACCTGCGGCCAACACTTCCAGCCTCATCCTGGTGCTCCATCCCCCTCCTGAGCAAATGCGCAAAACAAAACTGTTCTAGGCAAGGACCAGCCAGATGAGAGCCTGGTAGGGTGCAGCTCTCACCCCGGTTAGGAGAATGTGAACTGAATGCATTTCCCAGGCGACTCTGCCTTCGGCCCATCCCTTCTCAGGTCCTCTGCTGCTGAAGCCTCACACAGGAGAGAGGACTGGAGTCTCTACACTTAAATTCTTGGAGGTTTTGTCTTTCCCACGACCAAGCCCTTTCTTGTTGAGGGTTGGAGGAAGTGCATATCTCCAGACAGCTGTCCCTCCAGCCGACCTGAGGTGGCCTACCTCCACCACCTGCCAAGCCCCAGCAGCTGGTCCCCTCACCCCCTTGGCAAACACTAAGGGTTACAAGGAAGCCCATATCGGGGCCAGTTGGTTTGGTCTTTGCTATGACCACCTCTTCTTGTCACTACTGCCCTCCAGAGTGGTGGTCGAGAGGTTAGATCCTGGCAGATGGGAGTGGCAGGGCTTTCAATCTCTTCATGTTCAGGGCTCCAAGACATGCCACCTGCATCCAGAAGTCCAACACAAATTAGTCATGTGCCTGAATGAGGCTGGGACATGCTGAGAGCCTGGAAGAAACAGGGCAGCAGGAAATGAGGTAACCCCCCACCCCCACCCTGTAAGCTGGGTCCTGATCCTCCCGGAAGTCCACGGTGACATTTACCTGTCAATTCTAAGCAGTGTCCGCAATAAGCCTGCTGGACTCATGACAGGCTCTGGTCCCAGCACTGACCCAGCCCTCATTTGTGCACCAGCAATCCAGGGGCCCTGCTGTGAATGAGCCCATGTCACCGAGGTCTACCCACAGGCCCTTGGCTGGGTATTTTAGCTGGACTTGAATGTGTATGTTATAATGTTGCCTTTGGGTGAAGGCATACAATCCACTTTATTCACAGATTCTGGTTACCTTTACTGAAAGGTCTTTTTTGGGTATTATTTAAACTGGACTTAAATGAGGCTGTAAGTAACAAAACTGCCTCTCTTTGGATGATTTACAGTCTAAGATGTTCATGGATTCCAACAGGCTGCCTCTCCTCTTCCTAGCTGCCATGCTTTACTACCACGCCCCTGAAGGTGAGGGAGTCTCGCTGTTTAGCACAGGACTTTATGGAGATTGGCTGGAATAAGGAAGAGGAAATACACCACCTCTTCTTATAAGCCCTGGTTTTACTCTCAGCTGAATGAAAGGAGAGCATAGGAAGGAAGGGGACAGGTGAAAACTAAGGCTGTGGGGTCTAAAAGCTATTTCCATGCAAGTCTGGTTGCAATGGTTGGGCTAGTCTTAAAGCATGGGAGGGGGCCTGGAGCTGGAGGGAGCAGGGGTGATGGGTGGAACCAGAGATGTTCTCCAAGCGGAGGCTTTAGCCACCATAGGTTCTGTGCTGAGACTGTGGGCAGCTGTGCTGAGAAGGGACTTCAGATCCTTGTTGCTGTGTCTGCCTGAAATAACCTTTCCTCCTAGGGGATCACTCATCCTTCCTCCTCTGTTCCTGGGGGACTGCTGGGAACTGGGATGGGAGGAGCAGATGCCGGCCTGTGGGGTTCAAGCTGGCTGTGTGAAGGAGAAGGGTTCATTTACAGCCAGCAGGAGAGATCTCCCAGATTAGGATTCACAGAGCAGAGTGGCTTAGGCAGGCTGAGGGTGATAGTCTGGGACCCCAGAAGTTAAATGACTGCAGGGGCCTAAAGGTTTCCCATTGGCTGGTTTGGGGCTCCCCTAACTTCTGGTCAGGTTCTTCCCGGAGCCACGGGAGGCTGACACTGGTGGGCTCCAGCCCCAGCTCCCAGGGGAAAAGAGACAAGTCTTCCATGTGGTTTCTGCCCAGCCCGTGCAACCGGAGCCAGGGAGCCTTTATTCATTTTAGGGAAAAAGTGAGCACAGCAATGAGAGGGGTGTAAAAGTGAGAGAGGAGGGAGCAATACTGACATGGGAAGAGGAGGAAGGACAAAGTCTGGTCCCACAGGCAGCCCAACACAAAGCTTAAGGGAGGGGTGGCCCCCATCACCACGCCCCTAGGCCAAGTCCACCCGAGAGAGAGGGGAACTTGGGACTCAGGAGCACCAGGATGTGGCAAGGGGTCAACACTGATGGGCTTGCAGCTAGCACCACAGCAGCCCTGCGTGGCTTGGGGTAGGCCCCCTCCCACCCTTCAGCTGGTTTCTCAGCAGAATGAATGGAAATTTCAGCACAGGGGTGCTCTGGCACAAAGAACACAGTCAGTATGCCGGCCCAGCTTGCACTTTCCTGCACTTGGAGGCCAGAGGGTGGGCCTGGGGATGTTGGTGCATCAAAGCTAGAAAGCCACCCAGGCAGGAGACCCAGGTACACACAGACACAAGGGCCTATGGGCACGCTGCTGACCAGAACTGGACCCTATCTCATAGCCAGAAGGTCAGGTTCAAGATGGAAGGAATGGGGTGTGTGCTGACAGAGAGGGCCAGAAACCAGACACAGCCAACCTCTGGGCCCTTTCTTCTCCTTGGAACCCTGGCCCTAGGCTTCATGGCACCCAGGCCAGGGAGCTGCTACCCTCCCCCCATGGCCATGCCCAGGAAGGATGGAGTCTGGCGTGATGGGTAAGGGGAACTGACTGTGTTGAGGCCATGGGAGGGAGAGGACTGGCAGTTAGGTGGATAGGAAGGCTCTCTAAACCCAGTTTCCCAGGGTTCTGAGCTGGCACTGAGCACAAGGAGCCGGGCTTTGGGGAGCAATCACTGCCACCCTGACCCACATTCATTAAGCAGCTTTTTCTGACCTCACCTTGGGGCCTCCTTGGCCAGCAACCCCCACTTCTGGGGGCAGAGGCGCCCCCACTGAGTGCTGGAAGGCAGTCCTGAGTCAGGAGCCAGGCCCCTGTTCCTCACAGGAAGTGAGATGAGGTGAAACCAAGGATGGTGACTAAGGCCCCAAAGTCCTCTGCCTCCCCAGAAACTCTGCAGTCAGGCCAGCCCCAGGGAGCAGAGCCTGTGTAAACACGCTCAGGAGGGGAGGAGGGGTTGCTACATATGAGAAAATGTTAAAAATAAATTAAAAAGCACCGCTGTATCCTGTGGTGGCCTCCACAGACCCGAGGTCTCAGCGAGGAAAGGAAAGGCTGGGGGCTATCGGCTCAGGGTGATAGGCTCCCTCTTGCAGGCAGCAACAGGAGTGGGCCTCATTCCACTTCCTTCTCCCCAGACGGTTTTGGGGAAAGAACCTGTGGGTTGAGCAGTTTCCTCCTGTTTCCCTGACCCCAGTCCCCTCTCACATGTCTTCCCTCAAGCCCTGGGGTCTACAGGGGTGTCTGAGTCCCCTCCCCTGCTGATGAGTAGCTTGCACGAGGCACCCACATGTAGACCTGGAAAAGGCCTCGTTCGTTGTCAGCTGCACGCCTCCCAAAGTGAGCCATCTCTGCCTCAGGCCAATGTGGGGAATGTGGGAACCACCACCCCACACCCTGAGAACTGGGATGGGATGGGATGGTGAGTCAGGGGTCACAGTGGCCCTTGAATCGGGTCTAGCTGGGGTACAGTCCAGGGGCAAGTTAGGTGCTTCCCCAGGGCCTAGTGACCCCTGAGGAACCCAAGGGATTGCCCAGCTGGCTTCCTGCTGGGCCTGGCTCTGGGCCAGAAGCTGCTGGTGTGAAGAGCTGCCAGCCCCTGGTGCTTCCCTGATGGGCGCTCGCATTGGCAAAGGCATCCTGTCTCCCTCCCTCCTCCTCCATTTCTCACACCCCATCCATCTCCCCGGCAGGCTGGGAGTTGCGCAATCTTCACCCCACCCCCGCTGGTGACCCTGGTGGGTCTCTGGTCTGCAAGGAGAGAGAGGAAGACAAACATGGGCCAGCTGCCCTCTCTGGGAGCAGCTTCAGTGGCGAGGACTCTGCCCTGGCCCAGCCTGCCCTGGGAAGCCTAGAACTTTCGCGATTTCCACCTCAAAGCATCTCAGTGGACTTCTACCCAGCACAAGCTCGCGCTCTCTCTCTACCTCAGAGATTACAAACTGGCATTCTCTTTCATGGGTTTTTACATTTTCTGAACTGATTGCCAACATTTAAAAGTCAGGATATTTCACATAAAAATCCAGAGTTCTGGCTTCTGAAAAGAAAATCAGACCATCTGGCGATGCAGGGCCCCTCTCTGAGAATAGCTGGCAGCAGCAGCCGCTTCAGTCGGCCCCTGTGCCCACCCAGCCCCGCAGCCCTCCTTCGAATCCATGGCTGGCCCTGTGGACGTGCGAGCTTACCACTCTAGTTCTGATCCTCCCTTTTCCAGGGCCAGGCCCTGGCTGAATCCTAGCCTCTCAGTGAAAAGAAACCTTAACGGTCATCTTCTCCAGCTACGCTTCCATAATCTGAATCCTCTCTACAGCTTCCCGCAAGTAGCCATCCAGGCTTTGCTTGGATACTTCCAGCAGCAGACAACTCATATGCCTCAAGCAGCCTGATTCGAACTCTCCCCCACATCCTTTTCTCACTTACACTGCCCAGTTCCCAGGCTCTGCTCCTCTGTGGTGGCCAGCTGCACCCTTGCCCTACCACCTCCTTGTTGCTTGAGCCTCCAGAACCTTCTCTCAACCTTGCCAACTTCTTTCCACTTCTTACTTGCCCGCCAGGGATCTCGCACTTGACAGGCAGACTGTGCAGCTGCTCACATTCTTCCCTGACCAGCCACACGCCACAGGCCTGATCATCACTGGTGCCCCCAAACCTAGGGGGCTGCTAAATGAGGGGTGACAGGCCCGAGGCACAAGCATCCTGAGCAGGTCTTCCTTTTCACAGCAAGGACTGAGGTAACAGAAAGGGGGGAGTAGCAGTGCCTCCCCCAACCCTTGGGGACTGCCAGGGGTTAGCCCCAGGCCTGACTGTCCCCCGGCCACAGTTCCTGGACCCACCAGGTCTGCTCAGTCCCCACAGTCATGCTGAGCCCAGTACAGCTGTGGGCCTTTGGCAAAGCCCAGCCCCTCTGCAGACAGCCCTCAGCTCCAGCAACAGGCAAAGCTGGACTAAGTGAGGAGACCAGGTAGGGGTCTGGGATCTCTTCCCCCAGTGGGCTCCCCTGGGTTTTCCTTCAGCCCGCATAGCACTGTCCATGCGCCAAAAGGGCACGAGGGCTCATGGGCTCTGCTCTTGGGGCAGATGTGGCCTTGTGCCAAGCTCCTGATACTGGCCGCACAGACCTTTCCCAGGATGATTTCTACCCTGCTTCCCGTACCCTGGGTCAAGATTCTGCCAGGGCAGGCAGAACTGGAGGAACACCTCCATCCCTCCCCGCACCCCACCCCCAGCCTGCCACAGGCTCAGCGGAGATTTCCCACAGACGGGATGGATTCAAGTCCCAGAGAGATGCCAGCAGAGCCAGCAACCCCTCCTTGCCCAACCTTGTGGTACTTAGATCTCCCAAGCACTGGCCTTCTGCCGATGGGCAGATCCATTAGTTTTTTAAGTTTTCCCCAAACACTTTAAACTTCAGTTATCGGGTTAAAAACTCCAAATAAAATACTAACTGCTTCTTGGCCCAAAGTTAGGGGTCTTGGCCCAGGGGGAGGGGCAGCAGCTTGGGTGGCTGAGCTGAGACAGGCTCTTCCTGCTGCCTCTTGCCCTGCCCCCCATCACCAGCCCCTCCCTCCCCACGAACGAGGCTGGTTCTGGCAGATGGATCCTGGCTCCCAGAAGTGGCGAGGCTGGGGTACTGCCACAGGCCTCACACGCGGATCTGGTACCCATTGAGGTCTGGCATGGCTTTGGGCTCAGAAGGCTTCTTCTCCCCCGATGGCCTGCAAGGAAAAGAGAATGGAGAAGGGGTAGGGGTGAGTGGCTTGGCAGGAAAGTGGGCGAGGAGGGAACAAACAGCGGCTGCTCCTGGTAGCCCCCTCCATTCTTCAAGGTGCCCCAAAGGCAGTAGCAAAGTCCATGTGGGAGTGTGTTCCTGGAACCCCGATCTGCCTGTGCTGTCCTGCATGTGGTCCCGAAACTCTCTTACAGGCTCCTGCTCTCTGCTGGAGGCCCCCTCCTCTGTGGCTGGCTGAACAGCTTAACTGTGTAACCCTCTGCACTGGGAACCTGTTCCCTACCAAAGCCTCTCCAGTTGAAGGGAATGACACTGCCCACGGGAAGCCTGCTTGTGCCCCTTAATCATCCTGGAGCTGCGACTCCTGAATGATAATGATATTAAGGCAAGAGCCAGACCAACGGGTAGGAGACAAAGGAGAGGAGGCGGCCTGGTATTTTAATGGGATGTTTCTGCCATCTAGATGGAGGCAAGCACCAGACTTGCAGGGGCAAAAGTGAGGTTCAAAGCCACCCACCAGCCGCCATCTGATGTTAACCTTTCCCAGTGGCGTTGCCGGGAGAACTCATCGTCTGGCAGGAGCCCACCCCTCCCCGCCTCCCTCCTGCAGAAGCTGCCTCCGACCCTCCGTGTGGGCCCGCTTGCTCGGGCACGGCAGCCAGTGGGCCAGTGTGCGTGGTTTTCCCTTGGGGAAATGGGACAGCAACCCACCAACCCACATCACCTCCCTCTGGCGGGGAGGGGAGGGGAGTGCAAAAAAAGGAACAGTGGGAAAAGGGTGAGAAAAACGCGAGGATCTAGAAGATGAGAGGGAAAAGTCGCCTTCTGGCTTCCCCAGGCGTGACCCCATCACCCCATCCCTTACCGCCTTTCGCTGCGGCTGTTCCTGCGGTGGGGGCTGGACTGGCCCCGCTGCGGGGAGGAAACGTCCTTCTTCCGGTCCTTGGTGGGGGAGGGAGGGCCGGTCCCTTTGCCAATCTTGGTGTGAAGGAAGAAACAAAGACACACTTAGGGCTTCCCCAGAGTCCCTCCTGCCCGAGGCCGCCCTGTTTCCGGGGTCACCCCAGAAGCCGCAAGCTTCTCAGCAACTCAGCCCACCTGCTGCGGGGGCAAGGGTTCCTCAGCCGGCCAGCTTGCACTTAGGGGTTAGTCACTGAGCTTTGTGATACTGCAAGATGCCCTCGAGAAAAGGGCCATTTACCCATGGCATGTAAATGCAACAGCTGGGGAAGCAGCCCATGTCCGTGTTCTGGGCTGGGATCCTACCAGTCCCAAGGGGGACATTGGTTATCTTGAGCCAAGCAGAAGCTCAGACTGGCAGCTGTGTATGTTAAGAAAAAAGGAGGAAAGCAAATGAAACATCTTTTATATGGCATGATCAGCTTGACCTGAATTTTACAACATGGGGTATACGGTGGGGATGCTGGAGAGGGGCAAATAAAGTGGGGAGTCCTTAGCGCCACATAGATTGGGAATCACAGCGCTGAAGAATAGGTAATCCTTGGTGCCAACTCTAGGTCCAGCCTGTTCCCTTGAAGACCCCTACGACTCCCACAGCAGGAGCCAGGACAGCCAGTGATTCGCAGGGGAGGGCCAGCCCCCCACAGCCGTGCAGGGTCACTGCAGCTGGCTTCTACTCTGGGGGAAGGTGCTGTCACTGCACAAGGTCGTGCCTGGGGCCTGACAAGGCAGGACAGCCAAACTCTGACCCGCGCTGCCGGGGCACTGCCGGCACCTGTGATGTGCCTGCGTTCCCCATCTCGAGACTGAGTGCCTGTCTGATCACCTCATCGCCTGTCTGCAAGCTCCTGGGCTCCCTTGTACCTCAGTTTCCTGCCCCAAAAATTGAGCTCCTAACTGCCACCAGCTGTCTCCTGGGTTCAATAGTGACCAAGCAATGGGGAAGGGCTGAACACCCAGGAAGGGCCAGGCAGGCACCAGGGGAGGCACAAAGTCCAGGGGGACCCAAAGAGAGGCCAAGATTCTTCCCACTGTAAGGCTGGGGGTGGGCAAGCTTCTCAGCAACTCAGCCCACCTGCTGGGAGGCAACAGCCTCTGGCCCTCCTGTTCTTTGCAGGTGGGAAAGAGGGAGAAGGAACGACCACCCTCATTGTCTTCCCATGGTATGACTTCCTTCCTTTTTCTGACTTCCTCCTAGTCCTTTATTGAATTAGGAGTTTGGGAGGTCAAGGGTCAGGATATGCAGGACTGATGGAGGTTCCTTACTCCTGGCTCTACCTTTCCCTCCAGACAGCCCATGATTTCCCAACCAATGGCTCCCCCAGAGCTTGGCACCCCTGCCCTTCTCCCCAGGTGGCAGAATCCCCCCTCCACCCACACCCAGGTCACCTGCTGCTTCCTTCCAGAGCCCTCCCTGGCTGGCCAGACTGCATGGCCTCTCCACCCCCATCACCTCCCTTGAGCGTCGCTCCACCTGTGCTGGGGTGGGGGCCCAGCTGAGGGGGTTGGTGACGTTCCCCGAAGCGGCGCGCTAGGAAGCGGCAGCCCTTCCATTTCCAGAGCCGGGCCCAGGGCAGCCGGGCACTGACCTTGAGCCGCATGTCGCGGGCGTGGCGCTCCAGCTCCTTGCGGAAGTCCTCGCGGCCCAGCCTCTCCACGTCCAGCACCGAGTGCTTCCACTCGATCTGCTCCACGCTGTGCGGGTCGTGGGACACGCACTGGCCCAGCTTCACCTTCTTCAGCACGTGCCAGCAGCGGCCGTAGGCGGCCTCGTAGTCGAGCACGAGCTCGCTGAGCGTGCGGAAGGCCGGCGGCTTGTACATCAGGTCCTCGCGCCGGCTCATGCCCAGCGCCCCGTAGCGGCCGCCGCAGTTCACCCCCAGCACGATGTGGCGGAAGTAGTTCCCTGAGAAGTAGGTCTTGAAGCTGATGGGGAAGCGCTCCAGGGTGGGCATGCTGTTGGTGAGGTAACTGGGCCCGCCAGCCCGGCTAAGGAAACAGCCCGCAGAGGCGCCGGGGCCGCCCCCCATCCCATCCCGGACCCCGTCCTCCCGCCCGCAGCCCGCCTGCAGTAGGTGCTCCCTAAAATCACCTGTAGGCTCCTCGGTGCGGCTGCTAGGCTGTCAAGCAGGCCTCACAAAGTATTAAGAGCTAACAGTGAGCTCCCCACGGCACACTGCAGGGCTCTCCAGAGCTTTGTGGTGGAAGGAGGGATGAGCGAGGCCCGCCGCCCGCACCCCTGTCTCCCTCCCTCCTCCTTCTGTCAGTCGCACACATTTCCGCTCACCCGCCCCTCCGCTGGCTCTCAGACACACTCTCTCACGTTTTCTCTTTCACACGTACACTTCCTCCCAGATGCAGACAGTTCTGTTCTCTTTCTCTCACTGCTGCCCCCCAAAACACACAGCCAGGCTCCCCTGGCCCAGGACCCCGACCCGGCCTGGCCCGGCTGCGCACTCCGACCTCTCACCCCGCCTGCCGCACTCGTTCGGTCTCTCCATCCTGGATTTCCCACCCAGGACCTTCTGCACCAGCTCTTCCCTTTGACCAGAGGGCTCGTCCCCGTCCACCTTGGCCGGCCCCTCTCAGGCCACTGGCTCAGCCGTCATGGCTGACCTCCCCTCCTAAGGCAGGCCAGCTCTCCCGTTTCCTTCCTCCATGACACACTCACCACAAACTGTAACGATTTTACTTACTTCTTTGTCTACTAGCTTTTTTGTGTGTCCCCGGCTAGAACGCAAACTCCTGAGAGCAGGGACCTTGTCTGACCACGTTCCTTGATGCATGTCTGGGGCTCAGCCCAGAGCCAGGCACCTAAGAGTTACTCAGTGAACTCTCCTTGAACAAATGAGTGGAAGGAGATGACCAGATAAGAGCTTGGAGCGGATAGCCCGTACAGGCACCGTGCCAAGTGTCCTCCATGCAATGATTTGTCCAGCTGTCCTAACGGCCTTGCGCGACAGGCACGACCAGCATGCCCTTTTGGCAGGGGAGGACTCCCAGGCTCAGAGATGTTAAGGCACTTCCTTGGGGTCACATAGTCAGTAAGCTGCAGAGCTAGAATTCAGGTCCAGGTCAGCCTGCCCCCGAAGTGTGTACTCTCGGTCCCTTCGGAACTTACTGAGCTCGACTCCTTGCAAGTGCCTGAGGACGCAGAGATGAACCAGGCCCACGCTCGGGGTGCAGCAAGGAGGCCGCAGGGGAACAAACTCAGTAGAGCGTCCACTGTGTGTGCAGCAAACAAGGGGGCTGTGGCCGTTCTGTGGGGACCACGGGGAGGGGCCCCAGGACGGGAGCTGCTCCCTCCTCTCCCTGCTGCAGTGTAGGTGGGAGCCTCCACTCTGGTGTGTGTGGCCCCTGAAGAGAATGCGGGTCATGAAGGAGGCACCGGCAGTGGCCTCAAGTTCGCAGGCTGGCCTCGGGCACTTCCCCATAAAGAACCCTTTGGGCAGGGCCAGGCTTCTCAGGCTCTAGGGAGGAGGCCTGCCTCTCAGCAAACCACCACCACCGTGGGGTTAGCTCTCGGGGCCTCTGCGGGAGGGGGACTGAGGAGGCGTCCCTGGGGTCCCTTTGTATAATTTCAGGTAGGTGTGTCCATGAGGGGTCGGGGGAATGCCCCCTTGGATCACAGTCCTTTTGCAGAAGCTGAGCTCCTGGCCTGACCATCATGTTCTCCTCCCCGATCTGTCCCAGGGAGTGGAGTCCTGTTCTGTTAGGCAGCTTGCCTCCTGCCCTCTCTGCGGCACTAAGCTGCCACCATACCGGGGGGGGGGGGGGCGGGGGTGGCGGGGTGCAGACAGAATACTTAAGAGCTGGGCGGTACTATGGGAAGCAGGAGATGGGAGGGCTGGGCAGAGATGAGTCAAGACTGGCCTTGGACTGGTAAGACTGAGTGATGGGCACATGGGATTCGTTATATTGTTTGTACAAAGCTTAACATTTTCTGTCATGAAACAAAACAAAAGGCTATAGCACAGACGAATTAGAACAGAGAACTGGCCATAAACACCTGTCTCCCTCCTGCTCTGACTCGGGGCTGGTCTGTCCCACCTCCCTACCCCGGTGACCCAGCTATAGGCCTCAGTTCTGCCCTTTGGATGAGGGTGACCCAGAAACTCTGCTTGTTTAAAGAGGCAGTTTTGTTTCAAAGACCCCATCCATCATCTCCACGAATCAATGTGTCCTGGAAATGCCAACATTTGGGCATTCAAATGGCTTCTCCCAGACTGTCTGGTTCTCAGAAATGGGACAATAGCCTTTGTGAAACAATATGCCCTGATTTGGGGGTTCAGAGAACACAGTCACTGTGTCCACACAACTCAAAAAAGACCTGCCTAAGGGCGCCTGGGTGGCTCAGTCAGTTAAGCATCTGCCTTTGGCTCAAGTCATGATCCCAGGAAGGGACAGAGCCCAGGGTTGGGCCCTCTGCTCAGCCAGGAGCCTGCTTCTCCCTCTCCCTCTGCCCCTCCCCACTGCTCATGCTCTCTCTCTCAAATAAATAAAATCTTAAAAAAAAAAATCTCCCTAATAAGCCTGGAAAGTTAGCAACTGAGGTGCTGGGGACTGAGTCCCCCAAGAGCTCCTTCACTTTGGGACCAAGTTCATGACCTCTGGGAGGGCCTTGGAGCTCATTCAGCCCTCTCCTTCCAGAGGAGGAAGCTGGCGCCCAGAGAGGCTGTGCCCACCTGCCCCTAGTCTCCGAGGGCCAAGGAAGGATACATTCCCAGGATCACGGCTTCCAGGCATTTGATTGGCAGGGCCTCTTTGGTCATTTCCTTGGCCAGGTCCATCAGCCTGGGGGAAGGGAGGCACAACCATGAGGACACGGCCTCCAGTCCCTTCCAGTGGGGGAGCGTCAGCAGGAGGGAGCAGGGGGTTTAGAAGTGCTACAGGACAGAGAGCCCCCTCCCTTCCAGCTCAGGCCCAGCTGTCTGTCTCAGGCCCCCAATCTGTCCTGAGCCTGAGTGGTGGGAGAAGAGGCAGCCACTAAAGACAAGGAAGGAGGCCCCTTCCCCCTTTCCTACCCTCCTTTCACTTCCTCCTCCCACCCCAGACTTCTCTCACTCCAAAGACTTCTGGGAGAGGGGAGCATGAAGGGGGGAGGCAGACCCTGGTAGGCAGGTCTTCAACACCCATGGTGCTGGGGGCCTTCTATGAAGATGGTGTTGTGGGAGCCAATGGAAAAGCATGCCAAGGGGGACCTTGGCAGTGCTCTTGTCCCTTTCGGAGCAGAGTGAACATCCCTGACTCAACCATGGCTTCTCTGAAGAGCTTGTAATTGATTACAACTGCCCCCCCCCCCCCCCCCCCCGCTCCCGGCGGCTGGCCTGCTGCCCGGGGCCTAGACAAACAGGATCTCAGGCAGTTGGCTGCCCAGCGACAACCCAGCCTGTTCCTGAACTTGCAGTTCAGGCCACTTTGAGACAGCCTATCCCCGAGGCCTGGTTCCTTCCTCCTCATCGGATGCTGCTTCCAGCCCTAGGAACATTCAAATCTTCCTGCCTAGAGAGGCTGGATTCTACCCAGGGCTTTGGAGAAGGGGTAATTAAGTAATTTAGCAAACAAACCATTAAAGTATTTTTCATAAGAAAACAAACATGGACAGATTATGTGTGGAGAAGGGTGTAAAATTCACATTAATTTTTAAAACACAAGGTTCTAAACTTTGGGCTAAGGCCCCAGACCCAGCAGTGGCACTCACAGCTTCCTCTGCCTTTGGGGTGAAACAGCCAGGGGCCTACAGGGCTGGTGGAATGGGAAGTGAGAGATGCAGTGTGCTCTCCTGTGGGGTCCCTGTTTCTCACACACTGGGCCTTGTACTAAATGACTAGAAGAGCATTCAATAAGGCAAACGGGGCAGCAGACAGGTCCTGGGGTGGGGGGGAGTACTCGGGAAGTTGCAGGGAAAAGAGAGAATGGGAAGCCTGGCTCTCTCCTGCTAGGCTCATCTCTTATTCAGAGAGAGAGAGAGAGAGAAATATGAGGCTAGACATCTGCCTGGGACACCCTAAGTCATCATCAAGGCAGGTTGGGGGGCTGCCCATCACTGTTCCAGCTTAGCATGGATGTTGGGGTTTCCTTTTCATCAAGGGAGCCCTGGATATTCATCTTGGGCAAGAGGTCCCCTTTAGGACAACCTTAGAGCCCCTTGGTGGTACTTGCCCCCACTGGCTGGCTCCCCTGGGAAGTGTCCCTGCCTGCCTCTCCCCAGGCGCTCCAACGTGGCTGGGGGCTCTGTTAGCCTGGATGTGGAGAGACAGGGTGCTCCCCAAACTTACCCCGTCAGAGGTCTGCTCTTCTTAATTTCAAAGAACTGTGTCCCTGTGTGATTGTACCTGCGGGTGCCAGTTAAGGGCTTCCTAGCTGGGTCTGAAAGAGCTGCATGCCTCTGCCCCCACCCATCCCCCAGACCCCAGGGCTCAGCACTCCCAGGGTGCAGACTGGGTAAGAACCCCACGAAGTGCTGCCACAAGGCACTCAAGACTGGAACATTGGAAAGGACAGGCCAGCACAGCTCTCCCCTCCATGGCTGTGAGCTATGGAGGGGACAGCCAGGCCAGCCAGGGCTGGAAGTGACGGACAGAGTGGACAGCTCCTTGCAGCACGCTGTTTTCCAACCAGCCGAGAAGCAACGTGCTTGGACAGGAGGCTGGAGTGGGGTCCGGTGCAGCTAAACTGCCCGGTGCTGCTCCTGAGCCAACCGCCTTCCCCAGTTCGGGCCACAACTTCCCCACTGGGACACTGGAAGGGCTGGACCTGATTTCCAGTAATGAGTTTGTCTTTTCTCCTGCTCAGGCCCCATGCCTGGTCCTTCCATCTCTGTCACATCTGCAGCTGGAAGGGCCTAGGGAGAGGACTCAGGACACACAGCTCTGGGCAGGCACAAGGGGTGGAGAGGCCCAGAACAGGGATACTGGGGAACTGGGCTCAGCGGGTCAGGTCTTTCCATGCTAGGCAGTAGGCCTCCTACAAGGGAAGAAAAAGGCAAAGAACTAGATGAACGTTCCAAGATGTAGAGGTTACCTCTTGGAGCGTAAAATCCTTTTTCTCCTCCATCTGACTCCCCCAGCCCTTTCAAACCAGCTGTTAAGCAGCCCCAAGGGGGCTTCCCCTCTCTCCTTCTGCCGGGTTTGGATGGACAACAGAGGAGGAGGTCTGTGCTGGGGGACCTAGGCTTGACAATCTCACCAGCGGGCTGTCAGGAGACCTCTACCCTGTCACACAGAGGACGAGGACGAAGACGTGGATGGTGGAGAGGCCCGAGTGGGTCTGGCACTCATCCGATAAAACCCTCCCACGGCCAGGCCATGCCGGCATACTCGACGGCCACAGAGATGTGCTGGGAACGGCACTCTTGGGCGTTGCGGAATTGGGCCGCTCTGCTGATGCCTCTCCAGCCCTGTCTGAGGACAAGCCCCACCCTGCTCTTCGGACCAGCACGCCAGCCAGACGGTGGCCGTGACCGTGAACCCGGGAGGATACTGCAGCTCCCTGATGTAGCGCTGCACGGCTTCCAGGCGCTCAGGGACAGGCGTAGACGGCTGGAACGTAGGCACACTCGGTATGGGAATCTAGGGGCGGAGAAAGAGCTCTGGTCACACGAGGGAGGCTCACCCTGGAGCTTCCAGCCCACCCAACACCCAGGATTCGCCTCCAGAGAAGCCGCCGCCTGGAGAAGGCCCCCCCCCTTCCCTCCTGTCCTGACCCTCTGTCCTTAGCAACTCCTTCCAGAGATTCTAGTCAAGCCCCCCATCAAGGCCATTTCTCTCCCTCCTTGTGCTTGACAGCATTCCTAATTTGGAGCTTACGTTGATGTTTCAATTTTACACTTCTTCCATAATTTTAGAAAAACACAGGTTGGCTCACCAGCTGTTTTGAATCTTAAATATTCATTAACTTCCAGGCTTAACAAGAATGTCAAATACTGGGGCTGAGTTCATTTGCATCTGGGGTTTGCTCTGGTTCAAGTGTTGGATCAAAATGGATCCACCTGGTGTCCCCTTCCCCCCAGGGCCCTGCCTGGGCTGGGGGAGTGCCCCTTCTGTGAGGGTGAATGCACCCCGGTATCACAGTGCGTTGGAAGGCACAGGCCTTCCAGCTGCAGCCCGAACTGCTGAGGAATAGCTCAGTGGTCCCTGGCTGGAGGAACAGGTTTTGGGACAGGTCTTGGGGATCTACTTGCCATGGCCTAGCTGCTTTGGAGGGGTTTCATGGAGGCACAGGAGCCCCCTTCCCAGGCCAGGAGTCGTGAATTCTAGCAGTTTGGCTGCAACACGTCCGTGAGGCTGAGGTGGCCAGGAGGAGCACCAGCTGAGGTTCTCCAGGGCTACAGAACTGACTTCTTCAGGTAGAAGAATCGGACTTCCTGGAACAAGGCCCACCTGTCTGGGCTCCCCCTCAGCCACCAGGACATCTTTCTGGGAGGTGGCCTCAGGCTCCTCACAGAGAGGTCTCCCCTCTTCCTCTCTCCCTCTACCCCCACCCACCCAGCCCACTTGAAGCCCACCCAGCAGGCTGGGGCTGTGGAGAGTCTCAGTGTGCACGGATAGGGGTATGTGTGAGTGAAAGGGCAGAGCAGGAGCCCTGTCTGTGTGAACTTGGGGTAGGGCTGGGGTGGGAGAGGTTCTCCCTGTCGTGAGATGCTGAGCCCACAGGGCACAGCCTTTTAAATTACAGGGCTGCCATGACTGGGGCTCTAATGTGGAGAGAGGTGACACACCAGTGATCACTGTACACTCATGTGTGGGGTGCCACTGCTGACAAAGGGACAAAGGACAGGCTCTGACAGACCCTTACCCATGCTAAGGGGTGAAGATGCAGGAGGGAAGGCCTGGTTGGGCGAGTCTGGAGCAACAGCTCGGCCTGAACTTCCTGTCTCTTCCTTGCTGGTCCCCTCCTTCCTGTCTGGGCAGTCCCGAGCAGCTGACACCTCTCTCTGGAGGAAGCTATTTCCCCTTTCACATCACACTGCTGCCTAAACTGACGCAGCCACTTACAGTCACCAGGGGGATAAAAGTCCCAGGATTGGGGGGGGCGGGGGCACTCTCTCACTTCCTGCCTGACCACTGTGTGCCAGACGAGCTCCAGAACTCTCTGAGGGCCTGGCCTTGCCTTCCCCATGTCAGGATATGGGGTGGGGGGAGGTGGGAGAGGAACTGGAAAAATTCCTTCATGATATACTGTGAACAGCACGGCACCTGACCTCCTCAGGTGGAAGGTCCCTCAGAGGCATGGGGGTTGTCCCCTTCTCGAGTGAGGCCATCCGGGGACTTCCAGGAGCTTTGGCTAGAGACTGAAAATATGCCCTCCCTTGAGACACTCCAAACAAGGAGGGAGCTCCAGTCAGATGGTCCTTCACCGATGCTTACCAGAGCCAGCCTTGGGTCAGGGCATCGCCTGCCATCCAAATAGAGAATCTAGGGACTGGTTACTCTGGAAGAAGGAAATGACTACAAGAGAGGCCAAAAAGATGTGGGATTCACAAGCGGGGCCTCAAAGGCCCCCACCCACCACCGAGGCTTAGCTGGAAGGAGCCGTCTGGCCAGCTATACGAGTCGCATTACGTGTGTTAACCAATGAAGACAGTGAGGACGCCGTCCTTCTGAACGTTTGCATACAAACTCATTCGCTCAAAAACAAATACGCAGGATTCTGTACGTCCAAAT
This sequence comes from Ursus arctos, assembly GCF_023065955.2. Taxonomy (NCBI): domain Eukaryota; kingdom Metazoa; phylum Chordata; class Mammalia; order Carnivora; family Ursidae; genus Ursus; species Ursus arctos. The sequence goes on from NW_026622930.1 coordinate 24,544,861, forward strand.
GGCCAGGCCCACTTGAGGACTGGTAGCCTGGATTTAGCCCCCTGACCCCCAGCTACAAACCAGGAGCCAGGAAATGTCAAGGGGTAGTTAAGTGGGGGACGGGGCAGTGAGTGGTATCCACGACCAAGATCTCTTCAGGGACAACGCCTACTCCGTTACCAAGGGTTACCCCAGCTCCGCGACCCCTAAAGTCCTGAACTCTATTAAGACGTTCTCCCTGGTGGAGTCCACGTCAACCAGCACAAGGAGGCTTTTCGGGGAGGTGGAACAGCCGGATGAAGGTGTGGGCAAAAGGCAGGATGGTCTGAAGGTTGATAGAGCCGGTCAGAACCAGACCAGAACGACCCAAATCCCAGCTCTGCCGTGTACTGTCTGATATCAAGTTCCTGAACGTCTCTCCGTGCCTCAGACGCCTCATTTGTGAAATGGGCAGCATAACAGAACCAACCTCGTAGAATAATGGAGATGCTACACGTCGAGGCCTTAGAGCAGGGACCGGCACAGGGCAAAGGTTTGATTCCTGCTCAGCGTTACTATGGCGTGGGCCAAAGCGACTGGTCAGCACGTTCTGATGCCGGCAGTGTTACCTTTTGGAGGAGATGTCCAAATTCCCATTCTGCAAGACCTCTGGGGCCAGAGCCACAGTCAGAAGCCCTTCAGCCGCGGAGTCTGGGAGGAGCGGCCCCTGAGCTTTTAAAGGTGGTGGCAGCTTGGAACATCAAGGAGAGATTCTTAGGAAAGAACACGAACTGTTTCTGGACCTGAGATCCTCCTCGAAACGGGGTGCCCTTCAATGAACTGTATCATGCTCTAAAGGATGTTCCCCCGGGGGACCTGGGGAGTGACCGATGCACCCTCAGGACTTGCTCCATTTGCTGGGCACACGTTACATGCTCACCTGGTTCACATGCTAAACTTCATCAATTCCTCCCCAAATCCCTCATGGCACTGGTATTCCTACTACCCCATTTTACAGCTGAGGACACTGAGGCACAAGGAGGTGGCAGGGCTTCCTCACCCAAAAGCAGTTACGAGACAATCAGGATTTGAATATGTTGGATTTTTCTGCCGAGCTCTTTTTAGCACACTACACTACGGGGCTCCCAGGCTGAGCCACGGGCAGGGGCCGGGCAGGTAGCACAAAGCAGGAAGACAGGTGGGGAAGGCGTGGTGGGGACTGTGGCCAGTTGGGGGAGAGAGAACGAGTCCTCAGCTCCAGTTGCCAGCTGCTATGTGGGATCACAGATTCTCTGTTCCGGATCTTCTCATTTTCTGAAAAGATGCCCAAAATCTGGATCTTAATGTGAAATCTCCCAATTTTACATTTTGGCTCCAGTGATCTTTTAAAACAGTATGCCATCCCAGCAAAACAGCTCTTGGGCCCGCCATGATGTGACCCCTGCAGAGAATGCCTCTATGCCACCTCCAAGGGCACGGCCACTCGGGGAGGGGCCCGCCCAGGGGTCGGTCGTCTCTGCTGTTGGCACTCTGGGATCCCACCCCTGGTGCCTCCCAGACTCTGGGGCTCCTTTCTATCCTAAGGTCCAAGAGGAGCCTCATACAGAAGTGAAGGTGCCCTGTCTATGACCTTTGTCCCGTGGTTTAAGGAGGGCGAGTTTGGAATTTTTACAGTCTGTTCACAAAACCCCTTCCACTCCACCAGACTGTCAGTCATGACATCCCCTCCACACTCAGACAAGAGCTTCATTTCTTCGCGGGGGTCCTTAGATGTGAAGGTTGAGGATGAGAAGATGAGATTACAGACCAGTCGCCAATGAATTTCAGATTCGTTTTAGTCCTCAGCAGCGGTAGCGGTCTGGCAGGGAACCGTTCACACTCTCCCACAGCCCGATTTAGACGATTTAGACGTAAGCAAGGCGGCTGGAGAGCTGTCTGCTAAGCCCTGACTTGCTGCCATGGGAGAAGCATGTGGCTGTGCCCTCCTGGTGCCGACACCGTGTGAAATCTAGCCTCCCCTCCTGGGGGACGATGTGAAGAGGGGTAACAAACATCCAAAAACAACTAGCGGCTTGGCACTTTACTGTGTGTTAGACGCTTTGCCACACTGTCTCTCACGGAATTTTCCCCACAAGCCACTCCATCGCACAGGCGAGAAAACTGGCTCAAGTAGGTCGAGGGCCTGCTTGAGTTCACACAGAGAGGCAGGCGATCAAAACCAACATCTGTATCCTTTGACGCAATGCTCCCTTTCCAGGAATTTACGCCAAGGAAATAATCGGAGATGGACCCCCAAGTGTATGTTTTAGAACGTTCGCCACAGTGTTCATCTTAAGAATTAAATATTAGGAACAATGTCCAGTCACAGGGGATGAGCTTCATAAATTCCAAGTTTCTACACAGGGCAATTATGTCGCCATGCAAAATCAATCCACATTTTATTTCCCCTGGAAATACTAGGCCTTTGCTCCACCTTCAACCTCTGAATTCCCTTTTCCTGGAAGACAGTTTCTGATGTCCCTACCAATCACTTGGTAAAAATGAAACAAAACAGGTCATCTCCACTCCTCATTAAGGGCCACTGTCTCTGGAGCCCTTCTCACCTGAGCAGGCACAACTAAGCACTGGGCTCTGACCTTTGCCCCAAGTGGTTTCCTTTGGGCATTTCTGCATTGGGGAGAGTGTTTCCTTAGTCTCAACCATAATGATAAAAAACCCAAAAATTGTGCATGTGAAAACCTCAAGCACTCTTTCATTCAGCAAACACATGCCAGTGTCTGTCCTGTGCCAGGCGCACAGAAAGCCCTGGAAAGACAAAGATGAATGAGACACAGCCTCAGCCTTGCCTTCACAGGGGACGCAACTGAAGGACAGCCATCACGGAGCCAGCCCCACGGGGAAAGATGATTTACCTGTACTCCTCTCCACGGCCCTTTTCTGACTGCCCTCTCATCCAGCAGAGAACATGGCACCCGCAGACCTGCGGTTGAGTCCTGGCTCTATGGCCACTTACTAGCTGTGGGGCCCTGAGTTCCTGAGTTTCCATCTGTAAAATGGGACCCCCAACCTCCCTTGTTCTGCGAGGCTGTCGGAGACCTCAGTGGGATGAGGCATGAAAATATTTTCTCAACATCTGAAGCCCTGTATCCTCCTTAGTCCTCCATTACCTCTCAGCTCACAGTTCAGTGGCTTAGCAAATAAGATGTAAGCCACACTGGTGTACTCGTCCGTTCGTCCGCTGCCCTGCCCACAAAACATGGGTATTTAAAGAGATGGAAGACGGGGCGCCTGGCTGGCTCGGTCAGAAGAGTACGTGACTCTTGATCTCTGGGTCAGGAGTTCAAGCCCCACTGGGGTGTAGAGATTATTTAAATAAATAAACTTAAAAAAATAAAAAGAGATGGGGAAGCGCTTACTGGAAACAGGGCATGTGGGCCTCACAGAATCTCAGTAGCAGCTGAGAGAAAATTCTTCTGGATGGGTACCACCTGTCTGTATTTTTAAAGTCTTACCATGCCAGTGGTCCCCTACCCCACCAAGGAAAGTGTGGTTTTGTTCTCCCAGCCCCAACATCACTAAAACCCTGGATACCACCACTGCTCCCTCCAACCCACACACATACACACCCCTCACCTTGGGCAGGTCTGTGGCCCCACGGATCCGCTGGGCCACCTTCTCTCCCTCTGGGTGGATCTTGGCCACGTGCTTCCACATCCTTTCCCAGGTGGCTTCGTCCACAGGCAGCCCACCCCGGTTGACAAAGAAGGGGATGCCTCCATCTCGCAGGTCCTCTTCCCCTTCCTCTTCTGGCTCATCATCTCTCTGGGCTGAGGCCCCTTCGCTGGTCTCCAGACGTCTGACACCAGAGGGGGCGGCAGCGGCAGTGGGGGCAGCACCGCTGCTGCCACCCCCGGCCACCTTCTTCCCCCCTGGCATCCCCGAATCCTTGACAGGGGGTGGGGGTGGGGTGGGAGTATATATCAGGAGGCAGGAAAAAATAGGCGGCTCACAGGAGACCTCCCACACACCAGCTGCAAAGATAACACATGGCCAAACAGAGTAGAGGCGCCTTTAAGAAACCAGGGCGTGGCTCCTGTACAATAAAATAATACTCGATAAGAAAAAAAAAATCAGTGCCTCAACGTGAAGTATGGGGTAGAGAGATGGTTGTCCGGGGTCAGCCTTAGAGGCTTTGTTCTTTTTGTGAAACGGGATAAAGAGAACACACCCCAAATTGGCAGCCTTCACAAAGCTCCCTCATTTGACAGTGAGAACAATGACGGCAGCAGTCTGGGCTTGCGGAGAGGAGAAAAGTCGGAGGGAAACTGAGGCCAGACAGCTCCGACCGGCGGCCACAGAGGGTCAAGGCACCGATGCCCCGGCCGACCCGGCGCCCCAAGTCCTAGTTTTGGAGAGAACAAATTCCTCTCCAAAATACCGCACGCTCACGGCACCGTGCGCTCCGGGGGGTACCGAGGCGACTCCCGGCCGCATCAGCTCGGAGCCGGGACCCCCCGGACCGGAGGGTGGCGAGGGGGCGCGATTTCTTCAACGCGACGAGCCCGGGAGCCAAGACTCGCAGCTGGCGGGGCGCGGGGAGGGGGCGCGCGCCGACGCGCTCATTCCACGCCCGCGGCCAACTCCCCGCACAAAGTGGGCTTTGTCTCGGCCCCCGTCCCCTCGCCCCCGGGAAACAGCAGCGCAGCTCCCAGAAGGGGGAAGGGCGCGGGGGGGAGCGCCAAGGCCAGGCCGGTCCCCAGCCGGGCGCGTCTCAGCGGGCGGAGAGCGGGCACCCGGCGCCGCGCAGCGCCAACCGAGCCATCGCGGGGCGCGGGTCCCGCTGCCGGGCCCGGGGCTCAGCGGGGCCGACTCGGGCGCCGCGCGGGGGCCAGGCTGAGGTCACCGAGCGGCGGGCTCCGGCCGCGCGGTCGCAGCCTCGGAGTGGCTGCGGCATGGGCGGTGGCGCGGCCAGGCCGGGCGAAGGATGCTCCGCGGCGGTCCGCTCGCGCTCCCGCTGCCCCGGCTGAGGAGGAGGAGGAAGGACCGCCGGACGGGGAGGGCTCGAGGCTCGCGCAGCCACAGCCCGAGGACGGAGCTGCAGGCGAGTGACAAAGCCTCGGCGAGCGCGCGCTACGCTAGTCCGGGGAGAACAGCCGCCCGAGCACGGGGTCCACGCACAGGTCGCCGCGCGGCTTCTCCGCAAGGCTCCGGCCGCCGCCGACCGCCCTCGCCGCCCCAGGGCCCAGCTGCCGCCGGCCGCGAGCGTCCCCTTCCAGCCCGCCGCCCACCGGGCTCGACTCCGGCCCGCGCCGCGCATGCGCTCCGTCCCCCCCTTAAAGGGCCAGCGCGTTCCCGCCGGGTCCTCCGCCTCCAGCGGCCAGCCCTGTGCCCCAAGTTATCTCTAGGAGGCAGGGGGTCGTCCGCTCCGCTCTCACCTCTTTCTCAGGGCGCAGCGAAGCCGGCGCGGAGCCGCGGAGGAAGTTCACAGCGTGCTGCTCGGAGCGCAAACTGCACGGAGATTCCGGGCTCGGGAGGCCCGTGGTCGGGAATTTCCTAAAGGAAGCACCTCGCAGGGGCCCTCAGGGGGTAGAAGCGAGAGCTCCGGCCTGGAGGACCGGTTCTAGACAGGAGTCAGAGTCTAATTTCCTGCGGGACATCCTACAGCTCGCTTCCCTCGGTGGGCCTCGGTTTCCCCATCTGTCAGCCGAGCTCGTCACACCGGGTGAGCGCAGAGTCCTCCTGGCTTGCGGGCTCCTTAAAGGAGGAAATCTGGGGGTTAGGGTCACGACTTCTGGAAGCGATAGGGTTAAAAGCTACCCAGTTCCACCCCGAGACCTGCTCCAGTAGGAGGAGGAGGCGCGGGGTTAGCCCCTAGTTGGCTTCCCTGGACCTGGCGGTGGGCGCCCCCGCGCCCCGGGCAGAGGGGCTGCTGCGCCCCAGGGTTTGGGGACCGCGCGACCCGTGGGAGTGTGAGGCGACGGTCCTGCAGGGTCCAGGCGGCTCAGAAGAAGGGGAAAGTACAGCCCAGGTGTGCTGTGCGTGGGCCCAGGACTGCAGAGACCCAAGGCAACTTTTTCTTCCCCTCCACAGAGCATAACGCGGAAAAGGCGCGAACAGGGAGCAGAGGGAAAGAACTTTCCAGAAGGAGAAGGAGACGGATAGCCCTGGGCGCTTTTAGACTTCTCTCCTTTCTTCCACAGGAGTTAGTATGAATGACAGTGTTGTGGGGGTAAAGCAGATTCCTGGGCTCTGGGCTGCCTGTAACTGCTGCATTTCTCACACCCCCTCTCTGACAAGCTGAGGTGTCTACACCTGGGCTGGGACAGAGAAGGCCTTGGAGAAGCCGGAGGTGCTCAGTGGTTCCTCATCTGTTCCCTAAAGTTATCCCTGGTGTCTGAACTTCCTAGGTCCCCTGAGCTCCAGTAACTACCTCTTGCTGCTTCCAGGGTCAGAAACCACGCGTGATGAGTGATGGGAAGGGGCATGGGACTTAAAGAAAGCCAGTTAAGAGGAGATCCTCTTAGGCTCACTGAGGCAAGAAGACTCCGAGCATGAAAACCACCAGGCACCAACAACTGCAACCTACTCATTGTACAGATGGGGAAATTGAGTCTCAGAGAGTGATTCCTCCAAGCTCACACAACCAATAATTTGAACGGAAGCCTTACTTCTTCAGACACTTACCTTTCCACCCTGCACTTTGCCTCTTGGGCCAGCTAAGTGGTTGTGGTAGTTTAAACATGTTTGCAAGTTCTTTACCACTTCTCTTTTCAAAAGATGTTGGCTAATTCCCCTCCCCTCCAGTTGGGCTGGACTTAGCGACTGGCTTCTAACGAAAGAACATGGCAGAGATGATGCTATATAGCTCATAAGCTGAAGTCATAAAAAGGAGACGTTCCTTCTGTCTCTTTCTTACTTTCTCAGGACAGCCACCCTTGAACCTAGCCACCATGCTGTGAGGAAGCCCACACCACATGGAGAGAGGACAGGAGGTGCTGTGGCTGACATCTCCAGCTAGGCTCTCAGCTCACAACCAGCATCACTCATCTGATAAGTGGTGAGCTGAGATTAGTCCACCACCAGCTTTTGAGTCTTGCAGCCGAGGTCGCAGACATGGAGCAGAGAGACGCCAACGTCGCTGTGCCCTGTCTGAATTTCTCTCCCACAGAAAATGAGAGATAAGAAGCGATCGTTGTTGTTTTAAGCCAGTAAGTTTTGGGGTATTTTGTTATACAGCATTAGATGATTAATTCTGTGAAATGACACTTCCTGAAATGATAAATAATAAAATGGATTTGGAGTCTTTAGTCAAACATTCCAACAGGAAGTAGTTCCTGAGCACCTTGTATGTGCCTGGCTCTGTACAAGGTACTGGGGATAACGGTGATGAACAAGAGGCACGTGAGCTTTGCCTTGGAAGGCTTATGGTCTACTATTGGAAGAGATGGTGAAACATGATTCTAGTCAAGTGCTTTATCAGAAGCTTAGTCCAGGAAGCTATGGGAGTGCATACCCTGGGCAACTTGCCAGTTAAGTGGGTTGCTGGGGAAAGAATAAATGAATTGCTTACAAGGCCAGCATGGTCTAACCTAGAGAGTTTTCTAGGATATATTCATAGAAGGAAGAGGACACAGGTGTCAGGCAAGGTGGGAGGGGCATGCAAATAGGTGAGAAAATGGTGAAACTAGAGAGGGATGTGCTTTACTCAATCTCATTTTAGCAGAAAGCTGAGAAAGGACAAGTATCTTGCCTGGGGTCACACAGCTTGTGAAAGGGGCCCAGATCATGGGTCATGCATCAAACCCTCCCATGGTTCCCCAAACCTATACCCAGGAAACAATACCTCTGGTGACACTTTGGTTACTCCCTCATTTGGCTCAAAGCTCATATGACTAATTTTTTGGCTGCCTTTCCAAAGCTCTGGAAGAAATTTGGATGAGTTAATTTCCATTTTAGAGATGGAGAAACGATGCACAGGGAAGCTAGGCAGCTTAAGTACCTAGGTTAGGAGCCGGCATGTCAGGGCTGCTAGGTACTGATGATGTACTTGGATGATGAGAGGGATGATGATGATAATGAGGCCTAGGTCACATCATATCTCACTTATTATTGTCACACTAGGGAGTAATGTTCTGGAAACTAATACACAGTGTCTGAGGGAATCAACATTGGTATTAATCTGCTCCAGTTCATTTTCTTTCTTTTTTTTTTTTTTAAAGATTTTATTTATTTGACAGAGATAGAAACAGCCAGCGAGAGGGGGAACACAAGCAGGGGGAGTGGGAGAGGAAGAAGCAGGCTCACAGCAGAGGAGCCTGACGTGGGGCTCGATCCCACAATGCCGGGATCACGTCCTGAGCCAAAGGCAGACGCTTAACCGCTGTGCCACCCAGGCGCCCCTCCAGTTCATTTTCTTGTGACACTGAAGCTACAGTCAGATTCCTAGAAAGGAGAGTCTGGTTGACTGAGTTAGGGTTCTGGGCCCACCCCTTGGCTGGAAAAGGTCAGGACAACTTCATGAGCTGCCCCCAAAAGACCTCAGGTAGTAGGGGCAGGAGATCACCCTACGTGAAAACAGGGCATTGTTAGTCAAAGAGGGGCATGGAGGGGCATAGCTATAGGTGTGTTTGTGAAAGACAGACACTCTGTGTCTGCACTGCCCAATAAGGTGGCTGGAAGTCACACGTGTCTATTGGATTCACAAGACATAAAATTAAAAATCCAGTTCTTAGTCACACTAGCCACATTTCAAGTGCTCAAGAGCCACATGTGGCTTATAGCTACTGGATTGAACAGCACAGAATATAGAACATTTCCATCATTGCAGAAATTTCCATTGGATAGCACTGCTCCAGGATTCTTACTTGCAATTCAACTATTTCTTTTCTTCTTTTACTGCATACATTGTGAATAGGGAAATAGCAAAAAACGTGAGTCAGAATCTTCACTAACTTATGCATCAAACATACACTAAGTGTCTACTTTGAATCATACATTGTTGTAGGCACCAGGATGCCGAGAGGGGCTTTGGAGATGTCCTGGTCCAGTGGATGTCATGTTAGAATCATCAGAGAGCTCTTACAAGTACTGATATCCAGGCACCACCCAGCAGAGACCCTGGTGAAAGTGGTCTGGGAGGGGGCTGTCAGACCCATAGGGTGGAAATCTCCCCAGGTGATATGTCACTGAGCTGGAGAACCACGGCAATCTGGTCTGGCTAGGGACGTGTTTTGCTTCAGACAACCTGAAAACCTGAGTCTGTGTGTGTGTCTGACCTCAGGGTCCTTATGGTAACATCAGAACTCTCCATGGATATGGCATCCATGCGATCAAATGCAAAATTCTTAGAGAAGAACAAGTCAACTCTTCCTTAACCCAAAGAGAATCCAATTCACTTCAAATAAAGTGCCAAAAGAGCTTCTGGTTTTAAATCACTTCTTTCTCCAACTGTTTACATGTTTTGTGCCTGGAACTGCCTTCTACGGTGAGCTGGGGAAATCTTTATAAAAAGAGTGCCTGTTCTGAGTACCTGGTGTAGGCCAGGCACTTCACATGCGGTGCAACTTAATCCTCAGGACGCTGTTACAAAGTGAGTTTTGCTGACACCAGTTTATAGAGAAGAAACAGATGCAAAGAGGATAAGGATTATAACTTGTCCTAGTTGGTACAGCTGGGATTCCAACTGCAGATTTCATGTTCTTTCCCCTTCATCTCGTAGTGCCTACCCCATAGGCAAGAGTACAGGGCAGCTAGCAGACAGGGGCACTGTGTTCGATCTCCAGAATGAGGAAAGCTCTGTGGAGGTGACATGCAGTCCTTCGTGTGTCAGGGATCACCCTGGAGCTGACGTGACCCAGACGCTGTGTTCAGTGAGAGTACTGGAGGCCTGGAGGAAAGAGGGATTCAGGGATAAAACAGATGAGGGGATTTGGAGTCAAGTTCTCCTTTTACTTAATGGTTGTATCTGGATTCCTTTAACCAAAGGATTTGGAGGAAGCAGCTAAGAACAGTGTTGTACCTGGAACAGTGAGCTCTTAGACACCTAGCAATTATGATATATGCTTGGTAGAAGCATTATCTATTCTTGGCCTGGATCCCTGTGGGCTTGCACAATGTCTGTGTCACCATGTATCTTTGCAATCTGAGTCCCTGCCTGATACTTCCTGGGCAGCCTGGCCTGGCCTGAGGGGGGGGGGGGCGGGCTGTGAAGGGACAGGATTATTGCGTCCATTCCAAACGACTTGAACAGTGGGGGAGATATGTCTCCCCTGCCATTCTCTGCGGGCCACCTCATACAGTAACAGGAGATCCCAGCCTTGGAGAAGAGGAAGGGCTGCCCTTAGAATGGATCAGGGCTTGTCTGTATGGCATTCAGCAGGTCTCTGTGGGAGCCAAGCCACGACTGGCCATAGAAAGAGCATAGAATATCACAGCTAGAAAGACCCTTAAAGATCTTTGCAGGTTTCATTTCACAGATGGGAAACTGAGGCTCAGTGAGCTAACAGGGCTTACTTTGAATTACAGCCTGTTGGAGGTAGGGATCACGCTTGCAGTCAGATCTCCCTCCTGGCCCAGAATGCCTTCCCTGATGTCTCTGCTAGCAGGAGAAAAAGAGTAGTAGATGAGCCTCTGAAAGCTTTGCGGTGGCAAGAGGTAGAGATGGTATTTTCACGTTTGCTTCAGGGTGTGGCCAAGGTGTGTCAGTAGTTGGGTGTGGACTGCACGTGTGTTTAGGAAGTCTCCATTCAAGCTGAAGGACTAGAGGGTGACCCTTCTCATTTTCCAGGCAGATCACACTCCTCCAGACTTGCATCCCTCCTGTTAGGAAACTGGCATTTCCTTTTACTTTCTTCTGCATGCACGAGAGCAGGTGTTTGGCTGGTGGCAGGTTATTGAGTTGGTCCGCCAGGAATGGTTGGGCTGCCGTAGTTGCTCCCAAGCGGTGGCCAAGACTCTGGCAGTCCCAGAAAGAACAGAAAGGCCAGTGTCAGCCTCTCTGCTCCCTGGAAGGGCCTGAGACTTGGTGACAGGGAGACACAGAGGCTGAGATGTTGGTGTATCCTAAAGACTAATTCAAAACCATTTAAAGTTGTGGGACCATGTATAGGTCCCTGAGATGGGAGGATTATTTCTTAATCCTTGATTAAGGATTAATAAATAAGAAATAATCAATAATTAATAAATAAGAAATAATTAAGGATTATTTCTTAATCCTTGATTTCTAGGGAAGACTTCACTTTATTTCAACAATTTCCGAGCACCTACTATGTGCATGGCATAGCCTAAGATGCAGACGTGTGCAGATGCAGACATTCCTTGACCTTCTGGGTTGTATCTAGTGAGATGTGTCCTGATAACTTGGTGGGAACTTATCACGTGCCAGGGGTTCTGCACAGCATTCTATGTAACCCTGCCCTTAAGCTTGCAGATAAGGATTCTGATTCTCCATTTTTCAAATAAGGAAATGGTCTCAGAGAAGCAAAATGACTGTTTCTGGGTTTTAGCCAGCGGGTGGCTGAGTCAACAGTCAGAGCCTGGGCCCTTCCCACTATACCAGGATGCCACCAGCTAACTAGATACCTGGCTAGATACTAGAGTCAGGCCAATGCCCCAACACAAGCTCAAACGAGGTGTTAGCAGAGCATAGAGAAGGGAGAGCTTCGTTTTCATTTGGGCAACAGTGTTTAGCTTTAGGCATTGTTGATACTTGGAGCTACACGATCCTGTGTTGTGGGGAGTGCCCTCTGCCTGGCAGGAGGCTAAGCAGCTTCCGGGGCTTCTACCCACGAGTTGCTGGTAGCATTTCCCCATTGTGACTCCTGGTGTAGGATCATAGGTTGTCGGAAAGAAACGGTCTTCCACCTGGGCCTATGAGAATCCTGTAGACAAGACAAGGATTTGGGCAATTGAAGACAGGAGGAAAACAGTCGTTTGCTTTGTGTTTTTCCATTGGACAAAGAGTTTCCACTTAGATTTTCCACTTTGGTCTTCCCCCTGGCCCCGTGGTGTGCTTGTGTCAGCACACAAAGCAAACAGCCACATCAAGTTGCCATGGGACCGCGGTGCCCGAGGGGGCCCCTCACGGGTTGCATGCGTCCTCGGGAGCCAGGTCCTTCCTGGCCTCTGTTAGTTCAGCCTGAAGTTAATGCTTCATTTTCATCTTCTGGCCCCCATTTCCTTTCCAGTGGGCTCCTAGAGAATCTGTTTCTCCTCCACCACCACCACCAAGTATGTTCCTCCAGCACTCATTTGGAGTGTGGCTCTGTGTTAAGGGCTTTATAATGTTAACTCATTTAGCCCTCACAGCACCCCGAGAGAAAGGGGTTCTTTACCATCCAAATTCTATGGGGGAGATGGCAACCAGCCAGTAGAGGGGGAAGCAACATGCCCAAGTTCATGCCTATGTGAAGTGGTAGAGGCAGGACTTGAACCCAGGCCTTGCCGAGTCTCCTCTCTTAACCTCTGTATGCTACTGCTTCCTAAGAGTGTCCTTCCCTCATTTGGCAGCCCACTGGGCTTTATGTGCTCCTGGGATGAGTTCCCAGGAGAACCACAGGCGGCAGCCAGCCACAGCAGGCTTGGTGGTGGTTGGGGTGGGGGTGGTGAGGGCTGCGAAGGTTGTGGAAGGGAAGACCATGTTTCTGGTGGTGCTGGTGGATCCTCCCCTAGGAAAGGGCAATTTCTGGGTCTGCATGGCGCTTGGCTATCAGGACGGCTTCCTGTGAACGGGGCAGAGCGCCCAGTCAGGCTGCAAGACAAATGGGGGACATATGGACTCCAGATCAGCACACAATGGGCTCATTATTTTGCATCGGCCAGCAATGAAATAACACTCTATTATTGCAGGAGGCACAGAATAAATAATAAGCACAATATTTGGGGCTGGGTTCTGAGGTCATTTTATCTCTGTCCTCCCTTCTCTTGGGGGTCATGGTCCCTTTGGGACCATTAGTTCTGTAGCTTAGATGTTTTAGCCACAGAGTCAGACCAGCGGGTGCAAACAGACTCTAGGTGAAACTCTTAAAGATATGTTGACATTCATGTTCTTTCTGGTTCACAAAGGACCCTTGTTCCATCCCTTTGTGCTGCAGGGAGAGACAGGGAGGGAGTGATGGGACAGCTGAGGCGTCTCTGCAGATGAGACAGGAGGGTGACCTGGCCTGCTCTCATCCATCACAGACAGGCCGTGGTCCAGACCACATGGGGGGACCAGGGTCCAAGGTCGCAACAGAGTCAGGAATAGAGCAGTGTCTTGATAGCGTTTGCTGGATGTCCTAAAGCAGTGCTTCTCAAACTTGAGTGTGTATTAGGGCCAGGGGGCTCCTCATCGCGCAAACGGCTAGACCCACCCTCAGCGTTTCCCCCAGGCTTGAGCAGGGGATTGGAGCTCTAATTTCTTCAAAAGCCTTTCAGCCAGTCTTCCTGCTTCTGCCCATCTCCACCCTCACTTCCTGAGGTGTTGGTGCCTTGTGTTTGGGGCAAGCTGCCTTTCTTGGCTTTCCCCAGCGTGATTTTAGTATTTCATTTTTCCCTACTAGCTAAGCCATTTGCTAATTGACCATCTACTTTTCTCCTTCCAAAATTTTGTGGATATCATTTTCTCTCCTGTTGCTTTGTCATCATGGGTTTATGATCCCCTCCCCCCTTTAAAATCCACATCCCTTTATTGTCACTTTAGTGTAGTTTCAGAAGGGAATGGAGCACACCACATCCATTATCTTGCCTCTTGAGCCCCCGAACAGCACTCTGGGACGTGCTGTGGCCTGGTTATCTCAGTGCCTCTTTTGTAAGTGCGGAAACAGACTCAGAACTTACTTGACCAGAATCTCCTTTTGCAGAATTCCATATTCTAGGCTCTTTGCACAAGAAAAATAGTTGTAACATATTCCGGTTTTCTCAAGTACTTTGGCAGAGTTTCTCTTGTTGGCTCCTCATCCCAGTCTGATGGAGCAGGCAAGACAGGTGTCAGTCTCTGCTTCATGACTGTGAAGACTGATCAGGAAGGGGAAGGGACTTGCCCAGGGTAACACAGCTTCGTGTGCTTTGAGCCCACTGTTTATAGGTTCACATCCAGGACCCTATCTTCTGCTGACTTTGGAACAGCTTTAAAGACATCTCCAGATAATAAAACATCTAATTACTCAACAAACATTTATTGAGTGCCTACTATGTCCCTGAAACCCCACTAGGTTCTGGGCTTATCACAGAGAGCAAGATGACCGGGAGCAGCACACGCCTCCTAGCCCTCCTCCAACCCTGTGTCTCATCTCAGAGGTCACCTCTAGACACTCTGTGCCTGCTTATGGCCTCCTTTTGTCTCTGCCTGAGGTGCCAGGGCGTTAAGACCCTGGTGGGACCCTCAATTAATGAGGATGGGAGTGGATGGGTAAACCCTTGAGCTTCCTTGCCCCTCAGGGGGGTCCTTGTGAGGCACATTCTATACAGTCTGTACGAGGGTCCCCCAGGACTGAGCCTCAGTTGCCCACAGTGGTCAGTGTCTCATTAACAAACTATTTATGGCCTTCCTTCCTCACTGTCACTTCCCCATTTGCTCACCGGTGCTTCCTGGGATCACTTTCCCAATAAGCGATCTACTCTCAAATCCTTCTCTTAGGGTCTACCTTTATGGGAACCCAAACCAAGACTCCAGACTAACAACCTTTTGATCTGTAGCTGACGGTCCTGTTACCTGCTGTTCTCCACCATCCCTGAGAGCACAGACGCCTCTCCCCCCAGTAATGTAAGCTGCAAGAAGGTAGGGCCTTTCATTATGCTGTTCATTGCTGTGTCTCTGGTGTTTAAAATATTGCCTGGCACATGGTGGGTGCTCAATAAATATTTGCTGATTCAGTGAATACCGATTGTTCCTACATTGATCAAGGGAGGGGATCCAAGAGACTGGAGTAGAATGATGTGGGGGTAAATCACAGCAAAGGTAAACAGTCTTAATGTCCTGAAGACTTTGTTCTGGCCATTTTCTCCTCTAGACTGGTGGAGAGAGGTGAGCACCAGACTGTGTCGGTGGCAGGCAGGGCTTGGCAGGTGGAGGAGGGTGCCTCTGAGGCTGGGCTCAGAGAAGGGTGTACGAGTCACTAGTGCCGACGCAGAGGCACTGAGAGTGAGAGCATCAGCACTGCCAGGGACTGGTCCCAGGAAGAGGCCAGCCTTGGCCTTTGTCTGTTCTGCAGATGAGAATTTCTCTGAAGATGGGAAGTAGCACTTCAGCTCCCTCTGAGGGCTGGGCTAGGCTAATTTTCGGCAACAGTGTCAGGAGCTCATAGACTGAGGGAGATCTTGTACGGAGTTTATCCAGTCTCTGAGTTTTGATTGAATGATGTGCTTTTTGAAAAATTAGTCCCCTCCCTAGGCCATCTGGTGGCTGTGGGGTAAAATTAAAATTCAGATTGAGGACTCGTTTCTTTTTCTTTTTTTTTTTTCTTTCTTAGAGTTTATTCCAGGCCAGTAACTGTCCTCTTGGCCTCTGATGTCACTGTTTTTTGGCTGTTTGGGTTGAAGAGCCTCAGCATCTTGGTTAATCAACAGATCCTGGGAAAAATGCCTTAAGGGCGTGTGCAGACTGGCTTTCCAAAAGGATGTGTTCAGTAATGTTGGTGAGACAGAATATCTCAAGTTTGTATAATGTTTTACATTTTGCAAAGTACTTTCCTCAGACATTATTTCCTTTAACTAATATTTTTAGTATTTAGTAATCACCTAAAAACATTGCATATCCAGGGATAGATTTAACGAAACATGTTCAAGACCTCTTCACTGGAAACGACATATCATTATTGAAAGAAATTAAAGAAAACTTAAATGCGGGGAGGGCTAGACCATGTTCATAGATCAGAAAACTCAGTACTGCAAAGATGTCCGTTCTCTCCAAATCAGTTTTTAGATTCAGTGTAATCCCAATAAAAATACTAGCAGGTTATATTTTATGGAAATTGACAAGCTGATTCTAAAATTCATATGGAAATTCAAACAGCTAAGAAGAGTAAAGACCATCTAGAAGAAGAAAACGCTGGAAGATGTATGCTGGAAGAATCAAGAAGTATTACAAAGCTCTATAGGACAGTGAGGTATTCCTCCCAAAGCCCCATTTTATTTGAAGTTTCCCTTGTTTGTATGGTTCTGAAGGCTGGGATGGAGACTGTGGGAAGTGCAGAGGTCCAGTGTACATCCCTGGTTCTTTGGTTCTTTCAGTTGTTTAAAGTAGGCTGGAGTCAGTCTTATCGTAGGATTCATGCTATACAACAGCCATCACCTGTGACCCAAAGGCCACTGCGGGAGTTTTAGGCAATCCATTCTCCACACAGCACCAAAGCACTCCTTTGCTTAAGGCTCTGGGATGGTTTCCCTTTGGAGTAAGGTTGTAGTCCCAGCTCCCAAACCGGACTTAAATAAAATGGTCCTTCCCATCTGGCCCCTGCCGGCTGCTCTAACGCAGCCTTCTGCCATAGTCAACAACCCTTTGGGATGTCTCCAGTTTCTGAGGACTCATAGTTCTAGATTAGATTCTGGGCATTAGTTTGCCCATTGTTCTTCCTCCTGATCCTTCCCTCTCCCTGCTTGGCCCACTCCTACTCACCTTCCATGTCTGGGTTTGAACTTTCATTCCTTGGGAAGGCTGGATCCTCAGCTCCTTGGACTGGGTGCCGTCCCCTGGCCACACATTCTCAACACACCCTTTGCTTCTCCCTTTTCAAGCCACTCTGCACTTTGTTCAGAATCTCTCCTTCCAGCAACAGGGACCATGTCTGTCTTGCTCACCACTGTGTCGCCTACTCCTAGGATAATGCCTGGCACAGAGTAGATGTCTAATCAATATTAATGAAACACATGAATAAATAAATGAATGTATAAATTAAAAATCCATACTTGAAAGGCTGACTTTATAAAATCAAACCTATTAAGTTTTGGCAAACTTCACAGTTTGGCGAAAAGCACCAGTTTATAATGCGATGTACTGTGCTATGGGTGAGGCTGTTGGAGGTTGGTGCCTTTGCCTGTTTACCAAGCCTGCCCTCCTTGTCTAAATGCTTCTCGGACTGGGCCAGAGAGCGTGGCTGGAACATGGGCCAACCATCTGTGCTCCTGGAGAAATAAAGCCAGTGGGGGTTGGTGGTGTCCTCTCTGGGCGTAAAGGACAAGGCATGAACCCATTCTCTTTGGTAAGCCAGAGAGCTACTTTGTTCTGAAAACTGGAGGTTTTGTCTCCGTGGTTGGTTCTCACAGGAAATCATGGGATGGGCTAGGTCAGCAGCGCCACGGATGCCAGGCTGTATCCATGGGATGCCCTGAAGTCCTTGGAGGGTGTTGCCCCCAGAGGCCGTATTCACTCTCAGTATTGTGTGGAAGCATTGCATAAAACGGGCCATTTCTTTATGCTTACCAATCTCTTGTTCAAATGTTTTTCTTTATGATAATCTTAGGGTATTGAAAATTTAGAAAATGCAGATAAGCAAAAAGGAAATAAAAATCAAGTAACCCCATTACGCAGAAATGAGGGCCAAGTCATCTGATGGCCCCTGGAGGCACAGAGCCTGGCACCCATGACTATTTTCATTTTAATTTCTCTTAAAATGAGAAGAAAAGAATGAATATAATAATAATGAATATATAACAATGAATCCAGCCTGGACTATATTATCTTTATATATTTTTAACATTTTTTATGAGAGAAGGGGTCCATGAAGGCAAAGCTGCCTAAGGCCCATAAAAGTCATAATGCAACCCGGCAGAAATAACCACTTTTAACAGTTTGTTGTATATCCTCCCAGCACTCCTGTATTCTGTACATGCAGCACACGTTTACGCATATACATATTTATGTCGTTACTACAAAAATGGGATCATATTTGCTCAGAGTTTTATAACTTTTCTAACAATACATTGCTCATGTCTTTCTATGTTATCAGATATTGTTCTAAAGTATTCTTCAATGTTTCATTTTTAAGTATAAAAGTAGCATCTGTGGGGCCCCTGGGTGGCTCAGTTGGTTGAGTAAGCCACTCTTGGTTTCAGCTCAGGTTGTGATCTCAGGGTCTTGGATCGAGCCCTGTGTGGGTCTCAGCATGGAATCTGCTTCAGATTCTCTCTCCCTCTTCCTCTATCTCTCCTGCTCATGCTCTCTCTCTCACTCTCAAATGAAAAAATAAATAAATCTTTATAAAAAAAAAAAAAAAGGCAGCACCCATAACATCATTCTTAATGCCTGTATAGTGTTCCAAAGAGTGGATATATTGTAATCTATTTAACCTATTTTTGCTGTTTTTAGGGTTTTGCTATTACAACAGTAAGATGAACATTATTCTAGCAAAAATCATTGCATTCATCTGTGATTCTTTCATTGGAATAAACCCATAGATAATTTTGAAACTTGATACGTTATGCATAACTTAACAGTGAAAGAGTACCAGCACAATATGGGTCATTTTTGATGCCTGTAATGCATCCTGGCACCTTCTCTTACCATCAGCAATACTGTAGTGGGCTCTCCTTGGTTTAGGGTGGACATCTCTGAGTGCATGAGCAATGGAAGTCTCGGGAACCACCATGTCCTCAGGTCTCGTCTCTGTGTATGGCACATGGCAGAAACTCAATAAGTACTTGTCGGATGAACAAATGGATGGATGTGTCGTTGGTGTGAATGCTAGTCCACAAACTCAGATGTTCGACACTATTACATTTCTTTGTATTCTTTAAATCAACTTGGGTTTATCTCACCTGTTAAATTGATGCGAAGTTAAGTTTCAATGGTTATTGGCTCTTCCCCCCAGCACTCTGCCTTCTCCAGGTTATACAAAGATCTTAAAACCTTAAACATTAAAGCCTCATCTGAAATACTCTGCCAGCCTTGATTACACTGGCCACTCTGAGACCCCTTGTCTCAGTTCCATGTTCTCTTTAGGCTCCAGCCTCTATGCCACATTTGGGGACAGGGACTCTTGAGAAGACTTGAAGCTTCGGTACCTGGGGCTCAGCCCACTTAGGTGCACCAGACAGCCATTTGTTGCTTCAGATCTTGCCAGAAAGAGGTGCATGGCTCCCCATTGCAGGCTGGGGGATTCTCTTCTGCCCTTTGCTATTCTCACTCCCCTCCTGATGCAGCACACCACTCTTCACTACATTCCCTTACTTCTTCCCCACCCCCCCATGCCCTACCCCGAAAACAGTGAAGGAGGCATTGACTACAAGCTCTTTTGCCCTCTGCTTTGCAAAACCCAGAAGGTAAGCAGTTTCAAAGGGCCTGGCTATCTGCTTGAAAGCAGAGTCAGGGCAACTACAGAGGAGAGCAAACCCAAGTTAATCTCAAACGACTCTGCTGTAGATGGACTCATGAAGGCATATTTCACTTGGGTTTGAGTTATGTGGGAGTGAGACTATTGGAAATGGTTTGATTTTGAGAGGAAGCCAGTGTTTTCTGAAGCCTTTGTTTTGGCAATGCCTGACGTGCATCTGCATTTCTTGCCCTTTCTGACAAAGAAACTTCCTTTTGAGAGTCAAAATGTATCAACTGAAGTTATTTTCAACCGGAGGGAAATGTTTGAAAGTCAGCCTTTGTTAGCCTAAAGAACATTGTTTCATTGGGCAGTGGTTGCAATAGTAATTTCCCTTGGGAAGCCTTAGCTATTGAAGCCAACTTTGATGTTGGAAGCAAATGTTTTGACTCTAAAGATGGCATCCAAGGGTTACAACTTCTTCTGGCTCCTTAATGTAATTTATTATAATGCGATGATAGTAAGTTTCTTCAGGTTTGAACGAGGAAAGCTGCTTTGGCTGGCTGGGCTCACGGTAAGAGGCAGTATGTAGTTCAGTGGGAGGAGCAGGTCCCTTGCAGCTGGGCTGCCTGCATTTGCAATCCTCACTTGGCCACTTCCAAGCTGGAATCTTTAGCAAACTACGTTAACTGTTCTGAATCTCAGTTTCTGCATCTATAAAATGAGCAATGATAGTATTTACTTCCTATGATTGTTACAAATATTGAAGGATTAATGTAATAAACAGCACTTAGAGAAATTCAGTAAGGGCTATGGCTTAGTTAATAGTACTGTGTCCATGTAAATTTCTTGGTTTTGATCACTGTACCATGATTATATTGGATGTTATTATTGAAGGAAGCTGGGCAAAGTGTACACAGGAATTCTGTAGCATTTCTATGTGCGTCTAAAATATTTCAAAGTATCAAGTTACAGGGGCGCTTGGGTGGCTCAGTCAATTGAGCGTCTGCCTTCAGATCAGGTCGTGATCCCAGAGTTCTGGCATCGAGTCCTGCAACAGGCTCCTTACTCAATAGGGAGCCTGCTTCTCCCTCTCCCTCTGCCTGCTGCTCCCCCTGCTTGTGCTCTACTTCTCTGTCAAATAAATAAATAAAATCTTAAAAAAATGTATCAAGTTAGGAAAAAGCACTTAAAGGAACTATATTTGATGGTGCCATTCTTTGAATAATGTTTGTGTTTGACCAGAGACTGTGAGCTCTGTTTTTCTTCCTTAGCATAGTGCCTGGCACACAGTAGGCCTTCAATAAATATTTGTTGACTAAATGAATAAAGAAGCTGAGATGCCAAAGGTACTGGCCAACAGGTGCCAAAGCGACCAAACAGAGAACCTAGTTCCCACATTTGGGGGTGGGAGGAAAGAGGTGAGAGGGCCATGCATTGATTTTTCGTAGAGCCTTCACCATACAGGTGTGCCCATGTGTGCACACACACACACAAGCACCCCTGCCCCTGTGTGGGCGGGGGATATGGTCTGAGGCCAATGCCTGGGTTGCTATGCAGAGTGATGGCCACATGAACAGAATGGCAAGATGATTCTTAATGTCAAGTAGTTCAGCAGAAGCAGTTCAGAGCCAGAGGTGACCCCAAAAGGGGGACGAACCACTATTATCTGGATCTTGGGTGGCTCAGTAAACCCAACCACAGTTTTAGTAAATAAACGTAGAGCATAGTAGGGGAGGCATAACTTAACCTTCCTTCTTAGGGTTTCTGGCTGCTCCCGAGAATTAAATTGACATAAACCGATTAACAGGAGAGAAGCATACAGAGTTTTGCATGTATGTGGGAGCCCCCAGAGGAAAATGAAGACCCAAAGGGCAGATTGGCCCAAGTGCTTATATACCAGATTGAACAAAGACTTGCAATTGTGAAAAAGTAATTAAAATACACAGAGAGACTAGAGGAAGGTAAGAGTTATTTTAAAAAGGTCTGTTTGTACAGGTTTCTTTCTGTTTCCACTCCCTGTCTCTGGGGATGATAATGTTTCTTTCCTCCTGGGGTAGGGAAGACATCTTTCACATGAAGTCTTAACTTCTGCTTTCAGGAAAAGGGAAGGTCAGAATGACCTTTTTGCATCTGCTGTTCTTAAGGTGTTTTTAACTCGAAATAGTCCTTATACCAATGTGGCATATTTTGGGGTGATATATTCTGCCAGCCTTCACTATCTTCTTCTGTACTCAAATGGTAAATGTAATCTCGATTGTTTTAATGCTGTTCCAATCTAAGGGATGCTGGAAAGCTACCTATTTTGCTAGAATATGCTGGGAAACTGGCAAAGAGGGTCAAACTCGGGAGGTAAGCTATGTTTCTGGGGGAGCATCTGAGTCATACCAAATAGGCGACGAGCTGATCAGAGTATCATTGAGTTTAAGCTAGTAATACTATGACTTGCAAGTAATCTAGAAATTGAGAGATCCTCTGAAGTATTTATGGCTCTAAGAAATGCAACAGGCTTTGTTGTGAATTAGCTTCTATATTATAGACAGAGTGTTAAAGACTTTGCAAACAATTCTTAGGCAAAACTTAAAAGGCCTGGGGCACCTGGGTGGCTCAGTCGGTAAAGCGGTGAAGCGTCTGCCTTCGGCTCAGGTCATGATCCCAGGGTCCTGGGGTCGAGCCCCCGCATCAGGCTCTCTGCTCATCAGGGAGTCTGCTTCTCCCTCTGCCTGCTGCTCCCCCTGCTTGTGTGCGCACGCTCTCTCTCTCTGTCAAATAAATAAATTTTTAAAAATCTTTAAAAAAACCCCAAAACTTAAAAGGCCTGAAAGCGTTTCCTGGAAGCTGTTCACAATGCCTGAATTACATTCTGTCCATACCAGATATGATACAAAAATGTTTGTGTAGAGTTTTTTTGTAAAAGGCCAATACTTAGAGATCAGTTTTGCTTCAATGTCTATCATATCATTGAGGAGGATGGGCTATGTGCAGAATATTCTACAGCTCGCAGAAATGGATGGGGCCATTTCCCCTGTGTATGTCTTAGTTCCCCAAGTAGGCACTTGGTCTCTGAAGCCACGAACTGTGTGTGGGACTGTGGATCTATTTTTGGTACTCTCCACCCTACCTCCTCCTATTATACTGCTCTGCAAATAGTTGGTAGATTTTTAAAAGCCCTCCACTGTGCTCCGTTAGACGTATAGTCTTCCCAATCAGTTGCATTTCAAAACATTCTTAGTGGAACTGTTATAGAAGAAATACGTCTTCATTGCACCAAATACAAAAGGTACAGAGAAGTGTAAAGAAAATAAAAATCAGGAAGAATTCCACCATAGAGCAGTAAACACTGTCGACAGCTTCACGTATATCCTAGACTTAGAGATGCTTTTCTGCACAAGATGGGATTTATGTAATATCAAGATAATAACCTGTTATTTTCTGATTATCACCCAGAGAATTCTTTCATTAAGTGGAGTGTCATCTTTAATGACTTCACGATATATACATACGGGTTGTAATTTCAACCCCCATTGTCGAACGTTTAGGGTACTGTCGGCATTTTCTCTGTCATGTGTTATAATTTGGTAGGTAAATTTTCTGAGGAAAAATTCCCAGGAATGGAGTTCCTGTTACTTTTAGTTTAAAACTTTATATTCTAAATTGTTGAGTTTTGAAGGACATCGAGCACATGTATATATGGTTAGTTTCTCCTCCTTGATGATAAACTTCTAGAATAGGAGGGTGAAACTGAGGCTTAGATGTCTCGGTATTCTTACAAATTCCAGCATCGCGGGGGTGGAGGGTGTTGGAAATGCTTTGGGCTGCAAATTGTAGAACACGACAGAAGAGTAGCTTGCATCAAAAGCCACGTAATTATCTCACCTCATTAAGAAGTCTGGGTGTAGACAGTTCAGGGGTTGGTGGAACAGCTCAGCAATGTCACCGAGGGCCCAGGCTCCCCTCCTTCCATCATCACACGCCTCCAGCCCTCAGGCTTGCCACTTCATGGTGGGGGATGACCGCCTCCATAACAGGCATGGTATCCTCCCACTCCACGTCCAGACAGGAAAACGTTTCCCAAAAGCTACTTGGAAGAATTGTCCTTCTCTTTTGGTGGCCAGAACTGGGTCACAAGGCTGATTCCAGCTGCAAAGAAGGCTGGAAAGGCAAGTCTTTGGCATTTTGTCCCCTTCCGTCAGAGGCAAGCTCGTGCGAGGAGGGAGTCAGGGCAGGCCTCTTGGGTGGGCCACCAACAAATGGGGGTACAGTGCCAGGACTCAAAATATTCCCTGGGTTCAGATCCAGATTGTCTCCTTTCTCACCTCTTCATAGTCTATCATGAAGGAAAATGAGTTCTTGGGGTGTCACAGTAGCTGGGGGAACCCTCTGGGATAAAATGGCTGCGAAGGACAAAGAGTCTCTGTGATCACATTTGAGTCAGGTTTCTCTGACCACTCTTCTTGACCAGGCCTCGACCTTGGCCCTGTCCTTGCTGGACCTGCAGAGCCCAGTTACAGTAGCAAGAACCCTGCCAGGTCAGTGTAGAGAGAATCCCCCCACACTTGATGTTCGATCACCCTAGTTGCCTTCAGCAAGGATCCTTGAAGTGAGCAAGAACCCTGTGGCCTTGAGGTTTCCTCCTAGAAATGCCCATCCTCCAACCTGCTCCTTGGCTATAAATCCCCACCTGTTCTTGTTGTGTTTGGAGCTGAGTCCCATCTCTCTCTTCCCTGTTGTAACAGTCTTGATACCTATTGTGATAGCCTTAAATAAAATCTTCCTTAACATTTTAACAAGTGTCAGAATAATTTTTTTCTTAAATAGTTATGGTGCCATGACTTCCTTCCTGAACATTTGGTGGGGCCTTCCTTGCTCGTGTGGGTGTCCTCCAGGGTCTGAGGCCTGGGACTGCGGGAGGCGGTATCAGGGCCGCTCAGGGACTGGAGGAGACTTGGGTTGCCTCTGTGTTTAAAGGTCCCATGTAAATTAAAAAACAAAGAACAGAACCCGAGCTGCATTATAAAATTTGTGATTTATTTTAAATGCTTGCCTTCCACAGATCAGCCCATTAGAACTGGCCACAGTCATCAGTGAAGTTGTGAATGGTACCAGTTCAAGTGCATTGCGGCTGGAGTCGTTCAGGATGGGGACACACTTCAAGTTGAAGGTGGAGCCTTGTCTTCAAAACACAGGTCTGTGCTTCTCAGCATTTCATTTGGAGCTCTAAATTTGAGGGGATCCGGCACGCAGCCCTCCTGAGCCCTTGTGAGAGGCCCAGCCGGGCAAGAGCTGACCCAAAGCCCCGAGGACACAAGTACCACAGATTCATAATTAGTTACTCATTGTGTTTCCTCTTCTTGGGTTTTCCCTTCCCCACCAGTTCCCACCTCCATTCTCTTAGATCCCTTCTTTCCCTCCCCCTTTTCCGTTCCTTCCTTCCCCCCTTTGAAAGTCTGGCCAGGGGGAAAGACTGGAATCTGAGATCTGGCCAACAGCCAGCAGGGGACAGGGAGCACCTGTGGGGTCAGACCAGGGTCACACCAGGGAGGGGGAGGCAGTGAGGCTGCATGTGCTTCCTGCCCCACTCCCTCCAAAAGACCCCCCTTTACTCCCTCCATTTGCTGGGAAGATCGGGGCTTATTTTAAAAGCAATGAGAGCATCCGTCATTCCTGCAGCATTTTGCTCAGGACTGCTCTTTGTGGGAAGTCACCCTATAGTGTGGTCACCCCCAGTGCTGGTTGGGTGTTTGATCAGTCTAGGTTGAGAGAGACACTGTCCTCTTGACCCAGTTCTGGGGAGAAAGCCTGGAGCCTCATCAGCTCTGACTGCCCCTCTATCTACAGCACCAACTTTCCACTTTTTTTTTTTTTTTTTTTTTTTAAGTTTCAGGGTCTTAATGGTGCCAAGACCTACTTATGCCAGGGCATTTGGTCCAGGTAATGGGCCCCCAGCTCACTCCTGAGCCATCCCTCAGTCTTGTCCTTATGGCCCTGGGGAGGTACGGGGGCTCTCTGCTGCTCTGTGGCATAGGGACCTGTTTTGTTCTCATCCTCTCCCCTCCAGCCCCTGTCCAGAGAAAGCCTCTGCTCGATGTTTTGGTTTCACCTACAGGCTTCTGTGTTCTTCCCAAGTGATGAGACGTCAGAGGTTGGAAGCTGGGAGTTCTCAGACTGGTCTCAGCTTTCTGCCCTTTCGTTGCTTTCTTGAGGAAAGAATGTCGAGCCCAGGATCTGCTTCACGGGGGCAGATGGCAAAGGGGGCAGATATCTGAAACTGTGACCCAGCCTCTGAGCGCTCGTCCCAAGGCATAGAGCCCAGCATGCAGGAAGTGATTGTTCAAAGTGAATGAGCGAGCGAGAGAAGGCGCGTGTGCAGGGCACCTGGCCTCAAGCTGCCGGACTTGGATTCAGACCCTGTCCTGGTTGACCACCTCCGTGCATCCCAGCAACCTCATCCATAAGGGAGGGAAGGGATTAGATCATCTCCTGAACTCCTGCCAGCCCCCAAAGTCTAGATTTTGTATCCACATAGGAAAAAGAAAAAGAATATTTATGCCATCATCCCACGGAACTGGAGCAGGAAGGGAACCTTCCTGAATAATTCAGGCTTACATACACAGTTGCCTCCAAATATTTTTCCCTGCTGTTGAATGCCGTCTCCTCCACATCACCAAACAGTGTGATGAGAAGGCAGGACCGAGCCTATTGCACACCACATAGGGGAGAGCACCACTCCACAGGGCCTCAGTGTCCCTCACAGGGGAGGGCAGAGTTGGGGTATTTATTGAGACTTTGAAGCCTGGTTTAAGGTGACTCTTTCGAGGTGGATGTGACATGTTTGGTTAGAAGTGGTAAGGATCATGATATAATAAATAGTTGGATTGTTGGACACAGCAGAGTGTGGATTTCCAGCCGAGGGATTCAAAGAGTCTTGGGATGTAAACTGTCTTTTGATGCTTCCTGTGAGAGAGATGATCTGTCTTTCAGGAAGTTCCTGGGGTGAACAGTAAAGTCACTTGCAACTTTTGTCTTCCTGGGCAAGAATCTTCTGGAATAATAGTGAAGTTATTTTGATGAAGATGATAGAATAGTAAGGTCGTGTTAATATTGAGCTGGGTGGTTCGACTCTCACCCCCAAACGGCCTTTGTTGGCTGTCTGAATGATAGGGATGTCCACTCCACCCTGCCGTGTACCCTGGAGGCTGACATGTATGGCTGGATCCCTTCTTCCTTACTTTATTGCTTCCAGTTGGCCCAGGCCAATAGGGAGTGGGGAGAATGGTGAGTTCAGAATATTCATTTCTGTTCTCTCCATGTCAGGTTGATTGCTTCCTCTTATTTGAGCTCCCCACTCCTGTCAGGAGGCCTTCTCAGTCCCCCACCCTGTTGAATTGGCGTAACTGCTCCCCGCACCTGCCCTCTCTGACCTGCAGGAGCCCAGCTACTATTCACCTTATTGTTTAGCCTTTTATTTCTTATTCCCAAGGCTCATATGTCACTTTTCTGAGGACATTTCCACAACAGAGTTTACGTTTTTAATTATTTTTTAAAGATTTATTTATTTTAGAGAGAGAGTGAGAGTGGTGGGGGGAGAGGCAGGGGGAGAGGGAGAGAGAGTCTTAAGCAGGCTCCTTGCTGAGAGTGGAGCCTGAGAAGGGGCTCAGTCTCATGACCCCTGAGATCACAACCTGAGCTGAAACCTAGAGTCAGATGCTTAACCAACTGCATCATCCAGGTGCCCCTCCACAACACTTTATTTTTAAATTAATTAATTATCTATTTTTTAAAATTTAAATTCAGTTTAATTAACATATAGTATATTATTAGTTTCAGAGGTAGGTCAATGATTCATCAGTCTTACATAACACCCAGTGCTCATTACATCCCGTGTCCTCCTTCATGCCCATCATCCAGTTACCCCATCCCCCCTGCCCCCCACCAGCAACCCTCAGCTTGTTTCCTAGAATTAAGAGTCTCTTATGGTTTGTCACTCTCTCTTTCTGATTTCATCTTATTTTCTTTTTCCTTCCCTTCCCCTATGATCCTCTGTTTTGTTCCTTAAATTCCATGTATGAGTGAAATCATCTGATAGTTGTCTTTCCCTGACTGACTTATTTCACTTAACATAATATCCTCTAGTTCCATCCACATTGTTGCAAATAGTAAGATTTCATTTTTTCGATGGTTGAATAATATTCCATACCATATCTTCTTTATCCACTTGTCTGTTGATGGACATCTGGGCTCTTTCCATAGTTTGGCTATTGTGGACATTGCTGCTATAAACATTGGGGTGCATGTGCCCCTTTGAATCACTATTTTTGTATCCTTTGGATAAATACCTAGTAGTGCAATTTCTGGGTCACAGGGTAACTCTATGTTTAAGTTTTTGAGGAACCTCCATACTGTTTTCCAGAGTGGCTGCACCAGCCTGCATTCCTACCAACAGTGTAAGAGGGTTCCCCTTTCTCCACATCCTCGCCAACATCTGTCATTTCCTGACTTGTTAATTTTAGCCATTCTGACTGGTGTGAGGTGGTATCTCATTGTGGTTTTGATTTGTATTTCCTTGATGCTGAGTGATGTTGAGCATTTTTTCATATGTCTGTTGGCCATTTGTATGTCTTCTTTGGAGAAATGGCTGTTCATGTCTTCTGCCCATTTCTCTCTCTCTCTCTCTCTCTTTTTTTTTTAAGATTTTATTTATTTGACAGAGATAGAGACAGCCAGCGAGAGAGGGAACACAAGCAGGGGGAGTGGGAGAGGAAGAAGCAGGCTCATAGCGGAGGAGCCTGATGTGGGGCTCGATCCCATAACGCTGGGATCACGCCCTGAGCCGAAGGCAGACGCTTAACCGCTGTGCCACCCAGGTGCCCCTCTTTTTTTTTTTTTTTTTAAAGATTTTATTAATTTATTTCAGAGAGAGAGGGACAGGGAACATGAGCAGGAGGAGGGGCAGAGGGAGACACAGACTCCCTCCTGAGCAGGGAGCCCAATGTGAGGCTCGATCCTAGGCCTCTGGTATCATGACATGAGCCGAAGGCAGATGCTTAACGAACTGAGCCACCCAGGTGCCCCTGCCCATTTCTTGACTGGCTTTTTTTGTGTTTGGGGTGTTGAGTGTAGTAAGTTCTTTTTAGATTTTGGATACTAGCCCTTTATCTGATAAGACATTTGCAAATATCTTCTCCTATTCTGTAGTTTGCCGCTTAGTTTTGTTGACTGTTTCCTTTGCTGCACAACACTTCATTTTTAAAGGCAATTGTGTGGAAAGTATAAATACTATTGGGAATCAGTGGCTAAACCGAGAACTAGAAAAGAAACCTAAACCCATGACTCTCATATAGATATAGAGTAACACATGTTAAAGGCTTCATTTAGCTCATTATTTTTAAATGATTTTTAATTTATTCATTTGAAAGGGAGAGAGAGAGAGAGTGAAAGCACAATCAGCAGGGAGGCTCAGAGGGGGAAAAAGAAGCAGACTCCCCACTGAGCAAGGAGCCTGATGCAGGGCTCGATCCCAGGATCCTGAGATCCTGAGATCCTGACCCGAGTGGAAGGCAGACGCTCAGCTGACTGAGCCACCCAGGCACCCGTATTTAGCTCATTATTAAGGAGTGCAGCTAAGATGTTACAACCAGTTCATATGCGAAGTCAAGGAAGCACAAGTTTATGTGGAGTTAAAGCGTGTTGACACTGGTTTTCTCTTGGGGGTTAGGGAGGGAAGTCAATTAAGCCTTCACACAGGACAGAATTTATTTGCGCGTCTGTAAACAAGAATCATATGCGTTGTGATCGGTTGTCCACAATTTGCAGAGTGGTAAAATAGCTGGAAGGCAATGAAAGTGTCCCCTAGCATCATAGTGAGATAACCTGAAAGAATGTGCTCTTAATGATGCGTGGTTTTCGACGGAAGCACACATTTTTTTCCCATACGATATTTATAAAGTGCTTAATATTTGCAGGGAGTTGATCCATTGCATTAGAACTGAGAGTCTCCTGGGGGTTGAAGTCACCTAGAGCCGAGCTATCTCCCTCCTTCAGTCTGATCGGTGGCAAGCTGTTTATAGTTCCTCCACCAAGCGACACAGGATACTTAGAAGCAGACCTCCATCCTAAGGTTTTCTTTTGCGGAAAAGCAAATGTTCCATTGCTTTAAGAAAGTTTGAAAACACCCATATGTGTCCAACTGCTGCGTGTTATGGAAGAGAAAATGAAGACTCAGGGGGAAGTGACTTTCTCCAGGGCACACAGCTGGATAAGCGATCTCTGGTTGGAAGATGGGCTTTGAGGGCCAAGAAGGCCTTCCTTTTGGCATGATCCGGTGACACAGAGAGCTTTCCTGGAAGGAAGGGCTTAGGAAGCAGGCCGTGACAGATGGTTTTCATCTCCTGTGCTCTGGGAAATCCGCTACCATCCCTCTAATCGGATGTTGGGAGCTTCAAGCAAACTTGCAATCACGTTATATCATTGTTTAGTATCCCTAATTATACCTTGGAATTTGGCTTAAGTGCAACTTAGAGGATGGTCATTAAGAGTGTGGACAGGGACACTCAGCATTTATAAAATCCTTTACAGTAATTTAAGTCCCAGCACTGTTCCGGTAGGTTAAGGAAGCATGTTTGCTCCCAGCTGAAAGATGACTTAAGTTCTGAGAATGGGAGCTGGCTGACAGACTGGCTAACTTCCATTTGAATGCAAAGCTTTACAGTCTTGTTTTCATCAGCTCAAGGAAGCTCCTAACTGACTAACGTTCAGGGCTTAAGCCACCAAAGTTGCAGCGATCTGCCCTTGGCATTTCATAACTAAGCTCAGCTTCGTAGGTCTTGGCCATTGTGTTGTCAAAACCCTCATATTCTTGTTTGCACGACCAGTTTACAGAGAAGCTTTGTCTCCACAGACAGCCTGTGGCTCCATCTGGCCCTGCCACCAAGAGCCTTGTGATTCCAGATGGAAAAATCCCCATCCCTCCCCCTATTTCCAAAGCAGCTCCCACCCCCATTGTTTTATCTGCAGCCAACAGCTCAAGCCCTCCACAAACCCTCTCTGCGGGGGTGGAAAGATCCACTAATGGGGGAAACAGCTCATCTTTTCTTCCGTCCTTAAACCCTGTGCTGTGTGAAGGGAACACATGCACACATCTGGCCAAACTCGTTGAAATGAGGGGCTCTGGGGCAGAGAAGCTGGGGAGGGTTCGCCTTTATCACAGAAGATGTTAGGGGAGAGGCCATTTATTCTTGCTATCAAGGAAAATATAACTTCAGGTCATGACCGGAGTGATCCAACTGTCTCAACTTTTTTTTTTCTCTTCAAAAGGCATCGTTCAGGAACCCCAAATATTCAGTTGGAATCTTCTGGTGATGGCTAGTTTTCTTCCAGGAGGTCAGAACCAAGCCCCCTGTGTGTGCGTGTGCACGCGTGTGTGTACGTGTGTGTGTGTGTGTGTATGTATGTGTGTGTTTAGAGGAATTAAAAGTAATTGAACTGGTTTTTGTTCAACAATATCCTCACCCACCTGCCAAATGAGAAGGAAAGGGAGAGAGGATTAGGATGGAGAAGGAGAAGATTTCTGAATTTAGGGAGCAAAATTTCAGCTGCCAACAGAGCGCCTGGAGATATGTCTACTCGTGCGTGGGTCTCTGCCCGTGGTGCCCTCCCCACCTGGAGGTGTCTGGGACCGCACTCTCACGTTCATTTCGTCCCCTCTCAGCTACGAGACAGGCCAGATTTTTGGTGACCTGTTGACTGTGCTGACGTTTATCTGAGCCCTGTGCTCCCAGAGAGCCAGAGAGCCAGAGAGCTGAGACATGGGCAGAATTGCAAAGGACCTCCCTCCATGCCATCACAGAGTCAACATGACCGCCCCCCAATAAAACTTGTCATCCCCTCTCCTCCCCACTGTCTTGCCTCTGCAAAATCTCAGGCCTGCCTTCCTTTTCTCTGAGAGGTTCCTCTGTGTTCATGAATGTCCTCCCCGTTGCAATAGCCCGAATAAAATCATCTTGTTTGTTCTCCGGTGGATTTTTTTCACACCGTGCTGCCCTGTCCAGGGAGTCTGAAATAGCACCCTAAGCATATTTGGAGTTAAGAAGGAGAATGACCCTGGATGGTCTTGGGAAAAATGCACACAGGACCCAGTGAATGGACTAAAAGGAAGGGTTCCTCGAAGCATGCATTCTCCTTCTGGCAATGTGTTTCACTTTGAAACCTCAGAAGCCGTTTGTAAAGAGGGAGTTTATTAATATGCTAGGAAGCAAAACAGAAATCCACACTGTGTGTGTGTGTGTGTGTGTGTGTGTGTGTGTGTGTTGGGGGGCAGTGCAGGAGAGGAGGGGGTTCAGGAGAACCAGTGCGGGAGGGGGAGATGCAGTTTTGTTCCATTCACAGAGACCCCTTGTTTGCGGACAGCCTGGAAGCTCTGACCACTTCCCGTTCAGCGCCTACTCTCCTACGTGGCGCTGTGGCCGCTGTGGCCGGGGGGTGGTGCATGTGCAGAGTTGCCACTTGTCAGGGGTTGTTCAGACAATGACTTCTGTTGCAGTCTGCTGGAGGAAGTTGGCTTTCAAAATTGGGAAGCTTTTTGGCTTGTTAAGTGGAAGAAGACGATGGATTCTCTGCCCCTAGTGTGAGGGGAGCCAGGTCTGAAAAGGCTAACTTGGAAATGCTGCTTTAAAAGATAGAAGTGACGTGATAACAGCCGCTAGTTTAATTAAAGAAAAACAACATCCATAACCTCATAGCCAAACACAATATGATGGGTGTTTAGTGTTTTCATTTTTATGTATTAGGTTCCACCCCTTCATTTTTATTATTAGTGGCCATCCTGAATTATGTTTTTTTACTCTTAACGTTATGTCATATAATCATTTCATTATTACATAATACTATAATATTTAATTCTGCTGGGTTAGTGGAGCATATTTATTATTGTCAATCCTTTCCCCTGATATTAGACATTCAGGATGTCTCTTTTATCTTTTTTTTTTTTTATTGTAGAGAATGCTGAAATTAACATCATCAGATATTTAGCTTCCTGTTTTTGAAGAATGAAAGATAAATAAGAGAGAACTAATGAAGGGGTTAGTTAAGCTCCCACCATAGTGGTTTTCAAACTTTTTGGGTCAGAACCCCTTTATACCTCTCCAAGTGATTGAGAACCCCAAAGAGCTTTTGTGTATATGAGATATTTGATATTTGCCTTACTATATGAGAAATTATAACTGAGAAACTTAAAACACTTATTTAAAATAACTGTAAAAACCCAGCACATGTTAACATACATTACATATTTTTACAAACAGTAATTGCATTTTCCAAAACAAAGAAATTTTTGAGAATGACATTTTTTTTTATAAATCTTTTTAATGTTTAGTTTATAAATTCTCATATCCACTTGTACATTCAGTCTTTTATGATATATTGTTTTTAGTGAAGTTTTCTAAAGAAAACCTGCGCTGGGCACCTGGCTGGCTCAGTTAGTAGAGCATGCAATTCTTAATCTTGGGGTCATGAGTTTGAGCCCCACATTGGGCATGGAGCCTACTTAAAAAAAAATGAAGGAAGGAAGGAAGGAAGGAAGGAAGGAAGGAAGAAAGAGAAAGAAAGAGGAAGAAAGAAAGAAAGAAAGAAAGAAAGAGAAAGAAAGAGAGAAAGAAAGAAAGAAAGAAAGAAAGAAAGAAAGAAAGAAAGAAAGAAAGAAAGAAAGAAAGGCATGTGGTTGGAAAAAGGAAAGGGAACCCTTAGGGGTCCTTGGACCACAGTTTGAGAACCATTTGCCTACAACCTCTTTGGCACTGTACTAAGCATTTCTCATATATTTTGCAATTAGAGATTTAGGTGATAGTGTAAATTTAACCCTCTCTTTTTTGAAGTCAAGGTCCTGGGAAGCTAGACCCTTAGATAAAGGGTCTCTGGCTTCAGAGACTCTGCTTTAATTTACTTCAAGCACCTCTGATGCTTGATGTGTCCTTTCGCTAGGTGTTGTATAAGGCTTGTGGGAGCACAGAGCTGCATAAGGGATCCCAGGCGAAGTTGCTCGCTCGCCAAGGACTAGCCAAGTTCACGAATAATTATAAGACCCAAACTAGTTACATATCTCACTGTGTGTGGAGGAGTTGTTTTCCCTCTGTCAGTATGATGTTTACACATTAAAGTGCATGCATCATAATGCTGCTCTGCAGAAACTGAACACACCCACATCCTATCTCTTCTTAGGACAATTTTTGGATAGCTTTTGTCAAGAGGCAGGATGGAGTAACAGAAAAGCAAGATGGCCCAGGAGAAGGTGTGAACCCAGGCTCTACTGACCTCTTGGGTTCCCACTTTTCTTCTATAAATGAAAGGTTTGGCTAAAACAAATTTAACCAAATATTTGCCCACCCTTAACGTTCTATGAATCTGAGTGTGTTTGGGTACTTTGGAGGGTTGGGTTGTTGGAGTGCTTGTTTGGAGTCATTTCTGATTCTTAAATTGAGCCGATTGGGTAATACAGCAGGAAGCCTGCCATCTAGTGGGCAATATATATATTGCTCTATTGCTCAACGTGGGGCTGAGCTTCCAGAACCAGAGGCCTTTTCTCCTCACCCCATCGCCCTTAATTACAGGGGTTTCGCTGTGCCCCAGTTACACTACTTAACTGTCGTGGCTACATTATAACAAGTGAAGGGACTACACTTGTGGTTTGGCTGACAACATGAGCAGGGAGGCCTCTTGCATTTGTAGTTAATTGCTCTGAAACTCGGCCTGCGGGCTTTGCCGTGTCCTCCACGTGCACTTCGGGCAGGCCAACAGGAAGGCTAAAATGATAGGTATCCATAAGATGCTGTCTCTGCCTCACGACTTCAGGCTCCAGGGAGGGATGCCAGCTTGACTTCTTTCTTAGAACATATCATTAAAAGGGGGGGTGGACCCCCCCACTCCAGCCAGTTGACTCTTGGGTGTTTACTTGTGGGATGGGACACAATGAAGAACAAAAGCCCAGGCAGTGGCTCTGGGCATGGATGGGTCGGAGTTAGGCAGCAGCACTGAGGGCTGGGTTTCAATGGAAGAAGGGGCTGGGGTGCAGGGTGCAAATGTGTGCAGACTGGGGAAGCAACATGGGCATTCCCTGGCATCTTGAGACCTCTATCTCCTTCACGTTTCCCCACACAAAGCCTTGCTATGGTGAATCAGGGAAGGATGACAATCTCAGCACAGAAACCATCCCTGCCTCGTAAAGAGGATAGCAAACGGCATGACATGACCTGGCGGTGCCCAGCCTTGGGACTAGAAGGAAATCACCCTTGCCAAAAGCATTTTAAAAAATAAGAATAAAAGGTTCTTTTGTGTCCAGCCACCCTTATAGGGATAAAATTGAAACTGGTGGGTTGTGAAATATAAAAGACAATCACTAGTCTACTAACTAATTATTAATTTAGGGGCATCTGGGTGACTCAGTCGGTTAAGTGGCCAACTCTTGATTTCAGCTCAGGTCATGATCTCAGGGTCGTGGGATCAAGCCCCATTTCGGGCTCTGTGCTCCTTGTGGAGTCTGCTTGAGTTTCTCTCTCCCCCTGCCCCTCCCCCCACTCGTGCACACTCACTCTCTCTCAAAATAAATGAATAAAATCTTAAAAAAAAAAAAATTGTTGGGCCAGGCCCTGTGCTGGGTGCTGGGGTTAACGGTGGCAGAAATGCACATTTAGGATATACAGGCCTGAGATGAAGACATTGAACAAATAATTATATAGTATACACCCAGGGCGTCAATGACACTGGTGATACATATGAGTTAGAGAGAGAGAAAGAGAATGTGTGTGTGTATGTGTGTGTGTGTACACACATGTGCATGTGTATAGGGTGTACCAGGCAGTAATCAAAGGTATGAAAATGTGGAGGCAGGAAGGGGCAGGGTGCATCCGGAGGACTGAGAGGCAGCTGGTTCTCCCTCGCAGTGTGGGGGAATGGACAGGAGGGAGCTGGAGAGCCAGGCAGGGACCAGCTCACGTGGCCATGCACCTCCCTTGTCCTTGGACAGTGGGGAGAAAAGAAGAGGGGCATGATCAGATTTGCATTTTGGAAGCTCATTCTGGCGGCGGTGTGCTGGACAGACTGTACAACAGCACAGGAGGGGACAGGAGGAGAAAAAGGGAAGCTAGTTGAGAGGCCGCTGTAATCACTCCAGAGCCAGGTGATGGCGGCCTGAGCTAGTGAGAGAGAAGAGAAAGGAGTGGAGATTGAACTGGGATTGCCAGGCCTGCCTGGGAATCGCAGCTCCAGGATTTCACAGGCTCCTGGAGTGAAGGGCGATGACTATCAGGACTGTGGTAACTTCTGAGCATGGGGGCCAAGGGACACAGGCTCCTTGGGGTTCTGAGCCATGCCTGAGAGAGTTGTCCATTTAATATCCATAAGACAAGGCTCTTATCATTGCTAATATTGAACATATGTTGGAGGTTCTCACTCATAAACGAAGAAAAGAAATAGTCTGTATGAATATTACTAAAGAAAATTATCTTTTTTGTCAGGTTGGATTACAAACCCAGCCTAATAGCAAGTGATTAAAATTAACAACTATTAAAATTAATAATGGAATTTTGAAAAGTGGCTATATGGACGATAAGTATACAGAAATCAATAGCTTTACTCTGTGTTAACAAAAATAGAGACATTCCATATTCGTGGATAAGACTACTTACTATAAAAATATAAATCCTTTTAAAGTTAATATATAGGGATGCCTGGTGGCTCGGTCGGTTAGGCGTCTGCCTTCAGCTCAGGTCTTGCTTTCAGGGTCCTGGGATTGAGCCCTGTGTCAGGCTCCCAGCTCAGCCAGGAACCTGTTTCTCCCTCTCCCTCTGCCTGCTGCTCCCCCTGCTTGTTCTCTCTCTCTCTCTCTCTGGCAAATAGATAAATAAATAATAACTAACTAACTAACTAAATAAATAAAATCTTTTAAAAAATAAAGTTAATATAATATGTAAATTTAATGCTCTTCTAATCAAAATCCCAAGTGTGCATGTTTGTGTGCACGTGTATGAGCTTAAATCAGGATTAAATCAGTTTCAAAGCCTACCTTGTTGGTCAGGTTGTTTCGATTTCTGTCTTCGCTTACTGTTTGCCCATTCGATCTGCCTCGTACTGAGAACGGTGTGATAAATTCTCTCGATAGCGTATTTCTGTTTTTCTTTGCTTTTCTGCTTTAGATAGGAGGAACATTCACTAGTCCCACCCAAGGATAATCACTGTCTTTACCTCTGATACCATAGATTAATAATTTTGCCCGTTTACAATTAATAGTTTTGTCCTTAAATTAATGGGGTCATATCGCATGTGTGCTTTTGGTTCTGGTTTCTTTTATTCAACATTATGCTTGTAAGATTCATCCATATTGTTGCATATCCTTATAGAGTGTTTATTCTCAATGAGGTGTTGTAGCCCTTGTGTTTATACACCACAACGTATTGATCCTTTCTACTGTTGATGGCCTTCTAGGTAGTTTTGAGTTTGGGGCTATTGCAGATAGACTTGCTGTGATGTTCTTGTCTGTGTCTTTTGGTGTTTATCTGTGTGCATGTCTGTTGAGTTCATACCTAGGAGTGGAATTTCTAGGTGGCATCAACTTTTGATGTCTTACTCCTAGACGTGAAACAGATAGCCAAGGTCACCAGACATCTGAGGAAAGCCTCCCGTGTAAGGTAGACACAAGAAACACACACACAGGGGGGCCTGGGTGGCTCAGTCAGTGAAGTGTCTGCTTTCAACTCAGGTCCTGATCCCAAGGTCCTGGGATCGAGCCCCGCATCAGGCTTCCTGCTCAGCAGGAAGTCTGCTTCTCCCTCTCTCTTGGCTGCTCCCTCTGCTTGTGCTCTCTCTCTCTCTGTCTCTACCCATCTGTCAAATAAATAAAATCTTAAAAAAAAAAAGAAACATACACACAGCAAACAAACAAACAAATACAGGTGTGTCTACTCTCCCTATTAACAGTTCCAAGGAATTTTATCCTATGGTGTGGCCTGGCTCTCTGGTTGTCTTCCTCATCCATCATGATAAAAATAAACACTGTGGTGGGTCCAGTGGAATTTTGTACATGTAGCGTTTTAGGGCAGCTGGTCTGTAGTGCAGGTTAGGCCTATTTCACCACTTCCTTGGGAACTGGACGCAGATGGACTTTTCCATTTGGGTTTTGGTGTCATACATATAGAATATTTCTTCAGTTTGGTGGACAACATCTTGGTCCATACAGCACACTGCATGCCCTGAAGGCACTGCTGGCCACAGGGCAAAACAGGCTGTTTTCCCAGAACAGGGATGGTTGGAAGGTGATCTTGTTGATTTGGACCAAGATGATATTACCTCTGGTTTCCTCAGCTTCATATATGGCCCTAAGGCCTGTGTCATTGGTAGAGAAGTCTTCATAGGCATAGAGAAGTCTTCATAGAGGGAAGAACTATGGGCAAAACAATTGTTAAAAACTGCAGTTGGCAGTAGACTGGCTTAGACCTTATTTGAAGTGACATTCTCCCCACATATGTGGTTGGAGTTGGTATGGTTATGGTAAAGCTGGTTCTTGTCGTGACCATTCCAGAGCCATGTCCTTGAATTAACAGGCCTGTGGAAATGACAGCACTGAGCTGTTTTAATTTGGTGTCATCTTTGTATATAGAATGGCAAAGGACGACAAGGGAAGAATGTATGATGCTCTAATTCAGTGCCTTCTGGCCTGGTTCCAGGTAGAGGTCCTTCCCCCAACCTCCATTTTTGATGGGATGGTGTGGAGAACAAAAGGCTGGCTGAGGTTGGTGATGCCTCCATTGGCACAGAACCCAGGGGGTGTGAATGGTCTTAGGATCTGCAGATGTCACACATAGCTACAGACACAGTGCTGGCTCATAGCAAATGTTCTAAAGGTGTTGGGGAGGGAATGATGAAGGAAGGAAGCTGGCCAATGACCTCTCTATCTTGGATGGATAAAACTTTGAGAGGGGAAACCTCAGAACTTTATTTTAGGTGTGCCCATTCGTTGGGGTTCCCAAATGTTGGGCTCTTGTGGGGTCATTGTATTAATCTGCTTAGGCCGCCATAATGAAATACCACAGACGGGGTGGCTTAAACGACAGGAACTTATTTTCTCACAGGTCTGGGTTCTGGAGGTCCAAGATCAAGGTGTCCGTAGGTTTGGTTTCTGTGAGGCCTGTCTCCTTGGCTTGCAGAGGGCCGCCTTCCAGCTGTCTTCACACAGCTTTTCCTCTGCGTGTACGCATCCCTGGGCTCTCCTCTTCTTACAAGGACAGCAGTCATATTAGATTGAGTCCCACCCACATGAACTCATTTAATGTTAATTACCTTTTAGAGGCTCTATTTCCAAATAAGTCATTAGGGATTAGGGCTTCAACATACAAATTTTGAGGGGACACAATCTAGTTAATAGAAGTCATCTGATGAGATGATCTGACTAGGTGATGTGACCACTGGAGAGGAAATGCATGGCCATAGCTCCGAGTCCTCAGGGACCCAGATTTCTAGGCTGTTTGGGTTAGGGCGTTCATGGCCTTAAGTTGTGGTTCTGGAGTTCATGAGCAAACCTGCTGATACTATGTGTTAGGCAGGATCTCAGGAGCGAGGGGTGTAGGGAACAACCCTCTGAGGAGGGTTCCTGCCCCACCTAAGTTAGATGTGGCCACCCATTCTCTTGAGTTTGGACTTAGACTTAGCGCCATGTGAAGTGTGATGACATGGTGATGAAAAGGCACCTAGCTAGCCTGGTTATAGATTTCCCAAGACCGTGGGGTGTTGTCTTCTAGGACTTTAAGCTTCACTCACTTCCCCCACACAATGCAAGTATATTCAATTTTTTTTAAGACAACAGTTCGACTGTAAGCTCCTTAGAATAGGAAGTATATCTGCGATTTCTTTGATAAACATTGCTCTTCTATATACTATAAAACTCAATCTATATGAGTCACATAATACGTATTGCTTATTGAAAGATCGGGAGGGATGTTAAGAAAAAAAGGATAGCAGGAAGTAAACAGCCGGGGAAAAAAGGTCAGCCTCATTATACTCTGTTTAAAGATAAGTAAATTAGAATAGGTATCCCTAGATGCTTCTTAAATTTGCAAATGTAAAAGAGTAAAATCCAACGCCGGTGAAGCTATGAGGAAAGAGGCTTACTCACCGTACTTGGGAATTACCGTTTATATCACATATGTACCAAACAGGCATATATGTAATGCTGTGCGTATTGGGTATTAGTAGAGGAACAGTTTAACCATGTTTAATTCATGCTGTGAGGCTGTGGATAAATTGTGAACTGTATTTTTTATATTTTATGAAATTCATGAGTTACTTTGGGGGAACAAATAGGCAGAAACGAAACACAAGGTTGCTGGCTGCATATCTTAGCAATCCTGGGTCTCTGGTCCCTAGGAGGTGTAATTCTCCGGCATTCTTCCAGTTTCTGTTACAGTTTAGTTAGTCCATTTTGATGTCTCAGGACATGCCTGCTGCCAGAGCGTTCCAGTGCTTCTTGCCTCTGAGTAAAGGAATGCTCTGGAAATCTCAGGGCCTGGGCAGAGGAACGCTAAGCCCTCTCGATGCTGTGCTTCACCACCCTGCTCTCTGGGCCTGCCTGGGTCAGAGCTAAGGCTAAGGCTTCAGAAAAATCCAGCTGGGCTCTTGGAACTGAGCAATAGCCTAGGGATCTTGGGCCAGCCTCAGGACCTCTCTGCGCCTTTCTCATCTCGAAAAGTGGGGCCTATGGTTAGAGCCAAGAGACCTTCGTGGTTTTCTGGTCCAGTGCCTCAATGACAGACACAGAGACAGCAGCAGCTAATGTTCCCTTACTGAATGCCAGCCACTGTCCTAAGGACTTTATATTGATTTGTTGATTGAAGGATTTGATTCTTTCAACAACCTTACGAAGTTATTAATATATCATCTTGATTTTATAGATGTTGAAACCAAGGCTCAGAGAGGTGATACAATTTGTTCAAAGTCACACAGCTAGCAAGTAGCTGAGCTGGGTTCAAACTCAGACCATCTGACTCCATACCTTTCACCCTGGGAGGCTATGCCAGGGGCTTTTAGGCTCTTTGGAGCATGGTGCACAATGAGAAATCATTTTAATATGATCATCCACTATGCATAAACAACTGAAATACAAGTTTCACTCAACATGTGATGCATATTGGTATGTCCATGCTATTCCAATTCATATCTTTCCAATAAGTCCTGGTCTTGATGTACTAAACTGATCTCCACTGATTTGAGGACCCTGCCCCATGCCTAGAGGCACTGTAGATGCCCACAGTCCTTAACACAACCCTAGGCCTCCTAATTTTTCAATTAGAAAACCATAGTCTCTGCACATAGTAAAGACTTGATAAATCTATATATGGTAGACACTATAGTGTCTATAGCATGCAGAGGCCATGAGTAGTGTCATGTGCAAAGTTACAGATCCATACATGGCAGAGCTGGGTCTAGAACGCTGGTCACCAGGATCAAAGTCCAGGATGTTTTCCCTGTATCATCCTGGGAGGTCTCTGGTGCATCCTGTGGGTGTGAAATAACCTTTTTGGGGGAAGGCTGATGGGTCAGAATGCATAGGGCAGACGTCAAGGCTTTGCAGAAGCAGTATAAGAAAGGGCCGCCCTTCCCTCACTGGAGACCCATGAGGGCACCCTGTTCCCCTGTCCCCGTGCTCTGCTCAGGGGCAGGCCCTGGTGCTGCACCG
Source organism: Ursus arctos (assembly GCF_023065955.2). Taxonomy (NCBI): domain Eukaryota; kingdom Metazoa; phylum Chordata; class Mammalia; order Carnivora; family Ursidae; genus Ursus; species Ursus arctos. Next base: position 24,585,754 of record NW_026622930.1, read on the forward strand.
ACAGCTCTGCCCTGCAGTCTGGAGTTCACAGCAGGAAGCGCATCTGGCTTCTTTTCCAGCTCGCCCACATGCTTAGTTAGGCTAGTCATCTTTGGCACATATTGAACAATTATTTTCCCATCACTTTCCAGCTGTTAGAGAAACGTGCTTCAGACTCATCAGCTGGCTAAGGTGCCCTGAGTTAGCTGATCCCAATCCCCGGTCTTTGCTTGGGGACTGAGCCTCATGGATTCATGTGCTGTCATTTTTTTCTATCCTTGTCCCCTCCTCCATCCTCCAAAGTCCAGCTGAAGCTCTGCTTCTGCCATAATTTCTTCCCTGAGCACTCTGCCGGCACAAATCCTTCCCTTCTCTGAAGAGCGTATTGTCCCCAGCATGCGTGTGCTAGAGCTCAGAAACAGTCTTGTTCACATTGTATTTTATTTCATGAATGCAGAGACCTGGGCTTGCACCCAGGTTCACCACTTATGTGTCTTGAGCAAGTCACTTAAACTCTCTTTCCCCATCAGTGAATTGCAACCTTTCCAGGCTCTTATGAGGACTGTAGAAGAAAATGCCTGTAAATGTCCAATATATTGGAAGATCTTTATTCATCCTATAAGCATTTATCAAGGCTTTACTGTGTGCAGATACTGTGCTTCCCTAATTGAAAAATTAGGAGGTCTAGGGTTGTGTTAAGGACTGTGGGAATACAGTAGAAGGAATCCTGGTCTCTGCTCCCTGGGGTTTATAATTGAGCTGGTAGGCCAGTTAAATTTGCATGATACAAGGTGGCCTATGATTAAGTGCAGAAAGGAGCCCTTTCTGTACCAGATGTTAGAGAAGCTCAGAGCTCCATGTGGGTGGTAAGAAGATGAAATGACAAGAATACCAGGATTTTGCTTCATTCAATGCTGTCCCCAGTGCCTAGAGCCATGCCTGGCACCTGTAGGAGTTCAGTAAATTGAAATGAATAAATAAATGACTTGGAAAGACCTTCAGTATATCTGGGTATGCTCCTCATATTACAGAAAATGGAGTCCTGAAGGAGGACATGGGGATTGACGTCCCCAGGGGTCTAGGGATGGGGGACAGCTGAGATGCGAGCCTCCTGGTCATTTCCTCAGGGCAGTCTCCCCTCTGCTGCAGATAGGATGGAAGGATCCGTCGTAGTACACGGATTCAATGAATTTGTGATAACTTAGGTAAGGGTTAGGCTGCTTTTCCTTTTAAACTATCAAAGGAACAGCCAAAATGATAAGGAATATAAGCAGGATTATATGGGATCTGTTAGTCCATTTGAAAGTAGTTCAAAAATTTTAGAAGCACTGTTTTCAAAACAATCAACTTGCTAATTATAAATTATTCTTATTTATTTTATCACTATTAATTAGTTGGCAGTGACAGTAGCCTAGTAAGTTCCACACGGCTCTCTCTATAAGCTCGCTGAATACTCATCTTCAAGGGTTTAAAAACATTCTATGTTCACATTGGTGTTTTCCTGAATTGGGAATTTGAGAAAAAGACATCTTTCCTTTAATGCCTGTCACTGCCACACACACACACACACACACATACACACACACACACACACACGAAATTTGGAAAATGTAAAAAAAATTTTTTCAAAACTTCTAGATCTTCTCTGCCAGAGGGAGTGCCTCAATTTGAGACACATTAAAGCGGAGTGTGGCTGCAGGTCCTCTCACCCGTAATGTGGGAAGCCCCTCTGGGCATAGTTGACAAAGATCTTTCACGATCACTGTTGACAAGTTTGGCCATCATGGGTGCAATGTTTTCTAATACTTCAGATTCTCCTTCCCCCCCATCATGTTCCAGCTGGCTTGCTTGCTTTCTTTCTTTCTTTCTTTCTCTCTTTCAAGATTTTATTTATTTATTTATTTGAGAGAGAGAGAGAGAGCACGAGTGGGGGCAGGGGAGGGGCAGAGACAGAGACTCTCAAGCAGACTCCCTGCTGAGCATGGGACCTGACATGGGTCTCCATCTCACAACCCATGACATCATGACCTGAGCCACAACCAAGAGTCAGATGCTTAACCGACTGAGCCACTCAGGCACCCCAGCTGGCCTCCTTTCTGTTCTCTTGTTCCTGCCTCAGGATCTTAGCCCCAGCTATGCCCCTGCCTGAGAGGCTCTTCCTCCCTGTCTTCATGAGGTAGGTGGGTCCTCTGCATCACTCAGGTCTCAGGGGAAACGTTTCCTCCTTCCCTGACCACTGACTAACACTCCCTGGCAAGCATCCCCTGTACTTTTTTAGTAGCTGTTATCAATATCTGGCATTTTTTGTGTGTGCATTTTTGGTAGATTTATTTGTTATCTGTCTTCCTCAACCAGAAAGTAAATTCCACGAGAACAGCCAACTCTCTCCCTCTTTCACTGTTTTTCTTGGCACTTAGAACAGCACACAGAGTCAGGCACACAGAAGGCATTCTGTAGCTGTTGAGTAGATAAGTGAACCAGGCACCTTCAGTAATACTGGCCACTCTGTGCATAAGGGTCTTCAGCTTGTCAGGACCCTGCATTCCCCAAGCATTCTACAGTATCAGGAGACACTCGTATTGGCCTCAATAGGTGGGATATGGTGACCCCAGAGGACACTAGGCAGTTCTTATTTCCAAAGCCTCAAGAAATGGAGAGGGTCCTCTGCCCTAGTCAGCTGTCACTTTTTTTCAGTTTCTGCTGTTCTGGCCCTTATAGTCTAAGAAATACTCACATCCGAGAGTGGGGTGACAAGAGAAGAGCCAAGATCAGTCACAAGAGCTGCAGTCTCCCTTCCTGCCTAATCCCTCCTTGGTATCCCTCCCTCCATCAAGACCCTGTACTCTGTGAACCCAGCAACTGCTCCAGAGCCTTCTGGCTTGAAGGCTCCCTATCACGGCAAATGAGAGGAGAAGACAGAGGTCACACTTGGGTGCATCTCCCTCTTTGGCAAACCCCTGCCATGGTCATGAGGTCTTAGGGTAGAAGGGCCTTCAAGACAGTTAGCCCACCAAATCCTTTTATTTCTGCATTTAGGAAATGGGTCTTTACTTCACACAGCCAGTTGGAGCATAATACTTAGTTTAATTCCCAAGTATTTATTGAATGCAAAGGATTGGGCAAGGTATCATGGGTTGGTGGGAGCCACAAAGGTGAACAGAATATAGTCACAAAATGAATATGAGGAAAACCAAGCTTATAAATGACTATAAGGCAGGACAGAAGACAAGGAAAACAAGTTGTGAAAACAAGTTATTCTTTTGCAGCCTTCCAAGGAGACTAGTTAAAGAAGAGATCTTTATACAAACTGGGGTAGTGACAGCATGAGCTCTAAGTGGGACCCCCTAATGCCAGCAGACCCCAGACCCACTCTGTGACTTTGGAGGTTTTTTCTCCTGTCTGGGTCTAATTTGGGGAAAGAGAAGTTGGATCCCTAACACATTCTTCACCCTCAAAATTTTTTCTAAGTTCTAGAAGAAATTAAGAAGTGGGAAGCCATTCTCAGTAAGGCATAAAACTCCAAAACCATAAAGGAGGAGATGGATGCTATGTGATTACAGAGAAATTAAAAAAAAAATCACCATGGGAAAAATACTATAAACAAACCCCAAGACAAGGGACAAGCTGAGAAAATACACTTGCATATATGTGGTGGGCAAAGAGCCAGTTTCCTTCTTTTACAAAGAACGTACACAAATCACCTTGGATGGGACTCCGTTTCCTCATCTGAAACACAGGGGGTTGGACCAGTGTTCGCCATGGCCCCTGCCTTCACTCTCCGAGTCTTAGGGAGCCCTGCATTGCTCAGGTATGGCTGGGAAAAGCAGGAATCCTTTAGAGGTATCTTGGGAAGCTGCCTGCTAGTTAACCCCAACCACTTGGGTATCCCCAACTCAGAGTGGTTTCTGAGGGGCAGTACAGTGGGGCAGTGTGGGTGTGGAACAAGATCCCATCTGTGCCCAGGTGACTCTGACCTGCCCCCACACTGATGTCCCCTGAAAACTACTTTTCAGCTGAACGTGGAGCTGAAGAAAGCTGTTTGAGTTCATTGATAAGTTCTGGACATGTGACACATTTCTTTCCATTTACTGAGCACCTACTCTGAGCTGGCCACTGTTGGGTGCCTGCTGGGGGTGGTGAATGACATGCTGTTCCCAGACTCGGGGAGCCCACCCAGGTTGTGAGAGGAGACTTCAGGCACATTTGAACTTTCTCATGGTGACCAACTTGTCCTGGCTTGCCCAGGACTGTCCCACATCCTGGGACACACTTTGGTGCCAAATAAACCGGGATGGTTAGTCACCCAGTTGGGCACCTGCACCACCTGGATGGCTTTTGAGAATGACAGACTTCTGGGCCCTACCCTAAGAGATTCTGACTCAGTGCGGCTAGGAGCAGGTGATCCTGAGGATAGCCAGGCTTGGGAGCTACTGATGTGTACACACGATTAAAGCACAACATGGGACGTGCTTCAGGGCACATAATGTGGTGGTTGAGAGGCCAGGGCTTAAATCTTAGATCTGCTGCTCACTAGCTGTATACCTTTGGGCAAGGCAGGTAACCCCTCTGGGTCTCAGTTTCCTCATCTGTAAAGTGGATAACAGCCGGATAGATCTCATAGGGTTGTAGATGCAACCAGCTAATACAGTAAAACACTTAGGAGAAGTCCTGGTGTGTAACGAGTCCTCAGAGACTTAATTGTTGCTTTGAGAAGAGCCCATGTGGGTTTGATGTGCTTTGGGAGCCCAGAGAAGGGAGTGCATGAGCTTGTCAGGGGAGACCCAGGAGTTAGGGTAGGGGTATTTCAGATGGGATGTGAAGAACAAGCAAGAGATCCGGAGGCAGCAAGGGGGAAGAGCACATGTGGAGCATGAGATTGGAGAAAGACTGGCATGCAAGGGACAAGGGTGGGAACTCGCATGGGTGTGTCTCCAGCCCTTGCATGCACAGGAAAGTAGAGATGGCTAGTGGGAGCCACCAAAGGTTATAACTAAGGGGAAATGCTCAGATTTGTGAGTTAGAGAGGTCACATTGGTGGCTGGCGGCAGGACAGGTGAGAGCTGCTGGAATGTTCCAGGTGAGAAGTAGGGAAGTATGAGCTCACTCTGGTCAGCATAGCCGAAAGAGGGGCAGAGTGTCATCGTGCCATCCAGCCCAGTGTGGCTTCCTTCCCCTCGGCTGCATCATAGGGAATGACCGTCCCTCTGCCAGTGAGTGCCCCATGCCTCTGTAATCTGGACTTGGCTGGCCCTTTACCCTTCACCTGGGTACTGAGCAGCAGCCAACATGAGGCTGTTCTCACCATTTCATCTCACCTGATGGCTCAATTCCAGCGCACCTGTGGGAACGTGTATATTTCCCCCAAGTTTTCATCAAGAGATTAGGAAGAAAGTTTGCATCACATTCTTTGTGATAAAACTTACAAAATCTCCTTTAAACATCTCTATTCCTTCCTCACCTTCCCTTCAGGGACTAGACATCCCTTTCCTCTGTTTTTTTCCTCCTGGACTTAATGGCCTCTAAAATCTTGTTCCTTCCCCTGAGCAATTGAAGTCTGGGCCTCAGCCTGCCACATCAGAAGTCAGACTGTTATTGGCCCCACCACTTTTGGATGCAGGTTAGGGACTATCTTTGTACACTCAGACACGTGTCATATAAAATGATTTACCAAGCCACAGGAAAAAAACCCCAAATGAACAACAATAGTGACAACAAAACCTGCAAGCTCTTTGAGGGGGCCACGGGTGGGGGCTGGGGAGCAGTGACATATTCTCGGACATCTCCATGTGCTCGCAGCTGGGCCTTGCACTGATTTGCAAGACTGTTCTTTCCACATGGGGTAGGTTTGTCAGAAATGTGTCAGGGGCGCCTGGGTGGCACAGCGGTTAAGCGTCTGCCTTCGGCTCAGGGCGTGATCCTGGCGTTCTGGGATCGAGCCCCGCATCAGGCTCCTCCACTGTGAGCCTGCTTCTTCCTCTCCCACTCCCCCTGCTTGTGTTCCCTCTCTCGCTGGCTGTCTCTATCTCTGTCGAATGAATAAATAAAATCTTAAAAAAAAAAAAAGAAATGTGTCAATTTAGAGGAGAACTTACGTATTTCTGGCAACTGGTGTTCTTAAAAACTGGTTTTGGACCTTGTAAATCCCGGGCATGAACATACGTATACCTAAAACAAACAAACAAACAAACAAACAAAAACAATAAATCATAAAATGGAGGTAAAGTCCAGGCCAGAGAGCATCTTTCGTTTTTTTCCAAAAAGAACATGATCACATTTCAGTTTTGTGTTTTGTGAGGCTGATCCTGGATCCCTGGAGGGCCAATCCTCTCCTCCCAATAAGGCCTCTGTATCAGGCTCAACATCCACTCTGGAGGTAAAGCTAAAGAGTTCCCATTTGGGGTTCCATCAGGGAGGGATTTGTGTTCTATGACTGTTACAACAAATTACCACAAGCTCAGTGGCCTGACATAGTTCTGGATGCCAGAAATGTGAAATCAGTGTCCTGAACGGAATAATGGCAAAACCAGGAAAACTGTTTGCCACCAAGATGACAATGTGGTTTCCAATCCATGAGCAAAACATGAAAATCTAATGAGAAAAATGGCAAAGGACATGAAAAAATAATAAATAGAAGAAGAAACAAAGATGACTGTTAAGATAAAAAACATCCCTAATAATAAGAAAAATGCTTATCGAGAAAAGATATAATTTTTGTTCATCAACTGTGTTAAATAAAACATGATATGTGCAGTGGGAGAGGCACTCCGACGATTTTGTAGGAATGTGAACTGGTGTTCTTTCTGGAAAGACGCCTGGCAATATTCGTCCAGAGCCTTTTATTTATTTATTTATTTTTAAATTTTTTTAAAAAAAGATTTTATTTATTTATTTGACATAGAGACAGCCAGCGAGAGAGGGAACACAAGCAGGGGGAGTGGGAGAGGAAGAAGCGGGCTCCCAGCGGAGGAGCCTGATGCGGGGCTTGATCCCAGGACCCCGGGATCACGCCCTGAGCCGAAGGCAGATGCTTAACAACTGTGCCACCCAGGCGCCCCACTGCCCCACCCAGGTGCCCCCAGAGCCTTTAAAAAAAAGGGTTTCTAACCTAGTAACTCCCTCCATGTCTTGGAGTCTTTCCTAAGGAAGTGATTTGCCAGTCAAGTGAAGATGTCCATCATGTTGTTTATGATGGTAAAAAGATTGAAAACAGTATCAGAGAATGACTAAATATATCTTAGCACATCCAGATAAGGAAAATGTGCACTATGAAAATCTTGCTTTTGCAGAATGTTGGATGACATGGGAAATGCTAATTATATAAAATCAAGTGAAGAAAGTGAGATAAAACAGGGCATATGTCAATAGTGAAAAATGTGCCTAGAAAAAGGATGGAAAGCATTAAGACATTTTTGTTCAGAGCCATTTATAATTGCTTGTTTACTTGTTTTTCCTTTCTTTCATCATGCTGTGAGGGCAGGGAGTGGGCAGAAGTCAGGCCCCTGTCCCACATTAGGCATTCATCAGTTGATTGATGGAGTGGGATGGGATTTTGTTTTCTTCTTTATATCTGGTGTTTCCTTAATCTTAAGCAATAAACATTGTGTTACAACTTTTACTGTAGCAAATAATAGAAATGGAACTCAAGCTAGTTTACACCCCACGATGGGCTAAATCATGACCATTCAAAGATATCAGGCCCTGTTCCTTGGAATCTGTAAATATTATCTTATTTGGGAAAAGAGCCTTTGCAGATGTGGTTAAATTAAAGATCTTGTGAAGTGGAGATTATCCTGGAGTATCCTGATGGGCCCTACATACCATCACGTGTGTCTTACTGAGCGGGGGATGGGAAGATTTGACATGGACAGAAGAGGGGACAGTGTGAGCACAGAGGCAGACTGGAGTGATGAGACCAGCAGCCAAGGAATGCCAGCAGCCACTAGAAGCTAGAAAAAGCCAGGAACAGAGTCTCCTGTGAACCTCATTGAGGAGCACTGCCCTGCAGACACCTTGATTTTGGCCCAGGGAAACTGATTTCAGACTTCTGGCCAACAGAGCTGTGAGAGAATACATTTGTGTTATTTCAAGCCACCAAGTGTGTGGTACTTTTTTACAACAGCCGCAGGAAACTAATACCCTCCACATATGTGGAATTGGGGCGATCACATGCTAGGAAGCTGTGAATGGAGCTGACGTCAGAGGTGCTCAAGCAATATGTCCCATAGTGCATGTCCTCCCTTCTCCCCCATACCCCTTGCCTCTCCTTCTCCCTTCTACACTAGATAAGCTTTGTCAGTGAGGTGAAAAAGTGAGGCAATAGCTATATGGCAGGGTGGTGGTGGTAGTGATGAGGGTGGGGAGAGGATATTTCTGGGTTTATATCAGTCCTACATCCCCAGGAGTGAGTACCTTTTTTTCTCCCTATATCCACATAGCAACATCCAGAGAAAGATTCTGATTGGTCTTCTTGGATAAGGTGCCCAACCTTTGGGCCAATCACGGAAGCCAGGTGTGGAGCTCCGTTCTGTGATTGGCAGCCCCACCAGAATCCGTGGAATGTGGGAAGGATAGTGCATCCAAGGAAAGACAGGCAGGTGGGAGCAGTAGCTAGCCTCAGAAAGATGATGAAAGGAAGTTGGGAAAGCAACAGAAATCCAGATAAATATGTATTTGCTCTGTAGATGGAGAACTATACTATTTCTGAAATTTCATGAGCTTTCTCAGAATCCCTCTATGTATTTTCAAATCATATCCAGGATCATGGACTTAGAATGTGAAGCAATGGCAAAGGTCACCTGGACCAATCTCTTCATTTTACTAGGAAACTGAAGTCCAGAGCAGGAGATTAACTTTCCCAAGGTCACACAGCTAGTAGGCTGCAGAGTTGGCACAAGACCTAGTTCTGATTTGTGGCCCAGTGTACTTTTGCCTTCTCTGTCTCTGCCAGCAGTTAGCACACTACCTATCCTCCAGCACCTGCTACCTTGAATTTTGTCCTGGGATCTTTCTCTCTCTCCCTGTCTCTCCATCTTCCCACCTAGGATGGTAGCTGTGGGAAGGATGCACTAGGAATGGGCATTTTAGCCCCAACTCTGCCACTCCTATAGCATGACTTTTGGACTCCGTTTCTTTACCTATAGATTAGGGATAAGAATTCTTACTGGAAAGCATAGTTGTGCGTATAAAGTGGGATGTCTGAAATCCCCAGCACCGTGAACATAATACTGTCCTATACGTGTTTACTGAGTTTGCAGGCTGGTGATGACTCCTCTCAGTTTCCTAAGATCCCTGTCTACAGGACTTCAGCTCATTCAAATGAATTTTTTTTTGCTTCTAACCTGGTTTCAAGCTGTCTGCAACTTTGTCCTTCCTTTCTCCATGTGTTAACTAGACCTTTCTGCACCTTATCATTTTTTTAAAATATTGATCAAGATCAAACCAGCTCAAAATTTTATTTTGTATTTTTTTCTGTCATCTGCTACTCATTTCTCCCTGTCCCTATCTAATGAAGGAGCAACATTTCTCTTCATTCTCCTCTTTTTTTTTTTTTTGCAGTATCTTTGAAGACTTTTTCTGTGCCTTTATGTACTCAGTTCATAAATTACATTTCATTTTTTGCTTTGGTTTTCTGGTTTTTTGCCCCCCTAAACTTGCACTCTTGTACCTTTTTTTCTTTCCTGAAAAAGGAGGTTACACTTAAAAAAATTGTTTCTGGTGTAATTCATTGCTTACAACAATGCACAGTTCATGGAAAACAATCACTAATTAGTGATGATGACAGTAAATTTGGGGATTTTTGGTTCTCATGAACTCACTCACTCAGCCTTGAATTGACATCAAAGTTTTGTTGGTCTGATTTAGGGAGGGCATGTGTTCTCATCTGAGATTTTAGTTCCAAGCTACAGAAAGTAGCTCTTTTGGAAAGATTGTTGGGAAGCCCTCAGCTCTCTGGGAAGGCTGGGGAATCAGTTTGGGCAGATATGGAGATAAGGCACCCAGAAGGGCAGGGATGGCACCACAGACCAGCTCTGGTGATGACAGAGCTGTCACCACTTCTGTTCGACACTAGACACCCTGTGTGCCTGGCCTCACCATCAGACATGGGCACAGGGCTGCAGGCACAGTCACCCTGCTGGCCCTGGAAACTGGGTGTTGTCACCAAGGCGGGATCTCCATGGTCCCCACCTCTTGGCATCTTCAGGGGTTCCAGATTAGGTCACATGTCTTTGTCCCACCTTCCATGATGGGAGGCGAGCCCTGTTTCCCCCAAGAACAGTGATCATATTTATAGCAGAAGCTCTGTTATTCAGTGATAAGTGGTGCATTGCATGTTACCTCTGTGTCTGTGTGTCAGGTGGGGAGCAAGAGGTGTGTACATCAGTCATCCTAGAGGGCCAGTTTTCTGTCCCAGGAAGGAATCTGCTTGTTCTGGAAAAATCTAACTTAGATCCTCAAAACACACAAATGGAAAGCAAGTAACTACATCATTGTTCTGTGGAAGCAGGATAGCCAAATAATTTTACTTAACTAGGGCCTGAGGTCCAAGTATGTAGGACATGGGACCCTATTGCCACTCCCAAGTGTGCTCGGGTAGGTGGAGCTTAGCAATTGCTGGCTTAGGTGCGACAAAGTTGGAAGAGAAAGAATGAAGACGCAGCCCTTTTTACTTTGAGACTTTGAATCATGTTGGAATGGACTGGGGCAGCCATGACCACCAAGGTGGCAAGAAACAACATGGGAAAAGATTTTAAAAGGTCCTGTGATAATCACAGTATTATCATCTATCTCTGGATAACAAATGCTTCCAAAACATAGTGACCTAAGACAACAGATATTTACTATCTTCGTTTCTGTGGGTCAGCTTAGCTGGGTGGTTTTGGCCTATGGTCTTTCATGAGGCTGTGGTCAAGGTGCCAACTGGGACTGTATCCTTTAAAGGCCTGAGTGGGGAGGGAGGAACAGCTTTCAGCTCAGAGCCACTGATAGGAATTCTTGGCTCTTTGCTGGCTGTGGTGGGCTACTTCATTACCTTGCTTTTGTGGGCCCCTCCTTAGAGGCACCTGGTGTATCTTTACAACATTGTAGCTGATTTCCCTCAGAATGAGTGGTCGGGGAGAGAAAACAAGGAGGAGGTCCCAATGCCTTTTATGACCCTGGGTTCAGAATCACACTGCTCACTGGTGATTGGCTCATAACCATTACACCTTGTTTCTCCCTGCAATGATTTTAGATAGAACTGCATACTTAAATATTTTTTTGATGTTTCATCAGTATATCTGGCATTCATTTCAGTCTCTTCTGAGCCTCAGTGGGCTCATCTATAAAACAGGGATTTTAGAATGAATGATCTTTTAAGGGATGGTGAATGTGTGCTTCACTCCAGATTTTGTAATATTATAGCTAACATTTATATAAGGCATTGGTATTTCTAAGTGTAACACTGGGCTGATCTTGAGCCTGGGAGCCCTCTAGTCCATTACTCTGCTCTTTACAGTGGGAGCTGATCACTGCTATGTTTCCCAAGCCCCCAGGCCACTGGTGGGAGGTTGGAGAGTGGGAGAAAAAGAGAAGTGAGGATATTCCTCTCTCTCTTTGCCCCAAGATGCATCCCCAGCAGCATCTGTGTCTCGCACATAGCTCCAACTCCCACATGATTGGTCTTCTGCTGTCCGAGAAGGCCCCAGCTCCTAAACTGTAGAACACTACCTTTCCCCTTTGTTCTTACAGCCTAGGGGTGATGGTGCTTCCTGCTTTCCTAGTTCCCAGCGGCCTCACTCTCCTCTTTTGGGTCCTCAATATTCCCTCACTTTGTGCAGTAACTTCTTTCTGTTGTAAATACTTAAAATGGTTTCTCTTTCTTCCTGAGACCCTGACTGTTACAAAACTCCTTTCTTTGTTGCATCTCTACAATTTTGTGAGAGAGGTGGGGCAGGTATCATGACTCCCCAAATAGTTACAATATCTGAAATTCAAATATCACTGAATGAGTTAAACATCAGAGTAGTCACTAAAGAAAAGATCAGTAAACTTAAGACAAAACAATAGAAACCATCCAAAACGAAGCAACAAAGACTGAAAAAAATGAACAGAACCATAGTAATGTATTTGACAATATCAAGCTATCTTACTGATGTGTAGTTGGAACCCCACAACGAAGGGAAGGGAAGAGGAGGTAAAAAGCATTTGAAAAAAATGGTTGAAAACCTGCCAAATATGATGACAATTATAAACCAACATATCCAAGAATTTGACAAAACCCAAACAGGATAAACACAAAGAAAACAACACCAAGGCATAACCAAATGACTGAAGATCAGTGATAAATGAAAATCTTAAAACTAGCCAGAGAAAAGGGTATATTACATAAAAAATGTAGATTAAAAATGACAACAGGCTTCTTGGAACTACACAAGCCAGAACTATAGTATTGAAAAACAAAAATTCCATATTACCCAAAATAATCCTTCAAAATACAGGTGAAATATGGACATTTTCAGACAAAGACTGAAAATATTTGTTGCCATTAGATCTGTACATAAGAAATACTAAAGGAAGTTCTTGAAAAGAAAATGATACCAGGCAGAAACTTGGATCTACACAAATAAATTAAGAAACATAGATGGTAAATATGTGAAATAGAAAATACATTTTTCTCTTTTATTATTATATAATACATATCTAGTATTATAATACATACTAATACATGTTATATATTATTATCTTATATTACTTTTATTTATTAAATTGCTTTAAAGACAATTGTATGTTTAAAGCAAAAACAATAATAATGTGAAAATAATAACAATAGGACAGAGAATAGAAGTAGGAAATGGAAGAATACTTTTGTAAGATTTGTACATTTCACACCAAATGGCAAAATATTATTTAAAATTTACTATAATAGGGGCACCTGGGTGGCGCAGTCGTTAAGCGTCTGCGTTCAGCTCAGGGCGTGATCCCGGCGTTCTGGGATCGAGCCCCACATCAGGCTCCTCCGCTAGGAGCCTGCTTCTTCCTCTCCCACTCCCCCGATTGTGTTCCCTCTCTCTCTGGCTGCCTCTTTCTGTCAAATAAATAAATTAAAAAAAAATAAAATTTACTATAATAAATTAAAGATGCATATTGTAAATGCTCCAGTTACTAGTAAGAAAAAAAGTTGTAGCTAACAATCCAATTGAAGAGATAAAAAGGAATAATAAAAAAATTTTAAGTAATCCAAAAGAAGACATGAAAAAGGGAAAGAGAATAAAGAATGAGGGTTAAATTGAAAACAAATAGCAATATAGTAATTTAAACCTAATGGTATAGATTATTACATTAAATGTAGATGGTATAAGCACTCCAATTAAAAAGCAGTGATTGTCAGACTAGATAAAACACAAGATCTAACTATCTTCCCTCTATATGAAACTCACTTTATTTTCTTTAAAGATTTTATTTATTTATTTGAGAGAGAGAGAGAGCACAAGTGGGGAGGAGAGCGAGAAGCTGAGCAGGGAGCCTGATGCGGGGCTCAATCCCAGGACCCCATGACCAGAACCTGAGCTGAAGGCAGATGCTTAACCAACTGAGCCACCAGGTGCCCTAAACTCACTTTAAATATAAAGATACAGGGGAATTTGGGTGGCACAGTCAGTTGAGCATCAGCCTTTGGCTCGGGTTGTGATCTTGGGGTCCAGGGATCAAGCCCTGTTTTGGGCTCCCTGCTCAATGGGGAGTCTGCTTCCCCTCTCCCTATGTCCCTTCCCACTGCTTGTGCTCTCTCTCTCTCTCTCAAATAAATAAATAAAATCATAAAAAATATAAAGATACAGATTTTTAAAAGTAAAAATGGAAAAACATATGCCATGAAAACATTAATCATATGAAAGTTGGAGTGACTCTATTACATAGCAAACAAAGTAGAGTTCGGAACAAAGAATATTGCCAAGCATAAAGAGGGACACTTCATAATGATAAAGGGGTCAAGTCATCAAGAAGACATGACAGTACTAAATGCGTGTGCATTTTTTAAAAGTAAGCTTTATGCCCAATGTGGGGCTTGAACTTGCAACCCCAAGATCAAGAGTCACATGCTCTGTGGACTGAGCCACCCAGGTGCCCCTAATTGAGTGTGCATTTAATAACAGAGCTTCCAAATAAATAAAGCAAAAATGACAGAACTGAAAGAATAAATAAACAAATTCACATTACTGTTGAAGATTTATTCCTCTCAGTAATTGATACAACAAATAGGCAGAAAATCAATAGGGATATAGAAAATGTAATCGATATTATCAATCACCTTGACCTCATTGCTGTTTATAGAAAAGAATACCCATTCTTTTCACGTACACATGGAACACCACCAAGGTAAACATATGCTGCCATAAAACAAACCAATAAATATAAAATAATTGGAATTATACAGTTTATTTTCTGACTGCAATGGAAATTAATTAGAAATTAAAAATAGAAAGATATCTTAAAATCCCCAAATATGCAGAAATTAAACAATATACTTTTTAATCATCCAAAGTCAAAGTAGAAATTATAAGGGAAATCTGAAAATATAATGAAGTAAATGGAAATAAAAATACATAAAAACTTGTGTGATACAAATATCTATCATCTATCTATCTATCTATCTATCTATCTCTTCTATCATCTATCTATAAAATATCCTATGCATGACACTATACCATAACTAAATGTGTATATTCCATGACCACAATTTGTGATATCCAGGGTGATATTGGCAGGGGACTCTTATCCCCACCCAGCAGTAACAAGGAGGTGTTTCACTTCCAGGTGTCAGAGAAGGCAGACTGAGGAATTTGAATTTCTACTCCCATCTGGCCATAATGAGGTAGTACCCCTTTTTCCTCCCCTGGAATGGTGGGAGAAGGTTCCTAAAACAGAGGATTTGAATAAGATTCAGAGACTCTTAACATTTTTCAAAAATGGTTCTGGAGAAATCAAACATTCATAGGCCAAAAAATGAAGCTCACCTTATTTCATACCTTATAAAATTAACTCAAGACAGATCATATATTTAAATGTAAAGTTATAAAACTTTTAGAAGATAACATAGGAGGAGATCTTTGGGACCTAGGGCTTGGTCAAAAGTTCTCAGATATGACACCAATAGCATGATCCATAAAAGAAATAGTCAATAAATTGGACTTCATAAAAATAAAAAATCTTTTCTCCACAAAAATATTTTTGAGCTTATCAAGAAGATAAAAAAATAAGCTACAGACAGGGAGAAAATATTTGCAAACTACATATTACACAAAGGACTAGTATTTAGAATATACAGTTGACCCTTGAGCAACATGGGGATTAGGGGTACCAATACCTCACACAGTGGAAAATCCATGTATAACTTTTGACTGCCCCAAATCTCCAATAGCCCACTGTTGATTGGAGGAAGTCTTATTGATAACCTAAACAGTCAATCAACCCATATTTTGCATGTTATATGTATAATATACTGTATTCTACAATAAAGTAAGCTGGAGAAAAGAAAATGTTATTAAGAAAATAATAAGAAAAAAGAAAATAATAAGGAAGAGAAAATACATTTACAGTGCTGTAACTATAAAAAAAACCCACAGACAAGTGGACCCGTGCAGTTCAAACCCATGTTATTCAAGGGTCAACTGTATTTAAAAAAAACAAAACTCTCAATACACAACAATAAAAAGTCAACAATTCAATTAGAAAATGGATAAAAGCCACGAAGAGATGTTTCACTGAAAAATCTATACAGATGGAAAATTGGCACATGAAAAGATGTTCAGTAACATGAGCCTCAAGGAAATGCAAATTAAAACTGTAATGAGAAACTTACTACACATGTATCAGAACAGCTAATTCCAGGTTAGGGCGCCTGGGTGGCTCAGTCGTTAAGCGTCAGCCTTCGGCTCAGGGCGTGATCCCGGCGTTCTGGGACTGAGCCTCGCATCAGGCTCCTCTGCTGGGAGCCTGCTTCTTCCTCTCCCACTCCCCCTGCTTGTGTTCCCTCTCTTGCTGTCTCTCTCTCTCTCAAATGAATAAATAAAATCTTAAAAAAAAATAAAAAGCAAAAAGATGCCCAACCTTAAAAAAAAAAAAAACAGCTAAAATACAAATTAGTGGCAATATCAAATGCTGGTGCGGATGTAGAGAAACCAGACTCCATGAGACCATTTCCAGGCAGAAGGTTGAAAGTGTCAGTTAGTTTCTTTGGCTGTGTATGATAAGGTGTGGGAAGAGAAGGATGGGCCAAGGAAAGAATTGTTCCGTGTGCAAGAATTTAGAGTGACTGTGGAGAAGCCAGGACTTGTGCTGGAGAACAAACCACATCTTAATTCCAGTCCCTCAAGCCAGTAAATTATTTTCCAAGTTACCTCAGGGTAAAGATCAAGTCAAGAGTGTGGCCTTAAGATCCTTAGATAAGACCCCTGAAATTTTGTGTTGGTTCCTATTAGACCCTCTCAGCCAGACAAAAGGATTTTAAGTTAAAAGTAGTGAGAGGCCTATCTAAAAAAGAATTCCGAATGTGGCTCTATAGCATGAAGCAGACCAGAATTAGATAAACTGGAAACCCACAAAGCCTTTATGAGAGTTGTATTGATAAAACCACTGCCAGCTAGGACCGAAAGGCACAGAGACAGTTCAAAATACTACACATTAATAAAAACTAATTAATTGTGGCTACATACATTAATGATGTAGGTAATGACTAATTGGGTTTATCCTAAGATATCCTAAGAATGCAAGGTTGGTTTAATGTTAGATAATTGAATAAGGTAATTCACCACATCAACAGATCAAAGGTGGAAAAAAAACACTTTTTTTTAAGCAGAAGGACTTTTAGCAAAATTACAAATTCAATCTTGTGTTTATAACAGCATTATCAACAATAGCCAAACTATGGAAAGAGCCCAAATGTTCATCGACTAATGAATGGATAAAGAAGATGTGGTATACACACACACACACACACACACACACACACACACACACCCCACTGGAATATTACTCAGCCATCAAAAAGAATGAAATCCTGCCATTTGCAACAATGTGGATGGAACTAGAGGGTATTATTTTAAGTGAAATAAGTCAGAGAAAGACAGATGCCATATGATTTCCCTCATGTGGAATTTAAGAAACAAAACAGATGAACATAGGGGAAGGGGGCGGAGGAGAGAGGGATACAAACCATAAGAGACTCCACAATAGAGAACAAACTGAGAGCTGATGGAGGGAGGCGGGTGGGGAATGGGCTAGGTGGGTGATGGGTAATCAAGAGGGCACTTGTTGTGCTGAGCCCTGGGTGTTGTACATAAGTGATGAATCGCTGAATTCTACTCCAGAAACCAATATTGCACTGTATGTTAACTAACTAAAATTTAAATTAAAAAAGTTGAAAAAATGTAATCATGATCAAAACTCAGCAAATTATGACTAGGAAGAATCTTCCTTAACCTGATAAAGAAAACTTAATATATTTTAAAAGCTTACAACAGCATAATTAATGGTAAATGTTGAAAGCATTCTCTTTAAAATCAGAAGCTAGATATAGACGTCAGCTGTCGTCACTTCCATACATCATATTAGAGGTCTTTTTTTTTTAAGATTTTATTTATTTATTTGACAAAGAGACAGCCAGAGATAGAGGGAACACAAGCAGGGGGAGTGGGAGAGGAAGAAGCAGGCTCCCAGCGGAGGAGCCTGATGTGGGGCTCGATCCCAGAATGTCGGGATCACGCCCTGAGCCGAAGGCAGACGCTTAACGACTGTGCTACCCAGGCGTCCCCATATTAGAGGTCTTAACAATTGCAAGATAAGAAAAGAATATATAAGAAATTGAAAGAAAGAAACTACCATCATTTTCAGATGATATGGTTGTCTATGAAAAAAATCAAACTATCTACAGATAAAATTTTAGCGTTAGTGAGAGCATTTAGCAAAGTCAATGTTTAAGCCAACTGCATTCCTATGTACCAGCAACAGCAAAGTAATTCCTCTTTAGAGGATATATATGTACCAGGGGACTTAGAGAAGAATGTTCATAGTATCCCTGTTTATAATAACCAAAAACTGGAAACAACTGAATAGTTATCAATAGGGAAGTGGATCAGTACATGAGGATCTGTTCATGCAACAGAATACTATACACCAATAAACACTAACTGTGGCTACATTCATGAATATAGATAATTCTCAAAAAAAAAAAAATAAAAGGTGGAGTAAAAAATACCATGTATCAGAATAATAATACTGTATTATTCCATTTACATAAAATTTGAAACCAAGCAAAGCACAAAAGTATATAGGTCAGTACTGCATCTATATGTGGTAAATTTGTACGTGAAAACGAAGGGCTGATTAATAAAACAGTCAGATGAGATCAGAAAGGGACACTCAGAGGGATTTCAGAGATACAGAAGCTGTTCTATTTCTTAGGCTGGGTAGTGGGTTCACAGATGCTCATTGATTATTTTTATTTTTATTTTTTAATTTTAATTCCAGTATAGTTAACATACAGTGTTATATTAGTTTTGGGTGTACGATATAGTGATTTCACATGATTATTTTTATTGTTTTTATTTTTATTTTTTAATTTTAATTCCAGTATAGTTAACATACAGTGTTATATTAGTTTGGGGTGTACGATATAGTGATTTCACACTTCCATACATCACCTGGTGCTCGTCAAAACAAGTGCACTCCTTAACCCCCATGTATATCATTTTATACTCTTTTCTCTATGGTACATTGAATAGTAAAAAAAAATGTTTTAATAACTATGTAGTTTATGGGACACTCCCATTATGAAGCCTTCTGCAACCAACTTCCCCAAAGGAACAGGTGAATCCCTGTCTTGTCAATGTTCTCACAGATTCACCTTTTTTAAAATGTGTGACTAATTATCTCTTATGATATACATGTTAGTGTTCCCACCTAAATGGTGAGCTCCTTGAAGGCAAAGGTTATTTTTCTTAATCATCTTCGTATCCTTGGCACTTAGAACAAGGTCTAGTTCACAGTATGTGCAAATAGAGTTTGTTTTCGGGGAATGAGGGGATTAGTTGTTGCCAAAAGTTGTCAACTATACACATCCCTGTGCACACATACACGACTTATTTTTCTTTCAATTTTGTCCTATATTAGGGTCTAGCAGTTTTTCAAACTTTGTTTTCATCCTAATCTTTTTTTTTTTTTTTAATTCAGAGCTCTCGTAGCTTTGGGGGGTGTGTGTGTGTGTGTGTGTGTGTCTGTCTGTCTGTCTGTCTGTCTGTCCATCTGTGTGTGTCTGTGTGTGCTGGGAGAGGAGACTGGAGAGGGTGGGGGAGTTGAGATAGGAAGGAAGAGGGGAAGCAAATAATCCCCTCCTCAAGACTGAGGGCTAGTCCCAGCAAATTTGGGTCTAGGTAATGTTAAACAGAGCCCAGGGATCCCCCCAATTCATTTTTCAGCCCTTTTCTCCCTGCTCCCCACTCTACCCCAACTCCTTACCCTCCTCTCTTGGCTGTGATTTCACTCTCAAAAGGCTGACTTGTAAATTCCTTTTAGATGTTAGTTGAGACCTAATGCATTTTCTCCCTCATGAACATTTGCTTTTCATCATAGGACCCCCTTAAGGCAGAAAACCCTACAAGAACCCAAGAAACGCACCTCCAAAATGCTGTTTTAGGCGCAATAACAGGCAGATGCAAAACTTCACCTAAAGGTATCTGCATTTCTGATTTCTTCCCACCTTCCTACAGAGCAACTACTCCTTATGCTGCCGAGAAGCGTCCATTCCTTTAGACAGTGATCCCCACCTAAAGCCCTTTTCATCCATTTTCATGATCTGCGTTTTGGGGTTGCTGGGGTCCTCTCTATGGGGTCCGTAAGATGTAGGAGAGGAGAAAGTTCTGAGAAAGTGTCTCCAGAGAATCAAGCCCTGCAAGAAACTCTTATTGCCTCTTTTAACAGGACTTGGCGTTTTTTTCTTTTCTTTTTTTATTCTTCAGTGATTCAGTAGTCGCTGTAGACTGTAGAAAGGAGTTCTAGAGTCTTGCTCACTGGTGTGACAATGAGGACGAGGATGCTGAGGAGGGGGAGGATAGCTTCCTCTGTGATGTGCCTACATCAGACTCTGTGACGGACCCTTTAAATGTTTCATTTCTAGTCATTAGAACAAGCCTACAAAGAATTACTGCCATTTTACAGATGAGAAAACTGAGGATCCAGAGGGCTAATTATTTGCCCAGAGTTCCACACTTGGGTGGTCTCCAGACTTTTATGGCTGCAAACCCTGTCAGTAAGAAGGTTTTTGAACATGCATGGGCCTCCCTTCATGTCCGTTTATTTACCCACAAAGCATAAATTAGTCCCATGGTCATGAGGTAATACCTCCAGGCACAGAATATGCCGAGAGCAGTTTACTGTGGATAATAGTGGATATAAATCCACATTTCATATAGTCTTCTTGATAATTTTTCATATGGTTTTTTTTTTTTGGCCAGTTGCTTGTCAGATGCGATTAGATCAACATTATTTTTACCTCATCATATGGTTGACAAAGAGGTTGTACCAGGATTGGGAGAAGTTTTGCCTGTCATTTTTCATGTCATCTTGCGGTTTAAGCTACGATTTCTAATTGTGCTTTTGTGGGAGTAATTCGGTTCAACCCCGATGATATTACCTGTAAGTTCGCTGCACGAGGCAAAGGTAGGCTGCGGAGGGCCAACACGCAGAGAGCCAACAGGCCTCACCCCATGCCCGGAGTCACAGTGGCCCCCGGACACACGGACCAGGGCAGAGAGAGGGTGTGAAACCTGTCGTGGCACAGCGGAAAGCTTAATTCCCTTCTTCGTTTAGATTTTGGAAGTGCGTAACTAGTTCTGAAAGCCTCCTGCATTTCCGGGCTTCATCTCGTCCCCTCTCCTCCGAGCCCCATGGCAGAGGTTGGTTAAGCAGTGGTGCTAAGATCCAAGCGTGTTCCTCCATCTCTCTGTCTCCAAACCCTGTACCCCTTCCACGGGAGAACATCTTGGCGCAAGTTTTGATTTTCACTTGATGTTAGAGCATAACTGGTTGGGATCAATATTCAAGGCCCATCTGAACTATTTGTCTTTCTTTCTCTTCCCTTCCATATTTTGTTTCCTGCCCAAACAAAACCAATGGCCTTGAATTTGTGATAAAAGCCCTTCTATGGGATGGAGAGCGAGAAGCTTTTAGGTCTTTTTTTTTTTTTTTTTAAGATT
This sequence comes from Ursus arctos, assembly GCF_023065955.2. Taxonomy (NCBI): domain Eukaryota; kingdom Metazoa; phylum Chordata; class Mammalia; order Carnivora; family Ursidae; genus Ursus; species Ursus arctos. Next base: position 24,606,957 of record NW_026622930.1, read on the forward strand.
TTATTTATTTATTTGACAGAGATAGAGACAGCCAGCGAGAGAGGGAACACAAGCAGGGGGAGTGGGAGAGGAAGAAGCAGGCTCACAGTGGAGGAGCCTGATGCGGGGCTCGATCCCAGAACGCCGGGATCACACCCTGAGCCAAAGTCAGATGCTTAACCCTGTGCCACCCAGGCGCCCCTAGGTCTTTTTTTCTGGAAAGTATCTGTATCTTGCTTGATTTCATCCCCACCTATTTCCCTGATTCTGAGGAGCTCAATAAATGTTGAATAAATGAAGGAAGGAAGGAGGGAAGAAATGAATGAGTGTTGGTGGGATGCCCGAGAGGGTTGGAAGAAAGGCACATTGAGAAACGATGGGGTGGCGGGACTTGGATACAGAATAGGGGGTCTCAGAAGTCCTCAGGCACCCACCTTTGAGAATTAAATGACATCTAACCTTGGTCAGCGTTTGGAAGGACACTTTTTGTTCAAAAAAGAAAAACGTTACCGTACACCGTGATAAGACCATTTCCTTTCTCACAGCGTCTCCTTTAATGTCAGGTCTGAAATATGAAGTCATTAGGGGATATTAAAACAGTGCTGACAAACTAATTAACAAAAGACATTACGCCGGATGGGCTCAATTTATCCTTTTTAATGGTTCTTATAAATGGGTGCCGCCAATTAAAATTAATAAAGATTTACCAGCGATTGCCCGGTGTACATTGCTAAGAAGCGCCGCTGAAGGTCGGCTTAAAGTCAGCTTTGGCGAAGCTGTAAGTTCAGCTCTGGAGCAGCATGTCCCACGGAGGCCCCCGCGTTTTGTCTTCCCCTGGCTGTCTCTCCTCCAGCTCCTGTCCCCGGCCTTTCTGCCTTCTGCGCTGAGTTCTTAGTGCATCTTGCCCACCCCACTGGCAGCTCCAGCCCATCCTGGGCTGCCCGAGATGCCCCCAAATTAAGTATATGAAGGGAAGGGCGATGGGCTGTGCCTAGTCCTCCACTAGCCAGTCTGATTTGTCACCGTTCGGATCGGGGCACTTCGGCTGTCACTTCCAGAAAGAGCCTTCGGGTTTGTTTAGCAGAGCCACGTCTTGAGATCTACCCACTGTGCCTTGCCTCAAAGCCTTCTTGGTGTCCTTGGATTCCTGGGACAGTGCAGTATGGGTGCACTGAATGCCTGCAAAGCTGACCCCATACTCCAGCGTGCTCAGTTGGGGTCCGGCAAGGGTGGGCATGGTCACTAGTCAGAGAGCCCCATGGTCACTTGTGTTTTTTTTTTTTAAATCAAGTGCAGTTTCCTTTTATTATGCATAAGACAGCACCTAATTGATCTTTCTCTTAAAGCTAGGGATACCTGGGATGTCCATGCGGTTTTGCCCCCTTTCTGAAGCTCTGGCCTCCTGATCACTTCTGTAGCTTGAGGCTGAACAGCTGCTCTGCTGCAACTCTTTTTACCCTGAGACCCTAGCCTCTTCTATCCCACAAGGAGTCTGGCCTTGGCTCCACTCATCAGCCTTCCCCAGGGATGGATCCCCTTTATAATGAGGCATTCAACCACTGAGGCCAGGGAGCTCCTGGAGATCTTCCTTGGCTGGGAGGGTGGGAGGGTAAGTGGGGCTGCATTTTCACCCCCCTGTCTCGTGGCTGCATACAGTAGTAGTAGGAAAAGCGGGGGATAAGATAGAAGGGGAGCCTCCAAAGAAGAGGCCAAGTCTCGGAGGCAGTTATCCCAGCACCTTGCACTGGCTGTATGGAGGACACAGAGGCACAAGACCTCTGTTAAAGCTCAAAGGAGGTGTGTCAGAGGGTGAGAGATGGTAAGAGAATTCCTCTAGGTCATATGCCAACAGGTTGGAGTCACAGAAGCCTGAAGCATGGTTCCCCATCCTACCAGGATGTGATTTGGAGGATGGCACATGGCCCCTTCTCCTTATGGGCTGGTCCATCCCTGTTGGCTTGACATGTCCAGGATGGAAGTCACTAAGGGTTGCGTGCCAGGTGCTGATTTCACCTTCAGAAGGCTGCCATTAATGCTGCTTCCTTGACTCTCTCGCTGACCACCAGGAACTCAGATGACTTTGTCAGACGGACCATGTGGCACTTAGTATCTTGGCGTATCCTTAGTATCCTTGAAGCAAAGGACAGGCATGGCAACAGGGCGCAAGTGGGACAGTAGGGAGCAGGAGACTCCCAGGCTTAAGAGAAGAAAAGAACTAAAACACAACTTTTCTACTTCACAACTTACCCAGTACCTTCTTTTTCCAAGTGTGCCCTTACTGTGGCATTCTGTGAATGGGTTCGCCCAAGAGTGGGGTCAAGGACTGCTGGGGAGGTACTTGGATACAGCTTCCCGAGTGAGATCTAAGTTTCCTGTCACAGTCCCCAGCAGGGCTGTGTCGCATCCTGCTGTTGCAAGTGGTGCCATTAGACTTTTCTCCTACCTCATGGGTCTCTGAGAGAAGGCCACACTCAGGATCATTCAAGGAAGAGTATTGCCTTCAAGTTAGCCAGACTAGAGATCTACTGGCTCTGGCCGTGGGAGGTTGGAGATGGCGATATAAAAGTCCAGTGCGTGATTATATGCCATGCATGTTGGTTCCCTTCTTGTGGCTTTTCCCTGGGTCCCTGCAACCCCCATCTATTGAAAATATGGGGGTAATATTGCCCTAATATCTGGGCCTGTGTGGTTGGAGGGAAGTGTCATTCTTATCAAATATCTTTGTTAGCAGAATCCAAGAAGGACCCTAATCCTTTAGTCTCTCCAAGAAGGAGAGAATTAGGAAGACTTGGTATTCACTTTAAAAATCAGAGAAACAATAGCACAGTAGGAGCTGTTTTGTTCTAGGTCATTTGAGTCATAAAAGCCAGAGCTGGACAGCTCTTTCAAGCAAGGGTTGGACTCAAGAGCAAGGGAAGACAACTCCCAAGGAAAAAGCAGGCAGGTCTCTTCTCACCTTGGGGGGGCACTGGGTGGAGTTGGCCCTGACTGCCTTGTCTATTCCCCACTCCCCGCTTCCCACCTAACCCCCAATTCCACGTGGAAAAGGGCAACACAGACCTCCCACAACAGAGCCCCCCGTGAAGGCCATGGGGAAGCCTTCCATAGGCAATGAATTCCTGGGGAAATGTGACCTCCAGAGAACCCCATTCCCTGGGAGGCATTAGCCACACTCTTAATCGTGCATTTTATTGTTTCCTTTCTAGCATCGCACAGCAAGTCACTTGTGTGACAGTGCATTAGAGGCGACAGAGCAAGTTAGGATGAATAGACTCTGTCCCCTCACAGAGCTTCCTCTATCTGAAACCAGGACGCAAATGCCTTCTGAAGGCCAGAGGGGTAAAGAGGCCACCAAACAGACTTGAGGAAAAGATTCCAAGAGTTTCCACAAGTGCTTTCAGTGTGACCAGTCTAAAACAGCGAGATGGAGACGCGTGGGCATGGAACATTCAAATGCTTCCAGTTACAATCTAGTGACAAAGTTAAGGGACCAGTTTAATTTTAGCTGTGACCCTGCTCCACTCCCAAGCTCCTGCCAAGGTGATTTTAGGGTTTAACGTGAGAGCTCCCTCTTCAGGAAGAGGGAGTGGGGAACCATTGAAAGGCCCCCTGGACTTAGAACCAAAAGATGCCCTTGAGATCTGTAGCTGCTCGACGGCTGCCAGGGGACCTGGGATAAGTGGCTTTACTTTTCTGCTTTCTGATCCAATCCCCTCAACTACCTGTCAGTTGGGAATCATAACCCCCACCGGCGTCACAAGAGGCACCACAGTGTTGCGAGACTCAAATGGGACCTCTGTCCCTGAAAGACAGGTGTACTGAAATGTGAGAAGTTACTAGATCCTGCTTAAGGATTTCAGATCAGGAGGGAAAAGGCAGTGGGGACTGGCTGTTGTGTCCTTATCTGGGGAAATTAGCTAGTACTTATTCTACTTTGGTAGTTAACAGTCTTGTGGGTTGGACACTTTATCCTCTGTTTACAAATGAGAAACTCAAGGTTCAGTAACGATGTGAATTCCATGTGGTCATACAACCAGGGAGTACCAGAGCTTAGACTTGAGCACATGTTGTAATTCCATAGCTCCTACCCTTTCCACCATACCAAGCCAGCCTTGAGCAGTGTCCCAGAATCATTGGGCCAGCACTCCAGAGCTCAGCTCCTTCCCAGCTCTTCCCAAGGAGGCAGTAGAGACAAACCAGAACAGGGTCCCAGCTTCTATACCTGTCCACAGCCTTGTGGACCCAGGTGAGGGCAGCTGTCATTCATTTGGTCTGACCATCCATCCATCCACCAGTCCGTGTGTCCATTCATCCTTCCAGGGGACCTTAGCATGGTAGAGAAAGAACAGACTTTGGAGTCAGAAGTGGGTTTCAGTTCCTAAGGCAGAATTTCTCTCGCCTGCATTAGAAGTATCTGTAAAACGTGTAGATTCTAAGACCTACTGAATCTGATTCTGGGGGCTGGAGCTCAGTAATCTGCATATTTAACAAGCTCTCTGGCTGACAGTGATGCACATGTAAGTTTGAGAACGGTGGCTCTAGAGCATTAGCCTAACTTCCTCAAAGAATAGAAAATCAAACATTCCTCCCATTTGGAGGGAAGGGGTCCTCCTCCGTGGGCTCTGTCTTGGAGGTCGGATTGTCCCCGACTCCCTGTGATGGAGGGTGGGGGTGGGGATCCATACTGCACTCTTCTTTCATCCCTTTTGTCCCAGTCGTATCTTTTTCCCTCAGCAAAGAAACAATCCTCCTTGACTTGGTAACACTCAGACTCGATCCTGCTCTGGGGTACTTTTCTCTCCCTCCATGGAAAGCTGACACATCCTAGAATCCTAGAGCAGGGAAGAGCCTTGGAGATTCAAACCGACTCTTCTGACAGCAGAGTCTATGCTCTTTCTGATGCATAAAGCTTCCTTGCATACAGTTGGAGATTAAAAGCTGCTTGAATAATTAGTCAATGATGGTTATTTCCCCCGAGCTATTGGAGTCCCTCAATACTTGCCTAGATCAGGCTCCTCATGCTCACTGGGGAACCAGACATCTGTCACGGGCATTATAATAATTCTTATTGGTTATAACAGTAACTAGTGCTATTAGCATCATTTCTTGAGCACCTACGAACCAGGTGCTGTATTAGATGCTTTACATACATTATCTGACAACAGTCTGGAAGAGTCTGTGTGAGCATATCATTGTGCAGCTGAAGAAATTGAAGCTCAGAAAGCTGAACTGACTTGTTCACAGTCACAGCGAGGAGGTGGAAGAGCCAGGATTTGAAGTCCTATCTGTTAGTCTCTGAAGCCATGTTCTTTGCACTGTTCCAGGGTGTCCCTCTTTACGGCTTGATGAATGTTAGTCTGGCAGGCCTCCCAGGAATCGTGTGGACAGCTTGGCCTCCCTTCACACTGAGGCTTCCTGGTCTTAGGTAGTCCACAGAGGAGTGTTAGGGAAAAGTGGCAAGGACCCTGCCCAAGCAGGAGCAGCTCTGGGTGTACCGCCATCATTTCAGTGTGAATGGGCTCGCATTGGGGTGTGCTCCCCTACCCTCACATCCAAGAGGGAATAGGCTGGCGTCCTCTTGGTTCTTCCACAAAACAATTCCGTATACACGCTCCAGGAATCCTCATAACAGATCGAGTGGGGAATTATACTTGTTCTTAGTTGTTCAGGTGAAGATGCTTGTCAAAATTTTAAAGTGTAAATGGTGAGGGAATGGGATAGGCTGGTGATGGGTAGTAAGGAGGGCACGTATTGCATGGTGCACTGGGTGTTATACGCAACTAATGAATCATCGAACTTTACATCAAAAACCAGGGATGTACTGTATGGTGACTAACATAATATAATAAAAAAACATTAAAAAAAGTGTAAATGAATCACCTGAGCATGTTATTAAAGTGCAGGTTCACTAGATCTGGGGGTGGGGCTCTGGGATTTTGCATTTCTGGTGAGGTCTCTCTGGTGCTCGTGGTGCTGGTCCGTGCGCCACACTTTGAGTAGCAAAGCTCTTCCAGTGTGACAGGTGCCCTGATGTGGTCACACTCCTCTGGAGCCCCCCTCGCCTCTCTCCGTTATCTTGTATGGCAGCTGCTTCTGGAGTAGGATGGGGATGAGAGCTTAGTGGGCAAGAATTAGGAAAGGTAAGGAGGATTGCTTCCTGTTTGATGCCAGTTCCTTATCTGCCACACCAGCTTGCATGTTCCTTTCAGGGACACTGAAGAAAAGAAATAAAAATGAGAAAACACCTCAAAAGTGTTCAGCTCAGTACAATCCATGCAGGGTTCTGGCCTCTACCCTCCTGTGGGTTTTCTTTAGGGAAGCCTGGGTATTGAAGAAAATAATGATACTCTGGGAACCTTAGTGGAAGAAGGGTTCCATCTCTTCCCCAGGACGTCTTGTAGATAAACTTGAACTCGGGTAGCATTTATTGAGCACCTACTGTAATAGCAACAACAGTCAGGAGCTAATGAGGGGTTCCTATGTGTCTGGTGCTGTTTCAAACACTTTCATCTATTAATTCACTTCATCCTCCCAACAACCCTTACAATGTATGTAGTATTTTTATTTCCTTTTTTACCAGTGAGGAGGTCTAGAGTGATGATGCAACTGGCCCAAAGTCCCACAGGTAGTTAAGTGGCAGAGCCTGGACTCAAACCCAGGCCCCCTGACTTCAGGGTCTCAACCCCCTGGCTGTGTGACTTCCCTCTTGGGCTGGACTGGGGGGATTCAAAAGAGTACGTGACATGGAATGGGAAAGCAGGTGATTTGATTGGCTACCATGGATTAGTGCTTTACAAGCAACACCCCCCCCCTTAATCCTCATAACAACCCTTTCAGGTAGGAGGAGTCTCCCCATTTTAGAGATGAGGAGATAGAGGAGAGATCTAATAATGTTTCTCAGAGTTAACAAGTGACTGAGCCAGGGTTCAAACTCAGGACTATCTGACTCCAGAGCCCACCCTCCTCCCTGTGCCCCTGGAGGACTTTAAGGTACCAGCTGGACATGTCATTCTGATGGGGAGGGGGTCTCCATGGCACACCTCCCTTCCACAGCCCCATGCCTCCGATGAGCCAGATGTGTGCCCCTGCATCAGGAAGGGATTATATGGTCTTTTCTGTGCCTGCTGAGGGGCCCAGAGGTTTACACCAGGACTCACGTTTCTGGGTGGCAGAAGAGGCAGGGACAGCAGCTGTCACGTTCTCTATCCCCCTATTAGCAAAAACGTGTGTGAAACTGCAAAGCCTCAAGTTCTCTGTATGTGTTCACTGATGACCATGCTTAGTAGCAGTGTCAACATTTGTGTGGTCAGTGGCTCTGGGATCCTGCTCCTGCCATGTGGGTCACCCACAGTGAGGATGGGGCCCGAGTGGACCTCTGATTTTTACTCACTATGACTTGTTCCTTCTTTCTGCTAAAGAACCAGTGGAGTGGGTTCATTAAGGTTGTTGTTCATCCAACATGACAAAGGACCCTATGGAAGACAGGGCCGTTTTATCCCTTGGGCAGGGGTAACGTTCAAAGACTTAGCGTCTACAGGACATGGCCATTGCCCAATTGGAGTGGGCAACAGAGGCAAACAATAGGCATAGGTGTACCAGAGTGCACCAGCTGACTATCTGCCCCGCCTTTGGGCTCTGAGTTTTGCAAAGTCCTATCATAATCCTTGAGACTTAACAATAATGACAAAAAAGCCAAATGTTAAAGTTAATAGTGTTCCATTAAATGTCTATAAATCCTAACATGTTAGCAGCTAATTTCAAATCAGCTCTCAAATAGTTAGGTAGAAATTCTATCTCCTGTAGGCTGTGGGGGGAGTGAATATGTTTGGTAAGCCGTCGGATGGCATCTCCAAAAGTGAGAACCTGGAGTTTGTAGAGATCCTAAAACCCCCGTGGGGGAAGGAGGGATGGTGACAACTAATGATCACTCTCAAGTCAAATCTCTCCTTTCAGATCGTGTTCTGCTTCTGATTTTGTTCTCGAGCACCCTTCCCTGTGGTCATCAACAGGGTGAAGGAATTCCCCACTTTTGGAGGAGGGGTGAGGATAGGATGTCCGTGAGCGTAGCAAGAGTGGCACTGGCCTGTGCCAGGAGAGATCTTCATTCCTTCCCTGAGTCAACTATTTGCTCATTTATGCTGCATGTGTTTACTGAGCCAGGCTGTGTGCTAGACCCTGGGGATATCACTAAGCAGGTGTGTGGCCAGGCAAGTCACTTGACCCATCTGAACCTCAGTTTCTCCACCTGGAAGATGAGGGGTTAGACTAGATGTCATTTCTGGGTCCTTTTAGCTGATGCTGCCCAGAACTAGAATCTATCCAGGGGGCTGTGGTGGAAGCCACCACGTGGTCTTCATGTTTCCTTGGGGACGTGGGAGCACCACTCTTTGTATGGCTAGCTGGGTCCAGGTCCTTGGGAGCTGCAGACCCCAAAACCTGGGCTGGGGATTTCCACATGAGGCTGGTAGACCAGGAGAAAGAGCAAAACCTCAATCTAGGGCACTGTCATGTTGAGGGGTCCCTGGCCACACATGAAGGCTCAGTGCTGTTTCTGCCAAGAGGCTGCCACATCTTCCTAGTGCCTGACCAGGGGCCTTCTCCCTTAGGAAGGTTTCTCCCTGGGCCCAAGCCTCTTTTCAGCCCTGACTGGTTGCTGGGGAAGAGAAGAGGGAAAAGGTATATCATGGGGAGCCCTGCCTAGTGCTGCCACCTTGACTACATTAGGAAATGAGCAGTGGAGAATAGGATCTAAAGCATGTACTTGTAATTTGTAAATTCAGGGTTTCCTAAGGTTTATGAAACAAGTGAAATTAATTTTAACAATGTACTTTAATTAAGTCAGTATTAAGCCAAATATTATCATTTCAACTTGTAATCATATAAAAATTATTAATGAGATAGTTTACATTCTCTTTCTCAGACTAAGTCTTTGAAACCCAGTGTGTATGTATACTTACAGCATATCTCAGCTGTGACTGGCCACATTTCAAGGGATCCACAGGTAGTTTGTGGCTATATACCATCTTGGATGGTAGAGCTCTCAGCATTCTTGGGTAAGCTTTAGGGAGACTACGAAACTTTTGGTTGCAAATGTCTGTTTCTGAGCACATTGTGTATTTTTTATGAGGGTGCTTTATCCAATTTTCAGAAGCATTAGTGATCCCAAAGGATTGACAGAAAAATGTCAGATTTCTCAGAGATGAGTCCTGTGATAGCCAAACTCACCATTGCAGTGCTGGGTGGGGTACCCTGCCCGTAGACTTCCAAGACTCTGGCTGGCTCGGATTCCAGATAGCTTATCCCAATGTATGTGGGTCAGAAAGTGTGTTGCCAGATGGAGGAAGGGACAGCCCAGGGCTGCCAAAATGCAAGGAAAACCATCATAGGAGAGAGGGACAGTCTTTGCTGTTTGCAAAGGATCTGTTTCTGGATGAACTTCCAGAACACCTAGGAAATGGAAATACGGTTGGATTTTCCAAATCCCAGGACACATGCAAAGAAAATAAAGTAGCTGGTTGAGAACTATATGCAGATATGTTTAAAATGTCGCCCTGCTCTCGCTCTCTCTCTCTCTCTCTCTCTGACTCCCTCCTTCCAAACAAAGACATGAGCTTTTTTTTTTTTTTGAAGATTTATTTATTAGAGAGAGAGAGAGCACACAAGTAGAGGGAGGGGCGGAGGGAGAGGGAGAAAATCTCAAGCAGACTCCTCACTGAGTGTGGAGCCCAGTGTGGGGCTTGATCCCAGGACCCTGAGATCATGACCTGAGCCAAAATCAAGAGTCAGATGCTTAACCAACTAAGCCACCCAGGCGCCCCAAAGATGTCATCTTTTGAATTATGTGAGGTGCTCTGAAAATAAAGTGACTTCTGAGGGGCCTTGACCCTTTCCTCAGCCCTCCATTTATTCCTGGAACAAGTCCAATTAGAGGGTTCACCCTCTACACTAAGGATTCTCCACCTGGTGACCAAGAATGGGCTTTACAGTACGCCATGGTCTACACATCTGTGAGAATTTTTCTAGGGAGAGCATTCTAAAGTTTAATCAAATTGTCAAAGAGATCATGACCCTCTGTAAGAGTCAGACCACTGGGCCACATGCTGTAATCAGTGGACATTGGAGCTGAGAGTCTGGGTCTGCCTTGGGTCCTGGAGTATCTCATGGAACTCTCCCTCTGGGGACTCTTACCCCCTTGAGAGGCAGGTAAAGAAGCCATCTGTGTATCATCTGTGTGCTTAGGGAAACCATGGGGTTTCTGTGTCCTCAGAACCCAGGCTGGGCTCAAGTGAATGGCCTGCAGAGTCATTTCCAAATCCCTCACCCCAGTCCCCTGGGTCACTGGTTTTGTGTGATGGCTAAATTATGATGTAATTCTACTCTAGTGGCCCTGTGGCCCACTGTCTTCTATTGTTTTCAGCTTTTGGGGATCCTGGGTGCCTGATGTGAGCTCCTGTCCAAGGCCAAAGTGTGAGGATAATGGAGTTTTTCTACTGGCCCTCCATTCTGGATGCAGGGGATGTGAGTCAGATGGAGACTTTGAGTTCACCTAGTCCCATCCCTTCATGTGACAGGTGGGGAAACTGAGGCTGGAGTGGTAGAGTGACTTACTCAAGGACACACAAATGGATGGCTGAGCAATCAGGACCAGAATGCAGCTCTTCCCACCGCCCAACACTGCCTCTTCCCCTCTCTGAGTACCCACAACCTAACTGGTGCCCAGTATCGTCAGATGACTCAGGCAGAGTCATGACTAGTTAAGAACACTACAGTGTGACAGACCTGGGTTCAAACTTCAGCTTGGTCATTTATGTTGCAAGACTCTAGACAAACCATTTCAACTCTGAGCCTCAGATTGCCCAATCTGTAAACTGGGCATAATCAGATCTACATCCTGGGCTTACTGTAAGGACTAGATTGGGTAATGTGTTAGAGCATTTGGCAGAGGGCCTAATGCATTATAAGTGCTAAGTAGATTATAACTATTATTGAGGCTTCCCCTCTTCCTGTTCCCTCAAAAATCCCTAATGCATCAGTCCTCCTGACTCATCAAAGTGTACCTGTCCTGGGTTCTACTGAGGCAAGACCTTGCTAGGTGACTGACTAGCTGATTAGCACTCAGGGCCTACGGGCTTGCTTGCTGTGCTCTATCTTTCACCAGAGTGTGGGTTTGAGGAGGACACACGTCAGTCTTGTTTGCCACTGTGTGCACCGAGATACCAGCTCAGTGTCTGGCATAGAGCAGATACGGAAAGAATGTCAAATGAACAAATATTTAACTAGTAGCCTTCAGTGTTGTAGGAGGCTGAATAATGGTCCCCAAAGATGTCAGGTTCCAATCCCTAGAACCTGTAAATGTTACCTCATAAAAGACAGTCTTTGCAGATATGATTAGGTTAAAGATCTTGAGATGGGGAGATTATCCCGGATTATCTAGGTTTGTCCTAAAGGCACTCCTATGTGTCCTCACAAGAGGGGGCTGAAGGAGACTTGACTATACACACAGAGGAAAAGGCTCTGTGAAGACAGCAGAGAGAAATTTAAAGATGCTGTCCTTTAAGTAATGGAGTGATGTGACCATCAGCTAAGCAATGCTGGCAGCCATCAGAATCTGGATTCTCTTATAGAGTCCCTGGAGAGAGTAGGGGCCCGGTGACACCTTGATTTTGGACTTCTGGTCTCCAGAACTGTGAGAAAAATTAATTTCTGTTGTTTTAAGCCACCAGATTGAGATGATTTGTTACATCAGTCATAGGAAACTCATACAAGTGTTTTTAGACAAAGAAGTTAGTAATATGGGAATTTCAGGGACCAGAAAGTTACATTTTTCGAGGGTGGAACCAAGGAAGCTCAATATTCTCTAATTCTTTCCATTCTTTCTTTATAAATAACGCCCTCCCTCTGTGAGGCCACTGACAAAGTCTGAGGATGTGCTTGAGATAAGAATCCAGGGGGATGGGTGGTTAAAGTGGGTTTTCCTCTGCATCAAAGGGAAGAGAAAGAATACATGACTTGTTGACAAAGGTGGGGAGGAGGGGGCACAATAATAAGAAAGCTGAGCTGAGTGAATTCATTCATTTATTTAGCAGATGTTTATTGAGTGCCTCCTATGTGCCAGGTCCTATTGTAGGCACTGAAGATGCAGCAGTGAATGGCGGGGGGCAGAAATCCTTGGTTATGTGGAGCTTACTTCCTAGTTGGAGGAGACATTCACAGAAACAAAATGAATGTCCACCTCTGATGATGCTGCTCAGATGGGCAACCCGGACAGCAGCAATCCTCTTTATGACATCTACTTCTGACACCAAAAGCTTCACCCACTGACAGGCATAAGAAGTTTTCCACCCATGGTCAGCAGTCTCTCCAGGTGGCTCTGTTTTCCAGAATACTGCCTGCCCACCAGTGCTCTAAAGGCATCCTCCTACACATAAACACCGTACCCCTCTCTCTTCTTCTCTCTTGCTTTCTCTCTCTCTTTTTTGCTTCTGTCTCTTACCCTGCCCCATGAAGAATCACTGTTAGTAATCTTGTTTCTAGAACCTGTGATGAAGTTACAGAAAATGGAGGCAAAGAAAACACAGCCTAGCTTTTAAAAGGATCCCTCATAAAGTGAGGGACAGAAACAAGAAGACCTTCAGGATTAAAGGATTTCTTTCCCAACTGGCATTTCAGAGTCTGTGACACATTTGTTACATTTGAAGCCCCTAGGAAAGGCATCCAGAAAGAGGGGCTCTGGTTTTGTGTTTCAGACCAGTTTCTAGAAACTGAGCTGGAAAATGTGAAGGGCTGATGCTTAATGTGAGAACCAAGATGGAGAAGTGACAAGAAGTGACAAGAGTCCATCCAGTCCATTGAGAAAGAACTTTCTGGTTGTCAGAGGAGTCCGGTAATGGAGTGGGCTTCTCAGATAGGAGGACGGACACATCATGTTCATTATCACTGGAAGAGTTCAAACATGGCTGAATGGCCAGTTAGGGAAACGTTAGAGAGGACAGTCAAGTTTCTGAAGGGGGCATGAACGAAATGTCTTTGAGATCTCCTCCAACCCTGAGAGTCTATGATTTTACTAAACATCCCAGAGAACAGAATATCATTCTTAAACTGAATGCAATATACTCAAAACTTTATGTGCCAAAAAAGATAGCATTAAAATATAGTAAAAAATTGACAGAAACAATAGAGGCAGGACACTTTGCCACATCTTTCTTTGTATGAAAGTAAATGAAAAAAAAACCTAATTGAGGAAATATCTATAAATTCCTAAAGGCAAAAATGAAACAGAGTGCACTTTGTGTTCACAATGTAGTAAACTGAGAAATAAATAATACCAAAAAAACCCAGTTAGTTGACATCTTTTTGTGTGTCCATTCGAGTCACATGACTATGCATAACTATGTCTCCCCGCTTTGAGATTCCAGCAACCATGTAGTACAATTTGACCCCACCTTCCTGGCCTTCATTGATTGATTTAGGATTGGACACTTGAGCCAGACGGGCCAGAATTCCTTCCCTGGGAATTTGGAATCAAGACACAGAGAGAAGAATATCTTCTCTCAGATGGCTGGACTTACAGTATACACCTTGGGAATTATCAGTGATCACCATCTGCCATGTGAACTGAAGACAGAAGAAATAGGTTGGAGAGAGAGAGAGAGAGAGAGAAAGACACATAGGAGGGAACAGAGATGACACCAGGAAGGAGGCTCCTGATGACTTTCCAGTCACGGACATATGTCTATCTAAGAGTCTCACCTTCAATCTTTCTTTCCTTTATTATTATAATTATTTTTTTACATTTTTTTGAAATTCTTTATTTATATTCAATTTAGTCAACAGATACTCTAGTATCAGTTTCAGACGTAGAGTTTAGTGATTCATCAGTTGCATATAACACCCAGTGCTCATTACATCAAGTGCCCTCTTTAATGCCCATCACCCAGTTACCCCATTCCCCCCACCCACCTCCCTTCCAGCAGCCCTCAGTTTGTTTCCTATGGTTCAGAGTCTCTTATGGTTTGCCTCCCTCTCTGATTTCATCTTATTTTCTTTTCCCTCCCTTCCCCTATGATCCTCTGTTTTGTTTCTTAAATTCCACATATGAATGGGATCACATGTTATTTGTCATTCTCTGCCTTACTTTGGTTATCATAATACCCTCTAATTCCATCCACATTGTTGCAAATGGCAAGATTTCATTCTTTTTGATGGCTGAGTAATATTCCATTGTGTGTGTGTATATCTATATATATTATCTATATATCTATATACCATATCTTCTTTATCCATTCATCTCTTGATGGACATCTGGGCTCTTTCTATAGTTTGGCTATTGTGAACATTGCTGCTATAAACATTGGGGTACTGGGGCCCCTTTGAATCACTATGTTTGTATCCTTTTTACCTTCACCCTTGCCCTTGAAGTACACAAAGCTCTTACATCCTAATAACCGATTCTATTTTACTTAAGTCAGCTGGAATTATTTTCCTTATAATTAGAGAGTTCTAACGCATAAAAGGAAACAAGCAAATGAACAAAAAGAACAAACCTCAAACCACTTGAAAATTTCAACACTCTTCTAAACAGCTCTCACTTCAACAGCGAAGTAAAAATGGAAGCTTTAGAATAGACAGTTTTACAATGAAAAATGTACAAACAGCAAACTCGAGGCTATAGCTAAGGCTATGCTAAGAGGAAAATTCATAGCTTCAACAACTTAGAGTACAGGGCTCTGTAGCCAAATGGCCTGGTTAAAATCCCCTTTCTACCATCCACTAGCTTCATACTCTTGTGCAAAGTTATCACTTTGCCTCAGTTTTCACATCTGAGAATGAATGTAATAGTACTTATCTCATAGGGTCCTATTGTGAGAATTAATTTATACAAGGAATATATTTCAAATAGTGCCCAGCACATAATATTATTATTGCTAGCCATTGATTCAAATAATAATAATAATAAAATAATAATATATAATGTATAACGAAGCATGCACACTGAAGCCATCTTTAGGGATGGGCAGCACCGGGCAGCCTCAGGGGCATTTTCCCCTATAGAATAAAGGCAGTGCAACCTGGTACGTGGCTAGCTGCTCCTCTCTTCACAGACAGAGCTGTTCCTGGCTTGTGCCGAGGACAGGAATGGATCTGGGTTGCCTCAACGCCAGTGTAGGAAAGATAAACATGAGGCTGTCTTGGTGTGATGGCTCCCTCCTCACTTGACTCAGGGGTTCATACAGTGGGAGAAGGATTTCTGGGGCTCTCAGTGGTTTGTGATGCTGGAGGTCACAGAAAGGGGACCACTGGGCCTGGAAATATACCCCCCCACCACCACTGATATCCCACATTCCGGGATCAGAAGGCAGATCATTCTTTGCTGACTTCTGGGTTAACCAGACTGTGTTCTTATCTTAACAGCTACCTCCTTATCTTTGCAGATGGGAGCTGGAGTGACCGCCAACAGCATGCATTCCTAAGGTGGTCTGATGGACTGTGGGGCCCTAGCGAGGGAGTGGAGTCCCAGACAGGAGGCATCTCATCATGGAGACAATCTGTTGTCTGTCTGTTATCTGGTAAGAACAGGGTGCTGGAGAGAGTGCCTTGGTCGTGCCTAGACTGCTCAAAGGTCTGTCCAATTTCCTGCATTTTTGTCCATGAACCTGGTATTGGAGGAGACGTGGCCCCCTGTCCTTTGGAGGCTCCTCATCCCTCAGGAGTCAGATGTGCTATGTTCCAAAGAGTGTTTGAATCCAGATACATGCAGGACAGCTTGCCATGCCTAGATCCAGGGTGTTTGGTCCTTCTGGGCATCCAGGCAGCCATTCAGAGAGCCTGCCTCCCTATGCTCGGTGCTAGAAAATACCTTAGTCCTAACTACTACCAATCGATAATATGTTCATTGTAGACAAATTCATCATTTATTGATCATCTACTGAGTGCTGCCCTGGAGACAGCAAGGCACAATGGTGAACAAGGCCAAGTCCCTGCCTTCACGGAGTTCACATTTCTATACAGGGGGACGACAAAAATAAGAGAATAAGCACAAATGATGTTAGAGTAATCAGTGCAGGGTGGGAGGCATAGAGAGTGAAGAAAGAAGGGAAGTATAGGGAAGATTGGGACATCTGGGCAGGGAGCTGAACAGTCAGGGAGCTATGCAAAGACCTAAAAAGGGTGTTTGATCTGAGTGGGGAACCAGTTTCAAGGCCCTGGGTCAGGAACCGACTTTGCACAATGGTGAGAAGAGCGAGCAAGGGGCAGGGAGGGAGGAGATGAGATCTGACCCTGATGGAGGGCATCCAGCAGAACTTGGCTTTCTACAGAGTGGGGAATGAGATGTGATTGCTTCACTTAATTACATGGTCCTTCAGGCAAGACTATAAACCCAGTTTAACCACACAGCATTCTAGGACGAGCACCGGACCAAGAGTCAAGAAATTGTGAGTTAGTCTGGCCCAGCTACTCATTTGCTGTGGGACCTTAGGTAAGGCAAGTCCCTTAACCTCTCTGTGCCTTCATTCTTCATCAATAATATTAGAAAAGTAGGGTCCCCATTGGTTCCAAATCCTTGGAGTTTACAACCAGGCACTATATTTCAGATGCAGAAAGCTAGGTTGTTATTTGAGAAAGAAGTGAAGGAGGAAGAAAAGGAGGGAGAGAAAAATGAAGAGGAGGCAGAGTTCCTACCAGACTCTAGTTCCTTGCCCCTGTAGACACCCAGCACATGGGAGCATGTGAGGAGGGTTGCCAACGCCCTGGAGGGGAGATTGCGTAGGAAAGTGAGGGCACGCGCTGTTCCTGACCATGGTGCCACATGACAGCCTCAACACGTCATTTAAAAAATGAAAGGGGCCTGAAGCTCAAGTTGCCATGAGAGCATCCAGGAGTAAATAAAAAAATACTAAGAGAGCCAACCAGGAGAAACTTGAACATGCTCATGGAGGGATATGCTGGAGTTTCATGGCCTTCAGGGTTTGGGATATTTTTGCCAAGTAATGAAAAGAGTGCAGAGAAGAGAAGATGAAGATCAGGGAGTTCCTGCGAGAGACGAAGGCTCCAGGCAAGGCCCTGGCTGGTGAACGGGTCCCCTGGAATGATGATTGCTGAGGATTCCTTGGGAGGCACGTGGGCCAGGCTCAGGCCAGGGTCCCCTGAGCAGGTGATCTGAAGGTCCTCTTTGCTCTCTTCTCCGAAGACTGAAAATGCACTCTTGCATGTAGTGGAGACAGAAGCTTTCCAGTGAGGCATATAGCATAGGGTAAGAGCCATTCTTTGGAGTCAGAAATACCCAAACCTGAATCCTAGCTCACCTGTGTGACCTTGGTCAAGTCCCCTAACGCTTCTATGCTTAAAAAAAAAAAAAAAAAAAGGACAATGTTAGTGACATCTACATCATGGAATTGGTACAGAGATTATGTTAATGTCGAATAGGGAGTCAAAAAATAGTACTGCCCTTCCCCACTAGGGCCTGAACGAAATTCTTGAATTAACAAGAGTCCTCGGACCGAGGCCCCGGATCATCTTTACTATTGATAAAGGCCAGATTATGACGTGTAGCTTGTATTGACAGAATATCCTGACTGAGCCCTAGGACTGACAGCTTACCTGGCCACCAGCAGCCCTGGACCTGCACAAGCCCAGGAACACGCATAGGGAGCACAGGAGCTAGCTCCCAAAAGGAGGCAGGCGGGCAGAGGCTCTGCTGCGCATGCTCAGTTCCTCCTCCCAACCCACCAATCGGATGAGTCGCTCCGTAAAGGCGTGAGGGAGGGAGGGAGCCGGGGTCTTTCAGCGGGTGGAGCTCCCTCCCACGTGGGAGAAACCTCAAAAGTAGGGAATAGTCTAAACAGATAAAATCAGGGGCTCTATATGACATGCTCAGCGCAGGAACCGGGATCTGGCGAGTGCGCAGTAAATTGGCGCTTTAAACAATATCTTCAGCCCGGCTTGGGTTATCCGTTCTTTCATGCCAACATTTATCAGGCGTGCACTGTGGGCGGCGTTTTGTGCCAGCTTCTAGGGAGGACACGAGAAAGCATTCCACCTGAGCCCGCCACCGCTCAGACGGTTCCGCTGCTGCTCCTAGCTAAGACTGACGGATACTACACGTCGGGGACTTCTGGGGGCTCCTGACATGCATGGTCTCGGGTAAACCGCAAAGCTTCGAAGCTCTTCTTACTACGAGCCTCCTGTGCGGTGGTGGCACTGGAGACAAACCACTGAAGGCCTTGCTCCCGGAGGCACAGAGGGGTGAATGCAGGGCGGGGCCAAAGTGCCTGATGGGTACAAAGCAAAACACATCACTGTGGGATGACCAGGTTTGTCCCTCAGCCACCGCCCTCGGTGGCCCATCACACATCATAGGCAACGAGGGCTGAGAGGTCCCCAGGGGTGGCTTTGGAGTGATGATGCCCTTGCCATCAGCATGAGAGAAAAGCTGAAGAGGTGGCAAAAGTGTGTGTCTTCAGGACATTTCCCAAGCCATTTGGGCGTGACTTCGCTTCCCGGAAAGGGCTATAAACTTGGAAGAAATAGAATTGTCCTGGGGAAGGAGTGAAAGTGAATTTGCAACTCATGCAAGGGGCAAAGGACCAGCTTCAAACTCGGCCCTTCCTTAATGCAGCTCATGTCTCGTGCTTGGGGCTCCCGGAGGACTGCTGGGCTCTGGATGACATTGTTGTTTGGCTGACCCTTTAGCCAGAACTTTGGCTCCTTTCTCAAGGGCAGGACTGCTCACCTTCCTGATGTTCCCCCTCAGCCAGCTGCTAGCACTACCCTCTGTGCTCATGAGGCACCGTTTGGCCAGTGCAGCTCTGTGGTTTACAAGAGGGCAGCGGATGCCTCCCCAACACAGTCCCTCAGCCACCTAGGACTTGCACGGATCTCTCGCTGTTGCCCCACAAGGGCCCCCTCTCCTCCTTGGCTTGGCAGTGGGTGGTGGGACTCTCAGTCCTAAAGCAGAAGTATCCGGGAAAGAATTCTTTTCAGTTTGTGGGGTTTAATGGACCACCCTCTGCATCCAATTTTTCATAATGTTGCTAACGAGCCAGAGAGAGGAACTAACATAATTCGCTGTCCACAGTTATTACAATTAGCAGGACCCATGCAAGAAGACACACACCCTTTCATGCTAGGAGCTTTAGATTGAAAAAACATATAAACCAACAAGGGTATGGAGGAAAGGAAATTAACATTCAACTATTCAGTGAGTGTTTTAAATAGGATTTCCCAAGAAGCAGCCCAGAGGCAGGGTTTGGTAGCAAATGGCTTAATTGATAGGTTAGCCCTGGAAGCATGAGAAGGAGAGGGCCAGTGACACAGAGAAGGGAAGGAAGCTGGTTACCACCACAGGACACTGGAGCTCAATCCTTCTGAAGAACTCTGGAAACAGTGTGGCACACGAGCCTCTTAAACACCAGCTTCCGGCAGGCTTGGTTGAGGACGTGGCATGCCTCAAGCTTGCCTTGTCATGGGAGGGCACTGCAAACCTTCCCAGCCACAGAAGCTCTTGGAAAAAGAGATGCAGATACCTTTAAGCAGAGGTGAGGCCAGCCTGCTCAGAAATGGTACATAGACCAAGGGCATGGCTGGGGCTCTGACAGTGCCTGCTACACTGGGGGAACTGGTGCCTTCCAGATGACATGTCCTTCGATCCTCATTATAACCTGATAATGCAGGTGATATGGTCTACACTACAGAGTGGGGGGAGCTAAGGGTCAGAGGTTGCAGTGTTTCTCAACCAGAGTGTTATTCTTTGTCTTCTCCAACTAAGTACCAGTGGCCTTCCCCTCTCCCCTAGTCCTTTGACTAATTGGCTATCCCAATGGGCAAAAAATGTCCTCCTTCCCCCTCTGCTCTCACACAAGTGCTGGGTGGGGAGGATCTCGTGTAAGGCCACTTCCCATTTGACCGCAGGGTCATAGTTACTGATTAGACTGAGAATGAGCCGAGCTGAGGGAACATAATTTTGGGAGCACTCTTGACTTGTGTAAAATGGACGTCCTTAAACTGAACTCACAGTTGTGTGGAAGGACTGAATATCGAATACAGAGGAAGTACAGGGTCTGATATCAAGTAAGGGCTCAGAAAATTTTAGCTATATTACTGGTTGAGAGGCTCAGAAATCTTATTTCTTACCTATTCCTTATTTCTTCCCCCCTCTCTCTTTCTCTGATTCCTGCCCTCCCCCCAACCCCGTTCCCTGTCCATTCTCTAGGAGACATTCAGGGCAGAGGAAAGAACTGACGTTCGAGTCTCTGTCCTCAGGAAATAAAGGGGCAGCCGGTCAGGCCAGAGTCCTCTGTAAGCCGCAGCCGGAGCAGGCCAGAGAAAGGCCAACCAGGGTCTGGCCCCAAAGTGTCAGGGAGGGTTATGTGGGCGTGTTCAGCAAGTAGGGCATTCGGTGCACATCACGTTCACACCAGGCCATCCACCTGCACACTCGTTAACACTCCCGTGGACGTGATCGTAACCTTCCCCAGAATTTACCCAGATGCCTTTTTCTCTTTGCTGCCGAGGCAGCTGTTTTATAAGCTTTTAGTGGGATTTGGCAACTTCTGTCATATTCCAGACATGCTCCAGTGGCCAGGCCATCGAAGTGGGGGACTCAGGCCGGCTAACTTCTGCTTGGGTCAAGGTTACAAGCTGTTGTGAGCTGACTATATGCAGAGGAGCCTCGGCCCGTTTTTGCTCTGGTGGTCAGTCCGGAGTCATTCCTGGCTCTGCACCACCTTCCACATCCTCGGTCAAGATGAAAGGAGCCAGACCGAGATGAGCGTGATTGCAGTTGTGTGTGGGATGGTGGCAGCTAAGAGTGAATGAATTTGACCTCTTCAGAGTGACGCATAGCAAGCTCTGTAAGCAGGGCTCAGCCTCGGTAATTTGCCCAGGAGCTGAGGCTTCCTCTGGGTTAGGCATCCCTGCACGTGAGTCATAATAGGATTTAACATGAGCCCGCTACGTGGCAGATGCTGTGAACACACGATTCCGTGCCTCCCGCACCCCACACTGGTATTAATGTTCCCATTTTACGGATAAAGAAGGAAACTCGGAGCAAGGATTTGACTGCTGAGGCCAGAGCTAGTGGGAAACACAGCTGGGATTAGGATCCTTTGGACACCTATGTCTAGTCTAGCGTTTCTCAGCCTCAGACTGTTGACCTCTGGGGACAGGTGACTCTTCATTGTGGGGACCGTCCTGTGCGTTGAGCAGCATCCCTGACTTCTACTAAATGTCAGAACACTTTCTCTACCTTTCCCAAGTGCAAAACCCCAAAATGTCTCCCTCCAGACATTGTCTCAGTTGACACTGCCCAGTGAACAGAAAGCACTCAGTAGAGGGTATAACCCACGTGCCTGCAGTAACTCGTTTTATTCTCGCACCGACCGCGGTTATTTTCACTTTCCTGGGGCTCAGTCTGAGATCCTGAGAGGTTCGATCACTTGCTGAGGTGGTGGTGAGGAAGGAGTGAAGTTGAGAGTTAGGGCCAGGCGCCTGGGCGCCACACCTGCACACCGGCCCCTGCAGCCCCCTGCCTTTTCAAATGTGCACCCTCACCCCACATCTCCTTCCCACCGTCTTGGATATTGCCACACAGAAGCCCGGTGTCTTTTCAGGCACGCAGGTAAATGTCATCTCCCCTCCCCACCCACACTGGCTGTCCCCTGACCCCTGTGAACCAGGCTCGATGTGTTGGTGCCGCTGTGAAGCCATGTCCTTCTCCTCCCTTCCCTACATCTTCATTCTCAAGTCCTGCTGGTTTTTTTTTTTTAAGATTTTATTTATTTATTAGGGAGAGAGCAAGCGAGCACGAGCGGGGGGAGGGGCAGAAAGACAGGCAGAAGCAGACTCCCTGCTGAGTGGGGAGCCCGATGTGGGGCTCCATCCCAGGACCCTGAGATCAAGACCTGAGCCGAAGGCAGACACTTCACAACTGAGCCACCCAGGTGCCCCAGGTCCTGCTGGGTTTTAAAACAAATCTCTCGTCTTCATCCCAGTGACCCAGCAAGGCAAGCCTATTTCTGTTCTCTTTTCATGGATGAGAAGACTGAGGATAGGAGAGGTCAAGTGCCTTGCTCAAGGCACCCAACTCATAAAGTTAAAATGTACGCACATCATCACAGCCCCTGGCTCAAGAGCCCCGACAAGGTGAGGGCCAAGACTTAGGCTGTGCCTGGGTCTTTTACACAGACTTTTACAAGTCTAACACTTGTGTTGATTCAAAGAGCAGGAGCCCTGGAGCCCACGTTGCGAGGACGTTACCCAGGCCGTGTCCTAGCATTAATGCTCTGGAAGTCCGCCAGGGGGCAGTGCTTTCCCCGTGAAAGAGGACGCCCGAAGCAAGTGCGCCGTGTCACTGAGAGGCTCATTTGAAGTGACCGAAGAATTTGAATTCGCAGTGGTTTCCAGTCACATATGCGCACACGCACGCTATGTTTAGAATCTTGCCGGCTATTCTAAACACGGATGAAATCTTGAGGACTGTTACTTAGGCATTGCTAGAGAATAAACATGGTTTGTGCCCTCGTCTGACCTTCGGCATTTCCTAGCTGTATGACCCTGAGAAAGTCTCCTCATCTCTCTCAGCGTAAGTGTATCTGCTTGGTCTCTCCTCCCACACCGATGAGGCTGAAACTGGACACGCGTGAAACTATAGGAAGTTTACAGAGATGCACTATCGTAATTACGGGTGTTTTGAAATTAACTGTGGGTTCAGTAATTATTTTTGTACCGAGGACTTGCTATTCAGAGTGTGGTCCACGGATGAGCAGAACTGGCGTCGCCCGAGGGTTTGTTAGAAATACAGAATGTAACCCTGAACTCAAGCAGTGTGTATTTTAACAAGACCCTGGGATGATTCTATGACTCTTAAGGTTTGACACTGGCTAGAAAATGAATAGTTTAATGAATTAAGAGAACAGCAAGAAAAGCAGGTTGTGGAATTGGTTTGGGAGTGAATACCGAGTTAGTTCGGCTCCGTGTCCCCCAGAATAGAAGTGTCCCCTATGATGAGCCTGCGGTGTGCTAAGCAAATTGTTGGTGAAGCTCAAAAAATGCCTCTGTATCCCAGTTATGCCTTAGGGAGCTGGACTTGACGTTGAAATCAAACATTTCACCTTTAAACCAGTTAGGGTAGGCTGAGTTGTGCTGCAGTAGTAAACAGCCTGACCTTTCAATGGCTTTAAAACCCCAGAGGTACATGGCCACTGCAGGGGGATGAGGGGGGGTAAGAGGCTCTGCTCCATCGCTCAGGAACCACCCAGGCTGACGGGGCAGCTATCATCCCAGACACTGCAGGGAGAGAGCTCTGGAGGGCCTTGCACTGGGAGTGCCGTATGGCACTATGACTCACAAATCATTTGGTCCAAACTAGTCACCTGACACCACCTGACCATGGGGCGTGGGGGCAGGAAGCGCAATCTTATCCTGTGCTTGCAAGGTAAGGAGCTATAAATATCAGTGACCAGCACTAATAATGACTGCAAAGCTTATCCCTGAGTTGTTCAGACCAGCAGCTCCCAGAACTGGTTGTGCAGAAGAACTAACTGATGAAGGACAGCTGTTAAATGTCCAGCTCTCAGAGCCCCTACCCCTGGGATCTAATCCAGAATCAGGAATCTCCTTTAATAAGTGCCCTAAGGGGTCCTGAGATACCCCTGCCACAGACCAGTGTTTGGAGAACACTGGCTTTGAGGTTTTCCTGTCCCTTAACCCTGTCTTGAATTTATAAGGCACTGTATTTATTTCCCAGGAACACCTCAACAAATCACCCCAAACTGGGGGGCTTCAAAGAGCAGAAATTAATCTCTCACAGTTCTGGAAGCTGGAAGTCCAAAATCAACGTTTGTCGGGTAGGGTTGGTTCTTTCTGGAGGCTCTAGGAGACAATCTGGTCCCTGCCTCGCTTCCAGCCTCTGGTGGCTGCTGGTGATCCTTGACAAATTCACTGGCTTATAGCTGTATGATTCCAGTTTCTTCCTCTGTCTGCCCAGGTCCTTCTCCGTGTATCTGTGTGTTCTGTTATAAGGGCACTTGAGTAATCCGAGATGATTTCTTTCCTTCTTTCTTTCTTTCTTTCTTTCTTTCTTTCTTTCTTTCTTTCTTTCTTTCTTTCTTTCTTTCATGTCCAGGGTAGAGCACAACCTGTGGCCCAAACTCACCACCCTGAGATCAAGACCTGAGCCGAGATCAAGAGTCGGACACTTAACCAACTGAGCCACCCAGGCGCCTTGATTTCATTTTTAAAATCCGTAATATTAATTCATCTGCAAAGACCATTTAACCAGATAGGGTCACACTGGGAGAACACATCTTTTTGGGGTCTGCTATGCAACCCAGGGCAGGCCCACATTCACACTGAACCCAGTCTTCTGCCTGTCCTCTCTGGACAGCCAAGAATGGACTTTGCAAGTCACACACCACAAGGGGTCAGGCTAGCTTTATTTTTCTGCCACTAGTTCCCTGCCGCTCCCAGGAGTCCTTTCAATGTCGGGGAAACACTTGCACTCCGCTGTGAGGGTCAACCGGGGCAGGCTATGGGGCTGGGATCCCAGGCCCAGCGGCCAGTTTCTTTCCTTATGGCCTCACGCGGAACAGAAGAAGCGCATGCGAGGCGAGCATGTGATGGGCAGCAGTCCGTTTGTACAGCTGGTTCTGCCAAACCACTGGGAAAGTTACCTAACATTCCAATAGCCTCAGGCCCATCTACCCGGATGTTGCCAGCTTTCCCCTCCTCAGCAGTGAGGGTTATGTTCTTGACAACTCCCAAGGTTGGAGAATTCCAGGTGGATGGTCATAAGATATTATGAGGAAAATAGGTACGGGCATTCAGGTCATCAAATGAACGCTTATTTTTATATTCTCTAAAAGATGGTAGTAATGACAGAACATTAAATAGAACACCTCAATGTCATTCGACACATCTTGAATTAGTAGTAATGGCTCCTCAACAATTATTTTCCATTTAAGCAATTCCTTCGCTCTCCAGAAACATCTTAGTGCATTCAGTGGGATATTATACCTTAAGCTTGCTTGGTTTTCAAGATTATGACTGGGAAGAGGCACATTCCTTTCTGTACGTGGTTTTTTCACTCAGGAACGATGTGTTTGAAACGTGACCACACAGAGCCCCCATGTCACTCTCCCTAAGTCATAACCTGGAGAGACCTGCGGTTTCTCCCTTGGATGGTGGCAGGGAAGCATGTGGAAATACATCAGAAGGAACTAGAATTTGTCTCAAGCCGATTCACAGCAAAAGGATGGGATTTCTAGGAACATGGAGTGTGTGGGCCTGACCTTCCTGTCAAAATGGCCCAGGGTCTCAAGCTGTCAGCTGTGTGGTCACCTCCTCAGAGCTCCAGCCCACAGTCAGCCTTGGCCTGTCCTCCTTCTTCATCACTTACTGTGATTTCTATCAGTGGCCAGTGGGGTTTTTTTTTTTCTTCATCATTTCATTGGGTTTATGTTTGGCATTTTCTCTCTTAGAGTGTAAGCTCCTGGAGGTTAGGGGCCTTGCTTGGTTTTCCCTCTGCTGTTGCCCTGGAGCCTGAAACTGAGTAGGACTTGATAGATTTTCTTTGAAACAATGAGCGAGCATCCACTTGGTTGTGCCTGGAGCTGACCTTCTGGGGGACCTGCTTCCAGGACCTGTTGACTGGTTGTGTGCAGAAATGCTTCCCTTTGTACAAAGAAAATCCTCTGCTTATTGTAAACCATTTCTTTTTGATCTGTAGATTTTTCAGAGCTTTCCATATGAAGATGTGAATTGTAACCTCGAAGAGGAGAATTTACGGTGGAAATTTCTCCAAAATATTGACCTTCTGTCTTGACTGCCTGGAGATGTTGTTCCAGAAAGGATTGAAGGCAGGCGTGAGTGCCCTCCCCCTGTCTGGTTGTGCTGTCCAGCTACGTTACCTGCTGGCTGGGGGCCCCTTGTCACTGCCCTGTGGAAGAGAAGTGGATGACTTCTGGGCAGAGTCTTGACATCTGTGTTCCCAGTGGAAGACTGTCCTCTCCAGGCTGTTTCATTGTGAGCAAGTCACGTCCGTTCTTTGGGCCTTGGATTCCTTACTTCATTCGTTCAGCAAATGTGTATTGAGTGCCTACTAGGTGTCTGGCACGTGGCTAGGCCCTAGGGATAGAATAGTGAGCAGTGAAAGCAGTCTTGCCCTCCTGGAGCTTACAGGATAGTCAAGAAGAAAAATGCTACCAAACAACTCATGGAGAGGCATTTAAATGTGACCGAGACAAGTGCTGTGGGCAGGGGGCGGTGGGGGGGAGTCCCTGATGATGTATGTGATCCTAATGATGGAGGGTCTAACCTAGTGCAGAATGGCATACTGTGCAGAGAAGACCACCCAGAGTTGGGAGCTGAAGGATGAGCAGGGGTGAAGAAGGGAGGGAGGACTGTTCCAAGCACGGAATCATCTTAGGCTCAGGCCCTCTGGTAAATGGTAGAGCTGAAGGCAGGCCAGTGGGGCTGGAGCAGGGAGAACAGGAAGGGTGGGGAGCACAGAGGCCAGGAACAGGCCACCCAGGGGACCATGTCAGGGGGCCTGGACTTATCCTGAGAGCTGTGGGAAACCATAGATGTTTCTGAGTCTTCGAGTGCAGGTGTGAGCAGCATAGAACAGACATGAGATTGCTTTGCATTTAGAAAAGTCGCTACACTGGGGAATGGATTAGAAATGGACCAGAGCGGGCGACCATGGGCCACCCAGGAGGTTAGTGTAGTTGTTCAGAGAGGACATGGTGCTCATGGAGGTTCAGTCCATGAATATTTTCTGAATACCTACTATGTGCCAGGTGCTTTTCAGTGAACCAAATAGGCAAAGAACCCTGTCCTCACAGAGCTGACGTTTTAGGGAGTGGGGAGACAAACAGTAAACATAATAAGTAAGGAAGCTGGCATGTCGGGAAGCATTATGTGCAAAGGAAAAAGAAATAATAAATTGACCAGAGTAGGGGAGATTGGGAATGCAGGTAGCTGATGGCAGAGATCCTTAGGAGGTAAAAATGACGGTGTTCTATGATGGAAGTTGAGGGGTTAGGGGAAAGAGAAGCATCAAGGTCAACTCCTAGATTTCCGGTCTGTGCAACTGAAGAAGGGTTGCTAAAGAGCATACTGGGCCAAACGTGACTCGAGTTTCTCTGATTCTCTAGCCCTATGGGCTCCATGGCCGCGTCAGCAGCGGCAGGTGGGTCTGTACCCTGGTCTCTGCATTGCAGAGACCACCCTGAGCCGGAAGTCCCTCTCCTGGATTCCCACAGAAGGATGTGCCACGTCGCGGGGAGGTCCACACTGTGGGTAACTGGGGCTCCTGCTGCATCGCCATCAAACCCTCTCCCGGGGTTGGCGGCATCTGCCCCCATGTGTGCTTCCTGATGGAGCTCAGCAAACGTGTGGTGTTGCAGACTGCTGTTTTGGGCTGGCACGCTGCCTACAGCCTCTCCGGATCCCTGCCCTTATCACTTCCCCAGGCCCGCCAAGTGTCCTCTGTCTCCAGAAACGACTCTGCTTTAACTCTCCAGGGAAGAGGGTATTTGTGGGGTGCATTTCTCGAGATGGCCTGGGGGCTGGTTTCCAGGAACTTTAGGAGCTCGGGGCTCTGCACACTCCTAGGCTTCTGGGTCACTCTGACAGGGCTTTTCCTGAATGAGGATTTCCTGTGGGATTTCCGTGACAAGAGGGATGGGGTCGGCTGACCCTACGACCGGAGTCTGAACAGTGCCTGCTGTTTCCTCCCTAGAGAAAGCCACGGCTTCCTGTCGGGCTCCCCGGGGGCAAATGCCTGGCGTGGACAAAGGAAGATGATGGCATAAGGACTGCAATGCGCAGGCGCCGAATGCTTCCCACGCGCTGAAGAGCTTTCTGTGGATTATTCACTGAAGTCTCAGAGCAACTCTATGAGGTCAGTGCTATTAGTATCATCTTTCTCATTTTAGAGATGAGGTAATGAGGCTCGCTAAGCTTGCGCAAGTTGCTCAAGGTCCCAGAGCAAGCGAGGTACACAGCGGGGTTCACACCCAGGCCAGCCCTGGCTCTGAACAGGTCTGCTCCAGCGGCCGATGGAAGGGCACGAAGGTCCCCGAGTTCAGACTCCAGTCCTGACTTGGCACTGCGTCGTGTGGCAATTTGGAACCAGTCCATCAGCTCATTCGTTGATTCACTGAATATTGATCAGTGCCTCCTCTTCGAGGGCTGGGGGCATGTGAAGTGACGTCTCACACGAAGAGCTCACATGTGGCGGCTGCGACAGACACATGAGCACAGCATCTGGGTTACAGAGGGACCAAGGAGCAAGGCAGAAGAGGGGGTGACAATGGCTGCAGGGGATGGGGGGGGGCCTCTGGGAAGTTGTGGCCTTTGTGTCGGGCTTGAAAGAGAAAGACGTTTGCCAAGGCTTTCCAGGCAGACAGGACTGTGAGAGCAAAAGCACGAAGATGCCTGGAGGGTCTCAGGACCTTCTGGTTGTCTCTACAGGTGGAGTAGAATTTCACAAGGTGTGGACATGGACCTATGATTAGAACCTACACGAGAAGCATCTGGGGTGTGTGCAGCAAGTGGTTGTTAAAATGCAGATTCCAGGCTCCACGCCAGGCCCACTGATCCAGAATCTTTAGGAGGTGGGGTCCAGAAATCTGCGTTTCAGATTTAGAAATCTGGGGGGGGGGGCGCTCTGGTCTGCACTGAAATTTGGCCTGCGGTGGGGGGGGAGAAGCAGGGCAGCAATCAGTTCTGGGTTTATAACAGAGGCCAGCAAACTTCTTCCAGAAGGGGCCACAGAGTAAATATTTCAGGCCTCGTGGGCTAAGAGGAAAATTGAGGATACTCTGTAGGTACTGATAACCATTTAAAAATAGAAAAACCAGTGCTGAGTGAACTTGGCCTCCCTTAGTTTGAGCATAGTCTGTTGGCTCCTGGTTTAGACAGTTACCCATCAGCCAAGTGGAGAATGACGGGGTGGGCAGAAGTGAGGAGAACGAAGCCAATGCCATGTCCAGGGAATGAGGAGAGCATCAAGTCAGGGCTGTAGAGCTTCCAGAGGAGCCCAGAATGTTAAGAGGTGCTTTGTTGGAGTAAACGATAGACTGGACAAGAGCTTGGACAGGTAGGGTAGGGCAGAGCAAGGAGTCAAGGATACCTGAACCATTGGCTCGTGCTCTTGGATGGAGGGGATGTCATTAGCCTACGATGTGTAATAAACATGTGTATAGGTGATTCCATGCTGAGCAGAGGTCCAGTGGATTGAGGGCTGAAAGGGAGGTCTTTGCATTTGTCCATTTGAAGGTCATTAATGACCTTTGTGGGACTAGTTTCAGGAAAGAAGTGGGAGTCAGATGTCAATGGATTCAAGAGGAATGGGAGAACATAAAATGAAACATGTCAACCCACTGTGTTCCCATGCTCGGGCTGGGAGCCCAGTGAGTGCCTTTCTCAGGGACAGAGCTCAGAGAGTGTACAGTCTCTCCCAGCCCAGGGCCCCAGCCCTGCGGGCTACTGTGCAGTGCTGGGAAACAACTCATCTAGTGGCTTCTTGGTGGTGGTGGTGGGGCTGTTCTCAGCACATGGGTCCTCAGCACCTTCAAGATCCAGTGATTGTTGATGCGTGTTGTGGAAGGGGGGGGGGACTGTCCTTTCCCAGGAAGTGTGTCCTTCTGGTACCTTGGAGCCAGTGAACGACCACATCCCATCCTTAGAAGTAGATGCCCTCATAGTTAGCACCCTTTCTGCAGAGTTTCTGTGCTCTGGCTGGTACCAGTAGTGTGGTGGAAGGAGTACTGACTGGGGAGACGGAGCCCAGGGTTGGAATCCTGGCTCTGTGCCTGGCAGCCTCGTGGTTCTGTGAGACCGCTTAACCTCTCGGAGACTGAATCTCCCTCTCTGCAATGTCAGGGTGGACGGGATGGCCTCCCAGGCGCATTCCAGGTTCAGACTCCTCCATTTCTCTGGCATGCTGGGGCAAATGCCTTGCGTGGATACAAACATCTGCCATCTCCAATGTCTTATTTGGGGGTGTCCCCAGGCTCTGTCCCTAGTGCTGGCCCAGGTGTATACCGGGGCACTCCCCACAGTGGGCACACATGCCTCTGTCCCACCCTGAGGCTTTTCCCAGCACGCCTGAGCTCATCTCCCTGTGGTCTGCCATGGGGCTCCCTAAACTCACCCTACCCCATCTTATGCCAACATTTTCTTTAACCACTGGGGAAATGAGGACATTAAGGACAATGTGTTGGTTTCTATTAAAGCTAACTTTTTTTAATATAAAGAATTGTTCTTTATTCGAGGCCATTTCCTCTCTCCCTTCATATAATGTTTTTTTTTTTTTTTTTGAGAGAGAGAGAGAGAATCCCAAGCAGGCTCCACGCCCAGTGCAGAGCCTGATTTGGCACTCAATCTCATGATCCTGAGATCATGACCTGAGCCAAAACCAACAGTCAGATGCTTAACCAACCGAGCCACCCAGGTGCTCCTATTTAATTGTTAAGATGCCCATTCTTTTATGAAATAAGGGTAACGGTAGACAGTAAGTAGTTCTTCTTACTGACCTTACTTAAGAAAATGGGTGTTTGCAGCATCCATATGGGTACTCCCCTGAGTTTTTGGGTATCTTATTGATCCATGAAATCCAAGTTTCTAGGCCTGGTTTTAACACCAAATGGGAATAATAACAGTATGTACTTGCACAGGATTGAGATACCGCAGGCAAGTACAGTGTCTGGGGGATACTTGGCACTCATTAGCCATTAGCGCCCTGCCCCCCCCCCCCCCCCGCCGCTCCCCACCTTCCTCTAACAGTTGGAGGATCCACTCCTGAGATTTAGAGGAGGACAAGCAGCCGGAACTTCAGAGGCTCCTCTCCCCAGAGTTGGCTGAGTATCTCACCCTTTCTGCCACTTGCTGTCTGGAATCCCTCCTGGTTAGCCGAAAAGAGTAGGGAAATAAACACTACCATTCATGGATCCTTTCATCCCTTTGTCCCTTTGTTAATCCCACACCTCTTTCTGTCTATTTAACATGTTGTAGAATTGAGTACATAGACGTGATGGGATACCAAGCTCCCATTTTGCTTGGAAGACAGACATATTGAGCCAACAGAAACTATATGTTGTGGCCAATGCTCTAATAAAGTCAGATGGAAAGAGTAGAATGAGATAGATTACAGAACCCTGGATATTTCTGCAAATGGGCACTACCTTGAATTCTGAGCTTCCTGGCAACCATGGTAAAAAGGGAAAGATGTTCCTGTTGTTCAATATGGTATTTCTAAACCTCCATCATTCTTAAACAACCATTGTATTTTTTTTTTTTTTTGCCTTTCCTGTGGATCTACC
The DNA here is from genome assembly GCF_023065955.2 of Ursus arctos. Lineage (NCBI taxonomy): Eukaryota > Metazoa > Chordata > Mammalia > Carnivora > Ursidae > Ursus > Ursus arctos. The sequence continues at coordinate 24,638,261 of NW_026622930.1, forward strand.
CGAATTGTTACTTAGCTGCTTTTTTTAAAAAAAATTAATACAATTATTTCACTTACTTAAATTAAAAAGAAAGCTTGATATTTTTATAACTGGAGTACCACCATCACTAGCTCCAGATAGAGAATAAACACATACATAATAAATGCATAATCATTAAAATAAGGAATTGTCTGCTAATATAATTTAAAATAATCTGAAGTTATTCTGTCAGCTACTTAAAATGCTCCAGCTAAACTAGGGTAATAAAATGACATATATAAGGTCAATTGCAGACAAACTTCTTTCTTGGCATAAAATTCAAGGAAATATTTATTACAAAAGACACAGAAGTTCCATTCAAATGGATGTTTCTTATGAACCCTATAAAAGTTAAGGGCCTAACATTAAATCTCAACACACTGAATGCTTTTCTGTGGGGAAGTGAGTCAGTCGCAAGACAAGCAAGCTGTTTCTGAAGACCTAACTCAGGAGTCTGCGAACCTTTTGTGTTAAAGGGGCAGGTCATAAAGAGTTAGGCTCTGCAGCCCATATGGTCTCAGCTGGCACTCCTCTATTCTGACTTTGTATCTTGAAGCAGCCACAGACATGTAAGCAAATGGGAGTGGGGATATTTCAATAAACTTTATTCATGACAATGGAGTTCTGTGTAATTTTCACATGTTACAAAATATTATTCTTTAAATTTTTTTCCAGCCACTTAAAATGTTAAAAATCTCTTTAGCTTGTAGCCTTACAAAAAGTTATGGGCTAGATTTGGCCTGAGGGCTATAGTTTGCTGATGGCTGATCTAACTGAATCCTCAACAGGGGATACTGGAGTGGAGAGCTGATATGTTCTGTCCACTGTGAATGGCTTCTTAGACCAGCATCAGGGTCGTGTAAGGGATTGGCAGCAGAATTAGAGCTAGAACCCAAATTTTTCCATTTCGAAATCCGGGCCTGTCCCCTTTCTAGACGCTGCCTCTCTGGATGGAGGAAGCATTTACTCTGTCCCGGGCCTGACGTCGGTCTCTTTGTAAACAGAATCTAACTTCATTTCCCAGCATCCTTTGTGTGATATCATGATCCCATTGTTGCAGGTAGAGAAACAGAGGTTTAGAGAGGTTAGGAATTTAAAAAACTCCTAAATCATGAAGCCATAATTTATACCTAGATCTATTTGGTTCCAGGCACTTTGCTAAGGAATTGCCTTGACTTTGATAAAGAATCTTTTGCCTGTCTTCTTTCTCCCTCACCCAGGCTTATCCCCAAAAGGCTGCTTTTTAATTATAAGTGACTGGCTTGTGGGGACAGAAAACATGGCCCCCATTTTTCAGTAGCACGTAGGTTCTGTGATGGATGAGGGCAGCGACAGAGATCACACAGGGGAGAAAGGCTCTGTTTGATTTCTTTTTTTAAGACAATTTTATTCAGGTATAATCGACATACAAAAATGGTGCGTATTTAAAGTGTACAGTTGGATGCCAGTGAAACCATCACCACCATCAAGATAATTAACATATCAATTGTCCTCTCCACCAAAGTCTCGTTATGCCCTCTTGTAATAACCCCCTCTGTCCCTCTCCACCTCACACTGTATCCAGGCAACCAGTGATCCCCTTTTTGTCACCTTAGATTAGTTCGCATTTTCTAGAATTCTACATAAATGGTAACATACGACACATATTTTTTGTCTTACTCTTTCACTCAGCATAATTATTTTGTAATTCTCAAATTCGTGCAGTATGCACGAAAAGTCCATTCCTTTTCATTGCCAAGTAGTATTCCATTGTATGGATATACCAGTTTGTTTATTGCTTCACTTCTTGATGACATTTGGTTTGTTTCCAGTTTTGGAGTATTATAAATAAAGCTTCTAGGAACATTCATGTACAAGCCTTTGTATGAACATGTTTTCATTTCTCTTGTATAAATAACTAGGAGTAGAATGGCTGGATCATATATTAGGTGTATGGCTTTTTGTTCATTCGTTTGGTTGTTTTTATTTTGGAAACTGCCAAGCTGTTTTCCAAACTAGTTGAAAATTCCATTTGGTCCACATTTTTGCCAACATTTGATACAGTCATTCCTTTAAATTTAGATATTCTAATAGGTGTGTGGTTTTTAACTTGCATTTTCCTAATGACTAATGAGAGCTTAGGCTTCATTAATTACCATTAATGAATAATGATAGTTTAGTTTCCAGGTAAAAATAATTGAACAGCTTTTCATGTGCTTACTTGCCATCTGTACATATTTTTTGCTAGTCTCTGCTCAAATCTTTTGCTCGTTTTCTCATTATTTTGAAAGGTCTTTATTCTGCATACATGTCCTTTATCAGATATATGGTTACAAATATTTCCTCCCAGTCTGTTGCTTGTTTTTTCTTTCTCTTAACAGCATCTTTCAAAGACTGGCACTTTTTATTTTGACAAAGTCTAACTTATCATTGTTTTAATGGATCATGCTTTTGGCATCTTATCTAAAAAGTCTTTGCAAACCCAAGATCCCAAAGGTGTTTCACCTATGTTTTCCTTTAGGAGTTTCATAGATTTAGGTTTTACTTTTAGGTCTCTGATCTATTTTGAGTTAATTTTTGTATATGGTGTGAGGTGTGGATTGAGGTTCAATTGTTTTCCATATGAATATTCAGTTGTTCCAGTGCCATTTGTTGAAAAGGCTGTTCTCTGAATGGTATTTATACTTTTTTTCAAAAATCAGGTGTTCAAGTGTATGGATCTATTTATGGATTCTCTATTCCATTTCATTGATCTATTTGTCTGTATTGATGCCAGGATCACACATCTTGATTACTGTAGCTTTAGGGTGGGCCTTGAAATCAGATATAGTCCTCCACCTTCATTCTTCTGAAAGACTTTCCTTCCTTCTCATCAGGAAACAAAGCTGTAGTGGGTGTGCGAAGTTCTGGTTCTCCTTGTTTGCCTGGTCAGTGGCTGGAGAATATCTCTGAAAGCAATCTTCCTCCATCCTCAGCCATCTCTGCTTAGCCCCAGTGGCTGTTCTAGAGACTCCACAGTCCCAATCTGTCTGAACAAACTGGCTGTCTTGTGCCTCATGAGCAGAAATCGATGCCTAAGGAGAAGATGGTCAGTATATAGTGAGCACAGGGAAAGCCCATGAGTAGCTTGGCACATGACTGCCCAGTAGATATGCTTTGTGTTGGATTATGACAGATGGACCTAATCAGAATCTCTCTTGGGGAGTAATGGTGTGAAATGCAGACAGAGTTGGGGTTAGGGAGCAATGGATTGCCAATTCTGAGAAAAAGCTGGCAACCTGGTCCTTTGAGATGTTCTGTCCTGAGTATGCTGGTGGGGTTCCCATTCTTTCTTTACCGAATGTGCCCCTTTCCCAAGAGGCCCCTGGTAAAGCCTTTGCCGTTCTCTTAGTCAAACAAGGTCAGAGTCCTCATGGATATCACTACTCCTCAACTCCCATCCACAATAAATCCCTGAGACTGCTACTGTCACATTTACCTTCCAGTTTTCTCCCCCACCCATCCCTGTCTCTCCATCTCCCTGACTACCACCTGGTCCACACGCCATCACCTCTGTGCTGAACTGCTTCCCCGACACCCAGTGAGTCTCTCGACCTCCTCTCTAGCCACCCTCCCATCTGTTTACCACACATCTTTCAGAGGAAAGTTTTTTTTTTTAAAGATTTTATTTATTTATTCGACAGAGATAGAGACAGCCAGCGAGAGAGGGAACACAAGCAGGGGGAGTGGGAGAGGAAGAAGCAGGCTCATAGCGGAGGAGCCTGATGTGGGGCTCGATCCCATAACGCCGGGATCACGCCCTGAGCCGAAGGCAGACGCTTAACCGCTGTGCCACCCAGGCGCCCCCAGAGGAAAGTTTTTATAATTAAACTTTATTTTGAGACAACTGTGGATTCATATACAGTTGTAGGAAATAAATATAGAGAGATTGCATGCACCCTTCACCCAGTTTCCCCCAAGAGTAACATCTTGCAGAACGACAGTACAATATCACAACCAGGGTATTGACCTTGATAGTCTGATACAGAGGCATTCCAGCACCATGTGGATCCTTGTTGCACTAGCTCCCAGCGACTGCTGGAACAAATTACAAACCCAGTGGCTTAAGACAACAGAATTTACTCTCCTAGTTTTGGGGGCCAGAAGTCTGAAATCAAAGCATCAGAAGGACCCTGGTCTCTGAAGTCTCTAGGAAAAACTCTTTCCTTGCCTCTTCCAGCTTCTGGTGGCTCCTGGCATTCCTTAGCTTGTAGCAGCAACATGTAGCCACAAGTGGCTGTTGAGCCAGAGAATGAAGCCAACAGAGAGGGAAGCAGAGCTGAAAAATCGGCTCTTGATAAGACTTTTTGAATCCTTGTCAAAACTTGTGCTTGAAGAGACAGTTTTCAATTTGGTGAGCAACCCCTCCACCCACAAAAAAAAAAAAAAAATCTTTCTTTTTTTTCTACTTGCAGCAAAAGAATTCTGATTAGATACATAGAATGACCATGGCAAGTCACTTTCACTCTAGCCCTCAGTTTCCCCATCTGTAAAATGAAGAGGTTGAAATAACTAGTTCAATTAATTCTTCAGAACATATATTGAGCATGTATTGCCTTGTGTTTGTGCTTAGTACAGAATGATGATTCAGATCTAGTCCTCCCCTTGCAAGAATTTGTGAGCATAAACATATCTGTAATATACCCCGAGAATGGCTTACTACACTTATTACAACTATGGACAAAGTGCTCTGCGACCACAGAGGGTGTGCTTGATTTGGCCCGGAGAAAGCTTCGCTGAGAAGGTGACTCAGAGCCTGGGTCTTGAAAAATGAATAGGGTTTTTCCTAGCAAAAAAAAAGCAGGAGAGGACATTTTAGGTAAAGAATATGAGCAAAACTCCAAATTAAGAAAGCTCATGTTGTGTTTGAGAAATAGAGTTCATCATGCCCAGAGCTTAAAATATGAGAAGGAAAGGGATGGGCTCCAGATGAGCAGAGGTTGGCAGGACCTGGTTGCCATAGCCCTGAATGCCGTGTTGGGGATTTGGGGCTTTTTCTTGCAGGAGAAATCAAAGCAGGGGAATGTGATAATCAGACTTGCATTTGGTAAGATCACATTTGTGAGCAAGAAAGATTGCTGATGGGGAGAGAGCGGAGGCAGAGGGACCAGTTGGGAAGTTACTGCAGTTGCAGAGGTGAAAAATGATGAGACTAAACCATGCATTCAGGGGTAATTTGCAAAGTGTTATGTGCTGCATATACTGAATTGGCATATGGTAGGGGCTCAAAAAATGTTTGTGGAATAAACATTGCTGAGTGATGAGGAGTATGTTGTGGGAGAGGATGGACTGATGATCTGAGGGTTATGAATCGGGTGATGGGTGGAAGAGGGTAAAGAAGGGAGTTGGTAGAGGTGTCAAAGCCTGAAGAGAAGCCAAATTAGGATTCCAGGGACTTTAGCAAGACAATTTTCGTAGAGTGGTGGCATGGGAAACTGAACTGCAGCATACACAGTAGTGAAGACAGCAAATGTAGTGGCTACTTAGAGGAGAGAAGAGGCAGAGAAAAGGAGAGGGAGCGGTAGCTGGGAGAGTGGAACAGTAGACTTGTTGGTTATCTTCCAATCTCTGTCCGCCCACTTCTTACTTCCTAACAGAATCCCAGTTTGATGAAGGCTTCCATCCCACCTCAATGGAACCCTTTTGACTCAGAGTCACACTGATTAATCCAAGTCAATCATGGTAATCCCATTCCTCTTTGCCATTGATTGACTCAAGAACATGAGCCTAAGTTCATCAGTACAGGGCATTCCCCTGGCAACTGTTATTTATTGTCCAGGGATGGGCACTTGACCTTGTGGTCCCATCAGACTAGTGTGGCCATGGCTGCTACTGGCAACCAGATAACCACCAGGAGAGAAGCCAGTCTGAGGACAGAGAGCTGGGCCCTGATCCAAATGGTGCCTGGAGATTACCCTACATCCAGGTTTCTCGTTAACGTGAAAGAATACATTTTATGATTGTTTAAACCATGTTAGTTGAGTTTTCTGTTATATGCAGCCGATGGCATCACTGATGGATATTGTGGAATTTATTTTATCTAAAATGGAGGATACTCAGGGTCAAGGGAGAGAGTTCAGAGAAGAGAAAGAAATTAAAGACACAGAACAGAACAGAGAGCTGATGGGAGAGAGAGTTGGATGGCAGGGATTGTGCGCAAGACCACTAGTAGAGGAACTGGCTTGGAAAGACACGAGCAAAGTCCTTCCTCATGGTATAGAAGGGAAAGTGGTGTGAGATTATGAGTAAAGTTGGAAGTGATGGAAAGTTGACAGAGGGATCTGTGAAGACCCTTAGAACTCTACTGCCTGAAAGTGCTTCCCTTCTAGTCGATGAAGTGAGTGGCATCAGCGGGCAAAATCCGATACCCCAGGTGGTATGTGCAGAGAGAGAAAGACTGCCTCACCCAGGAGTCATGAGAGGCATCTCCGAAGGGGAGGAGGTTCTGAGTGGGGCTTCCAAGGATTAATGGACTCGGCATGGAAGGGGGGCAAGATAGACGGTCCGTGCTGTGCTTCTGTTCCTCTTACCTCACTTAAATGCCACATCCCTGAGCAACCTATTGAAGCCACAGGGAGAGACCAGTTGCTGTGGCAGGGAGTTCGAGGAAGGGAAAGTCTCATTGGAATCAGATCCTAGAGGACCTGATGTGCCGGGCGGGGTTATTCACTTGGATAGGCTCTGATCAGTGTTTCTCAAACTTAAGTGGGTAAACAATGTCTTGTTAACACCAGTTTTGACTTCAAAGTATTATTAATATAAAAATACCTAAATAAATACAGATATAAAATAGATGTACACGCCTTATGCTTCTATCTCTTATATGAATCATACAACCAAACTAATTTACAAATTAAAAACAAAATGGGATGAAACTAATAAAATTCCACATTAATTTAGTGGACGAGATGATGATGTTTGCTGAAATGAAATTGCCACTCACAGGGTAAATACGACATTGACTGTTACTGAGAGCGATGTCCTGATAAATTGGTTCTCGTCGTGATCTGCTTCGTAGTGCTTGCTGATTTCCATGGTGTAAATATTCTTACCATGGCCCCCATCATAATCACTGTGTTTAACAACTGGCTCTCAAAATACTTGCAAATGTAACAGTTAGGTCTTGTGAACCAGAACAAGCTAGTTCCAGAATGCTATTGCTTTATAGATTCTTTTTTTTTTTTTTAAAGATTCTATTTATTTATTTGTCAGAGAGAGAGAGCACAAGCAGGGGGAGCAGCAGGCAGAGGGAGAAGCAGGCTCCCTGCTGGGCAAGGAGCCCAATACAGGACTCGATCCCAGGACCCTGGGATCAGGACCTGAGCAGAAGACAGATGCTTAACCAGCTGAGCCACCTAGGCACCCTGCTTCATAGATTCTTTTGTTTTTGTTTTGTTTTGTTTTTTAATAATAATTTTTTATTATGTTATATTAGTCACCATACAGTACATCCTTAGTTTATGATGTAATGTTCCATGATTCATTACTTGCATAAAACACCCGGTGCACCATGCAATATGTGCCCTCCTTAATACCCATCACCGGTCTATCCCAATCCTCTACCCCCCTCCCCTCTAAAGCCCTCAGTTTGTTTCCCAGAGTCCATTGTCTGTCATGGTTCATTCCCCCTTCTGTTTACCTCCCCTTCATTCTTCCCTTCTTTCTCCTACCGATCTTCCTGCTATTTCTTTTTTTTTTTTTTTAAGATTTTATTTATTTATTCGACAGAGATAGAGACAGCCAGCGAGAGAGGGAACACAAGAGGGGGAGTGGGAGAGGAAGAAGCAGGCTCATAGCGGAGGAGCCTGATGTGGGGCTCGATCCCATAACGCCGGGATCATGCCCTGAGCCGAAGGCAGATGCTTAACCGCTGTGCCACCCAGGCGCCCCCTTCCTGCTATTTCTTATGTTCCATAAATGAGTGAAACCATATGATAATTGTCTTTCTCTGCTTGACTTATTTCACTTAGCATGATCTCCTCCAGTCCTGTCCATGTTGCTGCAAATGTTGTGTAATCGTTCTTTGTGTATATGGACCACATCTTCTTAATCCAGTCATCTGTTGAAGGGCATCTCGGCTCCTTCCACAATTTAGGTATTTTGGACAATGCTGCTCTGAACATTGGGGTGCATATGGCCCTTCTTTTCACTATGTCTATATCTTTGGGGTAAATACCCAGTAGTGCAATTGCTGGATCATAGGGTAGCTCAATTTTTAACTTTTTAAGGGACCTCCACACTGTTTTCCAAAGTGGCTGTACCAACTTGCATTCCCAACAACAGTGTAAGAGGGATCCCCTTTCTCCACATCCTCGCCAACATTTGTTGTTTCTTGTCAATTTTTGCCATTCTAACTGGCGAAAGGTGGTATCTCAATGTGGTTTTGATTTGAATTTGCCTGATGGCTAATGATTTTGAACATTTTTTCATATGTCTTTTGAACACATCATGCCTGTACTAACTCAGTTGTCCCTCCCTTTCTGTTCCCATACCTATAACGTCTGTGTTTTCTTGGGCATAGCAAGGTAGCGTAATTTGATCTTTACTTTGGTGAGAGCATCCTTTAAAGTAGTCAACTATTCCTTATTCGTTAACCTATGACAAAAAAGCAAGTATTCCTCACTACCCAAACTGATTCAGCTTCAAAATCCATACAGTGAGATTTTGTATAATAAGGGGTGCCAGATTATTCCAAACTATTTGGTTCCCTAGTTTTGGGTAGCAAATACTGCAAGTTCAGATAGCAAAGGATATTAGCCCTATTTTTTTAAATGTGGATTTTATTCAATTCCTGAGTTTAAATAACAAATATTTAGTTAGCAAAGGATACCTGCTGCACTCCTTTGCCTGAAAACAACCTTTGATTTATGTCAACATGAGAACTGAAATATCAAGATAATATTCAGTTATGTAAGGTGGGCTTCCAGATGACTCAGGATATGCTTATGTTAATTTTTAGATAATCATTGAAGTCTAAGCACAAATTTAAGAATTTGTATCTGTTGGGGCGCCTGGGTGGCTCAGCTGTTAAGCGTCTGCCTTCAGCTCAGGTCATGATCCCAGGGTCCTGGGATCAAGCCCCGCACTGGGCTCCCTGCTTGGTGGGAAGCCTGCTTCTCCCTCTCATACTCCTCGTGCTTGTGTTCCCTCTCTCGCTGTCTTTCTCTGTCAAATAAATAAATAAAATCTTAAAAAAAAAAAAGAATTTGTATCTGTTAGAAATGTTTCAGCTGCAGGTAATTGAATACCAGTCCAGAAGTGGCTTAAATTCTAGGCATTTATTGTTTACTTACTAAGAAGTCCTATGGTAGACAGACATCAGATGGATTTAAAATGTCAAAATAACCTCAAGGATCCAGGTTCTTCTATCTTTATCATCCATCCAGGAGTGTTAGCTTTTTAGCCTGGTGTATATTACCTCAAGGTCATAAAACTGCTGCTGTGGCTCCAGACATTGTGTGGTCATTCATATCAAAAATAAGGGGAAGAGACAGCTCCAGACCCACCTATCTCTAATTAAGAAAGTTTAAGATCATTCTAGAAGGTCATCATTTCTGTAGCCAAAACTTAATCACGTGGCCACCTCTGACAACCAGAGAGATTGGAGAATGTAGAGCCTTCCTTTCCAGACTGTATAGCAGAAGACAGCAAGGGGATCATAGCGGAAGCATGGGAATGACTTTTTCATGCCAATGAAGACAAGCGCAGTGAAATTTGTCGAAGCTCTGTGGGTATGTCTGTGGAATCCTTAGCACCCAGGGGCCCAAGCTTGGGAATCTGGCTGAGGCAACTACTCACAGTTCCAGTCACTCGTTTTTGGAAAGCATTTACTAGCATAGAACATATAGTAAATGTTCTGGGGGAGGGGAAGACCAGGGAAGGACACAGACACACATACACACACACACATGCGCGCACACACACACACACACACACACACACACACACAGAGCCCCTGCCTTTGAAGGACTTAGGGGCTTACTAGCAAGCACATTACTGCATTACACTAAGGTTTTAGGAGTGTCTAGATTCTTCATGGAAGACTGTGTCTTGTGTGTAGTTTCCTGTCTTTGAATCATGAGGATTGAGCCCATTTGGGAGGCAGCATCCAGCATCTTCACACACTGAAGGTATGGACTTGATATATATTAGTGCCAGGTATGGCCCTAGGCACTTGGGATAGAGTGTCAGCAAGAAGACTAATACATGCTATGGAGACAAAGTAAAGGTTTGGGGGAACTGTATGATAGAGAGACCTTCACTTGCCTCTGTGAAGGGAAGGCTGGGTAGAGGGCTGAGGAAGGCTGAAACATCTCAGAGTACGGAAACTTGGCGGTGGTCTTAAGGCTATCAATGGTCCCTGAACAAGATCATGTATTTGTTATTATTACTGTTATTTTAAATGTGTTAGTGCTATTATTCTTACCTATAGGGAAATTGTGTTACAGGATAGCAGGAGATAAAACCCAGTTCCACTGTCTCACCCACTATATTATTATTTTTTTAAAATTTATTTATTTGACAGAGAGAGACACAGCGAGAGAGGGAACACAAGCAGGGGGAGTGGGAGAGGGAGAAGCAGGCACCTCACTGAGCAGGGAGCCCGATGTGGGGCTCAATCCCAAGACCCTGGGATCATGACCTGAGCCGAAGGCAGACGCTTAATGACTGAGCCACCCAGGCGCCCTTTGCCCACTATATTAATGTGCTAAGGCCGCCATAGCAAAATACCATTGACCGGATGGCTTAAACAACAGAAATTTATTTTATCATAGTTCTGGGGCTAGAAGTCCGTGATCAAGGTGCTATCAGGCTTGGTTTCTTTTTTCTTTCCATTTTTTCCTTCTTTTTTTTTTTTTTTTTGTGAGAGAGAGGGAACAAGTGAGCTCACACAAGTGTGGGCTGGTAGGGGGGAGGAGAGGGGCAAAGGGAGAGGAAGAGAGAGAATCTTAGGCAGGCTCCATGCTCAGCTCAGAGCCCAATATGGGGCTCGAACTCATGACCTGAGATCATGACCTGAGCCGAAATCAAGAGTCAGACGCTTAACTGACTGAGCCACCCAGGCGCCCCATGGCACCCTCCGGCTTGGTTTCTGGTGAGACTTCTCTTTCTGGCTTGCAGATGGCCCCCTTCTTTCTGTGTCTTCACGTGGCCTTTCCTCTGTGCATGCCCAGGGAGAGAGAGCACTCTGGTATCTCTTCCTCTTCTTATCAGGGCACCAATCGTATGGCATCAGGGCCTCACCCTTATGACCTCACTTAACCTGAATTGCCTCCCTACAGGCTCTCCCTAACTAATCACAGTAACACTGAGGGTTAGGGTTTCAACCTATGAATTTTGGAGGGACACTTGCATCTAGAACCGCTATTTGCCATTTATTCCCCAGGAAGTACAAATGCCAATGCTGTCGCTTTGGAATGACTAGTGCTGTCTGTAGCCCTGAGTCTGGAGGTGGGTCATTCAGCTGTCTGAACATGCCCGGACCCAGAGCGAGGCCGGCTCACTGAGTGATGACGTAGATGACGCCCATCTACTGCGTCCTTCAAGGGTAACCGGAAACTGCAGAGTGTCAGACCTGGGGGGTAGGGAGGCCTGGTGGTTCTGATCGTGTGTGTGTGTGTGTGTGTGTGTGTGTGCACTTGCATGCACGTGTGTTTTCAGGGCAGAGTTGGGAGCTTATAAGGACATCCGATCATGGCTCTTACCTCATTTGGGGTGTGGAGGGGCAATTTTCTATCTATTCTTTTATAGGAACATAAAAAAGAAGTGAATATGAATCCTACAGAAAGCAGGACTTCTAGCATGGTGTTTTCAGACACTGTATTTTCTCCTTTGTTACAAATCTTTAGTCCATCTCTGGGAAGACACTAATAAATCTGTGAGACTCATCAAGTATGCTTCCAGAGAAAAGGAGAAACCATTCCATGGGGCCCTTGGGGGTGTCTCAGGCCCCAAATGAGGTTCTCCCTCTGGGTTTTTCATAAGGGCCTTGCTATCTGAGCGACATGTCTATAGAGGTCTAGGCCCCTGGGTGGCCACTGAAGAGAGCACTGAAGAGTCTCTAGGGGCCCAGTTCCATGGGAATGAGAAATTCTAATCATGAGCCCCAGCCATCTGTTGGATGTCGGATGTCCAGCTTTGGAGAGCCACCGTTCTCTCTGAATAGAAGTGCAGAGCAACCCGGCAGCTGGTGATCATGGGGCCCAGGCCTGTGGGAGACTCTGGCACAGCATGGGGATAAGGAGGAGGAAAAGGAGCTCCCAGAGGTGCAGTGGGAGCTCTTGGTCACTTACATTGGGAGCAGTGGCAATCCCACTGGCCTAGAGGTTCGGAGACCTGGCTCTGGAAGAAGCCCAGACAAGTCACTTCTCCTTGTTGGCCCTGAGTGACCTTATATAGGGATTAACACGGAACAGGTGCTCAGTTGTGCTGGCAAAACCTCATTGATCTGCAAAATCATACCCGTCTTGCTTATCTCCTAGGTTTTTCTTAGAACAATATAAATGGAAATACGGTTAGAATTACAAAGCACTGTAGAATCCCAAGATGTTATCATAGTCATGCCAGGGTAAGAAGGAAGGGAAGAATGTTCACTGGAGGCCTGCTGTGGCTGGACCTGGCATACTGGGCATTTTCACAGAGCCCCTTTCTGCGTGCTTACAGTGGTTATTCCTGCTCATGAGGATTATTCCCATCCTGGCGGGTAGGTTCACTGGGCCTCAGAGAGGTAAAGTAACTTTCCCCAAACTCATGCCCTCTGTGGCACAGAGCTGGGTGTCATTCTGCCAGTCATCCTGGCCTCTGGAGGGAGAGGAGATAGATTCAGGCAGAGTTAACACCCCGGCAGGGATACCAAGAATCAAGAAGCTGGGGAAGGCTACGAAGGAGCAAGAAAGGCCCTTGAAAAGTATGGGGACTGGTAATAATTAGCCGAGATGGGCCCAAACACTGAACACGTCCCCAGAGGCCACTGCCCACGTCGTCCACCTTCCCTTCCCCCCAGCCCCGGGCTGGACTGGGTGGGACTGGACTGGGCGGGACTGGACAGGGCGGGACTGGACTGGGCGGGACTGGACTGGGCGGGACTGGGCCGGCCACTGGTTCCCTGCCCTCCTCACTCCTGGACTCACCGCCCCCCACCTGGCCCTTCTGATGCCTCCTCTTTACTTTCCCTGCCAAGTTCTGTCATTTAAACCCCCCTAATTTAATAGGTTTGTCTCATTATTTTGATTAATCATATTAACTCATGTTAATTAAGAGAGAGAGTTAAGCAATGACAGAGGTTAATGGAATCAGCCCGTGTTCTTCTCTGGCTTTCGTTGAGGGCTCTGACAAGCACGGTGGAAGAAGAGGGGAGAGTGGGGAATGGAACGTCAGCAGGGCCAAGTCCGGGACAAGCCAGGCAGCGTGCACAGGGAGAGGGGAGAGAAAGGTATCAAGGAAAAGATCACTTACCAATCAGAGTTTCCTGCTAATTGAATGTCTGATTTTATTAATGATGGAATTTATAAAGGTCCTTAAGAAAAGAAAAGAATTTATTCAGTTCAGCAGTTAACTGTGAAAATTAATGCAGGGGAGAGAAATTTAAATGGCCATTTTATTTGTCTTCCTTTTTTTCCCTAGTGGTGGGGATGAAATTAGACATATCACCTCAAAGAGCTTGTCCATTTCTGGGCTCTCATGATTTGTTGACGAAGAAGCAGACCGAGGGGCCTGGGGCCTCAGCCTGATGCTGTTAGGAATAATAGACTCACGTACTCTAGTCCAGACTCTGGCAAGCAACTGAAATGCACCTTCCCAGTTAATCCTTCTAACAACATGAGGAGGTCCCCTTTTGCAGAGGAGGAAGGTAAGGCTCAGAGATGTTCAGTCACTTGTCCAAGGTTTCACAGCTTGAGAGTTGCAGATCCAGGATTCCAGCCAGGCCCCTGACGCCTATGCCAGTGAGGTTCATAAGGAGAATGAGCCATTATCCTTACAACTGAATTCTTACTTATAGGGAGAAAGCTCTGGGATCAGGACTACCCCTGCCTGATCATGGTGACTTCAGTTCTAGAGAAGAACTGTGGTAACCTGCACCAGACCCATTGGAGAGGACCTTCCTCTGGAGAAAACAGACACAGGTTGAGTTTTCTGGAGACACCACCACCAGAATCCCTCTCCTTGTCTTCCAAGTTGTCCCAGAACCAAGAGGCCTGGTGTTATGGATTGGAATGTGTCGCCCAGAAAGTTATATTCAAGTCCCAGCTCCAGAACCTGTATGTGACCTCATTTGGAGATGGGGTATTTGCAGTTGTTATCAAGTTGAGGTCATCCTGAATTAGGGTGGGCTTTAATCCATATAATTGGGGTGCTCATAGGAGGAAGAGAAAGGACCCAGACACATAGGGAAGAAGGCTATGTGAAGGGGAAGAAGACATTGAGGTAATGCTGCCACAGGCCAAGGAATGCTTGGGGTACAGGAAGCTGGACAGCATGAGGAAGGGTCCCCCCCGCCAGAGTCTTCAGAGGGAGCCTGGACTTGCTGACACCTTGACTTCGGAATTCTAGCCTCCAGAACTCTGAGAGAATAAATTTACAATGTTTTAAGCCACCCAGTTTGTGGTAACTTGTTACAACAGGCCAAGAAACAAATTCACCTGCAAAAGCTTGACTGGCTTTTACTTGCTGGCTGATGATTCTTTAGCTTAGGATTTTGAACCCTGTGAAGTTACAGAAAATGTTCTTTAGGCTGACAGCTGTCCTTTGCAGATAATTGCAAGGAGGTTGTGATGTGTGGCACCTCTCAGGGTCGCACGGGGCGAATGCAACTGATGCTGGGTGTCACGTGGACCCAAGCTTGCCTGGAGCAGCCCTCACCACGACTGCTGGAACACCTGGTCCCCAAACCTGAGTCTTTTCCTGGGCCAATAATTCCAGGGCATCTGTTCTGTGTGCTTTTCTCTCAGACTCTTGGAATATAAATGAACTCTTTATGGCTTGTAAACTAAATCTTGCTAGGGCATCAGTGGCTCTCCGAGTCTCCCATTACCTATGAGAAGCTACAGAGTGTAATGCAGAGATCTCACTCCTCTCCCCTGCTGTACCATGGCAGACATCAGTAAGAGGTCACAGCATACTTCTCTGCTAAGCCTGTGAGAGTCCAGCACTCTAATTGATCAGAGTTGGCACTTCAATATTTATTCATTTGTTCAGTAAATGTTTACAGAGTGCCTATTAGTGCCAAGCTTAGTGCTTGGATATACACTGGTCGACAACACAGTCTTGTAGCTTGGGAATAAACTTTTCTGTCATTCTGACCTAGTGAGAAGATCACTTACCTGGAATCAGAAATCCTACTACTTGAACCATGCACTTGACTGGTGTCAGTTTCCTCATGTATAAAATGAGAAGGTTGAGCTATATTACTTCTGTGGTTCTTTCCATCTAAGTTCAAAACTCTGCATCTGAAGAGCAAACTGAAGACCCAGCATCTCAACTAATACCCAAATCTCCAGTGGTTAGAACTCCAAGCAGATAGGAGTTACATGGGCAGAGAGATGGGGAGGCATCTGGAGATCGCAGAGCAGAGAGATGGCAAAGACCTTTGATCACACCCAGACAAGACAGCACCTTCACCACCTGGGAATGAACGCTCTGCGTCAGTGGGCAGCCTCCTTTGTCCGTACTCAGAGATGAAGGATAGGCACATGAAGGAGCTCCACGTACAAAATGAACTTGGGAACAAGTTAGTCAGTTTCAACAAAATCAATGGAGCAAGTAGAACTGGAGAAACTATGGCTTAGACAGCATATGTGGAAAAGACTTAGGGGCTGTGGGTAGTTGTCAGCTCAGTATGAAGCCACTGGGATCTTAATTTGCACCAATAGAAACAGCATCCAGGATGAAGGAAACAAGGGTCATTTGATCTCCTATGCAACTTTGACTGCCCCTAGAATACCATATTCATTTCTGAATCCCACATTTTAAAAGAGAAGGGTGGGTATGAGTTAAGAATTAGGTATTTGATACTTAACATCCACTATTCATTTTCATCCTGACAACTCCATAGTCTAAGACAATTACCCCTCATTTTACAGATGGGGAAATTGAAGTTACACCATTCCCCAAGGTTCCACCCCATTTGGTGGTGGAGCCAGGACTCCGGAGCCTGTGGTCTTTCTGTAGACAAAAGAGAAAGATCACTTCCAGGCTAAAAGAAGGTGAGAAGGGATGTCAGGCTTAAGCCTGGTCTTGAAGGAGGGATAAATTAGGAAAAAAGTGTGTGTGTTTGTGTGTGTGTGTGTGTGTGTGTGTGTGTGTGTGTGTGTGTGTAACATGCCAGGGAGAAAAGAAAGTGAGTAGAGGCTTAGAAATAAGAATCTGAGAGGTTTATCTGGTGAGTGGAAGGTGAGAAGCACTCACATTATTCGTGCAGGGCAGAGGCAGGTAGAAAAGGATGGGCAGTTTTGGTCCAGATTATAGGAGGTTTTGAATGCTAGGTTAAAGACTGTGGACTTTACCACTATAATGGGAGATAGTAAAGATTGAATAGTGCTTAGGGAATGTAATGCTACGGGACAGGCTTTGGGAAGATGATCTGTTGGCCACATCCATGATGGATAGGTAGGGACAAAGAAGGGTACTACCCAGTAGGCTATGGTAAGCAGAAAGTAATGTGACAAGAATAAAAGAGATAATTAAATTTTCAATGTTTGCAATCTTTCTTATTTTCTTTACTTCCCAAGAAGGGATTATTCTTTTTATAAACAATGAATTATCTTTTAAATAAACAAATAAAACTAAATAAAACAGAGTTTTAAATTTACCTAAATATTTACCATCTCCAGCAATCTTCTTTCTTCTATGTAGTTCTGAGTTTCCATCTAGTATCATTTTCCCTCTGCCTGTACAAATTCCTCTGACTGTTCTTGTAGTGCAAATAAGCTTTTATTTGGCTGAAAGTGTATTTCTTCTTCATTTTTGAGGGATATTTTCACTGGATGTAGAATTTAAATTCTAGTTTGACACATTTTTTCTTTCAACACTTAACTATGTCATACCATTGCCTTCTGACTTTCAGTGTTTCTTACAAAAAGTCTATAGTAATTCTTATCTCTATATCCCTAAATGTATTACATCTTTTTTGTCTGGACTGCTTTAAGATTTTTCTCTTTATAACAGGTTTTCAGATATTTCATTATGATGTGTATTAGTGTTCTATTCATTGTGTCTATCCTGCTTGGGGTTTACAGAGTGTTATGAGCAGAATGATTGTGTCTCCCCCAAATCCATATGTTGAAGTGTTAACCCCCAATGTGATGCTATTAGGGAATGGGGCATTTGAGAGGTAATTAAGTTTAGATGAGTTCATGAGGATGGAGCCCCTATGACAGAATTAATGCCCTTTTAAGAGGAGAAAGAGACACCAGAGTTTCTCTCTCCACACACAAGCACCGTTGAGAGGGCATGTGAGCACATGGCAAGAAGGCAGCTGTCTTCAAGCCAAGAAGTGAGCCCTCCCAAGAACTGAGTCTGCCAGCACCTTGATTTTGCTCTTCCCAGGCTCTGAAACAGGGAGAATTAAGTGTCTATTGTTTAAGCCACCCAGTCTATGATATTTTGTTATAGCAGCCCAAGCTGACTAAGACACTGAGCTTTTGGATTTGTGGGTGTATAATTTCCATCAAGTTTAGAACAATTTTGACCACTATTTCTTCAAATACATTTTCTTGCTCTCCACACTCCTGGGATTTCAATTATACACGTATTACACTGCAACTGATATTTTCCCACAGGCCACTAAGGCTTTGTATATATAGAGATATATTTGGAAACTTTAATCTTTCTCTGCTTCAATTTGAATGGCTTCTATTACTCTATCTTTAATTCTTTAATTACTATATCTTTTAATGATTTTTTTCTCAAGTGTCTCCTCTGCAAAATAGAACACCCAATGGAGTTTTAAATTTTAAATATTATATTGTTTAGTTTTAGAAGTTCCATTTAGTTCTTTTTCATATCTACCATCTCTCTATTACATACATGTTTTCTTTTTAAATATTTGAGAATACTTATAATTTTTATAATAGCAATTGAAAAGTTTTTGTCTGTTAATCCACCATTTCTTCTTCTTCTCCTTCTCCTTCTCCTTCTCCTTCTCCTCCTTCTCCTTCTCCTTCTCCTTCTCCTTCTCCTTCTCCTTCTCCTTCTTCTTCTTCTTCTTCTTCTTCTTCTTCTTCTTCTTCTTCTTCTTCTTCTTCTTTTTTCTAAGTAGGCTCTACACCCAGCATGGAGCCCAACAGAGGGCTTAAACTCATGACTCTGAGATCAAGAGTTGGACACTTAACCGACCGAACCACCTAGGTACCCCATCATCATCTCTTCATTTTTGCATCTGTTTCTGTTGGCTTTTTTCTTTCTCTTGGTTAAGGGCCTCATTCTTGCTTCTTTGAATGCCTACTAATTTCTGAATGGGTGTTGGACTTTTTGGATTTTACATTATTGAGTGTCTGGATTTTGTTGTCTTCCTTTAAAGAAAAGTTTGTTTTGGCAGATTGTCAAGTTACTTGTGGTCAACTTGATGCTTTGTAGGCTTGTTTTTAAGCCTTGCTAGGATGGAGCTAAAGTAGCCTTTACTCTAGGGCCATCTTAACCCATATTATTAAAGTATTACCCTTCTGGGATCTTTACTTAATGTCCCTGGTGTTCATCTCCCTGCACCTTTGTGATCAACAGTCTCAAGGAGGACCCTCAAACAGATAACTGGAGCTCTTTCTCTGTATAGTTCCTCTATGTATGGTGCTTTGCCCTTCAAATTCCAGCCACTCCAGCCTCCTTCAGTTGAGCCTCCAATCTCAGCTTCCTCAGTTTGACAAGATTGTTGTTCTCTGCTTGGGTTCTCCTTTGAACTGTGGTCTAGAAAATACCTCCAGGCAGAAAACTGGAGTGATTGTTTTCTTTCTTAGTCAGACCTGTTGTCTAACATCTGAAATCAATTGTTTCATATATTTTTTAGTTTTTTAGTTGTTTTAAGCAGAGGACAAATTGTATGTAAGTCACTTCTCATGGCCATTAAGGTCATTGAGTCTGCCTTTGCCATCTGTAAAATGGCAGAAAGTTGTGAATCTTAGAACCCTCTTTGTGAACAATCACAACTTGGATGCTCCTTTTCTAACTTCCTGACTTCCTAAAGCTGTCCAAGGTCAGCAGTGCATCTTCTCCAGCTTCATCTCTTGAGAGATTAGAAGTGAGAGACTGGCAATGTGACAGAAATCACTGGGTTCATGAGGGCTGTGAATGCCAGCTTGAGGATATAATGCAGAAATTATCTCAATTTCTTCAAGGCCTTCACTACTTTAGTTGACAAGAGATTGTATGGCCTATCTGTCTACTCTATTCATATTTCTAGTTACTGCTAAAGGAGCTTAAAAGGAGAGATGGGAAGAAAGGCACTGATTCCAATGAAGTGCTATGTTGTCACCCATGCCAGAAACAGAAGGGTAGGTCCTATCATTTCATAGTCCTTGCAATGTCAGGGGACTATTCTATCTGGAAGACCCTCCTGGATCACTGGCAGCCCCTCAGATGGTATTTGAGAATTATTGCTCTATAGGATATGTTCTGAGGCACAGATCCATTGTCTTGCTTCTATCATAAGGCCTGACCCCAAGTAAAGGCTTAGAAAATGCATATTGAATAATTTTTTACATCTCCCCCTTGTGGTGTACTTCTTGCTTATGTTATCTTAAAGATGATTGTGTTCTAAAACTTTTCCCCTAAGTCATAGCCTTTTATAGATAGTATGGAAACTTCTCCACAGTTGGGGAAGGAACCAGCATCAACATGTGGTAATGAGCTTGTGAACAGATGGGGCAGAGGAGAGGAACTGATGAAATGTTCAGTGACTTTGGTGGTGCCATGAAGTTATGATATGTGACTGAGTGCTGCAGTCTGGCTTAATAGGTAGAAATAAGAACTAAGAGGAGAGCTGAAGGCCTCTGCTCTGTTGTCATTACTCATGATGTTCACCACTTTTCCGTCACAGCCCTTCTCAGTTTGTAATTGTAGTAGAATGGTATTCTCTGCCTCTTTTACCCTCTTCCTCCCTGCCTATCTTCACCTGCCAGGATTAGCAAGAGAGAGGCTTTTGTGCCTTCCAGCATTCCACTCTGAAGACTTTAAAAGGTGAATTCATCTCCTTCTGTGAGGATCCACTTTAGCCACCCAGGACAAAGCTAGGAATTCTGGTGGGAAGTGACTGGAGATGAGGTGTAAGAGAAGAGAAGAGAGGGAAGACAAAAGCCAGGAATAAGAGACTCACAGAGGCCCATCTAGGGCAGAGTTTGTGTGGGAGGGAAGGCAAGCTGATGCAGAAAGTGAAGAAATCCTCTGGGTCCCCTATGCATTTGGGGTTGGCTAAGTCAGTAGCTCTCGGCACTGACTATATGTTAAATTTACCTGGATAGCTTATATGAAAAACCAGTGCTCCCCAGATATTCTGAGATGGAGCCTTGGCATCAGTAGTTTATAAAGCACCCCAGATGATTCTGATTGTAGCCATTTCCAGGAACCACTGCACAAAATAATAGTATGGTTTTCTTTTTGTCACTGTGGGATCTGAAAACCAGCCACGGCTGAACCCTAGTGGCAAAATGTGGGTTCGTGAGTGGAGCAGAGTGATTTGTCACTCAAGAATGAGTGGAAAGAAGGCGTTTTTATGGCTTGTCCTCCCTGAAGAACCCACTACTTGGCAAGGTTTGCGTTATTGCCACGAGCTCAGCATTAGGGGACCCAGGCTGAAGTCTCAGCATTTTCATTTGTCAGCCATGTAGCCCAGTCAACTCACTTAATCTCTCTTAGCTGCACTTTCAGCGGCAAACAGAGGGTCATGGTGGTTGTCTAGTCTGGTAGGTGAGAGCATCTGTGAATCCTGGAACCAGGCTGCATTGCCACTGACAAGCCATGTAGCTGGAGAAATCTCTTAACCACTCTGAGACTGGCTTTTCTCATCTGTAAAATGGGGATAATAAAACTCAGAGGGTGATTTGAGGATTAAGTAGATTACTACATGCGAAGCACTTAGAATAATAATGGGCCCATAGCAAGTGTTAGCCAGTCTGTCCAGTTGTGACCTCCCTAATTCCTGCTAGAATTGCCTGCATACAGCTCCCTCCCTCCATGCCCCAACATGGTCTGAGAAAGAGCATTTTGTTTCCCTGGGCTCCCATCTTTCATTTGGCCAATTGTTCAAATAGGCAATAAATATATATTTATAAACAAAAATCTATGAATATGGAAATTTTTGCACAACTGGCCTTGGAAGCTCCCCTAGGCTCAGAATATTGGTCTTTTTGCATTGAGAACGAAGGTGGTAAATTAACAGCCTGCAAGCTGAGTCTTGGGTGCTGCCAGTCTTGGAGGTGTTTTGTAGGTGTTCAGTCCTGGACAAACTCATCTTTTCAGTTGCTTGTTTGTGTGTGAAGTGGGAGAGGATTCCAGTGGGGAAGAAAGGCAGGAATTACTCAAAGATATGAAGGAAGTTGCTCTGGGAGGTCTCATGAACTCTGTGTTATAAAGGCTGAGTATAATAGGGAGAGAGAAGGGCGTTGCCATAGGGTCATTTGCATTTGCCCTCCCTGTAGGCTTCCTCCATTCTGGTAACAGCACCCTGAATTTCCTCTGGGGAACCACCCCTCCCCACCCCAGCTCCAATGGAAGGAGAGGCAAATGACTCATAGTTAGGTAATTGGTATACTGCATCTTGCTGACCATGGCCATTGGCTCGTGGACAAGCATGTGACTCAAGCTCATCCAAGAGACGCACTGTTTAGTTTGGTTTGTAGGAACCTCTATAAAAGAACCTCTCTTGTCTTGTGTTCTGAATAGCATCTCCGTTAGGCCTCACAGCAGTTTTGCCATGCATGATTATCCCCATTATGTAATTGTTGATGGGAGGTCTTTTATGCCTTTGAGGGTGGCTTTTGTATGAAGGAAGTAGTTATTTAGGGTTTTAAACATTAATGTGCAATAAACCAAAATTATACATTAAAAGCCCCAATTCCTCCTTAGGCTTTTCCCCCCATTGTTTTTATTGTGATTAAAAAAACTCTCACATAACATAAAAGTTACCCTCTGAACCATATTAAAGGGTACAGTTCATTAGTATTAAGTATATTCACATTGTTGTAAAATGGGGCTCTAGATTTTGTCGTCTTGCAAATCTGAAACTCTGTACCCATTAAAAGACTCCTCTTTCCCATCTCCCCCCGGCCCCGGGCCACCACCATTCTGCTTTCTGCTTCTAGGAATTTGACTACTCCAGGGACCTCATAAAAGAGGAATCATACAATTTTTGTCTTTTTGCAACTGCCTTATTTCACTTAACATAATGTCCTCGAGTTTCATCCACATCGTAGTAGGTGACAGGATTTCTCTGCAGGCTTTTAAGATCACCTTGTGTACCTTATTATTCTATTCATAAGTCCATTTACAAATTGTTATTTTTACTTTAGCAGTCAGTTGGAGGGGCCCTTGAATTCTAATTTTGCCCAATTTAAAACCTAGTTCATCAAACAGTTTTGAGAGTTTAAAACTGTATTTGTAAATATAGTTTATTTCCTTCTGAAGTACTTCTGTTTCCTTACTTAACAAAGTCTTCCCAAGTACTCACGTAATTCTCAAAAATCTGTAAAATTAAACTAATAAAGTGAGTATAAGTTTCTCTTAAATGTTCTAGCATGTACAATGCAAAATCTCAAGTCTTAAATCAATTAAGCAATTATACATTTTAAACTAGAGGAGAAAGCTGTTACTCTAAAGGCCAAAATCCCTTAAATATTGTAAGTATAGAGGATGTCCAATTATTAAAGATTCCCTAATGCAAAAATATTAAACTATAACTTTGATTTCTTAAATGATATTTCCTAGTTATAAATTTTCCTGGGGTTGAACGATGTATGGTCCTTGGAAAGCAATGACACCAGTTAGCGGAGGTTACTGATGATTGAGATTTTACCAGGATTCTGCCTGGATTCCAGTCCATGCCTCTTTTGGGATGCACTAAATCTTATTTATGGTTGCTATAATGTTGATGCCTCCACAACTCAAAGTGGTTAGTGGTGAAGTTCGCTACCCATATATCCACGTTACGCACATTCCAGAAAGCCAGCAACTTCCAATTAGGTGTTAGAGGATTGCATCTTCCTTCCCCCCCACCCAAGTTTTATATATGTCTTCTTTCCTAGGAAAGACCTGAATGAAATTCTGCATTCTTTTTCATATACATACAACTATTTTTGTGTTAATATAATATCACATTGAATGCTCAGTATTTTGGATATCTCACTTGGTTTTGTCTGCTTTGCAGTTATAATATGTGAGGTTGTTTTACTGACCTAGATAAAGAAACTGAGGCATGGAAAGCTTAAACTAACTCCTTTGGTTCTCACTGTGAATCAGGGACGTGGCCGGGATTCGGTCTGTGGAACTCAGGTGCTAGTGGTCTCTCTACTGCCACGTTGCAAATGGTGTAAGTCAGGCATTCACAGGTTAGAGCAGAGAGTTTACATAACTCCTTTCGAAATAATTCCTCTATCAGTCAATCAATATTGAGCTCATGCTGTGAGCCAGGCTCCTGCCACAGTGGAGCTCATAGCCTGGAGGAAACCCATGTCAGCTGCTGGCAAAGAGTAAGGAAGGGTGGTCTGGGAGGTCATAGGGGGTGATTTAATCCTACTCTGAAGGGTCACGGGGGCTTCCCAGTGTGGACCTGAAGGAGGGTCAAAGTGTAAAGGTCAAAGCATTGTTGGAATAGGAGTAGAAGCTTTGTGCTCAATGACATTTTTCTAGTTTTTTTTTTTAAGATTTTATTTATTTATGTGACAGCCAGCCAGAGAGAGAGGGAACACAGCAAGGGAGTGGGAGAGGAAGAAGCAGGCTCCCAGCGGAGGAGCCCGATGTGGGACTCGATCCAGGAACGCCGGGATCACGCCCTGAGCCGAAGGCAGACGCCTAACGACTGCGCTACCCAGGCGCCCCACATTTTTCTAGTTTTTAGGAAATATATTGATAAGAAAGGTTAGAAGAAAGAATGTGAAAACCAAAGACACAGAGAGCATCCTGTCAAATGGCGAGCCCTTTTTCCTGTGCTCATTCCCCTGCCAGGGACGGGCCAGGTCCTGATGCCCTCAACTCCACCTGTGGGTTGACCTCAGATGTTAAAATGCTAAAACCCATCTCCTGCCTCTGGTTGGCTAGACTCCCCTATGGAGGAAAAGCACAGTGGACATCAGTCCTCTCTTCCTTTCTTTCTCTTTTCTCCCTTTTCTTCCTCACCTTTCCTGGGCTTCTACTAAGTGCCAGGTCCTATGCTAGGTGCTGGGTGACATGAACAAAAATATAAGTGGTCCTGTCCCTCCACAAAAATTCCAGTGCAGAGGTTTTTTGCTTGTTTTGTTGTTTTATTGTGTCCTCCCCTAGTGAATTTAAATATACATAAAACCTGAACCCATTTCCTACATCAGATGTGGTTCTTTGACCTAAAATACTCCTGAAGAAGTTTCTTCTTATAAAGTTCCCATGTATTATACTTCAAATTTTAAGGCCTCATTCGTCAGATAGATAAACACACACACAGGAGCATGCATGTGTATTAAAAAGGCCACTGCATGGAAAACAAATGAGGAAGAAATGTCAGGAGAGCCTTATCAAGTGGGTTATCTTAGTATCTTTTAGAGAGAATCCCAACCGCTGACTGCAGACAGATAAGGGAGGAGAGAAACAATGATAAAATAGAAAACGTTGTAATATTTTACTCTGTTGAGTGTGTGTCTACAATAGTTTCTGAGGCGGAATTCCTTTATTCCATTTACAAACCCTCCCTGCCCTGACACGTATGAACATGCATGTACCCAGCACTGCGTGCCACTGTCCTTGGTCCTTGGTGTGCGCGTTGCCCGGCCGTGGGCACGCAGTCCCACTGTCGATGCGGGCAGCATCCGCGATCTTCCTAGCCCATCCATATGCATGTGTGTCTGTATCCCAGCAGCGGCCAGCATCATTCATTTCCAAAACCAGCATGCATTCATTTTCATAACTTTTTGTTCCATTACAATATTAATGGGACTATCAATGGGAAAGGACAAGAGAAGCATTTTTAATGTTTATCTGACAGTTGCAAATTTCACTTGAGGTTGTTTACTGGGATCTGATTGTTGGCAGAGAGGAGCAGGAGAGGCGGCAAGATTAATGGGATCACAGGAAGAGGAGATGTATTTATGGGCCTTCTGAACACCATCTAAGAGTAATAAAAAGTCCTGCCGCACCCTTCCCCAAGTGAGACTTAAGAAGTTTTAAACGCTGAGAAATGAGGGATTGTTTTAATTAACTTCCATCTAATCCAGGTGGCCTGTTCAAAGTGAATCATGTTGCATTTATGGCTCAGTCTATTAAAAATTAGATGGCCCTCTCCCATCCCCCACCTCTCCTCTCTCTGTCTCTCTGTCTCTTTCTCTCTGCTCCCATTCCCCCACCCTGCTCTGGCCCTGGATTGCTGTCATTCTGGCTTGCCCTATTTTTCCCTCTTTCCTAAACTCCTATGCAATCTTGAGAGAGGGCCTGGCCGGTCGTTTGTGCAGGAGAACAGGAGAGAGAAGGAGGAGAGGAGGATGCAGAGGTTGCTAAGAAGGAGGGAGGTGGATGCTTAGCCTTGGACTGGAGACAGGAGCTTCGTGCTTCCCCTGGAGCCTTGCTCTCTGCTCCTGGCTGCTTAGGTCTGAAGCAACATGGTGATGGCCCCCAAGAGAATCTCGTGAAAGTCACCTTAGTAGGATTTAGGGCTTGAGAGGTAGAGGAGGACCCATCCTGAGCCTCCTGGGAGGAGATTTGGCTGTGGGAAGAGACCTTCCCGGGAACAGCTCGGGGACACTGACTTCCAGGACTGGCAGTGACCACTTGCGTGGCTGAGCTCTCTTTCTTCCTAGGGTCCTCAGTAGGATCACCAGTTGAAATACAGAGCATCCAGTTATTTTGAATTTTAGGTGAACAATGAATCTCTTTTAAGTCCCAAATAGCTCATGGAACATATTTATACTAACAAAAGTATTTGTTGTTTATCTGAAATCCAAATTTATCTGGTTTCCTGTATTTTTATTTGTTAAGTTTGGCAACCGTACCTGCGAAAGGATCCCTACCTAGAGGAGTGGTTATGATCCCAGGTCCTGGTTCTGCATCACCTGCATTCAGAATTGAATTGCGATTAATTTTGCCTCTCTGACCTCAGTTTCTTCATCTAAAATGGGGACAGCAACATTACCTATGCCTAGGAATAGGACAAGGATTAAATTAAATGCACCAAGTACTTAGAACAGGGGTCTGGGAAGGGCCAGATCATAAGCATTTGGGCTTCATAGCCCAGACGGCCTGTGTCATAGTGACTCCACTCTGCCAGCGTCTTGGGAAAGCAGCCACAGGCAATATGGACACCCATGAGAGCCTCTGTGTTCTAGTGAAGCCTGGGTTACAAAAGCAGGCGGTGGGCCCATTTGCCCACAGCTGAAGTTTGCTGAGCCCTGTCTTGGCATAGAGGATATGCTTCTAGAGCACTAACCATTGTTAGGATTGATAGTTATGCGTGTCCCGGCAGGGCTGCTAAGTAGTGTGAACTGAGTAGTATCACCAAAAAGCTCTTCTTGCCTCTCACTTGCCTGCTGACTGATGCCTGAAATCCCGCAGATAGAAATTCAGTCCTTGGGCCTAACTAGCTCTGGCAGAAGTCACTCCTTAGGCTTCATCCTGTAGTGGGAAGACTGTTACTTAGCACGGACCAGCATTTAGAGAGCACTTAGGCTCTGCCAACCCTGGGCAAGCAGGTGACGCCCCGTATGTCATTGAGCCTCACACTCACAGAGGAAGGTGCCATTGTTATTTGCATCTTACACCCAGGAAGCTGGAGGTTGGGAGTGTAAGTCATCCTGGGCCATGTAACACACCTGAGGTTGGCAGGAAGGGGTGAAGGACATGGGCCCGGAGGAAGAAAATGGGCTTAGAAATGGGGACAGAAAAATTAGAGGGAAATTTTTAGAGAACTCAGTTTTGCTGAGCCGTGCTACCTTCCAGCCTCTGTTCCTTATGTCGAGTGGCTCCCAGAGCAATGGCCTCATCCTTTACCTTCCATCCTCTAGACACTGTCTGCGGGTGTGGACCAAGAGGGTCCACAGCCAAGTTGTCCTCAAGTCTACACCACTGGACTTGGATGCGTGCACCCAGATGTGCTGCCCCTCTCCTGCTCCCCCTCCTCAAATCACACTTGTCTCGAATTAAACGCACCATGCGAAACAGAGAAACCAAACTGGTGTTGCAGGGGTACTCCTGATACACGTTTGCCGTGATCACTATCCCCTTAGTTCAGTAACTGTTCGTCGAGCACTGACCACATGCCGGGCTCTGGACCATGTGTACGCTGGTGAACAGAACCAGGCTGTGTCCTGAGAGGTCCTCTTTGTGGTGGCTCTTGGATCAGCCACCTTCTCTCCACTGCCACCCCACCCACAGCCCCTGCCAGCCCTCCTGACAGCTCCCACGCTACCCCCCTTCTCTCTCCAGCTCTGTCCTTTACTCAACAGCAGGAGTCCCCCTTCCTCAAGACCCAGCCCTCTCTCTTAAAATACTCTTCTGGCAACGAGTGGATCAGGGCCCCTGGAATGGAAATCCTGCCCTGGAGTGTGAGGGACCCTCAGTCAGGGAGATTTCTGTTTACTAAACACTGCACTGCCCTCACCTTGGCAAACATTCTTCATACCCCAATGTCAGCAGGGAGACCCACATCCCACTTTTCCCATAGACTTCCTACATGTGCAGTGCTCCACAGACCATCTCTTGAATCTTCATCCCTCCACATCCCCTCAGACACAACCACCCCCACAATCTCACCTTTGCTTGGATGCTGACCAAGGCCAGAGTTCTAGTCTTGGCCTATACCCATCTCAGACAAGAACAGATGGGCGCACATGGACTCTCTCCTTACTTTCTGTGCACCCAGAGTCATGCAAATACGCATGCAATTAACTTGAGAACCAAACTATCAGCCTAGGTATAAACTGATAATTTTCTAATATGTATCTGGGGTATTTAGCCCCAAATATGCATAGGATCTAAAAGTCTAGAGTTGGAGGGGGCATTCTGTTTACTTGACAAATGAGGAACTTGAGGCCCAGGGAAATAGAATGTTGGCCATAGTTCCATAGTCATCATCCCAGGACTCCAAGACTTCTTCCAACTTCTAGACCGGCCGCCCACAGACACACCTCCACTCCCCACCCCCCCACCGCACGCCCCAACACAAGCAGAGTACAATGTGTTTGTCACTCAGTCGTGTTTATGTTAATGGCTCTTTTGACTGGTCATTTGTCCTGCCTCATCGCTAGATGGTAATACGCGCTGGGACAAGGGCTGGCCATCAATCCTTCCCTGGGGCCTCGTCCAGGGATTTTTCAGAGGATGGATGCTTATTGACTCTCCGACTGATGCGAACGTGGTGTCAAGGGGCCTGCAGGGCCCGGGCTGTTTCCAAACACCAGAGCCCTGTCTCTCAGCTGGAAACTGTCTGCTTGGTGTTTGATATGGGCCCGGTAAGTTATTCCCATAAGTTCAGGAAGAATGGATGTTTCCTATGGAAGAAAAATAGGCCATACTGGGCCACTTCCTTGGATAAACTTTGGGATAAGGAATAACATTTATGATATGAGCTTTTTATTGCGATCTCCACTTCATTTTATTAGAATTTTTCCCCTCTATCATACAGATAACAATGTTTCAAGAATAATAATAAAATGGACATCTCTGCATCCCCAACTCAGCGTAAGAAATCGCATCACTAGTACCTTTGGAATCCCTGTGTGCGTGCGTGGAATGCTCAGTGCCGTCTGAGCCCTCCGACTGCCTTAGTCCGTTCTGGCCGCTGTAACAAAATATATAAACGGGGTGGCTTCTAAACAACGGAAACTTTTTTCTCACAGTTTTGGAATTTGGGAAGTCCTAGATCAAGGCCCTGGGGGATTTGGTGGAAGGGTGAGTGATCTGTCTGGGGCCCCCTGGTAGCGAGGCACTAATCCCATTCAGGAGGCCTTCACCTTCATGACCTCACCACCTCTCAGCACCTTGCGTCCTAATGTCACCATGCCGGGGGGTCAGAACTGCGACACAGAATGTGGGGGAGGGGGAGGGATACCATCAGTCCATAGCATGCACCTTGTAGGGGTTCGTGTTAGTCATGCCTTGCCTTTCTGTATGGTTTTGCCACATTTGTGTGCATCCCTGAACAATCTGTTGTTTCGTTGTACGCGTTTTGAACCGTGTACACATAGATAAGTATGTAGAGAACCATATTCAGTGTAATTCTTCCACAATCTGCTGTGTTCACTGAACATCATGCTTTTGAGTTTTATCCGTGTCGGTGTGTGGGGCTGTTGTGTGTCCGAATTCATGGTTGAGCGGCTTTCGGTTGCATGATTACCCCAACATTGACTGACCCATATTGCCGTTAGAGGACATGTGGATCGTTTCCAGTTTTTGCTGTTACGATCAGTGTTGGTATGAAGACTCTTATTTGGTGCTTCTCGGGGCACAAGTGCAAGCTTCTTATGATATGTGCTGAGACGAGAAGGCTGCGGATGCAGTGCGTGTGTCCAGCCTTAGTAGTTACAACTGAGCGGCTTTGAGCAGTGGCTGTGCCGACTCTCACACCCGCTAGCGTCCTCATAGCGTTTAATGTCACACTCAAGTTTTGGCCACTATAGTGGGTGTGAAATGGCATCTCAGCACAGTTATGATTTGCATTTTATAGATTACAAATGTTTTAAGTTTTTTTTCCCCCTCTTATGCTTATAGACTATTTATTTCTTTTAGTGGGTGTTTCTTCTTTATATCCTTTGACAATTTTTGTTTTTTTTCCTACGTTGATTCATATGCCTTCTTTATATATTCTAGATATTAATACCCTATTAGTTACACAGGTGTGACAAATATCTTCTACTGTGTGGCTTATCTTTTCATTCTCATTACGGTATCCTTTGGTGAACAAAAAATCTTGATTTTAATGTAGGCCGATGTAATAAAAATTTCCTTTATGGTTTACACTCCTGCGTCATAAGAAATCATGCCCTATTTTGGAGGCATAGAGATACTCTCTTATTTCCTTTCTTTTCTTCACTAGGGGCGCCATCTTAGGGGAAGATGTCCCTGAGACCCTCACCAGTGGGTTGTCGGCCATGTCATCCTGACAGTCCTCCTTCATAGCTCAGTTCTCAACCATCCCTGCACACCTTGCCAGTCCCTTCCCCTTTCTGACTTAATCGTTCTGGGTGGGACCCTGGCATTAATGTTTTTTAAAAAATGATCTCATGTGCTGTCAGATCCAAGAACCTCTGCTCTGGAGTTTTGTGAAAAAGGCAGTCTCCAGCATCTGCCCTCTGTGAAACAGACTCCCATCTCACCGTCCTCTGGCTTTCTACCTTAGCCCCAGTCCCAAATAACGGGTCAGGAGGGGATGCTGGAATGCTGAACTGCAATCCTTGAAAATTCCCAGAAGGTGGCCTGCCAAGGGCCCACCAGTGTCCACCCATCAAGGCCGCCATATTGGTGGTATCAGTTGCCGCTGATGGGAAATGGATGAATGGAGGCATGAGGAGGTTTGGAAGGGGCGATAGGACATGACTGCCATCTGTGAGAAAGGCAAAGGGATGGAGGGGGAAGCAAAAGAAACACATTTTGGAAAGCGCCAAAGTTTTGACAGGAATCTGCCTCCTTCTCCCCTCCCTTTCCCATCTGTTTTGGAGAAATGTAAATGCGCCGTGTTCCCAGGTGACTGGCCGGCGGGTAGCCTCTTTGGAATTCTGTGAACTGGCCATCTGTCGTCCCGTAATAAATGATAGCTATAAAAGAAAGTGATTATGGCGCCGATAGGGGGAGAGGCATTTGTTTATATTCTTATAATATGTATCAGATTGAATAGAAATTGTCACTTAAAATTGACAAATGGAGAGCAGGGTTCCTTGGAGAGGGAGTCAGGGACACAGCAGCAGTGATGGGACCACGGGCAAACTTTATTTGACCAAGTGTCAGGGACCAGCTCAGCCTCAGAGGTTCCCAGAATACACCTGATCCCGGAGGGTAGGAACCCAGCTTCCAACCTTCTCTGGAGGGCTTGGGTGTGCATTCGGCGAATGACACTGGCTGTATGAGGATTATCTGTCCCCTCCTGCTAGGGAAGCAGGAGGGGTGTGTTTTTGAGATCAGCACAAAGCTAGATTTGGCTCCCCTGTCCCTGTGGGGGCTGCTTGACCTTGTGACTCCTATGAATGCCCTTCAACAAATAACTCCTCCTCTATTTGATTTTCCCCCTTGCAGCCAAGCTTTTCCAGTCTCTGGCGTGACGTGGATCTCCAGCCTTCCGACTTTGCTTTTCTCCTCTCCTTCTCCCTGGCCCCCATTGCCTTGTTTCCTGTCCTTTCAGAGCAGCACGCTTCCTTGAAGGTTCCTAGGGGGCTCACTTCCCTAACACGTGGCCCCAAATTTCTGGTACAATCTAGTTACCTCCTGCTTCCCAGCCCAGCCTAGGGAGCGGCCACAGCTCACCCCTTCCAGAGAAGAGTGAAAGACTGACGTAGCTGACTGTGTCCCCACCTCCTTCCACTCACACACCTTGGTTAAAACCCCGAGGCGCTGAGGCTCTAGCACAGGGTGTTTTTATCGGGTCTCAGAAGACTACAGCTTGATGTTTACAGAGTGCTGGCCGCTTCTTCACCCTATAGGACAGGCAAGAAGGTTTTATTCCCCCATCTTCCAGCTGGGATAATTGAGCCTCAGAGAAGTTACATGGCCAAGGTCAACATATAGGCAGGGAGAGTGACCCACTACTCATTCCTTGCAATAGCCTTTTACTCCTGATGTACACCTACCAGGCAACCAGAAAGCTTATTTTAGATTTCAAATACTCTTCATAAATTCTCCCCTTTTTGGGATAATTTATATACATGTATTTGTTTATGTAAACATAAAAATACATTTATATATTAAATAGATATATGTTTATGTATTAAAAACATTTACATTTCTAATGCTCATCTCTAGTCTTGGTCAGTAGTTCTCCAATCGTTCTAATTGTCTTAGTTCACTTTTCGTGAAGTCCTTAGGAGGGGTTCTTGGGATTTCTTGACCGTTCACAAGTTTGTCTGCAGCTTCTATATTTGGCTGTCAGTTTGTATGGACATAACATCCTGCACTTACTTTTACTTTCCTGGAATAGCTTTAATATACCGATCTGTTTTTTAAATTTTGGGGGGACAAAGCTTGCTGTTGAAAAGTCTGATGCCGGTTTGATTTTCTCTCCTTTATAAACGACTTGGCCTTTTGCAGGGCATGTGACTCCGATCCTTTCCCCTTGCTCTCATTTGAAGGAGGTTTGTGTTCCTGTACTGTTAGGAAGGGGATATGGGCAAGACAGCTTTCCTAGCTTCCCGATCAAGACCTCGTTCAGTTGTTGTTTTATTGAAATGATAAAAAATATGACCTTTTTCTTTCTGAGCCCTCGGTTTCCTTCCCATACCTTTACCTCCAGCCCCGTCCTCTAGAACTCTCTAGGATGATGGAAATGTTCTATGGCTGCACTGTCCAATACAGTGGTCATAACAATGGAAACCACTAGCCACCGTGGCTATCAAGAATTTGGAATGTGATGAACACAACAAAATAATTGAATATTGAAGTTTAATTTAAATTAGCTTAAATGTCCGAAGCCATATGCGGCTAGGGGCTTCCTCATTGGACAGCACAGAATTCCAGACCTTCTCTCCCCTTAGCCCCTACTATCGCAGCCCTCCTCAGTTGGAAGACCAGTGGTCCCTCCTCTGTGTGGGGTTCTGATCTGAAATGGAGCACCCATGGGTTGGTGTCAACAATTACGGGTCCAGACCGCTCAGCATGCTCTCACCCTTCCAGCCTGGGCCTTTTTGTTGTTAGAGGCTTGGCCTTACCCACTCATATTTGGGGGTTCATAGGATTTCTCTTCACCAATTTTGTCATAGATGTTGCCAATGGATTTTTTGTTCTTCTATCTTTGTTCCTCCATCTCTTTCCCTGGGAGAATTCAGGGAGATTTGAACCTACGCTGACGTGGGTGCCATTGTTCTGTTTTTATTTTGAAGACCTTGCCCATGTGTGTATATCTCAGAAGTATAACCATTCTTGGGGGTTTTCTGGTGCTTATGTCCCAGCAAGAAAAGCTACATGTCGTGAGGTGCTTGGTATATGGGAAGCGCTTTAAAAGTACGTATTAGATGAACGAAGGCTTTTAACAACACTGGGTCGACTTGAGACACTTGAGTAGATCCTACTAGTGCAGCAGAAATTCTGGGACCTGTGCAAAAATGGCAGAAATGGACCTCCTGTGCAGTGATGACTTGGTGGCCAGGCTGGGTGGCATCTGTGACTTTGAAGCCAGGCGGGCAGCAGCTCCAGCTAGCTCTATGCTGCCCTTGGGCCTCCTGCATGCAGATCACTGAGTAGAAGAGCGGTGACCCCCAGCACGCTGGAGCAGGGTCTCCCAGCACTAGGAGGGAGCCAGTGAATCTAGAGTTGAGCACTGGAGGAAGTGACAGCTATGGCTTCACGTGAAATATTTATCACATGCCTGGCACAGCCAAGGTATTGTGGATAAAGGAAGGACTA
This sequence comes from Ursus arctos, assembly GCF_023065955.2. NCBI lineage: Eukaryota > Metazoa > Chordata > Mammalia > Carnivora > Ursidae > Ursus > Ursus arctos. The sequence goes on from NW_026622930.1 coordinate 24,671,999, forward strand.
AATGAGTGAATGGAAAGACTTGGGGAGCACGTCTTGGTGAGGAAGCAAACCTTGAAAGTCCTGCATGTGGCTCTAGCCTTCCTGGTATTATAGTTCTCAGGTTGTTCTCCTGGGTAAAAATAGCCTCATAGGGGACCCTCTGGGCATTGCCCCCATACCCCCCAAATCCTATACCTCTGACAAAGTTTGGTCTAGAGCTGTATCCTGAGCCTACTTGGTTTTGATCCCTTCTTGGCGCACTCTGCTGAGTTATACCATCCTTGTTTTGCCATTGTAGGAGAAGACCTTATACCAAGGGCCCTGGGTGCCATGAGGGTGGGTTCCCACTCTCTCCTTAGCTCTGGAACTCCACCCAGTTCCTGAGCAAAGGTCCCACTAGAGAATCAGATACTTTTTTTTCTGCATTTGCAAGCACCCTTGACTCAATGTCAACTAAGAAACTTATTTACAAGAAAGCGTGGTCACAGACCAGAGATCTGAAGAACGCACATGGAAGCCGAAAGCCCAGCAAGTCTCCATGTACACTCACAGGGAGCCGGAACCCCCGACCCGGGGTCTGGAGGCCTCCACTGCTGCCCGCCACCCCGTGCTCACCTCTCCTTGTTCTCCGCCTCAGGCCCCAGCCCACCAGCTGGAACCTTCTTTCTAACCAGTGCCCTTCCTTCAAACACATGGACATGGTGGCCTCCAGGGAGTTCCAGCAGGGAATAACCTCTTGGCCCCTTGCCTTCTCTTTGTATCCATTTCAAAGAGCTGGGATTGGGGGAGCCATGAGGAAGCAGCCCACTTCTACTCCCCTGAGAAGAAAATAGCCCTTCCTCATTGCCTGCAAAAAGGGGTCACTGTCCAGCTGAAGGACCAGAACAGGAGGAGCCGAGAACCCCAATCTTGCTCTGGGCTGTACTACAGCCCAAGGGCCATGATTCTTCGCAGGCCTGGAACCCCTGCTGGACACTCAGGGGAGAACTGCAGATATGAGTCATCCCAGGGCTCTCCTTCAACCCCATCCCAACCCCATAGTGACCTTTTGAGGCTTTCTGGAGGGCTACTGTGTGGGCCAGAAGCATTTGTGCTATCCTCAGAAGCATGAATTGAGCCATGCAGATGGATAACATCAGTGTCTGTCCATGTGACCTCATGCTGATAAACACATCTACTGGGGGATTCCCACCTTTTCCAACAGTGGGATGTCTGGAAGCCTGTGTCCAGCAATGGTTCCTAGAGGCCTTTCTCCTCATTGCTTTGATGAGAGCAGTAACAAGACAATCACTGCCTGACTTGGGCTCACAGACAATCTAGTCCAGGGGACAGGTTGTGGGACTTCGCAGGTTACTTGACCTCTCTCAAACATGCCCCCACCATACACCACCTTCCACAGGTCACCCATTTTGGATCTATCAGTATACATTTCTCTAATTCTCCAAGAATCTATTTCACTTTTCAGTCTATGTCAGGTAGGATTTGTTTGGCAACAATGAACAGAAATGCAAAATGACAGTAGTTTAAATAAGTTAGGGGTTTGTTTTTCTCTCAGGCAAATGGCTCATGGAGATAGGAGATCCAGCCCTTGGACGTGGTCAATGGTCCTGGCTGCTTTGACTTTCTGCTCCACCACTCTCAGAGCATGGCTTCCATCCTCAAGGGACCTCAGGGCTGCAAAATGGCTGCTGCCACTCAGGTCATCATGTCCACCTTTCTGGCTTAAAGAAGGGGGGAAAAGATAAGTTTTTGAGAAGACAAGATGAGTTTTTGAGAAGACTCAGCCCTGCTAAAGAGATGTCCTGGAAACCCCACACAATGACTTCCTCTAACATCTATCCCATGGGCTGTCCCACCTCAAGGGAAGCTAGGAAATATAGTGTTTAAGCTGGACACATTGCCATCCTCAACAACATGAGGATTTTGTCAGTAAAGAATTATCTAACACCTAACCCTTATTAGGCACCTATTTTATACTCGTTCTAAGCACTTTACATGCATTACCTCATTGAATACTTGTAACAACTCTGTAAGATGAAAACCATTATTACTCTTATTTTCCATAAGGGGAAACTGAGGCATAAGGATGTAAGTAAGAGGTTAACCCTCAGCCTCAAGGAAGCAGGGTAGGGAGCCTAGTTCCCCGAGAGATGGCAGGTGCTGCCACAAGATCAGAGAGAACAGGGCACCAGGCTTCTCCTCACTCAGGCTGTTTTCTGCCTGGGCCCCTTTGACCTCAGTATGAGCCAGTCAGTATGACCCTACTTTATTTCAGGTTCCCAGAAGCCCCATCTCCAACCCCCATCTCCACGGCCTGCGGCCTGCTGCAAGAGCTTGGCCTTTGGGGTCAGAGAGGCCAAGTCCGGCTCTTAGAGATCTGAGTGAGTTCCCGCACCTCTGAGGCTCATTGCCCCTCCTTATCCCCTGCCCAGCCTTGTTGCCTTGTTACTTCCTGGTCCCCTATCCTGTCCCTCCTGTCCTCTCCTGTCCCTCTTTCTGTTGTTCTGTGTTCCCCTCTATTTCTGTTCTCCTCTTCTGTTTTGCTCAAACATCCTTTCTTTAAAATAATCCTTACTCCTTTCTTTAAAATGAGAGAAACAGTCTTGTAGCCAAGGCTTAGTTTTTATACACTCCCACTGCCCTGCTCCCTCCTTCCCCACCTCTCTCCTCCCTCCTCTCGCCCCTCATTCCCCCACAGACACTGCTTCCCCCAGCCCCCACCTGGCACACAGCCACCCCCTGAGCTCACCCAGGGAGCAGGCCCAGAGCCATAGCCGCCAAGCTAGGGCCATAAACATAATGGAGCTGGCACGGCCCCCTCCCCAGGGCCGGCAGTCACTCACTGTGTCAAACAGGCCCGCATCCCCAGCTCCCTTCACGGTGCTTGGGAGGAGAGAGCCCGGAGTGAAGGGTACTTTGATTTTCCTCCCAGGGAGCTCTGCCTTCCATGTTTCTGCCCTGCTCCAGGCCCACTGGCAGCTGGAAAGAGCATGTGGCCCAAATGGGCCTCTCTCCTTCACTCAGCAAACACTAATTAATTAACAAGAAGAATCAATAGAACCAATAAAGAACTTGTGCGGTGAAGACTGAATTTGGGGAATGGAAGGCTGCCCGTTCTGTGATGGGGGGCTGGCCCCCAGGCCTGGGTCTCCTGTCCCCCCACCCCTGCACCTCCTCCAACCCCAAGGCTGTGATTTCTGTGTAGAAGTAACTGGCTCTGCTACCGAGCAGACTGATGCGGCTTCTCTTCTTCATCCTCGGAGCAACCCCTCTTCATGGATGAGGCAGCGCCCCAGTTCAAACAGCAGTGACAGCCACACTCCCACCACAAGGCTGCCCTGCTTTGTGCTTGTTTCAGCAGAACTAGGGAGGACAGGTGCGGCCCCAGCCCGAGGCAGGACTGTGTCCAGGCCCAGCTCTGCCGAGCAAAGCTGTGTGAACTTGTGTGGCTTTGGAAGTGGCTTTGGGTAGCCATGTTTCAACTGCCTGTCTTTATGCAGGACAGAAAACCACATACCCACATTCCCAGTGTCTTTTCCAGAGAGAGATGGCCATGTAACTCAAGTCTCACTGGTGCATGCAAAGAGACATTTGTAGAAAGCTCCAAGGAAAGCTTGTTGTCTTGTTGGAGTAAAAGAGAGGGCTTTTCTGCCTGTTCTTTTCCTTCCTACTTGCCATGGTGGTGTAAGGATATCATGTTGGGAGCTGAGGCAGCCATTTTGTGAGCATGAGGTGCCAAGCTTTAGGACCAAAGCCAACATATCGAAGGATATAAGGAGCCTGAGTCATCAAGCACTGCCCCGAAACCCCAACTCCCACCTTTAGACTTCTTATTCCTGTAAGAGTATAAATCTCGGTTTGCTTATGCTGTTACCATAGGCAATAATGCCCCCACCCCCAAATATGTTCATGTCTTAAACCCCAGAACCTATGAACGTGTTAAGTTACATAACAATAGGAAATAAAGATAGCAGATGGAAGGAATTAAGGCTGCTAATCAGCTGACTCTAAAGTAGCGTGATTATTGTGGATTACCGGAATTGGCTCATGGGATTGTGGGGGCTGGCAAATTTGAAATGTGTAAGAGTAGGCCAGCTGACTGGAAATTCAGGGAAGAGTAGATCTTGCAGTCTTGGGTGCAGAATCTACAGGCTGTAAACTCGGGCAGGGCTCCACATTGCAATCTTGAGGCAAAAATTGCTACTTCTTTGGGAAATCTCAGACTTTGCTCTTAAGGCCTTCAACTGATTGGATGAGGCCCACCTTCATCATGGAGAGTAATCTACTTTGTTCAGTCTACTGATTCAAATGTCAGTCACCTCTAAAAAGTGCCTTCCCAGCAACATCTCCACTGGTGTTTGACCAAAGAATTGAGCCTCATGGCCTGGTCAAGCTGGCAGATAAGATTAACTATCAGTAATCACCAGGTTCCTTAAACTGTGGAAGAGAGGCCGAAGGGTGAGCATCAGAGTGATTCCATGTGATAAAGACATGACTGGCCATTGCTGGCTTTAAAGAGGGAGGGAGGCAGGCCTTGAGAGTTTCCAAGGAATGTGCCAGGGAATGCAGGCAGCCTCTGGAAACCAAAAAAGGCAAGAAATGGGTTCTCCTCTAGAACCTCCAGACAGCAGCGTGGCCTTGTGACACCTCCTAAGACCCATCTGGGACTTCTGGCTTCCAGACCCATAAGACGATCCATATGTGTCAAGCCGCCAAGCTCGTGGTAGTTTGTTACAGCAGTCATAGGAATGAACATGGGTTTTTCCAGGTACTTGCAGCCCAAAGCACCCCTAACATTCACTTGGGAATGCCAGCTCATCCCCTGGATGTTCAGTTCCTCCCTGGGAAAGGAGGGAGTGGAGCAGGCGTGGCCCGTTCTGGTCCTGCCCATCTTGGGTTCCAAGCCTCCCCCACCTGAGGGGGCGGTGATCGATCACTCCCTTGCCACATTCCTCCTCTGCAGGCCTATGCAGCTGGCACTCCAGGATGTTGGCCCTGTTTGTCGGCTGCTCCTTTTGACTTTCCCCGGCTACATGCTAAGCATTTCAGGGCAAGGACCCATGTCTTCTCTTTTCCTTATATCTCGCCACACCACCCAATGCATGAATCAGCTTTTTCTAGCACTTGCCTCTCCCCAGCTGTGTGGCCTTGGATGAGTTACTTAGCCTCTCTGAGCCCTGTGTTATTGTCTATAACAAGCAAAAAATAAAGTACCTACCTCATAGGCTCAGTCTAAGGAATACTTGAGAGAGTGGGCCATAGATATCGAGCACAGTATCGGACATACATGGCCAATACACATCACTGTTCTTGGTGGTGGCGTGGTATTATTATCCACCACAGGAAGTAGATTGTCGGGGGCTCCTCTCACCATTTTGCTATTAAGGAAACTGGTGTTCAAAGAGGTCCACCAACTTGCTTGAGATTACAGAGTTAGGGAGGGCGTAGTTAGACCTGGAACTCAAATCCTTCCGGTTCAGTCAAAGGAGAGCACACAGTTGTCAAGTACCTCAAACAGTGCCTAGCACAGAACAGCTTCTCATTGAATGGTAACTGTCACTATTTCTACTACCCGGATTTCTGGTGGATTATTCCATTAGCATTTTTTGAGGGCTGACTACTTTCATGTCAAATCCTGTGCCAAGCGGAGAACAGAGTTTACCCATCCTCTTCAACCACTGTTTCTATAACTTAATGACAGTGGTGTGGCCTGTCCACAGGGGTAGGGATGGGGGCAGCAGGTCATACGGCAGGGGTCCCACTCTCTTGCCTCCATTGTAACCTATCAGGGCTGGTTTTCATCTCTGGAAACAGACTTTCTTTCTCACCCCTGGGCCTTGCTTGCTGCCCCTCCCTTAGCTACCCTAGGAGGCATCTCCTCTCCTCCTCTCTTCCATTTCTGCCTTTAGAAATCCCATCCATCCTTCAGAGCTCAAATCAGCTACTCCCTGCACCCCTCCCCCCCATCCCGTGACCTCAGAGGCTTCCTGGACAGCCCCATGGAGCTTTCTTTGAACAACCCAGGCTGCTGTATCCACGGGTGATGGTCTGAATGTTTGAGAACAGCATGTCATTGGCATCAGTGGGTCAGGATGCTGCCCAGCTGTAAGTAATCCTAAGGCTCTGCGGGCCCCCGCCCCCGCCCCCAGCTGAAGAGCAACCTTGGAGGCCGCTCAGCTGGTGCTTGGCATCGGCTGCCTTGGATGATAGGTATTTTAAATTTTTTCACCTTTTTGCTCTTTCTCTGTGACTAAATTGTAAGCGTGTTTGAATTTCTCACAGCACCTGGCTTAGAGCCTTTTTCGTGTGTATTAGATGTAATTAACAGAAAAACAATTGTCTGTGTTTTAGAGAAATAAAGGGTTCTTCCCCCCACCCCAAAAAAACAAGGAGTCTGGGAGTGGCCGGTCTGGAGGGTGGTTCAGTGGCTCACCATTGCCAGCATCTTTACACATCCTTGGCTTTCTCCTCATCTTCTACAAACAGCTGGCGGGGTCGTCAGCAGGATCTGTCTTTTGCAATCTTGCCCCCCCCCCTTATTGGCCACACGGTCTTGCATGACCATCCTCAGTTGCAAAGGAGGTTGGGAATCTAAGTATTTCCCTTTTTCAGCCTCTGAGGTGGAGGCCACCAGGAATGAGGGGCCAAAGATGGGCATTGTATTTGAGAGCCAGTCACCAGTGCCTGCCGCGCTCTCCGTGAGTCAATGAATGAATGATGGATCTAGACAGAGTTCCCACCTGGACCAGTCCAGGACAGAAAGGAAATGGGGATCTGTTTTTCAGATCTGGTGGCCACTGGGTTACACCTGATGGGAGTTTGCTTGCAACTTTCCCTGAGGCCCGCCTTCCCTCCCTCCTGTGCCCGGGCCCCTTGCACGCTCCCCTCGGTTGTGGAAGAGCCCTACAGGGCTTCCAGGCAGGAAGAGACAGGCAGGGGTCCATACCTTCTGCTGCTCCCTGCCCCCCTCCTGTCCATACAAGATTGATAATGAAACCAATACCTTTCACCAGCGTAATTTTCATATTTAATGAGCGTGACTCAAAAACTATTACATTAATTAGTCAAATCCCACAAACCGTTAATGGTGCACGCGGTAATTAATATCGTATTCAATTAAAAAATGACCTGTTTCGGGGGCTTCTCCCAGGTTGGGGGCGTTGGGGGCATGGGGGGCTGGGGGTGTTTGCAGACATGTTGGCACAAGCCCTGTGGTGGTGGCTGCTGTTTCTTTTCCTTTTTCTTTTCCCAGAGCTTTGTGGAAGGAGAAGGCGCCCGGAGAACGTGGTCCTGCTGCCCAGCCAGTGGCTTGCCTCCCCTCTGTTTGGCTGCTCTCCCCCTCGTCCCCTTCCCTGTCTGCCAAGCAGACAGCCTACTTGCTGTGATTTATGGGAGGACCTGGCACAGGGCTCACAGACTGGAAAATTTCCAGTTTACACAAGAATTCCCTGAAAAATGAGCTTGGTTAATTTATTTCTTTCATTAACGAGCTTGAACTGTGAGATAATCTTTCTGAGCGCTCCCCCTGTGCCCACCCTGCATTGTTCCTGCATCCTGACAAGCTGGGCCCTCTCCTCCCCTCCCACCTAGGCAGGGCCCCCGGAGGGCCGAGAACCGGCCTCAGTGGATCTCTGTGTATTGGCCCATCCGCCGGTACTGGGGGCCGTGGCCGATCAAGGAGCCTTTGTCTCCCACCCTGTTAATTACCGGGATTGAACCTGGAGCTAAATCAAAAGACCCCTTGGCTCCATGTTGGCTCAACATGCTCCCAGAGGGCATAGCGCCTTATTTAGGCCCAGGGAACCCGCGGCCAAGAGGACTCTAAGTCAAAGTGCTCCTAAAGCAGGAACTTAACTAAAGTGTGGAGATAAGACCTATATGCAGGGCACAACTGGAAAGCAAAGCCTAAGCCCAGGCCCACCCCTCACCTGTGTGGGCTGGAACAAGAGTGTATTGAGGGGGTCCCCAACCTGCAGTTCTCCCACTCCTGTTCCCGCAGGACACCCTAGGCTCCACCCCACGCTTTGACCCTCTGTGCCACACAGCTGCCCCTTGACCTACTAGCAGGCCAGGGTGAGCATGTTGGTGGCTCAACCCACCTCCCCAGGGTGGACCCAGGAAGGAGGCCCACATAGACACAGGACGCCACTCAGGCCCAAGTGGACAGGGAATTCTGAGGATGCAGAATGTGGTCTACAAAGGGCCATAGGCTTGGTTGCAGAACTCCTTGTCTCACGGGGAGGAGCGCAGCTAGAGAAAAGTGACAGTTGGGGGGAGGATAGGGATCCTGTTGCCTGGGTGTAAGGGCAGATCTTATGAGATTATGATGGAAACACAATTTGAAACCAGAAAGAGGACAGGTGACGCCAAGGAGGCAGCATGATGTGTGGGCGGAGTGCATGGCCTTTGAAGCAGGACTGCTTGGTTGAAATCCTGACTGGACCACTTTCTGACTATGCAACTATGGGCAAGTTACATAAGCTCTCTGGTCTCGGTGGTTTGGTTTTATGATTGGGATAGAAATTCTTTCCTCATAGGACTGTTAAGAGTTAGGTAACATGTGTAATGCACAGAGCCTACTCTCTGACACATGCTAGGGATTCACTTAGTGGAAGTGATTATTATTGTATTAATGGCAGCATTATTAGGAGGCCTAATGACAGTGCTTTGGAAACATGCAGGCTTGGGGTTGATATTGAGGACTCAGGAGGCACCTGTTTCTACCTATTACTTGTTGGGAGTTTGTGTTCAAGCTACACAACCTTCCTGTGCCTTGGTTTCTTCATCTGCAAAAAGGAGATCACCTCCTGAGACATTATACAAATTACATGGGATAGTGCATGTTAAGGTTAGCACGTGGTGACCGTGTAGACAAAGTCAGTTATGATTCTCGATTAAGCATCTGGAACCCCATCTGAATATGTGGGATTCATCATTATCACCGCCCTCTCAAGCACAATGGGATGAGTGTGGCAATGTACATGAACCCCCAGGGATCTTGCTAAAACGAGTTTCCCACTCACCAGTTCTGGGGAGTCTGAGATTTCTGCATCCCCATCCAACTTCCAGGTGCTGCTGCTGCTGCTGGCGGCCCATGGACCACACTTCGAGTAGCAAGGCGTTATTTTACCTCCATAATAGATGTGCACATGGAATTTCAAAGAGGTCATGCTCCTTGCACCACTTGGCCAAGACTAAATGATAGAACTAGGATTCAAACAAAGGCATTTTGACTCCACAGGACCCTGAGGAAACCTGTTTGGGATCTGAAAAGTGTCAATAAATAAAGACTTGACTGTGGTCCAAGTCACTCCTGATATACTAACCACATTCGCATGTCTGAATCCTGGGAACAGTAAGCTAACATGGGATGAGTGCTACACATTCAAAGTGCATTGTCTTATGTGTCCTATCTGCTTCTTCTCTCTTTGCCTCAGTTGCCGCCTCTGTAAAATGGGTATAATAACGGTTCTTATGTCGTAGGATTGTGTGAGGATGAAGTGAGTTCTTTCCAGCAAGGCACTTAGAACAGGGCACAGTGTGGCACAGAGGTTAACCACATGACGTCCTCTGGAAGGAGAAGGCCTGGCTGTGCCATTTATTAGCTGTGTGACCTCTGGCAGTTGAAGTTCGCTACTGGGTGCCTTAGTTTCCCCATCTGTAAAAAGGGAAGGATAATAGCTGTTGCGAGGATTAAATCTGTTAGAATAGTTCTTGTTTAAGTGTTACTGTTATTAGTCTTTTCAAGAGACCTACGAGATAGTTACCAATGTCTTACCTGTCTTACTGACCTATAGACTGAAGCTCAGAGCTTAAGTTTGTTGCCCAAGGTCACGGAGTAAATAGCAGATCTGGGATGTGAAAGCGGGCATTCTGATGCTAGCTGGTTTCACTTCAAGTCCACACTGTTGTGGGTGGGGTGGGTGGAAGCTAGGAGGGGACTTCTCCTTCCTCCTCTCCGGCAGAGGTGGCTCCAGCCCATGGGAGTCCCCAGGGCACAGTGTGTGGACAGCACCCAGCACAGGAAAGGGCCTCTGGTGCAAGATGTGTCGGCAATAGCAGCTGTGGGAGCTCCTGGTGCAGGAAGGGTGCTGGATGCTTTGGGACGCCCGGGTATTGCCCGCCACCCATGCCAGCCTCTGTAAAGGCGGGCTCTGTGCCCATGTGGCACCCTCTGAGCCACCATGGGGGCAGTGGCAGTGAGGGTGATTGCTTCCGTGGTGCCTGGGCTGCACCCAGCCGGGGAGGCGGGCAGAGGGCTTGTTGATGAGACCATAAGACATATCTGCTAGGAACTCCCAGAAACCTCCAGGAGGGACTTTGGCCAATAATGCGTGGAGAGGAGAGCCAGAGAAGTACTGCTCACTGCTGGAAATGCTACTGCATTTTTATTTCCAGATTCTGGGGATAGGAGGAAGTGGGTCTTTGCACACCCTGGTTAGGTTGTGAATTCCTGGAGGACAGGAACCATATTCCATTCATTTCTGTGTTCCCCACAAGAAGTACCACACTGTCTTACAATGAATGTGGCTCTTCTGCTTACTGAATAAATTAACCTAAAGCAAGGTATGAAAGTGCTAATGGACTGAATGTTTGTGCCTCCCCCGCCCCCACTAATTCATAATACCCAGTGTGATGGTATGTGGAGGTGGGGCCTTTTGGAGGTAATTAGGTTTAGATGAGGTCATGAGAGTGGGCCCCCATGGTGGGATTAGTGTCCTTATAAGGAAAGGAAGAGAGCAGAACTCATACACTCTCCTCCGTTTGAAGTGAAAAGGCAGCTGCCTATGACCCAGGAAGAGGAGGGCCCTCATTGGAACCTGAACTTGGACTTCCAGCCTCCAGAACTACGAGAAATAAATGTCTGTCATTTAAACCCCTTAATCTAAGGTATCCGTTCTAGCAGCCTGAGCTGACTCAGTAGAAAGGGAGAGGCCAAAGGGCTAAAATACCTTTGGACAACCTGGCTAACACCGAGGCAGGGACCCAGCAGCACGAGGCGAGAGCGTGCAGATGCTTAGGGAGCTATGGTTGACATTCACCTGTCAGCTCTTCACCCTCAGCCCTCGTTTCCCCCAACTCTTTCAGTGTTTCTTCTAGCACTTTAACATGAACTCCATAAATAATATAATCTACCTAAATGCATAATTAAACAATAATATTGCAGGTTCTGAGTGTAATGTAAGGAAGAAATAAAATGAAAGTCATTCATGTATAAAATAACGTGACTTTAGGTATAATTTAGAGAAAAAATAGAATACAAGTCATTTATAACAAAACCATTTGTATTGTGATCAGGTTCAATGACACTAGCTGATGTGAAGGAAGAGTCAGTTGGAGAAATCTGAGTAAAGTCTGTAGTCTAGTTAATCACATGTGCCAATCAGTCTTCTGATTGTGATAATGAACTATAGTTAGGTGAGATGTTTCCATCGGGGAAGCTGGGTGATGGGTCTATGGCACTTCTCTTTACTATTTTTGCAGCTTATCATGAGTCCATAATTATGTCAAAATATGAGCTAAAAATGTTAAGAAAGAACTTGGAAGCTTGCACCTATTTGTAGATTCCCTGTGAATTTGACAGCTTCAAACACAGACAGATCCATCCTGCCAGACAAGCGAAATGCTCTGAGTGCTGTCCCCATTCTGTGATTTCATTTTCTGAAATAGTGAGCAATTCCTGGCAAGGTCCTGAACAAAACAGTGCAGTTTCACCTTGATTTACAAGAGATGAATTGCTGGAAAATTTGGCAATATTAAAACTTCGCAAAAACTTGCTTTGTGTTTCCATGTAAAAAACTGTTAGGTCCAGGGGCGCCTGGGTGGCACAACGGTTAAGCGTCTGCCTTTGGCTCAGGGTGTGATCCCAGCGTTCTGGGATCGAGCCCCACATCAGGCTCCTCTGCTGGGAGCCTGCTTCTTCCTCTCCCACTCCCCCTGCTTGTGTTCCCTCTCTCGCTGGCTGTCTCTATCTCTGTCAAATAAATAAATAAAATCTTAAAAAAAAAAAAAAAGCAAAACTGTTAGGTCCAGACTCAGATCACTCATATTAGGGTTTTCACATACATGATGGTCCAGTGGAATGTTCGAAACTCACATGGGGCAGGAGACCATCTTTGTTGTGCAGGGTTATCCTGTGTGTTTTTGGATACCGATCTCCCTGGACATACCCACAAAATGCCAAGGTAGAAAGCCAATCACTGGAAGAACCGACCCTTCCCCTTCATATGCAAAGAGCCATTATCATTATCATGAACGGGGTTCCTAACATGGGGCGGGGGAAGGAGGCTCATTTAGTATTAATTATCTTAAATTTGAGCCTATAATGCCAGGCTTCTCTTGTCCCTGCCACTCCAGGAAATGGCTCGCAACCCCCTCCCCGCATATGTTTCTTCAACTCTGTCTTCCTTTAGTCTGGTGCATGTCAATAACATTAAAGCCAGGTGCCAGGAGCTGACCTCCTGGATATAGCCGCCACGCTCCTGAGATGGCAATCATCCGCTCGGCTTGGTGCAGAGAGAGAGAGAGGAAGCCTAGCCACAGTTCCAAAGACCTTCCCCACTGTGCAGCCCAGCCCCATGCCTGAAACATACCTCTGCTCTCCAGTTAGGTTTCTGGAATATAGAAACTGGGTAGGACTTCCTGCCATCCTAATATAACCTCAGATAATGAACTGCCCAATCAGGCTTCACATGAGTTATAGGAACCTAGAGTACATACACTCTTCAAATCCATCACCTAGGATTGCCTGGGTGGCTCAGTCGGTTAAGCATCTGCCTTTGGCGCAGGTCGTGATCCCAGGGTGCTGGGATTGGGTCCCACATCAGGCTCTTTGCTCAGCGGGGAGCCTGCTTCTCCCTATGCCTGCCTTTCCCCCTACTTGTGCACGCGCTCGCTCGCTCTCTCTCTCTCTGACAAAGAAATAAAATCTTAAAAAAAAACCCCAAAAAACAAATCCATCACCTAAACCAGGAGTTGACAAACCATGGCCTGTGGCGAAAATCTGGCCCACAGCCTGACTTTATAAATAAAGTTTTATCAGAACAAAGCCATGCTCATTCAGTTATATTGTGTCTTGGCTGTTTTTGCACAAGAACAGCAGAGTTCATTGATGGTGACAGAGAGCAGATGGTGTGCAAAGCCTAAAATATTTACTTTCTAGTCCTTTACCGGAAAAGTTTGCTGACTCCTGGTCGCTACAGTCAACAGAAAGATCTGTCTAAAGTGTGCAGCCATGTCCTTACCCATCTCTTCAGCGATTCCCGATGATGACAGAGGAAGACTTTTAACATGGAAGGCAAAGCCCTGCACAGCCCGGCCGTGGCCACCAGCCAATCTCACTCTTCTCCAAACGGCGTGCTTTAGAAAACCAGCTTCTCTCTTGCAGTTCCCTTGCTCAGTGCCGTTTCTCGCTTCCTTGCACTTGCCAAGGACACGAGGCTGGCTTGGGATGGTTCTGGCAGGTGGAAGCCAGAGCACCTTTCCCAGCTCACCCTTGGACCTCTTGGCCCCATCCCTGGAGGCCGCAGCTCCTCTGTCCTTGAAACATGGTTTCAGTGTGTTCCTTGCAGCCTGGGAAGACCCTAAGGAGTGAGCATCACTCAGGAACTTGGCTCTGGGGTGAATAGAGCCCCAGCTCTATGCCTGTCACCCAGGAAATAGCAATGACTAGCCACTATTATATATCACCAGCTTTGGGCCCTGCCAAAGCCCAGATCGCTCCAACTTTCATGCGACCGTGAGGATTCAAGGGGAGAAGACTCTTCCCCCACTACCTGCCTGCTACCTCACCCCCCTCCCCTCTCCGGGAGATGGCAGGGATTTTTTTAAGGCAGGTGACACTATAATTTCAAGTGCTGTATAATTACTTTTTAGTTACACAGACACTTAATAGTGTTTCCTGAGAAAGGGGTTGTGTCCACGGGTCATTCTAGACCCCCTACTGACGTGAGTGTAACTGCTGCTAGTGAGCAGAGAGGTAATTAGTGGGCAACCTGCCTTCTGGTTTTAAAGCAAGCAGTCACCTGTGCTGTGCTCTGCGGGGGGGGGGGGGGCGGTGTCTAAAGGGCATTACTCTTGTGCCCAGTTGTACCCCAGGCTCTACCCTGCTTGAAAAGACCTGGTGATCCAATCCATTACAGGACTACTGCATCTCTGGCCGGGAAGGGAATGGAGGTCCTATGGTAAGCAGAGTGATGCCCCCCAAAGATGTTAACATCCTAACCCCCTGAGCCTGGGAACATGTTACGTCACGTAGCAAAACAGAACTGAGGCTGTAGATGAAATGAAGGTCGCTGACCTTAAAAGAAGGAAGATGGTCCTGGATTATCCAGAATGGCCCAATAGGGTCACAAGGATCCTTCCGTGTGGAAGCGGGAGGCAGAAGAGAAGGTCAGAGAGGTGATGGGACATGGACTCAGCCCACCACGCTGGCTTTGAAGAGGGAGGGAGGAGACCACAGGTCAAGGAACGCCAGTGGCCTCGAGAAGGGGAAAAAGCAAGGCAGCAGATCCTCCCCGGAGCCTCCAGAGAGGAACACAGCCCGCGGCCACCGGGGTTTCAGAGAGTGAGGCTCGTGGTAGCTCTCTAAGCTCCGGATCTGTAAAATAACACGTCCGTGTTGCTCGAAGCCACGAAGCTTGTGGGCATTTGGTCCTGCAGCCGTACGGAGCTAATGCAGGTCCCTTGTTTATTCCAGCTCCTTACTTCTCTGCAGCAAACCTGATTTCTGCTCATCTGGCCTCTGCTGGGGGACTTCCAGGAGCTCACTTAGCACACAGCCTGTCGGACACTGGTCAGCTAGCCTTTCGGAAAATCTTCCTTTGTGGAATCTCTCTCCCGTAGCTATCAGTGGGTCTGGGAAACCCCTTCCCTTGCGCTCCAGTTGTCTTGTCCGACAGAGCGGTCCGTCCCTGTCCCCACCCCTGGCCATAGGGGCTGGTTCGGGATGGCACACGACTCAGCCAGAAAAACCGGAACCAGGGGGACCCAATTCTTGGACTTTGGTGGGAGGCCAACCATTGAGAAAGAGACACTCTTCTCATGGGAGACGTGGGAACCTGAACTTGGGACAGGTACTCCAGCTCATCGCATTGCACATCTGCTGGTCCCACTTCGAGAAACACCGCATGGGGGGTTGTCTGGACTCTCAACCTGAATCCCATACATGGTCTAGTCCTGGAGGCAGCTTTTAACTAGGATCTCATGAAGGCAAGAAAAGTTGAATCTCCATGAGAATAAACTGTGGGTAGTTTTGTTAAACGTAGAAATATGTAGTGAATTAGGAGTAATATTATGGAGTCACCCCAACTTACTTGAGGTCTTGTCAATTAGCTGAATAGCCAGCCAGACTCCATCTCTGTCTCTGTCTTTGTCTCTGTCTCTTTCCATATTTGCCTCTCATCGTCTCATGCAGACACCCAGGTTATGGAGAACAAAGAGGTACCCAGTCCAAGGAACCCTCGGTGGCTCCCCCAGCCCTAGGACAACCAATGCCGTCCTCCACACCAAATGTCCATAAAGAGAGAGAAAATGGACATATTTTGAAAACAGAAAAGTTCTCCACACCTAGGAGGGTGTGTTTTTAATTGCTTCACGGCATCGTTGAGGACCAAGAAGTTTACCTGAAGAAGAGGTTTGGAAAGTGTTAAGCACCCATCACAGATATTATTTTGAAATAATTATCCTGTTATTGTGAAAGCAGAACCAATTCTGATCACCGGCCTCTTCTCCTTTTGCACAGGCTTCTGATCATTTCTTAACCATTGACATTCCTCTCTC
The DNA here is from genome assembly GCF_023065955.2 of Ursus arctos. Classification (NCBI taxonomy): domain Eukaryota; kingdom Metazoa; phylum Chordata; class Mammalia; order Carnivora; family Ursidae; genus Ursus; species Ursus arctos. Next base: position 24,687,758 of record NW_026622930.1, read on the forward strand.
TGCCGGTTTCTGTCTGCCTTCTTCCCCTTGAATGCCTCGCAAACAGGGAGATGCGATCGTCCCTGACAGCCCAGTTAGGGACACGGGACGGGTTAACCCAGCTCCGAGGCAGGCGGCGCACGGTTATCACTCCCCACGGGGGCTGGGAACCCCTGTCTCCCTCTGGGTGTGTGCGTGTGCACTCATGTGTGCCCCCGGAGCATAGGGAGAGGATCCAGTGATATTTCACACAAATGAGAAATGTTATTCTGCAGATTAAAGCCTCGCCAAGCCTGGTTTTGTCTTTATTTATGCTTTTCCATTTCCCTCTGCGCTGACATGGGTGCCCACGCCGGGGAGCACCGAAGGACGTAATTGGCGTGGTGAAGGATTGTCGCGCAGCCCCGTCGCTCCCTCGCAGGGCTCCCCCCCGCCTCTCCCCCATCTGTCACCATCTAATGTGACAAAGTTTTTATCGGGCATTGAGGCACAGGAGATTAAAAGTAAATACTGCAATCAGGAGGCAGCTGGGGAGAAAATGCAACGCATTTCACAGTAAGCTGCACAGCTCATCAGGGTAGCCTTGTGGCTCCAGGAGGCAAGGGTGGTGGTGATGGTGGGTGGGGGATGAAGGATTCCAGGTGGGGGCGGCCGGGGGAGACACAGGCCCCGGCAGTGGTGTTTTCACACTTCGGCCAGTAATAATAAAATGAGAGCAGCCGCCATGTATCAAGTGCCTCAAGATGATTGTGTAAAGTTCAAACAAGCTCCTTCTTTAAAAGAACCCGAAGGCCAGAGGGGTTAAGAAACACGCCTCGGGTCACACTGCTGGTGAGTGGCCAGGATCCCCTCTCTCCTCCCACCCCTTCCTGGCCTCTTCTTCAGTGAACAAATATTGGAGTCTGGGTTGGCAAGCTAAATGGTCACAGGAGAAATTTGGTTTTGTTGCACCTTCATGACCATGTTGCACCAAACCCTAACCGGCCATCATTAATTCAGTCCTATATTGCTCCATTTAGAATGTCAGCTCTATGTTCTGTTCGGTTTTTTTCTATTCAGTATCTCTAGCACTTGGAACATTCATTGCCTGGCATATAGTAGATGCTCAATGAATATTTGTTGAGGGGCGCCTGGGTGGCTCAGTCGGTTAAGTGTCTGCCTTCAGCTCAGGTCATGATCCCAGAGTCCTGGGATCGAGTTCCGTATCAGGCTCCTTGCTTAGTGAGGAGCCTGCTTCTCCCTCTGCCTGCCGCTCCCCCTGCTTGTGCTCTTTCTCTCTCTCTCTGACAAATAAATAAAATCTTAAATAAATAACTATTTGTTGAATGGTTGAAAGAATGAATGACTATTGGTCCAGTCCAATATGGTAACTAAAGTACGGTTCGTAGACCAGCAGCATTGGCATCACCTGGGAACTTGTTAGGAATGCAGAGTCTCAGGTACCACCCCAGACTTCTGGAATCAGAGCTTGCATTTCAACAAGCTCCCCAGGTGATTCATAGGCATGCCGGAGTTTGAGAGTCATGGGCATATATACAAGACCCTTTGTCTTGATGACCCAAGCTTTCTTGCTTCATCATCATGGGTGAAGGGAGGTTGAATTTCACATTTGCTTCTGCAGTAGTGCTTCATGCCATGCATCATTAAATCCCATTGTTAAATCACCACCATTATATGATCGTTCGGGGTGGTCTGAATCAGCCATGGATGGGCATCTGCAAATCCTTTCTTTCTTTGTCTCCCTGCCCCTTTACTTTTTCACCCTCTGCCCTCCCTACAGATCCCAGCTTTGTGGTCCTGGCCAATAGTGGATCCTTGAAACCTTCAGATTGGGCAGTGTCCTTGGCCATGATACTCTCTTGAAGAGTTGACCCCCTCTCACAAGGAAGAATAAAGAAGGTGAGGAAAAAACAGAACTCTGTCCTGCCAAACTTTGAGCCAAATAAGCCTTTAATTATTGCGGTTCATTGGAAAATAGAGTCATATGGCTTGGGAAACTGAGGCCCGGGCAGGAGGAGAGGTCCCATGTAAACCAATGACACCAAATACTGGGTAGCGTCAAGTCTTTGATAGGAAGATGCAGTCCTGGGCCAGATAAAGCCTACATGCTGCAAAATCGTTTCGCTTGTTGAACCTGGGTGTTGTCTCTCCTTTTCTGCTCAGGCTTGTGGGCCCCACTGCCTTGGGGGCAAACATGCACAGCTGTGACACTTGTCTCATGCTCCAACGTCTAACATTGCCATCCTCTGGCTGCCAGCCTTTCGATGATGTAGGATTAGGAGCCAAAAAACATTACGTCAGCTACTCAATAGCATCCATTATTACATTACCACAAGTAACTTGATCAAGTACTATACATTTAAATGTGTTTTTCTCATTTTAGTATTTCCAAAATTAGAATACAACTCAATAGGTAAGTACCTTTGATATATTGCTTTTATTTTAAAAACTTGTATTGAATTGATGGTGTGTGTTACAACTGATGACATCTTAGAGTTGAGAGGATATGGCATTAAGGCTCTGCTAGAATGGGACACACACAGCACAGGTGCATTTTGATAGATGGTCAGGAGCTTGGGAAATGTGGCAATGAGGATAAATTAATAAGCACTGAATAATCATAATTGATACTGCTTATTGGGGTGCTTATTTTATGCCAATTATGCGTTTTCTCTAATTCTTGAATAATCCCCACAAGAAGATAATGTGACTTTAATTTTAAACATATGCAGATTATAGTCTCCAAACTGTAGTCTTCCTCTTTCATAACAGCTTTATTGAGATATCATTCACATGCCATAAAATTCACCCTTTTAAAGAGTTCAGTTCATTGGGTTTTAGTATATTCACAGAGTTGTGCCTATAGTCTCTTTACCTGAATTTCTTAAGGATCTGATCTGATCTTCTCTTATATCTGCCATCATTCCTGCATGGTGGATTATTTCCTCATGTGTTTTGTGATTTTGGATTGTGAGCTTATCTTTCATGAGGCTTTATGTGTGAAAATCCCCTATTGATTGGATAGAGGCTGTGTCCCTTCAGAGGGGGACCAGACCCACAGGGTCCTGTGAGGCAATCGGTGGTTCCACTACCTGGGCCCCAGCCTCCGCCCCACAGAGTCACTCCATGTGGTTATTGAGGAATGCCAAAGACCGTGAAGCCTTGTGCATATGTTGGCATTGTCAGCAATACTGACGCCACTTCCATGAGGGTACAAGCTGCCCAAGAGTGGAGGTTTATTTTACTTTGTTCACCACTATTCCTCCTGTGTCTATATCAGTGCTAGCCTTGGGGAGTGTCCAGTAAGTAGCTCTTGGAGGAATAAGTCATCCCTTGGGGGTTAAAACAGCACATCTTTGGGTACCATTATTCAGCCTACTTCCGAAGGGATCTTATAATCTTTTCAGCTTTCTTAACATTATAGAAAAAGAAACAGAGGTCCAAAGAGGTCTCCTGGCATGCAGCCTCATCCTCTTTCTATCCTACCTACTACCCTAGAAAGGAGGGGCAAGGCTTGGTGGGGACAGAGTCCTAGCAGGTGGGACAGTGGGAAATGTCAGTTCACTCAGGAGTTTCCAAATAGTCCTCCATCTGGATACCTAAGCCAAGGATGGAAGGAGTGATGGTTCTGTTCAATTCACAAGTATTTATTGAGTACCTCTTGTGTACCGAGTGTTGTGCTGAGCTCAGCCACGAGAGGAGTAAGACCCAACACCTACCTAGGGGAGAGACCCCTGGAAGGGGCATATTATATGTTGGAAAAGAGGCACAAGCTTTGGAATAGGACAGGCATTGAGTTGGAATCCAGTTTTTTACTTACTAGCCATATGACCCTGGGAAAATTAATCTCGATGAAAATTTCTTCATTCATAAAATAGTAATTGTCATTAATTCTTTGTATTACATGGTGAGCATCAATCTGCTTTAATTTTTACCTAATCCTGGAACCAGCACTTAATTGTAGACTTTTAACTGACAGGGCTCCTGGTCTCAGTTTACCTACCTTTGTAATAGGGATGCCACTCCCAGCAGAAGGGATTTTAGGGGCTGAAGGAACGCTTGCTAAACACTTTTATGCTCAGCTCCAGCCACTTCGGCAAGAGCCCAGGAGGAGGCTGTAAACAGCCAGAGGCAGGTGAGCCCCAGGGACCCTCCCAGCCCTCCCTGTCTGCCTCCAAGGGGAAGCGGAGGTTCCGCTGTCTGTAACCCATTTGTGCCCCTGGCACCCGGGCTGGAAAGTTCCACCTTGGAAGGTTGTCAGGAGGACTAAAAGACATGATCCATGGCCGTGTTTCTTAACCTCTGCACTACTGACATTTTAAGCTAGAAAATTCTTTGTTGTGGGTATTGTTCTAGACTTCTCGTAGAATGTTTAGCAGGGTCTCTGGCTTCTACCCACTATATGCCAGTAGCAACTCCCAGTGGTGACGATCAAAAAATGTTTTCAGGCATTGCCAAATATCCTCTGGGGGCCAAAAATCAGTGCTGGCCGAGTGATATGGAAAAGCACTCTGTAAGTCTAACTGTGTAAGATGTCCTTCTTATAAGGAATTAGTATTATTATATTGCCAAATGCTGACAATACACTACCTTTGAGGTGGTGTGTCCATCTCCCCCCGCAGAGCCCAATGGAGATAGTCTGAGAACAAGTTTAAACAGGGAATTTTGGGAAAACCTTAGCAAACAGGCAAGGAAAGTGCTTTTGAACAGCCAGAGAGCACACCACACGCTGTAAGCAGTGTCTTCCGTGAGTGCTCCTGAGTTTCACCCCTGCAGACAGGGCTGGAAGAGGCAAGAGACCCCATTCTGGTCTCAGCTGTTTTGCCACCTGCTGGGTGACCCCAGGCAGGTCCCTCTCCTCTTGGGCCTCTGTTTCCTCACAAGATGGACTCTTGAGACCCCATAATATGTCCACCTGCTCTGACCCTCAGAATGGCCATGGATGGTTGAGTGTCCCTGCAGGCCCCTGGCAGAGAGCCAGTCTCCAGAGTCTCTATAGGAGTGTAAGCCCATCCGCGTGATGCCTTCATCAGGTATATCTTGAGTCCCATCTTGTGCTCGGCTGCGGGGGGCTCAGATGAAGGTGGTGGTGGTGGAGATACAGCAGAAGGCAGTGGTAGGCAAAACCAACAGAATTTGCTCTAGACCGCCCGTCGGTGATGTGGGAACGGAGGTGTCCTGGCTGGGTCCTAGGCTTCCGGTTTGCGAATGCAATGGCTGCCTTGGCCTGAGATGGGGAACATTACAGACGATCAGGTGTCTGGGGACCAGGGGCATGGTCAGTTTGGTTTTGACTGTGTTTAGTGTCTTGTGACTTCCCAACTTCCAAGTGGGGGTGTCAGCTAGGGAAGCAGACAGCCAACACTGGGGCGTGGAGGAGAGGCTGGGCAAGAGCTACCTGAGTAGTCAGCCTCTTGCCTACGGATGCAGCCGCAGCTCAGGGTGCAGGGGAGGGGCTGGAGATGCTATAGAATGAGATGTAGAGGCCTTGGGTTGGGGCCTTGCAGAGTGCCAGCAGGAGAGACTCATAGCCAGAGCCCTCCTCTCCCCTGCTCCACTGGGCGCCGGGCTGGCTCTGAGCCACTGCTGTCCTGACTCCTGACCTTGACTCCCCGGTCACTCACCTGAATAAGGTCTGTCTTGTGCACCCCCGAGAAGGATGCTGGTGTGGCCTACCCTCTGTGCTCTCACCCCTCCCCCCTGGACCCCCTTTGCGCTCACCCTGCAGGGACTCACTGAAGATCTGATTGGCCGAGGAAGCGTGCTTGGTCTGCACGGGGTTAGGCTGGAAGTATCAGGGAGCTGACTCCCCTGGGAGCAACCCTGGACTCTCCCTGATGACCTTCAAAGGAAGCCAACTGAGGAACCAGGTCCCTGTGGCCCACAGACCACCTTTGCCCCAAGCCCAGCAGGGGGGGCTGGGGCTAGTGGAGCAGGGCTCTTGTGTTCTTGGCAGTGGCCTGCAGGCCCACCCCCAGGATTTCACGTTCACATCCCCTTCCAGGGGCTCCCAAACTATGGCAGCCCCGGCAGCATGATCTCCCGGTTGTTTCCGTGCTAAAAAGCTGGGGCTGAGCAGATGAACGAGTGTCTGTGCCTGGCACTCGTGTGCGCACATGTGTATGTGTTTCGCTTCTGTGTGGTGTGCATGTGTGTACATGTACCTATGCTTTTTTGCTTCCGTGTGTTTTTGTGTGTGTGCGGCGGCTGCTGTCATTATGCTGCTAATGGAAATACTGCCACGGATCGCAACTCTCAATTAGCTCCCGGGGCGATCGCTGTGACAGCCAGCTACCGCGCAGCAAGGCCTAAAGGAATGAATTAATTTGTAGTACACGGCAGTTAGAGTCACCGTGTTAGCAACACACTCCACAGCCAGAGACCCTGATTAGAGGACCCGTGGGCACCTTGCGGGTCCCTGGGAGGTGGCTTCCTCGTGCGCCTGACCTGGGAAGGGGATCAGAAGAACATCAAAGACCCTCATTGGCCTCAGGACCACGCAGCCTGTCAACTGTCCAGGGCTGCGCATCGGCCCCCAGGGGAGGAGGGCCCCGGCTGGCACACAGCCAGCCCAGAGGCCAGGGTGCCAGGAGCTAGCAGGGGTGGGGAGACCTTGTTCTCAATCTCTCTGCAAACAGGACATGGATGCATTTGGCTGGAGTGGGGCCAGGTCTCCTCAAGGAGGCATTCTTCCCTGGTCAGCTCGGGGAAACCCTAGGGCACCAGGGAAGGATGGAAGCCCCCCACTCCTTCCATATGTTAGTTAGGATTCTTTCTTTTTTTATTTTTAATTGAGGTGAAACTCATATAACATACAATTGGCCATTTGAAAGTGTTTAATCTAGTGGCGTGTAGAACATTTATGGTACTAAGAAGCCACCCCCTCTCTCCAGCTTCAAACCTTTCTCATCACCCCATTCCCTCTATCTACACCTCTGGCTTTCAAAGGGAAGAAAAAGTCCAGTGCCTTACATTCAAGAATCTTCCTTAGGGCTTTTCCTCCTCATCGGGTCTTGAGAATATCATCTCTTATTATGTAGAATAATTGCTATAAATCACATACAGTGGGCTAGGCACGTTGCTAAATATTTTTGGACACATTATCTCATTTTCAACAACCCTGTAAAAGGGGTTCTATCATTGTCATTCCCATTTCACAGATGGAGATACTGAGGCGGTCGATGGTTCCCACAGTCACATGGCTAATAAGTGGCAGAGCTGGAATTTGAACCCAGGTCTGTGGGACTCCAAGTGCTCTCCACCTCTACGTTATGCTGCTTCCTATGTCATGAAGACCTCGCATTTTCAGCTCAGTAGTTCCAGGGACCTGCACACAGAGCCAGGCAGGCCTCATCAGACACTACCCAGGCACGCAGCCTCAGTACGTTGTTGTTATTATCTCAGTCGGGTAGTGGGATTTTTTTTTTTTAAGATTTTATTTATTTACTTGTCAGAGAGAGAGAGAGCACAAGCGTGGGGAGCGGCAGGCAGAGGGAGAAGCAGACTCCCCGCTGAGCAGGAGCCCAATGCGGGACTCGATCCCAGGACCCTGGGATCATGACCTGAGCCAAAGGCAGACGCTTAATTGACTGAGCCACTCAGGCTCCCCAGGGTAGTGGGATTTTTAAAGGAACATAGAATTCAAGACTAATGGAAGATGTCTTTGACCAACAGAGTCCTGGGTGAGGAGACGAGGAAATAATTTGTTTCTTGTCACTGCCTGTGAGTGATGTGCGTTTGTCACTGTTTTTCTGCTTCTGGCTGAGATAGCTGTTATTTTCTTCTCTCGTTAATGTCTTCTTGTAGAGGCATCATCTTTGTCCATAATCTAGAGCTCTGGTGAGTTCAAGCTCGTACTGGTGACCCAGTACAAGGAGACCCTGGCCATGCCCATGGCACCACTCCGCCCTTCCCGCAGGCAGAATGCAGCTGCTGTGCGAGCCACCGGGGGTTCCACTGACCCAGGGCAGCGTGCCTGTCCTCTGAAAGGCTCACAGACCAGCAAGGAAGGGGTCTGCTCCAGCTCCAAAAGGGAATTACAATATTCCTCAGCCCCATTTTCCTCAACTTTTCCTTCCTCTCCTTCCTCTTTCCTAATATCATCAAACCTCTTCAAACTTCTCCAGTGTGCTTCACCCACTCCCTCAATTTCCTCCTTCCCACCCGGCTTCCCCTCTCCTGCTCCCCTGAACGGGAGGCTACAGCATCAGTAAGAACACAACCACCGCGTCCAAAAGCCAGACCCAGCTTCCCAGCAGCACCCACACCTGCTGGCCACTTCCTGCTCATCCTTTGTGATACTTCTCCCCACGGGTCTCGTGACCTTGCCCCCTCCTGGCTCTCCTCCTTCATCCCTAATCACTCCTGTCTCCTGCCCCGGCTCTTCTTTCTCCTCATGCCCCCCACCCACCCAAATTCAGGTACTTACCAAAGTTCTTCTTTGTTAGTTTCCCGACCATTTCTACTTCTTCCCCTTGACGGGTTTTCTCAGTCTGCTGGGGCTGCGGTAACAAAGCCCGGTAGACTGGGGGCTTCAACAATGAACACTTACTTCTCACGGTTCTGCTGGCTGGAAGTTCAGGATGGAGGTGCCAGCAGATTGGGCATCGGGGGAGGGTTCTCTTCCTGGTTTGCAGATGGCCGCCTTCTTGCAGCGTCCTCTCCTGCGCAGAGAGACAGGGATTATCCTCTTCTTGTAAGGATGCCAATCCCATCCTGGGGGCTCTACTTTCCCAAAGGCTTCACCTGCACACATCATTGCTTTGAGGGTTGGGGCTTCCACATTTGAGCTTTGGGGGCACAAACATTCAGTCCATAGCATAAGTCCACTTGCTCCCATAGCCTCGAAGAGCATCTCAAGGCAGATGATTGTATGTCCATCTCTTCCTATCTCCCTGGTTCCAGATATACAGAATTTGGGTGTTGCCACCCTACTTCTGCAAAAATCTCTCCAAATCCAAGTTCTGAGCCTTCTAATCCAACCTGAACATGCAGCCAGAGTCATTGTCCCAAAGTTCAGCTCTGTGTCACTTTCCTGCTTGATAGCTCCCAATGGCTTCCCTTTGCCCTTGAACAAAATTAACACTCCTTATTATGGCATTTAAGGTCCCTCATAATCTGACCATAGCTACCTTTTAAGTCTTATTTTTCCACTACTTATTTGCTACACCCTTGACATGTTTTAAACCTCAAACCTCTTGCATATCTCACCTCTATAAGTTTGCTCATTTTCCCCGTTCTACCTGGAATACCCTCCCAAGCTTTAGAAAGATTTTTTTTGTGTGTGTGTGTGATTATAAAGTATATAGAAATTATAGTAAATGGCCAATAAAACCTATGGGGTCTATTAATTCAAGGCATGATATTACACAGAAAACACCCCACATCCCCAGATAACCTCACTTTAGAATTCAGCCCTATGGAGAGCTTGATTTTAAAGCACAACTTCGGGGCACCTGGGTGGCTCAGTGGGTTAAGTGCTGCCTTTGGCTCAGGTCATGATTCCAGGGTCCTGGGATGGAGCCCTGCGTTGGGCTCCCTGCTCAGCAAGGGGTCTGCTTCTCCCTCTACCCCTCCCCCCTGTTTGTGATCTCTCTCTCTCTCTCGATTAAATAAGTAAAATCTTTTAAAAAAATAAAATAAAGCCCAACTTTGGCTTATGAGGTATTTCCTATTACCAGAACCATTTTTTCTTTAATTCTGTGTTTTTTTCCACCAAGAACAAAGACATTCTCTTACATAACCTTAGTATAATTATTAAAATTAAATAACATCATAGTTATCAATTCATTTTACATTGATATGACACCAGTCTCTAATTCCCAGTTCATATTCACATTTCATCAGTGGTCCCTTCAGTACCTTTTTAGGTATCTTTCCTCCTCTATCCAGGACCCAGGACTCCAGGATTACATAGTGCATTCAGTTGTCATGTTTCTTTCCCTCTCCTTTGATCTGTAACACTTCTTCAGGCTTTCCTTGCATTTCTTGATCTTGGCATTCTTTTTAAGAGAGCAGGCCAGTTATTTTGTAGCACCTCATTTTGGTTTTGTCTGATGTTTTTTCGTGATTAGATGTAGCGGATGCATTTGGACAGGAACTTCACAGAAGTGGTACCGGTTCTTCTCAGTGCCTCCTATCAGGGGTCACATGATGTTGATTTGCCCCAATAGTAGCGATATTGACTGTGATCATTTGGTAAGGGGATGTCCCCCAGGTTACTCCATTGCAAAGTCACTACGATTCCCTCTGGAATGAATCAGTAATTTATGGGAAGGCACTCTGAGGTTATGAAAATATCCTGCTCCTCCTCAGACTTGCATCAGCAGGTTTTAGCATTCATTGATGGTTTCTAACTCCATCATCCCTTCTTGGTTATTACTTGGCATGCCACTACAGGGAAACACTTCCTTCTCTCTCATTGACGTGTTTATCTATTTAAATCAGTATGGGTTGGGGGACTCTTATTTTATTCCTTGAGCTATGATTCATTACTATTATTATTAATATTGGAGATCAAATTGTCCCAGATTTGGCCATCCCTTCAAAATGGTTTCCGTGTCTCCATTATTCTTCGAGCACACCTTATGGTCTGGCACGACCAGATGTTTTGGACCCCTCTGGTACTTTCCTTGTTCTAGAGCTGGAATCAGCTTTTTCTTCAAGGAGGCTTCCAGGCCCAATTCGAGTTCACTTATCTGAAGAGCAGTGGTGGACCTCAAAAAAACAATTGCCATGCACCTGTCCTTGTCACCGTGGTCCAGTTGGCATGTGTTGTATTAAGCTCTCGCAAGGCATTTGTGGTTTAATAATATATAGTAATAACGGTCATCTTATTTATTATCTACATCATTTTCATTTTTGACTCCTTGTGTTCACTTTTTTCACTAACGATTCACACACACACACACACACACACACACCAGAGTTATATGAAATGTAAACTACAGACTATCATACTGTAAGACAGATACTAGCAAAGTCTTCCTCCAGAGAACCAGATGAAGAAGCAGTCTAGACTAGTGGTCAGCAAACTACAACCTTCTCCTGTTTTTGTAAATAAAGTTTTATTGCAACACGGCCATACTTGTCAGGTTACCTATCATCTCTGGCCGCTTTCACGCTGCTCCACAGAATAGAGTAGTTATAACAGGCTGCGTGGCCCCCAGAGCCTCAAATATTTACTATCTGGATTTCTACAAAAAATGTTTGCCAACCCCTCGTCTAGAGGAGCAGATGTTGAGAATCCAAACCAATAAGAAGAGCTAAACATTGCTAAAATAAACGAGGACCTCGATGTCCATGAATTTAGGCTCCCGCATGCGACTACTTAGAACAGCTTGTGAAGTCAACATGTGAAGTGAAAATCACACGCACACAGTCAGACTCACCCTGGAAAGGCTCCTGAAAGTTGCCGTGTTGGAGGCCGGTCCACTCTTGCTCACGAAGGCCAGCACAGACAGTATTACCGGCATCTATAAATCCACATGGAGTGTTTGGACAACGAATAAAAGGTGCGTGGAGCGGCTCTGGGCGGCATCGCCAGCCCTGAGACCAGCAGGCTCAAATCTGCAGCGTAATCAAATGCAATTCTGAAACCGAATCACATATGGGCTGGCAGTGTTTACAGGGAATAAATGATTAAAAACCCTCGAGTAGCATTCCCCAGAAGCTCTCTCATTTGGAAAATTGCAAAAGGAAATTGAAGAGAAGTAGAAAATGTTTTGCCAACATTTTAGCTAGAAAAAAAAGCCCTCTTAAACATATGTTGAAGGAGACTTTATATTTTATATCGGTTTCTTTGCAAATTACCTCAAGTATTAGTGAGTGCAATAAACACCGTCTAAATATGAATGATTAGAAAACTGATTTGAAAGACCATTCCAAATATGTTTGAAATTCCACGCCCCGATTAATACAGTGACGAGACACTATTTCATGCCCATTGGATTGGCAAAATACAAGTTGAATTACGAGTGATGACCAGGGTATCGGGCGTTGAGAATGCTTATCCATTGCTGGTAGGATTAAAGTTAATAAACGCTCTGAGGACCGATTTGGAGTGACGAGTAAAGGTAAAATGTGCCCACCCAACCACCCCGCAATCTGTCCTGTGGTTAGACACCCCAGAGCAGCAGTTCTCAAAGTGGGATCCCAGACTCCTGGGGATCCTCGAGGTGCTTCCAGGGGACCTGCAAGGTCAAGGGTATTTTCAGAATAATACTAAGATGCTGTTTGTCTGTTCTGCTGTGCTGATGCTGGCACTGGCGGTATAAAAGCAATGATGGATAAAACTGCTGGTTCCTTAGCACGAAGCAAGGCGGGGGCCCTAAACCGTGCCAGCGTTCTTGTATTCCACGCTGCCATGCGCTTTGTAGGGAGAAAAACACTTTTCCTGAAGAATACTCTCGGTGGAGCAGTAAAATTTTTAATTTTTAAAAATCTTGACCCAGAGTCCCTGTCTTTATAATAGTCCGTGTGATGAAATGGGAATTGCACGTAAAGCTCTCCTGCTGAACGCTCAGGCACAAGGGTCCCCTGGGAACGCACGTGTGTCACTATCTCCGCTGAGAGATGAACTGGCCGCTTTGTCCACAGAACACGATTCTTCCTTGAAAGAACAACCGACAAACGATGGTTATTTGGGTTTTGGGATACCAAGCAGCTATTTTCCCAAAACTGAAGGGAGCCTGTCACATCAAGGAGAAACAACTGATAATATTTGTTGCCCGTAATAACGTTTGAACTTTCAAATGTTAGGACATGTAGGTCTGCCACGGTGAGCGGGATGGCTGCCCACTACTCAGGCTTTTCCAGGATCAGAGGTGATATCAGTGAACGAAAAGTTTTGATATTGTCTAATGAAGTGTGCTAACAGTATCTGGAAGGACTCGGTGAACCAATATTTTCCCAAATGATTAGTGTATGATGTTACAAAAATTATGAGTTAGAGATCCATTCAAAGTACAAGATAGATCAATGCCTCTTAATACAAGAGTACCAAAAGTTCCCTGATAGGGTTTGAGATTTCATGTTGCAGCTGATCTTTGAGAAATAATCACTTGTCGAGTTGTGGTGTATTATCAGAGAATACCCACAATTATCTGAACATTAGTGCCCTCTTTTCTGATTATGTGTCTGTAAGAGGACAAGTTTTCCTCATAGATTTCTACCAAAACAATGTAGTGCAGCAGATGCTAAAGAGATTTGTAAAAATGAAGAACATTATTCACCTCACCATATTTATCTTGGAAGGCAGTTATTTTTCATGAAAATATGTTATTTATATTAACGTGCAATGGGTTTGTTATTATTGTTTTAAATTAATTAATAAATAATTATTTTTAAAATTCTCAGATTTTCTTTATAAGATGGTAACTGTGATACCCGTTGATAGATACCCCTTAAGCAAAAGGTCTTTGAGGTCCTCAGAAATTTTTAAGAATATAAAGGCAATCCAAGTTCAAAAAGTTTGAGAAGGGCTACCCTAGAAATCAGTCTCTTCTGCAGGTACGAGGGAAAGTGTGGAGGGAAGTTCACGTGGCAGTGCTTGAGATAGTGGAAAACCTGGAAGGAACCCGTCTTCCATAAACTGTGGTCCAGTGAAATAATAGCACATGAATTAGCAGCAGAAATGAATGAATTAAATCTGTGTATATAAACATGGACAAGTTAAAAAAAAATCACAAGTTTTAAAAAGCAAGTTGCAAGAGACTATCAAAACACTTTGATACTATTTATATAATTTTAATTGCAAGATAAAATTATTGATGGAGACATATGTAGTCAATGTATTAAAAATATGCATGGGGTTTGCTCCTGGGGGCTCAGTTGGTTAAGCAGCTGACTCTAGATTTGGGCTCAGGTCATGATCTCAGGGTGGTGAGATCAAGCCCCGCGTGGGGCTCCATGCTGGGTATGGAACCTGATTGGGATTCTCTCTCTCCCTCTCCCTCAGCTCCCCCCGCCCCCGCCCCATGCAGGTGCACACTCTCTGTCTCTCTCTCAAAAAAAAAAAAAAAAATGCATAGGTGGTGCACCTGACCGGCTCAGGTGGTAGAGCATGCGACTCTTGATCTCAGGGTCACGAGTTCGAGCCCCACGTTGGGCATGGAGCCTACTTCAAAACAAATGCATGGGGATGTTTTACACATCACCTTCAAGACAGAGAGCACAAGTAAGCGAGAAAAAGGTAAAAGAGTGAGGCTTATACTCTATAGCATTACAAAATTTCTTCAAAACTGAAAGTTCTAAAGCAAATGAGTAAATGAGTTAAAGTGCATAAGAATTTTATATTGTTTTCTATAATTTTCTATATGTTTCAAATATTTTGCAATAGAAAACAAAAAATCTTTCTTTTCAATAAATGATTTATTTCAGAATAGAGGTAGATAATTTTGTTCTGTAAGTACCACTTGCTCCCCGTTCACACTAAATCAGGGTTCAACATGTACTTAAAGATTGTCAGCATAACCGGTGTTAATTCTTTCTCTGACTGGGGAGCCCTTTCACCTTTGCCTGGCCATACGATTGGGGAATAGAATGTATATGGGAAGCCTTCACTTTCTCTGTATTGTTTTTTTAAGATTCTATTTATTTATTTGAGAGAGAGAGAGAGTGTGTATGAGTGGGTGGAGGGAGAGGGACAAACAGACTCCCTGCTGAGTACGGAGCCCCATTCCAAGACCCTAAGACCATGACCTGCACGGAATGAAGTCAGATGCTTAACTAACTGAGCCACCCACGTGCCCCCTGTGTGTGTGTGCATGTTTTTTTTAAATTAAACTCTATATCCAACATGGGGCTCCAGCTCATGACCCTGAAATCAAGTCACGTGCTCTACTGACTGAGCCATCCGCGACACCACTGTCTGTATCATTTTAAATTTTTACTATAGTAACTTTTTATCAGGAAAAAAATTAAATATGTTTCCACTGGAAAATAGCAAAAAGTTATGTCTATTTTCACTTTCAAAATAGTATTGAGACCATGCTCATCATTTCACTATGGAGTCTGATATTTTTCATTAGACCCTGAATGATTTTTCTGTGTCATTAGTTAATTTTCAATATCACTGTTTTCCTGGCTGCCTAATATTCCACTGTGGAAAGTGCTATAAGTTTTGAAAAATCATTCCTGTGTTTTTATTCAGTTTGGCTGCTTCCAGTGTTTGGCTATTATAAACAATATTGTGATACATCTCAGTTGTATATAGGTCATCTTGACTTTTGATTTTGTGAAGGAGTTTGGAACATATCACTCCAAGGTACTCCACTCTGGCACATTGACTATTTTGAATTAAAGGCACTTGAAAAACAGCAAATAGAAGAAAAACATTTTAACTTTCCCTCTTTTTCTTAAAAGCAGGAGATGTATTCCCATAGGAAAGTTATCTTTCCTATACCAGTAGGAAGGTAACATTCTTATCATCAAGGACAAGAAGCTTGAGACAGAGAGAATTCTATCCAAACAGACCTTGTTAAAATAACTCTTAGCTTTCATTAGCCTGCCCACATAGTTAAGTTACTTTTCCACAATTGCCTCTCTTTATTCAATCTAATATGAAAGCAAGTGGGTTTCGCCTACTTTGGGCCTTCACTCCTTCTGCAGGCTCCCACGTCGCATAAAATGTGCACTTAATAACTGTGCGCTTTTCTCCTCTTGACCTGTCTTATGTCAACTTAATTCTCAGGGCCAGCCAAAAGAAACCCAGGGTAGAGATAAAACTTGCCTGCCCTACAATTATTTCCTGAAATCTTAGCTCTATAACTTCCCTGGGGCAAAGAATTTAGCCTGAGCCCCAGGCAGGGTTGGAATCCGTTCTAACCAGCAGCGATTTTGTCCCTCAGGGAACATTTGGCAATGTCTGAAGACGTTTTTGGTTGTCACAACTGGAGGGGGGAGAGGCTGCTGCAGGCACCCAGTAGGTAGAAACCAAGGATGCTGGGAAACATGCTATTATACGCAGGACAGCTCCCACAACAGAGAATTATCGGATCCAAAATGTCAGTCATGCCGAGATTGGAAACCCTGGAATAGAATGATCACTAATGTGCCTTTGGGCCCTGAAAATTCTTGGGGACTTCTGGAGCGACTCACTGTTTGAATGGTATTGGAGGAGGGGTCCTCTCCCCACCTTGGGAGCCCCCGAGGAGGATAGGCCAGAGCACAGAGTGTTTCCAAAATGTTCTGACTCCTCCAACTGCTAGGGATACTTGCGAACCACAGACTCTCCCGGGAGAGTGCTGCCCAGTGGGTTCCGGGCGGGCCCCAGGGATATGTGCCTATAACAAGTGCCCAACGTGAGTCTGACGAGAACTCAGGTAAGGGGGGTGGGTCCTACCAGCTCGCTATCAGAAGCCCCCAGGGACTTTCTAAGCAAGGTTGGGGGTGGGGTCCTGGAATCTGGGTAGTGGTGGTGTTTGTTTAAGTTCCAAAAGTGATTCTGATGAAACCAGCTTCAAAGTTTACATCAGCTTTGGGAGCGATCTGCGGGAGTTGCCTGAGCACTCATTCATTCATTCATTCGTTCATTTATATTCAAGGTGCTAGCATTAAAGAGATGAGTTCGACACAGAGTGCACCTGACTCAAAGATCTAATAAAGAAGGTGGACTCATTAGCAACTCATTAGCAATTCAGCTGCCTTGAGGAAGGTCTGAGCAAAATTCTTTGAGCACGAGGAGGGAGGGACCCACTGTGCCTGAGGGCTTCAAGGAGGAGGCTGGCTTTCAAAGTGGGTCTTTGAAAGAGGAGGGAGCTGTAGGGAGGAAACCCTGCATTCTTGACTGTGCAAGCAGTAGAAGGAGGTCTCTTGGCCGATAGACGAGGTAGCTGGTCCAGAAAGAGGATGGGAGGGCACTTGTCCTCTCCTGACTCAACACTCAACACAGCTGTGCAGCACAGCTGCATTTTCAAGCATCTTTGAAACTGGGTAATACAAGCAATATGCATGAAGTCTTGTTTGTCCAAAATTTGACATAATGCAGATCCTACTTTGTATCTATTTCTATAGGAAAATGAATCTTGAATTCTGTGAGTTTGAAATTAGGAGAGGTTTTCAGGAATTCGTCTCTCACATAAAATCTGGCCTGCTTTGGAGTGAGCACCTGCTGCGCGAGGGACCCCCGCTCTGGGTTCCAAAGAAGCAGAAGGCCCTGCCCCATCCTGGAGGAGCTCGGGGCCCTTGCAGGTCCCCTCTCCTATACCCCACTCCCTGGAAACCTTTGATGTGGGTCAGGCTGGGGAAAGGGCAGGTGGAGGATGCTGGGAGGAGCCTGGCCGAGAGAGGCAGTCTGGGGCCAGGCGGGGACAGGATGATGGCTGGGGGAGCTATACTGGCGTTTTCGAGAGGCCTCCAGAGCAGAGAACAGACAAGGGGCAGGAGAGCTGGAGCGGCCTGCCGACGGGAGACACAGTCGTCCCTTGCCGTCCCTCTGTTCTTGTCCTCAGAGCACGACTCTTGGCTGCGGAAGTCCTCCGTCAATAAGCATCAATTGAGAGTCTACTATGCGTGGAGCATTGTTCTGTGTCCCAGGGCCACATCTGGGAACAAAATACACAAGATCCCTGCCGTCATGATGCCTACGTTCTTGTAGGAGACAGATCACGAGCAAGATCAACAGGCAGTTTACATAGTGTAGCAGAAGGTGGTAAGTCCACTGGAGAAGAGTGGAGTCTAGAAGGTGACCATGCACATGGGTAAGCGCGCGTGAGGTGCGTGCTTAGCTGCACGAACTTTCAAAGGCTGTCAGGGAAGGCTTCTCTTTGAAACCTCACATTCCTGTCTCAAGACATGTTTACACATGTATGTTTGTATGAGCTTTTGCCATGCTTATATGAGTGAGGTTTTTTTTAAAGATTTTTTTTTAGTTATTTATTTGACAGAGAGAGACAGCCAGCGAGAGAGGGAACACAAGCAGGGGCGGTGGGAGAGGAAAAAGCAGGCTCCCAGCGGAGGAGCCTGATGTGGGGCTAGATCCCAGAACGCCGGGATCACGCCCTGAGCCGAAGGCAGATGCTTAACGACTGCACAACCCGGGCGCCCCTATAGAAGTGAGTTTTTTGCCACTGAAACTCCTCTAAGGGCAGCGACTATCTTGCCTCTGACATTGTCCACGGGACCTAGCACAGGGTGGGGCCCTTCGTGAGTATTCAAAAATACTCTCTGGATGAACAAATGAAAAGAAATGAATACATAAACAAAAATAGAATGAATGAAAGAAATAGAAAAAGAGTCTGGCTGTCCAGCTGTTTCGAATTTGGGCGTCTAGGCCAGATGTTACAGAGTCTTTGCACGTGTCCAGGCAGAGACCCTGGAGGGAAGAAAAGGAGGTGCCTTGGGAAGGGGAGAGCCCAGGGTAGGGCTGGGCCAGAGGGTGGGAGGGTACGGTGGGATGGGGTGGGGTGAGGCGGAGGGGGTGGAGAGGAGACAGAAGAGCTGGAAGAACAGGAGGGGAGAAAACAAAAGATCAATAAGGACCATCAGGAGGTGACAGCAGCCAGCCGGGGAGCGCTCCTCCCTTGATTAGAATTCATGAACTCCCTTCTCACATTAAGTCTTTATATGACACCTGGCCTTTAATGCAAAGCTGGCTGCGAACATTAAAAATTAAAAGCCGAAGGTAGGCTACATCCATCTCTGATAGCGCGGCTCCCCTCCTATCTGAGGTCTGCACAAAGCTATTACACATTGATAAATTATTTTGGGTAATAGCCGAGATATTACATTGTTTCTGAGTGAAGGTAAAATCTCTCCCTGACACGGGCATTTATCAGGAGTGCCTTTCATCTTATTTATTATGGGCCAGGTGAACACGGGACTGTGGCCAGCAGGGGTGTGGGCTGGACCCCCTTTCCCTCCCCCACCTCTCCTTCCTGTCCCTCTGGCTCTCCCTCCAGGGGCGATTGGTGGGCCTGTGACAAGTTAATTATTAACTAGAGATACACACTTCACCTTAAAAGGGGCAGGGGCTCCTGGGGAAGAGGGAGGCTTGGTGATTGAACAATCACGGGGTGGGGCGGTGGCAGACCCATCTTGGTCCCACCCAGTAACCGGACTCTAGGCCCATCCCTATCCTGCCCACGTCACCTGGGAGGAAGTCCAAACAGCCAGTGCCAGGTTCCCCTGGGCCCTCCCCACCCATTCCGACAGCGGGCAACCAATCACAGTCGCTGCGTGTTGGCTCTGGGAAGGGACGGAGGCTTGGAGGGTTTCACCTCTAGCCCCCTCCCAAACACACGCACCAAGGATACATCTTGAGAAGCCACTGCCCCCTGCTTCGGAGTTCCCAAACTAGTAATCGTTGCTCCTGCCCTTCCTTCCCCCTTGCCAACCTCCACACCCCCATCCCAGACTCCTTTGTAGAGTCCTCCGTGCTAACAGTTCCAGAACACAGCCTTTGGAATCCAGTTTGACTGTAGGCAAGTCATTTAAACGATCCGAGTCTCCGTGTCCTCAGCCATAGTAGGAGTGTAACAGTACTGCCGACCTCTCGGGGTCGCCGATATAAAGGGTCACGTCAGGACTGGCTGGGCGTCCATGTGGGGCCTTCTGGGTGGGGTGTGTGTGAGGTTGTGGGTTGACATACGTGGCAGACGCCCTGCCACACACAGTGACAGCTGCCGATGTGGGCCATTTGGTTTGGGGGCCTCAGGGGTCATCCGCTCATGTTCCCTTTTGGAAAAAGCCTTCCTTCTAGAAATGTTTGCCAAGTGCCTTTGTTTTCCAGGCACTGCGCTAAGTGCTAACTAGATGAGAATGAACATTGCAGACCGAGCTCCTGCTCTCCGGCTGTTCACCTCTGACGGCATTGGCCTGCTGTTCCCCAGAAGGGGAAAGCAAGTGCTGGGGATGATTTTGTCCCCGAGGGTAGGCCGGCTCGCTGGCCTTCCAGGCCTGGGTCTGTCGGCTTCGTCAAGTGTGTGGCACACAGTCCGTGCTCACTATCTTTGGAACGGATGAATGGATGGCCAAAGCGGCCGACACCAGTCCCCAGGGGGACAGGCATAGGCTTGCTGAGCCTCACCGGGCCCGTGGTACAGTCAGCTCTGCTTTCTAGCGAACAGAGGCGGCCAGCTAAGCTCAGGGGCTGGGCCATCTCAGAGCCCCAGGGAGGCAGGATGAGCTCCAGCAAGAAGGAAATGGCCCTTTGTTGCCAAGTGTAAGCCAGGCACTGCGGGCCCTGCTGCTGCCGGTGGAGCCAGCTGCCCGGTGACCAGACATCCATGGGACCTACCAACCAGCAGGAGGGGGAGGGGAAAGTCACCCCAGGACACACTCTCCCTCTGGGCCCAGCGTCCCATTCAACCTGGGAGGTGGCCCAGTGCGGAGGCCAGGTGCTCCCCGCTGTCATGTTCCACTAGCCTGGCCGTGCCTCTCCAGTCTCTCCAGGTCCCCCAGCCCACCCACTTGAACTTGGGTGGGACCATCTGACTGCTTCTCAGTTTTGGCTTCAGCCTTGCTGGCTGTCCTTCCAGTCTCCCAGTTCCATTCCCTGCCAGCCAGGACCAGCTCCACCCGTGCACCCAGCCATGCTTCCCGAAGTCCAGGAAGGATGCCTGGCCCCTGACAGTGGATGAACTTGGGCATCTCCGAGAGTCCTGGCACCGGTCTGTCTTCTTTGAGGATTTAGTTGTCAGGCTGAACCGGCTCCTTCTAGATGGGGGTCTTCTTACTGCGGAAAACACGAGTCTGAACCAGGGACTCCCAGCCACTGTCGCAAGCTGTTTTCTCTTCTTCCGCATGTGACATACCCTGCTGGCCAGAGAGTCAGTGCTGCACACTGCTGAGAGTGGGTCTTACTCCACAGGTGTGACAAGGCAGAATAAAGGCTGAGATGCTGCTGTAAAAAGAAGCTTGTGTCAAGTGAAGTGAAAAGAAACGCCTTCTAGGATTAGCTCCATGATGGAGTGATAAGTCATCATCGTCATCATTAGAAGCGGAGCCAACTCCGAGTGTCCACTGTGTGCCAGGCACTGTGATAAGCACTGTGTGTCCAGTCTCTCATTTAAATCTTCATAAAAACCCAGGAAGTTGGTTACAGAGGCTCCGAGGGATCAGCAGTGAGATGCAGAAACGGGATCTGATCCTGAGTCTTATTCTAGACCCCATGCTCTTAACCGTTACTCTGGAAAGGATCTTTGTGACCAGCCATTCCACCTCTTACACGAGGATCTGTACTTCCTTACTCTCCAGAGAGGGAAACCCATCGCCTAGAATCCGGCAGTGCGGGGACTGGATTCCGAGGACCCTAACTCCAAATCCAGAGCTTGTCTGTACTGCGCCCCCTGTTCACTAGGAACGGCTCTCCCTTCCTCTCATCCTGTCCCTCCAAGGCCGAGGGGATCATAGAGGCAGAGAGCGAGCCCAGGGCCAGGAGACCTGGGGCCGCGATGTGAGCAAAATGTTGCCAAACCGACAGACATTGCCTGGAGCCCCTGGGAGCTCCAGGAAGCTGGTTCGAGGGATGGAAGCCAGAGTCAGGTGCCAAAAGAGCCGTGGGAGGTAGGGGGTGTGCAGGGACCAGAGGGCCCAGGTAGGTCAGAATTCAAGAAACCCGTGAAGGCAGAGGCCATGAGGCCCTGTTGAGGACACTGTGGAACAGAGGCTGGCAGGGCCCAGGGTTGCTGAGGCAGGGAAGATCCCAACAGGCTGGAGTTGGAACCACGAAGGGGAAAGGCATCGGCAACATTGCGAAGGCAGGAGTTTGGGGTCAGCAAGGCCCGGTGATGAAAGGAGGCGTGTGTCGTAGTTACTCCAGGAGAAAACAGAAGCAGCCACATTAGTGGCAGCCACGGGGGTGGTGACAGGGGAGGAGGAGCGCTTCGTTGCACGACCTGCTTGGGTCTACGCAGCAACCTGAGAGAGCCTCGGCCTGGGCTCAGAGGGCTTCTTGGTTTCCAGGTGAGCGTTGGGAAGGAAGAAGATGTCCAGAGCATCTCAGAGGTCTTTTCTGAGCGTCGGATTAAATATTTTCCCTGTGTTATTTTCACAAGCAGCTGTTATAAATATTTAACTTGTATTGATCGCATGTTTGTCAGACTGGTTTTTGGTGGTTTTTTGTTTTGTTTTAATGGAAATTTGTGTTGAGACCAGACCACACAGGAGCTTGAATTTTTAAGGGCTGTTTTTGAAATCAAGGGAAAAAAATCAAAGATAATAAAAGGACATGATACTACTGGAGATACTACTGCTCCCTCTCTGCTTAATGTAAATGTAAAACTGGTTTTTTTAAATGTTAGTAAGGAGGGGTGCATGGTATAAGGTATCCGTTATCCTGAATTTACCTCTCATCAGGGCTTGCCTGGGTCCTCAGAAGTCTCTCCATCTCCAGAAGGAGTGCTACAACCCGGTAGGAAGTGTGTTCCCTACTTCCCACCTTTAAGAACCTTTAAGAACGCAGAGGCAGGCTTGGAGAGGGAGTTCCCTCATCAGATTGGCACACGCATCACAACTATTCAGGATGCATAAGCCATCTACAGTCTACAGTCTTCGCTAATTCTGCACGTTCCTAATCTTAGCAATATTTCAAGCAGCTCGGTTTTAGGCTTGGCTATTTAGAGTTAATATTGCTCTGGGGGGAGGGGGGTGTGAGGAGGGGTGATGAGTTCCTGCAAACCCAGTCCCTCTGCACCCAGAACTTGGTACGGGGGCAGTGGTCAGAGGGAAACAGAGGGAGAGAAAGATATCAAGTGTAGTAATCAGAATGAAAAATGGAGCCGCGGTTACTTTAAACAAGAGCTAATTCATCACAAGAACGAGTGGATAAGTAGCTGAGTTTCAGGCGTTCAGTAAGTTCCCCGTTCTGCTCCAAAAATTATTCCACCCCTGTCTGCATGCTCCCATAAATCATCCCTTCTTCACATCAGCTCCGATTACCAATTACTCCTGCCTGTAACACGCATTCCTTGCCCAACACCATCTGATGGAGCCCTGCCTTTTAATTTTACAAATGCCTTTCTTCCCCCCACTTTTTCTTTCTTCTTTCTCCTCCAGTCTCTCCCCTACCCCAGCCTACCATTCTCTCCCCTTCTCCTTCTCTCCCTGTCCTCTGTCATCTCTTACTTGCATAAGGCCCCTCCTCTTCCCCGGGGCCCCTGCCCACCTGGCCATCTGCAGTGGTCCCTTGCGAAGGGAGGGAAAGCCACCTTGGGTAGCAGTGGTCCCCGGAAGGCCTGGGGAAGGCGTGGGAGGGGGACGTGTTGCATCCATCCCCGGCTTGCTTCTTGGTCTGTAGACCTGGATGGAGTTTGAGTCTATGGTTCTCACAACCTGTTGGAAGGGGCTATCGATTGTCCCTATGGGGACAGCTTTACACCCCCACCTCGTTCCCCCTCCAGGCACCTGCCAGTGAGAACAATGGTCTCTGTGAGTATTTACCGTGGTTTGTGTTGGCTATGTGGGAGCACAGAGGTACAGTCTCTGCAGGGCTCTGAAATCCCTTCGAAGAAGTTCTGCCTTCTGGCTCAGCTTCCACTCCTGACCCAGAATGACCCGGCACTGCGATCCCCGGGCTTCAGTATGACTGGGGCACTTTCGCGTTCTTTGCCACATGGACCATGTGCTCTTAAAATCAGCTGTCAGTTGATTTTGAAACTTAACTTTGACCTAAGCAAAAATTCATGAAGTCATGTGTTTGAAGTGATAGGTCTATTTTCCCCGGTACCTGTGAAAATAAATGCTTAGCTACTAACCAACGAACGTAGCTCTATCAAGCAGCATCTGCCCACATACTACACGTTAGAGCTTCACCCTCTCCTGTTTGCTCAAATATGTGCCCTGATGGCCAATGTGGGACTGAGACACAGAAGTCAGAGTAGCTTGGACCTCCGAGATTGTCACTGCCCATTCCAGGACCACCTCCAGGGACCAAATCAGGAGGCATGGCAGAGGTCCAGAAACCTGGAGTTGGAAAAGTCCCCCTGGGGGCTCCTGCCCCTGCTTTTAGAAATACGAGTCTAGCTGTACTTCAAGCCTAATTTGCTTTGTGACCTTAGGAAAATCACTTCTTTCTCCATATTGTAAGTGCTTGAGCTGGGAGAACCCTAGCTGTCCTTCCTACCTTATGGAGGTCAGAGAAGACCCCAACTGGATGAACTAAGCGCAGGATGGATTTTGAAAGGTGCCCAGCTCTGTTCAGGTGGGATAGGGATGCATGGCTTGCTTCCTACAGCAGCTGCATGGGGATGGGACCCAGCCCCGCCCACCATGGGCTTCCGCCTGCTGGCCTCACATCCCCACTTGGCCATCTGTTTTGATCGGCTTTGAAAACTAAAGATTCCTACAGGCTTGGGAACCGCAAAAGTGGATTCCAAGTCAGTTCCATGATGGTCATTTAAATCCAATTGTGCATGGGGCATGGAGATACCAAAAGTCACCTGGAAGCCCAGGGTGGGCACCAGGGTGCTGCTATGCAAGGATCTAGTGAGCGACATTTCAAGAGGCACACACTCTCAGGGTCCAGCCCTGCTCTTGCACAAATGCGAGAGTGAAGGCTTCCTTAAATGCTGTGCCCTGGTGTCTGCCTGCCTCCCCCGAGGCCTGGCCCTGCAGAAGCCACAGTGTTGCTGGATGCAAGTCCGTGAAGGCAGGGTGAAGTCAGGGGAAAGAACCCATAGCTAACTGAACATCCAAGGGAAAAGGCACTATGCCGGGTGTGTCCATGCACGTCAGAGCATCATTAGGTCATCTTACACCCGAGGACCTATGGGCTTAGTGAGGTAGAAGAACCTGCCCAATAAAAGGAGAGGAAGGAAGGAATGAGAGATCTGGAATTGCCTTTCTCACCCAGTGTTAGTTAAAATAGAATTGTCCCACCTCATGGATGAGGCCGACAAGACCCCGAGCCCTCATGCGTTCTCCGCATGGAATCATTTACCACTTTGCAGTCGCTCATTGCCCAGGAGGGTTTTAGATCACTGGTGCACACTTACACCCCTCACATCCATCCGCCCATCGAACATGACCAAGCAGGCATCCGTGCAGACACAGCAGAAAATTTCAAAGCCTCTTTTTGGGGATCTGAGAAGCCAGTTAGGAGACAAAAGTAGCTAGTGATAATAAATGAGACCAAAGAAAGTAAAGAAAGGAGGGTCTCAAGTATAATCAATGGGAAAGAGACTTACTCCAGAAAAGCAGGCTGAAGATGATTGTCAACAGACAACAGAATTTAGCCCTGAGCTTCCCTGGTAAATACAGCAGCTGCTGTTACCCAGTAAAAGCACCGTGCTGATCGGACGAGAGGCACTTTCTCTACACTAAACTGTTACGCGTGATTTGTTGCTGAGAATCTTTACATAGGGGGCACTGACAGCAGCAAAGCCAAAAATAATAATATAGTAATAATAATAATAATAATAATAATAATAGCTACCATTTATTGAATAGGTACTTCCAAATGTGACTTAATCGAATTCTCACAGTTACACCGTGAACATTATTGCAACCCTGTAAAAGTGGGAAACTGAGCCATCCAGCAACTTGGCCACGATCCTACAGTCGGAAGTGGCAGGTGGGATAGAGAGCAGGTTTTTCCAAAGTGGCCAGTTTCCCTTGGCCGCTCCGTCTGTAAAGTCAAGGCAGCCAGTCACAGGAGGAAAATCACCTCTAATTACTGAAGGGAAGTATTAAATAAGTGACACAAACATTGTTAATTCACTGTTTCGCCCCCCTGCCCTTTTATGTCGTAATCAATCTTGGTTGATGGAAAGCAGAATTTCTTCATGTCCCCAGTTTATTGAAGTCCTCGCTTCCTGTGTATTCGGGGTGCATAGAGCTGCGGGGGGAGAGCTCCCACCGCGGAGGGGGGCACAGTAAGGGAGAGACCCAGCGTGGTCAGGTGCCCAGGAGCATCTCCATGACTGGGTGCAGTTTGAGTGAGGCTCTCTGGAGCAGTGGTTCTCCAGGTGTGGTCCAGCACCAGCACCTGCGAACTCAGCAGATCCGTGATCCTCGGACCCCATCCCAGACCTACTGAGTTGGAAACTGGGGTGGAGCCCTGCAATCTGAGGTTTAACTGGGTTTAGTAGTTTTCGATGGTGGCTGCGTATTGGCACCACCTAGAGAGCTTTAAAAAACACCCGTGCCCATGTCTTACCCCAGGATGCGGGATGTGGCCGGGCACTGGGAGTTTTTTAAGTTCCCCAAGTGATTCTAGAGTGCAGCCAAGGTTGAAAAGCCCCAGTTTAGAAGTCAGAGGACCCTAGGCTTCACCCCAGATTGGTGCCCCCCAGTGACAGGATTGGGGGGGGGTCTCCCACTGGTCTCAGTGGCCAGTTGTCAAAGTTGTCACTTTGCTCTGAATATCATCTCAGCTTGAAGGGTTAGAGTTAGGGACTGGGAGTAAGGAGGTGGTATGCTATCAAGAAAAGAATCTGCAATTGGAAAGACTTTGGAGCCTAATGCAAATGCTGCATCCACCACTGATCAGCTATGTGACCCTTTCCAGCCTTTCTCTGATCTGCAAAATAGTGGGAATAACACCTGCTTCCACCGCTGTCAATAAAGCCCCAAGGGCAGTGGCTGGTGGTGGGCTGTAACTGACCAGACAGAAGGCATGGTTTTTAAAAAATGGAACCTGGCCAAAAGGGAGTCATGAATATAGGAGCTCCACTGTGACCCACAAGGTCAGGGAAAAGGGGAAAAGTAAATGATGATGTTGCGAGTAGGAAAGAGGCTAGCAGAAAGGGGAAGGTAGCCTCGAGCCTGTCCCGTGATGGTAGAAGTGTTCAGAGGAGAAAGGGTCCCCTGGAAACTGGATTCACGTGCTGGTGTGGTAAGGGTTTGGGATAAGACCAGCAATAAGCAGTGTATGAAAATGTGCATCCTGGGGGCGCCTGGGTGGCTCAGTCGTTAAGCGTCTGCCTTCAGCTCAGGGCGTGATCCCAGTGTTCTAGGATCGAGCCCCACATCAGGCTCCTCCGCTATGAGCCTGCTTCTTCCTTTCCCACTCCCCCTGCCTGTGTTCCCTCTCTTGCTGGCTGTCTCTCTCTCTGTCAAATAAATAAATAAAAATCTTAAAAAAAAAAAAAAAGAAAGAAAAGAAAAGAAAATGTGCATCCTGGCAGGAAGGGGAAGATCCAGCAAAGGAACTGTTGGGATGTCCCCACTGGGGATGGGGATCCAGGGGGCAGGAGCCAGGGTCTGTCTGCATCCTGAGACACAGGAAGAGAGCTGTCAGCAGGTGCAAGACACAGTGACCAGGAATGGGATCCCATAGTTGCCAAATTAAGGTTCTCAACTAAGCTCTGGTCCATCAGTGAAGGCAAGACAAGACCCTTGCGCTGTGGTGTCGGGAGCCCCGCCAAGGCGCTGTGCCCTTGGGAGCATTTGCATGTGACACCGTAACCTTGGTTCAGGTTGCCCACCACACTTGTTAGGTTAGTTTGAGGTGAAGAGACGTTTCTCAACAGGCTTACCTTGAGCCTGGCTCAACCCTTCTCTCTCCTACTCTCTCTCTCCTTCCTCTAGGAGGCCAGGGTTTGGCCTCCAAACTGGCAGGAGATTGAGGGTCAAACCTGCCCTCTTCCTTATCACAACAGATGCCTCTGCGAAGGGATTCCGCCTCCCATGCCTAAAGTGCTCCCTAGCTGACTGCACCCCTGGCTGCCTCACCCCTGCCGGGGCCACTTAGCTGTGTCCTGGGCTCTGGGACTAAGACTGTCTCTGGACAGGGCCAGTGTCAGGGGCTCGCAGCTCAGATGGCCAGCTGCGGCACAACAGACGGTCCTGCTGCCGACCTGGTCCTTAGCTGGTGTCCTGGCTCCAGACACTTTCTCCCTGACCAGCTGTGGCCCACTCCAAAGCCTCCTCCACGCTGTAAGAGCCTGGCTGAGCCACGGACACGTCCGTGACCCTTTCCCGTGGCTCACAAGCCCACCTCCACCCTCTCCCACCATCTGCCTCGTAAGTCACCATTTGGTCCCCAGACTTTTTGGGGTTCCTGGCTCATTCCATGCTCTACCCATCTCTATGCCTTGATTTGGGATGTCTTAGCCACATGATATGCCTTCCCACCCCATGTACTACTTCCTTCCTCTTCTTCCAATTGACTCCTGCCATCTGCAAGAGTCTGCTTGAACTTCACCTCTACCGGGAGGTTTTCTTGACTCTTCCATAATGGGCTATACCTTGGCATTTCCCAAAAACCTTTGCAAAACTAGACCGTAGGATGTGGATACATATTGCCAAGTGAGTCGTTACAATTCATTAGAGTCGGTGAAAATTGTTCTGAACCTGGTGGGTGTAAATGAGGGCTGGGATAGGATGGAGGTGCTGGGTCTTGAGTGATCTGGGAAGGAACTGCTCTCCCCCAGAAATGGGCAGGAAAGCCACAGGGGGGCTACCGGTTCAGAGGGTGCTCCAGGCATGGGGGGGTTCAGGAGACTGAGCCCCTCACACAAGCCCCTTGTGCTCAGGGCAGTGGAACCTGGGGGAAAGGGTTAGGCCGTTGACATTTCCAAGTGCTTTTCCAAGGGAAATGTTAGGCGAGTCTTACACTCCCTGCCCCCTTTTTTCCGTTCCCATTCCCGATGTCAAGTTCAGGCTCTCATCATTCATTGAATGACCTCCTTATAGCCTTCGTGAGTATCATCTCTGTGCTCTATGAATTCACCACAAGCCCAGTTCTGTTCTATTGGCTTTACAGGTATTAATCTGTTTGATCCTTACAAACCTTTGTGCGTAGGTACCGTTATTGTGTCCATTTTATAGATAAGGAAACTGAGACACAGAAAGATGCAATAACTGCCCAGGATTTCATAGCTGGGCAGAGCAGAGATTCAAATTCAGACTGTCTGGCTTTGGAGCTTAGTTTTTAACCACCCTATTAAACCTCCTTCAACCATCCTTCCGTTTCCGCCAGGTGGCACGCTTGGAATGGGATGTGGCAAGACACTAACAGTTCTCCACCAGGTATCTAGTCTCCATTTCATCCCTGCTACTAGAACCCTGATTTTATTCAGGACTGAAACTTATCACATTAAAAATATTCATTTTCCCAGATTTCTTTGCAACTAGAGTGATCAGGTGACCAGGTTCTAAGTAATGAGAAAAAAACTACAGGATAGGGCTTTGAGGGAGACTCTTTCTATCCAGAAAGATGCCCAGCAAGACTAAATGGGAACAGAGTCAGCTGGCACAAGCCTTTCTGCCTTTGCTCTTCTTTCATTCTTTCTCCCTGGAACATGGTAGAGAAATCTGGAAGTGCAGCAGCCATTTTACAACCATGAGGATGAAAGTCACACATCAAGAGAATTAGAGCCTGGGTTTTGATGATGTCCTTGGTAGCTGTGCTAGCCCTGGACTACCTTCCTCTGGACTTCTTGTTACCTGAGGAAGATAAAAGCCTTAATTGGCTGAGCAACTGTATTTTGGCTTCTGTTACATGCAGCCAAATGCTGTACCTTATAATAAACACCAAGGATCATGCATCCTTATAGGTTCACCTTCATGGTCAGTCAAAATAGCTCACTATCACCCACAGCAGTGTCCTTAAACGTGAGCTTGCAGCAGAATCACCCAGAGGGCTTATAAGAACTTGGTTGCTGTGCCCTACCCCCAGAGATTCTGATTCCGTAGGACTGGTGTGGGGCCTGGGGATTTGCGTTGCATTGCTAACAGACCCCCACACGATGCCGGGGCTACTGGTGCAGGGACCACACTTTGAGAACCACTGCCGTACAGAATGGGGCTCAAACTACTACTTTAGGGCCCTTAACAATCTGACCCCAACTGCTCCTCCAGCTCTGTCTCTGTCTCCCTGAGTCCCAGTCCCCAAAGTGCCCTATTTTCTAGCCACACCAGGCTGGAAAATTCCCCCAGCACCCCCACACTTGCTCACCCCTCCAAGCCTTTGCCCAGGCCAGCCCCTCACCTTGCAATGCCCCTTCTTCCTGTTCTTCTGCAACCAAACCCTACTTGTCCTTGAAAGCTCAGCCTTCTTCTCTATGATCTGTTCTCCAACTTCTCCTGAGAATGAAATATTCTTCCCACCAGCACCTTGCTTTTTATCTGTTCTAGCATTTCTTTCATTCTGCCTGGAATCATATGCAGTTGTTTGCTTGCTGTCTTCTCACCAAGATGAGAGTTCCATGGGGCGGGGACCAGATAATAGTACTCAGCCCTGTAACCATCCCCTTTGACCTGGCTCAATGCTATCAACATTGAAGTTCCTCAGGAAAACCATCAGTGACAGGAGAGCATTTGGGTGGGGAAGAGCCTTTCTCCAAGCAGAGTTAGTGCTTTCTAAGCACGGGACATGTCCCCGAGCACTTGCTACATGCCAGGACCTGGTCTGCTTGTACAGTCTCACTGAGTCCTGCCATAGGGTGTGAGAGTAGATTCTGTCATCCTCCTTCTAGATGAGGAAACTAAGGCACAGGCAATTTAAGTAACGTCGTACAACCAGGACGCAGAGGAGGCAGGATCTGAACCAAAGCCTATGAGCTTAACCAGGCATTCACCCACCTCTCAAGTGGAAACACCAGACCCATCAGGTCAGGGACAAAGACATATTAGCGAGAAAGGTGATCCATTCCTGAATGACTGGGAGGTGAGTGACATTAATCAGGGTCCTTACGTGGCCGAGAAATGAACTACCTATTAAAACCTGTCTTTAATAAGAAAAATAAAGTTAGGAAATGGGTGCAATTAGTAAGTCATAATAAAAAACAGGTAAAGGGTCACTTAGAAAAATTAAATGCTAGGGAGATACATAAATCAGGGGGTCCTATGGCGTGCAAACTGAAAGGTCTGGCCAGAATTAGCTAATGAACTTGAGGGACCCTTGACGTCTACTTTCAGAAGTGAGAGTGAACCCCGGGGGGCAGCACAGAGAAGGAACACGCAGGACTGGACATGAAAAACAGGAAGAAAACCGATTCCAGCAATTTTCCCCCAGGGAAGCCATAAGTTCCGTTTGTAGGCAAGCCATAGAACAAATTTTATGATTAAAAATTTACGATAAATCTTATGAGTAGAAAATCCAGTAAGCGGCTGGAGGGCAACAGAGGCCTGAGCCATAAACTGAACTGGCAGGTTTACGCAGAAGGCATGCCGGGAAACCATAACGCTGTTTTATTCTAACTAATTTGTAATATTAGTGGGAAGAGGGTGCACCGAAGATTTAGTGCTTTTTGATTTTTAGAAAAGCCTTTGATTCAGTGTCTCATGAAATCTGACTGGCAAAATTAATTTAAATTGGCATGGACAGGGACCGTCTCAGGGATGGAGTTCGGCTGAAAGCCTATAAACAAAGGTGTGATGAATGGGAGTCACAAACTGGAGGGGCGAGGGGGCGGGCCGGCCGCCGCTGACAGCGTGAGTTGAGCAGAAGCGGGTACCCCATCACAGTGATGGTCTCCCTGAAGATGAGGTTAATGACTGATCAATTAAATCTGCATGTATAATTTAACCAGGGTGACACAAACGGGGTTGGCAGGGTTGGGGGCGGCATTGAGAGACACGAAAAGGGCAGAATTATTCCCAGCTAACGGTGTGTGCTGTGTTGCGGGTGCCTGAGACCTGAAGACCCAAGGTCCACCTGGCAGGAGAAATTGAGTCCAGGTAAATTTCTAGTAAGATCTTCAAGGGACGAGGACACACACCAGTAGTTAAAGCTGGAAGGGGGTGCCAGTCACAGAAAATCTGCCTTGAACAGTGAAGAAATTAATCTCATGTATAGAAATTAGAGACATGGGGTTAGCTTCAGGCACAGAATGATCAGGGCTCTGACTTAGTTTCTTTGCCATTTGCTGACTCTGCCCTCTCCCACATGTTAGTGCTGTCCTCAGGCTGGCTTTGCTCAAGATTACAAGGGGTGAGTGCCAGTTCCCAAAAAGATACGTCCCTGTCCTGGGACCTGTGAATACAATCTTATTTGGAAAAAGGGTCTTTGCAGATGTAATGAAGTTAAGGATCTTGAGGTGAGATCATCCTGGATTGGCCGTGTGGGCCCTAAATCCAGTGACAATTTTCCTTAAGACATGGAAGAGGAGAAGACAGAGGAGGAGACCCCGTGAGGGCAGAGGCAGAGACTGGAATCGTGCGGCTAAGGAGTGCCTGGAGCCATCAGAAGCTGGAAAAGGCGAGAAGGGCTCCTCTCCCAGACCCTTCGGAGACAGCGTAACCCCGCCAACACCTTGATTTTGGACTTCAGGCCTCTGAACCGTAAGAGAATAAGTTTCTGTTCTTTTAACCCACCCGCTGGTGGTAATTTGTTACAGAAGTTTCAGGAAATGAATACAGCGGCTACTAGGAGGCTGTGTGCTTCCTCGCGCCCAGGCTGACCAGCGTTGTGTAGCTTTCTGGTTAGAGTGAAGCATTGACTTTCCCATAAGCCCCAAGCAAGCCTCTCGTCACATCTCGCTGACTAACGTTAGCCCAGCCTTGCCCCCGAATCCGTCACAGGCAAGGGCGTCGAGACCCTATGGCGTGGCTCGCACTCAGCAGCTGGGTGGGATGGGGCGGCACCCTGTGGCTAACTTCTAGGTAGTGGAGCCTCCTAGCCTGTGTCCCCCGTGAGCTCAGGTGAGGTGGGGCGTTGCCTACCAGCCTCCACGGAGAACACGCAACGTGAACGAGAAAGGATCCCTTCCTCTGTGCTCGGGTACCACTGAGACCCGGGCGCTGGTTGTTACTCAGGCTTCCCTGACTAATACAGAGGTCACTGTGTGATCTGGAAGGGCTGGCCGAATTTTGACGGGAAGGCATGAGAGACAGTGCAGGCAGGCAGAACTGTGTGAGCGAGAGATGTGGGGACAGCCTGTTTTGGGAAAGCGGTGGCTGTGAATGAGGAAAGAATTGCTGGAAAGAAGGGCAGGGCCCGCCAACGAGGGACAGTGGCTTTCCAGTACCGTTGGCATGAGAAGCAGAGGGAATATGGGCGCCCAGATAAATTTAAAAGGCTGTTGCCAAAGCCCAAATAAGGGTGAACAGGACCTGACCCAGAGAGGGCCGTGAGAATAACGATGGTAATAGTGATAGCTGGCATTTATTAAGGCCTCCTGATGCTGTGGGGACTGAGCCTGCGTCTGCGGCCAGACAGAGCCTGCTGGCAAGTGTGCCCAGAAGGAAGTCGCCGAGGTGCTGGGAGACTGAGTGCTGAGGGAAAACGCGCAGGCCGTCGACACTCTCTGCGGTGGACGGTCCCCACGGGAAAATAAGAGGCGATTACCGAAAGCAGAGGGCGGGAGTGCAGGGCCGGCGTGAAGAGCTGCCGTCTGCTGCCGTCAAGCTCCTGACAGAATGTGCCCTGGGCGGGACAGGGAAGCTGCTTTCTGACACCACCCCCCAAATGTGTGCATGTTTCTTATCAGAACATCTAGAGGCTTCGTTGGACACTCAAACAAGATTGGATCTTAATTCTGGAAATATGAGGAACCATTTCTCTAAGGAATAACTGGATAAAGTGGAAGGATTCGTCCTAATAAGGAATGATGATAGATCCAAACACTGGTCACTAATCACTAATGGTAGACTCTCGGGTTCCACAGTGTTGTTCACAGGGGAAAGACTCTTGGGAAGGGGGGCCTTCCCTGGCCTTGCTACCCCACAGCCTCGAATCCGGCTTATCTAACTGCAGTGAGATTCCCCTGTTGCTGTCCCACATGTGACAAAAGGCTTCGGCAGGGAAGTACTGGGTGGTGGGTCTTCATCCCTCCAACTCCAAGCACATTCCTTTAAGACTGTCCCGTGGCCCTAAGCCTTCCCCTAAATCCAGATCCCACACAGGGGCCACTGTCAGAATGGTAAGGGGCAGAGTAGGAGGAAAGCATGGCGCCCCAGGAGCCACATTCAAAAGAACCTTACTAGTAATAATGGCCACCTGGTCCCTAGGGAAACAGGACCACAAGTGCCTCAGAGTCTCTAAAAGCGTCTCATTGTTGATTTGGCAGTCACTCGATAGAGCATGTCTGCCCCGTCCGT
Source organism: Ursus arctos (assembly GCF_023065955.2). Lineage (NCBI taxonomy): Eukaryota > Metazoa > Chordata > Mammalia > Carnivora > Ursidae > Ursus > Ursus arctos. The sequence continues at coordinate 24,721,661 of NW_026622930.1, forward strand.
GCCCTCTTATATTTGCACGAGGTAAAAGTCCCGCATGTCCCAGAAAACAGAATCTTTCTGGGTCACCGCACCTCCGGCCACTCACGCCGGCAAACTGTGCCTCCCCCTCAAACATACCACCCAGTCAGCTCCAAGCAGTTCTCCAGTGTTGGTGTCCGGAGGACGGCCGCACCAGGGGGAGAGAACAGAGGTAGAACACCTGTCCAGGCCCTCGAGGGGCTGCAGCCATCTTGTGTGCCTTTGTGGGAGGCAACATGGCCAGTGAAGTCTGGCTCTGAAGCCGGGCTCTCTGAGCATGAGTCCTGACGCTGGGACTCCCCGGTTTTATGATCGTGGGCAAGACTCTTAACCTCCCCTGTGTCTTTGCTTACTCATCTGTAGGAAGCAGATAATAACAGTCTTATCTCTTGGATGGTTTTGAGAATTAAATAAATATCTATAAAGTCCTTAAAACTGGCGCACAGGAAGTATTCCATAAACGTTAGCTCTGTGGATGATTAACGAGAGATTGTGTGAAAGGTGCCCAGCTCTAGAGGACAGGCCCCTGGAGACGCGTTGGTTTTGTTCCATCAACATTCGGTGAGCTGGCCGCAGTGCGATAGCATTTCGTTGCAGGTTTCCTGCCCAGCTGTGGCTCGGAGAGGACAGGCTGTGGAGTGAGTGTCTTGTGTAGAGAAGTAATCTAAAGATTTGCCTACATTTCACTCCCAGAAGGAAAGAGCGTGGGCAGCCTCCTTTAGTCTGGCGGGGCTCACGGGATAGCAGGCAACAGCCCCTGCCCCTCTACCTCCACGAACTTGTGGAGAGGAAAGTGCTCTGAGCTGAGGGCAGGACTTAGGTTCGCTCTTGGTCAGGCGTGCTTTGATGTCTTCTTCCCCAAGCGTCTTGAGGATGAGCGTGGAGGCCGCCTATCTCCCTTGGGGCCGGCCACTTATATTTTGGGGGTCATCGCCCTTCCTGCCTCTACCCGTCCTTCTAAATCCTGCTTGGCCTATTTTCTTTCAGGGCAGAAGAATCTCACTATTTTATTTGATCTTTACAATAGCCCTCCTGAGGTGGGTACTATTTTATCTCCATTCCAGGGTTAAAGAAACGGAAACACAGAGACGTTAAGTAACTTATCCAAGGTCACACAGCTATTAAATGGAAAAGTCAGGCTGTAAACCCAAGTCTGTGCATCCAATTCCAGAACCCATGCTCTGAACTCCTGCCAATCAGTAGCCAAAGAGAAGAATGTCTGTAATGCCCTTGGCGGCCTTCGGTGATCTGCTCCTGAGCAATCAGGACATGAGCTTCCTCATTGAGATCCCTAACTCTTGGCTGCTGATTCGGCCCTTTTGTGATCGCTGTGATGTAGGAAGCCCCAGGAGAGCAGAGCTCCCAGGTTCCTGAGTTTTGTTAACGGGAGAAGCGATCAAAGGAGTTCCCAGAAAGGTTCCCAGTTGGATGACCCAGCGAGGGGGGTGATGCCATGGGGGGAGAATCAAATGCAGAAAGAGGAAGCCAGATGCAGGAAAAGCAAACTTCCCACAAATTCTGTTTGCTTAAGACTCTGCTAGCACCTTCCTTCCCAGGCGACCCTTCCCCAGCCTCCCCAGCCTCCCCAGCCTCCCAGCCCCCAGCCCCTGACCAGGAGGCAGCATCGCAATGGGCTGTTTTTAATCCTTGCTAGATCTCTTTTATTTTTTTCCCCCTTTGCTGGGCTTCCTGGGCTGTAATTTTTCCCTCTGTGTCATCCATCACAGACACAACGTCGCTTGTGCAAATTAAAATGCACCTCAGAATAATAAAAAAGGGGCCTTCTTCCCCCTCCTTTTCCTTCCCAGCAGCAACTTCTCAACACAAAACATTTGTCTCTGGGCAACAGCGGGAGCATTAACCCTGCGTCTGCCGTCGCCAGGCCCATACAGTCCTTGCTGCCACGTGCAGTCAGTGATCAGGGCCCAGGAGCAGCTGGAGAAAGAGACCTGACCTTACTGTGGACTGACTGTGTGCCAGACCCCGCTCATACATTGCCTCTTCTGTCCTCTCTACGCCCTGATGGGGCAGGAACTATTAATGTCTTCAGTTTACACATGTAGAGCCAGTGGTGTCTAGTAACTTTCCCGGTCACTCGTGCCTGAGCTGGGACTGGAACGCAGTGTGACTCCGAAGTCCACACGCACCCTGCTCTTGCTCTTCAAAGTGTGGTTCATGGACCAGTAACATCATGGGCAACACCTGGGAGCTCATGGGAAATCCAAACTCTCGGGCTCTCTCTCAGACCTCCTGAATCAAATCTGCGCTTTTTAACGGGAGATCCAGGTGAATCCAGGTGATTCTTGAAGACAGTCAAGTTGAAGAAGTGCTACTCGAAACCACCATGCTCTATTCTCTTCCGCTCCCCCTTCCTACCGCCTTGATGTCCTCACCTTGACACGCTAAAAAATACCTTTTCTGGAGATGGATTGGGAGCCCCAGTGGACTCATCTCCTTCTCCACGAAGCTGGGCTCCAGAAGCATCTGACCAGGCATCGCAAGTGTTTAACAGGTAAAATCAATATAATTGCACTTATTTACCTGCATGCCTGCTTTCTCTCTCCAGAGAGAGCCTCCTGAGGCTGGATTTGTGCCTTATTTTGTTTTGTGTCTGCAGTACAGTGCCTGGCACCTAACCAAAAGGCTGACAGCCACGAGGTGCTATATTAATGCTCACACACACACACGCACACACGCACTCATACTTTTTCCCTAATTATACAAGTTATAGTAGGACATTTGCTTCTGGGAAGATGGGCTAGATATACATTTCCCTAGTACTTCCAACAATAACTAGAAATTCTCGACAGTATGTATAAAACATAAAGGGAGTCTGAAATGTGAAAGAAGAAGGCAGACCAGGTAGGGATGTTAAGATCCAAAGAATGAGTGGTGAGTTCGGCGTGTGTTCTTTTTTGCCTCATAACCCCCAGACTTGAAGCTGAAGGGGCTGGCAGCTGGAAACACCAGTGGGCATGGATTTTAAAAAGCGCAAACAAAAGCCTGCTCTTTCCAGCCAAAGGATCAGGAAAGGGGAGCAAGACAGCAAGACAGAAAGCTTTTAGACTGTAACTACTCTATTCTAGCCAAATCCTATAGAAAAAATTGAGCAATGAAGACCAAGTGGGGAGACTAGAATTCCATCCTTGCCAGGTTGTGACAAAACACCCTAACCCCTCCAGCAGGGTGGTGTCAGAGAAGGCCACATAGGGAACTAGGGCTTTCATCCCCAGTTGGTAATGAGACCCCTCATGCCATAGAGTCAATGTAGAGAGCAGTAGTGAGGTACTCCTGCCCCTCCCAGCCAGGGAGGTATCAGTGAAGGACTGGTGGGACACCAAGCTCTCATCCCCACTCAGAAGTGATGAAGAGTACCATCTTCTACCTGCATCTGCAGTATAAGGCAGCACCACTTCTTCCCCTATAAGACCAACAGTGTCCAGGTTTCTATAAAAAGTTGTCATACCTGGGTGCCTGGGTGTCTCAGCCAGTTGAGCTCTCGATTTTCGCTCAGGTCATAATCTGAGTCCTGAGATTGAGCCCCACATCGTGCTCCACATTCAGTGTGGAGTCTGCTTGTCCCTCTCCCTCTGCTCCTTCCTGCCCCCCCCACTCACTTGTTCTCTTTCTCTCTCTAAAATACTTTTTTTTTTAAAAGATTTTATTTATTTATTTGACAGAGATAGAAACAGCCAGCGAGAGAGGGAACACAAGCAGGGGGAGTGGGAGAGGAAGAAGCAGGCTCATAACGGAGGAGCCTGATGTGGGGCTCGATCCCATAACGCCGGGATCACGCCCTGAGCCGAAGGCAGACGCTTAACCGCTGTGCCACCCAGGCGCCCCTAAAATACTTTTTTTTTAAAAGATTGTTTAAATTTATTGCACTAAGATCCAGGGAGATTGCAAGCTGGATTGAAAAAGACAGTCAGTAGAGGCCAGCACCAAAATGACAGAGATGTTAGAATTAGCTGACAAAGATTTAAAAGGAGCTGTCAGGAAAAAAGGCCTCAACAAGCAACAAACCTGCTGGAAACAAATGAAAAAAAAAAAAAAGGAGAAAGTCTCAGCTAAGAAATAGAAAGTCTCAATAAAGTAATAGTAAAAATAGCAAGGGAAAAAAGTAGAAATTTTAGAATGAAAACGTACAATAACAGCAGCAGCAACAGCAACAAACCACTCAAGAGATGGGAGGAGACATAGCAGAATGGAGGGGACAAAGGAAAGAACCAATAAACTTGAAGATAAAGCTGAAAATCACCCAATCTGAACACTAGGCCTAAAAATAAAATAAAATAAAATAAATGAACAGAGTCTCAAGGACTTTGAAGATCATAACAAAAGAGCTAACGTGTGTCATTAGAGTTTTAGAAGGAGAGAAGGGGGTGGAGCTGAAAAAGTACTCAAAGAAAAAATGACTGAAAGCTCCCCAAATTTGACAAAAGACATAAACCTGCAGATTCAAAAGTTGACCGAACCACAAATGAGATGAACCTAAAGAAATTCACATCAATACCACAGAGTCAACTTCTGAAACCTAAAGACAAAGAAAAAACCTTGCAAGCAACAACACAGAAATGGCACCGTATAGGGGAAAACCAGATTAAGTGACAGCAGATTTCTCATCAGAAACATGGGCCACAGGAGGTGACACAATAGTTTCCAAGTGCTCAAAGAAAAGAACCACTGACCTAGAATCCTACTTCCAGCAAAAATAAAAGGGGAAGTCAAGGCATTTGAAGAGGAAGGAAAACTGAGATATCTTGTTGCCATTAGAACTAACCTAATAGAATGGTAAAGAAAAGTTCTCTAAACAGAAAGGAAAGAATAAAAGAAGGAATTCTGGAACGCCAGGAAGAAAAAACATGGTATGCAGAATTATGGATAAATACCATAGACTTTGTTTCTCCTCTTGGGTTTTCTAAATTATGTTTGATAGAACAAGAATTATAGCATGTTCTGATGTGGCTCTAAATGTGTGTAAAAAAATATTTAAGACAATTACATAATAAATAGAGGAAGATAAAGGAACAGAAAGGGAGATAAAGTTTTTATACTTCATTTGAACCGGTAAGATGATGACAGCAGTAAATTGTGATAAGTTATGTATATAGAATGTCATAACTAGAGCAACCACTAGCAATGCTATGCCAAGAGATACTCTAAAAAAAACTACAGACGAATAAAAGTGAAATTCTAAAATATGTCAATAACCAAGTGGAGGGCAGGAAAAAGAGAACAGAGAAACAGAGAGAGAACAAACAAAACAAAAACGTAAGCCCTCATGTGTCAATAATAACATTAAATGTAAATGGGCCATAGCACCATTTAAAAGACAGAGAGTAGATTTTTAAAAATGACCCAACTATCTTAGCTCAGGCTACTAGAACAAAATGACATAACCAGGGAGCTTAAACAAAGGACATTTATTGCTCACCGTTCTAGAGGTTGGAAGTCCCAGAAGAGTTGCCAGCATGGTCCAGTTCTGGTAGAGACTCTCTCATGAGTTGCAGACAGCTGACTTTTATATTTTCACATGATGGAAGCAGAGCTAGTTGGCTCTCTGGCTTCTCCTAAGCATACTAATCAAATTCACAAAGGCTCCAACCTCATGACTTAATCACCTTCAAAGGCCCACCTCCAAATACCAACACTTTGGGGGGCACTTGGGTGGCTCAGGTGGTTAAGCGTGAAGCTCTTGATCTCAGCTCAGGTCTTGATCTCAGGGTCGTGAGTTCAATCCCTGTGTTGGGCTCCATGCTGGGTGTGGCGCCTACTTGAAAAACAAAACCCAAAACAAAACAGACAAACAAAAAACAAATATCATCACACTGGGATTAGTATTTCAACATATGAATTTGGGAGGAGACACAAACATTCAGCCCATAACACCAACTGCTTGCCAGCTACAAGGAATTCACTTTATATATAACAGTATAGGAAGGTTGAAAGTAAAAGGGTGAAAAAGATGTGCCTTGCAAATATTAATCTGAAGAAAACAGAAGTATCTATATTAATATCAGATAAATTAGATTTCAGAGCAAAGAAAATTACCAGACAAAAAGCAATGCATTGCAAAATGACAAATGTCAAGCCACCAAGAAGACGTGGCAATCCTCAGTTGTACAGACCAAACAACAGAGCTGCAAAATGCATAAAGCAGAATCTGACCAAAAAAATGATCAGAGGAAGAGGGAAAATCATAATATGCTTGGAGACTTCAATGCCCCTCTCTCAACAATTGATAGAACAACTAAACAGAAATCTAAACCAACGGAATCTGATCAACATTTATAGAACACTCCACAAAGCAGAAAACACATTCTTCTCAAGTGCCCGTGGAACACATACCAAGACAGACCATAAAATAAATCTCAACAAATTGACAAGAGTTGAGATCATTCAGAAGGTATCTGACAAAAATGGAATCAAGCTAGAAATCAAAACAGAAACAGAACAGAAAAATCTCCAACAATTTGGAAACTAAGCAGTACATTTCCACATAATCTATGGGTCAAAGAGGAAATTTCCACAGGAAATTTTAAAAAATATATTGAACTGAATTCAAATGACAATACAGCATATTAAAATTTGTGGTTTTTGGGGCGCCTGGGTGGCACAGCGGTTGGGCGTCTGCCTTCGGCTCAGGGCGTGATCCCAGCATTATGGGATCGAGCCCCACATCAGGCTCCTCCGCTGTGAGCCTGCTTCTTCCTCTCCCACTCCCCCTGCTTGTGTTCCCTCTCTCGCTGGCTGTCTCTATCTCTGTCAAATAAATAAATAAAATCTTTAAAAAAAAAATTTGTGGTTTTGTTTGCTAAAGCCATGCCAAGAGGGAAATGTGTAGCATTAATGCTTATATTAGAAAAGAGGACAAGTCTTAAATTAACCATCTAAGCCTCACCTCAAGATCTTAGAAAAATAAGATCAAAATAAACCCTAAGTAAGCATAAAGAAGGAATTCAGAAAGGTAAGAACAGAAATCAGTGAAATTGAAAACAGAAAAAAAAATTTTTAATCAATGGGAAAAAGAGCTAATTCTTTGAAAATATCAACAAAATTGACAAACATCTAGAAAGGCTGACAAAGAAAAAAAAAAGAGAGAAAATGCATATTACCAGTACAGGAATGAAACAAGGAATACCACAACAGATACTGTGGATATCAACAGAATAATAAGAGAATACGACAAGCAATTCTATGCACATAAATCAACAATTTAGATGAAATGAACCTGTTCCTTAAAAAACACAAATCACTACAAGTCACCCGATATGAAATAATTTGAATGGCCAAATACCTTTTTTTCTCTTATTTTTTTAAATTGAAGTATAATTAACATACAGTGTTACATTAGTTTCAGGTGTACAATATGATTCAATGATTCTACACAATTCCTCAGGGTGCTCTTAATCCCCTTTATTTCACCCATCCCCCCACCCACCTCCCTTCTGGCAACCACCAGTTTGTTCTCTGTAGTTAATTGTCTGTCGTTTTGTCTTTTTTCCTTTGTTTATTTCTTAAATTCCACATACGAGCGAGATCATATGGCATTTGTCTTTTTCTGTCTGGCTTATTTTACTTAGCATTATACCCTCTAGGTCCATCCATGTTGTTGCAAATGACAAAATTAAAAATAGAATTATCCTATGATCCAGTAATTCCACTACTGGGTTTTTACCCAAAGAAAACAAAAATGCTAATTCAAAAAGATATATGCATCCATATGTTTATTGCAACATTATTTATAATATCCAAGATATGAATAGCCCTGTAACTTTTGAGAAAATTGACATTGTAATTTAAAAACTCCCAAAATAGAATGCTCTAGGCCCAGATAGTTTCACCGGAGAATTCTACCAAATGTTTAAAGAAGAATTAGTACCAATTCTATCGTAATCAAAACTGTGGAAATGGCAGAAGGACCAACACATAGATCAAGATAAAAGAACAGAAAAGCCCAGAAATAGAACTCCAAACAAACACGCCTAACCTTAATTTCCCTTTGTTATGATTTCTAACATATTCTAGGCTCCAGGGATTAAGATATAGACATTTTGGGGAAGCCATTATTCTGCCTGCCACCAATATATCTAAAGAAATCAAAATGTTAAAATAAGACCAAGGCGGATGTAAGGGTCATCTGGCTGTGACATCTGTCACCCCATTAATCTCCAGGTTTGATTCGGCTGATCTGGTTGGCTAGTCGAGTATGCCCTTCCTCCCTCATGGCTCTATGTGCACCCCTCTTGAACCAGGCTTGATTGAAAAAGACATCCTTCCCTGATAGAGGAGGACCATCTTAGGTCAAGGGTATATGAGTAGCTGCACTCCCCTGCTAGAATCTGCTAACAAGCCCTCAAGGTCCATTTGTAGGAAAATGTAGGGTAGTCAAGCTTCCAAGACTCCAGACACATCCAAATGTGGCATTGCATATGGCAGCCTGCCTTTCTTTAAAAATAAAAATAACAAAGAAAAATAAGATCAAGGAATATGAAGAGAAAACAAATGGAAGTTGTAAACATGGAAAACATAATAATTAAACTCTCAATGGAAGGATTAAACAGAAGAGTAGATACAACCGAGGAGAAAAATACTGGTAATCTGAAAGACAGATGCAAACATTTCCTAGAATTTAGCTCAAAAAGACAGAAATGGAAAATATGAAAGAGATGTTACAGAGGCATGGAGGGCAGAGTGAGAGGGTCTAAGATAAGCCTGACTTGGAGTCAAAAAAGGAGAGAAGGGGAAGGGGGAAGAAACAAATGTTTGAAGAGATCGTGTCTGAGGACTTCCCAGAGTTGTTGAAAGGCATCAATCCTACACCCTGGAGGTCCAACAAACTCTAGGTACAATAAATTAAAAGAAATTCATACCAAATGTAGCACAATAAAATTGCAAAACATCAGAGCAAAAGAGATTTTTCAAAAAGCCAGCAAGAAGACCGATCACTTACAGAAGGACAGCAATTGGGTGATGGTTCACTTACCAGTGAATAATGGAAGCTAGAGACAGTGATGATACTGTCTTCAATAAGTCAACCTAAAATCTATACCCACTGAAACTATCTTTTCAGATCCAAAGTTAAATAATACATTTTCTCGTGATTAAAGACTAAGCTCTAAGGTCTGAAACATATATAGTTTTATGTGGTATATGTACCATTCCCCCCACCCCCCAGCAGGGAAGCACAAAGACCCCACATCAGGACCCCAGGACTCAGAGGCTAGAACACAATGCAACCTGGGCCAGCTTCCAGTAAATATTTCATTAAGTGCCTACTATAGGCTAAGCATGCTATATGAACCATCACAGTCTTATGAGGTAAGCATTGTAATTCCCATTTTATGTATGGGAAAACTGAAGCTCAGAGAAACTAAGAGACTTGCCCAGATCCCTCTGATTCCAGAGTCCATGCCCTTTACCCTATATCAAGGAGATGCATCTTAGATTGACAACGGTCTTTCCAGGATCCTATTTCAAGGCTGGATTCAACATGGATATTTTGAAGACAAGTCTCCATATTTGAAGAGAGGTAACTTCAAACTCTCAGATCTCAAGAGTTTACCACTTCCATCCAGCAAATCTGGATAAGACTGTGCAAACAGGGGATCAGGGTTTGGGGAGGAGGAGCTTTCTACATGTGGTGATGTCCTGCACGATGCCATGGGGGCAGGGTTCTGGGAAGAGTGGCCCAATCCATTCTCCTTCTGCCTTTTCTTCCCTCTGTTTTGCCCTCTTACACCCACCCTGACCTTGCAGGCCCCATGCTCTCTAGTTTGGACAATCCTTCCATGATAGTTGTCATCATTTATCCTGCATGGTTGTCATGAAAACATTAATTGAGCAAACATCCAGGGGAGTACTTCCCAATGTATACGCCCCATCATGGTTATTCTCCTCCTCTCTGTTTGATGCCCATCTCCACTGGCAACATTTGATGCCATGTTCCATAATTGGTGCTAAGAATCCAGTGACAAAAATGCTGAAATGGGATGACCATCATGGTTTTACCTAGCCGATAATCTCCCATCCCCAGCGGAAGAAATAGTCAAGGAAGACATCATAAAGAAATAAACATGTAGCTTTTCTGTGGAGGAGATAAAAAGGAAGTAGGGGGAGAGATGGGAAGAGAAACAGAAATCACCATTATTCTTAATCATTACATGGCGCATTAGAATAATATGATTATTCAGTGGCATTCTAATTAGGCCTAATGAAGAGAAATGGGTGTGAGAGAAGGCCTGAAACATATATAGTTTTATGTGGTATATGTACCATTCCCCCCACCCCCCAGCAGGGAAGCACAAAGACCCCACATCAGGACCCCAGGACTCAGAGGCTAGAACACGATGCAACCTGGGCCAGCTGGTGTTCAACCATCACTTCTAATGGGTGTGGTTGACAGAATTGGTATCCAGGGAACCATGTTCACTCAGTATGTCAAAGAATAGACAGCCCTTGGCAGGTGAGGGGTGGGGACTAGCAGAAGGACACTTTGTGAGCTGTGAGTAGTACAGACTCTTGCTGTAGAAGGCAGAGTGGTAGGTGGCACAGGTGTGCTTTTATGTGAGTTGTGATCCCCTCCCCCCATATACCTGCCTATAAAGGATATCTCAGGATGCGTATGAGTTAGGAATGGGGCAAGGGTCAGATTTAGTGGGTAAATGCCCTAGAAAGTTTCAGGATCCCCAAATAACTGGCTATAGAAAAGGCAGAGGGGAAAATTACCCAGCCCACCCTTTGCTGTCTGAAGTAGGGCTGGTCTGCGTTCATGATGATGAATTCACCATGGACTTTGCAGTGTTTGAGGCCATGTCTCCCAAGAGCTGTTCAGCTGGATTCCTGGTTACAAGTTTGATAACCTCCTTCCCACCCTCCATCCCTCCCTTCTTGTTTTAGGGGAAAAGGGGACTATTCAGACTGAGGGCAACATAGGCCATGATCCAGACCAGAATGAGGACAGAAGGGTGGTTTAGATTAGGTCCTTTGGACCCTGTGGGCTGCATGGGTATGCCAGTTGGGACATCTTAAGTTATGTCGGTCAAAAAAATTTCAGGAGCTTCCTATAACAAAGGCTTATTCTCATTTATCTTACATGTATTCAAGGGTGAGCTGGGGGCTCTACTCAGTATTGTCATCACTCCAGGACCCCGATTGATAGAGAAGCTGCCATCTGGATTATTGCAGGTTGTCAAAGCAGAGGGAAAGAGAACTCTAGCAATTAAATGCATCAGCCTAGAAGTGACACATGGTAATTCTGCTCATAACTCATTGACCAGAATGATCACATGGTCCCTACCCAACCACAAGGAGGCCAGGAAGTGCAAACCTGCTGTGTGCCAAGCAGGTGGGGAGTTAGAAATATATGGTGAACAGCACGAATGAGTTTAAGAGGCCCATGATCCCAAGTCCATTGCCCAGGCAGTTTCCCAGATCTGTGGCCATCAGCTACTCAGTCATCAAATATTTGCTGAGAGCCTATTCTCAATCCATCACTGGGCTAGATTCTGGGAATACAAAGGTGAGTAAGTATGGCCTTTGCCTTCAAAGACCATAAGGACTTATGTGGCAGGTAGACAGGCAAGCAAACAACTGGGGCCCATTACTGTAAGTGCTATGATAAGCAAATGCAGGTGCTATGAGAACATAAGATCTAGACTGAGCTAGACTGAGAAGTCTGGGCTGGCTTCTTGAAGGAGACGATGCTTGAGGGGATCCTGAGGATTAAGGAGGAATGAGGCAGAAGAAAGGGAAGGGCATTTCAAGCAGTGGGATGGTATATGCAAAGGCCTAGAGGCAAGAGGCTTTCAGGAAAGACTGAAATATGGCTGGCATGTAGGGTATGGAATACAATTGGTAAGAGATGATGTTGGAGGGGTAGGCAGTGGCCAGGTCATGAAAGGCATTTCCTGCCTTCCTGAAGACGGTGGCCTTCACCTTGTGTGTAGCAAGAAGACATCAGAAGTTGAGCTGCATTTTGGACAACCCTTTGGCTGTTGTGTGAAAAAAAAAATCACTTAGCTGGGGCAAGACTGGAGTCAGGACGAACAGTTGGGAGATGGTGGCAGATAGTAAGTCCGGTGAGAGATGTTGGTGACCTGACCCAGGCAGTAGCAAGTGACGGATGGCAGCAGACAGAGTGCATAGCTTAAAGCTGCCTATCAAGTGCAGACGGTTGGTTGACTAGTTGGACAGGGTATGCATGTTGTGAAAGAGGGGCCAGAAGTTGTGTCCTGTTTTCTTTCTGTGCGAGTCTACTCTGTGGTGTCTGCGTTAACTGTTTCCTAGAACAAGGCAGGGCATAAAACTATTATTCAATCTGTCAGTACTTCCTATTTGCTGGAGGTGCCCTAGACACAGAGGATTCCATGTGAAGGAGCCCAGCCCGTGCCTGGAGCATCTCACAGTCTTGCGATAGGGTCCTCACCCAGCCATGCTGAGGGGGGACAGGGCTGGCCGGAGGCAGGAGTGGGGCAAGGGGGTGCTAGACTTCCCTCGCACAGGTGCTGTCCAACTTCATTTATTCTAGCTCCACCTTCACAAAGGTCACAAACCCAACTCCCACTTACATTGTTATTTCCTTAGTATCTTTATTGAACCCAATTCACTTTTTTAGCCTTATGTATCTATTTTAGCTTCTTCCTAAGCCAAACATCTGTAGATGATATGTTTGGATACACTAGTGATATTTTATGTAATACACATTGAAATAAAACAAAAGAAATTTTAAAATAAAAATTTTTAGATGCCCAAGCGCCACCAGAAAATATCTTGCAACCACACTTCGAGAAACGCTGTCCTATAAGGAAGGACCTGGTTAAGTCCAAAATTGTGATTTTTTGTTTGTTTTTTAGGCTTACTCCCTAGGTGGCCATGACCTTTCTTCAGCATTTTTTTTAAAGATTTTGTTTATTTATTTGACAGAGATAGAGACAGCCAGCGAGAGAGGGAACACAAGCAGGGGGAGTGGGAGAGGAAGAAGCAGGCTCATAGCGGAGGAGCCTGATGTGGGGCTTGATCCCATAACGCCGGGATCACGCCCTGAGCCGGAGGCAGACGCTTAACCGCTGTGCCACCCAGGCGCCCCTTCTTCAGCATTTTTATACTCAAATCCTTTTGGCAAAAAAGCAGTCCCTGACCTCTGCTCTTGCTCAAGCTCTTTCCAGCTGCCCAAGCTTTTTCCAGCTGCCCAAGCTTTAGACATTCAACAGTACACATGGTAAGGGCTTCCTGTGGGCAAGGCCGCTCTATAAGCCCATGGAGGGTGCCAGTGGCTACTTCCTTGCTGACTTGACAGCATCTGGTCAAGCCCAGTTGCTGAGGTTTTGCGCACTGCTGATTTACCTGGTCCCCTGCTGAGACAGGACGCAGCATTCAGGTGGCAGGGGTACCCCTGTTTGGGCATGGGCACAGAGGAATTCACTTGGTGTGAAATGCCAGGAATCACTGACATACAGGGCATGTTCTCAGGGGGACTCGAAGTTCTCTTCTCCAAGAGTTCCCCAATTGCTGTACGTGTGCCTTTTCCGCTTAGGAGGCAGACTGAAGCTCAGCCAGGTTGCCCTGTTTCTCTAGTAAAAACCTCCTTAGTCAGGAGACAGCTTCCCTGACAAGTTGACCCATGTCTTTTGCTGTCCCTTTCTGATCCTGGGTTCGGGATTCTAACAGTGTATCATTAAGGTCATTGATCGCAAGCACCAGGCACTGACCCTGGAGAGAGGGGGGTTTATTAGAGCAACACTGGAGAGTTTGCAGAACTAGGGAGGGGCGGACACTATGACTTCAAGTAGGGCAGGACCCCGAGCAGATAGGCAGCTGGAAGCTGTAGCAGGATCCTTAGGGGGCTGCCGTCATGTGACCTTGTCTCAGGGTCTGATTGGCCGAGTTCAGATCCTGGCCCCACCCCTTTGGGGGGAGAGGACCATATGGTTGACGGGACTCTGGAAGGGAAACGAAGAGGTGGGGTGCTGTTATCATAAAAAGAAGAAAGGAATGGTAAGTTTGAGAAAACCCAGACGTCTGCTGCTGAGTTGCAGGAGGAATAAGAGCATGAGGAAACTGGAAGGTAACGTGGGGCTTTTACTCAACCCAACAAGTTGGAGGTCAGGAAATCAGACCCAGAGAGGTGTCTGGGGTCCCTGGCTCTTCCCCGGCAAAGCTGGGCCCCAGATTTGGGCAGGTTCCCTGACTCTTTCTTCTACTTCACACCCTCTGTCTGTGGACAAAGAGAGAAATCGTGTGGCAGTTAAGTCTTTGGGTCTTCTCATCACTCCCAGCAGGTGTATTTCCATTTGCTTATTCTTGGAGCGTCTTTACTTTACTACTTCAGTGCTGCATAAAAGAGGGTAGAACAAAGGCCCCACAACTAGAAGCCAACACCATCTAGTTGACTCCTGGCATGAAAGGGTCCAGTAGGATCACATGAGACCACTACTGCCCCAGCAAGGGGACATTGAGGAGGACAGATGGCTCAGGTTGACTCCCATCCTTCTCACTAACCCCAGGATACCCATTTCCCCCCCCCCCCCAGTTCCAGAAGACACCCCAAGGAAGATGAATTGGGCTGTTGACTCTGAGCAGAAGGAGACTGAGAGCCTAGGTCCTTTTCCAAAAGTGAGGCACTGTCTGTGCCCGCGTCTTAGAATGTGCTGGCTTCACGGCTCTGACAGCATGAAGGATGTTTGGTTTTGTTCCCAGTGCTGTTACCATTTATCATCCTTTTGTAAAAGCTGGCACCCTCCACCTGTCCCCTCTTCCTTCTCGCCGTCTCCCAATCCCCACCTCCAATCCAACCTCCCCAGCCTGCCCGTATCCCCTGCCACTAAGGGGAGCCCTCTCGTATTTCACCCCAGAGAGAATGCTCCCACATGGGTTTCCAGAAGCCCAAGAGACACCCCAACTGAATTCAACTCAAACATTTGCTGAGCAATTCTTGTGGGCAAACTACCTTGCGCCGGGATGGTAAGAGACACGTCCCCGAGTTCAGGCACCTGCATTCCAGTAAGGAAATAACTGTGAAGACCCTGGCGGCAGAACACAGGCTCACATGGGGAGCGAGGGAGAAGAACCGCACATCCGGAGGGTCTGGGAAAGGCAGGGCGAGAGCCTTTCAAAGAGCAGAGGCAGCTGGGTGGAGGACGGTGGAAGACAGAAGGCGTGGATCAAGACTGAGTGGGGAGATCTTCAGGAAAAGATGGCTGAGAACCCAGGGGCGAAGTCACAGTCGGGAAGAGGAGCTGTCACAGATGAGCTGGTTGAAGGTGAGGGAGGAGGGGCCGGTGGAAGGGACAAGGGTGAGGAGACAAGAGAGAGGACATCACTGATGGCGCAAAGGCCCAAAAGGGGCTGGAGAGGCAGGGCCAAGTCAGGCTGGCTACAGGGGGAAACACCTTATTTCAAGAAATCAGAGGACATCTTACTTCAAAAGCAAAGGAAAGGAAGACATTAGTATGTGACCGTTGGGGGAAAACTGGATGATAGAAGGGAGCCGTGCTGGTTCCATCTTCGAGGTGAATCAGGAGGTGATGTCACCTGCTAAAGCACCGGATTGGTTTGAGACCTTAGAGTGCGGGAAGTTGGAATACCCACAGAGGATAAAGTAAAAATATAGGGGAAAATAGAAAATAAAAGGTCTGAGGAATAACAGTGCTGTTTAACATTAAGGCCGCTGCAGAGATTCATTCTCACCCCCTGGGCCTTTGCACATGCTGTTTCCTCTACGGGAGCATGCTGCCACCCGTGCTTTACATGGTTAGCTCTTTCAGAGGCCTCTTCAGACCAGGCCTCTCCCCCATTGTTCTCCATCTCAGTTCCTGTATTCCGTTCTAGTGCTCACGCTTGTAATTACTTCGTTAGCTGCTGCTTCTTTTTCTTCAGTCTGTCTCACCCAGCTAGTATGTCAGCCCCAGGGGAGCAGAGAGCACAGCTGTCTGGTTTACTCCTGCGTCCTCAGTGTCTAGCCACGGGTCAGACCCATAGCAGGAACTCAACCAACACCTGTTGAGTCGAGGAATGAATGTTGAGGAACGTGCGTTGCTGGGGAGCTGGCAGCCAGGCTGAGCGGTGCTCCCCGGGGTTGAGGGCTGCAGGCAGAAGCTAAGGAGGAGATGGGAGTGCAAGACACTTATAGGTGGTGGGAGGTAGGGGGTAATCTGTGGCAGATAAAAGGAGGCAAATCATAGCATGTGGCCTAGAAGGCAGAACTGGGATAGAGTGGGGAAGTTGCGGTTGGGGGGGGGGGACAGTGAGGGGAGGAGCAGGGGGAGCTGGGTAGAGATGAAAGGAAAGCAGGGGTAGTCTCAACCCACGAGTTAGTGACCACATGTTTGCAGAAAATGGGATGGATTGTCCGGGATGTAGGTAGGCTTGCCAGATTCAGCAAATGAAAATCCAGGGCACCCGGTTACATTTAAATTTCAGACGAACGACAGATAATCCCATGCCATACTTGGGACATGCTTAGACTACAAGATCTTGTTTATCTGGCATTCAGATGTGACTGGGCATCGTGGATGTTCTCTGGGAATCCTACCAGGACGCTAAGTTCCTGTCACCGAAGGTGTGCAAGCCGAGTCTGGAGCACCACACAGAAGGCTCTGGTGCGGTGATCGATGCAGAGATCAGATGGGGGCCCAAGTCGCAGAGCCCCACCCCACCCCAGCCAGGAATCCGTTTCTGCAGTCCCTCTCCCGGGGGGCAGAGTGTTCAGGGGAGGGGCATCCTCCGGGCTCCCCCAGAGGATTTAATTCACTGTCCCTGAGCCTGGCGGTTCCTTGTTTAGAGCTCTGTCCTTCAGTGGCTTGCATCCCACACCCGACACCCCACACCCCACGTTCCACACCCCACATCGGGCGTCTGCCTCTACACGCGCGTCTGTGAGCAGCTACCGGGCAGGGGCGGTGGTGCAGGGCTGGAGCTCGTTCCTGCCGCTGGGCTGGGCACAGATGTGGCCCCGCCGACCCACCCCTAGGGCTGGGCTCCCTCTCCGCCATCCCTTATCAAACGCCTCTCCTGGGTGGCGAGCTGTCACCCGCCCCTGCGCTGCTCCCTCGGCCTGCCGTCACCACACACACTCGATTAGGGGATCCGAGTGACTTACAGGGGCGCCTCTTCCCCAGGGTCGGCATTTGCATAAGGTGATGGATGCAGAGATGTCATCTAAACACATCTGCACTTTGCATTTTAAACAAAGCAATTTCCAGAGGAAGCTGGGGGAGCTTTGTTTCCTTCCAGGAACATTTCCTCTGAGCCAGATTCTCTTGCCTTTTGGCCAGCATTTTCCACCACATCTGGCCCCAGTCCCCCTCCTCTACTGGCCTCCTGCTCAGTCCCCACATCCCACCCCATCCCCAGCCATGACCCTGGTGTGGAACAGGGATGGCTTGCATGTTCCACAGGATGAAGAAGGACGTAGGTCCCTCGTCAGGGCCGAGCAGGGGTCGCCTGGCCCCCTGTCGGTGACTGACATCGGCCCCCTCTCCCAGGCCCACCCGGCAGGAGACCTGTCCTAGGCAGGGTGACCTTAGCCAGGGCCCACCCCCTGTGCAACACGGTTTGAAGGACACGAAATACTCGCTCCAGACATCCGTGCCCCCCTCGCCCCCCAAGATGCAAGCCAGCGGTCACCCCGAATGTCCTCAGTGTTACACTGGATTCCTTCTCGAAGCTCTGACCTCTGATATCACACAGCTGACACTATTCCTCTTCACAAATCTAAGCCTTCAGGGACCTTTAACATTGATGATAAAAATGTCAACATAGGGGCGCCTGGGTGGCACAGCGGTTAAGCGTCTGCCTTCGGCTCAGGGCGTGATCCCGGTGTTATGGGATCGAGCCCCACATCAGGCTCTTCCGCTATGAGCCTGCTTCTTCCTCTCCCACTCCCCCTGCTTGTGTTCTCTCTCTCGCTGGCTGTCTCTATCTCTGTCGAATAAATAAATAAAATCTTTAAAAAAAAAATGTCACCATAATATTGGTCCACAATGTTAGGCTGAATTTTTTTTTTCTCTCCAAAGACAAGCAGGAAGGAATAAGGTAGGAAGTCCCTGGAATTTTGTCCCCAGGATTGTGGTCTGAAGGCCAGCAGCATCATCCCTGCTCAGTTGCTACAAGGGGAATGACTTGGGGGAAAGTCCGACAACCAAGGGCCGCGGTGCCCTAGCGCACACAGGCAGCAGGCCCAGAAGCCCGCCGGGAGTGCTTGTCTGCGTCCCCTCCTTCCCTCCTGTCCACCTGCAAAGATGAGGGGCTGGATGGGCAGCAACCTGGCCTTGGCAGGGGTGGGGGCAGACATCTGCGGCTGGGGGTGGCTCCTGTGAGGCTGGGTGCTTCCCTGCCATGGGAGGAGTGGGAGAAAGCAATCGACAGGTGTAGCGTGCCTACTGTGTGTCTGACCCTTTACGTGGCTAGTCTGAAACATGGCTGGCAGTCAAGAGAAGGGACTTGACCTGAGCCTATGCAGATGTGGATTCAAATCTGAGTTCTATGACTGTAAGCACGTTGGTTAAGCTTTCTGAAGCTTTAAGCCCCCATAAAATGAAGACGGCGGCATTTACGTCAAACACTCGCGGGGAATGATTGATTGGGACAATATGTGTGAAGTGTCTGGGATATAGCTAACATCCCATTCACGTAATCTGGTAGCATCGTTACGGGGTCGGATCCGCTTCACTGTGCAGATGGGGAGGGAGTTGGCAGGCCCGGGGCCACACCACCAGTAAGGGTAGGGCAGGGCAGGGACTTCTGAGCCGAGGCCAGTCTGAATCCAAAGCTCATGCTTCGCCAGGTGGCCAATCCACTGAGGACAGAAAGCTTGACCCCCTGTGTCTCAGTGGGAGAGACAGATCTGATGAGGTCCCTCCCTTGCTTAAAACTCTGCCAGGGTTTCCCCTTTGTTCTGAGATAGAGAACAATGTCCTGAGCAAGGCTGACCAAGTCCCGTGCAATCCGGTCCCTCTTCTTGGCCTCTCCTCTGCCACCAACCAACCAATGGTCTTTTCTGCCGGTCTCTTGAGGAAGCCTGGAACACATCAGCTGCTCTTTCTCTCTGTCTTGGCCTGGACACCTCCCTCTCTCCCTGAAACACCCCTCGTGACCTCCCCTAACTCCCTCCACTTCTTCAGATCTCAGTCTCTGCCTGCTTCTGCAATATGGCTTCCTGGGCCAACCTGCCCCCATCAAAAGGCTGCATTGGTTCCCATTGGTCCCCTTGTTACTTGCTCCTGCTCCCATATGTTGCTGAACGTCTCCTGCGTAAGATACCCTTGTAAACCGCTAGTTCGAAGTTCATCTTCTCTGCTACAGCAGGAGCCCCCCCATACTCCCCAGATCCCACCGCCTGCCAGGTGAAAAATGAATGAGCAAAGAGAGCAGGCCCAAGTGACCAGAATCACTCAGGAAAAATGAGGGCAGCGCACCCGGGATCGGAAGAGATTTGCCTTTCTGGGTGTTTGCTGAAAGAAGACTTAACTGCCAGCCTGAGCCTGGCGGTGGGTCTCCGGAAGGACGCGTCCCGCCTCTGTGGGGCCCCCATGTGCGTGGCCAGCCCGCGGGCAGGGGAAGGGCGGCTCTCTGGGACTGTGGGGCCTTCTGTTCTTCGGGAGCGAAGTGAATTTGCAGCAGAGGCAGAATAAGGTGTCTGAGGTGCGAGGTTTTCAGCCTTCCTCGGCTGCCCGCACCCCTACCCTTTGTGAGCGAAGAGGTTTTGCTCCCTGCATCAGCTTCTGGCTCCTCCTCAGCTGGGGCGGGAGAGCGGAAGGAAGCTGGAGAGCCTAAGGCCTCGGTAGGGAGGAGCGGAGCCCGGGAGAGGAGGTGGGAGGAGGGCGCCGGGAGGCTGAGCGGGGGGGGGGGGGGGGGGGGGGGGAAGCTGGGCAGTCTGGAGGTGCACGAGGGAGGCGTGCGGGAGCGGCTCTGCGTGCGGCAGGGAGATGCAGAACGAGGTCGATGGCGTTCGCAGTGCATTCATCATGCGACATCCCACGAACGGTGTGGACGATGCTGAGGGGAGAGATTTGGGTCGCTTTGGGTCATTTTGCGGCTTGCTGCATGGTTGTTGCTTTGGCGGTGACCGGCTGGGCGTTGGGGCGCAGTCTAGGACTCCCATTTTGAGCGGCCTCGAGAATGGGCCCTTTCCGCCCTCTTTTGGCCTGGCTCCAAGCTTGATCGTGGGGGCTTGTCATGTCTGCCTGTGGGAAGAGGGCGGGAAGGTCTGGTTGTCTCTCTTCTCCACAGGGGAAGTGGGGAGAGACTCTTCGGGACCCAAGTGCGAGCCCCAGTGCCTTCGCTTGGCCTTGTGACAGCTGCCGAAGGGATCTGGGCACAGATGCGCTGGGCATTCGGCTAACAAGGGAGGGATGTCTGCAGAATTTCCCAGAGAAGTCTCTGAAGATTCCTAGCCCTGTCCCTCCCCACCAGCCCCCCCGTAGAGAAGAAGGCTGGCTTCTGACCACCAGACACAGGCTCTCCTGCCCAGCCCAGGTGAGGGGAGAAGGTAACAAGAGAAAACCCACAGATGGAGCGGAATGTGGGGACAGTCGTGGGCGCGAGCCGTGTGGGGCTAGGAAGAGGCGGACATGGAGTCACCTTTGTTCGGAGCACCTGAAACCGGGAGCACAAAGGTCTGCCAGAAGGGTCCCCACTTCTTCCAGACAGGAAGCCACGGGTGCTTCCCCCAACGTCAAGTTTCTGAGTAAAAGGAAACTGGTCGTGACCTGACCGCTTAAGGACGGTAGGCCCTGGTGCTTCCCTCCCTTCCCTTGCCCTCCCCTCCCCTTCCCTCCCTTCCCCTCGCTGGGATCTGAACAGGAGCCACTCACGGAGAGCGTGGATGTTTGCCCTGGGTGCATGTTTTGGGGTCAGAGCCGGACCGGGCGGGGTAGAGGGAGCATCTGGTACCAGGAGGAGCTCAGGAATGAGTTAAGACCCCCAAATTCTGCTCTGTGGAACCCTGAGTGTTTTTATCTTGATGATGCCCAGAATATGTGTAAATCAGGATTTCCCCGCCTCAGCCCTGTTGCCGCTGTAGGTCAGGTGACCGTGCGTGGTGGGGCCGCCCCGTGAGCTGCAGCGGCTTCCCCGGGCCTCTACCCACCAGATGCCAGCAGCCCCTCTAGCCTGACAACAAAAGACATCTCCAGACATTGCCAAGTATGCCCTTGGGGGCACAGTCACCCCATTTGAGAACTGGTGGTCCAAACCAAGAAAGCATCTGTGCCCCTTCCAGTCCGCACCCCACACTGTTTTTGAGAGTTGGGGGCAAGGCTAGAGTCCAGGCTGAGTTCTCAAAACTGTCAAATAATGGCATAAAAAGGCGATCATGCAGCCCCTTCTGCTCCAGAAACCTGTGTTTCTACGTTTTACTTTACTGCCTTTGAGGCTAGATAGAGAGCAACAGAGGGCGTTGGGGGGCTGCGAGGAGGAATTCATGGCCGGTAGAGATCCCGTGTGAACACCTGTTACCAACGAAGGTCATTCGCTGTTCCCGATTTCGCTGACCCTCTGGCCTGCTGCCTTCCTGGCATCCCTGCCTGGACGTCCAACAGCATCTCAGACTTACCGTGGGTGATTCTCCCACCCGGCCCCCGGACTTGCCCTCTCTGCGTCTTTCCAGCTCAGTGGGGGACAACCCTGGTGGCTTCAGATTAGATCCAGGACCCAAGTGCTTCTTCAGACCTACTCTCCTCTGACTCTGGTCCAAGTCAGTCACCTCATCAGTGGTCTCCTAGTTGGTCTTCCACCCGGGCCTTCCTACAGCATATCCATACAGCAGCCAAAGGCTGCTGTTGAGACGTGTGATTATGGCATTCCTTTATGCAAAATCTTCCACTTAGAGTGAAAGCCAGTCTTACTATGTCCTCATGTTCTCTGCATGACTTGCCCCACTCCCCCTTGCCTCACCCATTCCACTTCAGCCACACTTGTTTCCTTGATGCTCACTGAACACACGTGGCATACTGTTACCTCAGGGCCTTTGCACATGCTGGTCCTGCTGCTTGGAGAGCTTTATCTCCAGACACCCACGTGGCCCTCACTTTCCTCACCTTACTGTTACATGTAACATTCTCACTGAGGCTGCTCTGACCATTCCTTTTAAAATTATATCCGACTTCCCCGTTCCTGATCCCCCATACCCTGCTTTTTCCCTCACAGAACTTATCTAACAATGTAATTTGGTTATTTATTGTGTTCATTGTCTCTCTCTTCCTCCCACTTGACTGTGTGCTCCATGAAAATAGAGATTGTGTTTTTCTTTTTACTGAGATAGTCTCCGTGCCCAGGACAGTGCCTGACACACAGCAGGCCCTCGGTAGGTATTTGTTGAGCAAATGAATGACCTTAAATTGTGTTTTCCCCTTTCACTTCTTTGGTAACAGGAAGGCGAGACTATTTAGAGAATTGAGGAGAGAGAAAGATATGAATGAGGTTTAAGTCTTTCTTGAAATGAGCTATTAGCTAGTCTGACCATAATTATCTATACAGATGGGAGGAAGTAGTAGAGAAAATCCTAAAATACAGATAGTCCAGTAAGTATTTCTATTTTGATTATGTTACGTGATATTACGGTTGACTTCCCTGATTATTTTTTAAGGTGGCAGCATGAATACCAGCTGTGTGTGTGTCTGTGTGTGTGTGTAAGTATGTATGCATACACACGTGAGGTAGTGAGGGTACATTGGGAAATTACCTAAAATAATCCACAAACTGGGTACTTTCATTCCCACAAAACATTTCATGCATAAGACTTGCTAAGTATCGCGTTCAAAGACTGCTCTGTGAATGCGATCTTCCAAGAGCTTCAGGAAACTTATAAACGGCTCACTGGAAGTTGACCAGAGCCTGCGCTGTCCATGTGTATGAGTTCTGTGGGCATCACGGTTGGCTGGCTGTCTCCTAGACTTCCACTCAACTCTTTGTATGTAACAGCTGGACAGTTAAGTGGGACTAGTCCCCCCTAAAGCTGGTCCCAATGATCCCTTAAGAGATAAGCACAAGAGCCACTGGGATTCAGAATGACGCTCAGGTATTTTCCATGGTTGTAGGGAGAGATGTTCTCTCCTTACAATGTGAAATGAAAAGCTGGCAGCCTTCTTGCTACCATGAAAGAGGCTGGCTTGATGGCAAAGCAGACAGAAGAGGGCAGAACTGAGAGAACCAGAGAAGCAGAGCCATGGCCCTACTGACTTTGTGACCCTCTGGATCAAACCCTGCCTGATGCTTGCCCCACTTCCGGACTTCATATAAATCCAAGACAATAAATCCATTAAGCTGATATAAACTGGGGTGTCTTTTACTTGCAATGAAAGACATCCTGATACAGTGCTCCTCCGTTTCAGGCCGTCCCCTCTGCTTCTCCCTGCTCCCAAATGTGGATGACACGTGGGATCTCTGTGCAGTCAGCATTATAGGTATGCTTACACAGATGCATTTCAGAATCCTAAGGCAGTGAACTGTTTTTGGTTCTCATACATGTGATGTTCCATTATTCTGGCATAAATGAAGATAATAATAGAGTGCCTCCCACGTTGGAAGTCACGTCAAAAGTCTGTGAAGTAGCAGGGGGCTTCTCAGACCTGTATCCTGCTTCACAAGTTGCATTCCTGAGTTTTGCCACTGAACATGCTTTTAAAATGCCTGCTTGAATATCCAGATAATTCGGAGGCTGAGCTGGTTCTCCTGACGGCCAGGCCCAGCATCGGCCTGAGGCTGAGGGCAGTGCTGTCCAGGGGACAGCGAGCCCAGAAAGGTCACGTGTGAAGAAACTCTCCAACAGGCCATTCCTTATTTATTAGATGCCAGATACATGGGACCAGGACAGAAGAATCCGACGGCATTCGATTTACATGGGGTGGGTGGGGGAGTCTGGGGGAGAACACATACAGAGGCAGAAATACGTACAGAGGGGGATGCAATGAAGGACTGCCATTTTAAAAAATATATACATCTGAAGACGCCATTCCAGCCATTTAATCATTATCAGAAAATAAAACAATCTTTCCACATCGTGCTTTTCTTTGGTGCTGTTCCGTGGGCATGGGCCCCTCTGTCTTGTCTGGTTTGTCACTGCTCCCCGTCTGCCCCCCCAGGCTTCTCCCATCTGCACAGGGGGAGGGGAGGGTCTGCAAGAGGGAAGGGGGGCCCCTGCCACAGAGCTGGGTGCAGATTCTGACTCCCCTGCAGCCCTACCCCCCCCCCCACCTATGCCCTTGAGATCTTTCTACTTGGTTCCTCAATCGTGGCCTGGGGAAATCATCAAGATCTTCTGTATGCAAAAACTGGGAGCCACTACCCAGGCTCCCGTGTGACAAAACCAGTCTAGAAGCTGTAGAAAGGGGGGGACACGGGGACCAAACAAAACCCAGCCAATACCACCTTCTCCACGGTTGGATTTTTACATTTTATTTCTTGGTTCATTTCAATGACCTGTATCATGAGAGTACAAGTGAGAAGGGCAATTTGTTCTTTTACAGATTTTCCAGGAACAGCAATTTTGGGGGCAAGCGAGTTCCTCCCCATTTGGGGGGGAGTGGGCATCCTAAACTCTCCTCGCTTCACCATCCCCCACTAAGTCAGGGCCCCCTCTCCCAGGGAGGCCCCAAAGCTGGCGAGGCCTCCAACTAAGAAGTTGGCCTACATTTTTTCTTTGAATGTCCAGGGGCTGCATCAGTACACACCAGCCGTTCCCACCAGCCAGAGTTCCCGTCGTGCCGGACCCGTCTCCTGCGGCCACGGGGGTTTGAGTGAGAAGCAGCGTCCAGCTCACTGGCACAGAGCCATCGGGCTCGCCACCCCCCCCCCCCGAGGCTCTGATGGCAGGACACCTGCAGAAGCCCCGGATCCACCACACCCCCCCACCACTTGTACCAGTAGCCAAGATGCTTCTGTAAATACCAGCTGTGCACAGGCCCCGCCCTGGCTGACAGCTCGGGGACTCACGCTGGCGACAGAATTGCCCCCCGGGGGAGGAGGTCCCACCCTCAGCTCCCCCTCCTCAAGCACACAGCACAACGGAAGGCAGGGGGAGGTTCCCAACCCTGGCTTCTCTCACCATGAGGGACCTCGAGTTCGGACTTAGGGCATGGATCCTAACAGCTGTCGGGCTGGGGGCTTTGCTCGGGTCCCTTGACGCTTCGATGCCCGTGAGCCCACCCAGATTGGTGCCCAGAGCGCTAGGGATGAAGCACCCCGGACAAAAATTCCAACGCAGACTGTCAGGTGGCTTTGGCCTCCAATTCCCCACAGGCTAGCGGGACAGCACATGTCACTGGGCTGTCAGGCCTCTCGGAACCCTTTCTGTTTTGTACGAGAGGACATCAGAGAGCTACTCTGTGGCTGCTGGGTCTTAGCCGACCCTCAGGCCCAGGGTGACCCTCAGCCCAGTTCAGAGGGGTCGTGTTGGGTGGGGGAGGGGCAGCGTGGCAAAACCAGCATCAGCTGCTTCGCATGGAAGGCTGCAGGGCTGGGGGCAGCCCCTGGCCGCCTGGTGTCCTAGCGACAAGTGGAGCGACCCACGTGCCTCTCCAGGGCTAGGAGGTCGGGTCGATGGGTATGGAAACCCCAGGAAGTATCCCACGTAGGGCTGCTCTGATCCCTGCTTCAGAAAGGGCTTTCCCCATCACGCCCAACCCCCCCTTCATCCTCGGGGGACCCTCAGAGCCACCATCGGCCAACCTGCGTGCAGCGGATGGGGTGCTAAAGGCCTCCCCGAGTGGGTTACAACCAACTTTCGAGGCCACTCACAGGTATCTGGTGACTGTCCCCATTTGCCCGGACGGAGGGGTTTCCTGGGACACAGCTTTTTAGTGCTAAAGCCAGGAACATCCTGGGCAGACCGGGGTGGTTAGTTACCCAACACAGCAGCCAGGAAGACGGGCAGTCCCGCCACAGAGCTGGGCTTTCTCAGTGCACTCGGGGAGTTATGTCACACCTCAGTCCCAGGGTGGCAGCAGCAACCCCTCTGGGCACCGGTGTGCCCAACCTTTTGGAATACAGGGCGCAGGGTGACCCGATGTCTACTGCCCACAGAAGCCAGCCCCTCGGGCAGGCTGGCAACTTCCCGAGCACCCCTTCTTCAGGGTTCCCCCGTCTCCTTATCTCACTTCTGGGACTTTGTGCTCAGCGAAGATTGGTTCAAGCCTCTCCCCATCTTGCCCCACTCCCCCTAGGACTGGCAGCCTGGAAATCAGTGCCCAGGGTGCCCTCAGATGGGGCCAGGCCCCAGAATCCCGAACTTCCCACAGGCCCACCTGCTCTGGACCTGCCCTGAAGGCTGACAGGGGGAAGGGGAAAAGCAAGCAGAAGGGGGAGCTCTGGGAATATTGCTTGGACCCTGCTCTTTTTGGAGCCGGCACTGTTCCAGCTATGGACCCGAAGCCACCTTGGCCGGCTGAACCCACTGAGTGAGCTCTGAGGTAGGGGCAGGGAGTAGCAGGGATCTCCTGGGAGAGGAGAGGAGGACAGGTGGGCCTCGGTGCAGCGGTGACAGGCAGGTGGGAGGGCACCAAGGGGTGGGTGCCCGGAAGACGCACAAGCTCGGGCAGCTGCTCTCTGGATGGCGAGTCCCTAATAGGAGCTGGCTGTGTGTCAGGCTGAAAGGCTGCAGGCCGGGAGCCGTATGGACTGGGGAAGGTGTGGGGCCTCTGGAGGGGCCCCAAAGAACCTCAGAGTAGGCGGGGCCTCTAGAAGAAAGCACCTGCCCTCTGGGAAGGGACAACCTCCCGGTGGCAGCCAGCCTGAATGGGGTGGGGTCCTGGGCGCTGGGCACTGCCCACCCAGGGCTTGGGGTGGGGGATGGGGGTGGGGGTGAGGTTAGGATATGCACTGCCGTCTCTTGGGGGTTTGCTGGGGGAAGGGGGCACTTCCTCGATGGTCTCCAGTCTCAAGGGAGTCAGCCCTGGCCCAGACCTCAGCACTACCCGTGGAGAAGGAAAAAACATACCAAAGAAAAAGCCAGTTACGGATGAGCCCACGCCCTGCCCTCCCCTCCCCACTCCCCTGCCCCGCTGCACTCGGGACTCCGCACACAGCCGGGAGGCGAGAAACCCCTTCCTCGGGGACTGCTCACGGCCATGATACAGGGCTTGAAGGTCGAGGCTGGTGGCGGTGGAGGTCTCCGCGGCGGTCCGTCCGTCCGCCGGTCCGTCCGCGAGAGGGATGGGTCCAGGTGCCGGGCCATCAGACCTTGGCCTCCAGCATCTCCAGGAAGAGTTTGTGCATGGGCACCTTGCCCTGCAGTTTCACGCTGTAGAAGTGCTGCACGGCCTTGGCGGCCGTCTGCCGCAGCAGGGGCAGCGTCAGCAGCAGCTTGCCCGTCCTCCGGGGCTCCTCGTGGCGCTGGCTCAGCTCGTAGTCCTGCAGCGCCTCGTGCAGCAGGTCCTGCAGCTTCTGCACCGCCTCCAGGTCCTCGATGTACATGGAATCTGTGGGCACAGGGCGAGCGTCAGCGGGCCGCCCCGGGCGGGGGGAGGGGGTCTCTGTGCTGTTGCCCCCCCAGATCCTCACTTTACAGAGAAGGCCACGGAGGCTCGTTGAGGCTAAGCGGCCAGCCTGAATTCACAGAGGCCCGTAACAGAGCTGAGGCTAGGACCCAGGGCGTGCTCTGCATGTCGGAAGGTCCTCTCTTGAGAAACCACCGAAAGGAGGCAGCGGAGGCCCTGAAGGACTTGACCTGAGCAGACCGGTCACCGCCCTGGAGCTGCCAGGTGGACTCTGGAGCCAGCCCGGTGGACATGGGAGTCCTGCGTCCCTCATCTGCTAGCTGTGTGACTTTAGGCAAGTCATTTAACTTCTCTGTGCCTTATTTTCCTCATGTGGTAAATGAGATAACAGGCACACCTACCTCAAGAGGTTAATGAGTTACTATAGGTCAAGGGTCAAGAAAACAGTACTTGGCTCAACGCTGAGTGCCCAGCTGGTGGTACCATGACCAGCACCGTCACTGGGACTGTTGCTGCTGCCGCCACCAGGCACCAGCTCGTCTCTGGGGTCATCACTGACCTGACAGAACGCTGGGCACAGAGTGCAAACGCGGAGAAGAGCTGAGCTCTGCGCCCAGGTTCCCTGTGGCGGGGGGCCTGGAAGGAGGCCTGAGACAGCATGGCCGGACGCATGGGCCACAGTGATGATGGAGGCTGCTGGGAGTCCTCTAAAAAACCAAGGAGCGCTCTGGACTCAGGCATGAATTAGGGGTTCAAATGGAAGTTACCTAAATCCCAGCAGGGCAGGCAGACACCTGCTGACAGCTGGCCGACAGTGGGGTCTGAGCTGAAGCCAAGGCCATTTCCTGGCACCCAATCCCGGGGCTCAGAGAAAACAGCCTGCCTTCTCTGACGCTCCTTACAGAGCTCGAGCCACCGCCCCGAACTGCAGCGCCCAACGCCTGCCAAAGGCGGGCAGGCCAGGGTGCCATGTGGATCGAGTGAACTGGAAGCTCTGGGTAGGCTGCCAAGGAAGGTGGGGCGAGGCTGCCGGGTTCCTCAAAAGAGCAGGGCAATGCCTTTGCACGCTGCGTTAGTTGAGGCGCCAAAACGCCAAGGGCCGCTGTTCCAACTGGCTGACCCCAATAACTCCTTCTGACCTTCTGCGGCCACACTCAGCCCATGCCTCCGGGGTCCCGCCTCCTCTTGGGAGAAAAACAGCAGGAGGAAGAGAAGACTCTGGAGTCTTAGATGCTGTGTTATTTTGACCAAGTTACTTAAGCTCCCTGAGATTGTTTCCTCATCTGTAAAACGGAGCAAATGCCTCCGTACCTCATAGGGTCGTGGTGAGGCTTAAAAAGAAATAGCACATGACCAGGCACCTAGTAAGCCCCTGATAAATTAATATTATCATGATCGTGAGGACTCAGCCTGGGGCAAGTGCCTTTAGCGCGCTGCGGACCCACGCCCAACACGCCGCCACTGCCCTGCCCCTCGTTACCAAAGCAGTGGGGACTCTCCTTTGCCACTTGGAGACGGAGCATGGCTCCACTCCTACTTTCTCAGCTGGTTCCAGAATATGTACCCAAGACGCGCTGGTTCCTGTAGGCTGGGACATGGCCATCCAGACTGCCTCCTGCCAGTTTCCTCGCCCCATCCCCCCACCCTCCCCAAGGAGGCCGAAATTGGCAGCTGCCTTCGACCAAAAATGAAATAAAATAACATTGCAAGATTAATTTCTTTGCAATCCATCAGCGAGTCTGTATTGATGGCATTGATAAACTGTTAATTACAAAATCAATGGCTATGAATTTTTTCTGCAGTCAGGGAGCCTTGGAGATGGCCGGGACTTGGGGTGAAAGATGGCCAGCAGGCTCCTGACGGGCTGGGCTTTGGGGGCCCAGCCTGTCTCTGATGTGCTTCACCCTTCTGCCTCGTGTCAGCCCCCGGGGCCACATGAGTGGTCCCGTCCCGGGTGTACAACCTCAGCCGTGGCACCCATGGTGGCCCTGGGGGTGGCCGCCGGGACCGAACCAATGATCTCCTGGCGCCTGCCTCTCCTTCCGCTAACTGTCTGATGGGTGACTGTCCTACCTTGCCGCACCGCCTTTCACGGCCCCAGACCAACCCGAATACAAGCCGGTCCCTTCACAGCACTGGAGCCTCTGGTCTGAGCCCAACCTGCCTGTCTGGCCTTACCCGCCCTACTCCTCCCCACTCCCCGCCAGGGCCCGATGCTGCCCCTCCAGCCACGCCTGTGCCGCCCGAACTCTGCGACTTTCTCAACTACCTGGACCCGCACAACGGCTGCAGGACGGCTGGGAGATGCCACCGGGGCGAGAGTGCGGCTCCCCGGCACTTCACCTCGCGTGACGGTGTGTACTCAGGCCACGCGTGATGCCAGTGAGGCTGCTGATGGGCTCGTGTTACTGAACCACAGCCAGTCGTCAGGTGCTGTGTGTGCCTGTGCGCACGTATCTGCATGCGTGTACGTGTGCATGTGCGTACGTGTATGTGAGCACGTGTGCACGTGTGTGCGTGTGCATGTGTGTCTGTGTGCAAGTGTGTCAGTGCTTGTACAAGTGTCTATACTTGTGAGCACGCATGTCTGTGTGTGCATGTGCACGTCTGTGTGTGCACGCGTGTGAGCACGTGCACGTGTGCGTGCATGTCGTGTGTGTATACGTGTGCATGTGTGCATGCACGCACGTGCCTGTGAGATCAGAGCAAGAGCCGCCAGCTAAGCTGAAAGGCCATCTGAAAGCCGTCACAGCCTGACAGTGAGGGGTGGGGAGGAGGTGACAGCTGACCGGCCTCCCACCTCTTCCCTCTCCTCTCCCGCCAGGGGCCAGCTCGAGCTCTCGGTCAGCTGTGAAGCAGTAAGGAGTGTCTAAAATCAAGGACATGCCCTCCAAGACCTCGCAGCCTTGCTGGTCTCCCCATTCCCACTGTGTCCTCTGCGGCCCCCCGCATTCCCTCCAGCCTCGCGAGCTCCCAGCCCCTCTGGAGGGCTGGTTCCGGTGCTTCCCTGTGAGCCCGGGGGCACAGGCTCACCAGGGGTGAGAACACCGTAGGGCAGGTAATGGGGGAGCTCTGTCGCTCCCCATTTGTTGAATCTATAGGCCCACACAACACGAGGAGTAAACCCCGATGGCAACCAGGGACTCTTGTTAATAATGTATCAATACTGGCTCATTCACCGTCACAAATTACCACACCAACACAAGACGTGAACAATGGGGGAAACTCCACAGACGGGGTGGATGCGCGTGGTGGAGGTGGGTGGGAAGGGGGCACAGAACAGCAGCTCCAGCTGCTCAACTGTTCCGTAAGTTTAAAACCACTTAAAAAAACCGCCAACAGGATGAGCGTTCTCTCACTAAGAATACACTACCATTTTGGAATCTTAAAATGTAAATGGTTTGTATAGAAGCCTGTAAATTTTTAATTATTATTTTGCCTTTGTTTATTAATAAAAGGGAATTAAACTAAAAAAAAAAATGCTTGCCTCTCCATATTAGATCAGATTCCCCGAAAGCAGAGCCCAAAACTAGGGTTCGGGTGCATAGGATTTCTGGAGGGTGTGTTTTCAGGAGAAAGGGAGGGAGGGAGGGAGGCAGGATAGGGTGAGTGTGGGAGCAAGCAAGGTGAGGGTATGGCCTTGGCTTTGGCCTGATCCATGCAGAGCTCCGATCCCACCCTGCCAGGAGCCCAGCCTTTTGTTCCCCTGTGTGGGTCACCATTGGCTGAAGGTGCCGATGTATGGAACTCTCCAGGCAGAGCAGGTGAGGGGAGGGCTTGGTGAAGGGGGCAGCTGGGAGCTGTTAGCAGCAGAACTCCACAGCTGGGGCATGGGAGCTCTAACCCAGTAAAGGGGGGCTGAGCAGGGCCTCTGCAGCATCCCTTGCATTCTCTATGAAGCTATTTGTGAGGGGGACCAACTGTCTGGGTTTGCCAGGGACTGAGGTTTCCCGGGACATAGGACTTTTACTAAAAGCATGACAGTATCAAGCACACCAGCTGGTTACCCTATTTGTACTGTCTCCACCTGGGAACCAGCTCTCCCTCTTCCCTGTGCTGATCCCGCTTTGTTTCCTCTAATATTAATAGTAATGATAATAATTAATATTTATTGAACATTTCCTCTAGGCCAGGCACTGGGCTAAGTGCTTTATCTTCGGTCAATCATTTAAGAGCAAAGTAGCTGGAGGAGACACTGGGCTATCCCCATTTCACACACAGGACAGGGCTATGGAAGGTTGTTGTCAACTTGCCCAACGTCACACGGCTACGAAGTGTCAGAGCTGGAATTGGCACTTGGGTTCCCCAGACTTGAGCCATGGACTTAACACAAGCTGCCCTGTAGCAACTGCCTGATACGCTCTCTTTAGGACAGGGAGCCTGACTCTCCCCTGCATTCTCCAGCCCCCGCTTGGCACAGTGGGGGCGCTCCCTAACTCTGGACACAGACTACAGTCAGCTCGCTCACCTGCATTACCAATGCCCAGCCCCGCTCCCCAGAGTCCAGCCAGAAGCTGGCCCAAGGGGCTGAAGGGATGGAGTGAAGCCTTCTTATTTTTTTTAATGAAAAAAATTTGTTTGAAGATTTATTTATTTATTTTAGAGAGAGCTCGCTAGAGAGCAGGGGGAGGAGAAGAGGGAGGAGGAGAGAGAATCCTCGAGCAGACTCCCCATTAAGGACAGAGCCAGACATAGGGCTCGATCCCAAGACCACGAGACCACGACCTGAGCCGAAATCAAGAGTCAGACGCTTAACCGAATGAGCCACCCAGGCGCCCCTTGAAGCCTCCTTTTTAATGACAGTCCAGACAACTCAGTTGGGGAGGTTTTTCTCTTGTACCTGAGCGATTTGACTGGGAGATTCAAGGCGCAGTTATAAGCTGGGGGTTGGTTTTGCAATCAGAAGACTTTGGTTCGAGTCCTACCTCTGACACCCCTTAATAGTGTCACCCTGGGCAATTTTCTTCACCTCCCGAGGCCTCAGTTCCCACATCCGTAAAATGGGGTTAAAATCATGAGAACCTTGCTCGTAGGGTTGCGTGTAAGAATTAAGTTCATAGCTAATTTATTTAACAGGCTGAACACTTATTATGCGCCGGGCATGCTGTGCGTATAATCATATATAAACAAATCCCTTCCATAGTCTGGTGGGGTAGGGACTCTTTATTATTCCCATTTTACTGATAAAAAAAATGAGGCACAGAAGGAAGCGACTTGGCCAAGGGGTCGAAGCAGGATCTGACTCTTAGCAACGTGGCTACAGAATCCGTGTCCCTAACCAGCGTGCGGGGCTAGACGTTCGAGGCCGAGTCTAGTGCCCGGCGACCCCAGGGTCGGGCAGCGCCTGCCTACCGCTGGCCTTCATCAACCCGCTCTGGGCTCCAGGCCAACCCCTGCGCAGCCTCTGGTGACGAGCAGCTCTGCACCGTCACGCCATCCCGCCCCTCACGGCGGCCCCGCGCACAGGCCCCAGAGCTGCGCACAGGCCCCAGAGCTGCGCCCCCCGGGCCCCACGAGACCTCCGGAAGCTCCCCCTGCGGGCCCCACACCCGCCCTACCTGAGTTGGCCAGAGCCAGGGCCTTGAGGGTCACGAACTCCTCCTTCTCCACCCTGAGCTTCTTGTACCGGCGCACCAGCTGCAGGATGGCCCGGTAGAGCTCCAGCAGCCCCGCGAGGCGGGAGTGCTCCTCGTCCATGATGTAGTCCTCCGCATACACCAGCTTGTCGTCGTAGGGCAGCGAGCGGTACGCGATACCCAGGATGAGGATCTCCATCCAGGCGCTCTGCAGCAGGCTCATCTGGTCCCCCAGAGAGAGGTTCGAGAAGCCTGCAGGAAGGAGGGGCGGGGAGGGCGGCAGCCGTCAGGTGGGCTGGCTGGAGGAGGTGGGCCCGGGCCCCTCCGGATCCCGCCCCTGCCTCGGTACCCGCTACACTCCTAGTCCCTCCTTGGTCAGTGAGTCAGACAGGGAATTCGTGGGAACGACGTACCCAGCAAGAGCTCAGGACATGTTGACAGTTGTTATCACTATTACCGTTAGTTCTACGCTGTAGGGGCTTTTTAACTAAATGCATTTGTAACGTAAGGAGTTATTAAATTCATAGTGGAATCGAGAGGCAGCAGTACAGGGTCCGCTCCCCCTGGGGACTTTCAGATTCCTCTCTGCTCAACCAGGGGAGCTTCTGGTGTTCTGAAGCGACAGCCGATCCTCAGTGCCGAGTCTCAGCTGTGTGTGGACCCAAGGGCCCAACCCGGAAAGAGGACTCAGCTGTTCCTGGCCAGTGACACCCGCCCCCCGCCCCCAGTGACCACAGCCTGGGGCAGCTAAGAGCTCCAGAGACCCCAGGGTCAGGGGGCACTTTCTCACAGGCAGCCTGTCCTCCAGGGGTCAGACCCCTGCTGCCCTGTCATCGCTCTCCACCTAACAATGACCCGAGCTGTCCTGCATTCTGTGAGCTTAGAATCATGGGGGTCTCCCCCTCCTTGCTAGCGAGGAGGCTGACTCCAGAGTGAAAGGAGGTCCGTGATGGGGATGGCTCCAGAATTATGTCCCCATCTCGTCCAATGGGCTCGGGAGATTGCCTGGGCCTGAATCCCGACTTGCCCTTTGCCAGCTGGAGGCTGACCGCGGGAAAGCTGTGTAACTGCCCCAAACCTCAGTGTCCTCCTCTATGAAATGGGTAGAACTGTAGCACCTGCTTCAGACTCGCATGAGGTCTACATGCGACCACGATTTGCAACATACATCGTGTTCACGGAGCTCATACAATTGTTACTGGTGATGAGATGAAAGTCTTCTACCAAATGAGAAGTGTGTCCGGAATTGCATTACACGTGCACTTAGGCACGGAACGATGAACGTCTTGACTTGAGAGGGAGGGTAGAGAAGTAGTAGGCGGGGGAGGAGGAGGACAGGGAGGGAGGGAAGCTGACTTTCTAACCCCTTGGCCACCAAACACAAGGCAGTAACTTCAACCAGAAACTCAGCGACTGGCGGCCGCAGTGACCATACGCCAGACTGAAGGAAAGAGCGACAAGCACCGTGCGTCGTGGGCCCTGGGAGGAGGGGATTTCCGGGGGTGAGCTGCTCCTTCACTGGCTGACTGGCACCTGCCCCCGCACGGTGCACGGTGCCGCGGATGTGGGGGCTGCAGGACGAAGAGGCGGGGCACCACAGCAGCCAGCTCCACTCCCCTCGCCTTCATGCCCAGCGAGCCTGAGCAAGGGGATGCCTGAGGCGGTCGTTACCATTACTGCTTTTGTTGTTAGTAGCGAGCTGTTGGCAGGACTCTCCTCTCCCTTCTGGGCATAGCTGGAGGCCTGGGGTGGTCCCAAGCTTCCGGACAGGCCCATTGCTCTGGGTTTCCATGGAGTCTGTCCTACTCTCACCTGCTGTCCCCTGAGTCTAGACCCCACTGTCCCCCTCCATTTTCAAACCAGCGCATGGGTCCCCCTCTGCCGGAGAGCAGCCTCTTAGTCCAGTCACCACGGTTCCCGAGTGCGATCTGTATTCCCCTGGCTTCGGCCCATCGGCTGGCTGCCAGCACCGCTGGTGACTGACAAAACAGCTGGGCAATGTCACCGATGGCCGGGGGCAGGCCTGGACCCACGCACCTCCTCGGGGAGAGGCTGTGGCACCGGTGGGCCAGGTGCGTGAGTGCTGTCTGCATCCTGGTGTGCACGGGGGTGTGTGGCAGCCTGTGGCGGCAGGGACAGCCGGGAGGTAATAAAACGCAGATAGAATGGACATCCAATTTCCCTTATCGGGCCTCTGAGCGGGAGAGGCCTTGGGCGACATTAATTAACAGATCCCAATCAGCCGGCTCGTGAGGGTGTGTGCACGCGGGGACGTGGGGGGCTGCTCTGGAAGCAGACAGACTGGGGGGGAAGACGTAGGAGGTGGACAGGGCGAAATTAACAGACAACTGAATCGGAAGGTGGCAAAAAGGGAGGTGAGGGAGGAGGGAGGCTTCTGGAAAGGAAGGAGAAAAGACCCCTGTGAGGCCCATCACACAGGTACCATCCTTAGTGTTAACAGCACGCTTCTGTCTCTTCATTCGTTTGGCCATTCCTCACTGGGCACCGGTTAAGCACCAGGCGCTGTGGACAGAATGACAAACTCGAACAGAACTGGCCCCCGGGTGCAAGAGCTCGCAGTCAAGAAGGAAAGGGACGCCCCGAGCTCTGCTGGGACCTCGTGGTTCGGACAGTTCGAAGAACCAGAGAGATGGAGGGGCTCTGAAAACACACTGAGCCCTGAAGGGTGAGAGGAGCTCCGAAGCGGGTGGCGAGGGCGCTGCCGGTGAGCACACCCAGGGGTGCTGGGATGGGTTGCCCTGTGCTGCCCATCTTCCCGCCCCCACTGCCGAGCACCAGGCCTGGGACAAAGAAGACGCCCAATGCATATTCCTAGCAGAGTCGAATAAACACATGCCACTGGGCCCTGACTCCTAGGTGACAAGAAAAGGGACCCACGAAGAACTCAGTGCACCCTCTTCGCCCTGCAGACACAAGTTCAGACTTCGCCACCGCTGCCCCTTGTGTACAAGCCAGAGATAGGCGGCGGGAGGAGGGGAGACGGCACCTCTTGAGAGTTTGTGTCTCCCTCCAAGGCTAGACCTCTCCGCTAGTGGACCCGGCCCCTAACTTCTCTCCTCCTCCTTCAAAAGGAGCTGGAAGAGGCTTTGAAAATCCAAATGTCCTCTCCGAAGTGCTGAACGGTCCACAGAGACTGCTTCACTCTGCGCAACTCAGGGGAGACATATGTGCTATGGTCTCATATTTGAAAGAGCCCAAATATTTCCTCGTACTTGAAGAAATAAACACTAGAAGAGAAAATGGAAAATGAAAAATAAAAACAGCTCTAGGAGGAAGGAGGAGAGGCAACAGGGCTGGAAGGGAGGGTTTTGTGGGCACATTTTTATCTAGTTTTGGCTTTTGAACTTGTCCATATTTAAGATGTTCTCAAAATACAACTAAATCAAGCAGAAAACAAAGGCTTGCTCCCTTCAACCTAGCAAGTCCACTGCTAGGACTTCCTCCCGCAACCACACAGAGATAAATGGGAAAGAATGTTTGTTAGATCAGTCTGTAATGACCCCAAGCCGGAAACAACCTAAATGTAACTAATGCGATACATGTAATTACTATATAAACGTAATTATTAGCTAAATGAATGGCACATTAGAAGCCACCAGAAAGAATGAGGTAGATTTTCGTGGGTGTGGAAAGATACCTAAGAACACAAGGAAGACGTAACTACTAAGGGAACAGACACCAGAGCCAGACTGTCTGCTGGAATCCTAGCTCTGCCAGCCACTGGCTGTGACCCTAGGCACGTCCACGTCTCTGTGCCTCAGTTTCCTCCTCTGTAAAATGGGCATACTACTACTACTACTGCTTCCCTCATGGGACTGCTGGGATGAAATAAGCTGATGTGTGGAACACTTAGTCTACTGCCCAGCACAAGGTAAGGGCTGCTATGTTACATAATTAAATGAAAGAAGCAGGATGTAAAGCAGCATTCAAGAACGGTCCTACGGTGGGGGGAGAACACACGTGCGTGCACACACGCACGCACACATGCACAGGAAATTCCCAGAAGGATGGTTAAGAAAGATGAGGGATCTGGAACTCATAATACCCATCCCTCTGTCCCATCTGACATCTTTACTAGAAGCACATATTCTTCCTTTTATTTAAACCCAAATGAAGGGCTGAAGCCCTCCGCCCAGCCCTTCAGCCAAGCACCTTGCACTTCTGTTCTTCTGCGCTGGACTGGGTCTCCTCCTCCATCAGGCAATCAGCAATTCTGGGACAGGGCTTGCTGCTGGGAGAGGCTGGGGTGGCCCGTCCCAGGGGCGTCATGCACTGCCCCCTTGAGGTCCTGCCCAAGCTGGCTGCTGCCCCCACCCGTCTCCCCAGGTCTCCCACCTGAGCTCTGCTGCCCCTCCCCCCAAAGTTGCTTTATCTGCACCAAAGGATCTGATAACATTCAGGCTCTTCCCAAGCCCCCATCCCCCAGTGATTTGACAGCATGAGCTCCTAGAATTTAAGAAAAAAAAAAAAGGGCATGTAATTTGTGGCAAGTGGAGTTCATAATCTGTTAATTTATTATCGTTTCTGTCGACCTGGAGGGCCATTAGCAGAGGTAATAAAGGGAGATGTAATTATAGGATCTGAGGCCACTCCAGACACAGCTGCTGTCACTCGGCAACCCATATTTCATTGGCCGCCGGCATTCTCTCCCCTGCGGGAGCCAGACGGTGGCTACCTGGGAGCGGGGCTGCTGAGGAACCCTCCGTAGGAGGCCTCTAGGGGGTCCCCTGCAGAGCTGTGCACTGTCAGCCTGGGCCAGGCAGCGCTGGCAGGAGGGGGCTCTCCTGGGCGGGGGCAGCCTCCGGGCCGCCTGGGGTGGTGGGATTGCTGGCTCATAACGTCTAGAGGCTGCAGCTCAGCAAGGGAAACCCACGGCTTCGCAAAGGCTGCTGCCTCTAGGGCGCATGTGTCGCTCATGGGGAACAGGGGTGGGCACTCTGAAGACTTGGGCTCGTCCCCCGGCAACACAGGACGCGGTGAATTCAACTCAAGGTAAAAGCCTGCGTGCGGCGTAGGGCAACTGCAGACAGACTGGAATGGACGGCCGCTAGTCTGTGTGTATCGCCATCAGCCCCCGTTCCCCACGGAACTCACCCGTGGGACAGTGTCCTCTGTGCTCAAAAACAGGAGTGAAAGGAGCGGGGCTGCTGGGAAATGAGTTTGTGCCCAAATGATCCTTCCTCCTGGCCACGCTGGTCGCCCAGTGCCCGTGTGCACAGGTCAGCTTCTGGGCTCAGCGTGAAAACTTGTGTTCGTGGCGCCCTGATGCCCTTCTGATGGCCACCGCCCATCATCCTGAAGGCCTAGCTCGGGTTCTGCTCTCTGCCCCCCCAGCCCCTGGCGTCCCTCCTGCCTGGGGACTCGGTCCCGTGGTGGTTCTTGCTGCATTCTAAGTGTGTGGGACAGGAGATGGGCTGTGGGGTGATCACGTTGAAGCAGCATTCATGCAGGTTCCTGACACTATTCGGTCTCTTTTTTATGTTTAGAATTTTCCATGAAAAAGTATTTTATTTTTTTTTAAAAATTATCCATCTTATTCCCAAATGAGATCCTTGGGGCAGAAATTCATCTAATTCTTTATATCAGCCACAACTCCCAGCAGGAGACCTTACATAGAGTTAACACTCAATAAATGCACGTGAAGGCAAGTATGAAGCGCCCTCTGTGTGCCAGGCTCCGAACAGATACGGAGAGGCCAGCCCATACTGAGCCAGGAGAGACCGCCTCCTGCGCTTACGTTAAGTGGGCTGGGCGCTAACCTGAGCCGTCTCAAGAAGCCAGTCCTTCTGCCGTCCAGGATCCAGCATGGGCAGGACGGACAGCAGTCCTGGGGTGGGGGGGTGCCCTGGCCTGCACCTACCCTGCTAAACCTGCTCCTTCTGGCTCGCTCTCCCTCCCTAAGGGCTAGTGAGCAGGTCTGCGAGTGAGTTTTCTGTCTCATCTTAAGTCGATTAGTTTAAATGTATCAGGCACTTGCTATGTCATCACCCCTAATGGAAGGTTTACACGCAGTGGCAGGAGACTCTTAATTAATTTTACCTTAAACACTAGAAGGTCAGGCCCAAATAATTCAGCATGCAAATTTATGCAAAACAGGCAAATTAGTGTTTCAGACAGACAAATGAGCCCCTATGTTTATTTTATTTTTTAATCAAAAAGAATTCAGCTTTGGACAAAGAAAAATGAAGATGTGAAAGGAGGCTTTTCATACTATTAGCAAAGACAACCACAAGGTCAGGGTCCGGCCACTTATCAAGCACCCACTGTGTGCGGGGGGCTGGACTAGGATTCCCGATTCACAGGCAAGGACACTAAGCTCAGGGAAAGGAGATCCCCTGCAAGGCCCTGAAGGACAGAGCTGGGATCAGAGCTCAGGTCGGCCTGAATCCAAAGTCCGTGCCCCCGAAGGCCACTCCGCTCTGCCCACCGCCCTGCTGGTGGGCACCGATGGGAGATGGAGCCGCGGGGCGGGCAGACACGGGAGAGAGTGGGTGCAAGGGAGACAGCGCCTCCTGGTTCTTCTAGAGGCGTTGAGGGGACTGGAGGCAGGACAAGGAAGCAGTGACCTGGGGGGCCGCCAGGAGCCACTCCTGAGCCACTGCTGGGACGCAGCGGGGGAAGGAGTGTGCGATGCCGGGGAGGGCAGGGTGTGAGGGGCAGGGGGAGCTGTCCCGGATTTGGCCCTGGGTTAGTGGAGCAATCCAGGCTGAGGTGTCTTAAGCAGTGGCTTGACCCCCCATCTGTGCTGAATCAGCACAGGCCAGATTCAAAACTACTGAGTGTGTCATCCCAAGAGGCTGAGCTCCTCAGTAAGGGCGCTCCAGCCCAGATCCCCCGTGAGCCCGCCCCGAGTCAGAAGCCAGGGGCCGCCAGGGAGTCCCTGCGGAAGGAATGCTACGCTTCCTGCCAGCTGCACGACACCAGCATCACCTCCCGAGCCCTGGTCTGCAGGAAGACTCCTTCCTGGAGGTGTGCACACGTCTTACGTACAGACGTTCTGACTCGCCCGCATCAGCTGTGGGCCTCAGCATCTGAAGCCCAGGACACGTTCGCAGCATCACGTGCATGCCGCAGTCATTTTTCAGAGCTGCAGGGTCTAGCGACAGAAGATGAACTGCCCCATGTCACAGAGCTGCCGTGGATCTTTGCCAGAGGAAGAGAACGTCCCCACCACACCAGGAGATGAGCTATTAGAAGCGTACAAGGAATAAACCGCAAAGACTTCAGAAAACTCCCAACATGTGTGCAATGCAACAGATGTGGGTATCGGTGTCTACACAACTAACTGTTTCCACAGTTCAGCCAGAAGAAAGAAGCTAAAAGACAGGTCTGCGGAGACACAGTGAAGGAAGTCGGCGTCACCCGAAGCGTATTTAGGACACATCCCATGCAGAGGCAGGCCTCCCTCACCATCGGGCCCGCGGCAACAGGGAGCGCAGTGAACACTAGCGTGTACCGTCCACCACACTCATACTCCCAGTTCACCCTCACGTCAAAGCCCACGAAGAGGTGCGGCTCTTATTCCCTATTCACAGGGGGCTCGGTGACCCGCCCAGCGTGACACAGCTAGTCAGCTGCAGACCCAGGACTTGAATCCCAAAGTCCCATTCCCCAGTCTCTGTTCTTAAGCACTCCAGTCCACTGGCCTCTAAAGGAAGCAAGAGACTCAATTCTCTCCTGCATTGTCCTAGCCATTTCCAATAAGGTCTACAAGAAAACCCTTCTTTGGCCCTCAGGGATTCAAAAGAACTTGCTCTCCGAATCTTAACCTACCGTGAATGCCATCATCACCCCGCTAGAATGGTTAACAGGATCTGAAGGGCTGCTAGTGGTTCAGGAACATTACTGGACCTTTCACACACCTGCTTACCTCCAATCCCACAAGGAGAGAAAAGGAGCCCAGAAGAAAACCTGGCCCCTGGGTCCCCGGCTCCCAGGCATCAGGACCACGGCCATGGGGACAGTGGCTGAGCATCCTGGCTCCACCCTCCCCCTAGCCCTATGTGACTCACCTGGGATGTGCTTGGCCCAGCCGATGATGACCACGAGCTCCCTGTCTGCCAGGTCACAGAGAGTGGTCAGGGCCTTGATGTCGCCCTCAGGCATGCCAGGGGGAGGCATGGCGTAAAGCTTGTCCGGCTCGGCCACCAGCAGGTAGGAGACAATCTTGGTCACTGCCAACGACCAGAGGAAGCATGTAAATGTTGGGGAAAAAGGGAAGGGGCTCAGGAAAAAAAATTCAGGTTCTGGGGAGTCCCAGCAGGTCATCTCTCCTCCCTTTCTGACTCTGGTGATTTGGGCTCTCGACAAATATCTCTCCAAGGGAAGCTGCTGCTGAATTCTCTCAAGAGGACCCTGCTTTGAGTGGAGGGTGAGGGGGGACATGTTCTAGACGGTGGGGCCCGTGTCTCTGTTGGAGACGTAGTCTGTAGATCTCGCACGGAAAGGCCTTCTGAATGAAGCCGGAAGCACCCCACACCAAGCCAGGCACTGAGGCCACCTCCCCACGAGGCACACTGTCCCATACCCAGCAGTGGGAAGGTGGCATTGCCCCCAGGGGATGCCAGACGTTCCAGGCATGGATGGGGCAGAAGGAGCATGGACGGCCCTGGCACTCACATGGCTTTTTAGCGGGCGGAGAAATCTGTAAGCTCAGGTATGGGCTGCTCTCAGAGTCCAGCCGTCGTTTGTATTTCTGGCGGCCTCCACGCACTCGGTCAAGGCGCACACCTGTTGGGGAGGGAAGGGAAAAGCTGTCAGGCTGTCCAACATCGGGGTGTTAGCACTAGCTCTGGAATTTCAACACTGGCTTTGGCCCCCATGACTCGATGCCTTTCCCGGGGCCAGCCTCAGGCCAGGGAGTCTGACAAGCCTCACTCACTGTCTAACAGCAACGGCCCACTCCAGCTGCCCTGGGCCTGGCCCCGCCTCTGGGCTCAGCATCCTCCTGAAATCTGTCCCGAGCAACCTTCAGCCCTTGAGTCTGTCTGTCTCCAGAGGGAAAACACAACAGACGCACTGCTCTAGGTGTCGGGGAAGACAGACTCCTTATCGTAGATCTGCTGGGAATCCAGGGACTGCTGAGTTAGCTTGCCAGAGAGGAAAGGAATCTCTGCCTCTAGCAGGCACCTCAAAAAGAATGAAAACAAGAATTTCCAGACTTTTCACATAAGCAGCATCCGGATGAGGGTTCAGGACAAATGGCAGTTTCTGGATCCCGCCTTCTGAGACTGTAGGGTGGCGTTCTACAGTCTATCTTCTAGAACAGAGGGAGGGCGAGGACTGGTCAGGGCGGGAGGAGGAGTACCCTCAGAAGCAGGGGTGTGGGCAGCCCTGGGCCAGATGCTCCTGGATGGGGAGGCAGGTGGTCCTGGCCACACCTGCAAAACCAATACTTCAGAGTCTCCCAGTAGCAGGTGCAAAAGCAGGAGTGGACTGGCATCCCTCCCCAGGAGTGAGGCCCTACCCAAGAGAGATCTGCTCTTTCCCTGGGTCTATATGGCTTTCCAGAAACCCACCCCACCCCTCAGCTCCTGCTGTCTAGACAGATGTGTTGGGACCAACTGACACCCCTACCAGCCTGCAGGGTGGACAGGACCTCAAACGGGCTCCTCATCCAAAGCCACCAATCTATGTGGCCTGGCCTGAAAAATGGGTGGGACCCAACAAATCAGCTCTGAGGTATAAGCCAGCACAAGAAACAGACCGGGGGGCTCCCTTTTCCTCGCCGTGAACAGGTCCTGACTGAAACACGTAATGTCACAGACGGAGCCAGAGTCCTGAGAGGAGGAGAGCTGGGTGGTCACCTCAGTCTCCGAGGCAACAGGCCCAGTTCAACTTCCTGTTCCTCTCCCCAAAGGTCAACAGCACCACCTCACAGAGCCCCAGCAGTGGATCTTCATTCAGGGCCCCGTCTGGCACTTTCCCGGGCATCTCCTCCCCCCCGTCCTCCCCGTGTGGTGGGGGCCGCTGCCCGTCCTGTGGGTTCAGGCCCTTCTTGGGGAGAGGCAGGAGGAAGGCAGGAGTAATGATAACTAAATGGAACGAGGACTGGATCCCATTCATGCCAGGGGTGATTTTCTGGCTGTTTCTTAGAATGTACGGCTAGTCCATTTCAGTTCCTGGGGCCAGAGAGGAAGTCCCCTAGAGCACCAAGAGCCACTGAAAGTAAATCATTTCTTTACTGAATGGGAGGGACCAGCCCTTGAATTGCTAACCGCCCTAAAGGAACTTGGGGTGATGACGCCTCCAGTTAAGGGCTCAGATCACCGCCTCCTCCAGGGCCACTGAGCCCAAATGCCCAAGGGGACGGTCTCCTCGGGGCCGGTCGCTGCTCAGCATTTCCATCAGCAGTGTCCTCTCCTACCGCACAGACAGACACTCCGTTACTTGATGCCGGACATGGCTGCAGTGAACATTTTGGGGTTGAAGAGAGTCAACCCAGCATCCCAGCCCTGCGTCCTGTTTAAAGGTAACTCCCCTATTGTGAGTCATCTCGGAGGCGGCCTGTGCCCACCCCCACTCTGGAGAGCCAAGTGGGGAGGTCCTCCTGCTCGCCCCCATCTGGAGGCCGAAGCTTGGTGTGGTGACACAGGCCCAGCCAACGGGACAGGCAGCCGTGGTGCCTCCGCAGCGGGGTGTGGGCAGCCCCGGGCCATGCGATCCTGGCTACCCCATCTCCTGCGCCTGGGCTTCCCCAGGCCCTTGTCTGGCTTCTCAGTGTGCTCCTGGAGCCTCCTGAGAAACTTCCAGTGAACTCCTCTTCTGCTTTGAGGGGCGGAAGGGATTGCAACTGACCACGCCCGCACGTGGGTTCCCCAGGACCAGACCCTGAGGTGAGGAGAGTTTATGGAGAAGGCGAACTCGGGGAGAAAGCCAGGACCGAGTGTGTT
The DNA here is from genome assembly GCF_023065955.2 of Ursus arctos. Taxonomy (NCBI): domain Eukaryota; kingdom Metazoa; phylum Chordata; class Mammalia; order Carnivora; family Ursidae; genus Ursus; species Ursus arctos. The sequence continues at coordinate 24,765,599 of NW_026622930.1, forward strand.
CCGGAGCAGGCAAGCAGGCTCCTGGTGTCAGCCACTGGGGCTCAGCCTCACTGAGGACCCTGGGAGACAGGGTAGGACACGCCCCAGGGACCGACCCCTGCTACCGATGAGGGCCTCGGGGCATGTGGCCACCTCCCCGGGCAGGGCTGCGCAGAGCAGGCTCCAGAAGGCCCAGGGCACGGCGGCACTCCCAAAGTAGCACTTGGGTCAGCACGCATGTGACAGAGCGTGGAGGGCATGCGGGTGGGACGCTGGCTGGCTGCCGCCCTCCTTCTCAAAGGGTGGTCCACAGCCAGCCATCATCTGGGAGCGTGTCTGAAACGCAAACATCTCAGGGGGTCTGGGAATCCGAGTCAGCATGCTGACAAGGTGACTCAAGGCATGGAGGCACATGAGTCTGGGAAGGGCTGCAACCCAGCCTCTGAGTGGACCAGCCGGGCCTCGGACCTTGAAGGGGACAGCGGAGGCCCATCCCGCGCAGGACATAAACCCACGTGCTGGTAGGACTTTGGCTCCCACCCTCCACCCCTCCCAGCCCCTCAGTGAGGGCACAGGAGCAGGTACACAAAGGTCGGAAGGATGGCTCCTCCCTTGAAGACTTTTGGGGACAAGTCCCCCGTTTTCCCGACCCCCTCCTGTTATCCAGCTACAAAGCGCTCAGCCCTGCCTGCCGCACTGGAGGTGAGCCGCGCCCTCTGCCAAGCTCTGCTTTTTCTTGGAAAGCTGGTTAGACTAAAAGCGAAAATGCCAAGCTTCACTCACACAGGACGATGAGAACGCCCATTTCCTGCACACCTACTACGTGCCAGGGTCTAACTGGAGTCCGGGGTGAGCCCTTCCCCCCTTCACGGACTTTCTCTCCTGGAAGCCAGTCTCATGAGCTCGCCCCTCCGCCCCGCCCACCTGACCGCAGGTGGCTGTCAGCAGGAGTGGGAACTGCTCAACAAAACCAAGAGGCAGGCATCCCTTAGCAAGGCAAGGAGATGGGCAGTTGCCGCTTTGGTCACAGACTCCATCTGGAATGTTCTCTGTCCTGATACAGGCCTGGCCCTTAGTGGGTGTTCACAAAAGTCTTGATGCACACAGGAACGGATGAGCCTCTTTCCCTTTGATCCCCAGGAGGGCTGGGTGCTTCTTCCAGGGCTCTGACAGCACCCTGGCCTCCCCCACCGACCAGGTGCCCCTACCTCCAGGGGCTGCTCTCCGTCCCATTCCAGGGTCTGTTGTGGCACCCAACGCCCAGCGTATGTTTAAAAAGCCGGAGCTGTTACTAACGTCATCACCATTATTATTACTCCTCTTCCCCAACACTATGTACATGTCTCCGGTAAGTCACAGTAAGAACAACCAGAAGGAGGCGCCTGGGTGGCTAGATTGGTTAAGCGTCTGCCTTCAGTTCAGGTCATGATCCCAGACTCCCGGGGTCGAGCCCCATATCGGGCTCCCTGCTCAGCGGAAGGCCTGCTTCTCCCTCTCCCTCTGCCCCTCCCCCTGCTCATGCTCACTCTCTCAAATAAATAACACCTTAAAAAAAAAAAAAAAAAGAACAATCATGAGAACAGCCTAATTTATGAAGGCCTTTCTCTATGTGTTGCCCTTTTTCATCTATAGCATATAAAGCCGGCACAGTTAACCCCATTTTATACATAAGAACCACTGAAGCTCGGGCGATTCAGTGATTTGCCCAATAAAGCAGTCAGTACCCACACTCTTTGCAGCTCCAGGGTACCACCCCCAGGCCCAGCGGGTGTAATCTTTCCTCTAAGTTTTCTCCTTCAAATCTTCACAGCAGGATGGTCAATGGTCCAATCAATACATGCATCAATTATCAGCTTCTTCTGTTTTGTTAAGAACAGTAGCCCATTGGGTTTAATCAGGCCCAAACTGATGGCTGACGTGAGCCAGGCTTGCCTCCTGGTTTCCCGCCTGCTTTCCCAGGTGTCACCCCAAACACAAGCCCGTGAGGGCTCCAGCCCACGGGATCCAACGGGCAAGGTCCCAGGCCCATCTTGGCCCCTTATGGCTCACCCGGCCTTGGCCCAGTTGGCTCTCATAGCCTCCGTCTCATCATCAGGTACGGGGGAGGAGGCAATCGTGACACCAACTCTGCTCACTGAATATGGCTTCTGTGACAATCGCAGTGGGAAAATGCTGGTAAACTGGCAGTGGTTCCGGTAGGCCGGGGAGGCTGGCACTCCCACCGCCACACACGGCAGCATTCACGAGGACTTTACACGCCACCTTGCGCTTGTCTCCCTCTGTTCCATCCGCGCTTCAATTCAGTGGGTTCTTAAGGGAGAGGGCCCACGTCAGCTCCGCTTTCTGAGCTCCCCTCCTCCACACTGCCTCTGGATTCACCCTCGAAAGCCCAGTTCAGCTATTAGCTCTACTGAGAAGCCCTTCCAGACTGCTCCTCGCAGAGCAGCCATGCCCTTCTTGGGCTCCCTTTGCTAATTCCCCATTACGGCAACTACAGTCAAAACAACTCTTCACAACACACCGTGTGCTCATCCCCCGGTGGACCGTGGGCACCTCCTGGGCAAGGGCTGTCTTCTTTGTTGTCCAAGCCCAGCACCCCGTCCGTGGGGGGCAGCCCAGCGTCCCAGGAAAATGACGCACCAGTTCAAATGCAGCCTTCACACTTCGGAAGCAGAAGAATCTCAGGGGCTGGTGCTCTCCCAGCCTCCAGAAATTCACTCCCTCAGGACAGCCCATTCCTCATGAAGGTCCCCTTTGTACTGAGCTCAATTCTGTCTCTAGATCACTTTCTACTCTCCATCCCACCCGACAAGACTACCCCCTTTCACAAGACAACCCTTTACGGACTGGAACATCCTTCGGCACCCTCCTTCTACAGCCAAACACTCTTTATTTTCTAGATCTGCACAGTATTTTCAGGCCAGTCACCTCCCTGCTTCTACACATTTGTCTTTATTGATGTGGTCTGCTCTGAGCTGAGCCCAGTCAGCATCTCAAGGGCAGAGACAGTGGACAGAAGTCTGAATTCCTCCGCACTCTGCCTGAACAGACATCAGGCAACTATGTTTATATGTATTATCTCCCAATATGTTCTTATATTTTCTAGAGTACACTGCTCACAACTTTAGTGAACAAGATAATGGCGCAGACTGGGTTCTCATCCTGAGCGCTGCAGCAGAACGCTGTATTACGAATCCTTTAAAAATGAATCACCAAATCCTAATGGTTGGGTCTGGCAGACATTATTAGTTGTCTCTCAATCGTCTTTCCATTCCCTCTCCTTTCATGCTAAGGGAGCCTGGATTTTATTCATAGCGGCAACGTGTCCCAGCCAGTCCTACCAATCCTGATCTCTCCCCACTTTCCCAGTTTCCCTGTGAGCAAGTGCTGGTCCTGATCTGGTTCTGGCCAATGGACTATAATGGGAAGTCCATGTTGGGGGGCTTCTGGGAATGGTTTTGCTTCTCTGATGCAAGGGACAGACATCCTTGGTGCAGCTCTGCCTTTCTCCTGCCCAGACCTGGAAGGTGACACGTCAGAGCTATGGCAACCATGTTGCAACCATGAGGCAGCCAAGCGAGGACCCCAAAGAACACCAAAGAATGACAAGAAGAGCCCCAATCCTTAATGCTACGGCTGAGAAGCCTGTAAAATGCCAGCAATCTCCGATCTCCAGAGTCCTTATAGGTGGGGAAATCAATCTCATTTATCGATGCCTAAGCCACTAGCAGTCAAGTTCTCTGTAACTTGCAGCAGAAAGCAATTTTCACTGATAAACTGGGCAATTACTTTCTAAATTAGGATGCTGAAGTCTTACAAACACCCAGTGGTGGGGGGGAAAAGAGAAGGCAACTTGAACTTGAAATGAGAGTTCCCTTACTGTTTGTGTTGTTATAGTTTTAGCAAAATATCTAAAAAGCAGGCTCAGGGAGCATATTAAAATACTACTTAACTTATAATTACTGTCTGGGATTATTAGATTGTATCATCTCATGGATACTTTCTGGATTTAAAAAGCATTAATAATACATGCAAAGCGTTCCAGAACTCTAAGTACCGTAATAAATACATATCCTTTGTTTTAACCACCGTGCAACACTGTTAATCCCCGAACATGTGCAGGCCAAAATTTAAGTATTCATACATTTGCTAAGAACACACAAAGACCGATAATCACTGGAATCCACATTCCTATGCAGACTGAGTCCTGCAGTTGAGCCCAGGACTGGATAGGGAGCCGTCCACCTGGGCCAACATGGTACAGCTCTGTAGCTTGTAGACATGAGTATAAGGAGAGGTTTGTGTCTCCTGACCAGTTGTTACTCGCTGCTGGCCTCTGCTCTAAGAATTGTATGTATGTTACTTCACTTCGGGATTGCAACAACCCTATGAGGGAGATTCTATTAGCCCATTTTATGGATGGAGAAATTGAGGCTAAGAGAGGGTGAGTAACTCACTGAGACCACACATGCAGGAAGGCAGTCTGACTTCGACCTCTGAGAACCGCTACAGTTCTCACCCGCTTGCTGGGGCAATTCCCGCCAGGTCTCTTCAGGCTGGCGTCGTTCAAGGCTCCTCACTGTTGCTAGTCCTGGGTCTATCACCACTTCTGACTGGTTTCCTCCAGCCCACCCACCCCTCTGTAAATAGTTCCTTCAGTAAATCCTCTTTGGTGACCCTGTGAGGGAACATCTGTTCCTTCCCAGTGCTGACCAAGACAGTGGAGAGGTGAGATGTGCTTGGTCACCCTTGCGAGGAACAGGGGGGGAGGGAGTGTGAACAGGAAGAAGTCCATGCTGAGATGCTCCCTCACAAGGCCTAGAGAGCAAAGACCCAGGGCCCTCCTGGCTGTGGCCTGCTGGGCTTGCCTGGTGACTATATTTGTTCTGAGGGTAGCAACTGTGTGGACACCCAGAGATCTGGGCCTCCAAAGCAGAAGAGAGAAGCACTAGCCTCGGGGTCAGACCTGGAGGTAATCCCTGACTCTACCTCTTAGCACCCGCGTGACCTTGAGCAAGTTTCCTCACCTTTCTGTGCCTCGATTTCTGCACCTGTATGAAAATACTAGGATGTACTTCATAGGACTGTCGTGAGGACTGAATGGGTTAGTATGTGTAAAGCACCTGAAATACTGTGACTGGCACCTAGTAAGTGATTAGCAAGTGTCAGTTAATATTGTTAAAAATCCTGTTGTCTGCTTTGACTGTCTCACTATCAACATCCTGGCTGTGAGACAGCACTGCGGTTTTGCAAGATGCCACCATAGGGAGAAACTGGGTAAAGTGCACATGGGATCTCCGTGTATTATTTCTCACGACTACATGTGAATCTCCACTTACGTCAAAAATAAAAAACTTAAGAAGACCGTTAGCTGCTTGTGGAAACAGAAAACGGTGCAGCTGTTATAGAAAGCAACTTGGCAATTCCTCAAGAAGTAGAAGAGGCTTATTGTCCGTATCGTAAGTATCATATGGCCCCGCGATTTCATTCCTAGGTACATCCCCTACAGAACTGAGATCAGGAACCCCAGCGGATATCTGCATCTCAGTGTTCACGGCAGTAATACTCACAACAAGAGTCAAAAGGCGGAAGCAACCCAACCAGCTGTTGGCAGATGACCATAAACAAAATGAGCTGTAGCCACACAATGGATACTATCCAGCCCTGAAAGGGGTGCCGTTCTGACCTGCTACGGCCCGGACCACCCGAAGACGTGACGCTCAGTGCAAGAAGCCAGACACAAAGACAGATGTTGTATGACTCCACTTACAAGAAATACCTGGAGTAGACAGAGGGTAGATGGCAGGTGACCGGGGGTAGGGGGGCGAGGAGAACGGGGGCCACTCTTCCGTGAGTACGGGGTTTCTGACGGGGATGATGAAAACGTCTGGGAGCTGGAATCAGTCAGTGTGCTCAGCGCCACTGAATTAACTGTACACTGAAAGATGGTCTTCCAATGACTGACTTTGTTACGTATGTTTTGTCACAATTAAAATACTTCACCTTTCTCAGGTTCGTGGAATTAGATAATGAAATGTGTGAAAGCAGTCAAGTGCTTGGTACACAGTAGGCGCTTAATAGTCATTTCTTTCCTTTCATCTGCCTATGGAAGGTGGTAGGGTCTGGCAGGAACTGACAGCCTCCTTCTTGGGAAGAGAGAGGAACACACCCCCTTAGTTACAACCACACAAGTCAGATACATGGGGGGGGACTTAAGGAAGTAAGGTTCAGAGAGGTTGAGTACTGTGCCCAGGAGCGCACAGCTCCCAACACGGCTTCTCTCTGGAACACACCCACAGAGCAGAGTGCTGCCCCCCACCCAGGACAGAGGCTCTGCCTTGGTGGCAGCTGTATGGCCCCAGCCCCCACCAGCCTCCTCCCGGGGCTGGTGCCCCTCCACCCACAGTGCCCCATCCCACTTCCCAACTCAGGGCACAGGAAACATTCCAGCAGCTGCAGGGCCACTCCGGGGCAGAAAATCTTGGAAGGAGGGGTGCCAGGATCAACCTCGCGATCCCGTCCACGCCCATCTGCTGCCCTCTCCGACCCCCTGCAGGTCCGCCCGTGTCCAGAGGTGACAGCTGCCACGCCCTGGATCAGATGTCCACTTGCTGACTTGGTAAGATCAGGCTTCTGACTTTTTTCTTAATGGAAGTAAAATAATGCCTGCTTCCCTCCACCTCCCTCCTTTCTTCTCCTTTTCCCTCCCTAAGCTGGACAAGATCCCAGGCTTTCGAAGTAAAAATAGCCAAGTGTGCAGGGGCACAGCAGCCGGGGGGCAGTTCAAGTTTCTTTCTTTTCTACCCAGGCACTAAAAATAACCAGCGAGGGCTCAGCGGAGCGTGGTCCTGCACCTGGCCCAGAGCCTGGCCCAGGCGCTGCTCCGGTCACATTTCTCTCCCCACAGGAAACGCTCAGACCAGGCTGGAGAGCAAAAGGCCTCTGAGCCTGCGTCCTCCCCCGGGCCTCCTCTTCGCCTGACTCACAAATCCCACCTCCCACCCTGCCCCCAACCCCATTCAATGTCCTTGGTTTATGAATGATGTAAGCAAGTTCACGTCTGCACTATGTTTCACGGTTTACAAAGCTATTTCCGTATCTCATTAATTCCATGTAACAATACTGAGGGAAGGAGAATCCACAATTGTTATTATTCTCATGTGAAAACTGGGCTCAGAAAGGGCTGGTAACTTGCTCAGGGGCACACAGCCAGGAAGTATCAGAGGGAGGATCTGAACTTTGACCTCTAAGTCCTATCTCCTTGGCTTTGAACTCGAGACCACCAGTCTGTGGGATCACTGGGATGCCATGGAAAGCCTCTGAACGACACAGACTTTAAGTACTTACCCCTTGGAGGTTCTGAGTCAGTAGGTCTGGGGTGACGTCCAGGAATGGATTATTTTTCAGTGTTCCTCCAATGATTCTGGTAACTGGCCAGGTCTGGGGAGCACTGTACTAAACCTGTTTCATTTAGTACATTATCTGACCAGTGTTTTTCCTTGAGGACTTAGGGATTGAGTCTGCCTGTAAGTTCTACCAAAGTACAGCTGACTCATCTCTAGAAAGGGCAAACCACCCAGAAGGTGATGTGGGTACCCAGAGGCTGTGGGGCATGGGGGCATGCTGATGGGTGCCCAGCACAGCAGAACGCCCTCAGCACTCATCTAAACCCCCTGCACATGCGCGGCTTCCTTTAACTACCTGTCCCGCAGAGGGTTCTGGGTGACAGGGGAGCTCGCCTGCTGCCTCGGACAGGATGGCTATTTGGAGCTGCCTCTTACCCTGGTGCCGTATCATAATGGTGAAGAGAGGGTCTCATGCCTGACTCACTAGAAGTCAAGGGAGCCTCGAAGGGCAGATAACCCACATGCTACCTAATATCCCAGGGCTTATGGCAATGGCTCCTGGATGGATACAATGGTCCTGAATGATGTGCCCCTGGCCCCTTGTCTATTAAATTACCCTCCAGCTGCTCTCTTCTCTGGACTGTTTCACTCAGGCCATAATAGGCCCAAGGGCATTTCAGCAAGCTTGGGTTGTCCCTGGATTCCAGCTGCCAAAAAGTCTCCAACACTGTGCACGCAATAGAGTGAAGCTATTTAGACCCAGTCTCCCCTTCCTTTCCCTTCCTCTTTTCTCCCCTTTGAGGAAAAGCTATAGTCTTTGCTACTGGCCAAGCTATCTACACTGAGCTGGAACCGGCTTCTTCTTTATTTATTATAATCATATTTTTTATTATATTATGTTAGTCACCATACAGTATATCCCCGGTTTCCGATGTAAGGCTCGATGATTCATTAGTTGCGTATAACACCCAGTGCACCATGCAATATGTGCCCTCCTTACTACCCATCACCGGTCTATCCCATTCCCCCACCCCCCTCCTCTCTGAAGCCCTCAGTTTGTTTCTCAGAGTCCATAGTCTCTCATGCTTCATTCCCCCTTCTGATTACCCCCCCTTTCTTTATCCCTTTCTTCCCTTACCGACCTTCCTAGTTCTTATGTTCCATAGATGAGAGAAATCATATGATAATTGTCTTTCTCTGCTTGACTTATTTCACTCAGCATTATCTCCTCCAGTGCTGTCTATGTTGCAGCAAATGTTGAGAAATTGTTCTTTTTGATAGCTGAGTAATATTCCATTGTATATATGGACCACATCTTCTTAATCCAGTCATCTGTTGAAGGGCATCTCGGCTCCTTCCACGATTTAGCTATTGTGGACATTGCTGCTATGAACATTGGGGTGCATATGGCCCTTCTCTTCACTACGTCTGTATCTTTGGGGTAAACACCCAGTACTGCAATGGCTGGATCATAGGGTAGCTCAATTTTTAACTTTTTAAGGGACCTCCACACTGTTTTCCAGAGTGGCTGTACCAACTTGCATTCCCACCAACAATGTAGGAGGGATCCCCTTTCTCCACATCCTCTCCAACATTTGTTGTTTCCTGTCTTGTCAATTTTTGCCATTCTAACTGCGTAAGGTGGTATCTCAGTGTGGTTTTGATCTGAATTTCCCTGATGGCTAATGATTTTGAACATTTTTTCATGTGTCTGTTAGCCATTTGTATGTCATCATTGGAAAAGTGTCTGTTCATATCTTCTGCCATTTTATGATTTGTTTGTTTCTTGTGTATTGAGTTTGAGAAGTTCTTTGTGGAACCGGCTTCTTAAAAGGAGAGGAGCACCACTCCGCTCTGTTGTTTACTAACAGTGTGGCCTCGGGCAAATTAAACTCACCCTTTCAGGCAAGGCCAATAGCTGTCAGCTGTGCCACTGCCTTCCCTGTCCTAGTCTGTGGCAGACATTGCTAATCGCTCACAGCACTCTTGCCTACCGATCCCAAAAGTGCGCAAGCCTTTGGATCCTGTATCTAGGCAGCCGCTCCCCGCCCTACACCTGACAGTGCAACTAAAGGCAACTTGCCATCCAGGAGCCTGAATTATTTCTCAGGTTCTTTCTATCTCTAAAACTCTGGTTCTATAATCATAGGTCTCAATCTGAATTCAGGAACCTCTTAGGTGGGCTTCAGGGGTTCTGTGAAGCTCCTAAAATTGTCTGCAAAATTTTATGTGCAAGGACTTCCATGTGTTATGGCAGGATTTCCATTGGATCGTCAAAGGAATCATGAATCTCTAAGTCAGTAACGACTGGATTAGAGGCTGTCTCAGTAAACAAGCATGCAAACAGATGAGTCGACAGTTTGAAGTTGAAGTTCAACGAGGAAGTAAACAAAAGGCTATGATAGGAAAGGAAGTGGAAAAGAGGCCTCTCTGAGACAACATTTAAGTCAGGGGGCAAGGATGAGGAGCCAGCCATGGGGAGAGCATTGGAGGCAGGGGGAACAGCCCAAGGCTCCTAGGGTGGGTGGGTGTCATGCTCGAGGATCAGAAGGAAAGCAGGGAGGCTGGAGCAGAGTGAGCAGGAGTGAGGGGCCAGGAGAGCAACGGGACCAGATGACACTGAAAAGGCAGGAAGGGCTAGATCACGCAGGGTCCTGAAGACCAGAGTAAAAAAACACAGCAGAAAAACAGGGAAAAGGCTCAGACAAGCACATCACAGAAAAGGAATCCCAAGTGGCTAGTACGCATATGAAATATGCTTATCCCATGGTGGAGAGAATACACATTGAAGCGATAAGACGACACCACCTGACACAGCACACTGGCGAAAGTTAAAAGTGTTGGTGTGGATATGGAGCAATCAGAACGTCTAAACACAAGTAATAAGTCAGTACAACCAAATCGAAAACAATTTATCATCTGATAAAGCTGAAGATGCACATACCCGGCACCCCCAGGCCTGGAACCCGTTACGCACCAGCACCGGGACACCAGTGCGCCTGAGACACTGCTTCCTCAGCAGCGGAAAGGAGACACAAACTCCCCTGAACTCATCCACCATACTCCAGTGCAGGAGTCCGCACACTAAGATCTTTGGGCTAAACCCAGCGCTCTGCCTGTTCATCAGAACACAGCTCTGTTCATTTCTACAGCGTCTGTGGCTGCTTTCGCCCTGAACATCGGTGGAGTTACGTAGCTGCACACAGGCCTTCCAGCTCACGAAGCCTAAGATATTTATTCTCTGGCTGCCTCCTGCTAGCAATGAAAATGAATGAATTACAGCACCATGCAGCAAGAGCGTTCAGCTCAGAAATACCATCTAAAATAACTGAGCTGCAGAATATGTATAGTATAATTTCATTTAAAACAAACAACCCCCCCAAATACCCATAGAGATATAAACTTGATAAAACTATTTTAAAAAACAAAGGAAAAACAGGGCGAAACCAGGGTAAGTTAGCTCTGACGGTAATGAAAATGGGGAAGGGCACAAGGGAACCTGAAAAGTGAGTGTAATTTTTTTTTCTTCCATTGGATGGAAGTTATCAGTATTCTTCATACTTTACATGTATTTTTGACATATAACAGTGCTTGCCCACTAAATACATTATTCCCCTTTTCCATACCAACAAGAGTTTTAACTGGACACATGGCATCCCAACCAGCTGAAGACTACAATTCCCAGACTTCCTTGTAGAGGTGTGGCCATATGACCAGGTTCCACCAATGGGCTATGAGTGGAAGGAACACGTGCCACTTCTGGGTCCCATCCTTCCAATGATCTGGCTAGGCTACGCTTCCTTCTGGCTGCCTGAAAGACGGTGATACAGTAAATGCTATCGACTCTTTGGGCAAGTTTTGTTGGAAAGGGGAGCAGGGTGAGGTAACAGTAGCTGGATGAAGGTGAAGGGTCAAAATACAGTTGTGGGTTTTTTTTAAATTTTAACTTTGTTTTTATAAGGGGAGAACAAAAGTATGTTTGTGTGCTGATGAGAATGACCCAGCGGTGAGGAAGAGTTTGGTGACGCTGGAAATGCTACGACAGGACTGAAGTCCTTGATGAAGAGTGAGGTCAAAGCACAGGCAGGGAGACCGGCTTTGACTGGAGCAGAGATGTCTCTAACAGGGCTGAAGACAGGAAACACACAGGTAGGTCTGTGGATTCAACTGCAGGTGGGTAAGAAACTTCCCGACCTGACTGTATTTTTTCAAGAAAATGTAAAGCAATGTCATTGGCCAAGGATGGGGGGGAGGGAGAGGCTATGGGAGATTCAAAACTTCCTCCTGGATCACAGAAGAAAATCAATTACATAACATGACGAAGAATGTCTATCTCCAATCAATGACTGACATCCTACTTTGTGATACAACTCCGGGGCTTTCCCTGAAGAGTCCGGAGCAAGATGAAAAGGACTACGATTAGGATTCCCATTTTACAGAGGAGGAAAAGGAAGGCTCACGGAGGTTTAAGTAAAGCACCCGAGGAGCTGAGTAGTGGTCACACTGGGGTCTCGACGGATCTCTATGACCGCCGAACCTGTTAGTTCATGCTCTGGCACACCAGAAGTCCTGCATGAACGGTAATAGGGATTTGGCACAGACAAGATCATCCCCTACGGCTTCATTCAGTTAACATCTCCCCAACCAAAGGTCATCGGGTCATGGCGTCTGAGCCGCCCAGAGGCTGCAGGCCATGTGGGAAGATCTCGTGAGCTGTCAGACTTGAGTGTGTATGTGCACGCGGGCATGTGTGTGCATCGCTGCACACGCGTGTAAGATGGAAAGTGGTTGAGGGGGAGGGGATACAAATACACATCAGCGTTCTTGGGCTTTAGTTCAAAACTATTCTCTGAAGTGCCAGAGAGCTGGTCTGTTTCAGAACACTCATGTATTTTGGAAAAGAAAAAAGAATTTTTAAAGGCAAGTCATCTCTCATCCTCTTTCTTCATTCACAGGGCCAGCAAAGTGGTATTCCTGGCAGGGGCTAGAGGCAGAATACTCTATAAATACAAAGCCATTAAATCCCATGCAGCGGGAACCTGATCGGAGCCTCCTTTTAATTTCCTGACATGAGCTGGCCACTAACCCAATTACCCAGAATCCCCGTAGGAGCCCTCCGCCCGCCCAACGAGCACAAAGACAGGGAGAGCATATTGCATGGATGTCAGCCCAGCTTTCACTGAAATCAAATATCTTTTAGAAAACACTTGGGGGAAAGGCGGGCAGGGGCCGAGGGGAGGAGGAGAGGGAGCGGGACAGGGAGGCTGCTGGCCTGAGGCAGGTGAAGTGAGGGGAGGAGAAGGTGAAGCTCACTGGACAAGCCTTCGAGCGAGAGCTGCTGAAAGCCCAGAGCTTTACTGAAGTGTGGGGGCCCCCTGAGAAAGGCAGCATATGGTTTTCCAGGCTCTTCCGCAGAGGCTGTCAGGCCACACCCTAGCCAGGCCTGGGAGCCCGCCTCCCAGGGGGAGAGCTTCTCCAGGGTGGTCCCAAGGGAGACACTCCTCCTGACTTTCGACCCCAGACAGGGGGCCAGCCCAAGATGGTGACCACCTCTGAGATTCCCACCAGGGAAGCCAGGAGGAAAATCAGGGCAGCCAGGATGCCCTGCCTGACACCGGGAGGGCTGCTAGCTCAGTGCAAACGAGATTGCCATTGAATCAAATACTAGAATAACGTGCCCAGAGAGCGGACATCGTAAAGCAGGCCCACAGTGGATTTCACCCAGGAGCCATTCCACCAGGGCCCCACCTTGACCTGCTGCTGGAGAGCAGGATTCAACATGGCTGCTCTAAGGGGAAGACGTGGAGGCCCAGGAGTGTGAGAGATCACACACACGCGGGATCCCCTCAGAGCCAGGAGGAGGGCAGAGGCTCCAATGCCCAACCTTGTGTGGATTTTGTATTCAATGTTTTATGAAGAGAAAAATCACTTTTTTTTTTCCTCTGGAAATACAGACTTTCACACACTGGATTTGCTTAAAGTGAGACAGACCTCTGGGCATTGCCTACACTGTTCAGTAGATGATTCCAGAGCCGAGAGCAGCCTCAAAGCAGAGGCTGAGCCAAAGGAAGCCACATGACCAGACATCTCCCCCCACCCCCCGTGGCTGCTGGGCCCCCCAAATCATGAAGCAGTGTCTCAGGGTGTTTTACTAAAGAAAAGAAAAACTCTAAGAGACTTCCAGAGCTTCTGGGCAGAAGGTAGGAACCAGCCTTCAGATGTGTAGCTGGGATGGGGAGGAAGGGGAGCTGGCATTCGCATCCTTTCCCCAGCCTCCCACCACCCCCGCACCCCGACACGGGAACCAGGACGCCAGGCCCCGGTTCCTCCACTCGAGGCCCACTATGGAGGCTTAGGAAGGAGCAGCAGCTCCCGGGAAGGCTGGGGTCTGCCTTTCGGAGTCAGGTCAGTGTGAGGGAAGGCAGAGGGAGGCAGGGAGCCCGCGCCTGTCCCAGGGGCCTGGGCTCCTGCTCACGAAGTGGTGGGGGGACAACCAAACAAAAGCAGGAGCCAGGGCAGCTGCCAAGAGCCCCTGCCTGGCAGGGACCCAGGCTCCTCAATGAGGCAAGCTCCTCCTGAGGGGGCTGGTCCCCGTGGAGCTTCTGATCGCAGGATCCCGCCAAGGCTCAGCACTGCGGGGGGACACAACTAAACGGAGGCACTGGGCTTTGTCCACACTCGGGTGCCTTTGTGTCATCCTGCCCCCTCTGGATTTGGAACTGCCAGCACTCGGGCAGCCTGGGGACGCGGAGAGTTCTGGTGACTGCCCCTCCTCCTCCAGAAAGGGCCTCTCCAGGTGGGGCCAGGCAGTTTACCTCAGCACACCTGCCCCACTCCTCCAACAGTCGCAGGTGCCCCTGGCTGCCACCCTAGAGAGAGGCCCTCCTGCACCCTTTCCTGGGCCAATCACAGGGCCATCAGAGCAGAGGGAGGCCAAGGTTGGGGCTCACTGTGCACGCCTTCCCCGAGACAGAGCTCCTCTCGGCCCACGTGCCCCCAGCACCCCACACCGTAGTCCTAGGATACACAGTATCTGCTTCGCTTCTCTGAAGCGGCCCGCCAGGTACCTGAGCTGCCTTTGTCACCAGTGTGCGCTTGGCCACACACTTCCCTGCCATCAGTGGTCCCGCTCGTCATTCCCCTGCTCTGGGGGCCACTAGGAGGCACTCCCACTGTCTTCCCAGTACGGAGTGGTCCCTGAGGAAAGTCTTCTTCAGACACCGTCCTTAGAAAATGTCAGGGATTGCAAGTGGCGGGCCTCCCTTTTTCACCTCTCCCTCTCCCTCCCCTGCTCTCCAGCTCACAATCCTGCGCTGAGGACGGGGTGGCCTGGGGTTGGGGCAGACACAGCACAGAGCATCATGCAGAAGCTCCCGGCTCCGAGAGACCTCAAGCCCCAACCTCTCTGCGGGACTCAGTTCTGTCATCCTTAAAATTCAGGAGCATACCGGTAGCACGGCAGCCCCCTCTGCCCTAAGTTCCTCAGATGCTGTGAAGTAAGCAAAGAGAGGCCACAGGCTACAATCAGGAAAGGCCACTGGGTGGCTGACCCCCAGCCTGACCCAGCTTCCCACAACAAGGTGGCAGCCCGCATCCTCAGGACTTAGGAGCGAGGAGCCTCTCTTAAGACCTAGACACCCTTAGGTTGGTTTCCAGCAGCACACGGAGGAGGAAGTCAAGAGGCCTGCCGAGGGCCTTTATGCCTCAGTTTCCTCCTCTGTGAACGCCAGGATGCTCTGGAGAAGCAGAAAGACCTCGGAGTCAGGGCCCCAGTTCAGCCACTAGCTTGGGTCACGCCCTACAGCAGGGTAAGACCAAAATTGTGTAGAATCAAAACCCACACTCTTGCGGCAGGTCTACAACAGCCCATTTTTAATCTAGAAAGAGGACTGTTCTTCAGCTGACCCCCCAGCGAAGCAGCTGGCGGGTTTCTAACAGCTGAGTGGCTTCACCATCTCAAAGGCGTTAAATGAAGCGGCTAATGAGAAATGCAGTTGAAAGGCCAACGTGCTACGTGGATATGGGGGTAGTTGAGGAACTGCTTCTGGAGCTTCTGTTTTAGAGGTACACATGCGGGGCTGAGCTGAAGGGGGATGTCTGAGATAGAAACCGGGGGAGGGGGTCTCTGATTTCCACAAGGTCCAGGTTGTCCTACCAGCAAAGCTTCCTGAAATTCCTGCCTTCTTCCCCGGGGGATGCAAGGAGAGGACAATGGGAGGAGTGCCCTGGGGCCCTCAAAGGCTGGGCTTCCAGAAGCCCCCTCTCAATAAGAGACTACATTCTAGACTTGCCTGCCCCTTCCCTTTCTCTTGCAGCCTCTCCCCATCACGGCATCATCAGCACACACCTCTTCTCCTGCCTCCTCCCACTTCTGGAAGGATCCCAGGGCCCAGAACCATAAAAGCTGATGCGTAAGAACCTCCACTGGCTCCCTCTAACGCTGGGCCAGGGGAGAAATACACACACACACACACACCCCATCCCCCAAAATGGTCCTGAACCAGGGTCATCCATCTGACCAGATCAACAGGGAAGGTGATGAAGAGAAGCCCCAGAGCAGCGCTGTCCAAATAAGGAGAGCCACATGTCATTTTAAATTTGGGAGTAGCCACTGTAACGAAGGTAAAAAGAAACAGGTGATATTAACATCTAATGTGTTTTGTTTAACCCAATATATCCAGAATATTATCACCTCGATATGCCATCAGTTTTTAAAAACAATTACTACGCTATTTCAATACTCTTTTTACCATCCTGGTAAGTCTTTGGAATCCGCCTGTCGTACACTCAGAACCCCCGGCCTGTGCTTCCAGGCCAGCCGGCTCAGCTGCAGAGAGGAGGAGACTGGGAAGTGCGAGGATGGGGTGGCGGGGACGCCCCGCGTCTCCCGTAGGAGTGGGGCTCTGAGGCCGCTGTAAACCTGTGTGCAGGGTGTGTGAGAGATGAAAGTTGGGCGCACCCCAGGGAGCAAGGTCCTCACCTGGGATGCAGGCAGAGACGTCCACGGTCCGCGCCGCCCTGGGGGACAGGAACACAGGGGTCTGAGACCCCCGGCCTCGGCGAGGGCGCAGAGTGGGCGTGCGGGCCTCTTACCTTCCCTCAGCATCCCCACTTGGAGGCACTTCGTGAAGCGGCAGGCCTGGCAGGACTTGCGCCTCCGTTTTGTGATTTCACACTCGTTGGTGGCCGGGCAGCTGTACTCGATGTTCCCTGTAACCAGACACAGACAGGGTTGCGGGCGGCGTCCAGGGCCCCCACCGCCAAGCAGAGGCCGGATGGGGATTACCCGGCCGGACCTACCACTGCCCCTCGTCCCGAGGTTCCCAGAGGGCAGTGGCTCTCACAGCAGGCGCTCTGAGACGCTTGTCGAAATCTGTCCAACTCCTTTCAATACAGAGATCCCAGGCCCGGAGGTCTGGGTGGGCCAGGCAGCCACAGCCTGGAAGAATGGTCACCCACAGGCTCTGAAGGCACCACTAAGCTGGCATTTTACCCCAGGCAAGGAATACCCCCTTGTGCTGACCAGAATGTTGGTGCAGACCACCAGCCCCTATGCCCTCCAGCCCAGGGCCCCAATCATGGGGAAAACCTCTCGGAAGCTCCGGCCCACAGGGCCCAGGGCCTGTGTTCCATACTCCACTAGAGGCCCAGGCCGGTCACCACGAGGGTATCACTTTCCTCTCACCGAATCTCGGCTTCCTCATCTGCAAAGCCTTGTGGTATCTCCAAGATAAAAGGTTAGCAAGGTCACGGTTATGAAATTGGCTTAACAATTGCAGAACACTATTCAACTCTGAGCTGGTGATTACATAACCACAGACCATTACTACAGAGCGTGTTTGTAATCATATTGTCTTGCCCCTTTAATGAATTCTAACAATGGTTACCATGAACCTGACCATGCTCCCGCTGTTTACCACTCAATCTCCAGCCACACCGAGATCAGCCCCTGCCATGCAGAAGCCATGAAAGAAAAGCTGGTTGAGTGAGTCGCCTACTGAGTCCTCATAGCAGTCCCATGAAGGAGGTACTGACCCCGTCCCCGTTTTACTCCCCGTTTTACAGGGGAGGCTGTGCCTGCCTTTTTTTTTTTTTTTAAAGATTTTTTATTTATTTATTCGACAGAGATAGAGACAGCCAGCGAGAGAGGGAACACAAGCAGGGGGAGTGGGAGAGGAAGAAGCAGGCTCATAGCGGAAGAGCCTGATGTGGGGCTCGATCCCATAATGCCAGGATCACGCCCTGAGACGAAGGCAGACGCTTAACCGCTGTGCCACCCAGGCGCCCCTGTGCCTGCCTTTCTAATACAGGACATAGCCTCTGTCCTGTGTACTCTCACCTGTCTACAGTTACTCAACAAATATGCACTGTGAAGCTATAAATGCGAAGAGAAAAGAATGGGAAGGAAAGGGGGAACAGAAGAGTGGGGCAGAAAGGCAACTGGAAGGCAAAATGCCAAGAGAGCGAGCGACCCCAGTGCTGTTTTGTTTTTATTTGGTCTTCTCGGCCCCTGTGCAAATTCCATGAGTCCTCCAGAGTCTGTGGTTTCCAGAGAAAGACAATGAACTAGCGGAAGCCTCCCGTCCCCACCCCATCCGGATGCCCACCTGCTGAGGGAGCAGGGTGAAGTGATGCCCAGAAGGCTGCTCACCCGACCCCCTTCCTGAGGCCCAGGGAGACCCCTTTGAAGCAAGGGTGCCATCTCACCCAGCAAGGACATTGCCCTACACAGAGCAGGCTCGGAAAGGTCACTTCCCTGAGACAGGGCTCCAAAGGGCAGTTTCAGGCCTGCGTGGCCTCTGAATCCTGCCCCCCCACTCCTCCGGCCGCAACCCCATCCACATTGTTCCAACAGTGACATTTACCATGCATCTGCTCAGAGGTGGGCCCACCGATGCGTCATTTCACAGACCCACAGACCCAGAAGTTGAGACTAAGGGAGCTGAAATGAGTTACTAAAGGCCACAGAGTCCCTGTGCCACCTTGCACCCCACGAGAAGCTTGGGGAAACCAGACAGGCCCCTCCCTGCTGCCAACCCAGCAGCGGAGGTGGTCTGGAGGAAGTCAGGGAGGGGGCTGCCCTCCAGCGTCCCTGTGCCTCAGCCTCCCCATGTGGCTTATGGAAAACACCTACTGTCGGATTTTCTGAGAGCCAGCAGGAACCAACTTCCGCCCCCGACGAAGTGCTCCGAAGTAATAAAACAGTCGCGCCCCCCACCGCAAGGTGAGTGTGTGCTCTCAAGAGCTTAGTGAGTATCCGCAGCCCCCTTTCCTACCATCCCGGTGAGGGGTCGGCCCATTTGCCTGGGGCACCTTCCATCTCCATCTCCATCTCTCTCCCCATCTCTCTGAATTCTAGCGGGACTCACCTACCACCTTTCTCCCTCCCACTTCCTGCGGGGGAGGGGAGTCCAGAAGTCCTCCTCTGTGCTGGAGGGTGGGAGAGGGCAGGCAGCGGAAGGGATGAAGATTCCTCCGGCCCCTCCCCTCTTTTATCCAATGCTATCCCTGTCTTAGCTCACTCTGGCTTGTGTGACTTCTTGGCAAAGAATTTCAATATTCCCATAAGCGCGGTAAATTGAAAAGATGATCAGGAGAAAAACCCGGATATAAACGAATTCCTCCAAGTCTATCTGGGCTTGGAAGGAAGGCCCTGTAGGATTTGGTGCCAGCCCTCCCCACCGCACCCCTCTCTCCAGCCTCGACATCTCCGGCGCTCTCCGTAATTATCAGTTCCTGGAACTCAGTGACAACCAAGGCTCCCAGGCCTCGGTCCCAGCTGCCCACAACAATCCCAGTGAGCTCCCTCCACCACCTCACCTGGCCGGCCCACACCTCCGGGTCCCTCATAAGTAGGCACGTCCCTCTCGCCCGTCTGACTCCACATCCCCTGCACACAGCAGGCGCCCACCCACACGGACAAGGGCTCATCAAGAAGGAGCCACAGCTCTGCTTTTCCTACGCGGCCTCTTGCATTTTCCCAACAGCTCTGGAGGTGAACACCTTTTTTCCTCCATCTTATAGCTTAGAGAGGTGAGCAGAGTCCAGGATGAGGCAGCGCGAGGACTTGAACCCAGATGGTCTGGCTCGAGTCTCGCTCTGAACCACTGTGCAGCGAGCTCGCGGGGCCCGTTGCGGCCCGCCTTCACCTGGCAACGTAACTCACGCTGCCTTGGGAGGCCACCTGCGTGCTGCTGGCTCTTCACCTCCGCTGCTCTTGGCTGCACAGCCAGCCTGTCATCCCTTGAAGGAGGATGGGTCCCAGGTTTTGCAGGGTTGTTGCTCGAGCAGGGGGTCAATAAATGTCTGTCGATTTGGCACCGGTTCTCTGCCAGGACAAGAGGAAGGGGCCTTAACAACAAGAACCTGAGCAATGTTCTTGACCCCGTGTGTGTGTGTGTGTGTGTGTGTGTGTGTGTGTGTGTGTGTATGTGTGTGTGTGTGTGTCTGTAGAGAGAGAGAAAGAGGGAGAGACAGAATTCTAATTTTATTTATTTATTTTTGTTCCTTTCAATTTGTTTTATGGCCCCAGCGGCCGGCTGCCAGCAAAGCCAGGCTGGTGGCCTTGCCTTGTAATTTCTGTAAGTGCCTCCTCGATAAAGTGATGAGATTAATTCATCAGAATTCCCGTGGTCTCTGGAGGGCAGTCTAGGAGAGCTCCGGGAGCAGGGAGGGGCATCCGTGGTGTGTACACACACACACACACACACACCCCACCACCAGCATGAAGCAGGACAGATCTGGAGGTGGGCTCTCATAGGACAAGGACACAGCCAATGGCTAGCATAAATCTGGAGTTCTAACACAGGAGTGTGCCCGGTATAGACAGAGGCAGACACTACCTCGGGCAAGTCACCGAACTTCTCTGGGCCCATTTCCTCATCTGTAAAATGGCCACAGCACATTCCCCTCTTCTAAAGTTGTGTGATACAGGGACAGAAAGCACGTAAAGGACTTGGTGAGATAAACATGTGGGCAAGCAAGGAGTGAAGGCTACCATGCTTATTTTCACATCCAGGCGGGGCTGCCAGGGTAAATGCACCAGAAGACTCCGGTAAGTCTTTTCTAGGTGTCGGAAGTGAGGCTAACCAGCCACTCTCACATTTAAGAACATCAAGGCCGGTGGTGACCTCAGAGTGGGTGCACCTGTGGTGTGCAGGGGAGGCAGGAATGCCCGGACCTTGACCTGGACTTCCATGTGACCTCTGACCTCAGGGCCGAGGGGAAATCCCCACCATCAGCTCTCTTTGATCCCGTGCCCCAGAAAGAAACCCGAGGGCATCCCCATCAGCTGCCCTTGAACAGCTGCAGGCAGTGGGCAGCCCTCTCCCGGGACTCGGGGGTGGCACCGCAGAGCTCAGACAGGGCTCCCAGGGGGACACGTGTCTCAGAGGCCGCTGGCTAACACTGGAGCCTGAATGGCCACCGTTTTAGGTCACGGCTGTGGAAGGGCTGGGATGGTAGTCACCTGTTCCACTCCCCTATTTATCTCACTTCTGGGGGGCACAGACTCTCTGTTTCCTCTGTGTGGCCCACTGTCCTCAACTCCGCACCCTTCCCCGCAACTGGATGATCTCATTGCCGCCGTGCCTCCTACTATCACAGACTTAGCAAGGATCAGCAGTAGAAGGCACTGCGGGTGTATCCACCTGCCTGCTGGGTATTTCCACTCGGAAGTCCCTTGGGATCCTCGCACTGCCTCAACTGAACCCATCCCTCACCCAGTCTGCTCCTCTCACTGTGTCCCTTACCTCAGCAGGACGATCACTGGGCCGCCCCACTACCTGCGTCAGAAACTGGGCTGGCACCCTGGATTCTGTCCTCTCCTTCAGTCCTAAGGTCCTTCTTATCCTCCTCGGTTCCTATTTCATCCCTCCTTCCCCTCTGGCCACAGCTAGTCTCCATACTCATCACCTCTCGCCTCACGTCTACGTACTAGCCTCTGTCTCCAGCTTCCAGGTTATCCCCCACACCGCCCCTGGAGCGACGTTAACAACCTTCCTGTGCAAAACCCCTCCATCACGGCACACTGAATGGCAGCATGAGAGTGAGAGCTGTCACAGGAGAATGGACGAAGTAAAAACCAAAGTAGCCAGGGGTGCCTGGGTGGCTCAGTTGGTTGAGCGTCCAACTCTGATTTCGGCTTGGGTCGTGTTCTTGGGGTCATGGGATTGAGCCCCGAGTCAGGCTCTGTGCTGAGCATGGAGCCTGCTTGAGATTCTCTCTCCCCCCCATCTCCCCCATGCACCCTCTCTCTAAAAACAAAACAAACAAAAAAACCAAAGTAGCCAAAGAAGGGGCTCTAGATGACAAGCCATTTCTACTGCACAACCTCAGAAAGCCTCAGGCGCTGAAGACTCAAGAGACAGCAGAGGATGTAATGGAGTGTGGGGCCAAAAACCGGAATTTGCCGCTCATCGGTATTTAGGGAGTACTTGGCTACCACTTCATATGACCACCAAGGAGTCCTCCACAACGCATCCAAGAGAAGCCATCTTAATCTCTGGGGCATATGAGCAAGTCAAGTT
Organism: Ursus arctos; assembly: GCF_023065955.2. Lineage (NCBI taxonomy): Eukaryota > Metazoa > Chordata > Mammalia > Carnivora > Ursidae > Ursus > Ursus arctos. Next base: position 24,787,452 of record NW_026622930.1, read on the forward strand.
CTGGACTTAGGGACTCAGACTCTGCTGCGGGCAGAAGGGAAGCTAAAGCTGAAAACAGGATGACTGAAGAGTGAAACCACCCAGCCCACCCCCAGGCCCACTCCCAGCATTCTAGCCATCTGTACACTCCACTCCTCACCCAAAGATAAGAATTTATAGGGTTCTTCTCTGAGGTTGCCCAGCATCAGACAGAAGACCAGCAGATAAAGATAAACCAAGGAAATGCTCCTTCTATGCTTTTTATCCCTATTTGCATTTAAGACACACAAAGACTACCAATACATTCGTAAAAAGCCTTCAATATGAAGAACTAACCAAAACAAATAAATGAGGGAAAGTACATGGGAAGAAAGCAGGACAAAGCAGGAAGTAGAAGCAGGCTAGCAAAGCAATAATCAGGGTACTCTCAACTTGAGAAGAAAAAAACCCACTGCATTCATGAAACAAGAACAGGATGCAATAAAAAGTAAAAAGTGTAAAATGGAGCTCATAGAAATTAAAAATATGAAAGCCACAAGATTCGGAAGAGCTGAGGAGGTACTCTAGAACACAGCAAAAATCCAAGCGATGGACAACAAGCTAGAAAAGATGTTAAGAATTAGACAGCTGATCCTAGCAGCTCAGTATCCAATCATCAGAACTTTTTAAAAGAGAAAAGCGTGAGGAGGAAGTCATCACAAAGGCAGAAATCAAAGAAGAGAGGGAGGGGGAGGGCAGTGGAAATTTCTAAGACCTGAAGAGTATGAGTTTCCAGACCAAAAAAAAAAAAAAAAAAGCCCAGAAGAATGGACAGAAAAAAGGATCTGGATAAAATTGTAGAGGTGGAGAACACATTAGTAGCTGCCAAGGGTCAGGGAGGGGAGGGGAGGGAGGTGGTTATAGTTCTTCTTTATCTGATTTCCTCTATCTGATTGTGGCAATAGACATAGGAGCCCATGGAGTGATAAAATTGCATAGAATTGCAAAGAACTAAACATACACACAGTGTGTACAACTGCTAAAATCTGAATAAGATGTTATCTTCGGGGGAAACTGGGTCAAAGGTATATGGGATCTCTCCGGATTCTTCCTTAAAGCCGCATGTGACTCTTCAATTATCCCAAAACAAATACAAAATACAAAAATAAATAATAAAATACAAAAATAAATAAATAATAAAAAGACCTACAACACAGACTTTTATCATAAAATTTCAATCTGAGAGAAGAAGAAAGAAAGTTCACGGAGAGTAAAAAAGTCCAAAACAGAAGATCGAGAATAAGATCAGCCACCGTATCTGAAACCACAGGGAAAAAAAGCCCCCAAACACACACACACACACACACACACACCCCTTGTGCACACTGCCACTTTTCTTGTTCACACTCATCACCTGACTTCACGTTTATTTATCTTGTTTCTTATCTGCTTTGTTCACTGAAGTTTCCCCAGCACCCAGACCCATGTGTACAAGAGTGAGGTCTCAATATACAGTCTCTAAAGGACGACTGGAACTTCTTGAGGGCAGCACCAGAAACTAAGAAAAGCAGCAATGGTGTCATCTGGGGGGAAATCATTTCCAGCCAGAATTTTATACCAAGCCAACATATAAAATCTCATTGCGGGTTGAAGGAATGAGTAAAAACATTTCCACACTTCCAAAGCATCGACAATTTTACCTCTCCTGTGCCTTTCCAGCATGTGCTCCCACAAAATGGAGGAAGCAAAAAGAGGAAGAGGCAGGATCCAGAAAACAGGGGATCCAACCCAGGAGAAGAGTCAAGGACAAGTGGAGAAGGAACGAGCAGTCAGCAAAGAGACTTAACCAAAAATTGTGATGCAATCATTATTCAGACAATGGAAAGATGGGAAATGTGTGTGTGTGTGGCTGGGATGGGCTGTATAATTGGAACTAATTCTTCACTGTCCGTAACAGGAAGTCAAGAAATAATGCCAAAACTGTCAACTCGGTAAACATAGCTGTCAAATCCTATTAGTAACTACAATGATAAATGCCAGAGGAAAGTTTTTCTTAAAGGGCTAACTCTGGATCACGAAGGGAGGAAAGAGAATGTGAAGGGCCAGGGACTATTTTCATTATGAGGCTTACGCTTCTATTATACTTTTTAAAACTGTATGCACACATTATTTTGATAAAAGTTACAAATTAACTTAGGAATTAAGTTCAAGAAATTGTCCAACCGCTCCTTATTATGTAAAGCATGAAATCTAACCTCCAAGGCAAAGCCTACCTGACTCTTTATGATCTAGCCGCCTCTGACCTGTCCATCCTATCTCCCCAAAATGGGCCCTCACTCCGTAGGCTCCGCAAAACCCCATGGAACCTCCAAGCCTTCTCCTACCTCCCCCTCCCCTGAAAGTCCTCCTGGCAAACTTTCCCACGACCTTGGATCTCAGCTCATGACACCATCTTCCCTTCTGTCCCGGGGAGATGTACACTCTCCTTCCCGTTTGCCCCCATCCCCCAGGTCACATCCACCACCCTCCCTTGAAGCAACCAGCCGAGTGTTTCAGACTCAGGATTTTGCGTGTTGTCTTCCTTCTAAGCGATGTGTTTATGGATACAGGTTGTTGGGTCTTTCATTTTTGTTACTCAAGAACAGTGCCCAGCACCTGAAAATGTTATGTTGATCAAAGCAAATAAAATGAGGGGGACGCCTTGGTGGCTCAGTCGGTTAAGCATCTGCCTTCGGCTCAGGTCATAATCCCAGAGTCCTGGGATCAAGCCCCCCCATCAAGTTCCCTGTTCAGCGGGGAGTCTGCTTCTCCCTCTGCCCCTACCCCCGGTAGTGCTCTCTCTCAATTTAAAAAAAAAAAAAGAAAAGAAAAGAAAAAAAGAAAGAAAAAATCTTAAGAAAAAAAAAGCAAACAAATTGAAAGCAAGAACCTCCACCTAGAAAACCCCAGAATTCAGCAGTGATCCATCAGTTGTCAAATGCAATCACCTGCTCCGGGTAACTCCCCTCCCCAATCCTTCCAGGAGCAGAGGACACCTAGCTCTTGAAACTCCTCGGTTAGATTTCATCTACCCTCCGTGGCAGGGACTCCTGCAAGGTCTGCGATCTCTTCTCCACTCATCACACTGACTCTATGGTGCTTTGGATGGTAAGACTGCACCACTATTTCCTGTAGCATCAAGAAAAAGGAAATCTACCCATCAAACTATGCTCCCTTGCCACTAGCATTTTCACTCTTTTCGTACTAAAAGATCTCTTTGAGCTTTATTGAGATAGAGATCTGATCATACGGTATTCCTGTGCATACATGGAAGAGAAAATAAAAACAAATGGAAGGTATCGCTACAACTTCTCCGAGTGGGACTGTCCCGAATCGTTTTTGATCAAAGTCATTGTTTGGGTGTTCTTTCACAGAATCGTCCTCTCTGCTAACAAGGGAGCCGGCCACGCCGCTCTTCTGAAGAACGCCCATTGTCGTGGGGCGGGGGTGCCTCCCAGATCACTGGCCCCTTTCCGCAAGTTCTGATATGCCTGTGAGGCAGGGACAACCACCTGAAGTGACCAGCACGCAGCCCGATTCAGAGAAGTTACAGCGGGAAACTGAGGTAAGACAGGACTTCCCAGTCTCCTTCCAAGGCTCGCTCTTCCCTTCCTTTCACCAGCTCCTCCTTGCTGCCCCCCACCCTCGGCCCCTCTCCTTCAGAAGAGCTTTCTCTAGAAAAAGCTCGCCTGGAGGGCATATTACATCAGATGGCTGGGCCCTGCCCCCCAGTCTCAGATTAGAGGCCCGGGTGGGGCTGGAGATTTGCATTTCCAACAAGCTCTGGTCTCCAGACCACACTTTGAGAACCACTGCACAAAAGATCTTGTTAGACCCAAAACCCCACTCAAATTCCACTCTTGAGCTCTAGGCTCGGATTTCCAACTCTCCAGAGATCAACTCAACATGTCCCAAACTTTGTCCATGACCCCAACCCCTTGCTCCCAGAAGGCCCTTCTTCCACCAGGAGAATTCTTCTTTCTAGGTTTCCTTGCCCCCAATAACCTCACCATCCCCCTCGCAGCCTAAATTTGAAACCTAAGGGGTCAGTCTCAAACCAGCCATGGTTTTTATACTGAATCCACTTCCAAAAGTTTCTCCAGCCTAACCTCGCCTTTTAACCCTCCTGCCACTGCTGGCCTGGATGCCTCCAGCTGGAGGGTTACCCGGATCTCCTCACTGGACTATGAAAACTGCCTCCTGAGTGGACCGCCCACCCCTAGACTCTCCCACTTCCAGACCATCTTTCCTCAATTATCTTGACAGAATTACCTCGCTAAAAGGAGATTGGATTAATCCCCTGCTCAGAAATCCCATCAATGACTTCCTGCTGCAGAGCAGAAAGAGCAAAAACAATGTATTTAAAGGTTTATCATACACCAGGCACTAAGCTGAGAACTTGACACGCAGGTCTCATTTGACTTCTGCTATCTGCAAGAACATTCCAGCGGCAAAAACTGTTTATCAGCCCCTTTGGTCCCATTTCCTTGATGGGGAAATTAAGGACCAGAGAAACGAAGTAACTTGACCAAGTTGACCAAGAAAGAAATTGTCAAGTTGGGATTCTAAGCCAGGTGAGACGGCCCTCGAATACTCTTACACTCTTCTTTCACAAAGCCCAGGAAGCCCGTGACATCCAGCATCACGCTGCGTTCCCTGTCTGTCCTCTGCCACTGAGCCCCACCAGGCCCCACTCCTGCTGTCTTTCTGCCAGGCATGTTCACCTTTCACTCCTGCTTGCATGGCCTTCCAGACGCCCTGACTGGGCTGTCTCACCTGACTTGCATCCTGGCTGTGTCTCTGAAAAGAGGAACTATGATTTGTTTTTCCCCTCATTGCCCCAGTGCCCAGCAGAGCACACACTGTCTGTGTGTTTAATGGACTCTTTGTGTACAGATGAGGAAACTGAGACCAGAGGACCCAAGTCCCTGCCCAAGGTCAGCCGGCTGGTCAGGGGCAGGGCTGGGACAGCAACCCGCTCCTGAGTCCCACTCACTGCTGGCTCTGGCTCTGCAGCCCCCTTGTCTCCAGTCCCCTGGGATCCCCAGCCTCATTCTCCAGGACAAAAGGCCTGGAGGTGGTCCAAGGCAGGATAACCCATCGATCATCTCCCTGCCCCCTTCCTGGGGGAGTTTCCTTCCAAGCCTACATCTGGGCCCCCAATGAGCAGAAGCAGCGCCTGCCAGAACTTTCTTACTTGCTCTCATCTTAAGTCACAGACCCAGGAGCTGCTCCAAGGGCCTCCAGGTGACACATGCCCTGGGGACGTAGGAAGGGGTACAGGGTGGCTTTACCCTTCCCACAGCAATGTGTTCATGTGGCTTCCACTCCACCTAGAAGTCGTCCGAGTGCAGCACTGCCAACGCCCCCCACCTCCTGCGTCCAAGTGCAGCACTGCCCATGCCCTCCAGGGCCTTCCCCAGCCTCCCTGCCCCATCTCCTTCCCTCTGCCTCCCTCCTACCAGCCACCCTGGCCCTCTTTCTGGTCCTGAGACACATCAGCTGTTTCCTCTGCCTGGAGGGCTGGCCCCAGGATTCTTGCAGTGCTTTGCCTTACCTTGAAAGTCATCTCAGCACAGCCTTTCCAAATCCTCTGTCTAAATTACACCCTCCGTCCACCACCTTTGTCCTGCTCGTTCACAGCACTTGTCTCGAGTGTGTCATGATGCGTCTTTACGTGCTATTGTGTTGACTGTCTGGCTTCCCCCCAGATGGCAACCCCACAGGCCCAGGGCCCTCGCTCCTCCCTCAGCTCCCAGCACAGTGGCACCCAGTAAATATTCAACACAGAACTAAATACCTGCTTCATAAGCTCAAATGTAAGGCAGGTGTGTCCCCCCCGCCAAACATTGTCCTTTAGGAAAGAAATTGCTTAATATCCGAGGCTTGCTGACATCTCCTAACAGAGGAGCTATGGCCATCACTTTATATTGACCGACCATCGTGACGCAGGCCGCACAGCCCCAAGGAGACCTCAGTCAGTGCTAGTCATCCCACTGAATCAGTAACGACAGAGGAAAGAAATGCCACACAAATGTGGTTATTCCCAGAACAGGACCTCACGATTACAAATGCTGAATGCCAAAAGCCGTTCGAGCACCTAACACATTGTAGAAATCAGGACTGTAAATCGACACAAATAAAAAAGAACTAATGGCCTGGGAACCAGACTTACAGTTCAAACTGAAATTTTTAGGAACGGCAGCACGTATCTACTCATCAAATTTCAAGTAAGATGGAAGGAAAGACGGTGCACTCTGAAAAACTGTGAAGTAACTCCAGAAGTGGCCCCTAGAAAAGGCAAAGGTGCTTTCGCCGAAGCTCTGTGTGAGAAGTCTGATACACCTTGCTTCACAAAATGTGAGAAGTTGTTTTCAAAAAATATATAGTGTTTTACATATATGTGACTCAAAATATACGAGTATAATTAAAATTAACACACTGTTTTAAGTAGACATTTGACTAGTTTATCTAGATCCCTGCAAGTCTGCATATGCAAACTGGCCAAACTTCTTTGGGTTGTCCTCATTGGGAAAAGGGGGATCACTGTGGAGATGAACCTGCTGCACGGACACACTGAGAACTTCCTAGGCACCAGGCACTGTTGGAAGATGTGGGGTTCAGCAAAGATCAAAGTAACTGTAACCCTATTCCTTGGGAGCTTACAGTCTTCCTAGGGAACCAGTCAAGTCCGGGCAAAACCCAGGCTGTGTGCTAAGCGGTGTAGACAGAGCGGGGGGCAGAAGGTTTACAGGAGCGCCCAGGAGGCGTGCCCCCTATGCCCAATGAGAGGAGGAAGTGGGAGAAAAGTTCTGGGAGGAAATGCCAGCTAACTGGAGGCCTAATGGACAAAAGTAGGGGCTAGAGGTTGGGGGAGGAACACATGCAAAGTTTAGAAACTGACGGCGTGCAACCAATTCTGGGAACTGGAAAATAGAGCAGTCAGGCTGGCCCACAGCCTGCAAGGGAGAGTGGCAGGGGATGAGGCTACCAGGTCAGTGCAGGGCCATCCCAGAGGACATCCTCAGTCACGTCCTGGAGCTTCCATTTACCCAAAAGCAAGACAGGAGAGTGCCATGTTCAGATGTGCGTTCAGAACGGTCTCCCGGGCAGCACTGAAGCAAGCAGACTGGGAAGGGCTGAACCTGGCAGCCGGAGACCAGACTAGACGCTACTGTGGTCAGTGGTCAGTGGCCGCCTGCAACGGACCAGGGCAAATGGAGAGAAGTGTCAGGTCAGGGGACATGAAGGAAGGAGACTGCACAGGACATGGCTGCTGGGACGTTGGTTTGGGACAGGGGGCAGGAAGCAGAGTTAGGGTAAGACTCACCCCTGGCCTGCACGCCAGGGAACGACCACTGGAGCACCAGGAAAACCCTTCCATGGCAGACACACAGCTTCCGTTCGGGACTTGTTGCATTTGGTGCTTCCAGGACACCCAAGTGGAGGCGTTCTTTAGATGTCAAAGGCACTGGAGCACAGCAGGGACACTGCTGCACCAGCTCTGGAAATGGGACTCATCCGGACTCCAGAGGCAATTGGAGCACGGGGCAGGACACACTGGGCACACACGGTGGGTCAAGAATTCAGATGAGGAAGGTAAGGAGGGGGCTGGAAGCTAAGGGTCGGGGGATATGGATGCTGTTTTCCTTTTAGACTGGTGATACTAGAGGTATTTAAATGCAGATGGAAGGAAGGAGACTAGAGTGAGAAGATAAAAGCAAGGTGATAGTGGGTAGGAGGGTCTCTAGGAAGTGGGGAGGAAGTGGGACTCAGCCTGAGAAGAGCAGAGCTGGGGTTGGGGGACCTCTCCCAGCCTTCAGCGCAGCAGCACAGAACCCTGCAATCCCAACTGAAGGTGACACGGATGCAGGGGACAGCGGGCAGGTCCAGGGCCATCTTCCAGCTTCTCAATGCAACAGGAGGCAAGGGGACGGTCCAGGTTTGGGGATCCAGCTTGGGAAAGTCCCCCAGGTGGCTCCCCCAAAGGCCACCTCATTACTTTGGTACTCATTACAAAGGTTTGCATTACCATGAGGTCAGGATCACCATCCAGAAAGGGGCTCCAGGGGCAGACTCCCGTTGCCCAAATTCCGAAACCTGTTGTATAAGCCCAGGGATGCACATTCAAGTACAAGAGAAACCAGTGTGCCTACCCAGCAAGTTCACTCCAAGCAGAAGACCTGCGGGGGCAACTAGATCGTAATCAGAAAGATGTTAATCACATCAACTGAACGTTTAATGACATCAGTCTGTCCCTAGGCTGACTCAGTTCCTAGGAGCTGTGCCTTGGCCAAAGTCTGCCTTTTTTTTTTTTTCTATGCCTCTGGGGCTGATCAATCCTCTTTGATGAGCACATTTTTTACTTTAGATATGCTAACAAATTCAATCAGATTGAGGATTATCTCCTTTGCCAGGGAGCCCTGGTGTCCTTTCAGGAAGGTACCTTTTCTGTGGCTAAATTCATCTGTCCAGGGTGTCATCATCACCTCCAGCACTGACAACAAACTCCCTTTCGCATAGAATGAGGCAGGACAGGGCAGGCGAAAGGTGCACTACTCCTCTACTCGGGGTTGACTCTGGGGTTGACTCTAAGTCCCCTGAGGGCAGAGGGACTGCGCCTGCCTTGTTCAAAACAGGGGCACAGGGGCTGTCTGTGCAGGGGAGTGCGGACTGTCTCTATAAAGGGCCAGACAATAAATGTTACAGGTTTTGTAGCCAGAAGGTCTCCACGGAACTCAATTCTTCTGTTGCGTCACCAAAGCAGCCAGACTCCATGTAAATGAGTAGGTGGGGCAGTGTCCTAATCCAACTTGACCGACAAAAGCAGCTCAGCCTCCAGGCGGTGCTTAGCCCACCCCTCCAGGCCCCTTCCCCCAGCCCAGCACAGCCCAGCACACGCAGAGTGCTCCATCAGCACTTACAGAGAAGAAATGGCTGGGGGTCATGGACCACGAGAGACCATGGACTCTGGGAAACAAACTGAGGGCTTCAGAGGGAAGGGGGGTGGGGGAATGGGATAGGCTGGTGATGGGTATTAAGGAGGGCACATATTGCATGGTGCACTGGGTGTTATACGCAAGTAATGAATCGTGGAACTTTACATCAAAAACCAGGGATGTACTGTATGGTGACTAACATAATAAAAAATTATTATAAAAAGAAAAGGCTGGGGGTGCCTGGCTGGCTCAGTCAGCAGCAGGCAACTCTTGGCCTCAGGGCTGTGGGTTCGAACCCCACTTTGGGTGTAAAGATTACTTAAAAATAAAATAAAAATTTAAAAAAAAGGAAGAAAAGAAAGAAATGGCTATCGGAGAGTTTTTTCTTTAAGTCTACCGTGACATCCTTGATTCCCTGAACTTCTTCCCACACTGGTGTAGCACTTTAGTGGGAGACAAAGTGATCTAAGGAGGGGAGGCCGAAGATGAGCCAGCAGGAGTTTCAGAGCTTTCCAAGCACTCACATAAATTCATGAACGGATCATTCTGTGACGGAAGGCCCTCCGTCCAAGTCATCAGACTTTCTAAAAAAAAATGGCCTGAATAGCCTCCTTAAATTGGGGAGGTGCTTAGGGGACCATAAACTGGTTTGGAGCCTAAGGCCAGGCCTACAGACTCACAGGCTCCAGACAGGTGCCACGTCCCTCTCTCCGGCTTCCAGCCCGTACATCACTCAGAGCACGCATAGGGTTCCCACTTGTCTCTGAGGTCATTCTATAGGTCACCGTTCTCCTCTTTATACTCTCTGTTTCCAAACTTTCTACAGCCATCAGGTCCAGAAACAACAAAGTCAAAATCAACGTCAGGCCAAAACCAGTTAATAAAAATAACCAGAGCAAACCATCAGTTTTAGAGTGTACTTTCTCCCTGTTCTAGATGGAAACCTCTTCCTGGTTCTAAACAAGACCCAGGACTTGTGACAAAGAAAGAGGCAAGAACAGTTCAGTTCTGACGCACCAAATGCTGCTGTTTGTCCTCGGACTTCTAGGAAAAGATCATTATCCTCTTCGTGGAGCGAATAACGAGGAGTGTTTACAGACCCTTCAGCATGCGGGCTCCTGACGTGCTGAGCACATTCTCAGCACACAGACCTCTGCTGAGTCTACACGAGCCTCTGCTTTCGGAAAACGCGATCCAGAACCCCTCCAGCCCTTTTAAGGGGCAATATGGAGTGAAGAAAATGGGACTGTCTCCTAAAAAGCAATTTTTCAAAAACTGACCTCGAAGAATCTATAATAATGGCAATCTTACCAAGACCACCTTCCGATCGGGGAAGAAAACATTGCCATCTCCGTAACTTAAATTGGTTTAAACATCTCCTGTTTGTCAGATACCCAATGATACTGACTGGCTATCAGACCGGAGGAGGTCTTCAACCCTGGCAGACGCAGGAGACTTAGAAAGACCACACAGTGCTTTTCAAATACAGAGATTCCAGGGCCTCCTCCCAGACTCAAGGGTATGAAGCTGGCAGGGACTGGGATGTGTTCCTTCACCCTTCTGGACACCAGCATAGTGCCTGACGTGAACACATTTAATTAATATTTGCTGAAAGCACTGTGTATCACGGCTCCTTCTGGGGAAGGTACAAGAAAACCAGGTCTGGGGTTTTAGGAAAACGTACTTATTGCTGTACTCTTTTGCACTGGTTGGATTTTTACTTTTTGAGGGTTCATTTAAAAAAATATTATCTATTAACTAAAATAGCTAAAATAATTTAAATCCTAAGTCAAAATAATGACACCGTTTTACTTAAATATATGTAATTACAAAAGCCAGTTCAGTGAGATAATTATGTGTCTGTTGTCTTAGTAGTGTGTCCTAAGTGATATCATGAAAGTGAAAATACTACTTGGAAGCATTTATTGAGCACTTACAAGGTGCCAGGCAATGTTCAAAGTGCTTTATATACATTAATTCACTTATTCTTCTTTTAACACCTCTATGTGAGGAAGGAATGATAGCCTCTCACCTTACTGAGGAGGACATAAGCCCAGGGAGAAACTGAGGCAGGATGCCCAGGGGCATTCAGCTGTTAGATAATGGGTGGTGTACCCAGGAACCCAGGAAGATAGTCACTACACCCCAACACCTCAACTAATAGGTAGAACTGGAAACATGGCCAATCCTGAGGCCCTCAACTGACTTAATAAATACATCGTCACGGGAAATTTAAACAAATATTTGTTGAATGAATAAACTGCAAGTCATCCCAGGAAAGCTCAGCCTGACTCTTTCAAAAGTGAAATGGGGAAGGGGGGAGGAAGGACACCCTCAGGACAGCCAAGGCAGGGACAGGACAGGTGCCCCCTGGGTTTTGTCCCGTCTGGTTACGAATTGTCCTGAAATGGCATCAGCTCACCTCAGTTCCATGCATGAGGAGGGCTTTTGTATCCTACCGACAGAACAAGGGCTGGCGCTTCGCAGGTGCTCGACAGAAACTTAACCGAATGAATGGCGCGAGCGCTCCACCCATAGCCCGCTGCAATACGAACCTGGCCTACCGAGCACCAGGCCACCTCGGGGCTGGCCCCTGTGCCATGAACTCGATAACCGCTCTATGAGGGTGGACCCATCACTACCCCCCACTTCCCTTGGGGTGACTTTACGGAGAGCACCCGCCGGGGCTCCTGCCCACCTTCGGAGGAATAAATCACTCGTGTACCCTCTGAGCGAGGCAGCCCCCTCCTGGCCATCGGAACACGATTCGGCTGATACACAGACGCACCGCAGAAAGCCCTTGAAGACAGGCCACGGTGGGATCAGACAGGGTGAGTGGGTTTCCCTTGCTCTGTTGCCCTGACTCTTTCCCAATTAAGAAAATCATGTTTCACTTGTGCAATTAAAAAAAGATCAAAACAGGGGCACCTGGGAGGCTCAGTCGGTTAAGCGACGGACGTGGAGATCTCAGGGTCATGAGATCGAGCCCCACAGCGCCAGGCTCTGCGCTCAGCGGGGAGTCTGCTTGAGACTCTCCCTCTGCCCTGCCCCAGACTCTTGACAGCGCTGCCTCTACCAGAGAGAGGCACGTGCATAGTGATGCATTTGCGTGGATTTTCTTTGTTTTCTGGGGCGCCACGTGGGAGTGTCTGCCGTTTCAACGACAGTCCTGAAGTTCGAGTCTCGTCGGGAATCCCGAAAGAGAAACCCCGAGAGGCGGGGAAAGGGACCCTAGGACACCCCTGCCATCGCGGTGCCCGACCCCGACCCGGCAAGCTGGCGGGCATCCCCCGGTTTCCCGCCGCACCCGCCCGGGCCCTGCCCTGCCGGCACGCACCTTGGATGGTCCTCTTGAAGAAGGCCTTGCAGGCCTCGCAGGAGGCCACGCCGTAGTGGTAGCCAGAGGCAATGTCCCCGCACACGAGGCACAGGCGCTTGGGGATGGCGTTGAGCATGTACTCGCACTTGATGGCCGAGTCCTCCATGAGGCCGCCGGCACAGTCCTCGTAGCTCTTGCGGCACGGGGTGCCGCCCAGCCCGGCGCCTGCGAACATGGGCGGCGAGTCCAGACCATTGGCGTGGGCGCCCAGGGCCAGGCCGAAGCCGCCGCTGGCGTCGGACGAGCCGCTGGGGCTGTGGTGGCTGAGGGCGTCGATGCCGGACGATGGGCTGGACGGCTCTGTCTTGATGAAGGAGCCGCAGCTGGAGCCCAGGTGCCGGTCGTCCGCGGACATTCTGTTCAGCAGCCTGTGGACACAGAGCGCGGGCAAGTCAGCTCTGCCGAGGGTGCGGTGGGTGTGACACCCGCCCAGGAATTAGCTTTGGGCTCCGGGCACCAAGTGGGCGGGGTGGCTGGGAGGGGCTCAATGCTAAGGCGTTGAGATAAAATGCTGGCCCAGAAGGTCAGCTGGTCAGGACACCGCACAGCCCAGAGCAAGCTTCTGGCGTTACCCGCCCCCCCAGAACCTTCTGAGTCTTCAAAGAAAAAAACTATGTTTGATCAATAAACTTCAGGTTAGGCACATTGCTGGCATGAGGGTGACAGAAAGTGGTAACAATTCAGACAAAATAGTTGGCCGACCCGCCTGCACGACAGGATTGCGTGCTGGCTACCGGTGAGAGTCTGGGTGTGCCGGGCCCTGGACCCGACACCCTCAGTACAGTGACCTGATAACCCACTTCACCCAGCCCCACCGGGGCTTCTGGCAAGCCCAAGCTTGGAGCTTTCCCGATGGGCCACCATCACTGAGATTGGGACTAGAGAGGCCAAGCAAGGCACCTGGCCAGGGCAAGAGGCAAGGCTGGTGACAAAGGCTGCCCCCTGGGGTTTGCCTGTGGCCCAGGGCACATTTGGCTCCAGGCCCCCTCCCTCCTGTCCCTTCTAGTCCTTCAGCGGCCTGGCTTCCCAGCCCCACCCGGCCCCAGAGACTGTGTCCGTGAGGCAGCACGAGGGGGCCTTCCAACCCCAGCTCTGGGCATCCCTGGTGACTTCTTAATCCTAAATTTCAAGCTCTGAGTGTCCCTGCCTCACCCCCAGAGTCAAGGGAGCATTGCGAACATGACAGGATCACTGTGAAGGGTCAAAAGATTCCCAAAATGAAAGTCCCTCCTCCCACGCTGGGTGGGGGAGAAGGCCAGCAAGGTGTGACTCTCCCACGGGGTCCCAGGACAAGGGGAGGAGCTTCTCTCCAAAAGCATGAGAAAAGCTCACCGCAGGGTGTTGAAGGTGGACGTTTAGGGAAAGCCAGATGCGGCCCGCTCTCAAGACCTCTGGGGCCAACCAGGATCGGGAGTCAGAAGGCTGGGTCAGGGTCCATGGGTCCCTGACCTGGCCTGGCTGTGTGGAGGTGAGGAGGGCCCAACGCTTATGCCCACGGAGCAGGTGAAAGGAAAGAGAGAAAGTCCCCGGAGAACAAAAAGGGCTGATGGGTCAGAGGTACGGCCCCATGAGCAGATTGATGGTTCCAGCAGGGAGGGAGGGTCTCAGTGCTGGAGGAACTACTGGGTAGGAGCCGCAGTCTTACCCCCAGTAATGCGCAGGGGGAGCCCCTGTTTCCTGAGCAGTCCATGGAGGAAAGGACTGGTCACCACCCAGGGAAGGGGCTGCTTTGCTACCCCCACAAAGCCCAGCCGCACCCCACCGAACGCAATCTCACGATGGGGAGGGGCCTTCACCGTCCCTGGTGTCACTAATGATTTCACGGTTAGCCCACCTCCCGAGGGGCTCTCCCATCCATCTACATCTGAACCGTCCAGAGACAGGGAACTCATTGCCCCATGGGCGGTTCTAATCAGAACCTGGGAGCTGCAGATGCAAAGATAAAAGATACGCATAAGGCTCTACTCGAAAGTTTATCTACTGGAATGTGGTGCTTGAAGCCAGAGGCTCTCGGGTGTCTTGTTCCAAACCGAATGTTCCCAAGTCCTCGGAGACGCCTGTCCAGCAAGCCCCAGGTTTCCCTTACATCGGCGGAGGGTGCCCCAGTCGAGGGTCTCCTCTGGGTCCTTTAACAACTCCGGCTGGTGCCCTGTCATCCTCCTGGGTTCCACATGGCCACCTGCCTCCCCTCCATCCACCAGCAGGTCCCTGGTTTGTCCACAGGCAATGCCATCAGCCTGGCAGGACATAATCCAGGCAGAAAATCTGCCCGAGTAGGCACAAGTGCACTTCTGGGAGGGCCTTCCCACAGCGTCCCTACACAGGGTGGGCAGGGAGAGCCGACCAGGGGCCCTTTTATCTGTAATCCTGCTGCTCGTTGCTTTAGGCTCTGCAGGTCCCAGGAACACCCCAGGCCCACCGTGACGAGCCCTGCTGGGGAGACAGCTCACAGACTCCAGCCCTCCATCCCCATGCCTCCCCCAAACCGGAAAGAACTTGAGATTTCGGGAGATACACCTGACATAAGCAGTGATTCTAGCAACTACAGTGGTCCCCCCACCCCCTCATCTGTGGCTTCAGTTCCCCACGGGATCATCAGGTCAGTAGTAGCCTAACACTACGTCACCATGCCTACGTCATTCACCTCACTTGGCCTCCTCACACAGGCCTTTTATCATCTCATCTTCAGAGACTCCAGGGACAAAGGAAGCAAACTTGACCCTGGCCTCCGGGTTGCATGGAAATTCAGCCACTAATTTATTGGCTGCATCCCAGTTGTGTGTGTCGGGGTGGGGGGTCTGCTGAGGATTTCATTCCTGCAGGCTTCTCTTTTCCCATGGCCATTATTTTGCCACCACCACGTTCCCACCAAATGTCTTTTCTAGGGAGAGTCAACGCCTATTTCAGGCACCAACTATGTGCCAGATGCTGACCAGAGAACGGGACGGGTCCTAACAAGCACAGCCCAGGATCTCAAGAAGCTCGTTCTCTCTCAGGAAGGGCAGACGCGAAACAAACACAAGTGTGCAGAGCACCAGAAAGTGTGTGCAGAGCACCAGAAAGGGCCAGGGACGGCTACGAGGCTCACAGGGGCTCCCTGCCGTGTCCCATTGGTCTCGCTGCATTCATTCACTGGTTCATTCATTCGTATTTGCAGACTGAATGAAGACCTCCCTCCAGGTGGGCACAGCTTCTCTTCTGTATTGAAAGCTCCTTCCAGACTCTTCTGTCTGTTTTTCCAAGCTCAGGAGCTGCCTGTATGCCCCTCTGGTCCGGAGGCAGCTGGTCTAGTTAGTGGCCATCCATCAAGGGCAGTCACACGTGAGACGCCTTCTTTTGTACCATTTTGTTTCCTGCTCACAACCTGTCTGCCAGACATAATTATTCCCACTTTACAGAAGAGAAAACCTGGAGCTTGAAGTTTGTCCCAGGTCACTAGAGATAGCAGAAGCCGGGATCCAAACCAGTCCCGTCTGACTGCAGACCCAAGCTCTTAGCTCTGTGGCCTCTGCCTCACGTAAGACCAGGCCTCGGCAAGAGCTGCCTCTGGCTCGCAGCCCTCGAAAGCTGCAGAGAAGAGCTCCAAAGCCCTGGACCTTCTGCACTGTCATTTCCTCACCTGTAGTGTGAGAGTCAAGAACTCTCTGGGGACACAGAGACCCTCTGGGCTGCCTGGTCCTTGATGCACCAGGCAAGGAACGAAATGTTGCTAGAGAGGCCAGAGCCTCCAGGAAAACCCTGTCTCCATCTGCCCTGACCTCTGGCACATCGTTCATTCACTCAAAAGCAAAACGTAAAGGAAGGACAGGGGAAAGAAGTCCAGGAAGAGGACAGAGAAGAACTGGCCAGAGGAGATGAAGAATAAAAAGCAAGCATGTGTCTTGGAAACGCAATGAGGAGGGAATGGCAGCAGGTCGCAGGTGGTTACAAGGTCAGGGGAAGTCAGATGGGGCAAGTGTCCACTGCAGTGAGCGTTCGGTGGCTGGTGACTTCACCAGGGGTGTGTCAGGGCATGGTGGGGATGGAAGCCACATTGCTGTGGCTGGAGGAGACAGTTCTTTTTTCTTTTTTTTAAGATTTTATTTATTTGAGAGAGAGAGAGAGCATGAGCAGGGGGAGAGGCAGAGAGAGAAAGGGGGAAGCAGACTCTCTGCTGAGCAGGGAACCCGATGCGGGGCTCGATCCCAGGCTCCTGGGATCATGATCTGAGCTGAAGGCAAAAGCTTAACCGACTGAGCCACCCAGGCGCCCCTGGAGGAGTCTGGCTACAATAGGTAGAGAAGGGTATGAGGGTGGGGTTCCTCCTGGCACACCTTCAGGCAGGACCATCCACATGAACTTGGGGACTATGGGGGCAGAGAAGGAACGTTTTGTTGTTATTGTCGGCAACTGCTGGTTTCTTTGATGAGGAGGGGGTGTGTTAAGAATGGACGGAATTTGGGGTTGCCTGGCTGGCTCTGTTAGTAGAGCACGCAACTCTTGATCTTGGGGTTGCAAGTTCGAGCCCCACGCTAGGTGTAGAGGTTACTTAAAAAAAAAAAGAATGGAAGGAATTTAAGACATTTAAAATAGAATCCACACTTTGTAGTGTGTCCTGGGTGATCCTGACCCTACCTACTGACCCGGTATAATTACCCATCGCCCCCCCTTCTCTCCCTAAATTAGACAATGAATTATATGGTGACTCTACATTCAACGCTAACAGTAAAGACCAAATCAAGATGGAGAGACTGAAGGTATTAAAGGTAGAAAATGTCTCTGCAAGGGAGAGAAATGAGCGGAAGCAATGAGAGAGGGACAGAAGCGGGTGGGTGGCGGAGGGGACAGCTGAGACCGCTCACCTGCCCGCCCGTTCCACTCAGTTCGTGAAGCCAGAGGCACAGGGAGTGAAGGCTGCGGGCAGGAAGTCCAGGCCAAGCAAGGGAGCTTGCCACAGAAGCTGTGGAGGGAGGAGAGAACGGAAGTCGGGGCAGCCCTGTCTCCTCCAGCAGCTGAGATCTGGGTTCCTCAACCCCTGTGCTCCTGACGTTTGGGGCAGGGCAGCTCTTCACTGCAGAGCTGCCTGTGTGCGACACGGTGTTTCGGAGCATCCCTGGCCTCCACACCCGAGAGGCCAGTAGCCGCCCCCTCCCTGCCCCAGGGAGGACAACCCAAACCTGCAGACAGGGCTGAATGTTCCCTGGGGGAAAATCCTCCCCCACCCCCTACGAGAACCACTGGCAGAGATGTATGAGGGAAGAGGGAGAACAGCGGGGTCCAGGAGCAGAGGGTTGAGCCAAAGAATGGTGCAGGTCTCGGACAGAGGGGTCAGAGCAGAAGGGGCAGAAGTGGGAGGAAATGGGGGGGTGGTGGGAAGGGCCAGGAGCACAGTGTTTTCTGGGGGTGTAGGCTGAGGTAGAGCAAAGGAAGGCCCGAGAAAGCTGGGGGATTGGCGATGGAAGAGCGAGAAAGCTGGGGGATTGACGATGGGGTCAGGGAAGATGTCAGAGGCGGAGCCTGGAAGCCGAGGCCCAGGAGGATGTGGCCACGGGGTGGGTGCCCAGATGGCACACAGGGAGGGTGCAACCTCAGGATGAGGGGAGGTGGCTGCCCCTTCGCTCTGGGGAGGAGGGAGTCACATCGAGTCCATCATCTGTGGTTGGCTGGGACCCAGTCCCCAACTGGGTCGATGACTATTGACTTTATGGGAAGGGACTGAGGCCCCATCTAAGCGGGCTTTGAAAGAGCAGTAGCCAGTGGTCGAAGGCCCTGGAGGCATCACTGCCCCTGTGATCCATGG
This sequence comes from Ursus arctos, assembly GCF_023065955.2. NCBI lineage: Eukaryota > Metazoa > Chordata > Mammalia > Carnivora > Ursidae > Ursus > Ursus arctos. The sequence continues at coordinate 24,805,546 of NW_026622930.1, forward strand.
GTAACAGGGGCACAGCCAGAGCTGCCCTGGCCTCAATTTCACTACCATCTGATTAGGCCTGGCCTTCCTCCCGCCCCAGCCAGCTCTCTGCCCCTGGCCCTCTTAGCTCAGTGTGGAGCCCTGTGCCCCAGAGTGGCCTGGCCTCTAGGGGTGCCTGAGCTCACCGTGGGGGGTGGGGTGGGGCTGGGTGGGGGGAACTGCCTGACAACAGTAGGTTGAAGATTTTCCTTATACATAGACCAACAGAATCTTGGAGATTCTGAATGAAACCCAAACTGCTGAGCTGTTTTACCACAGCCTGGTAGAGGAGGAGAAATCCCAGGGTCCGGGCAAGGGACAACTATAATCTTTTAAGCTGGACTCCCAGGGATCTGGCCCCCTCACGATGGCCTGCTGGTGGGCAGGCAGCGGGAGGGAAGCTTCTGGAGGAACAGAAGCTCTTGGAGGGAAGGGGTTTGGACCGGCCTGGTTAGCCTCCGGCCAGGCCTGCTTTCCTCTGTGGGACAGAGCCCACCCCACCACACACAACAATCCAGGGGACATGCAGAGGGGCTGTCCTCCCAGCCCTCCCTTGGCTCTGTGCTGAGGCCACCCGTGGAACAGCAAGAACAGCAGCTCTGTCACTTACGGGTGATAAGCCTGCACTCTGACAGCGGATGAGACAGTTCTGCCACATACCAGCAGCTGCCTTCGAGGTCACTCTCTCTCGCTCTCAGAGTGCTCATCTGTAAAATGGGCTCGATCACAGCACCTCCTTCATAGGCTTGTTCTGCATGAGCATAAACTGTTGGAGGCAAAACATGTAGCCCAAGCTGGTGCCGAGCAAGCACTCTGTGAACCCTGGCTGCTGTTGTGATTCTCCCAGGAAAGCCCTTCCAGAAAACTCAGCCTCCGGCCACCTGTGGTTAAACCCGGCAAAGCTCTTCCCTCAACCAAGTCCCCAGATACAGACCAGAGGATGATTCCATAAGGAACTTGCCATTTACCAGGAGGGAAAGTGGTTGGTTAGGCAAATTAAGAGGATAAATAAGCCTGAAACAGGAATCCACTATACAGAAGAAAAATGGTTTCTGAACACTTGAGAGACTCTTATGTACATTTCCATAATTAATTGGTTAACCAGGGGCCACCCGAGCTATTCATTATAACAGACCCACAGACCCTCCAGCAAGGCTTTATTTGTGATGAACCAGCCCCTCAAGGAAACTGAACGTAGCACAGCTAAACTTCCTTTACAATTTTTAAAGACTGCAGAGGAGCCTGTAACAGGGGGACAGGATGGGGAGGACCGCATGGCTAAATGTGAATAACCCTCCCAGCTTCCTGTTGGCACTTATTACATGGGAGGAAAGGAGGGAGGGGGGGAAGGAAGGGAGAGAGGAGGAAGGGAGGGAGGGAGGGAGAGGTGGCCCATGGTGAGAAGTATTAGGAACCAAGGACTATAATTAATCCAATTCTGTGCATATGAGGTCCAATAATTATATGTTTTTTCTTAAACTCACATATTTCTTTAATTCAAACTGATTTCCCCGAGTAGTCTGAATCACCTCTTTTAATAAATGGTATTTTTCTCACCCCTATGCGAATGAAATCTGACATATGTATATGTTTCAGCCGTAGACCTGTTTTCCTGGACAGACAGACACACTAGCACGGCTGGAGTCAGTGGACTGTAAGTTCCCAGGGATTCTGCTGCCCACCCCAGCGACCTGCAGGTGAGGCACCGAAGGCCCCGAGAAGCTGGACTCGCTCAATGTTCCTAACTAGAGAACCAGGCCAGCTGGGGGGCTGCTCGGAGACACAGTGAGTGGTGGCTGAGACAAGAAGCCCACCCGCCACCCTCCCTCTGCCACGACACTCCCACAGTGCCGCTCTTGTGGCACCTCGATTCTATCTGGATTTTAACTCCTCAGGAATACCTAGCTAACACCCCTCTTCTCCTTCTCCCCCTGGGGCCCCCTCTGGGACCCAGGACCACAAAATGTCCCAAGAGCAAACTGGCTTCAGTGGCAGTCTGCCTCCCCCTGCACACTGAAGCTATGGCAAAAATCTGTAATTAAGCATCTTGTCTTAGAAAGATTAGTCAAAACCAGGCTGGTCCCGGACAACTGATTGAAATCTCGTTCCACACAAATTACGGCGTGGAAAATAATGATGGGTAATTAGTGCCTTTCAATCGGAGCTTTTTATCCATGATTTTCCAGGCTGCATCCATCATATTGAGAAGAGAGACGCTCTGCCCGAAGCAGGGGGAGGCAAGTGGACGTGGAGCCGCTGTCCTGGGGCAGCCGGGAGGGTCCGTCCACCAGCCGAGCTCCGGCCCACAGCGGACAGCCGCCGCGCCTTGTACTGGGCTCCGGGCAAATTAGACGCAGGGACCCCTCTGGAGAGACGGATTCCAAACATCAGGCTTCACCACGCTCCGCTTCGTGGAGTGCCCCCCAGCAGGACCCAGGGGTGACTGTTACTTGGGCCTTCTTGGCCAACTCTGGGCTCTGGACACCACAAAAGGGAGTGTCTGGAGGAAGGACAGCATCTGAATTCAGAGTATGTTCCCAAACACACGTGAGCATCCTTCCTTTCAATTAGCTCCTGGAGAGCGGACTCTGCGAATTTATCTGAACACTTCTTGAATCTAGTTTTATTTTCACCCTCTATCAAGCCGCAACCTGGTATAAACCTCCCACCTACTGTCACTGAGCACCTCCGGCAATTTCCAGATGCCACTTAATCGTCACAGTAGCCACGGTGCTGGGCCATGGAGCTTAGTGGTTGGAGCTGGACTGCCTGAGTTTGAATTCCAGCTCGGTCCCTTCCGGGGTATCGAACCCTTCTGTGCTTCAGTTTCTTCATCTGTAAAGTAGGGGTGATAATTATCATATTTATGTCATAGGGTGGTCTTGAGGATTAGCGAGTTAATACAGAAAAGAGCTTAGAACAGCGCCTGGCACACAGTAAGTGCTCAGTAAATAAATGCTAGCCGAAGTTACAGCACCCCTTCTTTTGGTCATGAGATGGTTTCCACTCAGAGTCCCTTAAACGTTCAATCAATCCCACCGGAAGCAAGACTGCTTACTCTCTTCTCCTCCCAGCATTCCTCCATCTGGGCACCTACCTACCCACCACTTACTCGTGCATCTGCACGCCTCTCTGCATGCCAGAACTTCTGCCCAGAAACTCCCCTTTCAGGTGAAGGGGCTCTGTATTCAGGCACTGCCAGAACCAACTAACTGAACTAACTAGCCTCTCTCCTGGGAGCTGACACTTCACTCCCACATCCTCCGTCTCTTACTGGCATGAACAGCAGGGTGCGTGCACACACTCAGAGCTGCCACGTTCTTACAGACCTCTACCCCGCTGGCCCGGCTGATTGACCCAGGGTGTGCACCTGACCCGAGCGGGGCCAATGAGTCTCTCCCATGAGATGTGTGCCATCTGGGCTGCCTCTCCAGGGACAGAAACAGTGAGAGATGGACAGCTCGAGAGCAAGCAAGGTCACACTTCGCACCAAAGTGCAGCGAGGGAGAAGAAAATAGAAGCTGGCAGCAGAGAAGGGTGCCGGCTAGGGGCAGGGTCCTGGGAGTCCTATCGCTGCTGGCAGCTGCTCAAAAACCCAGCAGCACGTCTGCCCAGGTGAGCGAGCACCGTCTGCTTCCCTGACACAACGGCTCACGCCAGGGGCATTCTGATACTTAACCAAGAGAGCAATTCACATACCATCTCATCCATTCACGCACTCGCTACTCGCTCAGTCATTCCATTCCTACTCCTCAGAGATCTACTGTGTGCACCACTATTCTAGCCCTGGGGACGGATTAGTGCACAAGGCGGGCAGGCTCCTGCCCTCAAGGAGTGACAATAATACTTCATTGACCTTAAGCCACGCCATTTTTTCATATTTCAACATCTTGGCAATCAGAACGTATCTTGAATAGATGGCATGCTGTAGTTTAATTTGATTAGTGGTTCCAAGAATAATGGTGCCTTTAACAATAGATGATGACATGGATTCAATGGAATATGATAAATAAGTGTAGCTGAGACTGCTATGAGTTCACCAAAAGCAATTTCATTTCTTCCAGAGACTACATTTCCCAGCCTCCTTTTCGGTGAGCTGCGGCCATTGACTAGGTCCTGGCGAATGGCATGTGGACAAAATGATGTTAGTCACTTCCCCATCTGGCCCGTCAAAATCTCCCATGGTACTCCCCGCCCTGCACCCCCTGTTCTGTCTTCCCCCATCGGCAGGCCACTCAGGATCCAGGCAGAAGGTCCAGGAGGGGGTCCCAGCGTCCCCAGGACGGAGCCACAAACTGGAAGGAGCCGGGGCCTGTGAATAACCCCGTGAAAGGCTACCTCTCAAACACCCTCGCCAAAATGTCATACGGGCAAGCTGGAAACTTCTGCTGTGTCAAGCCACTGAAACAGTGGTATGGTACATAGCAATAGCTAGCGTTAGCCACCCTAACTAACACAGGAAGTAAACAACCAAAATAATATGCATTCAGTTAGGGATCGGGGAAGGGGACAGAGGGTAGGATGGGGCAGTGCCAGATAGGGTGGCCAAAGAAGGCTTCTCAGAAGATGTGACATTTAAGCAGCCTCTGGAGAAAGAGAGGGAGGGAGGCACTCGGGGAAAGTGCTGTGTTGGAGGCAGAGCAGGGAGACAGACAGAGGCAGAGATAAGTGGGGAGAGGCAGGGAGAGGCAGGCAGGGTCCCAGCCAGAGGCATTCGGAGCAGGCCAGGACCTCAAAGGGCCTCTGATGTGTCTGGCTGCCTGCCTTTGCTAAAGACCCCAGGGATGAGGAGATCCTTCGTTCAGGAGGCAGCTGTTCCCATCCTCCCACCACTCGGGAGTGTTTTTTTAAAAAAAAGTTATTTGTCAAGAGCCAAGGGACACCTGGATGGCTCAATCGGTTAAGCATCTGCCTTCAGCTCAGGTCATGATTCCGGGGTCCTGGGATCACGTCCTGCATCGGGCTCCCTGCTCGGCAGGGAGCCTGCCACTCCCCCTGCTTGTGCTTGCTGTCTCTCTCTGACAAATAAATAAATTAAATATTGAAGAAAAAGCCAAAATATTTCTTCTCTCTGGAACTTCTAGTTATAGTTTGACAGCTCTCTCAGGACCTACAGAACAAGTCTGACCCCCCCCCCCCCATTATGACAGCCCTCCTGATTGCTGACAGCAGCTTCCTGTCCTCATGAGGCCCAGCATCCCTAGTCCTGGAATCACTCCTGCTCACACTCTGTCCTCCTTGGACAGTAATTCATCTGCTCTGTTTACTCCTCACAAAGAGGAGCACCGGCACGGAACCCAGCCTTCCGGGTACATTGTGATAGGCACAGAGCACAGCAGTACTGACACCCTTCTCATCTTAGACACTATGCCTCTGTTGATGCAACCTAAGACTGAATGAGCATGCGAGGTGCATGGCTCACACTGCTGACCCCCTCTGCTCCTTGTGCAATCACACACCTGGGGCTGGTTTGTGTGCACCGTTGCTGGCCTAACTCCCTCTTCCCCACGTGTGTTCCTGCAGGGCAGTGTGCTGACCCAGTGAGGGGAACAATGCTTCCGTCCACCACCTGGCCAGCGCAGTGGGCCTTCCCATGTGGCCTTGTGCACAGCGTGGATGACACAGGAGGCTTGGGGCTCCCTGCACCCTTTCCTCTTCCAGATTCAATTTTTCAGTCTTTGTGCTAAGGGGCAGATGACAAAGAAACATCTTAACTCAGCTGGACAGGTGGGGGCCTGGCACTGAAGCCAGCTGGGAACCTGCTTCTGACCTCTGTAATGCGGACGCGCGTGCCCACCTGCCAAGGGTTACTCCGTGCTGGGCGTGGGATCGCATGCGTGATGCCCCTTGCAACAACCTACTGAAGTAGGTACTATTATTTCCCCCATTTTACAGAGGGCCTAACTATCTTGGCAGGGGTCCCAGGGCCAGAAAGTGCTGGAGTGAGTTACAGAGCAAAAGGGGATAAATCACAATACTCCTCTGCTCAAAACAGCCAGGGCTTCCCCTCCCACTGACAGGAAAGCCGGAGTCCTCACGGCAGCTCAGAAGGCCCCCAGGCTCCAACCCCACCACCAGAGATGCTGTCCCCTGCCCACTCTGCCCCGTGCTCACTCTGGGCCAGCCACGCTGGTCTCCTGGCTGTTTCTTGACAACACCACTGTGCTCCCACGGCAGGGCCTCTGACCCTTGTACTTTCTTTCCTGCTGTTCCCTCTGTCTAGAACACTCCAGGCACACAGGCTCCATAAACTCGGGTTGAGTGAACAAAGGAATGAGGAGGTCTGAAATTTGGGTGGGATAGGAGTCCCCAAGCCCTGCACCCTCTCGAGATAGGACGGTCCCAGGCCTGAGCCACAGGACAGGACCAGAGTCAGAGCCAGGAATCCAGCCAGCCCTGTAAGAGCAGAGCCCAAAGACCCAGGCCCAAGAATCCCCAATGAAAGGACCTAAAGGATCAACTTCACCCACAGCGTTCACTGAATTCCGCTAATCCTGGTTTAAAGGCTTTATGAATGGCGTATGGATTTTTCTTACTTTGTGTTTCGTTTTTTTTAAGTACCCAAAATAATGTAATGTGTTTAGAAGAAACTTAGAGAAGCTAACATTTCAGACCCACTACTTGAGAAATCTGGTTTCAAAATGTTAAAAATAAAAGAAAGAGAGAGATTTTAATACAAAAATCAATGTCATGTATGAAACCCTTTAAGAAGTAGGGTTGGGAAAAGCTTGGCTTGACTTCAGAGCCAGAACCCTGATTCCGTACAAGAGGGAAGGGTTCACGGCCATGCCCCGACCTCAGGACCCAGGCCCGAAGGTTCTGCACTCAGGTCCCCTGGGTTTGGATCCTGGCTTTGTCACATACTGGCCATGCTACCAGCCTCCTCATACCTGTTTCCCCATCTGCAAAATGGCTCATATAAAGACACCTAGCTCAGTTTCTCTGAGGGTTAAATGACACAATCAGTGCAAAGCCCCACCACAGCACTTGCGTACAGAAAGTGCTCAATAAACACAAGCCGCTGCTGTGATTCCTCCGCTCTCTCGGGTGCAGGTCCTTCCAGGCCCAGCAAGGGGGGTCTGACAATGTGGGTCTCAGGCATCTCCTCTAGGAACTGGACATATAAGAAGGAAATGAGGAAAGGGGAAATAGGGGATGGTGGGCGGGGGGGTGGGGTGTCGGTGTCACTCGAAGGCTCCTTGGCCCTCCCCTAATCTGAGCTGGTGGGGGTCCGGAGTGGACTCACCAGGCTTGCCCTTGGAACTGCTGTCACTTATCACACAGGACTTCTCCAGATGGGGCATTCTGACTATTGATCTGATAAATAAACAGCCTGCTGGCTCGATCAAAATGTTATTTTGCATTTCAATCACTGCTCACTAATGCAACCTTCATCCCGCCAAGATGCTGCTGGCAATGACCGGAGCCCTGCCACTGGCTTGAGAGGTGGAGCCCCCACCCCTTCCAGCACCAAACAGGATTGGTGGGGCTCCCCATCTCAGGAAGTCTGAGCAAGCCTGCGGAACACAGGTGCTCTTGGGGAGGGGCAGGAGGGGGAGGAGAAGAAGGTCCTTGTGAGTGGAGATTGGAGGGGCAGGGGCTGCTGGCAGGCAGGCCAGACCAGGACACACACCGAGCCTAGCCAGCTGCCCCCTGGGACCTCAGGCTCAGACCTCGGCGCCCCCACGGCTTTACTGAACATCACTACACTTGACTGCATCTCAGCTGCCACGCTGGAGAACGAGGTCCAACAAAACTACCCTCTTCTCTTGGGTTGTTGTAAAGACTTCAGTGAGAAAACGGACATGGAAGCCCCTTGGAGAATAAAACAAAAGGACAGTAATGCTGCTGTTTTAATGGAATCCAAACACTGAATTTCCTTTCTTGCTAAGCATTTACTATGCGCAAAGCGGTTTGCACACAGAAGCTTATTTAATTCTCACAGGAACTCTGGATTTTTAGTCCCATTTTACAGATGGGAAAATCCATCGAGGAACACAGATGTTGAGGCACACAGCTTCTAAGCATCCACTGAAGGGTCGTGCCTTGATCTAATCCATCCCAACACCGTGTCTGGGAATTCAGCTACTCCGGGTGCCCCCACCCCTGCAAAGATCAAGGCCAGCCCCCAGGACCAGCAGGTGAACACAGCCTGCTCTGGAAGACACTCAGCTGTTCAGAAATCCGAACACCTGGCTGTGCCTGGGGGATCGGGGCTAGGGGGCCCTTTCGGAAAGGACTACCCACCCCTCCAACCTCTGTGTGCCTTGGTGGAGTTAAGGGTAGATTTTGGCTTTTTGGCCTAGGTGCCAAAATTGCTTTGTTTTTTTTTTCCCTTCTCTCTCTCTCTCTCTCTCTCTCTCTCTCTCTCACACACACACACACACACCCCTCAAGGGTAGAATTGCATGTTTATAGTTTACATTTCTGGGTTTTGTTTTGTTTTTAAATAAACAGCACAAGGCTCTTCGAGTTCTTACTATGTCTGATAGAAAAAGCCCAGTGACTACTGGTCTGGCTTCTGCCCCAGCTCTGAGGCTGTATGTCCCTGACACAGTCACTTGCCTTCTCTGGCCTCAGTCATTCTATTTCCCTTCCAGGAAAATGGAGACAGCTTTAGCCATCTGCCAGAGAGGCCTGAAAACATATGACACAGGAGGTGACACAGTGGGCCTTGTGGAAAAAAGCTGGACAACTGGTCCTGAGATTTACCTGGCAAGCAGGATGCCAGTCACAAGCTTTTGGCTCATGCTAGTTTCACAGGTAACTCAAGGGTTAAAAATGAAATCACCTAAGGGAAAAAAAATGCACATTACAAAATGAAACACTGCCTATAATACAATGGCCTGAAATCAATATGACATGTAAAGACTGGGAATCCATAAGTCTCCAGTCTCCCGCCCTGATGCGTCTGCCGAGCCAAATGCCAGTCCTCCGGCCCCCACGACAGAACACCTCCAGCCCAGGATCCCAAGAGCAGGGCTTCTCCCCGCACATCCACGGACAGCTGTCTGCCCGGCCGCTGGCTAGCTCAGCCAGGCTACGCTGGGAGGAGCATCAAATCTGGGCCCTCCCAAGTCCACGTTCAAGTCTCTGCTCTGCCCCTTCCTCCATGACCTTCAGCAGGTTCCTGATGACCTTCTGAGCCTCAGTTTCTGCAACTCGAAAGCAGGGAAAACCCATCTTTGCTGCCTCATGGAGTTATTACGAGGATCAAATTAAGATATTATTTTCAAAAACTTCACAAAGTGTCAGCCTCCTGCAAAGCTGTCACACCCTGTGGCATTTCACAACTGGCTCCTGGACAGGAAGCGACCAAGGTCTTCGGGACAATCGGTCCCACCAGGTGCCCATCCACGAATAAAACTGAACCTGAAACCCAGCTGACCAGCACTTACTGGTCTACCCAGTTAACCTTCATCAGGCCCCCGGAGGTAAGTATTCTCACCCCCGCCTTAAGAAGAGCAGGTTTCCTTGTTAAATGTTGCTTCATGGGTCGGGGTCAGAGGCTGATGATCCCAGGCCCCTCGGACTCCTGAGTTCTGAGCTTCACCTCCACATTTCTCGGCCTCTCCGCATCAGGATTCCAAATGGAAACAGAAAGTTTAAAAATACAAAGGCAGAATATCTGACTAGCATGCCTCCAAACTGTCAAGGTCACAAAAACTAAGGAAGGTCTGAGAAACTGTCACAAAGCAGAGGAGATTGAAGACCCAGGACAACCAAGTGCAGTGCAGGACTGTGGGCTGGATCCTGGGAGAGAGAGAGGACATCAGTGGAAAAGGGAATCAAATCTGGATAAAGTCCAGAGTGTCGTCAGTAGCCACGGAGCAATGTCAGTCTCTTCCCTGGGACAGACGCACCAGCGTGACGTAAGCGATGAGCGAGGGGAGAACTGCGCAGCAGCACACAGGGAAACGCGCGGCCCCGGCTCCGAGGCTTTTCTGGAAATGCCCAACTAGTCTCATAAAAAGTTTTTAAAAACTGATAAAAACTGTAAAAGCTCCAACTCGGCGTCTTGAAAAGGAAGTGACAAGCCAGGCGTGCTGACCTGTTTTCAGGAGGCATCGACCTCCCGACCCCTGGCGCCTCCTTCACGGCCAGAGGCCTCTGAAGAAGCCTTGCTTTTCCTCAGCTCCGCTCCTCTGCGCCCGCAAGTCCGCTGCCTAGAACGCCTTGTCCTCCCTCCATCAGAGGTCACAGTGTGGCCTTGTTGGCCTAGAGCCACCCAAATGATCAAACACTGAACCGGTTACCTCATTCCTACCGATTTAGACTCTGATCGTTCATCAGATGCGAAAAGTCCCATGCTTGAAATGTGACCTGTAGTATTTACTTCCAACACACACGCGTGTGCACACACGTGCACACACATACAAACACCGCTGGCAACAGCCTCAATACTGGTAAATAATGCCACAACCACGGGGTGAATTGCAGAGTTGTTACAACAGGAATTGGAAGACAATGGCAGAACATGTTGAGAATAAAATCCAGTCCCAACCCTGGTCTGCAAAGCCCCCCTTGAGCTAGTCCTGGCTCCCTTTCCAACTTCACTTCTTTCCAACTTCACTCTTCTCCCCTCGTTCCAGCCACCTGGGTCTCCTTCTCCTCCCCAAATACTCCAAGGGCATTACTACCTCAGGGCCTTTGCACCAGCTACACATATACGCACTACAGAAAGGGTATATGAGGAAAATAATGTGCAAACATGAAAAGAGAAGTGCTATTTGGAAAAAATAAGCTCAACTTTTTAAAAACCCTTTCAAATTACTGAATATTGTAACATAGTGTGAAACTGCATAAAGACGACAGACACTCTTTGATGTCATTCATACTCATTTCAATGTCTACTTCTCCCACTCGCTGTGTGACTTCAGGCAAGCCACTTGGCGTCTCTGAGCTTCAGCTGTTTCATCTGTAAAACTGTTATTGCATTCCCTTATTCAGAGGGCTGGTATGAGGATTAAAGAGAAAAGAAGAAGAAAGCGTTCAGAGCAGTACTTGGCACACAGGAGGGCCTCCATAAAGGTCCCTTCCTCGCACTGGTCTGTTTTGTGTTCTATCATTTTTGTTTTTGTTTTGTTTTGGTTTGTTTTTTTTTAAAGATTATTTATTTATTTATTTGACAGAGATAGAGACAGCCAGTGAGAGAGGGAACACAAGCAGGGGGAGTGGGAGAGGAAGAAGCAGGCTCCCAGCGGAGGAGCCCAATGTGGGACTCGATCCCGGAACGCCGGGATCACGCCTTGAGCCGAAGGCAGACGCCTAACGACTGCGCTACCCAGGCGCCCCTATCATTTGTTTTTGTTTTGGACTGAACCCACATGTCACCCCTCTACAACTTTCCAGAGTCAGAGACTCCCTTCTGAAACCCTGTTCAATGTAGGACATGGTTATAAACACTAGACTTGCTGCTTGTTGGGCTTTGCCCCCTTAGCTCCTAGAAGGCAGGACCCTTGCCTTGCTCGCATCTGGATCCCACAACCCCTAGCTAAGGGCTGGGTCTAGGAAGGGCTCCCCATGATGCTGAATACACGAATGAATGATTCCCAGACCGGGGATGAGCAGGGAGCCTAGATGCAGAGTTTTCATAGAATTTTAGGATGGGAAGGGGTCAGAAGGCTCATTTCAGTTCGATCCCCTTTTTATAGATGAAGAACCTCAGGCTCAGAGAGGGTAAGGAACACGCCCCAGGTCACTCAGCCAGAGAAGGTCAGGAGCTTGGCTCCCAGCCCACCAAGCCATGCCCCTGCAACTCTGGGTAGGAGTCCTGACAAGGGCTGAGCCCTGGACCCCCGCAGCCAGCCCCGGGCCTCTCTGGGGGAAAGTACAGGCTGGGGGAGGAGAGGGTTACAGAGGACCTCCTTCCAGTCCGTGATTGTGCTAATCAATCAACTCAATTAAATCTAGAATGGCTTAAAAAAAAAAAAGTAATAAACAAAAACAGCAGCAGAAAGTAATGACTAATAATCAAGTAAAATTGGATTATTTCTGTGCTGACTGGTTGGGGCGGGGAGGGAAGTGAGAAAGTTCACCCGAGTAAGGAAAAAGTGAGAGAAACAGCAGGCTCAGCAACCTGGGGGCGCTGGGGGCCTGGGGAGGGTCGGGGGTGGGGGGAGAGTTCCAGGGCCTGGGACGAAAATCCACCGTCAAACACGGAGCTGCGTCTAAGCGTAGCACACACGCTGACTTGCTTCCTCTTCGTAGCAACCGCAAGAGGTCAGAACTGCGACGATCCCATTTTACAGATGGGGAAACTGAGGGGACAAAGGAGTTTGGTCACACAGCTGGGGTAGAGCCAGGATTTGTCTGGACGCCTGTTGTCTAACACCAGGGTTTTGCCCCGAAGGACGAGCTGTATGCTTCCTGGGGGGGCATGAGAGGGGCTTTATGTGCCTGGGGATGAAGCACATTTACCTCACATATACGTTTTAATTTTTTAAAGTAATCTCTGCCCCCAACATGGGGCTCCAACTCATGACCTTGAGATCAAGAGTCGGATGCTCTAGCGACTAAGCCAGCGAGGCGCCCCCCCCGCCTCATAGAAAAAGTAGTTACTACTTGTTTATTTAATTTTCCTTTACCACACATTTACTGAATGGAACACAACAGGGATTCTGCCCCTAAGCTCAGAAGCTCATGGCAGACACAAACAAGCGAATGATGGCAATAACGCGTTCATGAGTGTGATGACAGAGTCCCACACTCACATTCAGGGAACGCCTGAAGCAGAGAGAAGGGGTGTCTAACTCTCCTTAGCAGGGGAGGGTCAGGGAAGGCTTCCTGGAGGAGGAGCCATCTAGGCTGCTTTCAAGGACAAGTAAGGTGTTAGCCAGGCCAGGAGGGCAGAAGGTGTGGAATGGCCTTCCAGGCAGCGCAGGGCCAGCACGCCCAGATCACAGAGGTGGGAAGCTGTGGTACAGGGAAGAAGCACCTGATGAGCCCGGGGCAGAGGTGTGTGGTAGGGGGCGGGGCCGGGAAGGGCAAGGCTGCAGGTAAGGAGGGCAGAGCAGGAGATCCGGTTGGAGAGGTGGGCAGGGGCCAGTTCCAGAAAATCCCTGGGTGCTAAATGAAGGGGTCTGGGTACTGGAACATCTGCAGGGCTGGCTTGCATCAGTCCCAGAGTGTCTGCGGGGCTGGCCTGGCCCCGTCACACCTTACGCCCTGCGGTGCTGATCTGCACCGACACCACCACCCACCCCCGCAGGTGGAATGGCCACCTTGGATCTGCAGGGGAAGGGGACCCCTGCCAGCAAAGGGGCGGCCGGCAGAGCAGGGCAGCTGCGTCTCACTTTCTCCAACAAGGAAACAGAGACTCCAAGAGGTAAAATGCCCATCACACAGCTGGCTTAGAACTCAGGCCTTCTGATTCCCAGGCCTGTCCCTCTTTGACCCCCCCCCCCAGCACCCTTTCTTTGCAGTACAAATGCATTAGCAAAGCTAGCTATTTAAAGGAACCCTGCAGCTAATCCTTATGTAAACAGAAAATCTTTAAGCAAAGCTAATAATCGCTGGTAATCCAGCTGTTACATAATTCTGGATTTACAGCACAGCACTGGGGCTAAGGTATTGGGGTCCCTACAAAACCTTCCTTGTGGGGAGAGGGTGGCGTTGGGATAAGGAGCTGGTGAAAAGGCACAGCTTGTGGGGAGGGGCGGGGGTTGGCAGGAGCAGGGGGACATGCAGCCTTCGTGGGGAGGGGCCACTGAAAGGAGCAGTGGGGGTGGAAGGGCTCAGGCTGGCAGCGATGCATTCCTGCAGCCCCGCAAATGAGCCGCAGCCCCAGGTTTCCAGCTGTGCTGGCTGTGGTATGGGGTGCTTGGTGTCAGGGAGGGGTGAGTGGGAAGTAGAGGGGGGCTTGAAGCCACATCAGTCAGCTGGCTCCACATCTTCCAAATACCAAGAAACAAGAAAGGGAGTAGCTCCGCTTCTCAGAAGGGGAAACGGAGGTAGCATGTAGCGGGAAGCATGAAGTCAGTAAGTCTATTCCTTTATCCCAGCAGCACTCCCCGATCCCCCCAGAGAGCTTACATGGCAACTGGCTCCCCTATTCTGGGTCAGTCTTCTTATCTGATTATTAGCCTCTTGCTGGCAGGGTCCACGGCCTATATTCGTTTGCCTTTGTGCCCCAGCATGAAGTGCCAAGTAAACAGCAGGTGCTCAATAAATGTGTTGAGCGGGGAAATAAAACTGGTTCCCTTCACAGAAACTAGATTCAGAAGAGGGATAAAAGAGAACCAAGATCTTGATTTAAAGCTGGTAAAGGGAAGGGAAGAAAAGTGGGAAAGCACATCAGGCGTCTCTTGGATGCCTGGCGTTATGCTAATTCTATTTAAAACGATGCTATTTTAAATATTATTAGATAGTATAATTTTAACAATATACTATTATATTCTGGCTAATGTAACTTGCACAGAGGGGATGAGTAATGTATTAAAAGTTCTCTAGCTAACAATACTAATAATTGCTAATATATAATTATGCCAAGTGCCATGCCATCAAATCATTCAGACCTCCCAAGAACCGTATGAGGTTGGTACTGTTATTACCTGTCACGAAGCTGGATACTGAGCCTAGGTACTGATGCCGCACTTTCTTTGCCGCATGCACCATCACCGGTGCGCGTGCACGCACGCATGCGTGCGCGCGCGCGCACTCACACACACACTCACACACACACACACACACACACACACACACACACACAAGTGCGTGGTAGGGAAGTGGGCAGAGAGCCTGGCTGCAAGATTCCAGTAAAGCAGGCAAGGATTCACTCCCCTCACTCTCCTGAAGGGCTGTCGAGTTGAAGGAGGCTCTAACGAAGGTGCCCTTGGAGGTTTCCCTACTGTTTTGAGGATGCCTGGGTACAAGTGGACAAAATGACAGCACATGAGTGGACCCAAGAACAGAGCTGGAGAAGTAAGAATCCTAGTGCCTCGTGTTTAGCTTTGAGCAGCCCCTTCTCTTTTCAAGAAGTGCACATGATTCCATGGAAAGACCCCAGGATTTAAAGCCAGACCATTGACATTTTAGATCCTGGCCCTGCCACCCATCAAATGGCATTTAATCAATCTCAGCCTCAAGTTCTCCATCTGTAAAATGGGACACCTAGTCTTCCCCTGCAGGTTTCTTGGAGGGATTAAGAAAGCTATGCATGGGAATGGAAAATCTGCGAAAAGATACCAGATTGACAGAAAACTTGGTCACAGTGGTTACTTTGGGGAGACTATAGGGAACCAAGGGTTAGGGGAGAAAGAGTAACACACCAGTCCTTACCTATATTCCCATACTGTTGACTTTTTATTACACATGTGAATATTTCTTTTTTAAAAGACTGAAAAATGAAAAAAATACATACACCAGGACTCAACAAATGGCAAGTAATACAATAACAAGTCCCCTTAAAAGTTTGCTTCATTCTCCCAGACTGGGTAGAACCATCAGAAATGCTACCCTTGGTAATCACAGGTACAGTTTATACGGGGACTTACGCAGAGAAGACCCCCTTCTTCATTCCCTCAGCCTTCCCACCATCTTCCTGCCCCATCCCCCAAAAACCCTCTTCCCAAAGGAGCCCCTCAGCTTGTTTGGCTAATGTATTCGCAAACCAAATTAGGGGCCCTGGCTCCCAGGGAGGTCCCCCAGCCAGTTGCTAGACGCAGGGAATTAGATACCATCTAGTGCTCAAATCCAATTAGGTCCCACCCCCACCCCCTACCCCCCATGCAAAAGCCCACTTTCTAATCAATTTTACAAAGGGCCTCTGCAGATATACACTAATGGTATTGAGCTGAGATCTTTAAACCAAGTCTGCAAGAAGTCTGCAGAGATAAAACGTACAGACTGTATGATGGCGGAAGCCTGTCGCCAGGGTGTCCTTCCCCTGCAAGGGAGAGAGGGCCGGGGGCGCAGGGGAAGGGTCCTCTAGGGACAGATGTCATCCCTACTCCAGGAACAGCAGCCTCAACTTCTTCCTCCTTTCAGACTAAACCTCCACCCCAACACCTTCCCCTAAGTTCCTTGTCATTCTACCTTTCCAGGCTAGAGGCCCAACAAGTGCTATGGGGACTAGTGTGTTCTTTCTCCTCTAATCCTTGGTTCCCTAGCCAGCCTCCCCAATGGCAACCCTGTTACCAGGTTTTTCAGGAATCCTGTGAACTTTTCATAGATTTTCTATGGGCATTCATGCCTAATTTTCTTAATCCCTCCAAGAAATCTACAAGAGAAGAGTGTTTCATTTTACAGATGAAGAAATCGAAGCTCCTGTTATTGGTGACGTGGCAGTTGGTGAGGGGTTTAACACCCTGCCCTGCTACTTACCGCCCGCATGGCCTGGGGCACTGACTTAGTCTCTGGGCCTCAGGCTATGCCACTGTGACATGGGAGGGGTAGCAACAGGACCCATCTCAAAGGGTTAAGGAGATGATGTGTGGAAAAGCTTACCTTTGCCTGCTTGGCATGAATGGCGCAATAAAAGTTACCTTTTACTTCTCCTCTCTAAGCTGCCACTCCCATCAAATTTCTTGTCACTCCCCAAATATCATGACTTTTACACCTTTTGCCTGGAATGCCTTTTCCCTCTTCCTTCTTGAAGAATCCTTCCCTGGTGGGTTTCTCATTCTCTCCTCTACACTCTGCCAGCACCTTGCTTGCTCAACAGAGGTTTATCGAGTGCCTACGGTCTGTTGGGGGGCAGCCTGTATACGTCTTGTGCCTTGGGGCTTTTTTTGTCCAGTCAAGTTCCTTGAGGACAGTCCTACTCATCTCTGTGTCCTCACAGAAAATGCCTAATACATTTTTGTGGAATGAACAAAAGAATGAATTTGTGAGTCGGGCCAGATGACCGGAGGCCACGACAGGCCTGGATTTTTGCCCTCTTTTGAGGCCAAGGCCTGATGGCCCCTCCAACCTGCCTGGTGACTCAGGGGTCTCCCCAGCTTTATACCCTGTCTTCACAGATTTCTGGGACATAGGTGACTCGCATGCCGTGTACTACCTGGTGTCTGTCAGAGGCCTGGGGAGCCGGTGTCAACGGTCACCCACCCAGGGCTGCGCCAGAGGCATTCACAGGCCACTTGGCATACACGGATCAGGCTGGGAGAACTGCTCCTGCTTTGGGGAAGTAGCAAGTGGCTGCCTTCACCCACACAGCTTGGAGCTTTAGGCTGCTCAGCCTCCAATGCCAGCACCTCTGTGCCCTACGCCACGATCACCAGGCAGTAACCTCATACCCATGGCCTCCTGGAGCCACCCACGTGCTCCAGGTGCCCACCCAGATGGTGTCTCTATCTGCAAAATAAAGCCAAATTCACAGCTCGCTCTGCAAGAAGCCTTCTTCCAGGACAGTCCAGTGACCAGCAGCATCAGTTCCACTCGGAGGGTGTGTGCCATGCAGACCCCTGGGCTCTGCCCCAGACCCACGGAAGCAGAATCTCTGGGTGCGAGGCTTCAATCCATCTGTTAACGTGCTTTCCAAGTGACTTTTACCAAGATGCAAGTTTGAGAACCGGTGTTCTGTGAGCCACACAGTGAACACCTACCCAGCCCTTCGCCAACAGAAAACGTGTTCTGACTCCCGGGGCCACTGGCACATTAGTCTATTGTTTGAACAGTGCATCTCCTCTTGCCTGATTTCTCCCAACAGCCACAGGAGGCAGCGGGGCAAAGATTCATTCATTCGCTCATTCATGGAGCCAACAGTTCTCCACTGTGTGAAGTTGGCCGCCAGACACTGTTCTAGGTGCTGGAGCCACTGATGTGAACGGAACACATTCCCTGCCCTCAGAAAGACGGTCCAGACGGACCCTATGCAAGTCAACAAACTAACACATGACAGAGGATACTCCCTACAACAAACTAATATATGACAGAGGATACTCCCTACAACAAACTAATATATGACAGAGGATACTCCCTACAACAAACTAATACATGACAGAGGACACTCCCTACCCCATTGTCTTCCTTTGTCTTTAGTATGAACGGCTTCTTAACACTACATTCATCGTGTATGAGAGAAGGTTGAGGCGCCATTGTAACTAACAGGCCATTTGAATACTTTTCCTCAAGAGAGGGAGGGAACTGAATGGGTCTATGGAGAGTTAGGGGACAGGCACCCCCCGGGGAACAGAACAAGGTTCAAAAGCCCTTTTACAGATTAGGTTAACTAAACATCAGAGCAGAGTCCAGAAACCCAGCCCTGCCTCCCAGCCCCCCCAACCCCCCAACTGGTTCTCAGGCCCTCTTGACTTCTCTAGCCAACACTCCTTCTTCTCCACCTCTCTCCCCTTCTTCTTCCCTCCCCGTAACTCCCCAGGGCTGGAACAGGGTTGGTGTGTCTGCTCAGCTCTATATACACAGAGCCTCTGGGCCAGGGAATTTTTAAAAATACCTTCACATGTATGAAATATGCAAAAAAAATGATTAATCTCCAAATGTGTCAAGGAAAAATTGCAAAATCAAAAGAACTTTAATGTTTAATTAAATGTCCACAGAGCATAACGTGACGTCAGCTTGTTTTATTAATGGTATATTTGTAAACATTTTGTCACATCTGACAATAATTGGTAGGTTAGATTTTCTTAATAAGAAGTTGGCTTGATGATTCCCAAGAAATCAGAACCTATTTTAAATAGAATGAGTTATTGCGTCCAACAAATGCCAAATTAATTTTTAATCCTTCCAAATAATTGTTGCAATAAAAGTGATATTAATAAGGCCTTTAAATATGTATGCTGTGCTATGGATTTGTGAGGGTCCTAGGACAGCCTTGGCTGGGAGTGTGCGTGGCCCTGTGCTAAACCATGAGGCATCAGCAGGGGCAATGGCTCCGAACCAGGCTCCGCGCCCAGTGCGCCAGCGCCATGTACAGAGTGAGGGGCCTGGCCAGCAATGGGCAGACCGTGAGGCTGGGGACAGCCATTCTGTCCCCTTCCACCTCCATGCCCAGGAGCAGCACGGCCAGCCCCTGCAAAGGCCAGTGCGCTCCTGGGCAGCTGCTCTCACAGGCAGACAATAGGCACGGGACAGAATAAGATGACTGTCGAAGGGCAGGGCTGGGCTTGAGAACAGGGAGGGGAAATCAGAGTGTGGGGGGTGGCACCTGCCATGGTCCCACAGTGACACTGTGAAGAGAAGGCATGGCACAGGAAAGGAGCTCAATCCTAAGGGCGGTTTATCAACCTGATCACAGCAGGCACTAGAAGATTCCAGGCTTTGTCCATGGCCCTTCCTGACTGGTTTGGAGAGGTGCCCTGATGTGTCCCCCCACCCCCCTCACTGAGAGAGACTCCAGGCACATTCTACCATCTTGCAATCCTACCTATGAATTGTTGTCCAAGGTGAAGCTCTCACAGTACCTCACGAGGATACCTAGAAGGCAGTCCATCCCACCCTCTGGGCACTGGGCCTTCTTCAGAAAAATAATCATATTCAAAAAAATATTAAGTCTGATTATTACACTTCATTTATCATCTCTGGGTTAGTTACCAACGAGGCCAACAAACTAGCTCTTATGCTTGGTTCCAAATGACTTCTGCCTCTTAGGAAAAAAAGTCGAAATCATCAATAAGGATATTCAAGAGGCTGGGCTGGACCCACAGATGACACTGAGAGCCAGGGTGTGGAGGGGATACTAAGTGAGCAGGGGAGGGAGGAAAAGGAGCAGAGTGGAGAGGAGGAGAGAGGGGAGGGGAAGGGATGGGGAGAAGAAGAGGGAGCTGAGGGGAAAAAGGAATGGAGAGGGAGGAAAAGGAAGGGGGGTAGGAAAAGTGGGAAGAGAGGGGAGGGGAAGAAGGGAAAACTGGAGGAGGAGGGGGAAGGAAGGAGGGGAGGAAGAGCAGGGGAAGCAGGGAGAAGGGGCAGGAGAGAGGGGGAAGGGATGGAGGCTGGGGTAGCTAAGGGCAGTTTCCAGAGGGGCTCCACTGAAGAACTGCAGTTTATATAAAGGTGTAAATTTCAGGGTACTTACTAAAAGATCACACCTAGTAGTCTGTCCATTCATTTAGTCGTTCATGATATTTATTGGGTATTGCAATGTTCTGGACAATGCCTCGCTTTAAAAATAAGATCTCTCTCTCTGACCTCAGGCAGCTTTTATTTTAGTGGGAGGGACAGATGATTAACAGAGAGATTATATGACACTATATTATGTTATACTACATTATATTACATTATAATTATAGTATAAGCAGTTTAAAAGCACTGTCTGATACAGGAATACATTCATGTGGGTACGTGTGTACATCCACACATATGCAGACACACTGTCCCGGGGCCTTGCTTTTGCGGCAGGGGCAAGGGCCCTGAGGGGCACTGGCTGCTGAAGACAGACCCAGTCACACACATACCACTCTTCCTCTATGCAACACCCTCATGCAAAACAGGACGTAGCAACTTCACTCACTTAGCAGGCAGGTGTCAGGCCAGATATTTGAGAGCACCCAGACTTGTCCAAGTCATGTCAATTACGGGACCGGAAGTCCTGTTCCAAATTAGGCCTGTTATGGCCTCCACCTGCCTGGCCATCTCACAGATCACCTCCCGGGAGCACCGGGCCATTCATGTACCCAGTGAAACAGAGCCGAGCAGGGTCTGTCTGTCTGTCCCCAGCAAGAGGACAGTGGCCCAGAACACTCTAACCCAGTGTTCTTCTGCCTTTCCCTCTGAAATGCGAACACATTTTACAAACACAAAGCCTCTCTTCCCTAACTGGCATTATGCTTCCTCCCTTTCCCGAACATCTCTAATATTCCCTTTTGCCATCCAAAGAAATCTTATCAGTTCAGATAAACTGCTTGATTTCAAACTGGGCCTGGTGAGGACTGTGCTTCCTGGGCTCCTTGGGGTCTCCCGGCCACACCGTGGGAATGGTATGGCAGCGCTAACGGGCACGGTACTGGAGCACACAGGCCTGCATTCAAATCCTGACTTCCCGCTTACTAGAAAGTCACAGAACCTCTCTGTGCCTATTTCTTTCTCTATCAAATGAGCTACCAGTTCCTAATTCAAAGGGTGGTTGGAAAGATTCAATGAGATCATGCCTATGAATCACTTAGCACCATGCCAGCCAGCACTGAGGAAGCACTCAATAAAGCAGCCTCATTAAGAACTCTCAGAAAGTTCTCTCTGGAGTCCTTTCACTTTGGGATGCAGTCAGACCATGACAGTGCATGGCAGTTTCAAAATGCACAGGAGCCTCAATCGTGGGCAGGCCACCTTCTTTGCAGCCAGCGTGGCCCAGCAGAGATGAGGGAAGAGAGATGCCCGAGAAGCCAAAATCAAGTATTTGCAGGGACGGACGTTACAACAGAAGAAGTTCTGAGGACCAGTCATGTCTCACTTGATGCCTCCGGGGCAGTCTTACCCAGTGTATCATCCATGGAATCCAGTTCCCTGGGATTTTAACGGGTATCTTGCCCCTTCACTACCCGCCTTCTGCAAACAATAAAAATAAAAATAAAAAGTACCGTTGCCAAATCAATAAGGAAAGCACTCGGGTGAGCAAGTCAAATCGGTTTCTTACTGCAGACCTTCTCAGAATCTTTTAACACCCTAGCATGCACTGGAAGGTCTAAGACAGGGCTATAGCGTACAGACTTCCCCAAAGTCGTTGGATTGCTGTGATGGTTAATTTTACATGTCAGCTTGACTGGGCTCGAGGTGCCCTGATATTTAGTCAAACATTCCTCTGGCTGCTTCTGTGAGGGTGTTTCTGGATGACATGGATATTTAAATTGATAGACTTGGAGAAAGCAGACTGTTCTCCCAAACGTGGGTGGGCCTCATCTAATCTGTTGAAAGCCTACATAGAACAAAAAGGCCAACTCCGTCCCAAGTAAGAGAGAATTTCTCTTGCCTGACCGCCTTCAACTTGGGACATTGGCTTTTTCCTGCCTTCAGACTCAAACGGAAACACCACCTCTTCTGGGGTCTCAAGCCGGAGGGCCTCTGGACTGGCACTACACCGCTGGCTCGCCTAGGTCTCAGGCCCTTGGACTTGCTGACTCACCCTGCAGATCTTGGGACTTGTCAGCATCCCTAATAGCATGAGCTGATTCCTCAAAAATCTCCCTCTGCCTCTCTCTGTATACATATATACACAATAGACACACACACACACACACACACACACACACACACACACTCCAATTGCTGTTTCTCTGGAACCCTGACAAATTAAACACAGAGACCTCTCCCCTCCCCTCCCCCCGGACACCCTGCAGTCCCTAAGTTCCACAAAGGCTTCAAGGGACACTGCGGTTGAGGGTGAGAATCCAAGAGGGCTGCAGGCCTCTGCCCCCACTCGCTGCCCAGAAAACGGGGCTACCCCCAGCTTATACCCCAACGTGTTCTCTGAAGTAATATATCACTGGGGTCCCCACTCCTCATGGTCTCTTAATCTGAAATCTTCCCGGCTGAAAAGACCAGAATGAGGATGAAGAAGGCATGCTCTTTCATGAATAAAATTCCCCATCTGTCTGAGATTTTCCTTTCTCCTTCCCTTCTGCCATGACACAGGTTAGTGCTCTTCTCCTCTCCATCCTCCCCCATGAGAATCTGGGGTTGTGCCGGCCTCGACAGCAGTCCAGACCCGAACTGCAATTGCTACAAAGGGGACCAAGGAGGTTTTCTTCTCAGACAGGCAGCTGGCAGCTTCCAGCAGGAGGCCGGGCCTGAATCCGGGGATGGGATGGTGAGAGGGCGCTCTCTGGGGTACTTGGCCAAAGCGGTGAAGAAATGAATGCCCTCTCTCTGCGACTTTGAATTAGCTGCCCTGTGAAGAGCCTGAAGAACAGAGCTTCATGGAGGCGGGGGTCCTGGAAGGACCGAGCCCCATCTTGTGGGAGCCTCGCCCTTGCAGGACAGCGGGTGGGAACGCTGGTTTCCCACCTCTGCACTTTCTGCCCCCGGGTCCCCTACAGAGCCTGTGGCCCAGCTCGGGGACACCTGGGTTCTGGGTTCTAGGTCTGTGGTTTCCCATCTTTCAACTTCACAGGATAAACCCCACTCCACCCAACACCACTGGATTCGGGAACCCACACAAGGTTGACTATTTCCTCAAGTAAAAACCTTACGGTGGAAAAAAAAAATCTAGTAAAACCATCATTTCACAGAAGAAAAGCCCTGTTAACACCCCAAATGAGGAAGGCCCTAATCTCAGATTAAAGGGCCGAGTCCTTCTGGAAGGCTCCCAGTGCTGCTCTCACTTTTGAGAGATTTCGCTCTCATCTCTCACAGTCTTCAGACTGGTATCTAGGTCCCTCAGCCACTGTTGGGCGACTTGCCCCCGGGCGCTGCCTGTCTCCCCAAACTATGTTCTTTGCTTGCTGTTTTCTTACTCAAAACTTCTACATCTCTACCTTTCCTGGAACAGCCTCTCCAAAAGTTCTGTCAGAAGCAGAATGCCAGGGGATGGCAGTACCAGAAAAGGGGAATGACGTGCCCACGCTGAGGGTTCCCGTTGCCAAGGTAACTCTCAAGAGCAAATAACGTACCAGGATCGGGAGGGGTGTGTGCCCTCTTCCTCTTTTCTTTTTTCTTTATTTAATTTTTTTTTTTTTAGGAGATAGAAGTTTATTGAATACACTGCAAGGGAGCAGTGGGCAGGACAGCAAAGGAGAGACTGTCAGCAACCGGGTGGGTGTCCCTCTTCCTTTTTGCCTCCAGCTAGACTCTCGAAAGCTCTGGTTCAGTTGGCGGCTCTTGGCCAAAGCAGCAGCGTGGGTTGTGCTGGGTAATTGGCAGGTTTGGCTGGTGAGACAAGAAAGTTAAGAGTATCTTGCTGGGCCATTACTTACTCTGCACAGAGCAGGGACTGAGCTTGACCCGTGTCTGCCATGATTACCCAGGTTCCCCGGGATACCTGCACGAGCTCCCACCAAATTTGCTCCACAAAGTGGGAGCAGCTGGTCAGGAGCAGTGGAGTGTGACTGTGACGTCAGGAGCCCAATAGTGAGCAACCGATATTTATATACACCGGTGAGTGCTGTCCCCTTCAACGCGGTCACCTTGGGCACCTCTCTCCCGTTCCCGGGGGTGCTGTCTTTGGTGAAAGCATTTTTGGAGCTCCTCTGGGGATCTGCCTTTCGAGCCAGATTATCTGAGAAATAGAGTCACATCTTCACTTTTCTTTGTAATCAAAAATCACTTTGCTCAGCTTCGTCACCCAACTGATTCCCTACACTTGTCTCCAAATGACCTTGGCGGCATTAAAATTAAATCCACCCTCCAAGGAAGACCGGCCACCAGCGAGCACATTCAGAGGTGAGGCGGACTCTGGGGGCCTACCCACCCGGGAGGAGTGAGGCATGGAGGTGCTGCTAGGACAGGCCTCCTGGGAGTCACATCTCACCTTTGTGGGAGACTTGAGTTCACCTAATCCTCACAGGTACCCAGTGAGATGGGGAGCTATTATCCCCATTATGCAGATGAGAAAATGGAGACTCAGGTGCTAAGTGACAGGTCTAAGATCACAGATCTACCAAAGGGGCCAGGCGGGGGTCCTCAAACTCCACAATACAGAGCTCCCTGTTGGGTGGGTCAAAGCACTCCTGCTGTTTAAATAAAGATATGGGCACTGACTTAAAAAAAACAACCAGCCAGCCAACCAGTCATCCAGCCTCCTCCCCTCGCACACAGCGCCGCCGCCATTTCCTGCAAAATGATCAGCTTCTGCTGTTTGGGCCCATTTGGAAGAAGGCAGACCGAAGGTGGGCTGGAGCCAGACATGCACGAAGGGCCTGGCGCGAGCTTCCGTCTCCAACTTCTGGCTGCAACAAGACACTCTGGGTCCACTGGCTCCCCATTTGGAAAATGAGGATGAGAATAATCTTTAACCGACCTATGCAACTGAGTCCTTCCTGTTTCCCCTACGTGCCCTCCAAACAGCAGAGGCTGGGTTGTATAAAAGGCAGGATGGCAGTGGGGAGACTGCGTGAGCCCCATTTGATTCTCACTCCACTGTCTGCTAGCTGAGCAACCACACACCTCTCTGCTTCAACATCCGTGCAAACAGGTGCAGAAGGGCTCCCACCGCCGACGGGGGTCACAGGGACTCTGTGAGGACGTGTATCTGGGGCCTGGAATGGCCAACTCTGAATGAGAAGCTGACACACCATTCCCTAACCCGGATGAATGCCCCCTTCCTGCCTTGGGTGGTGCCCCTGAGAGCCCTCTCCCCGCAGCCGCCCCACTGGATCTGCCGAGGCAGTAAGCAGCAAAGCAGAGACCACCCAGTTTCTTGACTGCCTCTCAACTCTGATGGGCATCAACAGTGGCAAAAAGAACCAAACACTTTCCAACAAAGAGAGGAAAGAATACAGGGGGGACCGTTTGTCATCCAAGGTGTGTCCAGCAGAGTGGACTCTGGAGGTGGATCTGAGTTCAAATTCTGCCTTTGCCTTTTATTAGCTCTGTGACTTTGGGGATGCCACTCGACAGCTCTGCACCCGTCTTTTCGTCTTTAAAATGAGGAAAATTATATGTGCCTGCTTTGTAGTACAGTTGAGATTCAAAGACAAAAAAATAGGTAGACGTGTGCAGTGCAGAGCCTGGCACAGAGTAGGCACGCAGATAAGTGTTAGCTAGTAGGGTTACTGGGCCAATTTTCCGACAAGTGCAAGCTAGCTCAGGAGGCCCCGTCCCGCCTCGGAAAGATCAGAAGGGAAAAGTGAGGCCATGCCCAATGCAGCCCTGCGCAGGCCCACCCTCTGCTCCCTGCTGATAGGAAATGCAGGGGCTTATTCCAAAGAAGCAAAGTGTACAACAGAGAGCTCAATCCCCTGCCTGATGCTGTATCCTCTAAAACATTCCAAACAGGCCCCCTTTCCACTTACATACCTCTAGCGATGAACTACTCACTGCTCAGAACGTGGTCTACTTCTAAGTACCAAATATCCAGGTTATCGAAGACCCTCTCTTTTGCACAAAATGACTATAGCCCAAATAACTCTATTTCAGAATTACTCTAAAGCCAGCAACCTCTGCTTTCTTAAAGAAAATACTGATCCGAGACTAAAGCCAAGGTTCCTAGGGCCAAGGTCAAACTCTACACATTTGCAAACACCCCAGACTGGGGACCTGGCACTTTGGCTGTTTTGTGTGGGCACAGTCAGACCACAGGGAAGTAAATGCGGAGCTGGGAGGTTCTGCTGCCTGGCCTTGTCCTGGGAGGTGGGTCCTGCCCTCTGGGAGGTCCTGGGTCACGCTCTGCCAGCCCTCTCCCCTGGCATCCCTTGGATTGGAAGGTGCCAGGCCCCACAGGCAGCCTCTGGAGTCTTGAGTTTACCTGTGACCTTGAATCTAAAGGCCCTGCCAAAGAAATAACAATGAGAAATGTCACCAGACATACACAGCTCTCTTTGATGCGTCCTGACCTGGGGAATTGGTGTCAGGAAACACACAGAAAGCCAGATGGTATTTTCCAGGGTCATGGTCCACCATGGAGAGAAGCCCAGGGCCCCTTTCACGTCCTTTTCTGAGTCGGTCGGTGCCAGGGCAGCTGCGGTGGGAGGACGAGCCCCGAGATTAATGGCTCCCGAGGCAGGGAGCAGCCGCCCACTCGCCCAGGCACGATCCCCCAGTGACTCCCTCGGACTGGCTCTGCGAGGCGTGAAGTGTAGAACGAATGTGGTGGAGAAGCCGACCCTTGCCAAGCCGGGGTGGTCTGTGTGGCTGCTTCTTGCAGACGTACCACTGCCTGGCACCTGGCGTGCTAAGTAGCACATCTCAGGGGACAAGGGGGAGCAGGTGGGCAGGGAGCCGGGGCAAGGACAACTGGGGGGTTCTGGAAGTTCGTCTGTCCTGAGCACTGGCTTCCAAGTTTGTAGAAGGACGCTCTTCTCTTTTTTTTCTTTTCTTTTCTTTTCTTTTCTTTTCTTTTCTTAGGAGGGGTGCATTAGTTTGCTGGCATGCTTGGGCTTCCTTAACTTTTACATTAAAATTGTTTTCATTACAGAATGCCTACTTGCATACAATCAAAAGGGCAAAGGTCAAAAGTAAAAATCTCTCCCCGGTCCAGGATTCTCAAGCAGATTATCCAGGGCTCACACAAATGACAGCTTTTTATGTCTCCTTCCAGAAGTTTCCAAAGCCTATGCCCAGCATTTGGACTTTAAAAAAACCATGCATGTGATTTTACTATGCAGTTGGCCCTTGAACAACGTGGGTTTGAACTGTGTGGTCCACTTACATACACACCTTTTCAATAAATACAGTCCAATACTGTAAATGTATTTTCTCTTCCTTGGGATTTTCTTAATAACATTTTCTTTTCTCTGCGTACTTTATTGTAAGACAGTAGTCTATAAGACATAAAACACACAAAATATGTGTTAGCTGACAGTTTATATTGCCAGTAAGGTTTCGTGTCAAGAGCAGGCTATCAGTAGTTAGGGTTAGGGGGAGTCAGGAGATAACACGCGGATCTTCTGCGGCAGGGGGCCTGGTGCCCTGACCCCGAGGCTGTTCGAGGGGCCACTGTATATTCTGTTCAGTCACCACCTTTTTCCACTTAACTCTCTGCTGCCTGCATTTTCTTTCAGCTCATATGGGCCTGGGAGGGCCACTTTTTAATACCAAAACGTTTGTTGATTCTCCCGTATCATAATCTTAATCCTTTACTCTTCGTTAGTTGAAAAATACGTAATAAACTCACAACTCCACAATATCTTTAAAGAAATTTGCATGTTTCCCTTCAATGACCACAGCAATGTTTACAGAGAACGCTTGGGGCAGGTCCTGACAAGAGCCTTGGGTGAGCATTTCACAAGCGTTATTTTATCCAATCTTCCCACAACCCCGTACAGGAAGAATTAGTATTCCATTTTTCAGATGAGTCCAGCAAGGCACAGGGAGGTTAGGTGACATGCCCAAGGCTACACAGCAAGGGGGCGGGAGAGGGGCTCGGTGAATTCAGGCCTGTAGGCCATCAGAGGCCTGCCCCGTCCACCACACCACACGGGGCTCATCTATCCCCACATGTGCACCTAGTGTGAGTCATGACACCGGAGACTCCCTATCTTTCCTCCAGGGAGGCCTTCTCTAGCCTTGCGAGCTTGGCCAGCGGTTTACAGACACAGGATATTGCCAGACCCTGACGATGACCTCAAATCAGGGATGGCCAGTTAGGGGCTGACCTTGGGCGTGAGCTGCCGCAGCTGGGATGCTACCCGGAAGTGCCACAGGGTTGGCATCCGCTTTTCGTCCAGCCATGGGGTGAGGCATCAGGAAGGCCAACGTGAGCCAGACAGAGGACATGGTCTTTACTGTCACGGGGCTCCCATCTCCCATCCTCTCCTCCGCACACCCACTGGGAGAGGAGCTCCTTACCACGTGTGGTCACCAAGCACAGAAAACAGCCTAGAGAGAGGGCCCAGGGAGGGAGGTGTGAAGGGGGCCACAGGCCTGCGTTGGGGGACAGATGGCAGAGGAGGACGCCAACTTGCCGGAACGACCAGGTCATCTTTCTTCCTACCAGCTTCTGTCTAGTGAAACTCTTTCAGTTCCTTGATTTTTTTTTTAAACTCACAATGGCTTGCATCCATCTGTCCAGCCTTCCTCTGGTTCTGTCTCTTTTACTGTCTCTTCGCCTGGCCTGGCCTGGGGCAGGCACATGGCGGCGTGACAGTGGAATGGGGAGTCGGAGATCCGTACTACTTAGCCCTGAGGCTCACAGTTCAAGTTCTCACCACCACAAGGCCAGGGAGGCCCTTACAAAGCTGAGGGTCAAGTAGAACGTCCACCCAGAGAGCCAGGCAGTACAGGACAAAAAGCGCTGCCGGAGGTGGGGTGGGGGTGCGGGAAGCGTCGAGAGGCTGGGGCCTGGGCTTAGTTCTACACACAAGCTGCAAGACCACAGACCAGGCCTCACACACTCAGGGCTTCACTTCACTATCTGTAAAATGAGGGCTTAGATGCCAGTACGCCTCTTGGGTCCTCCAGCCCCCACGTGCTGCCTTTGCCCTCCGGGAACTAGAAGTCTCACATCCCAGCCCTGCAGGACACTCGGCGGTTTCCAGGGCTGAGTGTTTAGAACACAAGGCCCCGAAAGACAGGACGGAAAGGTGTGGGTAGCCGCAGGAAGCCATGTGCCGGTGCCTGGCACGTGGCAGGAATCTGGTAGATGTCAGAATTACCACCGGGGTCATCGGCAGCGGGGAGAGGCAGATACGGTGAGACAGGCTGAGATGGAGGGAGAAATACGGGGCGAGGAAGAAAGTATGATGGAGAAAAAGAAAAGAGGTGTAGAATCCGAGAGAAACTCGTTTAGCCTGGCGCAGCCAAGCCTACCTGTCACAGGCTCCACGTCTGGCCTCACCTGCGTGGCCAGGAGCGGAAATATAAGCCAGAATCTAAGTGTCCCCCCACCCCATGACTGCATGTATGGATCCCTTCCGGAGCCCACCCAGGCACCCTGAGGAGCTCCCGCCCTCTGTGGAGAGCTTCTGCTTCAGATCCTGCAGGTACGTGGGCACCTGCTACTCACCCAGCCCTGCTTAGAACCCGGGCAGACTCGCCCACGCGCAGCTGCCCACACCCGGCCCCGCCCCCAGCACAGGCACCGTCCAGGTGCGCTCCCCCCGTGGGCGTGGCTGGGCTGCCACGGATCCCTAGTTTCTTGGACTGCTCTTACCCCAGGCCACTTTTTTCTTTGCAATAAAGGCATCGCATACAACGTCTACATGTCATGAAATGTAAACTTTCACAAATACATGTAGAGACCAAAAAAAAGAGAGAGATCCATTGCCAGACCACACGTACCTATTTTTATTTCTATTACCACAGGAAAGTAGCTGGCAAAGCCTGAGGAGGTTGTAAGGCGTGGAGGAGGGGTGAGCCAGGCTGAAGGCCACAAGCAACAGGGCTGTCTACTGGAACCAAGTGGGAGGCACTTCCCATGGTGAGGACGGCCTTTTTGC
Organism: Ursus arctos; assembly: GCF_023065955.2. Lineage (NCBI taxonomy): Eukaryota > Metazoa > Chordata > Mammalia > Carnivora > Ursidae > Ursus > Ursus arctos. Next base: position 24,835,485 of record NW_026622930.1, read on the forward strand.
TGAGGACTGCTTGTCCCCAGGGAGGGCAGGGCAGGTCCCCTCCCGTTGCCCGAAGTTAAGCCTACAGGGTCTCCTCCTGGGACTGCTGTGCCGGTCAGGTGTGGAGCTGGGGGGCTCAGGTTACGCAAGGGAGATGAAACCCCCAATCCAGGCCTGCTAGATACTGGCCACAGCACCACCCAGACCAAAGCAGGCCTCTCTCCGCACTGTGCCCTGAAGCCCACGTGCAGGAAACTGGCCTCTGGTGCTTCCTTGCTCCACAGACCCACACAGATGCTCTCTGAGGGGCTGACCACAGGCCCCAAGTTCCTGCTCAAACACACTGACCCCTCTCAAGCAGCTCTTCTCCATAAAGGCCGATGCCGTCCAGGGCAACTGACCCAGGCAGCAGTGAGGGGTGGGTCTCTACTTCACTCTTCCTCCTTCCTTCCCGGCAAGGGGCGGGGCCCTTCCCTCAGCCCAACACAGACTTGGACACTTCCAGATGCCCTGCCCTTTCCACCGTGGTCCTGGAAGGAGGAGCTGGTGGCAGCCGCATGGGCCACATGCCCTGCTCAGGGGCTGTGCTCCCCCTTCCTGAGCCCAGGGTCAGCTGAGAGGTTCGGCTGGGGACCATGTTAATGTGCCAAGAAAAGTGTCAGAAGAGTTGGTCCTAAACCACAGGGATCTATGAGAGAAACAGGCGTTCTCTAGGCCCCTGGCATTCTGGCCTCTTTCAAGCAGACCTGGATTTGTATCCTGGCTCTTTAAGTAGATCCACTGTGTTGCCCCAGGCAAGTCACTCAGCCCTTCTGGACCCCAGGCTGTTCCTCCACAAAGGAACAGGACCCCTGTTTAAGTGCTACTGTAAAGATAAAGTGACCATGCCTGGAGCTCCCAATCAAATGCTAACACAGCAGTTCCCACCTCTTCCAGAGACCCCAAGTTGCTAATCTCCCTTCCCCTCCAGCGCCCCTCCAAGTTGCTAAGCTCCAGCACAGCTCCGAATCTACTCTTGGGAGTCCAGAGACCATGTGACACTTTCCCTCCAACGTGGCCCTGCGGGCCAGGGCCCCTGGCTTGCCCACCTACACACACACACACACACACACACACACACACACACACACACACCTGGCACATTAAGTCTGGGAGCACAGGGTCCCAGCATGTCTCTGCTGCCAAGGGCATCCTGAATTAGGAGCAGCAGGAGGAGCAGGGCCTGGGTACCCCTTTCCGCCTCACTCTGCTGAGACCTGTGGGGGACCCACTGGGAAGTGCAGTTAAACAGAACAGAAAGCTTTCTGAAGAGTTATCAAGCTCTAAATTCAGCCTGCAGGGGTGGTACCGGGCAGACAGAAACACAGCGGCCTTTAGAGAACCAGGGCACATGTTAGGGGTGGGGGGCTGCTCTCGCTGTGAGTCAGGGCCTGGGGCTCCTCATCCCCCTTGGGCCATGAACCCCTTGGATACTCACCCCCTTTCCTCCCTGCCATGTGTGTCTTGGCATGAATTAGAAAAACTAAGTTCAGACCTCACCTACCCCTCAACCAGACACTCTTGGTCAGTGAACAACCTGTACAACTACACAGGTGGCCCACCAGCAGCTCAGCCAATGCACAAATTTTCTCAAGCTTTTACCTCACGTTTACTGAAAGCTCCTCCACCTGTGACCCTGTGCTGCAGATTCACAAATGAGCCAGAGCCAGGCCCTTGGGCGCCTCAAGATAAAGGCACAACTCTTACAGAGAGGTAGGAAGGAGGGTTTAATTCTCAAGGCTGCCTCCTTGGCAAGGCCATTTCCAAGAGTGTTTCTCTACAGACCAGGGATTCAAAGAATGAAACGAGCCCCCAGTGACGAGACAAGCCTTCTCGTCTGCGGAGCTGCGCAGACGTAGCCATCACCCGGTGTCTGCAGGTTTCCTATTCAATTACCGCTGAGTGGGCCAGGCTGGCCCGGGAGCTGCGTGTCCCCGAGTCACCGAGCTGGGCTTCCTGATGCCAGAGGTCTGGGCCTGAAGCCATTTCCAGGTAACTGCCAGGGTAAAGACCTCCTCCAGGACCCGGAGTTGGCAGGGGCCCGAGGAACCTGCAAGGAGTCGTCTAGGACGGCCCTACTACACCCCCTCCTGGGCCTCTGATTCTGGACTAGATGTTCTTAACCTCCCACTTTGCTGTGGCGTCCCCAGAAAGGGCAGCACAGGCAGTGCCCTCTCAGCTCAAGCTGTTTCCAACCCGTGCACTGACTTGGGAATGGTCTGGGAGAGTCCCTCAGCCCCCAGAGCCCGAGGGGCCCCCGCCCTTTGTGGGCATGGCCGCATGGCCCAGCATTTCCAGGGAGAGGAGCTGCCTCTCCCATGGTCTTAGAGACCCGCCTCAGTCACCTGCAGAGCCCCCCCTTCACCCTGCAGCCTGGCTCTTCTTGGCACCTGCTCCATCTGTCTCCTGACCTCACCTGTGCCTGCCTCACCTGGTGGCCATGTTGGCAGGTGCGGTGGACCCAGTTCCTCACAGGGCCTGGGGCCCAAACCTCCCCTGCCTGGAGGCTTGAGCAGGCCCTCTCCGTCAGGGCCTTTCCCGTTGGAAAGAAAACTAGTGTTTTCCGCTTCCCGCATTAGCTATGACAGTCAAATCCCACGGGCAGGGGGTCCAGCAGGGAAAAGCAATGCCCTCACACTCCAGGCACAAAGCTCACATTCCGCTATGAAGATTCTCAGTTTCAATAGAATCTGGATAGGTAGGGCTATGCCTGGAACAGTGAGGAAGGAATCCCGAAAAGAGCCAACACGTATAGAGCACTTACTGTGTACCAGTCTCTGCTCTCAGCAGTTTATGTCGGTCAATTTTTCATCTTTACAGCAACCCAACGAGGGGGATCGCTGCTGCTGAGGACGCTGAGGCACAGAGACGAAGTCTCTTATCCGGGGCCCAGAGCCAAGACAGCTTGCCGCGAGGCAGGCGCGTGGTGGTCAATGTTTACCTACTGGCCGGAAGAAGGGACCGCTTTGTGGCATCGGCCCATTTCCTCCCCTCACAGCCGTGAGCGACCCATGTGGCATCACTGACATGGCGCGACTGTGAAGACACGGATCTCCACTGTGCAAGTGTATCAGATGCGAATTTACTTCAAGAACGTAAAGTGAAAGGCAGCAAAATATTCGGGAGTAATGAGTTTTGGGTACTTATTACCTTTGTCTTCACTACGATGTATTTTGTGGCAAGTTTACATAATTTCATTTTTAGTATCAGTTGTATTTAACAATCAGCTCACAAAATTCCTGTAAATGTAATGATCACCTCGCCCGAGTCACTGGATCTCCCAGGCCAGTTTGAGCGGGTGGCAGCACCCCACGGGGCCAGATGTAGGCTCAGTCTGCAGTCAGAGTCTTTCCTCCTAACCACTCCTAACTGAGAAGGGCATGGACGCCCAGCCAGCCAGCAGATCTGCCCCAGTGATCAACAAGGCTACAGACCTGCCAGAACTGAGCCCCGCCTGGCCACATTTCCCATGGCCTCCTACCTGCCCCTCATGTCCCAGAATCCCCTTTATCCACCTCCGATTTCCCTGGGTTAGCTCCCCGACAGACGTCAAGCACCTATTCTGTACCAGGGGCTGTTGCAGGCACTGGGGACACAGAGAGGAGCTTATACCCCCGGGGCTCACGATCGAGGGGGGAAAGAGAAGCATGCGTTCAAATCCAACGGACTACAACCCAGCCAAGGACATGGGCCAGTCTGCAGCTGCAAGTAGAGAGACAGACTCCCCCAGGAGGGGTCAGGGCTGGCCCCAGCAGAGGGGAATACATGAGCAGGGTTGAAAGGATAAATAGAGGTTTGTCAGGCAGACTGGGGGCTGGAGGGTAAGCAACAGTAGGAACAGGAAAGAACAGACTGAGGTGTGATTTAGGTAAAATTTGTCCATCTGAGGCAGGCACTGGACAATGAGGAGAGGGGCAGAACTTAAGTTATACTCCTTATCTTGGCTGAGGGTCCCTGCGTCAAGGGAGGGAGAGAGATAAGGAGGACATGGGGAGAAGCAGGTTTGAGTGCGATTCTGGAATGCTCTTTTGCATGGGCTGGTGTGCGGTACCCTGGGAGCCCAAGTTGGACCCCGAGAGTCTGTCACCAAGGTTCAGACCTAGGGGTCGGAGAGTAGGTGGTGACAGAATGAAGGGAGGGCGTGAGATGGGAGAAAACACAGGTGGAGAAGAGAGGCTTCAGCAGTAAAATGCACTATGATACACTCAGAGGGAGGCACAAAGGGGGGATCAGACCATCAGGGGCCTCTGGGGTGGCCACGGGCCCTTGGAGGAGGATGTCAGAAAGACCACAAGCTCCTTTCTCCAGCCTGTGCTGGGCTGAGCGGGGAAGAGGGACCTAATCCCCTGGGGCAATTCTTCCATTTGCCTTTTTAGGAATAAGACATGGGGGCCAATTTTCCCCTTCTACCTCCACCCTAAACTTTACCTAGGTGACCGGCCCACACTGGCTAAGAGAGGGTGTTCTCGAAGCTGGAGTTAGAAAGCTGAAATTCTAGGCACAATGAGTGACATATAACATAGTGGTGAGGGGTGCAGGCACGCAGCCAGGCTGCCCCTGAGCAAATCCCAACTTTGCCAGCTATGTGACCTGGGGCTAGTGACCTACCATCTCTGTTCCTCAGTTTCTCTACCAGTGAAATGGGGATGGCAATAGGATCTCCTTCCCAGGGTTGTTGCGAGGAAGCCGTAAGTGAATACATCAAATGTTCTTGGGACAAGGCCTGGCACATAGTAAGTGCCCAGTACACTGCAGCTGACTGCTACTATCACTGTTGGAACAATTGCCCACCTCTGATCCGATAGTTGCGTTTTGGCTCCCTCATCTCCCCCAAAACTCTTCTTCTAGCAAACCCTAAAATGATCCCCAGGGAGTTAGGTGTCTTGGAGAAGAGAACCTGAATGTAAGTATCAGGCTCTGAAAAAACGCCAGCCCCATTGCTTCTGCATACCCAGCAGCTGGAGGGCTTTCCTCAGACTGAATGAGCCCTGAGCCTTTTCCAGCCTGTTTGGAGGTCAGGCAAGCGACTGAGGGAGTGAGTGGGCCGTGCGTGTGTGCGTGTGAAGGTGTGCCCGTGTGTGTGTGTATGTGTGTGTGTGCGTGCGTGTGTTGGGAGGGGCATACCACACTAAGAGGCCGCTGCAGTGCTAAAGAGCATGGAGCAAAGCTCCGAAAGGCGGTACCCAAACCAGAGCTGCTTCCTGAAGCGGGAGTCAGGGGCTCACTCCTGCAGGAGTTACTGCAGGCTCACCCGCTGGGCTCCTCCACACTCCTTCCCACCTGGGAAGGCCCTGTAGTGGGACTGTCACCCATGAGGTGCAGTGCCACCGAGGGCCTGCAGGGGGCTCTAGAACTCTTCCATTTCCCATACTCTGGGCCGCGAGGGTACCGCTTAAAACGATGGTTGTGTTTACCCAGGCTCTGTGACCGTGCTGCTCTGACAGGGAAAAGTGGTGGGGTTCTTTGGTCCCCCATTGGTGAGCCCCAGTTCATCCATGTTTCCAGTTGGCTATTTCAAGTGCAACCCCTTGTCCTCCCTACTCCACCACCTGACGCTGATTTGCGTGGTTTCCCCCACAGCCTCCCAGGGGATGCCTCCAAAGGGGTCAGCCTCCTGCCCTTGCGCGGGAAGGCAGGGAGAGACTGCAGCTTTTGGCTTTCCGGGCTGCAGCAGGGGTAGCTTCCAGTTGCTGGGATCTCAGCTTCTAGCAGTCCAGCCCCTCAACCTGCCTGTCAGGGAAACATGCAGAGGCAGATTTCCAAAGACTCTGCTTACCCTGTTCCTCCCTAAAGCAAAATTCAGTAGCGCTGGGTGCTATGTTAGGAGACCTCATTCGGCTGATGTACTTACCTAACTGCAGCTCTCTCAATATAGCCAGATGACGGAGATCACTTGTACTCACTAACTTCTAAGGATGTGGCCAACTTAACAAGTTAATATGGGCAAAAAGTTAAAGATAGTCATTTAAAAAACAATTGAAAAAACTAAACACATAATTGCTCTCTTGGGCTTTGGCAAAAGCAGAAAAAAATAAGGGAGATGTATTTCTTAATCAGATCAATTTAAGGAAAACACCCATGGGTGGGGTTGCCAGATTTAGCAAATACTGCATGGGCCATACTTAGACTAAAAAATTATTTGTTGTTTATCTAAAATCCAAATTTAACTGGGTGTCCTGTACTTTATTGGGTAACTCTACCCATGAGTCGGAGGATACAGAGATTCATTCAGAGAATATTTCCTATTCATCATCCCAGCCCCATATCATAATTCCCTCTCCAATCCCCTTGTGTTACATATGGAAACCCAAGCCACACTGATGGCATTAAAGGAAGTAATCAGTTCAAGCACCCCAATCTCACTGCTGAGGAGGGCTATCATTGGGAGGTTATGTCAAAGGAATGAAAAGTAACTTCCGAAAGATGACATCAAAAAATTAATAGGAACGTGGAACATTTAATGTACACCCACAACGTTTCCAACACTTGTGAATTACCTCTGTTTAATCTTCACAACAACCCTGGGAGGTAGATACTATTAATGGAAACTAAAAAGAGCATCTACAAGTCTAATTTCTGTAGTTCTTGCAAAGGCATGTAAATTTCTGGTCAATTACTTCCTAGGGAAAGGAAGGGGAGGGAAAGCAAGAAGGACTCCATTGCATTAACAAACCAGCCTCTTCATAATGCAACGCCAGTTCTGTTGCTATTTGGTTATGTGCCACTGACACAGGAAACTGGCTTAATTTCAATGAATTATCATGGGTTTGGGGTATGGGATTGTGGGAGAGAAGTGGGTGGGAAACCCATAATAGTCTTCAGCAAGCTGGCCTTACAGCTGAGAAAGATGTGCTACACCTCGGGGTAATAAGTAGCTCATTTGCTGTGAAGAAAGGCACACTCAAGCTACTCCGGACACTCGGTGACAATGACACGCACATTCCAAATGTTCTCTGTAAGAAAAAACACCCTTTCTCCTAATCCTTCTTAAACTCAACAAGACTGATTGGTTTTTATTATTCATGAATTAATTTTTTACGCAGGGTCCAACAAGGGAATTGAAGCTATAACGTTTCTCACCGATTGAGGGGAGAAGGCAGCTCTTGACCTGACGGCACAGCCAGACTCTTGCTGGGATTCCTTGGGGGTAGGATGTTTTGTTTGTTGAATCAGTTAATAATCAATTAATAACCCAAAGCCCTGAGCTTTGGGTTTGTTTTGTTTTGTTTTTGGAGAAAAAAAAATTGAGTAAGAATACGAGTAAGAATATTAAAGTAAAAAAAAAAAAAATGGAGCCAGCCGTGGGACCCTAGTTTATTAGGCCCTCCCTAGTACATTAGGTTGGTGTATTAGGCTGCCTATTTCCAAGGCACACATACCAAAAAAAAAAAAAAAAAAAAAAAAAGGAATGCGAGGGAAGGTAACAAAGGCAGCGTCTATTTCAAAAGTAAGACACAGATGAGCAGGGTGTGCAGAGGGGCCGGTCCGGTCTGGGAGTTCAGCATGAGGAGTCACAGAGGGCTCACTGGGATCCAGCAGGTCAGTTCCCTGGTGCCCTCCCTCTAATCTCTGCCTCCAGAGGGCAGGTTGAGGTGCCCAGGAGCAGGGAACGACAGCCTGGGAGAAGCTGAATGGCCAGGAAGGCGATCAAGGGTGACGAGGTGACTCTGCCTCTCTCCACACGGTTCTTTTCCCATTTATTTGCATGCACCAAGCCATAAACCCCCTTGTCCTCTGTGTGCCTTTGGTCTAAAACCTCTCCTGAGGTGGTTGCCAGAAGAGCCGAGGAAGGTGGGGGGACCGAGAAGCAGAGCATGGCATGCAGCTCGGAAGCTAGTGGCAGAGGGGTCAGACCTGACACACCATCCCTTACAAGCAGCATTTCTCCCTTCCCAGTTCAAAGGCAACACACCCAGCATTTCTCAAGGGGGCTGTGTGCCTAACACCGTATTCTCTTCTACCCGTCTGCTCAGATTTCAGAGACCAGGCAGTTTTAGCTCCAGAATGAATGTAGACAAGCAAACCTGAAGCCTTCGCATATTTTTGTTTGCAGCAAAACATTTATGTTCGGAGGGGGGGCAAGACACAGCCACCCTCACCCGGTTACTATGAGAAAACCGGTTATGAGAATTGCTTTGCGCTTTTGGGGAAGAAAAAGCTGCAAGCTGTTATTACCGTTGTCATAATTATTGCAACCATCGCATTATTGCTATTATTTCTGTAAAAGCGGTGTTCTTTCTGGCAAAGCTTGTTAGCTTGACTGCTTAGGTAGACAATGTCAACACACCCAAGAGACAGATGACAAAGAGTGAGGCGAAAAGGAAGGGATAAATACCGCACTCTGCATGTGTGCTGAGGGGATGTTTCACCATCAAAAGGGAATGTTTTCTGCTGATCGATTACAGAGGCAAAAACAAAAGCACACGCCAGCTCATTCCCTCTGCATCACTAAGATCCCAAACTCGAGCTCCAAGCGCTAGGCAGTGAGATGAGATGAGAGATATAAAAATTGGTTTTGAATAAAGTTTAGAGCTTCCTGATATCCTCACCCATAGCTCCAGTCCCTATCGTCTTGTTCCTCGGGCAACAGACACCACTAACCCGGAATCTTCCTGTAAACAGGAGCTCTTTCACCCTTCTTGCTGTCTCCCCGAAAACATGGGAGCAGGGGACTGACAGTGGATGAAGGTACTGACGGCCGAATCAGAACAGGGTGGACAACAGGCATTCCGCTTTGGGACGTCCCCTGACTAATCACGTTCAGCACCTCAAAACGGCACGAACGTACCCACACACTCCCGTGTGCACGTACACACGTGTACACACGTTCACGCAGGTAGACAGACAGACGCACAGATCCTACACTCCCTCCAAAACACAATCACAGAGGGATAAAAAGGACAAGGGCAACCTAGAGCAAACTGTAATGAAGATAGAGGGAAAGGGTAAGTAAAGACAAAGGAAAATGTTACACCGTATACGAGAACTCTCGTCTAAAACATCAGCTTTCGCATCCTTCACCTTGCCCTACAGGGCTGCACTGTATTTGTTCTTTGCCCTTCGGAAACCAAGAACACATGAAAAGACCTGCAAGACTCAAAACCCCTTTTCCAGGTACCTTTCTAACACTACAAACCTGGTGAAAATACCCGAAACGTAAATCTAAATAAGTGTAATGGAATGTTAAAAATTAATAAGACAACAAAAAATAATTTATGAATTCAAGGTAATTCAAGCAATTAAAAAAAAAAGAGCCAAGTTAAAATAACACTTAGTGTAGAAAAGCTTCACTCTAATTGGGTACTTCACATCCGTGCAATTTTAAGTGCAGAGGGTTTCAGTCAACACCGACAGCCAGGCGTGCGGCCGACTGCTGCCGTCATGGGCACGAGAGGACGCGGATATAGTTTTAAATGAAAATTGATCACATTTGAAACCAGAAGATAAAAACAAAACCTTGTCGGAGTTTGTTTAACTACCTTTTGACCTCTGGATGAAATGACATTGAAAATAAAATAACATTATCCAGAAAACCATTCCCAGAAAAGGCTCAATCCCAGGGACGCTGAATGACAGTATTGAATAGAATATTTTTAAGTCCTAAGTAACAGAAGAGAGAGATTTGGGGGACAGGGGAAGGAACTTCTGTGGGACTAAAATGTGTATCGTCCAAAAGCAGAGCAAAATGAGGATACAAAAGATTATGGCTCTAACCCCCCAGGAAAACTTTTGCTTGGTGGTTTATTTTAACTCAAGTGCATATAACTCTGAATTTAAGACATTTAGCCAATAGATTTTTTTTTCACCTTGTCCAATTCCATACTGAAAGTCCCCCGGACAGATTAACAGGTAGGATTTTCCTTGATTTAGGAAAACGTTTGACTAAACTGTCCATGGCTAAATGCAGGAAGAGAAGTTGGGAACCTGAATACAGCGGCCCAAATGC